>NC_090269.1:238455461-243537961 GCF_040414725.1 Anabrus simplex
AATTGTAAAAAAGAAATCCAGATAGTAAGTCATGTGTGTAGCGAGTTTGGTTGAGAGCTATTCTGGAACATACACACATGAATCCATAATTACGGCCATTTTAGACGTACTTTTTCATCTCTTTTCGAACCTCATGCCGATGGGGACTTAAACTTAAATGGTGTCCGGAGTGTGACTATTCATCTAATAAAGAGATAAAACTATGGATTCGACATTACTATTGGCAGTTTTCGATTACTTTTACACGTCGAGTCCTCTCCTTCGCCCCAAGGGATGCAAGGGGTGTATTGCCCCACAGTATTTTGTTCCAGATGGTAAGTCATATGTGTACCAAGTTCGGGTAAGAGATATATTGGAACATACATACGTTCATCCGTAATCTCGGTAAATTTGGGCTGTTTTTTCACCCTCTCTCACATTGACTTAAACGGCACCCAAAGTGACACTTATGCATCTCAGCGACCCCAGTAACTATTGATTATAGATTAATATTGGTCTTTGCTGTTATTTTTATGCCACCTCTTTCCAGACCCGTCGCGCCTCTAGGGGTGCTTTATCCCCACAGTAACATTTTCAGACAGTACAAGTTTGGTTGAAAGATGTGATGGAACATACGCACATTCATCTGTAATTCCTGTCATTTTGGACAGCTTCTTTTTTTTCACCCCTTCTAATCCCCAATATGACTGGGACTGAACGTTGATTTGCACGTAATCTAGAGTGTCACATTTAATCTTAGCGTCCACGAAAACTATAAATTTGACGCTAATATCGATCTTTTCGATTGCCTTTACATCTCACCCCCTCTCCTAGGTATGCTAAAGTTGTCTTGCCCACAATTTTTTTTCCAGATAATAAATCATATTTGCACGAAGTTTTTTTGAGACTTACGCTGAAACATACACGCATACATTCATAATCTCGGTCATTTTTGTACATTTTCTTCTCACCGCCTGTGCCAATGGGGGGCTGAATTTTGACTTTCGTCATCCAGAGTGTCGCTTTTCATCTCAGAGACCCCGAAAACTATAGATTCGACTCTATGTTTGATTATATTTAGATGCCAACCCCTTCGCACTCCCATTCCTAGGCGTTCTAGATCGGGCCCAGCAGATTGTGACATGTGAAGGGGCTTTTTCGGCTCTTCCCTTTCGAGTCAACGGCCAAGGCCCATATAGACGACCTAAGTAGCGCTGGTAAGACACAATAAACTTGAACAGGAGAACCTTGGCTTGAAACCAAATGATGCTCAGTCCCGTGTGAAATGGTGTGTGAAGATCAAAACAGTGAACCCTACGCCGATGGGGCAACGCTAAGATGATTATGGTGATAATATTTTCAACGTATCTTTACTGGATCTAATTAGCACACCCAAATCTCATTTACGATATAAATGTTACACGTATTTTATTTATTAAAGATCGTAACTCTCAAGAATTATATTTTTCATGCATCACAGTGTAAACAATGACATTAAATGCCATGATCCCTATTCGCGTATTTTTTGCTGCATTAATTTTGAATTTGGAAGTGGAAGTAGGGATAATGATTGCTGGTGATAACCTGTGGAAACAATGGCAGGAGGGTACAAGAAATTAAAAGATACCTTTTAAATTAGAAATAAACTCGTGAGACAAATATGTACGCATAAAATGTCTCAGGTGTTGGGATAATATGAGGCAAGTAGAGGAGTATAATTCAGCTTAGATAATGGACGTAAGAGAAGTACAAGAGGACCAAGGCGACGATGGTTAAACTCAGTTTTTAATGATATGACAACAAGAGATTTGGAATTAACGAAGCCACAGGGTTAGCTACAAATATAAGATTATGGAGGCGTTTAGTTAATTCACTTATGGTAGCAGACTGAACGCTGAAAGGCATAACAGTCTACAATGAATATATATTATGTATGCATACATTTTGATGCAATCCTTACGTTGGCAAAGCCAATTTACCATTCGATTATTGTGCAGAACATGTTCAAGTCCATGAATGAAGTGGTTATTGAATTTAAAGCATGTTAGTTGTAGAATGCTACTTTGTACTAAAAACACGTGTCTTTGAAGGTCAGATCTCCATGTTCTTAACATCTCTACATTATATTCTTACACTGAATAGATAATCTGTATTTCCTGTGCACTATTTTGTTTCTCATAGTCTGCGAATTGTTATTTTGCACAAGAAACAAAGAGTATACAAGGTAGTTAAATAAAAAGTTATTCCGTGATCCCAAGCGAGGATCCATACTTTTTGGCTCTTTATTTAAAGGATATTAAGAAAGTGTACTTTGTGCTGATTTTCCCTGTTACTATGTGCTTCGAGAAACCTAGGCAACAGTTTCAATCGCGGGAAAATTATGAGTGCTAAACGGTTTGCCAATCCTCCACACTATGACATCTGACTGAATGAATCAGGTATAGTAATGATATGAACATAAGGAAAGTCTAGCATCATACAGGAATTTAATGAGAGTCTGTTACAGCCATGAGAGGATTTGCAGTTTTGTTGGTGGTGCTTCTGGTACCTATGGACAGTCAGCCTACGTGGACCCCTCAAGTTGTGACCGATCTGGTATCAGCCATACATGACAAGTTCCACTCCAGATGTGCCTTTCTTCTGCTGTCCGACAA
This sequence comes from Anabrus simplex, assembly GCF_040414725.1. NCBI lineage: Eukaryota > Metazoa > Arthropoda > Insecta > Orthoptera > Tettigoniidae > Anabrus > Anabrus simplex. The sequence continues at coordinate 238,458,095 of NC_090269.1, forward strand.
CATTCATTCATTAGGTAAGTCCATAATCCATTACTACATGTACTTTACCTTCAGTTCTGCATATTAAAATGAAAACCTACAACCTGTTCTCCAGTCATTGGCGGGATCAGGGATGTAATGAATGAACCATATATAGGCTATTAGTGCAATACGGTCGCCACTCCCAAATTGATTTATGAATGACTGATAAATGCTATGAACTGATAATGGAGAGTATTTCTGGAATGAAAGATGATGTGGAAAACTGGAGTACCCAGAAAAAACATGCCCCGCCTCCGCTTTGTCCAGCACAAATCTCACATGAAGTGACCGGGATTTGAACCACGGTATCCAGCGCTGCCGTCTGAGTCACGGAAACTCTTCCATTCTGCAAATATACTACATTAATAGCGATGGCTCGCCTTCTGACAGTCCAGCTTCATGGCTAAGTGGTTAGCGTGCTGGCCTTTGGTCCAGAAGGTTCCTGGTTCGATTCCCGACTGGATCGGAGATTTTAACCTTAAATGGTTAATTCCCTTGGCTCGGTGACTGGGTGTTTGTGATGTCCCCAACATCCCTGTAACTCACACCCCACACATAACACTATTCTCCACCACAATAACACGCAGTTACCTACACATGGCAGATGCCGCCCACCCTCATCGGAGGGTCTGCCTTACAAGGGCTGCACCCCACTAGAAATAGCCACATGAAATTATTATAATATCTTCTGACAGCGTGAATTGAGTAAATTTTAAATTTCATAGCTCATCAATTATTTAAACACATTTTCTCGTACTTAACACATATGCATGACGATTCATAAAAGAGATAAATCTTCATTACAGATTGTTATGCTTTTCAGCAATCATTCCAGAGACGTCATCTGCTGAATTGCGCACGGAATTTCCTCTTTTGAAATAATGTAGTGATACGTATCATCTAGAATAATTCTCTGATGATCAGGTAATTGATTTACATAGGAACTTCTGATACAGTCATTACTGACCGAATAAATCTGCGGGAAATTCTTATCTATTTCCTGAATAGGAATTTTGCGTTGCGATCCACTGTTAGCAAGAACACGGCGAACTGCTTTTCTCGTCTGATTATAATACTGATATTGCGTTAACTGGTATTTGTATTTTTCTCGTTTCTTTGCTCTATCACGCTTTGTTTGCCTTCCAGGGAATGGTGATTGTATTTCCTCTAAACATCTAGGTCCTTCCTATCTATACTCAGTTAATGATACCTGAAATCGGAGTGCTTAGCTCCAAAAAGAATATCAATAGCTTGGGAAGGGACTTATGTAAATGCATGTACTCCTTCTGAAAACTGATTGTCATACATGATTTCCTGAAATTACCTTTACCATTCCGTAATTTCTGATTTCGATAGATTAAAATTTAAGTCAGATCAGGGAGGATTATCCCTAATCGTCGAGGAATAAGGAGAGGACATTGACGATTCAGAAGCGTTGCCAGAAATATTCGTCTGACGAGATATAAGCTTCAGCCGTTGAACATTAGGATGAGATTTGCCTACATGAATGCTAACGCATTTTCTACAGGGAAATTACTTCCACTAAACTGACACTGAATTCGGACCACTGGAGGGTAGTAACAAATGTAATTTTAGATGCTCGATAGGAAATTTTTCATCAGCAAGCTCATACGCCTGCCTGGATGGAGTGAATTTTTAACACTTGCTTTAAGAAGGTAGATTTGACCTGTTCTATTTCCTTCAGATTACTTTCAGTCAAGTGAATCCATATTAGTTCTGTACCATAAGTTAAAGCAGGATTCAATTTCGAGACAGAAACGTTAATGGCAGTAAATAAGGACAGCCTACGCAGATGCTGTATATAATTCATAGCTATCAGTACAGCAAGCGCTCTGTTTCTCACACGAATTGTGAAGGTGATTGTCGGCGTCTGTAGAATGACTCTTAAATAGTTGAAATTTTTGACAGTTGTTAGCGGCATATTTCCCTGTTTGTAGTAAATGTTACCTATCCCTGTTCGTTATATATTTCCTCCCTTACGGAAAACCATATTAACTGTTTTATTCTCGTTTATCTGTAATTTGTTGCTAGCTGCCCCAAATAAATAAATAAATAAATAAATAAATAAATAAATATACTTCAGTTGTGAACCAACGTGTCCCAAGAGATAGGCAGTATAGAGTTTCTAGTCATGCAAGGTTTTTTTTTTTACAGTTGGTTTTGCGTCGCACCGACACAGATAGATCTTATGGCGACGATGGGATAGGAAAGGGCTAGGAGTGGGTATAAGTGGTCTTGGTCTTAATTAAGTTACAACCACCCCAGCTCTTGCCCGGTTTGAAAATGGGAAACCACGGAAAACCAGGGCTGCTGAAAGTAGGGTTCAAAACCACTATCTCCAGAATGCAAGCTTACAGCGGCGCGGCCCCTAATCGCACCTCCAACTCACTGGGTGTCATGTGGCTGTTATAAGCAAACTAATTGTAGTAAGAAATATTCATGTATCAGAACAATTTGTATTATTGTAAACAATCATTTCCTCCTTAGTTTCTGATAATCCGCAGCAAGGGTAAGAGGGTATTCTATAATGCCAGTGATGATACGATGCGGGACAACAGACTTATAACGCTGAATAAGCTAGAGATTTTCGACGAACTGGATGCCAATTTATATCGTCAAGGGAATGAAATGAAACATTCATTTTATGCTCTGACAAATTTATATAGATATATATATTAATATAAATGCATATTTAAAATAAATACTTTAATTTATTACTAAAAATTAAATAGATAATGAATATAGGTTATTATATATTTATACCAATATCTAGATATCCTTCACAAACAGAAAATGTTAAAAAAACTATACTAAAATACAATTCATAATCAAAAAAATTCAAATATAAATAAAGTAACCCAAACAAACTCAACACAATAAATTCCAAACTCAACAATATAGATAATAAATGCTTACGTTTAGAACAAAAAGTTCACGCTCCTATATATATATGAAATAAGAGATTTCTCCTCACATTGCTCAGAATTTAAAGAAAATGGGGTTTCTGTATCGGTCATGCCCACAGTAAAAAGGAAATGCATTTTTTCCCCATCATTTCTCCTTCTTCCTCCTGAGAGAACGCTATGTACCATCTAAAATTCGCAGCAATATTATTATTATTTTTTTTTTTTTTGTACATTTCGCTACAGATGCATCTACTATAAATTTATATTATGACCCCTGGTGGGAAGGTTGACTGCTAAAATTATAAAGTAATTTTGTATTCCAAGGTTTACTCAACTGAGTTGATTATTCTTTGTGTTTTGTTTGTTAAAGTTGACAAAACTTCTACATCTTCCCGCCAACTTAAGATGTTGGCAATAGAAACATCTCATTTTTATTTTTCAGCCAATAAGATTGGCTTTGTATCTATTTAATTATCCAATAAGATTTGGGGGTGTGTCGGGCCTTAACCCAGAGCTTTCTGGAACTATCCCCTCGGGTATAAAAGCTGGCACTTTTCCGAACCAGTTTGTGTTATTTTTCGTTCCAGTCTAGAGGGAGTGTGCTAATAACGGAGGCGGGGGTGCCCCATTGTCGAGCTGTCCATCAGCTCAAGGTAATGACAGTCCTGGTTTAACTAAGTGATAGTCTTTGAAAGCTAGCTCGAGGGGAAGGTTTCTAATCTTTAATAATGTAACTTTAATTTTCTAGAAGGTAAATTTCTAACTTCTCATGTAAATTTCAAACTTCTGATGTCAATTTCAAACAAGCCTAAGAAACTTAACCGTAATCAGGGAATAGAGAGTGAGCGACCCTCTCGTGTACCCTATCAAATTAATTTCGAGGTAACTATTATTTTGTAACATTTTTCAATTTGTAATCTTTGTAACTTAAATATTCTTTCTATCTAGTCACCTCAGTAGTATAGGCCTAGCACCTGTAACTTCGGGCCAAAAGCCCAAATAGGGTATTAAACATTTAAATTCAATTTTTAAGGAGTGAAATTGTCCGCCTCCTCACCATTTAGATTTTTTAGCCAGTAACTTAACCTGTTGTTTTTCACAAAGGCTTGGTAGAATGGTTACTCGATACCCCTGTTAAACGCTACTTCATTCCTTTTATGTAAAGATGTTAGACTGCTGAACATAGAAAACAGTGAATACTGCTTGATTTTGCTAAATGTAGGTCGTGCCTTTGGACAGGCCTTGGTAATGTGAATTTCTGGAAATAGATTCCTAATTGTAAACTGATAGAGCAAAGACGCTCCTCCAATTAATGTAAAGGTTGAACGGTGCCTTTGGAAGCCTGGTATAGTATAATGTTTGGAGAATAGTCTCCTAGATATTTAGTGGGGCAAAACGTGCTCTTGAAAGATTGTATATTTTGAATACTCTGTCTCCTTGTGATGTAAAAGAAATTGGGAGGTTCGTTTCCTTGACTAATGTTTTAAAGGAGCAGCAACGCTCAGGTGTAAATTGTAAGTGTGAGATTCAAGCTCAACCTGTACATTTGTTATCTTATTATTCTTGATATCTCCAAAAATATTTTTCAAACTTGTAATCTAAGGTTCTGTAACTAACTGTTAATTACTCGACAAGTTGAGATTTTGAAAAGAAAGCAAAAATATAGCAGAGAATGAAATATAGCTATAATTTTAAAATTTTAATCTTCTGATTGTCTTATATCGACCCATTCATGCCCGCACCTTCTTTCACCCCTGTGATCCACATGAACACGGTAAGAAATTCTATCATCGTCTGTATGTATGTACCCGCATCACGAGAATATGACTGAATAGAATTTAATAAAAAATCTGTGTGCAAAGCCGAGAATTATGCACTAGAATGTAGGCTACAATTCACCCGGAGCGAAATGGTAGTTTAGGGGAAGGCCTAAAATGTAATTCTCAAATATTTACGTAATTAATGATCCTATCGATAGGTATTACATAACTAAAGTTATATGGAATTAAATTTCCGGTCATTTATGTCTTGTACATTTTTACCGTACCAGCTATGATAATAGAGATATTCGTGAATTTAGTCGGTGTTGTTTTCTTTTTTTGCTAAGTGCATATCAATGCCGAACCGTGAAATAATGGATAAACAGAATTTAATGGAAATCGGTATATTAAGTCCGGGAATAAGGTGCTACAATCTAGGTTATGAATAATTTTTATTCACGCTGGATGAAATGGTACTTTAGGGGAATGTACCTAAAATGTAATTTTTTTTAAATACTATTAGTTTTATCGAAAAGTATTACATACCGTAGCACAAGTTACATGTTCCAATCATATATGTCTTAACACCAGTGGCGAGCATTGCGGGTAGGCTAGATATTCGGCGCCTACCAGAAAAGGAATAAATTGAACCTAATTAAATTTGTATGAAAAGTAACATTATTTAATAAAATCCTCAAATAATACTTGCCAGTTTCAATGGACGTTGAAATCTTAATTTTAATTTCGTTTTAGCCAGTGTTATGTGCCGATTTCCCATGGGCGTTTTCAACTGCGTGGTCCGCAGAATAAACAATCGGTGTAGTGAGTCACACTGCCCCTTGAGCTCGTCTATGAAGTCTTCCTCTTTGGTGCTGTAGGCGCCGAATAATGGCCCAGGAATGAGCATAGTGTTCGCCAGTACATGAAATAGGCTGGCGTATACGCTGTGATTTGTGTCTGTAGACATTCCTGGTAGGCGCGTTTATAACGTTTTCTTCAACAGAGTCAAGAATAATTAGGTCGATATTGTGGATTATGACAGAATATCGTTGTAGCATATCACTGACGTTACTTTTTACACATATTTCGGCTCTCGTTCCTTTAGTGAAAAACGTGACATTGTAACAGCAATAGAGTTCCCTCTTCATAGCCAATCTATTACATAGGCGGTGTAGGAGGCAACGCGTCCGCCTGTCACCCAGCGGCAACGGGTTCGATTCTCGGCCGGGTCAGGAGATTTTAATTTTAATGATTAATATGTGGCCTGGGGACTGGGTGTTTGTGACCTCCTTAATCTTCCTTTCCTCACACACAACTTTTCACACTACCGCCATTCTAATTACACGCAGTTTCATGCAATATGGTACCAGTAGGGCCAAAAGATACACATGGGTCGACGCCCCGAACAAATAGCATTTTAAAAAACATAGAGTGGTGAATACACCGTGATCTTATACGTAGCAGCTTGCTGTGGAACATTCTTTGGCAGGTGATATTAGAAGCATCTTTGGTGGTAATGTGACTGTGGTTATAGTGTTCACTTCAAGTGAATAAAAAAATTACGGCGATATTGTTGCATTATGGCAGAAAATCGTTGCATAATTGAAGACATTTTATAAAAGACTTGTGGTTCTCGATCATTTAGTGAAAAGAGGGACATAACAGTGGAAAAACCAGTGCCTGCGATTCCAAAATTAACATTTCTTCATAAGGAAAACGTAGAGAATATTTAAATCACTTTAATGTGAATCAATACGAGAAAACTAATTGGCTAGCTGGAAGTTGCCATTTTAATAAATTATTTTGCTGGCCATGCTTATTATTTTTTAATAAGCAAACTCTTTGGAACAAGGAGGTTTATGGTAATTTAAATAACCTCAGTAACGCCATTGTCAAACACGAACGATCGCGAAGTAGTTTACGTTCCTTTGTTCAGCTTACGTGCTTCGGAAGTGCTCACATTGATACACAACTGGATCAACAATTGCAAGCTGATGTGGTGAAATGGTCAAGATGAACAGAGAAATACTAAAGTACCTAATAGACGCAACATGATTCTCATCCGTGCAAGAATTGCCGTTCAGCGGACACGACGAAAGTGAAGGTTCATTCAACAAATGTAATTACTTTGTTGATCAGCTATGACATTACTGTTAGAGAACATCTAGAGTCATCTTCAACTTTTAAGGGCACGTGGAACAGGATTCAAAACGACTTGATTGCTGCTTTCAGAAGCGTGTTGATGGAAATCATAAGGAATGCGATTTCTATGGCCCAGCATGTAGCAATTATTTTAGATGAAACTTCCGATATTAGCAACAAATCACAACTGTCCACCACCCTCAGATGTGTTCATCACCAGACAACATAGGCTCAAGAAACGTTTATTTCCTTCCTTGGCGTGAGATCCGATAATGGCTTATTTAACCAAGTAATGGAGAAAGTGACTTTCTATGACATCAGGAAAAATTTGGTTGCCCAGACAAACGACGGTGCTGCAGTGATGGCTGGTGAACTAAGTGGAATAAAAAGCGAAGTTCAAGATACGTACTCTAGAGCTCTCTTTGTTCACTATTGCAGTCACGTTCTATATCTACTGTAGTCTTACCTCAGTCAGTTATGAGTATTAAGGAGTGCCGTATCTTTTTTCCAAACTCTCAATGGACTGTTTCTTCTCTGTGTCTACAAAACGCACTCATGCTCATACTAATTATTCTAGCAACAAAATTCCACGAAATACGCCAAGACGGAAAATGTTGTCAAAGGGCACGGTGAATTCCTGGTGGACTTCTTTCGAAGTATACTAGACAACTCATCAGAATGGGAAAATGGGACTGTAGTTCTTGCACGTGGATATTTGTCTTTGCTTTCAGAATTTCATACCAAATTTCTTCTTTATGTTTTATCAGACATCTATTCATATACTGACATTCTATATTACGTTCTGCAGACAAAACATTTGGACATAATGTATTTTGCAGAAAAGGTGAACGAAACAAAGTATATTATTCAGAATGAGAGAGGGAGATTTGAAGCAGTGTGGAATGATATTTGTGATGGTGTCGAATACGAAGAAATGGTACGAAAGAGAAGACGCCCGGAGAGTGATATCATGATATATACGAGCATATATTTTGAAATAATAGACAATGTGACAAGTCACATTGCAGATAGGTTAGGAAACTTGTCCTAACTGGAATTTTCTTTCATTACTTGATTCAACCAAATTTGAAGTGTACAAATTTCATTTTCCTAATCCCGCTTGAGATGCGCTGAAAATGGAACATATTTCAATGTTTGATACTGTTCCACTAAAAACTGAGCTGACAGTTCATGGGGGAGTTTTATGGCAAATACTCCCACGATCTAGCAACACATTTGAAATCGAAACACGACCACACGTTAATTGCTGAATTATATAAATTGATATTACATGATATGACCATACCGAGCATATCTGCATCGGCCGAGAGATCATTTCTGCACTTAAACGTATCAAATTATTCCAAATGTTAACACAAGAACAACAAAAATTTAGCAGCCTTGCGCAGATGTCCATTGAGAAGAAGAAGAAGAAGAAGAAGTTGAGGGAAATCCAAAAATCTCCAACATTCCACAGCGATGTCATTGTGGCTTTTTCCAGGAAAGAACGCAGAATGGAGTTTTCTTTCAAGTAAAGAAGGTAATTGTTTATTTTACTCATTTGCTATCAGAATGGCATGGTCTGGCTTGAAGTCACAAATTACGTTAAATTACCAATGTTTTCAAGATATTGTAAAGGACCGATGAAGTTTTACGTGAATTTTTGCGGATCAAACTTAACTTATTCCGTTGGTAAATGGGAGGAAAGAACGGAGCAATGCTTATAGGCAGACAAAACTGAAAATGTCCCATTATTAAAGAATGAATGGAAAATTGTCCTACACTTTGATATAATTTTTGCTGTCCTCACTTATTTTTCAATGACGTATACTGTTATTCTTTTAATACCTTTATATTTTTTCTTCAGAGCGGGCTATGAATTTAAATACTGAAATCAGTAGTTTGGCCAGTGATGTAACATAAATAAATTACACACATTTTAAGTAAGCACAAAAGATTCAGGGGTCCAAAAGCTTATTCTTGTTTACAGGACGAGGAGGAGGGTTGGGGGAGTTTATAAAATACTACAAATAAGCTTAGGTAATACTTGAATGGTCGCTAAGTAGAAAGGATTTTACATGTAACATGTAAGTAGAAAGGAAACAGAAGGCACTGCACGCCACTGCCAAATACAGCTTTACCGCACCGAATATGATAATAGAATTCATGAATTTCGACTTTTGTTGCACAGTCCATATCAACGCCAAGCATTGTTAACATGGGAATATTGTTTTGTAGTGTTACCTGACGATGGTTTTTGTCATGATTGTCTTGAAGTGTGAAACTGCGTGCTCATCGGTCCGTATCGACAAGAAAAAATGTGAAGATGATTATAAATTATGAAAAAGGAACGATCACTTGAAGAATAAGACGAGAAAGAGTCATGAAAGAGGGAAGGACTGTCTTTACATTAGATGCTGTAATATCGCAGAGTCGGAAGGAAACTAAGTGTGAAGGTGTACAATATTACATACTCGTAAAACTGACTGACAATAACATTATATTGACCATTGTTGAGATGTTATTTGTCTCTTCTGCTGCCGCTCATCTCACATGGGGTTACCGCTGAGTCCCGAGTAAAACAGCACGCCTGAATATTGGTAGAAAGTAGCCAGGGAGTTAGATAATTTTGTGCATTCTATACGATGTCCCGTCAACGACAGGTCCTGCAGCTGGCGTTCGAAAAAATTTGGTGATTGTGTCGAAATAAGGTAAGGTAAGGGTGTATTCTGCCCGAAGGCAGGTCCGAACCTCCGCAGAGGTGTGCCTGAACCGAAGTTTACGTACGGTAGTGTACCCAGTTCCTTTCCGCTCCTCCATTCCCTTACCCCCACCAACAGCGCGTGGCAACCCATCCAACTCTTGACCTCGCCCAATGTTGCTTAACTTCGGAGATCTCACGGGATCCGGTGTTTCAACACGGCCGTTGGCGTGTCGAAATAAACCTGTGTTATTTATCTTGACCTGTCCATATCTCTTCACCTCCAAAACATTAGCAAAATATACTTCTTGACTTAACCTCACACATACATACATACATACATACATATTATCGGCACACTTTATCTTGGTGCATTTACACTTAGTGCTGAATCAGTCGACCTCGACAATCTTCAGAATTCGTATTGGCAACCTTTGAACACAAACTAGGAATCGATTATGCATCGCCGTGCGACATCTGGCATACACGTTCCGTACTGTTGTTGTTTACATAACAAAGCCATTCGACATCTGGCGTACGCGTTACGTACTGTTGTTGTTTACATAACAATGCCCCCCCCCCATATATTATAGGTTAGTAGGGAACATGAGTTCGGAACATCCGTCGACGTCCAAGGAAGCACCTGGAACTCCTCCAAGGAAACGACTAAAGCCGGTTATTCACAGCGAGGCACGAAAAATAATAGCAAACGTTGCAAAGTGCTGTGCCTTGGTAAAAAAAAACACAGAAACAGCTCCTCGTCCCCCTGAACAAGGCTATTCAATGCGCTGTCGCGTATACGGGAAAATCTGCTTCAATTATTAATAGGATTAAGGCAATTTTCTGCCTCTCACCCCGGCGATTCCCAACGCTCCCCTGATAAAAAGAGGTAGGTCCCTCTGACCAGTCTATCTAAGCAGTTCTAACCAATATCATGATGGATACTATTAGGTTGTCATGTGCAAATGTTATATACTGTTCTCCTCTTTCTCGTAGGGTGCGAACGCAAGGGAAGATAGAACTGGACGATAGCGACAAACGAGTGACAAGGGACACTATCGAAAACTTCTATACCGTCCAAAAAAGTGGTGCCTGCCGTGAAGGAACTGATCCCTGTGCTGCAGAAGGAAATTAAGTGGTCGTGGAGCCCAACGTCCCTCCGAAAAGTGTTGAAAGGTATGGGTTTTGTGTGGAAGAAAGTCCAAAACAAACGTGTTTTATTGCTGGAGCGGGCAGACATCATTGATTGGCGGGCACGCTTCCTCGTCCAAATTAAACATGCTAGGGAGTAAGGCAAGGAAGTATTTTACTTGTACGAGTCCTGGATTGACAATAATACAACAACTGGAAAATGCTGGCTGAGAGGAAACGATGTTGTGGGTGTTACAGCATGGGGAAGCTCTTCGAAAATGCTAATAATTGCAAGTGTTGGATCTGAGAAAGGGTTCATTAGAGAAGCGCAATTAATATTTGAAGCCAGAAGTACCCAAGGCGATTACCATGGCCAAATGAATTCCCATAATTTTGAGAAATGGTTCAAAACATCTGTGCTCCCTAATTTGCCTCCTGCGTCTGTAATAGTGATGGATAATGCACCATATCATTCTCGACAGGTGGATAAAATACCATCGAGGTATGACACACGAGTGACAATGGTCGTGTGGCTACAGGGCAGAGGCATTTTCTGCGACGCAAATCAAAGGAAAGAGGCCCTATATAGATTAGTTCAGGAACACAGGCCTCCGGATACAATTTGTGCTGTTGACGTCATGGCGGCTGAAAAAGGACACGTCATCCTTCGTCCTCCTCCATACAACTGTAATCTGAACGCCATTGAATTGGCATGGGCAAAAATCAAACGAGAATTCAAAGGACGGAACATTACGGGAGACATGTCAGCAGTTAACCTTCGACGACTGACCATCGAGGCATTCCTCTCCGTATCGGCCGAAGATTGAGAAGGGTACTGCCGGAAAGTGAAAGAACTGGAGGAGGACTACTGGAGACACGACGGTGTAATGGAAATAGCCATGGACGACATTATAATGCATAGTACAGGAGAATGCAGTGACAGTGATCTGTCTGAGATTTAATGTACATAAAGGTGTAGCAAATAAATTGTGACAGGGATTTGTCTGTAAATTAATGTAAATAAAGGTGTAGCACATACATATACACTTTCATTGTGACAGGGATTTGTCTGTAAATTAACGTAAATAAAGGTGTAGCACATACATATACACATTCATTGTGACAGGGATTTGTCTGTAAATTAATGTAAATAAAGGTGTAGCACAGAGGCTACATATACAAATTCATTGTGACAGGGATTTGTCTGAGAATGAATGTAAATAAAGGTGTAGCCAATACATATCGATCGATCATACTATCGATTCAATTCAGATTTCATTACCATGCAGTTGGCAGCACTGCTGGGACTGTGACAGCTCCCTCCTTACTCCTCACCCCCGTACACAAGAGCACCAAGATAAAGTGTGCCGATAATACACACACACACACACACACACACACACACACACATATATACCATACATACACATAAATATACGTACATACATAGACACACACAAACAAATATTCATACATTTAAGCATACGGACACGTATACTGTAAGCAGAACATGTCGCCTTTAATAACCAATACCTCTCTTTTCAATCAGGACTTCAAACGAAGGCAGACCACCTGTTTGTCTGGAAGGATCTCTCCAGTAAGAACGTCCAAGCATCGTTCTTACGAGTAAATCGTTTCCTGGGGCGAAGGTGGAGCATCAAATGTCAACAGAAGCCTCTATTCGTGCTGTTATTGGATCGTTATGAATTCAGGAAGTTTCTTGTCGAGGTAAGTAAGAAAATTCTGTGCCTCTGTGGTGTAGTGGTTAGCGTGATTAGCTGCCACCCCCGGAGGTCCGGGTTCGATTCCTGGCTCTGCCACGAAATATGAAAAGTGGTACGAGGGGTGGAACGGGTCCACTCAGCCTCGTGAGGTCAACTGAGTAAAGGTGGGTTCGATTCCCACCTCAGCCATCCTGGAAGTGGTTTTCCGTGGTTTCCCACTTCTCCTCCAGGCAAATGCCGGGATGGTACCTAACTTAAGGCCACGGCCGCTTCCTTCCCTCTTCCTTGCCTGTCCCATCCAAGGCCCCTGTTCAGCATAGCAGGTGAGGCCGCCTGGGTGAGGTACTGGTCATCCTCCCCAGTTGTATCTCGCGACCCAGAGTCTGAAGCTCCATGACACTGCGCTTGAGGCGGTAGAGGTGGGATCCCTCGCTGAGTCCGAGGGAAAAACCGACCCTGGAGGGTAAACAGATTAAGAAGAAGAAGAAGAAGTAATATTCTGTGAACATTTATTTTCCTTGTGGTTGTGAGCCAACATGCCCCACAAGAAAGGCAGTAAGAAGTTCTTACTTCTGTAGTAGTTGTTCATTAATTAATTGATTCATTCTCTCATTAATTAATTTGATCACAATCTACAGCCTACCTACTCTATCCTGTATATTGATATATTGATACTGATATGCATTGATTCCTGCCCTCACTTTCAAGTCTAATTGTCTCCCTCAAATTCGCTATGTCGTCCCTCACCTTCCTTAGCTCCCACTCACACTCCTTACACCAGCCCCTTCTTAGCCGTTCTTCTATTTGTTCAAAAGAATGTGAAATGATATGGAAATATCAACAGCAATAAAATAGCATATTCTGTGAATAGAAGTAGGTATATACGTAGGTCGAGTCATAAGTCATGGCAACTATTTTTTTTTTTTTTTTTTCGCGAACAGGAGACAATACGGAAAATCTAAGATATACCTTTGGAAACGTGCGGTATGTACTTGCGTATGATGCCACTAGATGGTGTATGTCAGAGCCTCTCAAACGCCCAAAATCTCACGCGTGCAGAGCGAGGCGCAAGAGCTCCGTGCACTGTGCATCGGTGTCGCTCGGCATGACTCGGATCAACGCTTCGTCTCTGGACTACTCGGCTAAGCTCGGCTCTACTCGGCTAAACTCAGCCCGGATTTGGAGCGCTACGGCGCAAGTAGGGCAGAGGGAGACAGGCGGAGCGAGCGAGAGAGGCGTGAGGAAAGAGAGAGTAAGCGCTATTGCTCCAAATCGAGGAGTGGGGGGTCTGCACTCTGGTCAACCAAGCCAAGTCGTCTTTTGCACCGTGCACAGTGCATGCACCACGCGCATGCACCCTGAGAGGCCCTGGTGTATGTAAACAACAGTGTGGGTCTAAGTATGCCCCCAAGTTCAATGTGTGAGTGAGAGCGTCACAAAATGGAAGTCAACAAGCAGGAGCAACGATCGTATATTAAAATAGCAGTTCTCCGCGACAGAAATGCACGCCAACGCCATGCAAAGCTGCGGAAAGCATTAGGTGTGCATGCCATGCCCTATAGAACAGTGGCGAGGTGGGTGGAGGCGTTGAAACGGGGTAGAGTATCAACTGCCGATTTGCTTCGTCCAGGCCGTCCAGTGACCATGGGTAAAGATGTACGGATAATGGTTATCGATCTGTGTTTGCATGAGGACAGGCGCTTGACTCTAGCAGAATTGCAGAAACATACAGCAATACCAGTGGTAACAATACGGTGCATTTTACACAAGGACCTACAGATGCGTAAACTTAGTGCAAAGTGGGTGCCACGTCACTTAACTGAGGTACAGAAGTGGTCTCGTTACGAAACATGTCGCATCAATCTGGAGAGGTTTCATCAAGAAGGACAAGCCATGTCGAATCGCATTATTGCAGTCGATGAAACATGGGCACGTGCTTATGAACCGGAACTGAAGAGACAGTCAAGTGAATGGCGTCGTCAGTGGTCTCCACGAAGGCACAAGGTTCGACAAAATCAGTCACACCGGGCGAGTTGGCCGTGCGGTTAGGGGTACGCGGTTGTGAGCTTGCATCCAGGAGATAGTGGGTTCGAATCCCACTGTGGCAGCCCTGAAGATGGCTTTCAGATGTTTCCCATTTTCACACCTTAATTAAGGCCACGGCCGCTTCCTTCCAACCCCTAGACCTTTCCTATCCTATCGTCGCCATAAGACCTATCTGTATCGGTGCGACGTAAAGCCACTAGCAAAAAAAGAAAAATTCAGTCACCCAATAAGGTTATGGTAATACTGGCTTACGATGTTCAAGGTGTTCCTGTGTGTCATCCAGTGCGTGAGGGGCACACTGTCAATGCAGTTTATTGCAATTCCTTCTTGTTGTGCCAATTGCACCGTGTAGTGCAAACCAAACGTCCAGATCTTTCAGACCACGCCATAATCCTACACGATAACGCGACAGCTTACACAGCAGCCATCGTTCAGCGTCGCTTACAACGGTGGGGATGGGAGGATCTTCCACACCTGCCTTATTCGCCTGATCTGAGTCCATGTGACTATGATCTAATCCCTAAAATCAAGAAGCCATTACGTGGACAACAGTTTGCTAAAAAAGAGGACATCGTAACAGCATTTCGGAGAGAGGTGTCACACGTTAGCGATACAAATGCAGCGAATGGTATCCAGAGCCTGCCCCATCGCTGGCAACGCACAGTGGAAACCTTGGGTGATTACTTCGATGGTCTGTAACCTGTGGAGACCTGTCCTTTGTACGTGGTCTTGTGTACTTGCTGTCTATACCATAATAAAACAATGTTTACCAATGGCCTGTGTTCTGTCACTCTCCTACGAGAACCTCATTAAAGTCATAATTTGTCTTCAGACACTATGCATAAGTACATGCCCTACATATCCAAATGCATATCTTACATTTTCTGTGTTGTCTCCTGTTCGAGAGAGAAAAAAGTTGCCATGACTTTTGACTCGACCCTCGTATATCAGAGTGAGAAAATAAGGCATACTGCACAAATATTTCTCGACAATAATAAAGCAGGAAACCAACTGATAAAATAACTATACTACAATTATTCTAATTAAATATATCCTGATTATAAAATATTAGGAATAAGAGACTAACTATAGAAATATATAGCTACATTAAATAATTGTTCTTACAGACAGATTATTATTATTATTATTATTATTATTATTATTATTATTATTATTATTATTATTATTATTATTATTATTATTATTATTATTATTATTATCTCACAATAATAAAACGCACGCTGATTTCTAATTAAATATATACACTTCAATAATTCTAAACTGCATTTAGAATATCATAATTACAATTGGTTAATTGAAACAACCGAAAAATAGTTAAAACTTACTACACTCATGTTCATAAAAACAGAACACCTTGAAATACTAGAGGTAGGAATTTCATATTCTCATCACATGTCCATTAGTATGTTCTGCAGAAACGATCAGCATTTCAGTCACCTAGGTTCAACATGTGCCCTGCTGCCTAGTAGGTAGTGGGTCCCCCATGGGCACTGATAACTTGTTCAATGCGTGATGGCATCGACGCATATAAAGCGCGAATGTCGTCTTGGGGTATAGCTATCCATGCTGCATTCACCTGGTTCCACAGTTCATCTTTGGTGGTTGGCAATGGGTCACAGCACAGCACCCGTCGTTTCACCTTTTCCCACACATTTTCGATTGGCAACAAGTCCGGTGATCGGGTGGGCCAGGGCAACAGTCCGACTTTCTGTGACAACAAGAAGGCACGTGTTCAAGCAGCAACATGTGGTCGCGCATTGTCCTGTTGAATTATGGCGTCTGGAGTGTCGTGCAGAAAGGTTATGGCTATGGGTCGCAGGACGTCATTCACGTGGGTCAAACTGGTCACAGTGCCCTGGACACGCACCAATTGTGATTTGTGGTTGTACTCAATAGCACCCCACACTATAAGGCCTTGAGTTGGCGCTATATTTCTTGTGGGAATGCAATCAGTGTGATGCCTCTCCCTCTGTCTGCGGCGAACCAAAATGCGGCCATCATTTTCAAACCTGGATTCGTCCAGAAACACTATATACTGCCATTCCTGTCCGCAGTGACGTCATTCTACACACCATTGCAGTCAGGTATGTTTATGCACATTAGTCAAAGGTAGGCGGAG
This sequence comes from Anabrus simplex, assembly GCF_040414725.1. Classification (NCBI taxonomy): domain Eukaryota; kingdom Metazoa; phylum Arthropoda; class Insecta; order Orthoptera; family Tettigoniidae; genus Anabrus; species Anabrus simplex. The sequence continues at coordinate 238,474,687 of NC_090269.1, forward strand.
AATTGGAAAACGCGCCGGTAACCAAGACCGTGGTAAACGGTGACGGACTGTCACTCCTGATAGTGTACGATGTGTTACACTGTTGCGCCAGAGCCGAGGAGGACACAGATCTGTCCTGCAATGGCATTCGGATTAGGCGTCGATCTTCTCGAGGGGTGGTCTGGATGGTGCGATTACCATCTCGTTGTGTTCTACAGCCTTCTGTGAACCATTCTGTACACACCCGTTTCACTGCCGACACACATCGTCCCACACGATCAACATATTTCCGGATGGATGCATCACGTTCTCTCATGCCAATAATGCGCCCTCTTTCAAACTCACTCATTTGACGGTACGGTGCTCGCATTCGTCTACGAGGCATCCTGCACGTCTGCTCAAGACACAGTTATCCATTATCTTCGCTTTATAGCGACAACGAGAGCAGCAGGCACATTTTACCAGTCGGTGGTTTTGCTCCGAGATATCGATGCGGATCTTGAATCTGGTTCAAATGCTAATCATTTCTTCATAACATACTATTGCACATGTCCTGTTAATATGAACTTCCTATCTCTAGTCTTTCAGAGTGTTCTGGTTTTTATGAACATTGGTGTATTTATTAGAAAATATCTTCGTTTTATTCGTACAAGCTAACAGAAATTAAAATTGCTCTTAAATGCTGAAAGATCGAGGATGCAAGAATAAATTATGCCGGAGACTTGAATCACCTACTCAGAATTACAAACAACTTTACGGAATGCAGGAATCAGCTGATTATTATATTTGTTTTCTTGGCTACAGTTCCATTCCTGACCTGGTCGAATGACTGGAAACAGGCTGTGGATTGTCATTTTTGGCTAAACTCTATCCTTTGTTCTCGACCTTAGCGAACAATGCATTATTTGAATACGAGGAGCGGCAATAATCGATAACAACACAACTTGTGCTAACTATCTCGCCAGTGAAATTCAGTGTATTCTGCTGCTGTTGTTTATTTAAAACTACCAAGATACCCGTGCTTCGCTACGGTATTATACTGAAATTTATATATAGGGAGAGGGAGAATCCACAAGGGATAGCTGCCCTAGAACAAGGGGTACCGTACGGTAATAGTATCAAATAGATAATAATTTTCACACTATTTATCTTAGGATAAAATGAGCTTATATATATATAATTTTGAATTTACCCTGCTGTAGCCCTACAGCTATTCCCGATCAGGAAAAGTTTTTCTTTACACATACCGTACAAATGATGATTTACCATTGCCAATGAATCTCGTAAAACATCTAAACAAATATCTTACAGATATAAAACGGGAATACCAAAACGAAATAATAAATTCCTTGAAAATTTTGTGACAGATCCTCGTGCACCGAAGAGTAACCCAATCACTTCCCAGCAACTAGGAAATATGTGATACGTTTCTTAAAACAGGGTTCGTAGTGTCTCTTCTTTTCAGAATGAACTTCTTTGGCCTGTGAACTGTTACACTCAATAACAACACCGATGTTGCTCTTCCTGTCAATCGCGACAATGTCTGCACGTTTACTGGATCCATCGCTAGAGATACAGTGCACTTCTTCAAAGACTTCAAATCTGCCAGATTTGTTGAGGAGAAGTTCTGCAGTACTGCTCCTGACCCTATGGTGCCTGCTCTTTCTCAATAGTTCCCCTTTCGAGCAGAAACCAAGAATATAAGGGAGGGTTTCTATCTCGTTGCAGTGACGGCAACGGTTTTCTTGGCTTCTACTGGGAACGCTTCGGACTGCTATCACATTGCAGTTCATTTTAATGGCATTAGTCCATTGGGAAGTTGAAAGTCTTCGTTGTAATCCAGGTGTTTGATTGTGTCCATTCTGAAAAATGCGAGACACCTTTTCCACGGTGTGGTTGTTTTTTCCATGTTTCAAACTGCTGATCTCTCAGTTTCTTCCGAAGAGTCTGTACCTTAGGTTGTTCATCGGAAGCGAAGCCAAGGCTTCTCAGACTACCATTTATTTCTTGTTGAAAAGTCCAGTCTGTTACAGATGTTAAAGTGTTGACGGATAGCTTCCCATGACGCTCTCATAATACCCAATCCACGAACATTTTTGAGCTGTAGAGCATACAATCTGGACAATCCGTTGATAAAACAGCTATTTCCTTTACTGTACTTCTGATTTATTTATCGACATCATTTAAAAACCCGCGTCTGAGTTTCGATAAGGGCTCACATTGTAAAGGATAAATCAAACTCAGCCAAATGTATTGATTTATAATGTTAATTTTATGATCAGGTTTAAGAAAAATTGAGTTCACAAGTCTCGATAAAATATCGCGTAGTCTAGTTATAATGTTCCTCTCATCTAATACTATTTCGTTGTTGTAGGTAACACCCAAATATTTAAGGTTTTTCTGCTTATCAATAAATGACACCCGAAGTCCACTGACAGCTCTAATAACAACGTTTATCAGTTGCCCATTTTCAATAACTATAACTTTTGTTTTAGAAGTATTCAGTATGAGCCCTACTTTGGAACGGCATTGGTTTGCTATGTCAATCATAAGCGCTGCTGATTTCTTTTACCTTTAGATATTAACGCGATATCATCAACAAAACCTAGCGCTGCCACGTTGTCGATATCTTGCACAAGATTGTAGCCGAATTGAGAAGTATGTTCTAAGTCGTTTAACCCCCTTAATATGAAATCAATTGCCAAATTAAACAGAAGAGGCGATAGAGACGATCCTTGAGCTACTTCCCTATGAACTTGAATTTCCTTAGTTCGAATGGTCGCGTCCATTTCCACATGAGTCGAATTATTCCTGAAAAGAGATATTATTAAAGACTTCAGCTTCTTGGGAACAGATGTCAAATTTAGTGCATATTCCAAATGATTATGACCAATATTATCGAACCCTTTGGATACATCTAGAAAAGTGATGCAACAATTCTTTTTTTTAAGTTTCGCGTCTTGAAGACAACTGTAGACCAAAGATGAATTTATGAATGTACCTGGTGTAGACACAAAACCTCTTTGCTGGATTGACAACTCAATGAAAAGTCTAATTTTTCTTTCCAGACTTCTTTCAATGATCCTTCTTAAAAATAGAATAAATTGATATTGGACTCCAGTTACTAATTACGTTTGGATCTTCTGATTTAAATAACAGGATAGTGCCGAAAACAAATCACCTATGTTTCTTTACTTTTACAGGAGATTCCAAATACCAATATTCAGGTCTGTAATATCTTCAGTTTCTGAGATATAAGTATCCTCATTAAAGGTATTCAACCCCTTTTTCACCCTTCCTAGTGGGATTTTCCGAAAACAAGTAAATACGTGTTTCTTTATTTTTTAAGGGAGATTCTAAACACCAGTTTTACGCCTGCAAACTTTTAAAGTTTTGAGATACAGATACACTCATACATGGAACATGCGTAGAGTATTTCCAGGAACTATTAGGCGAACAGGAAGGGTGGGTAAGTGTCGGCGGAGGTGATAAAGTGGAAAGGGGGTTAGAGAGGGGCTGCCAAGAGTTGGATAAGAGAATAAGAGGTAAGGAGGTGTTGGGAGTGATAAGTAAATTGAAGATCAGGACTGCGGGAGGGGAAAGCGGGACAAGTAATGTGTATTGGAAGAAAGTAGCAAAAAATAAGCAGATGATAGAGAGTTTGGTATCATTCATAAACAAGATATTGAAGGGTCGAAATTCCCTAAAAAATGGCAGAAGGGGATTATATGTCCTATTTATAAAAATAAAGGGGAGAGGACAAATCCCAATAATTATAGAGGTATAACCCTGCTGGACTCCCTGAGCAAGGTGTACATGGGTATTCTAGCAAATAGGTTGAGGAATTGGGCAGAGGATTACTCATTTCTATCGAGTTTTCAAAATGGATTCAGGAAGGGGAGGTTTACGGCGGATAATTTAATGATTGTGAGAACTATAATTGATAAATATGTGAGAAAAATAGGCGCTAAAGCGTTTATTGCTACAATTGACTTCCAGAAGGCGTTCGATACAGTGAGCAGGGAGGCCCTGTTTGAAAGATTGGGGAGGGTTGGGGTGGGAGAGAATATGATAAGAGCGATCAGAAGTATAATACGAGAAAGTCTATTCTAGCATCAGGGTGGAGGAAGGGGTGGTGAGTGGAGTGATTGAGTCGAAAGTTGGGTTGAAACAGGGATGTAAATTGTCGCCAATCCTTTTCCTGTTGTTTATTAACGACCTACTAAGTGGCCATGTAGAGAGGAAGTGGGCCTACCCGGTACTAGGAAATCATGAAATTCCAGGATTGTTCTTTGCGGATGATGTATTGTTGCTCTCGTTGACAACGGGGAGTCTGGAAAGAAGTTTGAATGAAGTAGGGAGTTTTGCGAAGAAATCGTCATTGAAGATCAACAGTAAGAAGTCTACGGTGATGGTATGCAGGAAAGGGAATGAAAAGAAACCGGGGGTAAAGTGGGTAATAAACGGGGAAGTGATAGAGATGGTGGAGAAGATGGAGTACCTGGGGGTGATGCTGAGTAGAAATGGTAGCTGGATAGAGCAGATTAGGCGGGCCAAATGAAAAGGCCAAGCGGCAGTCTCAGTAACTAGGATATTGGAAAATAAATTTAGGGGGGCAAGCTATGTTATACAAAGTATTGTGTTTAATTCGGTGGTGAGGAGTAAAATGCTGTATGCTTCGGAGGTCTGGGGCGTAGAAAAGGAGTGTGTGATACTAGAGCAGGTAGAGAATAGGTTCTGTAAGATTGTTATGGGCCTACGCTTGTGCACCTCGAGTGCAGGTGCGAAGATGTTGTGTAAAGAGTACATTAAAATTGAGATTTTAAAAACAGTTCTTGGTTACCGGTGTAGATTGAGAGAAGGTGAAGGGGGTCTGATTCTACAGTCGGCCAACCATAACTCAAATGGAGGACAATTATGGTAATTACTGGGTGGACAAGGTGAAAAATACCTTAGATAGACTGGGGTTAAGTGTGTTTTATAATTTTAAATGGGGGAGGAGTAGGGGCACGCATTGGAAACACGTGATTAAGAGGGCGAGAGATATTGCTGACCAAGAGCTGGAGGCCGAATGCTTATGAGGGCTACCCTAAAAATGTTTCTGAGGGTTAATCAGATGGTAAATTTGAGAGTGGTAAATGTTAATAGGGGGTGAGAAGAGGGCTAATCTGGTGGTTGTCAGGTGTATATATTAACAAAGGTTGGACGAAGTTAAAAGTAAGAACGTTGTGTGTGTTGTGTGGTGAAGAAAGGAAGGACTTTCATTTGCTGACAGAGTGTAAAGAAACGCTGGCAGAGAGGCGGGTGTTTAATAAACAACAGTTGGAGTGGATTTCTCATCCGTGCAATGGAGATAAGCTTTTGAAGTGGTTGGTGTCGGAATGGAAGAGTGCTGGAAATTTGTGTAGGTTTTTGACAAAAATCAGAAATAGATGTACAGCAGTCTTAAAGGCAAAGTCTCAGTTGTGCCAAGAGGAAGATCTTAGTAGTGGTTGTCATTACATAGGAAGTGTGTTAAATCTCGTGAATCACCACAGTGGAATTGTCGGCCTTCCTCGCTGCTAAAGTGGGGAGGGGAGGTGCTGGCGTGTGCCACCACAAGGAGGCATTCTAGCATATGTAACAGATGCTAGATCAGGAGGGATCGGGTGTTACATACCAACACTTACCTAGGAAGTGAGGTTGTTCAACCTTGGGTTGCCGTACTTTGCCCTTTTAGTTCTCCATTTGACTTAGCTGGCCGCGAGGCCAGTAGACTTACATTTTCTTGTTTTTTGTGTTTAGTGTTGTTATGCCCACCAGCGTGGGGTATTATTGTATCTTTATAATGCATTGTATATGTAATCTTGATTACATAGTTTCTTGTTTTTGCTTGTAACTTTCTTAGTTTTACTTGATTGTTTTTTTTTTTTCAATTGAGAGTTGCCATTTTTCTCCGTTAAGATCGATTAGGTTGTGAAACTGTAAGATCGGGAGAAAAATAAATGTTTATTTTATTCTATACATACACTCATATTAAAATTCACGCCTTTTCACCCCCTTAGCGACGGAATATTGTTCTTGTGCCTTGTTGATGTTCATATCCAAACTGAAACAAACGGGGAACTGCAGACATCTAAACTTAAACTGTATATGCGAAGAAATTATTCGAATCCGAGGAATGAATATTACTTCGCTCGCGGCATGCCCAATCACGAGAAGAGCTTCAATAATATTAGTGATCAGTTTCAGAGTCGTGTTCATTGCAGAGGGCAGGATTCTTATTCTTAAGAAGGATAGTCGGTGCCACAATCGTCCGCTCTAAGATGTTCAAGGGTACTCCAGGTGACTCTAAGTTTTCAAAAGCTCTGCCGTGTAGTCGATAGACTTGTAACTTTATAGAACGGGTAATTCTTGTAAAAGTTGCTTGTTGATGATGTTGACAGCTTCACTTCTTGGAGCAAGAATTACTCTTTGACATATCCATGCGTAATTGGTGAAATTCTGTGGCCACGAATGTTATTTTTTTTTATCTGTGCGTGTTTATTATAATCTAATCTTCTTTACTACAGCCTATGTTTTCTCTAAATGAAATAATAAAACATGAGATTGAGTTAGTTGAAAGACAACATGGTAACCGTACAATTCTTGTGAGTTTTGCTTATTGATGACGTTGACAGCTTCATGTCTTGGTGCAAAAATTGCTCTTAGACACAGCCATGCGTCTTAGGTGAAAACCTGTGCCCACCTATGACAAATATTTCAGATCTTTGTTTGCCGTAGATTTGGCTGGGCATCGCACACATGCACACAGACAGACAGACAGACAGACAGACTTCACATGCAAAAATTTTCGAGTCCTTCATTTATAACTATATATGATTTATTTTTTCATGTATATTTTCCATATTCAGTATCTCTTTCTTGTATATATTGGTACCTCTGACACGAATAGTATTAACTATGTTATCAGTATAATAATACAGAACTCTTGGAACAGCCAACAAAGAGGACTAAATGGGAAAGTATTCGTTCATAGGATAAGGAATTATGGATTGGATTAACTCACCAAGGGATATGTTCGATAAATTTCCTTGAAATTAGTTATGGCTAGGTAAACAGTTGATAGAGAAAGTTCCACCTGAGCGATAGCCATAAATATCAGTTCTATACATATATGTGCATGCAAACTGCTTGCTTCATAACAAATACATATCTTTAGGTTACACTTTTATATAAAGCTGAATTTTGCATGTGATTTTCAATGGTATTTATTCACACTATTTAGTTTACCTGAAACTTTGGTTGAAATCGAATATTGGTGTCAAAGTTGCATTTCTGTATAGTATTCCTAGAAACACACTATCATATTTATTATGTTGATTTGTTTCTTTAAATAAATGGCTATTTGAATGCCTAGCTTCGACATTAGTGGGCTATTTGTGTATAGTTAGGTTAAACATTATTGGAACATACATTTAGGCATTATTTAAACATAGCTCTGATCTTTTAATAATGAACGTTTATTGGGATAGAATGTTTCTATTTTTTTAAGTAGAGTTATAATTTTTGAAAAATTAAGAAAAATAATTTTTACATTCCTTTTCAATTCATGATCATCAAAATCTGTACCTAGTCAAAATGTGCGTGTTTATTTAATTTGACCATGAAATGGTTAAGGGTATTAATGTGTTCACATATTATTTGAAAGCCTATCCTATTCTTCCAAGTTACTGATTGTTGGATGTTTTCACAGGTTGATGGTGGACTTGCCTGGGACTTCACAAGCGTCAGAAAGTCCTTCACGAAGTCAATCGCACCGCACAGAGATCCGGTATGGTTATGGCTGTTCGAAAAAGGTGACAGCAATGCACAAAAAAGTGAAAAATGGGACATGATGGTTTTCGACCTACTTGCCCTGAGGAGGAAAGTCGAAGGTCACATCAATTTTCCAAGACAAACAGTTAAGAATAAAAAGTGGGACGATGTTTTAAATAAAGAAAATGGTACTAATAATGTGGCTAAATGTAAGCTCAAGGACTCTGAGGATGGATGTGATGGTGACGACGACACTGGGATCAATTATCACATCTCAGAAGAACCTGGGAAGGAAATTATGGATCATTTCTTGAACGAAATTTACTTTCAGGTAAATATTCCGTTCAATTGCCAGTTCCTGGTGGCACACGGTGAAGGAAATATTTCTTTGACGGAGGTGTACAATGTTGGAACTCGTTACTTGAAGGAGGTCATCAGAAAGAAGACTGAGGAAGATGGAATCTACAACTCCACCATCTTCGGGCCCAAGCATGCAACGACAAATTCACAGTTCTTCGTCGAGTATAAGCCGGAACAAAAGCAGACTTTCTCCTTGTACCAGTATCCCTGGGGATATTGGGACGAGGGACACTTGGAGTGCACGAAAACCCCATTCAATGAGCGTAGGAGAAGTCTACATGGAGAGACAATGCGAGTACTAACAATACCGGTAAGTTCACTTCACATTTGTATTTATTCGTCTGTGGCAGAGAAAATATCTTCATAGTTTTTGGTAATGTTACGTGTTTAAGACCCTTCTTTGTTTTACGAGAATTCAACTTATTATTATTATTATTATTATTATTATTATTATTATTATTATTATTATTATTATTATTATTATTATTATACATGCATACATATATACATTATCATTATAGACTGTTATGCCTTTCAGCGTTCAGTCTGCAAGCCTCTGAGAATTTACTAAACGTCGCCACAATCGATTTGCAACTAGTGTTGTGGCCTCATTTAGTTCTATACCTCTTACCTTTAAATCGTTAGAAACCGAATCTAACCATCGTCGTCTTGGTCTTCCTCTACTTCTCTTACCCTCCATAACAGAGTCCATTATTCTCCTAGGTAACCTATCCTCCTCCATTCGCCTCACGTGACCCCACCACCGAAGCCGGTTTATGCGTACAGCTTCATCCATCGAGTTCATTCCTAAATTAGCCTTTATCTCCTCATTCCGAGTACCCTTCTGCAATTGTTCCCACCTGTTTGTACCAACAATCATTCTTGCTACTTTAATGTCTGTTACTTCTAAGTTATGAATAAGATATCCGGAGTCCACCCAGCTTTCGCTCCCGTAAAGCAAAGTTGGTCTGAAAACAGACCGATGTAAAGATAGTTTCATCTGGGAGCTGACTTCCTTCTCACAGAATACTGCTGATCGCAACTGCGAGCTCACTGCATTAGCTTTACTACACCTTGATTCAATCTCACTTACTAAATTACCATCCTGGGAGAACACACAACCTAAATACTTGAAATTATCGACCTGTTCTAGCTTTGTATCACCAATCTGACATTCAATTCTGTTGAATTTCTTACCTACTGACATCAATTTAGTCTTCGAGAGGCTAATTTTCATACCATACTCATTGCACCTAATAATAATAATAATAATAATAATAATAATAATTATTATTATTATTATTATTATTATTATATTATTATTATTATTATTATTATTATTATTATTATTATTATTATTATTATTATTATTATTAAAGTTAAATGTGATCCACCTGCACCGTTCTCACCATCAGGTTCCAGCCATCGGAACTGACCACAAAAAATGTTTTTTAAGTTGGAAACTCAAAGGAAATCGATTTTGATCCTATCGCAACCATTCCTGTCCCCTTGATAAATAGCACGTGTAACTATGAAGTGGCTTGACTAATAACGACCATCATATGGGTCGTGTATGAAACTGCTGGCAGGTCTTATGTCGACGATGGGATAGGAAAGGCCTAGGAATGGGAAGGAAGTGACCGTGGCCTTAATTAAAGTACAGCCCCAGAATTTGTCTGATGTGAAAAAGGGAAACCACGTTAAACCATCTTCACGGCTGCCGACAGTGTGAAGTTCGAAAGCACTATCTCCTGGATGCAAGCTCACAGCCGCGCACCCCTAACCGTACGACCAACTCATTCGGTGGCAGAGCAATAAGGAGGTAAGCTTCTTATGATATGGGACACTGAGACATCCCTTAGTTTCTATAAGACTGGAAGATAGTGTTTTAATCTAGTATGTGGGCTATTTCTTAGCCATTAAAATTGCTTTTAATCAAGAAAATTTACTGTCATTTCTAATTCTTCCTGGAATGACGATCTTTACATTCAAATGGGATTGCTGAACCAAGGTTGAAACGGTATGTCTTGTGAAATGTATTGATTTTAATCTGATCACTTTTTGAAAGCTTTTTGTGGGTATGTCTCTCCAAGACCTGTACTTATTGTTTGGCTCTCATTTGTTTTCAAACATTTCTTCTCCTGATTTCGGTCTTCTAACTTTTTCTCATATTTCAAAGTAGAAAGGGCCTAGCCATTGTGCATAATGAATGCTCCTTGGAACATTTTATGTATTCTCTCGGAATCCCTTACCTTTGGTTTGGTGGCATTTTCTCTAACTCAGTCCCCCAACAATGTGTTTGGATTTCTATTGCCACATTTAGTATGAGATGATCACTCGTATTATTAGCCAGCCATACTCGGTTAGGATTCTTTGAGTTATGAATTTATGTTAGAATTTAAGTACGTTTTACCCTCGAAATCACCCTCTTCTTGATTGAGAGTTGATAGTGGCAAGCCGTTTGTATGCATTTGTGTAGTATGACATTTTGACATTTTGTATTGACATTTTCGATGTATTTATCTTGAAATCCATTGCCGTTTTGTTTTCATGGGGGACCTTTCGTAACTTATCTAAGCTTGTGTCGAAATCCTTCATTTCTTATTGGTTGCACGAAAGTCGGTATTACCCTCATTTCTCCAAACTAGGTTCAGCTTTGCCATGTGATACTTCCTCGAAATTGTGTCAATTTGTTTATACAGCGTGATACAGCCGCCCTTTCCAATGTAGTTTTATGCAACCCACAATATTCATTCCGTCCTGACAACATCTGCCCTGCCGGTATGCTCAAACAACCCAACCGGATATCTTGGTATTACCACCTCACCATGATAGGACGCCGTAATGTAATACACGTATTAAACACTGGAAGACATCCGTGTGCCTTCTAGATCATATGAACCTGACACGCCGGCGAAACACTAAATTGATATCGTTACCGCAGTAAACCTGATACTTGCTATAAGCTGCCCAGTGTGCCGTACGAAACCGTAGTGTAGTTGGTAAAGGGGTGGTGAAGCGGGCTTGCATGTCAGGTGGTGAAATATTTGTTTAATATGTGCGGCACGCAACGTAAGTTCAGTATCCACTTTCATGCAAACTGTGTGTGAGTGAATGTGTTTCTGGCCCTAAGAAGTGCCGATTAGTTAGCAGGCCGGACACATACAGACCGAAAATAATAGGAACAAAACTGCCCTGGCAATGTTTTATCGCACCAAATTATCGATGTGATGACCACTTTGGTTTAGGCTTATTCGGGCCCGGTGTTCAATAGATCCTCTTGCACCCTGAAGCATTCCAAGTGTAATTGTTCGGCAAGCGTCCGTGATGAGTTTCCGGAGCTGGTCGGGGTTTTCCGGCGCTTGAGTGTAAACGACGTTCTTCGAATAATGTCCCCACAAGAAGTCTAACGGCGTTAAATCCGGTGATCTGACGGTATAAGAAACAGGGCCTCCTCGTCCTATCCATGTCTCTGGCATTTCCTCGTTCAGATGGTTGCGAACGGGCAAAGTCGAATGTGGTGGAGGTTCATCCTGTTGCAACCACATCGTCAAACGTTCGTGCAAGGGCACATCCTCCAGCAGCAGGGGGAGTCCCTGACTCAGAAAGTCCAGATAGCGTGGGCCCGTCCAATGACCCTCAAAAAATAAGATCCAATTAGGCGGTCTCCCAAGATTCCACACCAAACATTCATTCCCCATCGTACCCAGTGAGGATTGTTCGGACTCCAATAGTCCATGTTGTGGCGATTGACGTTCCCATTATTATGGAAGCGCGATTCGTCCAAAAACAAGATATGAGATAACGGCGCAGCCTAATAGCCACCGACAGAACTCCATTCAGGCTTCGAAATCCCGCCCATGGAGCTCTTGGTGTAGCTCAAGATGGCATGGGTGAAATTTGTGTTCATGCAGTATTCGCCAGACGGGCGGCTGGTTGATGTTCACCTGTCGTGCAGTCGCCCTTGTACTGATCTGTGGATTATTACGAGCTGCTTCCAGAATGGCCTCTTCTGTTTCACCCGATGTGATGGGCTTATCGCGGACTGGGGGCTGGTTGGAAATCACGCCTGTTGTCATTAGGCGTCTTTCAACACGGCGGAATATCGTAGCAGTAGGGTGTCGCCTGTCGGGATACCGTTCCTGGTACAGACGCAGTGCCTCACACGCGTTTTGCCTTGCTTCCCCACAAATGCGGAGCGTGTCAACGTATTCCTCTGTGAAAAGCATGCCGAATGACAGCAGAGATTACTGTACATTCAGGCCCTAACCAGCGTCATTCTACTGTTTGAATGTGGCAAACGTGAACCTGTGTTTACGTGTTCAAACGTCGTACCGATATTCAAATATTGGAACGATGCAGGATTAGAACCACCGCTGTCATATTCCGTCGAATGCTAGGCGAACGCCTAACCACATCCGCTACGCTACACTGCTGGAAACATGCTGATAGTACGACGTAGCAGAGTACATACGCCACCGGTTCCGTGATTAAGACGTTAATTACTGCATTATTACCTAGTTTTATGCATTGACACATCTACCTTACCTACCTCCATTTTATTTTCCATGTTGAAATAAATTCATTGGCGTGCCGTGCAAATTTCATGACTGCTGCCGGATCGAGACTGATACAGTTGTGGAGAGAATGGAGTTCTTCATAGAATTTTGCCAGAATTTACGAGAAATTAAATTTTTACAAATAAGATATCTAATGCATAGAATTATACAAAGAAAAATAGAATTACCAATTACCAGAACATTAGTAATACACATGGAAAAAATTACGAGAAAGTACTCTATGTGAAGGTCCGCCGGAAGTTGTGTAGCGTCCATTCGTACTCGATTCAGTTCGTCGAACTGTTTCTTTTCACAGCTTCTTTGTATTTTTCCATTGATTAAAATGCCTTGCTTAATGACAAGTCTATTCTCGTTTTGCCAAAAAGCGCTAAAGAAACAATAGAATGGTTTTTAGAATTTCCATGAGGTGTTCGTAGAACACGGGAACTATCCATTTCTTTGATACCATCTTTGGTCAGGGTCCTTTTGTTTTATTTGGAAATAGTAACAATACTAATTGTTACAGAGTTATCCGTGGAATGCAGAGGTGAAAGAAAGTGCGGGCTGGAATGGGTCTAACTACAAGTCCGAAAGATGAATTAAAATTTCAATAAAGGTTATATTTTCAATAGACAACAAGATTTAACAAATTTTCACTAGGTGAAATAACAATAAAAAACACAGGTACAATGATAACTTTACAAACGAAAGCACAAGTTTCGGGGTCTTTACAAGTTCTGGCTTCGAGCCTCAGTTACACAACCCTTGAGCTACTAGCCCAACATTACCAAGGTACACTCATTTATTCAAAGGGCAGAAAACCCCTTCATTCAAGGAGCACTTGCTCCCAACTTTTAACCTCAAGCCTCCCAGAGGCACTTTTCAAACACAAGAAAGAGCTGACCCGCTCTCAATTTTTCAAGTCTATTAAAGGCAATACCAGACTTTACAAAAACTCACCAACGAGGCACAACTTACAAGAATTTAACAGGGGTATCTCGTACCCAGCTTACAGGGCCTTAAAAGAAAAATAATAGGTTAATTAAATGGCCCAAAATACCAAGATGAATGGAGGCGTTGCTTGCACTCCTACATGAAACTTTATAAAACCTAAGGGGTACTAGGCCGATGATACAAGGGCTATTCCCAAACTAGGGAGGTGACTCGTATAAGAAAATTTTAATACATTAGAAAATCGGTTATGAAAACGTAGTCACCTCAACTCAAAATGAAGGGGAGATCGAGAGGGTAAAGCACTCTCTATCCCCGATTTACAGTTAAATAATAAGAAACTTTTACATAAGCCGGCACTAAGTTACATTTTTCGAAAGGTAGGTTACATTGAAAAAGTTTCGGACCTTCCCCGAGGGCTAAACTGCTGAGCTAGCAAGAAATAAAGATTTTATCAGGCCATTACCTTGAAGAAGAGCTGCTGGCGGATGAAAGAGACGCTTCCCGCCTCCTGCTATACTTCCATACACTAAGCTAGATGTTGTACGAGTGGCCGAGAGCCAGGAAAATCAGCAGTTTTTATACTCTCGGGGAAGATTCGAGACCTTTCATGAATGATTAAGACACACCCACAGTCGTTTATTGGGTAGCTTACAGTTACACATCAACATTGGGGAAGAAAGACGCCATTGGCTGAAAATTAACGACAGAAATTTACGATTGGCTAATTTCAAAACTGGCGGAAAGAAATATTAATACTGCCAACCCACAAATGAAAGAACAACATTTAGTAAAGAACAAACTTATGAATACAAAATATCTTCAAGAAAAGTTCCTTCACTTCGCACCAGGGTGCATGATCATAGTTTTTGGTAGAGACATGTGTGAAAGAATGTCCACACTTCTTGACAATTAGCAAACAAAAACAATTCGAAATTAACACAGTGACATCTTCTGATAAACGGTTGAATTAATTCAGTTTTAAAGTTCAGAGTTTCAGCTGTAGAGGAGTACTTTAAGGCGGAAAATTCAAATGTGCGGCGTATAGGTGTACCAACCGGTACACTAATATTAATCGCCGGCAAAAGAAACTCGATAAAAAAAACTACCACACAGTCACAGTAATTGTGTACAACATGATACATTAAAATGAATTTTGAAGCCTCCATATGATTTAGTCTTCAAGTCTTTTATTCAAGAGTTGGTCTCCCATTCAAAATAATATTAATTATCTAACTAAATGTACGTGATTCTAAGAAACTGTTTGAAATTCTTTCCATAATGCAGTCACAATCCTAGGAGAATACTTCACCAGTCAATTTAGAAGTCATTCTTGAAGAGTGTAGGGTAAGGTAAAAGCACCGTTCACATTTGTGCACAATACCAAACGCGACACACTCTCATCATGGCACTGAACGTTACTTACATCCAGCGCGGGCAAGTTTGCCGTTGAAGCGCTGCAGGCAACATGTGGCGTAAATCATAAACACCGAAGACGTTTTGTGTACGTACTATGTATCAGCTCAATTCTTCGGCAATAGACGGCAATCATGTCTTCCCTGGCATGTTTTATGGGAATCTGGTCGATTTCGAATGTTGACAGGAAATACGAATTATATAATCAGAAATATCACCGATTTCCGTACCGGGCGAGTTGGCCGTGCGCGTAGAGGCGCGCGGCTGTGAGCTTGCATCCGGGAGATAGCAGGTTCGAATCCCACTATTGGCAGCCCTGAAGATGGTTTTCCGTGGTTTCCCATTTTCACACCAGGCAAATGCTGGGGCTGTACCTTAATTAAGGCCACGGCCGCTTCCTTCCAACTCCTAGGCCTTTCCTATCCCATCGTCGCCATAAGACCTATCTGTGTCGGTGCGACGTAAAGCCCCTAGCAAAAAAAAAAAAAAAACGATTTCCGTTATCCTGAATATTGCTGGTGGCAGCACCGGCGAAGTAGATACCATGTCCTTGATAGAGGTCCTTCTCATTTCTATTATTCCGCCGGGCCTCGTCCAGAACTGCGGCTCTCTAAGAGAGGCAACCCCTCTACCATGTCGGATGTCCTACTAGTGGAGGTACCAAGTCCAGTAAATAGGAAGGATAGTCGAGAAAGGTCACATTTTTGTCCTTAAATTTAAGGTAAGAAACAGAGTTGATCATCTCCTCTAAGGAAGGTAGCCCCCCTGCCAGGCTAGATGTACTTGCCAGTCCCAAGATCGTTCAAAGGAAAGGGTTGTAGAGAAAGATCTTGTCTCCCTTTGCAAAAGACAACCTAAGAGACAAATCTCTGATCACCTAATCTCTCTAAGGAAGGCAGTCCCTCTCCATGTTAGATGTATCTTATAGTGCCAATTACAAATTTGGTTAAAGGAGGGGGGTTGTGGAGAAAAGCCATGGCTTTCTATGTGTAAAGATAATTAAGTGATCGAAAACTTAAGTGATAGATCTGATAACCTAATCTCTGTAACGAAGGCAGTCCCTCTCCATGTTAGATGTACCTTATAGCGCCAGTTCCAAGTTTGGTTAGAAGAGGAGGGTTGTGAAGACAAGGCATGCCGTTCTATGCCTAAAGATAATTTAAGAGACCAAACCGATCACCTAATCTAGTTAACGAAGGCAGAACCTCCACCATGCTAGAATGCTGTTGGCCAATCCTCAGCAGGAACGGACAGGAGCTTAGTGAAACAACACCGTCTTATATCTTACTTACAGAACGAGCCCTTCACTGTCCTGCAGAAGGATGCACAAGGAAATACTCAGATCTCTGGTTTTGTTGGACGTGTGTGGAGACATCTGGAGAACGAGATGAATTTCACGTAAGTCTTACCTACAAGATCACTGTTAGACACAACTCACTCAATTGAAGTCAACGAAAAGTAGTATTTTCATAGTAAAAGATTTAATAGTTTGCATTTACCCATTAATGCCCACATTGATTTTACTCCAGTTGTTTACTCCAGCCTATTTTGTGAAATGTCAGTTTAGCCACAAGTACAAACATTGAAACAGTTTTATGAAATAATACACCTAGTTCAGGCATATTACAGTAGAAATATATACTATAAGGGAAGCAGTATGTATTTCCCTATATAGACAAAATATTCTTATTACTGCTATCTATCACTAAATATAAAATGTTTTATTATATTGATCTCAAACTTCGATCAATAATTTGAATTATTACCGTATATGGAATGCTGAAAAGGTAGGATTTGCACATATGCTTCCCTTATTTACTTCTATTCTCTGGATATTAAGTCACAAAGCAAACATCTCGATAAAGTCATAATTTCACTGAAATTCTCTTCTTAAAAAGCTGTTTCTTTTCGTCCTTTTTTGTTCAGGCTATTTCTACAATAGCACAGTCCGCTATGATATTCTGAGTATACGGCTGGATGAAGTGTGACCCTTTGCTCAATTCCTCCTCGTTTTGACCGGAAAACTCTATTCCACAGACCTCGAACAGCTAATTTATAGAAAAGAGAGTACTACTACTACTACTACTACTACTACTACTATTAATAAAACGTTTTCATTCCTTCCCTGAAGGGAACGGCGGGCCTCCTAGACGGCAACTCCGTCTTTCAGGCCAGGGAAATATGATACGGTGAAGGAGACGTTCGGAGAAGGCGAGTAGGTTGCTGGCCATGGCCTATACTAGAAAATCTCGCGGCATTTGCCTTAGTGCAGAAGAATGGTAAACCACGGTAAACCATTCTCAGGACAGCCCATGGTGGGGACAATTCCCTCACCATCTCCCGAATGCAAAGGCGTAGAGCGACGACAGAGCCGCGGCCACTCCTCCTCTGCTCAGTTTTCTGGTCGGAGTGCAGAGCTATCGGACCACGGACCAGCTGTGGCCACTTGTAGGCCGAAGCCCACTTTACAACCGCCGACGAGACATGTTAAAATCCAAGAGTTTCTAAAAACTTGAATGGGTCATTAACGAGCTCTTTCCTTACAATACTCGTATGTCTAGAGACCTGTCGGAGGAAAAAATAGATCGTGATTTCAGAAAATATCCGACTAACGACCGCAAAATGTTAATAAAGGGTGGCTGTTCCGAGCTATCCGTGTTAGAAATCACAGATCAGTTTGTTAATGCAGGGAAAGCTATAAGGTTTACCTCAAGATAACGACTGAATTTAGCTGCAGGTACCATGGAAATGGATATTATAAAAGCAACAACCTGCTGGCGAGTTCATGGGATGAAACTTACGAATACTAAGCCTATTACTGGTTTCTTGCCAAACTTTTCACCCAAACTACTCAATTTAAACGAATCAGTGATGAATTCACAAACAGAGACCTTAAAATTATTTTTGAAATAGGACAGGAACATCATCGTTTGACTAGGACAATGTCTTTAAAAGGTACATGCCGTTGTGATGTCTTCTACATACTCTAAATCACGGGTGTCAAATCCTGCCCGCTGTAAGCGCAGTGCGCGTGCTAGCGGGCGCAAGTATATATCTTCTCCTCAGTCGCCTTGCACTTCCCCACGTTGTTGACTCAGGGCTGTGCATGCCTATACCGCTTTTCACGAGAGTTTAAACCTGATGTAAACAAATAGGCGGAGCACCTTGCCTATGCAGGTGGACATGGACGTAGTTGATTGGAGAAGCAACCGTCGCATTCGCTCGACTGTATGTGAGCTCGAAAGAAAAGTTGTACGTCGCATTAATTTTATTTTATTTTAGTTTATTACATTTAGAGGGTTTGGAAGAGTGTAATCAAATTAAAATACGGTTGACATATATCCCGGTATGTATATGGTTCCGTTTTAATAAAATAGTGATTAAGTAACGAGAAATGAAGGCACAAGGCGTGGTGTAATACAGGAAGTCTTCTGATAGTGAGGAGGGAAAGTCCCAAGCTGTACAGGGTGGATATAAGGTGTTGCATCTTGCAGCAGCAGTCAGTGTCAGTAATCGTAGTGAGAGAAATGGAGCAAGAGGTAGGACCATCGCGTGTAGTGAAGCACGAAACAGGAGAACCTCTCAAAAGTGACCATAGGCAGTGCATTGTGAATGTGTTCAATAAACTAAGTGAACAGAATCCAGGTTTAGTTGTTATTCAGAAGTTCAGATCTTGGCACTGTTGTCGTATGCAATGCGCAGCCCTCTTCGTCCGAACACGAGACGTTGACGGGGTGGAGGTCGGTGGTTCACGCTCAGCGAATCACAACTCTTTCTTTGGCGGAGGCTTGGACATACCATGTTTACATCAGGATTAAACTCTCGTGAAAAGACATATACCACTGACAGGCTTCAGTTACCTGTTTTGGTCTACAAGTAATGGTTGAAACATACAGCCACATAGGTTGTGGCATAAGGATTAACGAAGTAATTTGTTAGTGTGTGTTTGCATATTTTCTTTCAACACATTTGCTTAAGGAGAAGCTACTTTTATAGAAGCCTATTTTCCTTTGTTTTGTAAAAATATGACGTTTTTCTACAGAAGCGGTATACTAGCGGCATAATATTCGGTATTCATAATTGTTCATAGGAGAGTTAAGTACTATCTGCGCACTTTTTAGAGATAGATTTACACCCTAGTGCTGAATCGGTCGACCTCGGCAATCTTCAAGATTCGTACTGGCAACTTTTGAAATACAAACTATGAATCGCTTATGCATCGCTGTGCGACATCTGGCGTACACTTTACGTACTAGTACTGCTGTTATTTACACAGCAAAGCTAAACTATAGAATTCACTCTAGGAATAAGATTCGCATCGAGAAATGTTACATAATGTTGTATAATGGTGTGTGTGACACAGTTGTTGGCTTAAGATAACAAAGGTTTAGAATATTCATATCGATCGATCATATTTTCGATTCAATTCAGATTTCATTTTCATTCAGTTGGCAGTACTAACGGAACCGGAAGTGATCCCTCCTTGCTCCTCAAACCCGTACACAAATCTATCGCTAAAAAGTGCGCAGATAGTATTTTAAGCAAAAAAACTTTTATTTTACACTTCATACTTTATGGCAAACTTTAAAGTAATTATTTAATTTCCTACTACACGGTGATTATAAAGCAAGGTGTGTCGCGCATTTTGTGCAAAGTCGTGTAGAACACATTTAATTATGTATGTCTATGTGAAGAAATATATGTACATGTATTGTATGGAGTACCATAGTTAAAGTACACCCCTCCAGCACGCGTTATCTGGTAACGTCGTGGCCTAGCGCTCGCAACAGCTGTTTCTCGTGCACACAAAGCTGTCAGTCAGATCGTGACCTAGATCATAGCTGGGCAATGAGAGAGCCCTGCTCCTTGAGCTAACGGCATGAACGCTGCAGCTGACTTCCAACAGTTCATGCTGTAAAGACTAGATGGCGCAAGAGTAGCCACATCATTGCACGTGGCTAAATGTATACGCAATAAGATTGTAGATTTCGTTCATTGTTTATGCTGAATTCCTAAACAATATTTTATTGTAGCCTACAGTGTTTCCATGACTACACATATCAAAATAATGAATTCACTTTCCTACGCATAACCTAATAAAATTAATATAATTAAACATTTACTTAGCACATAGCGCTTGTGTGCACAAAATAACTAATTTTGTTTCCTCGCCCTAATTTAAGGCACTGAATACAAGGATACATTAAGTAAAATTAAACTGTTTTGACACGAATCCCTTCCCTTGTTGTAACTGCAGACCATGCAAACAGGTTCTGTATGAGTTGCGCCGAGTAAAAGTTGCGCCGAGTATAATTTGCGCCGTGGAGATTCCCCGCCGGGAGTAGAAGTGGTTTGACAGCTCTCTTAACCAACTGCTACCTGCGCTGCACCGCAGGGGGTTATTTCCAAGTTCAAGGAATGTCTGTGAATATCTGTAGTACTGAGATTTTGAAATTAATATATAAAAAATATCATTCACTCTATCTTTTCTGTTGCTAGTTGTTTTACGTCGCACCGACACAGATAGGTCTTACGGTGACGATGGGACAGGAAAGGGCTAGGAGTGGGAAGGAAGCGGCCGTGGCCTTAATTAAGGTACAGCCCCAGCATTTGCCTGGTGTGAAGATGGGAAACCACGGAAAACCATTTTTAGGGCTGCCGACAGTGGGGTTCGAACCTACTATCTCCTGTGTACTGGATACTGGCCGCACTTAAGCGACTGCAGCTATCGAGCTCAGTATTCACTCTATCAATGTTGGTTTCTTGCATATTTAGAAAACCTGCATCGTATTTATATCAGTGGGTGAAATGTGTATAACTACGTAGTTTGTAATCAGTCTTTCAGTCACCGAGCTCGAAAGCTGCAGTCGCGTAAGTGCGGCCAGTATCCAGTATTCGGGAGATAGTAGGTTCGAACCCCACTGTCGGCAGCCCTGAAGATGGTTTTCCGTGGTTTCCCATTTTCACACCAGGCAAATGCTGGGGCTGTACCTTAATTAAGGCCACGGCCGCTTCCTTCCCAGTCCTAGCCCTTTCCTGTCCCATCGTCGCCATAAGACATATCTGTGTCGGTGCGACGTAAAGCCAATAGCAAAAAAAAAAAAAAGTCTTTCAGTCTTATGAAGAATATCCACAGCCTGTTTGTAGCTAACTGATAGGGTCAGGAATAGAATGGATGAAGGATGAAATACCGCTAAAGGAAGAAAATACTGCCGAATGCGAGATCTGACGTGCTTTTGCGGACAAAGATTAATGGATGGCAAATGGAATGTAGCGAATTTGTTGAATAAAGAATGACCAGTGAAAACAGAAAAATCTGTCTCAACCTACGTTTCCCCGACATGCACCCCTTATGAAGTGATAGGGCTCAAGAATGAACCATAGCTACTAACAAAGAAAGGAAATTGTGTGCCCTGGCGAGGCCTGTCGCATTCCCTGGGTATGAAAGATTAATAAATGACAAATGAAATTGTTTCAAACAGTGATGCTGATATAAATATGAAGAAATCAGAAATAATAATTTGAACGCCAGCTTTGTCCAGCATAGACGCTATCTAAAGTTATCGTAGATTTAACCCCCGGAGCAGTGATGGGAAGCCTACGTTCCATCAGCGTCATGAAGAAGCTTTTTTAATCTTAACAATAACTGAAATTTACAGTTTTCCGTCGCAAATGTTCATTCTATCAGGGTTGGTTCATTATGTCTTATTGAGACGATCTCCGTTGAACTTAAAACAGCCGCTTAAGTATTACTTGAATGATTTGACATTATTTAACAAACCAAGTCTACCAATACAGAAAGCGGCCATTCGGCCTTGTCATCCTTATGAAAACTAATGCCTATATACATGATTTAAATTTTCGGTAGGCCTATAACCTTGTCAGTGTCTTAAACCTAATATTTACATTGCATATTTGCAAAGTAAGCACCGTTGAATGAACGGTTCAGTACTAAATGTCTAATCCAGTTGGAGGATATGACATGTTTCTGATGAATTTCTTTACATTACCGCTTTCCAAATAGACCTCCGTTGCTCTCAAGATACTTTGGTCTAATTGCACGTAACGTCTTTTTTTTCTTTTGCCCTCAAGATGAAGTTCATTCCTGGCAATCTTAAAATTCGAGTTTCTGCTTCGGATTTGAGACACAAAATGAGATCTTTAACTTCCCTGTGGAATTCCCAAACAAGACCTCTAGTTCCTAGAATGATTAATGAGCACGGCGCAAGTTATACTGATTTTAACACGGCGCAACTTATACTCGGCGCAACTCATACGACACCTGCAAACAGCTGCCGTCAGTTTGCATACACCGCTCCTTTACCTGCCTGACTTGGAGCGCTGCTCATTGAGACGAATTGTGCCCGCCGTTTCTCTAGATAATCAGATCTTCTCAATTCAGTTTGTTTCGTCTTGTATAGACATGTACATTATCTACAAA
This sequence comes from Anabrus simplex, assembly GCF_040414725.1. Classification (NCBI taxonomy): domain Eukaryota; kingdom Metazoa; phylum Arthropoda; class Insecta; order Orthoptera; family Tettigoniidae; genus Anabrus; species Anabrus simplex. Next base: position 238,497,190 of record NC_090269.1, read on the forward strand.
TGGTATTCCTTTCGTCTACAAATTCTACCATCGTTTAGCCTAGGAAAAGTTTTTTTCATTTCAGTTCCGGAAGAATTGCTAGATGGAAACCAAAACGCAGGTCATAGCCGCTTCCTGTCCAAATAGTTAAAAACACTCCTCCGTGATGGAACTATTCAGGGATAGACATATTATGAGCAAAATAAACAGAGTTGCGCACTACCATGTCCCAAAAGAAAAACAGGAAATAAAATAAATTCAAGTCATAAGTTCCAATTTTATATTTTGCTTTACGTCGCACCGACACAGATAGACTAGGTCTTATGGCGTTGATAGGATAGGAAGGGCTAGAAGTAGGAAAGAAGCGGCCGTGGCCTGAATTGAGGTACTGCCCCAGCATTTGCCTGGTGTGAAAATGGGAAAACACAGAAAACTATCTTCAGTGCTGCCAGCAGTGGGGTTCAAACACACTACCTGCCGAATGCAAGGTTACAGCTGCGTGAACCCAATCGCATGGCCAACTAGCTCGGTCATAAGTTCCAAGATGTCAATAATGAATTATGGGATTTGACATTATTTTACACTTCCAGGACCTTGGTTGAAGTCCCCAAACCGCCTACTGCGCATCGTGTGAGCATTCGCTTGGTAAACAGACAGTCGATATTTGCAGTTTTCGACTTTGTGATCAACTCTCCAGCTTTTCGCAGCCTTCACTTCACCACACCGCTCTTCACCTCCAGGTAAATGCGAGGACGACTCAATATATAATGTAACAATACCTTCCAAAACCTACACACTCGTACAAGAATACTTTAATTCACTCTTCTCACACTTGTCTAATTTTTTGTTAATTATGTGTTTTAACCACCTGAGTAGAAGGGTAAAGTATGTTTTAAAACAATGGGTTCTGCGTCAGCATTTTCCCTCTCTTTTAGCGGGAAATTTGATTTTTTCCGAGCCAGTATTTTGCTGGTGCAGGCAGGGTCATTGACCCCTAATCAATGACATCGCAATAACGTGAAACATCGTCTACGTGGGCTGGCATTATGACGTCATGATAACGACCTAACCTAACCCTGCAACCACGGACGCTAACCTAATCTCACTGGGTCAGGTTAGCGACCGAGGCTTTTTGGGAGGGTGGAGAGGTTCCCCTCTTCACCCCCTCCCCCTGGAGGCCACCTGCCAACAATAGGGAAGAGAGAGGGATTGCTCTCTCTATCAGAGGACAACCACCCAGTCCTCGACCAAAAATATTGCCGACTTCTTAGGAAGTAGGCAAGAAGCTAGGCATGGCGAAGGGCGCTTTTTTATTTCTTTATTTTTTTCGAGTTTGCCCCGAAGCTCACCCCCCGCGTGGCAATCGACTCAATCTACATTGCCTCCGACATGCTATTATTTCTAAGAAGAGAGACAGCTGGGAAGAATGGGAAGCGATACAAGGAGTATCTGCCCGTTTCCGAGTTTGACTCGCTACCAAGGCCAGAATTTGTGATAGGTATGTGGTGTTAAGGCGTGTTATTAAGGGTCAGGGAAAACAACAAATGTGGAAAAAGAAAGAACCTACATGTAAAACCTGACAATGATAAAAGCAAAAGCAACGTCACCTCCGTACAGGCCATGAAGGCCCTTGGAGGAGTGGAAGGTAAAGGCTTTCACCATTGTTAACCTCGGCACGTGATGGGGTAGAGTGGTTAGCTCTATGCCCGGCCGCCTTTGGCCCCAGGAATTAACCTGGTACTCATTTTTGGTGTAGGCTGAGTGAACTCCAGGGCCATATGCACCTCCGGAAGTTGAAATCTCGTTTCTGAAATTTTACGACTTTCTGACGGGGATTTGAACCGAGCACGCCTGTACCGCCTCGGCCAGGTAGCCTCTTGACAAAGTTTCATAGCACATACAAAAAGATGTGGTTTCTGGATAGCTCCAGGTGTTTTTATTAGTTGAGAAAAGGTATCATGCACCAGCCATGAGCCATAATCTCGCCATTCTATCTGCCAGGGGATCAGTCCGTCTGGGCACTGCCGTGACTAGCCCGGGCCTTGCCGGTGTCAAGTACCACTAGGGCTCGCCGCACAGCGCTTCCTCCTTGGGGTCCCTAGTACCCACTCTCCGATCCCGGAGAATGAGGCCAAGTCCGCCTGGGCGGGGACCCCCTGGATGGGGGTGTATCATGACGCCGGGCCTCCTTCCTCTCTGCCCGCGCCATGGCCCGGTAGACAGGGCAACTGCGATGAGAGGCCGGGTGGCCCCCGCGCAGTTGGCGCACACCTGCGCCTCTTTAAGTGCTGGGCAGACCGTGTAGTGGTGATCACCCCCACAACGGTTGCACCTCACTAAGAGCCCACACCTACCCTGACGGTCACCCCACCTCAAACAGCGGAAACGCTGCAAGAGGTGCTGAGAGGACGTTTCGGTCTCACCTGACTGCCGCTTTCCGCTGAGGTCCTCTCCTAGTCGGCTCCTCGGTGCACTGCTCTCCTGGGAGCACTCCTGGGCTGCGGTTGGGTGGCCCTCTCCTGGTGGGCCGGTGGCGTCTTCTTCTTTCTGAAGCGGGGGCTGAGCTTGCTTACGGGCTGGGGCGATCTCTTCTCGGCTGGGGAAGAGGCCTCGTCCTGGTGGCCCTCATCCCTGTCTGGTGACCCTGGGGTAGCGGTTGACCCCGCTGTGGCGTCAGATTCTCCCTCTTCCTGGCTGGTAGCGGCGGCGTCGGTCGTTGCCGGCACTCGATTGCGTTCCCTGCCCTGTGGGCGCACATCTATGTCAGCAACATGACAGACTCGCTGGCAGACCGAGCCTGTGTAGCTTCCTCTGAACGCCAGGGGGCGTCCTCCTCTACCGCCTTGCTGCCGTCCGCCGTCTGGAGCGCCTTTCTGGATTGCACACGGATGGTAGGCCCTTCCTGGTAGGCTATGGTCTGCATCCACCTCGCAGAGGTGGTCCTTGGAGGAACGGTCTGCGTCCACTTCGCAGTGCCGAGCCGCTAGGCCTGGGTCACACAGTCGTGGCACCAGGGGGCGTTATTCTCCACCTCCGTGGTGGCGTTGCTTGTCTCCGGCATGAACTGGGGGACTAAGTCGATATTAACCGCCTTATTCCTCGTCCATCGGTCCTTCCTGGCGGTCTGGGTGGCGGCCGTGCTGGTAAAGGCCCTCCATCGGAAGCCGCCGAACATCTCTCCCTGATAGCCGGATGACCTGGTATATCTATGAAATATCTCTCGCGATATTGTCCAGGTGCTCCTGCCTATGGTCCCTGATGGTTAAGCCTCCGGGGAGGAAGCTATCGAGGTGCTGCGTAGGGGAGACCCTGGTCCCCTTGGTCGAGACGTGCTTATATTTTCTTTTACCAGAGTGTGCAACTATAGCCAGTCGATGTGCACACATTGACAATCGAAAAGTTTCGAGACGAGTTTATTTTTTCTTTTACCAGAGTGCGCAACAATCGCCTCTCAATGCGCGCACATTACCCCTTCTACTGCACGCGGATCTGCGCATCGCCACACCCGCTCAACGATGGTATAAATACAAATGCTAGTCGTGGTTTCACTCGGTCGCCTCGTGAGAGGTGGCCGTGCTTTTGCACCTTAGCCGGGGCAATATATTTTGTAGAGGACTCATCGCCAAGGCTGTGAACCTCAAGGAAGAGAGAGAGAGAGAGAGAGAGAGCATATCTCTCACTCACCCACCCCCTACTTTTGGTAAGGGGAGCTGGAAAAAGAGGACTACCTCTCTACCCTCTCCCCCGAATTCAACAAAGCCAAAAATTATCTGAGGTTAGCCTTGCACTCTTGCGTGCCTCAGCTCATAGTTAAGTCCCGTCTGTGAGGTTAGCTTCGCCCACTATTTTAAATTCCGCGTCTCATACCTGTCAAAAAGCACGTGGTTAGGTCCTGTCAAGATGACAGCAATGAGGTTAGCCATGCACACTAATTCAAAATTCCGCGTCCCACGAGGTTAAGATGGCAGCAGCGAGGTTAGCCACGTTCACTTGTTCACAAAAAGTAAGACAGCTGCCACTTATTCAAATTAGGCACCCACATGGTTAAGATGGCAGCAGTGAGGTTAGGACCTGTCAATATGGCAGCAGTGAGGTTAGCGACGTTCAAAAAATTGAAGTCAGAGTCTGTCAAGATGACAATGAGCTCGGGTGCTGACTCAGCACAAAAAATGCTGACGAGGTATTTTAGAACCCGCCCAGCCCTACTATTGGTGTTTCAGAACAATGTTGAAGGTGAGGTGGATAGATCGAATCACAAGTGAAGAGATACCAAAACGAACTGGTGAGAGGAGATCGATTTAGCTAAATTTGACAAGTAGTGTTAGAACGATAGGACACATCTTAAGACTCCAAGGACTTGTTGAGCTGGTTTTTGAGGATACGGGCTAAGAACGCTAGGGGCAGACCAAGGTATGAATAAATAATACTGATGACCTAGCACACTCTTTATTAGCAGTCAGAAGGGAGTGTAATCCACCAGTGGGACACAATACTCTTACTTAAAGGAACATGAAGAAGGCTCCAAAATTATTTCCTGACTACCAAACACATTTTATTTCAACTCTAATTCACAACAGATTCACACTTATAACCAAGCAGAGTTGCTCCATGGATACCTTCAGAAGTCTTGTTAACATCGTAGAAATGAGCTGCTATTTCTACTTGTGTATGCAAATAGTCTTAATGTTTAATACCAATAATATAGGCCTATATTGCTAAGCCTTCTCTTAACGCACTAAAATCTGTTATTAACCCACTATGGTATTTCCTAGCTACCGCGTGTTCATCAGGCGGTGGACCAAAGAGACAGAAGGTTGGATGGCGTTCGTGACACCTTTCAGTCCAACTCTCTGGCTGTGCTGCATTTGTTTGGCAGTGGGCAACGCTCTCCTGTTGACACTGTCTTACCACTGCATACGGCGCTATGGAGATCGCACAGCAGAGTGTAGTAATGTCTGCTCTCTTTACAACTCCATGTTTGCTGTTTACGGCATATTTTGCTCTCAAGGTCAGTGGATACGAGTATCACTCTTGCAATACATACACTAGTCTTATAAATCTCCAACCATGAGGGTACATTCATTATACATAATTGAGATCTGCAACGGTACCTTTTTCCTTTATTTTCTCTTCCCTTCTTTCACCTCCTGTCGTCCTTTTAAAAAGTTCAAACCATCTCATTTTATTTTATCAACTTATGTTTATTTAACACACGTTTCCATTTCACTCCATGTCTTCCGAAATAGGGAAAAATGTGGACGGGCATTTAATCTACAAATCCTGTACTCATTATTCACTCAATCTCATCACTGGGCATGTCACAGCCCCTTATGTCATTATAAATAAATAATTTGCTTTTATATTGTTCTTCTTTACCCTCCAGGGGAGTTGCAAACTCTTTGCGAGAAGACACCCGTTATATCTTGCAGGTTTTTTTTTTACAAGTTGCTTTGCGTCGCACCGGCACACACAGGTTTTATGGCGTCGATGGAATAGGAAAAGGCTAGGGATGGAAATGAAGTGGCCATGGTCGTATTCAAGGTATAGCCCAGCATATGCCTGGTATGAAAATGGAGAACCACGAAAAACCCTCTTCAGGGCTGCCGACAGCGGGATTCGCACTCACTAATCTCCTGAATGGAAGCTTACAGCTGCGCGCCCCTAACCGCACGGGCAACTCGCTCGGTGCCGAGATACTACTTTATAATACAAGAAGTCCTCACAATGTCCACCATGTGGCTGAATGCACGCCTAAAGACGCCACCTCATTGACTGTTGGAGTCCGGCTCCTTGGCTGAATGGTCAGCATAGTCACTTTCGGTTCATAGGATCCCGTGTTCAATTTCCGGTCGGATAGAAAAATTTAACCTTAAATGGTGATTTCCTCTAGCTCGGCAACTGGGACTTCTTACTGTCCGCAACATCCCTGCAACTCACACACTACTCACGACACTATCCTCTGCTACAATAACACGCAGTATCCTATACACGGCAGATGCCGCCCACTCGCACCGGACTTTCTATCTTACAAGGGCTGCACCACTCGTCACCTGGCAATTTGCAGACCTACGGGCTGAGGAACAGTCACATGGTGGGCAAGCTCCCTCAGTGCTATGGGATTAGGTCTGGTATGAATCATTTTATTCTTACCATTTTTTTAAAAAAAATATTGCTTGTCGGGCACTTTCGATTATTTCAGGCGTTGCATGTATTCAATGGCAACTTGGTTCCACACACTGCCGAAGTATTGCAATGTCCATAACGGTATGTCTGACTCCAAACTTAATCCCAAATACGAACTCCCCATCACCCTTCCACCTAATAAGTAAAACAGGCGGAGCTCGCAAACGATGGGCTGTAGGGCATAGGTTTATTGGGACATTTTGTGTTCTTTTTGGATGTACTCTCCTCCCTCAATCACCCCCACCCCCTCCCGCTCAACGTGTTTGCTAACACTCTGTATGAAATATTCAATTCAATTATTGACTTATTCAATGAAAGTTATTCTTTTTTATTCCTGTTTAAATACTACTACTTTTGACACTTTGGATGTTTTAACATACATGTTCTGAGTGCATTTAAGAAGGCATTTGCTGTATTTTGTAGGAACATATTTCCTGCACAGTGATCCAGTCAGTAGAAACATTCAAGAAATAAAAATCTATAATTAAAACTCTAAGTAAATATTTTCTTCCAACAATAGTACATCCAAAGCTGAAATAATCACTGATTATAAGGTGCCATGAAAACGAGAACAGGAGATGGTTTTAGTCCAATCTCAAAACACATGAAGGAAGGAAGGAAGGAAGAATTGGTCGAGGACAAATAGACGCTTAAATAATCTTACAAACGTTGGCAATTATTTTAGATAGCGTCGCTTTAGTAATGTATGGACCACATATCTTCATCCGCTGAAAGTTTTCCACTTTCATCCATTACGAAAAAACAACAACAAATTATAATATATGAATCCTCTAGATTCAAAACCCTCTAAAGACCATTTTTTTAAATTGAGATTTTTTGTTAAAAATGAAGCCATGTTTTCCAGTGTAGACTTAGTTAAATGTAACACAGGCTTTTCAGTCTGTCAAACACACAGCAAATACAATGCAAATTAAAACACTGTAAACATATCTGTTACAGATATGATTGTCAGAGGATAATTTGAACCAATTCACGGGGATTTTGATTAAAGTAAAAGGGCTAATCACTGGAGAAAGTACAAATTGTCCGTTCTTTCTACCTCGGATAGGAGAATTCTAAAGCAGTATGTTGGCAATATGCGTTCCTCTGATAGTAGGTGGTTTCCTAGTTCATTAAGGAGAAAGCGATTTGTTGTCCATTTCCTTGGCATCATTTATTGAAAAATGAGAGACGAAACTTTTCTTGTTACTAAAGCAACTCCAGGAAGAGGGCGAAAAAGTTTGCGGTAGGTGGATACTTGGAGAAGGTCTAGGGAAAAGTGAGAAAGGTGAGTATTGTTTAGCTATTAAAGCATTATTAAAGTTCTTATAGTTACATTGTTGACTGTGATTTAGAAGTTTGTATTCATGATTACTAGGCCAAGAATGCAAAACAGTTGTATAAAATGTGATTCAGTGATCTTGTATTGTTTAACATTATTTTCTTGATAAGAGCTGAAGTGAGTTAGTTTCAAAATGCTCCATATCCAGTAGTATTCATGATTATGAGTTTCAAAATCCCCTATGTTGGTATATGAGATTCAAAACCCTCTACGTTCATATTTAACACTGATTTTCATCATCATCATCATCATCATCTGTTTACCCTCCAGGGTCGGCTTTTACCTCGGACACAGCGAGGGATCCCACCTCTACCGCCTCAAGGGCAGTGTCCTGGAGCTTCAGACTCTTGGTCGGGGATACAACTGGGGAGAATGACCAGTATCTCGCCCAGGCGGCCTCTCCTGCTATGCTGAACAGGGGCCTTGTGGAGGGATGGGAAGATTGGAAGGGATAGTCAAGGAAGAGGGAAGGAAGCGGCCGTGGTCTTATGTTAGGTACCATCCCGGCATTCGCCTGGAGGAGAAGTGGGAAACCACGGAAAACCACTTCCAGGATGGCTGAGGTGGGAATCGAACGTACCTCTACTCAGTTGACCTCCCGAGGCTGAGTGGACCCCGTTCCAGTCCTCATACCACTTTTCAAATTTCGTGGCAGAGCCGGGAATCGAACCCGGGCCTCCGGGGGTGGCAGCTAATCACGCTAACCACTACACCACAGAGGCGGACAACACTGATTTTACTGCATATTAATACCTCTTAATGTATTTTATATAACGTATAATTGCCTCTGGATCCTCTTTGCATGTTTATTTTTTATTTTTTATTTTTTTTTTGCTAGTGGCTTTACGTCGCACCGACACAGATAGGTCTTATGGCGACGATGAGATAGGAAAGGCCTAGGAGTTGGAAGGAAGCGGCCGTGGCCTTAATTAAGGTACAGCCCCAGCATTTGCCTGGTGTGAAAATGGGAAACCACGGAAAACCATCTTCAGGGCTGCCGACAGTGGGAATTGAACCCACCATCTCCCGGATGCAAGCTTCACAGCCGCGCGCCTCTACGCGCACGGCCAACTCGCCCGGTCTTTGCATGTTTAGATAACACAAATTGTTCAGTACCATTTCAATAATAACATGTCAAAGAAAAAGTCGCTTCCTGAACAATTTATATTTAATATGAATTCGTTATAAAGTGAAAATACAAAGACCGAAGAGATGCCGGAGAAAATTAATGATTAAACTTCTAGTCCTTCATCTCACGTGACAATGTTTGTACAGTTAATTACCCAGTGTTCAGTGAATATGATAACATAACTAGCAATCGGTATAGGGATAGGGAGTCTAGCCTTAACCAGAGATGCCGGTCTCGACTTCTGGCCATGATTTTTACCATGATTTGAATATTAATTTAATGTCCAATTAGCCCAGGTGAGAATAATTCAAAAGCTATCAGACGGTGTGACAGTGGCCCCAGTCCAGAAAGCTAAGGAAAACGGCCCTGATGATTCGTCCCACTGACCGCACACACACGTCACCTGGCAATCTGCAGGCCTTCGGGCCGAGGAGCAGTCAATTGACAGGCAAAGGCCCTTCTGAGCTGTGGTTTCATGGGATTAGGTTTGGTATGAATCATATTATTGGGTATTTTGTACATAAGATTTTCATTTGGGGGATATTTCCAGGTCTGATCTTTGAAAAATACTAGCCGTTATTTACGTAGATATTTTTCACTCCAAGATATGGGTTAATATTAAAAATTGTCCGGCTCCATGGCTAAATGGTTAGCGTGCTGGCTTTTGGTCGCAGTAGTCCGGGTTAGATTTCCGGCAGGGTCGGGAATTTAAACCATTATTGGTTAATTCCGCTGGCACGGGGCCTGGGTCTATGTGTCGCCTTCATCATCATATCATCCTCATCAAGACGCGCAGGTCGCCTACGGGCGCGAAATCGAAAGACCTGCATCTGGCGAGTAGAACTTCTCTTCGAACACTACCGGCACTAAAAATCCATACGCCATTTAATTTCATTGAACGTTAATTCATTTTTGTTAAATGATTAATAATAATAAATGTTATTGCTTCTACATCCCACTAACCACATGTTTATGGTTTTGGGAGGTACGAAGATGCCAGAATTTTGTCCCGCAGGAGTTCTTTTACATGCCAGTAAGTATACCAACGCGAGGCAGACGTATTTGAGCACTTTCAAACACCAGCTGCCTGGGCCGAGATTGAACCTGTCAAGTTGAACTCAGAAGAGCTGCGCTTTACGGCCTGAGCTACTCAGCCCGACAATAATAATAATAATAATAATAATAATAATAATAATAATAATAATAATAATAATAATAATAATAATTGTACCAAGGGTACACTTTCACCGGCTATTTAAACTGCATGCCTTCTTGAACTGGCAAAACTCCCCAAAACTTTCACTTTCTACAGTTAGATGTCTCTAGCTAGCGCACCCTCTCGGAATAAAATTAACTACTTGATAGAGTAATAATTATTTCTGGAGTTGGTAAACCTATTTCTGAGGATTGTTTTTTATGTACCAAAGTTGTCAACACTTCAGCTAGTTCCTCCTTGATCGTAATCAACCTATCAGATGCTGGTAACGTTTTTTTCTGTAGCCAATTAAATCCCGGGGTGTGTACAGGAATCCAGCCAATCAGCAAAGTGTTCTGGAAGCTTCCCCCTTACGGCACTATAAAAGTAGGGCACTTTAGGACCGTCTGGTCTGCATTGCTCCAGTGCTTGGGAGTACAACGGAGGGCTAGGAGGCAGGGGCGAGGCCTACTTGTAGAAGATCCAGCGACACAAGGTAATGGCAGAATTTACCTAGACCGGGCGAGTTGGCCGTGCGGTTAGGGGCGCGCGGTAGTGAGCTTGCATCCGGGAGATAGTGGGTTCAATTAATTAAGGCCACAGCTGCTTCCTTCCAACTCCTAGGCCTTTCCTATCCCATCGTCTCCATAAGACCTACTAGTGTCGGTGCGACGTAAAGCCACTAACAAAAAAATAATTTACCTACAAATGTGATAGCGCCTGCGGCTAGTTTGAGGGGATGTTTCAGCCGTTTCTCAATTAATATAATTTTGTAATCTGGTGGTTTAATGTAGGATTTTCGGTTAAGTCTGAGGACTCTGTTTCTATTCCCTATTGGGAAATATGTAATGTAAGGGAACGAAGAGTGATGTCGTTTCCCATTCAACCTTGCATTGGGTCACTAAAGTTTTTCAACCTCAAAATTTTGTAAGTCTCGTCTTGGGATTAAAAGTTCCTCCTTTAGTCACCTCTTGTAGTATAAGATTAGCCTCTGTATCTTCGGGCCGCAAGCCTACTTTAGGGTTTTAGAAATTTATATCAGGAGTGCTGGTATTTCGCCTCCTTGCCTTTTGTATTATGACCGGTTATGTACAACATGTTCTCTGATCATTAAAGCCACGTAGGATGGGCAATGTTTACTACGTGTTCTTCTTAGGGTATCTGTTTCTCAGTTTCTGTTTCCTTTTAGAACTGCTATCAATCTTATTGTGAAGCAATGGATAAGCCCACAACGGGATCACTGTGTATGAATACTTTAGTGTGAGGCCAATCGATAGGTTCTCTGGTGGAATTTTAGTACGCCATAAAAAACAGATACCTTTGCGAGGCTAGACTATGGTATATTTGGAGCGCAGACTCCTATGCAGTGTAATTGATCGGAGAAAATCCTGCTCTTGTAAAAACTATTGTACCTGTCCGGAGCAACAATGCTCCTCTCTATGTAAACTAACTACTTGTTAAACTAAAATGTGCCGGACGAGCTGGGCGTGCGGTTAGGGGCTGCAACTGTGAGCTTGCATCTGGGAGATAGTGGGTTCGAGCCCCTCTGTCGGCAGCCCTGAAGATGGTTTTCCGTGGTTTCCCATTTTCACACCAGGCAAATGCTGGGGCTGTAGATTACTTAAGGCCACGGCCGCTTCTTTCCCATTCCCAGACCTTTCATATCCCATCGTTGCTATAAGACCTATCTGTGTCGGTGTGACGTAAAGCCAATTCTAAGAAAGAAATGTTGTACTGATGTTCGGACTTCTAAGTCCCCGATATTGTTAGAACTGACGAGCTCATTAATAACTTGTTCTATTAAGCTCTTTAAGTCTTTAGGCTTTTTCAATCGTGAAATTACCAGCATTTCGCCACAGTGTAGCAGTGAGCTCATTAGTTGAAATGCTACACCCTTCAAAAGCCATGGCGCTAGCGCGCCGTTGTGACCACTGCAAACCTCCCATGTAGGACAATGCAGTGACAGTGCACTAGGGGAAGCATTTCCTCCACTTGTATAAATGCCTGACTTTGGCCTAGGCCTATATCAAAAAATAAGGTTACTAGTAGGAAGCCTTAATTTAATTTCATCGAACTTGTTCTATTGTTTCTTATTCACCCAGATGTTCTACCTATCAAAAACTAAAAGGAAAGAAATACATTTTCCAAATGTGTTATAAATTAAAAGTTGCTGTAAGTAATTCCTTGTCCGCCCATTTAATCCACGTGCTTCCTAATCCTCTGTGAAGTATTCGGAAGAAAGTAGGTTCGAATCCCACTGTCGGCAGCCCTGAAAATGGTTTTCCGTGGTTTCCCATTTTCACACCAGGTAAAAGCTGGGGCTGTACCTTAATTAAGGCCACGGCCGCTTCCTTCCCACTCCTAGCCCTTTCCTGTCCCATCGTCGCCGTAAGACCTATCTGTGTCGGTGCGACGTAAAACAACTAGCAAAAAAAATTCTCTGTGAGCCACAGAAACTCAGTAACAGCAATAATAATAATAATAATAATAATAATAATAATAATAATAATAATAATAATAATAATAATAATAATAATAATAATAATAGCCGCCTTTGTGGTGTAGTGGTTGGTATGATTAGCTACCACCACCGGAGGCCCGGGTTCGATTCCAGGCTCTGCCACGAAATTTGAAAATTGGTATGAGGGCTGGAACGGGTTGCACTCAGCCTCAGGAAGTCAACTGAGTAGATGTGGGTTCGATTCCCACCTCAGCCATCCTGGAAGTGGTTTTCCGTGGTTTTCCAGTTCTCCTCCAGGCAAATGCCGCGATGGTAGCTAACTTAAGGCAATGGCCGCTTCCTTCCCTCTTCCTTGTCTATCCCTTCCCAATCTTTCAACCCTCAACGAGGCCCCTGTTGAGCATAGCAGGTGAGGCCGTCTGGGCGAGGTGGTGGCCCGCCTTCGCAGTTGTATCCCCACGACCCAAAGTCTCACGCTTCAGGACACTGCCCTTGAGGCGATAGAGGTGGGATCCCTCACCGAGTCCGAGGAAATAACCAACCCAAGAAGGTAAACATATTAAGAAAGAAATAAGGAAGATATAATAATAATAATAATAATAATAATAATAATAATAATAATAATAATAATAAATCCCTTCAGTTGACGTCATCCGGGCAAAATGTGGAAGTTCCGTTCTTCTAAGACCGAGCTCGATAGCTGCAGTCGCTTAAGTGCGGCCAGTATCCAGTATTCGAGAGATAGTAAGTTCGAACCCCACTGTCAGCAGCCCTGAAGATGGTTTTCCGTGGTTTCCCATTTTCACACCAGGCTAATGCTAGGGCTGTACCTTAATTAAGGCCACGGCCGCTTCCTTCCCACTCCGAGCCCTTTCCTGTCCCATCGTCGCCATAAGACCTATCTGTGTCGGTGCGACGTAAAGCAATTAGAAAAAAATTATAAATAAAACGTTCTTCTAAGTGGTTCCGCACAACAGTACCAAAATCGAGAATACTGTGTCTGTGTGGATAAACCAGGTTTCCGAATGATCACCGAATCTTAATTGCAGCATTTACTCCATGGCTGCTATGGATTTCCTTCCTCTCAGAAAATTGACCAACTTTAACGGAAATCGAACCTGTGATGCTGCATACAAGAAACTATTAGTGGAACATTACCCCCCGGTCACAAAAGTGTATTTTCGTACGGAATGACATTTGATCTCTATCGGCAGGTCAAGAAGAATCTCCTCGCACAGTCACGTGCCGTCTGTTGTGGTTATTGGGCCTCGTCCCCGCATTAGTAATGTTCACTGCCTACTCTTCCATCATCACAGCGACACGCGCGGCCCAGGACAAGAATCTTCCTTTCCAAGACCTCCATGGGCTTCTATCGCGACCTGACTTCAGACTCTCCGTGAAGACTGGATCTCCTGACGATCAGATGCTGAAGGTAGGGCTATTGAAGTCTTTAGTAGTCTACCAGTTCGTAAAACGTTGTACGTAGTTCTGGCTTGCACCTTTAGGCAGGGAGGAAAATCATGGTAAATGATGTTTAGATGTAGTAGACACAACTCAAAAGAGTGAACGTACAGTCACACGCAAAAAAAAAACTCCTGGTATTGCACTGTATACGTTCCTCGCAGGCATGATTCAAGCGCTTCTCACTGAATGGCTAAGGTTATTCGATTATTGTGAGCAACAGAATGACGGAATGTAAGCTCTTATTAACCAGGCAAATTAAGAAATACACATATCGCTTGTAATGAGGTTTATCCATCCAAGTTCAGTAATACGATTTACAACAACCATTCCGTACCTGGGCTAGTTGGCGTAGACGCAGCACTTTCACAATATCCCCACTTTTTCATCATATATCGGCACCTGCCGTGGCCTGTTCTGAAACGGTTGAGTTTTGACCACTCATGTCGAGGAAGATCGAAACCTGGCACTTTCTTCGTTGGGTCTTTAATCAGAAAGGCGTTGGTGGGTGGACATTGTTCCCATCGCTGTCTCCATTCTGCTGTTACACTGAATTTTTCATAGGAGTGTAGATCAGTCCAGAGTGGATTCCTGGATTTTAACCTCATCACAGGTGGATCTCGTAAGGCATTGAACAAAAGTGAGTTCCTGTATGCAAAGGTCTTCTTGAGCAACTATACTTTTGCTGCTTTTCTCCTCAGATCTGGAGGAGCAATGTTTGCTAAAACAGGCAGCCACTGAGTAGGAGTGGACCTCACTGTACCAGTAACAACTCTCATGGTTTCATTGAGCTGTACGTCAATCTTGCTCGAATGTACGCTGTTTTCCAACACAGGAGCGCAGTACTCACCAGCCGAGTATACGAGAGAAAGTGAAGCAGTGCGAAGAGTGTTTGCATCTGCACCCCAGTTGCTGCCCGCTAGTTTATGCAGTAGATTTACTCTTGTACTCAGCTTCTTTGACAGATTCGAGCAATGCTGTTTGAACGACAAGGACCGATCCAGTGTGACACCCAGATATTTTGGGAAGAAGTTTTGGGAGAATTCTGTTCCGTTAAAAAGCATATGTAGCTTCCGATTTGTTTCCATGTTATGCAAGTGGAATACTGTTACTTCCGTTTTACTAGGATTTGGTTGGAGTCTCCATTTGTGAAAGTAGTCGCACATGGTAGCTAGGTCATCTGTAAGTACATCCTCACAGTGTGCCAAATCCGTACTCTGAGTAATTAAAGCTAGATCATCTGCAAACTGTATCTTCATTGAAGTTGTTCTTGGCAGATCATGGATGTAAAGATTGAATAGAATGGGAGATAAAACTGACCCTTGGGGTAAACCATTATTTAGAGATCTCCACCTGCTTCTTTCACCATTCAGAAATACAGCAAGTCGATGGTTGGATAACATGTTGTTTAGTAAGCATGATAGCTTCTGACAAGGGATGACTTGAACAAACTTGAGCAACAGTCCCTCTCTCTAGACCGTGTCATAGGCTGATGTAAGGTCGACAAAAGCTGCAGCAGTCTTCAGTCTTTTCTGGAATCCTGCTTCAATCTCTGTTGTCAGTGTTAACACCTGATCACAACAACTACGATTCTTTCTGAAACCCCCTTGCTCAACTGGGATGACTCTTTCTATTGCTTCCTGGATACGGTTAAGTATCATTCTTTCAAGCATCTTGTAGATTACGCTAAGGAGTGAAATTGGTCGATAATGTGAAGCATCAGTTCCTTCCTTTCCTGGTTACAAGACTGGAATTACTTTGGTTTGTTTTAACAACTTAGGTAATTTACCAGGTCGTAGAATTTTATTGAAGAAGTTGACTAGCCATTGTTTTGTACCAGGGCCTATGGCCTTCAGAAACTCAGGATAGATTTCATCCAGACCAGCAGCTTTATTTACCTTTATCTTGGATAGAGCCTTGTCCAGTGCTTCAGTACTGAAGTCACAGGAATACTCCGGATGGGATGTCAACTGTGATCTTCTCGTTCTTAGTTGCTTCTTAACACTCCTTGCGTGTACCTTGTCCATCTTCGCTCTAGAGATTTGTGTCAGTCTGGAGGCAATGGTATTTGGGTTCATTGGAAAACTTCTGCGTTTCATTGGAGGGTCACTACCAAGTTTTCTTATGAGGTTCCAGGCTTTACGACTAGAGTGCGTGAAGTCCATCTCTGCTGTAGTTCTGTGCCACTTCTCTCTGCTAGATTTATTTAGAGCCCTTAGCAACGCATCAGCTGTTGTTTTATTAGGAGAGTTCTGATATTCGGTGTAGAGTTGATTACATTCTTCTGACCATCCTGGTATATACTGTATGTCTTGCGATATCCCCGGGGAATGAACTTCCTAGCATTAGCTTTTATGGCGTTGACAAATCTATTGTAATTTTCAGGAACTGGTCGTATCCACTGTACAGTGTTATCAAGTCCTTCTGCAAATTTATCCCACTTTGCTAGTCGAAAATTCCAACGAGGTTGTGGTACTGAAGACTCAAGAGGGATCTCAGTGCTATAGTAAATAATAACTGGTCTGCGTTGACTGTGAGGAAAGGAACTGATGACCTTTCGTTGTACCATGTGTTGATTCTCAGGAGTTGACTGTGACAAAATGCACAGGTCAGGAGAATAATCCTTTAGCCATCTGCCAGAAGGAAATGTGCCAGGATGTTTAGCATTGTGGACGAGTTGTAGGGAGTTTGCTTCAATCCAGTTATTTAGGTTGGACCCACTGTCATCTTCAAATTCGTATCCCCATGCTGGGCTGTGACTATTGAAATCTCCGACGTACAAAACAGGGTGATCAAAAACTTTTAATGAACGGCTGGACCACTGACTGCTGGTGGTTTATAGATATTCACAACAGTAATGCCTGAGATTTCCACTACCAGGACAGAGATATCAGTTGATTTGTCTTCATAAACAACTTTAAAATCAGTTAACTGGGATCTAATGTAAGTTGCGATCCCATAACGTTCATCATTGATTGCCCCACTGGTATGTGTTTCCTGTAGTGCGATCAAATCCACGTTGTTCTCCAGCATAAGGCGAGACAGATACTGACTCTTTGGTGGTGATATGGATTCGATATTTAAGTGACAAATGCGGAGATTGTTACCAAGTCTGATCGACAAGTGTTCTGGTTGGTGCTGAAAAGGACTCAATCACGACTGACTCAATCACTACTGATCTGCATTTAGGGCAGTCGCCCAGGTGGCAGATTCCCTATCTGCTGTTTCCTAGCCTTTTCTTAAATGATTGCAAAGAAATTGGAAATTTATTGAACATCTCCCTTGGTAAGTTATTCCAATCCCTAACTCCCCTTCCTATAAACGAATATTTGCCCCAATTTGTCCTCTTGAATTCCAACTTTATCTTCATATTGTGATCTTTCCTACTTTTAAAGACACCATCCAAACTTATTCGTCTATTGATGTCCTCCCACGCCATCTCTCCACTGACAGCTCGAAACATACCACTTAGTCGAGCACCTCGTCTCCTTTCTCCCAAGTCTTCCCAGCTCAAACTTTGCAACATTTCTGTAACGCTACTCTTTAATCGGAAATCGCCCAGAACAAATCGAGCTGCTTTTCTTTGGATTTTTTCCAGTTCCTGAATCAAGTAATCCTGATAAGGGTCCCATACACTGGAACCATACTCAAGTTGAGGTCTCACCAGATACAAATATGCTCTCTCCTTTACATCCTTACTACAACCCCTAAATACTATCATAACCATGTGCAGAGATATGTACCCTTTATTTACAATCATATTTATGTGATTTCTCCAATGAAGATCTTTCCTTATATTTATACCTAGGTATTTACAATGATCCCCAAAGGGAACTTTCACCCCATCAACGCAGTAATTAAAACTGAGAGGACTTTTCCTATTTGTGAAACTCACAACCTGACTTTTATCCCCGTTTATCATCATACCATTGCCTACTGTCCATCTCACAACATTATCGAGGTCATTTTGCAGTTGCTCACAATCTTGTAACTTATTTATTACTCTGTACAGAATAACATCATCTGCGAAAATCCTTATCTCTGATTCCACTTCTTTACACATATCATTGATATATATATATAAGAGAACATAAAGGTCCAATAATACTGCCTTGAGGAATTCCCCTCTTAATCTTTACAGGGACAGATAAAGCTTCACCTACTCAAATTCTCTGAGTTCTACTTTCTAGAAACAGCGCCACCCATTCAATCACTGTTTTGTCAAGTCCAATTGCACTCATTTTTGCCAGTAGTCTCCCATGATCTACCCTATCAAATGCCTTAGATAAGTAAATCGCAATACAGTCCAATTGACCTCCTGAACCCAGGATATCTGCTATATCTTGCTGGAATACTACAAATTGGACTTCAGTGGAATAACCTTTCCTAAACCCAAACTGCCTTCTGTCAAACCATTTATTAATTTTGAAAACATGTCTTATATAATCAGAAAGAATGCTTTCCCAAAGCTTACATACAATGCATGTCAAACTGACTGGCCTGTAATTTTCAGCTTTATGCCTATCACCCTTTCCTTTATATACAGGGGCTACTATAGCAACTCTCCATTCATTTGGTAAAGTTCCTTCATGCAAACAAAAATCAAACAAGTACTTCAGATATGGTACTATATCCCAACCCATTGTCTTTATAGTATCCCCCGAAACCTTATCAATTCCAGCTGCTTTTCTAGTTTTCAACTTTTGTATCTTACTGTAAATGTCATTGCCATCATAGGTAAATTTTGATACTTCTTTAGTATTAGTCACCTCCTCTATCTGGACATTATCCTTGTAACCAACAATCTTTACATACTGCTGACTGAATACTTCTGCCTTTTGAAGATCCTCGCATACACACTTCCCTTGAATGTAGCAAAGGCTTTTCAGTCTGTCAAACACATAGCAAATACAATGTAAATTAAAACACTAAAAGCATATCTGTAAAACACACACTAACATACAAAGAATGACATGTTTCGTTCTACAAGAACATCCTCAGATTCTATCAAATCACTTAAAATAAGCTTATATATGTACAGTATTGTTTACGTAGCGTAAACGTGTCAATGATAGAGAGATAAGTGATAACATGAAACAGTAATGACAAAAAATAAATTATATACAATTATAAAATAGTGAAGAACTTACGTATTTATCTAGACTGCCGATGTTAAGTCTGTTGTCACCAAACACTATTTCAGGACTGTGGTCATGGAAAGTTTGTGGTGAGCCACGCTGTGCGTGGAGAGGGGAGGGCAGGACAGGGAGGGGCCTAGTAGATCGATGTGGATCTCTCCTATTGGATGATAAAATCGGGTAGACTATAGAGTGGAGGGGGGGGGAGAGATGTAGGGCGGAGCGGCTGGAGAGCTGTGGAACTTTCCATCAACATTGGAGGGGGGGAGATATGTTATTGACCTATTTCATGTTAATTGTACCTGTATGTAATATGGATGAATGTAATTATTATAATTTTTATTATTTATAATAGGTGAATGAAGTACGGAACGGTATTATTATTATTATTATGAAAAAAGCAATTCACCTTCCGTCAACATTGGAGAGGGGAGAGAAGTTATTGACCCTTTCATGCGAATGTACCTTTATGTAATATGGATGAATGCAAATTAATAATTTTTAGGTGAATAAAGTAAGGGACGTTATTATTATTATTATTATTATTATTATTATTATTATTATTATTATTATTTATTTATTTACGATAGAAGCAATTTAAGGAGTAGGTGTTGTTAGATATTATGTGAGTAGAGCGAATAGGGGGGAATTATTTAAATGTGTATGCTCATTCAGGTTATTGGCATTAGTATTTTTTGCGACGTAAATTTCTATTGCTTCTTTTATATTCAAAGATTTACTTTTATTTTCGAAGTGTAAAATTTTTAGATCAGTGTTGATGTCTGTGAAATGGTGTGAACAGTCGTAGATGTGCTCCCCGAAGGCTGAATGCCGATTATATCTGATCGCGTTTTTGTGTTCTTTGTATCTTGTATGGATATTACGTTTTGTTTGACCTATGTATGTGGCGTTGCAGTTAGGTTCTTGGCACTTGAGTTCATACACTCCTGACTTTGAGAAAGGGTCCTTTTTGTTTAAGTTGCACCTGCTGAAGTGTCTCTGTAGTGTGTTATTCGTTCGAAAAGCTACTTTTAAACCTTGTTTCTTGAAAATGTTAGCTACTTTGTATGTGTTATTGTTAACACAGTTGAGAAGCACGTAGTTTTCTTTGTCGTGTGTGGTGCTTTCCCGGCGACTTTTCTTATGTTTATTTAAAAGTTTATCCACTGTGCCTGGAGGATGGTTGTTTTCTTTCGCGATTTGTTTAATTATTTGCATTTCTTCATTGAAATCTGTTGTGCTCATTGGTATGGAAATAGCTCTATGTATCATTGTATTCAGTCCTGCTATTTTGTGTGTGTATGGGTGGTTCGAGTTGTTGTCAATAGTGTGTGACCTCAGACGTCCCCTCTCCACGCACAGCGTGGCTCACCACAAACTTTCCATGACCACAGTCCTGAAATAGTGTTTGGTGACAACAGACTTAACATCGGCAGTCTAGATAAATACGTAAGTTCTTCACTATTTTATAATTGTATATAATTTATTTTTTGTCATTACTGTTTCATGTTATCACTTATCTCTCTATCATTGACACGTTTACGCTACGTAAACAATACTGTACATATATAAGCTTATTTTAAGTGATTTGATAGAATCTGAGGATGTTCTTGTAGAACGAAACATGTCATTCTTTGTATGTTAGTGTGTGTTTTACAGATATGCTTTTAGTGTTTTAATTTACATTGTATTTGCTATGTGTTTGACAGACTGAAAAGCCTTTGCTACATTTAACTAAGTCAACACTGGAAAAGATGGCTTCATTTTTAACAAACAAACACTCCCCTTGTTCATTAATTATTCCTGGAATGTCCTTCTTGGAACCTGTTTCTGCCTTAAAGTACCTATATATACTCTTCCATTTTTCACTAAAATTAGTGTTCCCACCAATTATGCTTGCCATCATGTTATCCTTAGCTGACTTCTTTGCTAGATTCAATTTCCTAGTAAGTTCCTTCAATTTCTCCTTACTTCCACAGCCATTTCTAACTCTATTTCTTTCCAAGCTGCACCTCCTTCTTAGTCTCTTTAATTCCCTGTTATAATATGGTGGATCTTTACTATTCCTTACCACCATTAAAGGTGCAAACCTATTTTCACATTCCTCAACAATTGCTTTAAATCCATCCTAGTGTCTGTTTACATTTTTATTTACCGTTTTGCACCGATCATAGTTGCTTATTAAAAACTCCCTCATGCATGTTTTATCAGCCATATGGTACTGCCTAACAGTCCTAATTTTAATCTCTTCCTTTCTTTCACATTTATTTTTAATTACCACAATAACAGCTTCGTGGTCACTAATACCATCCATTACTTCGGTTTCTCTATAGAGCTCATCTGGTTTTACCAGCACCACATCCAGAATATTCTTCCCTCTAGTTGGTTCCATCACTTTCTGAATCAGGTGCCCTTCCCATATTAACTTATTTGCCATTTGTTGGTCATGCTTCCTGTCGTTCGCATTACCTTCCCAATTGACATTTGGTAAATTGAGATCACCCGCTACGATCACGTTCCTTTCCTTATCGTTTCCCACATAGCTGATTATCTTATCAAATACACTGACTGACAGAGCAAATGCAACACCATGAAGGAGTGGTTCGAAAGGGATGAAAGTTGGGGAAAAAACAGAGACGGCACGGATGAATAATTGATGTTTATTTCAAACCGATATGCAGGTTACACAATGCGCACGGCATCGACTCAGTAGGATGTAGGACCACCGCGAGCGGCGATGCACGCAGAAACACGTCGAGGTACAGAGTCAATAAGAGTGCGGATGGTGTCCTGAGGGATGGTTCTCCATCCTCTGTCAACCATTTGCCACAGTTGGTCGTCCGTACGAGGCTGGGGCAGAGTTTGCAAACGGCGTCCAATGAGATCCCACACGTGTTCGATTGGTGAGAGATCCGGAGAGTACGCTGGCCACGGAAGCATCTGTACACCTCGTAGAGCCTGTTGGGAGATGCGAGCAGTGTGTGGGCGGGCATTATCCTGCTGAAACAGAGCATTGGGCAGCCCCTGAAGGTACGGGAGTGCCACCGGCCGCAGCACATGCTGCACGTAGCGGTGGGCATTTAACGTGCCTTGAATACGCACTAGAGGTGACGTGGAATCATACGCAATAGCGCCCCAAACCATGATGCCGCGTTGTCTAGCGGTAGGGCGCTCCACAGTTACTGCCGGATTTGACCTTTCTCCACGCCGACGCCACACTCGTCTGCGGTGACTATCACTAACAGAACAGAAGCGTGACTCATCGGAGAACACGACGTTCCGCCATTCCCTCATCCAAGTCGCTCTAGCCCGGCACCATGCCAGGCGTGCACGTCTATGCTGTGGAGTCAATGGTAGTCTTCTGAGCGGACGCCGGGAGTGCAGGCCTCCTTCAACCAATGGACGGGAAATTGTTCTGGTCGATATTGGAACAGCCAGGGTGTCTTGCACATGCTGAAGAATGGCGGTTGACGTGGCGTGCGGGGCTGCCACCGCTTGGCGGCGGATGCGCCGATCCTCGCGTGCTGACGTCACTCGGGCTGCGCCTGGACCCCTCGCACGTGCCACATGTCCCTGCGCCAATCATCTTCGCCACAGGCGCTGCACCGTGGACACATCCCTATGGGTATCGGCTGCGATTTGACGAAGCGACCAACCTGCCCTTCTGAGCCCGATCACCATACCCCTCGTAAAGTCGTCTGTCTGCTGGAAATGCCTCCGTTGACGGCGGCCTGGCATTCTTAGCTATACGCGTGTCCTGTGGCACACGACAACACGTTCTACAATGACTGTCGGCTGAGAAATCACGGTACGAAGTGGGCCATTCGCCAACGCCGTGTCCCATTTATCGTTCGCTACGTGCGCAGCACAGCGGCGCATTTCACATCATGAGCATACCTCAGTGACGTCAGTCTACCCTGCAATTGGCATAAAATTCTGACCACTCCTTCTTGGTGTTGCATTTGCTCTGTCAGTCAGTGTACATTAGTACATGGGCTTTTATTTTAACATTAAATTGTGATGGAGGGGAGGAGTTCGCTTAGGGCTCACTGGGTGTTTGGTTGTTTTGCTGGGAGTGGGTTGGGGGTGGGATTTTTCAGGGGTTATAGGATTATGGGAGTATGTGATTAGATAGGGACACCATGGCTAACAGAAGTGAAGAAAAACATGCATGAATCGTAGGTAACTGAAAACGACATCAGAAACCGAGCACTTCTCAGAAGAATAATCAAACAAAAGGAATTTCAGGACAGACCACCCTGTAAGGAAACAGGCGCCCTCTATACAAAGGCAAGAATGGAGAAACATAGCCAGAGAATGCGTGAGTACTGGGTAAATATGAAGTCCCTGTCTAAGGGGAAAGAGAAAGATATGATTGCGATCTAGCGTCGAAGAATTGAACTGATACATAGTACGTACACAAGATGTTAGTGTTTCTGATTTACGCCAC
Source organism: Anabrus simplex (assembly GCF_040414725.1). Taxonomy (NCBI): domain Eukaryota; kingdom Metazoa; phylum Arthropoda; class Insecta; order Orthoptera; family Tettigoniidae; genus Anabrus; species Anabrus simplex. The sequence continues at coordinate 238,520,528 of NC_090269.1, forward strand.
ATGTTGCCTGCAGCGCTTCAACAGCAAACTCGTCCAGGCTGTGTCAGTGACTTTCAGTGCCATGATAGGAGTGTGTCGCTTTTGGTATTGTGAATTGTTTTCCTCTTAGACACAAAGCTTCTTCTTTCTGATGTCTATTATTCCGCCGTACCTCGTTCAGAATATATTGAGGCTCGCACCTCCCTTCCTGCTATTATTATTATTATTATTATTATTATTATTATTATTATTATTATTATTATTATTATTATTATTATTGGCATCAACTTATGCGTATTTCGTTGCTCATATATGTGACATTATTATCCTCAGGGAATTACATTTTACAAGCGCGGAGCAGTAATCACGGGACAACAGTTGATTCTGTTACTGGTTGCACTTACTTCGGGCATGTTTCATGTTTTCTATCTACTTTTTCCCGACACTAGTCTGACCGAGCGGTTCCCTGGGTCATAGAAATGTTTGCCTTTCTTTAAAAAAATACCAGCTCCGCGCCTAGAGTGTACGCTGTAACCGATCACAAGTTCAGTTAAAGGAGGAGGTTTGTAGAGAGAAGTCACATCTCTCTCTGTAAATATAACCTAAGAGACAGAGCTGATCATTTCAGCTCTCTAAGAGAGGCAACCCCTCTAGCATGACAGATGTACCTACAAGATGAAGTCCCAAGCCTGGTAAAGAAGGAGGGTTGTCGAGATAGGTCAGATTTCTGTTCTTAAATTTAAGGTACCGGCAAGAGACTTCCTGTGTAAGAATCATGTATCAGTTCAATTTCTTGGCACTAGATGGCAATGATAATTTTTCCGATACGGGAATCTTGTGGATTAAGATCGTTGATATCCCCCATATATGGTGCTACAACCCTGATGGGCCTTGGCCTACCAAGCGATCGCTGCTCAGCCCGCAGGCCTGTAGAGTATGTGGAGACGTGTGGTCAGCACTACGAATCCTCTCGGCCGTTATTCTTGGCTGAGTGGATCTCGAACTAACCCTCAGACTCAGGTAAAAATCCCAAACCTGGCCAGAAATCGAACCCATGGCCTCCGGATAAGAGGCAAGAGCGCTAACACTAGACTGCGGGGTTGGCAGACTGTTCATATAAAATACAAATTATATAATAAGGAATAGTCCTTATTTCTGTATTTTGTCGGGGTCGATACCGCCCCTGATAACCAGGCTGTGAAGATTTTCTTCCATGAAAAGTGTCTGAGACTTCATTCATACTGGTCTTTACCAGGTAAATCCAGGGAGAATATTAAGATTAAATTGTATTAACAGAAATGCATTTTATCAGATTTTACAACCATTGTACGGGTAAAGTTGATGAAAGAAGTATCCCATTACTCGATCTTGTTTTCTTTAAATTGTTATTAATTATCCTCATGAAGGAGGCTATAAGGGTGACACGTGGTGTAGATAACATGGCCAGGTTTAACTTATTCTAGGATTATTTAATAACCACTTCACATGAATGACCTTAATTCTCATGTCTGGTACATCAGCAGAATCATTATGCCCTGTTAGTTTTCATTTTAAACCCCTTGACCTTCCATTTAGTAAGCAAAACACTAATCAACCACCTTAAAACTAGCCTAAAATTATTATTATTATTATTATTATTATTATTATTATTATTATTATTATTATTATTATTATTATTATTATTATTATTATTATTATTATTCCAGTTCCTTCTGTGTTAGAATATTGATGGCAATCAAGGAGAAGCTCCCAGTTTGGCGTTTCGGGTGAAGGTTTACCTCATCACGCAGGTGTAACAAGTGGAGGTTTCGGACCTAGGATAATGTTCTCCGCAACGTTCTCCCTTCCCTTCAAGCTTACCTTCAGTGATCAGTACGATCAGGCTGTATTTGTCATTTCGGAACATGTGGCCGAAATATATTTCTTTCAAAAATTTCCACACCGAGCTCGATAGCTGCAGTCGCTTAAGTGCGGCCAGTATCCACTAATCGGGAGATTGTGGGTTCGAGCCCCACTGTCGGCAGCCCTGAAGATGGTTTTCGGTGTTTTCCCATTTTCACACTAGGCAAATGCCGGGGCTGTACCTTAATTAAGGCCACGACCGCTCCTTTCCAATTCCTAGGCCTTCCCTATCCCATCGTCGCCATAAGACATATCTGTGTCGGTGCGACGTAAAGCAAATAGCAAAAAATAAAAAATTCCACATTTATTGGTTACCTTCGTGAGAAGCCAGTGATTAGGCGACTGAACAATTACGACCCTAAAGTAAAAATCTATTTCTAACAATATACGCCTTATCACAAGTAATCATGTTCATATTGGCCCGTATTGATTAAACTTAAGAAAAATATCATTATAGTTTAACCACCTAATCAATACACAATATAATCTAAAAAAGATTATTTATCTAACATATGTGGACATGTTTAGATCCTCCGTGGCTCAGACGGTAGTTCTGTGGTTCAAATCCCGGTCACTCCATGTGAGATTTGTGCTGTACAAAGCGGAGGCGGAACGGGTTTTTCTCCGGGTTTCCCTGTCTTATTTCATTCCAGCAACACTCTTCAATATAATTTCATTTCATCTGTCATTCATTAATCATTGCCCCAGAAGAGTGCGACAGGCTTCGGCGGCCGGCACAATTCCTATCCTCGCCGCTAGGTGGGGCTTCATTCATTCCATTCCCGACCCGGTTAAATGACCTGAAACAGGCTGTGGATTTTCATGTGGACATGATTTGGCTCTTGTGGCCATCACCAGCACACAAACACGTAAATAGTACATACATAAACATATTTGAAAGGAAGTAATGAATGTATTAATGACGTATGTCTTGTTGATTGAGACAATTCAAAACAAAATATTGCAGGCCATTAATGAAAAGTTCATCAATTTACCACAAGATTGCTAAATATATCCTATTACTAAGTTCTTTGATGAAAAGTTGATAAAGTTATATCCACATATGTTAGATAAATAATCATTTTAGATTATATTGTGTATTGATTATGTGGTTAGTCTGTACACATTTTTTCTCACAATCTACGCCTTATTATGTTTCAGGCTACAGCAGACGGGACCCTGAAGATGCTGTACTACAACAGAGAGCGGACACGCAACCAAACCACGTTGAGACCAGTGAACAATTTGGACATCCTGAAAGACATCTGCTCCTCACAGCACGCACTCTTCATGCTCACAGATTATGTGCTGGCCTATGTTCACAACATCAGCTGTGACATCATATCTCTCCCCAAGTTCTCGATGCTCGCCAGTGTGGCTCTTCCAGCACACCGGTCCAACCCCTACCTACAGCTCATCAACAAAAAGTAAGTATTCCCTCTCTAAATTGGTTTGTCACTGTTTTATGGTCAAACACTTCCCTTGACAATATTCGTTCACGGCTGGCCCGTTCATTATATCTCGCTCAATGTGGAAAAGCCGTTAGACTTGTATCAGGTACATCAAGTTTCCTACTCTCTACATACGAAAATGTTCAATAGTTCGCTCATCAAATTTTGAATTCATTCACCAGGTCTTTACATTTCAAATAAATTTTAACTTCCCTTACTTGCGAAAAACAGGACATTCTGCAAGCTTTCTCTGCAATATTCGTAATCCTACTCCCACAATTAGTTTTTAGAATTCCTTATCACATCTCTACATATGTTGTATTACTAGTTTTTCTTGCTTACAAAAAGCAAGTTGCGACTAAGAAAGAGACCACCAGTACCCTACACACATATACGGAGATACGAGGCCCACAGACAGTACGTTTACAGGTCGTAGGCGTGGTTCCTGGAGATGCTATATGAACCCTTTATTATTGACGGATCAAGGTCTGAAAGCAGATCCTTCTTCAACATAAACGTCTTGCAAAAGTCGACGAAGAAGTGTGGAATCGTTCCTCTTGCTCCGATTAGAAGTCCGATGATATTAATGGTCTCAAGGTGGTACTTTTCTTTGTAGGATGCGATTGTGCCTCCGTATACCTCTTTCTTTTTCTCATTCACTTCTTCAGGCTGAGTTGCGTGCAACTCGAACCGGATTGCTGGGTCTATTATATATAATACATACAGAGTGCCCCAAAAACACCGACAACGCTTAGTATGTTGTGCGGGAAGGCAAACTGATCGGTTTTCAAGCAGGAACCCATACTCAGAAACGCACGGCTTGGACGTCGTAGCGCATCGAAGTGTGAGATGGGTGTGCGTTCCACATATCGTCAATAAACCAAACATGAGTAGCACATCGGACTCGTTACAAACGGGGTTAGAACTGTACGTCTCTTACGTCATTGCATAGCCTACATCGGCGGTGCTGAGCCTCTCGCACATGGCCCAATACGTGCGGTTGTCTTTGAAGTATTTCATTCGCTCCGTGGACTCGAGTAATAAGGTCCTCCGCTGACGTTAGAGGAGGGTCATACACCATACTCTTCATACTACCTCACAGAAAAAAGTCGAGAGGTGTCAAATCTGGTGACCGTGCTGGCCATGGAACTGGTCCACCTCTACCAATCCATAGATTTGGATATGCGACGTTAAGGTAATTCCGCACATTTACATCAAACTGTGCTGGAGCTCCGTCGTGTTTCAGCCACATTACCTGCCGAACATTTAGTGGCACTTCATCCAATAGGATAGGCAAAACATCTCTAATAAATGTGAGGTTCATCTGTCCTGTCAGTATGTTTGGCAGTAGATATGGCCCAGTGATATGGCCACCAATTATCCCAGCCCAGATGTTAATATCGAACCTGTGTTGGGGATTTCAAATCATCTGCACACGCGGATTTTCGTCCGCCCAATCATGCATGTGGTGCAAGTTTCATACGCCGTTTCTAGTAAAAGTGCATTCATCCGTGATAGCATCAAGCTCAGGAATTGTGGCTATAGTATGCACTGTTGTAAATACCACTGCGCAAACTGTAATCGTCGTGAGTAGTCCTCCTCCTGTAATGTCTGGACTTTCTGCAGATGGCATGTATGGAGCTGCTGTTCATGGACAACACACCACACGGCACTTTCACCAGTGTGCAGCTCCTGTGCCACTTGCCGAGTGCTGATGGATGGGTCTTCTTCGTACATTGCCAGCACCGTCCTCCTCAAACTGTAGATTTCGAGCCGAGCGTGGACGACCCGCATCACGTTTTTGCACCTAACAGAGGACAAACAGTAGAATGGGGATAGTACGTGAAGTATGACAACAAACGGCTTCAAATGTATCGAAGACGCATTCGAGAGAGTAGATAGGTTTTTCTTAATGGAGAAAAGTACAAAATCGGCAATGCTGATTGTCAAATGGCTTATCGAGAGTGTGCCAAACGTCATGAGCCGAGTTCTACGCTACTCGAACCCCAGCCGACTACATCTACTCTTCCAGTAGCAGAACTCATGATCTTCACTATGTATACATTGTTTAGAATTAGGTAATAACATGTCAACAATAACGTTTCAACCGAACAAGTTGGCGGTGTGGTTAGGGTCGATCAGCTCTAAACTTGCATTGGGGAGCCGGTGGGTTCGAGCCCCACTGTTCTGGCCCTTTCGTAACCCATCGTCCCCGAAAGACCCATTTGTGTCGATGCGACGTGAAACACATCATTTAAAAGAATAACATTTCAAACCCTTGCTGGCTACATACTTCTTTTCGACCATGTCTATCACGTGGTAATTATATAAGGTCAAAACTTGCAGCCGTGACCCCGACACAGTGCAGTGTGATATTATTTATTTATTTATTTATTTATTTATTTATTTATTTATTTATTTATTTATTTATTTATATAATTCGCTGGGGCCATCAAGGACCACGTTAAGTCTTGTTGCATTTGACACTTAGCTTGGCCTTCTTTAGAGCCCAAATTTCCCTCATACTTTGTGAGTGGGCCTGCTTACGCTCCTCTGTCCAAGGGGCACCGTGTCTTCTCTTCGGTTGCTCGTCTCGGTTTAGCCCGTTCGTCAATATTTTCTTGCGAAAGAGATCTCTGTTAAGGGCGTTTCCAGCTGAGATATGTAGCATTTGCAGGTCTTCTTTGGTATTTCCAAACCAGGGAATTGTGGTTTTGGGGTTTGAATCAGAAAAGTGGAAGATTTCTTTAGTTAACTTTCTTCCGTCCATTCTTTTCAGATGACCGTAAAATCGTGCCCGCCTTTTTCTGATTGTGTCGGCAATTTTCTCTATTTTGCTGTAGACTTCCTTGTTGGATCTCTTTTGACGGATTCCATTTCTGTACTTTGATCCCAAGATTCCTCTCACAATTTTGCGTTCTCTTTTCTCCAGTTCTTCAAGGAGTCCTTTGTTGGCATTTAGAGACAGGGTTTCGGCTGCATATAGAACTACTGGCTTCAGAACTGTTTCATAGTGACGTATCTTGGTGTTTTGGGAAAGGCATTTTTTTTTTGTAGATTGTGCGGGATGTTTGGTAGGCTATTTCCAGTTTGCGTACTCGCTCCTGAAGTGCTTCTTTGTCCAGTACATTTTTCATGATGATCTCACCCAGGTATTTGAATTTGTCTACTTGGGTGATGTCCCCGTATTTTGTATGGAGTTTTGGTGGAGCCTCTTTGATGTTAGTCATTACTTCTGTTTTCTCAAACGATATCTGCAAACCACTTTGTTCGGCAATTTCCTTTAAAATTGTATTTATTTATTTATTTATTTATTTATTTATTTATTTATTTATTTATTTATTTATTTATTTATTTATTTATTTGATTTTTTTCAACAGGCATTTCTGCCCACTTACAGAACATTTACATTTCTTACATCTAATTTTATATATAATTTACAATAAAAATAAAAATATGAAACCTAATACTATACTTATAAACTATGGACAGTGGTGTGTGTCTCAACTTATTATTTTAATTCCTCCTAACATATACAGTGTTAATCTAAATTAATCTAAGGACTAAATTATTCATGGTACACAAGTTTGCTACTTTATTTAATTTAAGTCTTCTGTCTGTGTGAGTTCCCCTCTGACTGACCTTAACAAGATACTCTCCTCGTGAAATATGTCCACGTTCGGTATTTTATTAATTGACTGACATATTCTGTATAATGGTGAATTCATATGGTGATTTGTATTTGACCTTTTAACAAAGAAAGTTAAATTATTTCTATTACTTCCGAACGGTGCATACAAGTATATTTGGTGGAGTAACTCTCGGTTATCTGCTTTACCTTTAAGAATTCTATGTAGGTATTTTACACTCGTTAATGTTCTCCTAGTTTGCAACTTATCTATCCTAAAATTTGTTATTAAGTAACTATGCGCCACATATATTGCACTAGTTTTAAAAATTCAGAAATACAGATATCGTAGAAATTTAGCTTGAACATTTTCTATTCTTTTATACGTTTAATACATGATGGATTCCAGGCTATGGATACATATTCTATTAGTGTTCCAACTAGTGAATTGTATACCTGTATTATGGCTTTGATATTTTTGAATTTGTTTGTGTTTCTCATTAGAAATCCTAGGTTCCTATAGGCCTTATTTTGCGGCGTTATTTATGTGTATATTGAACTGAAGTTTACTATCAAATATTACTCCTAAATCCTTTTCTTCAACTCGTTTTAGGCTAATACTGATCATTTCATGAGAACTGATTTTTTTTCTAGTAAAGATCACTGATTCACATTTCTTAACATTGAATTGAAAGAAATTGTGTTTTCCCCATTCAACCAGTGCTGTGAGGTCTTCTTGTAATTTTTCGCTATCCTTGTTTGCAGTAATCTGCCTGTAAATTTTCATGTCATCGGCATATAACTGAAATTTAGAATTCTTTATTTAATTGGCACATATATCGTGAAGTTTCATGATCCAAATCATATCCCAAGTGCCGCAAAATAAATTAAATGTCCTGCGCATACTACGCCTATCTACGAAGTAACTAGTCTGTATTTGACTGGTTATCCGAATTTTTGAACGTTTTCTAATATGCTCAGAAAGTTCGTTGGTAGGCTACATGGCAAACCACAGAATCTAAATGAGTCTTTGAATGAACTTACTAAATATGGAAATGTTGCCCTAAAACATCATCTGTACCTGCTACAGTTGTAAAACTTGTATCTTATGAAGCAGTTTTAGATAATGATGCAACGTAGAGAGGATCAAAGTAATAGAGAGAATGGGCTTCGGGTTTGGTCCATTCAGTCAAGATATATTGAAGAGAATTGACACATAGCACAACTCCGCAGCTGAAAGATCTGTTCGAAACTCGGTTAAGGAAATAATACGGAAGAGAAGAAGTAGAAAGTGACTTCTGGAAGGTAGGGTGTGGACTAAGTACAGGTCTCGAGCCTTCTAACTAGGTACATTGTAAGAAAAGACTACGTCCATCAAAAATACATTTTTCCTGAAAATGTCATTTTATAAGTACAGTTTTCCCATAAACTGTAAATAATAGACAGCTGATGTCTGGCGCTGAAGTTCCAAGTTCCCTTATGCCTACATAAAATGTTATCATAAGAGCAAATGGAACAAATGGTAAATTGAGTTCATTCAAAATGTCCATAGGTAATGTTTCAGTTTATTTAAATAATTAAAATTTCACCTGTACGATATATTTAAATAAAAGTGACATGAAAGATAGTAAATCATTTAAATGGGCGCTATGAGAATCCCTCAAAATAATAATAATAAGAAGAAGAACGGTAGGAACATGAAATTACTCTCCCCACGTCACGTACAAATGCTGAAAGTCTTGTATTTTGTTCAATGGACCTTACCTGAAAAAAAAGAAAATATGTAGGAGAATGCATCAGACTACTATGAACAAATTTATTTGGTGGGGGTATTTTAAATAATTTATATTAGAATAAAATAAACAACTCGGGCGTAAAATTGTACAGTCTCAAAGTGTACTCTTTCTTCAGGAATATGAAACCCATGTGTCTTGTTTTCTAATAACTGGTCCTTGATATCCTAGATAATGGCACTGGGACAGAGTTGACGTCCAAGCTGGTTCCACACATGTTTTATCGGGGCAGATCTGGGGATTTTGGTGGACACGGGAGTATTTCAACATAACGCAGACAGTTCGTGTGTGGACGAGCATTGCCCTGTTGAAATATGGCACCACGATACTGTCGCATGAGGACGCAGGATGTTCATGACGTACCGTTGTGTCGTCAGAGCCCCTCAGTCACTACCAGCCGTGACCTAAAGTTATATACGATGGCTCCCCACACCATGACGCCAGGAGTAACACCGCTCTGCCTGTCCAAAACATTGGGAGACTGGAACCTCTCCCCAGATCGCTGCCATACTCACAGACGATGGGCATCCGGGATAGTGCAGAAACGCGATTCATCGCTGAACACAATGTGATGCTATTCATCAGCAGTCCATGTTTCCCGGGCAGGCACCACTCCAAACACAGCCGTTTGTATTCTGGTGTTAACGCAGACTACGCATGGGACGGTAATTCTCTAGTCCGACTGCTGCTAGCCTCTTACCAATGGTGCGGGATGATACAGAATGCTTTAGGGAGTCCATTACTTGTTCTCCGATGGCAGGCGCTGATGTCAAGAGTTTACGATGATCTTGGTGCACAATACGGCGATCCTCCCTTGTGGCGGTCAGACGTGATCGACCGAAACCTTGACGACGAGTATGCCTCCCCTCACCTTCCCATGCAGTCCAACATCGGCCCATTGTCACATCCGAATGCCCCATAAATTTGGATACTGCACGTTTCGACCAGTCGGCCAAATGGAGACCCACAATGAGGCCCATTTCAAACTCCGCCAAGTGCTGATAACGCTGCCTCACACCAGCACGCAGCATCTCCGTGCCCTTCACAGTGATACTCAACATCTCACGCTGATCACGCCCCTTACATACCCTATAAGGCCTGGTAACATCACTAAACACGAACAATGTCAATGCACTCTGGTGGCCTCTCTGCCAGTCACAGAGAATTGCAGCTCTAGTCATTTACTTACCCGCCGATGGTGTGTGCGTGTATGAAGTTACATTGACATCGGACCATTTCCTTTGGGTGCTTTAATTTTTTGTCAGGCAGTGTATATAAACCGATGAAGGATGCTGAACTAATTAAGCAAGAATCCATATTTTGTTACAACAGTTCTCGCTCAACATGTTCCAATTACTACAGTATTTAGAGCTGTGTCCATGGCAATGTACTGCATGAGAAACGATATAGGATGCCAGGCAGTATTCGAACTCACGACTTCACAACGGCACACACGATCAGAACAACATCACCAACAGTACAAAGGCTTATATTGTAGCGAATAACATGAGGCAATCTGACAACTAACATATAAGCCGTACGCAGTGTACCCGGTTGGTAACAGGACAATGACCTCTGTAGGAACAGCCACAGAGAATTTGAAGTACTTCACTATTCGATGGGATATATATTGTACTAGACCCAACCATCTGGTTCGACATCCACGAAAGTCAGCTGTTGTGTGTGTCCTCCGCATCGCAAGCTCTGCGCCTACAAGCTCCGCAACCCGCCGGAGCACCGAAGTTTCTAGCAGCTACGAGGTGTCTTCATTGCGCATGGCACGCTCACCGATGACGTCAGCCAGCGATATATAAGGAGCTTCGTTCCGAGCCTCTCCAGGGACTACCCCAATGTTCGACGACCAGACCACACCGCAAGTCAGACACGGAGGCATTCCTCTTAAAAACGTGTTTTGAACAGGTGGATAAATTGCTGGCCGTGAGGTTTCACCGCTGAACATTGCCTCATTATCCTGATCCTCGTAGCCACGTCGAGCCCCGAGTATAGCATTCTGCTACTCCCTTTAGTCCTCTCCAGTGCTCCGACGTCCACCTTAGCATTCTGCTATTTGAATAAATTAATGCAAGTTCCTTGCAAGTATAAACCTAGCACCAGCATTCTGCCTCTCTCTGCAAGTTACGCTTGTAATTTCACAGAAGATAGTTTTCGACTATCAGGACAATTTATTGGTGAAACAGACTATCTCATCAAGATAGAACTAAGTATATATAGAACTCTCGTATTGTATAATTGTACATATGCAACAGACATTCAATTTAAGATTTAATTTCAATATTAACTGCGTGCATTCAAACAAGTTTCAAGAAGAATTCAGTTTTATTTCTTATATATATTGTATCAAATCATTGAAACAATAAACTTTATGTTGTGTCACTGTATACCAAGTTCCTTGTATACAACATCAGCCTGAAAAGGTGAACAACGAATATAAATAGATATCTATCCAACCTCCGTTGGTCAACTCTTGTTCACTTTTGACCCTGATGGTATTAGGTTTGTAAAGCCTAGCGAGTGTAATAATCACATAACCACATTTCAGTAGAATTGTAGTGAAGATAAGGTATACCGGTAATATATTAGATAGTATCTAGCCAGTTATATTCGTGTTTTTCTTCGTGTACGGCAATCCTTTCGCTACTTAAGCATTTAAATAAGCTCAGTGTAGTGTACCGGTAGTGTAGATACATTGTAGTATAGATACAGTACATTTAGATAGTGCCGTATCTTGCATGCTATATTCGTGTGTTATCTTTCGTGTGTATTAGACCGTAATACTAATAATAATTTGTCTAAGCATTTAGCTTCGTTGGTAATCTTTGAGTACAGTAGTTCTTGCAAATTTCATTTCTGTGTGTGCTTAGTAGTGACATACGGTACCGGTATTGTAATTAGGATACGTCTGAAAGTAGTTTAAAAATTACTGTAGTGTACTGTTCAGTAGTATACGAGTAATATCCTATTAGAATTTAGTGTGCTTATTTTATTACTGTAAAATATTTGTGTAGTACTGGTGTAGTAGAGGTATCCGTAGAAACTCGTACTAAAATACTGTTGTTGTAATTAGGATAGGCTTAATTGCAGATTGGAATTGTGTAGTTCTTGTGTATTACTTTCGATATTCAGTAATTAACAGCAGTTTTTATCCTGTTAGGGGTTGTAGGATAAAAAATAGAGCACGACTAAGTAGTATTGTAGTGTAGTCGTATATTAAGTACCTTATTGTGTAATATTTGAGTACTATCCCAGACAATATTGCACCGTTCCCGCGTCCAGGTGAGGATACATGAGATCCAGACTAGCTCTTGATAAATGATTCTATCTGATTAATGTTGCTGGGTTGTGGGTTCCGTTTGAGAAAGTACGCCGATGGCCTATGGTAAATCTCAACCTACGCAGAAGGACGTCTCCAACACGCTATCAGTCGGATACCATACTCGCATGTCGCCAAAATTTATCGCAAATTTCAGGTTACTACGATATTTCAACTGATTCGCATGTGTCGCCAACGAAATCGCAATCAAAAAATGAGTTATTACAGTCTTACATCTAGTTCTTATACTAAGTAGGCATTAAAAGAATTATGGAGTTTCACTACTCAACTTTTATTGACTATTCAGTCCAAATATTAAGGAAATGTTACTTAAGATATCGTTAAAAATGCCTCATACAACGTAGATAGCTTCGTAATGCTATAAATATCTCCATCAGTTACAATTAAGTTGAAGTAAAGAAAAATAGGTTTGGAAAAACTCGTAATAAGTAGATGAAATCTAGGCCCTAATTATCGATTCATTAACCCTGGCCTGTTGAAAATCTAAGTCGTAGATAAATAATGATCGAAGAATCAATTGAAAAATTAAAACATATTAATCAAATAAAACATATTAAATAGAGTTGTAAGAATTAGATGCATCCAATTGGTTAAAAATGAAAAGAAAATTATACTCATTACTATATACATCATTCCAGATTATAGTTTTAAAACAGAGTGTAGAACGCAGTGAAAATAGCCAAATAAATAATTCATTAAGATCCGGAATCTCTTCTCTCTGAGCTGAATTGCTCCTCAAAGTCACTTAAAGTTCTGTCATTTAACCTTTAACTCAAATATGACTGGTGAAATGAATATCACTTTGCGCTAAACCTAATATCTATGTCCATACACAGTAGAAAATCATATGGGAAAGCAATGTCTGTTTTCTGAGGACTTCAGTTAACTAATATGCTTGAAAGTTCACATTGTATTTCATGTTTCATAAGATCTGACCTCCATATAAGCAAATTCAGGTCTGCTCTAAGTCGTGATTGATTTCAAATTAATACTTTCATATGGCTTATGTGGTTAATTCGCATAATTATTATCTTAATCCATGGTTAAAAATCAATTTAAGTGCGTGTCTAGCTGAATGTAGCATTGCCAAGTGTATTTAATTAACTTTCTAACAAATTATACCACAAGTGGGAAAAACTGGCATGTTAGAAGACTCTACCTTCATCTAAAAATCCATATATGAATGACTAAGTCACCAGTGATGTGTCAACATGCACACATAAAATCAGGAATTAGGTTACCATGCGTGAGAGTACTTGAAAATGGTCATACATAACTCAGTGAAGGCCCAAATATTATCGTTATTAGCCTCTTGGCTCATCTGATGATCCTACATACTCAAACAACACTGGATTGATGGCATTGAGATCGTATCCTAACCTACTTTGTGTATCTAGGAATAAAAACAGCAATTGAAAGCAGTACGTTTCAATATAAATCCTAAAATGCATAATTTGCACGTACAATCATCTCACAGAAGACTACTATGACCAACCTCTCAAATAAAAATAAATATCACCATCACAACTTAACATCCGCTTATATTGTTACTTCATTCACCATTTACCATTCCAAATATCACGTAATATCCATATCAATGCATTTCAAGCACCCATCTCATTAAATACGATGCATATGTGCCATAACCTTCACATATAAAACATTATCCTTACCGTCATAGTGTCAAAGAAAAGTGTATCATAATACTAAGCTGCACTACTATATTTCGTCGTAAACATTCCCTAAATACGATCTCTAAGCTTGCTATTCCGATAAAGCCATCACACATGTATATTGACATTCATATTACACTTTAACACTTCACTGATAACGATTAAAAACATCTATTACTTTCTCTCACACCACATTGATAAATTTGCGAACGGCTTTCACTGGTATATTACGTCTGTATATGGGATTGACAGTAACATCAGATGAATACCTACACCCATGTAATTACACTTCAATATTATATACGCACGCACAATGTCACAAAACATATCAACACGTAGCCAAAAATAAAGGTTTCTACTTACAAAAAACGACTCATAGGGGACTTTACTTATTGGCCCCTGTTTGCCATCTCGCTGTTGGTCATCGGGAATGGTAGGCCTCGCTCCATGGTTCTGCTGTAGGTAATCGGGACCATCTCGTCTTCTCAGCTGACTTTCAATCCTCCTGGGTCATCAACCTCGTAAAGCGCCACCATAGTCGGAGTAGTCTCTGCCTTGGTCTTTTACAACATCATAGTGGTCTCTGGCACGTTAGGAACAGAATAATACAATGTATTAGTTAATGTTGTCATCTTGCAATTTATCTTCGTTTCGTAATGCCTATAATATCAGAATAAAATGTGCTCTGGGACGATTAGTTTCGATATAGTAGTTCTAACTGTGCTACTATTTGTAAAAACTCTCTCGCTTGCCGAACGAATGCGATTTCTCCGTGCTTATTAGAAATGCACTTGACAGCTGGTTGGACTCTGCTGTCTACGATGTGCAGTATCAGACAAATATAAAACGTCTAAGTCCAGCCGTGACGTATTCGTTGTACCAGACTTGCTAACTCCTTTTTGCTGGTCTTTAAATTTCGCGCAGTTATCCAATCTATGAAGTTGACGTTGAGCGGGCTGCCGCGGATTTTATTCTCCATCAATATTTGATCTTAAAATCAGATAAGCTGGCTTCTTTCTTTGCTCCACTCCGTCTTACTTGCCGTAGTGCTTATTTGTGAAGAATGTTCTAATGGAAGTCTCTTTTTTCTTAATAATTGGTTTAAATAATCCGCTTCTGTCATTCTTTTCTCACAGCCTTCTAAGTATGGTTCTTTCGGTGACTACCGGTTGAAAGGATTATCATTTCGGTTCGCACCGATGTTAGTTGCTTTCACATTGACCTTTTAATGGCTTGAACGCCATTTTTGTTCCTACTGATGCAAATATAGAACGGTGAAATCGCACAATATATCCCTCCGTTCATTTATTTTTTGCAAATAAGTAATTTTATTTTTAATATCATTTTTCCGTAAAGAATGGCTAAGGAGCGCGAGTGTACGACCTGTGGGTGTGGAGAGGCATTGAGGGGTATGAGGGAGGAGTTGGAAAGTTTGAAGGAGATAATTAGGATTCTCACAGAAGACAGGAAGGAAGATAGGACTCCCTCAAACAATGTACAGGTTACAGTAGGTGTACAAGAGGGAGGGGAAGGAAAGGGGGGAGTTGTAGAAGACAGGTGGTCTAATGTCCTAAGGGGAAGGAGATTGCAGGCTAAGGGCTCTATTCAGGCTCAGAATTCAGGACAGGTGTCTGTGCGAAATCGGTACGAGTCACTCCAGGCAGAACAACAGAGGGAAGATGAGGGACAGGGAAATGTTGGTGAGATGTATGGAAGTAGGAGGAAGGGAAAAGGTAGGAAAGGGAAATGTAGAGTAGAGGATAGAAAAAGACAGGTGGAACAGGGTCATGGGAAGGAGAAAATGGAGGAGCAAGTAGCTTCTGCAGCTATCAGGAAAGACAGAGCTGACCAGGAGGGGAGGGGATCAAATGAGGTGGGTAGGTTTGAGGCTCTGGTCATGGGGGATTCCATCGTTAGACACGTGGGGAAAGTGTGTGGAGGAAAGGGAACCAGGGTAGAATGTTATTGAGGAATTAGGTTGAGGCAGATGTTGAGGAAAGTAGAAGAGAGGGAGGAGGGGAAGGAGAAGGTGGTAGTGTTTCACGTTGGTACCAACAACGTAAGGCAAGCTGATATAAGTACCAACATAGTTGGAGATGTGTGGGATCTGGTAAATGCAGCACGGGTGAAGTTTAAGAAAGCGGAGATTGTTATTAGTGGAATACTGTGTAGGAGGGATACTGACTGGAGGGTGATTGGGGATTTAAATGAGACTATGGAGTGGATATGTGGGAAACTGAGAGTGAAATTTCTAGATCCTAATGGGTGAGTAGGAGATAGGGATCTGCGCTCAGATGGCCTTCATTTAAACCGCCAAATCCAAAGAAAAGCAGCTCGATTTGTTCTGGATGATTTCGGACAGAAGAGTAGCGTAAAAAAAGGTTGCAATGTTTGGGTTGGGAAGAATTGAGAGAAAGAAGAAGAGCGGCTCGACTAAGTGGTATGTTCCGAGCTGTCAGCGGAGAGATGGCGTGGAAGGACATTAGTAGACGAATAAGTTTGAGTGGCGTTTATAAAAGTAGGAAAGATCGCAATATGAAGATAAAGTTGGAATTCAAGAGGACAAACTGGGGCAAATATTCATTTATAGGAAGGGGAGTTAGGGATTGGAATAACTTACCAAGGGAGACGTTTAATAAATTTCCAATTTCTTTGAAATCATTTAGGAAAAGGCTAGGAAAGCAACAGATAGGGAATCTGCCACCTGGGCGACTGCCCTAAATGCAGATCAGTATTCATTCATTCATTCATTCATATAATAAGGCATGATCTCATTTTAGAAAGGAAAATACCACATCGAGGCCTTTAACATCATCGGTCTTCTAATTCGAGTAAGTGGATGATTCGCCACTTCTTCGTCAATTTTCTTAAGAGATTTTGGATGAAGAATGATCTAATTTCAGACATTGTTCTCTCAACAATAAGGGGCTATTGTAGCATCTTTAAGAATAACGTCTTCGTCCCGTAGATAACTCTTCGTATCTCAAGTGTATTATTATAATTTTAGACTGTTTTTGTAATATTAGCGGAATGTCAGTTCTTCCCACGGGATAATGCGTTACCTTTAATTTCTTAATCACAAAATATCGGTAAAAACAATCTTTTCTTACTTAGCTTATAAAAAAAATAGTTGTGCCAAATTTCAAACCTCTACCTTTGTGGGAAGTGTGAAATTGAGTGATAGAGTGTTTAGGTAGTTTTTACAATTTCACTCCGTTTATCGCAAAACATCGAAATAAAACACATTTACTTTACCTAATTATCTTCAAAGAAAACCCTCTGCCAAGTTTCAGCCCTCCAGCTTTGTGGGAAGTGTGAGAATGAATTATAGTGTAATTAGGCAGATAGTGGGTTCGAACCCTTGAAGATGGTTCTCCGTGGTTTCCCAGAAAAATGCTGGGGATTTACTCTAATTAAGGCCAAGGCCACTCCTTTCCCACTCCTAGGTCTTTCCTATCCTATCATTGCCATAAGACCTATCTGCGTCGGTGCGACGTAGAAAAGAAATTGTAAAAATTATCCGTAATTCTCGTTGTATATCCTCTCACTGCTTGCTGTGCTCATTTTTTTCACAAATTCGCTTGACGTCGCACCGATACAGATAGGTCTTATGGTGACGGTAAGTTAGTAAATAGCTAGGAGTGGGAATGGAGTGTCCGTTGCCATAATGAAAGGCACATTCTCAGCATTTACTTGCTGCTGTGCTCATGACGAGGTCAGTAGTCTCTAGCGTATAGTTACGGTATGTTTCTCTCCAAATGTCCTGATCTGTGATCACTTAATGTAGTTGATGCTGCTATATTGATGACTGCATTCTCCTTTTTTTAGTTGTAAGAAAGGACAGCTAAAAGTAAACCTCTTCCCCTAATTTCCTTGTTTCAGCTTGAACCGGATGCGGGAGGCTGGCTTACTGCAAAGGATCTTCAATGATGAGAGACCTAAGTTTATTCCCATGGAAGAGGAGAAGGTCATGATAGTTACATTTGAATCCGTGCAATCTCTGTTCTTGATATTATTTCTAGGAATTATATCAAGCTTTCTGCTGCTAGGACTTGAGATAGCAATACACAGACGAAAGAGTAGGTTGGCTTACCGAACTCCATAGAATAAAGTAATCAACAACAGTCTTAATTATTATATCGCTCTCTGTCTGTCTCTCTCTCTCTCTCTCTCTTTACTTCTCACCGTTATTTCCCCCTTGATTCTCATGCATTCACCTCACCTTGGTATGCTCAACTACCATGAATTATCAACAAATATATCTCAAATTAATTGCTGGATATTTTGGAAGAGTGATTCTCTATTAATAAGAATGTCCGTGTCTTCATAGTAAGGAATAGTTAAATGAAGCCTGATTGAAAGTGTACTTGTGTTAAGAAGTTTTCTTAAGCCTCCTGTTCCATATCCTGTGACGGTAAAATGTTTGTAATTCAAGAGAGTGTTGTCGGTCTAATCAGGGACCTTTTCAGACAATGCGAGCCCGCAGACCCCTATGCTATACTGCGGAATTAGGAATCGTAAGATGCTTCCCATATGTAAAAAGAACTTTGACTTTGATATTTGACATAAAATGTCATGGTAATGGATATGCTTCTTCAGCTATCAACCAGTGACAAGCAGTACCTACATACCAACATTTTAGTCTGAAGCAGCAGTTCGTTCGAGTTCGAAGGTTCTCGATACTTCGTTACTTTCATACAAAAACGAGAGAATCTCTGTGCATAAGCACAAGGAAGTTGGCCGGGTCTAACTTAACCTAATGTGGTATTATTGTCAAAGATATTTTCTTAGTGTACATCGTTACACAGCCATCCTGAACCGTGTCTTCGGTTGAACATTAATATCTTTGGCGCCTAGAGTCAAAAGCGAAAATCAAGTGATTCTTGCCAGGTTTTTAATGCAATACGGACCAATTTTTGTTTTTCTAAGACAATTGGTGATATCAGTATCAAAATAATGCAGTATGAGGCGACATTGTGATACAAATCATGCGTCTGATTTTTTGTTTTTTTTGTTTTTGCCATTTTGCTTTACGTCGCACCGACACAGATATGTCTTATGGCGACGATGGGATAGGAAAGGCCTAGGAATTGGAAGGAAGCGGCTGTGGCCTTAATTAAGGTACAACCCCGGCATTTGCCTGGTGTGAAAATCGGAAACCACGGAAAACCATCTTCAGAGCTGCGGACAGTGGGGTTCGAACCCACTATCTCCCGATTACTGGATAATGGCCGCGACTGCAGCTATCGAGCTCGGTACGGCTGATTTCGAATACGTTCAAGCAAAATAAATCATCTCCAATTTGATTTAGAACGCCGGCTGGGTACGTTTAGAAGGCAGAGGGAAGAGGGCGAAGCTTGCGCCGAAGTGAGATTGGTAATAATAAACGTTTTCTTCGTCAGCAAGTTTTAGAAAGGGTCTCATCGCTGCTGGAAAAATACAGTGCCCAAATTATAAAATAAGTATTTGAAAGACCAAGGATGTCTTTTACAATTGGCTTTACGCCGCACCGACACAGAGAGGTTTTATGGTGACGATGGGATAGGAAAGGGATAGGAGAGAGAAGTAAACGGTCGTATCCTTAATTAAGACACAACCCCTGAATTTGCCTGGTGTATAAATGGCAAACCACGGAAAACCATCTTCAGGGCTGCCGACAGTGGACTCGCTTGGTTAAGGTTGTCTTTGATAACTTAGGAAGACGTGTCGAAGAACTTGTCGGTGACGATGAAATAACTTCAAAGAAACGGATATCCGAGTTTACGTCATACTTACTTGATTTAGACAACAGCACGGATTTCATGGGTACAGTACACCTATCATTCAACAATTCAATCCAATAAAAGAGCTGCTGGTGCTCGCACCTATGAAGGGAATGATGATAGCCAAGGATACTCTTGAATCTGCCAAGAATACATCCACGATATCCCCAACCTGTCGTCGTAAGAGGCTACAAAAATGAGACCAGGGGCTTCCAACATGGGTGCGTAGGTTGGTGATCACGGTTCCCAAGCTTAGTCTGGCATCACTTCTAATTGAGCCAGCCTCCTCGCTTTCATCTTTTCTCTCTTATTCAACTCTTATTCTCTTCCGACCCCGATGGTAGTAGATTTCAGAGGTTTAGACAGTCTTTCATTAGGACGCCCTTCGTGCCACTTTCCTTCCTTTTCCCAATAACTTCATTTTTTAAATGTTGTACCTCTTCATTTATTTCCCTCTGATTAGTGTTAATAGAGTATGGTTGCCCAGTTTTACTTCCTCTTTAAACAATAACCACCATCACCGTTTCGATCTTAACTTAACCACCCTCGAGGGTGTGATAACTGATGGTGCACCTGCTATGGTGGGAAAGTACCGAAGGGTTTGTTGCGCTGATGCGGAAAGAGACTTAACTAGAAGGAAACGATTTAGTCCATTACCGCTGTTTAATCTACCACGATAATTTGAAAATGTCATGAAAGTTGCTCTAACAGCCGGATACTTTATTATGGTAAGATAATTTAATCGACAACAATTCCAACAGTTTTGACTCAAGACTAAGAAACGGATCGCTGCGGTTTGATGTATTGTAGTGGTGGACATTTTTTGAATAGAGGGAAGTATTTTTTTTAAATTATTTAACGAATGAAATACAGCAGTTCATGCAAACCAAAGGGAAGTCGATACAGAATTCAATAATCCAAAGTGGACAATGACTTCGCATTCGTGACTGATATCTAGTTGGATACGAATGACCTGCAATGAATGCAATCTAACAGTCATCTGATGTACAATGTGATCACATCAAAGACTTCGTGGCCAAGCAAGACCTTTGGGACGGACAACTCGTAAAAGGTACCTAAATCATTTTAAGCTTGTGTTACAGTACCTATCAAGAATGGTTTCTTCATTAAAACATCCATTTTCAAGCATTCATTGTGTTTAATTGTCAAGAACGTTTCCTCAACGTATTCTTTGTATCTAATTATTAAGTACGTTTTCTTCACTAAATTATATTTAAGATAGTTTTCGTATTTATAATGAACGAAAGTCCCTCATCAACGATTTTCAAACTGAATGTGTTAATTTTTTATACGATTTTATACCTAGTATGAAATACACAGCGTTTCTTATGATGGAAAGTGATTTACAATTATGATTAGCACAATATAGCTTGTCCGCCTCTGTGGTGTAGTTGTTAGCGTGATTAGCTGCCACCCCCGGAGGTCCGGGTTCGATTCCCGGCTCTGCCACGAAATTTGACAAAGAAAGTGGTACGAGGGCTGGAACGGAGTACACTCAGCCTCGGAAGGTCAACTGAGTAGAGGTGGGTTCGATTCCCACCTCAGCCATCCTGGAAGTTTTTTCCGTGGTTTCCCACTTCTCCTCCAGGCAAATGCCGGGATTGTACATAGCTTAAGGCCACGGCCGCTTCCTTCCCTCTTCCTTGCCTGTCCCATCCAATCTTCCCACCCCTCCACAAGGCCCCTATTCAGCATAGCAGGCGAGGCTGCCTGGGCGAGGTACTGGTCATTCTCCCCAGTTGTATCCCTGACCCAAAGTCTGAATCTCCAGGACACTGCCCTTGAGGCGGTAGAGGTGGGATCCCTCGCTGAGTCCGAGGGAAAAACCGACCCTGGAGGGTAAACAGATTACGAACGAACGAACAATATGGCTTATTGACTTGCGAGGTTTCACTGATTTTTTCTTTATTTCATCGAGCTTTATTTTACAAAATTGTTATTCAAATGATCCTCATTAACACGCTACCCAGAATAAAGAAATTTCATTTCATGATTGCATAGGTATCCCTTTTAAAACTCGGGCAAGTATACTCTCTTAATACGTCTTCTTCTTCTTTTTTCTTTTCCCAACTTTTTCCTAATTCATTTGAGTCGGCACGTAGGATAAATTTGCTCCTGATTTACGGCCCGATGCTCTTTCTGACGCCAAATTTAGGTAGATGGATGAACTCGCTATTGCGTGTTTCTATAGCGGTTGAAAGTATGGTGTGTTCTACGTAAATGAAGAAAGATATATTGCGCCCGTAAATACATTAAATGTACCCTCGGCTAAAATTCTGCGGCACTAAATTTATGACGGGTGAAAAGAAGTAAAGTGTTACCTTCGCTGAGACCCTACAGTACGAATTTCATATGTAATGCTTTGTCAATAGAATATTTCTAAACAAGACTATTTCTTATCCTCGAGCTGATCCTCTAGTCTTCAGGATGCAGATTTCTATCATGGATGATGTTCGGATTTAAATACATATCCTGAGTAATATTATTATCCTACCTAAGTGTACCATGAATATTATTCAAGTGAGATGCTTCTCATACAAACAGTATTGTGGGTGAAGTAACTACAACATACTGAATTATAACACAAGCTGTTAATATTTAGAGAGCCGGGCTGGGTAGCTCATACGGTGGAGGCGCTGGCTTTCTGAGCCCAGCTTGGCAGTTTCGATCCTGGCTCAGTCCGATGGTATTTGAAGGTGCTCAAATACGTCAGCCTCGTGTCGGTAGATTTACTGGCAAGTGTCTCCGAAAATCATAAAATTAGTTAGTGGGGACTAAAGCCAATGTTATTATTATTATTATTATTATTATTATTATTATTATTATTATTATTATTATTATTATTATTATTATTATTATTATTATTCTTTCGTTTTGGCTAACTATGGACCATGTTAACTCGAATTCAGCTTTATCTATTTCTGGGCTTTAATCCTTGTCCAGTACTCCTTCATTCCTTCACTCTGCAATCTCTTCTTCCTTCTGTCCAAGGCACTTGGGAACGGGATCTAACTTTTTCTTGAAACACCTTCGTGGCCTTGATCCTCGACTTGTAAGAATCATTGTTTGCTGATTTCCGCTCCCTGTATTCCCATTTCTTCCAGGTCCTTCTTCACCTCCTGGTACCAGCGCAGTGTAGTTTTCCTGGTCTCAAAAATCTTATTATCTGATTGGTCAGTCTTCCCGGCTCATTCTGTAGATATGTCCGAAGAACATGTCCCTCCTCTTCCGGATGGTATTAATGTTATTTAAAAATAAAGTCATTTTGTGTCACGTTGACTTTCGGAATTGATTTCTAAATATTTCGCTTCCTCCATGCATCTACAACAGACCCGTTAGCATATTGCCAGTTTTAGCTAAAATTCTTAAAAAGTTTGTAAAAGTAAGCTTGTTAAGTTACCTAAATAAAAATTCGTTCTTTCATCCGAGGCAGTACGGATTCACGGCTAAAAGTAGCACAAAGTCTGCATTATTTTATATTTCAGTTCCAGTTCAGAAATATATAGACGAAAATAACATAAATACAGAACATTATCTGGAATTTTGGAAAGGTTTTTATACTGTATATTGTGACTTACGTCAAACAGGCATAAGAGGCTTGACCCTATCGTGGTTCAACAACTATCTTAACAACAACATGACGACGTCTGTGATCGCAATAGTGAAATCATGCCCATGAAAATTGGAGTGCCTCAGGGATTAATTTTAATTCTAATATTATTGACCATATACTGTGCATGTAGGATCTACTGGACATTGATCTTAAAAGTAAAATTTTACTGTTCACTGACGACACTAACACATTTTATGAACGACGAAACGAAACATAACTGATAGACCAAATGCGAAATACATAAAAATTTAATATAAATCCAACTAAAGTGTAAGAATTGTCATAAAGAATCACACGTTCTAAAATTAAACGAATCGCCAAAACTTAAGTTATGAAAAGAGTTGATTCAATTTCATGCTTGGATTTAATAATTGATAGTACTCTTAAATGGAACTGTCATATTAATTTCATTAAAAGAAAATAAATCCTGTTGTCAGTAGACTATAATCCATATGACTATATGAGGAGGCAACTACTTAAGCCGGTATATTATTTTTTGTTTCAAAGTCTTCTCACTTAAGTGAATTTTAATAATCCCATGTGAAAGTTGTAGGAATGATTTACTACGTGAACTTGAGGTAATTCAAAACAGAGCTGTTAGAATTATTTATAATTACAGTTCAGGAATTAAGCCTATTTCTGTATGAGGAAGCTTTAACACGGCTATATTCAAACAAATGTTAATTACCCTTCAGTATGTACAGCTCATGCTTACCAAACGAGGCCGGACAATCAATTTTCTGTAACATATAACTAGTAGGCCAGTTAATCAATTAACGGTAACATATAAAGGGTCGTCAAAATTTGATTTGCAAGAAAAACTACCCTATGCCATCAAGTTGTAATACCTGGAGTATTTATTGTAATGTGAAATAGAGAGTATTATCTACTGGTTTTCCATGATATTTATGTTCATAATACTTAGTAGAGTAAGCATCATGTGTATGGGTTTGTTGTATGATATTTAATATGTAAGACTAGAAAATAAGTTGTATTTTATTGTTGTTTGTGTTATGATAATATATGAAAAAATGACATGTTTGTTGTATTTCTGGTTTATAAACTCATTTCTTGTTTGTCACCATTCTTACGAGCTCTGCTCTTTGGGATTGTAATGTAAAACAAAGAATTAATGTTGTGGCTGTCTTCAATACTCTTGAAAATCAAAGGGGTTTGAAATTAAACTTATTTCGCAGGTCAGTTCTATAGAAAACAAATATTTACCATTTACAATCATAGAGTATTTTTAGTGGAAAATCTCAGCATTAAAAAGAATTATGCGATGACATACGTTTCCACCTCGAATTCACAATTTAAACATCTTTTCCCAACTGTTATGTATGACTAATTTTCAGTGATTTGTGATCCTTTCCACTGGGATATTTAAAATAACAAACTTCCTTTGAATCAAACTGAACTCTCGAATGAAACGGGATTTCTCAAAAATGAAATTCGAAAAGGAAGGTATGGTTCATGTCTGAACGTTACCGCCAATGAAAAGAGAGTACCGTGAACTATCCAAAGGTGGTTTAATATTATGATTCAGCTTATTACAATGTGTCTATGTGAGAAATGGTTTTCATAACTAACTGAAATAGAAATGGTGGTGGTGATTATTTTTTAAGAGGGAGTACAACACTCTATATAACACTAATCAGAGAGAAAAAATGGAAGGGATCCGACACTTCGGAAAATGAAGGTATGAACCAAAGAAAGACAAGGGCCGCGAAGGGTGTGGAAATGAAATACTCCCTAGGCCTCGAGTGCTCTAGCACCGGCGGGATCGTAAAAGGACAAGAGTTGACCAAGGGCGGTCGGATAGTATAGATGAAAGTGAGTAGCCTGACACTAGTAAATGTAAGTAATGTTAGGACTCAGCTAAGGGCCCCGTGGTCGCTGAACCACGCTCTTAGGTTAAGAGCCCCTGGGGCCCCATTTAGTTCCCTCTTACGATAGGCAGTGGATACCGTGGGTTTTATTCTTCCGCCCCCACCCACAGCGGGACGAACTGCAGAAATCGACTTGATGTAGGGGCTAATCTCAGACTTACACTCACAAGTATACATCCAAATACCAAACAACTGTGCAGGGTCGGCAGGATCATCCATATACTTACGCAAGTACCAACCGAGTTTATATATTTTTTTCAGTGTAAGGTAGAGACAATCCAAAATCTACTTCAAAAATAGATAAAATAAAAAATAATCGAGAGACTTCAATTATTAAACAAATTCATATTAATCTATCGATATAGAAGATGTGTCATAATTAATAGTGCAAATTGAAACAGCTGTAAGTGCACGATACTAGAAACAAAAATGTCTTAGTAAACATTGATCTGCAAACGAGCCCTTCGCGAGATAATTTAGAATTTCCGGTTACTAAATACCACTGATATGACTGTGTGTATACGTCATCCTAGTTGGGAAAAGGTACCAATACAACATTAAGAAACGTTATTAGATACTTTGTTGGAAGTGCAGTTGTTACTAATGAAGAAGAAAACAGTGTTACATAGTATGTTACAGGTACATATTACAGTATAGTGTACTTACTCGTAGTTAAAGAACGTGTTCAAAGGTTCGTCCCTGTACTCGAATGCAGGCCTATACTCGTCGAATTGTTTCAAACACGCCTGGATCATTTTTAAATTATCCACAGGCATGCTTGTGTCACCACATAATCCAAGTTTCTCATTGAATGTGTGGTTAGGGGTACTAGGTAATCCTCTTATTGGGCAGTACATTTCATCAAACAATCTCACACGACGGAATTACCTTCGGTTTCTGCGGCATTATCTTCAAAGATTGCCTGCTAAGACAGTTTTCTTGTTTATTATAGAGTCCGGATTATTAGGTACTGATAGGTTAGAATGCAAACTTAGTTAAGCCATTAACAAGTATACCCTACACTGTACAACGGGTAGGATAAGAGATTTGCATAGATATTAGGGGTACAGCCTATAGAACTCCTTGAATTTATGCTGCTCTTCCTACAATTTGGTACAACGGGCTGCATCACACCTCCTACAAACCAAATTACTTTGCATTATCACCTAAAAATCCGAGGTATGTGCAAAAGTTATTTGTTTTGTTTTTATAAGACTTAAAATGTGTAATAATAAAAAGTGTCAAGGATTATTTATTAAAAACAACTGCACTTCTACCAAAGTATCTAATAACTTTTCGCCGGCCTGAGTGGTTCAGACGGTTGAGGCGCTGGCCTTCTGACCCCAACTTAGCAGGTTCGATCCTGGCTCAAGCCGGTAGTATTTGAAGGTGCTCAGATACGTCAGCCGCGTGTCAGTAGATTACTGGCACGTAAAAGAAATCCTGCGGGACGAAATTCCGGCACCTCGGCGACTCCGAATACCGTAAACGTAGTTAATGGGACGTAAAGCCAGTAGCATTATTATTACTAATAACTTTTCTTGATGTTGTATTGGTACATTTTCCTAACTAGAATTATGTTTACACACAATCAAGACAGTGGTGGCTGGTAACCAAAAATTCTAAATTATCTTACAAACGGCTTCGTTTGCGGACCTGTGTGTACTAAGACTTGTTTGCTTCTAGTATAGTGTACTTACAGCTTGCCTAATTAATTATACTCCCTGTATTTTTGCTAGTGGCTTTACGTCACACCGACACAGATAGGTCTTATGGCGACGATGGGATAGGAAAGGCCTAGGAATTGGAAGGAAGCGGCCGTGGCCTTAATTAAGGTACAGCCCCAGCATTTGCCTAGTGTGAAAATGGGAAACCACGGAAAACCATTTTCAGGATACTCCCTGTATACAACCATCTTTGTGTCTGTACATTTTTCATATTGACCTCATACTTGGTTTTTACGCCAGATAGGTCAAATAATGGCTTGTGACGGGTTCGGTTCATTCTAATTGTTGTCTGCTTGTCTGTTATTGCATCACCGGAGAACAGATTGGTGGATTTTCATTAAACTTGATAATTAAGTGTAGGATAGAGGCGAGTAGGATTTTTACTATATGCTGTTAAACAAATTCATAAGGACGTAGCTTCAGAGGGAGCCTGAAACGTACATCTGGGTGTATCTTTCCTAAGATTGGTTTTACAGGAAAATTGCTCATGACAAAAAATGTGCTTAAAATATTGTTTATAAACTTTTTGTTCCATAATTGTCTAGATACAGTGAAAGTGAAGAATATCAGTGCCAGTTGTTTGGAAGTTAGGTCCAAAAAAAGAGAATTAACTTGATGGAGAGTTGTTTTAAATACTTGTTTTCGGAACTCTCTCTACTTTTTTAATGTTATCCTGATAGTATTTCTACCAGAAGAGAGAGATCAGACGTATAAAAGATACACTTCACAGATCCAGTGGAGAGCCAGGAAATGAGTACGCTACACCACGACAATCAGCTGTTAACATATTGGGCAAAAAGGTTCCAAGCACTGATTACAGGGTGTATAAAAATGTATTTAATGCAGAAGTTAAATCAAAGTTGTTGTACGGAGCAGAGATTTGGGGAGATGAAGAAAACGTTTCTACACTTGAGGTAATCACAAGTAAATTTGCTAAATTAATAATGGGACTACCCAATTCTACAGCCAATTGTGGAGTAAAAATTATGTGCAATGATATAAGTCTACAGAGAGATATTGTTACAAAGATAATATTAAGTATTGGTTAAGACTGAAGTTGGGATCAGATGGCGAAGTGCTACCACACCAAATGAAATATCAGAACCAAGGATACTGGGTGGATGGGATAAAGAACATTTTGGAAACGGTAGAAACAGGATGTCCGCCTCTGTGGTGTACTGGTTAATGTGATTAACTGCCACTCCCGGAGGCCCGGGTTCGATTCTCGACTCTGCCACGAAATTTGAAAAGTGGTACTAGGGCTGGAACGGGGTCCACGCAGCCTCGGGAGGTCAACTGAGTAGAGGTGGGTTCGACTCCCACCTCAGCCATCCTCGAAGTGGTTTTCCGTCGTCTCCCACTTCTCCCTCAGGCAAATGCCGGGATGGTACCTAGCTTAAGGCCACGGCCACTTCCTTTCATCTTGCTTGTCTGTCCCTTCAAACCTTCCCATCCTTCACAAGCATAGTAGGTGAGGCCACCGGAGCGAGTAACTGGTCCTTCTCCCCAGTTGTATCCCCGAAACTGCCCTTGAGGCGTTGGAGGTGGAATCCCTCGCTGATTCGGGGTGGAAAACCGACCTTGGAGGGTAAACTGATTAAGAAGAAGAAGAAGAAAAGGGATACTACTGGGAAAGGGATTGCTTAGTGCAGGTAAGAATATGTAAAAAATTATAGTCATAAAAGGTAAGGATATTGAAAATGCAACAAATTGCTTCACAGTGTAAAAATAAGAGGTCACAACAGCAATTTTGTAATGTAATTGGGAGAAAATATAAATAATATAACAAAAAGGGAAGTGAGAGGAATAATATGGTGATTAATGGGTTACACTAAAATAAATCATACAGACATAATAAGAATGGTAACACTTGTTTCTTATGTTCTAAAGAAATGGGACGGGCGCATCGCATAATGGATTGTTGAAAGACAAGGGAAATAAGAAAGATATTTTTATATGAGGACGATAGAAGGAAAATTGATAATAAAACTCAGTTGTATACCGCTGTAAAGTTATTGAAAACAGAGGGTGGATGCACCAAGGAAGAATGATTAGATTATTTAACATTATTATTGGAATGTGGAGAAATAAACTGATAGAGGTCAGAATTGACACATGCTAGTTAGTGATAGAAATTTACCTAAGGTAACCTAGGCAATATGACTTTGGTGTATTCTAAAGCTGTTAGGTGCGTAAATTATACTTACAGCATATGCATAATTAATCGCCATGTTCTAATTAAATTGCATGTTTTGATAATCTAATATTCATTTGAGAGTTCGGACGTGGTATGCAGGTACTGAGCATGACTACTGTGGTGACCCTCACTTTGGGGGTTCACATTTCCAGAGTATCAAATGGACCTTAGTAGCATGTCCGAGAAGTCTCGGGTTTTCTTTTCTTTTAGTCCCTTTTATTAACATAACGTTTCTCTGTTCAATTTCTAAATCATTTAAGTGTTAAATTGGTTTATGATGTTTTCCGGACACTTCATTATTATTTTCTATTTGCTTTACGTCGCAGCGACAAGGTAGGTCTTATGGCGACGATGGGTCAGGAAAGGGCGAGGAATGGGAAGGAAGCGGCCGTGGCCTTAATTAAGGTACAGCCCCGGTATTTTCCTGGTGTGAAAATGGGAAACCACGGAAAACCACCTTCAGGGCTGCCGACAGTGGGGTTCGAACCCACTATCTCCCGAACACTGGATACTGACCGCACTTAACGACTGCAGCTATCAAGCTCGGTACGGTACTTCATTATTTGTACTTTATTTGTTTTTTACAATTATGCTATAGGATATCAACTTTTGTAAGAAAAAATTACAGTAAGCAATACCCTCTCCCTGATCTGTGGTTTCCGTGAGGTATTATCTTATGTTATCTTACACCACGACAAGCCACTGATCTCAGAATGTTTGCTAAAATATGGGTGGTCGACAGAAATGTAATCATGCCCAGGCTAAGTGATAATTCCATCAACGATGAGTATAACAGCTAGTATACCGTATGATTCAGCTGCCCCTTCCAATGTAGTTTTATGCAACCCGCAATATTAATTCCGTCCTGAAAACATCTGCCCTGCCGGTATACTCAGAAAACGCAACCGGATATCTTGGTATTTAAAGCCTCACCATGCTAGGACCTCGTAATATTATACTCGTATTAAACACTGGAAGGCATGCCTGTGCCTTCTAGATCACATGAACCTGACATGCCCGCGAAACACTACATTGCTATTGTGACGGCAGTAAACCTAATGTATGCTCTAAACTACAAACATTAGTCGTGATAAACAGTGCGAGGTCTGTGGAAGAGATGCGTGTTCATTATTAAACTGTAGTACTTAGATCACATGAACCTGACATGCCCGCGAAACACTAAATTGCAATTGTGACGGCAGTAAACCTAATGCATGCTCTAAACTACAAACATTAGTCGGGATAAACAGTACGAGTTCTGTGAAAGAGATGCGTATTCATTATTAAACTGTAGTGCTTACAGTAAGTGTGTAACTAAAGCGCAATTGCACCAATATGAAAATTCATATCAGCACGTTAGTTCACAAGAATTAACGCGAACGGAACCGATGTTTATTGTCAGGCCTTGAGACTTGATATTAGCGCATGCGCAGCTGCTATGCTTACCCCGCATGCGCGCGACTTCTCGTCAGACGACAAAGGAAATTCAATACCCGTTTTCATGCAAATTGTGTGTGAATGAATGTGTTTGTGACCCTAAGAAGGGCCGATTACTTAGCAGGCCGGACACATACGGACCGGAAATAATAGGAACACAACTGCCCTGACAATGTTTTATCGCAGCAAATGCATATTCGGGCCCGCTATCAAATATATTGTCTTGCGTGATGAAGCATTCCAGGTGTAATTGCTCTGCAAGCGTCCGTGATGAATTGCTGGAGTTGGTCGGAGTTTTCTGGCTCTAGAGTGTAAACGACGTTCTTCAAATATACCCACAAGAAGAAGTAAATCGGCGATAAATATGGTGGTCTGGCAGCTAAGAAATAGGGCTCCTAGTTCTATCCATTTGCCTGGCAGTTCCTCGTTCAGATGGTTACGAACGTGTGAAGTCGAATGTGGTGAAGCTCCGTCCTGTTGCAGCCACATCGTCAAACGATCGTCCAAGGGTACTTCTTCCAGCAGCAGTGGGATAAAGTGCAGGTAGCGTCGGCCCGTCCAAAGACCCTCAAAGAAATAAGATCCAATAAAGCGATCCTCCAAGATTCCACGCTACACATTCACATCCCATCGTACCTGATGGACCGCCTTTCTCACCCAGTGTGGATTTCCCGGACTCCAAAAGTGGATGTTGTGGCGGTTGACGTTTCAATTATTGTGGAAGCGCAATTCGACCGATAACAATATTCGCAATACGAATGCTGCATCATTGTCCAGCCTGCCTAATAGCAACCAACAAAACTCCATTCGAGCTTCAAATTCCCACCCATGGAACTCTTCGTGTAGCTCAAGATGGCATGGGTGAAATTTATGTTTTATGCAGTATTCACCAGACGGACGGCTGGCTGGTGTTCACCTCTCGTGCAATCACCCTTGTACTGATGTGTGGATTATTACGAACTGCCTCCAGAACGGCCCCTTCTGTTTCACCCAATGTAACGTGCTTATCACGGACTGGTGGCTGCTTGAAAATCACGCCTGTTGCCCTTAGGTGTCTTTCAAAACGGCGGAATGTCATAGCAGCCGGGTGTCGTCTGTCGGGATACCGTTCCTGGTCCAGACGTAGCGCCTCGCACGCCTTTTGTCTTGAATCTCCATAAATGAGGAGCATGCCACTGTATTCCTCTGTGGAAAACGTGCCCAGTGACAGCACAGATTACATTCTGGTCCTAATCAGCGGAGTATGCGCAGGACACAATATGAATAACAGCGTCGTTGCACTGTTTGAATGTGGCAAACGTGAGCCTGTGTTTACGTATTCAAACATCGTACCGATGAAAAAATATTTGAAGGATGCAGAATTCAAACCGCCGATGGCACAATGCGTCGATTGCTAAGCTGACGCCTAACCACATCCGCTACGCTACACTGCTGAGAATATACTGGTAGTACGACGAGAGTAAAGTACATATGCCATCCGGTTCGGTGTTTAAAACATTAATTACAGTATTGTTACCTAGTTTTATACATTGATTCCCCTCTTCGTTACACCAGTCACGAGGCACGACACATTAATATAGTTACATGGTCAAAGGTCGTCGCTACAAAATGTCAAGGCGTCATGTTTTGCGAGCGGTCAATATAACGTCTCGGTAGGGTTCACAATCCTGTGTAAAATGTGCTCACTGGATATTAATACCATACAGAACGCCTGAAGGGGAATAGCCGCATTATAACCATTGTCGCACGTGAGTTGAGGTGTATAAAACTACATTGGAAGGAGCAGTTGAATCACCCGGTACGCCTGGTCCAACCGCCCCTTGCGATCCAGTTTTATGCAACCCGACGAGTTATCTACATCGATCCCCTCCCTAAAACGGGGTAATATAACGAAATCTGCAGTTATGGGCTAGAAGACAGGGGGAATCATGAGCGCCACTATTCATTGTGGGTATCCAGCATGAAGCCGTAAAATGTGCACATAAACGAAAATCACGTACCTTTTAACAAAAGATGCGCACATAGACCAAGAACAGGTTGTATAAGGTGGAACCTGCCCACTGCATGTCAAGCCCTGCAATAGCTCATCTGGCTGGGGTGCGGTCTGAGATATGATAGTAGGCAGTGCTCGAGGGTACGGAGGGTCGAATCTCACGCAAGTAATTATTCTCCTGCTAATTGGTTGGGTTTGGCAAGGTTGCATAATTAATAGTTTCCTCAAACATATTTGTTTATTTGGCCAGGAAAAGGGCCGTTGGTATCGTGGCATAGGTATGGAGCTAGATTGGGGTGGCTAGGATACAAGCAACCAGAATTCAGTATACCCACAACAATACAGTAATAATAAACACTAAAATTGAAAATATGTATTTCCAAATAACACCTAGATTTGCAGAATAAGATGGTGTTTCAGAATTTGTTAACTCCTCCTTAGGACTGTGGTTACTATCTTATCTCTTAGGCCTATGTGAGATGGAATGTTACATTTTTACAAAACTCAGAAAAAAACGAGGTATAGCACCTAGTTCTCATATCAGCAGCCCTATTACATCAATGCATTTTAATTAATATTTATTTCTGAAATAGTTAACAGTAGGTCCATATGTACTTGTTTCCTTTATCTACCTTCTCAGCTTGTTGAAGACCAACCTCGAATCGGACAGAAGGGTGAATTATTACGCCACGACTAGAGGTGTTAGAATAAGAAATAATATCAACTCTTCCAATAGATCCATTTGAAGAAACGCCTGGGATTTCTTCGTGTACCTGCCGCCGTTTCTGTCGCAAAGCATTAGCATAGCGTGAATTACGTACGAGTGTTCCTCTATCACCGAATCAGAAGACATGTCTGGTGCAGCGTCTGCATCGAATACCATCTAAGGATCTGGCTGGAATGATCCGGACAGCCGCCACGTTTTTGTTCATTTTAAGACAGCTGATCCATTCAGAAGTCGATAATCCAGCTTTGTTAAAATCCACTTGTTAGAGTCAGAAATATTTGCGAAGACTTCAACAAATCTACCTCATTCAGTTAACGTCTTCCAAGTTTCAAATTCGCAAGTTATTAGATCTGCACAGATCTTCCTTATTCTTGAAAGATTCAGATGTTTACATGAAGCTTAGAGGTTTTCATGAAGAGGTAGTACTATTTGCTTTAATGAAGGAAATACATAAAATCTTACAGTGCTGTAAAACTGATTCCCGTGTATCTCGTGTTAGTACAAGGCCTCTTGCATTCCTGTTACAATATAGCATACTGGTGGTAATATCAGTTAGCAAAAAGACATTTATTTGACATAGTTCCGAATAAATTTATCAACGTCCTCGAAGAACAACTGTGACAATTGATGTAGCAGCGCAATTGCAAGGAATAAACAGGCTTTGTCCATAAATGCTAATTGAATATATTTATTTTCTGACCAGGGCGTAACAATGGAGAAGAAAACAAAAACTCAAAGTCATTTCGAAGGTTCATTATTATTTTACTTTGATTAATGTTATAATTGTTATTATTTTTACGGGGTTACCCGTGGACCGGCAGAGGTGAAAGAAGGTGCCGGAGTGAATGGGTCTAACTACAAAATTACAGTTAATTTAAAACTTTAACAAAGGTTATATTTTTTGAATTTCAACAATCAACAACAAAACTTTAAAAACTTTCACTAAGTGAGCTAACAATAACATACCAGGTACCATGACAAAGTTTATACAAGGCAAGTACATCCAAAATTTAGTGACAGTTTAGTAATCCGGGCTTCCAGACCCTCGCTTTACGTTTCCTGAGCTCCCAGCTCGACCTTACAAAAGATTATTATTTTGCACAAGGGCAGAAAACCCCTAGACCCTGGAGCACTTGCTCCCAACTTCAAATATCAAGCCTCTCAGAGGCACAGTTACCACACTTGAAACGAGCTGACACGCTCTCAGTGTTCAAGCCTATTCAAGGCAATATCAGACTTTACAATTACTTGCCATCAAGGCACAACTTAAAAAAATGAAACGGGGGTATCTTGAACCCAACCTACTTGGCTTTAGCAGAAAAGAACAGGTTAGGTAAATGGCCCTAAACACCAAATTGAATGGAGGCGTGTACTTGCACTCCTAAATATGCATTCTTAAAACCCAAAAGGCACTAGGCCGATGAAACAGGGGCTATACCCAAACTATGGAGGTGACTCGTATAATAAAGAAATTTACCAAATTACGGAAAGGAAGAAAAGCAGTTACAGAACGTAGTCACCTCAAATCAAATTGAAGGGGAGCTCGAGAGGGTGCATCACTCTCTTTCCCCGATTTATAGTTAAAGATTTTATGAACTTTTTACATAAGCCGGCAGAGAATTACCTTTGTAGAGAAGTAGGTTACATATTTAAGGTTTCGGACCTTTCCCTTAGGTTAAACTGCGGAGGTAGCAAGAAATAAGATGTTAACTGGCCATTACCTTGCTGAAGATCTGCTGCCTGAAGAAAGCCATCTTGTATAAGCACCTTTAAGGAGTCATGTATAGCCACCATCTTGTGCAATTAGCGTCGAGAGATGGTTGCTGTAGATTTTTTTTTAACTATCCGCCACCACATTTCAAAGGTATCTAGCTAAAGATGGCAGCACGGTGCTCTCTTGATTAAAGATGGCGGATGACAGCTAACAGAACCTTTCAAATTGCCCGCTACTACATGTCATAAAGAGGGCAGCACGGTGCTCTGTGGATTAAAGATGGCGGATGACAGCTGACGAAATTGCCCGCATGATAGCAGCACAGTGCTCTATTGATTAAAGATAGCGGATGACAGCTGTCAAAAAAGCACGTGGCTTTGTTTCCAAACAAGAGCACATAGAATTTGCCGCCACCATATTTCAAACGTATCTAGCTAAAGAGTGCAGCACTGAGGTTTGTGATGCAAGATGGCGGATGACAAAAAACGCGTGAGTTTGTTTCCAAACAAGAGCACTTGGAATTTGCCACCGCCACAAAGAGGGCAGCACGGTGCTCAAATATGGCTGCTGTCACGTGGAATTGCCTGCCACCACATTTCAAAGGTAACTAGCTAAAGAGGGCAGCACGGTGCTCTCTGGATTAAAGATGGCTGCTGTCAAAAAGCATTTTTCAAATTATCCGCCACCACATTTCAAAGGTAAGTAGCTAAAGAGGGCAGCACCGTGCTCTATAGATTGAAGCTGTCAAAAAAAGCACGTGGATTTGTTTACCGATTCAAATCTCGCGCTAGTTAGGTGATGTTGGTACCACTGAGGTTTAGGCCCGTCAAGATGGCAGTACTGAGGTTAGCGATGCGTTGTTGTCGATGATAGCTGTCAAAAAGCACGTGGCTTTGTTTACCAATTCAAATTTCCCGCGGGAGGAGGAGCAGGCCCCTGGGAAGGCTCCCGGGAGGAGGAGGAGGCATGGGCCCCTGGGATGGCCTCCCGGGAGGAGGAGGAGGAGGAGGCCTCTGGGAGCTGGAGGAGGAGGAGGCCGCCGAACCATCCAATTATACTACTTTCATAATCACAAAATTACGGTAGTGGCACCTTCTGAGGAAAAGTTTAAGTAGGTCTAGTTCCAAATTCAGTGTTTCTTCTGTAGAGGAGTTCTATTTGGCGCAAGATTTAAAAGTGCGGCGTAGAGGTGTACCTCCCGGTACAATTATTATTATTATTATTAGTAGTAGTAGTAGTAGTAGTAGTAGTAGTAGTAGTATCATACCTTTCATACATAGTTTAATTAATTATTCTAATCTAGCCTAATATATTCCAAGAATTAGTAATAAAATCAAACAAGCAGCTTGTCAATAGAGAGTTTATTCACACACACTTAGTATGTCCGTGTACACTAATGCTATCTCAGCCTGTCGTAATATGGGGGTGGCTCTTGCGTGAGATAAGCCTTCTTCCACACCAAGGACCAATAGAACCAGCCTACCACGAAATAGAGCACCACAAGGACACCAACAACGATCGCCGCCAGACACATCGCATGATTCTTACTCCTCTGCTTCTCTTCCTGGAAGTCTCTGTCAGTGTTGTCTACTTTCAACAACGGAAGCTGCGATTTCTCTTCTTTCATCCCCTCCGTTTCCGTAAAACCCTCACGAGCTTTCCCTGCAACAGAAATTTTAAATATGTAATATAAATTTGAGCGCCGTGTCTTCCTAACAGGAACATAATATAATATATTTTTTGTGTCGTTGTTTAACTAGTGATCCGCACCAAGTCCACATGGGATTAATTTTGAATCTATGATGAGAGTCTTTATATGATGTCTTTGTTTACGGCATTAACTGTTTTCAGGCACACCGACTTCGGGTAATTATTACCCGAAGTATTAGTACTAATATTAGAATAATTTTTATCATGATTCTGTTCAGAAATATGGAAGGTCTAGAGAAAAAGCCTGAGCCGCCACGTAAATATAAAATGTTCCCTAGAATGAACACAGGCATATGAAATGAGGAAGATCTATTTATAAAAACATTCCTCCATAGTAACGATACTGTATTCACAAAGAGAAAAAACGAACAATTACAGAGCTTGTTTATCAAGTACATTTTTGAACGAGTCTTGTGTACAGAGTATTCAATAATATCCATAATAAATAGAAAAATAGAACATGATTCATAAATAAATAGTTTGAAGCAATGTTTTATGTATGAATCTATCAAAACTAATCACAAGTAAAAAAAATTAGAGCTTGCTTCATAAATACATTCTTAATAAGTGTTCTATTGCTGTATATTATGCATTTCATGATAAATGTTGAAAGCTCTACCACCAGATGTTCCGCCTGAACAGTCCCCATTGTGAAATGTAGCTCCCTGAACGAATCACTTTCTAATCTAATTCCTTTATATGAAACCATCTACCATCTTCTCCACATTTAACGACTTAGCAGCAAGACTAACAAACTCCACATTTTGGGGGGCGGGGGGCAGAATGGCACTCCCCCCCCCCCCACTAAGATCAATTCGGGGTGGGGGTGGCGCACAGAAGACGCCTTACCAGACCAAAGTTTTCCTATTTTCCTCCTGATGTATGTTCTGTACTCTACGTAGCTCAATGCGTTGTTGCTCCAAATCCCCGGAACTTCTTTACCCTTTGTTCGCTATTTTCTCTCCAGATGATATTTAAACCATTCCTGGGATTTCACTAAGAAGACTAAAACTCCTAAAGGATTCATGCAAACTACATATTGTAAAGGGTGCTTTTATGTAAATAAAATCATTGACGTGAACAAAAAATTAACTTAATAAGGATTAACCTCAAAATATGGTTTCTGTTGAAAACATTTCCTAGCATACAGAGTATGGATCCCCATATTAAGAAAAAAGTAAAATTAAGGTTTTTCCTCAATTGTGCCGAAAGATGAAGAGCTAAAGGGCCCGGAAAGGTTTGAAATTGTGAGTCTTTGATAGCTCTATCAAACGAAATGCAGTTTTGAAAAAACAGCCTAAAATCGGGTGTTTCTTTACTCGTTTTCTTTCATTAAGATCCTAGCCAAATTAACTTATTGACATCATTCGTTCTGTAATATGTTCTTTGGTTCAATACCCTTAGGCGCTTTCTGATTTTTTGAAAAATGCCTACACCGTATGTAGTTATAAGGGAATAAGGGACACTGCGCATTCACTCACATTAGTGCTCGTAGTGGTGTTTAAGTGAAACAATGCATTGACTCACATTAGTGCTCGTAGTGGTGTTTAAGTGAAACAATGCATTGAATGAGACTACCGCTCGTAGTGGTGATTAAGTGAAACAATGCATTGACTCACATTACCACTCGTAGTGGTGTTTAAGTGAAACAATGCATTGACTCACATTACCACTCGTAGTGGTGATTAAGTGAAACAATGCATTGACTCACATTACCACTCGTAGTGGTGTTTAAGTGAAACAATGCATTGACTCACATTACCACTCGTAGAGGTGATTAAGTGAAATAATGCATTGACTCACATTACCACTCGTAGTGGTGTTTAAGTGAAACAATGCATTGACTCACATTACCACTCGTAGTGGTGATTAAGTGAAACAATGCATTGACTCACATTACCACTCGTAGTGGTGTTTAAGTGAAACAATGCATTGATTCACATTAGTGCTCGTAGTGATGTTTAAGTGAAACAATGCATTGACCCACATTACCGCTCATAGTGGTGTTTAAATGAAACAATGCATTGACTCACATTAGCGCTCGTAGTGGTGTTTAAGTGAAGCAATGCATTGATTCACATTAGTGCTCGTAGTGGTGTTTAAGTGAAACAATGCATTGATTCACATTAGTGCTCGTAGTGGTGTTTAAGTGAAACAATGCATTGACAGACATTACCGCTTGTAGTGGTGTTTAAGTGAAACAATGCATTGACTCACATTACCGCTCGTAGTGGTAAAAAAGGAAAACTGCTAATCTAATCGACCGGATAAGGATAAATAAGAAAATAATTTTATTTTTTAGGAATAAATAAAGAAAATATTCTCATACTTTATTAAATTTTATTTACCTAAAATTCGTACCTTATATCCCTGGGATATTATTAAAAACAGTAGCATAAAACGCTTGGTGATGGTGGTAGTGATTAATTCTTTGTTGATTAACTACAATGTAGCTTTTTATAGAATAGAAATACCTGCTAAACATTACGCAAAGTGACCCATTCTCAGAGCCGAAATGTTTTAAAAGTTACGTACTTACTCCTTGGCGCTACAGCCCCTTTAGGGCCTTGGCCTCCTGGACAATCTCCACCCACTCTTCTAAGTTGACTGCTCTGGTTTATTCACAGCTCTTACATTCCATGTCGCGAAATACCAATTCATATGCCGTCTCCGTTGCCATGGTCGTTTATCCATTACATCCGTTCTGTTTCCTTTGTCCTTTGGTTCCGCAACGAGAGCTTTTCTCCGGGGTAGGGTTGTTGACCCCACGCCCAACCCCCAACCTGGAGTACCAGGGTACTGCTTTTAGTCTGGCCCATCGCCTTAGACCTGCTCAGCTTCATCAACATTACATGCTGTTGAAGAACTCGCACAAGAAATGACAATGACACTAGCACGACCCGCCATGCCATTTTATGCGATCTACATAGACTACTCCAAGGCATTTGACAGTATAGATAAGAGAATATTCATATGAAAACTATAGAATATATTAGGCAGCACAAACAACGAATTATAAACAATCAGATCAATTTATTAGCCTCCAAAATGTTTCTTTTATTCCTGAAAATTATATTTGTTAACAGCGTTGAGAATTTTGGGTAAGGTAGGAAATTCTTTTCATACCACAAATGCTCCAAATACATCACACCACATTACCTACAATCACAGAACCACGCAATAGTGAATACATTCCTCCATGTAGAGTTCATGTCAGGAAGAGCATCCAGCCGTAAAACTGAGTTCAATCCACGCATAATGCCGACCTTAATAACTGGCATAAGGCTGGGAAGAACAGGACTGGGTATTACTCCAAGAAAGTTGGGAGTAGGACACGTTAAAAATAACAGGACTGGATAAAACTCCAAGAAAGTTGGGTGTACGACACTTTAAAAAAACATTTTGAAAGTGCGAAGAGCTCTTAACCCTCTGATACTTTCGGGAAGAAGCTTCCACTCATGGCAGGCAATTGCTGTGAATGAATGATCGCAAATGGCAGTTCTACGTGTAGATAAAGGCCGGATGGTACTATTAGTAGATCTAGTGTTAAGATTATAATAGGATGAGAGGTATTTGAAATATGAAGTACGGTAGTAGTATTCATCTGTGCAGATTACGTGTCGAGACGTCAGGGAGCTGTGAATTTATTTACCCTTCTGAAGAGTCATGGTATGTGTGAAACCACATAAAAATGAGTGAAGTGAGAGCGGTTCGTTTCTATTATAGTATGCACGTAATGTAACTAAACGCATAGGTCAGACAAAGAGAGGAAAGTGCTATAGGAGAATTTATAGCTTCGTGATAGCATATTCAGGAAGCGAACTGACTGAAAGAATGAGCAGCTTATTTACGATACTAATAGAGAGAGAGTGGGCAGCGTCTGCTAGATACCTTAAAATGCAGTGAGTGTCCTGTCCTAAAAGTAGCCAGTGTCGTGAATTAGGCGAACATAATATCATTAACACGTAAATTGTTCAGCTCATTAAACGTTGTGTATCCAGTAACTGTGACCGGGTAAACGTGTGTTGCTTCGGGGACTAGATAGCTGTTAATAATCGAGATAAGCAAATGAGAGGGGGTCGATAACGGGCTACAGGATAATAACGTTACTGGGCTAGGGTTTTCGAGTCTATGAGTATTTCTAGTCGCAACGAGTTACAGTATATATGTACAACGATGACTTTGTCATAAAATATAGGGGTATTAAAAATTACAGTATTATATCATAACCATAGGACATAATAAAAATATAAGAACATTTTTTGTAAATCTAGTTCATTGATACTATTACATACTGTATTTTATTAATATTACATATTTAATTGCATATTTTATTAATATTACGTATTTAATTGCATATTTTATTTATATTACATATTTCATTGCATATTTTATTAATATTACATATTTAATTGCATATTTTATTAATATTACATATGTAATTGCATATTTTATTTATATTACATATTTAATGGCATATTTTATTTTTATTACATATTTACTGGCATATTTTATTAATATTACATATTTAATGGCATATTTTATTTATATTACATATTTAATTGCATATTTTATTAATATGACATATATAATTGCATATTTTATTAATATTACATATTTAATTGCATATTTTATTTATATTACATACTTAATTGCATATTTTATTTATATTACATATTTAACTACATATTTCACTGATATTTACTGCATTATATGTACACATTTTGCACTTAGATATTACATAAAAATTCAGGTCCCATAATATCTATTGCATCTTTGAAATGTTAAAAATGTACTTTTACCTTAAGGAAACCTGCATTACATCGCTGAGAAATATTAAAGCATTAAATGAAATACAATCAGTATAATAAGTGAAGACGTTTTTAAGTGCATTTTACTCAAACCTTGCTTTCTTCTTATTGCAGAGAACACTCCAACTGCAGTACGGTACTTAATAATGTTTCATAATAACGTGTTTGTTTTTGAATTATTTCTCTCAGCAGTATTTATGGCACGGATTGGTCCACCATCATCTTAATATTGAGTATTATGCGACCGCCACATGTCAGCAACCTAGAAATATGGGTCGCTGTTCCCGTACAGGATTAGAACAACGAAATGCTTGGATTTAAGTTCGGCAATGCAGGTGGAATCGTTAACGCCAATGGTAGTTCAATGAAAGAAACGGTGACGAATATTTCACAGTTGCGAAGAATACGTTACAACACGAAGCGTTCATGACCAGATACCATACAGACTGCGAACTTCCTACTGAATGCTAAGCCTCACCGTGCCTAAGGTGACAAAAGCACGACCCTGTATGGTTAATAAACCGGACCGTATCGAGATTGAATCACATCCTAGGCAATACATTTCTTTACTGTCTATTACTGTATACAAAAACACACCTGCTCATTTCTAAACCTAGAATTATTATTCGGCCCCAAAAAAAGGTTCATTTATAGTTGGATAGAGGAAGAAGACTACTGATCAAAAGGCCGGTTCACTGGCTATTTTATGTAATATTCCTTGATAAAACATTCCCCAAGCATCGAAGTCAGAATTTTCTAATGTACAGGCTTGCGCATGTTAATGTGAACAAGCAGGTACATTTAATTTTGTAAGTAATATCACAGATATTTTCATTTAAGAAATAATTAAGAAATTATTTTACGATAAACTACTATTACGCTCTCTCACAAGACTCTAAAAGACACTTGAAGTGCGCCTGCGCTGTGAGTGAGTTTCTACATTGGTTGTTCCCCCTCCTGTCCCTTCCCCTTCCCTTCTCAAACGTAGTCCTGGTGGCTGGTTTCATCCAGCGTTAGGCTCTCATTAATTATTTGTCGCTCTCTTGAGCAATTACTGGGAGGTTCCTTTCGAACCCAAGGCTTCTGGACTGCGAACATCGGAGCGTAAGTCGTGAGTGAATGTTGTATGTGTGTGTATTGAGTGAGAGGTTAATGCTTGTGGCCGCGAATGGGTGTGTGTAAGTGGATTTGAGTTGTGCTTCTGTGTGTGCTGTGCTGCTTGGATGGGTCGGGTTCGTAGTCCAGGGGCCTATGGCCGGTTGAAGGCCGTTTCTTTTCTTTAATGTTAACTACTTGTCTCTATTATTTTCTGTGGATAACTGATCTTCTGTTCCGTTTTATACGTAAGAGGCCAATAGAGGTTCATTGGTTTACCTGTAACGAGTGTTTCTGCTATAATGTTATACATAATGTTGTACATATGTTGTCTGTGAATAAAAGACAGATGGATTTGCAGATGGAAGGCTCCGATTTTCCTAGGCCCTTATGTTAGCACCTTCTCAGGTGGTAGCGTCCTCGCGTGGTTTCCATCTGTAAATTCAGTCTTGTCTATTATTCTTTCGTATTTAAAGGAGCAATTATGACTGATACTAGTAAAGATGCACTAGGGTCAATGGGACCCGTTAATGAAGATCAGATACGCGACTGTTTCG
This sequence comes from Anabrus simplex, assembly GCF_040414725.1. Lineage (NCBI taxonomy): Eukaryota > Metazoa > Arthropoda > Insecta > Orthoptera > Tettigoniidae > Anabrus > Anabrus simplex. Next base: position 238,563,559 of record NC_090269.1, read on the forward strand.
GTCTCGAATTGCTACGAACCGAGGAGCTGGGATATGAGTTGTGTATTAGGGGCGTTTCTCCTGCCGGTACATTAGACGATAATATTAGACTTCCTCGTTCCTCGTTACGTAACCCTGTTAGTTTATCGAGCTGTCAACCTTCCATTCTTCTTGAGAGTGCGTTAGGTCGTATCGGGGTTTCGCTGTCTCAAATAGAGTCCACGTTGGACGAGTTTAGTCAAGGTCAAAGTGATGTCACACGAAAGCAGATTCGTCGTATTAAAGCTCGCCTGCTTCATTACAGGAACCGTGTGTCCGATCTCCAGGCATTATTTGGTGATAGTATGGGCGATGATGTGAAAGCCTTGTTAGTTTTGTGGTCGAATAAAATTGAGACTCTTCTGGGGATGGGAGATAGCTTGTTTTCTGTCTCGGTTGAAAATAAGTCTGGTGATGTTGCTGAACTTACTGAACAGGGACTTTCGCAACCACCGGCTGGTCACCCCATTTCACCCGGCAATGATTCATGTGAGACAGAGAATATTTCTTCAGTAGTTAATTTTGCAAAGCTACCACATCCGCTGCAATTACTTATTAAAGGGATGAAGTCTTATTCTATTGACTCTATCGAACAAGTTATTGAGTTCCTGCGCACTCTAATTGAATTTCTCGAGCATAGTGCTGTATATGGTGTCAAAGATGATCTGATATTTCAAATAATTTATCCGCATGCTTCTGGAAACTTAGCCAGTCGCATAGCTGTGGCTATGTCTGAACGTGATTCTCTTGGGGATTTCCATGCGAAACTGTTACGTGAATGTATTCCTACCAGTGCATTATCATCTCTAGTGCAGCAACATATCTTTCGAGTACAACGAAGTAATGAATCACTCTCAGAGTACGTTCGGGACATTAAAATGTTTTCGAGAGTTTTCCGCTTGAAATATTCGGAAGGTGAGATTGTGAGTTCTATTGTTGAAGGTCTGACGCCTGAGTATAGGTCTTATTTGTCATTTTCATCAAGGCCTAATTCTTTCCTTGAGCTAGAAAACGCTTGTGTTGCGGCAGAAGGAGTGAAATATGCGGACTCACTCCGTAATATCGATAGACCGTCATCTAGTAGCGCTTCTGTCCCTGTTTCGCCTTCTGTAGACAAAACACGACGTTGTTTTCTGTGTAAATCGGCTGATCATCTACGAAATGCTTGTCCTCGGCGGCAGTTTTCTAAACCTAGCAGTAGTGACTCCGGTTCTCAGCCCGTAGAACGTAAGTGTTACGAGTGTGGGTCTAACACACATGTACGTCCTAATTGTCCTGTACTTCAACGAAATCGTACCCAATCATCTACAGGTGATCGCGCCGACAGAAGCTGACTAGGAAAGCTATCATGTAACAGAGTAGCAGAAGGAGTGCCGGACGCACTCAACGGTCATTCGCCGATGTTCATTCCTGAAACTGAAGGTTGTTCTGATCTGTCAAGTTTGTTTGGGTCTCCTTGTAATTTGCGAGATTGGACTCGAGTAAAGGCCATTCATCGACCTCAACTGCCCTATTTGAATGTTAACCTAAATAAGGTACCCATGTCTGCCCTAGTTGATTCTGGGAGCATAGTGTCCTTGATTGATAAGGAACTTTATGCACTGTTAAAGAGCTCCAATAAGTTTAATAAACTAGAACCTGTGTCTTCTACGTATGTGACGGCGAATGGCAGTAAGCTAGGTATTCTTGGCAGATTTAGGGTTTCTGTAAGAATAGCTTCCTTTTCTTGGAAATTCAGCTTCGTGGTTGTGAACGAATTATCCTGTGCAGTCATTCTGGGAGCCGATTTCATTACACATTCTGGGCTCATTCTTAATTTGTCTGCTGGATCTATTCATTTTCAGTTTCAGCCCAAGGTATTGATCTCTGTGTTTCATCAATATCCTTTGAATGGAAATGTCAAGTCGAATGAGACTATGTTGTCGTCTGTTGATGTTGCCCTACCTGATGTGTCTCATCTGACGTCTGAGCAAGCAGGGTGTATTCAGAGTTTGTGTGAGGAATTTTCCGATGTCCTTACGGATAAACTGGGGCTAACAAACGTCCTCGAGTACAAGATCGAACTTACCAATCACACCCCTGTTAAATCACCACCGTATCGTTTAGCACCGCCCAAAATGAAAGTCCTCAAGGAGCAAATCCAAGCTATGTTAGATCAAGGTATCATTCGGAGGTCTACGTCTGCCTACTCGTCACCGGTATTTCTGGTTCCTAAACCACAAGGTGGGTTGCGTCCTGTAATTGACTACAGAGCACTGAATAGGAATATTGCTATTGAATCTGTCCCATTGCCTGATTTACAATCGTGTTTTGTTTGGTTTAGTAAGGCTACGGTCTTCACTTCCTTAGATCTGAATCAGGCATATTTTCAAATTCCCTTGGCAGAGGAGTCTAAGCATTTAACAGCTTTTGCTACAGACTGGAACCTTTTCGAATTCCAGAGAATCCCGTTCGGATTGGCCACGGGTGCTTCTGTTTTGTCTCGTTTGTTGGACACAGTTCTTTCTGACATCAAATTCAAGTTCGTTATAAATTATTTAGACGATCTGATTGTTTTCAGTGAGGATTTTGATCAACATGTCCATCATCTGCGTGAAGTTTTTAGCCGTCTTCAGAAGGCAGGTTTAACTGTCAAACCTACCAAGGTCTCGTTCGCCAGACCACAGATTTCGTTCTTGGGACATATTGTGTCAACTAGTGGAGTAATTATTGATCCTGATCGCACCAAATCAATAAGTGAGTTCCCTCCGCCTCGTGACGTGAAAGCCGTTGCCCGTTTCATCGGCATGTGTAATTTCTTTAGGAAGTTCGTGCCCAATTTCGCTCAGAGGGCTATTCCATTGAACTATCTGCGGAAGAAAGGAGTAAAGTTTGTTTGGGGATCGGAACAGCAAGTTGCTTTTCAGGATTTAAAATCTGCTATTGCTAACCCTCCTGTTTTAACTATCCCGGATTTCTCCAAGCGATTTATTGTTCAGACGGATGCTTCTGGGAGCGCTATTGCTGGAGTTCTTCTCCAAGACACTGAGCTAGGGCGCCGTCCTGTTGCTTATGCGTCCAGAACGTTAACCTCTGCGGAAGTAAAATTCTCTGTGTACGAGCTCGAAGCGCTCGCTGTCTTGTTCGCTTTGGAAAAATTCCGTTTTTACGTTGAGCACTCTGAGTTCGACCTTGAGACGGACAATCAGACTCTCTCTTGGGTTTTACGGAAGCCTCGTTCGACTGGTAGACTCGCTCGCTGGGCCGTCCGTATTTCCGCTTTTAAGTTCTCTGTGAAGCATATTAAGGGCTTCGAGAATGTTGTTGCTGACGCATTGAGTCGTATGTTTTACCCTGGTACTGATGATCTGGTAGAAGAAGAAAAGGTTGAGATAGCTAATTCTGTTCTTCTAGAAATTCCCGAATTGTTTCAGGGATTGCATGAGCATCAAGGAAAAGATGAAACTCTCGCTGGCATTATCCGGAGAATTTCTGAGGGAGAAGAAGTCAAGCCATACGTCATCAAGGATGGTGTGCTGCTTTGTGTTTCTCGTCATGATCGTAAGTTGAAAGTGGTTCTTCCATCTGCCACGGTCCCTATGATTTTCAAATATTTCCACGTTTCCCCTTTAGGTGGTCATCTTGGGATCTTCAAAACTCGAGCAAAGATTAGAAATCATTTTATATGGAAGGGTATGGATGGAGATATTCGTAAGTACATTCGATCTTGTACTGTCTGTTCCTTAAGTAAGCCAGCTCAGAATACCCGATTAGGTTTCCTTGCCTCTGAACAAGGTAATCGCCCTATGGAGAAGCTGTTTGTAGACCATTTAGGACCTTTCCCGCGTTCCCGGTCTGGCCATAGATATGTGCTAGTTTGTGTTGATGCATTTTCCCGTTTCGTTTGGTTATTTCCCACGCGTGATGCCACAACTAAAAGTACTGTCTTATGTTTGAAACAGATTTTTGGAACGTTTGGTCCTTGCCAGTATCTAGTGTCGGACAATGCTTCAGTGTTCACTTCTCATGCATTTAAGAAGTTCTGTTTTGGGTTAGGGATAGACCATATTACGACTTCTCCCCACTACCCAAATCCTTCATATGCGGAACGTTTTAACCGCAACTTGAGATCAGCCTTAATTGCCTATCACTCAAATGATCACTCTCGTTGGGACTCTAATTTGGAATGGTTGTCTTTGGCTTTCAACTCGGCTAAGCATGAATCGCATGGGCAAACTCCTATCAAACTCATGTTTGCTTTCTCTCCTAATTCTCCATTAGCCAATCTCTGGTCGATTAATGACCTTTTGCCGGAGGTTATTGAGCCCTCCTCCATCCGTGAGACTTGGACTAGAGCCCGTCGTAATCTCCTTGCTTCTCACGCTCGTGTGGAACGTTATTATAATAAGGGTCGTAAAGCTGGTAATTTCAAGGTTGGAGATTCTGTCTTCATTAGGAATTATCCTGTGAGTTCTAAGGCCAATCGTCAGGCTGCTAAGCTAGCTCCACGATATCGAGGTCCGTGGGAAATTGTGAAGTATTTGACGCCCGTCACTCTTTTGGTTCGGGATAATTCAAACGGGAAATTGACCCGTGTACATCTTTCTCAGGTAAAGGCCACTTAATGCTTTATTAAAAGAATGTCTTGGTAACTACTGTTTTCGCCAAGTTTCGGTAATATACTATTGGTCTCTTGGTAATGTCTAAAGTTATGGGGCGTTCTGCCTTTAAATATTGTAACTTATTCAGAAGCTGATGACCGAGATTGTAAATGTTTGGACCGCTGACATACAGGTCAATTATGGGATATGTATCATTTTATTTCCATAAATTTATGCCTGAAGCTATGATTTGTCAGGTCACATTTTGTATATTGTAAAGTATTTCCAGATTACTTACTTTTGTAAGTGCTGTATATATATATTTCTTAGTTTGACATGTCAATTCTTTGTTTTGAGGCCTCATATTAGATTAAGTATGTCTGTGTGTGTAATGTGCTGTCGTTCATTAGTTTACTACGTTTGAGAAGTATTCCTTGTTCCCCTATCCTTTTACCTCATTTTGGTGCCGCCTTTCTGCTGTGTTTGATTTATGTCGCAGGAATTTCCCTGGGAGCCAGTGTGGTGTTAACAAGACTTTGGAGTATCCTGAAAGCCGATCCTAATGAGTCGAGATGGCCAGTCGATCCACTAGGAGAAGTTTGCAGCCTCCCGCTTTGGTGCTTGGTGCTGTGCTACGTGATGTGGGGACAGCATTATTCTATTCCTATAACCCGCTCCCTCATCGAGGATATGCTGTGTGGTGACCTGAGAGACTGCTTGTCACCGCTGCGATCTAGTCAGCTGTCCAGCTATTGGAGACGTTTGTCTCCTCTGTGCAGAGTGTCCTGCCCGCTCTGTTTACCTGCTATGATCTCGTACCCACAGTCGGCACACCTGGAGTGAGTGTGTCGCGTGCTGGGAAAAACCGGTTGGGTAGCTGTCCTCGTCGGCTCCCTCCCTGAAGTCTCGCTTCGTGTATATCGACAGCTACTGTGTGAAGTGTTTTCTTTGCTATTCACTGCTACGCCTGTGTGTGTATTGCATCCCCAATGGACTAATAAAAACATCTGAAGTGTGTTGTATGGGCTTGGGCCAGTTTCAGGCGGGGAGGATATCACAGATATTTTCATTTAAGAAATAATTAAGAAATTATTTTACGAGAAACTACTATTACGCTCTCTCACAAGACTCTAAAAGACACTTGAAGTGCGCCTGCGCTGTGAGTGAGTTTCTACATTGGGCGTTCCCCCTCCTGTCCCTTCCCCTTCCCTTCTCGAACGTAGTCCTGGTGGCTGGTTTCATCCAGCGTTAGGCTCTCATTAATTATTTGTCGCTCTCTTGAGCAATTACTGGGAGGTTCCTTTCGAACCCAAGGCTTCTGGACTGCGAACATCGGAGCGTAAGTCGTGAGTGAATGTTGTATGTGTGTGTATTGAGTGAAAGGTTAATGCTTGTGGCCGCGAATGGGTGTGTGTAAGTGGATTTGAGTTGTGCTTCTGTGTGTGCTGTGCTGCTTGGATGGGCCGGGTTCGTAGTCCAGGGGCCTATGGCCGGTTGAAGGCCGTTTCTTTTCTTTAATGTTAACTACTTGTCTCTATTATTTTCTGTGGATAACTGATCTTCTGTTCCGTTTTATACGTAAGAGGCCAATAGAGGTTCATTGGTTTACCTGTAACGAGTGTTTCTGCTATAATGTTATACATAATGTTGTACATATGTTGTCTGTGAATAAAAGACAGATGGATTTGCAGATGGAAGGCTCCGATTTTCCTAGGCCCTTATGTTAGCACCTTCTCAGTAATAAAGAGGTAACAACTGCTTCCCGAAAATTCTTAACAACAGTATGAATACCCATTGTTGAGGTAGGTAATTGTAGTCAATACTCTTATCGTTTGTGTTTGAAAGTTCATATTTGGCATGTGTTTGTAGCTGTTTTAAACTGCATTCAGTGAGTATTTAATCAGTCATAATGGATATCACACCGAAGAAGAGAAGTAAGATTATAACCCTCTACGAATTTAGTGGTATGACTCATAGATACATATCAGCTGGATGTAATGTAAGTTTGTAAGTTTGCCCAACTCGTTGGCTGAATGGTCAACGTACTGGCCTTCGGTTCAGAGGGTTCTGGGTTCGATTCCCGGCCGGATCGGGGATTTTAACCTTCATTGGTTTATTCCCAATGACTCGGGGGTTGGGTATGTGTGGCGTATTCAGCATTAGAAATCATCCTAGGTAGGGCCCTCATCTTCACAGACTTGGCCGTCTACGACAAAAAGACCCGCACCAGGTCTCTTCGGAGGCCATACGCCATTATAATGTAAGTTTGGGTTCTGTTTGTAATATAATTAGAAGAAAAATGAGTCTGCGTCCATTTCACCCCAAAGGAAAGGGCGATGTGGACGAAAACGGGAAAACCTCGAGGAAGTATCACGCCTATCTCATCAGAACAAGCAAAATTAATCCTGAAAATAACAGTTTCGACTTACAAAAAGGAGCGTGTAGGAGTAAAAAAAATTAATGCTTCAACAGTGCGTAGGCGGCTTTTAGAAGCTGGAAGAAAAGCTCGAAGACCTATCAGAAAACAGCTATTAACGTGTCCTATGGAGAAAAAGAGATTGGACTAGGCAAGAAAATATCAGAATTGGACACAAAATGAGTGGCGAAGGGTCTTATTCAGTGATGAAAGACATTTTGAAGTGAACCGTCATAACATCTCACATGCAGGGAGAAGCAATAATGAGAAACTCTCTCCGAAGCACATCAGACAGACAGTAAAGTTTCCACAGAAGAAGATGTACTGGGACTGTTTTATATTCGTGGGTCCTAAATCTTTGGTTCTTGTTGTTGGAATGATGAACAGTGACAAGCACATCCCAATTTTAGAGAGAAACGTTTCCCCAGAATTGAAGACACTGCCTGAGGAACTGAACGTAGAAAATGCAATGTATCGAAAAAAGCCAAATACTTTTGGATGAAAAATGGTTCCCAGTGTTTGGACTGGCCTTAGAAAATCTTTGGACAATTATCAAGAAACGGATGAGGAAAATGGATTTCACTGCCAAGGAAAAGATGTTTTATGCTGTAGTGAACCTGGTTTTGTGACCAAGAAATTGTGACGTACCCACTTGGCCCACAGATGAATGACAAAATTATAACGTGGCGGGTCACTTTAATATTAAAATAAATAAATGATATGTCATTGTTTCTCCATAAACAGTATCCCAGGGGCGCCAGTCTTCAAGCTTATGGATTGAACACAAAAGTAGATAATTAATAATAATAACAATAATAATAATAATAATAATGCGTAATGAGACTCAAAAAACTCCCAGGGGTGAGGTGAACGGAACACAAATCATTAAGTACACTAACTTGGAATTTAAGGATCATTAATAATCATTTCATAAAATACAAATTAGAACTGCTATTTATTAAGATGAAAAACGTGACGTAACGGCGTTTTAACGACATCTGAACTTACGGAAGCAAAAGAAAAATTGAATGAAATTAATTTAAAAAATGAACTGTTGCGCGAAGACTTGCAGTAACTTATGCCATAAGCTCACCATATGTAGACTCTGTTGTCTTGAAGCTGATGATATGTGGATCTCGTACCGGCTGCCTTCTCTGTTGTTGGATTCCAGTCCTACTTCTACATTTCCTGTCCTTAACACTTCCTACTGTACTCCTTACATAAAGTCGTAATGAGTCCTAATTTTAAGTGCAAAACCACCATGGGTTATGTTCATGGAGAGAATACATTCGTATTCTTCCGTATTACGGAACAGTAGCGTAGCTAAATTCATAATAAGAGCTCTCCTGCCCTATACTAGTCAAAGCCGGTCTCCCGTTGACTACCTCTCGTCATTGAGATAAGTCCCAATGAGAGTAACTTTTGAGTAGAATATACTCAGATGCGAAGTGAACTAAGTTAAAATCTTCTCCGATGTGTAGACGTGGAATCGTAGTAAGAGTATGAATAAGAATATAAATGAGAAAGTCCGAATGTCCTCTCCAGCCCTTGTCGGTGGTATTTATCGGTTCAAAAGTCTCCTTCCATCAGCCATATCACATGGTCCAGTAAGATTCGAGGTCTCGTCCCTTCTCCCTTGTATTGCTGTGAATCCATCACGTTGCTTCATTACGTTCATTCACATAGGCTGAACTTTCCCGCTGAAATAAAGCGTCTCGAAGCGGAGTTTGAAAAGTGGGTGTTAATAATGTATCAACTGTCTCTTCATGAGGTGGAGAGGGTAATATCTCTCGTAACCTCGATGACGTACTTTTCCTGGAACTGGGCTGAAATTAGCCTGCTGACTCTGGTCACCTCACAACGGCTATTGGAAATTTACTGCAAGTTATAAATATGCGTGATGTTGAAATACTTTACCCAATAATTTGTTCGTTCAGAATACGTTATAGCCGCGATACAAAGAAATGAAATGATGATTGAAATGGATGATAAGAACCCTATATATATACATATTAATTTAAAAATGACCTATCAGTGATTAAATATATACATCTTATCAATTAAATATATAGTTCAATAATTAAAAATATACAGTGATGTGCCAAACATCACATTCGCCCCTCTGAGCCTGAAACAAGTAGTACTTCCGTTGAGGGCTCACACTTACACTTTGCCACTTACGTTTCACTTGTTTTCAAAACCACTGTACATTCATTCATTACTGTATACAACATAACACTATTTTACAAATTACAACTTGATGATTCCACCTACAACTTAATAACAAATAATATATAACACTTCAAAATTTCCATTAAAACACAATATTACAACTTAGCGAGTTTCTGATGTCTCACTTTCTCAAATGTTCGTCACCTCTTGCTGATTTTATGAATCCAGTGTATGCAATACTTGACAATTCAATTTAGATCTGTACATAATTTACACAAACAAAATGCATCGTATTACTCTTTCAAGTGTTTATACGTTCTTGCTGTATGACTTTCACTTTACACACGCTAACACATTCACGTGGTTTTAGCCTAGGGTAAAATTATTGCAAGTCTTTATGATGACTTCATATATTCTACGGGGAATTTACAAATCTTAAACTGCAATATTAATGATCCTCGTTATATAAATTCAAATACTAGATTACCCGTACATGGCGTTACGTAAAGAGAACTGACGTAACCTTGGTAATGAACTCGTGTCAATCGTATACACACACATCGTGTAGCAAGCAAAACAAAACTTGGGAAACTCCACCTACCAGAGAGCAGTCACTCCACGCTGCGACAGGTGTATATTATATAAGAGATAAGCGTGGCCTGGCTCACTGACCTATATTCCAGCACTACGGAAAATCCCCCGGACTCGTAATATATTTACGTAAACTCCGAATGTTGAATGAACCCAATAAAATGCAATCACCGTCAGATAATTTATAAGCACAAGGTCCTAGTTTCTTATGTATACGATAAGGTCCTTGATATGAAAGGAAAAACTTTTTTGTGACTTTATCTTCACTGTTAGATAAAATGGGAACTCTCAAAAGAACAAGGTCACCTACCTCAAATTCATCCAGTACCTTCCGTTTTTGCTGCTTCTTCCGAAGGTTGCTAGCTTTTACTAGGTTTTCTCTGGCCAATCTAACATAAAATTCAGCATTACGCTGCGGCACCTCAGTAATACCCAATACTCTCACCAATTCATTTTGTGGCTTAGTACCGAAATGAACTTGCAGAGGGGTCAATCTAGTGCTTTAGTGCTGTACGGCATTGATCCATGTCTCAATAAGGGATAATTTCGCTACCCAAGCGGAATGCCTCTCGTGAACTAGCGACCTAAACATGCGCGCTAGTTCCTTCATCACCCGTTCACACATGTTCCCCTGAGGATTTCTGATGGATGAATGGACCTGAGTAATACCTAATTCACTAATTACGGCTTTCCACTTCTTCGATGTAAACTGCGGTCCACTGTCTGACAAAATTCTCTGAGGAGTACCTAATTCAGGGACATACTTCTCTTGGATTATACGACTACAGGATTTTCCTGTTGCTTTCCTCATAGGGTATAATCTGACCAGTTTAGAAAAAGCGTCTATCAAAACGAAAATATATTGAAAGCCGTATTGTCCTTTTACAATAGGACCGAAAAGGTCAATACACACCAAGTCACCAGATTTTTCTGCAATTACTGCCTGACGAGGTCCCTCTAAATAACGGTTCGGTACCTTACTTCTCTGACATAGATCACAAGTGGCAAGAACCTTTCTGATTCCTCTTCCCATCTTGTCCCAGATAAAATTCTGTTGGATTACAAACAGAACCTTATTAGCACCATAATGCCCTAATTCCCTGTGGATGAACCAAATTAACTCCACACGTAGCGATTTGGGTACACATATAGCCCATTTATGTTCGCTACATTTTCTAGCTAGAAATCCGTCTAACAATTTAAAAACGTGTCTACCGCGAGTCACAGTAACCTGCTCACCTCGCTGAAGTACAGACAAAGGTTCCCTACATTCTTCGTCCACAGACTGTTCCACCAACAGGTTGCGTAATCTGTTTAGAGCAGGCTTATTGTCCTTACTAAGGCATGCACAAATTAAAATGCCTTCCTGTGTTTTCAGGAAACTTCCTTCATCACACAATTTCTGATCTCTGGACAACAGATCAGCAAGGACATTGTCTTTTCCTTTTATATGCACAACAGAAAAATCGTACTCCTGTAAGGCCAGTATCCACCTACTAACCCTATTGGATGATAGCTTACATGTAGGTATAAATGAAAGAGCATGGTGATCAGTCCTAATCTCAAATTTAACACCTAGAACATACATCCTAAATTTACTTAAGGAATACACAATAGTTAAGAATTCAAGCTCCGTAATGGAATACCGTTTCTCCGGTCCACTTAAACCTCTAGACGCTAATGACACAATTCCTAAGTCTCCGTTGTCATCCTCTTGACATAATACTCCAGCCAGACCACAGTGAGATGCGTCAGTGAGTAACACATACTTCTTATTTGCCACGGGGTACTTAAGAACAACTGCTTGCCTGAAACCTACCTTTAAATTATTAAAAGCTTTGTGGTGACCTTCTGTCCATCTCCACTTACTGCCGGCTTTTAACAAGTCTCTAAACGGCTCAAGTAAGTTTGCAAATCTTAGTACAAAACGTCTAAAGAAATTGCAAACTCCAATATACGACCTTAGTTCCTTGATATTCCTAGGTGTACTGGTATTCAATATCTTCCCAATCCTTGTACTCTCAGGCGTAAGCCCTATCACAGATACACGATGTCCCAAAAATGTAACCTCCTGTCTACCAAAAACACACTTATCTAACTTCAAAGTAAAACCAGCACGCTCTAACTTAGTAAACACCTTCTCTAAGTGACACAAGTGCTCTTCAAAGGTCCTAGACGCAATTACCAGATCATCAATATAAACCGTGGCGAAATCACCTGTATCATCACCTAATGCAATGTTTAATGCTCTAATTAAGGCTGCAGAACTAGTCTTCGTCCCGTAGGGAACGCGCTGAAACTGATACAAGCTGTACTTATGACTAAATGCTGTCAGAGGCCTGTCCTCTACTCTCAAAGGAATCTGCCAAAAACTACTTCTTAAATCAACAGATGAAAACCATTTTTTACCCTCAAAGCCCTGAATTAACTCTTCAATAGTCTGTGATTTTAACTGGTCAGTACAAATACGTCTATTCATATCTCTCCCATCAATGCAAAGTCTGACGCTCCCATCACTCTTAGGCACAACGATTAAAGAATTTACATACTGGCTATTAGACGCTTCAATTATCCCATCAGCTAACATAGCTTGTATCTGATCGTCCACTGCCTTGGCATATTTGTGTGGGATAGCATACCGTGGCCCGCTGAAAGGACTGTCATCCAGCACTGAAAAAGAATGTTCATAAACATGAGTTTTACCGGGTTTCTTAGAAAAAATCTCAGCGTGTTCACATAACAACTGCCAACAATTCGTCCCTCTGGACTTCCTCTAATTTACTGTTACTCGCAGCTTCAAATAAAGCATCCTTCTGATCCTCTTTCAACCACAACTGGCATAAATTAAACCCCTCACTGGGTTTCTCCTCATATCTAGAAACCTCAATAACACTCCACATAGCACAAACATTCGTTTTCCTCTGAATTTAATTTTTCAGTTCGAGTTTGACATACATATTATCCCACTTCAGATTTACCATTGCATCATCGTAATCTAGCTGAGCCGATTTTAAAGTCAGCCAGTCACATCCCAAGATGAGATCAAATATAAGGTGAGGAATAACCAAACATACCTGTACTGAAATAAAACCCTCTATACAAATCGGCCCCGCAACCTGCTTGCATATTTGTTTCGACTTTTTACCAACAGCTGTAATAATGAATGTAGACTTAACAGGCATTGTGATGTTTGGGACATCACTGTATATTTTTAATTATTGAACTATATATTTAATTGATAAGATGTATATATTTAATCACTGATAGGTCATTTTTAAATTAATATGTATATATATAGGGTTTTTATCATCCATTTCAATCATCATTTCCTTTCTTTGTATCGCGGCTATAACGTATTCTGAACGAACAAATTATTGGGTAAAGTATTTCAACATCACGCATATTTATAACTTGCAGTAAATTTTCCAATAGCCGTTGTGAGGTGACCAGAGTCAGCAGGCTAATTTCAGCCCAGTTCCAGGAAAAGTACGTCATCGAGGTTACGAGAGATATTACCCTCTCCACCTCATGAAGAGACAGTTGATACATTATTAACACCCACTTTTCAAACTCCGCTTCGAGACGCTTTATTTCAGCGGGAAAGTTCAGCCTATGTGAATGAACGTAATGAAGCAACGTGATGGATTCACAGCAATACAAGGGAGAAGGGACGAGACCTCGAGTCTTACTGGACCATGTGATATGGCTGATGGAAGGAGACTTTTGAACCGATAAATACCACCGACAAGGGCTGGAGAGGACATTCGGACTTTCTCATTTATATTCTTATTCATACTCTTACTACGATTCCACGTCTACACATCGGAGAAGATTTTAACTTAGTTCACTTCGCATCTGAGTATATTCTACTCAAAAGTTACTCTCATTGGGACTTATCTCAATGACGAGAGGTAGTCAACGGGAGACCGGCTTTGACTAGTATAGGGCAGGAGAGCTCTTATTATGAATTTAGCTACGCTACTGTTCCGTAATACGGAAGAATACGAATGTATTCTCTCCATGAACATAACCCATGGTGGTTTTGCACTTAAAATTAGGACTCATTACGACTTTATGTAAGGAGTACAGTAGGAAGTGTTAAGGACAGGAAATGTAGAAGTAGAATTGGAATCCAACAACAGAGAAGGCAGCCGGTACGAGATCCACATATCATCAGCTTCAAGACAACAGAGTCTACATATGGTGAGCTTATGGCATAAGTTACTGCAAGTCTTCACGCAACAGTTCATTTTTAAAATTAATTTCATTCAATTTTTCTTTTGCTTCCGTAAGTTCAGATGTCGTGAAAACGCCGTTACGTCACGTTTTTCATCTTAATAAATAGCTGTTCTAATTTGTATTTTATGAAATGATTATTAATGATCCTTAAATTCCAAGTTAGTGTACTTAATGTTTTGTGTTCCGTTCACCTCACCCCTGGGAGTTTTTTGAGTCTCATTACGCATTATTATTATTATTATTAATTATCTACTTTTGTTTTCAAGCCATACGCTAGAAGACTGGCGCCCTTGGGATACTGTTTATGGAGAAACAATGACATATCATTTATTTATTTTAATATTAAAGTGACCCGCAACGTTATAATTTTGTCATTCATCTGTGGGACAAGTGGGTACGTCACAGCATCTCTTCCATCATAATACCCTGTTTAACTAAAGAGTCATACCATTCTGAACTAATACATGATTTCTGACTTCCAGTATCAATTAACGCGTGAACATACGCCCCCCAAACTTCTAATTGAACCACAGGATTAATCACTTCATCACCCGAATCTAAATAATTATTATCTGGTTCACACATAAGGTCTTCCTTAACATCTAGGTCATATGGCAATAGTTTCATAACACAATTCCTAACTACTTCCTGGTAAGGCTGGAATTCTGACCCATCATTACAGCCTGCATTTAGTTTAAAGGTTGCGATCGTGTACCTACACTTGGCTCGTTAGTAACTTGTCCTCTGACTTGTTGGGCATTTCCCGATCTATTTTCAGATGCGCCACCCCTACCGTTATGCCTTGGCTGTAACTGATTACGATTCTCGTAGTTTGGCTGTCTCCTATTGTCCCTTGGTTCACTATGAGGAACAAAATTATGTGAGTTTCCTGTTCTACGCCCAATGTTTCTTAGTGCATCAAAACTCCCTAATAACTGCTCCATTTCCTGAATAGTTTTAATACTTTGCATACACGCTGCTTCGCGTACCCTGTCTGGAAAATGTCGTAACAGTAATCTGACTACATCTGAATCAGCCGTGATTCCGTCTAAATTCTGGCAAATCATAACATGTGACAAAAAATACTCAGTCATAGAGACACATTCATTGTGTTTGAATTTCCCAAATACTACCCTTTCTCTTTCACGGCTTTGAACGGTTTCGTTCCAGTATTTGTCTGTGAACTTCGTCTTAAATTCCTTCAGACTTTTCATGTTACTTTTACAGACTGAAAACCAGGAACGCGTCTCTCCCACAAAAGCATGGTCAATAATGTCGATCGCCTCTTCCTAGTCCATAAACCCTTCCTCAATCCGTTTCCCAAACCGTTTTTCTACTATTTTAAGAAATTCTAATGGGTTAGTTTGTTTCCCATTGAACTTCGGTAATTCGATTTCCTTACTGTAAATCCCTCCATGACTTTGCCTCTCAGCGTTACCTTGCCTTTCTCTTACTTCTCGTCGTATGCGTGCTTCTGCCATCGCTATGCGGTTATCTACATCTTTATCTCTTCTTTCAATTTCATTCACTACAGTGTTCTGTTTTTCTTTCAATGTCTTAATTTCCACTGTATTGCCTTCTACTAGCGCAAACTTTTCTCTTTGTTCCCTAGTGTTGTCTTCTCTTATACACTTAACGGTATCGATCTTGTTTTGTACCTGATCTTTAAATTCTTTTATTTCTTCCTTTTGGATCTCAACTTTATTATTAATACTTGTCACCTGTGTCTCTAACTCCTTTCTAGTGTTGTTGCTTTCTTTTTCCATTAATCCCAACAACTCACTCCTCTGCTCTACAAATTTCTTTTCTACTTCTTGTTTGTTTTGCTTAGTTATTTCTTTCTGTTCCTCTATCTGCTTGTTAAATCTTTCATTTTGTTTAAATAATTCTTGTAACTGTTTGCTATGTTCGTCCATCCTTTTATTAGCTTCTACCTTGTGTTCATTCAATGCCTTACTTAATTCTCGTTTAGTTTGTTCTACTTCATTTTTGATTTCTGATTTAGTTTGTTCCAATTCCTTTTTTATTTCAAATTTATTTTGTTCCATTTCATTTTTTATTTCAGATTTATTTTGTTCCATTTCATATTTTATTTCAGATTTACTATCCTCTATCTTACTTAACATTAACTGCATCATTTCAAGTAACTGATTATTATTACCCTCACTGTTAGGGCTAACCTCCGCTCGCCCCCCATCGTACTATCGTCTGAATCTAACGTAACTTCGTCATTCCTACTCTTATTCCCTTCGCTATCTTCGCTCCTAATATCAGTTTCCTCCTCTACACATTTATCTAACTCTTCCTTAGAATTACTTAAAGTACTACCCTTCAGCACGTGTCCACTACGCAGCGTCATGTCTTTCTCCTCTTGCTCAGCCATGTTACCCCCAAAATCAAACACACTAGAAAAATATACTGTGGATACACAACAGTTACCCCCAAACTACTGATTTTATCCTTCTATACCAGTACTTAATGATTTACGAGCCCCTCAGTTGTGGCGACAATATGTGACGTACCCACTTGGCCCACAGATGAATGACAAAATTATAACGTGGCGGGTCACTTTAATATTAAAATAAATAAATGATATGTCATTGTTTCTCCATAAACAGTATCCCAAGGGCGTCAGTCTTCAAGCTTATGGCTTGAAAACAAAAGTAGATAATTAATAATAATAATAATAATAATAATAATAATAATAATAATAATAATAATAATAATAATGCGTAATGAGACTCAAAAAACTCCCAGGGGTGAGGTGAACGGAACACAAAACATTAAGTACACTAACTTGGAATGTAAGGATCATTAATAATCATTTCATAAAATACAAATTAGAACAGCTATTTATTAAGATGAAAAACGTGACGTAACGGCGTTTTAACGACATCTGAACTTACGGAAGCAAAAGAAAAATTGAATGAAATTAATTTTAAAAATGAACTGTTGCGCGAAGACTTGCAGTAACTTACGCCATAAGCTCACCATATGTAGACTCTGTTGTCTTGAAGCTGATGATATGTGGATCTCGTACCGGCTGCCTTCTCTGTTGTTGGATTCCAGTCCTACTTCTACATTTCCTGTCCTTAACACTTCCTACTGTACTCCTTACATAAAGTCGTAATGAGTCCTAATTTTAAGTGCAAAACCACCATGAGTTATGTTCATGGAGAGAATACATTCGTATTCTTCCGTATTACGGAACAGTAGCGTAGCTAAATTCATAATAAGAGCTCTCCTGCCCTATACTAGTCAAAGCCGGTCTCCCGTTGACTACCTCTCGTCATTGAGATAAGTCCCAATGAGAGTAACTTTTGAGTAGAATATACTCAGATGCGAAGTGAACTAAGTTAAAATCTTCTCCGATGTGTAGACGTGGAATCGTAGTAAGAGTATGAATAAGAATATAAATGAGAAAGTCCGAATGTCCTCTTCAGCCCTTGTCGGTGGTATTTATCGGTTCAAAAGTCTCCTTCCATCAGCCATATCACATGGTCCAGTAAGATTCGAGGTCTCGTCCCTTCTCCCTTGTATTGCTGTGAATCCATCACGTTGCTTCATTACGTTCATTCACATAGGCTGAACTTTCCCGCTGAAATAAAGCGTCTCGAAGCGGAGTTTGAAAAGTGGGTGTTAATAATGTATCAACTGTCTCTTCATGAGGTGGAGAGGGTAATATCTCTCGTAACCTCGATGACGTACTTTTCCTGGAACTGGGCTGAAATTATCCTGCTGACTCTGGTCACCTCACAACGGCTATTGGAAAATTTACTGCAAGTTATAAATATGCGTGATGTTGAAATACTTTACCCAATAATTTGTTCGTTCAGAATACGTTATAGCCGCGATACAAAGAAAGGAAATGATGATTGAAATGGATGATAAAAACCCTACATATATACATATTAATTTAAAAATGACCTATCAGTGATTAAATATATACATCTTATCAATTAAATATATAGTTCAATAATTAAAAATATACAGTGATGTCCCAAACATCACAAAATAAGGGAAATATGTAAGAAGAGTGGCATTTAAATACTAAAACGTTCTTAAATAAGAAGTAACCTTGAGGATTTGTAAAACAATTTCAAAAAATTGTACTCGTATCTCTGTTGCCATTAATATGCACAAGACTGTAGTTGCAGGCGGTGCGAGTGAAATGGATTGTTAGATAATACTCGCATGACAGATGACCGGCTGATGTTGGTCTGTTGTAAAATTGTCTGTGCACCAATAAATATGAGGCACACTCTGGACAGCGTCTAAAGTCTAAACGAACTTCTTCATTACGACCGGACTTTATAGGAGCATATAAACCTTCTTTTTCAATAGCTGTGGAATACAGGCACATGCATGCTTACTGTGTTATTGCACAAATATACAATGAAGCAGTGAATACCTTCATAATATATCTGCATAGAGCAGGATTCAACCCGTGGTCTCAAAGACCTTTCCAGTATTTTACCGATCCATCCACAATGACGACACACTCCTTGCTCACAGGAAGGCCACTACTTACTCATGCTCCATTCTCCTCAATATTTAATTTACTTGTCATGCTTTTTAACTCATTTTATAGCATTCGCTTAGGTTCTATCACAACGGATCACTTTGCACAACCTACTAACTCGATCGTATTAGCAGTACCTGTACTATAACTACGAGTAATAAACAGTGGGTTTGTGGAATGGTCGTTTCACCTTGGCGTGAAGATTACTTATAGTCGGTTTATTTTTCTGTGTACGGCTGAATCGTTGTACATTGCTGGTAAGTAGCAGCAGAGCAATATTGACCTTAAGAATCAGCAGTGTAAGACGGGTTGCGTATCTTCATTAAGTTTAAGGGGCATGTGGGCTACTTTGTATGGAGTCCCACACTACGTCGAGTTCCTGCAATTTTCATCTAGTATACATGTAAAGTGCCGGGAGCCTTGTGCAACTAGATATTATGCGTATAGGACAGAGTTTACACAGCAAATGTACGGCGCAGCGCACTAAGTCCCTGGGTGTTCACTGGTGAACTGGGATAATGTCTAAAGTGATGAGTCACTGTTTAATTTCAGTAAGTGAAGTTCCCCTTTTGGGTTTTAGCGTGTCTACAATCACATCAGATGTTGAAATTTGAATTCTTCCTGATTACTAAAGACAAACGAATTAGACAGACATGCAATACGACTCTTCATTTTAGATTAATGTTATTCTAAGTTTCGTATTTCAATAAAAACTCCTCACCTTCCTCACCTTCTTCGTTTCCATTATCCTCGCTCGTCATTTCCGATGTGGTTTCTTCAGTTGTCTGAGTATCTGTAGATTTAATTCTACCATAAGGGTTTATGGAGTGTGCAAGAGTCTTCGATAAGCCTAGCGGTCCTCCTGAGGAAGAAAACACTGTAATAGCAAATAATGAGAGTCTGGGCACAAGACAACAGTATTTACAACAGTCCTTCTCATAGCAATAACAAAATATTCATGTAATTTCAGATATACGGAAACATAAAATATCTTGGAATCATTTTCAGAAACAAACTGAGCTAGAAAAAGGATGCGAAACAAGAAAATTAAAAGTTCAGAGGAGACTGGTACTAGTCAAACACTAGGGAAGCACACAACACACTCTGAGAATAATTCCTACATGAAACCACTTCTTAAGCGGAATGTGCCAAGGCGACACTTTTGTAGTTTCTGGAGCTTTCTTAGTTTCTCCATATTTATTCTTACTTTCAGAGATGATGGGACTAACAATGGCCTGCTATGAGCCTAGTGTTCCTCCTCCTAAGGGAAAGAAAGAAAACACTATAATAGCGAACGGTGAGAGTCTGGGCGCAAGACAACAATATTTACAACAGCCTTGTAATCGTGCAAGCGAAGAGGAAGGTTGTTCTTTAAAACGAGTGCTGACATAGGGATCGCGATTCAGCAGTACCGGGAGGCGTCGTTGGCACGGGAGAGGTAAGCCCGCGAGGCGTAATGTGGAACACAGTACCGGAGAGCACTTAGGGGTTACCATAGTCCTGACGGCAGCTTTGAGAGTGGCGGTGCTGTTGGTCATCGGAGAGTTGGGAATGAACCCCGGACCCGGTCGCGCTGGTGCAGTTGGATTGGAAGACATGTCAAGCAGGCTCTCCAAGCAGAAGAGACAAGAGAGCTCCTACGGGAACAAGCCAGTAAATTGAGAGGAAAAAAAAGGATTGTATGAAAGAGTAGCTAAAATGTGAAGAAAATGGAAGGGGAGGTAAAATATTCAAGAGGCAAAATCTCGTAAGAAATGTTATATACGAGTTACCTCAGGATGATAAAGAAGAACTAGTAATTAACGTGCTTCTCTAATGAATGAGGGACTGAAGATCAACTGCAGGGAAGCTGATATCGATGAGATTCAGCGGATGGGGAAGGCACTAGCCAAGATACCAGTGAAAAGTGGGGTTCGTTTCAACTCTAATTGTGAAGATGATTTTGGACAATACAGGACATTTAAAAAGTGGAAACTTATGGTTCAAACAGGAGTTGGAGAAAGGCATCTTTAGAAATCAGCAATCTCCTATACCCCGTCAGGGAAAGGCTAGGCGTTTTGGACTCATCACCTACACAAGGGGTAAAGATTTAGTTGTGGATGACGGAAGTTGACTTGAATACATTTCGTGGATCAGTTGAAGAATATAGCTGAGGAAGAATGCAGGCGCATGAGTTCAGCAGCACACGGACCAGCTTATCAACGTGAGTCAAAGGGGGTGACAGAGAGAGGAAGAAGCTGACTCAGAGAAAACCAGCAGGGAGCGCAACCGTGATGATCAAAGTGAGTCAAAGGGGGTGACAGAGAGAGGAAGAATCTGACTCAGAGAAAACCAGCAGGGAGCGCAACCGTAATGACTTTCACTGTCAAGCGAGTACTGACTGCGAGAGACACAGCCCCCCAAAACAGGAACAGGCATGTGAGCTTGAGAAAATTCTGACATAGGAAAGGTAATTTAAATGAGGAAGTTTGTGATAGGAAAAGTGTATGCACACTAGGTCAGAGCTCTGTTGAACTGGGTGTAATCAGCATTACGAAGAGTTAGACTAGCAGTCAGAGTGAGATGCAGGGCGAACATAACTAGAGATGACAATGCGGTGTGTCAATATTGAAGGTTTTAGGAGTAACTGAGAGAATGATCTTCTAAAGAATTGATGGGAAGCTTGCATATCATCGCTTGTGTAAAAAGCTGGATTCCACCAGAAAGTAAGATGCAAGTGAATGAGTTTACAGTCTATTCTAAAAGAAAGGAGAGCACGTAGAGGTAGATATTCGGGTGGCATAATGGTTATGCTGAGGGAGGATGTGCAATATTGAATCATATTGAATCCGAAATAGAGGATATGGTTTGATTAAAACTGAAATTTTACGAGAAGGGTGAGCGTTATTTATGTACTGGTTTCGTCTGAAACCCTCCTGAGACCCCCCCATTTGAGAAAAAGTACTTCATCGATGAGATGGCACTAGAAATTAATCGGGTTCAAATTATTTTTGAGAACGTAAGAATTGTGGTAAAGGGGATATGGGTTCAATTCAAGTGTTGCAGAACAGAAACAATTCTATGACAAAGATTTTGATGAAGTACAGTATATGTTCAAATGATAGTGATTAAAGGAATTTAATAAAAATTGTGAATTTTTATAGAGCTGTGTGGTACTGTAGAAATATTTTTTGAACGGGTGGTGGTACGAATACACAACGGGGGACCCGACATACATAACAGAGACAGGAACTAGTATTATAAATGTTATGTTCAATGAATGCCTTGCCTATGATTAGGAGCATGAAGTTCGAAGAATGGAAAGAGTCGCATCGCTTACCAATTATTTTCGGAATAGATTATAGAGAGGGAAGTACCTTAACAAACACCACGATGAAATTCAAAGAAAGAACAATTGCTAAACACTGGTGGGGCAAGGAACCGAAGAAAGAGTTCAAAAATTATTATGAATTAGAAACATGTCAGTTAAAATTGGAATAGCATCGGTGATCGAGAATTACCAAACGGGTGAGGCAGTAACACTATTAAAAAACACTAATAAGTTAGCGAGGTAGAAGATGCGGATAAAGAAATGTTAGAATGATGAATGCAGGCATAAAAATTGCGAAGTAATGAAAGCATTAAAGGCGTACACGACGTACGATGGAGAAAATCAAAGAACTGAATTCTGTAACAGGAGGAAAGGATATAGAGAAATGTTGTACATAACTAAATTTGAATGACAGAAGCAAAGAGTCATTAATCTGAATAGAAATTCTAAACACTATGAAAGCAGGAAAATGTGGAATAAAATTAAGCAGATATGTATGTGCGATGCAGAAAGTTGCTCGACAAGCCGAAATACGGCATGCTAACTGGGTGGAGTACTTCAAGAAATTGTTGGATGGTGTAGACAGGTGGAGACCGAAAATAGAAGAGAATGGAATATCAGGAGGACTGGTATGGACTGTGCCTATTTTAGATAAGGACATAGCGAAATAAGTAAGAGAGAAAGCTAAAAAGGGTAATGCAGGAGCTATTTCGGGTACCACTAAAGAATTTTGGAATCAAGTGGCGAAGAAACATACCGTTGTACATACTTTAAGTAAAATATACACAGGTCTGTTGGAAAGAACGAATTATGAAGTGGGCTGAGTGGAGTTCTATCCTGCAGAGACTCAACTCGGGCTTCAGAAAAGGAATGAAGACAACTGATAATATATTTGTGTTGAGAAGAATAATGGATAAATATGTAAAATGAGAAAGGTGTAAAATGGTATATTAGGGGAGAGAGGGGTAAGTGAGTAACCTTAAGGAAAAACATGTCAATCTGACCAGAATAATTATTTGAAAATAATAATAAATAACCTTCTTCATCACACGCAATAATCAAAAGAAGTAAATAAACCATATGCATGCTTGAAATAATAAAATAGACTATATTAAGCACTTGGACTCATTTGCCCCTACTAGTGGCGCAAAAGCGTCCACCATGGTGGGGCAAGTGAGTCTTTTACGACTAGATATTGATCAGAATACTCCACGTAATTATGGGTTTACACAAAACAAAAGTTTAAAACTATAAAATAACAACATAAACACACGGTGTTAACAAAGAACTTCTTCCAACAAATTGAAGGGCTTATTTCCAAAGTGACACATCCCCAAGAAACACAACTTTCAGGAAACACCGTTTTCAATTACTTAATTTCCTAATAGGATAGAGCCTTCATTTTGTCCATGTAGCATAATCACTTCGAACAAAATCTGATTGTCATGGTGGCTAAAATCTTAGTGCAAAGAATACCATAAAAATGGACTTACGTCGCTCTGGAACTGAAGACTGGCTCAAAATACAAGTTATGCAGAAGGGGTGTAGGCTAGGTTCCTTCGTAGGTGCTCAGACATTCAAATTATAATGTTTAATACTTCACAATTGCTGTATTTATTCACAATTTAAGAATGCCATGCATATAATATGAATAGAAAATAAAAATGCCTACAATGTAAAAAACATAAATTTAATTTAGCAAAGCCTTCAGGCTTCAGAAAAAGAATGAGGACAACTGATAATATATTTGTGTTGAGAAGAATAATGGATAAATATGAAAAATGTATGGCTGAAAACAAACATAAAGATGATTGTCTCGTATTTTTGAACACACAACTTTTGGGGGTGTGGAAATGTTTGGAAGTACATATTGGTCCATACACTTCACATGTTTAACTCACAATTTTTTTAAAGTCTTTATTAGATTCGAGTTGAAGGACGTAATGTTTTCCTTTGTGGATTTCAATATTCAGCAGTGAAGAGAGTATTGTATCATGAATACCACAGTAGGGTGTCCTTCACATATACTCAATTTATCGAGGAGGCTCTTAATATCCTCGAATTTGTCTTCTTTCAATACATTGCCCAATGGCCCTTGTTCCCCTTCAAGAGGGTGGCTTAGCAGCAGCATTCACTGTCTAGTTATCTACGATAGGACCCAAGTGTAGTGCGGGCCAAGGGAGTACAGAGAAATTTTGGAAATGGACTCACATGCCCCACTGGCGTCCGAAGTCACTAAAACTTTGAAATGATGTACTGATATCTCAACTATAACATTTGGGCAATTTTATTCAATTCTTTCCCTATATCTTCCTTGTAATAATGGTCAGAAGTGACATAACGAAGACAGACAAGAGAGTGACATGGTGTGAAAATTATATGTAAAATGCTTTGAAGTATATAAATGCAGGCATTCTATCCACGATAAAACATATTATACCATTAACAGCATTACTTTCCAGAATTAATCTTGACTTAAAAATTCATTATCTCTTCAGCCGATGGTCGTAGAAAACAGATTTTTAGCTTAAAATGTATCCAACATTATCTTCTAACAGGTGATATATCAACTCTCCCTTAACTTTCTTTTCAAAGTGCATTCTAATGTTAACAGGTCTCGGATGATACTTTAAACAACTTTCAGATTTAAAAACTAGTTTGGCGGGTGAAAATAACCCTTAACCTAAAATTCATTATCTCCTCGACAGATTGTCTTACGTAACGGACTATTAGCTTTAAATTTATCAAAAATTATCCTCCGACTAGTGATATATATCAACTCTCCACCGACTTTTTCTCTTCAACGTTTTGGGGTAAAAAACACTTCTAACGTTAAAAATGTCTTGGATGATTCATTAAATGACTTTAGAGTCAAAAATATGTTGGGGCGAAAACATCCTCTGACTTAAAAATTCATTATCTCCTCAACCGAATCTCGTAGAAAACTGATTTTTAGCTTAAAATTTAATAAACATTGTTCTCTAACAAGTGGTGTATAACAACTCACCCCTAACTTATTTTTTTAAGTTTTGGGGTAAAAATGGAATATAACGTTAAAAGTGTCTTGGGTGATACTTTAAATGACATTTGGAGTAAAAAAATAGATTGGGGGAAAATATCTCTTAACTTAAAAAGTTATTATGAACTGTCTCTTTTAAAAATTTGTGGGTAAGAATGATTTTAACCTTAAAAAAGTCTCGGGTGATACATTAAATGACTTTTAGAGTAAAAAATAGATTGGGGGAAAACATCCCTTAAATTAAAAATTCATTGTCTCCCAAACTGGTAGTCGTAGAAAACTGTTCCTTAGCTTAGAATTTTTCGTTTTACTTGCTCTGAATCAAGGGTTTCCAAATGTCGGACGCATGCGGCCGGCGAGGGCTCTTTAAAAAATATAAGGAATGTGAAGTAAATTTACAAAAAATATTTGATAACTCGTTCAAAAATGTATTAACTCTTACACCCTTTATAGACCCAAATCAGAAATAATTTATTCTTCAATATTATTTCCTATGTTTAAGTATTCGCTTGGTCTGAGGGATTATTTTTTTATTTTGAAAATAAAAAACTTCGGCGGAAAATAAACCCTCACAAATGCCCATGCTAGGTCTCAACCATTATACAAACGGCTATGGGATCCATTTCAAATCTTGAACTCCATGCCAACTTCACTGTGGACATTTTATACAACGTAGCATGCAATGAGGGGTGTAGGGGTAGCGTGCCTGCTTCTTACCCGCAGGCCCCGGGTTTGATTCCCGGCCAGGTCAGAGATTTTTACCTGGACCTGAGGGCTGGTTCGAGGTCCACTCAGCGTACGTGATTAGAATTGAGGAGCTATCTGACGGTGAGATAGCGACCTTGGTCTAGAAAGCCAAGAATAACGGCCGAGAGGATTCGTCGTGCTGACCACACTACACCTCGCAATCTGCAGGCCTTCGTGATGAGCAGCGGTCGCTTGGTAGGCCAAGGCTCTTCAAGGGCTGTAGTGCCATACTTGAATTGCCGTGGGTGTAAGAAGCGGTTTCAGTTCTTCGTTCTTCTCTTATTGGTGGTACTGGCTAGTACATATTGCTGCCCCCCCCCCCCAAACATCATCGCATAACGTTTCAACCTTTTGTCTGTATATTTTCAAGTAGGGTAGGGGTGATTAGAAAAACTGATTTGATACCGATTCTTGGTTTATGTTATTTTAAACATGCTCTTATATTAATCGTGTCTTAACATGCTTTTCCGTACAGGCTCTATAATAGAGATAATCATGAATTTAGACTTTTGCTGAGTTGCGAGAAAATTATTAAACATAATGTAACAAAACTTGGAATATAAAGGTTAGGAATAAAGCGCTAACACGTAGACTATAAATAACTTTATTTAAGGTAGCTGAAATGGTAGTTTAGGGGAAAGTTTAACATTTTATCTATATATAATATAAGAGTTTTGTTTGTACATTCCTCGGAATTTAAAAAGGATGGTATTTCTGTATCAGTAGTGTCCACAGTAACAAGGAAATGCACTTTTTCATTTTCCGTAATGTCTGTCTGTCTGTCTGTCTGTCTGTCTGTCTGTCTGTCTGTCTGTCTGTCTGTCTGTCTGTCTGTCTGTCTGTCTGTCTGTCTGTCTGTCTGTCTGTCTGTCTGTCTGTCTGTCTGTCTGTCTGTCTGTCTGTCTGTCTGTCTGTCTGTCTGTCTGTCTGTCTGTACACGCATCACGAGAAAACGGCTGAAGAGAATTTAATAAAAATAGGTATCCAAAGTCGGGGAATAAGTCGCTACAATCCAGGACGTAAATAATTTTATTCACGCTGAATGAAATAGTAGTTTAGGGGAAGGCCTAAAATTTAATTCTCAAACATTTATGCTATTAATGGTCCTATCTTAACGAAAATCGGTAGGCAAATTCAGGTAATAAGTCGCTACAATCTAGGCCATAAATGTAATTTTACTCACTCAGAGAAAAATGGTAGTTTAGGGGAAGGCCTAAAATTTAATTCTTGCAGTCGCTTAAGTGCGGCCAGTATTCAGTATTCGGGAGATAGTAGGTTCGAACCCCACTGTCGGCAGCCCTGAAAATGGTTTTCCGTCGTTTCCCATTTTCACACCAGGCAAATGCTGGGGCTGTACCTTAATTAAGGCCACGGCCGCTTCCTTCCCACTCCTAGCCCTTCCCTGTACCATTGCCGCCATAAGACCTATCTGTGTCGGTGCGCCGTAAAGCAGCTGGCAAAAATTTAATTCTCAAATATTTATGTTATTAGTGGTCCTGTCTTAATGAAAATCAGTATGAAAATTTGGGGAATAAGTCGCTATCATCTAGGCTATAAATAATTTTATTCACGCTTAGTGAAATGGTAGTTCAGGGGAATGCGTAAAATTTAATTCTCGAATATTTGTGTTATTAGTAGTCCTAACGACAAATACTACATTACTAAAATATATAGTGTTAAATTTCCTTATCATTTATGTCTTATACATTTTTACCGTACCGGCTATGAAAACAGGGATACTCATGAATTTGGATTTTTGTTGGTAAGTCCATATCAGCGCCAAGTCACTAGAAAATGGGTAGACAGAATTTAATGAAAATCGTTATGTAAAGTCTGGGAATAAGGAACTACAGTCTACGGTATAAATAATTTGTTAAGACGCTCTAATATCACGGAGTCGAAAGAAAATTAAATGTGAAGGCCTACAATACAGAAAGCTCATAACATTGAACAACAATAACATTATATTGACCATTGTTTGTTGTGATGTGCTTTGTGTCTTCTGTTACAGTCATGTCCGATAGATGAGATTACTGCTGTATACCGAAATTTTTATTTGCTTTACGTCACACCGACACAGATATGTACTATGGCGACGATGGGATAGGAAAGGTCTAGGAGTGGAAAGGAAGCGGCCCTGGTGTGAAAATAGGAGACCACGAAAACCATCTTCAGGGCTGTCGACAGTAGTTTTCGAACCCACTATCTCCCGAATGCAAACCCACAGCTGCGCATCGCACGGCCAACTCGCCCGGTCGTACCGAGTATAACAGCCTGCCTGAATATTAGCGGGAAGTAGCTGGGGAGTTAGATAACATTCTTCTGAAGCATGCCATTCCTTTGGTTCATACATTTTCTGAGACTACTGGTACGTAACAAACTGATTCAACATAGCTTTAGAGCTATTCAGTTCCTACTCTGGGGCACTGATTGGAATGGGCAGTGTGCATATTTAACGGCGCAATGGCAAGGCTGTCTGCGGCCTGGTCATACCAGCTCTGGAACTTCGGACTGTTAGATCGGCATCGTAGTACTGTTCGTTAAAAGTGAGAAAATGTGCGGTTTTTCATTTGAGCGAGTATTTTATATGATAACATTGCTTTTAATCCCTACATTCATACTGACGTTTTTGTAATGACCTAAGTTAACTAACTGTAGTTAGGATAACCACAAGGACAGTCTTTCTTAGAATCCCGTTGCGAAGCACGGGTACATCAGCTAGTCTTCTTATAATTACGTTATCAGGGGTTCTATCGAAACATGCTACAAAACCGAAGTTGTAGAAAACAACATGTACCGAGCTCGATAGGTGCAGTCGCTTAAGTGCGGCCAGTGTCCAGTATTCGGGAGATCGTGGGTTCGAACCCCACTGTCGTCAGCCCTGAAGATGGTTTTCCGTGGTTTCCCATTTTCACACCAGGCAAATGCTGGGGCTGTACCTTAATTAAGGCCACGGCCGCTTCCTTCCCACTCCTAGCCCCTTCCTCCCTCATCGTCGCCATAAGACGTATCCGTGTCGGTGCGACGTAAAGCAAATAACAAATAACAACATGTCTAATCATTTGTGTCGTAACATAGCTACAGTAACAGAGATAATAATACATTAAAACTTCTGCTGAGTTGCGAGAAATGGTTTAGCTAAATCTAATAAAACTCAGAATATAAAGGTTAGTAATAAAATGTTATCACATTGACAATAAATAACAATTGTATTCATGATAGCTGAAATGGTAGATTAGGGTAAAGTAAAAAATTTTACCTTCGTATAATCACGTTATCAGCGGTTCTGTCGACAAGTACTACATAACCAAAGTTGTAAAAACAATTCTAAGGACTTTTGTCTTAACATGTTGTTCTGTACAGACTAGAACAACAGAGATAATCGCGAATTTAGACTTTTACAGAATTGTGCGAAAATAATTAAACAGAATATAACAAAACATGGAATGTGAAGGTTAAGAAAAAAACGCTAACATGCAGACAATAAATAACTGTATTCATGCTACGGTACCTGAAATGGTAGTTTAGGGGAAGTCTCAAATTTCATCCTCGTATAATCTTGCATTGGTAGCAGTTCTAATGAAAGTCACTACATAACCAAAGTTTTAGTAAATAATATTTCTAATCATTTTTGTCTTAACATGAATTTTCGTACAGGCTATAATAACTGAGATAATCGTGAATTTAGACTTACGAGAAAATGGTTGAACAGAATGTAAAGTTTAGGAATAAAATGCAATCCTGTAGGCTATAAATAATTGTATTCATACTTTATACCAAACTTAGATGTGCATCCTTGACAGTGAATAGATACTGGTACTTATGAATTTTATTTCTTGAGGCGTAAGGAATCATTTCTACAAAGACTATACATCGCATCTTTAGGTTTTTACCTATTGTTTTCCGTATGACCCTACTAAGCCTATTTGTGACAATTATCCGTATTATGTACCAACCGTCACAGTAAATGAAATGTTACAGTGCCTATACGCGGCTATTTCGACCTTACGACATATTTTTGCCTCCCTGGGCCTATACGGACCTTTTTTTTGTTTTAAATCTTATAAATTTCATAAAATCAATAATATTATTAGTTTATTATATAATTAAGTTTGCATAGAAGACATCTAACATAGAGATGCAAGCCAGGCTGCCGTGAGGGCGGGTGTGGGACTTGTGAGACAAACTTGGAACCAGGAATTTGTGGGTTTTACCGTTATGCCCGTTACTTGTCTCACACAAGCACTACACCGAGTAGCAGAAGAAAACAGAAATCAGTTCCCAAGAGCGAATGATTTCATTTCTTCACTAAATGAAGTATTTTCAAAATCAATTACTAGATTTGCTGCTTTGAAAGAAAAGTACTCAAATCTTCCCCTGCCTTCAGCACCTAGTTTAACAAGATGGGGTCCATGGTTACAGGCTGTTCAATATTACAGTGAGAACATCCATTTTACACAAAACGTTGTCCACAATTTCTCAGATGACTTGCAGTGTATTAAGATGGCTTACAGTACAAGAGAAGAAACTATTTTTGTCGTAAACTTCAGATGAGAATTTACAGGCGACATAACTCACTTATGCATATAGTCGTGCTAATTTCACATTCTTAAGAAACACTACAAAATATATAGTGGTCATAATTCAGTCTCATTAAACCATAAAATAAATTCTTGTTTGCGTTTACAAAAGCAGAGTGTCAGATGAAAACATTCAAACTAATAATGTCCAGACATAAACATACGCCACAACGTGTGGAAATGTGGTTAATGATTTACTGCGCACAAAATTAAAGCGGAAACGCAGCGAGAATGACAATGACGCATAAGTAAATTTGTTGCTGTGTTGTAAGCTATTTGCACTTTTAGTGATGATCTCAACCAGATTTAAACTATTGTACACAAATGCTACATTATAATGTCTTGCATGCTCTATTTTAAATGTATTATTATTATTATTATTATTATTATTATTATTATTATTATTATTATTATTATTATTATTATTATTATTTGCACAGTACTCTTTCAGATGTATTTCATGAATTTCATTGCATCTAGTTTAAACCAATAAGAACCTATTTTATACATTATTTCCCCTGAACTTATCTTTTTGGGACCTAAATATCCGACGTCTAGTGATGATACACCTGCGACGGTAGGTGCGACCAGTTGATTTATGTAACTCGTGTGAAATTCTTATCTTTCCATGTGAGTATTAAATACACATTTCATTATTATAAAATATTGTTTTACGCCGATCTAGAAAGCCAAGGATAACGGCCGAGAGGATCCGTCGTGCTGACCACACGGCACCTCGTAATCTGCAGGCCTTCGGGCTGAACAGCGGTCGCTTGGTAGGCCATGGTCATTCGCGGATGTAGCGCCATGGGGTTTGGTTTGGTATTGTTTTTATGACGCGAGGATTATAAATCCTCTTGTTGCGATTCTTGTTTTAATACACACTGTGTTGTTACCTGAGCAAAAGTGAAGTTATCTTGTTACAATCTTATGATATTAAAAAGGATTTTTGATGCTCTGTCTTTAAAATGGACCGATGTGCAATTTATGTTGTGGGAACTCCTCTTATTATTACTGGTATTGAACAAATGGCGGAGCTTACATTGAATATCAAATACGGAACAATCATTCGTTAGCTTGAGTCGTTGTACGCAGATATATTCTGTAAGAGTATAAAAAGAAAGAGGTTATTGTGGGTGAATACGGAAATAGAGGTTGAACTGGTAGAAAATGTCAACACATAAGAAGTGATATATTTAAGATCCTCCATGGCTCAGGCGGCAGCGCACCGGCTTCTCACCGCTCGGTTCCGTGGTTCAAGTCCCGGTCATTCCATGTGAGATTTGTGCTGGACAGGTTTTCTCCGGGTACTCTGGTTTTTCATGTCATCTTTCATTCCAGCAACACTCTCCAGTATCATTTCATTTCATCTGTCTGCCATTAATTATTGCCCCAGAGGAGTGCGACAGGCTTCGGCAGCCGGCACAATTCCTATCCTCGCCGCTAGATGGAGGCTTCATTCATTCCATTCCTGACCCAGTCGAATGATTGGAAATAGGCAGTAGATTTTACAACAAGTGAATTTTTAAAATCGTCATGCTGTTTTTCATAAAACAACATCCATATATGTATCATTTTTCTAATAATTTTTAGAATGACTTTTGTCAATTTAATTATTAGCCAGCTGATAATGGTTCAAGAGAACTGAATCATGCACCGGTGAAATAAATATCTTTCTGTTACGTATCAATAATGTAAAGTTGTTTTTAAAAGTGTATCGAAAGGTGGAAAAATATAATGTTTCTGTTATGAGTATAGTAAGTAAAATTTGTACCAAGTTCCGTTAAGAGGTTTACTGAATTAAACACACATTCATAATCTTGGTCATTTTAGACACTGGACATTCTTTTTCTCCGTTTTCCAACCTCCATTCCGACTGAACTATGACTTACAGGGCATCCACACTGCTCAGTTCATCTCAACGATCCCTGGATTGGATTTCAAGAACCTGTCTGAGAAGAGAAATGATTTAATAATCTCACTTTCAGTAACTTTAGAAGGGGCTTTTCCATTCCAACCGCAGACGTATGGTTCTTCCCTATATCAACCCGAATTATTAATACACACAAACATACCTTTCGTTTATGTTTCCTTAGCCGAATAACGAGAGAAAACTTACCTTCCTTCCCGTCATGCAAAGGGCGCACGTTCTTATCAGGGTGTTCACGCTCAGCCGTCATCATTTGTTTATTTGCGACTTTCGGCCCTTCGTTCAGTTTCTCTGTCTGCTCCTCCTCCGTCTTTTGCCCTTCTTCCTTGGTTATCTTTGGCTGTAAATCATCTTCCTTATGTTCCGGTTCCTCGGCCTGCTTTTCACCTATGGAAAAGTAATCGCACCATAAGTGAATGGTATTTAAACTTCAGGACCGGTAAATAATAGCTCATTGGAAATTGACCGTGTAGGTCTTGGTTATGGTCGAGGTGGTGACGTGGTGGCTAGTGTATAAATTGCGACCAGTTCCAAGAGTAAAGGAAAGAACTGCGAAAAGGGGTAAATGAAATAATCCAAGCCTCGTACATCTACATCGATCGGAACTGGGTGAAGACAAGTGCTGACTAAAGATACTGAGCAGTAAATATTGAACCACTATGTACAGGACAGACGTTGAGCCCCATTTTGTAATTTTCTCAGTTATCCACAGAATAGGTTTTATTTCATTTTCAACATTAACAGGCACATTCTAAATGTGAGCGAAGCATCAACTAATAGGAGGAGCATGGTCGACACTTCTCAGTCAATGTTCTTCTGATTCTGGCCAACTGTGTGCCGCGTAAAACTTACGAAGTTCTGCCGGTATATTTCTTGCCAGAACTTCTTCATTCTTTCGCTTCTTATCCTTCCCCGCTCCTCGGATATTATCAGTTTAGACCTACTCTTTAACTGCTTCTCCTAGAAGTTTTGAAAGTTCGATCAAATAACTGAACTCCTCCCTGTTTTGGTTCAACTCAGCTGTGATTCAAACCTCTTCTGCGTCCTTCTTAACCTCATCCACCCAATTTATGGTTGTCTTCAATCCTACGATATGTTCAAAGGTCCTTTTTTTTTTTTTTTTTTTGCTAGGGGCTTTACGTCGCACCGACACAGATAAGTCTTATGGCGACGATGGGACAGGAAAGGCCTAGGAGTTGGAAGGAAGCGGCCGTGGCCTTAATTAAGGTACAGCCCCAGCATTTGCCTGGTGTGAAAATGGGAAACCACGGAAAACCATTTTCAGGGCTGCCGATAGTGGGATTCGAACCTACTATCTCCCGGATGCAAGCTCACAGCCGCGCGCCTCTACGCGCACGGCCAACTCACCCGGTAAAGGTCCTTTTTTGGGAAACGGTGTTGGTCCATTCTCACTAAATACTCATAGAATTTCACCATTCGAATCTGCCTGGTATCCGCGATTCTTTCAATGTACGTGTAGAGGTCCTTGTTCTCCTTTCCTTCCTTGTCTCACACTGAGTTTTCCGTCGTGCTATAGTTTTCCTTACTTTTTCTTTCCTCTTTCTGAGGTTTTTACAGCTCCCCTTACTTATTCAGTATGAGACACTCCGACCCGTACAGTCCCTCTGGTTTTACCACTGTGGTGTACTATCTGATTTTAGCCTTGTATCAATCAATCAATCAATCAATCAATCAATCAATCAGTCAATCAACCAATACTGATCTGCATTTAGGGCAGTCGCCCAGGTGGCAGATTCCCTATCTGTTGCTTTCCTAGCCTTTTCCTAAATGATTTCAAAGAAATTGGAAATTTATTGACTGTCTTCCTTGGTAAGTTATTCCAATCCCTAACTCCCCTTCCTATAAATGAATATTTGCCCCAGTTTGTCCTCTTAAATTCCAAATTTATCTTCATATTGTGATCTTTCCTATATTTATAAACGCCATTCAAACTTATTCGTCTACTAATGTCATTCCACGCCATCTCTCCGCTGACAGCTCGGAACATACCACTTAGTCGAGCAGCTCTTCTTCTTTCTCTCAATTCCTCCCAACCCAAACATTGCAACATTTTTGTAACGCTACTCTTTTGTCGGAAATCACCCAGAACAAATCGAACTGCTTTTCTTTGGATTTTTTCCAGTTCTCGAATCAGGTAATCCTGGTGAGGGTCCCATACACTGGAACCATACTCTATTTGGGGTCTTACCAGAGACTTATATGCCCTCTCCTTTACATCCTTACTACAACCCCTAAACACCCTCATAACCATGTGCAGAGATCTGTACCCTTTATTTACAATCCCATTTATGTGATTACCCCAATGAAGATCTTTCCTTATATTAACACCTAGATACTTACAATGATCCCCAAAAGGAACTTTCACCCCATCAACGCAGTAATTAATACTGAGAGGACTTTTCCTATTTGTGAAACTCACAACCTGACTTTTAACCCCGTTTATCAACATACCATTGCCCGCTGTCCATCTCACAACATTTTCCAGGTCACGTTGCAGTTGCTCACAATCTTGCAACTTATTTATCACTCTATAAAGAATAACATCATCCGCAAAAAGCCTTACCTCCGATTCCACTTCTTTACTCATATCATTTATATATATAAGAAGACATAAAGGTCCGATAATACTG
Source organism: Anabrus simplex (assembly GCF_040414725.1). NCBI lineage: Eukaryota > Metazoa > Arthropoda > Insecta > Orthoptera > Tettigoniidae > Anabrus > Anabrus simplex. The sequence goes on from NC_090269.1 coordinate 238,598,334, forward strand.
CCTTGAGGAATTCCCCTCTTAATTATTACAGGGTCAGATAAAGCTTCACCTACTCTAATTCTCTGAGATCTATTTTCTAGAAATATAGCAACCCATTCAGTCACTCTTCTGTCTAGTCCAATTGCACTCATTTTTGCCAGTAGTCTCCCATGATCCACCCTATCAAATGCTTTAGACAGGTCAATCGCGATACAGTCCATTCGACCTCCAGAATCCAAGATATCTGCTATATCTTGCTGGAATCCTACAAGTTGAGCTTCAGTGGAATAACCTTTCCTAAAACCGAATTGCCTTCTATCGAACCAGTTATTAATTTCACAAACATGTCTAATATAATCAGAAAGAATGCCTTTCCAAAGCTTACATACAATGCATGTCAAACTTACTGGCCTGTAATTTTCAGCTTTATGTCTATCACCCTTTCCTTTATACACAGGGGCTACTATAGCAACTCCATTCATTTAGTAAAGTTCCTTCATGCAAACAATAATCAAATAAGTACTTCAGATATGGTACTATATCCCAACTCATTGTCTTTAGTATGTCCCCAGAAAAGGCCTCTTCCCTTTATTACAGCTTTTCTTTGCCCCCTAGGCCAGTTCCGGTGTTCTGTTTATTTCATTCTTGGCTTCTTTATGCAGTCCATTTGCTTGGATCCATTTTCCCAGGTATTTACACGTTTCTCTTCTTGTAATCTTGCCACGCGCCGCCTCCATATATCTTTCTCTCCGGTGTCTGTACGCCTTCCATTTCGTCCTTTCATAGGTGACTTAAAGTCTTTTCTTAAATTCATGCAAATTCTCCAGAATCTTCTAGGGATTTTCACTGTTTTGAGCCAAGAGAGCAATGTCGTCAGCGAAAGTAAATCGTATGGTTTCCAGGCTCTGTCCTTTCTTCCCGAGGGTTATTCCCTTTACTTTTACTTCCAGAGCTTTGCCTCAGATTCTCAAGATTTTCTCCTCGACAATGTCAACGAGGATTGGCGATAATGAGTCTCCTCGTCTGACTCTTATCCTTATACATGTAATATATGGACAGTAAATATTAGAGTCTTTACAGGCGTTATTTTGACAGTCCTACACTACTGTCCAAATTTCTACTTTATTGCTTTGTACGTGATGAAATAATTACCTTCATTTTCCTCCTTGCTATCGGAATTCTCTCGGTTACTTGGGTGATTTTCCACCATCTCATTAACTCGTTCATTTTCTTCTGCCTTTTGGTCTGCTTCCTTTTCGTTTGCTTCCTTTTGGTCTTCTTCCTTTTGCTCCTCTTGCGTTTGATCTTCTAGTTCACTAATCGCATCGGGAATTAATTGATCGGTCTGCTCTCCACCAACCAGCTCTCCTGAAAGAAAAGAATCGAACCACACAAGTTAAAAAGAAATCCTTTCTGTGTTTTGCACTTTGAACTAAGTAAAATAAAAAATACTATTTAAATTATAACTTAAAATTATATACTTAGTGGAAAGAATTTGCATGTCCTATTTATTGTAACTAAACTTATATATATTGGGAAGGAAAACTTTCGACTGTTGTAAACGAGAATGTTAACCAACATAACCCGCGATTCCTTCAAATGAAATGAGGAATCTCTTCGTGGAGATGTACCCGTAAATAAAGTAAATGTAGCTCTAAGTTACTCCCTTATTTAGTGTGCGAATTTCAAAAACATTCCTGAAGAATGTCAGAAAAATCCATCATCAGAATCCCTTGGAAAGTAAGAAAATATCATTTATTTAATTTATATCTTTACTTAGTTATTACTTAGAGTATCATACATTGTTGCAGCACACAGCGGTTCATGAATTCGACTCTCTAAAAGAATAATGTAAAACTTGAAGTGTATAAGACAAGAGTCAGATAAACTGTGATTTACGGAGTGGAAACATGATCGATGACAGAAATAGGTGGACCAAGCGAGACACACGCTGATCGTTGGGTGTGTGACGTCACAGCGAGGGAGATTTGAACAGTGTGCGGCGCGATGTTGATGTGATGTCACCTGGCGGGAGATTTGAAAAGTGAATGGCTGGCCACGTGTGCAAGCTTAACCTTACAGGTTTGGATTCGACACCAGGCTTAACCTCACAGGGGCAAACGTAACCTTACAGGCTTGGATTCGATCCCAGGCTTAACCTAACTGTCCTACTAGTCAAGATGGATGCTATATATTGCATGGGACTAACTCAGGAGAGCTACCTCAGGGGCTCACAACTAGTAACTTAGGACCTATTACTCTCATTGGACGAACTTTGGGGAACTGGCGTAAGAGCTACTAGACATGATGGTTGCTATACATTACTCCTATGGGGCTAACTCTGGAGAGCTACATCAAGGGAGTACAACCTGCAACTTAGGACCTATTGGTCTTATGGAACGAACTTTGATGAATTAGCGCAAGAGCTACTAGACATGATGATTGCTATACATTACTGCTATGGGGCCAACTCCAGAGAACTAACTCAAGGGAGTACAACCTGTAACTTACGACCATTGATCTTATCGGACTAAATTTGGAAAGCTAACGTAAGGCCTACTGGGCAAGATGTCTGCTATACAATACTGTTTTGGCACTAACTCGGAGAGTTGCCTCAGGGCCTCACAACTTGTAACTTCGAGTTCGACACCCCGGCTAACCTCACAGCCTCGAGTTCGACTCCAGAGCTAACCATAACTTTTAAGACTCTTACCGGCTAACCTCGCAGATACGATTTCAACTCCATGGCTTACCCTTAACTTACAAGCTCGAGTTCGACCCCCGTCTGAAGTAGATTAGTGAATAGCGCTTTCTGAACTTGAGTTCAAGCAGTTCTTGTAGGCTTCAGCTAATTTGGCTACTGGAATGGCCTCAATTCCCCTCATCCTTCACTCCATATTCTCCACTGCAGCCACCCTACAAGGGACTCTTTCTTCCTCTTCTTTCTCCTCTCTCTTCACCTCCACCTCCAACTTTACCTCCACCATCGCACACGGAGATCTATCCTCCTCCTTCTCTTCCTCCTCCACCTCTGCTACCATCTACACCTCCAATACTTCACAAGGGGCTCTATCCTACTACTCCTCCTTAAAAATGGCTCTATCTTCCTCCTCACACCGGGCTCTATTCTCCTCCTCGTCACACTCGTATTATTGAAGAAAAACATGTTATGTGTGTGTGTATTTGTTTCGGAATGAGTGACACGTTCTGAATTCTTCATGAACGTGTTTCTTAACGCACAGAACAAACTCTGCGGTGATCACGTGACGAGCTGCGGTAGCCTCCGAGTTGACCTTTACGCAAGACTATGTTTTTGTGACTGATATATTCAGTTTCATTTAAACTTTTGAGCTTATAGATTGGAACTCTTAGAGACATCTAGGAAGCCTACAGTAGTTTTCACATAACTCAGAGATCAAACCCTCGTATTCAGAATAAACTTGTAACTTTCATCTGCTGAGCCAGCTATATCTACCGTGTGAGACAGGATGATTTTGCGGGCGCGGTAATAGACACAGAGTAAGAGACAGTATCAGGAAAGCATTTCCGGAAGATGAGTTGTTCGACACCCGTTCGACACCCGTAGAACACAAATGTAAAAGGAATAAGAACGTTGAATATACTAGGAGTGTTCACAAGCCTCTATGTAACAAAGCAAAAGTTCTTTTTTTATTCTTACAAGAATATTAACTCAACAGGATAACTTTTTCAGGATATTGGTTACCGAATCGTAACACCGTAACAGTTTGGTATATATGTTTGTAATCAAACTGTCACCATACTCATGACTCAGGATGTTCCAAATATCCTGGAATGTTCTATCCAGAACCTTGACACCCACTTACGAGTCAGACTTCCTTTATCTTTTCTTACAAGTTTCTTTACGTCGCACCGACACAGACAGGTCTTATGGCGATGATGGGATAGGGAAGGCCTAGGAGTCGGAAGGGAGTAGCCGTGGCCTTAATTAAGGTACAGCTTGGTGTGAAAATGGGAAACCACGGAAAACCATCTTCAAGGCTGCCGACAGTGGGGTTCGAACCCACTATGTCCCGGTTGCAGCCTCACAGCTGCACGCCACTAACCACACGATCAACTCACTCGGTAGTCAGAGTACAATCATTCCAGACAATCAGTTTGCATTTGCGAAGTACCTGTGTTTTGATACATTACAGAGTGGTGTTTCAAAGTGGTTTAAGTTGTGAGGGCCCTTTAATGCAAAGTGTTTTTCCCCATAATGTTAAATCGTGGTGGTACCTGAGTAAACAACCCCGATAAAAATTTTCCTATCCCTTCTCAACCCTGTCAGCAACAAATTCGTCAGAATATTTTCCCGTCCCATCTGCGGCGTCTTCAGCATTAGAAATCATCCTAGGTAAGTTTTCTTTTTTTTTTTTTTTTTTTTTGCTAGTTGTTTTACGTCCCACCGACATAGATAGGTCTTATGGCGACGATGGGAGAGGGAAGGGCTAGGAGTGGGAAGGAAGCGGCCGTGGCCTTAATTAAGGTACAGCCCCAGCATTTGCCTGGGGTGAAAATGGGAAATCACAGAAAGCCATTTTCAGGGCTGCCGACAGTGGTGTTCGAACCTACAATCTCCCGAATACTGGATACTGGCCGCACTTAAGCGACTGCAACTATCGAGCTTGGTCATCCTAGGTAAGGCCCTCATCTTCACAGACATGCAGGTTGCCTAGCAGGCGAGAAAAAGACCCACACCAGGCCTCTCCGAAGGCCATACGCCATTATTATACAGCGTCTACGAAGAATACCTGCACAGCGTTTGAGACAATGTTCGTTTAAGTTGATTTATGCACCCTTTTCCGATATATATTTTGCTTGGGTATGTTCACATCGAGTGTATTTCGAGAACTGGGCTGTATTGTGAGACAGTTCCCTTAGATACACGTGGTTATATGTGGTTGCTTCCAGTTTCTGCATTGGCGCGGGAAGACTAAGAATAGTACTAGGTATTTGCGTAATGTATCCAACCTGAGATGATTATTAGTTCAACGACATTCCTTCTCCTTTTTCTTTGTTTTTACATAATCCACCAAACTTCCACTGTGTTTTTCCTCAAGCGCTGGGAGATTTGTTACCTGGCAGTACACTAGTTTAATTGGGAACCGGCTTTAGGGTGAGTCAGAGAGTAGTTTCTTCTATGACGTGATCCTAATGAGCATCATCCTCCAGCAACTCTTGGCTGACTGAACCATCGGGTGAATTCCCCCAGGAACAGTCTTAAGGTCTTTAAATGACGTGGACCGTCGGATTTCATATAGAAGCAGACGGAGACAGTGTCAATCGATCTTCTTCATACCAGCATGGACTGGCATAGATTTCTCCGGCTTTCTCCTACTGAACCTTTTTTTTTACACACAATGAGTGATCTTCACATTAAAGCAACGACCTAGCAAGGATCTCGAATTAGGTCAAAATTCCATAAGTGTAGTTTTCAGAGACTGTTCACTTCGTCGTCGTCAATTGTCATCAGTATTTTGTGTTGTGAAATATACCCTTTCGTCATTCTCAAGATGGAGAGCAAGATGCAGGAAAGGAGGAAACCGTTTGTAAATGGGGGAGCAGAATATCAGCCAAGTGATTCTGAACTAACGATGTAGTGGCCTGTCTCACACCTTGATACGCAATTCAGCTCGTTCTCTTCGGTGAACGCCTCCTGGTCGGAGCCCTACACATATACAGTATTTGCATATATACTTCGTGAATTTCAAGAAGACCGAGCTCGATAGCTGCAGTCGCTTAAGTGCGGCCAGTATCCAGTATTCGGGAGATAGTAGGTTCGAACCCCACTGTCGGCAGCCCTGAAGATGGTTTTCCGTGGTTTCCCATTTTCACACCAGGCAAATGCTGGGTCTGTACCTTAATTAAGGCCACGGCCTCTTCCTTCCCACTCCTATCCCTTCCCTGTCCCATCGTCGCCATAAGACCTATCTGTGTCTGTGCGACGTAAAGCAACTAGCAAAAAAAAAAAAAAAAAAATCAGGAAGATGCAGAACTCAACATTGCAGTGTGCAATGAAAGTACGAGGCAGAATGGGGTTGTACGGCACTACTCAGTGATTGTCCAAATCGGTCCCGAAGGTAGCCTTTCTCCAAAGTTAATAGTCGCTGGACTGCAATACAACGCTAATGGCCACGTTTGACAGTTTCCAATCATCTCTTCTAATGTCATCCTCTAGGTGCACATAATTTTCTCTTTGCAATTTGGTCTGGTCGCATCTTGAATAATTAAACCACACTGTTTCTATCTTCGCATACATGTCAACCAGAAATTGATTGTGAAGTTTACAGAGTAACAATAAATAGTTATCCTCTCCTTCTCGCTCAGCCAGCTTGTAGGAGCAAACGTCTGCCGCGCACACACTTCTTAAGAAATAGGGTTTGAAATCCGGATCACCCTGAGTGAGGTAGTTGCCGTACTCTCCACAGCAAAACATGAGCGAGTTCGACAAATAGTCGTAAGCTCTGTATCTCTCATTGATCCGTATTAATTTGCTTTCGCTGCTATAGAGCATAACGTCACTATTCTCAAATACCTGGCCCAAAATCAACAGTGGCTACCTCTTTCTTATTCGGAGCATTTATACGTCCTTCGTGCTCGCTAAAGGGCTTCTTTTCGGTCTTGATCACTATTTGGAGCTCCTTCTGATCCTTAAACAAACACATCCGATGGCGTCCTTGCAGTTCTATTGAGGTCGTGCAGCAACTTCTACAGTTGAACTTCTAATCCTGGCTTTAAATCAGGGGAAAGGGCGCAGAAAATGCCCAACTCTTCATTCTTCTCTTCAACAAAATACATACCGTATATAAAATATACTGCTGTTGTAGTGCAGCCAACAAACTTCCTATCGTATAACACATTTGCCTTTTGTATTTTCTTCGACGATATAAATCTGCATTCCCTGACGTACGTTGCCCCAAATTGAAGTATCCTTGTTGACTTCATCTTGATCTTGATATAACTGCAACACACTGGGACTTTCTTATTTCCGCTTCTTGGCACGGCACTACTTTAAAACTATCCTCAGATCGTTATCGAAAGCCTTGTGGTAACTGTAATCTACGTCATATCAATTTCACTGTCTAGGAAAATAATGTGATCTGCTGCTTTTTTTTCGCTATATTTTCTTACACCTGCCTCTTGTTATATTCGGCAACAGCAGCCCCATGTATATGAGTGCTGCTGTTAGAGAATTTAGCAACTAAACCCCTTTTGATTTCAGAACTGCTTATATTATACTTCTGTACTGAAAGGACTTTCCTTCGTATATTTACCAACAGCATCTCAGTGGCATTTCCTCGAAATAGAGTCAGTAAATGTGTCACGATGCTCCTTTCCTCATGCAGTTTCCACAACGGTACGTTCCTCCAAATCTATACACTTCACTCTACCCCAGATGAACTAGATGGGGCAGGAAGAACGTTTGATTGCTGAGAAAGAGGATGGAGAACTCGTCATTGGGTATGAGGAAAACCAAGTGTCCTGCGAAATTCATTCTCTTTTTCCTCTCAAAACACTCCCCAAACTTCACAACGAGGATGCTGAAACAATAAGCTTGGAACACTCTCCCACTGCAATGAGTTCGAATTTCGTGCTGAGCCTCACATGGCTCTCCATCAGGCCTGACGGAGAACAGTTCGAATATCTACCAGTTTCTAGAAACGTGCTGCACCATACTAGCTCACATTTCTTCCCCAAACGTGTCTGTCATACAGCAGGGAAGCAAAGAGGAAAATTGATATCCACCAACGTCATTGATCTGCACTGCATCGTGCGGGACGGTTAGCTCCCCGATAGAAACGTGTTCTCTAGCCATTACGAACAATTTTAAAACATGGTAAATATACCAAGGTAAAATAAAGTAATAATATGGCCTCAGCTACCGTATTGCCGGCTTTCTGAAGTAGAGCCATGTAGGGAGCCTGACCACCAATTTCGACATTCCAGTTGTTATCTAACAACAAAGCTGGGCTTCTACTGCAAGTGAAACTGTTATCTTGAGTCGGGCACTCTACTACTGATCCACCGAGGCAGCTATGAAGCTGCTAAATCAGCTTAAAATCTCACAAAGGATATCCCCCCCCCCATGGCAGTACATCCCTGAAGGGCCTTGGCGTACCAGCGACCGCTGCTCAGCCCGAAGGCCTGCAGATTACGAGGTGTCGTGTGATCAGCACAACGAATCCCCTCGGCCGTTATTCTTGGCTTCCTAGACCGGGCCCGCTATCCCACCGTCAGATAGCTCCTCAATTCTAATCGCGTAGGCAGAGTGGACCTCGAACCAGCTCTCAGATCCAGGTAAAAATCCCTGAACTGGCCGGAATGGAACCCGGGGCCTCCGCGTAAGAGGCAGGCAGGCACGCTACCCCTACACCACGCGGCCGGCCGCAAATGATATCCTTAATCAATGTTTATTAACTGACCTACCAAAAGAAAAGGAAATATCACAAACCTACTCACAAATGAAAAAATAGAAAGTAGCCACGGGCTCATTATTATAAACGCAGAAACTGGGAAGGTAGAACAATTGACTTCTTTCGAGCTGAGACATTTAGAACAGTTGATATAAAAATGAACATGACACACTTTAATTAGTCTAATCTTTTTTTATATAGTATACGCTGTGGCAAATACATGTTTCGCCAAGTAGACTGTCCTGAATTCTTAAAAGAAATGTTTGATCAAAATTAGAAATAAAATGAAGACAGTACAACGAATCGTAGTAGCGAAGCCAAGCTAAAATGAAAAAGGAAAATAAATATCGCCTAGAAGGCCGTATTAGATCAACTTAGTAGGCTAGTTGCTTTACGTCGCACCAACACAGATAGGTCTTATGGCGACGATGGGACAGGAAAGGCCTAGGAATGGGAAGGAAGCGGCCTTGGCCTCAATTAAGGTACAGTCCCAGCATTTGCCTGGTGTGAAAATGGGGAAACCAGGGAAAACCATCTTCTGGGCTGTCGACAGTGGGGTTCGAACTCACTATCTCCCGGATGCGAGCTCACAGCTGCGCGCTCCTAACTGCACCGCCAACTCGCCCGCTAAATCAACCTACACATTAACAGATAAAATATCCGGAAGCGAAGAAAGGAAAATAACCTATACCCTCAGAAAAACGAAAACTGTCCTACGAAGCCAAACTAAAATCAAGAAAAATCACCTAGAAGGCTGCATTACATCATCCTACACACGTAATAAAGGAACTAAAGGAACCTCCGTAAAGTCATAAATCAGGCTGCGCACTCATTTAATAACTTTTAGTAATACTTCAGCTCCCTACTGCCGAATCGGTAGTCCTCGATTATCTTCGAGATTCGTATTGGCAACCCCTCACACAAAAAATATGAATCGATAATCATCGCCGTGAGACGTCTGGCGGTATAATTGCAACAATTTAAATACTGTTGTTGTTTACGCAGCAAAGTCAAAATATCGGTTGAGCTTGAACATGAGGGAGGAAAATCAAGGTATTGAACCATCCTCTTCATTGGGACAATTGTATTAATTTTAGTATTGAATATTGGAATCACACAAGGCCACCCACGAAGCCAGTGTCTTACAGTATATGTCATAAAGGAGTCCAGAAGAAGCGTTCTTGTGTGAAGTGAGCGCGAGCGTCATTATGAGAAATCTCCAGAAACTCATTAAAAGGAGTTATGTCCCAAGCCAAGCCTCTTGATGAAGATTGGGGACGCTTCCCAGATCCCGGCAAAACTTATATTAGGAGGGAAGAAAGAATTAAATTAATATCTTTGGTTACGGAAGAGTTGCATTGGATTTGAGACAAGAATTGCAACCTGTATAATTTCTGCTTTATTTTGATATGCATTAGGGCTGCATTCATTAATGCATTCGTTAATTAGAGCCCATGATATACTTAATGCGGGAAAAGCTTCGCGGGCGCGCGCAGATTGCACGCGATCAAGCGGCGTGATGACGCGATACGGGATTATAAAATAAGGCCGCCTGGCATATCAGGCTCATTCTTGGACCAGAAGACCGCCTGAACGAGTCGTCATACTGCGTGTTGGTACTGAGAACAACGCTTTGTCTTCGAGCTGCACCGACGACTGGTACTGCTATATCTGCGAGGAAGTAAGTAATCTACTTGAATATTCAGCTGAATTTAAGATTTTACCTGTGAGAATATGCTATGGGGAGATGAGGTACTGCTTATAAGAGACTAATGAACTAGTAGCTTCATATTTCTGTGAGGTCAAGTTATGACTGACGAACTGCTAGAATTAAGATTGGCTCAGGATAGGAATTTAGAGACGACAGGTTGTCCGAGTGAAAGGGTGAAGTAACAATGACCTAAAGTAGTGAAGAAACTGTGTACCAGGTTTAAAACTCTGAACGAGACTTGGTTAATGTGACGTGTGAGACACGATAGTAGTGGAAACAGGCATCGAGTTTGGACAGTCTGTAATATATGAATTTATTTTCAGTAACCCCAGCATCAAGTCAGAACGAGTGTTTGACATCATCATTGCAAGGAAGCCACAACCAGGAGCTGAAGCCAACACGACAACGGGCATCGATCCAGGACCGTTGGGAGCACCTGATCAGCGCGACGTCGAAGGGGACACCTTCCAACTACAGAGGGAGCTGTACGAAGACGCCACACAAGAAAGAATGTCTCCAAGTGGTCAACAGTATCTGATGCCAGCGCCGCAGTCTATCATGATGTGGTAGATTCAGTGGTCCACAGGGAGGGCCGCTCCGTAATGTCATCGATAACATAAGGTCAGAGCTTTCCAATTCTGTTTCAAGCATGTCATTTAAATTTAGATAGGAATATGGGGGCCGTCAGTCAACAGATTAGTTATGGTAGGAAAATTTTCCTTGTAATTTAGAGCTAGGCCTCAAGCTCGAACCCCGTACTTTAAGGTAGATGATTTTTGTAGATTCCTTGTTAGCGTGTGTATTTTATTTCGATGGTATTATTTTACGTATGTGTGATTTTATGGGTCTGATCGAACTCCTGTGGTCATAGGAGGTTAGTCTAACAGATAAGCATTTTTTGTATCGCATTTAGGCATTTGTTTCTGCAGACGTAGATACGTATAGTTGAGACCAAGACGTAACCAGTAATTCACCCAGATTCACTAATAGAGCGAGCGAGTCCGAATATTTGAGAGATATGAGCCCATGAGAGGCAGAAGTAAGATTTGCAATTGATATGAGAGAGCCCAGCACAGTTGAGAGTATGTATTGGAGATGCCTAGTATGGCCATGTGACTATCGCTTAATGATTAGTGTTTTTGTAGCACCAAGGTTGAGCCCATGAGAGGCGTAAGTAAGATTTGCGATACTGCTGGTGATATTGAGACGAGGGCAGATAGCCCAGGTGTATTTAAAAGAGGGCTTCAGCAGCAGATTACGTGAGGTGTTTCTTTTGAAAGGCGAGATTTTAGCCTGCCGCCCCAGATGAGCTCATAAATTAAGGGGACTGTCGCTAGAGAAGTGGTGAGGGTGAAGGTCGTTGAGCTTGACGTCACCGGCTTGAGATTTGGTTTTTGTCGTCTGCAGCTTGTCAAGGGTGCGAAGGAGAGGAGGACCTTGATGTTTTGAAAGCAGGGAGAGATCTTTTTATGTCCTATTTGTTTTACGTAATATTTTAACACTGGCTCGTTAGATTCTGACACCCGTGTATATGTTGATTATGTCCATTTTATATTGTTTGCATAGGTATCTTTGACGCCTTGCTCGTCATGGGACTTGGGTTCGTGACCGAGTCAGGTCATTGTAAATTTGGTGGTGATTTTTGTTTGCACCGGGGTTCGACGGTACGAGGCATAGTAAATTTTATGGGAGTCATTCAATTCTGTGTACTTCTGCAGATATCCATTCTCCTAGAGTTCGTTACTTACACTATTGTAACATGCTTGTTACAGAACAGCGGTTTTCGTGAAGGCAGTGAACTGGTTGTCATCAGCTCAGCGTTATTTTACCCTATCATATTGAAAAGCTCTTTCATTTGTAAATAATGCAATTTTGTGTAATAAATCCCTATTTGTTAAACTTTGAATGCAGCGATGATTTCTGTTAGTTATTTTATTTTATTTTGATTTAGCGAATTCTTACCTGAGTAGGCACATGTCCTAGTGTTTTATCTTTATGTTGCCCCGTTATCCCCATGTTATCCCTGAGAAGAGCGCTTATCCGGCTGAGTGAAGAGGACTGTGTTCAGGTAAGACTATGTGCATCAGCTCACGTCTGTGAGAGTTCTTTCACTACTGTACTCTGGGTTCGAGACCGGCTTTCGCCTGGCCGGAACTTTAGAGTCCAGTAGGGCACATAGTATTTATGGCGCCAAGCAACGGTGGGGCTCGATAACTTTGTAAAAAGGGGCCCATTTTGTCATTATGCCATAGCGCCATAGTAATTTTGTCGCCGAGCAACGTGTTGGCCGAATTTTCGTAAAGGGCTGACCATAGCGACATAGTATTTTTATCGCCTAAGCAACGAATGGCCCGATATTTCAGTAAAAGGGACCATAGCGCCATTGTCTACATTGTGAACTTGGTGTGGCTGACTGAGGACCCGAGATTGCAGTAATGAGGGTCATACAGCTTGTTTTATTATGCCGTCAGGTGAAGCTTGATATCTGTGTAAACGAGCTCACACAACCAAGTGGTATTTTGCTGATTTTCCCCATAGAATAGGGCTATAGGTCATAGCTTGTGTCTATAAAAGCAGGACCTGATATTTCGGTAAATAAAGGTCGTGCAAGGCTTGATTTCAGGCATATGTTATGACAGCTGCATTCAATTATATGTGGTGCAGGTATACCAAATTTGGTCTTTGATCTGTACTGTGAGCTTTATGATATATTAGGAGTATGTTGTTAAGACTTGTGAGGGTGAATGACTGCCAGTTCAGAGAGGTATTTTGTGATGTTATGTCCTTGGTCTTATCATTAGAATATGGATATTGCTGTTGATGGTGTTTAGCGAAGATGTGCTGATTTTGTGGTTTCCGTGGAGTGATGGATGATATTCGTGCGGGGATTTGACCTGCAGGGTGTTGTGTTTCACCGGTGTATAATCATATAGCTTTGATTTTTGCATGCTGTAGTTTTTGCTGTTTTTATGACATTTTGAGGGAGAATTTTTGTGTTTGTGTTGTATATATTTTTTATCATAGTGTTGTGCTGACGGTTACCCTATGTTTGAATGACATGATGTTATATTGAGGTAGCCAATTTAAGCTTTGGAAGTTCGAGAGTTTAGCAGTTAGGAACATTTTGATGAATTAGAAAGTGTAGGAAATTTATAGTAGTTGAAATTTAATCGATGACATACGGAGCGGTTTTTCCGCCGGACGTTATGACAAGTGAGTGCGGAATGTCGGTAGACATAGTTAAGGAGCTGTGGCGCCTGAGCGATCAGCTCAACGAAATTATAAAGGAGGTACGAGCTATGAAAGGACAAAAGACTAGGAATAGTGAGCCATTCACTAGACAGTGTACCAAAAGCGAGGTACAGTTTGTGGCGCTTGGTGAGCGTTCGAACGACCAAGTCAGTATGAAATTTAAAGAACAGGAAATTAAGAACTCGGAACAAATGAAAGAATTTAAGGAACACTTGACCGAACGATTAAGACTCACAGAGACACGGATAACGAGCCAAATAACTGAGTTTAAGGAACATCCTAGCATGCGTTTGGAGCAATTGGCCTCCAGAAATGAAGCGACTAGTCAAACCGTAGCCAAGTTAGAAACGAAGATAGAGACCGATTGTAGACAATGTGTTACCACTACAGAGGAGTTGAGTCATCAGGGTGAAGAATCGCACAGAACGGTAGAGAAGCAAATTCGGGACGTAAAGAATAGTATCGAGGGAATAGAACAGCTTATAGAAGAAAAGGACAAGGAGACCCAGACTGAACCGAGAACCGTTAAAGAAGACCTGTTAGCATCAATAGATCGCATAGATTATACGCAAGAGAGGCTAGAAAAATTAGAGCAGAAAGAAGAAGGGCAGCAGTCCGATTCACCGGTCGAACCGCCCGAAAGTGAAGTGGTGCGAATGGAGCAATCAGCTACCAACAGTCCCATGGTTCAGGAGGCAGAAGCAGAAAAGGAAGACACACCAGGAAACGAAAGGATTATAGTAGCCTCAGGAGAAGTAGTGAACGACACGGCAAGCACGGAAGTGGAGACAGACCAAAGCAAGGAAGCTGGGGAAATGGCAACTTTGGTTTGGCTGCAGGAAGGAGAAGAAAAACAGCTAAAGAATCTCAGGGTGCAGAGATCTGGCAACATAGCCATCGTCCTGTCAGGAGGGGCCGAGCTCAAGTGCTACGCGACGACGTCTGAGGGCAAAGACCTCGTAAATTCTGCGGTGGAAGAAGAGAGTCAGGAATGTGTAACAGTATCCAAGGTCGAGGCAGATGATATAGGAAGGAAAATAGCAAACAACGTTAATGGGATTTCTGTACAAATAGAAATTGGAGACCCGACCGGGGACGCACAAAATAATCAAAGGGAAACGGTTGGAAAGTATTTTCAAGAGATAGCAAAAAGAAATGAAAGAGACGATCAATGGTGTAACCAGCATTCGAAGCAAAATAAAGGAAAGAAAACTAGGTCATACAAGAGACGCAAGAAGAACCAAAAATACCGGTACCAGTTTGGTTGGTTCGCAAGACAAGCAAGAATACGCCGTAGGTGGAAGACTGGAACAAGCAGGAGAAAGAAGAAGCGGCGAAGGGAAGATCTGAAAGAGGGACGAATGCTTAAACCAAGAAGCTACGTGGAACAGTTGAGGAGAAAACGTACTGTTGCGAAGAGGTGGCTTTCCGCGTGTCGTGAAATAAGGCGGAAGAAAATTGACTGGAAAACCGAGAGAAAGGAATCTCTCTTAATCCACAAAATAAAGAGCGGAACAGAGAGAGGGAACCTCTCTAACTACAGAAGTAAACAAACACGTAGTGGCGTGAACCTCCGCAGGCTAGAAGGCAGCATGAATGAGACAGGGTGTAAGGAAAGTTGCGGAACGGCCGCGATACAGGGAACTTCTGTAAGCTGGACAAATAGAAGAGCCATATGGATGTATACCACTGTATATAAATAGTATAGTAAATAGAAGACGTATGATAACCAGTAGATATAAATTTATTTTGTGAATTATATTAATGGAATATTATGAAGAATGAAGAGAATTTAAGATGAAATTAGCAGGGATCCTCAACTAGATCAAGAGTAGGTGTTAGTTAAGACACCCACTGTCTCTAACCCTACGGAGAGATACTACCATAAGTTCGCTGAGCTATATTCTGGACGGTATAGAATAATTCATAGTTATGAAAATAACTCAGACAAGGTACAAAGCTTGGACGCTACAGTGACTAAGGTCTTTAACTCAGCATATCTTAAGCCCTTTTTCCAACCAGGCCAATACCAATTCGACAATCTTGAAGAAGAAGAAGAAGAAGAAGAAGGAGGAGGAGGCGAAGAAGAGGAAGAAGAACTTGGGGGAGAAGACACCGAAGTATTTGCCGGAGAGGAGGTTGTCATTCCGGAAGAAGATGAACATGACGGTGAAGAAGAACAACCAGAGGTACCCAGTGGTGAAGAAGCAGAAGAAGTAAATATGATTGCTTCAGGAAACCATCCTAAACAGCTATCTGAGCAGCGCGAAGAAACGGAGTGTCAAGACTGCGAGAGTAACCACCGGAGATTTCTAGCTCTACTGGATGCCTATTACCAAGTTAGGAAGGATAGGGAGGCTATCATGTCTGTAGCTGAAGATGGTCCCGTGCCATGAAGTTTTGAATATTGACAGCATATATGATTGCAATGGGAAGATGATCTCGACATTTAGGAAAATAAAATTCTATTTTCTAAAATTTTATTTTGTCGTTCACGGGGGGCTATGAACCATCCTGTTCATTGGGACAATTGTATTAATTTTAGTATTGAATATTGGAATCACACAAGGCCACCCACGAAGCCAGTGTCTTACAGTATATGCCATAAAGGAGTCCAGAAGAAGCGTTCTTGTGTGAAGTGAGCGCGAGCGTCATTATGAGAAATCTCCAGAAACTCATTAAAAGGAGTTATGTCCCAAGCCAAGCCTCTTGATGAAGATTGGGGATGCTTCCCAGATCCCGGCAAAACTTATATTAGGAGGGAAGAAAGAATTAAATTAATATCTTTGGTTACGGAAGAGTTGCATTGGATTTGAGACAAGAATTGCAACCTGTATAATTTCTGCTTTATTTTGATATGCATTAGGGCTGCATTCATTAATGCATTCGTTAATTAGAGCACATGATATACTTAATGCGGGAAAAGCTTCGCGGGCGCGTGCAGATTGCACGCGATCAAGCGGCGTGATGACGCGATACGGGATTATAAAATAAGGCCGCCTGGCATATCAGGCTCATTCTTGGACCAGAAGACCGCCTGAACGAGTCGTCATACTGCGTGTTGGTACTGAGAACAACGCTTTGTCTTCGAGCTGCACCGACGACTGGTACTGCTATATCTGCGAGGAAGTAAGTAATCTACTTGAATATTCAGCTGAATTTAAGATTTTACCTGTGAGAATATGCTATGGGGAGATGAGGTACAGCTTATAAGAGACTAATGAACTAGTAGCTTCATATTTCTGTGAGGTCAAGTTATGACTGACGAACTGCTAGAATTAAGATTGGCTCAGGATAGGAATTTAGAGACGACAGGTTGTCCGAGTGAAAGGGTGAAGTAACAATGACCTAAAGTAGTGAAGAAACTGTGTACCAGGTTTAAAACTCTGAACGAGACTTGGTTAATGTGACGTGTGAGACACGATAGTAGTGGAAACAGGCATCGAGTTTGGACAGTCTGTAATATATGAATTTATTTTCAGTAACCCCAGCATCAAGTCAGAACGAGTGTTTGACATCATCATTGCAAGGAAGCCACAACCAGGAGCTGAAGCCAACACGACAACGGGCATCGATCCAGGACCGTTGGGAGCACCTGATCAGCGCGACGTCGAAGGGGACACCTTCCAACTACAGAGGGAGCTGTACGAAGACGCCACACAAGAAAGAATGTCTCCAAGTGGTCAACAGTATCTGATGCCAGCGCCGCAGTCTATCATGATGTGGTAGATTCAGTGGTCCACAGGGAGGGCCGCTCCGTAATGTCATCGATAACATAAGGTCAGAGCTTTCCAATTCTGTTTCAAGCATGTCATTTAAATTTAGATAGGAATATGGGGGCCGTCAGTCAACAGATTAGTTATGGTAGGAAAATTTTCCTTGTAATTTAGAGCTAGGCCTCAAGCTCGAACCCCGTACTTTAAGGTAGATGATTTTTGTAGATTCCTTGTTAGCGTGTGTATTTTATTTCGATGGTATTATTTTACGTATGTGTGATTTTATGGGTCTGATCGAACTCCTGTGGTCATAGGAGGTTAGTCTAACAGATAGGCATTTTTGTATCGCATTTAGGCATTTGTTTCTGCAGACGTAGATACGTATAGTTGAGACCAAGACGTAACCAGTAATTCACCCAGATTCACTAATAGAGCGAGCGAGTCCGAATATTTGAGAGATATGAGCCCATGAGAGGCAGAAGTAAGATTTGCAATTGATATGAGAGAGCCCAGCACAGTTGAGAGTATGTATTGGAGATGCCTAGTATGGCCATGTGACTATCGCTTAATGATTAGTGTTTTTGTAGCACCAAGGTTGAGCCCATGAGAGGCGTAAGTAAGATTTGCGATACTACTGGTGATATTCAGACGAGGGCAGATAGCCCAGGTGTATTTAAAAGAGGGCTTCAGCAGCAGATTACGTGAGGTGTTTCTTTTGAAAGGCGAGATTTTAGCCTGCCGCCCCAGATGAGCTCATAAATTAAGGGGACTGTCGCTAGAGAAGTGGTGAGGGTGAAGGTCGTTGAGCTTGACGTCACCGGCTTGAGATTTGGTTTTTGTCGTCTGCAGCTTGTCAAGGGTGCGAAGGAGAGGAGGACCTTGATGTTTTGAAAGCAGGGAGAGATCTTTTTATGTCCTATTTGTTTTACGTAATATTTTAACACTGGCTCGTTAGATTCTGACACCCGTGTATATGTTGATTATGTCCATTTTATATTGTTTGCATAGGTATCTTTGACGCCTTGCTCGTCATGGGACTTGGGTTCGTGACCGAGTCAGGTCATTGTAAATTTGGTGGTGATTTTTGTTTGCACCGGGGTTCGACGGTACGAGGCATAGTAAATTTTATGGGAGTCATTCAATTCTGTGTACTTCTGCAGATATCCATTCTCCTAGAGTTCGTTACTTACACTATTGTAACATGCTTGTTACAGAACAGCGGTTTTCGTGAAGGCAGTGAACTGGTTGTCATCGGCTCAGCGTTATTTTACCCTATCATATTGAAAAGCTCTTTCATTTGTAAATAATGCAATTTTGTGTAATAAATCCCTATTTGTTAAACTTTGAATGCAGCGATGGTTTCTGTTAGTTATTTTATTTTATTTTGATTTAGCGAATTCTTACCTGAGTAGGCACATGTCCTAGTGTTTTATCTTTATGTTGCCCCGTTATCCCCATGTTATCCCTGAGAAGAGCGCTTATCCGGCTGAGTGAAGAGGACTGTGTTCAGGTAAGACTATGTGCACCAGCTCACGTCTGTGAGAGTTCTTTCACTACTGTACTCTGGGTTCGAGACCGGCTTTCGCCTGGCCGGAACTTTAGAGTCCAGTAGGGCACAGTATATCACAGGAACAACCTAGAACTCCCACACGGAAACGACGGTTTAGAAGATTCATGTCGATCGATCATACAATCGACTCAATTCAGATGGCACTATTGCCAGAACCGTTGCAGCTCCCTCCTTACTCCTCACTCCTGTAAAACAAGTGTCACTAAAAGTTTCGCGGATAGTACTTGAATAAAATACCGAAGCATAAAGAGTAGCAAGATGCATCAAATTCACAGAGAATCGTTCAACGTACGTACTTCTCTCACTGATCTATATAGCAATTGGATAAAGTTGTTGTGGATGAAACCCCTCCTACCCTCACAAAAGAGAGAGGGTCTGTAGAGACGAGGTGACCAACGACCAAACGAGCAGAGGACTGGTGGCCACGGCTCTACCATGGCACTGCCTTCGTGATGTGCAGGCCGTACGGTAGCGAGCGCGAGAAAGCAATCAGCTGATCGTTAGGTGGAAGTTTTGCACGTGAGTTAGTTGAGTTACATGTGAATTCTTCGTTGTTTTATCGAAATTTTTATCGTTGGCCGTAAGTTTACTCAGATATATACGAGATGAGTCGTCATCGACTGCATTATTAAGTGAAAAGTCCTTAGTTAGTGAAGAAAATTTAGTGAGCGTGTACTCATGTGAGGCCATACGTTAAAAAGACGACCACTCTTCTGTGTTTAAATTCCATAGTTTGTATAATATTATATATGTAGTATAAAATTAATTCCATTAGTGCATTCAATGTTTTATTATCAACCACGATGTGTATATAATTAAAGGTTATCGGTGAGAGAAATCATCATGCCTAAGTGTTGCTATGTGCCTGGCTACAAAGCCAATTATAAACGAGGAGAGTACACTCCAGTATTTGTGTTTCCTCCTGATGAAAAAAGAGTTACGTTATGGAAGAAGGCTATTCCTAGGGAAAATTTAATAGGTAATCACAACACAGTTTTGTGTATCAACCACTTCCCTGAAGACCAAATCCTGATGGTGAGTTAAAATGTCTTATTATGTCACTAACATGGGCAGCATTACGTATATTTGTATGAAATCAGACCTACGGCTTTTTTTGAATTCGGCGTATTTGAAAATTCAAGTCCAATTTAGTGTCGGACCCCGTCCATTCTATATAGAGAATGGTTGCCTAGTTGTACTTACTCTTAAAACAATAATCACCACAACCGCCACCACCACTCTTCAATCAATCAATACTGATCTGCATTTAGGGCAGTTGCCCAGGTGGCAGATTACCTATCTGTTGCTTTCCTAGCCTTTTCTTAAATGATTTCAAAGAATATGGAAATTTATTAAACATCTCCCTTGGTAAGTTATTCCAATCCCTAACCCCCTTCCCACAAATGAATATTTGCCCCAACTTTCCTGTTGAATTCAAACTTTATCTTCATAATGTGATATTTCCTACTCTTAAAGACACCGCTCAAATTTATTCGTCTACTAATAGCATTTCACGCCATCTCTCCGCTAACAGCTCGGAACATACCACTTAGCCGAGCAGCACGTCTTCCTTCTCCCAAGTCTTCCCAGCCCAAACTTTGCAACATTTTTGTAACGCTACTCTTCTGTCCGAAATCACCCAGAACAAATCGAGCTGCTTTTCTTTGGATTTTTTCCAGTTCTTGAATCAGGTAATCCTGGTGAGGGTCTCATACACTGGAACCATACTCTAGTTGGGGCCTTACCAGAGACATATTTGACCTCTCCTTTACAACCTTATTACAAACCCTAAACACCCTCATAACCATGTGCAGAGATCTGTACCCTTTATATACAGTCCCGTACATGTGATTACCCTAATGAAGATCTTTCCTTATATTAACACCTAGATACTTACAATGATCCCCAAAAGGAACTTTCACCCCATCAACGCAGTAATTAAAACTGACAGAACTTTTTCTATTTGTGAAACTCACAACCTCATTTTTAACCCCGTTTATCAACAAACCATTGCCTGCTGTCCATCTCACAACATTACCGAGGTCATGTTGCAGTTGCTCACAATCTTGTAACTTATTTATCACTCTGTAGAGAATAACATCATCCGCAAAAAGCCTTACCTCCGATTCCACTCCTTTACTCATATCATTTATATATATAAGAAAACATAAAGGTCCAATAATACTGCCTTGAGGAATTCCCCTCTTAATTATTACAGGGTCAGATAAAGCTTCGCCTAATCTAATTCTCTGAGATCTATTTTCTAGAAATATAGCAGTCCATTCAGTCACTGTTTTGTCTAGTCCAATTGCACTTAATTTTGCCAGTAGTTTGCTATGATCCACCCAATCAAATGCTTTAGACAGGTCAATCGCGATACAGTCCATTTGACCTAAATCCAAGATATCTGCTATATCTTGCTGGAATCTTACAAGTTGAGCTTCAGTGGAATAACCTTTCCTAAACCCGAACTGCCTTGTATAGACTTAGTTATTAGTTTCGTAAACATATCTAATATAATTAGAAAGAATGCTTTCCCAAAACTTACATGCAACGCATCTCAAACTTACTGGCCTGTAATTTTCAGCTTTATGTCTAACACCCTTTCCTTTATACAAAGGGGCTACTATAGCAACTCTCTTATCATAGACGGTACGATAATACTGAATAAGGCATAAATGATCGTAAACTGTATTCTCTAAAACTATTGTTATGTAGTACTTTTCGATAGAACCAATAACATACCGTAAGTAAATAAAAATTAATTTTAGACGCCTTCCCCTAAACTACCATATCATCCAGGGTGAATAAAATTATGTATTGCCTAGACTGTAGTTCATGATTCCCCGACTTTACATACCGATTTTCATTCAGTTCTGTTCACCAATTTTCTCGTGGCTCGGTGTTGATATAGACTTAGCAACAAAAATTCAAATTCATGAATATCTCTGTTACCATAGCCGGTACGGTAAAAATGTAAAAGACATAGATGATCGAAATTTTAATTATCTATACTTTTTGTTACACAGTATTTATCGATAGGACCACTAATACCATAAATATTTGAGAATTAAATTTCTGGTCTTCCCCTAAACTACCATTTTACTCAGCGTGAATATAATTATTTACAGCCTAGATTGTAGTGGCTCATTTCCCGACTTTATATACCGATTTTCATTAAATTCTGTTCAGCCGTTTTCACGTGATGCATGTACATACATACATACATACACACATACATACATACATACATAGACAGACAGACCGATTCTACGAGTAGCGTCGGCTGTTCTCGAAAAGACTTAGAGAGTGTTAAGGTGGCGCCTATTGCCTTCAAGCACTGCCCTCTGGGAGTATCTTCATGCACTGCACGGTTTCTATACCAGCAGTGACGTCTGTTTTAGTTGTTACACAGCAAATGATTGGCTTGCTGATACAGACAGACAGACCACGCGTCACAAGGGATATGCGGGCGGAGCCCGGATCCTTTGTGCAATTTTAGCCCTTCGACCCGAAGGTCTTGAGTGCTGCTTTCGACCTGTAGGTATGTACAGAATGATTTGGGTTGGTGGTGGGACCTTAGTTGGGAATCGCATTGGTCAGAATATGACCTGGACCCCGGAGGGTCAAAAAGTGACTTAGGGGCAAGCCCTAGGTAGTCATAATTTCCCGTAGTGGGGTTTGTAGATTGGAAGTCTTAGTAGGTTGGTAAGGGTTTGAATTTTGAGAGTCATGATGAGATTGGTAGGTATGCAAAAGGAGGGTGAGTGGTCACCCATCCAGGTGCTAACCGTGACCAAAGTTGCTTAACTGTGATTATTTGCATGACATAGCGGAATGAAGAACTTGCTTGGAAAGGGAGGAGGTTGGAAGGAGGGACTGGGAGGGCTTGGCCGGGAGCGGCTAGCACTCTATTTTATAGTCGAGCGAGACTCACACTGAAGGCTGCTATTTAAATACTATTAGTAGTTGCAATACCCTTAAGTTTATCTCTTTTTACATAAAACTTTCTATAGAACACCTGGGGCCCAATTTTGGAACATCTAAACTTTTGTAAATATTTGCTCGAATTGCTGAGATGCTTTTGAAAATTTCGTGTTCTTTCTATAGAGAAAGGTCCTATAAGATGATGGTTCATTATTCAACACCGCCCATTTAATTCCCATGGATGCTGACGTTCCACCTGATGAAGACAATGGGGATTGTTTGCGGACCAACAGTGCATGTTTCGGAGGTTTACTTAACCATGATTAATAAATGTTACTTCAACACTAAACAAGATACA
The DNA here is from genome assembly GCF_040414725.1 of Anabrus simplex. Lineage (NCBI taxonomy): Eukaryota > Metazoa > Arthropoda > Insecta > Orthoptera > Tettigoniidae > Anabrus > Anabrus simplex. Next base: position 238,621,282 of record NC_090269.1, read on the forward strand.
TGATAAAGCTGCTGTACTTAATTTCTCCCTTTTCCAGTCACCCGTTTGCTTCTGTTAGGTTCTCTAGGTGTTACACTTCCAGTTTCACGCAATAGGTTGAAGAGGTTCACAAATAATTGACGAGATTGGTTTTCGAGGCATAGATAGTCTTTTATTTTTACACCCCTCGTTTTGCGATACCTTCATTCTTCGAAATGGCGGACCTCTTCCATTTTCCTTCTGATTAATGTTAAGATGGAATGGTTGCCCAGTTGCACTTCCTCTTCAAACAATTATCACCACAAATTGTATCCTAAACTAGACACTAGATCAGAGCCTCTCAGGGTGCATGTACCTGGTCCATGAACTGTGCACGGTGCAAAAGACGACTTTGCTTGGTTGACCAGAGTGCAGACCCCCACTCCTCGATTTGGAGCAATAGCGCTGTCTCTCTCTTTCCCCACGCCTGTCTTGCTCGCTCCACCTGTCTCCCTCTTCCTCACTTGCTCCGTAGCGCTCCAAATCCGAGCCGAGTTGAGCCGAGCTTAGCCGAGTAGCCCAGAGACAACGCGCTGGTCCGAGCCAAGCCGAGTGGGAGCGATGCATTGTGCACAGGAACTCTGCGCTGCAGTTTGCACGCGTGAGATTTTGGACGTTTGAGAGGCCCTGCACTAGATAATTGAGAGTAGAATTATAAGTGCTGTACAGTCATGAAGTATACTTTTTTTTTGCAGTTCATAATGACAAGAAAATGTCGCGAACTTCCTGCTAGTGTTTAATGGTTTAAAGGAGCATAGTTACCGTTTCAATGATGGCGGTCGAAACCGAATATCCCGTCCACTTTGAAGAGGATGAAAATTGAGACCGAATGCACCGTCAATAGTATCCATTGAGAATGATACGTTGCATTCCAGATTTAAATAACCGGGTAGTAGATGTTAGAATCGTTACGCAATAAATGAATGTTTAGTTAAACATGATTTTTCATTTCTGAAGAAACATTCCAGATGTGCCTCTTTTTTATCTTAATCTCACGAATCATCCCCTTTAATTCTAATAACAGTAGAAGAATGAAGAGATCCACTTCTTCAAGATAATCAAGATGGTGGAAAGACGAAGGAAAAGTTCATGTGTAGCGTAAAAATGAAAATCTGCCAAGACTACTCTTAATGTTAACACCGTTGAGGTAAGTACAAAAGAGGAGGACATCAAGGGAAGTAAATAGAATCATTAGTAAATCATTAGTAATCATTAGTAAATAGAATCATTGTCAAATTCAGATAGGAATTCCGGGGTCATCACACCACAAACTGAAACCAACCATATCTCTCTTTCGATGTTAGGTCCACACGTGTCAGGTGTCTCCAAACCCAGCTCGCGGGTGGTTACAAGTCATAGTAGATCCAATTTGCTCTCGACATTTCCGTACTGAAAGTTTCATTGTGACTGTCGTCGACAACGTTCAACGCTCCCTTTGAGACACAATACTGTGCACGAAAATAAAATTTTAAAAATTCTAACAGTATTATAATTCCATGAATGGAATGCACATTTTTCAGACCTTAGTATATTAAGAGAGTATTCTTTGACACTGCCTTCCACACATTTCACATTCTTATAAGATATGATATTCCTTGCCTTCATATCCATTTTCGTTCAATACATCCTGCAGCATGGTCTCCTCTCGCCCATCTTCTGACAGAGTCTGTTGCTTCCCCTTGGACAGTTTTGCGAAATTCGCAAAATGCCGACCGCGACCGTATCCCGAATTCCATTCTGGCAAACATAGAAATTAACAGTGGTCATAAAAATATTCTTAAACATATACTGTATAAACTGATGCTGAAATCTAAAAGTGGGTAGTTTTGAATCTAATACACAGTGAGAGTACCTGAACTAAGAACCAGCCACCGGTATTTTCCTAACGGCGATACGACAGTCGTCTGCCGAGTTCAATGTTTGGGAGATGCGCTCGTATCCATCTGGCCTTGGATGCAAGACTAGCTTGTTTGTGTGTTAGTGCCTATCGAAAGTCGTGTTTGTGAGTTGTGTGCTGTTCTGTTTTGTGTATTAAATCATGAAGTATACTAATGCTCAGTATATCTCTATTTGAGTCTGATTCATGTGTCAACTCGATCGTCCCATCGAGTCCAAACGCGATTTTAATGAAGATTTCCGGGTATGAATGGTCCATCATTTACAACAACCTATTCTTTTTGTAATAAATTCAGGCTACAGGAAGTGTTCTTCATAAGAAAGCAGACAGCACAGAGTTACCACCGAAGAGTTCAGAGGGTCCCTGGTTCGATTCCCGGCCGGGTCGGGGATTTTAACCTTAATTGATTAATTCCAATGGCACGGGGGCTGGGTGTATGTGTTGTCTTCATCATCATTTCATCCTCATCACGACGCGCAGGTCGTCTACTGGTGTCAAATAGAAAGACCTGCACCAGGCGAGCCGAACCCGTCCTGGGATATCCCGGCACTAAAAGCCATACGACATTTCATTTCACCACCGAAGAAAAATGAGATGATGTTGTGACAGTTGCCTACGGAATTTTTGGAGAATTTAATGATGACGAATGATACTTCCTAAAAGAATCCCTGAAGTGTGCGGACAATGATGATGAGCGGTTTTAGCATCTCCTTTCATAAAGTTGATCAGTAACAAACTTCTTAAAATAGTTCGTGGTACCGTTGTTTGAGTGTATCATTACCGTTGAAATCTGTCGATTCACAGTAAAGTCTATTGCGCTTTCCGTTAGGAAAACAGGGCGACTGGTTCTTAGTTCAAATACTTTCACTGTACTATGGCATTACAACGCAATTAAGTCCACATCCCAAGTAAACATTTGCGAAGGTGTGGAAAGTGATTTTAAGGCTAAGAAGAGCAGTTCGTACATGACCGGCACAGAGGTGAACGTAACGTTATACGTTCTGATACGTGCTTTGTGTGGACTTTAATAAAATCTGACTTGTACGGGGAACCTAACATGAAGTAATCATTATTCGAACTAATGGAGAAGCAATATCGTCAAATAACGGCACTTCAGTTGACATCATATCTCGATCTACAGGAAACTCCGAATTCGGACAAACCACCTGGATGATTTATAGAAATGGGAGATTTTCGTATCAGACAGATTTATAAACCTTTCCACACAGTATTCCTGAAAAAAAAAATATTTGAAGCAATTCCACCGGAGTGAGCTAACATGGGTTCTTACTCTGTTCACTGGTAAGTTTCTGGTGGGAATGTAAGATTGTACCTCATTAAATGTACTGAACGGGACCAAAACGGAAGAAGTGTTGTAATGGTACCTACAAGCATCTTGAAGATAGTGTAATGATACGAACCAGTCTTAAGGAAATTCGCCGCTACGTGTAAACGCTTTAGCCTCTGAGCCAGCACACCAGGCAAATGCTGGGGCAGTTTTTTAATAAGGCCACGGTCACTTCCTTCCCAATTCTAGCCCTAAGCTATGTTGTGTGTTTAGTGTTTACAGTTAATACGTTATAACAGTTCACTCAGAAAAGAAGCATGGCAACAAAATTCCAACGTACAAGCACCTTGAAATGTACCTTTGAATGAGACAACAGATCTTTGGCATGGGAAACTCATGAATGGATCCAACATTTTTTGAAACTGACAGTGGACCAGATAAGAACGATTCAGCTAGACAAACTAGAAAATATCACCTCCATCAATGTTATATCAACTATGGCAACAATCCTGGGGAGCTGGAGCTGAGCTATTCGTCAAGATCGCTGCTATACATTGATCTTAGGACAATAGATGGTGCAGTGGCTAAAACATAAACAGTTACTAACCCGATCTGTTATACGATCATGTTACAGTGAAATGTCCTCACGGTCTTACAACTTCTAACCTAGGACCCATTGGTCTGAGAATAGTTGGCTCTTTTTTCTTTCTATTTTGCTTTACGTCGTACCGGAGAGTGGGAAGGAAGCGATTGTGGCCTTAATTAAGGTACAGTCCCAACATTTGCCTAGTGTGCTGACTCAGACGAGTTTACATTGCTCTTTTGGGGTTAAATCTTAGGAACTGGAGCAGGGCTACTAACCCGACCTGGTATACGATAATTTCATACTGCAATGTCCTTGGGAACTTACATCTTGTAACCTTGGACCTATTGGTATTTTGCTGGTGCAGGGGCTAATGTGTAAGGTAGCTACTAATCCGACCTGGTATACGATCGTTGTCACATGCAATGTCCTCGAGTCTTACAACTTGTAAGCTAGGACGTCTGGCTGACCCTGGGCTTACCTCTTCTTCCCTTTTGCTGAGCACTTCTCTTTTATTTATTCTCTCAAACCATATCTGAATAGGAAAACAGGGTTCAGTTTCTGGCTGAGTTGCAGATTGTAACTCTTCCGACTCGGCGACTGGGTTGTTTGTACTGCCCCAACATCCATCTACTGTTCGGCCACCACCTCAATTGAGCTCGGCTATAATACAGTAGAGTGGTTTCGGTAGCTAGTCGAGGAACTTCTCTCTCCGGATATATTGTAGTAGGATGGTAACCCATGGGCGAATAGATAAGATGGATACCACGCGAATATTTCCTCAGGGTCTTACAATTTATAACCTGGAACCTCTAGCTGAGTTTTCATTATTTTATTCATGTTTTATTAATTATTCTTATTAACATATCTCTATCTTGTCTAGGGAAGCGGGGTTCGGTTACTGCTTGAGTTGCTAATTTATCTCCCGACTCGGTGATTGTGGTGATTGTATTGCTCCAACATCCCCGGAATTCATGCACTACACCCTCTGTTACAATAACACACGATTTTCTATACACAACTGATGCTGTCCACACTCGTCGGAGGGTCTGACTTACAAAGGCTGTACACTTTCGGTTGGAAAGTGTCGGTATGTACTAGCAACTCAATTAACAAGTCAAGGGCGGAAGGTTTCATTGGAGAGAATTTGATCGTTGACTAGTCAGCGGGAAGTTTGGGATGTGGGACACAAGGGAACTAAGAGAGTTAGTATCAGAATAGCAGAACGTGTCAAGAGGCTGCTTGCTTTCCAAGGTCGCAGGTATTGCGTTTGCTCTTCAGCACATGCTACGTCGTTAGAGTCCGACTCGTTGGTTGAATGGTCAGCGTACCGGCCTTCGGTACAGAATGTTCTGAGGTCGCTAGAAACACTCAGGTCCATTTTTGTTTTAGAAGGGGTTTTTAAATCAGGATGACCTTCCTGATTCCTCATGACTTTTGGAATGGAAATCTCAAGCTGGGATCAGTCGGGATTAGTACTTCAGCATTCTAGGTGGAAGCTGCCTATAACGCCGCCTAATTACTTGGTTCATAATGAACGAAAATAAATAAATAAATAAGAGCAACATTTCCCTCTGTGAAATAGTCACCTTGGTGATCTAGATCTAAATACGGTTAAAGCTGCCTTCTCTCCATCCTGTGATTAGTAGTACAGTATATTTAGTATCTATGCTCCATATCGTGCTTGTCCACCTTGTTCGTAACACTTTCCTGTGGCATCCTTCGACAAACTGATGTAGCTTTTACATCAATTATAGCTGTCATCGTCGCATTTAAACATAAATACAATAGAAAGGAAGGTTGTAAAAGTAGAACTTTAGGCAGTTCCATATGTTTTGTAAGACAGACATAAGAGAGTTTTTAGAAAGCTATTATTACCGGTGACTGCTAGCAGTCTATGGGATTATGAAATACTACAGCTTTTCGACTTTAAAATGACATATTAATCTTCCTGCAGCTCAACTCCAAGTATTAAAAAATAGGTGGGTGTGTCACCGCATACAGTTTCCATGTATACGCGTTCGTTGAGTGACAACATCCTTCTTCAAATTTCCCGGTCTTTCATAATACATTATATTATGTATGTAGGGTATATTTCTTGTGTTGGCTTCTTGATTTTACAGGCTACTGTTTTTTCTGCATTGCTGTATTCCTTGGATATCGTTGTTTACATTGGAGTCATTTGGTGTTTAGTTCAAGATTTGTATTGCATTATTTCTATTGTGTAATTGGAACTTATCGAACATACCTTGATTTAGTAATAGAGTTTATAAGAAGAAAAAGCCCCCTTAGATGTACACTAGTTGAACTAACACAGCTTCTCGTACCGTAGGAAACGATTCTGAAATAGTGTGGTTATACATAAAGTAATATCTACTTCTGTCTCTAGCACAGGCACGAAGTTACGTGGATGAACCGGAAAATAATCCAATTTATTGGAAGAGGTGCTGATGATAATGTGAACAAAATAATTAACATTTCACTTGCTATAAAAGGTGATAGACAATTATTATTATTATTATTATTATTATTATTATTATTATTATTATTATTATTATTATTATTATTATTAGCGTATGGCAAGGAAATTATATACATAATATATCCGCAATAAACAAATATTGATTCACTTTAGGCATCAGTGTTATCTGTTATATCTGAATGTCCAACATTTCAATCCACTGTAGTGCTTCCGCTGTTGGAGATAGGAAGTCTTCCAATCTATCTGGATAAGCCCGTACTTGACACTCGCTTAATGTGGGAAATAGTCTGGCGAGGGGCTCCACAGTTACATTCTGGAGATGGTACAAAGATCCGCTTGTAGAGAGAATCCCTGCACTTTCCATGACCTGTCATTCTGGACCAAGTTGCACGTGGCAGTTGGGATCCATTTGCAATTTTTCCCCTCTGAAGATGTTATGCAGGGCAAGTCAGGAGAATTATTTCACCGGCCTTTCCACTCCTCCAAAGCATTGAAGTTGGTGGACGTCTTCAGAGCAGTATCACAAAGTGGTGGATGTCGTGATTTCAGTCTTTGGAGACTAAGAGCTGGTATGTCATTTAGAACAGGTAGCAAAGGATTCTTTCAGTTCCTTTTGTACTCTCGAACAAGAGCACTGGATCTTCGTAAGTCAGGTGAATTGGTCCGAGAAGGTAGTGTCCACGCCTTTAATGAGGCAGGTGTACATGGTGGAAGGGGAAGGCGACAGCCAACGAGGCGTCTGCCCGTTAGATTATTCTTGGGCCGACTGAGCTGCAGCAGAGAAGAGCGCCACCCAGCCGAAAAAATCGTGGACATGCGACGTACGAAGAGGATGAAGCAGTTCATTATTCACCCTGATTTTCCATGTCAACTGTTGCAGTTCGTAAAGTGGTACTTGAAAATGAGAGCCTTCATAAGTCGAAATGTGAAAAGCATTCATAGCAGCCAAAGAAACTGAAAAAGAGAAAGGCAAATTTACATTAATTTTACATGCTGTCCACAGAACGTTTTGTTGAGGTTACAGAAAAACTTCAATCTTACTTACAGAGAGAGGGACACTAACTACAGGGAAAACATACCTGTTGAAGAAAGAGACATTAAGGCGAGTTGTATCTCAAGGTGGACATTGTAGAAAAACATGGCATGCAATAATATTTAAATACTTATTAATGAGTTTAGTAAACTTACCATTTCAGTCATCATCTTTCGCAATCTCTTCCCGTGCCTTTTCATCCACGTCCATCTGATAACTGTTAGTTAAATAAACGTGAATATCTCTACTGCTTCCAATAATTTTGTGCAAAACTCTTTTTTTGCCGAACGTGCTGAACACGTTTAACGGAGATGTCGAGACTACAGCAGATATGAGGGTGTATCAGTCACTGAATCATATCATGTTACCTTGCAGCTGACACATAGAGTTAGATCACGTACGATAATGTAACACTTGAGGCCAGGTAGAACTGTAGAAGCTCCGGTGGACGATGTTCATTCTAAACCCAGGTTCCCAAATAACTGTAAGGGTGATATTTTTGCAAATCAAACTGCAGCTGCGTTATGACAGTGGACCAAGAACCTTATTTGTTGCATGGTAAGCAATGTGATGGTACTGAGTCGGAGGACTCCAAGAAATGGATATTTCCTTACTTACTTTCCACAGCCAGTCGGGCAGATGTTGCTCTCTTCTTGATAATTACAGTTGGCTGAATATCGGTAGAGCACCACTCAACAATACAGTATCCTGATATTAACAAAAATAACTAACCTGGTTTCAGTACGTGTGTCCTGTCTAAGCCGTTGTACTTGGACAGCATAGCCATCTTCATGGGGTAGACAGGACGGTTGGTGACAAGGTATCGACCTGAGGACATACAATTAAAACTGAGAGTTGTCTAGGAAAGACGATAGACTCCACATTCCCATGAAACTCTTACTTTAAAGTACTTGGGAAAAATTCGTCTCACCCACAATCAAATTTTCACAATATTTCATCCTCAGGAAGCCTTCAGAGATGACGTGAGTTAGTTAATGGCCTTAATACACAGCTAGGAAAGCAGAGGGGATTGATAAGATTTCTGGGGATATAATTAAAGCAATCGGTTGGGATATAGTGCCATATCTGAAATTAATTACTGTTTGCATGAAGGAACGATACTGAATGCGGAACGCCCGTACTTAGCTATCTTGGAGAGCATGGATTTACGCAAAGCCTTTACGGTCCATGCTTGGAATGCGTATAGAAAGAGAGGTTTTCGAAATAAACTTTTTAAACTAAACTGTTTGTTTATTCACACAGAAGACAAGTTGCATATCACCTTCAATACAGCCGGAGTTGGAAAAGAGGAGTGACTGTATTTTGTGTTGTGGCAGCCGATGGTCCTCGCTGCTGGTACTCTTTCTCCACACCATAGGTCAGCTCTCTGTACCATGGGACCACGTGAATTCTCACGATGACTAGAAATTCTGGAAGTTCTGGTAGATTGCAGATGGTCTGGGAATCTAAGTTCCAGGGATCACTCATTCAGTACGATTGTGTACACTCGACTGGTCACTGGTGCAGTTTGCTTTGCTAGTGGCTTTACGTCGCACCGACATAGATAGGTCTTATGGCAACGATGGGATATGAAATCCGTAGGACTGGGAAGGAAGCGGCCATGGCCTTAATTAAGGTACAGCCCCAGCATTTGCCTGGTATGAAAATGGAAAACCACTGAAAACCATCTTCAGGGCTGCCGACGCTGGGATTCGAACCCGCTATCTCCCGGATGAAAGCTAAAAGCCGCGCACCCCTAACCGCACGGCCAACTCGCCCGGTGGTGCAGTTTGAAATTAAATTGAGTGGTTTGAATGGTTATCATGAAAGGAGTAAATAAACGTGGTTATACCGTGTAGAATGTCAATAGAATCTATCACGAACATTTGTTTACTATAACTGCACTTACGAAAGTAAAGAGATTATCCTGCGTTTCGAATGTTAATGGGATCAAACTCTCACTCAAAAAGCAAAATTCACTTGACACAGTTTTTAACGATTTTCAAAAGAAACATTTCATTCAGCACAGTTTTGAAAATAAATCATTCACTTGGCACAGTTTGAAATAAATTCAAAATAATGATTTACTTGTACGACAAAGTAATTTCTCTTCACTTTTAATTTCGTGTGGCTATTTCTAGCCGGGCGCAGCCCTTGTAAGGCAGACCCTCCGATGAGGGTGGGCGGCATCTGTCATGTGTAGGTAACTGCGTGGTGGAGGATAGTGTTATGTGTGGTGTGTGGTGTGTGAGTTGCAGGGGTGTTGGGGACAGCACAAACACCCAGCCCCCGGGCCATTGGAATTAACCAATGAAGTTTAAAATCCCCGAGCCGGCCGGGAATCGAACCCGGGACCCTCTGTACTGAAGGGCAGTACGCTGACCATTCAGCCAACGATTCGGACATTTCTCTTCACTGAAGCTACTTGTTTAATTCTATTTAAGTCTAATGTAGAATAAATGTCAATGAGCATTCCAGCTGCATTTACGAACTCTTAGTCTTATGCACTGTCCTAAGGACTGAGTCAGCATTTCCACTCGAAGAAGGAAAGAATTTGAATTACACTTGGAAATAATAGTCCTAATATTAGCACTCGGCATTCAACTAAGTTTGAATTCACAGTTTCAAAATCTAAGTTCAATTGCACAGTTCTAATAAAACTTGAAAAATGCAAGTCCGGCGTACACTACTTGGAATATGAACTGCCAAAAAAAAATATTCAGCCACTTTTATACGATGGATTTCTGTCGAAGTTCACGGTAATACACTTGTAGAATTCCGTCGGAGATTGTCCTACAGTCAGCCATCACGGCTAGGCTGTGGAATCACTCACTGTCTGTCATGTCGCCTGGTCCTCATGAAAATGAAAACCTACAGCCAGTCATTGACCGGGTCAGGGGTGTAATGAATGAAACATATACAGGCTATTATTACGATGGGGTCGCCACTCCCAAAGTGATGTATATTAATGACTGATAGATGGTATGAAATGATAATGGAGAGTGTTGCTGGAATGAAAGATGACAGGGAAAACCGGAGTACCCGGAGAAAAACCTGTCCCGCCTCCGCTTTGTCCAGCACAAATCTCACATGGAATGACCGGGATTTGAACCACGGTGTCCAGCGGTGAGAGACCGACGCACTGCCGTCTGAGCCACGGTCGCCTTGTCCTCAATTTGTACGAAATCAGCTGGTCGCGACGCGAGATTTAACATGCAATAACTTCGTCAATTTTCCATGGATTTGCTTGAGACTTGGCAATTGTGCATAGTTTGTCATTTTCCAAAAAGATTGGCTACATGGTGATGTAGTCCAAATCGTGATACTAATGTTATTTATTGAGTTATCAGGCATGGAACTATAGAACATTCTATATGACGTAGCCTGTCATTGACCGACCAGCACCTCGCTCCTCGTTCGCGAGCTGCGGTCGGCTAATCTCGCGCGCAGCGGGTATTTTAAACTTTAAATACTTCGAGACGGGGCGCTGTATGAGCGTTCCTGATTCATTACCAAAATCAATGGAGAGTAGTGGCAAAGGAGGGTGTTACCAAAGTAAACTGTAAGTTCCCTTATCACCATTTTAAGTTTGAAACAGGCAATTTCGGTCTTACTTGTGCTTGGCTGAAGTCTCTGTGGTCCGAAGTAGTCTCACAGGACAGAGAGATCATTTACTAGCAGCTCTTATTTTCTCTCAAAACATGGATCTCTAGCAATTGCCCAGTCATATTGTGGGGGGGGTAGATTTTATAGCATCCAAGCTGAACAAGTGCGGGGCAAGCATTGAGCCTTCAGGAAGTAGAATATTTAATTTCTTTGGCTTGTCTGTATCACTGTCAATGATGACCTGAAAACTTCTACCACTCATCATGTTAGTTACTAGACGAGTCAATGTCTGACGTCAAATAACCTGAAGTAGTTTACAAATTACATCCTCTCTCCAAACAGTGTCATAAGTAGCCGTAAGGTCTATTAAAGGCCACAGATGTCTTCTGATGATTCTGGAACCCTGCCTTTATATAAGTGGTTAATGAAAGTACTTGGTCTGAGCAACTTCGTTGTGGTCTGAAACTTGTTTGTTCTATGGGATTACCTCAAGCACTTTCGAGGCGATTCTGTTCAGAATTAGTATCTTAATTAATTTGTAGCACGTATTCAGTAATGAAATAGGTCTGTAGCTGTCTGATCCATCAATGGGAATTTCAGGGTCCAAGATGGAAACAATCTTGGTCAGTGTAAATAAGCGAGATAGCTTACTAGTCAGAATATTAACATCTGATAGAGCTCTGTATCTGTGCCCTTGATGGTGCAGGGTCTGGTATATTCTGATCCATAATATATATATGCTTTTGGCCCTCTAAGGAGCACGTAGAACCATTATTTAGCATTGGTATTCTTCATCTTCTTGTTCTTCTTAGCTCCCCACACTTCCTCATCCTTTCATTACGGCCTTGCCATCTTCCTTGTGTCCACGCACTTTTGATTTTCAAATTTCTTCTTAATGATGTTTCTATTGCGTAGAGTGCCTCTGGGAGAACAACACTCTTGTAGTGTCAGAGTTTGGCTTTGGTGGAAAGTGAGTTCTTGTTGTAAACGTTCCAGGTGATTGTATAGACTTTAAGTAATTTTTCAGCGCGGTTTTTGTTGGCTTCTCTTTCATTGCCAGTGCTCCCGATAATTTCACCTAAATACTTAAACTGTTTTACCTGCGTGACGCTGTCATATTGGGTCACGAGTGTCACTAGGTTCGAGTTGTTAGAGACCATGTACTGTGTTTTTTCGTAAGAGATGTGGAGGCCAGTTTTGACAGCAATCCCATGAAGCTTCTCGATGGCATGTCTGGCTTTCTCAGGAGTTCGGGTGTTTATTGCTAGGTCGTCAGCGAAAGCAAGGCATTTTATGTTGATCCGTTTATCTTGTGTTCCCATATGGATTCCAGGTACTTCTTTCTGTCTTTCTCCCAAGTTTTAATGACCTTGTCTAGTACTAGGCTGAACAGGAGTGGGGACAGCCCATTACCTTGTCTAACACCTGTTCTAATTTCCAAAGTTTCAGAGATTTCACCCAAGAATTTAACTTTAAAGGTTGTGTCTGTCAAAGTTTGTTGATTTAACGTGGTTGTTTTGTTGTCAACGCCATATTCGCGGAGTACATTAAAGAGGGTGACACGAACAACGGAGTTCTGATCCATAATAAATTTTGATAAATGAAGAAACATTTGAAGAAGGTAAATTTGTATCTGTAACACACGAAAATGAGTATTTTCCTGATGGATTTCCTGTACAGGAGCGGAGAAAACTATGTTTAAATGCGCTTGCCTGTGAGATATCCTAAGTATTTGGATGTAACCCTGAACACAACTCCAAATGATGCTGCCAAAATTACGACAAGAAACAACATCCTTCGGAAATTATACGGTACTTGGGGTGCCAGCGAACTACTCTCCACTGCACAGCTTTAGGCCTAGTTTGTTCTGTCGTTGAGTATTGTGCACCAGTGTGGATAAGCAGTCCTCGTGTAAGATTAATATATGAGCAACTGAATAAAATACGATGCACATGAATACAGGAACAAATATATCAACTCCTATGCAATGGCTCCCTATCACTAGCTACATCCCTCTACACACCGGTGAGAGAATATCTCAAGATCAAACCGACAAATAACTACATCTCCATGGAGACGTTAACTGTCTACATGTGCACCGATTTACGTTCAAGACATACACCTATACGCATGGCGGAGTACTGTTTAGCTAACAGATTTAACTCGGATGAGAGATGAGCCCATGAATGAACATTATTTCCCCTTAAAGAGAGTTCAGAAATGCCGTGCATAACTGAGAAGGTACCTGGGTATTTTCAACCTCAATAGATCTGGTCGAAACTGAACCGAATTTGGAGCAACCACGCTGAATGTTTGGATCTCCTGTACAAGTGGAGAAAAAGACGTTCACCATGTTACGACTGTGGCTCTGAAAGGCAGATTTTCAGGCACATGGCTCAAGAGCACCCGCGAAGATCTTACAATGGCGAACTTAGAAACTTCTCCGTCAGGAAACTACAGGAACTCCAATATATCTCTAATCTCGATATACAATTACAAATGCATGTGTGCCATACGATAAATAAATTAACTCAGAAAATATTTCCGTTCAAAGGCAACACTATTGCCTAACACAATACTTATACAATTTTCAATTATTTTTTTTCAATTTTGCTTTTACGTCTCATCGACACAGATAGGTCTTACGGCGGCGATGCGATACGAAAGGCTTAGGAGTGTGAAGGAAGCGGCCGTGGCCTTAATTAATGTACACACCCAGCATTTGACTGGTGTGAAAATGGGAGACCACGGAAAACCATCTTCACGGCTGCCGACAGTGGGGATCGAACCCACTATCTCCGGAATGCAAGCTCACAGCTGCGGGCCCCTAACCACACGACCAACTCGCCCAGTATGGTGAAATCTGCAGGCTAAATTTCATATGCAAAATAGTATAACTAAGTGAGTGAATTATTACATTGTAGAAGTTTATTGATAAGTTAGTGACCATTCGTTTGTATTACGTATTCTAAAAAGTGTGGAGAAGGACCCTTCATTCCCAGAAAGAGCCTGATTTGAGAAATTAAGTTTCAAAAGTGGAAATATCATGGCAAAAACAATCGTTTATGAATGCATGATTAGAAGACCCCAAATTCAAAGAATAGTTGTCTAAATCTAGTGATCGTTTCAAAGTGAGGTACTTGTATGTATGTATGTATGTATGTATGTATGTATGTATGTATGTATGTATGTATGTATGTATGTATGTATGTATGTATGTATGTATGTATGTATGTATGTATGTATGTTAAATCTTCAGCCCTAAGGCTAGTTGGACCTCAAAATCTCTGCCACCAGCTGTCATAAATGGCCTAGGCATCACTGAAGAAGCATACTAGGGAAATGTGGAGTGAGGTAGTTTCCCGTTGCTTCACAAATAATTTTGTGGCAAGTAAAATTGAACTGCACTGTTTCGCCCTATTACACTGGAAAAAACTCACAACAGAGGAAAACAGTCACAAAAATTGATATGATGCTCATTTATGAAAAAAGGGAGTCACGATAAATGCATCAATATGTGCGTTGTTCTCAGCGGATTTGTCTAGCTCCTGAGATCTGGAAACATTGATTTGAAAAGTAATGTGAAAGTGGCGCTCACTCTACCATCTTTGGAGGTTTAACAATCATTGGATCACAGCAGTAGAGTATTGAACCGAAGTTATCTCTGTCGCAGACCATGGAGGTCTTTGGAGGAGCGGAGAGTAATAGTTTTACTACCCGCTACCTTGCGACTAAGATAGCGTGGTTAGCACTAATGTTCAAGATTATTATGATAAAATATTATATATTTAATGCCTTTTCAGTCACGGCAGATCTTAAGGACACTCCAGAGTAGCGGAATTTTGCCATAAAAAGGGATTTCCTAACATACCAGCAATAGTGTTGACAAGGGTTACTTAATACCAAGTGGTTGCATTTTATCCCGCAATGTTGAGCATAGAAGGTTGTACTGAATGGCTCAGACGATTAAGACACTGGCTTTCTGAGACCAAGTTCGTAGGTTAATCCTGACTCAGTCTGGTGGTATTTGAAGGTACATAAATACGTGAGCCCCGTGACGGTAGATTTACTGACACGTAGAAGAATCCTGCGGGACAAAATTTCGACACTTCGGAGTCTCCTAAAACCGTAAAAGTAGTTAGTGGGACGTGAAACCAAGATTATTATCATTATTATTAATATTATTAAAGTCATGCAGGAATATTTAGGGAACGAAAACAGAAAATAACAAATGTTTGCGTTAATATATTATCTCTATCGACAAAAATGTACTATATAAAATCGTGTACATCGGAGGGAGACTGTACTAGTTCAATATTTATTTCTTCTGTAGCTTCATAGTACTGTCATTTATTGTGGCAACTATCAGTCTACTTGGTTCCAAATACTCACCCATCTGGCAGTGGAACCTGAACACATTCAGAAAATGATATAAAATATGTGAGCAGCTGGTCCCCAGTCTTCTTTGAGACGTTGTGTTCAAATCGTCGACGCATAATTTATATGTAATTATTTAGTACTTCATACATGTAATCAATTCAGTTTTAAATGTTTTAATGCTGTGACAATATTTTTAATATTTATAATGTCCATTTGAAATGTTTCTCTTATCCCAGCCATTAACCTCCTGGTGGAAGTGTGTCCCATGGGTTCCGGGGGGAAGAGTATAGCATACTTCACACACTTACCCCAAATCCCTATTCATGATTTATTTATATTATTTAGAACTTATTCGAGGGAAACAAACCGGAAAAATACGTATTTAATTGATTTCGTTGACTGTATTTCGTTTCTTGGCTTAGCAGATATTTTAAATAAACAAAATATTGCCTATGTGTCTGTTAGGTCAACAGCCCAGAGGCTGGTTGGATCCTCAAACAGCACCACCAAAGATTATGCGGTTATAAGGAAACCCCCAAAACCAATGGCAGCACCAAAATGAGGCGTCTTAGGCAAGATGAGGAGTGAGGTAGTTTGCCATTGCTTTCCTCACTGGGTCAGAAAGTACTATTGCAGCACAACTGACCCTGTGAGCAGCACCTTTCATAACACTCAGATGCACTAGTCGTGCTCTCAACACTACCCATACCCCAGCAGCTTCCATATTGTCACAGCCATGGATGTTGACTGGGACTTCGGTGGAAGCTACACTTTACTCTAGCCTGCGCCAAGAGATGGATGCGAAAGTACTGTATCTATCAAGAAACGACAGCAGGCAGATATTGCCTATAGCAGAAAATAATTCCCTGTAGACTTGCCCCGTTTTCATCCTATAGATATGTATTCAAGAGGGTTTACAATTATATTTGGCATTACTTAAATAATTGTTTTGGGCATAATTTAATTAGTGATACTGCCGTATTTTTACAATTGCCAATGTGGTATCGGTCGTATGGATTAACGCATAGCATACATTTGCAGTCTTCACTTGGGTCGTGGAAACGTTTAGTGCAGCTATTTTAGACGAATTGGGCACTTACTCTCATAAGCAGGTCCATAAAGCAGTCATTGTGTGCAAGTCAATATTAACTTGCAGTTGATATAACCAATAAGATTACTTCAATATGAAAAATAATTTTACTTAGGAAACCCTAATCTAATGCCAATAATCAAATTTTGGTTCGCACTTGCCCCATTCCACCTTGCTCTCATCAGTTTATCCCAGGTATTTCTGGGGTTGCTGGAATTACACATGCCAGATATCCTCCATGACGACACGTGATTTTCGAGATGAATACACCAACCCATGATCGACCGGGATTTGAAACTCATCTCACCTTGCAGAATCTCGGGACGAGTCTGAACGCCGCCGGCGGCGCTGTTATCAACTTGAGCACGACAAAATAGGAGTATGATTCACGTCCGTACTGAGAACGTGTGTGTAGAGTTTCGTGACATTAGCTGCAACGATGCCGAAGTGGATTGACACTTATAGGGAGGGTTACAAAACAGTCCGTTCCGATGCTAAATATAGCTATTCTGTAATCCAAGGAATGATCAAGAAGCGTGATTTCTTGATATCAATGAACGGGATCAGTGCTGTATTGAATAAAAAAGGCAAAGGCCGACTGGGCTTAATTCCAGAGGGGGAAAGACAGGCGAATCCACGACCAGCCACTAGCCGTACACCAGAAGTGATGAGGAAAGTGAAGGCCCTTGTCTCAGGTGGTAACGCTGCCCCCCCCCCCCAACCCCTCCACAAAGGACTACCGCACGTAAGTTGTAAGTTGGGGATGTCTGTTTCAACAGTTGATACCATAATCAACAAGGACCTGCAATTAGAAAAGCAGCCTAAGAGCCGAGTTCACAAGCTGTTGCCTTGTCACGTTTCGGAACGTCGCACTAACGCAAGAAAGCTGTATGAGGGCTGCCTGGCAGGGGACGGATGGAAAGATGTGGTGACATTAGACGAAGCATATGTGTACAAACCCCGCTCGATTTACTCCCGCCCTAGAGACAATGTTTATCGTGCATTGTATAAAGAATGCCAGGAAAGTTTTCCAAGGGGTTTCATGATCATCGCTGGCTACTGCTACAATGGCAAGTTAACCATTCGCCGTGTCGGTAATAATGTGAAGGTGAACTCTACATACTATCAGCAAGAGGTTTCAACACCCATGTATAACACAGATATCCCAATACTGTATGGGAGGGCGAAAATTCAGGTATGAATGCGTCAAGATAAAGCATCCAGCCACACCTCTCGTTCGACTAGTCTTGTCTTAGAGAGAATGGAGATGGAAACTGGAATCCGTGCAATCACTTTTAATGATATTCCGGTGAAGGCACCCGATGGGTCATGCATGGACTTCTGTGGATTTCGACTCCTAAAAAGGGCCTTAGGAAATAGAAGTCGACACGCTATCAATGGCCTCTGGAAAGCCTGTCAGGGGGATAAGATAGACATGCTAGCTCTACGAAGAAGTCTGCTGCAATGGAAATTACGTTGTCGGGCTATAGCTAGAAATGCTGACTTTCCACGTGAGTATGATCGTTGGTGGAGACATAGCTTTTTATAAGCTAATTACCCTTCAAACAACATCCCCCAGAGGTCCCAAACCACCTTCTGCATTGCAGAATTCATTCAGCTCCGAGAAATGCAAAGAAGAGTTTTACTGGAAACGTGGAGTTATTTTATATCAGAAGAACAATAATGCAAGAAATTACTTGCAAAAGATGATAATATTAATGAAGTTAATAATTCTTACCCGGTACCGGTACCATATTCACTGTAGGATTTCTTTCCATCGGTAGAAATCTGCTGTTTGAAGTTCTCCCTGCTGCTGGACTATGATACATAGGCGGAAGCTTACTTCTCAGATCAGGGTTTGGATAACCAACCATCTGGAGGTATCTGGTATTTGGTAGTCTTCTCGCGTCTGGGTTGCGATAACTGACTGGAAGACTGACTGGACGATTGGTTGGACGAATGGCTGGACGACTGTCTGGACGACTGGTTGGACGAACGGTTGGACGACTGTCTGGACGAATGGTTGGTAGACTGCCTGGACGAATGTCTGGACGAATGTTTGGACGAATAACTGGATGACTATCTGGATGACTGACTGGACGACTGTCTAGACGACTAACTGGATGACTGTTCGGATGAATGTCTGGACGAATTTCTGGACGACTGGCTGGACGACTGGCTGGAAGACAGACAGTGATTACCACAAATTTTGTAGTTAGCTGTAAACTGAGTATGTACTCCTAACTATGTCATATATTCTCATTATTGACCAAGTCAAGATATATTCTCTATCAATGTTCACAATTTATGAGGAATGCCGTAATTATGTACATATTAAATTAAACTATATTTTAAGATTCAAAGTGGACTGCTTTACCGAACAAACAAGGCAGAGTGCTAAGGACGATGTTTCAAGGGATTATGAACACCGGAGGAAGAAGAGCGATAATGGTCCAAACCGACGACAACCTTGAGGAATTGGAGTTCTTAAGTGAACCTGAAGTTGGACAGCCCTCAAGCGAATGGTAGCAGGCAAAGCGGCAGGATCTAACAATGTGGCAATGGCTGCTTTCAAGCCTCTGCCAAAAGCAGGTGTGTGGGTGAACACGAAAAATATTAATATTATTCTGTAAAATACAAAGATACAGGACAAGTGGGGAAAGAGTTTGCTGGTTCCTATTTACAAACGGAAAGGTGGCGTTCAGGATTGCGCCAACTGTCGTCCCATCAATTTGACACGCTACACCATGAAGTGGATAAAACGAGTCCTGGACAGAAAACTGGGGAACAAACAGGAAGATATCGCACAGAACCAGCTGGTTTTCGTGAGAAAAAGAGGAAAAACGAATTGTATCTATCTAGTTAGTACCTTAAAGGTAGGGTTTGCCGGTTTTGAAGGTCTGAATTATTGTCCCTTTTTAACAGCATATGGCACGCCCATTTTTACCATATCACTTTTGCCATGTTTAAAGTTATCTATTTACAGTAGCATTTCCTGACCGTGCATTTCAGTTCATTATACTTCAGCTAGCAACTCTGCACTATGTTCGAAACTTGTAGTCGGCGAGCGAAACGGTGGCGCCGAGCCCAAGCAAGGGACTCGCGGGAGTGAGACACAGAGGCATCTGGTTTATATGAATGCAACAATAAACGAAACCCTGCATTTTAATGAAGCAACACTTAAGATTGAAAAACCTGCCATTGTTGAAACTTATGTTACAACGTCGAAATAGAGTACCATGTTAATTTGTAGGAAAGACGGTTTATTTTCAGAACTTCAGAATAAAGTGAAATCTAACCTAAAGAACTTTTACATAGCTGTGATAAATTATCTGGAAAAAGTTTATGACTTCAATGATGTTAATATTTTTAAGGCTTTAGATTTGAAGAATGTTACATTTTCTGGTTTTGAAAAAATATTCATTCTTTGAAATTTACTGAAATTTGTCCACCGTTTAATTTGGATAGCTTTTATGAAAAATTTTCTTCCTATTAAATTTAATTACGTGATACTGGAGTTAGATATACCTTTACTGATACTGATAGCAGCTAGAGTTGTAATATGAACTCAAAATGGGTGATTTTTTTTCTATAAATTGATATGCTCTTTCAAATATAGCCTACTTATGTTGGTATCTTATGTTCTAAGTATACCTGCTCCAATGCACATGTTAAAAGAGGGGTTTTTTTTCATTCTTGAAAACAAATGGAATGATGAAAAGAATAGATATTCAGTGAACCCCATCAAGTCAGAAATTCAAGTCTCATTTAATTATGATCATAGTTGTCAGGAATTTCATAACTTGATTAAGGGAGACTCAGCATTATTTAAAAATGCTAAAAGTGAAGAGAAATACTGGTTTTAATTTTTCGTGTAAAAATGAAACAGCAATATTCTGAAATAAACTTTGTGCCTACAATGTCATTATAGTATAGTGTTTTCTTGAGCAAATGTCGTTATGTCGTGTAGACATTTCGTGTCTCTTATCGGCATTCCAAACACTTGGAGAAGAAGTACATTGAGAAGAACAGACTACTACATCTTGTGTCCATCGTCTGTAAAAGACCTGTGACAGGGTCCCAAGGAACATGGGAGTGTTTCAAGCGGTTAGAGGTCCAAAACACCTCTGTTGACCTGACTGAAGACATGTATCGTGACTCGGTGGCAAGAGTACGGGGCACAGCGGCGCTCAAAAACCCTTCCCTGTCAGATTTGGACTAAACCAAAGATCAGGCCTTAGATCTTTTCTGTTTGTTGCCGTTGTGGACACAATCATCCAAGATATCCAAGGTTAAACAACGGCCAGCCTTCTATTTGCTGGCGACATCTTCTTGACCACCTACGTACGCCAGAACATCCACCTACAGATATCGAGATAGGCTGAAGTGATCGAGAAGCATGGTCTGAAAGTAAACCGCTGAAATGTGAAATATATGGAATATATTCAGCGAGAGGAGCCAGGATCATTGGTATCTAGAGTTCCGAGTTAATAAGATGGCCAGATTCAAGTATCTTGGTCCTATAAAATGGTAGTTGCGAAGAGGACGTCCGATAAACAGTAAGTTCCGATTGGGCGGAGTAGTGTGACATGTGAGGAATCCTCAAACACAAGAAGCCGACAAATCTACAAATAAGTTTTCCGCTTATGCATAAAGTACAGTGCAGAATGCTGGGCTCTTGAGGTGCTGCTAAGATGAGGGGGTCATTCGGCATCCACTTTGCCGACAGATATAAAGATGCCCGTGCCAAGAAGCAATCAGTGAGATTCGTTGACAAGGTCTGGGATGGAAGACTGTACTGGTGGGGCCATGTTGAGAGAAGAGAGGATGGCAGTACAGAGGCCGGAGGCGGAGGGCAGGAAGATAGGAGAAAGATCCAGACTAACCATGAAAACCGAAGCCCGGTAAGATAAATCCATGCTTGGACTGTCCCTGCTGTCGATGAGGATACAAAGGAGAAGAGTTTGTCACATCGCTGACCCTATAATGAAAGGGCGTATGGCTTTTAGTGCCGGGAGTGTCCGAGGACATGTTACGTTGTCAGGCTATAGCTAGAAATGCTGACTTTCCAAGTGAGCATGATCGTTGGTTAATACATGGATTTTTATAAGCTAATTACCCTTCAAACATCATCCCCAGAGATCCCAAACCACCTTCTGCATTGCAGAATTCATTCAGCTCCGAGAAATGCCAAGAAGAGTTTTACTGGAAACGTGGAGTTATTTTATATCAGAAGAACAATAATACAAGAAATTACTTGCAAAAAATGATAATTGGTTAATTTCACTGACAGGGGGGCTGGGTATATGTGTCGTCTTCATCATTTCATTGTCAATACGATGCGCAGGTCACTAACCATAAGGAAAATGGAAGAGGCCCATACTTCGAAAAATGAAGTTACCGGCAAAAGAGAGCGAAGCACCACGAAGAGCGTAAAAATGAGACTCCTAGCACCCTAGCAGTAGCGGCGATTAGGGATGGGGGTGAGGAGGAGCAGTCGCCCCCACACAGTTTGGAGAGGGCCGATAACCTTAGATGTTAGGCCCCTTTAAAGAACAATCGTCATCATCATCATCATCACTTTTTGGACAAAATATTACATTTTAATTCCATTTTAGCCGGCTGAAACTAGGAATTATAGGAATTATTAAAAGAAAGCTATTTGTACTGAACCCATAATTCTAACTTGTTAAAAATTTCAACTACAAGATGGAGTACGACCATATTGTTTTATTGCAAGCTCATCTCGCGTTCTGTGGCGTGACAACTCACATTCGAACGAGGTCGAACGTTTCGGAAGACCTCGGGTAATTAACAATGAAATTCTGGATAATAACCCTCATTGCGAGAGATTTCGACACTGTCATTAACAAAGAAATAAGTAATTACGAATTTTTGGAAATATCTGATGAAGCTGAAGTGCGCAGGGTGAAAATGTGTTTAGTTAGGCCTGGAGAGACGTTGGCATCCATACTGGAAGATTAGTGCACACTTGTCAAGGACAAGCAGTCAAAATGCACGGCAACCCTAATGCACGAAATGAATTAATTACACCCGTTAAGGAAACATGAAAAATCAGCAAACAACACCATCGTGACTGGAAAAATAGGTGGAATCTCTGGAGTGAGTCTCGAAGAAATCGGTCCAGTGGTCGTCAATTGGAATGATTGCACCACAGTAGATAACGCCAAGCAGAGCGTCCCTAGAAAAGGCTTAAATTGTTTTTGAACTTCATTCATAATTTTTTTGGTTGTAGCAAATATTGTCCAGGTTTTTGGCTTCTTCTCTAGGAACCGCTGACTTAAAAATATTTACATCGAAAACTACTTATCTGATGATAATGAAATTATTATATGTTATTCCAACATGTATTTGTAGCGTAATACTCAAGTTACAAATCTTTCAGCCATCCCAAAGAATGCTCTTATCATTTTTCTAAAGCAATTCTTTCTCAGCCCAGGATAAACATATAAATGGACAGTAACCAACTGAACCTACAAATGGTAAAACAAAAACTAAATTCAATTTATAAAACCTTCTGTTAAATGATTATGCATACATTTTAAAATGTTAAAATTAAACTATTGCTGGTAGATAACATTACATTCACAAATACAGCATGCAACATTCGCTTAGCTCGCCTCAATTGATCAGCTGATAGACTTGGCGCGCTTTCTACAGTACGGCCTGTATATTGCGAAGGCAGTGTAATAGTATAACATCTGTCACCCTGAGTAACTACTATAAACACAAATCAGGGTATCAAAACAGAAAAACCAAAGAAGTGCGCGAAATGGGGGCTTCAAAAGGGCAAACGTCCTTGAACAGATTTATAAAATCATGTTTGTCTTGGGTATTGCCTTGAGTGTTTGTTTAACTATTCCTGCAATTGTTACCGGTGCCGGAAGAGCGCTTTCAGCGCAGTAATTAAATCTGAGAGGACTTATCCAATTTGTGAAACTCACAACCTGAACCCCGTTTACCGTCATACCATTGCCTACTGTACATTATCCAGGTCATTTTGCAATTGCTCACAATCTTGTAACTTATTTATTACTCTGTACAGAGTAACATCATCTACTACAAGCTTCGCGCTAATGGGCACATAAAGCACATCGGAAACTTCGACCGTCACTTTCTCGGAAACTGTCGAGTATCGACGGAGAAGCCGAAACCTGTGTTCGCTTATTTCACTGAGCGAAGTTTCTGGCGATTCTGGTTGTTACACTTGGAGGGTTCCCCTCGTTAGCCATGTAGCTCACCCTCATCTTCGTGAAGAGGAAATACTCTCATTCTGGAGAACAAAAAATGCACGAAACCTTCTTTCATCTCCTATATGCTGGCATCCCCGTAATTGAGAGAAACAGTCTCCGATCTCGACACCCTCCTCTTAACACGGCAAGTTGGGTTCAACGAAACTGACCGATGGAACATAGTATCGCAGATCCAAGCTTGAGCAGACCGCTTAAGATGCCCTGAACTTCTACCAGCTTACCGGGCTTTGACCTAAACCGCAAAGCCTGATGTGCTCCGAATAGAATAAGAACAAACTGCGGTCGTTGTGCTGGCTTCTTGCGCATCTGAGGCAAAATATTTCAACCAGTTGTATTTTGTGGTGCTGAGAGAAGAGCAGCCCAACACATAATCTAATAATGTTCATTGTGAGCATTTATTAGTCCTCTTCCACGGCTCTTCCCACACTTGTGGGGTCGCGGGTACGAACTGTGTCGCAAACGTGGATATGTCCCTGTTTTACGGCCGAATGCCCTTCCTGACGCCAACCCTATATGGAGGGATGCAATCACTATTGCGTGTTTCTGTGGTGGTCGGTAGTGGTGAGTGTTGCCTGAATATGAAAAGGAAAGTGTTGCAACAAACACAAACAACCAGTCCCCGAGCCAGAAAAATTAATCAGATGCGATCAAAATCCCCGACCCGGTCGGGAATCGAACCCGGGACTCTCTGAACCCAAGGCCTCAACATTGACCATTCAGCAAAGGAGTTGGACACAATGAGTCTTTCCTAGTGACCCAGCTAATTTCTTGGAAGAGCCTTTCAGATCAATAGAATACATATAGATTGTAGATGTTTATCATCGTCCGCCTCAGCGGTGTAGTGGTTAGTGTGATTAGCTGCCACCCCCGGAGGCCCGGGTTCGATTCCCGGCTCTGCCACGAAATTTGAAAAGTGGTACGAGGGCTGGAACGGGGTCCACTCAGCCTCGGGAGGTCAACTGAGTAGAGGTGGGTTTGATTCGCACCTCAGCCATCCTGGAAGTGGTTTTCCGTGGTTTCCCACTTCTCCTCCAGGCAAATGCCGGGATGGTACCTAACTTAAGGCCACGGCCGCTCCCTTCCCTCTTTCCTGTCTATCCCTTCCAATCTTCCCATCCCCCACCAAGGCCCCTGTGCAGCGTAGCAGGTGAGGCCACCTGGGCGAAATACTGGTCATCCTCCCCAGTTGTATCCCCCGACCCAGTGTCTCACGCTCCAGGACATTGCCCTTGAGGTGGCAGAGGTGGAATCCCTCGCTGAGTCCGAGAGAAAAACCAACCCTGGAGGGTAAGCAGATTAAGAAAGAAAGAAAGATGTTATCATCACTTTATGTAATTGTAAACCTACGCAGCTTGTTAAGTTATAACTATTTGACTGTAAATATCTTTGCTCGTGATGTGAAGAGCCACAGTCTAAATAAAATTTCACTCTTTCTCCGCCATTTAAAACACGGATGGTGCTGCTGTGATGTTCCGTACAAAACAATATGAGACTGTTCGTAAAGCTCATAGTGGAGCTAATGCCTAGAAATCTCTAGTCCTCCTCCTTTGCTAGTGTTACACTCACCTGAAGCTAAGTTCCATCCTGGACGTCTGGCTGTCGGTACATAAGGAGAGTTCGGCACATTTCCCGCATTTGGGTAGTTATGTCGGTATAAGACCGCGCTGCCACCTCAAAGAAAAAGAAATACACCATTATATATGGACATGCTGTCTTACACTGTCGAAAATATTGCAATAGATTATAACCAGCTTCTTAAAAGTATGATCCTATTTAGGTATATCTTTCCAGCATAAATTTGGAAGCAATTCTTATGTTCGCAGTGCTGTTATGTTTAGAATATATGGAAGCTTGTTCGTTAAGTGATTGTTGAATTGTTAAGAGCATATTAGTTATGGAATGTCAGTTGTAGGAATAACACAGATTTTTCAAGATTTTTAAAGCTGGAAGTTATATCATTATATAGCCAATCTCCAATTCAAGGATATTAGTTTTTTCTTCTAGTTTATAGATTATATCTAATAACATTTTGTTTCCACAACTGATTTCTTGTTACAGTGGTGAACCGCTTTATAACTGATCCACACCTGGGGCTCGTAATAGATTATAAGTATTCTGAGTGTGTACTTTGTGTTATATTCCTCGGTTTTTAGATGTTTTAAGAAACTCAGGGAAAATAATTATCAAGTTACAGGAAGAATATTTGGCAGCCAACAGACACATAAATGGGATTGTAAACGAAGGGTACAGTTCTCTGCACATGGTTATGAGGATGTTTAGAGGTTGTAGCAAGGATGTAAAGGAGAGGGCATATAAGTCTCTGGTAAGACCTCATCTAGACTATGGCTCCAGTGTATGGGACCCTCACCAGGATTGCCTGATTCAAGAACTGGAAAAAATCCAAAGAAAAGCAGCTCGATTTGTTCTGGGTGATTTCCGACAAAAGAGTAGCATTACAAAAATGTTGCAAAGTTTGGGCTGGGAAGAATCGGGAGAAAGAAGACGAGTTGCTCGACTAAGTGGTATGTTCCGAGCTGTCAGCGGAGAGATGGCGTGGAATGACATTGGTAGACGAATAAGTTTGAGTGGCGTTTATAAATGAAGGAAAGATTACAATATGAAGATAAAGTTGGAATTCAAGAGGACAAACTGGGGCAAATATTCATTTATAGGAAAGGGAAGTTAGGGACTGGAATAACTTACCAAGGGAGATGTTCAATAAATTTCCAATTTCTTTGAAATCAATTAGGAAGAGGCTGGGAAAACAACAGATAGGGATTGATTGATTGATTGATTGATTGATTGATTGATTGATTGATTGATTGATTGATTGATTGATTGATTGATTGATTGATTGATTGATTGATTGATTGATTGATTGATTGATTGATTGATTGATTGATTGATTGATTGATTGATTGATTGATTGATCGATTGATTGATTGATTGATTGATTGATTGATTGATTGATTGATTGATTGATTGATTGATTGATTGATTGATTGATTGATTGATTGATTGATTGATTGATTGATTGATTGATTGATTGATTGATTGATTGATTGATTGATTGATTGATACCCCAATATCGCATATTCCAAGATTATATTGATAATACGTTAAGTTTTGCCAACACCAAAGCCTAGCGTTAAATTTATGATAATGGCGAGTAATTCTACAACCGTCATTCAAAATGTTTACAAAATGTTATTTTTGTAAATGTACTATCTTGTAAATCTTACCTGAAATATTTCCAAAAATGAATTCCTGATTTAATGGATTATGGAAATTGGCAAAAGATGAAGAGTTTTCCGAAGGAGTAGATATTATCAAATGCCGTCCTGATCCCTAAGAACTCGCTGACGGCATCATCCTTTCTTAATTTTTAGCAGAGGTGAGTGGCTCAGACGGTTGATGCATTGGCCTTTTGATACTAACTTGGCAGGTTCGATCATGGCTCAGCCCAGTTGTATTTGAAGGTGCTCACATACGTCAGCCTCATGCCGGTAGATTTATTGGCACGTAAATGAACTTCTGCAGGACTAAATTCCGGCACCTCAGCGTCTCCGAAAACCATAAAAATATTTAGTGGGACGTAAAGCCAATGACATTATTATTATTATTATTATTATTATTACTTTCGTAATTTTGAATTTAAAATTGTCACATTCTAATAATTGTCGTAATTTTGGATGTATAAAGGTTATTGTTAAAAATGATTAGGATATCATCATTGTTTGTCCAACCCTTGTCCTGTTTCCCCACGGGGTCGGGTATGAGGTGAGATGAATCTGTCGTGGAGGGTTTTTATGACCGGATGCCCTTCCTGACGTCAACCTCATCAGAGGAGTTAATGAGATGAAATGAATGACGTATATATGATAGTAGGGAGAAGGTGAAAACCGGTGCCGGCACATAGCCTACTCCTGTTGAATAGCACCAAGGGGTCTGCTCAAGGCTTAACGTCTCCATCCGACGGACGAATCACCATCAACAGCGGCATATGCCCTCACTCCATATGAGCACTGCGGAGATTTTTGGAATTTAATCCAGGCTTTTGGCACGCATTCTAGTGATTACCAATTGTATACCACCACCTCCCCTACCCTGCCGGCCAACATTCTGATGATGAAAATTTTTTCGACCAACTGTACTCGAACCGGCTAACCTCGGTGTCAGACCGTTTAGACTTCAGTGCCTTAACGATCATGGCCACAAGGTGGGCATAGATTAGACTATCATCATAATTAATTTACAATTGTCATATTTCGTTCACGTTCACTGAGCTATCTGAGCTGCATTTCACGCTTTCCCATTCCTACGCAGCACGGTCTTACTTCGCATACTCATTGTCAGTGCGACGAATCATCTCTGCCGTTATTCTTAGCTTTCTAGACCGCGGCCTCAAATTTACCGTCATACAGACCTCAGATGTAATCAGGCATTCCGAGTTTACTTTGAACCGGTCCTCAGAACCAGGAAAAACTTCCTGAACTTGCTGGGAATCGAATCCATGTCCTCCGGGTGAGAGGCAGACACGCTACCCACAGACAGTGGGTCCGGCACCATTTCATTTAACACAGAGGTGTATTTCTGAGCGTGTTTCACTTTAAGAGAAACAGGACGATACATTTAGTCACCTGTAAATCTCGACCTTAAGAATGTCTTCTCCTTTTATGAGGGTCATTCAAAAAGAAATGAACCAGAGAGTATGAAATGAAATCCGCCGAAAGGATCGTAATGAAATTGCCTGCGGAAGAAGATGCGATCCCTATAAGAGCGCTGAGGTCTTGAACTCGCCGCTGGAGGGACACGGGTGCACACCCCATGATAACAGAGCGAGCACGCTCACGCATTGATCGTCCACTGCACCTAGTCGTACTGAAGACAGTGAAATGAAGGCTTCAAAAGTAGAGCGTTTCTTGACAACAGAAGGAGTGAGGGGAACGAAAATCATCGAAGAATGGCACAAGTACACGAAGAACACTGTGCGTCCGTTGCAAAGGTCAAGGTATAGCACAAGCGATGCAGGGAAGGACGCATATCGTTGGCCGATGATGCACGGTCTGGAACGCCACACCGTAAGTGCTCAGCAGGTGGATGCCCACATGATGTAAGACTGGTGAGTTACGAGGTCGGAGTGAGCGTCGGAGTGTTCACGCCATCATTAAGGACAGATTGAAATTTCTCCCACTGGGTGCCTCACAGTATTCAACCAGCACAGGAACCATATCAAATGGAACTCTCTCTTGAACATCTGCTGCGCTGTGCTAAGGAAGAGAATGAGTTCCTGTCACGAGTGGTCGCTGGAGACGGGACATGGTGTCATTACTTCGAACACGAGTCAAAACGACAAAGTCTCCAGTGGAAGCATGCAGAGTCGTCGCCACCCCCCAAAAAAAAATGCAGTGTGAGCTAAAGAAGGCTCTGAGGGGCACACGATTTACCTCGGAGACTGACGTCAAGCAGCACGTTCGGAACTGGTTCACAATGCAGACCCAGGAATTTTACAAGACAGCCATTCACCGCTTGTGTCACTGTGTTTGACATATGTCTCAACAGTGCTGGGCAATACTTTTAAAATAACGGCACAGGTTTATAGCCTTAGGCTTTTCTCTTCTTGAATGGCCCTTATACTAATACTACTACTAAAACTACGGTACTGCTGCACTTTTCCCACGCTATGATGGAGTTTCCAGTGCAAACTGTGTCACACATGTGGACTTGGCCCAGTTTCACAGCTGGCTGTCCTTCCTGAATAAAGAGTATTTCTGCGGTGACTGTCAGTTTGCTGTGTTTTGTTGTACGTGTGTGATGAGGTATGAGGTGGGGCAACCATAAAACCCAGTCCCCGAGTCAGATGGACAAAACAAATACGATTAAAATTAGACCCGATCGGAAGTTATGGAGCCGGACTCGTCCTGATGCGCTGTAGCTAGGTAATTAAAGTATACTTAAACTCTAAGGCATATTTATCTCAGATAAAAGATGACGGAGCTGTCGTTAGCTGGAAAGCAATTCAGGAGGGTATCTTTTTAAAACAATTGTAGGTCGCACCTTGTTTTTCGTCAGGATATTTGCAGCGCAAAAGTGCTCCTTGCAAACGTTGTGCGAAACTTGTTTGTATGAACGTAGGATGTTATTTTCTTTTTCTTTTTTTTTTGTTTTTTTTGCTAGTTGCTTTACGTCGCACCGACACAGATAGGTCTTATGGCGACGATGGGATAGGTAAGGCCTAGGAGTTGGAAGGAAGCGGCAGTGGCCTTAATTAAGGTACAGCCCCAGCGTTTGCCTGGTGTGAAAATGGGAAACCACGGAAAACCATTTTCAGGGTTGCCGATAGTGGGATTCGAACCTACTATCTCCCGGATGCAAGCTCACAGCCGCGCCCCTCTACGCGCACGGGATTTTATTTTCTAAAACACGTATTGAAAATAACGTAGCTGCAACCACTACTATGATGACTGTTCGTATATATTTTTTCACGAACACATATATACATTATATACAAAATGCACAGTAAATTGTAATTGATCCATCGAGTGGTATCGATACTAAACTCGCTTCGTTGCGCTCAGAATAACAGCACACATCAGTATCACAACTGACCTCCAACAACTGGACTCAGCACTCTTTATATACACTCTGGATAGTATTCTAGATCATTTGGGTTTCTCACAATATCGTATTAGCACAAGATACCTTGAAAGTTCTACAATTAACATCCAGAAATACTTGGTAAGTCCACCTTTCTAGAATTATCTTCAAACAGTACCAACATATCTAGTTTATCGTTATGGCGTAGTACCTCAAGATTTCCCGAAACACTTAGAATTATTACACAAACGTTCCTGGTACATCACTGTTCCAGAGTTCTCGTAAGTCAATGAACATACAACTAGAAGTTTTCTGAACAACTTAGAGCACATGAAGAATAAGAACAATCTAAACTTTAATACATAACTTAACCTAAAACATACATGAAAAACTGTTTTCAAGTTACATACACGTAACCTAACTTGCGTCATAAATTTATTGGAACCTGATCTGCTTCCTCACAGTGGATATCCTGTGACGATTCTCGTCTTAATTCCTCCACCAGAAACTATGTTGCATGTTGTGGTTTTCCTTCCTACCCCAGATTCTGCATATTCCCTTTTACAAGTTGAGGTTAGTGCTCACCATTTGGGTGCAGTTCAGGGACAGGCTTATACTGGCCGTGACTTGGTGCGTGGTACAACATTGGGTTGTAGACCTTTCTACCCCGCCCGGCATTTTGATAGGCAGGTCCTTTATTTTCTTGATAGTAACCTGAAAGAAGAAAATGAACTAGCTGTAACCTGGAGCACTGCCGCCAGATAAATTCGAGTATCTGTGTAAAATTATTTAACCAGCAGCAAACAA
The DNA here is from genome assembly GCF_040414725.1 of Anabrus simplex. NCBI lineage: Eukaryota > Metazoa > Arthropoda > Insecta > Orthoptera > Tettigoniidae > Anabrus > Anabrus simplex. The sequence continues at coordinate 238,652,337 of NC_090269.1, forward strand.
GGAAAGAACGGTAAAATTATTAAAAGCATACAAAATGCCTGAAACGGATACAACGAAAACTCATTTTCACAAAACGCAAAATTATGACACCACAACGCAGTAGTCAAACTACAAACACTTAACGTGCTTGCGGAAGATCGCTAATAAAGTCACTGGAAAACAGGAGAGGAAATCCTCAATAATCCCAGATCAGAATGCAAAAATGCAAATTGGATTGGACAGAAATCACAGGAAATATATCAAATCACAGAAAAAACAGATGTAATCAGAGGCGTTTAATATTCTATGGTCACTTATACAGAATGTACAAGAATAAGCTAACAAAGGAAATTCGAAATTCAGCACTGTTCCTGAAAAACCCAACAACTGGCCAGTATATATATAAACGATCCACAAGAAATTGATATTAAGAAACTATTTAAAATGGAATAAAATTCACATATATAGAAGAAATAGTGTGCTAATTAAGTTCAAATGCGCTCCCGAGTTGGGTACAACGAATCAAAATAATGCTACGTGTTTAACACCCTTGTTACTAGTAATAGCCTTTTCAGGCGCCAGAGTGCTAAAACGTAGCTCTGAAAACGGACGTGATGTCGGATCTTATCAACGAATCTACTGACACTAGTCGTTTCCGTACCGAGTTCGGTAGTCGCTTAAGTGCGGCCAGTGTCCAGTAATCGGGAGATAGTGGGTTCGAACCCCACTGTCGGCAGCCCTGAAGAAGGTTTTCCGTGGTTTCCCATTTTCACACCAGGTCTTGTGGCGACGATAGGCAGGAAGGGGCTACGAGTTGGAAGGAAGCGGCCGTGGCCTTAATTAAGGTACAGCCCCAGCATTTACCTGGTATGAAAATGGGAAACTACGGAAAATCATCTTCAGGGGTTCGAACCCTCTATCTCCCAAATACTGGAAACTGGCCGCACATAAGCGACTGCAGCTATCGAGCTCGGTCCAGCTAAAATGCGACGCATGAAACGTCATATCATAACAATATATGAACATGACGTTTCGTAAGTCGCATTTTAGCTTGCCGCAATCGTTAATGAATTTTATACTTAATATGTTAAATATTCTTGTTAAAGTTTTAAGGTCTGTACATTGATATTTTGACTGAAGATGTCCTGATAAAGGACGAAACATGTATCGAATTTTAATGTCGTCTTAATAAAGACAACCAATTTGTGTTTTAAAGGTGGAATATATGATCAAGAATTGTACAAATAGTTACTTACGACAATGCGGGCTTTACGATGAAGTTTATTTCATGTAATACAGCCCTTGTAATACACGCCTTCCGACGAGGATGGATGGCGCCTACCGTGAACAAGAAACTGCGTGTTAATGTAGTGGTGAATATTAGTGTGTGTGTGGTGTTTGAGTTGGAGAAATAACAGGAACAGTGCAAACACGCAAGGCATGTGAATTAAACATTTACAGTCAAAAGCCCTTGGCCCCGTCGGGAATTGAACCCAGGGCCCCGAGGATCGAAATAGAACATGAAGCCCAGATAATATTGCTGTATAGGCCTATTGAAATAAAATCCTATCCGAAAAATAATTGACAGAATAATGAAAAGAATAAAACTTGAAACAGATTGATAATAATCATAAAATTGCACCATTCAGAAATCACAAATCAACATTTTCTATTTAAATTACAGAATGTATGTCCAGGTAACGGTAATAATACACTTTTGTGTTAAGTCATCTCTCTGAAGGCTGAGTGGTTCTGTAACGTGACCTTACTGCAGAACTTACGGTATATCGCCACTGCTATGCCAAAACCGGGAATGAGACAATGTTCTTCCTATCCATTATTTCCCTTAAGACTGGCCATGTCTCCCGCCTGCATATTGACATGCAGTCCATCAGAACACTTTTCGTTGATTCCATTTTCCTATGCGCGTGTGCAAAGCAAAATGAACTTTCCTGTATCGTACTGTAGGAATGTATGTTTGCATGTCATATTTAGCCACTCCTAGTGTACGATGTGGATAGGAAGAGTATTGTCATATTCGCGGTTTTGGCACCGCAGCGACGAAATGAAAACCTCAAGAACCAAATGCAATGGAAAGGTAAAGTACTAAAGAAGGATATTAATGAGATAAGGGGGGCCAGTTATATTATCACCTTTAATAACTACAGCCCAGGTTAGAAATGGTCGCACGAAATATGCACTCCACACAATGTTAGGTGAGGCAAACTGCTAGGAACTAGTCCGAGGAATAATAAACTACGTTGATAACGTAAAAAAAACCACTATCCTTCATCATTTAAACAATTACAGAAAATTATTTGAAGATAGTTCGACATACACCGTAAAATTAAAGGTTTACGGAGAATATGAAATTACATTATATTTAATATAAAGAATCATACTGAATAAAGTTAAAATACACAAATTAATATATTAATAAAATTCATACATTAATATATTATTATTATTATTATTATTATTATTATTATTATTATTATTATTATTATTATTATTATTATTATTGAAGCCCCCGTGGCTCAGGCGGCAGCGCGCCGGCCTCTCACCACTGGGTTCCGTGGTTCAAATCCCGGTCACTTCATGTGAGATTTGTGCTGGAAAAAGCGGAGGCGGAACAGGTTTTTCTCCGAGTACTCCGGTTTTCCCTGTCACCTTTCATTCCAGAAACACTCTCCACTAATATCTGTCAGTCATTAATCATTGCCCCAGAGGAGTGCGACAGGCCTCGGCAGCCGGCACAATTCCGATCGTCGTCGCAAGTTGGGGGCTTCATTCATCCCATCCCTGACCCGGTCATTGACTGGAAAACAGATTGTAGGTTATTATTATTATTATTATTATTATTATTATTATTATTATTATTATTATAGGCCTAGAGTGTTATGCCTTTCAGCGGTCAATCTGAAAACCTCTGTATAAACTAAATATGTCCACAATCCTGTGTGACTACCTCTGTTTAGTTTCATATCTCCTACATCTAAATCACTGAAAACTGAGTCTAACCATCCCCCTCTACTCCTCTTACCCTCCATGGCCGAGTCCACTATTTCCTTAGATAATCCATTCTCCTCCATTCACCTCGCATGACCCCACCACCGACACCAGTTTATGCATACAGCTTCATCCATTGAGTTCACACCTAACTCAGCCTTCATCTCCTCATTCTGAATACCCTCCTGCCATTGTTCCCACCCATTTGTACCAAAAATTATTCTCACGACTTTCATGTCTGTTACCTCTCATTTATGAACAAAATACCCTTCGCACAGCAAAATCGGTCTAGAAGCAGACTGATGTAAAGATAGTTTCGTCCGGGAGTTGACTTCCTTTTTCCAGAATACTGTTGATCCCAACTGCTAACTCACAGCATTAGCTTTTCTGCACCTTGAATCAATCTCACTGTGCAAAACTTCAAGAGAGAGGTAAAGCAACATAACATAGCAAGTACTCGGTGGAAATGAATGAAAGTGCTGTAAGATGTTGCCGTGATGTTGGCGTGAGGTCAGCGCGACTATAGCGCCAAATGGGTCTGGCCCCACAAAACGAGGCAGTTGAAGGAACGGGACAAGACAGAGTGAGTCAATCAGCGAACTGTTGCGGTGTACTGTGGTGGTATTATTCATTACGTCATGGCCCGGAGACAACATCTGGATGACTTCAAATGGGGAAGAATCATTGGGAAACGAAGAAGGACGAAGTGTGACGAGTGTAACCCAGAAGTTTGGTATTTGCCCACAGCATTGTTTCATGTGCATGGAGAGCTTTCCGAACCACATGCACTGCTGCCCGAAGAAAGGAGGGGTTCGACCACGGTCAACTACAGCAGCAGATGACCGCTACATTGTGCAACAGGCAAGAGGAGACTCACGTCAAACAGCAGATGAAATTTCAACCACATTTATCAGGAATGCAGGGCATCCAATCTCATGCTCCATCGTGGCACGGCGTCTGTATGGAGGTGGTCTGTTTGCCCGACGACCATTACGTTGTGTTCCGTTGACACCTGCACATCGGCGGTACCGTTTGAGATGGTGCCAAGAGCTTCAGGTCTGAACCGACGAGGAGTGGGGTCACCTGCTATTCTCAGATGAGAGCAGATTCACTCTGAGTAGTGATTCTAAGAGTACCCTTATGTGGCGAGAAGTGGGAACACGTAATTCACCCAGGAATATTGCCGAACATGGTCATTTTTGTGGTCCAAGTGTTATGGGGTGTGGAGGCATAACGTTGCATGGGCGTACCGACCTCCAAATCTTGAACGTGGTACTGCACCTGTCCAGGGCTCCAATGCATAACAATTTATATTAATTGGCTTATAAAGTGGCTGTAAGGATTTATTCGACGAGACCCTTGGACATTCCCTGGAATCGAAGCCATCACCCCTACTTGAGTTTTCTTCGGCTTGCTCAAGAGCTTGGGTTCGTGGTATGTCCGGAAGGGGGCTTAAACTATTTAATTCTAAGTAAGGGGAAAAAGTCTCGGATATCAGAGGAATACGAACACATTACTAATGAGAAGGAATACCGTCTATTTTGCAAAAACACTTTTAATTAACTAAGGAAAACACTTGAAATTTCATTACATACAGATATGCCGAAATATTTATTAACACACTACACTAATTCATAATCAGGTCTGAGCTTGAATGTCCTTTTCTGTCTTTTTCTCAGACCGGCATTTGTCATTTCATAACCTTCAAATCATTAAACACACTGAAAAAAAGGGCGTCCCCTTTTGAAGTACCTAACACACGAAGATCTTATTATATTAAGCATTTTACACATATGTTATTTACAAGGGCATATCTTCTTACGGCACGTGTTGTATCGCTCAATTTATTCGTATCATGTTAATTGAGTTTTGTTGAAATTATCGAGTACCCTTTGAAACACATGATAGCTATGTCACATTCTCTATGCTAATGACCTCATCCGATTTATCACACGGAGTATTTACCTCTCATAACGCCTGTTTCATAGAGATTTACCTAGGCGTTAATATAACAAGTGACATTTCATTTCAACGGTGTTCCTAAAAAACAACAGGCATATCAACCGACAACCAATAAATTGCATCACCTAACATATAATACACACACTGGAAGAAATAACATAACACCGTGCATTTGCTTCTCCATGCCAGAGCAGGAAAGAAAAAAAAAACACAGGATCTTGGTACAGCTCCGCTTAGTTACCACATGTGGGCAACAGTCTCCTTCGAACCCTGGAGCCTCGAGCTCAGGACTTCCATATGTGGGGTGTACAAGAAAAAACCTGAAACCCTATCCCGGTTTTTATTTTAATAATAATAACAAAGGTGGAAGGAGTTCATTCATTTGTCATACCTAAGATATGTGCGATGGTGTCTTTATCTTGAATTGTGCATGTTTTCGTTCTACTATGAAAAGAAAGGAGGACTGAAAGCATCCCTTTTACACAGTGGCCAGCGAGCTCTTTTCGTTCCCCCAGGCCATAAACTTGTCAAACGGTTCGGCTCGCCTGTCTTTTATTTTATTTTTTCTTCACCCACAGAGCAAGGCTATCCACTTACTTGCTATATTTAAATACTCATATTATCGCAAAACAACTTTCTCTCTGCGATTCATTGGCGCTATCAGCGTGCCACCCTACATATGACCTCAGCCATCTTATCCATGTGACGGCATTTTTCACCGTCCCAAATATCTCTTCTACCGGAGAATACACATATGTAAACACCACTGTACTTTCAAACTTACAAACTCACAAATCACGTACCGCCCCTTTCATCCTCATACCCCGAAAACAATGCACATTTAACCAGAAGACTCTAGCCTTCAGAATAAAAATAAAAATAATTCATGGTTAATCGCGGGCTATGAAATTCAAGTACACCCACACTTTTTTTATTGCCGTCTTGTAGTATGCAGCCTTAAATCTATACAGGAGGAAATTCTATCATCAGGTGACGTATCATCCTAAATAACTAATCGGGAAATTTGTGATGATTCGTAGCATTTAAACTCAGCCTTCGACGATCGGATCATATTATGAAACCTTATTTCCCGTTATTTACATCACGTCACCTGTAAATTATACTAAGGCCTTATTAATTACCATGCATTATATCCCCTAATTAATGAAATATTACCATGCATTATATCCCCTAATTAATGAAATGAGTGGCTCCAGCCACGAAGAAAATCTCACAGGAAAATCTTATCAACTATAATCCCTGAAACCTGCGTTATACTCAAATGATATTCAAAGTATTTACATGCAAATGATTTTACTTCCTTACACGTGACTAGCTATCAAGATAAATGAAAGAGTACTCATCACTTCTGCGATTCGCTACCCTCAGGGAGTACATCCATCAGCTTAGGCGGTCATCGGGGCGTTGATATCTGCAGGGTTGTCCAGGGTCCTCATCTGCCGGTTCGTCCGCATGCCGATTGGATCCTCAGATGTCGTCGGAAGGTCCAGAGTATACCTGATATGTTGAAGTGACTATACAGCGGACCGCTCACCAGCCCTGAAGTTCTCGGAGGTCAAATATGCAATGAGGAAGGATTAATGTGTTATAAATGCACTAAGTGTGTCATGCATTTTAAATCTGTCACGGCTAAAGGTACTCATATATTCAAGTATGCTAGCCCTAGATTGTTAGTCTGTCCTGCAGCTCGACACCAAGGCCTTCCCTTGCACACACTAGTTCTCCATAAATACTGTAGTTGACTCTAGGAGCACCACGCACTAGACGGACGCACTCACAGGGTTTGAACATACGTGTTAATATATCTTTTTATATCGGTCATCAATCGACCCACTCCGCTTCAATAATCTTTAATCCAATGTGCAACTCACTGCGTTAGAGCGAATACGGCGGACACTGCCCGGTCTACAAACCGATGGCTGAATGCCAATCACTGATGTCGTCGGTTCGAACCTCACTGCAACACTGTGATCGAACTATATCTTGAACACCCCGCGCCTCTCTGATACATAATCCGAATTTAAAAAAAATTCACATCCAGATCATTGCAGACTGCATTAGAAGCATGATCAATATCTGGCTTGCAACGCACTGTCACTCACTATATGTCACTATTACATATCACTGTTCGATGAGGAATTTCCACAATGTAAAACACTGAGTATTCATACTAACTGTTCACTCACGAATAGACCTGTTGATTACACCGAAGGCACAGAATATACTGGGGTACACTGGTCTCTTGCCTCTCGCCTATATGGTGGAAAGAATTATTTCTGGAGGGGGAATCAGTCCACGCCCCCTTGTTACACATCACTCCGCTGGCAGGTGTATTTACACATTGAATTTAGTATCAAATTAAAGACTGTACATCCCGCTTTCCGTTGATCATTTTTTCATTGCGAATCCTTCACGGGCTCGCCTGTAATTATTAAAGCGTCAGTACCAATTTAAAGTAGGTGGAGCTTGACTCCGGGGATTTTTTAGTTTTCCTGGTCCTGTCAGGGCCGGGCATCTGCTCTTTCTCACTTCAACATATTCGCTACCTGCGCACTTCCCATTATTCTTATTATGTAGAATGGTTCTCTACATGATAAATCCACATAAAATCCCCTCATTTATTGAAGCTGTAACTCGAAATTATCTATCAAGCATTTCCGAGTTATCAATGTTGATAGCCTCGAAACAGTTGAAAGCTATACATTGGTGCCATCAGATATTTAGGGGAATACATGGGGTGATATCGTCTCGAATGTTGGGACGACTTCCTTGAGGCTGTTTCGTGACCTCACCTCTCAGTCATGTGACATCTCGCTTGCCCCAGCTCTCTCGCTTAGAGAGAGAAAGAATTCCACTTACGGGCGCCTGTACTCCCTGTTTTCTCAATTACGCGCAACGAGAGGAGAGGCGCGTGACTCTACGGGGGGCGGCTCGCATCCCGGAACCGTCAAGATTATCCCCGTTCGGCGCCTATTTAACGTAGAACCGTGCGGAAAACGGCATATTCTTTCTACAGGATGTCTCCATATACGTATGACGAGGTCGACCACGGTCAACTACAGCAGCAGATGACCGCTACATTGTGCAACAGGCAAGAGGAGACTCACGTCAAACAGCGGATGAAATTTCAACCACATTTAACAGGAATGCAAGGCACCCAATCTCACGCTCCACCGTAGCACGGCGTCTGTTTGCCCGACGACCATTACGTCGTGTTCCGTTGACACCTGCACATCGGCGGTACCGTTTGAGATGGTGCCAAGAGCTTCAGGTCTGGACTGACGAGGAGTGGGGTCTCGTGCTATTCTCAGATGAGAGCAGATTCACTCTGAGTAGTGATTCTAAGAGTACCCTTATGTGGCGAGAAGTGGGAACACGTAATTCACCCAGGAATATTGCCGAACATGGTCATTTTTGTGGTCCAAGTGTTATGGGGTGTGGAAGCATAACGTTGCATGGGCGTACCGACCTCCAAATCTTGAACGTGGTACACTCACCGGTCAACGTTATTGTGGCAGTGTACTCCTTCCCCATGCGCGTCCTTTCAGGGGTGCATTCAGCCCTGACTTCATTTTTATGGATGAATATGCACGACCGCATCGAACAGCGCAGGTGGAGGAGCTCCTGGAACGACAGGATATTCAGCGAATGGACTGGCCTGCCCCCCTCCCCCCCCCCCCGACTTAAATCCCATCGAGCACGCGTGGGACATGTTTGGCAGACATACTGCAGCACGTCTACATGCACCAGCAACCATCCAGCAGTTGTCAACCGCGCTGGTGGACGAATGGAACGCCCTACCACAGGAACACCTTACCAATCTTGTGGCCAGCATGGAAACACGTTGCGGAGCATGCATCGCTGTCCGTGGTGATCACACACCCTTTTTAGATCCATGTCCTTTCTTTTGTGATGTCCAAGGGCATCTTGAGTCGCAGTGACTTACGTGTAAGTTATTGTCTATGTATAAAAGGGTCATTTCTTTTCGTCTCATCGCATATTCATTTCAGTTGCCTACCGTACCATACTGCAGCAATTCTTCCTATGTATGGTCCAAGTTTCATCGAGCTATGTTACTTGGCAGTGACACGACATACGAAAGTTACTTTCGTCCTTAAGTTTTGCATAATAGTATATATTACTCTCTTGGAAGAAGACACCTCCTAAATACATGAAATTGTCTACCTATTCCAGTTTGTTATTCCCAATCTGACATCATTTGTCTAGGATGTATTACCTACTAACACCAATTTACTCTTAGAAAGGCTACTTTTCATACCATACTCATCCCATCTATTTTCAAGTTCCAAAATATTAGACTGTATAATTTCGGCACAATCTGCCAATAACACCAAATCGTCAGCATAGGCCAAACAGCTTACTACATTTTGCACCAAACTGAATCCCTCCCTGCCAATTAATACTTCTCAATAGATTATCCCCGTTAAACTATGAACAATAAAGATCACAGATTACAGCCTAGTCTAACCCCTATTAATAATAATAATAATAATAATACAGTAATAATAATAATAATAGTACCGGCTGGTACACCTCTACGCCGCACATTTGAATTTTCCGCCTTAAAGTACTCCTCTACAGGAGAAATTGTGAACTTAAAACTGGATCTACTTTTGCTTTGAGGATGTCACTGTGTTAATTTCGACGTGTTTTTGTTTACTATTTATCAAGAAGTTTGGACATTGTCTCATAGATGTCTCTACTAAAAAATTATGATCATGCACCCTGGTGCGAAGTGAGGGAACTTCCTTGAAGATATTTTGTACTCATAAGTTTTCTTATTACTAACTTTTGTTCTTTCATTTGTGGGTTGGCAATATTAATCTTTTCTTTCCGCCAGTTTTGAAGTTAGCCAATCAATTATTTCTGCAATTAATTTTTGACCAATCGTGTCTTTCTTCTTTGATTTTTGATGTGTAACTGTAAGCTACCCAATAAACGCCGGTGGGTGTGTCTTAATTATTCATGAAAGGTCTCGAATCTTCCCCGAGGGTATAAAAACTGCTGATTTTCCTGTCTCTCGGCCACATCATCAACATTTAACTTAGTGTATGGACGTGTAGCAGGAGGCGGGAAGCGCCTCTTTCATCGTGCAGCAGTTCTTGGGTAAGGTAATGGCCGCTTAACAGCTTTATTTCTTGCTAGCTCAGCAGTTTAACCAGCGGGGAAGGTCCGAAACCTTTAGTATGTAACCTATCTTCAAACATGTAATATTCCGTCGCTTTTGTAAAACTTCATATATCTTTACCTGTAATTCGGGGATAGGGAGTGATTTACCCTCTCGAGCTCCCCTTCATATTGGGTTGAGGTGACTACGTTTTGTAATTGGTTTTCTTCCTTTCTGTAATGTCTTAAACTTTCCTTATACGAGTCACCTCCATAGTTTGGGAATAGCCCCTGTTTCATCGGCCTTGTGCCTCTTAGGTTTTAAGAAGTTTCATTTAGGAGTGCAAGTACACGCCTCCATTCATTTTGTATTTTGGGCCATTTACTTAACCTATATTTTTTCTACTAAGGCCCAGTAGGTTGGGTACGAGATACCCCCGTTTCGTTTGATGTAAGTTGTGCCTTGAGGGCAATTAAGTGTTAAATCTCGTATGGCCTGGTAATAGGCGTGATAAATTGAGAGCGGGCCAGCTCTTTTATATGTGATAAAAGTGCCTCTAGGAGGCCTGATATGGTTTTCGGAGCAAATGCTCCTTGAATGAGGGGGTTTTCTGCTCTTTGGACAAAAATGTGCCTTGGTAAAGTTGGGCAAGTAGCTCAAGGATTGTAAAAATTGGGGCTCGAAGCCCAGAACTTGTAAAGACCCCTAAACTTGTGCTTTCGTGCTCTTGTTTGTAAAATTATACCTTGTACCTGATCTTTCATAGTTATTTCACCTAGTGAAAATTTGTTAAATCGTGTTATCTATTGAAAATATAACCTTCAGTAAAATTTTAAGTGTAGTTTCATATTGTTGATAGACCCATTCCAGCCCGCATCTTCTTTCACCTCTGCATTCCACGGGTATCCCCGTAACAATAATAATAATAATAATAATAATAATAATAATAATAATAATAATAATAATAATAATTGGTTAACCTCACTTCTTGTACATCAAGTCGTAAGAGATATCGGAGCGCAATAATTTTCTCTTGTACTACTAAAAGGAGACTGAAATGTCAACACTGGCGGGATTCAGTACGCGAATCTTTATCACAACAGATGAGCCTCTAACCAACTCTTAGTTTCTTCGAAAATAAATTCTGTTATAAAATTGAAGGGCGGGATAACGCACTTCATGACATTCGAAAAATATAAGAGCATATTGTAAAGGGTCTTCAAGAGTAACGGAGCTACACCTACATCCCACCGATCTCGTTCAAACTATGAAAGGATGGTCTACTTCAAAAATAGACAGATGCATGTCGTAGAGTTTGTGTCATTGGCCCTTATTTAACGAAGCAATGGCTCTTTAAATTGAAACAACTGTTTGGGTCTGAGTTTCTGTAGCCAAGTTATTGTGGGGCAATAGACAATTCGAAAGAATGAATACATTCAAATGCTTGGGAGCTACAATAAATGAACAGGTAGACTGTGAAAAGGAAATCAAAGAATGGCAATACCTTCACAAAATTGATGTCTTTCTTCAGTAATTACAACATGAATCTAAAACTAAGTCAGAGTATGGTTACAGCTTATTAATGGTCAGATCTTTTATAGGGTGCTGAAACATGGACCCTCAAGAATACCTCAGTGAATTACTGAATGCTGAAGATTGCATCGGTTGCTCAACTAACAAATTAGGAAGTGCTGAACAGGGCAAAAGCTAACAGGGAACTCATGACTGTAACCAAATACAGAAAGATCTCTTAATTCGGCCACATACTAAGGAATGAACCACTCTCATACCTTACAGCGACTATTAGAAGGAAAATCTGAGGGTCAAAGAGATGTTGTAGGAAGTAGAACATCGTGGTTGAGGAACATCAAAGAGTGGACCAGAATTTCTAGCACTGAAGATCCGGCAGCAGATAGCAATGCCGTCGCCGTAGTGTTCGTCAACGCTACAGGCGGAAAACTATCGATAGTGCTATCGATAGTTTTCGATAGCGATCACCATCGTCTGGCATCGATAGTCAGTTGCCTACTATCGATAGTCAACGATAGTTTTCTTCCTCATTGGCTTATTTTTCGCGCTAACAGAAATTGTGCAGCTGTTTGCAGTTAACTGGTGAGGAGTTTGTTCCAATTCATAGGTGCACATTTAAGAATCTCTGTGTACCTGCTATTTCAGTGCCGACAGAAATACTATTTAGCATTTAGGAAGGTGGGATTCTCCATTCAACATAACCTTAGTTGAGTTGATGCCAATACGGGACAAAAAATAAGATTTATATGTTGTCAGAGATTGGGTGTAGGCGAGAGAAGACAAGGCACATTTTAGGTCAAAGACATCATGAAAGCAAGTGAAAACTCTCCTGCCATCTGTTGAGATTGCTCTAAAGAAATTCCAAATATATTACAATAGCTGAGAAAATGTCGGGTGATCGCAAAATGAACACTGCAGCTGAATAGAATTTGTCGGACGGTCACGTTGTGGGCAAACGCATGCAGCCCGAAAATGTCTCGGGCGTGTCACTGAAGAGATTTATGAGTGATTCCGATTTGAATTTCAGAAATTACATAGCATGAAATAGTTGTAGGCATAATGATATTATTCGTCCCACTCTTTGAAAACTATCGATTACTATCGATAGTACAGCTCATAATATCGGAAAATATCGAGGGCGATTACTATCGATAGTTTGCCGCCTCTAGTCAACGCCAGGAAGACCTAACATGGCACAGGAAGAAGAAGAAGAACTAGGTAATAAAGAAAATTTAAGTTCTTAGAAAAATTAGAAAAGCTTTTACACTATACAAGTCTCGCAGTTCATTGAACCTTTGAATGTGACGTGTTAGGATAGTTGAATGTGCAATACTATTTCAATTTTTAAAGGGTTTGCTCATCCAAATATAAGATCAGGCCACGGCCGCTTCCTTCCCACTCCTAGCTCTTTCTTGTTCCATAATCGCCATAAGACCTATCTGTATCGGTGGGACGTAAAACCAAGTGTAACAAACCAAATGAGAACAATAAGAGGAAATTCGTGATGTTCGTAATATTCTATTTCTGACAGTTGTTTTAAATAATGTAGTGAAGGTTGTAGATAATAAAACGAATGCCTTTGCTAGTTGCTTTACGTCGCACCGACACAGATAGGTCTTATGGCGACGATGGAACAGGGAAGGGCTAGGAGTGGGAGGGAAGCGGCCTTGGCCTTAATTAAGGTACAGCCCCAGCATTTGCCTGGTGTGAAAATGGGAAACCACGGAAAACCATTTTCAGGGCTGCCGACAGTGGGGTTCGAACCTACTATCTCCCGAATACTGGATACTGGCCGCACTTAAGCGACTGCAGCTATCGGGCTCGGTGAATGCCATTGGATGCAGTAATTTGAATAATGAAATAATCAATTTTAAAAGGTCAGTGTGACACATGTAATAAATTACAACTTTTATTATAATTTGGATCCAACTTATTCAATACATAAAAACTGTTGTTTAGATAAAATTACAATATATATTTCAATCAGGAGTAGTTTCGACGCCCTTTTTTGCGTCATCATCAGCTAATATAGGTTCTTGGAAAAATTGGCAATCACATAAGTTTATCTACGTCAAATTGAACACAATTTAAAACCATATTAACAACCTAAAACTGTGTTACAATTATACTGTCTCAAAGTCCATATTTCCTACAAGTCCGAGAATTGCGAGTCTTAAACCTTAAATTGGTGAAAACATATGTAAACTGGTTTGCTCACTAATAAAATAACGTGGATTTAAAAGAACAACAACTTAAAAATAAAATAGTCTTGAAGAAACATTAGTTTAATTTAACACACTTCTTAAAACGTGATGTAGAATCGTATTAAAATACTTCAATAAAATCTTCAGAGTCGCTTTAATGGGGCAATCCTAGTGAGGTGGAAACGAGCAATCGGTCCTTTAAGATGTTAACAAGTACAACGTTCCCAGTTCAATGCGGACCTCAAAAGATCGCTGTCCATGCGAAGCACAATGAAGCCTAGCGAGCAGTGTTAAATTTGACGTAGATAAACTTATGTGATTGCCAATTTTTCCAAGAACCTATATTAGCTGATGATGACGCAAAAAGGGTGTCGAAACTAGTTCTGATTGAAATATATGTTGTAATTTCAACTAAACAACAGTTTTTATGTATTGAATAAGGTGGATCCAAATGATAATAAAAGTTGTAATCTTGGTTCAATACGGACAAACAATGAAATTTATTAATTTAACATGTAATAAATATCAAGCAATAGTATTTTTCAAACCAGTCTTTATAATTCGTAGTATGATGCGTGATGAGTTTAAACTATTTAAGAATTCTAGAGGAAACGAATGGTTGCCATTCCCCTCGTCGAACTGTATGGAATCTTCACTGCAGCTGGTTATTGTTTGTAGTAGTAGTTGATCGATTCTTCAGAGACGGGATGCTCTTCGAGGCTTTCTCAGGATTGCAAAACGTTGTTGTCTTTTACAAAGCGTTTGGTTTGTTGCCAGTCTTTGTCAGCGACGTCTTTCACTCATTCCTTTAAGAGTTTGTTTCCTCGGCATTATTTCAGATATTAAGGAAATTAACTTTTAAACAAATAATGTTTTTTAAAGCGAGTATGCTATGTCGGAAGTCAATAAAAATCCCTACCTACTCCTAAACTTATTCATTGCTGTTGGCTTTAAATTATTTGAGAAAACGCGACGTTGATAACAAAAATGAAACGCACGCTGTGTGTGTTTTCCCACATAATTTATTAACAGCATGCTCCATTAGAGAAATTATATGCTTGTATACGCATAATGACTATATTAATTAATGCCTTATATACAATTATTTACATATGACTTTGTCCATACTACACTTAACTGCTATCTCATTGTAAGATGTCAAAATATATTTTGTTTACAAATTTATAAAAATCCTTTAGGTGTTCGTCCACGAGTCGTATTTCTCCACCGGCCAGTGGACCACTGACTTTATAACACTTCTCCAAAGTTCGTCTCTGAGTAACTTACAGCAAATACAGTAGAGACAATACGCGACACTCAGCGAGATATCGAGGAACAGCTATTAGAGATCTCTCTAGCGGATTGACCTGAGAACTACTGATTCTGTCAAAAGAGCACGTGTATTTGTGTGTGAAGTTTTTGGTGTTATTTATGCGTTTTCAGTGAGTTGACATAATTAAATAGTAGCGTGTCTCATTCGTTGATATCTCCTCTCAACATGAGGGCAAAGGTATGTGCTGTGTTTGGCTGCAGTAACTGTGAAGTAGAGAAGAATGTGCGGTCTTTCTTCCGTTTACCTCGTGACAAGAAAATGTAAGTAATAGTGTGTTTTCATATATATTCTTCGAGTGACAAAGAGAGTACTTCATAATCTTCTGACCTGCTCGACCCATATTTTAACTGGCTTAAAATATAATACGCATATTTTATTGTATAGTGCAGCAGTTAACCTTCAATACCGATGTGTTGTAGGTGTGGTCTGTGGGTTTGATTTAATTCAGGAAAATATAATACATATGCATATGAGTGTGGCTGGTTGTGTTCCAAGTTACCCCATTTAGAATGCCGTAATGCGTTGTCAAGCACTAAAGAAAATAGTGATTTAAGAAATGTACATATTTTGTTGAAACAATATGATGATGCAAATTTGCTTTACCCTAATGTAATGG
Organism: Anabrus simplex; assembly: GCF_040414725.1. Lineage (NCBI taxonomy): Eukaryota > Metazoa > Arthropoda > Insecta > Orthoptera > Tettigoniidae > Anabrus > Anabrus simplex. The sequence goes on from NC_090269.1 coordinate 238,668,119, forward strand.
CATTATGGCAAGTATTGCTTATAGGGAAAGTTTGAATGTTTTTGAGGCTAAATTTATAGATGTTCTTTCTGTTAGTAGGCTTCAAGTTAAAAGGAAAATTGTCCAGCTCTTAAATGTAAATTCATTGAATTATGTGTGTAAGGAATGTGCTGATATTTTTGTTGACAAGTGTTTTAATGTGATGATACAATGCTTTTAAATGAGAAAAAAGAAAAATCTAGCCGTGAACGTTCAGGCAGGAATTCTAAAGCTAAAAAAGTAATGCACAAATGGAAGATTAAGCCCTTTCACAACAGTCCATTTCACATCATGATTATATGTCTAATTTCAGTCTTTAAATAATAACCTGTTAAATAATTCTTTATTCATTTATCCAGAATTGCTTTAGCAACTTTGAAGTTAATACCTTAGTAACACATTCTTTCTAGACGTAATTTATTTATCCATTTTCGTATATACATTTCCATTGATATTTGAATTTAGCGCGGATTTTCAGGTCAAGCCACTAGAAGCGCCACTTGCGACTTGTCTCCCATTTTAACAAGGCTAAATCCGGAAGTGTCGCGTATTGTCTCTACTGTATTTGCTTACAGTACACTCCCAAATAATATGGCCAGCTGTCTGATGATTTGTTTCACCGCACATACATGTAGGGTCTTTTATCACTTTGAACCTAAAGAAGTGTTCATCAAATTTCCCGTGGCCTGTTGTCGTAGCTGTCATATTATGACTTAGGTTTAGTTTAATTTTCAGTCCACTCCGTACATTAGAAAAGTATGATTTTGTTATGCTTCCGTTTGTATTGTTTTCACACTCGCTCTCCAACAATCGAATGGTTTCCTCCCTCAGGTCTTGCTTGATTGTACAGATAGGTGTTCGATTGTAAACCACTTCTAAGTCCAAAGTTGTTTGCAGCTTATTTGGCCAAATTGTCTGCAAGTTCGTTTCCTTCAATGCCAACATGAATTGTGATTCCTGTAAAATGTATTATCCAGTTTTCTTGCTAAAAATATCGTAAAATACTTTGTATTTCTCCTCTCAATGTATTGTGCTTGCGGTTGTTTCGTAAAATATCCCAGGTTATTTTACTGTCGGTGTGTATTACAGCAGATTTTTCATGTATATTGTCTATGTCTTGTAACTTCTCAAAGGCTTTCAGTACCGCAACTTGCTCAGCCTCATTGTTTCAGCATTTGTTATATAATTTGAACTTAATTTGGTGAGTTAGTTCAGAGTTGACATATATAACTATTCCATCCCGACACCCGACTCGGTTTTGCTGCCGTCTGTGTTCATCTGGACTGTATACTGTACGTCTTCCTTTCTGTCTTGTATTATTATGTTTTCTAATGGGTGAGGCCATTTTTTATAATTCTTTGTAGAGTCAATTTCAGTAATATCTCTCATGTGTTTAAGTCTTCCTTTAATTATATTGTAATAATTTGCAATTTCCAAAAGTGTAATATTAATTGGAGTCGTTCAGCTAGTATGCATAATGCTTCATGTGACGTAGTTCTGAAGGCTTTCGTAACTTTAATACTTACTACCCTCTATACTTGCTTTAGTCTGTTGACAATATACCTTGTATTTAAGGCATCTACCCAAGCAGGAACTCCGTACGAGAGTAATGGAAGTATTGCTCCTTTGTAAATGATACTCATTACATCGGAACGCAATCCCCAATTAATTTTTAGCTGACTTTGACAAGACGTGTATAATTTTCGTAGACGTTTCAATATTGGCCTTGTTTTAAATTTTCAATGCATTTTCGCCTCTAATCAGGACCAAGACATCATCTGCAAAAGCAATCACTTTGGTGTCCTTCTTCTAGTTTAATTTTAATAATAAGTCGTACTGAACATTTCATAGACCAGGTCCGCAGCAAGATCCTTGCGGGCATCCTCAACTTACAATCTTCTCTATCTGTAGTTAATGTACATCTTCTCTCACTTAAGTAGCTTCTGATCAAGGAGTAGAGGTTCTTAGGACAACGAATTTCCTTTAAGGCGTTAAGAATCCTAGGCCACCGGGCACTATCAAAGGCGCCTTCTGCGTCCAAGCTGATCATAGCGACACTGTCCTTATTTTTCAGTGACTCCTCTATGTAGTCCTTGACGGCCATAACTGCGTCCACTGTGTTGGATTGAGGCCTGAACCCGAACTGATTGTCGTGTAGCATATTATTCGAATATAAGTGATGCATTCATCTATTTATAAACAGTTTCTCTAACACCTTCCCTATTATATTTAATAAGCTGAGTAGTTTTGCTTACATCATCTGAGTTGTCTTTACCTGGCTTAATTATTGGGATGATTTTGGCTTTTTTTCCCAATTTTTGAGAAATATTCCTGTTTTTAGGGATTTGTTTTACAGTGCAATACTATGGTTAAAATACGTAGCACTATATCGCTTGTAACCCCATCCTCTCCTGGAGCCTCCATACTCTCAAGTACTGCCCTTATTTCTTCTTTTGTAAATGACCTGTCATCATCTATGTTAGGTGGATCCATTATTTTGATTCTTATGCTTCTGTGGTTCTTACTGCCGGTTTTATCATTATCTGCAGGTGTAAAGTGATCCAGAATATAATTCATTGTGTCAGCTAGACCTGTTGTATAGGCCCCATCTGTTTCCTTAAGTGTGGGCAGAATGTAGGAGTGTCTGATCTTTCCCACTACTAATTTGTACACAGCATTCCATGGATTAGAATATGTGGTAATACTAGAGAACTCTTTCTAAGATTTCGTTTTCTCTTGCCTAATGGCACTCTGATTTTATCGTTTTGTTTCATGATATTGTAATTTCATCTGTCGCGTAATTCGTCATTTCCTGATGTTTTCTGCTTCTTTGAGCATTAACATTCTTCCCCATTATTGTCAGCTCTATAGTCCACCAGGGAACTGATTTGTCCTTAATTTCTCTCGTTGAAGCTGTGCGAATTTTAAAACATTGTTTGCAAGCTGTTGTAACGATGAATTGGAATTTTTGATGGTATCTTCTGTGTCTGGCTGTTCAAAAACTAAGACCTGTAATTCCTCATCCAGCTGACCGAAACCTTCTGCTCTGCAGTTGTACTGTTCTCTTACCGCGTTTATGAAATTTTCATTGAATCATTCGTAATCGTCTTTCCTTACCACATACCTGTTTTGTTTCAGTTGCTGATAGACATATTGTAAATGTAATGATACTATGGTCGGAGCAACTCTCTTCTTTGGCGCAGTCCCAATTCCGTATTTCATTTATAATATGTTTATTGCATATTGTTAAATCGACATTGTTGGTATCTCTGCTAGACAGAAATGTTAGTGAACCATTGTCTTCATTCATGATGTATAGTTGTTTCTCTATCAGAAAATCCTCCAGTGTTCTCCCTCTGCTGTTAGTTAACACGTCAAACCAACGGCATGAGCTCGAGTTGCTATCTATTGCTGCTACTACGCCTCTTCCTTTGGCAAAATCCAAAATCTTCTTTAGTTTAGTTTAATCATATCGGTTTAAATATTCCTTTGAATATCAAAGCAAAACTTGCTGTAATTAGGTTTAAGGACCTCTTCTGATTTCTACAACGGTTGCATCTTCATCAGATAACTGCTTCATGATCAGAGCATCGATTGAATTGTTTAGCACGACAATAACATTTTCTATTTCCAGAGAAAAATATTTTATATTCAGTTGGAATTCCTATCGGTTTGTTCTCGAAGATGTGAGGTACTTGTACGAATGTTCTGTCAATTTATAATACCGTGAATAGTTATAGAACGTTTCATGTGGCTTCTTTTGAATGTTGCTGGTTTATTTGCAGGCATCTTATAGGTGACATTTTAGGGTGTGTGTTGTGCATCAGGGTTTTGTTAGTTGCTCGGGCCATTGATAATCTGTGTGTGTGTACGCGTGTGTGCGTGTGTGTGTGCGTGTGTGTGCGCGAGCGTGTGTGTGTGTGTGTGTGTGTGTGTAGTAATGCAGATGAGGCTGCCAACTAAACGACAGAGTTTTTGAAGAACTTGGAGTCACCTGGAGTACCTTCGAACATCTTGGAGCGGACAATTGTGACACCAACTATCCTTCTCAGAAATATGAATTCTCCTTGCCTCTGCAACGGAACCCGACGGTTTGATTCTGGTATGATTTGGAAGTGTTTCTTGATAGGTGCCAGTTTCCTTTCAAATGTTTCATTGCCGTAAGAGTTCACGGCAGTAATTACTTAACATTTTCTTGAAGACTTCTTGTAAAACACGTTCAGCCTTAAAATATACATAATAATAAGAGTCGAAAACATGCACAATAAATCCGAAATTTAAACTATATGCACTAATCTCAAATATATGGCAATATGCATATATATGCACTGGTCCGACTCGTTGGCTGAATGGTTAGCGTACTGGCCTTCGGTTCAGAGGGTCCCGGGTTCGATTCCCGACCGGGTCGGGGATTTTAATCGCTTCTGATTAATTCTTCTGTTTCGGGGACTGGGTGTCCCAAAACTCTCCTCATCATATTCAGACAACATACCACATCACCAACCCTCACAGAAACACGCAATATTGATTACATCCGTCCATATAGGGTTGGCGTCAGGAAGGGCATCCGGCCGTAAAACAAAGCCAAATACACATGTGCGACGCAGTTCGCACCCATATGCACTATTAAACACAATAATTCGTCCAGTTTCGCCTTCAAACGCACTTCTTTCTCGGTTTTTGAGGTCTACATATCGGCATAAAACCTGCATTTGCATACAAATCCGATATCTACTTATTAGAAATAAAAGACTCAGTGGATAATAAATTTTATTCAACAGAACGTGGCACACTTGGAATGTGGGTAATAACTCGGTGCAGTGTGGGTCTGTGATATGATAACAAAAGAGACATTATTTAAGACTTCGAGTTTTTTTTTTTTTTTTTTTTTGCTATTTGTTTTACGTCGCACCGACACAGATAGGTCTTATGGCGACGATGGGATAGGAAAGGCCTAGGACTGGGAAGGAAGCGGCCGTGGCCTTAATTACTGTACAGCCCCAGCATTTGCCTGGTGTGAAAATGGGAAACCACGGAAAACCATCTTCAGGGCTGCCGACAGTGGGGTTGGAACCCACTATCTCCCGAATACTGGATACTGGGCGCACTTAAGCGAGCTCGGTGACTTCGAGAGTAATATTACGAGTAAGTATGCGTGTGACGTCACATATTTAGCACAAATTTGTTGCCTTATTTTGAACCGCTAATTCATGTTTGTTTTGTTTTTGATTTGCTTTTTTTTTTTAGCAACATGTAGCCTCCTCTTTTGTCTGTCAATTGAGACGTTAAACATAATCGTAAGTTAAATGCTCTCGAAGGTATACGCGTTCTACTCAACCACTAAAAGCGTCTTAATTTTTTCTTCCCACGTACCCGTTGTCGAGGAAGGTATAAAACAACACAGAAAGTGAAGAAGTAGAAGTTAAGCGACGGTTGCCGTTAGGGGTTTTTTTTAACAATTGGCTTTACGTCGCACCGACACAGATAGGTCTTATGGCGACGATGGGACAGGAAAGAGCTAGGAGTGGGAAGCAAGCGGTCGTGGCCTTAATTAACGTGCATTATCGAGCTCGATAGCTGCAGTCTCTTAAGTGCGACCTGTATCCACTATTCGGGAGATAGTGGGTTTGAACCCTCCTGTCGGCAATCCTGAAGATGGTTTTCCGTGGTTTCCCATTTTCACACCAGGAAAATGGGGCTGGGGCTGTATCTTAATTAAGGCCACGGCCGCTTCTTTCCCACTCCTATCCCATCGTCGCCACAAGACCTATCTGTGTCAGTGCGACTTGAAACAACTTGTAAAAAGTAAATTAAGGCACAGCCCCAGCACTGACCGCTAGACAAGCAGTTCTACAGATATTCGCACGCAAATTGCAACAGGTATTCAGGCTGTTAAAAGTAAAGAGCCATTTCCTCGTTAAATGATGGCCAATGGCACAAAACTTCGGGCACGTACTTCGTTATTTAGACTAACCTCCCGAATTTTGACGAAATCGTTCACCCCATAACTACAGCCGCTCCTTCGTTAGAGCTAAGACATTCTCCTGTAGAATTAAGGTACAAGATGCTCTTATTAGTATTACTCACCAGAAAGTGGACGTTGTTCGTGCCGCTGTCGTCCTTGGAAGTTCAGACCAAAATTATCTCCATAATCCGAATCCTCATGGCTGCTCCAGTCCGCAGGAAAACTATACCCAATCTGTCTTGGGTATCGTCCTTCTCCTGTTAAGAGAAACATGTCTCGTCAGTAACAGCTGTAAACTGGACGTTAGGGGACGAGAACCATATTGGTTGACATCAGGACAGAAATTGGTGGTAGTATAATAATAATTTGGTGTGGCTATTTCTAGTCGAGTGCAACCCTTGTAAGGCAGCCCTTCCGATGAGGGTGGGCGGCATCTGCCATGTGAAGGGAACTGCGTGTTATTGTGGTGGGGGATAGTGTTACGTGTGGTGTGAGAGTTGCAGGGATGTTGGAGACAGCACAAACACCCTGCCCCCGGGCCACTGGAATTAACCAATAAAGGTTAAAATCCCCGACCCGGCCGGGAATCGAACCCGGGACCCTCTGAACCGAAGGCCAGTACGCTGACCATTCAGCCAACGAGTCGGACATTGGTGGTGGTGATTATTGGTTTAAGGGAAAGTTAAGGAGAAGTTCAATTAAATAAACATTTCATAGACGACTGCAGCTGAATTTAACTAAATTCGCTTGGCTGTTTTATTTACTGCATTCAAAAGCAAACTTGTAAAACATTTACTTAAGGTGCAATGAAAGTATGTCTTATAAGTAGGGCTCGGAAGTTGAGGAAAAATCCTGTTTTTCTCGAGTGTCCGAAAATGAGACCCAACATAATATATGTTCATTCTGGGTCATTGTAGGCCAGAAAATGGTGGATTTTATCTGTCCCTTTTGCATTTTTCAGCGTTTTCTGGCACATAGGTCTTTTTTAGCCTTTTTTAGGCTTTAACGTCTTTTTTATGACTCTTTTTGTAACTTCATCTCCTTTCAACTAGATTAGTACTGCCCATCCTCAATTAGAATCATTAATTCACCCATCACCTTCTTCTGTAGGAAGAGAAAAAATGAAATGAAATGAAAAAATGAAGCTAATGCTTGAAAAAACCAGGGGTATCGAATTATGTGCAAGATATGTGGAATACTGAAAGGATAAAATATAGATGTGAGTGTTTTTTGAACAGGAAGGTCTCACTTGCTTCAAGTATGCTACATTAACATCCGTTAATGAGGAGATAGGTTTCTCGATGTTTTGCAGCGAGCTGTCTGAAAACCTGGGATCCTTTACACGTAAGGCCCTGGAGATGACTATACTGCAAAGCTAACTGCACTATATGTTGCATACCACCAGGAGTTTGCATTTTACATTATATTCCTTCATTAAATATGTCATTAAAACTAAAATTATGAATGTACTTGGATGGAATTTTTACGTCCTATTTTCCAGTTTGAAGTCCTTTTTTTTTTTTTTTTTTTTTTTTTGGATATCTTTAGGTCTTTTTACAGGTCAGTTTTAGGCAATTTATGCTTCCTCAAAAACCAGAGCCCTGTATAACACTGCAACTTGTATACATTAAACGTATTGCATCTCTACATTCTGTAAATCTCGTTTCCTGTTTTATTTCCTTGTAAAGTATAAATTGACATAATATGCTCTGATTATACTTATTTTAAGTCTACTGCTTGCATATTTGAAAAGTATTGCACATGTATCAATCAATCAATCAATCAATCAATCAATCAATCAATCAATCAATCAATCGCCCAGGTGGCAGATTCTCTATCTGTTGTTTCCTAGCCTTTTCTTAAATGGTTTCAAAGAAATTGGAAATGTATTGAACATCTCCCTTGGTAATTTATTCCAATCCCTAACTCCCCTTCCTATAAATGAATTTTGCCCCAGTTTGTCCTCTTTAATTCCAATTTTATCTTCATATCGTGATCTTTCCTACATTTAAAGACACCACTCAAACTTATTCGTCTACTGATGTCATCCCACGCCATCTCTCCACTGACAGCTCGAAACATACCACTTAGTCGAGCAGCTCGTCTTCTTTCTCCCAATTCTTCCCAGCACAAACTTTGCAACATTTTTGTAACGCTACTCTTTTGTCGGAAATCACTCAGAACAAATTGAGCTGCTTTTCTTTGTTTGCTGGAATCATACTTTAGTTGGGGTCTTACCAGAGACTTATATGCCCTCTCCTTTACATCCTTACTACAACCTCTAACTACCCTCATAACCATGTGCAGAGATCTGTACCCTTTATTTATAATCATATTGATGTGATTACCACAATGAAGATCTTTTCTTATATTAACACCTACGTATTTACAATGATCCCCAAAAGGAACTTTCACCCAGTCAATTAAGTAATTAAAACTGAGAGGACTTTTCCTGTTTGTGAAACTCACAACCTGACTTTCAACCCCGTTTACAACATTATCGAGATCATTTTGCAGTTGCTCACAATCTTGAAACTTATTTATTACTCTATACAGAATAACATCATCCGCAAAAAGCTTTATCTCTGATTCCACTTCGTTACTCATATCATTTATATATATATATATATATAAGAAAACATAAAGGTCCAATAAAACTGCTGATCCACGGCCTTTTATGAAATAATCAATAATTTTCATGTTGAACAGCTGCAACATGTCTTTGCTCAGCTATGGATGTAAATTAATACATGCAACAGAAATGAAGAGGAAAATGCAACTCTCAACAAATGCATCAACGCAATTAAAAAAACAAAAAGCTATGGCCACCTAGTGATTCTTACTATCAATTTTTATCTAACACTAAGGTATAGAAGCCGAACTATTAATGATACAGTGTAAGTCATTGTCGCCTAGCGACAATCTGGCCATCAAGGTCGGTAGATCCAATCTTGGTGCGGCTTTGTAATTAAATTAATTCCATAAAATTACTCATTATAAAAAACTACCTCTCCGATTTCGTTCAAACCACTTCTTAAACACGCGCGTTTTTGATTGTGCAACGTTGTGTCATAATTTCAAGTCAATTGACCGACTACTTTTAGAGTTTTGCGATCACAAACATAGGCAGGCTGAATTTTTATATATAACTGTACCGGTTACGACCTGTACATAAGTATTTTTTGAGCATAAGTTACGTTTATTTACCACGCGTAATGTTCCGAGCGCGTCTGGTTTGTTTACCAGCAGCGAGGACCAGCTAGCGAGTGTGTGACGACTGTGAGCTGTGACGTAGCCACAGGGGCTAGCTACACCGCCCGCTCATCTCAACACGTGTTACCAGCCTTGACTGGTATTTTCTGGATTCCACGTCACTTGTTCTAGAGAGTTCGATTGAGAAAATTTTGAAATTTCTATAATAATTGTGCTAGCGAGTCGAGCGATATGTCATCTTGTTTGGGATCACCTAAACGACCCAATGCTCGAGTTTCAAGCAAATCCATCGAGGGATTCGGGAGATATTCAATCAAACCGTATTATGACGTAGACATCCCGGATTGAATAAAAAGGGGACCTACTGTAGCCTATTCACACAGTCTCAGCTGAGTAGTCAGCGGGGACACTCTTGCTGCTACTATCATCGTGGAACTCTGTCATTATACAAGTGTGAGAAGACGATTCTTCCAAGTTTTATAAAGTGGACTCATAAGAATTCGAGTGTTGTAGAAATTTTTCTAAGTCTTCGTAATTGAACTTAGAATATTTACAAGTGTTAATTGAATGGACTTGTATTATTTACGAGTATTCGAGACTGAAACTTTTCTAAGTGTTCACTGAATGGACTTGTATTATTTACGTGTCTTCGAGACTGAAACCTTTCTAAGTGTTCACTAAATGGACTTGTATTATTTACGCGTCTTCGAAGCTGGAATTTTTCTAAGTGTTCACTAAATGGACTTGTATTATTTACGTGTCTTCGAAGCTAGAATTTTTCTAAGTGTTCACTAAATGGACTTGTATTATTTACGTGCCTTCGAAGCTGGAATTTTTCTAAGTGTTCACTGAATGGACTTGTATTATTTTCATGTGTTCTAGATCAGAACTTTTCTACGTGATCATTGAATGGACTTGTATTATTTACGAGTATTCGAGATTGGAACTTTTCTAAGTGTTCGTAAAATGGACTTGTGTTATTTACGTGGAATATTTGCAACTGTTGAGGAACTCATCCTTCTAATAGACAGTGATTGATTAACATTGCTAGTGATGAACTTTAACTTTCCAACGGCTTTAAACGAATTTAGGATTTCACTTACATTTACTCAAAGACTTGTACATTTGCCAGTGTTGGTTTAAAAGACTTATAAATTTCGTCAGTGAATTTATTTATGTGAATGGACTTGTGTTTTCGTCAGTGGTCACTCAAAGACTTTATGAATTTCACCAGTGATTAACTTAAAATATATTCAGACTTCCAAGTGAATGGACTTGTGTTTTTTCGTTCGAGTTTAGGCAAAGACTTGCACCTTCGCCTGTAATGAACTTTGAGTTTAACTATAATTTCACAAGAAGGGACTTGTATTGTTCGTTGCCAAACGTTATTCAGAGACGAAGATTTTCCTAGTGATGAACTCTAAAATTAGTAATACCACTCATATCATTTTAGGAGTGTTGGAAGTCTTGATGTACAATTATCAAGATCTCTGCTTATAAGTTGATCATCCAATGTGTTCATGGACTCAGTGCTACTAGTGACCTTGGGAACATCAATCCTCTCAGTCTCATTGGGCTGAGGTAGTACATGACTATCTACAACATCGCCTGGATCATCGGGGTTCAACCCGGGCCTCAGAGTTCGAGACATCTCTACTTGCCGTCAATCCAGACAGTCCAGCTGCCTCTGTCTGGAGTATCTGGAGTCCCTGGAATCCCTGGAGTCTTCTGGAACGTGCTTCAACCAGCTTGGCTTGGTGAGCTGGAGAACCCAAGCCATACTATTGGAATACGAGGAAGACAGTCCATTTCTACTTAGAGGTGATGTGCAAACTCATGACTTATTTGAATAAACTCTTATACAATCAGAGTCAAAGTTTTTCTGTAGATAGGACCCTACCTCCTGTACCGAGCCCTGGCTACAATTAATCCAGTTTTTCGCCCTGAGAACTCTATTTCATGCTACTTTAAAATTTAATCTGAGAGTCGGGCTCTTTTACTGGTACATAACAAACTCTAGTACTCGACGTTGCCCGAATAATTTTTGAATGTTTACCTTTAATATTTTTATTAGCAGTTCGTTAAGTGTGAAGTGAATGCGTATAGGATTATCTTTGAGATGTTGATTTTACGACTAATTATAGAGTTTTAGAGTTATTTAGATGTATTTGATTTCAAGTTTTAGGTTATTTAATTTTCGAGTAAAACTTTGCCCTTGTAGAAGCTCGAATCGACTGGGAAGTAATTGATCCCTTCAAGAAAAGTGATAACTATATGTATTTACCCGTCGCACTATACATATGATGTACACGATTTCAGTTGTCAATGAGACCGTCACAATCAGCCTTTCGACTCCAAAAGCAGTGGATTCAACACTAATCTTTATCATTTTAGAATATTCACTTAGCCCTTCTTAGCTCCCGTCTCAATGGAGGCTGAACGTGAACTTAAACGGTATCCAGAGCGTCACAATTTGTATCAGCGGCACATAAACAATTAATTTAGACATTAATATCGGTTATTTTCCATTATTTTTACACTCTCAGCGGGGGCTGTGATTTTCACATCCACAGTACTTCTTTTTTTTAATGTTAAGTCATATGTGTAGCAAGTTTCTTTTAGAGGTATTCTGGAACAAACCCACATACATCCATAATCTCCGTTATATTTACATTCATGTTCACCCCTTCACAACCTCCATATTGATTGCAGTTGAAGTATGACTTAACCATCCAGTGTGTCACACTTCCACTCAGTGTCCTCGTAAAGAATGTATTCGACATTAATATCGGTCATTTTCGTTTATTTTTATATTTCACCATCTCTTCTAGGAGTGCTAGGGGTGTTTTACCCCAACAGTATTTTTTTCAGATAGTAAGTCATACGTGTACCAATTTTGTATGAGAGCTATGTTGGAAGGAACACACATACATCCGTACTTTTGGTCATTTTGAAGATTTTTCCCCACCCTTTATGATATCCATTATGAGGGCAGAACAACGGCATCCGCAAGGATTCTTAAATTTATAATTCGCAGGGTAGTTTAGCGTAAAATATTAATTTGGGGGATTAATGAGAAGAATTTTCTTTCCTCTGAGTTTTAGAAGATATTATTGGTTTAAAAGACCAGTGTTTTTATTAAACTACTAAAACAATGGTAATAAGTTGAATGATCTTGATTTTAGTATAGAATTTTACTAGGATGAGATGGGTTGGGTCTTGTTTCTTATTGTTTAGTTATTTATTATCAAAAAGTTAAATCTTACAATGCAGGCTTGTTGACAGCTCTGTCAAATCGAATTGGGGATGTAGCATTGTTCTTCAATGCAAGATCCATTTAAATTTTTTTATTGTAATCCATCTTTTACTTGTTGGCTTTAATTGTAAGAGTGTTAGGAGGTTGATTAGGGTATGAAATTACTAAATTTTCTTTATCTTACAAATTATCACTAAGGACATTCATATTTTTGGGGGTTCACTGTGATTTATACCTTTTATATGTCATTATTCACCTCAGCGACCTCGAAAAGTATGGACTGTATAATTATTAATATTTGTCGTTATTTATTATTTTTTATATTTCAGCCGTCTTTCCTGTGTTTTTTAAAATTCACCCCCCGCCCCTAAGCATGCTAGGTGTATCTGACCCCCCATAGTAATGTTTTCTATATAGTAAGTCATGTGTATACCAAGTTTGGTTGAAAGGTATCCTAGATCATACACACAATACGTCCTGAAAGTCTGTCCCTTTGGACAGTTTCTTTTCTTCACCATTTTTCACCTTAACCTTTATCTTAAACGGATCCAGAGTGTCACAGTTCATCTCAGCGACCCCGAAAACTATGGATTGGACACAAATATCGGTTGTTTTCGGTTAATTTTTACATTTCGCCCGTACTTTAGGGGCTAGGGGTCTCTTACACCTAAGTTTTTTTTTCCAAATAGTAAGTCCAATTTTGGTTGAGAGCTATGCTGGAATATACGCTTATACGTATCCATTATCTTCGTCATTTTGGAAATTTTGTTTTTCACTTGTTCTCGCCGCTATGCGAAAGAAGGCAGAACTTGGACTTCTAAAACATTCGGAGCGTCACTATTCACCTAAGCGACCCCGAAATAATCAACACAATTTTCGATTATTTCTAAGCATCTTACCTCCTCGTAGGTGTGCTAGGATTGTCTCCTGATAGTAAGTCATAAGTGACAAGTTTGTTTGAAATCGCTCCCATAGTCCCGAAAAGTATGGATTCAACACTAATATCGGTCGTTTTTAGTCATAATTATGTTTCGTTCCCTTATCTCTTCTAGGGGTGTTTTGCTCCCACAGTATTTTTTTCCAGATATTAGGTAATATTTGTACGAAGTTCAATTGACAGTTATAGTGGAATGTACATACAAAGATCCATCACCTCGGTCATTTGGATATTTTTTCTTCACTCCTTCTCACCCACCCGTCAACTGGGGATCAACTTGGACTTAAAACGAAAACCGGAGGGTCATTATTCATCTGAGCGACCACAAAATCTTTGGATGTGACCCTATTTTCGATTATTTTTATATATCACTCCGTCCAACACCTACCCCTAGGGGTGCTAAGGTTGCCATAACCCTCACGCTGCTTATCTCCTGACAGTAAGTCATAAGTGTACCCGGTTTGGTTTGAATCGCTCCCGACAACTATTATTGTTCGCCTTTTAATTTTATATATAAATCACGCCTTCCCCTAGACTTTCCTGGAGTGTCTTGTCCTAAACAGTACTTTCTCCACATAGTAATTCATACTTGTGTAAATTTTGATTGATAGCTTACGCTGAAACATGCATAGGCTACGTCCAGTATCTCGGTCATTTTTTACAATTTCAGTTTTACCCTTCTCTCCGTATGCAAAAGATGCCTGAAATTGAACTTATAAAAAATCCGGAGTGTCATTATTAATCTCAGCGACCCAGATAATTGTGGATTCGACACTGTTTTTCATTACTTTTATATATCACCCCCCTCGCCCCCACCCCAAAGGGGGATGAAATTCGGTTTTTTTAATCTGGAGTGTCACTATTCATCTCAGCGAACCCGATAACTATGGATTCGACACTATTTTCGATTATTTTTATATATCACAACCTTCTCACCCCCCACCCCGAAGGGAGTTGAAGTTGGACTTTTTTTAAATCCGGAATGTCACTATTCTTCTCAACGACCTTGAAAATTATGGGTTCGACAATACTTTCGATTAATTTCATATCTCAACCCGTCGCTTCCCCTCGCCCCCCCCCCCCGCCCCTAAGGGTTACTGGGATGTTTTACCTCCACGCGGTTTTTCTCCGATACTAAAAATCCGGAGTTTCACTCTCCACCTCAGCGACCCCGAAGACTATGGATTCGACACTATCTTCGATTGAAATGTCGTACGGCTTTTAGTGCCGGGATATCCCAGAACGGGTTCGGCTTGCCAGGTGCAGGTCTTTCTATTTGACTCTCGTAGGCGACTTGCGCGTCATGATGAGGATGAAATGATGATGAAGACAACACATACACCCAGCCCCCGTGCCATTGGAATTAACCACTTAAGGTTAAAATCCCCGACCTGGCCGGGAATCGAACCCAGGACCGTTTGAACCGAAGGCCAGTACGCTGACCGTTCAGCTAACGAGTCGGACTATCTTCGATTAATTTCATATATCACTCCCCCTCGCCCCCACCCCAAAGGGGGCTGAACTTGGACTTTTAAAAAATCCGGAGTATCACGATTCATGTCAGCGACCCCGAAAAGTATGGATTCAACACTATTTTCGATTATTTTTGATATATCACTCCTCCCTCGCCCGCACCCCAAAGGGGGCTGAATTTGGACTTTAAAAAATTCCGGAGTGTCACTATTCATCTCAGCGACCCCGAAAGTAGGAATTCGACACTAGTTTCGAATATTCTTATATGACACCCCCTCGCCCCAACCCCTAATTGTACTTAGGGTGTCTTGCACCCAGGTGGTTTGTCTCCTCACACTAAGTCATAAGTGTACCAAGTTTCGTTGAAATCGCTGCAGTGGTTTAGGAGGAGATGTAATACATGCATACCAACATACATACAAAGACATATATTTCGTATATATATAGAAGATATTACATTTTTGTAGAATCATTATTACTGCTCCCCTAAAACCGTAAGTTAGTGGTACGTAAAACAACATTATTACTGTTAATTCATTTTATATTAGTTTAATGATAAGTTTGGGTTTTAATTGTCACTGCAATTCAGAGCATAGGTGTCTATACTATTGTACTTCAGTAGGGCATGTGAATAGACCGAACGGAAGCGGGGGTGCTAAGTTCCATGACCTGGCGAGAAAAAGCATCGCATACCACTGATGGCCGATGACAAGAAAGATAAAAAGATGAGGATGAACTACCAGGTGTTTAGCCTGCTGAGCTCGAGGTGCGTAATATACATCGGGCAACGACTGCTCAATTCTTGAACAGACATTCGCCATTTGCTGCCAACATTGGGTACAGGATATTGATAATATTTACGTGTTTCACATCCACATGTCTAAAATAATATGCACTGATCAGCCAGAACATTATGAGAACCGTCCTAATAGCCGGTATGTCCACTTATGGCACGAATAACAGCGGCGACGCGTCTTGGCATGGAAGCAATGAGGCCTTGGTAGGTCGATGGAGGGAGTTGGCACCACATCTGCACACACAAGTTACCTAAATCCCGTGAATTACGGGGAAAGGGGCGATGAACTCTGACGCCACGTTCAATCACATCGCAGTTATGTTCGATCGGGTTAAGATCTGGCGAGTTGGGAGGCCAGCACATCAACTGCAACTCGCCACTGTGTTCCTCGAACCACTCCATCACACTCCTGGCCTTATGACATGGCGCCGTTATCTTGTTGAAAAATGCCACCGCCGTTGAGAAACATGATCGTCATGACGGGGTGCACGTTGTCTGCAATCTGTGCACGATACTTCTCGACTGTCATGGTGCCTTGCACGAGCTCCACTGACCCCATGGATACCCACGTGAATGTTTCCCAGAGCATAACTAAGTCGCCGGCAGCTTGTCTCCGTCCCGCAGTACAGGTGTTAAGGAGCTGTTCCTCTGGAAGACGGCGGATTCGCACCCTCCTATCGGCATGATGAAGAAGGTATCGGGATGCATCTGACCATGCAACATTCTGCCACTGCGCCAACGTCCAGTGACGATGGTTACATGCCCATTTCAGTTGTAGTTGCCGATGTCGTAGTGTTAGCATTGGCACATGCATGGGTCGTCGGCTGCGGAGGTTCATCCTTAGGAGTTCTCGGCGCACTGTGTGTTCAGACGCACTTGTACTCTGCCTAGCATTAAAGTCTGATGTTAGTTCCGCCACAGTTCAACGCCTGTCCTGTTTTTTCCAGTCTGCCCAGCCTACGACGTCCGACATCTGTAATGAGGGATGGCCGCCCAACCCCTCGTTGTTTGGACGTGCTTTCACCCTGATTTCGCCACTTGTTAAAGACACTCACCACAACACTCCTCGAACACTCGACAAGTCGTGCAGTTTCCGAAACGCTCGTGCCGCTCCTCCGGGCCATCACAATCTGCCCTCGGTCAAACTCAGATGGATCGCGCGCCTAGCCCGTTCTACAGACGGACAGCACGCTCACTGACACTACATGTACCGTGCGTGTGTCCGACTAGCAGTCATTCCTCGTCAGGTGACGCTGCTATCGCCTGGACGGCTTTATATCGATAGTAGATAGGTGGTCATAATGTTCTGGCTGTACAGTGTAAAGTGTTCACTGGTCAACGTATAGGTGATTAGTAGCGACCATAAATAAGATGCTTTTTCTTATTGGCAACTGTCAGAAAATATCCAACTGTACAGAATGATGATATTCGTGAACTCTGAAGTATTAAGGAGGGCTTTGTTGCAGTTTTGTTTGTTCTTGGTTTCCTATTTTGCACTACTCTGCTCATTTTTGTCTTTTATAGTAGGTAATTAAAACCACTTTGTTATTCGTGCGATATTTCTATTATTTTAATATAATGCTTCATTGGCGGAAATACGAAGTGGATGTCCCAACGCAGCTATTTTACTACCTCGCGGTCCGCGACAATGCGTAGATTCGCTTTGACAGGCGGAAATCTTATCCCCTCATTGTAGTGGAACGCCTTTAATTCCAATTCTTAAGTGAAACGACTATAAAGAATGTATCGCGGAGGATTTAATTTTATAAAGGCTAACAATGTGATCATTCATCCTAAAATGGAACACCTTCAAGTTTAAGTCGGGTATGTAGGCCGCTGTCGCGTCGTTAGTTTTCACAGCAAATGCTGACACAATATATTGTAAATTCGGGTGACATCCTTTGTTAGACTCGACTTGTACAATGTACATTTTTGGTCTTTTTCTCACAGCCTCCGTGGTTCAGGCGGCAGAGCGCCGGCATCTCACCGCTGGGTTGCGTGGTTCAAATCCCGATCACTCCCTGTGAGATTTGTGCTGGAAAAAGCAGAAGTGGGACAGGCCTTCCTCCGCGTACTCCGGTTTTCCCTGTCATCTTTCATTCCAGCAACACTCTCCAACATCATTTCATTTCATCTGTCAGTCATTAACTCATTAGTCATAGCCCCACAGGAGTGCGACAGGCTTCGGCAGTGGGCACAATTCCTATCCTCGTCACTAGATGGGGGTTTCATTCATTCCATTCTTGACCCGGTCGACTGACTGGAAACAGGCTGTGGATTTTCATTTTTTAATGTTATGTTCTATTGTAATTCAATGGAAGTAACGCAGACCTACTTTATCTTAAGGCATAATCCGATAGATCTACATTCATATTTATTCCGGTTGAAGGCAAGCTGAAAAAAAACATGTGGACACTTAGTTCATTCACTCCATTGTTAACTAGGGCCTACTGGAGCATTGCTGTAATGTAGTAATATAATTAAAATTACCGAATACAGTACAAAATGAGCCTAGAGAAAATTTATTTATTTATTTTTATTTATTTATTTATTTATTTATTTATTTATTTATTTATTTATTTATTTATTTATTTATTTATTTATTTATTTATTTATTTATTTATTTATTTATTTATAATATTTTGTATTTAAATATTGCACAAATATTGCACGTATTACAACAATTAACCGAGCGAATTGGCCATGAGGTCAGGACCGCGTAACTATGAGCTTCCATTCGGGAGACGGTGGGTTCGAGTCTCACAGTTGGCAGACCTGAAGACTGTTTTCAATGGTCTCCCATTTTCACATCAGGCAAATGCTATATCTTAATTAAGGCCACGGTTGCTACCTTACAAATCCTAAAACCTCCCCCATCCTTGTGTGTGTATGCCCAGTCCTTGTCCCGTTTCTGTACGAGGCCGGGTATGAAGTGAGATGAATCTTCGTAGCGATTTTTACGACCGAGTGCCCTTCCTGACATCAACTTCATCAGAGGAGTTAATGATTATTTACAATTTGTTTTACACCGCACCGACACAAATAGGTCTTATGGTGACGATGGGATAGGAAAGGGCTAGGAGTGGGAAGGAAGCGGCTGTGGCTTTAATTAAGGTACAGCCCTAGCATTTGCCTGGTTTGAAAGTGGGAAAACACGAGAAACCATCTTCAGGGCTGCCGACAGTGGGGTTCGAACCCACTATCTCCCGATTTTAAGCTCACAGCTGCGCGACCCTCCCCGCACGGCCAGGGGTTAACGAAATGAAATGAATGACGTGATATATGATAGAATGAAGAGAAAGGGTGAAATCCTGGCGATTATGCTTCTTTCCTCCTCTCTGCCTCGCCTCTTGTTCGTTGTCAGCTTCGCGTTTCCGATCCACAACCGCAATCTCATTTTGAATATGTTTCAATTTCAAGGATAGGAAACTGCTGTTTTAGTTGTTCAAAACATCCTTTAATTACAACACTTTCGGTAATGAAACAGTAATTGTAGGCCGTTTCTTCCGGACGTCGGTAGATTCAGAGTAGGTCTCGGCCATAAATGGACACGCCTAGTCCGTGGTCCAACAGCTCTGCACTCTAACCGGCCAACCGAGTAGAGGAGAGGTGGTCACGGCTCTGATGTGGCTCTACGCCTCTGCATTCGGGAGACGGGACAGAGCTGGACCTCAGGGCTGGCCCCAATCGTCGACTGTCCTGAGATTGGTTTTCCGTGGTTTACCATTCTCCTGCACTAAGGCGAATGCCAAGACAGTTCCTAGTATAGATCACGGCTGCCAACCCCCTCACCTTTACCGAGCATCTAGTTCACCGTAACAAATCTCCCGGCCTAAGGGACAGCACCACCGTCTAAGAGGCCCGCCTCCCCCTTCAGGGGAGGAATGAAAACCTTTTAGTAGTAGCAGTAGTTCTTCCGGAGTTGCATAATTACGAAAAGGAGTCATATCCCGAACAACCTAAAAATAAGAGCATTTACCTGATTTTTCTGCCATGGTTCTATAAAGGTCAGTATTAGACCAGATACAGCATGTGAATCCTGAAACCTAGAGAAATTGATCAGGATGCATGCACACATGTTTATGAACCATTCTTTAGCGTTACATGTTATTTCAATGTTTGTCGTCTGGATTACTTTACAGTTAATATATTATTTATCTCCATACACGTGAGACCATTACATGATTGCAGGCGATAATTCCCGGTGCATGAGGACATGCAGCCTCCATCTACACGTAAATTTGAAGAAAACTTATACCACAAGTGAGCCTTCCTTAAAATTATATCCAACACCCAGGAAAATTCCATTGAATTAGTGCTTTGATACACTCTAATATCTTCGGCTACCCCACTCTGATACCCTAGATCACTTACATACTGTATCTTAGAAATATACTCCATTTCTGCAAATATGTAAGAGCTCCTCATAACCCGCCTAGTGGCCATGATCGTTAAGGCGTTGAAGTCTATACGGTCTGAGACCATGGTTAGCCGGTTCGAGTCCCGATGGTCGAAAAAAATTTCACCATCAAAATGTTGACCGGCAGGGTAGGGAAGGTGGTGGTATACAATTTCTAATCACTAGATTGGGTGCCAAAAGCCTGCTCATATGGAGTGAGGGCTTATGACGTTGATGGTGATTCGTCCATCGGATGGAAACGTCAAGCCTTCAGCAGGTCCCTTGGTGTTATTCTACAGGAGTAGGCTATGTGCCCACACCGGGTTTCACCCTATTCACGTCATTCATTTCATCTCATTAACTCCTCTGATGCGGTTGACGTCAGGAAGGGCATCAGCCATAAAAACTCGCTACGAAGATCATACTCGACCTCGTAGAGGAACGAGACAAGGGTTGGACATGCATGTAAGAGCTCCTCGTCGGGTTTCATTGCTTTCCCCTAGAAAAATGATCTCACAGTCTTTGCTTATTTTATTTATGAACTCCTCTGAATCTAAATATCTTCACTCCTTATGCACTTTACTGTGCCAACTTACAGACATAAATGTTTGTTGTTTGAGTCATCAGTCCATAGACTGGTTTGATGCAGCCTTCCATGTCACCCTATCCTGTGATAAATAAGCAACTTCACTCTGTAAAGTTGAGTAATCTACTGAAATGACTTCTATTTCAATTTGGACAGCTGAACAATTTCATTAAGATTAGGAGAATATTTTAAACTTTATTGATATCGCCTGGACCTGTTCTCCAGAAAAACAATTTTTATCTGACGCGGAAAATATTCTTGAAGAAAGCTCTCATTTATCTGTATTTTTTTTTTTTTTTTTTTTTTTTTGAGATCTAGAACCCATTGTTAAATTGAGAGATCTAGAACCATTGTTAAAACAAAACTTTAGAGGAGAAATATCAGTGCCTTGCTGTAAAACTTTATTCACAATTTAAAACGTGCTGAAAACCATCGTAGTGCGCTATCTAACTGAAGACATTTGTAAAAGGGTTTGGAAGTCATTTTCTTTTCAGATGATTGGAGAGCTTTATTGCCCAATGTGCATGAAAAGACTGTAAGTGACGATAATTTTGTTTACACTAACAGCTAAATAATACGTTTCTGCTTTAGTGAAGTTGACCAACCAGGAGAAAGTGTGTACTCTCCCATCGGATTTATCTATTTAACGATTAAGCAGTCAGTTTTCTCAGTGGGTTTCTGTAAAGCATTGCTAGAGGCAAGGATCACTTTACGAAAATCGTAAAACCCATCTCTGAAGACATTCTTGTAGAAATAACTTAACAGTCCATTCCAAGTGAATCCACAGAGAAAAGTATGTTAGTATGAGAATGACTGTTATACCAAGACATGATGAAAAAGATTCGACATGGATTTAGGGGATAGAAAATACGGGTTTCTGTTGGCGAGATAATCTATGTACTTGGTAAGCATACAGCCAACGTTATCATCAATATCTTGGAATGTATAGATGATCAAGAAGAGTGTACGCCATTCCCTTTACCTTCTGAGGAACTGAAAATCGTAAATAATGTCGCAATTGCACAGTTATTTACGGTACTACAGCGTTAAAAATACTGTCGCCGAGAAAATTCGATATTATGTCCTATTTTTTCCACAGACGGCGCACCATACATGAAGAAATCTACTACTTTCAGCTTGCATTCGGGAGATAGCGCGTTCGAATCCCACTGTCGGCAGGCCATTTCCACAACAGTCAAATACTGGGGGATGTACCTTAATTAAGGCCATGATCGCTTCCTTCCCACTCCTATCTCTTTCCTATTCCATTGTCACCATAATACCTATCTGTGTCGGCGCGACGTGCAATTGTAAAAATAAAGTTATCTGCTACAAATATAAAATAAAATCCCATTAATTTAACAATGTGTTACATGTATTACACATTTTGCATAGTGCTGCAGAAGTGGTGAGCAGCTTCTTTCCCAGTGTTGATACTCATACCAGTAGTATGGAGAAGATTTTAATTTAAAACTCCATCCTTTTTCCAAATATGCAAAGAACTCGCGACTGATCTCGGCCTACCTCCACTACCAATCCAAACAAGACGGGAGACGTTGGTCATTGTTGTTGTATATTAAACTACGAACTTCAAGATTGTAGGCGAAGTTATCAATTCATTTTCTGAAGATGGTGTTGTTTCTATGTCTGAAGCTAAGAAAGCTTTCCAGTGAAGTGGAAATTCAAAACGACCTCACCTCCATTACTGCCCTGCATGAACGTTGCCTCGAATTATTACCATTCTTAAAGAAAGAGACTTATTATTCTTGGTTACTTCTTTGAAGATTATGGAAGAGACAGCGGAGTTGACCTAGGCAGTTTCAGGCAAGATAAGAAGTTGAGCGAGTGAAAGTTGTAGTAGAGTTGTATCTACCTATCCAGACATAGAAAAAAATTGTAGGCAAGATTTTCAGTGGTAGATGTGCAGATTCTGTGAACATGGGCCCATTGGTCACAGCTTGTTTCAAGTTTGTTCCACATGCCTTTGTGAATATTGAACGTTCTTTTTCTGTTTTGATAACTATATTAGCTGACGGGCGACTAAATTCCGGTGTTAATAATTTGAAGAAACGCCTTGTGATTAAATAATATTAAAAGTCAGTTTAGTACAGTGGAACGCTTCACTTTGGGCACCCCTATAGCCTGGACACCCCTTTCGATTGGACATATATTGAATGTACCGTGTAAATCCCTAACAATTTACATGTTAAACATCCTCTGTACATTGGACACCCCTCCGCTCTGGATATTAGACAGACTTTAAATTACGGTTTGGACAGGTTCAAAACTAATGCATTCGAATTTACACGGAGTGTGACGATCCTCGACACAATTCGCATGTTCCATGGATGTGTCTAAAGAAACAATTGTGAAAAGTTTCCATCATGCAGAATGTATGCCCCAATCAACTGAATAGGAAGGACCATATCATATAGATAACATCTCGTTAACGGGAGAATTGTAATGCCTCCCTGAAGTTTTTCTCAGTGAACTGTCAGACATGATTTCGATAATGTGTTGATGGAATGTTCCAAAAAGTGATTTCTTCAGAAGAAGAAGAAGAAACAGTTGCTGTCCCCAAAGAGCCACCTCCTCATCATAAAGCTGCGCAGTGTATTAATGAGTTGAAACGTTACGTGTTTGCGTGTAACCAACCAGAAATGATTGAAAATCTATTTGGATTATGTCTCAAAATTGAGTCAGAATGGTCATGTACAAAAATAGAAAAATCAAATAAAAGTCTTGTGACTGATTGTTTTACTGTACAGAACTCTACAGTACAATATGCAAAATAAAAAAACAGCACTGCCCTAAATGCAGATATATATATATATATATATATATATATATATATATATATATATATATATATATATATATATATATATATATATATATATTGATTGATTGATTGATTGATTGATTGATTGATTGATTGATTGATTGATTGATTGATTGATTGATTGATTGATTGATTGATTGATTGATTGATTGATTGATTGATTGATTGATTGATTGATTGATTGATTGATTGATTGATTGATTGATTGATTGATTGATTGATTGATTGATTGATTGATTGATTGATTGATTGATTGATTGATTGATTGATTGATTGATTGATTGATTGATTGATTGATTGATTGATTGATTGATTGATTGATTGATTGATTGATTGATTGATTGATTGATTGATTGATTGATTGATTGATTGATTGATTGATTGATTGATTGATTGATTGATTGATTGATTGATTGATTGATTGATTGATTGATTGATTGATTGATTGATTGATTGATTGATTGATTGATTGATTGATTGATTGATTGATTGATTGATTGATTGATTGATTGATTGATTGATTGATTGATTGATTGATTGATTGATTGATTGATTGATTGATTGATTGATTGATTGATTGATTGATTGATTGATTGATTGATTGATTGATTGATTGATTGATTGATTGATTGATTGATTGATTGATTGATTGATTGATTGATTGATTGATTGATTGATTGATTGATTGATTGATTGATTGATTGATTGATTGATTGATTGATTGATTGATTGATTGATTGATTGATTGATTGATTGATTGATTGATTGATTGATTGATTGATTGATTGATTGATTGATTGATTGATTGATTGATTGATTGATTGATTGATTGATTGATTGATTGATTGATTGATTGATTGATTGATTGATTGATTGATTGATTGATTGATTGATTGATTGATTGATTGATTGATTGATTGATTGATTGATTGATTGATTGATTGATTGATTGATTGATTGATTGATTGATTGATTGATTGATTGATTGATTGATTGATTGATTGATTGATTGATTGATTGATTGATTGATTGATTGATTGATTGATTGATTGATTGATTGATTGATTGATTGATTGATTGATAATATTACAATGCTTTTTATAATTTTAGTAGGCATAAAGTTCTGTGTACTGGATGTACAAATTCAAAGAACAGCTGTTTTTATTACGTATTTACAGTTTACATTACACACTTGCTCCGAGTTTTTCCTTTCGTACACTGTTAGTGTATTTTTGAAATACTGTACGCCCACCTGTAAATTGGACACCCTACTACACTGGACTCACCGTAGATGTCCAACTTACAGGTTTTCTGTATTTTTATTTCACAAATTTTATTTTGTTTTTAATGCTATTTTACTGCCTATATTACATATTTTGAGTATGTTTTTGCTAGCTTCTTTGTACCTTTTTATATGCTTGGACATCCGATCTCTAGAGATGAGATGTGTTTGTACAAGTATACCTGCTGAAAGGAGATTAAAATCGAGAAAGAGCTTCCTAATTACTACCCAACCGTTGCAAGGAACAGTTTTAACGAGTTGCCATGTGGAAGAAGAGAACTAGTAATTTGTCTGAATGGATGGAACCTCAAGAATCTCGACCTCCTGGCCATGCAAAGAACTGCCCAAACTGGAAGTCTTGAAACAGACTGCGAGCTGAAGATGCCAGAACATGGGACAATTTATATAAGTGGCATTTTCCGACCAAGACAGTTCTATGTGATTGTGGCGAATTTCAAACAACACAACATCTTTTACTTTGTCCGTTGTACCCATCCAAATGTACAATGAGTGATTTGACTCAAGCTAAATCAAGTGCTCTCGAAGTGGCTAAGTTTTGGGCGAGAACTGTTTGAAGTCACTTGATGAACACATATTTGTGTACTTGTGTCCATTTCTTGCTCCTTTTTTTATTGTTTCATGTTTCACATTTTGTACTTCTAACACGAATAAATAAAATCTCACAAATGCATTGATTACCCCGAAAACACAGTATCTTCGTTGAATTTTTCTCCCATGTCTGAGGTACAATTTATTAAATATGAACCAGGTTTATAGTGTCGTATTCTTCTTCTTTCTTTTTTATCTGTTTACCCTCCAGGTTCGTTTTTTTCTCTCGGACTCACCGAGGGATCCCAACTCTACCACCTCAAGGGCACTGTCTTGGAGCTTCAGACTCTGGATCGGGATACAACTGGGGAGGATGACCAGCACCTTGCCCAGGCGGCCTCACCTGCTATGCTGAACAGGGCCCTTGCGGGGGGATGGGAAGATTGGAATGAAGAGACAAGGAAGAGGGAAGGAAGCGGCCGTGGCCTTGAGTTAGGTACTATCCTGGCATTTGCTTGGAGGAGAAGTGGGAAACCACGGAAAACCACTTCGAGGATGGCTGAGGTGGGAATCGAACCCACCTCTACTCAGCTGACCTCCCGTTCCAGCCCTCGGACCACTTTTCAAATTTCGTAGCAGAGTCGGGAATCGAACCCGCGCCTCCGGGGTTTGCAGCCAGTCACACTAACCACTACATCACGGAGGGTGTCGGCATCTATAATAAAATATACCTAGGACTTGACATTTCTTTTGGGGCAAGTAGTTAGGATGATGCCTCATTGCACGTAAGTTATAGAAACAAATGAGTGGCTCAGACGGTTGAGGCACTGGCCTTCTTACCCCAACTTGGCAGGTTCGATCCTGGCTCAGTCCGGTGGTATTTGAAGGTGCTCAAATACGTCAGCCTCGTGTCGGTAGATTTACTGGAACGTAAAAGAACTCCTGCGGGACTAAACTCCGGCACCACTGCGTCTTCGAAAACCGTAAAGATAGTGAGTGGGACGTAAAGCCAGTAACATTCTTTTTTGAAACAAATGCAGTCAATTTAAATTTGACTACTCGTTATTAGGTATTGCTCATTTTCAGTCTGAAGATAAAAGGACGTTTGAGCAGTTAAGACTACGACAGGAACACACATCTCTGGTAAAGAATGCCTCTCAGATGGCAGCTACTGTTCGGGAGTCCCTGAGTGACAGTACTACGAATTTATGATACCTTTCTTGAGAGTAGCAGACAGGTTACACTCAGCCCCGTGGAGATATCTGACAAATTACGTAATCGAAGTATTCTCCGTAGAGACCATTAGGGCCCTGGAGGAGCGGAAGTTAAAGGCTTCCATTATCCGTAACCTCGTCCTAATGCGGGATAGAGTGGTTAGCTCTAATACCCGGCCACCTTTACCCCCAGGAAAATCTGGTGCTCATTTTTGTTGCAGGCTGAGTGAAACTCGGAGCTATATGCTGCTCTAGAAGTAGAAATCTCATTTCTTAAATTTTCCGACTTCCTGACGGGAATCGAACCTACCTCCTTTAGGGTGAACCGAGTACTCTTTTACCACCTGGCCTAGGCAGCCCATCACGCTAATTTTCTAAATTCCTCTAGTACACTAGTATTAACAGCGATAAGATCTGTCCTTTACATTGCAAGAGACTCATTTCACCAAAACCTCGAACTGTATGTCATGGGTGTACCGGAACTTTAGTAGGCTATCCCAGTTGCGGATAATCAGAAGTCATAACGTACCACAATCCTCCCTCAGAAGAGGCACCAGCAGATCAATGTCGATCAGAGTCCCTTCATCACGAAGTCCGCTATCCACCTCGTACAAGGCCGCGAAACTCGACTGGACGAACTCCTGGGCGTCCCCGGTATTCAAATGCCGTAAAGTTAATCCACTTAAACAAGTGGACAAAACCAGTATTATTACATGAGTGTAAATTGTTGCAGACATAACCTACTCAAGGTCAGCACTGGTCTTACTCGCACAAAATCCATAGTAACGTTTTCCAACAAACAACTAATCTATTATTAAAGTCATTCTAACCAAATAAATAAGTCAATCAGTCAATATTTACTATAATATTTGTAATAATATATCGGTGTCCGACTCATTGGCTGAGTGGTCAGCGTTGAGGCCTTCGGTTCAGAGGGTCCTGGGTTCGATTCGCGGCCGGGTCAGGGATTTTAATCGCGTCTGATTAATTCTTCTGACCCGGGGACTGGGTGTTTGTGTTTGTCCCAACACGTTCCTCTTTCCACAACACTACCAACCACCACAGAAACACGCAATAGTGATTACATCCCTCCATATATGGTTGGAGTCAGAAAGGACATCCGGCCGTTAAACAGGGCCAAATCCCCATGTGCGACGCAGTTCGCACCAGCAACCCCACAGATGTGGGAAAAGCGGTGGAAGAAGAGGAAGATTTGTAATAATATACCGGTATGTAGTAAATGGAAATGGCGTATGGCTTTTAGTGCCAGGATATGTCTGAACCCGTATGTAGTTATGAATACCAACTGTAGCAGATCCGTGTGACTCTGCGGTACTTCCATTTTCACTGATGAAAGAGAAATAAATGTTATTTTTACTTTCCTGGAATTGCAGGTGACCACAAGATTTAAAATACCAAACATCATATGCCTTCTTCATAGAATTAAGCCAATATAGGTACAGTGAACTGGTTGAAGTAACTTAATTTTGAAGTGTAAAATATATTATTGCTAAGACCAAACGTAGCCGATATACTGATAGCCTGAGTAAGAGCTAAAAATATAGGTGGTGATTACTAGAGATGAAATTTTGCTTATTTGCCTATTTTATTCCTGTGTACAGAAACAAAGACATGTAAGATATAAATCCATTTTAGACTCTTTTTAGCAAGAATTAGTTGGTTTTATAGTGCTTCTAACTCCATGAGTTTGTGCCTATTTGGAGTATAATTGCCTACTCAATGCCTATTGGCAGTATTTCAAAAAATCAAATTTTCTTCCAAAGCATTATATCCTAGCTCGTGTGGTCAACATCTGTTTATCCCACTAACAATAAGGAGAATTCTTGGAAATCTCCAGAAATAGTATTTGGTGAATTTCCTTCAGACCAAACAGGGAACAATTTGACCTCGAAGCTTTCCACCCCTCCCATTTCCTAAAATGATATTCGAGAACCAATCAACATCAAACTATCTTGTACACACTCATATCCCCTTCCTCCCTCACACTGAGAACTGTTTGACTCTTTTCTTGAGATCATCGTATTGACAAAGGGGCATTCCCTACTCGTCACCACCGATTTCGCTCAATTTTATAAAACATACAGGGCTTGGCTGGAAATGAAAGTACCCGAAGTGGGAACTCCAGATGGCCAAGCGTATAGAAAATAAAAATAAAAATGTTGACCCAGCTCTTGTACCGTATAAGACACTTACGTTAACACGCACGCCGAGCAGTTGTTGGCGTAGCGGTAGGAGCTCGGACTAGTAATTCGAAGGTCGTGGGTTCGACTCCACGTATGGATACTGTCTTTTTCCCTCTCAACTTTGATATTATTCATTTTCCAATTAAGCAAAGATGTGAATAATTCATTTCATTTATACGCAAAAGGCATAGAAAAGGTAAAAAATTGGTGTTTCATTGTCAGACTTTCTTCTACCTGTACCAAAAATCTATTGTTTGTGTACAGCCGCCAGGAGCAACCTTCACTTGTCAGGTGAAAACGAATCTTACAGCGAAACGACTATTCACGGTTATGGCGCATTACTCAAGGAGGAGAGATAGCCAATAAAGGAGAAAAAATAATTATTTCTGTTCGCAACCGCAAAATTTTCTACAATTATGCGCTCATTAAAAATGACGTCCTATATGCCTTTTGCATATAAATAAATAAATAAAATAAATGAATAATATAAAAGTTGAGAGGAAAAAAAAGACAGGCTCCACACGGGGAGTCGAACCCACGTCCATCGAATTACCAGTCCGAGCTCTTACCCCTACGCCAACCACTCCTCGGCGTGCGGGCTAACGTAAGTTGCTTATACGGTGCGAGAGCCGCGTCAACATTATTATTTTTATTTTTATTTTTATTTTTATTTTTATTTTTATTTTCTATACGCTTGGCCATCTGGAATTCCCACTTCGGGTACTTTCATTTCTAGCCAAGCCCTGCATGTTTTATACATTTGAGGGAAATCGGTGGTGGCGAGTAGGGAATGCCCCCTTGTGAGATCTACTTTGAAGAAGTGTGTTCGGCAATGTTACTAGCTGAAGCAGTGGATCCCTTGAGATCCCAACATTACCGATGGAAGAGTTAGTCTTTTATCGTCGCCGTAAGACCTATCTGTGTCGGTGCGACGTAAAACAACTTTAAAAAAAGTAGTCTTTTGCCAAGCTTGCAGTAAGGAGGGAAGTTCATTTGTCCCTTTCCTTTTCGTGATTGAGGACTGCGATCGTATTTCATTGTAGCATCTATAGGCCTATAAATTTATGCATAGTGCTAAGTTGTTTTAAATTTAAATCATCATCATCATCATCATCTGTTTACCCTCCAGGTTCGGTTTTTCCCTCGGACTTAGCGAGGGATCCCACCTCTACCGCCTCAAGGGCAGTGTCCTGGAGCTTCAGACTCTTGGTCGGGGGATACAACTGGGGAGTATAACCAGTACCTCGCCCAGGCGGCCTCACCTGCTATGCTGAACAGGGGCCTTGTGGAGGGATCGGAAGATTGGAAGGGATAGGCAAAGAAGTGGGAAGGAAGCGGCCATGGCCTTAAGTTAGGTACCATCCCGGCATTCGCCTGGAGGAGAAGCGGGAAACCACGGAAAACCACTTCCAGGATGGCTGAGGTGGGAATCGAACCCACCTCTACTCAGTTGACCTCCCGAGGCTGAGTGGACCCCGTTCCAGCCCTCGTGCCACTTTTCAAATTTCATGGCAGAGCCGGGAATCGAACCCGGGCCTCCGGGGGTGGCAGCTAATCACGCTAACCACTACACCACAGAGGCGGACTTAAAAAATTTAAATAATAATTTAATTAGGCCTACTGGACGAGGAGCTGTAACGCTCCACCGCAACGGTCTCTTGTCGCAGAGTGAATGAAAATTTTGAACTGTGTTTCATTTCCTGTGAAAATGAGATTTACAACTGTAAAGCAATTTTTAAAACTCATTTTTAAAACACTCGTGAGTAACTTTCACCAGCACTATGCCTTGGGTCTAGTGAACTCTACACATTACTGAAAAATGAAAACCTACAACTTGTTTTCCAGTCATTGCCCAGGTCATGTATGGAATGAAAGAAGCACCCATCTTGCGGCGACGATAGGAATTGTGCCGGCTGCCGAGGCCTGTCGCACTCTTCTGGGGCAATGATTAATGACTGACAGATGAAATGAAATGAGTGTTGCTGGAATGAAAGATGACAGGGAAAACCGGAGTACCTGGAGAAAAAAACCTGTCCCGCCTCCACTTTGTCCAGCATAAATCTCACATGGAGTGACCGGGTTTTGAACGAAGGAACCCAGCGGTGAGAGGCCGACGCGCTGCCGCCTGAGCCACGGAGGCTTCTCTAAACATTACTGTCAAATTATAATTGAAAAGTCTTTAAGGACATATTTCCAAGTAAATTACGAATTTATTCCCTTGTTCTCACTTTATAGTTAATACTTCATGAAGGAATATCATCTGATCTTTTTTTGTATGAAATAAGTGCATTTATGCTAAGCATTATTGTCAATTAGCCCGACAATGGAAATAAAAGTTAAGGTATACGAACTTTGTAACTTAAGTGAAGTTTATTATATTTTTTCAGAGCAAATGTGAAAAAAGTGCCGGCCTCGTGGTGTAGGGGTAGCGTGCCTGCCTCTCACCCGGAGGCCCCGGGCTCGATTCCCGGCCAGGTCAGGGATTTTACCTGGACCTGAGAGCTGGTTCGAGATCCACTCAGCCTACGTGATTAGAATTGAGGAGCTATCTGACGGTGAGATAGCGGCCCCGGTCTAGAAAGCTAAGAATAACGGCCGAGAGGTTTCGTAGTGCTGACCACATGACACCTCGTAATCTGCAGGTATTAGGGCTGAGCAGCGGTCGCTTGGTAGGCCAAGGCCCTTCAAGGGCTGTAGTGCCATGAGGTTTGGTTTGGTTTTTAAATGTGAAGAAAAAGAAAAACACACAGGTCAGCATAAAGCTATGGTGATGCTACCGATGAATGTGATTGAGTGCAGAAGATTCTATAAACTCAGCCTTTCTCCCACACTACTGTGAAAAGCGACCAGCAACCATTTACTTCAGATTTGTGTACTGCAATGGTGAGAGCGAATATCCCACCGCAAAGCACCCAGCATTTTAAAAACAGCCAAGAAAGCCATATCGTTGAGCAAACATCTGGGAAGGTAGCCGCTGTCAGGGAAGACTGTGATCAGGTCCTGCAACGAAATCCAGGTCGGAAAGAGGTAGTAAAAGTAGCCAAACTGCTGAAAGGTGAAGCAGGAGACCTAAAACCAGATGAATTGACTTTATTGAAGTTTGGTCTCATCATTCTATGTGATATCGAGAGATCCTTCTCCCAATTCAGAAACATTCTTCATGACAACATCCAACATCCTGTCCATGAGTCCGATCAGATCTGGCGTTCCGGAAGATTAACTTCAGCAAGCTGCTGGGAGTCACCACAGGGTTGGAGAGGAGTGGCATGCCCATTGTGGAGTCCGTTAGTGCTGTGAAAGAAGTTAGGAAACGTCTTGAGTAAAAATCAGTACAAAACTACAGCGATGCGTCAGAAACGGGTGCGGAAGACTGTATCAACTCAGTATTTCTACCACAACATTGTGAACAGCGACCAGCAACAATTTACTTCGGATCTGTATACGGTAATGATGGGAGCCAAGTTCCCACTGAAAAATCTTGAGCATCCAGCATGTAAGAAAAGCCAAGAAAGCCATGTCGTTGAGCAAACATCGGGGAAGTATTTGATAGGGTCCAGCAACGAGTCCAGGGAGGAAAGAGAGAGTAAAAGTAGCCAATGTGCTGCGATGTGGGGTAGGAGAAGCAGTAGACCTAAAACCATATTAACTGGCTTCATTGAAGTTTTGATCCATCACTTCCTGAGATGTTGAGAGAACCTTTTCACAATACAGAAATATTCTCCATGAAAATAGAACATGATTGTTACTTGAAAATATTCCATCCATAATCATTGAGTGTGCTATTAATTTATAAGTAACTAGCTGTTATCCGCGGCTTCGCTCGCGTGGATTTCATAATTTGATAAAAGTAATCGTTCCTCGGTACTGCACCAATATATTGTCTGAAAATCCCTAAAGTATAAAAATCACCGAAAAATTAAGTTTACCCCAGAACCTCTCTGTAAACCATGTTTGAGTTATTGCCTCTTGGACTAGGATGACTAGGCTACTGGCAGAGCTACACTGGAACACGCCACATGGAACTCTACATGTGAGAAACCGTCCCTGTTTTTCAACCTTCCACCCAGTTGTAAACTGTTTTCCGGGACGGCGCATGTTCTCCACAGATTGCCACCAAGCGACGATGATTTCCTGCAGTGGTCACGCCTTCTTTCCATAGGAACCAAGTCGTATAGCGCTGTCCCTGACGGTTGCTTTCCATGTTGTCTGCTCCTACGCTGACAGTATTGTTATGAAATGGCTATGACGAGTGCATTCGTTGGCCCCTGTGCGTGTGATGCTACCAAACGATGGAACAAGACACTAGTTACACGTTACCATCTTCAAAAGTGAAATGTGAACCATACCCGGACGTACAAAAAATAAAGTGTAAAACAATATAGAGTAGTACGCCCCTCGTATTTTCACCCCCACTAAGTGGTTTTTCCGAAAAAACGTTCCTTTATTTTAAAAGGAGATTCCAAATACTAATTTTCACGTCTGTAGCATCTTAAGCTTTTGAGATATAATGTAGATATTCTAATTTTAAAATTTACGCACGTTTTCAATTCTTTTCACCCTCTTAAGTGGATATTCCGAAAACAAAACAAAAAATACATTTTCCTTTATTTTTAAAGGAGACTCCAAATACCAATTTTAACGTCCGTAACATCTCCCGATTGTGTGATATAAGTATCCTGTAAAGAAAATAGAATTGAATTCCTTCTTCACTCCTTTCCACACACCCCCGCCTTCAGCAGACTTTCCGAAAACAAAAAGGACGTGTTTATTTTTAAAGTAGATTCCAAATACCAATTGTTTTCACATCTTCAGTCTTTGGGACACTGTATAAGTATTCTCATAAATAGAAGTCAAGTTCTTCTGCACTTATTTGCACCCTCATCCCCACCTTAAGTCGATTTTCCAATAAAATACGTTTGTATTTATTAAGGAAGATTCAAAATACAAATTTTCACGTCTGTAGCATGTTAAGTTTATGAGATAAACTCATTTTTAAAATTCACTCGCTTTTTCAATTCTTTTCACCTCCTTAAGTGGATTTTTCGAAAACAAAAACTACGTGTTTACTTTTAAAGGAAATTTCAAGGATCAATTTTTTACGTTTGCAATATCTTCATCTCTTGAGATATATGCATCCTCATGAAAATAATTCAACTCCTTCCTCACTTCTTTCTCACCCCCCTTTAAGTGGATTTTCCGGAAACAAAAGGTACGTGTCTCTTTAATTTTGAAGGATATTACAAATAACAACTTTCAAGTCTAATATCTTCAATTTTTGAGATATAAGTATCCTCATAAAAAGTATTCAGCTCTTTCCTCACTTCTTCATTTTTTAAGGAGATTCCAAATACCAATTTTCACGTCTGTAACATATTCAGTATTCCAATTGAAGGATTCAACTACATTTTCAGTCCATTTCCCCCCACCTCACTTTAGGTGAATTTTCTGTAAACCGGAAAATACGTGATTCTTTATTCTTAAAGGAGATTACAAATAGCGGTTTTTGCTTCTGTAAAATGTTAAGACTCTGAGGTATACTCGTTTTAAAAAATTACCTCATTTTCACTTCTTGAACTCCTTTAAGTGGGATTTTTGAAAACAAAAAATGCATATTTCTTTTTTAAAAGATATTCCAAATACCAATGTTTATGTCTGTAACATGTTTTAAAAATTCACCACCCCATTTTTCACTTCTTTTCACTCCCACTTAAGTTGATTTTCCGAAAACAGAAGTATATGTTTCTTTATTCTTAAAGGAGATTCCATGTAGTAATTTTCACGTCTGTACCTTCTTCAGTTTTTGAGATGTAAGTGTTACCGAGTTTTAGTGGTAGGTAGAGGTGAAAGAAGGTGCGGGCGTGAACGGGTCTCAAACTACGGAATCAAAGTTAATGTAAAATTTAACAAGGTTATATTTTCTTTCCAAAATTCAGAAATAACAAGAATGGCAGGTACGGAGTAGCAAGACCACAAGTACAGTATTTACAGGATTTGGGCTTCGAGCCCTGAAAACACAATTCTTGAGCAACTAGCCCAACTTTACGATATACAAATTTCAACAACGGGGCAGAAGACCCCAATCAAACCCTGGAGCACTTGCTCCAAATTACACAGTAAAGCCTCCTCGAGGCATACAACACTCAGTTTTCGAAAAAAAAAGAGCCACTCGCTCTCAACTGTAAGCTTCTCCCAGGCCACACCAAACTCCACCTTCAAGCTGTCCTCAACGGACATAAACACAGGGGTAAAATACCCAATCTACTGAGGCCTATTAATTAAAAAAGGAAAATTACATGGCCTCTAAAATACCAACTTGAAAGGAGGCTCTCCGCACTCCTAATACACTTTATTTAAAACCTACTTGGCGCTAGGCCGTTAAAGCAAGGGCTAATCCCATACTACAGAGGTGAATTAGAGAAGACCAATTTACATTACATTAACGAAGAATAGGTTAAGAAAAAATAAGTTCACCTCAAAACAATATGATTGGGAGCTCGAGAGGGTTAAGCACTCTCTATCCCGATATGCAGTTTAAAAGATGGAATAGATACAAGTTTCTTTACATTTTAAGGAAGGTTACATAATGGAAACACTTCGGACCCGCCCCGAGAGTTAAACTGCTGAGCAAGCAAGAAAAAAAGTAATTAATCGGCCATTACCTGGTTGTTGACTGTCGCCGAAGAAAGAGGCGCTTCCCGCCCCCTGCTATGTACTTTACACACTGAAAGATGGAACAGAAGTGGCCCAGAGACCCAAAAATCAGCAGTTTATATACTCTCGCGGAAGGTTCTATCAATCAATCAATCAATCAATACTGATCTGCATTTAGGGCAGTCGCCCAGGTGGCAGATTCCCTATCTGTTGCTTTCCTAGCCTTTTCCGAAATGATTTCAAAGAAATTGGAAATTTATTGAACATCTCCCTTGGTAAGTTATTCCAATCCCTAACTCCCCTTCCTATAAATGAATATTTGCCCCAGTTTGTCCTCTTGAATTCCAACTTTATCTTCATATTGTGATCTTTCCTACTTTTATAGACGCCATTCAAACCTATTCATCTACTAATGTCATTCCACGCCATCTCTCCGCTGACAGCTCGGAACATACCACTTAGTCGAGCAGCTCGTCTTCTTTCTCTCAATTCTTCCCAACCCAAACATTGCAACATTTTTGTAACGCTACTCTTTTGTCGGAAATCACCCAGAACAAATCGAGCTGCTTTTCTTTGGATTTTTTCCAGTTCTTGAATCAGGTAATCCTGGTGAGGGTCCCATACACTGGAACCATACTCTAGTTGGGGTCTTACCAGAGACTTATATGCACTCGCCTTTACATCCTTACTACAACCCCTAAACACCCTCATAACCATGTGCAGAGATCGGTACCCTTTATTTACAATCCCATTTATGTGATTACCCCAGTGAAGATCTTTCCTTATATTAACACCTAGATACTTACAATGATCCCCGAAAGGAACTTTCACCCCATCAACGCAGTAATTAAAACTGAGAGGACTTTTCCTATTTGTGAAACACACAACCTGACTTTTAGCCCCGTTTATCAACATACCATTGTCTGCTGTCCATCTCACAATATTTTCGAGGTCACGTTGCAGTTGCTCACAATCTTGTAACTTATTTATCACTCTATAGAGAATAACATCATCCGCAAAAAGCCTTACATCCGATTCCACTCCTTTACTCATATCATTTATATATATAAGAAAACATAAAGGTCCGATAACACTGCCCTGAGGAACTCCCCTCTCAACTATTACAGGGTCAGACAAAGCTTCACCTACTCTAACTCTCTGAGATCTATTTTCTAGAAATATAGCAACCCATTCAGTCACTCTTTTGTCTAGTCCAATTGCACTCATTTTTGCCAGTAGTCTCCCATGATCCACCCTATCAAATGCTTTAGACATGTCAATCGCGATACAGTCCATTTGACCTCCAGAATCCAAGATATCTGCTATATCTTGCTGGAATCCTACAAGTTGAGCTTCAGTGGAATAACCTTTCCTAAAACCGAATTGCCTTCTATCGAACCAGTTATTAATTTCACAAACATGTCTAATATAATCAGAAAGAATGCCTTCCCAAAGCTTACATACAATGCATGTCAAACTTACTGGCCTGTAATTTTCAGCTTTATGTCTATCACCCTTTCCTTTATACACAGGGGCTACTATAGCAACTCTCCATTCATCTGGTATAGCTCCTTCGGCCAAACAATAATCAAATAAGTACTTCAGATATGGTACTATATCCCAACCCATTGTCTTTAGTATATCCCCAGAAATCTGATCAATTCCAGCCGCTTTTCTAGTTTTCAACTTTTGTATCTTATTGTAAATGTCATTGTTATCATATGTAAATTTTATTACTTCTTTGGCCTTAGTCTCTTCCTCTATCTCAACATTATCCTTGTAACCAACAATCTTTACATACTGCTGACTGAATACTTCTGCCTTTTGAAGATCCTGACATACACACTCCCCTTGTTCATTAATTATTCCTGGAATGTCCTTCTTGGAACCTGTTTCTGCCTTAAAATACCTATACATACCCTTCCATTTTTCACTAAAATTTGTATGACTGCCAATTATGCTTGCCATCATGTTATCCTTAGCTGCCTTCTTTGCTAGATTCAATTTTCTAGTAAGTTCCTTCAATTTCTCCTTACTTCCACAGCCATTTCTAACTCTATTTCTTTCCAGTCTGCACCTCCTTCTTAGTCTCTTTATTTCTCTATTATAATAAGGTGGGTCTTTACCATTCCTTACCACCCTTAAAGGTACAAACCTGTTTTCGCATTCCTCAACAATTTCTTTAAACCCATCCCAGAGTCTGTTTACATTTTTATTTACCGTTTTCCACCGATCATAGTTACTTTTTAGAAACTGCCTCATACCTGCTTTATCAGCCATATGGTACTGCCTAACAGTCCTACTTTTAAGACCTTCCTTTCTACACATTTATTTTTAACTACCACAAAAACAGCTTCATGATCACTAATACCATCTATTACTTCAGTTTCCCTATAAAGCTCATCTGGTTTTATCAGCACCACATCCAAAATATTTTTCCCTCTGGTTGGTTCCATCACTTTCTGAATCAGCTGTCCTTCCCATATTAACTTATTTGCCATTTGTTGGTCATGCTTCCTGTCGTTCGCATTTCCTTCCCAATTGACATCTGGCAAATTCAGATCTCCTGCTACAATCACATTTCTTTCCATGTCGTTTCCCACATAGCTGACTATCCTATCAAATAATTCCGAATCCGCATCAGTGCTACCCTTTCCCGATCTGTACACTCCAAATATATCAAGTTGCCTATTATCTTTAGAAATGAGCCTTACACCTAGAATTTCATGTGTCTTATCTTTAACTTTTTCGTAGCTTACAAATTCTTCTTTCACCAGAATGAAAACTCCCCCTCCCACCTTTCCTATCCTATCTCTACGATACACACTCCAGTGCCGTGAGAAAATTTCTGCATCCATTATATCATTTCTCAGCCATGATTCAACTCCTATTACAATATCTGGTAAATATATATCTATTAAATTACTTAATTCTATTCCTTTCTTTACAATACTTCTACAGTTCAACACTAACAATTTTATGTCATCCCTACTTGATTTCCAGTTCCCTATTCCCTTATCACCGCTCCCTAGGCCATCCCGTTTCCCTGAATGTACCTCCCTATTACCCTTCCAAACAAATTTCCTAACTTATACGTACCACTGCGGTTTAGGGGAATGAGAACACCCGCCCACAATCACTTTATTGGAGAAAAAAGAGAAACCCCTACACAAGATGAAGAAGAAACACATTATTGGTGGAAAATTAAGTTAAGAAATTCGGGATTGGCTAGATTTAAAACAAGGGGAAAGAAAGGGTTAATATTGCCAACTTAACTAATGACTGAAAATAATTTAGCAAAGAACAAACTTTTGAAATTACATTTTCTCCAAAAAAAACAGTTCTTTCACTTCCCACCAGGGTGCACTATTGTCGATCTTCAGTAGTGTCCTCTAGAAGAGAAAGTTCACACTTCTTACTTCAAGCAAAACAAAAACACATCAAAAATGACACAGTTCTAAAACTCCAAAATTTCCAGGTAGTGACATCTTCTGAGAAAGTAGAAAAATGCCGTCAATAAAGTTCAGACTTCCTCCAGCAGAGGAGTTTCAACTGGCGCACATTTTGAATTAGCGGCGTGGAGGTGTACCGCCCGGTACAGACCTCCCCCCCCCCCCCAAAGGTTCCTCCAGGGGTGACACATGAAATTTGTTTGAAAGCTAGGTCCAAGTTTTGATGTAGATGTGGAAATTAATTGCCGAAAAATTTTAAAGATTCTCTTAATGTGGTTTGATTCAGGTTCAAAATTTTGTTGTTGCAGGTGAAGTAAAGTCTTTATGGTTGTAGAAGTGGAATTCAGAAGATAAACTTTTAATACTTGAAAGTGAAGAAAAATTTTGCAATGTCCACCAAATATTGCTGTTGAATTCCCAAGTGTAGTCATTGCTTATAGTAACTGTTCATGTAGTTGATGTTGATTAAGTTGGATGGCCAGACCGGCCGTTGCAGCTTGCGTCCAAAGGAGGTCGCTCGGACCCCTCAAGTACCCTGAGATACCGCTCGCCCGCACTATGAGGGGAGCAGTGGTGTTGAAAC
Organism: Anabrus simplex; assembly: GCF_040414725.1. Classification (NCBI taxonomy): domain Eukaryota; kingdom Metazoa; phylum Arthropoda; class Insecta; order Orthoptera; family Tettigoniidae; genus Anabrus; species Anabrus simplex. The sequence continues at coordinate 238,707,539 of NC_090269.1, forward strand.
ACGCCGCGCCCGCGGTGAAGATATACAGGCTGCGGGCAAGTAGCAGGTCGTGCGCCGCACATCAGCCTTGGCCGGGAGGAGAGCTCCGGCTCGCCGTGCACATGTCGTCCTCGCTGGGGTCGAGGGGGCCCGTCCTCGAACCCAGTCGCGGCACAGCGCCGCGCGGCTGCGGGGGCACTGAAACATTAAAGCTAGGCGGCAGAATATTGTTGGACCATCATCTTTTTTGAGGGCACAGGCTTGGTGGAGAGGTTGAGGGGCCAGCGGCGTGCAGATATCCATGGCATTTAATAGAAGCAAGCCACAGTGTGTATAGCAGGAGACGGGAGCGTGGTAATGGCCGTGGTAAGGACAGAATGGCAGATTAACAAATCGGGGGAGGTTTACAAAAATGCTTAAATATGAAACCAAATTTTATAGAAGGGGCAGAAGGCCTTAAAAGTGAAGCTCAAAAAATATAACCTTCATATTCCTTTCAAAATAATATGAAGCAACTTAACACAAAAATTTACACTGGTTTCACCTGTGACAGGTGAACCCTAAATATCCTCTCGGTAGCTGGATTACTTAATAACAACGTAACCGGCGTAAGAAAATCCAGAATGATACAAGGCCCATGAAATCTGGGGGCAAGCTTGCCCGCGGGAACAAAGTTCTTGACCATAACTTGGTCACCTACCTTCAAAGGGGTGGGTCTCCGTCCACGATCATACCTTTCCCTAACCTTTTCATGAGAGACTTTAAGATTGGCTTTAGCCTTCTTCCAAAGATCTTTGATGTTGTCCGGATCTATTGTCTCGGGTAGAATGTCACTCAGAGACCAGAGGTTAGAGAGCGGCGTGTTGGGAACAAACTTGAACATCAAAGAGGCTGGAGTAAATTTATGTGATTCATGAACCGCCGAATTCAAAGCTAAAGCTAACCAATGCAGGGACGTGTCCCACCTGGAATGATCTTCATGATGATAGGCAATAAGCGCAGACCTGAGATTACGATTAACCCGTTCAGCCAGAGATGGTTGAGGGTAATAAGCAGAAGTAGTTACATGAGAGATGGACAAGTCAAAGCAGAATTTACGAAATAAATTAGATGTAAAAGCCTTAGCATTGCCAGATACAATATATTGGCACGGACCAAAAGAAGCAAAAATAGAATTTAAGCAAGTAATGGTGGACTGAGCGGTAGCCAGCTTAGTCGGAAATAACCAGGAAAATCTTGTAAAACCATCTACACATACAAAGATGAATTTGTTGGCATGTCCCTTCGACTGGGGGAAGGGTCCTACATAATCGATATACAGGCGTTCCATGGGGCGCGACGCTTGATGCGAAGACAGAAGGCCTACCTTGGTGGACATGGTGGGTTTACTAAGCAAACAAGACTTACAAGCTTTTACAAGTTCACGGATTTCACCGTCCATACCTTTCCAAATGAACATTTCACGAATCTTCTCACGAGTTTTAAAGATTCCAAGATGCCTCCCTAATGGGGTCTCATGATAGTATTTGAAGATCATAGGCACAAGAACAGCTGGAACGACAACTTTCATCATCTTATCATGCCTCGAAGGGCAACATAGAACACCATTCCTCAGAACATAAGGGACAACATGTTCCCCAGAAGAAAGGGTTTCCATTATCGGAGCCAGCGTCGGTTCTTCACCTTGGTATTTCTCGATATCCCTAAAGAGCATGGGAGCATCTGTTAAGATGGCATTAACACCAGATAGTATGGACTCGGGAGGTGATGAACTGTTGGCCAGTTCGTGGGTCTCGACGTCGTTGGAAAACATACGGCTGAGTCCATCAGCAACAACATTTTCGGTACCTCGGATATGCCTGACATCGAATTGGAAGGCAGAAATACGGATGGCCCAACGGGCTATACGACCAGTACGACGCGGCCTACCTAAGACCCAGCTTAGGGCTTGATTATCTGTCTCCAGGTCGAATTTGACATGTTCCAAATAGAGACGGAACTTCTCTAAGGCGAATAAGACTGCCAAACCTTCGAGCTCATAGATGGAATACTTGGCTTCTTGAGCCGACAAGGTCCTAGATGCATAGGCGATGGGTCGCCTCCCTAGTTCAGTCTCTTGAAGAAGGACTGCAGCTACTGCTGACGACGACGCGTCGGTTTGGACGATGAATTTCTTCGAGAAATCAGGCATAGCAAGTACAGGGGCATTACAGAGAGCTAATTTAAGATCTTCAAAAGCGGCTTGTTGAGAAGGTCCCCACTCGAATTTGATGCCTTTCCTACGAAGAAGGTTTAAGTGCGCCGCTCTATTAGCGAAGTTAGGAATAAACTTCCTGAAGAAATTCACCATACCAATGAACCTGGCGATACCTTTAATGTCCTTGGGAGGTTTAAAATCACGGATGGCCTGTGTTCTAGAATGATCGACTGCTACACCATCAGGTGACACAATATGCCCTAGGAATGACATAGAGGGCTTAGCAAAGGCAACTTTGGACAACTTGACAGTTAACCCAGCCTTACGAAGGCGATCGAGAACTTCTCGCAGATGATCTAGATGTTCTTCAAAAGTTTCTGAAAATACGACGACATCATCCATGTAGTGATATAAGTACTCAAATTTGATGTCGGAGAAGACCCTATCTAGTAGCCTAGTGAGTACAGCTGCTCCCGTGGGGAGCCCGAAAGGCACGCGGTTGTATTCATACAAATTCCAGTCCGTGGCAAACGCTGTAAGATGTTTAGACTCTTCGGCAAGGGGAATTTGATTATAGGCCTGATTCAAGTCCAAGATAGTAAAGAACTTGGCCTTACGAAACCATGAAAAACAAGAATGAAGGTCGGGAAGGGGCACAGATTGCAACACCACCTTCCGATTGAGAGCCCTATAATCAATGACAGGCCTGAAGCCTCCTTGGGGTTTCGGGACTAGAAAGATAGGTGACGAATACGCCGACTTAGAGGGCCTAATAATACCGTCCTTCAACATCTGATCGATGATTTCTTTCAATGCCTTCATTTTAGGTGGAGATAGCCTATAAGGTGGAAAACGGACGGGAATCGAATCCGTGACCTCGATTTTGTATTCAATAAGGTCAGTAACACCAAGAGTATCGGAGAACACCTCTGGAAATGACTGACATAATTTACGAATACTATCAGCCTGCTCCTCAGGTAGATGTCTAAGGTCTCACAACATCTCATCCTGGGTAGGCGAAATAGATGAACATGATACAGAATTACACTTTAACAAGGGAATTTTACAATTGGACGCAAATTTGAATGTGCACGACTTACTCAGAAGATCGAGCACAAGACCAGTGTGAGAAATAAAGTCAGCTCCCAATATGATGGGGCAAGACAGGTGCTTAGCCACAAACAATTTAATTTTCCATGTAAATTTAAAGATACGAATTTTGACATTTACAGAACCGAGAATTTCTAATGGAGAAGAATTAGCCGAAACATATTGGACAGGAGATGAGCCATAGTCAGGTAGTTTACAAACAGATTTCAATTTAGAATACCATTGATCCGAAATAACAGAACAAACGCTGCCTGAATCTAAGAGAGCTGTTACAGGTTCATTATTTAACTCAATCTTAAGAAAAGGAACCGGTGCGGGGGTATCCGCCGCAATCCTAAGACACTCCTTGGGGCATTCAAGGGATGGATTTGAAGATTGACTTTTCCCTGATTTTTCGATCTGTTTACCCGGGGCTGAGTCTCGGGAAGATGGATTAATCGACTCAGCCGAAGGCACTAGTCACTTTATATTGTTGTTGGAAGTTGCACCAGAAGTTGAGCAGGAGGGGGTGCTATTCGAATTTGGACAATTCTTGGCAATATGTGAGAAAGCCCCACATTTAAAACAGCCTTGTGATGAACCAGCTCCATTCCTTGTCACACTAGATTTGAGCAATGGGCACTTGTTCCGAAGGTGGTCGGGCGACCCGCAAGCATAGCATTTACGGGGTGTGACTGATCGGCGAGGTGGAGGCCGAGTATTACTAAAACTCCTTCCGCTGAGACGGCCAATGCCTCAAGTTCAGAGAAGGTTTGCGGGCACGCCGCGAAACACAAATATGACCTATAGGATGATGAAATGCCTTCCACAATGGCTTGTACAATCTGGTCCTCCGGAAAGTGAAGAGCAAACACCCTAGTATAGAATTTAATATCTTGGATGAAGTCAGCCAAGTTTTCATCCAAACGCTGTACACGATAATAGTACTTCTGAATAAGGGAGGACCTTGCCCTAGCCGGGATGAAGTTAGCTAGCAAGTGGGCGTGGAAGTCTTCAATTGATGATTGCTCGGCAATGGCTCTTATTATTTTGTCAGAGAGAATACCAATTGCATAAGGATAGATAATTTCCAAAATTTGACATGGAGAAAGAGAAAACACAAGGGCATGATCCTGAAATTCAACTAGAAATCTTAAAAATGAAATTACGTCACTGGTGGTATTAACGGAAAACTTAGAGATACCTCTGAGCAACATTGCCAATGGATGAGGCAAGCTGCTAAACCCGGGTGACATAGTAGATAAAGGTTTCAATGGCAAGGAAGTTAATTCAGAACGTACATTATTTAACGAGTTACGGCGTTCAGACTCGTCCAATGGGGCAGAGGTTGTTTGAGCAGCAATGGTTTTCCTATTTGCTTCTCCCTTAGGAGGCTCTTCCTCACTACCTACATTCACTGTGGTGGGTTGATCAATTTTGGGAGGAACTTCCCCAGTTAACAATTGAGTGACCTTGCTAGATAATTCAGAAATATTCTCAAGCAACGTACTAGCTTCCTTCTTCTGAACGTCATTCAACTTTAGAGACAACAGATCGTTAACTCTATTTGAAAAATGAAACAGCCTAGCTTGCACACGCTTAATTTGATTAGGAGAAGGATCATTTTCATCAAAAAAACTAACTACAGAAGCTAGCCCAGTAGTATTCTCCGTGATCGTGGAAAGAGAGTCGTCAATTTCTTTCTCTCCCAAATTGGGGATGGAAATGGGCAAATCTAGGGACTCTCTAAGCTTGTTTGTGTCTACTGCAACCGTGCCTCCAGATTGCACATTTCTAATAGTTAATTCGTAGATTAACTCCTCCTTGCGCAAATAGTTAAGATGGAGAACATCGCGAGGGCCGGGCATGATGACAGAACAATTTTGAAAAAATCCAAAAATTCCAGCAACTGAGAAAATTGTTAGAGTTCGGAACAAAAAAATGTTTAGCCGTCAAAAGGGGCTAAAATGAGACCCATTCAACCACGCTCTGCTACCACTTGTTAGCGAGTTTTAGTGGTAGGTAGAGGTGAAAGAAGGTGCGGGCGTGAACGGGTCTCAAACTACGGAATCAAAGTTAATGTAAAATTTAACAAGGTTATATTTTCTTTCCAAAATTCAGAAATAACAAGAATGGCAGGTACGGAGTAGCAAGACCACAAGTACAGTATTTACAGGATTTGGGCTTCGAGCCCTGAAAACACAATTCTTGAGCAACTAGCCCAACTTTACGATATACAAATTTCAACAACGGGGCAGAAGACCCCAATCAAACCCTGGAGCACTTGCTCCAAATTACACAGTAAAGCCTCCTCGAGGCATACAACACTCAGTTTTCGAAAAAAAAGAGCCACTCGCTCTCAACTGTAAGCCTCTCCCAGGCCACACCAAACTCCACCTTCAAGCTGTCCTCAACGGACATAAACACAGGGGTAAAATACCCAATCTACTGAGGCCTATTAATTAAAAAAGGAAAATTACATGGCCTCTAAAATACCAACTTGAAAGGAGGCTCTCCGCACTCCTAATACACTTTATTTAAAACCTACTTGGCGCTAGGCCGTTAAAGCAAGGGCTAATCCCATACTACAGAGGTGAATTAGAGAAGACCAATTTACATTACATTAACGAAGAATAGGTTAAGAAAAAATAAGTTCACCTCAAAACAATATGATTGGGAGCTCGAGAGGGTTAAGCACTCTCTATCCCGATATGCAGTTTAAAAGATGGAATAGATACAAGTTTCTTTACATTTTAAGGAAGGTTACATAATGGAAACACTTCGGACCCGCCCCGAGAGTTAAACTGCTGAGCAAGCAAGAAAAAAAGTAATTAATCGGCCATTACCTGGTTGTTGACTGTCGCCGAAGAAAGAGGCGCTTCCCGCCCCCTGCTATGTACTTTACACACTGAAAGATGGAACAGAAGTGGCCCAGAGACCCAAAAATTAGCAGTTTATATACTCTCGCGGAAGGTTCTAGGCGTTAGGGGAATGAGAACACCCGCCCACAATCACTTTATTGGAGAAAAAAGAGAAACCCCTACACAAGATGAAGAAGAAACACATTATTGGTGGAAAATTAAGTTAAGAAATTCGGGATTGGCTAGATTTAAAACAAGGGGAAAGAAAGGGTTAATATTGCCAACTTAACTAATGACTGAAAATAATTTAGCAAAGAACAAACTTTTGAAATTACATTTTCTCCAAAAAAACAGTTCTTTCACTTCCCACCAGGGTGCACTATTGTCGATCTTCAGTAGTGTCCTCTAGAAGAGAAAGTTCACACTTCTTACTTCAAGCAAAACAAAAACACATCAAAAATGACACAGTTCTAAAACTCCAAAATTTCCAGGTAGTGACATCTTCTGAGAAAGTAGAAAAATACCGTCAATAAAGTTCAGACTTCCTCCAGCAGAGGAGTTTCAACTGACGCACATTTTGAATTAGCGGCGTGGAGGTGTACCGCCCGGTACAGTAAGTATCCACATGAAAGGGATTCAACCCACTTTTCTCTTATTTTTATCCCCCATGAGATAATTTTCCGAAAACAAAAAATGTGTTTTCAACCTATTAGGTCGTGTAACGTACATTTAGTACGTGTTGAAGAGATGTTAAGTACAGAACACAAATGGCCAACCAGACACCATTGGGAACAGTTCAGTTTTTGAGATATGGATATACTCTCTTAAAAATGCATCCTTTTAGCAACGGAATATCTAAAAATGTCCGCCTCTGTGGTGTAGTGGTTAGCGTGATTAGCTGCCACCCCCGGAGGCCCGGGTTCGATTCCCGGCTCTGCCACGAAATTTGAAAAGTGGTACGAGGGCTGGAACGGGGTCCACTCAGCCTCTGGAGGTCAACTGAGTAGAGGTGGGTTCGATTCCAAACTCAGCCATCCTGGAAGTGGTTTTCCGTGGTTTCTCACTTCTCCTCCAGGCGAATGCCGGGATGGTACCTAACTTAAGGCCACGGCCGCTTCCTTCCCTCTTCCTTGCCTATCCCTTGCATTCTTCCCATCCCTCCACAAGGCCCCTGTTCAGCATAGCAGGTGAGGCCGCCTGGGCAAGGTACTGGTCATACTCCCCAGTTGTATCCCCCGACCAAGAGTCTGAAGCTCCAGGACACTGCCCTTGAGGTGGTAGAGGTGGGATCCCTCGCTAAGTCCGAGGGAAAAGCCGACCCTGGAGGGTAAACAGATGATGATGATGATATCTAAAAATACTTCCTTAGAAAGCACCTACACTGTAATATAAACGTATACCGAAATTTCATTTCTGCATGTCCAGTAGTTCTAGCTCGGCGATGATGAATCATCAGTCAGGACATATGATTTTATAGACTATATATTTTTTATTGTTTATTTGGTTGCCTATTTTACGCAGTGGTGCCTATTTACGTGCCTATATGCCTGTGTAACTAATTTTAGTGCCTATAAATTCTGATCCTAATATGATTTAGTATCTGGAAGAAAATCCTGTGGGGGTAAGACACCCCTAAGTTCACTTGAGGAGGGGGTGACATTTAAAAAGAATCGAAAATATTATATTATATTATATTATATTATATTATATTATATTATATTATATTATATTATATTATATTATATTACACTGACTGACAGAGTAAATGCAACACCAAGAAGGAGTGGTTCGAAAGGGATGAAAGTTGGGGAAAAAACAGAGACGGCACGGACGAATAATTGATGTTTATTTGAAACCGATATGCAGGTTACACAATGCGCACGGCATCGACTCAGTAGGATGTAGGACCACCGCGAGCGGCGATGCACGCAGAAACACGTCGAGGTACAGAGTCAATAAGAGTGCGGATGGTGTCCTGAGGGATGGTTCTCCATTCTCTGTCAACCATTTGCCACAGTTGGTCGTCCGTACGAGGCTGGGGCAGAGTTTGCAAACGGCGTCCAATGAGATCTCACACGTGTTCGATTGGTGAGAGATCCGGAGAGTACGCTGGCCACGGAAGCATCTGTACACCTCGTAGAGCCTGTTGGGAGATGCGAGCAGTGTGTGGGCGGGCATTACCCTGCTGAAACAGAGCATTGGGCAGCCCCTGAAGGTACGGGAGTGCCACCAGCCGCAGCACATGCTGCACGTAGCGGTGGGCATTTAACGTGCCTTGAATACGCACTAGAGGTGACGTGGAATCATACGCAATAGCGCCCCAAACCATAATGCCGCGTTGTCTAGCGGTAGGACGCTCCACAGTTACTGCCGGATTTGACCTTTCTCCACGCCGACGCCACACTCGTCTGCGGTGACTATCACTGACAGAACAGAAGCGTGACTCATCGGAGAACACGACGTTCCGCCATTCCCTCATCCAAGTCGCTCTAGCCCGGCACCATGCCAGGCGTGCACGTCTATGCTGTGGAGTCAATGGTAGTCTTCTGAGCGGACGCCGGGAGTGCAGGCCTCCTTCAACCAATCGACGGGAAATTGTTCTGGTCGATATTGGAACAGCCAGGGTGTCTTGCACATGCTGAAGAATGGCGGTTGACGTGGCGTGCGGGGCTGCCACCGCTTGGCGGCGGATGCGCCGATCCTCGCGTGCTGACGTCACTCGGGCTGCGCCTGGACCCCTCGCACGTGCCACATGTCCCTGCGCCAACCATCTTCGCCACAGGCGCTGCACCGTGGACACATCCCTATGGGTATCGGCTGCGATTTGACAAAGCGACCAACCTGCCCTTCTCAGCCCGATCACCATACCCCTCGTAAAGTCGTCTGTCTGCTGGAAATGCCTCCGTTGACGGCGGCCTGGCATTCTTAGCTATACACGTGTCCTGTGGCACACGACAACACGTTCTACAATGACTGTCGGCTGAGAAATCACGGTACGAAGTGGGCCATTCGCCAACGCCGTGTCCCATTTATCGTTCGCTACGTGCGCAGCACAGCGGCGCATTTCACATCATGAGCATACCTCAGTGACGTCAGTCTACCCTGCAATTGGCATAAAGTTCTGACCACTCCTTCTTGGTGTTGCATTTGCTCTGTCAGTCAGTGTATATTATATTATATTATATTATATTATATTATATTATATTATATTATATTATATTATATTATATTATATTATATTATATTATATTATATTATATGGTTGCTGGGATGCCGTTTAAGACTAAGCTCCATCCCCACCGACATGGAGGTTGAAAAGAGATGAAAAAGTATGTCCTAAACGGTTACTACTAAAATGTTTTCATTCCTCCCCTGAAGGGGGGGGGGCGGGCCTCTTAGACGGCGACGCCGTCTCTCACGCCGGGAGATGTGTTACAGTGAAGGAGATGCTCGGAAAAGGTGAGGGAGTTGGCGGCCGTGGTCTATAGTCTATGCTAGGAACTGTCCCTGCATTCACCTTGGTGCAGGAGAATGGAAAACTACGAAAAACCATTCTCAGAACAGCCGACGGTTGGAGCCAGCCGTGAGGTCCAGCTCTGTCCCGTCTCTCGAATGCAGAGGCGTAGAGCCACGGTAAAGCCGTGGCCACTCCTCCACTGCTCGGTTGACCGGTCAGAGTGCAGAGCTGTTGGACTCCGGACCAGCCGTGGCCACCTACGGGCCGAGACGCACTCTGCATCTACCGACCTCCAAAATGGCCGATATGTATGTGTATGTTCCAGTATAACTCTTGACCAATCTTGGTACACATATCCCTTACTATCTGGAAATATGTAAAACGAAGACGTACCATCAGTCCAATGATATTGTTTGAGTGTGGTCTGTGTGACAATAATGCGAAGAAACTGAGCACATTTCCCATTTCGAAAATCAAATGAACATAGATATGTCTCCCAGTCATGGCCGTCCATCAACGGCTGCTAATGTCCGGCTCCATGGCTAAATGGTTAGCGTGCTGGCCTTTGGTCACAGGGGTCCCTGGTTCGATTCCCGACAGGGTCAGGAATTTTAACCCTAATTGGTTAATTTCGCTGGCATGGGGGCTGGGTGTATATGTCGTCTTCATCATCATTTCATCCTCATCACGACTCGCAGGTCGCCTACGGGAGTCAAATCGAAAGACCTGCTTCTGGTGAGCCGAACTTGTCCTCGGACACTCCCGGCACTAAAAGCCATACGCCATTTCATTTTTTTCAACGGCTGCTAATTTCAGATGGCAACCAGCCATAAGACATAGCCTGTACGGTTGCTATGGTTACACTTCACGTCACACAAATTTTCGGATGACCGCCAGCCATAAGACATGTTTATGTCAAAAATTCCGTGGGGTTAAGACACCCTTAGGAGAGGGGGTGACATGCAAAAATAATCGAAAACAACCGATATGAGTGTCGAATCCATGGTTTTCGGGATCGCTAAGATGAATATTGTGACACTCTAGGTGCCATTTAAGTCCAAGTTGAGCCTCAATCGGCATGGGGCTGAGAAGGAGTGAAAAGGAAAATGTCGAAATGACCGAGAGTAGTGTTGAGTCCACAGTTTTCAGGGTGACAGTCCCAGTGACAGTTGGAATCGTGTACATCATATACCGTATATAGCGCGACACGTAAAAACATACATTTATAACTTACTTTTATTATTTTTATTGAAGGGCGGAAAAATGTCCATTCGACACTCCATGTCGTACGATGTCGGCATGTAAAAGATCTCTGGTGACACATTTGGTGTTTATCCGACAAAATTATTTAAATCTCAGCCATAGACGCCCAAGAGAGTTTCGGTTTAGGCTGATTCTCCACGAGCAGGTAAAACGCCGCTGTTCGCCCGCCTGACCGCTCAAACTTTTTGCCTATTCTACACGAGCGGTTGAATTGACGCCGGTAAACAGCGACACGCGCAGCTATTCTCCACCAGCGATAAACCTGCCACACTATAATGATGGATGTCGTACAAATAGGTCTTGTTGTTGGAGCTGTTCAACTACAGTTATTAGCAATATTGAAAAAGAAACCTGGTAAGGAAAGACGTTGGTGGACTTACCCTGCGTTATCGAATCGGCTCACCACTGGACATTTTCATTTAACGTTTTCCGAACACATGAACTCTCTGGAAATGTTTTTCCAATATTACAGAATGTCAGTTGAGGTGCATATTACTAAACGAGTGAAATGGTAGTTTAGGGGAAGGCCTGAAATTTAATTCTCAAATATTAATATTATTAGTGGCCTTATCGATGAATATTACATAACTAAAGTTATATAGAGTTAAATTTCCGATCATTTATGTCTCATACATGTTTACCGTACCGGCTATGATAACAGAGACATTCATGAATTTGTATTTTTGTTGCTAAGTCCATATCAACGCCGATGCAGGAGAAAATCGGTTAACAGAATATAATGAAAATCGGTACATAGAGTCGGGGAATAAGAAACACAAGCCTAAGCTATAGACAATTTTATTCACCCTGGATGAAATTCCAGTCTAGGGGAATCACCTAAATTTTATTTTGTAAATACCTACAATAAGTTATTGGTCCTATCCAAAAGTACTGCTTAACAAAAGTTAGAGAGAATACAATTTTCGATCATTTATGTTTTATTGCTAACGGCCGTAGCCGTGTTGAAAAACCGGATCCCGTGACATCTCCGAAGTTATGCAACATTGGGCGTGGTCAAGATTTGGGTGGGTTGCTACGGGCTGTTGGTTAGGGGTAAGGGAATGGAGTCCGACTCGATGGCTGAATGGTCGGCGTACTGGCCTTAGGTCCAGAGGGTTACGGGTTCGATTTCCGGCCGGGTCGGGGATTTTGACCTTAATTGGTTAATTCCAATGGCTCGGGGGCTGGGTGTGTGTGGTGTATTCAACATTAGAAATCATCCTAGGTAGGACCCTCATCTTCACAGACATGCAGGTCGCCTAATAGGCCGTCTACCAGAAAAAGACCTGCACCACTCCTCTCCAGAGGCCATACGCCATTATTATTATTATTATTATTATTATTATTATTATTATTATTATTATTATTATTATTATTATTATTATTATTATTATTATTATTATTATTATTATTATAAGGGAATGGAGGAGTGAAATGGAACTAGCCACCCTACCGCAGGTAAACTCCGGCTCAGGCGCACCTCTGCGGAGGTTCGGACCTGCCTTCGGGAAAAATACACCCTTACCTTTATGCTTTATTCAGTTTTACCGTACCGACTATGATAAGAGTGGTATTTCAGAGTCGGAGGAAAACTAAATGTGAAGGCCTGCAATATCGGAAGCGCAACAATAACATTATATTGACCATTGCTTGTTGTGATGTTCTTTGTCTCTTATGCTGCCACTCCACTCCGATAGATGGGGTTACTGCTGCGTACCGAGTATAACAGCCTGACTGAATACTGGCGGGAAATAGCTGGGGAGTTAGAAAACTTTCTTCTTTAGCATGCCATTCCTCTGGTTCATACATTTCCTGATGAAATGAAATGAAATGAAATGAAATGAAATGAAATGAAAAGGCGTATGGCTTTTAGTGCCGGGAGTGTCTGAGGACAAGTTTGGCTCGCCAGATGCAGGTCTTTTAATTTGACGCCCGTAGGCGACCCGTGCGTCGTGATGAGGATGAAATGATGATGAAGACGACACATACACCCAGTCCCCGTGTCAGCGAAATTAACCAATTATGGTTAAAATTCCCGACCCTGCCGGGAATCGAACCCGGGATCCCTGTGACCAAAGGCCAGCGCGCTAACAATTTAGCATGGAGCCGGACACATTTCCTGATACTGCTGGTACGTAACACACTGGTTCATCATAGTATTCCAGCTGTTGGATCCCTACTCTGACGGGCTGTTATGAATGAGCAGTGTACCGGTAGTATTAGTAGTAGTAGTAGTAGTAGTAGTAGTAGTAGTAGTAGTAGTATGACCTGGTCTAGAATTACAATTTAGGGCTACTCCAAATTATAGCACCACAATTCACTAAATAAATCAAAATTCAACCCTGAAAAGAGCCGTTTCGTAAGAAAAGCTTCTTCCGCTTCACTTTTATATTCATTTTATTCCAAATTAGCAGTGAAGAGGGGCTTTCTCCTCTGGCTTTGAGGAAGAATTTGCCTCCAAGTCAAATAGTTTCTTCCCCCGCCAGTGTAGTGAATTGAGATTTTCCGATTCATAGTGTATTCCTAGGAAACAGATTAGTAAATTTTTTTGCTATGGGCTTTACGTCGCACCGACACAGATAGGTCTTATGGCGACGATGGGATAGGAAAGGCCTAGGAGTTGGAAGGAAGCGGACGTGGCCTTAATTAAGGCACAGCCCCAGTATTTGCCTGGTGTGAAAATGGGAAACCACGGAAAACCATTTTCAGGGCTGCCGATAGTGGGATTCGAACCAACTATCTCCCGGATGCAAGCTCACAGCCGCGCGCTTCTACGCGCACGGCCAACTCGCCCGGTCACAGATTAGTAAAAGGGCATAATTTTTGCCCTGGGACTCTCCACTATTCGACCCCTCCTCCCCACCGAAAAAAAACGAAGAGTGTTCACGGATCACGGCTGTCTGCGGGTTGATCATTCCAGCTCTGAAAATTTGGATTGTTTGATCGGAAGTGTAGTAGGCCTACTGTTCGTTAAAATGCGTGGTTTTTCATTTGATCGAGTATTTCATACGAAAACATTGCTTTTAATCGTGTCATTCCTATTGACATCATGGCAATGACCTATGTTCATTTCAGTTGGAAAAATGATTAAGACAGTATTTCTGAGGATGTAAAAAGGCAGGTGGAGATTGAGTGTCTGCCATTATAATCTAAACTCCCCAACCTGATTGTGAACGATGGTAGGCAAGCGGGCCTATCGTTGCAATGAATATTCGCTAACCCAGTCTTCATATGAGAAAAGACGTTTGGTGACTTCCCCGTCGCGTTTCTAGGGTAACGTTAGGAGCTATGCAATTTAATACAATCTTGCTCACAACGTGTACACTACCTAACCTAGAATTCTGTATACAATGTAGAATTCCGGAGCGAAGCACGGATACATCAGCTAGTAAAGAATATACTACACTTCTGGCAGTTCCTATCGTGCGACAGAGGCGGGTGAACTGCTCACTGCCGCCACGTGGAGTATGATTCGCTGTTCTACCGCTAGCGGGAATGACGCCTCTGTTGGCGTTAGACCCGCCTGCCCGCTCACGGACGCGTCCACCCGCGGCGTGCAAACCGCCCGTGTAGACAACTCAACATATACCCCATAGTTCTGTTCCGCAAGCGGATTTGTAGCGGGCGAACAGCGGCGTTTTACCTGCTCGTGGAGAATCAGCCTTACTCGGTCTGCCATCTAGTGGGGGCCTAGAGTAAAACGGAACGTCGAAATTGACGAGCAGACAGCCAGATGGCGTCAAATTGAAATGTCTGCACACGGTAGCTGAGGCCATACGATTATTATTATTATTATTATTATTATTATTATTATTATTATTATTATTATTATTATTATTATTATTTTATTTTATTTGAAAGAATCAACTACTTCCCAGACAAGGTTACCGTAAGGAAATAGTTAAACGCGAAAATAAATCATCTCAAAATAAATAAATAAATAAAAATTTCATTTATTAATTATTTATTAATACAACTTCCCCCATGAGGAGGCTACCATAAGGACAAAGTATATCAACTACACAGTATTCTTTCTGTCTTCTAAGTTATTGGTGAGTTTGCTAGTGTGCTAGATAGAAATAAACATCACAAGGCTCAGGAATAAGTTTGGGACGAATTTGGAATGTGGCATGATGTATGGTTCTTCAAATGTTATATAGATGATTGTGGAGTATGGTTACTGAACCTCGTATTGCGGCGATAGCGATCTTGTGAAGTCGTGTCCGGTTGAGACCGTGAGAATCCGATATCTGTACAAGAAATTTAGGGATTGTGCCTCGAGCTCCGATCATGAGTCCATGGACGGAAATATTGTCTAGGTGATATAAGTCCTTATAGTAGTTCACGGATGGCTGGTAAATCGACTTCTTCTCGGCGTCCACCTCTTCAGCCTGGCCAACGTGCGACTCGAAGCGTATTGTGGGATCTAAGATTAGTCCTTGCTTGCTAGCTGGTTGAAAGGCTATCATGTCGATACGCCTGTTACTCCCGCCGGTAGCTGGGCCAGGAACCTCTTCGTGTACCGTGAAAACGTGATCCCTCAGCGAGGCCGCGATCATGTGTCGTATTGTATGACGGCGGGAATTTCTCAATACCTCCCCGTGAAGACAGGCACCCAGGACATGGGCAAGAGTTTCTTGCTCTCTGTGGCAACGCCGACAGAGGGCGTTGTTCTGTAACCTTCCAGGCACGGAGCGAACGGCGCACACATTCGCTGTCATCTTGATGGCCTCTTTCAATTCCGCACAGGATAAGCCTCGGTGATCTCTTATCCATTTGTTCCCTGGCGTGTATTCCTGGAAGAGTCCAACGCCCTTCCCTTTGTGTGGCAGCTTCGTCCATGAGTGAACTTCTCTGTCTCGTAGTATCTGTCGGACCTTCCTTACATTGGGAAGCTGGCTGTTTTTCGACATACGGTAACTTGATCATTGCTTTCTATGCCTAGATCTTGCAAAAAAATTGTACGTTCTTGTTCCAAGTTTCTAGTTGCGTTATTTGTTTTCAATAAATAATTTCTTGTTCTATTATGAAAGTAACTTTTAAGATGAAGTCAATTTTAAATTTATTTACTTAGTTAGGTAATAGTAGTTCCGGTACTAAGTTGTATAATATAGCATAATAGTTGTATAAATATATAGTACTAAAATTGTTACATTAAAATAAATTTTGTTTCAAAGATTTTTTATTTTTTTTTTGCTAGTTGCTTAACGTCGCACCGACACAGATAGGTCTTATGGCGACGATGGGACAGGGAAGGGCTAGGAGTGGGAAGGAAGCGGCCGTGGCCTTAATTAAAGTACAGCCAGTGTGCTGGTGTAAAAATGGGAAACCACGCAAAACCATTTTCAGGGCTGCCGACAGTGGGGTTCGAACCTACTATCTCCCGAATACTGGATACTGGCCGCACTTAAGCGACTGCAGCTATCGAGCTCGGCAGAAAGTTTCTTATTTCCTTACCTTAATATAATCTTTGAGACTCGAACACAGTGCATCTGAGGTCTTTACAACTATTTTACTTATGGTTGCAGCCATGTAAGATGAATATTTCGAATCGTCAAAGCTATTGCCTATTGCTAGAAATCTTAATGTGACTGCAAGTCCATCCGCCGGTGAAATGGCCTGCCTCATAATCGTATCCTGCTTTATTATAAATGGTGAAACCAATGCAACTAAGTGTTGAAATAGTTGTTCATTCATTCTTTAAAAAAATCTGTAGTCATCTGGCTCACTGCTGAGTACTTGAAGACCATATCCATGACTAACCAGCCTTTGGTCCACACTGTTCTTTGCCTCCTTCTTTTCCTCTTCTTCATTATTAAAACAGACGCGATTAGAACCGGTAGATCTATCCTTCCTGACTGCGCAATTGAAACTGACACTTTATTTATCAATATTATTCAGTCTTGTGAGGGCTACCGATTTATTTTACCATATGAAATGAAATGGCGTATGGCTTTTAGTGCTGGGAGTGTCCGAGGACCAGTTTGGCTCGCCAGATGCAGGTCCTTTGATTTGAAGTCCGTAGGCGACCTGCGCGTCGTGATGAGGATGAAATGGTGATGAAGACGACACATACACCCAGCCCCCGTACCAGCGAAATTAACCAATTATGGCTAAAATTCACGACCCTGCCGGGAATCGAATCCGGGACCCCTGTCACCAAAGGCCAGCCATGGAGCCGGACTTTTTACCATATATTGCGTCAATAATATTGCTTCAATGATATTGATCGTGTAAGGCCTGCTTCAAACAACAAGAATCAACATATCACCACTAAGAGTTCAGAACATACCTCTTTAGTCGAGCTGTTCGTTTCCTTGTTCCGAAGTAAGCCCAAGGCTTCCTACATTCCCATAATACTACTCTTTCGTCGGAAATCACCCAGATCAAATCATAGGCCTACCGTATTCTTTTCAGTTCTCGAATCCAGTTCTAAACACATACACCCAGTCCCCGAATCACATGAATTAACCAGGCGCTATTAATCCTTGGCCCGGGCGAAAATCTAACTCAGGTTCTTCTGAACCGAAGACCTTGACATTGGAACAATATTCTAATTGGGGTCTTATCAGTGTTTTCTACGCTCTCTACTTGACATCCTTACTGAAAATGAAAATCTACAGCCTGTTTTCCAGTCATTGACCGCGTCAGGAATGGGATGATTGAAGCCCCTATCTTGTGGCGAGGATAGGAATTGTGCCGGGTACCGAAGCCTGTCGCACTCCTCTCGGGCAATGATTAATGACTGAAAGATGAAATGAAATGGTATTGGGGACTGTTGCTGAAATGAAAGATGACAGGGAAAAACGGAATACCCTGAGAAAAACCTGTCCCGCTCCGCTTTGTCCAGCACAAATCTCACATGGAGTGACCGGGATTTGAACCACGGAATCCATATGAAGAAATCTGTAACCTTTATTTATAAGCTCGTTAATGTGATTACCCCAATGAAGATTTTCCCCTATATTCACAGTGACCCCCATGAGGGTACTTTCACTCAGTCAACAAAGTGATTAAAACTGAGAGGACTTTTCCCCTTGATGAAACTTATATTGCAATTTATCTGACACGATCTTTCCCGCTTCCACAATATGAGATCAGATGTTGGTTGAATTGTAGTACCTAACAACAACAACAACAACAACAACAACAACAATAATAATAATAATAATAATAATAATAATCTTCCACTTTTCCCGCACCCTGGTGGGGCCACGAGTGCGAACTGAGTCGCACATATGGACTTGGCATTTTTACGACGAAATGCCCTTCCTAACGCCATATCTATGTTGAGGGATGTATTTATTATTACCTGTTTTTTGTGATGGTCCGTAGTGTGTTTCATGTGTTTGAAGAGGAACGTGTTGGGACAAACACACACACCCAGACCCCGAATCAGATAAATTAACCAGAGGCTCTTAAAATCCTTGGGCCGACCGGAAATCGAATTCAGGTACTTCTGAACTAAAGACCTCGACGATGACTATTTTGCTAAGGTAAGGTAAGGGTTATTCTGCCCGAAGGCAGGTCCGAACCTCCGCAGAGGTGTTCCTGAGCCGAAGTTTACGTGCGGTAGGGTGGCCAGTTCCTTTCCGCTCCTCCATTCCCTTACCCCCCACCAACAGCGCGTGGCAACCCATCCAACTCCTGACCACGCCCAATGTTGCTGAACTTCGGAGATCTCACGGGATCCGGTGTTTCAACACGGCTACGGCCGTTGGCATGTTGCTAAGGAGTCGGGCAATAATAATAATAATAATAATAATAATAATAATAATAATAATAATAATAATAATAATAATAATAATAATAATAATAATACGCCTCAGCCAGCAAGTTGCAGACATTTCTATGTTACACCATTCGAGCTGACTGCAAATCAATTTTGACTTTCCATTTTACTCTACCAGATGATAAAGGTACTAGGACTGTTGGGCGATCTATGGCTGAGTTTTAAAGCGAATATCTCACCAGAGATATTTTACATGTCGACGTCGTACGAAAAGGAGTGCCAGCTAAACTTCTTTTCACCTTCAAAAGAATCCTGCAGTCTACCACTGGCCGACAATGGGAGTTAATGTAGTATTAGGAAGACGATTGAGGTGGGAAGCTGGTTGAATTTCGGCCATCCCGATAGAGATTTTTCTTGTTTAACCCTTTAACCGTAGAAGGGGAAATAATGGCCGCTTTCTCCACAGTACTAGGCCTACGCATTCCACAGCCACCAGACATCCAACGCATACAGTATGTTGCTACTGACGACTACGCGACGTCTCGAGCCTCTGTAGAGTGACAGTGATATGATGTAAACGGGATGAAAAATTAGGTTGTAAGTTTCACCACGAGGAAAATTCCACTAAATGTTAGTGGCTATGTCGCTACGTTATGGGGATAACTGTTGGTACTAAGGTGTTAATATAAAGAAAGATCTGAATTAACGTAAACACATTAATGAGGTTGTAAATAAAGGTTAGGCCTACATTTATTTTCATATGGTTATGAAGTCCGGCTCCATGGCTAAATGGTAGCGTGCTGGCCTTTGGCCCAGCGGGTCCCGGGTTCGATTCTCGGCCGGGTCGGGGATTTTAAACATAATTTCTTAATTCCGATGGCTCGGGGACTGGATGTGTGTGCCGTCTTCATCATTATAATTCATCACAGATAGGGCCCCATCCTCATAGACACGCAGGTCGCCTATACGGCGTCAACTCGAAAGACCTGCACCAGGCCTCTTCGGAGGCCACACACCATTATTATTATATGATTATGAAGGCTTTTACGGGTTATAGAAATGATGTAAAGCAGAGGGCATATTACTCACTGATAAGGCCCTAATTAGAGTATGGTTCCAGTGTATGAGACCCACGCCAGGATTACTTAATTAGAGAACTGGAAAAGGCTCTAAGGAAAACAGCATGATTTTTGTGAGTGATTTCCGAAGGAGTAGGCCTAATGTTACGAAAATGTAGTAAACTTTCGATTGGGAAGACTTGGGGGTAAGGAAATGAGCTGGTCGACCGAGTGGTATGTTCCGAGGGCTATTACTCACTGGTAAGACCCCAATTAGAGTATAGTTCCGGTGTGTGGGTGACAGCCCTAAATGCAAATCAGTGATGATTGATTGGCTGAGTGAAAACACATTTTAATGTAACCTGCTTGTTGTTTAAAGGGGCCTAACATCGAGGTCATCGGCCCCTAATGGTACGAAATGAGACGACATGTAATGACAATTTAAAAGTCCAAAATCATCCACTGAACAGAATTCAAAACGTGATAAAGAATGAATGGGTGAATATTAATTTAAAATAATCAGTGGATCCGACCCGCAATGCCCCATATTCCCAGAAACTATCATAAATAGTATTACTGACTAACGGACTGCTTCCAGAGCACAATCCTAAATCGATGATGCTTGCTGTTTTTAAAGGGGTCCAAAATCCAGTTCATCGGCCCCTCATAATGGTACTTATCGCTAGTGAAGTAGTTGGGTATTCAGCCCGAAGGCTGGTTTAATCCTCTGCAACTCCGCCAACAGTTGTCATAAATAGCCTAGGCGTCACTGAAGAGACGTACAAGGGAAATGAGGAGTGAGGTAGTTTCCCGTTGCTTTCCTCACCGAGCCAGCCGTTGCTATGATATATCAGTCTGCCAAACCACTGAAATGCACGCAACAACCGACCCTATGGGCGATATTTTCACACCATTCATAACAGGGACTGGCTGCATAAGGAATGGTATTACTAGCATCGCTCATACCTCAGTCACTTTCATATTGTCAAAGCCAAGGATGAGACTGAGACAAGTCAATGAAAGCAACAAATTGATATAGCCCATACCAGAAGACATAGTGCACTGTAAACACTACATCTTGCCAGCAAAGGCATAGTGAAGTAGAACCATGGTATTTGTCATGTTGCGGTACTAATCAAAAGTAGCGTAGACTCGTAGTATTCCACACATTATGGTTCTACTCACAGGTAATGTAATACGCGCATGTAACGCAGACCTATGGTGTTTCTCACATTGCGGCGCCACTTACAGCCAACGCAAACGTATAGTGTTCCTCACAAAGGTGTACTAATCACAGGGACCCGTACTATCCCGTGGCGTTCCTGACATAGTGGGTATTTATCATAGGCAACGCGGTCTCACGATCATATAGTGGTACTAATCACAGGCAACGCCCAGACCCGTGGTGTTTCTCACATAATTGTACTAATTACAGGCAACGTAAGCCCGTGGTATTCCGCATGTAGTGGTACTAATCACGGGTACTGCAAATCCCACCCTGTTGCTACTAATCACAAACCTATTGTGTACCTAACATAGTGGTAATACTGGCAAGTAAAGGCGACCCATGCTGTTCTCCGAGTGATAGTACTAATTCCAAGTAGTCTCATGGTACTAATTTGATCATCCCTTGGTCACCTCTTACGACAGGCAGGATATACCGTGGGTGTATTCATCGTCTGTGTCCCCCACCTACAGGGGGTTTAATGGAGCCTAATCTGAAAAGGGGTGACTGGAATCAATTAACACCTATAAGTTCTCGGGAAATTTTGGTTCCTTGGCTGAATGGTCAGCGTAGTGCCCTTCGGTTCGGAGAGCCATGGGTTTGATTCTCGGCTAGGTCGGGAATTTTAATCTAAAATGGTTAAATCCCATGGGCTGGGGACTTGTGTTTGTGATGTCCACAACATTCCTGCAACTCACACATCACAGGCAACACTATCCTCCACCGCAATAACACTCCCAGTCTCCTACACACGGCAGATGCCACCTAAACTCGTCGGAGGGTCTGCCTCATAAGAGTTTCACTAGCCAGCGGGTTTTTGGAGACTCCTAAGTGCCGGAATTTTGTCCCGCAGGAGTTATTTTTCGTACCAGTAAATCTACCGACACGAGGCTGACGTATTTGAGCACCTTCAAGTAACACCGAACTGAGCCAGAATCGAACCTGCCAAATCGTCTGAGCCACTCAGCCCGGATAGAAGAAAGATGTATGGTAAACATCAAACTATCACTGAGAACAGCTTTGCGCATCTTTTATGTCAATGTCCCACCAAAAGCATGCTACGCGGTCAGTCAGACGTGGATCTATCTTACCCCTTCAAGTTTGAAGAGACTGGAATTAGTCAAAGATCCTCGAAAATACTATTTCCCTTGTGCATCAGACCTATTTATCAACTGGCCGAGACCTACTTCCTTGTCAAGAAGATAATGAAATATAACGTCGTAGAAAATACAACAGCATGTGAAGTGCACGTCAGGAAAAGGGAGTAAAAGACAAAGGCCACAGATCCAGACTTTTATCTAATGCTTGTCCTGAATGCAAGCGAATGGAAGGAGACGAACTTTGCGCTGAGGAATCGACACAATTCTGCACTCCTTGTGGACGCCGTTGTCATCAGTACCATGTACTATCTGCCAAGCAAGGACGAAATTTAACGTTTTATGCAAATGGTAAGAACTTCACCATTCAATATTTTTTACTCTGAGAACAGTGTTGTTATTAAATAGGACATATTTTCACCCTGTTGTATATTCGGTGTTCCTACTATTTTGTCTTATCAGGCGCAACAAGTGTCTATCATAACCTTGAAGAAGTCCGTTGGTCATGACGTTTAACTGTGTTTTTGGAGCAACACACTTGCGGCGTATTGATCGCCCTGCCGCTCTATTGCAACGTGTCGGCATTCCTCTGCACAACAAAAGGCGAATAAGGTGTAAGTGAGTAGTTGTTGACGCTATGTTACATTGTTTGAAGGAGACTTTCATAAAACGAGACCGAAGCATTGTTTGTCATAGTTGACACCTAGTGTAGCACCTAATATAACATCCTGCAAGTACAGTACCTAACCTCAAAATCAGAGAGAGATCGCCTCTGGAATAGGTAAGGATATCTTAGTAATATTCAACATCTATCTGCTAACTTGAAAATAATAAAAAGTTTACAATGTAATTTGTGACAAAATGAAATGCGGGTGACAGAGATTTAGGTACCAGTACTTCACTTCTTACCATCAGCTCTCCAAAGAGATTATGTGAGTATTCCTTTGCTTTCTTTACAATGCATTAAAAGAGGAACGTATCTTGATCAGAGAATATAATTGAATCGGCCATTGTTAAAAGGCACTCATATGTTTCCTATCGCACTGTTTTTCTCGGCTAATTGTAAAGATTATCGTGTAATCACTACTCACCATGATAATAATATTCTACTCTAAAAAGTGTATTTGGTTGGTGTTATACTTCTAGACATTTTTCTGGCATTTCTTTTTAATCAATCATCTTTGATCTTCGTTTATTTTACCGTTGGCTTTACGTCGCACCGACACAGATAGCCTAATTCTTATGGCGACGATGGGACAGGAAAGGGCTAGGAGTGAGAAGAAAGCGGCCATGACCTTAATTAAGGTACAGCTGCATAATTTGTCTGGTGTGAAAATAAAAAACTACGGAAAACTATCTGCAGGGCTGCCGACCATGGGGGTTCGAACCCACTACCTCCCGAATACAAGCTCACAGCTGCGCGCTCCTAACCGCACGACCAACTCGCTCGGTCATTAAAATTTAAATTTCGTGTGGCTATTTCTAGCCGAGTGCAGCCCTTGTAAGGCAGACCCTCCGATGAGGGTGGGCGGCATCTGCCATATGTAGGTAACCGCGTGTTATTGTGGTGGAGGATAGTGTCATGTGTGGTGTGTGAGTTTCAGATTTGTTGGGTACAGCACAAACACCCAGATCCCGGGCCATTGTAATTAACCAATGAAGGTTAAAGTCCCCGATCCGGCCGGGAATCGAACCCGGGACCCTCTGAACCGAAGGTCAGTACGCTGGTCATTCAGCCAACGAGTCGGACGCTCAGTCATTGATCTTCTTTAACAATTTGCTTTACGTCGCACCGACACAGATAGATCTTATGGCGACGATAGGATAGGATAGGAAAGGCCTAGGAGTGGGAAGGAAGCGGCCGTGGCCTTAATGAAGGTACAGCACCAGCATTTGCCTGGTGTGAAAACCATCTCCAGGGCTGCCGACAGTGGGGTTCGAACCATTTCCCGGATGCAAGCTCACAGCTGCGCGCCTCTAACCGCATGGCCAACTTACCCGGTCATTGATTTTCATTTAGCGCTATTACCTAAGTGGGATTCCCTATCAATCGTTTACCTAGTCTTTTCTTAAATGATTTCAAAGAACTCGAAAATGTATCGAACATTTCGATTGACAAACTTTTCCAATCCCTAACTCCTATGAATATTTCCCCTAATTAGTCCTCTAAATTCCAGCTTTATCTTCATGATTTCCTACCTTTAGTAAAAGCTCCGCCATTAAAGAGAGGGCAGTGTTCCTTGTAGCATGACTAGATTGTCTCTTTCTCTTCTTCTTAATCTGTTTACCCTCCAGGGTCGGTTTTTCCCTCGGACTCAGCGAGGGATCCCACCTCTACCGCCTCAAGGGCAAAGTCCCGGAGTTTCAGACTTTGGGTCGGGGGATACAATTGGGGAGAATGACCAGTACCGCGCCCAGGCGGCCTCACCTGCTATGCTGAACAGGGGCCTTGGATGGGACAGGCAAGGAAGAGGGAAGGAAGCGGCCGTGGCCTTAAGTTAGGTACCATCCCGGCATTTGCCTGGAGGAGAAGTGGGAAACCACGGTAAACCACTTCCAGGATGGCTGAGGTGGCAATCGAACCCACCTCCCGAGGCTGAGTGGACCCCGTTCCAGCCCTCATACCACTTTTCAAATTTCGTGGCAGAGCCGAGAATCGAACCCGGACCTCCGGGGGTGGCAACTAATCACGCTAACCACTACACCACAGAGGCGGACGACTAGATTGTCTACTCTCATAAAATGAGTAAGACTATCGATAAAACGTATCGCTTTCGTTACAAATTAACTTAGTGCCTACTAACGATGACCGATTCAATTCTTTTCTGAGACAGTGAATGACATTAGTGGCTGCTAATCTGAAATGTAACATTTCTGCACGTGTGATATTATTACTGAATGATACTTCGCCTTACTTTTATCGTGTATTATATGCTCATGAAAGTTCTTGAGACAGCAATTTATTTTATGGTACGATTTGTTTGGACAGCTGGTTATCAGTTTTGATGTGTGCTCTCTTCAGACCAGGCCCAGAGAAATTTCTTTCACAGTGCCCCCATCCATTTTCCCAAGATTTTGAGTCTCTGAAACACTGACATTTAAACCATTCATTACCACACTTGAAGACTCCATCTAGCGACATCGATGATCGAAGTTAATGTTATTCTAGTTCAGTTCATTCTACTTCATTGTGTTTTAAAAATTTACATGATGTTACTTTCAAAACTTTTAATTTATAAAAAATCTCAGAAGTTTTTGAAATACTCTCTTTGCGAGATATTCAGTTCTTTGATAATTTCATTCACTATTGAGATGCGTGTTAAAACTCTCAAATGGTCCTGATTCATTGTAGAGCGTATGTTCTTCTTCTCTTCCAATCACCAATCACCACTAATCTGCACTTACGGCAGTCGCCCGGGTGGCAGATTCCCTATCTGTAGTTTACATAGTCTTTTCTTAAATAATTGCAAAGAATTTGTAAATTTATTGAACATCTCCCTTCGTAAATTAATCCAGTCCCTAATTCCTCATCCAGCCGGGCTGAGTGGCTCAGACGGTTGAGGCGCTGGCCTTCTGACCCCAACTTGGCAGGTTCGATCCTGGCTCAGTCCGGTGGTATTTGAAGGTGCTCAAATACGTCATCCTCGTGTCGGTAGATTTACTGGCACGTAAAAGAACTCCTGTGGGACAAAATTCCGGCACCTCGGCGTCCCCGAAAACCGTAAAAGAGTAGTTAGTGGGACGTAAAACAAATAGCATTATTATTATTAACTCCTCTTCGTATAAACGAATATTTACCTTCTTCTCCTTCACCGCTATTTATTCCTTCTGTAGGATTGGGTGCCACGATTGTTCTCTTCCGTCTTGTTGTGTCCTCTTTAGTCAATTCTTTAGATAGCATGTAATTCTGTATAATGTCTCGCCATCTGATCCTTCTCCAGATCTGGTACCCTGAATTTCTTCAGACCATGCGCTCTTGATCGGTGTATTCACCTCAGACCGCATTACATGGCCGTACCACTTCAGTCTGTAGGCCTACTGTCTCAGAATCTGCTCTTTCATCCAGTCCTGCAATCTTTCCGATGCCGTTGTTTCTTTTATTTTCAAAGAGATTCCCATTACCCGCCTTAACATTCTCATTTCCGTCCTCTCCAACAACTCTTGTGTTCATTTACTGAAGCAATGCTCTCCGCTTAACTCTGAGAGAGATATGTTATATCTAACCCTTGTCCAGTTTCTCTATGGAGTCGAGTATGAATTGAGATGAATCTTCGTAGCAAATTATTACGACTGGATGCCCTTCCTGACATCAACATCATCAGAGGAGTTAATGAGATGGAATTGCGTGATATATGATCCTAGGGTAGGGAGAGGGTGAAATCCGGTGCCAGCATATAACCTATCTTGTCCAGTAGCTTCAAGGGATCTGCTCAAATCACCATCAACGGCGTCATATGCCCTCACTTCGTATGAGCACTCCGGAGGGATCTGGAATTGAGTCCAGTCTTTTGGCACGCAATCTAGTGATTGGAAATTGTATACTAACACATCTCCTACCCTGCCGGCCAACATTCTTAGGGTGAATTTTTTTCGACGAACGGGACTGGAACCGCTAACCACGGTGCTAGACCTTGTAGATCATAGCCACCACTGAAATAGATATGTCATCAAATTTGAACGGAAAATATAAGATACGGCAAATTAATTAATTCTTTCTTTCTTTCTTTCTTTCTTTCTTTCTTTCTTTCTTTCTTTCTTTCTTTCTTTCGTAATCTGCTCACCCTCCAGGGTTGGTTTTTCCCTCGGACTCAGCGAGGGATCCCACCTCTACCGCCTCAAGGGCAGTGTCCTGGAGCGTGAGACACTGGGCCAGGGGATACAACTGGGGAGGATGACCAGTACCTTGCCCAGGCTGCCTCACCTGCTATGCTGATCAGGGGCCTTGGTGGGGGATGGGAAGATTGGAAGGGATAGACAAGGAAGAGGGAAGGGAGCGGCCGTGGCCTTAAGTTAGGTAGCATCCCGGCATTTGCCTGGAGGAGATGTGGGAAACCACGGAAAACCACTTCCAGGATGGCTGAGGTGGGAATCGAACCCACCTCTACTCAGTTGACCTCCCGAGGCTGAGTGGACCCCGTTCCAGCCCTCGTACCACTTTTCAAATTTGGTGGCTGAATCGGGAATCGAACCCGGGCCTCCGGGGGTGGCAGCTAATCACGCTAACCACTACACCACAGAGGCGGACGGCAAATTAATTACAATATTTAATTTGCTATTGTCAAATAACCCATTAGAGGGGATTAGCTACAGGAAATGTCCAGCTCCGTGGCTAAATGGTTAGCATGCTGACCTTATGTCCCAGAGGTCCCAGGTTCGATTCCCAGTCGGATCGAGGATTTTAACCTTCATTCGTTAATTCCTATGGCTCGGGGGCTGGGTATTTGTGCCGTCTTCAGCATTAGATTCATCATAGCTAGGGCCCCATCCTTACAGACAAGCAGGTCGCCTATACGGCGTCAACTCGAAAGACCTGCAATAGGCCTCTCCGGATGCCACACGCCATTATTATCTACAGGGAAATAATTTCTGCAAATTTTTTTCATGTATGGTACGTATTGCACATGATGTTCTTCATTATTCTGGCGGCCCGAAAGGCTCATCCCTACTATACTCTAGTTTACATAATAGAATGTCACCATAGTCGAGTGATTAAATGCGAGAAATTGGATTCAGTCGTATTACTGGCACGGTTAAAGAATTCCTTCCAATAGAAAAAAATACGGCTCCAGGGTTGAGCTAACGTTATGCACAAGGCATTGTAGGAACAGACAAACTTGCAGTTTCACATAACTGTTGATATCATGATCACATCAACAAGATTTCCAGTTTTACGTGATTATAGCCATAGGGTCTGCGTTTTTACGTGATTTGATACGTGAGCATAGTCACATGACTGTTGATACGTGATCATAGTCAGGGCAACTTTACGTGAGTTTTATTACGTGATCATAGCCATGAGGCATTCAGTTTTATGTGACTGTTGTTACGTGATCATAGTCAGAGCAACTTTACGTGAGTTTTATTACGTGATCATAGCCATGAGGCATTCAGTTTTATGTGACTGTTGTTATGTGATCACAGCTACGGGACTTCCAGTTTTACGTAATTGTTGATACGGCACCTCAGTTTTACAAAACTGTTTACATGATCGTAACTACGAGAGCTCCAGCTTTACGCGATTGTTGACATCGTGATTTTAGTCATGAAAGCTGTTGACATCGCGATCTTAGTCATGAAAGCTGTTGATATCGTGATCTTAGCCATGAAAGCTGTTGATATCGTGATCTTAGCCATGAAAGCTGTTATGAAAGTTATGAAAGCCGTGAAACTGAAGAGCTCCGAAGGTCTTGCAAACCTAGTGCCGTCAGACACGGTAAGAACAAGAGTTGATCAAGGAAGATCGGATAAGAAATATGAAAGGGAAGATGTGAAAGCACTGCGTTTATGGTGTCAGTCGTCGGTGCGACTTTCCATGATGAACATTAAATTTTGTTTTAAATGGAACTTTTATTAACGTAAAGCATATATCTTGTAACAACAGTGCCTGAAGATGGGGAAATCGTACTACTTGGAACGTCGTACGTAGTATGTAGCGTACATAGAAATTATAAAAGTATGACATAGTATCAAAAAGTCTCTAAATCAGAAATGTTGTAGATTTAGAGGAAAGTACAAGGTAGCTTCAAAACGCAATATAACAAGAACTCTCACGGAGAAAATTTACTTTCCAGACAGATATAAGGATATACAGCAGTATGGCTCTGATACTCAATACTATTCAGCATGGTCACCATTCTTGCTCCAACGGTACACCAAGGCGTTGATATCGGCATGGAAGAAATCTGAAGCCACGTCATGATGGCATGCTGAATGGTCGTATCGTTGTTGAATAGCCTACCGCTTAGGACCTTAGGTGTTTCTTCAACGGTACGAAGGGACGGAAATCACCAGGTCGGGGCTGTAGGGACCTCCTTATCTCCCACCGGAAGCGCCATATAAATGTCACGCGTGGTGTTGGCTGCGTGTGATCTGGCGTTGTAGTGTTGCAACACGACGCCTGTTGTGAGAAATCCACGTCGCTTTCTGCGAATTGCTGCCCTCAAACGTTCCAATGTGTCACAGTAGCTGGCAGCATTCACTGTCGGTATTCTGGTGAGGAAATCAGCCATCCGGATCATCGTCTCTACAAACCCCACCTGGCACCTTGTGATTTTAATTTCTTTGGACCGTTGAAGAAGCGCCTTGGTGGTAAGCGATTCAACGACGATAAGGCCTATCAGCATGACGTTATGATGGCTTCAGGCACTGGACGTAGATTTCTTCTATGCCAGCATCGATGTCTTGGTGTACTATTGGAACAAGTGTTTTGACAAGCATGGTGACTATGTTGAATATTATAGTAATGAGTATCACTGTGTATCCTAATATCAAACCAAAACCAAACCCCATGGCCCAACAGCCCCGAAGGGCCAAGGCCTATCAAGCGACCTCTGCTCAGCCCGGAGGTCTGCAGATTACGAGATGCCATGTGGTCAGCACGACGAATCTTCTCGGCCGCCGTTCTTGGCTTTCTACATCGCCGCCGCCATCTCACCGTCAGACAGCTCTTCAATTGTAATCACGTAGGCTGAGTGGACTTGGAACCAGCCCTCACATACAGGTAAAAATCCTTGACCTGACCGGAAATCGAACCCGGGCCCTACGCGTAGGAGGGAGGCATGCTACCCCTACACCGTGGGGCCGGCCATCCTTATATCAGCCTGTGGAATAAAGTTTCTCCGTGGAAGCTCTTGTTACCGTACTTTTTTGAATCACCTTTGTTGCATGCTTTTATTGTTTGAATTGGTAATATTTTATTTATTTAAATGGTCATATATGTTACGTTTATGTATTACAGAAATAGTATTCACTCATCTTTATAACAATTTTCACATCGTGAAGACACATTGACTCTTACGAAAGATCCGAGTGGCGATGCCGATACCATGCGCTACCATGGGCGCCCGCAGGATCTTTTCTAGGGCGGGGGGGCACATTAACAATTTTCTTGAATATAAAAATCAATAAACGTCAGCAACATTAAATTGTTTACAGAAACTTCCAGTTATAACATATGCTAGATGACTGTCAGTAATTTCAGTTTATGAAATAATCTGGTATGATATTAAACAGTTGAACATCAACATCTTTAGAATTCCAGGAGGGGGGCAAGTGCCCCCCCTTGCTCCCCCTTGTGGGCGCCCATGTGCGGTACTCCTACCACCGCAAAAATAGTATGCTTCATTAAACTTGTCTGGTATGGACATTATTATTATTATTATTATTATTATTATTATTATTATTACAAAAGCCAGCCTTTAGAAGAAATCCAAATTCCTGTAATTATTTCATCAACTAACAGTCATCGACCGTCTCCTTGACTGAATGGTTGTAGTGGTCTTGAATTCAGAGGGCCCTGGTTTGAATTCCCGACGGAGTGGGGAATTTCAACAACGTAATTCCTCATGCTCGGTGACTTGGTATTTGTGTTTGCCTTAATACACTTATTTCAGACCTTCAATACTCTCCATCGGTGAGTTTTGGGACTCCTGTTCGCTGCTGGCGACATTGCCGGGGGGCGGGAGGCTCTGCATCTAATGATTAACGTTTCGATGATATCCTGCAATTGATCTGCCATTCACATATCACCTTTCGGTCTCTCAACGTGTCCACAATAATTCGATCATTGCTCCTGGGTGACTGATTCGAAGGCATCATTTATTATACAGTATATCCCATTTTCTTCCACTTAAAATGACCGTACCGAGCAAGTGGCCGCGTGGTTTGGGTCACCTAGCTATCAGTTTGCATTCGGGAGGTAGTGGGTTCGAACCCCACCGTCGGCAGCACTGAAGATGATTGTTCGTGGTTTTCCATTTTCACACCAGGTTGTACCTTAATTAAGGCCACTGCCGCTTTTTTCCCACTCGTAGCCCTTACGTATCCCATCGTCGCGATAAGACCTATCTGTGTTGGAGCGGCTTAAGCAAATTGAAAATATAAAATAAGTGTTATGTTGTCCAACGTTCCGTTTACCTGAGTGTGCCATTGCCCAGCTCCATGGCTAAATGGTTAGTGTGCTGGCCTTTGGTCCAGAGGGTCCGGGGTTCGATTCCCGGCCGGGCCAGAGATTTTAACCTTAAATGGTTAATTCCCTTGGCCAGGGGACTGGGTGTCTGTGCTGTCCCCAACATCCATGCAACCCACACACCACACATAACACTATCCTCCACCACAATAACACGCATTTACCTACACATGGCAGATGCCGCCCACCGTCATCGGAGGGTCTGCCGTATAAGGACTGCACTCGGCTAGAAATAGCCACACGAATTAACAATGCCATTTCCATAGGATTCAGTCTTCAGTGGTATGGAGGCAATGCTCCAGTGTATGTTCATGTTCTTCTGCAGTCGCGTCAACCATTTTGCTACTGATTTTTTTAACCAATTTGCTTTTTACCGACATACATGAGTCTTATGGTGACGACGGGATAGGAAAGGGCTAGAAGGGATAGAAAGGAAATGACCGGGGCCTTAATTAAGGTACAGCCCCAGCATTTGTCCGGTGCGAAAATGGAAAACAATGGAAAACCAAATTCAGAGCTACCGACAGTGGGGTTTGAACCCACTATCTCCCGAATGCAAGCTCACAGCTGCGTGACCCTAACCGCACGGCCAACTTGCTCGGTGCTACTGAATTAATCTCACCTCTGAATAAGGAATATTCTTTTGGCAGTCAGCTATTTAATTATATCTTCCTCGCAAGTTTTGAAAATGTGAATCATTTCCATTTCCCTACGCTAATAGGATGCATTGTCCATAACAATGACCGTTCTTGGTCTAATGTTGGCTAATAGCAGATCTTCGAAGAAACACTGTTCAAGTGTAACCCAGTCCATTTCGTCGTGGAAGTAAACGGATTTTTTTTTTTTTAATTTACTTAGCTAAGAAAACGTGTTTCGTTCCTGTTACATAGTTTATCTTACCAGCGGTGTTCGACATTACAAATCGCGGTCCCCGAGCAGCAGGCCTCTTAAGGCCAGTGGAAAGTCGAGCTAAAAAAAAAGAGCGAAAAGAGCGTCTTTAGGTGTTTTTATTGTTTTATCCTTCCAAAACCTTGACACACTATGTCCTAATATGGCACTACGTACAAAAACATTATATTTCACTTCCCTGCTGGTTTTGTACTTTAGTCCACTTTGTCTACTTTTGCACAGTGTGGTGACTAGCTCTGTGGTGTAGTTTGCGTGATTAGCTCCCACCCCCGGAGACCCGGGTTCGATTCCCGGCTCTGCCACGAAGTTTGAAAAGTGGTAGGAGGGCTGGAAAGGGATCCACTCATCGTCGGGAGGTCAACCGAGCAGAGGTGGGTTCGATTCTCACCTCAGCCATCCTCGAAGTGGTTTTCCGTGTGGTTTCCCACTTCTCCTCCCAAATGCCGGGATGGTACTTAACTTAAGGCCACGGCCGCTTCCTTC
This sequence comes from Anabrus simplex, assembly GCF_040414725.1. NCBI lineage: Eukaryota > Metazoa > Arthropoda > Insecta > Orthoptera > Tettigoniidae > Anabrus > Anabrus simplex. Next base: position 238,740,076 of record NC_090269.1, read on the forward strand.
CCTCTTCCTTGCCTGTCCCTTCCAATCTTCCCATCCTTCCACAAGGCCCCTGTTCAGCATAGCAGGTGAGGCCGCCTGGGCGAGGTACTGGCCCTCCTTCCCAGTTGTATCACCGACCCAAAGTCTCACGCTCCAGGACTCTGTCCTTCAGGTGGTAGAAGTGGTGGTGGTGGTGATTATTGTTTTAAGAGGAAGTACAACTAGGCAACCATCCTCTATATAACACTAATCAGAGGGAAAAAATGGAAGGGGTCGGACACTTCGAAAAAAGAAGGTATCGGCCAAAGGAAGACAAGGGCCACGAAGGGCATGGAAATGAAATACCGTCGGGGTCGGAAGAGAACAAGAGTTGACCAAGGAAGGTCGTATAGGATAGATGAAAATGAAGAGCCTGGCACAAGTAAGTGGAAGTAATGCCAGGACTCAGCTAAAGGCCCCGTGGTCGCCAACCCACGCTCCAAAGTTCAGAGCCCCTGAGGCCCCCTTTAGTCGCCTCTTACAACAGGCAGGGGATACCGTGGGTGTTATTCTATGGTGGGAGTGGGATCCCTCGCTGAGTCCGAGGGAAAAACCGACCCTGGAGAGTAATCAGATTAAGAAAGAAAGAAAGAAAGAAAGAAAAAAGAAATAAAGTGGTAAGTAGCCTTTTGTTACTTTATTTTCTTAATATAGTGAACGTACGCCTACTGACACTAGTTTACAAACAATGTACGATGACTACTTTCTTCAAGAAGTAGTCGAACACTCTGATAATCGTTTTCTTCTTACCACTTTCAATTATTTCTATTTTCCCTGAGATCCATTGCGATCATTGAACCGTACAAGTTCAATAGGCTACGCGACTACTCACTACAGAACACTTGTTAAAACCATCGAGCTCTCAGATCCACTGATACACAACAATCTTCATCACCAACAGGCAGAGAGAGCTCTCACATAATAACTCGGCAAGTGGCTACTTAATCAGATGGAACCAATATAAATTAACGAAACATCGTCCACTTGGACTGATGATATGTGTTTATAACTCGTAAGTCCGGCTCCATCGCTAAATGGTTAGCGTTCTGGCCTTTGGTCATCGAGGTTCCGGGTTCGATTCCCGGCAGGGTCGGGAATTTTAACCAAAACTGGTTAATTCAGCTGGTACGGGGGCTGGGTGTATGTGTCGTTTTCATCATCATTTCAACCTCATCACGACGCGCAGGTCACCTACGGACGTCAAATCCAAAGACGTGCATCTGCAACTCGGACACTCCCGGCACTAAAAGCCATACGTCATTTCTTTTCATTTTATGACTCATAAGATTCCTCGTTGGTGTCATCTAAGCTAGGAGGTCCTCTTTTGCTACGTGATACTTTCGCTTTGTATAAGTCTTGACGAGTTCTCTGAATGATTTAGAAGTTGTGGAGTTCAGTTCTGGACTGAGGGCTGGAATGGTGTTTACCCTGCCTTATGAGATCATCTGACTATCTGTCTGATACGAGAGGTGGCGGACCTGGTCACGAAAGCCAAGCAATGCGGCTGGGGATGTCATTACACTAACCATGGGACACTCCAGTATCTGCAGGCAAGTATGACTTGCATCAGTCGTCCAGTCGCGTCAGTTGTCTTCTCTGGTCTTTGATCGTTACCTATTCCTCCTTCATTCTTTGCCGGTCATGCTCTTTTCTTTCCATTTTCACGTCTTTCCCTCTTCAACTTTGGCCCTTCTTGAAAATCCTGGTGGTCTTTTTCTTTCTTCCTGAGTGGGTTGCGTTCTCGTATATCTTCATAAGTGAACCCTATCTCCTGTAGGTCCCTTTCTACCTCCTTGAACGATGTTGGCTGGGTCTTCTTATCTTTAAAATAAGTGCCGGTAAGGATCTGGTTTGATAATCGTGTTGATTTCATTCTTAGCAAGTGCCACAAAATGCAATTCTCCTTCTCCGCATGACATCAGAGATCTTCTGGACATGAGTATACACCTCATGGTTATGCCGACGTCTATATTTATCTTTGTCTTAAATTGGTCCAAGAATTTTCCTTGTGATCTTTCTTTCTTTAATTTCCAATTTTTCTATCAGGCCTTTCTTGTTCATACCGGTAGCAAGGCATTCCGCTGCATACAAAGCATCTGGTCTTATGACAGTGCACTAATGTCTGAGTTTTGCATTCAAGGATATGGACTTTTTGTTGTAAACGTCTTTGGTCAGTTGATAAGTCATTTCAATTGTATTCATGCGCGACGCGAATCTTCTTTTTCAGAGATGTTTGGATCTATCCACTCGCCAAGATATTTAAACTTATCTGTCGGTGTGATTGCCCCCTGGTTTACTTTTAGCTCTCTTGGCGCTGGCTTGATGTTAGTTATGAATTGCGTTTTCTCCAAAGAGATCTGGAGGCCTGCTTTTTTCGCTGTGTCTTGAGATGATTAATTTGCTTTGTAACCATGTCTAAAGAATCAGAGAAAATTGCTAGATCATCTGCAAAAGCTAGGCAATCAATTGAAAGGTTCATTTTCTTGTAGCCTAATCTCATACCATTTTGGAGCCCATCGTTGTTAATTTCTTTGCGCCACTCACGCATGACTTTTTCAAGGACGTAATTGAAGAGCAAGGGTGAGAGCCCATCTCCCTGCCTAACTCCTGTCTTTATCTTGAAAGCGTCTGAAATTTCTCCTCTGAACTTAACTCTATAGAGGTTGTGTTAGCTAGGGTCCGTTCGTTGATTGCCCTGGTTTTGTTATCCAAGCCAAATTCCTTCAGGACTTGAATAAGAGTGATTCTATCAATCGAGTCATAGGCCTTCTTGAAGTCGACGAAGGTCACCACAAATTTCTTGTTCCTTAGTTTCAGATATGAGAGGATAGATTTCATATTCATAATTTGCTCGGCCCATGAGCGCTCTTTCATGAACCCTGCTTGGCACTCTCCCAGTTGTGGATCAAGTTGTTGTGCAGAGCTTTTGAAATAGTTTTGTAAGATACCAAAGGAGGGAAATGCCACATCCGTTTTGTCCCATTTCTTACGAAGTGGGTGAATCAAGGCAGAAGTCCAGGCATGTGGAAGTTTGTCGATTTCCCAAATCTTGTTGATGTCAGGCAATTTATCAATCATTTTGTTACCAGCATACTTCCACAATGATTCAGCAGTTATCGAGTCCTCACCTGGTGCCTTGTTATTCTTAAAGGACTGGATAATCTGTTTGATCTATGAGGATGGGGTCCTACATATGATGAATTGTAATTATGAAGACGGCACACATACCCAGTCCCCGAGCCATCGGAATTAACGAATGAAGATATAAAATCCCCAAACGGCCGCGAATCGAACTCGGGAACCCCTGGTTCAAAAGCCAGCACGCTAACTATTTATCCATGGAGCCGGACTACTACTTGGTATAATGTAAGGGATGAAAGTAATTAAAGAAAATGGTGGTCTTCTGAAAAATGAAAAAATTGGATATCTGGAGGGGAGGAAGGGGCTGCCTGGCCGAGGCGGTAAAGGCGTGCTCGGTTCGCCCGGAAGGACGTGGGTTCGAATCCCCGTCAAGAAGTCGTAAAATTTAAGAAACGAGATTTCCACTTCCGGAGGTGCATATGGCCCTGATGTTCACTCAGCCTACACCAAAAATGAGTACCAGGTTAATTCCTGGGAGCAAAGACGGCCGGGCGTAGAGCTAACCACTCTACCCCATCATGTGCCGAGGTTAACAATGGTGGAAGCCTATACCTTTCACTCCTCCAAGGGCCTTCATGGCCTGCACGGAGGTGACTGCTTTGGAAGGGATAAATCTGGGTAGACGGTTATGTTATCTTCAAATGAGAAATTGAATACTGGAATTTCACAATTGATAATTATTATTATTATTATTATTATTATTATTATTATTATTATTATTATTATTATTATTATTTTGACCCTAATAATATCCAATCGTCTTAAAGACCCGATTGATTCTCTTCACTGTTGCATTGTCCGGCTCCATGGCTAAATGGTTAGCGTTCTGGCCTTTGGCCACAGGGGTCCCGGGTTCGATTCCCGGCAAGGTCGGGAATCTTAACCATCATTCGTTAATTTTGCTGGCACAGGGGCTGGGTGTATGTGTCGTCTTCATCATCATTTCATCCTCATCACGACGAGCAGGTCGCCTACGGGAGTCAAATCAAAAGACCTGCACCTGGCGAGCCGAACATGTCCTCGGACACTGCCGGCACTAAAAGCCATACGCCATTTCATTTACTGTTTCACTGGTTTTCAGCACCCCGGGGTCCATCTAAATTACACCATCAAACCTACTTGAAATTATGAAAGAATAGTACGTTAAGATAACAACAAAGAAAAAATCCTACGGTTCTCCAGCCCGAGCTGTTGCCCTCCTATATGGCCTGGAGGTACTATGTTATCACATAGTATGAATGACGTCTCCCTAAACTGCATTACTTAGTATTCTCGACCGGGTCCGTTACTCTCATATCAGATAGATCCTTAGTTAAATTCATGAGGCTTAGCAACCCTTAGCTCCGGAATAAAATCCGTGGACTAGTCGGGAACTAACCCGGGGACTCCGGCTAAAAAGGCAGAAGACGCTACGTCTAAACCACGGGGGCCGACAATATTGCAACACATTCACTTCAAAATAATGGAAGATCAGCCTGCGGCCGGTCTTCTCGCCTTATAATGCTCGCTGATACAAATGTCTTCTTGGTCTGAAGAGCAAAGACACAGCTATCATACTTTGGCAGAATCCAACATTTCTATTTCAGTTAAAGGTACACCATTAAACATAAAGCATCTGAACTATTTCAAAATGAAAAATGTTTTCCTCAATAGATTTGAATAAGAAGATTTTTAGAAGTTATATTTCTTGGTTTATGATAATGAAAATATTAAGAAAGAGCCCATAGAGAGTCTGAGCGAGTTGGCTACGCGGATTGTATCACGTAGCTGTGAGCTTTCATCCGGGAGATAGTGGGTTCTAATCCCACTGACGGCAGCCCTGAAGATGATTTTCTGTGGTTTCCCATTTACACACCAGGAAAATGTTGGAACTGTACCTTAATGATGGCCACGGACGTTCCCCTCCCAGTCCTAGACCTCTCTCCTATCCCATCGTCGCCATCTGTGTCGGTACGACGTAAAAGAAAAGAACGAGAACTACTACTTGGTAATAATAATACTGGCATGTGGCCTCCGAAGAGGTCTGGTGCAGGTCTGCCGTATAGGTGACCTACGCGTCTATGAGGATGGGGTCCTACCTATGATGAATTCTAATTATGAAGACAGCACACATACCCAGTCCCCCCGAACCATCGGAATTAATCAATGAAGATTAAAATCCCCAAACGGCCGCGAATCGAACCGGGAAACCTCTGGTTCAAAGACCAGCACCATAACTATTTAGCCATGGAGCCGGACTACTACTTGGTATAATGTAAGGGATGAAAGTATTTAAACAGAATGGTGGTCTTCTGAAAAATGAGAAAAATTGGACATCTGAGAACTAAACTGAGGGAAATGTGAATAATAAATATCACGTTCATCTTCAAGATCAATTAATATCACACCTACTTCAGTAAGGAACTGAAGGGAAAAGGATAGCGATTGAGAGCTATCTCTTCTTTAATAGAACAACTACCATACCCACTTGTCGATAATTTCATTGAATTTCCCAGGGACGTAGAAGGGCAGAGAGCTACAAATGCGCGGATACCTCCTGATGCTCTCCCAGAATTCAAGATCATCATTACTGAGAGATGCAGTGGTGAGTTCCTGACACGACTCTCTAACTTAACGTCCAGACGTGCTCGATGGGAGTGAGGTCTGGGATTTTCGATGGCCAGTCCAGCGCTGACACATCTGGGTGCTCTCGGAGCCAACTTCTGGCAGTGTCCAATATATTGATAGAAGGAATCTCGTCCGCTGAGTACAGGGCTCGAATGGTTGGTAGCATACACTACTCCAGGATCTGCGTGTTGCTTTTCGATTCCATCCTGGATAAGACCTGGACTAAGTGTCCCACTCCAGCGGTGCTCAACCACTCCAAAGAGGCCAAGCTGTTCCTTTCACTTCATGTCATGACAACAGCGTATTTCTGTGAGGAGTGCGTGTTGTCGGGACTCCACAGTGACGTCCTTCCATCCCCGTCCGACGAAAGGACCTTCTCGTCGCTCCAGATAACTGGCTCCTAGAGTTCCTGCGTCACTAGGTCTGCGATGTTGGATACCAGCAGCATGGAGACGTTGATAGACTGTCATCGAACACACTGACAAATTGAGATTTCTTGCAATCGCTGCCAGGAGAATTTTTACCTTAAGGGCACATAGTTACGTGCCTCTCCTACAAAGTCGTTAATTCTATGGAAAATTATGCCATGTCACTTGTTTTAAATAGTTTCTTCCTTATATATAACTGGCGCCAATTTTCGTTTGATTTCGTGATTTGTACGTCTGCGCAAATTTGGCGACATAGCCAAGGGCACACACAGCGATGCGGACTTGCTGACGCATCCTTTCACCATCATCCCCTAGACTGAGCAGAGGAAGATGACAAGAAGATTATGACAACTTCCATCCGTCTTGGACTGTGCACACATTCTGTGACTTTCCCCTGTTGTTATATTCTGATACTTAATGCTACAATCGCTATATAGTGGGTAGTTTTCTCACTGTAGCCAAGGTCTATAACAGGTCTGGCCACGCTCTCAGAATTACACTCATGTTCATAAAAACAGAACACTTTGGAAGACTAAATATAGGAAGTTCATAATCACAGAACATATTCATTAGTATGTTCTGCAGAAACGATTAGCATTTCAGTCACATAGGTTCATCATGTGTCCTATTATCTAGTAGGCACTGGGTCCTTCATGGGCACTGATGACTTGTTCCATGCGTGATGGCATCGACGCGTATACGGCCCGAATGGCGTCCTGTGGTAACGCCATCCATGCTGCATTCACCTGGTTCCATAGTTCATCTTTGGTGGTTGGCATTAGGTCACAGCGCCGCACCCGTCGATTCACCATATCCCACACATTTTCGATTGGCGATAAGTCTGGTGATCATATCCTGTGACAACAAGAAGGCACGTGTTCGTGCAGAAACATGTGGTCGCTCATTGTCCTGTTGAAATATGGCGTCTGAGGTGTCGTGCAGAAAGGGTATGGCTACGGGTCGCAGGATATCATTCACGTAGGCCAAACTGGTCACAGTGCCCTGGACACGCACCAACTGTGATTTGTGGTTGTACTCAATAGCACCCCACACCATAAGGTCTTGAGTTGGCGCAGTATGTCTTGTGCGAATGGAGTCAGCATGATGCCTCTCCCCCTGTCTGCAGCGAACCAATATGCGGCCATCATTTTCAAACAAACAGAACCTGGATTCGTCCGAAAACACTATCTGCTGGCATTAATGTCCCCAGTTACTTCGTTCTTTACACCATTGCAGTCCAGCATGTTTTTGCACATTAGTCAACGGTAGGCGGAGAAGTGGCTGACGCGCTGGTAACCCAGACAGTAATTAACGGCAACGGACTGTCACTCCTGATAGTGTACGATGTGTTCCACTGTTCCACTGTTGCGCCAGAGTCGAGGAGGATGCAGATCTGTCCTGCAATGCCATTCAGATGAGGTGTCGATCTTCTCGGGGGTAGTCTGGATGGTGCGACCAGACCCATCTCGTCGTGTTATACGGCCTTCTGTGAGCCATTCTGTACACATCCGTTGCACTGCCGACACACTTAGTCTCACATGAGCAGCAATTTCCCGGATGGATGCATCACGTTCTCTCATGCCAATAATGTGCTCTCTTTCAAACTCACTCATTTGACGGTACGGTTCTCGCATACGTCTGTGAGGCATCCTGCACGTCTGCTCAGATCACACTGATCCATTACCTTCGGTTTATAGCGACAACGAGAGCCGCAGGCACATTTTATCAGTCGGTGGTGGTGCGCCGAGATATCGATGCGGACTTTGAAGCTGAGGGCCGTCATGGTTCAAATGCTAATCGCTTCTTCAGAACATACTAATGCACATGCCCTGTGAATATGAACTTCCTATCTCTAGTCTTCAAGGTGTTCTGGTTTTTATGAACATGAGTGTAATTGTGGCAGCGGTCATTTTAAGACTATAGAGCTCTACTTTCTGTCGTCTTCATCTTATCCAATGCAATGATATTGAAGTTATAGTGGGTTATTGTGTCGCTCTAAATAATTGTAAAAGTGACTCGTTGGCTGAACGGTCAGCGTACTGGTCTTCGGTTCAGAGCGTCCCGGGTTCGATTCCCGGCCGGGTCGGGGATTTTAACCTTAATTGATTAATTCATACGGCACGGGGGCTGGGTGTATGTGTTGTCTTCATCATCATTTCATCCTTATCACGACGCGCAGGTCGCCTACGGGAGTCAAATAGAAAGATCTGCACCTGGCGAGCCGAACCCGTCCTGGGATATCCCGGCACTAAAAGCCATACGACATTTCATTTCATTGTAAAAGTCACTCATGTAAAGGGTTCTGTATGAGTTGCGCCGAGTAAAATTTGCGCCGTGGAGATTCCCCGCCGGGAGTAGAAGTGGTTTGACAGCTGTCTTAAGCATCTGCTACCTGCGCTGCACCGCAGGGGCTTATTTCCAAGTTCAAGGAATGTCTGTGAATATCTGTAGTACTGAGGTTTGAAATTAATATATTAAAAATATTATTTTTTTGCTAGTTGTTTTACGTCGCACCGACACAGATAGGTCTTACGGCGACGATGGGACAGGAAAGGGCTAGGAGTGGGAAGGAAGCGGCCGTGGCCTTAATTAAGGTACAGCCCCAGCATTTGCCTGGTGTGAAAATGAGAAACCACGGAAAACCATTTTCAAGGCTGCCGACAATGGGGTTCGAACCTACTATCTCCCGAATACTGGCCGATACTGGCCGCACTTAAGCGACTGCAGCTATCGAGCTCGGTATTCACTCTATCAATGTTGGTTTCTTGCACATTTAGAAAACCTGCATTGTATTTATATCAGTTTGTGAAATGTGTATAACTACGTAGTTTGACTTAATTTACAAACCAAGTGTGGAAACATGGAATCAGTCTTTCAGTCTTATGAAGAATATCCACAGCCTGTTTGTAGCTAACTGAAAGGGTCAGGAATAGAATGAATGAAGAATGAAATACCGCTAAAAGAAGAAAATACTGCCGAATGCGAGATCTGACGTGCTTTTGCGGACAAAGATTAATGGATGGCAAATGAGATGTAGCGAATTTGTTGAATAAAGAATGACCAGTGAAAACAGAAAAAAACCTATCTCCCCTACGTTTTCCCGACATGCACCCCTTATGAAGTGATAGGGCTCAAGAATGAACCATAGCTACTAACAAAGAAAGGAAATTGTGTGCCCTGGCGAGGCCTATCGCATTCCCCTGGGTATAAAAGATTCATACATGACAAATGAAATTGTTTCAAACAGTGATGCTGATATAAATATGAAGAAATCAGAAATAATATTTTGAACGGCAGCTTTGTCCAGCATAAACGCTACCGGTATCTAAAGTAATCGTAGATTTAACCCCCGGAGCAGTGATGGGAAGCCTACGTTCCAACAGCGTCATGAAGAAGCTTTTATAAATCTTAACAGTAACTGAAATTTACAGTTTTTCGTCTCAAATGTTCATTCTATCAGCGTTGTTTCATTCCCTGTGGAATTCCCAAACAAGACCTCTAGTTCTTAGAATGATTAATGACCACGGTGCAAGTTTTACTGATTTTAACACGGCGTAACTTTTACTCGGCGCAACTCATACGACACCATGTAAAGGGCCTAGTTTATTTAGATTTCCGAGAGATAAGAACAGGAATGCAAAATGGGTGGAGAATTTGCCGACGTGATAAGTGTCAGCCAACGGATTCACAGCTAAGTAATAATCACCCAAGTGTCCGCCTCCCTAGCGTAATGGGTAGTGTTATTAGCTGCCGTCCTCGAAGACCCGACAGTATATTCACAGCTAAGCGAGGTTAGTGTATATTCGTGTGTATAAATGAAGTAATAATCACCCGAGTGTCTGCGATCCCCCCCCCCCCCAGCGTAATGGGTAATGTTATTAGCTGCCGTCCTCGAAGACCCGTGTTCCAGATGGCTGAAAAGGAATAAAAATGTCATTTTTTCTCCGCTAGTGTGTGTGTGGGGGAGGGGGGGGGGGAGCAATTGCCCGCCTTCGCCCCCACTAATCACTGCTACTATAAATACATACAGTTGTGTAAGAATGATAAAAATTATGAAATGGTATTTTCTTTTCTTACAGCAACCTCTAAACATGGATGAAGTACAGGAAGAAAAGAATGTTGAATCTCAAAAACCAAGTGGTAAAGAACTAGAGTAAGTAACAAGTCTAGTTGCTTAAAATCTCATACCGTACAGTGAAAGTAGCTGAATATAATGATGCACAATGATATATGATGATGATGAAACATAACAGCTAGAGAATAGAAGGAAACAAGAAAACTGGTTATGTGGTTAAGGGTCATGTAGTTGTGAGCTTTGATTCAGGAGACTGTGGGCTTGGACCCCAATGTCGGCAGCTCTGGTTTTCCATTATCACAACAGGCGTATGCTGGGGCTGCTTCTTAGTAAAGACTATAGTCGCTTCCTTCCCAGTCCTCACCTTACCTGTCTCACTGTCACTATAAGACTTGGCTGTGTCAGTGCAATATAAAACAAATAGTGAAAGAAAGGAAAGATAAGAACAATAGGTTAGTGTTATAACCATACCCAAGGATACTGTGTGCATGAGTGCATGCGTGTGAGGTGGGGCTGCAGACCCAAAATCCCATTGGGGTATTAGATGTGACCATGGACACTATAGTAGTCTTTCATGCAAACATAGAATTGAAATATTTATAGTAAAAATTAACAGAAATTCATCAATTCATCTATGAACTTAACTGAAGGTGCCAGACTTGTGACTGCAAAGAAGATTGTTATTTCAGAGTTGCTTACTTCGGCATAGCGGTGTATGTACAGCAGTGCAAATCTGGTGATTCTGTCCTGTCCAGTGGTCCTCCTCAAGTAAGTTTTGAGGAATTTCATTGTAGAGAAGCTCCTCTCTACTGTTGCTGTGATCAGGGATAAGATGGCCAAGGTATGGAGCAAATTAAAAAATGTTGGGGAATTATGATGAAGAGCAAGCTGCCAGTTCATCCGTGGCTGTTGCTGGGAGTTATGTGTTTCACTGCCACTTCAGTCTCCATTAGTCCCACTCCGCCTTACCTAAATCTTGATTACCAAGGTTCTCCTTGTAAAACTTGACACAATATCTCACAGTTTCAAAGGAAATGGCAGTGAAGCAAAGAATGATGAATTGCAGGGATAAAGTGATTTCATCATGGTGTAAAATTCATTCTTCCAGAGCCGAGATCAGGTCTTCCAGCAATGGGTAGGATGGCCAAGGTATGGAGCAAATGGAGCAGACCTAAGGGTCTTAAACCGCGAGTGGTCGCTAGCCGAAATGTAACGTGAGTGGTGGCGCGTGAGACTTTCTCTCACATTAAAAAGAAATATGACATTTTTCAGTTTTGTGGGGCGTAAGGCTGAAATTTACTACTGAAATGAAATGCAAGTTCTACCTTATATATTTTAGATGAAAATGAAATTATTAGTTGTGAGAGAGAGAGAGAGAGAGAGAGATGGCGTATGGCTTTTAGCGCCGGGAGTGTCCAATGACAAGTTCTGCTCGCCAGATGCAGGTCTTTTGATTTGACTCCCGTAGGCGACCTGCGCATCATTACGAGGATGAAATGATGATGAAGACGACACATACACCCAGCCCCCGTGTCAGCAAAATTAACCAATTAAGGTTAAAATTCCTGACCCCACCAGGAACTGAACCCGGGACTTCTGTGATCAAAGGCTAACACGCTAACCATTTATGCATGGAGCCGGACATGATTAGCTGTTTATTAAAGGCATGAATTACTACTTAAAATAACATATACAATGTACATAAAAATAACTTCCGTCCTGAAGTTGTGAAAAATAAAATCTCACACATGCATTATATCTAGTAATATATACGTGCAAAGCAAGGTTTCTGAACACAATAACATTTTCAAAAACAACAAGTGCTCATAATACAAATACTAATGCATACAACAGGAGTAAGTTTCCCACTCCACTTCAAAATAACACCAACGTCATTAGTCGCGCAATGAGAGAAACTCTCACGCAGCGCACACGGACACAGAGAAACCTTTGTTCTGACTAGGGGAGGGGGTGCTTACCCTTCAAATGTGAATCGCTTTACTCACGACAGTTATAAACTCAGCTAGAAGAGTGAACATTCACCTCACGTTCGTCACTGTGAAGTAATATCACAATAAAAAATAATGTGAGAGAAAATCTCATATAGCGACCACTCGCGGGTTAAGTAGAGATGTTTGATTGATTCTTCTGAAATTTATTGATTAATTGCATAGTTATTTCAGTTCCAAGTTTAGAATCATCATCATCGTTGACCAACTGCAGTTTCCCATTCAAGGTTATAAACTTCATAGTTGGTTCCGTATTGAGTTAAGATTACACATAAAATAAATACAAAAGGCCCCTGTTCAGCATAGCAGGTGAGGCCGCCTAGGCGAGGTACTGGTCATACTCCCCAGTTGTATCCCCCGACCAAGAGTCTGAAGCTCCAGGACACTGCCCTTGAGGCGGTAGAGGTGGGATCCCTCGCTAAGTCCGAGGGAAAAACCGAACCTGGAGGGTAAACAGATGATGATGATGATGATAAATACAAAATTTGTCAAGTATTGAGAAGGTACTTGTCAAGTACTGAGTAGGTGGATTAAAAATTTTGTATTTATTTTATGTCCAGTTTTCCAGGTGTGGTGAACGAGCCCCTTCCATTTTGTTCGGTCCATAAACCATTCTTCATTCAAAATCCACTCCCAGTCCTGTCCTCTCTCCTCTGCACCTTTCTTCACTAAGTCTGTCCATTTTTCTCTAGGTCTGCCCACTGGTCTCATTCCCCTTACTTCTCTTTCATACTCCTTTTTTACAGACGTATTGGCACTCATTCCTTTCACATGACCAAACCACTTCAGTCTTGCCTTTTGGATCTTCTGGAGTAAGGAGTCTTCTAGTCCTATGTCTTCTTTGACTTTTTCATTCCTGATTTTATCCTTCCTAGTCTTCTGGATCATTGTGCATAGGAACTTCATTTCTGCTGCTTGGAGTTTCGAGTTGTTCTTTCTTGCAAGAGACTATCCTCTTTTTTTCCGAGGAGTGCAAGTAGAACGACAAACAGTCATCAAATAGCTGAGAGCACTAGCATAAACGTAGGTAGGAGTAGAAGGGATATGTCAACAGGCTTACTTACATAGCTTGGAAGAAATCACTACTCATCTATCACCAAAGCTTGAGTGTCCTTATCTGACTTAGACCCTACTTATGTTCATAGATAGTCATACACTGGTTACGACTACAGGAAAATAGTGAATTTAACAAATTCTGATGTTAAATATTTTTAATGTTACAAAATTCATAACCTATAATCAGTATGGCACATCAGTTTAAACATTTTGTGGACGAACAGAATAATACTTACGCCTAAACTCAGGTGTTTTGAGAGTGTTTTAAAATTTAATTTCTATATGGTATAACATGTGAAAAAGTTACGCCAGATTTTAACAAAATGTTTTTATGTGCAAACAATGAGAAAATTTTAAGACATTGAGCAGTTTAATAGATTGTAAATGTAATTATAAAGAGACCAACTTATAGGCATTGTATTTTAAGTATTAGAATAAGTTTTATTTTCAAACTCAACAAATTGTCATATCATTCTTAATTAGACGACGTAATATATAAACGATTTATATTTAATAGAGTTTTTAAAGTTTGTGATTGATAAGTTTGTTAACAGCAAACCATAAGTGTAAGTTCTGGAACAATGTTACCATTTAACCTTGTATAAATATTTATGGCTGAAGATGTTCGACAAATGAACGAAACATATCCGATGTTTTAACAATCAAGCAATAAAATAAGGATGAGATCCTAATTTTGTATTTGCTTTTTAAGTATTGAATAGGTGGAAATCTAAGTTTTATTATTCTCCTTTTGTCCTTTCTTGTTAATGTAGCAGTTTCCAGGCTGTATGTGAGGATAGGGGTGTAGTATGATTTATACAGTGTCATCTTGGTTTTGAGTGGTACTTGTTTATCCCATAGTAGCTGCCTTACTTGGAGGTAAAAATGTATTGCTTTGCTGATTTGACTGTTTACTTCATATTTAGCTAAGTTATCCTTGGACATTATACTACCCAAGTACTTAAATTCTGTAACACTGTCCAGCTTAGTGCCATTTAGCATGATTTCTGGCTGACTGTCACTCTTCTGTACCTTCAACACCACCGTTTTAGCCTTGTTGATGTTTAATCCATATCTCTAAAACTCCTGACTCCACCCCTGCAGTCTCTCTTCCACATCTTTCTCTGAGTTACCCCAAATTACTACATCATCTGCAAATGCAAATGCTTGTAAGTCTTGTTGCCCCTTTTCTTTCAGCGCCTTTAATATGGTATCCATTACAATGATAAATAATAGGGGCAACAAAGCACTTCCTTGTTTTCTTCCCCTTTTTGTCTCAAACCAGTCTGACAGTTCAGAAGAGACTTGTAGACAGCTTCTGGTTTTCTTCTAAAGCACCTTAACTTTTGAAATTAGACTGTCTCGAAATTTGAGCTTTCTCAGGCACTCCCAAATAAGCTCCCTTGGTATGCTGCCATAGGCCTTTTCGATGTCAAGGAACAGTAGATATAAAGGCTTCTCTTTTTCCCAATGTTTTTCCATTAGCATCCTGACAGAAAATATAAGATCTGTTGTTGATCTTCCAAGCCTAAAGCCATATTGTTCCTCTTCTAAAAGTGGTTCTACACCAATGATTGTCAAATTTTGAAAAATCTGTTTGAATTCTGATATACAGTTTTTTCAGATGGCTTACAAAAATTGTTTACAAGCTTGATTTCATTGAAGTCACTCACTAGATCAATGTCATTTTTCTGTAGCCATTTGGAAAGCATGTATGTTACACATAGCAACTTGCACAACATAATCAGACAGACACCAAGAATGATGCACTATAAATACTGTGTATAAGAAGTGATACTGTGTTAGCTGTCTGTGTAGTCCAAATCCAAGATGATTAAGGAAGCGGTGGGACATTGCCACCCTGTCCCCCCTCCTTGGGTAGTCTACAAGCCTGGTTAGTGTGACTAGTGGGAGCAACTAGAATGAACATGAAAATCTGAATAAAACATAAATAAAACTCCACTCTTCACACACAGCCATCTTCCCACAGGCACATTCAAAAGTATGCAATGAAGTCAATCAGTATCAGAATAAATGACATCAGAATGTACAAAGAAGTCTCTTGATCAGATCTCCATAAAGAAAATATCAGGTTAGAATGAAAAGTGATTTTTGAATCTATCAGTCACCACCGATTTGCTCTTAGGGCTGTCACCCAGGTGGCAGGTTCTCTATCAGTTCCTTTCCTATTTTCTTAAATAATGTCAGAGAGTTGGAAATTTATCTACTGTCTCTCTTGCTAAATTATTCCAATCCCTAATTCCTCTTCCTGTAAACAAATATTTGCCCCAATTTGTCCTCATGAATACCAACTTTATCCTCATATAATGATTTTTCCTAGTTTAAAAACTCTATTCAAGCTTATTAATTTACAAATGTCAATCCATGCCATCTCTCCACTGACAGATCGAAATATATTGATTATGATATAGATGTTGATTCCATTAGGGAACCTGAAATATTTGTTCCGAATGAGTAAATGCCCAACTTAGCACACTGGGGCAAAACGCTGGCAACCAGAAATGAGTTAGCTGGAAAATTTATAATGTCCAATAATGGACCATTTATATTAGTACAAGGATTGGGGCAAAAGTCATGGCAACTATTTTTTTCTTGTAGATATGTGAACGGATCACAAACGTATATGTGTCATGTGGAAGTTCTGCAGGCATAGTGTGTATGCAGAACAACAGATGGCTCTGTGATAGCTGGTAGTAGCGCAGCGAGGGCTGTGAAATCAGTCAGTTGGTGAGTGTCATACGAGATGGAAGTAACCCGTGTTGAGCAGTGCGCTTACATAAAAATAGCCGTTCTCTGAGGGAGAAATGCGATGGAATGTCACAGTGAATTAGTGGAAGCCCTTGGGCATAATGCCCTATCATACCGTACAGTAGCACAGTGGGTAGGAAAGTTTCCGCAATGACGTGTGTCAACCAATGATGAGCAACGTTCGGGACAACCTGTCAGTGTGTGGATCGAAGTGGCACATGCCGTCATCGAGCAGCTCCTGGATGAAGACAGATGATGAAAGAGGGCAAGTGGCATCGAGAAATGCACTGTCCACAGGATATTGTGTAATGAGCTGCAACTGCACAAAATAGCATCGCAGTGGGTACCGCATGCACTTACGGAAGTTAAAAGGTGGGTGTGCTATGCAATATGCTCCGACTACCTTGCTCGCTGGCAACAGGACGGCGATCAATTCTTGTCATGAATAATCGCCATCGATGAATTTTGGGCCAGGGCATATGAACCAGAACTGAAATGTCAGTCCGCGGAGTGGTGATATGCTGGATCACCAAGGAGGCAGAAGGTCCGCCAGAATCCTTCCCCAGTCAAATTGATGGTGATCGTCGCGTATGATATCAGGGGTGTCATTGTTTGCCACTTTGTTCCACGTAGCAGAACAGTGACCGCATACTACAGGGACTTCCTGGTGCGACAGGTACGACATGGCATTCGGGAGAAACGTCCGGATCTTGTGGACAGTGCAATTATCCTGCACGGCAATGCAAAACCACATGATGCAGAGTGTGTAGGGCAGCCACTGCGACGTTGGGGATGGGAAGAATTGGAGCACCCACCGTACTCTCCCGACATTTCACCCTGTGCCTTTGATCTCATTCGAAAGATTAAGGAACCACTACATGGTAGGCAGTTTGCAACACGAGAGGACATTGCTAATGCTGTGCGCCAACAGGTGACCCAATTCACACATGGTGCGGCAAATGCTGAGGTAGATGGTATTCAGCACCTCCCACATCATTGGCAGCATGTGGTATCAGTAGCAGGGGACTAATTTGAGGGTCTTTGTGTACTGTGTTGTCATTCTTTTGCACCGGGAAGGCCATATTGCCCTGTATACTACCGTAATAAATTAGTGTGTTACGATATTTCAGTGCTATTCATTGTCCACACATGTAGTTAACTCCTTGTCCTTTCATATGTATATGTCACATTTTCCAACCGGACTGGTATATTCAAGAAAAAAAATAGTTGCCATGACTTTTGCCCCAACCCTCGTATTGCATATAGATTAGTCAAGCAGCTTGTCTCCCAAGTCTTCCCAGCCCAAAGTTTGCAACATTTTTGTAACACTACTCTGTTGTTAAGAAGGAAGCCATACTTTCCAGTGTTGATGTAATGTAACTTAAAAACTTTTCAGTCTGTCGAATACTGTTACGTGTCAGCCCTGTGGTAGCTACTTTAGGTATTTCCAGGAAGGGGCTGGTGACTCAGACAACCTGGAATCTCCCAGCTGGCCTGTGGAGTGGGGCTGGCCTTCCCATGTATTGTTCTCAGCCACCGGCTTACCTGTGAGTTTCTTTGAGAGATTCAACGGGAATGTTCTGCCTCCAGTGACATTGTGAAATTTTTCAATCAAAGTACGCAAGCTATAAAAAGGGAGGCTAGCCGCGGACGGTCAGTCAGAGTTGGACTCCGTGTGCTAGTCAGTGTTAGAGTGAGCGACAGTTTGGCTCCGAGGTGGAGCCAGTGTGACACTCAGTGAGTTGGAGTTCGGTGGCTGGGCTGAGGGTGACAGAGGTGTTAGCTGTCGCTAGTGTCCCACCCAGGTCTGAACCAGGAGCTGTTGTTGTGATATCGGAGTGTCCAATGAGTAGCTGCATGGAAGACGGCGTACTGGACAGAAGACTGTGTACTGCCTTAGAGTACTGTGTGTGTGTGTGCTTCTGTGGACTGAGGACCACTGTGAATCAGCGATTGAAGCAGTTACGATGAGTGTGAGGATAATTGGACGTGGGTTAATATTCGCTGTCATGAGTATCGTCCTTCTCTTGGATACTGTTGAGCTGTTGCTGATTGTTGTCCACTTCATGTGATTGTGTGAAGTACCGGACTATCATTGGAGTTCGAACCAACGAACAGTCGCCGAGTGTTGTATAGCCAGTGACACTGTGTTCAAATCCAGCTATCTATGCACAGCCGCTGTATGAGTTGATTGACTGGACTTGGGAAGTGAAAGTGAGGCTTAAGCATGCGCAGGTAGATGAGTGGGCTGGACCTCCTACCATGTGTACAGTAGAGAGATTTGTAAATAGCCTGTAATTAGTGTGGCCATACATAACTGGTTAAAAATGCTTGTGTTTAAATATGAGTTTGTGTATTTATTAGGCCGTCCTTTAATTAATTAGAGTAATGAAACAGATGGAGTTTTATATTTGTAACAATATATAACACTAAAATTATTGTTCTACAAGAACATCCTCAGATTCTATAAAATAACTTTAAACCATGCACATATACTGTATGTACAATATTGTTTACATTGAGTAAACTAGTCAATTTTGAATTAGTGATGCTATGAACAAATGTGAACTGTCACTTCAGTAAATTAAAGAAATTATTGTTCTACAAGAACATCCTCAGATTCTATAAAATAACTTTTAACCATGCACATATACTGTATATACAATATTGTTTACATTGAGAAAACTAGTCAATGGTTATGAATTAATGATGCTATGAACAAATGTGAACTGTCACTTCAGTAAATTAAGGAAATTTTCCTGTACTTAGCTGCTGTCATCTGTTACCTTCAGTAACTGTGTTTGGACTGACGTTAGTTTTTTATTTCTTGTCTTGGTCTTTGTAGCTAAGTAGTGGGGTAAGGAAAAATTGTCTAGGCAATAACTCTAATAACTCTATTTCATGGAGAAGGGAGGGGAACTAGGTGGGGCGATGGGAATGTGTGCACATTGGTTCTGTATAATGAAAGGGGGGGGGGGGGGAGGTGCTACTTCTTCATATAATCTATTGTTCTGTAGGCAATAACCTTGTTCCATGCATTTTTGGGCAAAAAAAAGGGAGGTGGGGTGAGGTGAATGTTGTAGACATTAACTTGTTCATTTGTGTTTTTGTGTATTAGACAGTAAATAGATGTTAATGATTTTGATGAAATAAAGTACGGAACAATTAAATGCAACTTGTAAGACCTTATTTTTAGTGATAACATCTTGATTGGTGTAGAGAATTTACAAGAAATAAGAATATCCTAACCCACATTCCAGATATTAAGTCGGAGTAGTCGCCTGTGAGATTCATTATGCGCCAAAGCAAAAAAAAAAAAAAAGGAATCAGAAATTAATTTAATAAGGTGAAAAGAAGTGAAAATTTTTTAATGTGTGTCTTCATTGAGGTTGGTTTGATTGGCTTTTGGTGCAATGTAAATTTCAATAGCCTCTTAAATGTTCAAAGATTTACTTCCATTTTCGATGTGTAAGATTTTTAGATCTTTGCCGATGTCTGTGAAATGGTGCGAGTTGTTGTGTATGTGAGAATATGAGATATATGAATATTAGTGGTGATGCATCAGAGGTCTTAATGAGATGAATGATACAAAATAGAGAGTTGCGAACAATTGAGATGCCAGGTGGTGAACTTGAAAGAGTCCAGTTATGGTAGAGATGGATGGGAAGCAAAGTGGGTAGTTTTTGTGCCAGCCTTGTCAGGTAAAGAGGGAGAGTGAATTGTCCCCTCACCAGAGATTATTGAAAGCTGGGTAGGCAAAATGCAGGCCAACGTCCCAACGAATACTCGATCAGATTGTTGTCAGTGTGTCACAATCATTAGTAATGCAATTCCCTTTGTAATAGGAAAGGTTTGCGGAATAAGAAGGTCATTTAATAAAATAGCCACAGTTTTACTAGGTAGGGATTTTCAAGATTTAAGTCATGAGTAAGGATCTTCACAGACGTGTGTTCAACTCTCAGTTGCTTCCGTGTGAGAGGCACCAGTGTTATTAACTGTCATTTGTTTCAGGTGCTATCATGATGTTTTATTTGTGTCTTTTGCTGCCATTGTTTGTGTGATAAAAGCTAATGACATCAGAGTACCTGCATGTGTTCCAGACAGTCTGAAGATTGACCTGTTGTGCATAGTTATTCTAGATTAAAGGACTGTGATTAAAGAAAAAATGTTGCTCATGACTTTCACATGACCACAGCAAAGAGTTACTAAATGGCTGACATCGATGTTTCATTCCGTCAACATGTTGTGATTGAATTGTTAAAGAAGGAATTGCTACTGCTGAAATTTACCAGAGACTTTAAAATGCTTATGGAAATGTCTGTACAGATTCTAGCAGTGTTTGGAGATGAGTGAAACATTTTAAAGATGGAAACACAAGCATCCAAGATCAGATGCGCAGTGGGCACCCTCAAACTTCCTCCACTGAGTGCAACATGAGAAGAGTTTATAATAACTTCAAAGAAGACAGACATGTCACTGTGAGTAAATTGCAGCGAGACTCGCAATAGGACACACTGCAGTGCAGGAAATGATTTGTGAGTTAGGCTGTCAAAAAGTTTGTTCCCGTTGGGTCTCATGTTAACTCACCACAAATCACAAAGTTCAGAGACAAACCATCACTCAGAACTTTCTTCAGAGATATGTAAATGAAGGAGATGATTTTTTAATGTGTATTGTTATGGGGGATAAGAAATGGTTCTACCATTATGAACCAGAAATGAAACGACAAAGAACTGAATGGCACCATTCAAATTCATCAACAGAAAAAAAAAAAAAGCAAAGACAGTGATATCTGTGGGCAAAGTTATGAACACCATCTTCTGGGATGCAGAGGGTGTCATTCTGGCTGAATTTTGTGAACCTGGGCAAACCATACAAGCTGTCCATTACATTGAAACACTTCACAAGCTTCATCGGTATTGTGTGATCCTGGAAAGAACATTATCCTGCAACATGATAACCCCTGCCCCCACAGTGCTCGTTTCACCAGTGAGAACATTGAAAAATTTGGATAGAAAGTTATCATTCATCCTCCCTACAGTCCCAACTTGGACCCTCTGACTACCCTCTTTTTGGTTTTGTGAAGGAGCAGATGAGAGGCCAAGACTATGAGATGCAGGACGACGTGAAGTGAGGAGTGGGTCAGTGCCATCTAGTTTGAAATCCAGTGTACCGAAATTAATAAACATATATTTTTCTTAATGTTGCTCATGAATTTCAGTATGACCCTCATATTTATATAAATTTATAACATAACAAAACACACATGTACTTACAATTGTGGGCTTAAGATTAGGCACATCAAGTAGACACAAATATATAGGCCTAAATAAATAAATAAATAAATAAATAAATAAATAAATAAATGTAATATTAATGAATACCAGTACGTATAAAATAAGAATTATCTATGTATATAAAATTGTAATGACCATGTGTCTGTACATTTATTATTTTGGGATAATTTTCTTATAGTTATCTGTTTCATGCATAATAATAACCATCTACAGATTTTTTAGCTTCGAAGCCTGATTGTTTGGGTTCTTATAAATAAAAATCTATTGGATATATTCCAACCAAACTTCATACTTAGAATCTACCTATCCTAAAGTAAGTTTTAGGATCCTTTCCATTTCAAAATCCTGAATGGACTAGTGATGCATAGGAAGACTAAAATGTTGATTTTACTCTCCCACAAAATATTCATGATTAACTTTAATAGAACTCTATTTCTAAAACTTTCCTCTCATATACACCTTTTCAATAGAAGGATTAATAGGTGAGATATTAAGATAGGAAACTTAAAAGGGTCCACCTTTTCAATACAAATAAATGTTATAAGTTTATAGGACAAAAAATGAAATTCTTAGATTTAAAAGGTGAGATATTGTCAACAGAATGTTTTAGAGTCTAAATACTTGCGGACATAGCCTACAAGCAGATTACTAGTGCTGATTTCTTATAACTGGAAAACTACTGGACATATTTCAACCAAACTTCATATTTAGAATCCACCTATTCAATGGTAGCTTTTAGGTTCAATACCATTTGAAAATTGCAAAATTGTCTAGGGGTTTATAAGAAGACCTGAACAGTGATTTTACTCTCCCACAGACGTCCATAACCAACCATAATGGAAAACAACCAACCTTAAAGGAAATCTGTTTCTTCAACCATTTTCTCATCTACACTTTTACAAAAGGATGAATATAAAGGGAGATATTATTAACGGAATGTTTTACAATCAAAGTCCTAGTAAATATAGCCCAGCAATGGATGCGTATAGTGTTCATTTCTCAGTATCCACCTATCCAAATGTACTCAACTTTAAATTTATAGGAAGTCTGAAATGGTGAATTTACTCTCTCACAAAATATCCTAGACCAATCTTAATGGAAATCTATTTCTAAGTCTTTTTGCTCATGTACCCTTTTTTGGTTGGACTAATAAAGGAAATATTATTAATGGAACATTTTACAATCTAAGTCCTAGTTGACATAGCCTAAAAGTGGGTGTGCATAGTGCTGACTTCTTATAACTGGGAAACTGCTAGACGCATTTCAGCCAAACTTCATATTATGATGTCTCCACCTATCGAAGGTAGATTTTAGATATTATACCATTTCAAAATCCCTGAAGGAACTGGAATTTATAGGAAGACTGAAACAGCGATTTTACTCTCCCACAAAATATCTGTGGCCAATCTTAATAGGAATCTGTCAGCTTTACTGATAATCTATGTCTGAAACATTTTTCACATGTACACATTTTCAATAGGAGAATAATAAGGAAGATATTATTAACAGAATATTTTACAGTCTGGTTTTCTCCAGGTACTCCAGTTTTCCCTGTCATCTTTCATTCCAGCAACACTCTCCATTAACATTTCATTTCATCTGTCAGTCATTTATCATTGCCCCAGAGGAGTGCAACAGGCTTCGGCAACCGGCACGTTTCCTAACCTCGCCGCTAGATGGGGGATTCATTCATTCCATTCCTAACCTGGTCAAATGACTGGAAACAGGCTGTGGATTTTCATTTACATTTTGCAGTCTAAATCCTAGTGCACATTGCGCAGCAGTAGATGCATGTAGGGCTGACTTGATATACAGACTTTATTTACCATACTGTTTGGAGGACTACAGTTCAAATCTAGACACCTACATTGGTGATTGTCAGTGTGGTAATCCCGCGTGGTTTCCCCATGCAGTAGGAAAATGCTCAGGTAGGATCTCATTAAGTACCGTACCAAAGTACTATGGTCATCTGATGAGAAGTCGCATGGATTCAGGGTAAGGGTAGAATACGAGCGGGAAGCATGGAGTTTCAAGGCCTGTCAATAAACATCTGTTCCGTCCACAGTGACTCTTACAAATTGAGGTGCTAAAAATGAAATGACATATGGCTTTTAGTACCGGGAGTGTCCGAGGACATATTCGGCTCGCCAAATGCAGGTCTTTTGATTTGATGCCCGTAGATGACCTGCGTGTCATGATGAGGATGAAATGATAATGAAGACACACATACACCCACCTCCCGTGCCAACAACATTAACCAATTATGGTTAAAATTCCCGACCCTGCCGGGATTCGAACCCGGGACCCCTGTGGCCAAAGGGCAGCACGCTAACCATTTAGTCATGGAGCCGGACAATTGAGGTGATGTTGTGATGTTTCAAAGTGGAAGGGCATTTGTGCTTTAGTTTCACATTTACTGTAATTACTGCATCTGTTCCAGAGAACTCACACAGTCTCCATGACTAATGTTTGTAGCTTAGAGTGTAGTATCTGTTACTCGTGCCGTACCTAGAAGCTGCCGCGACTTCTCATCAGATGCACATAGTATATACCCTAGCCCTATAACCAAGTAATTACAGCAGCAACATACAACAATAATATAGGTAGCCTACCAGTTTCCATTTGCAGTTCCCTGTCAGTCTGTGCTTTGCAGTGACTATCAACAAGTCACAGGGTCAGACTCTGAGAGTTGCAGGACATGACCTCAGGTCAAGCTGCTTCTTACCTGGCTAACTGTAAGTGGCATAATTTCGTGTCAGTAGCAGCAAATCGCTCTTCCTTTGTGCTCACGGCAACAGTCCAATGAATGTGGTGTACAGAGAAGCTTTAGATTAATTGACTAGCTTCAAGTATCTCTAATATAGATTTGGCCTAAAATGTAAGTGCCCAAAATTTAGTACTTCAGCAACGTAGAAGTTATGTAACCTTTGTGTGTATCTGTATCATATATTACATGTTTTGGGCAGTGAAGTGCAATAAATAATGGGTGTTGACCATGTTGCCTTTAGCCACTACAATAGGCAACACCAAACTAGCATTGTCTTTTGAATGTATCAAGATGGGTGGGTACAGCTAGTTTGAAATAATAAACTCATATAATATTATACATTTCACTGGTGGAAAAAATTTAATAAGTGTCACAACTTTGTTAAGATATCATCAGTAATGGAAATAAGTGAAGTATACATATGAACTCAATTCTTCATCATGTACTGTTATTACTCTGTGTTACATGCAAAAGGTGTTGTATAAGTTGAGTTTCTAATCAGATCAGAGTTTCAGCTCATCTTGTATCAAGGGATGACCTTCATTCAAAAATAATTTGTCCAGCAGAAGAAAACACCTCTGCTATGAATACAGATGTGGCGGTATGCTAAGGTAACCAAGGGCAAGTTCACTTTAGGGATTTAAGCATCTGCTTGACCAATGGTGAACCAGATCCGTGGTACCTGGTAGCGGATATATTTATAGAAATTGTCTCACTATGACTGCAGCATCTGACTGTACCATTGACGTTGGCTTCACTTGTGCCACCTTTGCTGTTATGAACCCTAGGAGGCCATCTGTAGCTCCAAATTTGAAGACAGCATACAAGTATCCTACTTGCACCATCTTGTAATTTTGTCACTTGCTGCTTCAGGATACTTCTTAACTTATTCTCCACCTTATTATTCAGCCTTTCCAGCAACTCAGAATGCTGCTTCTTTGTAGAATGAATCGAATAGAAGCATAGCACCCCGAGTTACTGAGGGCTATTATAAGTGAATAACTTCTTAGAAATGGCATCCAAAATGTGTCTTTGGAACACAAGCATCACTTCAGTGTGCAACTTTTTCTCTGAGATCTGAAGAAATAGACCATCAACTAATGGAATGACCTGGGAGGAACCCACCAAGTTGCTGACAAAATAACAATCATAGTTTCCAAAGGGTACATGATCGATGATACTTCCTTCATGATTCCTTACCGGGCGAGTCAGCCATGTGGTTAAGGGCGTGCAGCTGTGAGTTTGCATCTGGGAGATAGTGGGTTCAAACCCCACCGTCAGCAACCCTGAAGATGGTTTTCCGTGGTTTCCCATTTTCACACCAGGCAAATGCTGGGGCTGCTTCCTTCCCACTCCTAGGTCTTTCCTATCCCATTATCACTATAAGACCTGTCTGTGTTGGTGCGACGTAAAGCAAATAATAACAAAATAATAAAACATGATTCCTTGGCTTTCAGGGCTTGAGGTGCAATCCTCTAGTTCACACTGAGGTAGAGTAAGTTTCTCCTTAACTTCCAGCAAAAAATGAAATGGCGTATGGCTTTTAGTGCCGGGAGTATCCGAGGACAAGTTCGGCTCGCCAGATGCAGGTCTTCTGATTTGACTCCTGTAGGCAACCTGCATGTCGTGATGAGGATGAAATGATGATGAGACGACACATACACCAAGCCCCCGTGTCAACGAAATTAACCAATTATGGTTAAAATTCCTGACCCTGCCGGGAATTGAACCCGGGACCCCTGTGGCCAAAGGCCAGCACGCTAACCATTTAGCCATGGAGCCGGACAACTTCCAGCAGTCTATTTATCATGTCCAACTTGCTGTTCCATCGTGTAAGACACTGTTAAATTAGTTGCAATTCTTGGACGCCCAACACACGTTGAAAACTCTTTAGCTTTTCATTTGCCACGTTGCTTTGCTTGATAAGAGTGACAATTATGGAATAAAATTTCAAGAGATCTTCTAGAGAAGGCATACTTCTGATCCTGCTGTTAACCACCAAATGTAATGTATGAGTCGCATAGGGCACATGCTTACTTTTTACAAAATCTTTAGTTTATTATCCATCTAACCAATATGTAGGTTACTCACAAACAGTACTAGTTTTGACCGTACATAGCGGTAATAATAATAATAATAATTTTGTGTGGTTATTTCTACCAATATAAATGGTCCATTAATGGACCAATGGGAATCAATATCTATATCATGGCTATTTCTAGCCAAGTGCAACCTTTGTAAGGCAGACTCTCCAATGACGGTGAACGGCATCTGCCATGTGTAAGGAACTGCTTGTTATTGTGGTGGAGGATAGTGTTATGTGTGGTGTGTGAGTTGCAGGGATGTTGGGGACAGCACAAATACCCAGTCCCCGGGCCACTGGAATTAACCAATGAAGGTTAAAATCCCCGACCCAGCCAGAAATCGAACCTGGGACCCTCTGAACCAAAGGCAGTATGCTGACCATTCAGCCAACGAGTTGGACCTACAAAGTGGGGGGTTAAAGCTCCTTAATAATAATACTTTACTAATGGTAATACCATTTTATATAACAATAGAGAAGAATAAACAAAACAAAACACACTAAAAAGAAAGTTCAATGGAGTATAAGTAAAAAAATATGTACAGATATATACACAGGTTATATTACAAGTAATCACAAGAAAGTAATAGTCAATTCTGGAGATTATGTAAGTGATTTCTAAATTTTGACAATGAGCAGTTAAATATATCAATATCCACTTTGTTTAGAGATCTTCACATTCGTTCAATTGGCCCAATAAATGCGTGTTAGTTCTATGCCAATTTGTAGACAATGTATTCTTGAACCTTGTGCATCTGTCTGGTACATGTACGTTAATTTTTGCAAGGAGTTGTGGACAATTCACCAAGGAATGAAGCAATTTAAAAATGAAGAGAGTATCCAATAATTCACGGTGTTGTGACAGGCTATGCAGATTAAAGGACTGTTGTAGGGATGTATAATCAACATTATCATATGAGAATCCTGCTCTAAATGAATATAAATGAAGAAATTTATGTTGTACTGAATGTAATCTATGGATAGAGGTCTGATGAGAAGGGTTCCAAACAGGTGTACAGTATTCTAGTATAGGACGTACATACACACATACAGCAATCGATAGGTAGCTAAGTTTGAAAATTCTCTAGAATATCTAGTAATGCAACCCACTCTTTGAAATGCTTTCTTAAAAATATTTTCAGTATGTTCATTAAACGATAGGTTATAATTGAATAAAACACCAAAGTCATTAACTTGTGAAACAGGAGTTAGAATGTTGTTATTACTAAATTTGTACTGAAATGATATTTTCTTCTTGTTTATAAAAAACGATATTATTTTACATTTCTCATGATTAAGTTTCAACCCATTTTGAATACAGTACTTTTCCAGATGATGTAAATCTTCTTGAAGTTTTAAACAATCAAGTGGACAATTAATTTGCATAAAAATGTTTGCATCGTCCTGAGTTAAGACTACAAATGCAAACACATAGAATACACTAATGTACACATTTAAAAGTCCAAACATTAGACGTTTGATAATGGTCAAGTGGATTTGGAATAAAAACTAGTAGATCAACAAGGTGAATGACACTTAAAATAATTTCAAAAATGCATTTGTGTCAAACAAAAGATGATGTAAAAAGCCATAATTTGTGTCAACACTGTGATATTCTTATGTAAAGCACATTTGACCATGATGCCTGATGGGACTATTAGTACATCACTATGTCCCAATTCTAATTTTATGATTAATAGCTGAGGATGATCGCTATGTACGGTCGAAACTAGTATTGTTTGAGAGTAACCTATGTATTGATTAGGTGTATAATAAACTAAAGCTTTTGTAAACAGTAAGTCATATCAATCAATATGGGCCTAACCATGAAATTTATTGCTTATACAGGGCGCATGCTGTAGATTTATTTTTATTATTGTGGCGACCACATTTGCTGCATTGGCATTGGTTATGCCTGGCACTTTTCCTGTTGGTAGACACCTATGGCTTGATATTTCATTTCACTGGTGAAAAAAAAATTAATAAGTGACATATCTTTGTTAAGATATCACCAGTAATGGAAATAAATGAAGTATACAAATGAACTCAAGCTGAATCAACGCTCTGCTGTGACATCACGTAACTGCATGAAGTATTCTTGCAGTCCTTCCTTGCTATTCTGTACAATGGTGAATGCAGTGAAGGGTTCATGTTTTAATAGAAAATGGATCACAACGCTCCTATATTATAAATAGCTTGGCATGAGAAAAGAGTCGTAAGAGTCACAAACTCAGTCTAAACATCAGTTGGTGGGTGAAAGCTACTCAGGTGGACTGTCTTACAAAGAGGAATGTTCTCTCCATGATACAGAGAATATTTGATCCAATTGGCTTTAGTGGACTTGCAACTTTGAGTCTGAAGCTAATGTTCTAGAACTTATGGGAGAAGAAATTGGACTGGGATGAACCCTTAGATGATGGAAGTGAAAAGATTTTTTATGCTTGGCTTCATCGAGTTCCTCTGTTCAAAGAAATAACCATCCCTCAAAATATTGGGACGTCTCATGATCGTTCACTATACCTCTTCGCTGACGCAAGTTACAAGGCGCAAGCTGCTTGCATACTTTTACGCAGTGAAACTGAAGAGGGAGATGTCATAGTCAATTTGGTACTGTCTAAGTCGAGAGTTGCACCATCTAAGAAACTTACAATGCCATGATTAGAGTTGATGGCACGGAGCGTGATTGTTGAATTCTGTTTGAGATGCCATTGGTTGGACCACTGAACCCATTCATGCATGGAGTGATTTGAGCACAGTGCTTGCCTGGATCTGAAGAGAAAAAGAGTTAGTCAGTCTTTGTCAGGAACCGTGTCAAGCAGATATGAAAATTAACTCAGGGGGCTGAGTGGGAGCACATCCCTGGTCCTTTGAATACTGCTACCTCTTTTCTAGAGGATGTACAATTGAGCATCTCAATTGAGCATCTCTAATCCTATTCAAACCCCCAATCAGGAAGTTGATGTAGTGGCAATGAGTGTACCTAAAATTAAAGTTGTAGTAAATAAAGTTTTAGCAGGAGTAGTGAAGATTAAAAAGGAGGACAATCCTATTTACGGGGTATGAACCCATTAGCTTATATTTAGCTTACCTTTTTGTTAAAGTTTATGAATATATCTAGGTATATGAAGCACGAAAGTTTTTGATACTTTAGGAAATAGTTTAAATCTATTAGATATAATGAAGGTAAATAATTACATGATTTACTCTATCACAGTAATCCTTTTTATCAGGCACTTCATTACTAAAATTGAGAAGAGGTTATTTATCATTTTCAATTTATGGAATTTGAAGTTAATGAAGGTTTATTTGTTGGTGAGGGAATATTATATAAAAAAAGTATAGTAATTTATAATGGCGAATAAGATAAGAGTAGATGAAAATATAAAGAATAAAATTAATCAGTTTATAGGTATTATTTGAGGAATAAAGAAATATTAAAGTATTTAATTATTTTAGTATGACATACTAATGTTATGAATTAACTAATTTCTTCATCAGAAATAGGTGTTAATTACTATAAAATGGTTTAAGAGACCAGTACTTACTTTCAGTCATCTGATGATGAATTTATTATGTTATTGATTCATTTAATAAATGAGTTAATATTAATTCTTTCAATTACAATGGGCATAAAACTATGATTAGCCCCGCAGATTTCTGAACATTGACCATAAAATAATCCAGGTCGATTTATAAAAAAACTTGTTTGGTTTAATCGACCTGGGGTAGCATCAACCTTTACTCCTAAGGCTGGAACTGTTCAAGAATGGAGGACGTCAGCAGCAGTGACTAGAACTCGAACAGGGGTATTTATAGGAAGTACAGTTCGGTTATCTACATCTAGTAACCGAAAACCATTTGTAGGTATTTCGTTGTAAGGAAGTATATATGAGTCAAATTCATAGGGAGTAGTAAAGTCTGTATATTCATAACTTCAATATCATTGATGACCCACAGTTTTTACTGTAATAAGAGGGTCTATTGACTCATCAAGAAGATAGCGAAGTCGAAGAGATGGAAGGGCAATGAAAATAAGTGTAATTGCAGGGAGAATTGTTCAAATTGGGTTTATTGGGTTGCTGCAGCCTTTTGCTGATGCAATTAAGTTATTTTCTAAGGAGGGAACATATCCTGTAGCATCAAATTATTTAATATATTATTTTTCTCCTGTTTTTAGATTATTTTTGGCTTTGGTGACTTGAATAATTTATCCTTTTTTAACAACTTTATTTACTTTTAATTTGGGAATTTTTTTTTTTAAGTATGTACAAGTTTAGGAGTGTATACTGTAATGATTGCGGGGTGATCATCAAATTCTAATTATGCACTATTAGGGGGGTTGCGGGCTGTTGCTCAAACAATTTCTTATGAGGTGAGATTGGCATTGATTTTGTTAAGATTTATTTTTTTAGTAGATAATTATTGTTTAATAAGATTTATGAGTCTTCAGGGCTATGTGTGATTTATGTTTCTAACTTTTCCTCTTATGTTAGCATGATTTTCATCATGTTTGGCGGAAACTAACCGAACTCCTTTTGATTTTGCAGAAGGGGAGTCTGAATTGGTTTCAGGATTTAATGTTGAATATAGAAGTGGTGGGTTTGCATTAATTTTTTTGGCTGAATATACTAGTATTTTATTTATAAGAATGTTGTTTTGTGTAATTTTTTTAGGTGGAGATGTTTTATCAATTTTTTTTTTAAGTTAACCTTTTTAGCCTTTATATTTGTTTGGGTTCGAGGAACTCTCCCACGATTTCGGTATGATAAATTAATATACTTAGCATGGAAGGCTTATTTACCTTTATCACTTAATTTTTTATTATTTTTTCTGGGGTTGAGGGTTTTTATACATTCTTTACTTATTTAATGGATTTAATTTAGTAAAGTTAATAGAAGAATTGAACTTCTGTCTTATGTTTTCAAAACATATGCTTTCATAAGCTTAATAACTAATTTACTAGGTTATCTCAAATATAAAAGATTAAAGGGTTTAAGATGTAGTAGAGGAAATATAGGACGGTGAGGATTTGGCCGGTTAGAATATAAGGATCTTCTACAGGTCGAGCACCAATTCATGTTAAAAGGATGACAATAGAAACTATAGATCAAAATAGAATTTGATTGATTGGATAAAATTGGATTCCACGGAATTTATTGTTTGCAGTAAAGGGGAGAATAAGGAGAATCGCAATGGATATTACTAATGCAATTACCCCACCTAACTTGTTAGGGATAGATCATAAAATTGCATATGCGAAAAGGAAATATCATTCGGGTTGAATATGAACAGGTGTAACTAGAGGGTTAGCAGGAGTAAAATTATCAGGATCTCCTAGTATATAAGGTTCGAGAAGAGTTAATAATAGTAGAATGGCAACTATAATGATGAACCCAAAAATGTCCTTAAAGGTGAAATAAGGATGAAATGGAATTTTATCCGAGTTTCTATTTAAACCTAAAGGGTTATTTGACCCTGTCTGGTGTAGGAATAAGAGATGAATTATAACTATTATAGCAACAATGAATGGTAGAACAAAATGGAACGTGAAGAATCGAGTGAGGGTAGCATTATCAACTGCGAATCCCCCCCAAACTCATTGCACCAAATCAATACCTAAATAAGGAACAGCTGATAGAAGATTTGTAATTACAGTTGCCCCTCAAAAAGATATTTGACCTCAAGGGAGAACATATCCTATAAAAGCTGTTCCTATAACTAAAAATAAGATTACGACGGAACAAGAATAAATTCCAGAATATATCATACCATGTTGACTATAAGCATATAAATATAAGGTATACACTGCTCTAAAAAATGATAATAACATTAATAAAACCATAGACACTCATGATCAAGCAACTAATCTATTGAATAAACTAATCTCACCTATTAAGTTTAGAGAAGGAGGCGCAGCCATATTAGAGGAACTAAGGAGAAATCACCACATAGCCATTGAAGGCATAAAATTCATTAAACCCTTACTTACAAGCATTCTTCGTCTTCCTAGGCGCTCGTATGTAATATTTGCTAAAACAAATAGACCAGAAGAACATAATCCATGAGCAATCATAAGTGTATAACTTCCTCTAAACCCTCAAACTCTTAATGTTATTAAACCTCCCAGGACAATCCCTATATGAGAAACCGAAGAATAAGCAATTAAAGCCTTTAGATCCGTCTGATATAAACATATTAAACTAACTAATACGCCCCCTACTAAACTAATGGCAACTCAAACGTAATTATAGTTTAATCCCAAAGAAACCATTATTGTATAAACACGTAATAGTCCATATCCTCCTAACTTCAACAATACACCTGCCAAAATTATAGACCCGGATACTGGGGCTTCCACATGTGCCTTTGGTAATCATAAATGAACAAGAAATATTGGGATCTTTACTAAAAAAGCCAAAATTAAAACCAAGTAAAACATAACATTAAACAAACTTACATTTCTTAACAAGCTTAAATCCAAATTACCATAAATTCTATACACATTAAATAGTCCTACTAATAAGGGTAAGGAAGCCAATAAAGTATAAAACAATAAATATACCCCAGCCTGTAGTCGTTCAGGTTGATATCCTCAACCTAAAATCAAAAACAAAGTAGGGATTAATCTGCTTTCAAAAAATAAATAAAAAGAAAATATACTCATGCTTCTAAAAGTACAATATAATATCAATAATAAAAACAAAACATAAATTTGAAATAATTGATTATAAAATTTAACGCGATAAACCGACTCTCTAGCCGTAATCATCAGTACACAAATTCAAAATCTTAATAAAATTAGTCCATAAGATAAAATATCCCCCCCAAAACAATAGCTTAAATTACCAAAATCACCTGATAGGGTGCAACCCACAAAAAATATAAAAGTTATAAAATATATCAAAGACTGAACCACCCATCAATAATCAATTAAAAAACATTGGTGGGATGGGCCCCCATGGTTGAGACAACATCATGATTCTTGGCCTTGGAAGAAGTGATCAGCGAAAAGCTTAAGAAAACTACTGTACTCCTAGTTGCACCCAAGGACCACGGCTGGTTGCATCACTACTTCATCACTACTTCATCACTACTTCATCACTACTTTAGAACAAATTGTTCTCATGGTCATCTGGGTTTTTCAGTTCAAATATAATGCCCTTTGTCGGAATGAGAAGAGGCGTGGATCATTGTCAGTACTCACTGAGAGCACTGTTTGGAGACTTGTAAAAGAAGAAACTTTTAATTCAGTGGATGACCACAGGATCTGTGACCTTTCCCCCTTCAAAGATGAAGCAGGTGTGATACGTGTAAAGATGTGGTTGATGGAAAGGGATGATGTCTGCTCATTTGCCATTCCTGACATGATTCCTCATGACCACCCGATTATGAAGCGTTTCATTCTCCATCACCACATAAAGGAAAAGCATGTTGGTGCTCTTACACCGTGGTCAGTTTTAAGAGAAAATGTGTGGTGTATACTGAAAGAACGTCAGGCAACACTGAAGTAGTGAGAAAGTGTGTTGTCTGTCATCATCATGCTAGTAAGAATTTAGATGCTGACTCTCTGCCGCTCCCTGCATCCAGAGTAAATAACGCTGCAGTGTTTGAGGTGTGTGGGATTGATTATTCCGGTCCTCTCATTCTGAAAGGCGGTCAAAAGGCATGGGTAATCCTGTTCACTTGTGTAGTCTACAAGACCACACATTTGGAGATTGTCATGTCTCAAAGAACTGATTTTTTTTTTTTTTTTTTTTTTTTTTTTTTTTTTTTTTTTTAGGTCTGCGGTGATTTATTGCACATAGAGGAAGACTGAGTGTGATTTATTCTGACAATGCAACTTGGTTTTGAGGTGCTGAGAATGCTTTTGCAGCTCTTGATTGTGATAGAATAAAGTTACACTGCTCAATTGAAAGAATTCAATGGAATTTCAACCCACCGTCTGCCTCATGCTGGGGAGGATTCCATGAGATGATGGTTCAAAATACTAAGCAGGTTCTTCGGCAGATCTTGGGGAAGCATCATTGAACCTGGATGATTTGTATACTGTTCTCTGTGATTGTGAAAGCATTGTCAATTCCAGACCAATCACTGTTTCATTGGAAAACAATCAAGATCCTGTTGCCTTGACGCCGGAGATGTTCCTCAAAGATATTCACAATAGAAGATCCATAGATATTGACGAAATTGTAAAGTACAATTTGGAGCCTCATTTACGTTATTGACACACACTCAGTGAGCAGCTGAGAGCTCGGTTCCATCCAGAATACTTAGGCTCACTGAAGTGGATTCATTCCAAGAAGACTTGTCTGCCCTCTGTAGGAGAAATCATGTTAATTGGTTCAGATGACACCAAAAGAATCTACTGGCCACTTGCACAAGTAGATAATATAATTAAGGGACGTGATGGTAATATGCGAGTTATTCGTTTGAGAACTGAAAATGGAACAATGACTCACCTACAACAATGTGTTTCCATTGGAGATTGAAGGCCAGTCTAACAAGGAGAGTGAAGAGGTGTTAGACTCTGTTACAAATTCTTATGATCATACTGAGTCATCCAATATAACACAGATACCACCAGTTTTAAGTATTGGACCTCAAATTACTCGATCTGGAGGAGTGAAAGTGCTGCATCGTTTGTACTTGTAGAGAAGGAAGATACCGCAGTGTTTCTTCATTTTGTTTTGTGAAAAAGGAAAAGGAAAACTTGTCACTATGTTTACTAATTTTCATTTTGGAAAAATAGGTGGCAGCACTAGTGTGTACCACAGAACTATTAATAATTTTATTCCTTGGACCTTTTTGGTATGAGTGATTGCTTTGCTTTTATGTAATCTTCTTTGTATCCAACATATGTTTAGATGCTCTGTTGATCAGAGTAATGGATGGAATATTAAAATATAAATCTAATAAAAGGATAAAAGGGTATATCTGATAACTGTTTAATCGTATGATATATGACACTGTGATCTTCACTTGGTCTGTTTCATTCTGTGATCTTTTTCTGTGCATCAGTGACCTGATGTGCCCCCACACAAAATAGCTTCAGGTGTTAAGTCTGAGGTATACGTGGACCATGGAATGCATTTACTATGGCTGCACCTGCGATTGTTAAATTTTTCATCCAAACACTCATACACTATGAGAGCCCAATGTGGTGGCACACCATTGTGTTGAAAGATAATGATTTTCAGTATCCCATTGCAATATCTAAATAACAATTAAAAACCATTGCCCCACTGTTGGGTACCAATGAAATATGATTAAAAATAATAGAATATGAATAAAATAAAATACTTAATCGCCTCACGCTTGGGCATCATTCGTAACATATAATAAATAAGACATCTGAATAAATAAAATATATTATTAAAAACAATGAATTCAAATGTCCGTAATATGGGTGCCGGAGTTCACCTAAATGGATCCCCCGAATTTTAATAGAGCATGATAATTCTCTCTCCCAGGGTGTGTACATAAAGCTGCGTACTGGTACATCTGGGCCTTACCTAACCTTCTGGAAATGACTCAATAGGTAGGAACTGCACCTAGGTTCATCAATAACTCCACTTATTCTAAAATAATTAACTGTATTCTGAATAATATCCATGCATAAGCATCTCATCAACACACCAAAATATATGTAGAATACACTCACAAAATACTGCTGGAAGACTCTATATTTACACAATTATCCAACAACAAAAACCAAAACAGTGGGAAACCAAAAGTGAGGACCAAGCTATCATTTGCAGTTAGCTTGATGAGCACTAATTACAAAACACAAACACCCTTCACTGCCTCTGTGTATCAACACAACTTGCAGATTCACACTATCGGCACTTGTTATATCACATTGATACTATACATTTATAATTCTGTGTTCACTGACTCTAACACTTGGTTTAAAGGTACTTTCACTTGAGAAACAAATGCATGTTGTTCCAGACCATAAATTATGAAAAGTATGAAATACAGTACCCCATAGCTTTCACCAACATATAAGCCACCAAGCCACCACAAGTGATATAATACCAAGTGCCTAAGCACGCCACAGTTTGTAGGCCAGTACCACACTTCACATCCCACAAAAATGTCAAGTCAAGCACGTTCCACGAAAGTTAAAGTCATTTCACATTCCACAAAAGTTCCGAGGCAACCACGTTCCACAAAAGAAATTTTAAGTTCAGTACATTCCACAAAGTTTTTAAGTCCGGCACACTCCACCAAAGTTTTAAGTCAAGTCCTCTGCTGTTTTCTCACATGCCTATATATACCTCACCTTCCTCCTACTTTCTCACGGCACGTCTAGTTATAAATAGCATTGTTTTCCCGTGCACTTGTAAAAAACAAATTATTCATATCACATATGAAAACCTTCCGGCTTAAAATATTGTAGAATAAATATACAAATGAAATAATAATAATAATAATAATAATATTAACAATAATTACAAAAAATAATATCTCTTATTTGTAAATACAGTGCGAGGGTGTGATATATGTACTATCACACCATCTTGCTCTAATTTTTTACAATTTGCTTTATGTCGCACCAACACAGATAGGTCACGATGTGATAGGAAAGGGCTAGGAGTGGGAAGAAAGCAGCTGTGGCCTTAATTAAGATACAGCCCCAGCATTGTCCTGGTGTGGAAATGGGAAAACACAGAAAACCATCTTCACGCTGTTGACAGTGAGGTTCAAACCCACTCTCTCCTGGATGCAAGCTCACAGCTGCGTGGCCCTAACCGCATGGCCAACTCACCCGGTTTAGCTCTAATTGATGGAGTACAAATTCCTGGAGCATTTTCAGGTAATTGACAGCACAAATAATTTTCTCCACCATAAATCTTCTCACATTGATTTTAAGGCTGGCTTATTCCAGTTCATAGTAGACTTGTGAATTCTCAGTTCCCCAAATGAAAGCATTTTATGTGTTGACTCAGTGACTCACGTGAAACGTGACTTCACCTGTAAACATCCACCTATGTAACCAGTGACTGTCCGCTATCTCCTGCTCACACATCATGTTTGTAAAATTGAGATGGGCCATGTAGTCACACTGCAAAAATGCCTGGTGGCACTGATCGCGGTATGGATATATCTTGAGGTATCATCTAACAGTCTTCTGAACAGTATTGTAGGGAACATGACTCTCTGGTGACAAGTGACACAGCAACATCTGTGGACTCTGAGTCATGGCTTGCCGAAAGTCTTCTTTCCCGTTCCTGTCATGCACTCTTCCATCTGAGTGAAGCATAGACAGGCCATTGACGAGCAACATGTTGTACTACGTCACAATGTCATGATATGGAGGGACATGGTGATAGTTGTACTGGCATCTAAAAGCTTGTTGGGTTTCGTGTACCATATGACACACTGCGCGTGCTGTTGCAGCATGACTACAATGTTTGTTTATCATGCACCCTAACACTGGTATGCAGTTGCAGTATGGAAACCTCTGTTCACCCAAAACTTAAATCCTTCTCACTCATATCACAGCTGGCATGGAACTCCTCTTTCATGTCTGGTGAACATCACATTTAGACTACAATTTGTCAATGTCAAGTTCTCTTCAGGACTTACTGTAATTCCTTCAAGATTCTTCTGGAACACCATCATTCACTATCACTTTATGAGGGGTGTAACCTACAACCTCATCAGCATGACTTATTAACCACCTATATCTTACGAGTTTGTATAACAGTCACAACTGCTCAAGATGACATTGGTTCACCACCTGTATTTTCTCAAGATATCAGTTGAACATTTAAGCCTTTAATGAATTTCTCATTATTATATGTGTGTCTTGTGATAGTATTGTATTTTACATTGGCATCTTCATTTACACACATTTATTTAGTGCACCTAAGACAGCGGGTGGATTAAAAAAAAATTCATATGTGTATATTTTTAT
The DNA here is from genome assembly GCF_040414725.1 of Anabrus simplex. NCBI lineage: Eukaryota > Metazoa > Arthropoda > Insecta > Orthoptera > Tettigoniidae > Anabrus > Anabrus simplex. Next base: position 238,778,249 of record NC_090269.1, read on the forward strand.
CATTGAAGTTATATGTAGCTGAAGATGTCTCGAAAGAGGACTGAAACATGTCCTACATTTGAACATGGCATATTATGCTCGGTGATTTTATGTATATCGATTTGTATTCAAACATGGAACTAATACATCTCTTATAAAGTGATTAGTAGAATTAAGTTAAAATACACCAGAAAGGAAATAAATTGAAGTAGTGCAATAAGTAAGGTAAGGGTTATTCTGCCAAAGGCAGGTCCGAACCTCCGCAGAGGTGTTCCTGAGCCAGAGTTTACGTGCGGTAGGGTGGCCAGTTCCTTTCCGCTCCTCCATTCCCTTACCCCCACCAACAGCGCGTGGCAACCCATCCAACTCCCGACCACGCCCAGTGTTGCTTAACTTCGGAGATCTCACGGGATCCGGTGTTTCAACATGGCTACGGCCATTGGCTAGTGCAATAAGACTGTATAATGAATTGAATCTTTAACATAAAAGAACTAGTGGCAAAAATAATCCATTCGAAGTACACATGTCTGGTCATGTTTTCCAAGTTTTGGATCATATTTAGCTATTTTTAAGAGGAATTTGGGTGAATTTTAGGTCCTACATGTAAGCAAACTTAAAATGTTGTATGACTATTACCAGAACTGTATTTAGATAGAAAGCGTTACTTGGACTAGTTTGTCACATCTAACAGAGTGCAACAAGGCAGCACACTGTCTCCCCCTACTGTTCATCTCTGTAATGGACAAATTCATAAAGAGAGTGAAAACAGAATAGCAACATGGATTTTAAGGCATTTGCTTTTGCAGATGATATGATTTAGGAAAGTACTGAAGAAGAAGTGCAACAGATGTTGTACACCTGGAACCAACAATTCAAAGAGTTTGGCCTAAAGTTCTATCTGGGGGATTTTCTATCATCCGGTCGCCTGCGCTGCGAGGTTGTCTCCCACCAGGCACTTTGCCGTAATGCAACCATTGCATGTTTTCATACAAGAATCCTGTACTTTATGAAGGTATTATGTATATACACATGCTCATGTAATGAAAATGGCATTGGAACAACATCCTGAGCACTAAACACGTGAACACTTGACTAAACCGAACCTTACGCTGATAAAACTCTCAGCGGACTGCATAGGAGGGGAGCTTGTGGCAACAAGAACCGCTTTACGGCAAAGTTCTTGGTGGGAGACAGGCTCACAGTGCAGGCAATTGGGTGAGCGAGAATCCCCCGAATAGATAAAATAATATCCCTGTATAAGGATCTGACCTCTTCTTGGTTACTCATTGAGCATGGTTCTCAGAACCTTCATTTTCTATATATATCTGCATCTAGTATGTCATCAATGTTGGTTTTATTATCACTATATGGCCTAAATCAATTTAATACAATTGCACTGGCTCAAACACCTCACCACATTCACGGCTATATAATGTGAAATGGTGCAAACTGCACTATTACCTTTACACTGTACTTCCAGTCTCCTTAAGTTGTTGGATTTGGTAATGAATGCTTCTTCCAGGTTTACTCTTTAGTCCATGCCTCTTCCTTTACTTTGCATTATCATTATACTACTCAACCAATGTACACCGAGCGGCACGAAAAACGCAACACCCAATAAATGATGTGTAATTATCTATTTAATCGAAATGAAGTACTTCAACCATTGTTTTTAGATGGGGTATGCTATTGGCGTTGCTTTGCGAGTAAACAGTGAAGTGTTGATTGTTTATTGCACTAGCCTCAATTGTTTTTTTCCCGCGCAACCTGGAAAACACATCTCTGGATGTGAGCCAATAATGTTTTCTCGCTCTTGTAGCGCTTATTGTTGTACCTTTAATTGTTCTTTCAATCACACGTGTTTGTAGGATCTTTCTGTGATTCTCTTAATCAGCTTTCTGGAGTAAACATGCCGTTAAGCCCTGAACAAGCTGCGAAAGCTGTTGCTTTGGTGGAAGATGGTCGCAGCATGCATTACGTTGCAGAAGTTTTGAGTACTACACCTTCTACAATTTCTAGAACCGTACGAAGGTACAGGGAAACTGGAGGCTTTGCAAGGAGACCAGGATCAAGCCCGAGAAGAGCAACATCGGAGAAAGACGACTGCTTCTTACAACTTCAAGTTCTCTGCAACAGTCACACCACCGCTATTGAAGCACGAAATCGACTCCACCAAGTTCGAGGGGTCAATGTTACTGAGAGAACCGTTCGAAGAAGACTGGAAAAAGCCAATCTTCAGTCCAGAAGACAGCTACAGGACCGGAACTCACCAGAGAGCATCGCACAGCTCGACTGCGTTTAGCAAGGGAACATCTTGGCTGGACAGTACAACAATGGGATCAAATGTTGTTCACCGACGAGTCGCGATTTAGCCTCCGATCACCTGACAGAAGAGAGAGGGTCTGGAGAAGGCCAGGGAAAAGGTATTCCCCTTGCACATTCTCATCCAGGATGCCTTTTCATGGTGGTTCTGTGATGGTGTGGACAGGAATCAATACAGCTGCAAGGACGGATTTAGTCTTCGTGGAGCATGGGAGCATTACCGCACATCGGTATGTGGAGGAAATCCTTCTGGAGCATGTTGTGCCTTTCGCTCCGTTTATTGACGATGGTTTTACACTAATGCACGACAATGCACGCCCACATGTTGCGAAAATTGTGCAACAGTTCTTGGATGAAAGAGATATTCATGCTATGATTTGGCCTGCTCAAAGCTCCGATTCGAATCCCACTGAGCATGTTTGGAACCAGCTAGGGAGAAGAGTCCGTCAGCGCTATCCAGAGACCCTACAGGACCTACGGAAAACCCTTCTGGAAGAATGGGAGATGATTCCTCAACAGAACATTACCGCATTAATCAGGAGCATGCCTGAAAGGTTGAATGCCGTCATTGCTGCAAGAGGTGGCAATACACGCTTTTGAAGATGCGGACAGAGGTCCCCAATAAAGTCTCCGAGGTCTGTGAAGTGAAAGTGTGAAGCGTGTAACATTAAAACAGAGTGCATTACCTTTGTGAGCTTACTCCAAATTTCCTTGAAATGTGCATCTCTCGCTTAATTTGTTCAATTTGTTTATAATCGTCTTTTCTTTTCATTGTTAGACCGTTAGATGGGACTGTACCACAATATTCCATCATAAGACGGTGGATTAGTGTCATAAAAGTGTCATAAATTTATAATAAATTTCAGTTTTTGAAAGAAATTGAAGTGTTGCATTTTTCGTGCCGCTCAGTGTACTTGAAAGCCTGCAGAACTGAATCATTTTTGTATTGGTTTTGTTAAACAAATTAAATAATTTTGTTTAAAATGCTACTGCTATTACAGTCACAGCATTAAGTAGGATTTTTCTTTTGGTTACTGTAAATCCATTTTACATTCCTTTATTTGTTCCTCAGATTATCTGACCTCTTTTGTTTACCAACCAAGTCCCTCTCCCATGACTGCTGGAAGGTAGTAAGAGGTTCTAATGTACTGTACTTTGTTTTTATCTCAGATTAGTTATACAAAATGTGAAAGAAAGTTTAATTCAAATATTCAAATTTTGTCTGTCTATTTGTGTATACCAGGTTCTATTTTACTTTTTTAGTATATAGTGGCACACCAATATTAAGGGGATCAAAACAATAAATGTCAAATTTCTCCATTAATTATGCTATATCGAAGAAACTGTATGTATAAAAGACTGAGCAAAATTTAACTCCTGATTCTTTATGTTACATTCATACATTTTTACTCGTGAAGAATAATAAACAAGATATTCATGATTGTTTAATTTTTCACAAATTAGAAAATCCAATTTCGAATCCTTACTTATGAATAGGCTGAGCATATGTTCCAGTAAAACTAGGACAGTTCCAGCTTGAATAAAAGATAAATTTGCCTTACATATGAACCAGTTTGAAGGTCCTGTCCCAAAGTCCCGCCTTGTTTGCAAACTAGCCCTAGAAAGCGTAATACCGGTAATAGAGATAAATTTGTCAATAATTTTCAACCTCATCAAAATTTATAGACCATTATAATTTTTTTAACAGCTCATTTAAAAAAATTAAAAAATGTAAAAATACATATTTCATAAAATACATTTGATTTTAAATGTAACAATAGATCAGTGGCAGCTCATGGCAAAATTCTCAGGAAGCTCACAACAATTTTGTTCATGTCTCAAATATACCAAAGTAGACATGATGGGCTTATGCTGTGTCAAGAAAACAAGGTGAAACACTGTACATTTTGCAGATAACTTTGCTCTGCATCTTCAGAAAAAAATCTTGACTGCATCGGAGTAAGTCTTCTACATTAATGAGGATTTGAGTATACAGTTTATCATTTGAAGCTGTAGTGGTACGCTCGCTGTACGCTGGCACAACACTTCAAGCGGGAGATGATGACTACATTACGTTCCAAATAAGATGTTCATCACACCATGTGTGCCTGAGGAGAAACAGAGAGGATTTAAGACGAATCAGGGACAAATGTGGTAGAAGAAATAAATAGAAACTAGTAAAATAAAATGCAATGAAAGACACCAGGATAAAAAATAGAACAGAGCTGAAGAATGAAAAGGAAGTATGTGGAGAAAACCAGAGGATGATAATAATGTGATGAGGTGGGGGTTGGCATAACTGGTGTGTACAAGCTTTATGAAAGTATGACATTAAGACATAATACATAGCTTGGAATGTACCAACTGGTGATGACAAATGTACAAATTTGGAAAACACTGAAACGAAATAACAATATAACGGCTGGCAACCATGTATTTCTTAATTGATATCCAGTGTCCCTGTTGAAATTGTTAGGATTTTTACATTATTTTCACAACTGCCCATATAATCCTAGATCTGTAGTGTTTAGTGGGGATAAGAGCTCGAACATCCTGGAACACGACATCATGACCCGACAATAGGGCATGCTCAGCTATTGCTGACTTGTCTGTCTGGTTGAGATGGATATTTCTTTGGTGTTCCTTGATGTGAGTCCCAATGGAAGTCCACTCTTGCCGGTAGTGGCTAATTTCTTTATGGAGCATTTTGAGAGGGAGTCTATTGCTTCGGGGCCTGTCAAACCTATGATTTGGTGGAGGTATGTTGATGATACATTTGTGGTATGGACAGAAGGTCCTGAGAAACTTCATGTATTTTCAAACCACGTATTTCAGCAACATCCTTCAATTAAAAACACTACGTAGATAGAGTCGGACAGATGCCTTCCTTTCTTGGATGTTCTAGTAAGAAAGAAACCGGACGGCTCCTTAGGACATACTGTCTATCATAAGCCTACTTACACAAATCACTACCTCCATGCAGATTCTCATCACCATCCAGCACAAAAACAGGGCATTCTCACGACACTCACCATGAGAGTGACACAAATTTGTGAGCCATCAAATATCCAGGAGGAGATGGGCATGCTCAAAATCACGTTCAGAAGTAATGGTTACAACGATGTACAGATTCAAAGAGCCCTGCATCCAAAAGGGCAAACTAAGCAAAGTTCACAGAAAGAAGTGAAGGGAACTGCCTACCTGCCTTACATTCACAATACCACAGACAGAATTGCCAAGGTTCTCCGCAAGCACAATATAAAAACCGTGTTTGACACTGTCACTGAAATTGTCCCTATTATTACACCCTGGGATGTACAAAATCCCTGTATTTGGCCAAACATGCTGGTCCATTGGGACTTGCATCAACGAACACCAAAGAAATATCCATGTCAACCAGGCAGACAAGTCAGCAATAGCTGAGCACACCCTATCGTCGGGTCATGATGTCATGTTCTAAGATGTTCTAGCTCTTATCCACACTTAAACAGTAAAGGTCTAAGATTATATGGGAAGCTGTGGAAATACGTAAAAATTCTAACAATTTGAACAGGGACACTGGATATCAATTACATAATACGTGGTTGCCAGCCATCAAGGACGTCCTGTCCTTTCTATATTGTTATTTTGTTTTGGTGTTTTCCAAATTCGTACATTCGTCATCACCAGTTGATTCATTCCAAGCTATGTGTTATGTATTAATGTCATATTTTCATAATGTGTACATACCAGTTATGCCCCCTGCTCCCTCTCATATCATTATCATCCTCTGTTTTTTTCCACATACTTTCTTTTCATTCTTCAGCTCTGTTCCATTTTATCCAGGTGTGTTTCTTTGCATTTTATTTTAATAGTTTCTATTTGTTTCTTCTACCACATTTGTCCCTGATTTATCTGATGTCCTCTCTGTTACTCTGCGGGCACACACGGTGTGATGAACATCTTTACTGGTGCTTAATGTTATCAACAGGTCCCACTTGGAGCGCTGTGCCAGCATACAGCGAGCCACCTGGTGACAAACAAGCTTATTCCTACAGCTCCAATGGTAAAACAATCTTCAATTCAATCCCTTGTTATTGTAGAAGACTTCCTCGGGAACAGTTAAAATTTCCTTCTGAAGGCACGGAGCAAAATTCTCTGATACAAATATTGATTCCCATAGGAAACCTGAAATATTTGTCCTCAATAAGTAAATTTAAAATACCTATATATATACATAATGTCCAATAACAGACCAACTATACTGAGCAAAGTTCTTTGCAAAACATGACACTGGTAGCCAAAACTACTGTGCTCATTGAAAACTTTGCTAGAATTCTGTATGGTAGGGAATGTTAAAGGATACAGGTCATGAAAGCATCAATGTTAACATATATCAAAGTATACCACAAATTAGTAAACAGTAACATACTTAAATCATTTCACTAAAAGTTCTTTGTATGGTTCCTTCTCCACTCATAATATGATAGAACCCTTATAACAAGGATCTGTTTTATCCTAGACTAATCTGTAAGTGTACAACAAAAGGTGAGCCAGTGAGATCTTCTGTCAGGCCAAGAGATGTATTGCAGTGAAGGTGAGAGGGGAGCAGCCATGGCCTGTAAAAGGAACTGTTCCAACATTTGTCTTAGTGAGGTGAATGGAAAACCACAGAAAAGCATTCTCAGGACAGCCGACGGTGGAACCAGCCCACCGCCTCCCGAATACAGAGCTTAAAAGCCATGGCCATTGTTAGCCAAAGCTGCTCTGTCAGTGAAAGTAAATTTCACAGCAATTTTGCTACAACACTGTATTGTAGAATATATTAAAGCATACAAGCACTATTCTTGGTTTCTACATAGCACGAAGTTTACCCAGGTATGACAACAAGCATAACAATTATGCATACCACATTTACTGGTACTCAAATTAATTTAACTTGAAACAGTTCCCCAAACACAACACTTTAAAAAACTTCTTCCTGACTACAAACATCTGTCTGGAAATATTAGCGAACTCTTTCAGTGTAGTAATAGTGCAATAATAACTTCTACGAGGCTGTAATAAGGGAGGTCGTGGACCCTTGTGGTCAACCATAAAGCTATCTCTGGTTAGAGGATTGTTGTAGATGGAAAGGCACATACCTTACCATGCTGCTCCCTTATGGGGATCTCTGTGCATAAACCATGACATCATCTGCATGCTCATACATATAGTCTTCAGGATCGTAGCACAAAATCCAGTGTGCTCACTGCATTGTCAGTCAAAATGAACAGCAGAGCTTCGATATAAATCAAATGCTTTCTGTCGATTGATGAAATCAGGTCAAAACAAAGGAAACAATTTTAAATTATCCATGAATGTGTGAATAGGCATGAGAACTGGGTGTTCACGTGCTAATTTGCTCTTGATAGCCCACCGCCACTGCAATAGACCTGTTCTTTTTTCTTACTTGCCTAGAAATATCTTGTTTAAATGTATATTTAGTTTCATGCCAATTGCTTGATTTGAACTTAAAATTTAGTATTTTTTGTATTGTAAAGAACTGTCAAACTTGGCTGGAGGAAAAATATAAATATAGTTTCACCACCAAATCAATACACGATATTATAATCTACAGAGATTATTTATGGAACAGAAGTGGACATGTTTTGGCTCTTGGAGCCATCATCAGCCCACAAACACTTAATTAAATAAGATTAAAAGCACATCAAAATATAGATGCATGAAACAATTTTGACATAAATACATTTGAAATAAAGATCATGAATGCAGTATTGATACTTGAGACAATTCAAAACAAAATATTGGAGTTTATTGATAAAATGTTTGTAAAATCACCACAAGAGGCTAAATATATAATATTAAGACTGAATACACCAAAGATGAGAACTTCACACTTGAACTGCTGCAGGGCATCCATGCAATAATCTCATCGAGAAAAATGTATAGTGCATATGTGAAAAAGTGGCTGCATCAAATATGGTATCCTCTTGTCAAATAAATGTAGACTTTATCACATGTTCATCATATTTATATACATGTGGAAAATAATAGAATAGAATGGAATATGAAAATTAAAGAATGTGATTGGAGGAAGGGGGTGAGGGAAGGTTAAATATTTGATGGGTAGGGGATATGAAAATGTTTATGGATTGAATATTTTTGGTTTGAAGTTGTACTGGAAAAATATATCAAGAAGTGTGTTAATTTTATCTGAAATTTCATTTAGATTAGGGATTGAGTTTTGCTTTTGGTCAATGTCATGAAATAAGTTTTTGTAAATATTGAGAAATTTGCCTTTATTACCATAGTAAAGAGTTTTCACATCTTGATCTATTGCAGAAAAATGTCCATAATTGGTCATGTGTTTGCTCATAGCTCAATATTTATTATACTTAAAGGTGTTAAAATGTTGAACAGTTTCAGGTCGTTGCAGGCAGTAGTGGCAATTGGTGGGGCAAGGTGGGGGCAGTTGCCCGCACACTTTGTGGAGAAAACCTTACATTTTTATTCCATTTTAGCCAGCTGAAACTAGGAATCATACGAATTATTAAGAAAAGCAATTTGTACTGTACAAGCCCTGTTGTCTTATGAGGTAATTCTTTTGTTTAATTTCTTTAACCTCTTAACATGAAAGCCCGAATATACTCGGGGTTTTATATATTTATATAAAATAAAATCCCGAGTATACTCGGGAATGTCGCTCATTGATCGGTACCTAATTTAAAAGCCCGAATATACTTGTTTCTTTTTGTTTCTCAATATTTCTGCCAAATTTTATTAAATTATTACTTCAGGGTCCTATTTTTGCAAACAGATGTCTCTGACTCAACCGTAGTGGATGTCGGTGACTCAGGCAGTTCATTTTCGCGGCTTTCCCGCCCGATGTAGCATTGTGTGTTGATCCTTGTTTTAGGGCATTTCACACAGCCACAAACATATGAACAGTATTGAGTGTCATGTTGTATTACTTGCCATCTGTTTAGTGCTGAGTTATTAATTTTAGAACCCGTAAAAAATATAATGAGTATACTCGGGATTTTAAAACAAGAACTTTTCGGTGGCTTATATTTCATTGTTAAGTTCGAAAAATATATTTTCGTTGTTACCACTGTCATTAGTTTTTAATAAATAGCCCATTTTAACAATAAAAAAATTAGGTAAAAAAGATCACAATTTTGTAAATAATTGGTTTGTTAAGAGGTTAATTATGAACAAAATTATTCAATGAAATACACACAAAATATTTTTCACCGTGGCTAACTGATCTACATAGGACCACAGCATCTAGCGGAGACTTACGCAGCAGCGTATAAGATGTTCTGTGAGATAGGGTAGCAGGGGTATGTTTTTTGCCAAGATCGTAGACACTGAGGTGTAATTCACCTGCTTGCTGCATGCATTCGTCAGTCTGGCAATCTTTTTTAATGTCTGTTGGTCTCTTAGTGTGTAGCCAAATACTAAATGATTTTTAATTATATAATCACGCCATACGTCTATTTAATTGTAATACATGTATAATACTGTTCCTTTGGTGAAAGTTTTACTGTATAGTATTGAAACAAAATCTCAAGAAACTATTATTATCGCACCTAAGTTGGTAAACTTTTACCTCTCTGCCAAAATTTGCTCATAGAGCATCAGAAAACTTACAGTTTTGTAGCTTAAAAAAAAGAAGTTTTGATGTGTATACACCTGCCTGCCCTTCCTGCCCCCTTGCAAACCCAATTAATTTTTGATGTCTGTAAATGCCCCCCCCCCTTATAATTCACAATTGCCGTTACTGCTTGCAGGCAGAAACTTTTCAACAAAGATGAGAATGGACCAATTTTTTTTCACTTGTTTCTTCCTGTTGTGTTATTACATTTCTAAGTAAAGCTATGTTTTGTTGTCTGTTGCAGAATATCTTCAGCTGCTTCATCTTCCCAGCAATGCATCTCATCTCATTCACTTCAATGTTGTATATGCAATAAAACATTCTCTAGCTTCCAGGAAAGACAGCAACATTTGAGAGACCACAGTGAAACAAAGGCCCTTGTGTGTAATGTGTGTGGAGCTGTGTTTGCACAGAGTACATATCTTGCTACTCATTATAATGTGCACACACAACAGAAACCGTTAAAGTGTGATGAATGTGGAACCGAGGCATCCAGTATAGAAGAACTTTCAAATCATCTCGCACTACATGTTGGTGATTTAGAGTACAGATGCTCTGAGTGCAGTGAGTGCTTTATGACCACCCAGAGATTACAGCAACACTCACAGTGTCACAGGAAACGCTTGTACAAATGCTCAAAATGTAAAAAGAGGTTTATTGATACATGTTCTTTATTGAAACATGCAGTACAGCAAAAGCATGTTCAAAAGTATGAATGTTCAGTTTGTGGCAAACTGTTTTCATACAGGAATAAGTTAAATAGGCACAAAGTGACACATGGCAAATATATTCAGTAAAATATATTTTTAACAGAATAGTTTATGTTGAAAGCATTGTTCTTTATATTCTCCCTGAATATGACCATAAGAGTCAGTAAAATGTATTTTTGGAGGTAAAATATTTGTGTGGCTTTATGGTTTTAACATCCATTTCGTCTTTTCTAGGACAGACATGTTGATCATCTGGTTCAAAAGTAAGACATTTCAAAAAGCTATTTCCATGTTATATGAGATTAAAAGTTTAAGTGTCTCCATAAAATCAGGCATTTTTGGTAGCTTCTTTTTCTTTTATCCTTCCAAGCCACTGTAGAAACATGACACATAACATATTGTTCCTGTTCAAAACTACTATATTTTGAAGAGGTGCAGATGTGAAAAGTTCAACATGACAATTGTCGACATTACTATAGTAATTTTTTTTTTTGTTTAGTTCAATTTCGATTAGCGATACGAGTTATTGCTGTCCTCAACCAGCAAGAGCTTGAAGAATGGAAGAGAATAATGTAAATAACTAAAAACTGACCATTTCTTTGAGTTGTCGCACTTTTGAACCAGACGATCAATGGAGAGTGACAGTCTTTTCTCCATTTGCCCACATCCCTTCCACCATATTACCTCTGGCGACGAACCCATACCACTTTGAGCTCGGGAAAGCACAATATTATTGATATAATTGAAAGCTTCCCACAACATCTTCCTTGCATGTGGAGTATTAGCTCCTAATGGAAAACCTTGTTCACAAGAGAACAATAATGTGGCTGATGCTAGCCTCGTGCAGCCCTTGTAAGGCAGATCCTCCAGCAAGGTTGGGTCCCGTCTGCCGTGTATAGGAAATTGTGTATTATTGTGGTGAAAGATTGTGCTGTGTATGGTGTATGAGTTGCAGAGATGTTCAGGACAACACAAACACCCAGTCCCTGAGCGAAGGGAATTAGTCGTTTAAGATTAAAATCCCTTCCCACATCTGGGAATAAAACCAAGGACTAAAGGCCAAGACACTGACCATTCAGGCAAGGTGCCAAACCAAAAAAAAAAAGTTTACCTTTACGAGCTGTGTGAAATAACTACTGAATTTAAAAAAATATCTATAGGAGATGACAGTCACATTTCAGATAGTCGTCATTGTTGGAGTTCACAATAGAACCAAAGAAGACTTTAACTATCACTATAAGAAGCTACACATCACAAAAGTTAAACCATTCAGAATGATCATATTAAAACACCACATTAGACAATTTTGGGTGTCCTGAATGAACCACACATCTATTTAGTTGGAGTTAACTTTCATGATCAGTGCAAAAAATCATTCTTCATACTCTGTTCATGGTGTAGGGTAAAAATCTGCTTTGAGGATTTTGTGAACTTTGGCAGACTACTCTATTAAATATAACTTCTAACTCCTATAGATAATTTTTGCCACCATCCAAAGATGAATTTTTCCATTGTTCCCTTGTGAACAAGGTATACCATTAACAGCTAATATAGTGTGCATGAACTACTTATAATGGTGTCTTCAATGATATTAACAACATTGAGCTTTCCTGATCTCAAAGTGGGATGGATTCCTCGTTTTGCTTAGGCAACTACACTAATTTGCTAATATGTACCGCATGGTAACATTATACCCACTAAAACACAATAAGCAAAGGAAAAATAAACAAAATACACAAACAAGGATGTGTGCAAGATGCTGAACGGCCTTGCCGGGTATGCAATTTGGTGGTGCTTGCATTCTTGAATAAGACTATCAGGTTCCTTAAAATATATTAAACATAGCTCTTTAGGTTCATTTACATAACGGCCTTAACATTCAAAATTGATTTTAGAACACACATAGCTTAACTATAATTATTAAAAGACATTTGCACAGTGCTCGTCGACACTCGCAAAATGATTTGAAGATATCATTTATGTTATTAATCTGCCTCCTCACAAATAAAACAAACAATTGAAGGCAACCAAATTGATAGCCATACTCACAGGCACAGTACGGTAGGTAGTCCTGCCTGCAGAACCCAAGTGATGTCCTGTGTGCCAAATAAATGCTGACAGGTTAAAAGGGGATATCAAAGGAATATAAAATTTTAGAAACAAAGGTTAAAAAGGAAACATAAGTAAGCTAACAGACATCAAGGAATGGACTATGTAATAAACAAAACCTATTTTAGAATTGAAGATTCCCTTATTGCAGTGGGCTAGTCTCATTCTACCAGAGACAGGCAAACAAAGAAAATTAAAGTTGCATGAGTTATTTTATAAGTCCTGCCCCTAAAACAAAGCATGATAGCACTGAAAAGCACTTTTTTTAAATTAAATTATATCACTGGAGATGCGAGATTATGCCAGACAATTCCTACAAAAGAAACAAGTTAATTTAACACATAATAACAAAAATAAAATGTACCTTATCCCCACCAGGCCAGACTTCCCTTTGGCTCAAACGAATGAACGATGGCCACTCTGAGTGAGAAGAGAACCAAGATCCTATTTTCTTTATATTACTAACTAGCTAATGTACCCGTGCTTTGGTACGGAATTCTAAATTTTATACAGAATTCTAGGTTAGGTAGTGTAAACGTTGTGAGCAAGATTGTATTAAGTTGCATAGCTCTTAACGTTGCCCTAGAAGCACGACGGGCAAGTCACCAATGTCTTTTCTCATATGAAGACTGGGTTGGGTAATTTTCATTGTAATGGTAGGCCAGCTTGCCTACCGTCAGTCACAATCAGGTTGAGGAGTTTTCATTGTAATGGCAGACACTCAATCTCCGCCTGCCTTTATAGATTCTCAGAAAGACTCTCTTACTGGTTTTCCCAACTGAAATGAACATGGGTCATTACAATGACGTCAGTAAGAATGGCGCGATTAAAAGCAATGCCTTCATATGAAATACTCGATCATGAAAAATCACACATTTTCTCACTTTTAACGAACAGTAATATGCTGCCGAACTAACAGTCCAATGCTACAGAGCTGGAATAACCAAGACGCAGACATCTGTGATCCGTGAACAATCTTCTTCCTTTTTTCTGGGGTGGGGGAAGTCAAATAGCGGATAGTCCCAGAGCAAAAACTATGCCCGTTTACTTACCTGTTTTCTGGGAGTACCCGATGAGTCAGAAAATCTCAATTCACTACACTGGCGGAGGAAAGAACTATCTGACGTGGACGCAATTTTTCCTCCAAGCCAGAGAAGAAACCACATCTTCGCTGCTAATTTGGAATAAAATTAATGTAAATTTAATGAAAGTGAAGAGGAAGAAGCTTTTCCTAAGAAACGGCTTTTTTCAGGGTTGAATTTTGAGTTATTTAGTGGATTGTGGTACTATAATTTGGAATAGGGCTAAATTGCAATTCCAGACCAGTTCATACTACTACTCCTACTACTATTAACTGAGCCTCTGACTTAAGTGCATACACTGCTCATTCAAAACAGTGCGTCAGAGTAGATATCGAATACTATGATGAACCAGTGTGTTACATACCAGCAGTATCAGAAAATGTATGAACCAGAGGATTGGCATGCTAAAGAAGAAAGTTATCTAACTCCTCAGCTATTTCCCATCAATATTCAGTTAGGCTGTTATACTCGGTGCGCAGCAGTAATCCCATCTATCAGAACTGAATGTCAGCATAAGAGACAAAGAACATTACAACAAACAACGGTCAGTGTAATGTTATTGTTGATCAATGTTATGCGCTTCGATATTGTAGGCCTTCACATTATTAATTGTCTTCCGGTTCTGAAATACCACTCTTATCTTAGTCGGTATGATAAAACTGAATAAAACATAAATGATCGGAAATTATATTCTCTATAACTTTTGTTATGTAGTACTTTTCCATAGGACCAAGAACATAGGTATTTAAAAATTAAATTTCAGGTGCCTTCCCCTAAACTACCATTTCACGCAGGGTGAATAAAATTGTTTATAGCTTAAAATGTAGTTTCTTATTCCCGGCTCTATATACGGATTTTCATTAAATTCTGTTTACCTATTTTGTCGGGGCTTGGCGTTGATATGGACTTAGCAACAAAAATCCAAATTCATGAATATCTCTGTTATCATAGCCGGTACCGTAAAAATGCATAAGACGTAAATGATCAGAAATTTAATTCTATATAACTTTAGTTATTTAGTATGTATCGATATGACCACTAATAATATAAATATTTGAAAATTGAATTTTAGGCCTTCCCCTAAACTACCATTTCACTCAGCGTGAATAAAATAATTTATAGCCTAGAGTGTAGCGGCTCACTCCTCGACTCTACATACCAATTTTTATTAAATTCTCTTCAGCCGTTTTCTAGTGATGCATGTACATACAGACAGACAGACAGACAGACAGACAGACAGAAATTACGGGAAAAGTAAAAAGTGCATTTTCTTGTTACTGTGGACATGATTGATACAGAAATACCATTCTTTTCAAATTCTGAGCAATGTACAGACAAAACTCTTATTTTATATATATAGATAACAATAAACTGCAGAGGAAAGCCCCCCTCCCACCTTTTACACACCACGCAACTCCAAAGATAGTTTTATACGCATATTGTAAACTGGTACATAATAAAATGACTGATACTTTTCAAGGGTAATCAAGCATCACTTTTGCTGTCCGCCCTGATTATGTCATCTGTTGTTCAATTGAGAGTAGCCCTACATCACTTGCTTTGGAAGAAGTGTATTAGGCATATAGATGAAGTAGCCAGCCCATCAAAGTTAATTTTTAATAATCATTGCCTCAATGCATGTGGTATTGGCCTCTTCCAAGAAGGTCCTACTCAGACTGCGTAGGTAGTATCTTTCCACACATTTAAAATCTGCAAGTAGTATAAAGCAGAACTGTCCAACCTTTTCATATACCATACTGGGTTGCACCTGACTTTTGGCTATGGAGGTGCGGGCGCCATTAAATAATAATAATTTTTGTCTATGCTTTAGTCCTGTTTCTTGATATGAGGTCAGGGATGAGGTGAAAAGAATTTATATGCCATGTTTCTATGGCCGGATGCTCCTCCTGACACTAACCTCACTTGAGTAACTGAAGATGTAAATGTGGGAAACCACAGGAAACCATTCTCAGGACAGCCGATAGTGGAGGTCAAATCCAAACGTCTCCTGAATATAGAACTTGGCTTGCTTGATAATAATAATAATAATAATAATAATAATAATAATAATAATAATAATAATAATAATAATAATAATAATAATAATAATAACGATGAGGGAGTATGGAAAATCTTTTATAAGACGCTTGTGAGGGTCCGCACTCAACAAGTGTGTGGAGATTCTTACCCACTAAAAACCACACTCCCTTTTCCCATGACGTTTATCTCTGCCCTGGAAACCGCTCCTGCATTACTTCAGGACGGATGTCATGCTTAATGTATCTTGTGCTTCATCTTCCTTCTTCTGCTTCACTATCTGTCATAATCATCCAGGTCCTTCTTCTTCTGACGCAGAATATTTTCTACGTAGACTGCCACCTGATCCCAAGACTCTTGACTTTGTAGCATTACTGACACAATCCCTTCTGGTGTCAATTCTCCCTGCATAACTTCTAAGCATCTTCTTTGTGGCAGCCAGTGAACACACACAAAGAAAGTATGTAATACGTCATTGATATCACCGTAGTATATGCACACCGGACTAGTTGCTAGCCATAATCTATAAAGAAATTTTCGGAAGTATCCATGACCTGTCAGGAACTGTGTGAGATAGTAGTTCACTTCACCATGATTTCGGCCAACCCATACGCCCAGAGAAGGTATCAGTCTTTTTGTTCATTTCCCTCTAGAATCATCTTCCCATCTTGTTTGCCATCGTTGCATTCTGCGACTAGGAGCCAAAGCCTTTGCCCGTTTCCTTCCTAGCTCTCCTTGTGTGAGCCAAATTTCTTGTCTTTCAAAAGCCAGCAAGTCAATAGGAGCTACTGCTGCTACTACTAGAATTGCAGGTTCTGATACTGTATGATATGCGCATGCAATTCGTACAGCTGCTCTCCATTGTACAGCCGCTATTCTTGTCCGATATTTTGCAATTTTTAAAGATTCAGCCCAAATTTCTGAACCGTATAGAAGTATCGATTTGACAGCCGACATGAGAAGCCACCTTTTACTAGATTTCGGACCCTTGATATTTCCCATGAGTCTACTCAGTGCAGTCATCGTTTCCGCTGCCTTATCTGTTACCTGTTGGATGTGGTCCCAATATGTAAGCTTAGTATCAAGCGTTACACCAAGATATTTTGTGCTTCTAGTTGTTTCGATGACTATCTGCCCGATCTGCATTGGCACAACAGTATTAATCCTTTTCCTCATCAGGAGGACAATTTCCGTTTTATGATCTGCGAGTTCTAACCTGTGATTTATCATCAATTCTTTAACATGTCGCATCACCTGATTCAGTTTAAATTGAGCCAGCTCAAGGTTACGGGTTACCATCAGGGCAGCCACATCATCAGGATAACCCACAAGTTTCACATCTTCTGGCACCTCCACCCGTAACAAACCATCATACATGATATTCCAAAGGTTTCGTCCAAGAATTGAGCCTTGCACTGCACCAACTGTGAGCCGTTTTCTTCTCTGACCACCTTCCGTGTCGTATAACAGTGTACGATCTTTCAAATAGTCTCACAGTATGCACATGAGATATTCTGGTAGTTTAAACGTTACTTGTAGAGCTTCCAAAATATCACTCCATCTTGCCGAATTGAAAGTATTTTTAACATCTAGGGTCACAAGAAGCGTCAGCTTTCTAGAGAAATAATTACCCATTTGAGTTTGTTCTGCTGTCTTCACTGCTTCCTTCACAGCATCTAGCATTGAGTGACCTCTGTGAAATCCATGTTGTTGGTCAGATAGGTCGCCAGCTAATCGAACTGCTGAGAGTATTCTCGGCTGTAGCAGCTTCTCTAAACCTTTCCCGGCAGTGTCCAGCATACATAGAGGTCTGTAACCCCCGGTTTTCCCTTTACTGATCAAAACCAATCTAGCTATCTTCCAACGAAAACTGAAAATTCCTGATTTCAAACAATGATTATACATTCTCAGCAGCAGCTGAGAACATAATTCAACTGCCACCTTTAGTACTTCCGCTGAAATACCATCTGGTCCAGGGGCTTTCTTGTTTCTAAGGCAATTAATTGCTGTTATCAATTCTTCCATTGTAAAAGGTGGTACATTATCTAGTTCTTTCTTGGCCTCATCATCAATCCTCTCTGCATGATCAGGGAATAGTGTGCCTACTGTTTCTTCCATGGTGCATGGATCCATGATCGGGCTTGGGAGCATACCGAATTTCTTCATAACGATTTTATACCCTAATCCCCATGGATTTTCATCCACTTCCTTAGACATTTCTCACCACTTGTCGGCAGTCTTATTTACTCTGCTGAGAGAGCTTCATCATTGTGTTGTGCTCTTTGTATCCTTCGTCTGAATCGCAGGCATTGTTTCCGCAGCTCGGCAATCTCTTCATTCCACCAATATCCTGGACGCTGGCCTCTCTGTTGTTTGATTCTGGTCATTGATGTGTCACATGCTTGCTGGAGGAGTCTCATGGTGTGTTCCACGCATTTATTAGCAATTATGCTTCTTTTGCTTCCGTGACATGTATCCATTATACAGTCCATTCCATTCTGTATTACTTCATGAAATTTTTCTCTAGCCATAGTGGTTATGTTCCATCTTTGCCACGCCTTAGATTCGGAGTCTCTTGAAGTACACGAAAAATTATATACTGATGATCGCTTCCAGTATATTCTTCAATCACTCGCCATTCAGTTATCCTAGACGCAATGTCTTCAGAAGCAAAGGTTACATCTGGTATGGTTCCCTGACATCCTGGTCGCCAAAAGTTTGGCGCATTAGCAGTGTTGATAACCATTAATCCCAATCTGGAGGCCATCTCCATTGTACGCCGCCCTCTAGAATCTGTTTGAGGCATGTTTCATTCCACTGCTTGAGCATTAAAGTCACCAGCAACAACTAGGTTATTGTTCATCCCTTGCAGAGTATCTTGAAGCCCATCTAATTTCATCTGGAAGTCAGAAATAGCCTCATTCAGGGTAAAATAACAGCTGACAAAAATTACCTTCTCAACTTGAACCCAGACAAAAACCATCCCCGCATTCAATCAATCAATCAATCAATCAATCAATCAATCAATCAATCAATCAATCAATCAATCAATCAATCAATCAATCAATCAGTCACTACTGATCTGCATTTAGGGCAGTCGCCCAGGTGGCAGATTCCCTATCTGTTGTTTTCCTAGCCTTTTCTTAAATGATTGCAAAGAAATTGGAAAATTAATGAACATTTCCCTTGGTAAGTTATTCCAATCCCTAACTCCCCTTCCTATAAAAGAATATTTGCCCCAGTTTGTCCTCTTGAATTCCAACTTTATCTTCATATTGTGATCTTTTCTACTTTTAAAGACACCACTCAAACTTATTCGTCTACTGATGTCCTCCCACGCCATCTCTCCACTGACAGCTCAGAACATACCACTTAATCGAGCAGATTGTCTCCTTTCTCCTAAGTCTTCCCAGACCAAACTGTGCAACATTTTTATAATACTACTCTTTTGTCGTAAATCACCCAGAACAAATTGAGCTGCTTTTCTTTGGATTTTTTCCAGTTCTTGAATCAAGTAATCCTGGTGAGGGTCCCATACACTGGAACCATACTCTAGTTGGTGTCTTACCACAGACTTATATGCTCTCTCCTTTACATCCTTACTACAACCCCTAAATACCCTCATAACAGTGCAAGTTTAAGATGGCGTCAGCGAAGGATGTACCGGTAAGTGAAGATAGCTCCCAGTTTTCTTGCGAAATAATCGGGAATAAATGTGGTGTAAACAAGAAGCGAGTGAAGAATGGTATCCAGTGTGAAAAGTGTTTAATTTGGTACCATTTTGAGTGTATATGTAGTGCTGGTTTTGCTAAAAATGAAGATACTTGGACTTGTGTTAGCTGTTGCGAGAGCAATTTGAATAGCGGTAGCAAACCTAGGCCTACAACGGTCAACGAATCGCTGGCGTCTCATTACTTGGAGGATGGAGGTAATGATAATGTACTTGTAATTCTCTCTTCATTGCAACAGGATTTACAAGCATTAAAAGCGGAGAATGAGATTTTAAAGGAAAAGGTACGTTTACTGGAATCGAAAGTACCGGTACCAGTAAACACTCAGAACACAGGTGGCTCCAAGAATTCTAGCGCGTAGTGTCAAGTTGCTTCAGATTCTAGGAGGAAAAGTGTACATTTTAATAAGGACAACTTTGTAATTGACACCAAAAATAGATTTTCAGCCCTGAGGGAAGTAAGCAATACGCAAGGTATCCGTATAGCAAGCAGTCAAACGTATAGCGCAAAATCCGTTACGAGAAGCGGCAAAGTTAGGCCCAAAATCCCACACAGTGCACCGGCGAAAGTGTCGAACATTCTTATATTTGGTGATAGCCAGGCGAGGGGAATTGCGGAGAAAATGGTCAATGAAGATATTGCAGCATCGGCAGTCGTCTATCCTGGGGCCCCAATGAAGAAGGTATTGGAAAACATGGAGCAGGCGGCAAGAAATCTCGGAAGTCGTGATGCAGTAGTGATCATCGGCGGGACGAACGACGTAGCTCACAACGACGCTAAGAATGTTATTTCTGAACTTAAATGTACACTAGGTAAGCTGACTCACACTAACATCTTTGTAGTGAACGTGCCCCACAGGCATGATTTGATTAGAGACTTGTGTGTGAACATTGAAGTGGACACAGTTAATACAGATATGGTTAAAATTTGTAAACATTTTCGTAATACACAGGTAATTGATAGCAGCAGTTTCGAGAGATACTGTTACACAAAGCATGGCCTTCATCTAAACAATTCAGGTAAACGAAAGATAGCAAATATTGTTCTAGATTTTATTAATCATAAGATATGTACTGTAAAAAAGGCAACTCCCTTGAGTTATAATACTGACTAGGAAAACTAATAGAAAGAGCCAGCTGTACTTCAAGCTGGCTCAGCCAACTAGAAAATGAAACTCAGGAAATTAAGGAATTTCAAGTTACCCAATTGCAACAGTCAATTTTTAGGGAGGAAGGGGGTCTGAGATTGCTCTTGGTAAACTGTCAGAGTGTAGTAAATAAACAATTAAAATTCAGTACATTGATGGAATCTTATGAGACTGATGTGGTGATAGGAGTGGAATCGTGGTTGAGAGAAGGGGTAGGTAATAGAGAAGTATTTCCAGAAGGGTACACAGTCTATCGTAGAGACCGAGGAGATAAAAAGGGAGGGGCGGTGTTTATTCTGGTGAAGGAAACATATTGTTCACATGAATGGTTTACCGATGAAAGGGATGAAATATTAGGGATAAAATTAATTTGTGATAATATGAAGGAGGTGGGAATTATAGGAACATACAGGCCTGGAAGAGAGGAAAGAGACATGGAAATATTTGAGAAAATAATAGATTATACTCATAAAAACAATAATAATGATGTGGTAATAATTGGGGGAGATCTAAACTTGCCTGAGGTTGAATGGAATGGAGCTGCAAGTGAAGCCCATGAACAGAAACTGGCAAATAAGTTAATTTGGGAGGGAGGATTTACACGAGTAGTACAAGAACCGACTCGTCTCAATAACTTACTAGATATATTCTTGGTTAAACCATGGGAAATTGTTGATAAAACTGAGGTAATTGAAGGAATAGGTGACCATAAGGCTGTAATAATGGATGTAGGACTGGTACTAAAAAGGCTTAATAAGAGGGTCACACAAGGCAAGAAATTGTACAGAAAAACTAAAGTTGATGAATTTGGGACTAACCTTAAATCACAATTCAGTTGTTGGATAAGTGAAGGGAGTAATGTGGATACACTTTGGGCTAAATTCAAAGGAATCGTTTGGGAAGGAGAGAAGAGATTTGTACCTGTTAAGAAGGGTAAAATGACCTCAGACCCTGTTTATTATACAAGGGAAATAAGAAAATTAAAAAGAAAATGTAGAATAGTAAACAGGAAAATCAAAGAAGGTAGGGAGAGTAGAGAAAGTAGAAAACAGCTAATGAGGGAACTGAATAGAGTGAAAAAGGAAGCAAAAGAGAATTATATGAATGGCATTCTTCAAGAGCGTAATGACCACAAAGGGAAATGGAAAAAGCTGTATTCATATATCAGGAATCAAAAAGGAAAAGGAATCCAAATTCCTACAATGGTGGGAGAAGGGGGTGAACACTATTTAACAGATACTGAGAAAGCAAACCTCTTTAGTAGGGAATTTAGAGATTCAGTAGATGATTATCAGGAGTTGGAAACCGAAACAGAAGTTACAGAGGGACAGACACAGAGAGAAACAAGAAGCTTCTCGTTCACAAATGAAGATATTTTCAGAGAAATCCAACTGCTTCAGCAAGGAAAAGCAGCAGGAAGTAATCAAATTACTGGGGAGGTGATAAAGACAATGGGGTGGTACATAGTGCCTTATTTAAGATTTCTCTTTGACTATGTCATAAATAATAGTGTAATACCAAAGGAATGGACGGAATCTATAATAATACCAATTTATAAAGGAAAGGGTGATAAAAGGAAACCAGAGAACTACAGACCAATCAGCCTGAGCAGTATAGTTTGTAAAATACTGGAGAGTTTAATATCAAAGTACATCAGAGGGATATGTGATGATAAAAATTGGTTCATGAGGAGCCAGTATGGATTTAGAAAGATATTTTCTTGTGAGGCACAACTGGTGGGATTTCAGCAGGACATATCAGATCAGTTAGATTCAGGAGGCCAGTTAGATTGCATAGCCATAGATCTTTCCAAAGCCTTTGATAGAGTGGAACATGGAATATTATTAAAGAAATTGGAGGGAATAGGATTGGACGTAAGGGTTACACGTTGGGTAAAAACATTTCTAAATTCAAGGGTTCAGAAAGTCAAAGTAGGAATTAACATATCGCAGGAAGAGAAAGTTTGGAAGGGAATTGCACCGGGTAGTATAATCGGTCCGTTACTTTTCTTAATATACGCAAATGATTTAGGGAACAATATAACATCAAAAATAAGATTGTATGCAGATGACATAATTGTTTATAGGGAAATAAACAACATTGAGGATTGTTCAGAATTACAAAGGGACCTTGAGAGTATCCAACAATGGGTTGAAGAGAATAATATGAAGGTTAATGGAGGCAAATCAACTGTTACAACATTTACAAACAGGAGTTTTAAAACTGAATTTGAACATATTTTGGATGGGGTAGTTATCCCAAAAGATGGCAAGTGCAAATACTTAGGTGTAAGATTTGAAAGTAATTTGCACTGGAAGGGTCATGTGGATGACATTGTTGGGAAAGCATACAGATCGTTACATGTCATAATGAGGCTACTTAAAGGATCCAACAAAGAATTAAAAGAGAAAAGTTACTTAAGTATGGTTCGTCCATTATTGGAATATGCAAACAGTGTTTGGGATCCTCACCAAGAATACCTAATAAAAGAAATAGATAGTGTGCAGAGGAAAGCAGCAAGATTTGTAACAGGGGATTTCAGGAGAAAGAGTAGTGTGTCAGAAATGTTAAAGAAACTAGGGTGGGAAACTTTAAGTAAGAGAAAGGAGAAAACTAGACTTATAGGTTTATATAGAGCCTATACAGGAGACGCAGCATGGGGAGATATCCGTGAGAGGCTTCAGTTGGAAAATAATTATATCGGCAGGAGTGACCACAAATATAAAATTAGAAGGAATTTTAGCAGAAGCGATTGGGGTAAATTTTCATTCATTGGGAAGGGTGTGAAGGAGTGGAACAGTTTACCAGGGGTAGTGTTTGATCCTTTTCCAAAATCTGTACAGATATTCAAGAAGAGAATAAACAGCAACAGAGAAAATAAATGAAATGTTAGAGGGCATTCGACCAGTGCAGGTTAATGTACATAAAAAATGTGTGTGAATAAATTAATTCCATCCCCTGGTCTAAGGAGTTTGGACAGCCAAAGTAGGGGACTGCCTGTACGGGTGAAGTACACTGGGGACTTCGAGGGCCCTGGGACCGCTATGGTAGCTGTGAAGGCCCTTCAGGAACTCTGAAAAGTGGTGGTAAAAGGGGCTCTGGTTAAGACGCAGCAGGTCGTTATGCTACTTAGGTTCCAGAATGGGTAAAGAAAAGAAAAAGTAAATAAATGCAATGTAAATTTTAATCTTATACCAGTTGTACAGTATCATTTGAAGTAATTCCACATACTGTATATCAGATGACTGTATTTGTAAGTAGTACAGGAGATATAAGTAGAATTTTGTAAACAAGGTAAATTTATTAAGGATGAGTTGTGTGTTTAATAGAAAAAATTGTTAGCGTAAATTATATAATATTGTATTATAGGAAAATTTTATTCTCTTGTTAATTTAACATTTAGTGCTTGACAATAATGTATTTTAGTGTACCATTTGCCACCGAGGTATACACCTCATTTGCAAATAAAGAGATTTTGATTTTTGAACCATGTGCAGAGATCTGTACCCTTTATTAACAATCATATTTATGTGATTACCCCAATGAAGGTCTTTTCCTATATTAACACCTAGGCACTTACAATGATCCCCAAAAGGAACTTTCACCCCATCAATGCAGTAATTAAAACTGAGAGGACTTTTCCTATTTGTGAAACTCATAACCTGACTTTTAACCCCGTTTATCATCATCATAATGTCCCCATTCTTGATTTATAACTGAATATTTTCCAAGGTCTGGTATCCATATCACAGCTGTCCCTAGATTGCCTGAAAACCAAGCTGGTTGATCTCTGTCTTGATATTGTTCACTAAGTCAAGATGTCTGCTCCTATCCTATAGGTCATCTGCATCAATTGATCATTGGCAGTTAGACTCCTATGTATATTGGCTTGAAGGATCTGTACCATTCACCACTGCTTTTTAGCCTTTTCTAGTGCTTCATGAAACACAATAATAATAATAATAATAATAATAATAATAATAATAATAATAATAATAATAATAATAATAATAATAATAATAATATCTCCAACCCTTGTTCCATTTCTCTATGGGGTCGATATGAAGTGAGATGAAACTTCATAGCAAGTTTTTACCATCAGGTGCTCTTCCTGACGTCAACCTCATCAGAGAGATTAATGGGATGAAATTAATTATATGATGTATGAAAGTTAAAAGGTGAAACCCGGTGCCGACACATAGCCTACGGCTGTTGAATAGCACCTACAGGTCTGTTCTAGGCTTAATGTCTCCATCCGACAGATGATTCACCATCAACAGTGTGATATACATCTGACTCCATATGAACACTGCGGAGAGATTTGAAATTAAATCTAGGCTTTTGGCACGCAATCTGGTGACTGGAAATTGCATACCACCACCCCTCCTACCCTGCTGGCCAACATTTGATGGTGAACATTTTTTCGACCAACAGGACTCGAACGGTGGCTAACCAACAATGTCAGACCATACTGACTTGACGCCCTAACGATCATGGCCATGAGGTGGACATATAATAATAATAATAATAATAATAATAATAATAATAAGAGCTGTCGATCGATTAAAATTTTGATCAGTTAACTAAATGAATGACTTTAATCAATTAATCAGCCGATTAATCGAATTTTAGTTGGTTTCATACACTAGGGCCTGTAACTTCGAGAAAAACACCTGACAAAAAACATTTTTATAATTTGATATGCTATAAAGAAGACATACGTTTTATTTGAATTTAGCGCGAATTTCCAGGTCATGCCACTAGTAGAGCCACTTGCGAATTGTCTCCCATTTTAACAAGGATATATAAATCCGGAAGTGTCGCGTATTCTCTCTACTGCATTTGGTCACAGGCCTATGATTTGGAAGGAGGCGACCGTGGTCTTAATTAAGGTACAGTCCCAGCATTTGCCTGATGTGAAAATGGGAAACCACAGAAAATCATCTTTAGGGTTGCCGACAGTGGGATTCGAACCCACTATCTCCTGGATGCAAACTCACAGCCGCGTGCCTCTAACCGCACGGCCAACTCACCCGAGTCCTTTGTTCTTGTTTGAAAATACTAGACACCACCTAAATGTATTACCACAAATTGATATAATGAACTACCTGCGTACCGGTATACGTTTTATTTCAAATGTTCATTGCATTGGTGGCATGCATGTTAATAAAAAGAATTAAAAATCAGTTAAATTAATATTTTTAAAATACACAGTTCAAAAAATTAGGGGAACATGTTTTTGAACTATGCCATGCTCCACAAAACAATACCTCACACCTTTATTCTTTATCGTTGAAGTATACGAAAGAACATTGATGGATTCACGTTCATTTTTAGAACACAAACGGAAATGTCCAAATAGGGGCGAAAACAAAGTGATAACAATCCTCCAGAGTGGATTTTGATCACAGTTGGAGAGCTTCGGTGTATGTCCTCCATGAGCATTTATTACAGCTTGGCACCTACGTGGCATGCTCGGTATAAGTCAACAGAGGTCACATTCTTCAATAAGAGCCTGTTGGAGGTCTTGGAGAGTCTGTGGTAGAACAGGACGCCCATGAACATTTTTGTCAAGCCTACCCCACACATGCTCGATGGGATTAAGGTCGGGACTCACTGCTGGCCAGTTCTCGCAAGACAGCTCTGGTGATGCGCGTTACATGAGCCCTGGCATTGTTGTGCATGAGTACGAATTCAGGGCCAGCACCGTATGCAGCAACCAACACATGCTGTAGTAGTATCTGCTTGATGTACCCCGCAGCGGTAAGATTATCACGGACGGCGACAAGATCCGTACGGCCATCAATACTGATGCCAGCCCATAGCATTACAGAACCTTGTCCGAATCGATCGTCTTCCTGGACAATCGTAGGTGGTTTGAAATGTTCTCAGAATGTACTAGAATTAAGTATCTTATCTCGGTGGAACTGCTTTTATTTTTCAACATAGTCTCCCTGTAGACTAACGCATTTGGTCCAGTGATGTTCCAATGCCTTGATCCCATCTCGAAAATGAGATTCCTCCAGGCCTGCAAAATACCTCTCCAATTCGGCTGTCAGTTCTTCCTTGTAGAAAATCTCCGTCCACCGAGGAAAATTTTCAGCTTGGGGAATAGATGAAATTCTGATGGTGCCAAATCAGGCGAATAAGGTGGATGTGATAACAATTCGTACCCCAGTTCGTGAAGTTTTGCCATGGCAATCACACTTGTGTGCGGCGGAGCGTTGTCCTGATGAAAGATGACATTTTTCCTTGCCAAACCAGGCCTTGTTTCGCGTATCTTTTCCTGTAGTTGGTCTAGGAGGTTTGCATAGTATTGCCCCGTAATTGTTTGGCCAGTAGGAAGATAATCTATCAGCAGAATGCCTTTTGCATCCCAGAAAACTGAGGCCATGACCTTTCCGGCCGAACGCACTGCCTTTGCTTTCTTTGGTGGTGGTGAATCAGCATGTTTCCACTGCTTTGACTGCTGTTTTGTCTCTGGGGTATAGTAGTGGATCCAAGTTTCATCTGTAGTCACAAACCTGCGCAAAAAATCTTGTTGGTTGCACTGAAAACTGGCCAGACTTTGTTCGGACATTTCAAATCTGGTGCGTTTATTGTCCAATGTCAAGAGCCGCGGCACCCATCTTGCGGATAATTTTTTCATACCCAATTCTTCGGTTAAAATATAATATACCCGTTCATAAGACATCCCTACAGCTTCAGCAATCTCCCGCTCTTTCAGTCGACGATCCTCCATGACCATTTTATGCACTTTTACGATAAATTCTGGGGTCGTAACACTTTTTGGCCTTCCACTACGCGGATCATCATCCGAGCTCTCCCGACCAAGTTTAAACTCACTGGTCCACTTGGCAACAGTTGAAAATGAAGGAGCAGAGTACCCCAGCGTGTTCTGAAAGTCGGCATGAATTTCCTTTGCTTCCATACCTTTCTTTACAAAGTATTTAATCATTGCTCGAATCTCAGTTTTTCCATTGTCACAAATCACTACGCGGGAACAACAACAAAGAGTCGTCACTACCACACTCCTGCAGCTAGACCACTGACGCGCCACATGTCCACTCACAAAGGATGTGTGATTATTGCGCGGGAACCTCGTTGCTCTAGCACTGACATCTAGCGGTGATTCCGAGAACTTTTCAAACCGTCCTCGTATTTGGTATGTACTGCACACCACGGCGTCTCCATACAGTTCGACGTCCATCACGCTGTGTCAGGGAAAATTTGGACTCGTTTGTGAACAACACAGGTCTCCATTGGTGAAGTTGCCAGCTTACATGGGTACGGGCAAACAGAAGGCGAGCTGCGCGATGTTGCTGCGTTAAACGGTGCACTCGAACAGGACGTAGTCAGACACCGTGACTCTAGTGAGCCTCCTGAGATCTTGTTGCAGTTCTCAGGCAGTTGCAATGCACAGATGGTCAGATATCGGTCATCCTGTGGGGTTGTCATGTGTCCAATCCTGCTTGTGAACTGGCCTGTCTCAATGCACATCCGTCATGTTTCCAGTGATCACATAAGCAAGGGAACGTCGTTCTCGAATGACGAAAAAGGATTCGCGGTCTTTCTTCCGTTTCCCTCGACACCAGAAAATGTAAGTAAATATTGTGTTTGCATACATATTCTTCAAGTGACACGAGATTTTTATAGTACCTTCTAAACTTCTGACCTGCGCGACCCATATTTTAACTGGCTTAAAACATAATAAGCTTATTTTATTGTATAGTGCAGCAGTTAACCTTCAATAACGTTGTGTTGTTGTAGGTGCGATCTGTGGGTTTTGATTTTATTCAGAAAAATGCATGTGCATACCGGTATGTGTGTGGCTGCTTGTGTTCCAAGTTACCCCATTTGGAATGCCGTAATGCGTTTTCAAGCACTGAAGAAAATATGGGTGACTTAAGAAATGTCCATATTTTGTTGAAACAAAATGATGATGCAAATTTGCTTTATCCTAATGTAATGGCAAGTATTGCTTACAGGGAAATTTTGAATGTTTTTGAGGCTAAATTTATGGATTTTCTTTCTGTTAGTAGGCTTCAAGTTAAGGAGGAAAATTGCCCAATCCTTAAATGTTAATTCGTTGAATCATGTGTGTAAGGAATGTTCCCATATTTTTATTGACGAGTGTCTTAATGTGATGATTAGGGCCCGGATTTTTAGGTTTTAAACTATTTTATTCCTTGCTAGTTAACTGCAGTATTTTAACTTACTTATCCATTTCATTACCATTGGAGTAAATTACGCGAATCTCATAAAGCCTAAAAATAACTAAATAAGACGTTAAAACCTCAAAAAAACTAAATGGGCCATTCAAGACAGTATTACGTTACTTTGAAATAGAAGTACCAAATATTAATGAAACTGAATGATTTTTTTAAAAAATAAACACTATTCACGAGTTTTTGAAATGACTTCATGGTTTGGAACTGGAAGTGGTTTGTAAGTATAACTAGTGCGAGCGAAACAACGTGATACGATACTATTCCACTAGCGTACAGCACAAATCAAGAGACAACCCCCTGGCGTTCACTGACCTGTATCTAGCAGGTACAAGCCCGCCTAACTTGCCAGCTTCAGTGCATCTCTCATTGTGTACGGTCGACTACCGCCAGCTACGGCGCTGTTCACTGTTTAGCTCTATACACATTATTATGCGACAGACTAAAATTAATTTTCCCTTTAAATCAATTGATTATTGAAGGCAGTTTAAGAAGGTTACGCATCTCATAGGTAGCGATGCCTAGAGGCAAGTCATCTTAAGTCCCTTAATTAAGGTACAGCCCCGGCATTTGCCTGGCCTGAAAATGGGAAACCACGGAAAAACTATCTTCAGGGCTGCCGACAGTGGGGTTTGAACCCACTATCCCCCAATTACTGGATACTGGCCGCAGTTACGTGACTGCAACTATCGAGCTCGGTAATATCCGTTTATGTGAAGCGCTAGTTTCCGCAAACGTGTCGTGGAATACGCTGACCATAGCTTGCACCGTCCGAGATGCTCTTCGCATTCTTTGGCCAAGAGAAAAACAGGAAGGCAAGTTTTTACTTCTTTTGAGTGATAGTGCGGCATATATGATCAAAGCTGGTGAAGTATTGAAGAGTTTCTACCCTAACATGCTGCATGTAACTTTCATAGCCCATGGCTTACACAGATTGGCTGAAGAGGTGTGAAATAATTTTCCATGAGTAAACTGTATTGTTTCTTCTGTGAGAAAGTTGTTTCTTAAAGCTCCTAGCTGCATTCTGTTGCCTCAACCTCCTCTTCCTCCCAAACCCATCATCACTCGTTGGGAGACATGGCTCAATGCAACCTTATACCGTGCCAATCACTTTGAAGACATTAAAAATGTTATAAATTCTTTTGATGTCGATGATGCACTCTGCATAGTGAAGGCTAAAACAGCTTTCACGAACAAGAACGCTGTTTCACTTGCCTTCATTAGGGCACACTTTGCTGATATTCCTGCAGCTATTGAGCGTGTTGAGTCGGTATCGTTGCCATTAAAAGATTCAACAGAAGTTGTGGACTCCATTTCGAAGAAGGAAATACCAGGACCGGTGGGTGAAGCCTATTTACTCAAGCTCACCAAATTTCTACAGTGGAACCCTAGGTTTTCAACAATGAACAGTGTGTCTGCAATACAGTACTTCAGGGAGAAGAAATTACTGACGAGGTACCATGGGGACCGAGAGCTATTTCTTCAATGAAGCTTGCTCCAGTGACTTCTTGTTGTGTGGAGCGTACATTTTCCTGCTATAAGAATATTTTGAGAGATAACAGAAAAAAGTTTTACTCTGAAAATCCTGGAAATGCATTTAGTTGTACAATGTAACAGCAAATGAAAACTGTGTTCTATGCTTCTGAAAATGTTTCTTGAATGTATAATATAACTATATAAAATAGTTTATTTAATCCGCCTTGATCAATACACTCATTAAATGAAAGAAAAACTATTTATTAAACCAAACATGTTTCGGGAAATCTCAACCATTCCCTTCCTCAGTGGTAAAAATTCTAAATCTATTAAACAATTTCTTTGCCGGCTGGCATTTAGACTAGTCAATACGGACCAAACACAATATTAACCTATCATGGTTAAGTTTATTAACAATGTTTCTTGATGCATTGGAGGTGACAAAAATTTAACCTACATGAACCATTTATTGTATTTGCGCATAAATATTCTTTGTTGTTTTAAATTTCAGTTGGTATGATATGTTTGAAGTGCTTTCATTAGGCCTAAGTCATTCTGTCCCATATTTTGAAATGAGTGGTATACCTTTGTACTACAGAGGCGTGAAGGTTACAATAAAGTACAAAAAATTTGAATGAATAGTATAACTTTAGTAATGATTGAAATGATCATTAAAAACTATTTCAGGAGGATAAAAATATTTTTTAAAAACTTTTTTGAGCTATTAAAAAAACTAAAACGTGGTTTTTAAGAACCTAAAAATCCGGGCCCTAGTGATGATACAATGTTTTATAAATTAAAAAAAGACAAATCTAGCAGTAAATGTTCAGGCAGGAGTGGTAAAGCTAAAAAAGTAATGCATAAATGAAAGACCAAGCCCTTTCACAGCAGTCCATTTCACATCTTGATTATATGTCTAATTTCAGTATTTAAATAATAACCTGTTAAATAATTCTTAATTCGTTTCTCCAGAATTGCTTTACCAACTTTGAAGTTAATATCTTAAAAACACTTTCTTTCTAGACGTAATTTATTTATCCATTTCCGTGTATGCTTTTCCACTGACATTTGAATTTAGCGCGAATTTCCAGGTCATGCCACTAGTAGCGCCACTTGCGAATTGTCTCCCATTCTAACAAGGATATATAAATCCGGAAGTGTCGCGTATTGTCTCTACTGCATTTGGTCACAGGCCTATGATTTGGAAGGAAGCGACCGTGGTCTTAATTAAGGTACAGCCCCAGCATTTGCCTGATGTGAAAATGGGAAACCACAGAAAACCATCTTCAGGGCTGCCGACAGTGGGATTCGAACCCACTATCTCCTGGATGCAAACTCACAGCCGCGTGCCCCTAACCGCACGGCCAACTCACCCGAGTCCTTTGTTCTTGTTTGAAAATACCAGACACCACCTAAATGTATTACCACAAATTGATATAATGAACTACCTGCGTACCGGTATAGAAAAAGGAAGTCAGTTTAACATGTTTATTAAGTGTGGACACAATGATAAATGAAACAGTATTCAACATTTAACATGTTGATGGTGTCACCAATTAACATTTAACGCTTTTAACATTTAACAAATTATCCTGGAACGAAGGTCTGCACCGTCATTAAAATTGCATCCGTATTTCGATATTTTCCGGGGCCGAAAATGATATATTTGTATAGCTTGGAATTTTTCCTCAAAGAAAAGGAGTTTCCTGGTTTTAGGATTAGCACTCCCATACATACGGAGTAATTAAGGAAGAAAGTAATACAGTTAAGAAAGTTGAAATCAATAGAAAATAGGATTATATCTGAGGACAGCCGGATAGGACATATATGTAAACACGAAGTGGATGTATTGGAAAATCAAATGCCCCTCAATAAATTATGAAGGTATGAATTACGGATCTAAGAAAGCGGTAACAGAGGAGAAATTCAGAGATTCTTAGGTAGGCCTAAACAGATAAGAATATGACTTATGGTGTTATTACTTAAGCTATCGAGGACGGTTATAACCTCCAACGATATTCCGCCAATATCCCGCAGAATGGCCGATTGACGTCTCTCTTGCTTTCTACCCAATGAACAACCACGAGTTTACAGGAATGATGACGAAAATGGCAATGCGTGACTTCCCTAACAGCAAGCAGTCAGAGACGTTGCCCAGTAACCTGTAGGTCACTCAATGCAGAGCACGATACCCGCAGAAAATAGTAATTTTCTCCGTCATTTGAAGAGTAAACTAAATTATGAACATAACAAAAGTTGTTTATAATGAAGAGACGTTTGACATGCAGTCCACGAATTTTACAGAAAATCAATAGTATAAGAGAAAATGGAAGAAAACTGTTCTCGTTACCAAAACCAATCCTAGCAGACATTGCATTCTCCGACTCTCAAACATGGTGAGACTGTAGATCACGTGATACAGCTGCGCTAAGAGGGGGTGGTAGCCTAATTGTACGTCTCTTAACAGTAACATCACCACCGCCAGTTATCCCGAGCGGCGCTTCTTTATTTCTACTTCATTTAAGATTACTCTGTTTCCAGGCCCCGATTTCAAGTAGTTAGCGCCCTGGGCAAACAATATTTAGCCGCCCGCCCCTCTGCTTGTTTTCCTGTTCCTCTAAAAAATAATTGTTTACAAATTAAATATTACAGTTTTCAAGATTATGAGTTTTAAAACAGCACATCATGCAAATACAGTTAATTCTCATAATTAAACTTATCAAGCCAAATAAAGGTAACAGCCAAATAAGAATCAGGCTGTTTTTATTTTTATTTAAAAAGCCGTTGGTTCAGTTTGATAGTTTGTATGTATTTTAGAAATAAGGCACATTTTTTCATAAAATTTAAATATATAGATTAAATTCAGGTTTTAAAGTTAGAATAGTTTAAAGTGTTTTATATAGGTTAATAAAATAGTTGGAATAATTTGTGGAATGTAAAAGTAATTTGAGTGTAATTAAGACGTAATTCACGCAGGCCATAATTACTCGATCCGCCGGCCGCCGCCCCTCAAAAACTGGCGCCCTGGGCAAATGCCCAGTCCGCCCATTTGTAAATCGGGGCTTGTCTGTTTCTCACTATAGCTATTTAAGAGAAGATTTTAAATTAACCTTTTAGATAAAATCGTCAGGGTGAGGGGATACCTCCATTTCCCCCCCGCGATTTCGCACCCTGCTCTGCAGTCAGCTGTAAGCTGCACAGCATCTGTCCATCACGCCGCAGCTAAGACAGTTGGCTGACCTTCCCTACACTTGCTGATAGTGACGCTCAGGGTCTGTGAACGATCATTGCAGGAACTAGGCGTGAGGCTGTCCTTGCATTTATCAGGCCTTCAGGCGGCGTCCCACGGTGACTGCCAGTTGTGAGAAATGGTAGGAAGCGATAAGTGCACTGAACCAGTATGAAGTGTTGTGTTCCGATGGTGTGATACGCTCATTTATATTTGACAGAAGTGTTAGAAGTATTGAACCGTGGTGCATCTCTGTTGTGAGTGATCACAAAACTTTAAAGAATTTCCTTAGTGCTTTCGAAGATTATCGTTATTCTCTTAGGAGTAGGCTGGGTCAGATGTCATTGATATGAGTGTGTTAAGTGTGAACGATATTGGATGAATGTGTACTGCGCATCTTACATAGCCTCGCTGTCATAAACACCAGTAATAACTTAATAAAGTAGGTTGTAAAAACATACTGTAACTTACCGATCTGAATGTGAGAAAAAGTTCACTAGCCTTTAGGAAATCCTGAACTAGCTAAATCAAGGGATGTGGGGATTTAAAAAATAGAAAACATTAATATTGCAAATCTGTTCTTATAGACCTGATGATGCGAAATACTGAGAAGTACTGAACACTGGTGAATCTTTGTTGTGAGTTATCAGTAAACTTTAAAGAAGTTCTTCAGTGCTTTCGAAGATTATCATTATTCTGTTATGCGTGGGCTCTGTTTGATCTCATTCTCATGAGCGTGTGAAGTGTGAACAATGTGTAGGCCTACTCCGCATCTTACGTCGCCTCGCTGTCACAAATATGAGTAATAACTCAAACTAGGTTGTGAAAACATAACTTATCGATCTAGGTCTAAATGAGAAAATTCTGAATTAACACTGTTAAAACACGGGATGTGAAAAATGTTCAAATGCAGTAGAAAAAATTAATATTGCATTGCATTTCCTTTTCGGAATTGACGGAGTTCTGTTAGACGTCTTATTGCCATATTTCGGCACTCGGCTAATAATTAAATTCAGAGTTAATAATTTAAAATGGTACTCGTTGTACATTGTGGGGGATAATGCCCCACACCAACACCAAGAGGACAAGGCAGCTGTTTAGAAAATGCCTTTCGTTACTGACAAGATGTCGTCCGAAAGAGCGAGTGATGGTTTTCAGGTATCTGCCAGTACGGAAATGGAAGTGATGGAGGAGGACGATGATGAGGAGAGTGAAAGTGAGGAAGATGAAGACGAGGTACCCGACAGGAATGTTTCTGATGTGGTAGAGATGGCCTTAAAACAGACCATGACCCCAACAGCAATAAGCATGGAGAATTCAAGTCACGTCCACATCGGACCTCGCCTCAACTACAACGCCCCCGTCACCATCAACCAGTACGTGAACGTACAGAAAACAGGCGGTAACGTGGCGGAAGATCTTCAGCAGCACGCCATCAAAGCTCCCGCCTATGTCAATGGCTTTGTAACAGGTGAGTTTCTTCGATGAACATTAGTGCTCACACCAGGCGCGTATGCAGAAATTATTTTCGGGAAGGGATGTTAAATATGAACATTTGAGCTTCTATAAAATAATGCATTTTGTGAAATTAGAAACACTCAATTCGAATTTTCAAAATAACACAATTATTTAACTAAGACACATCATATCGGCAACAACTATGTCTTTCCGCAGAAACCGACATCACTAGTTTACTTCACTGGTGTCCGACTCTCCGTCTAAAGTTTTGAATTCGTCACATCACAAATATTTTACCAATTCGTGTCATCCCAAAGTCATCCATTGTTCACAAAACCCTGTGCTGTTGGTCATTCAACTTCCGGCTTAATTGTACCCTTTCTCCACAGGTCCACACTTCCTCTCACTCAACTCTGGCGGTAACGGTAAGGGTAAGACCCGTTCTCTTAAAACCAAAAGACCGCACAGAGGTCTTATAATACCCTTTTCATCTTTTAGTAATTACGTATGGGAATTACCTGCGAACTGCGTTGTATTAGTCCGCCTCCGTGGTGTAGTGGTTAGTGTGCTTAGCTGTCACCCCCAGAGGTCCGGGTTCGATTCCCGGCTCTGCCACGAAATTTGAAAAGTGGTACGAGGGCTGGAACGGGGTCCACTCAGCCTCGGGAGGTCAACTGAGTAGAGGGGGGTTCGATTCCCTCCTCAGCCATCCTGGAAGGGGTTTTCCGTGGTTTCCCACTTCTCCAGGCAAATGCCGGGATGGTACCTAACGTAAGGCCACGGCCGCTTCCTTCCCTCTGGTCATCCTCCCCAATTGTATCCTCCGACCCAGAGTCTGAAGCTCCAGGACATTGACCTTGAGGCGGGATCCCTCGCTGAGTCCGAGGGAAAAACCAACCCTGAAGGGTAAACAGATTAAGAAAGAAAGAATATAACACAGATTGTAGGTGAAATTCCAGATCAAGCTCACTGTAGCCTAATATTGATTAATGGAAGCATTATCACATTTTTAGCAAATGAATAGTTATTATTTTTTAATGTTTTTTGCTAGTTGCTTTACGTCGCACCGACACAGATAGGTCTTATGGCGACGATGGGAGAGGGAAGGGCTAGGAGTGGGAAGGAAGCGGCCGTGACCTTAATTAAGGTACAGTCCCAGCATTTGCCTGGTGTGAAAATGGGAAACCACGGAAAACCATTTTCAGGGCTGCCGACAGTGGGGTTCGAACCTACTATCTCCTGAATACTGCATACTGGCCGCATTTAAGCGATTGCAGCTATCGAGCTCGGTAATGAATAGTTTAAATTAAAAGCAAAACAATGAGTCACCTAATTTACATGGTTGCCACAATTAATTATAAGTTCTAAATTTCGGGGGGGGGGGGATTTATCCCGCAATCACTCCTCTGCGTACGCCCCTCTTTCGCACCACACTTTTTTTTTGAATGTCCAGGCCCTCCCACTCTTGAACTGACATCACCCCCTGCCATTATCTTTCCCACCGATTTTATTTATTTATTTATTTTTTTCAGGAAGTTTACCATTTGCCCTATCTAATAACAGCAACAACAACATTACCTACCGGCTGCCAGTCATTTCCCACGTGTTAGATACCGAAATGCTCTCATAGTTTTTAATATTGCATGGAGTAAATAGGAGATTTCAAATTAATAATACTTACAGAGCATAATCCAACAGACACTGGTAGTACTAATTTAAGAATTTGATAACATTATATCTAACTGTAAAGCTGAGGATATTATCTAGTTAACTTCAGAAAGGAGATACGGATAGCCTCACGCTACTACGGCATAGCCTGTCTTATCAGCCGGGAAGGAAGAGCATGATTAAGTAAGTGACCAACCACAGCCTCTGCGGTCTGGCTTTGCTCCAAGATCGGCTTGCACTCAGCTAACCTTGGATTAGCTGCTGTCATGCACATCCTTGCACTGAATGCACTCACAACGCGTCTTCCAAGCAAGCTAGAACGGAGAAGACAGCCGACGATTGACTCTCCAGAGTCCTGTTTCATAAAACATTTTTCACTAACATTATTAGTAGTCCGGCCCCGCGGTGTAGGTGGCAACGCGTCAGCATGTTACCCGGCGGCCCCTGGTTCGATTCCCGGCCGGGTCAGGGGTTTTGAATTGTAATGATTAATATCCCTGGACTGGGACTGGGTGTTTGTCCTTCATCGTCCTTTCCTCACACACAACATTCCACATTACACGCACGTTCATACAATATGGTGCCAGTAGAGGCAAAAGATTCACATGGGTCGACGCCCCGAACAAGTAGCATTAAAAAAATATTCGTAAGAAACCAATAATATTAACTAATGTTATGAGTATTGCGTTCCACATAGTTATTAGTTTATGAGTCAAAATTATTAATAGATATTCCTAATAATATTTGTAAATTGTTTCATAGACAATATGAGTAATAAAAGTTGCGGTACCGTACTTATATTATTGGGAATATTTCTGTGAGTGTATTTTAACTCATAATCCACATTATTTGTGAAACCAAAGTGAGTGGTATTTTAATATTTTGGCATAAAATTGTGAAGATCAGTGAAATGGTTGATTCTGATTCAAATAGTGATTAGGAGCGAGTGCATATTCACTGTCCAATAAATTTTAAGCCAAGAACAGCCTGTACTGTTTCGGAACAAACATATGAATTCAATGCCCCACTGCAAGGTATGAAGAACTAACCTCAAAACGGCAGCTTCAGATTGCACTCCACTGGTTAGGAAGTGGTACACAGTAACATTGTATTTCTGACATACATGGTATTTCAAAAGCGACAGTCTGCAGAGTTATGATAGCTATAGATGACACCCTTCCTCATAATCAGTAGCGGCGATTAGTGGTGTGGGGGGGGGGGACAGTTGCCCCTCAGTTTGTGCAGAAAATATTACATTTTTATTATTCCATTTTAGCCGGCTGAAGCTAGGAATTACAGGAATTATTTAAAAAAAAGCACTTTGTACAAGCCCTGTTGTCGTATCATCTAATTCTTTTCTTTAATTATTAACAAAATGATTAGCGCAAATGCACACAAAATGTCGTTCGTCCCGGCCAACGGATTTGTATAGCGCCACAGCAAGTACTGTAGACTTTAGATGTACTGTGACGAAGGGTAATATGCGCATTATTTTTGCCAAGGTCAGGGACTTGCCACGCGCATTCGTCAGTCCGGCAGTCTCTTTACTATCTGTCACTTTCCCAGTGTGTAGTCAAATACTAAATTATTTTAATTGTGTAATTACGCCGTACTTCTTTTTATTGTAATAAATGTGTAATATTGTTCCAATGATGAAAGCTTTATTCTGTAGTATTGAATCAAAATCTCAAAAAACTATTATTACCGCACTTAAGTTGGTAAATTATCAACCCCTTTACCTTTCTGTCAAAATTCCCTCAGAGAGCATCAAAAACCTTACCATTTTGTAGCTTTTTTAAAATGTATATAACTCACCACCACCACCACCGAACGTCCGCTATATCCCACAAACCCAGTAATGTTTGTTGTGTGTACATTTTTATTTATTTATTTTTTTTTTGCCCTCGCACTTTTAATTGCCAATCGCCGCTGCTGCTCATGATGTTGCATGCTGGTTGGTTGACTACGGTATTTGCCGTATTCACTGGACTTGGCGGTATTCCTTTAGTTTGTGGAGTGCTTGGTGGAACGTTCAAAATTGATGCACCAAGTGCGTATGAACCACCATTTGCTGATCGAAGTGGGAAACATTTCTTTAACGTAATACTCATATGTGGACCAAATTTAGAATTCTACAGTTGAGAGTGCGGTTTGGCGACCACGGGGTAGCTGAGTCCTGGCATTGCTTCCATTTATTTTTACCAGACCTTTCACTTTCATCTATCTTATCCGACCTCCCTTGGTCAACTCTTGTTCTTTTCCGACCCCGACGGTATTAGGTTGCGAGGCCTAGGGAGTCTTTCATTTTCACGACCATCGTGGCCCTTGTCTTTCTTTGGCCGATGCCTTCATTTTTCGAAGTGTCGGATCCCTTCCTCTTTGATTAGTGTTATATTGAAGATGGTTGCCTAGTTGTACTTCCTTTTAAAACAATAATCACCACCACTACCATCTAAAATTCTACTATGTTTGTGGGAATTGACCTGGTAGTGTCAAGCTCTAAGGCTAAGTGACTTGAACAATAACATGACTAATGGTTGGAGACCTTTCCCTGGTGCAGTTCTGCTCGGAGACTCAATCTATCCTTTTATGCTTGGCTTACACCACCAGTAAATCAGGATTTTGCTAGTCCATCTCAACAGAGATTTTTTTTAAAGCAATGAGGGTTATACAGCGTGCAACAGGCTGCAACCCAAAAACTTTCCACAAAGAAAATCTCTTGTCTCACATTACTTCAATTCGTTTACCCATTGCCGTATGTACCCTAAGTCAGAACAACAAAAATATCAAGTGAGCCTATTGAACATATTGATTAATAGCCAGTTGTAGTAGGAACTAGCATACTGCTGCGAACAAACATAAAACCAAGAAGATATATGCAACAAACCGATTCTAACCTCCAATTGGATCAGCTGACTAATGAACTAATATTATGAGTATGACATTCTATTAGTCATGTATAAATCTTAATGAAACAGAACTGTGTTGACTAATAATTATTTTTATGTGTTCTAATATTGTTAGGTGATATTGTTAGTTAGATTTATGAAACACGGCCCAAGACAAGTATTTTGGCTATATCATTCATAAAAGTTGTAAACTTATTTTAACCATCCGTAGCTTTTTTATGTTTTATTATTGGGAGTATGGTATTTTGGTATTGACGACGTAAGGCCTAAATGAAATTTTTGTACAACTTCAGTTTATCTTTCTTTCTTTCTTAATACGTTTACCCTCCAGGGTTGTTTTCTCTCGGTCTCAGAGAGGTATCCCACCTCTACCGCCTTAAGGGCAGTATCGTGGAGCGTCGGGTCGGGGGATATAACTGGGAAGGCGGACCAGTACCCGCCCAGGCTATGTTGAACAGGGGCCTTGTGGGGGGATAAGAAGTTTGGAAGGGATAGACAAGGAAGAGGGAAGGAAGCGGCCGTGGCCTTAGGTTAGTTACCATCCCGGCATTTGCCTGGAGGCAAAGTGGGAAACCACGGAAAACCCCTTCGAGGATGGCTGAGGAGGGAATTGAACCCGCCCCTACTCATTTGACCCCCCGAGGCTGAGTGAACCCCGTTCCAACCCTCGTACCACTTTTTCAAATTTCGTGGCAAAGCCGGGAATCGAACCCTGGCCTCCGGGGGTGGAGCTATTCACGCTATCCACTACACCACAGAGGCGGACAACTTTAGTTTATTCCCAAATAAACAAGAATCTCATAGCAACTGTCATTAATTCCCTGACTTCTTTGTGAAATAAGTTGTAATTAATTCAACGATATAACAATATGATCGCCGGCTCACTAATAATAATAATAATGATAATTCGTCACAAGCTCAGGAAAACTACATACAAAGGATCAATGAACTGCGCATAATTTGCAGTATTTAATGATGTAAAAATTTGATTTACTTCTCGACGCGTTATTGATGACACCACTTAATCGCTAGAAACAATGAACCTTTAGACAAATATGTCCTTCCTGCAACGTCTTTGCACGATCCCAAAGAGTCTGCGTTAAGAAAACCCCCATGGGCCACCTGGTATTTATCACTGCCCCATGGTGGGAGATGTTCAATAAATTTCTCATTTCTTTGAAATCATGTAAGAAAAGGCTATAAAAAGAACAGATAGGGAATATGCTACCTGGGCGACTGCCCTAAATGCAGATCAATATTGATTGAATTGCAAGGTTCCTCAATACGTTTAATTACTGTTCCCAAAGGGAACCGAAACGAGAACACGGTTACCCTAAGAATACAGAATAAACAGGGACATAATCACCCATACTACAAGGGGCCTTGAGAATAAAAAGAAAAGGTTACTCATAACAGGCCATCAACAAAATGCAAGAAGGCGAAACACCAGCACTCCTTATAGACATTTCGGGAAGGAGAAGTGGGCTTAAGGACCATTAACACAGAGGTTAATCCCATACTGAAAAAGGTGTCTAATGGTGGAAAATTTACAAGCCGAGACATGAAAATGAAAACCTACAACCTGTTTTCCAGTCTTTGACCGGGTCAGGGATGTAATGAATGAATCAGATATAGGCTGTTATTACGATGGGGTCGCCACTCCCAAAGTGATTTATATATTAATGAGTGATAGATGCTATGAAATGAGAATGGAGAGTGTTGCTGGAATGAAAGATGACAGGGAAAACCGGAGTACCGGAGAAAAACCTGTCCCGCCTCCGCTTTGTCCAGCACAAATCTCACATGGAGTGACCGGGATTTGAACCACGGTATCCAGCGGTGAGAGGCCGACGCGCTGCCGTCTGAGCCACGGAGGCTCAAGCCGAGACATATTTTTCAAAATTTAGAGGTTGAAAACTTCAGTCACCCAACTCAAAAGTTGAAGGGGAGACAACTGAGGGTCACCACTCGTGCTCCCTTACATTACATATTTTCCCTGTAGACAATAGGAATAGAGGCCTTACACTTCAACCACCAAAAAGACAACATTACATTAAGAAACGGCTGAAATCTTCCCCTCGAATTACTCGCAGGTACAATCACATGTTTAGGTAAATTCTGCCATTACCTTGTTGCGCTGGGTCTTCTTCAAACCGGTCGCGCCCCTTGCTCTCTAGCCCTCTCTGGCCTCCATCAGGTCACACTCTCAATAACTGGAGCAATTCAGACAAGACGGCTCTAAAATACCATCCTTATATAGTTCTGTAGGGGAAAGTTCCAGACTAAATTAAATAAAACAGCTGATAGGTTGAATTTCCATACACATCCCCGGGTTTGATTGGCTAGAGAACATAATTACAAGCATGTGATAAGTAGATTACAGAGCAAGAACCAGCTTAAGTATTGACAACTTCGGTACATTAAAAAAAACAATCCTCAGATAATCGAAACTTCCTAAGCTATTAGTTTGTGCTTAACCATAAGCTGTCACTAACAAATAGATGGCAGAGCCATCTAACCGTCGAAGAAGAAAGTTTTTGACAGTTTTGAAAAGTTCACGTCTGCTGGCATAGATGGCCGTAGAGAAGCCGCGCAGTTTAAGTAGCCGGGGAAGGTGTACCCCTGGTACAATTATTATTAGTATTATTATTATTATTATTATTATTATTATTATTATTATTATTATTATTATTACGGGAATAATACCGTGGTGGACAGAGGTGTAAGAAGGTGTGAGCATGAATGGGTGGATAGAGAAAAGATTAAATAGTCACTTAAAACTTTAAAATGCGATTATATTTCTTTCTTAGATTTTTTGTTTCTTTTCAAACTTTAAATATGGTTAGACTATAACAAAAAATCAGGTACAAAACTTTAGCTTGAGAGCTTGAGTGACAATATTAGAAAAAGTCTAGGATAATCA
The DNA here is from genome assembly GCF_040414725.1 of Anabrus simplex. NCBI lineage: Eukaryota > Metazoa > Arthropoda > Insecta > Orthoptera > Tettigoniidae > Anabrus > Anabrus simplex. Next base: position 238,820,896 of record NC_090269.1, read on the forward strand.
AATGACAACAATTTTACAGACTGAGCTTAAAGCTCCTAATTTCCAAATGTAACAGGAGCAATCACTGCTCCATTCAATAACTCCTCTAGGAGACTATTCTACAAAATTTACATGTTTAGGCTTCTAAAGGCACAATCTACATTTAACCAAAACCAAACAGTATTCACTGTATTATCTGCTTAAAAGGAAATGAATAATAGAAGTTGACTTTAATAGTGGCAACAAGTACCCACTCTATGTGGCCTTAGTTAAAAAAATGTTGAAGTTACTGGCCGGAAATCAAAATGTTAGGAGGCGAACACTTGCACTCCTTGAAATTCACATGAAAAATACTTAAAACCCTATTTGGGCTTATGGCCCGACATTACAGAGGCTAAGGCTATGCTACGGAGGTGACTAGATGGAGAGGAGGTTTAAATTATCAAGAAAAGATAAATTTTAAGTTTACGAAATCATACTCACCTCAAGACCAAGTTGAAGGGGAATAAAAGAGGGTTCCCACTCTTTATTTCCCAAGTTAAATTAAGATCTTTAACTAAATTTACATGGCCCGATTACATAAAGAAAGAATTTTGAAAACCTTCCCCTCGAGTTAGCTTTCTGAGAATTATTACATGCTTACAAAATGTCTGCCATTACCTTGAGCTGGTGGACCTTCCGGAGATGGACGGGGCAAGCCCTCCCCTGCCTCCTGCACTAACACACTCTACTGCTGGTATGGAACGATCAATGACAACATGGCCCGAAAGGTCCCAGCTTTTATAGCGGAGAGGAAGATTCCAGATTACTCTGGGCCGAAGCCCTGACACACCCCCAATTTCCATTGGACAATCAAATAAGTATCAATATTTTCTCATTGGTGAATTAAATAAATGTACGAAATTCCCTATTGGCTACAATAATAAGTTGGCGGGAAGAGATAGAAGTGTTGATAACTTAACAACACTAAAAATAAATATTTACAAACAATTCAGTTTTACCAGCTAATGACAGCAAAATTTATCTTGAAATTTAATGTCCATCCTCTCATCAGAGGGCCTTGGTTGACAGTAGAGACCTCTGTCGTAAAACGTTCAAACTTCTTCTACCACATAGTTTGAAGTACAAGTTACAGGTGGCCTTCAAAACGCGCTTAATTTAAATGCACGGAGCGGGTGTGCAATTATTATTATTATTATTAACAACATATCGTTTCGGTCTATTAGGATCGTAGTTAATAATTGTCAGCCTTTCTGGATGTCCAGTTCTTCTTCATCTTAATGCAGAATGCAGTTCTTTGCTCTTCGAACCGCTTGCACCAGGTCGTCTTCTCGCTCTTTTAGGAAGATCGTTTATCCCGTGTACCCGGGTCCTCGATATTTTCTTGAGCCGGTGTCTCAGAAACACGGACAGAGCGTATGTCCCTGCATTTTCCCGTGGAATGGTACATTTCTAAGTCATGAGAAGATTCTTTGATATGTTTGGCATTGGAGAACCGGGCGAGTTGGCCGTGCGATTAGAGGCGCGCAGCTGTGAGCTTGCATCCGGTAGATAGTAGGTTCAAACCCCACTGTCGGGAACCCTGAACATGGTTTTCCGTGGTTACCCATTTTCACACCGGGCAAATTCTAGGGTTGTACCTTAATTAAGTCCACATTTGCTTCCTTCCCACTCCTAACCCCTTCCTATCCCATCGTCGCCATAATACCTGTTTGTGTCGGTGCGACGTAAAGCAAAATTTTTAAAAGCAAAAGCATTCGAGACAGATGACTGTAAAACTACCATGCTCCCTCATAACAAGCGAGAGCTTTGCAAATTTAGAGTACAGCTCTACATTACACCTCAGAATTTTGACGTTGGCCGAGGATCTCTTTCAAGAATTTCCTCTCCTTCATTTGGATCCCTGTGTATCTTACTGTGGGGAGTGAGGGCAAAGCATTCAGAATCATATAAGGTTTGAGGACATATTAATGTGGTGTAGTGGTGGTTTTTGGCCTGCTATGTGATCAGTCTGGACTGATAAGTGGGTTCGCAGAGGCGAAAAGCTGTTTCCATGGGTTTAGCTCAGTACTTCAGGGCTTCTTTATCTCTCTAAGATACTTTTAAAAAATGCAACGTATCATCTTCCTGTGTTGAGTGACTGCTGTCCCCAGCATTGCTGCAACACACACACCACACACAGTACACAGTACTATCTTCCATCATAATAAACTGCATTTAGTGTACACAGCAGATGCCGCCCACTGTAGTCCAAAGTTCTGCCTTGCAAGGCAACTACCTTACAAGGACAGACTAACAATAGCCATACAAAATTATTATTATTATTATTATTATTATTATTATTATTATTATTATTATTATTATTATTATTATTATTATTATTATTATTATTATTCCTTTCTTAATCTGTTTACCCTCCAGGGTTGATTTTCCCTCGGACTCGGCGAGAGATCCAACCTCTACCCCCTCAAGGGCAGTGTCCTGGAACGTGAGACTTTGGATCGGGGATACAACTGGGGAGGATAAGCAGTACCTCGCCAGGCAGCCTTACCTGCTATGCTGAATGGGGGCCTTGTGGTAAGGATGGGAATATTGGAAGGGTTAGACAAGGAAGAGGGGAGGAAGCGGCCGTGGCCTTAAATTAAGTGGCCTTTGCATGGGGGAGAAGTGGGAAAACACGGAAAACCACTTCGAGGATGGTCGAGGTGGGAATCGAACCCACCTCTACTCAGTTGACCTCCCGAGGCTGAGTGGACCGCTTTCCAGCCTTCGTACCATTTTTCAAATTTCGTGGTAGAGCAGGGAATCGAACCCGTGCCTCCGGGGATGGTAACTAATCACGCTAACCACTACACCACAGAAGTGGATATTATTATTATTGTTACGGAGTTATCCGTGGTAGTTAGAGGTGAAAGAAGGTGCTGGGATGAATAGGTCTCAATCTACGAAATTAAAGTTAATTTAAAATTTAACAAGGTTATATTTTCTTTTCAAGATCAAGAAATAACAAATATAACAGGTACTCAGTAGCCGAACAACAAATCGAGAATGTACAATTACAGTGTTACAGGATTTGGGCTCCGAGAGCCAGACACACAATTCTTGAGCAGTAAGCCCAGCTTTACCCGTATACAAGATTCAACCAAGGGGCAGAAGACCCCAATCATGCTCAAGAGCACTTGCTCCCAATTACATAGCAAAAGCCTCCTCGAGGCACACAGAAACAAATTTCTTTGGAAGAGCAACCCGCTCTCAAAGTTCCAGCCTATCAAAGGCCACACCAAACTCCACCTTCAAGTTGTCCTCTAAGGACATAAACACAGGGGTAAAAATACCCAACCTACTGAGGCCGATTTAGTAAATAAACAGGAAAATTACAAGGCCCCAAAATACAAACTTGAGTGGAGGCGAAACTGGCACTCCGAATATACTTTATTAAAACCTAATTTGGCCCTAGGCCACTTATGCAAGGGCTAATCCCATTCTACGGAGGTGACGCGGTAGAAAACTTTATGACATTACGGGTAGAAGGGAAACTGTTATGAAAACGTAGTCACCTCAAAACAAAATGAATGGGAGCTCGAGAGGGTTAGGCACTCTCTATCCCAATTTGTAGATTAAAAAGACAGAATTTATACCAAGAGTCTTTTACATTTGAGAGGGAGGTTACATGGTAAAAGGTATCGAACCTGCCCCGAGAGTTAAACTGCTGAGCTAGCAAGAAAACAAATTATTAAAAGGCCATTACCTTATTGATGAACCGCTGCCCGAAGAAAGAGGCGCTACCCGCCCCCTGCTACATAATTTACACACTGATAGATGTTACTGAAGTGGCACAGAGACCCGAAAATCAGCAGTTTATATACCCTCGCGAAACATTCGAGACCTTTCAGGAATGATAACACCCGCCCACAATCATTTTATTGGACGGCCAAAAGATTACATGTCAAAACTGAGGAAGAAAACCAGGATTGGTGGGAAATTAATTACAAAAATTACTCATTGGACGAATTCAAAACTGGCGGAAAGCGAAGGGTTATACAGCCAACCTAAACAATGACTGGAAGAAATTTAACAAAGAACAAACTTATGAACCCAAAATTTCTCCAAAAACACAGTTCTTTCACTTCGCACTAGGGTGCATAATTGTAGTCCTTCAGTAGTGCCATCTAGAAGAGAATGTTCACACTTCTTACTACAGGCAAAACAAAAATACATCGAAAACGACACAGTTCAGAACACTTCAAAATTTACAAGTAGGGACATCTTCTGAGAAACTTGAGAATTAACACTGTAGTTAAAGTTCAGGCTTCCTCCAGTAGAGGAGTTTCAACTGGCGCAATGTTTGAATTAGCGGAGCGGAGGTGTACCGCCCGGTACAATTATTATTATTATTATTATTATTATTATTATTATTATTATTATTATTATTATTATTATTATTATTATTAAGGGGCTGCTTTGCCGACCCGGTAACGTCGTACTCGGTTCGTACGGAAGGGCATGTTTTCTATTCCCCGCCAACAAGTCGAAAAATTTCAAAAAATAAAGTCTCAGGAATATAAAAGTTACCTGTCTAATGACACTAAACTTAAAATAAAAGTGGCGAGTTTCTGACTCCTGGGTGTAAACAGTTCGTTTCAAATGCCCTCACAGCAAGAAGCCTCACGACGTTAAATCCGGTAACCTGGTGTGCCAAAAGACAAGTTCTCCTTTTCCCACCCATTTTCCTGGATTTGTCTCATTTAGATGATTATGGACGGCTAACTCCACTGTGGTGGAGTTCCATCCTGCTGAAACCACGTCGTTAAACGTTCCCCATGTGGCACGTCATTCAGCAGAAGCGGGCGTTCATGGCATAGAAAGTTTAGGTAGCATTCGCCTCTAACTGTAAATGGCCCCAAAAGAAATCCGGTCCAATTGGGCATCTACCCAAGATTCTACACTATACATTCGCTCCCCTTTGCAATTTCTTTTGGTTTTTCTTTTTTGTTTTTCGTCGCACCGACGCAGATAGGTCTTACGGCGACGAAGGGATAGGAAAGGCTTAGGAGTGGGAAGCAAGCGGCCGTGACCTAATTTAAGGTACAGCCCCAGCATTTGCTTGGTGTGAAAATGAGAAACCACGGAAAACCATTTTCAGGGCTGCCGACAGTGGGGTTCGAACCCACTATCTCCCATTGCACTTCATAGGCTGCCTGTCGCACCCAGTGGTGATTGACGGCACCGTCATTGTGGAGCCCGCGAACAGGATTTCGACTGGAATACTCATCACTTTCCAGATTTCCTAACAGCCACTGACAGAAATTATTCGAGCTTCGAAATCTCCCCCGTGGAACTCCTGGTTTAGCTGTGGATGGTAGGGGTGATATCTATGCGCATGCAGTATTATTAGTACGGAAGCTTGGCTGAACTCGCGTGTGAGTTATTGCGAGCTATGTCCAGAACAGCCTCTTCATTCTCACTTGATGTTACGGTCTTCTTCTGGTCGGACGGTACCGTCTAAAGTACTTATTTGTAAACGTTTTTAAACACTGCGAAAAGTCTTGCAAGCAGATGTCGCCTGTCCAGATACAGACGCAGTGCCTGCAACGAACTATGTCTTACTACCCCGCAGATAAGGAACATGTCAACGTATTCGTCCATGGAATACACGGCGAATGACTGACGCGACTTCATTCTGATCATTCCGTAGTACACAATAATAATAATAATAATAATAATAATAATAATAATAATAATAATAATAACAACGTCATTTTGTTGCTTGCGTGTGGCGCTGTGACTTCGTTAGGTATGTTTCGTTTCAAGACTCAGCTTAAACCAGCTGTGTTTAAGTACCAAAGCATCATATTGATGTAAAATGTGTTGTATGATGTGGGATTCGAGCAACCAATCCTGCGTTCTGTTAATTGGAAAGGCAGCGTTTGCTCACACGAACTACGACATAGCTGTGACTTATATTAACAATGCATTTGAGCACATTACTCCTCCGGTTCGCTGTCTTTACGCTCTCCATGTCATTTTGTGGATTGACTGGTATTATGGCAATCAGACATCATCTTTCTTTTTTTTTTCTTTTCGAAAGAATTCTGGAGACCTACAACTACAACTTCTTATTGTAATATTTCAACCTGGAGGCGGGCGATGTTGAAGTCCTCTGTCATTCGGACTATACCATCTGCAAAAGTAACGCAGACGATATTTACTGCTTTGGATCCAGTACCCAGCCTAATCATTATTGGATAATCTGTTTCTTTACACAACGGATAACCTTTTCAAGAACACAGTTGAAAAGAACAGTTGACGAATAATCTCAAAGGATCTAGAGATTTCCCCCATGAAATTATTATTGTTGCTGCTGTTGTTGTTATTGTTACTGTTGTATGTTGTGTATTCAGTCTGAAGGCTGGTTAGAATCCGAACAATACTTCCGTCAGAGGGCTGTCATAGATGACCTGGGTGTCGTTGAAGAGGTGCACCTTACTACGTGCAATTGCTTCAGTTATACAGAGATGATTAAATCTTATCTCGGTGTTATCCAGGAATTAGGTTAAGGCATCCAGGAATTAGGTTAAGGCGTATATTGAGGAAAGTAGAAGAGAAGGGGGAGGGAAAGGGGAAGGTGGTAGTGTTTCACATTGGTACCAACAACGTAAGGCATGCAGGTATAAGTAAACACATAACTGGGGATGTATGGGATCTGGTAAATGCAGCACGGGTGAAGTTTAAGGAAACGGAGATTGTTATCAGTGGAATACTTAGTGCGTTTACATGCAGGATTCAAATCGATTTGACCGGGCGAGTTGGCCGTGCGCGTAGAGGCGCGCGGCTGTGAGCTTGCATCCGGGAGATAGTAGGTTCGAATCCCACTATCGGCAGCCCTGAAGATGGTTTTCCGTGGTTTCCCATTTTCACACCAGGCAAATGCTGGGGCTGTACCTTAATTAAGGCCACGGTCGCTTCCTTCCCACTCCCAGCCCTTCCCTGTCCCATCGTCGCCATAAGACCTATCTGTGTCGGTGCGACGTAAAGCACCTAGCAAAACTAGCAAATCGATTTGAGTACACTTTCCATACTGAAGACGGCATTTAAACGGGGATTCAGTCCGGAAGGAGTCTCAAAGTCGATACGGTAAAATATGGGATCGTATCGTACACAGTTCGAATTGAGTTCCATGTAGACGAGGATCGTATTAAAATCGTATTGTGAACGACTGCACGCACGCTCCATGGTTGTTCTGTCGAAAATGATTTCCTTAATCGACTCTGTGCTATTCATCTTCATTCATAATCGGCCGATTGAATATTTATAGGCGACAGATTCACGAGAAAATGAATGATCGTTTTTTGCTAGTTGCTTTATGTCGCACCGACACAGATAGGTCTTATGACGACGATGGGATAGGGAAGGGCTAGGAGTGGGAAGGAAGCGGCCGTGACCTTAATTAAGGTACAGCCTGGTGTGAAAATGGGAAACCACGGAAAACTATCTTTAGGTCTGCCTACAGTGGGGTTCGAACCCACTATCTCCCGGATGTAAGCTCACAGCTGCGCGACCCTAACCGCACGCCCAACTCGCTCGGTAAAATTAATTATCATCCACAAAGTGTTTTTTAATACACTGAAGAAAATGGAAATTGCAACACCCGGAAGGAGTGGTGCTACATTGCTGCAATTGAACATGCAGGACGAGTGTTGGTTGTGCTTCGATGATTACACTTTCAGGTCCCTCTGACCGCAAGTTTGGACAACAATCAATATAGGATTTATTGGACATCTCCCTTGGTAAGTCATTCCAGTCCCTAACTCCCCTTCCTATAAACGAATTTTTGCCCCGATTTGTCCTCTTGAATTCCAACTTTATCTTCATATTGTGATCTTTCCTACTTTTAAAGACACCACCATATTTTTCCGCCTCTGGTTGAGAAAATCTCGTGGATCAGAAATCCCTTCTTTGAAACTGAAAATGAACTGCCCTCCGTTCAGGAAGATCAACTAGCCGAAGTATCTTGGCAGAGAGAAAGTGAAAAATAAATTGAAGTTATATATGGGTGGAGAATCAGATGGAGTGGCATATTTAACTCCAGGAAGTTCCATGAAACATATACCCTATATGGTTATTTCCTAGCCTTTTGTGAAATGATTGCAAAGAAATTGGAAATTTATTGGACATCTCCCTTGGTAAGTCATTCCAGTCCCTAACTCCCCTTCCTATAAACGAATTTTTGCCCCGATTTGTCCTTTTGAATTCCAACTTTATCTTCATATTGTGATCTTTCCTACTTTTAAAGACACCACCATATTTTTCCGCCTCTGGTTGAGAAAATCTCGTGGATCAGAAATCCCTTCTTTGAAACTGAACATGAACTGCCCTCCGTTCAGGAAGATCAACTAGCCGAAGTATCTTGGCAGAGAGAAAGTAAAAAATAAATTGAAGTTATATATGGGTGGAGAATCAGATGGAGTGGCATATTTAACTCCAGGAAGTTCCATGAATGTATTACAACTCCACATCTCCGATCGAATCCTGTGTCCATGACTTCCCGTACACCCTACAATATCTAGAAGGGAAATACTGCGTTTAATGCCTTTCATGTCCGGCTCCATGGCTAAATGGTTAGCGTGTTGGCCTTTGGTTCAGAGGGTCCGGGTTCGATTCCCGGCTGGGTCGGAAATTTTAACCTTAACTGGTTAATTCCCTTGGGTCGTGGACTGGGTATTTGTGGTGTCCACAACATCCCTGCAACTCACATACCACACATAATACTATCCTCCACCACAATAACACGCATTTACCTACAAATGGCAGATGCCGCCCGCCCTCATCGGAGGGTCTGCCTTACAAGGGCTGCACTCAGCTAGGAAAAGCCACACGAAATTAATGCCTTTCATGACAACATACCTGGATGAGTGTACCTTTTCTGCTCTCATAAATGTAAACGAAGTACAGAAACAGAACTAGTGTAGAGGTTGATCTTCGGTTCGAATGACTACGTTTGTAAAACTCTTGGTCTTTGAAAAACAGCACAGCTCCGTCCCACTGATCCAACAACCGCAACAAGTGCATGTTTTCAAGTAAATTTCCAGTTTAAGACTTTTGTAATTATTAGGCAAGTTTTACACTGTTTTATAATTTTCGCGCAAGTATAAAGCATCTTTATGTAAATGAAGTTAAATTAAACTTTCTAATAAAGTAAATATTAGTTCTATACTATGCACGGTAACATTACAAAAGTCTGTTTTTTTTTTGTTTACTGAATGCAGTATTGTCCGTCTCTGTGGTGCAGTGGTTAGTGTGATTAGCTGCCACCCCCCGGACGCCCGGGTTCGATTCCCGGCTCTGCCACCAAATTTGAAAAGTGGTACGAGGGCTGGAACGGGGTCCGCTCAGCCTCGGGAGGTCAACTGAGTAGAGGTGGGTTCGATTCCCACCTCAGCCACCCTGGAAGTGGTTTTCCGTCGCTTCCCACTTCTCCTCCAGGCAAATTCCGGGATGGTACCTAACTTAAGGCCACGGCCGCTTCCTTCCCTCTTCCTTGTCTAACCCTTCCAATCTTCCCATCCACCGCAAGACCCCTGTTCATCAGAGCAGGTGAGGTCGCCTGGGCGAGGTACTGGTCATCCTCCCCAGTTGTATCCCCGACCTAGAGTCTGAAGATCCAGGACACTGTCCTTGAGGCGGTAGAGGTGGGATCCCTCGCTGAGTCCGACGGAAAAACCGACCCTGGAGGGTAAACAGATTAAGAAAGAAAGAATGCAGTATTATGAAATTGGAAATGGCGTATGGCTATTTGTGCCGGAAGAGTCCGAGGACAAGTTCGGCTCGCCAGTTGCAGGTCTTTTGATTTGATTCCCTTAGGTGACCTGCGCGTCGTGATGAGAACCCGGGAAACGAACTCGGGACCCTGTGACCAAAGGCCAGCACGCTAACCATTTAGCCATGACGTCGGACAATGCATGTTCTGTGGCTAACGGGTCCTTGGACGTGCATGCGATATGCTCAGGGGGCCTCAGAGACAAAATGGGAAACCCTGTTGTAGACTTGCATCACGTCATTTCACAGTAACACCAGTCAAGGTCTCCGTCAGTGTCAAGAATATACTAACAAGTACAGTGTGCCGCAAAATGTAATGAACACCCACCAATGTTCCTCATTGGTATTGCTCTGTGGGTGACTGATAAGTTAGACACCCTTGTTTTCTTGCTAGTCTCACTACCACATCGGAGGTTTTCAAAGACGTAAGAATGGGAAAGGTCTGGGACTGCAAAGGAAGCGGTTGCGGCTTTAATTAAAGCACAGTCCCGGGATATGCCTGGTGTGAAAATGGTGAACCACAGAAACCATCTTCAGAGCTACCAACTGAGGGTTTTGAACCTACTATCCCCTGAATGCAAGCTCATGCGGTAGCTACAAGACACGAACCACGCAGCTAACTCGCCCGGTAAATCAGAAACATTATATCGCTGAAACTTGTTATTACTACACTATCGGTAGCAGAATTATCTGTTCTTTAGACGCACATTTCTTGCTTTGTTAATGAAAATCGCAAGGAAACAACTCAGACCTCCTGAAATGCCTAGCATTCTTAAATAATGTACTGTATACCCGAAAATATCATTTTTTCCTGACTCCGCGCTGCTTCGGTACCGTACTTCAAAAAAGAAATGCATCCTGGATATCGTGTGTGGCGCCCCTGAAATAAATTGCTCTTATTAGCGCAAATAAGCGCAAACAATTAATGCATATTTCAGAAGGCCTTCGATACAGTCACATATGGTGTTAGTAGGGTCGCTATAACACTATTTGAAGTTAATTGAAGTTGACGTTACGAAAATAATTATCTTACGTTTACGCCTCCAAATTCTTCTTTACGGTGGCCAAACTACTGTCAACAACATTGCGACAGATTCTTGGAAAGGAATTCTGAATGGCTGGGTGAAAATTTAATTTTTTCGGAAGAAACACGCAACTTTTAAGGAGAGTTGTACATGGCTCAGGTATGGTTAGAAAGGGACGCCCTAGGAAAGTATTTAGTGACACCAGTGCTGAAAGTAAAAGAAGGAAGTTGCGATCATTGCTACAAAACACCAACGCGGATGAAATGTATTTCGCTGCAGAATCTAACTTACCAACTGCAGAAAAGAGAGATGCTGCAGACATTTTCAAAGAGATTTCACCAGGTTCTCCACAGAGAACCATAAAAGTTAAGAAATTGTGGGAATTGAGCTCTTCATTAAATGCTGCCCGGTATCGCGATGAAGAGACACTGGCATATTTCATCGATGCCAGACTGACTGAGCATTCGTATAAACTTGTTCATTCTCAGCCTAAAACTACAAACTGCAATATTTATTACTACAAAATTCAAAACTCACAAAAGTTGTATTATCCATCGACAGTGCAGCTAATAAATTTCATCCGTGCTGGTGCTTCGTAGTAATGATTGCACTCTACTTACTTTTAGTATTGTTATCACTAGAGAGCGGAAGTTTAGGCTCTGAAAGGTAATGTTTTAGGCGCCTAAAATAGGCTCCTTAACTGCTATCTTTAGGCTCTAAAATATATAACTGAGCAGATAACAAGAAAACATTTTTTTTGCAAGGGGCTTTACGTCGCACCGACACAGATAGGTCGTATGGCGACGTTGGGATAGGAAAGGCCTAAGAGTTGAAAGGAAGCGGCCGTGGCCTTAATTAAGGTACAGCCCCGGCATTTGCCTGGTGTGAAAATGGGAAACCACGGAAAACCATCTTCAGGGCTGCCGATAGTGGGATTCGAACCTACTATCTCCCGGATGCAAGCTCACAGCCGCGCGCCTCTACGCGCACGGCCAACTGGCCCGGTAAGAAAACATTAAAACAGTGACGTAAACGACCTTAATTTAATTTAATGTGCAATATCGGTATTAAAAGAAACCAAATACATTTCACAATCGGCACATCTAACTCACAGACTGAGGTTAAACATCATGTCCGCAGTTGGCTTCACAGTAAATAATACGCACTTTCTATAAATTGTTCATGGAAAAGTTATGGCGTTTGTCACTAAGTATTAATTTGTACTTTGAGAAAGAGCGTTCAACGTCAACTGAAGACAGGGCAACATTTTAAGTTTTTGATAAGATGAACTGGTCCGCCTCCGTGGTGTAGTGGTTAGCGTGATTAGCTGCCACCCCCGGAGGTCCGGGTTCGATTCCCGCTCTGCCACGAAATTTGAAAAGTGGTATGAGGGGTGGAACGGGGTCCACTCAGCCTCGGGAGGTCAACTGAGTAGAGGTGGGTTCGATTCCCACCTCAGCCACCCTGGAAGTGGTTTTCCGTGGTTTCCCACTTCTCCTCCAGGCAAATGCCGGGATGGTACCTAACTTAAGGCCACGGCCGCTTTCTTCCCTCTTCCTTGCCTGTCCCATCCAATCTTCCCATCCCTCCACAAGGCCCCTGTTCAGCATAGCAGGTGAGGCCGCCTGGGCGAGGTACTGGTCATTCTCCCCAGTTGTATCCACCGACCAAGAGTCTGAAGCTCCAGGACACTGCCCTTGAGGCGGTAGAGGTGGGATCCCTCGCTGAGTCCAAGGGAAAAACCGAACCTGAAGGGTAAACAGATGATGATGATGATGAACTGGGATTTCACTTTAACCTTCGTCGTCATTCTTTCTCGTCAAAATGTTAGCGGCAACCAAAAAGCTCTTCAAACTGATGTCTTTCTGAAGAACTGAATCAAACTTCTTATTCACTTTTTCAGCCGCAGCTCCAGGTGCTTCAGATAGTTTCTGCTCTGCTGTGTTCAGTAGCTACATTTGTTCATAAAGAGATTTCCCATCACTTTCAAGAGCAGTAATAGTATTATTTGCAATGAATGTGAAATGAGCCCTGTGTACACCAAGTCATTGTCCGATTCGTTGGCTGAACGGTCAGCGTACTGGCCTTCGGTTCAGAGGGTCCCGGGTTCGATTCCCGGCCGGGTCGGGGATTTTAACCTTAATTGGTTAATTCCTACAGCACGGGAGCTGGGTGTATGTTGTCTTCATCATCATTTCATATTTCGGGTGTCATATAGAGAGACCTGCACCTGGCGAGCCGAACCCGTCTTGGCACTAAAAGCCATACGGCATTTCATACCAAGTTATTTTCAATACCAGAACTTTCTTAGCGTTGGTTACACAAACTGAATCATCCTCAACAGTTGACACAAGCTCTTTGACTGCTCGGAAACGCTCACTGTAGTAGTCTAGAGGTGGGGACGGAGCGAGTAATACCGATGAGTAATCCGGTTGTAGCGGTAGAGCGCACCACCGATCCCCTCCGCTTACAACTGCGAGTACTCGCGGAGGAGCTGAGCACAGTGTAGCGCACAACACACGTACGAAAGTACCTGTATTCAATCTGTGTGTTTCGAATGTACGTATATATTTCCTACGCTTGTTATGTTTTGTAGATAATTTAAAGTCTGTTAGATTATATTTGTGGTGGTAGTGTGATATTTAAACATATTCGTAGATAGTAGTTATATTTTTAGAACATTTAAAGGAATTTAAAGAAATTTTTACAGAACGTTGTTCCACAAATGCCACGAAAACCGTCGGATGCCTGGCAATTTTTTGACATTACTGATAATAGGAAACACGCAAAATGCAAATTTTGTGGCCGCACATACGCGACGAGTGGTGGCACATCAAATATAATATAATATAATATAATATAATATAATATAATATAATATAATATAATATAATATAATATAATATAATATAATATACATACATACATTATCATTATAGACTGTTATGCCTTTCAGCGTTCAGTCTGCAAGCCTCTGAGAATTTACTAAACGTCGCCACAATCCTCGATTTGCAACTAGTGTTGTGGCCTCATTTAGTTCTATCCCTCTTATCTTTAAATCGTTAGAAACCGAGTCTAACCATCGTCGTCTTGGTCTCCCTCTACTTCTCTTACCCTCCATAACAGAGTCCATTATTCTTCTAGGTAACCTATCCTCCTCCATTCGTCTCACATGACCCCACCGAAGCCGGTTTATGCGTACAGCTTCATCCATCGAGTTCATTCCTAAATTAGCCTTTCTCTCATCATTTCGAGTAGCCTTCTGCCATTGTTCCCACCTGTTTGTACCAGCAATCATTCTTGCTACTTTCATGTCTGTTACTTCTAACTTATGAATAAGATATCCTGAGTCCACCCAGCTTTCACTCCCGTAAAGCAAAGTTGGTCTGAAAACAGACCGATGTAAAGATAGTTTCGTCTGGGAGCTGACTTCCTTCTTACAGAATACTGCTGATCGCAACTGCGAGCTCACTGCATTAGCTTTACTACACCTTGATTAATTGATATAATATAATATAATATAATATAATATAATATAATATAATATAATATAATATAATATAATATAATATAATATAATATAATATAATATAATATAATATAATATAATATAATATAATATAATATAATAACTGTATTTATAGAAGCATTCTACTGATAGCTGTTTGGCATTGGGACGTGTAGTAGTATGTTGTCAGATATGTTTTGTAATCACATTTGCAAAGAAGTACATTCCAGTCAACGTTCATTTACGTAATTACTTTTGTCATCCTGTAGATGAAATTATGTCAGTGTTTTTCATTATATTCTGATAAAATTCTTTATATTCAGGTTATTCTTCTCATTAACAGTGTACCGTATCACATGAACTTACGAAATAATTGTTAATACATTACTTTTCTGTTAACTTCCAATCCCCTTGTATACAAACCCTTTCGGTAGGTGTGCGCCATACTTTGTTTCACTATTCGAATGAGTTAACTATACGAGTTACTAACATTTATTCCACATACTACCTCCTACTCCCTAGCAGTTACGTATATAACAATTATAGTGAATATATATGCAGTTATTTACAGTTCATACGTTGTGAGAGAAGGGTATTAATAGGGGGATGCAATACCTTCGCAGTGCCATACCTATAACGTGTTTAAACGTCCCGCGTCAGGACATTCACTCGGTAGTTCACTCGGTACTACCGGGTGATGACGTCACAACAACTGCTCCGCTCCGTCCCCAGCCCTATAGTAGTCTACTGCTCTCAGCCGTGTTTCTCATCGAGTGAGCGCTAGTTTTGGAGGAAGAGGAACATCTGGAAGTTTCTGCCTAAAAGCCTGTAGTCTTAATGGAGCTTTTACGGATACTTTATTCACTGAGTGCCAACGGCCGTAGCCGTGTTGAAACACCGGATCCCGTGAGATCTCCGAAGTTAAGCAACATTGGGCGTGGTCAGGAGTTGGATGGGTTGCCACGCGCTGTTGGTGGGGGGTAAGGGAATGGAGGAGCGGAAAGGAACTGGCCATCCTACCGCACGTAAACTCCGGCTCAGGAACACCTCTGCGGAGGTTCGGAACTGCCTTCGGGCAGAATAACCCTTACCTTACCCTTATTCACTGACTGGATTATTTTATTCACCTTCGGAAACTCGAGTCGGATATGTTCCTCTACTCGATTTAGGCCATGGGTCATGCACGTGAGATGGACAAGAGAAGGAAGGTGCCATACACGAAGCAACATCTATCACAGCTATTAACAACTTTGTCTTCACCGGGATTTATAACTGTTCACAAAATGAGCCACTGCATTTTGATTGGCACTACTGAACTGTTTCGTGTAGATCAGATAAGCTCTGGACGGTGTATCAGAATTAAGCTTTCCAACAATTAAGTTGGCAACGTACCGCCCAAGGTTGTCTGTTGTTTCATCAACCGAGAACCACAAATATGAATTTCCAAGATCCATCTTTATCCCAGAAATAGCATCCACATACGTATCTTGCAAATACGTTTTCCGAAGGGTTAATAGTGTCTGCTTCAGTTTAGATTTCCGTTCTGCAAATGCTTTGTGTTGTATAAGATACTTCCTTTTTTCACTGGACACCCAAAAAAGCGAACATTTAAATATTTATACCATTATTTGTTAACTATTATTTGGTTACAGAACTGTTTCTACTAAGCACGACTAGTTTTGTCATAAAATTATCGTATGGAAGTTGAGAAAAAATATGGTTTGCTCACGTCTTTGTTGCAAACTTGGCAAAAAAATAATATTTGCATCTGTCGAGTAATCGGGGAATTCAAGGAGCTACTGTCGAATTAATGATAATTTAGATGATTTTATTTTCGGCATTACGTTTTCTTCAAGGGAATACGTCGAGCTCTAAAGACCAACAGTAAACACGTACCAGATGTGCAGCGGTTGTTCTAGTGAATTGACAAGATTATACACTGAAGAAAATGGAAATTGCAACACCCAGAAGGAGTGGTGCTACACTGCTGCAATTGAACATGAAGGACGAGTGTTCGGTTGTGATTCGATTACACTTTCAGGTCCCTCTGACCGCAAGTTTGGACAACAATCTATACAGGATGTACCCACCACGAGCTGCAATATATTGATGAATTCGTCTAGGCATGGAGTCAATAAAGCCCTGGGTCGCTTCCTGAGGAATTGTGGCCCATGCTTGCTGCAGGTCAGTTGTTCTAGAGTTGTGGGTGGCTGAGGACGGTTGGCCAGTTGTCGACCCATCATGTCCCACACATGCTCAATAGGACTGAGGTCTGGGGATCTGGCGGGCCATTCTAAGGTTGTGATGTCGTGGAGAGCTTCTCTGGAGATGCGTGCAGTGTGAACCCGGGCATTGTCCTGCTGAAACATCCCATTAGCAATGTTCGCCATCATAGGGACAACCACTGGATTGAGTACCCTATCAACGTACTGTCGAGCAGTCATAGTGCCCTCAACAAGCACTAATTGTGATTTCACATTAAAGCCAATAGCTCCCCAGACCATAATGCTTGGTGTTGGCCCTGTGTGCCTCTCGACAATAAGATCTGGGCGGCCCCTCTCTCCGGTACGTCAGCGCACACGATTCCGGCGATCACTGCGGGCAAGACAGAAGCGCGATCCATCACTAAAGACGACCCTATGCCATTCGTCGACCCACGTCGATCTTTCTCGACACCAGGCCAGCCTTACACGTCGCTGTTGTGACGTCAATGGAACACCTTCTGCAGGGACACGGGCTCGTAAGCCAGCTGCACGCAGGCGATTACTAAACGTTTGTTGTGTAACGTGGGGTGCCACAGATGCTCCAATTTGCGCTGCTGTTGCATGGGGTTCCATCCGGGCCATCCGAATGATGCGGCGATCCTCTCTCACAGTTGTCTGTCGCGCTGGGCCTGTGCCAGGTCTACGAGTGTGAGTACATTCATTTGACCACTGCTGCCATACACGTTGTACCGTAGATGCCTGTCGGCCAACACGTGCAGCGACAGTCCTTAGCGATAATCCAGCCTCACACAGCCCGATTATCCGAGCCCTCTCAAACGGCGACAGTTGTTGATAGCGTGCTCTTCTCTGTCGTCGAGGCATGTTTGATGGGGAACACTTCACTGCACAGACTGCAAGTCAACTACGCTACACTAGAGTCCGTATACTGGAGTTGATTCCTCCGCGACCTATCACGTGGGGAGACCTGTAGCATCAATCCAATGGGTCTGAAACTTTGATCGTTTACATACCTACATGGCATCGTTCCATATCTTGAAAATCAACACAAACGATCAATGCCTTCATGGTGTTGCAATTTCCATTTTCTTAAGTGTATTTATAAAGGTGAAGAGATTGGGACATTCGCATTGTGTCACTAATTACTGGGCTTTCCAAAGTTGAGAAGGAGGAAGGGTTTGCTATCTGCCCCATGCAGTGTTTAACGGTACAGCCTCATAAGAATCAGAGTTGACCTTAAGTTACAAGCTCTTGACGAATAATGGTACAGTAGACCATTATTATCAATAGTGTAAAATATTAACATTAAAACGGAAATTCAAATCTAACAAAGGAAAACTATTCAAACTGGAAAATTGGCGCTAAAATTATACCTAGGATGGAAAATAGGCACTAACGTCAAAATATTTATTTTTTAGGCATTATAAAACTGCTTTATATAGATCTAAACGTTAATGAAACATGTAAAAGACATTTGTCTAAAATCCGCTGTCTAGTTATCACCAAACAATTCCCTAGGGTGTCCCCTCCTATCGCTCCTTGGCCCAGGCTCAACCCAGCCATTCAGAATTCCTTTCTAAGAATCTGTTAGTACTGACGTGACATTTTGTCCATCGCAGGAGAACAATCCCCGAAAACACCGTAACCGTATTTTTAACTTTCTGGCTCAGATCGCCTAAAATACCCTGTTATTAAATGTGCTATATACCTAAAATTTTCATCTTTCATTGACTTCGCCTTGCCCCGGTACCATACTTGAATAATAATAATAATAATAATAATAATAATAATAATAATAATAATAATAATAATAATCATAACGTTAGCAGCTTTACGTTCCACTAACTACTTTTTGGTTTCCGGAGACGCCGAAATGCCGGAATTTTGTTCCACAGGGATTCTTTTACGTGCCAGTAAATCTACCGACACGAGGCTGGCGTATTTGAGCACCTTCAAATACCACCGGACTGAGTCAGGATCGAACCTGCCAAGCTGGGGTCAGAAGACCAGCACCTCAACTGTCTGAGCTACTCAGCCCGGCACTTGAAAAAGTTGCCGCCAGGAAAGCCTATGCAGCTCCACTGAAATAAATTGATTTTTCTTTAGCACAAATAAGCGAAAAACATGAATTCAAACGTTTAAAAGTTCACGGATACAGTCATATATGGCTTTAATCGAGTCGAATGCAGCCATTTTTTATAATTTGAAGTTAGCGTTACGGAAAGAATAATATTACGTTAACACCTTGAAATGTAATCTTCTTTACGGGAGTCAAACTACTGTCCTAAACATTCGCTACGGAATTGTACATTGTAGGCTATACGGAATTCTAGGTTAAATAGAGTATACGTTGTAAGTAAGATTATATGGAATGGCTTAGCTCTAACGTTACCCGAGAAACGCGACGGGAAAGTCACCATACGTCTTTTCTCATGTGAAGTCTGGGTTAGGGAACTTTCATTGTAATGTCAGGCCCTCTTGCCTACTATCAGTCAAAATCAAGTTGGGGAGTTTTTCAATATGACGGCAGGCCCACTTGCCTACTGCCAGTCAATCGAGTTGAGCAGTTTTCATTATAAAGACAGAACTCACTCCTCGCCTGCATTTTTACATTCTCAGAAAGACTGTCTTTGTGGTTTTCCCAACTGAAATCAGCATAGGTCATTACAATGACGTCAGTAGGAATGTCACGATTAAAATCAATGCTATCATATGAAATACCCGATCAAATGAATAAACCGCACATTTTCTCGCTTTTAACGAACAGTACCACGTTGTGGACACGACCGATACAGAAATACCATTCTTTTTAAATTCTGAGCGATGCACAGACAAAACTCTTATTTTATATAACGTGTACAGATTTCAAAGCCTTCCAAATACAAAGATCACTCATTTAGTATCAATTGCAGGTCTGTTAACAAGACGAACTTCACTGCGTCTAGAGGAAGACACCGAGCGAGGGAAGTAGTTGGGGTGTGCTTATGCAATCTGGTCATAACAGTATTGTATTGTATTGTATTTATTGAACTGAACATAACTGGCTTTCGCCAAGTTACAATGTTCCAATATGCAATTCAAAATTTACAGACTATTTATAGCTAAGCACAAACTACTTACTACTGAATAAATTCTGAGCGATGCACAGACAAAACTCTTATTTTATATAACGTGTACAGATTTCAAAGCCTTCCAAATACAAAGATCACTCATTTAGTATCTCTAAATCTATTATGTAGCATCCTGCACGTGGGCGGATCGCCAGCTCCACATGCAACACACCACCTCTACTTATAACTAAACTAACTACTTTACTACATTAAATATATACTAACTCTATCCTAAATCTGTCTGGCCGCGACATCACCCCTGGTGAAGAACTCCTACCACCCTTCCTTGGGATGTCATACCAGATATGTCTCAAGAAGCTCGGAAACGGATACCTCATAGACCCCTTAAGCTGTCAATGTTATTTCCTCACCACTCCTTCATGTAACAGCCCACATGTGTGCGGATTGCCTAGCTCTACATGTAGGCTGTCACGCCTGTATTCCACTGCCGAGACGGATTCCATAACTCGGCTCATCTTTCACTGTCTCATTGACAACTTACTTCCTCTAACCTAACACTATTCACTACCTTACTCTACTCTATACGTGCAGACGTACCGAATCAACACTTTAGCTTGAGATAGGTCAGGCCTATCTCCCCCTCTTCCAACTCGACTGTACGTCAGCAGCCAAAACAAAGTAACTAACAAAACCAAAGTAAAATAAAACAGGCAGACAGACAACAAACAACCTCATTAGAAGGAATATAGTACGGCTTACATATCAATGAACTGAATCTACTACTTAGAAATATACAATACCTAAGGAACAAAGGAACAAAACTGAACAAATATAAAAACAAAACATAATACTAAACTTATAATTATTGTCGCCCTTACTTATTAGTGAATTAAACTCTATCATGTTCCATATCTGTGAATCAAAGTTGTTTATGTACATACATGGTTACAAAACTTCTTTATTATTAACCCATACAGAGATGATACTTCAGAGATAAATACTTTCCGTATGTTTTCTTCTACTGACCATAATCAATTTTAAACTTCTTATGCAGTGTACGGGTAACTGATCGATTTGGAGTCTCCCTCTTCCAACTTCAGTCGTCCGAAGTAGGAGAGCCAAGACTTGGTTCATCCTGAAATACTAGCATGCATTCCTGTATGTGTAGTTTAAGTGTCCCATGATATCCTTTTAACCATGTGTACTCGTGCTGATTTCGTTGTTTCATTTTTTTCAGCAGCTTGTGCCCCTTCCCTCATTCATCACTTTCATTTTTTTCTCCCACAAGCTTTTTACAGTTGTCAATAATTTTGATAGTTTCCCTGGCCTTCTCCATTCCTTGTTTATTAATTTGACAAGTGTATAGTACTCAGATTCTCTTTCCATTTTATTTATCTCTTCCGCTTCCAAGTATTTAACCCGTAATGCTCTTTTACTTTCACACTGTCTCAAGAAATGTGCATTTCCTAACTCCTTTTCACACAATAAACATGTATTTGCAACTTCTGTAAATGCCTTGTTTTTATAAACTCCCATCAACCACCATATCATTCCCCTGTATTCTCTTTTGGTTAATTTATCATGTATTATTTTCATACCTGGGTATATATTCATGAATTCCTCCAGAGTTCTCCTATTATTACCCTCAGCTCTTAGCCTTTGTATTTCTATATCTGCTACCCTTTGTGCCACTCTCCCACAGACTTTTCTTTCTTCTAAATCGATGTCCCAATAGTTCCCCACCCCAATTCCTTCTAGTATTTTCTTTGAGTTGCCCGCCCAGTACCCATCCTGATATCTCATTTGGTGTCGGTAAGCTATATCTAGAATTTCTCCCCCTCCTCCCCTTTTTAACCTAAACCAATATTTTATTAGTCTCTTAATTATATCCACTTTTATATTAATGTCTGTACACATTAATCTTGCTCCAATCTGGTCATAACAAATACCGGGCGAAGATTTAAAAGTTATGCATCCCAACATTCCTTGTACAGTCAAGGACATAAGTGAGTACACATTTCAGCCCAAGTCAAGAAATCGAAAAATGATTTTTGTCAGTTAGATCGGGAAAATTGCACACTGTGTGACGGTGGGATTCGAACCCACCATCCTCCGAATGCAAGCTCACAGCTGTGTGACGTGAACCACGCTGCCAGCACGCTCGTGTTATTATTATCATCATTATTATTGATACGGGATTTCCGCAGTTTACAGAGGTGTAAGAAGCGGCTGGGGTGAATGGGTAGACAAGGAATTAACTAGAGCATAGCTTAACACAGGGCCTCTCAAACGTTCAAAATCTCACGCGTGCAAACAGCGGCGCAGAGATTCTGTGCACAGTGCATCGGTCCCGCTCGGCTCGGCTCGGACCAACGCTTCGCGTCTGGGTTACTCGGCTAAGCTCGGTTCAACTCAGCTCAACTCAGCTCGGATTTGGAGCGCTACGGAGCAAGTGAGGAAAAGGGAGACAGGGGGAGCGAGCGAGACAGGCGTGGGGAAAGAGAGAGACAGCGCTATTCCTCCAAATCGAGGAGTGTGGTTCTGCACTCTGGTCAACCAAGTGAAGTCGTCTTTTGCGCCGTGCACAGTGCATGCACCGGGCGCATGCATCCTGAAAGGCCGTGATACACAACCAATTTTGAAATTTTGCTTCTTTCCCTTTTTCAAATTTGAAATTGATAAATTGAAAATCTGAAAGAATAATGACAATTTGAGCTTGTTAGCTCCAACAACAATGACCTAAAATCCACAACATCCGGTACAAAACTAGAGCGACTTATAAATGGTTATTTGCACAGAAAAGAGCTGAATTGCTCTCGGTAGGTAGGAAATTTTATAAGAGTTAAAAGGCTCCAGGAAAATACCCTTTGTAGGAGTCCGCGCTCCAACCATATCATTGTCCAGCCTCTCAGAGGCATTTTCAACCTATCGGTCGCACTTGATTAAATAATTTACACAAGTTAGCCTCGAGGTGGGCTTGTCTATTGCTCAACAGTATACAACTTTCTGTCCCTCACGGAACTTCACACCAGACTCATTTCTACACACCACAATCAATTTACAGGGCATGAGAGCACATACTAAATGGCATTAACGGCCAAAGGAAAGATTGGTTGTAATCGGCCACAAACGAAATGTAAAGGAGGCGAAAGTCTTGCACTCCTTGTAGAAATATCTAAAACCCTAAGTGGGCTTATAGCCCAAAGATACAGAGGCTAAGCCTATTCTACACCGGGGTGACTAAATGAGAAACATTAAATACTAAAAGAGGGTTAAGAATTTTAGAGGTTTAGAAACTTAAATCAACCCATACCAAGTTGAATGGGAATCAACAGAGGGTAATCACTCTTTGTTCCCTTACATTACATACTTCGCAGTAGGGAATAGAACAGAGTCCTCAGTCTGACCAAAAATACTACATTTAAACCACCAGATTAAGAAATTTACATGAAATAAAAGAGGTTGAAACTTTCCCCTCAAGCTATTTGTAGGACCCATCACATATTTATGAAAATTCTGCCATTTTCTTGCTTTACTGGTCCTTCCGAACGCCTCCCGCAGGCCTTGCCCCCTTAGTACTCGCCGCACTCAATAAACTGGAACAGGAAGAAGACAATACGCCCCTAAAGCGCCCAGCTTTTATAGTATATTTCAGAGGAAGAGTCCAGAACTCTTTACTTATAGGCTGAACTCTTGTACACCCCCCCACCCTTTACTTTAATTGGCTAGAGAAAATATTTACAAGATTCTGATAGGTTGATTGATATTAAGAAGGAACGAGCAGACGTGTTGACAACTTTGATACATGAACAAAACAATCTTCAAAAACTAAAGTCTCATACTGTGGAAATACATATTTCGTAATAAATTAATTAAAGTTCGACCCGCTAGGGATAGCAATTAAATCGGTGATAGAGACATCTAACGGTTGAAAACCCAAGTACCTTGCATAGCATTAGTTCAAGTTCGATTACATAAATGGCCTTATAGAAGGCACGCGGTTTAACTGGCCAGAGAAGGTGTACCCCCGGTACAATCATCAACGGTAAACGGTAAATAAAAATGTAAACAGACTCTGGGATAGGTTTAAAGCAACTGTTGAGGAATGTGAAAATAAGTTTGTACCACTAAAGGTGGTAAGGAATGGTAAAGATCCACTATATCATAACAGAGAAGTAAAGAGAGAAGGAGGTGCAGTTTGGAAAGAAATAGAGTTAGAAATGGCTGTGAAAGTAAGGAGGAGTTGAAGGAACTTACTAGGAAATTGAATCTAGCAAAGAAGTCAGCTAAGGATAACATGATGGCAAGCATAATTGGCGGTCATATACATTTTAGTGAGAAATGGAAGAGTGTGTAAGGTACTTTAAGTCAGAAACAGGTTTCAAGAAGGACATTCCAGGAATCGTTAATGAACAAGGGGAGTGTGTTTGCGAGGATCTTCAAAAGGCAGAAATATTTAGTCAGCAGTATGTAAAGATTGTTGGTTACAAGGATAATGTCCAGTTAGAGGAGGTGACTAATACTAAAGAAGTATTAAAATTTGCCTATGATAACGATGACATTTGCAGTAAGATACAAAAGTTGAAAACTAGAAAAGCAGCTGGAATTTATAAGGTTTCGGGGTGATACACTGAATACAATGGGTTGGGATATAGTACCATTTTTGAAGTACTAATTTGATTATTGTTTGCATGAAGGAGCTATACCTAATGAATGGAGAGTTGCTAGAGTAGTCCCTGTGTATAAAGGAAACGGTGATAAAGCTGAAAATTACAGGCTAATCAGTTTGACATGCATTGCATGTAAGCTTTGGGAAATAATTCTTTCTGATTATATTAGACATGTTTGCGAAATTAACAACTGGTTTGATAGAAGGCAGTTTGGGTTTAGGAAACGTTATTCCACTGAAGCTCGACTTGTAGGATTCCAGCAAGATATAGCAGATACCCTGGATTCAGAAGGTCAAATGGACTGTATCGTGATTGATCTATCTAAGACACTTGATAGGGTAGATCATGGGAGACTACTGGCAAAAATGAGTGTAATTGGACTAGACAAAAGTGTGACTGAATGGGTGGCTATATTTCTATAAAATATAACGCAGAGAATCAGAGTAGGCGAATCGTTTTCCGTGCCTGTAATAATTAAGAAAGGAATTCCTCAAGGCAGTATTATTGGACCTTAATGTTTTCTTATATATATCAGTGATATGTGTAAAGAAGTGGAATCAGAGATAAGTTACGAGATTGTGAGCAATTGCAAAATGACCTCGATAATGTTGTGAGATGGACAGTAGGCAATGGTATGATGATAAACGGGGTTAAAAGTCAGGTTGTGAGTTTCACAAATAGGAAAAGTCCTCTCAGTTTTAATTATTGCGTTGATGGGGTGAAAGTTCCTTTTGGAGATCTTTGTAAGTAGGTACCTATGTGTGAATATAAGGAAAGATCTTCATTGCGGTAACCACATAAAAATGATTGTAAATAAAGGATACAGACCTCTGCACATGGTTATGAGGGTATTTAGAGGTTGTAGTAAGGATGTAAAAGACAGGGCATGTAGGTCTCTGGTAGACCCCAACTAGAGTATGGTTCCAGTGTACAGGACCCTCATCAGGATTACTCGATTCATGAACTGGAAAATATCCAAATAAAAGCAGCTCGATTTGTTCTGGGTGATTTCCGACAAAAGAGTAGGGTTATAAAAATGTTGCAAAGTTTGGGCTGAGAAGACTTGGGAGAAAGGAGACGAGCTGTTCGATTAAGTGGTATGTTTTGAGCTCTCAGTGGAGAGATGGCGTGGAATGACATCAGTAGACGAATAAGTTTGAGTGGTGTCTTTAAAAGTAGGAAAGATCACAATTTTAGGATAAAGTTGGAATTGAAGAGGACAAATTGGGGAAAATATTCGTTAATAGGAAGGGGATTTAGGGTATGGAATAACTTACCAAGGAAGATGTTCAATAAATTTCCAATTTCTTTGCAATCATTTAAGAAAAGGCTAGGGAAACAACACATAGGAAATCTGCCACCTGGGCGACTGCCCTAAATGCAGATTAGTAGTGATTGATTGATAATGACAAAAGGATCAAAACAAACACATTAGTGCGTATAATTACATTCCGAAGTGTTTACTGGCTCGTATCAATACATTCACATCCTACAAATCATCATCATCATCATCATCATGGAAGTTTGTGTTTCGTTCAGTTTTTTTTACTATTTTTTCGGGGCGTCGACCTATAAAGATTTTCTGCCCCTATTTGCACCATACGACATGATCCTGCGTGTAATTGGAATTGCGGAAGACGGAAGGACGGCACGAACACACAATCCCCAGGCTACGGCTATTAATCATTTATAATCAAAAACCCCTAACCTGGCCGGGAATCGAACCCGGGGCTGCCGGATGACAGGTGGACGCTTTTCCCCCTACACCGCGGGGCCGGACTTCGTTCACCCAAATAAAATTCCCACGCTTCGCCTCTGAACATGTCATTTGTTGGGAACGGAGAAACAATCAAAGACGGACAAATGTTAAAACTCCTTCCAGACTCAGCTTGGGACCCGATTTTGCTATGAAGGACACGGGTTATCGCATAAGATACACTCCTGGTTCTGACGATAGCATTTACTGTTTCTGATACGAAACAAGGAAAATTGTTTCTCCTACATGACACTCCACGTGTTGAGATACTTTGGACGATCCTGATACTTCACAAGAAACTGTTTAGTCTCTTCATGACTCACGGCTATGAATGAGCTTCCAAGTTTCCTTGTTGTTAACGAGAAGCCTTCTAAACGATCTACTTTTAAGAGAACTCCATAATTATACAATTCTTTTCGGGAATGACAATGGCTAAATTACTATTTACACGGCTTGGACCTCAGCGGATTCACAGGAATATAAAGCGCAGACCCATCTCTCCTGGACAATGTGATGTCAATGTGGTAACTAACGGGCTTCTATTTTTCTGCAAAATATGACGTATTTAATCGAAAATACTGAATGGGCTAAAGTTCATGACCGCCAAGTATCATTTTTTTTTTTGCTATGGGCTTTACGTCGCACCGACACAGATAGGTCTTATGGCGACGATGGGATAGGAAAGGCCTAGGAGTTGGAAGGAAGCGGCCGTGGCCTTAATTAAGGTACAGCCCCAGCATTTGCCTGGTGTGAAAATGGGAAACCACGGAAAACCATTTTCAGGGCTGCCGATAGTGGGATTCGAACCTACTATCTCCCGGATGCAAGCTCACAGCCGCGCGCCTCTACGCGCACGGCCAACTCGCCCGGTAAGTATCATTTGACCTCTATGTTTACTTATACATAAATCATATGACTAAAGAAATAGAATCACAGATAAGGTTATTTGCAAATGATGTTATACTGTATAGAGTAGTAAATACGTTACAACAGGGCCTCTCGGGGTGCATGCACTGTGCACGGTGCAAAAGACGACTTCGCTTGGTTGACCAGAGTGCAGACCCCCACTCCTCGATTTGGAGCAATAGCGCTAACTCTCTCTTTGCTCACGCCTGTCTCGCTCGCTCCGCCTGTCGCCCTCTTCCTCACTTGCTCCGTAGCGCTCCAGATCCGACTAGGACTAGGGAAATGTTTTCATTCCCCTCCCCGAAGGGGAGGGGCGGGCCACCTAGAAGGTAACGCCTTCTCTCTGACCAGGAGATTTGGCGGGTTTGGAGGATTAATTAGGTTTGTGGGCGGGGGGATAGTTTTGATTCTGTGAAGGAGTTGGAAGGGGGTTTCGACCTCTTGGCTAAGTATTTATTGATTTTTTCAATTAGTCTGGGCCAAGTTGAGCCAAGTTGAGCCGAGCTTAGCCGTGTAGGTCAGAGACGAAGCGTTGGTCCGAGCCAAGCCGAGCGGGACCGATGCACTGTGCACAGGAACTCTGCGCCGCAGTTTGCACGCGTGAGATTTTGGGCGTTTGAGACGCCCTGCGTTACAAGATTGTGAGCGACGGCAAAAACGATAATGACAATGCTGTGCGATAGACACAGTATATAGGTAGACAAATAATGTATGATGATAAATAGGGTGAAAAGTAATGCTGTAAGTTCTTCTCAGTTTTAATTACTGTGTTGACGGGGTGAAAGTACCTCACGGGATTCATTGTAAATACCTAGGTTTTATTATAAGGAAAAATCTTACTGGGGTAATTGCAATAACGAGGTTGTAAAGAAAAGTTACAGATCTGTTCATATGTTTATGAGGGTTTTTAGGGGTTGTAGTAAGTATGTAAAGGAGAGAGAGAGAGTGTATACGTCTCTGTTAAGACCCCAATTAGAGTATGGTTCCAGTGTATGTGAGGGACCTACAACATTATTAACTAGTACGAAAACTGAAACAGATCGAAAGGAAGGCTACGTATACAATTTGATGTGGGTGATTTACCGCAAAAGAATAGTGTTACGAAAATATTGCAAACATTGGGCTGGGAAGACTTGGGAGAAGCGAGAGAGTTTGCTGTGCGGTTAGGGGCGCGCAGCTGTGAGCTTGCATTCGGAAGATAGTGGGTTCAAGCCCCACTGTCGGCAGCCCTGAAGATGGTTTACCGTGGTTTTCCAATTTCACACCAGGCAAATGCTGGGGCTGTTTTTTAATCAAGGCCACGGCCGCTTCCTTCCTACTCCTGGCTCTGTCCTATCCCTTCATCGCCATAAGACCTATCTGTGTCGGTGCGACGTAAAAGCAACTTGTACAAAAAGGAAAAAAGACTTAGGAGTAAGTAGATGAGCTCCTCGAATAAAGAGTTATGTTCCAAACTGTCAGTGGAGACTTTTAGTGCCGGGAGTGTCCGAGGACAAGTTCGGCTCGCCAGTTGCAGGCCTTTCGATTTGACGCCCATAGGCGACCTGTGCGTCGTGATGAGGATGAAATGATGATGAAGATGACACATACACCCAGTCACCGTACCAGCGAAATTAACCAATTATGGTTAAAATACCGACCCTGACGGGAATCGAACCCGGGACCCCTGTGGCCAAAGGCCAGCACGCTAATCATTTAGCCATGAATCCGGCGGTGCTTTAAGAGAAATATCATAATATGAAGATAAAATTGCAATTGGGTTAAATATTAATTTATAAAAAGAGGAATTTACCGTTTAATGGTCAAAACTAAAACTTTCCTAACATCCCTTACATCAACTAGCCACAAAGGAGCCGGGAATTGGTCAGAGGAGCGCAGGAAAGAATTCAGCGAGAAAATGAAGGAATACTGGGCCAAAAGGAAGGCTCAAAAGGCCGATAAGGACAGAATCCAGTACGGCAAAAGGGGCAGAAGACGACAAACACACAGCTAGAACACAAGCACCGTGGTTCGTAGATGGCCTAAACGCAAAGAAAGAAAAAGAGGAATTAATGATTGAAATTATTTACCAAGGGAGATGTTGATTAATTTCGAAGTTATTTGAAATCTTTGAAGAAAACACCAGATAAACAACTGATAGGGCCTATAACCTGGGTGACAGCCTTAAGTGCAGATCAGTGGTGATTGATTGATTGATTGATTGATTGATTGATTGATTGATTGATTGATTGATTGATTGATTGATTGATTGATTGATTGATTGATTGATTTATATGACGTAGAATACGTACTGAATGATAGGTATTATAGAAATGAAGTATCTCAGTATGAGTTTGATATTTTATTGTTGACACTTCATTTAAAATAATTCTAAACCAGTTTGTACATTTCAAGACAAAGTCATGTACAATGGAATCTGTGCTATCAGAAGTAGCATGTACTGTATGTACACAAGGTAAGAGATCAATATCAATATTTCGGGCGAAAGTTAAATCCATATTTGTATAACTCACAGTCAGGGGGAGCTTCGATGGACGCCAGAGCCTCTCCATCATCATTAGGATCATCAGTATCCATATCCATGAATTCCAAATATTTTCCATTATGTGCTTGGCTGACGTGCAGTAGCGCCAAACTCAGCCCACAAGGCTCTGTCACTTTAACCACGAGACGCTCCCCATACGCAACGTGACGCTCGGCGATGGTGATTTAGGACTAGTTTTGAATTCTGACAAGCCACTTTATACTCTCAAATCCATTTTCGATCATTTTGAAATCTTTCATTGTCCATACGTCAGGATATTTTGCGGAAGAAAGACATTTTTCATTCTTCTTCTCACTACAATTTTCTCAGAAGTTCACTATTTGAATGGTTCGTCATGTTCCTTTAGAACTTCCTGAGAAAAATCAAACGACACTTCACACAAAGTGATACCTCGCCAGAATTGAGAGCTACACTGATTGTTAGCTGCACAACACGGCGAATTTAGTACCTCAATATGGCGGCCATATTCCACTCCACAATTGAGAGCTACACTGATTGTTAGCTGAAAAGCACGGTGATTTTAGTACCTCGATATGGCAGCGATATTCCACGCCAGAATTGAGAGCTACACTGATTGTTAGCTGCATATCACGGTGATTTTAGTACCTCAATATGGCGGCCATATTCCACTCCACAATTGAGAGCTACACTGATTGTTAGCTGAAAAGCACGGTGATTTTAGTAGCTCAATATGGCGGCGATATTCCACGCCAGAATTGAGAGCTACACTGATTGTTAGCTGCACAACACGGCGAATTTAGTACCTCAATATGGCGGCGATATTCCACTCCAGAATTGAGAGCTACACTGATTGTTAGCTAAAAAGCACGCTGATTTTAGTACCTCAATATGGCGGCGATATTCCACTCCACAATTAAGAGCTACACTGATTGTTAGCTGAAAAGCACGGTGATTTTAATACCTGAATATGGCGGCGATATTCCACGCCAGAATTGAGAGCTACACTGATTGTTAGCTGAAAAGCACGGTGATTTTAATACCTCAATATGGCGGCGATATTCCACGCCAGAATTGAAAGCTACACTGATTGTTAGCTGAAAAGCACGGTGATTTTAGTACCTCAATATGGCGGCGATATTCCACTCCAGAATTGAGAGCTGCACTGATTGTTAGCTGAAAAGCACGGTGATTTTAGTACCTCAATATGGCGGCGATATTCCACTCCAGAATTGAGAGCTGCACTGATTGTTAGCTGAAAAGCACGCTGATTTTAGTACCTCAATATGGCAACGATATTCCACTCCAGAATTGAGAGCTACACTGATTGTTAGCTGAAAAGCACGGTGATTTTAATACCTCAATATGGCGGCGATATTCCACGCCAGAATTGAAAGCTACACTGATTGTTAGCTGAAAAGCACGGTGATTTTAGTACCTCAATATGGCGGCGATATTCCACTCCAGAATTGAGAGCTGCACTGATTGTTAGCTGAAAAGCACGCTGATTTTAGTACCCCAATATGGCAACGATATTCCACTCCAGAATTGAGAGCTACACTGATTGTTAGCTGCACAGCACGGTGAATTTAGTACCTCAATATGGGAGCGCTATTGCATCACCCGAAGTCATCATACCGAGGTAAAAGCAAAGTAAACTCGTGTTCTCGTCCCGAGGTGGTGCATCTCTTTTCAGGCACACCTCCATTTTAACCACATATCAGCCCTCCCACCACTCTTAAATTTCTGGCAGTACCGGGAATCGAACCCGGCCCCCCGAGGACGGCAGCTAATAACACTAACCCTTACGCTACGGAGGCGGACCATACCGACGTAAGATTATTGTTGCTGGGTATACTGGTCCTTTCTCTTTACATTGAGCTACTGAACACTGTCGTCGCACATGTTGTCTAGTAATTAGCTAATTACGAGGTTTGGGGCATAAGCCATAGCAACTATTTGTTTATTCACATTTGCAGGGTGCTACCATATAACGGCCATACTTGCTGGAAAGCATGACGCACATAGCATATGGATACTGCATGAGATGGCGGTGCGTTGGACAAGTACCACGCAGAGGGCGATATTCAAGTAATATTAACGTCTTTGGATGAGACTAGTGAGGTAGGCTCCGGGCAGAATGGATGTGACGAGGCAAGAAGGGAGTATTACAAAACCTTCCTGCAGAGACAGTTACGTCGTGTCATTAGGGACAAATGCCCAGATCTTTGATAACGCCAGACCGCATGCAGCAGAGTTTGTTTGCCGGCAACTTCAGCGTTGGGGGTGGAAAATACTAGAAATACTTGAGGTCATAGTTACTGGACCTGTCTCCCTGCGATTTTGACCTCATTCCCAAAATAAAAGAACCATTGCTTCCCAGGCACACACAGAACACGCGGTAGAACCAGGATAACAGGAAAGGCCAACTAGTATAGACTGGCCAAGATTTCAAGAAAAGACAACATCCAACATTTCTACAAAATCTTAAACAATTTAACTAATCTTGAAATCTCTATCACCGGGCGAGTTGGCCGTGCAGAGGCGCACGGCTGTGAGCTTGCATCCGGGAGATAATGGGTTCGAATCCCACTGTCGGCAGCCCTGAAGATGGTTTTCCGTGGTTTCCCATTTTCACACCAGGCGAATGCTGGGGCTGTATCTTAATTAAGGCCTCGGCCGTTTTCTTCCAACTCCTAGGCCTTTCCTATCCCATCGTCGCCATAAGAGCTGTCTGTGTCGGTGCGACGTAAAGCCACTAGCAAATATATATATATTGAACCCTTTTGGTCCATATTGAGGGATACCTACCTTTCTTACCTATCAGCAAAGTTCATGAGATCTGTCTCTTGGGTCGTATCGGGTTCTTCGTCACTTGCTGAGGTAAAGGTAGGGTTCAGTAATTCTAATCTATCTACTGGAATGAAAGGTCTGTTTAAAAGATTCCTATTTATTCAGGAAAATTCTGAAGCATTTGATATGTCAATGGTATCATAGAAGTCAATTGTGTCCACTGGACACCACAATCATTTTTACATAAACGTCAGAACACTGGTGTGAGACTTTAACGTAACTGCCTGACGGGCATTCATACTAGAAACCATTGTCTCAATTATTAATCATTTAAGAAAGGAAAGTCTGGAAATCCTTATATTCGACTTCCATGTGAGACCACATGTACCATCATAGTGATTCGTTATGGTCCAGCCCTCGTAACACGAACTCTGGACTCTGGGTATAATTAAGGCCGTCCAATCGGTGTGTGCCACACAGTGGTTCTACGGCATGGACCCTTAATTGAATCGATGTGACCTGCGTCTATGTCATGGACCGACATCTAATCTTCTAAGTTACTTTAAAGTCATTGTGGATGATGACCGCAAGGAAATGATGCTAAAATGGCATATGGCCCTAATCTAAGTCACTGAGGTTGATGACCCCCTGACCATCCAAGTTTCTAGGCTGAAGGCTAAACACAATTAAGTTACATCGGTTGATGACCAAAGTTCCACTTTACTATCCCCAGCACATTCACTGCTCAATCAATCAAAGTTCAATAATTACAACAATAGCAATGCTCACAAACTTTGTGGCAGTAAAATCCATTTCCTTCGGATATGTCCCTTTAATCGTTACTTTATATTTTAATATTCCCCCAGAAAAACAAACTAAAATTTCCAGAATGCATCTCCAAGTTATTCGCTTGATTAAAGTTATTTCAAAATGCGGTTTCACTGAATTTAATAATTAAATAAATTTAAATGATTTAACGAAATGTTAAAGATCAGTAAATTTTATCTCCGCGGACTCTGGTTTCTTCACAAATTCCTACGCAGCTGTGATGTAAATTCAATATTGCGATGTTTATCTGGCTGGAAAAGAATTGTTACATAATTCATGTCCAGTTATATATATCTTGTCTCACGATTTCACACTTTAAAATCTAATCTAGTCCTAACCGTTATTAACACTTGGATATCCTAATAATCTACGTACAAAACAAACAACTCGCCATATAATTACGATGTCATATCTCGTCATTACCATTTATGAATTTTGCACACCCCTCACAGACAAACCGATCATCACAACCATCGCTCTATATTTTGGACAACCCTGACTTTGGTTACTCTGTTCCTTATACTCAAAGTTCGTGATTTCAAATATTCATTACGTCCCCAATTACAGTATTTCACAATACTCAGATCATTACCGGCTATGAATTTCAACTAAATCCAGCATTTTAACGTTTCCCCGGCCGAGAATACAGTACAATCTCAATTCCACTCCTGTCCCGTTATCACAGCTGAGGCCTCTCGCCCCCCAAGTTCGCTTGGCAGTTACATGAAACACCTGGTTTATTCACAGTTGACTGGCTTCTCAAAATGCTCTCTTTAAACTCTGCCGACAAATTTAAACAAATACGATATTCTAACCAACAAAATGCACAGATTAAGCTTCAAGATGCGCACACTAATTATACGCGTCGCCAATTAATACCGCTATGGATTTCTATGAATTTCTTTCCATTCCCAACATTATAAAATACCTCGGGCTATCGTGTCCCGGCTTCAATGACAGGACTCTAACCTGATTCGCACATCTCATCTCAACTCATATAAAACATTCCTCGGGCCTCCATGTCCCGGCTTCAATGACAGGTCCAACCTGATTCACAAATCTCATATCAACAAACTAACCTCTGTTTCCCAGCTCTACAATTATCATCGACAAAAAACTAGAATAAAATCCTCACTAGAAATCTCGACGTCTAATATGGCACTAATCATGAATAACTTCGCATAAATGATATCGTATTTAATAACTAAATTTTTACGAGAAATGACTGAAACATTCTACTAGATCTTTTATTGTCAGTCAGACACAGTTTAAAATGGGCCTAGAAAAACATTTCTCTCCGTGACCAAATTCATCACCCTAGGTTCTCACCCGACAGCGCGCTTCCACTCGATTGAAAATGAGTAACCATGGATTATTATTATTAACGTCAAATTGCAGACAGGAAAAATTTACGTCGACTGAACATCTTAATTTGGCATCACAAAATATAGGCAGTACACTCACACGGATGACGATCTACATTGGACGTGATATCACTTCGGAACCCTATTCAATAACTTTTTACAACATTATACGACACTCGCAAGACTTCAAAATTTTATCCAAGTGGGAAATAAAACAAATGACTCTTTTAGTCGTACTCTCACATTTACAAAACTTAGTAGGGATGACCACTGCGTCGTATATCCCCATTCAAATACACTTTTAGATCACGAGACAAGATATAAGAGGTAGTAAGATGGAAAGTCACCTACCTCATGTAGTCATAGGGCTCACCTGCGACCCTGGCATTTTATTTAGCCATTTTTACATTCATGGCTTTACAAACCATTTTTATATATATTCAGGTTTCCTGGAATAAAGCATAAAAAAAAAGAAAATACCCTTCACTTGTTTGTTGAGCGCACACGGATTACTTAATCACATTAGAATTTATTCAGTACTTTGACCGTCCTATCTAGTACAATTATTTCACTCAAGAAAACTATCTCCTCATGGAGACAAGACCTAGCCATAATGGCTGAAATCTGCAGTTGAACTCAGTCTACTTTCGTTGTTTAATTTCGCAGAGCAGCTCAACAATTTTTCGTCCGCTTTGTATCACAAATGCCGGAGAAGGAGACTTCGTCATGGCGTCCCTTCGTATTTATAGCAGTTACCCCCTCTCTTCGGATCTCTCCCTTTGCCGCCAAGAAAATTTCTATAAATTTTCTGACTTACCGGTACCTAAACTGTAATTTCAAGAGTTTTGAAAGTGACTACATGCTTGCTACATTTCTGGCGGTAGTGTTCATGGACATTAAAAATTTATACGGGTTCGATTTGCGAGATGATTGACCCCCTTTGATAGGCACTATATTTTTTGACTTGGCTTGGGTCACGCCATGTACACGCGCTTTGAAATAGTTCACAAAAATGACTTGAGATTCTTCCGCCGTTGACACGTGTGGCTGACGTCACGTACCCCAGAGCGTGGGACCGAAGGTAATCACCCCCTCGTCACGTGTCAAATCCATGCTATCAAGAATCCAACTTTTAAATGATTGTCGATTTATGCATAATGTTCTTAGGGCACAAAGGTCATGGGTTCAATATCAATCAGAATCTGTCCTGGAACAAACACGTTACTAATGTATGTAGAAAGGTTCATGCAGCTCTATATCCCCTGAAACGTCACAGGAACGCTTTTCTTCAAAACCTTTAATTAAAATTAATTCAATCGCTGAAAACGAAACCTACAACCTATTTTCCAGTCAGTGATCGGGTCAGGGATGGGATGAATGATGCCTCCAACTTGGGGCGAGGATAGGAATTGTGCCGGCTGCCGAGGCCTATCGCACTCCTCTGGGGCAATCATTAACGACTGACAGAAAATGAAATGATATAGTGGAGAGTGTTGCTGGAATGAAAGATAACAGGGGAAACCGGAGTACGCGGAGAAAAACCTGTTCCACCTTAGCTTTGTCCAGCACAAATCTCACATGGAGTGACCGGGATTTGAACCACGGTATCCAGCGGTGAGAGGCTGGCGCGCTGCCGCCTGAGCCACGGAGGCTCCTAATTCAATCACTACTATTCCCAATTTTCGGCTACTGTGATACGGTACTACTCAATCTAAATGCTGAACAAGCTTTGCGACTTCAACGAGAACAGAACTCATGCATACGATATGCCTTCCGGCTGCGACATGACGCTCATGTTACACCATACCTCAAAACATTGGGATGGCTACTGACTACGCATAAATGAAGGAAGGAATGACATTTATTTACCAAGTGCTTTGGATGAACACTCCTATTTACCTATCTTCTAATTTCCGTTACCTTTCCCCATTCCATGAAATTAGTACCCGTCCTGGTTCCCTACTTGAAATTCCAATAAATCGAACGAAGTTCTACAATCATTCCTTCTGGTTACTGCATCGAGACTCTGGAATACGCTCCCAATGGATATTCGGCGCCTTACTTTCTCTCAAAAATTCAAATATGCCTGCCAAAAGTATTTCCTGGGAACATATAACTGAGTTGTGTGAGTCATCGGGTGTATGTTGTGTGAATATTTTTAAAATGTATTATGCACTTCAGTCATTGTTATTAATACTATATTTCCTATTCATATTCTGATTCTTATTCTTCCCATCTGCCCATTTCCAGAGTTGCGTGATTATAGAGTCCATACTAATTGCCCTACTGAGTCGTAAACTATCTGTCCGTAGTTTATTATTTTTTGTAGAATTACTATATCTTATTTTACTTTTATGTTTATATTTTTAAATGTTATTGTTTGAAGTGATTAAGTGTAAGAGAGTGCCGTGTGCTTTAACTTCGCCACAAATGCAAGTCAGGAATAAATAAATTTAACGACAGGAAATAAACCTTACCAAGCCCTAACGGCGAAGTTGCTTACAATAACAAGGACAAGTTTCAGAACTGGGAAAATACTTTCAGTCCCTCTTCAACAAGCCAACGGCCGTAGCCGTGTTGAAACACCGGATCCTGTGAGATTTCCGAAGTTAAGGAACATTGGGCGTGGTCAGGAGTTGGATGGGTTGCCACGCGCTGTTGGTTGGTGGGCAAGGGAATGGAGGAGCGAAAAGGAACTGGCCACCCTACCGCACGTAAACTCCGGCTCAGGAACACCTCTGCGGAGGTTCGGACGAGCCTTCGGGCAAAATAACCCTTATCTTACCTTACCTCTTCAACAGTGAGACAAAAAGTAAACTTTGCCTTCCAAGAAAACACACTCACTAACTCATCTTCACCCACCAGGAAATAGTTCCGACGGGCCATCCATTCACTCAAGAACATGGACTCTATAATCACCCAAACTCTGGAAATATGCAGATGGGAAGGCGATTGAAAACTAACAGAGATAATCTGCGAGATTTGGAAAACAGAGAAACTTCCAAATTGCTGGACTTTAGCTCTAATATTCACTCTACATAAAGAAATATGATAAAACAGACGTGAATGGCTACTGAGTCATCTCACTACTCCCAATACTGCGTACAATATTCTCTCGAAAGTCCTCTAAATTAAAGCAGAGAAACAACTGGATCTTCAACTGGGAGACAACCAAGGAGAATTTAGGAAAGGATGCCCGTGTGTTGAACAAATTATGAACCTTAACTCAGTTTTATCGTCTCTGAAATTTAGGAATAAGAAATGCGTTGTGACCGCTCAAATACGGAAAAGAAGGGTTCAGTTACCTTCACGTCTGGTATTTACTGTCTCCTGGGTTTCCCGAGATGCCATATTGTTGCACCACCTGTTTCTCGAGGAATACTAGGGAATCAATTATATCAGCG
Source organism: Anabrus simplex (assembly GCF_040414725.1). Lineage (NCBI taxonomy): Eukaryota > Metazoa > Arthropoda > Insecta > Orthoptera > Tettigoniidae > Anabrus > Anabrus simplex. The sequence continues at coordinate 238,858,741 of NC_090269.1, forward strand.
CCTCTGCATGGAAATATTCGCAGAATGTGCTTGACCTGCTGCTAAATGATACACTTTGTACGATGGGAGAAACCAAATACATAGTTCATAAATCTGTGGCTTGGTTCTAAAAGGGCCAATGTCAAAAAACCTGTTTTTGAGCTATGAGCATTTGAAGTTTTGCTTATAGTTTTCCAATTACTTTTTTCAACAACTAACTTTAAATAACTTTATACTTTGTAGAAGTCACTTTATTAAACGCAAATTTTTTCTATCGTATTCTTTAAAAATTGCCAGGTCTCTAATCTTTATTGGTAATCTAACATTATTGGCAACGGCTTATTTAATTAAACGTTAACTGTTCGTTTAGTACTTAACACAGACATTGGCCCTTTTAACATGTTGCAAGCCAGGATAAAACGCGTTTGTATCAGTTAATTTCTCAATTTCGATAAAAAATGACATTGGCCCTTTTAGAACCAAGCCACAGAAATTTATGTAAATCGAGATCTTTCTGGAATTATATAATTATGTCATCACAAACAGACTCTTGTTGCAAGAGCAAGTCAAGTTTTGTCGTTATTTCAACATTACAGCTACAAAAAGTATTTTCACAGAATGTGCTCGTGTAGCGCAGTTGTGGTTGTGTTTGTTTTTTGAAGAACAGAAGTGTTTTGAGATATCCAATGTGCGCTTTTTACCTTTCCGGGTGTGGGGAATGTATTTATTGAGTTAACTGTCTTCAGAAATTGGTATGCCTTTGCCAATAAAATCCAAACATTCACTAGCTTTTTCTTTGCTGGCTCTGGTTTGTTTCTCAGATTCTATGTCTATTTTTAACCTTTTACTGTTCTGATTGTTAATATTCGCGCTTGTTTCTGACAATTCTTCTTCTTCTTCTTTTTAATCTGTTTAGCCTCCAGTGTTGGATTTACCCTCGGACTCAGCGAGGGATCCCACCTCTACCGCCTCAAGGGCAGTGTCCTGGAGTGTGAGACATTGGGTGGGGGATACAACTGGGGAGAATGACCAGTACCTAGACCAGGCTGCCTCACCTGCTATGCCGAACAGGGGCCTTGCGGGAGGATTGGAAGATTGGGAGGGATAGACAAGGAAGAGGGAAGGAAGCGGCCGTGGCCTTAAGTTAGGTACCATCCCGGCATTTGCCTGGAGGAGAAGTGGGAAACCACGGAAAACTACTTCTAGGATGGCTGAGAATCGAACCCACCTCTACTTATTTGACCTCCCGAGGTTGAGTGGACCCCGTTCCAGCCCTCGTACCACTATTCAAATTTTGGGGCCGAACTGGGAATCGAACCCGGGCCTCCGGGGGTGGCAGCAAATCACACTAACCACTACACTACAGAGGCTGACTTCTGACAGTTCACTGTCTTTAAATAACAGCAGAATTTTGCTTTGTTTTTGATCATACCAAAATTATGTAATTCGAACAGGTGCTTACATACCTACCGTCTGCCTCGTTCATCAATCACAACAGACTTTGCCAACAATGAGAGAACTACGTTTCAGTTTGGGAAGTTTGAATGCGTAACAGTTTTACCAATATTTAAACAGCACGATTTTATATTTTTTTAAAATACTTTTTATTAAATTATATATATACAGTAATTGCTTACTGATTTTAAGAGCCTAGTATTTTTTTTCCATATATTTATCACTATACTTGTGGACTTACAGTAACAAAACATCAATGGATATACAAAAAAGAATAACGAGTGGAAACTTATCGTATTATGCTTTGCAAAACAGTTTGAAATATAGAAATATCATCAGGAATACGAATATTAGCATATATTCAACAGTATGTTAATGAACTGTTAATGAGGGAGAGTATTTCCAACATATGTATTTCAGTTTACTCTTAAGGGATAATACATAAGGGTGACAGCTAAAGGAAGTCATTTCACAGATTAGACAATTTAATCAGTCATCATTAAATTGCATTTTGGGCTATCGCCTAGGTGGCTGATTTCCTATCAGTTGTTAACCTAGTCTTTTATAAATAGCTTCAAAGAACTTAAGACATTTATCGTGCAATTCCCTCGATAAATTATTCCGATTTATAATTCCTCTTCCTATAAATTACTATTTTTCTCCTTTTTCTACCGCTTTTCCCACACCTGTGGGATCACGAGTGAGAATTTTGTCGCAGATGTGGTTTTGACCCTTTTACGGCCGGGTGCCCTTCTTGACGCCAACCCTATATGGAGGGATGTAATCACTATTGCGTGTTTCTGTGGTGGTTGGTAGTGTAGTGTGTTGTGTGAATATGAAGAGGAAAATGTTGGGACAAACACAAACACCCAGTCCCCGAGCCAGAAGAAATAATCAGAGGCGATTAAAATCCCCGACTCGGCCGGGAATCGAACCCGGGACCCTCTGAAGCGAAGGCCTCATTGGATGAGTCAGACTCTTCCTATCAATTATTATTTAACCTAATTTGTCCTTTTCAATTCAACTTTATCTTCAGTGAAGCTTATTCGTCTACTAACGTCATTGCACGCTGACAGCTCGGTACAGACAGCTTAGTCGAGCTGCTCATCTCCTTATTCCCAAGTCTTCCTAGGCTGAAGTTTGCATCATTTTCTTAACACTGCTCTTTTGTCGGAAATCACTCAGAACAAATCGTGCTGCTTACCTTTGAATCAAGAGTATGGTTGCATCGAAGGGCAGTGTAAGGTGCTCTCGTCTTTCCTTACGACGAATAATAATAATAATAATAATAATAATAATAATAATAATAATAATAATAATAATAATAATAATAATAATAATAATGTTATTTTGCTTTACGTCCCACTAACTACTTCTTTTACGGTTTTCGGAGACGCCGAGTTGCCGGAATTTAGTCCCGCACGAGTTATTTTTACGTGCCAGTAAATCTACCGACACGAGGCTGACATATTTGAGCACCTTCAAATACCACCGGACTGAGCCAGGATCGAACCTGCCAAGTTGGGGTCAGAAGGCCAGCGCCTCAACCGTCTGAGCTACTCAGCCCGGCACCGTTAATTATTCTTGCCCACTGGGCTAACTAGATCAAAAGAGATAAATTAATTTCGAAGAGGGTCAACATCAAAATATTTCAACAAAAAAAAAAAAAAAACCGCTTAGAGATCTTCATACAATCGAAACGGATAGTAATCGGATTAGCTTAACTCGGTAACCATTAGAAGGAATTTATCACATCAAATACATTTTAAAACACACCACACTACCAACCACCACAGAAACACGCAACAGTGATTACATCCGTCCACATAAGGTTGGCGTCAGGAAGGGTATACGGCCGAATGTTTTGTTTTAAAAGGAACATTTTATAGTTTTGGAGTCAAGCTCCATGGCTAAATGTTTAGCGTGCTGGCCTTTGGTCACAGGGGTCCCGGGTTCGATTCTCGGCAGGGTCGGGAATTTTAACCAGCGTTGGTTAATTTCGCTGGCACGGGGGCTGGGTGTATGTGTCGTATTTATCACCATTTCATTCCCATCACGACGCGCGGCTTGCCCATGGGCTTCAAATCAAAAGACCTGCACCTGGCGAGCCGAACATGTCCTCGGACACTCCCGGCACTAAAAACCATTCGCCATTTGATTTACTGTTTCGGAACTTTGAAATGTAATATAATTTTGTGGTCATCTTGTGTTAATTTTATATTTTTACGCTACGGAAAATGTTCAAAATTAGATTTTATATAATACCTCCAAGGAGCCTCCATGGCTCCGGCGGCAGCGCGCCGGCCTCTCACCGCTGGATTCCGTGGTTCAAATCCCGGTCACTGCATGTGAGATTTGTGATGGACAGAGCGTAGGCGGGACTGCTTTTCCTCCGGTTACTCCGGTCTTCCCTGTCATCTTACATTCCAGCAACACTCTCCAATTTCATTTCATCTGTCAGTCGTTGCTCATTGCCCCAGAGGAGTGCGACAAGCTTCGGCAGCCGGCACAATTCCTATCCTCACCGCTAGATGTGGTAGTCATTCATTCCATTCCTGACCCGTTGAAAAAATGACTGGAAACAGACTGTGTATTTAATAACCGCACGTCAGAATGTGAGACACGTAAGAGTTACTGAAATATCTGAATGTTTTGTCGCATCAAGTTTCTTGACTTGACGCGCTTTTAACACAATATTCCTTTGATTACGATTCGTGAAGGTTATCTTGAAACAGCCCTCATAAACACATAAACACATGGATATTCCTAAAAAGAAAAAGGAAAGGCCTAAAAGTGACACACACACACACATCTTCAAGACTTGTATATGAACTAGCTAGCGAACTTTTCTTCACTGAGGACGTATGACTTACTATAAATCTATAATCTACAACAGAATATCAAGAGTTGTTACATGAATTAAAATCGAAGAAGACAAGAAATTTGGAGTGACTTTTATATAACGGAGGAAATGGCAACAAACAATTGGTGCCAAAGTTGCTTTGATCTAGGACATACAGTGACTCTTGCAGCGGTCTATGGTTTCCATCATAAGGCATGTGTTGTACTTAGTTTTCACGAATCGAACTATGATTGTATGTGCCGATGGTGTGAAAAATTTTGTGGTCGTTGCCACGCCCTGGAGTGCCCGAAAAGACCTTGTTCTCTGACAAAACTTTGTAGCGAATAAGTTTATATTCTTGCACATTGCGTGTTTTACCATTTTATAAAATAAATACTGGTTAACTGCACGTCTAAAAATGTTATAAGAAAAGGTCTACAAAACAGGAAAAAAAAATTTAAAAAAATACTTTTTGCGTTGTGAAATGTGTACGTCAGAGAGAACAAAATGAATTAATTTTACATGTCGAATGATGGATGATTATCAGTGCCATTCGGTTCATCGAGCACGCTCTTCTCTGCACTAACTGAGAAAATCGGCGGTTTACCGTATATTCAGCATGATTTTCTGTATAAAGAGAATTTCCTTCGCTCAACAAAAATTGCAAGGCGTCCGAGGATTTTCTCGGCATGGCATGTAATATTTCAATAAAATAAATGCGTGATTTGAAAAAAAAAGTACAAAACTGAAGAATAGAACAAAATAAATGTTAACAAAGATAAACCAGTTCAGTTCTAATTTCAAGTAAATTGAACAATCTCTAAAAATAATCCCTACGTGACTGCGCTGATTAATGTTTCACCTAAATACCACGAGAGTTGGTCGACTTGTTCTGATCCTTCAACTAGTTCTATGATACGAAGCGTTTGCTCCTATGAGTGAACCGGTAGTATGACTAAAGCGCCACCATCGGTATTCTCCGGTATTAAACCGGTCTATCGTTCTCTATCGGACGTTTGTCGGAGTTTCAGGAACAGTCGACCGATTGATATGGTACAGTGATTGTCACACTGTTTAGGTGGACACTGTACGGTATAATAATTTCGTGTGGCTATTTTAAGACGAGTGCAGCCCTTGTAAGGCAGACCCTCCGATGAGGGTGGGCGGCATCTGCCATGTGTAGGTAACTGCGTGTCATTGTGGTGGAGGATAGTGTTATGTGTGGTGTGTGAGTTGCAGGGATGTTGGGTACAGCACAAACACCCAGCCCCCGGGCAATTGGAATTGACCAATGAAGGTTAAAATCCCCGACCCGGCCGGGAATCGAACCCGGGACCCTCTGAACCGAAGGCCAGTACGCTGACCATTCAGCCAACGAGTCGGACACACTGTGCGGTGAAGTAGGGATTATCTGTAGGGACTGTGTTGATATACAGTAATCCGACGAATATACCGGTTAGTAGGAAAAAGAGTGTGCTTGATTAACCGAAAGACACGGATAAGCATAGCTCAGTCGACTTGTAAAATTGGTTTCATGTTCTTTTGTATAATTATGTTCATGACTCACACATTTTACATCACAAAACGTTGCTTGATTTTAATTTGATGGAATTATTTTTCTTACAACATTCTAAAATTTGCAGTTAACACAACTTTCATGAGGACTAGCTTTAAATTTCCTGCAATTATCATTGGGATAACCTGTACGCATGTAACCGGAAGAGTATTGCATTAAACACCCTTCGCAGACAAGGAAGCTGATGGAGTAAAACATTTGGCTTTTTTACACAAGTGTCCAAAAGTTAAGCATAAGTTACGAGTAAGCAGGCCAACAGGAAATAGACCGCAAGTCGCACGACATATGCACCTACGAACCTTACGTGTTCGCTCTGTATAGGAAAGGAGTGTTCCCTGCTTTGACTAGCGGCGTAACCGCAAGGTAAACGCAGCCAGTGCCTGCGCCCCATGTTCCCTCATTCGTGTCTGCCCTGTTATAGTGTGCGGAGTGTAGCCTCGTGGTGAACGTGACAATGGCACACAGGCCCACTTGGACCCTGTTTTGCAGGGTAGAATACTCGCCCGCTTGGAAGCAGGTCAGACACAGACCGAAGTCGCCGTATCCTTAAATGTACCACAAAGTGTCATTTCGAGGTTTTGGAGACGATTTCTAGAAACGGGAGATGTTAGTCGTAGGCCTGTATCAGGTCGACTAAGGGTAAGCACTCCATAGCAGGACCGATATCTGGCCTTAATCGCCAGACGAAATCGGGGTGCACCTGCAAGACAATTGTCGGCGGAGCTTGCAGCCGTCTCAGGGGTTGCCGTTTCCCGGCAGACTGTGTACCAGAGGCTCAGAACAGCAAGGCTGTTTGCCCGACGTCCAGCGGTGTGCGTCCCGCTCACTCCAGCACAGAGACGGGCCCATTTACTGTGGAGCCGTCAACATCGAAACTGGACCACGAATGAATGGAGGCATGTGCTCTTCACAGATGAATCCCGCTTCAGTTTGCAGAACGATTCCCATCACACATTAATCTGGAGAGAACCGGGTAGCCAATACAACCACAGGAACATTGCGCAACGGGACCAGTGTGGTGGTGGTGGCGTCATGGTGGGGGGTGGCATCATGTTGGATGGCCGTACGGACCTGCACATCTTCATGGGTGGTCCGAGGAACACTGTTAACGCTCGGAGATACAGGGATGAGGTATTGAGACCACATGTTCGACTCTTTAGAGGTGTGGTTGGTCCAGACTTCCTCTTAATGGACGATAATGCCCGACGCACCGCGCTGCCCTGATGGATGAATTTCTGGCTGGGGAAGACATTCATCGCATAGACAGGCCAGCAAGGTCTGCGGATCTGAATCCTATAGAACATGACTGGGATGCATTAGGGAAGCGAATTGCATCCCGCCAGCCTCAACCAAGGATCCTCCAAGACCTTCGCATTGCCCTTTCGGAAGAATGGGATCGACTGTCACAAGAGCTCTTGGACCACCTGATAGAGAGCATACCACGTCGCTGCGAAGTATGTGTGGCCGTGAGAGGTAACCATACACGCTATTAACAGCATATTTTGTTGTGGAAGACATTGCCAAGATTTGTTAGTTGTTGTCAAAGGTGTACCTTAGCTATCAGAACCTTTCTGACACTGTTTTTTGGACAAGTTGTGTGACATATGGTATGTGAGTCAGCTTCCGTTTGTTCAGCAATCCGTCTGACATTCCTATCAGGCGGTATGGCCTCGTTTATTGATTATGCTTAACTTATGGACTCTAGTGTAGTAACTCTGACAAGTCTCAGATTTTGACGTGGAGGAATTAAAATCTAATTAAGAAGATTTACCTGTGGTAAATATAGTATGCAGTTTTACTTCAAAGTTTCGAAAGAGTCAAATACTTCCGTTTAAAAACAAAGAAGAAGGCATTTTGACAAATATGGTCTCATCAACACCAAATGTTGTCCCTGTCATCATATAGTAAACTTTTATATTTAAATAATCAGTTCTATTTTTTAATTCGTTAACTGAGCACTCCATTTTCAAACGTTATGTTTAAAATAGTAGCACTAGGGGAATTAGAGAAGAAAAATATAGCATTTAAATCATTTGATATACCATTGGCAGATGATGGCGCCACTGAATTCAATCGGAAAATTACCGGAGAATGCCGGATGTGAGCTGCACTCACACTACAGATTGAAATCATAGTAGCAGCTACTCCACTCCCAGCACTAGTTCCTTCGCCACCAAGGTCACCAGATCTTACACCTATCGAATATTTGTTTGGGAAACTATAAAGGGTAGCGAGGTTAAGACCTCTGTACAGTCAGAGGAGGATCATATACCACAAATCCATACTGCGACTGGAATACTGAGCACTGGCCGTATGCGCCAGTCGCTGCACCGCCGATGTAGGTTCTGTAATCAAGTTGCTATTTGAAACCCTTTTGTAATGTAATTCACGACGGGTTGCTGTTGTTGGGTTGGTGGATGTTTCTCGACAAATTGTGACATGGACGTTCATTACCATATTCGAAGCGTTGTCAAAATTTCATGCCCTACTGCGTCCAAACCATGCATATCCGGACTTCAGCATCCCCTGAAAAATTAACAGTTTTCCGTCCCGCACATTATACTAAGCGTTGCCGGCGTTATTCTGAATCACGCTGTTGAGTAGCTCGTTGAACGTACAAAACGGCATTGTGTAATATATCTAATGCCTGTATTAAATATAAATCCTGTTATTAGTGTGATAGTACTAAAATGATAAATCAGAATGTTATTTCGTTCTGAATCCATTCTATATGCTTAAAGTATTTGATATCGGCTCATGTGACTTTATATTTGTGAGATAATTTGATTAGTTAGTAAATAAGGTATTTTGGCTGTGTTTCAGGAAAGAATGTACAGCACATCGATGATGCGGTAACCTCTCGTTGGCTGACTTCACACAACCGCCGTCTGCTGATGTGGGGCTGTCTAGTTCTGATTTTAATGCTTGTCGTTATTATAGCTGTTGTACTAAACTTCACCATCACGGGTAGTCCGACAGTTGAAAATACAACTTTGTCGCCAACATATCAGATTATACCAACCATCGACCCTCCACCAGGTGAGTTCTTCGACCGAACAAGGAAAAATACATTATTTTCTTCTCATCCAAACCGGGGTGATCAGACAAACGACTGTGATAGACAAGGGTTTACTGTGGTGGACACCGATTATGTTGAGTTTTCTCGAAGTTAATCTATAAGGTTACAAAATCAATACCTATTTGGGAATTATCTGCAATGAGATTAAATTTTCTAGAGTTTGGCTTTTAAGTTTTCAAAACCAGTTCTGAGCCTCATTTAAGTCACTATTGAGAAAAGCGTTTTCGCAACATAGTGGTCAAAACACGGATTCGAATTGACATCGAACTTCCCTTTTTATTTTCTTTCTTTGTGAGTCTAATAGTAACATGTACTGAAGATATATTGACGTATAATACGTCAGTCGTTTCTTGTACTGGATCTCTCTGTAAAATACGTGTGTTCCACAAGAAATTGGGCAGGCCCTACAAGAGTTTCTTCAATAAATTCAAAATTGTAAGAAACTTGCAAACATAATTACTAGTTTTAAAAGAAAGCCCAAAGAGTTTTCTCAAATAGCTTTCATTGTCAGATGACACAACATTGCCTTATCAAGGTTGAAAGTCATTGTACACATCTGATAGCACAACTCTATGCTGCCAGCTATCGGCAAACTATACAGCTATTCTGGGAACATTTTGATACGACCTTGTAATTGAATGTGCGGGGTTTAGGTTTACAGAAATTCTTTTTGTTGGATTACTCTTTTGGGAATGTCGTCAAACCTTACTATTTCCAATCTCCATGCACTCAACATCATCCTGAGTCTAAGAATCAAAGAAATATTTATCCACCTAATCCAGTATCCAGTATCTTTGTTTTCTCCAGATGTACAGTTTTCCAACCTTAATATCCAGGGAGAAAATAGTTGTACTGAATTTACTACTAATCTGGTTTAACATATCTCTTCCTTCCTCTAGACCCATAGTTCAGCTCCATGCAATACTCTGCTCAACACTAATGTCTTGAACACCATTCTTTGGATATTATATACCCAGGTACTTTGTCTCCAAAATCATAACAACTGAGAGGGCCACCGTCCCCCTTCCATTTCGCTCCATTAATTTGATCCTCCCATCCCCCTTCTTTGTTTATAAGCACTCCCAGACATTCTAACCTATCGACCTCTTCAATCATCTCCCCCTGGGCCACCCATTTCCTCTCCTTCTTTCTCGACCCGTTCTTTCGAACTACCAATACCTTCAATGTATTACAGTTAACTTTCAGGGACCACTTCTTTGCATATTCGGAAACCGCATTTAAACTTCTCTGTAAACCCCACCCTGTTAAGGTCATTAATATCACATCAGCAAAAATCGATTCTGGGGTCTCTATATCGTTTACTACCGAAGATACCCAGTTATTCTCTCCGTTACCTTGCAAAATATCATTTATAAATAATAGAAATTAAACCGGCGATAGTTTACAGCCCTGTTTTAAGCCCATCTTACATTCAATCAGATCGCTTACTATTTTTTTTTTCAATTTAATACAACAATAGACTTTATCGTATATAGCCTCAATCACTCGGATAATCTTTCCTGAAACTCCCACCGTTCCAAATTTTTCCACTAACGGGCTTCTACTCACAGTATCGAAAGCTTTTTCAAAATCAATGGCAGCTGGATATACTTTACCTACTTCCTTATTCAGATATTTCTCCAGGGTCACCTTGACTGTCACATTATCCGTTGTCCTTCTACCCTTTCTAACACCACCCTGAAAAATTGACAGTATCGTTGCTCTTCCCCCCGGTCTCTCAGTCTGTTCGCTAGTACACCTGTATAAATCTTACTCAAGGAGTCCGATAAAGTTATATCTCTATAATTACTCGTTAGATTCCGCTCACCTTTCCTTTCATAGATTAGGCATATGATCCCAGTTTACTACTCATTTGGAAACCTATCACCCTCGAAAATCTTAATGAATAATTTTTCTATGCCCTCTATCATCTGACTATATTTACCTATTTCCTTCCAAAACAAGGGGCTGCCTGGCCGAGACGGTAAAGGCGTGTTCGATTCGCCCGGAAGGACGTGGGTTCGAAGCCCCGTCAGGAAGTAATAAAATTTGAGAAACGAGATTTCCACTTCCGGAGGTGCATATGGCCCTGAGGTTCACTCAGCCTACACCAAAAATGAGTACCAGGTCAATTCCTGGTGGCAAAGGCGGTCGGGCGTAGAGCTAACCACTCTACCCCATCACGTGCCGAGGTTAACAATGGTGGAAGCCTTTACCTTCCACTCCTCCAAGGGCCTTCGTGGCCTGTACGGAGGTGACTTTGCTTTGCTTTTGCTTCCAAAACAAGTTATTGGTACCATTGCTTCCACCAGCCGGCCTACCCTTAAGTTTTCCTTTCACCTCTATTACTTCTGATATTTCTTTATCAAGCTCATATATCTGTATATCCACTCTCCTCCGCATGACTTTCTCCCTCCTGTATCTTTTCATCTATCCTTCCCTCCTAACAATTCTTGGAAGTAGTCCACCCGTGAATCGTAGTCGATATTCGGTTTGTCAACCCTCTTCCCCCTTTTCAACTTTGTTTACTCTGTCCCACACCCTTTTAGGTTGCTTCATCCTACACTCCCTGTTTATTGCCCCTGCTTGTTCTCTTACCCATAATTTCTTCCTCTTAGAAATGTTAAGCTTGTATTATTTTCTTAATTTACAAAAGTCTTCTCTTTTTGCACTCCCTCCGTGCTTTCTATATTCTTTTAGAGATCTCATGACTATTTTTCTGATTTCCTTATTCATTGTACCACCCTTCTTCCCCTCCCGTCTTTCTTTCTAGCTATCTGAGCTACCCTCTTAATAGGGTATTCAATTAGTTCCAGCGCTCTGTCAGCATTGCTTTCTCTCAACGCTACCTCCCATCCACAATTAATTAAAGTTCATTTTCTATAAGAGCGTCAAAATCCCGCTTTACGTTTTCTGACCATCTTTATTTAATATATCTTCTACCCTTCACAACACTCCTCTTTTTCTCTCCTTCCTTTTCTCTCTCTCACTTCTTTCCATCTTTACCCAAACCGGGGCATGGTAGGATTCAACTCAGTCCCCTGTTTCTATCCTCTTAATTCTCCCTAACATATCTTTCGAGCTAATTACTAAATCTATAACTCTTCCACCCTGCGATGTAATATAGGTCAGCTTCCCTTTCCTGTCCCCTTCCCACCAGCCATTCAAAATATAAAATTTGCCTGCGGCACATATTTCTAAGGGTTTTAACCCATAACTATTCCTCTCTTTATCTTCGCTACATCATCTTCCCCTCATCATCATATTATCCTCTTTGCTGTATGTTGGACAGCGATCACCTATCCTAGCGTTCCAATCACCGAATAGCAACATTCCGTCTTCTTCATATTTCCCCCTATGGCACTTGTTTCCAAAAATGAATCCTCAAAAAGAATGGCATTAGCGTATGTGGAGCCATTGGGGTGACAGTATAGAAAAGCCAAGCATACGTTATTTTCTCTCCCTTTCTCATTCCCTATATTGAACCTGACCCTGACCACCTCTTCCATCTCATTTTCAATTTCTTCAATTAACTCACTAATTCCTTCCTTTATTAAAACAACTATACCCCCGGCGTCCTTCCCTTGGTCCGCTCTTTTGTTTTTAATTTGTACTTGACCACAAATCGCCTCCACGTTAATACCTTCCATATTTCTAAGCATGTTTCTAGAAGCACCACAATGTCGCAGCTTTATACTAATTTTATTACTTCTTCATTACCCATCTTACTTGACAATCCTTCAATATGTACAAGTCCTATCGTCCAGTCTAGTTATAACCTAACCTCTCCCTGCATCACAACTTCTTCCCTTATTTTTACTCCCCTCTGCCACATTACTTGATTTACTTCTCGTTATTATGGCCCTCTCGCTTTCCACCTCCGTTCCATATTTTGGGGCACTTTGAGACGCCCTTTGTCCGCCTTATCCTCCACACCTTTAGTTTTCTTTCCCCACTGGTCCCTTAAACTCAGGCCTCTATTCCTTTTGTTTATTCTCGCGCACCTTCACCTTTTCCATGCATGTGCACACTGTTGACTTGCAGATTCTTCAGTTTCTCCCTCCACCAACACTTGCTGAATTCTCGTTTCCGTTCCTGAGCTGCACTGGACACTGACCTCTGCCATGCGCCCGCCTCTTGCCTCATCACTTCTCTCCGTTTGCTCTGCGACCTGTCTATCACCTTGCCTCGTCACCATGCACGCTTCCTGTTTTTGCTTCTCATCCATTTCCTGAAGCTTAGCCACTCACCACGTTCTCATCCATCTACCATTTACCACAACCAGTTGTTGGCCCCTGATGTATGTTCTCAGTCCTCGGTGTTCGGCTTTCACTAGATGACTCCTTAAAATTTTCAAGGTCTTGCTGCCTTCACTCCCCAAGTCCTCTTTTCACCCATACTTTCTCGCCTTGTAAATTCCCAGCGTTTCGCACAACAATATCGGCCATCAAGGTAGATAACAACCTGATCTTAATTGGCCTATGACCTCTCATTTTGCCTACGCTTTCTACATCGTCAGTGTCAACTTCACTGAAGTTAATCTTCATGTTGTTTTGTATCACTTCCACACTTTGTATACTATGCCCACTTTATTTTCCTTCACTCCCTCCTGGACACCATACATAAATATACATTTTCTCGTACGTTCCCGGCTACTGGTTGCTTCCGCTTTCTTCAATTTAACCACCTCCTCTTCGAGATTGTTTAGCCTTCTTAATCAATAGCACAATTTTTTCCTCACTATTTCCCACCTTGGATATTGTCTCACCCATTTTTTCTTGGATCCACCTCTTCATGTCATCAAACTCTTTTGATTGATCCTGTATCATTTCCTTGATTTGGTTCATCTGACACGCTTCTTTCACCACCTCCTTAACCACCTTCTTAATTGCTTCAATGTCATCCCGACTGATATTTCCACTTGTATTTGGGCCGGGATTCAATTCCCCAAATAACTAGAAACACTGCCGCCACAGCTGCCACAGCTTCCACCAAAACCACCTCTCTCATACTTCCCAAATTGTCCTTGCACTCCATTCTCCTTGTTGTTTTCCTCTTCAAACTCCTCTGCCATCTTCCAATTGCGGCTCGATATTTCTCCACTGAAATCATGTCTCGGCACTCGCAACTCAGCACATTCACTTTCATTGCTCGCTTAGGCTAGACTGATATTCACCTAATCGATAGCTTTATTTGCCTTTGGCAATTTTATAAAATCATTAACAGTACATGTTTCGACTGTTTCCAAACATAATCAGCCACATTCACGTAAGCTAAGGTGTAAATAAGGTAATCAAGAGTTGCAACGCGAAAAACTGTACGATCTAGGTGCTTTAAGAGAATCAGTTCGAATAAATCTTCCGCTGTTGAACCAACAATAAAAGGATGTATTTGATACTCTAATGAAAGTTGTAAATGATGGACTGGAGGGATTTACTTCTTGGACGCTCCCGAGGGTACAGGAAAAACTTTCTTAATTTAATTGATTTTAGCAACAATTCGCTCACACAATGAAATTGCACTCGCACTTGCTTCATCAAGGCATTGCAGCTGCATTGTTGGAAGCCCATTCAGCGCTAAAATTTCCGTTGAATATGCAAACCAACGAAACTCCGACATGCAACATATCGAAGAACTCTGCAATGGCAAAGGTTTTGCAACAGTGTAAATTAACAGTGTGGGATGAATGCATCATGGCACATAAAAAGTATTTGGAGGCATTAGACCGAACCATGCAAGATCTGCGGAACAATCAAAACCGATTTGGTGGAGCGATGATTTGTTAGCAGGAGATTTTCGTCAAACATTGCCAGTGATTCCGCGGTCAACTCCTGCTGATGAACTTAATGCATGTTTAAAGTCATCAGTTTTGTAGAAACACGTCAATATACTAAATATAAGCCAGAATATGCGTGTCGAGTTGCAAAATGATCCATCTGGAGAGATAATTTCGAAACAACTACTTGACACTGGTGTCCGGCTCCATGGCTAAGTGGTTAGCGTGCTGGCCTTTGGTCATAGTGGTCCCGGGTTCGATTCCCGGCAGGGTCGGGAATTTTAACCATCATTGGTTAATTTCGCTGGCACGGGGGCTGGGTGTATGTGTCGTCTTCGTCATCATTTCATCCTCATCACGACGCGTAGGTCGCCTACGGGAGTCAAATCTAAAGACCTGCACCTGACGAGCCGAACATGTCCTCGGGCACTCTCGGCACTAAAAGCCATACGCCATTTCAATTATTTTTTTCATTGACATTGGTAATGGCAAATTCCCTTCAGACGTTCTGAGTGGCTGCATTACTTTTCCTGACAATTTTTGACGGTTTACTGAATCCAAAACCGAACTCATTCAAGAGGTGTTCCCAAACATTACTCAAAATTACACCGATCAAATTTGGTTGAGCGAACGAGCTATATTGACTGCCAAAAACATGGATGTAAATGAATTAAATTTCAAAATTCAAAATGAAATTGCCGGTGAATTGAGGACATACAAATCAGTTGATTCCGCTACTAACCAAGATGATGTCGTCAACTATCCACCCGAATTTTTGAACTCGCTGGATTTGCCAGGATTGCCACCTCACATTCTTCAATTAAATGTCGGATCAGTGGCCATAATGTTGCAAAATATCAACCAACCGCGTCTTTGTAATGGCACACGGCGGTGAAAACATTACTGAACAACGTGATCGAAGCAACCATTCTAACGGGGAAGAATA
This sequence comes from Anabrus simplex, assembly GCF_040414725.1. Classification (NCBI taxonomy): domain Eukaryota; kingdom Metazoa; phylum Arthropoda; class Insecta; order Orthoptera; family Tettigoniidae; genus Anabrus; species Anabrus simplex. The sequence goes on from NC_090269.1 coordinate 238,874,394, forward strand.
AAGGAGAACACGTTTTGATACCACGCATCCCTATGATTCCGATTGACATACCATTTGAATTTAAACGACTGCAGTTTCCAGTGCGGCTCGCTTTTGCTATGACCATAAATAAATCCCAGGGGCAGTCATTGAGTGTTTGCGGCATTAATCTTGAAAACCCATGTTTCTCGCATAGCCAATTGTATGTTGCCTGTTCCTGTGTTGGAAAACCATCAACTTTGTTTGTTTACGCGCCAGGTATTCAGACAAAAATATATCGTGTACCTTAAAGCTTTACAATGAAAAATATCTTCATAGTGTTGATTGCAATCAGTGTTTTCTATGATAGTTATTTCCTACGAAGAAAGAGAAGTAAGTTTTGCCACATTATATTCACGCCATCAACTTATCAAATTACTTGATTTGCAACGGGGGATAATTATGGCTCTGTGAGGGAAAATCCAAAGAAAGGCAGCTCGATTTGTTCTGGGGGACTTCCGACAAAAGAGTAGCGTACACAAAAATGTTGCAATGTTTGGGTTGGGAAGAATTGAGAGAAAGAAGAAGAGCTGCTCGACTAAGTGGTATGTTCCGAGCTGTCAGCGGAGAAATGGCGTGAAATGACATTAGTAGACGAATAAGTTTGAATGGCGTTTATAAAAGTAGGAAAGATCACAATATGAAGATAAAGTTGGAATTCAAGAGGACAAACTGGGGCAAATATTCATTTATAGGAAGGGGAGTTAGGGATTGGAATAACTTACCAAGGGAGATGTTCAAAAAATTTCCAATTTCTTTGGAATCATTTAGGAAAAGGCTAGGAAAGCGACAGATAGGGAATTTGCCACCTGGGCGACTGCCCTAAATGCAGATCATTATTGATTGATTGATTGATTTGTAGACCTGCTGAACAGTTCCTATCTACGTCACACTCAATCAGGGTTATTTCTGGGTAGTGATATGCTGTGACCTATTTGAGCATTTCTTTATTCACAATCAAGATATTAATATTGCAGATAATGAAAACACGTTTTCCAGTAGTTTTTTTACTAACTTTTAGTAGCAGTAGAAAATTAACTCATTTGATGTTGATGATTCGTCATTTGCATTATTCTGATTTTTGAGTGTAGTACAGACTGAATTTAAGTTCGTTCCATTGTCATTAATTTTTGACAGAACGACGTCTGTCGGATCAGCTAGTTAATAATAATATTTTTCACAAAAAATTATTATGTACGGTACGTGAAAATAGTGAAATAATTAAGAATTTTATGTTTTCCGAATGCTTCAATACCTTTATCGAAAGGAAGGTCCAAGCCATCGCAAAAGGAAACAGGTATAAATAGTGACTCAAAAGCAATCGAACAGACCCATAATGTTCGAGAGTGAGCATAAGAGAGCCTAAAGGCAAAGTTTCAAATCCTGGACAGCCAATCACTACGAGCCGCAACCAGTACGTCTACTACTACCGCGTAGTATGTGGAGATATATACACCCTAAAGCACTCAAGGTTGCATTCGGGAGACTGTAGGTTCAAATTCCACCGTCATCCGCGTTGAAGACGGTTTTCCGAAGTTTTACACTTTCGCACCAGGCAAATGTTGGGGCTGTACCTTAACACATGGGTGACGGGCCCCGAGAAATCTCGCAGTACGCTCGCCAGCGGTAGGTGACGGGCCCCGAGAATTCTCGGTTTTATTCACGACATTGTTTTCGGTCTTCCTGTGACATCTCTTGACCATATCTTGAACTATTTCGGACGTTCACATTGAGTAGAATAAATCGTAGATGTATATCTACCACTTTTCTTTCATTCACGGCCTATTTTATTCTTTGATTTAGTTTCGAAACGTCGACTTTCTTTCTGCCGGTTCAGTCAATGACAAGATGATATTTTAGAAGAATTATATGCCGATGATCGTTCAAATGGAAATAGTCTAATGAATTAGTGGAAACTGAATGTGAGAGTGATAGTGGGAGCGATATTCATGCCTGTACAGGCCGTAATTTACCTAGTGTACTTACTTATTCAAGTGATTCTGACGACGACGATAACGATGTAAACATTAATGATGTGTTAGGAATTGACGCTGAAGATGGTTTTGTAAAGGCAGATTTACTACTACTAGGGGCATTGGAGAGTACCCATACCAACTTTAAAGATAAAATATTGACTGGTTTAATATTTTTGTACATTTTTATAATCAAGTGCACTCTAATATGTTTAGTAGAAAAATGTCCCGTCCATAGGGTATGTGACAAGCTCAAGCATCCGGTCAGCAATGTGTTTATAAGGCAACGGCCGTTACCTTTCCAATCCTAGTTTTGTGCCATTCTTGCTCCACCGAAAACCTTCGATGTGTTAGTGCGACGTTAAACCACTAGCAAAAATCACTCAAGAAGATGTCAACGAGTCGATGGAGATTGGAAATAGTGAAATTTGAGGACATTCACAAAAGAGACATTCACAAAAGAGTAGTCTAACCCAAATAATACGTCTGTAAACCTAAACTTCGCATATTCACTTACAGGGCCGTATCGCAATGTTCCCAGACTAGCTGGATAGTGCGTCAACAGCTGGCAGCATAGCGTTTTACTGAATCTACTGGCTCTGATTTAGCTTATCTCTATCCTTTTCAACCCCCCACATCTCAGAACCATAAAGAAATCTGCTTAGACCACCATTTTATAAACCATTCTTTGTGTTTCATACCTTATTCCCGGGAATTTGCTTTCGAGGATTTTTATGACTGACATAGCTACTAATCCTTTCTACGTATGTCTTTTGATATGGTCCTCCCATCCTCCTTTTCATCAATAAAGACCCCCAGATATTCCAACTTATCCACCTCCTCAATTATCTAGCCCTGCACTATCCACTTCCTATTGCTCTTTTTAGTTTTAGTTTTCCAGTCTACCAACACCTTAGTCCTGTTACAATTCATTTTCAACGCCTAGTTATTAGCATATTCTGGGACAGTGTTCCGCTTTGTACTGCCAGTTCTGGGGCGGTAATAATTTCCGGGGAGTATATGGAAGTAGAAATTGTGAAGACGCTACTGAGATATTAGTGGCTATTAAGGAGAGGGGAAGGTGGCTTACTGTTGCAAGCAGCTTTCCAATGTCAGATTGCAAGTAGGTATACTGAATGCTGGGCTAATAAGGTAAGAAGGATTATGGAAGGTCTGGGATTAGAGTACTTGTCTGAAGACTAAAGTATAAGGGAGAGAGGCTTATGGAAGATTGTTATAAGGAGGGTAAAGGATATATAAATGCAAACTTGGAAGGAGGAATGCTGGAAAAGATCGACACTAGACATATTTAATAGGATTAGTTTAGTTAATAGGATAATATTTATTTATTTATTTATTTATTTATTTATTTATTTATTTATTTATTTATTTATTTATTTATTTATTTATTTATTTATTTCTCCAGACCTACAGTATACAATAACAATACAATTTGATGTGATAAATGAGAAAAATAACCATGCCCAGCCTATAGCCAGAATTAAACTACAATGATATGAACAACAGATACTGATAAATAGCCATCCATAACTCCTTACAGGAGATCCAATGGCCCTGGCACTGCGGCATTAACGGCACACATATTTGCAAACAGGCAAAGTTAATAGGATAAGAATTAGCAACGTAGACAGACGGGTGAGAAGTGTTTTTACAGCGGTTATTGGGTTTGTATAAAAATAAGGGGTGGATAAGAAATAAAGATACAATAGTATGTAATTTATGTGGGGAAGTGAAGGCGTATTACAATCTGGTATTTGAATGTAAAGAAACAAAAGGAGTGAGAGAAAATTTATTGAGTGAGGACCAGATAAACAAGTTAAGCCAGACTGGTAACGAACAAAAAAATATTTTGTGGCTTGTGAAAGAATGGAAATGTGCGGTTGTAAATATTTAAGTGCAGTGAGGAAATTGTGTATTAAGAAATTAAGAGTAGGAAATATTTATAGAAGTGATGGGTTTAACAGGGGTTATGAATGATGGGTCTTTTTAAGTCTGCTTCTTATATGATATTAGGTAATGGTAAACATTCGGTGGCTTGTTATGATATCTGAATATATAAAATGAACAGAGTAAAGACATTTTTTCTATTTGTTTTACGTCGCACCGTCACAGATACGTCTTATGGCGACGATGGGATAGGACAGGCATGGGAATTGGAAGGAAGCGGCCGTGGCCTTAATTAAGGCACAGCCCCGGCATTTGCCTGGTGTGAAAATGGGAAACCACAGAAAACCATCTTCAGGGCTGCCGACAGTGGGGCTCGAACCCACTATCTCCCGATTACTGGATACTGGCCGCACTTAAGCGACTGCAGCTATCGAGCTCGGTCAGAGTGCAGACAGAAGGGCGTGTTGTGAAGGTGCTTCGCAAGATAATTCTCTAGCTGTGTCAACGAAATGAGGAGAGTCAGTGATCTAACTCAAGTAAAGTATGTCAAATCCGAATTTACAAGGGAAGTGGGGGGGGGTAGATGAGGGGCTCCTACGTTTGGCGTTTGGACGGGAAAACCTCGGAGTTGTTACACTCTCTCAGTACAGGATTCCGTGAAGTTGGGGGGGGGGGGGCGATCCAGAATAGGGAACACCGCGTTGACACAGCTAAAGTTCATTGTCATAGACTCAACAAGTGTAACATTTTAATGTTTATATTTGTTTATATTTTCTCTGCGTAGCTGATGGAGGAATCTGTAGTGTATTAGAAGGAAATAAAGGTATGACATCATACATACATACATACATACATACATACATACATACATACATACCGAACCCTTTTGGTCCACTATGAAGGATACCTACCTTCCTTACCTATCAGCAAAATTTCATGAGATCTGTCTCTTGGGTCGTATCGGGTTCTTCGTCACTTGCTGAGGTAAAGGTAGGGTTCAGTAATTCTAATCTATTTACTCAAATGAAAGGTCTGTTTAAAAATATTCCTATTTATTCAAATAATCTCTGAAGAGTTAATAATTTATCATCGGTATCATTGGGATCCAATCGTGTCCACTGGACACCACAATCATTTTACACAGAAGGTCAGAACATTGGTGTGAGCTTTTGACATAACTGCCTGATGGGCATCCTTATTAGAAACCATTGTCTCAATTATTAATTAAAGAAAAGAAAGTCTGGAAATCCTTAGATTCGGCTTCCATGTGAGACTACATGTACCATCATAGTGATTCCTTATGGTCCAGTCCTCGTTACACGAACGCTGGGCTCTGGGTATAATTAAGGCAGTCCAATCGGTGTGTGCCACACAGTGGTTATACGGCATGGACCCTTAATTGAATCGATGTGACCTGCGACTATGTCATGGACCGATATCTAAACTTCTAAATTACTTTAAAGTCATTGTGGATGATGGCCGCAAGGAAAATGATGCTACGGTGGCATATGGCCCTACTCTAAGTTACTGAGGTTGATGACCCCATGACCATCCAAGTTTCTAAGCTGAAGGCTAAACACAATTAAGTTACATCGGTTGATGTCCAAAGTTTCCACTTCACTAACCCCAGCACATTTACTGCTCCATCAATCAAAGTCAAATAATGCAACAACAACAATGCTCACAATACTTTGTGGAGTAAAATCCATTACCTACGGATATGTCCCCTTAATCGTTACGTTAACATTTAGAATTCCCCTGAAAAATGAACCAAGATTTCCAGAATGCATCTTCAAGTCATTCGCTTGATTTAAAGTTATTTCAAAATACGTTTCCACTCAATTTAATAATTAAATATAAATGATTTAATGAAATCTTAATGAACAACAAATTCTATCTCCGCGGACGAATGGTTTCTTTCACAAGCCCCAACACAAGCCTTGACGTAATTCATTTGGTAATCATGTTGGATGTATATCGTCGGTAGCTGGAAAAAAATTTACATCACTTATTTCCAGTATGTATCCTGTTTCGTGACATCACACTTTAATTTGATCTAATACTAACCATTATTACTACTTGGATAACCCTGATAATTAAGTGCAAAACCATAAGTAACTCGTCGTACAATGTAAACCGATTACGATGTCATATCTTGTCATAACATTTCCGTGAAGCTTTGTGCGCCCCTCACAAACAAAACAATCATCATTACCATCGTTCTATATTTTGGACAACCCTGAAATTGGCTAACCTCGCTCATTATACTCTAAGTTCGTGGTCTCAAATGTACATTACAATCTCAATTAAACAAATTTACAGTATCTAATAACACACACGTTATTCCCGGATGAAAATTCAACTAGATTCCGTCATCATCATCATCATCATCTGTTTACCCTCCAGGTTCGGCTTTTCCCTCGGACTCAGCGAGGGATCCCACCTCTACCGCCTCAAGGGCAGTGTCCTGGAGCTTCAGACTCTTGGTCGGGGGATACAACTGGGGAGAATGACCAGTACCTCGCCCAGGCGGCCTCACCTGCTATGCTGAACAGGGGCCTTGTGACGGGATGGGAAGATTGGAAGGGATAGGCAAGGAAGAGGGAAGGAAGCGGCCGTGGCCTTAAGTTAGGTACATTCTCAGCATTCGCCTGGAGGAGAAGTGGGAAACCACGGAAAACCACTTCGAGGATGGCTGAGGTGGGAATCGAACCCACCTCTACTCAGTTGACCTCCCGAGGCTGAGTGGACCCCGTTCCAGCCCTCGTACCACTTTTCAAATTTCGTGGCAGAGCCGGGAATCGAACCCAGGTCTCCGGGGGTGGCAGCTAATCACGCTAACCACTACACCACAGAGGCGGACACTAGATTCCGTAATTATTGATATCCACTGCCAAGAAATGCGATCTCGTTTCAATGCGTAACACACTCTGCACGTTCCCTTATTCGAACTGCGAACTCCTATCAGCTGACGGCATTGAGACACGACACCCGCTCTGCTGTGATATGAAACATCTGTTTCGTCTTGCTTGACTGGTCTCTCAGAATGAAACCTTTAACTTCGCCGACATAATTAAACAAATGCGATATTTCTGACCAGCAAAATGCACATAGATTATACTTCAAAATGCCCTACAATAATTGTACACGTCGCAAATTAATACAGACATGGATTCTCTAGTTCTACTTTCCATCCCAAACATCACACAAAATCTCCTTCGGGCTTATACATATCTCAACTCATACGATAACTCTGAACTCTGCCTCAACTCGACGGCTCTCACTAACAAAGAAATGGAATAAATATTTAGAATCCACGACGCATAATACGCACAAATACATAATAATGAACACTTAGTATAATGATCTCGTATTTTCCAAAACCGGATTTCACAAAAAGACTGTCAAAATTCGACTATTTTTTATTGTCAGTCAGACACAGTTTAAATGGACATAGAATAACGTTTCACTTCGTGACAAAATTCACCACTCTATATTATCAACCCGACAGCGCTCTTCCACTCGATTGAAAATGGGTAACCATGGACTTACATTAATTCCATTAAATTTCAAACAGAAAATTTATTACGTCAGATAAAATATCTGCATTTGACATCACAAAAGTATAGGCAATAAATTCACAAAAATGACGATCTACTTTGGACGTGATATCACTTCGAAGCCCTCACTAATAACTTTTACATGTCACACGGCACTCGCAATATTTTAAATTTATCCAAGCAGAAAAATAAAACAAATGACCTTTCGTCATATTTTGACATTCGCCAAAAAACATAGGGGTGACCAACTGCGTCATAAAAACCCATTTCAAATGCACGTACGTTTGACATCACAAAACAAGATATAGTAGGTGGTAAGATGACAAGGCACCTACCTTAGATTGACGTCGGATTCCATTCTTCGGCTCACCCGTGACCTTCCGCCGCTTATCTAGCCATTTTACATTTCTGGCCGTACATCATTTATTTATTTTCCTGGAATAAAACATTTTAAAAAAAGAAGAAGTACCCTTCACTTGTTGATTTTGTTGATCGCACTCGACTGATAGTATTTATTTTCCGCACACGAATTACTTCCCTTACCACACACAAATATATAAAAACTTCGGTTTCTTGACCGTCCTCTTTATACAATTACTTCTGCCCAAAGAAAAACTATCTCCACATGGAGTCAAGACCCCAGCCACATCGGCTAAAATCTGTCGGTTGGACTTAGTCTACTTTTTTCGATCGATTTACAGAGCAGTTCAACCCTCTGTCTTCAGCCTCACGATACAAAATGCAGGGGTTTCAACATGGCGTCCCTTCTATATTTATAGACAGTACCCCTTCTCTCCAGGCATTTTCCCTTTGCCGCCAAGAAAATTTAAAAGAGTTTTGGATGTAACCACATACTTGCTACATGGCTATCGGTAGTGTTCCTGGACATTTAAAATTTATGCACATTAAATTAACTGGTTAGATGACCTCATTTGATAGGCACTACTTTTTGTCGACTTGGCGTGTGGCTTAGCAGTCTCAAATCCGTCTTACTAAAGACCAATTGTCTTAAAGATAAATACAGGACCATCATTATGTTGCATTCACCACTAATTCTTTAATTCAATTATATTTATTCGACATAAACTCCCTTCTGTATCCTTCCACTGACGATACATGCGGATGACGTCACATATCCCAGCATGGGAATGAAGGTAGCCACTCCCCTGGCCACGTGCTGCTTCCGTGATATCAAGACTATGCTCAAGCTCCTCATCACCATTGACATGGGGCCTCATGAAGTAACTTTCATACTTAAAATTCTTAGGGCACAAAGGTCATGGGTTCAATACATACATACATACATACATACATACGTACATACGTACATACATACATACATACATACATACATACATACATACATACATACATACATACATACATACATATTCATTATATTTCAGCGTTCGGTCAGCAAGCATCTGTGAATTAACTAAACGCCTCCACAATCCTCTATTTTTAATTACCTCTGTGGCCTCGTTTTCTTCCATACCTCTTTTCCTTAAATCATTCGAAACTGAATCTAACCATCGTCATTTTGCTCTCCCTCTATTACTCATACCCGCCATGACCGATGCCATTATTCTTGCATCCGGGAGATAGTGGGTTCGAACCCCACTGTCGGCAGCCCTGAAGATGGTTCTCCGTGATTTCCCATTTTCACGCTGGGGAAATGCTAGGGCTGTACTTTAATTAAGACCACGGCCCCTTCCTTCCCACTCATAGGCCTTTCCTGTCCCATCGTAGTCATATGACCTAACTATGTCGGTGCGACGTAAAGCAACTTGGAAAAAAGTAGTTGTCTGCCTAATACTTCCTCTTCCATAGTGGGCATTTACGATGAAGATTTTTCAGTACCTTATCTCAATTCACGATCGTGACGGCATGCCCTTAAATTGATGGATTCAGTTCCTTTATAACGCAAAAAAAAAAACAAAAAAACCGCCAAGTTGGCTAAGACAAGAATTGATTCCTCACTGTCAGACTGTTCTGAGAGCGGGCTTCCTTTTTCTCTAAAAAAGTGAAACTTCTATGATTCATGTTACAATTACATTCAGGTACATCTTTATAGACTGTTATACCTTTCATCGTTCATTCTTCATGCCTCAGTGAATTTACTAAACGTCTCAAAAATCCTCTATTAGGAACTAGCTCCATCCCTTAGTTCCATACCATATTAGTAACTGAGTCTAACCATCGTCGTCTTGGTCTCTCTCTAATTCTCTTACATTCCACGACCGAGTCCATAATTCTCCTTGCCAACCTGTCCTCCTCTATTCACTTCACATGCCTCCATGACTGAAGCCAATTTATGCGTACAGCTTAATCAATCGAGTTCATTTCCGACTGAGACTTTATCTCCTCATTCCGAGTACCCTTCTGCCATTGTTCCCACCTGTGTTTACACGCAGTCATTCTCGCTACTTTCATGTCTACTATTTGTAAACTATGAATAAGATATTTTGAGCCCACCCACCTTTCCCTCCCGTAAAGCAAAGTTGGTGTGAAAACAGACCGGTGTAAAGATAGTTTCGTCTGAAATCTGACTTCTTTCTTAAACAATACTGTTGATCACAACTGCGATGGCACTGCAGCTTTGCTGCATCTCGATTTAATCTCACTTACTCTACTACCATCCCTGGTGAATGTTCGTCCAACCCTTGTCCCATTTCTCTACGGGGTCGGGTATGAGGGGAGATGAATCTGTCATGGCGGGTTTCTATGACCGGATGCCCTTCCCGACATCACCTTCAACAGAGGAGTTAATGAGATGAAATGAATAACGTAGTAGGAAAAGAGACAGAGAGAGAAATCCGGTGCCGGCTTATAGCCTACTCCTGTCGAATAGCACCAAGGGGTCTGCTCAGGGCTTTACGTCCCCATCCGACGGACGAATCACCATCAACAGCGTCATATGGCCTCACTCCATTTGAGAACCGTGGAGAGGTTTGGAATTTAATCCTTGGTTCATGTTTGTGGGTTACTGTAGTCACGTCCTAGTTCGTGAACCATGGGCTACGGCTGAGTGGCCTAGTAAGTGGTCCTGAGAGTCGGGATACCAGTTGCTATGGAATGGGAGTGGGCATCTCGGACATATTCTGAGTCGTGGCCCTCCTTGTGCTCAGGTGGCTAGGACTATACAATTCACCGGTGGTCCATAACCCGTTAGAGGAGAGATCCTCACTTGGACTATGTGCAAGTAGGGTAGCATCCTGCTTCATGAATTTACCGAGCTCAGAACATTTTAAGCAAGCCTCGGACCTATGGGAGTAATGGAGTCCCACTCCCATTTGACAGGCGAGGGACTCCTTGGAAACAACTTGGCGAACGAAATGGAATTCGATGGGGAGCTATCAATATTAATGGGGCTTATGGAAGAAAGAAGGTAGAACTGGCTGAGTCAGCAAAGAGGATGCATCTGGATGTGCTAGGGGAGATAATGAGGAAGAGATAGGAGATTATAAAGTGTACTTGACGGGTGTTAGAAAGGGAAGGGCAGAGTCTGGGGTAGGGCTCTTTATCAGGAATACCATTGCACGTAACATAGTTTCTGTTAGGCACGTAAATGAGCGAATGATGTGAGTAGATTTGTCAGTTGGAGGAATTAGGACAGGAATTGTGTCCGTGTTTTCACCATGTGAGGGTGCAGATGAGGATGAAGTTGACAAGTTTTATGAAGCATTGAGTGACATCGTGGTCAGGGTCAACAGCAAGGATAGAATAGTGCTAATGGGCGATTTCAATGCGAGAGTTGGGAATAGAACTGAAGGATACGAAAGGGTGATTGGTAAATGTGGGGAAGATATGGAAGCTAATGGGAATGGGAAGCGTTTGCTGGACTTCTGTGCTAGTATGGGTTTAGCTGTTACGAATACATTCTTCAAGCATAAGGCTATCCACCGCTACACATGGGAGGCTAGGGGTACCAGATCCATAATAGAATATATCTTAACAGACTTTGAATTCAGGAAATCTGTTAGGAATGTACGAGTTTTCCGGGGATTTTTCGATGATACAGACCACTATCTGATCTGTAGTGAACTAAGTATCTCTAGGCCTAGGGTAGATAAAGTGAAATCTGTCTGCAAACGAATAAGGGTAAAAAATCTACAGGACGAGGAAATCAGATAGAAGTACATGGATATGATTAGTGAGAAGTTTCGAACAGTAGACAGTAAGCAGGTTCAGGGTATAGAAAGTGAATGGGTGGCATACAGGGATGGTGTAGTAGAAACAGCAAGGGAATGCCTAGGAACAACTGTGTGTAAAGATGGGAAAAGGCGAACATCTTGGTGGAATGATGAAGTGAGAGCAGCCTGTAAACGTAAAAAGAAGGCTTATCAGAAATGGCTCCAAACAAGGGCCGAGTCAGACAGGGATTGGTACGTAGATGAAAGAAACAGAGCGAAACAAATAGTTTTTGAATCCAAAAAGAAGTCATGGGAAGATTTTGGTAATAACCTGGAAAGGCTAGGTCAAGCAGCAGGGAAATCTTTCTGGACAGTAATAAAGAATCTTAGGAAGGGAGGGAAAAAGGAAATGAACAGTGTTTTGAGTAATTCAGGTGAACTCATAATAGATCCCAGGGAATCACTGGAGAGGTGGAGAGAATATTTTGAACATCTTCTCAATGTAAAAGGAAATCATCCTGGTGGTGTTGCAAACAGCCAAGCTCATGGGGAGGAGGAAAGTGATGTTGGTGAAATTACGCTTGAGGAAGTGGAGAGGATGGTAAAAAAAACTCCATTGTCATAAGGCAGCAGGAATAGATGAAATTAGACCTGAAATGGTGAAGTATAGTGGGCAGGCAGGGATGAAATGGCTTCATAGAGTAGTCAAATTAGCGTGGAGTGTTGGTAAGGTACCTTCAGATTGGACAAAAGCAGTAATTGCACCTATCTATAAGCAAGGGAACAGGAAGGATTGCAACATCTATCGAGGTATCTCATTGATTAGTATACCAGGCAAAGTATTCACTGGCATCTTGGAAGGGAGGGTGCGATCAGTCGTTGAGAGGAAGTTGGATGAAAACCAGTGTGGTTTCAGACCACAGAGAGGATGTCAGGATCAGATTTTCAGTATGCGCCAGGTAATTGAAAAATACTACGAGAAGAATAGGCAGTTGTGTTTATGTTTCGTAGATCTAGAGAAAGCATATGACAGGGTACCGAGGGAAAAGATGTTTACTATACTGGGGGACTATGGAATTAAAGGTAAATTATTAAAATCAATCAAAGGCATTTATGTTGACAATTGGGCTTCAGTGAGAATTGATGGTAGAATGAGTTCTTGGTTCAGGGTACTTACAGGGGTTAGACAAGGCTGTAATCTTTCACCTTTGCTGTTCGTAGTTTACATGGATCATCTGCTGAAAGGTATAAAATGGCAGGGAGGGATTCACTTAGGTGGAAATGTAGTAAGCAGTTTGGCCTATGCTGACGACTTGGTCATAATGGCAGACTGTGCCGAAAGCCTGCAGTCTAATATCTTGAAACTTGAAAATAGGTGCAATGAGTATGATATGAAAATTAGCCTCTCGAAGACTAAATTGATGTCAGTAGGTAAGAAATTGAATAGAATTGAATGTCAGATTGGTGATACAAAGCTAGAACAGGTCGATAATTTCAAGTATTTAGGTTGTATGTTCTCCCAGGATGGTAATATAAGTGAGATTGAATCAAGGTGTAGTAAAGCTAACGCAGTGAGCTCGCAGTTGCGATCAACAGTATTCTGTAAGAAGGAAGTCAGCTCCCAGACGAAACTATCCTTACATCGGTCTGTGTTCAGACCAACTTTGCTTTACGGGAGCGAAAGCTGGGTGGACTCAGGATATCTTATTCATAAGTTAGAATTAACAGACATGAAAGTAGCAAGAATGATTGCTGGTACAAACAGGTGGGAACAATGGCAGGAGGGTACTCGGAATGAGGAGATAAAGGCTAATTTAGGAATGAACTCGATGGATGAAGCTGTACGCATAAACCGGCTTCGGTGGTGGGGTCATGTGAGGCGAATGGAGGAGGATAGGTTACCTAGGAGAATAATGGACTCTGTTATGGAGGGTAAGAGAAGTAGCGGGAGACCAAGACGACGATGGTTAGACTCGGTTTCTAACGATTTAAAGATAAGAGGTATAGAACTAAATGAGGCCACAACACTAGTTGCAAATCGAGGATTGTGGCGACTTTTAGTAAATTCTCAGAGGCTTGCAGACTGAACACTGAAAGGCATAACAGTCTGTAATGACAATGTATGTATGTATGTATGTTTTGGCACGCAATGTAGTGATTATAAATTGTATATCACCACCTCCCCTACCCTGCCGGCCAACATTCTGATGGTGAAAATTCCTTCAACCAACGGGACTCGAACCGACTAACCACGGTGTCAGACCGTCTAGACTTCAACGCCTTAACGATCATGGCCACCAGGCGATCTTTCGGAGAATACACGTTCTAAATACTTGAAATTATCTTCTTGTTCCGGTTTTGTATTCCCAACCTGGTATTCAGTTTTCTTAAGATTCTTCCCTACTGCTATCACTTTCTTCTTCATATCATACTCATTGCACCTCTTCTCAAGTTCTAAGACATTAGATTGCAGGCTTTCAACACTGTCTGCTATTAAGACTAAGGAGTAAAAGTAGACCATACTGCTTACTAAATTTACACCTGACTGAATTCCTCCCTGACACGTTATATCTTCCAGGAGAAAAGTTAAATATCACAGCCCTGTCTAACCCCTGTAAGTACCCTGAACTATGAACTCATTATATAATCACTGCTGCCCAGTTGGCAACACGAATACCTTTGATTGCTTATAATAATCTAATTATTATAATTATAATTATAATTATAATTGTAATTATAATAATTATAATAATCTCCCTTGGTACACCGTCATTGTGCCTTCTTTAGAGCTGCGAAAGATAAACGTAACTTAAAAAAAAAAAAAATGCTTTCACGGCTGCAGATCTTATAATCACGGGAATAGAACCAGCTTTTGGGTGGTTAGGCCGTGTGCATTTTGCAGAGTTTCGTCCAGACGTGCCATTTGGACTCATCAGCTGGAATGGCACGCCCCTCCAGGACTCTGCTTAGCAGTGGCAGACCAAACTGTGTGGCCCTGCCGTGTTAGCAAGTCTAGTTTACTAACCTGCTAAAGGAGAAATGAATTCTCCGTTTAAAAAATACTCCCCCATTGGAGATGTAATATAAAAAAGAAATGGGGGAGTATTTTTTAAACGGAGAATTCATTTCTCCTTTAGCAGGTTAGCAAACTAGACTTGCTAACACGGCAGGGCCACACAGTTTGGTCTGCCACTGCTAAGCAGAGTCCTGGAGGGGCGTGCCATTCCAGCTGATGAGTCCAAATGGCACGTCTGGACGAAACTCTGCAAAATGCACACGGCCTAACCACCCAAAAGCTGGTTCTATTCCCGTGATTATAATAAACGTAACTGTCCATTCCTCTCGTAGCGTTTTTCAATTACGTAGCACTTACTGAAAATCGGATCCTGAAAAACACACGGATTTTCATTTAACTTACTCTCAACCACTGATCACACCCTCCCTTCCAAAATGTCAATGAGCACTTTGCCTGGTAGAACAGCAGCCTCCGCAACATCATCGACCTCGCAGCCGCCAACAACTTCTCACAGAATGTCCAGCTGTGTCATCCGTGGAGTGGACCCGGCTCTCTCCGAAAGGACCATACTTCACCAACTACAAGCTGAAGACATCCCAGTCCGCCGAGTCTTCCGCATCAAAAATGCAACAGGGCCAACATTCATGGTACGCATCCACGTCCCGAGCGCCATAGATGTTCAACACCTCATCGACCATGGAGCTTACATATATGGCAAACGTCATATAGTAGAACCGTCCATCTCCACCCCCCCCCCCCCCAATTCTGCCAGACATCCCACCAACAATTCTCCCCGCCGCCCCCAGGCAGCCAACTTCTCACCTCGTCAATCTGTCAGTCCACCTCCTCACCCATATATCTTCTTTCATTACCCACCTCCGCCACTCGATATCATCCGGTATTTAATATCTTCCCTTCATAATCTCAGTACGTCCTTGCACCTCCTCGCCTTTCAATCCTATCCTAATAATCCTCTCTAAATTTCAATCCTAGCGAAAATCCCCTAAAATTCGCATATCCGTAGCCCACCTCATTAAACTTGTCACATCACTCTTCCCATCTCACTCATTCCTTGTTCCTCACAGTTCTCTTCGCTTCCCTTGGCCCGAGCGAGCGCGTCACGCTCTAAGGGGCCCGCCTCGCCCTCCCGGCGAGGAATGAAAACGAGTAAAGTAAGTTTGCCTGGTATACTTATCGATATTTGTTGCAATTCTTCCTGTTCACTCGTTTATAAATAGGTACAATTACTGATTTCGTCCAATCTTATTAATTTCTTAAGCTATCCCTGCCTTCCCACTGTATTTCACCATTTCAGGTCTAATTTCATCTGTATATGCTGCTTTATGAAAATGGAATATATTTACCATCCTTTCCTTTCCTTTCCTGAAGCGCAATGTCACTAACACCATTGTCCTCCTCCCCATAAGCTGGGTTGTTCACAATGTAAACAGAAATATTTACTTTAACGTTGATAGGATTTTCAAAATATTCTTTCTTCCTGCCCTGACATCTACTATGAGTTCACCTTGTTACGTTAAACACTGTTCATTTCCTTTCTCCTTCCAAGATTCTTTATTGGTACCCAGAAAGGTTTCCCCGCCGCTTGACCTAGCATTTCCAGGTTATTACCAAAATCTTTCCGTGTATTCTTCTTGGGTTCTACAATTATTTGTTTCGCTTTCCTTCTTTCTTTCATCTACTTACAACTCCCTGTATGCATCAGTCCTTGTTTGGAGACATTTCTGATACGCCTTTCTTCTAGGTTTACAAGCTACACTAACTTCATCATTCCACCAAGATGTTCGCTTTTTGCCATCTTTGCACACTTTGTTCCGGTACATTCCTACTGCAGCATCCCTGTATGCTATCCATTCTCTTTCTATGTCCTGAACCTGATTACTGTCAGTTGTTTGGAACTTTTTACTAATCATATGCATGTACTTCTGTCTAAAATCTTCGTCCTGGAAATTTCTACCCTAATCGTCTGTTGACAGATTTCACTTTCTCTATTCTAGGGCCACAGATACATAGTACACTACATATCAGTTAGTGGTCTGTATCATCAAAAAATCCCCAAAATACTCCCAGATTCCTAACATATATCCTGAAATCAAAGTCTGTTATGGATCTGGTACCCCCACCCTCTCCATGAGCAGAGATGTATAGTCTTATGTTTGAAGAATGTTTTCGAAACTGTTAATCCAGTACTAGCACAGAAGTCCACTAAACGCTTCCCATTCCTATTAGCTTCCATATCTTCCCCACATTTACCCACCATCTTCTCATATACTTCAGTTCTATTCCCAACTTTGTCTTTGAAATTGCCTATTAGCACTAATCCTATGCTATGCTGTTGACTCTGACTACGATGTTGTTCAGTGCTTCATCAAACTTGTCAACTTCCTCCTCATCTGTACCCTCACATGGTGAGTAGACTGAGACATTTCTCGTCCTAATCCTCCCAACTGCTAAATATACCCATATCATTCGCTCGTGTACGTGCTTAGCAGAAACTGTGGTGTGTGAAATAGTATTCCTTATGAACTGCCCTAACCTACACTCTGCCCTTCTCTTTTTAACACCTGTCAAGAACAATTTGTAATCTCCTATCTCTTCCTCGATAACCCCTCTTACCCGACATATCCATATGCATTCACTTTGCTGACTCAGCCAGTTATACATTCTTTCTTCCATAAGCTCCATTAATATCGATACGTTTCCATCGAAATCAGTTTCTATCATCAGGTTGTTTCCGAAGTGTCCATTGCCTGTCAAATGGAAGTGGGACTCCGTTATTCCCATAGGTCCGAGATTTGCTCAAAACGTTCTGAGCGGGCTCGTTATAAATTCTGTGAAACAGATTACTGCCCTACTTACACATAGTCCGATTGAGAATCTCTCCTCTAGAGGGTTAGATACCACCGGTGGAATGCATAGTTCTGGCCGCATGAGAACAAGGAGAGTCATGACTCAGAATATGTCCAAGATTCTCACTCCTATTCCAGAGCAACTGTTATCCCGACTCTCAGGACCACTTACTAGGCCAATTAGCCGTTCCCCATAGGCCACGAACTAGGACATGACTACAGTAACCCACACCACGAACCATTAGAGTGGACTTCAATGTTAATTTTTCATTTGTCTTTCACGGACATCCTGAACCCAATCCACGGACCTCGGATTAAGATTCGCTGGTCTAGGACAAAAATGTGGAATTTCAACTTCTTAACACATTTTGGAGGAATGAATGTATTTGTTTTGGACTCATAATTTATCCCTTCCCAGATTTAACACTCTAGGGGAGATGTTTTTAAACCCTGTCATACATAACATCCAGGACATAACAAGCGTCCTTAATGGGATTTACTTTGTACATCAAATGGTTTTGGAGGAATGAATAATGTGGTTTTCAAACTCTTTCTTAGTGCACTCCTAAGAATTCCTACATGAGGGTGTTTTGAGAGTACGGTTATAATTTAGTGAGTGAGTCATTGGGTGGTATTTGATTTTATAATAATAGATTACACTAACTACGCTATCATAGTATCATTAAATATCACTTCGCAATTCAATGTAAACAAGCAGTCACCATAGTTAAGAAGGTACACTAGTCAACCAAGTCACACTCTGTACACCGGGGCATAACCGTGACCTGTCGCTCTAAAGCATAACTCATTTACCAGGCTTTTACTCATTTACAGGTTGATTTTCTATTTAAGATTTCTTACCTGTTACTTATGATATGAGCGGAACCACTATGCCCAATTTCACTCTGATCGATTTTGTAGTGCTTGAGAATCGTGATGAGTGTGTGAGTGGTATCTTATTGACACATGCAGTATAGCAGCGAGGAAGGAAACAGGAAACTGTATCACTTCTCATTTCCATCGTACTCCTCTTCAGTGAAGCATAAGCTACCTGTAACTCTTGGAGATCCAACCGTCCTTCTGGATAAGGACTCTGCATACATACATACATACATACATACATACATACATACATACATACATACATACATACATACTCTACCTTCCAGCTTGTGATATTGGGCGTCGGCTATAATCCCAGGGACGTACACGGGTGATCCTCAGTGATATCTTCGAATAAAATAAACTAATCTTAAATTACTGAGCAGGAAGATGAATGAGAACCTTTTTTGAAAACAATTATTGAAAAAGAAAAACGTTGGCAAAGCGAAATACGAAAATATATAGAAAGAAATTGGTAACACTTCAAAAATAAAAATTGGCACTCACTCACTAGATCAACTGAAAGCCATGATAATTGATCAATGTTACAAATCGATTTGATTCATCTAATATTAATTTCCATTAAGCACCAATGCTTTATTTCTTAAATTAAATAAGTCGGCCTATTTCAAAGTTAATCCAATTCCACTCATAAAATTACTAACAAAAAAACAATATTCTTTCATCCACTCCAACTCTATAGAAATGCATACTGAGTGGTTAAAATATCATCACATCATTAGATAAGTTCATATTGACGACTTCGTTACAACAAGATTTTGCCGACATCAATTCAATTAATCAATTTATTTAATTACCTCTTATTGGGTTTCGTCACTAATAATTTATGAACATTACTCCAAATATAGTTGACCTGTTCTATCCCTATCAATTAATTAGGGTGACATTTCATCAAACATTTAATTACATTTCTTACTGTACATTAATTCATTAATTGTTGTTATTATACCATCATCTCTCGTGGCTTACTACATTCCATCTACAACAACTATCATGAAACGAACGCGGACTGCCGAGTACATTAGATACTACTACGTGAGAATATTTGATTTTAAACAAAAAATACTAACTCCACACATACATAATTAGCTGTTTTATATTTAAGATCACACTAAATAAAACACAATCTTCAGCGAAGGGCCCTACGTCATACGAATTCAACAAAATTGCCCCAAAACTTACATATACACTGAATCTACTGCAGCGGGAACAGAACCCCTGCTTCAAACATGACAACCACATGAAGTTGAATCCACAAATCAAAAATCATTACAACCACAAATCAAAATTTGCGTTGATAAAAAATACAATAACACAATTCACACATAACAACAGAATAAATCCAGCAATAATAACCACCAGGAAATCCCAAGTCCATTGACCTGGTCGGAAGTCGAAGTGACGTTCATCGAGATATTTCATTACAATGACCTGAAAATCCCTACCTGTAACTAGCGTATTGCAAATGACGTTACATCTTTAAATATCTATGAGCTGTGGCCTAACTGATCAATTTGAATTAAGTAATAAATGACTTCGCAACTATTCTTTGATGACCGTATTCCAACGGGGTTTATTCTTTAACACGAAAAAACGCAGAGCAGTGAAGAAATCTCAACGTGGAACATAAACACACAGGATTCACACTATTATTCATCGAGAACACTTAATCTCTTTTCATTCAAATATACTTGACGATATCTCGTTCCACATTATCGTTGGTTCACATCCTTTCACTAGCGTTCTGAGTGTTAAATTATCCTATCTAAAACAAGGCTCAAGATTAAACTCATTAATGAAATATTAAAAAATAGAAATTAACTCACAGCACATATCATTAGCTGACAAAGAAAATCACTTATCGATGAACAAAAATCCTAAATATATTCACTGTAATGTTCGTTGATGGTCGCTGGTTCAAGTCCGCAGCACAATAACTGAGCTTCTCTCGAAGATCGTGAATACTCACGCAACATGCCATTACTACAACTAACATGCCCCAAGAACTACTCATATGTACCACATGCCATCTCTCCTTATTCAAATATTAACACACACTGATATTACTTTAGAAGATCTATACCACACGCTTATATCATTTCAGAAGATCGTATAACACAACACACACTTAAGAATATATTCCAAGGATCAAAGTAACAAAAACACACGCAGATTATGTATACAAAATACACAGCCCCTAGGCATTAGTACTACAAAATTAACTACCTAAATAAACCTGACCCTTGCTACATCAAAATCAAATCATTCTTAACCATCTCATACAAGAAGTTATTATTTACAAATTTATACAACAGACTGATTCATGCGTAATGGAATTCGATAAAATCAGATGTACTCATCTTAGTCAGGTTCGTTCCATGTTCAGCCACGCACCACCTCAGCCATCAGGTCGGCCCATCGATGCGGTGCTCACTCCATCACGACGGAAACACAACCGTCAGTAAGAATTCTTCTGTTGAAATCCATGTTCTTGTCACAATTTAATTACGGCATAATTGATACACACGCGTCCGCACACAGTTGATACACTGAACATACAAAAAATACAGATTAATTATAATACAAACTATACACACAAAAATACATCCCTCTCACTCGCGTTCAGTTCCCGGAACAGTGTATTTAATATCCTACCTCAGCAAGTATCCGCGATTTAATGGTAAATCAAACACAGCGTGCCCCGCAACTTCATCCATAACCATTTTTACTGCTGCTTGACAAACAAGTCTAACGGCACTTTACATATAATCATTCAAATCTAAGCCAATTTGAATGTAATTAATATCCTTATGGGAAGAATCCTTGCGGATTAAGTCCTACATCAAACAAGTGATTGTTCCTTTACGTTAATAAATTCTCAATCCACGTTTTTCCGGCGACGATCACAATACGCGTCCGAACCGTTCAGTCCCGAAGTTAAGAGTAAAGTGTTGCTCTTCACCGCTTGGCGTCCTTCCGTCCGCATGCCTCGTGGAACAAGCGTCTGGGGATTACACTGACTAGTTTCCTCATATCTTGCTTCCAGTAGCCACATATGTAATTAAAAAGGTGTTCCAGGATATTTCTATTGCATTTTTTTAATAACGTAAAAGACTTATTTGTCTTTAATTATCACTTCTTATGGATTTAAGCTTATATCACAGCGCGTTCTTATTGTGTCCCTGCTGCTGCTTCATTTCTTTCCTCGAGCTTTATCTTGTGATTAGGTGGTTCGAAAGATCTGCCAAATTAACTTAATATATCTGTCGCATATTGATCTCACATTTCTCTCTCTAGAGTGGAAGGTTCCATCGCCTTCTCTCTGATGCAATATCCGCTGTTCTTTACACGTGCGCTGTCGAAGATATAATTTTAGGAAGCTGGATTACGACTTATATCCTGCTTCCCATATAGACTCTACCTCGTGCAATATTACTCCTGTCCAACTACAACAATTATATGACAAAGACATGAGCAAATTGGGTTCAATACATATATACACACACACATACTGTACATACATGCATACACAGTAGCTGTTGTGAACCCGCCATGACGGGTTACTGTTTTGTAATTACTGCAGTAATGCCAGCTAATGGAGATGAGTGGCAGCGGGAGAGACAGGGCACAACTCAGCTGGCAACAACAGTCAATCAGCTATTGTAGACAATCACGTTTTGTTTTCTTTCCATTCGGCGATATTAGGATATTCGAGACCTGTTTATGACTCATTCTACGGGATAACATTTCTACACGTTTCCTCTTCCCATTTCAATAGCCATCTTCATCAACTTCCTGATCAATAGATGCTAATGACTACGCAGTTAGTTGTTTTATTTCGAATAAACTGTATTTAAACCTCAGCGATGCTCGCCGTTGATAGACATGGCAATAAAAATGACATTCATGCATATCTCTATTATTATAGCTCGCACTGTGAAAATGTATCAGATTTCAAGTATTGTAATTGGATTTTGTACAATGTTCGTTACGTTCATTTTTAGATCTATATAAATAAAATTGTTTCTGTTTGTCTGTTTGTCTGTCTGTTTGTCTGTTCCACCATCACGTCGAAACGGCTGGATAGATCTCAACCAAACTTCATATTTAGAGTATACTGACCCCGGGGAAGGTTTCGATATGCATATCATTTTAAAATCTTTGAAAAGACGGGGGTTTTATAGGAAAAACGGTTTTCCTCCATTTTCTCTTATACTATTATAGGCAAAATATCGAATTTGTCGTATAAGGACGAGACAAAGCTCAATTTAATCCTCTTGACGCAAAGAACAAAACTCGGTAAGCCCTACGGGCCCGAAAACCATGTTTTAAGGCCCTAAAACCAACCGTTACGGAGATATTGGCACCACACTACCCCTGCTCTAGGAATCGGATAAAGAAATGAACTGGCGTAACCATGGCAACGTCAGCTCCAGGATTCTAGAGCAGTGAGATTATGCATGTACGTTTGGGCATAGCTGTCAACCAAAATAGGTACAAATAAGACTTAATATCTGGGAAAAAAATATACTGTTGTGTAAGGCACTCATAGGACTCCTTTGGGCGGGGATGGAAAGGGGGTGAAGAACGAGTGTAAAAATCTTACTATATATAGAAATGGAAGTGTGTGTGTAAATGACACATCTCCAACTAAACCACTGGAGCAATTTCAACCAAACTTGGTACACGAATCAGTTACTATCGGGAGACGATCACTGTGGGGGGTAAGCCATCCCTAGCGCCCTTAAGGGAGAGGGTCAGGGGGGTGGTAGTTACAATAATAATCGAGAATAGTGTCGAATTCATAGTTTTCGGGGTCGCTGAGTTGAAAAGTGATACTCTAGAATTTTTTTAAAATCCAGCCCCCTTTTAGGTTGGGAGCAAAGGGTGGGGGGGGTGGGGTGAGATATAGAAATAATTAAAAACAGTTTCGAATCCATAGATTTCAGGGTCTCTGAGATGAATAGTATTACTCCGGATTTTTTGCAAATCCAAGTGGGGAGCGAAGGGGGTGAGATATAAAATTAATCGAAAAACTACATATAAAAATATTATCTTCTTCTTCTTACTATATATAAAAATTGATGTATGTGTGTGCGTGGGTGTGTGGGTGTGGGTGTGTATATGACACATCTCCTCCTAAACCACTGGAGCAATTTCACCAAACGTGGTACACTTATCAATTAGTATCAGGAGACAAACCGCGTGAGGGTAAGACACCCCTAGCACCCTTTTGGCAGGGGGCGAGGGGAGTGGTATAAAAATAATCTTATAAATAAAGTTGTTCGTTTCTGTTTGTCTGTTTGTTTGTTTGTTTGTTTGTTTGTTTGTTTGTTTGTTTGTTTGTTTGTTTGGCTTAAGTGCGGCCAATATCCAGTATTCGGGAGATAGTAGGTTCGAACCCCACTGTCGGCAGCTCTGAAAATGGTTTTCCGTGGTTTCCCATTTTCACACCAGGCAAATGCTGGGGCTGTACCTTAATTAAGGCCACGGCCGATTCCTTCCAACTCCTATCCCTTCCCTGTCCCATCGTCGCCATAAGACCTATCTGTGTCGGTGCGACGTAAAGCAACTAGCAAAATAAAAAGAATAAAAATGTTTGTTTGTTCCACCATCACGTCGAAAGGGCTGGATAGATCTCAACCAAACTTCATATTTAGAGTATACTCACCCCGGGGAAGGTTTCGATATGCATATCATTTTAAAATCTTTGAAAAGACGGGGGTCTATAGGAAAACCACAACGGTCTTCCTCCATTTTCTCTTATACTATTGATTTTCTGCAAACTCTGTGGACCGTATGTGAAAGGTCTCTTCATCACAAACAACTTTCGTTGTGTTCATAATTTACCTTACTCTTCAAATGACGGAGAAATTTACTATTTTCTGCCGATACCATGCTCGGCATTGAGGGACCGACAGAGCGATAACGAATATATGGGTTACCATGGCAACGTCTCTGACTGCTTGCCAGCAGGGAAGTAACGTATTGTCATTTTCCTCATCATTCCTTTAAATTCGTGGTTGTTCCTTGGGTAGAAAGCAAGAGAGTCGTCAATCGGCCATTCTGCGGGATATTGGCGGAATATCATTGGAGGTTATAACCGTCCTCGAATAGCATAAGTAATAACACAAATATTCATCTTCTTATCTGATTACCTAAGAATCCCTGCGCCTAAATTTCTCTCCGATTACCGCTTTCTTATATCCATAACTCACTCCGGCATAATTTATTGAGGAGCATTTGATTTTCCAATACATTCACTTGGTATTTATATATTTGTCGTCATCCGGATGTCCTCTGTTATAATCTATTTTCTATTAATTTCAACTTACTAAACTGTATTACTTTCTTCCTTAATTACCACGTATGTATGCGAGTGCTAATCCCGAATGCTGTACACTCTTTCCTTTGAGGAAATATTCTAAGCTATGCAAATGTATAACTTCTGGCCCAGGAAAATTCCGAAATATGGATGCAATTTTAACGGCGGTGCAGACCTTCGTTTCGGGGTAATTGGTGGCTAATCAGTAAGTCGTATCAAAAGTCACAAAGCAAATTGCGTTTCATTTTGGAGAGATCTACAACTTTTGTCCTGTGACTTTTCGTCGTATTTCTATCCCTAATACATTAAACACAAGTTGATTTTGTACTTTTACACGTATATGTTATCATTTGGCACACTTATAGGAAAGGTAGAATCATGACATTCGGCACGCACATTGACATGACCATTGGCAATGTTATAGCCAAATTTTATGATTCTAGCTGTCACATGAGAATCAAAAATATAAAGTAGCATTCAAAAACTGTACAAGATTTCACCCCATTCAATGACTCTAACTCAATCTAACCCATAAATAAAGGAGATACGAGAAGATGTCATAGGACCAACCATGTAGAGCACTGAAAGGGGCGTCTGATGGTGAAGTCCGTTTGTAGATACGTCGTACAGTTGCAAAGCAGTAACTATCGAAATAAAGGTCTACACTTCTAGAGTATGTCTGTACATTGACAATTTTGGCGAAATTTCCGTACAGTTATCCGTTTCAGGTGTAATAATGACCATCTGCATATATTCTGTTTTGGTGTCTGTCTGTTTGTTTGTTTGTCTGTTTGTCTAAAACTTGGAAACTACTGGATATATTTCCACCAAACTTGATATTTAGAATCCATCTGTCCTTTGGTAGGTTTTAGGGCAAGTATTGTTTCTGAATCCCTGAATTGACTGGGGGATTATACGAAACCGAAACCGTCATTTTGCAACCAAACTTAATGTAAATTTAGCTGCCGTAATGGAAATTCATTTCTAGGCCTTTTTCCTCATGTGCATCATTTCAATACGAGGATTAATAAGGGAGATATCATTAACGGACCGTTTTCCGTTACAAGTCCCACCGGACTTAACTCAAGAGCGGGTGCGTGTAAAGCGTATGTTTTACAACTTGAAAACTACTGAAGATATTTGAGTCAAACTTTATATTAACATCCACCTGTCCAACGGTAGGTGTTAATCGTCAATAACATTTCATGTTCCCGGAATGGACTGGCGGTTTATAGGGAACCGAAATGGTGATTTTACTCTTCCAGAATATATACAGTACAAGACCAACCTGACTGGAAATCGACCAAACATGATAGAATTCCATCTCTAAAACTTTTTTCATGTGCATTTTTTCGACAGGAGGATTAATAAGGGAGATATCATAAACGGTCCGTTTTTCCGGTTAAGTCCAGCGGATATAGCCCAAAAGGTGTTGTACGTGGAGCAGGTTCCTTATTTATCTATGTAAATAAAATCGTAACTACTGTGTGCCTGTACATAGACTATTTTGTCGAAATTTTCGTACAGCTACACGCTTAAGGGGTAATAATGATCATCTGCATATTTTTTGGTTTAGTATCTTGAAAGTTCTACTTTTTACACTTCTCACTGAAAACCCAGATTGCGGCATAATCTGCCAGTCGAGAAAGAAAACTGAAATTTGGCAAAATTTTACGACTTAGCCTGTAACGGGCGGAAAACTTCCAAGAGCTTTAAATTTTTCCCTTTCTATCCCGAAGAATATCGAAATATGGAGGCAATTTTAATGATGGTGCAGACCTTCGGGAAGTATCATCACATAACGGATGGCACAATCCCCGTTCAATTTGGAGTGATCTACAACCTTGGTCGTACGACTTTTTGTCGTATTTATATCCATTTTACGTTTGACTTTTCTCTATTTCTCGATCTTAAGTAAAGTAGTACTTTTCACATACATAATTCATACCTTCCATCACTTAGAGGAAAGATAGAATCATCATACTCTACACGAAAATTGGTCCACCCAGTAGCCATATGTGAGCCAAATGCTATGTATGTAGCTGTCACTTAATTATCCGAAAAGCAATGCAATGTGAGATAATCTTACACAAATTTTACCCAAGTTTCTAACTCAATCTGACCCATGAATAGATGAGATATCATATGACCAGCAATTTAGGCCGCTAAATCCGGCGTCTTATGGTACAATCTTTTCTCGATATGATGTACCGTTTAGAAGCAGTTAATCTGTAAATGAAGGTCTGCAATATTGTAAACAAGCACATACTTTCGTATGTCGAACTATATATATTCACTGATGTCGATTTTGTAGCGATCGAGAAAGGGTGTGTCTGCTATTGTAATCAGTACTCCGCACACCGACTATGACTGGCAGTAGGAATGGAGTCCTTCTCCAATTCCTGTGTAACTGGCATTAATGAGGCAGGCCTACCATTGTAATGAATAATTCACTTCTCGATTTGACTTTCAGAAGGCAAGGGAGCATGCAGCATACAGTCTTTGGCTGTAGGCAAGCGTTCCCGCAGTTATAAACAGATGTACCCATCTAAAATGTGACTGGCATTAGGCATACTGGCCTGCTATTTTGATGGAAACTCATCAACTTGGTGTGACTGGCAGGAAGCTGGCTGGCAGTTGGGAAAGGGGCCTATCATTATAATGATAACTGCACAACTCAATTTTGACTGGTTGTAGGGAAGTTTCCTGCCATTATAATAAAAACTCTTCAATTTGTAATATGTCTGGAGGTAGGAAAGGGGGCCTGCAATTGTAACGGAAACTCCCCAAATAGATTGTGACCGCGCAGTAGGCAATGGGGCCTGCAATTATAATGTAAACTTCCCAACTCGATTGTGAATCGCAGTAGGGAAGTGAGCCTGTCGTTATCATCACAAATCCGTAACAAGCACTTTACACTGGAAACAACGTATGGGGACCTCTGCATATTGTTTCCCGGATAACGCTAAGAGACATGCTATTTTAAAACAATCTTATTTACTGCATGTACAGTATTTACTTCAATATTCGTATACAATGCAGAATACCGTAGCGAAGCACGGGTACATTTGCTAGTCTATCTATATAAATAAAATTGTTTCTGTTTGTCTGTTTGTCTGTCTGTTTGTCTGTTCCACCATCACGTCGAAACGGCTGGATAGATCTCAACCAAACTTCATATTTAGAGTATACTGACCCCGGGGAAGGTTTCGATATGCATATCATTTTAAAATCTTTGAAAAGACGGGGGTTTTATAGGAAAAACGGTTTTCCTCCATTTTCTCTTATACTATTATAGGCAAAATATCGAATTTGTCGTATAAGGACGAGACAAAGCTCAATTTAATCCTCTTGACGCAAAGAACAAAACTCGGTAAGCCCTACGGGCCCGAAAACCATGTTTTAAGGCCCTAAAACCAACCGTTACGGAGATATTGGCACCACACTACCCCTGCTCTAGGAATCGGATAAAGAAATGAACTGCCGTAACCATGGCAACGTCAGCTCCAGGATTCTAGAGCAGTGAGATTATGCATGTAC
This sequence comes from Anabrus simplex, assembly GCF_040414725.1. Classification (NCBI taxonomy): domain Eukaryota; kingdom Metazoa; phylum Arthropoda; class Insecta; order Orthoptera; family Tettigoniidae; genus Anabrus; species Anabrus simplex. The sequence goes on from NC_090269.1 coordinate 238,902,637, forward strand.
GTTTGGGCATAGCTGTCAACCAAAATAGGTACAAATAAGACTTAATATCTGGGGAAAAAATATACTGTTGTGTAAGGCACTCATAGGACTCCTTTGGGCGGGGATGGAAAGGGGGTGAAGAACGAGTGTAAAAATCTTACTATATATAGAAATGGAAGTGTGTGTGTAAATGACACATCTCCAACTAAACCACTGGAGCAATTTCAACCAAACTTGGTACACGAATCACTTACTATCGGGAGACGATCACTGTGGGGGGTAAGCCATCCCTAGCGCCCTTAAGGGAGAGGGTCAGGGGGGTGGTAGTTACAATAATAATCGAGAATAGTGTCGAATTCATAGTTTTCGGGGTCGCTGAGTTGAAAAGTGATACTCTAGAATTTTTTTAAAATCCAGCCCCCTTTTAGGTTGGGAGCAAAGGGTGGGGGGGTGGGGTGAGATATAGAAATAATTAAAAACAGTTTCGAATCCATAGATTTCAGGGTCTCTGAGATGAATAGTATTACTCCGGATTTTTTGCAAATCCAAGTGGGGAGCGAAGGGGGTGAGATATAAAATTAATCGAAAAACTACATATAAAAATATTATCTTCTTCTTCTTACTATATATAAAAATTGATGTATGTGTGTGCGTGGGTGTGTGGGTGTGGGTGTGTATATGACACATCTCCTCCTAAACCACTGGAGCAATTTCACCAAACGTGGTACACTTATCAATTAGTATCAGGAGACAAACCGCGTGAGGGTAAGACACCCCTAGCACCCTTTTGGCAGGGGGCGAGGGGAGTGGTATAAAAATAATCTTATAAATAAAGTTGTTCGTTTCTGTTTGTCTGTTTGTCTGTTTGTCTGTTTGTCTGTTCCACCATCACGTCGAAACGGCTGGATAGATCTCAACCAAACTTCATATTTAGAGTATACTCATCCCGGGGAAGGTTTAGATACGCATATCATTTTAAAATCTTTGAATACACGGGGGGTTTATAAGAAAACCAGAATGGTTTTTCTACTATCACGTCGAAACGGCTGGATAGATCTCAAGCAAACTTCATATTTAGAGTATACTCCTCCCGGGGAAGGTTTCGATATGCATATCATTTTAAAATATTTGAATACACGGGGGGTTTATAGGAAAACCAGAATGGTTTTTCCACCATCACGTCGAAACGGCTGGATAGATCTCAACCAAATTTCATACTTAGAGTATACTCCTCCCGGGGAAGGATTAGATATGCATATCATTTTAAAATCTTTGAATACACGGGGGGGGGGGGGGGTTATAGGAAAACCAGAATGGTTTTTCCACCATCACGTCGAAACGGCTGGATAGATCTCAACCAAATTTCATATTTAGAGTATACTCATCCCGGGGAAGGTTTCGATATGCATATCATTTTAAAATCATTGAATACACGGGGGTTTATAGGAAAATCAGAACGGTTTTTCCACCATCACGTCGAAACGACTGGATAGATCTCAACCAAACTCCACATTTAGAGTATACTCATCCCGGGGAAGGTTTCGATATGCATATTATTTTAAAATCTTTGAATACACGGGGGGTTTATAGGAAAACCAGAATGGTTTTTCCACCATCACGTCGAAGCGGCTGGGTAGATCTCAACCAAACTTCATATTTAGAGTATACTCCTCCCGGGGAAGGTTTCGATACGCATATCATTTTAAAATCATTGAATACACGGGGGTTTATAGGAAAACCAGAATGGTTTTTCCACCATCACGTCGAAACGGCTGGATAGATCTCAACAAAATTTCATATTTAGAGTATACTCATCCCGGGGAAGGTTTCGATATGCATATCATTTTAAAATCTTTGATTACACGGGGGTTGATAAGAAAACCAGAATGGTTTTTCCACCATCACGTCGAAACGGCTGGATAGATCTCAACCAAACTTCATATTTAGTGTATACTCCTCCCGGGGAAGGTTTCGATATGCATATCATTTTAAAATCTTTGAATACACGGGGGTTTATAGGAAAACCAGAATAGTTTATCCACCATCACGTCGAAACGGCTGGATAGATCTCAACCAAACTTCATATGTAGAGTATACTCCTCCCGGGGAAGGTTTTGATATGCATATCATTTTAAAATCTTTGAATACACGGGGGTTTATAGGAAAACCAGAATGGTTTTTCCACCATCACGTCGAAACGGCTGGATGGATCTCAACAAAATTTTATTTAGAGTATACTCATCCCGGGGAAGGTTTCGATATGCATATCATTTTAAAATCTTTGATTACACGGAGGTTTATAAGAAAACCAGTATGGTTTTTCTACCATCACGTCGAAACAGCTGGATAGATCTCAACCAAACTTAATATTTAGAGCATACTCCTCCCGGGGAAGATTTCGATATGCATATCATTTTAAAATCCTTGAATACACGGGGGTTTATAGGAAAACCAGAATGGTTTTTCCACCATCACGTCGAAACGGCTGGATGGATCTCAACCAAATTTCATATTTAGAGTATACTCATCCCGGGGAAGGTTTCGATATGCATATTATTTAAAAAAATTTGAATACACGGGGTGTTTATAGGAAAACCGGAATGGTTTTTCCACCATCACGTCGAAACGGCTGGATATATCTCAACCAATCTTCATATTTAGAGTATACTCCTCCCGGGGAAGGTTTCGATATGCATATCATTTTAAAATCTTTGAATACACGGGGGGTTTATAGGAAAACCAGAATGTTTTTTCCACCATCACGTCGAAACGGCTGGATAGATCTCAACCAAATTTCATATTTAGAGTATACTCATCCCGGGGAAGGTTTCGATATGCATATCATTTTAAAACCTTTGAGTACACGGGGGGTTTATAAGAAAACCAGAATGGTTTTTCCACCATCACGTCGAAACGGCTGGATAGATCTCAACCAAATTTCATATTTAGAGTATACTCATCCCGGGGAAGGTTTCGATATGCATATCATTTTATAATCTTTGAATACACGGGGGTTTATAGGAAAACCAGAATAGTTTATCCACCATCACGTCGAAACGGCTGGATAGATCTCAACCAAATTTCATATTTAGAGTATACTCCTCCCGGGGAAGGTTTCGATATGCATATTATTTTAAAATCTTTGAATACACGGGGCGTTTATAGGAAAACCAGAATGGTTTTTCCACCATCACGTCGAAACGGCTGGATATATCTCAACCAAACTTCATATTTAGAGTATACTCATCCCGGGGAAGGTTTCGATATGCATATCATTTTAAAATCTTTGAATAGACGGGGTGTTTATTGGAAAACCAGAATGGTTTTCCTCCATTTTCTCTTATACTATTGATTTTCTGTAAACTTCGTTTACCGTACGTGAAACGTCTCTTCATTATAAACAACTTTCGTTATGTTTATAATTTACCTTACTCTTTACATGACGGAGAAATTTACAATTTTCTGCTGGTACCATGCTCTGCATTGAGTGACCGACAGACCGACAACGAACCTACAGGTTACCATGGCAACGTCTCTGACTGCATGCCAGCAGGGAAGTAACGTATTGCCATTTTCCTCATTATGCTTTTAAATTCTTGGTTGTTCCTTGGGTAGAATGCAAGAAAGGCGTCAATCGGCCTATCTGCGGGATATTGGCGGAATATCGTTGGATGTTATAACCGCCTTCGAATAGATTAAATAATAACACCATTAGTCATCTTCTTATTATTTGTTTACCTAGGAATCAATGGACCTAAATTGTTCCTCTGTTACCGTTTTATTATATCCATAACTCACACTAGCATAATTTATGGAGGGGCATTTGTTTTTCCAATACATTAACTTGGCATTTACATATTTGTCGTTTTCCGGCTGTCCTCAGTTATAATCCATTTTCTATTACTTTCAACTATCTTAACTGTATTATTTTCTTCCTTAATTACGCCGTATGTACGCGAGTGCTACAAACTACTGGATGTATTTCCACCAATACTCATATTTAGAATACACCTGTCCTTGATAGATTTTAGGGCAAATATTGTTTCTAAATCCCTGAACTGACTGGGGGTTTATACGAAACCGAAACAGTGATTTTGCACTTCCACAAAATACACACAACCAACGTTAATTTAAATCTACCTGCCTTGGTAGAAATTAATTTCTAAACCTTTTTTCTCATGTGCATCATTTCGATACGAGGATTAATAAGGGAGATATCATTAACGGACCGTTTTTTTGTACAAGTCCCATCGGACTTAACTCACGAGCGGGTGCGTGTAAAGCGTATTCCTTACAACTTGAAAACTACTGAAGACATTCGAACCAAAATTCATATTTAGCATCCACCTGTCCAAAGGTAGGTTTTAAACGTAAATAACATTTCATATTCCGGAATGGACTGGCGGTTTATAGGGAACCGAAATGGTGATTTTACTCTTGCACAATATATAGAGAACAAGACCAACCTGACTGGAAATCGACCAAACGTGATGGAATTCCACCTCTAAACCTTTTTTTCATGTGCATTTTTTCGTCAGGAGGATTAATAAGGGAGATATCATGAATGGTCAGTTTTGCAGGTTAAGTCCAGCGGCCATAACCAAAAAGGTGTTTTACATGGAGCAGATTCCTTATCTATATAAATCAAATCGTAACGACTGTGTGCCTCTACACTGACTATTTTGGCGAAATTTTCGTACAGCTTTCCGTTTAAGGGGTAATAATGACCATCTGCATAATTTTTGGTTTAGTTTCTGAAAGTCCTAATTTTTACCCGCCTCGCCGAAAATCCAGATTGCGGCATAATCTGCCAGAAGAAAAAGAAGATAATTGAAATTTGACAAAATTATACGTTTTAGCCTGTAACGAACGGAAAACATCCAAGATCATTAAATTCTTCACTTTTTATCCCCGAAGAATATCGAAATATGCAGGCAATTTTAATAATGGTGCAGACCTTCTGAAATTCCTATCGCATAACAGATTGCACAATCTCCGTTCAATTTGGAATGATCTACAACCTTGGTCTTATTACTCTTTGCCGTATCTGTATCAATTTTACGTTTGATTTTTCTCTATTAATGGATGTTAAGTCAATTTGGAATTTTCACATGCATAATTTACACCTTCGATTACTTATATGAAATACAGAATCATCAAACTCTTCACGAAAATTGGCCCACCCAGTAGCCATATATGAGCCAAATGCTATGTATATAGCTGTCACATAATTATCCGAAAAGTAATGTAATGTGAGATAATCTTACAAGAACGTTACCCTGTTCCACGTTTTTAACTCAATCTGACCCAAGAATAGATTACATATCATAGGACCAGCCATTTAGGCCACTAAATCCGGCGTGTCTTATGGTATAATCCTTTGTCGATATGACGTACGTTTAGTAGCAGTTAATCTGTAAATGAAGGTCTTCAGTATTGTAAACACGCATATAGTTTCGTATGTCGATCTATATATATTCACTGATGTCGATTTGTAGCGATCGAGAAAGGGTGGGTCTGCTATTGTAATCAGTACTCCCCACACCGACTTTGACTGGCAGTATGAAAGGGTTCCTTCTCCAACTCCTGTGTAACTGTCATTAGTAAGGAAGGTCTACAATTGTAATGAATAGTTCACTTCTCGATTTGACTTGCAGAAGGCAAGTGAGCATGCAGTTTTGTTAAAAACTCCCCTACCCGATTGTGTTTGGCAGTAGGCAAGGGTACCCGCCATTATAAAGAAATGTCCTCATCTAAAATGTGACTGGCATTAGGCATAGTGGCCTGCTATTTTGATGGAAACTCACCAACTTGGTGTGACTGGCAGTAAGCTGGCTGAAAGTAGGAAAATGGGCCTGACATTATAATGATAACTGCACAACTTAATTTCGAGTGGTAGTAGGGTAATTGCATGCCATTATAATAAAAACTCTAATCTGTCTGGAAGTAGGAAAGGGGGGCTGCCATTTTAACGAAAACTCCCCAAATCGATTCTGTCCGCATAGTAGGCAATGGGGCCTCCAATTATAACGTAAACGTCCCAACTCGATTGTGAATGGCAGTAGGCAGTGAGCCTGCCGTTATATCACAAATCCATAACAAACACTTTACATTGGAAACAACGTACGGGGACCTCCCCATGCTCTTTCTCGGATAACGCTAAGAGACATGCAATTTTAAAACAATCTTATTTACTCCATGCACACTATTTACTTCGATATTCGAATACAATGTAGAATACCGTAGCGAAGCACGGGTACATTCGCTAGTTAATAAATAATCTATATAAATAAAATTGTTTCTGTTTGTCTGTTTGTCTGTCTGTTTGTCTGTTCCACCATCACGTCGAAACGGCTGGATAGATCTCAACCAAACTTCATATTTAGAGTATACTGACCCCGGGGAAGGTTTCGATATGCATATCATTTTAAAATCTTTGAAAAGACGGGGGTTTTATAGGAAAAACGGTTTTCCTCCATTTTCTCTTATACTATTATAGGCAAAATATCGAATTTGTCGTATAAGGACGAGACAAAGCTCAATTTAATCCTCTTGACGCAAAGAACAAAACTCGGTAAGCCCTACGGGCCCGAAAACCATGTTTTAAGGCCCTAAAACCAACCGTTACGGAGATATTGGCACCACACTACCCCTGCTCTAGGAATCGGATAAAGAAATGAACTGCCGTAACCATGACAACGTCAGCTCCAGGATTCTAGAGCAGTGAGATTATGCATGTACGTTTGGGCATAGCTGTCAACCAAAATAGGTACAAATAAGACTTAATATCTGGGAAAAAATATACTGTTGTGTAAGGGACTCATAGGACTCCTTTGGGCGGGGATGGAAGGGGGGTGAAGAACGAGTGTAAAAATCTATATAAATAAAATTGTTTCTGTTTGTCTGTTCCACCATCACGTCGAAACGGCTGGATAGATCTCAACCAAACTTCATATTTAGGGTATACTCATCCCGGAGAAGGTTTTGATATGCATATCATTTTAAAATCCTTGAATAGACAGGGGGTTTATAGGAAAACCAGAATGGTTCTTCCACCATCACGTCGAAACGGCTGGATAGATCTCAACCAAACTTCATATTTAGAGGATACTCATCGCGGGGAAGTTTTCCATATGCATATCATTTTAAAATATTTGAATATATGGGGGGTTTATAGGAAAATCAGAATGGTTTTTCCACCATCACGTCGAAACGGCTGGATGGATCTCAACCAAACATTGTATTTAGAGTATACTAATCCCGGGGAAGGTTTAGATATGCATATCATTTTAAAATCCTTGAATAGACGGGGGGTTTATAGGAAAACCAGAGTGGTTTTCCCACCATCACGTCGAAACGGCTGGATAGATCTCAGCCAAACTTCATATTTAGAGTATACTCATCCCAGGAAAGGTTCCGATATGCATATAATTTTAAAATCTTTGAATAGACGGGGTGTTTATAGGAAAACCACAGTGGTTTTCCTCTATTTTCTCTTATACTATTGATTTTCTGTAAACTTCGTTTACCGTACGTGAAACGTCTCTTCATTATAAACAACTTTCGTTATGTTCATAATTTACCTTACTCTTCACATGACGGAGAAATTTACAATTTTCTGCTGGTATCATGCTCTGCATTTAGTGACCGACAGACCGACAACGAACCTACAGGTTACCATGGCAACGTCTCTGACTGCATGCCAGTAGGGAAGTAACGTATTGCCATTTTCCTCATCATGCTTTTAAATTCGTGGTTGTTCCTTGGGTAGATGGCAAGAGAGGCATCAATCGGCTCATCTGCGGGATATTGGCGGAATATCGTTGGAGGTTATAACCGCCCTCGAATAGATTAAGTAATAACACCATTAGTCATCTTCATATTTGTTTACCTAAGAATCACTGAACCTAAATTTCTCCTCTGTTAGCGCTTTATTATATCCATAACTCACGGCATTTATTTATTTGTCGTTATCCGGCTGTCCTCAGTTATAATCCATTTTCTATTAGTTTCAACATTCTTAACTGTATTATTTTCTTCCTTAATTACGCCGTATGTACGTGAATGCTAGAAACTACTGGATGCATTTCCACCAAGATTCGTATTTAGAATACACCTGTCCTTGATAGGTTTCAGGGCAAATATTGTTTCTAAATCCCTGAACTAACTGGGGGTTTATACGAAACCGAAACAGTGATTTTGCACTTCCAAAAAATATACACAACAAAAGTTTATGGAAGTCTACCTACCTTGGTAGAAATTAATGTCTAAACCTTTTTTTCTCATGTGCATCATTTCGATACGAGGATCAATAAGGGAGATATCATTAAAGGACCGTTTTTCTGTACAAGTCCCATCGGACTTAACTCACGAGCGGGTGCGTGTAAAGCGTATTCCTTACAACTTGAAAACTACTGAAGACATTCCAAACAAAATTTATATTTAGCATCCACCTGTCCAAAGGTAGGTTTTAAACGTAAATAACATTTCATGTTCCGGAATGGACTGGCGGTTTATAAGGAACCGAAATGGTGATTTTACTCTTCCACAATATATACAGAACAAGACCAACCTGACTGGAAATCGACCAAACCTGATGGAATTCCACCTCTAAACCTTTTTTTTCATGTGCATTTTTTCGTCAGGAGGATTAATAAGGGAGATATCATGAATGGTCACTTTTGCAGGTTAAGTCCAGCGGACATAGCCCAAAAGGTGTTTTACATGGAGCAGATTCCTTATCTATATAAATCAAATCGTAACGACTGTGTACCTCTACACTGACTATTTTGGCGAAATTTTCGTACAGCTTTCCGTTTAAGGGGTAATAATAACAATCTCCATAATTTTTGATTTCCTGAAAGTCCTAATTTTTACCCGCCTCGCCCAAAATCCACATTGTGGCATAATCTGCCAGAAGAATAAGAAGATAATTGAAATTTGACAAAATTATACGTTTTATCCCGTAACGAATGAAAAATCCTATATCATTAAATTTTTCATTTTTTATCCCCGAAGAATATCGAAATATGCAGGCAATTTTAATGATGGTGCAGACCTTCGGAAATTCCTATCACGTAACGGATTGCACAATCTCCGTTCAATTTGGAATGATCTACAACCTTGGTCTTATGACTTTATGCCGTATCTGTATCCCTTTTACGTTTGATTTTTCTCTATTAATCGATGTTAAGTCAATTTGGAATTTTCACATGCATTATTCATACTTTCAATTACTTATATGAAATACAGAATCATCAAACTCTTCACGAAAATTGGCCCACTCAGTAGCCATATGTGAGCCAAATGCTACGTATGTAGCTGTCACATTATTATCCGAAAAGTAATGTAATGTGAGATGATCTTACAAAACCTTTACCCTGTTCCACGTTTCTAAATCTGACCCAAGAATAGATGACATATCATTGGACCAGCCATTTAGGCCACTAAATCCGGCGTGTCTTATGGTATAATCCTTTGTCGATATGACGTACGTTTAGTAGCAGTTAATCTGTAAATGAAGGTCTTCAATATTGTAAACACGCATATACTTTCGTATGTCGATCTATATATATTCACTGATGTCGATTTAGCGATCGAGAAAGGGTCGGTCTGCTATTGTAATCAGTACTCCCCACACCGACTTTGACTGGCAGTAGGAAAGGGTTCCTTCTCCAACTCCTGTGTAACTGTCATTAGTAAGGAAGGCCTACAATTGTAATGAATAGTTCCCTTCTCGATTTGACTTGCAGAAGGTAAGTGAGCATGCAGTTTTGTTTAAAACTCCCCTACCCGATTGTGTTTGGCAGTAGGCAAGGGTGCCCGCCATTATAAAGAAATGTACTCATCTAAAATGTGACTGGCATTAGGCATAGTGGCCTGCTATTTTGATGGAAACTCACCAACTTGGTGTGACTGGCAGTACGCTGGCTGGCAGTAGGAAAAGGGGCCTGTCATTATAATGATAACTGCACAACTCAATTTCGAGTGATAGTAGGGTAATTGCCTGCCATTATAATAAAAACTGTAATCTGTCTGGAGGTAGGAAAGGGGGGCTGCCATTTTAACGAAAACTCCCCAAATCGATTCTGTCCGCATAGTAGGCAATGGGGCCTGCAATTATAATGTAAACTTCCCAACCTGATTGTGAATGCCAGTAGGCAAGTGAGCCTGCCGTTATATCACAAATCCGTAACAAACACTTTACATTGGAAACGTACGGGGACCTCCCCATGCTCTTTCTCGGATAACGCTAAGAGACATGCAATTTTAAAACTATCTTATTTACTGCATGTACACTATTTACTTCGATATTCGAATACAATGTAGAATACCGTAGCGAAGCACGGGTACATTCGCTAGTCTATATAAATAAAATTGTTTCTGTTTGTCTGTTTGTCTGTCTGTTTGTCTGTTCCACCATCACGTCGAAACGGCTGGATAGATCTCAACCAAACTTCATATTTAGAGTATACTGACCCCGGGGAAGGTTTCGACATGCATATCATTTTAAAATCTTTGAAAAGACGGGGGTTTTATAGGAAAAACTGTTTTCCTCCATTTTCTCTTATACTATTATAGGCAAAATATCGAATTTGTCGTATAAGGACGAGACAAAGCTCAATTTAATCCTCTTGACGCAAAGAACAAAACTCGGTAAGCCCTACGGGCCCGAAAACCATGTTTTAAGGCCCTAAAACCAACCGTTACGGAGATATTGGCACCACACTACCCCTGCTCTAGGAATCGGATAAAGAAATGAACTGCCGTAACCATGGCAACGTCAGCTCCAGGATTCTAGAGCAGTGAGATTATGCATGTACGTTTGGGCATAGCTGTCAACCAAAATAGGTACAAATAAGACTTAATATCTGGGAAAAAAATATACTGTTGTGTAAGGCACTCATAGGACTCCTTTGGGCGGGGATGGAAAGGGGGTGAAGAACGAGTGTAAAAATCTATATAAATAAAATTGTTTCTGTTTGTCTGTCTGTTTGTCTGTTCCACCATCACGTCGAAACGGCTGGATAGATCTCAACCAAACTTCATATTTAGGGTATACTCATCCCGTAGAAGGTTTTGATATGCATATCATTTTAAAATCCTTGAATAGACAGGGGGTTTATAGGAAAACCAGAATGGTTTTTCCACCATCACGTCGAAACGGCTGGATAGATCTCAACCAAACTTCATATTTAGAGGATACTCATAGCGGGGAAGTTTTCCATATGCATATCATTTTAAAATATTTGAATATATGGGGGGTTTATAGGAAAATCAGAATGGTTTTTCCACCATCACGTCGAAACGGCTGGATGGATCTCAACCAAACATTGTATTTAGAGTATACTAATCCCGGGGAAGGTTTAGATATGCATATCATTTTAAAATCCTTGAATAGACGGGGGGTTTATAGGAAAACCAGAGTGGTTTTCCCACCATCACGTCGAAACGGCTGGATAGATCTCAGCCAAACTTCATATTTAGAGTATACTCATCCCAGGAAAGGTTCCGATATGCATATAATTTTAAAATCTTTGAATAGACGGGGTGTTTATAGGAAAACCACAGTGGTTTTCCTCTATTTTCTCTTATACTATTGATTTTCTATAAACTTCGTTTACCGTACGTGAAACGTCTCTTCATTATAAACAACTTTCGTTATGTTCATAATTTACCTTACTCTTCACATGACGGAGAAATTTACAATTTTCTGCTGGTATCATGCTCTGCATTTAGTGACCGACAGACCGACAACGAACCTACAGGTTACCATGGCAACGTCTCTGACTGCATGCCAGTAGGGAAGTAACGTATTGCCATTTTCCTCATCATGCTTTTAAATTCGTGGTTGTTCCTTGGGTAGATGGCAAGAGAGGCATCAATCGGCTCATCTGCGGGATATTGGCGGAATATCGTTGGAGGTTATAACCGCCCTCGAATAGATTAAGTAATAACACCATTAGTCATCTTCATATTTGTTTACCTAAGAATCACTGAACCTAAATTTCTCCTCTGTTAGCGCTTTATTATATCCATAACTCACGGCATTTATTTATTTGTCGTTATCCGGCTGTCCTCAGTTATAATCCATTTTCTATTAGTTTCAACATTCTTAACTGTATTATTTTCTTCCTTAATTACGCCGTATGTACGTGAATGCTAGAAACTACTGGATGCATTTCCACCAAGATTCGTATTTAGAATACACCTGTCCTTGATAGGTTTCAGGGCAAATATTGTTTCTAAATCCCTGAACTAACTGGGGGTTTATACGAAACCGAAACAGTGATTTTGCACTTCCAAAAAATATACACAACAAAAGTTTATGGAAGTCTACCTACCTTGGTAGAAATTAATGTCTAAACCTTTTTTTCTCATGTGCATCATTTCGATACGAGGATCAATAAGGGAGATATCATTAAAGGACCGTTTTTCTGTACAAGTCCCATCGGACTTAACTCACGAGCGGGTGCGTGTAAAGCGTATTCCTTACAACTTGAAAACTACTGAAGACATTCGAAACAAAATTTATATTTAGCATCCACCTGTCCAAAGGTAGGTTTTAAACGTAAATAACATTTCATGTTCCGGAATGGACTGGCGGTTTATAAGGAACCGAAATGGTGATTTTACTCTTCCACAATATATACAGAACAAGACCAACCTGACTGGAAATCGACCAAACCTGATGGAATTCCACCTCTAAACCTTTTTTTTCATGTGCATTTTTTCGTCAGGAGGATTAATAAGGGAGATATCATGAATGGTCACTTTTGCAGGTTAAGTCCAGCGGACATAGCCCAAAAGGTGTTTTACATGGAGCAGATTCCTTATCTATATAAATCAAATCGTAACGACTGTGTACCTCTACACTGACTATTTTGGCGAAATTTTCGTACAGCTTTCCGTTTAAGGGGTAATAATAACAATCTCCATAATTTTTGATTTCCTGAAAGTCCTAATTTTTACCCGCCTCGCCCAAAATCCACATTGTGGCATAATCTGCCAGAAGAATAAGAAGATAATTGAAATTTGACAAAATTATACGTTTTAGCCTGTAACGAATGAAAAATCCTATATCATTAAATTTTTCATTTTTTATCCCCGAAGAATATCGAAATATGCAGGCAATTTTAATGATGGTGCAGACCTTCGGAAATTCCTATCACGTAACGGATTGCACAATCTCCGTTCAATTTGGAATGATCTACAACCTTGGTCTTATGACTTTATGCCGTATCTGTATCCCTTTTACGTTTGATTTTTCTCTATTAATCGATGTTAAGTCAATTTGGAATTTTCACATGCATTATTCATACTTTCAATTACTTATATGAAATACAGAATCATCAAACTCTTCACGAAAATTGGCCCACTCAGTAGCCATATGTGAGCCAAATGCTACGTATGTAGCTGTCACATTATTATCCGAAAAGTAATGTAATGTGAGATGATCTTACAAAACCTTTACCCTGTTCCACGTTTCTAAATCTGACCCAAGAATAGATGACATATCATTGGACCAGCCATTTAGGCCACTAAATCCGGCGTGTCTTATGGTATAATCCTTTGTCGATATGATGTACGTTTAGTAGCAGTTAATCTGTAAATGAAGGTCTTCAATATTGTAAACACGCATATACTTTCGTATGTCGATCTATATATATTCACTGATGTCGATTTAGCGATCGAGAAAGGGTCGGTCTGCTATTGTAATCAGTACTCCCCACACCGACTTTGACTGGCAGTAGGAAAGGGTTCCTTCTCCAACTCCTGTGTAACTGTCATTAGTAAGGAAGGCCTACAATTGTAATGAATAGTTCCCTTCTCGATTTGACTTGCAGAAGGTAAGTGAGCATGCAGTTTTGTTTAAAACTCCCCTACCCGATTGTGTTTGGCAGTAGGCAAGGGTGCCCGCCATTATAAAGAAATGTACTCATCTAAAATGTGACTGGCATTAGGCATAGTGGCCTGCTATTTTGATGGAAACTCACCAACTTGGTGTGACTGGCAGTACGCTGGCTGGCAGTAGGAAAAGGGGCCTGTCATTATAATGATAACTGCACAACTCAATTTCGAGTGATAGTAGGGTAATTGCCTGCCATTATAATAAAAACTGTAATCTGTCTGGAGGTAGGAAAGGGGGGCTGCCATTTTAACGAAAACTCCCCAAATCGATTCTGTCCGCATAGTAGGCAATGGGGCCTGCAATTATAATGTAAACTTCCCAACCTGATTGTGAATGCCAGTAGGCAAGTGAGCCTGCCGTTATATCACAAATCCGTAACAAACACTTTACATTGGAAACGTACGGGGACCTCCCCATGCTCTTTCTCGGATAACGCTAAGAGACATGCAATTTTAAAACTATCTTATTTACTGCATGTACACTATTTACTTCGATATTCGAATACAATGTAGAATACCGTAGCGAAGCACGGGTACATTCGCTAGTAACTAATATTTCTGGAGATATTTAAGCTTCGTGAAAAATGAAATAATCACGAATATATCCCGAGCAACTGGCCGCACGGCTTGGGTTATGTAGCTATCAGCTTGGATTCGGGAAATAGTGGGTTCGAAATCCACTGTCGACACACCAGGCAAATGCTGGGGCTGTGCCTTAATTAAGGCCACTGTCACTTCCTTCCCACTCATAAACCTTTCCTAATCCATTGTCCCTAAAAGACCTGACTGTGTTGGTGCGGCGTAAGGCAAATTGTAGAACAAAACAAAATCAACGAATATCTCCATTATTATTCTGTGTACAGTAAGAACTTATGAAATATAAATAAACTTTTGCTAACTTCTGTTAAACATGGTTTATCGATGCAGCCGATATAAACGGAGAAATGTGATACTTCCTTACTATTGTTACGCCACTGTATACTGATGAAACAATATATAGCTTAGTACATAAGTCAACTATTTCTGAACGTATACTGAGTATAGAAAAATTCTGTTCAGCCGATTTCCCGTGATTTCCAAAACAGGCAAACTGGTAAACAGACAAAATGACTGACAGTCAGACATAAATTGAACTGAACCTACTTCCGACTTCTATATACCTACCTAATCCAAAACAAAAACAAATCCTGACCCAAAATTTTGAAGTATACTGTCAATATCATATTTTATTTTCATGAAATTCAAGTCTTGTAACGATGTTTCTCGTTAATAATATTATTAATTTTATATTTCAGATCCAACTCCAGATCCCACTCTAGTTCTTAACGAAGAGCAGGAAATATATCCAGCGAGCTTCTGGAGGACTTATCCTCCACGGTTCAAAAGAAATCTTACACATCCTACACCTTACGTGGTCATTGCACATTCCGCAGAACCAGGCTGCAATGAACCAATTGACTGCAGTGAGAAGTTGAGAAGAATACAAAATTACCACGTTGGTCACTTCGATCAGCCTGACATTGGCTACAACTTTATCATTGATAATGCAGGCAATGTATACGAGGGGCGAGGCTGGGACGTGACAAACTTTTTCCAGGACTTTGTCTTGCGTAGAAATATAGGAGTGTGTTTCTTAGGTAACTATATATTTATCGAATTAAGTGAGAAACAGCAGAAGTCTTTGAAAGATCTGTTGGCTCTCGGTGTAAAGTTGGGAAAATTAGCTGAAGACTACAAATTAATCGCTCATGGCCAAATACTTGCCACTGAGAGTCCTGGGAAGAATATCCTCCGAGTTATCAATTCGTGGCCACATCGATGTCTATTAGATTGTGCAATGCCCTTCAATACCACAACAACATCTACCACAACAGAAAGCAATTCTCCGTCTTCTCTCAACTAGACAGACAATCCCACCGTAATTTGGACTAGCCCAAATTGTGTATGGAGTATTATTCGGGATAAGAATGCTTAGAGTTACACGTGCATCGCTTCAGGATGTCTCAAAACTGTGAGGACGAACTGAAGAGTGGTGATCCTTATCAGAATAAGAAGCAGAAAAAAAGGTCTTATAATTTGCAGGTGCCCTACAAAATGCAGTCTTGGTTGAATTTCAAGACAATTCTGGCCAGTAGCAGTAGCACTCATGGGTCTTACTGCAAGAAGTCATGGTTCGACATTATTTCGCACAGTCGAACGGCGCATCTGGTAAACATACTGTAGGGAGATCAGAAGAATGCAAATGCCCGGTGAGGCACGGGGCGAAGGGGTTTCCACCAGCAGAGCCAGTGATGCAATGGTTACCATAGCAACTCCGCTACTACCCTGGCGACTTTATATTATCTTCTACTGGCAGCTCTTCGCTCTTGTCAGTTGTAATCCAGCGAACTGTAAAGTGTGAGTCAATGTTTTCGTGTAGCAGATAAAAGCAGATAAGAGCCGATCTGTCTGGGCAGAACAGAAAGCTCGTGCTTGCAGGCCACATTCCTCATTCTTGCATTCTTCTCATCTCTACACAGTACAGTACAGTATGTTCCGGGGATTTTGTGGAATGCAGAGGTGAGAGGAGGTCTGGGAATGAATGGGTGGATGTACGATAATCGAAAGATTGATTTAAATTGGCAGTTTTGTTTCTTTCCCATTTTTCCTTTTCTTTTTCTTTTCAGGTGTTAACTTTAAACAAAAACAATTCTCTAAGCGAATAACAAAACCTCAGGTACCACAACGAGCTCGAGAAGCGAATAACAAAACCTCAGGTACCACAACGAGCTCGAGAAGCGAATAACAAAACCTCAGGTACCACAACGAGCTCGAGAAGCGAATAACAAAACCTCAGGTACCACAACGAGCTCGTGAAGTGAATAACAAAACCTCAGGTACCACAATGAGCTCGAGAAGCGAATAACAAAACCTCAGGTACCACAACGAGCTCGGGAAGGAATATAATGATTTCGTAGAACAATTAAATAACATTAATTAACAATACGAGTTTGAAGCTCCTACCTAACCAATGTGACAAGAGCGACCACTGCTCCATTCAATAATATCTCTTACAAGAGCACATTGCCCCACAAAATTATCTAGGTGACTAATCTCCAAACATTATACTATTCCAACCTCCTAAAGGCACCATTGCTCTAAAATTTTACACGTAAGAATCCATTTCCAAAAATTCACACTTTTCAGGCCTATCAAAGGCACAACCTACGTTTAAAAAAATTTCACTGTCATAATTGCTCAACAGTCTGGTATCTTTAACATGGAAAGGAATGACATTGAATGTAACAGGGGTAGCACGTACACATTCTACCAGGCCTTTGCTAAAAACAAAAGGTTAACTTACTGGCCCAAAAACCAACATGGAAAAGAGGCGATTTCTTGTATTCCTAGAAATTTACATTAAATACATAAAACCCTAGTTGGGCTTGTGGCCCGACGTTAGAGAGGCTAAGCCTATACTACTGAGGTGACTAGATGGTGGGAATATTTAAGTTACGGAAATTACAACACAGAAAAGGTTACAAAATCATAGTCACCTCAAAAGCCAGTTGAAAGGGAATTCGAGAGGGTACCTCACTCTCTATTCCCTGATTTCGGTTAAGTTCTTTCGATATATTTCAAATTTACATTTAAAGTTTGACATTTACACTGGAGAAAAGAAGAGTTACATTACTAAGACTGGAAACCTTCTCCTCGAGCTAGATTTCAAAGACTATCGCATTGTTATACTGAATCTTCCATTACCTGGAGCTGGTAGACCTCCCGAAGATGGAAGAGGCGCCCCCGCCTCCTTTATAAACACACTCTAGACTGGAGCGATCACTATGACAACTTGGTCCGAAAAGTGCCAGTTTTTATAGTAGAGGAGAAAGTTCCAGAAAACTCTGGGCTAATGCCCGACACACCCCAATTCTTATTGGATAATCCAATAAAAATCAGAAAATGTTGACTGGATGAAAAATAAATATACAAAATTTTTCATTGGCCAACATCTTAAGTTGGCGGGAAGAGATATAAGAGGTGATAACTTATGAAAAAACCCACTGAATATTCCAGTTTAGGAAACCCTTACATACGAAATTACTCCTGAATTTTAATAGTTCATCTTCACCCCAGAGGGCACGACATAAGTCTATAGTAGCGACATCATTTGAGAAATGTTCAAACTTCTTGCGCTAGTTGTTGAAAGTTTTATATTTCAGATGACATTCTCCAAGGCGCTTAATTTAAATACGTGGGGCGGGTGTACCCCCGGTACACAGTAAGTGTAAAAATTAAAGTAGTTTAATTCCAGTGACTGGACGGGGAAAAGAACAGGACCTCCTTGAACTTCCACTTGCCAACGAAGGAGTGGTACAAATATTGGTGAACGACAACACAATGCACATTTATGGATTTGTTCTGCAGGTATCTAACACCGTGGCAGGTATACAACGCACCTTCAGTGTTACGACTTATCACAATAAGGTCTTCTATGAACAGTGCCTCTATTTACATCCTGATATATCCATTTCCGAGCATGTCCACAGGAACATTTCGGTTAATATTCCTGGAAAGAATCATAACATAACCTGAAGATTGTTCCATAGTTCCTGGTCACCATTTATGCAAGATAATTAAAGACAACAATGGCGCACTCACATCAGTCGAGGTCAACCGCGCTAGAAATAAGCCAGTGAATTTCCTCGAACACTCCTGTCTTCAATGGTTTTTGAATTGCCATGTTCTGAAGTTGTGAAAACTCAATACGAATAATATTGGTTACACCGTCATTGAAAGTAGGAACGACGACAAAAATGCGTCCTGTAATGCAGGAAAAGCATTCTATATGTTTCATACAGAAACGTATAGTAGATAAACATAGAAATGAAAGTATCTTGACATTATTATACGAAAAGGAAAACTTAAGTTACATCACCCGTGTAACTTCACTTCATTGAATTTGCCAGTGTGCTGAGTATGCTGAGAAATGGATTGTACGTGGTGGCCTTATGCAATGGGTGATGTGTTCCACACATTCAAATCACCTGAATGTTTTCCTTTGAGACCACTCAACGCTGTAAAAGTTTTAAAGAAAATGTCTTTCCTCACACCCAGGCAGAATACAAAGTCATGAGAGGTGCATTTGCCATCTGGGAGCCCGTGATATTCATTGTCAACAGTGCATCGAAAATGAATGACGTTAGAAGAGTGTAGCATTTTGTGTTTGTTTGGAATAAAGAATATTGCATAATATTTTCTCGGTTTCCTTTCAATCCCTGTACATGGAAAATAATCCTGAACGACGGAAAACAGGCAGACATTTTTTCATCTTATTTATTCCATTTCTCACATGTTACAAGTTATAAAACTAACAAACAATAGTAACAGAACGAGGAAATCACAACCATCACTCAAACTCTTGATACAGTATAAAGTTCACTTGTCACTTGTCATTTTTTCTTTTCAAAAATACTGTGGCATGATGGACCGCTGCGTCCGCCATGCCAATGTATAACTACGGGAAGTAACGCAAGCTAACCAATTCCAACCGTACGCTTATCACCAGGGAAGGCCCACGCTCTCCCTACACCCGTCACGAGGCGGTGGACAGCAGCTTGCGGATTGGTCAGCACCCCCACTGCTGCTATCTGGATTGTCCTGTCCGCTCATTGGAGGCCTCCGGCGTTATGGAAGAATCTGGATGGCACGCGGAGAGTATTCGCCTTCGACCAGACTCTGGGAGGCGTGTCCCTTCTGGAAGCATCCAGATGGCGTGGGTCCAGGTGTTTAAATCAGGCGTGACCTACTGAATGAATTAGTTGGTGCAGCTCAGCTGGTGTAGTGAGTCCTATGTGTGGACTCAGTGAGTTAGCAAAGAGTGCAATCAGCGTGTTAGTGACAGCCTGGGCTAAGGTGTCAGTCCGTTGGAGCCGAGGACTCGTTTCTGTGTGCCTGTCGTCGCGTGTGTGTCTTGGGCCAGCTGCTGTAAGAGGACGTTGCCTGTCCTCAGCAGTGTGGAGGACAACACTGGTTGCCGACATCGGGCTGTGGGTGGAGTTCGACGGACTGAGTGGACAGCGGATACTATCCCGAACTGCGAGACTGGCGTGTGGACTGCGGACCGTGACAGCGCTAACGAGCGTGACTGAGCGACTGGGTGAGTGTAGTGTAAGTGATCGAAAACTCTCTGTGTGTGTCGCGGTAGATAAAACATGAGCGCGAACCGTGTAAGTGTGTGTACGTGTGTAAGTTGTGAGCTCGGCAATCATGTGTGTAATGTGTAGTTTTAGTGCTCAGTTAATAAATCTTAGTATAGAAGTTACCAGTCTACTGTTAATTTATCCTACTACCCCGCGAATTCGTCACAATACACTTAAGGTTATTTCTCTCTTACACTTTTCCTCTTGAAAACAGTCATTTCAACTGAGGGGTAAAAGAACATTGGGACAAAACACACCATGAAAAGAAAAAAAGCACATTGTGTAAAAACATTGCACTGTTCCCTGCACGACCATTCGATTGTTGTAACGAAACACTCTTGAGTTCCTTGACGTGATTTGACTCTGTCTGTGGGAAACGTTTCTGTAATTTTTGTTTGGCATCTTTTAGGAATCGGATGAATGTGTTCAGGGAGCAGTGTTCGTTTTTCTGGATATAATAGAAATACCCTATGACAAGCCAAGTTCGCGCAAATTTCAAGTGCTGCGCACCGAAATCTTGCTCTAAAGCTGTCCTGTAAATGTCATTAAGATTAGCTGATACTGCCATCTGTCTTAGCACAGAACAAATCTATTTTTAGACAACTTTGACACTTGCACAGTTAGTAATTTTGTCCCTCTGTGTGTTCACCTCCGGACATTTTTTGCAGTGGGGATTGTGTAAGTGTAATGTTGTGACGGATTTCTAATCTTCCTGTGGAATAATTTCATTAATAGCCTTATGTGCAGCTACTTTCCAGTCAGTAGGGATATAAGGACCTTAAAAATTTCTCCAGACATCCCTCCATTTCCTATTTGGGTACTTCTCCATGATCTGCAGTTGCTTCGTTCTTCTCTGACGGATGACCGTATATTAATCTTGTGGAAGGTACGTTGTTTCTTGTCATTCTTATCATATCTATCGCTTGCAGTCCTCTTCTAAGACATCGTGTCGGCACTTAGTAATTTGGATTTTTATGACTCGTATTCCAGAAATAAGTGTCATGATCAGCTCCTAATCCGATCTTAGCAATCACTAACTCTCGCATTAATAGTTGTTGGCATTTTTCACCGACTGCGATGTGAGCCAGTTCTTCTTTATCTACTGATCTTCTCACTTGTGATCGTGCTACACCGAACATCTATCCTCGCCATAAATAATAACTATTACACAGTTCAACTCGCTGGCTATTAACGTGTTCTGAGACATGGATGGGAAACAGCCAGAAGTAATGTTTCATCAATCAGGGAAAAAAGAAAGTTGGAGGTCACGACTAGAATACTTTAGAAAGAGGGACTAGAGAGTTATTTCCCAAAGCGTTGATCACGATACCTACGGCACCTGCTATCTGTGGGGTCGTATTATTATTATTATTATTATTATTATTATTATTATTATTATTATTATTATTATTATTATTATTATTATTATTATTATTATTATTATCATAATCTCAATTTACAAGTTTTGAAATGGTGTACATGGTGGTGTGTGTTAATGAATTTTACTATTTTTGTCTGCAAGAACTAAGTCAACTACAATTTACAAGTAAGTCCGAAGTATTTCACCATTTATTTCTCTCCTCCCACACTTAATATTCTTCTCCTAGACTGGAGTGAACTGTATCGTGGAATATATTCTTTTCGGCAGCCTGTCGGAATGCGCTTTTGAATAGCACCAACGAATCGTCAGTAGTCAGAACTTCCTGACAGGCTGCACCTAGTGAGATTATGACGTTCAACAGAAAATGGAATAATCATTAAAGGGAACTTTTCATTCGAAGACCACGCCAAGTTTATGAGTACCTTTAAAAAATTAATTATAACTTTTATTAAAACAAATATATCCCCTTAATCTACTTAGCTACCTCTAATTTTATACATAATTTCCATTTATTTGTATACATCATGCCGACTGCAAAGCTTTTCTTTCCATTGCAGATTACTCAACAAGAGCGTCTGCAATAACTGCCACTCTTTACAGTTTGCTCAGATTCCAGAAAATCAGCTAAAATATACCCCTGTTCATTCTTGAAGCCAATGTATATAACACTCAAGCAGATAGCATTGTCTCTGCTGTTTTGTTTAATAAATATTTATTATTGTATATTTTTTGTTTACTTGAAATGTAAGGACGCCGGAATACAAAGTTTATGACTGCAAATTATTTTTTAAATGCTCGTAAGTTGAAATTACAGTTTGCCTTAAATCAGTAGGTATTAATTTATCCTTTCTATACATTTGTTAGAATTTCTGAGGCCACCCTAGTTTTTTACCTAACAAGACCATCTTAGGGGTGGAATTGGCATTCACTTGAATCTTGTAGAAAATCCATATTCTATAGGACAATCGGGTAATAATGTAATAAGGTAATAATGTGATCATAGGTGATCAACATAGTTTTCATGTGTGTGATTACGGAGATTACGTAAGTTTTTATGAGGTGTGATTGATATGATTCCGTTTAACATTTTTATAGACTAATGATCAATATAATGATACTTGTCAAGTTATCTAAGAATTTAGTTTGTAATGTTCATCTTCAGCGTCAGTTACAATAATTTACACCTAGTACTTACAGAACACTAATTAGCTGCTCTACATTTTCTCCCAGGCACCTCTTCCTTTTGACACACTGTAGGCATAGTAAGAACACAGTCACCTATCTCGGACAGCCTTTCGAGTTCAGTATAAGGCCCAGAAAATTTCAATACGCAGTTCATGTAACAACCCAAGAATAACACCACAGTACTGTTGAGCTGAGGTGGTTGCAGACTAAATGTAGGGCAGATCACCCATTTAGGTATGATATAGGTCTTAGGGCATCTGATGATGGCACTGCAGTACAGTATAGGTTTAAATTTGTTCCAAGTCGGTTGAATCTTCTCACAAGACATAAGTCTATGCTGAATTTTGTCTTTATGTTGAAAGAAGGTGCATAAATCTGTCTCCAGTACAGAATGAAGAAGTCGACTGTTTATCGGTATTGTACCCTTGGAATCCTCAGCATATGGGTCCAGTATGATGCCATTTATTACCTTATATTTATTTTGCTGCAACTGCATGTATGCGATTGGATCAATTCCGCCAGACCCGGTTCCAGTTGATTATCAGTGCTGATTTCATAATTTTAGGGGATAAATACTGTTGAGAAAATATACAGTTATGGACGTTTGTCGTGCAGATTTTTTACTTTTTAGAATTACGGTTTTTGGTTTTACGTCCCACTAACTACATTGTTATGGTTTTCGGAGACGCCGAGGTGCCGGAATTTTGTTCTACAGGAGTTCGCTTACATGCCAGTAAATCTGCCGACATGAGCTGAAGTATTTGAGAACTTACATTAATTAGCACTGGAGTGAGACAGGATCGAACCTACCAGGTAGGGTTCAGAAGGCCAGCGCACTACCGCCTGAGCTACTCAGCCCGTATCTGAAGCACCCGTTGCATACTGGTCATTGACCGTAGCTTCGCTCTCTTATGTTCAGGAATTGTTTATAAATAACGTCGCCGTCACGCACCTCCATATTGATCTGGCCACATCATGGTGAATGTGTGCTACTTATTGAGTGATTAATTTACTGTTTTTGTAGGCGATGTCTCAAAACTATCCATTAATGTGACTGACAACAGCTTAAGTATCAACTTCTTTCTGATTAAATTTTTAATGCCTTCGAACATCACCAGCTGTTATGACGACCTACTACTTGTTGGGTGATTAATGTTTGGACAGCAGATTGTTAGATTCGCTGGCCACTAAATCGAGAAGTAACTTTCACTTACCGGGCGAGTTGGCCGTGCGGTTAGGGGCGCGCAGCTGTGAGCTTGCACCTGAGAGCTAGTGGGTTCGAACCCCACTGTCGGCAGCCCTGAAGATGGCTTTTTGTGGTTCCCTGTTTTCACGCCAGGCAAATGCTGGGGCTGTGCCTTAATTAGGGTCACGGCCGCATTCTTTCCACTCCTAGGCCTTTCCTATACCACCGTCGCCATAAAACCTATTTGCGTCAGTGCGACATAAAGCCAATTGTAAAAAAAAAAAAAAAAAAAAAAAATCACTTTACGATCAACCCTACCGTCCTTCTGTCGTACAAGTTAAACCTTTTCCACTGTGGGATCATGATCCATGACTAAGACGAATGAGTTAATGTTGATGAAAAATTAAGCGAGAAAGAGATGTAAAACGCAGAGAAAGAGTGTTGCATACAAATCAGGATGGCTGCTGGGTGTCCATGGTGCTAATACATCATTTAAAAAAATTGAAAAGCAAACCATAATCAACTGAAATCGATCTGTGCGTGTGTACTTTACTGACAGATAACAATTGACAGAAAACTAAGATTTCTTATGATAAATGGTTAATATCGTAAAAAATAGAAAAGTGGAGTGCTCGCAGAATGAATTAGATGCTTATCAGTAGATTTCAAAGAAACAGTTCTTCAGTAGAAAGGTGCATAATGCCAAGGACAATTACATATCAACAGAGCTAACTCCTCAGAAGCTTGCAGAGGGTTCCACAGGATACCAGAAGATGGCCGGAAGGGGGGTGGGGGGGGGGGTGAGGGCTACGTCCCCAAGTACATTCAGAAGAAAGGTGCAATGTGCCAGTCACATATTTGTCGTGTTCTTCCCTCCAGTTCTCAGTTGTGAGTTACCAGGTGTATGCATAAGTTTTCGCTGGTTTTTGAGATTAAAAAATCACGCACTTTTCAAGGGAAATTTATTTTTTTGTTTATTCAAAATATTGGCCATCGGCTTCTACACACTTCGCCCATCTTTCAGGTAAGTTATGAATACCATGCCAGGAAAACTGCTTGTATTTTGCGGGAAACCATTTGTCGAGCGATTTTCCAACCTCTTGAGAATTGCTGAAGTGCTGGCGCCATATCGGGGCAGTGGCGATTGGGGAAGGATGTCCCATCCAAGCAAATTTAAGGTATCATTCCCTGGTGTTGCTGTGTGAGATGGCGCACTGTCGTGTAACAAAATCACTGTGCCATGTCTTCTAGCCCATTCCGGTCGTCTTTCGATCAATGCCTGAATTAAATTTATCATTGTTGGCGATAGTGTTGTGCATTAACAGTTTCGCGGGGCTTCAAGAGTTCATAATACACAGTACCGCTCTGGTCCCATCGGACAAAAAGCATGGTCTTCTTGCCGAAGCGATTTGGCCTTGGTGTTGAAGGACCAACTTCGCCAGATGACAGCCACGATTCAAATTAAATCCATTTTTCGCAGCCGTCACAATTCGGTACAGAAATGATTTTCTTTCCTGGCGTTGACGCAACATTTCACAAGTGACTTTGGGATTTTCAATTTGCTGTTCATTCAAATCGTGTGGGACCCATTTACCGAGTTTACTGATCTTCTCCATTGCCCGTAAATGTCTGCTGATTGTTTCTTGTGACACACTTAATGCGTGTGCCAATTGCTGTCGAGTTTAAGTTGGGTCTACCAGAGCACCCACTGGGTTTGACAATGACATCACTACGTTAAAATTGTCGAAACCATGTCTCACATATTCTAATCGATGGAGCGTGTTCACCATATGTTTCTACCAGCAAACGATGACTTTACACAGCCTTTTTCGTTTTGATTAAATAAGAAAATCAATGCGTGCCGCAAATGTTCTTTTTCAGGCACAAACGTCGACGTGATCACAACGAAACAACACAGACGCTAGTGATTGACAGACTCAATTTGTGTGTGTTGGTAGGTTAATGTCAGATGAACAAACTGTGTCAAATGCATACACTGCGTACTGTTCGCTGGCGCCATCTCTTAGTTTAAATGGAAAAGACTTATGCATACACCTGATATTTCGTTAGACAGAAAGGAATTGGAGTTGCAAAAAGAATTGGAAGTACATCTGATTCATCAACAGAATATTGAGGTAAAGTATGGATCAATTAATAATGATTGTGTGAGAAATAAAATCAAACACTTCAGAGTTTTTATCTCAAAAGTGGCATTTTCTCTAAGGTTATGGCTAATGGAAGTGTAGACAACAGGAAAAGATCAGAAAGATCACCAACGCCAGTTTTATATGCAGATCTGTACCTAATGGTGTCATATAACACCTTTGGATGTGACAATGGACTTAGCACCTTTCACAAACGTGTAGCAATAGACAACGTTGTGACGAACCACTATACAGAGTTTCCATAAGAGAACTCCGGGGTTTTGAGGCAAAATATTGTAATTACGTAAAAAACGTATATTAATGTTTACTACATGGTTGGAAAGGTTGCATTTTCAAGTCTTTTAAACAATTTAATAAAGTTCAATATGAGCCCCTTTAGTGGCACGGCACACATCGTAACGGTATTCCACCTCTTCCCATGCCCTGGCCAGCATGTCTGGGGGGAAGGTTGCCACACAATTGATTATTCGTTCCCTGAGATGGTCAACATCACGAATTTTCTCCGCATACACAAGATTCTTGATATGCCCCCAGAAGAAAAACTCCAACGGAGTCATATCAGGACTCCTTGGAGGCCATGGAATAGGTCCTTCCCTTCCAATCCATCTGTTGCCGAGTCGAGCGTCAAGTGCCTCACGCACACGCAAACTGAATGAAGTGTGGCGGTGCCCCATCTTGTTGGAAGTAGACTAAACCCTTCTACGCCTCAATGGCATCTAACTGAGGAAAAACATATTCCTCTCACATGTCACAATAGGCATCACCATTGATATTTCTTTCAACAAAAATGAAGAGACCTATTACGCTATCATGCATAAGACCACACCAAACATTCACTCTTGGCGTGTCACGTTCATACTCTACGAACTCATGGGGAGGCTCTGATCCCCAAATTCTGCAATTATGTCTGTTTACAGACCCGTTCACATGAAAAGTCGCTTCATCACTAAAAATTACATATTTAAAAAATCGTTTTCATCGATTTCGTTTAGCATAGAATCAGAAAAGTCAAATCTCTCAATCTTGTCTGTCGGTTTAATGTGGTGTAACAGTTGAAGTTTGTAAACAATTAAACGAAGTCTTTTATGAACTACCTTATGAACTGTTGATCTTGGTAATCCCTACTCTAGACTGCGTCTTGTCAATGATTTCTTAGGGCTTCGAAGGCATGAAGCTCGGGTTCTGTCCACATTCTCTTGTGACACCCGGCGACTTTTGTTTTAAAACACTTCCTGTTTGTTTGAAAGCACTTAACCATTGGCGAATGGTTTTATCCGAAGGCAGGTCACCACCATGATTACATCGAAAGTTTCTTTGTACCGTAACAACAGAATGAGTTTATATTAGCCAAATAACACATTGAGCCTTTTATTGCGGCGTCGCCATAGCGCGGCAATCCAGACAGCACTGACTGCCACTACGTTGTTTCAAGGTCAACGCTCCGCAGCGCTGCGAACTGTTGATGAAAACATTCCCAATTGGTATGAGTAAAACTTGATGAGCTACTCGTTTCAGAGAAATTAACTGCATTTTGCTATCTTCTACAGTTATTAAGATATGAATTTTCAAAACCCCGGAGTTCTTTTATGGAAACCCTGTATATCAAAATTTTAGTAATCCTCGGAAGTTTTTTTCGAGAGCAAAGGGATACGATGTTTTAAGAATAGGTAATATGCTTTGTTCTTGTGAATAAGTAGCCTTCCTTCGATAACAGGCAAGTTAAGCGCCATCTGTGCCAAACAGGTTTCGGTTTATGTTTAAAAGCAAATATACTACTGTAACAGCTGAACGCTACCGATGCAATGCCACTAGATGTTACGAAACGTACTTGCTAACTGGTTTTATGTTTAAGAGCAAATGAACTACGATATGTGGCTATATTTCTAGAAAATAAAACCCATATAATTAGAGTAGGCAAAGCTTTACCTATCCCTGTAACAATTAAGAGGGAAATTCCTCAAGGCAGTATTATTGGATCTTTATGTATTCCTATATACATCAATCATATGTGTAAAGAAGTGGAATCGGAGATAAGGCTTTTTGCAGACGATGTTATTTTGTACAAAGTAATAAAATTACAAGATTGTGAGCAACTGCAAAATAACATCGATGATGTTGTGAGGTGGACAATTGGCAATGATATGGTGATAAACCGGGTTAAAAATCAGGTTGTGAATTCACACATAGGAAAAGTTCTCTCAGTTTTAATTACTGCGTTGATGGGGTGAAAGTTCCTTTTGGGGACCATTGTGAGTACCTAGGTGTGAATATAAGGAAAGATCTTCAATGGGGTAATCACATAAATATGATTGTAAATAATTGGGGTATTTAGGGGTTGTAGTAGAGATGTAAAAGAGGGGGAATATAAGTCTCTGGTAAAACCCCAATTAAAGTATGGTTCCAGTGTACAGGACCCTCACCAGGATTACTTGATTCAAGAATAGGAAAAAATCCAAAGAAAAGCAGCTAGATTTGTTCCGGATGATTTCCGACAAAAGAATAGCGTTACAAAAATGTTGCAAAATTTGGGCTGGAAAGACTTGGGAGAATGGAGACGAGCTGCTCGACTAAGTGGCATGTTTCGAACTGTCAGTGGAGTGATGGCGTGGAATGACATCCATAGACCAATAAGTTTGAGCGGTGTCCTTAAAAGATAAAATTGGAATACAAGAGGAAAAATTGGGGCAAATATTAGTTTATAGGAAGGGGAGTTAGGGATTGGGATAACTTACCAAGGGAGATATTCAATAAATTTCCCATTATTTGCAATCATTTCAGAAAAGGCTAGGAAAACAACAGGGAATCTGTCACCTGGGCGACTGCCCTAAATGCAGACCAGTAGTGATTGATTGATGATTGATGACAGCTGAAGGCTGCTACTAGGGTATACCATGTTACGTAACATTCTCGCCAGACTGGTTTAGTGGTTGTTAGTATTTTGTTTCCGTCTCTGGGGCTTCAGACAACCCTGGTCATATCGGTTTCGGACCCTGGAGATGCATGGAACGGTCAGAGTTAATACTGGTTCTTTTGTTGTTACGTCCTTTAGGGGATTGGGATGTCTGCGGTCATCAGCCGCATGGTCTGGTGAGTATGGAAATGTCCTGAAAACCTGTGTCGGTTTGGGATTTGTACGAGCGTGTGATATAATTATTGGAGCGTAAGCTTGGGATAGGCAAGCCGGGACGTGAAATACGACACGATCCACGTTGTACATTGCGTAAGGGTAGAAGAAAGAAGGCAAAATCGTGTTGACGTATATGTAAACAAAGTTCTTTACGTCAACGAAAGCATGCATGGGATAGAATGTCCAAATGATTAGTATCGGAATTGAAATTTCAAACACATCCAACGTTTTGCTTCATACCAATAAGGGACGTGTTATAAAAGTAAATAAATTAAACGTAACTTCATTTCATAATTCCAAACGGAATGAACATGTATAATGGTAAAATAAAGCATTATAACTTACTGCTGCTTTTGCAGTGCTTATTAAACGTATCAAAATAAAAGTTGCCAGACTGAGTGGCTCAGACGGTTCAAGCATAGGTTTCATGAACTTAGCAGGCTCGATTCTGGTTCAGTCTGGTGGTGTTTGAAGCAGTGGCGGCGCGTGACTTTCGTCACTGGGGGTTCAACAGAAGGAAAAAATACCCCCCTCAATATCTCCCCTCCCCCTTGTCACCTGTGCCATGACTAAGTTCAGAGAATGGGCATAACGGTGCACATAATGTGCATGGCTAACATCTTCCCTGATGAGAATGCACCCTGAATGGTGACCACTCATTACATTTGCTCTATCGTAACCTTGTGAAATCAACTTATCTCTATTATCCACAACTTCGCTCAAAGAAAATTTTAAAC
Source organism: Anabrus simplex (assembly GCF_040414725.1). Classification (NCBI taxonomy): domain Eukaryota; kingdom Metazoa; phylum Arthropoda; class Insecta; order Orthoptera; family Tettigoniidae; genus Anabrus; species Anabrus simplex. The sequence goes on from NC_090269.1 coordinate 238,932,490, forward strand.
ACTCTGCTATTGTCTTAGCATCATGACTAGAGGGTAGAGGAAACCCCAGAATATTTCAACTGGCTTACCGTTGGGATGAATTGTGCTGTAGTTGATATATCGGTGGTCTCATCTGCGATTATCGAAATGAAGTGCGCTGTGGTGATTTCTTTTTCTTCTCACGACAGATTTCATACATGCACGAAAGCAAATCATTCTAAATGTCTTTCGAGGTGCCTTTGAAAACAGTAGCTTTGGACGGATGGTCTCTTAATGCAACGTCAATTTCAGAACTAAAATTGACGAGGCCTCGAAATATGCCAGGATTCGATGATTCACTTGTTTCGTCATGCCCACGCAATGCCATCTCAAACGCACCACAGAACTTTACACAGCACATAACGAATTTTCCGTACTTGGTCGTTGTCTCTTTCCACAGACTGCCTGTAAGCACAGTCAAATTACTGACGGTTGTCGTGTCTTCCCAGAAGATCGAATTGTAACTGGGCAAGCATATGAGATTTAGAACTTCTGTGTTTCTTTATTATTATTTTTTTTGGACAAATAACCTATATCTACCACTCCGACTTTGGTCCAAGTCCCTTCGCTTTCATCACTCATGAATCATAAAAAAAGGAAAACAAATCAACATGTTAGTAATTTCGCACCCACAGATCCACTCGATTCTTTTATACGGTATAAATCCATTCTGAATTTACGCACGATTTCATTACTTTTACTTTTAGGATGTCTCGTTATATCAAGATCAGGCATTGGGCGTTCGGCATCCTTAACCTTAACCTTAAGTTTACGCTCAAGAGAGAGAGAGAGAGAGAGAGAGAGAGAGAGAGAGAGAGAGAAGAAAAGTTTGTCTTCTTAAGTATCATATCACCGTTCAAACTCATTATGTAGCTCCTTACCTTTCCCGGGAACAAAAATTATGGACGCAACTACAGTGCACAAAAATACACACACGGAGAAAATATTGTAACTTCTTTATGTCCTAACAATTAAGTTTCTGAACGGCACAACAGTGCAGAAAAACACTCACACGCTTGCACAGCGTACAATAATATTACGAATTATGATAACTATTGCAAACTGTTGTAAACACTAGCATCACACTTGAAAAACAGAGTAAACTTTAGGGATGTATGTTCGCAATGTTAGTAACATAATTTTAAGAACTCCTGTGGCTAGGTAATTAACGTTTTCTTTGGTATTGCATTCCCGCTACTCTTTGCCTCGGTGATTTTTAAGTTAATTTTCTCTCAAAAAAGTAATTATTCCAAAGAAGGCAAATGAATAGATGTTTAGTAAATATTGATGTATTTGGGAAAAGACATCAATAGGAATTTGGCAGTTTAATGTGACTGCTAGCAGTAATGATGCTCTTCAACACTAGCGCTAATTATGTACACTATTTTCTGCTACGTAGTTGAATTCCTGTAAGGGCAACAGATGGCAGGCACATACTTACCTCAACACAAGGTCAGTCTGGACAGACCTTGCCCCAACACCCCCCGACAACACGACTGGAGAGAGTGGCATATTGCGCATGCGTAAACCAAGGGTATCTGTTTCTGCGATATCCTGGTCTTGTCTACGTGCCGGCCGATGTCCCCCCGCACCTCGCCACTCCTTTCCTCCAGGTACGGACGGAGAGATTTCCTTCCAAGGGTGTTCATTCCAGACAAGTATCCAGCCACGGAACGTGCGCAGTTCACAAGAATTGAAAGCCAGTACGAGTATATTACGGATAGATGGGCTAAGCAAGAGCTTCGAGATTGACAAGGGAGTTATGAATATTAAGTAGTTGAATAAAATTTGATATGAACTGGAGGTTCATTGCTCCATTGCGCTATACCAGAGACCGCCACTGGTTTGAAGGTACTCAATTACGTCCGCTTCTGATCGATAGATTTACAAGCGTATAAAAGAATACCTGCGGGCAAAATTCCGACACCGCGCGTGACCACTGGGACGTAAACATTAGTCTGTTGCTACTAACTATTATGAAAATAAAAGTTAATCGCCACATTCAACTTCGTAGCTCGTAATCTGTCAGAAAACACTAAAGAAAACAGTGAACTGTCAACAAGTCCGAATTATTATAAACTTCTAATTCCGGGCATGTCTCCAAAATTACTGAAACGTGAGGTTTTATGGCGACGACGGGATAGCAAAGTGCTAGGAGTAAGAAAGAAGCGGCTGCGGCCTTAAGTTATGTACCATCCCGGCATTTGCGTGGAGAAAAGTGGTAAATCACGGAAAACCACTCCGAGGATAGCTGAGGTCTCAATCGAAACCCCTCTACTCAGTTGACCTTCCGAGGCTGAGTGGACCCCGTTCCAGCACTCGTACCACTTTTCAAATTTCGTGGCAGAGCCGGGAATTGAACCCGGGGTTCCGGGGGTGGCAGCTAATCACACTAACCACTACACTACAGACGCGGGCGAACATGTACTTGAACGTCCGAAGTTACTGTTCTCTTCCTCCATAGAAATTGCTCGAAATGACTTCCGTTAGCTAGACAACAAGCTTCCATGAGGTGACACCACGAAGCTCTCACCCGCCTCCACACCACCACGTCAGCTCTCATATTTGCGACGGCATCTCAGATTCGTTATCGTAGAGTTGCTTCATCGGTACTTGGTACTCCAAGTTTATGAGCCGATAGGATTTAAATCGGGGGCGACGATGGCCAATTGACTGAACCATATCGACCAACCCACCGATTTGGGAAACGGCGATCTAGAAATCGTCGAACATCCATACTGACATGAGAAATTACCCCGTCGTGCTTATACTACATCCGCAGACGTACCTGTTGTGGAACGTCATCCAGAAACTCTGACAGAGAAGGCTGCAGAAAATGGAGGTAACTGGAGCCAGTTAGTCGTGCAGGCAGCGCCAATGGTCCAAGAAGCTCATCTCCCAAAATCCCGGCCGCAGGATTTATGGAAAACCTGTGCTGGAAATGACCTTGGTGAATGTCACGAAGGTTTTCTTCTATCCATGTATGGGCATTGTGAAACTTAATGAAACTCTCCTACGATAAAGGATGCACCAACTGTAACCAACACGTCGTGTGGAAAACCTGAATTACGTTCACATTATTGCAAGAACCAGGTGCAGAATTCAGCTCTTGGTAGGTAATCCGATTCCTGGAGACGTTGAACTCTGGCAGTAGTATTGGTGCAATATCTCTTCACGCAATGTGTGCTGAACAGTCCAGTTAGATGTACCTACCTGCCCTGCCAAGATTCTTGGTCGTAAAATTTCTTCTTCCCAGCGAACCACCGCAGGATCACGATGAGGTCCACGACCCTCGATTCGAGGAAGAAGTGAGCCAATATCCCGGAGCCTTTGGTGGACAGCGACGAACGTTCGGCTATTAGTAATACGGCGGTTTGAAAATCGTTGTCTATACAGCTCTCTCACTGCAAATGCAGATCCTCCAGCTGTCCCGTAAACGAGCTGAAAATCAACTAACTCAGCACAAGTAAATGTTTCCAATATGTAATCAGCTGGCTACAGTGATGTTAGCTCTACAACTGTCCCACGACTGAGCGCCAGTGGAGCCTAAATCCACTACGTATACCAATCAGATGGCAAAACGAACTGACGTAGCTGTTACACGGACAATCCAAGTAACTTTTCTCTCAGCGTAATCAAATAAATGCGGCACTGGATTTAGACTCCATACGAATACATTTTGGAACAATCAGTGGAGCAAAGTCATTTGTAATAATAATAATTATAGTAATAGTTGTAATGGAAATGAAATTAACATCTACAGCCTGTTTCCAGTCATTCGACTGGGTCAGAAAAGGCATAATTGAAGCCCCATCTAGCGGCGAGGATAGGAATTGTGCCGGCTGACGAAACATGTCCGCCTGGTCTTGTGAGATAATTAATGACTGACGGATGAAATGAAATTATACTGGAGAGTGTAGCAGGAATGAAAAATGACAGAGAAAACCGGAGTGCACGGAGTAAACCTGTCCCGCCTCCATATTGTCCAGCACAAATCTCACATGGAGTGACCGGGATTTGAACCACATTACCCAGCGGTGAGAGGCCAACGCGCTGCCGCCGGGCCACAGAGGCTATTATTATTATTATTATTATTATTATTATTATTATTATTATTATTATTATTATTATTATTATTATTATTATTATTATTATTATTATTATTATTATTATTATTATTATTATTATTGACTACTCGACAATAATGTCTGCCCAGAAAAAAATTCTTATCGTTCATAACTATGGATCTCAACAGTTGTATAATGTCCTAAATATGATGACATTTTATAACTGGCTTTACATCGCACCGACAAAGATAGGTGTTATGGCGACGATGGGACAGAAATAGGGTAGAAGTGGGAAGGAAGCAGTCATGGCTTAAATAAAAGTGCAGACCCAGCATTTTCCTAGTATGAAAAGGGGAAACCACGTTAAACCATCTTCAGGGCTGCCGACATGGAGTTCGAACCCACTTTCTCCCTAATGCAAGCTCACAGCTGCGCGCCCCTAACCGCACGACCAACTTACTCTAAGCTCTAATGCCGGGCTGAGTAGTTCGGACGATAAAGCGCTGGTCTTTTGATCCAACTTGGCAGATTCGCTGGCGGCTGAGTTCGACGGTGTTCGAAGGTGCTCAAATACGCCAGTCTCGTGTCTGTAGATTTACTTGCATAAAAATAATCCTGCGGTACAAAATTCTGGCACCTCGGTTTCTCCGAAAATCGTGAAAAGTAGTTCGTGGAACGTAAAGCCATTATCTACATAAATAAAGTTGTAGGGGTCCGCTGTCTGTAATTTCTTTTGATTTGCCAATTTTTAAGGCATTTATCCGTTTTAGGTCAGCTCAAGACTGAATAGGTGGTTTTTGCTTTTCGTGTCTGTTTGTTTGTCTGTTTGTCTGTTCCACCATCACGTCGAAACGGCTGGATAGATCTCAACCAAACTTCATATTTAGAGTATACTCATCTCGGGGAAGGTTTCGATATGCATATCATTTTAAAATCTTTGAATAGACGGCGGATAATAGGAAAACCGTTCCTCCATTTTCTCTTATACTGTTGATTTCCTGTAAACTCCGTGGACCGTACGTGAAACGTCTCTTCATTATAAACAACCTTCGTTACGTTCATAATTCACCTTACTCTTCACATGGCGGAGAAATTTACTATTTTCTGCGGGTATCACGCTCTGCATTGAGTGCCCGACAGACCGACAACGAACCTACAGGTTACCATGGCAACGTCTCTGACTGCTTGCCTGCAGGAAAGTAACGTATTGCCATTTTCCTGATCATGCTTTTTAATTCGTGGTTGTTCCTTTGGGTAGAAGGCAAGAGAGGCGTCAATCGGCCTATCTGCAGGATATTGGCGGAATATGGTTGGAGGTTATAACCGCCCTCGAATAGATTAAGTAATAACACCATTAGTCATCATCTTATCTGTTTACCTACGAATCACTGCGCCTAAATTTATCCTGTTACCGCTTTATTATATCCATAACTCACACCACCATAATTTATTGAGGGGCATTTGACTATCCAATACATTCACTTGGCATTTACATATTTGTCGTTATACGGCTGTCCTCAGTTATAATCCATTTTCTATTAATTTCAACTTTCTTAACTGTATTATTTTCTTCCTTAATTACTCCGCATGTACGCGAGTGCTAGAGTCTACTGGATATATATCCACCAAACGTCATATTTAGAATCCACCTGTCCTTGGGTAGGTTATAGGGCAAATATTGTTTCTAAATCCCTGAACTGACTGGGAGTTTATACGGAACCGAAGCCGTGATTTTGCACTCCCACAAAATATACACTGTGTGATAGTACATATATCACACCCTCGAATTATATGTACAAGTTAGAGATATTATTGTCAGTATTCGATTTATTATTATTATTAATATTATTATTATTATTAATATTATTATTATTATTATTATTATTATTATTATTATCAGTATTTCATTCGTATATTTTGCCATTTATATTGGTAAGCTGAAAGATATCCACATATGTAGGTATGAGTAATTTGTTTTGCACGAGTGGGAAAACATTGCTTTAATAACTCTGGTAATTTGGTTGAGTCATGTGGCTACCCCAGTGTTTGTGGTGATGTACTTGTGTCGGGATATTCCATGAGTCATGTAAATATCCCAGAGTCTGATGAGATGTGTTTGTTGATGTTGTTGTACTAGGGAAGTTCGGTGAGTCATTTAATAAACCCGAGTGTTTGTTATTGTTTTGGAACCTAGTATGAGTTCAGGGCATGGTATTGACCAGTAGAGATCACTCATGATTGGCGGGCAAGCACCAATCCAGACGTATCATCTGAGAGGAAGGGGATGTTGATGTCTATATAGGTTGATCATACGACGGCAACCTGGTACATTGTAATGTAACTACTACAACTACAAGCAGTAACACTGTATGAAGGAACGACAACTGACACTGTACGGGAAGGAAGTGGTGCTGATACACGGTACTGGAGTGGCACGGCTTCAATGGACTGGACTTCAAACGTTCGTGGAGCGTAGTCTTGTTATGTTCGTGGAAAGTGGCTGATTGTGGAGAGTGCTTGCGCATTAAGTATTGTAGCACTTGTTGCGGCCTAGCATTATATGTTGGTGAAAGCTATCTCAGACTTTCCATAATTTATGTTGAGGATCGACAGACGTGTGTATATATCTTTACAACAAGTGTTAAAATATGTGAACACAGTAGTACAAGGTACAGTATCTGTGTGATGAGATAACTGCCGATCATGTGAATCGGTAAGTCGAATTGATATAGAGACAGTGAAGGGTATTTATCTTCATACATGTACATTGTTCATCGGACTATCTACAAATGGTAGCTTAGTTCTCGCTTTCATTTTCCCACGATTTTCATTATTGTTGTTGTTGTAAATATGGAGTCTTCCAGTAATATTTTATGTGTGTATTATATGTATAATGTTGTATGTTGATGAGGTGCTCATGCACGGAATTTGTTAAGAATATAGTTAGCTATTTTAGAATCAGTATTATTGATGAACCTAGGTGCAGTTCCTACCTAATTAGTCGTTTTCAGGAGGTTAGGTAAGGCCTGCAGCAGATGTACCAGTACGCAGCATTATGTACACGCCCTGGGATATAAAGTTTATCATGCTCTTGTCTAAATTCGAGAGATCCATTCTGGTGAACTCTGGCGCCCATACTACGGATATTTCGGTTAATTTTATATGTATATTTTTTATTCATGATTTTATTTATCAGGAGTCATCAACTTATTACAATTGACTTCCCAACGTGTGGCTGAATGATTGGTACATCTGTTAGGCTTATAAGCGTAGGTGCACTTGTCAGGTGTGGTTGGAATTCTGCAAACTATGTCAGTGAAGTGTTTTATATGTTTCATGTGTATTTTGGAGTATGAAGAAATGTTGTAGCGAGTCGAGTATTATAAGACTGAGAAATAGAGAGGTTGTTAAAGTCGCTAGTACTATGAATCAGGATAAGAGAAGTCAAAAGAATTCCACCACATTGAGTTTATCTAATTTAAGTGAAAAAAGCGAAATGGCTGATAGTAGGAAAGATCAATCGGTAACGATAGGTGAGGAACCGAGTAACCCGTCTCAAACTCAGAACGTAGGGGGTCAAGGCGAGGCTTCAATGCTCATTATGCTTAAACCGCTACTTAATGAATTGAAGGGTGAATTAAACAGTAAGAATGAAGAGTTGAAGGTTGAACTGTCTAGTAAAATTGATAGTCAGAGTAAGGAATTAAATTCAGTGAGTGTTGAATTAAATGTTGTTAACAGTAAAAGTGATGCATTGTCCATTAAAATCGATAATAATAATGTTGAACTGTCCAGTAAAATCGACAATAATAATGTTGAATTGTCCAATAAGATTGATAGTCAGAGTAAAGAGTTGAAGAGTGAATTGAGTTTTTAAGTAATGAAATATACAGTATTAATAGTGAATTAAATTCAGTTAGTACGGAACTGTCTAGTAAGATTGAGAATCAGAGTAAGGAATTAAATTCAGTGAGTGTTGATTTGTCTAGTAAAATTGATGGTTTAAGCAGTGCTGTGAATGGTAGAATAGATGAATTGAACCAGAAGTTTGACCATCAAATCAGGGAAATTCAGGAAGTCAATAATAATGTTGAATCTCAATGCTTGGAATTGACTGAGAAAATCGAATGCCGATTTCATGTTGTTAGGAAGGAATTTGTTGAAAACAGCAAGGAATGTGATAAGAGAATAAAAATAGTGGAAGATAAAGTCGAAGAAATAGAAAGAATTAAAACCAGCCAGAATGTTTTAGCGAAGCGAATAGATGAAAAGACTGAGAAATTGGAGAAAGACCTCAAGTCAGTAGAAGGAAATGCCAGAATGGTAGTTGAAGAAGGAATTAAAGCATGTCATGTGAAGTTAAGACAGGAGATCAGTCAAATCCAAGTAGGTAGCAGTATATGTAATAGGTACGTATCTTGTACGAAGGACTCAGAATTACCCAAATTTAATGGTCGACAGTTTAATCCGATGGAATTCTTGAAAACGGTGGAGAAACGTTTTTACAAGAATCTTGACGATGGTTTGATTCAGTGGAGTATGGTTGATAAGCTGTTGGATGTTGCATTTGTTGGAGAAGCGAGATCTTGGTTTCAAGTTTATAGACAGGGTATTTCGAGTTTGGAGGAATTTAGGGAGAAGTTTAGTTCTAAATTTTGGAGTGAAGCTATTCAGGGAAGGGAAAGAGATCGCGTGCTATTTGGCAAGTATAGACCTCAGGAAGGTGTGTCTATGACGGAATATTTCTTGGCGCATGTTCCGATCAGCCAGAATATTGAAGGTCTAGCATCGGAGAGAGATACAGTCCGCCAGATGTTGAGGCATTTTCCTGAGAAGGTCGGATTAGCTGCATGTATGCAGAATATTGTTACGATTAAAGAATTAGAGCAGCTGTTAGAGAGGTGTGATGCTTTGGAAGGGCAGGGGAGGACTAGGCAAAGTGAAGGTAGAAATTACGGGGAAAATGGGAGACAAGGTGATCAGGTAGCGGGAGATAGGAATAATCAGAATTTCAGTCATTCTAGGCAAGGGAATCAGGGTGGTAACTCCGGAAGGGGAAACAGACAGTCTAATCAGGGAGGTAATCACCAGGAATATTTTGGCAGAAGACCTAATCAAGGGGAATCAGAAAGTAGGGGGCGTACGGATCAAAGACCTCCAGATCAAGTGCGGAGACATAATAATAGTGAACAGTCCACGTCAAGTAATTTAAACCGGAATCGGACTTCTTAGTTGGGTCAGATAGGCAGTCCGATACCGAAATTCCTATTCACGCGATGAAACAGGTAAGTTACGAGGTAGACGTGAAAGAGGAATTATTGTATGACCGTGTGTTTTGTGTTCAGGGAGATTTTGAGAATAGGGGGCGTGATGAAAGTAAGAATGATGTGTCGGATGACTTACTTTGTGCTAGTGGTGATGGTAATAGCGGTGTTGCGATTGATAATCTTACAGAAGTTCCTGAAATTGAAAGTGGAGTTTTTCATGAAGCTGATGAAGGTTGTTTAGTGAGTGAAGAGTGTTTACGGAGTATACATCATGAGGATGTTTTTGTTGATTTAAGTGTACGTGAGGAGAGTAAAGTTAGGTCCATTATGTGTGAAAATGGTGACTTTGAGATTAATGAAACTTCTGATAAGAGAGTCGAAAGTAGCAGTGTTGTTGGCATGAAAGTCGTGCAAGTAGGAGCTGATATGGAATGTGGTGAAGATGGATTAATTGTTGGGTCATTAAGTAGTAATGACAGCAATTGCAAAGTGTATTATGGTAAGAATTTCAGTAATAGAATGAGCGTGTGTGAGAATGGAAGTGTGCGTGAGATGAAAGAAAGTCTATCCAAGCGAGTGTGTTATGTTTTATTTAAGGCTGAGAGTTGTGTGAATGATTTGAATGACGTGCTGAGTGATATCGAGGTGGAATGTGTGAAAAAGTATGTGAGATGTTTGCTTGCATTAATTATGAATTTGTGGAAGAGTTAACGTAGTGAGATTCCCGCGCATTTCAGAAAGAGGGATTTCCTTTTTATGAATGTTCCGAATGAAAGTTTGTATGATTCTTGTGTGACTGGATGGTATGAATGTTTCTGTGTGAGATAGAGTGGATTCTAGATGTAGTTAGATTTTATTGCGGTACGCATTCCTCGCTTATCGATGCCAATGTTAAGTTTATGTATAGTTTTTTCAATTGTATCAGGGTCCGTATGCTGTGCACAGTAGAATAGGCAAGTGTGCTTATAGGCTCCTAACTTCTGACAACAAGGTCCTTGGGACATTTAATATCTATAGCCTTCGCAGATATAAGAGATAGGATCTGCACCTTGGATGTATATATATTATCAATTTTAATGTATTTGTACAGTAGCAAGAAGGGATTGTGTTCAATGCTATATGAAACGATCAGAGTTGTGTGTATATAGCCATATTATTATTATTAGTGTTTGGACAAATTGTACACTGACTGACAGAGCAAATGCAACACCAAGAAGGAGTGGTCAGAACTTTCTGCCAATTGCAGGGTAGACTGACGTCACTGAGGTATGCTCATGATGTGAAATGCGCCGCTGTGCTGCGCACGTAGCGAACGATAAATGGGACACGGCGTTGGCGAATGGCCCACTTCGTACCGTGATTTCTCAGCCGACAGTCATTGTAGAACGTGTTGTCGTGTGCCACAGGACACGTGTATAGCTAAGAATGCCAGGCCGCCGTCAACGGAGGCATTTCCAGCAGACAGACGACTTTACGAGGGGTATGGTGATCGGGCTGAGAAGGGCAGGTTGGTCGCTTCGTCAAATCGCAGCCGATACCCATAGGGATGTGTCCACGGTGCAGCGCCTGTGGCGAAGATGGTTGGCGCAGGGACATGTGGCACGTGCGAGGGGTCCAGGCGCAGCCCGAGTGACGTCAGCACACGAGGATCGGCGCATCCGCCGCCAAGCGGTGGCAGCCCCGCACGCCACGTCAACCGCCATTCTTCAGCATGTGCAAGACACCCTGGCTGTTCCAATATCGACCAGAACAATTTCCCGTCGATTGGTTGAAGGAGGCCTGTACTCCCGGCGTCCGCTCAGAAGACTACCATTGACTCCACAGCATAGACGTGCACGCCTGGCATGGTGCCGGGCTAGAGCGACTTGGATGAGGGAATGGCGGAACGTCGTGTTCTCCGATGAGTCACGCTTCTGTTCTGTCAGTGATGGTCACCGCAGACGAGTGTGGCGTCGGCGTGGAGAAAGGTCAAATCCGGCAGTAACTGTGGAGCGCCCTACCGCTAGACAACGCGGCATCATGGTTTGGGGCGCTATTGCGTATGATTCCACGTCACCTCTAGTGCGTATTCAAGGCACGTTAAATGCCCACCGCTACGTGCAGAATGTGCTGCGGCCGGTGGCACTCCCGTACATTCAGGGGCTGCCCAATGCTCTGTTTCAGCAGGGTAATGCCCGCCCACACACTGCTCGCATCTCCCAACAGGCTCTACGAGGTGTACAGATGCTTCCGTGGCCAGCGTACTCTCCGGATCTCTCACCAATCGAACACGTGTGGGATCTCATTGGACGCCGTTTGCAAACTCTGCCCCAGCCTCGTACGGACGACCAACTGTGGCAAATGGTTGACAGAGAATGGAGAACCATCCCTCAGGACACCATCCGCACTCTTATTGACTCTGTACCTCGACGTGTTTCTGCGTGCATCGCCGCTCGCGGTGGTCCTACATCCTACTGAGTCGATGCCGTGCGCATTGTGTAACCTGCATATCGGTTTGAAATAAACATCAGTTATTCTTCCCTGCCAACTCTGTTTTTTCCCCAACTTTCATCCCTTTCGAACCACTCCTCCTTGGTGTTGCATTGTCACTGTCAGTCAGTGTATTTCGGGTGTGCGAATACAATGCAGTAGACGCAATGTATATATCATTATTACAGTAAATTATGTGTTCAGTTATGTCATTATAAGGTTATGTATAAAGTTCTGTTTTATGGTGAATCATAATATGTGATATCATCGATTCACCAAGGGGGCGTTATGTGATAATACATATATCACACCCCCGAATTATATGTACAAGTTAGAGATATTATTGTCAGTATTCGATTAATTATTATTATTATTATTATTATTATTATTATTATCATTATTATCAGTATTTCATTTGTATATGTTGCCATTTATATTGGTAAGCTGGAAGATATCCACATATGTAGGTATGAGTAATTTGTTTTGCACGAGTGGGAAAACATTGCTTTAATAACTCTGGTAATTTGGTTGAGTCATGTGGCTACCCCAGTGTTTGTTATGATGTACTTATGTCGGGATATTCCATGAGTCATGTAAATATCCCAGTGTCTGATGAGATGTGTTTGTTGATGTTGTAGTACTAGGGAAGTTCGGTGAGTCATTTAATAAACCCGAGTGTTTGTTATTGTCTTGGAACCTAGTATGAGTTCAGGGCATGGTATTGACCAGTAGAGATCACTCATGATTGGCGGGCAAGCACCAATCCAGACGTATCATCTGAGAGGAGGGGGATGTTGATGTCTATATAGGTTGATCATACAACGGCAACCTGGTACATTGTAATGTAACTACTACAACTACAAGCAGTAACACTGTATGAAGGAACGACAACTGACACTGTACGGGAAGGAAGTGGTGCTGATACACGGTATTGGAGTGGCACGGCTTCAATGGACTGGACTTCAAACGTTCGTGGAGCGTAGTCTTGTAATGTTCGTGGAAAGTGGCTGATTGTGGAGAGTGCTTGCGCATTAAGTATTGTAGCACTTGTTGCGGCCTAGCATTATATGTTGGTGAAAGCTATCTCAGACTTTCCATAATTTATGTTGAGGATCGACAGACGTGTGTATATATCTTTACAACAAGTGTTAAAATATGTGAACACAGTAGTACAAGGTACAGTATCTGTGTGATGTGATAACTGCCGATTATGAGAATCGGTAAGTCGAATTGATATAGAGACAGTGAAGGGTATTTATCTTCATACCTGTACATTGTTCATCGGACTATCTACAAATGGTAGCTTAGTTCTCGCTTTCGATTTCCCACGATTTTCATTATTGTTGTTGTTGTAAATATGGAGTCTTCCAGTAATATTTTATGTGTGTATTATATGTATAATGTTGTATGTTGATGAGGTGCTCATGCACGGAATTTGTTAAGAATATAGTTAGCTATTTTAGAATCAGTATTATTGATGAACCTAGGTGCAGTTCCTACCTAATTAGTCGTTTTCAGGAGGTTAGGTAAGGCCTGCAGCAGATGTACCAGTACGCAGCATTATGTACACGCCCTGGGATATAAAGTTTATCATGCTCTTATCTAAATTCGAGAGATCCATTCTGGTGAACTCTGGCGCCCATACTACGGACATTTCGGTTAATTATGCTTATTAATTTTATTAAGTTTTGAGTAATTTTTTATATATATTTTATTCATGATTTTATTTATCAGTAGTCATCAACTTATTACAATTAGTAGTCATCAACTTATTACAACTGTTACGGGGTTACCCATGGAACGCAGAGGTAAAAGAAGATGCTGGGGTGAATGGGTCTAACTACAATGTCACGAATTGATTTAAAACTTTAACAAAGGTTACATTTCTTTAGAATTTCAAAAATCAACAAATAACAATGTAACAGGTACAAGTAGCAATTCATAAACAAGTCTAGATAAGATAAGATTGGTGGTATAAACAGATCTTGGGCTTCAAGCCCTCACTTTACAATTCACGAGCTCCTAGCTCAAAGTTACAAAAGACACAAATTTACAGAAGGGCAGAAATCTCTCAATACATGGAGAGCTTGCTCCCAACACACAATATCAAGCCTCCCAGAGGCACATTTACAACACTAGAAAAGAGCTGACGTGCTCTCAGTTTTCCAAGCCTATTTTAGGCAATATTATCAGAAAATTACAATCACTCGCCATCAAAGCACAACTTACAAATTCGAAACAGAGGTATCTAGTACCCAACCTATTGGGCCGTTGCGGAAAAGAACAGGTTAAGTAAATGGCCCGAAACACAAATTGAATGGAGGGAAGTACTTGCACTCCTAAATATGCATTCTTAAAACCTAAGGGGCACTAGGCCGATGAAACAGGGGCTATTCCAGAACTATGGAGGTGACTCGTATAAGAAGGAAATTTACCACACTACAGAATGAAAAACGTAGTCACCTCAAACCAAGATGAAGGGGAGCTCGGGAGGGTACATCACTCCCTATCCCCGATTTACAGTTAAAGATTTATGAAATTTTTACATGAACCGAAAGGAGATTTACATTTTAGAGAAGTTGGTTACATAGTTAATGTTTCGAACCTTTCCCTCGGGTTAAACTGCGGAGCTAGCAAAAACGTAAGATGTTAGATGGCCATTACCTTGCTGAAGAACTGCTGCCTGATGAAAGAGGCGCCTCCCGCCTCCTGCTTGACACACACACTTAGTTAAATGACGATCAAGTGGCCAAGAGACGTGAAAATCCGTAGTTTATGGAAAGTTCGAGATCTTTCATGAATAAACCAGCCACGCCCTCTCACTTTATTGGTTAAATTCAAAAGTAACACTCAGAATCGAGAAAGAAGCCTGTGATAGGAGGAAAATTAATTACAGGAATTAGGGATTGGCTAGATTCAAAACTGGCGGAAAGAAAAGATAAATATTGCCAACCCAAAAATAAATGATCATCATTTAGTAAAAAAGCTTATGAATACAAAACTTCTTTAAATCAAAAGTTCTTTCACTTCGCACCAGGGTGTAAGATCATAGATTTTAGCAGTGACATCTATTGAAGAAAGTCCAAACTTCCTGATGAAGGGCAAACAAAACAAGTAGAAATTCACACAGTACAGGAAACTTCACGATAACAAAATTACATTAAATTGCACTAGGGACATCTTCTGAGCAAAGGTTTAAGTAGGTCTAGTTTCAAGTTCACGGTTCCTCCAGTAGAGGAGTTCTTTTATAGGCGCAAGATTTTAATGCGCGGCGTTGGGGTGTACCTCCCGGTACATACACAACCAGACTTAATGGAAATCTACCTGCCTTAATGGAAATTAATTTCTAAACCTTTTTTCTCATCTGCATCATTTCGATACGAGGATTAATAAGGGAGATATATTTAACGGACCGTTTTTCGGTACAAGTCCCATCGGACTTAACTCAAGAGCGGGTGCGTGTAAAGCGTATTTCTTACAACTTGAAAACTACAGAAGATATTTGAACCAAACTTTATATTTAGCATTCACCTGTACAAACGTAGGTTTTAAAGGTCAATAACATTTCATGTTCCCGGAATGGACTGGTGGTTTATAGGGAACCGAAATGGTGATTTTACTTTTCCACAATATACAGTATACAGTACAAGACCAACCTAACTGGAAATCGACCAAACGAGATGGAATTCCATTTCTAAAACTGACCATATGAGCAACACCTATCATAACATTCAGACGCACTACAGTAGTCGTGCTCTGAATGCCATTACTCAGCACTACGCATACTCTTATCAGCTTCCGTATTGTCACAGCTATGGATAAGACTGGGACTGTGCTGGAAGCTATATTTTGCTCTAGCGTGTGTCAAGATATAGATGCAAGAATACTGCATCCATCAAGAAACTGCAGTAGGCGGCGTTAAGAAGTATTACTAAAAAACACGCCAAAAATAAGTGTTCCAGGAATGTGAAGCTAATGGTAAGTTTTCTTCGGATTTTTATTTAAAAATAATATATTCTTATAGTTCAGTTCATTTTATATGATAATTGTAAAATCATTTAAATGTACATGATTTTAATTATTTCACTTAAATATGTCAATTGATCTTAATCGAACACAAACCAGTTGTGAGTGTTGGCAATAGTAACCTTTTAAATAATTTCTGACAATTTTCAGACTCAAGTTCAAATATATTGCTTTTAAAGACAATTGCTGTATATGGACACCTGTCCGTAACTTTGTCAGTTGAATGAAACCATATATCTATATCTCTTTCCTTCCATTTTATGGAACTTGGAACCGATCATCTAACAATGGTTGAGGAGATGTTCTGGTGCCTGTCCTCATACAACTTGTGTCCTTTGGTACTGCTATAGAGAAGTAACAGTAATTATCGGGATATTCTAATATTAAGCACAACTCCCAAGGATACGTCGCTTACAAATTGAAAATGAGCGCTCTCTCTCTCTCTCTCTCTCTCTCTCTCTCTCTCTGTTAGTCCTTTCCTCAATTTACTGGCGTCAGTATTGTTTCTAAGGAATTTGAAAGAACTGTACAGGAAAATTTTGACTTTTTGTATATATCTGGGTATTTTTCCACTGACGGGCAGAATATATAGGAAAAGAGGAGTTTTCCTTAAGGAAATCGATTATTCAAATGTATTGTGGTATTCCCCAGTCAGCGAAGTAATGGGACTATACAACTGTACTCGTCCACACACTGATATTTTAAGCATGATAGAAGCCAATTTTTATTTTTCCTTTAATTCAGTACTTTTCAATATGATGTAATAGAGACAGTGATATTTAAAATACTCAGGTATAAACTGTGCAAATAAACTTTCTCAATAAAATCCTAAGCGAAACATCCTCCTTTAATATTTTAAAAAATACATATTGCATCTTAGGTTATCTTCATAGTTAACCATAGCACCTTGCACTGCGATGTGATATTAGTTATATTTCGTGAAGTTTTCAGCCTTTTTTAAATATCACTGAATATATCTGGTTATATATTCTAGCAAATGTACCCGTGCTTCGCTGCGGTATTACATTGTATACCGGTACAGATTTCTACGTAAATTGCTGTAAACGCAGTGAGTAAGATTATATTAAATTGCATGTCTCTTAGCGTTATCCGAGAAACACTATGGGAAGGACCCCATACTTCGTTTCCGATGTAAGGTGCGCGTTGGGGAGTTTTGATGATAATGATAATGGTGAGCCACGTTTCCTACTGATATGCACAATCGTGTTCGGGAGTTTCTACTACAACGGCAGGCTCAATTGCCTACTGCCATTCACAATAGAGATGGGGAGTTCGCATTATAAAGACAGGGCCCTTTTCCTAATGCCAGTCACAATCGAGTTGGGGAGACTTGATTATAATAGAGAAATGCAGCTATATCTCACGTATAAAGGATCGAGATACGACAACAAGTCATAGGAGCAAATTGAACAGGAACAGGAATTGTGCTATCTGTTTTGCAATACGACTTAGCGTTTAGCCACCCATTACCCCGAAACGAAGGTTTGCACCGTCATTAAAATAGTTTCTTTGAGGGTTAAATATAGTCCGTGATGCAGTGTTGGAATGTATGGCAGTAGACGCAGCAAATCTCTGCGTTTTAAATGATTAATGTCCCTACCTGATGGATACAGGCTAGTTAGGATTTCCAGTGCTTGTTTCAACACTTCGTTTGTAAGCAACACTTTTATCTTAATCTTTTTGTATTTTTTGTCCTTCTAGATTGTGTTCGGAAAATATGAACTTTTATCTATGACTCTGAATATGAGTATGAGGAACAGGGAACTGGCTTGTCTTTTCTTACTTTTATTGTAATTGTTTTTCTACTCAGTACTTCTCTACCCTCAACACTTAGTTTGTTCTTCACTGCAATGTTTAAGAGTATTTTCAAATCCTTGAATCGGCACATTCAATGTCCACTGCTGTAAATGGTACTCGGGCACTTTTAACCATGTTTCTCCATTGTTCGGGAGTGTAAATATAATCAGCTTGTCTAGAATTTTTCTCTATCATTCCAAAATCACTGTCACTTGGCAGAAATGTGTGACCAGGCACCAGAAAAGCATGTTTTACTTAATGAAACTTCCAAGTATGTACCAAAATGTAATACAGAATAAAGATAACCATATTTTTATTTTGGCCGCTACAATAGTCGAGAACAACAGGAGTTTTCTTTTGTTTTTTCTTTTGTGTTAACTGTTTGTCAGCCAAAATTTCCAGTAGGCATGAATCTATTTCATTGGATCGCCGAGAAGCGATGTTTTCTGCCCACCTACACAAGATACCAGACTCGTAATTGCAGACATGAACACCTAGGTTATATATCCAAAGGTGCCTGGGATAGGACACTTGTTCCGTAGGTGTTTAAGTAAAAGTAAAGCCTGCTGTAAGTTGTATGTGACAACTAAGTATTCATAAGTTGGTTTTTTTTTTTTTTTTTGCTAGGGGCTTTACGGCGCACCGACACAGATAGGTCTTACGGCGACGATGGGATAGGAAAGGCCTAGGAGTTGGAAGGAAGCGGCCGTGGCCTTAATTAAGGTACAGCCCCAGCATTTTCCTGGTGTGAAAATGGGAAACCACGGAAAACCATCTTCAGGGCTGCCGATAGTGGGATTCGAACCTACTTTCTCCCGGATGCAAGCTCACAGCCGCGCGCCTCTGCGCGCACGGCCAACTCGCCCGGTAGTTGGTTTTTTAAGAGTCTTTTCTGGTATCAGAGATTTGTATCCTTGTTCTGCTTTTATTTGATGAAGCCTAACTGCATAAGGAACATCATCCTCATTCGTAGTCCTCCACTCATCACATACTGCACAGGTGTCACTTGAAGGTGCCTTAAATTCAATGTTAAAGATGTCATTAAAAACATGAAAGTATTTCTCATAGGAAATGGGAGGGCCTACGTCACTCTGCTCCTCGTGGTTCTTTGAGATAGAATCTGTGCATTTCAGAAACTGATGCTCTTGTGTGGGTTTTTCATTCTACTATAATGGCTAACGTACCTAGGAAACATGTTAATATGTTTACACGAAAAATTAAATTGACAGTCAGTTATTTTTTTCCGACACTTCCATGTCCTGACATGATACTTATGGGACGGAAGGTGACAAAGGAAATGAAGTACTTCCATTCAGACTTATATCACTATCACTAAAAGCATCGTCAACTCTTCCACATGATTGTTTTTCTTTCATCCCACGTCTAGCACCTGAAACATGCTTTCTAGATACAGGAAAAGTGTCACAAAATGCTTTTGAACACAGTTTAACATCTTCACTGCTTTCATTTTTTAGGCAATAATAGCATGTCGCCTTTCCCTTAATCTCACTTTCCTTTTTCTGTTTCGCAGTGGTTCTCTTATAAGACTTCTGTTTAATCAGACCAAACAAAAAGCATTTGTAAGATGTTATTTGCAACTTTGTAAATCCTACAAAACAGCTTTCTTTTTCAATATTAGACAGTTGTGACACTCACGCCACTTACCATAAGCTTCACCATTATTTCTCAATCTCTTAGCTAGGACTTCTTCAAGTTGTCATCGTTTCCTTTACGTGTTTTATATTTACTCACTGTTTGCGCCACCACAAGTCGTTTTACTCACACTAACATTGCTATTTGTGTCCGCCTCTGTGGTGTAGTGGTTAGTGTGATTAGCTGCCACCCCCAGAGGTCCGGGTTCCATTACCGGCTCTGCCACGAAATTTGAAAAGTAGGGCTGGAACGGGGTCCACTCAGCCTCGGGAGGTCAACTGAGTAGAGATGGGTTCGATTCCCACCTCAGCCAACCTGGAAGTGGTTTTCCGTGGTTTCCCACTTCTCCTCCAGGAAAATAACGGGATAGTACCTAACTGTTTTTTCTAGTTGCTTTACGTCGCACCGACACAGATAGGTCTTATGGCGACGATGGGACAGGAAAGGGCTATAAGTGGGAAGGAAGCGGCCGTGGCCTTAATTAAGGTACAGCCCCAGCATTTGCCTGGTGTGAAAATGGGAAACCACGGAAAACCATTTTCAGGGCTGCCGACAATGGGGTTCGAACCTACTATATCCCGAATACTGGATAGTGGCCGCACTTAAGCGACTGCAGCTATCGAGCTCGGTTGGTACCTAACTTAAGGCTACGGCCGCTTCCTTCCCTCTTCCTTGTCTATCCCTTCCAGTCTTCCCATCCCCCTGCAAGGCCCCTGTTCAGCATAGCAGGTGAGGCGAGGTACTGGTTATCCTACCCTGTTGTATCCCCCGGCCCAGAGTCTGAAGCTCCAGGACACTGCCCTTGAGGCGGTAGAGGTGGGATCCCTCGTTGAGTCCGAGGGAAAAGCCAACCCTGGAGGGTAAGCAGATTAAGCAGAAGAGGAAGAATATTATTATTTGTACCATCACAAAACATTTTCTGGTTAGAAAAGTAACTACATGGCACTCTCGTCCCTTCGCTCCAGTTGACTGAGGCATGTGGGTTACCCCTTCACTCACTAACTGTACAGCTTATTCCCAAGGTGCTTAGATTCCTGTGTGTGTTTTGGACTGACAAGGAATATTCCACAACCACAAGTAGTGCACAGGATTACTAAGAGATACCGGCACTATGCAAAAACAATTTAAAACGAATTTCTGAATTTTTGTGGGTTAGCCCCCTTCTCTTACTCAGGCACTCAATTGCCGTGAACATTGTAATTGATACTCATGACCGTACAAGTTCACAATAATATAAATAATTTAATTAAATCTATATACAGTATATATAAAAGGCTAACTCCGACTAACTGTAATCACCGCTCACTCAAAACTTCATCATCATGATCATCATCATCTTCTTCTTCTTCTTCTTCTTATTATTATTATTATTATTATTATTATTATTATTATTATTATTATTATTATTATTAATCTGTTTACCCTTCAGTGTCGGTTTTTCCCTCGGACTCAGCGTGGGATCCCAACTCTACCGCCTCAAGGGCAGTGTCCTGGAGTTTCATACTTTGGGTCGGGGGATACAACTGGGGAGAATGACCAGCACCTCACCCAGGCGGCCTCACCTGCTATGCTCAACAGGGGCCTTGTGGAGGGATGGGAAGATTGGAAGGGATAGGCAAGGAAGAGGGAAGGAAGCGGCCGTGGCCTTAAGTTAGGTACCATCCCGGCATTTGCCTGGAGGAGAAGTGGAAAACCACGGAAAACCACTTCTAGGATGGCTGAGGTGGGAATAGAACCCACCTCTACTCAGATGACCTCCTGAGGCTGAGTGGACCCCGTTCCAGCCCTCGTACCACTTTTCAAATTTCGTGTCAGAGCCGGGAATCGAACCCGGACCTCTGGGGGTGGCAGCTAATTACACTAACCACTACACCACAGAGGCGGACCCACTCAAAACTACTAGACATAAAGAAATGAAATGGGGATACATTTATATTACAGTGTAGGTGCTCACTAAGGGAGAATTTTTTGATATTCCGTCGCTAAATGGGTGAAAAGGGGGCTGAACTGTTTAAATGAGAACTTCTATATCTCAAAAACTTGACAGTTTACAGACGTGGAAATAGGTATTTGGAATCTACTTTAAAAATGAAGAAACGCGTATTTTTTAGTTTTCGGTAAATTCCCTTAAGGGGGTGAAAAATGGCGAGAAAGGGGTTCAATGTTTTTTATGAGAATACTTATATCTCAAAAACTGAAGATGTTACAGGCGTGAAAATAGGTATTTGGATCTTCATTTTTTAAAAACACGTATTTTTTCTTTCGGAAATCCACTTAAGGGAGGCTTGAAAAGAAGTGATATAGGAGTTGAAGTATTTTTATTATGATACTTATCCATATAAAGAAAATCGTAACAAGCGTGTGTCTGTACATTGACTATTTTGGCGAATTATCGTACAGTTATCCGTTTCAAGTGCAATAATGACCATATGCATGTATGTTAGCTTCGTTTCCTGAAAGTCTTCATTTTATCCCCCTCTACCCAAAGTCACGATGGCGCTACAATCTTCCAGACGAGGTAAAAAAGGCTAAGATGTTTAATTTTTCACTTTTTACCCTCGGAAAGTATCGAAATATGGAGGCAATTTTAATGACGGTGCAGACTTTCGTTTCGATATATTTCGTGACTAAACGGTAAGTCGTTTCACCAAACGAATGGCACAATCTCCGTTCAGTTTAGAGTGATCTAGAACTTTGGTCCTATACATTTTTGTTGTATCTCTATCCCTTATGCGTTAGATTTGGCTCTTTTCTCGGTTGTACGTGAATTTTGATATTTTGACACGTATAATTCACATTTTGACACACGTATATAAAAGACGGAATCATAAAATTCGGCACGAACATTGGCCGTCCTAGTAGCCATATGTGAGCCAAATTTTATGTTTCCAGGTGTCGCATAAATATCCGAAAAGTAATGCAGTGTGTGGAAATCCTACCCAAATGTCTCCCTATTCTAGGATTCTAACTTTCTGACTCAATCTAACTCATAAATAGAGGAGATACATGGAAATGTTATAGGTTCAACCATTAGGGAGTTAAAAGAGGCGATTTATGGTGCAATCCGTGTGTCGACATAACGTACCGTTTATCCGCTGTTAATGTGTAAAGTAGGGTCTGCAATGTTGTAAACATCCAAATACTTTCGTGTGTCGATCTCTATATATTCACTTAAGTTAATTTGTAGCGGTGTACAAGTGGTGTGTCTGCCATTATAATTAATACTTTACAAATGGATAGTGACTCTTAACACTAGGGCGTCTACTATTGTAATCTATACTCACCGCATCGACTTTGACTGTCAGTAGGAATGGGGTACTCCAACTTCAGTGTGACTGGCATTAGTAAGGAGGGCCTACCATTGTAATGAATAATTCCCTCCTCGTTTTGACTAGCAGAAGGCAAGGGAAAGTGTCATTTTCTTCAAAACTCCCCTAATAGATTGTGACCGCACAGTGGAGAGGGATTCTTTTATTGTAATGGACACTTCCCACCTCGATTATGAACGGCAGTAGGCAAGTGAGCCTTCCGATATCTTCACAACTCCGCAACTCGCACTTTACAATGGAAACAATGTATGGGAACCTCCCCATGCTGTCTCTTGGATAACGCTAAGAGACATGCAATTTAAGAAATCTTATTCACTGCGTGTACAGTAATTTACTTAGATATCCGTATAGGTACAATGTAGAATATCGTAGGGAAGCACGGGTATATTTGCTAGTAAATAAATAGATTTGAAAAAAAAATTCAGACTATTATATCATGTTGACCGAAGAGTCATTGAGTACAGAAAAAGAAATGGCCATTATTTGGCCAGTGGACAAAATCATAAGAAAAAGAAATAGTGGACGACCTGTTATGAAACAAATGGAGAATAAGACTTCAATAAAACGTATCTTGATTAAGCCTAATTAATTAGCTAATATTTCATTGTAGATAAATTATTCATTCGTCAATTCATCATACGAAACAGAATTATTTCTATAGTACGGTATTATAATCTTTATACAAATTGGTGCTACATCGTTCCGTCCTGAAATACAACAATACAATACATAGTGTTCCAGATAACATTTTGACAGAATTTTTAGAATTTTCTTTTTGAGCAGTGGTATCTGGTCACCGTAGGTTTTGAGCCTCCCCGAGGATGTACATCAGGGTCTGAAACAAAAATGACAAAAATTAATAAAAGTATCTCAGGCATAACAGAGTCAAGTACTGGTATATACTCTTTTGGTATACGACTTCAAATTCTACAATATTTAAGAGAAATGTTTGAGTGGAAATTATATTATATTATATTATTATTATTATTATTATTATTATTATTATTATTATTATTATTATTATTATTATTATTATTGTGGTTCATGTTTGTGGGTTACTGTAGTCACGTCCTAGTTCGTGAACCATGGGCAACGGCTGAGAGGCCTAGTAAGTGGTCCTGAGAGTCGGGATACCAGTTGCTATGGAAAGGCAGTGGGCATCTCGGACATATTCTGAGTCATGGCCCTCCTTGCGCTCAGGCGGCTAGGACTATATAATTCACAGGTGGTCCATAACCCGTTACAGGAGAGATCCTCACTTGGACTATGTGCAAGTAGGGCAGCATCCTGCTTCATGAATTTACCGAGCTCAGAACACTTTAAGCAAGCCTCGGACCTATGGGAGTAATGGAGTCCCACTCCCATTTGACAGGCGAGGGACTCCTTGGAAACAACTTGGCGAACGAAATGGAATTCGATGGGGAGCTATCAATATTAATGGGGCTTATGGAAGAAAGAAGGTAGAACTTGCTGAGTCAGCAAAGAGGATGCATCTGGATGTCCTAGGAGTAAGTGATATTCGGGTAAGGGGAGATAATGAGGAAGAGATAGGAGATTATAAAGTGTACTTGACGGGTGTTAGAAAGGGAAGGGCAGAGTCTGGGGTACGGCTCTTTATCAGGAATACCATTGCACGCAACATAGTTTCTGTTAGGCACGTAAATGAGCGAATGATGTGGGTAGATTTGTCAGTGGGAGGAATTAGGACAAGAATTGTGTCCGTGTATTCACCATGTAAGGTTGCAGATGAGAATGAAGTTGACAAGTTTTATGAAGCATTGAGTGACATCGTGGTCAGGGTCAACAGCAAGGATAGAATAGTGCTAATGGGCGATTTCAATGCGAGAGTTGGGAATAGAACTGAAGGATACGAAAGGGTGATTGGTAAATGTGGGGAAGATATGGAAGCTAATGGGAATGGGAAGCGTTTGCTGGACTTCTGTGCTAGTATGGGTGTAGCTATTACGAATACATTCTTCAAGCATAAGGCTCTTCACCGCTACACATGGGAGGCTAGGGGTACCAGATCCATAATAGACTATATCTTAACAGGCTTTGAATTCAGGAAATCTGTTAGGAATGTACGAGTTTTTCGAGGATTTTTTGATGATACAGACCACTATCTGATCTGTAGTGAACTAAGTATCTCTAGGCCTAGGGTAGATAAAGTGAAATCTGTCTGCAAACGAATAAGGGTAGAAAATCTCCATGACGAGGAAATTAGACAGAAGTACATGGATATGATTAATGAGAAATTTCGAACAGTAGAGAGTAAGCAGGTTCAGGATATAGAAAGTGAATGGGTGGCATACAGGGATGCTGTAGTAGAAACAGCAAGGGAATGCCTAGGAACAAGTGTGTGTAAAGATGGGAAAAGGCGAACATCTTGGTGGAATGATGAAGTGAGAGCAGCTTGTAAACGTAAAAAGAAGGCTTATCAGAAATGGCTCCAAACAAGGGCCGAGTCAGACAGGGATTGGTACGTAGATGAAAGAAACAGAGCGAAATAAATAGTTGTTGAATCCAAAAAGAAGTCATGGGAAGATTTTGGTAATAACCTGGAAAGGCTAGGTCAAGCAGCAGGGAAATCTTTCTGGACAGTAATAAAGAATCTTAGGAAGGGAGGGAAAAAGGAAATGAACAGTGTTTTGAGTAATTCAGGTGAACTCATAATAGATCCCAGGGAATCACTGGAGAGGTGGAGGGAATATTTTGAACATCTTCTCAATGTGAAAGGAAATCATCATGGTGGTGTTGCAAACACCCAAGCTCATGGGGAGGAGGAAAATGATGTTGGTGAAATAATGCTTGAGGAAGTGGAAAGGATAGGAAATAAACTCCATTGTCATAAGGCAGCAGGAATAGATGAAATTAGACCTGAAATCGTGAAGTATAGTGGGAAGGCAGGGATGAAACGGCTTCATCGAGTAGTAAAATTAGCGTGGAGTGTTGGTAAGGTACCTTCAGATTGGACAAAAGCAGTAATTGCACCTATCTATAAGCAAGGGAACAGGAAGGATTGCAACAACTATCGAGGTATCTCACTGATTAGTATACCAGGCAAAGTATTCACTGGCATCTTGGAAGGGAGGGTGCGATCATTCGTTGAGAGGAAGTTGAATGAAAACCAGTGTGGTTTCAGACCACAGGGAGGCTGTCAGGATCAGATTTTCAGTATGCGCCAGGTAATTGAAAAATGCTACGAGAGGAATAGGCAGTTGTGTTTATGTTTCGTAGATCTAGGGAAAAGATGTTCGCCATACTGGGGGCCTATGGAATTAAAGGTAGATTATTAAAATCAATCAAAGGCATTTATGTTGACAATTGGGCTTCAGTGAGAATTGATAGTAGAATGAGTTCTTGATTCAGGGTACATACAGGAGTTAGACAAGGGTGTAATCTTTCACCTTTGCTGTTCGTAGTTTACATGGATCATCTGCAGAAAGGTATAAAATGGCAGGGAGGGATTCAGTTAGGTGGAAATTTAGTAAGCAGTTTGGCCTATGCTGACGACTTGATCTTAATGGCAGACTGTGCCGAAAGCCTGCAGTCTAATATCTTGGAACTTGAAAATAGGAGCAATGAGTATGGTATGAAAATTAGCCTCTCGAAGACTAAATTGATGTCAGTAGGTAAGAAATTGAACAGAATTGAATGTCTGATTGGTGATACATAGCTAGAACAGGTCGATAATTTCAAGTATTTAGGCTGTGTGTTCTCCCAGGATGGTAATATAGTAAGTGAGATTGAATCAAGGTGTAGTAAAGCTAACGCAGTGAGCTCGCAGTTGCGATCAGCAGTATTCTGTAAGAAGGAAGTCAGCTCCCAGACGAAACTATCTTTACATCGGTCTGTTTTCAGACCAACTTTGCTTTACGGAAGCGAAAGCTGGGTGGACTCAGGATATCTTATTCATAAGTTAGAATTAACAGACATGAAAGTAGCAAGAATGATTGTTGGTACAAACAGGTGGGAGCAATGGCAAGAGGGTGCTCGGAATGAGGAGATAAAGGCTAATTTAGGAATGAACTCGATGGATGAAGCTGTACGCATAAATCGGCTTCGGTGGTGGGTCATGTGAGGCGAATGGAGGAGGATAGGTTACCTAGGAGAATAATGGACTCTGTTATGGAGGGTAAGGGAAGTAGAGGGAGACCAAGACGACGATGGTTAGACTCGGTTTCTTACGATTTAAAGATTAGAGGTATAGAACTAAATGAGGCCACAATACTAGTTGCAAATCTAGGATTGTGGCGACGTTTAGTAAATTCTCAGAGGCTTGCAGACTGAACGCTGAAAGGCATAACAGTCTATAATGATAATGTATGTATGTATGTTATTATTATAGTAGTATAATTGGACAGTTCGGCCGCCTCCTCCTCCTCCCGCCGCCTCCTCCGCCGCCTCCGCCTCCGCCGCCCGCGGGAAATTTGAATTTTGGCGGGAAATTTGAATTTTGGCGCGAGATTTGAATTTGTAAACAAAGCCACGTGCTTTTTGACAGCTGTCATCGACAACAACGCATCGCTAACCTCACTGCTGCCATCTTGACGGGCCTAAACCTCACTAGTGCCAACTTAACCTAACTAGCATGAGGTAAACAAAGCCACGTGTTTTTTGACAGCCACGTGCTTTTTGACAGACAACAACGCATCGCTAACCTCAGTACTGCCATCTTGACGGGCCTAAACCTCAGTAGTGCCAACTTAACCTAACTAGTGCAAGATAAACAAATCCACGTGCTTTTTGACAGCCACGTACTTTTTGACAGATTTGTAAACAAAGCCACGTGCTTTTTGACAGCTGTCATCGACAACAACGCATCGCTAACCTCAGTACTGCCATCTTGACGGGCCTAAACCTCAGTAGTACCAACTTAACCTAACTAGCGTGTGGTAAACAAAGCCACGTGCTTTTGACAGCCACGTGCTTTTTTGACAGCTGTCATCCGCCATCTTTAAACTACAGAGCACCGTGCTGCCCTCTTTCATCACCTATCATCGGCAGTGCTGCCATCTTGACAGACCTAAACCTTAGTGCTACCAACTTAACCTCACTAGCTCGAGATAAACAAATCCACGTGCTTTTTGACAGCCACGTGCTTTTTTGATAGCTGTCATCCGCCATCTTTGAGCACAGTGCTGCCCTCTTTAGCTACTTACCTTTGAAATGTGGTGGCGGATAATTTGAAAAATGCTTTTCGACAAGCAGCCATCTTTAATCCAGAGAGAACAGTGCTACCCTCTATGTGGTGGCGGCAAATTGAAAAATTCCACGTGCTCTTGTTTGGAAACAAACTCACGTGCTTTTTCGACAGCTACCATCTGCCATCTTTAATCTATAGAGCACAGTGCTGCCCTCTTTAGCTACTTACCTTTGAAATGTGGTGGCGACAAATTCCACGTGCTCTTGTTTAGTAAACAAACTCACGTGCTTTTTTGTCAGCTGTCATCCGCCATCTTTAATCTATAGAGCACAGTGCTGCCCTCTTTATCGTAGTAGATGTAAATTCGTCACAGCTGTCATCCGCAGTGCTGCCATCTTAACGGGCTTAAACCTTAGTGCTACCAACTTAACCTTACTAGCGCGAGATAAACAAATCCACGTGCTTTTTGACAGCTGTCATCCACCATCTTTAATCTATAGAGCACAGTGGTGCCCTCTTTAGCTACTTACCTTTGAAATGTGGTGGCGGATAATTTGAAAAATGCTTTTTGATAGCAGCCATCTTTGAGCACCGTGCTACCCTCTTTTGTGGTGGCAGGCAATTCCACGTGACAGCAGCCATCTTTAATCATGAGAGCACCGTGCTGCCCTCTATGTGGTGGCGGCAAATTCTACATGCTCTTGTTTGGAAACAAACTCACGTGCTTTTTTCTGACAGCTGTCATCCGCCATCTTGCATCACAAACCTCAGTGCTGCGCTCTTTAGCTAGATACCTTTGAAATGTGGTGGCGGCAATTTGAAAAAATCTATGTGCTCTTGTTTAGTAAACAAAGCCACGTGCTTTTTATGACAGCTATCATCCACCATCTTTAATCAATAGAGCACGGTGCTGCTATCATGCAGGCAATTTCATCACCTGTCATCCGCCATCTTTTAATGAACAGAGCACCGTGCTGCTCTCTGTAGTAGCGGGCAATTTGAAAAGTTCTGTTAGCTGTCATCCGCCATCTTTAATCAAGAGAGCACCGTGCTGCCATCTATGTGGTGGCGGCAAATTCTACGTGCTACGCGCAGCTGTCATCCACCATCTTACATCGCAAACCTCAGTGCTACACTCTATGTGGTGGCGGATAATTTAAAAAGAAAAATTCTACATCAGTCCTCTCTCGACGCTAATTGCACAAGATGGTGACTATACATGACTTCTTAAAGGTGCTTATGCAAGATGATCGCTATACATAGACGCCCTTGGGATGCTTGCTCAAGATGGCGGTTATACAAGGCTCCTTATGAGGGATGCTTGCGCGAGATGGTGGTTGCTCTTATGAGGCGGCTTAAGGATCCATGACTAGAGACGCCCTAAGGATGCTTGCGCAAGATGGCGGCTATACATAGCTCCTTATGAGACAGCCAGTACTCGATACAACATGTGATCAGAACATTGATTGATGTGTTCAGAACACTGTACTCGATACAACATGTGATTAAAACATTGTGTGGTGTGTTCAGAACACTACATAAGTAGAATCGAACGCTGTATTAGGGGATACCTTTGTTTAGATTGAAACATAACAAGACTAGAATTGAACACTGCACATTGATTTTTTTTTTTTTTTTTTTTTTTTTGCTACGGGCTTTACGTCGCACCGACACAGATAGGTCTTATGGCGACGATGGGATAGGAAAGGCCTAGGAGTTGGAAGGAAGCGGCCGTGGCCTTAATTAAGGTACAGCCCCAGCATTTGCCTGGTGTGAAAATGGGAAACCACGGAAAACCATCTTCAGGGCTGCCGATAGTGGGATTCGAACCTACTATCTCCCGGATGCAAGCTCACAGCCGCGCGCCTCTACACGCACGGCCAACTCGCCCGGTGCACATTGATTGATTGATGTGTTCAGAACACAAAATAAGTAGAATCGAACACTGTACTCGATGTCGTTAACTTCAACATGTGATTAAAACATTGTCTGGTGTGTTCAGAACACTACATAAGTAGAATCGAACGCTGTACAACATGTTAGGGGATACCTTTGTTTAGATTGAAACATAACAAGACTAGAATTGAACACTGCACTCGATGTCGTTACATGCGATCAGAACAATGATTGATGTGTTCAGATCACGAAACAAGTAGAACCGAACACTGTACAACATGTTAGGGGATACCTTTGTTCTAAGAAGATCAGCTTGAAACATAACAAGACTAGAATTGAACACTGCACTCGATACAACATGTAATCAGAACATTGATTGATGCGTTCAGATCACGAAACAAGTAGAACCGAACACTGTACAACATGTTAAGGGATACCTTTGTTTAGATTGAAACTAACAAGACTAACACTTCAAATGATTTGCTTAGTACGAAAATAAAAAAATATATACCGCGTAGCTAACTCGTTCATCACACTGCTAAGACGCTTAGTAATTGTGAATACACTCATACGAAAGTCAAGAAAGCACACTGCGTAGCCAACTCGCTCGGCTCACTCGCTTAGTATTTGCAACACACACGGATAAGAATGTTCCGAGATACTTACATGTTTTTTAAGGGAGGGTGAAAGATCATAAATTATATGTACACATGTTGTCTCCTCCAAGTTGTAAGATGAAATAGACGCAGTACTGCGAGTTTCCGCTCTAGCTGGCGAACGGAAGTAGCATGATATCTCAGCAAAAAATAAAAATACGCGTGAGCTTGCAAGTCAGACACAATGATGGATACCGCGATTCAAATCCTGGTAACTTATGCCGTCGGGAAGGGTATCCGGCGAGCATCTAGCTGTAAATCCTCGATTCTCGACAGATTCTTAATCCGAGTTCTTTGACGTCAGGAAGGGCAACTAGTTGAAAACAATTATCGAACACGCATCGTGAAGGCAAGAGTGTGCAGCGATATGCTTGTTTAGACTTGCAGATTACGAAAAGAAACATAACAAGACTTGAGTCTTAAAACAAATTCTTGCGATTTAAAATCTTAGTCAGGAAGGGCATCCAGCAGTAAAACAATAGTTCGTGATACTACGATTTAAAATCTAGCAGTAAAACCCCCGATTCTCGACAGATTCTTAATCCGAGTTCTTTGACGTCAGGAAGGGCAACTAGTTGAAAACAATTATCGAACACGCATCGCGAAGGCAAGAGTGTGCAGCGATA
This sequence comes from Anabrus simplex, assembly GCF_040414725.1. Classification (NCBI taxonomy): domain Eukaryota; kingdom Metazoa; phylum Arthropoda; class Insecta; order Orthoptera; family Tettigoniidae; genus Anabrus; species Anabrus simplex. Next base: position 238,963,461 of record NC_090269.1, read on the forward strand.
TGCTTGTTTAGACTTGCAGATTACGAAAAGAAACATAACAAGACTTGAGTCTTAAAACAAATTCTTGCGATTTAAAACCTTAGTCAGGAAGGGCATCCAGCAGTAAAACAATAGTTCGTGATACTACGATTTAAAATCTAGCAGTAAAACCCCCGATTCTCGACAGATTCTTAATCCGAGTTCTTTGACGTCAGGAAGGGCAACTAGTTGAAAACAATTATCGAACACGCATCGCGAAGGCAAGAGTGTGCAGCGATATGCTTGTTTAGACTTGCAGATTACGAAAAGAAACATAACAAGACTTGAGTCTTAAAACAAATTCTTGCGATTTAAAATCTTAGTCAGGAAGGGCATCCAGCAGTAAAACAATAGTTCGTGATACTACGATTTAAAATCTAGCAGTAAAACCCCCGATTCTCGACAGATTCTTAATCCGAGTTCTTTGACGTCAGGAAGGGCAACCGGTTGAAAACAATTATCGAACACGCATCGCGAAGGCAAGAGTGTACAGCGATATGCTTGTTTATACTTCCAGATTACGAAAAGAAACATAACAAGACTTGAGTCTTAAAACAAATTCCTGCGATTTAAAATCTTAGTCAGGAAGGGCATCCGGTACAAGACTTGAGTCTTAAAACAAATTCTTGCGATTTAAAATCTTAGTCAGGAAGGGCATCCAGCAGTAAAACAATAGTTCGTGATACTGCGATTTAAAATCTAGCTGTATATCCCCCGATTCTCGACAGATTCTTAATCCGAGTTCTTTGACGTCAGGAAGGGCAACCGGTTGAAAACAATTATCGAACACGCATCGCGAAGGCAAGAGTGTGCAGCGATATGCTTGTTTAGACTTGCAGATTACGAAAAGAAACATAACAAGACTTGAGTCTTAATACAAAAAATCTTGCGATTTAAAATCTTAGTCAGGAAGGGCATCCAGCAGTAAAACAATAGTTCGTGATTTAAAATCTAAGAAGTGCATCTAGCTGTAAAACCCCCGATTCTCGACAGATTCTTAATCCGAGTTCTTTGACGTCAGGAAGGGCAACCGGTTGAAAACAATTATCGAACACGCATCGCGAAGGCAAGAGTGTGCAAAGGACAACTCAACAAATTCTTGCGATTTAAACAAATTTTTATTCCCAAGAGAATCGAACCCGAGACTACCGGGTGAGAGGCATGCATACTGTAGGCTATGGGTTTGTTCTACTGTCCATGAAGTCGTATCAGCGCAGAGCGAGCAGCGGAATGCGTGTGTTAGCTGAAATTGTACACGTATCTTCCGGCTCGGCCTTGAACGAGGACACTGATAAGCGGCTTGTAACTCGCGAACGTCTTCTTAGCTGAGTACCATTCAAGCTCTTAAAACACAGTACTAATTAAGGTTGTAAAATATTCTGAAATAGTCCTCCTCTGTAGTGTAGTAGTTAGCTGCTACCCTCGGAGGTCCGAGTTCGATTCCCGGCTCTGCCACGGAATGTGTAGCATTTAGCCTATGTAAGTTCCTAACGTAAAATATCATGATTGTACGGAGAGGTTAAAACACACACAGTGCCTACTCCTATCGAAAGAACCTGCACGGTACCGGCATGTATGCTTCTCCTGGTGAAGGAGCATGCACATAGTTTAACGCCTCCTATCAACAGCCCTTACTTAATGCTGGCTTTTTTGCACACCCCGCCTCACACCATAGTTTTACGACCGGCTGCCCTTCCTGACTAGGATTTTAAATCGCAAGAATTTGTTGAGTTGCCCTTCCTGACGCAAAACTGGCAGTATCTAACCTCTTACACGGAATGTGTAGCATTTAGCCTATGTAAGTTCCTAACGTAAAATATCATGATTGTACGGAGAGGTTAAAACACACACAGTGCCTACTCCTATCGAAAGAACCTGCACGGTACCGGCATGTAGGCTTCTCCTGGTGAAGGAGCATGCACATGGTTTAACGCCTCCTATCAACAGCCCTTACTTAATGCTGGCTTTTTGCACACCCCGCCTCACACCATAGTTTTACGACCGGCTGCCCTTCCTGACTAGGATTTTAAATCGCAAGAATTTGTTGAGTTGCCCTTCCTGACGCAAAACTGGCAGTATCTAACCTCTTACACGGAATGTGTAGCATTTAGCCTATGTAAGTTCCTAACGTAAAATATCATGATTGTACGGAGAGGTTAAAACACACACAGTGCCTACTCCTATCGAAAGAACCTGCACGGTACCGGCATGTAGGCTTCTCCTGGTGAAGGAGCATGCACATGGTTTAACGCCTCCTATCAACAGCCCTTACTTAATGCTGGCTTTTTTGCACACCCCGCCTCACAGCATAGTTTTACGACCGGCTGCCCTTCCTGACTAGGATTTTAAATCGCAAGAATTTGTTGAGTTGCCCTTCCTGACGCAAAACTGGCAGTATCTAACCTCTTACATCATACACTATAGTTTTCGACCGGTTGCCCTTCCTGACGTCAAAGAACTCGGATTAAGAATCTGTTTTGTTTTAAGACTAGTTGCCCTTCCTGACGCAAAACTGGTAGTATCTAACCTCTTACATCATACCCTATTGTTTTCGACCGGTTGCCCTTCCTGACGTCAAAGAACTCGGATTAAGAATCTGTCGAGAATCGGGGGTTTTACTGCTAGATTTTAAATCGCAGTATCACGAACTATTGTTTTACTGCTGGATGCCCTTCCTGACTAAGATTTTAAATCGCAAGAATTTGTTTTAAGACTCAAGTCTTGTTATGTTTCTTTTCGTAATCTGCAAGTCTAAACAAGCATATCGCTGCACACTCTTGCCTTCGCGATGCGTGTTCGATAATTGTTTTCAACTAGTTGCCCTTCCTGACGTCAAAGAACTCGGATTAAGAATCTGTCGAGAATCGGGGGATATACAGCTAGATTTTAAATCGCAGTATCACGAACTATTGTTTTACTGCTGGATGCCCTTCCTGACTAAGATTTTAAATCGCAAGAATTTGTTTTAAGACTCAAGTCTTGTTATGTTTCTTTTCGTAATCTGCAAGTCTAAACAAGCATATCGCTGCACACTCTTGCCTTCGCGATGCGTGTTCGATAATTGTTTTCAACCGGTTGCCCTTCCTGACGTCAAAGAACTCGGATTAAGAATCTGTCGAGAATCGGGGGATATACAGCTAGATTTTAAATCGCAGTATCACGAACTATTGTTTTACTGCTGGATGCCCTTCCTGACTAAGATTTTAAATCGCAAGAATTTGTTTTAAGACTCAAGTCTTGTACCGGATGCCCTTCCTGACTAAGATTTTAAATCGCAGGAATTTGTTTTAAGACTCAAGTCTTGTTATGTTTCTTTTCGTAATCTGGAAGTATAAACAAGCATATCGCTGTACACTCTTGCCTTCGCGATGCGTGTTCGATAATTGTTTTCAACCGGTTGCCCTTCCTGACGTCAAAGAACTCGGATTAAGAATCTGTCGAGAATCGGGGGTTTTACTGCTAGATTTTAAATCGTAGTATCACGAACTATTGTTTTACTGCTGGATGCCCTTCCTGACTAAGATTTTAAATCGCAAGAATTTGTTTTAAGACTCAAGTCTTGTTATGTTTCTTTTCGTAATCTGCAAGTCTAAACAAGCATATCGCTGCACACTCTTGCCTTCGCGATGCGTGTTCGATAATTGTTTTCAACTAGTTGCCCTTCCTGACGTCAAAGAACTCGGATTAAGAATCTGTCGAGAATCGGGGGTTTTACTGCTAGATTTTAAATCGTAGTATCACGAACTATTGTTTTACTGCTGGATGCCCTTCCTGACTAAGGTTTTAAATCGCAAGAATTTGTTTTAAGACTCAAGTCTTGTTATGTTTCTTTTCGTAATCTGCAAGTCTAAACAAGCATATCGCTGCACACTCTTGCCTTCGCGATGCGTGTTCGATAATTGTTTTCAACTAGTTGCCCTTCCTGACGTCAAAGAACTCGGATTAAGAATCTGTCGAGAATCGGGGGTTTTACTGCTAGATTTTAAATCGTAGTATCACGAACTATTGTTTTACTGCTGGATGCCCTTCCTGACTAAGATTTTAAATCGCAAGAATTTGTTTTAAGACTCAAGTCTTGTTATGTTTCTTTTCGTAATCTGCAAGTCTAAACAAGCATATCGCTGCACACTCTTGCCTTCACGATGCGTGTTCGATAATTGTTTTCAACTAGTTGCCCTTCCTGACGTCAAAGAACTCGGATTAAGAATCTGTCGAGAATCGAGGATTTACAGCTAGATGCTCGCCGGATACCCTTCCCGACGGCATAAGTTACCAGGATTTGAATCGCGGTATCCATCATTGTGTCTGACTTGCAAGCTCACGCGTATTTTTATTTTTTGCTGAGATATCATGCTACTTCCGTTCGCCAGCTAGAGCGGAAACTCGCAGTACTGCGTCTATTTCATCTTACAACTTGGAGGAGACAACATGTGTACATATAATTTATGATCTTTCACCCTCCCTTAAAAAACATGTAAGTATCTCGGAACATTCTTATCCGTGTGTGTTGCAAATACTAAGCGAGTGAGCCGAGCGAGTTGGCTACGCAGTGTGCTTTCTTGACTTTCGTATGAGTGTATTCACAATTACTAAGCGTCTTAGCAGTGTGATGAACGAGTTAGCTACGCGGTATATATTTTTTTTATTTTCGTACTAAGCAAATCATTTGAAGTGTTAGTCTTGTTAGTTTCAATCTAAACAAAGGTATCCCTTAACATGTTGTACAGTGTTCGGTTCTACTTGTTTCGTGATCTGAACGCATCAATCAATGTTCTGATTACATGTTGTATCGAGTGCAGTGTTCAATTCTAGTCTTGTTATGTTTCAAGCTGATCTTCTTAGAACAAAGGTATCCCCTAACATGTTGTACAGTGTTCGGTTCTACTTGTTTCGTGATCTGAACACATCAATCATTGTTCTGATCGCATGTAACGACATCGAGTGCAGTGTTCAATTCTAGTCTTGTTATGTTTCAATCTAAACAAAGGTATCCCCTAACATGTTGTACAGCGTTCGATTCTACTTATGTAGTGTTCTGAACACACCAGACAATGTTTTAATCACATGTTGAAGTTAACGACATCGAGTACAGTGTTCGATTCTACTTATTTTGTGTTCTGAACACATCAATCAATCAATGTGCAGTGTTCAATTCTAGTCTTGTTATGTTTCAATCTAAACAAAGGTATCCCCTAATACAGCGTTCGATTCTACTTATGTAGTGTTCTGAACACACCACACAATGTTTTAATCACATGTTGTATCGAGTACAGTGTTCTGAACACATCAATCAATGTTCTGATCACATGTTGTATCGAGTACTGGCTGTCTCATAAGGAGCTATGTATAGCCGCCATCTTGCGCAAGCATCCTTAGGGCGTCTCTAGTCATGGATCCTTAAGCCGCCTCATAAGAGCAACCACCATCTCGCGCAAGCATCCCTCATAAGGAGCCTTGTATAACCGCCATCTTGCGCAAGCATCCCAAGGGCGTCTATGTATAGCGATCATCTTGCATAAGCACCTTTAAGGAGTCATGTATAGTCACCATCTTGTGCAATTAGCGTCGAGAGAGGACTGATGTAGAATTTTTCTTTTTAAATTATCCGCCACCACATAGAGTGTAGCACTGAGGTTTGCGATGTAAGATGGTGGATGACAGCTGCGCGTAGCACGTAGAATTTGCCGCCACCACATAGATGGCAGCACGGTGCTCTCTTGATTAAAGATGGCGGATGACAGCTAACAGAACTTTTCAAATTGCCCGCTACTACAGAGAGCAGCACGGTGCTCTGTTCATTAAAAGATGGCGGATGACAGGTGATGAAATTGCCTGCATGATAGCAGCACCGTGCTCTATTGATTAAAGATGGTGGATGATAGCTGTCATAAAAAGCACGTGGCTTTGTTTACTAAACAAGAGCACATAGATTTTTTCAAATTGCCGCCACCACATTTCAAAGGTATCTAGCTAAAGAGCGCAGCACTGAGGTTTGTGATGCAAGATGGCGGATGACAGCTGTCAGAAAAAAGCACGTGAGTTTGTTTCCAAACAAGAGCATGTAGAATTTGCCGCCACCACATAGAGGGCAGCACGGTGCTCTCATGATTAAAGATGGCTGCTGTCACGTGGAATTGCCTGCCACCACAAAAGAGGGTAGCACGGTGCTCAAAGATGGCTGCTATCAAAAAGCATTTTTCAAATTATCCGCCACCACATTTCAAAGGTAAGTAGCTAAAGAGGGCACCACTGTGCTCTATAGATTAAAGATGGTGGATGACAGCTGTCAAAAAGCACGTGGATTTGTTTATCTCGCGCTAGTAAGGTTAAGTTGGTAGCACTAAGGTTTAAGCCCGTTAAGATGGCAGCACTGCGGATGACAGCTGTGACGAATTTACATCTACTACGATAAAGAGGGCAGCACTGTGCTCTATAGATTAAAGATGGCGGATGACAGCTGACAAAAAAGCACGTGAGTTTGTTTACTAAACAAGAGCACGTGGAATTTGTCGCCACCACATTTCAAAGGTAAGTAGCTAAAGAGGGCAGCACTGTGCTCTATAGATTAAAGATGGCAGATGGTAGCTGTCGAAAAAGCACGTGAGTTTGTTTCCAAACAAGAGCACGTGGAATTTTTCAATTTGCCGCCACCACATAGAGGGTAGCACTGTTCTCTCTGGATTAAAGATGGCTGCTTGTCGAAAAGCATTTTTCAAATTATCCGCCACCACATTTCAAAGGTAAGTAGCTAAAGAGGGCAGCACTGTGCTCAAAGATGGCGGATGACAGCTATCAAAAAAGCACGTGGCTGTCAAAAAGCACGTGGATTTGTTTATCTCGAGCTAGTGAGGTTAAGTTGGTAGCACTAAGGTTTAGGTCTGTCAAGATGGCAGCACTGCCGATGATAGGTGATGAAAGAGGGCAGCACGGTGCTCTGTAGTTTAAAGATGGCGGATGACAGCTGTCAAAAAAGCACGTGGCTGTCAAAAGCACGTGGCTTTGTTTACCACACGCTAGTTAGGTTAAGTTGGTACTACTGAGGTTTAGGCCCGTCAAGATGGCAGTACTGAGGTTAGCGATGCGTTGTTGTCGATGACAGCTGTCAAAAAGCACGTGGCTTTGTTTACAAATCTGTCAAAAAGTACGTGGCTGTCAAAAAGCACGTGGATTTGTTTATCTTGCACTAGTTAGGTTAAGTTGGCACTACTGAGGTTTAGGCCCGTCAAGATGGCAGTACTGAGGTTAGCGATGCGTTGTTGTCTGTCAAAAAGCACGTGGCTGTCAAAAAACACGTGGCTTTGTTTACCTCATGCTAGTTAGGTTAAGTTGGCACTAGTGAGGTTTAGGCCCGTCAAGATGGCAGCAGTGAGGTTAGCGATGCGTTGTTGTCGATGACAGCTGTCAAAAAGCACGTGGCTTTGTTTACAAATTCAAATCTCGCGCCAAAATTCAAATTTCCCGCCAACATTCAAATTTCCCGCGGGCGGCGGAGGCGGAGGCGGCGGAGGAGGCGGCGGGAGGAGGAGGAGGCGGCCGAACTGTCCAATTATACTACTTATTATTATTATTATTATTATTATTATTATTATTATTATTATTATTATTATTATTATTATTATTATTATTATTATTATTATTATTATTATTATTATTATTATTATTATGATTATTATTACCCGCATGGTTGCCATGGTCGTTAAGGCGTTGAAGTCTAAACGATCTAGCACCGTGGTTAGTCGGTTCGAGTCCCGTTGGTCGAAAAAATATGTTCACCATCAGAATGTTGGCCGGCTGGGTAGGAGAGTTGTTGGTATACAATGTCTTATCACTACATTACGTGCTAACAGCCCTGGATTACATTCCAAACTTCTCCGCAGTGCTCATATAGAGTGAGGCCATATGACGCTGTTGACGGTGATTCGTCCGTCGGATGGAGACGTTAAACGTTGTGTAAACCCCTTGGTGCTCTTCGACAGGAGTAGGCTATGTGCCGGTAGCGGGTTTCACCCTCTCCCTTCCTACTACCTTATATCACGTCATTCATTTAATCTCGTTAACTCCTCTGATGAAGTTTACATCAGGAAGGGCATCCGGTTATAAAAACCCGCCACGACAGATTCATCTCACCTCATACCCAACCCCGTAGAGAAACGGGGCAAGGGTTGAACAAACATCTATTATTATTATTATTATTATTATTATTATTATTATTATTATTATTATTATTATTATTATTATTATTATTATTATTATTATTATTATTATTATTATTATACATACATACATACATACATACATACATACATACATACATACATACATTATCATTAAAGACTGTTACGCCTTTCATTATTATTATTTTTTTTGCTAGGGACTTTAGGTCGCTCCGACACAGATAGGTCTTATGGCGACGATGGGATAGGAAAGGCCTAGGAGTTGGAAGGAAGCGGCCGTGGCCTTAATTAAGGTACAGCCCCAGCATTTGACTGGTGTGAAAATGGGAAACCACGGAAAACCATCTTCAGGGCTGCCGATAGTGGGATTCGAACCTACTATCTCCCAGATGCAAGCTCACAGCCGCGCGCCTCAACGCACACGGCCAACTCGCCCGGTATTATTATTATTATTATTATTATTGTATCAATAACTACATACATCATCATCATCATCATCATCATCATCATCATGCAGTCTGCAAGCTGAACTGCCATCTGCCTCAGACCTCCCGTTGTCCTGCTGACCTCCCCGCCTCTCGTCTCTATAACTTTGCTAACTTGGTCTTACCATGTTAGTATTTACCTTCCCAAAGACCTTCTCCCTTCTACTTTTAGTTCGGGGCTGCCCCAAACCATCTCATTCGTTTTGTCTAAATGTCTATCTTTAGAACTCTTTATTCATTTCTGACTTTACCCTGGGAATGACAGGATCAACAGCAAGGACTGGATAATAATAACTGGCGATTTCAAAAGTAAGAATTGGAAGTTGAACTGCGGGATATGAGAAGTTCATGGATAAATGCGAGGAAGATAATGAGAGCTAATAGGAATGAGAAGCGTATATTGTACAGTACTCCAGTGCTAGTATAGGACTAGCAGTTACACAGTCATGCTTCGAGTATAAGGCTATCACCAATACAGTCCGGCTCCATGGCTAAGTGGTTAGCGTGCTGGCCTTTGGTTGCAGGGGTCCCGGGTTCGATTCCCTGCAGGGTCGGGAATTTTAACCGTAATTGGTTAATTTCACCTGCACGGGGTCTGAGTGTATGTGTCGTCTTCATCATCATTTCATCCTCATCACGACGCGCAGGTCACCTACGGCCGTCAAATAGAAAGACATTCACCTGGCGAGCCGAACATGTCCTCGGACATTCCTGGCACTAAAAGCCATACGCCATTTCATTTCACCAATACACACGGAACAATGAGGGAGAAGGGTACCAGATTCAAAACAAACTAAATCATAAATGACAGTGAATTCAGAAAATCTATTTGGAATGTCCGGGCATTCTAGGTATTTTGCGATGATAACGCACAGACATCTCGCTCGGTAATTCAAGGAAAATTCAGCGAGGATGCTATGAAGATGAAGGCCAGGTAGTGAATACTAAACTAGACCAGGTCTATTTTTGAAGACGTATATTGCCATAGGATTGTAGTCTTCATTTTCTTCTTCTACTACCGCTTTTCCCACACTTGTGGGGTCTCTGGTGCCAACTATGTCGCACATCTGGATTTAGTCCTGTTTTACGACCGGAAGCCCTTCCTGACATCAACCCTATGTAGAGGAATGTGATCACTATTGCGTGATTTGTGTGGTGGTTGATAGTGCGGCGTGTTCTCTGAAATGAAGACGAGAGTATTTGGACAAACACAAACGCCCAATCCCCGAGCCAGAAGAATTAATCAAACGTGATTAAAATCCCAGAACCCGGAAACCTCTGAGCCGAAGGCCTCAACGCTAACCATTCAGCCAAGGAGTCAGACTGTCATAGGATTGTAATATAATGAGAAATATCAATTAAAGATGTTCTGTAGTAGAACCCTCCATCAGTTGAAATGTTAGTGAACTCCTTTCCCACCGGACGAGTTGCCCGTGCGGTTAGGGGCGCGCGGCTGTGAGCTTGCATCCGGGAGATAGTGGGTTCGAATCCCACTGTCGGAATCCCTGAAGATGGTTTTCCGTGGTTTCCCATTTGCACACTAGGCAAATGCTGGGGCTGTACCTTAATTAAGGCCACGACCACTTCCTTCCAATTCCTAGGCCTTTCCTATCCCATCGTCGCCATAAGACCTACCTGTGTCGGTGCGACGTAAAGCCACTAACAAAAAAACTCTTTTCCCAATATACCTTGAAGATAGTGATCACTATCCCGTTTCACCTATCCTTGAATTCCTGGACATAACTCACGAAAGTAGAAAAGAAACTAGACCGGACTTGAAATAGCTGGATTAGGTTTTATTTTTTACCTACGTTATGAGAGTCACACAGCACAATATTATGGTGAGCTATTATGGTTTGGAGTGTAAGACTCAATTCAGATAAATCAAATTACTTCTCTTCACACTTTGAATTCCTCTCATCAAATAAGTATACTTTCCGGTTTCTTTCTTACTATGTCTTTGCACCGTACTGTCTCCAAACGCTATTTCACAATCTCTGCTGCAAGGTCACGGAAGGATGCGAATTCCCGTAAGATATTTAAGGTGGATTTCCGACGGTACTACCTTCAGTCATCAAATTGACTTGTGAGATGAGCGGGGTATTACATATGCGAGTGAATGGTCAAATCTTGTTGTACTTATACTGTAATTAAATTTTCGGGTTAGTTTCTGGGTTATTGTTTTTCTGGCTTTTAAATTTTACATGATTATTGTTGTTGTCCTTGAAAAAGGTTCCATTATTTACAGAGGAAGCTGCACGCAAAAAACGATGGGAGAAAGGCTCCATAAACATTTGCCCTAAACCCAATATCTTCGAAGTTATGGTCCGCTACCACTACCGTCAAGGAGCATCATGTCTTGATTTACTCTTCACAATATATGGTCGAGGTGACCACCACCCACTGCAATTTAACCTTCCACTCTATGTCGCATGGAATCATGCATTCGTTGGATCACCCCTGGCTATTGCCGAATTGAATCACAGGTCGCCATAAACCGCATACACCAGGGTCTTTCCGTGTTTACAAAACCAAAAATGAGCAGGCCAAGGTATTGGCCCTCCCTGACCAATCCATCGCTCATGGAAGACCCGTGTTAGTCTTGTTCTTCAGGCTTCTCTTGTTCTTGCTTCTCTTTTTCATGAGATGTTTGCATAGGAACAGAACTTGTAGTAGATTTGGGCAAAGAAGTAGAATTAAAAATGTATTTCAGTGGTGTAACTTGTTGCGTTTTCAAAAATAAACCAGTGTCTACCTGAGTACGTTTAAGCTCTTCAAATGTTCGTAGAATATTGTTTCGAGCACGGATTATGTTTTGTAATCTCTTTGCTGGATGTTGTCATGGGGGCGTTTTTGATCAATTGGAGTCTGTAACTCTGTGCTGATGCATATCAAATGATCCAAACCCATGCGATACCCTCCATAACGAACATCACTTTCTTTATCAATAACTAAAAAGCCGTAGCGATGTGATGGCCGGCATATATCACACATTTTAAAGTCATTGAATGTCATATCAGTGTTGACATGATCATCATACACATGCCGCATGTTGCGCTCATCTTGCCGAAAAAAAAAACAATAATATTTGCGTTGTCGCGTACCAACTGCTTATGCATACGAGAATAGGTTTGACATAAATAGATGCAATTTACATATCTGTCATCCCATACTAAAGTATGCAGGAATAACGTTTTGCTGTTCTGTAGTGAAATCGTCAAAAATCATAAGAGACTTGGGAAGCACATCATCCGGTGATGGTACTTTCTTATGTGCTTTAAACTGAAAATATTTCAAACCATCTTTGACTAGATCGTGCATTACAGTATGTTGAATAGTATATAGTGGTTGATAGAGTGATTTTGCGAAAACGTAAATATTGTCTAAGTGTATGCCAGTTAAAGAGGTAATGAGTGTCAGTAAAAGATTTGTCTTCCCGCATCCCGATGGGCCAGTTATAATGCATCGAATTGTAAAAGGAAATAAAGTTCCATGACGTCTTTATTTAGTTGTAGCAGAACCTGGTAAGAGATGTGGCACTGTATCACTGACAGGTAGTGTGTCTTGCTGCTTTATAATGTTCATACTAACTGAATAATAAAGTAGCCCAAAGTAAAATAATATATATACGTCAAACGAAACAACAAGTAACTGTCAGTTCATAAATAGCTCTTGGCGAGTAAAGTCCTGTTCAGATCGGCGAAACAACGATATCCAAGCGTTATGAAGAAGAAAACTAAAACTGTTGGGTAGAAAGAAGTTGTAAAGGGTTGCTCGAGGGGAATACAATCAGCGAGTAGCCATTACTAAGGCACTACGCGCAGCAAGAACGAGAATTTCTCCAAAGTGCAGAGAAATGTTTTTTTAAACGTGCACGAATTACTTATGTACCAAAACAACCAGGATTTCTTCCTGCGTTGTTTGTTGGACTAGCAGCTTTAGGGTCTTTGCCGGGTGGTGCAAGTGCTGTAGCAAGAACTGTTAAGGCTGTAGAAGAAGCGAAGCAACAGTTGAAAGAGAGTGAACGTCATAACAAGACGGTGGAGGCAATTGCATTTGGAGGCAAAGGCGCACACATTAAGCTAGCGCCATACAAAAAAAAAGGACTTGGCATCTACATATCACAAAAAAACGTGTACTGAACGCAGTGCCACATCGAGTTCTAACCCACGAAGAAATGTTTACGTTTGCTAAACAACTAGGAATTCATTATTTTCGAGGTGTGTATATGCGCGATCAACCACCAGCATGCCCACGTTAACGTGACAGTACTGTAATTAACTTAGACAACAGTCGCGGACCTGGAACTCATTACGTTGCCTACGTAAAATGTATGGTATTTCGATGGCTATGGAGATTTGCCTTCTTCATTTGAGCTCATACGTTATTTCGGAAGCAGTGCAGACATTGTTTACAATAAAAACCGTGTGCAAAAATTCAATACACGCATATGCGTGCGATTATGTCTTATGTTCTTATATCAAATCCAGACAGTAGACAAAGAGCATCAGTGTGCGCGTGATGACCAACGGTGTAAGAACGTTCGCTATACGTGGAGAAGGACCTGAAACAACCGTCCACTTTAATCCACCAATCGGTCATCAGCCACATAGTCTTGGACGTGTGTCGTTTGAAAGGTACGATAAAATCTATAATGTGGGTGATGGCGTAAACAAGTTCTATTACGATGAGTATGTGCTAACGCTACCGTCAGGCATTTATTCAGTAGAAGATATTCATGACTACACTGAAAGTACGTTAATTGAACAGTTTAGTTATTAGAGTTTTAGTAATAATAATTACAAGTTCTCAATTACTGCGAGTAACATCACACATAAATGTGTTATTGTGTCTTAATTCAAGTTTGACTTCAAATTACAACCTGATTTGATTGGACCATTCCTTCGATTTTCGCCAAGAGAGCTCATACCAAACGTACGTTGTGAGTCTAATCAACCTATACCACTCTTCGATGATCATCATATAAACGTCACTGGTAATATTATTACAGACTTGCATAGTAATCAACAACATTCACACGTCCTGCACGACTTTATTATTACAGAGGAAAGTGGTTATACTATTCGTGGGAAACCATCAGTATTTCTTTATCATCCTGTGTCTGTAAAACACATTAGTAACATCACTCTTACGCTTGTGAATAAACATAATCAGCTCCTTAATTTAGATCGGCACACGTAAGTACCTTACAACTTCATCTTAAACCCGTATCAAAAAGTCTATAAAACACGGTGTACATTCAGGAGACATCCTACATGTTTGCGAAGACTCAACGAGTTAACAGATGACCATGCGCAGATTCTCCTAAATTTAGGTTATACGCTACAACAAAAAAATGGAAGGAGTGCTGGACGTTATGAATACAATAGAAACTCGTGAAGGTGTAGTACGAGGTGAGCTTCATTCGTATCAGCCTTTTACGCTTGGACCCAATAACAATGATGAAATTCGCTTTATCATCAATCAGCAAGATGTATACACCCTACCACACGAAAAATACCCCTATATTAAAGGACGCCTAGATAAGGCACATGGAAGTGGACCAAGCACATCTCAACTAAGCAACCATGGTGTAGCTTTTCTCTTTTCTGAAGTGCGATATGAAGTAAATAATGTGGAAATAGATAGATCGAAGAATGTTGGTGTTACAAGTGCAATGAAACTCTATCCTTCTTTTAGTGATGAATAGGGGCCGTATTTTTTGGTAATAACGATATGCACGAGTTTTTTTAATATCTTCTTTCTTGTCTATATATGACTTCCCAGGTACTAAAAATACCGTATTTTAGCAAAATTGAACTCGCGAAATATCGCGAATTTTGATTTATTGCGCGAATTGTGCAAATAATCACGAAATATACACCACTTGGTGCGAAAAATGCGAAATGGCACCGGAAGAGCTCTCCAATAAACGTTTAAATGCTTCTGAGAACTTGACTATCGTAGTTTCCTTCTCATTTGCTTGATACCGCTGTATATTATCCACAAAAATGCACATAAAGCGGTACGCACTGTGTATCGAAAGTATGTGTATTCAGTCAAATACAGTATTTGATTCAGTTTCGCGATCTCTAAGGCAGTCGATAAAAATCAATATATGTAATCGATTACAGCAAATAGCGTTGTGGTCGTAACAAGATACAAGATCGGTCGTAGATACCAGCAAATACAGTAGAGACAATACGCGACACTGAGCGAGATATCGAGGGGCAGCTATTGGAGCTCCCTCTAGCGGATAGACCTGAACAGTACTGATTCTCTCATAAGAGCACGTGTATTTTTGTGTGAAGTTTTTGGTGTTATTTATGCGTTTTCAGTGAGCTGACATAATTAAATAGTAGCGTGTGTCATTCCTTGATATCTCCTCTCAACATGAGGGGAAAGGTATGTGCTGTGTTTGACTGCAGTAATTACGAAGTAGAGAAAAATGCGCGGTCGTTCTTCAGGTTCCCTCGTGACGAGAACATGTAAGTAATATTGTGTTTGCATATATATTCTTCCAGTGACAGAGATTTTTATAGTACTTCATAATCTTCTGACCTGCTCGACCCATATTTTAACTGGTATAAAATGTAATACGCATATTTTATTGTATAGTGCAGCAGTTAACCTTCATTACCGATGTGTTGTTGTAGGTGTGATCTGTGGGTTTTGAAATGTCACAGAAGTGATTTGGAGAAGGTGTACATGAAAGAAGGGACGTTACGCTTATATAAGAATTATAAGATCTGTTCAGATCATTTCCAGGCCAGCGACTTTAAAAATCCTCGATTATACAGCCAAGGGTATGTTACATTTTTACCCTAATTGTACGTAAATATTCCTCAAAGCATCACTATCGACAACATTTTCATACTTTTCTTCCTTTAATCCCTCTTCTCAGATTAAAGCCGGAATTTTATAGTTTTTGTTTCTGTTAGTAGGCTTCATGTTAAGAGGAAAATTGTCCAGCTTTTAAATGTTAATTCATTGCATCATGTGTGTAAGGAATGTGCCAATATTTTTATTGACAAGTGTCTTAATGTGATGATACAATGTTTTTTAAATGAGAAAAAAGACAGTTCTAACCGTAAAAGTTCAGGAAGGAGTGCTAAAGCAAAAAAAAAAGGTACTGCATAAATGAAAGATCAAGCCATTTCACAGCAGTATAATTCTTCATTCATTTATCCAGAATTGCTTTAGCAACTTCGAAGTTAATATCTCAATACCACTTTCTTTTTAGACGTAATTTATTTATTCATTTCCGTATATACATTTCCATTGATATTTGAATTTAGCGCGATTTGTTCAGGTCAAGTCACTAGGAACGCCACCGTCGAATTGTCTCCCATTTTAGCAAGCCGAAATCCGTAAGTGTCGTGTATTGTCTCTGCTGTATTTGATACCAGCAGTGGGCAATGAGAGTTCGTTACTTACGAACATCTATCGGCAAATGTCCAACATTTAAGTATAAAAATGCCGAAAACTGAAGCCACAACAGGTTTTTCGAGGGCCGAAGAATACTACAGTGAGGGGTTCTATGTATTTGATGCTGCAAGAAAGATTCTAATGTATCAATAGTGTACCGGTAATATTCGTAAAGTTGAAATGTGTGATATACACTGCATAGAATCAGAATGAAGCAAATGAACATAATTCAAAGCGGCAAATAACAATCGGCGATACTTTACAGATCGTAAAGGTGTTGAAAAATTATAGAGAGCAATTTGTAATAGATACAAAAAAAGCATTCATGCAAACCACCATAGAAAAATAGGATATGAAGGAAGAGAATGAATATAAAAGGAAAGATAAATAAATCTGTCTTTACTGTAAAATATTACGGTGTTGGTAGGCCTATTGTATATAAATCGCCTGTTTGAGTAGTAATAATGTTATTGTTTTTATGTCCCACTAACCACTTTTACGTTTTCCTGAGACGCTGAGATACCGGAATGTTGTCCCGCAGGAGTTCTTTTACGTGCCAGTAAACTAGTGACACAAGGCTGACGTATTTGAACTCTTTCAAATACCACCGGACTGAGCCAGTATCAAACCTGCCAAATTGGGATCAGAAAACCAGCGCTTTAACCATCCGAGCTACTCATCCCCGACCGAGGAAAAAGAGTGTATCCATGAACATCTTCCAGAGCTATATGACTTTGCAAAATGCAATGAAAGAACATCTGGTTGAGGAAGTGAAAGAAGACAGTGTTAGCAAAGTTTTAGGAGGTTTTATGAAAGACCACAGTGAATTTGCATCCAAGTGTTCCCAAGCATTATGGTTTCAGACATCTAATGTGGTCAGCGAGAGGAGCTTCTCTGCTTACACAAAGACACTTTCTGACTGTCGCACAACTCTGCATCCTGATAATATGGATACCATGCTTAGTTCGTACTTTGGAGACAAGTAATTCAACGTCTAAAAACGTAGGCTATGTATAAATGTATATCACAGGGCAGATCACCTAACTTCATTTCGAAGTATCAGTGATTTATATATTTATTTCTATAACAATTTGCACATTTGGTTTTTCTAAGATTTAATAACAATGATACATTACAAGAGTTTACTTTAAAACCCCTTATCACAAAGTTAGTTACATTTATCCCATACACTACTACAAGGAAGATTTGGCAGGAAACATCCATCAGTATAACAATTTATTTCACGAAATACCTTCCGAAATAGTGTCAGTTTTAACACCGAAATCAACAGTTTTATTTCACCAAAAAATAAGGCCCCTAGTGATGAAGAAAGTAATATTTTACGGATGGCAGAAAGGTGTCTGAAATCTAATAACAACTGGAAGATTAATCAGGACGGCACTTTTCTGGCATGTTACAACATATTCTCGCCTTTGCTGATGATTTTAGACGTATTATAATCAACGCAAAACAAGAGCTAATTCTCATCCGTGATCGAACTGATTACAATTCTCTTAAAGCAGCAGAATAACCAGAGACTGGCTCGAAAATTACTCTTCATCGTATATTGTGGAGAATTCCACATCTAACATTATCTGCATTGTTTTTTGCATTTTATTCGGCTGATGATGACCCAGATTAGGGTCGAAACCGGTACCGCTTCCGCTTTTAATTAAATAGGAATGTAATACTACATTTCATATTTATTTGTATTGAATAGGTTGAACTACCTTATTTATTATTTCAATTTCATTATCTGACGAGAAAAACTTCGATCGCTCAAGATTGTAGAAAAAGATACACCATTGCCAATACGTTGTTTTTTTTTTTGCTAGCTGCTTTATGTCGCACTGACACAGATAGGTCTTATGGCGAGGATGGGACAAGGAAGGGCTAGGAGTGGGAAGGAAGCGTCCGTGGCCTTAATTAAGGTACAGCCCCAGCATTTGCCTGGTGTGAAAATGGTAAACCACGGAAAACCATCTTCAGGGCTGCAGACAGTGGGGTTCGAACCTACTATCTCCCGAATACTGGATACTGGCCGCACTTAAGTGACTCCAGTTATCGAGTTCGGTCTTATACGTTTTCGAATTTGGGAGCTGCATGGGTATCCTTTATTACCACCTACAAATAAGCATAGCTGGGCTGTTAAAACGTCACGTTTTATGACAAGATTGTGAATATTATTTGTGGATTTCAAACCCATCGTGAATTCAACCATGGAAAATATAGCTCACAGTTTGATCACTGTAAATTAAGAAATATTAGATCATATCTGAACGGAATTACGTATCCCTACGAAAACATGGACATTAATTTTGAGAAAAATAAATTAGGGTTGCTCTGTGACATGTTTTATAAATTCCAATCATCGTATTATTAGAAAGATGATCGTCCGATATTTTCTCCTGAAGAATTTAAAAATAAAGCACCGACTGTAGTTATAGACTGCTCCTATCATGAAGAATATATGAAAGAATTTCCAGTCGATATTCGTTTAGAATTTCAAACATCTGAAAATATTCCTGCTAACACAACAGCATGAGTGCTGTCACTTACCATCCACTACAAGAGTATCAATAAGGATAGCCCTTCATCGTGATCACTAGTGTGTGCATCTCCACCGTACACTATGGAAGGAAAGAAGAAAAAGACTACAAGGTTACAATCGTCTTGATAACAAACAAAACTGTGAATGTGCATCCTCTTCGGCTACCAGTGAAACTAAGACACTCCATCTTATTTACCTCACTCAAGTAAGTGAGGCTATTAAGATGTTCTTTAAACTTAGAACCTTATATCAGATGCCAAAATATCAGGATTTTTATCTACGCACGCTACTCCTTTCGCAGATGCCTAACTAGTACATGTCACATGGTACTCCCCTCTTTCATGTATTGTCTCTCTACATTTAGTTAACACCTTAGCCCGCACGAACCAATTTGAGATCATTGGGAATGTAAAAACAACACTAGCGACCTCAGATTAAAACGGCAATGATTCTTGAAACTGGTAATTCTTGTACCGAACATTCTTATCCCTGGCAATGATATCTAATGTTCACTAAGCTATAAAGATGGAAGAATTGACCACATCTTTTTGTACTTACAGTCCTCAACGACGAAATGCTGATTGTCTTTGTGATAATGCTGACCATTTTTGCGGATCACGTAAGTCCAGTAATATATAATATCACCCTTCTTCAGTTCCACGTTAGTGTCCTCGAAGACCCAGCGGCCGTTAGTCGGTGCCTCAACTTTTTTGAACAGGGTGCCTTGTTCCAGAAGAGCCAAGCGTTTATTTACGTTGCCATGGAATTCGAACTGTTTTAAGTCCTTTGGATCTGAAAATAGATACACAGAACACATTAGAGCATTTGAAGATATCTTCTCTCCTTTTTCTTTTTTTCTTTATTTCTTCTACGTCGCACTGACACAAGTCTTAGTGCAGCGATGGGATAGGACAGAAAAGGAACGAAGTGACCGTGGCGTGAAAATATGAAACCACAGAAAACCATCTTCAGGGCTGCCGACGTGGAGTTCGAACCCCCTACCTCCCGGAAGCAAGCCCGCAGCTACATGACCAAACTGCGCAGCCAACTCACTCGGCCATCTCAGGATAAGAACTATGAAAGGTGACCTGAAGCTGCTCAGAGAAGAGTTTGTGTCCAATTCTCCCTACTTAGGACATTTTTGTGGACGTAGAGCTAAAAAGCCAAAAGATAGACGAACTGGCAGGGGCAGATATCCAGGTGGGATAACGGTTATGATTAGAGAGGATTTGCAAGCTAGAATAATCCAAATAGAATCAGAAATGGAGGAAATGATGTGGGTCAAAATAAAGATGTACGATGAGAATGAGCCAGATTTATGTATTGGGTTTGTCTACAATCCTCCTGAAGCCTCGCCATTTGCGAAAAGGGATTTCTTTGATGAGTTGGCACTAGAAATTAATAGAATGCAAAATATTTTTTGGAGGCTAAAATGCATGACTAAAATCTCCATTCTTCAGGAGGGAGCATTAAACATTCTGATACCGAGTGAGTTGGCCGTGCGGTTAGGGACACGCAGCTGTGAACTTGCATTCGGGGGATAGTGGTTTCAAACTGCACTGTCGGCAGCCCTGAAGAGAGTTTTCAGTGGTTTACCATTTCCACACCATACAAATGTTTGGGTTGTACCTTAATTCCAGACACGGCCGCTTCCTTTCCACTTCTATCTCTTTCCCATCCCATCGTCAACTTACATCTATCTGTGTCGGTGAGACATAAAGCCAATTGTAAAAAAACATAAAGAAAAAACATTCAAATACTTCCAATAAATCAGGAATTAGCAATGTGAAGGTACTTGATGCAAGTATGAGAATTTTTTTCTAGTGGCTTTACGCCGCACCAACACAGATAGGTATTATGGCGACGATGCGACAGGAAAGGCCTAGGAGTTGGAAGGAAGCGGCCGTGGTCTTAATTAAGGTACAGTCCCAGCGTTTGCCTGGTGTGAAAATGGGAAACCACGGAAAACCATCTTCAGGGCAGCCGACAGTGGGATTCGAACCCACTATCTCCCGGGTGCAAGCTCACAGCCGCGCTCCCCTAACAGCACGGCAGTATGTGATAAATGAAATGTCGTATGGCTTTTAGTGCCGGGATATCCCAGAACGGGTTCGGCTCGCCAGGTGCAGGTCTTTCTATTTGACTCCCGTAGGCGACCTGCGCGTCATGATGAGGATGAAATGATGATGAAGACAACACATACACACAGCCCCCGTGCCATTGGAATGAACCAATTAAGGTTAAAATCCCCGACCAGGCCGGGAATCGAACCCGGGACCGTCTGAACCGAAGGCCAGTACGCTGACCGTTCAGCCAACGAGTCGGACTGTATGTGATTAGAAATGGGTATACATCAATGGCATATGATAGAATAATTATAATCTTTCGACGCGATAATGTCTATAAAATAAAACTACATATATTCGAAACTTAGTGAAACAAAGTCATTGACTCATATTCAGGCTCTGGAACTAAAGACACGATCGAATAATTGAGGAGCCATTTGACTGGAAATATGGGACATAAGAGAAAATTTGACACTCGGTGGACTTCAGTTAAACACGTGGGTTGCGGGCGAAGGGGGACTGGATTTAGAAAGGTGACGATTTTGAGGTAGGTCTACATGCTTTGGCTTGCGATTAAGAACTTCGATACCAAAAGATGACGAATATGAATGATATGTCTAAAGATAGAAAATTTGACGCCTTACATTTACATAATAAATTAGTTAGAATTCCAAAATAACAACGGAGAGGTCAAAATTTTGAAGATGGAAATCTTTTTGAAAATTCAGCTATTTTATCGTCTAAATATCAACTTCAATCAATCATGATGGGTACCGTTAGAAACCTATATTTCAGTCCAAGATCATGGCATAAGAACGGTTGCCCTACGACCGTTACGGACAATGTTATGAGTACGGGGTATTCGAAGATTTGAGAAATTCTCAACTTGCTTCATATCGTCTTTTGAATGTAAATTCCACCCCTTGAAGTGTGGATCATTGAATACCAAGTCTTAACGCCTGAAATCGCAGCAAGTACTGAACCCATTAAGTGGCCCGTCAGCAAAATAGCATCCTTCGCCGGACTAAGTTGGTGGCATTAATGAGTGTTCCTACCTTTTCATGGCTTCTTCGTCACTTGCAGACATGACTACGGGAGCAGTTAACATTCAAATCTAATGTGAAATTAAAAGCTTGGATATCATTTATTGAAATTTAAAAATATCAATCAAATGGAATTGCAATTGGTTGTCATCAGGATTGAAGAAAGCACTGATCAAAATTTTAATTCATTATATCAGAGTCACATGACCATGTCTTTTTACAATGGTGCCTGAAGAACAAAAAAAACATCGCAAATTAAACTCTCTTCCTCACAAAAACAACCACAATAACGACCTGAAAGTCGATCTGTCGAATCTCACTGACAACCGTAGGTTGTTCCATGTGATTCTGGAAAGTATAGCTCCAGAGAATCGAGCTCCAGACTTTCTCATAATTGTTAAGGCAGCTCACAAACTTCAACATCGTACAGGATTATTGGGAGTCACCTGAGCCCTTAATCGAATCGGATTGGCCTTCGAGATCTCTGTGGGTCGATTGTCATAAGTACTGAATTTAAGTTACCAAGGCTGATGGCCAAAGGATAAGTCGGATGGACTGATTACTGGATTTAAGTTCCCAAATAAGTGTTAATTCCATTATCATACGAAAATAAATTAAACAATGAATCATTACTTATTTCATATATTCTCAGATGCATTTGTCAACAACAAAACTCCAATAAAACAATTACAAGTTATTTACACTAGCGAAAAAGTATCCAAAACCATGAAATAAGGAATGTAGAATACGGAAATTTTGGCAACATATTTGTCGGTGTAACGTATTTAATTTAATCCACGTGAGAAAAGTCATCGCATATGTGCCATGCTGGTCCATTAATAACCGGTGTAATCGCCTGACTGTTGAATGCAGACATGCAAACGTGCATGCATTATGTCGTACAGGTGCCGGATGTCAGTTTGTGGGATGGAGTGCCATGCCTGTTGCACTTGTTCTGTCTGTACAGGGACGGTTAATGCCAGGTGTAGATGGCGCTGGAGTTGCTGTCTAATGATGTCCCATACGTGCTCGATTGCGGACAGGTCGGGGAAGCGAACATGCCAAGGCAACATGTCGACACACTGTAGAGCACGTTGGGTGACAACAGCGGCATGGGGGCGTGCATTATCCTGTTGGAAAACACCCCCGGGAATGCTGCTCATGAATGGCAGCACGGCAGGTCGAATCACCAGACGGACGTACACATCTGCAGTCAGGGTGCGTGGGATAACCACGACAGTGCACCTGCTGTCATAGGAAATTGCTCCCCAGACCTGATCTCCCGGTGTAGGTCCAGTGTGTCGACGCCGTAGACAGGTGGAATGCAGGCGCTCACCTGGCCTCCTTCTAACCAACACACGGCCATCACTGGCACCAAGGCAGAACCGGCTTTCTTCAGAAAATACAACGGACCTCCACTTCATCCTCCAATGAGCTCTCGCTTGACACCACTGAAGTCGCAGACGGCGGTGGTTTGGGGTAAGTGGAATGAATGCCGCAGGGCATCTTGCTCGGAGCTGTCTTTTAAGTAACCGATTTCGGACAGTTCGTTGCGTCACTGTGGTGCCAACTGTCGCTCGAATTGCTTTTGCAGACACAGTCCGTTGTGCCACAGCCACACGCTGAATACGGCGGTCCTCCCTCTTGGTGGTGCCAATGTGACGCACGCATGTACAGCGGAGATATTCCTGCCAAGTCGTTCTGCAATAGCGCAGAAGGAAAATGCACCTTCACGTAATCCTATTATACGGCCTCGTTCAACTGCAGTGAGCTGTTGATACTGGCCTCTTCGATATCGTAAAGGCATTCTTGACCCACTCACAGTCACTCCGTCCAATGTCACAGGTAACTAACGCTCTCGCACAGTACAACCCGTATTTAAAGCAAACCTGATGTGCAACGTCATGAGGCCGCTACTAACGCCACGCTAATGAGGGAAATTTGAATCAACGTCATATTTCAGATGTAGGCTATAAACACGCTTACCAACGTTCGTTAAACTAGCACAACCCCTTCTTGGTGTTTGGATATTTTTTCCGGCAGTGTATTTAGAAGTGAGGGTTTCACAACATAATGTAAAAAAAAAAAATTAAAATGACTTTCAGGTTTAAAATCTACTCGACACTTGGGTCTAAATTTATAACTATCGCCAGTGCGCTTGTAAGATTTAATAATTAACGATAAATTTAACTGACATGAAGGTCCGCAACAAACAAAATATCAAAGACAGGACGATGGTTTTCCTGAGAATTTAATTACACAGAAACTTTATTTGGTTTGTTATTTCTTGACAGGTCTAATCTCATGATTGTCGCTTGTCTGCAGTTTCCTGAAAGAAATACATGTGATTTATGAATATCTTACCATCCTAATTGTTCCTGGAGTTATTGAAATATCAACTAATAATTCTTACACCTTTCGTATTCAAACATGTGGATAGCGTCAAGCTAACGCCTCGGACGAAAACAAAAACTCTTAAATAAAATAAATGTGACACGTTGTGATGTCCGCGCATGACATGGAAATTAGGTTACAATCCAAAAACCAGCGTCTTATCATTCACTCGTTCCATACAACTTCATGTGATGACCACTCGGATAAACTGTAGCGGTTCACGATTCTCGTGAGGAAAGCGCTCAATCGCTCCTTCTCGGGTATCAACCAATGACCTAAAGTATTGTAGAAGCCTACTCCCGTGATATGATAACGCCTGTCTGAGCACAAAGCTCCTATCAACTCAATGACCACTCCTCAATCACTGCCCCGCTACCCGCGAAAGCAACAACAACAACAAGAGCAAGAAAATCGGACCCACTAATCCTATAAACCGCAAATTAATTGCACCTTTACTGTCACCGGTCCTATTTGGAAAGGAGGCTAGAATACGGAATAGCAAGGCTTTAAAATTTCTATGTGAACATTCGTTTCAAGCATTAACAAAATGAAATCTTTACCCAGCACAAAGAACAGATATCGGTCCTCTCTAAATCTGAATAGATGACCTGGTCTGAAGGCTAATTTGTTCGTCCCTTTTTATACCTGCTAATCGAACACTCCAAGTACAAACTGAAAGAAACACTTTACGAACACAATTCCAACACATAATAATCTTATCCTGTGACCAATGTGAAATTTACATAGCAAATGTGCTCTACACTTCACTTGACAACTGTCACCAAATACATCAAAGGAACAAAATGACCTCACAGATCACCGTTGGCATTGCCCAACCACGGAAAACATCACGTCCTAACTGTCGTCACAAGTCACTAAGTCTTCAGTACAAATACCTAGCATACAGCTATACCTCTACACACGTCGTGACGACACAATTTAATTGACGAGGTGAAACCATGGGGGAAAAGAATTCCCAACTATTTCTCCAAAAATATCAAGTCTACAGGTCACTAATCTGGAATATCATTTCTACCTTCAGGACATTATTTAAAACACAATCCCTTATTTCAGGACAACATTCTCAAACTACGTGGACATTGTCGTTTCTCCTACGGCTACTGTTACTATTAATTGTTTTTCCTGTTGTTGTTGTTGTTGTTGTTACTCGTTTAGTCGCTTCCGACTCTCCGTGACCCCATAGACAAAAGTGTGCCATTTCTTTCTGTCGTGTACTACTTTCCGAAGTCTTTCTAAATTGCCAGCCGTGGCTTCCTTGATGTCATCAATCCATCCCATCCGTTGTCGCCCTCTTCTCCTGTTACCATCGGTGTTCCCAACATTAAGGTCTTTACTAGTGAATCATGGTTTCTCATAATATGACCGAAGTACTTTAGTTTTTGTCTGAGTATTTGACCTTCCAGTAAACAGCCTGGGTTTATTTCCTGTAATATGGACTTATTAGATCTCTTCGCAGTCCACGGAACTCTAAGGAGTTTTCTCGAACACCATAGTTCATATGCGTCTGTTGTTCGACATTCAGCCTTTCTTACTGTCTAGGTCTCGCTTCCGTACAATTCTACTGGGAAGATCATAGCCTTCACTATACGAATCTTCGTTCTTAAAGTTACGACTCCACTCTTGATCATGTTGTCGAGGTTGACCATTACCTTCCTCCCAAGGAGCAAGCGTCTTTTAATTTCATGGCTGCAATGGCCGGCAGCAGTTATTTTGGAACTTAAGTAGATGAAACTAGGAGCAACCACGATTGTTACACCATTTATATGCCAGGAGGTGATAGGTTTAGTTGCCATGATCTTTGTTTTCTTGACATTGAAACTTAGTCCATCTTTTGCATTTTCCTCTTTTAATTTCATTAGGAGATACTTTAGTTCTTCTTCACTTTCTGCCATCAGGGTTGTGTCATCAGCGTACCTAAGGTTATCAGCGTACCTAAGGTTATGTATACTTCTCCCGCCAGTTTTAGCTCCAGTTTCTGTTTCATCTAATTTGGCATTCCTCATCAGAGACTCTGCATATAAGTTGAATAAATAACGTGACAATGTGTAGCCTTGACGTACAACTTTTTCAATCTTGACCCATTCAGTTGTTCCATACAGGGTTCTCACCGCAGCTTCCTGATCAGAGTAGATATTCCTCATAAGGCAAATAAGATGATCTGGTATTCGCATAGTTTAGAGTACTTGCCACAGTTTATTGTGGTCAACACAGTCAAAGGCTTATTGTTTGCAATACTTTCCAGGGCCCACTTGACCTCACTTTCTAGGATATCTGGTTTTGGCTCTGACAACACAGTCAATGAAGCATAGGTATAGGTCTTTCTGGAATTCTCTTGCTTTCTCCGTAATACAGCGAATATTAGCAATGTGATCTCTCATTCCTCTGCCTTTACGGAAATCGGCTTGTTCTTCAGGTAGTTCTCGACCTACGTATTGTCGAAGCCTATTTTGCAGGGTCTTGAACATAATTTCGCTAGCATACGATATGAGTGCGATTGTTCGGTAGTTTGAACATTCTTTAGCACTGCCCTTCTTTAGAACTGGGTTGAACACTGAGTTTTCCCAATCTTTTTGCCACTGCTGGGTTTTCCATATTTGCTGACAGTTCTGCTGGGATTCCATCATAACCACTTGCCTTATTGTTTGCAATACTTTCTAGGGCCCACTTGACCTCACTTTCTAGGATATCTGGTTCTGGCTCTGACAACATAGTAACTTCATCATCAGGAGATTTCTATACAAATCGTCTACATATTCCCTCCACATTTCTTTAATCTCCTCTGCTTCTGTAAGATCTTTTCCATTTTCATCTTTTATCATTCCAATTTTTGCCTGGAATCTTCCTCTGATGTCTCCAATTCTCATTTAAAGACCCCTCGTCTTACCCAGTCCGTTATTTTCCTCAACTTCCTTGCACTGTTCATTCAAAAAGGCATTCTTATCTCTTCTAGCTAGTTTCTGCATTACATTTAGACACCTTCGATCTTTCCCCTTTAATTTTTGTATTCGTTCTTTCTTCTGCTATTTGTAGTGTTTCGCCCGATAACAATTTGGCGTTCTTCTTGTTATTTTTGTTGGAAATATGCTTTTCTGCTGTCTCCTTGACAGCACAACGCACTTCTGACCATAGCTTTTCTGGAACTCAATCTCTTAAATCCAATCCATCAAATATGTTTCTAACCTCTACTGTATATTCAAGAGATATGCTATTTACGTTCAGCCTTTCTTACTGTCCAGGTCTCGCTTCCGTCCATTGCTACTGGGAAGACCATAGCCTTCACTATACGAATCTTCGTTCTTAAAGTTACGTCTCTACTCTTGAAAATGTTGTCAATGTTGGCTACTGACGAGGTGAAACCACATGGTTTCATCTAAGCTATTTAGAGACAGCTGAAGATGGCCATTTAGTGGTCGAAATATGTCCTGTATATCGAAACAGACTTTCAACGTATTAGGTCGTGTTTCGTACATGTAGTACGTGTTGAAGAGATGTTAAGTACTACATGTACGTAACACGACCTAAGACGTTGAAAGTCTGCTTCGATTACAATGCGGTCGTGAAAATTCAATATTCAATGTCCTGTATATGTTAATCTTTTTATAATTCTGCCAAAAGGCAAGAAAAGTATCGATTAGGTGGTATTTTAAATTAGTTTGTTGATTCATAATGATTACAAAAATAATTCCCTTATCGAATGATTAGATGACATGAGATGCGTGATACCTACAATCTAAATGATGAAAGTCAGAATATAAAATCTAATGAATCGGGTCAATTAATGATAATAATTATAATGAATCCTGAATGAAGTCTGTAACCCTGTTAGGCGATTACAATATTTCACCCCTCTCGTCACCAAGATAAATAATACACCAACATGACGACACAATAATTTATAAATCCCGATATTCCCATTTCCTCTTTTGATGATGCTCACTCTCCCAGCGTGATTTTTATGTGACCGGTCTCAGTACGCTCATATCAACAATCTTAAATACCATAACATCTTTAAATTTTATGAGCACGCAAAGTTGAAACTTTAATTTCCTCCCAATTAAATACATGCTTAGCGATGACAATTTTCAAATAACATTTTACATTTAAACGCCATGGCTACAAATAATTTCTATAACAGGATCAAATGTCCTGCACAACACCACACACCAATCTAATCTGTTCTCGAATACAGTGACATAGTCCTAACAGAACTACGTTGATTAACGCAAAATGCAAATGTATACATTTATCCACACGCTCTGCACAAAACTTGTGCCTAATTATTTACATCCTACTTCTACAAAAATTATACAAGGAAAAACAATTACATGGGCAAAAAGCACATGTTTACATACAATTCAAAAACTTTTCTGCGGATCTTACTTTATTGATGACTCTCGCCATTGGCTCATCTCGCCAGCTTTCATGAATTTAGTGTGACATCACCATGACTGCATGTAGATTTACAAATTTAGACGTCACGCCTTCATCATTCATTTTTATCATTTCGTTCTGATAGAGTATCTGGGAAAACGTACGGAAGGCGTCTCGACACCTTGTAAAATGAAATGGCGTATGGTTTTTAGTGCCGGGAGTGTCCAAGGACATGTTCGGCTCGCCAGATGCAGGTCTTTTGATTTGACTCCCGTAGGCAACCTGCGCGTCGTGATGAGGATGAAATGATGATGAAGACGACACATACACCCAGCCCCAGTGCCAGCGGAATTAACCAATTACGGTTAAAATTCCCGACCCTGCTGAGAATCGAACCCGGGACCCCTGTGACCAAAGGCCAGCACGCTAACCATTTAGCCATGGAGCCGGACTCGACACCTTGTGATCGCAGACGAACGCGTTTATTTTTTGTATATCGTTACGCGCCTGCACACAACGTATAACTCTTGGTGAAATACAGTATTCGACTGCTTCGATCATTTGGTAAAAAACTGTTCCTACCATTTTGTCCTTGTTGAATATTTTGGAGAACCGCGTCTCCCTGGACATTCGCCGGCCTCACTAAACCCAGTGAATATGACTGTCAAAGACAATAATTTCTGATCCTAAAGGCTTTACTTGTAATATAAGATAAGAGCTTACTCGTTAGTTTACTGTTTTGGGGAACTATGATTCCGAAGCGATACAGACACGTCCACATCCTTTCGTATCTACCAAATGTGTGCGACGACGCTTGCTGTCGCGCTAGTGAGCTGTGAATCTCTGTTCCACCGAAACTCTGACGCATAAAACCACAAAAACATAAAATGTTCTATATTTTCCATGCCTGACTTGCACAGCATATCAAAATGTTCGTAAAGACGAGGCGATTTCAAATACGGCCTTCCTTTCTTCACACGTGTTCAATTACCAGCTAGAGCTTCACGTTACTCTTGCAGTATTTGTTTGGTACCTCAAAGTATTCGCGCTCCTCTTCTTTTCCCCGCACATGAGTATCTATAATTCCAAATTTCGGCTTTCTCTTCATAAACATGCCGCAAGGACTTAACTACAACTTACTGCACTGTTAGGTCGTACGCGCTCAGCTATGGCTATGATCTTGCGTGCCAAGGTCACACATGCTGACAGTAAATTAACTGGGTTGCTTTTCCACGCGGCAGTTAGTCTCAGAATGGCGCGTCGTTGAAATCAACAAGATAATAGTCTCAGTACCAGGGGCGTCTCGTCTTAAGGATCACACGAGCATGTGAACACCCTGGTAATCCCACAACTATAGCAATTTACACGATATTGTATGATGAGAACAAAATATCTATACGTTGAGAACATATTTACGAAGTTTGAAGTGCCGATTCACTCTCCGTTTCCATTTGAATCACGTTCCACGCCAGCCGATCACAACCCCATTTCGAACTACCAACTTCGGCGTATGTCATAGCTAGAGCTTGAAGGGGCAATGCTGTGGGTATGACGAATATGATCACAGTTTACTGTATGACGACGGCACTGCCTGCTTGATATGCACCCGATGGCTGCTTCATATCGAGAAGGCAGTAGATTTCGGACCGCTGACCCGCTTCAAATGACTTCTCTAATAGTTATTTTCAAATCCCAAAATATGGCAGCACGTATCGCATAGTACATGGCAGTGGTTAATGCACAGGGCTGTTACCCCGGAGTGGTTAATTGACTAACCGCATGGCGCTGTTGACAGTCGCACATGTAACATAATATTGCTTAATGAACCAAAGAGGTGACTGAGCTCCAGTTAACGTATTGACCAACTGAGGAGCAACTTAGTCCTATACATCGGAGAATTTTTTTTTTTTTTTTTTTGCTAGGGGCTTTACGTCGCACCGACACAGATAGGTCTTATAGCGACGATGGGATAGGAAAGGCCTAGGAGTTGGAAGGAAGCGGCCGTGGCCTTAATTAAGGTACAGCCCCAGCATTTGCCTGGTGTGAAAATGGGAAACCACGGAAAACCATTTTCAGGGCTGCCGATAGTGGGATTCGAACCTACTATCTCCCGGATGCAAGCTCACAGCCGCGCGCCTCTACACGCACGGCCAACTCGCCCGGTAAGAGTTGGCCGTGCGTGTAGAGACGCGCGGCTGTGAGCTTGCATCCGGGAGAATTTTTTTAACCTACTGTCAGCTCTGTGTGAACACCCAAAGATTTTAGGCACGCTATGCCACTGCTCAGTACCATTGTCGTGGGCTAAGGAAAATTAGATCTCAAATGACATGGTGTACAGAATTCCGACAAATTACCAAATGCTATAAAACATTACCTTTTTTGTAACATTAGAAGTGACGCTCCGTGGCTGGATGTTTAACAAGCTAACCTTTTGTTCCAAAGGGTCTGAGATCGATTACCGGCTGGACTGGGGATTTTAACATTCATTAGTTAATTACTATGGCTCGGGGCTGGGTGTTTGTGCCGTCTTCAGCATTAGAATTCATCTTAGGCAGGGTCCCATACTCACAAACGAGGTCACCCATACGGTGTCAACTTGAAATACCTACACGAGACCTCTCCGGGCGACCACACGCCTTTTATATACATATCAGAAGCAGGAATTCGAATAGTATTGAACAGTGCTATCATACCTCTTCTCAGACTTCATTCCCACTAATATTATAACCACACGGAATCATATAACTGAACACACTCGTCTACTGCTACGGAATGATACGAAATGGTACGATTCACGCATGATTGGGCTATATACGGTATGCAGCAAAATAAACAGAACTGAAATAATCACTCATCTGCTGCCCAGTTTGTCTAGCAACGAAGTATTTATTTATTTATTTATTTATTTATTTATTTATTTATTTATTTATATAATAGTTTGACATATAGTGAATTTAGAGTTGTGCTTATCGTAGAAGATTATATCCGGTCATGCAGAGTCGAGGTTCAGAATGGGCCATGTTTACTTCACGTTGAAGAACAATACGATTAGCGATTTAATAAAGAGGCACCAAATAATAGAACAATGTTGGTTGACAACGAAAGGGCACAACAAAGCACCCAAGAACAGTCATCACAAACGAGAATAATGGACCACTTCCCCAGTAGGTGTTACAATTCCCAGAACGTAGTCTACGACGAACATCGCTGAAACTCAGTTTGAGCGATAGGCCTGTTCGGCGGATGTTTAAAGTGCTGGATGGATTTGCATACTGCACACAAGTTGCTCGGGGTCTAACAGAAGGGGATGAACGAGCCCAATTACTGTAGTGCGCGCGATTGTTGTCCACGACGTATGAGGACCCAGGTTTTTCTGCAGCATTTGATTTTCATATGAGGGCTATATTGTCCCCGTCAAATTTGGTCATAATTAGATCATTTGCTACAGGTCTGTATTGAATATTTTATTGTTTGCAAAGAGTTGGATTTTATCATTTAGAGAGCTGTGTTAGTGCGCCAGACTGGTTTTTTCCAATTCAGGGGGAGCAAGTATTGATCCGTCTTCGATTAAGCGCAGGGGTAGATCACGTGATAGACTGGTTCCTCAGGGCGAGTGCGTATGTGCCGACCAGCGGGCGAGCTCAGCAACAAAACTTCTAGAACAGTCACAGCCCATTACAAAAGAAACTGTGAACCAATGGTCGCCTTTAAAAGCGACACACCCCCGAGCAAAAGCTATAAAACTTCGTGCTCGCATTAAATATTCTTCTTCCTGCTTATTCTGCGCTGCGCCGCTGAGACTACGGACTTGCTGTTCTTCGGACCACGTGGGAATTAATTCCATCCTGTCGACGGAATCTATTCTTCCAACACTGACTGCAGTAATTTACAGTAGAACTTTACGAAGTGGTACTTCGAATTTAGTGGATCCAAGTTAAGTCTATTTTTCCACGCGAATATTGAACATTTCGACTGGCGTGTGCATATTTTAATGCTTATTGTATTAGCTACAGCTTAATTCTACTCGCACGTGGCGAAGACTCAGCTCAACAGATCATCGTCAACCACATGATGAATTCTGCTACTTCAAGAACCACCAAAATTTCATCGTGGAATGTCTCTGTTGCGGCTCCATGACCTGCTAAATCTGTAAGGCGTTTTAGGCTGGAGAAGGTGACGAACGGGAAATGCCGAAATGATGGACACCTCAACCAGGAATCGAACACCAGCTAACAATTGAGTACCCTTTTTATTATATAATATATTTCTCATCTATGTAAAACTAGATGATATTTCTTCTCTAGATCGTAGTTCTATTAGTATTTTCAGTAGTTTGACTTATTTCCATTTTCATTCTTAAAGGTGACGAGGTAGACGAGTTACCTGTGTGACTGCAAAATTTTGAGATCTATTAGAGTAGTTGCTGTAGTTGTTCTTTTGAATGGATTCTCAATGGACGGCCTGATGTCGGTATACATAAATCACTACACGGTGCGCGGGTTACGATTTGGTGCGCCGTGTCCAGTCATGGAATATCTTACCCTTATTTCGTCGAAGATGCTGCACAGAATCTAAAAACAGTGCATCGGGTAGTCAACAGACACTTCATTATTATCCCATTCACGCGAGCTTTGCGTCGCTTTTGTCGTGCCTCCCAACGACTGGATGCAGGAAGGTGGAGCTACAGCGACGTCGCGAGGGAGTCACTTATCCGTCTGCAACGACACTTTATAGATCACGTAATTTCTCTTGGAACTCCAGTCCCGTACTCTTCCTGCTCACAGAATCTCACAACCACAGATGCTTACATATGGGTACAGGCATGATTTTTTCGCATTAACGATAAACGCGATTAAAAATATTTTGAAGCGATTTTGCGATATCTTTACGAATCATATGTTTCTGGTTAAGAAAATATGAATAATATGTTAGCGAATTAAAGCGATTACGCCATTTTAAAGCGAAATTCAATTATTTCGCGATAAGCGTGATATTACAGCAAAATCTTTAGTGAACAACGAACTTGATATTTTGTTCCAATATTGTGTATGAAAAGAAAAGGAAGATCAAACAAAGATTCATCAACAGGAAATACCGGTAAATATGTTATCATTTATCATTAATGTTCTGGAAAGTCTCTTTAAGACATGGCATCAAAGAAAATGGGTTGGCTCCAGGCTTCTTGCCAAACGAAATATTTGGAATGTTGTTCTTGTGGTGGCTGGTAATAACCTCCAGCCTGACCCCTGACGGGATTGTGCAATCCTGGAATCCCTAATGACGTCTACAAGCTGTACAATTGACTGGTGTATTTCGGCTTCGTGGTCAGGTAAAATTAAGAAAGTGATCATAGACAGTAGCGAAGATGGGTCGCTCGACAAGTGTTACGGTGCACAGCAGAGCTAAACAGTTTGCGGGTGAAGGTTTATAAGTTTCGGAAAGCAATATTTTAATGTGTAATGTTCGTATCGAGTGGGA
The DNA here is from genome assembly GCF_040414725.1 of Anabrus simplex. Lineage (NCBI taxonomy): Eukaryota > Metazoa > Arthropoda > Insecta > Orthoptera > Tettigoniidae > Anabrus > Anabrus simplex. Next base: position 238,997,490 of record NC_090269.1, read on the forward strand.
GAAAAAAAGAGACTGTCTCAAAACATTGTTTTAAAAATAAGGAACATTCAGAACGTAAATTTAGCACTCCAACAGTGAAACGGCAGGCAACAATAGAACTCTCATTAGATATGCAAAAGAAAGCTAAGAGTGAAAAAAACAGAATTTATTCACGAAACAATAGCCATCCTACTCAATGCCAACATCCCGCTGGAGAAGGGAGACGACCCTGCAGTCCGGAAATGGATTCAAAAGTATGTACCAGGTATGTACAGTCTATCAATTAAACCCCCACAATCAACGATCAGTGATAGTAATGAAACATTTAATGATTAATTTTAGAATTTCATTAAAGCGAAATTAAAGCGATACGGCAATATCTATTTCGCGAAGTAAGGCGAAAATTAGTATCCTTCTCGCGAAATCTTTCAAAAATTAATGCGAAAAAATCATGCCTCTACATATGCGGCATGTTGAAATAGTCATTCTTCAAGACAGATGACCTTCCTAGAAATATTCCGGAATTATGTGAGAAGAAAACGTCATTCTTCTGACCTTGCAGCAACCTTTGTCCATCAACGTGTTTCAATAATTTTCAGAAACTGTACCAACGCAATTAAAGGTAACATTTCAGTGTCGTTTCTTTTGCTCCACATGATAATTAGTTGGTAAACCAAGGAAACACGAGTAGCCCTGACGTCACTGCTCTGCAAGCACTGAGTGAGCTAAGTGTATACGGCTGTAACAACACGAGTAGAAACCGAAACTGTGGAGAGAAATACATTTTCATAGATTTCCACATAGAAGTAAGTCGCAACCGTAGGTTCAGTAATCGGGTACAATTTCGCAAGAGGAAACATGTTTCTCATATAAGGGAGATAATGTGTGTTCAGTGCATTTTAAAAATACGGACTATGATGAAAGGCAGCTTTTGATTATGAAGTTGATGTCTACGGGTACATTTTGAACGCTTCACATTATTTTTTGCCTACTTATGTATAAGCTAGAATCATGAAATTTGGTCCACATATGGCCTTTAATTGTGCCAATGTGTGCACCAAATTTGATGATCCTATTCTTCTTCGAAGTATGTCAAACAATTAAATATATTTGTAAAAATGACCAAGTTTACCAACAATCCAGAAATACGGCCGAATCTAACGTACAAGGGAGAGAGATACGACAAAACGTCATAGGACCAAAGTTATAGATCACTCCAAATTGAACCGAGATTGTGCCATCCATTTTATGATACGACTTACCGTTTAGCCAATAAATACCTCGAAACGAATGTCTGCACAGTCATTAAAATGCCTCCATATTTCGATATATTTGGGGGTAAAAAGTGAAAAATTTGAACATCTTGGAATTTTTCCGTAGGATAGAGGCTAAAAGCTATAATTTACCCAAATTTCAATTTTCTACCTCGTCTGGCAGGTCGTGCTGCCATCTTGATTTGGGAGGACCGGGGGGGGGGGGTAAAATTAGGAAATTCCTGATATTTTTAAGCCCACGAAACGTATAGGTTGTCGCTTTGGATAAATTATACGACTGTGTTCTTATGCCCAGTCCAAAATTCGAAGCCCCCCAGCATGCCCCTTCAGGCAATTTTGAGAATTTTCGATTTTTCTAGGGATGCTGGGGTCATCAGCTTCTCCGGTACCAAGTTTCAAATTTCTGAGATTTCTGCAAGTGCCTCATTAATTCACGTCTATTTTCATTTTTATACCTTTATAAGTTATATATATAGATCGCTCCAGACCGACTTGCTTTTATATATATAGATGTCCCGGCCTTGTATATCTCGTAAGGAACGGTCACACCAAGCCATGTAGGTAGCAGCACTATCGACTTTCTCACTAAAAACAGCCATCTGTCCGGTACGGTCATATTAAAGTATTTGGTTAAGGTCTGTTTAAGTGATTCATGGTTATCAGAAAACGTATAATCTGCTCATCTCTAATATAGCATATTAGAGATTAGTTCACCACAATACGCACTACATCTTTGGCCATTTTAGACGTTGGTGGAACTTGAAATGTTACAACATGAAAGTACCGGTACTTCATGGAAAATGTTGGGAACACTAATTTAAATAATTTTTGATCACAACTGGGTTGCATCGAACTACTCTCACACATCGTTGTATAAATACATTTTAACATAAATACTGTTGCAAAGTTTTGATTATATGTTATATAAACTATTTCATCTCTCTGACGAATATTTGATTGTCAGGTATAACATGCATGTAACACAAGATGTTTATTAAGTATAAGGAAGTAAATGAATACGGGGTCCGCCTCTGTGGTGTAGTGGTTAGCGTGATTAGCTGCCACCCCCGGAGGCCCGGGTTCGATTCCCGGCTCTGCCACGAAATTTGAAAAGTGGTATGAGGGCTGGAACGGGGTCCACTCAGCCTCGGAAGGTCAACTGAGTAGAGGTGGGTTCGATTCCCACCTCAGCCATCCTGGAAGTGGTTTTCCGTGGTTTCCCACTTCTCCTCCAGGCGAATACCGGGATGGTACCTAACTTAAGGCCACGGCCGCTTCCTTCCCTCTTCCTTGCCTATCCCTTCCAATCTTCCCATCCCTCCACAAGGCCCCTGTTCAGCATAGCAGGTGAGGCCGCCTGGGCGACGTACTGGTCATACTCCCCAGTTGTATCCCCCGACCAAGAGTCTGAAGCTCCAGGACACTGCCCTTGAGGCGGTAGAGGTGGGATCCCTCGCTAAGTCCGAGGGAAAAACCGAACCTGGAGGGTAAACAGATGATGATGATGATGATGATGAAATGAATACGGGTACTGAAAGGAGAGATCATTCATCTAAAGATGGAAGGCAGAGTTTCTAACTGAAAAAGGAGGAAGTGAGTAATATTCGTCAAGCGGAAGAAGCAGCTCACCTGGTATGGAGACTCTCAGACCTCGTGGGTACAGTGGCTCTACTAGAGCTTCAGGTACGTTGTAAGGACCTGGTGGTGTCGTCACATGCACGTTGGTTGTAGACTCGGTGATAACTGAAGCAGAATAAATGTTTATCAGAGAGATAACATTTCGATATTCTCGATATGGTTAGTTAACAATAAGAAGAAGAGCTTAGAAACGCCTATGAACCAGGAGTTTTCAGGAGATATTTTTCACAATTCACTTTCCTTAAATGACGGGTCTGAATTGGAAACATTTTATTTAGATTGAACGTTTCACACTCCCGGCCAACTTAACATGAGAAATGATCGAAGCACAACTAGTGATAACCTGTCACTGACAGCCAGTTGTCTGAAAGTAAGTCCTATTGTGTTAGATCAAATGTTCGCCATGGTTTACTTTAAAATAGGCTTACACTTTTTGCTGAAGGGGCTACCTGGCCTAGGCGGTAAAGGCGTGCTCGGTTCGCTCGGAAGGACGTGGGTTCGAATCGCCGTCAGGAAGTCGTAAAATTTAAGAAACGAGATTTCCACTTCCGGAGGTGTATATGGCCCTGAGGTTCACTCCGCCTACATCAAAAATAAGTACCAGGTTAATTCCTGGGGGCAAAGGCTGCCGGGTGTAGAGCTAACCACTCTACCCCATCACGTGCCGATGTTAACAATGGTGGAAGCCTTTACCTTCCACTCCTCCAAGGACCTTCACGGTACGAAGGTGACTTTGCTTTTTACTTTTTGCTGTAGGAACGATTAGCGATTTTTAAAAGCTGAAATACTTCTCTTATCCCCCTTACAATCTCCTAGAAATAATAGTAACTTAAAATCAATTAGTAAAGGACTAAATTTCGAGTTTAAAGTTTAGCTGACAAATATTCAGCCTTCCCGTTGTGAGAAAATAAGCAAACAATTGTCCTTCTTTCTCTATGAGCCATATCCAGTCTCCTGGATGTTGACGATCACTATAAGCAATACATCTCGGTTCACTGCAACACGGTACAGTTGTATACCAATCAGTCTTCGATATTGCTAAGGCAAGATGTTCATCTTCTCCCTCTTCTTCAGTGGGGTTCGAACACACTATCTCCCGGATGCAAGCTGATAGCAACGTGACCCAAAACCACGCAGCCACTTGTTCTGTAGGGGCATAATGTTATCGCAGAGGTCACCAGTTACCTGTCGCCACACGGATCATCCTACAGTGGCCCTCATCCGGGTATCAAAGGTATTATCATTATGTGATGCAACCAGAGATCGAAGATGATTAAAATGGGTGGCTTTTTTTAAAGATCTGACCATTGATGGTCATTGTTTTGGGGTCCAATTTTGGATTTTGAGTCGTAGCTATTTCTCATCCAGTCTCCTTTTCCAGTTTTCCACCTGGGTTTGTAAGGGCTCTTTGTTTTAAACTATCGTCTATTAAAAAAAAGACAATATCGAATGTTTTCAAATTTTAAGTTTTATAACCAAGTTCTTCTAAGTGGAGTTGACTGATTTAACCGCATTTAACCATATTGTATCCATAACAGTAATATATGTGTGAATTGTGCATCTAAGTTTATATTACTATGTCTGCAAAAGGAAAGTAAAATGTGGTTACACTAGCGTATTTACAAACGGAAATCCCGTTCACTCTCTCAAACAAAAAGGAGTTAATTTATGTACGGTAGATCATGTAAATAAGAGGCAATGTACGTCATTTTTTGACCTGAAGAGGCAATTTATCGTCTCCGTCAATGGTGATGCCTGTACGAGATTATGGGAATACATTTCCAATGACCGAGCTCGATAGCTGCAGTCGCTTAAGTGCGGCCAGTATCCAGTATTCGGGAGATAGTAGGTTCGAACCCCACTGTCGGCAGCCCTGAAAATTGTTTTTCGTGGTTTCCCATTTTCACACCAGGCAAATGCTGGGGCTATACCTTAATTAAGGCCACGGCCGCTTCCTTCCCACTCCTAGCCCTTCCCTGTCCCATCGTCGCCATAAGACCTATCTGTGTCGGTGCGACGTAAAGCAACTATCGAAAAAAAAAATACATTTCGAATGTTTCTGTTACAGCTGGGAATACTTTACCACAGGTGTATCTTTGCCTCAGGTGATTCATTTGTCACAATGTGAAATGGTCTCATTGAATTCCTAACAATAACTTACTAAGTCACACAGTAAATATCTCTTATTATACTATAAATTTCCTATTATAGTTGGGGACAAATCATGACGACCTCAGTTCCTGGAAGCGAGCTGAAACCCAGTAGCCAATCACACCCTGCACCCTGCTGAGTTAACGAGTTCTAAGTGATCCTTGTTTGTTTTGGAGAGGCTGCCAAACCACTTTCTTCCTCATTCTCTGTAGTATTTACCCTTTCTTCATGTAGAGTTCAGTAGCCGATTTGGCAACTCTGGCTGCAGTAGAGGTAGTAAATTCTTTAAGTCGCTAGAGTAGAACGCAGCCCGGAAGGCGGTTTCGTTGCTCAGAGAGAGACAGAAGTATGAGGTGCGGTGATGCCAATGTGGCTACTCATAACAGCATGTATGTGTAAACATTTTTTCATCTAGTTATATCTTTAATTCCAAAGCGATGACCTATAATTTTTTTGGTCTGTAAAGTTTTCTGAAAATCCTAATTAATTTTTAACATCAAACCTCGAGAAAGTGTTGAGGGTAATTTTCGAGATATTAAAGAAGTTAAATGGAAGTTGAGAGAAATGAAGGCGAAGTGCAGAGAGCATAACAGCATGAATGTGTAAACATTTTTTCATCCAGTTATATTTTGAATTCCGAAGCGATGACCTATATTTTTCGTGGGCTTAAACGTTTCCTAAAAGTCCAAATTAATTTTTAACATCAAACCCCGCAAAGGTGTTGAGGAACATTTTCGAGATATTAAGGAAAGTAAAAATAAGGTGAGAGAAATTAAAGGCGAAGGGCAGACAGCATAACAGGAATGTGTAAACATTTTTCATCCAGTTATATCTTTAATTCCAAAGCGATGACCTATATGTTTTGTGGGCTTAAAAGTTTCGTGAAAGTCCAAATTAATTTTTAACATCAAACCCCGCGAAAGTGTTGAGGAAAATTTTTGAGATATTAAGGAAGGTAAATGGGTGGTCCAGTTTCAGTGCCGTAGGATATTCGCCATTTTTACACATATCAAATATTGTTGTACGCAGAACATTTTTATTGAAATCATCGAGGACCGTCAGTGGCTTCTTCCTCTAAGGGTTCTTCTCTGGCGACCTGAACACCGCATTATTTTTATTTCCGAAGCTTGTTTTATCCTCTGTACTGTTTGCAGGCCGATACCACACGCGAGTGCTGTCTTCTTTTGAAGCGTGGCAACATGGCGTTCCTCACCTTCTCCGCCTATGCACGCCTGCAGCTGCATGCTTACCAAATACAAATACACTTTAAATACTTTTTCCCTCGCCTGTCGACGGAATACTTGTCTTTTTGCTCTTCCTGGATCTATCGTACACATGCAAATATTTCCCTAAATTCGTTGATTATGATATTTACAAATAAAAGTCTAAACATTCACTTGTGAACCGCACAAACAGGCACCTCTTACTGAAATGATTCTATTGGCTCAGCGGAAAACACGTCATACTACAAAGCGCGCGAATGTTACTGCGCAACCCTCTTCAAACCGCCTTCCGGGCTGCGTTCTACTCTAATAAACACAGAGCTGCCGCTGGAAAGTAGTGGTGTGAGGCGAGGTCGTCATGATTTGTTCCCAGCTATATATATTTCCCCCAGCTATATATATTATGTCCCAGTTCCCGGAGATAGTCAAGAATGTTTCCCACGTCCTTATTTTCGACGATGTGAGAATACGTTTATTGTTCTCAGCATATTTTCGTTTCTTCTTAGTCGGTGCGTGCCCTGCTTGCAGCCCTTCGATATATCCAGTGTCCTCTTTCGGTTTGTTTGTTATCTCATTTCATCACACATAATTGTTAAAATACTACGAACTTAAAATGAAAGAAGAAGCATGAAAATATTTCGGATTTGGACAGTTGTCATCAACTGTTGAATTAATATACATTTTTTGTGGAAAGGAAAAAAGGAGACCGGGCGAGTTGGCCATGCGCGTAGAGGCGCGCGGCTGTGAGCTTGCATCCGGGAGATAGTAGGTTCGAATCCCACTATCGGCAGCCCTGAAGATGGTTTTCCGTGATTTCCCATTTTCACACCAGGCAAATGCTGGGGCTGTACCTTAATTAAGGCCACGGCCGCTTCCTTCCAACTCCTAGGCCTTTCCTATCCCATCGTCGCCATAAGACCTATCTGTGTCGGTGCGACGTAAAGCCCCTAGCAAAAAAAAAAGAAAAAAGGAGTAATGCTTTATGAAAGATAAATCATTTGACACTCAATGGTACAGGGTGAACGTTTGACTGATTCCGGTGAACCCGCTAGAACTGTGATGAATTATAACTGTTACGAACTGCATTTGTGGGACGAAACGTAGTTAATACGAATTGTAATTGTAGTGTCCGCCTCTGTGGTGTAGTGGGTAGAGTGATTAGGTGCCACGCTCGGAGGTCCGGGTTCGATTGCCGGCTTTGCCATGAAATTTGAAAAGTGGTACGAGAACTGGAACGGAGTGATTTTCCGTGTTTTCCCACTCCTGCTCCAGGCAAATGCCGGGATGGTACCTAACTTAAGGCCACGGCCGCTTCCTTCCCTGTCCCATCCAATCTTCCCATCCCTCCACAAGGCCCCTGTTCAGCATAGCAGGTAAGGCCGCCTGGGCGAGGTACTGGTCATTCTCCCCAGTTGTATCCCCCGACCCAAAGTCTTAAGCTCCAGGACACTGCCCTTGAGGTGGTAGAGGTGGGATCCCTCGCTGAGTTCGAGGGAAAAACCGATAATAATAAATGGTAAACAGATTAAGAAGAAGAAGAAGAATTGTGGTGAGTAGTGGATCCTGCCTGTTCTGGATAGTGCATTTGTAATTAATTTTAGTAGGGCTGGTAAGAATGCAGCTGTGACATCGTCGGCATAATGTTTAACTAAGGAACGAGAAAGAAATGCATTTTCCATACTTGATATTTTCCAACGCGATGAAGAATATGAGTTGTTGCTTTTTTAAATATGGAAGTGGCTAAAGTAAAGTTGTATGTCATATTTGTAACTATATGTTGCTATTTTAATTCTACCATTCACTTATGACGTGCAACTAAGTAACGAATACGCCACATTTTCGTATTTATCGTAGTTTCTTTTTTTTTTCTTTTTTTTTTTTTTTTTTTTTTGCTTATGAGTTCGAAGGTCTTGTTGATATTTAACAAGCATGCCATATTCTATACTGCTTTGGGATAATGAGGATAATTAACTAGCTGACGATCCTGAATGAATTTCTGAGAAATTAACTTACCGACGAGTATTGTTTTCGAAACCCATACATTGAATGTTCAGTCGATTGTTTATGATAAATTATTCGGAAATACTGATAATTCATACTGAAGAAATCAAACTCATTATTTTCTTCTGTTATAAGTGGAGATTTGGACATTTGAATCGAGCCACATGAGGCAGATTATGATGAAGATCTATTTAAAGAGAGAACATTGTGACTGAATACTGAATATTTCTTGAAATATACAATCCAATATATTAGCCTTTAGAACAATATAGCGTTACAGTCTCAGGTCTCAGATCGTCCTTATGTTACGGTGCTGTAATTAAGCAATGTAGCTGCAATTAAACATTATGAAGTATTTTTCTAAAATGCACCTAGAAAATTAAAGCCTTCAAAAAGATATATTATATAGTTAAACTTGTAATTGTCCCACACCATCCAATAGCAAACATCCTTGAAAGGAAAGCGAAAGATGACTGGATAAAAATTGGGTTAGGATATAAAAAAATTCTAAGCCTGTTTGCAATCATTTTACCACGGATTAGGATATATTAGGATTTATTTTCATTTTTACCATCTAAAAACAAATTATATTAATTGTAGAGTGGTGATTGTTGTTTCGAGGGGGAAAATTAAAGGCCTAACAGAGACTTTAAAGAAACTCAATAAACTTATACAACACTATGTGAGAAAATCATGTTATTCTACCTGTTTCACGGCACACCAACATACAGAATGGTTTTAAACAAAGCTAAAAGTGAGTGAATGAATGAGTGAATAAAATATGAATAAAATATAAATGAGTAAATAATTAAATCAATCGAATAATCAGACACAAAGAGTGGCCCGTGCATAAAGAAATCCCATGCGTTTCCTCAGATGGGTCTACTAGAAGAGTTGATATTATTGCACATTCTAATACCTCTACGCATGGCATTATAGGTGACCAGCCGGGCTGAGTGGCTCAGACGGCTGAGGCGTTGGCCTGCTGACCCTAACTTGGCAGGTTCGATCCTAGCTCAGTCCGGTTGTACGAAGGTTGGAACTTATATAGTGACAACTTTTTATTTACAACAGATACAAAAGAGTTACACGTTAGCAACCTTTACTGCTCTTCAATGTAGTCACCAGCGTTTTGTATAACCCGTTGCCAGCGATGTGGAAATCGTGGTATACCTTTAGCAGAGCCTGTTCTGTTGATGGTGCGAATGGAGCGGTCTGCTGCCTGTCGATTCTCTGCAACAGTTCTGAAGCGAATGCTCACGAATCGTCTGGTTTCGATCACTGTCCAGTAACGCGGCAAGAGCGTGCACTTCTTCACTCTTAGAACGACCAGCCCGATGAATGTCCGCCACAGTTTGCCGACCATCGTTGGAGGGTTTTACCCAACGTGCCATTGTTCTGTAAGACAATGCAGATTCCCCGCAAGCCTCTTGAAGACCTTGATGACACTGTCGTGCTGTACGACCTCTGGCACATTCAATCTTGATCTAACTCCGTTGTTCCTGTTTGGAAAACATAGCGAGAACTTTACGTTAGACCGCTAGCTCATACGTGAATGTGTTTCTCTCGCTTGTTTGTGTGCATGCAGGTGATGTGGGAAGAGTGAATCCATTTGCTCTGAGGTAAGGTAGGTATGTAACCAACGTGTGCTATCAGCGACAATATTCGATTCCGTTGCATAGCGTCTCCACAGTAGTGTTGCCACTATTTAAGTTCCAACCCTCGTATTTGAAGGTGTTCAAATACGCCAGCCTCGTGTCCGTAGATTTACTGGCACGTAAAAGAACTCATGCGAGACTAAAATTACAGCACCTCGGCATCTCCAAAAACCGTAAAAGTAGTTAGTGGGACGTAAAGCAAATAACTTATTATTAATAATAAAAAAATGACCCTTCTGTCCGATTCGAGGTTGATCTTCTACAAGCTGAGGAGGTGGATAAATAGAAAAAAGTATATTTGAGTCCGCCTCTGTGGTGTAGTGGTTAGCGTGATTAGCTGCCACCCCCGGAGGTCCGGGTTCGATTCCCGGCTCTGCCACGAAAATTTGAAAAGTGGTACGAGGGCTGGAACGGGGTCCACTCAGCCTCGGGAGGTCAACTGAGTAGAGGTGAGTTCGATTCCCACCTCAGCCATCCTCGAAGTGGTTTTCCGTGGTTTCCCACTTCTCCTCCAGGCGAATGCCGGGATGGTACCTAACTTAAGGCCACGGCCGCTTCCTTCCCTCTTCCTTGTCTATCCCTTCCAATCTTCCCATCCCTCCACAAGGCCCCTGTTCAGCATAGCATCATCTGTTTACCCTCCAGGTTCGGTTTTTCCCTCGGACTTAGCAAGGGATCCCACCTCTACCGCCTCAAGGGCAGTGTCCTGGAGCTTCAGACTCTTGGTCGGGGGATACAACTGGGGAGTATGACCAGTACCTCGCCCAGGCGGCCTCACCTGCTATGCTGAACAAGGGCCTTGTGGAGGGATGGGAAGATTGGAAGGGATAGGCAAGGAAGAGGGAAGGAAGCGGCCGTGGCCTTAAGTTAGGAACCATCCCGGCATTCGCCTGGAGGAGAAGTGGGAAACCACGGAAAACGACTTCCAGGATGGCTGAGGTGGGAATCGAACCCACCTCTACTCAGTTGACCTCCCGAGGCTGAGTGGACCCCGTTCCAGCCCTCGTACCACTTTTCAAATTTCGTGGCAGAGCCGGGAATCGAACCCGGGCCTCCGGGGGTGGCAGCTAATCACGCTAACCACTACACCACAGAGGCGGACTTGTAAATAAATAAGAAATAAAAAAGAGAATAGGTGGACTTAGCTAGTGTTATTCTATTTTTCGGCCCTCTTGCGCTTCTTTTCGTGAAAGGAAATAACTACGGTGAGTGAAGAGTAATGCCTCTTTCCAGGTCTTGTGACTATAACCATGATTTATCACTGCAGAGTTAAGTAGAATAATACAGCGAATGTGACAATTAGATATGTAGAACACAAAAGTAGCATATTAGCGGGTTTATCACTTCATCTTCAGTAACTAATCGAAGATGCATCCATTGTGAAGTAACGAATATGTCAAACTTCATTCTAATATTATTAAACTAAAGCTGCTATGAAAATTGCAACGTTGACTACTTAAAATGTAAGCCTAAGGTAATAGAAGTAAATTTGATGGAACACAATGCTGAGAAGAGCAGACGTGAAATTTTATACTGAAAATGCTTTTCTCTCTCCTGATTAGTACGGTAGGGAATTTCACATTGGTTAGTTTAACATGTCGCCTTTGCTGGCAAGATGTAGTGTTTACAGTGCACTGTGTCTTCTGGTATAGGCTATATTAAATTTGTTACTTTCATTGACCTGTCTCAGTCTCATCCTTGTCTTTGACAATATGAAAGTGACTGAGGTATGAGTGATGCTATTAATACCATTCCTTATGCAGCCAGTCCCTGTTATTAATGGTGTGAAAATATCGCTCATAGGGTCAGTTGGTGCATGCATTTCAGTGGGCTTGGCATACTGATGTGTAATAGCAACTGCTGGCTTGGTGAGGAAAGCAACGGGAAACTACCTCACTCCTCATTTCCCTAGTACGCCTCTTCAGTGACCCCTAGGCTATTTATGACAGCTGTTGGCGGAGCTGCAGAGGATCAAACCAGCCTTCGGGCTGAATACCCAACATACATACAGTTTAACATGGTGCCGACAACAGTTGGAAAACGAGCCACTTCTAGTATGACCAAAAGTGTGGACATGAGCTGGGAGGCCCTAGCTCACCAATGTTAAAGTTGTCAAGTTTGCATTTCTGAAATCCTTGCAGCTATAACTTTGATATTCTTTCTTTCTTTCTTTCTTTCTTTCTTTCTTTCTTTCTTTCTTTCTTTCTTTCTTTCTTTCTTTCTTAATCTGTTTACCCTCCAGCATTGGTTTTTCCTCGGACTCAGCGAGGGATTCCACCTCTAGCGCCTCAAGGGCAGGGTCCTAGAGGGTCTGGGGATATAACTTGGAAGGAGGACCACTACCTCGCCCAGGCGCCCTTGCCTGCTAAGCTGAATAGGGACCTGGTTGGGGGAATGGAAAATTGGAAGAGATAGACATGGAAAAGGGAAGGAAGCTGCCGTGGCCTTAATGTAGTTACCATCCCGGCATTTGCCTGGAAGAGAAGTGAGAAACAACGGAAAACCACTTCGAGGATGGCTGAGGGGCTGAAGTAGGAATCGAACCCACCTCTACTCAGTTGACCTCCCGACGATGAATGGATCCCGTTCCAGTCCTCGTACCACTTTTCAAATTTTGTTGCAAAGCCGGGAATCGAACCCGGACCTCCGAGCGTGGCACCTAATCATGTTACCCACTACACCATAGAGGCGGACTTCGATATTTTTACAGCTGCTTTTAGCCTTTTTTAAATGTCTGCTTCTTCTTCTTCTTCTTCTTCTTCTTAATCTGTTTACCCTCCAGGGTCGGTTTCCCCTCGAACTCAGCGAGGGATCCCAACTCTACCGCCTCAAGGGCAGTGCCCTGTAGCGCCAGACTTTGGGTCGGGGGATACAACTGGGAGAATGACCAGTACCTCGCCCAGGCGGCCTCACCTGCTATGCTGAACAGGGGCCTTGCGGAGGGATGAGAAGATTGGAAGGACAGGCAAGGAAGAGGGAAGGAAACGGCCGTGGCCTTAAGTTAGGTACCATCCCGGCATTTGCCTGGAGGAGAAGTGGGAGGAGGAGAGGATGGCTGAGGTGGGAATCGAACCTACATCTAATCAGTTGACCTCCCGAGGGTGAGTAGACCCCGTTCCAGCCCTCGTACCACTTTTCAAATTTCATCGAAGAGCCGGGAATCGAACCTGGGCCTCCGGGGGTGGCAGCTAATTACACTAACCACTACACCACAGAGGCGGACCTTTTTTAAATTTACTGGACTAAAATTATGATAAATTTCATAGGTTAAGTAAGATGTTTTTATTTTATTTTAGTAATGCATATGGAGAAAGGTATTACGAAAGTTAAGGAGCAAGTGACTTTTCTCTATGATTCTGGTTCAGTGTCTTCTGCTAGTTGTTTTATAACTTCTATAAATGTTTCAGTACCTTCAGTTTAGTATCTCTTCATATATAGGGACACATTACAATGAACATGTTAAACAGTACAAACCGAGATCAAGGTCATTTAAGACAAAACTCATGCAGTCGAACCTGAATTACAAACCGAGCACTCAACTCCAGTCTGCCATACTTTTTACTGTAATACTAGTTACTTAAGGAATGAATTTCACTACACAAATCAAAGTGAAACCATAGCCTTTTATGTCAGGTGTTTTTGTAAATACGGAGGTTTTATTGGAAGCAACTTTTACTTATAACGGAACTTCTTAGGTTGGATCAGACCGATCGCAATGGATCTTGGTAAAATAATCAATTAAGATTAATCACGACATTCTTTATTCAAGTTTAAAAACTTCATGTTACTCATGTTACTCATTTTGTGAGATGCAAATTTATAACGGTCAATGCAATTGCATTTTACCTCTCTAACTCCCCTGATATTCAGGCTGGGTAAACACTGCGTCAGGTCTGCGAAGTCGCGGAGGAAAAATACCGAACATTCTCATCATAGGAAGTATAGACGTAGGCTCTCAGGATGGGCGAACTGAAATTCTATTTCTCACCACGTGTCTGTATACTCACAGTCTCACATGACCACCCTACTTTTAGAGCCTTCTCTGATCACTTGTCGCCACGTCCCTCATTAACCCTAGAATGGTAACAAGGAAATTTAACGCTTATTGGTAACTATACGCTTCCAAGGCGTACACGGCGCAAAACAACGTCTGTACTGTCTCCTATCATTCTTTTCTTCATGTTAACTACATAAGTATAGAGGTGAATTCAATTACATTTTCTTTCTTGAAACCTGAATTAATTATTCTATTTTCAACACAGGATATACAAGGCACAAGTGGTACATAAAAAAAAAAATTAAAACTAGACTCTCAAGAGAGTCTTACTAGCTTGTTGAAAGAAAATTCTTGTTCCAGAAGTAACTCAAGTAAAAGAAAAGTAACCTACAACAAATTTGATAAAAACTCATATGAAATGAACTAGAAAGAATCACACCAATTGATGGTAAACTATGCGCCTCTCAGGTGCACTACATTACGTAAGAGGATTATTACTCACCGAACGTGAACAGGAACACGGCTGGGACGTGACTGACACACGTAAGGGGGGGTGGGGGGGTGGGGGCTGTTTGAAGCATAGCTGGAGGATAGGGATGCCCTGTCAAGGTCGCTCGCTTTGGTGGGCATTTATATTTGCGTGTACGTCTATGAGGCTTATTGTTACCATTCTAGGGTTAACAGGCACGTTTTTAGAGTAACTGATAAAAATCTGTATTCTCACCACAGGTCCGTATACTCACAGTCCACGACGGTGAACTGCTGGTTGTCTCTGCGGTAGCCCCGACCATCTTTGCGGATCACGTAAGTCCAGAAATATATTATATCACCCTTCTTTAGCTCCACATTGGTATCCTCGAAGACCCAGCGGCCATTCCTCGGACGTATGACATCTTTGGACATGGTGCCAGCGTCCGGCGAATAGAATGGCTGGTTTATGTTGCCATGGAATGCAAACAATGTCAAGTCCGGAGAATCTGAATGGAGAAACACAAAAGGGTAAAGTCTCTGAAAAGTCACATATAGTACACAAACTTAATTAAGCTTGTACGAAACGTAGCCCCAGCGGAATTTTTCATAATCTATCTCAGAAATTCCTACAATTACTTCTCCTACCATGACAGAAATTACAGAGCAGGCAACACCACTGTTAGAGCGAGAAGATACAAGCCACGCCACAGTTAAGCAATACTGCCAGTTGTCACCCTATGGAGGGGTGACCACCCATTCACTCACACAGGAGTACTTTGAGATCGTCTCCCACACACTATATACAGACACCAGCACTGTGAGAACGTGCGAAATACTAACACGCCATGTTAATAAGTACGATACTCAAAAATTTTCAGTCAAACGTTTTCATAAATTTAATTACATATAGGGACTGAGCAGTCCAGAAATTAGTCACTCCTTTACAATGACACCTTCACCTTCAAGCTGTGCTGCTGAATGGTTAAACTGTGCGTGTAGTCACTAGTCAGTGTTTTTATATGGACAGAGACATGGACACCCAAATCATCATCATTATCATCATCCTCATTGTTGTATGTCCGTCGCTCCCTTCTCGATCCGCCAGCCAGCTACACGCGTGCCAGTGTGTTATTCTTCGAGCCTCGACGCGCAGCTCTCAGTGCGCGTGCCTGGAACGTCGTGTGTGCTATAAAAAGGAGCTCCTAGCCTGTCCAGAGGCCTACTGACCCCGGTGTCCAGCTCCAGAATACACCCTACGTCGAGCACGGAGGCTACTCCTCTTGAAAATGTGCTTCGGCCAGGTGGACTGAATTTCTGGCAGTAAGAGGTCTCACCTCGGGTCACCGCTCCTCTTGTCTATTCCGCTGTCCATGCCCAGTCTTACCATTATATGCCACTATCATTCCGTAGCTAATGCAAGCTCCCATTATCAACTTAGTTTTGCTAAGTAGGAACTCTTCAGTCATTGAACTTACGTTAATGAACTCAGACACTTCAACAAGGAAGGACTCTCTGAGATATTTACGTCAGTGCTTCTGATAGTTTTCGACTATCAAGAACTTTTCATGTCACAAGGACTATCTTTCCGAAATAGTAGTGAACGTGAATACTCCAACATGTATATAGTGTACAAAGACAGACTCTTTCTCCAAATTCATAGTTCATTTTGCTTCGAGATAACTTTCAGTTTTGTTAGTATAAATATTGTAATTTTACATGTGAAGTAAATAAAGAAGTTGTGTTTTTGTAAACCCAACCTTGTTTACAACACTCATCATCACCTTTTTCTTCTTCTTTTTCTTTTTGCTGGTGGTTTGACGTTGCACGAATAAATCGAAGGGTTTCGCTGACACAAGGATGGGAAAGGGCTAGGATTGGGAAGGCAGTGATCGTGGTTTTAATTAAGGTAGAGCCCCAGCATTCACCTGGTGTGAAAATTGGGAACCACGGAAAACCATCCTCAGGCCTGCCGACGGTGGGATTCGAACCCTCCAATTCCCGAATGCAAGCTCACAGCTACGCGGCCGTAACTGCACAGCCAACTCGCTTGATCACGCCCAAATATGACACAAGTAGCAGGCTACAGACATTTGAAATATGGATGAATAGGATAATGCATCCAGTATCCTGTGTTCAGGTTTGAAACAATAAAGTCTTGTTACGACCTAATGCATAGCAGATGGTGTTTATCTGCTTCTTGATCTTGATTCATTTATCAAATTCAACCAGGGTGATTCGAAAAAATAGCTTCAAAACATAAAAAGAGCTGGAGACAGGATACAACCGCGTATCACACCCAAGGCCACGTTTACGATTCATGACACCCTGGGCTGACTTTGTTACGGTGCCCACACCCCACTTATGAATGGACGATACTGAGCTCGTTCCACTTTTAGTCTCCCTTAACCCTCCAATAGAGAGCCGTCCCATTATTCACCAATGAGGCACACCTCCAATTCCTCCAGTATATCAGATGACAATTAACTTCGGCCTAGTTGAAGAAGTATGTTGTATGTTGGGTATTCAGCCCGAAGGCTGGTTGGATCCTCAACAGGTTCACCATTAGCTGTCATAGATGGCCTAGGTGTCACCGAAGAGGCGTACTAAGGAAATGAAGAATGAGGTAGTTCCCCAGTTGAAGAAGGAAAGGATTTTAAGTAGAAATTTGGGAAGGAAGCGGACGCGGCCTTTACAACATTTAGCATTCCGAAATTTGCTTGAATACGAAATGGAAGAAAACGGGAAACCATTTCAAGAAAGATCGACAGTGGGCATCTCCGGAGTTCGGATTAGAAGCACGCAGCCCTACCACTGAGCTAGTCTGGTAGGGTTCTTAATATATTTTTTCCTTGCTAGGGGCTTTACGTCGCACCGACACAGATAGGTCTTATGGCGACGATGGGATAGGAAAGGCCTAGGAGTTGGAAGGAAGCGGCCGTGGCCTTAATTAAGGTACAGCCCCAGCATTTGCCTGGTGTGAAAATGGGAAACCACGGAAAACCATCTTCAGTGCTGCCGATAGTGGGATTCGAATTTATTATCTCCCGGATGCAAGCTCACAGCCGCGCGCCTCTACGCGCACGGCCAACTCGCCCGGTTTAATAATAATAATAATAATAATAATAATAATAATAATAATAATAATAATAATAATAATAATAATAATTGTACCGGGCGGTACACCTCCACGCCGCTAATTCAAACCTTGCGCCAGTTGAAACTCCCCTACTGGAGGAAGTCTGAACTTTATCTAAGGTGTTAATTTTCAAGTTTCTCAGAAGATGTCACTACTTGGAAATTTTGGAGTTTCTGAACTGGGTCGTTTCGATGTATTTTTGTTTTACCTGTAGTAAGAAGTGTGAACATTCTCTTCTAGAGGGCACTACTGAAGAACTACAATGGTGCACCCTAGTGCGAAGTGAAAGAACTGTTTTTTTTTGGAGAAATTTTTATTTCAAAAGTTTGTGCCTTGTTAAATTTCCTTCTGTTATTGTTTAAGTTGGCTGTATAACCCTTTCTTTCCCCTTGTTTTGAATTTAGCCAATCCCGAATTTCTTTAATTAATTTATAACCAATCAGGTGTATCTTCCCCAAAGGGGATATATTGCTTAACCCTAGCCAATAAAGTTTTTGTGGGAGGGTGTTCTCATTCCTCAAACGCCTCGAACTTTCCGCGAGAGTATATAAACTCCTGATTTTAGGGTCTCCGGGCACTTCTGTAACATCTTTCAGTGTGTAAAGTACATAGCAGGGGGCGGGAAGCGCCTCTTTCTTCGGGCAGCAGTTCATCCATAAGGTAATGGCCGTTTAATAACTTCTTTTCTTGCTAGCTCAGCAGTTTAACTCTCGGGGCGGGTCCGAAGCTTTTCCACCATGTAACTTTTCCCTAAAATGTAAAGGCTCTTAGTATCTATTCTCTTTTAAGCTACATATTGGGATAGAGAGTGCTTAACCCTCTCGAGCTCCCACTCATATTGTTTTGAGGTGAACTTATTTTTCACAACCTATTCTTCCTTAACGTAATGTAAATTGTTTCTTTCTAAAGTCACCTCTTTAGTATGGGATTAGCCCTTGCATTAGCGGCCTAGAGCCAGATTAGGTTTTAAACAAAATGTATTAGGAGTGCAGATCGCCTCCTCTCAAATTGGTATTTTAGAGGCCATGTAATTAACCTTTTCTCACTTAATAGGCCTCAGTAGGTTGGGTATTTTACCCCTGTGTTTATGTCCTTAGAGGACAGCTTGAAGGTGGAATTTGGCGTGGCCTTTGACAGGCTTAAATTTTGAGAGCGAGTTGCTCTTTCTTGAAAATTTTGTTTTCTGTGCTCCTCAAGGAGGCTTTACTGTGTAATTTGGAGCAAGTGCTCCTGGGCATGAATGGGGTTTTCTGCCCCTCTGTTGAAACTTGTTTTGGGGTAAAACTGGGCTAATTGCTCAAGAATTGTGAGTTCGGGGCTCGAAGCCCAAATCCTGTAAATACTGTGATTGTACCTTTGTTGTCTTGCTACTCTGTACCTGCCATGCTTGTTATTTCTTGATTTTGCAAAGAAAATATAACCTTGTTAAATTTTAAATTAACTTTAATTTCGTATTTTGAGGCCCGTTCACCCCCGCACCTTCTTTCACCTCTGCTGTTCCACAGATACCTCGGAACAATAATAATAATAATAATAATAATAATAATAATAATAATAATAATAATAATAATAATCTTCATCTTCATTCTGTCTATTAATTCCGTTAATCTTCTCCCTCGCAACATCCATATCAGAAATGTACTGCAGTATTATCCTCGTTTATCCGTGTAACTCTCATTTATCCTCTTCAGATAACACCATTGCAAGGTTTACCGGCAGAATTTCTCAAGGGTGCTGATGTACTAATAAGGACTACGCTGAAGGTAATATTACAACTACCGGGCGAGTTGGCCGTGCGTGTAGAGGCGCGCGGCTGTGAGCTTGCATCCGGGAGATAGTAGGTTCGAATCCCACTATCGGCAGCCCTGAAAATGGTTTTCCGTGGTTTCCCATTTTAACACCAGGCAAATGCTGGGGCTGTACCTTAATTAAGGCCACGGCCGCTTCCTTCCAACTCCTAGGCCTTTCCTATCCCATCGTCGCCATAAGACCTATCTGTGTCGGTGCGACGTAAAGCCCCTAGCAAAAAAAAAAATATTACAACTACCAACAGATATACCAGGCAGCATGTTGTTTTCTCCAAAGAAATACAAATGGCTTGGACTCGTAAGCCCTCTGCACCTTTCACTTTCCATGGCCGATTCCATTTTCAACTTGATAACCTATCCTTTATTCGCGACCCCCCACCATTGAAACCACTTTATGCGTACAACTTCACGCGTCGAGCTCATTTCTAACGTTGCCTTTATATCCTCATTCTTTGTACCCTCCTGTCATTGTTCCCACTTGTTCGTACCAGCGAACGTTCTCACTAATGCCCTGCTTGTCATTTCAAACTTATGAATAAGATATTCTGAGATCACCCAAGATTTCGCTCCAGAACAACAAAGTCCATCTCATCTTAACCCAATGTAAAAAATAATTTTGTCCAGAAACTCACTTCTTCCTTACAGATTGTCCATGATCGCAACTGCGAACTCACTGCATTACCTTTGCTACACCTTGATTCTCTTTCGCTTACTATACTGCCATCCTGGGAGAAATCATAGCTACCGAGCGAGTTGGCCGTGAGTTTAGGGTCGTGCAGTTGTGAACTTGCATTCGGGAGATAGCGGGTTCGAGCCCCATTATCGGCAACACTGTAGATGATTTTCCATGTTTTCCCATTTTCACACCAGCAAATGGTGGGGCTGTACCTTAATTAAGGTCAAAGCCGCCTCCTTCCCAGTCCTATCCCATCATAACCATAAGACCTGTGTCGGTGTCATGTAAAGCCAAATGTAAAAAAAAAATTGAAATCATAGTCTAAATATTCGAAATGATCCACGTATTCTCGTATCCCATTCTCTAGTTGCCATTCAGTCTTGTTAGTTTATTTCCTTACTGACATCCCTTTCGTCATGGAAATGCTAATTTTCATATTATGCTTGCTGCATTCTTTGCAAGGTCCAGGATATTAGATTGCAGGTGTTCACCACAGTCTGCCATTAAGTCCAAACTATCGATACAGGCCACCAAACTTCAATAGATACCGATGATCCTGCGCTGGGGGCTTTCCCTTCTGACTAGAGCGATATTTCCCCCGCAATAGCAGGTAACCAGCGATTTTTTCACTCACTGGTAATACCGCGGACATCGATGAGTAAAAGAGCACCTTTTTGCTCTGCGGCTCCCATTGCCCTGGATCTCTTAGGGAGAAAAACAGCATTTGCCCGCTGTGAGACGAAGAAACCACAGAAAACCATCTTCATGGCTCCTGACAGCGGAGTTCCAACCCACCATCTTATGAACGTAAGTTAACACCTACACGGCCCGAATCACGCAGCCTACTCACTCGATCTGTAACGTTCCACCGGTTTCACGATCCCTTCGTGTGGTATTCCCTCCCTGTCTATACCGGGTGGTCCACCAGCCATTTCCGATGTAGTTTTATGCGTCCCATCCCTTTTACTACAATTCTGAAATATATTGGTCCCTCTCCCTAAGTCAGAGTAATATAATGAGATGTATGGTCACGGTCTTGAAAACTGCAGGAATCGTGAGCGCCACTACTGATTCATTACGGGTACCTTGAATAAACCCGTAAAACGAGCATTGACACGAAAAATATGTACATTACAACAGGAGGTGTACACACAGACCAGGAACAGGCATTGTATAGGATGGACACTGCGCGCTGCATGTCAAGCCTCGCAGTAGCTTACATGGCATGGGCGAGGCGGGAGATTTGGTTGTGGACAGTGCTCGAAGATTCGAATCCCATGCAAGTACATCGTTTTACCGTCAATTGCCTGGGATGTGGAAAGGTTCCATACTTGATAACTTTCACAGACTGATTTGCTTATTTGGACCTGTAAAGGGCCGTAAGTATCGTAGCAAAGGGTATGGAGCTGGGATGAACGATGATGATGAGGTGATAGCCTGTGGCTAGAACACAGGCAACCAGTTAGCTACACCATACATGTTCTAAGTAGGACAAAGTGTGCCCCATTGGAACGAAAACAACATGCGATGGCAGGTAAGTATGTAGCTGCGCGAACTCCCCTCCCTCGGAGCAATTCACAACACAAAGTTTATTCACTGCCTCGAGATGTATTCCAGCGACGAATATGTGGATATGTTACTTATACAGGGTGTTAGGTGTATACGCGCAGATATTTCTTGTAGCAATAGAGAACGATGTGACGAACCACTATATATCAAACTTTTAGTAATCAGCGGAAGTTATTTTCGAAAGCAAAGGGATACGATGTTTTTAGAATAGGTAGTATGCCTTGTTCTGAGAATGAATAGCTTTCCGTTGATAACAGGCAAGTCACGCGCCACCCGTGCCAAACCGGTTTCTGTTTATGTTTCGGAGCAAATGTACTACTGTAACGAGATGTTACGTAATATACTTGCTAAACTGGTTTTATGTTTACGAGCAACTGAACTACGATAACAGCTGAAGGCTGCTACCGGTGTACGTACCTACATTTCGTGTTTCTTGCCGGGCTGTATGGCTCAGACGGTTGAGGTGCTGGCCTTTTTACTCCAACCTCGCAGGTTCGAACCTGGCCCAGTCCGGTGGTATTTGAATGTGCTCAAATACGTCACACTCGTGCCGGTAGATTTAGTGACACGTAAATAGAACCCCTGCGGGACCTCATCGTCTTCGAAAACCGTAAACGTAACGCAAATACCATTATCATTATTATTATTATTATTATTATTATTATTATTATTATTATTATTATTATTGACTACTCGCCAATAATGTCTGCCCAGAAAATACTTCTCATCGTTTATAACTATGGATCTCGACAGTTGTATAATGTCCTAAATATGATGATTTTCAAAATTGGCTTTACGTCGCACCGACACAGATAGGTCTTATGGTGACGATGGGACAGAAAAGGTGTAGAAGTGAGAAGGAAGCGTTCGTGGCCTTAATAAAGGTTCAGCTCCAGCATTTTCCTGATGTGAAAATGGGACACCACGGAGAACCATCTTCAGGGCTGTCGACAGTGTAGTTCGAACCCAGTATCTCCCCCTATGAAAGTTCACAATTTCGCGCCCCTAACCGCACGACCAACGTATTCCAAGCTCTAATGCCGGGCTGAGTACCTCGGACGATAGTTCGCTGGTATTCTGATCCCATCTTGGCAGGTTCGATGGAGACTCAATTCGGGGGTATTTGAAGGTGGTGAAATACGCCAGTTTCGTGTCTGTAGATTTACTTGTATTTAAAAAAGTCCTGCAATACAACATTCCGGCGCCTCGGCGTCTCCAAAATCCGTCAAAGTAATTATTAGGACGTAAAAAATTACATTATTATTTAGTGTTTACAAACGAAAAGCATATGTGTAATGGTAAAATAAAGTATAACGTACTGCTTCCTTTGCAGTGCTTAATAAATTTATCAAAATAAAAGTGGCCAGTCTGAGTTGCTCAGACGGTTAAAGCACTGGTTTCTTGGTTCCAACTTAGCAGGCTCGATCTTGGTTCAATCCGGTGGTATTCGAAGGTGCTCAAATACGTCAGCCTGGTGTCGGTAGATTTACTGGCACGTAAAGAGAACTCATGTGGGACTAAATTACAGCGCCTCCAGAAACAGTACGAGTAGTTAGTGGGACGTAAAGCAAATAACATTACCGGTATTATTATTATTATTATTATTATTATTATTATTATTATTATTATTATTATTATTATTATTATTCAGTCTTATTATTATCGCTACTACTCATATTGAACTACTTCTTATTACTCTTTTCCTCGTCTGATTATTATTACTATTATTATTATTATTATTATTATTATTATTATTATTCACCTGTTCATATTTTCGTCTTATTCCTCTTTTTTGTTTTTACTTTTTTCGTTTCTCATGTGTCACAATTACATCTTACGTTACATTCTGTTACATGTTTATGTTTGACCTTGTGATACATCACCTTTAATCTGCTCTGTAGCCTTTAAGAGTGTAGCATGGTCAATGACCTCAGTGCTTGTTTTGTTCACATAACTGGACTAAGAACTCGTCTCAATCGGCCCAGCAAGTTCAAGGCCAACCACTTTTCTCTGTTTGTTTGTTTGTTTATTTACCAATGTATGTATGTATGTCAACATTGTACTATGTCAACATTGTACTATGTCAACATCATACCATGAAAATTTACTCAATAAACGGGGTGTTTGGGGGGACCTCTGCCCTGGGTGGGGTGCTCTGCGGACCTCCTCTGGGGTCCGTGTTGTTGCTGCGGTTATCTCTCTGCGCGGTCAGGTATTTACTAACAGGGCCGATGACCTCGATGTTAGGCCCCTTTAAACAACAAGCATATTTACTAACGTATTCAATTCAATTTATTGTATGTACAAGACATACGTCCAACTTGAATTATTTCATGCTCACAACTCTACTTCCTTACTACATGGCCCAAGAGCTACACGCATAGCTGAAGGCCCACCCACTCCTCCACGAGGTCTGGGAATGAAATAACTAATTTGATTGAATTTTTTCCTATTTCAGTAGTGATGAATATAACACAAGCATTTTATTGAAGTTTTATACGTGTTAATAATGATGATGTGATGATGATGATGATGATGATGATGATTGCTGTTTTAAGGTCATCGGCCCTTAAAAGCGCGTGCCTTTTGTTTTAACTCGTAGTGAATAAGAAACAAAATATAAATTGCTCGAACACACGTAAAAAACCAAAACCACATGCAGGGTAGAATTGAGGAACTGCCAAAATGCGTTCAAGGTCAATGTCTAGAGTTTTAACAAGCACGTCTTCCCTGTGCTGTGTTCAGCTTTCGGCACGTACAAGTCACTCGCGCACTGAAACTCTCGATTTATAATTTTTGTTACCGGTACTTCAATTTCACTGCTTGGATTTATGAGAATATCGAACTATCGGGACTCAAAATACTACATCGATACTGTACTGTACTCCCAAGCCATTACGGTGCAGAAATGGCGTAACATCTGACATACCAAAGCGAAACTCGTAGCAATTGTTCACAGTGACCACCCTGGGCTTCTCTGCAGGCTTCACTTCTCCGAATGCAGTTGCGACGCATTCGAGACAAGGAACCTGTGTTGTTCAGAATATCCTCTGGTGCCGGAAGAATATGTTTACGGAGGTCATCCGAAGTGGTTACTTCAGTTCAGTATACTTTGTGTTTCATGTCCCGCCAGACATAACAATCCACTGGAATAAGGGCTGGCCAATTGATAGTTCCACATCGTCCTGTCTACCGTTGAGGAAATGTCTGCACCATCGTGTAAAATCCACGTGGTTCGGCGTAGTCGAAGCGACACATCCTCTGAAAGCTCCAGTAACGTACTGCCTCTACAGGAGCAAGATAACATTAATAAAAAGATGTAACCGACCTCCAACTACACCCATCCAGATGTTAATTAGAACCGGTGCTGGAAATCGCCTTGTCCTATTGAATGGAGATGTTCCACAGCTCATGAGTGGGGTATAGTGGGTTCGAACCCCTCTGTTGGCAGCCCTAAAGATGGTTTTCCGTGGTTTGCCATGTTCACACCAGGCAAATGCTGGGGCTGTAACGTCATGAAGGCCACGGCCGCTTCCTTCCCTCTTCCTTGTCTATCCCTTCCAATCTCCCCATTCCCCCGCAAGGTCCCTGTTCAGCATAGAAGGTGAGGCCGCCTGGGCGAGGTACTGGTCATTCTCCCCAGTTGTATCCCCCGAGCCAATGTCTCACGCTCCCGGTCACTGCCCTTGAGGCGGTAGAGGTGGGATCCCTCGCTGTGTCCGAGGGTAAACCTACCCTGGAGGGTAAACAGATTAGGAAAAAGAAGAATAAGCCTTCTATTAGAAATGCCCGGCGGCAATTCCACAGTAGACCGAGCTCGATAGCTGCAGTCGCTTAAGTGCGGCCAGTATCCAGTATCGGGAGATAGCAGGTTCGAACCCCACTGTCGGCGGCCCTGAAGATGGTTTTCCGTGGTTTCCCATTTTCACACCAGTCAAATGCTGGGGCTGTACCTTAATTAAGGCCACGGCCGCTTCCTTCCCACTCCTAGCCCTTTCCTGTCCCATCGTCGCCATAAGAGCTATCTGTGTCGGTGCGACGTAAACCAACTAGCAAAAAAAAATCAACAGTAGCTATTTTTCCTTCGAGCAATGTTCACGCATGGTTGCAACTACGGTTTTTGAAATCTGTCTCATTAATAACAATATGACTGAATACTTACAGCCTTTTCTTTCAGTGTCCACCGTCATTTCATTGACCTGAAAAGTTTATGAATAAGCATATACAACTCGCATTGTCTATTGTCAGAAATTCATCGTAGTTTGTCGCAATAACAGCACCGAAATGTTGCGCTCATTTTTCATTTACTTATTAATTATTTCCTTTCATTTTGTCAGCTTGGATCACTGAGTAATGCCATTGACGTCTTATAAATCACACACACCTACACAATACTTGATTCGCATGTATGTGCTGGTACGTATCTTCGAGGTCACTGTAAGGATTCTGTGTACATTTCATACAGAGTACCCTAGACCGGTTTTCAAGTACAGCAAGTGGCTGGCACGTGAGTCATCCTCTCCTACTTGCCAAGCCTTTAGGGGAAGTGCACAACAACATGCGTTGGCCTGCAATAAGAAACAGGTTCAACAAGCCCTATATTTTGCTACTGTACTTCCACTACGCGTGGACAGAATGACGTAACCGGCATACCCTGCTACGGCCGTTCAAAACACATTAGGTCCTGAAATATTTGGCTCAGTTAAGGGCAAACTAATACTACAAGGTAAAAAGTACATAGCATATATTGTGATATGTCTTTTTCTTTGCCGACTAGCTTAATATCTGCACGTATACCCCTAACACCCTGTATATGGAGAAGTTAAACAGGATGCTGCACACCAGGCACAACGAGAACGCTATCCGGATAGACGACAACCGACGGGTATGACATTTCGGAGTGGGGAAAGACGCCTGCGGGATACTGCACCCTGGGAAGGACACGGCCTGCTCGAGATCATCCCGTGATGTCTGCCGACAATGTAGAGGTCGTGTTTGACGCTATCCGGCGTAACTCTCATACTAGCACACGAGCCATTGCACAGGAGACGAGCATCTGTAATGCGGGTATTGCATACCAACCGGTTTCACCCATACCATCTGCACTTACACCAGCAGCTCCATGGTCATAATTTCGATGCCCGGGTGGCGTTCTATCAATGGATCCTGCAGCATTCTGCTTTTCTAGCGATTCTCTTATTTACAGACGAAGCACGATTCCACAACGATGGAACAGTGGCACGATAACATAATGGCAAGCATAAATGGCGGTCATACACATTTTAGTGTAAAATGGAAGAGTACTTTAAGGCAGAAACAGGTTTCAAGAAGGACATTCCAGGAATCATTAATGAACAAGGGGAGTGTGTATGCAAGGATCTTCAAAAGGCAGAAATATTCAGTCAGCAGTACTGTATGTAAAGGTTGTTGGTTACAAGGACAATGTCCAGATAGAGGAGGAGACTAATACAAGGGGCACTAGGAAAATTTTGCAATAAACAAAACTGTTGGCTGGACACCGCTGTTATGGTGACGGATGAAAACCGGTCTAGAAGACAGGGTACTCCTGTGACTATGCGAAAGTCAAGGTCAGTGAAGGAAGGGATGATTGCAGTATTCTTCACTAAACGGGGCATCCAGAGTCGGGTTGTGCTAGAAACAAAAAAGGACAGTTACTGCAAAGTGGTGACCTTCACACCAGTTGTTACCAAGCAGTGGGATAGAAAGCAAGTTACCGGGCGAGTTGGCCGTGCGCGTAGAGGCACGCGGCTGTGAACTTGCATCCGGGAGATAGTAGGTTCGAATCCCACTATCGGCAGCCCTGAAAATGATTTTCCGTGGTTTCCCATTTTCACACCAGGCAAATGCTGGGGCTGTACCTTAATTAAGGCCATGGCCGCTTCCTTCCAACTCCTAGGCCTTTCCTATCCCATCATCGCCATAAGACCTATCTGTGTCGGTGCGACGTAAAGCACCTAGCAAAAAGAAAAAAAAGAAAGCAAGTTAAGATGTCAGTGTGGTCTAAAGGTGAATATCGCGCAATTATCAACTACAATTTTGCTCGTGGATTAACTGTTGATCAGTGCCTGGAGGAAATGACTCCTGTGCTGGGGAAAGACTGTACTAATCTGACAACAATTTTCCGCTGGTACAAAGAGTTCCAGAGGGGAAATTTTGGGGTTGAAGACGATCCTCGTTCTGGGCGACTGTCTGAATCAGTGACTGAGGAAAACAATGAAGCTGTGAGGAAAATGTTGCAGCAAGAGAGGTGGTTGACATATCGGCAGGTAGAAGAGACCCTCCACATCCCTGCACCAGCTATTCATTCAATTCCACACGACCATCTCCATGTTAGAAAGGTTTGTTCCCTTTGGGTGCCCATTCATTTTCAGAGGAACAACGGGCACATCGAGTGAAATGGTGCCGAAAAATCTCAAACAGTTTGAAAATGGGACTTCACATAACGTCAATAGCATCGTTATAGGTGACGAAACTTGGCTTTATCATTACGATGTCCCTACAAAATCCCAGAACATGGTGTGGCTGTTTGAAGATGAGGGTACTCCTGTGACTATGCGAAAGTCAAGGTCAGTGAAGGAAGGGATGATTGCAGTATTCTTCACTAAACGGGGCATCCAGAGTCGGGTTGTGCTAGAAACAAAAAAGGACAGTTACTGCAAAGTGGTACAGTGAGACTTGTCTGCCTCAGGTCATCCAAGCTCTCAAGCAGCTCCGTCCAAGGTCACGGCTCAACACTTGGCTTTTGCATCACGAGAATGCTCCAGCTTATCGTGCTAATGTAACAATAGATATTTTTTGTCAGATCAGGGTTGACTGTGCTTGATCACCCTCCATACAGTCCTGATCTTGCCCCATGTGACTTCGCACTCTTCCCAGAAGTGAAGATGAAGCTGAAAGGGCGGCGTTTTGCATCCGACGAGGAGTTTCTGGCAGCATGTGATCAAGAGTGTGAAAACGTAATCGAAGAATGGCAGAGTTGGTTCAGTGACTGGTTTCGACGTATGATGAAGTGTATTGAGTGTGGTGGAAATTATTTTGAAAAAGACTAAAGCGTTCACTCACTTGGCAAAACTTTCCTAGTGCCCTTTGTTCTAAAGAAGTATTAAAATTTACCTATGACAACAATGACATTACAGTAAGATACAAAAGTTGAAAACTAGAAAAGCGGCTGGAATTGATAAGGTTTAGGGGGATATACTGAAGACAATGGGCTGGGATATATTACCATATCTGAAGTACTTATTTGATTATTGTTTGCATGTAGGAGTTATACCAAATGAATGGAGAGTTGTAGCCCATGTGTATAAAGGAAAGGGTGATAGACATAAAGCTGAAAATTACAGGCCAGTCAGTTTGACATGCATTGCATGTAAGCTTTGGGAAATCATTCTTTCTGATTATATTAGACATGTTTGTGAAATTAATAACTGGTTTGATAGAAGGCAGTTTGGGTTTTGGAAAGGTTATTCCACTGAAGCTCCACTTGTAAGATTCCAGCAAGATATAGAAGATATCCTTGATTCAGGAGGTCAGATGGACTGTATTACGATTGACCTACCTAAGGCATTTGATAGGGTAGATCATGGGAGACTACTGGCAAAAATGAGTGCAATTGGACTAGACAAAATAGTGATTGAATGGGTGACGGTATTTCTAGAAAACAGAACTCAGAGAATTAGAGCTTTATCTGTCCCTGTAATAATTGACAGGGGAATTCGTGAAGGCAGTATTATTGGACCTTTATGTTTTCTTATTTATATCAATGATATGAGTAAAGAAGTGGAATTAGAGATAAGGCTTTTTGCGGATGATGTTATTCTCTATAGAGTAATAAATAAGTTACAAGATTGTGAGCAACTGCAAAATGACCTCGATAATATTGTGAGATGGACAGTACGCAATGGTGTGAGGATAAACGGGTTAAAAGTCGGGTTGTGTGTTTCTCGAATAGGAAAAGTCCTCTCAGTTTTAAATACTGCGTTGATGAGGTGAAAGTTCCTTACGGGGATCACCGTAAGTACTTAGGTGTTAATATAAGGAAAGATCTTCATTGCGGTAATTACATAATGGGATTGTAAATAAAGGGTACAGATCACTGCACATGGTTATGAGGGTGTTTACATATTGTAGTAAGTATGTAAAGGAGAAGGCATGTACGTCTCTGGTAAAACCATAATTAGAGTATGGTTCCAGTGTATTGGACCCTCATCAGGATTACTTGATCCAAGAACTGGAAAAAATCCAAAGGAAAGCAACTCGATTTGTTCTGGGTGATTTCTGACAAAAGAGTAGTGAAACCAAAATTTTGCAAAGTTTGGACTGGGAAGACTTGGGAGAAAGGAGACGAGCTGCTCGACTAAGTGGTATGTTCCGAGCTATCAGTGGAGAGATGGCATGGAATGACATCAGTAGACGAATACGTTTGAGTGATGGCTTTAAAAGTAGGAAAGATCACAATATGAAGATAAAGTTGGAATTCAAGAGGACAAATTGGGGCAAATATTCGTTTATAGGAAGAGGAGTTAGGGATTGGAATAACTTACCAAGGAAGATGTTCAATAAATTTCCAATTTCTTTGCAATCATTTAAGAAAAGGTTAGGAAAATAACAGATAGGGAATCTGCCACATGGGCGACTGCCCTAAATGCAGATCAGTAGTTGATTGATTGATTGATTGATTGATTGATTGATTGATTGATTGATTGATTGATTGATTGATTGATTGATTGATTGATTGATTGATTGATTGATTGATTGATTGATTGATTGATTGATTGAACCGTTAATCGCCACAATATGCATCACTGGAGTATGGATAATCCCCATTGGGTGCGACAGACAGCTTTTCAGGTACAGTGGGGCGTGAAAGTGTGGTGTGGAATAATGGATGATCACCTCATCGGTCCCTATTTCTTTGAGGGCCATCTGACCAGCCAACGCTATCTGCGGTTTCTCCAAGATGAACTACCATCGTTCTTGGAACATGTGCCACTCCTTAAC
This sequence comes from Anabrus simplex, assembly GCF_040414725.1. Classification (NCBI taxonomy): domain Eukaryota; kingdom Metazoa; phylum Arthropoda; class Insecta; order Orthoptera; family Tettigoniidae; genus Anabrus; species Anabrus simplex. Next base: position 239,028,092 of record NC_090269.1, read on the forward strand.
CGCTGCAGGATGTGGTTTCAACACCGCGGAGCTCCACCGCACGTGGTGGTGGTCGTCCGGAACCATCTCCATGCGACGTATCCTGATAAATGAATAGGAGGAGGAGGACCTATTCCCTGGCATGCCAGATCGCCCGATCTTACGTCCCTAGACTTGTTTCTGTGAAGCCATGTAAAACAACTGGTGTGTGCACAGGAGCCGGCCGATCCTGGTCACCCTAGATCATCTCTAAGGCTATCCGATTCGCTAAGCCGAATATGTCGCAACGTGCCAGACGGTCCTTGTAACATCGCGGGCAGCTGTGTATCGACATGGAAGTCGTCATTTCGAGCAGGAGCAGGTAGCTGAAATCGTGGCACGTGATTCCTAACCTCCTCCAACCCAGCTCCATACCATACGCCACCATACCAACGGCCTTTTCAGGGCCAAATAAACACATCATTCTGTGGAAGTATTAATTATGCAACCCTGACATATACCAGGCAACTGGCTGTAAAAAAAACATGTGTGGTATCAAGCCTTCTAACCCTCGAGCATTGTTCACTTTCAGATCTCCGACCGCGCCCTGTCAATTGCGAAGCGTAACTCGCAGCGGGCAGTTCCCAGCCTAAACAATACCTGCTCCTGCTCTGTGTGTGCACCTCCTGATGTAAGGTACATGTTCTTCGTTCATTCGGGGTACTTATAGTGAATTTACAGTTGCGCTCACGATTTCTCCTGTTCTCTAGCCTGTGACCATATATTTCGTTATAATACACCGGTTTAGGGAAAGGGGTCGATGTATTTCAGAATTGTATTAAACGCGGTGGGTTGCCAAAAACTATATTACAAGGGGTGGGTGAAACTACCCAGTATAAATCAAGTAATTCTCATATCTGTACCTTGATCAGAATTTTCGAAACATATTATTTGTGTGACATGATAAGAATGAAACACAATTTTTAAATTTGAGTCATGTCTGTCTGTCTGTCTGTCTGTCTGTCTGTCTGTCTGTCTGCCAGAACGCCCATTACGAGAAATCGGCGGGACAGAATTTAATGAGCATCAATATTTTTAGGTCAGCGAAGAAAGCACTATAATCTAAGCTATACATTATTAAATTCACGCTAAGTAAAATAACAGTTTACGGGACGACCTGAAAGTTATTATTTTTTTTGCTAGGGGCTTTACGTCGCACCGCCGACACAGATAGGTCTTATGGCGACGATGGGATAGGAAAGGTCTAGGAGTTGGAAGGAAGTGGCCGTGGTCTTAATTAAGGTACAGCCCCAGCATTTGCCTGGTGTGAAAATGGGAAACCACGGAAAACCATTTTCAGGGCTGCCGATAGTGGGATTCGAACCTACTATCTCCCGGATGCAAGCTCACAGCCGCGCGCCTCTACGCGCACGGCCAACTCGCCCGGTAGTTATTAATTTTTTTACAGGTTGCTTTACCGTCGCACCGACACAGAAGGTCTTATGCCGACGATGGGAGAGGAAAGGCCTAGGAATGGGAAGGAAGCGGCCGTGGCCTTAATTAAGGTACAGCCCCAGCATTTGCCTGGTGTGAAAATGGGAAACCAAGGAAAACCATCTTCAGGGCTGCCGACAGTGGAATTCGAACCCACTATCTCCTGGATTCAAGTTCACGGCTGCGTGCCCCTAACCGCACGGCCAACTCGCCCGGTTGATGTGAAAATGGGACACCACGGAAACGATTTCCAGGGCTGCCGACAGTTAGGTTCGAACCTACTATTTCCCGAATGCAAGCTCACAGCTGCACGCCCATCACCGCATGGCCAAGTCACTCGGCCCTATCTTTCCAACTCTTTCTTTTTTCAAATGTTTCCTCTCTCACCTACTTGATTCAGTATCCCTTCATTCGTGATCTATCCACCAATCTCATCTCCAGCATTCTTCTGCAACACCTTATTTCAAAACCTTCTATTCCATTTCTTTCTGAGCTTCACTTCCATAAAATACCACACTCCAGGTGAAGTCTTCAAAAACATCTTTCTAATTCTTATGTCGATATTTGGAGTAAGCAAATTTATTTTCTTAAGAAAGGCATTCCTTACTTTTGCTGGTCTGCATTTTATGTCCTCCTTACAACTGCCACCGTTAGTTGTTATAGTACCCACGTAACACTGTTCGTCTACTTCCTTTAAAACGTCATTTCCTAATCAAACATTTCCTGCATCGCCTAACATTCTTCGACTGCACTCCATTACTTTGTTTTGCATTTGCTTATTTTCACTTATGAACCTTCTCCAAGACTGTGTCCATACAATTTAGCATTGTCTCCAAATCTTCTGCAGACTCAGATCAAATAAAATCCTCTGCAGACTCAGATAAAATAATACCATCGGCGAATCTCAGAGTTTTGATTTATTCTCCTTGGATTGTGATTCCCTTTTCAAATTTCTCTTTAGTATCCTTTACCGTCTGTTCTATATAAACACTGAAAATGAGGGGGGATAAAGCATTCTTAAATTCAAACCCTCATTGCCTCATTATTCTAGAAGTCTTCCGCGTGAACAGCCGAGATTTTCTTCTGAAGACGCAGAGCAAAGTTCTCTGCGAAACGTGAAGGGTTCACCTTGTTTTCTTGACAGGGCATAAGCATAAAAGTCCATATCATGTCTAAAATGTAACAGTGTTAGTTGTAGTTGTTATGGACTTAATCTGATTCACGTAAATCATTATTTTCTTATTCTATAGTGCTGTATGACTTAGGGCTAATGTTTTTATTATAGCACATATTGTTGTGGAAGCATTTAGTTATCTTGTTTGGCATTGGACTGTGGTAGCAATTCTCATCTCCATACACAACACGTACAATTTCGCACGTGCAACATGGAGTTCTATTCGTAGTGTCCTTCATCACAGCTGACACGTAAGTAATATTATTACAATCTAGCAAGAGGGTTTCACAGCAAGATTCAGTCAAATCCGAACTTGGCAAGATTTTTTCACGCAAATTCGTGATGCAGTCAAGTCCTTCTCTACAGCAGAGACGTTTTTTAAAGGTATGCGTGTGTTATTTTTTTAACAAATATATATAAAACATCATTTTTTTTTAAAAAAAGTTGGATTTGAACGGTTTTTGCACCGAGGTCTTCAATTGTTTCTGAGAAAAGTGTACCTTTGAGGAACTTTGCAATACTATGGGTTCATTCTTCTTTTTTGACTCCCTGCGCAATTCGTTATTTTAGTTATAGTTTTAAATAATAATAATATTAATAATAATAAATCATTAATATATTATATACCCTTTAAGTTTCTTTGGGATATATTCTTCCCACCTAGTATAAGCTAGTGCTCTAGAGAGATATCTAGTTCCCACCGTGCAAGGATTATGTAGTTTCATGTGCTGAACACAGGGAGTGCATAAATTGCCTCAGTCATATATTTACTCTTTGACCAGCAAGTCAGATGTTACTAGGTGGGAAATATATATCCCTCTGGTTACTTGAAGTTCTTTACAGGCGACGTTGTGTTGTAATAGGTGAGTTTGAAGCAATTTATTGAAAACCTGAGCCAAGGAGGAAGTCTAATTGGTAAGAATAGTTTCCTGTAACATGTACACAACTAATATTATGCTTTAGTTTTGTGCCTTGATGCACTGATTTACAGTTATAAATGTTAAATGTCAAGTAATGATTCAGGTTATATTTTTGTTTACAAATTTTGATGTTTCAGAAATAAATTCGGGTGCCACAGATCACAAGTATCGGACTGGATATCAGTGAATTGCATATATATTTGTTTGTGTATGCAATATTTTGTTGTTCTCTATCTTGGCCAAGTTGTTATACCAACTTGAAGTCATGTATGCAGATTTTTCACACCAGTTTATAAGCATACACACATTGGTGTTCATTTGAAGGCTGTTAGGTATACTTTAGCATCTGGGTATATTATCTAATTTGTAGTATAGTTTGTTTTTTTTTTTTTTTTTTTTGCTAGGGGCTTTACGTCGCACCGACACAGATAGGTCTTATGGCGACTGTAGTATAGTACAAATGAACGTGTTTACATGCTTATTTTGTAGATTTGTATTTATTACCAAGGAATATGGAGAATATTGCTAAGTGGGTGGAAGAGGAAATTCCAGATGAGCAGGCAATAGTGATGCTAGTGGTGCTGAAGATTGCTCACTCAGTTCTGGTAAGTTTATTTAGCAGTTAGCTTGACTATTAAAATATTATTACTGTATAGCGCCAACAATTGCAGTGATGAGGTTTGGATACATGCTGTTGATGAATGAAAACTTGAGTTATAAGCTTTATATTTTCTTTCTCTTAGGGAGGAGATCTAATTCACAGCCAGAAATGGAACCTTCCACCAGTGGTGAAGGAAGAGCGAAGAGGAAATACTGTATGCCTCTATTATTAGAACGACCTGATTCTGATGATTCTGAATTAGGATTATCTGACAACTCGCTGGCCGATCCAGACTTCCGTTATTCCGTGCTGTTGTGTCAGACAGCGACTCAACCCTTTATTCAGAAGACTAATTACTCAACAGCGACATTAATATGAGAAATGCTGGAGAACAAAAGCCTCAGCGAGAAAGTTACCTATGCTACTTGTGCAAAATACTACATAATTTACTAGGTGAGAAATTATTATCCCAATGAACACCCCAAGAATGTCAGCTGTCGGGAAGTGGCAGTGGGATATATATTTCCCACCAAAAATTCACTAAATGAATATGATTTTGTAAAATAAATATGTATGTATGATAGTCTATTGTATTTGATTCTGAACATGCAATAAAATTGATTTTTTTTTAGTCTCCCAGTCTTTTGCAACTTAAAGGGTTAACTGTTTCTTGATCCGAAACAATCCAGTGCCGTATTAGTCATTTTAAACGGGGCGTTAATCATTGCAAATGTGAAAGTCTTATATACTGTACATATTTGCACACGCGTATGTCGACACACATATTAAATTTGTATTTCCATGTAAAAGGTAATTTTGTTAAAGTTAATAATTAATAATATATTATTATTAATTCTTCTTTCTTTGTCGCGAATGGGTCACTTAGGACCACGCCGAATCAACGTTTCTTGACTTTTTTCTTTTAGTCCAGTGTTCCTTCATACGTAGTGAATGGGTGTGATTTCATTGCAGGGGTCATCCTCAGCCTCAAAACCCCGTGTGAGTGTGATTTCTCTGATTTTTTTTTCGGTCCAGTAGATTTGATGATCCTAATTTCTACGTCTGTTTGTACCAATTTCCAGTGGCGGTGGGCTGTCAGGAGCACAGGAGCACGTGAACACCCAGTTTTATTACATATTTACGCATTCATTCTTTTCTTTCGACCTGATTTCGACAATCGATCGAAAGCATTCGACAATCGACTTATATCGAAGCTCCGTTACACCGACAGTAGTTCGTTTTGACTGACAGTGCGGCGAGCACACTGGATAATGCGCTATTGTGCTGAAGACCATACGCATGCGCAAAGCAGATGACGTCATGGTTTTCTGCACTGATATTCCCATTAGCGAGGAGCACGGTAAGGTACGTGCCTTGTCGTCTAGAGCCACCCTCAACCCAGTGGCAGTATTACAGTTGACCACAAGGGTCCGCCACCTCCCCTATTATGGTTAGCCACAGCCTCCCAGGAGCTACTATTGCATTACATTACCGGCAGATTTCGCTAGTACCCTAATTCTGAATGGGCATTTTGGTGTCTATTCAGACTCTTTTCCAGAAAGAGAACTGAATACAATGGCGCATATGTATCCCTGCCTAAATAAGACACAGCTGAAGACTGAACTAGAAGTATTGTATATGAGAAATGTCTTTCAGAAATATGATGGGGCCATTTCCATGTTGCAGTTTTTGCTTGACGATAAACTAGATACGGACACATTTCCACAAGTATGTGAATTACTCCGAATTGTTGTCACAACCCAAATTACGACAGCGGAGCCTGAGAGGTGTTTTTCTACTTTGAATACGAATTAAAACGCTTCTGAGGAACACCATGACTGGAGAACGACTGTCAGCGCTGGCTATGCTTGCTATTGAGAAGAGATTTGTCAACAACATCAGTGACTTCAATCGTAAAGTGATTGAGAAATTTGCGCGATTGAAAGACAGAAGGATTGCTCTCCTGTACAAATAATCAGCATTTACGTGAGTTGCTAATCTAAATCCTATCATTTAAATAAGCATGATCTAGTATTGTTGGTTGTACTGCATGCTAAGTTGTTTAGAGTAGTGGCTATAATTTGCAAAATGAGAATAATTACCATGTGATACAGTAGAACCCTAACTAACCGAGATAATGTGGAGACTATTGGGGTCAATTCGGAAATAATTATTTTTAAAAAATTACCGGTAAATGCGGTACACATTCCTTCCATGCTTCTCGTCATACCCAGGTGAACTTCGTACTGTTTAAAAACCAGGAATAGTGCTCGCATCCTTCAGTGTTTGCAGTGCAGTAAAGCTATTATGAATTTTACTATTGTTATACACTAAGACAGCCGGCCCGCGGTGTAGGGGTAATATGCCTGCCTCTTACCCGGAGGCCCCGGGTTCGATTCCCGGCCAGGTCAGGGATTTTAACCTGGATCTGAGGCCTGGTTCGAGGTCCACTCAGTCTACGTGATTACAATTGAGGAGCTATCTGACGGTGAGATGGCGGTCAAAAAAGCCAAGAATAACGGCCGAGAGGATTCGTCGTGCTAACCACACGACACCTCGTAATCTGCAGACCACCGGGCTGAGCAGCAGTTGCTTGGTGGGCCATAAGGTTTGGTTTGGTTCTACACTAACACCCAGGTGAAATTCGTGCTGTTTAAAAACCAAGAATAGTGCTCGCATCCTTCAATAATCTCAGTGTAGTAAAGTTATTGTGAATTTTACTTTTGTTCTACACTAACAAATTAGTCTCGTATAAAATGTATCCTCGGTTACAGGGGTTCTACCAAAGTATTTGTGAAGAAGGAACCGTACAAGGAACTGTGAAATGATTTATGTACCTATGTTACTCTTTTGCTGATTTGAGACATGAACAAAAATGTTGTGAACCTCCTAAAAATTTTGTCACGAGCCGCCACTGCCAATTTCATCTAGTGGTTTTAATCTTTAAGAATGTGTAAATTATGAGTGAGTCTGAGTCCATTCTCTCTAAGTGCCCCGGATGAACTGTATTCTTCTTAAGCGCATTATGTCTGTAATTTTTGAGATTCTTTCCTCTTTCGCACTTGCTTTTGGAAAAAATGAAGCGTATCACCAGTTCACAGTTCAATTATCATCATATTACTAATCTGTATATTGAAATTAGCATCAGTTTATCAACCAACATATTTCAAATGTAGCGACATGTAGAGCCTGAACTCCGTGATTTAAGAGAAGGCGACCCCATAGAGCGAGTTAGAGACCGTACGATTGCTTGTGAAGACCCCGAACTGGAAGGAACGTATATTTCAAATTTACTGGTAAGCATCCCGGAAATAAAGACATCCAGCCAGCGAGAGAGAGAAAAGAGATCGTGCGAGGGGTAGGGAGAGTTTTTAATTTGTCACGTGGAGGTAATAGTGCCAACTCCACGCAGCCAAATTGAGCGCATCAGGCCTGACAGTAAGTCAGTAGAGCAAGCTATTTCCCCACGAGCGCCAGTCATATCATTCATTGGGAAATAATACATGTTAATTTAATTTATGAAAGCCAAATTGTGTCATTGCGGTGAGATCCAAGCAAATCTAGAGTTTCTCTACTCAAATTCAAACGACCGCTGAGGGTCAACCGCCACTACACAAAGACCATCTGGAGAGAGATTGGGGAAGTTCCACCTGTAACGGAAACTGACCTTGTGATTGAGAGACCAGTGCTCAGTGCGTATCGTTCGCGACTAACCTCGAAGTCGCTTGCCAAAATCAGAGTGCCTAGAACAAAGTGAAATATATAGTTGTTATCAGGATGTAACTAGCTCAACCGAGCAGATACTGTGAATTGAGAGTAAATGAACTAATTCGCGTTCGTCATTTTCAGTGCGGTTCGCGCAAGATATCTGCATACTGAACTTGTCTGTGACTGGTTTCTAACCTTAATAGGCTCTACTTGGATCGGGACAGAACTAGGAGATTAGCATATGGATCTCGCCTAGGTAACAGCATCGCGCGCAGATGCGTACGAGGCAGTAAAAAAGGATATTTATTTGCAGCAGCTACTTTTCAGGACGAGCATACGTCAAACAAGAAGCAGACGGAAGCAGTGATGGCGTTCCCAGGAGTCGAATGCCGGAATTCCAGACTTGACGTCCACAGGTCCATCATGGTGTAGTTCCACTATGAGCCCCAGACGGAAGCAGGAGGCAATGGCTGGAGATTTCAGACGAGTTAAACTGCAATTTTTAAGCATGACATATAGTATAGGGTTGTCTAATGCCCTTTCTCTTTTTTTATTCATTAATCTTGTACACATTTCATTACGAAAGTTTTATGCCTTAAGCATAATCACTTCTCGTTACTTTAATTAATTTAACTTGGGGCTGACGATCCACGCTAGTATTTTACTAGCTTTGTTTAAGAAGGTATGAGGGGAATGTTAGTCTAGTGGTTATAGTTGTGATTTGTTTTATGTAGTTTATTTAGCACCATATTTTTCTTTTTTGTGTGCCAAGATTAGTGATGTCATTGTCCTCAGTTAAATTCGGAGGTAAGATCACCTCTAGAGTTCGTGCGGGTAATACGGGACCTAATACCATGTAGTTAAGGTTAGGATGTGCATGAGATTGCATGAGGCTTGTTTTTCAGCTTGGAGCCGGACACGTGATAATTTTCCACCGTTGTGGTGAGTAAGGATCTTTCAGATTTAAAATGAAACAGACCAAACCGTAGCCGAGGGTGAGATGCGAACCCAGAGTGGGATTATTGTGAGGCCAGAATGCGCCCAAATATTTGTGTATTACCGCTACGAGATAGTAGTGAATTGGCCGTTTGAAGGCTTAGTTGACAGGCTGACTATGAGTCGAGATTCTAACCTGTATGTTCAAGATATGAGAGGCCAGAGGCACTAACGAGTATATCTATGTGAAGTACGGCTGATGTGCGCCCTGAAGTGGCGTTTATTATGACGCAAATGTTAGAATGCGATGAGGACGTATTTCTCTCACTTTCCTGCCGTGGGGGCAGTTGAAACTTGTTTTTTAAGCTACAAGGACACGTACTTGTGTGGAATGCAGGGCGTCTCAATATCAGCGATCCAAGGCGTGGTAGTTGAGTGTACGCACCGAACCGTTATGTTTTAACCAAAGCGAGGGGAGGTCTGTTTGCATTTAAAGCTTCATTTCCGCTCCCCTTTTACTTTCTCCGCTCACCTGGTAAATTATAGCCTTAACGGCCCAGACTTGCTATATGGGCAGGACACAACAGATGGTAGATATCCCGAATATGCGACCAGAATCCGCAAAATGTAGGTGAAATATCAACCCCTTGACAAAGTAATGATCCTCAACTTCTCCCAAAACAAGATTCTAGATATGTGCGTGGTTATTACATGCATAAGATCCGTATGACTGATTAAATGGTTCATCATTAGATGGCACGCTACATTCATTCATCATTAATTAATTAATTCGTTATTTATTTATTTATTTATTTATTTATTTATTTATTTATTTATTTATTTACCATAAACCTTTACAGTATTTATGGAAGGCCAGGGGAAAAGGACAGGCCCCCTATACGTAGTGCCTCCTGACCTTTTGAGATAAATACCTATCCTGAACTAAAACAGTCATATACTCTATTTACAGGTAAAGTAACAAAGTATAATGTATACATATTTCTCATTTACACAACTTTTCACTCCCTGGTTTATTCTTTCACATATTCACATACATACATACGTACATTTTTCTCACCGCATGAGCTTCCTAACATAATATTTAACTCTATTAACATTTTTATATTTAATGTTGGCGGGGAGGTCGTTCCGAAGCAAAAGCGGGTATAAGTCACACCACTTTGCCCCTGTGAACGGAGCTGTGAGATAAGGAGAGGCGAGGGAATGGTGAAAGGTGAATGGCCCCTGTGACGGACTTATGTAAGAAGGTGAAATTGCTTTGTTTACACAAGGAGACGATTGACGGAAGGGAAGGCAGACAGCTGTTCTTGTTAATTAGTCGTTCAGCGCGACGTAGGGTTCCTTCTTGTTTCTGAAAGTTAGCTGCAGTAGTAGGGTGCGAGACAGGGAGACGATAGGTTATAGGTCTCACTAGAGTCAGATATGCCGTCCGTATAGCATTCGACTTGCACCCACGGAGGATTCTGTGCATAAAACCGAGCACACTAGCAGCTTTGCATCTCACTTCCTCTGTTTGTGTGTTCCATTTTAGTTGGCCATAAATGGTTATTCCTAGGATATGCATAGTTTTAACTCGCTCAATATCCACATTATTAATAAATAAACTCGTGTCCTCATCCCGAGGTGGTGCAACTCTTTTCAGGCACACCTCCAATGGAGGTAAACTGCATGTACCATTTCAACCACATAACAGTCCTCCTGCCATTCTTAAATCTCTGGCAGTACCTGGAATCGAACCCGGGCCCCCCAGGAATCTACATTATTAATGTTATACATAGGCCTATACTCTATGGGGTTTCCAGACCTACTTAACCTAATGCTGTTACATGTACCAGCATTAATGTTGAGACCGTTGAGGTAACACCACACCGCTATAGTGTCCAAGTCTGAATGTAACTTCAGACAATCATCTGCACGTGGTGGTGGTACTTGAAATTATTACACCATACAGGAATATTGGGAGACATTAATCAACATGATCACATTATCACATGCATTTGTTTGTCAAGCTGCTAACAACTACTCACACACAATCTTTGTAAAATGCATTTTGACATACAGGAACTACAATTGTAAAATACTATTATAATATGTAATATAAATGTTTATATGTCCGGCCTAACTAACACAAGATGTTTATTAAAAGTAGGAAAGTATTTATTTATTTATTTATTTATTTATTTATTTATTTATTTATTTATTTATTTATTTATTTATTTATTTATTTATTGGTTTAACGTAGTACTAATACATTGCAGGTTTTCGGCGACGCAAGGTGGGAAGGTAGCGGCCGTAGCCATTATTAACGTACAGCCCCAGCATTTGCCTGGTGTGAAAATGGGAATCCACGGAAAACTATCTTCAGGGCTGCCGACGGTGGAATTGGAACCCATCATCTCTCAATGTAAGCTCACGGCTACGCGACCTTATACGCACAGCCATCTCGCTCGGTAATAAATAAATAAGTAGATAAATAAGTAAATAAATAAATAAACAAATAAATAAGAGTATTGATAGGAGATAAAGCGTGTCTGAAAATGGAAGGCAGTGTTTCTAATTGTTCCAAGAGGCTGATAATGTGCGAGTAATATTTGTCAAAATGGAGGAGAGCCTCACCTGGTATGGAGACCCTCAGACCACGGGGATACAGTGGCTCTACAAGCGCGTCGGGTACACCGGAGGAGTCTGGTGTCGTCGGGGATACGTCGGTTGTAGGCTCGGTGACGACTGAATCAGAACAAATCTTTGTTAGAGAAATAATTTCTGGATATTCTGTAACGTCACATGAATAATAATAATAATAATAATAATATAAATAATAATAATAATAATAATAATAATAATAATAATAATAATAATAATAATAATAATAATTGTACCGGAAGGTACACCTCAAATCGGCACATTCAAAACAAGTGCCTTAATGAACTTCTCTATCGACCAAAATGTGAAATTGCTACTATATAAAGTTGAGACTTTAATCAGAAGATGTCACTACTGAAATATTAAGTAATTGTGTTAATGTGAACTTTCCTAAACTGATGGGATTTCTCTTGGTTTTGTTTTTGTTGTACATCAAGAAGTTTGGACATTTTCCCACAGATGGCACTACCGGTACCAAAAAACTATGGCCATGCACTCTGGTACAAGGTAAAGGAAGTTGTTATTGAAAGAAATTTTGTGTTTATAGATGTTCTCAACTTTCATTTGTTTTTATGTAATTCTAGGTTTGCAACACTTCTGTCTTATACCGCCAGTTTTGAATCAGGCCAATAAAAATTTTCTGTTATTAATTTTCAGCTATCACAGGCTTCTTGTTCGGTTTTGAGTGTAACTCTTGGGTTCAGCCAATACAAATGAGAGGGTGTGTCCGGATTAGCCCAGAATCCTCTCGAACCTTCCCTGAGGGTATATAAGTTGCGGCTTTTCAAGTTTCCTTGTCTCACTTGATCGTCGTCTTTCTGAGTGTGTGTGTCAAGGCAGGAGGCGGGACGCTCATTCTTCGGCAGGCAGTACATCAGCCAGGTAATGGCCCCCTAAATTCTCTTTCCTGTAGCTACCTCCGCAGACTTATCCGAAGGGAAAGTACACATTTTTTTACTATGTAAAAAACCTTCCTAAAATGTAATTTTTCTTTCGGCTAATGTAAAATTTCATTAAGTCTTTAACTGTAAATCGGGGATACAGAGTGAGTTACCCTCTCGAGTTCCCCTTCATCTTGGTTTGAGGTGACTACGATTTCGTAACTGTTTTCTTCTTGTAATGTATTAAATTTATTTCCATGCGAGTCATCTCAGTAGCTTGGGACTAGCCCCTGTTTCGTCGGGCCCAGAGCCTGTTAGTGTGTTATATTTCATTATCTAGGAGCGCAAGTGTACGCCTCCATGCAGTTTGTGTTCGGGCCAGTCATTTAACCCGTTCTTTTTTCCGCAAAGGCCCAGTAGGTTGGGTACTAGATACCCCTGTGTAAAAGTACACTTAAGAAAATGGAAATTGCAACACCATGAAGGCATTGGTCGTTTGTGTTAATTTTCAAGATATGGAACGATGCCATGTAGGTATGTAAACGATCAAAGTTTCAGACCCATTGGATTGTTGATACAGGTCTCGCCACGTGATTGGTCGCGGAGGAATCAACTCCAGTATACGGACTCTGGTGTAGCGTAGTTGACTTGCAGTCAGTGCAGTGAAGTGTTCCCCGTCAAACATGCCTCGACGACAGAGAAGAGCACGCTATCAACAGCTGTCGCCGTTTGAGAGGGCTCGGATAATTGGGCTGTGTGAGGCTGGATTATCGCTAAGGACTGTCGCTGCATGTTGGCCGACAGGCATCTACGGTACAACGTGTATGGCAGCAGTGGTCAAATGAAGGTACCCACACTCGTAGACCTGGCACAGACCCAGCGCGACAGACAACTGTGAGAGAGGATCGCCGCATAATTCGGATTGCCCGGATGAAACCCCATCCAACAGCAGCGCAACTTCGAGCAGCTGTGGCACCCCACGTTACACAACAAACATTCAGTAATCGCCTGCGTGCAGCTGGCTTACGAGCCCGTGTCCCTGCAAAAGGTGTTCCATTGACCCCACAACAGCGACGTGTAAGGCTGGCCTGGTGTCGAGAAAGATCGACGTGGGTCGACGAATGGCATAGGGTCGTCTTTAGTGATGAATTGCGTTTCTGTCTTGCCCGCAGTGATCGCCGGAATCGTGTGCGCCGACGTACCGCGGAGAGGGGCCTCCCAGATCTTATTGTTGAGAGGCACACAGGGCCAACACCAAGCATTATGGTCTGGGGAGCTATTGGCTTTAATGCGAAATCACAATTAGTGCTTGTTGAGGTCACTATGACTGCTCGACAGTAGTTGATAGGGTACTCAATCCAGCGGTTGTCCCTATGATGGAGAACATTGCTAATGGGATGTTTCGGCAAGACAACGCCCGGGTTCACACTGCATGCATCTCCAGAGACGCTCTCCACAAATCACAACCTTAGAATGGCCCGCCAGATCCCCGGACCTCAGTCCTATTGAGCATGTGTGGGACATGATGGGTTAACAACTGGCCAACCGTCCTCAGCCACCCACAACTCTGGAACAACTGACCCGTGCAGTGCAGCAAGCATGGGCCACAATTCCTCAGGAAGCGATCCAGGGTCTTATTGACGCCGTGCCTCGACGAATTCACCAATGTATTGCAGCTCGTGGTGGGCACATCCTATATTGATTGTTGTCCAAACTTGCAGTCAGAGGGAGCTGAAAGTGTAACAATAGAAACACAACCTAACACTCGTCCTGCATGTTCAATTGCAGCAATGTAGCACCATTCCTTCTGGGTGTTGCAATTTCCATTTTCTTCAGTGTATTTCCATTTGTAATTCGTGCCTTGTGAGGCCACAGAGTGTAAGATTGTGATGTAATGTTGCCTTGAGTGGGTTGCAAGAAATCGAGAGCATGCAAGCTCTTTTCAAAGTTTTGTAATAGTGAAGGGTGCCTTTAGAAGGCTAAATATTGTAACTTTGGAGCAAGAGGTCTTAAACTGGAATATTTCCGTCCCTGTCTAACCATTGAGATTTCGTAAGTTTTGTAAACTGGATCCGGTATCTCAGGTAAACTAAGGGCTTGGAGCCCAAAAGCTGTAAAATTCACTAATTTGGGTTTTTCTAAGTCTGGTTTCAAGATTGCTAATTGTACCTGTCATGTTGTTGTGTTCACTAAGTGAAGAAATTTGTTAAGTTGGATATTTTAAAAGAAATATAACCTTTAAAAGTTTTAATTCAATTCTTGCTATTGTAGTTAGACCCATTCACCCCAGTACCTTCTTTCATCTCTGTCTGCTCCACGGATATCTCCGTAATAATATTAATAATGATAATAATAAGTTGGCCGTGCGCGTAGAGGCGCGCGGCTGTGAAGCTTGCATCCGGGAGATAGTAGGTTCGAATCCCACTATCGGCAGCCCTGAAAATGGTTTTCCGTGGTTTCCCATTTTCACACCAGGCAAATGCTGGGGCTGTACCTTAATTAAGGCCACGGCCGCTTCCTTCCAACTCCTAGGCCTTTCCTATCCCATCGTCGCCATAAGACCTATCTGTGTCGGTGCGACGTAAAGCCCATAGCAAAAAAATATTATTAATAATAATAATAATAATAATAGTAATAATAATAATAATTCTGACATATAGAAGAGGCTTCCCCTATAGAACAGATATACCGTATAGTAAATAGGCAGGCAGCGCCTTATCTCCTAGCATTAGTGCTAGTGAAGCCAGAAACTTGCGGCCGCCGCCAACTTACGTCACTACAGATTCACTGAAAACATGCATGTTATTATGTTACGTGCAGTTTTGTTTTATGTTGTTTTTATGTACATTTCACATTTTTTCGGAAAACTGCTCTGTGGCAGAATGATGAATACCCGTGTAGTGCTTGGGTGTGATTTTTTCCTATTCACGAAAAAAGAATAGGGAAGGAATATGTGTTTCAATACACCGGTAAGTTGCGTACTTGTGCTCATGTACACTTGTTGCCTACTTATTAATGAAATGAGATTTACGATTAAAGATGCCTATTTCACTTCCTTCCGATGTATATTTTTTGGCGTAGCTCCCTTGTGATGGAGTGCGGCATAGGGCATAATAATACTAATGTTACTACAAAATTTGCTTACAAGTTAAGTTTTAGTTGTGCTGGTATTAGTAATTGAATAATAGCGGCCTCGGTCTCTTCTAATCTTTAAAGATATGTTAAGAAGATGTCAAAATTGCTGTTAAAATTAGAGTGCAATTTTGGTAAGCTTGCATCAGTCGAAATATGGCGTTAGGTTTATTATCACAGAATATTATTGAATATATCTCAGGATTTGTGGTAAAGATGTTAGCTAATTCCCTACAGTGTGGTACTTGTAAGGAAAATTTTGTACAAAAAGAAAATCCTTAGGCGCGCTGAGTGGCTCAGATGGTTGAGGCACTGGCCTTCTCATCCCATCTTGGCAGGTTCGATTCTGGCTCAGTCCCGTGGTATTTAAAGGTACCGGTATTCTCATATGTCAGCCTCGTGTCGGTACATTTACTGACACATAGAACTCCTGCGGGCCAAAATTCCGGCACCTCGGCGTCTCTGAAAACCGTGAAAGTTGTTAGTGGGACGTAAAATAAATATCATTAACCATTATTATTACAAAATCCTCATCCATTCAATTCTCTCCAGAATAGAAGTAATCTGCATGTTCCTAAGAAAGATGTTCATATGTGCAAACTTACTGAGATGTATTTCGGAGAGAATAAATGTAATGGTTTAAGCTCAGTCTTGAAAGGGAACATACCAAATGAAGTCACAGGATCAGTTGTACGTAAAACTTTTCTTTTTCAAGTTAAAGATCGCATACTTTTGACCTAAACTCAAAGGGCACGCACGTTTATCACCTTATTAGTGTAATTTCATCGCTGTGCTGAAAATACGTGGGAGAACCCGCGTCGTGGCGATGATCGTAAAAACTCGCCACGGTAGATTCATCTCACCTCATACCCGACCCCCTAAGAGAAACTGGACACGGATTGGACAAATAAACAAACCTGAAAATACGTGTGAAACATGCTGTAAGAGAATTGAATGGAAACATATTTGACCAAAGATCGGTCGAAACCAGGTTGGTTATTTTTAAGCATTGGTAAATTGATATACCAGTCTTTCATTTTTTTTGAACAGTAAAATAAAGGACCTAATAGATCTAATTAATCAATGTTATTATTATTATTTCGATGTGCTTTCAATTATTTTAATTATCTCCTGTCCAATATTTCCCTTTCGGCTACTATTTTAAATTAATGCATCGGGTTAGTGTAGTGACGTAAGATGGCGACGGCCGCACGCTTCCGGCTTCAGAATCTTGCTGCTCGATTGCCAGTCTAAATCTATACGTCTGTGCTCTAGATTTAGACAACACTTTGAACATTTTGCTTCGGTGACATCTAGCGGCGAAATGCTGAACTCCGTCGTGCTACCGGAATATGGTTCGGTTATTCAGCCTGGTAACAGGCCACCCCTTTGTACATCGACCTCAGAACCGCTTATAACGCATGAACGTGTAGAAGAGGAATGCGGTTCGATAATTCTGAAGTGGAATTTCCCAAGCACTTGCCAGTTCATTTCCCCGAAATTTGGCATATATATGAAAGGATATGTTTACAATATTTATGTTAAATATCACTAGCCTTCAGGTAATAGTAAAGTTTAAATATCTGGAAATGTTAACACACTTATCAAAACTTTCAGATAACAAGAGAAGCTTTAAGTACATATATTACAGAAGATATTTAATGAAAAACCCAAATTTCACAACTTATACTACCATACTCGCATAATTTCTCTTATAACTTTTTATTGAAATAGACTCAAAATGAATGCAGAATTTCATTTTAAAAGTTCCAAACCTTAATATTATTTCAATTTTTCTGAAAATTATATCAAAAGTCTGTTTGAAATATTGTTTTGGACATTTAAAATTGATTTTATTGTCTCTACTACTTAAAAATAATTTTTTATTACGCATTAACTTTAGTCTATGACCATGGTTGAATGCTTTTTGCTGTGGCGATATATTGATGGTGGACGCAACACTCGTGATTTAAATTAAAATTTGGCTCCTAATTCCAAACTAGACATTTGCCTAAAATTAAAAAATCCACCAGGACATTTACCTTTCCCGATAAAACACCCTATCCCTGACGTGGAGTCCAATCCACGACCTTCACGGTGAGACGAAAATGTATTTACCACCTTGGGCCAGAGAGCCTCTCCAAAAGGGATATAGTTACTATCAAAACGTACCTGATATTATAATCCCTGCTAGTGAATGATGTGGTGACGGATGATCAGAGGTTGACCCTAAAAATGGGTGAATTGGTCGTTAAACTGCATTCTAACCACATATCCGTATACTCACAGTCTTCGACGACGAACGTCTGGTTGTCTCTACGGAAGCCCTGACCATCTTTGCGGATTACGTAGGTCCAGAAATATATGGTATCACCTTTCTTCAGCTCCACGTTGGTGTCCTCGAAGACCCAGCGGCCGTTCCTCGGACTTGTGATTTCTTTGGAATAGGTACCAGCATCCGGGAAATTGAGGGCCTTGTTTATGTTACCGTGGAATTCGAACTGTTTCAAGTCCGAGGAATCTGAAATGAGACACACAAGTCGTTTACATGAAGCTCAACGATGATGGTGTAGAAGAAGAAATCACTGCTACTGATAATCAGAGAACACCATCAATAGGTTGTAGAGTTTATCTTACGCATGACCAGCTCAGAACAACTTCTTCCCCCAGCCTTATGCCAGCAAACCCTGCAGAAACGAAGTAACATTTTTTTGATACGGGGGGAAGATATTGGGGACAAGAACGTAACAAATGATTGCGTTCTGGAACAATTCTTCTTCAATACTTACCTGTAT
The DNA here is from genome assembly GCF_040414725.1 of Anabrus simplex. Taxonomy (NCBI): domain Eukaryota; kingdom Metazoa; phylum Arthropoda; class Insecta; order Orthoptera; family Tettigoniidae; genus Anabrus; species Anabrus simplex. Next base: position 239,046,355 of record NC_090269.1, read on the forward strand.
ATGCACTTCCAGATACTAAATATACCGGGCGAGTTGGCCGTGCGGTCAGGGGCACGCAGCTGTGAGCTTGCATCCGGGAGATAGTGGGTTTGAATCCCACTGTCGGCAGCCCTGAAGATGGTTTCCCGTTGTTTCCCATTTTCACACCAGGCAAATGCTGGGGCTGTACCTTAATTAAGGCTCGGCCGCTTCCTTCCAACTCCTAGGCATTTCCTATCCCGTCGTCGCCATAAGAGTTATCTGTGTCGGCGCGACAGAAAGCAACTAGCAAAAAAAAAAAAAAAAAAAAAAAAAGGTACTAAATAAGTTCCATTCCCAGTGAGGCCAGTAGGTGAAGTACAGCACAAGCTTTAACAAGCTTATTCAAACAATTTGAGGCATTGTTGGTATGGAAACCTAGAGGCTGTTCTTTGACACTCCATACATTTCCATCTCATTGAAACTGCCTTGCCTTGTCCACCAAGAAAGATTAGACCTAAATCCATCAGTACCGAATGAGATATTCGTGTGTCTGAAAGCTTACACTAGGGAGAGTGTGGGTTCAAATCGCAACCATCGGCAATCCTGAATATGGTTTTCCATGATTTTCCGTGGTTTTCCATTTTTACGCCAGATGAATGCTGGGGCCGCTCCTTAATTAGAGCCACGGAATCTTCATTTCCAGTCCCAAAATTCTCCTATGGCATCCTCACTGAAAATCCATTGGAGCTAAATAGAATAAATCTTCGGTGCCCCCTGCCTGTCGTAAGAGGTGGCTAGGAAAGTGGGTTGTCAACCATGTATTCTACCTCAGTCTAACATTACTGCCACTTACTTTTTCCATCATCCTCACTTTGGTATTCGATCTCCCTTGGTCACATCTTGTTCTCTTCCATCCCTGACACTGGTAAGTTTGTAAGGGCTAGGGAGTACTGTAGTGCTGTACATTGTTCGAACTTGAGACGGGTAACCAAGATGGAGCAACATGTGCCTTGCTGCATATGCAACCACCATCGCACACGAGTGTAGAATGTAATCTAAAACGCCCGAGTTTGCTTTCGACAGGGCATGTTCGAAGCGAAGTTTGCTGACCAGGGAGGATGGCCTTGCTTTCCTTACTGGCGTTGGAAGCAATGTGATTCATCCTGAGATGAGCAAGCTCTTGTTTACAAACAGAAAATGCCGGGAATTCGGAGGTATAAAACTATTATAGAATGGTTGAGTTGAGTTGAAGTTCACTATGCCACGTGAATCGATGGACAGCGTTATGGCTAAAATACAAAACTGTGAATATAAACTAATGAAGAGAGATGGGTAAAGTTCTGATGTTTGGAAGAAATCGCTGCTTGTGATCCCTGCAGACAGACGGCAGACCGAGCACTGTTCCTGTGAAACGTGCAATATAGTGTTAACATACAGTATAAATCCCGTTACAACTCATTTGAGAAAACACGTCTGCAAATGTAATACTAGTGCTTCTCGCCAAGCATTGCTCGGCAATACAAAGCAAACCATAACTAGCGCGTGTGTCTTAATGTGTGCCGAAGATTTCCGACCATTCAACGCTGTTGCAGGAGAAGGATTTAAAGTTTTAGGGCAAGAACTGATTAATATCGGTGCTAATTTTGGCAAATTAGATATTGTTGATGTGTTACCACATACGTCCAAGGAAAGGCAGATGAAATACGAAGCGAAGTAATACTTCTGATTATTTCTGCCTTACGCGACAATAATGTTACTCGGCTACTGTAGTCTAAGCAGTTACATTATCTGACGCTGACTAAGCAGCGTATAGACAGAGAGTGGAAGCTGATCAGCATGCGCGTTTTACTGTAAAATTTCCAGACACAAAAAAAAGTAACTAAAATTATAATCGAGGAAGTTTATGAAAGAATGTCTGATTGTAACATTCCTCAACGTGATTATAAAAACATGTTTTTCGTAATAGATAGGGTTCAAATATAAAGAGAGCTTTCGAAGATCATAGACGTATGCCTTGTGCTGCTCACTGCATAAATACAGCACTTGAGCACGTATTTGATGAGTTGAGATTTCTTTTGGAAAATGCTCCAGTATCTACAAACACAATAAACGCCGCAAAGGCTGTGGTGAAGTATCTGAAAAAAAAAAAGCAGTCTTTCTCGCCAGCTTCAAACAAACGTACAGCAAGAAGTAATTACAAGGTAGAATAGTCCCTATGCGATGTTACAGTCTATTTTTAAGAAGCATGATCAAACTGTTGCATTGTTGAGAAATGATAATACCTTGTAGATGTCGGATGGCTGAAGTTATGAAGTTTCAGAAAAGGTAGTATTCCTCCTAAACCATTCAAAGAAGCAACAGATGACCTGGAACATGAAACAACACTAAAATTCACGAGTCTTTGGCTGAATGGTCAGCGTCCTGGTCTACGGTTCAGAGGGTCACGGGTTCGATTCCCGGCCGGGTCGTGGATTTTTATCCTTCATTGGTTATTTCCAATGGCCCGAGGGCTGGGTGTTTGTGCTGTCTCCAACATCTCTGCAACTCACATACCACACATAACACTACCCTCCACCACAATAACACGCAGATAACCTACACATGGCAGATGCCGCCCACTGTCATCGGAGGGTCTACCTTACAAGGGCTGCACTCGGCTAAAAATAGCCATACGAAACTATTATTATTATTATTATTATTATTATTATTATTATTATTATTATTATTATTATTATTATTATTATTAGTAGTAGTATTATTGTTATTGATTTCTGCAGTTTGTGTCACCTAAGTGATATATGCATATAGTCATTACATCAATATTATGTTGAATTTTGTATTTGCTCTTAGAAATCAGTAAAATAAAGCTCAGAGCTCAGAAGTTCTGTGTGAAAAGCTATGTCTCAACTGTACACAAAATAGCCACATTTCTGTGGACTCTGTTTCGCCACCTGCAAATGCTAGAAGATGGAAGGACGGCTGTAATGGACGAAATCAGATGTATCTGTGGGACATTTGATATACGAAGTTCGAAACATAATTTGCTGCCTGTAGTTACCTAATTGCATTCCAACATTCATCAAACAACTTGTTTCGTTACTTTATTTCTAATCTTATCCTTTTCTCTCCTTCACAGCGCACCGTGCATGCAGCGACCATCCTACAATAGCCTCTGAATAAAAAAGAACAAATGTGAGTGGATAAACGACAGTTCTACTCCTGATGACGGATTAGGGATATACTGAGATATGAATCCTGATGATGATGTTGATGACCTATTGCGCTGGTGGAACGAACATGGAACACTCTGTCAGTAGTTATCAGATGAACGTTGTATATTCAAGCAACCAGAACAGGCAGTGAAACAAACTTTAGTAAAGCTGGAATGCTTTTAACAAGTCGCAGGAGTCAGCTAGATCCAAATCAAGTCAACGATTTGTTATTAGTTCATAACATTCATGATAAATAATTATTTTGTATTTTATTCCCTATTTGGCGCTACAGTTTCTGCACTAGTCATATCTCCTTGGATAGAAAACTTTGAGCAAAGAGGATTTACATAATTTTGAGGTTGACATTTACCTTTATGTAAATTCATTAATTCAGGGTTCGTAACTAGCAGTTATTTTTCATATACTTAGTTCCATTCATTTATACGTGTGATTATACCGGGTGGTCCGCCAGCCCTTTGCGATCCAGTTTTATGCATCCCTTCACATTTACTACAATTCTGAAAGACATCGGTCCCTCTCCCTAAACCGGGGTAATATAACGAGATGTGTGTTTACGGGCTAGAAGACAGCAGGCAAAAAATAAGGCTGAAGTTACCGTCACGCTGACCACGTGACACTCTAATATCTTGGCTTGTATGGCCATAGATAATGGGTGATTATTCTTCGACATACGCAGGCCAAAGTTGTTATATACACTACTCAGAAAAGAAATTGTACATGTTCATACCTCAATACCTCGCATGCATAACGAAAGAAAAACAAACACCCAATTAAAAACTTTCCTTTTTAGAACAATGAAGAACTAAAATGATATTGACGACGTCATTGAAACACGTGTCATAAACTAAATGGTCCATGGTCATACACGAAAATGGCTACGCGGTAATTCAGCGCCTTAATAAGGAGTATTGCCACCCACCACATGGATAACAGCTTCACAACGCTTTGCCGTGTTTCTGACAAGGCGCCGCATGTTCAGTTGAGGCAAACGTCCCCACTCCTTCAAAAGGACATCGAGTGTTTGGGGTGATTGATTTCTCGCTCGGATGCATAATTCCAGTTAGTCCCAGACTTGTTCGATCGGATTCAAGTTTGAACTTCTGTAAAGCTAATCCATTCGTTGCACCTGATGCTCTTGCAAGAATCTCCGATTGATGCGCTCTAGCATTATCATGCAGGAATACTGCGTTTTCTCTAAGTTTCCTCACGTGAGGAATCGCACGCGGCACAAAGATCTCGTCAATGTACTGGCGCTGACGAGCAGATAAGGTTCCATTGCGAATGATCAGAAAATCGCTTTTCGTGTGAAGACTTAGGCCTGCGTACATCTTAACAAGTCCACCTCCATAACAGCGAGACAAAATCCCTCTCTACGACTTCTCCAGACACGCAAATATAACGATATAACGTGAAACAGGATTCATCTGAGAATAACACAGGACGCAAGGGTCCTCACCGCCATTGCAGGTGATCGCTGGCAAACTGCAGTCTCCTAACACAATGTCGTCTGTTCAGTATAAATAATTGAGCGGGTCGTTCTGATCTTAAATTGGCCTCTCAACGATTATTTCAGACTGGTCACTAATGCGCACTCCAGACTACAGGACTATCTGTAGTGCTCACACTGTAACTTGCAGTTTCGGAAAGCTTGTAGACGTACAAAACGATCCTGTCCCTGGGTTATTTTCCATCGGTGATCCGTACCAGGTGCCCGCCAACATTTCTTGGAAACATTTCCACAGATACCGACTCGTATTCTGAGCAACCCCTAGTATTCTAGCAACACACCTCTGCTAGTAGCTTTCCTGTAGCACTGTAAGTGCTCGAGTGAGTTCATTCGACGACAACTTCTTCCCCCGTTGCCTACTTCGCTCCGCACGATCAGCCACAACTTGCAAACAGTACACTCCACACAGACCAACCTTCACACACACTTTGAACTGGGGAAGTTGTACCTTTCCACTGACTCGACACCTCCCATACATCCAAATGACGGTGAAGTCATCTGTTATGTAAACAAGACACGTTATTGCCGTAATAGTCCAAATCCCATCCCACTATTTATTCGTACAATGTAATTGAGAACACCTAAAGACGTGACCAAATTTATTTTTGAACAGCGTACGTAGTCTTTCCACTCTGTGTGTATATTCATACAAATAAAAATTAATGATAAACCAGTTTACTTTCTATATATTCATTCTTAATGTTTCTTTTCTAATAAGTGTTACTTGTACTTCTCTTAAAACAATAATCCACCACCACCATTGTATTTACTACATAGGGTCCTATACTGAAACAACCCGTCAAACTCATATCTCTTTCAAGACATAGAGGTCCCTAGCAATATGGATGGTACAGGTTTTCACTTCCCAAAACTCGGCACGTAGTGGAACAGCCACTTTTGTTTCCAGGAATTAAATTAATACTCAACTCTATTGTAGGCTGAGCGAAACTCATTGGCTATTTCCTCTCAGGAACTGGAGGCGTTATTTCTAAATACCTCAAATTCTTAACGAGAAATCGAACCTTTTTCCTTCCAGAAAAAACAACTACAGTCCTCACATACTTAAATTAATTAATGAATTAATTAATACGAGCATCAAGGGCACAGTATATAAAGGTAGAAATTTGAGTTTCTGACTGTTGAAGGTAGCTGGAGGAGAAGCTCACCTGGTATGGAGACCCTCAGACCTCGGGGGTACAGTGCTTCCACAAGAGCGTCAGGTACGGTGTAGGGCTCGTTGGTGTTGCTTGATTTCATGGACAGTAAAGTTGTAGTCACGGTGACAACAACTGGAAGAGAAGAGTTCGGTGAGCAGGGAAAATGCCTTCAGGACATTTCAAAACATGAGAAAGAAATAATAATAATAATAATAATAATAATAATAATAATAATAATAATAATAATAATAATAATAATAATAATAATAATAATAATAATAATAATAATAATAATAAGATAGACATTCTAATATAAGCTGTCGACTGCCACGAGTATCATATCTGGTAGGCTACTCGTTGCTACGAAAATACCATGATAATCATTCTCTCTGTGTTATTATGTTAGGTTACTTAATTTACAAAAAAGTACTAAATGTATAATGATACAAAAACCATCACCATCGACAGTTACCTCGTTACCATAATAACAGAACAATATTTCCATGTGTTGTATGCCGTCAAGATTGTTCTTATTATTCTCACGATTCATGGACGATAATTTCGACATCATGAAAAATGGTGACACTGTTGTGAATGCAATGTGATAAAACTCACCGCGTACTTACTACTTCATGAAGCCTGTGTTGCCTTAGGGGATATAACATTCTATTTCGAATATTTAATATATATTTAGCAAAGATTTCCTCAAAGCGAAGGTTATTTCCAGATGGCTTCAGAGTGATCCGATTGTCCAATGCCGTATTCCAGTACGGCTTATCGCGGAGATTATGATACAATCGTTTGACATCTTGAAATGTTCAAAATTTCCACGCTTGAATACAGGCCTCATTGAGTTCTATGCTCCAACATTCTGGGTACAGTGTGCCTCAACGTAGGTCAGTTCAGTTAAGACAGACTCAGTATGTATCATTCTTTAATTCCAGCAAATAAATATATTTGGCCCTGCGTATGAGACACTCTTCGTTCGACTCCTTGGCTAAGTGGTCAGCGTCCCGCGTTCGATTCCCGGCCGGGTCGGGGATTTTAATCTCTTCTGATTAATACTTCTGGCTCGGGAACTAGGTTATTGTGTTTATCCCAACACTTTCCTCTCCTTGTTCAGACAACACACCAAACTACCAACCTCCACAGAAACACGCAATAGTGATTACATCCCTCCACAAAGGGTTGGCGTCAGGAAGGGCATCCGGACGTAAAACGGGGCCAAATCCACATATGCGTCAGAGATCGCACCCGCGACCCCACAGATGTGGGAAAAGCTATAGAAGAACTATGAGAAACTCTCCCTAAAATTGTACCCTGTGCATTTGTTGCATTCAGATAGTTTAGAGAATTTTAGAACCACTTGTAAACATAACCTCTGTCAGATTATTATTATTATTATTATTATTATTATTATTATTATTATTATTATTATTATTATTATTATTATTACACGTCCGTGCAGGACAGTATTAGTCCGCACAAGCGATTCTTTCTCAACGATGGTACCGCCAAATTATTGTTCATTATTCTGAAGTAGATTAAGTCTCTCGGTTTCTGTATTTCTACTTTTATTTTTATGTTTTATTTTTAGATATTAAGTATTTTAGGTCATAAGTCTACTTCGAACTTGAAAAAGTATTAATGTACTGTAAATTCTGATTGATGCTTTACTTCTTAGTAATGTTGTGTATTTTTATTTTTTGATATTAAGTTCTTACTGACATTTGTTATTTTTAATAATTAATGTATAGTGACTGCAAACCACCTGTAACTGGTTGTATGAAATAAATAAATAAATAAATAAATAAATAAATAAATAAATAAATAAATAAATAAACTCAGTATGTCCCAAAATAATGTATACCGGACCTCCTTCATTCATTTAAAAAGTATAAAAACTAGCAAAAGTATAATAACTGACTTGAAAAGGAAGGTCCAAAGAGTCTACGTGAAAAAGTTGAATGTGAGATGGGGGACAATATTGAGCGGTGTGCGGTTCCATACTGTAGTGAAATCGGAATTCGGAGCATGCGATAAAATTAGTAAAATCTTGGGGCTACAACCTGATAGTACATACTGTGAAGTATCGTTCGTTTCATCCATGCGAGATCAGTGATATCTGCAATAATATATGCGAAGAAACTTTATTAGGTTCATGAAAAATTGTGAGAGAGTTGTGAACTTCCAGATATTTCCAAAGTGTCTCAATATCTTAATTTAACCGACATATGCCCATTACCCTAATTTTGGGGCGGCTGGTTGTTACTACTTTCTGAGAGGTAATGTTTGTCTTAGGAGAAGTTTTACAGTGTGGGTGAATAAAGGTGGTAAGACCGCAGACAGCTCATCGTACTCAAACACAGAACTACATTCTTTGACCAATTAGCCACTGTTGAATATGTGCCAGCTGTACCAGGCAGATGTCCCTGAATAAACAATAAGGAAATCAATTACTTTAGTGTTTTAAAATATTATATGTGTTTCTTTATTCATTAGAGCTTTAATAATAATACAGGAACAAGAAACTGGTCATTAATAATACAGGAACAAGAAACTGGTCATATTTATTCATTTGAAAACTCTACAGACTCATTTATTTCGCTGCCCCAAAAAAGAGATGGTGGGCATAGGGGGGGGGGGGTTTACACTGTTTCATACAATTGTATAGTCCTATAATGACATACGCTTTAATTACATATATGAGTGATTATATCACTTTAAAAACCAAAATGTGTTGTAATTTACTCACTTAAATTGTGTTTTACACACTTACAATAGTTTTTAGATTGACTGTTGACAGAATACTTACAAATTCTTATCCTGGAATTGCAGGTTCGATTCGCCAATACTGATTTGAGCAGCCGAAATCAATGCGCTGAACTCTAATGAGAAGTACACAGAGGTACAGCCATTTTGAGATTACGTAAACAGAAAGTCTTACACTATTTTCTCAATGACCGGGCGAGTTGGCCGTGCGGTTGGGGGCACGCGACTATGAACTTCCATCCGGGGGTTAGTGCGTTCGAATCCCACTGTCGGCACCCCTGAAGATGGCTTTCCGTGGTTTCCCATTTTCACACCAGCCAAATGCTGGGGCTGTACCTTAACTTAGGCCACGGCTGCTTTCTTCCAACTCCTAGGCCTTTCCTATCCCATCGTCGCCATAAGACTTATCTGTGACAGTGCGACGTAAAGCAACTAGCCAAAAAAAAAAAATTCTCAATGATGTTTACCTCAACACAGATGAATCTGTGGTTTCATACTTTGGAAGACATGTAACGAACAGCACATCCAGAACAAACCGATAAGGTTTGGTTTCAGATTACGGTCCATGTATTTGAGATTAGGATATCTAGTTCAAGCTGGTCCGCGCCAGGGTATTAGCACAGGTAATACCAATTCTGATCTTGCTATTTGAGGCTCAGTTGTTATACATAAAAGTAAACTGCCTCAGGAGTCTACTTATATTGCATTTATGCAAGCTAGCTAACAGTGGTCACGATTGTACGGGTACAGTTCGCAATAATCTTACTGAAATGTCCACCTGTGGTGAAAAAGCTTCCTCGAGGGAGTTACGACCAGGTTACAGATGTCAAGTCGGGGATAACACTTGTTAGGTTCAATGAGGATAATCTTATGACTCTGGTATCAAACCAAGAAGTATTCCACTTACGGTAGTGATAGTCTTTTGAGTTCAAAATAACAGAAGAAAATATCTGTAAGGCAGCCATCTGTTGCAGAATGGGGGGAAGGGGACGACTACGGCGACGATGACGACGACGACGAGATAGTCTCAAGTAAAAGGTGTCAGTTTTCTGGCCCTTTACTGCATTGAAGAAATGGTATTGGTAATTGATAGTGCCCCATATTAAGCTGCAGTTTGAGTAATGCCTTTAGATTTACAGGATTTACAGATTTGCAGGTACGGCAACATGTGTATATTGGGCAGAAATAACGGGATAAAATGGGGGTGTAAGAGAAACAGTCCCAGTGGCATTGCTGTTCGCTTCTCACCAAGGCAGTCTGAGTTTGATTCCCGATCAATGAATGTGGGATTTTTCGAAAGTAAGTTGTAATATGTGGTGAGACTGAGAACTAAAACTATAGGAAATATAATTTTAAAGTTTTTTTATTTAACGTCTCTGAAGAATTTCATTTCTTTGGACTCTGCTGGAATTTTTTTAATGTAACTGGAACATGTTTGTAATAATCTTTTTTAAATAAGGAAACATCAAAATATATCGAACAGTATGAACATTGCAAGATGCAAAAGCGTTTTGAGTGATTTTTTTTGTGTATGTAAATTTTATGTAATTCCATATTCTATTTAAATTTTTCTTGGCTGTATAGTATGAGCTACTGCTCCTGTTTCTTCTGGATCCTTCTGATCCAAATGTTGTGTTGTTGCAGTGAATGTCTAAAGGCTGATGAGCTTTTAAAATTCGTAGTTACCTCCGGGAATGTAATTAGGAGTACCTTTACGTGGGTACGAAGTCCTGAGGGTCTCGAGTTTGGGAGTTTGATCTTCCTTTGAAGTGTGAATTTAACTATGGGAAGCTCATGCTTCCTTCTTTTACAACTTGTTTTACGTCGCGCAGACACAGATAGGTCTTATGGCGACGATGGGACAGGAAAGGGCTAGGAGTGCGAAGGAAGCGGCCGTGGCCTTAATTAAGTTACAGCCCCAGCATTCGCTTGGTGTGAAAATGGGAAACCACGGAAAACCATCTTTAGGGCTGCCGACAGTGGGGTTCGAACCCACTATCTCCAGAATACTGGATACTGGCCGCACTTAAGCGACTGCAGCTATCGAGCTCGGTGCTCATGCTTCTTATACCAGATTCCAAAGATCGTCTTACCATGGCAAAGGCTAATAAGTCTTGTGAATTGGTAACTATTTCCCCCAGTTAATTATAAAGCTTAAACACTTGTCATATATCTTTCTAAATATTTATTTATTTTTGTTGTTTTTTTTTTTTTGGAGAAAAGAAACATAAAGGAAAGAACAAAAGATTATTTTGGAAATACCTTTCCAATTTAAAGTTTCCTTGATGTGGTAATTCATCCAGGAACCTAAGCTCCGCTACTTCTATTCCTCTCCTGCCCTTGTGCATAACTATTATTACTATTGTTATTATTATTCCTTTTTATAACCAACAAGGTGGCAGTACTCACTTTCCTTATGAACCTACATATTTTTCCACAAAGACATTAATTTTTCTTTACGACCTTCTCCAAAGGTACTGATTTTACCACTGGTCCATTCTGAAGAAATATTCACTCCCATCTGTTCTTGTGGTCCTAAATTTGTAACATCTTGTCACATATTACAACCTAGTTTTTTTTTTTTTTTTTTTTTTTTTTTTTGCAGAAGATCACTCATTTCTCTGTAAGAAGTCATTTTTCTGAGTTTATGTCCGGCAATTGGCCCCATCATGTTAAAAAAGAATTCCCTCTTGAATTTCAGCAAATCTTCCAGTACTTGCGATGTTTTCTTCTCATTCACTTGAATCACTAGTTGCAGGTTCAGGAGATACTTCAAAAGCATCGTCATGCGTTCTTTTATTGTATTCATTTTTCTCTAACTTGTGAACCACCAGCAGCCTTGCTCCTACTGAGTCATAAAATATATCTCCGTACAGGTAAAGGCTTCCACTATTCGTAACCTCGGCGCGTGAAGGGGTGGAGTGGTTAGCTCTATGCTCGGCCGCCTTTGCCCCCACAAATTTACCTGGTACTCATTTTTTATGTAGGCTGAGTGAACCTCAGGGCCATGTGCACCTCCGGAAGTGGAAATCTCGTTTCTTGAATTTTACGACTTCCTGACGGGGATTCTAACCTACGTCCTTCCGGGCGATCCGAAAACGCCTTTACCGCCTCGGCCAGGCAGCGCCTTGCTTCTACTGAACAACTGTGAATTCACTTGCCTCGGCAGCACAAACCGAGTGTTTTGAACATTTCAAATTATATAAAAACAATGAATGCAATTAAATTTAAATATACATTAACCCCACATAATTAGGAAAGAACGTAGCTCATCTAAAACTCGTGAGGCTATTTATTACGTGTTTGACGAGAACAGATTGTTTGCTGAAGGGTGAGGAAACGAACCCCCTACTCTATTGTATTCCAGTAAATAAACAATGTGGAACGACAAGAAAGAGCAAGATGATGACTATACCTTTTTTGTAACTCAAAAACTGACGACAGGAAATGGTTTTAGAAAGGCAAGTTGCAGGAACTTCAATCATGTGGGCTCGTGCGCATTATACGTATAGACACGTAACGAAAGCAGACAAACAAGCTTGATTTTAAGCCATTAGTCATCACTTCACAGGAATTTTGATGGGATATTCCGAATCATGTCCAATTCATGGGTTTGTTTTCGTAAAACAGGTGCCGATATTGCGTAACTTTGCGACCGCCACAAAAAAGCACTGATTAATATTATTATTATTATTATTATTATTATTATTATTATTATTATTATTATTATTATCCAAAGGCCATTTCTTCAACATATACTTTGGTTTTATAAAATAAGCCATCATGTTCACAGAAAGCCCTTTTAGATCTTCGATCCATTAACTATAACACTACGTAGAGTAATGATGATGTTGATGATTATCATCATCATCACCATTATCATCGTGGCCACTCTATGTCTACATGAAGTGAGAGAGTTGAAATCGTTCTCAGGATTTGAACAGGAATTCTCCTCTGCTAGAATCATTAGCGGGCGAAAATTGTTCGTTCGTTCGTAATCTGTTTATCCTCCAGGGTCGGTTTTTCCCTCGGACTCAGCAAGGGATCCCACCCCTACCGACTCAAGGGTAGTGTCCTGGAACGTCAGACGCTGGGTCTGGGGATACCATTGGGGAGGATGACCAGTACCTCGCCCAGGCGGCCTCACCTGTTATGCTGAACAGGGGCCTAGTGGGAGGATGGGAATTTTGGAAGGGATAGACAGGGAAGAGGGAAGGAAGCGGCCGTGGCCTTAAGTTAGGTACCATCCCGGCATTTGCCTGGAGAAGTGGGAAACCACGCAAAACCACTTCCAGGATGGCTGAGGTGGGAATCGAACCCCCCTCTACTCAGTTGACCTCCCGAGGCTGAGTGAACCCCGTTCCAGCCATGGTACCACTTTTCAAATTTCGTGGCAGAGCCGGGAATCGAACGCGGACCTCCGGGGGTGGCAGCTAATCACACTAACCACTACACCACAGAGGCGGACCGAAATTTGTTTATAAATCTAAAATACCTCAGTTGAAAGGTAAGAGTGTGAACTGTAACTCAAATATTACTGGTTCCTGAATTAGTAACTCAAGAAAAGATCACATTTCTTGGCCATTTTAAAGCGAAGTAATCATACGTCAAAACGTTAAGAGAGGATTGTATTTCCCCAAGAGAAATAGAGACTTCTTTTAATTTATTATAGAGCCCAACTGCCGTGAATAAAACATCATTAGTAATTGATTCCCAGGATTGGAATTTCCATTGTTCTGTGCCGGCTGGTAATATTGTGCTTAGAAAGGCACATTCATAGCACATTCACATTTAACCTCGTCCCAGGGGTCAATATTGCTGACGATACAAATTGGTAGAGGACGCTCCAACGAGTTAATTCGCTGGAGACTGTTGTTGTTGACTGAACTGTTGCTAAGAGATTCGCCTTGAATAGGTGCTCCCAAATCTTGACTACTGCACACATATATATATCTGAACGTCAATTGTAAATGCAATGCGACGATTTTGAAATTTATGTCGTATGTGACCTGTTTTGGTCGTGCCCTCTTATGGGTTCACTATTGTACATATGTTTGCAGGAATGAGGATAAGCTATGTGATACTTTCGTGTGTGGAGGTCACAGAACACCAATATATAACGGTGGAGGTAGAACCCAGCGAAAAACAATGATAGGTGATCATTTAACAGTTTAGCTTTATGCCGTCCGCCGCACTGCCGCACGATATAGTTTACCATGGTCAGAACTGTCCATCTGACCTGCCCTAACGGTAAATCAAAATATACCCCTCTGCAGTTTCTTTCAGCTCTCCTGTAAAGTTAGCGAAATGTCACTTACGGCAGTTTACCTCCCACGTCCAGATATGTGAACTTGCATTTGGAAGATAGTGGGTTCGAATCCGACCATCGGCAGCCCTGAAGATGGTTTTCCATGGTTTCCCATTTTCATACCACGAAAATGCCGGCGTAGTACCTTAATTAAGGCCACGGCCGCTACTTTCACAATCCTAGCCCTTTCCCATCGTTCCGTCGCCGGAAACCTTCGGTGTATTAGTGCGACGTTAAACAAGTACCGTAACAAAAAGAAACTACTCTGTATATTGGAATCGATGATTGCAGAAAGACTTAAATCCACAAAGTCAAATTTCTAGGAAATTAAAGTAAATTATTTTTATTTTTTACGTCACTCTAGCATTACTTTACTAACTTTGTTGTTGGCGTAGAACAGATCTATATTTTCGGAACTCTATTGGGCCGGGTGAGCGTTATGCCTACTGCTCACGGTAAGATGTTTCGTACAATTTGTTGTACAATTAATTTTATAAAAATTTGGGAAAACAAGTTGTGTTGCTCACGGTAATATTTTTTTTCTAGGGGCTTTACGTCGCACCGACACAGATAGGTCTTATGGCGACGATGGGATAGGAAAGGCCTAGGAGTTGGAAGGAAGCAGCCGTGGCCTTAATTAAGGTACAGCCCCAGCATTTGCCTGGTGTGAAAATGGGAAACCACGGAAAACCATCTTCAGGGCTGCCGATACTGGGATTCGAACCTACTATCTCCCGGATGCAAGCTCACAGCCGCGCGCCTCTACGCGCACGGCCAACTCGCCCGGTAAAATTATTTTATAAAATCCGTGGAAGCATCAGGTTGGCCATCTATGAACTCACTTCTGAACTAAAATGTGTATGTCCTGCCATCTAACGATAAATTTTAAACCAAGAATCAGCTGTTTGAGAGTATGGCTCCAACAAAGCAAAACTTGCTGCTTTAGTTGCAATTATATGTTGTACAGTGGTAAAAAGGAAGAAAAGAAATGCCAGGAAATGCTGGACACGGGATTGGATCAAAAGAAGAGAAGAAGGTAGTGGATTACTGTCCTTGGTCGAAAAATAGTTGAGGTTAGAAGACCAGTATTCATATAGGAATTCGGCGATTGCGTTTTCTGCCTCTCTTCTTGCATTTCGGTTGTGGGGGATCTTCTCTCCAGGATCTCAAATCTGGGTAAACCTCAAGTGAACTCCACAACTCGTCGCAGAAGACACTCCTGTTATTTTTGATCGGCCGGGTGGCTACACATCTTTACTTTCCACTCGCGCCGAGCCAACAAAGCATATAGGCCGACTCCTCGTTGGATGTCAGCCTCCCTACCACCAACCACCATGACGACCACCACCACGACCATCACCACTACCTTTGCGACCGCTGCTCACACCTTTTCCTCGCTTTCCATCACAACTGTTACGTCGTCCCATTCATCGCCGCTTCTATCCACCTCTCTCCCCGCGCTACCTCCTGTTGATCCACCTCGACTATTACGTATTCCTCCCCGCTACTTCACCCGCCCTTCTACGCTGTCTACATCTGCCTTGCCGACCACGACATCACCACCACCACTGTCCGTCGTAACAGCAGCAGCCGCTCATCAACCTCCAACACCGTCAGACACATCAGCCACAAACGAAGTCTTCAGTTGCGTCATCCGCGGCGTAAGCCCACTCATCCCGGCAACCGACATTCAAGAACAACTTCGCCTTCAAGCCATACCCGTCAAGAGGGCATTCCGTATCTACAACTCCACCGGTCCGACGTATTTAATCAGACTTCAGCTTTCCAGTGCAGCAGCCGTCGCCCACCTGATCTCCAGCGGAGCACTTCTCTACGGCCGTCGTCATCCCGTCGAACCCTCTCGTTCACCTCCCCGCCCTAGATATCACCACTCCACCTCTCGTCGCCATACCCGGCCTGATCATCCTCCCTTCCAACGCTCTATCTATGTCCGTCCAACTCCTTCTTCAGCTAATATCTCCCTCCCACCATCACCGACCCTTGAACATCTCCGACACCTCACAACTGTCCTCTATCACATCGCTTCAACACTTTACCACCTTACACTTCCACGACACTTCCTTCTCGACACTCCTGTATAAATCTCAATCCGTATAGCCAGTCATCCAAATTTTCACACCGTTTTTCCCTCTTCTTCATCTCAAACATCCCACTGTTCTCTCCACATCTCCCGGCCCGAGAGATCGCGACACGATCTAGGGGGCCCGCCCCGTCCGTCGGGCGGGGAATGAAAGCTCTGCAGCAGCAGCAGCGGTTGTGGGGGACGAACACCTGCTCTGGTTGGAGAGGGGAACACACATAACACACGCCCGAAATTTTTCGGCTGGGTGGCCATCATCTTTAATAGCTCACTCAGTCGGCCCACTATAAACACAAACAGGCAGACGCCTAGTTGGCAGTCGCCTATCCTCATCATGACCTACTGCCTCATCCCTGGCGTGGAACTCCACATTCCCGAAGATCACATATTTGAAGACCTCCAAGCAGACGACGTTCCAGTTCTCAACGCCTTCAGACTACAGGACGGTCAGACCGCAGCACC
The DNA here is from genome assembly GCF_040414725.1 of Anabrus simplex. Lineage (NCBI taxonomy): Eukaryota > Metazoa > Arthropoda > Insecta > Orthoptera > Tettigoniidae > Anabrus > Anabrus simplex. Next base: position 239,062,856 of record NC_090269.1, read on the forward strand.
ATCTACTCACGTTTTAGTCCAACTAGAAGGAGAAGCAGCCCAACGCCGCCTGTTCACCACCGGAGCAAACATCCATAATAAAACCTACGCAGTGGTGCCAACCCCCCCATGCATCCTGAACCAAATAAAAGCCGACCCTTATCACATCCCCATCATCCAGGTGCCCCCATCGCCCCTACCAACCTTACCCACAACAACAACAACAACAACAACTACCCTCACAACCATAACTCCGTCAACTTTTACCCCCTCCCCAGACATATTCACCACCGTCACAACTTCCCACCCATCCCCAGTAATGTCATCATCCCAGCAGACCCCAGCCACCCCACCACTGCAATTTCCGCCGGACGCCGCAGTCTCACCACCAGCAAACCAACAACAGACGCCCCCACCAGCCGTCTTCAGCTGTGTACTACGTGGGATATCTCCAGAAGTTACCGAGCAAAACGTAATCCAAGAACTACGGAAAACTGGAGTCAATGTACTTAGAGCCATCAGAATTTACAACAGCCATGGACCTACTTTCATGATGCGCCTCCAGATGCCCAGTAAAGAAGACGCCCAGCACCTCATCAGTACCGGCGCACAAGTCTATGGTCGCCGCCATCGAGTAGAGCCCTCCCACTCCCCACCCCTACCCCCACGAAACCGCCAACCATCGATCAATTCACACCGCCGCCCCCAGCCAACCCTCCCCTGTGTTCCCCCATATCTACAACAAACTCCGTTCCCTCTCCCAACTGGACCCATCCCTCTACCTCTCCAAACATACGACCTTCTTCGCCTCCTCATTCTATCTCTCCATAACATCACCACCACCCTCCAGTTCCTAACCTCCCATAGCTACCCCGGACCCTACGTCCGACCGACTTAGGCACATCATACTCATCTTTAAGAATTGTATCACCCCATCCATCAGTCTGCATTGTAAAACTCACCAAAATATCAATAAAGTCTTATATATACCAGCACTTAGACAAGACGCAAATCCTCTCCCATCTCCTAACTCTTCACATCCTTTACCCACCTCCTTCTTCCATCACATCTCCCCAACCCGCCCGCATCTCTTGGCCAGAGAGAGGGCGACACCCTCTAGGTGGCCCGCCCCACCCCTTCAGGGTGGGGAATGAAAGCATTGAAGCAAGCAAGCAGCGGTTGTGGTAAAGTGGTGTTTTAACTTCGTACAAACAAGGATATTGCTGGTATTCGTCCAGTAAAGTACTAACAGCTTCCTTAGTCCACCCGGATCCTGCCATTTTAGAAAGAAGTGTTTGTTTACAATCGAGCTTCACAGTCTTCTCACGACGTAGCGCCAGGCATCATCGTGTTGTCAGCTTCGCTGATTGCTTCGTTTCGTAAAATTAATTTTACGGAATAGAACATGTCCTATTTTATGAAAAGTTTTATCAAATGTTTTATAAAACTTTAATTATGACCGTGAGCAACAGGAATTTTATAAAATTAAATTATTGTACAATAAATTTGACAGAAAATTTTACCGTGAGCAACAGACATTACAAAAGCATGGTGGAAGTTTTCAGATCGAAGTCAGTCCTAAACAATACATGCGGCGACAGTGGTAAATACTTAATTTTAAAGAAGAAGAAACACTGTATCTAGCTACAAGAATCTGATTTCAGTAAGACGTCTCTGGGTGATGCAATAGTATAGCCGTGCTACGCGCCTAACAATTAGAGTAGCCTTGGACAACTGTGTGATATCACGTTATGCGAGATGGTGGTGATGGTGGTGATTATTTTAAGAGGAATTACAACTAGGCAACCATATTCTATATAACACTAATCAGAAGGGAAAATGGAAGGGATCCGACACTTCGAAAAATGAAAGTATCGGCTAAAAAAGACAAGGGCCACAAAGGGTGTGGAAATGAAAGACTCCCTAGGATTCGCTAAACCTAATACCGTTGGGGTCGGAAAATAACAAGAGTGGACCAAGGGAGGTCGGATAAGATTGATAAAAGTGAGGAGTCTAGCACACGTGGAAGCAATACCAGGACTCATCTAAGGGCCCCAAGGTCACCAACCCACGCTCCGAAGTTAAGATCCCCTGGGACCCCCTTTTAGTGCATATGATTATGTGAGATATGTCCGACTCGTTGGCTGACTGGTCAGCGTACTGGCCTTCGGTTCAGAGGGTCCCGAGTTCGATTCCCGGCCGGGTCGGGGATTTTAACCTTTATTGGTTAATTCCAGTAGCCCGGGGCTGGGTTTTTGTGCTGCACCCAACATCCCTGCAACTCACACACCACACATAACACTATCCTCCACCACAATAACACGCAGTTATCTACACATGGCAGATACCGCCCACCCTCACCGGAGGGTCTGCCTTACAAGGGCTGCACTCGGCTAGAAATAGCCACACGAAACTAATTTAATGTGAGATGTCATTTGATTTGTTTAAATGGGTTCTACACGTGTACAGCAAAAATATTCATGTAGCGAATATTTGAGACATTTGCGGTGGGAAAATTGCGGGAAGTTTCTTTGCGATATATGGCCAATAAACGGCTTCAAAATTATCAGAAGTTCATTCGAGAGTAGAGTGGCTTGTTAGAATTCCAAGAAGTCCAAGATCACCAGCGTCAAGCGTCAAAAGGTCTGTCGGGAGCGACTCAAATTTAAGGTATTCTTCTTGTTCTTCTTCTGCTTTCCTTCATGGGGCCCCTAAATATTAGTTCCTAATTAGCGTCGACCTCTAAGATATTTTGCTAACATTTTTTCCATCATTGCCACCAAGATATACCTGCACCTTTCACAAAGCTGCAGGTTGTTCTTATTGGGTCTTGTTGGATTTTTTCTCTCTCTCTTCACCTGGTAGCCCTAGAGTGGAGAGTCTGATTCTACCCAGCGCCTCACATTCGAAAAGTATGTGTTCAGCTGATTCCTCTGCTTCATTGCATTTCCTACATATATTGTCTCTTATTACTCCAGTTCTATATAGGTGTTTTTTCAGATGGAAGTGTCCTGTCGACAGCACTACTACCCATCTTATATTTTCTCTGCTGAGTTTCAACAGTTCTTTAATACCGGTATGCTTCTTGTTTGGTCCTTTTATCAGTTCCTTTGCAAGCCTACATCCTATAGTATTTTTCCAGTTCTCCGTTTGTTTCTTTTGTATCCATTTTCCAATGTAGTGTCTGGCTTGTCTATAGGAAATCCCGCATATAGGTTCTGGGCCTACAAAATGTGTTTCTGCCTTTTCATTTCCTTCTATACCTGAATGCCCTGGCATCCATATTATTTTGACAATGTTGTACTTTGAGAGCTTCAGGAGAAGTGAATGGCAATATCAGACAATTCGGGATATTATCCGGACTGCTTCTAGTGCCTTAATGGCCGCTTGGCTGTCCGTAAAAATGAAAATGTTCTTATTCATATGGTCGCCACCATCGGCAGGACGTCCCACGAACCATGCCAGTTAGACACCGACGAGCGACGAACCGACAGCGTGGGACACAAATCCAACTACGAGCATTTTAACCGCAACAACTTTAATATACGCTATTGAAGCTGGAATTACCGCGGCTGCTGGCACCAGACTTGCCCTCCAATAGATACTCGTTAAAGGATTTAAAGTGTACTCATTCCGATTACGGGGCCTCGGATGAGTCCCGTATCGTTATTTTTCGTCACTACCTCCCCGTGCCGGGAGTGGGTAATTTGCGCGCCTGCTGCCTTCCTTGGATGTGGTAGCCGTTTCTCAGGCTCCCTCTCCGGAATCGAACCCTGATTCCCCGTTACCCGTTACAACCATGGTAGGCGCAGAACCTACCATCGACAGTTGATAAGGCAGACATTTGAAAGATGCGTCGCCGGTACGAGGACCGTGCGATCAGCCCAAAGTTATTCAGAGTCACCAAGGCAAACGGACCGGACGAGCCGACCGATTGATTTTGATCTAATAAAAGCGTCCCTTCCACTTCTGGTCGGGACTCTGTTTGCATGTATTAGATTTTCTTCAAGACATGCTGTGATAGCTATCACTTCAACTTGAAAGACTGTAGTGTGTTTGCAAATTTAAGGTAGTCGAGCTTCAAGAGGAGAGTTCCCCTCGAGCCCCAGCCGAGCACATCTACAGCCCCAAATTTGTTCAGCATAAAGAAAAAAAAATTCCCACCCATACTGATTAGATACCTATTTGGACAGTATCGATCACGTGGTACGTATTTTAGATCAAAACTTGCGGCCGTGACCCCGACACAGCCCCTATTTAAAACTATTTAACTCTACTTAACCCTATGATTGACCTGCCACGGAAACGAAGTTCACTAGTAGTTGGCGAGTTACAAAACAAAATGCATCAGAGTGATGTGAACTGAAATATATTCTATTGCAATAAAAATTGTAAAAAAGGAAGCCATACTTGCCAGTGTCGACTCGGTTCACACACAAGTTCAACATAAATATTACACTATAACTAACATACCTGTAAAAACGCATTATCAAAAAAGAAATAAAAATACACCATTAAATAAAAATTGACAGGTTTCGTTCTTAAAAGAACATCATCAGATTCTATCAAGTCACACTCAGTATTTAGAAATAGTTATGTTTATTTCTCCAGATGTACTGTATGCTGGAGTGCAGACAAGGCAGGACTTCATTAAGGTAAGTTCCAAATATAAAATACCTAGGTGTTCAGACAGAAATAAACATAAATATTTCCAAATACTGAGTGTGACTTGATAGAATCTGATGATGTTCTTTTAGAACGAAACATGTTAGTCTTTATTTAATAGTATTTTTATCCCTTGTTTAATAATGTGTTATTTGCAGGTATGTTATAATGTAATATTTGTACTGAACTTATGTGGACGACAGACTGAAAAGATTTTAAGTTACACTGCTGTCCCTAACACTGAATGAAAATTAATAACAACTCAGCCTCAAAATTCATAAAAGAAAGAACGTTTCCACAACAATATTAAGGACGTAATGTTATTAAATGTTATTAATGTTATTAAATTTCTATGAACTAATGTAAAATAAATCTTAAATATGGCCATTATTCAAGAATTTCTAAATTTCAGGTAATTTCAAAACTGTTTTCTATCAACTACATTCATTCCAATCAATTTTTTAAAATCTTAAATTTTCCAAAATTTGGTGTTACCCAAAATTGTAGAAAATGTGCACTTTTTAGAAAATTTAATTCCAAGAAGGGTATTCTCTTTAATTAACCATTTTTACACTAATAAGTGCCCTGCATCTTCTATATACTCTGTCTCGAAATTTGTAAGCGAAGCAACGTTAATGGCTAATAATTACTTTCAACACTTGTAGACTACACGGTTGGCCAATGAAGGATGTAACTTATGGATACTTCATTTTCTGGAAGAAATGTACAGATTTATATTTGACACTTTCTTGCTGTTAATGGGCATGCAGTTCTCAGGGTAGCAGGCCGTATAGGTAATTGGATGGACTGTTCTGATAATACTGGCAAGAATGTCTGAGAATGTGCTCCTTTGACTATGCCATTACAATTTCTTACTTTTTCAGAACAGTCCGACTCCATGGGTAAATGGTTAGCGTGCTGGCCTTTGGTCACAGGGGTCCCGGGTTCGATTCCTGGCAGGGTCGGGAATTTTAACCATCACTGATTAATTTCTCTGGCAAGGGGACTGGGTGTATGTGTCGCCTTCAGCATCATTTCATCCTCATCATGACGCGCAAGTCGCCTAAGGGAATCAAATCGAAAGACCTGCACCTGGCGAGCCGAACATGTCCTCGGACACTCCCGGCACTAAAAGCCATATGCCATTTCTTTTTACTTGTCAGAACATAATAATTATTATTATTCCTGATGTTTGCCCTAATTTATTGGCGTCGCCACTTGCAGATGTTGCCCACTTTTACGATCGGATGCCATTCCTGATGCCAACTATATGTTGAGGGAGCTATTCACTGTTACGTGTTTCTGTGCTGGTGGCTGTTAGTGTGGTGTGTTGTGTATATATGAAGAGAAGGGTATAATGACGAACACAATTACCCAGACTCCAAACCAGAAGAATTAACCATATGCAGTTAAAATTCTTGACCCGGTCTGGAATCGAAGCCAGGGCCCTCTGAATCGAAGGATAGTATGCTGACCATTACGCCAAGGAGCCGGATTGTGAGAACAATATTCAAACTGATAAAACTGGGAAGGTCATATTTTCTTTTGCTATTTTTTTTTTTTTGCTTTACGTCGCACCGACACAGATAGGTCTTTTAGCGACGATGGGATGGGAAAGGCCTACGAAGTGGAAGGAAGCGGCCGTGGCCTTAATTAAGGTTCAGCCCCGGCATTTGCCCGGTGTGAAAATGGGAAACCACGGAAAACCATCTTCAAGGCTGCCGACAGTGGGGCTCGAACACACAATCTCCCGATTACTGGATACTGGCCGCACCTAAGCGACTGCAGCTATCGAGCTCGGTGGTCATCTTTTCTTATCTCGTGGTATGCTCCGATGTTAAGCCTACCGTACATCCCGTAAAATACGGGACGGTCCCGTCTAATGGTTCAGGTGTCCCCATAACTTTTGTCGACATGCACATACGTCCAGTATTTTCTAAAAATCCATTTCATGCTATGCAAGTTGGAAATAAATACGTTGAATTGGTTTTTCTTTGGAAATATGTTTTCAAATGTGTTATATTATTTGAAAGCATCGTAAAATGGTTGGCACCACTATCGCGCTCACAATTGATAGAACACATCAATCGATACGCCATAGTAAACAAGGACCAAGTTTCATTTTAATTGTGTTTGAGGTCGCTCACCGAACACAATAACAGCACACCTAAACGCGAGTGCAACTTATTAATTAAAGGAGCAGTATTGGTGTTGTATGTCCGGCGCTCCCTGCTCGCTCCGCCAGCCAGCTACACGCGCGCCAAGTGTCATTCTTCTAGCCTCGACGCGCAGCCCTCAGTGCGCGTGCCTGGACCGTCGTGTGTGTACTATAAAGAGGAACTCCCAGCCTGTCCTGATGCCCACTTGCCCCGGTGTCCAGCTCCAGAATACACCCTACGTCGAGCACGGAGGCTACTCCTCTTGAAAATGTGCTTCGACCAGGTGGACTGAATTTCTGGCAGTACGAGGTCTCACCTCTGGTCACCGCTCCTCTGGCCTATTCCGCTGCCCATATCCAGTCATACTAGGACATATTTCCCTAATTTATGCAAGCTCCCTTAGTTTCGCTAAGTAAGAATTCTTCCAACATTGAACTTGCTTTTATGAACTCAGCAAGGAAGGACTTTCCAAAACATTTATGTCAGTACTTCGGATAGTTTTCGACTATCGACTTTCATATCAAGGACTATCTTTTCAAGATAGAAGTGGATGTAAATACTGCAAACTTGTATATAGTGTACAACAGCTAGACTCTTTCTCAAGATTCCTAATTCATTTTGCTTCAAGTTAAATTTCATTTTTATTTGTGTAAATAGTGTATTTTGCATTTGAAGCGAATAATAAAGTTGTGTTTTGTAAATCTCAACCTTGGTTACAACAATTGGTTATGAAGTTTTTTGTACAGTTTGCCGTGCTAGAATTTCCTTCGCACATGGAGGCAGTTTCGATATAACTATCACATCACCAGACTACCAAGAAGCACAGTGTTCAACAGTTGCTCGAAATGTCCAATAGAACATTTGGTGGAGTGTAAATAAATTTACACTAATGAACACGTCCGTCGCTGTGACGTTGTGGTTAGTGTGATTGGCTGCTACCTCCGGAGGCCCGGGTTCGATTCCCGGCTCTGCCATGATTTTTCAAAAGTGGTACGAGGGCTGGAACGGGTCCACTCAGCATCGGGAGGTCAACTGAGTAGAGATGGGTTCGATTCCGACCTCAGGTATCCTGGAAGCGGTTTTCCGTGGTTTCCCAATTCTCCTCCAGGCAAATGCCGGGATGGTACCTAACTTTAGGCCACGGCCACTTTCTTCCCTCTTCCTTGTCTATCCCTTCCAAACTTCCCATCCCCCCCCCCACAAGGCCCCTGTTCAGCATAACAGGTGAGGCCACCTGGGCAAGATACTGGTCATCCTCCCCAGTTGTATCTCGACCCAGAATCTGAAGCTCTAGGACACTTCCACTTAATACACTTGTAATTAACTGCTGATGTTTTATCCCTTAGAAAAACGTTGCAAGTAAGTGTCCCGTAATTTGATGAGAAAAAAAGTATGGTAGGCTTGAAAATGAAAATCCACAGCCTGTTTCCAGTCATTCGACCGGGTCAGGAATGCAATGAATGAAGCTCCCATCTAGCGGCGAGGTTAGGAACTGTGCCGGCTGCCGAAGCCTGTCGCACAACTCTGGGACAATGATTAATGAATGACAGATGCAATGAAATGATATTGTATAGTATCGCTGGAATGAAATATGACGGGGAAAACTGGAGTACCCGGAGATAAACCTCTACCGCCTCCGCTTTATCCAGCACAAATCTCACATGGATTGACCGGGATTTGAGCCATGGAACCCAGTGGTGAGAGGCCGGCGCGCTGCCGCCTGAGCCATGGAGGCTCTCCTATGGTAGGTTTAACCTTTGTTTTTATGTTCTACCGCCCTCTAATTTAAGAAATTATGTACGAGATGGTCCGCCACTGTGGTGTAGTGGTTAGCGTGATTAGCTGCCACCCCCGGAGGACCGGGTTCGATTCCCGGCTCTGCCACGAAATTTGAAAAGTGGTACGAGGGCTGGAACGGGGTCCACTCAGCCTCGGGAGATCAACTGAGTAGAGGTGGGTTGGATTCCCACCTCAGCCATCCTGGAAGTGGTTTTCCGTGGTTTTCCACTTCTCCTCCAGGCGAATGCCGGGATGGTACCTAACTTAAGGCCACGGACGCTTCCTTCCCTCCTCCTTGCCTATCCCTTCCAATCTTCCCATCCCTCCACAAGGCCCCTGTTCAGCATAGCAGGTGAGGCCGCCTGGGCGATGTACTGGTCATATTCCCCAGTTGTATACCCCGACCAAGAGTCTGAAGCTCCAGGACACTGCCCTTGAGGCGGTAGAGGTGGGATCCCTCGCTAAGTCCGAGGGGAAAACCGAACCTGGAGGGTAAACATGATGATGATGATGTACGGGATGAGTCATTCATTAAGTTCGTAGACTCGATGCAGAGTGTCGATCGTATACAGTATAGTGCATAGGTTGAGTCATGGCATTATGACACGTCAGCTTTCTCTCGATCCAACAAGAGGTAGTCGCATGCATACAGTGTAAGAAGAACTACAGTCTCTGTCATGAATGTTAATTGAATTTGAGCAGCGGAACTTGGGAATGTCGCAGTTTAAGCAACGGATACATTTCAAGTTCTGGCAAAAATTAGGCAGATCCCCTAGCGAAACGTTTGAGATGATGAAGCTGAAATCGCCCGTACCACCACGACGGGAAAAAGCAGCAAGTCATGTTTCTTGTCATTTTCATTACCTTCCCAACTTACATTAGGGGCTGCCTGGTCGAGGCGGTAAAGGCGTCCTCGGTTCGCCCGGAAGGACGTGGGTTCGAATCCCCGTCAGGAAGTCGTAAACTTTAAGAAACGAGATGTCCACTTCTGGAGGTGCAAATGGCCCTGAGGTTCACTCAGCCTACACCAAAAATCAGTACCAGGATAATTCCTATATGGAGATGACCTTGCTTTTCTTTGCTTCCCAATTTATATTTGCTAAATTGAGATCACTCCCTACAACCACGTTCCTTTCCGTGCTATTTCCCACAAAGGTGACTATCTTAATCTTATCAATAACCCCGCATCAGCGTCAGCGCCACCCTTTCCAGGGCTGTACAACCCAAAAACGTAAAGTTGCTTATTGTTTTGGGCTTCACGTACAGTGAAAAAGTGGCTTTCAATGCAATGGAATGTGTTCTGGAAGCCTCTGGCCAGTGGTGACATTTATTGAGTAAAAAAAATAATAAAGGAGACAGACACTTCCCCTTGACTGTCTCCTGCCTACCTCGGATTGTCGTCTGTTTGGAGAAAAAGAAAACGGAAGAATTGACGTGGCAATGTGAAGTTTGCATGTGACTGTGCATCGAACATTTCAAGCCATATCACAGACTCAGTAATTATGCGGGGTATACAGCCGCTACATCAGAAGAGGAAAACACCTCCCGTGACGTAAGTACCAGATATCAACATTTCAAACCATTCAAAATTATCATGGAAAAAATGTCCAGGTTACTGTATTTTTAACACACTGCTGTTACTGTGGCGAAGTCCGGCTCCATGGCTAAATGGTTAGCATGCTGGCTTTTGGTCACAGGGGTCCCGGGTTCGATTCCCGGCATGGTCGGGAGTTTTAACCATCATTGGCTAATTTCCCTGGCACTGGGGCTGGGTGTGTGTGTCGTCTTTATCATAATTTCATCCTCATGACGACGCGCAGGTCGCCTACGGGAGTCAAATCAAAAGACCTGCACTAGGCTAGCCGAACATGTCATCGGACACTCCCGGCACTAAAAGCCATACACCATTTCATTACTGTGGTGAATTCGCTTTACATTCTGCGGATACCGGCATTATTTAAACGCCCAACAGACAGATGTGAATGGATTAATCTATTCTGTTCTGATATAGAGTACTCACTAATAATTACAAGAATGCCGACCAGTCCCAGACAGCCCCACACAAGCAAATGACGTTTGCGAGAAACCAGCCATTGAGCAGATACGTCCTTATCGATGGGCTGTACATCTTTCTCTGAAACAAACCCAGCATAAATATTACAACAACTCCCAAAGGGACACAGATAAATGAAATGACACGATATCTTATACTAGTCATTATCATGTATCATAATTGTTCGTATGGTATCTAGGCTTATATTACTTTAGCTATATTTATATTATCAACAATTCAAAAAGTGGGAGTTTCTTAATGAGACTACAGGTTTACATCTTATTGGATGGTTTTAACAAAAATGAGCACTCAATTTTATTTGTAGAAAATATGACCGGTATGTCATAACAGTTCATGGCCAGAAGGGGGCTTATATCATTTGTCATCTGTACGAAGCCTGCAGTAATTATGAACTTCAAAAAATGCGGTAGGCTATTTTAACTTACAAATCAGGTCATTGGATACCCCTGCATAAATAACTGAACGAAAATTTATTAGCACACAAGTTATATGAAATGATAATTTCTTTAGCATCATTATTCTTAGGGAATACATGGTCAAAGACATGGTGTAAGTATAGGTGAGGCGGACCGCTGACTCGTTTCGTTTCGTCTTGCGCATGACGTCACGCTGGTGACAGCTGCGAGTTCCGGCAAGGCGGGTGAAATGCAGTGAATGCACGTCTTAATTCGCAGTTGACTGAAGTAAGTCACTATCTGCGCACTTTTTAGCGATAGATTTGTGTACCGGTTTGAGGAGTAAGGAGGGTGCACTTCCGGTTCCGTTAGTACTGCCAACTGAATAGAAATGAAATCTGGAATGAATCGATAATATGATCGATCGATATGAATTTTCTAAATCTTTGTTTACTTAAGCCAACAACTGTGTCGCACACACATTATATAACATTATATAACATTTTTCGATGCGAATCTTATTCCTAGAGTGAATTCTATAGTTTGGCTTTGCTGTGTAAATGACAACAGTACTAGTACGTAAAGTGTACGCCAGACGTCGCACAGCGATGCACAAGCGATTCATAGTTTGTGTTTCAAAGATTGCCAGTACGAATCTCGAAGATTGCCGAGGTCGACCGCTTCAGCACTAGGGTGTAAATCTATCGCTAAAAAGTGCGCATATTGTATGTTGACAGTTGTGTGCGTTGCTAGGGAAAGTATTTCTTAATCTCTGTAAAAGGAAAATGTGATACAATGCCTGGTTGTGCTATGTATGGTTCCAACATCCACTCCAAGAAAACAAGAATGGGTCGAATATAATATTAGCGAGGTCGTGGGTGAGTGCTCGTCAAAGCGAGGACAAGATTAATTTAAAGCCCGACAAGTTATGGTTTCTAAAAGTAGAACGTTTGTTGTAACAACAATTAAGATAATTGGTAGTAAAATATTTGTTAAATTATTTCTCATTTAAGTTGAGACATTGGAATAGGCCTACACGTATCTTCATACTAGAAATATTATAGAAATGAATGGGCCAGGCTGAGTGGCTCATACGGTTGACCCCAACTTGGCAGGTTCGATCCTGACTCAGTCCGGTGGTATTGGAAGGTGCTCAAATACGTCAGCCTCGTGTTGGTATATTTACTGGCACGTAAAAGAACTCCTGCGGGACTAAATTCCGGCACCTCGGTGGCTCCGAAAACCGTAAAAGTAGTTAGTGGGACGTAAAGCTAATAACATTAATTAGTATTAATTAGAAATGAATAGACAAACCAGCTAACATTTACGAGTGGAGATTATTATATATATATATATAAGGTTTTATTGCTTAAACAGAAAAATAAGTTTAAGCATTTCACAGAGAAAATTGCATCATAAAATGTTAAAATTGACCTATGTAAGAAAATAATATACCTCGTAAAGAAGCACGGTGCATTCTCACTTACTTCAACATTATCAGAGTATGCCATATATGTACAATATTATAGGAAATATGTTTTTTATTAATGTCGTCAAGTTATATTATTAAGATGAAAGCCGTTTCAAATGCTCCGCGCTGTCACAAGGCAGACTGGAGCTCCCAGAGTGACGTCAACATCATGAGAGCGAGGAGACATTACCTGCGCACCTGCTCACCGCCTCACCATTATACTTACACCATGGTTAAGGAATAAAACAGAAAAATGAAGCCAAACTGACTTCAGACAACAAAACATTAGTTAAGGAAATTCAAAACACATGCAACAACGTGAGCATAGTTCAGTCATCTAGTACCTCAAATACTAAGACAGAAAACAACCCTTTGGATGGAGGTCAGCATTACACTTCAAACAAACAAACAAACGAAGTGAACTCCTTCCACAGTGCACTTCTCTTTGTTTTCCAATAAAATTTATCATGTGACCAATGTTATCATAACATACGTCATTCAAAATTTGTTTATAGGTTTCCGGCTTCACTTTCCTTGGGTTCTCAATGGCTGGAGTTGCAAGGATGGCACGTGCTATTCTTCTAAGGAATTCGATGAAACGCATAACTTTGTCCAGATTAACAGTCACGCATTCAGTACAGCACCATTCAAGCAAAAGAGCACGAATGGATAGTACCACCGCTTAGTTTGAATACGCGTAAGGTAGAGACCCGGAAAGACGATCGTATATATTTACTCCCCCATACATCTGTTGACTTCCTTGAACAGACATGACATAGGTACAGACACTTCGTTTACTTGCTCGACTCCACCTTTTGCAAGACGTAAGCCCAGTTACAACTTGCACAGCGGAATTGGTTGCAATTGCTACCTCGTTATTACCGTTCCAGAGGACTATTGTTATATCAGAATCCTTGTCTTTCAGTACACAGTTGCTATCCCGGGGTTCCTTCTTTAAATTCCTGAGTGGTGCTTTCTCAATTCTGTATAAATAAATTGTTCGAATACAATTAACTCCATCTTCTTCTAGGCGCTCCTGAAGATGGTGAGAGTTGAGTAATTTGTGAACAAAGACTGTGCTGTTTGGAGGCAGTATTGCAGAATACAACCTCTATACCACACTGGAGCCAAGAGTTTGACCTAGTTCTTGAACTTCACTAGCTACCACATATGGTTCGAACCTGATCAGTTAACTACCAGAAGAACACAGACACCAAAACTTGAAACCATACTTAACAGGCTTTCCTCCTATAAATTGCTTCAAGAAATGGTTACCGTAATATGGCTCCATTGCTTCGTCAACAGAGAAATCGGTACCGGTACCTAGTAGTTTTATAAGCAACTGAAATTTTGAACTGACATCTACGTACTACAAGTACTATCTGCGCACTTTTTAGCGATAGATTTGTGTACCGGTTTGAGGAGTAAGGAGGGAGCACTTCCGGTTCCGTTAGTACTGCCAACTGAATGGGAATGAAATCTGGAATGAATCGACAATAACCGGGCGAGTTGGCCGTGCGCGTAGAGGCGCACGGCTGTGAGCTTGCATCCGGGAGATAGTAGGTTCGAATCCCACTATCGGCAGCCCTGAAGATGGTTTTCCGTGGTTTCCCATTTTCACACCAGGCAAATGCTGGGGCTGTACCTTAATTAAGGCCACGGCCGCTTCCTTCCAACTCCTAGGCCTTTCCTATCCCATCGTCGCCATAAGACCTATCTGTGTCGGTGCGACGTAAAGCCCCTAGCAAAAAAAAAGAATCGATAATATGATCGATCGATATGAATTTTCTAAATCTTTGTTATTTTAAGCCAACAACTGTGTCACACACACATTATATAACATTATATAACATTTTTCGATGCGAATCTTATTCCTAGAGTGAATTCTATAGTTTGACTTTGCTGTGTAAATAACAACCACCGCCGTCTCAATGTCTATATACTGCCTGCTCTATGCTATGCGGTTAACATGCTTCTCAGCGTGTGCTCTTAGTGTCACGAACCTCCGCTAGGGGCGCCAGCTAACGCACCCAACTTATCTCCGTACCCGCGTTGTTGTGTTCTAGTGCGTTTGCATCGAGCATTTATGTGTGTGTCTCTGGTTGTAAAATGATTAACTGGTGTGTTCCTCTCGGTATATCAAGGCAGGAAATCCAAATTCTTCAGGTGTGAGGATTCCTGTTATCCCCCCCCCCCCCACCAAGTAAAGAACTTTGGGAAAATTGGCTTAACGCTATATCAAGGCAAGGATCAACCAAGGGTAAGCAATGGATTCCATCCGATTATTCTTGTGTTTGTAGCCTGAATTTTAGTGATGGAGCTAAAAGATAAAACTAAAAGAAAAATATATTGAAGACAGAGAGCGTGCCTAGTCGGTCTTCGAATTACCCCCATTACCTTCAAACCAGAAAAAATTCTCTACGAAAGACCATACAGCGACAAGATATTTCTTCGGAAGAAATCTGTGATAAAACAAGCTCTTCAACCGCAGGAAATACATTGGATGACGAGTACGAAATTCATTTGAACAACGATGTATCAAACCAACTCAATATTCCAACGAGTAAGAATGACAGCAGTGATCAGAAAATTAGACATTAGAGGCTCCGATCAAGAATTCTGAGACTGCGATAACAGCTGATGAGTAACCATAATGAAGTTAACAGACTACGGACACAATTCGAAGACAACCCAGAAAGTGATCGTCTGAATAAAGTAAAGGAAGCAGCCAAATATAAAGGGACAACGACCGTTTTTAAAATTAAATTCATTATTTTCGCATGACAAAACCCGGGCAGTCAGAACAAATCAGGCGGTACTATGTGGTGTGGGGAATAGTATCCCAAAAGGTTACGAATATGGCAGGACTCCTGGTCTAGTGTCAGCTCCGTCACGAAGTACTCTGGACAGGTAGCCTAAATAGAAAATGTTGATAGTATTTGTCAGGATTTCCCAATTAGTGAAGGAAAGACTTAGAGGTGAATGTAAAACTCTCAGACCAACAGAGAGGAGTGTAACAGTGATCGCCGATTAAATGGTTGATCAGGTACGGCTTCTCTACGACCGAACCAGTGACAAGTTCATTTGCGTGGTCAATGTTGAAGGTGTATGCGGTACATATATTGTAAAATCTTCTGCTCTCGCGAATAAACTGTTGTGTTTTCTTGTGTAATCCGACTTGTAATCCGAGTTCTCTAGTCCTGCTGTCTACTTCCTCGTTAAAGGCTTAGAAGTCTCCGATCTATCACTTTTAGCTCAGAAATGATTACTGAAATGCTTTTCGGCAAAACAATCCAGATTGTGTGCATTTCTATTCACCAGCAGATAAAATACTTACAATGGTTGAATGATGATATCATCGAGTACGTTAAAATAATTCGGTTGGAATCAAAACGTGAAAAACTGAAGTGCCTGACTAATAAGACGGCAGATGCTGTCTCGCTAACTGTGAAATCTATAGTGGAATGTGTGTCTTATTTGTTACAAAAACGGTTATTTTATGTTCTGACTAGATGATTTTCTGGAGACGCAATATAAGCTCTATTTAGTTCAGTGAGATTGGGTGGTGGATTTAATGACATGACGAACGCACGCATTATGTGCCGTAAAACGCATTCTGAAATCTGGTTATGAACAAAGGGTCAGCGAAATAGTGATAGGAATGTTTTGCGTCCACTGCTGGTAAATAACAGTAATAAAAGGACTGAAAAGGTGCTCCGTTACTCGTGTCGAGAAAATTCTGAAATGTTTATGTACCATGCAGCAGTGGGCAGCAGTGGGATGATCCTAATGTATTTACTGTAACTGGTAAGATTTTATATATTTTACGTTTCTATATCTTAAGCCAAGCTCAAATGTGAAATGTAAGGTTTTGTATGTGCATTATCTTTTCAGTTAGTAACATGTTAAGAATTATTTTTCATTTTATATAGGTTTTACGGACGAACTCTCATTTAACCAACATGTGCTCTGGGTGCGGTAAGTGCTGCCATCTGCAATGTCGCTGCAAACGCAATTCTCGCGGCATAGATCAGGCAGTATATAGAGATTGAGACGGCGGTGATAACAACAATACTAGTACGTAAAGTGTACGCCAGACGTCGCACAGCGATGCATAAGCGATTCATAGTTTGTGTTTCAAAGATTGCCAGTACGAATCTCGAAGATTGCCGAGGTCGACCGCTTCAACACTAGGGTGTAAATCTATCGCTAAAAAGTGCGCATATAGTACGTAACACGACCTAATACGTTGAAAGTCTGTTTCGATCTTCAAGAAGAGGATGAACTTTGTATAGTCTATTTCCAGCCTCTGTCTTAGAATTGTCGTCGATGCGAACCTGCAGATTTCACGAAATCCAACCGTCTTTATACAATATTAACGATCGCATTATTTGTATGAGGACGCTGTGGTAATTTATGGCACATGGACATTCAAACAGATATGCATTTATACATATCTTCATGGGATGTGTGTATTTGATTTCCCTTTTGCATAGCGTACATGGCAGTCACGACACAAATGATGAATAAAATCTCAATAATTTTACGAAATATGTTTATAGGAGCTATACGGTACTTCAACTCAGAAACTCCTACATAATTGAAGGCTATGGTTGTGGTTTTTCCCTTGAACCGTTCCGTCGGTGACAGAATAGCATAACTTGTCATGGGTTGAGTAAGCCCGCCTTTCCCTAAGTCGCGGATATGAGCTGTTTGCCCCTCAAAATCACTTCTTTGATCATCCTATCACTTTTCACTCCATTATTTGAAGGCTGAAGCCTTGTAATGGTTTTCCGAGTTCATATTTATCATCCACATTGTTTAGAATATTTATAATTGCCTCCGCATCACTTTGTGGCCATGGGCTGTTACAACATACCTGGCAATGAACACCCAGTTATAACGTTAGGAAATCACGGGAATGACCTCATCCTGATGTACTATTTCAACCCAACCAGAGGGCATGTAAATACCTATAAACTGCTAAAAACTAAGTACATTGCTCACCTTTGCTCCGTTCCGTCATCTGCCGAAGCATCTCGGGATTTGCTGGTGTCAAGTGATTCCCACGGTGTTTTACGGTGTTCTCCGCTTGTGGCATGATGATCACAAGTCCTTGCTCTACACCACAAACAAAATAACTTACCACTCATCGCTTGTTGAAAGAACGGCGGGATTAGAACATGACACAGTGCCAATAGGCTGTTATACTTGTTTCAGTAATCCCTCCACCATTAGAATATTTTCAAATTAGTATAGGTTTTTATTAGGGTAGGAAGTGCACGTCTAGTGGCCATGATCGTTAAGGCCTCAAGTCGCTATGGTCTGACACACAGGGTTAGCCAGTTCGAGTCCCGTTGGTGGAAAAAACCGCCATCAGAATGTTGGCCAGCAGGGTAGGAGAGGTGATGATATACGTTTCCTAATCACTAGATTGCGTGCCAAGAGTCTGGATTCAGTTCCACATCTCTCCGCAGTGGTCATTAGGGTTGGGCACTATGTCCCTGTTTCGGCACACTGTGCCGGTGCACAGTTATGTTCTGTTGTTCCAAAACACCGAGTGTCAGTAGATGGCTCAACTGATTAACAACATGTTAAGTGATCGGAAGTTCCAAGTAATCACTGGATGCAAGATAAGCAAGGAGAGGAAGCTGAACAACGGATTGCCCCAAGGATCAGTTCTCTCACCATTATTGTTCAACTTATATCTCTCTGACCTTCCTGACACTTCATCCAGAAAATTCTGCTATGCCGACGACTTGGCTCTAGCTGTACAAGATCAGGTAATGGAGACGACTGAAGAGATTCTGACCAAAGACCTGTCTTTACTGGAAGACTACTTCAAAATCTGGAGACTCCAACCCAGTGCGAGCAAAACAGAAGTGTCCTGCTTTCATTTAAATAATCGTTTGGCGAACGTGAAACTGAATGTTAGTTTCAGAGGGAGAATTCTTCATCATAACTGGAACCCAAAATACCTTGGTGTCATCTTGGACCGTACACTATCCTTCAAACAACACCTCCTGAACTTAGCACAAAAGTTGAAGTCTCGAAATAACATCCTTCATAAACTGTGTGGAACTACTTGGGGATCTTCAGCAACCACTTTGCGATCTTCAGCCCTGGGTTTGGTGTATTCAAGTGCCGAGTATTGTGCACCTGTTTGGATGAACAGTCATCATACAAGGCTTGTTGACACCCAGCTTAATACCACAATGCGCATCATATCTGGCGCAATCACATCTACTCCAGCTCATTGGCTTCCACTGCTAACTGGTATAATGCCACCTGATCTACGCCGATCTAATGCCCTTATGAAGGAATTTCACAAGATCTCAAGAAATCCTAGTCTACCCGTGAATAGTGACCTGCCACTTCTGAATCTTAACAGACTAAAATCACGCCATCCAACTCTGCGTGATGCCTCTAACATGGATGCTAAAGATTTTAAATCTCTTGATGAGTGGAAAAGTAGATGGGAAGCAGCAACGGATGTGCGCCTTCATACCTTCTTCTCAGGTCCCAGACTTCCAAGTGGATCCCACCTACCACGCAAGACCTGGACTGCCCTGAATAGAATCAGAACAGGACATGGTCGGTGCAGAGCCGCTCTCCATAAGTGGAAAAAGCTACCTAACCCAGACTGTGACTGCGGAGCTCCACACCAGACTGTTCGTCATATCGTCAGGGAATGTAGGATTCGAGCCTATCACGGTGATGAGGATGACTTCCTGCTGCTAACTCCGGATGCTGCACGCTGGATCGAAGAATTAGACATTCAATTGTGAAGCACAAGTTGCTTTGTTTCTCAGCTGTAAATATGTATATATGTATATTACTGATTATGTCTGTATAAGCCATACGCTAAATAATAATAACCGAGTGTCAGTTGTTTCGAAACATTTTCAAGCGAGACCGAGACAGTGACTCGCTGTACCGTCAAAAGCGCTACTAGGCCTATGTACTCCCCTTCGCCCTTCGCCCTTCGCCTGCTAGCTGAATGTGTGCCACCACGTGCTGGAGTGTTCTGTGTTCTGTCTTCTACTTTGTTCTGCGAGTTCCGTTGCACCGGCCACTGGCCTTCGATACAAGCGAATCACTTAAAGTGTTTTGTTTTCAACTGTTCTCGTTGTTTCCATTGAAACCTAGTAACATATTGTATACCGTACAAAAGACGGTGAACTTTGCAAAATGTCACGCTGGAGTTCTGTCTGTGATATTTGTAGACACATCTGCTGACGGAGTAATTGCGACAGGTGTATTTCAGAATGAATTAAAACGTTATTATCCTAAAAGCAACACTTAAACATGATTATTGCATATTTATTTATTTATTTATTTATTTATTTATTTATTTATTTATTTATTTATTTATTTATTTATTTATTTATTTGCATATTTCAGTGTTCCGACTTTTCCTTCACGTCCCGTGCAGCTTTACGCTGGTCGTAACTACACACATCACATCCGGTATAGGCACTTTTCTGCTGACGCGGTGCATGCCACGTTGCCTCACGAGGTGATCTCTTCCGCACAGTTACAGTTCCGCGTGCCGTGTGCCGGCATAGTGTACCGAAACACTGTACCTCAAGCTCCTACTGTTTCGAAACAGCTGACTGCTCCGGTCTGTCCAACACTAGTGGTCATATGGAGTGAGGGCATATGACGCTGTTGATGGTGATTCATTCGTCGGATGGCGATATTAAGCCTTGAGCAGACCCCTTAGCCTTATTCGATAGGAATAGGATATGTGCTGATTCCGGGTTTCATCCTCTCCCTATCTCATCATCATCATCATCATCACCATCAACTCGCACTTAAACGCTCAACTCACCCTTCAGTTTTAGATGGAAAGACCTGCACCAAGAGAGCCGATATGTCCTTGAACACTCCCGGCACTACAACTCATACGCTAAATAAATAAATAATGGAAGGAGGTATTTTTTTCTAAAGCAAAGAAAATCGGATTTTTCTGCATCCGAAAACCTTAAATGTCAACACACTTCTTTAACTCTTAGTCCTATAAAAACTAGAGTCCATCAAGTCTGTTCAGAATTTAATTCCACAAACAAAAGATTAGATTCGCATTTTTTTTTTTTTTTTTTTTTTTTTTTTTTTTGTAACTGCAGCATTCATCCAGGAATAATGTTATCTCTTTTCTGGCACGTGTTTTATCCGATACAAATCAAAATAATTGGTAAACTGTCAGACCCCAAGACGCAACAGCCCTGGTGGGTCTTGGCTTGCCAAGCGGCCACTGCCTAGCCCGAAGACCTGCAGTTGTCAGTCTATTCAACAAAATAGATTTAGAATAGCATTTCCTACGAAAATGTCAATATGCAGTTTCTTCGTAGTTCCTAACAGTTTACCAGATAAGTGTGCTTTCAGATACGCGTTAAGGGAGCATTTCGAGCACGCGGGCCGCAGTGCTGGTACAGCTGGGTGGATTAGGGTGAAAATGTTAGTAGTGCAACAATCGTTATACTTTTTTCATTGTGTGTAAGCAATGAAAGAAATTGTGGACGAAGCCAGAGGAAATGTACATCTGGGACCCTTGAGCAGTTGACGCTTTAAGTGATGTAGAGGCTGCAGTGGTGACGGTGATTATTGTTTTTAGAGGAATTATCACTGAATAACAACCCTTTATTCACACTAATCAGAAGGAAAAAAGAGTTCTAACACTTCGAAAAATGAAGGTACCGGCAAAATAAAATAGAAAGGCCATGAAAGGCGAAAAAATAAAAGTTCCCTAGGCTTCGTAAAAGCAACAATTGGAAAGATGAAATGAGGACTCAGACTCAGCTAGGGGAAGCTCCCAAGAAGACAGCCCCTGGATCACCTTTTTAGTCGCTTGTTACGACAGGCACGAGATACCATGAACGTATTCTACCACCCCTACCCACAGGAGGAATAGAGACTGAGGAGAGAGATTAAACTTGACAAGACAACGCCCTGTGGATAAGGGTGGCAAAATGTACCCACCGTATCCCCTGCCTGACGTAAGAGGTGTGATTAAAGGGGGGACTAGGGTCTATCAGCTTGGGAGCGTCGGTTGGCGACCACGGTTTCCTTAGCTGAGTCTAGTATTGCTTTCCGCTTATTTGCGGCAGGCTCCTCGCTATCCGACCTTTTGTTATTTGCCGACACGACGATATTAGGTTAGCGAGGCCTTTCATTTTCACTCGCTTAGTGGCCCTTCGCTTCCTTTCTCCGATACCTTCAAAGTGTCAGGCTTCTTCCATTTTCCCTTTGTGATGGGGGCGGTAGAATAGCATCCACGATATCCCCTGCCTGTCGTAAGAGAAGACTAAAAGGGGCCCCAGGGATTCTTAACTCGCGAGCCCTTAGCTGAGCCCTAGCATTGCTTCCAGTACTTGTGCCGAACTCCTTGCTTTCATCTATCATATCCGACTTCCCTTGGTCAACACTTGTTCTTTTGCGATGCCTAAGGAATCTTCCATTTTCATGCCCTTCGTGGCCCTTTCTTGTCTTGGCCGATACCTTCATTTTCTAAGTATCTGACCCTGTTAAAACAGGATGGTTGCCCAGTTGTACTTCATATTAAAACAATAATCACCATCACCACCACCACCACCACCACCACCACCACCACCACCACCACCACCACCACCTCTGATTAGTGTTAATACAGGATCGTTGGCTAGTTGTACTGCCTCACAAAACAATCACCACTACCAGAACCACAACCACAATATTACAATAAAATTGTCTTAACAATAAGAACACGCTAACTAATAATGATGACTATGATAGTCGCAACAATTAAAAAACCAATATTATTGTACAAATGTACATTTTAAAATATTAAAAGATTTGAACTCAGAAAAGCTAGATTTAGCTAAAGAAGTTGGTAACCATGTTGACTGTTGTTACCAACAATGTGCAAATCCTTCTAATTCTGACTTCAATGCGGGTGGAGCCGGTGGGACTGCTAGTCATTGAAATGAAATGGCGTATGGCTTTTACTGTCGGGAGTGTCTGAGGACATGTTCGGCTCGCCATGTGCAGGTCTTTTGATTTGACACCCGTAGGCGACCTGCCCGTCGTGATGAAGATGAAGATGAAGACGACACATATACCCAGCCCTCGTGCCAGCAAAATTAACCAATGATAGCTAAAATTCCCGACCCTACCGGGAATCGAAACCGGGACCCCTGTGGCCAAAGGCCAGCACGCTAACCACTCAGCCATGGAGCCGGATTGCTAGTCATCAATGTGCATCATATCCACATATTGTAAGATTGCAGTTTAGTTTATAAACTATTAACGGTATTTGTCCTGGTGTTTAGCAAAGGACAAGAACAACGAGTATTGGTTAACAAAAACCCCATATATCAGGAAATGAAGGGAGCGAGTGAATGAGAAAATGAACAATATTAGCGTTTCATGGAACTTATTTCTGAGAAATTTCAGCGAAATTTCCACAAATGAACGATTTTTCATTGATCGTTTTGATCAGAAGATGAAATGGGATTTTATTAAGGCTATCCCAAATTACTCGGGATCATCCCAGTTTCGAAGGAATTGTCCCCTGTCCCTCAAGATTCCTTTGGGGCAGGTATTTGTCCCGAACTGCTTGCTATTCTGGTAATTATTTTTCGTTTAATTTTCAACAAAATTAATGTAATAACAACACTGTCATACCTGAAGATGTGGGATGTGCACTAGGAAGCTTACAAGCTCTGCTGGATTTTTATTAAAGTTGTATCAGAATGGGATGTTATAAAACTGTGCATTTCTATGGTTGAAATTTTGTTACAGAAGACAATAAAACTGAAAGTTCGTTTATTATGAACTAGCAAATGTACCCGTGCTTCGCTACGGTATTCTACATTGCATACGGATATCGACGTAAATACTGTGCGTGCAGCAAATGAGATTGTTTTAAAATTGCATGTCTCTTAGCCTTATCCGAGAAATAGCATGGGGAGGTCCCCGTACGTTGTTTCCAATGTAAAGTGAGGGTTGCGGAGTTGTGATGATAACGCCAGGCTCACTTGCCTACTGCCATTCACAATCGAGTTGGCAAGTTTACATTATAATTGCAGGCCCCAATGCCTACTGCGCGGTCACAATCGATTTGGGGAGTTTTAGTTACAATGGCAGACCCATTTCCTACTTTCAGACAGGTTACAGTTGAGGAGTTTTTATTATAATACCAGGCAACTTCCCTACCACCAGTCAAAATTGAGTTGTGCAGTTATCATTATAATGACAGTCCCTTTTTACTGCTGCTAGCCAGCTTACTGCCAGTCACACAGAATTAGTGAGTTTCCATGAAAATAGCAGGCCACTATGCCTAATGCTAGTCAAATTTTAGATTGGAACATTTGTTTATAATGGCGGGCACCCTGGCCTAGAGCCAAACACAATAGAGTAGGGGACTTTCAAACAAAACTGCATGATCCCTTGCCTTCTGCAAGACAAATCGAAAAGTGAATTATTCATTAAAATGGTAGGCCCTCCTTACTAATGCCAGTTACACAGGAGTTGGAGAAGGACCCCATTCCTACTGCCAGCAGTCAAAGTCGGTGTAGGGAGTACTGATTACAATAGCAGACACATCCTTTCTCGATCGCTATAAATCGACATCAATGAATATATATACAGATGGACATACGAAAGTATATGAATGTTTACAATATTGCAGACCTTCATTTACAGATTAACTGCTGCTAAACGGTACGTCATATCGACAAAGGATTGTACCGTAAGGCGCAGTATTTAGCGATCTAAATGGCTGGTCCTATGATATTTTCTCGCATCTAATCTATTCATGGGTCAGATTGAATCAAAAACGTTGAATAGGTTGAAATTTGTGTAAGAATATCTTACATTGCATTACTTTTCGGATAATTATGTGACATAGCATTTGGCTCACATATGGGTACTGGGTGGGCCAATGTTCGTGTAGAGTTTGATCATACTATCTTTCCTGTAAGTGATTGAAATGATGCACATGAGAAGAAAAGGTTTAGAAATTAATTTCCATTAAGGCAGGTAGATTTCCATAAAGTTTGGTTGTGTGTATTTTGAGGGAGTGCAAAATCACGGTTTCGGTTTCGTATAAACCCCCAATTAGTTCAGGGATTTAGAAACAATATTTGCCCTAAAACCTCACCAAAGGACAGGTGGATTCTAAATATGAAGTTTGGTGGAAATATATCCAGTAGTTTTCAAGTTAGAGAAAGACAAACAGACCAACAAACAAACAAACAAACTAACTAACTAACTAACTAACAGACACCAAGGAAACCTACCCCTGGACAGATGGATGCTATATATAAAATTTGGTTCAAATATCTTGTTAGTTTTCAAGTTGTAAGAAGTACGCTTTAGACGCACCCGCTGGGATTTGTACCGAAAAACGGTCCGTTAATGATATCTCCCTTACTAAATCCTGTTATCGAAATGATGCACATGAGAAAAAAAAGGTTTAGAAATTCATTTTCATTAAGGCAGGTTGATTTCCATTAAGTTCGGTTGTGTATACTTTGAGGGAGTGCAAAATCACGGTTTCGGTTTCGTAAAAATCCCCACTCAGTTCAGGGATTTAGAAACGATATTTGCGCTAAAACCTACCCAAGGAGAGGTGGATTCTAAATATGAAGTTTGGTGGAAATATATCCAGTAGTTTTCGAGTTATAGAAGGACAGACAAACAGACAAACAGACAAACAAACAGACAAACGGACACCAAAGCTAAAAATGATGCAGATGGTCATAATTACACCTGAAACGGATAACTGTACGGAAATTTCGCCAAAATAATCAATGTACAGACACACGGTCGTTACGATTTTATTTTTTGCGCTAAAACCTACCCAAGGACAGGTGGATTATAAATATGAAGTTTGGTGGAAACATATCCAGTAGTTTTCAAGTTATAGAAGGACAGACAAACAGACAAACAAACAGACAAACAGACAAACAGACACCAAAGATAAAAATGATACAGATGGTCATTATTACACCTGAAACGGATAACTGTACGGAAATTTCGCCAAAATAATCAATGTACAGACACACGATCGTTACGATTTTATTTTTTGCGCTAAAACCTACCCAAGGACAAGTGGATTCTAAATATGAAGTTTGGTGGAAATATATCCAGTAGTTTTCAAGTTATAGAAGGACAGACAAAGAGACAAACAGACAAACAAACAGACAAACGGACACCAAAGCTAAAAATGATGCAGATGGTCATAATTACAGGTGAAACGGATAACTGTACGGAAATTTCGCCAAAATAATCAACGTACAGACACACGGTCGTTACGATTTTATTTATATAGATGACGGATAAGCATGAGCACGTTGAAAAGTGCAGACTTCCACTTCGAGATTCATATCTCCTAAACGGTTTATGATATTAAGAACCGGTTTGCGCCATCAGACGCCCCATTTATCGCTCTACATGTTTGTTTCTAAACCATTTCCTCGTATCTCCCATATTCAGGGGGTAAATTGAGATCAAATTTTGAATAGGGTGAAATTTGGGTGCATTTTTAACATTTTACATTACTTTTTGCCTACTTATGTATAAGCTAGAATCATGAAATTTGGTACACATATGTCCCTTAATCGTGCCAATGTGCGCACACAACGTGATGATCCTATCATTCTTATAAGTGTGTCAAACAATGAAATATACTTGTAAAAATCACCAAATTTACGAACAATCCAGAAATACGGCCAAATTTAACGTATAAGGGAGAGAGATACGACAAAATGTCACAGGACCAAAGTTGTAGATCACTCCGAATTGAAGGGACATTGTGCCATCCGTTTTGTGATACGACTTACCGTTTAGCCAAAAAATAGCTCAAAAGGAATGTCTGCACAGTCATTAAAATTGCCTCCATATTTCGATATCTTTGGGGGGTAAAAAGTGAAAAATTTGAACATCTTGGAATTTTCCCGTCGGTTAGGGACCAAAAGCTATAATTTCACCAAATTTCAATTGTCTACTTCGTCTGGCAGGTTGTGCCGCCATTTTGATTTGGGGGGATAGGGGATAAAAATGAGGAAATTCTCGAAAATTTTTAAGCCCACGAAACCTATAGGTTATCGTTTTGGATATACTATACGACTGTGTTCTTATGCTGAGCCCAAAATTTGAGCCCCCCCAGCGTGCCCCCTTCAGGGAATTTTGAGAATTTCCGATTTTTCTAGGGATCTTGGGGGCATCAGTTTCCTCCGTACCAAGTTCCAAATTTCTGAGATTTCTGGATGTGCCTCATTAATTCACGTCTTTTTTCATTTTTAAATATTTATATATACATCGCTCCAGCCCGACTTGCTTTTATATATATAGATGACAGATAAGCATGAGCACGTTGAAAAGTGCAGACTTCCACTTCGAGATTCATATCTCCTAAACGGTTTATGATATTAAGAAACGGTTTGCGCCATCAGACGCCTCATTTATCGCTCTACATGTTTGTTTCTAAACCATTTCCTCGTATCTCCCATATTAAGGGGGTAAATTGAGATCAAATTTTGAATAGGGTGAAATTTGGGTGCATTTTTAACATTTTACATTACTTTTTGCCTACTTATGTATAAGCTAAAATCATGAAATTTGGTACACATATGTCCCTTAATCGTGCCAATGTGCGCACACAACGTGATGATCCTATCATTCTTATAAGTGTGTCAAACAATGAAATATACTTGTAAAAATCACCAAATTTACGAACAATCCAGAAATACGGCCAAATTTAACGTATAAGGGAGAGAGATACGACAAAATGTCACAGGACCAAAGTTGTAGATCACTCCGAATTGAAGGGACATTGTGCCATCCGTTTTGTGATACGACTTACCATTTAGCCAAAAAATAGCTCAAAAGGAATGTCTGCACAGTCATTAAAATTGCCTCCATATTTCGATATCTTTGGGGGGTAAAAAGTGAAAAATTTGAACATCTTGGAATTTTCCCGTCGGTTAGGGACCAAAAGCTATAATTTCACCAAATTTCAATTGTCTACTTCGTCTGGCAGGTTGTGCCGCCATTTTGATTTGGGGGGATAGGGGATAAAAATGAGGAAATTCTCGAAAATTTTTAAGCCCACGAAACCTATAGGTTATCGTTTTGGATATACTATACGACTGTGTTCTTATGCTGAGCCCAAAATTTGAGCCCCCCCAGCGTGCCCCCTTCAGGGAATTTTGAGAATTTCCGATTTTTCTAGGGATCTTGGGGGCATCAGTTTCCTCCGTACCAAGTTCCAAATTTCTGAGATTTCTGGATGTGCCTCATTAATTCACGTCTTTTTTCATTTTTAAATATTTATATATACATCGCTCCAGCCCGACTTGCTTTTATATATATAGATGACAGATAAGCATGAGCACGTTGAAAAGTGCAGACTTCCACTTCGAGATTCATATCTCCTAAACGGTTTATGATATTAAGAAACGGTTTGCGCCATCAGACGCCTCATTTATCGCTCTACATGTTTGTTTCTAAACCATTTCCTCGTATCTCCCATATTAAGGGGGTAAATTGAGATCAAATTTTGAATAGGGTGAAATTTGGGTGCATTTTTAACATTTTACATTACTTTTTGCCTACTTATGTATAAGCTAAAATCATGAAATTTGGTACACAAATGTCCCTTAATCGTGCCAATGTGCGCACACAACGTGATGATCCTATCATTCTTATAAGTGTGTCAAACAATGAAATATACTTGTAAAAATCACCAAATTTACGAACAATCCAGAAATACGGCCAAATTTAACGTATAAGGGAGAGAGATACGACAAAATGTCACAGGACCAAAGTTGTAGATCACTCCGAATTGAAGGGACATTGTGCCATCCGTTTTGTGATACGACTTACCGTTTAGCCAAAAAATAGCTCAAAAGGAATGTCTGCACAGTCATTAAAATTGCCTCCATATTTCGATATCTTTGGGGGGTAAAAAGTGAAAAATTTGAACATCTTGGAATTTTCCCGTCGGTTAGGGACCAAAAGCTATAATTTCACCAAATTTCAATTGTCTACTTCGTCTGGCAGGTTGTGCCGCCATTTTGATTTGGGGGGATAGGGGATAAAAATGAGGAAATTCTCGAAAATTTTTAAGCCCACGAAACCTATAGGTTATCGTTTTGGATATACTATACGACTGTGTTCTTATGCTGAGCCCAAAATTTGAGCCCCCCCAGCGTGCCCCCTTCAGGGAATTTTGAGAATTTCCGATTTTTCTAGGGATCTTGGGGGCATCAGTTTCCTCCGTACCAAGTTCCAAATTTCTGAGATTTCTGGATGTGCCTCATTAATTCACGTCTTTTTTCATTTTTAAATATTTATATATACATCGCTCCAGCCCGACTTGCTTTTATATATATAGACTAGCGAATGTACCCGTGCTTCGCTACGGTATTCTACATTGTATTCGAATATCGAAGTAAATAGTGTACATGCAGTAAATAAGATAGTTTTAAAATTGCATGTCTCTTAGCGTTATCCGAGAAAGAGCATGGGGAGGTCCCCGTACGTTTCCAATGTAAAGTGTTTGTTACGGATTTGTGATATAACGGCAGGCTCACTTGCCTACTGGCATTCACAATCAGGTTGGGAAGTTTACATTATAATTGCAGGCCCCATTGCCTACTATGCGGACAGAATCGATTTGGGGAGTTTTCGTTAAAATGGCAGCCCCCTTTCCTACCTCCAGACAGATTACAGTTTTTATTATAATGGCAGGCAATTACCCTACTATCACTCGAAATTGAGTTGTGCAGTTATCATTATAATGACAGGCCCCTTTTCCTACTGCCAGCCAGCGTACTGCCAGTCACACCAAGTTGGTGAGTTTCCATCAAAATAGCAGGCCACTATGCCTAATGCCGGTCACATTTTAGATGAGTACATTTCTTTATAATGGCGGGCACCCTTGCCTACTGCCAAACACAATCGGGTAGGGGAGTTTTAAACAAAACTGCATGCTCACTTACCTTCTGCAAGTCAAATCGAGAAGGGAACTATTCATTACAATTGTAGGCCTTCCTTACTAATGACAGTTACACAGGAGTTGGAGAAGGAACCCTTTCCTACTGCCAGTCAAAGTCGGTGTGGGGAGTACTGATTACAATAGCAGACCGACCCTTTCTCGATCGCTAAATCGACATCAGTGAATATATATAGATCGACATACGAAAGTATATGCGTGTTTACAATATTGAAGACCTTCATTTACAGATTAACTGCTACTAAACGTACGTCATATCGACAAAGGATTATACCATAAGACACGCCGGATTTAGTGGCCTAAATGGCTGGTCCAATGATATGTCATCTATTCTTGGGTCAGATTTAGAAACGTGGAACAGGGTAAAGGTTTTGTAAGATCATCTCACATTACATTACTTTTCGGATAATAATGTGACAGCTACATACGTAGCATTTGGCTCACATATGGCTACTGAGTGGGCCAATTTTCGTGAAGAGTTTGATGATTCTGTATTTCATATAAGTAATTGAAAGTATGAATAATGCATGTGAAAATTCCAAATTGACTTAACATCGATTAATAGAGAAAAATCAAACGTAAAAGGGATACAGATACGGCATAAAGTCATAAGACCAAGGTTGTAGATCATTCCAAATTGAACGGAGATTGTGCAATCCGTTACGTGATAGGAATTTCCGAAGGTCTGCACCATCATTAAAATTGCCTGCATATTTCGATATTCTTCGGGGATAAAAAATGAAAAATTTAATGATATAGGATTTTTCATTCGTTACAGGCTAAAACGTATAATTTTGTCAAATTTCAATTATCTTCTTATTCTTCTGGCAGATTATGCCACAATGTGGATTTTGGGCGAGGCGGGTAAAAATTAGGACTTTCAGGAAATCAAAAATTATGGAGATTGTTATTATTACCCCTTAAACGGAAAGCTGTACGAAAATTTCGCCAAAATAGTCAGTGTAGAGGTACACAGTCGTTACGATTTGATTTATATAGATAAGGAATCTGCTCCATGTAAAACACCTTTTGGGCTATGTCCGCTGGACTTAACCTGCAAAAGTGACCATTCATGATATCTCCCTTATTAATCCCCCTGACGAAAAAATGCACATGAAAAAAAAGGTTTAGAGGTGGAATTCCATCAGGTTTGGTCGATTTCCAGTCAGGTTGGTCTTGTTCTGTATATATTGTGGAAGAGTAAAATCACCATTTCGGTTCCTTATAAACCGCCAGTCCATTCCGGAACATGAAATGTTATTTACGTTTAAAACCTACCTTTGGACAGGTGGATGCTAAATATAAATTTTGTTTCGAATGTCTTCAGTAGTTTTCAAGTTGTAAGGAATACGCTTTACACGCACCCGCTCGTGAGTTAAGTCCGATGGGACTTGTACAGAAAAACGGTCCTTTAATGATATCTCCCTTATTGATCCTCGTATCGAAATGATGCACTTGAGAAAAAAAGGTTTAGACATTAATTTCTACCAAGGTAGGTAGACTTCCATAAACTTTTGTTGTGTATATTTTTTGGAAGTGCAAAATCACTGTTTCGGTTTCGTATAAACCCCCAGTTAGTTCAGGGATTTAGAAACAATATTTGCCCTGAAACCTATCAAGGACAGGTGTATTCTAAATACGAATCTTGGTGGAAATGCATCCAGTAGTTTCTAGCATTCACGTACATACGGCGTAATTAAGGAAGAAAATAATACAGTTAAGAATGTTGAAACTAATAGAAAATGGATTATAACTGAGGACAGCCGGATAACGACAAATAAATAAATGCCGTGAGTTATGGATATAATAAAGCGCTAACAGAGGAGAAATTTAGGTTCAGTGATTCTTAGGTAAACAAATATGAAGATGACTAATGGTGTTATTACTTAATCTATTCGAGGGCGGTTATAACCTCCAACGATATTCCGCCAATATCCCGCAGATGAGCCGATTGATGCCTCTCTTGTCATCTACCCAAGGAACAACCACGAATTTAAAAGCATGATGAGGAAAATGGCAATACGTTACTTCCCTACTGGCATGCAGTCAGAGACGTTGCCATGGTAACCTGTAGGTTCGTTGTCGGTCTGTCGGTCACTAAATGCAGAGCATGATACCAGCAGAAAATTGTAAATTTCTCCGTCATGTGAAGAGTAAGGTAAATTATGAACATAACGAAAGTTGTTTATAATGAAGAGACGTTTCACGTACGGTAAACGAAGTTTACAGAAAATCAATAGTATAAGAGAAAATAGAGGAAAACCACTGTGGTTTTCCTATAAAGACCCCGTCTATTCGAAGATTTTAAAATTATATGCATATCGGAACCTTTCCTGGGATGAGTATACTCTAAATATGAAGTTTGGCTGAGATCTATCCAGCCGTTTCGACGTGATGGTGTGAAAACCACTCTGGTTTTCCTATAAACCCCCCGTCTATTCAAGGATTTTAAAATGATATGCATATCTAAACCTTCCCCGGGATTAGTATACTCTAAATACAATGTTTGGTTGAGATCCATCCAGCCGTTTCGACGTGATGGTGGAAAAACCATTCTGATTTTCCTATAAACCCCCCATATATTCAAATATTTTAAAATGATATGCATATGGAAAACTTCCCCGCGATGAGTATCCTCTAAATATGAAGTTTGGTTGAGATCTATCCAGCCGTTTCGACGTGATGGTGGAAAAACCATTCTGGTTTTCCTATAAACCCCCTGTCTATTCAAGGATTTTAAAATGATATGCATATCAAAACCTTCTCCGGGATGAGTATACCCTAAATATGAAGTTTGGTTGAGATCTATCCAGCCGTTTCGACGTGATGGTGGAACAGACAAACAGACAGACAAACAGAAACAATTTTATTTATATAGATTTTTACACTCGTTCTTCACCCCCTTTCCATCCCCGCCCAAAGGAGTCCTATGAGTGCCTTACACAACAGTATATTTTTTTCCCAGATATTAAGTCTTATTTGTACCTATTTTGGTTGACAGCTATGCCCAAACGTACATGCATAATCTCACTGCTCTAGAATCCTGGAGCTGACGTTGCCATGGTTACGGCAGTTCATTTCTTTATCCGATTCCTAGAGCAGGGGTAGTGTGGTGCCAATATCTCCGTAACGGTTGGTTTTAGGGCCTTAAAACATGGTTTTCGGGCCCGTAGGGCTTACCGAGTTTTGTTCTTTGCGTCAAGAGGATTAAATTGAGCTTTGTCTCGTCCTTATACGACAAATTCGATATTTTGCCTATAATAGTATAAGAGAAAATGGAGGAAAACCGTTTTTCCTATAAAACCCCCGTCTTTTCAAAGATTTTAAAATGATATGCATATCGAAACCTTCCCCGGGGTCAGTATACTCTAAATATGAAGTTTGGTTGAGATCTATCCAGCCGTTTCGACGTGATGGTGGAACAGACAAACAGACAGACAAACAGACAAACAGAAACAATTTTATTTATATAGATAGACTAGCAAATGTACCCGTGCTTCGCTACGGTATTCTGCATTGTATACGAATATTGAAGTAAATACTGTACATGCAGTAAATAAGATTGTTTTAAAATAGCATGTCTCTTAGCGTTATCCGAGAAACAATATGCAGAGGTCCCCATACGTTGTTTCCAGTGTAAAGTGCTTGTTACGGATTTGTGATGATAACGACAGGCTCACTTCCCTACTGCGATTCACAATCGAGTTGGGAAGTTTACATTATAATTGCAGGCCCCATTGCCTACTGCGCGGTCACAATCTATTTGGGGAGTTTCCGTTACAATTGCAGGCCCCCTTTCCTACCTCCAGACATATTACAAATTGAAGAGTTTTTATTACAATGGCAGGAAACTTCCCTACAACCAGTCAAAATTGAGTTGTGCAGTTATCATTATAATGATAGGCCCCTTTTCCAACTGCCAGCCAGCTTCCTGCCAGTCACACCAAGTTGATGAGTTTCCATCAAAATAGCAGGCCAGTATGCCTAATGCCAGTCACATTTTAGATGGGTACATCTGTTTATAACTGCGGGAACGCTTGCCTACAGCCAAAGACTGTATGCTGCATGCTCCCTTGCCTTCTGAAAGTCAAATCGAGAAGTGAATTATTCATTACAATGGTAGGCCTGCCTCATTAATGCCAGTTACACAGGAATTGGAGAAGGACTCCATTCCTACTGCCAGTCATAGTCGGTGTGCGGAGTACTGATTACAATAGCAGACACACACTTTCTCGATCGCTACAAAATCGACATCAGTGAATATATATAGTTCGACATACGAAAGTATGTGCTTGTTTACAATATTGCAGACCTTCATTTACAGATTAACTGCTTCTAAACGGTACATCATATCGAGAAAAGATTGTACCATAAGACGCCGGATTTAGCGGCCTAAATTGCTGGTCATATGATATCTCATCTATTCATGGGTCAGATTGAGTTAGAAACTTGGGTAAAATTTGTGTAAGATTATCTCACATTGCATTGCTTTTCGGATAATTAAGTGACAGCTACATACATAGCATTTGGCTCACATATGGCTACTGGGTGGACCAATTTTCGTGTAGAGTATGATGATTCTATCTTTCCTCTAAGTGATGGAAGGTATGAATTATGTATGTGAAAAGTACTACTTTACTTAAGATCGAGAAATAGAGAAAAGTCAAACGTAAAATGGATATAAATACGACAAAAAGTCGTACGACCAAGGTTGTAGATCACTCCAAATTGAACGGGGATTGTGCCATCCGTTATGTGATGATACTTCCCGAAGGTCTGCACCATCATTAAAATTGCCTCCATATTTCGATATTCTTCGGGATAGAAAGGGAAAAATTTAAAGCTCTTGGAAGTTTTCCGCCCGTTACAGGCTAAGTCGTAAAATTTTGCCAAATTTCAGTTTTCTTTCTCGACTGGCAGATTATGCCGCAATCTGGGTTTTCAGTGAGAAGTGTAAAAAGTAGAACTTTCAAGATACTAAACCAAAAAATATGCAGATGATCATTATTACCCCTTAAGCGTGTAGCTGTACGAAAATTTCGACAAAATAGTCTATGTACAGGCACACAGTAGTTACGATTTTATTTACATAGATAAATAAGGAACCTGCTCCACGTACAACACCTTTTGGGCTATATCCGCTGGACTTAACCGGAAAAGCGGACCGTTTATGATATCTCCCTTATTAATCCTCCTGTCGAAAAAATGCACATGAAAAAAAGTTTTAGAGATGGAATTCCATCATGTTTGGTCGATTTCCAGTCAGGTTGGTCTTGTACTGTATATATTCTGGAAGAGTAAAATCACCATTTCGGTTCCCTATAAACCGCCAGTCCATTCCGGGAACATGAAATGTTATTGACGATTAACACCTACCGTTGGACAGGTGGATGTTAATATAAAGTTTGACTCAAATATCTTCAGTAGTTTTCAAGTTGTAAAACATACGCTTTACACGCACCCGCTCTTGAGTTAAGTCCGGTGGGACTTGTACCGGAAAACGGTCCGTTAATGATATCTCCCTTATTAATCCTCGTATTGAAATGATGCACATGAGGAAAAAGGCCTAGAAATGAATTTCCATTACGGCAGCTAAATTTACATTAAGTTTGGTTGCAAAATGACGGTTTCGGTTTCGTATAATCCCCCAGTCAATTCAGGGATTCAGAAACAATACTTGCCCTAAAACCTACCAAAGGACAGATGGATTCTAAATATCAAGTTTGGTGGAAATATATCCAGTAGTTTCCAAGTTTTAGACAAACAGAGAAACAAACAAACAGACAGACACCAAAACAGAATATATGCAGATGGTCATTATTACACCTGAAACGGATAACTGTACGGAAATTTCGCCAAAATTGTCAATGTACAGACATACTCTAGAAGTGTAGACCTTTATTTCGATAGTTACTGCTTTGCAACTGTACGACGTATCTACAAACGGACTTCACCATCAGACGCCCCTTTCAGTGCTCTACATGGTTGGTCCTATGACATCTTCTCGTATCTCCTTTATTTATGGGTTAGATTGAGTTAGAGTCATTGAATGGGGTGAAATCTTGTACAGTTTTTGAATGCTACTTTATATTTTTGATTCTCATGTGACAGCTAGAATCATAAAATTTGGCTATAACATTGCCAATGGTCATGTCAATGTGCGTGCCGAATGTCATGATTCTACCTTTCCTATAAGTGTGCCAAATGATAACATATACGTGTAAAAGTACAAAATCAACTTGTGTTTAATGTATTAGGGATAGAAATACGACGAAAAGTCACAGGACAAAAGTTGTAGATCTCTCCAAAATGAAACGCAATTTGCTTTGTGACTTTTGATACGACTTACTGATTAGCCACCAATTACTCCGAAACGAAGGTCTGCACCGCCGTTAAAATTGCATCCATATTTCGGAATTTTCCTGGGCCAGAAGTTATACATTTGCATAGCTTAGAATATTTCCTCAAAGGAAAGAGTGTACAGCATTCGGGATTAGCACTCGCATACATACGTGGTAATTAAGGAAGAAAGTAATACAGTTTAGTAAGTTGAAATTAATAGAAAATAGATTATAACAGAGGACATCCGGATGACGACAAATATATAAATACCAAGTGAATGTATTGGAAAATCAAATGCTCCTCAATAAATTATGCCGGAGTGAGTTATGGATATAAGAAAGCGGTAATCGGAGAGAAATTTAGGCGCATGGATTCTTAGGTAATCAGATAAGAAGATGAATATTTGTGTTATTACTTATGCTATTCGAGGACGGTTATAACCTCCAATGATATTCCGCCAATATCCCGCAGAATGGCCGATTGACGACTCTCTTGCTTTCTACCCAAGGAACAACCACGAATTTAAAGGAATGATGAGGAAAATGACAATACGTTACTTCCCTGCTGGCAAGCAGTCAGAGACGTTGCCATGGTAACCCATATATTCGTTATCGCTCTGTCGGTCCCTCAATGCCGAGCATGGTATCGGCAGAAAATAGTAAATTTCTCCGTCATTTGAAGAGTAAGGTAAATTATGAACACAACGAAAGTTGTTTGTGATGAAGAGACCTTTCACATACGGTCCACAGAGTTTGCAGAAAATCAATAGTATAAGAGAAAATGGAGGAAGACCGTTGTGGTTTTCCTATAGACCCCCGTCTTTTCAAAGATTTTAAAATGATATGCATATCGAAACCTTCCCCGGGGTGAGTATACTCTAAATATGAAGTTTGGTTGAGATCTATCCAGCCCTTTCGACGTGATGGTGGAACAAACAAACATTTTTATTCTTTTTATTTTGCTAGTTGCTTTACGTCGCACCGACACAGATAGGTCTTATGGCGACGACGGGACAGGGAAGGGATAGGAGTTGGAAGGAATCGGCCGTGGCCTTAATTAAGGTACAGCCCCAGCATTTGCCTGGTGTGAAAATGGGAAACCACGGAAAACCATTTTCAGAGCTGCCGACAGTGGGGTTCGAACCTACTATCTCCCGAATACTGGATATTGGCCGCACTTAAGCCAAACAAACAAACAAACAAACAAACAAACAAACAAACAAACAAACAAACAAACAAACAAACAAACAAACAGACAAACAGAAACGAACAACTTTATTTATAAGATTATTTTTATACCACTCCCCTCGCCCCCTGCCAAAAGGGTGCTAGGGGTGTCTTACCCTCACGCGGTTTGTCTCCTGATACTAATTGATAAGTGTACCACGTTTGGTGAAATTGCTCCAGTGGTTTAGGAGGAGATGTGTCATATACACACCCACACCCACACACCCACGCACACACATACATCAATTTTTATATATAGTAAGAAGAAGAAGATAATATTTTTATATGTAGTTTTTCGATTAATTTTATATCTCACCCCCTTCGCTCCCCACTTGGATTTGCAAAAAATCCGGAGTAATACTATTCATCTCAGAGACCCTGAAATCTATGGATTCGAAACTGTTTTTAATTATTTCTATATCTCACCCCACCCCCCCACCCTTTGCTCCCAACCTAAAAGGGGGCTGGATTTTAAAAAAATTCTAGAGTATCACTTTTCAACTCAGCGACCCCGAAAACTATGAATTCGACACTATTCTCGATTATTATTGTAACTACCACCCCCCTGACCCTCTCCCTTAAGGGCGCTAGGGATGGCTTACCCCCCACAGTGCTCGTCTCCCGATAGTAAGTGATTCGTGTACCAAGTTTGGTTGAAATTGCTCCAGTGGTTTAGTTGGAGATGTGTCATTTACACACACACTTCCATTTCTATATATAGTAAGATTTTTACACTCGTTCTTCACCCCCTTTCCATCCCCGCCCAAAGGAGTCCTATGAGTGCCTTACACAACAGTATATTTTTTTCCCAGATATTAAGTCTTATTTGTACCTATTTTGGTTGACAGCTATGCCCAAACGTACATGCATAATCTCACTGCTCTAGAATCCTGGAGCTGACGTTGCCATGGTTACGGCAGTTCATTTCTTTATCCGATTCCTAGAGCAGGGGTAGTGTGGTGCCAATATCTCCGTAACGGTTGGTTTTAGGGCCTTAAAACATGGTTTTCGGGCCCGTAGGGCTTACCGAGTTTTGTTCTTTGCGTCAAGAGGATTAAATTGAGCTTTGTCTCGTCCTTATACGACAAATTCGATATTTTGCCTATAATAGTATAAGAGAAAATGGAGGAAAACCGTTTTTCCTATAAAACCCCCGTCTTTTCAAAGATTTGAAAATGATATGCATATCGAAACCTTCCCCGGGGTCAGTATACTCTAAATATGAAGTTTGGTTGAGATCTATCCAGCCGTTTCGACGTGATGGTGGAACAGACAAACAGACAGACAAACAGACAAACAGAAACAATTTTATTTATATAGATGACAGATAAGCATGAGCACGTTGAAAAGTGCAGACTTCCACTTCGAGATTCATATCTCCTAAACGGTTTATGATATTAAGAAACGGTTTGCGCCATCAGACGCCTCATTTATCGCTCTACATGTTTGTTTCTAAACCATTTCCTCGTATCTCCCATATTAAAGGGGTAAATTGAGATCAAATTTTGAATAGGGTGAAATTTGGGTGCATTTTTAACATTTTACATTACTTTTTGCCTACTTATGTATAAGCTAAAATCATGAAATTTGGTACACATATGTCCCTTAATCGTGCCAATGTGCGCACACAACGTGATGATCCTATCATTCTTATAAGTGTGTCAAACAATGAAATATACTTGTAAAAATCACCAAATTTACGAACAATCCAGAAATACGGCCAAATTTAACGTATAAGGGAGAGAGATACGACAAAATGTCACAGGACCAAAGTTGTAGATCACTCCGAATTGAAGGGACATTGTGCCATCCGTTTTGTGATACGACTTACCGTTTAGCCAAAAAATAGCTCAAAAGGAATGTCTGCACAGTCATTAAAATTGCCTCCATATTTCGATATCTTTGGGGGGTAAAAAGTGAAAAATTTGAACATCTTGGAATTTTCCCGTCGGTTAGGGACCAAAAGCTATAATTTCACCAAATTTCAATTGTCTACTTCGTCTGGCAGGTTGTGCCGCCATTTTGATTTGGGGGGATAGGGGATAAAAATGAGGAAATTCTCGAAAATTTTTAAGCCCACGAAACCTATAGGTTATCGTTTTGGATATACTATACGACTGTGTTCTTATGCTGAGCCCAAAATTTGAGCCCCCCAGCGTGCCCCCTTCAGGGAATTTTGAGAATTTCCGATTTTTCTAGGGAACTTGGGGGCATCAGTTTCCTCCGTACCAAGTTCCAAATTTCTGAGATTTCTGGATGTGCCTCATTAATTCACGTCTTTTTTCATTTTTAAATATTTATATATACATCGCTCCAGCCCGACTTGCTTTTATATATATAGATGACAGATAAGCATGAGCACGTTGAAAAGTGCAGACTTCCACTTCGAGATTCATATCTCCTAAACGGTTTATGATATTAAGAAACGGTTTGCGCCATCAGACGCCTCATTTATCGCTCTACATGTTTGTTTCTAAACCATTTCCTCGTATCTCCCATATTAAGGGGGTAAATTGAGATCAAATTTTGAATAGGGTGAAATTTGGGTGCATTTTTAACATTTTACATTACTTTCTGCCTACTTATGTATAAGCTAAAATCATGAAATTTGGTACACATATGTCCCTTAATCGTGCCAATGTGCGCACACAACGTGATGATCCTATCATTCTTATAAGTGTGTCAAACAATGAAATATACTTGTAAAAATCACCAAATTTACGAACAATCCAGAAATACGGCCAAATTTAACGTATAAGGGAGAGAGATACGACAAAATGTCACAGGACCAAAGTTGTAGATCACTCCGAATTGAAGGGACATTGTGCCATCCGTTTTGTGATACGACTTACCGTTTAGCCAAAAAATAGCTCAAAAGGAATGTCTGCACAGTCATTAAAATTGCCTCCATATTTCGATATCTTTGGGGGGTAAAAAGTGAAAAATTTGAACATCTTGGAATTTTCCCGTCGGTTAGGGACCAAAAGCTATAATTTCACCAAATTTCAATTGTCTACTTCGTCTGGCAGGTTGTGCCGCCATTTTGATTTGGGGGGATAGGGGATAAAAATGAGGAAATTCTCGAAAATTTTTAAGCCCACGAAACCTATAGGTTATCGTTTTGGATATACTATACGACTGTGTTCTTATGCTGAGCCCAAAATTTGAGCCCCCCCAGCGTGCCCCCTTCAGGGAATTTTGAGAATTTCCGATTTTTCTAGGGATCTTGGGGGCATCAGTTTCCTCCGTACCAAGTTCCAAATTTCTGAGATTTCTGGATGTGCCTCATTAATTCACGTCTTTTTTCATTTTTAAATATTTATATATACATCGCTCCAGCCCGACTTGCTTTTATATATATAGATTCTCTACTGTGAAGAAAACTGTTTAAGTTCTTGAGAAAGGATGGAAAAAGGAAAAGAAAAATTAAAACCTGGAAAACCACACTAAAGTCCGGCTCCAAGGCTAAATGGTTAGCGTGCTGGTCTTTGGTTACTGGGGTCCCGGGTTCGATTCCCGGCTGGGTCGGGAATTTTAACCACCATTGGTTAATTTCGCTGGCACGGCGGCTGGGTGTATGTGTCGTCTTCATCATCATTTCATCCTCATCACGACGCGCAGGTCGCCTACGGGAGTCAAATCAAAAGACCTGCACCTGGCGAGCCGAACATGTCATCGGACACTCCCGGCACTAAAAGCCATACGCCATTTCATTTCATTTCACCATACTAACTTAAATCCCGTCAATGAGTTGTAGGTTTGAAAGAGTTCCCCGCGTCAGCTGAATTTTCATTTTAATTACCAGGGTCTATTGCTGTTCTTTGTTTGTTATTTCTTTTAAACCCTGAAGGGGTACGGTGGGCATCCTAGATTGTAACGCCTTCTCTCAGGCCAAAGAGGTTCGTTGCGGTGATTTAAGGTACGGAGGATGTCGGGGGAAGGGGTAGTGGCCGTAGCCTAGGAAAGTGTCTGTCCCGGCATTTACCTTAATGCAGAAGAACGGGAAACCATAGATAGAATACCTTCTCACTACAGCCAAAGGTGGGTATAATAGCCCCTCCGCCTCACGAATGTAGAGCTGTAAGGCTAGAAAACTAGCCACTGTTAGTCGAAGCTACTCTACTCAGTTCCTACTGACATTAAAAGGCTATTTTGAAACATTAATCAGTCTTCATAATAGAATAACATGTCATTGTCAACTGTTTGCAGGGTAAAGTTCAATGTGAATATTATCCCTGCATGAAAAAAAAGAAGAAGATTAATTCCTTCAGAACAAACAGTTGCTGAAAGAAATCCATAGCAGTGAAATGGACTGTATCGGTAATTTCTAAAGCATCTTCTTACATTTTGGCGCGCGAGGGAGGAGGTATGGAGATCCTTCCTTTCTGCGTTAAGGTAAGTACTAAAAACATCTGCACGCCAATCTTAAGTGCGTCATTAAGAATGTGCCCGATAAGTAATTCATCTTCTTACATTATCAAATACTATAAATTATGCCGAGTTTATTGATTCCTTACTTGTACTTTTCTTGGGCTTGTAACGAAATTTTCTTCTTCTTCTTCTTCTTATTATTATTATTATTAATTAGCGCGCAAAATTTATGGTTTGGCATCCAAGAAATAGGCAGGGAAACGGTGGCAATATCCAGTTCTTAAGTTAAAACCCTGTACATTTAACCACGCCATCTGAGACACGCACGCAACTGTTGAACATAGCGTCCTCTCTCATTCTCCCTTCCACGATAGAGAGCGCGATACCAAAGCCTCGCTGTACTTACAGCTTATCCCTCTCAGTACGCGTAACTAGAGTTCCTGCATCCGAACTCGCGCAGCGTCCACGTTAATCGACATGTCATGAAGCCCAGTAAGACATATGTGCCGTTATCCGCATCAATCTCTGAAATATTTGGTCGCAACAGCATTTAATGCCCATTCCGGGATACGAACGAATCGCTAAGCTGTTATTACCGTGCACAGAAACACAATTTTGAAAAGGCATCACATTTTTACCTATGATTCTGATGTAGTAATCAATACCAGAAGGTGAATCGCAAGACGTGTGGTTTTTTTTTAATTAAAACATATTTTGTGCAACCGTAACCTCCGATTTGAAACTCGTTGGCGTGTGATGGAGTGTTACTTATTACAGGTGATGCTTTATAGAGTCGATGGCCGGACACTAAAGGATTTTTCAATGAACCGATGACATGCTTTTTAATTTTGGATGTATCGCAGAATGTTCTGGATCTCATGAGTAGACTACATCATCAATAAGGAGGTCCTCTGTCGTAGTATTGGACGGTTTCATCACATACATACATATATACATACATACAGACAGACAGACAGACAGGCAGGCAGAAATTACGGATAATTAAAGGGAGTTTTCCCTTGTTGCTGTGGACACGGCCGATACAGAAATGCCATTCTTTATAAATTCTGAGCAATGTACAGACAAAACTCTTATATATATATATATATACATAGATAGATGTCGTTGTTATCAAAGGTAATGTTTAATACTTCTTTAGTATTAGCCACCTCCTCTATCTAGACATTATCCTTGTAACCAACAATCTGTACATACTGCTGACTGAATATTTCTGCCTTTTGAAGATCCTCGCATACACACTCCCCTTGTTCATAAACGATTCCTGGAATGTCCTTCTTGGAACCTTTTTCTGCCAAGTACTTATACATACCATTCCATTTTTCACTAAAATGTGTATGACTGTCATTGAAATATATGTTTCTAAATAGTATTTAATAGTTTTCTCACCACATCCATCCAGCAGCCCTCATGTTGATGTTTCATTTGATGCTGATACGCTATCGCCACTAGTCGCCATTTTTAGTCTGAACTATTTTAATAATCATGTTATTTGCTTTACGTCCCACTAACTACTTTTTAAGGTCTTCGGAGACGCCGAGGTACCGGAATTTAGTCCCGCAGGAGTTCTTTTACGTGCCAGTAAATCTATCGACACGGGGCTGTCGTATTTGAGCACCTTCAAATACCACCGGACTGAGCCAGGATCGAACCTGCCAAGTTGGGGTTAGAAGGCCAGCGCCTTAACCGTCTGAGCCACTCAGCCCGGCTGTGAACTATTTTAACAATATCCACTCGTATACTCATTTCTTCACGCATCATTCCCACTCCACTGTTTGAAGTAGGCTTGGCAATTTCATTATTATTCTGGGAAGTTTGCTTACTACACCCAGTGCTACAAATCCATTGCTCAGATCAATGGATCCGTTGCGATAAGATCCTGGCAAGGCTTCACCAAACCTGGGTCTATATTGTCAGCTGCTTTTGAGATCCTGATCCTGAATATTAGGTGTAATACAGTAAGTTGTCCTTTACTCGAGAAATTTGTGCTTTTTGTTGAACATTCGCGGTATATATTTCGAAACTCCTAGATACATTGAAAGATCATTACTAA
This sequence comes from Anabrus simplex, assembly GCF_040414725.1. Lineage (NCBI taxonomy): Eukaryota > Metazoa > Arthropoda > Insecta > Orthoptera > Tettigoniidae > Anabrus > Anabrus simplex. The sequence continues at coordinate 239,106,390 of NC_090269.1, forward strand.
ATTTTCACATTTGTCCACTTTTCTCCCGGATGTTTCTCAAACATGTTTTTCTTATCAAAATTGGCAATGCTTTGTTACTTAACAAGGAATTTCCTGTTCAAATAACATAGATATTCAAAACAGGTTCGTCAACAGGATGTCTCGAAATACTCTTGAGCAGTATGATTGTGCACCGGAGATATGACACGTTATCAACAATACGAGATTCTGAAACCAACGAATGAAATAATATTTCCGCTCGAAATATCGGCGAGATCTTCCTTGATCCCATCATTGACGGCTATATGACTAGGTAACTGAAAATGAATTTCGAGTAGAGTTCTACAGTTATTTCAACCCCCTTTCTAATGGCAATGGTGTTTCTCCAAATGTGTACAAAAATATTGCAAATATTAACGGGTTGTTTTTTTGTAGAATTTCAGGAATCGTATCTGCATACCCCGCCATTAGTAATGCTATCTAGCGCGCATTAGTGGCAGTAGAAGAGACAGCCAATTTACGATCGTCAGTCAACCACGAGTTTTTTCGAATGATGAAGAACATGGCGTCTCGTAACTACCTTGCCAGCAAGTGAGGAAGACCACAGCCGGTAGATTAGCCTATATGCAGAGCTTCAGTCATAACATAAGCTGTTGAGGAAACATAAGTTAGCTGTGTTGTTTCAAGAGCAAACAAACAAAAATCTCCAAAAACACGTTAAATTAAATCGACATTTTACAAAGAGAGTGTAGATTTTAGAGAAAACCAACAGTATTATGAGAAAACATTGATTAACTATTTAGGACAAGGTCAAATGTACAGTATCTTAAAAAATTGTTCCTATATGAAGTTTCGTCGAAATTGTTTATTTAGCAGCTTTCCCGTGTTGATGGAAGAAACAAACACAAGATCTAAAAAGCCACTGGTATTGCCTTGAGTTATTCTCTAACTGATAAATATTCCAAAAAATTCAAAAGAAACGTATGTAGGGGTGTAGATGCTTCTTGAACCAAAGGCCAGCACGCTAACCATTTAGCCATGGAGCCGGACTTTTTTTTAAGGTAAGGGTGTATTCTGCCCGGAGGCAGGTCCGAACCTCCTCAGAGGTGTGCGCCTGAGCCGGAGTTTACGTACGGTAGGGTGGCCAGCTCCTTTCCGCTCCTCCATTCCCTTACCTCCCCACCAACAGCGCGTGGCAACCCATCCAAAACTTGACGACGCCCAATGTTGCTTAACTTCGGAGATCTCACGGGATCCGGTGTTTCAACAAGGCTACGGCCGTTGGCGTTTCAAATGACGACATCTAGAATACTAAAAAAAATGGACATTTGACATAAGCCCCAACGGCAGTGCTCGAATTCAGTCATGATATCCGTATAATATCTGTATAGTACGGAAACCGATCATTTACCTTCTTGCGCTTAAGCAAATGTCTACAAGACATGATTTAAGCAGATTCTCTGGATTAATTGTTGGATGCAGAAAACGAATGAGGGATAAGGTTAATTTCGAAAGGGGATGATATTCTTTTATTTCCTTCATTGCGGTCCTTTTAATATATAAATGATGTTGGAAAGTGGCTTCTTGTTTTTATAGATATCCGAGTTAAAAAATACAAATATATAATCATAAATAACAAATTATTATCAATTAAAGTTTTCATAGACGGAGAGCACAAATTCACAGTGAAAATGAAAGAAGCTTTTCGGTAATTAAGGTCGCGTACAAGTGTGTGTGTGTGGAAGGGGGGGGGGGTTCGCCCACAGCATACCGTGGGTTTCACCAGTTGGGCTGGCTTGTCTTTCCAAAACACTGCCCAGCAGTGGCAGACTGTCCACACAGTCCCGCACAAATTTGGTAACCAAGTAGAGAAGAAATGATTCTCCATTATCAAAAAATACTCTCTTTGGAGGCATAATGCCAGTTAAGGCTTTCACGGCCGCATATAAAAAACTCGTAGCAAAAATTATATATATTTTTTTAGTTGTAGGTGTGTGCAATATTAAGAATCCCTGTGTTTGTGTTTGCCGGGTTGAGTGAAGGTAATCGCCCACAACACCGCGCCGCGCAGCGCAGCGCAGCCGAGAAGAAATTTCCGTGGTCTGCTTCTTGTGAAATGAAATGGCTTAACGCCCACTGCAGGGAGCCGCGCCGCGCCGCGCGGAACAAGCTTGTGGAATTTCCGCACCAGAAGCCCCCAGGTTTCTGGAACGGAACTTTTTCCTTTCGGCGCGCTTGTATGGGCGAGGGTAGAAGGAAGGATTAACAGAAAGAATGTGGTTTCGTGCCGTTTCGGCAGTCTTCGTGAGTCCTCGACTAGTGCCAGCACGCTCGTACCTTCACGCGGTTAGTGGTATTGTGCACTGTACGCCTTTCTCGGCGAAAGGTGATATTTTCTCGCTCTACATACGGCTTTTTTATTTGCTAGTTGCTTTACGTCGCACCGACACAGATAGGTCTTATGGCGACGATGGGACAGGAAAGGGCTAGGAGTGGGAAGGAAGCGGCCGTGGCCTTAATTAAGGTACAGCCCCAGCATTTGCCTGGTGTGAAAATGGGAAACCACGGAAAACCATTTTCAGGGCTGCTGACAGTGGGGTACGAACCTACTATCTCCCGAACACTAGATACTGGCCGCACTTAAGCGACTGCAGCTCTCGAGCTCGGTACACACGGCTTAACTAGGTTCAATAGTTCATAGAATTTTTCTTGGGACATACGAAAGTAGTGGGAAAATTTACTTCGGTCCTTTAGTAGATCAGGAAATGAATGGTGAAACTCTCCGTTCGTTTCCATTTTCTCATAAATGTTGTGGGCCCAAACTTTTCTTTCGCGTTTTTCTTCTTCCTCATTTGCTACCGCAAATAATAAGTCCTCCTCGGAAATGGAACTCATATTTCTGTGTGAGCTGCACTTCCCCAACTGGAGAGAGGCGGCGCGGCGCGGTGAGGTGTGCTGTATGGGCGAAGTCTCGGAAAATGGCCCGTGGAATGTTCCACAAGCTTGTTCCGCGCGGCGCGGCGCGGTTCCCTGCAGTGGGCGACTACCTACGGTCGACGCGCTGGCCTTCTAACCCCAGCTTGGCAGGTTCAATCCTGACTCAGCCCGGTGGTATTTGAAGGTGTACAAATACGTATGCCTCGTGTCGGTAGATTTACTGGCACGTAAAAGAACTCCTGCGGGACTAAATTCCGGCACCTCGGCGTCTCCGGAAACTATAGAAGTGGTTAGTGGAACGTACACCAAATGGCATTATTATTATTATTATTATTATTATTATTCGTCTTTGTGTTCGATGGTAACGCTCTTGTCCGAATAGCAGGAGTGTCGTATCCGAATCCAGAGTTGTTCACTAGCACAGTGGTCCAGCCACTCGACTTCGGGTGGGAGTTTCACTACGATCTGGACCTGAGACTGACCAGCTTTCAACATATACGAAGCTGCATCTGTGACTAAAATCGCACTTTGTAAGAATCACTGTCCGATTCACTAGGCCACAGAACTCGTAGGGAATCGTTAAAAAATATTTTTCAACTGTAGCGTGGTTGGCTTTTTTGCTAGCACTTACGAAAGCAAATGAGGTTTGCCGGGTTCTACTGGACATAATTTATCCACTATGAAGTTCGCAATGTATCGACCACACGAATCGGTTGTTTCATCTACCGATGTCCAGACACAGTCAGACACATGTCAGATCGTATCGAATCCACGACAGAAGCGTGCAGTGAAAGTAAATGGTTCTTCCTAAGGGTAGGTTCATCTGGTATCCTTTGATTAGTACAATACTTGTCAAGAAACCAGCGTAAATGTGGATTATTCAATTTATGCAGCGGAAAAAAGCGGAAAATGTACTAACTTCACACCATGTTTTACGTCGGTTAAACGTAGCTGTTGCGTATTCTTACTCTGCTCTTTTGATCCGAGATGTGAAGTTGTTTTCGAATGCTGTTCAATTTGAAATTTTTATCGCATTTTACACTCTTGTCGCACACTTGACAGTACACTACATCACCGTCATTTGTACAGCCACTGTTGCCTGATATCCACTGTTTAATTTAAAAAGACATAGAGCTCTTATCTCTAGGCAGTTTAACCTGGTAAAACACTGCAATAGACGAAGAGTAAGTTAACACATGAACGCACTTGTTTAAGCAAACTTTGGAGGCTACCGTAAGGAGAAAGGAATGTCAGAAAGAAGGAAACAGCTGTTGTGAAAAGGGTCATTATCTAGTTCTTTTTCCGGGTTGAAAGTGTTGTTGTTTTCTGTACATTACGTACAGTTTGCCGACGTTGCGAATTGATTGCAGTATTCTTTGTCAAGGCGACTGAAATACCCGTTACGTTATCACGTTTTCATTCCCCACCCTGAAGTGGGTGGGGCGGGCCCCTTAGAGAGTGACGCTCTCGCTCGGGCCGGGAGATGCGAAAAGGACCGGCAGGTGTGAGAAATGGGGAAGGTGGGTAATGCGATATGAAGAAGTTAAGGAGATGAGAATAACGGATGTGCAGGGAATTTAGTGCTTTGTGGGCAGATTTACAAATACTTGTATAGGAGAGAAGCCAAGGAGGGAAGGTTTAACCAAGGTTGCAAGGGACAAGATGAGGTGCAAGGATGTGATAGAAGGAAGAGAAGTTAACAAGAGAAGTGAGTAGGAGGCTAAGGAGGTGAGAGGTCGGCGATGGTGGCGAAAAGTAACGGGGTGGGGGTGGATAAGGTCGGAGATGTGGACTAGGTGGTTGAGGAGAAGGGGCAGGCCGGGGACGGCGACGATGTGTGGTATTTCGGGGCGAGGTTTGAGGAGGCGAGCGAGATGGTTCAGCTCGATGGTGGCGGCCATAGAGGTTTATCCCGTTGTCGATGAGGCGTTGAGCGTCTTCGGAAGTTGGAAGATGGAGTCTGACTAAGAAGGTCGGACCGTCGACGTTGTGGATGTGAAACGCTCTTCGCACGGGCAGTCCTGACTGGCGGAGTTCCTGGGCGAGGTCGTCAGCTGGTATACTTGGTTCCACAGCGCGAAGGATATTACGGTCCGAAGGTGGTGGCGTCGATGGTGGACGTAACATAGTTCCAGGAGTATCAGGAGTAATAGTTCCCTCGGCAGGTGGCTGAAGAGATGTGTTCTGGGGGCGTGATAGATCAGAGGTGGGAGGGATGGGGAGAGAAGACATCATAAGGGGGGAAAGGATGGGACATCATTGTGGTGGTAATAGGAGTATTGAGTGAGGTGTGCGCAGAGGTGGTAGTGGTGGTAGTAGTAATGGTAGTAACGGGGGTGGTGTAACTAGAGGACGCGTGTGCTGGTGGTGACAGGTATGGAGGGGTTGCGATGGGCGAAGCGGCTGTAGCGGGCGCGTTGTCCATGAGCTGCACGAAGACGTTGGAAGGAGTAGATTCCACACGGTGAAGGCGATGTTGGATGAACACACCATTGTCGTGAATGTTGAAGTGGCATCTGCAGAGTCGATATACAGAAGTACATCCGGTGATGGTGCGGGGCCGTCGTAGAGTCGTGCGGCACTATGAACGCCGAGGTTGCGCAAATCGGTCTGGATGGCTTCGTCGGAGATCGCAAGGTCAACATCACGGACTATACAGGTATAATACATGGCGGGAAGGCCGACTTCCAACTTGGTGTCTGGCCGATATGCTTTGTTGGGTCGGCTGGGTGCGATGTTAGAGTTGCTGCGTCACCCGGCCGAATCAAAAATAGTTTTGAATATGGTGATGGAGAAGACAGTCCACTGTAGAGACAGGCGACGAAGGCGTGTTGTCAAGAAGTGATCCCTGAAATACCCCAATTCCATCCGAAGTAATCAGTCTCCCAGGCAGCAACCACACTACGAGAGTGGTTTCTGACCTTGGCCTTATATACCCTACCCATTCTGGCTGATGTAAGCCAGGGGGAAAAGAATTAGAACTAAATAATTCTACACACCACGGAAGCTTCACTTCTAAGATACGAAACCTTTACGGGGAGGATATTCTCAAAGCTGCTAGGCAGTTCGACAACCTTTGAAAGAAGATGAGTTACCTGGCTCGACTCGCCTTTCTGAAACGCTGCAGGGACAACAGCATTATACCAGCATGTGTGAAACTGAAATATCACACCAAGAACCGACGTACAGACCGTATTCTTCACGAAACCAGCTTTAAACTCCTTAGGGAACGGATCAGTGACACCAGACAGACTCTGGACCACCTCAACCATCAATTATTTCACCTCCACTTGGAACTCGCCAGCACTTTGTCTCTCAATGACTGGACCACGTTAGACAGCATTAGCAACACACAACCTCAGCGTACACTGAACTAGCCACAGCCAAACAAAACAAGACATTCGACCGCCTCCTACAAAAACAGAAACCTAAACCATCTGATTCACTACAGATTCACTACTTCGGCCTTGAAAAAAGGACTCAACTCCGCTGTAGCTCCTAATAGGATACCGGTGGAAGAAATAATTAGCAAAGCTGAAATTGCAATCCGACACCTCCCTACCGAATCTGCAGAAGAGATCAGACAGGATATATCATGTCTACTGAGAACCACAAAGCCGCCGCCATCCAATTTGACCAAAGAAGAAATTGATGCCCTCAAAACACTGCGTCAAGGTACGGAAACAGTATTCTTACCCGCAGATAAAGGCAACGCTACGGTGATAATGACACGCACCGACTACACACTGAAAATAGAACAATTACTCACCGATTCTACATACAGGGAAATAAGAAACCCTACCAACCGCATTAAGAACAAACTCCACAGACTAGTAAAAAATTCCAGTATTCCAGCCGAAATACAGAAGAAACCGCTTTGGTAGATGGGGTCCCAATGGTCGAACAGCATGCATTAAACTGTCAGGTGACCCCTCAAAACAAAGTGAATAGCGGTGAGTCCGTGTGTCGTTGTGAAGTACACAGAATACTGCGTCATTTGAGCACGTTGTACGTCAACCAGCACACCCCATGAGACATCTTAACGAGGTTCAAGTCGCAAGGGCCATCACTTTGATCCAGGAAGGATGGACTTTTCGTCGTGTTGCTGTGGATCTCAATGTCTCTCCGTCAGTTATTCACCGCTTGTGGATTCGCTACAATGAGACAGGCCAGTTCACAAGCAGGGTTGGAGAAGGTCGTGGACGCATGACAACCCCACAGGATTACCTATATCTGACCATCTGTGCTTTGCGGCGTCGTTCTGCAACTACCAGAGAACTGCAACAAGACCTCAGGACGGTCACTGGAGTCACGGTGTCTGACCAGACAGTAAGGAACAGTTTACGAGAAGTGTCCTTACGATCCAGACGTCCTGTTCGAGTGCCCCGTTTAACGCAGCAACATCGCGCAGCTCGCTACCTACGTCAACTGGCAACTTCGCCAATGGAGACCTGTGTTGTTCACAGACGAGTCCAGATTTCCCTTGACACAGCGTGATGGACGTCAACGTGTATGGAGACGCCGTGGTGAGCAGAACATGCCAAATGTTGTCCAGGAAGGCAACCGATTCGGACAAGGTTCTGTGATGGTGTGGGGGGCATCAATATTGATAGCCGTACGGATCTTGTCGTCGTCCGTGGTAATCTTACCTCTGCGGGGTACATCTAGCAGATAATGCTACTGCATGTGTTGGTTGCTGCATACGGTGTTGGTCCTGAATTCGTACACGACAATGCCAGGGCTCATGTAGCGCGCATCACCAGAGCTGTCTTGCGAGAACTGGACATTCAAGAGATGGAATGGCTAGCAGTGCGTCCCGACCTTAATCCCATCGAGCATGTGTGGAATAGGCTTGACAGAAGTGTTCGTGGACTTCCTGTTCCACCACAGACTCTCAAAGACCTCGAACAGGCTCTCATTGACGAATGGGACCTAATACCGCAACGTGACCTCCGTCGACTTATACGGAGCATCCCACGTAGGTGCCAAGCTGTGATAAATGCTCGTACAGGACATACACCATACTGAAGCTCTCCAACTGTGATAAAAATCCACCCAGGAGGACTGTTATCACTTTTTGTTTTCGCCCCTATTTGAACATTTTTGTTTGTGTTCTGAAAATGAACGCGACTCCATCGATGTTCCTTTGTATACTCCAACGGTAAAGAATAAAGGTTTAGTTGGTAATATACCTGGGCGTGAGGTATTGTTTTGTGGAGCATGGCATACGTTCAAAAACATGTTCCCCCAATTTTTTGAACTGTGTATTATTATTATTATTATTATTATTATTATTATTATTATTATTATTATTATTATTATTATTATTATTGGGAACAGTTTTTTCCAGGGGTATTTATTTATTTATTTATTTATTTATTTATTTATTTATTTATTTTTATTTATTTATTTATTTATTTATTTATTTATTTATTTATTTATTTATTTATTTATTTATTTATTTCGTCTTGGGAGTCGTGGGCCTAGAAATGTTAAAAACGCTGTTCTGGCCAGTATTAATGGACATCTATTACCACTTGTTAAAATGGTTCCAATCTCTACATGAGACGTGTAGGTTTCACTTGCTTCCAATTGACACTCCTGGAGTTCCTGACCTCGACGACGAAACGTAGTATCCAATGACAAATAGCATTGCCCCTGGTCAATAACATGCTTAAAACAAAATCAATAGAAGGCCATAAAAAGACCTGTATGTATCAGTGCGACGTAAAACCAATTGCAATAAGAAAACTGTGACAAAGGGGAACCAAGAAGTGACGATTTTAATTAACAAAATCAACAAGCAAACGGCCGTAACAAAGCTTTCTTGGCTTGTGCTACCTAAACCGTCAACGATAGGCCTAGCGCCCGTGTACGTGTGTAACAATTGTTGAGCAAAAAAATAAAATCTTCGAGTAAAAATTGACACCTCGTCACAAGATGTTTGTAACATTATAAGTAAGTAGAAATTACTGAAATCTTAATTGAAATGAGTTTCAGAAGAGCGATGTGTTCATCGCAATGTCCAGGAACCCACCATCGCACCCCCGGAAGTACATTTACTTTTATAACCTAATGAAGAGAATTACACGCCATTTTCTATTGACGCAGTAGCTATTTGCATTCCTATTGGCCAACGTAAAGTGGCACGTGACGTCAATCCCGTCAATTATGATAATGAGATTCAGTTACCAACCCCTGCACAATAAAAGCACAAGTAAATGGAGCAGGTGAAGGATGAACAATGGTTTTTTCCAGGCCCTACCCTAACCAGTCCAGGATATTTTCACATGAAACCAAAGGCCTGAGGTCGCTTCGTGGCTCTAAACCAGGGGCTTGCATCCCCAGACCCCCTTTGCTTCTTCCCATAACACTGGTCTTGTCCAGACCCTACCCTAACCGTCCGCACGGCAAGAAGGAACGTTTAATTCACCACCACCACCCCTTAGTTCCTAAGTAGAGAGGTTGCCAGCCTTGTGCACCGCCCAAAAACGTCCTCCGCGAGAAGGCCGCGAGAAGTAAACAAAGGACAGCCGTTCCGCACGTACGTGTGTGTTGCGAAAGTCTTGTGACGAGGGAGCAAGTAGTATTGATAATCTTCGAAAGTAGTTTCGGAATAAAAGATATCCTCAATAAGCGCGTTTATGTTATAATTTTCAGTAATACATGTAACCTTAAAATGTATGCTACTCAGTCTTCAGGCTGTTTGGATCCTCAACAGCTCTGCCATCAGCTGTCATACGTAGCCTAGGCATCACTGAAGAGGCGTACTAGGGAAATGAGGAGTGAGGTAGTTTCCCGTTGCTTTCCTCACCGAGCCAGAAGTTGCTATTACATATCAGTCTGCCAAGCCCACTGAAATGTATGCACCAACCGACCCTATGAGCAATATTTTCACCACCATTCATAGCAGGGACGGCTGCAGAAAGAATGGCATTACTAGCATCGCTCATACCTCAGTCACTTTCATATTGTCAAAGACAGAGACAGGTCAATGAAAGTAACAAAATTGCTCTAGCCCATACCAGAAGACATATTGTACTGTAAACACTAGGTCCTGCCAGCAAAGGCATAAACCTTAAAAATATGAAACTATATTTTGAGCTTAATCACGAAAAAAAAGTGTGTTCTTATTTTAGGGCTGTGATTAGCTCAGTGGCTTAGATGTTGGCTACGCGCTCGAAAGATGGAGGTTCGAATTCCGATCGATTCTGAGTTGATATTTTCATCACAAAATTCACGTGGCGTCAGGAAGGGCATGCGGGGTTAAACCTCCGGTCAAAACCAAAACCAAACCAAACCAAAACGAGTCTGGATGGCCCCAGCGACCCCAGAAATAAGTAGGATAAGCGAAAGAAAGTTTTTTTCGAAGATTAAAAACGGAATCTTGATCAAAACAAATTATTTGTCGAATTATTCTTCTGTATGTTTACCCTCCAGTGTCGGTTTTCCCTCAGACTCTTCGAGGGATCCCACCTCTACTGCCTCAAGGGCAATGTCCTGGAGCTTCAGACTCTGGGTAGGCGGATACAAGTCGGGAGGATGACCAGTACTTCGCCCAGGCGGCCTCACCTGCTATGCTGAATAGGGGCCTGGGAAGATTGGAAGGGATAGACAAGGAAGAGGGAAGGAAGCGGCCGTGGCCTTAAGTAAGGTACCATACCTGCATTTGCCTGGAGGAGAAGTGGGAAACCATGGAAAACCACTTCAATTATGGCTGAGGTGGGAATCGAACACACCTCTACTCAGTTGACCTCCCGAGGTTGAGTTGACCCGGTTCCAGCCCTCGTACCACTTTTCAATTTTCATGGCAGAGCTGGAAATCGAACCCGGACCTCCGCGGGTGGCAGCTACTCACACTAACCACTACACCGTAGAGGCGGACTATTTATAATTCAATCTCATTAAAATTTAAAAGGTACCCTTTACATAATTTGCATGCATAATTTAAGTGTTATCATCGTCATAATGAACGCGGAGGAATACTTTAAATATCACATGGGGAGAAAGAAGCGAGCTACAGGCAGGCTTTGGGAAAACGTCGCACTGAACTACCATATACAGTCGCTCAAAACCAGAATAAGCGAATGATAATGTGTAAGTTCCTTGCAGGTACACCTTTCTCAGTAATAACTGAACAATTCAATTGTATACATCCACAGTTTTTATATATTTATATGGGGGGAGAATTATAGTTTGATCACTGTTCCGGGGTATCTGTGGAACGCAGAGAGGTGAAAGAATGAGCGGGCTTGAATGGGTCTAACTACAATATCAAGAATTGAATTAAAATTTTAACAAAGGTTATATTTCATTCAATACTTTTAAAAAACTTAACAAATTTCCACTAGGTGAAATCAAAATGAAAAATTGGGTACAATGGCGATCTTGAAACGAGAGTTGGAAAAATCCAAGATTCAGAACTTTAACAATTTTGGGCTACAAGCACCTAGTTTTGCAATTTCTGAGCTACCAGCTCAAGTTTACAATTAAAAATGAGGAATAATTTAGTCAAGGGCAGAAATCCCCTAATTCAAGAGCACTTGCTCCCTAAATTACAATGTCTAGCCTTCCAGAGGCACCCTTCACTATTACAAAACTTTGAAAAGAGCTAAGAGGCTCTTAGTTTCTCCCAGCTTACTGAAGACAACATCAAAATCTTGCAATGTCTGGCCTCTCAAGACACAAATTACAAATTGAAATAGTTTTGCACAGGGGTATCTAGTACCCAACCTACAGGGCCTTAGGAAAAAGAACAGGTTAAATAAACGGCCCGAGCACAAACTGAATGGAGGCGTACATTGCGCTCCCAGATAATGAAAGATTAAAATCTACGGGGCTCTCGGCCGATGAAACTGGGGCTAGTCCCAAACTACTGAGGTGGCTCGCATGGAAATAACTTTAATACAGTACAAAACAGTTACTAAATCGTAGTCACCTCAAACCAAGATGATGGGGAGCTCGAGAGGGTAACTCACTCTCTATCACCGATTTACAGTTAAAGACTTTAATGAAATGTTTACATTATCCGAAAGAAGGTTTACATTTTAGAAAAGTTGTTACATAGTTAAATATTCGAACCTTCCCCTCGGGTAAATTTTGCGGAGACAGCAAGAAAGATAGAATTTACGTGGCCATTACCTTATAGATGTTCTGCCCGCCGAAGAAAGAGGCGCCTCACCTCCTGCCTTAACAGACACACTCAGAAAGACGATGATCAACTGACAAGGAAACATGAAAAGCCGCAGTTTATATACCCTCAGGGAAGGTTCGAGAGAATTCAGGACTAAACCGGACACGCCCTCTCAATTTTTATTGGCAAATTCAAAGTGAACAAGAAATGCGGGATAGGTTGAAAATTAATTACAAAAATTTATGATTGGCTAGATTCAAAACTGGCGGAAAGGAAAGTATTGCCAACCCAAAAATAAATGAACATTGATTCAGTTATGGAAAACCTAGAAATACGAAACTTCTTTAAGTTACAAGTTCTTCCACCTTACACCAGAGTGCATGATCATAGTTTTTTGATAGTGACATCTTCTGTTTAACGTTCCAAGTTCATGTAGTATCAGTTTCACCTTTTGATCGATAGAGGAGTTTAGTAAGGCGCTTATTTTGAATGAGCGGAGTTGAGGTGTACCTTCCGGTACAATAATAGTTAAGTCACCGAGCGAGTAGACCGTGCGGTTAGGGTGGCGCAGCTGTGAACTTGCATTCGGAAGATAGTGGGTTCGAACACTACTGTCGGCAGCCCTGAACTATGTTTTCCGCGGTTTCCTATTTTCACACCAGGCAAATGCCGGGGCTGTACCTTAATTAAGGCCACGGCTCTCTCCTTCTCACTCCTAGACTTTTCCTATCCCATCGTCGCCGTAAGACCTATCTGTGTCGGTGCGACGGAGAGCAGATTGTAAAAACAAAATAAGTCGATAAAATATTAAATGTGAGGTACAAAAACAGCAAGTGCTCTTTTTGTTTGAGCGACTATACGTACCTCGGGAAGAAGACAACTAATGTCATCTACAAGGAAATTTTTTAAGGCCTTTCAACATATTTGTATATTCAAAATGGGCTACCGCGCGAAACCAGGCCGGGTCACTAGTTATTAACAACTGAAATGTTTCTGGCAAAAGTAACCAATGTCAAAAATGGGAAATTTTCAGAAACGGCAATAAACTGTCTAAATGTGATTCTGTGTTACAGTGAAAACAGGCAAAATTTTTCATAGATATGTTCATAAGAAAGAAACAATCTGTTTTATGATTTCTTTAATGAAAGTTTAAAATGTTCCTCTTAAAAATATTCTGACATTGTTTGTTTTTACGTGAAATTGTCACGGAAAAGGATAATATTCCATCCATTCAGCTTTTAATGCAGCAGAATTATTCGTTACACATGTATATTAAAGTCAGTGGCAATATTATCAGAGTTTATTCAACAAAACTTTTTGAGAGTCTACGTGTTATACATTTTTGGTACGTTTTGTCTACATTGAAAAAGAATTAAAAAATAACACATATGTTATGGTTTACTAGAAGTTTTTTTTTCACTCGGTGCATCCATCACGGTTGTCATCTCATTCTACATCAATATCACCATCAGCAATACAGACTTGGGAGAAAGGAGACGAGCTGCTCGACTAAGTGGTATGGTCCGAGCTGTCAGTGGAGATATGGCGTACAATGACACTAGTAGACGAACAAGTTTGAGTGGTGTCTTTAAAAGTAGGAAAGATCACAATACGGAGATAAAGTTGGAATTCAAAAGGACAAATTGGAGCAAATATTCATTTGTAGGAAGGGGAGTTAAGGATTGGAATAACTTACCAAGGCAGATGTTCAACAAATTTCCAATTTATTTGCAATCATTTAAGAAAAGGCTAGGAATATATATACAGGGAATCTGCCACCCGGGTGACTGCCCTAAATGCAGATCAGTAGTGATTGAAAAAAGTCTGCGGCCTCTTCCAGTTGTGTATAGAACAGCCTACTTTCTGGATTCTGAAGGAATGCACGCAGTCGTTTTCAGTCCCGGAACTTTGCTGGTGGAATAGGAATGGGACTTCCATACAATGGAGTTAGTGGCAATGCTACTCTGCATTCAGGATCGCTCTCTACTTTCGGCAAAAACAACAGCTGATTGCCTGAACACAAGATGGCGGAAAATGTTACGGCTTGCAAAAAAAAAAAACAAAAAAAAAAAAAAAAACACAATGTCACTTGACTATGGTCTATCTTTCTGGAAACCAAACTGGCATTGGTCGTTTCTTACAGAAGTAGGTACCAATATCGCATGCCACTGTAACTCGGTGACTATGGCTGATTTAGTAGATTATGTGATGTGTATAGAGAGATGAGAATCCTGTTATTCCCTTTCTACTAATATCTCATTTTTGCTACTTTTTGACTTTGGTTGCTTTTGCCAGAAATCCTTCAATTGCATTTGGCATTTAGCTTATGAAGATTACAGTATACTGTATCATGAATCGTTCTTAGGGCAAAGTGTCATAGTACCAAAAAAAAAAAAAAAAAAAAAAAAAAGGAAGAGCAATAACTTGCCAGAAGAAACAAAAATGAATGGCGGATTAGTCTACTTTTGTTGATGGCGTATGGCCTCCTAAAAGTTGATGCCCATGGGTGATCCACGCTTTTGTGAGGATGGGGCCCTACGTAGGATAAAAATCTAATTCGGAAACGGCACACATATCCAGTCCGCGAGCCAGGAGAATTTACCAAATTGAAGTTAAAATCACCAACCCGGCCGGGAATCGAACTCGGGACTATTTGACCAAAGGGCAGCATGCTAATCAGTTAGGTACGGAGCCGGACGATAGTTTGTTAGTCCAACCCTTCTCTCGTTTCTCTACGGGGTCGGGTATGAGGTAAGATGAATATGTCGTGGCGGGTTTTTATGACCGGATGCCCTTCCTGACATCAACCTCATCAGAGGAGTTAATGAGACGAAATGAACGGTGTGATATATAATAATAATAATAATAATAATAATAATAATAATAATAATAATAATAATAATAATAATAATAATAATAATAATTTCGTGTGGCTATTTCTAGCCGGGTGCTGCCCTTGTAAGGCAGACCCTCCGATGAGGGTGGGCATGTGTAGGTAACTGCGTATTATTGTGGTGGAGGATTGTGTTATGTGTGGTGTGTAAGTTGCAGGGGTGTTTGGGACAGCACAAACACTCAGTCCCCGGGTCAAGGTTAAAATCTCGGACCCGGCCGGGAATCGAACCCGGGACCCGTGTGACCAAAGACCACGTGATATAGGACAGCAGGAAGGGAGGGCGCGAAACAAGGTGGCGGCACATAACCTACTCCTGTCGAATAGCACTTAGGGGTCTGCTCAAAGCTAAACGTCACCATCCGACAGTAAAAATTAAATTTAAATTTCGTGTGGCTATTTCTAGCCGAGTGCAGCCCTTGTAAGGCAGACCCTCCGATGAGGGTGGGCGGCATCTGCCAAGTGTAGGTAACTGCGTGTTACTGTGGTGGAGGTTAGTGTTGTGTGTGGTGCGTGGGTTGCAGGGATGTTGGGGACAGCACAAACACCCAGCCCCTGGGTCATTGGAATTAACCAATGAAAGTTAAAATCCCCAACCCGGCCGGGAATCGAACCCGGGACCCTCTGAACCGAAGGCCAGTACGCTGACCATTCAGCCACCGAGTCGGACATCCGACAGTAATCTATACAAATACAACTGTAATGACCGTGTGTCTGTACATTGATTATTTTGTTGAAATTATCTTATAGTTATCCGTTTCTGGTATAATAATTAATAACGAACATCTACACATATTTTAGCTTTGGTGTCTGCCATTTTGTCTGATTGTGTTCTTATTTCAACCATAGGTACTGTAGGTTTTAGGGTCAATATCATTTCACAACACCTGAACAACCTGGGTCCTATCGCACACAGCCCAAAGCGGGTGCACGTACAGCACATTTCTTATAACTGGAAAACTATTAGACATATTTTATCCAAACTTCATATTTATTTTTTATTGTTTTTATTTTTTATTTTTACAATTTGCTTTATGTCGCACCGGCACAGATAGGTCTTATGGCGACGATGGGATAGGAAATGGCTAGGAGTGGGAAGGAAACGACCGCGGCCTCAATTAAGGTACAGCCTTGCGTGGTGTGAAAATGGTAAACCACGGAAAGCCATCTTCAGGCCTGCCGACAGTGAGATACGAACCCACTGTCTCCCGGATGCAAGCTCACGGCTGCATTTAAAAATGTGGGCCCCTCTCAAATAAAATCTAAAACCCTATTAATTACAGCATTTAGAAGTAATGCAATATATTGTCAAGTTATATAAACTAAGGATTATTCGTTACCGGTATCGTAAGATAATGAAAACAATGTTTAATAGGTTTTGTTTGAACTGCCCCCGTGGTTTAACGGCTCAGCTCCTGGACTGTCAACCATGAACCACTTAGATGTACGTACTTAATTTTAATTGATTTCATTTTTCAAAAACTACAGAACTATACTCTGTAACTGATACTGAATTCTCGGTTTTAATAATTAATTCGAAAAAAAGAACAACATAAATAAATAACTGTTCAAATAAAGTTTAAAAAATATCAAATCACACAGCGGATAAGCCTGATAAGCCCAGCAGAGAGAGCTCGTTCGTAAAATGAGTTGACTGATTGCTACGACACCAACTTCATATTGGCATTATACGGTATATCACTGCCTTCATGATGTACAGGCCGTACTGTAGTTCGGATGACGTCACGCAAAGAGGCGAACTGTTTCCTCCGTCCGACCCATGCAATGCAAAGACTTGATACATCTGTACCTTGTAATTATGAAATATTCATAAATGTTGTATTAACATAACAGGTGAGATCACTAACACTTGTAATAGCATCGTAATTCGTAAGTCAGGTCTATGTAATTTTAGGAGAAGTAGGTTTGAAGGGCGATCTACGCGGACAAATCTTGAGCGTTTTACTCGTCAAACCCAACAAATAATTGCAATGCATGAATACAAATATGGAGACAACAAACGTACAACAACAAAAACAACAACAAGCAGTGCTGTTTTCGCTCAAGATTTACTGTGCTTTATGAAGGTATTCTGTATATACACACGCTCATGTAATGAAAATGGCATTGGAAGAACACACTGAGCACAAAACACGTGAACACTTGACGAAACTGAACCTTGCCCTGATAAAGCTCTCAGTAGACTGCATTGGGGGGGGGGGGGGGACTTGTGGCGGCGAGAACCGCATTACGGCAATGTGCTTGGGGGGATACAGGCTCGCAGTGCAGGCAACCAGGCGAGTGATAATCACCCGAATAGATAAACTAATGTCCCTGTATGTATATGTTGTTGATAGATATGCTTTATGTGTCCGACTCATTGGCTGAATGGTCAGCGTTGAGGCCTTCGGTTCAGAAGGTCCCGAGTTCGATTCCCGGCCGGGTCGGGGATTTTAATCGCGTCTGATTAATTCTTCTGACCCGGGGACTGGGTGTTTGTGTGTGTTCCAACGCTTTCTTCTTCATATTAAGACAACACACTACACTACTAACCACCACAGAAACACGCAACAGTGATTACATCCCTTCATATAGGGTTGGCGTCAGGAAGGGCATTCGGACGTAAAACATTGCCAAATTCACATGTGCGACACAGTTCGCACCCGCGAACCCCACAGATGTGGGTAAAAGGGGTAGAAGAAGAAGAAGATGTGCTTTATGTCATGAACAACAAGAATTATCTTCGAAATTGGAGCACAACACTCCAAAACGAGTATGTTGGAATGGCTATAGCTGCCTTTGAAGCTACCAGTGAAAGTATGTCATGCGTACAGGATATTAAGTCACGAGACTATGGTAGTGCTGCGTTACATAGCATAGCATCTGTGGTTTAGTGGTGGTTTCTTATCATGAATGGATGACAAGAACGTGCAGGATATCCACCATTAGTTCCACGATGTGCTCCCTCACCAGAACACAATGGTTTTTGTCTTCAACTGGGAGAGTCTGTTACCTAAATATTTTTGCAGTTTCGGAAATGGATGATCTTAAACAAATATTGTAAATTATTTAGTCTTTTTCCGGATTGAACCGTGTTGTTGTTTTCTGTACATTCCATACAGTTTGCCCACGTTTCGAATACATTGCAATATTCTTTGTCAAGGCGACTGCCTGGGAGACTGATTACCTCGGATCGAGTAGGGGTATCCAAGAACTTTTCTGCCATCAAGAACTTTTGTTATGTAGCTTCTTTATTCGAGTCAGAGGGTACTACAAAATATAACTAGTTCATTAGAGGGAGAAATGTGTACAATATGTTGGTGATCTTAAAATCACAAAATACGAGCCAACTGCCAGACTGCTACGCGACGCTGGCTACAGCGTCAAACTGGAAGCATTCGTTGTGGGCTCACTCGGCACCTGGTACGGGGCCAACACCAGGGCCATACACTGTTTGGGCATCTCGAACTGTAGTATTCGGATCTCGCACAAGACAACTGCCGGGTATCGCAAGCGTTATTAAGGATCAACTCAACATAAAGAACAGATTTGATGGTCTCTTGAAAAACTCGGCCTTCTTCTTGTTATTCTTATTATTATCATCATCACATTTTATCTCACAAACCTAATACCATCGGGGTAGGAAGTGAACAAGAGTAGACCAAGAGAGATTGGATAGGAGTTATGAAATTGATAAGCCAGGCACAAATAGGTGGAAATAATGCTAGACTCAGTCAGAAGTCCCATGATCGCCAACCCACGTTCCCAAGGTTGTGAACCACTGTGCTCCTCCATTTAGTCACCTCTTACGATAGGCAGAGAATACCGTAGATATACTCTACCTCCCCCATCAATAAAGGGAATTTGCCCCTAGCTGAGATAAATAACCAGAGACTTGGAAGTAATGTTATATGCCTACATTTTCCTGTACTGATGTAAAACACTCGATATAACATAGCCTTAATAGGAGGCAAGATTTATACCTCGGAACTCCGAATAAGTGTTGCCATATACCACAGATTCACGGAGAACCCACGATTTCATAGAATAAGAAGAACGTCCGAGCCAAAAAGGTAAATGTCCATAATAGTTTGCTGAGAAGTTTTGAGTCAACTTTTGGTGATTCAAATTTACCGACATATATCTGAAAGTCATCATGAACATGACTTTCCTTCGTTAGCTCATCGTATAAAAATGCCTTTCAACCCAACATTCGCACAAGCTTTCTCTTCCTCAGAAAGGTACTGAACGTCCAATTGACGCTTTTATTAAATGTATTGTTTCATTCGTAATTTCTCCACTGATTGCACTGCTCTACATCAGTTTTGCCGACTTTAAGGTGACAGCTGATCCTTATCGATTTGAGTGTGCTGAATAAAAAAAAATCATATGCATTTTTCACCATCATGTCAGGATTTTTCACAAATGGAGACGATGTTTTTACCACTGTCGCAGATTCCTGCATTAATTAGTGTTTGTTGGATCGATCACTAAGCATCATCACATCAGAATTGTTTCACAAAGTAGAAATGCATTTTTCTGTATTGTTTAAAAAATATCAACTTCAAATACTTTTCTTAGTTATAGATTCTTGTGAAAAATGGCTGCCATTCAGAGAAAGTGTAAAATGACCCAAACATACTTTGCTACATTTGTGGCAGTTTTAAAACTCCAAAATAATGGACAAATATATCAGACGTTGTATCCAAAGCTTATTATGGACATTACAGCGACCAGGACGAATGCTGCGCACTGCATAAAGTGAAAAAAAATTAAAAAAATAAACATGTGTTGAAAACCTCAGACAATGGACTAAGAGATAGATAAAAAAGCCTCAGTTTTGGAGTTCCAGTGACGAGGCGGGAACACAAAGATCATGTGGAAGACTGCTATTTTTGTAAGGTTTATGTAACAGGCTTTAACAAATCCATTCAGTAACCTAATTTCGTGAGGTTAGCTATAAGACGCGTACCACACAGTGGTGATGTTTCTATCCCTATTTTCCAAACATTTTCAACTTCCAGTTCCATTGACGAATCTAGCATCCCGACAAAACCAGAGAGTGATGACTATGACTTCGTGTTGTCTGATAAACGCATTCTGTGCAAGCCATTCACTCAAGGTGTATTAAATGACCTTTGCGTGATCTGCGTAAATCATCATCAGAGTTAATGGGTTCCATACTCAAGGGGAAGAATATCTTGGGCTCCGGTACAACCATCTTATATCGACAAAAGAGCCTGATGAAATATTTTGAGATGGATAAAGAACTTGTGTACTGCATCGATGTCTAAGGACCCATTGAACCCATGGGATGCGAGTACCTTACAGAGGAGTAGAGACTGTTCATTGACAGCTCCAAGAGAAGGTTAAAATGTGTGTGTTGTTGAATAATGGCAACATATTAGCATTTATTCTTACTGATCACTCAGTGAAGATGAAAGAAACCTACGAACCGATGAGAATACTTCTCCATAAGATAAAATACACTGAACTCTGTTTGTAGTGACCTTAAGGTAGTATTGATACTGCTGGGTCAACAAGAAGGGTACGCTAAATATCCGTGTTACATGTGTGTATGGGAAGGCCATGCAAAGAAAAGACACTGGATAAAAATATGGCCTACCAGGGACACGATTCAAGTTGGCGATAATAATATTATTATAATAATATTAAGCATGAGCCTCTTTTTTATCGCAATAAAATACTATTACCTCCACGGCCTAATGAAGCATTCTGTGAAGGGTCTGGATAAATATGGTGCTTTCTTGAACTATATCTGCTCGATATTTCCATCACTGTCAAGTGGAAGTTGAAAACCTATAATTTTGATGGCTCTCAAATAAGGCTTCTAATGAAAGATAAAGAAGTTTTGGAAACCATGAACACCTTGGAGAAATAGGCTTGGATGCCTGGTGTGCTTTTTGTAATGTCGTAAGAAACTTCCATGGCAACATAAGGGCAGACAACTGCGAGGTTCTGGTTGAAACATTGTTGACAGCATTCAGACGATAGGAGTAGATATGAGTGTCAATGTGCATTTTCTACACAGCCACTTAAATGTCTTTCCCTATAATATTGGTGCTGAAAATGAAGAGCAAAACGAGCACTTCCACCAAGATATAAAGACCATGGAACAAAGATATCAAGGCATATAGAACACACACATGATAGCAGACTACCATTGGTGCTTGCAGCGTAATTATCCCTGATTCCAGCTACTACAGAAAATCAAAGAAGCGAAAGTTCCTTCTTAATGATTATACTTACTGTTTTTCTTAATTTCTGTGTATTTTTAAATTAATTACAAGTCCCTGTTAACATAATACTATTAACTCTATTAATAAATCACTATTTAACATCTTTTGCCTCAAGAAATGTTAGTGCTACTTAATAGTACGTTGCTGCAACTAATGAAAATGATAAATATTTGTAAGTGTGTTTCGAGAAAGATGATAACGTGATGGGCAATTTTTGACTGAACATTTGTAATGAGCGACCTCAAATTATATAAAATCACTTAAAACATCCTACTCATCAGACAGAAAGTTTCCTATGTAGACCAGTGTGTGGATCATACAAAGAGCAGAGGATTTTTTTCTGTCTTGAGAAGGAAACAACCACACTTCCTTCCCTCCTGACTGCATCGTTATCGAATTGTTTTTTTTTTTTAATCTGGCGTATCGAACACCACATCCGCTCTCGTAGCTGTTCCTGGGATCCGGAACAGGGAAGTGCATAACATCAGTTGGTCAATCGTGTTCACAAGGGAAGGAAGAATTTGAGGTTTGGAGATTATTGCTGCGTTAAGGATTCCCTACACCAACGTGAAATATTTGCAACGGAGACGAAACTTCCACTCTGCTAAGTTGACATTGTCTGGGCACGTTGTGGTACACGAGAAAGGCCACACTGGAGCGATACTACGCTCGGGCGTCAGAAAAATTTCAGCGTCTATTTCCGCAGAGATCGATGTCCTGATAACTAGCATCCTGGAGACGAGTTTTACCTTCCAGCATACTCTGATATATTTAAAAATATCTAAACCCAGCCCACACTCCTCATAACTAGTCTCGTATATTTCAAAACTACCTAAATCTAGCCCAGATCGATGACCCAGATGATAGGACCCCTTAAACAACACAACACACAAAAGCATCAATCTAACCCACATTCATCAAAACTAATCTCATACATTTAAAAATATCTAAATCAATGGTTCTCAACGGGTATGACCCGGCACAATATAGCGCCCCGAGAATCACTAAGTGTGACGCGAAACTTCGGAGCCTTTGTGATAATTCTGGTAACAGTAATTAAAATAATTTCACAGACTTGAGCTTTTCATTTCGTACACAAAGGCTCAATTCATGGTGGAATTGAAGACAAACACACGCATATTTCCTGTTCAATGGACAGACATCTCTCACGTTTCTTGTCCCTCTTGTTTTCCTCTATACCGCTTTCATGACTCTTTGGCTCCTTCCAAACTGCGCGGTTTTAGTAGTACAGTACAGCAAAAACCCGTACGGCTCTTTGCCGTGAAGATATTTTCACACTGCAAGGATTTCTTGCCGTTGTAACCTCAGTGCATATCTTGATGCTAGTCGTAAAAGAGAGACTTGCAATGAATCGTGAACATTTGCCGTATGGTTATTTCATCATCGTCGACAGACACAAAGATGAAATCTCCGCCTTCGGGTGCATCCTATCAGTCAGAGGAGAAAGGAAGTTTGAAGATCTCAGGAACGATGAAAATAAATGTTTAACCACCTCCGTATGTCAATTGCCACAACTCAGGTCTGGCTTGGACCAGACTTATCAAAACTTCTGATTCAACATCAGACATTTCATAAAACCAACAAAGCAATGCACTGAACAGTTCAGCAACAAAATACTACGATATTTATACACTGAGTGGCCGAAAGTCATTTTGAAGGCACTGAATGTGATGTTAATAACGAGTGGCTCCTCCGCGAGCCCTGAAAATGGCAGCCATACGGTGAGGCATCGACTCTACAAGGTGTTGGACTCGTTCTGGAGGAATCTAGACCCACGCATCTTGTACTATTACCCACAATTGGTCGTATGTAGTAAGAGCGGGGTTCATGGAGCGTATACCAGCATGGGCAGCATCCCATAAACGCTCGATTGGATTTAGATCGGGGCAGAAATACCTGGCGGATTTCGTTCAAATCACTTCCTAAACCGTATCCGGAGTAATAAGAACAACTTGTGAAAGTTTCAGCGAAATCGCTCGAGTAGTTCTTGAGTTCATTCGAGGCAAACACACATACACATAGTTTATACATATAGATGAACACTGGACTTCTGAAAAGTGGTCTAATGAGCTCTGGAGTGACGAGAGTAAATTCAATTTACTTCCTTCGGATGGAATTCATTTACATTCGATGTTCATGAAATGAAGGAGACGATGTGCATTATCAGAACCCAACCGTAAAGAATGGTGTTGGCACTATTCTGCTGTAGGGATGTCGTTCTCGTCAAAGAGTAGATCCTTTGGTACCATCGATGGAGGAATGTGCCGTCAGGGCATGCTGTGTGTTCACTCAAATTAATGGTGCTGGCACTATTCTGCTGTAGAGATGTCTTTCTCGTCAAGGAGTAGATCCTTTGGTACCATCGATGGAGGGATGTGCCGTCAGGGCATGCTGTGTGTTCACTCAAATTAATGGTGCTGGCACTATTCTGCTGTAGAGATGCCTTTCTCGTCAAGGAGTAGATCCTTTGGCACCATCGATGGAGGGATGTGCCGTCAGGGCATGCTGTGTGTTCACTCAAATTAATGGTGCTGGCACTATTCTGCTGTAGAGATGCCTTTCTCGTCAAGGAGTAGATCCTTTGGTACCATCGATGGAGGGATGTGCCGTCAGGGCATGCTGTGTGTTCACTCAAATTAATGGTGCTGGCACTATTCTGCTGTAGAGATGTCTTTCTCGTCAAGGAGTAGATCCTTTGGTACCATCGATGGAGGGATGTGCCGTCAGGGCATGCTGTGTGTTCACTCAAATTAATACTGTGTCTCGCACTACTCACACTGCTACTAAGGCCGTATTCGGTGTCTTGCAATAATCATTATGAAACGTTTCTTCTTAGTTTGAGGATCCATTGATTGTGCACCCTTTTGCTTTTGTTCTCTGAACACGACCGCGCACTCACAAACTGCAGACACAATCCACTTGTCCTCAAGAATTGTAAATTTATTACATTTATCACTGATTTTTATTTAATCAATATTATGCTGCTGATAAAATGAACACTGCCCTGCATACGACTGTCTGGAGATTTAAATGCACACTGTCTGGGAGATCCCTACTGGCAAATCAACCAGCCAGCCGAGTTACGCGTGAAACCTAAATAAATGAAACATTCTTCCTGTCATAAATTAAGAACTAAACGAGATAATAACTTGAGGTTTGTTTTAAAAATAACTTCCATACCCGTAGATAGAGGCATGATTTTTTCGCATTAATTTTTGTTCGATTTCGCGAAAAGAAAACAATTTTTCGCGTTATTTCGCGAAATAGGGCTGACCCCATCGCTTTAATTTCGCTTTAATCAATTCATAAAATCATTCATAAAATGTTTAATTCGTGAGATTTGTGAATTATTTATGAGAAAGATACATAAATAAAGAGAAACAAAATTGTCAATCATTCATTATGCCTTATGTAACTTAATCTTGATTAGAACTATAATATAGACATAATCAAGATTAATAACAAATTGCCCTTTTTACTATATATGGCCGCAGCTGTCACTTTATATGGCCATATCATGAAAGGTTTTTACAATTTTAATTAATGCGAAGAGATACTTCTGTCGAATTGAGATATCGTTATTCTGTCATCTGTTTCTCTTCACACGCGTGATATTGGAATACAGTTTCAAGATTGTTATTTTCAATGAATTTCGCTGCATTTTCACACTTATCGGAAAATAAGTGCATTTCGCTTTAAACTGGCCTTATCGCTTTAATTCGCTGTAATTCGCGAAAACAAAATCACTGATTTCGTAACCAGAATCATATGATTCTTAAAGATATCTCAAAATCACTTCAAAATATTTGTTGTCGCGTTTATCGTTAAAGCGAAAAAATCATGCCTCTACCCATAGACCATTTACCTCGCTTTGACCCCTCATGTAAAGTGAATAGTAAAGACATCAGCCAGCGACTGACTTTTTCGTGTTTGCACATACAAATTTCCGAATATGACTGTAAAGAAAGACACATACTGAACTGTTTTATCATTCAAATTTTAAATTCAACCGCATATACATTGGCCGGCCCCGTGGTGTAGGAGTAGCGTGCCTGCTTCTTACCCGGAGGCCCCGGGTTCGATTCCCGGCCAGGCCAGGGATTTTTACCTGGACCTGAGGGCTGGTTCGAGGACCGCTCAGCCTACGTGATTAGAACTGAGGAGCTATCTTACGGTGAGATGGCGACCCCGGTCTAGAAAGCCAAGAATAACGGCCGAGAGGATTCGCCGTGCTGACCACACGACACCTCGTAATCTGCAGGCCTTCGGGGTGAGCAGCGATCGCTTGGTAGGCCAAGGCCCGTCAAGGGCTGAGGTGCCATGGGGTTTGGTTTGGTTTGGTTTGGTTTGGTTTGGTTTGGTTTGGTTTGGTTTGGTTTGGTTTGGTTTGGTTTGTTTTGGTATATACGTTGAGCCGAAATGTTTCTTTACCAGCAGTGAAAAAATACAAACATAATGAGAATGAAACGGGAGTTATGACATGATACGTTTCATGGAATGAAGATCTTTTTTAAGTAACTTTCCGTTATGTTAACATTTTCACACTCAATTACTTTTTTAACATTATTTTTGTTAACGGCATTAGATGACGCTTGAAATTCTGTATACTACTCGATATTTACCTATTTCAACCGATAAAATTCGAATTTATATGCAGATAACCAGTAAAAGGGATCATGAACGTGAAGAAATACGTCGGTGAACTGCAGGAAGATTCCTACGACTTGGAACGAGTGCATACGCGCAGTATAGTAATACAATGCGTATACCACGTTTATTAGTAAGAAAAATATGCAACGCTTACACAGGGTTTATTCAATGTTTAATTATACAAGTGTTAAACAACTGTAAATGACTTTTTTTATTAGTAATACTGCTATTCTTTTCTTAAATGTTCTCAAAGGACTTGGACATTCACAGTATTCGCGGTTTTCTTTTTAGTTAAGTTATTGCATCAGTCGGCTCACTCACTATCCACGTACACCAGAGATCTAGTGATTCGATGATTGAGGTCTTGTACAATGATGCGACAAACGAACCGAGATAATACTGAGCGGTTCTTCCCAATAAAAAAAGGTAATTTTGTGTAATCATGAGCATGACTCAAAATAGCAGGGGCTAGAGAGCTGAGTTGAATTGCTTGTCGAATGTCGACCAAGTTATCCATGAAACTACAGAATACAAAATAGCCTGATAACCTACCTACTTAGCAGCTACTTTGGAATTAAGTTTAACTGTCTTTAACACTGCAAATAAATCCAACAATTATTTAAATCCCTTTGCAAGAAGGTCTATTTTACCTAATAACCAACCCGCCACTGCTAATCACTTATTCCCAACTCCATCGTCTGCCATTAGGCAAAGTAAAAAATTCGATAAATTTTCTGAGACGCTGCAGGTAGCATGTTGCTGGGCGAAGCCTCAACCGCATTCATTGTCACTTACGGCTACACACTTTGTAGACGTACGAAGTGTGTAGCCATCTGTACAAAATAATAAACACTAAAAAGTGAATTACCCTCAAAGAACTACGACAACCTGGCTATGAATACGGACGCGATTTGGAAATATTTAACTAGAAGAAATGTTTAGGAAAGCAACGGGAAACTACCTCACTCCCTTTCTTTTTTTCCCAAGTATTCCTCTTCAGTGACGCTTAGGCTATCTATGACAGCTGTTGGCGGAACTATGGAGGATCAACCCAGCCTTCGGGCTGAATACCCAACATACATACATACATACATACATACATACATACATACATACATTCTTACGAAGAAGAATGTTTATATTTCCTTTTCCTCTTTATCAGCTATTAACTACAAATGAATGCTAAAAGGGATTACAAATATTAATATAAAGAAATTAAGTTATGGTTATAAAGGTTATTGTACATATTGTTTACCGGGCGAGGTGGCCGTGCGGCTAGGGTCGTGCAGCTGTGAGCTTGCATCCGGGAGATAGTGGGTTCGAATCCCACTGTCGGCAGCCCTGAAGATGATTTTCCGTAGTTTCCCATTTTTACACCAGGCAAATGCTGGGGCTGTACCTTAATTAAGGCCACGGCCGCTTCCTTCCCACTCCTAGGCCTTTCCTGCTCCATCGTCGCCATAAAACCTATCTGTATGGGTGCGACATAAAGCAAATAGCAAATATATATATATTGTCAAAACTAAAAAGAATCGTGTGACATAACACACCATCTTAACAAAAATGTACAACAAAAATTAATTCTGTATCCTAGGTATACGAGCTCGAAGTTGAGCTGATGACCCACTCCCACAAGGGGAATGAAACAGCAATAAATGAGATGTCTCAATACCGAGCCCGTATGTCTTAAACAGAGCTCTGTATTCGGGAGGCGGTGGGGTGGTCTCGCCGTCGGCTGTCCTGAGAATGGTTTTCCGTAGTTTTCCATTCATTTCTCTAAGGTGAATGCTGGGGCAGTTCCTCTTATAGGCCACGACCGCTCCCTTCTCCCCTTCTCTTCACCTCAAATCACCATAACCTGGCCTGAGAGAGGAGTCACTCTCTAGGAAGCCCGCAGCCTCGCCGTACCCCATCAGGGTACGAACGAAAGCTTTTAGTAGGTAGGTGTGTCAACGGCGCACTAGTCGCCAGCGTCTTGGAAAAGTGTGGCAATCCAACAAACGAGCCCATTGATGCACTGGGGTGAAACGCCGGTAATTTCACAGCTGAAAAAGGTATAAAGAGCTTCAATAATATATTGTAGCTATATTAGTTCGTTCGACAAACTGCATAATATGTCGCGGAAACTACTCGTGTGACTCATCTCTTGGCACCGAGACTCCACCATGAGAATAAAGAAGACAGTTTACTGGCAGATGAAGACGTGCATTACAGAGAGAAATCTTAGACAACTAGCGACTAGAAGCGAATGACGTGAAAGCTGAGTGGACTCAAGATATCGTAGGAGGTAAGACATAGTAGTAGCGAGAAAAATTGTTTCCTCCTGTGGGTGGGGCGGCAGAATACTGTATGTCCACGGTATTCCCCGCCTGTCTTAAGAGGTGATTGAAAAGGTTAACCCCACAGACTGTCCACTTAGGATCGTGGGTTGATGACCACGGGGCATCTAGATGAGTCTGGCATTGCTTCCACTTACGTGTGCTCTTAATATTCATCGTTCCTATCCGACCTCCCATAGTCTCTTCCAGTCTCCACAGTATGAGGTTTGAGAGGCCGAGGGCGTGATTATTATTTTAAGGGGAAGTGCAACTTAGCATCCATCAGACGAAAAACAGAAAAGCTCCGACGCTTCGGAGAATGAATGAAGATATCGGCAAAAAAAAGATAGGGGAAGGTGCCATGAAGGGCGAGAAAATGAAAGACTCCCTAGGCCCCACAAATGGGGTGACCATACATCCTCTTTTTCCTGGACACGTCCTCTTTCGTTGGGCAAAATAGAACAGAATTTTTGGAAATGTCAGCAAATATCTTCTTTCTGGGGACTGGCAACAAAATTATAATTCAAGTTGCGAGCGTTACCTTTCACATCGGTATGTTGAGAAATTTGCCATAACAAAGATCATCCAATCACAATTATAGTCGTTAAAGATGTGGAAAGGCTGTTTCTTTCAAAGTTGCGAGCGTTACCTTTCACATTGGTATGTTGAGAAATTTGCCATAACAAAGATCATCCAATCACAATTATAGTCGTTAAAGATGTGGAAAGGCTGTTTCTTTCACGTATTGTCCACTGAGTAAAAGAGAAACAATTTGTAGAGACAATAAAGTCAATAGTAAGTGTCCAATAGCAATGCAATTGCAAACATTCCAACTGTTTGTAATTTCATAAATATTTGACAAAATATTTCTAAAAGAAACGCATTCTTGAATGAAGTACTTTTGATAGTGACGAAAAGATGGGGATTGTCTTTTATTTGTTTTATGTCGCACGAACACAGAAAACAGGTGTTATGGCGACAAGGGATAGGACAAAGTTGGGACTGGGAAGAAAGCGAGCGTGGCCTTAAATAAGGTACTGTACCAGCATTTGCCTGCTGTGGAATGGGAAACCAAGGGAAACCATTTTCAGGGCTGCCGTCGGTGGGATTCAAATCCACTGTCTCCTGGATGTAAGCTCACATCTATGTGACTCAAACCGCGTAGTCAACTTGCTCAGTAATGCAGATAGTCATAATAGAAATAGTGTCAGGGTGAAAACAATATTGTAATAGTGCCTCTTCACACCAGAGGGCATAACATAAGTTTTTAGTAGAGACATCTGTACAGAAAAGTCCAAACTTCCTGTATTAATTGTTGCAAGTTTGAGATTTAAGATGGCATTCTCCAAGGACCTTCATTTGAATGAACGGGGCGGGTGTATCTACCGGTACAATTATTATTATTATTATTATTATTATTATTATTATTATTATTATTATTATTATTATTATTATTATTATTATTTCTCCTACCAGTAGAATCGTAAATCTAGGTATTTTCTTTATCTCTTATTATATAAGCCCGCACATCATATTCTGTTTGTGATCTTGTAGCCGGGAGACATTGGGTACGAATCCCACCGTCGGCATCCCTGAAATTGGTTTTCCGTGGTTTCCCATTTTCCCACCAGGAAACTGCTGGGGCTGTACCATAATTAATGCCACGACCACTACCTTCCCAATCCTAGCTCTTTCCCATCCTTCAGTCGTCGAAACCTTTGATGTGCTAGTGCGACGTCTCTCTTTTTTTTTTTCAATTGACCGTGAACAGTTGATTTTATGGTCTTTAAAAATGTCCCACGTACCGGTACATTACTTTTTAGCCACTATCGTCCTAGCTTTTCTACAATATATTTTTTACTCTATCTAGTCAATAACCTTCATGAATATTTCGTAGTTGCTTGTTTAACTTGTATGTTCAGGAAGAAACTACTAGAATCACATAGGAAACCCTTCTTGAAAAAAAAAATCGACGACGAAAAACAGACATGCTTAAGTTTGCCGATGATAGAGCAGCGATTGCAGAGAGTGAAGAAGACATGCAAAGGATTCTACAGTGGATTTTGGCTCTTCTTAATGTTAAGAGGATGGTTGCCCAGTTGTACTATAATCACCAAATCACCAAACTAAAAAAAAAAAAAAAGTTAACTCGTGTTCTCATCCCGAGGTGGTGCAGCTCTTTTCACCCCGATTGGAGGTGAGCTGCATGTCAGCCCTCCTGCCATCCTAAAATTTCAGGCAGTACCGGGAATCGAACCCGGACCTCCGACGACGGTAGCTAACAGTGCTAACCGTCACGCTCCGGATGGGGTCATCGTGAATACTAATGAGATGGTTTTGGTTACGCCCTAGGACCTGCATTGCTTCCTCTAACTGTACTTACATTCTTCACAAAAGCAAGGCATGCCATTGGTTGTGTGATCTAGATTATTTTCGCAAGGATATGTTCCATTTCATTGGCTTAGTACATCGAGGTACAGCGTGAAGCAGAGAAAATCCAGGTACATATTACTTAAACCTTTGGATTGGTCTCAGACGTTGAGATATCTGTTGCACATTTCGTGGATTCCTGCCAATTTTACAAGGTTCTCCGTATAATGATAATTGAGACGGTGGAAGTCTCCTTGTGCATGCCCACTTCGTCGTTTGTCACGTGGTGACTGCTCATGAGGAGAAAGCGAAGAAGGTTGACTGATGTCACATAGTGCTATCAATTCCAGTAACTGCGGAGGAAGGAAGGCGCTTTAATTCTAAACACTATTATTCTCTAGAAAAGAGCGTTCTAACCTTAAAATGCAGCACAGCAGCAATAGGATAATTCCGTCTCTTTCCTTCTCCCATATTTGCGGGTAGCGCTTTCCTACTCTAATGCAGCGGGTTTGCCAAATATCCGTAAATCAGAATGTTATGGGTTAAAATGGACGAATATCGTGTTATGTACAGAATTTCAAGGCGAATTTGATGCCGTTAAAAATGTAAAAACATATTTAGTGTGAAAATGGTAATATAATGCAAAATCTTCTTTGCATAACTCCTATTTTATATTCATTATTTTCCTAATATTTCTTATTTCTTTCTTAATCTGCTTACCCTCCAGGGTTGGCTTTTCCCCCGGAATCAGCGAGGGGTCCTACCTCTACCGCCTCAAGGGCAGTGTCCTGGAGCTTGAGACATTAGGTCGAGGAATACAACTGGGGAGGATGACCAGTACCTCGCCCAGGCGGCCTCACCTGCTATGCTGAACAGGGGCCAGGGTGGGGGTTGGGAAAGTTTGGAAGGGATAGACAAGGAAGAGGGAAGGAAGCGGCCGTGGTACCATCCCGGCATTTGCCTGGAGAAAAAGTGGGAAACCACGGAAAACCACTTCCAGGATGGCTGAGGTGGAAATCGAACCCACCTCAACTCAGTTGACCTCCCGAGGCTGAGTGGACCCCGTTCCAGCCCTCGTAACACTTTTCAAATTTCGTGGCAGAGCCGGGAATCGAACCCGGACCTCCGGGGGTGGCAGCTAATCACACTAACCACTACACCACAAAGGCGGACTCTAATTTGTTCACTGCTGGTAAAGAAACATTTCAGCTCGATGTAGATAAGTTTATTTTTAAATTTAAATGATAAAATACAGTATAGGCCTATGCGTTTATTTTCAGTAATGTTCAGGGATTTTTATGTGCAGGCACGAAAAAGTCAGTCGCTGGCCAGCGTCTTTCCTATTGAATTTGCATGGGGGGTCAAAGCGAGGCAAATGGACTTCAGATATGGAAGTTATTTTTAAAACAATCCCGAAGTTCTTATCTTGCTTAGTTCTTAATTTGTGACAGGAAGAATGTCTCCTTGAATTTTGGTTTCGCGCGTGACTCGACTGGCTGGCTGTCTGGCTGGCTGAAGTACCGGTAGTGATCTCCCAAACATGCGCTTTTAACATTTCCAGAAAGTCGCATGCAGTGAAGTGCTCATTTTGTCAGTAGTATGTATAATAGATTAAATACATACAGTGACATATGTATAATTCTTGAGGGCAAGTGTATTTCGTTTTTGTGGTTCGGGAGTTCGTGCTCGTGCGTGGGGATCTTAATTCGAAGAAAAAGTGCAGAAGGATCATGGCGTAGTTAAAGTGAAGCAAACGGTCTTCGGATATGGAAATTATTTTTAAATCATACTTCAAGTCCTTATCTCGTTATCTCTTAATTTATGATAGGCTGAATGTCTCGTTTGTTTACGTTTCACGAGTGACTCGTCTGGCTGGCTGGCTGGCTGGCTGGCTGGCTGGCCAGTAGGGATCTCCCAAAGAGTGAGCTTTTAAATATACCGACAGCCGTGTGCAGTGGTGTTCATTTAATCAGTATTATAAGATTGATTAAATAAAGATCAGTGATAAATGTTGTGATAGTACATATATCACACCCCCGAATTATATGTAGAAGTTAGAGATATTATTGTCAGTATTCGATTTATGATGATGATGATGATTATTATTATTATTATTATTATTATTATTATTATTATTATTATTATCATTATTATTATCAGTATTTCATTTGTATATTTTGCCATTTATATTGGTAAGCTGGAAGATATCCACATATGTACGCATGAGTAATTTGTTTTGCACGAGTGGGAAAACATTGCTTTAATAACTCTGGTAATTTGGATGAGTCATATGGCTACCCCAGTGTTTGTTGTGATGTACTTGTGTCGGGAAATTCATGAGTCATGTATATATCCCAGCCTGATGAGATGAGCTTGTTGTTGTATTAGGAAAGTTTGGTGACTCATGGAATATACCCCAGAGTTTGTTTATCTCTTGGGAGCAAGGTCTTGACAAGAGGTTCACTCATGATCGGCTGGCAAGCACCAATCCAGGCGTATCATCTGAGAGGAGGGGGATGTTGATGTCTATAAAGGTTGATCATACGGCGGCAACCAGGGACATTGTAAAGGTGATTGTAAAGGAACGAGAAGGAAGACAACTACAAGCAGTAACACTGTATAAGAGAACTACAACTGACGCACTGTACGGGAAGGAAGTGGTGCTGATACACGGTACTGGAGTGACACGGCTGCAATGGACTGGACTTCAAACGTTCGTGGAACGTAGTCTTGTTATGTTCGTGGAAAGTGGCTGATTGTGGAGAGTGCTTGCGCATTAAGTATTGTAGCACTTGTGGCGGCCTAGCATTATATGTTCGTGAAAGCTATCTCAGACTTTCCATAATTTATGTTGAGGATCGACAGACGTGTGTATATATCTTTACAACAAGTGTTAAAATGTGTGAACACAGTAGTACAAGGTACAGTATCTGTGTGATGTGATAACTGTCGATTATGAGAATCGGTAAGTCGAATTGATATAGAGAGAGTGAGGGGTATTTTTCTTCATACATGTACATTGTTCATCGGACTATCTACAAATGGTAGCTTAGTTCTCGCTTTCGTTTTCCCACGATTTTCATTATTATTGTTGTTGTTGTAAATATGGAGTCTTCCAGCAATATTTTATGTGTGTATTATATGTATAATGTTGTATGTTGATGAGGTGCTCATGCACGGAATATGTTAAGAATATAGTTAGCTATTTTAGAGTCAGTGTTATTGATGAACCTACTGTAGGTGCAGTTCCTACCTAATTAGTCGTTTTCAGGAGGTTAGGTAAGGCCTGCAGCAGATGTACCAGTACGCAGCATTATGTACACGCCCTGGGATATAAAGTTTATCATGCTCTTATCTAAATTCGAGGGATCCATTCTGGTGAACTCTGGCGCCCATACTACGGACATTTCGGTTAAATATGCTTATTAATTTTATTACGTTTTTGAGTAATTTTATTTATATAGTTTTATTCATGATTTTATTTATCAGTATTCATCAAAAAGTTACAATTGGCGCCCAATGTGGGGCTGAATGATTGGTACATCTATTAGGCTTATAAGCGTAGGTGCACTTGTCAGGTGTGGTTGGAATTCTGCAAACTATGTCAGTGAAGTGCTTTGTATGTACGTGATATTAATGTTGTAGTATGAAGAAATGCGTTAGCGAGTCGAGTATTATAAAATTGAGAAGTAGAGAGGTTGTTAAAGTTGCTGGTACTAAGAATCAGGAAAAGAGAAGTCAAAAGAATTCCACCACATTGAGTCTATCGAATTTAAGTGAGAGTAGCGAAATGGCTGACAGTAAGAAAGATCAATCGGCAACGATATGTGAGGAATCTAGTAATCCGTCTCAAACTCAGAATGTAGGGGTTGTTAAGGAAACGGTTCAAGGGGAGGCTTTAAATTTTAGTATGATTAAATCGCTATTTAATGAAATGTCCAGTAAGATTGATAGTAAGAATGAAGAGTTGAAGGTTGAACTGTCTAGTAAAATCGATATTCAGAGTGTTGAATTAAATTCAGTGAGTGTTGAACTGTCCAGTAAAATCGATAATAATAATGTTGAACTCTCCAGTAAAATCGGCAATAATAATGTTGAATTGTCCAATAAGATTGATAGTCAGAGTAAAGAGTTGAAGAGTGAATTGAGTTGTTTAAGCAATGAAATATACAGTATTAATAGTGAATTAAATTCAGTTAGTACGGAACTGTCTAGTAAGATTGAGAATCAGAGTAAGGAATTAAATTCAGTGAGTGTTGATTTGTCTAGTAAAATTGATAGTTTAAGCAGTGCTGTGAATGGTAGAATAGATGAATTGAACCAGAAGTTTGACCATCAAAGCAGGGAAATTCAGGAAGTCAATAATAAGGTTGAATGTCAACGCTTGGAATTGACTGAGAAAATCGAATGCCGATTTAATGTTGTTAGGAAGGAATTTGTTGAAAACAACAAGGAATGTGATAAGAGAATAAAAATAGTGGAAGATAAAGTCGAAGAAATAGATAGAAGTAAAACCAATCAGAATGTTTTAATGAAGCGAATAGAAGAGAAGGATGAGAAATTGGAGAAAGACCTGAAGTCGGTAAAAGATGACCTCAAGTCAGTAGAAGGAAATGCCAGAATGGTAGTTGAAGAAGGAATTTAAGCATGTCATGTGAAGTTAAGACAGGAGATCAGTCAAATCCAAGTAGGTAGCAATATATGTAATAGGTACGTATCTTGTACGAAGGACTCTGAATTACCCAAATTTAATGGTCGGCAGTTTAATCCGATGGAATTCTTGAAAACGGTGGAGAAACGGTTTTCCAAGAATCTTGACGATGGTTTGATTGAGTGGAGTATGGTTGATGAGATGTTGGATATTGCATTTGTTGGAGAAGCGAGATCCTGGTTTCAAGTTTATAGACAGGGTATTTCGAGTTTGGAGGAATTTAGGGAGAAATTTAGTTCTAAATTTTGGAGGATGCTATTCAGGGAAGGGAAAGAGATCGCGTGCTATATGGCAAATATAGACCTCAGGAAGGTGTGTCTATGACGGAATATTTCTTGGCGCATGTTCTGATCAGCCAGAATATTGAAGGTCTAGCATTGGAGAGAGGTGCAGTCCGCCAGATGTTGAGGCATTTTCCTGAGAAGGTCGGATTAGCTGCATGTATGCAGAATAGTGATACGATTAAAGAATTAGAGCAGCTGTTAGAGAGGTTTGATGCTTTGGAAGGGCAAGGGAGGACTAGGCAAAGTGAAGGTAGGAATTACGGGGATAATGGGAGACGAGGTAATCAGCTAGGGGGAGATAGGAATAATCAGAATTTCAGTCATTCTAGGCAAGGGAATCAGGATGGTAATTCCGGAAGGGGAAACAGACAGTCTAATCATGGAGTTAATCACCAGGAATATTTTGGCAGAAGATCTAATCAAGGGGAATCAGAAAGTAGGGGGCGTACGGATCAAAGACCTCCAGATCAAGTGCCGAGACATGATAATAGTGAACAGTCCACGTCAAGTAATTTAAACCGGAATCGGACTTCTTAGTTGGGTCAGATAGGCAGTCCGATACCGGAATTCCTATTCACGTGATGAAACAGGTAAGTTATGATTTAGACGTGAAAGAGGAGTTATTGAATGACCAAGTGTTTTGTGATCAGGGAGATTTTGTGTATAGGGGGCGTGATGAAGGTAAGAAAGATGTGTCGGATGCCTTACTTTGTGCTAGTGGTGATGGTAATAGCGGTCTTGCGATCGATAATCTTGTGGAAGTTTCTGAAATTGAAAGTGAAGTTTTTTGTGAAGTTGATGAAGGTTGTTTTGTGAGTGAAGAGTGT
Source organism: Anabrus simplex (assembly GCF_040414725.1). NCBI lineage: Eukaryota > Metazoa > Arthropoda > Insecta > Orthoptera > Tettigoniidae > Anabrus > Anabrus simplex. The sequence goes on from NC_090269.1 coordinate 239,142,773, forward strand.
TCACGGAGTATACATCATGAGGATGTTTTTGTTTATTTAAGTGTATGTGAGGAGAGTAAAATTAGGTCAATTGTGTGTGAAAATGGTGACTTTGAGGTTAATGAAACTTCTGATAAGAGAGTCGAAAGTAGCAGTGTTGTTGGCATGAAAGTGGTGCAAGTGGGAGCTGATATGGAAGGTGGTGAAGATGACTTGATTGTTGGATCATTAAGTAGTAATGACAGCAATTTCAAAGTGTATTATGGTAAGAATTTCATTAATAGAGTGAGCGTGTGTGAGAATGGAAATGTGCGTGAGATGAAGGAAAGTCTACCCAAGCGAGTGTGTTATGTTTTATTTAAGGCTGAGAGTTGTGTGAATGGTTTGAATGACGCTCTGAGTGATATCGATGTGGAATGTGTGAAAAAGTATGTGATCTGTTTGCTTGCATTAATTATGGTTTTGTGGAAGAGTAAACATAGTGAGATTCCCGCGCATTTCAGAAAGAGGGATTTCTTTTTTATGAATGTTCCGAATGAAAGTTTGTATGATTCTTGTGTGACTGGATGGGATGAATGCTTGTGTGTGAGATAGAGTGGATTCTAGACGTAGTTAGATTTTATTGTGGTACCCATTCCTCGCTTATCGATGCCAATATTAAGTTTATGAATAGTTTTTTCATTTATATCAGGGTCCGTATACTGTGGACAGTAGAATAGGCAAGTGTGCTTATCAGCTTCTAACTCCTGACGACTAGGTCCTTGGGACATTTAATATCTATAGCCTTCGCAGATATAAGAGATAGGATCTGCACCTTGGATGTATATATTATCAATTTTAATGTATGTGTACAGTAGCAAGAAGGGATCGTGTTCAATGGTATATGAAACAATCAGAGTTGTGTGTATATAGCATTATTATTATTATTATTATTATTATTATTATTATTATTATTATTATTATTATTATTATTATTATTATTATTATTATTATTATTATTATTATTATTATTATTATTTGGACAAATTGTATTTCGTGTGTGCGAATACAATGCAGTAGACGCAATGTATATATCATTATTACGGTAAATTAAGTGTTCAGTTATGCCACTATAAGGTTATGTATGAAGTTCTGTTTTATGGTGAATCATAATATGTGATATCATCGATTCACCAAGGGGGCGTTATGTGATAGTACATATATCACACCCCCGAATTATATGTAGAAGTTAGAGATATTATTGTCAGTATTCGATTTATGATTATGATTATTATTATTATTATCATCATTATTATTATCAGTATTTCATTTGTATATTTTGCCATTTATATTGGTAAGCTGGAAGATATCCACATATGTACGTATGAGTAATTTGTTTTGCACGAGTGGGAAAACATTGCTTTAATAACTCTGGTAATTTGGATGAGTCATATGGCTACCCCAGTGTTTGTTGTGATGTACTTGTGTCGGGAAATTCATGAGTCATGTATATATCCCAGCCTGATGAGATGAGCTTGTTGTTGTATTAGGAAAGTTTGGTGACTCATGGAATATGCCCAAGAGTTTGTTTATCTCTTGGGATCAAGGTCTTGACAAGAGGTTCACTCATGATTGGCTGGCAAGCACCAATCCAGGCGTATCATCTGAGAGGAGGGGGATGTTGATGTCTATAAAGGTTGATCATACGGCGGCAACCAGGGACATTGTAAAGGTGATTGTAAAGGAACGAGAAGGAAGACAACTACAAGCAGTAACACTGTATAAGAGAACTACAACTGACGCACTGTACGGGAAGGAAGTGGTGCTGATACACGGTACTGGAGTGACACGGCTGCAATGGACTGGACTTCAAACGTTCGTGGAACGTAGTCTTGTTATGTTCGTGGAAAGTGGCTGATTGTGGAGAGTGCTTGCGCATTAAGTATTGTAGCACTTGTGGCGGCCTAGCATTATATGTTCGTGAAAGCTATCTCAGACTTTCCATAATTTATGTTGAGGATCGACAGACGTGTGTATATATCTTTACAACAAGTGTTAAAATATGTGAACACAGTAGTACACGGTACAGTATCTGTGTGATGTGATAACTGTCGATTATGAGAATCGGTAGGTCGAATTGATATAGAGACAGTGAGGGGTATTTATCTTCATACATGTACATTGTTCATCGGACTATCTACAAATGGTAGCTTAGTTCTCGCTTTCGTTTTCCCAAGATTTTCATTATTATTGTTGTTGTTGTAAATATGGAGTCTTCCAGCAATATTTTATGTGTGTATTATATGTATAATGTTGTATGTTGATGAGGTGCTTATGCACGGAATTTGTTAAGAATATAGTTAGCTATTTTGGAATCAGTGTTATTGATGAACCTAGGTGCAGTTCCTACCTAATTAGTCGTTTTCAGGAGGTTAGGTAAGGCCTGCAGCAGATGTACCAGTACGCAGCATTATGTACACGCCCTGGGATATACAGTTTATCATGCTCTTATCTAAATTCGAGGGATCCATTCTGGTGAACTCTGGCGCCCACACTACGGACATTTCGGTTAATTATACTTATTAATTTTATTAAGTTTTTGAGTAATTTTATTTATATATTTTTATTCATGATTTTATTTATCAGTATTCATCAAAAAGTTACAATGTATAGTCCTTGAGGACAAGTGGATTGTGTTTGTTGTGTTTGTGTTGTCTGTGTAGTTGTGAGTTCGTGCTCGTGCTCGTGCGGGGGGGTTTCTAGCTCGAATAAAAAGTGGAGAAGGATGTACAATGGATCTTCAAATTAAAAAGAAACGTTTCGTAGGTAAACTCAGGGGAAAAGAACGCAATATTTTAATGAGTTTCCTGGATTATTTTTTAAAGACTATGAATGTGAGTAGCGCAGTCCATGAACTAGCTAAAGCTACAGGTTGTTCCGAAAGAACAATCTATGCTATAAGAAACGAACACACATATGGTCCTTTGCGAACACTCGCAAAAAAAAGGAAAAAAGAGAAGGACGGCAGAAAAATGCAAGGAAAATTAAATATGGTGAAATTGTGCAAAGTGGGGTGCGTCGGGTGGTTCACTCTCTTTTATTTGCTAACACACCACCGACATTGAACGTGATTTTGAGTCGGGAAGAAGTCGGGGAGAAGATTCTTTGCCACGATTTTCCAAAACTACGTTGTATCGCTTCTTACATGATATAGGCTTCCGTTATTTAAGACGGTGGAACAAAGCAGCTTTCATTGAAACGGATGAAATTATTAATTGGAGGCACAGATATCTCAGGGAGATAAAACGTTTGAGGGCACAAAATAAAGCTATAATTTACATAGCTGGAGTGTGGGTAAATATTGGGCAGACAGTGACAAAAGGATGGAAGGATACGACAGTGAAAAGTGCCATGCAGGCCGCCTTTGAAGGGGTGAGTTCGGGACTTAGGCCACCGAAAAGCCGAGGACCGCGATTCGCCTTAGTCCACGCGGGTAATAAACATGGTTTTGTTTCAAATGCTGAACTAACATTTTTATGCCATAAAAACATGGTGGACGCCCACGAGGAAATGACTTGTGAAATTTATGAGAAGTGGTTTTCGCAACAACTTGTCGCGTAGCGAGCCGTGACATTTTAATCAATTTTGATACTGTTGCCGAAAATGGTTACTTGGGTTCGGACCTGAGCCTTAACTCCAGTCCAAAGAAGATGTTAAATTTGAAGTCTTACAGAAGATAGATTATTTAAGGCTGCCAAGTGTAGGCTACCTAACGTAGTCACAGTTCTTCAGACACATGGAGAAGCTTTAAATAAGAAGTCGAAGATTTGAAGTTTCAAAGTAGATAGGTTTATTAAAGATGTGAAGTTAAGTCCTCCAGTGCACAGCTACAAGTACTTAGCAGATATTATGATGGTGCACTGATAAATCATATACATTTCCTTAAGCTTAAATACTCTTTCAAAGGAGGATTACTGGCCTCCGGCCTGCCCTAATGACCTGTTTGTCTTAGATACTATTACAGTATTTTGTGAAGTTCCTTTTAGAACGAAAAGACCGCAATTAGAGCCCGGAATTTAGGCAAAATGCCTTTTTTATCTGAATGGATATATTGAAGAATCAGATAGCGATAAATATGTTTTCGTGCATTTAGGAAGTGTAGAGACAATTTTTATTTTGCCTTTTTTGCCTATTTCAGCTTCCGTTGCCTATTTTAAGATTTAAAGCCCTTTTTTGCCTTTTCTGATCGTTATGCAAATTTTTTCTGCGATTTACACATTTTTAAAAGCACATAATGAATTTCCGTACATCGAAGAAAAAAAAGGTTGCACAAATTAAATTACATATTGCCGTCACAAATATCTATTTAGAATATTGTTCCTTGTAAATCGTTTATTTGTTTTCAGGCATTCGAAAGCTTTTCTGAACCTCTGTAAATAGCAGAACCTTCATTAGTGAAAGGAATGCTCAAGCATAATGAATACCAGGAAAGAGAGAGGATGAGGGAAGTACATCTCTTCTCCTTCCTCACACACCTTTTGCTATGACAATGCGTAATTACCTGGTATTCCCGATTTCGAATTGATAAGATAATACAGAGGAAGGGAGGAAATCACTTCTGTCTAACAGGTCAGACATAAAATAAGCTGTTAGTCTATCGGGTGTTCGCGTTGACTTATTCATCATGCAGAAATTTTCATCGTTGCGTAGTAAATTACATGGTAATCTTCGCGAATTCGGTTCGGATACACTTTCTACCGATGGAGCTATACTCTTTTGCAAAATCTGTGAAAAATTTGTTAATCACGAAAAATAGTACTTTATAATTCAACATGTCCGCCTCTGTGGTGTAGTGGTTAGCGTGATTAGCTGCCACCCCCGGAAGCCCGGGTTCGATTCCCGGCTCTGCCACGAAAATTTGAAAAGTGGTTGAGGGCTGGAACGGGGTCCACTCAACCTCGGGAGGTCAACTGAGTAGAGGTGGGTTCGATTCCCACCTCAGCCATCCTGGAAGTGGCTTTCCGTGGTTTCCCACTTCTCCTCCAGGCGAATGACGGGATGGTACCTAACTTAAGGCCACGGCCGCTTCCTTCCCTCTTCCTTGTCGATTCCTTCCAATCTTCCCATCCCCCCACAAGGCCCCTGTTCAGCATAGCAGGTGAGGCCGCCTGGGCGAGGTACTGGTCATTCTCCCCAGTTGTATCCCCGACCAAGAGTCTGAAGCTCCAGGATACTGCCCTTGAGGCGGTAGAGGTGGGATACCTCGCTGTGTACGAGGGAAAAGCCGACCTTGGAGGGTAAACAGATGATGATGATGATGATGATGATGATGATGATGATGATTCAACATTTCGCAATAACGAAACAGAAGTCTAGGTTAAATATTCTTGGCCCTAAAAACAATTTAATATCAATAGCAGTTACAACATCCAGCAGGCAATCTCACTTTTCCCTGGATCTATGAAAAGCTTTCTTGGACTCCGGAATTCCGTTCTGGAAACTAGAAAATCAATCCCTCAGGACGTTTCTGCAGAAGTACACTAAAGAAGATGTTCCGTCAGGATCACATTAAGAAAAACGTATTTGAGTATTTCCTTTGAAGAGACCCTGCAAAAGATTCGAAGCAGAGTTGTAGAAAAGAAGGTCTGGATCTTCATTGATGAAACTACGAATGCAATGGGACGTTAAATGGCCAAGGTCATCATTGGAACTATGGAAGCAAAGCAAACTGACCTATCATCAGTATTTCTTTAGACGACAGAAGAGATGGAGAGAACAAATGGTTCCACAGTGGCACAGTTGTTCACATATTCATTAATGTTACTCTGGCCGGATGGAATACGGCATGGTGACGTCCTACTTTTTGTCACAGATGCGGCACCTTACATGAAAAAAGCAGGTCTCTTTCCTAAAATGCTCCACCTCACATGTCTAGCCCGTCGACTCCACGGAATTGCTGAAGAGATAAGAAATTTGTATCCTCACGTGGATAAGTTATTTTCGAATACCAAGAAAATCTTCCTAAAATAACCCTCCCGAATCCCGGTTTTCAAGGACGTGGCACCAGAGCTCCCGTTACCTGTACAGCTAGTTCTCACCAGATGGGGAACCTGGATCTCAGCAGTCATATATTACAGCAACAATTTGGACGAGGTATGTGAGGTACTTCATGCCGTATCAGTAGACAAAGTTGCTTCAGTTCGCGAGGTAAAAAAGTTGTTGGACCGTGAAGAGCTCAGCAATGATCTGGCATTTATAACAGCACATTATAGTGTGATACCGGAAGCAATCTTGAAGTTGGAGAAAAGAGATGATTCGTTGGTATCATCTATGGCGATCTTCGAAGATGGAGAAAATCAACAGCTGCAAGCACCAGTAGAAAAAGGAAGCAGTGTTAGTGAAAAGTGTAAACGTGTTCTGAGTGCTATTGTGGACATTGAAAACATTAAGAACATTCGTGATGTTCTGAAAGGTGAAAATTTTGTTTTAACTGGCATGTGTCCTTCCGAAATAGCTTGTTTCAAATTTGCGCCAATCACATCAGTGGAAGTAGAACGTTCCTTTTCCATGATGAAAAACATTCTTTCTGACAAGCGTCTGTCTATGACAGTTGATAATTTGAAAAAGCACCTTGTTGCTTGTGACCAAGGAAAGTAAGAGTAAGTACGCTAATTATGTGATAAATTGATAATACAGAAATGAATGATTATTTAAAATACATATTTTCATTAATAATGAGTGAGATTCCTCTTTGCTTTCACTCGTAATAAATGCCTATTTTAATTACAGTACTGCCTATGTTCAGTATTTCAAGTGTCTTTTTGCCTGCCTATTTTAACCAAAAATAAATGTCTAACTTCCGGGCTCTAGTCATTATGATAAGTGAACTAACCACTTAGGGTCGTTATGCTAACATCACATAGTGCCTGTCGGCTACTAAGCAGTACAAATACAAATACATTCCAATACAGAGTTGGGTACATTTCACATAGATAATTATATTTACTGCGTTTGCTTCCTCTGTGAAAGGAAAGCCAACTCAAGTCATAACAGATAAGAGATAACGAAATGGAGCCTGGTGTATGTCAGAATATTTCTAAATAATAATTATACTTGAGTGGAAAAGCTACTTGTGTGATTATGCCACAAACTGATGCCGAACACTCCCGAAGGTGCCGTGATCGTGCTGGATAATGCCGCTTATCATTCTCGTAAGTTGGAACCTTTGCCGGTGACTTCTTGGCGAAAAGATGACATCGTACAGTGGTTACGTAAAAAGCAAATATCTTTGGAGGACGGGATGCTCAAGCGAGAATTGTTGCACATCGCTTCTCAGCATAGCGCTCTGTATGATAAACAGAGAATAGATGAAATGGCAAAAGCGGCAGGTCGGCAGATTCTACGTCCCCCGCCTTATCACTGCGAGTTAAACCCTATTGAGATGGTGTGGTCCCAGGTGGAAAACTACATCCGGCATCATAACGTATCATTCAAGAAAAAGGATATGGAAAATGTAATAACCGCTGCGTATAAGAACATTACGGTGGGCAATTGGGCAAATTACGTGAACGAAATAAAGAAAAATGAAAGAGATTTGTGAAAAGCAGACGAATTACAGGACGATGTCGACGATGAACAGTTTTCAATAAGACTTTCTTCATCCTCCGGATCATCCTCAAATTCATCTCCCGAGTCTGGTTCATCCAAAGCGGGAACATCAGGCCTTGCAGAAATGATAGAAGGTGTACGTCCAATCTCTGAGAGCAACGACAGTGATTAAGGTATGTTGTACTGATTTTACCATCCTACAAATATCAATTTATGAATGAAATTAAAATTACAAAATTACAAACGAAAAATGTGGAACTGTGACGCCCTGTTTGAGTCACACTCGAGCGTGATTTCACGAATCGATTTCGCAACAGCACGCTCCATCTACGCTGTACTGCAATTTAAGGTTGGAACGCTCTAATCGAGTTAATTTACCTGGACTACAGTACATTAAACACCTTCTCTGGTTGGGGTTTCAACACTGAGAGCTCGTAACTAATGAGATGTTTCCCTATGGATGGGGGCGGTAGAATATATCCATGGTATCCTTTACATGACGTAAGAGGCGACTGAAACGGGTACCCCCATTGAATGTCCATTTGGCATTAAATCTGGCATTGCTTCCACTTAATTTATCGGGCTCGTCACTTTCAATTTTGCTATCCGACTTCTCTTGGTCAACTCTTGCTCTCTTCCGATCTCGACAGTATTCTTCCTTCATTCTTCGAAGTTCAGGACCTCTCTCATTTTCCTCTGATTAATGTTAAGAAAGGATGGTTGCCCAAATTTTCTTCCTTATCAATAAAATAATTACCACCACTAATGAGATGGTTCTGACCCCGCACTTAGACCTGCATTGCTCCATCTTGCTTGAGCTCGCCTCCTCGAGTTATCTCTGATATTTATTAGGATGCCGCCTCTGTGGTGTAGTGGTTAGTGTGACTAGCTGCCACCCCCGGAAGCTCGGGTTCGATTCCCGGCTTTGCCACGCAATTTAAAAGTGGTACGTGGGATGGAACGGGGTCCTGCAACCTCGGGAAGTCAACTGAGTAGAGGTGGCTTCGATTCCCACCTCAACCATCCTGGAAGTGGTTTTCCGTGGTTTACCAATTCTCCTCTAGGCGAATGCTGGGATGGTACCTAACTTCAGGCCACGGCCGCTTCCTTCCCTCTTCCTTGTCTATCCCTTCCAATCTTCCCATCCCTCCGCAAGGCCTCTGTTCAGCATAGCAGGTGAGGCCGCCTGGGCGAGGTACTGGTCATTCTCCCCAGTCGTCTCCCCCGACCCAGATTCTGAAGCTCCAGGACACTGCCCTTGAGGCGGTAGAGGTGGGATCCCTCGCTGAGTCCGAGGGAAAAACCGACCCTGGAGGGTAAACAGATAAATAAAAAGAAGAAGAAAACAGAGTCACTTTTATTTTTTTGATGGGACGGAAAGATCTAATTCCACTATCTTCCATCAAGGAACGAATATTAACTGATGCAAATATTGAAACATTTCCTTGATTAGTGCTAGAGGGGACGTGTCTGGCTCCTTCATGAATGGTCAGCGTGGAGGCCTTCGGTTCAGAGGGAACCGGGTTTGATTCTCGGCTGGTCGGGGATTTTAGTTACGCCTGGTTAATTCCTCTCATTCGGAGACTGAGTGTTTGTGTTTTTCTCCCAACGCACTCTCTCCCTCTCTCACACACACCCCCCACACTACCAACCACTACTGTACATGAACACGTAATAGTGAATACCTCCCTCCACATAGGGTTGACATCAGGAAGGGCGTCCGGCCGTAAAGTAGAATCAAGTACACATATGAGACGTAGATTCCAACTTCAAACTCTTCGGGCTTTGGGAATAGCGGTAGAAAAATATGAAACCATGAAAATTCATCTTGAGGGTTGCCAGTTGTAGAGTTCGAACCCGCTGTCTTCTGAAGAGAAGGAGAAGAATAATGATGCCAGTAGGGGAGAAATCTCGGAGGATTGAATGTCAGGTTGTCTGTGTTCTCTCCGGAATTATCTGCCGGTGAATCATGAGACAATGATAGGTCTCTAAATTCAGCCAACTTTGAGTAATCATAAAATAAAATAATTAAACGATCAGTGAAATAATTGCAGGCGAAGGCTTACCCTAACCCGCAATACATTCTGTACTTAGCAGGTTGCTAAGCGACTAACACTTTCTTTAATATTCTCATATATGGTTTTCATCCTTAGTAATGTCATTCCATGCAGCCATGTTTGATTATTACCTGTCAAGCCAGAGAGTATGCACTTACTGTGATCATGGAAGAATACTATTCTCTATTAAATACTTCAGGATTCTCCAACCTTTCACAGCTTCCAAATATATTCAACAGATGGCAGAGTTTTCCTACTAACATGCTGCTAAGAAAAAAAAGTCTACATACAAACAGACCCAAGCATGACATACGCTTTAGACGTTATCTGGGAACATATATCGAAGGATAATCTAGCTGCATTAGAAAGAATGAAGGCCATATATCTTAAAATAGTTCTCCGACTGGCAAAAAGCGCTCCTTCGAGACTAACCTAGGAGCTCACAGGACAACTGTTCTATATAGAAGAACTGCGATTAAAAATAGCATTGCCTTCTACGACAAAAGAACTGTAGGATAAAAAGCTAATATATGGATAGTTTTTTACCAAACAGACGGCATGATGGCGTCAGAATGGATGAATTCTGACTACGAGCTGGGCATACCATAACGCGCTTCTTATTAAATGTTCATAAAACCAATGAAAAGGGCAGGGGAAACAATATGAGTACGACAGGCGTATCAAGACGAGTTATCTGACCTATGTATAACTAATGCTATGGAGCAGCACGGGACCTCTAGTCTATCTATATAAATAAAGTTGTAGGGGGTCCGCTGTCTGTAATTTCGTTTGTTTTGCCAATTTTTCAGATATGTATCCGTTTTAGGTCAATTCAAGGCCGAATCGGTAGTTTTTATTTTTCGTGTTTGTTTGTTTGTTTGTTTGTTTGTTTGTTTGTTTGTTTGTTTGTTTGTTTGTTTGTTTGTTTGTTCCGCCATCACGGCGAAACGGCTGGATAGATTTCGACCAAACGTCATATTTAGTATATACTCTTCCCGGGGAAGGTTTTGATAAGCATATCATTTAAAAATCTTTGAATATACGTGGCATTTATAGGAAAACCAGAACGGTTTTTCTCCATTTTCTCTTTTAGTATTGATTTTCTGTAAACTCCGTGGAAACGTCTCTTCATTATAAACAACTTTTGTTGTTGTTACTCTTCAAATGACGGAGAAAATTACTATTTTCTGCGGGTATTATGCTCTGCATTGAGTGACCTACAGACCGACAACGAACCTACAGGTTACCATGGCAACGTCTCTGACTGCTTGCCAGCAGGGAAGTAACGTATTGCCATTTTCATCATCATTCCTGTAAATTCGTGGTTGTTCCCTGGGTAGAAAGCTTGCTTTGCTAGTTGCTTTACGTCGCACCGACACAGATACGTTTTTGGCGACGATGGGACAGGGAAAGGCTAGGAGTGGGAAGGAAGCGGCCGTGTCCCCAGCATTTACCTGGTGTGAAAATGGAAAACCACGGAAAACCATTTTCAGGGCTGCCGACAGTGGGGTTCGAACCTACTATCTCCCGAATACTGGATACTGGCCGCACCTAAGCGAATGCAGCTATCGAGCTCGGTTGGGTAGAATGCAAGAGAGACGTCAATCGGCCATTATGCGGGATATTGACGGAATATCGTTGGAGGTTATAACCTTCCTCGAATAGCTTAAGTAATAACGTAATAACACCATTAGTCATCGTCTTATCTGTTTACCTAAGAATCCTTGGGCCTAAATTTCTCCTCTGTTACCGCTTTCTTATATCCATAACTCATACCAGCATCATTTATTGAGGGGCATTTGATTTTCCAATACATTTACTTGGTATATACATATTTGTCCCATCCAGCTCTCCTCAGTTATATTCCTATTTTCTATTCATATCAACTTTCTTCCTTAATTACTCCGTATGTACGCGAGTGCTAATCCAGAAACCTGGACACTCTTTTGTTTGAGGATATATTCTAAGCTATTCAAATGTACAACTTTTGGCCCCGGAAAATATGTCGAAATATGGATGTAATTTTAATGACGGTGCAGGCCTTCGATTCGGGATAATGGGCGGCTAAACGGTAAGTCGTAATACAAAACAGACAGCATAATCGCCGTTCTGTTTGGAGAGATCAACAACTTCGGTCGTATGACTTATTGTAGTGTCTCTATTGTTGATACGTAAGATAGCACTGCATTTCACGGTTATAATCAAATCTTTCGAACTCCACTGCGACTTGCATTACAAAAAAGGGCCTGTCTTTATAATGAAAACTCTCCATATCTTTTGTGAATGGTAGTTGCCAGGTGAGCCTGCTGTTATAGTAGATACTCCCGAACTCGATTGTGATTGGCAGTAGGAAATGTGGCCTGCCATTATTCCCAAATCTTTCCCAATGCCTACCTTACACCGGAAACAACGTATTCCGTCCTCCCTGTTTTGTTTCTAGGATAGCGCTAAGAGGCATGCAATTTAATACAATCTTACTCAGTGCGTTTACAGTAATTTACGGAGAAATTCGTATACAATGTAGAATACCGTAGCGAAACACGGGTACATTTGCTAGTATATTACAAGAGTTCACTAAAAACAGCTTTGGCAAATCCGTCCGCCCTTTCTACTGGACCGATTTGCTCCATTTCTGTTTTATTATCTCCGGAATTACCTGTCGGTGAATCTTGAAACATTGATAGGTCTCTAAGTACAGCCAACTTTGAGTAATCTTAAAATCAAATCATTAAATGATCACTCCAACAATTAATTGAAGGTGAAGGCTTACCCTAATCCGCAATATATTCTGTACTTAGTAGGTTGCTAAGCGACCAACACTTTAATTTTTTTTTTTTTTTTTTTTTTTTGCTAGGGGGCTTTACGTCGCACCGACACAGATAGGTCTTATGGCGACGATGGGATAGGAAAGGCCTAGGAATTGGAAGGAAGCGGCCGTGGCCTTAATTAAGGTACAGCCCCAGCATTTGCCTGGTGTGAAAATGGGAAACCACGGAAAACCATCTTCAGGGCTGCCGATAGTGGGATTCGAACCTACTATCTCCCGGATGCAAGCTCACAGCCGCGCGCCTCTACGCGCACGGCCAACTCGCCCGGTAACACTTTAATTAATACTAGCAAATGTACCCGTGCTTCGCTACGGTATTCTACATTGTATTCGAATATCGAAGTAAATACTGTACATACAGTAAATAAGATTGTTTTAAAATGGCATGTCTCTAAGCGTTAACCGAGAAACAGCATAGGGAGGTTCCCAATACGGTGTTTCCAATGTAAAGTGCTTGTTACGGATTTGTGATGATAACGACAGGCTCACTTGCCTACTGCCATTTACAATCGAGTTGGGAAGTTTTCATTATAATTGCAGGCCCCATCGCCTACTGCGCGGTCACAATCGATTTGGGAGTTTTCGTTACAATGGCAAGCCCCCTTTCGTACTTCCAAACAGATTACAGTTTTCATTAGAATGTTTGGCAACTTCCCTACTACCAGTCGAAATTGAGTTGTGCAGTTATAATTATAATGACAGGCCCCTTTTCCTACAGCCAGCCAGCTTACTACCAGTCACACCAAGTTGGTGAGTTTCCATCAAAATAGCAGGCCACTATGTCTAATACCAGTCACATTTTAGATGGATACATTTGTTTATAAGTGCGGGTACCCTTGCCTACAGCCAAACACAATCGGGTAGGGGAATTTTGCCTTCTGCAAGTCAAATCGAGAAGTGAATTATTCACTACAATGGTAGGCCTTCCTTACTAATGCCAGTTACACAGGTGTTGGAAAAGGACCCCATTCCTACTGCCAGTCAAAGTCGGTGTGGGGAGTACTGATTACAATAGAAGACACGCCCCTTCTCGATCGCTACAAGACGACATCAGTGAATATATATAGATCGACATACGAAAGTATATGCATAATTAAAATATTGCAGACCTTCATTTACAGATTAACTGCTGAAAAACGGTACGTCACATCGACAAAGGATTGTACCATAAGACGTCAGATTTAGCGGCCTAAATGGCTGGTCGTATGATATCTGATCTATTCGTGGGTCAGATTGAGTTAGAAACGTTGAATAGGGTAAAATTTGTGTAAGATTATCTCACATTGCATTACTTTTCAGATAATTATGTGACAGCTACATACACAGCATTTGGCTCACATGTGGCTACAGGGTGGGCCAATTTTCGTGTAAGGTTTGATGATTCTATCTTTCTTATAAGTGACTGAAAGTATGAATTATGCATGTGAAAAGTCCAAATTTACTTAACATCGAGAAATAGATCACTCCAAATTGAACGGAGATTGTGCCTTCCCTTATGTGACAGGACTTCGCGAAGATCTGCACCATCATTAAAATTGCCTCCATATTTCGATATTCTTCGGGGAAAAAAAGTTAAAAATTTAAAGCTCTTGGAAATGTTCTGTCCGTTACAGACTAAAATGTATAATTTTGCCAAATTTCTGTTTTCTTGTTCGTCTGGCAGATTATGCCGCATTGTGGATTTTGGGCGAGGAGGGTTAAAATTAGGACTTTCAGAAAACTAAACCAAAAAATATGCAAATGGTTGTTATTATTACCCCTTAAACGCGTATCTGTGCGAACATTTCGCCAAAATAGTCAATCTACAGGCACACAGTCGTTAGGATTTTACTTATATAGATAGATAAAGAATCTGCTCCACGTACACCTTTTGGTCTATGTCTGCTGGACTTACCCTGCAAAACCGACCATTCATGATACCTCCCTTATTAATCTTTCTGTCGAAAAAATACACATGAAAAAAGTTTTAGAAATGGATTTCCAACAAATTTGGTCGATTTCCAGTCAGGTTGGTCATGTACTGTATATATTGTGAAAGAGTAAATTCACCATTTCGGTTCCCTATAAACCGCCAGTCCATTCCAGGAACAGGAAATGCTATTGACCTTTAAAATCTACCTTTGGAAAGGTGGATGCTAAATATAAAGTTTGGTTCAAATATCTTCAATAGTTTTCAAGTTGTAAGGAATACGCTCAACACGCGCCCGTTCTTAAGTTAAGTCCGGTTAATGATATCTCCCTTATAAATCCTCTTACCGAAATGATGCACATGAGAAAAAAGGTTTAAAAAGTAATTTCCATTAAGGCAGGTAGATTTCTATTACGTTTGGTTGTGTATATTTTGTGGGAGTGAAAAATCACGGTTTCGGTTTCGTATAAACCCCCAGTCATTTCATGGATTTAGAAACAATATTTGCCCTGAAACCTACCCAAGGACAGGTGGATTCTAAATATGAATTTTGGTGGAAATATATCCAGTAGTTTCCAAGTTATAGACAAACAGACAAACAGAAAAACAGACACCAAAGCTAAAAATATGCAGATGATCATTATTACACCTGAAATGGATAACTGTACAGAAATGTCGCCAAAATAGTCAATGTACAGACACACTCTAGAAGTGCAGACCTCTGCGACATATCTGCAAACGGACCTCACCATCAGACGCCTATTTCAGTGTTCTACATGGTTGGTCCCGTGACATCTTCTCGTATCTCCTATATTCATGGGTTAGATTGAGTTAGAATCATTGGGTGTGAAATTTTGTACAGTTTTCGCATACTACTTTATATTTGTGATACTCATGTGACGGATAGAATCCTAAAATTTGGCTATCACATTGCCACTGTTGCCGAATGTCATGATTCTATCTTTCCTATAAGTCTGCCAAATTAATGTTAACATGTACGTGTGAAAGTACAAAATTAACTTGAAATCGAGAAATACAGCTCTATTGAACGTATAAGGAATAGAAATACGATAAAAAGTCATAGGACCAAAGTTGTAGATCTCTCCAAAATGAAAGGCGATTGTGCTTTCTGATTTGTGATAAGACTTACAGATATAGCTACCAATTATCCCGAAACGAAGGTGTGCACCGTCGTTAAAATTGCATCCATATTTCGATATTCGATATTTTCCGGGGCCGAAAATTATACATTTGCATAGCTTATAATATTTTCTCAAAGGAAAGAGTGTCAAGCTTTCGGGATTAGCACTCGCATACATACGGTGTAATTAAGGAAGAAAATAATTCAGTAAAGAAAGTTGAAATTAATATAAAATGGATTAAAACTGAGGACAGCTGGATGACGACAAGTATGTAAATACCAAGTGAATGTATTGGAAAATCAAATGCCCCTCAATAGATTATGTTGGTGTGAGTTATGGATATAAGAAAGAGGTAACAGAGGAGAAATTTAGGCGCAGGCATTCTTAGGTCAACAGATAAGATGACTAATGGTGTTATTACTTAAGCTATTCGAGGACGTTTATAAACTCCAACGATATTCCGCCAATATCCCGCAGAATGGCCGATTGACGCCCTCTCTTGCCTTCTGCCTAAGGAACAACCATGAATTTAAAGGTATGATGAGGAAAATGGCAATACGTTACTTCCCTGCTGGCAAGCAGTCAGAGGCGTTGCCATGGTAACCTGTAGGTTCGTTGTCGGTCTGTCGGTCACACACGCAGACCATGATACCCGCAGAAAATAGTAAATTTCTCCGTCGTTTGAATAGTAAGGTAAATTATGAACATAACGAAAGTTGTTTATAATGAAGAGACGTTTCACATACGGTCCACGGAGTTTACAGGAAATCAATAGTATAAGAGAAAATGGAGGAAAACCGTTCTGGTTTCCCTATAAACCCCCCCCCCCCCGTCTAATCAAAGATTTTAAAATGCAATGCATATAGAAACCTTCCTCGGGGTGAGTATACTCCAAATGTGAAGTTTGGTTGAAATCTATCTAGCCGTTTTG
Source organism: Anabrus simplex (assembly GCF_040414725.1). NCBI lineage: Eukaryota > Metazoa > Arthropoda > Insecta > Orthoptera > Tettigoniidae > Anabrus > Anabrus simplex. The sequence goes on from NC_090269.1 coordinate 239,159,205, forward strand.
CCGTGATGGTGGAACAGACAAACAAACAAACAAACAGACACGAAAAATAAAAACCACCGATTCGGTCTTTAGTTGACCTAAAACGGATAAATGTCTGAAAAATTGGCAAAACAAACGAGATTACAGACAGCGGGCCCCCTACAACTTTATTTATAAGATTCTGATACATGTGATTTTCATCCTTAGTAATGACATTGTCATGTTAGATTACTGCCTGTCAAGCCAGACAGTATACACTTACTCTGATCGCGGAAGAATACTATTCCCTGCTAGGTACTCTTTGATTCTCTAACGTTTCCCAGCTTCCAAATATATTCAACAGATGGCAGAGTGTTCATAATAACTTACATGCAGCTAAGAGAAAAAAGTCTACGTAAAAACAGGCCCCATCCTGACATACGCCTTAAACATTATCTGGAAACACCTAGCTACACCATAAAGAGCGAAGGCCATGTATCTTAAAAAGTTCTCTGCCTGGCAAAAAGTGCTCCTTCGAGATTAACCTATGAGGTCAAAAAACAACCGTTCTATATAGCGAACTGGGATTAAAAATACCATTGCCTTCTATGACACAATACCAAGCTTTACATCAAGAAATGCAGGATTTAAAAAATCGAATATATGGATAGATTTTTATGAAACAGACACATCAGAATGGATGAATTCTGATTACGAACTGCGACATACCATAACGTGCTTCTTATAAAACGCTCATAAAACCATTGAAAAAGGCAGGAAAAACAATACGACTTTGCCTGGCATATCAAGACGAGTTACCTGTCGTATTTATAATGAATGCCGCGGAGCAGCACGGGTCCTCTACTTATTATTATTATTATTATTATTATTATTATTATTATTATTATTATTATTATCATTTCGAAAATCACATAGAAGAGTGACATAAGTCCATATTTGGCCAAATTCAGATTATTTTCTGTTTCAGTCGGTTTAGGTCATATCTTGATGTGAGAATAGTGAATAAGTCATGGTTAAAATAAGCGTAATGAAATATTCATGGGGATTTACGATATGAGCAATTTTGTTGTGGTTTTGAACGGAGAAAAGAGGTACAACTAAATTTGTCAGCAATCATCGTTAATGACTTACGTCACATTTCTCTGCACCTTACGATTTTATTAATATTCTAAAGTCCTTTTTTTTATTTTAAGCTTTACTACACTGAATTGATTATTCTTTGGTTTTGGTATGTTAAAGTTTACTACACTTTTGTCTCTTCCCGCCAACTTAAGATTTTGGCCAATAGAACATTTTGTATATTGATTTTTCCTCTAATCAAACGCTTCTGGTATTTATTTGATCAACCAATTAGAATTGGGGTGGGTCGGGCCTTAGCTCAGAGTTTTCTGGAACCTTCCTCTCGGGTATAATAACTGGCACATTTTCGACCAGGTTGTCTTTCTTCATCGCTCCAGTCTAGTGTGTGTGTTTATAAAGGAGACGGGGTGCCTCGTCCATCATCGAGTAGTCCAACAGCTCAAGGTAATGGCAGCCCTGGTTTAATTTAGTGATAGTTTTTTGACAGCTAGCTCGAGTGGAAGGTTTCCAATCTTTAATAATGTAACTTCAATTTTCTAAAATGTAAATTTCACACTTCTAATGTAAATCTCAAACAAACAAACAAACAAACAAAAGAAACTTAAACGTAATCAGAGAGTGCGCTACCCTTTCGTGTTCCCTATCAACTTGATTTTGAGATGACTATGACTTTGTAACCGTTTTCTATTTGTGACCTATGTAACTTAAATATTTTCTCCGTAGAATTAGCTTTTGTAACTTCGGGCCATGAGCCCAAATAGGGTTTTAAGCTTTTCGTTGCAAATTTCAAGGAGCGCAAGTGTCCGCCTCCACACCATTTTGATGTTTTGGGCCAGTTACTTTAACCTATTGTTCTTCACAAAGGCCCGGTAGAATGGGTATTCAATGAAAATGAAAATGAAAACCTACAACATGTTTTCCAGTCAGTGACCGGGTCAGGGATGTAATGAATGAATCATATACAGGCTATTATTACGATGGGGTCGCCACTTCCAAAGTGATATATTAATGAATGATAGATGCAACGAAATGAGAAAGGAGAGTGTTGCTGGAATGAAAGATGACAGAGAAAACCGGAGTACCCAGAGAAAAACCTGTCCCGCCTCCGCTTTGTCCAGTACAAATCTCACATGGAATGACCGGGATTTGAACCACGGTATCCAGCGGTGAGAGGCCGACGCGCTGCCGTCTGAACCACAGAGGCTGGGGGTATTCAATACCCCTGTGAAATTCGATTTCATTCCTTTTATGTTAAGACGTTAGACAGTTGAGCATACTAGACAGTGAATACTCCTCGAATTTGTAAAATGTAGGTTGCTCCTTTGAAAGGCCTGGAAGTTAAAGGTAAATATTATAGAACATGGACGCTCTTTATACTAATGTAGAGATGTTTAAGTAAATGTTGAATTGTGCCTTTGGAAGGCTGGAAAGGTGTAATGTTTGGAAAACAGTCTCCTAGATAAATTGATGGAGCAAAGGTACTCAGTTAAGAGTGTACATTTGAATACTATGTTCCTACTACTGGTGTAAAAGACATTTTGAGATCCGTCTCCTTGATTGTTTGTTGAAAGGAGCCGCAGCGCTCATGAAGAATGTACACTAGTGTCCAAAAGTTAAGCATAAGTTACGAGTAAGCAGGGCAACAGGAAATAGACCGCAAATCGCACGATATATGCACCTACCGAACTTACGTGTTCGCTCTGTATAGGAAAGGAGTGTTCCCTGCTTTGACTAGCGGCGTAACCGCAAGGTAAACACAGCCAGTGCCTGCGCCCCATATTCCCTCAGTCGTGTTTGCCCTGTTATAGTGTGCGGAGTGTAGCCTCGTGGTAAACGTGACAACATAATGGCACAACGATGCCATTTGGACCCTGTTTTGCAGGGTAGAATACTCGGCCGCCTGGAAGTAGGCCAGACACAGGCCGAAGTCGCCGTATTCTTGAATGTACCACAAAGTGTCATTTCCAGGCTTTGGGGACGATTTTGAGACACAGGATATGTTAGTCATAGGCCAGTACCAGGCCGATCAAGGGTAACCACCCCTCAGCAGGACCTATATCAGGCCTTAATCGCCCGACGAAATCGGAGTGCACCTGCAAGACAATTGTCGGCGGAGCTTGCAGCCGTCTCAGGGGTTGCCGTTTCCCGGCAAACCGTGTACCGGAGGCTCAGAACAGCAGGGCTGTTTGCCCGACGTCCAGCGCTGTGCGCCCCGCTCACTCCAGCACAGAGATGGGTCCGTTTACTGTGGAGCCGTCAACATCGAAACTGGACCATGAATGAATGGAGCATGTGTTCTTCATAGATGAATCCCGCTTCAGTTTGCAGAACGATCCCCGTCACACATTAATCTGGAGAGAACCGGGTAGCCGATACAACCACAGGAACATCGTGGAACGGGACAAGTATGGTGGTGGTGGCGTCATGGTGTGGGGCGGCATGATTTTGAATGGCCGTACGGACCTGCACATCTTCATGGGTGGTCCGAGGAACACTGTTAACGCTCGGAGATACAGGGATGAGGTACTGAAACCACATGTTCGACTCTTCAGAGGTGCGGTTGGTCCAGACTTCCTCTTAATGGACGATAATGCCCGACCGCACCGCGCTGCTCTGGTGGATGAATTTCTAGCTGGGGAAGATATTCATAGCATGGACTGGCCAGCGGGGTCTGCGGATCAGAATCCCGTAGAACATGCCTGGGATGCATTGGGGAGGCGAATTTCATCCCGTCAGCCTCCACCAAGGACTCTCCAAGACCTTCGCATTGCCCTTTCGGAGGAATGGGATCGACTGCTACAAGAGTTCTTGGACCATCTGATAGACAACATGCCACGTCGCTGCGAAGTATGTGTGGCCGTTAGGGGTAACCATACGCCCTATTAAAGAGCATATTTTGTTGTGGAAGACATTGCCAAGTTTTGTTAGTTGTTGTCAAAAGTGTACCTTAGCTATCAGAACCTTTCTGACACAGTATTTTTTTTTTTTGACAAGTTGTGTGACATATGGTGTGTGATTCAGCTTCCGTTTGTTCAGCAGTCCGTCTGACATTCCTATCAGGCGGTATGGCCTCGTTTAGCGATTATGTTTAACTTTTGGACACTAGTATATAATTAGGGAGCTTCAAGCTCAAAGTTGTTAATTAACTTTCAAAATTGTTATCCCATCTTATGGACTTTTGTACCTGAATTGTTAAAATTCGACATACCAAAGAAACCAAGAACAGCAGAGAAAGAAAATATAACTATAGTTTTAAAGTTTTAAAATTAATCTTCTGATTGTCTTGTATCGACCGATTCATGTCCGCACCCTCTTTCACCTCTGTAATCTACAAAAACACGGTAATAATAATAATAATAATAATAATAATAATAATAATAATAATGTCCGCCTCTGTGGTGTAGTGGTTAGTGTGATTAGCTGCCACCCCCGGGGGCCCGGGTTCGATTCCCGGCTCTTCCACGAAATTTTTAAAAGTGGTACAGACGTGCACATTAATGGTGTCCCGACATGAACAATCAACACTGCCCCACTCCAGTACTGAAAAGAAGGGGAGAGAGTGAAGGGGTAGTGTTGAAGACCAATCCAGTAAAAAACATGGGGGAAGGGAGTGAGGGGTAGAGTCGAAGGCACAATGACTCACCTTCTCGCTTAACGCATTGCTGCATGGACTGCATGCAGACAGCCCGCTACAAGACTTCGTTGTGATCGAAATGGGCACAATGGCGGATGTATTGAAGTACAGCATTGAGTTACCTACTCGTCCGGCCCCGCGGTGTAGGGGGCAACGCGTCCGGCCGCCCCGGGTTCGATTCGCGGCCGGGTCAGGGGGTTTTAATTGTAAATGATTATATCCCTGGCCTGGGGACTGCGTGTTTGTGTCGCCCTTAACGTTTCTCACATTCAACACTCAACACTTCCGCTATTCCAATTACATGCAAGTTCATATATTGTGCAAGTAGGGGCAAAATAACTCTATAGGTCGACGCCCCGAACAAATAGCATTTTAACATTAAAAAATGAAAAAGTAACCTACTCTGACGATTACAGTATTAAGAGGTAAAGGAGGTTTTTAACCGAAAAGTATTTTATACTAGTCAGGAATATTTTGTAGCTGCGTTATATCGGGTCTACCAATCCTTCTTCACCTCGTTCTTGTCATATTTCTATCCATCTCCAAACTGTCTAAGACTGCATGGTATTGCTTGTGCTATTGCTTGGGGGCCATGCGAGCCTCCCACATGCCAATAATACGTCCTCGATTCACCTGTGATAGGATAGGAGCCATCGTATTACAATGTTACTGTATAACGCCGGAATACACACACTGTGTATTCAGCACTACCTGTTCATTCCCTTCCCCTCCTTTTCTGTACTGGAGTGGCCTTCAACACTATCCCTTTACTCTCTCCCCTCCTTTTCAGTACTGGAGTGGGGGAGCGTTGATTGTTTATGTCGGGACACCATTAATGTGCGTGCGTGTACAAGGACTGGAACGAGGTCCACTCAGCCTCGTGAGGTCAACTGAATAGAGGGAGGTTCAATTCCCTCCTCAGCCATCCTCGAAGTGGTTTTCCGTGGCTTCCCCCTTCTCTTCCAGGCAAATGCCGGGATGGTACCTAACTTAAGGCCACGGCCGCGGCCGCTTCCTTTCCTCTTTCTTGTCTATCCCTTCCAATCTTCCCATCCCCTCACAATGCCCCATTCAGCATAGCAGGTGAGACCGCCTGGGCGAGGCACTGGTCCTCCTCCCCAGTTTTATCCCACGACCGAATGTCTCAAGCTCCAGGACACTGCCCTTGAGGCGGTATGGGAAACTGCCCCGGAGGACAGTGTAGTGTGTGGTACTGTGGTATATAATTTGCAGGAATATTGGGGACAGAAGAAGGGAATTCAATATTTAAAATTAAAATCCCTAGCTTGAAATCGGACCCGGGGCCCTCTGAACCGAAGGCCACTAGGCTGTGCATTCAACCAAGTAGCCTGACGAATTGGTGTTCGTGCGGCTATTTTCAGGCACACGCCCAATGGAGGTGAGCTGCATGTAGCTATTTAACCACATGCCAGCTCTCCTACCAATCTTAAATTTCTGGCAGTACTGGAAATCGAATCCGCACCCCTGAGTACGGCAATTAATAATGCTAACCGTTACACTAATGAGTTGAAAAAAAAACCCACATCAAACAGGACTGTTAAATTGAATGGGAAAGCGCTATCTCGTCAACGTTAAAATTGCTAAGTTTATGTACATTTCTAGCTTGAACTCTGAACTGCTTTTAGCACCTGTTGTAGGTTTAATGCACTAAAATGACGTGGTATTTATGGTTTAGGTAATATCAGTGCATTTCTTAATATTTTAAATAAGGTTTGAAAAGGGAAGTTTGTCTAATTTAGGAAGTACTGTAACTGAGTTTTATAACTTTGGTCCAATGGCTTACTTAATTGACATCTGAAAATGTTAATGTTATCGGTTTAGTAGTTATGGGGCAAAAGGACATGTTACACTGACTATTTATTTCATGAATCGGTGATCAATGTGGTATAAGAATATCAGGTATTGTAACCAGTCACTGCCTATCACAACAATTGTGCCGTTTTCATTTTAACACTGGCATTATATCTATTTGCTCTTGTTTTAATGCTAATCATCAGAACAGCGCACTGAAACTGGATTCTTTCAGCTGTATTCAATAATACAATTGACTATAGAGCGCACAGTCAGATGGATATAACTCGGTTATTCTGATGGAGTCAACAGCCGAAACATTATACTTCCGTGTTGAAAGTATTGTTCTCTCAATAAGTCATACACGTACTGTAAATACCTACGTCTTTAATCTTCTTTCTTTATTTATTTCTTTCGTTCTTTCTTTCTTTCTTTCTTTCTTTCTTTCTTTCTTTCTTTCTTTCTTTCTTTCTTTCTTTCTTTCGTAATCAGTTTACCCTCCAGGGTTGGGCTTTCCCTCGGACTCAGGGAGGGATCCCACCTCTACCGGCTCAAGGTCAGTGTCATGGACCGTGAGACTTTGGGTCCGGGATACAATTGAAGAGGAGGATCAGAACCTCGCCCAGGTAGCCTCACCTGCTATGCTTAACAGGGGCCTTGTGGGGGAAAGGGAAGACCTAAAGGGATAGACAAGGAAGAGGGAAGGAAGCGGCCCTGGCCTTAACTTAGGTACCATCCCGGCATTTGCCTGGAGGGAAACCACGTAAAACCACTTCGAGGACGGCTGAGGTGAGAATCGAACCCTCCTTTACTCAGTTGACCTCTCGAGGCTGAGTGGACTCCGTTCCAGCCCTCGTACCACTTTTTCAAACTTCGTGGCAGGACCGAGAATCGAACCGGGGCCTCCGGGGGTGGCAGCTAATCACAATAACCACTACACCACAGAGGCGGGCTGTAAAGACCTACGTCTTTAATTTGTTTAACATTTATTCATTTTCATTATTATTTTAGGTTGTAGTTATTCGCTAAATAAACCAAACCCCATGGCTCAACAGCCCCGAAGGGCCATGGCCTACCAAGCGACCGCTGCTCAACCCGAAGGTCTGCATATTACGAGGTGCCGTTATTTTTTACTTTCTAGACTGGAGCTGCCATCTCACTGTCAGATGGCTCCTCAATTGTAATCGCGTATGCTGAGTAGACCTCGAACCAGCCCTCAGGCACAGGTAAAAATCCCGGACCTGGCCGGGAATCAAACCCGGGGCCTTCGGGTAAGAGGCAGGCACGCTACTCCTACACCGCAGGGCCGGCATTCGCTAAATAGTTAGAAATAAATACAACTCGTGCTCCATATTCTCTCAAGATAACTTCTTTAGCTCTCGTTACATTGCTACAGAGATGATGTCAAATGCTAGAAACAGAGATCAAAGTAATTCAGTATGAATAGGCCTACTCACACAACTAAACCTGAATTCCGAACTGAATACTGAAACCTGTACAGCTATAACTGTTATGGCATTGCTACCATCTTAAGGAATGAATATTACACGTTATTTTGAACCACAGTATTCTAGTCGGGTGGTTTTGAAAATATAAATCTATCAACATGGGCATGTCACAAACAGGGTGATTATAACATAGTAAAATTTAAACGATCCGCCTCTGTGGTGTAGTGGTTAGTGTGATTAGCTGCCACCCCCGGAGGCCCGGATTCGATTCCCCGCTCTGGCACGAAATTTGATAAGTGGTGCAAGGGCTGGAACGGGATCCACTCAGCCTCGGGAGGTCAACTGAATAGAGGTGGGTTCGATTCCCACTTCAGCCATCCTGGAAGTGGTTTTCCGTGGTTTCCCACTTCTCCAGGCAAATGCCGGGATGGTACCTAACTTAAGGCCACGGCCGCTTCCTTCCCAATCTTCCCATTCGCCACCATGGCCCCTGTTCAGCATAGCAGGTGAGGCCGCCTGGGCGAGATACTGGTCATCCTCCCCAGTCGTATACCCCGACCCAATGTCTCACGCTCCAGCACACTGCCCTTGAGGTGGTAGAGGTGGGATCCCTCGCTTAGTCCGAGGGAAAACCAACCCTGGAGGGTAAGCAGATTAAGAAAGAAAGAAAAAACAGGACTGGTTATTCTAGAACGATGCTCCTAACAAAAACCGAGCAAGTGGCCGTGCGATTAGGGTCGCGCAGCTGTGAGCTTGCATTTGGGAGATAGTGGGTTCGCACCCCACTGTCAGCAGGCCTAAGAATGGTTTTCCGTGGTTTCTCATTTTTCACACCAGGCAAAGGCAGGGGCTGTACCTTATGGTTTTCCGTGATTTCTCATTTTCACACCAGGCAAATGCTGGGGCTGTACCTTAATTAAGGCCACGGCCGCATCCTCCCCACTCCTAGCCTTTTCCTACCCCATCGTCGCCATAAGACCTAACTGTGTCGGTGCGACATAAAACAAATTGGAAATCAAGGCAAAGAATATACTAATTGAATGAGGAAATTCTTGAATTTTATGGGGAATGAAATACTGCAAGTCTCAATATTTCTAATGGCCCTACTACCTTTAATAGAGAATGAGAGAATCCTGCAAAATTGCATTAAATCTAAAAAAACATCAAGAGCTTGTACCGCGAGAGAGAATAGGACGCATGAGTCGACTGCACAGATTTATGACATACCTGTATGGCTAAAACAGGGCCTTAATTGAAGACCTTAATGGATGAAGCTGTTACGTTACAGTTTAATGAAACGGAGAAAATCAACTTTAAAGTTTTCAAATTCTCTTTGTCCGCCTCTGTGGTGTAGTGGTTGGCGTGATTAGCTGCCACCCCTGGAGGTCCGGGTTCGATTCCCGGCTCTGCCACGAAAATTTGAAAAGTGGTACGAGGGCTGGAACGGGGTCCACTCAGCCTCGGGAGGTCTACTGAGTAGAGGTGGGTTCGATTCCCACCTCAGCCATCCTGGAAGTGGTTTTCCGTGGTTTCCCACTTCTCCTCCAGGCGAATGCCGGGATGGTACCTAACTTAAGGCCAAGGCCGCTTCCTTCCCTCTTCCTTGTCTATCCCTTCCAATCTCCCCATCCCTCCACAAGGCCCCTGTTCAGCATAGCAGGTGAGGCCGCCTGGGCGAGGTACTGGTCATTCTCCCCAGTTGTATCCCCCGACCAAGAGTCTGAAGCTCCAGGACACTGCCCTTGAGGCGGTAGAGGTGGGATCCCTCGCTGAGTCCGAGGGAAAAGCCGAACCTGGAGGGTAAACAGATGATGATGATGATGATGATGAAATTCTCTTTTTCGTCAGTTCACTCAATGATTGTTTGTCTGGCATTGTTTAGTAATCTCAGTGTGTAAAATGTTGTGTATTTATTAATGTATTTCTAATTTGTCAGATGAGGGAGAATTTCCAAAATAACTGCACGTGACATCTTCATCTACTGCCATGTTTCGAGGATAGCTTTCCTATTCGAGGAAAAATAGAGGTTAGGCTCTTTGCGACAAAGCCACAAGCGTTTTAGACGTAAATAATCTATAAGGTCTCACTTATAAACTCAGACCGTTCAGCGGCGTTTCTACTCTCCGAGACCTTACGGGAGAAGCGTGCACGTTTTCGACCTAGCATCAGTCGCCAGTCTGAATCTCAGCTGTTAAAATGGTGCAACAGTTATCATTGCAACACCGTATTGTCGTATCTAATAGTTATTTTACCGGGCGAGTTGGCCGTGCGCTTAGAGGCGCGCGGCTGTGAGCTTGCATCCGGGAGATAGCAGGTTCGAATCCCACTATCGGCAGCCCTGAAGATGGTTTTCCGTGGTTTCCCATTTTCACACCAGGCAAATGCTGGGGCTGTACCTTAATTAAGGCCACGGCCGCTTCCTTCCAACTCCTAGGCCTTTCCTATCCCATCGTCGCCATAAGACCTATCTGTGTCGGTGCGACGTAAAGCCCCTAGCAAAAAAAAAAAATAGTTATTTTAAGTTCGAGTCGGCTCGACAATTTCATGAGCATAGATTCACGCAATTGTAAATAAATTCTAAACTCCTGGCTCAGTGCTCAATAAAAAACATGCGCGCACACGAACAGCTTTGACAGATGAAAAGCTAAGATGACATTGGCGCGAATCTTCAGCGGTCACCGAATAAATCACTATAATACGTTTGGTAAGTGTATTTTGTTTTGTTTATAGTGCATGTTTTCGTGCATGTTTTTAGCGCATATCTTTGGAGTTTTTTTATTGCATATGAATCCAGGCCCTAGTGACCACTCTCGAACGTACATACTTACTTGTCCGAAACATTTCTATGGTAGCTTTGCCGTAAGTGTCATATTTCTCACATCATAAGCCTGTCCTTCATACGCTTTGTAACTGGTGTTAAGCCAGTATCTGAATAATCGCAGCCCAAAATAAATCATCGCGTTGTATTTCTCCAAACCATAGGGTCTCTTTTATAAACTCAGACGGAGCTACACGGGCCCATTGTTTAAAACTTGCTGATCCAGCCATAAGAGTGAGATACTATGATCATCGAATGATCGTTTATTCGACCCAGAGCTTGTGTTCTTTTTAGTATGAGGCCTGGTTTCATCTAAATGGTCATGTGAACAGTCATAACTAGGGCTCGGATGTTTAAGACCTAAAAATAGCCCAAACAAGCAAGCAAATATGACCTCAAAAGTGACGAAATATGACGTAAAAATTAAAAAATATGACCCGAAAATGATTAATCTAAATATGACAGTTTTAAAATAAGTTATAAATACAAACGCAATTCCTTTGATACATATTTGTTAACTAAATTCTTTATTCTTACTTTCATATTATTTTTCTGAATATACATGTTTAGCAGTTATTCAGTCTATTGTCCGTCATTCACTTATCAAACATTTATGAATACATAAACCAAACCAAACCCCATGGCACTACAGCCCTTGAAGGGCCTTGGCCTACCAACCGACCGCTGCTCAGTCCGAAGGACTGCAGATTACGAGGTGTCGTGTGGTCAGCACGACGAATCCTCTCGGCCGTTATTCTTGGCTTTCTAGACCGGCGCCGCTATCTCACCGTCAGATAGCTCCTCAATTCTAATCACGTAGGCTGAGTGGACCTCGAACCAGCCCTCAGGTCCAGGTAAAAATCCCTGACCTGGCCGCGAATCGAACCCGGGACCTCCGGGTGAGAGGCAGACACGCTATCCCTACACCACGGGGCCGGCTTTATGAATACATAGGTACCTATAAAATGCTAAATTCGCTAAAATTATCAGATCACACAACATTTTAAATGTCCATGTGATTGTTGTACTGAAAGTTCCACACTTCCCACAATTGCAATACTTGCATGAATGTCTAAGATAGCAGCTTCTAAACGAGTAATTACACTCGATATAATTCCAAAGTGACTTAATATACGCCTGACTTCTGACAAACTGTTGGAAAACAATTCCTGCGCAATGTTGATAAAAGAAGCAGAGTATTCCACTTCTATTAACTTCAGATGTGATAACGAGAAACAGTTTTGTGAATAGGCTACTAGTTAGCATTCGATAAGTTGAAGATGATTTTGCACAGCTACAGCTGTCGTCAAACCGCCGAATTATGACCGAAATACGACGTTTCTACGAAAATAGCTCAAAATATGACCTTATGAAAAGAAATAACCAAAATATGCATTTATATGACAATTAAACATCACTTAATTGTGACGATAATCACCTGATTTGCACCAAAATCCAATCAGGCAAGAAAATAGAGACAAAGAAAAAAATATGACTTTTCCTAAACATCCGAGCCTTAGTCATAACTCTCGCTATTGGTATGCAGAAAATCCTAATACTCTTTATGAATTCCCTCGTTATGGAGGACGACACTTCCAGCATATTTTATAAGGTAAGATTTCATATAAGATTGTGTATACTGCTAATAATAAGAGTTGGTGTGTGACATTTCTTAGAGGGAGGTCCGTTTACTGCCTGCCGGGGCGGGATAAAGGGAGTGGCTGTGTGATTGCCATGGAAACGAGGGAGGGGCGACTGCGGTTGCCATGGAGATAAAACTTCAGGGCAGCTCGTCTTTCTGGGAGTTGCCAAACCTGTCATTGTCACTGATAAGAACCTGATTGTTTGTATAAGAGTGATCGCAAATGGGACGACACCACCTGGCCAGGTAGTCTACAGCAGATCACAGCAGTCAGAATGAAAGAGGGAACAAGTGAGCCGGAAGAGAGGGGTAAGAGCATGTAGAAAAGAATGCTTGAATGTGGCAACATCGTGAAATGGCACGTGCAATGCTCCTCCCTCCAACCTTACCTGTCAGACGCCAACTTTAGTTAAGTCTAGTATACACGCTTAAAGCAGGGCGGCCGTGCGCGACATAAGCTCGGCTGAGGCAGCTGCCGTAGCGCAGAGTACATACACCGTGCGCGCTCATTCTGAGTTTGTAAGAGAGACCCTATGGTTTGGAGAATTTTGGGCTGCGATTATTCAGATACTGGCTTAACGCCAGTTACAAAGCGTATGAAGGATAGGCTTATGATGTGAGAAATATGACACTTACGACAAAGCTAACAGAGAAATGTTTCGGACAAGTAAGTATGTACATTGGAGAGTAATCACTAGGGCCCGGATTCATATGCAAAAAACTCCAAAAATATGCACTAAAAATGTTGAAAATATGCACTATAGACAAAACAAAATACACTTACCAAACTTATTATTTAATTTTAACTCGGTGTTAAACTAACAAACATGTTTCATTCCTTGTAAAATGTTGCATGGGAGTAGGTTATCAAGAGTTTTTCACTATTTTTAGGGGTCAATAACTTTCTGTTGTCGGACAGAATTAATTTATACGCTGAAAATGATCGTTCTACATCGACGGACGTAACTGGGCAATACTTGTATACTGGCACTGACCGCTCGGAACATTATTCCGGCAAAGACTGCCTGATTCCACTTATGTAGTTGCTTATGGATTGAATCTTCTTCAATCCTGGGTTTGAGTCCAACGCTGCACTGATTTTCCTTTTAACTTTTTCTCCAGTTTCACCAGGGACACCATTTAAAGAACTGATGGCGTTTTGAATTAACTGAAGGGACTCGTGTAGGGATGCACCACGAGTTTCTAGGCCGTTAATCGCCTTCGAAAGTGACGAGTAATACACATGGATGAAACTGATATCATTATATACAGGTTCAGATTCAAATGCGCACTTTGCTTCACGAACACACGCAGTACATGACTATCTTCAATTCTTTTAACTACATCTTTCACTTGATTAAAGTTCTCCTGGTAGAACGATAGTGCGGATAACCAAGTTCCCCATCTTGTGAAAACAGGTGCCGGTGGAAGAGAAACCTGAGGCAGATGAGTTTTATACAACTGTACACGAGCCGGAGCTTTTAGGAACAGTTTTTTCCAACTTGGAATTACTTTGTTGACAGATGGAAAGAGGGTACATACCTCTTCTGCAATACGATGCAATCCATAGGCCAAACATGTGACATGGATGATATTTGGGAAAAATACTCGAAGAGAATGGACCACCTTTCAACATATACGAAACTGCATCTGTGACTAAAAGGCGCCATTTGTAACAATCACTCTCCGATTCAGTAGGCCACAGAACTCTCAGGGAATCGCTAACAAATCTTGCAACTGTAGCGTGGCTGGTTTTTTCTAGCACTTTGCACGAAAGTAAATGAGGTTTGTCGGCTTCTTCCGAACATAATTTCCCACTATGAAATTCGCAATGGTCCGCCTCTGTGGTGTAGTAGTTAGTGTGATTAGCTGCCACCCCCGGAGGTCCGGGTTCGATTCCCGGCTCTGCCACGAAATTTGAGAAGTAGCACGAGGGCTGGAACGGGGTCCACTCAGCCTCGGGAGGTCAACTGAGTAGAAGTGAGTTCGATTTCTACCTCAGCCATCCTGGAAGTGGTTTTCCGTGATTTCCCACTTCTCCTACAGGCAGATGCCCGAATGGTACCTAACTTAAGGCCTCGGCCACTTCCTTCCCTCTTCCTCGTCTATCCCTTCCAATTTTCATATCCCCCCCCCCGTAAGGCCCCTGTTGAGCATAGCAGGTGAGACCGCCTGGGCGAGGTACTGGTCATCCTCCCCAGTTGTATCCCCCGACCCAGAGTCTGAAGCTCAGGACACTGCCCTTGAAGCGGTAGAGGTGGGATCCCTCGCTGAGTCCGAGGGAGAAACCGACCCTGGCGGGTAAACAGATAAAGAAGATGAAGAAGAAGAAATTCGCAATGTAGCGACCACACGAATCGGTTGTTTCATCTACCAATCTCCAGGCACAATTCCCTCCTATGTCAGATCATATCGAATCAACGACAGAAGCATGCAGTGAAAGTAAATAGTTCTTCCTAGCACAATAGTTTTCAAGAAACAAGCGTAGATGTGGACTATTCAGTTTATGCAGTGGAATGTTGCTGCATACAAAAAAGTCTTACAATTATCAGCAGAAAATGTACCAACCGTGTTTTCACGTCGGTTAAAAGTATCTGTTGCGTATTCTTACTCTGCTCTTTTGATATGAGATGTGAAGTTGTTTTCGAATGCTGTTCAAGTTGAAATTTTTTTATCACATTTTGAAGACCTTAAAAAGTAGTTAGTGGGACGTAAAGCAAATAACATATTTTATCACATTTTACACTCTTGTCGCACACTTGACAGTACACTACATCACCGTCACTTGTATAGTCACTATTGCCTGATATCCACTGTTTAATTAAAAAAGACCTAGAGCTCTTATCTTTAGGCATTTTTACAGTTTAATCTGGTAAAACACTGCAATAGACGACCAGCAAGTTAAGAGACGAGTGCACTTGTTTAAGCAAACCTTGGGAGGCTACTGTAAGGAGAAAGGAATGTCAGAAAGAAGGAAATAGCTGTCGTGAAATGGGTCATAATCCGTCTACCTGCTTGTATTGCGACACCGAAAGCCCTTTCCTTGATCAGGAGAAGGCTTTTCGTGTTGCCAGGGGATGTAAAACATATAGAGTTCATTACATTTTTCATTTCATTCAGAAATCTTAGATAATAATCGATCACACATAAGAGGAAAATATACTTCCTGAGCTCATTTTACCAGAAAACTGAAAAATAAGTGTGAATGATCCCATTTAAAGCAAAATTATGTTACTTACAAATGCATATTTCGGCCGTTTTAATTGTTTCGCTTATATTTTGCTCATTTAAATTATATAAAATCATATTTGGTTATATTTTGAGCATTTTTGCTTTAACTGATGCGTCTTTTTAATATGATAGGCCTACATGTTATCTACGTCGAGTTTCGAACACATAGTTTTCTTTCTTTTCCCGGAATAGACAGGTAGCAGGTTTAGAAGATCTAATTCCGTAAAAGAGCTGCTGAGCAGACGTCTCTCATTGGGAAGGATGTCACTTCAGTGGATATATTTAACTGGGAAGCAATTAGCAAACAAGGAAATTCCATCCTTTCTCTGGCCCAGTTCATCCTTGATGTGTCCAGTTACAGCCCTCTTTCCCTTGCACCACCAACGAATTCCAACAGATTGGTCACACTTCTATACATTTTTTTTTTTTTTTGCTAGTTGCTTTACGTCGCACCGACACATATAGGTCTTATGGCGAAGGTGGGACAGGAAAGGGCTAGGAGTTGGAAGGATGCGGCCGTGGCCTTAATTAAGGTACAGCCCCAGCATTTGCCTGGTGTGAAAATGGGAAACCACGGAAAACCATTTTCAGGGCTGCCGACAGTGGGGTTCGAACCTACTATCTCCCGAATACTGGATACTGCACTTCAATACTACAGATGATGATGATGATGATGATGATGATGATGATGCTTGTTGTTTAAAGGGGCTTAACATCTAAGGTCATCGACCCAAAGTACTGTAGTGAATCCCATTATATCTAACGTGAAATGTACTGAAGACGTAAAATTAAGAAATGACATGAAAGAGTTCGGCAAAGAGATCTTCAGTAGGCCCACTGACGGAACTATTCTCTTCGGTAAAGCGTCTGAAGTAAAGGTAGCGGCAGTAAAGCGATTTAATGTGTATTCATATTGAAAGTTTTAACGTAGGTACTGTGGCTCTGTCAGTTTGCATGGTTTAATCTATCTGCTGTATTACCACTAATCACGGTTAGCGCTGTTAGCTGCCTCCTCAGAGGCCTGGATTCGATGCCCGATACTGCCAGAAATTTATGAAAGCCAGGAGGGCTGATATGTGGTTGAAATTGTACATGCAACTGACCTCCATTGGTGTGTGCCTGAAAGGAGCTGCACCACCACGAGATGAAGACACGAGTGCACTGTGTACTTTATGGTACCGGTACTTAAGTCGTTTAATATTAGTAATACTCTCATATTTTCTACCTATCGCTAAATTCCATAAGTCATACTTTACCTTTTATCGGTCATATTAAGCTAATTGGCTATTTGCTTGCATATTTCGTACTTTTTTAGGTCAAAAACTTCCGAACCTTAGTGATAGCACATCCGACCAAAGAATCTAAACTGATCGATTCTTCATGTACTCTTTCTCTTTGAAGGAATTGAAACTGGAATCTAGCCCTTCCTCGTAGTCGGTCAAATCGACTAAACATTCTGACATTCATTAGCGATGAATGTTAGTCGATGCTAACACGAATTTTAAATGCGAAGGATGTTTGTGTTTGTCCTAAAACT
This sequence comes from Anabrus simplex, assembly GCF_040414725.1. NCBI lineage: Eukaryota > Metazoa > Arthropoda > Insecta > Orthoptera > Tettigoniidae > Anabrus > Anabrus simplex. The sequence continues at coordinate 239,176,386 of NC_090269.1, forward strand.
CTCCTCTTCATATTCAGACAACACAAAACACTACCAACTACTACAGAAACACTGATTACATCTCTCACACATAGTTGACGTCAGGAAGGGCATCCGGTCGTAAGACAGGGCCACATCCATAGGTGCGACACAATTTGCACCCGCGACCCGACAGGTGTGGGAGAAAGTGGTCGATTATTGTTATTATTTCTTTTTAAATATTTCAATTTTACTTATATTCTTATTTCAGCCACATACCCTATTTTTTGTTAAAAATAATTAGGCTTCTACAGTCTACCGTTTTGAATTTTCAAATTTGAAAACCCCTCTCACCGAAAGAGGTGGCTTTGGTCACGTAGCTGTTGACTTTCATTCGGGAGATGGTGGGTTCGAATGATAATAATAATAATAATAATAATAATAATAATAATAATAATAATAATAATAATAATAATAATGGTTTTACGTCCCACTCTTTTACGGTTTTCAGAGAACCGAGCGAGTTGGCCGTACGGTCAGAGATGAGCTTGCACTCGGGAGATAGTGGTTTCGAACCCCACTGTTGACAGTCCTGAAGATGGTTTTCAGTGGTTTCCCATTTTCACGCCAGGCTAATGCTGGGGCTGTACATGAGGTAAGGCCATGGCCATTTCCTTCCCACTCCTAGCCCTGTTCGATCCCATTGTCACCATAACTCCTGTCTGTGTCGGTGCAGCGTAAAATCAATTAATTCTAAAAAAACAGAGTTTTTTGGAGATATCGGGGAGTTGGCTATTTGATCTACAGGAGTTCTTTCACGGCACGAAGCTGACATCTTTGAACACCTTCAAATACCACCGGACTGCCAAGTCGGACTCATAAGGCCAGCGCTCCATCGTCTGAGCTACCCGGCCGTGCTGCTGGGCTCGAACTACACTACGTGTATGTCGGTGCAACGTATTCATATCACGTAGTTACTCTTACGGTTTCCGGAGAAGCCGAGGTGTCGGATTTTTTTTCCCCGGAGATGTTATTTTACATGCGGGTAAATATACCGACTCGAGGCTGGGGTATTTGAGCACCTTCAAATACCACCGCACTGAGCTAGTTTCGAACCTGCCAACTTGGAGCGAAAACCAGCGCTCTACCGTCTGAGCTAGTCAATCCGGCTTCTCTCGTTTCTTCTACATTATTCTTAAATGCATGGGTTTCTGAGGGGGGAAAATGGTATAGTAGAATAGGGATCAAGGGATTTACAGAGATTACAAAGAGGTGGAGGTGGGGGCAGCTGGGAAAGTCTAGGAAACACTGCATTAAATAGAAGCAGGCCGGTATTTCGGATATAGAGGATCGCATGTACTGCTGTATACAAGGCGAAAAAGGAATCTGGATCATTGACTGCCAGGAACTTTCTCAAGACACGGGATTTAACGAGAACAAAACACAAAGAGGATTGTTACTGGTTCGTGCAGAGAAGCACATGATGTGACTCACCTTTATTGAAGCCGCTGACATAGGCGGGCGCTTTGATGGCGTGGTTCTGAAGATCATCCTTTACGTCTTCGTTTGACTTGTGAACGTTTACGTACTGGTTGATGGTGACGGGAGCGTTGTAGTTGAAACGAGATCCGATGTGTACGTTACTTGAATTCTCCACTTTCACTTCCGTTGGGGACACGGCTTGTCTTAAGGCTAGATCGTCTACATCAGAACTATCGGAGTCCTCGTCCTCATCTTCATCTTCATCTTCATCCTCTCTCTCTACATCCGTGTCGTAATTTACCTCAGATACTGCAGTCACTGATCCAGACATGGCGTCGGCAATTAACGAGCAGTTTCCTTTCCTTATGCTTAATGTGGAACATTAATGTGACCGATATGAGGATCCTTCTGTAACATTATAAACTCCTATCTCCCAAGTTAAACATACATCCTAGAAGAGTTAAGTTGCCGGTATATTACAGAAATCCTCCAAACTAAAGAACACAAAACAAATCAAATTTTTCACCGTTTTCTAGCTTTAAAAATATTGAATTATCAGCATACACTTATCATATAATAAATAGTGGCACGAATATGATTCTATTTCTTAAAAAGAATGAATCGTTAACCAACGAATCAAACGCTTCCTTCTTCAACTTCACTACAGAACGTTTATTAAACTCGGTCAATAAGTCAGCCTACTAAAATTTAACACATTCCCCAAGAAGTTTTCACCACCAACAAGAGAGTTTCTTTCGAACGTTTGTTGATAATTGAAAGACTATTTAGTAAGCTGAATTAATCTCTAAACAGTAAAAACGTTTATTTATAGTGAAGGACAAAACTTCAGTTTTAACATGAGTTTTCTCTAGGCACGATAAAAATGTGCTGTCGTATAATGTCTAAGAAATCAGTGGTTTCTTACTTAACGCCATTAACTAAAAAGCTATTGGATTTAGACAGCAGTGGAGCACGGTTTCTTGAAGGAGCACTTAACACGTAGTAATCACATCGAACTTGGAATGTGAGCTGTAACGGCTGTCAGCAATTGTTTGCCGTAACACTACAACTGAACTTAGCCAACAAGACGCTCACACTTGTCATTTCCCGCTGTCACTGCGAGAGTCCGGCGCGGCGCTCAGCGAGAGGAACTACGGTACAGCACAAACTCACTCTACGCAGGCGCGTACTAACACACTGTTCTTTTCCAAGACAACGGAACTGCACATGGCACAATACTCCCGAATTCATCCTATGGAAATGATAATTTCGAGTCGTTATTTTGTAGAACTTCTACGTGCATAGTGTATCTGTCTGTTAGGTCATCAGCCCAGAGGCTGGTTGGATCCTCAAATAGCACCACCAAAGGTTATGCGGTTATAAGGAAACCGCAAAAACCAATGACAGCACCAAAATGAGGCGTACTAGGCAAGACGAGGAATGAGGTAGTTTGCCATTGCTTTCCTCACTGGGTCAGAAAGTGCTATTGCAGCACGACTGACCCTACAGTATGAGCAACACCTTTCATAACACTCTGATGCACTAGTCGTGCTCTGAATGTCATTACTCAGCACCACCCATACCCCAGCAGCTTCCATATTGTCACAGCCATGGATGAGACTGGGACTTCGGTGGAAGCTACACTTTACTCTGGCCTGTCCCAAGAGATGGATACAAAAGTACTGTATCCATCAATAATTGGCAGCAGGCAAGCATAGTGTATAAGATGGTTTTATTTTCTTCTTCTTCTTCTTTCCGATGAGGCCTGCTATGGACCACGTGCCAATTTCAATTCATTTCTTCATACTTTGTTGTTTTCTCTTCCGTTCTTCCCAATATTCTTTCATCCTTTCTATGCTGTTTCTTTCTGTCCTCGGACCACTTTGCACCACGTTTCTTGTTCAGTCTTCCTTGGAATCCTTCCATACTTACTACCCTCTTTCTAAAAATCTCTCTGTCCATAGTTACTTCTTCTGTTATATTATTTCTTTCTAAATCTTTCTTTAGTTCTTGAATCCAGCTAGTTGTTGCCTTTTTGTCCCAAAGGTACTTGTAAATCTTTTTTGTTAATCTGGAATCATCTATTCTGTAAAAATGTCGAAAAATTGCAATATCTTTTTTTCTTGTGGTTTCTATTATGTATACTATGTTCTTGTATATTTTATCATTCGATCCTAATTTTCATACTTCTGTTATTTTTTTATTTTATTTAGGTACTAACATTTCCGGTCACTCCATGTGAGATTTGTGCTGAACAAAGCGGAGGCGGAGCAGGTTTTTCTCCGGGTACTCCGGTTTTCCCTGTCATTTTTCATTCCAGCAACACTCTCCACTGTAACTTCATTCCATCTGTCAATCCTTAATCATTGCCTCAGAGGCTTCGGCAGCCGGCTCAATTCCTATCCTCGTTGCTAGATGGGGGGTTCATTCGTTCCATTCCTGACCCGGTTAAATGACTGGAAACAGGCTGTGGATTTTCTTCTTAGGTACTTACATTGCAGTAACCGTCATAGCCTACTAACGTACTGCCGGGCTGAGTAGCTTGGGCTGAGCCCAACTTAGCAGGTTCGATCCTAGCTTAGTCCGCTGGTATTTGAAGATGCTCAAATACGTCGGCCTCGTGTCGGTGATTTACTGGCACGTTAAAGAACTCCTGTGGGACAAAATTCCGACACCTCGGCATCTCCGAACCGTAAGGGTAGGCAGTGGAGCGTAAAATCAATAATATTATTACTACTAACGTACTCTCAATGAAACAATGAAAATAGCACAGCCTGTCAGTTGACTGAAAGGGGCTCTACTGTAATTTAGGGAGCGTGGATTGGCGACTACGGAACCTCTAGAGTTTGGTCTGACATTGTTTTCACTTACTTGTGCTGGACTCAACACTTTCATTTTTCTCATCCAACCTCCCTTGATCAACTATTGATCTCTTCCGACCCCGGCGATATTAGGCTTGCGAGGCCTAAGGAGTATTGTATTTCCACCCCCCTTAGTGACACAAGCTTTCCTATTATTTTGCAGGTACCCCCATTCATCAAAGGGTCAGATCGCTTCCATTTTTTTCTCTGATTAGTGTTAAGAGAGCATAGTTATCCAGCAGTATCTGCTTACGACCCATACGACCGCAAAAACCATGCTATCTCAAATAAATCTCCCGCCTAAGAAAATCTGGTGGACTGGCCGAGTGAGAAGGTTCTGGGTCGTAAGTAGATAAAAAAAAGTCTTATTCTGCCTACAGAAGTACACATAGGTAAGTCCTCTACCTGAATAATAACAATAAAATCCGCTTATAAGTAAAAATCGCATCCTTACCACACATCTGTTAAAAGGACTTTGATTGAAATTACACCGGTATTACTCAGTAAACTACAATATAACTGGCCTAACTTCACAATGATTTCTAAGGACATCCGTTTGTTTGTTTGTTTGTTTGTTTGTTTGTTTGTTTGTTTGTTTGTTTGTTTGTTTGTTTGTTTGTTTGTTTGTTTGTTTGTTTGTTTGTTTTTTGACCGAGCGAGTGGCCGCGTGGTTTGGGGCAAGCAGCTGTCAGCTTGCATTCGGGAGATATTGGGTTCGAATCCCACTGTCGGCAGTTATGAAGATGGTTTTCCATTGTTTCCTATTTTCACACCAGGCAAATGCTGGTGCTGTACCTTAATTAAGGCCATGGTGGTTTCCTTGTCGCTCCTAGCCCTTTCTTATTCTATTGTAGCCGTAAGACCTATATGTGTCGGTGCGACGTACAAGCAAATTGTACGAACCATAGAAAAAAGTCTCCAATACCCACTCAAGGCATATGACTACTAAAGGACGATCAGGAATTCTGATTCGCAGATGAGATGCCACGGTGCCTTCAAAAGAAGACAGAGCGTCGCCTGTAAGGTCTAGTGTTGGCTACTGAATGCATGATTCGAAGCAGTGTATCGATTCATTCAAGTGTCCGAGTGAATCGATTCACAGGAACGGCGAGCTCACGGCACACGATTCAGCTTACTCCCAGCGGACAGTGCTGAGTGGCGCACTCACTGGACGTTGACGGGGAGCCGAGCTTTCGCTGCAGCGAGACAGTGAATCATGGCACATCGAAAGAATCGTGAACGAGCGCGGCTCAGTGAGACACATGATACACACGGCTCCTTATCGGCTCACTGGACACGCGGAGAGCCGAGCTTCCGCTGCAGCGAGACAGTGAATCATGGCACATCGAAAGAATCGTGAACGAGCGCGGCTCAGTGAGACACATGATACACACGGCTCCTTATCGGCTCACTGGACACGCGGAGAGCCGAGCTTCCGCTGCAGCGAGACATACAGTGAGCCATGGCACACGAAAAGAACCGTGAACGAGCCGGCTCAGTGAGACACGAGATACGCACGGCTCCTTATCGGCTCACTGCAGCGAGACATACAGTGAGCCATGCTACACTGAAAGAATCGTATGCTATAATGGACTCTCGAGCTCAGCTCATTTGAAAATAATACCCATTTGCATTCACTGTCCTCTTCTTACAGGGAGGTTTAAATAATAGATGGATTTATTTGCAGTGTTAAAAAGGTAGTCACAACATAATTCTGAAGTAGCTAGTAAGTAGGTAGGCTATTAGGTTATACTATTTATTAGTTTAATGAATATTAGTATTATAACTTACTTGACATTTGACAATTAAACTCAACTCTAGCCTGCCCTATGACTATGAGTCATGCTCATGACCACTCAAAAGTACCTATTTTATATTGGGAAGAACGGCTCAGTATTTTCTCAGTTCATATGTCACATCGTTGCACAAGACTTCAATCATATGTGGACAGACGCAATAACAGTATGTTGAATCAGAAAACCAGCGGGATACTGTACATCTCGGGTAGCCTATACAAAATATGACGATTTAAAGAATCCTCAGCTGATAGAAAAATACATATTTTCAAAAATGTCTGAGTGAGTTGTCGTGCGGTTAATATCGCGTGGCTATGCGCTTGCATTCGGGGGATGAAGGATTCGAATCCTACCGTCGGCAGCCGTTAAGATGGTTTTCCGTAGTTTCCCCATTTTCACACCAGGAAATGCTGGGACTGTACCTTAATTCAGGCCATGGCTGCTACCTTCCGAATCGTAACCTTTCCCACCCTGCGTCGCCGGAAACCTTCGATGTATTAGAGTAACTAGCATTTTTTCTAAGAGAGATGTTCATAGTATGAAGACCAGATGGCAGCTGCGAGCACTGAATGCTGTTGCTGCTGTCTTACCAGCACATACTACACAGATGCAGTAGGAGCGGTGACCAATGAGCCGTGAATCGGATCACTGTATCGATTCAGTAATGTGAGCGGAATCAAATGAATCGATTCAGTAAAATGAATCGAATGTCCCATCACTAGTAAAGTCAGCTCGTGATGTATACGACTACAAACATAGAAAAAGGGGATGGAGGGAGAGACGGGGATAGGGGGAGTAAAAAATTGTTAAACATATAGAGAATGTGTTTTAACTTTCAGTAATGTATAATCGAACTTGCATTACTTGTCCAGGGTGTCAATATTTCCTGAGATAAAGGGATTAACTTTGTTCTTTATATTTTGTTTTCTAGTGGGACTATGCCGTTTTCTACACCTAGCATTGCGGATATGGACTAAATTCAGGATTATTTTTTCTAAATCTGACAATTCTTATCGAAAAAATTGAATGCCTTCATACGTATTCGAATCAATTACTAACAGACGGCCAAGGCATGCACAACATACTGTACTGTACAGAGTTATTTCACATTCTTACAATAGCTAGGTGTTCTCTATACTGTGCCCAATAGTACGTTATCGTAATAATAATAATAATAATAATAATAATAATAATAATAATAATAATAATAATAATAATAATAATATTTTTTTTTCCATCGTCGCCATAAGACATATCTGTGTCGGTGCGACGTAAAGCCCCTAGCAAAAAAAGTAATAATAATTTTACCGGTGGTACACCAACTCCGTACATTCAAACGAAGCGCCTTTTAGAAGGCATCTGTAATACGAACAGTGAACTTTCTAGTGATAGAAGTTTGAACGTTTTTCGTCAGATGTCTCTACTGTCGACTTAACGTGCCCCCTCTTGTGCGAGGATGAACAGTTAATTTTCAAAGTAATTTTGTTGTGTCAAGGTTTTCAAAACTGAATTGTTTGTAGATTGTTTGTGGTGTTCTACGGTTACTAGCACTTCTATCACTTCCCGCCTGCTTAAAATTGTAGCCAATAAGGAATTTTTGAGATTTATTGAATCAACCAACAGAAATTGTGGGTGTGTGCAGGGCTTCGGCCCAGAGAATTCTGGAACCTTCCTCTCCACTATAAAAGCTGGGACCTTTTGGGCCATGTCGTCTTTCGATCGCTCCAATCAAGAGGTTTAGAGTGTGTTCATAGAGGAGGCAGGGGGCTTGCCTCGTTCATCTGCGGAAGGCCCACAAGCTCAAGGTAATGGCAGACATTTTTAATCATGTAATAATCTCAGAAAACTAACCCGAGGGGAAGGTTTCAAAATTCTTTCATAATGTAATCTTTCAATGTCAATTTTCAGTCAGGTCTAAGACCTTAGTCTAAGGGAATAAAAAGTGTGAACCTTCTTGTATTCCCCTTCAACTTGGTATTGAGGTTACTATGATTTCGTAAATAAAACTTTCCTTTTGTAATTTAAAACTTTCTCTCCATCTAGTCACCTCCGTAAACTTCAGGCCATAAGCCCACGTAGGGTTTTAAGTATTTTCAAGTGAATTTCAAAGGAGTGCAAATGCTCGCCTCTTAACATTAACAATAACTTTAACCCTTTTTTTTCACTAAGGCCAAGTAGAATGGGTACTTATTGTCCCTGTTAAAAACTACTCTTATTTAGTTTCCTATTTAAATGTAACTTAGGCGGTTGAGTGGTAAGACAGTGTCTACTGTGTGTTTTTTGTAAAAGTTAAATTGTGCCTTGGAGAGGCTTTAATCTTGTAAATTTCAGAGAATAGTCTCCTACTTAATTGTGTGGAGCAAAGACGCTCTTTTGAATGCAAAATGACATTCATCCGCCTTAGCTCGCATATTTTTCAGAAGCTGGAAAATTTTGAAAAGTGGCCAGAGAGGTGAAAACCGAATTGAATTTTATACTATAGCAGCTCTTGATGCATGAGGCACAACAGGTAATAATTGTCGGAAATCTCCTCCAAATATGATAATTTTTCCACTGAAAGTTACCTCATTATCCATTATATCTTTCAGTAACTGGTTTATACACATTGAAGAATGTTTGTTTGCCATGGGTGCTTCATCCCAAATGATGAGCTTAGCAGATTAGCCTCTTTGCTGTTCACATTCAAACGTGATACAGAACGTTCGTGTAAATTTAGAGGTAATTTAAATCGGCTGTGAACTCTACGACCATGAGGAAGCAAAATAGTAGCAATTCCACGCCACGCTACAGAAATGACTTGTATTCCTAAATTAATGCAACTTTGGATTAAACACCGATACACAAAAGTCTTTCCAGTACCACCTGGTCCATTCAAAAAGTATGCCCTGCAGCCACTTGCAGATGCATCATTATTCAGAAGTAACTGGAGAATTTCGTCAATAACAACCCGTTGTTCTTCATTAGCTGTAGCCCTCATCTGTGTTAGTTCCCCAAGTTGGATTTCCTCCCGAGTTTTCTCTTCATTTTGAGGGGGATCCTTAGTAGTAGGTAAATCGAAAGATGAAAGATAAAAACCATGGTAAGCTATTTCGGGTGTGTGTGATTTAAGAAAATAGTCAGACATAACCTCTTTAAAAACATTCCGTAAGTTCGAAGCATTTGATAGTGACTGAAATATACATGTGTAGTCAAATAACTGACGAGGCTAATATGGCATTTGAAAGGAAGAGGCCTCTTCTAGACCACGTTACCATTCAATATCGTCCAATGTTAACCCTCGTTCTGTGGCGGCTGCTTTGAAAGTATGGTACGTTACATCTTTTACAAGTCCTCAAATCTTCGAAACATGCGGTTAATATCTGGTACTATCCAGTACACACCCCTTTATTGGTTCCCGATTCTATCAGGTATAATGCCAACTGATTTAAGAAGATCAAATGCTCTCATTCGAGAGTTCAAGAAGATAGAAATGAAACCTCAACTGCTTGTTCTGGATGATATTCCTGTTCTCAAGATAACGAGGCTCAAGTCATATCATCCATCTTTGCGTGATTCTGTCACATTGGCTGAAGGGAATTTTCACCCTTTAGAAGAATGGAGAAGTCCCTGGAAAGTTGCCACAGACAGTCCCTTACACAACATCTTTTCTGGTGAACATCTTCCTGGTGGATATCATCTACCGCGTAAGATTTGGACCATTCTGAATCGGGTGAGAACAAATGATGGACAATGCATAGATGCCCTTCATAAGTGGAAATATATTTCATCACCAGAGTGCGACTGTGGTGCATCTCGGCCACTGCCTGCTCGATCTGCATCCGATGGCTGCTTATACTGCCTGCTCATTCCATGTTCAAACGTGTAACACGACTTACAATCGATCTGCCGCTAGATGGTAGCACCAACCGTACCCAATTATCGCGTGAATACAACTAGATAAGCATACAAGCGTACAACAGTAACAGAAAAATTAAATAATTTTCCGTATAAAGTGCTGCTCTAGAGAGTTATAGCTTTAAGACTTTTCGAGAAAGAGGTTTTGACGAACAAGAAAACCTTGAAACTTTTTCTGTATGGTACTTCCCTACATTACTAAGTAGAGGTTTCACGAATTTGGCAACCACAGCTTCCGACACAAGTTCCTGGTGCTTATTGTTACTAAAACACTTTAAAATGTTACACTGGCACAAAGAAGGTAGAACATAGTTTTTATAGTCTGGAGCAGACTTGCAGATTTCTTGCAGTACGGTAGAGCCGCCCCAACAAATTTCTGTAGCCCTATAATTAGGCCAATAAATCTTTGCTAGGGATAGCGCAGGCCTCCTCTATCCGACTGTCTGATTAAGTTCATCAATGGGGAAGCGTTAACTGAGGTGGAAACGTTATTCAAGCACGTACTGCATTCTGTTTTTTCTTCGATTATCCGCACTAAATAACCACACACCAATGCCTGGGATGCAGTTTCCAAAGTGACACACACTGACTCAGGGGGCTCACGAATATCTTCTAGTAAATCAAGTACATACTCAGGGAGCAACACTGGTTTCTTTTTGCTAGGGGCTTTACGTCGCACCGACACAGATAGGTCTTATGGCGACGATGGGATAGGAAAGGCCTAGCATTTGGAAGGAACCGGCCGTGGCCTTAATTAAGGTACAGCTCCAGCATTTGCCTGGTGTGAAAATGGGAAACCACGGAAAACCATTTTCAGTGTGGTTCGAACCTACTATCTCCCGAATACTCCTTTGCTGTTTCCTTCCCTGGATATAATACTTAACCACTTTCGACGCAATTCCGTACTTGAAGGTATTTATGAAATACCACGGCATTCTGGTTTTCCTTTCTTTGATTTGCAGAAAGGCACGCAGCAGTACACCATTTTCACTGAAAACAAGTACAGTACTACCCTATTTCCCGCTATTTCATTCCGACAGGTCTGGAGCCGGTTGGTGCTGCCACCTGCTGTGGGTATTTGTAAACGGAGTGTTTCATTTAGTGCCATGTTAAAATGTTGTAATGAGGAGGCAGTATAAGCAGCCATCGGATGCAGATCGAGCGGGCAGTGATCTCGGCAGACGATCCCCCATATTGTAAGTGATTGTACACGACGTTCCTACACAGGTAGCCCGAGTGACTTTTTATAACCAACAGAGGAAGCCATACAGTGGATCACCCAACTAGACATTCTGCTATAAAACATGTTTCTTGTCTGTGTATATTTGTAAATATTACATACTTGTATATATGTATCTAACTTGTTGGCATACGCCAATGATAATAATAATCTTCGAAACAGGTGGCTCCTACCACATGTAGCAATAATAGACGTAAATGATATCGCTCCGCATCAGATGGTGAAACATTTTACATTCGACCTATAATTTTAGTATAAATTTTACGTTTATGCCATTCATTGTTACTCCGTACATAGTGAACTGGGATTTCAGAGTAAATGTAAGGAGTTCTTGTCGCAGGAGTTCTGTTCAGTTTGAACCATGCAACTAAATAATGTCGTACGTAACTCAGCTTCGATCAATGCTTCCTCAGGAGCATCATTCTAGAAGTAATCATTCTGATAGTGAGAGTCAGGTAAATATACTGGCAATCGAACTACAGTATGTGACTGATCGTGCATGAGATATGCAGACATTCTCCATGAAGCTTCACTTGGTCCAATATATCGAACATTCAAAAATACATTAATTTCATCATGAGCAAGGGTATCATCTTCGACAGCTACTTCTATATCACAACACCGAGCTCGATAGCTGCAGTCGCTTAAGTGTGGCCAGTATCCAGTAATCGGGAGATAGTGGGTTCGAGCCCCACTGTCGGCAGCCCTGAAGATGGTTTTCCGTGGTTTCCCATTTAACACCAGGCAAATGCCGGGGCTGTACCTTAATTAAGGCCACGGCCGCTTCCTTCCCATTCCTAGGCCTTTCCTATCCCATCGTCGCCGTAAGACATATGTGTCGGTGCGACGTAAAGCAAGTAGCAAATCTATATCACAACAATCATGACCTTTACAGGCATACTTACGCACATATTTGACTGAACGCACACTTGAACAGATCTCTACATTGATATGAGTACGCAAATAAAGTAAAGGAATGGATTGTATGGAACAATGATTTTTTTTTTGCTAGGGGCTTTACGTCGCGCCGACACAGATAGGTCTTATGGCGACGATGGGATAGGAAAGGCCTAGGAGTTGGAAGGAAGCGGCCGTGGCCTTAATTAAGGTACAGCCCCAGCATTTGCCTGGTGTGAAAATGGGAAACCACGGAAAACCATTTTCAGGGCTGCCGATAGTGGGATTCGAACAATGAATTTATTGGTCACTTCAATATACAATATTCTCCATAAATACGTTTAGTTATGGTTCTACTATTATCTCTCCATCGGTAAAGGGGGATAGCCATTGGCATTATATTTTGTTTCCTCATTGAACGATTTGGGAAAATCATTTTTACATTTACCATCTCGCATACACACAGGAAGGATTAAGATGACCGCATGGTCCTTCTACCATATGAGCTCTCGCCATTTCATAGAGTTCTTCATTAGAAATATCAGGAATTTCAGCTGATACAACTTTATCTATGTCCTCTGTGTTCCTAAATTTCGAATTATCTTCTAAAGTTAGTAAGAAATGAATGTGAGGCAGCCCACGTTTTTGAAGTTCCACAGTGTACAAAAACGCTTTAACTATTCCAAGATTTCCATTTTATAAATTAGTCATATTAATTCTTGCACCTTAAGATGGAAAACTCATACCACAATGTCCGGTCGATTATCTGGTGTCTCCCAAGGATGAATACTATTTATTATTTCGGGCCATGCAGGGTTACAGGTGAATGTGATATATAGATCGGTTTTCCCTAATTTTCTGACTACTGCCATAGCGTCCTGGCAATTCTGCATTATATTCCTTGGACTCCCAATGAACGAAGAAGGCTAAACTACCATCCTACTTACTCTCAAATTTTCCTATTCCGCTTTCACACGAACATCATCCGCTAACCCTACATATCTCTCTTCACGCAATTGAGTTTGTTTCCTCCGAATGTACTTCAGTATATCCCCTTCAATACGACAGTAATAGTCCACAAAACGTTGTTGAGTAAGTTTTCCAGCATTTATCACAGGATTGAAGGCACCAGCAGGACCACCTCCTCTCACTGCAATTCTATATAAAACATACTCTCGACAGTAACAGTCTTCCTTATTTTTGTCTGACGTACACCCTCAATAGGCATATCTATATGCCAACCAGGTTCACCACAGGGCCAAATTAAAGTATAACACAGAGGATCGCATTGCATAATAACAATCTATTTTCTGCAATCGGGCGTGCAGCTACGAGCTTGCATCCCGGAGATAGTGGGTTCGAACCCCACTGTCGGCAGCCCTGAAGATGTTTTTCCGTGGTTTCCTATTTTACACCAGCAAATGCTGGGGCTGTACCTTAATTAAGGTCAAGCCCGCTGTCTTCCCACTCCTAAGCCTTTCCTCTCCCATAGACGCCGTAAGACCTATCTGTGTCGGTGCGACGTAAAGCCAATTGTAAACATTTTCTGCAATCCGCCTTCCTTTTCCTACACTATAACATGTCTGTGAGAAGGTGGCGCTCCATCACCTGTTTCATACACAGCAGCAATTTCAGAATGTGTTAGATCATTACAACGTCGCTTATCTGCAGATGGTTCATGGTAGAACTGCATAACAAAATTGACTCGAGGACTATTTTCTTTCTGATCAAGAACTTCATTCTCTTTGACCTTCTGATGCATGGTCTTGTATGAACGAACATAAGGATTAAATTTATTCAACAAATTATTCAAATCTGTAGGTGTCTCCTTGGTCAAATGTAGGTTAGTGTCATGGGATATTCTTACTTCATTAGCTTTAGAGAAGTCAAAAATAACATAATATAACTGACCATATGAAGCACTTTGCCCATTTTTAGGGTATAATGTTGAAATTCGATAATGAACCATACCGTGTATTCTGAAAGTGTAAGGACCATAATTTGGTAGTAAGTCAACTTTTGCACCAAACAATACAAATGGCATTGCATACTTGTACTGCCGAATATTCTGTCTAAACTTTTTGGATTTTCCATCACCGCCAGTGAACAACTGTTCTAGTTTGTCAATAATTGTAATAGGTGGAAGTTTTCTTTTTCCACCATAACGACAGAAAGTGAGGCGTCCTCCTGTATTCTTCTTGGGTTTAAAATACAGCGCAGAGAAATACTGACAAACCTCTTGAAGATCACCTACAGAAAAAAGCCCTACATTGGGAGTAACATCTGAAACAGCACACCTTGAATCAATCTTAAATTTCTGACCGTCAATTTTATGATTACGCTGTCTTACAGTCTTAGCAGTTGACTCACGACGACCTGTTTAAGTGGCTTCATGTTTAGGCCTCTGAACTTGAGTAACAACTGTATTGTTGGGATGGTATTCCCTGTCGACTACTGAAGAAATATTGTTATTTTTCAAGATATTACAATGTCTATTGTCCAAATCCCCAGTGAATAATGTCACGAATCATGTGACCAGAACCGTAATCCGTTAATCACTATTTTCCCTGTGAACTCTGAAGAGGTGGTCGTAAAACAACTCACTGTGGAGTTCAGCATGTCCACCTTTCTGTCCATTACCAAGCATTACACATTTATAATAAGTAATCTTACTGATATTTTGGCCATAGGACTCGTCACAAATAACAATATTCTGATGTACAAGCCACTTTTTGGTAATAATGTCAACAACAATTGAGCGTATTTCAATATATCTATCTTCAGTAGCATACAAACCATAAGAAATTGCGAAATAGGAATCACTTCAAAATTGTTTGTATTTGAAGGACCACGCGTCACAAAATAATGATAATGCACAAAGAGTCGTATTTTATTTTTGTACAAGGACCACACGTCATCAAATTGGACTCTGTATGAAATTGCTTCCCAGTTTCTAACTTCCATTTATCATACATCCGCTTAGCATTATTTGTCTTCCTAAAGCATAGTTATTGACACCTTAAGGAAGCGTTTCACTCACCCTTTCTACTAATGGCTCGTTATTTTAGAGTAAATGGCTCTTGAAATTTATTAACTCTAACTCTTGAAGGTCCAAATTCTTCATTTAAATCATAAATAAGTATTTTACTTTACTGCGTGAATTTTAGTAATTCATTAATTAAAAAGGTGACAAAAAGTACAGTTATTGATAATTTGTGATAGTAATTGACACAATTGAGATAGTAGTTGACACCAGTTCGTTTTTGATCATTTCTCATCAAGAAATCATTCAGGTCTTATAAAATTACATTTTATGCCTTATTATTCATATATTACGAAGTTTTCTATTAAAAATCTACATTGAAAATGCAAAATCTACAGTATATGCAATAACTTGTAGACAAGTCACTGAAAAAATATGATCATGTTGAATGTGAGAACTATCCTTTAACATACAGTTTATACAATATCACGAAGGATTTGAAAACAGTGGTCACAGTAAGTTAAATCTATGTCTGAATCCGAATCAGATTCTGATTGCGGATTGGGAAGACAAGTATAGTGAAAGAGTTTTTCGCATAGTAGCACAGGCCATTCACTTTTTGTTTTAATTCTCTATCTGAATACCTTTGGTTTTCCATAATCCCCTTGCTTTTGTCAGTGTCACCAGTTTCTTTGGGAAATAGCTGCCTTCTTTTTGCTGGCTATATCTTAAGTTGCACGTTCCCTTATTTGGCGCAATATTGTTTATGTTTGTATTCACGCCTACTTTCTTCAACTTCCTTACTTTGTTGTGTGTTTCAGTTTGCTGCTTTTCTACTTTCTTCTCAAATCAAATCAAAATCTCTCTATTTGCAAATGAGGTGTCTACCTCGGTGGCAAATGGTACACTAAAATACATTATTGTCAAGCACTAAATATTAAATTAACAAGAGAAGAAAATTTTTCCTATAATACAATATTATACAATTTACCATTTACTCTTCCCATTGCCTCTTCCTTTCAATCTTCTCGTTTTCTAATGTTGCCTTCTTTCTCTCTCTGCATTTTTTAAAAACCATATTTCTGATGTAACAACGAATGGCATTCTTTCTGTGGTTCTTTTGTCTTTTCTCTTCGGTGTATCTGGCCATCTAAGAATATTTGCTAGGGGTGATTCTTTCTTCTGATTGTTCTTTTCTGGAGTGAAGTTAGCTTTTGAGGTGGAAGGTTTGCTTGCAAAGCTAGAGAAGTTTATTTTTTCTACTCCTTGAGCCACATTCTCTCCATTTAAAACTGGCAAAGCTTCCTCCGGATGAGAATCAGGATGACCTTCTGTTACTGCTGCCTTTCCTTGATCTTCTTCTTTATCTTCACTTACACTCTGGGCAGAAGTGCAGAATTCAGACCACAGGTGGTACAATACACGCGATTCCGTATTTTCCCAAGTAATGCTTCCTGCCTTTTCTTTTACAGCTTGGAAATTTGATATGAGGTCTTCCACAACTATTTCCTGGAACCTAGAGTATGTTAAATATCTTTCAGCGGCATTATCTTCGCTAGGAGCAAGTACTACTTCATTGCCAATATTTGCCTTCTTATTGACTCCGAGGCATTTACTGTAATCAATAGCATTGCTGTTCCATGGAAACAGGCCACATGCTCTTAAATCGTTCCTCAGCGATTCAAGTTTGATGTGCTTTTTCACTGCTTGTTGTAGAATTGGTGCAAATACTTCTCTATTCAGAGCCAGATATGGATTTTGTCTTCGCCATTCAAGTACCGCAGCTCTCCATCCGCACTTCATCGGTTAGAATGCTGCGACATCAGCCGGCTTCAAAAGTCTCGTTGCGTTGGGGTACAGAGCTACGAGAATAATCTTAAGCTCTGAACACAGATGTAAGGTGTGTCTTGTGGCCATCCACAAAAATAATCACGGGGAACTGCACTTTACTGTGCACACTATAGGGGAATAAAACGTTACCAATATATTAAAAAAATAACTCAGACTTCATCCACTCATTTTCACTCGTTCCAATGCCCCACCCTTCGGGAACAGGTCGTACTATTTCACTTGGGAGGCGCTTGTATGGATATATAATCATAGGTGGAGTCACATCTCTTGCAGCTGAAAAGGTAAACATTACCGGTATGGATAATTTAGCTACACCTTGATCAACTTCGTACACATTCTTGATTCCTTTAATTGAAAGAACATTTTTTGTCTTGGGACAAAGCTGAAAATTTGTTTCGTCCCCATTGAGCACTCGAGTTGGATCCTGTAATATTTCAATAGCATTTTCAATTTTCAGGCATTC
Organism: Anabrus simplex; assembly: GCF_040414725.1. Lineage (NCBI taxonomy): Eukaryota > Metazoa > Arthropoda > Insecta > Orthoptera > Tettigoniidae > Anabrus > Anabrus simplex. The sequence continues at coordinate 239,193,811 of NC_090269.1, forward strand.
TTCTATTTCAGAAAACCATTGTCGAGTGTCAGCTTCACCCACACAAGCACTGGCAGATGTTACCGACTCGCTTGTTCTTTCAGCTATTTCTGGACGTCGCCTCATAAATGCCTGTAAAAAAAGCAAAGTCACCTCCGTACAGGCCATGAAGGCCCTTGGAGGAGTGGAACGTAAAGGCTTCCACCATTGTTAACCTCGGCACTTGATGGGGTAGAGTGGTTAGCTCTACGCCCGGCCGCCTTTGCCCCCAGGAATTAACCTGGTACTCATTTTTGGTGTAGGCTGAGTGAACCTCAGGACCATATGCACCTCCGGAAGTGGAAATCTCGTTTCTTAAATTTTACGACTTCCTGACGGGGATTCGAACCCACGTCTTTCCGGGCGAACCGAGCACGCCTTTACCGCCTCGGCCAGGCAGCCCCTCCATAAATGCCTGTAAAAAAAGAAAATAAAGTTTAATTTGCTTTCTTTCAGAAATAACACCAACAAACCACACAAAAATGTATCTCCTAGTTATTTATTTTCAACATTGCAAAATATTCACACCTTGAACCAGCCACTACCAGGACAGTTGTTTTTAAAGGGATTCGATCGAGGATTTTGGTTCAAGAATTCTTCCACACTACATTGTACATCTTCCTTTTGCAATGGGAAACCTTTTCTTGAACAATCTATAATCCATCTGGAACATAAAAAATTACAGTATTACAGTAAATCCAGTTGAAGTATTACGCCTAAATCAAAACTTTCTCTCTGCTCGTTACATAGTCTGTTTCATTGTAGGCATATCTTACAAGTGTCCGCTCCTCTTCTTCTGATTGTGAGAGAATTGGTGAAGGGCCATGCTGAGATTTAGTAAATTTGTCGCTAAGTCGAAAAATTATGGTTGTACGTGGTACTCCGTATTTCAGTGCTGCTGCCTTCTTCGACACACCATGTTATACAGCTTCCACGGCAGCTTCCAGAGCTTCAGCCGTGAACCTTCCTTTCGGCATAATGCGAGCCTGTTAAGGTGAAATCAAAATCACGGTTCTAAAGGCTAGAAGTTATTGCCTGAAATTAACACAGATCATGTGTGAAAATTGTTATGCAGGAGTAGTAAGGCTTACTGATATATACGCTATAGAAGTGCGTAGTTTAGAATATTGATGTTTCGGGCAAATAGGCCCATGTAGGCTTAGTTCTTTGAAAGTGATATTTGAGGTGTCAATAACTGTCTCCTGATTTCTTGAAATTTCAGTTATTGACACCCCATGTCAATAACTGTCAGGAGTGAAGTAATCGGACCATTGACTCTGGAATATTGAATAGACCTTAGGTATGCAGTTAGAAATATCAAGATAGGCCCAAGGAAGTGCATTTAAAAGTTATAGTTTCCAAGGAAATAATAATAATAATAATAATAATAATAATAATAATAATAATAATAATAATAATAATAATAATAATAATGCTATTTGCTTTACGTCCCACTAACTACTTTTACGGCCTTCGGAGACGCCGAGGTGCCGGAATTTAGTCCCGCAGGAGTTCTTTTACGTGCCAGTAAATCTACCGACACGGAGCTGTCGTATTTGAGCACCTTCAAATACCACCGGACTGAGCCAGGATCGAACCTGCCAAGTTGGGGTTAGAAGGCCAGCGCCTTAACCGTCTGAGCCACTCAGCCCGGCTAACCTCCAAGGAACTAACATTTACGCACAAAAGTAAATACAGTAAACTATGCATTCCTATGCTTTTGAATTAACATTATGTGAATGTACTTACAGAAAAATATATCGTTGTTCTGGTCGAATGATGAAATCCTCTTCCTTAAGAAATTTTTAAGGAACCTTACATTCTTGCGTAGCTCTGTACGAAAAGGCGGGAATGAGGACATTGTTGCCAAGTTAGAAGAATGAATAAAAGAGAAACTTTAGAGAAATAAATTCCCTCTCTTTTGACGTAATTTGCTTCTTTTTATTTGCCCGACTAACCTTATAAAAAAGGATTTAGCAACATAGTGTCAATAACTGTCGGAGTGTCAACAACTGTACTTCTTACCCCATCATTAATAGAAGTGAAACTACTCGCAAAAATGTTACCTGACACTTTTGTAGAACATGGCATATTTTCTAGTTCTGTAAATACAGTGAGCGAGTAGGTGTGAAGAATAAACAACATTAAGTAAGAAAAGGCGTTGAGCGTTGATGAAATAAAAGAATGCGCAAGTTACAATAAAAAACTCATTTTCGCTGGAGACGGCTTACTCTCCAAGGCGGCTAAGTAAACATTCCTTGGAACAACACTATGCGTCGAGCTGCTTGCTTTTTGAATATGCAATGGCGGGAAATCCTTTTTCTGTTTTTAAATATTACTTCGCTTCATTAAAGCCCTTCAAGGAGCTTCGTCATGGAGAAAAATACATTCATAACATTCCTCAGAAACAACCAATTTAAGCAGTTAATAGGTCAGAACAAAATGCTTGATCCACCGAGTGTTCTTAGACCAAAACGAACTGGTACCTCAATTAGAACCAACGAGAAAAACTGTTGAAAAAATCAGATAATTTGAGGAAGGCGGAAGTTAAGTGATTTGTAATACCTGATGACAAATCTGTGCATGAATGCCAATTTTAAAAAAATGAAGGAAATTGACCGGATAGAATGGCCGGACGGACTGACTTTAATTTTCACATTTTTTAATATATAGATGATAATGATAATAATAATAATAATAATAATAATAATAATAATAATAATAATAATAATAATAATAATAATAATTGTTACGGTGTTTTTCCGTGGTAGGTAGAGGTGAAAGAAGGTGCGGGTGTGAATAGGTCTCCAACTACGGAATTAAAATTAAATGTAAAATTTAACAAGGTTATATTTCCTTTTCAAAACAAAGAAATAACAAGCATGGCAGGTACAAAGTAGCAAGTCCAAAGGGTAGTTACAATATTTACAGGATTTGGGCTTCGAGCCCTGAAAAAACAATTCTTGAGCAACCAGCGCAAGTTTACCCCAAACACAAGTTTCAACAGAGGGGCAGAAAACCCCATTCATGCCTAGGAGCCCTTGCTCCAAATTACACAGAAAAGCCTCCACGAGGCATACAACACTCAATTTTCAAAAAAGAGCCACTCGCTCTCAACTTTAAGCCTCTCAAAGTCCACACCAAACTCCACCTTCAAGTTGTCCTCACTGGACATAGACACAGGGGTAAAATACCCAACCTACTGAGGTCTATTAAATGAAAAGGGGTAATTACATGACCTCTAAAATAACAATTTGAGAGGAGGCGATCTGCACTCCTAATACACTTGTTTTTAAAACCTAATCTGGCTCTAGGCCACTAATGCAAGGGCTAATCCCATACTACAGAGGTGACTTTAGAAAAGAACAATTTGTTTTACGTTAACGAAGAATAGGTTGAGAAAATAAGTTCACCTCAAAACAATATGAGTGGGAGCTTGAGAGGGTTAGCACTCTCTATCCCAAAATGCAGCTTTAAAAGAGAATAGATGAAAAGAGTAGTTACATTTTAGGAAAAGGTTACATAGTGGAAACGCTTCGAACCCGCCCCGAGAGTTAAACTGCCGACCTAGCAAGAAAAGAAGTTATTAAGAGGCCATTACCTGGTGTTGAACAGCTGGAGAAGAAAGAGGCGCTTCCCGCCCCCTGCTATGTACTTTACACACTGAAAGATGGAACAGAAGTGGCGCAGAGACCCTAAAATCAGCAGTTTATATACTCTCGCGGAAGGTTCTAGGCGTTAGGGGAATGAGAACACCCGCCCACAATCACTTTATTGGAGAATAAAGAGAAACCCCTACACAAGATGAAGAAGAAACACATTATTGGTGGAAAATTAAGTTAAGAAATTCGGGATTGGTTGAATACAAAACAAGGAGAAAGAGAGGGGTATACAACCAACTTAAACCATAACAGAAGGAAATTTAACAAGAAACAAACTTTTGAAATAAAAATTTCTCCAAAGAACAGTTCTTTTTCTTCGCACTAGGGTGCACTATTGTAGTTCTTCAGTAGTGTCCTCTAGAAGAGAAAGTTCACACTTCTTACTTCAAGCAAAACAAAAACACATCAAAAATGACACAGTTCTAAAACTCCGAAATTTACAGGTAGTGACATCTTCTGTGAAAGTAGAAAATTAATACCGTCAATAAAGTTCAGACTTCCTCCAGCAGAGGAGTTTCAACTGGCGCACCTTTTGAATTAGCGGCGTGGAGGTGTACCGCCCGGTACAGACCTCCCCCCCCCCCAAATGTTCCTCCAGGGGTGACACATGAAATTTGTTTGAAAACTAGGTCCAAGTTTTGATGTAGATGTGGAGATTAATTGCCGAAAAATTTATAAGATTTTCTTAATGTGGTTTGATTCAGTTTCAAAATTTTTGTTGTAACTGGAGAAGTAAAGTTTTTATGTTTGTAGAAGTTGAATTCAGAAGGAAAACTTTAGTTTTTAAAGTTGAGGAAAATTTTCTAAGTCCACCAAAAATTGCCGTAGAATACCCAAGAAAGGGTATTAAAGTTGATCTGGAATGTCCATATAGTTGATGTTGATTAAGTTGGATGGCCAGACCGGCCATTGCAGCTTGCGTCCAGAGGAGGCCACCCGGACCCCTCAAGTACCCTGAGATACCGCTCGCCCGCACTATGAGGGGAGCAGTGGTGTTGAAACACGCCGCGCCCGCGGTGAACATATACAGGCTGCGGGCAAGTAGCAGGTCGTGCGCCGCACATCAGCCTTGGCCGGGAGGAGAGCTCCGGCTCGCCGTGCACAAGTCGTCCTCGCTGGGGTCGAGGGGGCCCTTCCTCGAGCCCAGGCGCGGCACGGCGCCACGCGGCTGCGGGGGCACTGAAACATTAAAACTAGGCGGCAGAATTGTTGGACCATCATCATTTTTTGAGGGCACAGGCTTGGTGGAGAAGTTGAGGGGCCAGCGGCGTGCAGATATCCATGACATTTAATATACGCAAGCCACAGTGTGTATAGCAGGAGACGGGAGCGTGGTAATGGCCGTGGTAAGGACAGAATGGCAGTTTAACGGCGCGGGGAGGGTTTACAAAAATACTTACATATGAAACTAAATTTTATAGAAGGGGCAGAAAGCCTTAAAGGTGAAACTCAAAAAAAATATAACCTTCATATTCCTTTCACGGTTATATGAAGCAAGTTGACACAAAATTTACACTGGTTTCACCTGTGACAGGTGAACCCTAAATATCCTCTCGGTGGCTGGATTACTTAATAACAACGTAACCGGCGTAAGAAAATCGAGAATGACACATGGCCCATGAAATCTGGGGGCAAGCTTGCCCGCGGGAACAAAATTCTTGACCATAACTTGGTCACCTACTTTCAAAGGGGTGGGTCTCCGTCCACGATCATACCTTTCCCTAACCTTTTCATGAGAGACTTTAAGATTGGCTTTAGCCTTCTTCCAAAGATCTTTAATGATGTCCGGATCTATTGTCTCGGGTAGAATGTCACTCAGAGACCAGAGGTTAGAGAGCGGCGTGTTGGGAACAAACTTGAACATCAAAGAGGCTGGAGTAAATTTATGTGATTCATGAACCGCCGAATTCAAAGCAAAAGCTAACCAATGCAGGGACGTATCCCACCTGGAATGATCTTCATGATGATAGGCAATAAGCGCGGACCTGAGATTACGGTTAACCCGTTCAGCCAGAGATGGTTGAGGGTAATAAGCAGAAGTAGTTACATGAGAGATGGACAAGTCGAAACAGAATTTACGAAAAAGATTAGATGTGAACGCCTTAGCATTATCAGACACAATATATTGGCACGGACCAAAAGAGGCAAAAATAGAATTTAAGCAAGTAATGGTAGACTGAGCGGTAGCCAGCTTAGTCGGAAATAACCAGGAAAATCTAGTAAAGCCGTCTACGCATACCAAGATAAACTTGTTAGCATTTCCCTTAGACTGGGGGAAGGGTCCTACATAATCAATATACAGGCGTTCCATGGGGCGCGACGCTTGATGAGAAGACAAAAGGCCTACCTTGGTGGACATGGTTGGTTTACTGAGCAAACAGGGTTTGCAAGCCTTCACTAGTTCACGGATTTCACCGTCCATACCTTTCTAGATGAACATTTCACGAATCTTCTCACGAGTTTTAAATATTCCCAGATGCCCCCCCAATGGGATCTCATGTTAGTATTTGAAGATCATAGGCACAAGAACAGCTGGAACGACAACCTTCATCATCTTGTCATGCCTCGAAGGGCAACATAAAACACCATTCCTCAGAACATAAGGGACGACATGTTCCCCAGAAGAAAGGGTTTCCATTATCGGAGCCAGCGTCGGATCTTCACGTTGGTATTTCTCAATATCCCTAAAAAGCATGGGAGCATCTGTTAAGATGGCATTAACACCAGATAGTATGGACTCGGGAGGTGATGAACTGTCGACCGGTTCATGGGTCTCGACGTCGTTAGAAAACATACGGCTGAGTCCATCAGCAACAACATTTTCGGTACCTCTGATATGCCTGACATCGAATTGGAAGGCAGAAATACGGATGGCCCAACGGGCTATACGACCAGTACGACGCGGCCTACCTAAGACCCAGCTTAAAGCTTGATTATCTGTCTCCAGGTCGAATTTGACGTGTTCCAGATAGAGACGGAACTTTTCTAAGGCGAATAAGACTGCCAAACCTTCGAGCTCATAGATGGAATACTTGGCTTCTTGAGCCGATAGAGTCCTAGATGCATAGGCGATGGGTCGCCTCCCTAGTTCAGTCTCTTGAAGAAGGACTGCCGCAACAGCTGACGACGACGCGTCGGTTTGGACGATGAATTTCTTCGAGAAATCAGGCATAGCAAGTACAGGGGCATTACAGAGAGCTAATTTAAGATCTTCAAAAGCGGCTTGTTGAGAAGGTCCCCACTCGAATTTGATGCCTTTCCTACGAAGAAGGTTTAAGGGCGCCGCTCTATTAGCGAAGTTAGGAATAAACTTCCTGAAGAAATTCACCATACCAATGAACCTGGCGATACCTTTAATGTCCTTGGGAGGTTTAAAATCACGGATGGCCTGTGTTCTAGAATGATCGACTGCTACACCATCAGGTGATACAATATGCCCTAGGAATGACATAGAGGGCTTAGCAAAGGCAACCTTGGACAACTTAACAGTTAACCCAGCCTTACGAAGGCGATTGAGAACTTCTCGCAGATGATCTAGATGTTCTTCAAAAGTCTCTGAAAATACGACGACATCATCCAAGTAGTGATATAAGTACTCAAATTTGATGTCGGAGAAGACCCTATCTAGCAGCCTAGTGAGTACAGCTGCTCCTGTGGGGAGCCCGAAAGGCACGCGGTTGTATTCGTATAAGTTCCAGTCCGTGGCAAACGCTGTAAGATTTTTAGACTCTTCGGCAAGGGGAATTTGATTATAGGCCTGATTCAAGTCCAAGATAGTAAAGAACTTGGCCTTACGAAACCATGAAAAGCAAGAATGAAGGTCAGGAAGGGGCACAGATTGCAACACCACCTTCCGATTGAGAGCCCTATAATCAATGACAGGCCTGAAGCCTCCTTGGGGTTTCGGGACTAGAAAAATAGGCGAAGAATACGCTAACTTAGAGGGCCTAATAATACCATCCTTCAACATCTGATCGATAATTTCTTTCAGAGCCTTCATTTTAGGTGGAGATAGCCTATAAGGTGGAAAACGGACAGGAATCGAATCCGTGACCTCAATTTTGTACTAATAAGGTCAGTAACACCAAGAGTATCAGAGAACACCTCTGGAAATTACTGACATAATTTACGAATACTATCAGCCTGCTCCTCAGGTAGATGTCTAAGGTCTAACAACATCTCATCCTGGGTAGGCGAAATAGATGAACATGACACAGAATTACACTTTAACAAGGGAATTTTACAATTGGACGCAAATTTGAATGTGCACGACTTACTCTGAAGATCGAGCACAAGACCAGTGTGAGAAATGAAGTCCGCTCCCAGTATGATGGGGCAAGACAAGTGCTTAGCCACAAACAGTTTGGTTTTCCATGTAAATTGAAAAATACGAATTTTGACCAGTAAGGAACCTAGAATTTCTAATGGGGATGAATTAGCCGAAACATATTGAACAGGAGAGGAGACATAGTCAGGTAGTTTACAAACAAATTTCAATTTAGAATACCATTCAGCCGAAATAATCGAACAAACACTGCCTGAATCTAAGAGAGCTGTTATAGGCTCGTTATTTAACTCAATCTTAAGAAAAGGAATAGGTGCGGGGGAATCCGCCGCAATCCTAAGACACTCTTTGGGGCATTCCAAAGATGAATTTGAAGACTGATCGTTCTCTGAATTTACAACCTGTTTACCCGGGGCTGAGTCTCGGGAAGATGGATTAGTCGACTCAGCCGAAGCCACTAGTCACTTTTTATTATTGGCATAGGTGGAATTTGCACCAGAAGTTGAGCAGGAGGGGGTGCTATTCGAATTTGGGCAATTCTTGGCGATATGTGAGAAAGCCCCACATTTAAAACAGCCTTGTGATGAACCAGCCCCATTCCTTGTCCCACTCGATTTGATCAGTGGACACTTATTGCGCAGGTGGTCAGGCGACCCACAAGCATAACATTTACGAGGGGTGACTGATCGGCGAGGTGGAGGCCGAGTATTACTAAAAGAAGGCGGGGGTTCTTTCGCTACACGCAAAGAATCGGCGTATCTAACTCCTTCCGCTGAGACGGCCAATGCTTCAAGTTCCGAGAAAGTTTGCGGGCACGCCGCGAAACACAAATATGACCTGTAGGGTGGTGAGATCCCTTCCACAATAGCTTGTACAATCTGATCCTCAGGGAAATGAAGAGCAAACACCCTAGTATAAAACTTAATGTCCTGTATGAAATCAGCCAAGTTTTCATCCAAGCGTTGTACACGGTAATAGTACTTCTGAATCAGAGATGACCTCGCGCGGGCGGGAATAAAATTGGCAAGCAAGTGTGCATGAAAATCTTCAATAGATGACTGTTCAGCTATGGCTCTTACTATTTTGTCAGAGAGAATACCAATTGCATAAGGATAGATGATTTGCAAAATTTGACATGGAGAAAGAGAAAACACAAGAGCATGATCCTGAAATTCGACTAGAAATCTCAAAAATGAAATTACGTCACTGGTGGTATTAACGGAAAACTTAGATATACCTCTGAGCAACATTGCCAATGGATGAGGCAAGCTGCTGAACCCGGGTGACGTAGTAGGCAAAGGTTTCAATGGCAAGGAAGTTAATTCAGAACGGATGTTACTCAACGATGCACGACGTTCAGATTCGTTGTCCAATGGGGCAGGGATAGTTTGAGCAGCAACGGTTATCCTATTGACTTCTCCCTTGGGAGGCGCTTCCTCACTACCTGCATTCACTGTGGTGGGTAGATCGCTTTTGGGAGGAACCTCCCCCGTTAACAATTGAGTGACCTTGCCAGATAATTCAGAAATATTTTCAAGCAGCGTACTAGCTTCCTTCCTCTGAACGTCATTCAACTTCAGAGACAACAGATCGTTAACTCTATTTGAAAAGTGATATAGCCTGGCTTGCACACGCTTAATTTGATTAGGAGAAGAATCATTTTCATCAAAAAAACTAACTACAGATGCTAACCCAGTAATATTCTCGACGATCGTGGAAAGAGAGTCGTCAACTTCTTTCTCTCCCAAGGTGGGGATGGAAATGGGCAAATCAAGGGACTCTCTAAGCTTATTTGTGTCTACTGCAACCGTGCCTCCAGATTGCACATTTCTGATAGTTAACTCATAGATCAACTCCTCTTTGCGCAAATAGTTAAGATGGAGAACATCGCGAGGTCCGGGCATGATGACAGAACAATTTTGAAAAACTCAAAAAAAAATTCCAGCAACTGAGAAAATTGTTAGAGTTCGGAACAAAACAATGTTTAGCCGTCAAAAGGGGCTAAATTGAGACCCATTCAACCACGCTCTGCTACCACTTGTTACGGTGTTTTTCCGTGGTAGGTAGAGGTGAAAGAAGGTGCGGGTGTGAATAGGTCTCCAACTACGGAATTAAAATTAAATGTAAAATTTAACAAGGTTATATTTCCTTTTCAAAACAAAGAAATAACAAGCATGGCAGGTACAAAGTAGCAAGTCCAAAGGGTAGTTACAATATTTACAGGATTTGGGCTTCGAGCCCTGAAAACACAATTCTTGAGCAACCAGCGCAAGTTTACCCCAAACACAAGTTTCAACAGAGGGGCAGAAAACCCCATTCATGCCTAGGAGCCCTTGCTCCAAATTACACAGAAAAGCCTCCACGAGGCATACAACACTCAATTTTCAAAAAAGAGCCACTCGCTCTCAACTTTAAGCCTCTCAAAGTCCACACCAAACTCCACCTTCAAGTTGTCCTCACTGGACATAGACACAGGGGTAAAATACCCAACCTACTGAGGTCTATTAAATGAAAAGGGGTAATTACATGACCTCTAAAATAACAATTTGAGAGGAGGCGATCTGCACTCCTAATACACTTGTTTTTAAAACCTAATCTGGCTCTAGGCCACTAATGCAAGGGCTAATCCCATACTACAGAGGTGACTTTAGAAAAGAACAATTTGTTTTACGTTAACGAAGAATAGGTTGAGAAAATAAGTTCACCTCAAAACAATATGAGTGGGAGCTTGAGAGGGTTAGCACTCTCTATCCCAAAATGCAGCTTTAAAAGAGAATAGATGAAAAGAGTAGTTACATTTTAGGAAAAGGTTACATAGTGGAAACGCTTCGAACCCGCCCCGAGAGTTAAACTGCCGACCTAGCAAGAAAAGAAGTTATTAAGAGGCCATTACCTGGTGTTGAACAGCTGGAGAAGAAAGAGGCGCTTCCCGCCCCCTGCTATGTACTTTACACACTGAAAGATGGAACAGAAGTGGCGCAGAGACCCTAAAATCAGCAGTTTATATACTCTCGCGGAAGGTTCTAGGCGTTAGGGGAATGAGAACACCCGCCCACAATCACTTTATTGGAGAATAAAGAGAAACCCCTACACAAGATGAAGAAGAAACACATTATTGGTGGAAAATTAAGTTAAGATATTCGGGATTGGTTGAATACAAAACAAGGAGAAAGAGAGGGGTATACAGCCAACTTAAACCATAACAGAAGGAAATTTAACAAGAAACAAACTTTTGAAATAAAAATTTCTCCAAAGAACAGTTCTTTTTCTTCGCACTAGGGTGCACTATTGTAGTTCTTCAGTAGTGTCCTCTAGAAGAGAAAGTTCACACTTCTTACTTCAAGCAAAACAAAAACACATCAAAAATGACACAGTTCTAAAACTCCGAAATTTACAGGTAGTGACATCTTCTGTGAAAGTAGAAAATTAATACCGTCAATAAAGTTCAGACTTCCTCCAGCAGAGGAGTTTCAACTGGCGCACCTTTTGAATTAGCGGCGTGGAGGTGTACCGCCCGGTACAATAATAATAATAATAATAATAATAATAATAATAATAATAATAATAATAATAATAATAATAATAATAATAATGTTGTCGTTGTTTTTGTTGTTTGTCTACCGCTTAGTCCTGCTTATTGATACGGGATCGGGAATGAGCTGAGATGAATTTATATGGCGTGTTTTATGGCCGGATACACTTGCTGATCCCAACCTCACTTGAGGAGTTAATGAAGATGAAATGAATGATAGTGAATGAAATTGGGTAATGAAGTTGAAGGAAATCGCCTGTGGCTATGACTTGGAATTGGCCTGATATTTGCCTGGAAGTGAAGATAGGAAACCACATAAAACCATTTTTAAGGCAGCCGACGTTGGGGTCCGATCCCTCGTGTCTCCCGAATGCAGAGCTTGGCTCCATAGCCGTAGCGAGTTAACACGCATGCCCATGCCACTCGATGATAATAATAATAATAATAATAATAATAATAATAATAATAATAATAATAATAATAATAATAATCTATACATTTAAAACAGTATGCTGAATTTTGTGACTGCAAGTTTGAGTGAATGGTTGAACCGATTAACACCGTAAAGCATTTTGACGGAAGCTCTTGGCCTGTAGATTTTCAGAGTGCTTTTAAAAGCATAAAAGTTTTTTGCTATATATTTTTCAATTTTTAAAGGAGAAAGTGATATTCTGATTGCCCAATGCGCTCACCAGTACTTCAAGGCCACCTGAACCGTGAGAGCGCTGAGCAGGTGGTACGATAGGGGAGATAGATGGGGGGTAGGCACGCATGCGCATTCAGACGTCTAGCTGTACTTCGTGGACAGGAATAGCCGTTGTTTTTCTACCCAGAGATTGAACAGTGCACATTACATTCAAGCTTCCTCTAAATTTAAATTAAGAGTTCAGTGCCTGGATTAAAATTAAATTCCAAAGCACCTGACGATATTCGATTCTCACAGCTTAATATGCGATAAGATCCCAATGATTAATGTGTGTGAATCGTCTTCTAAAATATATCTCAGGTAACGACATTCCTTCTGGTGGGAAAAATTATTGTTCTTGAGAGAGAGTTCATAAAGGTTTTGCTTGTTTTGCCAGATGCTTATCACCAAACAATTATTTATGTAATTATAATTGTATTAAATACTCTCCTCTTTGACCCTTCTTCAAGAACGTCACTCACATAAAAACGTGCGAGCAAATCCACCAAAAATTTACTGATTTTTTTGCAAGAAATCGGTAACGGCGACTACCCCTCTGTAGATGGTGACGGTTCAAATGTTATTGAACTACCAGACAGAATTTTAGCACATGATGATATCGTGATTGAAATTTATAGCAAAACGTCTGCGAAATATATAATTTTCTCGAAAGTTGCCATTCTTAATTAATTTGAAAGTCATTGGGCTTATACCCCGTAGTTCAAAACCATACAGTAGCGTCAACAGATTGATAATGAAGATGAAAGCTAGCTACTTCAATATCCTACATTATTCTTGAATTACCGAGCTCGATAGCTGCAGTCGCTTAAGTGCGGCCAGTATCCAGTAATCGGGAGATAGTGGGTTCGAGCCCCACTGTCGGCAGCCCTGAAGATGGTTTTCCGTGGTTTCCCATTTTCACACCAGGCAAATGCCGGGGCTGTACTTTAACTAAGGCCACGGCCGCTTCCTTCCAATTCCTAGGACTTTCCTCTCCCGTCGTCGCCAAAAGACATATCTGTGTCGGTGCGCCGTAAAGCAAAAAAAAAAAAAGTATTCTTGAATTCCTTTGAATAATGGTTTTGCCTCCACATATTCTTATTCTAAAAATTGGAGCCGAAGTTATGTTCTTTAGAAATCGGAACGTTTCCCAACGGCTCCTAAACATAACCAGATTAAGGCCTAATTCTAAGAAGTATTTACGAAATTTGTTCAGATTTGGAAATAATAAGCGGAGATAAAGCTGGATAGAGAACTCTAATCCCTCGAATTGACTTAACGACATCCGATAAAACACCTCCATTTTCCTTCAAGAGGCACCGATTTCCAATTCGTTTGGCATAAACCTCAAGGGATGTGAAGATCTATTTACTTCAGCCATATTTCAGCCATGGCCAGTTAAATATTGCAATGTCAAGAGAGCGATATTTTAAAGTTGCAATAGTGCCAGAAGGTAATTGTGCTGTGGCTGTACCTTAATTGAGGCCACGGCCGCTTCCTTCCCAGTCCTAGCCCTTTCCTGTCCCATCGTCGCCATAAGACATATCTGTGTCGGTGCGACGTAAAGCCAATAGCAAATAGAAGGTAATTATACAAGGAATGTACCGAGCAAGTGGCTGCGTCGTTTGGGTTGCGTAGCTATCAGCTTGCATGCGGGAGATTGTTGGTTCGAACCCCACTGTCGGCAGCTCTAAAGATGGTTTTCAGTGGTTTCCCATTTTCCATCAGTCAAATACTGGGGTTATACATTAATTAAAGCCATGGTCGCTTCCCACTTTTAGCCATTTCCTATCCCATCATCACCGTAAGAACTACCTGTTTGGAAAAAGTAAGCGGAGATAAAGTTGGATAGAGAACTCTAATCCCTCAAAATGACTTAACTACATCCGATAAAACACTTCCATTTTCTTTCAACAGGCGCCAATTTCCAATTCGTTTGGCATAAACCTCAAAGGATGTAATGAAAATTATAAATAAAATAAAGTACAAGGAATTTCGTATATAAGGAAATCCTTCGATGAATATTTGCCCTATTGACTATCATGTCTTGACTGGTTTCAGCTAGTAATAATAATTTCGTGTGGCTCTTGCTAGCCCGTGAAGCCCTTGTAAGGCAGACCATCCGATGAGGGTGGGCTGCGTCTACCGTGTATGGGAAACAGCGTGTTAGTGAAGAATAGTGTTGTGTGGTGTACGAGTTGCAGAAATGTTTGAGACAGGAAAAAAACAGTGTCCGAGCCAAAGAAAATTACCACTCAAGATTAAAATCCCTCGATCCGACCGGGATTCGAACCCGCATCCCTTAGGACCGAGGAAAAGATGCTAACCACTCAGCCATGGAGCCAGACATTTATTGAATATCGCCATAGGCAACAAATAAAGGAGATACGGATAAGTGATGGCTTTCAAGAATAGGGTGGCCACGGCTCGCGAATGAAGCACGTTTGAATACATTCCGTTTTCTTGTGAAGTAGACCTAGGACCTACAGTACTTTTCAGTCTTAGAAAACAATCACACCCCTGCATTTTCAATGCTCATATCTCTATTAGAGCGTAGAAAACATTGTCGTTCAATTTATAGAGACAAATTACCGTTATAAGATCACAGCAAATATTGACACCGTGGAGATTACAAGTTCGATTATGAACCTCTTGGTAACATTACCTACTGAAAGTTAGCGCCTAAATTATATTCTGTATATATATGTCCCTTTACGCTGGACAGGGTAAAGTAGCATGCCCGGAATTGCTGTAGAGTTCCGGCCGTGCTCTCTGATGAAGTTAACTGGGAACATTCCAACAAGCGTCGTCATCTGGAAGGTGTGTTCGTCCTTGAGTTCTTCTGGCACCGTTCCTTCACTTACCGTCTTCTCTATAGCCTCCGTTCGTCTTGATATGTGAACGAAGTATCTCAGGAAAGGTAAGCTGATCTTATTCAAGAGCCTACAAATGACTCTGAGGTTCTCGAAAACCGAACCATTTGTCTGGTGCTCGCAGGACATGACGACAATCCCATACTTCCAGAGAATATTGATGAGTTCATGTTTTTTGCTATGCGAGTCATTGGAAACTATCTTCTAAATTTCTCTGATCAACCTCCCACTGTCCGAGATCAAGGTTTCCGAGTAAACGAATATCTCCACCCAATCAAATTAAGCCGTTTCTCTCAGCTGTGGTAGGTTATTGTTCGTCGTGTCGCCTTTCATCTTGCCGTTGTTGATCTCGAAGCCACACTTCTTTCTCACTCCCTTTGATGGCAGATGATCTGCTTCTTAACTGTGAATTCCGTCGCCAAGTAGGCTACTTCGCTTTACTGAAGAGTTCTCGAGATTTGTGTTGCTTCGTGTGACATTTCATTTCGACGCATATGTCTTTTATTTGCACGTTTTTGTCCGTCTCGGACACCCTTCATCTCCCTGTCCAGTGGCCTGAACCTGTCTTTCATGTCTTTCTCTGTCCTCAGAACTGATTTCTCCTCTACTATACTAAGACTACCGTGGCATTCATCACTCATGCAGTACCTTTTTCTGCTGTAGGTTGCAGGTCCGCACTTCTTCGGAGTCGTATTAATCCAACTCTTGAAATATGTCTTCTGAACAAGAAAGTTTTATTCTTAAATAACTACTGGTTTTTAATACAGAGGGGAGTGGCCGCACGTGGTAGCACGCTACGGCTATGGGGACAAGCTCTGCATTCGGGAGGCGCGTGGGTTCGAAAACTACTGTCGGCTGTCCTAAAATGGGTTGCCATGATTTCCCGAATTCACTTCCAGGCAAATACCGAGACAGTCCTATTCGTAAGCCACAGCCGATTCAGATTCATTCCAGCTAATTACCCAATTTAATCCCACATCATTCATTTCATACTCATTAGTTCCTCAACTAAGGTTGGTGTCAAGAAGGGCACCGGCCATATAAATACGTCTCACCTCATCCCCGACCCCGTATCAGGAAAACTGCTGGTTCTTAATGCTGTTATATGGTGTTGGCAATCCACATCTATATTTGATAAGATACAGTGTCCAGGCTGTGCTGTCCTCTAGTAATATTGTTGAGGAACGTCAAAACAGGTCTGTTCCTTTAAAGGTGGTAAGGAATGGTAAAGACTCACTATATTATAACAGAGATGTAAAGAGACAAAGAAGGAGGTGCAGGTTGGAAAGAAATAGAGTTAGAAATGGCTTTGGAAGTAAGGAGAAATGGAAGGAACTTACTAGAAAATTGAATCTAGCAAAGAAGTCAGCTAATGGATAACATGATGGTAAACATAATTGGCAGTCATACAAAATTTAGTGAAAAATGGAAGGGTATCTATAGGTACTTTAAGGCATAAACAGGTTCAAAGAAGAACATTCTAGGAATCATTGATGAACAAGGGGAGTGTGTATGAGAGGATCGTAAAAAGGCAGAAGTATTCAGTCAGCAGTATGTAAAGAATGTTGTTTACAAGGATAATATCCACATAGGGGAGGTGACTAATACTGAAGAAGTATTAAAATTTACCTATGATAACAACGACATTTACAATAAGACACAAAAGTTGAAAATTAGAAAAGCAGTTGGAATTGATAAGATTTTGGGAGATATAATAAAGACAAGGGGTTGGGATTTAGTACCATATCTGAAGTATTTATTTGATTATTGTTTGCATGAAGGAGCTATACCAAATGAATGGAAAGTTGCTATAGTAGCCCCTGTGTATGAAGGAAATGGTGATAGTCATAAAGCTGAAAATTACAGGCTAGTCAGTTTGATATGCATTTCATAAAAGTGATTTTCATTTCTGTTTGTGCGTAGTAGTAATATATTGTAATTAGGATACGTCTGAATGTAGTTTAAAATTATTCTAGTGTACTGTAGTATACGAGTAATATCTGATTAGAAATGAGCGTGCTTATTCTATTATTGTAAAATATGTGTGTAGTATAGTAGAGGTATCCGTAAAAAGCTCTTACTAGAATTCTGTTGCTGTAATTAGGATAGGCATAATTGCAGTTTAGAATTGTGTTATTCTTGTGTACCCCTTTCAGTAATCAGTAATTAACGGCATTTTTATCCTGTTAGGTTATTATAGGATAAAAATAGAGTAGGCCTACGACTAAGTAGTATTGTAGTGTAGTGGTATATTAATTACCTTATTGTCGTGTGATCCTTGTGTGCTATCCTAGACAATATTTCTTTCTTAAAATTTTTTTGTACATAAGTTATTTTAATTTTCCTTTTCTTTTCATTTTTCCGTAAAGAATGGATAAGGAGTACAAGTGTAGGAACTGTGGGTGTGGCCAGGCATTAAGGAGTATGAGGGAGGAGTTGGAGAGTTTGAGGGAGATAATTAGGATTCTCTCGGAAGACAGGAAGGAAGGTAGGCCTCCTTCAAACAATGTACAGAATGCAGTACGTGTGAAAGAGGGACAGGAAGGAAAGGGGGGAATTGTAGAAGACAGGTGGTCTAGTGATCTAAGGGGAAGGAAATTGCAGGCTAAGGGCTCTATTCAGGATCAGAATTCAGGACAGGTGTCTGTGATAAATAGGTACGAGTCACTGCAGGTAGAACAACAGAGGGAAGATGAGGAACAGCGAACAGTTGATGAGAACTGTGGAAGTAGGAGGAAGGAAAAAGGTAGGAAAGGGAAATGTAGAGTAGAGGATAGGAAAACACAGGTGGAACAGGGTCATGGGAGGGTGAAAAGGCAGGAAGAAGTAGCTTCCGCAGTTGTCAGGAAAGACAGGGCTGACCAGGAGCTGGGGGGAGGATCAAATGAGGTGGGTAGAGTTGAGGGTCTGGTTATGGGGGATTCCATTGTTAGACATGCGGGGAAAGTGTGTGGAGGAAATGGTAACAGGGTAGAGTGTTATCAAGGAATTAGGTTGAGGCAGATGTTGAGCCTAGTAGAAGAGAAGGAGGAGGTGGTAATCTTTCACGTTGGTACCAACAACGTAAGGCAAGCAGGTATAAGAATCAACACAGTTGGGGATGTATGGGATCTGGTAAATGCAACACGGGTGACGTTTAAGGAAGCGGAGATTGTTATCAGTGGAATACTGTGTAGGAGGGATAATGACTTGAGGGTGATTGGGGATTTAAATGAGACTATGAAGTGGGTATGTGGGAAACTGGGAGTGAGATTTCTAGATCCGAATTGGTGGGTAGGACATAGGGATCTGCAATGAGATGGCCTTAACTTAAACCGCAGTGGTATGTATAAGTTACGAAATTTGCTTGGAAGGGTCATAGGGAGGTACATTCAGGGAAACGGTGTGGTCTAGGGAACGGTGATAAGGGTACAGGGATCTGGAAGTCAAGTAGGGATGACATAAAATATTAGTATTGAACTGTAGAAGTGTTGTAAAGAAAGGAATAGAATTATGTAATTTAATAGATACTGTATATACTTACCAGATGTTATAATAGGAGTTGAATCATGGCTGAGAAATGATATAATGGATGTAGAAATTTTCTTATGGAACTGGAGTCTGTATCATAGGATAGGAATGGTGAGAGAGGGGGGGGGGGTATTCATTCTGGTGAAAAAAGAATTTGTAAGGTACAAAAAAGTTAAAGATGACAAACATGAAATTCTAGGTGTAAGGCTCATTTCTAAAGATAATAGGCTACTTGATGTCTGTGGAGTGTACAGACCGGGAAAGGATAGCACTGGCACTGATTCAGAATTATTTGATAAGATGATTCAGAATTATTTGATAAGATAATCAGCTATGTGGGAAACGACACGGAAAGGAATGTTACTGTAGTGGGAGATCTGAATTTACAAAATGTCAATTGGGAAGGTGATGCGAACGACAGGAAGCATGACCAACACATGACAAATAAGTTAATATGGGAAGGACAGCTGATTCAGAAAGTGATGGAACCAACTAGCGGGAAGAATATCCTGGACATGCTGTTGGTAAAACCATATAAGCTCTATAGTGATACCTAAGTAATAGATGGTATTAATTATCATGGAGCAGTTTTGTCATAGTTAAAAATAAATATAAAATAAGTAAGGTCTGAAAATTAAGACTATTAGGCAGTACCACATGGCTGATAAAGCAGGCATGAGGGTTTTTTAAAAATTAACTATGACCGGTGGAAAACGCTAAATAAAAATGTGAACAGACTCTGGGATGGGTTTTAAGAAATTGTTGAGGAATGTGAAAACAGGTTTGTACCTTTAAAGTTGGTAAGGAACTGTAAAGACCCATCTTATTGTAAAACAGAAATAAAGAGTCTAAGAAGGAGGTGCAGACTGGAAAGAAATAGAGTTAGAAATGGCTGTGGAAGTAAGGAGAAATTGAAGGAACTTACTAAGAAATTGAATCTAGCAAAGAAGTGAGCTAAGGATAACATGATGGCAAGCATAATTATTGGCAGTCATACAAATTTTATTGAAAAATAGAAGGGTATGTATAGGTACTTTAAAGCAGAAACAGGTTCCAAGAAGGACATTCCAGGAATCATTAATGAACAAGAAGAGTGTGTATGTGAGGATCCTCAAAAGGCAGAAGTATTCAGTCAGCGGCATGTAAATATTGTCGGTTACAATGATAATGTCCAGATAGAAGAGGTGACTAATGCTAAAGAAGTATTAAAATTTATATATTACAATGATATTTAAAATAAGATACAAAAGTTGAAAACTAGAAAAGCAGCTGGAATTGTTAAGATTTCTGGGGATATACTAAAGACAATGGGTTGGGATATAGTACCATATCTGAAGTACTTATTTGATTATTGTTTGCATGAAGGAGCTATACCGAATGAATGGAAAGTTGCTATAGTAGCCCTTGTGAATAAAGGAAAGGGTGATAGACATAAAGCTGAAAATTACAGGCCAGTAAGTTTGACATGCATTGTATGTAAGCTAAGTACTTATTTGATTATTGTTTGCATAAAGGAGCTATACCGAATGAATGGAAAGTTGCTATAGTAGCCCTTGTGAATAAAGGAAAGGGTGATAGACATAAAGCTGAAAATTACAGGCCAGTAAGTTTGACATGCATTGTATGTAAGCTTTGGGAAAGCATTCTTTCCGATTATATTAGACATGTTTGCGAAATTAATAACTGATTCGATAGAAGGCAGTTCTGGTTTAGGATAGGCTATTCCACTGAAGCTCAACTTGTAGGATTCTAGCAAGAGATAGCAGATATTTTGGATTCTGGAGGTCAAATGGACTGTATCGCGATTGACCTATCTAAAGCATTTGATAGGATGGATCATGGGAGACTATAGGCAAAAATTTGTAGAGTTGGACTAGACAAAAGAGTTGCTATATTTCTAGAAAATAGATCTCAGAGAATTAGAGTACCTAGGTGAAGTTTTATCTGATCCTGTAATAATTAAGATGCAGTGGCGTGCAGTGAACATATTAATTACCCCAGCTGCAAAAAGATTTTTTAAATACAGTATAAACAATCGTGGCCCCACTACAATCTCTAAAGTCAACATTGCAATTTTATAAGGCTGCGTTTTTCGTAGAAAGTTCTACCTGAGAAAGTACTTTCAAGAATATTTTCAACTACACGCTCGCACATACTTCCAAATTGATATCCACGGCAGTGACGACACCATCATAACTTAATCTATAGCAGATTTTAAACAATGTACTTACAGTTTCATCCGGTGACGCTTCGTGATAGTACAGTCATGGTTTTCACAAAAATACACTGGGACTATTTGTTTTCTACTTAAAAAGCCTAATCTAAACTAATCAGCAAAATTTAACTGGTGTTTACCGTCGCTGAAATTTTATAGTTTCACTCGCATACTGAGTGTACGTGCATCAACGACAAACGAGGGAACATATTTGTCACGACGCATAACACACGTTATATTCATGAAGAATGCCACAGAACTCACGAAATCTTCACCTATAGTCCAAGAGGAACACTACAAAATTCTCTATATACCACCATCACAGACAACCAACTACTGTACGTATTCTTTTACTTAGCGCTTAACTCTGTGTTCATGCTGGGCAACCTAAATATTTTTCTGCAGCTATCGGAACACATACTTTACACGTTCCAACAATGAATTGCTCGAAAAAATGTATACATGCCGAAACCCAAGATAAAAATATTTTTATATATTACAATTTATTTCATATACTGGCCCTATTTTTATTAGCAAGACGATGTGCAAGTGGCTATACTGTTAAGATGTAGAGATTTTTCTTGCAGTCTCTAGTATGTGCCGCTGTAAATTGCTGCCAGGGAGTGCTCACAGCTCCGCCCCGCTACCAGGACAAGGGCGCTTCAAGTGCATGCGTCATACAAGCGACCTTAAATTTCGCTGGGGTAGCTCTCTTTTGCGCCGGCAAGGAAACCCAGCTCGCTGGAGAAGCTGAAGTGCGGTAGTGCGAGCGGATTGTCGAGACAGCTGTACTTGGCTCAATTTAGATGTTCGCAACGTTTTAAATATTATAAAAAGCATTCTAAGGAATAATTACAAAATGTTAATACAAAGTTCTTTACCCCAGTGCTAGGTAGATGGGGTTCAGTGTACGCCACTCTTAAGAGGGGAATTCCTCAAGGCGGTATTATTGGACCTTTATGTTTTCTTTATATATTGTTACGGAGTTATCCGTGGAAGCAGAGGTGAAAGAAGGTGCGGGCTGGAATGGGTCTAAGTACAAAGTTGAAAGATGAATTAAAATTTCAATAAAGGTTATATTTTCAGAACTTAACAATTTTCATATAGACTTTCAAAAATTCAACAAGTAGCAAATCAACAAGCCAAAATCAGGTACAAGGTATAATTTATAAACCAGAGCATGAAAGCACAAGTTTTTGGGGATCATTACAAGTTCTGTCTTCGAGCCTCATTTACACAATCCTTGAACTCTCAGCTCACAATCACAAATTACCAAAGAGCAGAAAACCCCTAATTACATGGAGCACTTGCTCCCACCTTTTAACCTCAAGCCTCCCAGAGGCACTTTTCAAACACAAGAAAGAGCTAAGCCGCTCTCAATTTTTCAAACCTATTAAAGGCAATACCAGACTATTACACAAATTGCCATCAAGGCACCGCCACCGCTTACATCAAATGAAACGGGGGTATCTCGTACCCAACCTACTGGGCCTCAATGGAAAAGAACAGATTAATTAAATGGCCCAAAATACCAAGGTGAATGGAGGCGTTGCTTGCGCTCCTACATGAAACCTTATAAAACCTAAGGGGCACTAGGCCGATGATATAGGGGCTATTCCCAAACTAGGGAGGTGACTCGTGTAAGAAAATGTTAATACATTAAGAGTAGAAAATCGGTTATGAAAACATAGTCACCTCAACTCAAAATGAAGGGGAGCTCGAGAGGGTAAAGCGCTCTCTATCCCCGATTTACAGTTAAAGTAATAAGAAATTCTTACATAAGCCGGCACTAAGTTACATTTTTAGAGAGGTAAGTTACATTGAAAAGGTTTCGGACCTTCCCAGAGGGCTAAACTGCTGAGCTAGCAAGAAATAAAGATGTTAAAAGGCCATTACCTTTGTTGAAGAGCTGCTGCCCGAAGGAAGAGGCGCTACCCGCCCCCTGCTATACTTCCATACACTAAGCTAGATGTTGTTGAAGTAGCCGAGAGACAAGAAAATCAGCAGTTTTTATACCCTCGGGGAAGATTCGAGACCTTTCATGAATAATTAAGACACACCCACAGGCGTTTATTGGCCAACTAAAACTTACACATAAAAAATTGGGGAAGAAAGACACAATTGGCTGAAAATTAATGACAGAAATTATTGACTGGCTAACTTCAAAACTGGCGGAAAGAAAAGATTTATATTGCCAACCCACAAATGAAAGAACAAAATTTAGTTACAGGAAAACTTATGAGTATAAAATATCTTCAAGAAAAGTTCCATCACTTCGCACCAGCGTGCATGATCATAGTTTTTGGCAGAGACATCTGTGAGAGAATGTCCACACTTCTTGATAATTAGTAAACAAAAACAATTCGAAATTAACACAGTGACATCTTCTGATAAACGGTTGAATTAATTCAGTTTTAAAGTTCAGAGTTTCAGCTGTAGAGGAGTATTTTAAGGCGGAAAATTAAAATGTGCGGTGTATAGGTGTACCAACCGGTACATATATAAATGATATGAGTAAAGAATTGGATTCGGGGGTAAGGTTTCTTGCGGATGATGTTATTCTGAGTAGAGTAATAAATAAGTTACAAGATTGTGAGAAACTGCAAAATGACTTCGATAATGTTGTGAGATGGACAGTACGCAATGGTATGATGATAAATGGGGTTAACAGTCAAGTTGTGAGTTTCACAAATACGAAAAGTCATCTCAGTTTTAATTACTGTATTGATGGTGAGAAAGTTCTTTTTGGGAATCACTGTAGGTATTGGGGCTGATCAAGTCGGCTGTGCACGCACAATCTAGTTTGGAGATTGGTCGCTTGGCTCCGAAATCTGAAAGGAATATTAGCGTTACTTATATAGGCTTATGCCTTTGCTGGCGGGATGTAGTGTTTACAGTGCACTGCGTCTTCTGGTATCGACTAGAATAAATTTGTTACCCACTTTCATTGACCTGTCTCAGTCTCATCCTTGGCTTTGACAATATGAAAGTGACCGAGGTATGAGCAATTCTAGTAATGCCGTTCCTTATGCAGCCAGTCCCTGTTATGAATGGTGTGAAAATATCGTTCATAGGGTTGGTTGGTGCATGCATTTCAGTGTGCTTGGCAGACTTTTTTTTTTTTTTTCTAGGGGCTTTACGTCGCACCAACACAGATAGGTCTTATGGCGACGATGGGATAAGAAAGGCTTAGGAGTTGGAAGGAAGCGGCCGTGGCCTTAATTAAGGTACAGCCCCAGCATTTTCCTGGTGTGAAAATGGGGAACCACGGAAAACCATCTTCAGGGCTGCCGATAGTGGGATTCGAACCTACTATCTCCCGGATGCAAGCTCACAGCCGCGCGCCTCTACGCGCACGGCCAACTCGCCCGGTGCTTGGCAGACTGATATGTAATATAACTTCTGGCTCAGTGAGGAAAGCAGCGGGAAACTGCCTCACTCTTCATTTGCCTAGTATGCCTCTCCAGTTGTAACTAGGCTATCTGTGGCAGCTGATGGTGGAGCTGTAGAGAATCAAACCAGCCTTCGGGCTGAATAGCTAACATACATATATAGGCATATGAATACAGTAGCGGCGATTGTGAATTAGAAGTGGTGGTGGTGGGGAGTATATACCGGTACATCAAAACTGAAAGAAAAAAAACTACAAAGTGGTAACATTTTTTATATTCCCTAAGCCAATTTCAACAGAGAGATAAAGGTTGACAGTTTACCAACTTGAGTGCCATAATAATAGTTTTTTCGAGATTTTGATTCCATACTATACAATAAAACTTTCACCAAAGGAACAATATTACACACGTATTACAATTAAATATAAGTAGGGTGTGATTATACAATTGAACTAACAGACACTAAAGAGGCTGCCAGACTTATGAATGCTCGTGGCAAGCGGGTGAATCGTACCTCACTGTCCATGACCTTGGCAAAAAATATACCCCTGCTACCCTTCCTCACAGCAGTGGTGGCCGGTGGACTCTCAGGTCGGGGGGTGGGGGCTCAGTGTTTTTTCCCACAAGTCTTTCTTTGCTACTGACCAGTACCACCGCAGTCACTCAAGTCTTTAGTGCGAAAACAAACTAATTCACTGTTGCCAACCCTTACAAAACGTGAATTAAAATTCCTGGTCTCTAATATTACATTTCAATTAACTCTTTACTGTATTAATTTTCTTCTTACAATATAAATAATAGGGTATACAAGGTCATAAATTATTATTTAATGTTATTGTATGGTATGCAACCATGGAGATTTGGCTGGCGCATGCTCGTATAGGGGTTTGTGAGGACATCTTTACTGCTACACTGCTACCGACTCTGCCCACGTGAAAGCCTCTTGCCGCACCCTTCCTCCGCGCGAAACTATCCACCAACGTGCTCTCTCCCCTTACACCTCAACCCCCTCATCGTTACTATATCCTCGGACGGAAGCTCGAGAGTCCGTGCCTTATTTTCAACCTGAGAACATTTAACAGTGAACTGCACGCTGAAAGTTTGATAACTTATAGACGAACAGTCTTCCTTATTAATAAGAATTTACAGTTTTACAATGAAATGTACTTTTCTTGTAGAGTATTGAATCAAAATCTCAAAAAACTCTTATTACCGAGCGTAAGTTGGTAAAAAAACCTGTCAACCTTTACCTCTCTGTCGAAAGTTGCTCAGAGAGCATCAAAATACTTACGGTACCACTTTGTAGCTTTACGGTTTTTAAAATGTATATCTGCCATATCCCACAAACCCAGGCACATTTTGGCTGTCTGTACATTGTTTTGTCCACCCCGCATCCGTCCCGCACTTCTAATTCCCAATCGCAGCTACTACTCCCCTCTGCTCGGTTGGCCGGTTGAAGTGCAGGGCCGTCGAATCACGGACCAGCCATGGCTACCCGAAGGCCGAAGCCCGCCCACTCTGCACCACCGACCACCTTAATTTTAGGAGTCGCGCTTTGATTTCTTAGGTCCTGCAGACGAAGCGCATGCAACCATTTTTATGGAAGGGCTACTGGTTAGGAAATTGATAGTATGAATAGGCTTGACTTTGTTTTCGGCACATTGGAATACTGCAACAGTCAGGCATCACAGTTTTCTTGTTTTCTTTGGTGTCGTTAAGACGTAATAAAACTTAAACTTCATGAATTAACTCGGCAACTCCCATTAAAAATGTTACGGGGATACCCGTGGAGCAGAAAGAGGTTAAAGAAGGTGCCGGGGCGAATGGGTCTATCTACAATATCAAAATTAATTTAAAACTTGAACTGAAGGTTATATTTCTTTTAGAACTTCAAACTTAACAACTTTTCATAACAATGAAATATCAGATACAATGACAATCTTGAAACAAGACTAGGAAAATCCAAGATAATTTTACCAGGGGCGTATTCTCCTTGAATGCAAGGCATTCATTGCATGTGTTATGATAACACAAAGAACTGTCTGATGTACGATTTTAGGTTGTTTCAAGTCGAATATTAACGATTTCATCTCTCAGAAGTTCAAAAGGTCCGCGCAACTGTACTGGTTCCGTTGCTTGACTACGTGTGGTGCTGGTGTACTCTCGCCGTCTACACCACTCTAGGAAGAAAGAGACAGCGAATGGAGGAGTTAAGGATATAAGGCATTCAATCTTAAAATTGCATTCGGTGGCAGACGTAGTTCTGAAACCCTCCGAACGATGTCGCTGCAATTGAAACTTGGTCAGAATTTGTCACCCCATACCCGTGCTACCCTTTGCCATCTGTTAGCAACTTGAAGAAAGTCGGCATCTTTACAGCGAACGGGACCCACAGATTACCCCCAAGCGAGAACCCAACGTGACGAAACTTACCAATGCCACTGGGGTGACTTACCTCCAGTGCTTGAGTTGTGGCTAACTAGTGAGTTAATTCATTGTGTTTTCGGTGTTTTATTATATTTTGCGCACATGTGGTATTAACGATAGATGAGTCTAAAACGGATATAGGTAATTGTAAATCAGTTTGAAAAGCCATTTACTGGCGTTCGTTTGATGAAAAGATTCAAATAGTTAAAGCCGGGAGACCTCTACCTTTCCTCGTACATTTATTCTTCTTCTTCTTAATCTACTTACCCTCCAGGGTTGGCTTTTCCCTCGGACTCAGCGAGGGATCCCTCCTCTACCTCCTCAAGAGCAGTGTACTGGAGCTTCAGACTCTGGGTAGGGGGATACAACTGGGGAGGATAAACAGTACCTCGCCTCACCTGCTATGCTGAACAGGGACCTTGCGGGGGATGGGAAGATTGGAAGGGATAGACAAGGAAGAGGGAAGGAAGCGGCCGTGGCCTTAAGTTAGGTACCATCCCGGCATTTGCCTGGAGGAGAAGTGGGAAACCACGGAAAACCACTTCAAGGATGGCTGAGGTGGGAATCGAACCCACCTCTACTCAGTTGACCTCCCGAGGCTGAGTGGACCCCGTTCCAGCCCTCGTACCACTTTTCAAATTTCGTGGCAGAGCTGGGAATCGAACCCGGGCCTCCGGGGGTGGCAGCTAATCACACTAACCACTACAGCACAGAGGCGGACCCTCGTAAATTTAAAAACAGAAAACAAGAATTGTGTACGCACGTTCAATCCAGAAACTTAGAGTAAAACTGTTTGGCTCGAGTTCACCTACATGTAATTAGGGTGAGTAGAATTGAAATTTACTTTATACATTGTGTTAACTGCATGGTTACTAGTTGCATGCCTCAGTGGAGATTCCAGGATACGCCACTGAATTTTACAGATTCTGGGCTTCAAGCCCCTAATTTTACAATTCCAGAGATACCGGATCCAGTTTACCAAACTTTAATTAAAAATGAGGAATCATTTGGTCAAGGGCAGAAATCCTCTAATTCAAGAGTACTTGCTCCCAAAATACAATATCTAGCCTTCCAGAGGCACTCGTTACTATTACAAAACTTAGAAAAGAGCTTACAGGCTCTCAGTTTCTTCCAGCCTACTGAAGGCAACATCAACTTACAATCTCTGGTCTCTCAAGGCACAAATTACAAATGGAAATTGCTTAATACAGGGATATCTCGTACCCAACCTACAGGGCCTTTGTGAAAAAGAACAGGTTAAATAAACGGCCCGAACACAAACTGAATGGAGGCGAACACTGCGCTCCAGATAATGAAATATTAAAACCTATGGGGCTCTCGGGCGATGAAACAGGGGCTATTCCCAATCTACTGAGGTGGCTCGCATGGAAATATCTTTAACATATTACAGAAAGGTTGCAAAACGTAGTCACCTCAAAGGAAGATGAAGTGGAGCTCGAGAGGTTAACTCACTCTCTATCCCCGATTTACAGTTAAAGATTTTATGAAGTTTTTACATTAGCCGAAAGAAAAGTTACATTTTAGAAAAGTATTGCAACATAATTAAAGATTCGGACCTTGCCCTCGAATAAAGCTGCGGAGGTAGCAAGAAAGGATGAAGTTATGTGGTCATTACCTTATACAGTAGATGTTCTGCTGACCGAAGAAAGAGGCGGCCCCGCCTCCTGCCTTAACACACACACACACACACTCATCAAGACGGTGGTCAATTGACAAGGAAAAATGAAAAGCCGCAGTTTATATACCCTCAGGGAAGGTTCGAGAGCATTCAAGATTAATCAGGACACGCCCTCTTAATTTTTATTGGCAGATTCAAAGTGAACAAGAAATGCGGGATTGGTTGAAAATTAATTACAAAAATTCGTGATTGGCTAGATTCAAAACTGGTGGAAAGAAAATGAAGTATTGCCAACCCAAAAATAAATTAACATAGATCAGTTATAGAAAACCTAGGAATATGAACCTTCTTTAAATTATAAGTGCTTTCACCTTGCACCAGGGTGCATGATCATAGCTTTTTGGTAGTGTCATCTGTGGAAAAAATGTCCAACTTCTTGATGTATAGCAAAACAAAACAAGGAGAAATTCAGTCAGTTTAGGAAACTTCACAACAAAACAATTACTTAATATTTCAGTGGTGACCTCTTCTGATTAAAGTTCCAAGTTCGTGTAGTATCAGTTTCACCTTTTGATCGATAGAGGAGTTTATAAAGGCGGTTATTTTGAATGCGCGGCGTTGAGGTGTACCTCCCGGTACAAAAACTTAGAGGAAGAACAAATGACGAACGACAAGCTCATACCGCCGACACTGCAACCGTCAGACATCTGTCGGTACGAACAAGACCGATTACAGGACGGCTGCGATGCGCACGACATCTTGTGGTAAACATTTATGTCTTCAGTTGTGTAATGGAGGTAAAGAGTGTGTTTCTGAACGACTGTTTTCTAGCCATGTACTTATAAAACTCATGGTGATAAAGACGTGTAATCACATATTTCCTTGCTTTATACAACAAAATTGGTCTAAATTATGTATGGTAATGAAATTTTATAAAAATCGTGTTCGGAACAATTCATTGTACAACATAATTAGTGCACATATTTTGTGTGAGGGGAGGATATTAGGATAAATTAGGATAAATGGTATTTTATTTGTACCAATACAGTATTTAATAAAATTCATTAAAATAAGAACACTGTACAGAAACACGTGCCTGAAGCTAGATGTAACAGTATTTAATAATACCATTCACTGAAATAAATAAATAAATAAATAAATAAATAAATAAATAAATAAATAAATAAATAAATAAATAAATAAATAAATGGCGTGTGGTCTCCGGAGAGGCCTAGCGCAGTTCTTTCGATTTGACGCCTGTTAAACGACCTGCGTATCTGTGAGAATGGTGCCCTACGTATCATGATTTGTCATGCTCGGAATTAAATAATGAAAGTTAAAATCCCCAAACCACCCGGGAATCGAACCCGGGACCCATTGGACCAAAGGACAGCACGCTAACCATTTAACCATAGAGCCGGACGTTGAGTGAAATAATAATAATTTCGTGTGGCTATTTCTAGCCGATTGCAGCCCTTGTAAGGCAGACCCTCCGATGAGGGTGGGCGGCATTTTCCATAAGTAGGTAACTGCATGCTATTGTGGGGGAGGATACTGTTATGTGTGGTGTGTGAGTTGCAGGGATGTTGGGGACAACACAAACACCCAGCCCCCAGGCCACTGGAATTAACCATTGAAGGTTAAAATCCCCGACCCGGCCGGGAATCGAACCCGGGACCCTCTGAATCGAAGGCCAGTACGCTGACCATTCAGCTAACGAGTCGGACATTCAGTAAAATAAGCACACTACAGAGAAACACGTCAATTTAAGCTAGATGTATATTGTTTAATAACATTTATTGAAATAATCACACTGTGCAGAAAAATACCTCATGTGGGTGGTGGCGATATAATAACATCACGGTATCTCCTGCCTGTCGTAAGAAGCCACTAAACGGGGTGCCAGTGGCTCTTAACTTGGGAGCCTAGGTTTGCGACCATGGGCCTCTTAGTCGAATCCTAGCGTTACTTCCACCCACTTGTGCCAGGCTCTACACTTTCATCTATCATATCCGACCTCCCTTGGTCAACTATTGTTCTTTTCCAACCCTGACGGTATTAGGTTGCGAGGCCTAGGGAGTCTTTCATGTTCACGCCCTTGGTGGCCCGTGCCTTTCTTTGGCCGATACCTTCATTTTTCGAAGTGTTGCTCCCCTTCTATCTTTTTTCCATCTGATTAGTGTTAAAAGAGGATAATTGCCCACTTCCTCGCAAAACAATAATCACAACTATCACCTCTGCGGAGAAATGCCAATATAGGCTATATGTAGGCCTACAATATTGAATAACTTTCTATCTTCCCTTTTTCTTAATACATTTATCGTCCAGGGTTGGTTTTTCCCTCAGACTCAGCGAGGGATCCCACCTCTACCGCCTCAAGGGCAGTGTTCTGAAACGTGAGACTTAGGTCGGAGATACAACTGAGGAGGACCAGTACATCACCCAAGTAGCCTCACCTGCTACGCTGAACAGGAGCATTGTGGGGGGGGGGGGGGGAAGGGAAGATTGGCCTTCAGTGAGGTACCGTCCCGGCATTTGCCTGGAGGAGAAGTGGGAAACCACGGAAAACCACTTCCAGGGTGGCTGAGGTGGGAATCGAACCCACCTCTACTCAGTTGACCTCCAGAGGCTGAGTGGACCCCGTTCCAGTCCTCGTACCACTTTTCAAATTTCGTGGCAGAATCGGGATCGAACCCGGGCCTCCGGAGGTGGCAGCTAACCACACTAACCACTACACCACGGAGGCGTACTGTATTGATTAACATTAATTGAAATCAGTACATCGCACTGAAAAGAACTGTGGTTGGGGCGGTATAATAACACATACGGTATTCCGAAAAGGGGCCCCAGGGGCTCTCAACTTGGGAGCGTGGGTTGGTGACTACAGGGCCCTGAGCTGAGTCCTGGCATTGTTTCCACTTATTTGTGCCAGGCTCATACACCCTATCCGAGCTCCCTTGATCAGCTCTTGTTCTATTCCGACCCCGACGGTATTAGGTTGCGAGGCCATAGGGAGTCCAATTTTCACGCCCTTCGTGGCCCTTGTCTTCATTTTTCGGAGTGTCGGATCCCTTCCATTTTTTTTTCTCTGATCAGTGTTACTGTTATTGTTGTTTTATTGATTATTGTTGTACTTCCTCTTAAAACAAAAATCACCACCACGACCTGTACAGAAAAATGTCAGTGTAGGTTATATGTAGGCTACAGTCTATATATATAAAAGCAAGTCGGGCTGGAGCGATGTATATATAAATATTTAAAAATGAAAAAAAGACGTGAATTAATGAGGCACTTCCAGAAATCTCAGAAATTTGAAACTTGGTACGAGGGAAACTGATGACCCCAGGATCCCTAGAAAAATCGAAAATTCTCAAAATTCCCTAAAGGGGGCACGCTGGGGGGCTCAAATTTTGGGCTCAGTATAAGAACACAGTCGTATAGTATATCCAAAACGATAACCTATAGGTTTCGTGGGCTAAAAAATTTTCGGGAATTTCCTCATTTTTATCCCCCATCCCTCCAAATCAAGATGGCGGCACAACCTGCGAGACGAGGTAGACAATTGAAATTTGGTGAAATTATAGCTTTTGATCCCTAACCGACGGGAAAATTCCAAGATGTTCAAATTTTTCACTTTTTACCCCCAAAGATATCGAAATATGGAGGCAATTTTAATGACTGTGCAGACATTCCTTTTGAGCTATTTTTTGGCTAAACGGTAAATCGTATCACAAAACGGATGGCACAATGTCCCTTCAATTCGTAGTGATCTACAACTTTGGTCCTGTGACATTTTGTCGTATCTCTCTCCCTTATAAGTTAAATTTGGCCGTATATCTGGATTGTTCGTAAATTTGGTGATTTTTACAAGTATATTTTAGTGTTTGACACACTTATAAGAATGATAGGATCATCACGTTGTGTGCGCACATTGGCACAATTAAGGGACATATGCGTACCAAATTTCATGATTTTAGCTTATACATAAGATGGCAAAATGTAATGTAAAATGTTAAAAATGCACCCAAATTTCACCCTATTCAAACTTTGAACTCAATTTGCCCCCTTAATATGGGAGATACGAGGAAATGGTTTAGAAACAAACATGTAGAGCGATAAATGAGGCGTCTGATGGCGCAAACCGTTTCTTAATATCATAAACCGTTTAGGAGATATGAATCTCGAAGTGGAAGTCTGCACTTTTCAACGTGCTCATGCTTATCCGTCATCTATCTATATATATAAAAGCAAGTCGGGCTGGAGCGATGTATATATAAATATTTAAAAAATGAAAAAGAGACGTGAATTAATGAGGCACTTCCAGAAATCTCAGAAATTTGAAACTTGGTACGAGGGAAACTGATGACCCCAGGATCCCTAGAAAAATCGGAAATTCTCAAAATTCCCTGAAGGGGGCACGCTGGGGGGGGCTCAAATTTTGGGCTCAGTATAAGAACACAGTCGTATAGTATATCCAAAACGATAACCTATAGGTTTCGTGGGCTAAAAAATTTTCGGGAATTTCCTCATTTTTATCCCCCATCTCCCCAAATCAAGATGGCGGCACAACCTGCGAGACGAGGTAGACAATTGAAATTTGGTGAAATTATAGATTTTGGTCCCTAACCGACGGGAAAATTCCAAGATGTTCAAATTTTTCACTTTTTACCCCCAAAGATATCGAAATATGGAGGCAATTTTAATGACTGTGCAGACATTCCTTTTGAGCTATTTTTTGGCTAAACGGTAAATCGTATCACAAAACGGATGGCACAATGTCCCTTCAATTCGGAGTGATCTACAACTTTGGTCCTGTGACATTTTGTCGTATCTCTCTCCCTTATAAGTTAAATTTGGCCTATATCTGGATTGTTCGTAAATTTGGTGATTTTTACAAGTATATTTTATTGTTTGACACACTTATAAGAATGATAGGATCATCACGTTGTGTGCGCACATTGGCACGATTAAGGGACATATGTGTACCAAATTTCATGATTCTAGATTATACATAAGTAGGCAAAATGTAATGTAAAATGTTAAAAATGCACCCAAATTTCACCCTATTCAAACTTTGAACTCAATTTGCCCCCTTAATATGGGCGAAACGAGGAAATGGTTTAGAAACAAACATGTATAGCGATAAATGAGGCGTCTGATGGCGCAAACCGTTTCTGAATATCATAAACCGTTTAGGAGATATGAATCTCGAAGTGGAAGTCTGCACTTTTCAACGTGCTCATGCTTATCCGTCATCTATATATATAAAAGCAAGTCGGGCTGGAGCGATGTATATATAAATACTAGCAAATGTACCCGTGCTTCGCTACGGTATTCTACATTGTATACGGATATCGACGTAAATACTGTGCGTGCAGCAAATGAGATTGTTTTAAAATTGCACGTCTCTTAGCCTTATCCGAGAAATAGCATGGGGAGGTCCACATACGTTGTTTCCAATGTAAAGTGAGGGTTGCGGAGTTGTGATGATAACGCCAGGCTCACTTGCCTACTGCCATTCACAATCGAGTTGGCAAGTTTACATTATAATTGCAGGCCCCAATGCCTACTGCGCGGTCACAATCGGTTTGGGGAGTTTTAGTTACAATGGCAGACCCATTTCCTACTTTCAGACAGGTTACAGTTGAGTTTTTATTATAATACCAGGCAACTTCCCTACCACTAGTCAAAATTGAGTTGTGCAGTTATCATTATAATGACAGTCCCTTTTTACTGCTGCTAGCCAGCTTACTGCCAGTCACACAGAATTAGTGAGTTTCCATGAAAATAGCAGGCCACTATGCCTAATGCTAGTCAAATTTTAGATTGGAACATTTGTTTATAATGGCGGGCACCCTGGCCTAGAGCCAAACACAATAGAGTAGGGGACTTTCGAACAAAACTGCATGATCCCTTGCCTTCTGCAAGACAAATCGAAAAGTGAATTATTCATTAAAATGGTAGGCCCTCCTTACTAATGCCAGTTACACAGGAGTTGGAGAAGGACCCCATTCCTACTGCCAGCAGTCAAAGTCGGTGTAGGGAGTACTGATTACAATAGCAGACACATCCTTTCTCGATCGCTACAAATCGACATCAATGAATATATACAGATATTGCAGACCTTCATTTACAGATTAACTGCTGCTAAACGGTACGTCATATCGACAAAGGATTGTACCGTAAGGCGCAGTATTTAGCGATCTAAATGGCTGGTCCTATGATATTTTCTCGCATCTAATCTATTCATGGGTCAGATTGAATCAGAAACGTTGAATAGGTAGAAATTTGTGTAAGATTATCTTACATTGCATTACTTTTCGGATAATTATGTGACATAGCATTTGGCTCACATATGGGTACTGGGTGGGCCAATGTTCGTGTAGAGTTTGATCATACTATCTTTCCTGTAAGTGATTGAAATGATGCACATGAGAAGAAAAGGTTTGGAAATTAATTTCCATTAAGGCAGGTAGATTTCCATTAAGTTTGGTTGTGTGTATTTTGAGGGAGTGCAAAATCACGGTTTCGGTTTCGTATAAACCCACAATTAGTTCAGGGATTAAGAAACAATATTTACCCTAAAACCTCCCCAAAGGATAGGTGGATTCTAAATATGAAGTTTGGTGGAAATATATCCAGTAGTTTTCAAGTTAGAGAAAGACAAACAGACCAAACAAACAAACAAACAAAGAAACAAACAAACAAACAAACTAACTAACTAACTAACTAACAGACACCAAGGAAACCTACCCTTGGACAGATGGATGCTATATATAAAATTTGGTTCAAATATCTTGTTAGTTCTCAAGTTGTAAAAAGTACGCTTTACACGCACCCGCTCTTGCGTTAAGTCCGCTGGGATTTGTACCGAAAAACGGTCCGTTAATGATATCTCCCTTACTAAATCCTGTTATCGAAATGATGCACATGAGAAAAAAAGGTTTAGAAATTAATTTTCATTAAGGCAGGTTGATTTCCATTAAGTTCGGTTGTGTATATTTTGAGGGAGTGCAAAATCATGGTTTCGGTTTCGTGAAAATACCCACACAGTTCAGGGATTTAGAAACGATATTTGCGCTAAAACCTACCCAAGTAGAGGTGGATTCTAAATATGAAGTTTGGTGGAAATATATATTTAGTAGTTTTCAAGTTATAGAAGGACAGACAAACAGACAAACAGACAAAGAGACTAACAGACAAACAAACAGACAAACAGACACCAACGCTAAAAATGATGCAGACGGTCATTATTACACCTGAAACGGATAACTGTACGGAAATTTCGCCAAAATAATCAATGTACAGACACACAGTCGTTACG
The DNA here is from genome assembly GCF_040414725.1 of Anabrus simplex. Taxonomy (NCBI): domain Eukaryota; kingdom Metazoa; phylum Arthropoda; class Insecta; order Orthoptera; family Tettigoniidae; genus Anabrus; species Anabrus simplex. Next base: position 239,229,373 of record NC_090269.1, read on the forward strand.
ATTTTATTTTTTGCGCTAAAACCTACCCAAGAACAGGTGGATTCTAAATATGAAGTTTGGTGGAAATATATCCAGTAGTTTTCAAGATATAGAAGGACAGACAGACAAACAGACAAACAAACAGATAAACAGACACCAAAGCTAAAAATGATGCAGATGGTCTTTATTACACCTGAAACGGATAACTGTACGGAAATTTCGCCAAAATAATCAATGTACAGACACACGGTCGTTACGATTTTATTTATATAGATGACGGATAAGCATGAGCACGTTGAAAAGTGCAGACTTCCACTTCGAGATTCATATCTCCTAAACGGTTTATGATATTCAGAAACGGTTTGCGCCATCAGACGCCTCATTTATCGTTCTACATGTTTGTTTCTAAAACTTTCCACGTATCTCCCATATTAAGGGGGCACATTGAGTTCAAATTTTGAATAGGGTGAAATTTGGGTGCATTTTTAACATTTTACATTACATTTTGCCTACTTATGTATAAGCTAGAATCATGAAATTTGGTACACATATGTCCCTTAATCGTGCCAATGTGCGCACACAACGTGATGATCCTATCATTCTTATAAGTGTGTCAAACACTAAAATATACTTGTAAAAATCACCAAATTTACGAACAATCCAGATATACGGCCAAATTTAACGTATAAGGGAGAGAGATACGACAAAATGTCACAGGACCAAAGTTGTAGATCACTCCGAATTGAAGAGACATTGTGCCACCCGTTTTGTGATACGATTTACCGTTTAGCCAAAAAATAGCTCAAAAGGAATGTCTGCACAGTCATTAAAATTGCCTCCATATTTCGATATCTTTGGGGGTAAAAAGTGAAAAATTTGAACATCTTGGAATTTTCCCGTCGGTTAGGGACCAAAAGCTATAATTTCACCAAATTTCAATTGTCTACCTCGTCTCGCAGGTTGTGCCGCCATCTTGATTTGGGGAGATGGGGGATAAAAATGAGGAAATTCCCGAAAATTTTTTAGCCCACGAAACCTATAGGTTATCGTTTTGGATATACTATACGACTGTGTTCTTATACTGAGCCCAAAATTTGAGCCCCCCCCAGCGTGCCCCCTTCAGGGAATTTTGAGAATTTCCGATTTTTCTAGGGATCCTGGGGTCATCAGTTTCCCTCGTACCAAGTTTCAAATTTCTGAGATTTCTGGAAGTGCCTCATTAATTCACGTCTTTTTTTCATTTTTTAAATATTTATATATACATCGCTCCAGCCCGACTTGCTTTTATATATATAGATAGATGACGGATAAGCATGAGCACGTTGAAAAGTGCAGACTTCCACTTCGAGATTCATATCTCCTAAACGGTTTATGATATTAAGAAACGGTTTGCGCCATCAGACGCCTCATTTATCGCTCTACATGTTTGTTTCTAAACCATTTCCTCGTATCTCCCATATTAAGGGGGCAAATTGAGTTCAAAGTTTGAATAGGGTGAAATTTGGGTGCATTTTTAACATTTTACATTACATTTTGCCATCTTATGTATAAGCTAAAATCATGAAATTTGGTACGCATATGTCCCTTAATTGTGCCAATGTGCGCACACAACGTGATGATCCTATCATTCTTATAAGTGTGTCAAACACTAAAATATACTTGTAAAAATCACCAAATTTACGAACAATCCAGATATACGGCCAAATTTAACTTATAAGGGAGAGAGATACGACAAAATGTCACAGGACCAAAGTTGTAGATCACTACGAATTGAAGGGACATTGTGCCATCCGTTTTGTGATACGATTTACCGTTTAGCCAAAAAATAGCTCAAAAGGAATGTCTGCACAGTCATTAAAATTGCCTCCATATTTCGATATCTTTGGGGGTAAAAAGTGAAAAATTTGAACATCTTGGAATTTTCCCGTCGGTTAGGGATCAAAAGCTATAATTTCACCAAATTTCAATTGTCTACCTCGTCTCGCAGGTTGTGCCGCCATCTTGATTTGGAGGGATGGGGGATAAAAATGAGGAAATTCCCGAAAATTTTTTAGCCCACGAAACCTATAGGTTATCGTTTTGGATATACTATACGACTGTGTTCTTATACTGAGCCCAAAATTTGAGCCCCCCAGCGTGCCCCCTTTAGGGAATTTTGAGAATTTTCGATTTTTCTAGGGATCCTGGGGTCATCAGTTTCCCTCGTACCAAGTTTCAAATTTCTGAGATTTCTGGAAGTGCCTCATTAATTCACGTCTTTTTTTCATTTTTAAATATTTATATATACATCGCTCCAGCCCGACTTGCTTTTATATATATAGATTTAAAAATGAAAAAAAGACGTGAATTAATGAGGCACTTCCAGAAATCTCAGAAATTTGAAACTTGGTACGAGGGAAACTGATGACCCCAGGATCCCTAGAAAAATCGGAAATTCTCAAAATTCCCTGAAGGGGGCACGCTGGGGGGGCTCAAATTTTGGGCTCAGTATAAGAACACAGTCGTATAGTATATCCAAAACGATAACCTATAGGTTTCGTGGGCTAAAAAATTTTCGGGAATTTCCTCATTTTTATCCCCCATCCCCCCAAATCAAGATGGCGGCACAACCTGCGAGACGAGGTAGACAATTGAAATTTGGTGAAATTATAGCTTTTGGTCCCTAACCGACGGGAAAATTCCAAGATGTTCAAATTTTTCACTTTTTACCCCCAAAGATATCGAAATATGGAGGCAATTTTAATGACTGTGCAGACATTCCTTTTGAGCTATTTTTTGGCTAAACGGTAAATCGTATCACAAAACGGATGGCACAATGTCCCTTCAATTCGTAGTGATCTACAACTTTGGTCCTGTGACATTTTGTCGTATCTCTCTCCCTTATAAGTTAAATTTGGCCGTATATCTGGATTGTTCGTAAATTTGGTGATTTTTACAAGTATATTTTAGTGTTTGACACACTTATAAGAATGATAGGATCATCACGTTGTGTGCGCACATTGGCACAATTAAGGGACATATGCGTACCAAATTTCATGATTTTAGCTTATACATAAGATGGCAAAATGTAATGTAAAATGTTAAAAATGCACCCAAATTTCACCCTATTCAAACTTTGAACTCAATTTGCCCCCTTAATATGGGAGATACGAGGAAATGGTTTAGAAACAAACATGTAGAGCGATAAATGAGGCGTCTGATGGCGCAAACCGTTTCTTAATATCATAAACCGTTTAGGAGATATGAATCTCGAAGTGGAAGTCTGCACTTTTCAACGTGCTCATGCTTATCCGTCATCTATATATATAAAAGCAAGTCGGGCTGGAGCGATGTATATATAAATATTTAAAAATGAAAAAAAAGACGTGAATTAATGAGGCACTTCCAGAAATCTCAGAAATTTGAAACTTGGTACGAGGGAAACTGATGACCCCAGGATCCCTAGAAAAATCGGAAATTCTCAAAATTCCCTGAAGGGGGCACGCTGGGGGGGCTCAAATTTTGGGCTCAGTATAAGAACACAGTCGTATAGTATATCCAAAACGATAACCTATAGGTTTCGTGGGCTAAAAAATTTTCGGGAATTTCCTCATTTTTATCCCCCATCCCCCCAAATCAAGATGGCGGCACAACCTGCGAGACGAGGTAGACAATTGAAATTTGGTGAAATTATAGCTTTTGGTCCCTAACCGACGGGAAAATTCCAAGATGTTCAAATTTTTCACTTTTTACCCCCAAAGATATCGAAATATGGAGGCAATTTTAATGACTGTGCAGACATTCCTTTTGAGCTATTTTTTGGCTAAACGGTAAATCGTATCACAAAACGGATGGCACAATGTCCCTTCAATTCGGAATGATCTACAACTTTGGTCCTGTGACATTTTGTCGTATCTCTCTCCCTTATACGTTAAATTTGGCCGTATATCTGGATTGTTCGTAAATTTGGTGATTTTTACAAGTATATTTTAGTGTTTGACACACTTATAAGAATGATAGGATCATCACGTTGTGTGCGCACATTGGCACGATTAAGGGACATATGTGTACCAAATTTCATGATTCTAGCCTATACATAAGTAGGCAAAATGTAATGTAAAATGTTAAAAATGCACCCAAATTTCACCCTATTCAAAATTTGAACTCAATGTGCCCCCTTAATATGGGAGATACGTGGAAAGGTTTTAGAAACAAACATGTAGAACGATAAATGAGGCGTCTGATGGCGCAAACCGTTTCTGAATATCATAAACCGTTTAGGAGATATGAATCTCGAAGTGGAAGTCTGCACTTTTCAACGTGCTCATGCTTATCCGTCATCTATATAAATAAAATCGTAACGACCGTGTGTCTGTACATTGATTATTTTGGCGAAATTTCCGTACAGTTATCCGTTTCAGGTGTAATAAAGACCATCTGCATCATTTTTAGCTTTGGTGTCTGTTTATCTGTTTGTTTGTCTGTTTGTCTGTCTGTCCTTCTATATCTTGAAAACTACTGGATATATTTCCACCAAACTTCATATTTAGAATCCACCTGTCCTTGGGTAGGTTTTAGCGCAAAAAATAAAATCGTAACGACTGTGTGTCTGTACATTGATTATTTTGGCGAAATTTCCGTACAGTTATCCGTTTCAGGTGTAATAATGACCGTCTGCATCATTTTTAGCGTTGGTGTCTGTTTGTCTGTTTGTTTGTCTGTTAGTCCCTTTGTCTGTTTGTCTGTTTGTCTGTCCTTCTATAACTTGAAAACTACTAAATATATATTTCCACCAAACTTCATATTTAGAATCCACCTCTACTTGGGTAGGTTTTAGCGCAAATATCGTTTCTAAATCCCTGAACTGTGTGGGTATTTTCACGAAACCGAAACCATGATTTTGCACTCTCTCAAAATATACACAACCGAACTTAATGGAAATCAACCTGCCTTAATGAAAATTAATTTCTAAACCTTTTTTTTCTCATGTGCATCATTTCGATAACAGGATTTAGTAAGGGAGATATCATTAACGGACCGTTTTTCGGTACAAATCCCAGCGGACTTAACGCAAGAGCGGGTGCGTGTAAAGCGTACTTTTTACAACTTGAGAACTAACAAGATATTTGAACCAAATTTTATATATAGCATCCATCTGTCCAAGGGTAGGTTTCCTTGGTGTCTGTTAGTTAGTTAGTTAGTTAGTTAGTTTGTTTGTTTGTTTGTTTCTTTGTTTGTTTGTTTGTTTGGTCTGTTTGTCTTTCTCTAACTTGAAAACTACTGGATATATTTCCACCAAACTTCATATTTAGAATCCACCTATCCTTTGGGGAGGTTTTAGGGTAAATATTGTTTCTTAATCCCTGAACTAATTGTGGGTTTATACGAAACCGAAACCGTGATTTTGCACTCCCTCAAAATACACACAACCAAACTTAATGGAAATCTACCTGCCTTAATGGAAATTAATTTCCAAACCTTTTCTTCTCATGTGCATCATTTCAATCACTTACAGGAAAGATAGTATGATCAAACTCTACACGAACATTGGCCCACCCAGTACCCATATGTGAGCCAAATGCTATGTCACATAATTATCCGAAAAGTAATGCAATGTAAGATAATCTTACACAAATTTCTACCTATTCAACGTTTCTGATTCAATCTGACCCATGAATAGATTAGATGCGAGAAAATATCATAGGACCAGCCATTTAGATCGCTAAATACTGCGCCTTACGGTACAATCCTTTGTCGATATGACGTACCGTTTAGCAGCAGTTAATCTGTAAATGAAGGTCTGCAATATCTGTATATATTCACTGATGTCGATTTGTAGCGATCGAGAAAGGATGTGTCTGCTATTGTAATCAGTACTCCCTACACCGACTTTGACTGCTGGCAGTAGGAATGGGGTCCTTCTCCAACTCCTGTGTAACTGGCATTAGTAAGGAGGGCCTACCATTTTAATGAATAATTCACTTTTCGATTTGTCTTGCAGAAGGCAAGGGATCATGCAGTTTTGTTCGAAAGTCCCCTACTCTATTGTGTTTGGCTCTAGGCCAGGGTGCCCGCCATTATAAACAAATGTTCCAATCTAAAATTTGACTAGCATTAGGCATAGTGGCCTGCTATTTTCATGGAAACTCACTAATTCTGTGTGACTGGCAGTAAGCTGGCTAGCAGCAGTAAAAAGGGACTGTCATTATAATGATAACTGCACAACTCAATTTTGACTAGTGGTAGGGAAGTTGCCTGGTATTATAATAAAAACTCAACTGTAACCTGTCTGAAAGTAGGAAATGGGTCTGCCATTGTAACTAAAACTCCCCAAACCGATTGTGACCGCGCAGTAGGCATTGGGGCCTGCAATTATAATGTAAACTTGCCAACTCGATTGTGAATGGCAGTAGGCAAGTGAGCCTGGCGTTATCATCACAACTCCGCAACCCTCACTTTACATTGGAAACAACGTATGTGGACCTCCCCATGCTATTTCTCGGATAAGGCTAAGAGACGTGCAATTTTAAAACAATCTCATTTGCTGCACGCACAGTATTTACGTCGATATCCGTATACAATGTAGAATACCGTAGCGAAGCACGGGTACATTTGCTAGTATTTAATAACACTCATTGAAATGAACACATTAATTGAAATCACCACACTGTGCAGGAAAGTGTCAATGTAATCACAAGTGAGTGGACGCAATGCCAGAATTCGACTAAGGGGTCCATGGTCGCCAACCCAGGCTCCCAATTTAAGAGCCACTGTGCCCCTTTTAGTGTCCTCTTATGACAGGCAAGGGAAACCGTGGGTGTTATTATACCGCCCCTACGCACAGAGGGTACTTTTCTGGACAGTATGATTAAACACTGCACATCTAGCTAAACTGACGTGTTTCTTTGCAATGTGTTGATTTCAGTGAATGTTCGGCTCCATGGTTAAATGGCTAGCGTGCTGGCCTTTGGTCCAATAAGTCCCGGGTTCGATTCCCGGCTGGGTTGGCTATGACTGAAACACAAACACTACCGACCATAGCCGACTACAGTTACAAGCCGGAGGCATGTAAGTTTGGCAACGTCCAGTGGAGGCCAAGGTGAAAGCGCGGGATCTATCCGTGTGTGTTGATGTATAGTGAACTTCGTCTCGTGTTTCGTTTAATTTTTCACGGATAGGTTCGAGTATATATAACAAGATAAGTGATAGAATAAGCATACATAGCGTCTGTTATCGAAATAATGTGAAGGCTAAGCCGGGCTGAGAAGCTTGGACTGTAGAGCTGGTTTTCTAAGCCCAGCTCAGTCCGGTGGTATTTGAAGGTGCTCTAATACGTCAGCCTCGTGATGGTAGATTTACTGGCACGTAAAAGAACTCCTGAGGGACTAAGTTCCGGCATCTCGGCGTCTCCCAATAACCGTATAAGTAGTTAGTCTGAGGTTAAATCAATAACATTATTTGTGAAGGTGCAAACTGAATTTGGCTTATTAATAAAATCTTTTGTGTATTTGCGAATGCCCAGAAAATGTTGTGTTTCCATGTATTGTAATAAATATAGCATTAAAATAGGTTTTGTTGCCTCGTTTAGTTTTCCTTCAGAAGGGGAATTAAAGCAAAAATGGATTTGTCATTTTAAACGGGATAATTGGGAACCTGGGAAGGATTCAGTCCTATGCATAAAACATGTCATAGATACACGAAAGTTTTTCAAAAAGGGATACAATTTGTGATTGTAAAGTCAACGTAACTATACTACCACCTAAACCTAATGAGCTTCTCCTTGATGCATGTCCAATTATTTTCCCAAATTTGCCAAAATATTTGTCAGCAAAAAGTGTTAAAAGAAAATATGTTGAAGGTAGGAGCCTGGAACTGTAGTGCAGGGTAAACAAGAAGAATGATGATATGCCAAATGAAACCCATTTACTCAAAATTCACCAAGATATGAATGTCACTGTATATGTTAAGTTACCAGGTGCTGGTAAATGACATGTTTAGCAGATGGTAAAATATCAAAGTGGTCTCAACTAAATGCTGAGTGGCTCAGACGGTTGAGGCGCTGGCCTTCTGACCCCAACTTGGCAGGTTCGATCCTGGCTCATTCCGGTAGTATTTGAAGGTGCTCCAATACGTCAGTCTCGTGTCGGTAGATTTACTGGCACGTAAAAGAACTCCTGAGGGACTAAGTTCCGGCACAGTAAAAGTACTTAGGGGGACATAAAGCAAATAACATTATTATTATTATTATTATTATTATTATTATTATTATTATTATTATTATTATTATTATTATTATTATTATTATTATTTGCACTAAAAGGAAGAAAAGTTAGGCCCTACTCAAAAAGTTTCGTTTAGAACTGTGAAAACAAAAATATTTACTGCTAAGAAAGTTTCAAAATGATAACTTAGAAAGAAGGTACTTATAGCTTCTTGGTTGTAACCGTGATGTGAGTATAATGGTGTGTCATTGCGCATCCAGTCTACCGTAGTGACGTCACGCTGGGAGCAAAGCAGGGAAGGCGGTAAAATTTCTCGCGCTGTGGAGAGAGCGCATCGTTCAAAATGTATTTATTTACAATCGAGAGACCTCAAATCTGTTACTACTGTCAATTTATGTAATGAATGACTTATACATAAGCATTATAGCTCTAGCAGTTTGTAATTTTTGACATTTTCTTGGACGTTTTTCTACGTGAATATACGAGAATGTTCTTCCTGTTTAATTGTTTTAAGCGAATATAAGATCTTGTGCGCGCTAAGGTTAAAATTACTTCTCGAAGAATTTTCACTGCTGGCGGTAATTGCTTCATGGTTCTCTCTGTCAGTTTGTCAAACATGCAGGGTTCCCCACAAAGATAATTACCGTGAAGGTCATTAAATTCTTTCTCCAGTATATTTGTAACTTCCAGTAAATCGTCACTGGGACTCAATAAATTTCCTCTTGACATACATTGGAGCCAGTCTGGTTGTTTGTTTGTTGGTTCTGGCTGCTGAGCAATTGTGCCTAAGTAGGAATACTTGTTGCGAAACTTGTGAGCGATATAGCTAGCAATGTATTTCAAGCCTTCCTGGGTAATTGTTTCTTGTGATAACATATCTTCAAAAGCCTCAAGCACATTTGCGTGTTCTGGAGTCATATTAAAATATGCCATGTCCACCTCGTTTACACTCTGATATTCAGACTGAACGAAAATATTAGCATTAATTTCCTCTTCTTCGTAACTCAGTCCGTTTTCATCATCCAAGCTTTTGCTTAGCTGAGCCAGCATGGTTTGTGTAAAGCAATAATCGTCGTCTTTTCCATCGCCATTACGTAAATTGTCACAATCACGTAGTGGTTTAATTAAACACGATTCGTTGTTGTCCACGGTGTTCTTATTCTGAGTAAACACAGCAGCAGAATGTTTTACCCAGAATGTACCACCTTAATCTATGTTTGAAGTCCAAGGGACTTGGATGATCATGAGGACCTCCCATTCCTCTTATATATGAAAATAAATTTTCAACGACGTCCTGATTCAAGCGATATGTTAAGACATATTCCAGGCTGTATTTAGAGACCGGGTACCGATACATTTCTATCAGGGACGCATTGTTAAGTAGGATTCCTTTCTGGAAGGGCAACAAAGACTTATGCTTTCCAACAGTCATTGCTAACACTTGTTCCGTCACCTTGCTTAAAAGAGCAGTCTGGTTTGTCAAATCTGTGCCAAAAGCATTAACACCCGAATGGGCTCCAAATTTTGCCCACGAATTGAAAAGATCGAACCAGTCATTGAACAGCTGTACCAGGAGAGCTACTTGTTTCCAGTTAATATCTGGCATCAAGCCGTGGCTGCCACAATATTCGATCGCTTTTGAGACTGTCCTAGACAATAACTGAGCAGCAGGTCGTACCTTTTGTCTCTGAGATCCAGACACGTCTAAATGGTACCTAGTAACCTTGTGAGCAAGTGTTATTTCACTACTTGATGCGCACAGCAATTTTTCAAAAGGTGATCTGTCTATTACTGCACCATTCACATTGAAACCTTGATCAAGTAGATGATTTCGCACAAGCTTCAGTAAATGCGGCGCATCTGCATAAAAAAATATTTTCAGTGACTCTTCTCTAGGATGCTGTATAAAACACTGCTTATTGTATCCAATGTTCAGTCCTGAATAAAGTTTCATATTCCCACCACCCATGTCACAAGTTATGGCAACAACAGTGAAACCGATATTGTACAATTCTACCAGTATTTCGCGCAGAATTTCTTGTGTCATCACCTGATCAAATTTGTAATAGATGGGTTGTTTCCATACTTTAAGTAAGCCTCTTACTATGACAGTTTGACAAGTCTTGTGTGGTCCTACCCTTTGCTGCAGTTTCTTATCGATGCAAATTTCATTCGATATATACATTTCATCAAATACCAGAACAGTTAAACGCTCCTGACTACTTAATTCCTGGGCCTTGATTTTCATTAAAACAAACACATCGCGTAGTATACCCTGTTCTACATTGAAACATGCCGCCCATGTGCGCAATGTTGAAGGAGCCGGAAATGGGTAGTGATGTGCTCTTAAGTAACGGTATGCCTTTGGACTAACACTTCGCAATGATATCGCTGCTGCTATATCGTAAGAAGTCCAACGAACTCTTTTACTTTCACTTTTATTTTCACGGTTCATTAACACTTTTATTTGCCCTGGAGAAAAGATATGTCCGAATATTGAAGCTATTCTCTCAGAAATGTAATTTGCCTTTTTTAGTTGTTGTAGTAATTCTCCTTCATTCTTCAATAGTTGTTCAATTTTTTTCCGTAAGTCACCATTTTCTCTTTCCAACAGTAGGATCTTCCTTCTCAAACCTTCCATTTCGTTAATTCCATTGTCTCCGTTGTAGTCCTCCTTTGCTTCAGTTCCATCTTCCCTAAAATCAATATATACACGTTATTTATTCTTTCAGTTGAAAAAAAAGTGGGAATGTTACATTTAAACATATAATTATTGTACCGTATTTCCTCACTCACCTGTTCAAATCAGCAGTCGGCGATCTTAGAAGCTCAGCTACATCCTTATGTCGATTTCTCTGTTTTGCCCTCTCAACCCTCCTGTCATTATTGGGAGTTAATATGTTTCGTGCTAGTAGTAAATTCTCTGTGGGAACTGCATCCGGTTTTAAATTACGGCTGTTTTTATTCCGATAATTTAGTAGTTGTTGTCTTAGAGGGATTTCAAAGCACGTCGTAGCAAAATGAAGCGAGCAAACTCGACCTAAAGCAATAAGATACTTTTGTATTAATTTAATACAGCATAAATAGAATAACGACAATAATAATTTATCATATTTTATAAGTACGTACCATGTTTCAAGCTAAATTTGTCATTGCGCCGACATGCGTTTTCCCACATCTGGCAAGGTCTTCATTTTTCGGGAATGAAAAATACTTTATGTCTGAACCTTTGGTTTTTCTGGAGTAGCTTAAACAACATGCTACTGCACAGTCCGGCATTCTCAAAAGCGTGATCCGTGTACATTAACGAGAATACTAACAGAGCTTCAAATTAAATGTGACACGTATTTCAATAGATAACGCAGGTTTATCACACAAAACATACAGTACAATAGCGGCAAGCCATGTGGTCGTGGAGCCGGTTTCTCGCAATGCTCCCCGCGTGACGTCACCTGCGCAGCAGCAACGCGTTGTCGTCTCTGTTACTGACACACCATTATATTCACATCACGGTTGTAACTACAATATTACTGCACATCAAGTCCTAGAAAGTGAGATGAAAATTAGGATTAAGGGTGTTCTAGGGTTGCGGTGGTGGTGGTGATGGTATGGAAAAGTAAAGTTTGGCTGTAGCCAATTATAAATGTCTGATTTCGTTGAGACAGATGTTATTGGACTCAATATGGAAGTAATAAACAAGTTAGACTCACTTTTATCATGTGAACTTTTTTGGTGGGCGTTTTGAGATGTTAGGAGTAATATGCTGTACATTTGTGGGTATACGCTAAGGACAATATCCAGAAGGATAAGCTGTGACATTTGTTTAAGTCTCCTGCAGAGTAATGAAACAGGTGATCCCTATTTTGAAGAACTTCAGAGGTGCCATCACATTGTGTTGTGTGTGTCTGCATTCATGGTATACGAAGACTACCTGGATTGTGAAAATTATAAAGAATTTCTGTTCTCTCTATCCTCAGCTGCTTTTGGAAAAGATGACAATCAACAGTTATGGTTTGAACGCCGTCATTGTGGGCGTGACAATAATGGTGCGATAGATTGTTTATTGTCTACATTTTCCAATGTCGTGTTAAATAAGTCCTGAAAGCAGATGAAGAACACGAGTTATGTCAGCAGTGAGGATAAAAAGACTAAGCGGAGGAAGCTGTCAACGTTCCACAATAATTGAGCTTGTGAGTAGTATTTAGTTTTTATTCACGTAAAATGCGTATTTCTAACTTCAGTGAATGCATTTACTGATGTGTGTGTTTCTTAGTACAATTTTACGAAGAGTGTGCATTTATCATAATCATCGTGTTGGTCTAAATGTAGTGAGTATGGGTGAAGTCATTCAAAATCGGACACATCCTCTTTTCTCTCAGCCTCCGCTTGACGGATAGATACAGCGTTGCCAAGTGTAACTTCCGACTTTAACTGTAGATGGCTCTGGTTTCAGTACATCCTTATTAGCTGATAAGACAATAGTAGGGCTTGTTTTTAATAATTCCTATAATTACTAGTTTCAGGCGGCTTAAATGGAATAAAAATGAAATATTTTCTCCACAATATATCAGGGGAATGGGGGGTGGAATGGATTATCACTTCGACACGAAAGTATACCCGTACTATTTCTGCTGCATATTGCATATTCTGAATAAAGTATCAGTTTAATCACAGTGGATTAAATATTTGAAGTTATTATACCGCCTCCACCCACAAGGGGTACTTTTCTGCGCAGTGTGATTATTCTGAGGTAGGCCGTGGCCGTTAAGGGATATTAATAATAATGTTTTTATGCAGCCAATGGCCATAACCCATACAACAAGAATATAATGACATATATACATTCACACCTGCTTAGTTCAGGTGGAGATCACTATCAGTCTTTCATGAATTCACTAATTGAGCACTTTCTCTTGGAGCATTCCTGTATATGATATCGCCCGCAGATTTGACCACAAAGCTTGCACACACACTGATCACTTGGGTCGTGGAATTTCTTCTCTGAGCACAACCTAAAATGGAAACCTTGGACCGCCATTCTTGTAGCGATGTGGCGCAGCTGGTAATTTGTACCCATCCACCTTCTGTCCGTCATTGTCTCGGTAGTGTAGAAGAAATCCCAAATTTCCATTTTCTTGGCTTTCAGATCTTGTAGAAGCTTCTCGTATGCCGCATTAACTGGCAGTATCAGCTCATTCCGAAGGTCCTCTATCAGGTACGTTTCCCTCGTTAGCTCATGTACCAAACGCGATCGGGTTGTCTTTGATACTCCCAGGACCCTTTTGAGGTAGCGAGCCTTGATTTTTTCCAGATGTTTGTAAGTAAGGTACTCTCCTATGAGTTCAAGACCATATGTCAGCACTGGTATTACCTTTGCCTTAAATAGCTGCATAGCTGTCTCTACTGCAATAAGGGTAATATTCCCTATGTCGTTCATTGCTCTGATCGCAGCAACCATCCTGGATCTGATGTGTATTTGGAAGCAATGCCCACTTGTTTGCAGAGTTAGTCCTAGATATTTGAAATGGTTTACTCTTCTTAGACGCGATCCTCTACACATTATTTTGTCAGCCTCCGCGAATTTACCACCCTTCCTGAAAATCATCATTTCTGTTTTGTCCTCATTTATGCAGATTTCATTTTCTTCTGCCCATTCCACGAGTAAGTCCATAGCTCGTTGCAGTTCATCGATGTTCTCTGAAGCAATCGTCATGTCATCCGCGTAGATATACAATTTCGTATTGGTACTTTCTTTTATCTTTACCCCTACATCGCATGTGAAGGCGTTAAACAAGATTGGACTCAGTGGATCTCCTTGGAGGACCCCTATTTTCTGTGGTATCCACTCTGACACGTCTATCTCATCATCCATTTGTACATAATTTTCCGCTAATATATTTGATATAAGCGTTGTCACGTTAGACCTTCCGGTCAATTTCTCCAGCTTCTTGACTAGGATCTCCCTGTTCACTAAATCGAAAGCCTTCGAGTAGTCTACAAATATCACGTAGAGTTTTCCTCCTGGTGTTTCCAACGTAGATTTAATGTGTCCTAGCAGATTTTCCATAGCTTTGATAGTGGACCTTCCTTTTCTAAACCCGAACTGTTCCTCGGGTAGCAATGGATCTATCATTCCCTCTATTCGCTTGGTCAGGACTCTTATTAGCAATTTTAGTCCTGTCGACTCTAAGGCTACTCCTCTGTAGGAATTAGGGTCGTCTGTGTCTCCTTTACCTCTGTATAAAGGCTTTATTGTGGATTTCTTCCATTGTGTTGGTATTCTGCCTAGTTCTAGACACTTATTAAGCAGGGCAGTCCATATAGATATAGTTTCTGTTGCTGTCTTTTGAATATGCTCATTCCTAATACCATCTGTACCTGGGGCCCTGTTTTGCTTAGCTTTACTGATGGCCCAACTTACTTCTTCTGTTGTCAAAGGCTGGGGCTCACGACAGACCTCTGGCTGTCTGAACTGAGGCCTGGTTTCCTTCGAGCAGATGACCTTGCGCTGATGCTTCTCTCAAGTTTCCATCGGTATGTTTGGCTGGAATCTTCTTTCTTTGGGGCGTAGTGCTTTATATGGATCACTCTTAGCTTCCTCTATACTTTTCTGTTTTTCTCTTTCGATGTTGTCACTTATTTTCTTTTTCAAGAGCTTTTTGTACACCGTTCTTTTGGCTCTATATTCCTCGAGTACTTCTGTAGTTTTTATATTCTTAGCCTTGTGGAGTGACTCTATCGTTTGTTTTCTTTGTAAGTAACACTCTTTGTCAAGCCAGGGTTTTCCTTTCCTTTCAGATCGCGGTAATACCGCTGCCTTAAGGAGTCTTTCTAGAGAGAGAGCTGCTTCATCTAAATTTTCCTTCTCTATCAAGTTCTCGATATATCGTTTTTGAGTAGCCTCGGCCTCGGCCTTATTTTCTCAATGTTAATTTTCTTGCCAAGTGTGTTGGCTTTCTTTTCTTCTTTAGTCTCGCTTATGCTTGAGATGATCTTCCCGCTGACCGGGATGTGTTTTCTCACGACGGCTTCTTCTGAGCAAACTGGTTTAGCCGGGCCAACTATCTTGAATCCCTTAGTAAGGATGAGATCTATTGTACTCCCTCCATTTGGGCAGACATACGTCCAGTCGGATTGTCTGTTAAACAGCTTTAGACTTTGTGATTGCAAGAACTCCATAACTTCTCCAGTTTTCCCTTTTTGCTTATCTATGGCACAGTTTAGATCACCTGCTAATATAATTCTCTCATATTTTTTTATCTTGTTCAACGCTATGCCAAGACTGTCAACAATATCCATTGCGGAGCATTCGGGGTTGAAATACGCTGCCAAAATTACACCAATCTTAGTTCGTACGACGAGCATGTCATCTTCTCCCATTAGCTGTTTACAGGGAGTGAGATGTGGTGTAACCAATACTGATACTCCTCCTGATGGTCTTCTTTTTCCTCCCGGCATTTTTGCTGTTACCTCGTAGTGGTAAAATCCTGGTATAGTGATGCTATTATGTTCTATGATGAAGGTTTCTGTAAATACGCAGATATCGCACTTTACTATTATGTTCTTCGTTAGTAGATTCATGGCACCACTTAATCCTTCAACATTCCAGTTCCTGATATTAATAGCGTTGCTGCAAGCCTCTAAACTTCTAGGGTTGCCGAACGGGCCGCAGAACACGCTAGAAGGTCAGAAGGAACTTTTATGGACTCTCTCAAGATCAATCATTGGAATCCCTATTTTGAATGCTCTTGAGCCGGGTTTCTCACTAACTATATCACAGTAAATTCTACCCATCACTTCGTTTTCTCTTAGGTTATCTACAATATCGACCTCGGTGGTGTCTGGATCTAGTCCCCCTTTGTATAACCAGGCATTTCTCTCCGCCACTTTCAGTTTCGTAACTCCTTCTCTCGTACCTCGTACTGGTTCCTTCCGTGGGTGTTCTTTGTGTTCAAGGGTTTCTTGTGTTGTTATTCCTTTGGTATCTTCTAAGTTCCTGAGATTTGTGTCTCTTTGTTGGTCTGCTTTCCTTTTCTTTATTTTTTCATAAACATTACTAGTACTTCCCTCCAGTTTGTCGTTTTCCTCCAGATCACTTATGTCCCTTTCACGGTCGTTTTCAATACGGTATTTTCTCTTGTATGTAGTTTCGTGGGGATCCCTATCTTCTTTGGCTTTCCCTTCCCTTTCTGAGCTAGTTTCCTTCTTTTCTTCCCTCTCTTTTTCCGAAGCTTTGGAGCTCATTTCCTCTTTTTTGTGCTATGGCTCTATTGCGGATCCATAATTTCCCACACATGCCTTACGTCCCATCTTTCCTCGTTGATGTGGGGTTAGAGTATATACAATCATTGCTGAATGCTGGTTCGGTGATCCGATATTCGAACATGATCCTTCCCCTAGTATTTCGGGAGGACTCGGAGCCCTACACTTAATTACTGAAGATCTGCGAGTTTCGAATTCCTTCCGCAACGCATTGTGCATTTCTTCCCTTACTTGTTGCTCTAAGCTATTCTTCACGGACTCTATTATAGTTTGAATCCGTGTCGATAGTTTATCTAGCAGTTCCTCTTCCATATTGATTGCCTTTATTTTTGATTTGCATTTACTGCATAGCCAAGTTAGCATGCAGTATCTTCTTTTTATTATATCAAATTCCCCTTTAGTCATTTCCGTGCAACCGAAGTGCTGCCATCTGTTACAAATCTCGCATTCGACAGCTTCGTCTCCACCGGCGACTTGCGTTTTGCAGATGTCGCACCGATCTGTTTCTGCTGAGACTGTATATACACTTCTCTGACATGATGAAAGTCACCACCTGGTAACGATTCACCGGCCGTGTAATTTGAAGTTATGTAGAGCATAAAGTTGGCACTACACGCTATGATCAATTGTCACTTTACGCTCAAAATTCCGCTAACAACGAGATAAATATTGACCTTTCTTCCTTACGCCTTCCTGAATTCACCTAGCGAAACTGTCGATGATTGCCTTTAATAAATTGCACCTACACTTCCCTATATTTCACTCTTGCAAAAACATCACAACCACTCAAATCACTCAATATATTCGGCCAACTTGACCCATCCGTCCAACACCCGTCAAGACAACAATGAATTGGTAAAAAATAAAACTAGCTCCGACGAAAAAATACGTGACTATCAACAAAGTTATAACCATATGCGAATAATTATGCAACTGAATTGTCAAACAAAATTATCCATTAATCCGTCGGTAAAATCAGCGTCACTCATGACAGTCGCGTGCACACTTTTAATTCTAAAACATTGCATATTAATTCGCAATCAACCAACCAATGACACAATTTCCAAATTTCCCTTACTTGTTGCTCTAAGCTATTCTTCACGGACTCTATTATAGTTTGAATCCGTGTCGATAGTTTATCTAGCAGTTCCTCTTCCAAATTGATTGCCCTTATTTTTGATTTGCATTTACTGCATAGCCAAGTTAGCATGCAGTGTCTTCTTTTTATTAAATATAATTCCCCTTTAGTCATTTCAGTGCAACCGAAGTGCAGACAGAAAGGTAAAAAGATACGGCTTGCTACTTCTCAACGCACCGAGCTCGATAGCTGCAGTCGCTTAAGTGCGGCCAGTAGCCAGTAATCGGGAGATAGTGGGTTCGAGCCCCACTGTCGGCAGCGCTGAAGATGGTTTTCCGTGGTTTCCCATTTTCACACCAGGCAAATGCCGGGGCTGTACCTTAATTAAGGCCACGGCCGCTTCCTTCCACTTCCTAGGCCTTTCCTATCCCATCGTCGCCATAAGACATATCTGTGTCGGTGCGACGTAAAACAAATAGCAAAAAAAAAAACTTCTCAACGCATGTTTACACTCTTTACTACATTTATAACAAGACCGACTCCAATCCTCAGACCATAATATAAGAAAAACATGGCGGCCGAAGTAGCCGGATTGCTGGTATTGGCTAACACGAAAATATCACGTACGTATTATATAAACGGCGGTAATTTAACGTGATAAATGTAACATCAAAGGGAAAATCACTTTTTCACGTATGAAAACGCTTGGCCAAAAAGTACCCACTACATACAATCAACTAGAATCACATATATTCTACTAGGAAAGAAAAGAACAACAAGCTGATTTTAGAAATTTCAATTAGTCAAATAACGTTTTCTCGTTGATATCACTTTGCTGGATATGTGAAAATATATTTTAAAAACTGTTAAAATGATATTTATAACATCATTTTGAATGTTTAAAAATAAATTAACGTTCGAAATTCCTCAGTTATTCGCTCTCATGAGAACTACGAAACATGATTTGTTGCCTTAGTTTTGAAGTGGTGGATATGTTTTTATGTTCAGCACCCAATGAAAGGGAAGTGCTCCTGAAATAATAATGATATTGGATTTACGTCCCACTAACTACATTTTTACGATTTTCGTAGACGCCGATGTGCTGGAATTTAGTCCCGCAGGAGTTCTTTTACATTACCGATACGAGGCTGACGTATTTGAGCACCTTCGAATACCACCGGATTGAGCCAGGATCGAAATTGCCAAGTTAGTGGCAGAAGGCCAGAGCCTTATCCCTCTGAGCCCATTCAGCCCAAGTACACCCGAAATTATGTTAACCCAATGAACGGCCCTGGTAATGCTAATATACTGTTGACGTATGGCATAGCAGCACTTCACACAATGTAATGAAACGTTCAGACACTATAGCTTTTTACCCATTAAAGAACATGACTGCAAAAACTATATTGACTCTAAAAAATTATATTTAACCACATTGGCGTGCTTCAGTTCGGTGTAGTCTGCTTGATAACAGATAACCACAGCATGAATCAGAATGTGTTGGTAGTGTAAAACCCTGCGTTACAAACCCAGCTGATCCCTCCAAGTCACTATTTCTTCTGTCTAAGATTGCTCCATCTGTCACACTTATAATTGTTGTCATACTTCAAGATCCAGCTAAACATTCCCGCAGGCAAGCACAGATTATTGTAAAATACACTTGTATTTAAATCACTCGACATTTAGAAGCATATAGACACTGACGGAATATCACAGTATCAATTATATTCTGTCTACATTAATATTTATCGAGGAACACGAATAGGTTCACCATTTGGAATTAGAGAAAATACTTCTCTAACCTCAGACTTATTCACAAAATGATGTCTGGACACTACAGTTTTGTCATCGACTTCAAAATAATCATGATTTATATACCTAATCAATTTCTCTCTTAATGTTTTATTCCGTTCAAAACTTAAGAATAGTTGTATGAGAGGCATTGCCACAATTAGACTTGAACCTGGTTCACAACACAATCAAAACAAACACTTTCTTACATTGCTGCATATAATTACATATCCTAAGTGTCCACTGACTCATACAAATACACTCGCACACTTACATTATACAAAGAAATAACATTTATCGTCAACTTTCATGAAATTACACCGACTACATACGATAACAACAACCAAAACAAACCCACATTTCTGACATGTCCGGCTACTCGATTCGCCATCTTTGAACGATCGAGAGTAGCATTAAGGTCTGAGGATTGGAGTCGGTCTTGTTTATAACGTGCTAAGGTCAATTCTTCAGTCTTCAAATCCAACATGCCACCCCACCTAAAGAAGACAGTCTTTGACCAGAGTGTTCTCCTCGTACTGACTTACGGTTGTGAAACCTGGACATTGAGCGAGTTTGTTAAGCAAAAACTCAGAACAACCACTGCCTTCGTAATGTCCAGGCTGTACTGTACCTCTGATGACGTCACGCTTTGGGGGGGGGGACTTGAAGGCGATACGCATACGCTCCGTTTGAATAACACACTCGTTTAAATTACTTAAAGAACTGTTAACACCTTATAAAACCAAAACCTACCCTCAAATATTTGTTAATTCTGACATACAATGCATATCCTTCTCCGTAACGTTCTATTTCTCGCGTATATACGTTCGTTTGCGTGAGTACAGCCTAACACTTTGAGACATATTCTTGCGATTTTATCCATTTTCTGGTCAACTGGAATATTCACATCATACACACTGACAGAAAACATGCAGCCAATTGCCATTACTATTTATTACAAATATAAATTATTTCTTTACCTCGCTGTTTCCACTCCATGAACACTGCAGCTTAGCTGGAGCTCTTACAGGAAGTTACACCAGTATGGAGTAGGTCTGCTCTCTTTGAAGCACTTTGTTGAATACACAAGTCGGTGTGAATTTTGGAAAAGTTACTTAAAAATATATTCACCCAAATATATATAGGCCTACACTGTCCGGCCAGGTCTTCCAATTTCTTCCTGCAGTCACAAATGACTAGGGAATCAGCCAACTGCATTGACTCCAAAGCCAGGGATTTTGTGACACACTTAGGATCGTTTGAATTTAGAAATACCATCTAATATATATCTGACACCAACACACAAAATACTTTGTACACCTCAATTCCAAGTTCTATTGACATGTCTGATGGATACTTTAAGCCCCCTCGATTTAGGAAATTCAGATATCTTACTTCTGGAGGTAATTCATAAATAAGATCTGAATCTGTCAGAAGATAAGATTTACATAAATCACACTGCTGTTTGATACTCATAATTTTTTTCTATTTGCTTTTCGTCGCACCGACACAGATAGGTCTTACGGTGAGGATGGGACAGGAAGGGTCTAGGAATGGGAAGGAAGCGGCCGTGGCCTTAATTAAGGTAGAACCCCAGCATTTGCCGGGCGTGAAAATGGGAAACCATCTTCAGGGCTGCCGACAGTGGGGTTCGAACCCACTGTCTCCCGAATACTGGATACTGGCCGCAGTTAAGCGACTGCAGCTATCGAACTCGGTGATACTCATAAATAAGACTTGCATTTTCAAATACACGGAATTCAGATAAGCCGGAGGTCTGATTACATAAAAATATAGGGCCTACCTAATGTTACCCATGTTTATGACATAATAGAAAATATTAACTCACCATCTGGACGGGACACTCTTATTTCTCTCAGGATGTGATTTTCAGGAAAGTGCTTGATACACACAACTGTGTTGTGATTAACTATTAAATTCTCCCTGGGAATAGCCTTCTTCCATAACTTAACTCGTTCTTCATCAGAAGGAAACACTAATACCGGAGTGTACTCTTCTTGTTTATAATTGGCTTTGCAGCCAGGCACACAGCAACTCTTAGGCATGGTGATTTCCCTCACTGATCATCTTAATTCAAGTACCGTATATAAAATTCGTGGTTAATAATAAAACACAGAATGCACTAACTCAATTAATTTTACACTATAAATATAACTTTACACAAATAAACAACAACATTAAAACACTGAAGAACGATCTTCTTAACCTATAGCTTCACATAAATACACGCTCACACTAAGTTTTCTTCACTAATTAACGACTTTCCACTTAATAATGCAGTCGACGACGACTCATTCTCACATATATCTGAGGGAACACGCGGCCATCGTTAAAAATTTCAATAAAACTGCGAAAATCTATGTTTAACTCTACTAACTCATGTGCTAAACTTCCCCCCTAACGATCAGCTGATTGCTTTCCCGCGCTCGTTACAGTACGGCCTGGACATCACGAAGGCAGTGGAACAACCCAAAGAGCTATGGAACGGTTCATGCTAGGCTTGACGAAGAAAGACAGGAAGAGAGCAGATTACATCAGGTCAGTCACAAAGGTCAGTGACATTTTAGAAAGGGTATTTACCCTAAAATGGCAGTGGGCAGGCCATGTTGCTCGGAGAACTGATGGTAGGTGGACAAAGCTTGTGCTTGAGTGGTGTCCGAAAGATCATCTCAGACCAAGGGGAAGACCACCGGACAGATGGGATAAAGACATCCGGAAGATTACTGGGATCAATTGGCAGAACATCGCTCAAGACCGTCCCAGATGGAGAGACCTCATGAAAACCTACCTTGCTTCGGACTTAAAGAGGCCACATCGTAAAAACGATTGAATATGGCTGATAGTGATAGTGATAGTGAAGGTCAATTTTGGATCGAGAGAGTAATAGAATACTACGACATTTGGTATCACTGATATGAATTTAGCGGTGCGTTTGCGCATGGCAGCGTACAGTTGTTTGGGTTGAAGGCGGTCGGGTATGAAGTTTGTTTATGGATGGTTCGAACTTTGCGGAACTTTGCGAGTGAAATGTGAACCGGACTGATTCTGTGATAATGTTTAGCCGTTGAAAATAATATAGAATGTCTGTTGCTGAGCGCGAATTTGTTGAAAAGTGCAAATTGTTAGCTCGTAATCCTTGTAATCATGCGGACATTATTAATGTGAGTAGATTTCATTGTCGACTTACTGTCATGCTTTTCATAATCATTAAATAAAACACTTCGGTACGTAGTCGTGCCACTTAAAACAAATGTTGATGTTGCAGGAAGTCACATTTCTTCAAATGTTAGCATGCATTTTAGATCGGCCGGACCTATCGTTGGTAAAATCAGCTTTGCAAACCATAGAACTGCTGGCGAGAAATAAGGCTAACCATTGTGCATTGAAGTCTGCGTCGGGAGTAATGGATACAATTACATTGATTTCAAAAAAGTAAGCATTCGTTAATTATTTTTGTCTAAGAGATATTAAATAGATATTAGTCTAACGCCATTTTAATTTCAGGTACAGTGGTGTTGCTGGTGATGTTGTTCAATTATGCACTGATATATTAAACATTTTGGAAAGCCCTGCGTATTGTACTAGAAGTTCGAAACGTCAGGAGAAGAACGGCCAGAATTATGCGTCAAAATTAAGAACAAAAGTTATCACACTTCTAGTTCATGGTTTGTGTGAGGTAAGATAAGCCTAATTTAGGTGTTATGTTTTTATGACAGCGATTAACCCTCAACTTGTGAGGTGCGTTCACATTGACCGTGGGAACTTTCTTCTGTTGTTGGCTCCCGTCTTTTCTTTTGTGTATCTTCCTAGTGTGTAACACTTGAGTCACTACATAGCTCAATGTTGCTCTAGCTGTTGATAGGTGTGGTTGATAGTGGGTAAAACTTCAGTCGTTCTCACGCAAGTTTTATAAGGAGGTGATGTACAATAAAGCATGCAAAACTTACTTGGAATTACTTTTGGGGAAGAGATGTGTCCATTGCCATGGCCTGGGACCCACCAACCCACCCCTAAAAGTACATTTACTTTTATAACCTGATGAAGAGTAGCGCACGTCATTTTCCATTGCTGGAATGGCTATGCACATTGCTATTGGCTGTTGTAAAATGCATTGTTATACCATTGCCATTAACGATTAGAAGCACATAGCGTTGCCAACCCGCGAAGGAGAAAAGCACGGTATTCTCCAGGCCCTACCCTAATCAGTGCAGACCAATGGTGTTTCCTCAGGTAACTAGAGGCCTAAGGCTGCTTCGCGGCTCTAACCTGGGGTTTACGCCCCCAGATCCCCTTTGCTTGTCCTCATATCACTGGTTTTGTCCATCTCGTACCTTAACCAATCCAGACCAATGGTCTTTTCCAGGCCCTACCCTAACCAGTGCAGACCAATGATGTTTCCTCCGGTAATTAGAGGCCTAAGGCTGCTTCATGGCTCTAACCTGGGGGCTTATGCCCCCAGAACCCCTTTGCTTGTCCTTATATCACTGGTTTTGTCCAGACTCTACCCTAACCTATCCAGACCAATGTTCTTGTCCAGCTCCTACCCTAACCAATCCAGACCAATGGTCTTGTCCAGGCCGTACCCTAACCAATGCAGACCAATGGTGTTTCCTCAGGTAACTAGAGGCCTATGCTAACTGATGGTCTAGTTCGTCAGTAGAGTGGTTGGTAGCGTTGTGCTTCGCTCGATCACGTCATCTGCGAGAAATAAACATAGGACAATCGTACCGCGGGTAGATATTGGCGATGTAAGCGGTAACTATGATACTAATGTTGCGTGAGCACCCCTGAAGTTTTAATTGTAATTGATGAAATGGCGTATGGCTTTTAGTGCCGGGAGTGTCCGAGGACATGTTTGGCTCGCCAGGTGCAGGTCTTTCGATTTGACTCCCGCAGGCGACCTGCGCGTCGTGATGAAGATGAAATGTTGATGAAGACGACACATACACCCAGCCCTCGTGCCAGCAAAATTAACCAATGATGGTTAAAACTCCCGACCCTACCGGGAATCGAACCCGGGACCCCTGTGGCAAAAGGCCAGCACGCTAACCATTTAGCCATGGAGCCGGACATTGTAATTGATAAGGTAATAACATTTTTGAGTGGTATCACAGACCACACCTCACTATTTACGTTACTTATTGTCCATACAGGCGGGTCGGGGACCTTCTCGATTAACTCAAGTAGGAAACCGAGAATTTGAAAGCACTGTACATTCATGGCTTGAGGAGGATACAAATGATATTGAAACTCTCTGTAGTGCAGATTTCTCTGTTACAAACAGTGACGATATTTCAGAAAGTGAATTTTCTGTAGGCCTAACTGGCCTCAGTGATGATACGGAAGGAGAAGAAGAAAATGAGGCTGCGAATGTCGAGGATAGCACTTCTAGTAGAGCATAACTTATTATGGAAGAAACCGATATAAATGATCACGGGAGTCATTCATGAAAAGAAGCAGGACACAAAAGCATTAGAAATTTGCCTTAAAATTGATGTGCTTTACATGCTATAATTTTTTACCTTATTTAACAGTTTCACTCTATCAGTCACATGTATTTGTTCCTACATATTAGTTGTATAATGATATTTTGTAAAGGTTCCTTTTTTAAAAAGATAATTTAAACTGATGATCAGTGAAAAGATTCTGCCGTTCTCTATTAGGAGTGAAAGTAAGGATAATAAACGTATGGTTTGATTTTATGGAATATTTGCATTTTTAACCCATGCTAGATGAATGGATGTACCAATACAAGCAATTATAAGTTAATCGTTTGATTACGTGTGGCTATGGGAAACTATGATACATCAGCGATATCACATCACAATGTACATCCCAGAAATAAACACTTCACAGGTTGAGGGTTAATAAAATATTTTTTAAATTATTTTATTTTGCCTCATAATGTCCAGTAATTAACTTAAACAGTTCAGTACTAGTGCCTTTAAGTATAGTTTCAAAAGACATCCATTATGTAACAGGTTTCGTGTGCCATTTTAATTCTGTAGTTTCTTGCTCCTCAAGTTGCATAATGGTTTAAAGTTTGCTTTTAGCAGGAGAAAATATACTTTTGACAATTCATGGTGGGGCTGAAAAGTTCATAAATTAAGCTTATGAGAAGAATCCATCTAGTCGGCCATTGCAGGAGCCCATATTGTGAACCGACTGAATGTTGGGAGAGGATTGTGTCTGAATTATGGGCACCATAATGTGTTGGCAATTATTGTTTTTTAGCGTAGGTTGAATAAGACCCCCCCACAGCATAACTTACATTATAGCAATAGGTAAATAATAGAAATCCTACCTGGTGTTACTTGTAGAGGAGAGATGTATTCATTAGGAAAGCCATCGAACAACCAGTTCATCAATGTGGACCAATGGCTGACGCTCACTCCTATCGAGAGACTGTCTTATAAACAACCTTGACATATTAGGCTACTAGTTTTTTTTTTTTTTTTGTCCACGACATGCACAGACCAAAAAAAGAAAAGCTATAAAGAGAACAACAATGAATACACACACAAAAGAAAACATCCATTGAAACCTTAATGCTGATGAGGTTATAGTTCACTGGCAGCGTGGACGAAGAAGTGCAGTGTGGTCTCTAAAGAAAATGCACTTTTGAATAGAAATTCCTTGAAGTAGTGTATAAAGTGGTCCTGAATACTGGAAGGGAATTCTTTCCATGGTTCATATGTCTCCACTGATTTTCTATATTTTGTGTGTGCACAGATGGCTTACCGGTATCGTTAGGCATCACCCTACTATTACCCTTGTTGACATGCCCACTCTTCTTGTAACAATAAATTGAATAGAGTAGTTTACACAAAGATGGCAATATCCACTCTTTGACATCTCCTTGTCACTTTTTATCACAGAAACAACACAAACATTTCTAAGGTTATCCGTTTTGAACTCTCCAAAGAGCCACTGTCCTTCAATGTATCTGCCTCTGTGGTGCTTTACCAAATTTACTCTTGTTGATTTCCACAACTACATCCGCCCCTCCTGTTTTCTTCTTGTTAGCATCAACACACTGCACGCATATGTAAGGCACACGATACTCCAGTCCACGTCTTCTTGGCAGAATGTAATTCGTGCACAACAGGGGTTTGGGTAAAATGCACCAGAAAATGGAAAAGTAACAAATCTGGTACAATGACAGATTTGATTCTCCTTGGCCTTTCTTTTCTCTTCCTTTCTCTTCTCCTTGATTGCTAGCATCTGAGGCACCAACAAATATTATTGTCGTATGCTGCAAATTTGTGAGATGCCACTTCACCCAAGCTATCCCTGCGTATTTGACAATGCAAACCGTTGGCTGTAGGCTAAGCTGCTTATCCACAAGCAACACAGCCGGTTGGTATATGCTTGGATAGCATTTACAGATTGTTTGATGTACCTGCAGTTCATTGTCCTGTTAGACGACGAAGTAAGGTACCTTTGTGGTTATTAAAATGACCTGAAATAATCCTGGATCTGCATACCGGGCCTAAGGTGAACACAGAACCCTCCATGTTTTGGAGGCTCTTCCTGTCCGTTATTTGCCAGTATCCACATTCCGTAGTTGTTTACATAGATAGTTCGAGGACAGAAGTGAAAACAGGCTGTGCTTTTGTTGTCAGTAATAAGAGCTTTCTTTTTCCTCTACCAAAAACAGCAGAGCTCTATGCCATCTTTGAAGCACGGTGGTACACGCAGTCCAATGAACACTGGCACTTTCTCCTGTGTTCTGACTCCTTGAGCTCATTACACTCTATTGATGCATGTTTCTCTCAGCACACTCTGGTGCAGCAGATCCATGACCTGTTGGCCAGGTGTTGGAGTGTTAACACCAGAATAACATTTTTTTTGTGGCTCCCAAGCCCCATGGGTATAGTGAGAAACGGGTTAGCTGATGGGGCTGCCAAGGAAGCAGTCACATTGCCCCCCGTTGCCTTACAAGATTCCAGCCAGTGATATTCATTCTCAGCTGCGACATTTGGTTATGTCCCATTGGGACAAAAATTAATGAGAACAATAAAAGGAACTACGAAGGTATGGAAGACTTCACTTCGGGTTTCTTGGAGAGAAGCAGTGGTATTATGTCGTGTTCACATCGGCCACGGTATAGCAATGCTCTCCTACTTCTTGAAGGGAGAAGCCTCCCCGGTGTGTACTTACGGTGGTTATCTTAGCATGGAACACATCCGTACAGAGTGTGTGGACCTGGCTAATCTGCGCTGTAGTCTAAAAGTTCTGAGTACCATCTCCCTCATTCTGTGAGATGACAAGCAGTCAGTAGACCTCGTTATCCATTTTATGAGGGATGGTGGCCTTTTTTATCATGTATAAATGTGAGTTTTATATGTTTTTAATTTTTATTTTATTGTTAATTACTTTTTATCTATTGGCTTGTTTTAGTTAGTTTTGTGTATTTTAATCTACTATTTTTTAAATTTGAATGATATACTGTATATTATTTCTCTTTAAGATAACACCTTATTTTATTTTAATCATATTTTTATATCATTTTATAAGAAAATAAGGCATTGTGAAGTAGACCCACTGATTATTTTAAATTCATAATCATTTTTTCATCATTTAAAAAAATTCTAGTCAGTGGATACATTTTAAAATTTTAATTATTACATTTCATTTCACTTTGTACCATTGGGGTGCCAATGTCCTAGATGTTAGGCCTCTTTAAACAGCAAGCATTATCATCATCCTTGAAACTCCTTACTTCAATCCATAGCTTGCCACTAGAACATGGTTTTGCCATTTCATCATTACTGTCAGTGGCGGCTGGTGGTATCTGAAGCTAGGTGTTGCACCAAAATTTTCAGTGTCACATTTTCGTAATTTACAGAAAAAGCAAGAAATTGTATTATCGTTAAGTAATGAACTACATTCGTACTAAAACTGTAATATATCTGGCAGTTACAGCTCAGGAAATAAGGGGCTAATTATACACTCTAACTACAGTTACTTTCGTAGTAATGTTGTTGGCTTTACGTCCCACTGATGACTTTTTACGGTGTTCAGAGGCGCTGAGGTGCTGGAGTTATTTTACATGCCAGTAAATCTAATGCTGTCATGAGGCTGGCGTTTTTGAGCACCTTCAAATACCATCAGATTGAGCCAGGATTGAACCTGCCGCGTTGGGGTCAGAAGGCCAGCGCCTCAACTGTCTGAGCCACTCAACCTGGAACAGTTACTTTTGCCTCACTTGAATTGAAAATTTTTGCTAGTTGCTTTACGTCGCACCGACACAGATAGGTCTTATGGCGACGAAGGGACAGGAAAGGGCTAGGAGTGGGAAGGAAGCGGCCGTGGCCTTAATTAAGGTACAGCCCCAGCATTTGCCTGAAAATGGGAAACCACGGAAAACCATTTTCTGGGCTGCCGACAGTGGGGTTCGAACCTACTATCTCCCGAATACTGGATACTGGCCGCACTTAAGCGACTGCAGCTATCGAGCTCGGTGAATTGAAAATTGCCATCCTGATTTTCATTGAAGTGAGATGTTGGTAATATTGTGGGTGGTGTGGTATGGCGTGGAAAAGAAATTACACAGCAAGTTGGCCATGCAATTAAGGTCGTGTAGCTGTGGTTTTGCATACGGGGGATAGTGGGTTCGAACACCACTGTCAGAAGCCCTGAAGATAGTTTTCCACGGTTTCCCATTTTCACAGCAGGCAAATGCTGTGGCTGTGCCTTAGTTAAAGCCAGGGTCACTTCCTTCCAACTCCTAGCCCTTTCCTATCCCATCGTCGCCGTAAGACCTATCTGCGTCGGTGCATCGTAAAGCAAAATTTGTAAATTTAAAAAATGGAAATGAAATTACCTTTGCGAGAGGTGAGAAAGTGGGAATGAAACTCTGCAGAGTGACGCAATCTAACTGGGACGCTTGGAACTGTTTCTCAGTAGGGGACTTGCTAGTCTCGTGCAACTCCCCAAGACCGATACTGGCGAGCATGCTACCTGATGCTATACAGGCTTAGGCTCCTCCCTGCTGAGGTACATTGCGGTACGCTGTCCACTTGGGAGTTGCCGTAGGAAAGCACACCCCCTGAGTTTGATTCAAAGCCAGCAGCGTTTATTGGTCCGTTACGAAGCATAAGTACTGCGAACGACCAAATATGGTTGATTTTAACATGTTTTCGAATATATGTTAGGTTTATTAAACTAAAATATTGGAAGAAAGGACGACAAATGAAGTGCAAAATTATTGGGAGTTATGCAACCCTGCAACAATACCATGCACTGCTCCTGTATGTATGTTGGGTATTCAGCCCGAAGTCTGGTTGGATCCTCAACAGGTTCACCGTTAGCTGTCATAGATGGCCTAGGTGTCACTGAAGAGGCGTGATTACTGTTATTAAATACTGTCAGTCACAGACAAACAGCAAAGTTTTAACTATTTAAAAAGTTCACACCAAAAGTTCAAAGTACGTACGTCCTATTTTTGTCAGTGCTGGTGATGTCAAATATTGACAATCACAGACACACACATAGCAAAATTTAAACTGTTAAAGAAATTCATACCAGAAGTTCTATGTTTGTATGTCCTACTTTTGTGCTAGATAGATTGCGACTAGGCCTACCTGTGTAACTACTACGTGTCCCACAAATCTCGGTGGATGAGTCCAAGTTTCAAATATTGAATTCATTGGGAAGAGTTACTCATGTGGGGGGGGGGAAAAAAGGGGGGGAATTAAATACACTTTAATTTGGAAGTAGGATACATTTATCAATATTGTTGTTGATTATTTCATGTTTATGCATTGGAAAAAAATAAAACATCTCTTTAAAAGCCATCCTCTGCTCATCATCATCATCATCACCGCACACCCAGAGGTGCAGATTGTCCATAGACGTAAAATTAAAAGACCTGCACCATGTGAGACAAACGTGTCCTTGGACACTCCTAGCAGTAAAAGCCACATACTAACTAAATAAATAAAATAAATATTTCAAGCCAAACTTGTCTGGTTATTGGCCATTTACAGCATGAATGGACATTGAGCTCTTGGTGGAAACAGCATCCACAATAATGTTTTCTCCTGGTTTGTAACAAATAATGCTACAGCGGGCCTCTTGTCGAAGCGGAGAAATTTTATGATCTCCAGAGAACGGTTTCATGCCATAGTTTCAGAGAAAGTAGCTGGACCCCATTTCTGAGACCACAGATCCAGAACATTCATGTCATCCCCATAAGTTCCACAAATGTACATCAGCACAAGAAATAAAGTGGCCAATTGGGGATTTTCAGAACTTCACGAGCTTCAAATTCACTACTCATTTGATATGGTACAGCATTGGCACATTGATGAAGGACACCAAGCACTGGCAGGGGAGTTTTATCACTGTCAGTATACCATCTGAAACTCTAAAAGCTCTCTCATTAAAATGTATTTATAATATAGGCCCATTCTAAATAAAGAGTGTAAATGAATGGCCAATTGTTTTATAAAGAAACACAATTTAAATTTAAGAAGGAAAATAATAATAATTCAAGTATAATGTAAGCAAAAAATTAGCAAGAAATCAGATGCTGACAAGTATGGGAAACTACTGCACCTTTAGATTAGTATCTCATGCTTACAACATTTTAACACATATTATTTACAGAATGGAAGGACACGTGGGGCAGTTGCCCAGGTAGCATATTCCCTATCTGTTGTTTTCCTAGCCTTTTCTTAAATGATTGCAAAGACATTGGAAATTTATTGAACATCTCCCTTGGTAAGTTATTCCAATCCCCAACTCCCCTTCCTATAAATGAATATTTGCCCCGATTTGTCCTCTTGAATTCCAACTTTATTTTCATATTGTGATCTTTCTTACTTTTTAAGACACCACTCAAACTTATTCGTCTACTGATGTTATGCCACGCCATCTCTCCACTGTTAGCTCGGAACATACCACTTATTACAAGTCATTATCCTGGTGTGTGAGTAAGTATCCGTTCTAAATATAATAATTTTTCCAGTGAAATTCCACGTTTAATCACACGCCATCAAGTCCTTTTTCTTTTTCATTACAGAACATCCACGTTTCTACGGTCGTCTACATCTACAAGGGGCATTACATTTCCATGAAATTAAGTTCACTCTTTTGAAAAATGTTAGCAGCAGTTCTGACCAACACCCCAATGTCTACTAGTATTCATTATCAACGAAGATTTCTACACAACGCATATTATGATAACTTAATCCATATTGTCTTCAATTTGACTACGCATTTTTAACCCTTATGTTTTTTTAAAAACAGATATCACACTCAGTACACACGTTATGTTACACTGATCCTTTCCATTGATAGCCTTGGGTTCAGCACACTGGTCCCTAAGTGTTGCTTATTGTTCAAGCAATTATGATGAAGATCCATTTCAGATTCGGACATGAATATTTTAAAGAAATAATGTGATACAAAATTCTTTTAGATGAACATTTCAATATTTTAAAAATTTGATTTTAATGTGTGTATATATGTTTTTAGGTATCCTTGTACTCTAAATATAAGGAACTACAGTGTCAATATTATTAAGCATTTAACAGCATAATTTATATAAATTGGATAAGGTCCTCAGACCTTGTTTGTTTTAGGATTGAATAGGGCTGATGATGCCCAGTAAAACAGGAGCGAAACATGTACCTTAAAATTTGGTAGTTTCTATGTTCATTTAACCACGTAACAATGGATTGTATTGAATAGGTGGTATAATAAAATACTCCTTGTATAAACTTAGTGACATACCACTTAGTCAAGCAGCTCGTCTCCTTTCTCCCAAGTCTTCCCAGCCCAAACTTTGCAACATTTTTGTAACACTACTCTTTTGTCGGAAATCACCCAGAACAAATCGATCTGCTTTTCTTTGGATTTTTTCCAGCTCTTGAATCAATAAATCCTGGTGAAAGTCCCATACACAGGAACCATACTGTAGTTGGGGTCTTACCAGTGACTTACATGCACTCTCCTTTACATCCCTACTACAACCCCTAAATACCCTCATAACCATGTGCAGAGATATCTGTCTAATCTTAGGGGATTGAATTAAGAAAGACAAACCCACATATATGCCATTTGCAGATCCAAAAAAGGCATTTGATAATGTTGATTGGACCAAGCTTTTTGAGATTCTGAAGGTGATCGGGATCAGATGCCGACAAAGAAGAATTATCTACAACCTGTACAAATGTCAGTCTGTAGTGATTGGAAATCAAAGAGGAATTTGGAAAGGGAATTATAATCCATGGAGAGGAAATAAAAACTTTGAGATTTGTCAAAGATCTTGTTATCGCCAGGCTGAGCGGCTTGGACGGTTGAGCTGCTGGCCTTCTGACCCCGAATTGGCAGGTTCGATCTTGGCTCAGTCCAGTGGTATTTGAACGTGCTCAAACATGTCAGCCTCGTGTCAGTAGATTTATTGTCACAGACAAGAACTCCTGCAGGACTAAATTCCGGCACCTGAGCATCTCCAAAAACCGTAAAAGTAGTGGGACGTAAAGGCAATAAAATTATTATTATTATGCCTTTTTTTCCCCCTCGAATTTGGCCAACTATGGACCACATAGAACTTAAGGCTTCTCGCCTTTCTCTCTTCTTCGAAAATGATCCATTCGGGCCTCCGCTTTAGTGGTTTCTCTTCAAATGATTTTACACTGTTGACTCTTCTTCTAAACTATCTTCTACTGTAGAACATCTGCAGGGCAATTCCAACTTGTTCTGAATTCCTCTTGACCTCTTCTACCCACTTGGAGGTGGCCTTTAACCCCAGGGTGGATTTGAAGATCTTTTGGGCAGCCAATTGTCATCCATTCCTACTAAGTGTCTGTAGAATTTCAGCCTTCGTTTCCACATTCTGCCCGTGGTCTTTTCAGTGTACTTGTAAAGCTCCTCATTTCTCCTTTTCTTCCAAGTCCCACCAGTAGTCTTCTGTGGTCACAGAATTTTCCTCAGAATCTTCCTTTCCTTCTTCTCGATTTCTTTCAGCTCCCCTTTTTTTATTTAAAATTAGGCATTCTGGAGCATATTATCCTTCCGGTTTTATTATTGAGTTACAATGTTGGATTTTGGTCTTGTAGAATATTGCCCGTTTCCTATACCTGTTTTGTGCTAGCTTGTAGGCCAGATCTAATTTTCTGGCTCTGCCTTGTTTGCCTCTTTATCCAGTCTGTTGAGTTGGATCTGTTCACCCAGGTGTTTAATCTTGCCATGTTTTATCTCCATATTCCTCTCACTTCAGTGCTTGTACTCCATATATTGTCTTTTCATAAGAGACAGTTTCAGCAGTTTCATGCAGGCTCTGAAGTATCTTTCCAGCGTCTTCTCGGTTTTTGGCTAAGATATCAAGGTCATCTGCGAAAGCTAAGTACTTGATTTCTAGGTTCTGTACTTTCTTCCCCAGGTGTATTCCATTTAATCCTTCCAATTTCAGAGCTTCTTCCCAGGTTTTCATTATTTTCTCCAGTACGATATTGAAGAGCATCAGGGATAATCCATCTCCTTTTCTGACCCCTGCCGTTATTTCAACAAAAGCAGAGATTTCTCCTAAGAACTTTACTTTTGAGATGGTGTACGTCAGTGTTAGTTTGATGATTTCTCTCGTTTTCTTGTCAATTCCAAACTCCTCTAAGACACTAAATAATGTTTGTCTATCAGTTGAGTCGTATGCTTTTTTGAAGTCAACAAAGATGACCACGGTGTTCTGGCTCCTTATCACTCTTGTTCTCAGAATGCTTTTAAGGTTCAATATCTGTTCTGCTCACGACCTCCCCTTTCAGAAACCAGCTTGGTATTCTCCAATAAGGTAATCAGTTCGATCTTCAGCTCTGTTCAGCAGGGCTTTAGAGAGTATCTTATAGGTGAGTAGAAGTAGAGAGATCCGTCTGTAGTTGTTCAGGTCAATTTGGTTACCTTTCTTATGGGGTGGTTGTATGAGCGCACATTTTCAGTCATTCGGGATATTTTCAGTTTTCCATATGTTTTCAATAAGGTGGTGGATACTTTTTGCAATGATTTCTTGTCTGCAACAATTTCTCCTCTGATTTTCAACATTTCTGCCATAATGCCATCTTCACCTGGGAGTTTTTTACTTTTGAGCTCCTTGATTATCTGCATGATCTCAACAAGGTTTGGTAGTTTGGAATCTGGGTTTTTGTGAATTTGTTCTGGGAATCTAGCCTCCCATACGTTCTATGCAGTTTAGCAGCACTTCAAAATAGTCTGCTAAGAGCTGGCAGTTTTCTTCATTGTCAGTAACTATACTTCCATCTGTTTGCTTTTAGCAAAGACTTGGTGGTTGGTATCCCTGTAGCTCCTCTTTAAAAGTTCTTTAAAACTCCCTGGTGTCTTTTTTAAAATTCTTCTTCCACTTTTTCCTATCATCATTATTATTATTTATTCAATCATTCAACTTCACTAATTGGCCAACTAGGGACCATGATAAACTTCACTTTACATTCTGGCATTTGTTCATTTTTCGCTTGATCCACACCGTCTTCATTAGCTCACTGTGTTTAGCATGACGTTCTTCTGTCCATTTTGCTCCTGTTGCCCGTTTTTTGTCCTGGAAAGTCCTAAAAGTCTTGATGGCTACTCTGAAAAGATTTTGGACTTGTGCATCTTCTGCTTGTATGCCCAGTTCTTTAAGATCTTTCTTGCCATTAACGTACCATGGCATTGCCGTTTTTGGTTTTGAGTCGAATATACTGATGATACGTTTCGTCCATCGAGAGTTGATCATCTGTTGATAATAAGTGTATTGACAAAGCTGATTCAAATATAACTATTTTAAATATTTCTGTACTACAGTCGATCATCTGTTGTATATGACCGTGGAAGCGAACTCTGCCTTTATGCACTGTGTCTGTGATCTTCT
The DNA here is from genome assembly GCF_040414725.1 of Anabrus simplex. NCBI lineage: Eukaryota > Metazoa > Arthropoda > Insecta > Orthoptera > Tettigoniidae > Anabrus > Anabrus simplex. The sequence goes on from NC_090269.1 coordinate 239,264,573, forward strand.
CCATCTTAGAGAATTCTTCTTGCCTGGATTTTCTAATGTAGATGCAATTTTTGTAGTTTGGGCCAAGTATGGTGTGTAGGATCTTCTTTCTTTCCTCTCTAAATCCGCGAACAAACATTTCTCGGACAGGATAAGGCATTCAGATGCATACAGCGATACTGGTTTGATGACTGTGTTGTAGTGACAAATTTTTATGTTCAGAGAAAAGCACTTCTTGTTGTAGGCCTATATGTTACAGGTGATTTGGAAAGTGACTTCCATTTTCTTGATTCTTGCTGCTATGGCCGTCAAGTCCATTTAACTGGAAGGAAGCGGCCGTGGCCTTAATTAAGGTACATCCCCAGCATTTGCCTGGTGTGAAAATGGGAAACCACGGAAAACAATCTTCAGGGCTGCCGACGGTGGGATTCGAACGCCCTATCTTCCGGATGCAAGCTCACAGCCGCGCGCCTCTACGCGCACAGCCAACTCGATTTAAATTTATTAACACGATTTTTCCATATATGGTGTTTAGTTGTGCCGTATCTTCTTTGATGTTCGACATTACTTCTGTCTTTGGAAAGGAAATTTGAACACCTGTTTGTTTTGCTACTTCCTTCAACACATTAATCTATTCTGTTGCACTTTTGAAATTTTCTGTCATCAGGGCTATATCATCAGTTGAACGCTAAGCAATCTATTTCCACTCCATTTTTCTTTGTTCCAATCCTTAAGGGTTTATAAAGGTTTCTTTCTTTTAACATCTTTTGCCACTCCTGTATTACCTTCTCAAGTACACAGTTGAACAAAAGATGTGACAGCCCATCTCCCTGTCGAATGCCTGTCTTGATCTCAAAGGGTTTAGAGAGACATCTTTGGAATTTTACTTTGGATTTGGTATTAGTTAGCGTTGCCCTTATTATCGCCAGCAGTTTCTCATCGACTCCCATTTCTGCAAGTATGTTAAGCAACACATCACAGTCGATGGAGTCGTATGCTTTCCTTAAGTCTACAAATGTCGATACATAGGTTCAACTTCTCAGCAAATGGTATCTTATTATGGTTTTTAGGTTAAGTATTTGTTCTGCACTTGATCGGCCTTTCAAAAAACCTGCTTGGTATTCCCTGAGTTTGTGTTCAACCTGCTGTTCTAGTTTTTCAAGGATGGATAGTGACAGGATCTTGTAGGTTACTGACAGAAGAGAAATGCCATGGTAATTGTTCACATCTCTTATATTTCCTTTCTTGTGTAAAGGATGGATCAAAGCTAGCTTCCAGTCCTCTGGTAGTTGTTCTTTTTCCCATATATGTACAATGGTTTGAGGTAGGATTTCAATTGCTTCTTCCAGGGCATGTTTCCACAGTTCTGCAATCATGGAGTCTTCACCAGAAGCCTTATTATTTTTCAGTCTCTTTATGTGGCATTTGATTTCATCACAATTTGGTGGAGAAGATGCAGGTTTTGGCTCACTGGTTTGTTTGTTTTGGAGGGGTTGGCTAGTTTTTCACAGTTTAGAAGTTTAAAATACTTATTACTATTATCAGGGCTTTTTTTTTTCTGCTGTTATGCACACCAGTAAACTTTAAATTGTAAACATTGTTGTGAAGATTTGGATTCATTGTTGAAAAGTATGTCTCCACATACGTGCTGCTGTCATCCCTTGATGTCAAATTGTGGCATCAGGAAGTGTCGTTAGATTAACTTTCATTCATAGTTATTGATCGTATCATAAAGTATATGATACCGATCCGGTTCTACAGCACTACTCTTTCGACTGTACGTGCTTGCTGCTTAATATTTGGAAACTTCCTTCGTATAACTGTGATCAGCTTCACTTCATTTCCTGCTAACTTAACTTTGATGCTTTGTATGCTGTGGTTGCATTCTGTATGTTAATTTGTTTGTTTCCTACAGTCGTTATAAAAAAGAATGAACTCGTAATTTACTGTATTTTAAAACTTCTATTTATTCGGGGCATCAATCTAAGAAGATCTTTTGCCCCTAAACTCGTAAATTACTCAGTTCTTATCTGCCACTCCGGAAGGTAAGAAATTGAAAATTTCTGAGACTGAATCGAGTGAATGGAGTGTGCTGAAAATAAGTTTGTGGGAAAATGCTGCGATCGAATCTGTAAAAGCTGAACACGTGGTTGTGGCTACCGAATATGCAGTCGTGAATGAAGATCTTCGTGAGTGTCGGACTCCACAGCAAAAGGCTGATTTTTGCAAAACAAATGACTGGTTAATCATGAAAAACCAGACAGAAGCAAACAACACATGAATATTTCTAAGTCTTAGGAAATGGTGAAAATCAGAAAATCAAATGACCTCGCTGTGAAAAAAGATCCATGATAATAAAATTATTTCCATTCATAAGGTGGCCACTAACATATTAACTGCTGCAAAAGAAAAAAGTTGGAGGTCTGTTTTACTCAAGCTTTTGAACATGACTAGGAGATAACCTTTAAAATCTTCAGAACAACATAAAATTGCAAAGAAAAATCAGGCATTCAATTATTTTGTATCTGAAGTTCATCTCCAAGAAGTGAATGGAAGTGAGATGGACCAAATTCTTCATTCGACCAATCCTTTTATCAACATAGTTAAGCCTTTTAAATGAAGAAAACCCTAATAAGGAAAGTAATGGAATCTAATTGCAAGATTTCATTGCTAATTGACAAAAGCACTCCTATTAGCCAATTGTCATCTTTAATAATATATGACCGAGCTCGATAGCTGCAATCGCTTAAGTGCAGCCGGTATCCAGTATCTGGGAGCTAGTGGGTTCGAACCCCACTGTCGCAGCCCTAAAGATGGTTTTCCGTGGTTCCCCATTTTCAAACTGGGCTGTACCTTAATTAAGGCCATGGACGCTTCCTTCCCACTCCTAGCCCTTTCCTGTCCCATCGTCGTCAGAAGAACCACCTGTGTCAGTGTGACATAAAGTAACTTGTACGTACATAATAATATATGTAAGGACAATGCTTCCTGATATGGTCCGATTCCTTGGCTGAATGGTCAGTATACTGCCCTTCGGTTCAGAGGGTTCCCGGCTGGGTTGGTGATTTTAATAGTTTCTGATTAATTGTTCTGGCTCGGGGACTGGCTGTTTGTGTCTGTCCCAACACTCTCCTTCATATTCAGACAACACACCACAGAAAAACACAATAATGATTAGGCCCTACATCCTTCCATAGGGTTGGCATTAGGAAAGACATCCGGCTGTAAAACAGGACCAATTCAACATGTACAACGCAGTTTGCATCCGCGACTCCACAGATAGGTGTGGGAAATTCAGGAGAAGAATGCTTCCTAATATGAACAAACATACAAATCTATTTATTGATATTGTTGAGTTGGAAAATGCATCTGTCCAAGATATTTTTGAATGTGTGATTATTGTTTTGAATGAATTGGGCTTCTCTCAAAAGTTTTAACACTAGCATGTAATGGAGCCGCTGTGATGTTAGGGACAAAGAAAGACGTAATGACTTTGATTAAGGAGCAATATCCACATCTTGGTTTGGCACTGCGCAAACCATAGACTTGAAATCTCTGTTGCAGATAAAGTTACGAAGGACTTTCCTTCACAGATTAAAGTCATTTCTTGACAAACTTTATATACATTATCACTAGTCACCTAAAAATGCCAGAGAACTGAGAAATATTTCTGACGTTTTGGACCAGCAACTGTACCACAGTGGGTAGCTTCAAATTACAGTAGTGTTTCTGCAGTTTGAGAAAACTATTGATTATTACAAGTAATAAAGTTCATCTTGATCGGTGATGGAGTTATACATAACAAATTCCAACTTGTACGTTTGGGAAGTTCCACCTTTCCACCACTTTAAAATCGAACGATTTTCTTAGATTACAATAACATGAATTTATTTTTAAAAGTTTTTTGTTGGTACATGTTTCGTTTACCATGGAAAACATCTTGAGCCATGATCTTGAATGATAGTTAAAATATACACAAAAACACAAGTAACATAGGTAAAACACAATATTAAAAACAACTTGTCCTTACTAAATATAAGGTTTAAATGTCTAAAGAGTCAATGTTTTTCTCTTTGTTGTCACTGTTTGGCACATCTTGATGTAAAAGAAGTGTTCATGAAAAGCCACTTAAAAAGTATCCTAAAGGGATCTTAAAATTTCTTAATAAATAATTAAATCAGTAGTGTATAGCTATGCAAGTTTTTGTAACATTCAATCTTGATATTATGGAAAGGGAAATTTTCTTGCCAGATGAATTAGACTAGGCCTAATTGTGTTCAAGATGGAAAGCAACTCTTTGTGTTGTGGTTCTGTCCAAATCTGGAAAGGAGAACAAATTTTGGAGCTTGATAGCGAAAGTGATTTAGCTGTCATGTTTACAAAGTACTAAGACACCCCTGAAGAATGTTACAAGAACTTGCATAGCTACATACTAAAGATCCCTTTATTTTGGGATAGTTACTGAGTGGCTTTTCATGAACACATCTTTTACATCAAGAGGTGCCAAACAGTGACAACAAAGAGAAAAACAATGGCTCTTTAGACATTTAAACCTTTTATTTAGTCAAGGGCAAGTTAGTTTTTAATATTGAGTTTTGCCTGTTACTTGTGTTTTTGTGTATACTTTAACTATCATTCAAGATCATGGCTGAAGATGTTTTCCATGGAAAACAAAACATGTACTAACAAAAAAATTTTTTTTTTAACATACAAGATGGAATTTGTTATATAAAACTATGGATTACTCGTGGCACATGTTGAAAGAGCAAAACGGGATGAGAACAGGGATAAGACTGAAAGAATTATGTATGATATTCTCTTTTTAAAAAATCCGGATGTTGATTTTATTCTTGATCTTTTTCGTATGTGTGATGCTCTTCAAAAGTTTTCAGAACTCGGCATTGAATTACAGGCAAGCAGTATGACTCTTTATAAGGCTCATAAAGCAATATCCAGACAGATTATTCTGTTTGAAGATAGGAAATTTAATAGTGGGTCTTACTATCGTGAAGCTCGAAGTGCACCGGAGAATTTTAAATTTCTGGAAGTTACTCTGGAGAAGAGAGAAAAATCTCGATGCCAATGCAGAAAGCTATTTTGGTCTTGAAATGTTCTGTGACAGCCTAAGATGACGGGTGGAAAATTGTCTGTTAACAAAAGAAAAAACACAAATACCGGAATGAAGAAAAGTACTGTATCCTGAATGTTGGGCAGATAGGAGAAAAGAAAATTACTCAAAGGTCAAATATGAGAGATCGAACAAAGACCTGTGTCACAAATGAGTCACATGAATATCAGACTCTACTCAAATAGCCATCATAACATTCTTTTAATTGTGAGCCTGTTTTTTTCCCCTCACCTTGATTCAAGCATCTCTGAAAGTACAAATAGATGTTGCTGGAGTCCATCATACTTTTCCAATTTTATTAAATGTTTGTTACGTGTATAATATGACTGATGTCACTTCTACCTGTTATAAGTCTCACATATATACAAATTTGATTCATCACAATGAAAAAGCAAAGTATTATGAAGGAATCAGAATCACCCCATTGAAACAGATTGTTTCTGAATCATTCTTTTAATATTCATAATGATGCTAACTAAAATGAACGAAATGAAGTTTGAAAAGTTTCAAAGTATCTATTGTATAAAACAACATTACCCACAGCTCATCTCATGAGAAACTCTACACATTTTAAGTTTGGTGTTTTGTTGTTGTTGTTGTTGTTGTTGTTGTTCTTTGGGTCATCAGTCCATAGACTGGTTTGATACAGCTTCCCATGCCACCCAATTCTGTGCTAACCTTTTTATTTCTACATAAGTACTCTAATCTGTTTGTCATATTCATCCCTTGTTCTACTCCTGCCACTTACCTACACTTCCCTCAAAAACTAACTGAACAAGTCCTACATGTTTTAAGATGTGTCCTATTATGCTGTCTCTTCTTCTGGTCCAATTTCTCCAAACTGCTCTCCTCTTGTCAATTCGATTCAGTATCTCTTCATTTGTGATTCGATCTACGCATTTCACCTTCAGCATTCTTCTGTAAATCACATTTCAAAGGCTTATATTATCTTTCTTTCTGAGCTAGTTATCGTCCATGTTTCACTTCCAAACAATGCCATGCTCCAGACGAAGTCTTCAAAAATGTTGTTCTAATTAATATATCAATGATATTTCTTTTCTTAAGAAAGGCCTTCCTTGCTTGTGTTAGTCTGCATTTTATGTCCACCTTACTTCTGCCATCATTAGTTATTCTACTAGCCAAGTAACAATATTCATCTACTTCCTTTATGACTTAATTTCCTAATCTAATATTTTCTGCACACATGGCTTCATTCAACAGCACTATTACTTTTGTTTTGGATTAATTAATTAATTTATTAATTTTCATCTTGTACTCTTTCTCCAAGACTCTGTCCATACCATTCAGCAATTTCTTCAGAACTTCTGCAGACTCAGATAAAATAACAATATCAATAATGATGATAATCAGAGGTTTTTTTTTTTTCTCTGGAAGAACGTTAACTAGAACTCACTCGATCCATCCCAAACACAGAATACTTGAGTCACAGGCTACGGTTTCTATGCTGTAAATGGTGCAGTAAATTAGTTTAAAATTAATTTAAAACAAATAATATCTAACCCAATGTATAGGGCAAAATACAGCTTAACCTAATCTTTACATTAATTTTCAGACTTCAACGTAGGTAACTAGAATGTTAGTAAAAATAAAGACATGATATTAACCCATTTATGCCCAGCAGGTCGTTTGCGACCCACCCGAAAGAAAAATTTCTGCTGAGCGTATTTTTTGTTGTTTCGCATTGGTAGCGCATTCAGTGTGTGTAGTAAGATTGCCTGCACTGCCATGTCTTGGTTGGAGCAGCTTTCCCACCACATCGCAGATGCTGCACGGCAGCTAGTTGAGTCATGGTGGAACCTGCATCGCACTCTCGCTGTTATTGGTAAGTAGAAAAGTTAACAGTTTTAAAATGTAGTGTTCAGTGTGCTGATGGTGTTCAGGGATATCTGACGCATCTTTAGATGCCTTTACTATTTCAATATGTCAATTAGTTCTTACAATACACCACGAATAACATAGTGTGGGTCGCAAACGACCTGCTGGAACATTAGTGGATATTTTTATCACTTCACCGGATGATACGGGTCCTGTATCAGACGCTGATTCGGGCGACGAAGATGATGCTGTAATCCGGACAAAATGAGCAGGTCACAACTAGGGACTGAAGCACAAGACTACGAGTATTTATCAAGGTGCAAAAGCTAACGAAAAACGCTCTAAAGGTGTTGGCTTAGGGGAAAGCCTTGTTTTGAAATTCTGCAATGTTTTATCTAAGTTTAACCCCAGTGTATGCTTCTCTTTTTACTGTGATAAATTTTTTACTTGCCCAAAGTGTTGTTGTCGGAGTTAAGAAAGCGAGGAATGCGATGCACTGGTACCGTTCGGGCTAACCGGATGGAGGGCTAGCCATTGCCAGACAAGAAGACGATGAATAAAAAAGGAAGGGGATACTTTGAAAGTGCAGTTGACAAAGAAGAACAAACAGTGGCTGTGATATGGAAAGACAACAACGTTGTGAACATCCTGTCAATCGAGCATGGTGTAGAACCTATTGAAGAAGCTGGGCGGTACTCATTCGCGCTGAAAAAACCTGTGAAGATACCTCAACAACATTTTGTTTCTAAATACAAGAACATGGGAAGATTAGATCAAACGGACAACAATGTATCTACTTTCTGCATCAACATAAGAGGCAAAAAATATTATATGTCAATTCTGCTCTGGCTTCTAGAGGTTGTGATGAGCAATGCTTGGATTTTATCGAGATCTCACGGCTTGAAGCTCGACGCCCTGGCGTTTCGACGATTCATTGTGACCAGCTTGTTAGAGAAATATGGAACTCCTCCTCGGAATGTTAACACGGGTGCACCAGTGACTAAGCCATGCGGGAAAGCCACGGTGGCCATCCTCTGGTGGACAATCCGTCCCGGCAATGTTGTCGCGCCTGCAAAAGTAAAACTGTCCGAGGATGCCAAAGATGTGCTGTTGCCTTACACCATTATTGTTTTGGAGAATTCCACAAGATGTAAAGTGCACTGTGAAAATGAGAACGTATTTTTAGCTTCGTAGTTTTAGTAATTTTGACTGATTCAATTTTTTTTATGCAAGACAAAATGTTTTATAATAATGATGCCAAAGCCTGTTGTGCCATTTCAGTACTGAATATTCAAAGCAATGTGTAAGACTGACTAGGAAGCTTGACTGATAGTATATTTTATATTCTTAATGTTAAATGTTAATGTTAAATTTGGATACTCTTTACATTTTTAGGAAAGATTCCTTCTTATGGCATTTAGTGAAGAGCGACTTCTTATTGGCATTTTTTATGTGCTTTATAATACCTCTGTAGTAGATATGTCATTTTCAGTTTTCAATAATAATGAGTCATAAAATACACCAGTTGTTGTTCTTTTATCATTAAAAATATACCATGATGAACCCAAACATGAAAATAGCCAAAGCCCATGTTGGAGATATGCCCCTGGGGTCCATTCCCATTGGGTCGTTTATGACCCATGCTATAATTTTTAAACAACAAATATTTTTAAAACAATTCTCGGTGCTTTTTTGGACATAAATAAACTGATTCCAGTAGTCAAAACCATAAAATTCAATAAAAAAATTCTTGGGCATAAATGGGTTAATACTATCGTGCCCTACAAAATCTGATTTGTAGAGTCAATTCATTTGAAAAAGCAGTCCTACTCACGGATTCACTAGCTGCCATACAAACAGTATCCTCAAATATCAAACCCCATTCATCAAGAATTCATGACATGAAACATACTGAGTTCGATAGCTGCAGTTGCTTAAGTGCGGCCAGTATCCAGTAATCGAGAGATAGTGGGTTCGAACCCCACTGTTGGCAGCCCTGAAGATGGTTTTCAGTGGTTTCCCATTTTCACACCACGCAAATGCTGGGACTGTACCTTAATTAAGTTCACGGCCGCTTCCTGCCCATTCCTAGGCCTTTCCTATCCCATCGTCGCCATAAGACATATATATGTCGGTGCGACGTGAAAGCAAAATAGCAATAGACATGAAATATCTACTAACAAAATTAAAAATTTTAAAGAGAAACTTCACTTTAAAATGGATCCCTGCACATGTAGGAGTAGAAGGCAATGAACTGGCAGATAAACTATCAAATAAAAAAGGCACTAGTACCTACATGAGAACCAAACTGCTGGCAGCTAACTCAATCAAGAAGATAATCACAAGTAAAACCCTTGAAAAATGGAAGGAAGAAACTACCCAACTTATTAACAATGAAGAAATGAAAAACACCTATGGGACAAAAGAATAATAATAAGCCGAGGAAGGAAGCATTGGTGATCTTCAGATTGGAATCAGGACATGATTTAGGGGCCGATGACCTTCGATGTTAGGCCCCTTAAAACAACAAGCATCAACATCATCAAGACATGATTGCTTAGCTGCACATATTTAGAATCAAAACGTACCCATCGAAAAAGTATACCATCTGCACATTTTCTGGATCACTGATGGACTCGAAACACCTACTTCAATGCACAGGACTCAACCCAACCCAACAAAAACAAGGCAATTTACCACCCCTATACTGGACAGCCAGAAACAAGATGAAACAAGACTCTGTTCCTTAATACATTTGTACATTATTCCTGTTAAAAGTGCTTGTATACTTCTCTTGTCTAGAGATATCGATTTTGTATCGGAGTTACTTCCTAATAAAGCCATAGGTTACAACAATATTAGTACTTTTTCCATTACAGAAACTTCCATATTGGGCCATGATGCTGGTTCTGCCGTCTTCACCTGAATGTTCTTTGTTTTTTGTATCGGTCGTGAGATGTCCTCCTTCCAGGTACCAGGAGTTGACATATAGTAGGCCGAAAATCTCGTAGAAGTGGACCTACCATCTTGATAAACATCCATGAACTCACAGTTGTCAGGTGTAAGCTCTTGTTGGTGTCAATATTAAGTTAATTTTGCAAGAAACCACATTCACATTTCAGAGGTAGAAATGGAAATGCTGTGTTGATGGCATTTACAAGTGGTAGTAGTGACAGTGGAATTTTCTTCTCAACCAGGAATTCACAATGACCTGTTAGAACTTGCCTGTCTTGAATCCTTAATCGCCTACACAAATTTTGTACTTCAACTTCACCAAAAGTGACATTTTTCTGAACATGACATATCTTTTCTTTTTTACCCAACACACCTAATCTTAAGATGTTACAACTCTTGGATCTTTGTTAATAGGGCTGATATGACCATTGTTATGTTTCTCAAATACTGTATTGTTTTTAAAATGTTAATGAAGTGAAGTATCTCAGCAAAATTATACTGTGTAAAAAATAATTTTCACATCTAAATGAGCATCATGATAGAGATGAGTAATCTACAAATAAAGAACATACCTGTTTTTTTTTTATCCTTCCTTAAAATAAAGACATTTATTATTTACTAAAATGTATTTGCAGGCAGAAATGTTCTGTGTTTAATTTTCTTTCTATGTTCTGTTCAGGACAAACAAGAAGACTTGCAAGCTGCCCTTGTCAGATTGAAATATGTGGTTTCCTTTTCGGTGGATGTGATTCACCAACGCTGTGTTGTCAGAGTTCTTGACTATGCCACCCCCAAGATGATTGTTGAAGCAATTGCAGACAAAGCGAAGTTGGAGGCTAAACTAATCGCAAGAAATAAATACAATCAAGAGGTAAGCAATGCTCAGCATCTTTTTTCATTATTCTCACAGCTCACCACCCTCTAGGACCCCGGTACGACCTAGGGATGATGAGGTGAATAACCTTACCCACCAGGGTGAGAGAAGAAGAAGAGAGGGAGAGAGAGAGATAGATAGAGACCCTGGTGAGAAGGTTGCTAGCGTGTCCGCCCCAAAAATGGGGGTTATAGCGAACACGAGGGAGAATGATGGGCACAAGAAGAAGGACAACAAAGGTTCAAGCACAATAAAAAACAAGAAAACATAGAAATAACTTACCGGAAGCAGCGGAGGAAGACGACTTAAGGCCGTGGAAGTGAATGCACAAGAAAATCGGTGGCAGTGCTCCACCGAACGTGGCGAATGAAAACCAACACTCCAATGAAGTTAAAGAATTTTAATGGAAGGGCAAATAGTAGGTAACAAACCAAGTCATTAAGTTGATAAAACCTATGTTTATTTTAAGACGTAAAGCCAAAATGTAAATAAAGTCAACGTAAGGTTGAAAGATGGAAAAAGTAATTAACAATAAATAAAATAAATCAGAATATACCCAGGTATGGTTTAAAAGAAAAATTAATTCATTATTAATTAACAATTAATGGTAAATAAATACTCTTTAACAGATAATAAATTGAAAATTTTATGAAAACAACCAAGAAAGGAAAAGGATGACCTCCGTACCTAATAAAATGTGATCAGAAAACAACGGAAAACCAATAGACTTCCTTACATAAATGCTACCTTGAAATAAAATGTGATCGATCACGGATAGTTAATTAATAAAAAAACTCAGTTAACAATTATTCAATAAAATGGATCTTCAACGCGGCCGCTTCTCATAATTACCAAAATTAAAAACGTTCAGTTTCCACCAAGGACAGTTTCCAAGACATATAGAATTTTACGTAAAAATACACACCACCCGGGGGGGGAAGAAAATAGTAACCCAACTTTAAAGGGTGGTCAAAATTAATAAATAAACTTTAAAACAGAGAACGATACACTCAACTCAGAAATATATACTTCTAGATGCACACAGGCTCCAAACGCCAGACAACATTAAAACCCGACAACAATCACCGCAAAAAACGTTGCCAAGGTAACCACCAAACAAAAGCAACGCCTCCAAATAACAAGGAGGAAAACAGGCTAGAGAAAAAAATTTTAATTCCCCCAAAACCCCAGAAGGGGGAGGGGAGAAGATAACATACCAAACGAGTTAAAAAACAAACACAGGAAAGCAAACAGAAAGCCGAAGAAGGTAAAGCTCACTACCTTGGAGACTGTACCTTGGTTCACAAGGAAAGTAACAATTTAAAGTGCCAAAAAGAAACCTTTTAAATTTTAAATTAATAATCCCAATTCAGTTCACTGTGAACCTTCCACATTACTGTGATTAATTGCCGAAACTGTTTTCCAGATTTTCAATACCACACACGCTAATAGGTATTAATTTAACGACGAAGTCCAAATATTTATTATTATTATTATTATTTTTCCTGAAATCTTCGAAAATATCAAAATCCTCTTCTGGACGACGTTTAAAATGATTCAAACACTGGTACATACCTTTGGTGATGAAGAAATGAGAGGAATTTAAACCTGACCATTGTTAACGGGGAATGCAGTCACACGCCCAGCAACCAGACCTCGTTGGGAAGTATCCAGACGAAAAATAAATCCAAAAATATGATCAGAAGAAATGGCAGGAGGTCTCCAACTAGTTCACCCGGGGAAAATCCCCGTTAATGGAGGTATCACGGGGGTTTTCTGGAAATCCACCTCTCCATGGCGTAGCACTCAAACACACAAGCGCACATGATGGCTGACTGAAGCGAACTGGCTTTCGCGTCAGACGCGAGGAAGAAGCAAGACTCTCTGGTAGTAGGCCGGCGCATGCGCAGTTATGCGCAACCTCACGGAGCCCAAAACAATGCCGCGCGGGATACATTAGCTTAAAACGGTATATTGCAGAGCAGCCAATTGACACAGATATTCTAGGGCGCAAGGCCAGTTCAAAATGTTTATAAAGGGGCGGCTCACAATTTAATATTGTCTCAGCCCTCCCGCCCCGAAACGACGACAAAATCTCATGCATATGCCATCAATGATGTGGTGGTCACACATATACTAAATTTGGGCGAAGTAGTCCAACAGAAAACGACCACCAAGATTAACTAATTTTAGTTAGGAGTTCACATGACCAGGTTAATAGTCCAAGACACAGTTCCATATCACATAGTTTTTAGAAATAATTGGCGGGGTGCAATCAACATCAGTGTCCAGAAACGTTAACCGAGCACTCGGAAAATCACCAGAGTAATGTTTGTCATCAAATAGAGAGCACAATGACCAGAGTTCACCAAATATTCAGGTTCACCAATACACATTGTTTCAATGCATCACACAATGATATAGTTTATGACACATGACGCAGTTCACCTTGAGGTTTGGCAACTCTCACACTAATCACAGATATACAGACCAAAATTAAACAAAAACCACATGATTATAAGTCCACGCATCCAGGTTATTTTCTCAAGCACGGTGGTAAATTAATTTTTAATGCACGAATACCATTACAAGTCTCCTTTGATATTAAGGAAATGCATGATCTCGTGTTGCAAAAAGGTGACAACAGGGGAAATGAAACGCACCGGAAAACCCGAATGGGGGCAAAACCACAAGAAGGGGGAGGAAAAAAGAAACAAACCAGGAAATTTAAAGTAGGTGAGTATTCAGTTACAGGTTCCACAGATCTGCCAATTAACTTTACATAAGCTAGTTACCAACAAACTAGCTGAAGCCCAGAGCTCTCCACTTGATCCAATATAGTATCGAAGGAAAAGAAGGGTCATTTCAATGACAATTAAGAAATCAAAGGGAAACTACATAAAATATACCATGTTACTCTGCCACGAAGGACACTTAGCCATGACACGTAGAGAAACAATAACAAGCACACATAGAAACACAAGGTACAAACCAACACAAAATACCAACCAGGATTATGGCAGATATCCCGAAGGATCATGAACATAACGGAAGGGAAAGCAGTAATATTACTCAAGCACAAATCACCCACAAGAAAAATATATAAATAAAGGTACAGGACCACACCAAAGAATAAACGTCCTTGGAACATATGGTTTAGAATACCAGACGTTAAACTAAGAGGACACATGAATGACCTATCAAATTACACTTTTAGATATTGGAGTGACACACACACAACCACGGAGTGGCGAACTCGTCAATCGGTCCAAGGGTCAAGAACGAGGGGTTGAGCAAAAAATACACCACACTGGGATCAGCCACTTATCCTAGTTCACCAACCAAACACAGAGAAAGACTCAAACATAGAAAACTAATTTTTGAACAGACCAACGGAAAACCATCAGAGAGAAGGGACGCAGAAACCACTCGAGTTACAGAGAGGTAAGACAGGCAACAGTAGCATCGATGGGCAATCAGGAGACTCCTATAGGTTACCAGATGGAAAAATCGCGATCAGTCAGTCATCCATAACAGCCACATCAAGGTACAACTACCAAAAATAAATGCACGGGGCAACGTGGTACAGAATAGTAACCACAAACCTAATTCTGCGTGAGGAAGAACAAGTCGAAAATCCCAGAGCCAACAGATAACTAAGAATTGCCCACCCGAAGGTGTACTTCCTTGGAGTAGTGGATACCAAACCAACAGCCAAATCTACCGTGACACAGAGGTAAATTAAAGGACAAATCACATCCCAACCAAGGTGTCTTGACAGCAAACAACGTAATCCCAAACACGATTACCTACATAATGACAAGCTAGCAACACGGGTTATTCATAGAGAGATAAAGGATACCTATCCTCAACGCGTGCTCACTGACCACAACCCAACAGCACAATACAAAGCAGAAATTACAACAGCAAACCCGGTACAGATAAAGGACTAGGTCCATCCCACAGAAGCACAAAAGGAGAAATATCCTCAGGAAGGAAGTCCGACCGTACCACCGAAAACTCCACACGCCAACCGGTAGATAAGGAAAATTACACTACGTTACTAATGGTCCACAATTCAAAAGGATCCTAACAACTCACAACAACATTACCAAGTTACAACACAGGAGGTACAACCATAATGCTGGCAGGAGTGCACCAACCGAACGCCCACAGGAAAAATCGGAGACAGATTTTCTACGTAACCCCAAAACGACCCCCACAATCAAAGGTTAGGAAGATAAATTCAGCCCAAAAACCCATTACAGGAAAAATAATATAGAGGGTTCACGCATAGAATACCACTTTTAGAACAGCCGCGAAGAGTGCCCAAAGGAGGAGTGTCAGATCACTCAATCATGGATGAATACAAACATCAGTGTCCGGAAAAGAAACACCTTTAAGACACGCAGTCCATGCAGAAGGCAAGCAGGGAACCTTTCCGACACCGATAGATCGAAACACCACAATCAGAAATCGTACAATACTAAAATGGCACAAATAGCAACCAAATCATGACAAAGCACCACACATCTTCAGACACACGCACACAATGAAAGGATGACAAAATGGTAAACACTCAGGGACCAGACACACTCCCTTACATTCCATCCCAAGCACACCATAGCTCAGCAATGATTAAGTCACAAGATGATCGAAGGGTTCAGCGGAAGGAATCCGATGCGGAGCCACAGAAGAAACAAGTCTTTGAAATTACATACTAAAAGCCTAGAGAAAACAGAGGGACAACAAAGCACAATTTAAGTTAGATGTCATTAGATTTCCCCAATGGAACCTCGGTAGCGCACTACATAAGCATAAGGTTATATAACGAGGATATCTATTCCAAGGTATTAATACCACCATCACGAGACAATTAAGGAAAGACAACTTCTAACTACGAGGATCCACACCTAGAAACAGTAACATACAAGAAGTACCAAATTAGAGTCACCAACACGAGGCACAGAAACGACCAGATTGACTCGCTCGCCATCCCACAGTATGCGTGCTAAATTCCCTAACGATACAGGTCAGCTACCAAAGGTGCATCCATCCAGCGAAGATGCGGTACAATTTGCCAGATCAACCGGGTTTAATTTGAGAAACATGAACGCGCCTAATACGTTTTGCTACAGGGTCACTTACCAAAATAGAAACGGGAGACAAGAACTCCAACACCGTGCACGGGCCTTGGTACCTAGGGGCAAGTTTTGCCGAAAACTTATTCACGGCCTTACTCATTGGGTAGCACTTAACATACACGAGATCACCAACATTGAATTTTGACGGTTTCCTACCTTTATCGTACTGCCTTTTGACCTTTTCGTATGACACAGCTAGATTCCTTTTTGCTTCGTTCCAGATCTTTTGAACATCATTAGGCCTAGATAGGTCTGGGAGAAGATCCTCAATACATAGCAGGTTAGACATAGGGGAGTACGGAGTATAGCCAAACATTAAAGACATAGGCGTCTTACCATGGGACTCATGAGTAGCGGAATTAAAAGCATGGGCCAACCAATGCAGACTGGAGTCCCATTTGGACTGGTTGTCGTGATGATACGCTATCAACGCAGATTTTAAGTTCCGATTCAACCTCTCTGCATAAGAAGGATTTGGATAGTATGGAATAGTGGTGACATGTGAAATGCCCAACTCAAACAGATACCTTTTGAAGGAGTTACTGGTGAAAGAGCTAGCTTTGTCAGATACTAAGAACTTAGGTGGACCAAATGATGCAAAGATGGAATTTAGACAGGAGATAGAGGTACGTGAATTAGTGGACCTGGTGGGAAAGATCCAACAGAACCGGGAGAAGGCATCTATACAGACAAAAATGTGGGTGTTTCCCAAGGAAGATCGGGGGAGGGGTCCTACGAAATCTATGAACAGTCGTTCCATGGGGCGCGAAGCTTGTGATGAAGACAATAATCCCACCCAGTTATCCAAATTAGGTTTGCTAATGGCGCAAGATTTACAAGATTTGACCATGTTCCTGATATCACTATCCATTTTCTTCCAAACAAAGAATTGCCTGATTTTCAAACGAGTTTTGAAATTTCCTAGATGACCGCCAAGGGGTGAACAGTGGTAATACTTGAAAATGACAGGTACCAGAACTTTAGGAACGACAATTTTGGAATTATGGTCCTTGCGACCCTTACAACAGAGAACACCCTTAGATAAGGAGTAAGGTTTTACTTCGACCCCGCTACTGATCATGTCAATGATCCTTTTCAGATCCGGATCAGTTTTTTGATGATCTCCAATTTCTTGATACAGCAATGGGGAATCGGTGAGGATGGCACTAACTCCAACCGTATTGACAGCAAGCTCATTGACACACGGGTTGGCTTCCGCACAAGGATTACCTTCAAACATTCTGCTCAAGCCATCGGCAATGACGTTCTCAGACCCACGAATGTGGCGAACATTGAAATTAAAGGATGAGATTCGTAATGCCCATCTAGTTATCCTACCGGTCCTTTTGGGTCGGTTCAACACCCAAGAAAGAGCCTGATTATCGGTCTCCAGATCAAAGTTGACGTGTTCAATGAAAGATCGAAATTTCTCCAGAGCAAACAGCACAGCTAGACACTCTAGTTCATAAATGGAGTACTTAGACTCCAGATCATTGAGGACCCTGGATACGTAGGCCACGGGCCTACGCCCATCTTCATGTTCTTGTAACAGAACGCCAGCAATAGCACGCCCGGAGGCATCAGTTTGGACAATGAAACGTTTCTCGAAATCAGGAATAGCTAACAAAGGTGCATTAATCAGTGCGACCTTCAATGAATTGAAAGCTTCCTCCTGAGCTTTACCCCAAGTAAATTTTACATTCTTTCTCCTAAGGTCGTTCAACGGAGCAGCCACTTCAGCAAAGTTAGGGATGAATTTTCTAAAGAAATTGACCATACCAATGAATCGAGCAACGCCCTTGACATCTTTGGGAGGTGGAAAATCCCTAATGGCTTGAGTTCTGGAATGATCTATGGCAACGCCCTCAGAAGAAACTACATGTCCCAAGAAAGACATGCTGGGTCTGGCGAAAGCTACCTTTGATAACTTCACTGTAAGGCCAGCTTTCCTTAACCGTAGCAATACTTCCCTAACCTGCACCATATGTTCCTCAAAGGTATTCGAATAAATTAATAAATCGTCCAGGTAATTAAAGACATAGCTGAACTTAATGTCAGAGAGAATGGAATTTAACAACCTCGACAACACGGCTGCTCCACAGCTGAGCCCGAACGGAAGTCTGAGGAACTCATACAAGTTCCAGTCGGTGATGAAAGCAGTGAGGGGAATTGATCTCTTCGATAAAGGCACTTGGTAATAAGCCTGGTTCAAATCCAGGACAGTGAAAAATTTCGCACCTGAGAACCATCCAAAACAAGTATGAAGGTCAGGTAAGGGAATAGATTGGAGTACAATCTTACTATTTAGGGCCCTATAGTCAATCACAGCATGATAACCACCAGAAGGTTTGGGTACCAAGAACACAGGGGACGCATACGGGGAAGTCGAAGGTCTGATCACTCCGTCTCTCTCCATTTGCTCAATGATTTTCTTTAGTTCCAACATACGGGGTGGGGAAAGGCGATAAGGAGGGGATCGAACAGGCTGCAGGTCAGACAACTCAATGTCATACTCGAGTACGTCGGTCAAGCCTAACTTGCTAGTGAACACATCGGGAAATTCCTTGCAAAGATCACGAACTTGCCGTGCTTCGGCATCTCCTAAATGATTCAGGTCAAGCCGATCGATGTCACTAGACTCATCTGACTCAGGGTAACCCGCACACAAAACTTTAGGCATTTTCAAGGGGACGTTAATCAATTCAAATTTCAGGTCAGGAGAAAATTTAAAAAAGAAATTTCGACACTGAGGATCCAAAACAACACCGGCCCAAGATAGGAAGTTGGTACCCAGAATAATGTTACATGATAAATTGGATGTCACCAAGCACTTGATCTTCCAAGTGAAATTCCCAATCCTCAACTTGACCTTCACAGTACCCAAAATATTTAAAAACTGACAATTAGCCGAAACGCATCTTAGATTAGTGGGTTTTATTTCCGGAAGTTTACACGAGGATTTCTTTTGACAATACCAGGCATAATTCATCAAGCATACTACGCTTCCAGTATCAAGAAGGGCATCTACGGGTTCATTGTTGACCTCGACAAATGTGCACGTGCCAGAGGAGGGGGCATGAGCAGAAATACTATTGCACCTTGGGGGACACACCGGTCTTTTATGAGATTCAGGGTTTACCAACTTAGTATGGGCAGACCTTGCCCTTTCCCTTTCTAGTCATTGAGTATCATTTCTGTCTACCAAGGGGCAATTTCTTTTAACATGCTGCCTAGAGCCACAGGAATAGCAAGCGCCTGGACCACGTCTAACGTCAGGGCAGGAATTTCTTAGATGATTTCGGGACCCACAGTTGTAACATTTACGGGCATTCCCTACTTTAGGTGTTGACGGAAGGACGGGACAATTGGTAGTAGTAGGGGGAGGGAAATTCACAGGTCTGGAGGCATCCCCATGTTTGACATCTTCAGCAAAGGAACAGGCCTCTTCCAATTCTTGAAAGGTAGTAGGGCAACGGGTTAAGGAAAGATAGGAGCGGTACGCAGGAGATATTCCTTTTAAAATCCTAGAGACCATTTCACATTCTGGCACAGAAATTCTAAAAACCTTGCAAAAGAATCGCAGATCCAGCACATAAGTTAGCAAGTTCTCATGCAGGAACTGGGTCCGGAAACAGTCTTGGGGCACAAGACTTTGGAGAGCAAGAGAGGGAATGAATTTGGAAAGGACAAGTTCATGAAAGGTACTAATCGATAAATTTTTAGAGATAGCTTCAGAAATTTCTCTCTTTAGAATCCCTTCACAATGAGGGAAGAGGGCGCGGAAAATCCCCAAATCATCGACTGAGTACACGTTACCAGTCTCGGTCAACTCCACCAGAAACCGTAGGAATCGAATACACTCATCGATAGAATTTACAGAAAAGGACTTCACTCCGCGAAAAACTTCCTTTAAACAGTTAGGCGATGACGCCGAATTTAGCTTAGGGACTAAGGTTTCCAGTAAAGGAGCAGTCACACAACACGAACTTTGGGCATGGGACGAGGACGTAATTTGGTGGGAAGGGACACTCAGGGTAGGTACAGTAGGGTTAAGTCCAGTAGAAATAGAACAATTCTCCATATCTCTGTTAATCAACAGCAAATCTAAATCAGAGGTGATGCCAGAAACCACCGTTAACAATCTAGCACATTCTGACACAAAAACAGAATCAGGCTTAATGGATAATATATCCTGAATTCGGCCCGAGTAGTGGTCAGCTCTGGCCCTCAGCCGGTTTACTTGGGCCTTGGACGGAGGCAATTCAATAAATTCTTCACGAATAATGTTAATTTCGTTAAGATTGTCACAGATTAGATTAAGGTACTCACCCACTCGACTCCTGTCAATAGAAAATACATTAATGGGGACCTGGGAGTTGGCTGATAGCAAGGCAGCGCACTCAGCGACAGTACGGGCAGGTTCAAGGCCACGAATGGATAACTCGTACTCCTATTCGGCACGACGCACTAAGGAGGGGTTCGTAACGGCACGCGCCATGGTAGCAAACATGGAACAAAATAATTTAAAAAATTACACAAGATCCTTGCACTCCCTTTCACAATAGTTATTGACAATAACACTTTTAGCTTCTTAATTTTTGATTTCCATCCACCAACATTCGCCACAGCACTGCACCGAGCAAGGGTAGGAGGGGAGGAAAGATAGGTTGCGCAAGGCAGAAACAACAGAGATTAGGCAGCAGAGCAACAACAACAACAACAGGTCTGCTACCACTCAAATCGGGTTCAGAACAACAGTGGAACAACAAACAACCACCGCTCTGATACCACTCTCTCAGCTCACCACCCTCTAGGACCCCGGTACGACCTAGGGATGATGAGGTGAATAACCTTACCCACCAGGGTGAGAGAAGAAGAAGAGAGAGAGAGAGAGAGAGAGAGATAGATAGAGACCCTGGTGAGAAGGTTGCTAGCGTGTCCGCCCCAAAAATGGGGGTTATAGCGAACACGAGGGAGAATGATGGGCACAAGAAGAAGGACAACAAAGGTTCAAGCACAATAAAAAACAAGAAAACATAGAAATAACTTACCGGAAGCAGCGGAGGAAGACGACTTAAGGCCGTGGAAGTGAATGCACAAGAAAATCGGTGGCAGTGCTCCACCGAACGTGGCGAATGAAAACCAACACTTCAATGAAGTTAAAGAATTTTAATGGAAGGGCAAATAGTAGGTAACAAACCAAGTCATTAAGTTGATAAAACCTATGTTTATTTTAAGACGTAAAGCCAAAATGTAAATAAAGTCAACGTAAGGTTGAAAGGTGGAAAAAGTAATTAACAATAAATAAAATAAATCAGAATATACCCAGGTATGGTTTAAAAGAAAAATTAATTCATTATTAATTAACAATTAATGGTAAATAAATACTCTTTAACAGATAATAAATTGAAAATTTTATGAAAACAACCAAGAAAGGAAAAGGATGACCTCCGTACCTAATAAAATGTGATCAGAAAACAACGGAAAACCAATAGACTTCCTTACATAAATGCTACCTTGAAATAAAATGTGATCGATCACGGATAGTTAATTAATAAAAAAACTCAGTTAACAATTATTCAATAAAATGGATCTTCAACGCGGCCGCTTCTCATAATTACCAAAATTAAAAACGTTCAGTTTCCACCAAGGACAGTTTCCAAGACATATAGAATTTTACGTAAAAATACACACCACCCGGGGGGGGAAGAAAATAGTAACCCAACTTTAAAGGGTGGTCAAAATTAATAAATAAACTTTAAAACAGAGAACGATACACTCAACTCAGAAATATATACTTCTAGATGCACACGGGCTCCAAACGCCAGACAACATTAAAACCCGACAACAATCACCGCAAAAAACGTTGCCAAGGTAACCACCAAACAAAAGCAACGCCTCCAAATAACAAGGAGGAAAACAGGCTAGAGAAAAAAATTTTAATTCCCCCAAAACTCCAGAAGGGGGAGGGGAGAAGATAACATACCAAACGAGTTAAAAAACAAACACAGGAAAGCAAACAGAAAGCCGAAGAAGGTAAAGCTCACTACCTTGGAGACTGTACCTTGGTTCACAAGGAAAGTAACAATTTAAAGTGCCAAAAAGAAACCTTTTAAATTTTAAATTAATAATCCCAATTCAGTTCACTGTGAACCTTCCACATTACTGTGATTAATTGCCGAAACTGTTTTCCAGATTTTCAATACCACACACGCTAATAGGTATTAATTTAACGACGAAGTCCAAATATTTATTATTATTATTATTATTTTTCCTGAAATCTTCGAAAATATCAAAATCCTCTTCTGGACGACGTTTAAAATGATTCAAACACTGGTACATACCTTTGGTGATGAAGAAATGAGAGGAATTTAAACCTGACCATTGTTAACGGGGAATGCAGTCACACGCCCAGCAACCAGACCTCGTTGGGAAGTATCCAGACGAAAAATAAATCCAAAAATATGATCAGAAGAAATGGCAGGAGGTCTCCAACTAGTTCACCCGGGGAAAATCCCCGTTAATGGAGGTATCACGGGGGTTTTCTGGAAATCCACCTCTCCATGGCGTAGCACTCAAACACACAAGCGCACATGATGGCTGACTGAAGCGAACTGGCTTTCGCGTCAGACGCGAGGAAGAAGCAAGACTCTCTGGTAGTAGGCCGGCGCATGCGCAGTTATGCGCAACCTCACGGAGCCCAAAACAATGCCGCGCGGGATACATTAGCTTAAAACGGTATATTGCAGAGCAGCCAATTGACACAGATATTCTAGGGCGCAAGGCCAGTTCAAAATGTTTATAAAGGGGCGGCTCACACAATTTAATATTGTCTCAATTATATATTTTCTGATTTCTGAAAGTTTTGCTAAAGTATGGATCTATAGTCCCTAAAATGCATGTTAAAGATGTAAGTATACATGAAGATGCAAGTTCATTCAATTTCAAACCATTAAAATGTATCAAAAATTAAGTTCCCCAAAGAGAACCATAATTTAATGTCACTGGCTCTGAATATTATAAGCATTCAAGTTCTTTCGACCTTTTCAGTTGTGAAATTACCATTGTTTCGCCTCCTTGAGACGTCAGGCTCATCAGTTGAATTGCCGTACTTTTCCAAGATGGCTAGTGTGCCACTGAGACACCACCGCAAGCCTCCTTTTGAGGCACAATCAATGACTGTGCGCTAAGGGAAATATGTTCCTCTAAAAGTTTCATGTTTTCCGTTTGCTTTTATATCATATATTGGATACTTATCTTGTATTTGCAATCAGTGAAATTAAATTATGGTTCCTTTCATGGAACTTAACTTTTGATATTAAAGCTAAAGGCAGGTATTTATAGCAAGTGGAGGTATATATCTCACCTAATTTACTGTCATTGCATATGGTGTCTCACCTCAGTCGGGGAGAATGTCACTCTCTTGGGGGTCCATTCAAATGAAATCATTGATTGCGTCTCAATAGGGCACTAACCGCCAACATTTTGGAGATGAGCTCGATGCCACACTGGAATGAAAGTCTGGTCATTTCATGACTAAAAAGAAATCTAAACAGCTTGAGGTATTCACTGTTGTAAGAACTTTAAAGTTATTGTTATTTAAAAATCAGTTGTTTTCTTAACCCATTAGCGTCTGAATTAATTTTTTTCTGAGATTTGCTTATTTATTGTGTCTTGCCGCATGTTTGAGACCAAAATAAACTAATAAAACAAGTTTCAGAATTTTGGAATCGCTAGGTCATAAGATATTTGATGTTGCCTATGGCAACGCTAGGCGCTTGCACTACCTATTTTTAAACAATGAGTTTTGAAAGTCAAATTTAGGTTGCAAAGTGTCTTTTTGTTTTTGTGCAATAACAATGTTGAAATATTTTAGCATTATTTATTTAAGAATTTGGAATATCAGTTTTTATTCACATCACAGCAAGAAGAAAAATAGAATTACTGAACAAAGGAGAAAATATTTGTTTGCAGAACATAGACACATATGTACAGTCCGTTGCCTGTCAAAAAAAACCACTCATTGTAACAGTAGAATAAAATCAAAAATAAGAAAATGAAGAATCAAAGAACTTCAGCTGCAGTTACAAACTATAGAGTAACTACAGTAGTCTATATTTTCGGAGGCATATAAAAGCCCACCCTCAGTACTTGCGTGTTAGCCACAGAGATAGGAAATGACAATCTTTCACTGTCTTCATATCATCCTGCGTGTCCCAATAAGAATGCTTGGAGGCAACCTATTATAAATATCTAGAAATTAAAAGTATGGCGATAAAGCAACGAATTTCATTAGAAGTTATTTGTGGGTCCGTACAATTTAAAAACATTGCATACGTTTTAGTCTCTCGAACTAAATGTGCGATCAGCTGGTTATCTGTAAACAGTTCAAAAATGTTAACAACAGTCATGGATTTTCACTTGCTATAACTGCTATAAATTTCTGCCATTATTCCTGAAGCTGGGGAGCCCGTAGACTGTCCTGCTTGTAAATTTTTCCATTAAAGGTAAAATAATTATTGGAGGTTACAAATTCTAAAATATTTAAGAATTCTTCTATTTCTTGTATGCTTAATTTTCTGTGTTTTAGAAAATTGTCCTTGATGATCTTAGAAATTTATTTAGACCATTTGGAAAATTCCAAAATTCACAATAAAATTAAAGGTATTGTATTCTGGACACGCTATGTCGATGATATATTTGCCATAATAGATCATAACATCTCCAACAGTGACATCGTTTCTCGAACAGTTAAATGCGGTCGATCCATGGATCAAGTTTACTTCCGAAGTTGAAGTTAATACGGTAATTCTTTAAACTTCTTAGATATCACTATCAACAACAGCTCCAATAAATTCTCTTACACTATTTTCAGGAAGCCCACCCATACTGTTTATACCATTCAGCAAGATTCAATACATCCGGAATCCCAAAAAAGAGCAACCTTTTATAGTTTGATCCATAGAGCCTTCCATGTCCCTTTACCTGATGCAGATCGTAAAAAAAAACTCGACTCCATTCACATAATAGCGAGAAAAAACGGTTTTAGTAAGCATTTCATTGACAGGATAGTCAACAAAATTGTCAACAAACCCAGTTCAACCCTTCTTTGAAAAAACAAAACAAAAAAAAAACATACAACTATGCCTCTTTCACCTATACCAATTATAAGATTTTCGAAATCGCCAACATTTTAAAGAAGCATAAGGTCAACATTGCTTTTAAAACAGTTAACAATAACATTAATCTCTTTTACAACCATCATAAAATCAACAACACTATGAGGAAATACAATAAATCAAGTGTATATAAGTTGAATTGCAATCAATGTTCCGCGAGCTATATTTTGCAAACCGGGAGAGGCTTTTTGATCAGATATAAGGAACATGTCAACGCCGCTAAACATAGAAGATACTCCGCCATGAGCACTCATATGACAGAGTCCAATCATTTCTTCACTTCCATAGAACAGGACCTAAAAATTCTTTATTTTCATAATAAGGACAGTTTACTCAACATTTTAGAAAACATTTATATCAACATAGATCAAAAACGCAACCCCACTCTTAATTTGAATGAGATTTCTGAAACTAAGAATGTAATTTTTGAGGCATTGCTCAACAGTTCCTATTTCGACAAGCATTCAAACAAGCTTCCACGTGATTGCTCCCCGCCTATTGATTCTAACCTTCCCCTAATTTCCCCTCACTCCAGCTCCCATCACACACGACCTCCATAGTTCGTCTTCAGTCAACCACAATCATCCATGCTAAGCTAATTACTCTTGAGAGGCAAGAACCCAAGTAATCAGATGTGCCGCATTCTTCCCTTTCTTTCATTCTTATATCGTAAGATACAAGAAAACTTGCCTAATTTCAATAATTACAATAGTACTTATTCTTATTCTAGGGCCAACCACTGTATTTCTACATACGTCATACGATCAGATATCCCACCTAATTTTTAATAAGAAATGTCAACTTTGCACCAATTAGACGATCCTTTATATCATCTCACTGGATTCCCTACACATGCTCGTTGATTGTCTTTTTTCTACTAGAAATAACATTGTGCACCTAATTGTCAGCTTTTACCGACGGACCTGAATACTGCATGTCAACAGCACCCTCAAGAAGAATTTTAATACCAAGTTTTACTGTATCATCTCATGCGTATAATTTTAAGTTTGTTCATCAGCAACTTTTGAATGTTTGTGCTCGGAACAATCTAGAACAGCCTCACTATTTTAATTGACGTATTCGGCAACCCGATTTATTTCAGTGTGTTATTCTGTCCTTGTCTTTTTTGTGCTTTTTCTTGAATATTTTACGGCTGATGATGTCTACAAGTTAGACGAAACATGTCTCGTCATATTTTAAATAATGTTGTTTAAATAATTAGACAATAAACTTTTGGTATTGTAAAGGTGGAATATTGACTTAACCTTAAAGTATACTGTATTTACGCAAATAATCCCCGCCACCGAATAATCCCTGCACCCTAACTTTAGGAAGGCTGATTTTGAAAAAAAATGTCAAGAATGACTCAAATAAAACCCGCTCCCCAATTTTGTGCCTCAATTTAAAAAAAAATTGCAGGTATCATTCGCATAAATACGGTATTACGGCGGATAATTGGTTCGCAGACTTGAACTTGATAGTTGACTTCAAGAGATTATCTTATGTCGACACCATTAGAAGGAATAAAAGATGTCTTCCAGCTGAGCTTACGAATTGAAACAAAGGACACTAAAGTCATCAATGTTTGGTTTCAATGAATATGCCACTTTAGCCTCCTATGTTCCTAAGAAAAAAAGAATAATTGTCCTGCTCGTTTCCAGTCATCATTTAGATGACGACTTGATTGATGATGAAAGTGGAGAAAATGCCAAACCTATAATTATGACATGCTGTAACGGGACAAAGGGTGGAGTAGATGTCGTGTATAAAATGTGTGGGAGTTACAACGTAGCCCAAAATACCGCACATTATCCACTAGATATTTTCTTTGCTGTGTTGAATGAAGCTGGCATAAATGCTCAAGTAGTGGCTATTGGGAACGGAATGAATGTCGGTAGAAGAAGACTGTTTCTGAGCACACTCTCTGAGCAGTTGGTGTCAGAAGAGATTAGGCGAAGGAGCATGTATCCAACGGATCTCCATTCAACACTGCATTTCCAACTTGAAAAGTACCAACCTGCAGAGCAAGGCAAAGAAGCAATAGCCACTGGAACTACGCTTCCTCCACTTGCTGAAAAGAAATGATGTGACGACACTTGCAAGCTTGCTAAACTGGAGAGGATCACTAGAATGACAAGGCACAGCTGCAAGATATGTAAGAAACATTTCAGCCTGGAACACGGAAGAATGATTTGTCATGAGTGCTTCGAAAATATGGACTTGGGAAAATAAAAGGAAAGATGAACAGTTCTTTCTGTATTTTTTCTTTAGTTTTGTAATACATTGCATACTTTTCTGTTTTTGCATTATTATTATTATTATTATTATTATTATTATTATTATTATTATTATTATTATTATTACTTCAAATTCTGTGAACAAGGTTACAGTATATCATGCTATAGTTTTTATTGCAGGGTATATTACTGTGTGTGAAATAAAGACTACCTAAGAGATATGACACTGAGTATTCTTGTAATATTTGAAACAAGATAAAACAACCTGCAGGAATTTATTGTTGCTGTTAACAATGGAAATAAGAGTAAAAGGAATGTCAACATTATTTAACTTGATTATATCCAAACATGTCGAAAACTAAGTACACAATGGTGCCTCTTAGATGCCGTGCGACTTATCGTGTCAAAATTAGAGTGCGACCGACGGAGGGTTAATGGAAAAGCACTGGGAAAAAGGGAAACCACTTTTTCTACTATTCCCAGACATCGAAAAGGCTTATGATAGCGTACCAGGGGAGCATATCTGGAAATGTCTAAAAGAGCTGGGAGTTTGCGACAGTCTTATTGCAAAAGTGAAGGTGCTGTATGATAAAACTAGAAGTTGTGTGCAAGTGGGTTGCAGGCTGTTCAGATGGTTTTGAAACGAAGAGAGAAGTACAGCAAGGCAGTGCTTTGTCACCCCTCTTATTTATCACCGTGATGGATGCCATAATAAAGGCTGTAGAAAGGAAGGAGCAGCAGGCCTTGCAAGCTTTCATCTTTGCAGATGACGTGGTGATCGGGGGTGAAACCGAAAATGATGTTGAGAAAAAGCTTCAGAAATGGAGTCGAGAGCTTAAGAGGTATGATTGAAATATCAATAAGGCTAAGACGGTGGTGATTAAGTTACAGAGGGGATATGACAAATCACAAATCAGAATAAACGACAGCAAACTGGACAGTTCCAGCGTTTAAGTACTTGGCTAGTATAGTATCAAAAGAATGACTGACTGACTGACTGACTGATTCATTATCACAGAGCCAAAATTACTGGACATAAAGAAATGAAATTTTGAGGACACATTTATATTGCAATCTAGGGGCTCAATAAGGGAGGATATTTCGATATTCCATCGCTAAGGGGGTGAAAATGGGGGTGAATTTTAAAAATGTGTGTATCTATACTTCAAAAACTTAACAGTTTAAAGATGTGAAAATTGGTATTTGGACTCTTCGTTAAAAATAAGGAAATATGTATTTTTCTTGTTTTTGGAAAATCCTCTTACATAGGATGAAAAAAGGTGAAAAAGGGATTGAATACCTTTTATGAGGATACATAAATTTCAAAAACTGAAGATGTTACAGTCATGAAAATTAGCATTTGGAATCCTCTTTAAAAATAAAGAAACACAATTTTGTTTTTGGAAAATCTACTTAAGAGGGATAGACAGGAGTGACAAAGGGAGTGAATTTTTAAAATGAGTATATCTACAATACATCTAAAAAAACGTAACATGTTACAGACATGAAAATTGGTATTTGGAATCTCCTGTAAAAGTAAAGGAACACGCACAATATATTTCTGGAATTTTTAAAATGAGCATATCTATAGTATATCTCAAAAACCTAACTTATTACAGACTAGTTGATGTACCCGTGCTTCGCTACGGGATTCTCAGAAAGTCTGACTTTGTGGTTTTCCTAACCTGAAATCAACATAGGTCATTACAAAAACGTAAGTATGAATGTAGCGATTAAAAGCAATGCTATCATATAAAATACTCGATCAAATGGAAAGCCGCACGTTTTATCACTTTTAACGAAAAGTGCTGCGGTTAGATTGCGTTGCCAGTCTAATAGTCCAAAGTTCCAGAGCTGGGATGACCAGGCCGCAGATTGCCATGAACACTCATCTGCCAGTATTCCGCTAAATATGCACACTGTTCATTCCAATCAGTGCCTCAGAGTAGAGATTGAATAGCCCGAATGTTATGATGATCCAGTGTGTTACGTACCAGTAGTATCAGAAAATTTATAAACCAGGGGAATTGCATGCTAAAGAAGAAAGTTATCTCACTCCCCAGCTACTTCCCACCAATATTCAGACAGGCTGTTACACACTGTACGACTGGGCGAGTTGACCGTGTGGTTAGCGGTGCGCAGCTGTGAGCTTGCATCCGAGAGATAGTGGATTCGAACCCCATTGTTGGCAGCGCTGAAGATGGTATTCCGTGGTTTCACACTTTCACACCAGTCAAATGCTGGGCCTGTACCTTAATTAAGGCCTAAGGCACTCCTAGCCCTTTCCTATCCCATCGTCGCCATAAAACCTATCTATGTCGGTGCAACGTAAATCAAATAAAAATACTCTGTACGCAGCAATAATCCTATCTACCGGAGATGAGGGGCAACAGAAGACACAAAGCACATCACGACAAACAATGGTCAATGTAATGTTATTGTTGATCAATGTTATGAGCTTTCTATATTGTAGGCCTTCACATTTAGTTTTCTTTCGACTCTGTGATTTGTAAAATATTTTATACCATACACTGTAGTTTCTTATTCTCCGACTTTACATACCGATTTTCATTAAATACTGTTTACCCATTTTCTCGTTACTCGGCGCTGATATGGACTTAGTAACAAAAAACCAAATTCATGAATATCTTTGTGATCATAGCCAGTACGGTAAGAATGTATAAGACATGAATAATAGGAAATATAATACTATATAACCTTAGTTATGTAGCATTCATCGATTACACCTCTAATAAGAAATATTTGAGAATTACATTTTAGGCCTTCCCCTAAACTACCATTTCACTCAGCGTGAATAAAATAATTTACAGCCTAGACTATAGCGACTTATTTCCTAACTTTGCATACCGATTTTCATCAAGATAGGACTACTAATAACAACAATATTTGAGAATTGAATTTTACGCCTTCCCCTAAACTACCATTTTTATCAGCGTGAATACAATTATTGATAGCCTAGATTGTAGCAGTTTATTCCCCAACTTTGCATACCCATTTTCTTTAAAAATACGACCACTAATAACAAAAATAGTTGAGAATTCAATTTTAGGCCTTCCCCTAAACTACCATTTCACTCAGCGTGAGTAAAATGATTTATAGCCTAGATTGTAGAGGCTCATCCCCGGACTTCACATACCGATTTTCATTAGACCACTAATAACATAAATAGTTGAGAATTCAATTTTAGGCCTTCCCCTAAACTACCATTTCACTCAGCGTGAGCAAAATGATTTATAGCCTAGATTGTAGAGGCTCATCCCCCGACTTCACATACCGATTTTCATTAAATTATCTTCAACCGTTTCCTCGTGATGCGTGTACATACATACATACAGACAGACAGACAGACAGACAGAAATTACGGAAAAGTAAAAAGTGCATTTTCATGTTACTATGGACATGACCGATACAGAAATACCATTATTTTCAAATTCTGAGCAATGTACAGACAAAACTCTTATTTTATATATATAGATGTGAAAATTGGTATTTTTAATCCCTTTTAAGAATAAAGTAACGTGCAATTTTTTGTTTTTGGAAAAAGCAATTAAGGTGGGTGGGGGTAAAATGACTGAATAAAGGGTTGAATTATTTTTATGGGATACTTGTATCTCAAAAAATGAAGATGTTACAAACATGAAAATTTGAATTTGGAATCTTCTTTAAAAATAAAGAAACATATAGTTTTTGTTTTCGGAAAACCTACTTAAGGGGGTGGGTGAAAAGAAATGAGTTCATTAATATTAAAATATGTCTCTTATACAACATTATACTGTAAGTCAGCTCACTTACTGTCCACATATGATTGAAGTCTTGTGCAATGATGTGACATACGAACTGAGAGAATACTGAGCTGTTCTTCCCAATATAAAACAGGTACTTTTGAGTGGTCATGAGCATGACTCATAGTCATAGGGCAGGCTAGAGTCAAGTTTAATTAATTGTCAAATGCCAACTAAGTTATAATACTCAGATTCATTAAACTAATAAATAGTATAACCTAATAGCCTACCTGCTTACTAGCCACTTTAAAATTATGTTTTGACTACCTTTTTAACACTGCAAATAAATCCATCTATTATTTAAATCTCCCTGTAAGAAGAGGACAGTGAATGAAAGTGGGTATTATTTTCAAATAAGCTGAGCTCGAGAGTCCATTATAGCACACGATTCTTTCAGTGTACCATAGCTCTGTATGTATTGCTTCAGAGGAAGTTCGGCTCCCCGCCAATGTCCAGTGTACCGATAATGAACCGTGTGTGTGTGTGTGCGTGTTGTCTCTCACTGATCCATGACTGCGTACGATTCTTTCGGTGTTCCATGGCTCACTGTATGTCTCGCTGTAGGGGAAGCTCGGCTCTTTGCCATTGTCTAGTGTGCCAATAAGGAGCCGTGTGTATCTTGTGTCTCACTGAGCCGTGCTCGCGCGTGATTCTTTTGGTGTGGCATGATTCACTGTCTCTCTGCAACGGAAGCTCAGCTCCCCGCCAACGTCTAGTGTCCTGCTAGTGAGCCGTAAGTGCGCCGCTCAGCACTGTCTGCTGGGAGTAAGCTGAATCGTGTGCCGTGAGTTCGCCGTTCCTGTGAATCGATTCACTCGGACACTTGAATGAATTGATACAATGCTTTGAATCATGCATTCAGTAGCCAACACTATAGCACACTACTGTAAGTGACCATTGCCACTGGGATATTTTCCATTTGTATTGCATTTGTTAATAATAATAATAATAATAATAATAATAATAATAATAATAATAATAATGGAGTCCCATTTCCATGTGACATCCGAAGCACTCCTTGGAACAACTTGGTGAGCAAAATGGAATTCAGTGGGGAGCTATCAAAATGAATGGGGTTTATGGAAGAAAGATAGAATGACCTAGCTGAGTCAGCAAAGAGGATGCATCTGGATGTATTATGAATTAAACTAGTAGTATTTCTTGCCATATTTTCTTTCCATGGAATTGCTGCTTGTAGTAGTAGTAGTAGTAGTAGTAGTAGTAGTAGTAGTAGTAGTAGTAGGGTGATTATGGTTTAACTTCACTTTATTATCTATTTACTACTATTTACACATGTTTATGACGTGCTCTAGCATATGTGCTTAACAAAGGATGTACACCCTTCTTACACTGTTTACAAATGTATCTGGTCTTTTTCCTTTACCACCTTGACTAGTACTAATCTTGCTGCATACGGAACAGTTGCGGGGGGTTTTTTTCCCGGTAGAAGAGTAACGGGTTCGTTGCCTGCCCGCAGGAGCTGAATTGCTGCTTGGTCACCAAGCCACTCAACAGCAAGTTCCTCAACTAATGAATTTTTTTTTTTTTTGCTTTACGTCGCACCGACACAGATAGGTCTTATGGCGACGATGGGACAGGAAATGGCTAGGAGTGGGAAGGAAGCGGCCGTGGCCTTAATTAAGGTACAGCCCCAGCATTTGCCTGGTGTGAAAATGGGAAACCACGGAAAACCATTTTCAGGGCCGCTGATAGTGGGGTTCGAACCTACTATCTCCCGAATACCGGATACTGGCCGCAATTAAGCGACTGCAGCTATCGAGCTCGGTACTAATGAAATTGTGAAGTCGAGTCTTGATAGGGGTTTGTCTGTATTATCTTTATACAAAATGTACAAGTTGATTATCATTCTTCCAAAAATGTGAAATTTCACTTTTTTTTTTTTTTTTTCCAATACTTAAGTGTCTGGCAGTATAGCATTTGATCTGATGAGTCAACTCCGCCCATATAAGAATTGTACTGCTGAATAACAGATGGTTTGCTGGTTGTAAATAACTTGTTTCCTTTCTTCTTTGATTTTATTTCACTTTTTGCCTCCGCCTTTGTAAACAGGAGAAGTACTAGCTAGTGCTAGCACCTGGCAGCAGACTTACTTCCACCACCTACTACAACAAAACATCAGCTTTTACAAGGTTATCAGTGCTACCAACTTTAAAACTATTGTTTATAGTCTTATTTAATCCAATACTAGTCCAAAACATGTATTATTATTAAAATGAATAAATAACTTGGAAAATATTTTTTGCCGGATCGGACGTTGGCGTTTTTAGACTAAACCTTGAACGTCTGATCAATCGGACGTTGGCGGTTAAAGTGTTAAATTGCTCTACACGTGATCCCTGGGTAGCGCTAAGTGAGCAACAGCATACAGGCGCACAGTGCATAATTTCAGGAATCTAGCCGGCCATAAATCGTATCTCGGAAACTAATGGACTGATTTACATAAAACTTAGTATGTAACTGCTGTTATTGGAGATAATTAAGTGTGTGATCAATCAAGTACAAAGAACAAATTACTACGCCAGGAATAGATTTAGTAACCTTTCTTTCTTTCTTTCTTTCTTTCTTTCTTTCTTTCTTTCTTTCTTTCTTTCTTTCTTTATCTATTTAGCCTTCAGGGTTGGTTTTTCCCTCGAAATCAGCGAGGCATCCCACCTGTACCACATCAAGGGCAGTGTCCTGGAGCTTCAGACTCTGGGTCGGGGGATACAGCTGAGGAGGATGACCAGTACCTCTCCCAGGTGTCCTCACCTGCTATGGTGACCAGAGGCCTTGCGGGGGGTATGGGAAGATTGGAAGGGATATACAAGGAAGAGGGAAGGAAGCATTAGTAATCTTTGTAATTTCAATAATTCTTTGTTATAGCTTTAAGAAATTAAATAGATGTTAATAGTGGGACATGCTGTTTAGTATGTTTAAAAAGAGATACAGGAATACATGTAATTGCCAAACAATTTATTCATTAGATGCAGTTACATCAGAATCGCTATCGTCAGTCATTATCTCCTTCGGTAGATCCAGATACAGGAGGCTCAGAGAGTAAATTGAGCACTTCTCGTGAAAGCGGAATCAACTTCCTCCTCCTTGATTTCCCTAAGCTGGTAATATAAGGGTCCGATGATATAAGCAGCGTATGGAAAAGCTCAGTATTTGTGCTTTCTGGAAGGTTTCCTATTATCTTTATTCCTGGTCTTCTGGGCTTCCTTGTAGAGTTGTCCAATAGGTATAATACAGTGCCTAATGACCTCCTCTCCATGAATCAGGAGTTTGTGCAACGTTACAGGCATGTAGTACGATTTGTATTTTTGTGAGTACAATTGTATATTTTCCTTTGCGTACATGCCAAATGTCACTTTATCAATGACATACCCACACGAAAGAGTTTCTACGATGGCACGTAGATGGTTTATTAAATTTATATCTACTCCAGTAATATCTTCAGAAGTGGAAGCCTCTCTGAAGAATCTTCTAGCCGTTTCCATCATTGGTATTGCCAGCACTTTGCTTCGGATATCAACCAATAGACGCATTTCCTCCCTGAACTTCTGTAGTGAAGTCATCTACAGTATTCATTTATTGCGTGTGCATTTTAGGCTTTAAATCAGTGTGTAAATTTATTGTGTTGAGTGAGAGTTGTGCGATAAGCCTACATGTGTGATTTATTTCTTTGACATAAATACTGTGATATTTTTTAGTCATCTGCAGTATTTATTTATTTATTGCGTCTGTTTTCTAGCTTTTATTGTGTGGATAAATTTATTAAATGCAATTAAATACATCCCCCGCCCCTCAAGCCCATAAAATTATTTGTCTTAATTTCTCTCGCAATTTGCCTTATATTTCAGTGCTGAGGTTTCTTATGTGCCGTAGTTTACCTCTGATTCTGTACAAACCAAAAGTGGCCTCTGTAAACCTCACGTCCCCTTTAGTTCATAAAAGTAATTTGTAGCTTAGTTTCTTCAGCCTTTTGTCTTGAACTTACATACGGAATTTCACAAATTTATGTGCCGCCGTTTTCCCGTGATGGCGTTGAGCAGAGCCGTTCAGTTTGGCAACCCTGTTGTCATAAGAACAATACTGTTTTCTTAACATGGAATGAGCTATAGTACTGGCAGGCTCATCCTGACATTCTTGTGATGCACGTCCTTCTGCAAGGCTCATTCTCTGCTCGAACCAACTTTTGTTGTACTTCAGCAATTTGTCCCTTTTTCTACTATATTTTGTCCAGCGTGATCGAATTTTAGCACACAAACTACTGACAGATTTCCTTATTGACTTGTATACATCCTCAGAACAATCCTCAAAGCCTAAATGTTCAATTACAACATTCGCAATATCATAGTTCCACTTATATTCCCTGCTGTTCCTCAACAGCTCGAAAACCGACCTCCGGGTTACAGAGTACATGACTCCTGAAAAAAGTTAATTACTCTCATGGTCGCGCCTGGTTGCAGCAAAAGTCACAGTTTTCTATTCATTGAAATATAGATAACTCATCCAAAAGACTTTCATTGCGGAAATCAAAGGCAATCCATTTTGAAAGTCAGCTCAAATTTGTATAATTAGATAGCGCTTGGACACCGTGTACCTGAATTTTAAGTGCATATTGCGGACAACAGTATAGTAATTTTCAGAAAATGCTACATACTTTATAAAATACATACCTTCATTTAATATAATCACATTGCAAGCTAAAGAAATATTTAGTTCTGACGTCTTTACTGAGCCCTCACATAATAATAACTGCGTGTTCGCCTCGCCAGAATATGATGCCCTAACGGAGGAGAGCCACTTTAGGCCTTCGGTGAGATTAGGTAATTAGACAGCGCGACTTTTCAATACTTAATTACTGTACCCAAGAGTCTTATAAACACGACTCACAGAAAATGCGAACCAAAGACAAGGGTTGAAAATGTTATTTTGGCCGGCTGGATGCTAGAAATTACCCACTGTGAGGCGGTCCAACTGTTTGTTGAATTTCAACAGATCTCCTGGCCATATGGACTCAAAATATGATTGCAGTGAATGCATACAATAAATTTTGAGTGAGCCATCAACAAACTGAGAGATCCAAACTGCAAGCATCCAAGTTATGTTATTGTCAACTTTCATGCTGATGTTGTTATGAAATAATGAGACAGTTTTCCAATAATGACCTGCTATCATATTGTTTGTTTCAGATACTGGTGTCAGTAATGAATGACAGTGGCATAGAAGAAAAAGATCTGCCTCCATATCTCTCTGAAGACCCTTCTCCTACCAAAGACAAGGCTGTCTCAATGCTGGGAGAGCTTAAGGCAAATGCTTGTGGAGTGTACAAATGGTTCCAGGACTCATTCTTTTGGTAGTAGTGTTTGTTAAATGTACTGTACATGTCTGTAAAGTTATCAGTGTGTGTTTATTTATGGGCACAAGAAGATATGTAGTTTAGTTTACCGAAAACCTGACCTCTACTTTGAATAAACTTTTACAACTGATCATTTCTTTCAATTTGTCTAAACATACTGCTGGATTTTCCCTTTCTTGGAATCTACATCATTTTTGGTCCTAAACA
Source organism: Anabrus simplex (assembly GCF_040414725.1). Lineage (NCBI taxonomy): Eukaryota > Metazoa > Arthropoda > Insecta > Orthoptera > Tettigoniidae > Anabrus > Anabrus simplex. The sequence goes on from NC_090269.1 coordinate 239,301,280, forward strand.
TAGGTAGAGTAGAGTCCCACACTCGAGCTAATGTGGACTGAGAGGGTGTCAAGTTTTACGGTTATTCACAACTCATAATATTTTACTGCATATTACTCTAATGAAAGTTCTACCACAATACAACATACCCTAAAATAATTGTTTAACCAAAAAAGTGGCTTCCAATCGAGGGATAGTGGGTTCGAACCCCGCTGCTGGCAGCCCTGAAGATGGTTTTCTGCGGTATCCCATTTTCACACAAATGTTGGGGCTGTACCTTAATTATGGCCACAGCTGCTTCCTTCCCACTCCTAGTCCTTTCCTATCCCATCATCGCTATAAGACCTATCTATGTTGGTGCGACATAAAGAAAATTGTAAACAGATGATAATAATAATAATAATAATAATAATAATAACAGTTAAAAATTAAAGAAGAAACATATTTTTAAAACTGAGGAATTGACTAGTTCTTTGTAGGAAAACTTTTGTGATACCTAACTCTCTCATGCACTCATTTTGTCTTCAAACATAGGCGACGGAGAAACAATATGTCCATAACAGATGCACCTTTCCTCCATGTAATGGAGCATTCCTTCAGCAACCTCTAGTCCTACACTGTTAGTCACCTTTTAACTTTTCCTTTTCCTTCCATCTTTTCAGATTCATCTTCATTTTTATCTTTGTTTCCTTTCACCAGTGAGACTATTTCACTATTTAAAAGTTCACAGCTTTCTTCCTGCCCCATCTATTCTCCAACAGCACAACCAGTATCTTCACAGCATGGAATTTTCTTCATTAAGTCACTGTTTCACAATTTCCTGTCTCTTCACTGCTTTCTCTCTTGAAACTTGTTTTCTGAAAAGTCCAGGAACTTTCTCCAGTAACAAACAAGGCTTATATGCTCGATTTCATTCCAAGGTTCAGATGTCCAGTCCAACATGCCTATTTTCTTTAGTTTATTGATCATGTCACACCCTTCCTCTGCAGTAAAACAAGAAAAGAAAAGAAAGAAGTTTATGTCTGTATTTCTTCTTCAGTACTTCCAAAATGCTCTGGTTGACACATCGAAGTCATGTTAGTAGGGAGAAAGCTGGCTATTACACCGGGTGGTCCACCAGCCCCTTGCGATCCAGTTTTATGCATCCCTTCACATTTACTACAACTCTGAAAGACATCAGTCCCTCTCCCTAAACCGAGGTAATGTCAGACTCGTTGGCTGAATGGTCAGTGCACTGGCCTACGATTCAGACGATCCCAGGTTTGATTCCCGGCCGGGTCGGGGAATTTAACCGTCATTGGTTAATTCCAGTGTCTCGGGGGCTGGGTGTTTGTGCTATCCCAAATATCCCTGCAACTCACACACCACACAAAACACTATCCTCCAACGCAATAACACTCAGTTACCTACACATGGCAGATGCCGCCCAACCTCATCGGAGGGTCTGCCTTACAAGGGACGCATTCGGCTAGAAATAGCCAATATTTGAAATAAAGAGGGTTCCTCCTATTCAAGACAAAGATGTTTATTAACGTGAAAGAATCACATATCGTGAACATGAGGTAGTAGTTTAGGCACCAAGTATGTGCCATCATCAGCCACAAAGTCAAATCGAGCAAACACAATAAAACCTTAAAACAACTTTAAACACATTATAACACCTGCATGGATGAATATGAAATATGACTTTAAAACAATATTAAAAACACACTGTAACACTTGCACAGATGAATATAAAATAAAATATGGTACATGATGAATTTGCATTTCATTTTAAAATCTGTTAAAATGATGACTCCGTTGTTGTATACCCATGGCGGTTTGTCCAGCTTGTATATATCTTTAGTTTTCTAAAACTGTTAAATTATGCTGCAGAGTTTAATGTCATATGAAGTTGACACTATGTGTGTTCTGTAGTTTGGTTCCGAAAAATAAACGTAAACATGAACTTGGTTAGATCCAAAGAATTAATTCCCACTTCAATATGGGTTAAGGAACCTGGAGAAAAAATTAAAAGTTGAATTAGGCAAAAGATCGGAAGGAAAGATCAAAAAGAAAAGTCTAGAAAAACCGAGAGAATACTAGAAATGAACTCACCTTGAGCAGCCTGAGTGATCGGCGGACGGAGCTGGACTGATAGATGCGATTATAAGGTTAAGAGGCGAGGCGGAAGGGAGGAGAGGAGAGGGGTAGAGGCGGAGCAACTGTCACGGAGCTAAGGTGGAGCGGAAGGATGTGGTAGTGGGGGTAAATGATATGGATATGTACTGCGTATGGTTTGAAAGATCGAATTGTTTTTAGGTGGTCTAATATTTCTTAACCATTTAATTAAGAGATCATAAAGAATATTAGATTTCTTGGAAATTTCATTTAAATTTTAGTTAGGGTTGAAATATTGATCGCAATGAATGAAACAATTTTCCACAATGTTCATAATTGGCCCTTTGTTTGCTATTTGAAGTATCTCAAAATCATGTTCTATATCAGTAAACTTATGATTAGAGTCGTGAATGTGTTGGCCTATAGCAGAAAACTTGTTATATCTTACTGCGTTGACGTGCTCTGAATATCTGGTTGTGAAGTTGCGTCCTGTTTGTCCCACGTAGGAGGCGCTGCAGTTGATACACTTGAATCTATAGATTCTAGATTTGGAAAATCTGTTAGAGGTGTTGACTGATGTTGAATTATGTATAATTTCTGAGGTCCTATTATTAGTTCTGAAGATTTTTACGTTATGTTTTCGAAAAACATTGGTGATTTGATGGATACCGTCGTTGAATGTAAAAGTAGATGGAACGTTAGTTATAGGTTTTTCTTTTGTGAGAGTAGTCTTGGGCCGGTGTCTAAATTTAATGATTATCTGTTCTATAAATGATCTGCTGTAACCGTTGAATTTGGCGATTGCTCTTATAGTGTTGAGTTCGCTATTGAGGTCTTTTTTAGACATGGGTATCGTGAATGCACGATGAACCATGCTATTATCCGCTGCACATTTGTGTGTTTGAGGGTGTATGGAATCTTGACCAATAGTATTGGCAGTTTGTGTCTGTTTTCTGAAGATTCTATATGAAAGAGCAGATTGATTTCTGAGAATAGTTAAATCCGGAAAATTGATTTGACTTTGTGTCTGATGATGGCACATATTTGGCGCCGAAACTAGTACCTCATGTGAACGATATGCGATTCTTTCACGTTAATAAACATCTTCGTCTTGAATAGGAGGAACCATCTTAATTTCAAATATTGTAATCCCACTTCAATACGGATCATGAAATTTCTGAATATTAATGAAAATGCCTACCAGGCAAAAAGAAAAGCCTATCAATATATGGGTTTAAAAACTAAAGTCGCCAAATTGGGCAAAGATATTAGCTTCTTGAAGCAATGTATTATACACAATTTAATACCGAACTTTCTGAAAGGAAAACTCAAAAAACAACGTTCCGCACCACATTCCGTCCAAGCCCAACAAAAAACGAACAAAATTTGGTTGAAACACGAACTTTTTTTTTTTTTTTATATAAGAAAAATCGTTTTTAAAGAATAACCTTTACGAGACTCACCTTGAAGCAGCCAATCTGCTTCCTGGCATTCAATGGAATTTATTTCTGAATCAGGTTAATAATAAAATGTTTGACATACACTCACAAGAACAGTTTACATTAGAGAGGAGAAATTTAAAATGAACAGAAATGCATCAAAAACTCAGCCCAAAGAAACTAGTTTGCAAAGAAACTTAATAAAAAATTTCCATCCTCCTGTAGTCAATCTTTCAAACATAATTTTATCCACGGAAGAAACCGCCATTTTAGCGAAGGGTCCGAAGCATAATTGGCCCAATATGAAAAAAATAAACGCAGTCACTAACTTAATTATTGAGTCGGGAGCTACAATCAATAAAATGCCGCTAGAAGATCAAGATGAAATTAGATTTGAAGTAAAAAGAAAACTAGATAAGATGTTCAGTTCTAATAACGTAAATAAAAGAAATCCCCCTATCAATTCTAATGCCAATAATTTTACTTCCGAACATAAACAAATCGCAGAACTCAAAAAGAAAATTAAAAATAACGATCTAATTGTCACAAAAGCGGATAAAGGAAATACTACAGTTATGATGGACAAAATTAATTACATATCTAAAACCAACAGCACGTTTTTAACAACAGCACGTTTACAATAATCAATAAAGATCCTACACAGAAAATACAGCGACAATTAAAACAAACATTAAAGAATATATCTTTTCTTTTTACAGATCAAGAAAAATCAAAACTATTAAATATGAATCCAAGTTTACCCACAGTTAAAGTCCTCCCTGAAATACATAAAACTGACATTCCTATCCGGCCTATTATTAACTATAAACCCAGCCCTCTATATAAAATTGCGTATTTGTTCAACGATTTTTAACTAAGAACTATCAATTTCTCTCTAAAAAATCCATCAAGAATACTACCGAACTAATTGAAAAAATGAAGTCATTTAATGTCCAACCCAACCATACCCTTCATTCTTTCGACATAGTAAATATGTATCCAAGCATACCCACAATCAAACTTTTCTCCATTATTGAAGATAACTTAAACAAACAGAGCTCTCTCAGCAAATTAGAAATACAAGATTTTATTTCTCTTCTGAAACTGGTCATCAACAATAATTTCTTTAAATTTGATGAAACCATCTATCAACAAAATGGACTGAGCATAGGATCACCCACATCGGGAATTCTAGCGGACATTTATTTAGATTTACTGGAATATACAAAAATAAATAGCAATACTTTTCCAAACATCCTCATGTGGGCCAGATACGTTGATGACACATTTGTTATAATGGATGAAGAAATCAAGAATGCGACCTCTACCCTGCAAGAACTAAACAACATTGACCCCCACATCAAATTTACGCTTGAGTCCGAAAATAATAAAGTAATTAATTTTCTGGATTTAACTATTCTCAGAAATCCATCTGTTCTTTCATATAGAATCTTCAGAAAACAGACACAAACTGCCAATACTATTGGTCAAGATTCCATACACCCTCAAACACACAAATGTGCAGCGGATAATAGCATGGTTCATCGTGCATTCACGATACCTATGTCTAAAAAAGACCTCAATAGCGAACTCAACACTATAAGAGCAATCGCCAAATTCAACGGTTACAGCAGATCATTTATAGAACAGATAATCATTAAATTTAGACACCGGCCCAAGACTACTCTCACAAAAGAAAAACCTATAACTAACGTTCCATCTACTTTTACATTCAACGACGGTATCCATCAAATCACCAATGTTTTTCGAAAACATAACGTAAAAATCTTCAGAACTAATAATAGGACCTCAGAAATTATACATAATTCAACATCAGTCAACACCTCTAACAGATTTTCCAAATCTAGAATCTATAGATTCAAGTGTATCAACTGCAGCGCCTCCTACGTGGGACAAACAGGACGCAACTTCACAACCAGATATTCAGAGCACGTCAACGCAGTAAGATATAACAAGTTTTCTGCTATAGGCCAACACATTCACGACTCTAATCATAAGTTTACTGATATAGAACATGATTTTGAGATACTTCAAATAGCAAACAAAGGGCCAATTATGAACATTGTGGAAAATTGTTTCATTCATTGCGATCAATATTTCAACCCTAACTAAAATTTAAATGAAATTTCCAAGAAATCTAATATTCTTTATGATCTCTTAATTAAATGGTTAAGAAATATTAGACCACCTAAAAACAATTCGTTCAAACCATGCGCAGTACATATCCACATCATTTACCCCCACTACCACATCCTTCCGCTCCACCTTAGCTCCGTGACAGTTGCTCCGCCTCTACCCCTCCCCTCTCCTCCCTTCCGCCTCGCCTCTTAACCTTATAATCGCATCTATCAGTCCAGCTCCGTCCGCCGATCACTCAGGCTGCTCAAGGTGAGTTTGTTTCTAGTATTCTCTCGGTTTTTCTAGACTTTTCTTTTTGATCTTTCCTTCCGATCTTTTGCCTAATTCAACTTTTACATTTTTTCCCCAGGTTCCTTAACCCATATTGAAGTGGGAATTAATTCTTTGGATCTAACCAAGTTCATGTTTACGTTTATTTTTCGGAACCAAACTACAGAACACACATAGTGTCAACTTCATATGACATTAAACTCTGCAGCATAATTTAACAGTTTTAGGGCCGGTTCTACCATCTGCTGGTAAAGTGGCTGGCAGCTGCCCGGGAGGTAAACTACCTGGAGGTGTAAATCGGCTGGTACTCTGGCTTGCGTCCAACCACCTCCGCGCAAGCGCTAGGTAGCTACCCGGAGCTAGACACCGATATACGAAGTTGGCTAGACTGATTTTCAGCGATTTCTCGCTTTCGAGTGTGGTGCTATCTATCGTCAGATGCATGAAACCCATTTCGATTGTCTTATTTCCCTGTGCTTGCGTCTGCTGATTATCACCAAAAAGCCTAATAAGGGGAGTCTTAAGAGTTATGGACAACGATTCATGTCAAGCTTTCGTGATTTTAATCTATGATCTTCAATATCAATACCTAATTGGGATTAAAATCTCGAGATTACATTTTCTTACGCCAGTTATAACCTGTCATGTAAGGCAGCGTTTTTGAAAAGTATTCTCGTAGTAGATTGGTCAAGTCGCTCGCTCCGTAATAGAAGGTACGCAGGTTTTCATCGTATTTCTAATTTACATTTTAAAATGTATTTTTGTTCCCTGCCGTTGTTCTTAACTCTCTTTTACGCGCTTCCATATACGTATATACACACACATCTTCTTTACGGACTTATTGCCTTTGAGCATTCTATCTGCAGGCTTCTATGAATTGATTAAGTATCTCCGCGATGCTCTATTTGCAACTAGTTCTGTGACCTCGTTTAGTTCCAGATGCTTCCATTTATTGATAAAGCATTTCATTTTAATTTTTAACTTTATGAATATAAAGTTGGAAGGTACTGTAAATGTAAAGAACTAATCGGGATAAATATCCATTCATAGGAAGAGGAATTCGGGAATGGAATAGTTTTCAATTTCTTCGAAATAATTTACAAGACTATGTAAACAACTAATAGGGAATCTGCTACCTGGGCGACAGTCCTATGTGCTATTAATCATGACATCACTTGCTATAAGTAGCATACATATAAAGCAATTTTCCTAGTAGACATAATATCGTGATAAGAACGTATGAAAAGAGGCATACAGATTAACACAACGCTAATAATGGAAATAAAAAATATTCGTCATAATAAAGATTCGAACCTGCACACTTCGTATTACGAAGCGAGCGTGTTAACCATTACGCTAGGAAAACGCTTGAATTAGGTGGGATACATACAGTAATATATATCTCGTGTCCGAAAACTGAAAAAGTAGAAAATTAAAGCCCATTTGAAATGATTTCCAAATATATTTTGATTTTATATCCTTTTAGAGTACTCGCTTCGGCGGTACATATACTAAAATTGGAACGATACAGAGAAGATTAGCATGGCCCCTGCGCAAGGATGACACGCAAAATCGTGAAGCGTTCCACATTTTCTTCCTTCAGGCTAGCAACCCGTCGGAAGGACATTTGACTGCTTTCAAGTCTTGCAAAAAGTAAAATGCAAGACCGTAACGGGTCACATGGCCCAATACTTGGAAGGAAGATGATGATGATATCCTTTTAGAGTTTCCTTACGATAGCTTGACGTATAAAATGTGTTCCCTGCGCTACCGATGCGAGAGGCTGGTGTGACCGTTGCAACTAAAGGGAAGCATTAATGTTCAAAATCCTGCAATACAATATCGATCACTGTTACAGTATACTGCTTTTTTCAGTATACTAAGCTAATTTGAGTTGCATATCACCAGAAATACAGCTAATAATGTTCAGCTCTCAGAACTTGCCCGGCAGGTAAAGTCTTACCGGGCCCTCGAAGTGGCCAATAAATTACACGCCGGGTAACGACGATTTATGCTGCCGATAGCGCTACCTGGGAGTGGTCGGACGGAAACATCCTTTTACGCGGAGGGCAAATTACGCGCTACTTTACCAGTAGGTGGTAGAACCGGCCCTTAGAAAACTAAAGATATATACAAGCTGGACAAACCGCCATGGGTATACAACAACGGAGTCATCATTTTAACAGATTTTAAAATGAAATGCAAATTCATCATGTACCATATTTTATTTTATATTCATCTGTGCAAGTGTTACAGTGTGTTTTTAATATTGTTTTAAAGTCATATTTCATATTCATCCATGCAGGTGTTATAATGTGTTTAAAGTTGTTTTAAGGTTTTATTGTGTTTGCTCGATTTGACTTTGTGGCTGATGATGGCACATACTTGGTGCCGAAACTAGTACCTCATGTTCACGGTATGTGATTCTTTCACGTTAATAAACATCTTTGTCTTGAATAGGAGGAACCCTCTTAATTTCAAATATTGTAATCCCACTTCAATACGGATCATGAAATTTCTTAATATTAATGGAAATAGCCACACAAAATTATTATTATAACCGGGGTAATATAACGAGATGTGTGTTTACGGACTAGAAGATAGCAAGTATCGTGAGCGCCACTATTAATGAACATGTCAAACAGTAGAGATACGCAGAACATGTACTTTAAAACAGGAAGTGGATGCACAGACCGGGAGCACGGTACTGTATAGGCTGGGAAGTGGGCATCGTAGGTCAAGTGTTGCAGTAGTTCACATGGCAAGCGGGCAGGGCGATATGTGATGGTGGACAATGCTCAAAGTAGGAGGTTCGAATCCCATATAAGAATTTTGTTAACAGCCAGTTGCTTGGGATGTGGTAAGGTTGCATACATGATAGCTTTCAAGGACTGATTTGTTTATTTGACCCTGTAAAAGACCGTATGTATTATTGCATTGGGTATAGTGCTGGGTTGGACGAGGATGAGGAGATGATGGTCTGTGGTCAGTTAACTACGTCGTATGCCCCATTGGAACAATAACAAGATGCGATGGCAGATAAGTATGTAGCTGCGCGAACTCTCCTCCTTCGAAGCAATTCACAACACAAAGTTTATTCACTGCCTCGAGATATATTCCAGCAAAGAGTATGTGGATATGTTACTTATCAATGGAGAAGCTAGACAGAATGCATACCAGGCGCAATGCCTGTACCAAGAACACTATCCGGATAGACAACAACTGGCAGGCATGACATTTCGGAGTGTGGACAGACGCCTGCGGGATGTTGCGTCCCTGGGAAGGACACGACCTGTTTGAGATCATCCTGTCACGTCTGCTGACAGTGAAGAGGTCGTGTTTGACGCTAACCGGTGTAACCCTCATACTAGCACACAGGACATTGCACAGGAGACAAACATCAGCCGAATGTCTGTTATGCGGATATTGCATAACCAGCGGTTCACCCGTACCATCTGCACTTACACCAGGAGCTGCATGGTCATGATTTCGATGCCCGGGTGGCGTTCTATCAATGGATCCTACAGCATGTGGACACTGATCCTGCTCTCTTATTTACAGGCGAAGCACGATTCCACAACAATGGAACCGTTAATTGTCATAATATGCACTACTGGAGTGTGAATAATCCCCACTGGGTGCGACAGACAGCTTTTCAAGTACAGTGGGGCATGAATGTATGGTGTGGAATCATGGGTAATCACCTCATCGGTCCCCATTTCTCTGAGGGTCATTTGACTAGACAGCGCTATCTGTGGTTTCTCCAAGATGAAATACCGCCGTTTTTGGAACGTGTGCCACTCCTTGACCGCTGCAGGATGTGATTTCAACATGACGGAGCTTCACTGCACGCGGCGGCGGTCTTCTGGAACCATCTCCATGCAACGTATCCTGATAAATGTATGGAAAGGGGAGGAGCTGTCCCCTGGCCCACCAGATCGCCTGTTTTTTTTTTTTCTTTCTTTCTGTGGGGCCATGTAAAACAACTGGTGTATACACAGGAGCAGGCTAGCCCTTGTCACCTTAAACAGCTCATCACCGAGACATGCGGATCCGTTTCGCCAGAGATGTTGCATCGGGCCAGCCAGTCCTTACAGCATTGCACCAGCTCTGTTTCGACCATGGAGGTAGTCATTTCGAGCAGGTGCTGCGTTAAACGATGTGGATAACTGAAATTCTGTCGCATGTTTCCTAGCCTCTATCAACCCAGCTCCATACCAACGGCCCTTTTCAGGGCCAAATAAACAAGTCAGTCTGTGAAAAATACCGGTATTAAGTATACAACCTTACCACATACCAGGCATCTTTGTTCAAAATATTTATTCTTTCATTCATTTCACTTGTAGTCGGAATGTATGAAATGATGCAGTTATGTTGGGATGGGAATAACAGAGGTTGGCAAGGGGGGTGGGGTGTTGGTCTTCCAAGGAGTCCAGACACCCCAAGAGTTTCTTTTTTGGCTTTACGTTGCATCGACACAGATAGGTCTTATGGCGACGATGGGACAGGGAAGGGCTAGGAGTGGGAAGGAAGCGGGCATGGCCTTAATTAACGTACAGCCCCAGCATTTGCCTGGTGTAAAAATGGGAAACCACGGAAAACCATCTTCAGGGCTGCCGACAGTGGGGTTCGAATCCACTATCTCCCGAATACTGGATCCTGGGCACACTTAAGCGACTGCAACTATCGAGCTCGGTTCCCCCCCCCCCCCCAAGAGTTTTAACGAATGTACTTTTATTAAGCATATTATTAGCTTCCAGAATCCGCACGAATCCACCACTCGTACTTGGATCCAAGGATACTCATTTCCTTTTTAGGTTTGGACATCTATCAAAATAAAATTCTGGATGAAGAACTACCTTAATGTCATCCCCCCTCCTCCCCTCCAGCTGAAATCCTGACTACGCTGCTGCTCCTGTAGCAACTTCGTCAAGGGCTATTTAAAAACTGATTTCAGACTATAAAAAGGATTGAAGAGAGAATACAACTTTGTTGCACACCGTTTTGTTTCGTAACCTCTTCAATAAGGTTATCCTCTCTCCAGTGTAAAGATCACCAAGCGCAAACTTGGATTTTCAATCACAAAACAGAACACAACCAAGAAAGAAAACAATATCGCTTTTCAATACACTAATTCCTTTATGGTTCCTACTGTAGGAATATCAACAACATAACCATTTTTAGATGTAAAATGCTAAGTAACATTGGGAGTGATACGTACTTGGCCAAGTGTTGTAGGAGCAGATTAGAACTGATCATCCTACAACCCAAGTAAACTCCGGCTCAGAATGCGTCATCATTTAATGCCTGGTATAGTTAGGGGTATTAATCAGGTCACAAATTTCCATGCGTCATTACATTCAGGTAATACTCCCAGTTCAAAATGCTTCATTAAATCACTCCTCACAAAATCATCGTCGACTGTAGTACCTCGCCTGCTATGCGGAACAGGGGCCTTGTGGGGGGATGGGAAGATTGGAAGGGATAGACCAGAAGAGGGAAAGAAGCGGCCGTGGCCTTCAGTTAGGTACCTTCCCCGCATTTGCTTGGAGGAGAAGTGGGAAACCACCGAAAACCACTTCCAGGATGGCTGAAGTGGGAATCGTACCCACCTCTACTCAGTTGACTTCCTGAGGCCGAGTTGACCCCGTTCCAGCCCTCGTACCACTTTTCAAATTTTTGTGGCAGAGCCGGAAATCGAACCCGGGCCTCCGGGGGTGGCAGCTAATCATGCTAACCACTACACCACAGAGGCTGACTAGCAGATAATTTACTGAAGAATAAGAACTTATTGGAAGTTTGTTATATGCTGTACCGGGCTGACACATTTGTGTCGCTTACATCTGACAAAGTGCGTTGTGATGGAAGTTCGTATCGAGGGTTTAATTTACATACAAACGTTTTAAATACTGGGGTTTTGTGTCATCCTTAACATTTATTTTCTCACATTCAACACTTTACACTTCTGCCATTTACATAATAAATGCAGGTTCCTCACATATGGTACAAGTAGGGGCAAAAGATCTTCATAGGTCGACGCCCCGAACAAATAGCATTTTAAAGAAAAAAAGCAAAATACAGCTGTATATGTACTGTTGTGTTACACGTCACAGGTCAGCCTGCACTGCTGTGAGCACTGGGAGGGCTGCACTCAGACCGCAAGGCGCACTTGTAAAGGAAACGAACTGCAGTGCTTGCTTAATTAATTATGAGTGCTACACCAGTTGAGCAATCACAGCATATAAGGCACAATCTTCGGTTATTTTTGAACGAATAAGTTTTAAAGAGAAAATATGGGGATGCAGAAAATAAATAGACAATTGTTTTGAGAAATTTTAGTGCAGCCAGGCTGTACCTGATGCACTTGAAAAGATGCTACTAAGGTATCTTAAAGATCCACAAGAAAACATTGCATCATGGTGATACTGTGCGGACTACACTATTGCTGGACAACACAGAAATAAGTATGGCATGCTCATTAAGAGACCAATTAGTGGGCCTGAAACAGTCCTTGTAGGAAGAGATCTTGGGTACAGCAGTTTTGATCGCATGCTGTGTGCATTTGGCACACAGTATTCAAGTCATAGGGAAGCAGGAAACACATCTGGATGACATTGCGTGTGGCTGGATCATCGGCAGATTAGAGGGTGCCCACAATCAGCGCAAGGTGAGCCAGGAATTGAATAACACCCGTAGTGGCATTTCATGTGTACGGAGAAGATTCCACAATGGAGGAAACATTCATCAACAGCAGAGGTAAGGTAAACCATGTACTACAACCCAGTGTCAGGATCTTTGTCTTCCCTTAAGTGCCTGAAGACCTCCAACCAGCACACCATCTGCACTGACTAGAGACCTCTGTTGTATGTATGTATAGAGAAGGAGATGCCAAGAAAGGTGCTAATGAGGTATGCAGTTTCCTGAACCTTTACATACAACAATATGTGCCCCAAACTACAAAAACTCTGTGCCTGTTTTCAGATGCTTATCCGGGACAGAAGAGAACAGAACTTTTATTCACTTCTGCCTCAGAATTGTGGAAAGTGGAAAAGTCAATAATATCTTTCATAGCTTTCCAATAAGAGTTCATTCATTTCTTGACTGTGATAGCGTGTTTGGGTTCATCAAGCATTCAGTTAAGAAAACTGATAGAATTTACACTCTCCATGAATATACCTCACTAATAGCTAATGTTAGCAAAAATATCAAGGACATGATTGTGATAAATGGTAATGATATACTTGACTTCAATGGGTGACCACCCCTGTACAAGAAACAAGCCCTTTCCAATGAGAGTTACTCTTCTTCTGTCCCAAGGAATCAGAAGGAATCATTCACACCAGTATCCCTCAAACAGTTTGTTTTCAAGCAGGGCTGCGGGGTCTGTTGAAGCGCGTTCATTCATGGGTAGTGTTTTATCTCACACCTTCAAGCTGCAGCAAAGAGGAAGCCGACCAGTGCCTGAAAATATGTTCTCCACCTCAAAAATGTGTTGTGAAATTGAAAATGTCCCTATTAACAAAACCAAGATGGATGATATTAAAAAGCTTCAGGCCTACTTACCTCACATTGACTGTATGCAATACTTCTATGAAGAACTCTTTCAATGGTCTTTAAAATGAGGAAGGCTAAAGGATCTTTTCTTATTGTTGTTTATGTTCTGTATTTGCAAAAGGATAATGTTAATTGCTTATGGTTAACAAATAAATGGCACCAAAACATAAAAGCATTTGTTCATCATTAATCTGTATAGAACTGAAAAGAACTAACTTTAAAGATATATTTTCTCTCTGTGCCAAAAACCTGTTAACTACTTTGATTTTGTTCTGTTGCTCTAAGTTGGTTTACCCATTCTCCATATTCCAGTACCAAAATATAGCAACAAATATCGGTAATTTAACCTCCAGAAAGTTTTTTCTGTTTTTATCTGAACATTGGCTGGTGTAGTAAGTTCCCTTCAGTTCTCACCAATTCAATTCTTTGTTCATCTTCGTCACTGAAGACTGTCTGACGACTATGCTTCTTCACAAAGTTTTCTTTCAGTCTGTTATGTAGTGTTATTTTGGATATGTCAATATTTTTCAGCAGCATACCTTACACTTTTACACCGGGCGAGTTGGCCGTGCGGTTAGAGGCGCGCGGCTGTGATCTTACATCCGGGAGATAGTGGATATGAATCCCACTGTCGGCAGCCTTGAAGATGGTTTTCTGTGGTTTCCTACTTTCACACCAGACAAATGCTAGGGCTGTACCTTAATTAAGGCCACGGCTGCTTCCTTCCAACTCCTAGGCCTTTCCTATCCCATCAACGCCATAAGACCTATCTGTGTTGGTGCAACGTAAAGCCACTAGCAAAAATTACACTTTTACATTCTTGAACAGCACTAATCATGTCCCCTTCATGGTATTTGAAGAGTTGCCTATTCCCAATAACTTTTTTATATACTTGCACCTTGTCGCACTTCGCCCCGTGAGTTTCAGGTTCTGAAAAACAACAAATATACAAGAAAAACCGTTGCTGAAGTGTGGCTAATGAATTTTTGTAGCAAATCACTTTACAATTAATAACACTATACACATTGGTAGTCATACTTGTATTCTTGATCTTATATAATGAAACAGGTTTGAATAGCACTTTTGGAAACACACAATGGTACGATTTTTTTTAGAACTATGATATACACAACATTACAATTCAAACATACTTGTTTCTATGCACATAACCTCCACTAGGAATCTGAGCACACAGTTGAGCATCAAAATATATTTCAAACCTAACCTATAGAGTACAGCACAGGAAAAACTGCACCAAGTTCAAAATGTCCCACTTTACCCCATGCGTGCTGCTTCAACTCACTTTACGGGTGACTTTGAAGCTTTTCAATCTGTCAAAAACACTGATTATAACAAATATAAAATACCTGTTAAAAAAGCGCACACTAATTTTAGTGGGTGTGGGTTTTTTACATGTGTTTCTTTTTACAGTATGTTACAGTGTTATAATTAGTGTTTTTGACAGACTGGAAAGCTTAGTTACATTAACTGAGTCAACACTGGGAAGTATGGCTTCCTTCTTAACAAAAGATACTGTCATTATTCAAAGTGCTGGACCTCTTTCAATTTTTCCTCCATTTAATGTTAAAAGAAGATGGTTGCCCAGTTGTACTTCCTCTTATAGCAATAATCACCACCACCACCACCTCTCAGCTTACAACTCGTGGCTACTCATCACACAATACAATGCACTCTCCAAGACGAGCCTGTTTTTATATATATCTGGTGATGATATTCTAGAATCTTCGAGGTATGGCCCGAATACAAGTGTTGTAGTTCTGCCTTCCAGAAAATTCATGGAGACTCCAGAGGAAAGAGGTTGCCACATATCCACAGGCTGGTAGCTCTCCAGTCTGACTCACTCATCCTTTCCAGGAACTACTGAAGGGGTGTTCAAGAGAGCTGATATTTGCATAACCATGCAATAATATTAAAAGATTTAATTGCCTTAAACAGGTTGCTGCCTTCTTCTATCTTCTCTAAAATGGATGCAACATATGTCTGGCAATTTCTCCTCTTTAGCCATTCAATCACCCCTTGATCCATAGGTAAAATGAGATAACTGATGTTTTCCCACACTTGTGGGGTCGCGGGTGTGAACTGTGTTGCACATGTCGATTTGGCCCTGTTTAACGGCCGGATACCCTTCCTGATGCCATCCCTACGTGGAAGGATGTAAGCATTATTGTTTCTGTGGTGATTGGTAGTGTAGTATGTTGTCTGAATATGAAGAGGAGAGTGTTGGGACAAACACATACACCCAGTCCCTGAGCCAGAAGAATTAGACATAATTAAAATTCCTGACCGGCCGGGAATCAAACCCGGGACCCTCTGAACCGAAGGCCTTAACGCTGACCATTCAGCCAAGGAGTCGGACAGGTGGAAGAAATACAGCTTATATTTCCCCTCTTGCTTAGTTCTAGCTCAGATGGATGCGATGGTGCATTATTCAGCACCAAAAGAGCACATACAGGGAGTTATTTTAACTTCAATTGTTGTTCAATTACAGGCACAAACTACTCAAAGAGCCAAGATTTAAAAAGGCCGCTGTCCATCCAGGCCAATTTTTATGATGATAATATGCTGGCAGGGCTGATAAATTAATGCCCTCAAATTTTTTTTTTTTTTTTTTTTTTTTTTTTTCAGATTATAAAGAGCAATAATATTTATGACCATTAGCATTGCTGCAGGCAGCAAAATTTTCTCTCCCCTGTGCAAGTTTTATCCCTTTTCAGAGTCCTTTTGTACAGACTAAGTTCTTTGTGGAAGCATCTCATAGTTTGGGCATGATTCATCAGTTTTACCCTTGATCAAGTGTTCTGATTTCTTAACAAGTTTTGCAAATTGTAAACAAATGTGCTTCAAGATTCATCATCAGCTGATAACTTCATGCCTGAAGTCACCAAACACCATGACGTTTCACCCAGCGATTCAACCAGCCTTCTTTTGCAGCAAAATTATAATTTTGTCCTTCTAATCTTTTACTCAAAATAAGTGCCTTTCCACTGATAATGGGGCTAGACAATCAAATTCCTTTTCTTCTTTCCTGTGAAAACCACAACCACAAAGCATGATCGAGTTCAGATTTAGATTTTTTTGATGTTTTATGATTTTTACATGCTTCTTCCTTAAAAACTGTCATTGTATTCTTTCCTATTCTTCATCTAGTCTGTAATCATAATAATGCCCTCATCAACTTCATTCATAATATTCTGTAGGGATTCACCTTTGTATAATCTTGGAAGCAATTTTAAATTCTCTTCCAAAGTAACTTTTTGGTTGCCATAATGTGACAAATATGCAAATTAAATGCAAATTCTTAATGTAAAATGCAAAAACTGTTCACGATGTCAAGAAATACTGCTTCAAGGATGGAAACTCACTAAGCAAAGCATCAGAATGCATTAGTTGGCCAAGTATCACTAGCTAGCTGACTCGAACATGTCCAGACCGGCATCATGGTCAGATTATGTGGTGAATCAAACCATCGGAGGTTCAATAAATGGTGTTCTACTGTACCATTTTAGAGTAAAACTGAAACAAATGGAAAATTTTCCAATTTATATTTTTTATTTTTACCCATATTATTAAGTAATGCATTAACATACATACATACATACATACTCATTATACTCATTAAAGACCTTTATGTCTAAAGTCTTAGTACTGCAACAAGCACAACTACACAAAAAAGCATGAAACAAAGGGACACATTCATCCTTAACGTTGCATTATACAACATATCAGGTCTATGTAATAATTTTGACGTCTCTTTAAACCAAGCTTAATATCAAACTGACCAGTAAATACAGGCTGACTCAAATCGGTTGAAGATTGTCATGATTACACATATGATGCATATAACAGAGTATAAACATCCAATGAACCATCCCTTAATAATGGTGTAGATCTCAGTTAACGAAAACACAATGGAAAAATACCGCAAGTTTAACCTTTTGACGTTTACTATTTTCGTATGAACATTGAAACTTCGATAAATACACTAACAGTGTTTGGAAAAATCAAGAATCAAACGAGAATTAGCCAAATCTTCCAATTTAATTGGCATATTTACTATGACCTGGACATCAATATTATGTTATTAATGTCTAGTCAATTAATGATACATTTTAATTGTCAAATTCTCTTGTTTACTTTTTAAGTAGTGACATTTTATCAATATTATGTAATGAATGTCTAGTCCATTAATGAGACATGTTAATTGTCAATTTTTCTTGTTTACTCTTTAAGTGTGGCGACATTTTATTGTGTAAACATTTTTAATGTGCGAATTTATTGTAAATAGAAATTAATGAATGACTCAACCTTGAGACAATCGTATAAAAAATGGCTGAAGGCGCTCGATACAGCGAGCGAAACATGTACCAATTAACATTTGTAGTGTAATGTCCCTTTAGGACAATAAACATTTTATGTATTGAATTGTGTGGATAATAAATACAAGAATTGTAAATACTAAGTGGTATGTGCCGAGCTGTCAGTGGAGAGATGGCGTGGAATGTCATCAGTAGACAAATAAGTTTGAGTGGTGTCTTTAAAAGTAGGAAATGTCAAAATATGAAGATAAAGTTGGAATTCAGGACAAATTTCTTTGAAATCATTCTAGAAAAAGCTAGGAAAACAACAGATAGGGAATGTGCCACCTGGGCAACTGTCTTAAATGCATATCAGTAGTGACTGTGATTGATCTCCCTCTACTTCTCTTACACAATTTTTGTTTTCAATTTTTACTAGTATATCAATAGTAGGTGCTGAATGCAACTACTAATATGTACTACATAATATTATCAATATTATAACATAATATATGAATAAGTGCATGAATATTAGGTTTCTAGCTTTAGAAATTCCTTCCTGGAGTATCGTTACCATCAGTAATCTAATAGTCCACTTAGAGATGTCTTTAGAGAAAGATAAAATTCACTTGGTATGTACTGAAAAACTTTCTCTCTCTCTCTCTCTCTCTCTCTCTCTCACACACACACACACATTACTTTTATGGGTTTTTTTTTTTGCTTTACGTCACACTGACACGGATAGATCTTATGTGACGATGGGACAGGGAAGAGCTAGGAGTGGGAACGAAGCGGCCATGGCCTTAATTAAGGTATAGCGCCAGCATTTGCCTGGTGTGAAAATGGGAAACCATGGAAAACCATCTTCAGGGCTGCGGACAGTGGGGTTCGAACCTACTATCTCCCAAATACTGGATACTGGCCGCACTTAAGCAACTGCAGCTATTGAGCTCGGTCTTTTATGGTTTACTGGAACTTTTTTTCAGAATTAAAAAAAAAAAAGTTTTATGTCGCACCAACACAGATAGGTCTTATGGCAACGATGGGATAGGAAAGGCCTAGGAGTGGGAAGGAAGCGGCCGTGACCTTAATTAAGTTACAGCCCCAGTATTTGTCTGGTGTGAAAATGGGAAACCACGGAAAACTATTTTCAGGGCTGCCGACAGTGGGGCTCGAACCCACTATCTCCCGGATCCTTTCTAGATCTGGTTCCTTTACCAGTAGTAGAGCCACTTTCAGGGAACTGTTATAGTTCTTCTGTACCTACTGCCTTTGCTAAAACTTTTGTTCTTTAGAGCATTTTCTATTTCTACCCATGTGAATGAATCGGAGTGTCAAATTCTTTTTGATGTATAATAGTTTCAGAACCCTACTTGGGTAGGTAAGCGATTATATAAACTTAAAAGTTTTAAAATCGAAATAATTTCTTGACAACACAGGTGTCAACAATGTTCAGTATCTCATTTTAAAAAGGAAGGATGAGTGTATCTAGCAAAAAGAGTCTGATGTTGGTAGAATTTTGTTTTCAGGGATTGGATTGATTTACTAAGGGAAATGTGTGATAAATTTCCAATTTCTTTTAAGTAATTTCAGAAAAGACTAGGTAAACAACTGATAGGGAATCTTACACCCAGAGGAACTGCCCTAAATGCAGAGCAGTGGTGATTGATTGATTGATTGATTGATTGATTGATTGATTGATTGATTGATTGATTGATTGATTGATTGATTGATTGATTGATTGATTGATTTCTCTATTGTATTGATGTTGAAGTAGAAATAATTTTTAGAAAGAGAATGTTTGCTGAAGGCAAATAATAAAATGGAGGAACAAAATCATGTCCAGAAACTATGAGAGTGTCCAGAAAAATGCAGCATCTGGCAATCCTAAGCACAGTGTTGCCAGGTCTACAAATGAAAATTCAGTAGATTGTACATAAAAATTTTGGTAGTTTCTCTAGCAGTGAAATTTCAAAATATAACTAAATTAAAGAACACAATAGTCATGTGAAGTTATTATGAGAAAAAATACAATTTCACTCACCTGTACTCTTTGGTCACTCTATACTTCTTATTATTGTTATTCTCTTTCTCCCCACTTTTCCTGTAGATGTAGTTATTCATCAGGCATAGAAATTGTGTGCCAATTTTGAAGTTGTAGCAGGATGCAGATTTTATATTCTATATGCGGTTCGGGGATTTCCCTTCGAATGATGCAGTCAAGCGTGAGTTTTGAGTTCAATAGGAGGGAGAGATTAGGTAATTCTAGCCTAAAATGAATGCTGGGAAGTACCTAACGAGTGATGTTATTGATAAAACGTTGTGCAATGAGATGAGGAAAGAGTTTTTAGGCACAAATATATTATGTACCATTAATCATTATTATATGGTTCATGGTGTGGGTTACTGTAGTCACGTCCTAGTTCATGAACCATGGGCAACGGCTGAGTGGCCTAGTAAGTGGTCATGAGAGTCAGGATACCAGTTGCTATGGAATATGAGTGGGCATCTTGGACAGATTCTGAGTCATGGCCCTCCTTGTACTCAGGCGGCTAGGACTATACAATTCACCAGTGGTCCATAACCTGTTAGAGGAGAATCCTCACTTGGACTATGTGCAAATAGGGTAGCATCCTGCTTCATGAATTTACCGAGCTCAGAACATTTTAAGCAAGCCTCGGACCTATGGGAGTAACGGAGTCCCATTCCCATTTGACAGGCGAGGGACTCCTTGGAAACAACTTGGCGAATAGAACTAAATGAGGCCACAGCACTAGTTGCAAATCGAGGATTGTGGCGACGTTTAGTAAATTCACAGAGGCTTGCAGACTGAACGCTGAAAGGCATAACAGTCTATAATGATAATCATTATTATTCATATTCCTTAACTTTGGGTTAGAAGAAATTTCAGGAGACTTTTTTTTCGGGTTTACTGGCGTGTTGCAAAAAAATTGGGGGACCTGGCAGCACTGCCTAAGCAAGAGTCGAGTAACTAAACTACATACTTACCATGCCAATAATGCAAATACATTGTAATGGACAAGTGTTAACCAATGAGGCTGAAAGTGTTTTGTGAAGGTTGGTTTTGTTTACTACTTCAGCTGCTGTTTACAAAATACTGGTACTTTAATACAGAAACAAAATGGACATACATGAAGTACATGTTCATACTAGACAAAACAAGGCTACACAAAAAACATTATCATACAGTTAAATTAAATGAGGTATTTCATTCAGAAATCCCACAACCAACAGTTTCATTTGCAAGTAGAGTGACTTGGCAGTTTGTACATTTAAAATCTCCACACATAGATTGCACTTACTAAGACTGTACACATTCATTCTTATACAATAACAATAACGGGATGAAATTTTAGAAGCAAGTTCAATGAAGATGACTGCCAAAAAAGTCTCTTGTACTAAATTTTCAAAGCACCATGACTCAATTCTTGATGGTTACAAAGCCCTGAAATATTGCACCATTTCATGTAAAACTGTAACCTTCAAAATAAGAGTGGACAGCACATTCTGGTACCATAACAAGAACTATAACTTTCTAGACTCTTCAACTTGAGAAGTTTGTTCTGTGGAACTACAGAAAATTTTAATGAGAATATTATATCAGAGCTGCCATCACATTAGAAGTGTTCTGCAAAGAGTAGAATAAAAGTAATTAGCAATACAGCAGCACCCTACTCATCTGAAAAAGGAGGGTGAGCAGATAAATAAAATTTTGACTAAACTGGAACCTTTTTAGAAAAATCAACTTACGGTAGTTATGAAGATATTAAAATAAAACACCATTGAATGAATGTAATACAATATGAAAAGAAAATATCAACATATTTTGTCTGCATCTCCACTCTGTGTGAATACAATGTAGAGTAAACTATGTACAATCTCCTCATCTGTAACCAGTTATATCATATACCTTAGGGGAAACTGTGTATGAAACACTTGAAGCTTGTGATCTGGCAAAGTACTGGTCACAATGCATAGACTATATATATGTTATATTTCTTTCAGTTTATGAATATTCAAAATGTTTATAGTATCACTTTCAAATTTATATTTATTTTCTGCTGAAACTTCAGGAGACTTCTGGCACAACTTAAATAAATAAATGGAAAGAAGGGAATATGGTAGCTGAATAAATCCAAAAATCACTTAAACAAAAACAAAAAAAGTTCTGTATTGAATCATATTTCAGATGATATTAATACTCCTGTTTATATAACAATGCTCTCTGTTTGGTAATAAACACATTAACATAACACATAGTTATTGCAATCACTTCATCTTTGCCATATGATCTACTGGTATTCCTTACATGTTAATAAAACTGGTTTGCAATGATCATATTAATTTAAATGGTAATATTGCAGCGCTGTTGAGGGACTGTACTGTGTAAGATGTGGAATAGGTTTCCCTCTCCTTTCTGTTATTTATCTTTTATATATATTCCTATTGTCCATACAGTGTCCTGCTTTGCCATGTTGCCCTTTCAAGGCCAATGTATTGTGACCACTTCACCCTGCCTCAGTGGCCTGCTCAAGGTTGGCACCTGATTAAGTCAACTGTTCCTGTGCTCTGTAGTGTTAATGGAGATATAAATACAAGCCTTTCTTGACACAATATAAGATTTAAAAATAAAAAATCTGATGTACAGTTCTTAATTAAACAAATATTTCAAGACATTAAAGAGAACAACTGAACTATCATCTGTATAAAATAAACAAAAGAACTGTTAAGAAACAGTGATATCTTAACAGCATCATTATTACCACAAATGTATGGTTCAGAGATTCAGTAAGGTCTTTGGGGTCCGGCCCCGCAGTGTAGGGGGCAACGCATCTGCCTGTCACCCGGCGGACCCGGGTTCGATTCCCGGTCGGGTCAGGGGTTTTTAATTGTAAATGATTTAATATCCCTGGCCTGAGGACTGGGTGTTTGTATTGTCCTTAACGTTCCTTTCCTTACATTCAACACTCTACACTTTCGCAATTCCACTTACAGGTTCCTCTCATATGATGAAAGTAGTGGCAAAAGATCTACAGAGGTCAACACCACAAACAAATATCATTTTTTAAAAAAAGAAAAAAGGTCTTTGGGAATTTAGGGAATGTTTTACTGCAGCTATTTGTAATTTACAGTATAGTACAGACATAAAATTCAAAATTTCAGGATAGTAAATAAATCAAGGATGTAATATTTTAACAGCTTCATCTGCTAATAATGCTATGTTATGACTAGAGCCCTGCGCGGATAAACAAAATAATATCCGCATCCACAAATTGTTATCAGTGGATACTGTAAATATTTAACTACAGTATATTACACCCAAAGTATTGAAACTGATAGATCTGTTAATATAATACAATATGCCTGACACTTGCACCAGAACTCCTACAGTCACAGGTTTGTCAGGGATTTCCTCTTGCGACAACTACTGACGTATTGAACTTTGCTCCTTCCTTCCATTAATTGCAGTCAGGAGCCAGTTAGGCTTAGGTCAGATTTACGGCTTTATGGTCTCAAGATTCTTTATCACCATTCTCCTATACCACTGTCAAGGGTCGCCTAATCACAAGCAAAAATAAGAGTACACCTGAGTGAAAATCAATAAACGTCATTATTTAGAAATTATCAGCAAAATTATCGCACTGCCATACAGTTTGTATCCACCAAGACACTAACTTCGCAGATGTCCGCATTTGTGCAGGGCTCTAGTTATGACAAACCAGAAGAGAAAGGATGGCCTTGAATATAACAGTAATTGCAGCAAACTCAAAAATAAAGATATAGTTTGATTAACTTGATTATACTGTACATGATATATAAATAGACTAATTCAAGGAATTTGATTGGATTTTCATTCTTCTATAAGTTTTCCTATAGTACCTACTACTATGCAGTTATCATACTCAGCTAGGAAAGCACACTAAGAGTTGAATGATACCGGTACATGCTGCAGAAATTGGTGGAAAGCAGAAAGCTCCCTTTGTCAGTATTATGTACATAAAAGGAAGAATACCATTGATCTAAAAAGTTAGTATAATCTGAGGAGAGGAGGAGTGGAAGAGAAAGAATGTACATGAACATCTAACAGTGAGGTCAAATGCTTGCCTAGATTTGAGTTTGAGCTGAGGTTCAGCTTTGGATTCCAGATGGTAAAGGAGTGGGAACACATAGGCAAACATTCCAGAATTTTGACAGTGACACAATTATGATACGCTAAGTGATTTGAATGTGATTTGTAAAATCAATGTTGTGAGACAGCAAGAATATTACTAGGTCACCCTTACTTAGTTGAGCACAGTCATTTAAAATCATGGTAGTAATGTTCTGGACTCTTTCAAACTTTACAGGCAATAGAGGTTATCACCAAGCGATGTACCTTTCATCACAGTCAATAACTCAGTGATTACCTTAAGTTAAAGTATGATCATTAGGATGAAAGGAGGGTAACGCTGCACTCTCATGGCTATTTCTTCTGCATGTAACCAACTTAGGGCTATTTTGTTTTGCTGAATTCTCAATCTTTTAAGTGGCTATTATTTTGTTTGAATCTGAGTGATACTGTATTCAGTTATTCTGAACAGAAATAAAAGTGATGTATTAAGTATCTGTCAACAGCATAGCCATTTTCCACAACCTGACTCTCAAGATATTAGTAGAGATAATGATTTTTCTACAACTAGGTTGTATAATGCAGTCTTTTACTGCAGGAGTTGTAGACCTCATTCTGTTCTATCTCTAGTATTTTTTCTTATACCAAAAAGATTTATAAATTTAAGAAAGTATATTGCCAATAAAAAAATTATTAAAGAAAGATGAAATTGCAGTAGATTGAACAGAACCTTCTGAAGCAGAGAAAGATATACTACAATGATGGAGATCATCTCTCCAGAGAAGAAGGAACTCCATTATGCTAACAACCACCAAACAAATCCTCTAAAATGTAGATTCTATACTCAGAGGCAAAACAGTAACTCCTTGCAGTTTTTCACAAGGAATGTGGTACTCAACAAAGTATTATAAAGCCTGCTTTTTCAATTAAGGTTATGCAATCTCAGATACTAAGAGTAATGGCAAGTGAAGTATGCTGAGCTGTACAAAATAATGAATAGAATATTACATCCAATTTTCCACCTAGAATTACAAATGATCTGTTAACACATTTCATAGCATAGAAATGAAGTTGATAAATTATGTTGACTGAAATGCAGTTGGAATACATGTAACATTCTGTGTGCAGCAGTCAATTTATACTAATATATAGAGACTGTGAATGTGTTTGAATGTACAGTAGAACCCCGTTTATCTGAAATAAAGGGGGCGGAGCCATTTCGGTTGACTCATTTTTTTCTGATGAGAGATGGTAAATATTTTCGGAAATTAAATGTTGAAATTAAATTGCATAAACTCTGTTAAGCAAAGGTGCATACTGTATATTAACATTAAAATGTTTACATAATGTCACTCATTGTATTACAGCAGAGATTTTCTTCTGAATTTTCTTGGTACAGCGCTGTCATGCAGCTATGTCGTGCCACCGTTTAATCAACAGTACATCAGCTGGTGTAGATTAATTGCTTTGTTCAACAAAGCGCAAAGCAGTCTGAATTAATGAAACTTCTTTTTTGTTACTAATGAACTGAATACTGTATACAATAATTTTATTACAGTACTGTAATTAAAGCGTGTAGTATTGTATTTTAATAAAAATTCGAAATCAATCTTAACACCTATGCATTATGCATTTGACTGATGGACCTCAAATTTTGAAAGCTTACAGCTGGTATCTTTGGTTAACATATAGGCTACTTACTATCATGCTATCTTTTAAGTGGATCACATTGTGAAAGAAAATGTGAAGTAAATCAAAGGAAAATGTACACTTTGGAACCTTAAAACTGAATGCGTTGCCTGAACGGTTAGTCCATTTAAACAATGCAGCAAGTGTACTTGAAATTCAATTTCCCAGGAAAAAGTTTATAAGAATTTTCTTTTTATCTCTAATAGTTTTTTGATGCATGCTTTATCCTTGGTCTCTTTGTCTTGGTTTCTTTCATGTAAAAGCGACTTGACAGACCGTGCTCAAATTTGGCTAGCATATATTGGATACTATCACACTGTATTTTAAAGGGGCCATGAAGAGAAATAAAATGTGAAGAAAGTCATATGGAAATGTACGCCTGGCACCCTTCGAGTGAATACCTTGCCTAAATAGTTAGTCATATTAAATAATGGAGTTAGCAGGGGGAAAAAGTGTATGTGCATTTCCTTTATGATTCTAATAGTATTCCAGAAAGGAAAAAAAGAAAAAAAACTTTTCTGTGTTTTACAATCACACTATCTCTTAAGCAAGCCATGTAGCAAAAGATAATGTGTAGCAAGTCAGAGGTAAACATACGCCTGGGACCCTTAAAAGTGAATGTCTGTCTGTTAGTCATCAGCCCAGAGGCTGGTTGGATCCTCAAATAGCACCACCAAAGGCTATGCAGTTATAGGGAAACTGCAAAAACCAATGGCAGAGCCCAAATGAGGCATACTAAGCAAGAAGAGGAGTGAGGTAGTTTGCCATTGCTTTCCTCACTGGACCAGAAGGTGCCACTGCAGCACGACTGATCCTATGAGCAACACCTTTCATAACACTCAGACACTAGTTGTGCCGCAAATGTCATTACTCAGCACCACCCATACCCCAGCAGCTTCCATATTGTCACAGCCATGAATGAGACAGGGACTTTGGTGGAAGCTACACTTTGTTCTGGCCTGTGCCAAGAGACGGATACAAAAATACTGCATCCACCAAGAAATGGCAACAGGCGGAAAAGTGAATATGCTGCCTAATAGTTAGCCCTATTAAACACTGGAACAGAGCAAGTGTAATTTGCCTGAAAATTTTTATATGAATTTTCTTCACAAGTGATGGGTTTTTTGAGAAAAGAATGCTATTCTGTGCTTTGGTGTACGCTTTTGAGGGTTGGAGTGTGATGTCCTTACTTTGAACTAATAAAATAAGCCATAAAATTGCAGAAGCTGCTCCATCTAATTTGAAAACAATTACACACTCATGTGTAATTCACGGTGCCCACTCTTGCCTTTTCTTAACTTTTCACAGCAACCAAGTATAAACCACATACAACCGACTCCGCTTCAATTTGAGGACCATACAGCAGTGCCACCTGTGAATCTATCTTACTTTAAATGCCTTTGATTAGCAAGGAACTTGAATAGATTAAACAAGTGACAAAACAAAAACAGAAAAATTATCATGGCATAGAGGCTCACTGTGTGATACTGCACTAATATATTAAAACAGAGCGAGTTTCACCTCTCACCTATACCTTGGGAGCATACTGTTCTTTAAGGAACCGTTTTACACATCTATGCGCAGGTCAATTTATTCCACACATATTCCAATAATAAAACAATAATAAAAAAACATTAATAGTTCTCCCTGTCCACCTCTGTGGTGAAGTGGTTAAAGTGATTTGCTGGCACCCCTGGAGGCCCGGGTTTGATTCCCGGCTTTGCCACAAAATTTGAAAAGTATTACAAGGACTGGAACGGGGTCCACTCAGCCTCGGTAGGTCAACGTCAACTGAAGAGGGGGGTTCAATTCCCACCTCAGCCATCCTTGAAGTGGTTTACCATGGTTTCCCACTTCTCCTCCAGGCAAATGCCGGGATGGTACCTAACTTAAGGCCACGGCCGCTTCCTTCCATCTTCCTTGTCTATCCCTTCCAATCTGCCCATCCCCCCACAAGACCCCTGTTCAGCATAGCAAGTGAGGCCACCTGGGCAAGGTACTGGTTCTCCCTCCCAGTTATATCCCCCAACCCAATGTTTCACACTCCAGGACACTGCCTTTGAGGCGGTAAAGGTGGGATCCTTCGCTGATTCCGAGGGAAAAACCAAGCCTGGAGGGTAAACGGATTAAAAAAGAAAGAAAGTATAGTTCTTCCTTTGAATTTGTACTTATTCTGATATTTTTTAAATTATGTTAATATTTCTGTCATGTTGGTGTTCTGTCAACTGTTCCTTTAAGACTTTGAAAAAAACATAGAGAGAGTCTTTCTGAGGATATAAAAAGGCAATTGGAAAGTGAGTGTCTGCCATTATAATGAAAACTCCCCAACTGGGCTGTGACCACTTGTAGGCAAGGGGGTCTGCCATTACAAGGAAAACTCCTCAATCTGGTCTTCACATGAGAAACAACTTATGGTGACCACCCCGTTGTGTTTCCTGGGTAATACTAAGAGCCGTGCAATTTAATAAAATCTTACTCACAACATGTACACTACTTCACCTAGAACTCTGAGTACAATGTCAAACTTTGTAGCGACGCATGGATATATCACCTAGTACTGTTTATCTATACAAAGACCACCAGATCTTCATATATATATCTAAACACAGATATTGTAAAATTCCTGCAGTCAATATTACACTTCAGCATCTGCCATCAATGTGGGCAACATCCTTTCAAATAACTTTTGAACACATCTGAAATAAACTGTTGAAAATACAAGTGAATTCAACCCCCACCGAATGTCAAGTAAACTGAACTATACAAGGTGTTCACATCTGAAACTTTACATTTGGAAGAATCTTACGCAGCCAAGAGCTAATTCTATCCTGTCATATGTTTAATTTTGTTTCTTTGTCATTTCAATGGCTTGTTAAATCTTCAGTTCCTATTTATCAAACTGATTATAATACATTTTCCTTAAATGCATATAGGAATTGCTTTAAATTAAATTTATAGTACCGGGCGAGTTGGCCGTGCTCGAAGAGGCGCGCGGCTGTGAGCTTGCATCCGGGAGATAGTAGGTTCGAATCCCACTATCGGCAGCCCTGAAGATGGTTTTCCGTGGTTTCCCATTTTCACACCAGGCAAATGCTGGGACTGTACCTTAATTAAGGCCACGGCCGCTTCCTTCCAACTCCTAGGCCTTTCCTATCCCATCGTCGCCATAAGACCTATCTGTGTCAGTGCGACGTAAAACCCTAGCAAAAAAAAAAAATTTATAGTAATTACACCTGATAAAAACCTTATGGTCTAAAGCATTAGTCATACCAGTCCTTTCTGTCTTCCATCTGACCTGACTCAGTTTGCTATAATCACCTAATAACTTAAAATTTTGCAGGGCCTTACGTCAAAAATTATCAAATGCAACTGTGTTCCTCGCCAATGAAATTTTACCAGACCCAAAGAGAAACGGAATTAGAGAGCAAATATGAAATTATTGAAAAGATCTCAACAAACAGGTTTTGAATATAACTTTGAATTAAAATTCAGTTTATGTGGGGGAAAAGGGAAGAGTGTTCAAGAAATATCTTGCATCACAATGATTGTGTAGTACACTTAATAATGTTATTGGTTTTATGTCCCACTAACTATTTTTCCAGTTTTTGGAGACGCCGAGGTGCCGGACTTTTGCCCCGCAGGAGGTCTTTTACGTGCCAGTAAATCTACCAACACGAGGCTGGCATATTTGAGCACCTTCAAATACCACCGGACCGGGCCCAGATCGAAAATGCCAAGTTGGGGTCAGAAGGCCAGCGCCTTAATCGTTTGAGCCACTCAGCCCGGCTGTAGTACACTTAGACAATTAATTAATATATTAAGTCATAAATAGAAAGATAAGAACTGATTTATTATTTGTTTGTTCCTTTGCATCATTAATGTCCATGCGTGCATTTGTGTATACACGTCAATTTAAGGCATATAATTTGAAGGTCCTTGGAATTTATAGGACAGCCTATTCTCTTTCATAATTTTCTTACTTTCTTCAGTTAGTTCAGAGGTCTTCCATTAGATACCTAGAAGTGCAAATAGGTAACATGTTGCTGTTTGTGCAGCTCCAAGGTCTCCTTCTATGTACCATATGGCAGATGGTATTGCCACTACTAGTGCTATAGCGGAAGAATCGCCAGTTTCAAGTAGTAGAATGTTAGCATACTGTTACTACCGACTGTGGCTTGATGATTTATTGTTACGAATATACAGAGTTACCTTTGCTATATGAAATTTAATATACAAAAATATATACTGCTATGTCTTCTAGAGAATGTTCCAGTATATATGGCTGATTCTACAGAGACTTATCCAAAATAAATAAGGCAACAACCTTGGAACCATGAATTTCTTTTGCTGCATTTGCTAGTAATATTAAATTGTGAAATGCCACTTCTCTGCTACTACTCTGCTCATTAGTGGTGGCAGAGATAGTAAACAAATTGTGATGGTTTCTGCCATACTGATTCTGACCTGGTACGGCTCCACCCACAAGCTAGTGATGTCACAGCTGGGCTGTTGGCCACTGCTCGTGCATTCACTTCAGGAAGGAGAGGCTTGTGGTAGGATTTACCAGAAACCTTGAGACGATTGGGGGCCGAGAGGTATCTGGGTGTATCCAACTTCCGGACTGTTTTGGAAGCACTAGGCCTGACTATTTAAGAGTCAGGTAGCCAATCAGTGTGAGTGTATGAGTTGGGTTCAGTTCTGCTAGTGATTCAGTTGGAGTTGGGGATTCGTATGTATCAATCTCTGTGTAACTGAGTGCTGTCGTGGAGCACTGGGTTAGTCAGCACATAGTAACAGTTCAGTTTGAGTTCAGAGTTAGTACTATGTGTGAGCACTAGGTGGAATACTGTGTAGGAGAGTACTCCCATGGAGTTCACAGTCAGATGGTCGGTGGGTCAGTGCAGTGCAACAAGTACAGTTCTGTCGGTGAAGTGACTATTCCTTCTGTTGTGTTTGTCATTGAGAGGTAGTCTCTCATATCCAATTGCTGTAAATGAAGGTTGTGTTTCTGGAGCAGTGGGTATCGTTATGGACAGGGAGCACAAAAGAAGTATAATATTATCTTCTCTCCGTTAGTAACAGAAAATGTGTCTTTTGTGGTAAGTCTCTCTATATTTTGTATCATTCAACTCTTTCTCTCACAAATACTTGCTCTAGTAAGCTTTCTACATCCAAATCTGGTTTCTTCCTCTATCATTAACTCAAGGAAGTGATAAAGTACAAAGCAATCCTACTAACAGACTCATCCGATTCTCCCTGTAATGAAATGAATATGTGACCGACCATAATTTGAAATTGTTAACATGTTGTTTAGGCCCAGTGTCTGTGCTGTACACCATTAGTTGACAAATTTTCCTCCTCACTGTCGAGTGCAGATAATCTAAGACAATATCTACAAGAAGGAACATCTATGTGCTCTCTATATTTGTTAGGAGTTTGGAGCAATTCTTGTACTTTACTGAAAATCTATATAATATCACTTACTTCTGTTAAGGCCATGCTTCCAAATTATCTTCTTTTTTTATTTTCATGGATGTTTTATAATTATTACAGAGTGGATACAAAACTGTCAGAGCTAGTAAACTTTGTACATCAATAAATAACTAGATAATATGCACATAATATCAAGAAAGAGGATTTCATTACTTTTGTCTTAAATGTACCATACATTTCTATCTGAGATAAGTAACTCCCTCTGCAAAAATTTTCTATAGATAATATCAGACAACTGGCTACCATTTATCATCAATAATCTCTTTTGAGTCCATAAGACTCCTCCACTTTCTTAGTAGATTACAAGGGAATGTACCTCCAGTGCTTATTTATGTATAATAATGTCCACATTTTGAAATTGGCAGTTTTTAAATCATAAATATTGCATATGTACATTGCTTAATTCCTAAACATGCTCATAAACAGCTTACTCACAAATTCAATCATTAAATTTTTAATATGAAAAGAACATCCCTAATGCTAATGTCTAGGTTTAAGGTGCACTCTTTCAATCAAAAATATTTTCAAACAGACCATTTTATTAAGGAAATAAAAGTCTGAATTCAGTCTTTTATTCAGCTGTATTGTGTAACAGCCCAGTCTGAGCTGATACGCTCAACACTCAAGTACTTGTATGACAACAACTGAACAGAGAATGTATCAGTAACCAGCAGAAAGAGTACAAATGGATGTTGAGTCTTCAAGTTAAATTATTTGAACTGCTACATTTATGCTAATACCAACTTGCTTGCACTTTTTGAACTCCATGCAATACACTATCTTCCGAGGCACTACTTTTGCAAATATCCGTATTATTAATCAGAAAAATACTTACATCTCACAAAAATATCTACACTTGAACTCTCTCTATATACTCTTGTCATGGGTTAGTGAAGTGTTTTCAACAGCTACTGCACATACAGAAATCCCAAAAATTAGGCTTAGTGCACTGAAAGTTTTCTACATAACACAACACTGATACATGATAAACACCATATAAAACTAATTCAGTACAGGACCATACACAGTTGTAATTGATGGCAGTTTGAAGAATATTGTGCATCATTTTACTGCCTTTACACATTGTAAATACCAGATGACAGAAGCTCACAGCTCAGCAAAATGTTGAGGGAAAAAAAGAATAGATATGAAATGGCTAATAGGAATGGACCACATTTGACACAATGTAGAATGATCTTGGCTGTTTTTACTTTAAAGAATGGTGTTTCAAAGAATTCTGACTAAGTTTATGACTGACAAGGTTCCATATTTGTGAATGTTTATAGACAAAACAGAAAAGTCCAGCTGCTTTAGATGCTTGAAGGATTGGATTTTGTAATGTCAAAGTGCCATGTCAGTTGATTTACTGGCAAATTAAAAAAAACCTTCCAATGCTTGATTAATGTCTCTCTTAAGACTCAAGATTTAAACATAAATAAATCTCTTTCCTAGATATTTTTCATGCCCATTGTCTTCACCTGCACTGATAGAAATATTCCTCCTTCCCTATTAACTTACAAACAGTAATCTATGCTGCCTTGCATATTTTTCTGTTTTACATATTTTTATCAAAAAACTAAAGGCTATTTAGAAGAAAGTTTAGAAGTTCTCCTGAGGAAGAAGAGTAGTGAAAGAAATGAGAAGCTAAACGAGTGCTTTCTTTTAACTCTGAACAAGGTTTGCAAGTCCAGTTTAACTTTGGTAGATATTTCCTTCCTTCAAGGCAATTTATATATATATTTTGTTAAAATCTGCTATCAAAACAATCTGTCAGACTAAATCCTTACGAATACTCTTGTCTTATTTCAATAAATAAATAAATAAATAAATAAATAAATAAATAAAGTACATGATGCATAGGTGCACATATTGTTGCTATCTGCCACATTTTTTTTTCTTTTGAGCTGAAATAAGATGACACATTGAAAATGAAAACCTACAACCTGTTTTCCAGTCATTGACCGGGTCAGGGATGGTATGAATGAAGCCCCCATCTTGCGGCAAGGATAGGATTTGTGCCGGCTGCCGAGGCTTGTCACACTCCTCTGGGGCAATGATTAATGACTGACAGATGAAATGAAATGATAATGGAGAGTGTTGCTGGAATGAAAGATGACAGGGAAAATCGGAGTACCCGGAGAAAAACCTGTCTTGCCTCCGCTTTGTCCAGCACAAATCTCACATGGAGTGACCGGGATTTGAACCACGGAACCTAGTGGTGAGAGGCCGATGCGCTGCCGCCTGAGTCACGGAGGCTTCAAGATGACATACATTATTCTTTTAAATTACTTGATTTGCTCATTTACTAATGATAGATTTCTTGGAGTTTTGTCAGCTTCTGTGTATCTGTGTAACATGCGTCATCCGTAAACAAATACTATTCTTTTGTCCAGGAATTTCTTTTTTATAAACCTTGATTTAATTCTGGGTCTAAGAGCCTTTATGTTTTCCATTTGGCACAATTTTTCTTCCATTCTCATCATTAACTTTTGAGTATGGGCTCTGAACACAGTCTCCACTTCTACAAGTGCACACAGTACTTTGCTAATACAGTAGTAAATATTATATCATCTGTGGAAGCAAGCTTTTCTCTGTTAATGACTTGGATTATATGTTATTATTAAACAGGCCAACTTTAAATTCACTGGTAATCAAGATATTTTGATCGTAGATGTTTTTAAATAGTACTCATTTATTGCCTGTTAGTTGACTTCTTTGTATGAAACGATATGCAGCGTCATGGTTACGAATTCTCAGGTGGCTGAAGAGGCATTGCCAGAACTACAAGCTCTGATACAAAACTACCAAAGCACTTTGTTGTTGAAGAACCTGGTGGTCATTCTTTCTCTGATTTTCTCGTTCTCTTCTACAATCTCTTTTAGTGGACTCGTGCCTTATTATTCAAAACATTGTGAGTCCTCATGAACAATATACTGTATAGTAACATCAGCCAATCGGATGCTACATACTCCTAGTTGTCGATGACAATATGGTACTTCTTCATATTCGAGTTTAGAACATCCTTGTAACACTTTTGTTGTCCTCCTTCATTATATTAACCATTCTTCAATTCAGAATATATCATTGCTTTGAAAGACAGGTGTTAGGTGTGTAGGCAATGTAGCCAGCCCATATAAGCTGATGTTTGAGCCCAACTGAGATGATACTGAATTTTAATGTTTATGTTAGCATTTGAAAAAGTAAGGAAAGTCTTTGACATTGTGCAGGGTGTCACCACTGACCATGATGGAAGGAGCTGTTCAGTAAAGAAAATGTGTTAAGCAGTGCATACCAAGTTTGTGCTGATGTAAATGTTTGTACCTGGAAAACAATTCATGGTCATAAATGAAGATATCTATGATGGCTGTAGTTCTATATGAAAGAATAACATGTTCCGAGAATTGTGAAAGAGATTTTTTAGAGTTTTTACACAGTCATGATGGTTTCATGCCTGATAGTGTTCTGATAATACCATTGCTTGTTTCTCCCTTAGAACAATAATTACCACCAGTGATATTCCTTAGAGCCAACATCTAAAATGGACACATGACTCAATCCATTTCTTACTCATTCATTATTGAACAGTAAACTTGCAGTTATTAGGGGTAACAGTAGGGAAATAAACGATGAAAATCAAGCTGCACACATCATCTGATTTTTTTTGTTTTTTTTTTTTTTGTTTTTTGTTTTTGGTGGCCTCAAGTCCCTCTATTAACAATATACATTTTCTTTTTCTCATGGCATTATAAATCAATATGCCATCCATGAGAATCTTTCCTGATGTTTCCTCTCCCCTAT
This sequence comes from Anabrus simplex, assembly GCF_040414725.1. Classification (NCBI taxonomy): domain Eukaryota; kingdom Metazoa; phylum Arthropoda; class Insecta; order Orthoptera; family Tettigoniidae; genus Anabrus; species Anabrus simplex. The sequence goes on from NC_090269.1 coordinate 239,336,208, forward strand.
ATGGAGAAAGTTCCCATAATAATAAAATTAATCTAATGATCCCAGAGCATATTAAATACATTACAAACTTACCACACTGAAAATAAAAAGTTGAAATATAAGATTCACTAAAGCACATTTTTAAAAACATTTATTACTTTTTTACTGACATGTTACACCTTTCACTTGAAATTTTTCTGGAAATATTATTACAATACAAATATAAAACATCACTAGTATGGATGTCGTTTCAAACTTCAAGGCAAATGACATGGAAAAGGGAATAAATGCAAATTTTCTTACATAAAATATACATAAAGGAACAACATACACATTTCTAAATCTCATAAATAATTGCATGTTACAACACTACAAGGAGGAATGGAAGAACAACTTGTCCTGTAAGCTTCTGTCCCTGAGATTCAGTCTTACTAACATTAGGTCACAATACTAGGAGCTTACTTGGAATGTTTTTTTTTTTTCTTTCTCTTTCTGTCACAACCAATGTGAGATCATTTCTCATCACCAAACACTGCTCATCATTCTGATGTTTCTGATGCTTACTTATTCAGTATCAGGGAAGGAATCCATCAAGTTCAACACAATCTTGTACATTGGCATCACAGAGGTTCAGACAAGTTATGCTGAGCTTATTTTTATTTTAAAAGTTTCATTTTATTTTCGTAAAGTCAACAACTTTCCCATAGAGCTTTTGGCACACTCTATGTAATTCTAAATATTGAGAAGTGAGGATGGGCAGTAAAAAGCTCCTGGTTCCACCTACTTTAAGGCTTGTAGCTGTGCAGTCAAATTTAGAAATAAGGTAAAAAAAATATGAATAAGTAAAATAATATCTATCATATATTTAGTTTAAACAATTTTTTAAACTCATTTGCTTATCTAGCTGCTGTTTCAGCAGGGTGTGTGAACTGACACTTGACTTACCTAGTCATTGATTTGATGGTCTGATGCAGAGCATTGAATTATTGATGATATAGTAGTTCATTATGAAATTCAACAGATGGTGCCAGAAGGCTTCTTCATACTTAAAGAAAATTGCTTACAGTTCTATTCAGTATTTGGGGGCAGTATACTTGCTATATTTGAACATCGGATGCAGTTATACTAGCAATAATTCAATCAGAGAAAATGGCTGCGCACAAAGCTATAACCGAAGATATTCTATTGAATAGTGACTGTGAAGAAAACCGTACTACTATTGGAAGTTCATCCAATGATGCTAGCAATGTGGATACTTCATCTGTTAACAGTGATGTGAGTGAGCAAAATTTCAAGTGATGAAGCAAATGTAAGTATTGCAGGCGGGAGACGACCCAAGAAATCAAGACAAAAAGGAGAAAGTAGAGGAGTGGAAAATGAGTGATATTCCATGAAGAAAAAGAAACACAATTCTCCAGAATTCCTACAACAAATTTTCTTTTTGATTACAGTGATCTGGTGATATGATGCAGAAAAATATTGTAGATAAGTGTCTTTGACAAAGTGTGTGCAATGGATGAACAGGTATGCAAATAGTTGTTTGAACTTTGACAAGGCCTCACTTCCCTAGGTAAATTCCTCCTAACCCTATGAAACAAAACCCTTCAAGGCAGTGTCGAATTTGTGCAGCAAAAAAGAAAACCTCTCAATCAGGTAGGAGTGTGAAGTCTACATTGTAGATCTTCATATGCTGAAATGTTTCCAGATATACCACACTGACAGAAACCACTAGGTGAGTTTAAGGTATTCTCTACAGATTTTGGAGCACAATGTGCCAAAATTGCATTGTTATAATTCTTTGTGAATATTTCTGTAAAAGTTTTATTTTATTTGAGCCATTAGTTCCAGAGATATCAAAATGTTAGTGCAGTCATGCCTGGTTCTTATGAAAAACATAATTTCAATGCTCATTTCAAGGTTCTGAGCACAGATTTATATGGTAAGTGGATGAATTTTTTATTCATATAAAATTGGCACCTTTTAAGATAATTGCTTATCATTCATTAAAGTTCTTCTAAGTTCACAGAGAGGATAATTAGATATTTTGGACTCTGGTACAAGACATTTACATGACCTACAAGGTGGCACTTTTCGTCAAGGTCATCTTTCATACAGTCTATATTTTACAAGGATATAACATTTCTGCTTAGTTATTTTTTAGTCTTATACATTTTGTCTCTACAGAACTTTTATCACCATTTGGTGATCTCAAATTCTTGTTAATTTCATTGGCAGACTGCACAAGCATACACAAATCGTTAAGAAAACACTGTAAATTTTATTTCAGCCGTGATTGATGTATTGCATAAAATAACTCTTGTTAAAACACTGATTTGTCCTTAGAAGGCAACAAGTAAGCTTGGCTGAAGCAGGGGAGTCCGACATGTTCTAAACTGGTTTTCACCCTGCCTGGTGGCCACGATTATTGAGATGTCAAGTCAGATCCAACATCGTGGTTAGCCAGCTTGAGTCCCATTGGTGGTAAAAAAAAAGAAAAAAAAAAGAAAAAGGTCAACAACAGAATGTTGGCTGGCAGGGTGGGAGAGGTGGTGGTATACAATTTCTGATCTCTAGATTGCATGCCAAAAGCATGGATTCAATTCCAAACTTCTCCACATTGTTCATATGGTGATTCGTCCATTGAATGGGGATGTTAAGCAGTGAGCACATTCCTTGGTGTTATTCGACAGAAACAGGTTATGTGCTGACACTGGGTTTCAGCATTTCCCTTTGCCATCACCACCACCCAGACGCACAAGTCACCAATGGGCATCAAATAGAAAGAACTGCACCAGGCCACAAATCAATCAATCAATCAATCAATCAATCAATCAATCATCAATCAATCAACTGGTCTTCAGATAGCAGTAAAAGGAGAATGGAATAAACCTGATGTGATGCAGCCACAAACTTTGAATGAAATCATAGTCCACTATACTACCAACCCGTAAGAAACTGCTTTCCAAACTACAATGTTATAATGGACATAAAAAGTCCAAGTGTTCCTATTGGTTGCTGAAGTTGGCTGCACAACAAGCAGTTGAAAGTTCTCTAATTATAAAAGCAGAGAAAGTCAGTCTAATTTGTTTTGTGTATTGACCAAATCCTGAGATGATCTCATCCAGCCATGAGGTGCGAATGGAAGTGAACTGAAGATTAATGGAAGTAAATGCAGCAGGAGGTAGGATAGACCAAAATTCTCTACAAATATCATACAATATCTTGAGTTAGCAGAAGTAATTTATAACAGATTTCTTTGAGCGAATCAGATGTGCATTATATGTGGGACTAACAAATCCCAGGTGCCATGGCAACTGAAATTATGAGTCTGGGACCTGCATTTTTCTGAAGTTGGTATTCTCAGCTTTTACCTGCCAGTATATCTTATTTTTAAGTGTATGGATGGACTGAAAACAAATTATAATAAATTTGTTACCAGATAAAGTTGAAAGTTTCAAATTTACCTTGAATGTCAAATACTGTGTATTTAATTCTATTCAAATTGTGAGGGTAGAATTCAACAGTAGTACCAGTTCTTCTCTTCAAGATGATAAAGAAGTTTTGGTGTAAGATAGAGCAAAACACCAAGAGGAAAGGTTCCGGTTTCTCAAGAGCGAACATAGCATTGAAAAGTGCACCAGGGTATTTGATGCCTCACCTGGCCAGAAGGTAAGGAACTAGAGAATTTTGGAAGAAAGGAGATTGAAGCATTTTAAGATTTTTTTTTTTTTTTTTTTTTTTTTGTGGGTTCTACCATGGACTTTGAAAAAGTTAGACAAAGCACTTTACACAAATAATATGAATTCAAAGTGCCTGGCAAGGGGATGAAGCAAAATTACCAACAGAAGACAGATTTCCAATTATAGCAAGCTGTGTTGGTGTTATTTGCATCACATGTTTCTTGTGAGAAAGGGTTTAGTTTAAGGAACCTAATAAAGAAAAATTTAAGGTCATCAATGGGATCAAAAAGCATTAATAATTCAATGTTCATTGTTTATGTGCCGATCAGAGAATGTTCAACCATCCAGAACAGTAAAAATTTGTATTTCAGTATTCAAATTACAAAACATGTGCATGGACATAAAGCACACAAAACAAACACTGCAGCTTTGTAAAACTCCACTTGCATTGCCTTCATTTGCAGTAATCTTCGAGAGACAGCCTGTACACTAAAGTAAGCTTGTACTTTTTATACCAGTAACTATAGGTATAATTTAAGGCCAAAACATGCTAGTCTGGGCATCACACCTTCTTCATATTATTATGGTGCCTAGTTTTCATAATTTGCACGAAAATCAGAAGAATATTTTTCAAGCCCTGGTTATTTGAAGTGGTCCATGTCATTTGGTGGCAGACAGCACTGCAGTGAAAGCAGATATTCAACCTTGGTGGTTCAAGCTCAAAAAGATTCTGCAGAATACATAATTAGAAATACTCTTACTGAAAACCTCTTTGTGTAAATAGATCATAAATACATTTGGTCTTAACACAGTAGAATCCTCTGTTAGTGTTTATGTGGAGATTGTATTTTGTATCTAAGATCAATAAAAATGCTAAATTGTTATTTGGATTTCCTGCATTAAAAGAATGGTAAATTAATTGGTAAAAAATAAATAGATTTGGTGTATAATTTTCCAGTGGTATTGATATTCAGTTTTAGGGAGGTGTGATAGCATATTAGCTTAGTTGCAGGCTTTTCGTCTGAATAGCTGAGGTTCAAACACTGATCGATCTTGCAACGGAATATTCACCCAAAAAATCGCATGGCATCAGGAAGAGCATCCGATCTTAAATGCCCGGCCCAAACCAAAATGAACCAAGGTGGTTCCAGTTACCCCAGAAATAAGTGGGATAAGTTGAAGGAAGTATTGGTGTCCAATTTTAGGTGTTTACGAACCTGACAAATAATCTGCATTATTATAGTGATTGTACTGATGTGTGATAATTTGGAATTGCTGTTAGAAATAGCAAAAGATGTAAGGCATCTAATTCAATCCTAACCAAGGACAATCTATAATAATTTAGCTTCCCAGTATTAATATTAATAATAATAATAATATACTTGCGTTTTTTATTTGATGCCATTTAAGCTGCCTATGTGCCAATTTTTATGTACATTGTACTCTACAAGATGGCACAGAAACTAAAAAGTCTGTTGGATGATCTATGAATGAGTTTCAATAAATTTGCAATTTAAAAATCTTATGTTTAAATTGTTCCATATTGACTATGTATCACATGAATTTCCTATGAATGGATACAGTTATAAGGTTCCTCATTAGTCAATACAAATCAGGTCTTAAAGAACTTTCAAGAACTAATACAAGAAACAGTACACGTTTTGACCTTTATTTTCCTTTCTTCAGCTATAGAAATACATTATGATGATAAAACCAATACAGATGACACTAGTATTACAACATAACACTGAAAAGAACTTTTTTTAAAGTAGTCATGTTAAGAAGGTTGTTGTCCTAATTGTAAAAAGTTCCATTAAATATTAGCAATCAGACAAATAGAAAAATGGAACTGTTTACAATTAAGACAACAACCATTTTAATATGACTACTTTTTATGTAAGAAAGTTATTTTCAGTGTCATGCTGTAATATCAGAGTCATTTGTATTGGCCAAATCATTTACCATTTCTTTCTTGTACTAGTTCTTGAAGTTCTCTAAGACATTTGTATTGACAAAGGTGGAACCTCCTGTCAAATGGACTTTTTCCACCCTTCAAAAATCCAGCTTGTTGGAGGATCTGGATGCCAAAACTGTACCACTCTCCACAGAGGAAGCATCGCAGTACAAATGTCTCCGACTGAGCTTGGCTATAAGGAAGCCTCAAAGTACTGTACCGGTACCATCTCTTCAAAATCTATTTTGAATTTTCCTTCATTTAAGACAGTCCACAACTAAATGCACTATAAACTTTGCCTTTCATTTCGTTAGCACCTATGAGATAACAATAATATTTTTAAAATGTTCTCATGTTCAATTTTTAGAAGGTAGAAACCATCTAGGGTTTTGATGATGATGACTGTTGTTTTATGAGGTCAAACATCAAGGTCATCAGTTCTTGAGAAAGGTGTAAATCAACAATTCTATTGGACTTGAAAGTGGGAACAGCAGAAAACCACTTCAAGGACAGCAGACAAATAATATGTCTGCTGAGCCGCTGGATGCTTGTCATATTGGCTAGCACTTTCATCACACTGAGTTGGCAATTTATATCTACCAGAGTAGTTCAGCAAATAAAGTAATAGGCTACAGCTCTATGTAATAATTTACCTAACTGTAATGGTTACTTCTCAACAGTGAATATGTAAGCAATCAGAATAGCATCTCATTACCAGCCTGTCATAACAATACAAGTATGGCAAAGTTAGGGATGGAAAATATTTCTCATGTTTTCCAAACATGAATAATATGCATAACACATCACTATATACATATATATTTCTTCATACCATAGAACTAATGCATTTTTCAAGTTAATAATGAACAGGAGAGAAGATTTTATAGCATGTTGTGATTCATTTAAATACCACAATAGATATAGGTGAGGATGATGCATGAATATCGTATCTTAGATTTCTAATATTTTCATATGCGTGAACATTTGTCAGATTCCATCCCTAATGATTGTACATTGTATACTAAGATTTAAAATGCATGACTAAAAATGTTTATTCCAATGGGAATACATAGTAAAGGAATGAACTGCATTTTGTGAATATCAAACTACGGTTTCCATCTTCATCGACTTCCCAAGCTGTGTCCCTATCGTCATGTCGCTCACATCTTCAGAGTCGGAATCTGAACTTCCAGCTGAAGTACTTCCATCCTCCATATCCTGTAAACACACATATACTGTACTGTACTCAAGAATTTGCTGGATATGAACTAAATTAAATGGGGTCCTACAAAGAGAAGAACCTACCATTCACATTCTTTCAAGGTTAGGCCTGAGAAAAATACACCTGAAGGAATCTTAAGAAAAGAATATAATGCCAAAGTGGTGTTTTCAGGAACTAAATTCTGAATTTGGGCATTGTCATTATTCATATAAACTAAGAGTAGAAGTTATAAGAACAGAGACAGAGCAGTGACTTGTGCAGAAATGCTGTCAATAGCATAAAATATTCATTGGCTCACAATTTCTGGACTGGTGTAAGACAGAAAAGGCGCTATTACATTGTGACCCGAAAAGCCACTGCTCTCACCTGTCGATATTACTCACATCTTTGATTGCACTGTGCTGTCGTTTATGTCCCTGTCCGCCCATCGTCTCCATAGAGTTCAACAAGTCTGGATTACTTTCCAAAGTAGAGCACTGACTAGAAGGCGGATGGCTGTACTCGGAAGTATTCTCTTCATCAGATAAGTTACACTCAGAACTTAGAGCTGTGACTGAAGACTGCTTGATTCGACGTGATCTACAGCCTGGCCCGATAGGTCGCCGTGAAATGCTACAATCAAATTATGTTCAACAATGGTAAAACAGGGGCACCACCAGCAGTTAAGGTACAATTTTTTTTAACATGTTCCAAATCATCACATATATACAGTATATAGAGGGAGAGATATAGGAACAAGAAAAGGAACACACAATGGAATAAACACAATGACATGTCAGTGTGAAAAAAGGGAAGCATCAAAAAGAGGAGACAAAAACATAAATTTAAAAAAAAAAAGAACAACTCCACATCCATTTCTTCTCAACCCCCTGAAAAGTTTGTTTCTGCTTCCCAGCTTTATCAGGAGGGTGGCCATCACCTCTCATTTGAGAGCCCACCTTGACAGATTTTCATTCTTGATGCAGAAAGTATAGAGTAAGAAGAAAAAGCCATATAAACACAGGAAAATGGAAAAGATATAAGATAATAATAATGTTATTGTTTTTACAACCCACTAATTACATTTGCTGGTTTCATAGACGCTGATGTGCCAGAAGTTTGTCCTGCAAGAGTTCTTTATTGTGCAAGTAAATCTACCAACATGAGGCTGACATATTTGAGCACCTCCAAATACCACCGGACTGAGCCAGGATCAAACCTGCCCAGTTGGGCTCAGAAGGCCAGAAAGATATAAGATAAGGCAGAATACAGATAGTAAAAGACTAAGAACACAGGACAAACACACAAGGAGAAAACAATTCCATAAGGTCCATAAAAGTAATGGAAATGAATAAACAAATGTCAAATCAAGTTATATACTCTATCATAAGAGAGACAGAAAATATACTCTATCGTAAGAGAGACAGAAACATGAAAAGGAATACAAAATATGATAAACACAATAACAGGTCCCTTTTCCTGGAGTGATTCAACAGAGCTTGATAGCTGCAGTCGCTTAAGTGCGGCCAGTATCCAGTATTTGGGAGGTAGTGGGTTCGAACCCCACTGCCGACAGCCCTGAAGATGGTTTTCCGTTGTTTCTCATTTTCACACTAGGCACACTAGGCTGTACCTTAATAGGGATGTAGGCAGAGAAAGTTTGCGCCAGATAGCGCTCGTGTACTACTGGGTAAGCGCAAGGCGATCGTCTTATGTTTATCCCAGTCAGCTGCGAGTAATGTATAGAATGTGACCGACTTTTCTGAGCTAAAGCCGATTGTATCTTCTCTAGTTTTACTACACGACTATATTAATTAATTGTATAGGTATATCCCCTGGTATATTACGGACGATTTTCAGCGTTTAAGCCTTGAACAGCTGCAAAATGAGCTACGGACCAGAAACACTAAAACTAGCGGGAGGAAGGAAGAATTAGTACCGGTACAGCGGTAATTAGATAGGAGTCAGCATGCCTTTTCCTTAAGATAACAATTACTTGAGTATTGTACATTGATAAATATATAAATATACCTCCACAAGACGTAAATCATAAATAGATATTTAAACATCCACTTGCTCCCCTTGCTTACAGACTTCGATTCATGTATTTTTTAAGGTTGATGGTTTACATGAAACTGCAGATACAGCCTCTGTACACCACCAAAGGCATGTAAATATTCTTGAGTTTCCCAGTGCCGGTTCCTTTGAATATTTGACCATCAGCCATAAAGTGCAGATCACTATCACAAATTTGCATTTGATGGATTATTTCGCATTTAGAAAATCGGAAATAGATGGAATACCTGTTTCCAACTACAAATCATTGTGTTATGGTGGATACAGACTTTTCAGTGGAAAGTTTGTTTTGTTTATAAAAGGTTGAAATTCTAAAATGCAGTGCTGTGAAATCCGAGTACACAAAACATAAGACCTATGATATGAAGTTTATTTTAGGATTACCTCGTGATATTATAGGAGGGGAATGTGAACGTTTTGCTGGAGCAGGCCCCAAGGCATGTTGTAAGCATATTGCTGCTGTAAGCTACGCATTAGAGCACTTGCCCAAGACTGGCATTATTCAGTGTTCAGAAACATGCAGCCAAAATATATAAACCTTTCAGCATCACCCTACCAAACGGTTGAGGTCAGTTAGCCCTATGAAAGTGGAATGTTTGCCCTTGGAACAAGTGCCGACCTGAGTGGCTCAGACGATTAAGGCGCTGGCCTTCTAACCCCAACTTGGCAGGTTCGATCCTGGCTCACTCCGGTGGTATTTGAAGGTGCTCAAATACGACAGCCTCGTGTCGGTAGATTTACTGGCACGTAAAAGAACTGCGGGACTAAATTCCGGCACCTCGGCGTCTCCGAAGACCGTAAAAGTAGTTAGTGGGACGTAAAGCAATTATTATTATTATTATTATTATTATTATTATTATTATTATTATTATTATTATTATTATTATTATTATTATTACTTGGAACAAGTTTTGCTATGTATAATCTCAATTGCACCCATTATAACTCTAGTCGAGGGACATTTCTGTCTAAAAGCAAGGGGGCTGTTTTCAAGGATATTTTCTCTATCAGGCCAAATGTTCAACTCTTTAAATTGGCAGTACATGAAATTAAACCAAACATTACATTTCTCCCAACAGTAGTTTTATGGATTCCGAATTTAAGGCCTAGTTCTTTGTCAGATTTGTTGTCCTCAAGCTTCATAACAGTCAAGAAGAAACACAGTCTGGGTTCAGGAGGGAATATCTGTAAATTATACCTGTTTTCTCCCAGAACAGCAAACACCAAATTACGATGTTGGACGTCTACAAACCCTGTATAAAGCAATATGGCATCACGATTACGCATTGCTTGCTCAACAACCAAATTACCTGTAGAATATCTTGAGTGCTGGTCCTGTATAAAACAATATGGCATCACGATTACGCATTGCTTGCTCAATAACCAAATTACCTGTAGAATATCTTGAGTGCTGGTGTCTTCGAAAATGGGAGTCACAAATGTAACATTCACTTCTTCGGGTATATTCACGATTTCTTCCCGTACTTCAAGGGAGGTTATCTCTGCAAATTTTTGGTATATGGCCTCTTCACTGTTTTCGATGTGTTCGTGGTCGACGGAAAAAGCGATGGGACAGCGCCCGGTTTTAATCTTGCTCTTTCACCTTTAAATTCAAACGCATACATTCGGTGGTTGTTATCAAAATGCCTAATCAGTTTATCCGTAGAAAATAGGAATTATTCCCCTCCGTAAATCGCACTTGCCCAACAAAATTTTCGTGAAGTCACCGGGTTAAAAATAATGGGAACACCCTTTAATACTTTCGGTCAGATTCTTCTCACCGAAATTTTTTCCTTCTAATAGCATGTAACCATTTCTTCCTCATTTCTTTATTTTGTGGAAACTGGTGAAACGAAAATGGGCTTCCCTGATATTTTCAAAGAGGAACACTGCAACAGCTCGGCATAGTCACGAAAATAACAATTTAAGCAACTTAAATTTGTGGATATTTAGCGGCATGAGTACGCAGGAGACAAATGAAGAGCGCATTGCGCTTACCCAGTAAAACAGCAGTGCGCTCTATCGGTGCTAGTACCATACATCCCTATTAAAGCCACGGCCGCTTCCTTCCCATTCCTAGCCCTTTCCTGTCTCATCGTCGCCATAAGACCTATCTGTGTTGGTGCGACGTAAAGCAACTTACTTACAAAAAAAAAGAAAGAAAGATGCGATTTGATTTGACACTTGTTTATTGTTTTCCATTACTTTAAAATTCTAAATTGTATATACCGGTACTCTTTTGATATTATGCTAATTTATGTACAGTAATGCTTTTCAGTATCAACATATTATAAGCTTCAAGTTTTTCAGTCTGTCAAACACAAGATACAAATTTCTGAAACACTAGATTCTGGGAAATAACAGAAGAGAAAGACCAATAAAAAATTACATGGATGACATAAAGAGCAGGATGGATTTCAAGGGTTACGAAGAACTGAAAGGAGTGGGAGGGAATAGGTCAGGTGAAGACATTTTGTTATCTTGGAAGCTTGAACACTAACTCATTGGGCCCAAGGCGAGCATCTTGGTCAACAAAATGCTAGACCACGGAACTGTTCTGTTGTCTCACTTTACTACGTATTTCAACTTTTCCTCAACGGATGGCAGAGTGAGTTACATTTGTGATTTGTGTAGGGACTCTTCTTTTCCAATGTTATATGCTCTTTGCCAATATATATCGATAGTGTATTTGGTAATATTAATTTGAAGTGAGCTATCCCTAGACTTTGAGATTCACTCGTAAACAAGATGGTTGCCAATAAACGACTGGAACTTACCAATATATAACCCCTTTTAGAAGGTTTTGATGATTAGGAAAGTAATTATTTCAGTGAAATTAGTAGTGGTATTAGTAATAGTATGAGTAATACTCTTGATGAAGAAATTGATGTAGAAATCAAAGAGAAAGCTCAACAGGTGGATTGAGTATTGACCGTGATGCTAATAAAATAAAATGTATTTAATGTATTTCTCATTCAGCAGTTTTTGGTGTGAATGGCGTTTGTTTTCATGTATATTTAAATCCTTAATGCTCTTGTAAGTAAGAAATTTTTCATCATGTGAAGCATCACTATATTTCCATCAAAATATTCCCAGCCCCAATGCAGTTTCAAACCAACAAATACTGTATACAGGGTTTCAAAAGGGTAAGGGAACAGAAGTACGAATGAAGTTGGGAGAAAGATAATATTTACAATGAAAGCCTTCAACAACAAATACAACATACTAACAAGCAGATATATGGATATCGAAATTAGAAAATGATTTGCTAAAACATTTATTTGGAGTACTTTATTATTCAGCTGCAGGAGTTGGACAATAGGCAAACAGAACAAAGGACTTTTTTGGAAAAAACAGAAAAGAGGAAAATTAAGTTTGTAGACTACATATTAAGACACCGCTCATTTTTGGAAGCAATAATGAAGGGAAAGACCCTGAGAAAGAAAGGAAGAGGAAGACCAAGAGTAAAGTACATGATGAAGTAAAGAGCAGGATGGGTTTAAAAGAGTTTCCAAGAACTGAAGATAGCAGCAGGGAATAGGAAAGATTAGTTACAGCAACAAGGGGTAATCTTTAGTAGTTCATGATGATGAGTATATACCTGAAAAAGAAGTAGTGTTAATATAATCTGTGACAAGCTAGAAAGAGCAGTGAGCTTACCTCCTCCTGTGCAGGTTGTACGTGCCTCCAGTCTCACCCTCTTCCTCACTCCAGCTCTCTTCGCACATGTTGTCCCTGCCCGAGTCCTGAGAGTCCAGAGTTTCCGAACTGTCAGCCCCATGCAGCCTCAAGTCTGCTACTGGCTGTACAGTCACTCCAGACACAACAACACCGCGATACTGAGCAGACCTCTTTCTGCTTCCATGCGACAATCTCAGAGCGAGAGTCTCTTCACCGCAGAGGCTATTCACGATCCCATCGTCATCCTCGTTTCCATTGTCGGCAGCGTCTACAATGTCTGTTGGGTTAGGTATCCTATTCCCGTTCAGCATTTCACTCACTTTTCTCCCTAATGTTTCTAAATGATCGTCATCACTGCATGTAAGCCTCACATTACAATTAGGTTCAGGGTCAGGACATTGGCTATTACCGTTGAGACTCTCAGCATCAGACAATTTTGATTCTTGAGGTACAGGATCTGACTGTGGCAAAACAAAATGCAACTGACGTGATGCATAATATGGATTTGGACTTGTTTCGGTCTCACTAATGTCCATCATTTCTGTCTGAGTTTCATTATCCACCAGGATGTGCTGCAGTGGATCACTCTGGTGGCAAAATAACACAAAGATGCTTTAGTTTCAAGAAAGAACACAGCTAAAGGGAAGTCAGATGCAAGAACGGTAGAAGATCTTTAACAATATAAATTATTATAGTTTATATTAACCAAAGATAACCTAAATTATGAATCATAAACACAAATATAATTCAGCTATTCATCAGTTGGTAGTTAAGCTGTTTGATGGTTTACTGATGCATACCCCATCTTGATCTTGATGCAGTTGATTATGGAGAAAATATGAGATGAAGATATGATTGAAAATGTGACGTGTGGCAGAGGCCTCCTCCATCTAGCGGGTAACCATTAAACTTGCTTCTACTAACGTTACTTTTTGTCCTGATAATCAGTCTGCTAATAGGCTACCTTTCATACTGTGTTCTGTGTGCCCTAGGAGCTAATACTTGAACTATTGTGGAGTAATGTCGATTTAGGGGTTTGTTCCCCCTCTTGAACATCTAAGTTGGCAATTACTGTGCCCAATTAACAGCCAACTCGCTGTACAGGAAAGGATCACTCAGTTGCCTTGTCATGGTCTTCTTGTTTCTCTCCTCATGAAATCAAGACCTCTCTGGGCAAAGGTAGTCACGAGTTTCTCAGCATGTAAGATTGTAATGAAAACTCTGTTGGTGGACGGAGATGTTTTTAAAGGTTCTTATATGTAAACATTAGGGTATACAATCTTCACATTTTCTTTCTAAATTTCAATCATGTAAGCTATCTAACGTGTTATCCAGCTAGTTCTTTTTGTCTTACAGGACTAATCTAGATGCCAGTATCTGGCTATTAACGTCACAAGGATGTACAAGTGTTGACCCTCATTTCGCTTCTTTTTTTCTGTTGCTATTGGCTTTATGTCGCACCGACACAGATAGGTCTTATGGCGACAATGGGACAGGAAAGGGCTAGGACTGGGAAAGAAACGGCCGTGGCCTTAATTAAGGTACAGCCCCAGTATTTGCCTGGTGTGAAAATGGGAAACCACGGAAAACCATCTTCAGGGCTGCCGACAGCGGGGTGCAAACCCACTATCTCCCGAATACTGGATACTGATCGCACTTAAGCGACTGCAGCTAGCGAGCTCAGTCCTTATTTTTCTTTCACTGAGACTAGGCTTATTAAAAATTTAACCTACCGGTACTTTAAATATTTTTAACTGTCATTTTCTCTTCTCCCTAGTCACAGTTTACTTAATAATTATTTTCTAGTACTCAGCATTTGTTATCCCCTTAAAGAATTTATTGTCCCTAATCTTTCTAAGCCTACTGTTAATTGTTACCTCATTCATTTATTACTGGGTGAGTTGGCCGTGCGGTTAGGGGCGCAAGGCTGCGAGCTTGCATCCAGATATAGTGGGTTCGAACCCTGCTGTCGGCAGACCTGAAGATGGTTTTCTGTGGTTTCCCATTTTCACACCAGGCGAATGCTGGGGTTGTACCTTAATTAAGGCAACAGTTGCTTCCTTCCCACTCCTAGGCCTTTTCTATCCCATCATCGCCATAAGACCTATGTGTGTCGGTGCGATGGAAAACAAATTGTAAAAACATAATCATTTATTATATTATTAAATCTTTATTGTTTTTGTATTGTTAAAAAAATGAACATTTAAAGGAAATAGTTTTCAGGCTTAATATATCAATTCAAATTTCTTAGCCGCTTTTATTATCTTGTACACCTCTATGCACCCCTATGTCCTGCCACTTCTTATATCCCACAACCTGCTTACCATAACAGAAATAACTCTCAGTGTAATTCGGGACCCATCATCAACAACAGCATATTTTCTTATTTAAGATTATATTAATTTACTTCATTTTGGTTGTCTTTTTTGTACACTTTTCTAAACTGATGTATCTCATATTTTTTGAGATAAAACTGGTTTTATGGCTCCCTATACATTATTAAATTTTAACAAGTAGATTATCTTACCTTCCTGTCGCGACTGGGACTAGCTTTGGACAAAGCTGGGCTATTACCACTACCAGAGCCAACCCGCCTGTGACGAACTCTCCTCTGCCTCAGAAGCCGATCACTCCCTACCCCGCAAGTGACAATGGATTTGGCTTGGGAGACATCTTTAACCACCAGAGTTACTGGACTCTATAGAGTGGAGAAACAGATTTATATTTAAAAGCCTGCAATTTCAGAACAAGTCACAAGTCACAAACATGATCTTAAAGGGATAACTTCTCTGAAGAGAGAAACTGGTAACAAAAGAAGAGAAAACTCTACAGGGTGAAGAAATAGATTTACATTTAAAAGTTTGCAACATCAGAACAAGTCGGTCATGAACATGAACTTAAAGGAATAAATTTTCTGAAGGGAGTAATGGAGGACAGCTAAAACACTACAAGGGAAAAGATAAACTTGCATAATTCACACACAGATCAAAAATGGATATACTTTGACATTTTTACTGTTATTTCTATGATACTTGCCTCATCAAATCACTCTATTTCAGAGTTCATTATATTTATTATCATGTATTTATAAAATATTGTGATACAATTAAAGAATGGAAGATGAAGAAAAGGCAAGCCTCACTTACAGTACATATTTGTCTCTCTATCTCCTTGAATAAACTACATGCTAGGTATTATACAGTTTATAATATTTCCATAGTCATTAATATTTACAAGAGTTATCTACAGTTAATTATCTCACAAATAAATGTACGCTCTTTCTCTCTATAGTCTGTGCTCTATTCATATGTGCTTAGATCTCCATCTGTTTCCTGAATAATAATAATAATAATAATAATAATAATAATAATAATAATAATAATAATAATAATAATAATCTGGCCTTGGCTACCATGGTGTGGTGCCATCTAGGTGGTCTGCCTTGAAATTTTAGCATTCCAATTGTGCTGCTACAATGAAAGAGAAATTCTACTGGAACCGATATTATGGCCGAGTTGATTTAACATTTTCGGGCAACGCCAAGTGTGGCTACCTCAACCGGGATTGAACCCACGAATATGGGATCATGAGTCAGACACTACCACAGATCCAATGAAGCAGCTTTTATAGCTTGTAATGCAGGGATGGAAATTATTTTGGGTTAGGTGTGTTGTAGCATAAAATCCATGCACCATTCTAAATCAGGTCACGATTTCCTTATAACTGAAAATCTTCCTGCTGAGAAACTTAAAAATGAACAGAACAACATTTCAGGATAGGAATGTAAGTGACTATATGCAGAACTGAAGATGTTTACATAGTGTTGCATACCAATTTGAATAATCTAAAGTAATAAGTTATGATTAGTTGTCTAAAACATCAATGATGGTTGAGTAACTATTCAGTATATAGCTTACAAAGCTATGTAAGATGACAGGACTGCCTGGCCGAGGTGCTAAAGGCATGCTCGGTTCACCCGGAAGACACTTCCACTTCCGGAGGTGCACATGGCCCTGAGGTTCACTCAGCCTACACCAAAAATTAGTACCAGGTTAATTCCTGGGGCAAAGGGCAGCTGGGCATACAGCTAACCACTCTACCTCACCAAGTGACGAGGTTACAGATAGTGGAAGCCTTTACCTTTCACTTTTCTCAGGGCCTTCATGGCCTGTAGTAGATGACTTTGCTTTGCTGTGTAAGATAATTAAACATAAGCTTAATTCCTAAAGGAAAGATGATTCAAGTCATCCATAAATTTATTTTTGAACCAAGTCTCTAATGTATTTTTACCTTCATGCTAGATCTGATATCCAGAGTAAAACTTTGCTTTCAATAGAGCACCTATATGCCTAGGATTATAACAAGGAGAGGACAAGCATAGTGTGTATAAACATTACAGCAGTGGTCACATCTTATTAACTCATATACACCTACCCACAGCTAACAGCCTTCAGGTGAGAGACTCAGCTCAGTACATACATCATGCGAACATAGGTGGAGAATGTTTTTTCTTGAGGTTACCAACAACAACCAGCTTGTAGTTTTACGAAACTGTTGATTTTGTGATCATAGCCATATAACCTCTTTTCATTCATTCATTCATTCATTCATTCATTCATTATTTATTTATTTACCATAAACCTTTACAGTATCTATGGAAGGCCAGGGGAAAAGGACAAGCCCCCCTACACGTGGTGCCCCCTGACCTTTGAAATAATTACCTAAATCCTAAAGTAAAACAGTCATATACACTATTTACAGGTAAAGTAACAAAGTATAGGCTAATATAATATTTCTCATTTATACAACCTTTCACTCCCTCATTCATTCTTCCACATATTCACATGCATTTTCTCACCGTATGTGCTTCCTAACATAACATTTAACTATATTTACATTTCTACATTTAATGTTGGCAGGTAGATCGTTCCAAAGCCGTGCTGAACGAGCAAAGAAACCTAGTTTGTAGGACTCAGTTCGCGCAAAGGGGGGTATAAGACAATAATACCAAACCACAAGAATCCATGATGTAATGACCAAGATTCAAACAGCTTCCTTCTACCCTGATCAGAAGACCAGGACAATGCCAC
The DNA here is from genome assembly GCF_040414725.1 of Anabrus simplex. Lineage (NCBI taxonomy): Eukaryota > Metazoa > Arthropoda > Insecta > Orthoptera > Tettigoniidae > Anabrus > Anabrus simplex. The sequence goes on from NC_090269.1 coordinate 239,353,869, forward strand.
TCAGCTATCACATTCCTCAATATCAAGGTCCCGTGCCAATAAAGATAATCATTAGAGCGAAGCATATAATGATTTTGCATCATTCTTCTATGAAGGTTGAATCAATACTTGCATGTGGTTGAAAAGGAATGCATGAGGGAGTTTTTAAAAACTAATTGTGATCGATAGAAAATATGAGTTTTGTCTGTACATTGCTTGGAATTTAAAAAGAATGGTATTTCAGTATTGGTTGTGTCCATAGTCACAAGGAAATGCCCTTTTTAATATTCTGTCATGTCTGTCTGTCTGTCTGTCTGTCATGTCTGTCTATCTGTGTAACTTATATGGGCATCACGAGAAAGTGGCTGAAGAGAATTTAATGAAAATCAGTATGCAAAGTCGAGGAATGAAGAACTACAATCCAGGCTATAAATAATTTTATTCACAATGAAAGTAAAATGGTAGTTTAGGGGAAGGTCTAACATTAAATTCTCAAATATTTATGTTATTAGTGGTCCTATCGATAAATTCTACATAACTAAAGTTATATAGAATTAAATTTCTGATCATTTATGTCTTAAACATTTTTACTGTACTGGCTATGATAACAGAGATTTTCATGAATTTTGATTTCTGTTGCTAAGTCCAAATCAATGTCAAGCCACGAGAAAATGGGGGAATGGAATGTAATGAAAATCTGCATTAAAGTTGAGGAGTTGAAGCTGTGGAAATACATAGAAATCCTAACAATTTCAACAGGGACACCGGCTATCAATTAAGAAATACCTGGTTGCCAGCCATAAAGAATTTACGTAGATAGTTTCCTTTCCTGCCCCTTCACTATTGTTATTTCGTTTCAGTGTTTTCCAAATTTGTACGTTCCTCGTTGCCAGATGTTTCATTCCAGGCTTATGTCTATATCTTACACCTGTCATATGTTACGCAAACACGTTATGTGAACTGCTTAGTCTGATTGTGATGGTTCGGTCAGCTTCCGCTTCGAACGCTAGCGTTGTGCCACGTCCTGGGGTACATCTAGTGGTGAATGAATGTACCATATCCACTTCTACTTCTATTATAACGTTCCAAATTCAGAAGTGTCATTGTTTAAGAAGCCTTTCTCGTGGACAGTCGAGAATTCTTCTGAGGACGCAGAGCACAGTTTTTCTGCGAAACGTTAAGAATTTCACCTTATTTTCTTGACACGGCACAAGCCCAAAAACGTATACAATATCATATATATACGGTATTTGATAGGGACAACTGAAACTCGAAATGTAATTTTAAAACTTCATAATACTTGTAATTCATGTAATTACCTATTTAGTAGGAAAATAACTTTTTAGAGTAACAGAGTAATACATTTAGATAATGTTCTTGCTCATTCTTTTTTAAAAATATGTATTTTTTCTACTATTTTTAGGCCATAAATGCATTTCTTATTTGGCATTTACTAGCAAATTATTGGTTATTAAATCCCTTGCCCTATTTATTATCTATCAAAAACATTTGTATATGAATTTGTTTATCTTGTCCAAATCATACTATTGTAGATGAATTCTGGTGATTTCAAAACCGTGTAGTCACCTAGCTACAATCTTCTTTTTTCCTACAATTTTTTTTGCTTGGGGCTTTACGTCGCACCGACACAGATAGGTCTTATGGCGACGATGGGATAGGAAAGGCCTAGGAGTTGGAAGGAATCGGCCGTGGCCTTAATTAAGGTGTTTTTGCCTGGTGTGAAAATGGGAAACCACGGAAAACCATTTTCAGGGCTGCCGATAGTGGGATTTGAACCTACTATCTCCCGGATGCAAGCTCACAGCCACACGCCTCTACGCGCACAGCCAACTCGCCCGGTTTTCCTACAATTTACTTTATGTTGCACCAACACAGATAGGTCTTACATTGATGATGGGATAGGTCTAGGAGTGGCCGTGGCCTAATTAAGGTGCCGAACCAGCATTTGCTTGGTGTGAAAATGGGAAATCACAGAAAAACATCTTCAGGGCTGTCAACAGAGGGGTTCGAACCTACTATCTCCCAAATGCCACACAGCCACTTGCTCAAGTCACCTTGCTACAGATGAAATTTGTGACAGCAGATTTTTTGTTGCATTTAACTGACTTGAGAACAGTAAATAAATTACCTCAATGGACTACTTTCAACTGCTTTCTGCATGACTGTCGTCAGCAAGTGACTCTCGGGACAGGAACACTTGATATTCTGTGTCCATTACCAAAATTGCAGTTAGAAAGGTAGTTTTACATGATGTAGTTTCATTTGAACTATGCCTGAACATTGAGAAAGCGAGTGTGCTTATAACATTTAAATCTAAGAATTTCATTTTTTGTCCGTATTGAACTGAGAACGTAAGATAGGTAACTGCCAAGTTCATCTTGAACCTAAGTTTTAATGTGTGCAATTTTGAGAAGATTGTTTCTGTTGAATCCTAACTCATGTTTGTACTACACTTGCACCAGTGACATTTAATGAATAAGTGAACACAAATCTTTCAGTGCCAAGCTCATCTCGAGCTTACACAAAGTTCATATTGTGTTACATGTATTTCAAAAGATTGCGTTTATCGAGTCCCGTGCTTGTACAACTTTATTTCACCCTTCGCAGCCTGTTTTGAATTGACACTTAGTGAAAAAGTGACTACAAATTTGAATCCTTAACTGTCAAGTTCATCTCAATCCTAAGTTTTTTAAAATGTTATGTGCATTTTGAGACAATTGTGTTTGTTGAATCCTAACTTCTGCTTATACTACACTTGTGACATTACATAAAATAAGTTTCATGGTCCGTATCGCACTTCAATAGATTCACAATTAAGTATTTATTATTTTCCACCTAGTCGATACAATGATTGCTTACGGCAATTTAATGGTTAAAAGTGGTACATGTTTTGTATTTTATCAACATCTTCAGCCACAATTACCTATAATCTGTATAATTTATAATTTGACCTTTTTTCATGAATTATTAAGAAAAGAATATTCATTTAGGACATACTCTCTATAGAATATTGTACAAGTGTTTCCTTGACAACTGCTTTCAATTGTAGTAATAATTTATATATTTTCTCTTGAGTTTTTGTTTGTTTTAATGTTGTCAATCTTATGTTAATTTTAAGGATACTTCCTCTTAAGCATTACTTTGTCAATTTTATATATTTTTCATCTAAACAGTGTTATGTGGCTGAAGATGTTGATAAAATACGAAACATGTACCACTTTTAACGATTAAATTGCCTTAAGCAATCATTGTATCGACTAGGTGGAAAATAATAAATACTTAATTGTGAACACTTGTGACAGGCGACATTTAATGGAAGTGTGTCTGAAAAATTTGAATCTTCAATGCCAAGTTCATCTCGAACTTCTGTGTGGTTTTGTTGTGTTGTATGTTTTTTGGAGGATTATGTTTTTGAGTCCTAACTCATGTTGGTACAGTTTCGATTCACCCTTCATGGACCATTTTGATGACTAACAATTTCTGACTTTGTAATTCACTATTTTATGTCTCTTTTACTCTTATTTAATCATAATGCTGTAACATTCTGTGTAATGTACATGTCTACATGTATACGCCTATTTCTCACATTTTGGCTGAAGATGACGCTAAATAGTGCTGAAACTAGTTCCAAGTAAAAATATGTTGTAAATAAATATTATAACATTTATTTGTATTGAAAAGGTGGACCCTTTAAGTTACCTATCTTATGTGTTTACAACACACTGATTTAGATGGTTAACACATAGCAGACCATCCCCAACCTTTACTAGGGCCGTGCAAAGAACCGTCACATCCCATAACACGTTTTGTCCTGATACTCAGTCTGCTAATAGGCTACCTTTCATACTGTGTTGTGTGTGCCCTAGGAGCTAATGCTTGAACTATTGTCAAGTAATGCTGATTTAGGGGTTGGTTCCCCTGTGCCCAATCAGCAGCCACCTCGCTGTACATGAAAGGATGAGACTCTCACTCAGACTGTCGCATGGAAGAGAAAGAGGTCTGCTCAGTATCGAGGTGTAAATCTGGCCATTTTAAAATAAGTGATAAATCGAAACGGCAATTCCTTTGATACATATTTCTTAACTAAATTCTTTATTCTTACTTTCATATTAATTTTCTGAATATACATTTTTAGCAGTTATTCACAGTCTATTGTCCTCGATTTACTTATCAAACATTTTTGAATAGATACCTATAAAGTACTAAGTTTGCTAAGATTATCAGATCACACAATATTTTAAAAGCCAAAACACATTTACACCCTTCATCGGTGGTTTGAAATACGAGAAAACTAGAAATCAATTTTTCCGGGCGAGTTGGCCGTGCGGTTAGGAGCGCACAGCTGTGAGCTTGCATCCGGGAGATAGTGGGTTTGAACCCCACTGCTGGCAGCCCTGAAGGTGGTTTTCCGTGGTTTCCCATTTTCACACCAGGCTGTACCTTAATTAAGGCCATGGCCGCTTCCTTCCCATTCCCAGGTCTTTCCTGTCCCTCCATCCCCATAAGATCTATATGTGTCAGTGCGACGTAAAGCAAAAAATCAATTTTATAAAAAATATTTTGGAACGTTTAAGCCCAGATTACATTAATATTACTCAAATGCGTAAGTTTAAATTGAGCAAAACGAAATGAATTAAGTAGATGTCTTTCGATACATTATGGTATGGCGGCAGAGCAAATAGTGCAAACTCACAGAACTTTTTCATTCTTCTCCGCGGATGGTACTGAAGTGTATGACAAGATTCATCTTCAAAGCATCAGGCACGAAAGACCTCCGATTATCACTTAACGCATTCTTGTAAGAAGAGAAGCTCCTTTCTACGTCTCAAGACGTTATTGGTGCATATTTAAATAATATTAAATCACGGCTGTCAAGTATGCACTCATCTTGAAATGTACTGGTGCCTTCTCCTCTAAGAACATTATTTATCTTGCACACACAGCGAAAAGTGCCACTTCGATTAAGCGCATTTTAAAGTTTCCATTTTACACTGACGACAACAGTTCCATGTAATTGTTGTGCTGAAAGTTCAACACTTCTCACAATTTCAATACTTGCATGAATTTCTAAGCTAGCAGCTTCTAAACGAGTAATTGCACTCGATATAATTCCAAAGTTAGACTTAATATATGCCAGACTTTCTGACAAACTGCAGGAAAACAATTCCTGTGCAATCTTGATAGAAGAGGCAGGGTATTCCACTTGCATTAACTACAGATGTGATATGGAAAAGCAGTTTTGTGAATACTAGTTTCTCATTTGGAAAGTTCACAACGATTTTGCACAGCTACAGCTGTTGCCAAACTGCTGAAATATGACTGAAATATGACCTTTCTACGAAATTAGCTCAAAATATGACCATATGATAAGAAATGGCCAAAATATGCACTTATATGACAAATAAAAATCACTTAATTGTGACGATAATCACCTGATTTGCACCAAAATCCAATCAGGCCAGAAAATAGAGACAAAGAAAAAACATGACTTTTCCTAAACATCCGAGCCCTACTCATCATCATCACCATAGGTCGGTGATATGTTTTCCGCATTGTACGTTCTCATGCACAACCAGATCCCGGGTTTGGGTTGCTTGTGAATATGTTCACTTGTTTTTTCTCTTTGATACTCTTGATTTGTGTCCCTATCTGTTGATTAGTTTGAGAATTATTAGAAAATACAAGAAATGCAGTACTGCACAGCAATCTTCACATCATCTTGATAGAAGTTGAAGGAACTGTTTTTCACTTGTTCTCAAACTTTATGAAAATGAGAGCAATTTCCAACTCGTAACAGTTTTTCATCTCCCACATTTTTCTTTCTTGGAAAAGTACTTCCCCTTAAAATTAGTTCAAACGATGAGTTTCACACATTTCTTCACATACCCCATGAGTCCAGTTCTGTGGAGACTCGGGACTAGTAGTCTGCTGCTCAGGTGATGTAGGAGTGGAGTGATTGAAAGGTCTCTTCTTCTTCAATAGCTGCCTCTGCGGCTTGAGGGTAGTATGAATGATACCAACTTGTTTCTCCCGTCTGAAACACATACAATCAATTTGTTATCTCAACACAAAATGGCACAGACTTCATAAGAAAATGACATGTATTTTTATAATTCTTTGAAATGTCTATGTTCTTAAGTAAGTGATATTTCTTTACTGTATTTCACCATTTAAACATTCACCTCAGGGCACGGGTAAGGCCCGTCGTTTCTGGAATTTGAATTAGACAAGAAGTCACACTCTGTAAGTACAGTACCTCCAATGTTTTAAATAGCTAAGAAATATGTTTTAACTAGCATTATCTTTTCCTTATTTTAGTCACTGAAAGTGAAACAATACATCACAAATTCAAATTCTTTCCAGACCACAATCGATTGTAACAGTCTGACTGAAAGTGTTCAATGGAGATAATACATTCAATAATTAACACACTTCACAAAGTGATAGATCCAGGTGATAGGAAAATAAGGGGTGTACAGAATTTAAAGGGGTGACGCCGACGCTGAATTATTTGGTAAGATAATCAGCTATATGAGGAACGACACACAAAGGAATACAATTACAGTGCATGATCTTGATTTACAAAATGGTAACTGAGAAAGTAATGCGAATATCAGGAAACGTGACCAACAAATGGTGAATAAGTTAAACTGAGAAGGATAGCTGAATCAGAAAATGATGGAACCAACTAGAGGGAAATATATTCTAGAAGTGGTGCTGATAAAACCAGATGAACTCTATAGTGAAACTGATGATAGAAAGAAATGTTGTAAAAGTCGGACTATTAGGCAATACCATATGGCTAATAAGAGGGGAATGGGAAAATTTTTAAAAAGCAATTATGATCACTGGAAAATGGTAAATAAAGATGTAAACAGTGTATGGGATGGGTTTAAAACAATTGTTGAGGAGTGTGAAAACAGATATGTACCTTTAAAAGTGATAAGGAACAGTAAGGACCCATTATATTATAACAGGAAAATAAAGAGATTAAGAAGGAAATGAAGATTGGAAAGAAATGCAGTTAGGAATCGTTGCAGGAGTAAGGAGAGATTTAAGGAACTCACTAGAAAATTGAATTCAGCAAAAAAATCAGCTAAGGATAACATGATGGCAAACATAATTGGCAGCCATATGAATTTTGAGGAGCAATGGACATATATAGATATTTTAAGGCAGAAGGAAAGATATTTCAGGGATCACTAATGAACAAGGGGAGTGTATATGCAAGGATTTACAAAAAGCAGAGGTATTTAGATTATATTAAGTATTCAGATTAGGCTATACAGAGTTGTCAGAAACAATGTGAACCGATTATATGAGCATTACAGCACTGTTCATACTGGTAAGTAATTTGAAAAAATTACGTCGATATCTCGCGCCGTTGTCATTTTATCAGCTGCTGAAGTTAGCCGTTCAGATCGGTTCGTGCATGAATTCAAATGGGCTTTACGAGGCGGTGTTGCAGGTGGTTTGGTCGGGCTTGAGAGCCGTGCCTTGAAGTGAGCATCAAACACTAACACACCGTGGGTTTCAGCCAAAGCCACCTTAGCTTGCTTGCTGTGGGCTGAGCCTATCAGCAGGGAGGTCCTTGTTCAAGTCCCTCCCCTGGAGAAGTTTATTTCTTCTATTGGAGCTCTCAAGCTGGTCATAACCCACATGCAGATTTAGCAACACTCCCTCACAAAGCCCATCTTAAGTCTACCGCGAAGCGATCTGAAAGGCTAATTTCTTCAGCTGATAAAATGACAATGGCGCATGATATTTAATTTTTTTTTTTCAGTAATTTATCAGTATGACTAACCTTCTACAGCTCTTATACATGGTTCATGTTGTTTCCGACCACCCTGTGTTAAGATTGTTGGAGAAAGTATAATGTCCAGGTTGAAGAGGTGACTAATACTGACAAAGTACTGAAATTTACCTATGACAATAAAGACATTTATTAAAGTTGAAGGCTAGAAAAGCAATTGGGATTGACAAGATTTCTGGGGGATGTAGTGCCATATCTGAAATAATTATTTGATAACTGTTACATGAAGAAGCTATACCAAAGGAATGAAGAGTTACTATAATAGCCTCAGTGCACAAAGGAAAGGGCGATAAACACAAATCAGATAATTATAGGCCAGTCAGCTTCACATGTGTTATTTGTAAGCTCTGGGAAAACATTCTTTCTGATAATATCAGACATGTTTGCAAAATTACTAACTGGTTTGATAGAAGGCAGTTTGGGTTTAGGATCCCAGTAAAAAATATAAGAACAACAATAATAATATTGTTATTCTATCTGCTCAATGGTTTGACTGCAACCTTGGAGAAGAAGTACAAGGTGAAAATAAATAAATTCAAAACAAAAGTAATGGAATGAAGTCAAATAAAGTCAGGTGTTAAAGGAAATAACAGATTAGGAAAGGAAGTAAATGGATATTGTTACTTGAGTGGCAGAATAATTAATGATGACAGAGGTAAAGAGGACATACAACATAGATTAACACAAGCAAGGTAGGACTTTTTTTAAGAAAAGAAATTTGCACGCTTCGAACATAGACATACAGAAAGCTGTTTTTGAAGACTTCTGTGTGAAGCATGGCATTGTAAGAAGAAAACAAATAGAAGTTTTTGAAATGTGGTGTTACAATTTGCAGGTTGCACTGACGTAGATAGGTCTTAAGGCGATGATGGGATAGGAAAGGGCTAGGAGTGGGAAGGAAGTTAGTGTAGCCTTAATTAAGGTACAGCCACAGCATTTGCCTAGCGTGACAATGTGAAACCACAGAAAACTATCTTCAGGGCTGCTGACAGTGAGGTTCGAACCCACTATCTCCTGAATTCAGGCTGATAGCTACGTGACTCAAACCCCACAACCACTTGCTCGCTTTACAGAAGAATACTGAAGGTGAAATGGGTGGATCGGATTATAAATGAAGGTCCTGAATTGAACTGCTGAGAGAAGAACAATAATTTGTCCAGAAGAAGAGAGAGGTTTTGAGGGAAGTGTCCAGGGTGAGAACAATAGGGGTAGACCAAGGCATGTATATGACAAAAAGATTACAGTAGATTTAGTAATTACAAAAAAGCAAAGCAAAGTTATATCCGTGTAGGCCATGAAGGCCCCTGGAGGAATGGAAGGTAAAAGCTTCCACTATACGTAACCTCGGCACTTGACGGGGTAGAGTAGTTGGCTCTACGCCCGGCCGCCTTTGCCCCCAGGAATTAACCTGGTACTCATTTTTGGTGTAGGCTGAGTGAACCTCAGGCCCACGTGCACCTCCGGTAGTGGAAATATTGTTTCTTAAATTTCCGACTTCCTGACGGGGATTTGAACCCACGTCCTTCCAGCCGAACCGAGCACACCTTTACCGCCTCGGCCAGACAGTCCCTTTTAGTAATTACAGTATATAGAAATGAAAAGGTTATTCTAGGACAGGGTAGCCTGAAGAGCTGCATCAAACCAATCTCTAGACTGATGACCCCAAACAACAGTTATGACAAAATATTACTAGGACAGTTGTTTGTTGGGGAAAGGATGAGAGCGGAGTTTAGTAGCAACTTGAAGCACTGGTATTGTTCGTTATTAATTGTTGTGGAGAACATCCTAAATGCCACATGCAAAAAATACTTTTCTAACAACAAAAAAAGAAATTTAAGGAACCAGTTTAACACATGAAAAAAACAATATATATTGATCACTGCAGAAATAATTTTGACAATCACTATTACCAGACATGAACAAGAAATAATATTTTTATCGAGCACAAGAGTAAAACCATTGCCCTGAGACATGTAGACTCTGTTGGAATCAGATTGTATAATAAGCTTCCAAATAAGATTAAAGATATTAGTCCTGTCAGTTCATTTACCACAGCTTTAAAAAAATCTCCTGCTGAGTAGCTGCTTCTATAGTACAGAAGAATACATTATGAAGTGCTGGTAATGATGCTATTACTTATTAACTTGTAAATGTTCTTAATATGTAGTGTATAGCCTTAAAAATAAGTTAATGTCACATTGATTATGTATTATAAACACCACACTCATAGATTTATATTTTTATTTTGTCTTGTAAATATTGGTTATTAATATTATTTATTATTATTTTAAAAAATTAAGATGTGCTGTCCTAACATTGAGGTATTTGGTGTTTCTGTTTTTTTTCTTTTCTTTTTATCCTTTTTCAAAATGTTATTAGTAAGAAATCACTTGACAACTCCTATACTGCTGGCATATTTCAAAATACGTAATTGTACAGTCTATGGAAGCTAAATAAATGAATGAATGAAAAGAAAGGCTCCTGGTCATGATAACATCCCTCTGGAACTGATTACAAAATGGAGGTATACCCTTGAAAACTAGACTTTTCACATTCATCCTCTTGATTTAGGAAACTCGAGAAGTATCTGACAACTTTCACAGTTCACAGAATATTCAACTGTGACAAAACATAAATTTCTACAGTTCCACACAAACTTCCCAAGGTGGTGTCATCTTATGAATGAATTGGCTAATTTGTGTGTGATCTTTGTTAATGTATACTCTTTGCTGCACACTGTGTATACTCTTGGACATAATGTCATACGCATTATTGTTTTTTGTTTTGTTTTTTTCATTTCAATGTTATTTCTTGTGTAATATATGTGTGCAAATTATTTGTAGTAGTGTATTGTTTCTAAATAAATGTGGAATAACTTACCACAAGAATATTCCAAATATTTATAAAAGTACAGTATGTTGTTTATGGGCAATAAACTACTAAGTGCATACTCTTATCTGCCTTTATCCTATTTATTATTCAGAAATTATTTCAAGTCTAATTCTAATGATGATGGGTAGTAACCTGAGATCATACAGTTCTCTCATTATTAGTTATACATTTTCCATCCTTAAGACTAGTTTATTTCCTAGCTGATCGAATCTCTTTATTAATCCCACAAGAGCTGTGTCTATCATCTCATAGTATTTTCATCTATGGGTCTTCCACAGATTCACATGCATGAGCAGGTTAAGATCCGGTAAGTCTTATGATGAAGTGCTGGTAGATCTGTTCCACTGCATGTTTCATTACTGTGATTCATCCTAACAACATGTAGCATTGCAAAAGAAATTAAAAACTGACCTGAGATATGACACAGAAAATTATTGGATAGGACACGCTGTAACTGTTCACTCTCCTCATCAAGACACTTGGGGAGATGAAAGTTAATACCTTGGGACACATGAATATCAAATAAACTATTTGTGGCTTGCCCGCAAATTGCCACGCAAATAGAAACAATTAACATTCCATGGTTTCCCATTTCTCTATGTGATGTTTGGGCGCCAGGATTACAGTTTTAAACAAAACTGTAAACCAAAATTTATATTTACTAGCATAGAGACTTATACTTAAATCACAGGGGTAGGATTTTAAATAACTAACCATTAAGTATCGCTTAAGAAAGAAAATTAACGCAATATAAAATACAAATGAATTTATTATACAAAAAAATGAGATGAATCAGAAAAGTTCCTTAAAGCGTGGAGGAATTTAGAATTTACTTTACTGAATTTACTAATTGCTTGCTTTATCTAATTGAAGCTCACCAATTGCAGCTTTCGTTGAAGTCATCTGGTTTCCGTGGTTACTCATTCTCTTCTTCTCGATGTAGATTTTGCTCCATGGGCATCCTTCCTTCCTTCTCTGATGTAGTATGGGCTATCTGGACTAACACACCCTAATTGCCTAGTCATTAAATTAGACATTGGCCCTATACTTGTAAAAACTGATCAGAGTTGATCGTATGAGGAGAAAATTCAGAGATATGAATTTTTCCATATTAGTAGAAATCTCAATCCAACTGAGCTATACTATTTATACGGTACAGACTTGTACCAAATTCCGTAGACTTGAACTAAACATAGTTCTTCGTCCAGAAGATTTACTGAATATAACACAAGCCGTAAGCTTGTTTCGTTTCACGCAGATCCGATAAAACAACCGCAACTAAGTACTGTATCAAAGCGAGCACATACCGTCTCAAAATCAATAACATCGTTCACAGTAGATGTTCACAGTAGTTTTAATAGTAGTTAGGATCACAGCAGAAGTGGTAGTTAGTTAGGTTGATCTTAGGGTCAGGTCCCGTTCTTGTGGTGAGCATCTCTATATATCCGGGCTCACCCACACTCTTGGTAACAGTTCAATCTCAAAACTCATATACAACGAAGTATCTGATTCGATAGATCGAATTATCAACTCCCCTTCTCTTCTTTCTTGACAAGTCCAGTAGGCGTGGCGATGATGTAGCTGACCAGCTTGCAAGCCTCGCGCGCGGGTCGCTGTTTACTTCTTGGTGCTCAAGAGTTAAACCCATGAGTCATGTAATTTTCCACGCTATAAGAATAACCTTCTCCGTGTACACAAATATGAGATGAAATGACAACAACTATATTTCAACATATTAACCAAATCCAATACATAATAAATTCCTATCTTTCATAATATAATAATAAATAATAAATGATGTTATAATATATACAATATGATTGCAAAAACCTTATTTACAAATGCTTGACGTAGAATAAATATGTTATTACGAATAATTGCTGATGGCGGATGAACTTGATATCAAATGATATCGCGTAAAACGATATTATATTAAATTAGTAGGGCTGGAGAAGCCTGGACGGTTACAACGCTGTGTCTATCATCTCATAGTATTTTCATCTATGGGTCTTCCACAGATTCACATGCATGAGCAGGTTAAGATCCTGTAAGTCTTATGATGAAGTGCTGGTAGATCTGTTCCACTGCATGTTTCGTTACTGTGATTCATCCTAACAACATGTAGCACTGCAGAAGAAATAAAAAACTGACCTGAGATATGACACAGAAAATTATTGGATAGGACACGTCCCTTCTGTCACCCCTCTAACCATGCCCATGGCTTGCATATGGGGAGATTGAAGAATGGATAATGAATATGAGAGAGGAGAAAAACAAGACCATGGTGGTGACAAAGTGACAAAGAGAAGAAAATGAAGGAATGAGAATCAGATACAATGATTTTGAAGACATTATATAGGCTTTTGGGCTTATGCCATGTCAAGAAAATAAAGCGAAATTTTGAAGTTCAAAGATGCCTTTTACAAGAAAGTAAATGAAAAAATAAATATGGAAAAGCATCTGGATAAAAGGAATTATTATTGTCATTTAAAAAATTAAGTTCTGTGAAGGGAACCATACTTTAATTTCATCACTTGCGAATATTGAATTATTCAAGTTCCTTAGGTTTTTCAATTGTGAAATGAACAGTCTTACCAATACGCTGGTAATTTCATGATTAAAGAGCAAGAGATGATTGTTATAATTATTAATCTTGTTATAATTATTAATCTATATATATAAAAGTGGATGTTGGTATGTTTGAAATTAATAGACTCAAAAACTACTGGACCGATTTCGCTGAAAATTTCACTATTTGTTCTTATTACTCCTGGGAGGGTTTAGGAAGTGGTCTGAATGAAATCTGATAGGTAGTTTTGTTTTGATGACTAATTTTGTGTAATTAATTTCATTCCAAAGCCGCACCAAAATTGGATCAACCTTGATGGATAGCTTGTCGCTAGGCTACAGCAACTAAACTCTGTATCATGATACTCATCACCATCATCAGTTTACCTTTCCAGCAAGCCGGGTAGGGTGTTTGAAAACGAGCATCTTGCAAAGTTGCCTATTCAAAAAGATTTTGTTGTCCACGACAGATTTCCAATTCAATCCTTTTCTCTCCATGTCTTCCCTCAGTTGGTCCATCCATCTTCTTCTTGGTCTTCCAGCTGGTCTTCTACTTGTTATTCTCTTTTCCAAATAAGCACATGGTAACCTTGTGCTATTCATTCATTTAACATGTCCAAACCATTTAAGTCTAGATGACCTAAGTCTTTCCTCCATCGATTCAGTTAGACCTACAATAAGTTAGATCGGATCTCATCATTTTTCACATGATCAAGTCGTGTCTTTTGGAGGGCAGTTCTAAGAAATTTAATTTCACAGACTTGAATCATGATAGTCCGGTAAGAAATGCTATATATAGGAGGATGGGAACACACCGGCATGTTTTATGAAGTACCTTTCCATATCACCTCCTGAACCACTGGGGAAATTTCTACCAAACTCAGCACACTCATGGCTTACTATCTTGCTGTGGGGGTAAGCCATCCCTAGCACCCCAAGGGGTGGGAGTGGGAGGTGGTGGCATATAAAGATAATCGAAAATGGTGTCAAATTCATAGTTTTCGGGGTCGCTGGCATAAACAGTGACACACTGGATGCCGTTTAATTCAAAGTTCAGCCCCATTAGGATAGCAGATAATAAGAAAATGTTCAAATATGACCGAGATTATGGATGTACGTATTCCAGCATAGCTCTCAATGAAACTTGGTACAAATATGACTTACTATCTGGAAAAAAAAAATGTGTAGGCAAGACACCCCTAGCCCTACGGGAGGGGTTGAAATATAACAATAATCGAAAACGACTGATATTAGCATCGAATCCATAGTTTCAGGGGTTGCTAATATGGAATGTGACACTCTCGATGCTGTGTAAGTCAAAATTCAACCCAATCGGAATGGAGATTAGATGGGGTGAAAAAGAAAATGTCCAAACTTACCGAGATTACGGATGAATGTTGTATGTTCCAGCATAGCTCTCAACCAAACTTAGGAAATATATGACTCACAAAGGGCACTAGGAAAGTTTTGCAATGTGAGTGAATGCTTTAGACGTTTTCAAAATAATTTCCACCACACTCAATACACTTCTCCATACGTCGAATCCAGTCAATGAATCAACTCTGCCACTTTTCTTTGGTTACATTTTCACACTCTTGATGCCATGCTGCCAGAAGCTCCTTATCAGATGCAAAACGCCACCCTTTTAGCTTCATCTTCACTTCTGGGAAGAGTGTGAAGTCACATGGGGCAAGATCAGGACTGTATGAAGGGTGATCAAGTACAGTCAACCTTGATCTGGCAAGAAAATCCATTGTTACATTAGCACAATGTGCTGGAGCATTGTCGTGATGCAAGAGCCAAGTGTTGAGCCGTGACCTTGGACGAAGCTGCTTGAGAGCCTGGATGACCTGAGCCAGACAAGTCTCACTGTACCACTTCACAGTAACTGTCCTTTGTGTTTCTAGCAAACCCGCATCAGGATGCACCGTTTAGTGAAGAATACTGCAATCATCCTTTTCTTCACTGACCTTGACTTTTAAGCAGTCACAGGAGTACTCTCATCTTCAAACAGCCACACCTTGTTCTAGGATTTTGGTGGGACATCGTAATAATAAAGCCAAGTTTCGTCACCTGTAATGATGCTATTGATGTTATGCGAAGTCCCATTTTCAAACTGTTTTATCATTTCTCGGCATCATTTCACTCGATGTGCCCTTTGTTCCTCTGAAAGTGAATGGGGCAACCAAAGGGAACAAACCTTTCTAACATGGAGATGGTCGTGTAGAACTGAATGAATAGCTGGTGCAGGGATGTGGAAGGTCTCTTCTACCTGCCGATATGTCAACTGCCTCTCTTGCTGCAACATTTTCCTCACAGCTTCAATGTTTTCCTCAGTCACTGATGCAGACGGTCGCCCAGAACGAGGATCGTCTTCAACCCCAAAATTTCCCCTCTGGGACTCTTTGTACCAGGGAAAATTGTTGTCCGATGTGGACAGTCTTTTCCCAGCACAGGAGTCATTTCCTCCAGGCACTGATCAACAGTTAATCCATGAGCAAAATTGTAGTGGATAATTTTCGCGATATTCACCTTTAGATCACACTGACATCTTAACTTGCTTTCAATCCCACTGCTTGGTAACAACTGGTGTGAAGATCGCGCCTTGCTGTCTTCTAGACCGGTTTTCACCCCTCCCCATAACAGGGGTGTCCAGCCGACTGTTTTTGCATATTGCAAAACTTTCCTAGTACCCTTTATTCTATCTGGAAAAGTTACTGTGGGGGTAAGACACTCCTAGGGGAGGGGATGAAATATAAACATAATCGAAAATGACTGATATCCGTGTAATGAACCGTAACACTCTGGATGCCTTTTAAGTCATAGTTCAGCCCCAGTCAAAATGGAGGTTGAGAAGTGTTGTAAGGAGAATATCCAAAATGACCAAGATTATAGATGCATGTATGTGTGTATGTTTTAATGTACCTCTTAACTGAACTTGGTATATATGTGACTTACTCTCTGGAAAATCATACTGAGGGGTCTCTTGGAGCAGGGCTGAGGGAAAATGACATAAAAATAATCAAAAACGATCCATGTTAATGTCTGATCCATAATTATCTGGGTTGCTGAGATGAATAGTGACACTCCAGATGCTGATTAAGTCTAAGATTAGCCCCATCGGCATGAGAAGGGGTGAAAAAAGGAAATGTCCAAAATGATCAAGATTATGAATGTATGTGTGTATGTTCCAGCATAGTTCTCAACCAAACTTGGTACACACATGACTTACTGTACTATCTGGAAAAATACTGTGGGAGTAAGACCCAACTAACACCCCTAGCAGAGGGGTTGATATGTACAAATAAGTGAAAATGACTAATATTGATGTTGAATGCATGGCTTTAATTGGGATACTCTGGATGCTGTTTAAGTGCATG
The DNA here is from genome assembly GCF_040414725.1 of Anabrus simplex. Classification (NCBI taxonomy): domain Eukaryota; kingdom Metazoa; phylum Arthropoda; class Insecta; order Orthoptera; family Tettigoniidae; genus Anabrus; species Anabrus simplex. The sequence continues at coordinate 239,370,522 of NC_090269.1, forward strand.
TTCAGTCTACATCGGCATGGGAGTTGAGAAGGGGTGAACAGGAATATGTCCAAAATAACTGATATTTGTGTTGAGTTCACAGTTTTTAGGGTCCCTAACCTGATTGGTGACAGTCCCAGTGACATTTGAAATCGCGTACATCATACTGTATCTATTGCGTGAGGCGTAAATACATATAGTTATAACTTACTTTCGTAATTTGTTTGAAAAGACAGCTACTTCCCTGACAGTCTGGGCTGCCGGAAGGAAATGGTTTAATGCAAAATTATAATCTCAAACTAAAACTTAAAAATCTTAAAATTAAACATTTAAAGAAAGTGCCTGAGTAAAACTGGGTACTCCAGTTAGTAATAATATATAAAGGAATATATGAGTTATATAGACAAGAAATGAGAAATGAAAACTTGACAGCACAATTGTAAGGAAGTTAATACAATATAATAAAGATTTCTTTCGCACAGGACCCACACGTGTACTTACTTCCGCAGTTCCTGCTCCCACACTTCAATCTGCTTCAGTTTCATCTTCAGTTCTTGTTTCTGCTGATCCACCTGTAAGTACCTGGCAATCATCTCCATGTACATGTCATTTACTCGTTCCAGTTTGCGCTCGTAGTGTTCACGAATATCCTGAGCATGTTGCAATTCCACATTACGTTTCTTCACAAGGTCATCAGGTTCATATTTTGACATGTGGTTGCTGTCCGACTGCATCGCACTCATGACCCCTCGTATTTCCTCCTTCCAGGTTTTCTGTAAACAAGCAGGAAATTTCTGAATTTACCAGTACTCATTGTGAGAACTGCTATGAGACCAATCTTCAGTTTCCACAAAACATGATTTGAAAAAGTCACTTTATTTGATTTAAGTAATGGAAATGAACAAATAAGTGAAAAATCAAGCTACCGTATATACAGAATTTAAAAAAAACATTAAAAGGAACATACACTAGGGTAAACATAATGGTTTTAGAACTTTTTGTACCCAAAATCTTACACCACGGACATTTTGTCGTTGACATTCTGTCGCATTAACACTTTGTACCAATGGACTTCCGGTCATATGCTCAATGTGTACTATCGTATTCACAAAGACACACATAGGAGATACTGTCAATTGTGTACACTGTTTTATTTACAAATTATACACACACATTATTAATGAACCACCATCCTGAACTCGACTGAATCAAAGAAGAAGAAGAAGAAGAAGAAGAAGAATGCCAAATTAGCATGTCAACTAACTACCAACACAACAAAATCACAACATGAGTTCACACACTTGATTAACGACTTTCACTAGCAACAACTCGCTAGCTGTATTCCCAAGACTGTTTCTTTATATAACTTGCCTGACCAGGCTTCTAGAAAAGTATGACACAAAATGCTTTCTAATATCTTCTCGAGTCCCCAATAACCTATGTACAAATGAACAGAACAATCTCTAAAACTCGAGTAACAAGGTGTGTTGTTATGGAATCTTACCCTGTGTTGCACAACATTACATTGGATTTATGCGTGATTACAGAAAAAGGCCTTAGATTCCTGAACTTCAAAGGGTAAGTTGCACCTTCGGAGAGTAAGCTGTTAGCCTCAGGAATGTTCAGTTTTGCTTGCCGGTTAGTAGCGAGACTGAGCCTACAGCTTGTATTTCGTATTCCATTCAGAAGTTAGAAATTTATTTCGTATTGAGTGGTACAGTGAAGTATAGCAAATGTTTGTCGTGTGATACGGCAGCCTATATCTGGATTAGGAACGTATAAACATACCTATCACATCATGAATTTTTGCAATTACCGCTTAGTACGAGTATGATCACATTTTTCTTAGCCCTGAAAATGTTACTTGTCATCCCTTGTGGAAGAAACGTGATTTCCAACTCGGGTAAGAGCCGTCACCACAGTTGCGTGATTACAGCAGAAGGCCTTGAATTCCTGAACTTCACAGGATAACTTGCACCTTTGGGAAGCAAGCCTTTAGCCTCAGGAATGTTCAGTTTTGCTTGCCAGTTAGCAGTGAGATTGCTGAATAACACAGTGAGCCTATTTGTGTTTGTATTTTGCATTCTGTTCGGAAGTTAGAAATTTATTTTGTGTTGTTGTGTGGTACAGTAAGGTAAGGATTATTCTGCCCGAAGGCAGGTCCAAACCTCCGCAGAGGTGTTCCTGAGCCGGAGTTTACGTGCGGTAGGGTGGCCAGTTCCTTTCCGCTCCTCCACTCCCTTACCCCCCACCAACAACGCGTGGCAACCCATCCAACTCCTGACCACGCCCAATGTTGCTTAACTTTGGAGATCTTTGTGTGGTACAGTACAATGTAGCAAATATTTGTCATATGATACGGTAACCTATATCTGGATTAGGAACATAATCGTGTGAAATTGTCTGGCTTGATGCATATTTGTCTGATGATAGCCTAGTTATGGATACGGAGAAAGTCTTGAAATTCCTTACTAATGAAGACAAATTAAAATCTGTCAGAAAGTGGACTGGCATCTGCATCTTGAAGTGTGCACAGGTCACAAATGTTCAACTCGCACCTTCGAGTTACGACTCGATCATTCAAGTTGGTTGAAGTTTATTCAAAATGATGGCCAGTCATTCCTACCAGTCGCACATGGCCCAGTTTAACCTCCAATTCACTGTTAAAGAGTGCGACCAGAAAATAATGTTTAATAACCCACTGCTCCGAAATAAAAGGTGTCTACTAACATTTGTTTTAGAAAGAGTCTGATCTGCAATAATATTTTGTTTTTTAATTGGCTCCTGTGCATGTGTTTTCAGATTTGTTGTTTGGTGTTCTTCACAACTTTCAGTGCAATTGTTATTTTACAAACCCCAGAAGGAAAGTTTTTCATATTTGTTGTCTCGTGTTTTTCATACCTTTTAATACTTTCCTCTCATCTTTAGAAATAGTAGATTTAGTTTACACTATACACATGGATACACAACGTAAAATGCCCTCATGTAGGAAAAAGTTGTATTTAGTGTTTCCACATCCCTGTTGGATAGTTTTTATTCGTATATTCAGTAGTACGTTTTCTCGCTTAACTCATTCTTTTTGTTGTCCCCTGCAAAAATATCTTAACGAGATTTTACTGTAAATAATATTAAAATTAATCCTTTCTCTATCCTAACAGTGACAACTATGATTAATTATGCTACAGTCTTAGATATATATAAATTATGGGCAGCTTGAATGAACATAAGAATATTACAGACCTGTGTTCTGAGGTATTCATCAGCTGGAGTGCAAAGTACTTCAACTGCAGCAATATCTAGGTGCATCAGGATGTTCTTGAAAGATGGCCGGTTGCGAGGTTTCTCACTCCAGCACTGCTTGACCAACAAACGGAAACCTTCAGGACAAGTTGAAGGGATGGGTAGATGAAGAGTATAATTCCCAACACCAAACATTATAGCAGACGAGTCCACATCTTTATACGGAGTTTCACAGGTGAGAAGTTCCCATAACAGAATGCCATACGACCTAGTGGAACACAAACAATACCATATACATTACACAACTATGAGAGAGATGAGAATTGTATTAGGTTTTCCAACTAGCAGTCTACCTAGCTGATAACAGTGATAACTTGCACATGCTGAATGTTCCATACACTGGAGAAACACTACTTTACATTATGCAGCAATATTGAAATCATATGGAAACAGGAAGCTTGCAAAGTTATTGCACATAGAGTGAGTAATAGAGTCGAAACCAGGACATACATAACAAATGATAAAGATAAAATCTGTATTACCTACATTGCACATTATCATTTATGTATTTGCTCTTTGTTCACCAATCTCAGAATTTCTTCTTCTTCTCCTCCACATACCCTGTATAGTTTTTCTGAATATTGTTAGGAATTCTACAACACCAAATGCTAATGTATGAGAACTTGCTTGAAAATACTACCTCTTGAAATTAAATTGGGAAGTAAATTAGTTAGGAAATTATAAACATCGTCAGATTTCTCAAAATAAATGGACATCTACAAATACAAAATGTATCAAGCAAGCCTTCAATCTAGTCTGTCTGTAAGGTCATCAGCCCAGAGGCTTAAATAGCGCACCTCCAAAAGTTATGCAGTTACAGGGAAACTGCAAAAAAAAATTATGGTGGTGCCAAAATGAGGCATACTAGGCCACTAAGCCAGAAAGTGCTACTGCAGCACAACTGACCCTATCAGCAACATCTTTCATAACGATCAGACGCACTGGTTATGCTCCGAATGTCATTACTCAGAATCAGTCATATCCCAGCAGCTTCCATACTGTCACAGTCATAGATGAGACCGGGACTTTGGTGGAAGCTATATTTTGCTCTGACCTGAGCCAAGAGACAGATGCAAAAGTACTGCATCCATCAAGAAATGGCAGTAGGAGGAAGCTGAAAAATAATTTATTTTTCTTCAGATTTGATGTTAAATAAATTGAGCATTACTGAAAGTGATTTTTCATAGTAGGGTTGCCACTTTTTACCTAACAAATTAAGGGACATGTCACTGATAATATAAGACACTCTATGAAAATAATGGACACAGCTGATTTGAGAACAGGATTAAATTATCGTACTGGTACCTTCTATGTTCCAGGTATTATTTGTTATTTGACACAGAATTTTCTTTACATACAATGAATACTGTATCTATTTCTCATATCAGTCCACTTGTTTGTCATCAAGGAATATACAATATGTTCAATGAAGAACACATCTGAACCAAGAACACTAAGCACAAACCACACCAATTTTTCATGTTCCATAAGTTTATATAGTACACCAGGGTGTCCGAAGGGATATTTAAAAAATGCAGAACTTCTCACAGAGCTCTTTATAAATCTTTTCAGTTAACTGATAACAATCGACTGCACCTTCTAGACATGAAAAATTAATGCTTTTCTTCAAATTGAACACTTGTAGCTATGCTGCAATACACAAGTTGTAACTAAATATGTGGGAAAGCTCCGAGGATTCGATAGAGAACCTGACAACAAGCAGAACATGCCCTGTAAACATATGGTTTATTTGCTTTCGTTTCTGTGTTACAGGCACTTTGGCCTGCTCGTTCTCCCGATCTCAATCCATTAGATTTCTACTTATGGGGTCATCTGAAGCCCATTGTGTATGCCCCACCTATTCATAACATTGAAATGCTGCATCAGCGAATAGAGCAGGGGTGTCAGAAGATACAAAAAAATGCCTGGAATATGGGAACGTGTGAGACAGTCAATGATGCGGCGTATGGATGCTTGCATTGCAGCATGTGATAGCCATTTTGAGAACCTTGTCTAGAGACCTGTAAGTAGTAAATTACACTTTATCAACACAAATTACCAACCTGCATAGTGAAGTGGTCTGTGTTATGTACACCACAAACAATACCTGACACGGAAACGAAAGCAAATAAACCATATGTTTACAGGACATGTTCTGCTTGTTGACAGGTCCTCTGTAGAATCCCCGGAGCTTTCCCACATATTTAGTTACACTCTGTATAGTCTTCAGAGAAATCATAAGACTGTAGGAGATATTTTATAGCTTCATTGTAAAATTCCACGAAACATGTACTGTACCACTGTTAACCATTAAATTGCCTTAAGCAATCATTGTATCAACTAGGTGGAAAATAATAAATACTTAATTGTAAATCTATTGAAGTGCGATACGGATCATGAAACTGATTTTATGTGATCTCTATAGGTCGATGCCCCAAACAAATAACATTTAAAAAAAAGAATTTCTTTCTAAATCAATTTTTTAAATTTTATTACTAAAAATTAAGGACATCAATAGATACAAGACCTATCATTTTTGCCTGAAATTGGACTAGACAAAAAAGAATGGTTAAATGGGTGGCTAAATTTCTGAAAAACATAACTCAGAGAAACTGAATAGGTAATGTATTATCTGATCCACTTGTCGTGTATTTCAGACAAATGACGTGTCCTACCATATCTGTTGTGGTAGTTTATTTTTCAATAATAAAATTTAATAAGTGATCTAGAAAGGAGAAAATTGGAGGGAAGTTTCATGAAATTTTATAACAAAGCCCTAATATATCTCCTCCAGTGCTATGATTTCTCTGAACATAATATTACAACAAAGCTACAAGTGTTCAATTTAAAGAAAAGCATTTATTTTTCTAATCTGGAAGGGGCATATAGGTCTCTGGTAGGACACCAATTAGAGTCTGGTTCCAGTGTATAGGACACACACCAAGATTACTTTATAAGAGAACTGGAAGAGATCCAAAGGAAAGCAGCACAATTTGTTCTGGGTGATTTCTGACAAACTTTGGACTGGGAAGACTTGGGAGTAAGGAGACGGGCTGATCGACTAAGCAGGAAGTTCCGAGCTGTCGATGGAGAAATGGTATGGAATGACATTAGTAGATGAATAAGCTTGAATGGAGCTCATAAACGTAGAAAAGATAATAATATGAAGATAAAGCAGGCAAATACTCATTTATAGGAAGGGGAATTAGGGAATGGGATAATTTATAAAGGGAAATGTTGGATAAATGATTAATGATTGACTGATTTGATTGAAAGTGCTTAAATTTGTCTAAGCAGGACAGATTTGGTTTGGGGTTCATTAAGTCACTTCAGATTAGGCAAATCATCACTTACTGCATGTCCATGCATATCAAATATGCAAAAAGAAATATTTGCAAACTGTATAATGATATGCATACCGTACTTCTCATAAGAGTGAATTAAGATGATGAAGACTAAAATAGTGGTGGGGGGGAGTTTTGAAATGAAAAACATAATTCTGTGATTAAGATTTCACATACACTAAAAATGGAGTTTCCATGCCTATGACTTTGATATACTGATATCAAAAGTCACATAAAACTACTAGCTTAATAATAATTTATTATTATTATTATTATTATTATTATTATTATTATTATTATTATTATTATTATTATTATTATTATTATTATTATTATTATTATTAAATCTTTTTCAATTATTATTGTTATTTTTAGCCTTTTTCAAAGGGAATACTGTATCTTGAAGGTCATTAGCCCAAGGGAAAGATTAATAAGAAATAACAACCATAATTATAATATTATAATATATTCTAATACCGGTATATAATCAATCATCAATCAATCAAAACTAATCTGCATTTAGGGCAGTCGCCCAGGTGGCAGATTCCCTATCAGCTGTTCACCTAGTCTATTTTTAAACTATTTCAAAGAATTGAGATATTTATTGAACAACTCTAAGCAGACCCTCCAACTGGTGGAATCTGCAGATGATGATGATGATGATGATGATGATGATGATTGAACAACTCCCTTGGCAAATTATTCCAGTCCGTAACTCCTCTTCCTATAAATGAATATATAATAATTATAGCCTTTCAATTCCTCTAACCATTGATACAAATGGAAAGAAATGCATACTACTCACCATATGTCGACTTTCTCTGAACAAGGTTCGTTCCGTATAACTTCAGGGGCCATCCACGCCACAGTCCCAGCAAAACTCATTTTAGTGCTGATCTCATTCCACTCTCGACTTGTTCCAAAATCACTGATTTTTACAATTTCTCCTCGGCCAATAAGAACACTGGAACAATAAAGAACAAAATAGAACCATTTATGCAAGAATGGTGGTTGTTATCACCAACATGGCTTAATAACTGACCACTCCAAAGCAAATAAGCAAAATCCGTGACTATATTTAGTATAGATAGAACAAACAATGAAACCATCTTACATACATCCATGGAAAAAAGATAACATATTAATAAACATATGCAGAAAATTGAAAATGTCCCAATCATCTCATTTATTGTATTTGTATTGAAAGTTGCTCCTCAACAGCTTTTGAAAAATCTATCAGAACTTAAGCAGCTAAAAGAATCTTGCACTGATATTTAGAAAAAATAAAACTGTTTCTACTTGCAGGATAGTGATCAGTTTCTAGGATTAAGTAAATAAAGCATATAAACAATCTTCACCTTGGTATCTGGTTGTGTGATAATCATTTAGTATGGCTATTAGAGCTGGAAGTAGCCATTTTAAGGCAGATCTCTGATGAGAGTGAGCATCACCTGCCATGTATAGGAAACTAGGTGCTCGTGTGGTGGAGGATTGTGATATGTATGGAGTGTGAGTTGCAGGAATATTCAGGACAGTACAAATACCTAGTTCTCAAGTGAAGAGAATTAACCATTTACAATTAACATTCTATGACCCAGCCAGGAATTAAACCTGGAGCTGGACATCTGGCCCTATGAGTATGTTCAATCTTCAATTTGTCACCACGGATCTGCATTTAGGGCTGTTGCTCAGGTCGCAGATAGTCTATCAACTGTTTACCTTGCCTTTTCTTGGACAATTTCAAGGAAGTTGGAAATTTATCGAACATCATCTTTGGTAAATTATTCCAATCCCTAATTCATCTTCCTATAAATGAATATTTGCTGCCAATTTGTCCTCTTGAATTCTAACTATTTTCATATTATATGATCTTTCCTACTCTTAAAGAACTCCAATCGAGCTTGTTCATCTACTGATGTCATTCCATGGCATCTGCTTGCTGACAGCACAGAACATACCACTTATTTATTATTTTAACCATTATGGTTTGTTTTCTGGTCCGTATTGACTTATATATAATACACCACTGAAAATCACTGTTAAAGATCTTTGTCCACCTAGATTTAGATTCTCGAAACATGTACGATATTTTATTAATGCACACAATACTGCCATAAGTTCTGTCAGTACTTTCAATGCATATAACTACTAAATAAAACTATGCAAACCCATTAATATACATATATTCTGAAAAAACACAAAAAATGCTAGAGAATGAACATACTCTTATTGGAAATGATCACCATGTGCGGCAACACAGCAGCGAAGACATTGAGGCCACTCATCAATAGCTGCATGAATCATGTCCAGTGGAATTTTTTGACAGCTGATATGATTGATTTTTTCAACATCTTGATATTGCGGAGCCGTTTTTAACGTGCTATCACCTCGAGTTTCTACCACAGAGAATAATCCAATGGACTGGGGTCTGGACTTCTACTAGGCCAGTCAGCTACAGTGGCATTGGTTGCCAACCACAACTGCGTCATTTTTGCTTTGTGTGCAAGACAGCTATCCTGCTGAAAAATCCATGACTTCCCTTCAAACACCTTCTAACTGATAAATGGTATCACCTTTTCCAACAATGTCTGGTGAATAGCTGCAGAAGTCTTTACTTCACCTTCACAAAAATACACCTCCGATGCTCCCCGTCAGGAAACCGCCCACCATACCATGACAGAAGCAGGGTGACGTCTGTGCTGCACACATGGGACTTCCTCTCTTGCTTCCTTGGAGGACTGCGCTTACATACAATCGTTTTCATCCTTAAATGGCTCTTTCCACAGTGATATTTTTCATCTGTGAATAGGATGTTGCAATACTGGCTCCCCCCACACATCGTTAAGAAAGCCTGAGATCGAACTCAGCGTATCTCCTTCAATTTTTCAGCTAGTAAATGTTGTGTGTATCTTTCATATGCACCAACACATAAATCATCCTTCAAAATACGTGCCATAGTTCATGGAGATACATTCTGGATTCATTTCATGAGACATTCATTCAGAATCTTTGCACAAACAGCATTCACAACTTCTTTTCTGCGTACACACCTAGGACGGCCCAACCTGATGCGAACAACAGTTGCACCCATTTGTTTAAACTATGCTATTGTATATAACACAAATCATGCAATGATACCGAGAGGTTTCAGCATAGAAAGAATTTCCTTAGCTCGCTTTACGCAATGAAATACTGCCAATACAGTGATACGATACTCATACATTCACCACTCCCATCTTTTACTGCTGCCTGCTGTTGGCACACTACAAGTTGGTTACTGGTGGAGTCATGAAGATGACCTTGTAGATGACGACATACAGCATTGCGACACTTCTTCATTCACAATTACCATACCATTTTATTACCTTGATTACTGTATTTAGCAATAACCTGTTAAAAACAACTTGTATTGATCCCAATAGATCTAAGAGTCCCCTGAATAAGACTTCTTTAACACATAAGTACAGCCATATTTAAATACACTAGAGTCCCGTTAATCCGAACCCCGTTAATCCGAAAGTCCGGTTAGTCCGAACTGAAATATTCAATTTTAAAAATTCTCCTTATTGAAATGAAAGAAGATATTATGGATGCATTTTACTAGTCATATTTTACTAGAATAAGTTAATGTAAACAATTACACATCATAAACCATCAATCACTGGTCATTTATCTTTACAAAGTCTGTTAGTTTCTTTTGCCATAGTGACTGGAACCTACTCGAAGATGTAGTGTTTAACCAGCGTCTCATAAACATCACATTAGTCGGCGTAGCAGCGGACGACAAGTTCTAAGGCGGCCGTGGCATCTGAATGTGACACTAGTTGTTCATTGTGGTCTTCTTTGTCGTCACTCTGTTCCTCATCAAGTCCAGATTCCTTCTCCACCATAGCTACAATTTCTTGGTCTCTTTGTAATTGATGACAGTCAGCTTTGATCCACACGCTAATGTCATTTTCACTATTGCTTTCTCCTCTACGGGTTCTTAAATACCCTACTGTAATTTTATACAGTATGTTATTAATATAACTACTAAAGAATGAATGTTTAAAATTACAGTATGTACTGTACTATACTGTAGAAACTATATTCCTCAGACGGTTGAGGCGCTGACATTCTGACCCCAACTTGGCAGGTTCGATCCTGGCTCATTCCGGTGGTATTTGTAGGTGCTCAAATACGTCAGCCTCGTGTAAGTAGATTTACTGGCATGTAAAAGAACTCCTGCAGGAGAAAATCCCGGCACCTAGGCGTCTCCGGAAACCGTAAAAGTAGTTAGCGGGACGTAGAAACAATAACATTATTATCGGAAAATATTTTCCGGTTAATCCGAAAATTTCGTAATCCGAACAGACTCTGGTCCCAATTAGTTCGGATTAATGAGACTCTACTGTACTCTTTCAACACCTATTAAATGCACGAAGGTTTCATCATGCAACCTTGGGCACACGATATATAATTTTTCCTTTTATTCTCATTTTAACCATTGGTGTAGTAACTACAACACAAATAAGTGAACCAATTGATCCTACAACAATGAGGAGTTGTGGACAACACTAAGAAAACTGCTAGGTTGAGTATCTCAGCCAGTAGAGTACTGAATTTCTGAGCTCAAGTTGGCAGGTTCAATCCTGGTTCAGTATGGTGGTACTTGAAGGTGCTCAAATAATACACTATCCTCCTGTTCACTTACTAGTAGATTTACTAGCATGTAAAACTTTTCCTACGGTGCAAAATTCCAGCAATACGGTGTCTCCAAAAACTGTAATTGGGGTCCATCATTGACGGTTTAGGCAGTGCATGCCAAAAAACCTCAGATGGTCTTGTTTTCTTTGACTTCCTTTACAGGTAGTTACTAGATAAAAAAAACATTATTATTATTATTATTATTATTATTATTATTATTATTATTATTATTATTATTATTATTATTATTATTATTATTATTATTAAGGAAATTGTTGCACATGGCTGAAATAAATAGAGATTGTACATACTTAGGACTTTTGAGGTCACGGTGGATGATCTTGTGAGAGTGCAGATAATGCATTCCTGAAGCAATCTGCTTAGACCAGCTGACGAGACGGATAGGTGGGACTTCTTCTCCATCCTTGAGTAGGTTGTAGAGAGGACCATACGGGCAATACTCCATTACAATACAGTAGCAGGGAGCCTGAGTACACACACCTCTGTAGATGAAAGAACACGGTTACATTGATATTTTATTAGTTTAATAATGTAGTAATAATCTGTTAAACATTGGGCATACAGGAAAAATAATAGCTGCTATGTCTTAAAATACAGATTTTTTTACTAATCAGATAGGTATCCTACCAACAAAACTGTCCAGACACGAAACAAAGTAAACGTAATCTACATAACTTATAGTACATAATCAACCAAGCAGCAACAGAACTACTCAATGTAAAATTTTAACAATACTCACAAATACCGGTATTTATTGCTACCAACAAAAACTGTTTATTCCACACAAATGGATCACTCAGGCACAAAATATTTCTGTTATGTTAAGTAATAACAACATCAGTATGGTTATGAGGGTTTTAACGAATTATAGCAAGGAAGTAAAGAAGAAGGCATGTAAGTTTTTGGTAAGACCCCAATCAGTATATGGAACCCACACCCGAAATGCTTTATATGTGAATCAGAAATGATCCAAAGAAAAGCTGCATGATTTGATCTGGAAGATTTTTGATAAAAATGTTGCAATATTCGGGCTGGGAAGACTTTGGAGTAAGGGGATGAGCTGCTCGACTAAGCGGCATGTTCCAAGCTTTCAGCAGAGAGATGATGTGGAATGACAATAGGAGACTAATAAGCTTTAGTGGAGCTTTTAAAGGTACAAAAGATTTGAAGTTAAAGTTGGAACTCAAGAGGACGAATTGGGGAAAATATTCATTTACAGGAAGAGGAATTAAGGTTTACAATAATTTATCACAGGAAATGGTGGATAAAATTTCCAAATTCATTGAAATCATTTAAGGAAAGACTATGTAAATAAATGGTAGGAAATATATCACATGGGCGACAATGCTAAATGGAAATAATTTATGATTGACATTGATTGATATGGAAGACATTTACTGAAATGATTAATTCCAAGTGGGTTCTTGTGTCTTATAACATGTATATTTTAAAGTATGATTATATCAACCAATGAAAGTTCATTACCCTGGAAATATGCAACACAAAGCGATTATTATATAAAGTACGGTAATTAAAATATACTGGTATAAGAAATAAGCTCAATCACGTGCCTGAAATCAGCTACAGATGTTTCAAGTAAGGAGGATTTTAAATTAGTAATGAAATTATATATCTGGAACCACTAATTCAAAATAATTTGGTGTTTTTTAATTTCCAATCTTTCTATTTTTGACGCCTTGTTTGAGAGGTTCAAATGTAATGCAAATTGAGTTCACTCACTGCAATGTATTGTTCAAAGGAAGAATAAGCACATGGTATTGCATGTTCTTCACATTTAATATTTTATCAGAAAATTACAGTATTATCAACTAAGTTTTATGTTCTGAGCTGTCAGCAGAGAGTTGGTGTGGAATGACATTAGCAGACAACTAAGCTCGAGTGGAGCTTTTAAAAGTAGGGAGGACCATAATATGAAGATAAAGTTGGAATTCAAGAGGACAAATTGGGACAAATATTAATTTACAGGAAGAGGAATTAGGGACCAGAATTATTTATCAAGGGAAATGTTAGATAAAATTTCCAAGTTCTTTGAAACCCTGTGTAACTAAAACACACACTGCATCTATAGGTTCAATTGTTTCTGATAAAAATGTACCTAGGAAGAACACTACATCTAGAGATCAGGCCAGCTAGGAAGATGTCTGGTCACAAGCGCACTTTGAATGAGCCGGTGTAGCATAGCCCTTTCAACCAGAGCTTCTGCTACAAGGACAAATGAGTGCATAAGTTTATACTCAGCTGTCTAATTGTGCGTGCTGCTTTCAAAATTCTTGTTGTGTTGTAACTGTGGCGAGTGGTGTACGTTAGGTCTTCCTGGCAGTATAGAAGGTGATAATGTCTCTAATTTACAACCGGAAGGGAATTCCAGTAACTGAACATGTTTTGTGTCAAGGAAATCTGTGGAGTGTTACATGTCCGTTATAACAAATATTTTGGGCCGACTGTACATCAACACAACACCAAGTGAGAAGGAAAGTCAGTGTTCTCACTCCCACGTTTCTGCTCTCTCACTCACACATATTAATATTCCCAATAAACACAAACATGTCGTGGGTTTCAGCCATTGTCAGTGTAATATACTTGCTATGATGCAATCCTGCCAATTCAGAAGTCCATGTTCAAATTGCCCCCCAGCGAAGTTTTCTTCTTTGATTGGTCCTCTTAAGCCAGTTTTAAGTCATGTGCAGATTTAGGAACATTGCCTTGCTAAGGCCACTTGAATTTGCTAGCAAAATAATCCCATTGGCTAACTTGCGCAGCTGATAAATTGACAATGGCACGGCACATCACTTTACTTTTTCAATCACTCTAATGCTCATATATCTGGTTCACATTATTTCTGACCACCCTGTATACTGTACACATTGAAAGAGCTTTGTTTATGTGCACTTCATTTATCTAATATTGTATGCACTGTAAGTTATCCATAAACTACATCAGTTATATTGAGATGCCTCTGTGGATCTGTGGTAGAGTGTTGACCTCTAGATTCCAAGATAGTGGGTTCAAACCTGGCAGAGGTAGTCGGATTGTTGAAGGGTAAAGAAAAGTCCGTTTGACACTCCATTTTGCATGATGTTGGTGTGTAAAACATCTCGGGTGACACATATGGTACTTACCTGACAAAAAATTCATTAAAAATGACCAAAGATGCTCGAAAGAGATTCAGTTTGCTCTGCTATCTAGCAGGCCTAGAGTAAAGCAGAACATCAAAACTGACGAGCAGACAGCCAGATGGCATTAAATTAAAATATCTGCATACAGTAGCTGAGCCCATGTCTTTTTTTATTATTATTATTATTATTATTATTATTATTATTATTATTATTATTATTATTATTATTATTATTATTATTATTATTATTATTATTATTATTATTATTATTGTTATTATTATTATTATTATTATTAATAACTTAAAAATATACACTCCAATTAAATATGCAGCTGCACAAGGAATACAAAATACAGAGTACACATCATAACAATAAGTAAAGTGAAAGGCATCAAAGAAGATACTGGACAGTTTTAAAGGCCACACTACAATGAACTAATGTTTTCGACATAGTACACCAGGCACAAAAACTGGATTACTGGACATGCCAGACTACTGAACGGTCATATTATGGAGATTGTACTATATTCATATTTCTGATGATCACCATCTCCCACCCAAAGATGTGAATGAGGGATAATTTTACCTTCATAATATTGTACTAGGAAGAAGTCGTCATCAAAGATAGAAGAGCATGACTTTGGGAGACATGGCTGTAGTTCTGTTCAATGATATAGCAGTTTCAATATATGTTGAGTAACTGTCTGTTATCCAGGCTGCCACCCATGTAAAATCTTAAAGAGCTGCTACCTCCTTTCGGAAAGAAAAAAAAAACATAACCCCATGGCACTACAGCCCTGAAGGGTCTTGGCCTATCAAGCGACAACTGCTCAGCCCGAAGGCCTGCAGATTATAAGGTGTCATATGGTCAGCATGACGAATCCTCTCTGCCGTTATTCTTGGCGTTCTAGACCGGCTCTTTTCGAAGAACCTTTCATTAATATGGTAGCTTGACACCTACTTATGTGATATCTTTATATATAACCGTTTTCCTAATTCATGCACGCTTCCTTACAGTGACAAGGTCACATAATAAAAATATGTGAAGGTTAGCAGTAATTATTACTATTAAAATAAATAAAAATAACCCAAAATGTGAAAATTACACCGTTTTCTCAGAAGTAAATATAATTCTTAGTGTTTCACAAAATAATGATAACATTCTAATAGGATACCTTATTTTGTAGTGGAGATGGTACCAATTTTTTTAAACTCAAAGAACTTGATAGCTGCAGTCGCTTAAGTGCGGCCAGTATCCAGTATTTGGGAGATAGTGGGTTCAAACCTCACTGTCGGCAGCCCTGAAGATGGTCTTCCACGGTTTCCCATTTTCACACCAGGCAAACGCTGGGGCTGTACCTTAATTAAGGTTATGGCGCTCCCTTCCCACTCCTAGCTCTTTCCTCTCCCATGGTCGCCATAAGACCTATCTGTGTCAGTGCGACATAAAGCAACTTATAAAAATAATTTCAAGCTGGCCCTGTAGTGTAGGGGGTAGCATGCTGGCGTCTTACCCGGAGGCTCCAAGTTCGATTCCCAACCAAGTCAGGGATCTTTACCTGGATCTGAAGCCCAATCAGCCTACGTGGTTAAAATTGAGGCGTTACCTGACGGTGAGATAATGGCCCCAGTCCAGAAAGCCAAGAATAAAGCTGAGAGGATTCGTCATGCCGAACACACCACAGCACACCTCATAATCTGTACTCTGCAGGCCTTTGGGCTGAATGGTGGTCACTTGCTTCATCACTGAGCTCTTCATTCCACCTAATGATTCAGTTACAAAGCCAGTTTATATCACACATAACTATGAATCTGCCCTTCCCAATGGGTTGAATATTTTGAGATTATCACATGTTCTTTCTTTCTTTCTTTCTTTCTTTCTTTCTTTCTTCAAAACACTTGGCAGCATCCACTATTTTAAAGTCTTCTGGTTTATTAATAAAGAATTGAAGTAAATATAAAGTAACACACTGAGCCTTGCAAAACAGATTACATTTTTTCATTCCACAGTTATATGTAACATTATATAAAATCTTGTTTTTCACCATTTTCAACAGCTAAATTGGAAAAGCTTAAATTCCACAAAGCAGTAAATTGAAAACTCAAATGGCAAGTTTTAGTTCCTAAAATGCTATATTAACCACCAACTCTAATGATCACAAAATGTTTAAAATGTTCAAATTATTGCATTTCTTTTAAAGAAATTATTGCTTTTCTTATAAAAGCAAAGAAGCAATACACACTGCAATGATCAATATGGATGTGCACTCCTGCCACATAGAGAAATTACACCCAACTATTCATAAAAGTGGCTAGAACTAACACTGTGTTCACCAATGTCTTTTGGTCACTAGCAGAAAATAACAAGTCTGTGTAGAAATCTTTAACATAAAATTATTTGAGTATTTCTGTATTGTTAAAAGGCACATGTATAATGTCTTTGTAAACCCAGTTTTATGTTGCCAGAATTTTAAAGTTGCTAATAGGATGGACTTAAAATCATTAAAAAGTGGAGGATACTTTGATGAATAAATGTTTCTTAAATGCACATAATTTTGTTTTCATTCATCCTTAGAAATGCTCGGAAATTACAGGACAACCCAGAGGAACTAGCCAGGAGGAAGTCTACTGGAATCATACTTACTTGAACTGGACGATGTTGGGGTGATTGAGTTTCCTGAGATTCCGAATGTCCGTTTCCTTCTGATCTCGAACCTTCTTCACTGCCACCACCTCACCTTTCAGCTTGCCACTGAACACAGCACCTTGTGCTCCAGAACCTAGCCACTGGAGGTCACTGATGTTCTCAAAGGGAATCTCCCAGTCATCTGGAAAGGAAGGGAACACAATGTACATATTTTCTTCTTTTCCTTAATCTTCACACGCTCATACTATCATTTATCCGAACATTCTATCACATATATTAGTTTCATTTTCCTGCATTGATAACTCTCAATTATAAATTCTACCAGTCTCTCAATTATAAATTCTACCAGTCATACTCTTTCTGCACCATTGAGAAATACCTCCAAAAAATACTTTCTTTCCTCTTCAACAATACCAATCTCTTTTCTTCCTTTTAACACTCTCAGGACCAAGCCTATATTTTATACTTGTCCCCAGAAACCAGGCAATGTTAGTGATTTTCAAAAACTTTCCCCCTGTACCTAGTCACTGGATTTTAAATTGTGATACACCATCTGAAGGTGCAGTCTTCAACATGCTATGCTGTGAGATTAAAATTGACTTGTATTCATTCATTTTTTCCATTCCTATCATTACTTACATTTTGATAATTGAGGGGCCCAGGAGTAAATGGTAAAGGACACAGAGTGTTCAATAGCAACCACAAACTTGTCAACATTGTGATTCAATTGTAATGTACCATGTGATAAATAATAAGTATGATTTCCTTAGGATGCAGATGGAGTAATACTGACAACACCACAATAAAGAGAAAGTAGATTGGAAGAATATTTTCATTACTTCTTACATGCAACAGCATGCAAGAGGATATCTAACAGCCAGAAAACACTGCAATAGTTGGCAGTTGATGATGTAGGAATAGATGAAGTCACAAAAGAAATGATACAGAGTACTCCATACAATATGGAAATGGAAATAATCCTCAGAATATTGACAAAGGTGAATTACTGTACATTTTTTAAGAAAGGAGATACTGTAAAATGGTGTTTAATAATTAGAGAAGAATCAGAATTATATCTAAAGCAAAGTCACCTCCGTACAGGCCATGAAGGCCCTTGGAGGAGTGGAAGGTAAAGGCTTCCACCATTGTTAACCTCAGCACGTGATGGGGTAGGGTGGTTAGCTCTACGCCCGGCCGCCTTTGCTCCCAGGAATTAACCTGGTACTCATTTTTGGTGTTAACCTCAGGACCATATGCACCTCCGGAAGTGGAAATCTCGTTTCTTAAATTTTACGACTTCCTGACAGGGATTTGAACCCATGACCTTCCGGGCGAACCGAGCACGCCTTTACCGCCTCGGTCAGGCAGCCCCTGAATTATATATAATGTTTGTAAAATAATGGAAGTAATCATGTTTTACTCCTAACAGTTTAGTTGAAGCCTGGGGGCAAAGGGAAAAGAGGGGCGAGTACCGTGAGTCAGTGGTTGCATTTTACTCGCGAACACAACACACATCCATGTTAACAGCTACATAGGTCATTGGGTTACCAAACCAGACAAAGTGCACCTATACAGTAATGCACTGCTGGAGACCATGGTTTCCTTATATTAAAACACTCAGCAAACATACCAGAACAACCTGTGAAAGTTTGTTGGTGAGTTCATAACCACTCTATACATCAATGAGCAATACTGTGCCATATTGCCAAACAAAATATACCACAAGACCAGTTTCAAGTAATACAGTGACCACCAAACCAGATGCTCACAGCAAGCTGACGGGAAGGACAGGCTGTATTCTCCCAGAACCCTACCGGTCCTTTCCTCTGGAGACAGCCACTGTTCTCTACAACAAGAAAGAATTAAGAAACAGCTTCATCATCATAATAGAATAGGAAAGAAATGAAAAGCAAGCAAAAATTTTCCTGTTCTTACTTTCATGTCATAGCAGCTGCTGAAAATTATTTTCAATTTAATTTATGCGGACGTGGCATCTTCGAAAGGAATTTCCGTGACATGCATCACAATTTGCAATCTGTTATTTCATTTATAACTCTCCTGATTTAGCTTTCCATGGCCTCAGCTATACAAGGTTTGTTCTTCCAGCCTTTCTGTTTCAAATATCTGCACAAAGATACACTGAGATCTGGAGAACAAGCTGGCCATAATCCAGTGTGCTACTTTTTTTTTTTTTTTTCCTAGGGGCTTTACGTCACACCGACACAGATAGGTCTTATGGCGACGATGGGATAGGAAAGGCCTAGGAGTTGGAAGGAAGCGGCCGTGGCGTTAATTAAGGTACAGCCCCAGCATTTGCCTGGTGTGAAAATGGGAAACCACAGAAAACCATCTTCAGGGCTGCCGATAGTGGGATTCGAACCTACTATCTCCCGGATGGCAGTGTGCTACTAATTATGCGGTCACCAAACACATTTCTAATTGCAGTCATAGAATTATGTGCAGTGTGGGCCATAGTAACATCTTTCTGAAAGTAGGCAAAGGCTCTTTTTCCTCAGTTAACATGATGAAGATGGGATGCAAAATAGTGGCCAGGTATTGTTATGAGATCAGTGTTTCATAAATAAAGTATGGCTCCAATTATCCTTTGTCCACTAACTGCACACAAACCAAACACCAATTTTCATGTCATGAAGACCTTCTTCTGTATTGTGTGGGGATTTTCACCCAGTGTCAAGTATTGTGAAATTTAAAGTAGCCTACCCACTGAGATCAAACCAAGCTTTGTCACAGATGATCAAAAGCGAAGGATCTAAATCTCCATCATGCATGGATTGTAGCAGCTGCCGGTAGAAGTTAACACAAGTGATGAGATCTGCAATATGGAAAATATGTGAGGAAACTTTTCATAACTTTGTAAGTGTTCTCATCACCAAGATGGGCGAGTTACCAGTCCTATGTACCGAACAGCTATACAGTTCATTGAGGGTTAATCTGAAATGTGGTTTGCATACCTTCAAGTTTTCATCAATTAAGACTCTCTTTATAATGCCTTTTGCCGGACTGAGTGGCTCAGACGGTTGACAGGCTGGCCTTCTGACCCCAACTTGGCAGGTTTGATCCTGGCTCAGTCTGGTGGTATTTGAAGGTGATCAAATACGTCAGCTTCGTGTCAGTAGATTTAACGCCACGTAAAAGAACTCATGCGGGACAAAATTCTGGCACCTCGGCGTCTCCGAAAACCGTTAAAATAATTAGTGAGATGTAAAGCAAATAACATTATTATTATAATGCCTTTTCTGTATAAGACCAACCCAGTTGCACACCATTTTTCAAAAAAAGCTTAGACATATAGTTTTGATGGTATAGAACTTTCTGGAAATTGTTTGCAATACTTCCACACATACCTATCATACAGTTTCTTTTATAAAATATGTTTCAATAATGAACACTCATTGCTCAATGGTGTACTTAACCATGATAGATAATTGTTACTGTGCACATTATAATCAAAATTACTGAGCGCATCAAGTAAACCATGTCTCACTAATGCAAGTAGAGAGATTTACTAATGACTGAGCTTTACAGGACAGAGGATGTCTTGCACCAGGCGGCTTCTTGCTTATCCCTTGGGTGGGGGGAATACAGTCTGTCCTTCCCATCACTCGCTATGCATACCTTACTGAGTATGCCGTAAACTCTTGTTTGGTGTTCACTCTATACAGACAGAAACATGAGAAGGAACATACAACAGGATAAACTCAATAACAAGTCAGCTGAAGAGGGACCAATAGAAAAGGGCAAGGACAATCTCCACATCTTCATACACTCCTATCTTCAAGTAGATGTTCTATCTCCTTATAAATCTCAATTCTTCTACATCCATTTCTTCTCAGCCCCTGATGAGCTTCTTTCTGCTTCCCTGTTTAACCACAATGTCATTAGATCAACATTTTATAAGGGATCATCTTAACATACCTGCAGTCATGATGTGGAAAGTGTGAGATAAGAAGAAAGCTGGTTAAACACAGGAAGAGGGAAGAGACTATAGGATAAAGATAAATGCAGGTAGTAAAAGGTTAAGAACACAGGACAAACACAAAAAAGAGAAAGAAACAAATAAGTCTCAAATCAAGTCATTGTATTCATCTTAATAATAATGTTATTTGTTTTACGTCCCACTAACCACTTTTTTAAGGTCTTCGGAGACGCCGAGGTGCCGGAATTTAGTCCCGCAGGAGTTCTTTTACGTGCCAGTAAATCTACCGACACGGGGCTGTCGTATTTGAGCACCTTCAAATACCACCGGACTGAGCCAGGATCGAACCTGCCAAGTTGGGGTTAGAAGGCCAGCGCCTTAACCGTCTGAGCCACTCAGCCCGGCTGTATTCATCTTATTGTACATTCCAGTTCATTTCCCCATTTCTATTTGACACTTGTTTGTTCCTTCTCATTATGTACAAATTCATTGTGAATCTTTCCTAATCACACTTTCAGAGGAGACACAATGTCATACTTTTGAATGAAAATAGGTAACAGAAACTTTCTCGCAGTTGACACAAGTATAATTAGAAATAAACAAGCTTGGCAGTTAAAACTGAAGTCATCTAATTTTAGGTGGCATTGTAAAGAAAGAGGTGAAGATTTTTAATTTCTAAAATCACACATGAATTCATCATGATCTGAAAACAGAAATATTTTTCATATATGACATTAAACGATGTATGTTCCAATAATCAACACTTTATTAGGTACAATTTATAAAAATTCAATAAATAAGTACCAGTTTTGATTCCCTTGGAATCATCCTCAGCTTATTCCAAGGGAATTTTTTTTTTGCTAGGGGCTTTACGTCGCACCGACACAGATAGGTCTTATGGCGACGATGGGATAGGAAAGGCCTAGGAGTTGGAAGGAAGCGGCCGTGGCCTTAATTAAGGTACAGCCCCAGCATTTGCCTGGTGTGAAAATGGGAAACCACGGAAAACCATCTTCAGGGCTGCCGATAGTGGGATTCGAACCTACTATCTCCCGGATGCAAGCTCACAGCCGCGCGGTACTTATTTATTTAATTTGTATAAATTGTACCTATTAAAGTGTTGATTGTTGAAACGTCCATCGTTTAATGTCTTATCGCATATGATAGTTATGTGTCAATACAGAAATGAAGATACTTATGAAACAGAAATATGTTATAAAATTATATAAGCATTACCAAATATTGCTAACTAACCTTGACGACCTTTGAGTTCGTTTGTGGCTGCCTTGCCAATAATAGTCCAAACCGGCCTTAAACAGCCCAGAAGTCCGTCAATCCAACCGCGATGCGTGGCTGAAGCATCTTGGTAACCAACACTCAGTCCCGAAGTGGTGTGGGGATGCTTAGTAGAGTCACTCTCATGGCTACAGTTGCAAGCAGCAGAGGGCTGGGGGGATGCTTCTAGTTGCGACTGGAGGCTCAGTTGGCCAAGTTCCTCCTTTATGCATAGGATACTGCAAGAACAAAGAGAAATGCAATTAGTTTAACAGATCAAATAGTATTTTCTAAAACTTCTCTTGCATGCTAAACTTTTGTTTTAACAACATAGCTTACAAAAAAAAAAAAAAAAAAAAAAAAGAAGTTAACCTGAAAAAATGCTTATATGGAGAAAGTTGACTATTCCACAGATGAAAAAAAAGGATTGTAACAAACAATAAAATACTGTACATTTGATTTAATGGTATTCCTTATGGATTTATTGTTATTTAATCTGTTTACACTCCAGGGTTGGTTTTTCCCATGGACTCAGCAAGGGGTCCCACCTCTACTGCCTGAATGGCAGTGTCCTGGAGCATGAGATGTTTGGTTGGGGATACAGCTGGTGAGGAGAACCAGTTTCTCACGCAGGCGGCCTCACCTGCTATGCTGAACAGGGGCCTTATGTGGAATGGGAAGATTGGAAGGGATAGGCAAGGAAGCAGCCATGGCCTTAAGTTAGGTACCGTACCGGCATTTGCTGGGGGTGGAGAGAAGTGGGAAACGACAGAAAGCCACTTTGAAGATGGCTGAGGTGGGAATCGAACTCTGTCTACTCAGTTGACCTCCCGAGGCTGGGTGGACCCCGTTCCAGCCCTCGTACCACTTATCAAATTTTGTGGTAGAGCCGGAAATCGAACTCGGGCCTGTGGGGATCGTAGCTAATCACACTATCCTCTACATCACAGAGGCTGACATTCTTTATATAACAAAATAAATTTCTTTTTCCCACTGTTCCTGAACTCCCTTTCAGAATTAGGCCAACTGAAAAATATTGTGTGAATATGTAACTGGCAGTCATAATTACCTGGTTAAATGAAAGTAGGACTACATTTCAGACCAAAATTAAATCTATCCAAGTAATATGGAGAAACATTTTTTTAGAGTTGTTGTAAAAATATATGGAGATTTTTTCACCCATTACCTGTATTATTTTTCAAAGAGCAGTTCACATTGTAGAGTTTCAGCCCGTAGACTGGTATATCCCACCAAAATGCACGCACCATCCGACCCTAGGAGTGAGACTTCCAAGGACTGGCTGCATAAGGAATGATGCTACTGGCTTTACCCATACCTCAGGCACGTTCATATTGACAAAGCCAAAGATGGTACTAATGAAATGGCGTATGGCTCTTTGAGTACCGGGAATGTCCGAGGACAAGTTCGATTCGCCAGATGCAGGTCTTTTGATTTGACGCCCGTAGCGACCCGCGGGTCATGATAAGGATGAAACCACGATGAAGACGACACACACACTCAGTCCCCATGCCAGCGGAATTAACCAATTATGATTAAAATTCCCGACCCTACCGGGACCAAAGGCCAGCACGCTAACCATTTAGCCATAGAGCCAGACAAAGACGGTTCTGATACAGATGAATGAAAGTAAGAGATTTTTTCTAGCCCGTACCAGCAGACACAGTGCTGGGTAAGCACTATGTCTGGACCAAGTAGTCCACGAATAACAGTAATATTGGTTTTCTTACGTTTGTGATGAGTAGATAACAGCTATAAAGCAGCATTATATAAATTATTATTATTATTATTATTATTATTATTATTAGTATTATTATCATCATTTCCTAGCCCTTTACCAAATATATGGGGCGGGCAGTAATGTGGGTCAGATTGTTTTACGGCCGGGTGCCCTTCTTGACGCAACCCTATGTGGAGGGACGTATTCAATAGTGCTTATTGTAGTGTGGGTTTTGTGTAAATGAAGATGTGTATTATGATGATTACAAATATCCAGCCCCCGAGCTAGAGAAATTAACCAAACGTAGCTAAAATCCCCAACTCGGCCGGTAATCGAACCTGGAGTTCTATGAACCGAAGGTCACTATGCTGACCGTTTAGGCAAGGAGCCGAACCACTGCATTACTGATTGTCTGTGAAAACTCTCTCTTCTTGAAATTAATTGGATGTAAATTTTCTTCAACTTTAGTTTCAATCCCACTGATCTGCTAAAATGATACATTTTTAATTTCATATTATTTACTTTTCCCCTGGTTGACTCAACATTACGTGATTTTGTGCGCTAAGTTCGTGTATTTTATTTATTTATTTATTTATTTATTTAATAAGTCGTCTCCTCCTACAAAGTTGGTGTCCATCGTGAAGTATTTTTCCTGTTTTGCGACTCCCATATTGGAATTTCCGTATCGTGAATACTGAACCACTACTGAAGGTTCAAGCGCTCACGTCCACATTTCACTCTTACCTTGCCTTCTGAGATCAGTTGTATCAGACTACATTTGCCTTTTCGGAAGATGTGACCGAAAGAGGCTGCTTTCCTGGATTTTGCGAAGGTTAGGACTTAGCATGATTTCCCGCCACGACGACATACCCCCTCGTGGATGACGTGGTCTATCCATAATATCTACAGCATTCTACGATTCATCCACATAGCACAGGCCTCCAGTCGGTTCGCTGACGAAGCCGTCAGTGTCCGGGCCTCGACAATGTGTAGCAGCGCCGGTAACAAGTTTCGAATCAAAATATTTTGATACACACTTCTTGCAATACCGACTGTGGTTTCTGTAGTAATAATAATAATAATAATAATAATAATAATAATAATAATAATAATAATAATAATAATAATAACGGCTTTACATCCCACTACCTACCTTTACAGTTTTCGGAGACGCCGAAGTGCCCGAATTTAGTCCCGCAGGAGTTCTTTTACATGCCAGTAATTCTACCGACACGAGGTTGACGTATTTGAGCACCTTCAAATACCGCCGGACTGAGCCAGGATCGAACCTGCCAAGTTGAAGTCAACCGTCTGACCCACTCAACCCGGCAATAATAATAATAACTATCCCCAGCGTTGGCCGTGATCGTTAAGGTGCTGAAGTCTAAACGGTCTAACACCGACGTTAGCCGGTTCGAGTCCCGTTAGTCAAACAAATTTTCACCATCAGAATGTTGGCCGGCAGGGTAGGAGAGGTGGTAGTATACAATTTCTAATCACTAGATTGCGTGCCAAAAGCCTGGATTAAATTCCAAACCTCTCCGCAGTGCTCATATGGAGTGAGGCCATATGACGCTGTTGACGGTGATTCGTCCACCGGAAGGGGACGTTAAGCCTTGAGCAGACCCCTTGGTGCTATTCGACAGGAGTAGGCTATGTGTCGGGACTGGGTTTCACCCTCTCCCTACTATCATATATCACGTCAATCATTTCATCTCATTCACTCCTCAGATGAAGCTGACGTCAGGAAGGGCATCCGGTCATAAAAATCCGCCACGACAGATTCATCTCACCTCATTCCCGACCCCGTAGAGAAACGGGACAAGGGTTGGACAAACAAACCCCAGCTTCTAAGGGTGAGGTTAACTTCCAACAACTTCAGAGCGCATCCCCAGGTGACGGATATGGGGTTCCTAGCACTTATGCTGGGATGGTCTTAGGACCCGCGGACCAACAGGTAGCCTAATTCTTGGGGGTTTTAAAATGCTGAGGACCCCCCTCCCTACGGGGGTTATAAATATGGAGAGCGCTAATCTCAACGGTAGTGAAGGCGGAGGGAATGGATCTCGATATGGCGGAACTAGCGGCAGAGACAGTTAAAAAACAAAATCCATTTCGCGTCTGACTTGTAACAAGCGGCTAAATGTTCAGCGTCTGTTCACCAGAGGTGCGACTGAAAATCTTTCCTCGGAGCTAACAACCTCGAGTAGAATTTTTAAGGGACTTGTTCCCTTAACCCATCAAACAATCAACTATGGATATGCATTTTGTAAGAGACTTTATCCCAAGGAGTAACCAATCTCCCATTTCAATGGAAATGAAAAGTGCGCAATCGGATTCTGGGGGCCCACAACATTGTGCAAAGGATGAGTCGGAGCATCCTGAAACCTGCCTTAAGCAACAATCATACAAAATTAGGCATAGAAACATACAGTACATTATTTGGCTACTTTTAATGGGAACTCACTTTTAAAGACAGGAAAACGTAAAACATTTACAGATTTTCTAAGAGTTAAAACATTTTGATAACAGCACTTCAAGAAACAAGATATACTGATGAAAATCACTTTGTCGCAGAGGGATTCAGGATATATAATGGAAAACCAGGAAAAAGAGTTATGAAGAATGTACCTCAATTTGGAACAGGTTTTATTGTAAACAAGAATATACAAGGTTCTATAACAGAGTTTAAATCTCCTAATGAGAGACTTTCCACGCTAACCTTTAAATCAACGAATAAAATCTAAATTAAATTAATATGGATGAACTACCATCCATCCTCTTGTTCATCCATATTAATTTAGTTTATGCTTGTAATTTCGGCTAGGCTGATGATGGTCCAAAAAATGGACCAAAACTAGTACCTGACACTATCATATTGTAATGTTTTGATAAACGGTAAATGATTTTAAGTATTGAGAAGGTGGAGCAATAAATCTTGTATTCATTTTAAGTACAAAAACTAGCCAAAGAAAAAAGTTTCAAAATACTTTGGAAAACCGGTCACCTAAAACATGGGTACAACTCCAAGAGGACATTCTAAAGACAGAAGAAACTATTCTTCTTAAAAAGAAAAGAAAAACATGCTTGGTGGAATGATGAATGCGATCAATTAATTCTACAAAGACAACGAGCTTGGAACATACGAATGCAAACAAAAAATTATGAAAATTGCAGCAACTTCATAGAAGCCAGGAAGCTTGCATCAGAAGGCTTCAAAAAGATCAAAATACAACATAGGAAAGACCAACTAACAGCAATGAAATTGGACTTCAAACAGAACAACTCAAGATAATTTTACAAAGCACTTAAAAACAACGTAAGGAAATATACAGCACCGAGTTTACATTTCAGAGAACCAAAAACACAGAAAACTGGTTATAATAATACAGAAAATTGTAGGATACTTGCAGAATACTTCGAAGAACTACAGTATATAACAGCGATCCACCACACGAGAATTTTAATTTTGATAATACAACAACAATACAACCAGACTCAAAACCACCAACAAAAGAGGAAATCGAAGAAATCATAAAGTAACTTAAAAATAATAATGCACTGGGGGAGTTGCTGAATTGTGGAAATACTCTAGTGACAATATTATACAATGTTTAACAGAAATCATGGAATAAATCTGGACAACAGGCACTTTACCAGCAGGATGGACATCAACATTAATACATCCGCTACACAAAAAGGGGAATAAATCAGACCCTAAAAACTATAGGGGAATTTCTCTTTTACTATTTACATACAGTATAAGATTTTGTCCAAGGCACTCTTAAAAAGAGCTGAAGAAATACTAGAGCCGCAATTAGGAGAGTATCAAGCAGGATTTATGGGTAGAAAGGGAAGGTCATGATCAGAACAAATTTTAAATCTAAAGAACATAATAGCTATGAGGAAGATCAGGAATTCTAAATTTGTAATCACTTTTGTAGACTTTATAAAGGCTTATGATTCAATTGATAGAAATACTCTATTTGATATTTGAACTTGATAATAAATAATTGAAATAATCCAAGCAACATTAACAAACACAACATCTAAAGTAAAAACTTCGTTGATGCTGTTCTAAAGGAACTGATTTTTACACGTAGCCTCCGAATTTGTCTTAAGCACTTGTTGTAATGGTACACAACGCCATTGCTATAGATAGAGGGAAAAAAATCCATAAGAAATCAAGGTCAAGGCTCGTTGAACTTCACCGTCTATATCTGATTCTCTTCTATCTAGATAGTTCGGAATCTGGTAAATAATATTATAGAGATATAGGACAACACACCCATTAATCATTTTACTCTTCAAATTCGTTTAACGCTCACAGGAATCATACCCCTAACTCCATTAGTCTGTTCCAGAGCCGGAACATTCCTGTCGGGAAAGGCCAGAAAGGGAAGATGATATTATGTCTGCTACGAAAGTTGCACACAAGAACGAAGAAACCACAGCAGTAAGTTGGGGCGGAAAGAAGTCGTTGCCTGCAAGAAGCATTCAATAGAATTTTACGCGAGTTACGCCTAGGCAAACTATTCATAAGAAGGAATTTAAAGTATACGTACTCCAAAGTCATAGAAAATGATTTCCGGTTTCGTTGATATTATGAAGAAAACTTCCTCCAGTGTTAGATTCAAAGTGATTATTTACCAGTTTCCTATTTACGGTTGATGAGCGCTGTAGTAGGCCGATAACCATGGCGAGTAGAAGAATGGTAGGCCTATAACTATCAATAACCTTGACAATTTTTTGGAACATGACTGCCAATCTTCTCTGCATGAAACGAAGGTCACATTCGTGTTCATCTCTGTGTGAACAATACAAAAATAATGAACTAGAAGCCATAGCATTTCTTTTATCTATGGTTCCCAGAATGAGAGAATAGCATTCCGACGAGACATGTAACGCCAGCATGTTGACACACCTGCAGTACGAAAGATTCCTTGAAAACGAGATTGTTCTTTCATTTCAAATAAGTAACGCACCTGTGAGTTGGTCAATAGCAACAAGCGGAAGTTTTGCTCCCTCTTTAGTAAGAACAATTGAATGTCTTTTGGCAGCTACATCGTTGTTTGCATTACCAGCCCACAGACTGGCTTGATGTTGCTGCCCAAACTACATTACCCTGCTCTAATCTGATTGCCATACTATTATACTTACCCCATACCCTACCCTCCATAACCAAATGAACAAGTCCTAGATGCCTGAATATGTCTACCATCTTCTCTCCCTTCTTCTGGTCAAATTTTGCAAACCATTCTTCTCTAGCCAAATTTGTTCACTATAAGTTGCTCCTAAAATAAAATAAAATACTGTAGTCTTCATTAAGGCTATCGAAGCCTACCGCTATTCGTAACGTCGGCACCAAGTGGGCCATAATTATTGTTAGTCCTATTTCCGGGCTCTTTCCGTAGAAATGAACCCAGTTGTAGACTGAGTGAACCCCAAAGCCATGTCCCTCTCCAGCAGATTTCCTTAATCTCTAGTGGGGAATCGAACATACGTTCCTCTAGGCCTAAATGAACCCAGCATATCATTTCCACATCGGTAAGGCAGCCCCCACTCATTGCAACCTCTGACCAAAATATACGGCCAATATCCACTTCTCAATCAGTGGATCAACATCCACAGGAATAAAACATTCTAGTCGACGATTTATATTACTTGTTTCTGCCAGGACCCATTCTTCTTCTTCTTCTTCTTCTTCTTCTTCTTCTTCTTCTTCTTCTTCTTCTTCTTCTTCACGATTCTTGAGTCTGTACTTCGTGCGGATTTCACCCAGTTTCACGGCCAGGTCCTTTCTGATGCCAACACTATGTGGAGGAACGTAATCACTATTGCGTGTTTCTGTGAGGTTTGATAGTGGTGTGGTGTGC
The DNA here is from genome assembly GCF_040414725.1 of Anabrus simplex. Lineage (NCBI taxonomy): Eukaryota > Metazoa > Arthropoda > Insecta > Orthoptera > Tettigoniidae > Anabrus > Anabrus simplex. The sequence continues at coordinate 239,400,461 of NC_090269.1, forward strand.
TGTGTGCTGTGTGCAGAGGTGCCAACATTTGAAGTGGATTATCAGTAATCGCCCTCCGCCCCCAACAAAAATTTCGAGTCAAGTCCAAAGGATGCTCCTTCCTCCTCGATAATGACACCCTTTTTGCCCTTCCCTCTAGCAATCTATTAGAAAGAATATCGTATTGCACAATAACATTTGCACACAACCTGTTAGTTCTGTCATAAAACATTCCTTGTAACCTTTTCTCACGCAGCAGCTGCTTTTCAGTGTAGTTTTCCTTGAAGCATCGTTCCCACTGTGATGGCATTTTCGTCTTCTGAACCATAAGCGATTCCAGTGCTGATGTGCTCAATGTAGGCCTCACTTCTTTCTCAATCTCTCTGTCAACTGTCTGGTACACTTAATACAGCAAATACAAAATTACTGAAGGAGAAGAGCAGCTGATCTCCTTCATTCACAATGAATTTTACAACGCTTATGGATAGCAAAAGATTGTCACGATCGAATAAGTATCGTTGTCAACTAACAGGCATTGAAACGAGGACGATTTTAGAGAAAGGCTCGAAAGGACTGAACATTTTTCCTGCTTTTTTTCGTACAAAAATTTTTCGTGGTAATGTCAGCTTTTCCGTAATAATTCCCCCTTTGACCGTAATTCCGTAATCGTGAGGTGAAATCCGTAATAATTAAGGACAATCCGTTAAAGTTGGCACCTCTGTCTGTATTGAAACGAATAGAAACATCCAGTCCCCGACCCAGAGGAATTAAGCATCCACAGTTAAAATCCCTCAACCGGTCAGAAATCGAACCCGGGGCCCTCTGAACCGAAGGCCATTACGCTGACCATTGCAGCCAAGGAGCCGGATGTTGTTGGTCTGGTGAAAAAGGCAATAATCCCGGATGTACTGATGTATCTCTACGGCGACGGGTTGATACAAGTATCAATGGAGAGCATTTTGAATATTTCCTGGAGTTTCGTGTGGTGTTGGCAAGTTCTGTTCCTGTGTGTGTGTTTCGCGTGATTAATGTTCTATGCAGAGTTGTAGAAAATTTCTAACCTGGAAATAAAGCGTTTCCGGACCCATTTCCGTATAACATACTTCTTCTACGTGGGAGAAATGTCCACTGAAAGTTTGGCCAACCTTACTGTTACACCCTGTATCTAAGTCCAGTACTTTCCATTTCCCTGATCAAGATTTACTGAATAGCTGGCCTCAGCAGGGTGAATTCCGCGGACACGGTGATCAGCTACAAGCCACCGTTTTGTCTCGGTCACGACCTGAACGAGAGAAAGTGGAAGTGCAGCAATACGAGGGGACAGAACTATTGGAACTAATGATGTGATGCGCCTCTTTCCGCTTTTAAAAGCAAAAGAAGCTACAGCTAGACAAGAAATACTCGTCGGATACGTTTCTCTTTTAGTTTTGCCAAGATATGAGGCGAATAATTGGGCAATTATCAAGTTATTTCTGTCAAGGTATATTGAGGGTACATAAATTCCTGCTTCAATATTCGATCAAGTCACAAATCCAGTATGTATTTCCCCATTTATTTTGTTAGGGGTTAAACGTCCTATAAACGTCACACTACTTGGCTGAATGATCAGCAAACTGGCTTTCGGTTCAGAGGGCCCCGGATTCAATTCCAGGTTGGGCAGGGAATTTTAATGGTTAATTCCTCTGGTTCTGCGCTGGCTGTCTGTGTTTGTTTAAATGCTCTCCTCTTCATTTACACACAACACACCTCACTGCTATCCACCACAGATATAAGCAATATCGAATCCACTTATCCACATAGGGTTGCTGTCAGGAAGGGCATCCGACTGTAGGACTGGCACAAACACACATAAAGGACCGACCCAATAAAAAGGGGAAAAATGGCCGGAAGGAGAAGACGTCAAAATGCAAATGTTGTGAGATGGACAGCACGCAATGGTATGATTATAAACGAGGTGAAAAGTCAGGCTATGAGTTTTACAAAGAGAAAGAGTTTTTTTTCAGTTGCTTTACGTCGCACCAACACACGTAGGTCTTATGGTGACGATGGGAAAGGCAAGGGCTAGGCAGGAAGCGGCCGCGACCTTCATTACGGTACAGACCAAGCATTTGCCTACTGTGAAAATGGGAAACTACCACGGAAAACCATCTTCAGGCTGCCGACAGTGGGGTTCGAACCCACTCATCTTCCGAATGCAAGCTCACAGCTGCGCGCCCCCAACCGTACGGCCAACTCGCTCGGAAAAAGGGAAAGTCCTCTCAGTTTTAATTACTGTGTTGATGGGGTTATTCTTATGGGGCTCATTGTAAGTACCTAGGTGTTAATAGGAACTATCTCATTGGAGTAATCGTATAAACGAAATTGTAAATAAAGATTATAGATCTCTTCACATGGTTATGAGGTTATTTAGTGGTTGTAGTAAGGATGTAAAGGAGAGGGCATGCTAGTCTCTGGTAAGACCCCAATTACAGTTTGGTTCCGGTATACGGAACCCTCACCAGGATCACTTGATTCGAGAACTAGAAAATTCTAAAGAAAAGCAACTCGATTTGTTCTGTGTGATATCCGACGAAATATTAGTATTACAAAATATTGCAAACTTTGTGCTGGAAAGACGTGGGAGAAAGGAGACGAGCTGATCGACTAAGTGGTATGTTCCGAGCTGTCAGTGGAGAGATGGCGTGGAATGACATTAGTAGACAAACAAGAATGGGTAGTTTTTTTAAACAGGGGCTGCCTGACCGAGACGGTAAAGGCGTGCTCGGTTCGCCTGGAAGGACATGGGTTCGAATCCCCGTCAGGAAGTCCTAAAGTTTAAGAAACGAGATTTCCACTTCCGGAGCTGCATATGGCCCTGAGGTTCACTCAGCCTACACCAACAATGAGTACCAGGTTAATTCCTGGGGGCAAAGGTGGCCGGGCGTAGATCTAACCACTCTGCCACATCACGTGCCGAGGTTAACAATGGCGGAAGCCTTTACCTTCCACTCCTCCAAGGGTCTTCATGGCCTGTACGGAGGTGACTGCTTTATTTGGTATTTTTAAATGTAGGAAAGATCACAATATATATAACATGTCCTGACTAGACATAAAGAAATGAAATTTTGGGGATACATTTATATTGCAATGTAGGTGCTCGCTAAGGGAGGATTTTTGGATATTCTGTCGTTAAGGGATTGAAAAGGGGGTTGAATATTTTAAATGAGTGTATCTTTATATCAAAAATTTAACAGTTTAAAAAACGTGAAAATTGGTCTTTGGAATCTCTTTTGAAAATAAGGAAACACATATTTCTTTGTTTTCGGAAATCCTCTTAATGGGGGTGAGAAAAGGTGAAAAATGGATTGAATACCTTTCGTGAGGATACTTAACCTATCTCGAAAACTGAAGATGTTACAGTAATCAAAATTGGTATTTGGAATCTTCTTTAAAAATAAAGAAATACGTATTTTTTGTTTAGGGAGAAGATACTTAGCGGGGAGGGGGGGGGGGGGTGAACAGGAGTGACAAAGGGGTTGAATTATATCTACAGTCTGTATCTCAAAAACGTAACATGTTACAGACGTGAAAATTGAGGTTCTTTTCAACACAGTCCCTGTACTAGTACATAGTCTCTGCGCAAGCGCAATACGAAAAACCCTTTCCAAACCCAATCGTGTATCAATCCCGGAACGGATACGAAGTCAGCGCATGCGTATAGAGCGATATATGGATGCGTACATGTACTGACAGCAAACTGCGTGTTGGAAAGAACCTTTGGTATTTGGAATCTCCCGTGAAAGTGAAGTTACACGTATAATTTGTTTTCTGAAAATCCACATAAGGGGAATTGTTAACAGGCGGTGAATTTTTTAAATGAGCATTATCTACAGTATATCTCAAAAACTTAACATATTACAGTCGTGAAAAGTGGTATTTTTAAATATTTTAAAAATAAACACGTATTTTTTTGTTTTCGGAAAAAACATTTAATGGGGTAAAAAGGATTTTAAAGGGGGGGTTGAAGGATTTTATTTGGATACTGGTATCTCCAAAACTAAAGATGTTATAGACATTGAAATTGGTATTTGGAATCTCCTGTAAAAAATAAGGAAACGCGTACTTTCTGGTTTTTGGAAAATTCACTTGTGGGTGTAAAAATGACTGAAAACGTGGTTGAATTGCTTTTATGAGGATTCTTGTATCTCAAAAACTGAAGATGTTACAGGCATGAACATTTGTGTTTGGAATCGTCTTTAAAAATAAAGAAACGCGTATTTTTTGTTTTCGGAAAATCCACTTAAGGGGATGGGGTGGGTGAAAAGAAGTGAAGGAAGTGTTGATTTCCTTTTATGAGGATACTTATATATCAAATATTGAAGATGTTCGAGACATGAAATTCGGTATTTGGAATCGCCTGTAAAAGTAAAGGAACACGCATAATTTGTTTTCTGAAAATCCACTTAAGGGAAAGTGTTAAAGGGGTGAATTTTCCAAATGAACATATCTACAGTACAGTATGTCTAAAAAAACCTGATCATATTACAGACGTGAAAATTGGTATTTTTAATCTCTTTTATAAATAAAGTAATACGTATTTTTTGTTTTCGGAAAACACACTTAAAAGGCGGGGATGTAAAAAGGGCTGAAAAAGGGGTTGCATTCTTTTTATGAGGATAGTTGTATCTCAAAAACTGAAGATGTTACAGACATGACAATTAGTATTTGGAATCTCCTTTAAAAATAAGTAAACATGTATTATTTTGTTTTCGGAAGAAACAATTAAGGGGGAGGGTAATTGAATTGAAAAATGAGTTGACTTATTTGTATGTGGATACTTATATCTCAAAAATGGGCATTTGGAATCTCGTTTTAAAATCAAGACGGGCGTATTTGCGGGGGCGGAATCAACTTAAGGGGGTGTAAAAAGAGTTGAATTCTTTTTATGAGGGTAAAAATAAGAAAAGAAGGGGTTTTGACTAGGGGGGGGGCGAAGATGATGACAAAAATATTTTTTATGAAACCGTTTGAATTACGAAGTGAAAATTTCAAATGATACCCTACGTGTTAAATAACACAAGGTTTGAATCAAATTTAACCCGTCAGTGAGTTAAGTGGGGGTTAAGATCCGAAAACAAATATATTCATTAACGTTCGAAGACAAAATTCCAAATAGCGGTGTATATATTTTAAATCCTAGGTGTGAAATAAATATATTTTTAAACGTTACACCCTTAAAATGTTAAATGAGGTTAGCTCCGTAAACGAAATGATTCATCCCTCCAAAACGTTTGACGTACAAAGTGGTAATTTTACGAGGTCTTCTTTTATGTTCTAGGTGTAAAAGATCGTATACCTCAAAATATTTCTCCCCTAAGGGGTTTAGATGACGGTTGACTCTCAAAAACACAACATCCATTCTTATGAAACCATTTCAGGCACGAACTTTTTTTTTAAATGAAGGGTGGTCTTCTGTATGCTAGATGTTAATAAATAATTTAAAATGTTCACAGCTTTAAAAAGTATTCATTCCTCCATTACTGTTCGACGTACAAAATCAAAATTTCACAGGTTGGTTGCTTTTACATCCTAGATGTGAAATAAGATAGGGTTTTAAACATTCAAATTCTTCCGTATAGGGTTCAAATGAGTGATAGATCAGAAAATAAATAATCATTCTCCCAAAACCGTTTGACGTACTAACTGAGGACGTATTTAACAGGCTCAGCTGACAGCGGACTCTCCAAAATGTATAACTTCGAATAATAACTTTCAGTTTAAGGCCGTAGTGAAGCACGGGTATCTTGATAGTATGAAGATCAAGTTTGAATTCAAGAAGAAAAACTGGAGAAAATATTCGTTTATAGTACGAGGAGACAGGGATTGGAAGAATTCACCAAGGGAGATGTTCGATAAATTTCCAAGTTCTCTGGAATTATTTAAGAAAAGATTAGGTAAATAACAGATAGAGAATCTGCCACCTTGGTGACTGCCTCAAGTGCAGATCAGTGGTGAATAATGATGAACGAGCTGGCTGAGAGGTACAGATTATATAGCCGTAACTTTGCATTCGAAAGATGGTGAATTCAAACTTCACCGATGGTAGTTCTAAAGATGATTTTCCATCATTTCCCATTCTCACACCAGACAAATTAGGGCCATGGTCGCTATCTTCCCAGTCCCGTTTCCAATTCTAGCGTCGCCGAAAACTTGTGTAATAATAATAATAATAATAATAATAATAATAATAATAATAATAATAATAATAATAATAATAATAATAATAATCGTATGGCCTCAGCTACCGTTCGCAGACATTTCGATTTGACGCCATCTGGCTGTCTGCTCGTCAATTTCGACGTTCCGGTTTACTCTGTCTGCCATCTAGCGGACCTAGAGTAAACCGGATCTCTCTTGGGCGTCTATGGCTGAGATTTAATTAATTTTGTCGGGTAAATACCATATGTATCACCAGAGATCTTTTACATGCCGACATCGTACGACATGGAGTGTCGATTGGACTTTTTTCCGCCCTTCAAAAATCCGGCTACCTCTGCCGGGTTTGAACCCGCTATCTTGGGATCCGGAGGCCGACACTCTACCACGGATCCACAGAGGCAGCTAATATATACCGTGTTAAAAGAGTTTACTAACAACAGCTTTGGCAAATCCGTCCGCCAGGTCTACTGGACCGATTTGCTTCATTTTTGTTTTATTCTCTCCGATATTACCTGTCGGCCAATCATGAGACAATGATAGGTCTCTAAGTTCAGCCCACTTTGAGTAATCATAAACTCAAATCATTAAATGATCACTCTAATAATTCCAGGCGAAGGCTTACCCTAACCCGCAATACATTCTGTTGCTAAGCGATTAACACGTTCATTTATATTCTGATGATGTATGTAATTTTCATCCTAAGTATTGTAATTACATGCAGCCATGTTTGATTACTACCTGTCAAGCCAGAGAGTATAAACTTCCTCTGATCATGGAAGAATATTATTCCCTGCTAATCACTCTTTGATTCTCTAAACTTCCGCAGCTTCCAAATACAGGCTGAAGCGAAATTCGCGCACTCGGGCGTCGCAGCGCGACTCCTCACATGGCAGCAATAAAAAAATGTCTCTCACAAAAGTTTGTCCTGCGAGTATATCCGGGAGAAAAAGGACATTAAAGAGTGGCAATCTGGCAACACTGTAACCGCATGGAGGGTAACTACTTCTGTCAGCACGTACTAGTCGTGCTGTACAGGTGGTGCAGTGAATAGAGCTTTGGGTTAACATGCAGGAGGTCGAGGGTTCGATCCTGTCTTGAGGCGTACTTTTTTATTTGCTAATTTCCATCGGACATTACATACAGTAAGATACCGTTTCTTAGGTCACATGTATCCTACATTTACCAAATTCAGTAATGCTGAACACGTTGTAAGGCATCTAGTAGATGAAGTGGTGCGAATAAATTCACGCCCACGACGTGGAAAGGGCGTCTTTCAAAGCTGACCAATGAAAACGAACGTTCGTGCATTTCTAGGATCGTAGTATGTAAGTGCAAATGGTTTCTAGAGGACCCGCTGCAATAGCTGTTGACGATTAAGATGCCAGATACCAAACCACCTGGACTACATTTACGAAATAAAAAACATACGCCTCAAACCGGATCGACCCCCTCGATCTCCTGCATGCTAACCCAAAACTCTATCCACTGCACCAACTGTACAACACGACTAATAAATGCTGACAGAGATAGTTACCCTACATGTGGTTACAATGTTGCCAGATTGCCACTCTTCAACGTCCTTTTTCTCCCGGATATACTCGCAGGACGAACTTTTGTGAGAGACATTTTTTTTTTTTTTTTTTTTTTTTTTTTTGCTGGTAGGTGAGGAGTCGCGCTGCGACGCCCGAGTGCGCGAATTTCGCTTCACCCTGTATATTCGACAGATGGCAGAGCGTTCCTTAATAACTTACATACTGCTAGGAAAAAAAAGTCTACGTACAAACACACCCCATCATGACATACGTCTTAGACATTATCTGGGAACACCTATCGAAAGATAACCTAGCTACACTAGAAAGAGTGAACCTATGTATCTTAAAAAAGTTCTCTGCCTGGCAAAAAACTCTCCTTCGAGACGAACCTATGAGTTCACAAGACAACCGTTCTGTATAGAAGAACTGCGATTAAAAATACCATCGCCTTCTACGACACAATACCAAGCTTTACATCGAGAACTGCGGGATAAAAAAAAAGCGAATATATAAACAGACGGCATGAAGTCAGAATAAATTAATTCTGACTGCGGCATACCATAACGTGCTTCTTATTAAATGCTCATAAAAGCTTTGAAAAGAGCAGGCAAAACAATACGACTACGAGAGACATATCAAGACGAGTTACCTGACCTATTTATAACAAATGCTGCGGAGCAGCACGGGTTCTTTAATAATAATAATAATAATAATAATAATAATAATAATAATAATAATAATAATAATAATAATAATAATAATAATAATAATAATAATAATACGGCATCTGCAGTGGAGAAGATGGACTTCGGTACAGTGTGAGATGACGAAGGAGGAAGCCCAGTACTCAGGGATTAACATGAGTACAAAATTATCACGACCAACTGTTTCGGGAGGCTTGTTAACCAGAGTATGAACCCGGGTTAGGATCGGCTTTTCACACATCCTCCAGATCTTACCCAATCTGGCTCTGTTCTTTGGTGAGGCCTTAGGATCGCACCCTGCTAACGATTATTGTCACACAAATTACCACGATGGGAAAACGTAAATCGGAAGATGCTACCCCAGCAGGGCCAGTCACCATCTGGTCTTAACAGGGCATTGGATTCTGAGGGTCCTGTACCGTCGGAGGATCCCTCACCCCGTAAAAGAAACATCTCTTTGGGACGATGAACGTGAACACCTTCTTGAGAGTAGGTAAACAGACAGAGGTGGTCAAGAAATTGGAGAAATATCAAATCAAGATCCTTGCAGTACAAGAGACAAGATTTCTTTCAGATGAAATACCTTTAAAGGGTAACTACAGGATACGTAAAAGGATTGGCGGCTATCAGGAAATATAGAGCAGGTAATAAAAGAAAATCTCCACCAATTTTAGGAACTGCCTTCTTTGTTCATAAATCAATCACCGATGCCATTATTGATCCCCGAGGCTTTCTGTCTTAACTCTGATGAGTGGAAATAAGTCGTACGCGATTTTAATGGACATGCCCCGATAAACGAAGACAACAAAAGAAGCCTGCCAAAGTCAACAATTCTGGTCTTGGCTGGAAAAAGAGTTGTTACAAAAACCTGATCATATGGTTAAAATAATAATGGGTGACTTCAATGCATATGTCGGGAAGAAAATAAAATATAAGAAAAAACTTGGCAACTTCTCTGGGCACAAGAGAATCAACAAGAATGAGTACAAGTTGATTGAATTATGTGAAGAATTCATCCTCAAACTTATGTCTACTCGATTAAAAAAAAGATAGAAAGGAGTTGATAACGTGGCGTTCACCGAATCCCTATTTAGGAAAATTTCAAATAAATCACGTAGCCACTTCAAGCCCGGCAGATATTTTGAATGTAAGAGTAGAGAGAGACTGATGCTTGCTTGTTGTTTAAAGAGGCCTAACATCTAAGGTCATCGGCCCAGAGAAGGACTAACGTAGGCTTGAACCATTACCTGACTAGAGTCAAAATAAAGTTAATTCCTAATTCCAAGAAGAAACCCACTACTACAATAAAGAGATACAGGACTGATGTGTTCAAATTAAACGAAGAGATTGTTGAGAGGTGCCAACGCGAGCTGGAGACCTTAGAATCCTCTGAATGGGGCGAAATGGCCAGGACGATCACCGAAGATGCTGCGCACACAATATTATTAGCCAAAAAGAAAGGACACCCGTGGTGGTATAATGAACGTGAAGAGGCCTTACGAAAACGGAATTCTACAGGATGGTTCCTATGGCTGAGTTAATTTTAGTTTTGTCGGGTGACATTGGGAGAACTACCGGAGATCTTTAATATGCTAACAGTAATGAGTAATGACACAGAGTGCCAATCTCATTTCTTCGAAAATCGAGTGTGTGTTTGTAATTCATGGGGACTAGGAGCGGTTACGTGTTACAATCTTTCCCACCTTTTGCCTACAATGAAGTGAGCAAAGCGTAGAAAATGGCTCTATAATGGCGGAGAGCGAGATACGAATCCACTTCGCAAGAATGACTGAACCTTGTTGTTCTAACCCTCATACAAACATTTCAATCGACCCTATCATCGCCAAGTTCCAGCCGCAGGGGGAGCAATCCAGCTCAACTCTGTGCCGGTCCTAAGCCCGGAAAAATGGTGAGGATAAATGGCTGGTTATTGAGTCCCAGTGGAGGTACCTGTGCCAAGCAGGAGCCTCTAGAAAATACAGGGAAATGCTCTAGTTGGCAGGTTTACCTGCCTACGCAACCAGCAAATCCTACCCCGTATGGGGATGGGTGAAGGCGAATGCCCAGCGCCTTAAAACGGGGCCTTCTTGGCTAAGGTATGGTAACCCTAACAGAAGGTTCCCTGGTCCTCCAGGTTGGTGGTTGGGCGTAGGGTTAACAGCCCCATCCCGTAAAAAAGGAAATTGTTACGAATCCTCAACAAATAGAAGCCGGACGGACTGAATATAGAAGACACTGCAAGGATGACATGGAATGTACGATCATTGTACAGAACTGGTGCCCTCCAAAATCTTGTGAGTAATATACAGGAATACAATAGTAGAGTCTCGATTATCCGACTTAAACGGGACCTGGAGTACGTCGGATCACCGAAAATGTCGGATAATACGGAATAACTTTGAAAATGAACTAAAACAAACAGGAAGGCTATAGTGTATTATGTGCTATGTTTTACGGGACTCTATTTATTGACTTATTAATTCAATTGTACAGTAGATGCAGTACTCTTTTCTTACTACGCCTGTAACCAGGTACAGACGTATTGGCTTGGGCTGCAAGAGTTTTGATATCAGCATCTTGAAATTCAGCCCAGTCTCAACACAATTAAAAATCTGATCACCGGGTAATCCTTCAGCAAGAATTCTTGATATTGTCTTTTAAATTTCACAACATCATCGGATTTAAGTGACAGTTTTTCTCCACAGATATTAAGCTGCCCAATATCGTACCGTTTTTTTCCACCGATCAAGCTACCCAGCACTAGCAGTAAAATTAGGGTCCCTTTAGTAAACTCCTTCTGGATATACACCGCCATTTCTTGCAGAATGGGGCCAGATATTGACAAGCCCTTTTCCTGGTTTTTAGTGAACCAAAGAAATAGTGCTTCACTTACTTTTTCGTACTCACATTTTTCATTGTTTTTTTCTAATTTTTAGTGCATCACTTGTTGCTCTCGTAGAGCACCACTTTTCAATTTATTCTCTCGTATGTTTCCAGTCTCCCACTGTAACACGTCCAACACCATAATTTGAAGCCATTTTTGGAGAGTTTCCCCTTTGTCCAGTCTCTTTAACCCATTCTACTTGTCTTCCACAGAAACAATCACTTTCTTACGTTTACTCGCCATACTCACGGAGGATATGAAAACTACTGTATAACATCCGCACCCAACCAATACTATATTGAACAATTCTACTGCATGACTGCCAGTGCTTGTCCCACAGTCGCACCCTCCACACCCCGTGTCCCAGAACTGCATCCCCCTAAAGTTCAAATTAAGACTACCAGTGTCGGATAACACGGAGTGTCGGATAAGCGAAGGTCGGTTGAGCGAGACTCTACTGTAGACAGAACCTTATGGCACTAGAAGAGTGGGACGACCCCCACTGAGATGGCTGGATGATGTGGAGAAGGATCTAAGGGGAGCTGGAGTCAGAGGATGGAGGACGAAAGCAGAGGATCGGGACACCTGGAGGCATGTTGTTGAGGCGGTCAAGGCTGGAACCCGGCTGTAGAACCAAATAATAATAAGAAGAAGATCAGCGTCAAGAACAGAGCGCGGTCCACCGGAACCTGAAACCTGCAACATTCGACTAGTGTTTACTAACCAGTAGGGGTGGGCCGTTCAGGTATTCGTGGAAAATTATCGATATGTATGTCCCTTGTCTTGATACGGGATCGCATGTTTTTACAGCCCGATGTTCTTCCTGACGCCAACCTCAAGTGAGGAACTAATGAAGATGAAATGAATGATGGTGAAGGTGGAAGGAATCGGCTGTGGACTATGAATAGGAACTGTCGCGGCATTTGCCTGGAAGTGAAAATAGGTAACCACGGACAACCATTCTCAGGACAGCTGACGGTGGGATTCGAACCCACCCGTCTCCCAAATGCAGGTCTTTGCTCGATACCCATACCGAGAAACTCAGAAGAACAGCAGAACAGAAGAAATACCCAAAATTTATAGGAAAACATTTTTAGGGTCTTTGAAAAGGTAAGCAATATGTAGGCATGATTTATTCTCAACCGCCGACCGTACGCTGGGCCAATTCCTGCTAATTGCAGTCTTTTCAGATAAGACAAACATTACTATTAAGTTATATGTATGTGTTAAATACTTAAATATTTATTTATCTATTTATATATTTATTATAAAGCTGTGTTATGAATATTGTAAAATTAAATCTGAAATTTAGTGTGTGATTCTCGTTTCCTCTCATTGACTCCTTCCAACTGTTTTACGTTAAGACAGTCACTGAACAAAAGCATCAGTTCGGTATTTAAAAATCAGCTATTATTTTCAATCAATCAATCAATCAATCAATCAATCAATCAATCAACCAATCAATCAATCAATCAATCAATCAATCACCATTGATCTACAATTAGGGTTGTATCCCATGTGGCAGATCCCCTACCAGTATTTTCTTAACTTATTTCAAAGTAGTTATCGAACATCTCCCTTGATAAATTATTTCAGTCCCTACGAGTATTGGCCCCAATGTGTTCTCTTGAGTTCCAACTTTACCTTCATATTATGATCTTCCTTACTTTCAAAACTTCACTAAAACTTACTTGTCTACTAAAGTCATTCCAAGCCATCTCTCTACTGACAGCTCCAAACACTCCGCTTAGTCGAACTTTTCGTCTCCTTACTCCCAAGTCTTCCCAGCCCAAAGTTTCAAAATTTTCGTAACACTATTGTTTTTATCGGAAATCACCCAGAACAAATCGTGCTGCTTTCCTTTGACCTTTTTCCAGTTCTTGTATCAAGTATCTCTGGTGAAGGTCCCATACACTAGAACCATACTTCAAGTGGCGTCTCCCCAGTGACTTAGATGCACCCTCCTTTACATTCTTACTACAACCCCTAACTGCTATCATCATCAGGGCTCGGATTTTGAAAACCTAACAAATGCCAAAAAATCACCTATAAAATTACCTAAAATTCTCAAAATATGACGTAAAAAGAGCAAGAAAGTGACCCAAAAATGTGAAGGAAAATATTTATTTTCCGAAAGTAGTAAATGTGCATTATCCACATCACCTTTAACTCGTAATGAAGTGAATATCATTAATAATCGTCATCACATAATAATAATAATAATAATAATAATAATAATAATAATAATAATAATAATAATAATAATAATAATAATACATTCCTTTTTTTAAATGTATTTCTGACAAGCAAAACAACCGAGAATCTACTGTACATGTCATCTAGTGATATTGATACCTGTGTATTTGTTGCGACCCACATGTATCTGAATGGTAAATCTTTTATCTGATGCCCCTTTCACTTCACATATTTCCCAGAAAGGTATTTGACTCGCTAAATTGTGACAGTTAAAGCTTTATCTTTTTGGCATTCTAACATTCTAAATAAAACTTGCACTATGTAAAACGAAACTAACCAGCGCATATATGTATGTTAGTACTCGGGCGGGCACTTCAACAACCTGATTTAAATGTGAATTAGTACCTACTAGAATGATAATACCTCCTACTCCATCGCAAGCCCATTCAGATTAGAAGCGATGCCTCGTCGCTCTCTAGAAATGTAGATTTCCAAAGAGTTCGCATAAGGCTTGTTGAAGGTTACCTTATTTCACAGTTTTAGAACTGAGTACTGAGCGAATATAGGTCGTAGTACATTGCATTCGAAATTAGTGCGTTTATCACGTAACAAAGAGACTGACCGACAAAGTGATTCTTGAATGTCGTACGACAGAGAAATAATTACTTCACAAAGACAAAGGGAGTCACTTCTTGATCGTAAGAACCGTCTGTCTTTAGATCGAAAACAAAAAACCAAACCACATGACACTACAGCCCTTGAAGGGCCTTGGCCTACCAAGCGACCGCTGCCCAGCCTGAAGGTCTGCGGATTACGAGGTGTCGTGTGGTCAGCACGACGAATCCTCTCGGCCGTTATTCTTAGCTTCCTAGACTGGGACCGCTATCTCACCGTCAGATAGCTCCTCAATTCTAATCACGTAGGCTGAGTGGACCTCGAACCAGCCGTGTCGTCTCAAAACTCACGAGTTTCAAAACTCACGAGTCTCAAAATTCACGAATTCCAGGAAGAGGATTAGTAAGAACAAGTTTCTCTACCTGGGCCGGTCTCAAAACTCACGAATTCCTGGAAGAGGATTAGAAAGAACAAGTTTCTCTACCTGGGCCAGTCTCAAAACTCACGAGCAAGGCCAGTTCTTCTTTGAATGGACAAATGTCCACCGTATTAGTGATGGGATAATCGAATACTTTTAATAATCAAATAACTTCCATCCGATTATTGAAATAATCAAATAATCGAATTAGTTTCAAATATAATTCAGTTATATTGCGCAGAATAATGGAATGCGTCATGATTATTATTATTATTATTATTATTATTATTATTATTATTATTATTATTATTATTATTATTATTATTATTATTATTATTCTTTAAATGTATCTGGTAGATAACCGATTGAAGTAAGCGAATAGATGAACGCTTATGAAAAATAGAAATACGCATTTTTCCAAATGAATCTCCAAATGTTGAAACTAAATGAGTAAATTAACTGTCTTGATCTCTAATATCTCTAAATAAAATTCCTTATTCAAGTAAATGATACCTTCTGGCCGCATTATGGAACTAAGCCCCAGTACTACCAGCTGACAGTTTCCTATAACTAGCAGCGGGCAGTATACCTACTTTAATATGGTTAGCATGCAGGCCTTTGGTCCAAGGGGTCCAGGGGGTCCCGGGTTCGGTTTCCGGTCGGATGGGAGATTTTAACTTTAACTAGTTAATTCCTATGGCTCGGAGACTGGGTATTCGTGCCGTCTTCAGCGTTAGACTTCATCTTAGGAAGGGCCTCATCCTCGGAGACGTACAAGTCGCCTGTACGGCACTAACTCTAAAGACCTACATCAGACCTCTCTACAGGCCACACGCCATTATTATAAATGTACGTGAAAGGTAAAAAAATGCATTGTTAACTTTAAGACAATAGCAAAATATTTTTAAAATAATTATAATAATACACCTCGGCCTCTTTCATTCACTAACCATTATTTTTCCCCTGTGGGTTGGGGTGGCAGAATAACATTCACAGTATCCGCTGCCTGTCGCAAGAAGCGACTAAAAAGTGGCCCCAGGGGCTCTTAAATGATTTAAGAAGATACTAGATAAACAACTTCTACCTGGGTGACTGCCCTAAGTCGGTGGACAAACATGAGTTGAGTCACCGCGCACCTCTTCCCTCCTGCAGTCATCGCAAGCACCTGCTGTCCGGATTCGTGAATTTTGAGACTCATTAGAATGTTTACTTTAGCTACCAGTTTGTAGTCGTAAGTTTTGATACTATTTGTTACTAATTATAGCCCGTGAGTTTTGAGACGTAACCGAACCAGCCCTCAGGTCCAGGTAAAAGTCCCTGACCTGGCCGGGAATCGAACCCGGGGCCTCCGGGTAAGAGGCAGGCACGCTGTCCCTACACCACGGGGCCGGCCACTGTCATTAGATCGAGGTAAACATAATTCAAAGGGAAATTCAGAATCGTCTGCTGACCGAAATAACCGTCCCTCGGATGATAGGAATAAATATTCTCCGCAGAGAGAAAGAGGGTCCTCTGTTGAGCGGAACACCAATATTCTAACAGAACCAGACAAGTTTGTCTGAGAGATGGAAGAAATGCCCGCAGTTTGTGGTCCGGTAGAGAGTATTCCGCTATGGATGATGATTCGTCCATAAAAATGATGCTTTAGTTTCTTTAGGTGCAATGTCTGCTGTCTGCGAATATTGTTCAGCTCAAGAATGGAATACTACTAATTATTTCAACCAATTGTAGCATAGGAAAAACAGTCTTAATACCGAGAAATCCTACAATTCCTTCAGATTGATTTCAAACGAATCCGATTCCCGGTAAGAGTCTGCTCTGGAATGAAAAACAAAGAACATGGTCAGACACTTAGCGTGGCTGGAGTTGATCTCAGTGGAGAGTATTTTTGTCATGGTCAGCTTTACGTGACCCTTTCGCGTGTTACATCAAAACTAAATGTTTTCGTGTTCACTACTGGAGGGAAAACGACTAATGTCGTATACAAGGAAATCTCGTACGTCAAGTCCTCAGTTAAAAGAAGCATATCGCCTTAAATTCATAACTGCTCCCGTGCGAAGCCGGAGTGGGTAGCTCGTGTATACAGGATGAAGCGTAATTCGCGCACTCGGGCGTCGCAGCGCGACGCCTCACATGCCAGCAATAAAACAATGTCTCTTACAAATTTTCGTCTTGCGAGTATATCGGGTAGAAAACGGACGTTGAAGAGTAACAATCTGGCAACACTGTAAACATATGTAGGGTAACTACCGCTGTCAACACGATTTCGTCGTGCTGGACAGTTGGTGCAGTGGGTAGAGTTTTTGGTTGGCATGCAGGAGGTCGATGGTTCGATCCTGGGTTGAGGTGCGTCTTTTATTTGCTAATTTCCATCTGACATTACCTACTGTAATACAGTAAGACCGTTTCTGAGGTCACGTGTATCCTACATTTACAAAATTTTGTAACGCTGAAACAACAAATACCTCGTTAGACTAATAACAAATAGACAGCTGTAACAAACAGGTTTCACATCTAGTAGATGAAGTGGTGCGAATAAATTCACGCCCACGACGTGGAAAGGGCGCCTTTCAAAGCTGACCAAAGAAAACGATTGTTCGTCCATTTCTAGGACCGTAGTAGGTAAGTGCAAATGGTTTCTAGAGGGCCCACTGCAATCGCTGTTGGCGATTAAGATACCAGAATCCATACCACCTGGACAACATTTACGAAATAAAAAACATACGCCTCAACCCAGGATCGACCACTCGACCTTCTGCATGCTAACCCAAAACTCTATCCACTGCACCAACTGTACAGTACGTCTAACTTCTGCTGACAGAGGTAGTTACCCTACATGTGGTACAGTGTTGCCAGATTGCTACTCTTCAACGTCATTTTTCTGCCGGATATACTCGCAAGACGATATTTTGTAAGAGACATTTTTTTATTGCTGACATGTGAGGAGTCACGCTGCGACGCCCGAGTGCGCGAATTACGCTTCACCCTGTATATAAGTGTAGTCAATGTTATTATATTTAACTACATCACTGCAGCTAGGTCACAGTATATCATCCACAAAAAGCCTTGCCTATGATTCCAGTTCCTTAATCGTATCATTTAAACACAGAGGTCCAATAACAGTGCCTTGCGGGGGACCACCACATCTTAATCACTACAGGAACAGATATGCTTCACGTACTCTAATGTCCGCTTCTGTAGCGTAGCGGTAAGTGTTAGTAGCTGCTGTCCTCGAGGGATCGGGTTCGATTCCCGGTACTGCCACAAATTTAAGAATGGCAGAGGGCTGGTATCTAGTTGAAATGGTAAACGCAGCTCACCTTCATTGCGGGTGTGCCTGAAATGAGCTGCACGAGGACACGAGTTTACTTTACCTACTTTAATTCGCTGAGTTCTATTTTATAGAAATTTAGCCAACCATTCAGTTACTTTTTCGTCTATTCCAACAGCCCTCAGGTTCGTCAATAAGTTTTACTACGGCGAAAATAGCTTCATGATCACTTATACCTGTCCGGTTCCATGGCTAAATGGTTAGCGTGCTGGCCTTTGGTCACAGGGCTCCTGGGCTCGATTCCCGGCAGGGTCGGGAATTTTAATCATAATTGGTTAATTTCCCTGGCACAGGGGCTAGGTGTATGTGTCGTCATCATCATTTCATCCTCATCACGACGCGTAGGTCGCCTACGGGAGTCAAATCAAAAGACCTACATCTGGCAAGCCGAATTTGTCCTCGGACACTCCCGGCACTAAAAGCCATACGGCATTTCATTTCATCACTTATACTTCGCTTCAGTTTTCACTTGACGGGTTCAATTTAATAAATCAATCGCCATTGATCAGCATTTAGGGCTATCACCTAGGTGGCGTTCGGCTCCATGGCTAAATGGTTAGCGTGCTGGCCTTTTGACACAGGGGTCCCGGGTTCGATTCCAGGTAGGATCGGGAATTTTAACCTTCCTTACTTACTCCTTGGCGCTACAGCCCCTGTAGGGCCTTGGCCTCCTGGACAATCTCCACCCACTCTTCTCTGTTGACTGCTCTGGTTCTCCATCTTCTAACTCCCATCCGTCTCAAATCCTCCTCCACGCTGTCCAACCATCTGATCCTCGGCCTTCCCCTCATACGACGTCCTTCTGGTTTCCCATCAAAGACTTTCTTTACTGTCCTGTTCTCTGTCATTCTTTCTACATGTCTCAACCATCGCAGTCTACTACTCTTTATTTCTGCTGCTATATCTGGTTTATTATACAGCTCTCTGATTTCCTTATTATTTCTGATTCGCCAGAGTCCACCATCCTTTATTGGTCCATAGACTTTCCTAAGTATCTTCCTTTCCCATCTCTGTAGCAACTCCTCGTCGCCTTAGTCCAAGTTTCCGCACCATACATCACCACAGGTCTCACTACTGTGCGATAAACAGTCAGCTTCAGATTCCTACTAAGACTCCTTGCTTTACATACCTTGCCTAAGGCAAAGTAACTCCTATTACCAGCTGCTATCCTAGCATGTATTTCTTTCTTCATATCATTGTTTTCAGCTATTAGTGACCCTAGATATTTAAAGCTTTTGCAGCGTTCATATTCTTTCCCATTTAAATTCACATATTTTTCTGCTTCATTATACTTTTTCCTAGACATTAGCATGTACTCAGTTTTTGACCGATTAATCATCAGTCCCATCTCAGCCCCATATTTTTCTAATTTTCTCAACTTCTCTTCCAGATCCAGTTTCCTCCTGCATAGCAAATCAATATCGTCTGCATATGCAAGGGCTTGTGTCACTCGATTGAACAATGTTCCACCAGGGTTGCTCCTTTGTGTTATTCGCAATGCCCTCTCCAAAGCAATGTTAAACAAGGGTGGAGAGTACATAACCCTGTCGTAATCCTTGGTTAACTTCAAAAGCTTTAGATAAAGTACCCTCAACCTTTACTTTACATACTGTCGTCGTTAGAGTCATTTGGAACAATCTTGTAAGTTTGTTAGGTATTCCTGCCTCTTTCATTGTTTTCCATAACTGATCCCTTCTGATACTATCATATGCTTGTTTAAAATCAATTAACAGCTGATGAACATCAATGTTATACTCGTAACATTTTTCAAGGATCTGTCTGATAGTAAAAATCTGGTCCGTAGTAGATCTGTTAATTCTGAAGCCGCACTGGTAATCTCCTAGATATTCTTCACGTATGGTCTCAGCCTTCCAGCTATGATTTTTGCTAAGATTTTATAAGCAATACATAGCAATGCTATACCTCTATAATTCTCACAGTCTGGTTTATCATGTTTCTTATGTATAGGGCAGAGTATTGCTATATTCCATTGCTCTGGCATTTTCTCCTTTTGCCATATCTCTACCATCATTTCATGCAACCACCTTGTTAGCTTCTCTCCTCCATATTTTATCATTTCTGCAGTAATGTTGTCTTCTCCTGGCGCCTTATTGCTTTTAAGAGCATTGATTCCATCTTTAACTTCTTGCAATGTAGGTTCCTTGATTGATTCCAGGTCCACCTCTTCTCTACTTTGTTCCTGCCCACTCTCCTCTGTCTGCACATCTTCGACCTCACCTTCAAATCCTGACTCCTTATTCAGCAGTTCATTAAAATATTCCACCCATCTGTCTAACATCTGATCTTTACCTCCAATCAGATTTCCCTCTTTACAGAAAACTGCTCTGGGTTGAAAGCCTTTCTTTATATCTTTTACCCTTATATAAAACTGCCTAGTTTCCTGAGCAGTCTTTCTCTCTTCTAATTCTTCAATCCACTGTTTCTCAAATTCTCTTTTTTTCTTCCTACATTCCTTGTCCGCTTCCTTTCTCTTCTCTCTATATTCTTCTACAGTAGTTCTTGTTCTTCTCTGTAACATTCTCCTTCTTGTCTCGTTCCTTTCTTAAATCTTTTTCCTACAATCTTCATCAAACCAGTGCTGAATCCTCGATTGTTTCCTTCTGCCCAGAACAGTTTCGGCCGTTTTATATATTATACCTTTAACCATTTGCCATCTTTCTTCAATACTCTCTCCTGTCCAATCTTCTATTTCATTAAGGCTATTTGTCAAAACCATTGCATATTGGTGTGCTATATTTTCAGCCTTTCTTAACTTAGCATCATCAAACCTGGGTACAACAACTCACTTAATTTCTCTGTAGTTGGCTATCCTTTGTCTGTATTTGACTCTTACCAGATAATGATCACTATCTCCATCTGCACCTCGACAGCTATCCACTTCCAAGATATCTGAAGCATGCCTTCTATCTATAAGCACATAATCAATTTGGCTGTTTGTGATCCCATCAGGAGAGCACCATGTTACTTTCCTTATATTCTTCCTTTGCAGCCATGTGCTTTTAATAAGCAAGTTATTACCCGTAGCAAAATCAATCAACCTTCTACTATTATCATTCGAAACCTCATGCAAACTCTCCTTACCACCTGTTTTCCTGTAAGCAATTTATCTTCCCACTTGGGCATTTAAGTCCCCCATAACCACTTTAACATCATGCTTTGCCACTAGTGCCAATTCTTGTTCCAATTGTTTAAAAAAGATATCCTTCTCCGCTGACTCTGCGTCTTCTGTTGGTGCATATACATATGAAATATATATTGAAGAAGCGGGCTTTTGCTTGTAGAAGACAAATTCTGTCATTAACGGGCTCAAAGTTATGAATTATCATCAAGGAACCCTGTACCTCCGTACCCTCTGTTTCCACAGCTATAGAACAAGGTGTGTGTTCCAATTGCAAGTCCTCCACTTCCACTCCATTTTACCTCTTGTAATGCTACCACCATCACATTATATTTCTTCATTTCGTTTTTCAGGTTCAGTAATCATCCAGGTTTATTCAGTGTTCTCACATTCCATGTCGCGCAATACCAATTCATATGCCGTTTCCGTTGCCAGGGTCGTTTATCCATTACATCCGTCCCGTTTCCTTTGTCCATTGGTTCCGTAACAAGAGTTATTTTCGGGGTAGGGTTGTTAACCCCACGCCCAACCCCCAACCTGGAGGACCAGAGTCTGGCCCATCGCCATAGACCTGTCCAGCTTGGGTGGCCCTACCAGGAGCCGTAGCTCCCGCTGGCATAGCTCTAAGGGTCATTTGAGCACGCAAGCCTCCAAAAACACCCGGCAATGCCATATTGCCTTCGTCAAGGTGGCCAGTACCTGCGGGAGGGGGAATTTTAACCATCATTGGTTAATTTCGCTGGCACGGGGACTGGGTGTATGTGTT
Organism: Anabrus simplex; assembly: GCF_040414725.1. Taxonomy (NCBI): domain Eukaryota; kingdom Metazoa; phylum Arthropoda; class Insecta; order Orthoptera; family Tettigoniidae; genus Anabrus; species Anabrus simplex. Next base: position 239,422,223 of record NC_090269.1, read on the forward strand.
GTCCTCATCATGACGCGCAGGTCGCCTACGGGGCGTCGAATCAAGACCTACACCTGACGAGCCGAACATGTCTTCGGACACTCCCGGCACTAAAAGCCATACGCCATTTCATTTTTACCCAGGTGCCAGATTCGAACCCGGTTCGGTCTGGTAATATTGTAAGCTGCTCAAATACGTCAGAGTCGTGCTGGTGAATTTACTGGCACGCGAAAGAACTACTGCAGGACAAAATTCCGGCACTTCGGTGTCTACGAAAACCACAAAAGTAGTTAGTGAGATGCAATAATAACATATTATTGAAAATCCACAGCCTGTTTCATCATTCGACCGGATCAGGATTGGTATGAATGAAGCCCCCATCTAGCGGCGAGGATAGGAATTGTGCCGGCTGCCGAAGCCTGTCTCACTCCTCTGGGGCAAATAACATATTTTTACTGTATTATTTATAGAAATATATTTAAAAAGGGTAGACAAGCTGTGAAAAGGTTGACAAATACTGTCCTAGAGCATGTGGTGGATACACTTCTACTGCGATTGATTCGGCTCTCACCGTCCTTGCAGAAAATTATATCGTTGTTGCGTCTCGAAATATCGTTATGACTGCTGACAGGGGAAACACTGACCCGCAGCACATGTATCACAGAACGAAAATTCGTTGAAGTACGGTAGTTGACGCAATACTCAACCTTAGACGACAGAACCTTTCTGGCCAGACTTCTAAGCTGAAATATTATCACATAGCGGTTGTTCTATGCGCAAGGACGATATATCGAATCGTAGACGATTTCCTTCAACATACGCTTTGTCATTGTCAAGGTAAAGAATAATTACCGCCTTCCTACAAGCACACTTTGAAAAGCGCTGATAAAACATTTTAAGATTGTGTGTTGAAGGAACAGTTTCGTCCTTTTACTAAGACCAGGGTCAAGTTCATGTAAGAAGCATTGTCAGCTATTCTGAAAGGTGGTACGCAGACAACGTTTATGTTCACATATCTCTACTGAATATTACAGCTACGGTTGAGACTACTGTACCTTGTACGTAGTTCAAGACAAACGGGCCCATGGCGCCAAATTGTTGGGGCCGCAAAATTCAGAATAATTTACTAGTGTTCTTCTATAAAGGAATAATATTTTAATGTTAAATTATTCATTTTTTGAATCTAAATCAAGTAGTTAACACATCTTAAAAATAATAAAAACAATAAATATCACTATTAAAAGAGTTAGTATTTCCGATACAGTACTGGACTTCTAACTAGCAGGTTATACGTTCAATTGAATTTTCCTTTTTTTCTTTGTTTGTTTGTTTGTTTGTTTGTATCCACGTATGAAATGTTATTAATAAGTATTTACTACATGTTAAAACATTCCCGAAATATTCCAGAAATGTTTTCTCGCAATATATTACGAACGTTACTTATCCAGGCAAAGCAAAGCAAGGTCACCTCCGTACAGGCCATGAAGGCCCTTGGAGGAGTGGAAGGTAAAGGCTTCCACCATTGTTAACCTCGGCACATGATGGGGTAGAGTGGTTAGCTCTACGCCCGGCCGCCTTTGCCCCCAGGAATTAACCTGGTATTCATTTTTGGTGTAGGCTGAGTGAGCCTCAGGGCCATATTCACCTCCGGAAGTGGAAATTTCGTTTCTTAAATTTTACGACTTCCTGACGGGGATTCGAACCCACGTCCTTCCGGGCGAACCGAGCACGCCTTTACCGCCTCGGCCAGGCAGCCCCTACTTATCCAGGACATGTGAATATTCCTGCTTGGCACCAGCGAATGTTCAGTGAACTGGCTGTCAATGAGATACGCACACAAAGTATACTCGTGCTCATGTAAGGAGAGTGCAACTAACTCCTGAGAACTATTATCAGTTTGTTGGTTTAATGAAGTCTGCTGCCAAAAGAAGCATCCCAAAAGAGTTTTGCAAGAATTATGTGCCTGCTAGGAGCGGGGGAAAATCTCGCTTACGGAGTGAGTAGTAGTCGTGAGAAGGCGGAAGAACTGTTGAAATTCCTGGACAGAGCTAGGAGAGAAAAAAGGACCTCGATTGTTAAAAACCATAATTTCAGTCACTCAAGCATGAAGGCATGGTTTCTCATCCGAATTCAACATCTTTGTCACTGAAAAAAAATGCCTGTATCAATGTAGAAACCATAGCTAGCTAGTCGCATCCCTATTGTTCACGATCATTTTCTCCAAAAATGTGCATGGGGTGGATTCTCTATAGAATGGAAAAGCAGTAGGATTTGATAGAATGTATCAAGAACTAAGGTGCAGCAACTAAATCCTTCTTCAGCAATATACTTCAGTCAGGACGTCTACCTTCGGTATTCAAACAGATGAAAATCATAGGATTATTGAAGCCAGGAAAAAACCTACCCTACTTAAAAGTTACAGGTCTATCGAATTACTGTGTGGCACCTATAAAGTGATAGAAAGGCTTCTAATAAACAGATTAGCTCCTGCTGTTGAACTTCTCATTCCAGTAGAACAAGCTGAATGCCATCCAAACCGAGACTGCTCTGAACAAGTCCTTGCCTCGAGACTGGTTTTGAGAAGAAATTAAGGTCTTTCTAGAGTTCTAGACCTTTCAGCTGTCTATGATACTGCAGTCTGGTGGGAGAAAATCAATATCCTAAAATAACCACTGTTTTACAGAAGCCTATTTTCACCTTTAAAGATGACAAAAATCACCTTTAAAATTGAAGGTATACTTTTGGTAGGTTGCACGTATCCTGTGTATCTTCAACCTGGAAAACTCGAACATAAAAATTTGAAGAACATGCGTTATTGCTTGGGTTTTCAGTCCATAGAGAGATTTGATGCAGCGCTCCATGCCACCCTAACCTGTGCTAACCTTTTCATTTCTACTCAGGTCTTTCAATAAATAGGAAACTACAAGCAACAAATTCGGTAAAAATAATTACTAAAACGATCTTTATGTTCGACAAAAGGCGATAAGGCACGGCGAGATAAGAGCCAGCAGATATCAGTCAGGTACTTCTAGAGAGTTCTTTTAGCTTAAGCTTAGTATTACCCTTTCCACCTACTCTGTTTTCAGCCAGTAGTTATCGGTTTTGGATCGCTGATTTAAATGACTTTCTTCATTTCCGGTGTGGAGGAAGGTGAAACAGTTTTAGCAGTTTTACGTGATGTTGATACTGTGATCCGAGACGTGGGGTCTCCGGTTTTTTGTGGAATGGACATGACTTCCCATTTCAAAAATCCCATGAGCAATGGCCTGAATTCGAACCGTAACCACCTTGGTGAGAAGACACTGACGATGCCACTATGCTAATACGTCCCCGGGTAGAAGGTAGGCAGGTTTTCTTTCATTTTGCATATGCAAACATAAACAAAAACTTATCAACATGCAGATTGTTTACAAGTAGTATTATTCCAGACGTTGATTTTCTTTTCGGTCTGAGTAGCTCAGACCATAATCTGCTGGCTATCTGAGGCTAAGTTGGCGGTTTTGATCCCGTTTCAGTTTGGTGGTCTTATGAATGTGCTCAAAATACGCCATCCGCATGTCGGTAGATTTACCAGTACGTAAAACAATGTGTGTGTGTGGAACAAAATTCCAGCATCTTGGCATCTTCGAAAACAGTAAAAGTAGTTATTGGGACGTAAAACTATTATTATTATTATTATTATTATTATTATTATTATAACTAATACTCGTGTTATGTATTTAAAGTCTATCGTTTAACAAGGTTTTTTAACAAGCGCCAGAATTGTTGTCACGAAACAATGTTCTTTTAAGTTCCAATAAATATCAGACATTATAATTAAGTAGAGCCTACCCTCTAAGTACCCTTAAATGTTAAACGACTTCGCAAATATTCGATCACATAGCCCTGTGTACAAGCGTTGTAAGCAGGGGTCTAATCGCTTCCGTAAATCACGACACACAAAGAAAGAGGGCTCTGAAACAACATAAGAGCGATGGTTGGAAATCATACTAACAAGAGATTTCGAAGGAAACACTCTTGAGTGAAGTCTGCACTACAATCGGTAAACTCAAGAAGAACCCATGGTTAATGGATGGGGGACTTTGCTGATGCTATAGCACGAGCGATAATGCTCATCGTTGTGACATACTGCCGAAACCATTTACATCAACGAATTAGTAAATAATAATGTTATTTGCTTTACGTCCCACTAACTACTTTTACGATTTTCGGAGACGCCGAAGTGCCGGAATGTAGTCCTGCAGGAGTTCTTTTACGTGCCAGTAAATCTACCAACATGAGGCTGACGTATTTGAGCACCTTCAAATGCCACTGGACTGAATCAGGATCGAACCTGCCAAGTTGGGGTCAGAAGGCCAGCGCTTCTACCATCTGAGCCACTCATCCGGCTCAACGAAATAGAAATGGCTCTAAAGAAAATATCAAACACTGTTCTGGGCCTCGACAAGATTTACTACCTGATGTTAAGCACAAGCTATCACACCCTACGAAGCGAAGAAGATTCTTCTACATTGTTCTACGAATTGTGGAGGGAAAACTGCTTCTCCAGCAAATGGAGAACACATAATTGTATGTATTTCAAAGTTAATATGTATCTACAAGTAACCGACATTAAACTATAACACTGTAACAAGAAATGCAGCATTTTGTATGTAGTGAATATACTGTATACGTTAAACTCTAGCTAACTAAATGGTCAAACACTGGCCTAAAGTCAAATAAAAAAACTAAACATGTTTTCCTGCGCAGCCTGTTGAATAAGAAATGGACATGTAACGTTCCGAATATTTAATCTCTTTTCTTTTTTTACTTCCAAGGTATGGCAGTTTGGAAAGTCAGTAACCCTGCAGAGTAGTGGTTTTCAAAGTAGGATCCGCAGATCCCTGGAGGTCCCCGAAGTTTCCAAATTTTCTGAACAGGGATCTTCCGAATAGTTCAGTTATGTTCTGTTATGTGGCATTACTGTCAGAAGCATACTGCTTATAAATTCGTCGGAATATTGTCGACGACCTTCATAAGTAATTAAATAGTAGCTTATAAGAATAAGTTTAAACACAATAATTAAAAACATTTTGCAAATTCTGTTTATAATCGATAGATGACCTAAACGTCACCAAAACAGGGATGACGATAATTATGGTTTTATTTTATAAATGTAGAAACCTTGAAACAAGACATCCGGAACATTGACATTTTAAAATAAAGGCAAATAAATTAAATAAGAAATGTGATCGAAAAGACTGGCTCGGAAACCAGTAGTGAAAAGCAACCGTTGCTTTATATGAAGTAACATAATTTAAGTTTACTATATGCCGGGCTGAGTGGCTCAGACGGTTGAGGCGCTGGCTTTCTGACCCCGACTTGGCAGGTTCGATCCTGGCTCAGTCCGGTGGTATTTGAAGGTGCTCAAATACGTCAGCCTCGTGTCGGTAGATTTACTGGCACGAAAAAGAACACCTGCGGGACGTAGTTCCGGCACCACGGCGTCCCCGAAAACCGTAAAAGTAGTTAGTGGGACGTAAAGAAAATAACATTATTAGTATTATTAAGTTTACTATAAGACTTAAATATGCATCGTTAAACTGACATATATATTGGCTTTTGTTGAATATAACAGAAATATCACTACGTATATTCACGTAATATTATCCATTTTTCCACTGACGACTTTGAAGGGGCCCGTAAAAATATTCATCAATGGAAAGGAACTCCATGATACCAAAAACCGTGGGATATGGTGATGTGAGAGATGACTGAAGAAGAGGGGTAAAGGATTGGTTGCCACTGACAGACACTGACAGACAGATGATCACGTTAAGTGAAAAAAATATACAGATTAGTTCAATCTGGATGTAGTAGTTACCGAGTGCAAGTAATATGTACAAAGGATATCCTTTTGCGTTTATTAAATCACGTAGACCCCCTACAGATAGATAGATAGATAGATAGATAGATAGATAGATAGATAGATAGATAGATAGATAGATAGATAAATTATTTATTTATCCTGGCAAAGTTGGAACAAGAGAACTTCCTCATTACAACAATGCGGATTCAAAAATGGAAAGAGGAAACAACCCCTGCTTTTCACGACTTACTGGATTTGCAAGTAATATGTACAAAGGATATCCTTTTGCGTTTATTAAATCACGTAGACCCCCTATAGATAGATAGATAGATAGATAGATAGATAGATAGATAGATAGATAGATAGATAGATAGATAGAGAGAGAGATAAATTATTTATTTATCCTGGCAAAGTTGGAACAAGAGAACTTCCTCATTACAACAATGCGGATTCAAAAATGGAAAGAGGAAACAACCCCTGCTTTTCACGACTTACTGGATTTGAGCTTCCTCGAAAAATTTAGGTAACTTAAAACAGAATGGGGACAAACCATGGTAGTGGCTTTACGTCGCACGGGCACAGACAGGTCTTATGGCGACGATGGGATAGGAAAGGGCTAGGAGTGGGAAGGAAGCGGCCGTGGCCTTAAGGTACAACCCCAGCATTTGCCTGGTGTGAAAATGGAAAACAACGGAAAACCATCTTCAGGGCTGCCGACAGTGGGATTCGAATCCATTATCCATTATTATCCATTATCTCCCGAACTCGCCCGGTGACAAACCATGGAAGATGTGGCTACGTCCTACACAAGTGGGGCGAAGTGCAATCACCGGCATGCGATTGTGGTGCGGCTGGATGGACTGTACAGCAGATATTGAATGAATGCCTCGACGTTTGTACCACGGAGATATAAATGACTTTTTGTTGGCTGCTCCATCCGCACTCCAGTAGATTGAGCAATCACCTATAAATTCTAATAGTTTGTTTTTATTACCCTATACTTTCAACATTTTATTTAATGTATAATGCCATGCGCTAAATAAGTAATGTATTAATAATGATCACGTTATATTCATTTAAACAAGTTCGTGCTCACGAAGAAATAAGTTACGGTAATTGAGGTACAGCAGAAGACAGGAGCATCGTCAATGAGCTAGAAGAGACCCAACCCCTGCGAAATCTGTTCTAGCCTCATAAAATGTTCTTCGTGAGTGGCTCAATTGTAACTAATCAGGTTGTGTGTTAAGTGTTATTGGTGTTTCTGTGAAACTAATAACAACTAGTGTTAAATAGTATATTGTTATTAGTTTTAACCTGAAATCTTGTAAAGTCTAGTTTAATATTGTGTAGTGCAAAGTGAGGTATAGTAGGGCCCACGAGAGTTGAAGTCTGACGTTTAGCGCCACCAGCGAGAAAAAGTTGACTAACGCTGCTCTAAAATGGTCTGTTGCTATGGCAATAATAACAGAGATGCCACATTTAAGAACGTTATCGCCACGTGTGTTGGCTTTCTCTGAGTGGCTTTTGTGATATTATTCGGAATAGTACTGTGTTAGCTGCGTTAGTTGTTGCTGGTTTATGTACTTATTGACATGTTTGTTTCCTGAATATTATTTTCGTTGTTATTTTACATTTTCGCAAGTTAATCAGTAGCTTCCTGTACAGTTATATTATCTATTTGATATGTACATTTGTTGAGGTTATTGTCAGCTTAGTGAATATGAAATCTCGTATTTATCGGCAATGACGTGTTCTGTCATAAATGCCGGAATTATTAACACGAGGTTAGGAACGGGTCAAAGTTTATTGAATCGCATTAGGCCAACATAACTGATTAAATATTCAGCCTGTATGAAAGTGTAATAGGCTTATGCCGCAGATGGTGGTAACTATGACAACGCAGCTTACTTCGTAGTTACTGCTTTTGCCACTCAATGTCAGACTTCAACTCTCGTGGGCCCAACTTTAGTGAATGTTTTCTCGAAAGTCAGTACCACTATGTGTGCGTGTTTAGGCTGGGTTTCCTTCAAGCTCTTTGAGAGAGAGAGAGAGAGAGAGAGAGAGAGAGAGAGAGAGAGAGAGAAATAAGTTTGAAAACACTGCAGCAAAGCGTATAACTAGACATCGGATCTGTATGCAAATGCATATTTTGTTTGCCGATATGTAGACGTCCAAAACCGACGAGGGAGTGCGTTTGACGGTGAAATTGGATGAGTTATTCAGTTTAGCATTGCATTTATATGCATATTTGCATATATTTCAAATTTCGGATTTATTGTGCATTTTTCGACTTTTGTTGTGCATATTAATATGTTTTACAAGCAGTGTTCAAGAAAATGTAAAGTAATTAATGTCGTAAACTCTTTCGGCAATGAAATGGTTCAAAGGTGAAGTGTGTTTCTTCACGGGTTTTCTTTTTTTGGTTTTTACTAATTGCCTTACCATGTACATTAAATAACACTGTGACTTATTTAGGAGACGTGCGCATATTGTTCTAAAAGTGAACACTAATAGATTGTTAAGTTTCACAAACTATGCACGAATTATTTGTACTACTGGAATAGTCGCAACTGTAAGTAGTGTGATTTTTGTTTTTCATTCAGCTGAAGTTAACTCCGCTGTACGAAAACATAATCATTCTTGGTGACTTCAATACTAATCTCCTAGTTACAAGTAACGAATCAACATACTTACAAAACTTATTCCATGGCATGGATTACAATATACTGACACTAGACGCGACCAACCATGTTCACAGAATAAACCACACGTCTCACACACTGATTGACCTTATTATAACAAACAATCCGCAGAAAGTGGTAAAACATGGACAGCTTGCTGTACCAGGTATTTCGACCCACGATCTCATATACTTATGTTACTCTCTCAAGGCACCAAAGTACAAAACCAGGTACATAATGCGAAGAGACTTCAAGCATTTTAATACTGAGATAATACGAAATGAAGCATATCAATTGCCGTGGAATGACATTCTACTGACTAATGACATTGATGATAAGGTTGACAGACTGAACTCTTTAATATTAGGACTGTATGACAAACACGCTCCGAAGAAGCAAATTCGAGTTTCTCACCCTTCGTCTCCTTGGCTAACAAATGAAATTAAGTCGGTCATGGCAAATCGTGATGCTTGGTATAGGCGATTTAGGCGAACTGAAAGCACTAGTGATTTCGAAAATTACCGTATTCTCCGAAATCAAGTTAAGAAATTAATTCGTAACAGCAAGTATAAATATATTCAAGAGATAACAAACAGACGAAATTCAGCACTAATATGGAAACATTTGCATCAGATGGGTATAGGTCGCAGCCTGACCATGCAGACACCCAGTATACCACTTGATGATCTAAATTCTCATTTTACGAAAGCAGCATACACTAATAATGATATTACTGACAATAATGACTATGATGCTAACTATCCTAATAATGATAATAATAATAATAATAATAATAATAATAATAATAATAATAATAATCAACCAGTTGATGACCTAACTAATGATGATATTAACGCCATAAATGCTCATTCCCGAGTAAATCAAGTAAAATTCACTTTCAAAAAAGTTGGGGCGAACGATGTGAAGCGTGTAATTTACTCCCTCAAGTCTGATGCTCCCGGTAATGACGACATACCATTATCTTTCATAAAAAATATTATTGGTGCCATATTACCTATTCTGACGCATATATTTAATCATTGCCTTGTACAGGGAGTATTCCCAACTGTGTGGAAGCACGGTATCGTCATTCCTATTCCTAAGAAGAATTCTCCTAGTTTACCATCAGATTATCGCCCTATATCCATTCTCCCACCCCTTTCCAAAGTACTAGAACGCTTGGTACACGAACAAGTCCTCACTTACTTGACTAACTTCTCACTGCTTGACCCTTACCAATCTGGTTTCAAGAAAGGACACAGCACAACGACTGCCCTACTGAAAGTAACTGATGATATCCGACAGGCAATGGACACTCGACAAGTGACTGTACTGGTTCTACTTGATTTTTCTAGTGCTTTTGATACTGTTGTTCCTCAACTGCTACTTTCAAAATTGGATTCATTAAATTTCAGCAAGACGGCAATAAACTTTTTCAGTTCGTACCTCAAAAATCGCCGTCAGTGTGTCAAAGTAAATAATAGCAGATCTGAGTGGCTTAACAAACCCCTCGGTGTCCCCCAAGGGTCTGTACTTGGACCATTGCTGTTTGCAATTTACTTACACGATGTTGCCAAATCGATTACACATTGCAAGTATCATCTTTATGCTGATGATCTGCAGATCTACTACCACTCAAGAACTGATAAAATTCAGAGTGCTGTAGAAAAAGTTAATGCTGATTTAAGTCTCATAAGTAATTTTGCATTGAGTAACAATCTCAAAATTAATCCTCTTAAAACGCAAGCAATAATCATTGGTACTTCAAAAAACTTACACGTCTTAAAACAATATGAAATTCCTCCTGTAGCACTAAACAATACCATTATTCCATTTTGTGAAACAGTTATGAATCTTGGTGTGGCTATAAGCGAAACATTGAACTGGTCGCAACATGTGATGAAAGTGTGCCAAAAGGTATATCAAAGCCTGCATCCTCTGAAGCGGTTTAAAAATATATTTCCTCGGTCCTTGAAAATAAAGCTCATTCAATCACTCTTGTTTCCAATTCTCGAATACTGTGATACAGTTTTTATTGATATCAATAACGAGCAAAGCATGAGACTGCAACGTGCCCAAAATGCATGCATCAGGTATGCATTCGACATACAACCATATGCCCATGTATCCCCATTCTATACACAATTATCTTGGTTACGACTGAATGACAGACGTAGACTCCACGCAACTACTTTGGTGTATCAAGTGCTTTCTGAAAACACTCCTCCTTACCTATCCACCAGATTTCGCTACCTTAGTTCCCTGCACCTGTTCAATACCCGGTCAGGCTGTACGCTAGAAATTCCTGTGCATCGAACCGCAACCTACAATAGATCGTTCACTATCACCGCCACGAGCTGGTGGAATGAACTCCCCAATGACATCAGGGAAGCTAAATCTAAGACAAAATTTAAAATCCTTTGCCAGCGTCATCTTTTAAGCACTTCCAGTCTTTCTTGAGTGTGAATGGGATGCATGAATGAGAGTGAATATGGTTGTTTATTGCAATGTGTTCCTGTATATAATTTAGTTATACTTTACTCACCTTAGTTTAGTTAGTGATACTTAAGTTGCTTTAGTTATACTTTAGGTTGTAAAGATTTCATATGTTTAAATTTTATGTAAAATATACATTGTATATACATGAAGTGGTTAAGTGTAAGAAAGGGCCGGGAGCCCTAACTTCGCCACAATAAAGACGCTTTAATAATAATAATAATAATAGTTTTTTTTTTGCTAGTGGCTTTACGTCGCACCGATACAGATAGGTCTTATGGCGACGATGGGAAAGGAAAGGCCTAGGAGTTGAAAGGAAGCGGCCGTGGCCTTAATTAAGGTACAGCCCAAGCATTCGCCTGGTGTGAAAATGGGAAACCACGGAAAACCATCTTCAGGGCTGCCGACAGTGGGATTCGAACCCCTATCTCCCGGATGCAAACTCACAGCCGCGTGCCCCTAACCGCACGGCCAACTCGCCCGGTCATTCAGCTGTTTATTCATGATAATGATTAGATGTACTGGTGTGGGTGAATCTCGTGAGTCCAGTAAAGAAATGTTACGTTTGTGTTTCAAACAAGTGTTTAATAGCATAAGATAAATGCATACTTAAATGCACATTTCACCACATTTTGCAGCATAGTTGCTTATATTGGTGATTTATACAGCATATATATTCGATGTCTACTGACTACTTATTTTCCTTCCCTCGCGACATACGGACCTCTGTCCTATAAACACTATCACAAAGAACAGAGGCTTGCCAGCTGTTAGGAACACGCTGTTACAGACTTCTAGGAATAGCCATAAAACACGGCAGTACTCGGCATGAAAACAATAAGTTTCATTATCCTGTCACGATAAGGCAGGAATGTGGACTTCTTTATTTACTTTCTGTTACCTCACAACAAAACACATTCCATTTAAAAATGATGCTAGAATTCGACATTCCTTGAACATCACGGCATTATACCAAGGCAAACATTACGAACATACTGTGAATTAATTAACTCCATCTCGTTGGCATTTTAACCAAATACGGAGCGCTTACACAGGCCAAGAGATGTGCAGGACCACGACTGAGACCATAGTGCGATAGTCGTAACAAAGAACATGGCAAACATGCTGTGAAAGTAAAACAGGTGAGTTATATTACCAAATCGAATCAGCAAACTTGGCAGCTATTCTGTCCAGAGAGCACACACACTATTACTGTTTGCTTTACGTCGCACCAACGCAGATAGGTCTTGTGGCGACGATGGGACAGGAAAGTGCTAGGAGTGGGAAGAAAGCCACCGTGGTTTTAATCAAGGTACAACCCCGGCATTTGTCTGGTGTAAAAATGGGAAACCACGGAAAACCATCTTCAAGGCGACCGACAGTGGGATTCGAATCCATTATCGCCCGAACACAAGCTGATAGCAAACGAGCACAAAATCTGTTCATGTGCTGCTTCACAACGACCAATATATTTACGCGTACACTTTCAATTCATAAATAATTATTACCCGTAGTTAACTAAACCAACAAAACAATCAAACAAACAAGCCAACCCCACGGCACTACAGCCCTGATGAGCCTTGCCCTACCAAGGGACCGCTGTTCAGCCGGAAGGCCTGCAGATTACGAGGTGACGCGTTGTCACCGCGACGAATCCTCATAGCCATCATTCTTGGCTTACTAGACCGGGGCTACTATGTCATCGTCAGATAACTCCTCAATTGCATTCACGTAGGCTGAGCGGACCTCGAACCAGCCCTCAGATCCACGTAAATATTCCTGACCTAGCCGGGAATCAACCCGGGACCTCCAGGTGAGAGGGAGGCACGCCACCCCTAGACCCCGGGGCGGGGAACTAAACCAACAACCTTGCTCAAGGTATAGCCCCAGCATTTTCCTGGTGTGAAAATTGGAAACCACGGAAAACCATCTTTAGGGCTACCGACAGCCTGCTGTGCCGTAAGAAAGAGGGCCTTGTAAATAGACAGTAATTAGCGTCCGGCTCCATGGCTAAATGGTTAGCGTGCTGGCCTTTGGTCACAGGAGTCACGGGTTCGATTCCCGGCGGGGTCGGGAATTTTAACCATAATTGGTTAATTTCTCTGACACGGGGGCTGTGTGTATGTGTTGTCTCCATCATCATTTCATCCTCACCACGACGCGCAGGTCGCCTATGGGTGTCAAATCAAAAGACCTGCATCTGGCGAGCCGAACTTGTCCTCGGACACTCCCGGCACTAAAAGCCATACGCCATTTCATTTCCATTTCAGTAATTAGTAAGTGTGTGTGTGTGTGTGTGCGCGCGCATTTATTGAGTCATCCTGAAATAATTTAATGAAACATGGAGTTTTATTCGTAAAGTATACTAAATCGCATACAAATTGACCGTTGCAGAAGATGATTTTCTTTCAAAATCCTTCCGTTTGAAATGGTATGACGATATTGTGCAGGTGGTAGTGCTCCAAGTATCGTCCCTTCGGCCACCAACTATCCACAGTTATCCTCGTATTTCGAGAATGAAAAAAGTGTCTTTGTGCGGTTGAGTGTACATACAGCATACAAACATGATTTAGATAAAAGCAGCACTCAATACGTCAACAGGCAAGCTGAATGACCAAACACATTTCCAAAACGACAATGAGCAGTCGCTGTTTACAGAACACGCTGCTCGAAACTATCTCCAACACATTATCACCACATAGCACCTGGCAACTGATATTTTCTTTTTTACACTGTCCTTAGTACACAGTCATGATATTTAAGAAGTAACGCTTTTATATTCAACCACCCATTTAATGCCGTTACATTTCTCATTATATGACCCCGCGGTGTAGGGGTAGCGACCCTGCCTCTTACCCGGAGGCCCGGGTTCGACGTTCACTCAGCCTACGTAATTACAATTGAAGAGCTATCCGAAAAGCCAAGAATAACGGCTGAGAGGATTCGTCATGCCGACCAATCGACACCTAATCTGCAGCCTTCGGGTTGAGCAGCGGTCGCTTGGAAGGCCATGGCAGAAATGGTTTTTCAGAGGTTCTGCCGCACTCGGTACCGATGACTCCCAGGACGAGGCCTTAACCGGTGAGTGACATCACAGAGCGGTGCGGGCTGCTAGCTAAGAGCGTGCCCTTAACCTTACATGATGTTACACTGGCTACATGTCCAGGCTTAACCTCACAGACACCGGGTTCGACCCCAGGCTAAGTGCGTTAACCTTACAGACCCAACTTTGACGCCAAAAAGTGCAAGCTGGATTATAGTGATTATAGTCAAGAGTGTAAGCTTAACCTCACAGTCCTGAATTCGACCCTAGGCTTAAGGGCGTTAGCGTTACAGTCCCAAGTTTGATACCCAAGAATGCCAGCTTAACCTAAATGCCAACGTGATGATGGACAAGAGTGGTCAGCTTAACCTAAAAGACTTCAAGTTCGATACCCGGGCTAACTGTAGGTCTAACGTTAAGCTAACTGCCACGTAAGGTTTAATACATGTGCTTTATTCATAAGGGCCGTAACGCCGGAAGCTGAACTCGGAACAAGATGTTGGCTACACATGGGACTAGGGAGATGGTGTAAGACTTAGCACATGTGCTTAATTCATAGGGGCATAACGCTGAAAGGCGACCTTAGGTCTTGGAGCTGAGCGACCGCATCAATGGCAAAAGGGCTAAATGTCGAAAGGGCAAAACGACCAAAGGACAAGGGGGCTAAATGACAAAAGGACTAAAGTATAAAAGAGCAAAAGACTTGGAGCTGAACTTGGAACAAGATGGCGGCTATAGGGCTTAATACGTATGCCACGAGGGATCCTACCTCTACCGCCTCAATGGCAGTGTCCTGGAGCGTGACACTTTGAGTCGAGGTGACCAGGACCAAAACCTTGCCCAGGTGGCCTCACCTACTAACCACAACAGGGGTGTTGTGGGGGGAGGGGGGGGGGGAAGAAGATCGGGAGGGAGCCTGAGCCTCGCAGAGCGACTGGATTTTATTGAGATCCCCGACCTCGTTGGGTCCTTTATCTCAATTTAATATGAGGCCCTTATTGGGTGCGTAGACTTGTGATTTAATTTGGTGAAATTCCAGTATTTCATAAGGTAAAGGAAAACGACAGTGGAGCGATTCAACTTGAAATATGGTGGTGGCTTAGTTTACGACTTCGGCATTATTATTATTATTATTATTATTATTATTATTATTATTATTATTATTATTATTTATTTTCCACTAATTGTAGTTACAATTTAGGGGTGGTGAATGGAGAAAGGGCACCAAGCTGATAGACAAATGCTCTGGTGCTAACCGTGGTGGTAGCTATAGTCTTCTTAATTGGTGAGGCTAGTGTATGCTAGCGGCGACTCTGCGGTGGGGACTGGCAAGGAGCGCCATATTATCAGTTTGGACACCCCCGAGGGGGTGCCTACTGTGTGCCAGTACCGGTGCGCATTGTTGCGCTCCTCACCTGGCCTGTTGTAGAAAATAAGTATAAGAATAATAAATTTATGAAGGTTGATAATAATAATAATAATAATAATAATAATAATAATAATAATAAATAGGTGAAAGGAATTCTGTATTGTAATTGCTATAGAGGGAATATTGGCTTAAAAATAACCTTCGCTACCGTTTGACCCTGTCTAGATTTTAAATAAAATTTCTGAATTGCTCAAGGAGCGCAATCCGTCCTGGTGGAGTATATCTGGGTAGTCGGACCGCGCTGAAAATCCGTTGCAGTTGGCCTACTTGCTAGGCGGCGGCGAGTCGGGACTGATGAAGCTTCACTTGTCGGGCGGCGAGCTGATAGTCTGGGTTACCAGTGCAGGCCTTCGGAGTTAGCTCTCCGAGGTGCTCACTTGCTGGGCTGCTGTGCCTGTCTGTTGTGTTGGTGCGAATATAGATAAGGAAGAGGGAAGGAAGCGTCCGTGGCTTTAAGTTGGGTACCATCCTGGCATTTGCCTGAAGGAGGAGTAGGAAACCATGGAACACTTCGAGGATGGCTGAGGTGGGAAACGAACCACCCCTCTACTCAGCTGATCTCCCAAGGTGAGTGGACCCCCAATATATTTACCACCGTACGTTAACAAAGAGTAACATTGTACTGACCAAGTAACCATTATGATACCATCAGCACACACAGACTACTCTATCATCTAACAGTCAATAGAAATCAAGCAAGCGGCCATTTTCTTTCACTCCCGTCACATCTGGCAAGTCCTATCTTACGAATACCGGACTAGGCGGTAGTAACGCGTCATCTTTGCCATGCAGTATTCCTCAGCAAATACTTTTCTGATCCCGAAGTACTTAAATTACAAGGCCTAGCCAGGCTCTTAATAAGCATAATTTGAATCCGATGCTCTTTGAAGTCTTGATCTATCTCCTTCAGGCATCGCATCCCAGAATGTGTCCAGGGAATTTGATCGACCTCGAGGAGTTGGTCAACTCTTAACCGCACACGGACGAAGCACGGAGTTTGTCGGAAATTTCAATATGTGAGGAAAAAATCCTCATTCACAATGTGAATGCGGAGCTACTAGACAAACTGTCCACATAACACATGAAGTGTGTCTTGCATGCCTACATAAGGACTCAAAAAACTTTTTTTTGAAAACACCCCAGACAATTTGCTATATCAAAAACTTAAATTTAAAATTGTTAAGCATTGATTGTATTGAACGTCATCTTGCTCCTTGGCTGAATGGTCAGCGTACTGATCAATCCAGAGGGCCCCGGGATAGATTCCCAGTAGGGCCGGGTATTTTAAACGCGTGGAGGCACATGATTCCCCTAGTGCACCGTCACTGCAGTGGTGTCTCAACGGCGCATTAGCGCCAGCGTCTTGGAAAGGTATAGCATTCCAAATTATGCGCCCACTGCTACACTGGGGCAAACAGCTGGTAATTTCACGATTGAAAAAACCTAAAGAGTTAAAAGCTTGAATGTTTTATTATAAAGTAATTTAACGTAATTAACGCGCCGGGCTGAGTGGCTCAGACGGTTGAGGCGCTGGCCTTCAGACTTCAACTTGGCAGGTTCGATCCTGACTCAGTCAGGCAGTATTTGAAGGTGCTCAAGTACGTCAGCCTCGTGTCGGTAGATTTACTGGCACGTAGAGAGACTCCTCCAGGACAAAATTCCGGCACCTTGGCGTCTCCAAAAACCAGCAAAGTAGTTAGTGAGACGTAAAAACAATAACATCATTATGATTTCGTAATTAACGCAACAGATGAAGACACGTTTACTGTGAAACAATGACGTAATCCGCATCATATGACAATCTGGTAGAACATACAGTATCAGTGAAGAAATCTTCAAACAATGAAGGCGAATAAGATAATATATACTTGAACTTTTAGTTGAAGAGATCTTAGAGCGTGTGGGAGAACACATCAGTTCTGCTGATAACCGTCGCAGATATTCCCCAACCACTTTCGTTCTCCAAGGAAGGAAAAGATTATTCTTACTCATTGTTCTACTTCTCCCCGAGGTAACGGGTTCCATTCTGACTGAGGTCGGTGGCATTTGAAGGTAACTGGCTACGGGCACGTTAAAGAAAAAGGAATTCGAATTAACTACGAATTCTAATAAACAATATCACATACTGTACTTACCCGAATGCACTTCATTTATAGCTTCGACCTTCTCTAAGTTTGCTTTCTACAAGCTGTTTTGCGTCGCACCAGCACAGATAGGTCTTATGGCGACGATGGAAAGGGCTGGAAGTGGGAAGGCAGCGACCATGGCTTTAATTAAAGTACAGCCCCAGCATTCGCCTGGTGGGAAACGGGAAGTCACGGAAAACCATTTTCAAGGCTGCCGACAGTGAGATTCGAACCCACTATTTCCCGCATGCAAATTGAAACCTTCGTGACTAAAATTGTGCGCCCACTTGCTCGACTTTTTTTTGTAGTAGGCAGTGTTTTGTGTCCATCACGTTTGCTTTTCAGCACTTCACAATTTAAGTTAACCAAGTTGGCCTCAATGCTGTACTGGAAAATAAAAGCAGGTATCCTGGCGCGGCACAGTGTACTGCAAGCACTTTACAGTTGTTGGTTTTGTTTGTTTTTTTCTAGTAGTTTAAAGTCGCACTAACACATTGAAGGTTAGGCGACGGAAGGATGGGGATGGGCTAGTATTGGCAAGTTAGTGGCCATGACTTTAGTTAAGGTACATCCCAAGCATTTGCCTGGTGTGAAAATGGGGAACTATGGAAAACCATATCCAAGGTTGCCATTGGTGGGATTCAAATCCATCATAAACCCGAATGCAAGCTAACAACTGTAAACAAAAGCAGTGCGCATTTTAGTGGTTTTGGGTTGGTAACAAAATCTAGCAGTTGCCCCTTAATCCATCTGCAATTAATGACGTTTATATTACCAAGTGTTCTCATGTTCCGCCTTCCAAACCTTCGGTAGCCACTGGAATGTCTCATTTACATGTGCTGATAACTGTCAATCTACGCCATGTTGAGTTCTGAGTTGAAGCCTACTGAGTGGACTTTCCCAGTTGGGTTATTCAAGGAACATACACTCAGGCAGCCAAGAGCCTTCCCAACAACTACAGCTACGTCTCCAAACACCAGCAAGATTCTACACTTTTCTCTTCCGTGCAGACAGCGTTGCATCATCCTTAATCATAATTCTTTAAAAATATGAAGTTCTAATATACTGCAGTATTCTGACTTCGAATTAAACAATACAATATTCGAATAGAACATGAATGTTTAACATTGAGACAGAACGCGAGAAAAGTTTGAATTATACATGAAATTTAATTAACCAAGTTCTACGGTATTCTTCTTCTTATTATTATTATTATTGTCCGACTCGTTGTCTGGTCAGCGTACTGGCCTTCGGTTCAGAGGGTCCCGGGTTCGATTCCCGGCCGGGTCGGGGATTTTAACCTTCATTGGTTAATTCCAATGGCCCGGGGCCTGGGTGTCTGTGCTATCCCCAACATCCCTGCAACTCACATACCACACATAACACTATCCTCCAACACAATAACACGCAGTTACCTACATGGCAGATGTCGCCCACCCTCATCGGAGGGTCTGCCTTACAAGGGCTGCACTCGGCTAGAAATAGCCACACGGAATTATTATTATTATTATTATCATCGATATGGACCACGGAGTAAAAACTTCAACACAGTTAATTTAAATGCATTCAATGGCTTTGGCGTTCCGCCAGTATTCCTTCATTCTGTCTCTTATTTTCTGTTTGTATTTCCTCTGAAACTGACCAGATCTACCTCTAGCAATATACAGTTTTCTTCTTCTTCTTCTTCTGTTTACGCTCCAGGGTCGGCTTTTCCCTCGGACTCAGCGAGGGATCCCACCTCTACCGCCCCAAGGGCAGTGTCCTGGAGCTGCAGACTCTGGGTCGGAGATACAACTGGGGAGGATGACCAGTACCTCGCCCAGATGGCCTCACCTGCTATGTTGAACAGAGGCCTTGCGGAGGGTATAGGAGGATTGGAAGGGATAGACAAGGAAGGGGGAAGGAAGCGGCCGTGGCCTTAAGTGAGGTACCATCCCGGCATTTGCCTAAAGGAGAAGTGGGAAACCACAGAAAACCACTTCCAGGATGACTGAAGTGGGAATCGAGCCCACCTCTACTCAGTTGACCTCTCGAGGCTGAGTGGACCCCGTTCCAGCCCTCGTACAACTTTTCAAATTTCGTGGCAGAGGCGGGAATCGAACCCGGGCCTCCGGGGGTGGCAGCTAATAACACTAGCCACTACACCACAGAGGCATACAGTTTTCAGAATACTGTATATTCTGGTAAGAGAGGGATAAAGCTTGTTACTTTAATTTGTCTGTCTCAAGGTTAATGTCTGTCTCAGTCTCATATTTCGCTTTGACAATATGAAAGTGACTGAGGTATGAATATTACTAGCAATACTATTTCTTATATAGCCAGTCCCTATGAAGGATGGGGTGAAAGTGTCGGTCATAGGGTCGGTTGGTGCGTAAGTATGGCAACTGATTTGTAACACCACCTTCTAACTCAGTGAGGAAAGGAACGGGAAGCTAGCTCACTCCTCATTTCCCTAGAATGCCTCTTCAGTGAAGTCTAGGCTACCTAGAACTGCTGATGATGTATCCAACCAGCCTTCGGGCTCAGGACTCAACAAAAACTTCTGAAATGATCTTTGGATGTATTCATCCAACTTCCTCTTCGAATCCTTGAACTCTGACACTATTCTCCTGAAATGGTTTTATATCTTCTCGTCTGATGTCCATTTCCTCCGTATCTGAATGGATTCTAGTGAGTCATATGGAGACCTTTTATCCATCAAAGTGGACCAGGCTCTTCCGTGTGAACCTATTTTCCTTCATTCTGAGGAGATGTCATAAAACATAGCTTGTCTCTGTTTCATTTATTCCATTCAATTCCTTCGATGTTTTCTTTAATTTTACAATTCACTGTTAGATTTTCGTCTCCGTTGTCCATCAAAATATTTAGCTTCTAGAATATTCATTAATATCAGTCTTTCCTTCGTTTTCAGTTGTCCTAGTGATGGTGGTGATTATTGTTTTAAGAGGAAGTACAACTAGGCAACCATCCTCTATTGTCCTAGTGATCCCTTGCTCGTGAGTTCCAACATTTCAGCACTCTACAAAGCTTCCAGCTTGATCAGCATCATATTATTATTATTATTATTATTATTATTATTATTATTATTATTATTATTATTATATTCGTTTACGGCCATTAGAGACCACGTTAGATAACAATTACATGTTTCTGGAAGCCTTCCTCACAGCCCAGAACTTCAGCATCCTCTCTCTGGCAGCCTGTCTTCTTTCGTCCGTCCACCCACGGTTAAGTTTTGGTTCGTCATGGAATCCCTGAAATCTGTCGATCCCTGACCTAAACTTTGTTCGGTTTGAGATGTCTTCCGAATTTAGTCCCACCTGTCTGAGATCCTTTCTTACCTCCCTGAACCATTTGTCCGACACTTTAGGTCTGCTGTCTAGTATTGTGAAAATCCTTTTCGTTAGTCTCTTCTCATCCATTCTAAATAAATGCCCATAGAATTTAAGTCTCCGTTTTCTCATGGACTTAGTTAGCCTTTCATTGTCTCGGTAAAGTTCTTCCCTTCCTCGCAGCCTATACTGTCCATCCACAATCTTTGGACCCATTATTTTGCGAAGGATCTTTCTTTCAAATTTCTCAGCTTCTCTCAGTCCTGCTTTTCCTGTCATTTGGAGGCATTCACTAGCATAAAGACATTCCGTTTTAATCACTGTGTTGTAGTGCCTTAGTTTAGCTCGTCTGGAGATGGTTTTCTTCTTGTATATATTATTCAGTTACTAGGCCCAAGGGGAGTCCCCCCACAACCTGTGGCATTATAAAATAGGGCATAATTATTAACAGGCCTATATAATTTTCACCAATGAAATGTTCATCTTCGTAGAGTAACGGTTAGCATTATTAGCTGCCATCCTTGATAGCCCGGGTTCGATTCCCGGTACTGCCAGAAATTTAAAAATGGAAGGAGGGCTGGTATGTGGTTAAAATGATTGGGGGGTGTGCCTGAAAAGAGCTGCACCACCTCAGGTTGAGGACACGAGTTTACTTCAGGAACCAAATGCAGCACTAAAATGTAATTCGATATGGTACACCTTTGAAAAACAATTCGGATGACTTCCTGCAATGTTCTCATGTAATCAAGTTATGGGCATTAAACCGGTTGTTTGCATTCAAAATCTCTCAGTTTAGCAACGATTATTTATTTACACTGACTGTACATACCCTTAGGGTCGCATGTAAATTGCAGCAAATAACCTTGCAGCTTACTTGAGAGTCTGATATTTCAGAAATATTTCTATAAATGTTTTCTTCTCTATGTGTGAGGAATCCAACTTAAAAATTTTGTAGTGTATTTTTGCTACATCATCCTGTAAAGAAAATACATCGGCTCCCTCGTCGGTGCGGATGGTAACATCCTTTCCCATGCTCGTGCTCCTGTATGCACCCAAAGTGTACACGTGTCATGTGCCCGGTAGCCCTTTAAGAATCTGAATGTTGGTTGGTCACTGCCAAACGTGAGCAAGCTCTGCATGTCACAGAAATAAATATACTCCGACGGGGGTCGGGTCTCACGAGGTTAGACCACATCCAGAAAAGATATCCGGACTGTTCTGCGAGTGGTGGCCATATAAGAAGCCCGTATGCCTTTGTTGCGGTCGTGTTGTTCGCAGTAATAAATAGTCAGTAGTCAGAAGGGCCCGAAGGACGTCGGCCCCGTGCCCGAGCCAAGAAACGCTGGCTTGATCGGCTGAAAACTCCCGAGAGTCGCCTCTAATAATGCCCTTAATCGGCAGAAGTGGCGATTATCCTGTAAGAACGCACATCCGAGCAAGTTGGCCGTGATGGCTTTTCGTGGATTCCCATTTTCACACCAGGCAAATGCTGGGGCTGTACATTACTTAAGGCCATGGCCGCTTTCCCATTTCTAGCCCTTTCCTGTCCCACTGTCGCCGTACGACCTATCTGTGTCGGTGCGACGTAAAGCAACTTGTAAAAAAAAGCACAAAAATCCCTTGAGGACTGACCGTTCAGAGCGAGCTGAACACCTCTGCCCGTCAGTTGGTTACAGGTCCTTTTGAACCAGATTTACACGTGGAAGGGTTGTGAATTAGTTTTTCTCTCCTATCTGACTGTGCAAAACATTTCCATCCCACTGTGCAAGCATTGATTCTTGCTTGCAGTTATAACGCCAAAGAGAAGTAAGCCACTCTAAACTACAATGAGCCATTAATTAAGTCAAGTTTCATCATCCTGTAGCGGTAGTTTACGTTCCCCTCACGTTTGTTTAGAGTGCAATAATACCCACCATTACTAAACACTACACATCAAACACGGACCCAATATCAGCTTCACTTCGCGAGTTCGTGACCTACTTTCTGTCTTTCGAGCCCCACCTGTGTTCTTATCGCTACAGACGTAGAAGTGGGAGGCGCCCATGACTTTAAAAGGAGCTAATCTTTTTCCACCCACTGTGCTGTCCGAACAACAAGTTATTAACGCTAATCAGATAGAGACGTGAAGAGGATCGACCGTTCAAATAGTGAGGAAGAGAATGGCCACGAGGATCAGATAGGAAAGATTAAAGTGAGGAGACCGAGCGCGATGGCTACACGGCTCCTGGCATGTAGCTGTTTGCATTCGAGAGATGGCGGGTTCGAACCATGGCCACGATCGCTTCCTTACAAGTCGTAGCCCTGTCTATCCCATGGTCGCCATAAGACCTCTCTCCGTGCATCTCCTTCACCGCAACAAATCCCCCGGCCTGCGAGACGGCGTCACCGTCACCTCCCCTTCAGGGGAGTAGAAGTCTTCCTAACATAACCCAGCAACCGCCTTCTCACGCGTACAGTCTGTCTGTTAGGTCATCAGTCCAGATGCTCATCAAGCCCTCAAATAGCACCGTAAGAGGTGAGTAGGCGTACTAGGCAAGATGAGGTAGTTTGCCATTGCTATCCTCACTGGGCTAGAAAGTTCTATTGCAGCAAGACTGACCCTTTGAAAACACCTTCCACAACACTCAGTCATGCTAGTCGTCCTTCGATCGTCATTACTCAGCATTACCTACACCTCAGCAGCTTCTAAACTGTCACAGCCATGGGTGAACTGGGACTTCGGTGGAAGCTACATTTTGCGCCGGCCTGTGCGAAGAGACAGGTGCGAAAGTACTGCATCTATCAAGAAATGGCAACAGGAGATATTTTACAGTACAAGACTATTATTAAACATATCATTCATTTTAGCTTTTAAAGACTTTATACATTTGTAAATATGTTTTTAAATACATGGCCCATTTATTTGAATGCTCCTAAATATGAAATAATAATAATAATAATAATAATAATAATAATAATAATAATAATAATAATAATAATAATAATAATAATAATAATAATAATAATAATAATAATAATAATGTTATTGTCTTTACGTCCCACTAACTACTTTTGCGGTTTTCGGAGACGCCGAGTTGCCGGAACTTAAACCCGCAGGAGTTCTTTTACGTGCTAGTAAATATACCGACCCCAGGCTGACGTATTTGAGCAGCTTCAAATACCACCGGACTGAGCCAGGATCGAACCTGCCAAGTTGGGGTCAGAAGGCCAGAGCCTCAATTGTCTGAGCCACTCAGCCCGGCTCCTAATATGCAAATTGCATTGAGAACAATATTATCGTTATCCGAGTTATCACTGAATGCTCTTCTAGATAAATTCGAAATTAAAATCTAAGACCAATACTTGTGGATGGATTAGGAAAACCCAACCATCTATAGCCCTATATGCCATTAAACAGACAAACATAATTCCAGGATACCGTTTGTCTTTTTCTCGGCCCGAGTTTCCTTGTACGCTTGCAGCTAACATATTCAAAACTAACACACAGTAAAACTCCGGTAAAATGATCTTCAATGGCCTACCAAGCGACCGCTGCTCAGCCCCAAGGCCTGCAGATTATGAGGTGTCGTGTGGTCAGCATAACGAATCCTCTCGGCCGTTCTTCTTGGCTTTCTAGACCGCAGCTGCGATGTCACCGTCATATAGCTCCTCAATTGTAATCAGGTAGGTTGAGTGGACCTCGAACAAGCCCTGATATCCAGGTTTAAATTTTTGACCTGGCCGGGACTCGAAGTCGGGGCCTTCGGCTAACAAGTAACAGCCAGGAACGCTACCCCCACACCGTGGGGTCGGCAAACAGTATAACCAGTTATGGGAAAAGTAACTGGGCAAAATTATAGTTACCTGAGAAATATTTTACTCAACGTTATTCTATGACTGGCGAACACACAACGGGGAATGGAGATTAAAGTTTTTTTGTTTTGTTTTGAAATCCACGTGTAACAGGTTGCGCTGAGTTTGGAGTTTTTCCCCGCGGATGGAATTGGGAAGGATTTGGAAAAGACGTCGGCCGTGGTCTATCTCAAGCGTACCTAATTATTTATTTTATTCCTTATAAAAACATCAGTCCGCCTCTGTGGTGTAGTGGTTAGTGTGATTAGCTGCCACCCCCGGAGGTCCGAGTTCGATTCCCGGCTCTGCCACCAAATTTGAAAAGTGGTACGAGGGCTGGAACGGAGTCCACTCAGCCTCGGGAGGTCAATTGAGTAGAGGTGGGTTCGATTCTCACCTCAGCCATCCTGGAAGTGGTTTTCCGTGGTTTCCAACTTCTCCTGCAGGCGAATGCCGGGATGGTACCTAACTTAAGGCCACGGCCGCTTCCTTCCCTCTACCTTGCCTATCCCTTCCAATCTTACCATCCCTCCACAAGGCCCCTGTTCAGCACAGCAGGTGAGGACGCCTGGGCGAGGTACTGGTCATTCTCCCCACTTGTATCCCCGACCAAGAGTCTGAAGTTCCAGGACACTGCCCTTGAGGCGGTAGAGGTGGGATCCCTCGCTGAGTCCGAAGGAAAAGCCGAACCTGGAGGGTAAACAGATGATGATGATGATAAAAACATCAACCCTCCCTGTCCTGTCATGAGTTCGCCTGTCTTACGCACTTTGCAAACCCATCACATGTGTACGATATGCTTACATGCTTGGAATCCATTCTGCGCACGGAACGCCAGTTTTCAGGAACTCACTAACTTTTTTCACATGGGACTGGAATGATACCAAAGTTTGCAAGGAAGAACATATTACTTCATATGATTTTATTAATATAAATTGTGTTCGGCCGACACGACAGCTTTTTTTCATTCTCACTGTTAATAATCCTACGTTGGAAAATATGGCATCTACCCAATGGAGTGTAAAGAGAATAATATAGGAGCTCCCTCGGATTTGAAACAAAAGGAGACAAAAGAACAAACTCGAGAGTAGGGTACATGTATTATTGGAAATCAATACTCCCTTTGCGGTGGACAGGAAATGCATTTCGTGTTCATACAACGCACGAGCATTTTCTAGTTACCCTGCTTCTGGAGTAAATCTACTGGAAGACATTTTCTATTGCCCCTCCATTTGAAACCATCGGCTGTAATTCGATAAATTAAATAAGTATACCTTAAGAGCGAGTATGTTACAAATGTCCATTACTTTCAATACTTATTGTTCTATGTCCACAAAATGAGGCTATGGTTTACCGTAGGAGAGCACGGCGCATTCCTCTAGAGAAGACATTGAAAATGTTGCGAAACCGACCTTGAAACCTGAATTCAAATCTCGGTGACTTATTTGCGAGATGGAACCATACTCTCACTGGGGTCTTACCAGACACACGCTCTGTCCTTTATATTCTTACCGTACTACAACCCTTTAAAACTCTCACAACGTGTTCTTCGATATTTCGTGCATGTTCTCCCCTTTAATAATCCAATTAACCGAGAGTTTACTGTAATTTCCAAAGCTTCTTGTGTGCACACATCTTGTTCTTCTTTCCATGCCTTTTCCAAGTTATCTGGGGTCGGCACTAATGTGAATCAAGTCATATTTTATGGCCGGATGCCCTTCCTGACGTTAACCCTGTATGGAAGAATATCGTCGTTGCCGGGACGAAACCTCTGTTCCTGTGGTGGTTAGTAGTGTGATATCTGTGTTTAAATGAAGATATGTATTAAGACGATCACAAATATCCAGCCCCAGAGCATTAGAAATTAATCAAACTTTAAATTCCCGGTCCGGTCAGGAATCGATTCTGGGGCCTTTTGAACTTCTGTATGCTGTCATTCAGCCATAGAGCTGGGACTTCTTATGTACACACTACGTAGCATAGACTGGAAATATTTCTTTAATCCGGGATGATAAGGATGCTTTACGGGAGTTTAGGTCATTTTGAAGAACGATTTCGTTCCTTCAGGTGGCTAATAATAATAATAATAATAATAATAATAATAATAATAATAATAATAATAATAATAATAATAATAATAATAACTTACAGTATATAGTTTTCGGAGATGTTGAGGTGCCGATATTTTGTCCCATAACATATATTTACGCACCGGCAAATTTATCGACACGACGCTGGCCTTCAAATACTAGTGGACAGGGCCGGTATCGAACTCACCAACAAGGGCTTACCGCCTGCGCCGCTCCGCACGATGAAATCAAACATTTATTCAGAAGTAAAAAAAAAAAAGAATAAGAAATAGAAATAAATGAGAGGAAAGTAAGGAAACAGGTTTAATATACCAGTGTTTCTCAACTGCTAACTGCTGGGCCGCGGTCTGTCATGCGTTGGGGGCCGATGACCTTAGATGTTAGGCCCCTTTAAACAACAAGCATCATCATCATCATCATCATCATCATCATCATCATCATCATCATCATCATCAACTGTCATACGTTGAGAAACGATTTAGAGTTATATGCCGTTGTAAATTTGAAAGTAAACAAACGTAGCCTACACTCTAAGAAAAATAGGCTGTATGTGGAGTGTTGTGAACTCCATATGTGAAATATGAAATTCTGCCTTCTTCCTACTTCCGAGTTAAGCTGTGCTACCATTTTGAGCTGATGTGTAGGTAATGTTCTCACAAATCAAGAGACAGATATATGAGTCCAGTATGTTGCATATTCTCTCACAGCCTGTGGAATCTAGATGGCACACATTCCGGCTGAAAACATGAAGAAATATCACGAGAGAGATATTGTTTATTATCGGGCCTGTTTAGTTGTTGCTCTTTCTTTCTTTCTTAATCCATTTACGCTCCAGGGTTGGTTTTTCCTCGGACTCAGAGAGGGATCCCACCTCTACCACCTCAAGGTCAGTGACCTGGAGCGTGAGTCACAACTGGGAGGACCAGTACCTTACCCAGGCTGCCTCATCTGCTATGCTGAACAGGGGCCTTGTGGGATATGGGCAGATTGGAAAGGATAGACAAGGAAGAGGGAAGGAAGCAGCCGTGATCTTAAGTTCGATACCATCCCGGCATTTGCCTGGAGGAGGAGTGTGAAACCGGGAAAACCACTTCGAGGATGGCTGAGGTGGGAATCGAACCCTCCTCTACTCATTTGACCTCCCGAGGCTGTGTGGTCCCCGTTCCAGCCCTCGTACCACTTTTCAAATTTCGTGGTAGAGCCGGGAATCGAACCCGGGCCTGGGGTGGTAGATTATTATTATTATTATTATTATTATTATTATTATTATTATTTCAGTAATTTGCTCATAAAGAACTAGGGATGGTGAATGGAGAAAGGGCATGGCCACACCTACACTTTAGAATATGAATTAATAACAAGCGTAGGACGGTTTGTCCAGCTCATAGGCTAAGTGATCAGTGTACTGGTGTTCGGTTCAGATGGCCCCGAGTTCGATTCTTGGCCAGGCCGGAGATTTTAACTGCGTTATGATTAATGTCTCCGGTTCGGGAACCTGGTATTTGTGTTTTAATACACTTAACTGCATCTACATATCACACATCATACAACCAACCATCAAAGAAGTACGCAATAGTGAATATCCCTCCACATAGGGTTGGCGTCAGGAATGACATCCGGCCGTAAAACTAGTCCAAAATCAAATAAATTATGAAAAGACCAAGAAGAAGACAGTATTATAGCAGAGTATTATTTACACAATCAGGTATTCGCAGGATCATTGTACATGGTCACACAATTCTACATACACATAGGTCTATGCTCATTCCCCACATACAGTATACTCCAGCTTGGCCGACTCATTCATTACCACGTACATTCTTACACACTTAGAATAGTGTAAACCTTCATCCATCCCGCCAAATATACAAACACATTCATACAAATTATAAAACTGTGCCGGACTCAATAGCTCGGACGGCAGTGCGCTGCCCTTCTGAGTCCAACTTGGCAGGTTCGATCCTGGCTCAGTCCGGTGGTATTTGAAGGTGCTTAAGTACGTCAGTCTCGTGTCGGTAGATTTATTGGCACGTATAAGAACTCCTGCGGGACACAATTCCGGCACTTCGGCGTCTTCGAAAACCATTAAGATGCAGTTATTGGCACGTTAAACAAATACCATCATCAAGAAAATTACATAATGTACAGAAGGCTTCATTAAATGTACTTATTATTATGACGTTCTCTTTCTTTCAACTGCTGCTCTGCCTCTTCTACAGCCTTGACAGAGTTCTTGCTACAGCACTAGCGCCACCTAGCAGAGATCCTAAAGCCGCTGTTTACTTCTTTACAACATTTTGAAATAGAAAGTTCCTTTTTCTGTCGTGTTAGTTCATTCCATAACCGTCCGGCTCCATGGCTAAATGGTTAGTGTGCTGGTCTTTGGTCCCGGGTTCGATTCCCGGCCGGGTCGGGCATTTTAACCTTTATTGGTCAATTCCGATGGCTCGGGGGCTGGGGGTGTGTACCGTCCTCATCATTAGAATTCATCACAGGTAGGGCCCATCCTCACAGACACGCAGGTGGCATATACGACGTCAGCTCGCAAGACCTGCACCAGGCCTCTAAGGAGGCCACATGCCATTATTATTCCACAACCGAACGTAGGTTATATGTTGTCGTGGAAAAAAATTGCCTACTGAAAAGTCAGGCAGGACTGTTAATGGTCTTCGTACGATGCTAGGCGAAGAAAATACCAACATATCTTGTTATTAACGAGATTGATGATACCCGATTGAATCGTACTCTTATTTAAAGTAGACTACTTTCGAACACTGGTTTTCACCTCAAAACATACATGTCACGGCTGAAGTCAAGATAATGAATGGGATGTTATCAGTCGGGGAGCAGGTAAGTTGCGTCCCATGGTAGGTATTCGTCGGTTGTTTACGATCGTGAGAGAAACTTTGAAGTACGTAAGTTGCGCCCCACAAGGTGTGAACCATGTTTCTTTCTAACACACCAATTAAATATTAAACATTCTTAATTCATCCTTCATAAGTAGTAGACGCGTCGTAGCAACCTTACTTACTTTGACTTATTTCCTGTTGCTCCTCCCGGAGCATAGGGCTTCCGTGAAACACTTCCATCTGCTCCTATTGTTGGCTAACCTCTTCACCTCGTTCCAAGTTTTCCCCACTGTTAGACATTCCTCTTCAATCGTCTTTTTCCAGGTCTTCTTCGGACTTCTGCGCTTTCTAGCGCCTTGGGAGTTCCAGTAGAGGGCTGTTTTTTCAATGGCTCCAGCGGGCTTCCTTAAAGTATGTCCTATCCAACGCCATGTTCACTCCCTTATCTGCATTTCAAGTGGCAGCTTATTAGTTTCTTCCCATAAATCTGCATTTGAAATAACATTGGTTACGTGCCAGATGCGACCAGGCCATTATCGTGCCAATAGCGACCGAGTTGATAAGCATCGTGCCGCATGCGACCCATCAATCACTTACAATTGATCTGCATTTAGGGCTGTCACCAAGTGGTAGATTGCTTACAAGTAGCTAACTTGGTCTTTTCTATAATAAAGGTCTGACACCGTGGTTAGCAGGTTCGAGTGCCGTTGGTCGAAAGAAAAATATAATAATGTTGCTGGCTTTACATCCCAGTAACTACTTTTATGGTTTAAAGAGACGCCGCGGTGGCGGACTTATTTTACGTACCAGTAAATCCACCGACACAAAGCTGACGTATTTGAGCACGTTCAAATACCACCGGACTGAGCCAGGATCGAACCTGCCAAGTTGGAGTCGGAAGACCAGCAATTCAACCGTCTGAGCCACTCAGCCTGGATAAAAAAACTTCACCATCAGAATGTTGGCCGGCAGGGTAGGAAAGTTGGTGGTAGACAGTTTCTAATCACTAGATTGCATGCCAAAAGCCTGGACTCAAATCCAAACCTTTTCGCAGTGTTCAAATGGAGTGAGGGGATATGATGGTGCTGATGGTGATTCGGCCGTCGGATGGCGACGTAAAATATTGAGCAGACCCCTTGGTATTATTCGAGAGGAGTAGGCTACGTGCCGAAACCGGGATCATCTCTCCCTACTTCATTATCATAATCCCACATCCAGACGCGCAGGCCGCCCACGGGAGTCAGGTAGAAAGACCTGCACCAAGCAAGCCGAACACGTCCTCGGACACTCCTGGTACTAATAGGACACGGTAAGTAAGTGGGCCTAAGTCGTAAATAATTTCAGAGAATTAGGATTTTTTTTTTGCTAGTGGCATTACGTCGCACCGACACAGACAGGTCTTAAGACGACGATTAAACTAATTAAAGTACAGCCCCAGCAATTGCCTGGTGTGAAAATGGGAAACCACGGAAAACCATCTTCAGGGCTGCCGACAGTGGGATTCGAACCCACTATCTTCCGGATGCAAGCTCAGGGCCGCATGGCCAACTCGCCCGGTGGGAAAAGACGTAAACGCATCACCATATTTCGTGTTGTAAAGCGAGTTTCCCCCAGAAGTGTTATGTAAAGTAGGGGCAGTAGCTGCTTATAGGACTTATTGAAATGGCATTGCACTCCGTTTAGCTTACCTTATCTTGGGTGATGACACAACTTATCAAAGGACAATTTGCTTGTCAACGCCGGTCGCATCCGGCACGGTTACAGATTGTGCGGTCGCTAGTGGCACGGTCGCATCTGGCACGCCACCATAACATCCGGCCATATCCGGCGATTCACGAAGACTTGTAGTTGTTTAGTCGTCTTCTGGGTAACTTTCCACGTTTCACAGCTGTAAAGCAGAACGGACTTAACATTTGTGTTAAAAAGTCGTAGCTTAGTTTTTCTAGAAATGTTCTTGTTTCTCCATATAGGATACAACTGAACAAAAGCACCATTTGCTTTACTGATACGACACTTAATGTCTTCTTCTGCTCCTCCAGTTGTAGTAACCATGCTCCCAAGATATATGAAGGAGTCTATTTGTTCTGTCTCTTTATCGTCTATAGACAACTGATCATCAATCTTGGAATTGACCCTCATCTCCTTGGTCTTATTAATATTTATTTTAAGTCCAGCATCCTCTGCCTCCTCCTTCAACCGCTTAATCTTCTCTTCCATATCTCTGAACCGTTGAGCCAGTAGGCAAATGTAATCTGCAAAAACAAGGTCTTCTAACCTATCTTGTAATCCCCACTGGATCCTCCTTTTCCGACCTCGATACACTCTCCTCAGCACACTATCCAGCACAAGTAGGAAAAGCGTCGGAGAAAGAATACAGCCCCGTCGAACTCCCGAGGTCACATTTATTGGTTCAGTAAGATCTCCCATATGCAGAACCTGACATTTATAACCTTCGTACATATCCTCTTATAATATTCAGAATCTTGTCATAGCAACCTAACAGTATATTATTCCCAACACTACACAAGCTGGCTAAACTTAAACTACTTTAATTCTGAACTCACCCTTCATACGTAGCATGTTTCGTCATAGCAGCCTAACAGTAGATCATTCCCAACACTGTGTAATACAAACTATTAACGTAATTATTGTTTGTGTTGTTGTTTGTTGAGCTTATACTAGTTATATCTGGGGTCGCTGGAGTCACTCAGGCTCGTTTTGAGTTTGGCCGGGGATTTAAGGCCGGATGTGTTTCCTGACGCCACGTGATAACTGAGATGAAAATCCCAAACCAGGATTGACTGGGATTCGAACATCACCCTTTCGGTCAGAAAACCTGCAGCGATGCCACTGAGTTATTCACGCCATCATTAATTATAATTTCGTGAATATGTGCGATGAATTGCATCAGTTCATAACATTAAGAAGTTTCATTAATGCACATGGACATCTCTCGTTTCTAGAGAGCCAGGGGCCTCAAATTAAGAACCCATGAAGTAAACATAAGACGCAAATTACGAAGCTCGATCATTCAGGGCTAGGATTCAACTACTTCTAATTCCTGATTATCCTCAGGGTCAAACCAAGCCGAGTGCCTCAGACGGTAGAAGCCCTGAATTTCTGCTAGGTTCGATCACGGCTCAGTCCAATAGTATTTAAATATGCCAGCCTCGTAACGGTTGATTTACTAGCACGGAAACGAACTCCAACAGGAAAAGATTCCGGTACTCTGGCTCTCCGAAAACCGTAAAAGTAGTTACAGGGACGTAAGAACCAATGGCATATTTTTGTTTTACGTCGGACCAAAACAGATAGGTATTATGGCGACAACGGGATAGGAAAGGCCTAGGATTAGGAAGTAAGCGGTCGTGGCCTTAATTAAGGTACAGCCCCAGTATTTGCCTGATGTGAAAATGGGAAACCACGGGAAATCATCTTCAGGGCTTCTGAGAGTGGGGTTCGAACCCATTATCTCCCGGATGCAAGCTCACAGCTAACCACACGGCGAACTCACTCGGTTTTCTTATTATTATTATTATATTATCATCATCTTAGGGTCGGCGAAAGTACCATTAATATCTCCCATACCTCCTATATGTGTAGCTTTCCGTGCAGTGGGTCCTCGTCTTGACAGAAAAATATCCACAGGCCGGCATGAAGAGTTACTTTATAAACGTGATATAGCCCAGGAGATGATAAAAACGTAAATACTGCCTTTAATGTGCGCTATTCTTAAAAAGACCTACGACTTGCGAGCGCGAAGGGTTAAACCTAACGTTTATTTCTGTCGAGTTCTCTTCCATAACACAAGTAACATTGGAACGATATATTTTCTGCATTTCGCTGTAATTTTCCGCCCGTCACAAAATAAGTAAATTTCGCTTGAAATTGCCCTTACCGCTATCATTTGCAAAAATACCACCATTATATATACCGGAATCATATGATCCATTACTATATCTCAAAATCGGTTCAAAATATATTCTACCGCGTTTATCGTTAATAAAAATATTTCAAGCCTCTACACCGAACCCTCACTCAAAGTAAATAGAATTGTTTAAAGCAGTCCAAATATTTACAGTACTCTCACAAAGCCATAAACCCCATAACATAGGTACCTGCAAGCGCCTACGACTAAAATTATCCGAAGTCTCTAATATGATTCAACAAGAACAAGTGGTTTATTTCCGACCTAGTATTTGAGCTAGTCGCGAACTTTCCACTTACATCAAAGACTGTCTCTCTCAGGATGAAGATCAGAAGTCTCCTCTAGTTGTTGTTTCTCCCCAAGTACAAAGTTTCTTTCCTACCAACAGCTGTGTTGACAAGTTTTCCATACAGTCTGTCATGACAAGACTGCGTAACTCCATTCTAGCCTTTCAAGTAATGACTTGCAGTAATGAACTATCAACAACACTTACAGTAAGCTTGCGTGACTCCTGCAATCTATGGACAAAGAACCCGTTTACAATTATTGTGGTTCAACCTTATTTCCCTTAATCAGGTTTCCGTTTATAATCACTAGGTTGACCATCTTTCTCTCCGCTTCTTACAGATGTAACCATATCAAAATTCTTAGTTGAATTTTTCAAAAGTGTGGGCGTTCCCAATACTCTATAATGTGATTTAACCGTCTTGGCCATTAAAGGCTCCGTCCAAAATGTTAGAAATCACCTCTATAGTACTGCATACGAGTAGGATTAACTCCAGAAAACTGTTGACGGTTAAACATACGTTCAATATTTAAGTGTTATGGTATACTTTGTCAGATTTAGGCAGCCTATAATTGTAGGAAGCATAAATAAATAAATAAATAAATAAATAAATAAATAAATAAATAAATAAATAAATAAATAAATAAATAAATAAATAAATAAATAAATAAATAAATAAATAAATAAATAGACCGCCTCTGTGGTGTAGTGGTTAGTGTGATTAGTCGCCACCCCCGTAGGCCCGGGTTCGATTCCCGCTCTGCCACGAAATTTGAAAAGTGGTACGAGGGCTGGAACGGGGTCCACTCAGCCTCGGGAGGTCAACTGAGTAGAGGTGGGTTCGATCCCCACCTCAACCATCCTGGAAGTGGTTTTCCGTGATTTCCCACTTCTCCTCCAGGCAAATGCCGGGATGGTACCTAACTTAAGGCCACGGCCGATTCCTTCCCTCTTCCTTGTCTATCCCTTCCAATCTTCCCATCCCCCACCAAGGCCGCTGTTCGTCAGATGAGGCCCCCTGGGCGATAATTTGGTCATCCTCCCCAGTTGTAACCCCTTACCCAATGTCTCATGCTCCAGGACACTGCCCTTGAGGCGGTAGAGGTGGGATCCCTCGCTGAGTCCGAGGGAAAAGCCAATCCTGGAAGGTAAGCAGATTAAGAAAGAAAGAAAGTAAATAAATACATAAATAATAGTCAACTTTTTTACCATTTACAAGTTGATGACGCAGTTTCACTCGGTTCATTTCTTTACACTATTCGTCTGTTTTACACTGCTATTTTCTTGACCCTACTAGTTGACAAAACATTGCGTTGAATGAAGGAATGGTCTCATTGGCACGTACTTTGGAAATTACTTGAAGATCGTAATGCTTGCCAAACTGCTGGTCCCACGGTCTAAAGATAGTGCGCCTGCCTCTAACCTGGAGGGTCTGGGTTCGATTCCCTGGCAGGTCAGGGATTTTTACCTGAATCTGAGGGCTGGTTCGAGGTCCTCTCAGCCTACGTGATTACTAGAGACCGGATGTTTATGACATGTCATATTTTGTCCTTATATCTTCTCCATGGAAAATACAATTCAAGCATGATTTTATCCGCGATGACTATAATTATGCAATTTTCACGGGTCATATAGTCATATTTTGGCTTTTTTAACGTTGTTTGTCATTTTCCGGTAATTGTTCATATTATGGTCACATTTCCCCGTGAATTTTCGTATTATTGTCATATTTTTTTAAATTCCATTTTCGCATACCTGCTTGCTGTCGTTTCAAAGACGGATTTTTCACATCTCCTAATAGTTGTCTGTAAATTCTTACTATTATCGTTTTTAGAAATATATACAGGGTTATTCTAAATGATTGTCGGGGTTTTGTGATTTTTTTTTGAAAACGTGGAAAACGTACCATTTTTATTGTTGCAGTAACGGTTAGACAAACTCTCAAAGTTTTGTTTTGCATCAACTGTAGTACATAAGCTACCGCCACATGGCAGTAATAGCAGTTTTTAACAAAATGGCAGTTTGCGATAAGGAGAAAGCTTTTTGTACTCTTGAATTTCATCAACAGCGATCCGTTACCAGAGTCCAGCGCCATTTTCGGACAAAATACGTGAAGGAGCCTCCTTCTGACAACTCTATTCACAGATGGTACGCACAATTTGTGGATACAGGTTGTTTGTGCAAAGGGAAAAGCAGTGGGCGTCCCGCTGTGTCAGAAGCGGATGTGAATCGGATTAGGGGCGTTTATCTCCGTAGTCCTAAGAAATCAACTACGAGATGTAGCAGGGAACTGCAAGTTCCTCAAATCACAGTATGGCGTGTGTTACGAAGGCACCTAAAGGTAAAACCATATCGCTTACAATTGCGTCAAGCTCTAACAGCTAATGACAAAGCCCTGATGCACCAGATCTTACACCATGCGATTTCTTCCTATGGGGATATGTTAAAGATCAGGTATTTGTTCCTCCTCTACCGGTGGATATTCAGGAAGTGAAGCAGCGCATTCAAGCCGCCTTCGAAAGCATCATCGCTGCCATGTTGACTTGAGTGTGGGAAGAGATGGACTATCGAGTAGATGTGTGTAGAGTGACACAAGGCGCACATATCGAGAATTTGTAATGTACTATATATGTTAAAATAACTTTATGAGTTACAGTACACAATAAAACAAGATTCATATTCCTACGTCAATTGCACTGTGAGTTATGAATTTTTGTAACTCCCGACAATCATTTAGAATAACCCTGTATGCATGCGAATTAGAGGGTAAGCTGTATAGAAAGAGACAGGTGCGTAGAAAGCGACGAAAAGGTGAGCCTCAATTGAACTCTTAACGATTTAACGTATTTCAGATACGCCCCAGTAACATCCTGAGATGTTGAGCGGTCTTTTCCCCGTTACAAGTCAATGTTGCGTGAAAAAGAAGATCGTTCCTATTTGAAAACTTTGAAACGTATGTAATTTCCTATTGTAATTCTTTCTGATTGCCCATCAAAATGTGACATTCATTTCATTCTGTGCAGAGTCGAGAGTTACCTCTGGATCGAATAATGAAATAAATTCAAAATACCGTATAGTAATAAAAATGAATATATTATTTATTGTTATTGAATGTGCTAGATTTTAAAAGTATATTTTCAATATAGTGTTACTTTAAACAGGACCAGGATTTTGGAGATTTTGAACATTTTACCAAACAATTTTGAAGTAATAGCCTATCTCTTGTTATATTTTAATAGTTTTTAGGTAATAAATGCGTACATATTTCTAACATTTTTAGGTTATAAACATACGGGCTTTAGTGATTACAACTGAGGAAAGATGGCGACCCCGAAAGCTTTCGACGGAGAGAAAGATGGTCAACCTAGTGATTATAAACGGAAACCTGATTAAGGGAAATTAGGCTGGATCACAATAATTGTAAAAGGGTTCTTTGTTCAAAGATTAGAGGAGTAAGTGTTGTTGATAGTTCATTACTGCAAGTCATTACTTGAAAGGCTAGAATGGAGTTACGCAGTCTTGTCATGACAGACTGTATGGAAAACTTGTCAACACAGCTGTTGGTAGGAAAGAAACTTTGTACTTGGGGAGAAACGCCAAGTAGAGGAGACTTTTGATCTCCATCCTGAGAGAGACAATCTTTGATGTAAGTGGGAAGTTCGCGACTAGCTCAAGTACTAGGTCGGAAATAAACCACTTGTTCTTGTTGAATCATATTAGAGACTTCGGATAATTTTAGTCGTAGCCGCTTGCATGTACCTCTGTTATGGGGTTTATGGCATTGTGAGAGTACTGTAACTATTTACTTTGAGAGAGGGATCAGTATATAGGCTTGACTTTTTTTTGCATTAACCATAAACGGGGTAAAATATATTTTGAACCGATTTTGAGATAAAGTAATGGATCATATGATTCCGGTATACAGAATGGTGGTATTTTTGCAAAGGACAGAGGTAAGAGCAATTTCAAGCGAAATTTACTTATTTTGTGACGAGCGGGAAATTACAGCGAAGTGCAGAAAATATGTCGAGCTTGAAATGTTGTTCCAATATTACTTGTGTTATGGAAGAGGAGAACTCCACAGAAATACTGCACTCGCAAGTGGGAACGGTTTCAACGTAGGTCTTTTTAAGAATAGAACAGCGATCATATGGTAGGCCAAGGCCCATCAGGGCTATGGGGTTGATTTGTTGTTGTTGTCGGCAAACTGACTACCTAAATATTTTCATCTGAATTTTATTTTCGAATAGCAAGCAAATTTGGCTTGAAATATAATGAATGAATGTACCAGTCACCGCCAGCATTACAATTTATTTGTCAAAACAACTAATAGGCCTAAATGGAGATAACGAGGACGGAAAGATTTTACATTCTTCTGGACTCTCCAAAAACCGCTAAGGAATGGTCTCACAGGCTAAGAATTTCATCGAGACAGCTAAACCTGGAGCAATATTCAGGGTATTATTTTTTTGACATCTGCATAACTTCATGAATGAAAGTACCAGTTATCGCCAGGCTTTGTTCATAATGTATATATATATATTGATCATACCGTATTTGAAGCATAATTTCTTTCTTTAAAGATTCCTTACTACATCCCTCTGCGGATCAGTGGTAGAGTGTCGGCCTCCGGGTCCCAAGATAGCGGGTTCAAACCTGGCAGAGGTAGTCAAATTTTTGAAGGGCGGAAAAGTCAATTCGGCACTCCATGTCGTACGATATCAGCATGTGTTTACACGATAAAATTAAAACTCAGCGATAGATGCCCGAGAGAGATTCGGTTTACTCTGCCTAGAGTAAAACGGAACGTCGAAATTGACGAGCAACCAGCCAGATGGCGTCAAAATTAAAATGCTTGCACACAGTAACTGGGGCCATACGATCCTTCTTCTTCTTCTGCTTGCTATCTGTTTTACGTCGCACCAACACAGATAGGTCTAATGGCGACGATGGCATAGAAAGGCCCAGGAATGGGAAGGAAGCGGCCGTCGCCTTAATTAAGGAACAGCCCCAGCATTTACCTGGTGTGAGAATGGGAAACCACGGAAAACCATCTTCAAGGCTGCCGACAGTGGAGCTCGAACCCACTATCTCCCGGATGAACGATTATTATTATTATTATTATTATTATTATTATTATTATTATTACATACTCTATTCATGGAAGAGTGATTGACCGGGCGAGTTGGCCGTGCGGTTAGGAGCGCGCAGCTCTGAGCTCGCATCCGGGAGATAGTGGGTTCGAATACCACTGTCGGTAGCCCTGAAGGTTGTTTTCCGTGGTTTCCTATTTTCACACCAGGAAAATGCTGGGGCCGTACCTTAATTAAGGCCATGGCCGCTTCCTTCCCATTCCTAGGCCTTTCCTGTCCCATCGTCGCCGTAAGACCTATCTGTGCTGGTGCAACGCAAAGCAAAATAGCAAAAAAAAAAAAAGAAGAATGATTTAAATTATTTATGTTAAGCCGTTACCTTCCACTCCTCCAAGAAAGGTGGATGGATACCTTATTGGAGTTCTAGATGCGGACTAACTGACCAAATCAATCTGATTTCCTCATGTGAAATTTGAGGTAATACTGTCTTTTTTTAAAAATCGCAGACCCATATCCCACTTTCTACGCTGACTGGCAATATAAATGTACCACTTGAATTTTCATTAAAATAATGAAAGTAAATAATAAAATAAAGGTTTTATAATTTAACATGCTTTTTCCTTTGAAAGTTCAAGTGATACATGAATTTGCCAGTCAGTGTACTGTATTTTCGGGACATATTCCTTCAATCTGCCCTGGAATATGCTTCATCACGACCTATCAGAATGCCGTTCAGCATGCTATCATGATGTGTTATGAGGCACTGGACGCAGATTTCTTCCATGCCGACATCGATACCTACTTGTACCGTTGGAATAACTGCTTGGTTAGGAATGGGGACTATGTTGAATAGCAATGCGTTATCAGTGCCCTACTACTGTGAATCTATATATCTGCCTGTAAAATAAATTTTCTCCATGCGAGCTCTTGTTACCTTATATTTTGAAGCGCCTGGAAGAATTTGTTGTTTCATATTCTGTGCTTGGAGCAGCTGTCAAAGATTCCTGTACTTAGTGCAGGCAAATCCTGTCTGATAACCTGTATGACTGTGTATTTTCAAGTTAATTGAGAAGGAAGAAGCCGTAGCCGATACATTATGAACCATCTCGGCATTCGGCTAGAACTGAAGTTGAAAAACAATTTTTAGAGTGGGATTTTAACCGTTATCTCGGGTCTTACTGGGTCAAATGAACCCCGAGCCTAAATTCGTGGCAAAGCTGAGCGGGAAACCACCCACCGTAGAGAACACGGCGACACATGGAGCAAAGCCCATGAAGGCCCTTGGAGTAGTGCAATGTAAAGACTTCCCCTAAGAGAACTTTTCATAGCCTTGTCTAATATATATATGACCAACTTTCAATTCACCATCATTTCTCATGTATTCGTAAAAGGAAACATCCGTTTTTTTTTGTATAAATACAGTATATATTTTACAACTGACTTTACGCCGCACCGACACAGATAGGTTTATGGTGACGATGGGATAGGAAAGAGCTAGGAGTTAGAAAGAAGCGGGCATGGCGCTAATTAAGGTACAGCCCCAGCCAGCATTTGCCTGGTGTGAAAATGGGGAACCACTTTTGTATAATAATCGGCTTTCTAGGTATTCAAGTCGAAAATCAATTAAATGAAAAACGTCGCCATATAACCTGACTGAGTCGATGGGACGTAAATGAAATCAATAAAATTTGCAAATCCCTCATTTCTAAGCAGCGTCTCCTGTACTTCAGATTTATGTCAGTTTCCAGCATTTGAATCTTTTTAAAAATGTACAGGCTTACATACAGAATGGTTGAAAACCTTCATCCTCTATTTCTACACAGGTTCGTGAGACAATGAGCCAACTGAAGGTCTCAGGAGGATACTGATAAGCTATTTCAGACTGGTTTTGAAACATTAGATGGAAAATCCCATCCTTCCTAGAACGGAATCTGCTAGTGGCAATGACATTTCCTGCAGAATTCCTGGTAAGAGGCTCCGAATTTAACAGGTTGTCTAAAACCAACCTACATCCATTCAAATTAAACCAATGAATTTTAAAAATGACTGCAAGCTTTCAATATAGTTGCTTAAAGAACATGCTAAGAATAAAATTCGGTATTTTTTCTCATGGCCCCTGGGGTTATTCTTTTGTGCACAATATTGGCTAATAGTTAAATCAGTTGAAAATGAAAACCTACAACCTGTGTTCCAGTCATTGACCGGGTCAGGGATGTAATGAATGAAACATATATAGGCTGTTATTACAATGGGGTCGCCACTCCCAAGGTGACTTATTAATGAGTGATAAATGCTATGAAATGATAATGGAGAGTGTTGCTGGAATGAAATACGACAGGGAAAACCGGAGCACCCGGAGAAAAACCTGTCCCGCCTCCGCTTTGTCCAGCACAAATCTCACATGGAGTGACCGGGATTTGAACCACGGTATCCAGCGGTGAGAGGCCGACGCGCTGCCGTCTGAGCCACGGAGGCTCTTTAAGTTAAATCAGTTATAGGGAAATGATTTTAATAGAGAGCTTATCTTAAAACCGATCGTTTATAAACAGTGATGAGTAGAGAATGGTCACTTCGCAAACATGAACTAGAATCCTTCCAGTATTTAGGCAGCATCGCGACCGTGTAACCCGGATAATCACGCGAAATCCTAAAGTACGGTAAGTTATCAATGCAACTGTAAGGGGAAAACTTATTGAGCAGAAACAATCTGCGGCTTTCTCAATAATATGATACCGTTTTTTGATTACTTACATGCCAGAATCTAGTTAACGGATATATTAAAATATTATAAATTATGACGTATACTGTAACTCTTTTGGAACCATTGTTAATGTGGAGATATTGGATTTTTAAAACTGTAACAAGTTACTGAATGAAATATCTAGAAAATATGCTTCTTTGATAGATTATGGTTGGTGGAGGCAAAACAGAATTTACGATATTTTCGGCCTATTCTGTGCGATAGCCTACTTCATATTTTAGAAAAATATGAAATCAAAATGCATATCATTCTGTGAGCTGATACAATAACTAAGATAAAAGGTTGTCTCCCTTTATGCAAACTATAGCCTCGTGAGTACATTAAAACACTTCACACACCAGCAACTTTATATCATAATTCATACATCAGCAATTTTAATGCACAAACGTATTATACTAATGTTTTCTACGACTGAACCACCCATTTATACTCTGCAAGGACTTTTTTCAGGTTTACATATTGTTGAGCTCACTTTCTCGGCAAAAATAATTACCGATAGAAAAGATGGGCGAGTAATATTCAGGTAAATTCGGCTTACAAAATCGAACATGTAACAAAGGCGTAAACAGGACAGATATGTCTTACCATCCACGGCAAAGTTGGAGCACAATCAATCAACCACTAATGATCTGCATTTAGGGCAGTTGCCCAGGTGGCAGCTTCCCTATCTGTTGTTTCTTTGCCTTTTCTTAAATGATTGCAAATAAATTGGTTATTCCAATCCCAAACACCCCTTCCTATAAACGAATATTGCCCCAATTTTTCCTCTTGAATTCCAACTTTATCTTCATATTGTGATCTCTCCTACTTTTAAAGACACCACTCAAACTTGCTCGTCTACTAATGTTATTCCACGCCAAATCTCCACTGACTGCTTGGAACATACCAATTAGTCGAGCAGCTCATCTCCTTTCTCCCAAGTCTTCCCAGCCCAAACTTTGCAACATTTTTGTCACTTTGTTCATCAATGGCTAATTATCACGACATGCATTAAAATGTTGCCAATTCTGATAGTACTGCAACACAACAGCGCAACACAGTGCTGTCCACCACATTAGACGCTAGCCTTCGGACTGAGAAAAATGAGGTTCATTCTACAGCAGGGACATTCCCGCTAAAGTGAAGACCGACTACTTTCTTCAACGTGGTAAAAGATAGTTAAGATGTGAAATTGACCGAATAACCCTCCTTGAGCCTCAGATTCAATCTACCTCATCTCGAATACAGCACTCGGATTTCACTACTGTACCTGGATATCGGAATTAGAAGGATGTTTTTGAAGACTTTCGTGTGGAGCGTGGCATTGTATGGAAGTGAAACATGGA
This sequence comes from Anabrus simplex, assembly GCF_040414725.1. Lineage (NCBI taxonomy): Eukaryota > Metazoa > Arthropoda > Insecta > Orthoptera > Tettigoniidae > Anabrus > Anabrus simplex. The sequence goes on from NC_090269.1 coordinate 239,465,320, forward strand.
CGATAACTAGCTCAGAAAGAAAGAGAATAGAAGCTTTTGAAAAGTGGTGTTACAGAAGAATGCTGAAGGTGAGATGGATAGATCGAATCACGAATGAAGGGATACTGAATCGAATTGGTGAGAGGAGATCGATTTGGCTAAATTTGACGAGAAGAACAGATAGAATGACAGGACACATCTTAAGACACCCAGGACTTATTCAGTTGGTTTTTGAAGGAAGTGTAGGTGGTAAGAACGGTAGGGGTAGACCAAGGTATGAATATGACAAGCAGATTAGAGCAGATGTAGGATGCAATAGTTACGTAGAAATGAAAAGGTTAGCACGGGATAGGGTGGCATAGAGAGCTGCATCAAACCAGTCTATGGACTGATGACTCAAACAACAACAACAACCTGGACAACGAAGTGTAAACTCAACGTAAGTGGGCTTCCAACACTCTCAAATTGCTCATCTCTATGCATATTTAATAATAATAATAATAATAATAATAATAATAATAATAATAATAATAATAATAATGTTATTTACTTTACGTCCCTCTAACTACTTTTACGTGCCAGTAAATCTACCGACACGAGGCTGACGTACCTGAGCAGCTTAAAATACCACCCAACTGAGCCAGGATCGAACCTGCCAAACTGAAGTCAGAAGGCCAGCGCCTCAACCGTCAAGCCACTCAGCTGGCCTATGCACATTTAATTCGAAATGTAAACGATACTGAGTTTGTATATGATTTACATTATTACACGTATCTCAGAGAGAAAGTCAAGTCATGTTGTGTAAGATAAAGATAAAACATATGGAACCACTTTAATTCCACATATCACCAGGATATGGTTTAAGTTCCCTATTACCAAAGATAGACGCTCCTTCAGTGGTAGAGTGTCGGTCGAAAACCAGCAGATGTAGTTCAATTTTTGACAGGTGGCAAGAAAGTCCACTCAGCACTGCGTATTGTACCATGTCGACATTGCAATATTTCTGGTGATTCATTTAGTGTTCACTCGACAATATTAACTAAAAGTTTAGCCATAAGTTGCCCAAGAGAGATACATATTATTCTATCATATGGCAGAGTAAAGTGGAACGTCGAAATTGACAAGCAGACAGCCTAAATGGCGTCAAATTAACCTGCCTGCACACAGCTGCTGAGGCCATAGATTATTATTGAAATGAAATGGCGTTTAGTGCCGGGAGTGTCCGAGGAAACTTTCGGCTCGCCAGATGCAGGTCTTCTGATTGACTCCCGCAGGCGACCTGCGCGTCGTGATGAGGATGAAATGATGATTAAGACGACACATACACCCAGCCCCCGTGCCAGCGAAATTAACCAATGATGGTTAAAATTCCCGACCCTGCCGGGAATCGAACCAGGGACCCCCGTTAACAAAGGCCAGTACGCTAACCATTTGGCCATGGAGCCAGACATTATTATTATTTCATTATTATCAAACAAAGACAGATATACTACAATGCTATTATATATTATTTTATTTTTATTGTCGAACCTGGTTTCGGTGCACCTCAGCACACAGACTCTGGCCAATTTTCGTGGCGCCTTCTACCTCTTGAATCACTAACGATTCCAGCCATGTCCCCAGTGTGGTTTTATTACTTATAAGACACGTTTTTTTTTTTTTTTTAAGGGAAAGGTAGCTCAATTTTAGAAAGTCGATTTTCCACCGTATAAATTTTGGGGGTTGCTATGATGCGAAAAAATTCCGATTGTTTTCTGAACACTCACTCGACTTGTACCGGATTTGAGGACTCCACTATCAATTCTAGGTCCCTATCACAATAGTGTAGGTTATCAAGTAGTTCCTTCATAAATATGTGGCCACATGTGCTGAAAGGACTTGGTAAAGTAGCTGTTTCCAAGAAGTAAAGGACCTCTCTACCCCGTTCCTAGCCGACTTACCACGCAATGGCAGGGAACAGAGACCAGCTCAATCAAGCATCACTGATCTGCGATCTATTGCCCAGGTTGCAGATTCCTTATCAATATTTTACCTAATATTTTCTTACATTATTTCTAGCCTATCAAAATACGATCGCTAATTCCTCTTCTTACTACCGATTATTTGCCCCAGTTTATGCGCTCTTGAATTCCAACTTCGTATTCATGTCACCCATGCCATCTCTCCACTGGCAGCTCGGAACATACCGATTAATCAAGCAGCTCGTCTCTTTACTTCTACAGCTATGGTACAACTTTCATTAAGAGAGTGCAAGGTTATCAACACTGTTCCTGAGTTCAGAATTTAGTTTATGTTTGTATGTGAAGTCCTAAATACTGCGTGTGTGTTGTGTGGTAGTTCAATTTTGAAATATATTAATTGAAGTATTATTCACTATTTTAAAAAATGTGTAAAATACGTATACCGGCTATTGAGGAAGCACGGCAACCTTGTAAACTTCGACACGTGCCGACGGCCATGGGTCTGTGAAGATGAGGAGGGTAAGCTGGGGGGATGAAGTGACAGTGTCAACATGCCCAGCACTCTACCGCCCTGCAAGCCTCTCTTATCGCAACTAGCCCTGTGGTTTCGTGACCCTACACCTTGAAACGTAAATATCCAGAGATCTATGTCGTCCCTCCTCAAGAACAACATCCAGAACTATACTAATGCATATTTCGCGTGGCTATTGGCACAGCCCATTTACGGCAAACCCTCCGATAAAAGCCGGCGGCAGCTGCCATGTATAGAAAACTGCGTGTTAGTAGTATGGTAGAGGATAGTGACGTGTGAGTTGCACAAATGTTGAGTTCAGCAACCCTTTAAGATTAAAATACCCTCCACCCAGCTGGGAAACGAACTCGGGGCGTCGACGACCGAAGGCCAATGCTAACCACTCAGCCGGACCGTCCAGAACTTTTACCAAAGAACAAGACAGTCCAACCATATAATTATGATCATTATTGGACCATCTTGTACCTCAACACGCTGATATAGTATTTCTGTTAACTCAAGTAATTATTATACAGAAATTCATAACAGTTCATCGAAGATATATACAGTATATTAGAAATTACTAATTCACCCAATCTTTATATGAACAGACTATGATTAGAATGTCTAATAAGTGACTTTTTTCAAAGTTATATAACTATTCATCTTTGGTGTGAATTTCGTGCTCTCTGCAAAAGTGTAATTTTGAATGCCATATTTGCACATTTAAAGAATCCTTCGTGAAATTCTGCCCGGTCCAATCTGACTTGTAATTTAGCGTGATCCTAACAGGATGAAGAGGGAGAAAATAATTTGCATCATCAAATAGTTACGGCCAACTCCAGTTATTCTCAACATACATGATGAAATGTCCGGGTTCATGACAGCGGTCAGCATCTTCGATTTCGATTTTCGGGGCCCGGTTTCGAGTCTTGGCTGGTCGAGGGGTGTTAAACGGTGAATCTACTTGGCTAGGGAACTTGATATCTGAACTGCCTCAACATTCCTGCTATGCATATACCACATTATCCTTCACTTACACAAACTCAGTTTCCAATACTCTATCTGCCCTCGCTGAAGGTCTGCCTTACAAGGGCTACACAATAGCCACATTAGATTATTATTGTTATTATTATTATTATTATTATTATTGATGATGATGATTCAATTATAATTAACTGACTGTACTACCCGTCATTGACGATGTACTGATAAACGCTATCACAGCAGCAATCGCCATCATCGCCTGCCAGTTAGTTATCACGAAGACTGGAATACAATTGGAAGTTTGTAAGAAACGAATGTAATAATCAGAAAGGTAGACCTATCTCTGTTATCGTGCGGTAAAAACACACACATCGAAAATTATATTTTACACATTTATTTGGTACAGATTTTTCGTTTAGTTACAGCTAATATTAACGGAAATATTGGACTTTTTCCTGTTTTACAACCCTTAATACGAATTAAATATATAGCCATCCCAGAAAGTTTGTTAAAGTTATTTTCCCGTGATGTTACAAAACAAAAACATAGACAGAAACATAGAGGTACCAGTAAACCTACTACTTTCCAACTGTGCGTAACATCTAATCTGAGTGTGAGGCAAAATTTACAAGTGTACAGACAAAATCATAATTTTATTTCTATAGATCTTGAGGTCTAAAATTTTCAACATTATTATCTATGGCTGAATGAGCAGCGTCGTGCCCTTCGGTTCAGAGGGTCCTGGGTCCGAACTCCGGCTGAGGGCCGGGGATTTTAACTGTGTATGGTTAGTCCTTCTGGTTCGGGGACAGGGTGTTTGTGTTAGTCTAAATACACATGTGTTCATATAGGCCTACACTCAGTCCAGCTCCCGGAACCCCTTGGGCGATTTCAGGTCGGGTCAGGGATTCTAACCATCATTAGTTAATACCTTTGGATTGGGGACTGAATGTTTGTGCCACTTTCAACACTAGATTTCACACTAGGTGGTAGTTGCTCATGACCGTCAATCTGAAAGAGCTACAGCAGGCCCCTCCAGATGTCATACGCCATTATTATTATTATTATTATTATTGAATAAACTCACAACTACCACTAAAACAACGTAATAGTAAATGCATAGGGTGTCAGGAAGGACAGCTGATCGTAAAACTATGTCAAACACACATTAATTGCAGACCCCAACAAATTTTGAAAAGCCCAAGAAGAAGGTGTTATTGCTGTTGTTATTGACCGGCCCCGTGGTATACGGGTAGCGTGACTGCCAAGAGATCTCGGGTTCGATTCCTGGACAGGTCAGGGACTTTTACCTACATCTGAGGGCTGGTTCGAGGTCCACTCAGCCTACGTAATTACAATATTGAGGAGCTACAGTGCTATAGTAATTCCGGTCCAGTGACCTCGTAATCTGCAGGCCTTCAGGTTGAACAGCGGTCGCTTGGTAGGCCAAGGCCCCTTCTGGGCTGCTGCACCATGCGGTTTGGGTTTTGATTTTTATTATTATTATCGTAGTTGTTGGAAGTAGCCTATTCGAAAGGTAATAACTGCAGTCGAAGGAATGCAACACCACAACATATCGGTGCTTAACCGCCACCAATGTAGCTAATCATATGCTTTGTTGAACTGGTATTGGAGATGAGCGTAAGCCCAAGGCAAAGCACGTGATGGGTTCTTTGACGTCACGGGGTCTTATCTCCTGGCACGTCAAGCATTCCAAAGTGCACGAAAGACAGGCAGCTGAGTTCCAACAACACACAATTAAAATAATGAAAAGTTTTTCACATTCATGACCAGGTACCTTAAATTAATGTTTGTGTTTTGAGAACATGTATAAGACTTTGTTAATTATCTTATCACTAAAATCATACTAAAATAAAAGCTTTAAATTAATCACAAAAAGGAGAATATTGCTAAGGACGAAGGTAGCAATATTATTCTTTTGAAAATAAAATTTCGCGATGAGGAAAATCAGCATACATCAATTATTTTGCCCTTGCTTTTCCACTGTAATTCAGTATTGTGTAAACTACGTCAAAACAGCATAGTTTGTTACCTTTAGAAGGAAATTACGCCGCCACCAATCTTAATGAATGTAGATCGAAACAGTACCTGGGTGAAATATCGTCGCAAGGTACAGATGGCAACTTGGATTCCGGTACTCGGCTCACAAAAGCTTTACGGAACACCATCCCGTGCGGATGATACGCCTGCTCTGTTGATGAACTGACGGCTAGAAGTTGACACCACTTGAGACACATTGATAACACATCCACACGGGCCGCTGCATTGCAACTGAAGGAAAGGCAAAGCCACCTGTTCCCCCACCTACCAGGGGCTGCTGATACTAATTACTGAGGCAAAGAGCTTCAACCTCAAAGACATACCTTCCACAGCCTTGCCCTTGACTATTGATAACATATCAGTCACATTCTTGGGTTGAGCGCCAACTTGTTCAAACACCTAGAGGCTAAAGCACTCCTAGACATAAAGTTCAGAACCACATCTTTCAAGTACTGTATTAAAATTACGAATATGTAAAACACCTTACAAACAAAACCGCTGTTTCTTACAAAATCTGGGTACCGTACCGGTATATAATCTTACTTCATTTAAAGAACTCGCAACTTAATATCTTCGGCTGTGTGTATCTATGGGTACAGAAACCGTTCTATAGTCCAGATTTTGTGGGGCCAGGGATAGGCGGTATATTTATCTGCTTATTTAATTTATTAATTTGGAAGTAACGGACATGAAAATCGCGAGAATGGCTGCAGTTACAAACACGTGGGAACAATGGTAGGAGGTTACTCGAAATGAGGAGATAAATGCTAAGTTAGGATTGAACTCGATGGATGAAGATGTACGTAAAAAAAAACTATTTCGGTGGTGGGATCATGTGAGGCTAATGGAGAATGAAAGGGTACCAAGGAGAATAATGGTCTCGGCCAATGGAAGGTAAGATAAGTAGAGGGAGAACAAGGCAACGATGGTTAGACCCGGACTGGTGTGGATCTAAACGGGGCCACAGAGCTAATTGGAAATAAGGGATTGTGGAGACGCGTAGTTAATTCACAGAGGCTTGCAGACTGAATGCCGAGAGGCATAACGCTCTATAATGAAAATACAAGTGGATTTATTCATTTATTTGGTAAAATTCAAAGCATGAGAGGCTGCTATCCAATTTACTGTCCACACAATCAGAGATTACTATCAAATAGGGAAATAGTGTCAAGTACATAATGATACCAAAGTACAGACATTTAATTCCTGTATCATCATTCAAAAGGATGACAATGACTTTATGTTACAATCTTTCAAAAAATAAACTTATAGTTTTACGTCACTCTTTGTATTTTTTACATGGAATCCGAATCAGAGTGTCGTGACTCTCCATTTTAAAAATCCCACGTGCGTTGACTGGGGTTTCAAACCGCGGTTATTTACTAGTATATTCAATTAAGAATAGAGATTAAATCCAGAAAATTTTACAACTGTACAACAAATGTAGAGTAATTAAAAACGTAAAAATCAGTTACAGACTAATAATACAAAATTAATTACTGCGTGATTAACTTTGATAAGAAAGGCATAATCACAAAATTACAATCGGAGAAAAAATATCGAAGGTTGTAGGTTAGAATGTGTTAATCCATTCCATACATTTTTAATGCTTTGAACTGAAAGACGAAAACAGTTCCAATATACGTTAATAGACAGATTAATGATAAACGTATCGGTGGTAATGACAAACATGGGCTATATCTTTTCCTTGTAAGATAATTATACAAAGAAAGTATTCTCTGAACAGTTGAATTTTGTGAATTTTTAGTTTGATGGACGAACCACTATGGAACAAGCAGAGATAGGTCACTGACATTTTGACATGACTTTTGAGCCGGAATTTAGGACACTGTAGCCTACATGCAGTAATTAAGGGAACTCATTATTGTCAAATATATTCTGAGGCGAAACGCTATTCTAGTATTTGGATGAATCATTATTTATTTAGCACATGACAATAACATGTGAATTAAAGAAATGATCAAAATATGAATGAGTAAAAATATTTGCAAACATACAGCCAACTGAGATACACAGTCCACTGCATCACTCAACCAGTGGGTGGGGGTGGTAGAATACATCCACGGTATCCCTTATCTATCGTAGGAGGCGACTAAAAGGGGGGCCAGGGAATCTCAACTTGGGAGCGTGGGTTGGTGATCATGGTTCCCCTAGCTGAGTCTGGCATTACTTCCACTTACTTGTGTCATCGCTGTCATCTTTCCTATCCGACCTTCCTTGGTCTACTACTACTACTACTACTAATAATAATAATAATATCATTGGTATAATGTTCCAGTAACTATTTTATGTTTACGGTTTTCAGGAGACGCCGAGACACTTAATTTTTATCGCCAGGAGTTCGGTTTATGTGCGGGGAAATCTATCGATACGAGGCTGACATATATGATAAATGACATTGTATTTAACATAGCAACAATGCGAGAGAGTTATGACTGCTATAAAGGGCAGGATAGTGGCTACATGCGACGGGGTGTTTCCAGAAAGAGCTCGACACAAGCAGAAACTCGTTAACAATCATCCGAGTGCATGGCGCGTAATGGAACAAATCAATGTAACCATGCCAGCAATATCATTAATGACAGTCCTCTCTTTGAAATAGGATGGACGGTATTCCTACCTGGACGGTGGGGTTGAACTGACGTGTTGAAATGGGGATGCGCTGGGAAAACCTGGAGGCGAATTCGTATACGATAAAGTTGCTTCCTATCTTCATGAGATTCCTACCTGCAAAGGGAGCTGTAGTATTTTCCTAGAAAGAGAAGTGGTCAGGTAGGAATGTATTCTGGAGTTGAACAGGAAGGGGAAGTAGAAAATCGTGTGCCCTCCCTTCCGTGTGCCTCTTGAAGCTAAGTTGAAATTAAAACGGATCAAAAGGAGTAGGTAAATTTTATTTTGTCCAGTGGGATAATTTGAAAGGTATATTTAAAATAATTCATATGAAAGGGAATGCATAAAATATGACAATAAAAGGAGAATTTAAAATAGGAATTTTTTTTTACAACTTGCTTTACGTCGCACCGACATACATAGGTCTTATGGCGATGATGGGATAGGAAAGGGCTAGAAGTAGGAAGGAAGCAATCGTGGTCTTAATTAAGGTACAGCCTTAATTTGCCTGGTGTGAAAATAGGAAACCATGTAAAACCACCTTCAGTGCTGCCGACAGTGGGGTTCAAACCCACCACCTCCCGGATGCAAGCTGATAGCTACGTGACCAAAATCACGCGGCCACTTGTTCTGTATAGGGATGTTTTATGGAATATGTACCAAAGGAATATCCGAAATGCCTTGCTCAAGAAAAGGTTTTGCGTATTCTAGTTTAGTGCAATTTCTATTTTGGTATGCGTATGCGCCTACACACATTACGAAGGGCATATACAAAGAAAAACAACATGTAGTCATGTATGCAAAAGAAACGGGAAAAAAATGCAAAAAGCTGTCGGTAATGTGGCATTTTGAGTACAAAATTATCGTTCTAAACGTGGCAGATCAATATTGCGTATAGCCACCTAGGGCCCTAAGTCACGCTTGAATAAAAAGAATCCAACTTGTTTTGAAGCAAATTATCCCACTTAAACAGTTTCAGTAAATTGCCTAATGTTAGCAAGAAGGATTGGGGGGGGGGGGGGCAATCGTTCTCTCCAGTTCACGTCATATTGGTTCGAGCCCTACTGCCGGCAGCCCTGAAGATGATTTTCTGTGGTTTTCCCATTTTCATACTAGGCTGGGGCTGTACCTTAATTAAGACCATGATCGCAACCTTCCCACTCGACACATTTCAACGTAGTAATAGAAACAGGAAAATACTGAAGGCCAATCTTTGAATAAATATATTTATGTAAGAAGTAGTTGGCCTCCTACAGACTTCCTTCCAATAAATAACAGAGCATAGAGAATACTTAAAATCATTTAAGGGCACTGTGAGCGAGTTGACTGCGTGGTACGCGTCATGTAGTAATAAGCTTGCATTTGGAAGACGGTGAGTCTGATAATAATAATTAGGGTGTGTGGATGTTGTTCAAATGTCATCATGTTTTCCTTTGCGTTGGGACATAGTTCAGTAGCGTAGAAATTCAGTCTGCGATATAACAAACTATAATAACAAGTTTTTATTTTGCACTATTTTGAATTATTTGCCTATTTGGGGTGATCAGTAATTATTTCAATTTTCAGGAAGGTTTTAGATCAATATACAGTATAGTATTTTGAAGAATCTTTAGATCATTTTAAAATGTTCTTGTTTTAATTTGTGCAACTGGAAACATGAAAAATATATTATTTTCTTACATATTATGGTTAAATTTGCTAAATACCTTTCGTGAACAAGTAAACTGACAGCAGTTGGTGACTGAAAAGGGTAAGAAAATGATTTATAGCTGTGAGTCTTGAGTTTCCAAGATATGTACAGGAACACAACTCTGATAATTAGGAGAAAATATTTCCTAACGTGTCTCAAGCACAACGAATTCACCAACCTTCTCACCCGGCCCCACAGCCAGACATTCACCCCCACGTACCTCAAGGTCAAGAACAAATGGAAATGAGAAAGGATCGGAAAGAAGAGTTACGTAACTTACCCCTTCAATATAGAATTATTCTCCCAAGAAATTCTGTGCAAGAAAAATGCTAGAAGTGAAACCACACAAACAGTCTTTCCTTTTATTCTTACGTCACACCGACACAGGTCTTATGGCGACGATGAGATAGCAAAAGGGTTAGGAGTGGGAAGCAAGTGACCTTGGCCTTAATTGCCTGATGTGAAAATGGGAAACCAGGGAAAACCATCTTCAGAGCTACCGACAGTGGGATTCGAACCCACTGTCTACCGAATGTAAGCTAGCTACTGTACGTGACCCAAGCCGCGCAGCCACTTGCTCGGTATCAGAAAGTGCATTTTTAATTCAGCTAGTGAATGAATTTGGAAAAGACGTGTTTACAACAGATGGGCGTGTTATATTTTGTAAACTCTGCTGTGTTAAAGTGAGTGAGCAACGGAAGTTTGTTGTGCAACAGCGCAATAAAATACACTTCCATGTAAATTAGGAGAAAATATCGTTTCTGTGAAAAAGAAATATAGAAAGCTGAGCATTGAAGAGAATTGGGATATATTACTTGTGAAACATTTGTTACACATTCAGCGGAATTAAGTTTGGTCAAATTTTTTATTGGGGGCTGCCTGGCCGAGGCGGTAAAGGCGTACTCGGCTCGCCCGGAAGGACGTGGGTTCGAGTCCCCGTCAGGAAGTCGTAAAATTTAAGAAACAAGATTTCCACTTTCGGAGGTGCATATGGCCCTGAGGTTCACTCAGCCTACACCAAAAATGAGTACCAGGTTAATTCCTCGGGGCAAAGGCGGCCGGGCGTAGAGCTAACCACTCTACCCATCATGTGCCAAGGTTGCGAATGGTGGAAGCCTTTACCTTCCACTCCTCCAAGGGCCTTCATGGCCTGTACGGAGATGACTTTGCTTTGCTTTGCAAATATTTTAGAGTCAGTTTTTTCTTGTTTTATAGCATTTTTTCATAAATTTAAGGGCATTTTATTGATCATTTTCAGTGATTTTTAGGTCTACAACATCCAAACCCTAATAAAATATTAATGGTTTTATGTCCATGGACTGCTTTTACTGCTTTTCAGAGCCACCAAAATGCCGGAAATTTGTCCAGTGGGAGTTCTTTTCCGTACCAGTGAAACCAGTTGTCATGGAATCCCTAGAGCACCTTGCCTATCTCTTTCATCTCACAACGACCCCCTTCAAAGCCAAGGTTGACGGGTGGGATTCCCTGTAAACCTCACTGAAAAGACTGCTAAACAGTATGAAACTCCTAATACTAGTTACTGTGTTTAAGATGTTTGTCAATTCTCCTTCCTCCGCTCAGTAACCTTTTCCTAAAATAACTTGCCTACCAAAGTCAACGGTTTGATTTCTTGTGAAATATACGATTCATCAAAATAAATCTGAACTTTGAACTTCATTTGGTAAAGTTTTAATCCATGCATCCACATAAAAACCAGATCTACTGGCAAGGTAAAAACTGGGAATACCAACATCTGGAAAACCTAGGCGCCAGACTCGTATTTCAAGTCGGCATGGGGACCTGGCGCCCAGGATATTTCGATCTCTGGTGATGATGATGATGATGATGACAATAATAGTTTATGGTTCATACCGTAGAACAACAGGATTTTTACGACTTAACTGTGCACGGACGCATATGCAATATAATATATTGCAGGTTGTGGAAGGCAGCCTGTATGAATATTAATCAAGTGCACAGAAGCCGCCGGGTGTCACGGTTCGAGCAGCACGTGCCAAGTATCTCCAGGCAAGTAGTTATGTAATTACAGAACCTCCATTAAGAGGACGCAAGTTGTCAACATGACAAGGCACCGTTGCTGGGGAGAGCACTAAGTGGACTAGAACTCTTCCTCACAGATAAATAAGGCATCTGCAGATAACACGTCAGGAGAACTAAGCATTGCAAAAGTTCCGCGACCGTAGTTTTTCATAAAATAGAACTATTAATAATCAGTAGCTAATCTAAGATTTGAGCATCATTCTCGTTTGAAAGTTGACTTACAAGAAATCGCACCCTGTGTTTCGTCCGGGATGGACCGTGTTGTTCCACGTATCTTGTGTACAGTATCGAGGCCATCTATCTCCCTAGGCAGCCTAAATCTACAAGTCGACAATGTTTACCTAGAAGCGAGGAGGAGTATTTCGGTCATTTTGCTAAAGAATGCAGTAATAAAGTGCTGGTTGCTGGCAATTTGGTAGTAACAACAGCAATAATAATAATAATAATAATAATAATAATAATAATAATAATAATAATAATAAATTCTACCTATTGAATTATAGTTCACTGTACCAATATTATTCATGGTCGACTAATAGTTTCTTAGCGACTGACTTGGCAATACAGAGCACATCCTTCAATAAGGTGATACTCTCATTGCAGTCATTGCCCAATCGATTAAAATATTCGCTAGTTTCGTTTCATGCGTCATCGAGCAACTTTAACACTGTTGTTTGCAAATACTATTTAACTTTTGGTGAGAGTCTACCTAACTGCTTCACTTTCAGTTTATGATCGTATGATAACGTAGAAAACGGACTCGTGAGATGAACTGGCGAATTCAAAATGTAAAATAGAAACACGTTAGAAAAGCATACGAATCGCACAACTGTGACAAGAAGGCTCTGTCACACACTCGACTAAACCCGGGCTTTACAGGCAAGAGTACAACACTTTCTCGCCAAAATACGAAATAAGTTCGCACTATCGGACCTGGTGGTTACAATATTAAGTTAACCAATTATCTTGTTCGTATGACATACATACGCACAGGTTTATGCTATACACTAAGATTAAATTGAAAATAGGCCTACTGCATGTCAAATTAAAATTATAGCTTGAATTTAGCCTACCAGGCCTGATTAAAATATTCGCTTTTGGTGTGGGTCTACCTAACTGCTTCACTTTCAGTTTATCATCGTATGGTAACGTAGAAAATGGACTCGTGAGAGGAGCACCTGGCGAATTCAAAATGTAAAATAGAAACACGTTAGAAAAGCATACGAATCGCACAACTGTGACAAGAAGGCTCTGTCACACACTCGACTAAGCCCGAGCTATACAGGCAAGAGTACAACACTTTCTCGCCAGGCCAGAGCCGCCAGAGTACCACACAGTGGATCTACGATGACAATCACTCGAGTGCGAACTTTTGCGGAGGGAAGCTGTTAATGAATTTTTTTCAGCTGCTTAACAATGTCGTATACATTTTAACTAGGGGGTGACATGTCATCGTGTCACTATCTCTAGAGCCATCCCTGCTGTAATGAATTCCAAACATGTACATAAGTTACATACAACAGCGTGGATGAAGAATGTAACAGACCGTGGAAGTTTCAGTTCCAAGTGAAAAGTAATCCTGTACCGGTATTATAACGTGTGTATCTCCACCGTTTCATAAGTGACACATTTGGACGTATACAGCTAATACAGGGTCTCTCACTCAAAGTGGGGCCGGCGCAGCGCAGCGCAGCGCAGCGCAGCGGGTAGATGGGCGAGCTGGTCAGACGAGCACATGGCAACTCGCTGAGCTTGAGGCCGGGAAAGCGCCCGTATGAATCGCATGTAAATAACAAGCACACATAATAACGTGTAATCAAAGTAAAATAATTTCTCCCTTTGTCACAGAATATGTTAAAAATGTCTTCCTCCGCATCTGCACATTTCTGGCTTCATCTAAGGAAATTTTCATTCATACGCATTCGTTCATCTACCGAGATAGCCTCAATTTCTCTCGTGATATTTTGTTTGAGTTCATCTATGGTATGAAAATGGGAGTGTTGGCGGCAGTAACTGCAGACAGGATAATACGGCCTATAGTTGCTGAAACCACAATCACTGGGCAGAGATATAAGAATGACATTCTCGGACCATTTTTTAACAATTGACGGACAGTGAATGCCAGTCTGGATATTTCCAGCAAGACTCGGCAACCGCGCATACGGCTAACGAGTCATTAAGATTAACTGAGGAAATTTTTGACAACAGAGTAATTAGTAAACAATTGTGGCCCGCAAGTTCCCCAGATCTTACGGTTTGCGATTTTTATTTATGGGAAAAATTGAAAAATAATGTTTATGCAACAAATCCTCACACTAGTGAGATCATACTATTTAAAAAAATATAAATTGATAAAAACTGTTTAGAAACATTTATGTTTACATTCTGTTCATACCCTTTAATATTTGAGAGTTATATCTTAGTGAAGTGCTCAGTGGTGCAAGCAAGGATAAAGGTTTCTACATTTCTAAACAATTTTCATCAATTTGTAATTTTAAAAAATGAAAATAAAAACAAATCGGTGTGATTTGATAGAATATGATGATGTCCTTTCAAGAAGGAAATAATGATGTCATTCTTTGCATAATAGTGTTTCTTTTACAAGTTATGTTACAGTGTTGTAGGTTATGTTATAGTGTTGTGTTATAATTAATGTTCGACAGACTGGAAAACATTAAAGTTCTCTATACAAGAAAAGCCCGCGATATACAATCAGATATATATATATATTTTTTTTTGCGAATTGTTGAGTAAACGAACTAACTTTGCATCGTTTGGGTGACGATGTAAATCCTACAAGGGCATGACAAACATACAATTTACATGTGTTTTTATAAAACGGAAAGATAGGGTAAAACTGCACACCTGATGCTTTAGAGCTTCTATTTGTTTTACAAGAGTATTTTACATGTTACATGAATGTATGAAATTTAAATATGTGTTTATGGACAGCCTGTTTTGTGAACAAATGGAAAATTCACTCAAAAATCAGTATATTTTTATTTCTTTACTTCAAAATATTATATCCTGAGAACTAAATAAATTAGAGAAATGGTTTTTGTATCAAAATACGTTTTTTTTCTTTTTTGCGAATTGTTGAGTAAACGAACTAACTTTGCATCGTTTGGGTGACGATGTAAATCCTACAAGGGCATGACAAACATACATATAGCATATAGCATATAGCATATAAATAAAACAAGCTATCAAGTACATTTATAGAGTAAACTCACGGAAAAATTGTCTAATGCGTATGTACTAAAGGTCTTAAACTTACGATAAGCACTGAACATTAAGGAATCTTGGCATAGAACCATAGTCAAGCACCTGAGGTGAGGACATTACAGCCAATGAAATTCGCCAAGTATCGATCAGTGCTAGGTCAGGACAAGGTGGTCTAGCGCAGCAGTAACTCACAATAGTGTAAGTTTCCTAACTCGCTGACTAACTTTTGAAACATATTAATCTGAATTTATATTGAAAATCTGAATATCTTCATTTATAATGGAATTTATGAAAATTAACATTCATTAAATAAAATACACACTCGTCGAACCTTGTACTCACACTTACTTGTTACCTGCTTACTTACACATACGTTATTTGAAGGGCGCCAGCTGCCACTCAGTGCAGCAATATTAGAATGAGACTCTTGACTATCTCTAGGGAGTGGGGTAATAAGCTTACTTTTGACAACATACCATATAAGTTCTGGGAAAAGGAGATTGGCGTTCGGTTTCCCCATTAATTTTGAGGTTAAGATATTTTACTGTCAATGAAATGAAACTATGAATTCGTTTGATAGAACAATATATATTCTTTAAATAATATATCAAAAAATAGTGAGTCCTGTTGCGAAAAAACAGATGAGAATATGAAATTATGACATTGCAACTGAAAGAAACTAGGCATGAATTTGAATTCTTCTTGACCGGACATTTAACAATTTATACGAAATATTTCCCTCACTGATTCACTTGACTGTACCTTCAACACTTTTAGTGTAATTACGACGTATTCCTTTGATCTGGTGTTTACTGTAGATGTGTCACGCCTAACGTGGTGATACATCCTTGCGACTGCTTCTTCTCCATATCATCTGACTTCTTTGTAAGTCAATATGGTATGACCTCTTGGCAGGTCCAGGGTTGCCCTCTCTGACTCCATGGTAAGCCTTGCGTCCGTGTCTTCCACTAAGTGACGGACCAACCTTTTGGTCTCACTCTCTCAATGACCAATAATTAATGGCTCACTGAGTTTTCTCCATCTCTCGTTCACACTTGTTGACTGACCGACCGAGGTCTCTTCATCTAGTAGACTTCTTCACTGTACTGCATCCGTATAACTAATGACTGACGCTACAATATGCACCCACCTTATATAGACGTTGGTTGACACCGCTACGTAATCTCCAGAAATAACCATGACACACTCCCACAACGCGGCAAATATTACATACAGTGGTGAAATAGCCCCGCGGCGACTGAGTCCGTGCGCGCATTGCTAAATAAATACGATGCCGTAGCCATGGCGCGGCGATGACTTGGCAGAACCGCCACTAATCTTGCACAATGTTCCAACGTCACACCCAATCTCTGATATATACAACAATTCTCACTGTACAGGTATTTAATGATAATCTACACATACGTATATATGCATACATCTAAGTACAATCTTGCAAGCAACAGGCAATTGCAAAATCGAATTAAATAAGACTGATAATTACAATAATAGTAACAATATCACAGATAACATAATAATACGGACATAATAATAATAATAATAATAATAATAATAATAATAATAATAATAATAATAATAATAATAATAATAATACAGATAAAATAATAAAAAATACAGATATCATCTTGTAACGGGATTTGAACCGTTACAATACGGCTGGGTGAATTTGATCATGCCGCTATAGGCCGTCTTTTCACACCAACTAAATTCGCTCCTTCTTCAGATGTTGATGTACTCGCTCAGACCAGATCACAATATTCTTCTCAGTGTCTGGAGAACTTCTAACCGATGCTGGGACATTCTGTCACATTCCTATCTCGCAAAAAGCTGGAATTAATTACCATTTTCTTCCTTAAAGACGCATTTGTTACAGAAGCGTAAGCAGCGGATATTAAAATTTAAAAAGATCACTCTCGGATTATTCCCGCCAAATTACCGACGATATTTGCTTAAAAAATGAAAGGTACTTTTATGCTACAATAAATGTTCAAATTACGTTAGAATGCTTCACAGATAATGCAGACCAATATAAAAAATGGACAGGTAAGTGAACTGTAAGACTGTATTGTCAATATTCATAATCCATAGTTTTCACATGTTTATAGCTCAGCTCCATGGCTAAATGGTTAGCGTGCTGACCTTCGGTTCAATGGTTTCCGGGTTCGTTTCCCGGCCGGGTCGGTGATGTTAACATAATAATTTTATTCGATTTACGTCCCACCAAGTACTTTTACGTTTTTCAGAGACGCCGAGGTGCCGGAATTTAATCCAGAAGGGGTTCTTTCACGTGCCAGTAAATCTACCGACATGAGGCTGACGTATTTGAGCATGTTCAAATACCATCGGACTGAGCCAGAATCGAACCTGCCATGTTAGGGTCAGAAGGCCAGCGTCTCAACCGTCTGAGCCACTCAGTCCTGCGGTGATTTTAAACTTTATGTGCTAATTCCGACGGCTGGGGGGGGGATGGGTGTGTGTGCCGTCTTCAGCTTAGAATTCATCATAGATAGGGCCCCATATTCAAAGACGCACAGGTCACCTGCACCAGGCCACACGTCATTATTATTAGTTTACAGTACGCATAAAGTACGGCTCCATTGCTAAATGGTTAGCGTGCTGGCCTTTCGTCATACGGGTCCCGGGTTCGATTTCCGGCAGGGTCGGGAATTTTAAGCATCATTGGTTGATTTCGTTGGCACAGGGGCTGGGTGTATGTGCCGTCTTCATCACAATTTCATCCTCATCACGACGCGCAGGTCACCTACAGGAGTCAAATCAAAATTTTTTTTTTTTTGCTAGGGGCTTTACGTCGCACCAACACAGATAGGTCTTATGGCGACGATGGGATAGGAAAGGCCTAGGAGTTGGAAGGAAGCGGCCGTGGCCTTAATTAAGGTACAGCCCCAGCATTTGCCTGGTGTGAAAATGGGAAACCACGGAAAACCATTTTCAGGGCTGCCGATAGTGGTATTCGAACCTACTATCTCCCGGATGCAAGCTCACAGCCGCGCGCCTCTACGCGCACGGCCAACTCGCCGTCAAATCAAAAGACCTGCACTTGGCGAGCCGAACATGTCCTCAGACGCTCCCGGCACTAAAAGTCATATGCCATTTACTTTCAGTACACATAAATATTTTTATGTCTGTGATGTAAAATAAAATATCTTAAATGTTCCAACAATGTGATGAGTGTACATATTCTTGATTAGAAAGTCGTGAATGAATGTTAATATTTGAATAAATTTATTCTTGTGCTATCTTTTATCTATGGTTCAAAAATTAAAGAGAATAAACTGGACCAACATAATTGGCTGATGTAATATAAAGTACTTCTAATGAAACTACATGTTTTATAACAGATTAACATTAGTCTGGATGTTACAGGGTTAATGACCGAGAGGGTAGTGGTGCTCTGGGTTTGCAGGCAACTTTAGTTTTCTTCAGCTGTTTAACGCCGTGCTAACGGGTAGATTTTGGCGACAACGGGACAGAAAAGGGCTAGGACTGAGAAGTGCCAGCTGCCGTCTTGTCTATTCTAATATAACGAAAGAAAGTCTGCGAGTTTGTATATGGAGGGTCATCTCGAGAACCACACAGCCGATGTCAGTAATTTTTTCATCATTAGAAAGCTCACTTTTTCCAGATTATTATGGCTACATATTTAATGGCAGCTCGCCACGAGAATAGGTAATCTTTAAGGAGAAAGTCGGAAAAGTTGTGAGTCCATAACCCTTAAAAGTGAATTCGCTGAGTAAATAGTAAGTCCTATTACAGCTGTGGCGTGCACTGAACCCCAGCTACCCAAGCACTGCTGGGGTAAAGAATTTTGTATTTATATTCTCTTAGTATTCTTTAGAACGTTTCTTTATCAAGTTAAAAAAATTGCAAACATCTAAGTCAAAGATGATCGCCCAGTTGCACTTCCTCGTAAAACAATAATCACCACCGCCACTATTTTATTTTCCTTCTGATTAGTAACGGCCCCATGAGCCAGCACGCTAACCATTTATCCCTGGTGGCGGACATCGGTATTCCTTTGGATTGATAAGTTGTGTTTTCTATGTTTTGTGTGCATTTCTGTTTAACGATATTTATTTCCACTGTGAACAGGAGAGGTATTTTGTCAGGATCGTAGCGATTATTCGCCCTTTTATGACTATGAATGTATGCATGCACAGAAAAAATGATACTGCAAGTTCCGTACAGCTGATGCATGTTGAATGGAATTCGTCAGTCAAGCATCATGATAGGAGCAAAAGATCTCTATAGGTCGACGCCCCGAATAAATAGCATTTAAAAAACATCATGATAAATAAATATTTATTACTCACATACTTCGTAAACAATGAACTTACGTGCACCATTTAATCCTCTTGAATCACCAGTAATCACAGTTACTCACCTACAATGGAAAAAAGAACATTAGTATTTTACACGTAATCTTTTTAGTTATAATTAGAATTCTCTAGTCTAGATAGTAATCTACTTCAGAGGATACTTAAGGCCATTTTGATGCAATCGCAGGAACTAGCAGGAAGAAGAACATATATTATAGCAATATAAAGCATTAACTTATTTTACTATATTCACTACATTCGACCGCTCGACAGGGATAGTTACAGATCTCAGCCTTGTTTTAACAATTTCTGAACAAGGAGACTCAGTTTTCTCTATTCTCGAAAAAGAAAATAAACACAATCGTTTCTTTAAAGTAGGATAAGAGGTACGGAGGACTTTCAGTGTGGCTATTACTAGCCAGGCGCAGCCCTTTTAAGGCAAAACCTTCGATGAGGGTGGGCAGCGTCTGCCTGCGATGTAAACTGTGTATGAGTGTAATGGAGGGACGTGGACTGTGTGGCAAGTAAGTAGCATTTAGGGACAGAAAACCTGGTATTTCTCTAGATATTTTTAATCGCCATATAAAATACATTGTACTAAGGAGGTTTTGATACTAAAATAGTTCACTTCGTGGGTTCTAGAATGTTTCTTAGAGGACGTTAGAGAAGTTGTTTGCTTTCCCCAACTTGGCAACAGCCAGAGTGGGCTTCAACTTCATCAGTGAATCTCGGTTTAAAAAATAAAATAAAATTGTACATACGACGTTTGAGACTTAGCATCGCTGACAACCTAATGAAAATAAAGAGATTCCTGCTCAGGTATGCTCAGTGAGAATGTTAATTTCATCTCTCTGTGGATCAATGGCAGTGCATCAGGCTCCGGATCCCAGGCTTGCGAGTTCAAATTCGTCGGAATTTTGAAAGGCGCCGTCGGTTCGCTCGCCGACTACACGTTTCGATGAAATGAAATGAAATGAAATGAAATGAAACGGCGAATGGCTTTTAGTGCCGGGAGTGTCCGAGAACATGTTCGGCTCGCCAGGTGCAGGTCTTTTGATTTGACTCCCGGAGGTGACCTGCGCGTCGTGATGAGGATGAAATTATGATGAAGACGACACATACACCTAGCCCCGTGCCAGCGAAATTAACCATTGATAGTTAAAATTCTCGACCCTTCCGGGAATCGAACCCGGGGCCCCTGTGACCAAAGGCCGGTACGCCTACCATTTAACCATGGAGCCGGACACGTTTCGATCGCTGTGTAGAATTGCTAGTTGAAGAATAATGAACTTATATGCAGTATCGTTAATAGATCATTATAACCATGGCAGAGGTGAGTTGTTTACAAATGGGAAAAAGGGCGTCCCGTATGCTGTTACAGTAGTCTACTTCAAACCTTCAAATACGGGGAATCCCGTATAATACGGGGCACGGGCAACCCTAGTATGAACGTACAGCACATTATACATAACGAAGAGCATATACAAAGAAAAACAACATGCACTCAGCTACTGTATGCACATAGCAACAGAAATGCAACCAAAGCACAAAGCTGGTTGAAAAAAAAAAAAAAAAAAAGAGTACATGGCTGCGCGGTTTGAATCACGTAGCTATCAGCTTGCATTCGGGAGATAGTGGGCAGCCCTGAAGGTTTCCTAATTTTACACCAGAATATGCTGGGACTGTGCCTTAATTAAGGCAAGGGTAGTTTTCTTCCCACTCCTATTCCATCGTCGTCATAAGACGTAAAGCAAGTTGTAAAAAACAGGTTCCCAGAAAGAAACCATCATTTAATTTCATCGACTGCAAATGTTAACAACATTCAATCTCTAGCCGCCAGCGTCTTGATAAGGCGTAGCAATCCAATTGATGAGTCCACCGCTGGTAAATTTCACGACTGAAAAGGCCTAAGAGCTTGAATGTTACCAATACATTATCGTTCATTGTGTGGCAGATCGTCCGTTTCTGTGGTGTACTGGTTAGTGTGATTAGCTGCCACCATCGGAGACCCAGGTTCGATTCCCCGCTCTGCCACGAGATTTGAAAAGTGGTACGAAGGCTGGAACGGGGTCCACTCAGCCTCGGGGGGTCAACTGAGTAGAGGTGGATTCAATTCCCACCTCGGCCATCCTGGAAGTGGTTTTACGTGGTTTCCCACTTCTCCTCCAGGCAAATGCCGAGATGGTACCTAACTTAAGGCCACGGCTGCTTCCTTCCCTCTTCTTTATCTATCCCTTCGAATCTTCCCATCCCCCCGCAAGGCCCCTGTTCAGCATAGCAGGTGAGGCCGCCTGGGTGAGGTACTTGTCATCCTCCCCAGTTCTATCCCCCGACCCAGAATCTGAAGGTCCAGGACACTGCCCTTGAGGCGGCAGAGGTGGGATCCCTCGCTGAGTTTGAGGGGAAAAACCGACCCTGGAGGGTAAACAGATAAAGAAGAAGAAGTGTGGCAGATCAATACCGTGTATAGCCATCTGGAGCCCCGGGAAAAGCTTGAACAATCTAAATCTTTTTGGGGCAGACTAATCCACTCTCGGATAGTAGTTTCAGCCAGTTGCTGAGGATTAGGACGGTGCTCTCTTCAGTTCGCGCACATCGGCCACACATAACCGCACTCCAAAACACGATGGAACCCCCTTGCTACTGTTGGCGCTCCAGGCAAAAGAGCTTGTTCCGTCTCTCATAGAAACGTCTCCAGACTCTACTGCTCCTGTTGTACGGGCACAGATTTATGGTGACCTCATCGGAAAAGAGAGCACGCTTCCACTGTTCCTATAAGCCCGTGGGCTATATTTTGTTGTCCACCTCACACGGCCTGCCCCATGGTGTGGTTTAACAGGAGTTTTTGGTACAGGACTCCATGCGTCAGTCCCCCGCCGTGCAGTCGATTTCGCACTGTCTGGTCCGACACATTCACTCCGGTGGCCCTCCCACGACTCAGGCGGGACGACGTGAAAGCAACGGAGGGCATACGTTGTGCTGAAAGCAACAAATACCAATCCTTCCTACGAAATGTTTTGCCTGGGAGTCTCTCCGTTGTCGATCAGCAACCGTTTGTCTCCCCCTGAACATTTTCCAAACTCTGGAGACATCATTCTGACTCATCAAACACTTGTCGTCATCCTTCTTGCAGCAATGTCACAATTTGAGTGGGGTCAGTTGCAGACATGAGTAATCTTGCCATGTTTACCTCAGTCCTACATGTGCTGTTTGTACACCACCGCCATTACAAGTGATGTTTAACTGACCGACACGATATATACCTGCTATCGGACAAATATCGAACCTGATCTGGGTTTGGCGTCACTTTGTGTCTCAGACATTGCATACTGCAAACATGCTTGCGGTACCATGACATATACATTGTTTACTTCACTCGTATCTGATCACTGTAACATGGAAGCATAAAAAAGCATATTCTGTATAACAGTAAACAATAGAGAGTATAATACACATCTAACAGTAAAACTTTGAATTACACTACTGCGCTACCATACATTACATCTTCCTTTTTAACATTTTGTGTGGCTTTTTCTAAGCGGGTACAGCCCTTGTAAGGCAGACCCTCCGACGAGGGTGGGCGGTACCTGCCATGTATAGGAAACTGTGTATTACTGTGGTGGAGGCTAATGTTGTGTATGAGTTGTAGGGATGTTGAGGACAGCACAAACATCCAGTCCCCGAGCCAAGTGAATGAATCCTTTAAGGGTAAAATCTCCGGCCCGGCCGAGAATCGAACCCGGGTCCTCTGAACCGAAGAGAACTGCGCTGACCATACAGCCAAGGAGCCGGACATTAAATCTTCCTGAGTGCAGGTTACATGAGGCAAAGGGTATTGAATAAGATGTGTCCATTTTATCGTACTGTTATTGCCCAGATATTCCCATTTCTGTAAATTTTCTTTGCTTCTTCCCATTCCTTTCAGAAGTCTGTTCAGGATTTTCTAGGTTTTCCAATAATTCTCATGTCCTGGAGGAAGCTGTTCTTCAGGACGTAATCATGGAGACAGTTCTGTAGACCGCGTATTTCAAAGTTATATTTTGCTTCTTTCTGAGCTTCTCTTTTTTAAATATACCGTGTGAAATCGTGACATGTAAAAAAAAAACACACATTCTTTGTAGTGCGATATTCGTAGAAAATAACATCACCATTCATCAATAATCTGCATTTAGGACTGTCGCCCAGGTGGCAAATTCCCTATCATTTGTTTACCTAGCTTTTTCTTAAACATTTCCAAAGAACTTGGAAATTCATCGAACGTTTCCCTTTATAATCTATTCCAATTCCTTATTCCTCGTCCTATAAATGAATAATTGTTCCAACATGACAGGCATTATGCGGTAGAAAAACAGCTGAGTTGTGTTGTCAAAAAGAATCAGTCGATTTGAAGGCTACTGCTTTCATATGCTGCTCCAAAATTCGAATGCAATTAGGTTATAATATGTAATCAGAGGAAGTTGATTTCCTGAGTGTATTCAATAAAGATTCCAGTGGATAAATAATTCACAGCATACAACTATGATTCTACTATATATATCAGATCGGTAGGTTTCGAGTCCTATTACTTGGAAAGCGTTAATGTTGATCACTGTAGTACTTCTTTCTTATAAGTACACAGAAAATCTATAAATACAGCAATTTTATACGACGGAAAATAAGCGGGTAAGACAGAACAGATAACACTATCAAAACAGTTCTGCAGAAATTTGAACTCACAAACTATCCTCATATCTCGCCGCGTCAAACAAAACAAAGAGAAATTCTTTATGTTTCGCGGAGACTTTGCATCACGTCTTCAGAAGAGAAAACACGTCTGTCCACGAGGAAGACTTCTCTCAGGTGGAAAATAATCCATATAGGGTGATCCATATAATTTTTAATATTGTTTCATTTCTGTTTTATGATAGCAATGAGTTTTTGAATGTGTAGTTATCTACGAAAAGCGCAGATGCTAAAAATGACCTCCTCCTGTCTGTAAACACACCCATACACATTGCTACATGTTTCTAGCGATCCTTCTGGGTCAATATTGTTCATTTCGGTAGTAATATTCTTTTTCAGATCGTCAATTGCTCTCAGCCGATTATAATAGCTCGATCTTTACGGTAACCCCGCAAGAAAAAGATCTGGTGGCGTGAGGTCAGGCGATCCAGGAGGCCGTGAAATGTAACGTATGGACTACGGCGACATCAATGGAATACTTCACTCCCGCAGTTTAGATTTCGCTTTAAAACGAAAACCAGCAGAATCTGTGCAGTATGAACGAAGATATACTATTTTAAAAACCCCCGTTCTATATGGACCACCTTCTAATACGATGCTACGATATTCCCATCGTGCAACGCTTTATCTACTTTGAAGGGAAATTGATTTAAACTAACATTTATTAGATGTGAGTGGGCTGTGCTATACGTCCTCATGGCAGCTTTGTTTTCATTCATGGCTGCATCTGTTTCCCGATAGTTATTTTCGTAATAACGGTATATTGCTTTTGTAAAGTGATAGTGCTCAAGTCATTACAACATTCTTTCCAGTGTCGTAATGTTATGACTAGGGCTCGGATGTTTAGGAAAAGTAATACTTTTTTCTTTGTCTCCATTTTATTACCTGATTGGATTTTGGTGCAAATCAGGTGATTATCGTCACAATTAAGTGACTTTTATCTGTCATATAAATGCATAATTTGGCTATTTTTTGTCATAAGGTCATATTTTGAGTTATTTTAGTAGGAACGTCATATTTCGGTCATATTTCGGCGGTTTTACGACAGCTGTAGCTGTGCAAAATCATCGTCAACTTTCCAAATGAGAACTAGTATTCACAAAACTGCTTTTCCGTATCACATCTGTACTTAATACAAGTGGAATACTCTGTCGCTTCTATCACGATTGCACAGGAATTGTTTTCCTACAGTTTGTCAGAAAGTCTGGCATATATTAAGTCGAACTTTGGAATTATATCGAGTGCAATTACTCTTTTAGAAACTACTAGCTTAGAAATCCATGCAAGTATTGAAAATGTGAGAAGTGTTGAACTTTCAGCACAACAATCACATGGAATAGTTGGCGTCAGCGTAAAATGGAAACTTTAAAATGTGCTTAATCGAAGTGTGTGCAAGATAAATGATGTTCTTCGAGGAGAAGGTACAAGTACATTTCAAGACGAGTATATACTCGACAGCAGTGACGTGGTGCTCAATTTAAACTTTAACGCATTTGAGTAATATTAATGTAATCTGGCCTTAAACGTTCCAAAATATTTTTTTAAAGTAGATTTATTTCTAGTTTTCTCGTATATTAAACCAACACTGAAGGGTGCAAACATGCTTTGACTTTTAACATGTTGTGTGATCTGATAATCTTAGCGAACTTCGTACTTTACAGGTATGTATTCACAAATGTTTGATGAGGAAATCGAGGACAATAGACTGTGAATAACTGCTAAACATTATTATTATTATTAAAGCGTCTTTATTGTGGCGAAGTTAGGGCTCCCGGCCCTTTCTTACACTTAACCACTTCATGTATATACAATGTATATTTTACATAAAATTTAAACATATGAAATCTTTACAACCTAAAGTATAACTAAAGCAACTAAAGTATCACTAACTAAACTAAGGTGAGTAAAGTATAACTAAATTATATACAGGAACACATTGCAATAAACAACCATATTCACTCTCATTCATGCATCCCATTCACACTCAAGAAAGACTGGAAGTGCTTAAAAGATGACGCTGGCAAAGGATTTTAAATTTTGTCTTAGATTTAGCTTCCCTGATGTCATTGGGGAGTTCATTCCACCAGCTCGTGGCGGTGATAGTGAACGATCTGTTGTATATTCAGAAAATTAATATGAATGTAAGAATAAACAATTTAGTTAACAAATATGTATCAAAGGAATCGCTGTTTCGATTTATAACTCATTTTAAAATGGCCAGATTTAGATCAATCATTTTTGGGTCATATTTTTCAATTTTTACGTCATATTTCGTCGCTTTTGAGGTCATATTTAGTAACTTTTGAGGTCATATTTGTTTGCTTATTTGGGCTATTTTTAGGTCTTAAACATCCGAGCCCTAGTTATGACACTAAGGTAGATAAAACGAATAACATTATACCACAATCCAAAATTGATGATGATGATGATGATGATGATAATGATGCTTGTTGTTTTAAGGGGCCTAACATCGAAGGTCATCGGCCCCAATCCAAAATTAGGGTTTAGAAATTAAAGAAGGAATTTGTACTTTGAATGGCTAAGCGTGCAAGCAGATGTGCCCACAGACGATTTCACATTAACTCTGAAAGAAAATCAGAATAAAATTAAGTATTATTTTATGTATGTATGTATGTATGTATGTATGTATGTATGTATGTATGTATGTATGTATGTATGTATGTATCAGTGGCGGCTCGTGGAGTTTCATATAGGAAGATCACTTTATGGTTTAAATACAGACATGGATAATAGGGAGTCTAAAGTACACACTCATATTTAAACATGCTTGTAAAAGTATTAAAAGACATGCCAAAACACATTTACGCTTAACTTAAAATTAGTACTTATGTAAGATCCACACTTCTTTCTTTAGCGGTAGCAAATCTCTCGGCCATAGCCAGCGCATGTTTACCACTTAGTTGAATGTAGAGAATGTAGAGAAACACCTTTTTCTTTTCACAGCAGTCGTTGGTATAGCTATGTATTCTTTTTAAAAATAGCACATAGGCCTACGGAAATACAAGTCAGTAAACAGTGTAGATTTCTTTATTCCAGAGAACTACCTGCTGCCTTCCCGGTCACAGGTTGCTTGTGACCGAGATCTCTCGTTACAGCACGCCTGTTCTCCTCAAAACATAGGCAACGGCAACGTTTGGCGAATTTAAATGTCTGTTCTACGGTCACATGGAGGTTGTGACCGGGAACTCATATACAATCGAACCTCGATATCTCGAACCTCCATTACTCGAATTTTCAGTATCTCGAAGCAACTTCTATATCCTGGCCGTCAGTCTCATTCTTCACTTATATTTATGTCTCTATTACCCGAAATTGCATTACGCCAACTTTTCGATTTCTCGAAGTTTCCTACCTAAAAGAAGAAAATATTCTGCAATTCGACTTTTGTTCGACATTAACTGTGCAATACAGCATTTATTGTACAGTGCATCTTCCCGGCCGACTTTGGTATGCTTACAGAGCAGCTTACCTGTCCACTCCTGGTGCGTTGACCATAGGTAGTTGGAGCTGCTTGAGCCCTCTCCTGTACCGTCAGCAGACCAAGCGTTACTGCTCTTCGATTGGAAATAAGTGTTTGTACCGTCAGCAGACCAAGCGTTACTGCTCTTCGATTGAAAATAATAGTGCTTGTACCGTCAGCAGACCAAGCGTTACTGCTCTTTGATTGGAAATAATAGTGTTTGTACCGTCAGCAGACCAAGCGTTACTGCTCTTCGATTGGAAATAAGTGTTTGTACCGTCAGCATACCAAGCGTTACTGCTCTTTGATTGAAAATAATAGTGTTTGTACCGTCAGCAGACCAAGCGTTACTGCTCTTTGATTACAAATAATAGTGTTAGTACCGTCAGCATACCAAGCGTTACTGCTCTTTGATTGAAAATAATAGTGTTTGTACCGTCAGCAGACCAAGCGTTACTGCTCTTCGATTGAAAATAATAGTGTTTGTACCGTCAGCAGACCAAGCGTTACTGCTCTTTGATTGAAAATAGTAGTGCTTGTACCATCAGCAGACCAAGCGTTACTGCTCTTTGATTGGAAATAATAGTGTTTGTACAGTCAGCAGACCAAGAGTTACTGCTCTTTGATGGAAAATAATAGTGTTTTTACCATCAGCAGACCAAGCGTTACTGCTCTTCGATTGGAAATTAGTGTTTGTACCGTCAGCATACCAAGCGTTACTGCTCTTCGATTACAAATAATAGTGTTTTTACCGTCAGCAGACCAAGCGTTACTGCTCTTCGATTGGAAATTAGTGTTTGTACCGTCAGCATACCAAGCGTTACTGCTCTTCGATTGAAAGTAATAGTGTTTGTACCGTCAGCAGACCAAGCGTTACTTCTCTTTGATTGAAAATAACAGTGTTTGTACCGTCAGCAGACCAAGCGTTACTGCTTTTCGATTGAAAGTAAGAGTGTTTGTACCGTCAGCAGACCAAGCGTTACTGCTCTTCGATTACAAATAATAGTGCTTGTACCGTCAGCAGACCAAGCGTTAATGCTCTTCGATTACAAATAATAGTGCTTGTACCGTCAGCAGACCAAGCGTTACTGCTCTTCGATTACAAATAATAGTGTTTGTACCGTCAGCAGACCAAGCGTTACTGCTCTTTGATTGAAAATAATAGTGTTTGTACCGTCAGCAGACCAAGCGTTACTGCTCTTCGATTGAAAGTAACAGTGTTTGTACCGTCAGCAGACCAAGCGTTACTGCTCTTCGATTGAAAGTAATGGTGTTTGTACCGTCAGCAGACCAAGCGTTACTGCTCTTCGATTACAAATAATAGTGTTTTTACCGTCAGCAGACCAAGCGTTACTGCTCTTTGATGGAAAATAATAGTGTTTTTACCATCAGCAGACCAAGCGTTACTGCTCTTCGATTGGAAATTAGTGTTTGTACCGTCAGCATACCAAGCGTTACTGCTCTTCGATTGAAAGTAATAGTGTTTGTACCGTCAGCAGACCAAGCGTTACTTCTCTTTGATTGAAAATAATAGTGTTTGTACCGTCAGCAGACCAAGCGTTACTGCTTTTCGATTGAAAGTAAGAGTGTTTGTACCGTCAGCAGACCAAGCGTTACTGCTCTTCGATTACAAATAATAGTGTTTGTACCGTCAGCAGACCAAGCGTTACTGCTCTTCGATTACAAATAATAGTGCTTGTACCGTCAGCAGACCAAGCGTTACTGCTCTTCGATTACAAATAATAGTGCTTGTACCGTCAGCAGACCAAGCGTTACTGTTCTTCGATTGAAACTAAGACTGTCACAGCAATAAAAGCTGTTGAAAACTGTGTGAAAGAAAGCAAGCTTGAGAGTAAAAAACAGAAGAAGGTGTTAACGGAGGTTTCATGTTCGTCTAGTATGTATTCTGTTTTCGCCGAGTTGCTATAATAGTGTTGTACTCTAATTAAAATTATAAAGTACTTCGAGTTTGTTTTTATATGGTTAAATAACAATAGATACACGATTCGATTATGTGCTACACGTGCGCAACAGGGGAATTCTTCATATCTCGAAATTTCGATTAGTCGAAATAACATTTATCTCCCTAGGTGATTCGAGATGTCGAAGTTCGACTGTATACGACTTTACGCTCTATCCTGTAGCTAGATTTCGCAGTTTAGAATTACTCGTCACCTTCCGAATGAGCTTAAAAAATGTGTCCTGGGTATAATGTATTGAGAAGTAAACATTAAATTATTCATGTTTATTGGGAAGACACGTGACCCTGGGACTTGATGAGCCGGCCGCCACTGGTATGTATGTATGTATGTATGTATGTATGTATGTATGTATGTATGTATGTATGTATGTATGTACGAGTATCAGTGAAAACCTGTATTAACACTCAGTGGTACGGATTCTCTACATTGCACCTGGTTATTGGACGCGACAGCGATCAGAAGAGCACTGCTCTCAACAAAAGGCAGCTAAAATGTCAGAGTTCAGAGGGCAGGGATGGGAAATTTGAAGGCTGAAAAAACAAAAGAAGCTGGCAGAGCTGTTCTTCGTGCCTAGGCAGCGTGGCCCCCAGTGACATTTGAGCGTCAACAGCTCTCCCCTCGCGATCAATACGTAGTGGAGTTGGGGGAGAACACCTCGTGCCACCCACTTGTGTTCATAGCACGGCACTCAGCGGATATCAGAATAGCATGGGAAAATGTTACAAAATTAATTTTTTTTCCCCGTTCCCTCTCTTATCGTCGGAGTAGTTATTTACTGGCATTTCCACCTGAGCGTTTTCGAGTGAACGGAGAGCTCGTGATGCTTCAACACTAATTGCACGCCAGAATTTAACACACTTCCGAAGAGATGTTCTGAAACTCCTCATTTGTAGATAAACTCCAGAAACAACCGCTTAAAATTACGTTGATCGCCTAATACTGGGTTCTTGCTAAAAGAAAGTCAAGAACCCCTGCTATAACCCTAGGTTGTTTTTCCTTTTATAGGCTACTTATCTTCTGAAAGTGTGATAATCTGAACTGTGAGCAGGCACGGAATATGATCATGGGCCACATTTTATAAGTGCTTTATCAAGTACAGTAGTAGTAGTAGCTTTTCTTGTTGATGGCTTTACGTCGCATCGACACAGACAGGTCTTATGGCGACGATGGGATAGGAAAGGCCTAGGAGTTGGAAGGAAGCGGCCGTGGCCTTAATTAAGGTACAGCCCCCCAGCATTTGCCTGATGTGAAAATGGGAAAACACGGAAAACCATCTTCAGGGCTGCCGACATGAGATTCGAACCCACTATCTCCCGGATGCAAGCTCACAGTCGCGCAACTCTAACCGCACTTCGAACTCGCCCGGCAGTAGTAGTTTTAGTCGATGGTCCAGCTCCCTGGCTGAATGGTCGGTATCTATTCAGTGAGTCCCGGGTTCGATTCCCGGCTGCGCCAAGGATTTTAAATGTGTATGGTTGATTTCCTGATTCGGGGATTGGGTCTTTGTTCGTCTCATATCGTCGTTTAACAATGAATAAACGTACAGAGCTAGTTGCATGCTTAACAGACCGAATTAAAAAAAAAGAGTAGTCGACCAAAGATCGGGATCAACATCAGGAAACAACTCATTTACACTAAAAACATTTCGTATGCCTATACACCACGCAGCCTTTTGATAAATCATAGGCATTTCATTTTTGTTCAAAATCCATTGCTGGAGCGTTAATTATTGAAGCCGGTCTACAATTCTCCACTTTGATATTATCTCCAGATTTAATTGTACCGGGCGGTACACCTCCGCTCCGCTAAATCAAACATTGCGCCAGTTGAAACTCCCCTACTGGAGGAGGCTTGAACTTTAACTTCCACATTAATGCTAAAGTTTCTCGAAAGATGTCGCTATTGTAAATTTTGAAGAGTTCTGAACTGTGTCTTTTTCGATTTATATTTGTTTTCTCTGTAGTGAGAAGTGTGAACATTCTCTTCTAGATGACACCTCTTAAGAACTACAATTGTGCACCCTAGTGCGAAGTGAGGGAACCTTTTTTTTGAAGAAATTTAGTATTTATAAGTTTGCTCTTTATTAAATTTCTTTCAGCCATTGTTTAAGTTGGCAATGTTAATCCTTTCTTTCCGCCAGTTTTGAAATTGGCCAATCGCAAATTTCTGTAATTAATTTTCCACCAATCCCGGTTTTCTTCTTCAGTTTTGACATGTAATCTTTTGGCCGTCCAATAAAAAGCTTGTGGGCGGGTATTATCATTCATGAAAAGTCTCGAATGTTCCACGAGGGTATATAAACTGCTGATTTTCGGGTCTCCAGGCCACTTCAGTAACATCTCTCATTGTGTAATTATGTAGCAGGGGGCGGGAAGCGCCTCTTTCTTCGGGCAGCAGTTCAACCACTAGGTAATGGCCGTTTTTTAACGTATTTTCTTGCCAGCTCAGCAGTTTAACCCTCGGGGCGGGTTCGAAACTTTCCTCATGTAACCTATATTTAAAATTGTAAAAGACACTTGGTATTAATTCTGTCTCTTTAACTACAAATTGGGATAGAGAGTGCCTAACCCTCTCGAGCTCCCATTCGTTTTGTTTTGAGGTGACTACGTTTTTATAACAGTTTCCCTTCTACTCGTAATGTCATAAAATTTTTCTATCGTGTCACCTCCGAAGTATGGGATTAGCCCTTGCATAAGCGGCCTAGTGCCAAATAGGTTTTAAAGAAAAGTATTAGGAGTGCAGTTACGCCTCCTCTCAAGTTGGTATTTTGGGGGCCATGTAATTGCCCTGTTTCTTTATGGAATAGGCCTCTGTAGGTTGGGTATTTTTACCCCTGTTTTCATGTGCTTGGAGGTCAGCTTGAAGGTGGAGTTTGGTGTGGCCTTTGATAGGCTTGAACTTTGAGAGCGGGTTGCTCTTTCTTAAAGTTGGTTTCTGTGTGCCTCAAGTAGGCTTAACTGGATAATTGGGAGCAAATGCTCCTTGGTATGATTGGGGTTTTCTGCCCCTTTGTTGAACCTGGTGTATAAGTAAAGTGGGGCTAATTGCTCAAGAATTGTGAATCTGGAGCTCGAAGCCCAAAATCCATTAATAAACTGTAATTGTACTTTCTTAACTTGTGGATATACAAATGAGTTCCTGTTATACCGTACTTGTTATTTCTTGATCTTGAAAAGGAAATATAACCTCGTAAAATTTTAAATTAACTTTAATTTCGTAAGTTGAGACCTGTTCATCCCAGCACCTTCTTTCACCTCTGCACATCCACAATACACCGTAACAAGTGGTAGCAGAGCGTGGTTGAATGGGTCTCAAATTAGCCCCTTTTGATGGCTAAACGTTGCTTTGCTTTCGAACTCTAACAATTTTCTCTGTCGCTGGACTTTTATTTTTTTATTTTTCAAAGCTGTTAAATTTTGGTCATCATGCCCGGCCCTCGCGATGTCCTCCATCTCAACTATTTGCGCAAGGAGGAGTTGATCTATGAATTAACAATTAGAAATGTGCAATCTGGAGGCACGGTTCCGGTAGACACCAATAAGCTTAGAGAGTCCCTTGATTTGCCCATTTCCATCCCCACTTTGGGAGAGAAAGAAATTGACGACTCTCTTTCCACGATCACTGATAATACTACTGAGCTGGCATCTGTGATTACCTTTTTTTGAAGAAAATGACCCTTCTCCTACTCAAATTAAACGTGTGCAAGCCAGGTTATTTCATTTTTCTAATAGAGTTAACGATCTGTTGTCTCTCAAGTTGAATGACATTCAAAGGAAGGAAGCTAGTGCTGTTCTCGAAAATCTTTCAGAATTGTCCAGTAAGGTTACCCTATTATTAACTGGGGAAGTCCCTCCCAAAACCGACCAACCTGCTACGGTAAACGTAGTTCAAGAGGAAGAGTCTTCCAAAGGAGAAGGAAATAGGAAAGCTGTTGGAGCTCAACAAATCTCCCCCCCCCCCATTAGACAACGAATCTGAGCGTCGTACCTCGTTGAACAATGCACGTTCTGAATTAGCTTCTTCGCCACTTAAACCCTTACCCAATATGTCACCAGGGTTCAGCAGTTTGCCTCATCCATTAGCAATGTTGCTCAGAGGTATTTCTAAGTTTTCGGTTAACTCTACCAGTGACGTAATTTCATTCTTAAGGTTTTTGGTTGAGTTTCAGGATCATGCCCTTGTTTTTTCTCTTTCTCCGTGTCAAATTTTGCAGATAATTTACCCCTATTTCATTGGTGTCCTCTCAGACAAAACAGTAAGAGCCATTGCCGAACAATCATCTATTGAAGACTTCCACGCCCACTTGCTAGCAACTTCATACCGGCTAGGGCAAGGTCCTCACTAATTCAGAAGTACTATTATCGTGTACAGCGGTTGGATGAAAACTTGGCAGATTTCATCCAAGATATTAAGTTCTATACGAGGGTATTTGCTCTTCATTTTCCTGAAGACCAGATTGTTCAGGCTATAGTGGAAGGTATTTCTCCATCATACAGGTCATATTTGTGTTTTGCGTCGCGTCCTCAAACGTTTGCTGAATTAGAGGCTATGGCCGTCTCAGCGGAAGGAGTTAGATACGCCGATACCTTGCGTGTCGCGAAAGAACCCCCTCCATCCTCTAGTAGTTTTCGGCCTCCACCTCGCCGACCCATCACACTCCGTAAATGTTACGCTTGTGGGTCGCCCGACCATCTTCGGAACAAGTGCCCATCAATCAAGTTTAGTGGGACAAGGAATGGAGCAGGGTCATCTCGAGGCTGTTTTAAATGCGGCGCGTTTTCCCATATCGCCAAGAATTGCCCAAATTCTAATAGCACCCCCTCCTACTCGACTTCTGGTGCAACTTCCACCAATGCCAATAATAATAACAAGTGACTAGTGGCGTCGGCTCAGTCGGCGAACCCTTCTTCTCGAGGCTCAGCCCTAAGTAAACATACCAAAATTTCAGGGAAAACTCAGGCTTCAAATTTATCTTTTGAAGGCCCTAAGGAATGTCTTAGGATTGCGGCGGATCCCCCCGCACCTGTACCCTTTCTTAAAATTGAGGTGAATAATGAGCCTATAACTGCTCTTTTAGATTCAGGCAGTGTTTGTTCCATTATTTCGGCTGAATGGTATTCTAAATTGAAATCTGTTTGTAAATTTCCTGACTATTGTTCGTCTTCGGTTCAATACGTTTCGGCTAATTCTTCTCCATTAGAAATTTTAGGCTCCTTAAAAGCCAAAATTCGTATTTCTAAATTCACTTGGAAAGTTAGATTGTTTGTGGCAAAGCACTTGTCTTGCCCCATTATATTGGGAGCGGATTTCATGTCTTCTACTGGTTTAGTGCTCGACATCCAGAGCAGGTCGTGCACATTTAAATTTGCTTCTAATTGTAAAATCCCTTTGTTAAAGTGTAATTCTGTATCGTGTTCATTTATTTCGCCTACCCGGGATGAGATGTTGGACCTTAGACATCTACCTGAGGAGCAGGCTGACAGTATTCGTGTCAGGCGTTTCCAGAGGTGTTCTCGGATACTCTTGGTATTACTGACCTTATTGAATACAAAATTGAGGTCACGGATTCGATTCCTGTCCGTTTTCCACCTTATATGTTATCTCCACCTAAAATGAAGGCATTGAAAGAAATCATCGATCAAATGTTAAAGGATGGTATTATTCGGCCCTCTAAGTCGGCATATTCTTCGCCTATTTTTCTAGTCCCGAAACCCCAGGGTGGCTTCAGGCCTGTGATTGATTATAGGGCTCTCAATCGGAAGGTGGTGTTACAATCTGTGCCCCTTCCAGACCTTCACTCTTGTTTTTCATGGTTTTGGAAGGCTAAGTTCTTTACCATTTTGGATCTAAATCAGGCCTATAATCAAATTCCTCTGGCTGAAGAATCTAAACATCTTACAGCGTTTGCCACGGATTGGAATTTGTATGAGTACAACCGCGTGCCTTTCGGGCTCCCCACGGGAGCAGCTGTGCTTACGAGGCTACTAGACAGGGTCTTCTCCGACATCAAATTCGAGTACTTGTACCACTATCTGGATGGTGTCGTTGTATTTTCGGTGACCTTCGAAGAACACCTAGATCATCTGCGAGAAGTTCTCAGTCGCCTCCGTAAGGCTGGGTTAACTGTGAAGTTGTCCAAGGTTGCCTTCGCTAAGCCCTCCATGTCATTCCTAGGGCATATTGTGTCGCCTGATGGTGTTGCTGTCGATCACTCCAGAACACAGGCCATCCGTGATTTCAAGCCTCCCAAGGACATCAAAGGTATTGCCAGATTCATTGGTATGGTGAATTTCTTCAGGAAATTTATTCCTAACTTCGCTAACAGAGCGGCGCCCTTGAACGTTCTTCGTAGGAAAGGCGTCAAATTTGAGTGGGGACCTTCTCAACAAGCCGCTTTTGAAGATCTTAAACTAGCTCTGTGTTATACCCCTGTTCTGGCTATGCCCGATTTCTCCAAAAAATTCATCGTCCAAACCGACGCGTCGTCGTCGGTGGTAGCTGCACTCCTTCTTCAAGAGACTGAACTAGGGAGGCGACCCATCGCCTATGCCTCTAGGACTCTATCGGCTCAAGAAGCCAAGTATTCCATCTACGAGCTCGAAGGCTTGGCAGTCTTATTTGCTTTAGAAAAGTTCCGTCTCTATCTGGAACACGTCAAGTTCGACTTGGAGACTGATAATCACGCCTTAAGCTGGGTCTTAGTTAGGCCGCGTCGTACTGGTCGTAAAGCCCGGTGGGCCATCCGAATTTCTGCCTTCCAATTTGACGTTAGGCATATCAGAGGTACTGAAAATGTTGTTGCAGACGGACTTAGCCGTATGTTTTCCAATAAAGTCGAGACCCACGAACTGGTCGATAGTTCATCACCTCCCGTGTCCATACGACCTGAGGTTAATGCCATTTTACCTGATGCTCCCATGCTGTTTAGGGATCTTGAGAAATATCAAGGAGAAGATCCGGTGCTGGCTCCTATTATGGAAACCCTTTCTTCTGGGGAACATGTTGTCCCTTATGTCTTGAGGAATGGTGTTCTATGTTGCCCGTCGAGGCATGATAAGAGGATGAAGGTAGTGGTTCCAGCTGTTCTTGTGCCAATTATCTTCAAGTACTATCATGAGACCCCATTAGGGCGGCATTTAGGCATCTTCAAAACCCGGGAAAAGATCCGTGAAATGTTTATCTGGAAGGGTATGGACGGTGAAATTCGTGAACTAGTTAAAGCTTGTAAATCTTGTTTGCTTAGTAAACCAACCATGTCCACCAAGGTAGGCCTTTTGTCTTCTCATCAAGCGTCGCGCCCCATGGAACGTCTCTACATCGATTACGTAGGACCCTTTCCCCAGTCAAAGGGGAATGCCAATAAGTTCATCCTTGTATGTGTAGATGGTTTTACAAGATTTTCTTGGTTATTTCCAACTAAGCTGGCTACCGCCCAGTCCACCATCACTTGTTTAAATTCCATTTTCGCTTCTTTTGGTCCGTGTCAATATATTGTGTCTGATAATGCTAAAGCTTTCACCTCCAATCTCTTTCGTATATTCTGTTTTGATCTGTCCATATCTCATGTGACAACTTCTGCTTATTATCCTCAACCATCTCTGGCTGAACGGGTTAATCGTAATTTGAGGTCAGCGCTGATTGCCTATCATCATGAAGATCATTCTAGGTGGGACACGTCCCTACATTGGTTAGCTTTTGCTTTGAATTCGGCGGTTCACGTATCCCATAAGTTTACTCCAGTTTCGTTGATGTTCAAATTTGTTCCAAACACGCCGCTCTCTAACCTTTGGTCTCTGAGTGACATTCTACCTGAGACAATAGATCCTGATAATATTAAAGATCTTTGGAAGAAGGCTAAAGCCAATCTTAAAGTTTCTCATGAAAAGGTTAGGGAAAGATATGATCGTGGACGGAGACCCACCAAATTGAAGGTAGGTGACCAGGTTATGGTCAAAAATTTTGTTCCCGCGGGCAAGCTTACCCCCAGATTTCATGGGCCGTGTATTATTCTCGATTTCCTTACACCCGTTACCTTATTGCTAAACAATCCAGCCACCGAGAGGATATTTAGGGTTCACCTGTCGCAGGTGAAACCTGTGTAACTTCCGCGCTAACGTAGCTGATTTTATATTTGTTTTAACATTTTGAAAGTATTCGGAAGGTTATATTTTTTTTTGGGGGGGGGGTTCATTTGAGGCCTTCTGCCCTTGGAATCAGGTTCTTAGTATTTAAGCATTTATTGTAAAACCTTCCCCGACCAGTTAAACTGCCATCCTGTCCTTACCATGGCCATTACCACGCTCCCGTCTCCTGCTCAGCAACACACAGTGGCTATTTAAATGAAATAAATATTTCCACGCCGCTGGCCCCTCATCTTCACCACAAAGACTGTACCCTAAAATCATTATGGTCCAACAAATTCTGCCGCCGAGATCTTAATGTTTCAGTGCCCCCGCAGCCGCGCGGCGCCGTGCCGCTCCTGGGGTAGAGCTCGGGCCCGATCTACTTCAGGGAGGTCAACCAGTGTACGGCGAGCCGGAGCCCTCCTCCCGGCCAAGGCTGATGTGCGGCGCACAACCTGCAATTTGCCCGCGGCCTGTAAACGTTCGCCGCGTGCGCGGCGTGCTTCAACACCACTACCTCTCTCATGGTGCGGGGGAGCGGTATCTCAGGGTACTTGAGGGGTCCGAGCGATCTCCTCTGGACACATGCAGCGGCGTCTGGTCTGGCCGTCAAACTTAATCAACATTGAATGTATTTAATCAGCTACATGGACATTTCATATCAACAATTACTATATTTTTGGATTCAACTGTCATATTTGGTGGACTTAGAAAATTTTTCTTCACTTTTAAGAATTAAAAGTTTTTCCTTCTGAATTCAACTTCTACAAGCATAAAGACATTACATCAAAAATTACTACAAAGGATTTTGAAACTGGTTCAAACCAATTTAAGAACATTTTTGTGAATCCTTCTCCAATTAATTTCTAAATCAACATCTTAGTTTGGACCTTGTTTTAAAACAAAATTTGGTGTTCTTCTGTGTTATCCCTTGGAGGGACTTTTTTTGGGGGGGGGGAGGTCTGTACCGGGCGGTACACCCCCGCTCCGCTAATTCAAACATTGCGCCAGTTGAAACTCCCCTACTGGAGGAAGCTTGAACTTTAACTTCCACATTAATGCTAAAGTTTCTCGGAAGATGTCGCTATTGTAAATTTTGAAGAGTTCTGGACTGTGTCTTTTTCGATTTATATTTGTTTTCTCTGTAGTGAGAAGTGTGAACATTCTCTTCTAGATGGCACCTCTTAAGAACTACAATTGTGCACCCTAGTGCGAAGTGAGGGAACCTTTTTTTGAAGAAATTTAGTATTTATAAGTTTGCTCTTTATTAAATTTCTTTCAGCCATTGTTTAAGTTGGCAATGTTAATCCTTTCTTTCCGCCAGTTTTGAAATTGGCCAATCGCAAATTTCTGTAATTAATTTTCCACCAACCCTGGTTTTCTTCTTCAGTTTTGACATGTAATCTTTTGGCCGTCCAATAAAAAGCTTGTGGGCGGGTGTTATCGTTCATGAAAAGTCTCGAATGTTCCACGAGGGTATATAAAGTGCTGATTTTCGGGTCTCCAGGCCACTTCAGTAACATCTCTCATTGTGTAATTATGTAGCAGGGGGCGGGAAGCGCCTCTTTCTTCGGGCAGCAGTTCAACCACCAGGTAATAGCCGTTTTTTAACTTATTTTCTTGCCAGCTCAGCAGTTTAACCCTCGGGGCGGGTTCGAAACTTTCCTCATGTAACCTATATTTAAAATTGTAAAAGACACTTGGTATTAATTCTGTCTCTTTAACTACAAATTGGGATAGAGAGTGCCTAACCCTCTCGAGCTCCCATTCATTTTGTTTTGAGGTGACTACATTTTTATAACAGTTTCCCTTCTACTCGTAACGTCATAAAATTTTTCTATCGTGTCACCTCCGTAGTATGGGATTAGCCCTTGCATAAGCGGCCTAGTGCCAAATAGGTTTTAAAGAAAAGTATTAGGAGTGCAGTTACGCCTCCTCTCAACTTGGTATTTTGGGAGCCATGTAATTGCCCTGTTTCTTTATGGAATAGGCCTCTGTAGGTTGGGTATTTTTACCTCTGTTTTCATGTGCTTGGAGGTCAGCTTGAAGGTGGAGTTTGGTGTGGCCTTTGATAGGCTTGAACTTTGAGAGCGGGTTGCTCTTTCTTAAAGTTGGTTTCTGTGTGCCTCAAGTAGGCTTAACTGGATAATTGGGAGCAAATGCTCCTTGGTATGATTGGGGTTTTCTGCCCCTTTGTTGAACCTGGTGTATAAGTAAAGTGGGGCTAATTGCTCAAGAATTGTGAATCTGGGGCTCGAAGCCCAAAATCCATTAATAAACTGTAATTGTACTTTCTTAACTTGTGGATATACAAATGAGTTCCTGTTATACCGTACTTGTTATTCCTTGATCTTGAAAAGGAAATATAACCTCGTAAAATTTTAAATTAACTTTAATTTCGTAAGTTGAGACCTGTTCATCCCAGCACCTTCTTTCACCTTTGCACATCCACAATACACCGTAACATTAACATTTTTTTTTTTGCTAGGGGCTTTACGTCGCACCGACACAGATAGGTCTTATGGCGACGATGGGATAGGAAAGGACTAGGAGTTGGAAAGAAGCGGCCGTGGCCTTAATTAAGGTGCAGCCCCAGCATTTGCCTGGTGTGAAAATGGGAAACCACGGAAAACCATTTTCAGGGCTGCCGATAGTAGGATTCGAACCTACTATCTCCCGGATGCAACATTAACATTAACAATAATAATAATAATAATAATAATAATAATAATAATAATAATAATAATAATAATAATAACTGTATATTGAACCCGAGTGACTTAGGCCCATAATCAATCATGATTTGATCGGTAAAATAATATGAGACATTTATTGAAATACAGAGGAGTGTATTTGAAAATATTTCGTTTATGTAATGTTGAAATCAGAGCGAAGGAAGGACGACAGACTGGAGCCTGACGGATTAACTCAACCCGACAACTTTTAGCTACTTCACAGCAGGGGATATCATTAGTTGGCGTACAAGGAAATACAGAGTCCACAAATAAGTCTTGGTCAGGAAGAGGAAGGGGGAGAGTCATACAAAGAAAACCCACCACATGAGTAAGACCTTGGGATATTTTTGGTAGGACGGAAATTCCATGACCTCATGGAAAATTACAGCGGCTGAGTGTACGTTCGCTAGCCTAAGTTCGAGCAGGTGGAGATTTAAATCACGTGACCGCTTGCCGGCCAATAGTAAAAATTTGATGGGAGACTCAGTGATACCATCTTAAGGAATGATGGATGAGATATTTTCGTAACTACAAGAGTAATCAGTAATAAATTAGTATGAGTACGCGGATGAATGTAATGAATTTATTAGATGTCACGCATGGAAAAATAATCAATACTTATTGGCAAATTAAATAAATTGAAGGCTGGATTTCTTGGAAACCGGACAGCTTGAATCTCATTGGCTGAAAGAAGACCACGTTGTCAGGGACGCTTACAAAGGCGCGAAATGTGAGGAGCGAAATCCATCCATATCTCCTAAATCTGTGATCACCTGGAGTTCATATTTTATCCAGCAGATATGCTAGCGGAGTGGATTAATTTGATGTAAATTTTAACTTCCAATTCGGAGTGCAAGTACCGATATTAAAAATCCACCCCCTCCCTAAGGGGCATGACGTCAACAAATCCGCGGGAAATAGGCTTCATCCATATATACGGAGCTGAATTGACGGTCGCCAGCACACTTGTCTTGAATCGTTGGAGCTGAATTGACGGTCGCCAGCCACTTGTCTTGAATCGTTGGAGCTGAATTGACGGTCGCCAGCACACGTGAATTGAATATCGGGAGCTGAACTGTTGGTCGCCGGTAACTTAGAATTCTACGGACGTACAGTCATTTAATGGCGCGAGCATCCGCCAGTGTTTGTAAAGTGTGATCGCGCTCAAGCAACATGTTAAATCTGGAAATAGTTAACGTAGGATAGTGTTTGTTATTTATGAATAATCAGTGACGTAAAGTAATTATCCTGCAAGAGAGTAGTATAAAATATATCACCATAAGTACGTACATAATAGACTGTGTGACGAACAGTACTTTAAGGAAGTAGTAGCCTGTACTTAGCTATACCGAACCGATGTCATGAACACGTCAAGAATGCCGTATAAATCGGGCGTATCGCGGCGGGCGTAATAGTTGACACCACGTCGTACGTGTCCAGGTCCATTGTGCGGTAGGTGGACGAAGATTAAATAGTGTAAATATATTAAATTCTTGGGTCTAGGATAGAAATTCGTTGTATACAAATTAAAGCATACAGTGTTAACGTAGTAAATGGTGAAGGTTTGTGGTAATCAAGATATGAGTATAAAATAATAATGTGCCAGGAAATCTTTTGTGGAACTACGCCATCAAGGATGGAGGAGTAAAACGCAGAGAGGGGCTGGATGAAGCCTCTCGTCTGCAAAGCTGCAATGGAATACCGATAACTAAGATGAGTACTAAACTGTAAAATATATTTGGGAAATGTTATCGTGATGGGAAAAATGGGAAAAATTTGATTATACTTGGTTACCTTCTGTAACAAGATGGGTCGCTTAACGACCCCATCCTAAATTTGTAGCACGGACAGTAGTAAATCATAATAATGTAAATAATCGGGTCTTTTATGTATTCAGTTTGTTGGAGATGTAAATTTGTATATATAGTGTAGTACGTTAAGTCATGCATGCATTCATATTTTCTTTGTAGTCGATAATTTTCTTTACATTTGATTTTGATTATGCTAGTTAAATAAGACCCGATATGTGCTTTTATGTTTTGTCAATTTTAACGAGCCATTTAATGACATGGAAGGAAAATCCAGCTTCGCCATACCAAGAGTGTTTTGTTGAAATTAATATGGTCATATTTTCAAAGTGAAGTTGTTAAATTTGTGAGATGCGATTAATATAATATTGCCAAGTAAATCATATTTGGAGTGTTTAGTGCCAGAATAAATTGACTTTGTACAAGGGGTTATGCGTTAAACATAATAAGAGTGGACTACCGTATTACAGGCGAAATTATTATTTTTTTTTTAAATATTAATAATAATAATAAATAAATAATATAACTATTTTTTTTGTGAAGATATTTTTTTTAATACGTTTTGGAGATAATAATAATTCATGTAATTTATGTGATCAAGTGTTGAGTTTATTGGGAATCATTTAATGACGTGAGGTCGTTTTAATTTGGAATTAAAGTGCGTGATAACTTAATTTGATCGAATAATAATATTGAAATGTAGATCGGTGTTAATAATCCGTACATGTTAATGAACGTGTGGTTTAAATTACGGTCCAATTATTTTTTTACGTATAAATGTCGCGTTTTGAAGTTGCGATTCATTAGCCGGAACATGTAGTGCTAATATTACGAGACCATGATTGTCAAATTTTGGTAAATATAATTTCAAGATGTTACGATTATTTGTGGAGAATGAACTAAGGCATAGATCCAAATGAGATAGAAAATGTGAAAGAATTTGCAGTCAGATAATAAAAGGTCGTACGATGTCCGAAATGAATAAATAAGTCAGTTGATAATTCTGTGAGGAATAAATAAATGAATCGAGGAATATTGAGATAGAGAGGAAAATAAATTCCGTACGAGAGACACTTAGGATATTGATATGAGTGTAAAATG
Source organism: Anabrus simplex (assembly GCF_040414725.1). Taxonomy (NCBI): domain Eukaryota; kingdom Metazoa; phylum Arthropoda; class Insecta; order Orthoptera; family Tettigoniidae; genus Anabrus; species Anabrus simplex. Next base: position 239,508,736 of record NC_090269.1, read on the forward strand.
TACGGGCAGTGTCACAGAGAAATACTGAGTTACGCAGCGGGTAGAATTCGAACCCGTGACAGCATGTACGAAATAAATAGACTGCACAGCTATTCGTTGAGATACAACGGATTTAAGGATAATAAGAGTTCAGATTCCACAGAAATGGTCGTATATTGTATTCATTGTAATAACGAGTGAGGACAATCATGATATCGTGATAATAATAATAATAAATATTGCAGATAAAGGATTGGACCGCCTTAATTAATTGAGCGTTGATAAAGATGTTAAACGGGAATCTAATTGAGAATATGCAACCGATAATAATAACAATGTAAGGACGATGTTAAATCACCGCGGTCGGGTTAATAATAATTGTCATAATAATAACTGTAATGATGTCGTTGGTTGATCAGTGAATTAATTTGTAATTGCGACCGATATCTTAATATATAATTTGGCGGAAGTGACCGGTCTATTAATAATAATAACCTCTTAAGTGACGTGAATAACAATAATAATATCTTGAGTCACCTATTCAATAATAATAATAATAACCACGAGAGGGATATAATAATAATAATAATAACAGTAATAACCACTTTGTGTTTGCATCCCGCATAATAATGATGATATTAATCAAACGTGACAGTGCCAGGAACCGTTGAATAATAATAATAATAATAATAATAATAATAATAATAATAATAATAATAATAATAATAATAATAATAATAATAATAATAATAATAATAATTTCGAGGATGATAACTTTGTGGATTAAATTATTTGGTGACGATATCCCTCTATTCGTATGTTGAATAATGAGAATGATAATATTAGAGTCTTTTGGTATCTTTTTATTGTACGGTTTCCGTATGGGACGATGTGACAGTCATACTTGCGTGTTTGTTTACTTCGCTCGCGATGCGAGGGGGGTCACTGGCCACGGTATTTCCAACCGCTTCTCGTTATCTCATCTGTGTCAGTAGTCTACTGAGGCTAACTGGTGACAATTCAGATCACATGTAAATAATATGTAAATGCTAATTCATTGGTATGGCATCAGCTGGATATCGTAAGATAGGGACTGTCCGTGGAATCCAGTTTTCGCACTTCACGAGAAACATTACCCAGTCCGAGTACCGGTCTCGGAAAAATGTACATAGCCGGAGTACATCATCTTAGTTAAATCGGGAAGCCGACCGTAACATGGGTTATGCTCGGGCTCCCGATAGAAGGAAGCTATATCTTTGAGTGACGGTTCGATTCAAATGGAATCGATCCGTAAATTATACCTCCAAAATGTCATTTTATTTCAGAAGCAACGCAGCAAGATATTGATACCACTTGCGGTATGGCAAGTGATTTATATATGTAACATGTGTGTAAATTCAAATATTGTTGCCACGTGTATCAAAGTTTTATACGTCAAATGGCGTAATAAACCGCTCCTTCTGGCAAATTATTTCAAAGGAAACCACTCTCATAATCTTTTTATTGTAGTTAGATAATGCCCTTTTTAAAGTAATAGTCACTTCCTAGTCCTATCATGGAGTCCTTAAATTCAAGTTACAATCGAGCCTTCCCCCTTTTAATTTTAAGTTGCTCCGTTCATCCCCGTGTTCTATTATGCCGTTATATTTATATTTGATGATTTAAATAATGAACCGACACCCCTGAGATAAATGCTAGTCTGGGACTCGGGAGGTGGACGGGTGCAAAATGGCGCCCAACGTGGGGCTTTAAGAACGGCAAAGTGTTGCTTTAAGAACGGCAGAGAGGCCAATTTTATTGCTAATCAATTTTTATATTTTTATACTTTTTTTCAAAATTTTATATTTTTAAATTTTTGATTTTTATTAATTGATGACCGCATCACGGTCAAGTGTGTGTTCACTTGTAACGTAGTATCATGCTAGAGTAAGGTTAGTTTCGAACGGAGCTAGATTTGACTAGTTTATTAATATAATCCATTGCTAATCTCTTCAAGTTTGGCAATGATTCAAAATTCAATAAGCTCGAAGATTTGATGTTTCTCTTTTTCCCATATGGAATTTAATATTTTTTTTTGTTATTCAGGACTCCATTTAAATGTCATTGGACATGAGATGAATATTATAAACAGTTGTTTAGGAAGGTTTGAAATGGTAAAAATATTACTGAGCACCAGTTCAAGTTGTTATTTAAAAAGAGGTTGAGATGGTATAAATTAAAATTAACGTATTTCATGGCAGGAGATTTCCAACTTCATCGTTGTTTTTAATGTTGTTGTTGTTGTTATATTGGAGCGGTTTATTGTGAAATCTTAGGCGCAAGCCAGCATTCAAGGTGAATGACCTGCAAATGTAAACAAGTTTTATAGTCAAAATTTTTTTTTGTTAAATGAAAGTTAGTGTAGGGGTATAATGTCATAGGATAGGGCCTAGACCCAGTAGCGTATTCCTTCGTGTGCAGCAAGGCGAGAGGCCGATCGGCCCTTTTGCTTTCTCAAGAAAAGTTATAATGTCTGACGACGGTGGGGAGCGATCCCAGGACATGGTGGTAGAAGGACAGGGAGAGGTGAAAGCTCTCACGTTAGAGGACTTAATGCAAGCGTTGGCTTTGAATAATGTTGCATTGGAACGTAGGTTAGATCAAGTACAGGCCGATAGTGTTTCTGATAGACAGGAAATTATTCAACAAATGAAGGTTAATAGTGTTTCGTTAGAGAACAAAATAGACCAAGTGCAGGCTGATAATGTTTCAAATAAACATGAACTTGCAGAACAAATGAAGGTTAATAGTGTTTCACTAGAAAACAAAATAGACCAAGTACAGGCTGCGTGCGAAGTTAATAAAACAGAACTCAAGGCACAAATAGATGCAGTTCAGGCCGCGAGCGTAGCGATGGGACAGGAACTTAGGGACCAATTAACTCAAGTCCAGGAAGCATGTCACTTCGCGAAAGACGAATTAAAAGTGCACATGGATGCGTACATTACCATCGTTAATGAAAAGGTTGACCGCGTTAGAGATGAGGCTCAAATGGAACGCGCAGAAATTAAGGAAAAATTGAACGCTAGTGTCAAGGAACTCGCCGCTCTGCGATTAACTGATAAAAAAGACATAGAATCACACATAGAGGAAATTCGGGATGAGTGTAGGAAGGAGAATGACATCGTCCGGGGACAAGTAGAAGAAAAATGCGCGCAGATAGCTGGCACCTTGGACAAGCATGACAAGGGCATGAACGAGTTACGTGGGGAAGCCGCACGTACACTTGTCATCGTAGCAGGACTGAAAAACAAAGTCGAAGAACTAACTATAAATTTAGAAGACCGTAGCCAGAGAATAACCAAGTGCGAAGACGCAAACCTAGCGTTATTCCAGCGGACGGAAGACTTAACTGAACAGGGCCAATCATTCGCCGACACGGAAGTTCGCTTGTTAGAACAATGCAAGGCGTATAATGGGCAAAATTCCGGCACAAAAGAAATGTCAAGTTGTAATCCCGACGGAATGGATGACATGCGAAAAGACTTGGAGATGTTGAAGGCTAGGTTGGAACCATCAGCGTCTAGCCAAGATTTTAACCTCCAATATCGCGAATACGAACCCCATGATAACCAGGGGATTCATAAGAAAGGAGGCCTATCCCATGCTGATACACACGGTTTCAAGTTTGAAAACAGAGATGGGTCGTCTACGTCATCAAGTGCTATCCCGACATCGGTGGTACACGTCATTAAGATGTCTGATGACAAGCCACCAAAGTTCGATGCCCGTGGGCATGTCACCCCGAAAGGTTTCATCCGGGAAATCGCCAGTTATATAAGTGAGAATAAAATACCAGTAGAGCGACAACTGCGAACAGTCGAGAAATTCCTAGACGGAGCACCAGCTGTATGGTTCAGGGCTTTCTTGTATACTTTTGAAGATTTTGAAGGATTTCGGCGGGCTTTTCTCCAAAAGTTCTGGAGTATTCAGGAACAGCAGGAGTTAAGGCTGGAAGTATACTCCAGACGATATGCAACATCGTCACCAACGAAATTCTCTGATTACTTTGTGGCACAATTTCACAAGCTACGGGAGCTTGATAATCCAATGAGCGAAACAGAATTGATTAGCGCCATTGGAAAACAATTGCCATTCGAGGTCCAACGAATGATGATAGCGTCAAATGTCCAGACAGCTGTCGATGCGGAGGCTTTATTACGACAATTAGACCTCACAACGCATCATTCAAACCCAAGACAAATTAGGAGCAGGGACAAACAGGTGAATAATATCGAACGGACAATCGAACCGAAGACCACTAGTACGAAGAACCAGGGAACTAGTACTGATCCGGAACCTCGTCGAGCATATAATACGGAGTGGAAGCCGCGACAATGGACGAGACCAAGGAATTTTGCGGAAGGCAACCGGCAAACCAACCAAGGGAACTTTCGAGCTGACAGGGGATACCGTGGATGCCAGAGAAGTAATTACAGGCCGTATCCAGCTAGGAATCAAGGGAACCCGAGATATTACCAGGGAGGATCTCGTCAAGAGAAGGATGACAGATACCAAGAGTCTAGGCGGTACATAGAAGAGCTGAACAAGAGAAAATGGAAGGAGGCGATCCATGATCGAGGCCGTGATGAGGAAGCGACAGGAGCGGAGAGCTTGCAATTCCAAAGAGCAAGGAAAGGGGGCAGCAACTTGAACCCGAATGCACCGACGTTCGATTCGGGACAAGGAAACAAAGAGATGTGACTAGAAGCAGAGGATGAACGAGAGGAAGCAGATGACGAGCCGGAAGAAGATGATGTCGAAGAAGAGGATGAAGAAGATGACGGAAGGGAAGAAGAAGTCCAAGTAATCCATACACCAATTGAAGCAAGGCCATGTCCAGAGTGTGGAGAGATAGACAGCGACGTGCAGGAATTTGTCAATGCGATCCATGATATCGAAAGACAGAACGAGGAGTTAAGGGTCAGGAACCAGATGTTGAGAGACGAAATCAATAGCCGTCGCAGAACAGAGGATCCAATGTCAAATCATGATAGTGATGATAAGGACACATCATAAAAAAAAAAAATCTCATGATGCTCACTAGATTTTTTACCTGGGCAAGAGGAAGATGAACCCGAGTGACTTAGGCCCATAATCAATCATGATTTGATCGGTAAAATAATATGAGACATTTATTGAAATACAGAGGAGTGTATTTGAAAATATTTCGTTTATGTAATGTTGAAATCAGAGCGAAGGAAGGACGACAGACTGGAGCCTGACGGATTAACTCAACCCGACAACTTTTAGCTACTTCACAGCAGGGGATATCATTAGTTGGCGTACAAGGAAATACAGAGTCCACAAATAAGTCTTGGTCAGGAAGAGGAAGGGGGAGAGTCATACAAAGAAAACCCACCACATGAGTAAGACCTTGGGATATTTTTGGTAGGACGGAAATTCCATGACCTCATGGAAAATTACAGCGGCTGAGTGTACGTTCGCTAGCCTAAGTTCGAGCAGGTGGAGATTTAAATCACGTGACCGCTTGCCGGCCAATAGTAAAAATTTGATGGGAGACTCAGTGATACCATCTTAAGGAATGATGGATGAGATATTTTCGTAACTACAAGAGTAATCAGTAATAAATTAGTATGAGTACGCGGATGAATGTAATGAATTTATTAGATGTCACGCATGGAAAAATAATCAATACTTATTGGCAAATTAAATAAATTGAAGGCTGGATTTCTTGGAAACCGGACAGCTTGAATCTCATTGGCTGAAAGAAGACCACGTTGTCAGGGACGCTTACAAAGGCGCGAAATGTGAGGAGCGAAATCCATCCATATCTCCTAAATCTGTGATCACCTGGAGTTCATATTTTATCCAGCAGATATGCTAGCGGAGTGGATTAATTTGATGTAAATTTTAACTTCCAATTCGGAGTGCAAGTACCGATATTAAAAATCCACCCCCTCCCTAAGGGGCATGACGTCAACAAATCCGCGGGAAAAAGGCTTCATCCATATATACGGAGCTGAATTGACGGTCGCCAGCACACTTGTCTTGAATCGTTGGAGCTGAATTGACGGTCGCCAGCCACTTGTCTTGAATCGTTGGAGCTGAATTGACGGTCGCCAGCACACGTGAATTGAATATCGGGAGCTGAACTGTTGGTCGCCGGTAACTTAGAATTCTACGGACGTACAGTCATTTAATGGCGCGAGCATCCGCCAGTGTTTGTAAAGTGTGATCGCGCTCAAGCAACATGTTAAATCTGGAAATAGTTAACGTAGGATAGTGTTTGTTATTTATGAATAATCAGTGACGTAAAGTAATTATCCTGCAAGAGAGTAGTATAAAATATATCACCATAAGTACGTACATAATAGACTGTGTGACGAACAGTACTTTAAGGAAGTAGTAGCCTGTACTTAGCTATACCGAACCGATGTCATGAACACGTCAAGAATGCCGTATAAATCGGGCGTATCGCGGCGGGCGTAATAGTTGACACCACGTCGTACGTGTCCAGGTCCATTGTGCGGTAGGTGGACGAAGATTAAATAGTGTAAATATATTAAATTCTTGGGTCTAGGATAGAAATTCGTTGTATACAAATTAAAGCATACAGTGTTAACGTAGTAAATGGTGAAGGTTTGTGGTAATCAAGATATGAGTATAAAATAATAATGTGCCAGGAAATCTTTTGTGGAACTACGCCATCAAGGATGGAGGAGTAAAACGCAGAGAGGGGCTGGATGAAGCCTCTCGTCTGCAAAGCTGCAATGGAATACCGATAACTAAGATGAGTACTAAACTGTAAAATATATTTGGGAAATGTTATCGTGATGGGAAAAATGGGAAAAATTTGATTATACTTGGTTACCTTCTGTAACAAGATGGGTCGCTTAACGACCCCATCCTAAATTTGTAGCACGGACAGTAGTAAATCATAATAATGTAAATAATCGGGTCTTTTATGTATTCAGTTTGTTGGAGATGTAAATTTGTATATATAGTGTAGTACGTTAAGTCATGCATGCATTCATATTTTCTTTGTAGTCGATAATTTTCTTTACATTTGATTTTGATTATGCTAGTTAAATAAGACCCGATATGTGCTTTTATGTTTTGTCAATTTTAACGAGCCATTTAATGACATGGAAGGAAAATCCAGCTTCGCCATACCAAGAGTGTTTTGTTGAAATTAATATGGTCATATTTTCAAAGTGAAGTTGTTAAATTTGTGAGATGCGATTAATATAATATTGCCAAGTAAATCATATTTGGAGTGTTTAGTGCCAGAATAAATTGACTTTGTACAAGGGGTTATGCGTTAAACATAATAAGAGTGGACTACCGTATTACAGGCGAAATTATTTTTTTTTTAAATATTAATAATAATAATAAATAAATAATATAACTATTTTTTTTGTGAAGATATTTTTTTTAATACGTTTTGGAGATAATAATAATTCATGTAATTTATGTGATCAAGTGTTGAGTTTATTGGGAATCATTTAATGACGTGAGGTCGTTTTAATTTGGAATTAAAGTGCGTGATAACTTAATTTGATCGAATAATAATATTGAAATGTAGATCGGTGTTAATAATCCGTACATGTTAATGAACGTGTGGTTTAAATTACGGTCCAATTATTTTTTTACGTATAAATGTCGCGTTTTGAAGTTGCGATTCATTAGCCGGAACATGTAGTGCTAATATTACGAGACCATGATTGTCAAATTTTGGTAAATATAATTTCAAGATGTTACGATTATTTGTGGAGAATGAACTAAGGCATAGATCCAAATGAGATAGAAAATGTGAAAGAATTTGCAGTCAGATAATAAAAGGTCGTACGATGTCCGAAATGAATAAATAAGTCAGTTGATAATTCTGTGAGGAATAAATAAATGAATCGAGGAATATTGAGATAGAGAGGAAAATAAATTCCGTACGAGAGACACTTAGGATATTGATATGAGTGTAAAATGTACGGGCAGTGTCACAGAGAAATACTGAGTTACGCAGCGGGTAGAATTCGAACCCGTGACAGCATGTACGAAATAAATAGACTGCACAGCTATTCGTTGAGATACAACGGATTTAAGGATAATAAGAGTTCAGATTCCACAGAAATGGTCGTATATTGTATTCATTGTAATAACGAGTGAGGACAATCATGATATCGTGATAATAATAATAATAAATATTGCAGATAAAGGATTGGACCGCCTTAATTAATTGAGCGTTGATAAAGATGTTAAACGGGAATCTAATTGAGAATATGCAACCGATAATAATAACAATGTAAGGACGATGTTAAATCACCGCGGTCGGGTTAATAATAATTGTCATAATAATAACTGTAATGATGTCGTTGGTTGATCAGTGAATTAATTTGTAATTGCGACCGATATCTTAATATATAATTTGGCGGAAGTGACCGGTCTATTAATAATAATAACCTCTTAAGTGACGTGAATAACAATAATAATATCTTGAGTCACCTATTCAATAATAATAATAATAACCACGAGAGGGATATAATAATAATAATAACAGTAATAACCACTTTGTGTTTGCATCCCGCATAATAATGATGATATTAATCAAACGTGACAGTGCCAGGAACCGTTGAATAATAATAATAATAATAATAATAATAATAATAATAATAATAATAATAATAATAATAATTTCGAGGATGATAACTTTGTGGATTAAATTATTTGGTGACGATATCCCTCTATTCGTATGTTGAATAATGAGAATGATAATATTAGAGTCTTTTGGTATCTTTTTATTGTACGGTTTCCGTATGGGACGATGTGACAGTCATACTTGCGTGTTTGTTTACTTCGCTCGCGATGCGAGGGGGGTCACTGGCCACGGTATTTCCAACCGCTTCTCGTTATCTCATCTGTGTCAGTAGTCTACTGAGGCTAACTGGTGACAATTCAGATCACATGTAAATAATATGTAAATGCTAATTCATTGGTATGGCATCAGCTGGATATCGTAAGATAGGGACTGTCCGTGGAATCCAGTTTTCGCACTTCACGAGAAACATTACCCAGTCCGAGTACCGGTCTCGGAAAAATGTACATAGCCGGAGTACATCATCTTAGTTAAATCGGGAAGCCGACCGTAACATGGGTTATGCTCGGGCTCCCGATAGAAGGAAGCTATATCTTTGAGTGACGGTTCGATTCAAATGGAATCGATCCGTAAATTATACCTCCAAAATGTCATTTTATTTCAGAAGCAACGCAGCAAGATATTGATACCACTTGCGGTATGGCAAGTGATTTATATATGTAACATGTGTGTAAATTCAAATATTGTTGCCACGTGTATCAAAGTTTTATACGTCAAATGGCGTAATAAACCGCTCCTTCTGGCAAATTATTTCAAAGGAAACCACTCTCATAATCTTTTTATTGTAGTTAGATAATGCCCTTTTTAAAGTAATAGTCACTTCCTAGTCCTATCATGGAGTCCTTAAATTCAAGTTACAATCGAGCCTTCCCCCTTTTAATTTTAAGTTGCTCCGTTCATCCCCGTGTTCTATTATGCCGTTATATTTATATTTGATGATTTAAATAATGAACCGACACCCCTGAGATAAATGCTAGTCTGGGACTCGGGAGGTGGACGGGTGCAAAATGGCGCCCAACGTGGGGCTTTAAGAACGGCAAAGTGTTGCTTTAAGAACGGCAGAGAGGCCAATTTTATTGCTAATCAATTTTTATATTTTTATACTTTTTTTCAAAATTTTATATTTTTAAATTTTTGATTTTTATTAATTGATGACCGCATCACGGTCAAGTGTGTGTTCACTTGTAACGTAGTATCATGCTAGAGTAAGGTTAGTTTCGAACGGAGCTAGATTTGACTAGTTTATTAATATAATCCATTGCTAATCTCTTCAAGTTTGGCAATGATTCAAAATTCAATAAGCTCGAAGATTTGATGTTTCTCTTTTTCCCATATGGAATTTAATATTTTTTTTTGTTATTCAGGACTCCATTTAAATGTCATTGGACATGAGATGAATATTATAAACAGTTGTTTAGGAAGGTTTGAAATGGTAAAAATATTACTGAGCACCAGTTCAAGTTGTTATTTAAAAAGAGGTTGAGATGGTATAAATTAAAATTAACGTATTTCATGGCAGGAGATTTCCAACTTCATCGTTGTTTTTAATGTTGTTGTTGTTGTTATATTGGAGCGGTTTATTGTGAAATCTTAGGCGCAAGCCAGCATTCAAGGTGAATGACCTGCAAATGTAAACAAGTTTTATAGTCAAAATTTTTTTTTGTTAAATGAAAGTTAGTGTAGGGGTATAATGTCATAGGATAGGGCCTAGACCCAGTAGCGTATTCCTTCGTGTGCAGCAAGGCGAGAGGCCGATCGGCCCTTTTGCTTTCTCAAGAAAAGTTATAATGTCTGACGACGGTGGGGAGCGATCCCAGGACATGGTGGTAGAAGGACAGGGAGAGGTGAAAGCTCTCACGTTAGAGGACTTAATGCAAGCGTTGGCTTTGAATAATGTTGCATTGGAACGTAGGTTAGATCAAGTACAGGCCGATAGTGTTTCTGATAGACAGGAAATTATTCAACAAATGAAGGTTAATAGTGTTTCGTTAGAGAACAAAATAGACCAAGTGCAGGCTGATAATGTTTCAAATAAACATGAACTTGCAGAACAAATGAAGGTTAATAGTGTTTCACTAGAAAACAAAATAGACCAAGTACAGGCTGCGTGCGAAGTTAATAAAACAGAACTCAAGGCACAAATAGATGCAGTTCAGGCCGCGAGCGTAGCGATGGGACAGGAACTTAGGGACCAATTAACTCAAGTCCAGGAAGCATGTCACTTCGCGAAAGACGAATTAAAAGTGCACATGGATGCGTACATTACCATCGTTAATGAAAAGGTTGACCGCGTTAGAGATGAGGCTCAAATGGAACGCGCAGAAATTAAGGAAAAATTGAACGCTAGTGTCAAGGAACTCGCCGCTCTGCGATTAACTGATAAAAAAGACATAGAATCACACATAGAGGAAATTCGGGATGAGTGTAGGAAGGAGAATGACATCGTCCGGGGACAAGTAGAAGAAAAATGCGCGCAGATAGCTGGCACCTTGGACAAGCATGACAAGGGCATGAACGAGTTACGTGGGGAAGCCACACGTACACTTGTCATCGTAGCAGGACTGAAAAACAAAGTCGAAGAACTAACTATAAATTTAGAAGACCGTAGCCAGAGAATAACCAAGTGCGAAGACGCAAACCTAGCGTTATTCCAGCGGACGGAAGACTTAACTGAACAGGGCCAATCATTCGCCGACACGGAAGTTCGCTTGTTAGAACAATGCAAGGCGTATAATGGGCAAAATTCCGGCACAAAAGAAATGTCAAGTTGTAATCCCGACGGAATGGATGACATGCGAAAAGACTTGGAGATGTTGAAGGCTAGGTTGGAACCATCAGCGTCTAGCCAAGATTTTAACCTCCAATATCGCGAATACGAACCCCATGATAACCAGGGGATTCATAAGAAAGGAGGCCTATCCCATGCTGATACACACGGTTTCAAGTTTGAAAACAGAGATGGGTCGTCTACGTCATCAAGTGCTATCCCGACATCGGTGGTACACGTCATTAAGATGTCTGATGACAAGCCACCAAAGTTCGATGCCCGTGGGCATGTCACCCCGAAAGGTTTCATCCGGGAAATCGCCAGTTATATAAGTGAGAATAAAATACCAGTAGAGCGACAACTGCGAACAGTCGAGAAATTCCTAGACGGAGCACCAGCTGTATGGTTCAGGGCTTTCTTGTATACTTTTGAAGATTTTGAAGGATTTCGGCGGGCTTTTCTCCAAAAGTTCTGGAGTATTCAGGAACAGCAGGAGTTAAGGCTGGAAGTATACTCCAGACGATATGCAACATCGTCACCAACGAAATTCTCTGATTACTTTGTGGCACAATTTCACAAGCTACGGGAGCTTGATAATCCAATGAGCGAAACAGAATTGATTAGCGCCATTGGAAAACAATTGCCATTCGAGGTCCAACGAATGATGATAGCGTCAAATGTCCAGACAGCTGTCGATGCGGAGGCTTTATTACGACAATTAGACCTCACAACGCATCATTCAAACCCAAGACAAATTAGGAGCAGGGACAAACAGGTGAATAATATCGAACGGACAATCGAACCGAAGACCACTAGTACGAAGAACCAGGGAACTAGTACTGATCCGGAACCTCGTCGAGCATATAATACGGAGTGGAAGCCGCGACAATGGACGAGACCAAGGAATTTTGCGGAAGGCAACCGGCAAACCAACCAAGGGAACTTTCGAGCTGACAGGGGATACCGTGGATGCCAGAGAAGTAATTACAGGCCGTATCCAGCTAGGAATCAAGGGAACCCGAGATATTACCAGGGAGGATCTCGTCAAGAGAAGGATGACAGATACCAAGAGTCTAGGCGGTACATAGAAGAGCTGAACAAGAGAAAATGGAAGGAGGCGATCCATGATCGAGGCCGTGATGAGGAAGCGACAGGAGCGGAGAGCTTGCAATTCCAAAGAGCAAGGAAAGGGGGCAGCAACTTGAACCCGAATGCACCGACGTTCGATTCGGGACAAGGAAACAAAGAGATGTGACTAGAAGCAGAGGATGAACGAGAGGAAGCAGATGACGAGCCGGAAGAAGATGATGTCGAAGAAGAGGATGAAGAAGATGACGGAAGGGAAGAAGAAGTCCAAGTAATCCATACACCAATTGAAGCAAGGCCATGTCCAGAGTGTGGAGAGATAGACAGCGACGTGCAGGAATTTGTCAATGCGATCCATGATATCGAAAGACAGAACGAGGAGTTAAGGGTCAGGAACCAGATGTTGAGAGACGAAATCAATAGCCGTCGCAGAACAGAGGATCCAATGTCAAATCATGATAGTGATGATAAGGACACATCATAAAAAAAAAAAAATCTCATGATGCTCACTAGATTTTTTACCTGGGCAAGAGGAAGATGAACCCGAGTGACTTAGGCCCATAATCAATCATGATTTGATCGGTAAAATAATATGAGACATTTATTGAAATACAGAGGAGTGTATTTGAAAATATTTCGTTTATGTAATGTTGAAATCAGAGCGAAGGAAGGACGACAGACTGGAGCCTGACGGATTAACTCAACCCGACAACTTTTAGCTACTTCACAGCAGGGGATATCATTAGTTGGCGTACAAGGAAATACAGAGTCCACAAATAAGTCTTGGTCAGGAAGAGGAAGGGGGAGAGTCATACAAAGAAAACCCACCACATGAGTAAGACCTTGGGATATTTTTGGTAGGACGGAAATTCCATGACCTCATGGAAAATTACAGCGGCTGAGTGTACGTTCGCTAGCCTAAGTTCGAGCAGGTGGAGATTTAAATCACGTGACCGCTTGCCGGCCAATAGTAAAAATTTGATGGGAGACTCAGTGATACCATCTTAAGGAATGATGGATGAGATATTTTCGTAACTACAAGAGTAATCAGTAATAAATTAGTATGAGTACGCGGATGAATGTAATGAATTTATTAGATGTCACGCATGGAAAAATAATCAATACTTATTGGCAAATTAAATAAATTGAAGGCTGGATTTCTTGGAAACCGGACAGCTTGAATCTCATTGGCTGAAAGAAGACCACGTTGTCAGGGACGCTTACAAAGGCGCGAAATGTGAGGAGCGAAATCCATCCATATCTCCTAAATCTGTGATCACCTGGAGTTCATATTTTATCCAGCAGATATGCTAGCGGAGTGGATTAATTTGATGTAAATTTTAACTTCCAATTCGGAGTGCAAGTACCGATATTAAAAATCCACCCCCTCCCTAAGGGGCATGACGTCAACAAATCCGCGGGAAAAAGGCTTCATCCATATATACGGAGCTGAATTGACGGTCGCCAGCACACTTGTCTTGAATCGTTGGAGCTGAATTGACGGTCGCCAGCCACTTGTCTTGAATCGTTGGAGCTGAATTGACGGTCGCCAGCACACGTGAATTGAATATCGGGAGCTGAACTGTTGGTCGCCGGTAACTTAGAATTCTACTGACGTACAGTCATTTAATGGCGCGAGCATCCGCCAGTGTTTGTAAAGTGTGATCGCGCTCAAGCAACATGTTAAATCTGGAAATAGTTAACGCAGGATAGTGTTTGTTATTTATGAATAATCAGTGACGTAAAGTAATTATCCTGCAAGAGAGTAGTATAAAATATATCACCATAAGTACGTACATAATAGACTGTGTGACGAACAGTACTTTAAGGAAGTAGTAGCCTGTACTTAGCTATACCGAACCGATGTCATGAACACGTCAAGAATGCCGTATAAATCGGGCGTATCGCGGCGGGCGTAATAGTTGACACCACGTCGTACGTGTCCAGGTCCATTGTGCGGTAGGTGGACGAAGATTAAATAGTGTAAATATATTAAATTCTTGGGTCTAGGATAGAAATTCGTTGTATACAAATTAAAGCATACAGTGTTAACGTAGTAAATGGTGAAGGTTTGTGGTAATCAAGATATGAGTATAAAATAATAATGTGCCAGGAAATCTTTTGTGGAACTACGCCATCAAGGATGGAGGAGTAAAACGCAGAGAGGGGCTGGATGAAGCCTCTCGTCTGCAAAGCTGCAATGGAATACCGATAACTAAGATGAGTACTAAACTGTAAAATATATTTGGGAAATGTTATCGTGATGGGAAAAATGGGAAAAATTTGATTATACTTGGTTACCTTCTGTAACAAGATGGGTCGCTTAACGACCCCATCCTAAATTTGTAGCACGGACAGTAGTAAATCATAATAATGTAAATAATCGGGTCTTTTATGTATTCAGTTTGTTGGAGATGTAAATTTGTATATATAGTGTAGTACGTTAAGTCATGCATGCATTCATATTTTCTTTGTAGTCGATAATTTTCTTTACATTTGATTTTGATTATGCTAGTTAAATAAGACCCGATATGTGCTTTTATGTTTTGTCAATTTTAACGAGCCATTTAATGACATGGAAGGAAAATCCAGCTTCGCCATACCAAGAGTGTTTTGTTGAAATTAATATGGTCATATTTTCAAAGTGAAGTTGTTAAATTTGTGAGATGCGATTAATATAATATTGCCAAGTAAATCATATTTGGAGTGTTTAGTGCCAGAATAAATTGACTTTGTACAAGGGGTTATGCGTTAAACATAATAAGAGTGGACTACCGTATTACAGGCGAAATTATTATTTTTTTTTAAATATTAATAATAATAATAAATAAATAATATAACTATTTTTTTTGTGAAGATATTTTTTTTAATACGTTTTGGAGATAATAATAATTCATGTAATTTATGTGATCAAGTGTTGAGTTTATTGGGAATCATTTAATGACGTGAGGTCGTTTTAATTTGGAATTAAAGTGCGTGATAACTTAATTTGATCGAATAATAATATTGAAATGTAGATCGGTGTTAATAATCCGTACATGTTAATGAACGTGTGGTTTAAATTACGGTCCAATTATTTTTTTACGTATAAATGTCGCGTTTTGAAGTTGCGATTCATTAGCCGGAACATGTAGTGCTAATATTACGAGACCATGATTGTCAAATTTTGGTAAATATAATTTCAAGATGTTACGATTATTTGTGGAGAATGAACTAAGGCATAGATCCAAATGAGATAGAAAATGTGAAAGAATTTGCAGTCAGATAATAAAAGGTCGTACGATGTCCGAAATGAATAAATAAGTCAGTTGATAATTCTGTGAGGAATAAATAAATGAATCGAGGAATATTGAGATAGAGAGGAAAATAAATTCCGTACGAGAGACACTTAGGATATTGATATGAGTGTAAAATGTACGGGCAGTGTCACAGAGAAATACTGAGTTACGCAGCGGGTAGAATTCGAACCCGTGACAGCATGTACGAAATAAATAGACTGCACAGCTATTCGTTGAGATACAACGGATTTAAGGATAATAAGAGTTCAGATTCCACAGAAATGGTCGTATATTGTATTCATTGTAATAACGAGTGAGGACAATCATGATATCGTGATAATAATAATAATAAATATTGCAGATAAAGGATTGGACCGCCTTAATTAATTGAGCGTTGATAAAGATGTTAAACGGGAATCTAATTGAGAATATGCAACCGATAATAATAACAATGTAAGGACGATGTTAAATCACCGCGGTCGGGTTAATAATAATTGTCATAATAATAACTGTAATGATGTCGTTGGTTGATCAGTGAATTAATTTGTAATTGCGACCGATATCTTAATATATAATTTGGCGGAAGTGACCGGTCTATTAATAATAATAACCTCTTAAGTGACGTGAATAACAATAATAATATCTTGAGTCACCTATTCAATAATAATAATAATAACCACGAGAGGGATATAATAATAATAATAACAGTAATAACCACTTTGTGTTTGCATCCCGCATAATAATGATGATATTAATCAAACGTGACAGTGCCAGGAACCGTTGAATAATAATAATAATAATAATAATAATAATAATAATAATAATAATAATAATAATAATAATTTCGAGGATGATAACTTTGTGGATTAAATTATTTGGTGACGATATCCCTCTATTCGTATGTTGAATAATGAGAATGATAATATTAGAGTCTTTTGGTATCTTTTTATTGTACGGTTTCCGTATGGGACGATGTGACAGTCATACTTGCGTGTTTGTTTACTTCGCTCGCGATGCGAGGGGGGTCACTGGCCACGGTATTTCCAACCGCTTCTCGTTATCTCATCTGTGTCAGTAGTCTACTGAGGCTAACTGGTGACAATTCAGATCACATGTAAATAATATGTAAATGCTAATTCATTGGTATGGCATCAGCTGGATATCGTAAGATAGGGACTGTCCGTGGAATCCAGTTTTCGCACTTCACGAGAAACATTACCCAGTCCGAGTACCGGTCTCGGAAAAATGTACATAGCCGGAGTACATCATCTTAGTTAAATCGGGAAGCCGACCGTAACATGGGTTATGCTCGGGCTCCCGATAGAAGGAAGCTATATCTTTGAGTGACGGTTCGATTCAAATGGAATCGATCCGTAAATTATACCTCCAAAATGTCATTTTATTTCAGAAGCAACGCAGCAAGATATTGATATCACTTGCGGTATGGCAAGTGATTTATATATGTAACATGTGTGTAAATTCAAATATTGTTGCCACGTGTATCAAAGTTTTATACGTCAAATGGCGTAATAAACCGCTCCTTCTGGCAAATTATTTCAAAGGAAACCACTCTCATAATCTTTTTATTGTAGTTAGATAATGCCCTTTTTAAAGTAATAGTCACTTCCTAGTCCTATCATGGAGTCCTTAAATTCAAGTTACAATCGAGCCTTCCCCCTTTTAATTTTAAGTTGCTCCGTTCATCCCCGTGTTCTATTATGCCGTTATATTTATATTTGATGATTTAAATAATGAACCGACACCCCTGAGATAAATGCTAGTCTGGGACTCGGGAGGTGGACGGGTGCAATATGGATCCGTAAAAAGAGTGGAAAAATATTTAGGGGAATACATACAAATAGGAGGATCAAACAAGGCGTCTAACATAGAATGAACGGAAAAACTCCAGAAAGCATAAAAACTCACATGTTCACATTATAAGAAAAGCATATCAAGACAGGCCAAATTTAGACACTACAAAACAGTCGTTTTACCAGAAGCATTGTATGCGTCAGAAAGACCACAATTGGAGCACCAGGCATCAAAGAGACAAAAAAAATAGAACGTAAAATTCTCAGAAAAATATTTGAACCAATACAAAGAGATGACATATGGATGAAACGACCTACCGAAGAGCTGTACCAGCACACTGACAGACTCACAGACATGATCAGGAAACGCAGACTAACTTTCTATGGGCACACACAGAGAATGGACAACAACAGATTTACAAAGAAAATTTTGATGTAGTAAACAGTTCAAGCAAGGAAACAAATTGGTATTAAGAAATAGAGGAAGACTTAAAGAAGGTGGGGATCAACAAGCAAATGATAGGAGACAGAAAAGAATTCAGGAACAAAATTAGGAATACAAAATTTATAGTAAATGAGAAGAAGAAGAAGAAGAAGAAGAAGAAGAAGAAGAAGAAGACAGGAACATTGTGGACAGAACAAAGGAAACAGGAACACAGCCAAAGGATGAAGAGATTTTGGGGTGAGAAGAGATAATAAAAATGTTATTTGTTTTACGTCCCACTAACCACGTTTTAAGGTCTTCGGAGACGCCGAGGTGCCGAAATTTAGTCCCGCAGGAGTTCTTTTACGTGCCAGTAAATCTACCGACACGAGGCTGTCGTATTTGAGCACCTTCAAATACCACCGGACTAAGCCAGGATCGAACCTGCCAAGTTGGGATTAGAAGGCCAGCGCCTTAACCGTCTGAGCCACTCAGCCCGGCTATCACCCGATTTAAGGACCGGACAACCCCTACTTATTTTCCACATGCCCGGAAATGTTTAAGTTTTTAGAATTAAACTGTAGATAATACATAAAGGTGTCCTTAGTATTTCAGCACAGCCATGCAATTAATATGGTGGTATGCTATCGGGACCATTTGATTTACTAGACTTCAGCTTCCTTACTAGTTTTGAAAACACATTTTCACCAATATAAAAAAAATGGCAAAATATAAGTGTTTCTAACATATCCGATTCTGTAACAGAGTAAGAAGGTATCCGTTGAGAATAAATTCCTGTAAAATATGAATCAAAGCCGTCCGCTCTTTACTATTATTCAATATAGCTCCTCCGTTGAACTTTTACCTGGGGAACGTAAGAGGATTGAAGGCCAGGTAGGGAATACAAAACTGGAATCGGTGGATCATTTCAAATACTAAGGGTGTGTATTCTCCTATAATAGTAGTATGTTAAGTGAAATTGAGTCAGGCTCAATAAATCTAATTCAGTGTCCAACGTGTTTTTGATCTAATTGCCTGTAATAACCTACCACTAATCCCACAGTTCCTCAGTATGATTGACATACAGTATATTCCCTTGATACTCGGCCATATTCTTTCTCGAAATCTACGAAACATAAGCATAACTGTCTATTCCTCTCAACAATACGTATAAAGAAAATATAGTCCTCACAGCTCCTCTGTGGTAAAAAAAAAAAAAAAAAAAAAGAACAATACTGATTTATATCCAGCGTACTCGCCGTCCTCTCCAAAATATTCCCCACCGAGCTCGATAGCTTCAGTCGCTTAAGTGCGGCCAGTATCCAGTATTCGGGAGATAGTGGGTTCGAACCGCACTGTCGGCAGCCATGAAAATGGTTTTCCGTCGTTTCCCATTTTCACACCAAGCAAATGCTGTGGCTGTACCTTAATGAAGGCCACGGACGCTTCCTTTCCACTCCTAGCTCTTTCCTGTCCCATCGTCGCCATAAGACCTATATGTTTCGGTGCGACGTAAAGCAACTTACAGAAGAAAAAAAAAACAAGAAAAAAACAACTTCCCCACATTTATCCATCACCTTCTCATAGCCTTCAGTTTTATTTACAATTTGAAAAATAATGAAAACTATAATTCTCTTCCGCAGAATCAATATCGCAGGTAACAGTCGGCGTTACACTCGTGGAGACACGAGAGAGGGGAATCTTGTTTATTATTCACATGCTACTAACATACGAGAACCGCATATTCTTTGACGACAAACGTGAAAAGACTTTTTTCTGGAATTTCACACAATACTTATAATGCCGTATCGTAATAATAATAATAATAATAATAATAATAATAATAATAATAATAATAATAATAATTCGTAACGAGGTTTGTAAAAGTCCTTCTTCTTGACTGAATGGTCAGCGTCGATGCCTTCGGTCCAGAGCGTCCAGGGTTCGATTCCCGGCGGGGTCGGCGATTTTAATCGTGTATGATTCTCTTGACTCGGGGACTAGGTGTTTGTGTTCGTCTCAATACCCTCTTCTTCATACACTCAAAACGCAATACACGACGAACCACTACAGAAACACGCAATAGTGAATACAGGGCCGAGTTGATATATATGGGACACAGCCCCCAACCGCGACCCTTCCAAGGTGTGGGGAGAGGGGTAAGAAAAGAAGAATTGAGACAAAAATTTGCTTCGTATAAATTTGCAGCGACTGGAATTCGTCTTTATATGATGAACGTGTTGAGTAAGAATTTCAAATGACACAGGGATAGACTTTCGTGAATATGTAGTATGAATCGAATGATGCATATTACGATTGTGAACTGGTCTTGAAATTGAAATAGTAGTCGGCAATATCCCGTACAGTGGGGAGGACACGGATGTGTGTTATTTTCTCTGATCTTCATCTTTTGAATAAATGTCAAGTCTAAAATGCAAGCTGTGTAGTTTGTGCTCCGTCCTCGATCCAGTTGTAGGTTCGTGGATGGGAGGGGTTGTGCAAAATAGTAAGATTATGACGTAAAGCCACGAATCTTGTTACTGTATATGTACGCAGTTTCGGTTTTTATACGATGTTACTCTGTTCAATACTCACGCAAGTATTACTTAACATATAAAGAGAAAATTAAAGTAAACTGCGAACGTTGAAGCGACGACAAAACGCAATAAAATCACTATAAACACATGTGACTATAATATACTTTCCGTATAATTGAACTTAAGTATGTTATTCTGGTACTTTACTATACAAAGATAATTATTTTTACTACTAAAATTATGAATTTAACAAAGTAACAACTGTCTTAAGCAGGGCCTCTCAAACGCCCAAAATCTCACGCGTGCAAATTGAGGTGCAGAGTTCCTGTGCACAGCGCATCGGTCCCATTCGGCTCGGCTCGGACCAACGCTTCGTCTCTGGGCTATTCGGCTAAGCTCGGCCCAACTCGGCTCGGATTTGGAGTGCTACGGAGCAAGTGAGGAAGAGGGAGACAAGCGGAGCGAGCGAGACAGGCGTGGGGGTCTGCACTCTGGTCAACCAAGCGAAGTCGTCTTTTGCACCGTGCACAGTGCACATACCAGGTGCATGCACTCTGAGAGGCCCTGGTCTTAAGGGTAGTTCCTTAAGGCAGTATTATTGGACCTTTATGTTTTATTTATAAATGAAACGAGTAAAGAACTGGAATCAGAGAGAAGAAGTTTTGCGGATGATGTTATATTGCATAGAGTAATAAATAAGTTACAGGATTGTGAACAACTGCAAAAAGACCTTCACAATGTTATGAGATGGACAGCAGACAATGGTATGATGGTAAATGCCGTGAAAAATCAGGCTGTGAGCTTCACCGAGAGGAAAAGTCCTGTATTGATGGCGTGATTCTCAAGGGGATCACTGTAAGTCACTAGGTGTTAATATGAGGGAAGATCTTCATTGGGGTAATCAAATAAACGGGATTTTAAATAAAGGTTTAAAATATCTTCATATAAAGGAAGGAGGTAAAAGAGAGGACATAATTTATAAGTCACTGATAAGACCCCAATTAGAGTGTGGTTTCAGTGTATGGGACCCCTCACTAGGGTTACTTGATTCGAGAACTGAAAAAAACAAAACAAAGAAAAGCAGTACAATTTTATCTGGGTGATATCCGACAAAAGAGTAGTGTTACAAAATATTGCAAAATTTGGGCTGGGAAGACTTGGGAGTAAGGAGAGGACCTGCTCGTCTAAGCGGAATGTTCCGTGCTGTCATTGGAGAGATGGCGTGCAATGACATATAAGACGAATAGGGTGGTGTAGTTAAAAGTAGGATAAATCACAATATGAAGAAAAAGTTGGAAAAATAAGACAAGTTAAGGCAAATATTCGTGTATAGGAAGAGGAGTTCGGAATAATTTATAAAGGGATGTGTTTGATAGATTTCCAATTTTTTTGAAATTATTTAAGAAAGCACTAGGTAAATAAGGGGCTGCCTGGCCGAGGCGGTAAAGGCGTGCTCGGTTCTCCCGGAAGGACGTGGGTTCGAATCCCCGTCAGGAAGTCGTAAAATTTAAGAAATAAGATTTCCACTTCCGGAGGTGCATATGGCCCTGAGGTTCACTCAGCCTACACCAAAAATGAGTACCAGGTTACTTCCTGGGGGCAAAGGCGGCCGGGCGTAGAGCTAACCACTCTACCCCATCAAGTGCCGAGGTTACGGATAGTGGAAGCCTTTACCTTCCACCCCTCCAAGGGCCTTCATGGCCTGCACGGAGAAGACTTTGCTTTTTGCTTTTACTAGGTAAATAACTGACAGGATATCTGCTACCTGGGAGACAGCCCTAAACGCAGATTAGTAGTGATTAATTGATTGCCGAAAATGATGTGCTCTTGCGGAATTTATTTCCTTCAGTTTGGCACTATTCTAGTACGAAATAGTATCCTTTGTGGATCAGTGTCA
Organism: Anabrus simplex; assembly: GCF_040414725.1. Lineage (NCBI taxonomy): Eukaryota > Metazoa > Arthropoda > Insecta > Orthoptera > Tettigoniidae > Anabrus > Anabrus simplex. Next base: position 239,531,168 of record NC_090269.1, read on the forward strand.
ATTTGACGAAACTTTTAAGTGTATCATCAGATATATTTTACTGGTCAACATCGTACGACATGGAGTGCGAAATGAACATTTCTTCCACCCTTCAAAAATTATGTACACGGTAGCGGAAGCCATATTATTATTATTATTATTATTATTATTATTATTATTATTATTATTATTATTATTATTATTATTATTATTATTATGTTAAGGAGCGCAAGTGTCCGTCTCCTCACCATTTTTGTTTTTGGACCAGTAAATTTAACCTTTCGTTTTTACCAAAGGCCTTGTAGAATGGGTATTGGTTACCCCTGTTAAACTCTATTTCATTCTTTTCATGTTAAAGGTATCAGACTGTTGAGCAGTTAAGACTGTTTAATTTTGTTAAATATACGTTGTGCCTTTGATAGGCCTGGAAAGTGTGAATTTTCGAAAATAGACTCCTAAGTGTAAACTGATAAGAACAAATATTGATGTAAAAGAAATTGTGCGATCCGTCTCCTTGATTCTTGATTTAAAGAAGCAGTATTGCTTAGGTAAAAGTTGTAATTGGGAGCTTCAAACACAACCTGTAAAATTGTTATCTGATTATTTTTGACCTCTCTAAAAGTGTTTTTCAAGCTAAATTTCTGTAACTGATTGTTAATTACTTGACAAAGTATTAAGATTAAAAAAAAGGGGGAAATGTTAAGAAAAGAAATAAGACTGCCAATTTGAAATGTTTAATTCAATCTTTCGATTTTCGTATATCCACCCATTCATGCCCGCACCTTCTTTCACTTTTATGGTCCACAAAAACACGGTAACAATGTTTTTTTGCAAGTTGCTTTACGTCGCACCGACGCAGATAGGTCTTATGGCGACGATGGGACAGGAAAGGGCTAAGACTGGGAAGGAAGCGGTCGTGGCCTTAATTAAGGTACAGCCCCAGCATCTGCCTGGTGTGAAAATGGGAAACCACGGAAAACCATCTTCAGGGCTGCCGACAGTGGGGTTCGAACCCACTATCTCCCGAATACTGGATCCTGGCCGCACTTAAGCGAATGCAGCTATCGAGCTCGGTACTATTATTATTATTATTATTGTTACGGAGATATCCGTGGTAGGTAGAGGTGAAAGAAGGTGCGGGTGTGAATGGGTTTCAAGCTACGAAATTAACGTGCAATGTAAAATTAATTTAAACTTTAACTAGGTTATATTTTCTTTTCAAAAACAAGAGATAACAATCATAACAGGTACAGAGTAGCAAAAATGTAGGTACAATATTACTGGATTCGGGCTCAGTGCCCTTACTTCATAACTCTTGGGCAATCAGCCCCGCCTTACTCCAAAAAAAAAAAAATTTAGCCAAGGGGCAGAAAACCCCATTCATGCCCAGGAGCACTGGCTCCAAACATTACACATAAAGCCTGCACGAGGAATACAGAAACAAATTTCAAAGAGCGATCCGCTCTCAAAATTGTAAGCCTATCACAAGGCCACACCAAACTCTACCTTCAAGCTGTCCTCTAAGGACGTATCCACAGGGGTAAAATACCCAACCTACGGAGGTCTATTACATGAAAAGAAGGTTGATTACATGACCTCTAAAATAACAATTTGAGAGGAGGCGATCTTGCACTCCTAATACACTTTGTTTTTAAAGCCTAATCTGGCTCTGGGCCGCTAACGCAAGGGCTACTCCCATACTACAGAGGTGACTTAGAGAAGAACACTTTACATTACATAAACGAAGAATAGTTTGAGAAAATAAGTTCACCTCAAAACAAATGTGAGTGGGAGCTCGAGAGGGTTAGCACTCTCTATCCCAATATGTAGCTTTACAAGAAAAAGATGAAAAGAGTAATTACATTTTAGGAAAAGGTTACATGATGGAAATGCTTCGAACCCGCCGCGAGTGTTAAACTGCCGACCTAGCAAGAAAAGAAGTTATTAATAGGCCATTACCTGGTGTTGAACGGCTGAAGAAGAAAGAGGCGCTTCCCGCCTCCTGCTATGTACTTAATACACTGAAAGATGGAACAGAAGTGGCCCGGAGACCCCAAAATCAGCAGTTTATATACTCTCGCGGAAGTTTCTAGGCGTTAGGGGAATGAAAACACCCGCCCACAATGTTTTTATTGGATAGGACCCCGCAACAGATACAAGTTGGGGGAAGATACACCAGATTGGTCAGAAATTACTAAAAGAAATTCGGGATTGGATAAATCTAAAACAAGGGGAAAAAGAGGGGTATACAGCCAACTTAAACAATAACAGAAAGAAATTTAACGAGAAACAAACTTTTGAAATAAAAATTTCTCCAACAAAATAGTTCTTTGACTCCGCACTAGGGTGCGCTATTGTTGATCTTCAGTAGTGTCCTCTAGAAGAGAAAGTTCACACTTCTTACTTCAAGCGAAACAAAAACACATCAAAAGTGACACAGTTCAAAAACTCAAAATTTTCCACGTGGTGACATCTTCTGAGAAAGTAGAGAATTAATAGAATAGATAAAGTTCAACCTTCCTCCAGAAGAGGAGTTTCAACTGGCGCAACTTTTAAATAAACGGTGTAGAGGTGTACCGCCCGGTACAGACCTCCCCCCCCAAAAGTTCCTCCAGGGGTGACACATGAAATCAGTTTGAAACAAAGTCCAAGTAATGATGTTGATACGAAGATAGATAGCAGAAGCATTTACAAGATTTCTTAATTCAGTTTCAAAATGTTGTTGTTGCAGGTGAATGAAAGTCTTTATGTTTGTAGAATTTGAATTTCCGAAGATAAACTTTTAATACTTAAAGGTGAAGAAAAATTTTGCAATGTCCACCAAATATTGTTGTTGAATTCCCAAGTGTAGTTATTGCTTATGGTGACTGTCCATGTAGTTGATGTAGATTGAGTCGGATGGCCAGACCGGCCGTTGCAGCTTGCGTCCAACGGAGGCCGCTCGGACCCCTCAAGTACCCTGAGATACCGCTCGCCCGCACTATGAGGGGAGCAGAGGTGTTGAAGTACGCCGCGCCCGCGGTGAACAGATACAGGCTGCGGGCATGTAGCAGGTCGTGCGCCGCACATCAGCCTTGGCCGGGAGGAGAGCTCCGGCTCGCCGTGCACATGTCGTCCTCGCTGGAGAGGAGGGGGCCCATCCCCCTCCCCAGTCGCTGCACGGCGCTGCGCGGCTGCGGGGGCGCTGAAACATTCAAGCTAGGCGGCAGAATTGTGTTGGACAATCATCTTCTTTGAGGGTACAGGCTTGTGGAGAGGTTGAGGGGCCAGCGGCGTGTAGATATCCATGGCATTTACTATTATGAAGCCACAGTGTAAGGTGGAGCAGGAGACGGGAGCGTGGTAATGGCCGTGGCAAGAACAGGATGGCAGTTTAACGGGTCGGGGCAGGTTTTACACAAGGCTTACATCTAAAACCAAAATATTACAGAAGGGGCAGAATGCCTTAAAAGTGAAACTCAAAAAAAAAATATAACCTTCATATCCTTTCAAAATAATATGAAGCAAGTTAACACAGAAATTACACCGGTTTCACCTGGGACAGGTGAACTCTAAATATCCTCTCGGTGGCTGGATTACTTAGCAATAAGGTAACCGGCGTAAGAAAATCGAGAATGATACAAGGCCCATGAAATCTGGGGGCAAGCTTGCCCGCGGGAACAAAATTTTTGACCATAACCTGGTCACCTACCTTCAAAGTGGTGGGTCTCCGTCCACGATCATACCTTTCCCTAACCTTTTCATGAGATACTTTAAGATTAGCTTTAGCCTTCTTCCAAAGATCTTTAATGTTGTCCGGATCTATTGTCTCGGGCAGAATGTCATTCAGAGACCAGAGGTTAGAGAGCGGCGTGTTGGGAACGAACTTAAACATCAAAGAAGCTGGAGTAAATTTGTGTGATTCATGAACCGCCGAATTCAAAGCAAAAGCTAACCAATGCAGGGACGTGTCCCACCTAGAATGATCTTCATGATGATAGGCAATAAGTGCGGACCTGAGATTACGGTTAACCCGTTCAGCCAGAGATGGTTGAGGGTAATAAGCAGATGTAGTTACATGAGAGATGGACAAGTCAAAACAGAATTTACGAAACAGATTTGATGTAAAAGCTTTAGCATTATCAGATACAATGTATTGGCACGGACCAAAAGAAGCAAAAATAGAATTTAGGCAAGTAATGGTGGACTGAGCGGTAGCCAGCTTAGTCGGAAATAACCAAGAAAATCTAGTAAAGCCATCTACGCACACAAAGATGAACTTGTTAGCATTACCCTTTGACTGGGGGAAGGGTCCTACATAATCGATATACAGGCGTTCCATGGGGCGCGACGCTTGATGCGAAGACAAAAGGCCTACCTTGGTGGACATGGTGGGTTTACTAAGCAAACAAGATTTACAAGCTTTTACAAGTTCACGGATTTCACCGTCCATACCTTTCCAAATGAACATTTCACGAATTTTTTCACGGGTTTTAAAGATTCCAAGATGCCCTCCTAATGGGGTCTCATGATAATACTTGAAGATCATAGGCACAAGAACCGCTGGCACGACAACCTTCATCATCTTATCATGCCTCGATGGGCAACATAAAACACCATTCCTCAGAACATAAGGGACGACATGTTCCCCAGAAGAAAGGGTTTCCATTATCGGACCCAGCGTCGGATCTTCACGTTGGTATTTCTCGATATCCCTAAAGAGCATGGGAGCATCTGTTAGGATGGCATTAACCTCAGATAGTATGGACTCGGAAGGTGATGAACTGTCGACAGGTTCATGGGTCTCGACGTCGTTAGAAAACATACGGCTGAGTCCATCAGCAACAACATTTTCAGTACCTCTGATATGTCGTACATCGAATTGGAAGGCAGAAATACGGATGGCCCAACGGGCTATACGACCAGTACGACGCGGCCTACCTAAGACCCAGCTTAAGGCTTGATTATCTGTCTCCAAGTCGAATTTGACATGTTCCAGATAGAGACGGAACTTTTCTAAGGCAAATAAAACTGCCAAACCTTCAAGCTCATATATGGAGTACTTTGCTTCTTGAGCCGAGAGAGTCCTAGATGCATAGGCGATGGGGCGCCTCCCTAGTTCAGTCTCTTGAAGAAGGACTGCAGCTACCGCCGACGACGACGCGTCGGTTTGGACGATGAATTTCTTCGAGAAATCAGGCATAGCAAGTACAGGGGCATTACAGAGAGCTAATTTAAGGTCTTCAAAAGCGGCTTGTTGAGACGGTCCCCACTCGAATTTGATGCCTTTCCTACGGAGAAGGTTTAAGGGCGCCGCTCTATTAGCAAAATTAGGAATGAACTTCCTGAAGAAATTCACCATGCCAATGAACCTGGCGATACCTTTAATGTCCTTGGGAGGTTTAAAATCACGGATGGCCTGTGTTCTAGAATGATCGACTGCTACACCATCAGGTGACACAATATGCCCTAGGAATGACATAGAGGGCTTAGCAAAGGCAACCTTGGACAACTTAACAGTTAACCCAGCCTTACGAAGGCGATTGAGAACTTCTCGCAAATGATCTAGATGTTCTTCAAAGGTTTCGGAAAATACGACGACATCATCCAAGTAGTGATATAAGTACTCAAATTTGATGTCGGAAAAGACCCTATCTAGTAGCCTAGTGAGCACAGCTGCCCCCGTGGGGAGCCCGAAAGGCACGCGGTTGTATTCATATAAATTCCAGTCCGTGGCAAACGCTGTAAGATGTTTAGACTCTTCGGCAAGGGGAATTTGATTATAGGCCTGATTCAAGTCCAAGATGGTGAAGAACTTGGCCTTACGAAACCATGAAAAGCAAGAATGAAGGTCGGGAAGGGGCACAGATTGCAACACCACCTTCCGATTGAGAGCCCTGTAATCAATGACAGGCCTGAAGCCTCCTTGGGGTTTCGGGACTAGAAAAATAGGCGAAGAATACGCTGACTTAGAGGGCCTAATAATACCATCCTTCAACATCTGATCGATGATTTCTTTCAGAGCCTTCATTTTAGGTGGAGATAGCCTATACGGTGGAAAACGGACAGGAATCGAATCCGTGACCTCAATTTTGTATTCAATAAGGTCAGTAACACCAAGAGTATCAGAGAACACCTCGGGAAGCGACTGACACAGTTTCCGAATACTATCAGCCTGCTCCTCAGGTAGATGTCTAAGGTCTAACAACATCTCATCCTGGGTAGGCGAAATAGATGAACATGATACAGAATTACACTTTAACAAGGGAATTCTACAATTGGACGCAAATTTGAATGTGCACGACCTACTCTGGAGATCGAGCACAAGACCAGTGTGAGAAATGAAGTCCGCTCCCAATATGATGGGGCAAGACAAACGCTTGGCCACAAACAATTTGATCTTCCATGTAAATTTAAAAACCCGAATTTTGACATGTAAGGAACCTAGAATTTCTAATGGAGATGAATTAGCCGAAACATATTTAACAGGAGATGAGTCATAGTCAGGGAGTTTACAAACAGATTTCAATTTAGAATACCAATCAGCCGAAATAATGGAACAAACACTGCCTGAATCTAAGAGAGCTGTTATAGGCTCGTTATTTAACTCAATCTTAAGAAAAGGAACAGGTGCGGGGGTATCCGCCGCAATCCTAAGACACTCTTTAGGGCATTCAAAAGATGAATTTGAAGGCTGGTCGTTCTCTGCATTTACAACCTGTTTACTAGGGGCTAAGTCTCGGGAAGATGGATTAGTCGGCTCAGCCGACGCCACTAGTCACCTTTTATTATTGGCATAGCTGGAATTTGCACCAGAAGTTGAGCAGGAGGGGGTGCTATTTGAGTTTGGGCAATTCTTGGCGATATGTGAGAAGGCCCCACACTTAAAACAGCCTTGTGATGACCCTGCTCCATTCCTTGTCCCACTTGACTTGATCAGAGGACACTTATTCCGCAGATGGTCAGGCGACCCGCAAGCATAACATTTACGGGGATTGACTGGTCGGCGAGGTGGAGGCCGAGTGTTACTAAAGGAAGGCGGGGGTTCTTTCGCGACACGCAAAGAATCGGCGTATCTAACTCCTTCCGCTGAGACGGCCAATGCTTCAAGTTCAGAGAAGGTTTGCGGACACGCCGCGAAACACAAATATGACCTGTAGGATGGCGAAATACCTTCTACAATAGCCTGCACAATCTGATCTTCAGGAAAGTGCAGAGCAAACACCCTAGTGTAGAATTTGATATCTTGAATGAAATCAGCCAAGTTTTCATCCAAGCGCTGTACACGGTAATAGTACTTCTGAATCAGGGAGGACCTGGCCCTAGCCGGGATGAAGTTAGCTAGCAAATGGGCATGGAAATCCTCAATAGATGATTGCTCGGCAATGGCTCTTACGATTTTATCAGAGAGAATACCAATAGCATACGGATAGATAATTTGCAAAATTTGACATGGCGAAAGAGAAAAAACAAGAGCATGATCCTGAAATTCCACTAGAAATCTTAAAAATGAAATTACATCACTGGTGGTGTTGACGGAAAACTTAGAGATACCTCTAAGCAACATTGCCAATGGATGAGGCAAGCTACTGAACCCAGGTGACATAGTCGTTAAAGGTTTCAATGGCAAAGAAGTTAATTCAGAGCGGATGTTACCCAATGACGCACGGCGTTCAGATTCGTTGTTCGATGGGGCAGAGATAGTTTGAGCAGCAACGGTTATCCTATTGACTTCTCCCTGAGGAGGCTCTTCCTCGTTACCTACATTCACCGTGGCGGGTTGATCAGTTTTGGGAGGAACTTCGCCGGTTAGCAATTGAGTGACCTTATTAGACAATTCAGAAATAGTTTCAAGGAGCGTATTAGCGTCCTTCCTCTGAACGTCATTCACCTTTAGAGACAACAGATCATTAACTCTATTTGCAAAGTGATACAGCCTGCCTTGCACACGCTTAATTTGATTAGGAGACGGATCGTTTTCATCAAAAAAGCTGACTACAGATGCTAGCCCAGTAATATTCTCGACGATCGTGGAAAGAGAGTCATCAATTTCTTTCTCTCCCAAATTGGGGATGGAAATGGGCAAATCAAGGGACTCTCTAAGCTTGTTGGTGTCGATTGCAACCGTGCCTCCAGATTGCACATTTCTGATAGTTAACTCGTATATCAACTCCTCTTTGCGCAAGTAGTTAAGGAGGAGAACATCGCGAGGGCCGGGCATGATGACAGAACAATTTTGAAAAACTCAAAAAATTCCAGCAACTGAGAAAATTATTAGAGTTCGAATCAAAGCAATGTTTAGCCGTCAAAAGGGGCTAAATTGAGACCCATTCAACCACGCTCTGCTACCACTTGTTACGGAGATATCCGTGGTAGGTAGAGGTGAAAGAAGGTGCGGGTGTGAATGGGTTTCAAGCTACGAAATTAACGTGCAATGTAAAATTAATTTAAACTTTAACTAGGTTATATTTTCTTTTCAAAAACAAGAGATAACAATCATAACAGGTACAGAGTAGCAAAAATGTAGGTACAATATTACTGGATTCGGGCTCAGTGCCCTTACTTCATAACTCTTGGGCAATCAGCCCCGCCTTACTCCAAAAAAAAAAAAAAATTAGCCAAGGGGCAGAAAACCCCATTCATGCCCAGGAGCACTGGCTCCAAACATTACACATAAAGCCTGCACGAGGAATACAGAAACAAATTTCAAAGAGCGATCCGCTCTCAAAATTGTAAGCCTATCACAAGGCCACACCAAACTCTACCTTCAAGCTGTCCTCTAAGGACGTATCCACAGGGGTAAAATACCCAACCTACGGAGGTCTATTACATGAAAAGAAGGTTGATTACATGACCTCTAAAATAACAATTTGAGAGGAGGCGATCTTGCACTCCTAATACACTTTGTTTTTAAAGCCTAATCTGGCTCTGGGCCGCTAACGCAAGGGCTACTCCCATACTACAGAGGTGACTTAGAGAAGAACACTTTACATTACATAAACGAAGAATAGTTTGAGAAAATAAGTTCACCTCAAAACAAATGTGAGTGGGAGCTCGAGAGGGTTAGCACTCTCTATCCCAATATGTAGCTTTACAAGAAAAAGATGAAAAGAGTAATTACATTTTAGGAAAAGGTTACATGATGGAAATGCTTCGAACCCGCCGCGAGTGTTAAACTGCCGACCTAGCAAGAAAAGAAGTTATTAATAGGCCATTACCTGGTGTTGAACGGCTGAAGAAGAAAGAGGCGCTTCCCGCCTCCTGCTATGTACTTAATACACTGAAAGATGGAACAGAAGTGGCCCGGAGACCCCAAAATCAGCAGTTTATATACTCTCGCGGAAGTTTCTAGGCGTTAGGGGAATGAAAACACCCGCCCACAATGTTTTTATTGGATAGGACCCCGCAACAGATACAAGTTGGGGGAAGATACACCAGATTGGTCAGAAATTACTAAAAGAAATTCGGGATTGGATAAATCTAAAACAAGGGGAAAAAGAGGGGTATACAGCCAACTTAAACAATAACAGAAAGAAATTTAACAAGAAACAAACTTTTGAAATAAAAATTTCTCCAACAAAATAGTTCTTTGACTCCGCACTAGGGTGCGCTATTGTTGATCTTCAGTAGTGTCCTCTAGAAGAGAAAGTTCACACTTCTTACTTCAAGCGAAACAAAAACACATCAAAAGTGACACAGTTCAAAAACTCAAAATTTTCCACGTGGTGACATCTTCTGAGAAAGTAGAGAATTAATAGAATAGATAAAGTTCAACCTTCCTCCAGAAGAGGAGTTTCAACTGGCGCAACTTTTAAATAAACGGTGTAGAGGTGTACCGCCCGGTACAATTATTATTATTATTATTATTATTATTATTGTCCAGATAGTCTTTGTGAACTTTTATATCTACCATTTGCTTTTGTACAGGAGTGATGGATGTATTTCTTGCTAATGAGTGTTAAGTTGTTGACACAACATCAAAAGCTGCCGACAATCAGGAAATATGTCCTAATATATTTAATGAATGCTCCATGTAATGTTCCCTATCCTTCTGGAAGGATTATGTGAATATTGTACTGTGACTAATGGTTTATAACGCGCGAGCTTTTCAACAAAACACCACTCAAAGTTCGGAACCCCTTAGAAATTTAGCCTTATCAATGAGATTGTGGCAGATGACGCACCGCATATTTGTTACGTCTCCGTAACCCTACGCTATCTTGTTGTTCTGTGTTGAGTAATAATAATAACATTACATACTCTCGAGTTACAAACATGTGTGTCATTTCTTTGGGCTTGGACAAACACTTCCCAAAGTCATAAGTCAATTTCAAAGTTTTTTGAGCGTATGCCAGTGTACAATATGAGCCCTCGAAAAAAATGTACTTCCCAATTTCTGCAAGATGGTGGGATGAAAACTATCAACAATGATCATTTGGTTCGAAGAATACTCACAGAAACTATTCACCTCAAATATCTTTTGACCTGATGTTTAAACAAAAAAAGCAAGTAAGCAAGAAAGCAAGCAAACAAACAAACAAACAAACAAACAAACAAACAAACAAACCAAACCAAACCAAACCAAACCAAACAAACATCAATGTTTACAAGCAAATTTGTAGTTTGCCGTATGAGTCAAGAAAGACACATCTAGTTATTTTAACAGAACCGTTATTACAAGAGTAGTCGTTCACATCGAAGAAATAGGGTATATCCGATTGATTTGGGCCACCTAACTTCGGAAGATGGTGTAAAAATGAACGGCAAGTTGTTCAACGACCTTAGCTACGCAGATGACACTGTCATCTTGGCTGACAGTACTGGAGGTCCTCAGCGTCTAGTAGACAGAATCGCAGAAGAAGGGGATAAACTTTACTCAAAATTAATACCGATAGAGCTCGTAACACCCACATTCTTATGAACATTTAGGGGTAACACGTCGAACAAGTACGGATATTTAAGTACCTTAGCAGGTGGATTACTGAGGAGTGACACCAAGTGACTTTTGAGATGAAAATCTCAACGTAGGATAGACCAAGATTCGAACCTCAGCCTTCTGTGTGGGAAGACAGTGAGATAACTACGGCCCCTGAAGGTTAGCGACGTTATTACGGAATATACCGAGGACGTGGCTGCGCGGTGTGGGTCAAGTAGCTATCAGCTTGGGGTTTGAACCCCACTGTCGGCAGTCCTGAAGATGGTTTTCCGTGGTTTCTCATTCTCACACCAGGCAAATGACAAGCTGGGTCTTAATTAAGGCCGCGGTCGCTTCCTTCCCACATCTACCCCTTTGCTGTCCTACTGTCGCCATAAGATCTTCTAACAGTTAAGAAACATATCTTTCCTGCTATTCTTAACCCCTTTCAATAAGTCAGCTTTTTCGCTACTGGCTAATGGTATGTCGGTGTTTCCTTCCTTATTAACCATAATATACAAAGGCATGTACTAGCAAAAGAAAAACGAGAAATATGAAGATTTGATCGACGAGTTCGCTTCGAAGTGAGATGCAAACTACTATGGTGAATTTATTTTCATCATCTGAATAGGTGGTTTTGTGTAATTTTAAATATTACTTGTACGGTGTACTATTCACTGTTGTAATTTCAAGTACTTGACTATTGTTCTCTTTTGGAGGACACATGCTATAATTGTGCGTAGGAGCGCAGAAAAGTTAAATCCGCAACCACGTGGATGTCGAACTACTGGTCCAGGTTCCGCGCCCAGGACAATCTTCTATGTCCACACCGACCGTTTCTCTTCTATCTTGTCTACTAGGATAAATTATATCACGTTGCATTGGTCATTTCGGAAGATGTGAACTAAGTAGCCCTCTCTCTTATGTTTTGCAATATTCTTCGATACATGCACATTTAAAAAGCCTGTAATCGGTTTATTGACGACACCCTTAGTGTCCATCCTGCGACACCGCAAAGAAACACCGGTAATACAAAACGCCAACGAATTTCGAATAGGATGTCACGGTTGAACTTAAGACGTTTAAATTTCATAAATATACTTCTTGCAATGCCGAGTTTGGATCTGAGTTCTGCAGTCCCTGCTGTGAACTACTAAGGGCCGGGCTGGGTGGCTCAGACGGTTGAGGCGCTGGGCTTCTGGCCCTAACTAGGCAGGTTCGGTCCTGGCTCAGTCCGGTGGTATTTGAAGGTGCTTAAATACGTCAGCCTCGTGTCGGTAGATTTAATGGCACGTAAAAGACTCATGCGATACAAAATTCCGGCACCTCGGCGTCTCTGAAAACGTAAAAATTATTATTATTATTATTATTATGTGAAGACAATCCGCTTCCCTGGGTTTTATTGTATACCCGTGCTGTTTTCTCTACATAATACAGAAGACGTGCTTTAAAATACCACTCCTTTTCTGTTTCTTTTATTTTCATTATTTTTGGGGGTATATAAATATCTTACATTTGAAATCATTTAATAAAAATACATTCTTATACACTACATTTTATGTCTTGTTATCCGGTGTGTGCACGAACAGATTTTCTGCTTGTACGACACGGGAGAAACCAACGGAGAGTAGACCATGTGTGAAACAGGAATCATGCAAATTAACTCCGCAATTGTGGAACGTTTAACCCTGAGCCTTATTGTTGTCATACTATAAGCTAATCTCACTGGAAATAGTAAACTCAGCCACTTTCAACTCCCACATCTCCCACACCACCCCGGCTATAGACACACAACCACCATAATGTACGATGGGAGAATCGAGGCTGATAACACACAGACGCCAGTGGTCTACAGTGAGTAGTTGCGGCTGCAAGGAGAAATATACGGACACACTCACACACATCTATTTATATGTATAGTCGGTCACTTTCAACCCCCATACCTACCACGCCACCACAGCTAAAGAATCGCAATCCCTGTAGTGCATGATAGGAGTCTCAAGGCTACTACCACACACAAACACCGGTGATCTGCGATGGGCAGTTGTGGCTGCAAGGTGAAATATACGAGCACAGACGTCGATTTTTTATATAGTCAGCCGCTTTCAACCCACCCACCCCCCACCTCCCACATCTCCCACACCACCACAACTACGGACAAGCAACCAACGTAGTGCACGATGAGAGACTTGAGGTTACTACCACACAGAAGCATCAGCGGTCTGCGGTGGGTAGTTTTGGCTGCGAGGTAAAATATACGGACACACTCGTCTATTATTATTATTATTATTATTATTATTATTATTATTACTGAACTAGTAAGGATTCCTTACACATTTGGGAGAAAACATAATGACCTCGGCTCACACCACTACTCTCCGGTGGCAGCCCGGTGTCTATTAGCGGCTTACAGGATTTATTACGTCAGTTACCAAATCGCCTACTGCACTCGACACGAAGAAATGATAAGGACTGAAGAGAGTATGGAAGAAAGTGGTTTGGCAATCTTTCCGCACAAAACAAGGATAACTTATAACTTGTTAGCTCAGCAGGGTGCTGGCTTCCAGTTCGCTTCCAGGAATTGAGGCCGTCATGTTTTGTCCCCAAGAATGTATCAGATGTAGAATTTAAAAGGCTCTGATGTACAGAGTTTACAGCAGACGGACGATTCAGAAATGAGAAGCAATTTTATGTGAAATTAGAGGTACATTAATCTACTCTAGAGTCTCAGAATTCTTCACGTCGATTATTATGTAATATCAGGGCAATATTAATGTCTCGCTTTCCTCTGCATTTTATGTACCTCATTACAAGTTTAATTTAGCGCTGAAGAATTCTAATTTTCTCTCAAGTGTCTGCAATTCATATAAAGTGCCGTAGTTGAAGGAATTTCGTTACAGAGAGATTTCATTTTTTTTGTAATTAAATGAATGCATGATAAGGCACACTTCAATTAACTGATTTCATCGGTGCTCGGGAAGGCATCGTCACAATTCTATTACGGGGAGGATATATAAGGGGCGATCAAAAAGTTTCCATTCGACGGCCGTACAGTTCTGAATCAGGATGCCAATCAGGCAAAAACGCCGTGAGCACTGAAGCACTATCTCATCGACGTACCAGGTTGAAGATCCCCGTGTGGTCAAACATCGTGTCCTGCTGCGTGAAGAAGTCCGTAACCGCCTGCTGCACATCCTCTTCCGACAGGAAGCGCCGACCCTTCAAGGCTTTTTTGAGCGCGCTAATGTTTATGCGCCGGTCCGCTCGAATCGCTTCATCCACTGCCCGCTTGTTGTTGTCCGTAATGGATGAGGCTGGCCTCCCAGATCGACCGGCGTCTTGTGTCGAAACGCAATCCCTCACGGAACTTGGTGCCCCATTCCACAACGTGGTTTTCGATAGATATGCTGCCCCATACACAGTCTTCGTTCTACAATGGATGTCCACAGGTGTTTGTCTTTCGGCAGCCAAGAATTGAATAACGGCATGTTGGTCTTGTTTGGACGCATTTGGTAATAATGTCACCATAGTTCACATGGCCGCATTTAACGCACACACCTCGGCAGGAAACAAACCACGCGTCTCGATGGATATGTGTGTGTGTGTGGGGGGGGGCAAGATCCATTGAGTAATTTTAGCCCTTCGGCCTTGTAGGCCTTGAGTGCAACTCTCGCCAGGGTTGTTAGCTGGACTGCATAGGTGTAGGGGGTGGTGGTATCTTGAACGGAATCGGACTAGTCAGGATATGACCTGGACCACGAAGATTGATTAGACCAAGAGGGACTTAGGTCTTTTATAACAAAGACCTTCGATGCCATAACTTCCCAAGCTGGAAATAAGGGGGTTGGGGTTTGCACCTAGACCAGAGTGAAGTTTCCTAGCGGATTTTAGAATTCTGGAGTGGACTTCGTTGATATGAAGTTCTTTATGAATGTCACGATTCCGTTCGTACCACTGAGCACCTGAGATCATGCGAAGGGCACGATTTTGGAAACGCTGAACTTGATTTAGGTGCGTTTTGGCTGCGATTCCCCAAACGGGACAGGCATTCTCGAGAATTGGCCGAACGGAGGATTTATACTGTACAACAGGAGCCTCTTTCATACAGTGAGCCCATTGTTGGCTTTTATGATAAGAACTTTCCGGGGATTCCGTGGTGGACAGAGGTGAAAGAAGGTGCGGGCATGAATGGGTCAATATAGGACAATCAGAAGTTTGATTTAACACTTTAAGATTATGGTTATATTTCTTTCTCAGCTCTATTTTTTTTTTCGGAAATAAGACTACAAAATACAGGTACAAAAGATCATAAGATAGGATAACAATTTTAGAATATCGAATAACAACCACCTTGAGATTGAGGCTCACTAATTATACATTGTCCAATGAATGCTGTGGCTTCTTTCAAAAAACAGTCAAGGAGAAGACCCTCCCAATTCGTTTACAGATTATTCAAAATATGCAATGTTTCAAGAGCACCTTTTGCTCTACAAAATTATCTAGGAGTCTAGGAGATTATTCTCCGAACATTACACCATTACAGCCTTCCAAAGGCATCCTTCAACATTTACATTAACACCCAGAGCGCCTTCGCTCTATAAAATTTACATTTTCAACAAAATGTCCAGGCCTATCAAAGGCACAACCTACATCTTACAATTCCAACAGTATTTACTGTCTTAGATGTTCAACTGTCTAACATATCTACACAGAATGAAATAGAATTTCACAGGGGTATCGAATACCCAATCTACCGGACCTTAGTGGAAGAAACAACAGGTTGAAGTTACTGGCCAAAAAATCAAAAAGATGTGGAGGCGGACACTTGCACTCCTTGAAATTTGCAATTAAAAGATTAAAACCCTATTTGGGCTTCTGGCCCGAAGTTACAAAGGCTAAGCCTATACTACTGAAGTGACTAGATATGGAGATAATTTAAGTTAGAAAAGTTACAGACAGAAAATGTTTATAAAGTCATAGTCACCTCAAAGTCAAGTTGATAGGGAACTCGAGAGGGTATCACACTCTCTGTTCTCGAATTTCGGCTAAGTTCTTTTGACTAGTTTGAATTTTAGATTTTAGTAAATTACAGTTACATTAGTAAAGTTTGGAAACCTACCCCTCGAGCTAGCTTTCAAAGACTATACTTTCTATAGGACTGCCATTACCTTGAGCTGCAGGTCTTCTCGATGATGGACGAGACCCCCGCCTCCTTAATAAACACACACACTGAACTGGAGCGATGATTAAGACAGCCAGGTCGAAAATGTGCCAGCTTTTATACCCGCGAGGAAGGTTCCAGAGAGCTCTGGGCTAAGGCCAATGGATAATTAAATATAGTCCAGCCACTGGCTGTCCGGCCCTGACAGATTTTGGTGTAAAGAAAAGAGAGAGTAGAGAACAGCAATGCCAACCTATGGCAATTTGAAACTATAGATATAACCTTGAAGACACTATTACACATTTACAATGTGCTGTGTGTTTCTAATATTAAATCACTGAAACCAAAGTGCAGGTAATTTCAAGAGTGTCGGCCAGTGCTTTGGCTTTGTCATAATTTGAATGGGCCAATTCTCGTTGTCCATGGAGGGAGGGTATGCCAGTCCGCTTCCAAGTGAACCTTCTAGCCATTATGTGCAGTGAGTTGTCAGCCACACTTAACTCAGCTAGTCTGGATTTCCAGGCCCTGATCTTGTGGTTCCTAATAAGTATGGCCAGGTTTCTTGATTGCCGATTCCAGAGAGATTTCAGGCGTGGGTCTCTGGTCAGTTGCCATTGCTTGCGAGTGCGATTCTTTAATTTAATTTGGTCCAAGATTTCAGCACGTAGTGTCTCCATCCTTGTCTTGGCCACAGAGGGTCCCACGGCGGATGATTCAGCAGAAGAAATGATAGTGGAAGTAATTTCTGCTGCTAAGGAGTCGATATATTGAGGACATTTCACACTGGGATTACCATGGATATTTAATTGGATATAGTCACGGGAGGCTTGGCAGTAAATTTTGCGTAGGTGGATGGGGATGGGTGAATGTATAGGACTGAAAGCTATGGTCACGAGAACAGGAAGATGGTCGAAGTTGAGAGCGTCGATGGTGGAAAGTTTGGCGTAATGGCGGATATTGGAGGATATGGCAATTTCTAGGGTGTCAGGCATAACATTAGGGTTGTGTGAATAAGAGGTATGACGGTCGAGGCCATGAGTAAGCAAAAGTTTGTCGTCGCAGTAGCGATCTAGCTGCTTGCCTCTGGTGTGAGGTGCGGCTATTCCAGCGAGGTTTCTTGGTTTGAAGTCTCCGCAAAGCAGGTGTTGTCGCCTGGGACAGATGATTTTGTCCAGATCAACTGCGTCAAATGTGGCTTTAGGTGATCTATAGCAAGCAGAGATACTGAGGGGCCCTTTGTGTGTGGCTACTTCTATGGTGGTGGCTTTGATAGAGGTTAGTTCTGGAGGGGTAGGAATGCCTTGATGGGAAAGGGTATTACGGATGAAGATAGCGGTACCACCATGTTCACGGTTGGGACGATCATTTCTGTAGGATTTAAAATTGGGGATATGGAAGGAAGGACGGGGTTTGAGCCAGGTTTCACAAATTAGGGCTATGTCTACCTTCATTTCCTTGAGTAGCTCACACAGTTCTACGTGCTGACGGAGGATGCCCTCGGCGTTCCAGAAGAGGGCCCTCAGGTCTCTGGGGGATGTCCTGTTGTTAGTAGTATTAGTCATCCTGGAACCACTCTAAGACGGCCTCGAGGAGAGCTTGTTTCTTGGAAGCAGGTGTAGGGGCAGCAATTATATGAGACAGGGTCTTCTTGATTAGGTTTATAATGCTCTTGGTGGAAGAGTCGGTAAGAAATTTCAAGAGTTCAAGTATATCAGAAGTGCTGCTGGTTGGAGAGGGGATCAACGGTGCTTCCCTTTCTGGTAAGGGAGCCGTGGTTTGCTGGAGAAGAGGAAAGTCAGTATAAGTTGATTGGAGGAAACTGACATATGTCTGTGCTTATATAGGTACCCTCATCGGAGTCGCGGTACGTTACATGTCCGCTGCAGCAACTCCCTCAAACGGAAACTTTCTGATCACGCCTGATACATATTGCTACTGGTTTAACGTCGCGCTGATGCACAGAAGTTTTTCGGCGGCGCAAGGATGGGAAAGAGCTAGGACTGGGAAGGTAACTGTTCAAACCTTAATTAAGGTACAACCCCAGCATTTGCCTGGTGTGAAAATGGGAAATCATAGAAAATCATCTTCATGGCTGCCGAAGGTGGGATTCAAACCCACCATCTCCCAAATGCAAGCTCTCGGCAATGCGACCCTATCCGCGTGGCTAACTCGCTCAGTGAGGGTATATATACCAACAGCAGTGTTAATTGATGTCTTAAAAGGAGTTATGGACGTTGTTACTGCTTCGAACACAGTGACCAATATTTTAGTGCTAAACACCATCCCGGCATTTGTCTGAACATGAAGCAAGTGAAGACTGGAAGGAGCGCCATTCTAATCCTCATGGAGCTAATATAGTAACTGGCTCAGATTCTGTTCTCGACTATGTCATAAGGATTTTGAAGAGACTCAACTGGACGAGAGTGCGTTCAGCTCCAGTACGCAAACCTACAGTTATGGAATGGTGTTTGGCTTTTAGTGCCGGGATGTGTCCGAGGACTTCGGATCGCCATGTGCAGGTCTTTTGATTTGACTCCTGTAGGTGACCTGCGCGTCGTGATGATGATGATGATGATGATGATGATGATTATGATGATGAAGACGACACATACACCCAGTCTCCGTGCCAGGGGAATTAACCAATTATGGTCAAAATTCCCGACCCGGCCGGGAATCGAACCCGAGACTCCTGTGGCCAAAGGCCAGTACGCTAATATTTAGTCATGGAGCCAGACAACACCTGCAGTAAAAATGCTATTCTTCATCAACACCTTAACTGCATAATGGAGTGTCATTTTTATGCAGTTATACACAGTATTATGTTGTTGGATCTCTTGTACGACCTCTTTATGCTATTCGAATCGGGCTCCTTGGCTGAATGGGCAATGGGGTGAACTTCAGAAGGCCTCAGTTCGATTCTCAGCAGTGCTGGAGATTTTAGCCACGTCTAGGCTGACTATTTGTTATCGTCTTAATACTTTTATTACAAACAGCACGACACATGACCAGCCACCACACACAGCCTTGATGAGCGTTGGCCTCTCAAGTGAGCGCTGCTCAGCCCAAAGACCTACAGTTTAAAAGCGACGCTTGTTCAGCGCTAGGAGTCCTCTCTGCCACTATTTTTTTCTTTGTATACCGGGGCCGCTATCTCTCCGTCAGTCAGTTCCTCGGCTAAACCGAATAGACTTCGAACCAGTCCTTAGGTCCAGGTAACAATCCCCGATCTGGCCAGGAATTGAAACCGGTGCCTCCGGTTGAGAGTGAGGTTCATTACCACTGGACGAAAGAGGACCGACACTGAAACACGCATTAGTGAATAATTCTTTCCTAAAAGAGTCAGATTTTTTTTTTTTTTGCTAGTGGCTTTACGTTGCACCGACACAGATAGGTCTTATGGCGACGATGGGATAGCATAGGCCTAGGAGTTGGAAGGAAGCGGCCGTGGCCTTAATTAAGGTACAGCCCCAGCATTTGCCTGGTGTGAAAATGGGAAACCAAAAAAACCATCTTCAGGGCTGCCGACAGTGGGATTCGAACCCCCTATCTCCCGGATGCAAGCTCACAGCCGCGAACCCCTGACCGCACGGCCAACTCGCCCGGTAAGAGTCAGAAAAAGCATTTGTCCGTAAGACTGGGCTTAATTCACCTTTAGTGCCGACCCGAACTAATTGCGAAGAGGCCAAGAAGAAGAAGAAAAATAAGAATGACCTAACCTAACGTGTACAGACATTTTGGTTTGACATCATTTAGAAATGTGTCACCAGAGATCATTTACATGCTATTCCCTACGACCCACAGCTAGTGGGTGCTCTATTCACATTCACCTACCTATGTTGGTGTGACTTGAAGAAACAAACAAAACGTGCAGATATCAAACAGATTGTGCAATCTAATAAAGGTATTTCTCCTCGCAGGTCCTTCCCCTAAATCCTCCAGCTGCCTCCTTCCCCCCTCCCGGAACTATTTACCGTCACGGATGGCATGATACGTTCTTAGAACAATACTTGCGAGCATGATTAATCAGTTGCACCATCAGATAGAGGACATGATGATAACAGACTCTGTACACCTCTCTTCATAACAAACTTACTGATTCTAAAGATAAGCGGCCAACGATTCCTGTGGAGCATCCTATGGACCACGGAGCTGACGGGATTCTTACAGCCAAAAACAATTTTTTTTTGCACAATGATTGACACTCCCTCCGTAACTAGCAGAAAAGATTATTGGATTGAAATGCGAGCTTAGTGTCTACGGGAATACGTGCTCATCACCAGTTGTTTACCTTTCTGCGTGGCCAAACATCCCAGCACATATCACGCTTTGGTTATTCTAAGTCAAAACTAGCGATCTGGCCCCGACACAGTTCATTCGAATTAAGAAAAATCTACAATTACAACCCGTAGTTCATCCTTTGGGTATATCGCAGGATATTATATTTGATGAGTTATCTCACTGATTCGGGGCAAGCATGGCAAACTGAGCCACAGGTGGCAGCTCTCCTGTAAAATCCGGGATAAGTATACTAAGGCCCACGGCAGTCTGGCGTTTAGCGCCACCTGCGAGAAAAAGTAGACCAACGCTGCTCGAAAATGGTTTGTTGCTATGGCAACGACAACAGTGATGCCACATTTAAGGAAACTATGAAATGAAATGTCGTATGGCTTTTAGTGCCGGGATATCCCAGGACGGGTTCGGCTCGCCAGGTGCAGGTCTTTCTATTCGACTCCCGTAGGCGACCTGCGCGCCGTGATGAGGATGAAATGATGATGAAGACAACACACACACCCAGCCCCCGTGCCATTGGAATCAACCAATTAAGGCTAAAATCCCCGACCCGGCCGGGAATCGAACCCGGGACCCTCCGAAACGAAGGCCAGCACGCCCACCGTCCAGCCAACGAGTCGGACTCCATCTGAACTGTTGAGTAGGTATAGTGATGTTTCTATGGTTCACTTGAACATCCAAAGAACTCGTCACCTTAAAACTCACCGGAATTGATGGCACATAATCCTCTTGTAATTCATAAAAGAGAGCATATTCCCCATTTTCACTTACAAGAAATAGGGTTAGGTTTCGTTTACGCACCTCAGTTGAAATTATCAATTATATCAATATTGCACCACTGTTGAAAATTATTTTCATCTCTCAATCGTACCTCTTGCTTATGAATTTCGGGATCTTTCCGCAGCTGACTAACTTTTGTAGTCAGGTACGTTGGCTGATTGGAGAAAATGCTAGGATAGGCATCAGTAGTTAACTTTGGAACTTTGCGTGGCACTCGAACTGAATCACCACCTTCTATAGGTATAATGTCTTCCCTAACAATACATATAGGATCAAAATGATTAATGCGCCCAACACTATTATCATTTGGTTCGAAGTTTTCCCTGTGAAAGCACCTTAATACTGGGTCTTTCGGAAATCTGAACACCGAAACTTGTACACTACCCCTATAATTGGACTTACATCCAGGCACACAGCACACACGACACATCGTATTAAACTAGACACATACTGCACAGTTACCTTGTGCTGAAAGTGGGCTGCATCCTCTTAGCCCCCCTTACACATTGACTTAATCCATCTTGCACATATCTAAGGAAACTATCGCCACGTGGGTTGGCTTGCTCTTGGTCGCTTTTGTGATATTGTTTGGAGTGGTACTGTGTTAACTGTGTTGAAAATGAAAATCCACAGCCTGTTTCCAGTAGCGACGAGGATTGGAATTGTGTCGGCTGCCGAAGCCTGTCGCACTCCTCTGGGGCAATGATTAATGACTGACAGATGAAATGAAATTGGAGAGTGTTGCTGGAATGAAAGTTGACAGGGAAAACCGGAGTACCCGGAGAAAACCCTGTCTCGCCCCCACATTGTCCAGCACAAATCTCACATGGAGTGACCGGAATTTGAACCATGGAACCCAGCGGCGAGAGGCCGGCGCGCTGCCATAAGAGCCACGGAGGCTTCCGTTAACTGTGTTGTTGCTGCTTTATGTATTTACGTGTTTGTTTTCGGAATATTATTTTCGTTGTTAGCTAATTTTTTTTAAGTTGGTCAGTGGCTAGTTATACAGTTCTATTCTATATTTAACATGCGCATTTGTTAAGGTTATTGCCAGAAAGTGATTATTTTATTAGAGATGATGAAATCTAATATGTATGTGAAATGGCGTGTTCTGTCTTAAATGCTGGAATTATTAGCACGAGCTTAGGAACGGGCCGTCAAATTTTATTGAACTGCATGAAGCCAACATGTTTTATTAAATACTCAGCCTGTATGAAAGCGTGATATACCGCAGATGGAGGTAACTATGACAACGCAGCGTACTTCGTAGTTACTGCTTTCGCCGCTTAAATGTCAGACTCCAACTCTCGTGGGCTCAACTATAGGTCGTATGCTGTGACGGCTGAGTTTAAATCAATATAAAAACAAATATTCAAAGAATTGTGGAGTCAAAACAATTGGAACAGAATGCACTACATGCAAAAGAAAAGTTACCTTCATGTTTGTTTTATTTATTCCATTTTACACGATACTTTTTTGTATCACCTACCCTTGAAAAAATCTTGTTTTCTAATGATCCTTGGAGGTCATTTATTTATTATTAACTTCTTATTGCAGAAAAATGATGAAATGTCAAATATTTTCTTGTAAATGTGCGGTCAGCGGCGCGCAACTGTGAGCTTGCATTCGTGTTACAGTGGGCTTGAACCCCCCTGTCGGCAGCCCTGGAGAAAGTTTATTTATTTATTTATTTATTTATTTACTGTGCTTGAGACAGGTACAAACTTAATGATGTGAAACACATATACATTTACTATTACATTAGATAAAAACAAATATTATATTAAATTTATAATATCTCTTATGAAAGTCCTTGTAAAATAAAGTCATAAATGAAATAAAAAATACACTTTTCTTCAGTAACATAGTATTACAAATATTCAGTTACATATGCACATTCTATAACAAGGTATTTAAAATATTACAATTAAAATTATTTACGAACTGCTTTAAAGCTGCATTAGTACTGTAATTATACATGATGGTAGTGATGTTATCGAAGATAATAATGATGATGAGGTAGATGGTATAACTAGAAACTAGAACATTAACTAAAGTTATGAGCATAACAATAGGAATCAGCAAAGTGGGATTGCCGTGATTTCCCATTTTCACACCAGGTAAATGCTAGAGCTGTAACTTAATTAAGATCACGGCCGCTTCCTTCCCACTCCTAGTCCTTTCATATCCCATTGTCGCCATAAGTCGGTGCGACGTAAAAAAAAATTGTAAATTGTTATTCTCAAGTTCTGTCTTCACCATCTATCTTTCCATAAGAATGTGAAAATTATGTACCGGTATTATTTATACGCATTCATAATTATTTTGAGAGGGAAATCTTTTACGCAATAACGATGTTTATTGTCACACTTTCTCCGTAATCCAATTATGTGAAATCTATTTAAATGTGCACGAACATAACGTTTTTACTTTTACACACACCATGCATTAAACAGAAGAACTTTCATTTAAAAGTATCGATTAAACGGTGTTCTGTTTGTGTTGTATACAGTACGTCACAAACAGCCTCTCGTAGTGACCAGTGTCCTTGACAGGCCATACATATTCCGTGCATAAACTTAATTGTCCAGGGATTAGAAAATAATAATCACTCTGCACAGTTTGAACGTACGTGGGCCTATTTACGACTGTTTACATCGCTTGAGACTATGGACTGCTGTCCGAGTTTCTTCTTCACATGGACACATAAGTGATGTGACTTTACCGATATTGTGAAGCAACTGAAGGAATAGTTAGGACAATGACGTAAGTATGTTGGTGGGTTGTCGGCATTCCGTAATGCCTGGCGTGTCCTCGAATCCAGTGAAGTGTGATCTGGTTGGAAGCAGGTACAGAGTGGAGATCCTTTCTAATCTTAATGATTGCATGACTGGTGGATTCAATGGATGAGGTAGCTTTTAATACTACCTGTGAAACGACATAGATCGCATATTTGTTGTTTGTTTCTTGTTTGTGGGTTATCCAGTTTACAACCATCAAGCAAATGTAATTCAATGTATACTTGTGGTGCATTTTCATGTGTTTCTTCTTCTTCTTTCCTGGCCGTTAAGTAGAGCCTTACACGGATGCGGATATCCGCGAAGTTAGTGTCTTGGCGGATACAAACTGTATGGCAGTGCGGATAATTTTGCTGATAATTTCTAAATAATGGAGCGACAGATGCTAGGGATCAGCCTTAGGGATAAGATCCGTTCAGAGGACATCAGGAGAAGAACTAATGTAACAGACATCCTAGAGAGAGTAGCAAGACTAAAATGGCAATGGGTAGGACACGTAGATCGACAAGACTACAACAGGTGGACCTCTAGGATTGTTCACTGGAGACCATGGGGACACAAGAGAGGCATTGGAAGACCCCAGAAGAGATGGCTCGACGTAAAGCTGTTGGCTGGAACACGCTGGTTCCAAGTGGCTCAAGACCGAAGACGATGGAAACATATGGAAGAGGCCTATATCCAGCAGTGGATTGAAATAGGCTAGAAAAGAAGAAGAAAGAAGAAGACGTTTATTTATTTTCACTTAGGTATACTCTTGGTTTTGCTTGTGGTTAGGCGACCCTTGACATTGGTATGGGAGAATAGTGATATATAAAGAGCCTTAAGACCATAAAGCCGTAAATCGGACCTAAGCCTAACTGGCTCCTGCCCACAATTAATGGAAGGAAGGCCAATACGTCGGTAGTTGTCGCAAGAGAAAATCGCTCATAAACCTGTGACTGTAGGGGTTCTGGTGCCAGGTGTCAGGCCTATTGTATTATGTTAACAGATCTATCCGTTTCAATACCTTGGGTGTAGTATACTGTAGGTAAATATTTAACTCTATAAGGTTAAGTTTGGACAATGAGTCAGCGTAAGGTCATATGAGGTTAAGAGCACTCTCTTAGCCAACCGCTCTAGTGAGGTCATGTGAGGTTAAGCATGCACTCTTAGTCACCACATTCCATGAGGTGGAGGCCTCGTCCAGGGGGCCTGCGGTAGCGGTGGCCGCAGAACTGTCCAAAAACATCTGCTGTGGTGCTTAACATCTGCATCGATATTACCATCAGTTGTGATGATTGATCCAAGATATTTCAACTTGTCGGTCATCATCAGTGGTTCAAGTCAGTGTTTTGTTGGCTCGCTTGCCCTGGCTGCACAAAACTGAAGAACATGTGCTCTGTCTTCTTGAGATTTATTCTTATTACATTTGCCTCTCGTATTACTCGCCATCGTTCCAAAACTGCCTTAACCTCCTGACATGACTCACCAACCAAAACAACATCGTCTTCGTCAAGTATGGTCCACAGTAGGTCTGTCATCAGCTGCTCCAACAGGTATTTGATGACAATGTTGAAGAATGCCGGGATCAGTACCGTGTTTATGTACATTACGGGCGGATCCTGCGAAAAACTGCTAGTTTTAACTAATTTTGAATATAACTTTGAGAAGTACTCCTGAAGACAACCATGTCTCCTTCCAAATTTCCCTCCACCTTGGATATCTCTGTGAATATATCGTACGAAGTACTTACCTTCTCCTCCTGATCCTGATAGCTCAACGCAGATTTCTAAGTCTTGGGATCCTGTTGTTTAAACGTCAGTACTTCCGAAGTAACAACAGAGGCTTGGGACCTGGCTTAAGTGCCCAGATGCCATTTTTCAGCCTGAGTTCTAACTTCATGGCAATCACCGTTAATCGTTTACTGGTTAGCTTTATAATGGCGGCAAAGAGTGGGAGAAAACCGACCATGCTGTGGAGTTGGACAGGACAGCCATGAAAACATTTCAATGGCTGTCGAAAGTGACATAATATTTCTCTAAACCAGCCCGAAGTTCGTCGTAAAGCTCATTGAATACTACCTTTCAGAGCTCAATGTACATTGCATTTAAGGAAAGATTCTGCAACAGGAGTACTTTTCCTCCTTTGTCATCTTCTGTATCATTTGAAGAGTGAACTTCGCCCTACAATATGCTGCCATGTGGCCTCTAAATTGATAGGTCAACAATAGCGTTTGACGGAAGGCAGTCAATAGACCTTAGCATAATAGATCGAATCGAATAACCCCCATTCATGAACTGTGGCAGAACTATGGACTTGCGCGGTGGAAAAGCCACACCCGGGTTCGTTGACTGGTCATGTCGCGATCAATAGCGACGGCGGGCGGTTCGAGCCCCGTCCTTGACATGGCCCACTAAGGACTGATACGAGGCCACACCAGATCCCAGCTAGAATATCGAAGTATGGTTCCAAAGTTGTAACATGGAACACTTAAAATAGAACATTTTGACATTCTAGTATTAATAAAAAAAAAGTTAGAATTGCTTGATTACATTGGTGCATTGCTTGTTAACAGACTTGCCCTAGAATCGTGTCTGTTACATTTACCAAGTTATCCACGCATAGTTAAATATTACTGCACTTCTGACATCCTTGTATTGAACATTTCTAAAGACAACTGGCGTAGAAGACAACAGTACCCAGCAGTTTCCGGAAAAAAACTTAATTCTTCCCGTTGGCCGCATTCTCATAATCAGGTATCACTGCTACAACTATAGTATTAGGATTTTATTTATTTATTTATTTATTTATTTATTTATTTATTTATTTATTTATTTATTTACCTATGGCGTAGTAGCAGCTCGTTGCTCTCTTAACACATACCTTATACAATAATAAAAGGAATATTCAATTACAAAAATAAAATCTACCACGTTTAAGAATAAACTGAAGAATTCGTAAAAATAAAAAATAAAATGAAGAGAAATTTGAACCATGGTTGCCAGAAAGTTGAGAGCTCGGCTTGTGAAAACCTGTATCAGAAGAAAGATGCACAAGTTCGAGAAATGTATCCCAGAACAAAAACCATGTAAATATATATCACGCGTTTGTGATAAAAACAGTATTTATATAACACCTCTTCAACTCTTTGAGAGAGATACTAACATTTTGTCCAAGAAAGGAGCTTTTTGACTGATACGATGCTGTCTGCTATATATAAAAAACAACAACACCAACAATAATTCCCATTTCCCAGCCACGGCCGGATGAAGGCAATTATTGTTCCTCTACATTTTCTTCTCTCATTCTACCAAGTGCCACATAACGCAGTATTCTAATCCAGGTGCCATATTCTTATGCTGTTTTGGATTAACAAGGAGAAGCCAGACCCTGCGTCCAACCGATTTCAACGAGCTTCCATGTACCTGTTGGGGACACTCAGCCTGTATAAGTGTAGAAGTGTTTAGGTCAGTACGCTTTCGTTTTCAAAAAAAATTGAGCTCAAATGTCATGACGCGGGATCCGCTTCGGTCCAAGTGGAGGTGACAGAACACTAAACACAAAATTTACTTAAACATGTCAGGTCCGCATAATTATATGCTTGGAGAGTTACATCGCAGTCAGCCGGGGTGATAGTTAGTTCGTGCGCAACCTCGGTCGAGGTAACACGGCAAGCAGCCAAGCGGTGACAGTGAGCTAGTGCGAAAGTCATTGCGACTTGTGTTCTCGTTACATCCTTGGAACTAGCCTCAGTACTAATATGGCAAGTATACGGAAAAATACTATTAAATGTGTGTTTGAGGATAGGAATAATAGGCCTACTCCACTGGAAATTCATCGCTGGATAGGAACAGAACTCAAACTTAACAAGGACCAAATTATAGCCATTCAACTTCATAATGGGGAAAATGCAGTGTATATTAAATTAGTCTCTGTTGTACTATATGAAAACTTATTATCCCGGCATGAAGGTGTGAAAGTATTCCGTCTTTCTACTGGTCTTTCAACTAATGTGACAATTACTGCTGCGGACACCTCTACTAAGCGAGTGCGTGTATTCAACTTACCACCTGAAGTAAACAACGAACGGCTTGCCCGCGTGCTGTCAACTTACGGGCTGGTCAAGGACATTCGGGACGAGAAGTGGAGTGACCCCTACGAATTTTCTGACGTGAGTAACGGCATTCGTGTTGTCAATATTGAACTTAAGTACCCTATACCCACTCAACTAACTGTTAATGACTGTAGAATTCTCCTAACGTATGAGGGCCAAATGAAATCATGTTTTTACTGTAAGGAAACGACACATTTACAAGTAGATTGTCCGCATCGTAGAAGCCGACCGGCTTTGAACGTCCGGCAGCCGACATACAGCACTGTGTTGACTGCTTCTGACGGAACTGGCAATATAAATAACATTACTGAGGATGGTGGAGACGTTAGTTCACCACCACTTCCTAGCTTAGAAGACCTTAATACTTCACATGCAGTTCTCACAGACATAGACAACACCATGGAACCAGCCGTACAGCACATTAACACAGATGAACCAGCTTCACATACACAGGATATTGAAGAAGTAGTACTAGAACCTTCCGCTGAGGGACACACACATAACACAGTGACAGGCCAGACTGTTGAACAGGGACAAGAGGATAGCAAACTTAATGTTAATGCGGCTACCGTAGTGAAATCCTCCTCATGGGCGGAACAGATGGACGTCCTAGAAGACACTGAACCCCAGTTACATAAACTCCTTCCAGTGGACATTCATCATGAGCCTGCCAACCATATGATGCCGTCACACCAACACCAATTAGTGCCTGTAGATGTCACTAAAGACACTGAAGTCGCACCTACTAATATTGACATCGTACAGCAACTTGAGTCTACACTAACACCTGACCTGAGGACGGACTTAGTAGCCGTAGAACAACGAATATTACCTACTGGAAACCTGGATAATAAGACACCCACGCCTATAGTTCCTAAAGATTCGTTCACTCTAACAACGAAAGCTGCCAGTAAAAATAGTGCTCGAGAGGGAGCTAAACCGTATCGTACACAACCCCGCAGTACTTCCCGAAGCCGTCGCAAATCTCCAGAGGCTCGTAAATAGATTGATAATGGGACGCACTTTTGATAGGATATTGTGTACAAGGGAGTTGGTTATATTGCTGATGGTGCAGATTCTGACTCTCGCTACTGTGAACATCAATGTCATCCAAAGCCACCTTAAATTTCAAGTGTTTGAACGATTTCTTCGTTCTAATGATATTGACATTGCTTTTTTACAAGAAGTCGCACTCCCTGTGTTACCCATATCCTCCTA
Organism: Anabrus simplex; assembly: GCF_040414725.1. Classification (NCBI taxonomy): domain Eukaryota; kingdom Metazoa; phylum Arthropoda; class Insecta; order Orthoptera; family Tettigoniidae; genus Anabrus; species Anabrus simplex. The sequence continues at coordinate 239,560,381 of NC_090269.1, forward strand.
CTTCAACCAATATATAAACATTGGCAATGCTAGTAGGGGAACAGGATTCCTTACCCGACACGACCTGGAACTGGAAGATGTGCACAGTCACCCTTCAGGAAGGATCATATCTGGACACATTAATGACACTACGCTAATAAATATTTATGCACCATCAGGGAGCCACAACCGTGTTCAACGTAAGAACTTCTTTCAGAACGATATACTCCAACACCTGCATAATATGAAAGAAAAAACAATCCTCGCCGGGGACTTTAATTGTGTTCAACGAACAGCAGATTCGACGGGGCAAACTTATGCGGCCAACCCTGCCTTAAATGATCTCATAACCTCATTAAACCTGATCGATGTTGTGGATATGTTGCATGTACCCCTTCCCCACTATACCTACATCCAGTATAACTCCTCCTCCCGCCTTGACCGTATGTATGTTTCCCGAACACTCATTCACCCTAGAACTTACGAGGTGATCCCCGTTAGCTTCACCAATCACCACGCAGTTGTATGTAAAATAAATTTCCCACACAAAGTATACTATATAGGGAGAGGGTACTGGAAACTGAACTGCTCACTGTTACAGGATGATCAATGCACGGAAGCTTTTCTAAGTCAATGGAACAAATGGTTACTTCAGAAATGTAAATATAGCGATAGTGCAGAATGGTGGGACCAGTTAATCAAACCGGGGATAAGAAGACTCTTCAAAAATATTGCGTATCAAAAGGCCCAAGAGAGACGCGATACAGCTGACTTCTATTACAGGGTTCTCCGACAGCTCCAGGAGAGGAATAACGCTGGCGAACGAAATTACCATGAGATTACAGATGTTAAAGATAAACTGTTGACGGTACAGCAGAGGACACTCACAAACTTAAACGTAACCCTGAAGGATCAAACGGCACTACCTGATGAGGTTGCAAGTGTCTATTATATTGCACGTACACAGCGAGAGCAACAACGCCGGTACATTCATACAATAAGATCGTCCGATGGAAGAGAGGTGACGTCACAAGAAGACATCAGAAGAGAGATTTCCTCATTTTATCAACAATTCTATGCCAGGGAATCTATCGATGTACACGAAGTCAATACTTTGCTTCAGTCCTGCGATGCCCACCTTACTCCAGCAAGTAAAGAACTGCTTGGCATGGACATTACTGATGATGAAATTAAAGCCGTCATAAAAAATCTTCCGACCAATCGCTCTCCAGGAATCGACGGGGTCCCTTATGAATTTTATAAACAGTACTGGTTTATTATTGGCAAAGAATTTTGTGACGTTATCCGCACTATCTTGAGACGTCGTTCCCTATGTAAAACCCACTATGAAGGTATTATAGTTCTCATCCCCAAAAAGAAAGGAACCCTTCAGGTGGAGGACTTCAGGCCTATTACTCTACTATGCAGTGATTATAAAATACTAACCAGAGTGTTATCCCGTCGTATGAAGACAGTCCTCATAGATGTAATTGGACCCGAACAGTGTTGCAGCATTCCCGGACGTACAATTTTGACCAATTTAAGAACACTACGTGATATCCATCTGAAAACGGCCTCTCAGCCGAGTGACCACCTCAGTCTCCTGAATATAGATCTTGATAAAGCATTTGATCGTATTAGCCATCAGTACCTCTACATCGTTTTAAAGCACTTCCAATTCCCTGACACAGTGATCGATTACATTCGAATGATAAACTGCCACTCTATATCTCGAATTCTTGTTAACGGATTCCTCTCGACGCCCATACCGATAGAAAGGTCAGTAAGACAGGGATGCCCCCTCTCCATGTTACTCTTCGTCATAGGCCTGGAACCATTTATTAGGACACTTCAACCAAAGTTACAAGGATACAGAGTGAATATACATAACTTTTCAATGTGTGTTTACGCAGATGACATATCGATATTAGTCAGAGGTGAACAGGACATTCAACATATCTCTCAAGCTCTCAGCACATACAGCGCCGGTTCAGGGGCGAAAGCCAACCCAAGGAAAACTACTTTACTGACCTTAAACGATGGGCCCGACATCGTACAGAAGGACTGGTTTAACATTGTTGATGAAGTGAAGATCCTTGGTATTAAATGGACAAAGACTGTGATAGGTACTTTAGAAACCAACTGGGCTACTGTTATTGCTAATGTTAGGGGTGTGCTGATGAACTTTCGTACACGAAATTTGAATATAACTCAACGGATTGTGGTGACAAACATCTATGCTCTCTCAAAGGTTTGGTACTTAGCTCAAGTGTTCCCGCTACCCAACAACTTTGAAAGCCAGCTCTCAAAATATATTGGCTGGTTCATCTGGCAAGGCTATTTATTTAGAGTACAACGGGAACAGCTGTATCTCCCATGTAAACTTGGTGGATTAGGACTCATCGCACACGGAACGAAATGCCAAGCTCTACTTCTTAAAAATGATATTTCTATATTATTACAATCGGACAATTTCTCGAAGGCACTGTACAAAGACACTTGGAGCCCAGATAACTGTGACTGTCGTTCCTTGCCGAAAATTTTTAGAGATCACCAACTGAAACTCCAAAAGTTCGTCAGTGAACTCCCGTCTGGAACGAATGCTACTACCAAGACCATCTACACTATGTTACGACGAGCTGTGCACTTCACCCCGCGGATTGAGTCCACGGCACTCTACACCCACTGGTCAACGGTGTGGGCCAACTTTAGCCGTATGAAACTCTCGTCACACGCACGTTCCCAAATATTCCTTTTCCTAAACAATCTGGTACCAACAGCACAACGTCGCTACCAAATACATCTGGAACAATCACCTTGGTGTACGGTGTGTGGTCAGATGGACACAGTGATACATCGCTTGACAACATGCACACATGCCGTGCGCACATGGAGCTGGTGTAAACGACAGGTGTGTCGCCTCATGAACCTTCCTCTTGGAGACATCGATGACAGGAAACTGATTCGCCTGTCTGTAACGGCCTTTCCTCAGATTAAACAGCAAGCGATTGTATGGATCCTAGGTCACTACATTACATACATGTTGGACAGTGTTGATAGTGTCATACTACCGGCTCTCTTGTACCACCTAAGGAAAGAGAGATGGAAACTGAGTGAAAGTGGACAGCTAGAAGATCGATATGGCCATTACTTGAACTGTCTTGATATATAATGTGTCTTTGTGTTTTTACGTTTTAGTTTTGAATGAACACCTCGAGGGTATCAGTGAATTTTTTTTCTTTTTTTTAATACCAGACAGTGCATGAACAAATGAACTATTTCAACACTATTTCACCAATACCTGGCAAGTGTCGATTTATTTTATGTGTGAATGTAAATATTGAAGTATAGAATAAATAAAAATCTTTGGCTGGAAAAAAAAAAAAAAAAAAAAAAAAAAAAAATAGCCGAATGGTTACCGTGCCTGTGTGTGAACCTCGGCGGCGTGAGTTCGAGTCTTGTTCCAGCTGTATTTTTGTACATTTTTTTTTAATAATCAGCTTTAGCTCAAACCGACCGACAATGGGGTAGGAAAGGGCTAGCAGTGTAAAAATGGGAAACCACGGAAAACCATCTTCAGGGCTGCCGACAGTGAGGCACTAATCTACTATCTGCTGAATGCAAGCTCACAGCTGCACGCCCCTATCTGCACGGCCAACTCACTCGGTAAGATAAATTATTATTCGAGGGAACGTGAAGATTAAAAAAAAAAAAAAAAAAAAAAAGGGAACAAGAATATTACGGAAAATGCAATACACTTTATTTATTTATTTCTTAATCTGTTTACCCTTCAGGGTTGGATTTTCCCCTCGATCTCAGCGAGGGAACCCACCTCTACCTCTTCAAGGGCAGTGTCCTGGAGCGTAAGACATTGGGTTGGATGATACAAGTGAGGAGGACGACCCGTACCTCGCCCAGGCGGCCTCACCCGCTATGCTGAACAGGAACCTTGCGGGGAGGATGGGAAGATTGGAAGGGACAGGCAAGTAAGAGGGAACGAAGCGGCCGTGGCCTTAAGTTAGGTACCATCGCGGCATTTGCCTGGAGGAGAAGTGGGAAACCACGGAAAAGCACTTCCAGGATGGCTGAGACTGGAATGGAACCCAACTCTACTCATTTGACCTCCCGAGGCTGAGTGGACCTCGTTACAGCCCTCGTACCACTTTTCAAATTTCGTGGCAGAGTCGGGAATCGAACGCCGTTCTCCGGGGGTGGCAGCTAATCACGCTAACCACTACACCACAGAGACAAACACTAAAGTTTATTTTTTACCCGAAATTAACATAGGCCTAAACGTTGTCGCAAGACAATAAGACCTGTATATATATATATATATATATATATATATATATATGCTGTACAAGAAACATAGCTGTGACGAGACTCGAACACACTTCATCGAGGTTCGCACAATCAAGACCACTTGCCCACCGTTCCAGTTGACTGCGGTGTAACTCTCCATTGCATTGAAATCGAGGATTCATAATTTCTTCGGAAATTATTAGGTCGCGGACCTGACACGTTTACGTAAAATTTGTTCGCCTTTTATTGTTCTATCACCTCCACTTGGTCCGAAGCGGATCTCGCGTCATAACATTTGAGACCGGGCGAGTTGGCCGTGCGGTCAGGGGTTCGCGGCTGTGAGCTTGCATCCGGGAGATAGTGGGTTCGAATCCCACTGTCGGCAGCCCTGAATATGGTTTTCCGTGGTTTCCCATTTTTACACCAGGCAAATGCTGGGGCTGTACCTTAATTAAGGCCACGGCCGCTTCCTTCCCATTCCTAGGCCTTTCCTATCCCATCGTCGCCATAAGACCTATCTGTGTCGGTGCGACGTAAAGAAATTAGCAAAAAAAAACATTTGAGGCCTTTTTTTCAAAAACGAAAGGGTATTGACCTAGACCCTTCTACACGAGTTACTGTTGAGTGTTCGCCAACAGGTATATTGAAGCTCGTTGAAATCGGTTGGACGCAGGGTTCTGGCCTCTCCTTGTGAGTCCATCAGTCTTGGTCGATCTCGATCTGTCTTCAGTTTTATTTGCCTTTCCATGGTCTGTTTTGGCATTCTTTCATCATCTTTTTAGATATGCAAACCAAACTTTGTTCTGGACTTCTTCACCAAACTTCAAGAATTTCATTTCTGCCGTCTGCATTCAACTCTCGTATCTTTTTATCATTAACCAGACTTCTGATCGATATACCAAACCCTGGTGCATCAGCCTCAAAGGGCAATGGCCTACCAAGCGACCGCTGCTGCTGCAGATTACGAGATGTCGTGGAGTCAACACGACAAATCCTCTCGACCGTATTCTAAGTTTTCTAGACCGGGGCCGCCATCTCACCGTCAGATGGCCCCTTAAGTGTAATCATGTAGGCTTGGTGGACCTCGTACCACCCTCATTTCCAGATACAAATCCCTGACTTGGCCAGGAATAGAAACCGGGGCCTCCGGTTAAGACGCAGACACGCCACCCCTACACTGCGGAGCCGGATCTGATCCATATGCCGTTATGAATATTAGTTTCATCTTATAATAGTTTATTGTGCTTTCAAGGCACTTCTTTATCTCATAAGGTTTCGTGCACTATGATAGAAACACCCTCCAGGTTGAACCGTTTCGTCAATCTCAGCATTATTTCACTTCGCCAGTACTTTAAAAGACACCAACAACACCGGAGCTTTGCTTCCAAGTTTAATATCAACTTTCCTCACCAGGGTCTTACTCTTTTCCACACTCATCTTCATTCCATATTCGTCAGTCTTTCCATTCATTATAGCTAGCCAATTTTGAATCTGATTTGAAAAAGATTACTGCTTTGTCGACTTTGAGCTAACTGGGATTGTGCCACCTTTTCTCCAAATCATATCATCAGTAAATAACATCATATTCATTTTTCGTCTTCCATATGGTGTTTTTGCTGATCTCATGATGTCTTCTAGGGGCTGCCTGGCCGAGGCGGTAAAGGCGTGCTCGGTTCACGCGGAAGGACGTGGGTTCGAATCCCCGTCAGGAAGTCGTAACGAGATTTCCACTTTCGGAGGTGCATATGGCCCTGAGGTTCACTCAGCCTACACCAAAAACGAGTACCAGGTTAACTCCTGGAGGCAAAGGTGGCCGGGCGTAGAGCTAACCACTCTACCCCATCACGTGCCGAGGTTAACAATGGTGGAAGCCTTTACCTTCCACTCCTCCAAGGTCCTTCATGGCATGTACGGAGATGACTTTGCTTTGCTTTGCATGATGTCTTATATTACTATTATAAACAGAAGGGGTGAGAGAACACTGCACTGTCTCATTTACCTTTGAATCTGAAACAACCCTGTTTTTAGCACTTGTGTTTTTACGCAGTTCTTCAACAGACGCGGGTCTGTAGGATACAAGCACATTGAAATTCCACTACCTTGAGCATAGAATACGAGCTACCGACCCAAGGACAACATGCAATTGTATGAGAAGAATAGCTGTTTGGACTTTGCAGTACTTATGTAGCTACGCCATAATCCAAGAAGTTACTACGACGAAATATACACATCAACATCAGAGGTAGTCTGAAACGGTAGACAACTAAGATTGGTCCGCGGGAAATCTACTCCGTTTTATCTTAATGTACCTGCCTCTTACCTGGAGGACCAGAGTTCCACTCTCAGACAGCCCAAACGATATAATCCTCAATTAAGCAACAAAAGATCAAGTAAGCTCATATTCTTACGTGACTGCTGATATCGTAATCAGAGCCGCAGGACCCCCAGGTTTACATGGTTGCTTGTTTGCTGCTTGTTGTTTAAAGGGGACTAACATCTAAGGTCATCGGCCCAGAGGGTTTACATGGAATCCGAACAACAGGGAGCTGAAAAAAATGCAAACTCGTGTCCTCATCCCCAGGTGGTGCAGCTCTTTTCAGGCACACCCCCATGTGCCATTTTAACCACATGCCAGCCATTCTTAAATTTCTGACAGTACCGGGAATCGAACCCGGGCCCCTGAGGACGGCAGCTAATAACACTAACCGTTACGCTACGGAGGCGGACAACAGGGAGGTGATTCCCCAATTCCAAACTCACATTCATTACCCGGAATTCAAACCGCAGTAAGAGAAGGAAGTCTTGTATGAGAGATAATAATAATGTTAATGTTATTTGCTTTACATCCCATTAACTACTTTCACGGTTTTCGGAGACGCCGAGGTGCCGGAATTTAGTCCCGCAGGAGTTCTTTTACGTGCCAGTAAATCTACCGACACGAGGCTGACGTATTTGAGCACCTTCAAATACCACCGGACTGAGCCAGGATCGAACCTGCCAAGTTGGGGTCAGAAGGCCAGCGCCTCAACCGTCTGAGCCACTCAGCCCGGCGTACGAGAGATAATCAAGAAAACTAAACAATATCACAGACCACATGGCGATCCAGGCTAAGGCACTTAATAGGCTGAATGTACCATGCCTGGTGTCTGTTTTGCTTGTACATTCCATTTAGTCCCATCATACTGAAGTTCTGTCACGGTCCAGCCATCCTTGAATTCTATCTGTCAAATCATCAGTCCGGAGGCTGGTTGGATTCTCACATAGCCCACCGAATATCATGCAGTTATAAGGAAACCGCAAACACCGATGGCGATACTGTAATGTGGCGTACTGGGCAAGATGATGAGTGAGGTAGTTTACCATTGCTTTCCTCACTGGGGCAGAAATTGCTATTGCAGCACAACTAACCCCATGAGCAGCGCACTTCATAGCACTCAGACGCATTAGTCATGCTCTGTATGCCATTACTAAGCACCACCCATACTTCAGCAGTTCCCATATTGTCTCAGCCATGGATGAGACTGGGACTTCGAAGGAGACTACATTTTATTCTGGCGTGAGTCAAGAGACAGATGCAAAAATACTGCAGCCAACCAAAAAATAGCAGCAGCTGGAATCCTTGAAAAAAAAAAAAAAAAAAAAAAAAAAAGCTTTTCAAATTGTGTCAGAACAGATGGCATCAACAGAAGTGTTCCGGTTTTGGGCTGAATAGCCAGCGCACTGATCTTCGGCTGAGAGGGACCTGAGTTCAATTCCCGGCTGATTCGAGGAATTCAACTGCATATGATCAATTCATCTGAATCCGGAACTGGGTGATATATTTATATACATACAACACTCCGCACTACTAACCACCACATATACACACAACGGTGAATACAGCCCTCCACACGCGGTTGGCCTCAGGAAGGGCATCCGGGCGTAAAACGGGGCCAATTTCACACTCGTTATAACCATTAGAAATTAAGAAAAGTGGCCAGGAAAAAGAAAAAGAAGAATAAGAACTTCTACTACGAGAGGAAATGGCTTTCACATTTTTCTGTTATCGATTTGTGATTTATTTTTCTCTCATGTCAACTTCTAAAAAACTGACATTCCTCAGAACTAAGAAGAGAAAAGTAAAATATGAAACTCAGGGCAATTTGATCCTTTCTTTTCCTGGTATCAGATGAATTACCACAAATGTGCGTTTGGGCCATTTTCAGTTACCACACACACACACACACACACACACACACACACACACACACATATGAGAGTTTCTACAAAGATATGCGTGAATTACTACAAACAGATAAGTAAGTTACCACAAAGGCTTATGTGAATTACCACGAACACATATGTGAGTTATCACAGAGGCATATGTGAATTACTACGAACACATATATGAGTTTCTACAAAGGCATATTTGAACTGCTACAAATCCTTGATTTCCCACAAAGGCATATGTGAATTACTACGAACACAGTCATATGTGAGTTTCGACAAAGGTATACGTGAATTGCTAGAAACACATCTGTGAGTTACCACAAAGGCTTACGCGAATAGCCACAATCATATCATTCTACGACAAAATTACCCCTCCGAGTTCGTCAAGTCTAGGGACTGAGCCACCAGAAATATTGGAGTGGTTAACAATTTAGCCTTAAATGTTAATGAAACATAAGTAAACAATTCTTATTTGTTAAATATCTTCTTTCTGAAATACATTCTTAACAAATTAAAATACATGATTTGTCTACTGCAATACTCGTGTATGGCATTATCTCAAAATTCCTGTACTTGTGTTTTTTTTTAAATATAAATAACCTTCCTTTATTGATGTAATTTGTTACGTACCACTTTATACTTTTAGCTAAGTGTGGATGATAATGGTGCAAACTCGCATTCAAATTTTTACGTGTAGCATGCTGTGAATGTAATGAGAAACATAACCACATTTCCGGGGAAAAGTGGTGCCTTCACTTATATACAGGTAACCTAAAAGTCCGTTAACATTTGACGAGGCAATACTTCATTTAATATTGGAGGTAGAGAGGTAATAATTGATACACGTGATTGGCATAGCATGCCCTTCAAAAATCTATCTACCTTCGTCGGGTGTGAACCCGCGATCTTGGGATCCAGGAGCCGGCGCTCTACCACTGCTCTACAGAGAGAACTATTCCTCATTATAAGCCTGAAGTATTCCAGCTTCCTTGTTTAGTAGTCCTGAGTAGACCCTGTGTACTTCATGAGAGAACTCTCACCATGATTTTCTGTCCATCCTGTGAGGACGTTCTTACAACATGGATTGTTAAACCCGTGACGCAAGGCGGTACTAGTACTCATGGACAACCTCCAAACTTCATGACCTTTATTAGCCTCTAATATACTGTGTTGCCTCTTGCATATTCACGCAGTTGCACATGCTATCGAGTGTGATGGAATGCATATGGAGGTCATGCACGCACCTTCACTAATGAAAATGAAAATGAAAACCTACAACCTGTTTTCCAGTTTTTGACCGGGTCAGGGATGTGATGAATGAACCAGATATAGGCTATTATTACAATGGGGTCGCCACTCCCAAGGTGATATTATTGACTGATAAATGAGAAAAACCTGTCCCGCCTCCGCTTTGTTCAGCACAAATCTCACATGGAGTGACCGGGATTTGAACCACGGTATCCAGCGGTGAGAGGCCGACGCGCTGCCGTCTGAGCCACGGAGGCTCCACCTTCACTAGTGCAACACTTAAATATATTTTCGCAGTATGGTAATAAATATTACATACCTGCCCAATTCTTGACTGAATGTAGTTCGATAGTAAACACACCCGTTCACAAAGGGTAGTTGTCAGGAAGGGCATCTGACCGTAAAACCGGACCTAATCCACATGAAGAACCTACCACAAATAACTGGGAAAAGGTAAGGAAAAAGGAAATAGGGCAGGACATGTCGTGACACTGCCGCGAGTTTCCTCAACCCCCCCCCCCCCTCCTTTTTATGTGAAGACGTCGTGTGGCGGAGTCTTCGCGCTTTTATTTCTTCCTCTCCCTGTACAGTATGTCCCTTTCAGCACCGATTCTCATATTTCTATGAAGTCGTGGATGATTCTGGTCTTTTACGAGGAAGCTACCATAAGTGGCACCTTTTCGAATCGCCGTGAGATGCTCTTTCTTCTACAGTAAATGTTGTTTGCTGAAATCCCGCTTATAACAATTCACCATATAGGCCCTACCTAGAAATTGTCAAATTTTGGCAATATTTTTACATAATTTCACAATATGTACCCTATACCTTAACATCACTCCATCACTCTTTAAATGTTGACTATACTCTGCACAAAATTACTTTTATTTCATTAAAATCGGTTAACGCCTATATTCGCATTCAGCTCTCAACTATTCCGGCTTGAACATCCTTTGTACATTTGGCATAGTTTTCAGTTTTTGGACGTCCAGTGCAACACAACACATTCCTCTTGTCCACTTGATTTCCGTTTATAATCAGTTAGACTTTCCATAGAACACTGTTAACAGTCACATGCGTACTGTAGGTGCACCGTCCAACTTTGACCATCCGTGCAGGCGCAAACATTTCAAAGCGTCTTCTTCACTATATTTTGGAATACAGGGAGTAATACCTTTGTGTAAATAAACAGTTTTGTATTGGCATATTAAGAAGGACAATGTGACAAGGGAATGCCGGGAAGGACGTCCGTTCTATTCAGAATATGATTTCCACTCTTCTTGAGAGTTTCGTGGTCCTCGGGTTCTTAAACCTACACCATTAATGAGTATCAGGCTAATTTCTGGGCGAAAAGGTAGCTGGGACTACAGTTGACAGAGTCGAGGTTACGGATCTAGAAACCTTTAATTTCCACTCCTCAAACGGCCTTCCTGGTCTGTAAGGAGATATCATTGTTTTTAATTAAGAAATACCGAATCATTACATTCAATTGTTGCTCATTGTTGCGATAAGTTTTATTGTCTTCAATAACCTAAATACTACCTGCCAACTTTTAGAAACCAAAAATAGGAATATTTTTTAATTCTTGGATTTCATCACGTATATTGTGCCACGGTCTCGGTGAAAAATGACGATATAAAAGGCATGCATATCTAGCGTTACAATGCGAATTGCCCATTAAATTTAAACTCTTAAACTAAGAAAACACAAAAATGGTAACGAGAAAATGTAACAAACACGGAACAAAATGCATAATAGTTTTCTTTACTAGTCTGTAAAATTAGCGGAAATTCAATTTTATAGCTATCTCTGAACACTTGGAGATAACATTTATTACCTTTTGTTGCCCTAATACCAGAAACTGTCACCGACACAACTCTCTGAAATACCTACATTCAAATCATTAAAATTATGAACTTAGAATGAACACAAACGCACTGAAATACGCGAAACTACCACATGCAAAACAGATCAATATGTCTCATACATTATTAACATACGACTTCGACAGGGGGAAAAGCACAATAGAACCGCAAGAAAAAACACATGGCCTACAACTCCGACGAAACTACGCACAGAAACAATTTTAACAGCGCGCGAACCACACAATAACGAACTCATTCTTTCGTCCCGATTAACGGAGTCGCTAGCCGTCCCGAATTCCTAGCTGTAAAGCACACACGCTGCTGTAGTGAGCGGGAAACACGATACACTCGCCATATAGTACGCGCACTTTTTAGTGATATATTTTTGTACTCAGTTGAGGAGTAAGAAGGGAGCATTGCCGGTTCCGGTAGTACTGCCAACTGAATGAAAATGAAATCTGAATTGAATCGATAATATGATCGATCGATATGAATTTTCTAAACCTTTATTATCTTACGCCAACAACTGTGTCACACACACAATATATAATACTATATAACATTTCCGGATGCGAAACGTGTTCCTAGCATGAATTCTATAATTTCGCTTTGCTGTGTAAACAACAACAGTACGATTACTTAAAATGTACACCAGATGTCGCACAGCGATGATAAGCGGTTCTTAGTTTGTGTTTAGAAGGTTGCCAATACGAATCTCGAAGACAACCGAAGTCGACCGATTCAGCACTAGGGTGTAAATCTATTGCTAAAAAGTGCGCAGATAATATATAAGAATTTGTCCTACGGGAAGAGCACTGACCGTACTGGAGGTCATATTGGTCAAAAACAGGAAGAATTAAAAATAAATCGGAAAATGAGTTGAAAACGGATAGTTTCTGGGTAAATAGGAAGTGTTGGCAGGTATGCAAATATAATTGAGTGTTGGTGGAATTTCATGTAAAGAGTATATCATAAAATCAATTATCATGCAAGATATACAATTGTAATTAAATGACTTCGTTACCTACTCCAGTTTAAGACAGAGGCCGTACCATTTTATACTCGTATAATGCAATAGCTAATCTACTGCGCCTGTAGCTATTCCTTGATGGACGCAGTAATCTTGCATCTGTCTCCTAGCACAGGCCCGAGCAAAATGCAGAGTCTACCGAATTCTAAGATTCATTTATGGCTGTGATAGCTGATGAGGTACGAGTAGTGCTGAGTAATGCTATTAAGGTACTAGTAAGTCCAGATGTTACGAAAGGTACTACTCACAGGCCCAGTCGTGCTGCAAGAGCAATTTCTGGATCAGTGAGGAAAGCAACGGCAAACTATATCGCATGTCTAGTACGCTCATTTTGGTGTCACCATCAGTGTTTGTGGTTTCCCTACAACCACCCTTCAGGGTAATATTTGAGGATCCAACCAACATCCAGGCTGATGAACCAACAGGTAGGTGAACACTCCAAATTAACCGTCAAGTTACGAAGACGGGTCTTTAGAGACCCGAGAAGAAACCGAAGGAGTGCAGAAGTAAGATCAAATTACTCTCGTTGCCGCTTCAAGTAACAATAATAACCGCGCAGCCTCAGTTATCGTGTGGAGTCAGATTTAACAGCGTAACTGCCTGTGCGCCAATTTCAATACTCCATTTTACTTTACCAGATTACTCGGAAATAAGAACTCTATCAGGCGATCTACTCGTGTTTCAATTACTTTTGTGAGATAAATAATCAGAACAACTTGAAAATGGAGGTCTATCAGTTATCAATGCGTTCAAATCACACTACAGTTTGAAGCATGAAATTGAACATATATCGACCAAAGCCAAATTCAAAGCGTACAGTGCCATAATAGTCCCTGGTTTGCTATATATGGAGTAGAGAACCTGAGTACGACAAGAAGCGACGAAAAGAAACTGATTATCTTCGAGCGGAGAGTCTTGAGAAAGATCTTTGGGCCTGTACAGAATGGAAATGACTGGAGATTCAGAAAGAATCAGGAAGTGTATGATTTGTTGAACCAACCCAACACTGTATAAAGACTGAAGTTGGAAGACCATGATGGGCAGGACATGTGGTACATCAGGACCAAAGCAATACTGCTAGGAAGCCCTGAAGGAACCTGCCCAATCAGTGGACCCAAAAAAGGATGCGAAGATGGACTGGTGAAATACCTTCGGAGACTTGGGGTTCGTAAGAATCGGAACCAAGCAGCACAAAATTGCAGTCACTGGAGGCAGATTATGAGGTCAGCGCATGAACTTCAGGGTCCTTTATCACCGGTTCAACTGAACTGAAACGCCGAATGCATCAGCGTTGATCATCTTGATGCCGAACGATAGGGAATGCCGAATGGACTTCCTTCTGCCCTTCCGAAATCCGACAACCTTTGTCGCAGCAGATCGCAACCTAGATGAAGCAATTGCAGACTCAGGTAGACACTGTTTAGCCGCAGGGGTTGACATAAGCAGAGCAAGGCCACCACGAGAAGGGGAAGATATCCGGGAGAGGCGCAGCCTTGACCAAGTAAGTGTACTGCTTTTTACCAGCCAAGGAAATAGTGCTACCGTACAGTACCTTTCACCTTATGTAACAGCTGTTACGTCGTTTAAATGGAAGGGAGAGAAACTAGAGTTGTAATCAGCCTCGATCAGTCTTTGTAGGGCTTCGCTCCAGACTGAGGTCCACTGTATCAACAACTGGATTCTTCATAAAATATTCAACATATTTTAAAACACGTTTACCATATTTCAAAAGCTGTGCTCGCCCCGTGATCTGGGGGATAGTAGCCTGCCCCTTACTCGGATAATCTGGGTTAGATTCCAAGACAGGTCAGGGATTCTAACCCGGATTTGAAGACCGATTCGAGGTCCACTCAATCAACATGAGAACAATTAATGAGCTAGCTTACGGTGAGATAGCGATCCAGGTCTAGAAAGCCATGACTAACAGCCGAAAGGATTCGTTACGCTGACCACAGGTTACCTCATAATATGAAGGCCTTCCGGATCACCAGGGGTTGCTGGGTAGTCCAAGGTTAATCAGGGCAATAGCGCCATGGGGTTTGTTTGTTTTTCAACTTCAAAGGCTAAATCTTAAGACTTTTTATAAGCATCACACAGCCCGTCTGGTTCTTTTTTTTTTAAAGGACCTGACATCGAGATCATCGGCAATATGAAATGTTACATGTATTGAAAGACCTCTCATCGACTTTAGCTCATGGAATGAAAGCCAAGATATTTTCTTGGAAGCATTCCACTCTGGAGGGGAGATTTAGAAATGCAAATTATGACGCACACAGATGCTATTCCTTCCCATCCTCTTAGGCTGTCTCCCAAAAGATTTGCTTTTAAGGTACTCCTCCACTTTAAAACATTGTTCTTGTTAAGGCGCCGCTGAGACGAGGAGTTTAGAACAATCTTTCTCGTTCCATTTTAGCGCCGGGTTTAATCATGTAAGTGCACTTGGAAATGAGTTTTGGATGGATCCGCTACCAATGTACGAGGTGTGTTACCTGCGTATCTTTGGTTATTATGGTGGATAGATGCAGTTACTAGTCAAATAAATTAATATCTGCCCAGAATAATATTGTATAATCCAATTTACTTTGTTTTATGAGTCTGAGAGGCAGAAACACGCTGCATATCCTATCCCTGTTAGCTCTATGGTTGCTGAATACAGAAATACTAGGTAGGGTCTATGCAGGATATTATGAAACTTCGAATTTGGCAGTCCCAAGAAACACGTTGCCTGTGATCAAGAACATGGCGGTCGTTAACAGCATTTCAGTCCCGTGGAGCTCAATATGTCATTCAAATAAAGAAAAATCTTGAACGTTATGTATATAGAAGTGGAAGGAAATGTAGAACAAGATTCTGAGGAACAACGAGGAAGAATGTAAAACACAAAAGAACCAAAGAAGTACCAAAGAAGAAGCCTCCAAACGAAGACAGGATATAAACGTTGCATATCCATATACAACGGTTATTTATTTATTTATTTATTTATTTATTTATTTATTTATTTATTTATTTATTTATTTATTTATTTATTTATTTATACAGTGTCGAAGTTAGGGCACTTGGCCGTCTCTTTCCTTTAACCACACACATTTCTTTTTTAATTTTAGATTTTACTGCACTAATTTTAAATAGCATACTATTCAAGGTCCGCCTCTGTGGTGTAGTGGTTAGCGTGATTAGCTGCCACCCCCGGAGGCTGAGTAGAGGTGAGTTCGATTCCCACCTCAGCCATCCTGGAAGTGGTTTTCCGTGGTTTCCCACTTCTCCTCCAGGCGAATGCCGGGATGGTACCTAACTGAAGGCCACGGCCGCTTCCTTCCCTCTTCCTTGTCTATCCCTTCCAATCTTCCCATCCCTCCACAAGGCCCCTGTTCAGCATAGCAGGTGAGGCCGCCTGGGCGAGGTACTGGTCATACTCCCCAGTTGTATCCCCCGACCAAGAGTCTGAAGCTCCAGGACACTGCCCCTGAGGCGGTAGAGGTGGGATCCCTCGCTAGGTCCGAGGGAAAAGCCGAACCTGGATGAACCTAATGATGATGATGATGATGCTATTCAAGTAGAATTAAGAAGAAGAAGTAGACAATAATACTGTGCCCTTTTAAAGGCAACAACTGCGGTGATCTCTTCTTTCTTCTGTGCGCCGGCTGCTCCTGTAATAAATGACATGTAAATATACTCACCGCTGCATGTAGACTCTTCTTTCTCAGTCGTGCCCGTCCGTTATCCCCGGAGAGGCCACCCGCTGATTAAGGAGTGAGGGAATGAAAAGAAGGGGTAAACTAACTAAAATGACGGTACCCAAGACTGAATTAAAATTTAAAAATAAAAGACTAATTTATTCAAATAAAATGCAAAGTGCGAAAATTTGAACGTAAACTGAACTAGTGAAAAACGTAAACAAATGAAATAACAGTGACTAATAAAATATTAGAGAGTAAGGATCTGCCTTGCAAAGCAATTCAAAAACTGCCTAAATAAACTGACTGAAGGTCAAACACCTCAATTAAGATATACCAGACTATCTTGACACTGTCTTCAAGTTAATAAAATGACTCAGTTTAAAAACTCTGGTCAGAAAGACCACCTTCTTGAAATACAGGAATACATTACGGAGAAAAATATCTCTCAAATATATAAGTTAATAACATGACTCAATTTAATAAAGTAAATTAAATACTGTTATGCCACCAAACCACTGACTTATAGGAGTTATTAAATGTTTAACACCTGTTGCTCATTTGGTAAAATACCCAAAATTTAAATAATCATGGACTGCACTAAGCGAGGGTATCACTTAGGGAATAATTCGAAGAAAACAGAACAAGCCATGAACCTCACACTTCATTTCCGACATAACCATTGTCTTATACAAAACCTCATGATTAAACCAAATTAATTATCGAAACATCACTCTGAGTGTATCCAACCACTCATCTAAATTTTAAGCTTCATTTGCATGTCTGTGATAGACTGGACTTCTTAAAATAAACAGAAATTTAGGCCAAATGCCTGATGTTAACATTATCAAATGATAGCGATCCTTGTACATTAAAATTTCTATTGACTTTGCCGCTAACTGCATTTTATTATTAATTCATATTTGTGGTATCACCACTAGATGGAGGCAGATACCCTCTTATTCACCACTCATTGCGGCAGTTTAATACAATTGGTTTATTTAAAGATCGCTTCATTTCAAAATAAAAATGTAGTGGATTTTAAAAGAAAGTTTGGTAATTACTTAGATGCCTGGTATGAGCATACCACTATCATTTCGACTGTGACATAATCGATGATCCAATAAACCTAACATCTGAAATGGTATTTACATCATTACATTAATTAACGGAGAAACACTGCTCCGACAAAAAACACAGAAATCAAAAAAAAACTAGCCTAGCTACACTTATCTATTTACATCACATCAAATATAAATAATTCACATACGCTTGCGTCCTACAAATAAACGATAAAAGGTACAAACAGAAAGGAAAACAAATAAGCGAACTGGATCCCACCATCGCGGCCTACTGGAAATAAAAAGGATAGAAATGCGCAAAACAAACTCGGAGTCTCCTAAAAAATATATATATATACCCCGCTGCGAGTAGCAAAATGAAATATTGCGAATTTGACGGCAATCTCAAATTTCAGACGATAAATGTCTGGACATGATATTATTTAACCTTGACGGACAAATTACTGTTACCTCACGTCATCCGTGACTCTACATAAATATTCAAAACACATTGACTCGTCGCTCTGTTCACATGTACACTGGCTAGCATTTTTATCGAGCATCTACTTTCCCTGGAATTATTTAAACAAATACAGGCTCCTGCCTGTAGTATCATAACCCATGTCGTAACACATTTAACACACGTGGTTAAATTCTTCATTTCGCAATTCTATTTAGTCATTAATTCTCGACGTCATTATTATACATTATTCTCACAACACAGCCTCGCTCGTATCCGGCGGGCAAATATCCGTCGTGCACATTACGGCTTCTTACAACAATTCAAGACATGGTCCCAATATCATATTTCCATCATCAACGTAGATCATCAGGGATATTAATCATCTAGCTCGATCTCTCGATCATTCACTGTTAACACATCACAAAATCACAGAGCTGACTCATCAATGGCGCTCACCGTTTCTATCAAAACAGAGAATGACGAGATTGCCTCTCAAAACACAAATGTTGAAACATGCGCCACCGCAACTACCCAGAAATAAATATTCGCGTCTACCAAAAATCGTCGCAAAATACGCGGGATAAGTACAATCAAAACCGGACATCAGAAGGATGATTCCGCAACATAAAACAAGCTGAAATGCGCAAAAATAGCAAAATAAACATAGAAATCATCGCGACGGCGTCCATAAGATCAAAAACTCCAACAAAATCGACTCAAAACCAACGATCTAAAATCATGATGAATAATAATAATAAACTGACATTACACTCGTAGATCAAATATCAAAGCTGCCTAACTGTCAAAGTGACATACTACAAAATCAGCCATAAATACACGCAAACAAACATCTCCTAAAACAAAGTGCACAAAATAAGCCTATCTGAAAGTGCAACATAAAAATTATTATTATTATTATTACTATTATTATTATTATATTATTATTATTATTATTATTATTATTGTTATTATATTATTATTATTATTATTATTGGCAGTATTATAAAACTGTGAATTATTTACAACCCTACCTAGTACTCTAAACTACATTGATCATCGATTTTTGCCACGGTCCTACATATTTATTTACGTTATTAAATGACGCTCATACCTTGATGGTGGAGGCAGGTCGGTTCACCCACCGGCCCCGGTCATCGTGGAAATTAGAATTCCATCTTCAAGCTGATGTGGTATTCCAGATTATTACACACGCAAATTTGACACATTCTTGCCATGCCGTGACACACGTTTATATTAGCATAAAACACTCGTATTTCTCTCACTCCAGTGATAGTTAGAAAAAAACCACTGCAGACTCCTGCCTGTTGTAGAAGGATGGTCGCCTCGCTCTCTACCTGCAAAATCACCTGGTGGCCTGCTCGCCGATCCCTCAGCTCTGTTTACACTACAGCTTACAGTACATTAACCCTACTGGGATATAACTGTCTCCTCAAGGTTGACTATTGCGGCCTCCATTGAAGAAAGTCAATCACCTTCCTGTCTGTCTTTACTGGTTTCTCCCCGTAAACATCTCGCTTGCCAAACAGTTTGTAGAATGGTAGAAACAAGCTAAAATACAGTTTATGTTGTGGAGAAAATTTTATACTAATCTCACATGTAACACTCCCCGCTGGTTAGAAATGTTTTTATGTAAATATGCTGAAAAACATGGACTTGTTTCCCTCGACTAGTAATGTGAGTTCATTTGAGTTGAAAGTGTAATTCTTGCCTACTCTCCCTGAATTTACAGTAAAAGTCTGTGAAGATGTCCATTTTCTGAAATGCGATTCTCCCAAGTAAATAATATAAGGCTTTCTAAAAAAAAATGCCTACAAGTGTCTAATCGCTTTCTTACCAGCCAAAATAAAGCTGACTAAATGCATTTGCTGATACACTCTGTCACTCTGTCAAACGTAAATTCACTGAGAATACTGAAGTAACACTAAAAGTACTCAAGACAATAACTGAGAACTGAGAACTCTGAAGACACTAAGAATGACTCAAAACACTGAGAATTCAGAACGACTGAGAATTCAGAAACGACTGAGAATGACTGAGAGCTCGAAAACACTGAGAGCTCGACCCTGTGGTCGCTGGGTTTTGTAGAAATTCCTCCCACCACCTGGAAAATAGTTCCGTGGAAGGGATGTGGCGTAATAATCTAGTCCTCGGGAGCGCTCTCTCGTACATCCGTAGGTTATGGTTTTCAAAATTTATATGCAAAACTTCCTAAATTTTGTCCGACTCACATGTGATATTGCGCCGCGGGAAATGATCATAGGATAATCCACACGACTGCGCGCGTCACTGGTGTTATTTTCTTCCGGTGGATGGCCTCATCCTGCCATGACAGCTCCTTCCTCTAGATCCTATTACTCCTCCGTGTGAAGTTGAATTTTAATAATTAGGCACTAATTAACCACAGATTGGTACTGATAATTCACCAAATATTATAAAGAAGTCAGGACACTGTTTTTCACTACCACATCGGGCTTCAGATCGCGAGATACTGATTGTAGATTTCCCGGTCTGACGGCTCATTCAAATTTAGAATATTCTGATTGGCTGAGACTTTCGCGCCCTTCCAAACGTGGGTGCATCCGCTTCCTCCCAAGGATTGGCGGTTATAGTCGTTGGCCCCCTATTGTCCTAGCAAAGTAGGTCAGGCTTCAACGCGTGCTTTTCTGGTGAGAACGGACAGCAAGTCGCCACTCCCAGGCGGTGTCATAAAATTTATTGGAAGGGATCCTAAGGATGGTTTACAATTTGGTCGTGCCAAGAGAAGAGTTTCATGGATTCTCTCGCCGTCTGACTGGCGCCAGAAAGTTCCTTTGTGACTGCTAGTTTCACAGCCTCACTGTGGTATCTCATATGTGAAATATTCAATTTAATTGTGAATTAAATTAGGCCAAATTCGCTTATGGGTGCAATACAATGATTTGATATTAAAATTAATGAATGTATAAGATAATAACAAAAAATCAACAACTGGAGAAGTCCGGCCCCGCGGTGTAGGGGGCAACGCGTCCGCCTGTCACCCGGCGGCCGCGGGTTCGATTCCCGGCCGGGTCAGGGTTTTTCATTGTAAATGATTAATATCCCTGGCCTGGCCTGGGGACTGGCTGTTTGTGTCGTCCTTAACATTCCTTTCCTCACATTCAACACTTTACACTTCCACCATTTACAAAATACATATATATGGTGCAAGTAGGGGCAAAAGATCTTTCTAGGTCGACGCCCCGAACAAATAGCATTAAAAAAGCAACATCTGAAGAATGTTTAAATATCTACTAACTAGCTTAAAGTAGAACTTATTCTGCTGAATATTACTATTTTACGCTCTCTGTTCACTCAGAACCAAGTTACGTTGTTAGTAAATTACCGTCTCTATTCTTAGGAACTAATGCATAATCTTAGAAGAGTAAAACGTAGATGGGATAACCTAAGATACTTACATTAGATGTACAATATTTGATTTAATTCACTCATACATTCATTCAAGTCGGCGTATTCACTATGAAAGAATTTACGGCAGGCTGTTTTAAACGTGCTAGAGAATAAGAACTGTTAATATCTATCGCAATCATGTTTCATAACCTGGAAGCAGAGATCAGGAAGGAAATGGATGTACGTATTTGTTCAATGCGGAGCAATTTTAAACAATGATCCGGAACGAGTATTAATTTCGCGAAATGAAGAATGAAGCGTAAAATTGGACGACAGTTGGGGCTGTATGCAGAACGCAACTGTTAGACGAGGGTCATTTGGTGGGTTTTTCACCGGTCGCTTAAACGTAACCTTCCTAACATTTTGTAGTATGATGTTATATGAGCATGTCGGAGCTGGAAGGTATATCAAATGCAGGAGTACTGTACAAGTTGTAGTTTTGCTGCTTTTTTAAAGCTTAAGTCACTCAGTACACTGTCATAGTAGTCAAAGACTGGGAATAGAAATGTTTTAAAAACGTTCCAGAGGAATAACATTCTTATGACGCTGTAGGGGATAAAGGGATATAGAAATATTTCTGTACACATTAGTTATATGTTCATTCCAGGTCAGTGTCTAATTTATGGCTACCCCAAAGTTTGTAACTGTCTGGGAGTAAGGCACTTCAATATTACCGGTGGTAACCAGAGATGGGTTCTGATTATTTAGAGAACACAGTAACTCCTGGTGTCCAATTATACACTTTGAGTCTTTCGTGGGTTCCTGATTAAAGAGTTGTTTTTTACCGGGCGAGTTGGCCGTGCGGTCAGGGGCACGCGGCTGTGAGCTTGCATCCGGGAGATAGTGGGTTCCAATCCCACTATCGGCAGCCCTGAAGATGGTTTTCCGTGGTTTCACCATTTTCACACCAAGCGAATGCTGGGGCTGTACCTTAATTAAGGCCACGGCCACTTCCTTCCAACTCCTAGGCCATTCCTATCTCATCGACGCCATAAGGCCTATCTGTGTCGGTACGACGTAAAGCAACTAGCAAAAGAAAAAAAAGATGTTTCTAGCGTATGGAACAAATCGTCCTGACCGTTTCGCATATATGATATATGATATAAACTAGTAAGGTAATATATACCTGTATACCTGTAAGTCATCAGAATATACTGTAGGTGGTATTTACAACGAAGAAGTGCGGATGAAATTTCACTGATATAAAGGATGAAGAATAAAGGCCCCAACACAGATCCTTGAGGGACGCAAGATAAAATGATAGCCCAATGAGATGTTATTTGTTTAATGAGACACACTGGCGATGATTCCGATCTAGAAAGCCAAGAATAACGGCCGAGAGGATTTGTTGTGCTGACTACGTTCGTAATCTGCAGGCCTTCACGCTGAGCAGCAGTTGCTTGGTATGCCAAGGCCCTTCGGGGCTGTTGCGCCATGGGGTTTGATTTGGAATAACGACGATTTGTGAGATAGGACAGCAAGAAATTGGGCGCTCTCTTGTCGACGCCAAGGGAGCGCAATTTCGAAAGGAGGCGTTGTAAGATGACTGTATCAAATGCACTGCTAAAATCAAGAATTTGAGTACCATCTTCTGCCGTTTGTACATAGCAATCCTAATATAATTTGTTACTCCAAGAAGTACAGTCGTCGTGCTTTGTCCGTTCTTGAAGCTATGCCATACGCAATATGAAAGAAATAACATATTTAATTATTTTTAATTTTGGTAAAAAAGAAGTTCTTGTAATGTTATATTATGTTAATTGATAAAGAATGTTGATATTATATTCGTATTATTAAGGCACACAGATCACAGTATAATAATAATAATAATAATAATAATAATAATAATAATAATATGGCTTCAGCTGTCCGGCCTCGTGGTGTAGGAGGGCAACGCGTCCGCTTGTCACCCGGCAGCCCCGGCAGGGTCAGGGGTTTTTAATTGTAAATAATTAATATTCCTGGCCTGGGGACTGGGAGTTTGTGTCGTCCGTAACGTTCCTTTCCTCACATTCAACACTTTACACAATAAACGCAGGTTCTTCACATATGGTGCCAGTAGGGGCAAAAGATCTTTCTAGGTCGACGCTCTGAAGAAATAGCATTTTTTTTTAAATGGCTTCACCTACCATGTGCAGACATGTTAATTTGACGCCATCTGGCATTTTCATTTCAGGCCATCTAGGTTGTCTGTGCGTCAATTTCGACGTTCCCTTTTACTCTACCAGATTGCAGAGTATACCAAATCTTATCTTGGGTGATCTATGGCTTAGTTTTAATTCATTTTGTCGGATAAGCACGAAATGTGCCACCAAAAATGTTTTACATGTCGACATCGTACGACAGGGAGTGCCAGAGGAAATTTTTCCCTTCCTTCAAAAATCCGACTACGTCTGCCGGGTTTGAAACAGCCATCTTGGGATCCGGAGAAAGTGGGAGCTTAAAAAAAAATGACTGGTTGCAGTGAAATTTCTTGGCGGCGAGGTTTTTAACTAAGGGCAATGCACATGATCCTTAAACAGTTCGCGGCTCAGTGTTTCAACACGATTACGCTTTACGGGCACTCGAGCTCAGCTTGAAAATGGCAACGGCCTCTAAAGAAATGCAAAACATTAGCATGCGATTCTGTTCCTTAACGTCAGAGACCTCAGTATCCTTATGTGGCAAACACAAGGACATTGTACGGTAACGCTACACTCACAACCTTCTGTGCGGTGTGACTTTGTCATCCAGCGCGACCAACGAACAGTCGTCACAGCAACGAAATTCTGATGAGTTTGTCACAGAAAACTACAGAAAGCTGACAGCATCACTAATAACCTCGGATCATATTTGGATTACCTAATAAATGTCAGAAAAGGACTTATAAAAAGTAGATCCTCAAAGAATAACAAATTTAGAAAGAAATGACCCAAAAATCATCAAACTTGTTACCATACAAAAACATATCAAGTATGACTATTTATTCCTTTTCTGGATTGAACCGCATTGTTGTTTCTGTTGTTGTTCTATTCACCTTATATACCCCTACTCGATCCCAGGTAATCAGTCTCCCGATGTAGTTACAATTTTAAATGCCTTTAACAGACCGTGGAAGCTTCGTATCTAAATATCAAATCAAAGATCATGGGTATCTGTACTATTATCACATGCGAAGTGCGGCTGGTCATGGGTCATACCCACTCAAAAAAGAAAAAAGAACACCACAAACGCAGGGGATTAGGACCACCCGGACTATATAGTCACCTAGTGGAATTCAGTTCATCAAACCATTTATTTTATTTGAGATTTTATCATAAAATGTTTAATATATAAATTTTTATTAATTCTAGACACCAAAACAAGAAAAATGATACCAAATAATAAATAATTTACTGAAATCGCCAATGTCGGGTAAAAAAACAAATCAAAATTTATCACTCACATTTTAAAAGTTGCAAAATAATAATACAGACAACAATGTCAGTTTAGTAAAATACTGAATATTTGCATCTACAATTTTTTACATTCAATATAGCACGTAATAAGTTTTAATAAAAAATAAGAAAATACGGTGATATTTATGCTTATAGTAATAGTGTAAAGATAAGACAGTATAAACGTGAAAGGTTCCATTTCAGTAAATTATATATTGTTTGGTATCATTTTTCTAGGAATGGTGTGTAGAACTGATATATATTAAATATTGTAAGATAAAATGTCAAATAAAATACATCAAGGTTTGATCAACTGAAGTCCACTTGGTGACTAGAGAGTCAGGCTGGTCTTAATTCCCTTCGCTTGTGTGTGCGCGAGCTTCGTGTTTGTGAGTGGGTCTGACCCTTGTCCAGCCGCACTCCCTATTTGGTAATAGTATACATATATTTTAATATTTGCCACATTCCATACTGCAGTAAATGACAGACCTTAAATAGGTTCTCGAACTCAAAGGAATATTGACTGTATGCCAGTATGATATCGTACGCTGAATAGTTCCGAATTGTGTAACGAAGTTTCCGATGAGTGACGATTCACGTTTAAAGCTCCAATGATATTATGGTAGTTGATAACTCAACGTAAAGGCATGAACATGAACAACGTGAAATGAGTGAAAATTTTTAAAAATAATCAAATGAATTATGTACTGAAAATGACAAAATTCAATGGCGTGCAGCCTGTTACAGGTCTTTCAAGTTGACGTCTCTAGGCGACCTACGCGTCTGGGAGGATGCAGCTCCTACCTATGATGAATTCTTATGCTGAAGATAGCACACACACTCAGCCCACGAGCCATCAGGAATTACGAATGAAGATTAAAATCCCCGACCCAGCCGGGAATCGAACCGGGGGCCCCTTGGGCCAAAAGTCAGCACGCTAACCATGGAGCCGAAAAACGGCAAAATAATTACGTAACATTAAAAAATTGACCTAAAATGACAAATGGCAAAGACTGATGAAAAAATTAGTTAATAGACACACATTTCTGTAAGCTATGGCCATGAGCAGAATTTTATTTCTTAGCAATGTCTATAATGCGCCACTTAAAATTATGGTCCTGTTAATTAAAACTTAAAAACAGTTTTATGAAATATGACTTCTCTCGGGGAAAATAAGATCTTCTCTTCAATATTGCCAGCTGTTTATGTCGTAAACTCACATCAAAAGTGGGATACATTTGTTACTAAATCAGTAAAATCATGGCGATGAAGAACTTTGTTCAGTGGGTATACAGCCAGATGACATTCATCCTCTCTCTCTCTTCACTGGTACAGCTCCGGCATTTGCTTGCTGAGATAATTGAAAACCATGGAAAAAAATCTTCAAGGTTGCCAAAGGTGCACAAATACACCTGTATTTGCTCAAAAACTAAAACATTGGTTTCGTTGTTAAAAGTGAAGAACTTAAAGATTATGGTCAACTGAGCGAGTTGGTCGTGCGGTTAGGGGCGCGCAGCTATGAGCTTGCATTTGGGAGATAGTGGGTTCGAATCCCTCCGTCGACAGTCCTGAAGATGGTTTTCTGTAGTTTCCCATTTGCGCAGCAGGCAAATGCTGGGGCTGTACCGTAATTAAGGTCACGGCCGAAACTTTCCAGTCATAGCCTTTTCGCATCGTTCCGTCGCCGTAAACCTTAATACTACTACTACTACTACTAATAATAATAATAATAATAATGTTATTTGATTTACGTCCCACTAACTACTTTTACGGTTTTCGGAGACGCCGAGGTGCCGGAATTTAGTCCCGCAGGAGTTCTTTTACGTGCCAGTAAATCTACAGACGCGGGGCTGACCTTCAAATACCACCGGACTGAGCCAGGATCGAACCTGCCAAATTGGGGTCAAAAGGTGAGCGCCTCAACCGTCTTAGCCACTCAGCCCGCCGTAAACCTTCGACGTTTTAGTGAGACGTTAAACAAGTCATGTAGGAAAAAAAATCAACATCCGTTGTAAATAGTAAGAGTTATGGTGTTGTAGTGAAAAGTTAGATATTGTAGATGTAATTTTATTGTGTGTAATTCTAAGAATTTATCACACTTTTGACAACGGCGGCTGCTCGCCAATATACTGGCGTGTCGTCTCAAAACTCACGAGTCTCAAAACTCACGAATTCCAGGAAGAGGATTAGTAAGAACAGGTTTCTCTACCTGGGTCAGTCTCAAAACTCACGAGCAGGGCCAGTTCTTCTTTGAATGGATAAATTTCCACCTTGTTAGTGATGGGATAATGGAATACTTTTAATAATCAAATAGCTTCCATCCGATTATTTAAATAATCGAATGAGTTTCAAATATCATTCAGTTATATCGCACAGAATAATCGGATGCGTCATGAGTATTTTTTTTTTTTTTCGGTTTAAGTGTGTCGGGTAGACAACCTATTGAAATAAGCGAGTAGATGAACTCCTACGAAAAATAGAAACACCCCTTTTGTTTTCAAATGTATCTCGAAGTGTTGAAACTAAATGAGTGAATTAACTATCTTGATCTTTAATATCTCTAAATAGAATTCCTTATTCAAGTAAATGCCGCGGTCTGACCGCATAATGGAACTAAGCCCCAGTAGTACCAATTGACAGTTTCTTTTTAACTAGCAGCGTTCAATATACCTACTTCAGTTTTATCGTCCGGCTACATGCATAAATTGTTAGCACGCTGGTCTTTGGTCCAGGGATCCAGGGGGTCCTGGGTTCTATTTTTGGTCGGGTCGGAGATTTTAACTTTAATTAGTTAATTCCTATGGCTCGGAGACTGGGTGTTCGTGCCGTCTTCAGCATTAGACTTCATCTTAGGTAGGGCCCCATCCTCACAGACGTGCATGTCGCCTAGACGGCGTCAACTCTAAAGACCTGCACCAGACCTCCCCGAAGGCCACACGTCATTATTATAAGTTTATGTGAAAGGTAAAAGGTGCACTATATTAGCTTTAAGACAACAGCAAAATAAAATAATAATAATAATAATAATAATAATAATAATAATAATAATAATAATAATAATAATAATAATAATAATAATAATAATAACGATGATAATGATAATAATAATACACCTCGATCTCTTTTATTCACCAGCCTTTATTTTTTCCCCTGTGGGTTGAGGTGGCAGAATGACATCCGCTGTATCCCCTGTCTGTCGTAAGGGAAGCGTGTGAGTCACCGCGCACCTCATCCCTCCTGCGGTCATCGCAAGCACCTGCTGTCCGGAGTCGTGAATTTTGAGACTCATTAGAATGTTTACTTTAGCTACCAGTTTGTAGTCGTGAGTTTTGATACTATTTGTAACTAATTTTAGCCCGTGAGTTTTGAAACTCGTGAGTTTTGAGACGTAACCATATACTGGGAGGGCTGCAAACCTAACACAGAATATTTGTGGAGCTATACACACCGACTTGAAATTTCCTAATGGCATATATTGAAAAGAGAAGGCCTATGCATGTTCCTGGTAATCGGTGTGCAACCCTTCCAGCCCCACTTGGACCGGCCACTACAGAACTTTGAATGCAATTAGGAGAATTGTACAGGAAGCAGCTATGCAGAGGAATAAATAGTACGACTGATAATTTCCGTCTTGAACATATGGTAACTCTGGCTAAATAGTTAGCGTGCTGGCCTTTGGTCACAGGGGTCCCGGGTTCGATTCCGGCAGGGTCGGGAATTTTAACCATAATTGGTTAATTTCACTGGCACGGGGGCTGGGTGTATGTGTCGTCTTTATCATCATTTCATCCTCATCGCGCAGGTCGCCTACGGGAGTCAAATCAAAAGACCTGTACCTGGCGAGCCAAACTTGTCCTCGGACACTCCCGGCGCTAAAAGCCATACGCCATTTCATTTTTTCTGTACGAAAAAAAATGGAATACTGAAAGCCGCAAGAATTCAATCCAAGCTGCATAACGACATGAATGGAACATTTATGGAGACTGCTTTGGGTACTTCCTGATGTAGCAAGTGCAATATAATGTGCACGTTTACATTTACGTCACGTCCAAGTCTTGATCTCGATAACTGAGGGAAGCAGAAATCACGTACGCTACTATCAATGTGTAGCTCACAGCCTTACTTGTCGCAGTGAACGCGAGTGCTCACTGAAGCTCAGATATGCCAGTAAAGAATTTCCAAAACGTCGATAAAGTATAGGACACAACATGCTTTAAATAAAAAACAAAATATTATACACAACAAAACTTAAAAACACAACAAAAACAACACACACATTTACTATCTTTCAGTGTTGAGTATCCAAGGTCTGTGAATTAACTAAGTGCCTCCACAATCTTCTGTTTGAGCGAACGAGTGGCTACGCGATTTCTATCATCTTGCATTCGGGAGGTTGTGGATTCGAACTCCGATTTCGGCAGTCCTGAAGATGATTCTTTACGTGGTTTCCTTTTCTCGCCCCAGAAAAATGCTGGGAATGTGCCTTTATTAAGGCTACGGTTGCTTCCTTTCTACTCCTAGCCCGTTCCTATCCTAACGTAGCCATAGGACTGGTCTGTGGCGGTGTGACGTGAAGAAAAATATTCTGTTCAAATATTTGCAACTATTTCAAAACTGGGTCACCTTAGACTCCCTCTACTTCTCACATATAGTATATACAAACGCGCACAGTACTGATATACTATTTTATTAGCGCAAACTGCCGTATTCCTGTTAAGGATCACTCACTTGTCATACTGTGTACAACAACAGGCGTGCAGTGATGTGCTGGTGTCTTAATTTATCATTCCACCTAGGTTCATTGCAACTGGTGCCTTCGATACACGTTGCATTTGAAGCTGCAGCAACAAAATACTAATTCACGGCAGAATAAGTACCATTAAGATTATACTGTCACAACTGACCGTCCCAACAATTTTCTCTGCAAACGGTCTGGTCAAACCCAAACAGTTCCCTTGTGCGATGCATACACTTGCTGCATAAAGTATACTATTACAGCATTTACCTTCGCTCATACCTCGGTCACTTCATTATTAAAGCCAAATATGAGAGTGTGACAGAGCGATAAACGAAACGAACTTCAGCTAGAGAGCAAGCAAGCTTGTAGTTTCTTTCTTCAAGGGTCTGTAGATATCGAAATGCCAGCCACTGAAACCCCAGTTTACGTGGAATACGAAATACAGCAAGGACATAGCTTTTAATTTAAAACTAAAGTGCATTTACTGCAACTGGAACCTTGGCCGCCTCGGTCGAATGAAAGTGTCACTCGGCTATTACGCTCCCTCCCCCTCCTCCAGCCCGTAACAGAACACAATGTGCACTGTCAACATAATAACTCAGATGATAATACAAATGTTAAGAAATGTTAAGTCCTGGACACAAATCTAGTGTTTGCCCATCATCTGTAGGCCGAAAAACGCGACCCATAGTCATCATGTTGACTCAGAAACACTCCAAATTTGTGTTAATTGAATATACATATCTCAATGAGAATCAAACCCATGAATGTGGGACAAGAAGTTACTTCTCTAACCGTAATCGACCACCATCCCGGCATTCAGGTGGAGTTTTCTTCTCAGCTGTATTTCTGAAGCCGGGTGCAGACCAGATTTAAAATCTCAACTCATGCAGGGCGATAACAAAAACAAAAACAAAAACAAAAAACAAAACACAAAACAAAACAAAACAAAATAAAACAAAACAAAACATGAAAATGTGCAGTGTTCTTCCACATCACTAGATCAGTATACCTATGAAAATGTCACGGCGGCATAACTTTTAATACAATGTTACTAGCTTTGCGTTCGATTTAGTGCTTTTATTATTTGCGACACACCGAAGTGCTAGAATTTTGTCCCACATGGTGTCTGTTACGTATCAGCAAATTCATCGACATGAGGCTGGCGTACTGCGGCACGTTTAAATAACACCGGACTGACCTGGAGTCGAACCCGCCAATTTAGGCTCAGTAGACCAGCATTCTACCGTCTGAACCACTCAGCTCGGTAAGCGTGATCTTTGCTGGATACGAATTTAAGTGCGCCACTGAAACATGTTCTGTCGATACTTTGTAATGTATCGGTGAAACTTTGCTCCCAGAATAACCTTTCGATTTATTGAGTCACTGAATGGGAAAAGGAGACCGGGTCCTTAGCTCAATGTTCAGCGTACCGGCCTTCGGTTCAGAACGCTAAGGGTTCGATTCCCGGCCATGGCGGTAATTTGAACTGCTTACGGTTAATACCACTTGCTCGCGGAATGGATGTTTATTATCTTAATTTAAATGCAGCACACCACACTACCAACCACCACAGAAACACGCAACAGTGAATACATCCCGCACACAAGATTGGCATCAGGAAGGGCGACTGGTTGTAAAACTGGGTCAAGTCATTATAACGTGCTGATCTGAATAAACTGAGAAAAGGGACAGGAAAAAGAAGCGGAAGAAAAAAAGAAAATGGAAAAGGACAGCTCAGAATTGCCAATACGGGATTTGTGATTGGTCTTAAAAGAGAAGAGAGCTGAGGAGATTTGACAGGAATACTGCCTTTAAATGATCGTGCCATGTCCTCATGATAACCATGTTATCAAGTGGCAGTGGTGTATGAGCGAACGGTAACGGTAGAAGGGCCAGGGAAAACCCATAAGCAAAAATACAAAGGTGTCTACAGGTAAAAACTGGGGAATAAAACGCAAAGTCAAGGACACGTAAGTTACATAAAGCTGTGAAGCAGAAATGTTTGCATATTTTATAGCGGGGAAAACTTCCTTTAATCTCCTACCATAATTTAGCATACACTATACATCGCCTAGACAGTTCAACTCAGGAAATTCCCAACGCAGAGACGAGTTGCCTAGCCGGCTAGACTCTCCGCTAGGCGGAGATGTGTCGCCGCACGAAAAGATTGTCCCCATTCTAGACATTAGGCTAGATAGACTACAACATCTTCCAGGAACAAACAAATCATTCTGTAAAGAAATAGACCTCGAGTTTTGTTTCTGAAATGTCAATACAAGATGTACTCAAGATTATATTTGCACAACCATACGAGTATATGACCCCTTGTATTATGTTAATGCCTATTCGTGTCTGAGTTAAGGCTAGGATTGGGAAATATGTTACTAACAGGGTGTTTTCGATACATCTTATTTCTGCCAATCCAGAAAAGTGGCTCCTTACAAGATTAATATGAAAGGTAAATTGTTGTCATAGTCATTTGCCATGTGTTTTATGGGTATGTTCTTACTAATGGAGATGAAATATACAGCACAATCTCCATAATACGGCCTTCCTTTCTCACCTGGCGTTCATGCTGAAATATCTTCATTTTAATTGGGACTAACTGTAGAGCAGGTCTGGCCCCGCGGTGTAGGGGGCGTCAGGAGTTTTTAATTGTAAATGATTAATATCCCTGGCCTGGGGACTGGGTGTTAGTATCGTCCTAAACGTTCATTTCCTCACATTCAACATTCTACACATCCGTAATTACACTTACAGGCAGGTTCCTATCATATCGTCGCTTCACCGGTAAAAGGTTGTAATCCACAAAGTTCTTCCTATCGATTATTCTCCTTAAGACTGGTCACGCCTCCCAGCCACATATGGATATGCAGCCCATCAGAACAATGTCCGTTGTGTTCGTTTTCCTATGCCGACGAGTAACCGAAAATGAACCTAGGAGTGCGTAAATACGTAATGCAAGCATACATTCGTATAGTACGGTATAGTAAGGTTTTCCTTTATACATGGGCATAGGAAAATGAACACAAGAAAATTTGTTCTGATGGACTGCATAACCATATGTGGCTGGGAGGCGTGACCAGTCTTAAGGAGAATAATCGATAGGAAGAGTTTTGTGGAATACAACCTTTTACCGGTCGAGCGTGAAAGTAGTGGCAAAAGATCTGCGGAGATCGACGCCACAAATAAATATTTTTTAAAAAACTGTAGAGCGGCCTTTAAAACCATCTACTATTTTGTTTATGACCATTCACTTGGATTATTGTTAAGAGACGTTCTGTAAGCTGCGGTTCTGTGTTCTTTATACAGCAGCATATTCTCGTGGTTTTTTTGGGGGGGGGGGGGGAGGGGGAGGAGTATTCGATTTATAAAAATATATATAGTTCGACCCGCAACCGGAAGATGAGAAGGGAGCAGACTAAATCTGAAATTATTTATGTATTTTAAGAGACGAGGGGAAATGAACGCTAATATTCAGGAGCCTGAACAGCTTGATCCGGGCTCTTACTCTTTCAGGCGTGGACTTTTAAGGTTCTTTAAAGAAAGAATTCGTGAACACAGTTCAGAACACCATGAAAATGGAATAAGCGAACTGAGTGATGCCATCTTAAGGTGTCTCTGCGTACCATCAACACTGGTAACAGGTGAACCACAATTCTCAAAAGATGACGAATAGATGTACATAATTCACTTTTTTCCTGAAACTGCATACAAGTTTGTTTACGTAAACGGGAGTCAGTATAATATGATGGACGGACACGAGTCATATACTCGTAAGGTTGTGTAAATATAATATTAAGTAAGATGGATCTTTTATTGGCATTTCAGGAAATGTCGAGGAAGTGTCCACTAATCCCCCTACCCGAATTCCGCGACTTGCCCTTCAGGTAGAAGAGCGGGTGCCTAGGTTTATCCGCCAAAGAGGTGTATCCGGCTTGGCTGCAGCTGGTGACAGAGAAGAGCATAGTAATGGCAAATCTCTTGTCAAGAAAGTAAGGTCTGAAACGTGCTGCTAGACGTGTAGGATAGTGATACTGAAGATGGAGAACAGTGTAAAAATAATGTATAGTGAAAGTATCAGACACTCCTACTTTATAAAATCTTCATATTCAGACGTTATAGGGAAGTGAACAGGGTCGAAGATGCTCAAAGAAAGAATTGCTTACAATGGGAAGTAATCATGTTTTATCTAAGCTCGTGGGAAATCAGACTCATGATCCATCCTGAGAAGAGTACAGACAGACTCTTACATTCGGCTAAATAGTGCCAGCTCACGTTCCGTATCAAAAACTAGCAAGAAAACCAAAGAAGGATCTACGTCTATTCATCCAGAAGAAAATTATCCAATGGCAAAATGACGAAATGGACAAATAGCACTTTTTGAAATGTCGTTTCGCACAAAGCTTAAATGTTATAGTTAGCTTAAAACTATATTCTGAATAAAAGTGCTTGCAATTGAAGCTCGTTATTATACAATATGGCTTACTGATGTGTTGTGGGGAGTGGCCGAGAGAAAATCGCAGGTCTGCTGCTAATTGCTGGCGGTAAGGGCAGTTTTAATAATAATTTTATTGGCTTTACGTCCCACTAAGTACTTTAAAAGTTTTCGGAGAAGACGAGGTGTCGGAATTTAGTGCCGCAGGAGTTCTTTTACGTGCCAGTAAATCTACCGACACGAGGCTGACGTATTTGAGCACCTTCAAATACCACCGTACTGAGTCAGGATCGAACTTGCCAAGATGGGGTTAGAAGGCCAGCGCCTCAACCGCCTGAGCCACTCAGCCCGGCAAGGGCAGATTTCGCCAAGTTGCGGATTTTGGATGTTTAGCAGGTAAAAGTTATGGAGCTCGTCTGAGCCGATACTTATATCAAAAAGTGAGGGAAGGAGGGAGGGACAAACAACCCAGTCAGGTACGCTTGTAATAAGTGGTTTATTTGCTAGACATGTTGTGATTAATTACAAAATGTATAACATTGTGCAACGAGTCGAAGGAGATAGAACTGTAACGACGGAGTACTATCACCGCTCCATTGTTTAGAATATAATTATGTCCTGTAACTGTGTGCTTACGTTTCCTGAAACGGAAATTAATGACAATATTGTAACCTACTGAAGAAATAAAAACTCTACTAGTTAAAAATAATCGTATTGCTTTTGAATCCACATATATAATGTTTGTTGTGGATATCCACATAGTTTTATTTACATGAGAGGTATGTATTTAGGGCTGTCGTCCCGGTGGCAGATTCCCTATCAATTGTTTGCTTAGCCTTTCTTTCAACGTTTTCGGAGGACTTGTTTATCGAACATTTCCCTTGATAAATTATTCTAATCCCTTACTCCTCGTCTTATTAATGAATATTTTCCTCAATTTGTCTTCCCCTGAATTCCAACCTTATTTTCATATTATGATATTTCCTACTTTTACAAGTTCCGGTCAAGCTTATTCTTCTACTAATTTCATTCCACGCCATATCTCCACTGACAGCTCGGAACATACCACTTAGTCGAGCAGTTCGTCTCCTTACTCCCAAGACTTCCCATAAGTTCCTTCAATCTCTCTTTACTCCCGCAACATCCCTGACTACAGTATTTCTTTCTAGTCTGCACCACCTCGTTGATCTCTTTATTTCCCTGATATAATAAAATGGCTCCTTTCTATTCCTTACCACTTTTAAAGGTTCATATCTGTTTTCACACTCCTCAGCAATCGCTTTAAACGTATAATATAGGCGGTTTACAACTTTATTTACCATTTTCCATTGATCATAACCGTGATTTCGCCATACCTCTGTTATTAACTACATATCGTATTATTGCCTAATAGTCCTGCTATAACAACATTCCCTTTCTACCACATGTACTTTTAACTACAACAAAGACAGCTTCAAGATCACTTATACCATCTATAACTTTAGAGAACTCATCTGGTTTTATCAGCACGATGTCTAGAGTGTATTTCCCTTTAGTTGGCTCCATCCCTTCGTTTCACATATTAACTTATTCAAAATTTGTTGGTAATGCTTCCTGTCGTTCACATTTTCTTCCCAGTTAACATCCGGTGAGTTCAGATAACCCACCTACAACAACGTTCCTTTCTCTGTCGTTCCCCACATAGCTAATTATCTTATTAAATAATTCTGCATCAGTTGAGCGCCAGCCTTATCAGGTCTGTACACCCCAAAAACATCAAGTTGTCTATTATTCATAATATCACACCTTATCCATGATTCAATTCCCATTACAATAGGATATATTGTGATAATAATTAAAATTAAATCTAATAAAATGTCAAATGCGAGGAACATACAATACTCGTTCTTTTTTAACCTTCTTCTTCTTATTTTCTAGCCTATTTCAATCCACTGCTGGATATAGGCCTCTTCCATGTGCTTCCATCGTCTTCGGTTTTGAGCCACTTGGAACCAGCATGTTCCAGCCAACAGCTTTATGTCGTCGAGCCATCTCTTCTGGGGTCTTCCAATGCCTCTTTTGTGTCCCCATGGACTCCAGTGAACAATCCTAGAGGTCCACCTGTTGTAGTCTTGTCGAGCTACGTGTCCTACCCATTGCCATTTTAGTCTTGCTACTCTCTCTAGGATGTCTGTTACATTAGTTCTTCTCTTGATGTCCTCTGAACGGATCTTATCCCTAAGGCTGATCCCTAGCATCTGTCGCTCCATGGCTCGTTGTGTTCGCTGAAGCTTGCGAGCACTTTCCTTCGTCAGAGTCATCGTTTCCAGACCGTAAGTAGTAACTGGCAGCACGCACGTATTACAAACTTTGGTCTTCAGGTTATTGGAACATCCTTGTTGGTGAGGATGAATCTTAGTTTTCGGAATGCAGTCCAACTCATACCTATTTTGCGAGGAATTTCTGCACGTTGGTTGTCTTTTCCAAGTTTTATCTTGTGTCCAAGATAGATGTACTCATCGACAGCTTCTATATATTGGTTTCCCATTGTAAGTGGTCGACTCTCTGGGATTAGTATTTTTGTTTTATTAATGTTCATTTCCAAACCAATCTTAGCAGAAGCAGTTTTTAATTCTTGGATCATGCTTTCTAGCTCATCTAGATTTTCACTTATGAGCACAATGTCATCGGCAAAACGCAGGTGGTTCAAATATAACCCGTTGATTTTTATTCCTTTATTATCCCAATGAAGGGTTTTGAATACATCTTCCAAGGCAAGGGTAAACAGCTTTGGAGAGATTGTGTCACCTTGTCGAACTCCTTTGCCAACTAGGATTTTATTGGTGATGAGGTCTCCGTCCACTCTAACTACCATTGTTGTTTGATCATAAATGTTTTCCAGAAGCTTTATATACCTTGAGTTTATCATGGCATTTTGAAGTGCCTTCATGATTGCCCAAATCTCCACTGAGTTAAAAGCTTTTTTATAATCAATGAAGGCCAGATGAATCTTGATGTTGTACTCAGTGGTTTTCTCAAGAAGAAGACGAATAGTCTGGATGTGTTCAACAGTTGAGCAACCTTTACAAAATCCCGCTTGCTCGGCAGGTTGATAAAAATCCAGTTCTCTTGTGAGGCGGTTGGTTACAATTTTAGTCAGGAGCTTGTAAAGGTGTGATAACAAACTCACAGGACAATAGTTCTCTAAATTTTCCTTATCACCTTTCTTGAAGAGAAGTATCACTTCAGGATTTTTCCAATTTTCTGGTATTCTTCCAGAGTTAATACACTTGTTTACGAGTATTCTCACGGCTTCTAGCAGATCTCTTCCATCTAATTTCAGCATTTCATTCGTTATTTTATCCTCCCCAGGGGATTTTTTATTCCTTAGTTGTTTAAGTGCATTTTCAATCTCAGCAGTGGTTCCGGTGTTATTTTATGTGTATAATTCTGGGATAGTTATTCATCACTGGATGGTTTATTAATGGTTGATGTTTACAGCTTGTAGTAGAAATCTCTAATAACTTCAATAATGTTTTGCCTATCTGTGACTATTTCTCCCTTTTGGTTCTTAAGTTTTGTAATTTTTGGTCTTCCTGTAGACATGTTCTTTAAAATCTTCATGTTTTTATTTCTTCAATTGTCTGCATGATCATGTTATTATTAAATTTCCTTAGATCTTTTCTTATTTCCTTGCGAATGGTCTTGTTAAGATTTTTGTATTCTGCTGTATCCCTGTCCATTATCTTCCTGTCCTTAATGAGCTGCATAGTATTAAGTGAAAGTCGGCTCCTCTTATTAGTTTTCTTCAATGGGATCTCCTTTGCTGCATATTGAATACTGACTGTAATTTTCTCATTAAGTTCGTTCACGTCCAAGTATTTCAAATCTTCTGTTGAGTTACGTTTTTTGGTAAGAGCTTGTTGAAATGATGATTGATGTTTTTCTAAGTCCTCTGCTCTTGGAAAAGTGTACCCTCTTGTCATTTTGGACCGTTCAAGTTTGAGGTCAAATGTGAAGGTTGCTCGAACTGGCCTATGGTCGCTTCCTGTATCAAATCTGTTGAGGACAGTAACATCTGTACAATATTTCTTCTTGTTGGTCAGGATAAAATCTATCTCATTCTTGGTTTGTCCATCGAGGCTCTTCCATGTCCATTTTCGTTGGATGGGCTTTTTAAAGAAAGTATTCATGCAATAGAGATTTTCGGCTGTGAGATATTCTAGCAATCTTTCTCCTCTTTCGTTTCGATCGCCTAGTCCGTATGTACCAATGTTCTCTGGGTCTCCGATTTCCTTTTGACCCACTTTTGCATTGAAGTCTCCAATGATGATACAGAGTTGTGTCTTTTCTGAATTTTTCGCTTTGGTGATATCTTCATACAGCTGTTCCACTGCCTCTTCGTCAGAAGTACTGGTTGGAGCATAGACATGTATGACTTGTATGGAGAACTTACTGTTCAATTTGAGGACGATATATATCACTCTGAAAGAGACACAAATCATCTTGTGTATGAATTCTTTGATATTTTTATTGACAAGAATAGCATCCCCGTTATTACGTAAGATGACATAACCTGATGGAAGGGTCTCAGCTTTTTTTCCTTGAAGGCGAGTCTCACAAATACCCAGAATATCCCATTTTATGTCATGCAGTTCTTGTTCTAGCCTTTCCAGGTCTTCAGCTAGTCTCATAGTTCTTATATTGTATGTGGCTATTCTTACTTTTTTAGTCGTTCTTTTCGAATTTTTGCCTCCCCCAGAATCCTGGAGGCAGACTGACGTGTTGTCAGTGTGAGATTCTGAGTCTTTCACTCTACTCACCTGGGGTAGTTTCGTTTGAAAATTCGAAGTCATAGGAGTTTATAGAAGGTGTTCGGCAATAAAACACCACGCTTGCCAGACGTATTGGTGAGTTGTGATTCAGCCGCCCCTAACATGGGGAACAGACGCTGTCGGGGTACCGCCACTAACATGTGGAACTGTCGTGCCCTCCTCTACGTTATTATAGAGGAGTGTTCCCCAACCATTTTGTCTGAAGTATATCACTTCTCCTGTCCAAATTAAGTACCACCAATACCTGAATTATAACGACTATAAGGCAAACGGAGCAAGTTGGCCGTGCGTTAGGGTCGTGCAGCTGTGAGCTTGCATTCGGGAGATGGCTGTTTCGGATCCCACCCTCGACAGCCTCGACAGTAATTTAAGATTGGAAGGAGGGGCTGGTATGTCACCTCCAATAGGGATATGCATGAAAAGAGCTGCACCACCTCGGGACGAGGACACGAGTCTACTTCAGTAGTAGCCTTAGGCCAGCCTCCACACGCAGTCTGTTGCGGGACTTGTCTTTGATGAACACAAGACATGAAAACTTGCGCCATAAATATGACGCCGAGAAGGGCACGAAAATCTCTCGGTATCGGTACCGTAATGAAAAAGTCATAAAGAGGATATTTTAGTTTTAAAATACTGTATTTTGAAAAGCGCGTAATTTGTTAATAAACAGGCAAGTAATTGGTAATATTTTTTTAATTCACAAAAAGTGATCTTGTTTATTGATATTACGCAGAATCTGCCTCCACAAGCAGTCTGTTACAGTACTTGTCCTTTAACATAAGTTTTGAAAGCTTGAGAATAGCTACATCTTCTTCTTCTACCGCTTTCCCTACACTTGTGGGGTCGCAGGTGCGAACTGTGTCACACATGTGGATTTAGCCCTATTTGCAGTCGGACGCCCTTACTAACGACAACCCTACGTGGAGGGATGTAATCACTATTGCGCGTTGCTCTGATGGTTGGTAGCATGGTGTTTTTTCTGAATGTGAAGAGGAATGTTGGGAGAAAGACAAATACCCAGTCCCCGAGCCAGAAAAATTATCAGACGGGATTACAAATCCCAACCCGGCCGAGAATCGAATCCGCGATCCTCTGAACCGAAGGCCTCAACGCTGACCATTCAGCCAAGGAATCGGGCCAGAGAATAGCTACATCATATTATAAAATTACGAAATACGAGTACCATGCCTATCACTGGTTGAAAAACGCTGATATAAAGCATTTCGTACCGTGTGAAAAATAATTTCGTATGATAGTATTGGTAATTAACGTTTTTCGTTCCCACGTCTTTCAAAAAGTATAATATATCCGAAAGTAAAACATATAGCAGCATTTATTAAGTCTTCTTGAGAGCAGGGTTTCCTTTCATAGCTTGAATAACCTGTTCATTTGAAATATTTTAGGAAAATCAAGTTTTCATTTTCGAACGTATGCTACAGAATTTTTTGTTGTTTTCACCGGTAAATTTTTAGGCCTAGTTAATTTTGTTCGTTTTTAGTTTTCTCCAGAATAGCAACATCTGAAGAAAGGAATTTTAAGCGATTTATGCTATCAAAATATGAAATATGAGGAGAGAATAGCTTGAATACCAAGAGAGTAAAAATGCAACTCAAACAACAAACGTCATGCGAGGTACAGAATAGTGGCGTGCTCATATGAAATGCCAACTTATCTGACTGGAGCATTCATCTCTTCAGTATAATGCAAATATCTTAATAAAATAACTTTACCGTCAAAAAAAATATATATAACGTTCCACGAAGGAACTTATCGTCGTCAAACATATAGTTGAACTTGATAAAGTCGATCACGCAGTAAAATAATTCAGTCTCTTATCTACATAGAAACACATTTCTTACTCTATTTCAATCCTTAAAGCCATGGTCTTCAAATTATTAAACTGTTTTGAAGCTATTAAATGCAGGGCTGTCGATCGGCTAAAATTCTAAATCGGGTTACCGAATCATTTAATTGATTAAACAACCGATCAATCGAATTTTTATCGGTTAGGAATGTTTATATTTTGAAGCACAAAATCTTAGGGAATATTAGATAACGCACAGTTCAGGCGCCCTGCTACCCACTTAGTAGAGACAAAAACCGACAATGAAGCAGCTTAATTAACACTGTCCATTGGGGATGTTTATCCCCTGCGGCATTCAATGCGCAGTCGGATGGGATTCTTGGAATTCGTATTTCGGATGGTTAGTGTTCAATTTCGTCTTTATATAGCAGCGTAGCGAGGATCGACCGATTTGTGTGTGTGTGTGTGTGTGTGTGTGTGTGTGTGTGTGTGTGTGTGTGTGTGTGTGTGTGTGTGGAGGGGGTAATTATAGTTACAAAATAATGATAGAACATAACGAAGGTGCTTGCGCGTGTGTGTGGTGCGTGCAAGCAAGAGTGTCATAAGGACACTGATACAAGTAAATTATGTTGATATTCAGATTGCAGTACCGGTTCATTACAAAATCGTACATTAAAATGCAGAACCAGAAACATATGATCAAGGCGAATAGTTTTACAGCGAACGGTATGTTCAGATTTCAATCTAAAATCCAACTTTGGAGGCTTCTTCGAAAATCAATCCAAGAGATCTGTTGGTTTTGCCAACCCTTTGAATCGACTTTTACTTGTTTATTATCAGTTTCTATTTATTTTGTTTTGTAAAAATACCATTGGGGGGAGGAGGGGTAGGAAGTTGTCTAATTCCGAGTAACTGGCTACGCCTTTGTCTATGTTACTTACAAAAGGGTCTTCAGATTCAGTCCGCGCTTCGACGAGATCTTCCACAGTTCCACCAACAGCTGTCATAGATGGCCTAGGTGTCACCGAAGAGGCGTACTAGGGAAATGAGAAGTGAGGTAGTTTCCCGTCGCTTTCCTCACCGAGCCAGAAGTTGCTATTGCACATCAGTCTGCCAAGCCCACTGAAATGCCTGCACCAACCAACCCTTTGAGCGACATTTTCACACCATTCATAGCAGGGTCTGGCTGCATAAGGAATGGCATTACTAGCGTCACTCATACCTCAGCCACTTTCATATTGTCAAAGCCAAGGAAGAGACTGAGACAGGTCAATGAAAGTAACAATTTTATTCTAGCCCATACCGGAAGACATAGCGCACTGTAAACACTACATCTTGCCAGCAAAGGCATATTTCTTTCATTACAGGGTTAAATTTAATGGGTTCGATCAACCAAAAAAAAAAGATCGAGAATTTAAAGATTCATCGTTTAATGTATTCGATTAATCGCTTAATTCAACAGCACCCATTAAATGCATGGTTACCTGTACTGTTTATAATTGCAATGGATGATATTATGAAGGGCAACACAAGGAACTCATGAAGGTTCAAGAATGAACAGAAAACAGTTAGTTGATGAAGCTAGAGTTACGGAAGGGATGTGAGATGTGTCCAAGAACCGTCTGATACAGTAAATGAGAAGGTGGAAGAATGAAGAATTAGAAAAAGTGTGGAGAAAGAAATGACAAATGTGATGATAGGAGAAGAGAGAAAGATGAGATAACAGCAACGGAAGTTAGGGGAGAGCACTGAGTAATAAGTAACTGAAATAATGGAGAATTCACGATTAAAAGCAGAAATGAACTGAGGGAAATAATGGGTGTCTTCTATCATGGAGTTTGCAACTCCTATGGAACAAAATATGCTGTAAATAAACTCTAAAGAATGTACAACGTAAACTACTTATTTGCAGGGTATCCCAGAACAAAAGGGCAACATTCTGGGGGATAATAATACTAGTTATTGTGAATAAGAACATATGATCATGGCGTCTATGTCGAACGTTTGTCGAGATAGTAGACCCGTTTGAATACAAGCGTTGAAAAACTTGCTTATTTCGTGTTCTCGTGGAAGTAACAACAAGATTACAAGACATTATCAATAACACAACGTTTTCGTTTCATGTCTGGTCATTTTGTAGTCCGGCGACAACAATTTTACAACAATTCCACCGCCTACTTCTGTAAACATTTGTCAGCTGTATTGTCAAGAACTTGGATTTCTTTTGTTGCTCTTCGAAAATCACCGCGATGTTCCTGTACGCCGGTAAAAATAATCCATCATACGAGCGACCATTTCGTCTCATCTATTAACTTTCCTTCTGTAACCTCACCCTAAGCCCATAAACAAAAGTCTAAGTTATTTGCTTTACGTCGCACCGACACAGATAGGTCTTATGGCGACGACGGGATGGAAAAGGGCTAGGACTGGGAAGAAAGAGACCGTGGATTTAATTAAGGTACAGCCCCAGCATTTGCCTGATGTGAAAAAGGGAAACCACGCAAACCCATCTTCAGGGCTGCCGGCAGTGGGGTTCCAACCCACTATCTCCCGGATGGAAGGTCACAGCTGCGCGTCTCTAACCGCACGGCCAACTCGCCCGGTCATAAATCTAAGAGGTTAGGTCTGGAGATCTGGGTGGCCAGGTAATGGTAGTGCTACGACCAATCAAGCTTTTAGAAAATTAGAAAATGTGATATTGAGATACTCCCTCACCCGGTGTCAATAATTAAAAGGGATTCTATCGTACTGAAGGTACATAAGTCGTGTAACGAAAGGATGTAGGGTTCCAATGTTTAATTTCAAAGAGGTCTATCTCGACAACCACCCAGTATATAACCCGTGTTTATATGAAGATTTCGTTCACAATGACTAGTAC
Source organism: Anabrus simplex (assembly GCF_040414725.1). Lineage (NCBI taxonomy): Eukaryota > Metazoa > Arthropoda > Insecta > Orthoptera > Tettigoniidae > Anabrus > Anabrus simplex. The sequence goes on from NC_090269.1 coordinate 239,603,747, forward strand.
TAACATCCGCAGAATATTGTCCTTTCCTCCTGGGACACCCTGTATTTTAGCGGTGACATGCAACTGGGAACTTTTACGTGAAAATTCATGAAGAGAAGAAAGATGATGTGATCTATCAATTGAACCTAAAAAATAAAAATGAAGTTCATTTTAGCTCAAAGAGCCCCAAAGATATTGTCTGTCTGTCTGTCTGTCTGTCTGTCTGTCTGTCTGTCTGTCTGTCTGTCTGTCTGTCTGTCTGTCTGTTAGGACATCATTCCAGAGACTGGTTGGATCGTAAAATAGTGCCATCAAAAGTTACGCAGTTACGGGAAAACTGCAACAACCGACGCCGGCGCCAAAATGAGGCGTACTATGCAAGATGAGGAGTGTGGTAGTTTGCCATTGCTCTCAATGGACCAGAAAGTGCTATTGCAGCACAACTGACTCTACGAGCAACATCTTTCATAACAAACAGGCGCACTGGTTGTGCTCTAATGTCATTACTCAGAACTACCCATACCCCAGCAACTTCCATATTGTCACAGCCATGAACGAGACCGGGACTTCGGAAGAAGCTGCATTCTGCTCTGGCCTGTGCCAGCAGAGAGATGCAAAAGTACTGCATCTGTCAAGAAATGGCAGTAGGCGGCTGAATATATTATGAATTGTGTTCCAGTATTTATGAGACAAACCAATATCATAAGAAAATCTTTAGTATCAGGGCTGGTTATATCCTATAATATTTAAATTGTAACGTGAGAAACGTCAGGGACCCCAAAGATAAGAGATGTGTAAGGGAAGTGTTGCATCACTCCTGAAGAGTCCTGTGACAAGATAACCAGAGTTTAAGAGAATCAACGCGTGCAGGTTTTATGTCTGGCTGATTGACTGAATGGTCAGGGTAGTACCCTTTGGTTCAGAGCGCCCCTGGTTCGATTCCCGGTATGGTCGGCGATTTTCCACTTGTTCGTGCACTGGAGTTTTGTGATTTGCTTTAAGTCGCACCGACACAGATAGGTCTTACGACGAAGATGGGACAGGAAAGGCCTAGGAATGGGAAGGAAGCGGCCGTGGCCTTAATTAAGGTACAGCCCCGGCATTTGCCTGGTGTGAAAATGGGAAACCACGGAAAACCATCTTTAGGGCTGCCGACAGTGGGGTTCGAACTCACTATCTCCCGGATGCAAGCTCACAGCTGCGAGGCCCTAACCGCACGGCCAACTCGCCCGGTGTTTTTGTGTTCGTCTTAATACACATTTTCTATCTACCCACAACACAACACAACACAACACAACACACTACACACTACAGATATACGAAATGGTGAATACATCCCTCCACACTGTGTTGGCGTCGGAAGGGGTTATTCCGCCGTAAAAAAAACAAGCCAAATCGCCTCAAATTGCGGACCCCAATAAAATAAGATTAAGGCGAAGAATAATAAGAACAACATTTTCGTGACTTACCGAAATATGTCGAGAGCTTTGACACGTGACACGGCCAGGGCCAGGAGCAGGTCCCATAAGATACCAGCTCGTTGTATTGTCCTCACTGTGACATCCATTTGACGACTGCAGAGTAACGACACTTGCCTACATTATGATAACCTCCCTGTCAGCTGATTACAGATATCTAGAGCTCGCATTTATTGGCACTGAACACTGGATTATCTGGAGGTACACAGCCAGCCGCCAAGTTTAAATATTTCAGCACCTCATAAACCAAACCGCGATTTTGTTATAACCATGCTGTGCTATGAAGGTTTTAGTGCTGACTTCACCAACCCTCTGAGCGTTTCGAACGAGAAAAATAACAGTTTAACCAATCAGATGATGGTAAATAATAATTATTTATAATAATCCACATAAAATTCACTTCGGAAAGGGCATCCGGCCGTAAAATACAAGCCAAATCTCCACAAAGTGCCGACCCCAATAAAATGGATAAAAGACGAGGAAGAAGAATATTTTCGTGACTTACCGATATATGTCGAGAGTTTTGACACGCGACACGACGGTGGTGGTGGTGATTATTGTTTTAAGAGGAAGTACAACTGGGCAACCATCCTCTATATAACACTAATCAGAGAGAAAAATGAAGGGACACGACACTTCGAAAAATGAAGATATCGGCCAAAGGAAGACAAGGGCCACAAAGGGCGTGAAAATGAAAGACTTCGTCGCCGTAAGACCTATCTGTGTCGGTGCGACGTAAAACAACTAGCAAAAAAAAAAAAAAAAAAATGAAAGACTCCCTAGCCCTCCAAACCTAATAGCGTCGGGGTCGGAAAAGAACAAGAGTTGACCAAGGAAGGTCAGATAGGATAGATGAAAATGAGGAGCCTTGCACAAGTAAGTGGAAGCAATGCCTGGACTCAGCTGAGGGCCCCGTGGTCGCCAATCCACGCTCCAAAGTTCAGAGCCCCTGAGGCCCCTTTTAGTCGCCTCTTACGACAGGCAGGGGATACCGTGGGTGTTATTCTACCGCCCCCACCCACAGGGGGACGCGACACGACGAAGGCCAGGAGCAGGTGCCGCAAGATATTATTATTATTATTATTATTATTATTATTATTATTATTATTATTATTATTATTATTATTATTATTATTATTATTATTATTATTATTATTATTATAACACAGCTATTCTCACAAACTTCGTGGAAACATATTAGTCCAAATCAAAATCCTCCAAACTATGGCCACTAAGACTGGTTTTCAATTCTCTTACAAGAAAACAATCTTCATGACCAACGACACATCAGCACCCGAATATCTTTTACCCATGAACAAGTATCTAGCGGAGAGGGTCAGTCAGGAGCTCAAAAATGGCGAGCGTTAGATGAATGAGTCAAGAAAATGGATGTAGCCTATAACCCATGCAGGAAGGTTCTCCAAAAAGAAATCCATATGCCATTGCAAAACCGAAACACAATATTATTTATTTATTTACCGAGCTTGATAGCTGAAATCGCTTAAGTGCGGCCAGTATCCAGTATTCGGGAGACAGTGGGTTCGAACCCCACTGTCGGCAGCCCTGAAGATGGTTTTCCGTGGTTTCCCATTTTCACGCCAGGCAAATGCTGAGGCTGTACCATATTTAAGGCCACGGCCGCCTCCTTCCCACTCCTAGCCCTTTCCTGTCCCATCGTCGCCATAAGACCTATCTGTGTCGGTGCGACATAAAGCAACTTGCAAAAATTTATTTATTTATTTATTTATTTATTTATTTATTTATTTATTTATTTATTTTATTTAATAGTGTATGGCTGTTAGTGCCGGGAGTGTCGGAGGACATGTCAACTCGCCTGGTGCATATCTTTCTATTTGACACCATGGGTGCCTTGCACATCTGTGTGAAAGATGGTGAAGATGATGATGATGATAAGATAGAGAGAGGGCGAAATCGGGTGTCGGCACATAGCTTTGTCGAATAACACTAAGGAGGTCTGTTCAAGGCTTAATAATTCCATCCAATGGACGAATCACTATATTAACCACATGCAATGACACATGAACACTACAGAGAGGTTTCGAATTGAATCCAGGCTTTGGGGACGCAGTCTAGATTAGAAACTCTATACCACCACTTCTCCTACCCTGCCGGCCAACATTCTGATGGTGATTATTTTTCAATACCAAAGGGACTCGAACCAGCTAGCCTTAATGATCATGCTCACTAGGCGGGCTATTATACCACAGTAATTAAAGCCGAAGATGTGTATTCGCCTAAAACTCTAACCATCAAAAGAGCAAAACTGTTACAGAAATTAGAGGACAAGGAAATAACCACTCGGAGAAAAATAATGTTATTGGCTTTACGTCCCACTAACTACTTGTTTGCGGTTTTCGGAGAAGCCCAGGTGCCATAATTTAGTGCCGCAGGAGTTCTTGTACGTGCCAGTAAATCTACCAACACGAGACTGACGTATTTGAGCACCTTCAAATACCACCGGACTGAGCCAGAATCGAACCTGTCAAGTTGGGGTCACAAAAAAATAGGCCCACTGCATGAATATTTCCTTTCCCAGTTGAAGAGAATTGAGTGTCTACATTACGTAGGTCTGGTGACAAAAGTTATTACAGTTGCGCGGTTCTTAGGCCATTAACTTGATCTCCTTTAGTTGTTATTTTCTTCTGGGTCGTTCAGACGGTAGAGCCAGTACCAGTAAATCTATCAACACCAGGCTGACGTATCTGAGCGCCTTCAAAAACCACCTGTCTGAGCCAGGACCGAACCTGCCAAGTTGGGCTCAAAAGGCCAGCGCTTCACCATCTGAACCACTCAGCCTGGCGTTCTACTGTATTAAAAAATAAGATTTTACTCGAACAAATATGTGCTTAGCTGTCAGAAACTTTTATACAATAAGAGACTATTTCTAGTGTTAAGGAAGGTCTGTAAGTACTACGTCGCAGCAAGCACGGCGATAATGATGAACCGTTCCGTCAACAGCATTCTGAAGGTTAAAGGACTCCTTTGGAACAAAATTCAAACTCTGTGAAGTTACTAGACATCTAGACTCACCTGAAACACTGCTTGGCGGCGACTGGAATTGAGCCCAGGGGCTTCATGGTAACAATCTTGGCCCCACATGAACGTACTCTCAGCCGTGGCATTCTTCACAGTAAGAGCTCCACAGACAAGTAATCCATGCTGAACTTCGCTCCGCTAGCGAGGAGTGTAAACAAACAACTTTCCTCCCTCCCTGCCATCGCCCGCTAACACATTAGGTTGTTATATACAGCTATTATCCTTTAACCTTCACCTTCCTATGACGAGTAAGTGGGAGAAGAGTTTGCATAGTGTTGGTCCTTTCCAAGACCCCAACAAACACAATCGTACTGCACGCCAAAAAGTCATACTGCAATTTCACTCATCCCGGGCAAAAATTAGATGGGGATTTTTCCTCATATTAAAAATGATTATTGTGCTAACCTACTAACTTTAGAAATATGATTTACGTTGCACCGACACAGATAAGTCTTATGGCGATGAAACCTATTAACTTCAATACTCTTCATCCTTTGACACTACCAAGGTAAGTCATTTCTTCATAATAATGCAGGAAAGTTCACCAAAAGAAATCCATATTTATTTATTTACTTATTTATTTATTTATTTATTTATTTATTTATTTATTTATTTATTTATTTATTTATTTATTTATTAGTGTATGGCTGTTAGTGCCGGGAGTGTGCGAGGATATTTCAACTCGCCTGGTACATGTATTTATATTTGTCGCCCACGAGTGTCCTGGACATCTGGCTGTAAGATGGTGAAGATGATGGTGATGATAAGATAGAGAGAGGATGAAACCAAATTTTACTTCCAATAATTCAAGAAGGCGAAACAGTATTAGGTTTCTATTTCTTTGTAACTAAGGAAAAACAGCCCTACATAATTTCTCGAAACTCGATATTGAAGTTCAAGAATAGTCGGGTTGTGCATGACGTGACATGTTTTTTTTGTACGCAGTAGCGTAGCAATTTTAACGTGAAAGATACAAGAATTGCCGAATTTCTTGTCTTATATTAGCTGTATCGATAAACTGCACATAATAACAGTTGCAGAAATTGGATAATCTTGTTTATATTCTGAATGGTTTGTATCCGTCTCTTGGCACAGGCCAGAGCAAAGTGTAGCTTCCATCGAAGTCCCAGTCTCATCCATGACTGTGACAATATGGAAGCTGCTGGGGTATGGGTGGTGCTGAGTAATGACATTTGGGGCACAACTAGTGTCTGAGTGTTATGAAAGGTGTTGCTCATAGGTTCAGTCGTGCTGCAGTGGCACCTTCTGGTCCAGTGAGGAAAGCAATGGCAAACTACCTCACTCCTCACCTTGCCTAGTACGCTTCATTTGGGCTCTGCCATTGGTTTTTGCAGTTTCCATATAACAGCATAGCCTTTGGTGGTGCTTTGAGGATCCAACCAGCCTCTGGGCTGATGACCTAACAGACAGACAGATTCTGAATGGCAGTAATATATACTTTTATGACTGTAATAAAAGAGGCTTCAAGTCAGTTTGTCTTACGTGTAGCCTAGTATTTCCTCTGTTATTATTGTGGACGTAAACATTATTATCTTTTAAAGTGGTAGTGAGTTTGCACAGTTGTCTTCGTTAATGAGAACTGTTAAATCCTACTAGGTAACAATATACAAATGGGACTTACACCACTTTGGTCTTGACTGGCCCACATAAGAAAAGAATGGCTGGCCATTGTAGGAGAAGTCAGTTGCACTCAGCAAATAAGTCATTAATTTTTTAAATTAAAAACTCAAACCATCATTTAAAAAGCTTTCTTTTTTTTTGCTAGTGGCTTTACGTCGCACAGACACAGATAGGTCTTATGGCTACGATGGGATAGGAAAGGCCTAGGAGTTGGAAGGAAGCGGCCGTGGCCTTAATTAAGGTACAGCCCCAGCATATGCCTGGTGTGAAAAAAAGGAAACGACGGAAAACCATCTTCAGGGCTGTCGACAGTGGGATTCGAACCCACTATCTCCCGGATGCAAGCTCACAGCCGCGCGCCCCTAGTCGCACGACCAACTTGCTGTTTCATACAACGCAGAATTATTTGACAAATTTTAGTGACAATCGGTGATTTCATATTGTTTGAAGAAAAAAAAAAAAAATGCTTCCCGTGAATCTTGTTATTTCCTGGGAGGAGTGGTTCTGTTTGCACACCTGAAATATTTGCCTGATACTTTGTTTTTGTGTCGGATAAGGTTAGGTCTGCAACAGTCGAAAATAGGTTCTGTTCAACTTTTTGTCTGTCGTCCTGTCTGTTTTGTTATAACGACATAAAGAGAAAGCAGCTCAACAGAATTTCTCGAAACTCAATATTGAAGTTCAGGAACAGTCGGGTTGTGCAGTATGCTGTATTCTATCTGATTTGTATGTAGTTGCGTAACAATATTTCGGTGGACGACGCAGGAAATGTCAAATCTCTTCGTTCGAATTAGCTGTATCGATAAACTGCAACATATGATTTACTTTTCTTGTTTCAATCATTCTTACTGTACTTTTATATCAGAAATACTTTTACCCCGAGAGCTAAAATAGCGGGAAATTTTATTTAATGTATTTACCTTGTTTTGCTTAACGTAGTTAAGGCTACGAAGCCGTTTTTTTTAACACTAAACCAAGGTAACATATACATGAAACTAATATAATTTAGAGTTACTAGGAAATATATATTTTTATGCTAACCTATAAAGTAATCAATTATTTTAGGAATTTGATAATGCTACTCATTATTGTAATAATAAATTAACTCTAACCGTAATCGTAAATAATAGTTTCACTAAACAGAAAGTAAATATTTATCAGTCTGCTTTTTGAATGAGGAATCCCCCGTCAGATTCTGTGGTTCCCATTTCCGCATCAGGCAAATGCTAGAGCTGTACCTTAATTAAGGCCGCGGCAACTTCCTTCCCCTATACCACCGTCGCGGTAAGACATATCTGTGTCGGTGCAACGTAAAGCAAAATTGTAAGAAGAAAAGCGAAAAGACATATCTTAGTTAATGTTGATGTGATCAATTAAAATATGCTGAATGTTCAATATGAAACTTCCTTTTATTTGTGATAAATTAAAACATAAAATAATGGTGCAACTTCACAGAACTAACGAACAACATACAGGTTGCTTTACGTCGCACCGACACAGATAGGTTTTATGGCGACGATGGGATAGGAAAGGGGTGGGAGAGTAAAGGAAACGGCTATGGTCTTAATTAAGGAGCAGCCCTAGCATTTGCGCGGTGGGAAAATGGGAACAGCACACTGTTACAGGGATGGGTTCCAAACCGTAAGTCACATACAAATACACTCTACTGTTATGTCACGAGCTGAATGAACTCTACCAGCAGCATTACCAAGTTCTTATCATCACAATGTATAATTTATAGGACTCGTATCATTTGTCTGTCAGGCTATTGCGATATTGCGCAACAGTTACTTTATCTCTGAATTCTAAATCTAAGTATGATCTTACAAGGTGACAGTCACTAGCGTTCGGGCGCTTACGGGCACAGCGCCAAACACCACGACGATGAGAATCAGATTATACGGAGATACGCTATATTCACTAGACGACATAAAATACGGCAGCATGGGACACCGAGGTTATGATCTCCGCTACTTTCTGTCTTATTGAGGTCACCGTGTGAGCTACGAGTCCTTGAACTCGTTTGATGAAGGTCTCCATTCCACTTTGCGCGGACCTTATCAATAATACAACCCACATATTTGGCGCTGCAGGGCGAACTTAACTAATACATGTCTAAGCAAAGAGTTTGGAATTATTTTATTCCAGTGAACTCAACAAAAGAGAACATAAAAATAATGTTATGTACTTTTTTTCAGGTAAAACAAAAACAAAACACATAAAACAAATAATTGAATGATTTTTTTATCTTCTGTTAAAAAGTACAGTCGAACCCGTTTATTGCGACATCGCTTTTAACGAGGTATTGGATATAACGGCGAAATCTAACGGTCCCGTATAAATCATATATAAACATATTGAAACCATCGCTAAGTACGAGATCGCTCATTGCGACGTATCGAATACAAGGGCGTATTTTTATCACATTTTCGGAGAAATGTATCGACTATAACGTCCAATGATGATTTTTTTTTGCTATGCGTTTCGGGATTGCTTACATCAATGTAAAGCCTATTTTCAAACTCTTGTTTTCAGCAGTTTGTAGATTTCAAATCAGTCTGTCAGTTAAATAGTCGAGGCAAGCATTGCTGTGATGTCACAAAAGGAAGAGGAAGTGTTTCATATTGAATAACAGTTGAACCAATCGTCAGTATCGCGAAGGAATTGGGTGTATGACACACAACGATTTCTACAATTTGGAAGGATAGAGAGACCATATCATTTATTAACCAAGACCGTGTGTTACATTACTGATCAATTGACATGGTTTCTACTTCTTTCCTCACTTATCTATCTATTATATAAAGAGGTCAAGTTTGTTTGTATGTAATGGCTAATCTCAGGAACTACTGGACCGACTCTAAAAATTATTCTACCGAGCTCGATAGCTGCAGTCGCTTCAGTGCGGGCAGTATCCAGTATTCGGGAGATAGTAGGTTCGAACCCCAATGTCGGCAGCCCTGAAAATGGTTTTCCGTGGTTTCCTATTTTCACACCAGGCAAATGCTGGGGCTGTACCTTAATTAAGGCTATGACCGCTTCCTTCCAACTCCTAGCCCTTCCCTGCCCTATCGTCGCCATAAGACCTATCTGTGTCGGTGCGACGTAAAGCAACTAGCAAAAAAAAAAAAAATAATAAATAAAAAATCTACTAATGTAAATATTCATTATCCCTGATGGACATGGGCTGTATTTTATTTTCAAAACAATTCGAGGAGGGGGCACGGGGGGACATATTAAAATACTAGGCTAACATAGGCAAAATATCGTATTTGTCATACAAGGATGAGACAAAGCTCAATTTAAGCCCCTTGACGCAAAATACAAAAACCCGGTAAGCCCTACGGGCGCTAAAACCAAGTGTTATGGAGATATTGGCACCGCACTACCCCTGCTCTAGGAATCGGATAAAGAAATGAACTGCCGTAACCATGGCAACGTCAGCTCCCGTATTCTTACAGCAGCGACATTATCTACAATATATCACAAACACGTAACATGTTACAGACATGAAAATTGGTATTTGGAATCTCCATTAAAAATAAAAGAATACACATTTTTGTTTTCAGAAAATCCACTTAAGGGGTGCGGGGAACGGGGTGAAAAGAAGTAAGGAAGGAGTTAAATTCTTTATATGAGGATAGATATACCTCAGAAACTGAAGATGTTACAGACGTTAAAACTGGTACTTGGAATCTCTTTTAAAAATAAATGAAAACACTTTTTTTTAGAAAATCCACTTAAGGGGTGAAATAATAAAAAAGTGGGTGAATTTTTAAAATGAGTATATTCTTTTTTACCGCTTTTCCCACGCCGGTGGGGTCGCGGGTGCGAACTATGTCGCACATGTGGATTTTTTTTGCAAGTTGCTTTACGTCGCACCGACACAGATAGGTCTTATGGCGACGATGGGACAGGAAATGGCTGGGAGTGGGAAGGAAGCGACCGTGGCCTTAATTAAGGTACAGCCCCAGCATTTGCCTGGTGTGAAAATGGGAAACCACGGAAAACCATTTTCAGGGCTGCCGACAGTGGGGTTCGAACCTACTATCTCCCGAATACTGGATACTGGCCGCACTTAAGCGACTGCAGCTATCGAGCTCGGTGCACATGTGGATTTGACCCTGTTTTACGGTTGATGCCCTTCCTGACGCCAACCCCGTGTGTACGGATGTAATTACTATTGCGTGTTCCTGTTGTGGTTGGTAATGTGGTGTGTTGAGTGAATATGAAGAGGAGAGTGTTGGGACAAACACAAACAACCTGACCCAGAGCCAGATGAATTAATCACACGCGATTCATTTCCCTGTCCCAGTCCGGAATTGAACCCGAAACCCTGTGAACGAAGGCCTCAACGCTGACCACGCGGCCAAGTAGTGGAACTGTTTTTAAAATGAGAGTATCTACAGTATATCTCATAAACTGAACATGTTACAGACGTGAAAACTGGTATTTGTAATCCCCTTTAAAAATAAAGAAACACGTACTTTTTGTTTTCGGAAAAACAACTTAAACTGGAGATCGAAAATAAGTGAAGAAGGAGTTGAATTCTCTTTATGGTGATACTTATGTCTAAAAAGCCTAAGATGCTACAGACGTGAAAATCCGTATTTGGAATCTCCTTTAGAAATAAAGAAACCCTTTCTTTTTTCGACTTAAAAGAGGACTGTTTCTCACATGCAGAGTTCCATGTCGCATGTTCCAGATTTAGCTCTGCCAGTAGCTCCGAAAGGCAATGTCACAAACATGGTTTACAAAGAGGTTCTGGGGTGAATGAAATGCAATTTTTAGGAGAGTTTTTATACTTTAGGCAATTTCAGATAATATCTTAGTGCACTACCGAGGAACAATTAATTTTTATCAACTTACCAATTCCTCGTGAGCGAAGCCGTGGGTAATAGCTGTAGTTATTTTATATTTTGCTGACATGTTATTGTTGTATGTATTGTGTAGACTTTAAAAGAAATAATCCTCTCAGCCCCACACCACCAATACCAAGACCCAATGGTTACCGGTTCTCAGCAATATACTACCTTTACATATCAGGAGACAGAAGGCCCTTTTTCAGCTATGGACCAGAATGCTGAAGAATGAACATCTACCTGTTCATGAGGATATCAGACAGAAATGCGTCTCGCCAGCCTGCTTGGAAGACTGCCGTGAAGATAACATCCAGTGACTTCAACCCCACCTCTAAATGGTTAACAGAGTGGTCTTTATCCCCACCTCGGGCAATAGTAGATATTAATAATCCATCCACAAAACTGGCAGGCTTCGATCTGCCACGTTGCACCTGGAGTAGACTAAACCGCATGAGATGTGGAGTAGGTAGAACAGCATCTACTTTACACACCTGGGGCTGGTCAGTTTCTCCATACTGTGATTGTGGAGAGGTTCGACAAACAATGAAACATGTAGTGCAGGAATGTCCACTCCGTGCTTTCACTGGCACCATGGAAGACCTCAACACAGCAACACCCGAAGCAGTGAAGTGGGTGGCGAGTTTGGACATTCACATTTAGTGAGATGTACATCACTCGCACTCAATGTGTATATACGAACTGTCACAGTTGATAGGTGGATTGTGATGTAAATATATTGTGTTTTCTTCTTAACTTTGTAAATTGTTTTCTTTGACTGTATAGATATGATAATTTGTATTTGCTTTGTACTCATCTTTCACTGGTTGTGTAAATAGTTTATAGGTTGTCATTATCCATCATACGCCAAATAAATAAATAATAAATAAATTGCATATACAATGCTTATTTTACTGATGTTTTTTGAAATTTTAACTTTATTCTGTTAACTAACCATGTAACTGTGTGCAGCCCTAAACTTACAGATATGAAATTGTTAGCAAAAACAACCACAACGAAAGAACGGTTTGTACGACAGTCGCTAGTGATGGGGTAATCGAATACTTTTAAAACCTCCATCCGATTATTTAGATAATCGAATTAATAATCGAATGAGTTTCAAATATCATTCAGTTGTATCGCATGGAATATTCGGATGCGTCATGAATCAAGTTTTCGGTTTAAGTGTATCGGACGGATGATCGATTGAAATAAGCTAATAGAATAACTCTTATGGAAAATAGAGATACGCCTTTTTCCAAACGCATACTCAAATGTTGAAACTAAATGAGTGAATTAACTGTCTTAATAACATCACTTTTCATTCCATTATTTCGAAAGCATTCGATATTCAACTGCCTCATTCGAAAAAAATAATCGGGTGGGAAAAAATATTCACTCTTCGATTGCCTCATTAACCGGAATACCTATTCGATTGTTTCATTCATTCTAACGGAGTTTCCAATGAATAATCGAAAAAATAATCGAATGAAAAATATAATCGAATGAAATGAAATATCGTATTTACACGAATAATCCCCGCCATCGAATAATCCCCGCACCCTAACTTTAGGAAGGCTGATTTTGTAAAAAAAGCCAACATTGACGCAAATAAAACCCGCACCCGAATTTCGTGCCTCAATTTTTTTAAAAAAATATGCGGGTATTATTCGCGTAAATATGGTAATCGAATAAGCTATTATTTTGCATTCGATTATCCCATTACTATCGCCTATAACGACCGTTAATTGGCGATATCTTCGGAGTAGTTATAACCGGTTTCAACCGTATCTTCAAGAACTGAACATCTTTAATGAACAAATGAAGAAACTACAACAAGGGTTTTCTTCAACCAAATCTCCTATTGTAAAAGTCGAATTATGTCACATTCATAGTCTCTCACATCGTCGTCACTGTTGTCATTCTCTTGCCCCTGTGCTGTCTGTGTTGGGGAATCACTGATGTCGACAATAACCTTGTCCCACGGTAGTTCCACTGTAAAGGAATATATAGCAATAAATCATTTATGTTATTTAGTTTTGCACTATGTATGAGGATCGTGTGGCTATTTCTAGCCGAGTGCAGCCCTTCTAAGGCAGACCCTCCGATGAGGGTGGGCGGCATCTGCCATCTGTAGGTAACTGCGTGTTATTGTGATGAAGGATAGTGTTATGTGTGGTGTGTGCGTTGAAGGGATGTTGGGAACAGCACAAACACCCAACCCCCGGGCCAATGGAATTAATCAATGAAGGTTAAAATCCCCGACCCGGCCGGGAATCGAACCCCGGACCCTCTGAACCGAAAGCCAGTACGGTGACCATTCAGCCAACGAGTCGGACTGTATGGGGATTAGACAGTCGTACATTCATTGCAGATTATTTTCATTTGCATGGCATAATTTTTGAAGGTAATATTTTTTCTTTTTTGTATTTTACTGGTGTTTTCAGTTACTCTCAGTATAGACATTCTCTACCTTTTCACAGATATTTCTGACCCCATTGCTCTTCGTCATTTCTTCCTCACGATCATTCAACCTCTCTTAAACTACTGCTCTCCGATTTGGACAACAGCCTCCCCCTCCAATACTAACCAGTTAGACAGAACAGTGTCCTTCTTTGCTTCAATTGTAAGGAACGGAAACCCCAAGCTCAGAAATCTGTCTACGCAGCAGGTATTAAGGGCAATAAATGTGTCACCGCTGCACATCAGGTGACAGGTAGCTGACCTGAGTTTCCTCCATGGACATTACCGCTCGGAACAACTTGTTTCACTCTTCTCTCTCCGTGTTCCTTCCCGCTCCACCAGAACCAAAGACCTTCTTCACATTCCCCACACTCAGCACTCAGTACTTCAACGATCTTTCCTAAGCCACCTCCCAAAACTCTTTAACAATATTAATAGGAGACAAGAGCTTGACATAGCATCAAATAAAAGCATATTCGAGAGGGGTGTAAATAGTCTCTTAAAGATAAGTTGATGTGAAGGGATTACACCACCATCTTGACCCACGACGACTTGGCTCTGAATATGGGCATTCTCATGGTTTTCAATTTGGACAGTTGTTATTAGTAGGCTGTGTGCCTGATATTGTTATATTTTGTTATGTTTGTTATATTTTATTGTGAAAGTTTACATTTGTTAATTAGTCTGTTGACAGTGCTAGTGAAATTTGCTCAATGTAGCTGTATCTTAAAATAAATAAATAAATAAATAAATAAATAAATAAATAAATAAATAAATAAATAAATAAATAAATAAATAAATAAATAAATAAATAAATAAATAAATAAATAAATAAATAAAATAAATAAATAAATAAATAAATAAATAAATAAATAAATAAATAAATAAATAAATAAATAGTCGCTCACACGAATTTCTGAGCCCAAGATAGCGGGTTTCATCCCGACTGAGTCCGGTAGAATTTGAAGGTATTCTAGTAGGTCAGCCACATATCGGTAGATTTACCAGCACACAAAATATTTCCAGCAGGACAAAATTCTAACACACTGGCGTCTCCTAAAACCATAAAAGTAGTTAACGGGACTCTAGCTCCGTCTTTACTTTTATGTGGCTGTGGATATCGTGATCAAAGATTCGGAACCCCCAGTTTTAAGTGGAGATTGAACCAGAAGGATGAGAATTGTCAATTCAAAAATTCCACATGCGTCGCCGAGATTCGAACAGCCGTTGCCCTATCGGGAAACCACTTTCTACACCATTCAGGTTTCACGCTTCCTCATTTTGGTTTTGGTCGGTGCCCTTTCCAACGTCATGCCATTTTTCAGGTAAAAATCACAATCCGAGATCCTCCGCGGCTCGAATGTCAGTGGAAGGCCACCAGCTAAAATCTTTGCTAGTTGCTTTACGTCGCACCGACACAGATAGGTCTTATGGCGACGATGGGATAGGAAAGGGCTAGGAGTGGGAAGGAAGCGGCCGTGGCCTTAATTAAGGTACAGACCCAGCATTTGCCTGGTGTGAAAATGGGAAACCACGGAAAACCATTTTTAGGGCTGCCGACAGTGGGGTTCGAACCTACTATCTCCCGAATACTGGATACTGACCGCACTTAAGCGACTGCAGCTATCGAGCTCGGTACCAGCTAAAATCAATAAAGGAAGGTAACTCTTGTTACTTAAAACATTCCATTTGTTTGTTGTTATATTTCCGCCTAACGAACGTTGATCACTAGCCCGGTTTGATTTGTAATTTTATCATGAAAAGCCTCAGTTATCTGCTGCTGTGACCGGTAATGTGACGGACAAGCATTACGCTCAACATCGGGCATGGCGGTCACGTTCAAGGTCTCTCACCTGTGCGTGTTTTACCCAAGTCACACGTTTCTTTCTCTATACCCAGCACAAAATGGAAGGAAGTCTCCCTTTTTACAATCTCAAAATGCAGGTACAAGTCCCTCTAGGAGAACCATACGCGTGCGCATATCCAGAGTCAGAAGTAATCTAAGAGTGGATAGTACACCCCGAAAACAATACAAATGCGCTATTGTGGATCGTGTATGAGTTATAAGCTTTCTGAAGTTTTTTGTTTTCAATTTGCTTTACCTCGCATCGACACAGATAGGTCTTATGGCGACGATGGGATAGGAAAGGGCTAGGAATGGGAAGGAAATGGCCGTGGCCTTAATTAAGGTACAGCCCCAGCATTTTCCTGGTATGAAAATGAGAAACCACGGAGAACCACCATCAAGGCTGTCGACAGTGGGGTTCGAACCCACTATCTCCCGAATACTGGATACTGGCCGCATCGAGCTCGGTGCACCATTTTTTAGAAGAGGGAATGCAGTCTCGGTTGGTGCTAATAATTAACCATTTTGCACCCTTTTGAAATACTTCGTGTTTATTATAATAATATTGGATACTTGCAGGGTGCTATGAAATAGTACCACCATTGGAAATTCGAATATTTTGAGACTCTGATGTTTTGAGACGGTACGCTTCAATTGTGGAGGGTACAGAGAAACTTTTCAGCGTTAGGGCAGGTGGCGTAACTGTGGGGACGATTATCTGTGTAGAGTCTCAAACTATAATCAGTAAGATGTTTGGCTCTATGTCTAATATGAGGAAACTGGAGACATCGAAATGTATTTGGGAAAAATATCTTACGTCATCAAACTGGATTGACCTAGCCAGTCGGGGATTTTAAACTTCATTAGTTAATTCTTCTGGCTCGGGGAGAGAGAGAGAGAGAGAGAGAGAGTGTGTTGTCTTCAACAGGCCTGCACCAGGCCTCTCCGGAGGCTCTGACACACAAATAAGGTTATGAGCCCTAATTGTTGTGGAGATACCTACGACACGGATTTAAAATAAGGTAACTTCATTTTTGAGCAAAAGAGAGAGACTTTTCTTTTCAGTGTATTTGTTTACCGAGTCACACAATTTCTCTACTACCCGCTTAGCAGACCACACGATTGTGATCTCTTCCTTGTATCTGAATCATTCCTCAACTTACCTCACAATGTCCAGAGTGTTTATTTGTTTTGTGAGCGATGGAAATAAGGACCTAAATGCTTTGCTGTGATGCTGGCTGGAAACCTGTTTGGCAACTTGGGAGTATGCGTCATCGAGTACACTGGAAGAATTACAATGTAAGTGGGACACGCTTGGCTCTCAGATTCTGCTTCTTAGTTGCACTATGCTGCCAAGACTTGACACGCGAGTGCCAATACGAGAAAGTGCCATCTCATGTATAGAGATCTTGCTTAAACTTAAACGAAAAGCAAATCAAGAAAATATACAGGCTCCAATCAATCAAAATCAAAATCCAATCAAAATATTTCAGAACAAACAAAAAAATAGATTATGAAGGTATGTATTGGTACAAGACCCTGCTGGAATCGATCTAAGACAGAAGAGAGGAAAATAAGATCACGACACGGATTCGAACCTTATTCCCCCGCTCTCAAAATGGATGTATTAACCAGTTCCGTCAGAATAACCAACATAAGAGAGCGAGAAACACAGTTACTCTGATGTCGAAATTGCTTTGGAGACATCTACTGACAAACGATTATGTTACTGGATGTTACCGAGAGTGTTCTGCCGGTAAACATAAGCTTCCAGGCTGAACGTTGAAAGGATAACTGTCTGCAATATATATATATATATATGCTTTATCCTCAGGGGTATGATAGCCGAACAGCATTTTCATTGACTTCTCACCAAAGAGGCCACGATTCGAATACAGGCCAGCGCAAGTGGGAAATGAGAAATGGAAGGTCGTGCTCTTGGGCTTCTGACTCCTGGTAAAACTGGAGATTCCGTGGCTATGATCCCGATATGAGCAGTAACTTAAAATTACAAACTTATTGCTTTACTTCACCATTTTCAGACAAAATAATGTGCATCTTCACTGCATTATTTTGTTAACAGGTGCCTGAGTTATGTGAACTGTGACGACCGTTCCTCAAATCTACGCCTGTGGTAGCTTACAGTAGATTAAGATCCACTGCAAGGAAATATTCAGTGATATCAATAGGAGAGGGAGAGACAGATAAAAGATGCCTTCGAGTGAGTTTATGTTTTAATTATTTTTTGTTGCTGAAACTTGAAAATATTTTCTCCTTACACCCCTTTGATTGTTGGATGGATTCATTGTACAATTGCTTGAATAACACATGTCTGAATATTGTAATACAGAAGTGTGTAAAAAAAACCTAGGCGTTGGCATGAATGACACCTTAAGCTGGAATGTCCCTGCGCTTTATTAACGATCATACAGAAGGCCAGTAGACTTGATGCCTTCCCGTCTGTAAGTACGTAGACTAATTTCTCATAGCGGCATGTAAATTATTAGGAACGTTCTGCCATCTGTTGAGTATATTCAGAAGCTGGGGAAGATCAGAGAATCAAAGAGTACCTAGCAGAGAATAGTATTCTTCTATCATCAGAAGAAGTGTATACTCTCTGGCTTCACAGGTAGTAATCAAACATGGCTGCATGCAATCACATTACTTAGGATGAAAATCACGTACATCAGAATATTTATGGAAGTGTTAGTTGCTTAGCAACCTGCTAAGTACAGAATGTATTGCGGGTTAGAGTAAGCCTTCGCCTGCAATTATTGGAGTGATCATTTAATGATTTGATTTTATGATTACTCGAAGTTGGCTGACCTTAGAGACCTATCAAAGTCCCATAACTCACCGGTAGGTGATTCCGGAGAGAATAAAACAGAAATGAAGCAAATCTGTACAATAGAACGGAAGAGAGGATTTGCCAAAGCCGTTTTTAGCGAACTCTTAATATATAGATTGAGGTATGCGTACCTATAACATCCATCAGAACAGTTCCAGGAAATAAATACCCTTTGCAATCATTAAAATGCACAACGAATAATTTATATTTATCTTCGTTTCGTCTTGGGTCTGAAGAAGTTATAGTTGTCGTTACAACAGCTTTTACAAGAACATTTACGTGAATGCATTGAATGTTAAAATTTGACCACCGCTTACGCAGAGAGTTGCATAATGGTGGACAAGTTCAAGTACAGAAGATATGTTAACTAAGTAGACTATATAATGAGAGCGTGTGGCGATAAGCTGGCCACGGGTTAGCCTGATCATGTAGTTAAGGTGTTAGAAGATAGTAGACGTCGGTACTTCATTTTCCGAGACTTGGAACATATCCATCTACTACTCCGATGGGAAATGAATGCATGAATCATGACGCACTTTTTGTTTTGGGTTAAAGAAGAACTATATAGTACACGAGTAAAATTTGAGTGTTCTATGTGTAATATGATGGGAATAACGTGGGATCGTGTAAACAGGTTTTGTTGTGATTAGTTCATCTCCCAACTCTGTCATGTGTCCTTAACGTAGAATACATTTTCTCGGAGGACCGACTTGGTGGAAAGTGACAGGGACAGCGTTATGAACAGCTGTATAGCGCACGTGTGGGTTCTGCTGTGGTCATAGTTACCACAAACAATTAATTGTTACGTGTGTATTACCTCAGAGAGTGAAATACCGTACAAGCCTATGGGTATATATTTCATGTTTCATTTATTCCGTGCTAGTGATAAAGAGTATACGGTAAGTCAAAAAATAGTTGCATTTCATGACATAAGTTTGAAGTTTTAAAAACAGAGATAGTGTTAATTGTAGAGCAACCGGGCGAGTTGACCGTGCGGTTAGGGGCGCATAGCTATCAGCCTGCATCTGAGAGATAGTGGGTTCCAACCCCACTGTCGGAAGCCCTGAAGATGGTTTTCCGTGGTTTCCCATTTTAACACCAGGAAAATGCTGGGGGTGTACCTTAATTAAGGTCACGGCCGCTTCCTTGCCACTCCCAGCCCTTTCCTATCCCATCGTCGCCATAAAACCTGTCTGTGTCGATGCGACGTAAAAACATTCTTAAAAAATGTAGAGCAGTTTATCCCATACTTTTTGTCTCTGAAGCTCCCTAAGCATAATGCATCCATGTGCAAGGACCTGTTAGCCATAGAACACAAAACTGCATTTGGTAAACAAAAACAGAATTTTGTAATAATACCATGTTTGATTTCATAAGTATAATATATAGGACGGATATTTTTTTGAAAGTTTAATTTAATTTCATTTGTATAAAGATACAGTACTTCATAAATGCACAGAAATTGTAAAACAAAGTAACACCTGGCTAATAATTACAAGTCTGGATCTGAAAACTTACTTGAAAAAGTTCACTTGTTGCGGTTGTTGGGTCAGTGGGATGGATGAGGCTGTTTTCCAGAGACCAAGCGATTTACAAGTGTAGTCACTCGAACCGAAGATGAGCCTCTACATTTGCTCTGTTTCTGTACTTTGTTTTCATTTCTGTGAGAGCAGAAAAGATACACATGTGTAATTGTGATGGAGGATAGTGTTATGTGTGGTGTGTGAGTTGCAGCGATGTTGTGGACAGCACAAGCACCCAGTTCCCGAGCCAAGGGAATTAACCATTTACGGTTAAAATCTCCGACCCGGCCGGGAACCGAACCCGAGGCCCTCTGAACCGAAGAGCACAGCGCATACCATTCAGCTAAGGATCCGGATGTGTTGTCATGAAAGGCATTAAACTCAGTATTTCCTTTCTAGAAATTGTAGGGTATAGGGTATGTCATAGACTCAAAAGTCGATCAAAGACGTGGGGTTGTGACGTTCACGGAACTTCCTGCAGATTAACATGCCACTCCATCTCATTCTCCACCCATATCATATCTCAATATATATGTTTCACCTTCTCTCTGCCAAGATACTTCGGATAGTTGATCTTCCTCAAGGGAGGGAAAGGAGGGAAGTTCATGTTCAGTTTCAAAGAAGGGATTTCTGATCCACGAGGTTTTCTCAACTAGAGACGAAAAATATGATCTGAATGTGCATACTAGCAATTCCAAGTGTTTCACAATTAAATCACACTGCCTTGTGGTATTTTACTTTTTCTGCTGCTGACTTGTACCATCTATCGGCCAAGTTAAGAGTTACACACACTGTATGCAAGTTATACTACAGTGAAGACATAGTTCCTAAATTTAGTATAATAGTTTATGAATTGTGCGCGTGCAATCAAATGTAACTCTTCAAATACAACTTACATTATTATTGCGGACCTCTTGCATTATCGTCGCCCCCCCCCCCGGTCCGCGGATCATAGTTTGGTGATGGCTGTTGTAAAGGGTTTGAAACGAATAGGCCTACATCAAAATATTTCACAACATTTTATTTTCACTTTTTAATAATCGTTTTCTTCCGCTAAGTGTTGAAAGTGAATAATAATACTGTTATTTGCTTTACGTCTCACTAACTACATTTTTACGGTTTTCGGAGACGCCGAGGTGCCGGAATTTACTTGCCGAGAGTAAGTCTACCAACAAGAACCTTCAAAAACTACCGCACTGAGCCAAGATCGAACCTGCCACGTTGGGGTTAGAAGGCCAGTGCCTCAACCGTCTAAGCCACTCAGCCCGGCGTAAAAGGAAGGAAAAAAGACGAGTGAGAGAAAAAGAGGGGAAAACTACGAAGAGTCCAATACCGTAGAAATCCAAAGGAACCTCTTCGTGCAGTATGAATAGAATTGCTAACGATGGTATTGCAGGCTCTTTGAAGAAGTGTGCGGGGCACAAAGAAAGAATCTCTTGATACCGTCTCCCTACTTGTTATTAATGAGATATCGCGCCAGTTGGTGGTTGTATTTAATTACTGCTAATGTGAACAGACAAGAGGGCGGGATCAATATTTGATAGAGCTCGTCTTTCTGTAACGCCTGTTGGCTAGTGTACCCGCCTAACATTTCTATCATGTTGGTTGATAACGACAGTCGACAGGCGGAGTGTGGACAAAATGTAACAAGGCCAGCAAACAAAGCACAACTGAATCAGATTTCCTAGTTTCAAGGTATGTCCTCACCTATTATTTTACATTAATATCCCCACCTTCTTACCTTCGTGCTGGAAGTAACTTACCCCAAGCGAGCTCAGCGCTCTCGTAACTGCTGCCGATGAGTCATACAGGGGGAACTGGGACGAAAAGTGTGGGAATTGTTAGAGAAGGGCCACATCGCATCAAATATTGATCCCGCCCTCTTGTCTGTTCACATTAGCAGTAATTAAATACAACCACCAACTGGCGCGATATCTCATTAATAACAAGTAGGGAGACGGTATCAAGAGATTCTATGTTTTTTAAACAGATGTTTCTCTCGAGAGGTAGAATTACATGAGGGTGGTATCGATAAAGAGAGCACAGAGATAAATACAATATCCTTGAATTACCGGAGTCTAGAAAACAGCTAACAGCTCGAATTTTGCCGTAAAGAGGTTTATTTAAGGTGCTAGGAAAACTACCCATACAAGTCTTTGCGTTCAAACTATCTTAAATACCACACGGCTATGCTAGGATTTGATACTAATAATTATAATAATGAACGACGTCCCTTCAGCTACTGTACATTCTTAAGGCAGCCAGGGGAGTTATAATTAAGTCTAATATGAGTTTTTTAACGTTCCTGAGCCAAAGGAGTTAACACACTCAAATGCCAACGACCTCATCTGAGATCGAACCCACTATCTTGGAAACAACTATGGATACAGTATCAACAGTCGCGTCAAACTTTTTTTTTTTTTTTGCTATTTGCTTTACGTCGCACCGACACAGATAGGTCTTACGGCGACGATGGACAGGAAAGGGCTAGGAGTTGGAAGGAAGCGGCCGTGGCCTTAATTAAGGTACAGCCCCAGCATTTGCCTGGTGTGAAAATGGAAAACCACGGAAAACCATCTTCAGGGCTGCCGACAGTGGGATTCGAACCTACTATCTCCCGAATACTGGATACTGGCCGCAATTAAGCGACTGCAGCTATCGAGCTCGGTCCGCGTCAAACTATAAGCTTGCTTTTCCGCTGCCAATCTACTAAAACGAATGTCCAAACATATCAGTGCTGAACGTCTTTCCAATGCGGTATCATAAAACTGTCTTGGCTCATGCAATTTCACCTCAGTCATCGATTGGGTTGTTGTGAAAGTCAAATTAGACAAAGCTGGTGGAAGGCGAGAAAAGTATTTCACTTCATGGTAGAGAAGAACTTTGTTATGGCTGCATCGTTTTCAGCGACACCTCGTCTGATATTCTGTGATACCAACATATTTATCATAATCCAAGTGTTTTTCAGCTTTGTCGAATACCACACCTACCTATCATAGCTACAATTTTTGGCCTATAATATTTTTTTCATTTTTCGGAGTAATTGTTTTTCTATTTCCAAAGTAGAGAACAGAAAAGAAAAGGAAAGAAAAGAGCAAGAAAACCGAACCACGTGGCCTCACGTTTCTACCTAGCCAGTGTCTATTTCACACAGGCCTGGTTAGTGTTCGCTAGACTCGTGATAGAAGTTCGTCGTAACCATGTTCGAGTTAAACTGTTACTGTTTGCGTTGTCTTTAAGTGTACTGTATTTTTGTGTATATCTTGTACTTTCACTACCGACGATGGATTTTATGCGTTAGAGGTACGAGTTTTTTTCTGGTTAAGTAATTAGACCGTGAGTAATTTACTAAATATTAGAGCCCTACTACAAACAATATATTTTTACTTAGCTTACACATTGTTGAACGAAGTAATCAAGGTAGGCCATTGGATTTCCTCCTAATAAAACAATGGCGAGATATTGCTGGAAGAAAACATGTTGAGAAGGAAGTTCCAAAAAACTTTCTTCGTAAGAAACCACTTTAGAATAATCATTTGTTTACATATTGATTTAGTGCTCTCGATTCTATAAATTAATATTATAATTTGAGTACAGTCAATTGAGAAAGTTATTTCAGTGTTAACTAATGCATGTCATTTTCTACTTTTTAAATGTAAAAATCAATATTTACTTATAAAATTGTTTGGTTATCCGAAGTAGTGTAACTCTCTTTATTTCTGTTAACGGAGGTTTATTTTAATAAGAAGACTAAAGTTCTCAGTGGGCCATGTGCGGCCAGGAGTCTTGAAATGGTCATCCCTGCTGCGGCAGATTCGTTTCCCTCCTTTGCCAACCTTCGTGGTGGGTATGGGAGTGTCATGTGAACGCTGTCCTAGCGCTTCAGGTATTGTCTAATTAGGGAGTTCCAAGAACACTTCCCGCTCAGCGTGTTCTTCCTAGAATACAAGAAGTACGCTAGACACTAAGATGCACAATTACCATTTCCAGGTAAAGGAAACCTCAATAAGACTACAAAGCTTCTTTATTGGGGATACAATGCGTGCAGGTGACAGCCCATAAAACTGACAACTTTTCTTTCATAACAGTACACCTGGTTGCATACGTGATAAGTACAGGAGAGAAAGAAATAGTCTACAGATCCGAAGCAAAGCAAAGCCATCTCCGTTCAGACTATGAAGGCCCTTCGAGAAGTGAAAGGTAACTAATCTATAACCTCGAGACGAAGTGGGGTAGAGTGGTTAGCTCTACGCTCGGCTGTCTCTGCCCGAGAAATTAACCTGGGACTCATTTTCCGTGTAGACTGGGTGAGGGCCATGTCGCTCTTCAATAGTGGACATCTTGTTTCTAAATTTGTCTACTTCCTGCCGGGGATTCGAACCGTCGTACTTCTGATTCAACAGATCTACCACATCCAGTATACTGTACGTCGCTAGTGTTTATCGTATACTCAAAAAGCTTAAAGAGTATTAACCTCTCTTTATAATATATTTGTAATGTTAATAACCTTCACGAAATAATACACATTTCACAGCCTATCTACTTGTGAATATTTGTGGGGAAATCTGAAGACGGTGGGAAAAACAAAAATCAGCACAGAAAATTTAGACGCCACGTTGATAAACTTGAGAGTCGCCATTAACTCAAGGCCCATCCGCCAAGACGGAGAGAACGCATTCAAGTCACATTTACATTTGAATCATTTGTTTCAGAAACGACACTTCTCCAACGTACCAAATTGTTCAGAAAACAGGGAAAACTCTCTGTAGTGTAATGTCATTTATATCCTTCCGATATTTATTATGCTCATTCTACTGTTGAAATGACTATGACAGATAGGTTGTTTGTATGAATTAGTCCAATACGTTCCTTTACAGACTTTGTTGAAAATGGTGGAGACGTGCTGTTTCTGCAACGAACACCATTAATGAGAATATAAAGAACTGTAACATTGATTTTAACATCATTTCAATTTCAAAAGGAACTTTATTTGTACTGAGGAAATACAGTGGTTAAACTCTTCTTTTATGTCCCTTTCCAAAGTTCAAAATATATATAAAACAAAACAACACAATATAATACAAGTAACATGTAAGTCTCTTATCTTTGAACAATGCTTCTCACTTCTATTGCGCTGATGTTGTCCACGCAAACAGTTCATTATAAAACTCATGGTGTTCTTCTGGTATGTAAGATTCCAACTTCTTTATTTCTGCTAATTTATTTTAATTTAATGGAACACAGCCTTGTGGATAAGCAAGTCTAGTTGGTAACACAGAGAGACGGGTTGCAGAAATAAACAACATGAAGGTATGAACGCACAGTCCATCAATACAGTATTTTCCTAAGACATGATTTGCCTCATACTGAAACTCCATAAATTGATTTACATGAAACGCGACTTTTGCATCTCTTTTCACACCTCTTCCCAGCGACTCAAGTGAAAGAACTGACACAACTACTTTGTGAAGCGGGCTGGTTTGAAGTAAAAACAACACCTCTCCAGGATAAGTGTTCTTTCTGCAGAAACCGGAAACTTTCATTCGCGACCGACAGACATGGTAGAAGTGTTTTTTCTGCACAAAATGGTAGCCCTGCGTGCATTAATCATGGCAGTATTAATAACTCGTATAGTGTCAAAAAGTGGAGAAGTGCTGTTTCTGAAAAAAACGATGCATTTGGACATCAACT
The DNA here is from genome assembly GCF_040414725.1 of Anabrus simplex. Classification (NCBI taxonomy): domain Eukaryota; kingdom Metazoa; phylum Arthropoda; class Insecta; order Orthoptera; family Tettigoniidae; genus Anabrus; species Anabrus simplex. Next base: position 239,629,132 of record NC_090269.1, read on the forward strand.
GGATGGCCACTAGATCTAGAAGCTTCTCTGTTCGTTGTACTATCCCACAAATAGTCCGTCCCCGCGGTGTAGGGGGCAAAGCGTCCACCTGTCACCCGGCAGCTCCGGGTTCGATTCCCGGCCGGGTCAGGGCTTTTTAGTTGTAATGATTAATATCCCTGGCCAGGGGACTGGGTGTTTGTGACATCCTTAATCTTCCTTTCCTCACACACAACATTCCACACTACCACCATTCCACTTTACACGCACGTTCATACAATATGGTGCCAGTAGGGGCAAAAGATCCACATGGACCGACGCCCCGAACAAATAGCATTTAAAAAATCCCACAAACAGGATAGCCGCTGCTTGCACTCAATGAGAACAGGATCTAGTGAAAGGGATAGTCTGGCGACGAATGTGTGCATCATGGGCGTAACCCCTCTCGAAGAAAGCGGATAATTTTGAAAAAAAAATTGTCCTTCGTGTATGCAAAGTTTTGTGGGCCGAATTAAGTGCTATGATCGAGGACGAACTGTGCTTACCGAAAAGGGAGTCGGTAAGAAACTGGGTATGGAAGAAGAGGAATGCCAGGAACTTCCACTAGCCTGTTAAAGGAATTCGCTACAGAGGAACGAATCGAATACAGATAATGTTTTGCACTACCACAGCTAAATTTTGAAAAAAAAATCCGCAGCTAGTTTCTCCTACGACACTGCGTCAGGGCACAGTTTTTAAAGATACCATTACCAACCAGTATAAATCTAGAAGTAGCTCTCAATTTTTCCACCACGACACGGTTTAAACAAGTAACCTTAATTAACACAGATAGAGGATTTCAAATACCAGGAAGCACAAAGAAGTGCAACTTCCCCACGTGAGCTTCTACTACCGGTTCATCTTTATATTGGGTTATTATGCAAGAGGGTGCACATCACAGTGAGAATGTGGTGGTGGAGGAGGGAGGGGAGGGTGATAACACAATGGAGCTAGTAAAGAGCATGCCTTCAAATCCGCTATATTTCCAACACTAAGGTTAGTAATGTTCCACCGAGCTCGATAGCTGCAGTCGCTTAAGTGCGGCCAGTATCCAGTAATCGGGAGATAGTGGGTTCGAGTCCCACTGTCGGCAGCCTGTAGATGGTTTTCCGTGGTTTCCCATTTTCACACCAGGCAAATGCCGGGGCTGTACCATAATTAAGGCCACGGCCGCTTCCTTCCAAACTCCTAGGCCTTTCCTATCCCATCGTCGCCATAAGACCTATCCGTGTCAGTGCGACGTAAAGCAAATAGCAAAAAAGAAAAAAAAGAAAAGAAAGGTAATGTTCCAGGGGTTTACATACGAACAGCAGCTACTATTCCGACTGGACCGAAAACCGTGATGAATAGAAATATGTCCTAGATGCTGGCTGCGCGACAGAAGACTTCGTAGAGACGCTGGAATTGAGACATTTCCAAGAAGTTCGCCATCCACGAGCACACGTGCTTACACCTTTATGAAAACAACAACATGTGAACAGAAGCTCGTGAAGGAGGTGAAGTTTTTAGGATGGTGGACTGATTTGGACTGGACTGGAGCCGTGATAACCCGCCCAATCTTGTTGGCCCTGGGGGTTGACCAGTGTTGTTATAAGGAAGTGGGCAACTGAGATATTACAAGTCGTAGTTAATAAAACATCTAGGGATTACTTTGACTTCTTTGATAATGTATGTATACCAGTAGAGTTATACGGCTACTGGGCTGAGTACTCAGCGTACTGACCTACGGTTCAGAAAGCTCAAGGTTCGATTCCCGGCTGAGCTGAGTATTTTAACTGCGCATGCTTAATTTCACTGCCTCGGAGATTATGCGTTCGCGTTCGTCTTAAAATATTTATCTTCATCTAAAGTACATTCAACACACCGCACTAGCTTCCACCACAGAAATACGCAATAGTGATTACATCCCTCTCCACGGAGTTCGTGTCAGGAAGGGCATCCGCGCATAAAACTATGAAAGAACCATTCCAACTTCCGATCCCAATAAATTAAGACAAAGGTCAGAAAGGATAAGTATACCAGTAGGGTACCAAAATGTAACCGAACTCTGGCAGACTCCAACTTGCTATGTAGGCAACTTCTCTGACTTGCTTGCGTGGAGTGCAGTCTATGATCCAGGAGGAAAGGTAAAGCTGTGTTCGAAGTGTTCTTCGATTGCAGAAACTGGTACACTTCAAATTTTTTTACTGTAGGTCGATCTGTCACTAATGAGACATAGTTATGTTGCTATTCTTCGGTGTATTCGTGATGCAGTGCAACGTTAACGGCCCCTTTTGTGATTAGGATGGAGTTGGGTTTTCGATCACGACAAGGAACCAGCACACTGGTCATGCCGTAATATATCTGCATTTCTCATCGTCCGTACCTTGCTCCAACGGGTTATCCTGCTCAAGGGGTGGGGAATCGCGTCAAGACGAATGCGGCACACGTTGTGCGGGAAGTTACCGAAGATGAACTGCAGGACTGTTTCGAAAAGTAATATGGACACTTGCAGAAGTGTGTCACTGTCCAAGGGACTTACTTTGAAGATAGTCTTATGTAAAATGATTTCACGTCCTGTGTAATACAAGTTTCTACACATTTTCGGTTTCTTTTTTTTCTCTACTGGTAATATTAACATTCCTTCACCGAGTAAATATGATTTAGTACATGTTTAACTCGCATACTCACTAATTCACCAAAATTTAATTTTATTAACGACAAAACCAAAATACTCGATCCTACAATACTAACCTCCAAGCTTTACCTACCCACAGATCTACCGTATATGACAACTCCTTCATCACTTTCTCACATGCAAATTCACATTCCTCTTCTAGGGCTTTCACTGCATTCTGGTGGATTCGCGAGTGCGAACTGTGTCACAAACAAACAAACAAACAAACAAACAAACAAACAAACAAACAAACAAACAAACAAACAAACAAACAAACAAACAAACAAACAAATAAACAAACAAACAAACAAACGAGTACTTGTCCCTGTTTTACGGGCGAATGCCCTTCGTAACGCCAACTCTATACGGAGGTATATATTCGCTACTGCGTGTTTCTGTAGTTTTGGTAGTGCTGTGCGTGTACGAGAAGGTTTGTAATGAGACAAAAACACAGTTCCCTACTTTACCAACAAGACGCTGAGCCGGTCGGGAAGTGAACCGAGCCGAAGACCATGATCATGACTATACAGAATCTCGAGTACGAACTTTTATTGTACAAATGTATTTCCACTGAACTGGCTGATGGAGAAAGGAAGTAAGTAACAGGGAACTCCCTTTTCTTTTTTCTTTTTTACAACTGGCTTTACGTCGCACTGACACAGATAGGTCTTATGGCGACGATGGAATAGGAAAGGGATAGGAGTTGGAAGGAAGCGACCTGGCCTTAATTAAGGCACAGCCCCATCATTTACCTGTGTGAAAATGGGAAACCAAGGGAAGCCATCTTCAGGGCCGCCGACAGTGGGGTTCGAACCAACTATCACTCGAATGCAAGCTCACAGCTCTACGACAGGGAACTCTGATACCTGTAGCTAAGTTACTAAGTGAACTTTATACCCCTGGGTGATTGACATGGAGTTATTAATGTCCTAAAGCGTGGTGTTCACTATTTTGCTAGTTTCGCTCTCTTACTTCAGTGATACCAACCTGCAAACAGAACACTCTCCATACGTACACTGGTACTTTTTGATTAAAGAACTGATTCAAAATAACCTATTAAACAGATTTATAACGCACTTACATGATTATTATATTTCAGAAATAAAGGCACTACGTTATTGCCTGAAAAAGGCTAGTGAGTGGAGAAAGGAATTAACTCCATTTTCTTCTTCAAAATGTTATTTCATTTCAAACAGTTGGTCATCTTGACATAAGAATATAGTTGACGTGGACAAAACAAAGGAGACACAAGGGATGTACTTTGGCCAAAATATAGCTTTTTTTCTTTTCCTAAAAATTATAATAAAGTGACTTATTTCCTTTCCCCACTGACCATTTCAATGTGTCCAGTCTTATTTGATTAATTTTATTATCTGTTAATTAATCTTAAAGTCATTCCTCAAGTAATTAGTAACAATGTTAGGCTTATATTGAACCATTCTGTTCATTGGTGCAATTATATCAATTTGAGTATTGGATATTGGAATAATACTAGGCCACCCACGAAGCCGATGTCTTACAGTAAAGGTCATAAAGGGGTCCAGAAGAAGCGTTCTTATGTGAAGTGAGCGCGAGCCTCATTATGAGAAATCTCCAGAACCCATTAATAGAAGTTATGTCCCAAGCGAAGCCTCTTGATGAAGCTTGGGGACGCGTTCCAGTTCCCGGCTAAACTTATTCTAGGAGGGAAGAATGAAATAAATTAATATCTTTGGGTACAGAAGAGTTGCATTGGATTTGAGACAAGAATTGCAACCTGTATTATATCTGCTTTATTTTGATAGGCATTAGGGCTGCATTAATTAATGCATTCGCTAAGTTGCGCTCATGATAATTAATGCGGGAAAATTTTCCCGGGCACGCTAAGATTGCACGCAGCCAAGTGGCTTGATGACGCCACCCGGAATTATAAATTAAGGCCGCCAGGGCATATCAGAGTCATTCGTAGACCGAGAGGCTGCAGGAACGAATCATCATACGGCGTGTTGGTACTGAGAACAACGCTTTGTCTTCAAGCTACAACGACGACCTGTACTGCTATTTCTGCAAAGATGTAAGTAATCAACTTGTATATCCAGATGAATTGAAGATTTTACCTGTGAGATTATGCTATGGGGAGATGAGGTACTGCTTATAAGAGACTAATGAACTAGGAGCTTCATATTTCTGTGAGGTCAAAGTATGACGGACGAAATGCTAGTATTAATCTTGGCTCAGGTTAGGAATTCTAAAACTATATGTTGTCCGTGTGATAGGGTGAGAGAACAGTGACGGAGAGTAGTAAAGAAACTCTTGTGTACCAGGTTAAAACTCTGAACGAGACTTGGTCAGTGTAACGTGTGAGACACGCTAGCAGTGAGGACAGGCATCAAGTTTGGACAGTCTGTAATATATGAATTTATTTTCAGTTACCCCAGCATCAAGTCAGAACGAGTGTTTGACAGCATCATTCCAAAGAAGCCACAACCAGGAGCTGAAGCCAACACAACAACGGGCATCGAGCCAGGAACATTGGGAGCACCTGACCAGCACAACATCGAAGAGGACACCTTCCGACTACAGAGGGAGCTGTACGAAGACGCTACACCAGCAAGAATGTCTCCAAGTGGTCAACAGTATCTGATGCAAGCCCGGCAGTCTATCAGAATGTGGTAGATCCAGTGGTCCACAGGGATGGCCGCTCCGCTATGTCTTCTATTTTAAGGTCAGAGCTTTCCAATTCTGTTTCAAGCATGTCATTTAAATTTAGATAGGAATATGGGAACCGTCAGTCAGCATATTTGTGTTAATAGGAGAGTTTCCCTTGTAATATAGAGCTAGGCCTCAAACTCGAACCCCGTACTTTAAGGTAGATGTTAGTTGTAGAGTCCTTGTTAATGAATTTATAGTTCATTTTGATTGCGTTATTTTGAAGTACATGTTTGTGTAAGGGTCTGATCGAACTCAGTTGGGCATAGGAGGTTAGTCTACAGATAGGTACTTTTATTAGATCACATTCAGGCATTTATTTCTGCAGACGTAGAAGTGTATAATTATGACCAAATTATGACTAAGTCGTGACCAGTAATTCACCCAGATTCATTGATAGAGCGAGCGAGCCCAGGTATTAAGAGATTGGAGCCCATAAGAGGCAAAAGTAAGATTTGCAGTCGGCCTGAGAGAGCCCAACCATTGAGAGTTTATTGAGTATATTTTGGAAATGCCAAGTATGGCAATGTGACGAGCGCTTAATAATTAGTGTTTTGTAGCACCAGGAGTTAGCCCATGAGAGGCATATGTAAGATGAGCGAGAGTGCTGAAGTATGGAGACAAGGGCAGATAGCCCAGGTATATTTAAATGAAGGCTTTAACAGCTGACGACGTGATGTGTTCTTTGAAAGGCAAGACTTTAGCCAGTCTTCCCGTTTGAGCTCGTAAATTAGGGGCTGCCGCAAGGGGTGGGGTGAGAATGGAGGTCATTGAGCTTGACGTCACAGGCGGGTGTGTTGGTCGTCTGCAGTATTTCAAGTATGCCAGAAGGGGAAGAAACGACCTTCTTGTTCTGAAAGCAGAGAGAGAGATTTGTTTTATGTCCGACGTGTTTTACGTAAGATTTTAACACTGGCCCATTTTATACTGACACCCTTGTATGTGTTGATTGGATCTTTGATATTGTTTTGCTTGGGTATTTTGGACACCTTACCTGTCATAGGGCTAGGGTTCGTGACCGTGTCAGGTCATTGTAAATTTTGTAGTGATTTTTGTTTGCACCGGGGTTCGACGGCGCGAGGCTTTGTAAATTTTTTTTAAGGGAATCATTGTTTTTGGTGTCATTAGGCAGATATCCATCTTTCTAAACTTCGTTACTTACACTATGGTTACATGCTTGTTGCAGATTCACGTGTTTTTGTGAAGGCAGTGAAATGATAGTCATCGGCTCAGCGTCATTTTTCCATCTCATATTGAAATGATCTTTTATTTGTAAATAATTCAATTTTATGTAATAAATCCCTATTTGTTAAACTCGGAATGCAGCGGTGTTTCTGTTAGATATTTTAAAATTTTATTTAGTCGAATTCTTACCTGAGGAGGCACATGTCCTTGTGTTATCTTTATGTTGCCCCATTATACCCATGTTATCCTGAGAAGAGCGCTCTACCGGCTGATTGAAGAGGACAGTGTTCAGGTAAGACTATGTGCACCAGCTCACGTCTGTGAGAGTTCGTTCACTACTGTACTCTAGGTTCGAGACCGGCCTTCGCCTGGACGGAACTTAATAGTGCAGTAGGGCACAATATACAGTACCGATAGGTAGTAATGCTTAGGACACATTTAAACAGATGGGGTTTAATATCTGTGTTCATATGTTTTTACCCTATGTGTATATTAATTATATACCACACATGTTACTTATCTGCCATCTCAGTTATCATAAACGTAATCCGAAATGTTTATGTTATAGTGTTTGCCTGATGGAGGGAAGTATTAACTATTTCGTGTTTCTGTAGTGGTTGATAATGTGGAGTGTTGTATGTAAATGAAGGTGAATATTGAGACGAACACAAATACCTAGGCCTGAGGTAAAGAAATTAAGCAAACGCGGTTAAGACCTCTGGCCCAGGAAGGAGTTAAATCCAGGTCCTTATGAACCGAATGCCGCGCAATACGCTAATCAATCACCCAAGGAGCCGGGAAATATAATATTATGTAGCCTTATCTGGTTGGATGTAAGTGAAGGCTATATGGCCTTAATTTGATGGAATAAATAATAACTCCAAAGCATATAATCATAGGTCATCGTTCGAATCTAGATCTAAGGAACGGCCCTGGTCCTCATTAATGTCGTTGCTAATGGGAGAATAAAGCTTGACTGAAGAGCAGTGTGGTCGATCCGTTTTCAAACGGCAGTTCTGAAGTACATTCTCGCTCGGACCAGCGTAAGTCATGTTGGTATACATAATTATATACACGAGCAGAGAATATTATAACTGATGACATTTTTTTAAACCTTCATCCACTGAGCATTAACTTGACATTATCCACACTGAGCAGGATTACTCTCTTATCGAGAAGTACAAACTGAGTGGAGCATAGCCGACTACAGGTACAAGCCGGAGTCATGTAAGTTTGGCAACGTCCAGCGGAGGCCAAGGTGAAAGCGCGGGATCTATCCGTGTATGTTGATGTCGAGTGAACTTCGTCTCGTGTTTCGTTTAACGTTTCACGGATATGCTCGAGTATTTATAACAAGATAAGTGATAGAATAAGCATACGTAGGGCCTATTATCGAAATAATGTGAAGGCTGAGAAGGGCTGAGTAGCTTGGACTGTAGAGCTGGCTTTCTGAGCCCAACCCGGTCCGGTGGTATTTGAAGGTGCTCAAATACGTCAGCCTCGTGTTGGTAGATTTACTGGCACGTTAACGAACTCCTCCAGGACAAAATTCCGGCATCTCAGTGGCTCCCAAAACCTGCAAAAGTAGTTAGTGAGACGTTGAATCAATAACGTTATTATTTGTGAAGGTGCGGACTGAATTTATCTTATTAACAAAACGTTTCGTGTATATGCAGATGACCAGAAAATGTTGTGTTCCCATGTATCATAACAACTATAGCATTAAAAAAGATTTTGTTACTTCGTTTCGGTTTCCTTTAGACGAGGAATTAATACAAAAATGGATTTGTCACTTTAAACGGGATAATTAGGAATCTGGGAAAGATTCAGTCGTATTCATAAAACATGTCACATACGAGAGTTTTTCAATAGGGGATAATATTTGTGATAGTAAAGTCAACATAACTATACTAAAATCCAAACCTTATGAGCTTCTCCATGATGCATGTCCAATTATTTTGCCAAAATATTTGTCTCCGAAAAGTTTTAAAAGAAAAGATCCTGAAGGTAGCAGCCTTGAAATGTAGAGTAGGGTAAACAAGAAGATGGATGATATGCCAAATGTAACCCATTTACTCAAAATTCACCAAGATATGAATGTCACTGTATATGTTAATAGTTATCAGGTGTTGGTAAAAGAAATGGCATGTTTAGCAGATTGTAAAATATCAAAGTGGTCTCAACTAAATGCATATTTATTAAACTATATAGGAACCACTTCTAGTAGTGTTAGTAAAAAATGTGTACAAATAAATATATTAAAATGCTTCACACTCTCATAGAGTATCGTCACGTAAGCAGTAAAAGCACACTCTTTGTCTTACCTTATATCTTTAAGGAAACAATTCGAACTTTGTACTAAAAAGGCCGGGCTGAGTGGCTCAGACGGTTGAGGCGCTGGTCTTCTGACCCCAACTTGGCAGGTTCGATCTTGGTTCAGTCCGGTAGTATTGAAAGGTGCTGAAATACGTCAGCCTCGTGTCGGTAGATATATTGGCACGTAAAAGAACTCCTGACGAACTAAATGCCAGCACCTCGGCGTCTCCAAAAACCATAAAAGTAGTTAGTGGGACGTAAAGAAAATAACATTATTATTATTTTCACTAAAAGAAAGAAGAGTTACTCAAAATGTTTTGTTTGGAACTGTGAAAGCAAATTATTTACTGTCAAGAAAGTTTCAAAGTGATAACTTAGTGATAACGCCTTCATTGTGGGCGTGACCATAATGGTGCGATAGATTGTTTATTGTTAATATTTTCCAATATCGTATTAAATAAGTGCTGAAAACAGATGAAAAACACGAGTTACGTCAGCAGTGAGGATAAAAACTTTAAGCGGAAGCTGTCAACGTCCCACAATAATATGAGCTTGTGAGTACTGTTCTTAAAGTGTTTCGTTTTTATTCATGTAAAATGCGTATTTCTAACTTCAGTGAATGCATTTACTGATGATGTGTATGTGTTTCTTAGTACTATTTTACGAAGAGTGTGCATTTATCATAATCATCGTGTTGGTCTAAATGTAGTGAATATGGGTGAAGTCATTCAAAATCGGACACGCCCCCCTTTTCTCTCGGCCTCCGCTTGACAGATAGATACAGCGTTGCCAAGCGTACCTTCCGGCTTTGTCTGTAGATGGCTCTGGTGTGGAGTGTTATATAACTGTTGTTTCTAATCACTTTTCGTTTCCATTTGTTCTTGGGCTTGAGGTACGTAGAGGGTGAATCAGTGGCTGTGGGGTGGAAGGCTGGAGTGTTCCTTTTGTTTCAGACACGTTAGAAAATACTTTCTCCTAATTATCAGGGTTCTGTATTGTATTCCTGCACATATCTTGGGAACATAAAACTCACAGGTATAAATCCTTTCATTACCTTCTTAGTCACCAAAAACTGCCGGTCAGTTTGGTTGGTCGTGAAAGATATTTAGCAAATTTAACCATATGCAAGACAAATTTATAATGATAGGTTTTAGATGTAGTTTAAATTTCTAATTTTTTATGTTATCCCTTGTGGGCTTCTATTAGCTGACAATAAAGAACACATGATTAAATTTTAAAAAAGACATTTTAAAATGATCTAAACATTTCTTGAAAGTTGGAATAATGACTGATCACACCATATCGGCAAAAATACAAAATAATTCAAAATAAAACGTGTTATTACCGTTTGTTATATCACATAATTAATTTCTACACTAGTGAACAACGTCCTAGTGCAAAGGGAAAAAAGATTACATTTGAACAACATCCGTCTCCTACTTGTCACTAATCAGAAGAGATCCAACCCTTAAAAGAATGAGGGTACAAGCAAGGGACGTAAACATGAAAGATTCTCTAGGTTTTGCACAAATCCAATACGGTCGAGGTAGGAAGAGGTTAAATAGGATATATGAAGGTGAGGAGCTTGGAACAAGCAAGTTGAAGCAATATCAAACATTCAGGAGCCCCATGGTCGCCAAACCACTCTCTCAAGTTGAGAATATCAGGTTTACCACTATTAACTGACTCTTATAAATGGCAAGGATGATTATAATTTCGCGTGGCTGTTGTTAGCCTTGTGTAGCCCTTGTAAGGGTGACCCTCCAGTGGGGGTGGGCGGCGTCAGTCGAGCATGGGAAATTTCATGTCAATGTAGTGAGTTACAGAAATATACGGACAACACAAACACCCAGTCATCGAGAGACTAACTGTTTACGATTAAAAGTCTGTCGATTCAGCCGGGAATCGAATCTAGGGCCCCGAGGACCAAACGCCAAGACGCTGACCACTCCATCATGCAGTTGAACTGGCAGAGTATACCGAGACGTATTATGTATCCTCACTTATAAGGATAATATTGTTTACTACATTTTTATGGATGTTATTTAACACAGTGTTTTATTAGGGGCCTAATGATCTTAAGATATTTCATAACAAAAATTAAAACAATTATCTCGAAAAGAACAGTCAAAATTTACAGGGGAAAATTTATAGTAGTATATTAACAATTTATTGAAATATTAATTTCAGTTAAATGGAATGGTGAATCATACCGATTTTCGGTTAATACTTGACTGATCATCACAAACAAAGCGTGGCTGATATAATTCTTTAATGACTGACTTCTAGGGCTGCCAGTTGGGGCCGAATTAGAGGATTTGACTAAACCTGTTATACACGATCAAACTTTTGCCAAATTCAAATCTTCACCAGACTTCAGAAGAATTGTCAAGACTTCACAAGTTTTTAAAATCACTTTCAACACTTGACAAGTCTTGAAAAATATTCAGAAGTCTAAAAGTTAATTAGAATATGTTCTAATCGATAAAAGAATTGCCAAGCCTTTGACAGATTTGACCAATGCCGCTAGGCATGCTGGGATTGCCGGGACGGGAATCAAAACAACAAAAATTGATTCTTCGTGACCGAGGGATGTTGTATGTGTATTAATTACTAAGTATGAGGCACATCCCTGCTTATATTTAGTGGATTCCGTAGAGTACCACAATAAAATGAATAAAATGGCAACGTACGAGGAGATTGCATGAGAAGTATCTCAAGGAAGTGGACAGGTTTTATATTGCCGTACGGTAACCTATAAGTAAACCCTGTCAGCAATGATCGATTCATGATGATATTCACGTATATTATTATTATTATTATTATTATTATTATTATTATTATTATTATTATTATTATTATTATTATTATTATTATTATTATTATTATTATTTGCTACTTGCTTTACGTCGCACCGACACAGATATGTCTTATGGCGACGATGGGATAGGAAAGGCCTAGGAAGTGGAAGGAAGCGGCCGTGGCCTTAATTAAGGTGCAGCCCCGGCATTTGCCTGGTGTGAAAATGGGAAACCACGGAAAACCATCTTCAGGGCTGCCAACAGTGGGGCTCGAACTCACTATCTCCCGATTACTGGATACTGGCCGCACTTAAGCGACTGCAGCTATCGAGCTCGGTATTATTATTATTATTATTATTATTATTACTGAATTCCTAATATGTTTTCATGTAATAAAATATGAATGTCCGTTGCATTGCTATTCTATTTATTCAATTCATGTGAGTAAATGCAATATAACATACAAAAATTACGTTGAAGATAACCACATTAATATTTTCACCATGAAAATTATGACATATTGAGCGTTTCTCTTCTTTTAAAGAATGTATCCCACTGCTAGCCCAAGAACCACAACTGCTGTTTGCCTTTCCTCCTTGTTAAAACAAAATTCTACCAAACCTTGTCATATCTTTGCAAATCTTGTCAATCCTTCAGCAATGCTGAACAATCTTTGATAAGATTTGTCAACTTTTTCTTGTGAAATACTGAATTGAAAGAAACATTTGACTGTGTCCAACAGGCTTTAGTTTGACAGCTTACAATTTCGGTGTACCCGGTCTCGTCACTGTTGTGTATTCACGTGGCGTGACGTCACTGGAGGCTGAGGGCAGCTGGAGGGTAGACTCACCTGTGTGACTCACGCTCGAATGCTAATTCTACTGAAAGCTCGTAAATTCTACAGACGACAGATTATTGAAAAGATACAAAACGTGGCTTGACAAGTAACATGCAACTTTCACGATCACGAGTTGATCTCTATCGGACTGACTTCCAGAGGGGTGAATAGGCCGCAGGGTGGTGTGTGTGTGTGTCTTTTTGTTTTGCTATTTGCTTTACGTCGCACCGACACAGATAGGTCTTATGGCGGCGATGGGATAGACAAGGGATAGTAGTGCATTCTATCAACGGCAGTTATGAGTGTACAACTATGGAGTTCGTTATGGAACAACTGGAAAATGATTTTGCTTTGTTTGGGTGGATGGCACGCAGATCAAGATGCATAACAAGTCGGTTCGTGCTTCAAGAGGTACACTGAGAACAACGTAAAGGGCGGCCGATGACCTAGATGTTAGAGCCGTTCAGACAACAAGATATCATCATCAACAACAACAACAACGTAAAGGAAGGCGTTACTAAGCTAAGTTTATGGGCAAATTTATGCGGTGACCAAAATTCAAATATTAAACCATGTAGCTTTGATCCTGAGGGTTATTATGGAAAAGCACCCATTTCTTTCCTACGATTATTTACAGTTCTTAATTCCAGAACATGCGTATTTCCCAAATGATTTCGATATCAGTGTTGAACAGGTCTTCAAAAAGCAGGAACGCATGTACTCGCAAGAAGATTACAAAAATATATTATGAGAACCTATAGGAAAAGATCCGCTTGTTGAAAGACTAATACAGATCAGTGATTTTATTGGATGCTCTAAACCGGAGAACAGTATTGTTAAACGTTTGAGGCTGCAAGAAACAACATAAACTGGCTGGAAATTCGTGTTGAAATAGGAAGATCCGTGGGAAGTTGTATATAACAACCAACCATAACAATGAAGCTTATGTCCTATGGACCTCAAGAGAAAACAGTGCTTACTCAAACGTTTATGGACTCTTTGAACCACTTTGGCCTCAAGGAAAAACCATCTCAAAACCCACATCTGAAGATATAAAATCTATATCGCACTTTATTCCCAGTGAAGCCAAGCACTTTTACGATGTTCTTACCACTGATGATCAAATCGTGGGTGGCACTGATGGGTTAAATGGTATAGCTGATTTCGAGAAAGACATCAATGACTGTCAAAAACGCTGGTACCGAGCGATTTGGCCGTGCGGTTAGGGTTGCGTAGCAGTAGGGTTCGAATCCCACCGTCGGCAGCCCTGAATATGGTTTTCTGTGCTTTCCCATTTTACACCTTAATCAAAGGCGCGGACGCTACCTTCCAAATTCTAGCCCTTTCCCATCCTTCCATCGCCGAAAACCTGCGATGAGTCACTGCGATGTTAACACGTAGCAAAAAAGAAAAAAAGCTGATGCGACAAGGAAGTCAATGAACTTTAATACATATATGAGATCAAATAAGTGCTTATTAAAGTGCGCATTCGCAGATAAGTTTTCGCCATCTTTGGAAAACATCACCGTTACACAGAATTTATGATAATCTGGTTTTTCACTACACCAAAAACTCAGTCTATGATTTTGGTGCTTGGATCATTATTACTAATCGACGCCGGCTGTGAAAGCCTACGGTGTTGTATTTCTTTACAAGTCTATCAATTTACACGAAACCCATTTAATGTCACGACGATCTCCCGGTGGTATGTTCATAGTAGAGGAGAAAGTCTAGACACACTGGTATTATCCTAAAAGCATACAAGAAACAGTTCGTGCATGACTTGCGCCTTGCACAGCAATAGGGATCACTTTCAAGTATAGCGTGCCGCAGGGCTTGCAGGCGCTCACACTCCCACTCTGAGAATGAACAAGAGCTTCCGGCAGACACATGCCAATGACTGGAGTTCACGTCGCATGGATTAAACAATTTGAGTACCTTAGGGGAATGAGCCCATTAATATCACATATATCATGTTTATATCAGTAGACTTAATAATAATAATAATAATAATAATAATAATAATAATAATAATAATAATAATAATAATAATAATAATAATAATAATTGTTACCGTGGTTTGGTGGATTAGCAGAGGTGAAAGAAGGTGCTGGGATGAATAGGTCTCAATATACGAAATTAAAGTTAATTTAAAATTTAACAAGGTTCTATTTTCTTTTTAAGATCAAGAAATAACAAATATAACAGGTACACTGTAGCCTAGCAACAAATCGAGAATGTACAATTACAGTGTTACAGGATTTGGGCTCCGAGAGCCAGACACATAATTCTTGAGCAATTAGCCCAACTTTAGCCAGATACCAGGTTTGCCAAATGGGCAGAAAACCCCAATCATGCCCAGGAGCTCTTGCTCCCTATTACTCAGTAAAGCCTGCTCGAGGCACACAGAAATCAAAATGTTAAGAAAGAGCAACCCGCTCTTAAAGTTCAAGCCTATCAAAGGCCACACCAAACTCCACCTTCAAGCTGACCTCCAAGCACATGAAAACAGGGGTAAAAATACCCAACCTGCTGAGGCCTACTCAATAAAGAAACAGGACAATTACATGGCCTCCAAAATACCTACTTGAGAGGAGGCGTCCTTGCACTCCTAATACACTTTATTTAAAACCTATTTGGCACTAGGCCGCATATGCAAGGGCTAATCCCATACTAAAGAGGTGACACGATAGGAAAACTTATTATATTACGAAACGAAGAAAAGTGGTTGAGAAAACGTAGTCACCTCAAAAACAATATGAAAGGGAGCTCGAGAGGGTTAGGCACTCTCTATCCCAATTTGTAGTTTAAAGAGGTAGAATTTATACTAAGAGTCTATTACATTCTAGAGGAAAGTTACATGATAAAAGGTATCGAACCTGCCCCGAGAGTTAAACTGCTGAGCTAGCAAGAAAAGAAGTTATTAAAAGGCCATTACCTTATTGATGAACCGCTGCCCGACGAAAGAGGCGCTTCCCGCCCCCTGCTACATAATTTACACAATGATAGATGTTACTGAAGTGGCGCAAAGACCCGAAAATCAGCAGTTTATATACCCTCGCGGAACATTCGAGACCTTTCATGAATGATAACACCCGCCCACATGCATTTTATTGGACGGCCAAAACATTACAAGTCAAAACTGAAGAAGACATCTAGGATTGGTGGAAAATTAATTACAAAAATTACTCATTGGTCGAATTCAAAACTGGCGGAAAGAGAAGGGTTATACAGCCAACCTAAACAATGACTGAAAGAAATTTAACAAAGAACAAACTTATGCATACTAAAATTCTTCAAAAAAGGTTCTTTCACTTCGCACTAGGGTGAACCGTTGTATTTCTTTAGTAGTGCCATCTAGAAGAGAATGTTCACACTTCTCACTACAGAGAAAACAAAAATAAATGGAAAAAGACAGTTCAGAACTCTTCAAAATTTACAGATAGCGACATCTTCTGATAACCTTTAGAATTAACATGGTTGTTAGAGTTCAGGCTTCCTCCAGTAGAGGAGTTTCAACTGGCGCAAAGTTTGAATTAGCGGCGCGGAGGTGTACCGCCTGGTACAATAATAATAAGAAGTGACGCAAGGGGTACCAAAGCTAATGCAGTGGGTGAGCTTACAGTTGTGATCAACGGCATTCTGTATGGAAGAAGTCAGCTCCTGGACGAAATTACCATTATATCAGATCGATTTTTCTGTGAGGGAGTGAGCCGGGCTGAGTGGCTCAGACGGTTGAGGCGCTGGCCTTCTGAATCCTAGCTGGCAGGTTCAATCCTGGCTCAGTCTGGTGATATTTGAAGGGGCTCAAACACGTCAGCATTATGTCGGTAGATTTACTGGCACGTAAAAGAACTCTTGAGGGACACATTTCCGGCACCTCGGCGTATCCGAAAACCATGAAAGTTGTAAGTGGGGCGAAAAAACCATTATTATTATTATTATTATTATTATTATTATTATCAGATGGGTGGACTCAGGACATCTCATTCATAAGTTGGAAGTAACGAGCTTGAAGGCAACCAGAATAACTTCAGGTACAAACAGGTGCGAACAACAATAGTAGGGTACTTAGAGCAATTTAGGAATAAACTTGATGGATGAAGCTGTACGCATAACCGGCTTCGGTGTTGGGGCTATGTGAGGCGAATAGAGGAGGATAGGTTACACAGAAAAATAATGTATTAGGCCTTGGGGGGAAAGAGAAGGAGACTGAGGCACCGATGGCTAGATTCAGTTTTTAAGGTTTTAAGGATAACAGGTTTGAAAGTAAACTAAGCCACAGGGCTAGTTGTAGACAGATGACTGTGGAGGTGCAAAGCATTAGCGTCTATAATGAGCTTGGGCTTTCTTCACTACGTCGCCCGGCAGAAGTCTGATTTTGGGTGAAATGAAAGACACTGTAGATAGTCATTTTTATCTATAGTGGCCCATGATAACCACAGTGAGGGACAATGTCATCGTAGTGGGCAACTGTCATACAAATAAATAAAAAACTGCAGCTGATTTTATCTTTGCGGATGGTATATTATTATTATTATTATTATTATTATTATTATTATTATTATTATTATTATTATTATTATTATTATTATTATTATTATTATTATCATTAATTTTATTATTATTGTCAAATATATACATCTAACTGGAATGAAAACAAAACAATACTGTATATCCACCACAAAACAAAACAAGACATTGCCCTTTCCGAAGATTGAAAATAATCAGGTAGAGAGAGCAACTGGCCGTTATCTGGGAAACAGTGAAGTACTGACTGATCCTTTTACTCCACAGAGGTTTGGTAATCGGTCCTTTTCAGGGCCACATCTACCTATAGTACATTATTGATATTGTTTATTGTGAACTAACTTCCTAGCTGGTTACATAACGACATGGTTTGGTAATTAATTATACAGCTCGAGCATATTTCGTTTCAATAGGTTTGGTAATTTTATCTACACCATATGACTACTGCCCTAATTGTCCTAGGGCTAACGCAATAGTACATTTATGTCTGATGCAATATTCTCTATTCATTATACACTGCTGCGAACAAAACATGCAACATCCTCAAGGACTGTGTTCAGTGGCACCAGGGTGTAATACATACATATTGAGGGGTTGTGTTAGGGTACGAACATGCCGAGTGGATTACTCCTCGCTCAGTGCTCATCACTCCTTTCTCTTCACACAGGAAGCTGAGAGATGCAAAACAAACCCATACATTTCAATAGTAGCGTTCATGCCGGCACTTCACTCATCCCTCTTCTCTCCGCTCCTCCCTCAAGAATCAAATCAGTTTGATTTTGGAGCGATGTGCTTCTTGAGCGCTGTTCTGTGATTGGTTGGTTCAAGGCCACAGCCGCCTACTCATAATATTATTGCTAGGAAGCCTGATACGAACTCCGTTTGTATCTTTGTATGGTTCCGTGCTCCGTAAAACATGAGTGATTTAAAAGAGAAACTTATTGAATTGGTTAGGGACAGTACTCCAATATGGGACAAAAGGCATAAAAATCATCACAACCGTTATGTGCTGAAGAATTTATGGATTAATATTGGAAAGGAGATGGGCATGTCGGGTAAGTTGACATTTAATTTCTTATTGAACAAATTTAATTGAATTAATGCAATAATAAGACCAAATACACCGGATGCGGTGGTCGAGGCGGGAACGTCACGGACTCGCATTTTGAAGGTCCCGAGGCCCACCAATCTGAGTAAGATTTTTGTTTCGTGCAAAGTCGAATGGCTCGATTATAATCTACTTTCCATGTACCTTAAACTTTCTATGCGTTGTCTGTATGTGTTTGCGGTGTCTTTAGAAGGTGAGCTCTGCGTTCGGCTGATCCCTCACTAGGATAAATCCCTCCACTGCCCATTTCTAGTGTGATAACAGAATAATTTTTCCTTCCCTCCGAGCAGTGGTACGTAAATCCTAAATAGGAGATTAAACAGTATTCAATGAAAGAGAAACAGGTCACAAAAATATTTTTAAAATAGCCTTCTAATTTACCAATAGCAATTACAATTAATAGTTTGACTACATTGTGCTAAAACAAAATTCACCATAAAGGAACAATATAGAAACTGAATGTTTTCAAAAGTTCACCAGTTACTGCTTTACTAAGCTAAAATACTCCTTAAATTTTTCTCTGACTTCCCTGGCTTTTTTCGTTGAGGGATTTAATAATCTACCGCGGGCAGGCAGAGCTGTCCTGTCCTCAATAGGAGGAAGATCAGAGATAGACATACTATACCCTTCCTTATCAATTATAGTATTATGTAGAATGCAAATGGCTTTTATTATATCATCAGTAAATGATTCACAGGTTTCAATGGTAGTACTAAGAACTCTCCATTTAGAATATATAATACCAAAAGCACATTCAACCGTCTTCCGAGCTCTTGACAGAACCTTGTTAAAGTTATCCTCCTTTTCACTTGAAGTTTTTCCGGAAAACGGTTTCATAAGGTTTTCTTTTAAGGGATAGGCTTCATCAGCAATGATTACAAACGGGACAGATACATCACTGTTGGGTAATACTGAATCAGGCGGAATATTTAGTTTATTGTTCTCCAACAGTTGGCCTAAAGCAGACGCCTTGAAGGTTCCTCCATCACTCTGTTGCCCATAGCCACCTATATCAACTGCAGTAAATCTGTAATGATCGTCTGCTAATGCTTGCAGAACGATTGAAAAATAATGTTTCTAATTAAAATACATTGAGCCGGATTGTGCTGGACATTTAATGCGGACATGTTTGCCGTCCAAAGACCCAATGCAATTTGGAAAACCCCACACAGTCTCGAACCTCTCTGCAATTCGCTTGAAGTCTTCCATAGTTGGAGTTTTCATATGCTCTGGCTGCAAGACAATCCACAGGCACTGGCAAACCTCTCTTACAATCTGGGATACTGTAGAACTTCCCATTCGAAAACTAAATGCCAGGCTCCTGAAACTTGTCCCCGTCGCCAGAAACCTGCAAATGAAATACCTATAAAGTGTTTTACATAACGTCAGTACAAGTATAAATGTATGCCTTTCTTAAGGAGAAATAGTTTCAAAATTATACTTAGTTTTTAAA
Source organism: Anabrus simplex (assembly GCF_040414725.1). NCBI lineage: Eukaryota > Metazoa > Arthropoda > Insecta > Orthoptera > Tettigoniidae > Anabrus > Anabrus simplex. The sequence continues at coordinate 239,648,725 of NC_090269.1, forward strand.
ATACAAATAAAACCGATTATATTACACGGCTTTTATTTCTTTTTTTAAATATTTGTAGGTAGTCGGTGACTTTGAAGTGACATACATTTATTTTCATTAACAGGTGACTTAGCAAGCAAACAATGGAAACTACTGAGGCAGGAGTTTAGTAGGAAGCTGAGGAAACCAACGAGTGGTGACCCTGGTCCAGAGGAAGCACCACATTCTTGGCCCTATTTTGATAGTTTGCTTTTCCTAAAAGATCAGTTTACTCCACGAGACAGTGAAAGCAATCTAATAACCTCCCTGACACAAGAAGATGATCATGTAAGTGAAACAGCAAGTCAAAATATTGATGTTGACGATTCTACATACGGGGAAGAGGGTCCTTACAACGAGGAAGTGAACTCACAATCACCATATTCTGAGGCTGTTACAGACCCTGCGAGCAGCAAAAGTGACCACCGTTCAACATCCTCGATACCCAATCCGAATATTTCCGAAGAATCAACCACAAGTACCCGTACCAAAACTGGCTACAGGAGAAGAATCAGCCCGCAAATTGCGCTGGGACAATCTCTGTTATCAATCGAACGAGAGAGACTGGAATTAAGAAAAAGGCAGTCTTCTGTGGACCCCAATGACGATGACATTGGATTTTTTAACTCTATTATGCCATTTGTCAAGAAACTTGATTCACAGAAAAAGATGATATTCAGAATGCAAGTACAAAAATGCCTGTACGACTTGTCGTTTTGCCAAAATCAGCTCCCTGAAGTACATTCAAATATTTGTCAATTTGTTCCGCAATCCTTACCAAATATGTTGAACCCATGTGCTGCACAGAATGTTCCCTTCCCTGTTCAATCCACCTCACAACAACTACCAGTATCACATCACATGCAACAATCCTACAGTCTTAATAATCCCACATATCTCCCTCCACAATCTCTCAGTGCTCTCCAACACCAGCAGTCTATTCCTAAACAATCTTCTTCAGGTTCTCCAGCTTCCAATATCAGTGACAGTCCAGTTTAAAAGTGAAACTTTAAATGAGTACTTCATAGTGTAATTTTTATTTTATTCTGTGAAATTTCAAATCAAACATGTCAGAAAAACGTTATCACCTTGTAAGTAGGATGAATTAAAAGCAGAATGAATTACGGTACTTTTAAAGTGGATTAAATTACTTAGGCCTACCCTTAATCGTTGTATGTTCACTTTATTGTAAGTACCTATAATGGCTTATGATGTTTTCATGAAATTTTTAATATTTAATTGTGCTTTGTTTTCAATTAAAATTAACACTGTTGTATAGTCAATACTTTTTTGTTAATATCAATTTAAAAAGGAAGGTATAATTATTACTAATCTTTGAAAACGAAGCTGGTCAAGATAACTGAAACATGTCTCTTTTAAAGAAGAAAGTGACAAATAAGTAAATGGATTATGTACCTGTGTTCAGAGAAAGTACAGTATCAGTACTAAATTAGTAGGATGCTTGTTTAATATTACCTTTATACTCTACAAATTTAATCTTTTGATAAAGTACGGATTACTTTATTGAAATAGAGAATAATATTACATTACAACCGCTTACCTTATAGTAATAACCAGTTTTTCTTCGATGGAAATAGGGTTGACATGATAGTTGCTGTACTTCCGTGGTTTCATATTGCCTTCAATTCCAATTAGCAAGTACTGAAATGTCTGCATTGACATTCTTAAATATTCGTGGAATTTCTGTGGATCTTTCTTCACCTCCTGGTATAAATGGTGAAATTCACCGAATTTCTGCCTTCTCTCATTAATTGGATGTGCGCTGTACCTTCTGTCAGAACTTGAAATCAAGTACAATTTGCTTGCTACCGTAAGTTCATCATCACTGCTGCTACTATAATTAATCATTATGCACACAGATAACTACAATCAGTTGCATTAAAACAAAATTAAATTTAAAGAACACAATGCGATCTTCTCGTTAATGCTGCACAATCTTAACTGGATGGAAAATGTTTCCTCGTTAATGAAGGAAGAGCGAGGGTCCCCCGCTCGGCATGTGCACCTTTGAATGATGAGTGATGAGCGCAGAGCACTGCTATGAGCGCTGAGCGAGGAGTAATCCACTCGGCATGTTCGTACCCTTAGTGATTCATTTGTCACGGACACCAGCGATCAGATGGCGCTCAGGAGGCTTGTCCATGCGCACTCTGTTTTGACTCTGCAGGCAGTAACTGTGCTGAGGTTGGAGGGCAACAGTGTCTGAAACATTCATTCTAGGGTACAACCATGACTCTCCGACGAGTATGTGCTCCTGTTGAACAACTACAGTCATTTGACCAGGGTCGGATTGTGGGACTTCGGGAAGCTGGTTGGACGTATCGACGGATTGATGCACATGTTGGACATAACGTATCGGTGGCGTGTCGCTGCTTTCAGCAGTGGTCTGTGAAACATTCCCAGACCCATAGACCAGGCTCTGGACGACCGCGTAGTACAGGCGCACGTCAAGATTGACGCATTGTGCAAGCAGCGGTCGCCAACCGAACATCCAGGAACGAAATCCGGTCACAAGTTGCATCTGCTGTGTCACTAAGAACCACTGAGAACCGTCTTCTTACAGCAGGATTACGATCACGTGTGCCTCTGGCCAGGCTACCACTGACACCACGACACCGCCAAGCACGGCTACTCTCGTGTCGTGAAAGAGTCGACTGGAGAGGGGAATGGCGCTCTGTTGTCTTCAGTGACGAGAGTAGGATCTGTCTGCAAGTTATGGACGTACGCGTATACCCCGTAGACCTGATGAGTGGCCTAATCCAGAGTGCATTCGCCCACGACAACCAGGTCCCAACCCTGGCTTCATTGTACGGGGGGTCTCAGTTACAACTCGCGGTCACAATTGGTGTTTATGCAGGGTAACATAAGTAATGGCCGCTACATTGCACACATTGTTGTCCCCGTGCTATTGCCATTTTTTTTGACAAGAAGGTGATGTGCTTTTTCAGCAAGACAATGCACGTCCACATACAGCTGCCACGACGTGGTCTACAACAAGATAATCGGATCTCTCGCCAATTGAACACGTATGCGACAAGCGGGATCTTATGCTTCTCCAGAACCTGCAAAAACCATTGCCGAATTGCATCTTAAGGTGCAAGATGCTTGAGACAATCTATCGCAGGATGCCATTCGGCACTTTCATTATCGTTTGCATGCGCAAATACACGTCTGCATTGCCGCCAGATGGGGATACACTGTGTATTGATGCGACTGTTCGGGCACCCTTTACTGTGACATACGTGTTTCATTTGGTCTGAATTTGTAATCATATACTCCTGTCACATCGCTTGTGAATAAAATGATCTTGTCCTTGATGATGCTACATGGTTTTTGTTTCCGGCAATGTACATTCAAAACTCGATATGAAGAGAATTATGAAACTCTCACATTTTCAACCCTTGCATAACTTTCTCCGTAAGGGCCGTAGGGTAACCTTTGTGGTAACAACATATTGAACTCAGTACTCCTCATGAGGGGCCGGAATGGATATTCACATGGTTAAAAAGACGATTTATCAAATATTTTGTTGCAAATGTTTCAAGTGCACAGTCACATATATACAATCTATTCCTGTATTTGATATAATGTAACATATTTTAATTTCTTAGCATGTCTATTTGTGAAAAGTACGAGACTAGAATCTTGTAAATTAGTCGACACGTTCACTCGCTACGGTGATCGAAATTGTAGTGAGTGCGCGTAATGGAGTGCTCAAATCATGAGGCCTCTGCAGGAAAGGTTGCATCAGCGCAATAAATGTATTACTGTTACATTTAGCAAAGGCCTTGAATTACCTAGTGATATCAGAATATTGAATGTATTACGTGTAGTTTGCCAGAAACAGCCTATGATAATCAGACTGATTTTCGGAACGCCGACTTTCCCTGCATGTAGACCTGCGGACTAAGACGTTGTCACATAAGAACTACTCTACAAATTTAAAAGGTTCAAAGACAGGGACGTACGTTTATCAGTTTTAACAATGCCCCTGAACTACATCAAGACAGTAGGCAGAATACATTTAGGGGCCAAACAATTCTCGTACAATATAATTAAGTTACTCTACCTGTTGGTGAAGTTATCCTGATCGTCCTTGCTGGTGGTAAGAGCTACTGAGGCGGGCCCATCCTCTGAGGGCTGTGGCGAGCAGTCCATGCTCCCCACCGGCGTGTGCATCCTCCTGAAACAAGACCAAGTTCCGATTAAAATGATGACATCATGGAATTTATTACATGCACATGAAATTTAGGCTGCTTTTCATGATATAGAAGTGCCATCTGGTTTTAAAATAACATTTTTATTCTTATTCATGAGAAGCCAGAGCTGACAAGATTGCCCATTACACAACTATTAGTTTAATGTATGGCTCTGTGGGTGACTGCTGTCCGATTTGGCCTTAAGGCATCGGGATCGACTCCCAGTCGGGTTGAAGGATTTTAGCGATGATTGGTTAATTCTCTTGCCTTATGACTGGGGAAGCTTTTTCCAACATTCATGAATTACAACGCTGCTTCCTATACACCAGCCCTGCTTGCAATGGGGCACGCACCATTAAGTGGGCGGGCGGGTGACCAATATGTGTGCTTAAGCCACAGTTACGTTGTGGTGACGTCACAGGCCGTAAAAGTCAATGACGGTGAATGTCTACCAGCAAGTACCGATTATTTCGGCGATAGCTGAGTTCGAAATGGAGGCACAAACTAATGGGCCTCACTGAATTTGAATGCAGAGAGCCAGTGGGTAAAACAGTACCTTTGTGCAAGTAGGAGATGGTGCATAATGTCTACTATGTGGGGAGTCTATTAAATCGAAAAGGTATAATGTATTACACTACTATAAAACTTAATGCACATGGAAAGCCACATTACACTACGTCACTGTGCAAAATCAAACATTAAATTTGTTGAATTATGTAAATGTATTACGTGTTATTGAATAAAATATTCGTTACGCTTCCGGGCCTTTTACTAATTAACTGAGATCGGCACTTTGTATGGATTTAGCCTAGTTTTACAGCCGGGTGCCTTTCTTATCACCAATCCTATGTGGAGGGATGTTACTACTACTACTACTACTACTACGGGTTTCTGAGGTGGTTTGTAGCGTAATGTGTTGTATGAAAATGAAGATGTGTATTAAAATGAACGCAAACACCCGGCTCCCGACCTAGAGGAATTAACCACACGCAATTGAAATTCCCAACCCAACCAGGAATCAAACCGAAGTCCATTACACTCACCATTCATCCAAGGAGCCGGACTACTTTTTACTGAATGAATAACCGAATTTTTTATTTTCTTAGCGGATATACTGTCATTTCCATCGAAGAAATTTTAAATTATAGGTAGCTGCACACTTACACCCCGTATTGTGGTACATTGTAATACAAGAGTTGTAACGTGTCAGTTTTCTTTGAAGGCTAGTAAAATAAAACCATGTCAATTCATTTCGAGCGCAGTGTAGGAGAGGGCGTCCTAACATCGCCATTTTAAAGAAGTAATAATAAATATAGTCTGCGTCCCTCGGAGGTCCGGGTTCGATTCCCGGTTCTGTCACGAAATATAAAAGTGGTACGAGGGCTGGAAGGGGTCCACTCAGCCCCGGGAAGTCAACTGAGTAGAGGTGGGCTCGATTCCCACCTCAGCCATCCTCGAAGTGGTTTTCCGTGGTTTCCCACTTCTCCTCCAGGCAAATACAGGGATGGTACCTAACTTAAGGCCACGGCCGCTTCCTTTCCTCTTTCTTATCTATCCCTTCCAATCTCCCTATCCCCCCGCAAGGCCCCTATTCATAATAGCAGGTGAGGCCGTTTGGGCCGGATACTGGTCATCCTCCCCAGTTGTATCCCCGACCCAGAGTCTGAAGCTCCAGAACACTGCACTTGAGGCGGTAGAAGTGGGATCCCTCGCTGAGTTCGAGGGGAAAACCGACCCTGGAGGGTAAACAGATAAAGAAATAAATACACGAATGTTTAAAAAAGATGGAGTTTTCATGCGATTATAGTGTCTGTCTTATCCTGCACTCTAATAAAAATTTCGTTGAAAATGGTGCGAGGAAAACTTCGTGGTCACAATCGAACGTCCCTGTGCCGTGCTGAGTGTGTATGCCCTTTCGCTTTACGTACATTTGGCAAGTAAGCTGTCCACATTTCAGCAAAGACAGCCCGACCGCGATGAACCGGTCTCAACGGGCGCCGAATAGCACAACTCGGCTATACACAGCAGATGCCACCCACGCAACTCGTCAGAAAATACATTTAGTAAAGTCATCGGGAATCAACGAGAGGAAATAGCACACTAATATTTGTTGATTATATTGTCATTATATCTGAGTATGGCTCTTTGGATGAATGGTGAGTGTAGCGGAGATCAGTTCACAGAGTCCTGAGTTCAGTTCCAGCCACATCGATTATTTTCGTTGCCTTTGGTTCTTTAATCGGACGTTTGCATTAATAAACACCTCTGTCAGTACTCAAAACACAGCTCACCATCACACACACAGGCCATTAAAGCTCCCAGTTGACAAGACGACTGCCACCTGGGCTCGCTACCTCTCGTATCAGACAGCTTTTCAGTGGGTATCGCGAAACTGAGTGAACCCCGTTCCAGCTCAGTTCTAAATTGAAACCTCTAGATGGGCCGGTATACAAACCCAGGAGTTCTGGATAAAATGCAGGCACGCTAGCACCACTTCACGGGGCTGACACTACCCACAACAGGAACACGCAATAGAGAATACATTCCTCAGCATAGGGCACTGGGCCAAGTCCACATGTGTGATAATATTCGCACCCCCGACGCGACCAGGGTGTGTGATAAGCGTCAGAAGAAGAGCTGCTATATCGTCTGAGTTGCTGAATAGTGCACGAGAAAAGTAATTAACCAGAAGTAAATTAAGCTAGTGATGGGAGGAATATGGACCAGTCCTGTCGATAATACAGACGACCATCTAATAGAGCCTTAGATAAACCTGAACCGGCGACTTTCCCGAATCTGAAGAACATCCTCCCACCCGAATTCAAGAATTTTGGGACGCAAAATATACTGGATTAGGTTTGCTGTCCATGAATTGATTTTAATTTTATACCAAATAATGGATGTTAGAAGATTTTACGAGTTCTGTTTACGAGAAATGAATGAGTGGACAGCACAGTTAACGTCCTGTAATTTAGTAATTGTCCGCTCTGTGGTGTAGTGGTTAGTGTGATTAGCTGCCACACCCGGAGGCCCGGGTTCGATTCCCGGCTCTGCCACGAAATTTGAAAAGTGGTACGAGGGCTGGAACGGAGTCCACTCAGCCTAGGGAGGTCAATAGAGTAAAGGTGGGTTCCACTCCCACCTCAGCCATCCTGGAAGGGATTTTCCGTGGTTTCCCGCTTCTCCTTCAGGCAAATGCTGGGATGCTACCTAACTTAAGGCGACGGCCGCTTCCTTCCTTCCTTCCTTCTTCCTTGCCTATCCTTTCCAATCTTCCCGTCCCCCAACAAGGCCCCTGTTCAGCATAGCAGGTGAGGCTGCCTGGGCGAGGCACTGGTCATCCTCCCCAGTTGTATTCCCCGACCCAGAGTCTGAATTTCCAGGACAATGCCCTTGAGGCGGTAGAGGTGGGACCCCTCGCTGAGTCCGAGGGAAAAACCAACCCTGGAGGGTAAGCAGATTAAGAAACAAAGAAAGAAAAGATTTAGCGGTCATTTCATTTCATTTTTGGTCATATGAGAATATATATAATATTAAAAGTTGAAAAGTCCTGTCTTTGTGCCTCATATTTAATGTTAGCGATATTTACTCCATAAACTTTACATGCAAAACTCACACACACGTAGCATGTATATATAATGATTTGCGATTCCTAAACCCGAATTTTCACAAGGTGGCAATCCCGCCTGAACTCCTCTCACGAGCTCTCCCAACCTGGATTTCTCGCGCTTGTTCGGCTGCAGGATGCCATAAGTCTGGCCATTTCACGTCGGAGTTGACGGGTGTTGACAACATGGCTGATAGTTGTAAGCTCAGTTTATGAGCTGTGGCAAAGTGCTGGTATTGATCGAGGTGTTGCAAACACGAAGGCCGACGCCATAATACTAGGGAACAGAGAACTGCCGTAGCTCTGCTCTACTTTGACCACTCCATGAGAGGACCCGAGGCGTTGTACTCGAATGTCTTCCCTTTTCATCCTCTTCTCCCGCTGGCACGTGTGAGCACATCAAGAGGCCGCCATTCACTCTGAATGACGTTCAACTCAAGTAGTGGAGTGTTACAGAATCTGTTTCAAGTCTGGAAAATTTCTGAGCTAGCGTCTATTCTCTGAACAATCCATCGTTATTCTTGTCCAAACTAGAACTTCAGCCTACTATGTCATAATACAGCACATCTCGCCGCCTGGGTGACAGGTCCAATATACCGGGTGGTTCACCAGCCCCTTATTTCTTCGGAGGTAGGTAACCCAACTAACGCGTATATCAGACATCCGAAAAACATTAGTACCTGGTTCTATATGGGCTTAGTACGACCATATAATGCTCGTGAATATGGTAAAATCATTAACGGCAGTGTTATTTATATTACTTAAACTATAATGAATGTGGAAAGCGATCACAGCTGAGAGTAACACTATCTTACGTTTGGACAGGAAGAGTCTACAAGGACTACAACGTGTTAGCCATCCACCGAGGCTCGCGGTAGCTGAAGTGGCTAAGCCACGCATCGCTGCTGTTGCATCAGCCAAGCTGTGTGGTAGTAGGTTCTAATCGCAAGCTGGTACCCTTTTTTATTTTTTTCGATTAACGCCGTTTACAGTGACTCCAATATGGCTGCATGTTATCCTGTTCCAAAGAGTGAATTTTCATTTGGTCCTGGAAAGGACCGTATTCATCCGATGTTACGTATGATGGTCTGTAGGTAGAGGGTAGGGTACCCTGCATATTCAGAGTAACAAGTGTTCGAAATGTTGACCACTTTACACTGTTCATCTCACTTTTTACAATTACGGAGCACGTGGCATACATTTTAATTCGACCGTACTTTCTCTATAAATTAACAACTGTCGAACGTACTCTTCATAGGAATACATCGTGAGGAAATGCTGTCATGTCACCAGGTAGGTGTGGATTATTATTTGTGTGCGTTGGATTCGGTAGGTTGTGGATTCGAATCCCATGCTGGCCGTCCTGAATACGGTTTTCCTCGGTTCCCCATTTTCACCATCAGGCGAATGCTGGGACGTTACCCTGATAAAAGACCAAGGCCGATTTCCTTCCCAATCCTTCCATCACCCATCCTTGGGGGAAATAAGCCAAATCCAAGCGCATCTCTTTTAAACAATAGCAAAAAAAAATATTCTTGTATCACCGCTAAAATGAAGCACCTCTGTCGTTCAAAAAAATTGAATAATGCTGGATTAGAGCTACTACGCTGCCGGTACTCACACATCTTTTGTTCCAGCCCTTAACCGATTGAACCACGAAGTGAACATACATGATGCTAGCTAGAGGTTTAGTAGTTAAGAACGGCCGTTCCACCTCAAAAGTTAACATGCGTGTCAAAGTCTTCAATGAAGGTTTACAGCGTCCATTTAACTCCCTTAGGTTACAGAGCACGTGGCATAAACTATTATTTCGATCGTATTACGGGTACCTGTGTTATTTCAAGGCGCAATAAATCACATGTTTGCAGAATGGTCCATAGTATTTAGCGCGGAATTGTTCTTGGTAGTTTTTCCTTTGCTACGTCCATGGATCAATTTACAGTAATGACACTCAGGTAGGGAAGATCCTTATTGACCATAAGGTGAAATTTCAAGTTATTTGGTGTTCATAAAACTAAAGTAATAAGGATCTTTAGGTTATGCGAGTTATTTGGGTTGGCTGCCTCCGAAAAAATAAGGGGCTGGTGAGCCTATCGGTATATCGACATTTTCAATTGGAAAGTTAAATTCATGCAGTATGGATTCCACCTAAGAATGGAGTCCATGACTTATAATTTCAAGAGTGAAAAATGAAAATTCAGAAGGTTTTTAATGATATGAACACTAGAGATGAGAAAACAAGGCTCTTGGCTCAGCTTCTAGCTCTTATCCGTGACTAAACAGAAGCCCGACGGCCAGGCTTGTCTCGAACATTATGTTCAGCGGGATGCTTTGCGACAGGCGTTATTCTTGGGAGTACAGTATTTCTGATGCAGTAAGCCTAAGACAAGTAAACAGAAAAATATACAACCTTAAATCATACTGAGATTATTCACTTATGTAGAACAAATATAACTGTTTTCAAATCCATGTACTTTATATAAGTTCACCTAGCATTTATATATTAATTTATTTTCTTGATAACCGTAGTCATTTTAATGAACGTTTCGGAATGGAAATTAAAATAATAGTGATATAGTAGAAAAATTAACAACATTGCCTAATTCCTTCTAGTACAGCAATGATTTGAATGAAAACAAAGTACTTTCCAAATAAATAAAGGACTACAATTCATTTTTTATGAAGACACTTGACTAAACACTTTTGGAAATGAATTTCGCTTGAAGTTTCACTTAATAAAAACATGTTACGTTCTCAAATGCCAAGAAATTCAAACCACTATAACAAAATTTTGCCTTCCCTATTAAACTTAAATATATGTTTGTTGCAATTTTTATCATTACAGAGGAATGCTTCACTATGTCTGTAACAATAAATAAGTTAACCTTGGAACATTAGATATCAACACAAGGGATACATTGTCGATTCTTAAGGAATAGAAAAGTTGCTGTCCGAAGGCAGGTCCGAACCTCCGCAGAGGTGTTCCTGAGCCGGAGTTTACGTGCGGTAGGGTTGCCAGTTCCTTTCCGCTCCTCCATTCCCTTACCCCCCACCAACAGCGCGTGGCAACCCATCCAACTCCTGACCACGCCCAATGTTGCTTAACTTTGGAGATCTCACGGGATCCGGTGTTTCAACACGGCTACGGCCGTTAGTTGCTGTAAAGTAAAACCAAATTATTCACATTATCAAAGTATAGCCTTGAACGTTTTCAATTAGTACAAATACTGCTTATATTGAATGGGCGTTCGCTGTGGCTGAACTTGTGGCTGAAACATAGGGCTTTTTTTTCTAGGCGTGCTAGACTGGAAAATGTCGTTGTATAAGTTCCAGGAGAAACGCAGAACTGATTTCTGTATTGCCAGTTGCCTAGTATGCGAGGAAAGACGAGCCAAAGATCGAGCCGTTTTCATGTCTACAGGACACACCATTACTGCTTCTTGTAATAAGTACGGTGCTGCTTCTCGTAAAAAGAAAGTTTATCAAAAATGGCTCCAAACAAGGGCCGATGCAGACAGGGAATTGTATGTAGATGAATGAAACAGAGCGAAACAAATAGTTGTTGAATCCAAAAAGAAGGCGTGGGAAGATTTTGGCAATAACCTGGAAAGGCTAGGTCAAGCAGCAGGGAAACCTTTCTGGATAGTAACAAAGAAATGTAGAAAGCGAGGAAAGAATAAAATTAAGTGTTTTGGGTAATTCAGGTAAACTCATAACAGATCCCAGGGAATCACTGGACAGGTGGAGGGAATGTTTTGAAAATATTCTCACCGTAAAAGGAAATCTTCCTGGTGGTGTCGCGAACAGCCAGGCTCATAGGGAGGAGGACAATGATGTTGGTGAAATTAGGCTTGAGGAAGTGGGAAGGATGGAAAATAAACTACATTGCCATAAAGCAGTAGGAATAGATGAAATTAGACCTGAAATGGTGAAGTATAGTGGGAAGGCAATTGATTAATATACCAGGCAAAGTATTCAATGGAGGAGGATAGGTTACCTAGGAGAATAATGGACTTTGTTATGGAAGGTAAGAGAAGTAGAGGGAGACCAAGTCGACGATGGTTAGACTCAGTTTCTAACGATTTAAGAAAAAGAGGTATAGAACGAAGTGAAGCCACAGCACTAGTTGCAAATAGAGGACTGTGGCGACGTTTAGTCAATTCACAGAGGCTTGCAGACTGAACGCTGAAAGGCATAACGGTCTATAATGATATTGAATGTATGTATGTTTACTTCCTCTATGAACACTAAACGAAGAACGAGTCACTGTACCCATCATAATAGTTTTAAACTATTCAGGATGGCCATACCGTTCTTGTATTGTATAAGGATTCAGTCTGTGTCCTTGGTTTCACATCTTATTGTCCTGATGTTTTACCACACCGATTTAGATGGAGTGAACTTCTGTGATGAGTATAGTAATTCGTTCTTCATTCGCTGAACACGATGCAAGTAAAAGTCTGCTTTCATTCTGTGAACTGTGATGATGGTCATTTTGTAAAATGTAACTTCTGTACAATTCAGAAGCAGATACCTACGGCATCACCGAAGGTCGATCGAGAAAGTGGCTGCGCGTTCTGGCTCACGTAGCTGTGAACCTGTATTCGGGAGATAGAAGGTTCGAACCCCACTGTCGGCAGCCCTAAAGATGGTTTCCCGTAGTTTCCCTTTTCCACACCAGGCAAATGCTGGGGCTGTACCTTAATTAAGGCCACGGCCGATTCCTTCTTACTCCTAGGTTTTTCCTATCCCATCGTCGCCAGAAGACCTATCTGCGTCGGTTTGACGTAAACCAAATTGTAAAAGAAAATTCTGACACGAGGCAGGCGTCTTTGAGCACCTTTGAATACCACCGTAAAATATCGGGATCGAACCCACAAATTTAGGGTAGAAGGCCAGCGCCGTACCGACAGAATCGTTCACCCCAGACATTGATAAGACAATTCCATGAGCTGAAGAAAGAAGGAGATTGAACAAAATGAACAGAAGAAGATGCAGTAAGAGATAGCGAGAGACACCTCGGTGGCCACTCCTGAATAATCAAATGTTAGATCATAGATGGTATAAAAACCTGAAGTAGCGTTAATTTTCTGTGACTCATGCTTGTAATTCTTGGGAGGCTATTTAAACTACTCAGCACCTCAGAGCACCAAACCTGTTTAAGAGATAAGATGCAGAAAAAAGAGGAATGTTCCTGGCCAAACTAATTCCCTTTTTATTTGACAGCATGACTCACATCACGCAACACCACAAATGAGGATCTCATGTGTGACATACAGCAACAGTGGATGGGGCGTGATTTATGGAGAGATATCTTTTAAAATCAGTGCCATCTCTAGACTAGTCATGTACTCCCATGGCGCCTCTCGAGGCTTAACGTTTAAGTATTTCCCTTCATTCTTGAATATTCTAGCCCGAGGAATGCCAAGAATATCGCAAGGTATTAAAATAACACAGATCATGACCAAGCTCATTGTACGAAGTAGAGAAACAATTTGGCTGCTGAATGGTTCTCTGCAAATAAGCTCTTTGTAAACGCTACGGAAGACAATGGTTTTTAATCATCATCATCATCATCATCATCTGTTTACCCTCCAGGTTCGGTTTTTCCCTCGGACTTAGCGAGGGATCCCACCTCTACCGCCTCAAGGGCAATGTCCTGGAGCTGCAGACTCTTGGTCGGGGGATACAACTGTGGAGTATGACCAGTACCTCGCCCAGGCGGCCTCACCTGCTATGCTGAACAGGGGCCTTGTGGAGGGATGGGAAGATTGGAAGGGATAGGCAAGGAAGAGGGAAGGAAGCGGCCGTGGCCTTAAGGTAGGTACCATCCCGGCATTCGCCTGGAGGAGAAGTGGGAAACCACGGAAAACCACTTCCAGGATGGCTGAGGTGGGAATCGAACCCGCCTCTACTCAGTTGACCTCCCGAGGCTGAGTGGACCCCGTTCCAGCCCTCGTACCACTTTTCAAATTTCGTGGCAGAGCCGGGAATCGAACCCGGGCCTCCGGGGGTGGCAGCTAATCACGCTAACCACTACACCACAGAGGCGGACGGTTTTTAATTTCAATAAAAATAATTAAATCATGGTAATTAATTCGTGAAATTGTTAGGAACGCATCTAGATCTGAAACTGAACTGGGATATTTTACGATTTTATTTCCAGTCAACTGTTAATAGTGTATTTCTTGAGAGCCATCAGAGGCAATGTTCTCAGTACAATTATATGAAATGCCTACATTGTGTTCTTTCACAGTATTCTTCAGTATGGAATTCTACGTGGGGAAACTGTAGCCGGATTTCTGAAGTTTTACTTCTGCTGAAAAATATGATGGGGACTGCCGAGGGACTGTCCCGCTGGGTTTTCGTGAAAGCGTCGCCCGCGCAAGTCTGTCTTCGGGTGAAATGAAAGCGACATAACATAGTCAATTCAGTACATGTTATTTAGAAGTGGCCGATGATACCTACATTAAAAGACGAATCGCATCGTAGTGGGTAGTTGTCCCGTTAATGAATACCGATTAACCGATTTTATCTCTACGGATGCTGTTTTTGTTTGAGTCATCAGCCCACAGGCTGGTTTGATGCAGCTCTCCACGCCACCCTATCCTGTGCTAACCTTTTCATTTATACGTAACTACTACATCCTACATCTGCTCTAATCTGCTTGTCATAATCCTACCTTGGCCTAGCTCTACCATTCTTACCCCTTTCCTCGAAAACCAACTGAACAAATCATGGGCGTCTTAAGAGGTGTCCTATCATTCTATCTCTTTTTCTGGTCAAATTTAGGCAAATCGATCTTCTCTCACCAACTCGATTCAGTATCTCTTCACTCGTGATTCGATCTATCCATCTCACCTTCAGCATTTTTCTGTAACACCACATTTCAAAAGCTTCTATTCTCTTTCTTTCTGAGCTAGTTAATGTCCATGTTTCACTTGCATACAATGCCACGCTGCAAACGAAAGTCTTCAGAAACATCTTTCTAATTCCTATGCCAATGCAGGAAGCGAGCACATTTCTTTTCCTAAGAAAGGCCTTCCTTGCTTGTGCTAGTCTGCATTTTATGTCCTCCTTACTCCTGCCATTATTAGTTATGTTATTATCCAAGTAACAATATGCATCTACTTCCTTTAAGATTTCATGTTACGAATAAAACATTGACTCGATTATTGGGAAAATTTAATCTAGGATGACACAATCAGTACAATTATACTTGAGAATGAATAACAACACTTTACTAATTAGTGGCTATTTACGAAAGGTCTTCGGCTAGCTGGTATTTAACCAGAACGGATGATCCTTCCGTAATCTTGATTGACAGGTCTCACTTTTCACTTCATGCACCATTCACTTCACCCAGCAGTTCCCTCTGGTTGGCTTCGAATACACGTCTGCTGCTGTACATTTGGATCGACTCTAGAAAAAACTGACAACTCACGTGACTGGTCCACACATTGAACTACTCAACACATATCACTCCGCAAGAACAATACAACACTCCCCAACATCACCCCTAGACAGCGACAACTCTGAACAACAACACTACTCTTGTTAGCGGTGAGCCTTCTTTTATACACCTGGTGATTAAGCTTGAGTATCTTCGGGTGCGTCCAGAATAGGAACGTTCTAATTTCGCCTCCCAAAAAATCCATGGAGACACCGGACGAAAAAACACAATACAAGCAGAGGCCATCACATGCTTTACTCCCGCGTGCCGCGACTGTCGGCACTTGCACTGGTAAGGGGAGGCTGCAGCTCCGGGATCACAGATTTCACTTCATTTCATTCCATTTATCTACGTCAAAAATAAACAGATACCTTCCCGAAGGTTTGCGCTACTGGCTTTTATTAAGCAAGAAAATGACCCTTTAAAGTTAATAACCTGCATACCTGTAGAGGTACATTCTACAGTACTGCTAATATAGTCGTTAACGTCCACGATTTCCACGCGGGCGTCTCGTATTCGAGGATCACCAGTGCCTCATTTCTTCCATGAGTTTTCCCATTTTACAGTACCATGTGGAATTGGAGATACCCAGATTAAATTTCAGCTCTATCCTAAACTTGTTTATTAACCCGTCTTGCTCCACGTGGCTTGACAAATGTTCACATTTTCCGTTATTTTTATGATCACTACTGCAGATACAGCATGCAAAGTTCTGTGTCGACTAGACTATTTTCTAACTAAGCGACTTGAAAACTACAGAGGGAGGCGACAAATGCGCGAATTTACACGACGATTTTGACATTTTCAATATCGTCCAAAAAGCGTATGGAAAAGTAGCGGGAAAAATGGCAAATTAACCAATAACATAAGATGACAGAAAATATGTTTGTAATGATACAGCTTGTTAATCTAAGCACTTCCTAACCCACGTGAACAGTGGAGAAAAATAGACAAACGTGAAAGAAATGTGTAAATTGAGGTGTTGGCGCGCCTCGGACTTACACTCTGACAAGTAGACAAGCAGTGCTGCAGGTACTCGAACACAAATTGCCAAGAGGTATGAAGACTATTAGGCTACATGTAAAGTGCCCATCAAACAAGGTCTGCCGGGCTGAGTGGCTCAGACGCTTGAAGCGCTGGCCTTCTGACCCCAACTTGGCAGGTTCGATCCTGTCTCAGCACGGTGGTATTTGAAGGTACTCAAATATACGTCAGCCTCGTGTCAGTAGATTTACTGGCACGTAAAATAAATCCTGCGGGACTAAATTCCGGCAACTCGGCGTCTCCCAAAACCGTAAAAATAGTTAGTGGGACGTAAAACAAATAGCATTATTACAAATAAGATCCAATGACACACACCCTCGGACACGTGCTCATTCATTTCTTTATGTACATCAACCTCACGAATATCACTTTCAGCCCCATGTGTATCAATTTGATACATGGCAAGTTATGAGCTCAGCCCCACGTGTATCAAATTGATACACCGTTAAACCCAGCCAGAAAGTTGGTAAATTCACCCACAGCCCAAGGCTTACTATTGCATGAACTCGTTATTCTGGTGGCCTACAGGTGTTTTAAAACAAATAAAAACATTTTCTCATCTTGAACTCTCCTAAATAAGGTGTGAGTTAATAAGATGCACATGGGCTCTGAGTAATTTATGTATGCACTTTTCTTGTGAGTCATTTTAATACACGCACAAAAATGGTTTAAAAATATTATTTATTAATTTATTTTTATTTCAAACACTTCCATACAGATTTGGATATTGTTTTATGTTACCAGGGTTAGGTTAAGTTACGTTAGAATAGGCTAGGTTAGATTAGGTGACAAGAATTTGAAATTTAAAAAATGGACACAGGAATCAGCATTAGGCGTAAATGCATACAAAACTCAGTAGATTCCTTCAACTGATTTTTTTACATTTTCTAAGAGCGACATTTTACTTTCTGTTACTTCGCTACATATCTATGTTTCTTGAAAAAACAGTCCATACACATGTACTTGAATTCTGGGCAACCAAAGCACATTGTTATTACTTGACAGCATCTCTTAGCAGCTATTTTCCTCCCCTCACGTGCTGATAAAAGTTGGTAGCAAGAAGTGCATCTACCTCTGGGCCTATCTTCAATGGTTTTGAGTTTGTGGTTCTTCGGTAGGTCGTCTTTGTCATTGTTGTGAAGACGTTCCAAAAGCAGGTAAGTTACAAGTTCTTCTCGGAATGATACAATGTCTTTTGGCGCAAAAACAGTAGACTTGTAAACTGCGTGTGCATTAACAACAGCTGTAAGAGTCAAGAGCTCAAACATAATTTTTCTGTACCATTTTACACCTCGACTTACAGATGTACCATAAGATGCTAGTTGATCTGAAACATCAATGAATGACTTTCCTCCATTGTATTGCAACACTGTGGATGGTTTCCTTGTAACGCCTTGTTTGGTAGTAGTTTCAGCCAGTTCAGGAACATGTTTCGTTGTTAAGAACATCACGTCCCTTTTGTCTTTCCATTTTCCCATTATTACTCCTGTGTTGCTTTCCCTGACAATCATCTGTCCTCTGTGGAGTGTACTTTTCTCGACTGTTTTAGAGTTCATTTTTCTTTTTTTACGAAGTGTTCCAACTAGATGTGTCTGTTTATCATTTAGTTGGTGGGCCAGTGGGACACTCCTATAAAAATTGTCAGTGTATAAAGTACGTCCTTCTCCTAACAGTGGACGCACTAATTCCATAACTGTATTAGCGGAAGCTAACTGACCGCGTGGGATGTTTTTTTTTTTCAGCATATAGTTTCAAGTGCCAGGTGTACCCACCTTTCAGACATAACTTGTATAACTTCATTCCATACCTATGCCTTTTGTTTGGGATGTATTGGCGAAATTTGACCCTACGACGAAACGGAATCATTGACTCATCAATACATAACTCCTCCTGTGGGTTCATTGCATTTTGAAATTTAACATTTTGTGCACTGACCAGCGGTCTTATTTTTGCCAATCGGTCATTTGGTTGGGCAATCTCGTTGTTGAAAATGTGTAACTAAGAATCATTTCAAATCTATTACGACTCATAGCTTTGGATAATTTACTGCTGTAAATTGCATTTTTGGACCAATAGTTCCTTAGTTTAGGTTTTTTATCTAGACCCATCCATAACACTAAACCTAAAAATGTTAGCATGCCATCCCTTGTAACATCATACCATTTTTCTAAAACAGAACTTTTTTCCCTTCAATATGGCATCAACAATACTTTGCTCAGCATACCTATTAGTTTCATTGACCAACAGATCTAAAATGTCATTATCAACAAACAGAGAATAAAATTCAAAAGGCGAATTTGTGGACAGTTTATTATTAGCTGTCTCGGATACACCTGGTGGCTCTCTAGGAGTGAAATCGAAGGTATTCAAGTTACCTTCAACGTTCTGCCAAATTATGACTTCACCTTCTTTTGTTATCAATATTTCGTCATCATCACTTTTCAGAACGCAAGTCTGATTCTGTTCCTCCTCTTTTAATACTTCCACGTCGTTGAGGTTAGGTTCGTCCATCACAATATTATTACTATCACTACTGTCGAAATCAAGGTCTGACAAGTGCACTGTCGGATCTTCTGGGTCTCTCATATTTCTAAAAAATACTAAGTTCACTACCACTACTGCCTGAATACATTTCTATTTCGTCTCTTATCTCATCAGAATCCATATTCCTGCAACAACACACCAGCACTGGATGTAAACAATATTATTTGGAGGCAAGACTGGCAGACAAGGAAAGGCTGTGCAATGCTGACCAATATACGACCCAGCACTGTACTGTGGTCCCACAGTCCCAGGGAGAGGAAGACACTATGCTATTTCAATGTACGTGTGAATCTGAAAGCCTCACACTTTGAAGAACAAGGCCATGTCATGTGTGTCAATATGATGCACATGGGGCTGAGCGCCTAACTTGGTGTGTATCAGAATGATTCACACGGGGCTGAGCACGTGGGCTGGGAGGAAATGTGCCTTCCATACCTCTGGGGCTGAAAGTGATATACAACGAAATCGGTGACCCCATAACTGTGACCTCTCTTTATGAGTATTGCAGTGGTAGAGGGATAGCCGGAGCACCGACGGGGAGTACAAGTCTGCCGCCTATGTTTGTCGAGTCATAAGAAGTAATTCAATTTCTCACTTCTCACGAGCCCATCTTACGGGAGATTGAACTCTTCAGTTTCCGATTCTCTTCATCGAGACTACTGCTGCCGGTCTCCGACCTCTACGAGAAAAGGTCACCACGCGAAAACGTTCATCTTGACATAAAGTCAACGTGGATCGATCACAGGGCCTCCCAAACGTAAGCGTGTTGAAGAGCAGTTTTCTCTGCAGACGGTTCCGAGGACAATTCAATCATCTAACTTTCCAGTTATCTCTCAAGAGATGTGATGACCTAAGGAAGTATATACCTTGTTCCTTAACCTCTCAGCAGTAAAGGGAAAATACAATCTCTTACCAGAGTTCTTTTCATTCAGTTATTAAAATTAATCTGACATCATTACAACCTATCTGACAATGGTAGATCCCAGCTATGGTGTCGCTGATTTCCTTCGAGTTCTACGTCAAAAGTGAGCAGATCCAAGTGCAAGGATTTGGTCCTTATTTAACGAGAAATTGGCCCTTTAAAGTCAACAGCGTTCATAGCTGCTGCCAATTTACACGCGAGTACGTAGCATTACTGGGCAAGTGATCACTGATCAGCATGCCTAACTTCCATGCGGGCGTCTCAGGTTCGAGGTACGTCTACGCCTCAATATTATTTTTTCTGTTTTTATCTGTTTTTATTTTATATATTTCTTTGCGCACTTACACTAGGAAATGCGCGGATTAAATTCAAGCTCTGACATTCATAGAAAACATGTCCTATGTTGTAGTCTAATTTGTCATTTTTGCGCTACATTTCGTACGCTTGCTGGGCATTGTTAAAGAGACAAAACAGATACCAAGACACTACAATAGCAAACTAATTTACGATACAGCCTATGCAATCTGAAGATTTCGCAGTCCACATGGACAAAGGAGAAAACGCCCGCGTGGAAACGAGTGACATTGATCACTGGACCAGCGGTGTTGCAAATAATGTCATTGGTTTTACGTCCCACTAACTAACTTTACGATTTTCGGAGTTACAAACAGTTGCACCCAAATTATCAACAGGTATTCAGGCTATTAAATTTGAAGGGCATTTTTTCGTTAACAAGGGCCAATGTAAAAAAAAAACACGGACACATGCCTGTTTATTTTTGACGTAGATCAAACTCCCGAAGTTTGAACGAATTTGCTGACTCTACATCTGTGGCCTCCCACTGTGAGTTAGTGCAACGTTAAACCACCAGAAAGAAAATCCATAGTCGCAGCTAGGGTTGCTAGGAATTTTGATTCGACACCATTTACGCTGTCCAGATTCTTCTTTGACGTTCTCCTTTACTCTACCAGACTGCAAAGACCGCAGAATTCTACCGGGAGACAATTAATTTTGGCAGTATCGAATGAAGATTTTCAGAAATCCGACTACCTCCCAAGGATCTGAAATCGCGATCTCCGGACCTGAAGGCTGACACTCTGCTGTTGATCTACACTCGAAGATGTAAATAAATGAAGCGACACACTTTGAGTTAACCCTAGTGAAAAAAGAACGAATTACAAAAATAACACTAACTAGATAAACACCAGTCGAACTCTTTCACTGCTTGGAGCAGAATAAATGAGATTAGCGAACATGTTGTGGACCACAGTGTAACTTGTCAAGTCCTCAACTAAATAATAATAATAATAATAATAATAATAATAATAATAATAATAATAATAATAATAATAATAATAATAATAGTAATAATAATAAAAACCTTACGTCCCACTTACAAACAATTTTTCCTGTTTTCTCAGACCTCGAGGTGAGGATATTTTGTCGCGCAGGAGTTCCTTTATATCAACGGACAGCTAAGTGCATCTCTGCGAAACCCGAGGTAGAAAAATTCCGCAAAATATCAGAGATGAGTGGGACATAAATACAAACATCCCATAATGTTAAAATTAAATATGAATGTTTTCCTGGCATTTTTATTGTTTATAAGGTAATAATTTTGGTAAGAGCAAATATAAATATTCGAGTAGGACCTACTAATGGTTGTTGTGTATGGTGGGTACCTCATAAACATCAGTGTATATGGTACCAATTGAAACACTTTTCGTAGGCATTTTTGTAGTGAAAACAATATTAAAAACCACCCCTGCATCACGGATTGCCTACCCTGGAGCAAGGAAGTACAGTATGACGGGTAGTCTGCGCCGGACGAAAAGGGACGCTCGCCGGCTTCTGACGATAGTACATCAACGCAAAACTTTTTTTGAGAGAGACAGACTGTATATACAGAACGAGGGATTTCGAGATTAAATATTGGGGATCTTTCAAGAATTCCTATTTTTAAGTTTTCTCCAGTTACAAGTTGTTGTTGCTGAACGTTCGTCTTCAACAAACAGGCTTGTACAGTATTTACTGGCAAACAACGTTCCTTCACAAACGAAAACTTGTAAAATATTTGTGGTTTACTGTCATATGAACTATCCTGCCTGGTGGTCATGATCGTTAAGGCGTGAAGTATATAAATGCTCTGACGCCGTGGTTAGCCGGTTCGCGTCCTGTTGGTCAAAACTATTTTCACCATCAGAATGTTGGCCAGCAGGGTAAGGAAGATGGTGGTATACAATTTCTAATCACTAGATTGCGTTTCAAAAGCCTGGATTAAACTCCAAAACCTCTCCGCAGTGCTCATATGGAGTGAGGACACGACGCTGTTGATGGTGATTCGTCCGATGGATGAGGACGTAAAGACTTGAACAGACCCCTGGGTGCTATTCGACAGGTGTCGGCTATGTTCCGGCACCGAGTTTCCTCCTCTCTTCCTACTATCATATATCACGTAACTCATTTCATCTCATTAACGACTCTGATGATGTTGACGTCAGGAAGGGCATCCGATCGTAAAATCTCGCTACGAAGATTCATCTCACTTCATCAAATCAATCAATCAATCAATCAATCAATCAATCAATCAATCAATCAATCAATCAATCAATCAATACTGATCTGCATTTAGGGCAGTCGTCCAGGTGGCAGATTCCCTATCTGTTGTTTTCCTAGCCTTTTCTTAAATGATTGCAGGAGGAGGAGAATAAATGAGATTAGCGAACATGTTATGAACTACAGTGTAACTTGTCAAGTCTTCAATTAAATAATAATAATAATAATAATAATAATAATAATAATAATAATAATAATAATGTCCCACTAACAAAAAACTTTTCCTGTTTTCTCAGACCTCAAGGTGACGAAATTTTGTCCCGCAGAAGTTCCTTAATGTCAACGAACAACCAAGTGCATCTCTGCGATACCCGAGGTAGAAGAATTCCGCAAAATATCAGTGACGAGTGGGACATTAAACATCCCATGATGTTAGTAAAGTTTAAAATTAAATATGAATATTTTCATGGCATTTTTATTGTTTACAACGTAATAACGTATAACCGTACAGACATGGGACAAGGGTTGGACATACATACACTGTCATTTGAAGTATGGCAAAAATTCATAAAATAATGTTGTATATTTACGATTAAACAAAAGGTTTTCTTTTTTTTTCACAGTGAAGGTGTGGTCAGAATTATCTTAATATTCCATTCTCTACTTCCTGGTACTTTATTCCTATATTATACTGCTATTCATCGTTATAGTTTTAAGAATTGCTCTAAAGAACTACATAACTTGCTTAATTCATTTTAATGCATTTCTAAGTGCCAAATGTCAGGTTTTGGTTGCATATTTTGGACATTTTTACTGCATACAAATCCTAGGTCTACTTATCAGACAGTTCCTCAGTTAGCCGCACGAGTCAGAGAAACATGTTCCAGAATTAAAATCCTTGGACTGGCGCGGAATCGAATCTGAAACCTGTGGATAAAGAGGCAAGCACTGGGCAGGTTATTTTGCTTGCATTCCGCTGCACTTTACTGTCCAGCTCAACACCAGCATTTCACACGGCCCATTTACACGTGCGGCTAATAACTTTGTTTAATACAGAGTCAGGTGCACTGGAACAGGTTTTGGGTGGAGGGAAGTCTCTTATGTCATGCACTTGGCATTTTAGTGAGGAAACTAGACATGAACGAATGTATCCTTCATAATATCAGTTAAGTGAGCTGGGATCGTGACATTACCTGCCAGGGCCCTGCACTGGGTCGACCCGTCCAGTGCCGCCTTAGACGCGTGCATAGGCTATTAAAAAAATAGCAGTCTGAATGAATGACTCACCACATTTGTCCCAAGGATGGCTTGTACCTCAGAGGCACGAGCTACGGTACCTTTGTAGCGATCTTCGTAAGGATTTTTTGAAATAATACGTTCTGGAGGAGAATCTGAGACTAAAAAAAAAGAATGACTGTTAGGTGCAGGGAGAAGACGACGACGTTTACCTGAACACAGTATACGATAGTTCTGACCTTTTGATATTTGGACAAATCAAGAAAGCATGCTGCCAAACTTGCCCCGTGTTATATCCTCGCTACAAGTGCGTCGTCCGAACGATCAGTACTACTGGAAACATTTTAACTGATAGACAGCGAGGCCTTCATCCCGATTCAGTAGATGGCGTTCTGTGCATGAACAATCATCTACGTCAGGGCCTCTCAGGGTGCATGCGCGTGGTGCATGCACTGTGCACGGTGCAAAAGACGACTTGGCTTGGTTGACCAGAGTGCAGACCCCCCACTCCTCGATTTGGAGCAATAGCGCTTACTCTCTCTTTCCTCACGCCTCTCTCGTTCGCTCCGCCTGTCTCCCTCGGCCCCACTTGCGCCGTAGCGCTCCAAATCCGGGCTGAGTTGAGCCGAGTATAGCCGAGTAGAGCCGAGCTTAGCCGAGTAGCCAAGAGACGAAGCGTTGATCCGAGCTATACCGAGCGGCACCGATGCACAGTGCACGGAGCTCTTGCGCCTCGCTCTGCACGCGTGAGATTTTGGGCGTTTGAGAGGCCCTGATCTACGTAGTCAGTGTGAGAGACAGTGTGTAATCCGAAGTTTAGCACTGAATTGTTACTATTAACGTAACGTTGCCTTGCCAAATTTGCAATAAAATCGTAACTGCACATGAACTAGAAGTAATTTATATTTTTGTGACATTTGTAGATTGAAAGTAACCATACTAAGGGAGGGAGGGAAGCGTTCCAGCCAGTGCTCTCATTAGCAGGTTCGACCCCACCATCGGCAGTCCTCGAGACGGTTTTCCGCGGTTCCCTTTTTCACACCAGACAAATGCCGTGGCTGTTCC
Source organism: Anabrus simplex (assembly GCF_040414725.1). Taxonomy (NCBI): domain Eukaryota; kingdom Metazoa; phylum Arthropoda; class Insecta; order Orthoptera; family Tettigoniidae; genus Anabrus; species Anabrus simplex. The sequence goes on from NC_090269.1 coordinate 239,673,390, forward strand.
TTGATTGCAACCACGGTCACTTCCTTCCCACCATCACCAAACACCTATCTGAGTTAGTGAGAAATTAAACAGCAGGAAAACGAAACAAAAATATGCAAAAAGCATCTACAGCATTCATACATATATACATAAGCCCGGCTCCTATGGCTTAATGGTCCGTCGCACATTTAATTGATAATCCCCGAATTTTGGTGTAAGGAAAATATCTAGACCGAACAGAAGTGGCCCGGATTTTGAGCGTACATGTGCTGAAACTTCCACAATTTAAAGTCTCCTTATTTTAAGGGCTGTCTATAAACAACGAATGTGATTTTTGTCCCCAACATTGCTTGCGAAGTATATCGTTAGATAATGGGCTGTTAAACAACAATTTTGAGCACGTTTGAGAGTACAACAACCGTATAGTATCGGAACAAGTAATAATAACTCTATCGGGGGTACACCTTCTTCGGCCAGTTAAACTGCGCACTTTCTTTAAGGCCATCTATTTAAACAAACTTGAACTGATGTATTACAAGATACTTCGGTTTTTAACTCTTAGATGTCTCTACCATAGGTTTAATTGCTCCATCTATAGGGGTAAACTATAATTATTTCATAAAGAAATTTGTATTTTTGATGTTTGTTAACCTGGTTCTTAGGATTGTTTTTTAAATATGTATCAAAGTTGTCAACACACTAGCTGGTTCCTTCTTCAATAGTAATCAACCTACTAGAAACTTGTAAATATTTTCCCTAGCCAATTAAAGTTGGAATTGTGTAGAGAAATCCATCCTATCAGTAAAGAGTTTTGGAAGCTTCCCTTTGAAAGTACTATAAAACTAGGCGCTTTGGGGCCGTATTGTCTGAAATGCTCCAGTGTGAGAAGGGTGTATTGACGTGAACCAGGAGGCAGGGGCCGCGGGTGGGGTTCGGAAGGACCAGCAACTCAAGGTTATGGCAGAATTTTCATAAACATGTGATAGCTCCTGCGGATAGCGCGAGGGGAAGGTTTCAACCTCTTTTATTTATGTAACGTTCTAAATCTGGTGGTTTAAATGTAGATTTTTCGGCAAGTCTGAGGACTCTATTTTATTCCCTACTGGGAAATATGTAATGTAAGGGAACAAAGAGCGATTACCCTCTGTTGGTTCCCATGCAACTTGACATGGGGTGACTAAAGTTTTTCGAAACCCCTAAATTCCTTTAATCACATCTGGCTTTAATATTTCTTTATTAGTCACCCCGCTGTAGAATAAGTTTAGCCTCTGTATCATTGGGCCAGAAGCCCACTTAGGGTTTTATCTATTTCTATACGGATGGTAAGTGTTTCACCTCCTACCCTTTTGTTTATGGCCAGTCATATTCAACCTTTTCTTTTACGCTAAGGCCACTTAGGATGGGCAATTATGCCCCTGTAAATTTATTATTGTATGTAGAATTGTTTCTGGTGTTAAGTCCACTTGAGGAACAGAAAGTTATAAACTGTTGAGCAGTAGATAAGCCCACCTCGGGGCTACTTGGTGTAAATACTTTAAACGAGAACAACCGATGGATTGTCAGGTGTAACTCAGTACGCAATATACGAAATGTATGCCTTTGCAAGGCTGGACTGCAGTACATTTTGGAGCTCAGACTCCTATGTTGTATAAATGATCAGAGCAAAACATGTTCTTTGTAAAATACTGTTACTGTCAAGAACAATGATGTTCCTTTCTATGTAAATCAACCAAGGTATTAACAATTATAGATTTTGTACCTGATTTTCGGACTTGATGTCATTGTTATTGCTAGAGCTGACGGGCTTATTAGTATTGTTATTATTCATTCAGATTTTCTATTTATCAATTTCAAAGTAGAAAAAAAGGAAAGAAATGAAATTTCAAAATGTGATGTTAAGTTATGCCTAGTTAGTTCCTCGTCCACTCACTGAAACCAGGCTCTTCCTTATCCTATGTGAGCCACGGAACCACCGTAACAAAATAATAATAATAATAATAATAATAATAATAATAATAATAATAATAATAATAATAATAATAATAATAATAATAATAATGATGATGATGATGTGACAATCAACGCCGAGTGCAGGATGGCCGGCAATAATGCCAGCGCGGCGGTGACGATGGGGACGGGGTCAGCATCGAACAAGACAACAGCGCCGGCCAAACAGTAAACATATTTTCATTTCTTCTTTCTCTTGTTATTCCTTTGCTGTGAACACTGACGGTAGAGACGGTGTTCACAGTCCACTTCTACGTTCTACTCGCTACAACGAACAAACCCCGACTTTTAGCCTTCCCTCTATGGCGAGGGGAGAGTATTCACATTCGTCGTTAATTCGTGATGTTTTGTGATCAATGATGTAGAGCAGTGGTTCTCAAACTGTGGCAGGGGTAACCCTAGGGTTACACCTGAGACTTTTTTGCCGGCTTGAGTGGCTCAGACGGTTGAGGCGCTGGCCTTCTGACCACAACTTGGCAGGTTCGATCCTGGCTCAGTCCGGTGGTACTTGAAGGGTGCTCAAATACGTCAGCCTCGTATCAGTAGTTTTACTGGCACGTAAAAGAACTCATACGGGACAAAATTCCGGCACCTCGGCGTCTCCGAAAACCGAAATAGTGGTTAGTGGGATGTAAAGCCGTTATTATTATTATTATTATTATTATTATTGTTATTATTATTATTATTATTATTATTATTATTATTATTATTATTATTATTATTATTATTATTATTATTATTATTATTATTAGACTTTTAGTGGTGATACGCGAGCAGCCTTCAGGGGAAAATATGAAGAAAAATTTAAATATGGAAATTAATAAATAAAAAAGAAGAAAGTTAAATATGCACATATGGAGCCACGGATCGCTTGAAAGTTTCATCTGGATTAAGACAGATCAGAACACTCTCACGACATGCAGGCACACCCATTTCATTGACATTTTGATGGTTCGCAATGTCTGAATTCCAGAATTAAGGTACATATTACTATATATACAGCACATGTTTCATAACATAACCTCACAAATAATACGATCGTAAATAATAATAATAATAATAATAATAATAATAATAATAATAATAATAATAATAATAATAATAATAATAATAATACGAGCTCGATAAAATTAAAGAATAATGTTTTCAAGTTATATCAGTCTATTACACTTGCGTCAATATTATCCTTGATACAGTCCGACTCACTGGCTGGTCAGCGTACTGGCCTTCGGTTCAGAGGGCCCTGAGTTCGATTCCCGGCAGGATTGGGGATTTAACCTTCATTGATTAATTCCAAAGGCCCGGGGCTCGGTGTTTGTGCTGTCCCCAACATCCCTGCAACTTACACACCACATATAACACTATCCTCCACCACAATAACACTCAGTTACCTACACGCGGCAGATGCCGCCCACCCTCATCGGAGGGTCTGCCTTACAAGGGCTGCAATCGGTTAGAAAAAGCCATACGAAATTACTATGATATCCTTGATACAGACTGAAACTCTTAAATTTCTTGTGATGTGTTATAAAAATATATTTAATTTCACAATATCGTCTTATTTACGACGTACATTTAAAATAATGTTTTATAATCAATTAAAATGCCTTAATAATTAACCAGATACTCATCTTTCAACACATCATTTGATGGGGGTAGTTTGCAATATTAGCCATGAGTGAGGGATACAATCACACAATAGTTCGAGAACCGTTGATGTAGAGCAATATGAGACGGAACCATTCCCGGTTCGTAGTCAATACGCACCTTAACAGCCTGGCCCGAAGCCACATGAGCAAGTGATTCACTAATAAGGTTACCTGCCAACTAGGACAGTGTAATCCAAGGCCTATTTCTGACATATAAACATAAGTCGCACGTGCTATCTTGTTGGGGGAAAAGGCTCACTTTAATGGAAAGGTCGTGTTCCGCGCGTGACGCACAAGAGAAAGGGACTGCAATTAACATGTACAAAGCTGGGGAAACAGTTCACTGTGCTTTGTTTATACACAAACAAACCACTAAATAAACATGTGGCCTTCCTAACAGAGTACGATAGTTATCACCGGACCTGAGACCTTTACGCTTGAAAAACGAAGTTTCAGGCGCCTAAAATACTAAGACAATAAAAATTCGGCTTTAAAGTATCACGATAAAATTACTTTTGTATAAACAAATTTACGATAGTTAAATTTGGTAAATTTGTGACATGAGAAAATAGTAGTTAAACTTGTGTCCTCGTTCGGAGACAGTGCAGTCCTCTGCAAGTACACCTCCAATGGAGGTGATACCAGCCCTCCTGCCATTGTTAAATATCTGGCAGTACCGGGAATCAAACCCAGGCTCCGAGGGTGGCAGCTAATAGTGATAGCCATTACGCTATGGAGGCGGAAAAAAAAGAAATTAGTGCCACAGAAACATTCACTTTTGTCATATGAAGAAATATTGCTCGAAATATAATTTTTATTCCCTGACGAAATTTGATGTGGTAATTCTACTGCCGAGAAACTTAAAAAGCAGTCATATGAACAGCCTCTAAAAACTCACTCGGTTATTGAACAGAATAGAAACTAAAATTACTACAATTGTTAATGTTCAGTGGAGTGAAAACTTGCTCGACAATGCGCGAAGTGTGCGAAGAGCAAAGCAGTAGCTCCAGTAAATTGCTTAGGAATGCGACAGGGACACTAGCCGAGATCCTTCGAGGATGCTGAAAACGGCCCACAATGGGAAGGTCCCCCTAGTGTGACCCAAAAAATGGAAACTTGGAGATCCATGATCAAGAGTCTTCCACTGGCCTATATAACAAAAGCGAAGTTGGGGTAGTGTGTATCAGCCACGAGACAGTCACGAGACAGTCACGGAACTGTCATTCGGGAGTGCATTATCGACGAGCGAGTCAACGGGCTCGACCGTGTGAATCGAGTTCTGGGATTGGATGTGTACTATTCTGAGGATAACACTGCGCTGTGAGAAGCCCTGTTGGAGAACAGTAGTTCGACGCAATGTAGATCTGTGTGGTCCGTCATGTCCGTGAGTTCAAAATGTGGAAGTGGAAAACTCAAGCTCGAGTGCTCTTGTATTAACTGTACATGATTCAATCATGAAATCATTAATGCAGTCATTCAACTCATTCAATTCATTTATGAAACTCTCTCCCAAGCTGGTGGTTATTCGTGACTGGGAGAGAGGATTTTTCTTTTTTTCATTCAACAATTCATTCACGAATACTTCCTCCCCAGTTGGTGGCTATCAGTGAGTGGGTGAGAAGAGTGTTTATTCATTCATTCATTCATTCATTCATTCATTCATTCATTCATTCATTCATTCATTCACGAACGCAATCATGAAATCATACATCCACCAATTCATTTGGCATTCATTAATTAGAATGTATGTTGTAATTATAGAATTCCGTTAAAGTATGTGCAACAATATATACAATAAATTCTACTCTATTCTATTCTAATAACTGAACATAGCAGTTTCAGTCAATTTGTCTGGCTCTTCGGCTGAATGATTAGCGTACTCGTCTTCGGCTTAGATGGCCCTCGATTCGATCCCGCCCATGCCGGTGATTTTAACTGGGTGTGATTAATTCATCTGGTTCGGGAAATGAATGTTTGTATTGGTGTTAATACACTTTTCAGCTACATAAAACAGACCACACTACCAACCACCAGTGAATACACCCCTCCAAATAGTATTGGCGTCGGGTAGGGCATCCGGCCATAAAACCGGACCAAGAAGAAATGGGGAAGAGACCAAAAAGAAGCATTAGCAGTGGATTTAAACAAATTTATTTGGTAGTAAAAATGCTACCTTCCTAAGGAGGCATTTTATTGTTAGGACTGTTACAATCCGCAATAATACAGTAACGTTCTGCTAATCTGAACCGTGATAATTTCAAAACTCGGTTAATCCTAACTAAAAAAGTTGTAATGACATGATAAAATGCATTTTTGAACGAAAACCATTTCTATTTTTATTATTCATGAACGAAATCAATACTGTATAAAGTATTTTTTCACTCTGTATTACGACAGAAATTTGAGGCAGAAATCATCAACAACATTATCATTATCAGGCTGAGATCTGAATCCAAGCATCTGCCTGGTGTGAAAATGGGAAACCATCGAGAACCATCTTTAGGGCTGCCGACGGTAGGATGCGAACCTACTACCTCCACTCCAGCAAACCGGGTGCAGATATTTACGGCCTTCCTCCAGGTCGTCCTGTCATTCCACAGCTGATGGTCTATAGTTTGCTGCCAATTTGAATCACGTTTGTCAAACTCTTAAAAAATTCACCTTTCCCAACCGCAACGAGGCCTACCTCTGCAGCTCTTACCAACAACATTCCTTTCGTATTTGAAGTCATCATTCTCATATGTACATACCGTCGTAAACTGATTAATTCAAAGGTTTCCAACAGACTCTTGCCCAATACAATCCTTATTTTGCCTCTCCTTTCTTTTGGAGACAAGTGCTTGAAACGTTCTGAACAACATCGAAAATAAGAAAATGACACTACAAACTTAAGGACTGTTTCAAAATGTACACAGAAAAGAAATCCCCGAACAGGACTTTTTTTTTTTTTTTTGCAAGTGCTTTAAAGTCTCTGGGCAACGATGGAGTAGGAAAGGAAAGGGCCGGCATGGAAGCGGCTGTGACTTAAATTAAGGGTCAGTCCAAGCATTTGCCTGGTGCGAAAATGGGAAACCATAGAAAACCATCTTCAGGGCTGCCGACGGTAGGGTTTGAACCCACTACCTCCTGAATGCAAGCTTACAGGTATGTAACTCGAACCACGTACAAACTCGCTCGGTGAAAAGGGAATAATGGCAGTTAATGAGTTAAGGTACAATCCAAGCATCTGCATGGTCTGAAAATGAAAAAAAACTCGGAAACTTGTATTCAAGGCTGCCAATTATGAAGTTCGAAACCATCATCGTCGGAAGGCAAGAAACAGCTACTCAGTCACGTCTCCATGTTTTGTCTACTTCAGCTCTTAACAGTTCCTGTCTCTCGAGTCTTATCGCGACTGCAGTTACAGCCCACACTCACGGTCTGTGCACAGGGATCAGAACAAATCAAATCCCAGTGATCGGCTGACAACTCAGCTCTCTCGCGTTAATTTCCTCTCGCTCTTCGCAATCAGTCGTAGAGTAAGAGAAGAAGGTGAAGAAGATGACAATATTAGTTCGGCTCCATGGCTAAACGGCTCGCGTGGTGGTGTTTGGTTCAAGACCAAACCAAATCCCACGGCACTTAACGCCTTTCAAAGGGCCTTGGCCTGCCAAGCGACCGCTGCTCAGCTTTAAGGCGTGCAGTTTTCGAGAGGTCGTGTGGTCAGCACGACGCATCCTCTCGGCCGTTATTCTGGGCTTTCGAGGCCGGGGCCACCATCTCACCGTCAGATAGCTCCACAGTTCTAATCACGTAGGCTGAGTTGACCTCGAATCAGCCCTCAGGTCGAGAGAAAAATCCCTGCCCTGGCCGGGAATAGAACCCGGGGCCTCCAGGCGAGAGGCAGGCACGCTACCCCTACACAACGGGGCCGGTTCCTTTGGTTCAAGGGATCCCGGGTTCGATTCCCGGTCGGGTTGGGGATTTTCACCTTAATAGGTTATTTCCACTGGTACGGTGACTGGTTGTGTGTGTTGTCCTTAAATAGAAAATAACAGGAAAATAAAGAATGTGAAAAATAAGAAAATATCAGTAATAAAGTCCAAAATATTAAAAAAATACCACCACCGACAACCAAGTGCTTTATCCAAACCTGGGCGTGGACGACCCGGTCATTGCCCCCACCTCCGACATACATCCTGAGCCAAAATGTCCTCATGGTAGGGTGGCTAGTTTCTTTCCGCAGTGACCAGAGCCAATATAGTGTAACTTCGGAGATCCCATGGGATCCGGTGTTAATGTTTATATATGTTAAAGTGAAAGCGGGTCGTTAGGGAACACACACCTACCGTAGCGAATGTATAACATCGCTAACATGGTCATCAATTTGAAAAGTGGTACGAGGGCTGGAACGGGGTCCACTCAGCCTCGGGAGGTCAACTGAGTAGAGGTGGGTTCGATTCTCACCTCAGCCATCCTGGAAGTGGTTTTCCATTGTTTCCCACTTCTCCTCTAGGTAAATGCCGGGATGGCACCTAACTTAAGGCCACGGCCGCTTCCTTCCCTCTTCCTTGTCTATCCCTTCCAATCTTCTCATCGCTCCCGCAAGGCCCCTGTTCAGCATAGCAGGTGAGGTCGCCTGGATGAGGTACTGGTCATCCTTCCCAGTTGTATCCCCGACCCAGAGTCTGAAACTCCAGGACACTGCCCCTGAGATGGTAGAGGTGGGATCCCTCGTTGAGTCCGAGGGAAAAACCGACTCTGGAGGACAAAGAGATAAATAAGAAGAAGAAGAAGAAGGAGAAGAAGAAGAATACACGTCCACTAGCGAAAGTGTACCGTCACTGGCTGTACAGTACGACCGTTCGGCCGTGCACGCCATAGAACAGACTAGCAGCAAATGCGAGTGTAGCTGAATACGGCAGTGCAGTTATGGTTGAATGACGAATGTACAGTGGAACGCGGAAAGCCCAACTATAAAAATATTCCACGTACAGAGAAAAAATACGAGTCGCTTCATAAAATGAAAAAAAAAATCGTAAATAGGAAGGTCATATCCCAGTGGTCTCTGATAGTAAAACAATATCGATTGCTTTTTAACAATAAACGATAAAATCTGCTACTATTGTCTTGCTGAAGCATTCTTTCTTTATTAGTCTACGCAAATCCTGGTTAGTGATAAAACTCCTTGATCTAACATAGCACGGAAGCATAGCATACGAGCTCCATGGCTGAATGGTTAGTGTGATGGCTTTTTGGTTCAGGGCGTCCCGGGTTCGATTCCCGGCTGGGTCGGAGATTTTAACCTTCAGTGGTTTATTTCGATGGCTCTGGGAGGGGGGGGGGGCTGGGTATGTGTGCCGTCTTCAGCATTAAATTCATCGCAGGTAAGGCCCCATCCTCATAGACGCGCAGGTCGCCTGTAGGGAGTCAACTCAAAGACCTGCACCAGGCTTCCTCGGAGGCCACATAAGCGTATCTCGAAGGGTGTGTGGCCCCGCAGAACGGGGACTCTGTTCGTGTCGTATCACTGGCCTAACATCCGAGAGATTATTAGTCAATATTTTATTAGTATACCACCTTGGTTCACATTTCCTACCTCGAAGTGGGGAAAGTATACAGTCACTAGGGATGGTGCACAATTCCTAGAATGTTTATTAAAACTTAGGATCAATAATACACTTGCACTAAAGAGGCCAGTGAAGGGACGGTACTCCTTAACCGTAAGTTCTACCATCAATACAGCATACACATATTTGATATGTGGAGCACGTGGTAACGTTTTAAGTCTATTGCAGATATGCTACACCGTGCATGTAAGGACTAAATACAAACAGTAAGACTAAGAAAACAGCAACACAGTATTCCTCCTCGAGCGAGGAAGGTTTTCCATGGTACAGCTCTGAACTTACTTAGGAACATTAACACACACTCGATAACAGAAGTCGACAAAGGTGAGAGTGACATACCGCGGGTGTGAATTCAACACCTTTCGATAAGTGGCCCTCGCTTAGCGAAAAAAAGAAATGAAGTCGAAATTTGTTCTTGCACCTTTGTTGTTCATAGTTTACATGGGTCATGGAGTCCGACTCGTTGGATGAACGGTCAGCGTACTGGCCTTTGGTTCAGAGGGTCCCGGGTTCGATTCCCGACCGGGTCGGGAATTTTAACCTTAATTGGTTAATTCCACTGGGGCTGGGTGTATGTATTGTCTTCATCATCATTTCATCCTCATAACGACGCGCAGGTCGCCTACGGGAGTCAAATAGAAAGACCTGCACCTGGCGAGCCGAACCCGTCCTGGGATATCCCGGCACTAAAAGCCATACGACATTTCATTTCATGGATCAAGGAGGTATTCGGTTTGATGAAAATGTAGACCTACTAAGCAGTTCGGGCTATGCTGACGACTTTGTCTTAATAGCAGATAGTGCCAAAAGCCTGCAGTCTAATATCTTGAAACTTGAAAATAGGTGCAATGAGTATGGTATGAAAATTGGCCTTTTGAAGACTAAATTGATGTAAGTAGGTAAGAAATCCAAGAGAACACAATGTCACATTGGAAATTCGAAGCTGGAACAGGTAGGTATTTTCAAGTATTTAGGGTGTGTGTTCTCCCAGAATAGCAGTACGCCTATAGTAAGTGAGATTGAATCAAGGCTCAGTAAAGCTAACGCAGCGAGCTCGCAGTTGCGATTAACAGTATTCTATAACAAGGAAGTTAGCGCCCGGACGAAACTCTATTTACATACGTCTGTTTTCAGACCATCTTTGCTTTAGGGGAGTGAAAGCTGAGTGGACTGAGGATGTCTTATTCATAAATTAGAAATAACAGACATGAAAGTAGCGAGAATGATTCCTGGTACAAACAGATGGGAACAATGGCAGCCGGGTACTCGGATTGAGGAGATAAGGGATAAGTTAGGAATGAACTCGATGGATGAAGCAGTGCACATAAACCGGCTTCCGTGGTGAAGTCATGTGAGGCGAATGGAGAAGGATAGGTTACCTAGGAGAATGATGGACTCTGTTATGGAGGTTAAGAGACGTAGAAAGAGACAAAGACGACGAAAGTTAGATTCGGTTTCTAAGGATTTAAAGATAAGAGGCCACAGAACTAGTTACAATAGAGGATTGCGGCGCCGGTTAGTAAATTCTTGCTACTTGTTTAACGTCGCACCGACACAGATATGTCTTATGGCGACGATGGGATAATAAAGGCCTAGGAAGTGGAAGGAAGCAGCCGTGGCCTTAATTAAGGTACAGCCCCGGCATTTGCCTGATGTGAAAATGGGAAACCACGGAAAACCATCTTCAGGGCTGCCGACAGTGGGGCTCGAACCCACTATCTCCCGATTACTGGATACTGGCCGCAGTTAAGCGACTGCAGCTATCGAGCTCGGTAGTTAGTAAATTCACAGAGGCTTGCAGACTGAACGCTGAAAGGCATAACAGACCATAATGAAGATGTATGTATGTATGTATGTATGTATGTATGTATGTATGTATGTATTCATATTGTAGGCCTATTAAAATCCTAGAGTTATTTGTGAAATGTTACAGTACACCAATGGACGTCATAATCTCAGTTAGAAAATCATAGGAAGTGCCATAATCTGAGTGATGTGAACTAGGATTACTACTTTTATATTTATTCCTAGAATAACAAATACGAATGTAAATACTGAGATGTGGTGTTGGCGGCGTACGCTGCGAATATTTTGGGCAGAGAAGGAAAGGAATAATAAAAGAAAGGTACAGCCTTGTTGATACCACTGAGGAAAGGAAGAGTCAACTTGTCGGCCACATGATAAGACATTCCATTTGGTGCATCACGCTACTGGAAGGATGTGTTGAAAGCAGAATATGCAGAGGAAGCATCAGATATGGACGACCTTATCAAGAAATCAAACAACTGGATGAAAGAATGTAGCCAACACCCTGCTTCTGTGTTACCTACCAACCTTTGTACCGAGAAGTTGACGATCATGAATGATTGAAATATTAAGAAGACATTACTTTTAGGTATATAGTCACCGAGCGAGTTGGCTCTGTGGTTAAGGGCGCAGCTGTGAGCTTGCATTAGGGAGATAGTGGTTTAGAATGTTTTCGTAAAACTCACAAGAGAATCTCTGAGTTGGACCACATCGATCTCAATGAAACTTGGGTGAATGCCCAATTAACATATCCTAAATTTAACGGTAATAATAATTTGCCGTAAAATGAATCCTTAAAAAAATAGCTGGGTGTCTGGAAGCAGTTAGCTGACGTGACCTGCAGTTCTAAAGTTTCATAGAACACTTTATAGGGGCTACCAACAAAGACAATTTTGCAACAGAATTTCAATGATATAGATGTTGATTCCCGTAGGGAACCTGAAATATTTGTTCCAAATGAGTAAATTTATAATACCAATATAAATGGTCCGTTATTGGACATTGCTAAGTTGGGCGAAACGCTAGCAACCAGGAATGAGTTAGCTGCAATAATGTCTAATGACGGACCATTTATAATGGTATTACAGAATTTCAAGTTACACAAACCTATTTTACTTACACACACAATATACGAATATATCAAACTATTAGGGTTTGCTTCTTGTTTAAAGGGGTCTAACGTCTAGATCATCGGCCCACTATTAGGGTTTAATACTTCGTTATCGTTAACGGAAGCTAAAATATTATGTGGTATGTAATCTTGGCCACACTCAGGTAAGTAAACATGCATGCCATTAATACAATAGTTTAGTACAAAGTGCTGAGTTCCTGTTCAGAATCACACATTTTGTCATGCTATGGTCATCCATCCTATGTAACGACGGCAGCGTGCAGCGGTGTTCTGATGTCTTAATTGGTCATCCAGGAAAGATTCATTGCAACCAGTTAGGTCCAACCCAAACAGTTCTCTTGTCAAAGTGATCACTGGACCCATTTTCCTTACGTTTCATGAAATTCCTCGGGTTTTCTTCTTTTTAACTTGGGTATACACGCCAGTCTAGTAAAGGAACAGGTCTCTTTGAAGGACTATGAAACAATTTGTATGACACAAGGCCGTTAATATGCTGCAATTCTTTGATGTATCCTCGCATATCTTGATTAAAAACATAAGGCGTGATCAAAACGTTTCCGTTTGAGGGCCTTGCTGAAGCGGACATGCAACGTAGTGCAACTCCGATGCGGGTATATAAGTGGTGGTGGTGATTATTGTTTTTAAGATGAAGTACAACTAGGCAACCATCCTCTGCGGGTATATAAGCACGGACATGTAGGCAAAGGGGTTAGTGTGGTAGTCGTGCCGTGCAGAGGTGCGTGAGTTAAATGCAGCCACGTTAACTATGGCGATGTTATTTCCAAATGCGTCCAAACAGGACCAATGTGCTCTTATTCTATTATTGGCTGCCGAAGGGCAAACGCGCATCGGAGAATGAACACTGTGTATGGGGCAGCATGTCTGTCGAAAACCACCCTTGAGGGACGGTGCATAAAGTTCCATGCAAGACGCCGGTCGATCTGGGAGTCCAACAACTAGCGGGCAGTGGATGAGGCACTCGAGCACCCGCCCTATAGTCCTGATCTCTCCCCATGATATTATCACGTCTTCGGTCCCCTCAAAAAGGCCTTGAAGGGTCGACGCTTCCTGTCGAAGGAGGATGTGCAGCAGGACGCGGTGTTTTTCCACACGGGGATCTTCAACCTGGTGCGTCGGTAGGATTGGTACCTCAACACTCACGGCGATTTTGTCTCATTGGCATACCGATTCAGGAATATACGGCCGTCGAACGGAAACTTTTTGATCGCCCCTTATAAAATTACAGAAGATACTCATTACCCTCTGCGTTCTTGCTTTCTTCAAAACAAGGTATTTTTCTTAGTTCGTGTTGCACCACTTTTTAACGTCCAAAGTCTCAGAATTCTTTTTTCTTTCTTTCTTGTCCTGTTACTCTTTTTTTTTTTTTTACATGCCCAACGACTTCATCAATACTGACTGAAATGTCAATGACTGATGTCATTTTAACATAAAGTAAATATGTAAACACTGACAATGGTTAAAACAGTGTCTAATGCTCTTTTTAAAAAGTCACACTTTAGTTTGTAAATGACTATTGAAAGTCGCAATAGATACTGCACAAACCACCATGTTGTTTACTGCACTATTGGAAATGTCACGAGGAGACGTGGGAAACAGCAAGGTAAAGCGCAGTTTGAAATCAAGGACGACAGTCAGAGTACATCATGCAGTCGTCTTCAGAATGGAGCCTTCTGTCACGACGTAACTAATGTTAACAGCTACACAAAGTAGTATCATTAAATTTAAGAACGATCATTTCCAATCAGTGTGGTGAAAGACGGCGGTGTGATATTAGAAGCTGAGCCGCAAGGTGACGGGCGTGTCCCCTGGCTTGACGTAGATCAAACGACCTGTAACACACTTGGCGTAGGTCGCCGCGGCCTTGCTTTCGTCCCGCCTGGGCGCTGTCTGGGTCTTTCAACTCACCGATAACGCACTCAGGTACGTCCGCTTATTGCACGGACCCTCAGAAAGTGACGATTAGGGTCCAGATTTCTATGATGTATTATTTTTATTCTGGTCTCTTTTTACAAACTTCAAAGCTAAATTAAAGAAACATTTCTAGCTGTCCGGCTCCATGGCTAAGTGGTTAGCGTACTGGACTTTGGTCACAGGTTCGATTCCAGGCAGGGTCGGGAATTTGAACCATCATTGGTTAATTTCACTAGCACGGGGGCTGGGTGTATGTGTCGTCTTCATCATCCTTTCATCCTCATCACGACAGGCAGGTCGCCTACGGGCGTCAAATCAAAAGAACTGTACCTGGCGAGCCGAACATGTCCTCGGACACTACCGGCACTAAAAGCCATATGCCATTTAATTTTCATTTAATTTCTAGCTTTGTGAACACGATTACACGGTTTTATTGTACATATAAACGCATATTTTCCTCTATTTTAACATTGTCATATCTGACGAATTATTTGTATAAAATCATATTTTTATTCATACTATAATAGTTTTAGCAGTTGACTTAACTTCATTCACCACTGACCTGATCTGCATTTAGGGCTATCACATTATGAATTATTTACCAAGTCTTTTCTCAAATGATTTCAAGGAAGTCTGAAATTTATCGAACATCTCCCTTGGTAAATTATTTAAATCACGAACTCCTCTTCCTATCAATGAATATTTGCCCCAATTTGTCCTCTTGAACTCCAACTTTGGCTTCATATTATGATTTTTGGATAGTGGCTTTACGTCGCATCGACACAGATAGATCTTATGGCGACGATGGGATAGGAAAGGCCTAGGAGTTGGAAGGAAGCGGCCGTGGCCTTAATTAAGGTACATTCCCAGCATTTGCCTGGTGTGAAAAAGGGAAAGCACGGAAAACCATCTTCAGGGCTGCCGACAAGTGGGATTCGAACCCACTATCTCCCGGATGGAAGCTCACAGCCGCGCACCTCTACCCGCACGGCTAACTCGCCCGGTCTGTAGCTGTCTTACTTTTAAAAACTCCTCGGAAGCTTATTCGTCTATTTATTTATTTATTTATTTATTTATTTATTGTATGGGCTATGCCTGCCCCATCCCTTGGCTGAATAGTCATCGTTGAGGCCTTCGGTTCAGAGGGTCCCGGGTTCGATTCCCGGCCGGGTCGGGGATTTTAATCGCGTATGATTAATTCTTCTGGCTCGGGGACTGGGTGTTTGTGTTTGTCCTCACACACTTTTCTTGATATTCAGACAACACAGCGCCCTATCAACCAGTACAGAAAACACGCAATAGTGATTACATCCCTCTATATAAGGTTGGCGTCAGGAAGGGCATCCAGTTGTAAAACAGGACCAAAACACCATGTGCGACACAGTTCGCACCAGCGACTCCACAAGGCGTGGAAAAAGTGATAAAAGAGGAAGATTTATTAGATATGCCTGTAACAGAGTTGTACTCCAATTACAACAAGCATTACACAGTTGATATTACAATAGTATAATTTAAAAAAAAAATAAAGAAAGAATAGATTTAAAGACTTGGCATACACAGATCAGATGTATGCTAATATCATTCCGCGCCATCTTTCCACTGACAGCCAGATTATTTGGCTTATTGCTGGCTCGCCACTCAGCGGGCTGAGATTCGGATTCCTAGTTGAGATTTTTATCTCGTGTGGCATCAGGAAAGGTATCCCGCTTTAAACCGCCGGCGAATACCAAAATGAGTCTGGGTGGCTCCAGCAACCCCAGCAGTAACTGGAATAAGCTGAAGAAAGATTTTGTTGTTGTTTATACGTAGGCCTATTTACCGTCGCATTAACACATCCAAGACCGGGCGAGTTGGCCGTGCGGCTAGGGGCGAACGGCCGCTTTCTCCTCATTCCTAGGGCTTTCCAATCCCATCGTCGCCATAAGACTTATCTGTGTCGGTGCGACGTAATGCAAATAGCAAAAAAGAAAAGAAAAAAAACACATCCATTTTTTCGGCGACGGAGGATTTGAAAGAAAGCGGCCGTGGCCGTAATTATTGTATAACCCCCAGAATTTTCCTTATGTAAAAAGTTGAAACCACGGAAAACCATTTTCAGGGCTGCCGATGGTGCAATTTGAGCCCACTATCTCCAGAATGCAAGCTAACTGGAGAAAATGTAATTAATGGCATGTCATACCGCATATTTTGTAAAGATAAAGCAAAGTAACAGTTCTCGTCAGTCAAATGAAATGAAATGGCGTATGGCTTTTAGTTTGAAGTGTCCGAGGACATGTTCGGCTCGCCAGGTGTAGGTCTTTTGATTTGACTCCCGTAGGCGACCTGCGCGTCATGATGAGGATGAAATGATGATGAAGACAACAGATACACCCAGCCCCCGTGTCAGCAAAATTAACCAATGATGGTTAAATTTTTCGACGCTACCGGAATCGAACCTGGGACCCCTGTGACCAAAGGCCAGCACGCTAACCATTCAGCCATGGAGCCGGACCTCGTCAGTGAATACCAGTGTTATTTCAAAGCAATTAAAAAGAGATCAAAATAAAAAGGGAAAACAAAAAGAACGAGTAAAAATGAGAGGCAGGGACTCTGACCACTGAACCTGTATTTCTACTGACACTGACACACAAATTGTCAACATGTATATAAACTATTAAATTAAAAGGGTCATCTTCTCATTAAATGACGGCCAATGGCATAAACCCTTGGACACGTACCGGTATCTATCTATTCTTTACGTAGAATAACTTCGCAAAATATGAACGAAATCGGCGACTCCATATCTGTGACCTCCTCTTCTTAGCTGGTGATAGTAGTAACAGGTCTGACTTAACTCGTAACAGAAGGGGACTGTCACCTGTCAACAGGACAGTGGGTCATGGCCTACTCTTTAACCTCTGGCACAGGTTCAAATCCGCGACCTTTGAACAACTAAGGTAATGAGAAATTCGTATCCTAGCACATCGTTATAGGTTGTTCTTGTTGTTTCATTTAGGTCATCATCTTCGGATACTGAGTGCCCTCTACTTTGCACAGAGTTAAATTAGCTTGTTTTTAGCATTTATTAGGGAGAGTACTTTCCGCTGAGCGAAATTCGTATTTCACACAGCCCATTCAGGGAGAACCTATTAAAACTTAAAAACACCAGAAAAAGGAATAATTTGTAAGGGTGTCTATCCTCGCATACATGTGTTCTGATATTTCATTCTTTCATTCCGAAGATGAGACATACATTTTCTTCTTATTTACGAAGTTCAACTCCTATATTTGTATTTATTTGTTTATTTATTTATTTATTTATTCATTCGTTTATTTTAATGCTTTTACTGCCCATTCTTCATTCTCTTACAGAGTTGCACTATACCGTTCTTGGTAGCAGTCCTGAATCTTGCATTCGATAATAGCGTGTTTCTCGATTTAGTTCCGAGATTTGTTTCATTCTTGTCTGATATGGTGGAGCCTCCGTGGTTCAGGCGGCAGTGCGCCGGCCTCTCACCGCTGGGTCCCGTGGTTCAAATCCCAGTCACTCCATGTGAGATTTGTGCTTGACGAAGTGGAGGCGGGACAGGTTTTTCTCCGGGTACTCCGGTTTTTCCTGTCATCTTTCATTCCAGAAACACTCTCCAATATCACTTCATTTGTCAGTCATTAATAATTGCCCCAGAGGAGTGCGACAGGTTTCAGCAGCCGGCAAAATTCTTATCCTCGCCGCTAGATGGGGCTTTATTAATTCCATTTCTGATCCGGTCGTATGGCTGAAAACCGGCTGTGGATATTATACGAGGGGCGTACTATATTGTTTTACACTTTTTGTTGTTGTTGTTATTGTACGTCCGGGTATGGTTCACATTTCACTTTCGAAGGTGGTGACGTGTAACTAGTGTCTTGTTCCACCGTTTGGTAGCAGCACACGCATAGGGGCCAACGAATGCACTCGTCATGGCCATTTCATAACAACACTGTCAGTGTAGGAGCAAACAACATGGAAAGCAACCGTCAGGGACAGCGCTATACGACTTGGATCCTATGGAAAGAAACGTGACCACTGCAGAAATTCATCGGCGCTTGATGGCAGTCTGTGGAGAACACGCGCCGTCGCGGAAAACAGTGTACAACTGGGTGGAAGGTTGGAAAACAGGGCGCACTTCGGTGGACAAGGGAACCAGTTCTGGAAGGAATGTGAGAGGATCGGGTATGAGACGAGATGAATTTGTCGTGGTGGTTTTTTATGACAGGATGCCCTTCCTGACGTCAATCTCATCAGAGGAATTAATGAGATGAAATGAATGGCGTGATATATGATAGTAGGAAGGGAGAGGGTGAAACCCGGTGCCGGCACATAGCCTACTACTGTCAAATAGCACCGAGGGGTGTGCTCGAAGCGTAACGCCAGCATGCGACGAACGAATCACCCTCAACAGCGTCATATGGCCTCACTCCATATGAGCATTGCGGAGGGGTTTGGAATTTAATCCAGGCTTTTGACACGCAATCTAGTGATAAGAAATTGTATACTACCGCCTCCCATACCCTGCTGGCCAACATTCTGATACCGTGCGAGTTGGCCGTGCTGTTTGGGGCGCGCAACTGTGAGCTCGCATCCGGGAGATAGTGGTTTCGAACCCCACTGTCGGCAGCCCTGAAGATGGTTTTCCGTGGTTTCCCATTTTCACACCAGGCAAATGCTGGGGCTGTACCTTAATTAAGGCCACGACCGCTTCCTTCCCATTCCTAGGCCTTTCCTGTCCTTTCGTCGCCATAAGACCTATCTATGTCGGTGGGACGTAAAGAAAAAAAAAATTCTGGTGGTGACATTTTTTCGACCAACGGGGCTCTAACCAGCTAACCGCGGTTTTAAACACTTTAGACTTCAACGCCTTAACGATCGTGGGCACCAGGCGAGGGGTAGGTGGATGAAAGATACGGTACCCTATTATCGCCGATCCACAAGAAATGAGTGTGAATGCGTACAATGCTCTAAAGCTTTAGAACTGATCAAAATAACGTTGGCAGCTGTGAGCTTGCATCCGGGAGATAGTGGGTTCGAACCCCACTGTCGGCAGCCCTGAAGATGGTTTTCCGTGGTTTCCCATTTTCACACCAGGTAAATGCTGGGGCTGTACCTTAATTAAGGCCACGGCCGCTTCCATCCCATTCCTAGGCCTTTCCTATCCCATCGTCACCATAAGACCTATCTGTGTCGGTGCGACGTAAAGCAAGTAGCAAAAAAAATTACGTTGCACTGACTGTTATTAGTTGATGTGTTATCTGACTCTTCTGCTGCCACTCATCCCCGTTAGATGGCATTACTGCTTCAGTTACAACAACTAACCCGACAACGACAGGTACAATAGCTAGTTAATAAACTGGCGTTGCTCGGTAACAGTAGAGGCAGATGAGCGTGGGGGGCCATGCACGCTCGGTTTCCGCTACACTGTTCGGTGCCAGGCACGGGTGGCCTTTGCAAAGCCGCTCTCTGTGTAATTGGTGGGAAAGAATAGCACGTTTTATGTATATGGCCTTGCAAACTATCTGACGCATATCTATGTCTCCGGGTTTGTTGATGTTAGGAACGGTCAAAACATCATTGACTTATGATAATAATCAACAGGAGAGTTTACCATGAGAACTGCAAATGTGTATTCTTCTCTTTTATCTTTATTTGTACGCGGATAAGCTAACCTCGTCAATCTAGAATACTTGTCATTGTGGAATGACATGCTACCATATTATCTCTGACGCCAGCAGCAGCCGCAGTATATACAGTAAGTGACAAAATGATTAAAATCGGAACGGAGATCCCGTGATGATAGAAACGTTAGAGTGTGCGTATGTGGTGACAGAGCTCATACCTACGACGATCTAAATCAGGAGGCGAGGTGTACGTCATCCATAATAATAATAATAATAATAATAATAATAATAATAATAATAATAATAATAATACCATCGTCACCATAAGACCTACCTCGGCTATTTAAACTGCGCGCCTTCCCTAAGACCATCTATGCTGACGGACTTGAACTTGTAAACTGCCAAAGACTTTGTCGTCTACCGTTAGATGGCTAGACCATCGATTCGTAACTACTTGATAGAGTAATGTTTATTTTGGAGTTGGTAAAGCTGGTACTGAGGACTGTTCTTTAATGTACCGAAGTTGTCAACACTTCAACTGGTTCCTCCTCGACTGTAATCTACCTATCAGACTCTTGGAAATATGTTCTCTAGCCAATTAAAACCGGGAGTGTGTACAGGAATCCAGCCTATCAGCAAAGAGTTCTGGAAGCTTCCTCTTACGGAACTATAAAAGCCGGTCACTTTAGATCATAATGAACCCAGATCAACTTGTAATTATGTAAATCAAGACAATGTACTGTAAATAACAACTTATTGTAAACTAACAAGCACTGTAATAATCAAGTATAAATAGCCAAGTTCTGTAAATAGCCAAGTTCTGTAAATAACCAAGTGTAAATAGTAGACAGTTTAACAGTTGTAAATATCCTAATAACCCCCCAATAAAAAATAGAGGGGGAGGGAAGGGATATATTAAAAATACACAGTAGGCAAAACAATAAACATGTAAATGTTACAGCACAAGAAAAACAATCTTAATGTAAAAACCCAAAATTGTAAAAATGTAAAATGTATAACCAAACTGTACATATTGAAGAAATCAATAAATACTTAGTCAAGAGGTCGAGACCCCCCCCCCCAACTCCTTCAACTTAGCAAAGCTCCATCCTTCTCTACCAATCCCACCAAATCCCCAAACCCCGCCAAATCTCCTGGCCAGAGAGAAGGCGTAAACTTCTAGGTGGCCCGCCCCTTCCTTCGGGAAGGGGAATGAAAACTTCCCCCTTGGTCCTTGGGACCATAATGAGGCTTACATGCGGACACCCCAAACTTTTAGCTACCCAATAAACGTGAGATGGTCCTGCGAATGAGGCTGACGGGCTAAAATACTAACGGAGCAGGCCCCGTCTGCTCCAAACGAGTCGGCTGCTACTACTGTCCATCTCCTCTCCAAACTCCGAAGTGTCACGAAACACAAAACCCGAACTTTTTTCTCGGCCGGGTGGCCCACAACTTTACTAGCAACCCAGTCGAGCGCAATAAAGCACAAACAGGCAGACGCCTAGTTGGCAGTCGCCTCCCCACTACTACCCAACATGCCTTATGTGTTCATCCCATGGGTAGATCTCTCTATCCCAGAGCAAGAAATATACCAGGAACTCAAAACAGCAGATGCCCAGATTGTGAACGCATTCCGCGTAATAGATGCCCGCACCAAGAAATCGTCAGAACATCTACAAGTCACAGGAGAACAAGCCGAACGCCGCCTCTTCGCCACCGGAGCCACTATAAGGAATAAATCCTACGTTGTGATACCACCAACGCAGCCCATCTTAGACCAGCTACAAACAGATCCTGAGTATATTCCCATCCTCCATGAACCCCCAATCAGGACAATACCACTCACACTTTCTCTCCCTACTACAACCACTATCACAACCATCACAACTTCTGCCAGCACTCCTTCCTCAACCATAACTACCACCAGCACAACCTGCCATCCCTCCCCGGTCATGACAACAAATTCCCCCCCCCCTCGCACCCACCAACCCCCCACCCGCCAGCAGGTGACGACTGAAATGGCCCTACCGACCACACAACGCTAACCCAGCAGCCACCACCTCCCGAGTCTACGTACAGCTGCGTACTACGAATCATCACCCCGGACATCGCTGAAAGGGAAATAATCCAAGGACTTCGAGCCACAGAAGTCCCTGTAAGGCGGGCCGTAAGGATACGCAGCAATCATGGCCCAACGTACATGGTTCGACTACAACTACTGTCAGAACAAGATGTCCAGCAACTCATCACTACAGGAGCCCAAGTATTCGGCGAACACCACCGAGTGGAACCGTCCCACTCACCACCTCCACCCACCTGCCATCCATCAGTGACTGCACTTCACCGCCCCCGGCCACCCCCCACTCCAATCCCTCCATCTCGACAAGCCTATCCACCTCTCCCTCATTCAAGCTCCCACCTCCCGCCCCCACCTACAATGGATCTCCACCACTTCCTTATCACCTCTCTACACAACTGCACTACCACCCTACATCTTCTAACCTCACACCTACTCCCAGCCATCCTCATCTCATCATACCCACAGCCTAGTTATATTCAAAATCACATGTACCAATAATTGTAACCTCAATAATAATTGTATGGAAAATCTGTAAACACAAATGTATATGTAACTCTAAACACATAATAAAGCACGGAACAGCTACGCACCTTAGCCAAGAGGCCAAATGTTTACATCTCCTTAACAACCGCGCTCCCCCTTTCCATCTCCTAACTCCAACAAACCACCAAACTCCGCCAAATCTCCTGGCCAGAGAGAAGGCGTTACCTTCTAGGTGGCCCGCCCCTTCCCTTCGGGAAGGGGAATGAAAACATCCCCCTAGGTCCTAGGAGTCTTGTCTGTCTTGGGTGGTAGCGTGGCTTGTCTGAATCGCTCCAGTGGTTGAGAGTGCGACTTGACCTCAGGGAGGTAGGGGCGAGGCCTGCGTGAGGAAGATCCAGCGGCACAAAGTAATGGCAGAATTTACCTAAACCTGTGATAGCTTCTGCGGGTAGTTTGAGTGGAAGGTTTCAACCTTTTCTTTTAATGTAAACTGGTGGTTTCAATGTAGAATTTTTGGCAAGTCTGAGGACTCTGGTTCTATTCCCTACTGGGAAATATGTAATGCAAGGGAACAAAGAGTGAAGACCCTCTGTTGTTTCCTATTCAACCTTGCATCGGGTGATTAGTCTTTGAAACTTCAAAATGTTGCCAATCTTGTCTCATCCTTAAATGTTCGCCCTTTAGTCACACCTTATAGTATAGGATTAGTCTCCGTATCTTCGGGCCATAAACCCACTTAGAGTTTTAACAATTTCTATAAGGAGTGCTGCTGTTTCGCCTCCTTGTCTTTTGTTTATGGCCGGTTATGTGTAATCTTTCCTTTTGCCATTAAGGCCCCGTAGTATGGGCTATTATGCCCATGTTTACTTATTTCAGTGTGTAAATATTGTGTCCTTTTCACATTCGTCTTATGGGTGCAATATTCCCTTGTGGTAATTCCCTTTGGGAACAGTGATTAATGTAAATGGTGAGCAATGGATAATCCACATCGGGACAACTGCGCATGAACACTTCAATGTGAGGTATAATTGTTATTGCGTCAAAAGAAACTGCTTCTGCGAGGCTATACTACGGTATTTTGGAGCTCAGACTTCTGTGTAATGTAAACGCCATGAACAAACCTTGCTCTTGTAAAATATTTCTACCTGCCCGGAGCTATAATGCTCCTCTATATGTAAACTAACTTGTTAAACTATCTCTAAATTTTATACCTGATTTCAGGACTTCGCCATTTCTTGATGGATACAGTACTTTTGTATCCATCTCTTGGCACGGGCCAGAGTAAAGTGTAGCTTTCACCGAAGTCCCAGTCTCATCCATGGCTGTGACAATATGGAAGCTGCTGGGGTATGGGTGGTGCTGAGTAATGGCATTCAGAGCACTAGTGCATCTGAGTGTTATGGAAGGTGTTGCTCATAGGGTCAGTCATGCTGCAATAGCACTTTCTGACCCAGTGAGGAAAGCAATGGCAAACTACCTCACTCCTCGTCTTGCCTAGTATGCCTCATTTTGGTGTTGCCATTGGTTTTTGCGGTTTCCTTATAACCACATAACCTTTGGTGGTGCTATTTGAGGATCCAACCAGCCTCTGGGCTGATGACCTAACAGACAAGTCCATAATATTGTTGCGAGCTGACGAGCTCGTTAATAACTGGTTCCATTGTTTGTTATTCATAGAGATTTTCTATCCATCACAAAAAAATAATAAAGAAAAGAAATACAGTTAACAAATTTGTTATATTAAAAGTTGCTCTAACAATTCCTTGTCCAGTCATTCAACCCAGACGCTTCCTAATCCTCTGTGAACCACGGAAACCCTGTAACAATAACAATAACAATAATAATCTTAATATAGTTGTCCAACTTGTTCCAGGTATTTCTGGAAATGCTAGAACTCATTCTTTAGTATTGGTCACGGGTTTAATACAGTCATTTTAAGGTGATAATTCCAACCAGAGATCGACTAGGATTCGAATTTCGGCCATCCTGGTGGAAAGCCTGCGGCTAAGCAACTCCGTTATCGCACTATGATGATGATGATGATGATAATAATAATAATAATAATAATAATAATAATAATAATAATAATAATAATATTTTATTCATCGTATACCTTTTAATGCCGTGAATGTCTGAAGACATGTTCGGCTCGCCTGGTGCAGGTATTTCTAGTCGTCGCCCCTGGGGGACATACACGTCTAGGTGCGTGGTGGTGGTGGTGGTGGTGAATAAGATAATGAGATAGGGAGAGGGCGAAACCCGGTGTCGGCACATAGCCTACTCCTCTCTAAAATTACCAAGGGATCTGCTCAATGCTTAATATCGCCAACCGACGGACGACTCACCTCAGCAGCGTCATGTGCCCTCACTTCTTATCAGCACTGCGTAGAAGTTTGAAAATGAATCCAGACTTTTGGCACGCAACATTCGGAATTGTATACAACCAACTCTCCTTCCCTGCTGGCCAACATTCCGATGGTGAACTTCTTGCCACCAAAGGTACTCGAACCGGCTAATCACGTTGTTAGACCATAGGACCTATATACTTGATGCCGTAGCGATTATGGCCACCAGGCGGTAAACGAAGAAATGAAGGAAAGTTATAAATAAATAAATAAATAAATAAATAAATAAATAAATAAATTAAATAAATTAATTAATTAATTAATTAATTAATTAATTAATTAATTAATTAATTAATTAATTAAATAAATAATCGATAGGTTGATATATCACAACAGGAATATACACAGCGGAACTTACTGTAGATATCCCCTCATTTTAACACATAAGTACTTCCGATGGTCTCCATGAGGTACTTGAACCAGGGATCCTTGGATTGCCAGACTAGGGTGCTACCCATTTAGTCACGCGCTCGCTTAGTGCTTTATTAATGTTTGGTCAATAAAAGGCTCATGGAATGTCTCAAAGCCAATTTTCACTGGAATGTTTGAATATCTGGCTCAATGGCTTTGGGGGCACTCATATTCGAGGGGTCTGCTTCAAGTTCTACATGTGAGTTCTTTTTCATTTTAACATAGCCTGAAGGCTGTTTGTATCCTCAACAGCTCCACTATCAGCTGTCATAGATGGCCTAGGCGTCGCTGAAGAGGGGTAGAAGGGAAATGAGGAGCGAAGTAGTTTCCCGATGCTTTCCTCGCCAAACTAAAAGTTGCTATAAAATACCATTCTGCTAAACTCACTGAAATGCTCGCACAAACCGACCCTATGAGAGAGACTTTTTCACACCGCTCATAACAAGAACTAACTGAACAAGGAGTGGCGTTACTAGCATCGATAACACCTCGGTCACTTTCATGTTGTCAAAGCCAAGGATGAGACTGAGACCGGTCAATGAAAGTAACAACTTTGTTTAAGCCAATAACAGGAAACATTGTGCACTGTCAACACTAGGTCCTGCCAGCAAAATGTATGAAAATCATCCGTGACCTGAGGGCCTCCTTGTCAGCCGGGGTCGTATTCGGCAACATGGGTTCAGAAACCCAGCGCTATACCGTCTGAACTCATCTGTGTTAGAATGTATGCTTGCAGCTGTGTGGGTTTACACAAAGAGTCAGTACAACAATTCTAGCAAACTTACAGAGTTCTACCACACGTAATCATCGCCATAGGACCTCCAGTTTTACGTTGTGGAATGTAAACAGCAGATACGTGAATTTTCATTTTGACATCCTAGCTGTGCTAGCCGGGTTTCGAACCGCAATCATCTTGAAAAGAAGCCGGTTATGATGCCACTCAGCTACCACGCCCCTCCATTAATACAAAATGAGTCTCTCCTCCACGGTAAAGACCAAAAAGGTGATTCGAGAAGTGATAAAACGTTTTAATTTCTTTTAGAGGAAGTACAAATGGGCATCCATTCTCTATTAATACTAACCAGAAGGAAGACTTGAAGGGATCCGACGCTTCAAAAAATGAAGGTATCGGCCAAAGAAAGACAAGGGCCATGAAGGGCCTGGAATGCTCTATTACCGTCGAGGTCGGAAGAAAAAAAAGAGTTGACCAAGGGTGATCCGATAGGATAGATGAAAGTGAGAAGCCTGGCACAAGTAAGTGGAATCATTGCCAGGACTCAGCTAAGAGCCCCGTGGTGCCAAGTTAAGAGCCTCTGGTTTAAAGTCAGAGTAGAAAGAAGGGAAGACTTCATTAAGATAAGCTCCAAATTGAAAATTTTTGCGGATTTAAACAGAAATAAACATATGTGTTTATACATTTCTAAATATTTTTAGTGAGATTTGATTAAATCTGATGATGCTCTTTCAAAACGAAACATGCCATTCTATTTTAATTAAGGTGTTTCTCTTTCAGGTGTAATACTGTTACCATGTTTTCTGTTTCAGGTAGTTTATAAATTAATCTATTCAAAATTAGTTTCGGCACACTGAATGAAGAATCTAACAGTTATACATTAACTGAGTCGAAACTCAAAAGAGATGGCTCCAGATATTACAAACTGGAATAACTGTCAATCCTTAGTAACACTCATAATACACGCAATTTAAGCGTAAGTGTGAATAGTGGGTGTGTACGAGAACTTTTAGTACTACTATCTGTGGGCAAACTGTTGATAAGCGCACTTCGTCTAACAAGGTGTATGATGGGTCGACCGCGAAACAATATTCGAGCATTTGCTCGAAGTGACTGCCGCCGGCACACTAGAGGCAACGCAACACGCTGAATGTTCTTCTTAAACTTTGATAAATTGGAATTCACAAACAGTGTACTTCTTGGCTTACTATCTTCTTCTTCTTCTTCTTCTACTACTACTACTACTAATTCTTCTTCTTCTTCTTCATCATCATGCGTACTCACCATGTACATGTCCACCTCCGTAGCGTAACGGTTAGCACTATCAGCTGCCATCCTCGGAGGACCGGATTCGATTCCCGGTACTGCCAGCAATTTAACATTGGCAGCAGGGCTGGTATGTGGTTGAAATGGTACATGCAGCTCACCTCCATTGGAGGTGTACCCGAAAAGAGCTGCGCCACCTCGGGATGAGGACACGAGTTTACTTACTATGAACATTACGTTTGTTCATCAATAGCATACTTTAATTTACGTCACTGTCATTGCACGTCTCGACTACTCTATCACAAACCTACACGAAAGCAATTCAATTTACCAACCTGACCAGAAAAAATACAGGTTACTCTAAAATGTCTTCAATTGTAAGTGCACACGTTTATACAACGACTCTAGAACAATAAATAGTGAAATCTCCCAAGAACCCATTCACAACAGCGAGGTTAGAATCAGTGCCGAATCATCCAATAGGCAGAGTAGGCTGCCGCCTCTGGGCCTCGCGCTGCTAGGGGCCGCAATAGACCCCATTATGTGGCTGTGCGAACTGCGGATAGGTTTACGAACAAATTTACGAGTAGTTTCTGAATTGCAAGAAACAAATTTCATTGTTAAGCACGTATTGTCACTTGTGTAAGCGTCAAAATACTTTTAGTGAAAAAAAAAGGTTCCACCTTTACAATACTAAAGTTACTATACTGATTTCAAAAGAACATAGGCCCATACTTAATAAAATAGAACATGTTTCGTCCACTTTGGGACATCATCAGCCATTAGTAAACGACAAATAATTGAAACAACTTGCTGAATAATGGGCAATTCGACTAGCGGAATCAGTCAATGGTACTTAAATTAAAATACAAATTATCCTTGTTCCAATTATTTGTATTTTGCTAATGACTGAGATGATGTTCCAAAGTGGACGAAACATGTCCTATTTTATTATGTATATGTTATTTTGAAATGAATAAAATAACTTTTGTACTGTAAAGTGGAACTTTTTCACTAAAAGCATTATAACGATTAGTTTCTGAATTATAATCCGACTCCATGGCTAAATGGTTAGCGTGCTGGCCTTTGGTCACAGGGGTCCCGAGTTCGATTCCCGGCAGGGTCAGGAATTTTAACCTTAATTGGTTAATTCCTCTGGCACGGGGACTGTGTATGTGTCCTCATCATCATTTCATCCTCATCACGACGCGCAGGTCGCCTAAGGACGTCAAATCAAAAGACCTGCACCTGGAGAGCCGAACATGTCCTCGGACACTCCCGGCACTAACAGCCATACGCCATTTCATTTCATTTCTGAATTATAATGATGAACTGAATTCCTTTAAAATAATGGTTATCGTGCGAATAGCTCTCGTCTTTCATCCAGTTCACGAAGCATGCAGTTCGACACCTGTTACCACTGCTGACACATAAGGATGTCTCCACCGACCAATTTTAATGTCCAAATTTCCATCGGTGTCATACAGTCTCACTTTTTACAACAAAGTGCAATGAATATTTGCAAATGCCATGACAGCATGAAGGATCTGTAGGAGTTTCGTGATTAAAAAATACTTCTTCTGCTGAACGGACATGTTTCAATTACAACTACTTAATTCTCTTGCCATTATTTCTACTGAATAGGACATCAGCGAAAAGAAACTTTCGAGATAACGAATCATTTAATTGAAAAAAAAAAAGTAAGTAAGTAAAGAGAATGTTTAAAGTAACGTTAGTTTGTTTAGATTGAACATTTCTTTGCCCGGCTGAGTGGCTCAGTGGTTGAGGCGCTGGCCTTCTGGCCCCAAGTGGCAGGTTCGATTCTGGCTCAGCCCGGTGGTATTTGAAGGTACTCAAATACGTTAGCTTCGTGTCGGTAGATTTATTGGCATGTAAAAGAACTCCTTCTGAACTAAATTCCGGCACCTCGGAGTCTCTGAAAACCGTAGAAGTAGTTAGTGGGATGTAAAGCCATTATTATTATTATTATTATTATTATTATTATTATTATTATTATTATTATTATTTATTACTGGGTGAGTTGTCCGTGCGGTTAGGGGCGTGCAGCTGTGAACATGCATCCGGGAGATAGTGGGTTCGAACCCCATTGTCGTCAGCCCTGAAGATTGTTTTCCGTGGTTTACCATTTTCACACCAGGCAAATGCTGGGCCTGTACCTTAATTAAGGCCATGGGCGCTTCCTTCCCACTCCTAGCCCTTTCCTGTCCCATCGTCGCCATAAGACCTATCTGTGTCAGTGCGATATAAATTGCAAATATATATATATAGATGGGTATATTATTCATTTAACATTTTCTTTTTTGTTTTGTAGTGTTTTATTATGTTGCTTAACCATGCCAATATCATGTGATATTGTTTTCCTATGAAATTACTGGAATTTTAATGAAAAAATTAATGATTTGATCAGGTTTGGCTTTGATACGTGTTTTATTAAAATTTGGGGGTAAAATTAAATGTTTGGTAGGAGGAATTTGTTAAAGGGGGCCCGAAGAACTCAACTGCCCATGGGGCATATTGGATTTAATCCAGTACTGGTTAGAATCCCAGTTTTTCTGTTCACTACACTGCCAACATTTTTTCCAGCAAACCACAGATTTTGTCGGTATCTCGTATTTTCCTGTGCCTTGTGGTAGCTGTGCGAGTGCACCTGCAGGCTTGGCGCGCGAAGAGCCTCCTACAGAGTGCAGTTAGCGACAACATCAAGTTTCACTAACCACCCAAAAGAAAAAAAAAGCGAAGCGGACCGTTATCTGACAGAAAGGAGTCTCCAACTGAAGTGTGACGTTACAGAGTAAAAAGATGTCCGCCTTCAGCAGATGCCGAACAGCTGATGGGGCGTGTAGCATGACGGTACAGGGTGGCGCGTACACTTTATTCAGTCCTGTGTGGGTTATATTCAATGACGACGTTATTTGACGTTCACAGCAATACTAGGTTTACCACCTCACGTAAAGTTACTTCAATTTTTGTGTATTTCTTATGTTGTATGATAGAGAGCTGGCTGTGACCAAGATGGCGGGCTCTATTTCGGCTCAGCTACGTCACCCTCGTCTGTACATTTACCGTAAAAAGAACTCCTCTGGGATAAAATTCCGAAACCTCGGCGTCTGCGAAAACCGTAGCAGTGGGACGTAAAACCCTTACGCCCCGAGTTCGATTCCCGGCCAGGTCAGGCTGAATCTGAGGGCTGGTTCGGGATTCACTCAGCCTACGTGAATACAGTTGAGAAGCTATCTGGCGATGAGATGGCGGCGGAAAGGATTCGTCGTGCTGACGACACGACACCTCGTAATCTGAGGGCCTTCGAGATGAGTGGCGGTCGCTTGGTAGCCCATAGCCCGGCTGTTGCGCAATGGGAGGGATGGTAATAATAATAAGAAGAAGAAGCAGAAGAAGAAGTTCAAAATAAGCTGGTTTGAGGAAATAAAGCAGGACTTAAATGAACAGCACAGAATATATCATCAGGGATCGCAAGGCTTTTGGGAATCTGGTTGCAAAGCACACGTTCACGGAAAAGGCTAAAAGAACCACAGGGAAACAATGGGCGGAAGAACGCAAGAAACAGCATAGCGAGTTCATGAAGATATTTTGGGAGGAGAAGAAGAAAGGAAAACCATCATCAAGTTAACAAGTTCCAACGCTCCAACGCGCTCTGTAAACGGGCATAAGGAAGAAATAATAATAATAATAATAATAATAATAATAATAATAATAATGTTATCGAGAGGGTGCCTAGTCAAGGTAGTAAAGACGTGCGCGATTCACCTGAAAGCACATAGAGTAGGTTCAATTTTCTGTCATGAAGTCGAAAAATTTAGAAATGAGTTTCCCATTTCTGGAGAAGCACACAATCCTTGCCAACTTGGGCTCGAAAAACAAGCCCTCTACCATCTGAACCTCATGTTCTCACCGCTGGTCGTACAGATTGTGAAACTGGTCAAGAACTATTCGCAAGTTTTATTTATGTCGTGAACCATGACAGCTCTCGTTTCTCTATTTCTTCTGCAAACCACGAGGCGATTTCCGAGAATAGTATACCCAACAGGTATTTATATCGACTTGAGAGGTCCTTCTCTCTCTTAACTCTCTTAATTTTCGAACAAAATTTCAAGCTCGTTGTTTTCTACAAATTTCATGCTTATCGTAAAATATGCAAATTCCATTTTAAATTTACGTAGTTCCTTCAATTCACAAAAATAATACAGCTATTTTCTTGCCATTGTCTGAATGGTCGAAATGCTGGCCTTCGGTTCGCAGGACCCCGGCTTCGATACCGGACGGGTAGAGGATTTTAACTTTGATTCCTCTAGCTTGGAGGCCGTGCCTAGTTGAATGGTCCTTCTACACAATGTTGGTTTATTCACGAAGACCTAAAGATACAACGGCCATTTTTGCAATAAGAAATATAATAAATGAAACAAAACTATAAAGAGGGAAAATGATGTACCTATCTTGGAGATTCTACCAGAGCGACCACTGGTTAGCCGGAAGGCGAGCAGATTACGAGGTGATGTATGGCCAGCACGACAAATCGTCTCGGCCGTTATTCTTGGCTTTCTAAACTAATAACGCTATTTTACCGACAGATACCTTCTCAATTTTATTGTTCTCATGCACGTTGAGTGGACTTCGAACCAGCCTCAGATTCAGGTATATAAAATACCTTACCTGGCTGGAAATCGAATCGATGCCTCCAGGTAAGAAAGAAACTCACTACCCCTAAACAAGAGGGATGTTTCATTTTCATAAAACACAATTTATTTCTGCATTCCTCATTATCAAAAATATACTTTTAACCATGTATGCGTTAGTAACACAATTTGTGAGTAATAGTTCTATGATCACTGACGTGAAAATGTTCGTGTTTACAATGTTCCGGTTCGCAGTTTTATGTTCTCGCCTTGTTACAGGACTAGAGAAGATCTGTTGTCGAAATAAACAAGGAGCATCAAGTAATGCGAGGTTTGGGTGAATAGATCAGAACGAACTATTTCATCTTTAGTTTCAAACTACAAGTTAAACTACACAGAATGTATAATAGAGGAATTGTTCAAAATGTGCGGCACTTGAAGGCTTAGTAAGTATTCCTGGGATCCGGTGTAGGTACTAACAAAGCTATTTAAGAATTACAGTTCTTCTAAAAAAAATCCTTTGTTTCGTTTTACATCATACTTTGACTGAATCTCATCCTAAGGATGAAGAGAAGGGGTTACGAGGCAGGCCACCTTCTCTGGAGTTAAATGGTAGCGCGTGCGGAACTAAGTAAGTTGATGATGATGATGATGATGATGATGATGATGATGATGATATATCATCGGCCCATAATAGTACGAGGTGCAACGAAATTAAACGATAATTAAAACTTCAAAATGTATTCTTCTATCTATCTTAATCTGTTTACCCTCCAGGGTTGGCTTTTCCCTCGGACTCGGCGAGGGATCCCATCTCTACCGCCTCAAGGGCAGTGTCTTGGAGTTTCAGACTTTGGGTCGGGGATACAACTGGAGAGAATGACCAGTACCTCGCCCAGGCGGCCTCACCTGCTATGCTGAACAGGGGCCTTGTGGAGGGATGGGAAGATTGGAAGGGATAGACAAGGAAGAAGGAAGGAAGTGGCCGTGGCCTTAAGTTAGGTACCATCCCGGCATTTTGCCTGGAGGAGAAGTGGGAAACCACGGAAAACCACTTCGAGGATGGCTGAGGTTGGAATTGAACCCACCTCTACTCAGTTGACCTCCCGAGGCTGAGTGGACCCCGTTCCAGCCCTCGTACCACTTTTCAAATTTCGTGGCAGAGCCGGGAATCGAACCCGGACCTCCGGGGGTGGCAGCTAATCACGCTAACCACTACACCACAGAGGCGGACTCAAAATGTATTCACTGACTAAAATCTAAACCGAATGATGATGAAAAAAAAAAGACCATGAATCCGAAAGAATCAGTGGATCCAATTCACAATGCCTCATTTTCTGACGTGATGCTTGTTGTCCAAAGGGGTCCACAATCCAGGTCACCAGCCTCTCATAATAGTAGCAATCACTGGTAAAGCAAAACCATGGTGATCCTCCTATAGTAGTATTAATCACAGGTAACGTAGACTCATGGTGTTCCTCACATGGCGATACAAATGACAGGTAATGTAGACCCATGATATGTCACACATAATGGCACCACTCATAGGTAACACAGACCCATGGTGTTCCTCACATAAGAATACTACACACAAGCAACGCAGACCCAAGGTGTTTCTCAATTAGTGGGACTAATCACCGGCGTCGGCTAAATCCGTGGTGTTCCTTACATAGTGCTACTAATCACAGGCCACGTATACTCATGATGTTGCTCACATAGTGGTATTATTCACAGGTAACGCAGACCTATGGTGCTCCTCACATAATGGCACCACTCATAGGCAACGCAGACCCACAATGTCACTCATATAGTTGTACTAATCACAGGCAACGCCCAGACCCGTGGCGTTTCTCACATAATGGTACTAATCGCAGGTAACGCAGACTCGTGGTGATCATCACATAGTGATACTAATCACTGTTACTGTAAACCCATAGTCACCCACTCACGATGATACAAATCACAGATCCATGGTGATCTTCACATAGCGGTACTAATCGCGAATAAAGTCGATCTGTGGTGTTCCTCGCGTGATGGTACTAATCACAGGTAATTACATGGTTCTAGATTCATCATCCCTTGGCCGCACCTTTCAGTCGCCTCTTACGACCGGCAGGGGATACCGGGGGTGTATTCTTCATCGGGTCTAAGTTGTAGTGAGTCTCTAGGGTTACATTTATCTTTGAAACGTTTGAGAATATCGGTCGGGCTCGTTAGCTGAATGGTCAGCGTAGAGAGTTCAGAGGTTCCCGGGTCTGATTCCTGGATGGGTCGGAGATTTTCATCGCGCCTGGTTAATTCTTCTGATTCGGGGACTGGCTGTTTGTGTTTGTCCCTCTGCATAGAGCTGGCATGGGGAATGGCATCCGATTGTAAAACACGGCCAAGTACAAATAATAATAATAATAATAATAATAATAATAATAATAATAATAATAATAATAATAATAATAATAATAATAATAATAATAATAATAATAATAATAATAATAATAATAATAATAATAATAATAATAATAATAATTCCGATATTTTCCTTGCAAATTTACCATCAAATGTCCCCTCAGACAGTATGCAAGGCATCCCAGAAAATTGGCACACTGCCTAGAAAACGGAAACACAGATGGTGGAATGACACATGTGACAAAGCAATAGAACTAAGAACTAGAACATGGCAAATATGGAACTCTCATAAATCTGAAATCAAATGACAAGAATTCCTTAAAGTACAGAAAGAAACATCCAAAATGTTTAGAACAGAGAAACGAAAACAAGACCAAATCCGTCTGAAGGAAATAGACCAAGACTTCCAGAAAAGCAACTCTAGAAACTACTACAAGAATTTTAAACAAGAACTCCAAAATTACCAAGCGCCCAGTCTTAGCTTCAAACATTAGAAACAAAGAAAACGGCAAATTTCTTGCAAACTACTCTAAAAGTCTATTAAGTTGCGAAAGTCTACTAAACTAGTTAACCTTTGAGAAACCTACACCAAATCCAGACTCAGAACCTCCCACTCTAGAAGAAATCACGCAAATAATTCAAGAAATGAAAGATAATACAGCACCAGGAGAATATGGGATAATCGCTGAAATGTAGAAAACAGGTGGTGAGAAAATGGCTTATGCAATTCAAAAAATCACACACAACATTTGGAATACTTAAAAAATTCCAGAATACTGGAAATGTGCGCTAATTCACCCAATCCACAAGAAATGGGATAAATCAAATATAAATAATTACACAGGGATCTCCTGACTATCAGCCACCTACAAAATTTTCTCTAAAGCCATATTTAATAGATTAGAAAAAAACCGACCACCTCGTTAGAGAATATCTGGTAGAGTTTCGAAAAGGAAGATCATGCCCAGAACAAATCTTAAACATAAAAACTATTTTAAAAATTCGTAAAACAAAACAAACAATAATTACCTTTGTTGACTTCAAAAAAGCTTATGATTCAACAGACCGAGAGACTCTATTCAATATACTTGAGAAATTTCAAGTCGAAAGAAAAACAAGGGAATTGATCAAGCAAACCCTAACAGGCACAACAGCGAAAGTTAAATTTTTAGGAGAAATTTCATAGCCATTCGAAATTACAACCGAGGTCAGACAAGGCGATAGATTATCGCGACTACTGTTCAATCTAGTTCTGCAAAAAGTGGTTCGAAAATGGACAAATGAAACTAAAGGGATCAATATTGGTAGACTTCTCAAAAACAAAATTCACTTTGATTGCTTCGCCTTTGCAGATGACTTGGCAGTCCTCTCTAACAACAAACAAGAAGCACTCCAATCCGCAGAAAAACTTCATGAAAAAGCGGCAAGAGCAGGTCTGCAAATTTCATATGAAAAGACAAAGTACATGGAAGGTACAAAATCAGGATTTAACAACAATCCTCTAATCATCACATATGGGATAATCTCCCAAGGAGATAAATTCAAATACCTAGGCGAAATTATACAACCAAACGGGATAA
The DNA here is from genome assembly GCF_040414725.1 of Anabrus simplex. Classification (NCBI taxonomy): domain Eukaryota; kingdom Metazoa; phylum Arthropoda; class Insecta; order Orthoptera; family Tettigoniidae; genus Anabrus; species Anabrus simplex. Next base: position 239,709,154 of record NC_090269.1, read on the forward strand.
ACCAGCAAGCAAACAAAGAAAGAATTACAAAATTACAAAAAGCATACAAAATTGTGTGGAGCAGATACAACAACACAATCTATATCCCAAAACGGAAAATTACGACACTACAACACAGTTGTCAAACCAGAAGCCCTTTATCCATCAGAAACTGATAATTGGTCGCAGATCACAAAAAGGAAATCACAGGAAATCTATCAAGTAACAGAAAAAATCACAGATACCATTAGAAAAAGAAGATTAACATTCTATGGTCACCTGATCAGGATGGATAACAACAGGCTAACAAAAAAAATTACTAAATTTCACAGTATCTCTATAAAATCACATCACCGGGCGAGTTGGCCGTGCGGTTAGGAGCGCGCAGCTGTGAACTTGCATCCGGGAGATAGTGGGTTCGAACCCCACTGTCGGCAGTCCTGAAGATGGCTTTTCGTGGTTTTCCATTTTCACACCACGCAAATGCTGGGGATGTACCTTAATTAAGCCACGGCCGCTTCCTTCCCATTCCTAGGCCTTTCCTAGCCCATCGTCGCCATGAGACCTATCTGTGTCGGAGCGACGTAAAACAAATAGCAAAAAAAAAAAAATCACATCTGGCTTTTTACAAATTGGTATAAATGAAGAAATCTTGCAAGACAGAAAAAAATTCAGAGATCTCATAAACAAACACAAATTTGCTGATCAACCTAAAAGACAAGCTACAGGATGAAAGGAAGAACGCAGAAAGAAGCACAGCGAAAGGATGAAAAGATTTTGGGAAGACAAGAAGAAACGTTGTGCTAAATAAGTTCACAGACGCTCCTTAGTTGAGCATAACGAATCAAATAATAACAATAATAATAATAATAATAATAATAATAATAATAATAATAATATCAAACGTTGTTTCGTGACTTTATTACTGTTCTGGTTAGTGGCCGATCATTTATAAAAAAGGTCAGAATTCCTCACCTGAGACATTAAAAAAAAATCAGCAAATGTTACACTAGAACTCACGAGAGCGGTGAAAGTGCCGTAATGTGCAGTAGATACGCAGTTTTGCGGTCCAAGGTAGATTTAGAATAATTTCGGAGTGGGAAAATACGCCGCCTTAGGTAGGCGATAATACTCGTGACTCACAACGTGCAAGGACTCATTAATTCATGGCCTGCAGGAGGATACGAGTGGCGGTATTGTCTTACCAACGCGCGCAGAATCAGCTCTCACACAGCCAACAAAAGTTAAAAACAAACAATGTACTTTAGTCCAGAGAACCTCCTTGCGGATATCAGATACATTAGGCGACTTCAAGCTACTACTACTACTACTACTACTACTACTACTACTCTTTCATTGTATTATCTCACTAAGATGATGGTGATGATGATGATGATGATGATGCTTGTTGATACAGGAGCCTAACATCTAGGTCATCGGCCCCTAATGGTACGAGATGGGACGAAATGTAATGGCAATTAAAATTCCAAAATTCATCCACTGACCAGAATTCAAAACATGATGACAAAGCGCGAATGAATGAATATGCATTTTAAATAATCAGCGATCCAACTCACAATACTGAAAGTTAAAACAATTCCAAAATCCGTCCACTGATTAGAATTCAAAAGGATGGCGATGAACAATGATTATGAACTTAAAACAATCAGTGGATTCGACCCGCAATGCCTCACCTTCCCATAAAAGACAATGGTATAAACTGAAAAAGGGACTGCTGCCAAAGCAAAGTCATAAATTCATGATACTTATTGTCTAAAGTGCTCTCATAATGGCACTAATCGCTAGTAAAGTATAATCATGGTGTTCCTGTAACGGCACTAACCACAGGTACGTATAGGTAAGGCAGACCTATGGTGTTCCTCACTTAATGGTACTAATCACATAATAATAATAATAATAATAATAATAATAATAATAATAATAATAATAATAATCATCATCGTATGGCCTCAGCTACCGTGTGCAGACATTTTAATTTGACGCCAACTGGCTGTCTGCTCGTCAATTTCGACGTTCTGTTTTACTCTAGGCCTACTAGATGGCAGACCGAGTAAACCGAAACTCTATTGGGCGTCTGAGGCTGAGATTTAATGAATTTTGTCGGGTAAACAGCAAATGTGTCACCAGAGATTTTTTACATGCCGACATCGTACGACATAGCGTGTCGAACGGACATTTTCTGCGCCCTTGAAAAATGCGACAATTTCTGCCGGGTTTGAACCCGCTACCTTGGGATCCGGAGGCTGGCACACTGCCACTGATCCACAGAGGCACTAATCACATATAACTCAGACTCGTGGTGTTCCTTACATAGTGGTACAAATCATAGGCAATGCTCAGACCTCTGGTATTCCTCACATAGTGGTACTAATCACGGGTACTGTAAACCCATAGTGACCCACCCACGATGATACTAATCACAGGCTCATGGTGTTCCTCGCGAGATGGTACTAATCACAAGTAATCTCATGGTTCAAAATCCATCATCCCTTGATCGCCCCCTTTTAGTCGCCTCTTACGACAGGCAGAGGTACTGGGGATGTATTCTTCATCTGCGTCCCCCACCCAAGAGGGGTTCACTAAAGTTGTCTCCGTTGTAACATACAATAAAAGTGCACGGACTTCGTTCTGTAATCTTTGTTATTGTGGTGTCTGTAAAACTGTCAGCTACTTCAAACCCGCCAAACTTTTAGAGCGGGTGTAACGTGCCTCCCTGTACCTCGAAGAACCGGGTTCCATTTCTGGCCAGTCCAAAGGTATTAATTGTGGGATGACGGCTGGGCGGCTGGAACGGAGTTCACTCTGCCTCCTGAGACCAACTACGATGCTCTTGGTATGAGAGACAGCAGATCCAGAAATGCGGCTGATAATGATGTCAAGCCAACCATGTGCCACTCCGGTATCCGCAGGCAATCTAGTTGAGCAGCAGTTGTCATGGTAGGTCCAGGCACTTAACGGGCTGTATTGCCACAAGTAAGCAAGCAAGCAAGCGGCGTGACGGAGTTCCAGGATGATCTTGGCATTTCAGGATATGAGGACTGTAGCAATATTTCGAGTTTTAGTTAGGCAGCACTAACCATTCATTCCTACGCTGCAACGAGCTCACGGGAATCAATAGAGTACGCCGTGGTGGAGCAAGGAGATGCTGCAGATGGAGCTAAAATATGCAATGGAGAGGGTGCTAGTGGCTATTTTGGCTTACTGCTACTCATTAAATTTGTACACGGGCTTGATTTTCTGGGGCGGCTCGTGTACAAGAGCACAAGTGCACGTTAACACCCAGAATCTGGAACTGGGATCCACGTTTCCTTTAATTACTCGGATATCTGATTAATAAGAATTCTGATCTGCCATATTTTAAATTTACCGGATTCTACGCTTCACACTTCCAATATTGCATCTGCACATCGGCCTTGTGCTCCCGTTGTATGACAACACGCCCATGCGCCAGCGATGGTGGTATCATACCTTACGGAGCTGTTACTGGGCAACTAATATCACTAACCGTTACATTCCGAAGGTGGACATTTTAATGATACCTCGGCGTATCTGAAAAGTCATTTTTTAACAACTTATGGTATTTTTTCATGTTTCTTCGACTGCTGTACATTTTAAGAGTAGCCGGAGTGTTGGAATTTTGCTTTCATGGAACTGAGTGGGTTGGCTATGCCGTGCCGTGCAGGTCATCTGGATATAAGATATGGGTTCGAACACGACCATCGGGGGGAACGGTGTGGGGGATGAGAATTCTAAGCTACTACATGACACGTACCGATCAGTTGAATAATGTTCTCAGTATAGGCCTATATTTTAGACATTCTTACAGGTCAGCACAAACTTAAGAATTATTTCAGGAACGTTCCTCGTATTTTTACAAGAATTTACAAGAACGTTTAAACATTTTCAAGAATGGAGGGAAGACTTTCTTCTGTCACGATGCTTAAAATGTAAATCTCATACGATACAATGGTTAAATCCCCTAGCTCGGGGACACACTTCTCTTCATCTGCATACAACCCATCACACTACCACCCATCACAGAAGTATGCAATAGTGAATACATCTACCACACAGGGTTGGCGTGAGAAATGGCAGCCGACCATAAAACTGCGCCAGATCAACCTCAAGAGCAGTCTCAGCAAACTGGGAAAAAGTCAAAACGAGAAGAAAAAATCCGTGGTTGAAGTACTGTAATGAGAATGTCGATCTTGGTGCTACAGTTGGTTAGAAAGTCCTACGGCGACGATGGGATAGGATAAGCCTGGTGTGAAAATGGGAAATACGGAGAATCATCCTCGAGACTGCCGATAGTGGGGATCGAACCCACTATCGCCCAAATGCAAGCCAACAGCTACACGCTTTGAACCACGTAGGCAACTCATTCGGTTGCCGTATTGTTCATATTTATCATCTGAGCAGGCTGCTAACACTCTAGTCTAGAGCATGGGCGGGCAGGAATTTCACTCCCGGAGGCCCTATATTCGATTCCCGCCCAGGTCAGAGAATTTTACCTAGCTCTGGAGGCTGGTTCGAGGTCCCCGCACAGATGCGTTGTCGGTGCTTTGCACACTTCCCCACCACAGACGCCTTCCCCTCCTACAGCGCTGTGACGTAGAGCAGCTATCTGCCGGGCTCTATCAGCGTGTTCGCTACATCTTTTCGCAGAGCGTTTTCTTTCACTATTATGTTTGCATTTTCCCACCAGGTTTCCATCATTATCATTACATGCGAAAACAATGGTGGGTAGAACCAATGGAAGGAATAATTGCAACTTTGTTACACAAGAGCAGCAGCGGTCGGTCCGAATGAGGCAGGAGGGTTCATAGCAGGTGTGTATAATATTATATAACACCAAAGATGCACTTGCTGTTCTCTTACTGATATATTCCTTGAGGAAACACCATTCGATGTATTTAGTTGTTGTGTTTTTTTCTTTTTTTCTTACAAGTTGCTTTATGTCGCACCGACACAGACAGGTCTTCCGGCGACGATGGGACAAAAAGGGGCATGAAATGGGAAGGAAGCGACCGTGGCCTTAATTAAGATACAGTCCCAGCATTTGCCTGGTGTGAAAATGGGGAAACCACGGAAAACCATTTTCGGGCTGCCGACAGTGGGGTTCGAAACCACTACCTCCCTAATACTGGATATTGGCCTCAATTAAGCGACTGCAGCTATCGAGCTCGGTGTATTTAGTTTCAACGCTATTCTCGGTTACACAAACTTGAGCCTTCCCAGTCTGATGGCCAACAGCCGCCAACGCAGAAGAGCCATTTTATTTAGTTCTAACTAGTCGAAGAAAAAGTACTCAGACGTTTCGTCCACATTCCTTTTGTCCACTTCAATTCTTCTTCTACTATAATGTTTCGTTCTCTTTCTTCTAAGTCACCGAATTGTTGGTCGAAGCATTATTCGTCCACAATAATTTATCGTCCGCTTAATTACGTCCAAAACAGCAATCAATCTAATTTACAAGTTCGTCCTCGTGAATACTTATGGTTTCTTCTTTATCTATATTGCAGCTGGAGGCTCATCTGGATGTTGCTCTGCTCGACGTTTGATTCTTGCGACCACCATACAAGCCTTAACTTTACTTTCATTACCTGTGCGGCTGGTACTGGCATATTTTAACATTTTAATATTTTCTAGATAGTTAACATTTGTTATGCAACATGCGTTACACATTTCTCGGTCAAAAAAGGTGGATGAAACGTGTTGGACAAAACGTCCTGGAAGTGAATAAAACAATATATTTTTATTTAGCTATAACTAGTCACAGAGACAATAATTTAATATTTCTGGGGCAAAACTTCTGCTCACAGACAAACGTTAGTATGTTCGGAGATTGATGTGTCTAACGTTTACTTCCAACCTCTATTTATTAATTTTAATCATTCAAAACGTGTATCGCAAATTACGTATAACAAAGTTTCTGCTGGTTGGTCAATATACGGCCCAATAGCATACATTTCTAGTTGTTGTGTTTTTAAAGAAAACTGAGGCGAGGTAAAATTTGAGAAGAAAACACAAAAAGGTTTTCACGGCCACGTAAATAAATAAATAAATAAATAAATAAATAAATAAATAAATAAATAAATAAATAAAAGGAGAAGTGAAATTTCCTTTTGGAAAATCAAATGAGCATAAATGTCTTTCAATAAATGAAACTCAAACTGATAACTATTTATTTGCATCCAACGAATCGTTTTCGGAAGACATCCGTATGTAATCTGGAGACAAGTATAGTCATGGTCATCCATCAATTCTTCACATATAGCCTGCAAGATCGTATAGACCCTCTGTACCTTAACGCCCCTCTTTGATAATATGTGTCTCATTCATGGCCATCCATCAATACTTCACATCACAGCCTGCAATATCACATCGATCATCTGTATTCCAACTTCTCTCTTTGATATATGTGTCACACACACACACACACACACACACACACACACACACACACACACACACACACACACACACACACACACACACACACACACACACACACACACACACACACACACACACACACACACACACACACACACACACACACACACACACACACACACACATACACACACATACACACACACAGCCTAATAACCCAAAACGGTTATATTACTGTGATTTCTTAAACACAAGTACGTTTAAATCACCCGTGCACTTTCACATAAAGGCCACTGTACCATCCGACAATGAGAGTCACTCAATAATAATAATAATAATAATAATAATAATAATAATAATAATAATAATAATAATAATAATAATAATAATAATTGTACCGGGCGGTACACCTCCACTCTGCTAATTTAAAATGTGCGCCAGTTGAAACTCCTCTGCTGGAGGAAGTCTGAACTTTATTGATGGTATTAATTTTCTACTTTCTCAGAAGATGTCACTACCTGTAAATTTCGGAGTTTTAGAACTGTGTCATTTTTGATGTGGTTTTGTTTTGCTTGAAGTAAGAAGTGTGAACTTTCTCTTCTAGAGGACACCACTGAAAAACTACAATAGTACACCCTAGTGGGAAGAAAAATAACTGTTCTTTGGAGAAAATTTTATTTCAAAAGTTTGTTCTTTGTTAAATTTCTTTCTGTTATTGTTTAAGTTGGCTGTATACCCCTCTCCTTCCCCTTGTTTTGCATTTGACCAATCTCGAATTTCTGTTATTAATTTCTGACCAATCATAGGTATCTTCCCCCAACTTGAATATGTTTCTGTACCCTAGCCAATAAAAAGTTTGTGGGAGGGTGTTTTCTTTCCCCTAACACCTAGAACCTTCCGCGAGAGGATATAAACTGCTGATTTTTGGGTCTCCGGGCCACTTCTGTTCCATCTTTCAGTGTATAAAGTACATAGCAGGAGGCGGGAAGCGCCTCTTTCCTCGGCAGCGGTCAGCAATAAGGTAATGGCCGATTAATAAATTCTTTCTTTGCTAGCTCAGCAGTTTAACTTTCGGGGCGGGTTCGAAGCGTTCCACTATGTAACCTTTTCCTAAAATGTAACTACTCTTTTCATCTATTCTCTTGTAAAGCTACATTCTGGGATAGAGAGTGCTAACCCTCTCGAGCTCCCACTCATATTGTTTTGAGGTGAACTTACTTTTCTCAACCTATTCTTCGTTAATGTACAACAAATCGTTCTCTTCTTAAGTCACCTCTTTAGTATGGGATCAGCCCTTGTATTAACGGCCTAGCGCCAGTAGGTCTTAATCAAAGTGTATTAGGAGTGCAAGTTCGCCTCCTCTCAAATTGTTATTTTAGAGGTCATTTAATTAACATTCTTTTTGTTTAATAGACCTCAGTAGATTGGGTATTTTACCCCTGTGTTTATGTCCGTTGAGGACAGCTTGAAGGTGGAGTTTGGTGTGACCTGGGAGAGGCTTAAATTTGAGAGCGAGTGGCTCTTTTGAGTGTGGTATGCCTCGAGGAGGCTTTTCAGTGTAATTTGGAGCAAGGGCTCCTAGGTATGAATGGGGTTTTCTGCCCCTCTGTTAAAACTTGTGTTTGGGGTAAAACTGAGCTGATTGCCCAAACATTGTGAATTCGGGGCGCGAAGCCCAAATCCTGTAAATATTGTAACTACCTTATTTGACTTGCTACTATGTATCTGCCATGCTTGTTACTTATTTATTTTGAAAGGAAAATATAACCTTATTAAATTTTAAATTTAGTTTACATGCACTATAATTTCGTAGCTTGAGATCCATTCACACCCGCACCTTCTTTCACCTCTACCTACCACGGAAAACTCCGTAACAAGTGGTAGCAGAGCGTGGTTGAATGGGTCTCAATTTAGCCCCTTTTGACGGCTAAACATTGTTTTGTTCCGAACTCTAACTATTTTCCCAGTTGCTGGAATCTTTTGAGTTTTTCAAAATTGTTCTGTCACCATGCCCGGCCCTCGCGATGTTCTCCATCTTAATTATTTGCGCAAAGAGGAGTTGATCTATGAATTAAATATCAGAAATGTGCAATCTGGAGGCACGGTTGCAGTAGACACTAACAAGCTTAGAGAGTCCCTTGATTTGCCCATTTCCATCCCCAATTTGGGAGAGAAAGAAATTGATGACTCTCTTTCCACGATCGTCGAGAATATTACTGGGCTAGCTTCTGTAGTTAGTTTTTTTGATGAAAATGATCCGTCTCCTAATCAAATTAAGCGTGTGCAAGGCAGGCTATATCATTTTTCGAATAGGGTTAACGATCTGTTGTCTCTAAAACTGAATGACGCTCAGAGGAAGGAAGCTAGTACGCTCCTGGAAAATATTTCCGAATTATCTAGTAAGGTCACTCAATTGTTAACTGGGGAAGTTCCTCCCAAATCTGATCAGCCCACCATAGTGAATGTAGGTAGCGAGGAAGAACCTGCTAAGGGAGAAGTAAATAGGAAATTCATCGCTGCTCAAACTATCTCTGCCCCATTGGACAACGAGTCTGAACGCCGTGCATCGTTGAGTAACATCCGTTCTGAATTAACTTCTTTGCCATTGAAACCTTTACCTACTATGTCACCCGGGTTTAGTAGCTTGCCTCATCCATTGGCAATGTTGCTCAGAGGTATATCTAAGTTTTCCGTTAATACCACCAGTGACGTAATTTCATTTTTAAGATTTCTAGTGGAATTTCAGGATCATGCCCTTGTTTTTTTCTCTTTCTCCATGTCAAATCTTGCAAATCATCTATCCGTATGCTATTGGTATTCTCTCTGATAAAATCGTAAGAGCCATTGCCGAGCAATCATCTATTGAGGATTTCCATGCCCACTTGCTAGCTAACTTCATCCCTGCTAGGGCCAGGTCCTCCCTTATTCAGAAGTACTATTATCGGGTACAGCGCTTGGATGAAAACTTGGCAGACTTCATCCAAGATATTAAGTTTTATACTAGGGTGTTTGCTCTTCATTTCCCTGAGGATCAGATTGTACAAGCTATTGTGGAAGGGATTTCACCACCCTATAGGTCATATTTGTGTTTCGCGGCGTGCCCGCAAACTTTCTCTGAACTTGAAGCATTGGCCGTCTCAGCGGAAGGAGTTAGATACGCCGATTCTTTGCGTGTCGCGAAAGAACCCCCGCCTTCCTTTAGTAACACTCGGCCTCCACCTCGCCGACCAGTCAATCCCCGTAAATGTTATGCTTGCGGGTCGCCTGACCATCTGCGCAACAAGTGTCCACTGATCAAGTCGAGTGGGACAAGGAATGGAGCCGGGTCATCACAAGGCTGTTTTAAATGTGGGGCTTTCTCACATATTGCCAAGAATTGTCCCAATTCGAATAGCACCCCCTCCTGCTCAACTTCTGGTGCAAATTCCACCTATGCCAATAATAAAAAGTGACTAGTGGCTTCGGCTGAGTCGACTAATCCATCTTCCCGAGACTCAGCCCCTGGTAAACAGGTTGTAAATTCAGGGAACGAGCAATTTTCAAATTCATCTTTTGAAGGTCCCAAAGAGTGTCTTAGGATTGCGGCGGATTCCCCCGCACCGGTCCCCTTTCTCAAAATTGAGTTAAATAACGAGCCTATAACAGCTCTCTTAGATTCAGGTAGTGTTTGTTCTATTATTTCGGCTGATTGGTATTCAAAATTGAAATCTGTTTGTAAGCTTCCTAACTATTGTTTGTCGGCGATCCAATACGTTTCGGCTAATTCCTCTCCATTAGAAATTCTCGGTTCCTTATATGTCAAAATTCGTATTTTTAAATTTCATGGAAAATCAAACTGTTTGTGGCCAAGCACCTGTCTTGCCCCATTATATTGGGAGCTGACTTTATTTCTCACACTGGTCTTGTGCTCGATCTTCAGAGTAGGTCTTGCACTTTCAAATTTGCCGCTAATTGTAATATCCCTCTATTAAAGTGTAATTCTGCATCATGTTCTTCTATTTCGCCTACCCAGGATGAGATGTTGTTAGACCTTAGACATCTACCTGAGGAGCAGGCTGATAGTATTCGCAATCTGTGTCAGTCGTTTCCCGAGGTGTTCTCTGATACTCTTGGTGTTACTGACCTTATTGAATACAAAATTGAGGTCACGGATTCGATTCCTGTCCGTTTTCCACCTTATAGGCTATCTCCACCTAAAATGAAGGCTCTGAAAGAAATTATCGATCAGATGTTGAAGGATGGTATTATTAGGCCCTCTAAGTCGGCGTATTCATCGCCTATTTTTCTAGTCCCGAAACCCCAAGGAGGCTTCAGGCCTGTCATTGATTACAGGGCTCTCAATCGGAAGGTGGTGTTGCAATCTGTGCCCCTTCCTGACCTTCATTCTTGTTTTTCATGGTTTCGTAAGGCCAAGTTCTTCACCATCTTGGACTTGAATCAGGCCTATAATCAAATTCCCCTTGCCGAAGAGTCTAAACACCTTACAGCGTTTGCCACGGACTGGAATTTATATGAATACAACCGCGTACCTTTCGGGCTCCCCACGGGGGCAGCTGTGCTCACTAGGCTACTAGATAGGGTCTTCTCCGACATCAAATTCGAGTACTTATATCACTACTTGGATGATGTCGTCGTATTTTCAGAGACTTTTGAAGAACATCTAGATCATCTGCGAGAAGTTCTCGATCGCCTTCGTAAGGCTGGGTTAGCTGTTAAGTTGTCCAAGGTTGCCTTTGCTAATCCCTCTATGTCATTCCTAGGGCATATTGTGTCACCCGATGGTGTAGCAGTCGATCATTCTAGAACACAGGCCATCCGTGATTTTAAACCTCCCAAAGACATTAAAGGTATCGCCAGGTTCATTGGTATGGTGAATTTCTTCAGGAAGTTTATTCCTAACTTCGCTAATAGAGCGGCGCCCTTAAACCTTCTTCGTAGGAAAGGCATCAAATTCGAGTGGGGACCTTCTCAACAAGCCGCTTTTGAAGATCTTAAATTAGCTCTCTGTAATGCTCCTGTACTTGCTATGCCTGATTTCTCGAAGAAATTCATCGTCCAAACCGATGCGTCGTCGTCAGCAGTAGCGGCAGTCCTTCTTCAAGAGACTGAACTAGGGAGGCGACCCATCGCCTACGCATCTAGGACTCTATCGGCTCAAGAAGCCAAGTATTCCATCTATGAGCTCGAAGGTTTGGCAGTCTTATTCGCCTTAGAAAAGTTCCGTCTCTATCTGGAACACGTCAAATTCGACCTGGAGACAGATAATCAAGCTTTAAGTTGGGTCTTAGGTAGGCCGCGTCGTACTGGTCGTATAGCCCGTTGGGCCATCCGTATTTCTGCCTTCCAATTTGATGTTAGACATATCAGAGGTACCGAAAATGTTGTTGCTGATGGACTCAGCCGTATGTTTTCTAACGACGTCGAGACCTACGAACCGGTCGACAGTTCATCACCTTCCGAGTCCATACTATTTGAGGTTAATGCCATCCTAACAGATGCTCCCATGCTTTTTAGGGATATCGAGAAATACCAACGTGAAGATCCGACGCTGGCTCCGATAATGGAAACCCTTTCTTCTGGGGAACATGTTGTCCCTTATGTTCTGAGGAATGGGGTTCTATGTTGCCCTTCGAGGCATGATAAGATGATGAAAGTTGTTGTTCCAGCGGTTCTTGTACCTATGATCTTCAAGTATTATCATGAGACCCCATTAGGAGGGCATCTTGGTATCTTTAAAACTCGTGAAAAGATTCGTGATATGTTCATCTGGAAAGGTATGGACGGTGAAATCCGTGAACTAGTAAAGGCTTGTAAATCCTGTTTGCTCAGTAAACCGACCATGTCCACCAAGGTAGGCCTCTTGTCTTCTCAGCAAGCGTCGCGCCCCATGGAACGCCTGTATATTGATTATGTAGGACCCTTCCCCCAGTCGAAGGGAAATGCCAACAAGTTCATCTTTGTGTGTGTAGATGGTTTTACCAGATTTTCTTGGTTATTTCCGACTAAGCTGGCTACCGCTCAGTCTACCATTACTTGCTTAAATTCTATTTTTGCTTCTTTTGGTCCGTGTCAATATATTGTATCGGATAATGCTAAGGCTTTTACATCTAATTTATTTCGTAAATTCTGTTTTGACTTATCCATCTCTCATGTAACTACTTCTGCTTATTACCCTCAACCATCTCTGGCTGAACGGGTTAACCGTAATCTCAGGTCCGCACTTATTGCCTATCATCATGAAGATCCTTCCAGGTGGGACACGTCCCTGCATTGGATAGCTTTTGCTTTGAATTCGGCGGTTCATGAATCTCACAAGTTTACTCCAGCTTCTTTGATGTTCAAGTTTGTTCCCAACACGCCGCTCTCTAACCTCTGGTCTCTGAGTGACATTCTACCCGAGACAATAAATCCGGACAATATTAAAGATCTTTGGAAGAAGGCTAAAGCCAATCTTAAAGTGTCTCATGAAAAGGTTAGGGAAAGGTATGATCGTGGACGGAGACCCACCCCTTTGAAGGTAGGTGACCAGGTTATGGTCAAGAATTTTGTTCCCGCGGGCAAGCTTCCCCCCAGATTCCATGGGCCTTGTGTCATTCTCGATTTCCTTACGCCGGTTACATTGTTAGTAAGCAATCCAGCCACCGAGAAGATATTTAGGGTTCACCTGTCCCAGGTGAAACCGGTGTAAATCTTGTGTCAACTTGCTTCATATAATTTGATAGGAATATGAAGGTTATATTTTTTTTGAGTTCCACTCTTAAGGCATTCTGCTCCTTCTATTTTATTTTATATGTAAACATTTCTGTGAAACCCCCCCCCCGATTTGTTAAACTGCCATCCTGTCCTTGCCACGGCCATTACCACGCTCCCGTCTCCTGCTCCACTACACACAGTGGCTGGCTTTGATGAAATGCCATGGATATCTGCACGCCGCTGGCCCCTCAATCTCTCTACAAGCCTGTGCCCTCAAAGAAACATGATGGTCCAACACAATTCTGCCGCCTAGTTTTAATGTTTCAGTGCCCCCGCAGCCGCGCGGCGCTGTGCCGCGACTGGGTTCGAGGACGGGCCCCCTCGGCCCCAGCGAGGACGACATGTGCACGGCGAGCCGGAGCTCTCCTCCCGGCCAAGGCTGATGTGCGGCGCACGACCTGCTACTTGCCCGCAGCCTGTATATGTTCACCGCGGGCGCGGCGTGCTTCAACACCTCTGCTCCCCTCATAGTGCGGGCGAGCGGTATCTCTGGGTACTTGAGGGGTCCGAGCGGCTTTCTTTGGACGCAAGCTGTAACGGCCGGTCTGGCCATCCAACTTAGCCTACATCAACTACATAGACATTCCTGTTCAACCTTAATACCGTTTCATGGGAATTCAACAGCAATATTTGGTGGACATTGCAAAATTTTTCTTCATTTTTAAGTATTAAAAGTTTATCTTCAGAATTCAACTACTACAAACAGAAAGACTTTACTTCACCTGCAACAACAAAATTTTGAAACTGAAACAAACCAAATTAAGAAAATCTCATAAATGCTTCTGCAATCTATCTTCGTATTCACATCATAACTTGGAGCTTGTTTCAAACTGACTTCATGTGTCACCCCTGGAGGAACTTTTGGGGGGGGAGGTCTGTACCGGGCGGTACACCTCCACTCTGCTAATTTAAAATGTGCGCCAGTTGAAACTCCTCTGCTGGAGGAAGTCTGAACTTTATTGATGGTATTAATTTTCTACTTTCTCAGAAGATGTCACTACCTGTAAATTTCGGAGTTTTAGAACTGTGTCATTTTTGATGTGGTTTTGTTTTGCTTGAAGTAAGAAGTGTGAACTTTCTCTTCTAGAGGACACCACTGAAAAACTACAATAGTACACCCTAGTGGGAAGAAAAATAACTGTTCTTTGGAGAAAATTTTATTTCAAAAGTTTGTTCTTTGTTAAATTTATTTCTGTTATTGTTTAAGTTGGCTGTATACCCCTCTCCTTCCCCTTGTTTTGCATTTGACCAATCTCGAATTTCTGTTATTAATTTCTGACCAATCATAGGTATCTTCCCCCAACTTGAATATGTTTCTGTACCCTAGCCAATAAAAAGTTTGTGGGAGGGTGTTTTCTTTCCCCTAACACCTAGAACCTTCCGCGAGAGGATATAAACTGCTGATTTTTGGGTCTCCGGGCCACTTCTGTTCCATCTTTCAGTGTATAAAGTACATAGCAGGAGGCGGGAAGCGCCTCTTTCCTCGGCAGCGGTCAGCAATAAGGTAATGGCCGATTAATAAATTCTTTCTTTGCTAGCTCAGCAGTTTAACTTTCGGGGCGGGTTCGAAGCGTTCCACTATGTAACCTTTTCCTAAAATGTAACTACTCTTTTCATCTATTCTCTTGTAAAGCTACATTCTGGGATAGAGAGTGCTAACCCTCTCGAGCTCCCACTCATATTGTTTTGAGGTGAACTTACTTTTCTCAACCTATTCTTCGTTAATGTACAACAAATCGTTCTCTTCTTAAGTCACCTCTTTAGTATGGGATCAGCCCTTGTATTAACGGCCTAGCGCCAGTAGGTCTTAATCAAAGTGTATTAGGAGTGCAAGTTCGCCTCCTCTCAAATTGTTATTTTAGAGGTCATTTAATTAACATTCTTTTTGTTTAATAGACCTCAGTAGATTGGGTATTTTACCCCTGTGTTTATGTCCGTTGAGGACAGCTTGAAGGTGGAGTTTGGTGTGACCTGGGAGAGGCTTAAATTTGAGAGCGAGTGGCTCTTTTGAGTGTGGTATGCCTCGAGGAGGCTTTTCAGTGTAATTTGGAGCAAGGGCTCCTAGGTATGAATGGGGTTTTCTGCCCCTCTGTTAAAACTTGTGTTTGGGGTAAAACTGAGCTGATTGCCCAAACATTGTGAATTCGGGGCGCGAAGCCCAAATCCTGTAAATATTGTAACTACCTTATTTGACTTGCTACTATGTATCTGCCATGCTTGTTACTTATTTATTTTGAAAGGAAAATATAACCTTATTAAATTTTAAATTTAGTTTACATGCACTATAATTTCGTAGCTTGAGATCCATTCACACCCGCACCTTCTTTCACCTCTACCTACCACGGAAAACTCCGTAACAATAATAATAATAATAATAACAATAATAACAATAATAATAACACCGAGCAAGTGGCAGCGCGGTTTGGGTCACGTAGCCACCAGCTTTCATTCCGGAGAAAGTTGATTCGAACCCCACTGTTGGCAACCCTGAAAATGGTTTTCCGTGGTTTCCCATTTTCACACCACGAAAATTTTAGAGCTCTACTTAATTAAGACCACGATCACTTCCTTCCCACTCTTAGCCCTTTACTATCCCATCGTCACCATGAGACCTATCTGTATCGGTGTGACGTAAAGCAAATGGTAAAGTAATAATAATAATAATAATAATAAAAATAATAATAATAATAATACACATACATAAATTATCATTATAGACTGTTATGCCTTTCAGCGTTCAGTCTGCAAGCCTCTATGAATTTACTAAACATCGCCACAATCCTCGATTTGCAGCTAGTGTTGTGGCCTCATTTAGTTCTATATCTCTTATCTTTAAATCGTCACAAACCGAGTCTACCCATCGTCGTCTTGGTCTCCCTCCACTTCTACTTCTAATAATAATAATAATAATAATAATAATAATAATAATAATGCCATTTTTCTCACACCTGGTGAGATCATGGGTTCGGGCTGTTCCACGCATGTAGACTTTGCCCTATTTGACGACCGGATGCCCTTTCTGAGCCAACCCTATCTAGAGGGACGTATTCACTACAATGTATCTATGTAGTGGATGGTAGTGTGGTGTGTATGAAGAGGAGTGTGTTGAGACAGATCAAAATACCCATTCCGTCCCCCCCCCTCACCTCCCAAACGCGATTAAAGTCCTCTACATGGCAGGAAATCAAACCCGAGACCATCTGAACTGAAGGTCTCGACGCTGATCTTTCAGTCAAGGTGCCATTATTATTATTATTACCTACATCCAATCTGTAAAAGAAGTAATGGGTTTCATTTAAGAAACTTGTGCTTCATCCTCTACTACTTTGTGAAAGTACAGTATTGAACAAGAGTGGTAGAAATTGACAACCGAGCTCGATAGCTGCAGTCGCTCAAGTGCAGCCAGTATCCAGTATTCGGGAGATAATGGGTCGAACCCCACTGTCAGCAGCTCTGAAGATGTTTTTCCGTGGTTTCCCATTTTCACACCAGGCAAATTCTGGGGCTGTACCTTAATTAACGCCACGGCCGCTTCCTTCTCACTCGTAGCCCTTTCCTGTCCCATCGTGTCATAAGACCTATCTGTGTCGGTGCGACGTGAAACAACTTGTAAAAAAAATTAACAACAATAAACTTACTCCTCCATATGCCTATTCTGGACTTTGATTTTCTCCAGTTGTAGTACCGAGTGAATACTCCAGTTAGCAAACGGGATTAACATACGAACTTTGTGGGCCAATGCTGCCACAGGTCTACAGTAGGTGTGGCCGATATAGGCCTAATGGTTAACAAGAATACGGCAATTGGCAGGCTATTGTAGTGTTTATTGGTGTGTTTACAAACCGACAGCTTTGTTATGTACAGTAGTTGAGATTGTTATTGCCACGTCCATGTTGACAAATGTGCGTATTACTTTCCTCGTTGCGTTGTATTCTTGCTTAATATTTTTGTTTCACAAACGAAAACGTTGTTACAAAAGCTGTACTCCACGTTTGAAGTGATAGTATAGTAAGTATAACATTTCCCGTTAGTGATTGTACGTCCTTTCTTATGCAGAGTGTTTAATGTCACACTAGCACACTGAAATTGCAATTTGTTTCAAGTTACGTCGCACCGACACAGGTAGGTCTTATGGCGACGACGGGATAGGAAAGGGCTAGGAACGGGAAGGAAGCAGCCGTGGCCTTAGTTAAGGTACAGCCCAACATTTTCCTTTTGTGGAAATGGTGGGAAACCATCTTCGGTGTTGCCGACAGTGGGGTTGCAACCCAATATCGCCCGATGCAAGCTCACAGCTGCGCGCCCCTATCCGCACGGCCCGGTACATTGAAAATGAACTGCACTGTGGCGATCATGTAGGAAACGGTTTTGTCTGGGAAGTAATGACCACGGCTTAAATTAAAGTACAGCCCAGTCATTTTCCTGCTGTGAAAATACAACTCTGTGGATGGTGGGATTCGAACCCAAGATTTTCTGAATGTAAATTTATGGCTACATAATTCCATCCTGTAGCCAACTCACTCGGTTTTCAAACTTCCTATTGTTTATATACAGGGTGACCTGAAAGTCCGCTAACATTTGACGAGGCAATACTTCATGGAATATTGGAGGTAGAGAGGTAATAATTGACACACAAGATTGGCATGACATGGGGTTTTATTCACACCAGAATAAAATACACAAAATGACCAACAGATGGCGCTAGACAGCAACACGTAAGGTGAATATGGCCACACATGCTTGACATGACATTGGGTTTTACTGACACGAGTGCACAAACAGGCCAACAGGTGGCGCTGGACAGCAACACGTAAGGTGAATATGGCCACACATGCTTGACATGACATTGGGTTTTACTGACACGAGTGCACAAACAGGCCAACAGGTGGCGCTGGACAGCAACACGTAAGGTGAATATGGCCACACATGCTTGACATGGCATTGGGTTTTACTGACACGAGTGCACAAACAGGCCAACAGATGGCGCTGGACAGCAACACGTAAGGTGAATATGGCCACACATGCTTGACATGGCATTGGGTTTTACTGACACGAGTGCACAAAAAGGCCAACAGATGGCGCTGGACAGCAACACGTACGAACCTACGATATAAAAGGTATAAAAGGAGCTGTCGCGAGAGAAAGAGGGCGCACATCCTTCGTCATGTAGTCAGAAATACACCAAAATCCGACATGGTATTTAATAGATGGTTGAAAACATGTTCGTGACAGGTGGACGGAGTGGTGTTCGTGGACTTTTGATGTACTGCAGTAGTATCGACTTTCATACAGACAGATCAGTACACATTTTCTCGAACTGAATGTCATCTTTATCTACAGCGCAATTTCAGCGGTACAGTGCAGTGAACTTTTAGCAACGTCATGTAGCCCACCGTAACCACCACAACTACCACACTGACTACCACCACTTCAGGCGCCACCCAATCAGCTGCTGAGCTACCTACCATTGCATATCATACGGCTATGCTGTCTTCACACACTGCTCCAAACTACCAGGCCCGGTTCCTACCTGTGAATCCGGCTCCCAGTGGGACGACTCTCGAACACGTATAAGCGCACAGCTTCACTACTCCCTGCTGAAGAGAAACCAGCCCCCCGCCGTCGTGCTGCGGCTCCACCATTACTACCTCCTGACCCCATCACCGGGGCGCAACCAACTTCTATGAACAATGAAAATCGACTTACTATCCAGGACCAACCGACCCCATCCGACCTCCCCACCTCCAGAACTCGCCGAACCATCACCAACCTCAGCTCACGTCAGCCACCCTCTACCGGCACTCAAATGTTTCTCCTGCTCAAACCCACCCTAGATTTCCGTTCCCCAACCCACATCTTCAAAACCTTACCCGCTTCAACATGAGACGTGAAGAGATCGCCGACATTCGACCTATTTCTACAGGGATGCTCTTCAAACTCAATGGAGAAGCTGCCGCTCAGAGACTCACTCAAACGATAGTGCAGCTCAATTAGGGTCATTAGTACCTTTTAAACCCCCCCCCCCCTTACAGTTTAGTCAGCTGCGTGATCCGTGGAGTGCACCCGGTCATCTCCGATGACGATATTCTCAATGAGTTTCATGCGGAAGGCCTTTCGCATCTTTAATTCCCCCGGGCCCACCTTCATAGTCCGCATCCTCCTGCTCACTGTCGAGGACATAGAATGCGTCATCGCCAGTGGAGTTTCTATTTTTTGGCGTCATGATAGGATGGAGTCCTCTAAAGCCCTCCCCCCTCAGCCCATCCGTTGTGACAGGTGTCTCGCTTACAATCAGCACCCCACGGCGCGATGCACCACTGACCAACCAGCCTGCGCTCACTGTTCTCAATCTCATCACCACCCCATATATTCTTGCAAATGCAAGGCCCGCCCTACCCCTCCCGCCAACAGACCAGATCTCGTAGCCCCCATCCGTACGACTGATTCCCCCACTGGCTCCAACCGCTCTGTTTCCACCACCTACCTTAGAGGACCTAATCCGCTTCATTACCATATCCCTACTCAATATCCACCCCTTTCAACATTCCTTCCTCCTCGAACAACTCCAAGCAGCTGCCAATCAAACTTTAAACTTGCATTCCCAAACCTCCCACTCAGGACTGAACACACACTTCACCTTCACCCCTCTCGAAACATTGGTTTAGTTCCCATAGTAGTTCCGCCCCCACTCTAGGATGACGACCTCTATAACTGGACGGGACACAATTTCTTAACTTCCGTCCCCACCTAGTGTAGCAGTCACCCAAGATAACTCAAATACTGTGACAAAGTCTGTCCCTTCGTTACATAACTCCTACCAACAAGGAACAATTTAATTTCAGGTTACATGACAACATTGTGGTGTTCAAATCTTATATATAGCAATATACATTCAGTCCACCTTCACACACCTCCCTTTTATACTCAATTACGTACTGGTGTCAACTTAGGCGAAGGATCTCCTGTATTATTGTAAGAAATTCGCAATACTATAACTATGTGACTACACTGATATAGAAGCTCGCAACTTCAGAAAAATCAAATGCTGAATTAATGATGTATATCAAAACCTAATAAACCTGTAAATGTATATATCTTATAGTGTCACTATGAAAGCAAAGACTCTTTTTTTAGTTTTGTAGTTTTACAAAATGTGAAAAAAAAAGTTAAAGTGGTTAAGAAGTTCCACTATTGTAATCTTTTTTTTGTTTATATGTAGGGCCTACCCACTTTTGTAAACCAACCGATGCAATAAAGCAATTCGTCCATAGGCCGAAAAAAAATCCCCTCCCATCTCCTCCTTACTTCACATCTTTTACTCCTCTCCTCAATCCTTCACTTCCTCTTCAATCCGCCTGCATCTCTTGGCCAGAGAGAGGGCGTAACTCTCTAGGTGGTCCGCCCTATCCCTTCAGGAAGGGGAATGAAAACATCGATAGATAGATAGATAGATAAATAGATAGATAGAGAGAGAGGGCGTCAGATGCGCGTGCAGCCGCGGCATGTTGACGTTACTAGAAAAGGCACTGTTAGTGAAGTTTTATTGTACTTTATTTTAGTGTCAATAAAATCCCATGTCATGGCAATCATGTGTACCAATTATTACCTCTCTACTTCCAATATTCCATGAAGTATTGCCTCGTCAAATGTTAACAGGCTTTAGAGTCACCCTGTATATTGCTAGCGAGGCGCAGCGTTTCCAGTGCACTATGTATTCTAGTATAAGTTGGAATACATTTTTTACTTTCACTGATCTGTCTCACTCAGTCTTATCGGGGCTTGACAACATGAATGTGACTCAGGTAGGAGCGAAGCTAGTATGTCATTCCTTGAGCAGCAACTCCCGCTTAGGAATGGTATGAATATGTTGCTTAAAGGGTCGGTCACTGAGCTCGATAGCTGCAGTCGCGTAAGTGCGGCCAGTATCCAGTATTCGGGAGATAGTAGGTTCGAACCCCACTGTCGGCAGCCCTGAAAGTGGTTTTCCGTGGTTTCCCATTTTCACACCAGGCAATTGCTGGGGCTGTACCTTAATTAAGGCCACTGCCGCTTCCTTCCCACTCCTAGCCCTTTCCTGCCCCATCGTCGCCATAAGACCTATCTGTGTCGGTGTGACGTAAAGCAAAAAAAAAAAAAAAAAAAAAAAAAAAAAAAAAAAAAAAAAACAAGGGGTCGGTTGGTGTGCATTTCAGTGGCCTCGGCAGACTGATATGTAGCAGCAACGTCTGACTTTGTGAGGAAAGCAGCGAGGAAACTTCCTCACTTCCCTTTTTTCCTAGTACGCCTCTTCGGCAATGTCTAGGGTTTGGCCACCTATCGCAGCTGATGAAGGAGCTAATGAGGTTCCAACCACCCTTTAGGCATAACATTCAACGCAGATACCCTACGCGTACAAAGGTATAGCCTCCATTCCCCTGTCAGCGGTCCGCCTACGATCCAGAGATTGAAAATGCTGAATATCCAGGAAATTAATTGATAATAAATGTCCCGCTCCCTGACTAGACCTTCGGACTTCAGGGTACCGGCTTCGAATCAAACTCCGGTCGGAGGTTTTAATGAAATGAAATGAAGTGGCGTATGGCTTTTAGTACCAGGAGTGTCTGAGGACATGTTCGGCTCGCCAGGTCCAAGTCTTTTGATTTGACACCCGTAGGCGACCTGTGCGTCGTGATGAGGATGAAATATACACACATATACAGTACACCCAGCCAGCGTGCTAGCGAAATTAACCAATGATGGTTAACATTCCTGACCCTGCCGGGAATCGAACCCGGGACCCCTGTGACAAAAGGCCAGCACGCTAACCATTTAGCCATGGAGCCGGACGGAGGTTTTACTCATGAGTGGTTAATTATCTTGGCTCGAGGAATGGTTGTGTTTGCTGTTCGCAACATTCCTGCAACTCACACACCACACATAAGCACTATCCTCTGCCACAAGAACGCGCAGTTTCCTATAGGCCTACACGGCAGACGCCGTCCATCCTCATCGTGCGGCCTGCCTTACGAGGGCTGCGCAATGCTTTTATTATTATTATTATTATTATTATTATTATTATTATTATTATTATTATTATTATTATTATTATTATTATTATTATTATTATGCATTTATCAACAGAGCTGAAATCCGATTTTTAAGTATGTCTACTTCGTTAAGGAATTGCTTGTATAAAAGTTTGCCGGTTAACAGAAGAGCGGAGTAAGATGAACATGATCAGGTCTGCTCACTGGAGCGCCACCGCTCGGCACACAGAACGCGGTCAAATTGCAGACTTCACTTTCCACTTACAGTACTCCGCCTGCATTCATTGTGTGGGTCGTGCAAGCACAGCGAGGTGAAAGTCCACGTGGATTTCACGTACGCTCTGTGCTAGACTAACGTATCATTGGCAATCGCCCATATAGCTTCAAATTTTACGTTCAGAATTTTTCTGGTGAGGACATCAGCCGGATTCGAGGGAATATTGTTCTGAACATGGCAACAAACCATATGAAAGCTTGAATACTTCATTTCTCTTTACCGAACCAAATCCTGTGATGCAGTCAATTATTTAAAAGGCTTGATTTGACACGCCAAGTCGCTGTGCAGTCAAATGGCCTGCAGATATCAGAGTTCCACGTGATCAGCGCAACGACAAGCTCAGTCTCTTTTTTTCTCGCCTTCTTGACCGAATTGGATGCCTGCTACATCAGTCAGCTAGTCTCGCGAGACTGAATGAACTTCAATCCAGCCCTCAATCCAGAATTAAATTCCTTAGATGAGTCCAAAATCGAACACGGTAAGAGACAGACACGCCGCTCCTACACTTTTCTGATGAGTTGGTGAGGAAGATGAACTACAGATGTACGATGGTGGAATGATGATGATGATGATGATGATGATGATGATGATGATGATGATGATTAGTATATGAAATTGTAGTTTTCATCTATTGCAGTTCCATAGAGACTTGACATACAAGTGTACATCATTCTTATCACAGTCTATTGTTCATTAACACTGAGCAGCCCGTTTCCTGCAATTCATATGAATTCTATCCAAAAGCTGTACTTAACACTTCAATCAAGTCACGAGCAAATGTGTTCCCAGCAAGGTGGATGAGAAATTGGTGCGAAATCTTGTTGAATCAGTGCACGGTTACAACACTCGACAGGAAGCGTATAAGTTTGTGATTTTTCAATCAACAAGAGAGATTGGATAAGAAGCAACATTTCCGCGATTTCCAAAAGAAAAAAAATATGAAGGTAAGTGATGCATATAAAGGTATAAGATTCAAGGACAAAACCAAACGGTAAAGTATTTCTTTTTAATAGGTTGCTTTACGTCACACCGACACAGACAGGTCTTATGACGACGATGGGATAGGAAAGGGCTAAGAGTGGGAAGGAGGCGACCGCGCCCAAATTAAGGTACATCGTGGTGTAAAAATGGGAAACCAAGGAAACCAACGTCAAGGCTGCCGATAGTGGGGTTCGAACCCACTATCTCCCGAATGCAAGCGGACAGCTACGTGATCCAAACCGCACGGCCACTTACTCGGTAGTAATGTTACCAAGAGGCTGTCTACCTCCGTAGTGTAACGGTTAGCGCTTTTAGCTGTCCTCGGGGGTCTGAGTTCGATTCCTGGTACTGCCAGAAATTTAAGATTATCAGAAGGGCTGGTATGTGGTCAAAATGGTACGTGCAGCTCACCCACGTTGGGGGTGTGCCTGAAAAGAACTGCAGAGCCTCGGATTGAGAAACGAATTTACATTTACCAAGAGGCTCACACTCGAACTTTCAGTAATTTCCTAGGATGTTAATAACTGCTAACATTTCTAACATTGTATGGAACTGCACTGTTTTCCACACCGGGTATTACACTTACGGACATGATTATTTCATCGCTTGAATATCGGACCAAGTACTAGTCTCGAGAAAATGGAATGTATACTAACGTGCTTCATTTGCCTCCTCGATTGCATCACAAGCCAGGTGGTCAGAAGACGCGCTCAGTACGTATGAAACGTGAGCTGTTGGCATATAGAGTTCCTTCATTATCTTCTAACACACTACTGTGGCCATGAATACACTATGATAAACTGTTTGTTGGAATGGCTTTAATATCGTTGAAGGTGAGAGGTAAAAGAAAACAGACATGCGACTTTTTTTTTTCCCTCATTGGTCAGCTCCTCTTGTTCTTACCCGACCACGACGGTGTCAGATTTGCGAGGCCTAGGGAATATTTCATTGTCACGCCCTTCGCGATCGTTTCCTTTATTGTTCATTCTTTCAAGGGTCAAACCTCCTCCTTTTTCCCGTTCTGATTAGTGTTAAGGTGTAGTTGTACTTCCTTTAAAAGAATAATCACCACCACCACCACCACCATTATTTTCAACTAGGCCTTTGTCTTTCTGTTTATTTATGCATCTCCTCCTTTCTCTGCCACTTTTATCATACCCTGATGGGGCGCGAGTGATCTGATATATGTGATCTGACATACGTGATCTGACCCAGTTTTACGGCCGGATGCCCTTCCTGATGCCAACCCTATTTGGAGGGATTTACTATTGTATATTCCTGCAGTGGTTGATAGTAAGGTGTATCGTATGCGGATTAAGAGAAGTTTATTAAGACGAACATAAACACCTAGTCCCCGAGCCTGAGGAATTAACCATACGCAGTTAATATCTTCGTTTCAGGGGCCCTCTGAACCGAAGGCCAGTACGCTGACCTTCAGCCAAAGAGTGGGGCAGACACCTCCACAACTACTACTACTACTACTACTACTACTACTACTACTACTAATACTACTACTACGACTAAGCGCTGTCGACGATGAGATTCGAACCCACGTCTCTTACTACTTCAGATGGTTGAGACGCTGACCTTCTGACCCCAAATTGGCAGGTTCTATGCTGGCTCAGTCTGGTGGTATTTGAAGGTGCTCAAATACACAGACGGACATAAGTGTTCACACAGAGGCCCATTGAGCCATTAGTCAATATAAAATAGGCACGGCAGCAAACTGCGTACACTGTTCGGTCCATCATGAATTGAAACGATACATTATGCATACATACGCTAAAATACGTACAGTACAATCCTGATCATACATGAAGAGATGAGGAAAATAAGGACCGGCAGTAGTGGTAAGCCTGGACATAAGTCTACACACAGAGATGAAAGCTATCAACAAAACAGAGTAGGCCTAATACGCATCAGTTCTGACTTGAACATTGAGGAATGAACACAGCTACGAGCCTTGTTTACATTAGAAGTGTATACTGACGTTTCACGTTGGAATGGGGAATATTAGGAAGGAAATTACAACTGAAAAAATGGAATGTCGTATGGCTTTTAGTGCCAGGATATCCCAGGACGGGTTCGGCTCGCCAAGTGCAGATCTTTCTATTTGACTCCCGTAGGCGACCTGGCTTCGTGATGAGGATGAAATGATGATGAAGACAACACATACACCCAACCCCCGTGCCAATGGAATTAACCAATTAAGGTTAAAATCCCCGACCCGACCGGGAATCGAACCCGGGGCCCTCTGAACCGAAGGCCAGTACGCTGACCGTTCAGCCAACGAGAAAGAAAATTAGTAGTTTCAATGTTCAACAGATTTTTGTTGTTTGAGTCATCAGTTCAAAGACTGGTTTGATGCAGCATTCCATACCATCCTATCCTGTGCTAAACTTTTCATTTCTACGTAACTATTGCATCCTACATCTGCTCTAATCTGTTTGTCATATTCATATTTTGGTCTGCCCCTACCATTCTTACCACCTACACTTCCTTCAAAAACCAACTGAACAAGTCCTGGGTGTCTTAAGATGTGTCCTATCATTCTATCTCTTCTCCTCGTCAAATTTAGCCAAATCGATCTCCTCTCACCAATTCGATTCAGTATCTCTTCAATCGTGATTCAATCTACCCATCTCACCTTCAGCATTCTTCTATAACACCACATTTCAAAAGCTTCTATTTTCTTTCCGAGCTAGTTACCGTCCATGTTTCACATCCATACAATGCCACGCTCCTCACGGAAGTCTTCAAAAACATCTTTTTAATTCCTGTATCAATGTTTGAAGTGAGCAAATATCTTTTCTTAAGAAAGCTCTTCTTTGCTTGTGCTAGTCTGCATCTTATGTCCTCCTTACTTCTGCCATCGTTAGTTATTTTACTACCCAAGTAACAATATTCATCCACTTCAGTCAAGACTTCATTTCCTAATCTAATATTTCCTGCATCACCTGCCTACGTTCGACTGCACTCCATTACTTTTGTTTTGGACATTTATTTTCATCTTGTACTCCTTACCCAAGACTTCGTCCATACCATTCAGCAAATTCTCGAGATCGTCTGCAGTCTCAGATAAAATAACAATATCATCGGCAAATCTCAAGGTTTTGATTTCCTCTCCTTCGATTGTGATTCCCTTTCCAATTTCCTCTTTGATTTCCTTTACTGCCTGTTCTATGTAAACAATGAAAAGGAGGGGGACAAACTGCAGCCTTGCCTCACTCCTTTCTGGATTGCTGCTTCTTTTTCGAAGGCCTCGATTATTATCACTGCAGACTGAGTTTTACACAGATTGTAGATAATTCTTCGTTCTCGGTATCTGATCCCAATCACCTTCAGAATCTTAAATAGTTTGGTCCAGTCAACATTATCGAAAGCCTTTTCTAGATCTACGTGGGCTTGTCCTTTTTGATTCGATCCCCTAAGATCAGACGTAAAGTCAGGATTGCTTCAGGTGTTCCTACATTTCTTCTGAAGCCAAACTGATCTTCTCCCAACTCATCTTCAACTTGTTTTTCCATTCTTCTTTAAATAATACGTGTTAAAATTTTGCAGGCGTGAGATGCTAAACTAATTGTGCGGTAGTTTTCACACCTGTCAGCACCGGCTTTCTTGGGAATAGGTATAACAACATTCTGCCGAAAATCGGATGGGACTTCTCCTGTTTCGTACATCTTACACACTAAATGGAATAACCTTGCACTGCTGGTTTCTCTTAAGGCAGTCAGTAATTCAGAGGGAATGTCATCAATTCCAGGTGCCTTGTTCCTATTTAGGTCACTCACAGCTCTGTCAAACTCTGACCTCAAAATTGGGTCTCCCATTTTATCAGCATCAACAGCCTCTTCTTGTTCCAGAGCCAAATTATCTACATCTTTACCTTGATACAACTGTTGGATATGTTCCTGCCAATCTTCTGCTTTGTCTTCTTTCCCTAGAAGTGGCTTTCCATCCGAGCTCTTAATATTCATACATCTAGATTTCCTTTCTCCAAAGATTTCCTTGATTTTCCTGTATGCAGCATCTACCTTTCATAGAACCATACAACATTCGACATCCTTGCACTTCTCCTACAGCCATTCTTCTTAGCTACCTTGCACTTTCTATCCACTTCATTCTTTAATCACCAGTATTCTTTTCTGCCCTCTTCATTTCTAGCTTTCTCGTATTTTCGTCGTTCATCAATCAGGTCTAGTATCTCCTGAGTTATCCCCTGATTATTAGTTGATCTTTTCTTCCTTCCTAACATTTCTTCAGTAGCCCTACTGACTTCATTTTTCATGACTATCCACTCTTCCTCTATTGTGTTTCCTTCAGCCTTTTCATTTAGCCCTTGTGCAACATGTTGCTTGAAACAATCCCTCAGACTCTTTTCTTTCAACTTGTCTAGATCCCATCTTCTTGCATTCTTTCCTTTCTTCAATTTCTTCAACTTCAGATGGCATTTCATGATCAACAAGTTGTGGTCAGAGTCCACGTCAGCTCCTGGGAAAGTTTTGCAATCCAACACCTGGTTTCTGAATCTCTGCATAATCATAATGAAGTCTATTGATACCTTCCCGTGTCTCCAGGTCTTGTCCACGTATACAGTCGTCGTTTGTGGCGTTTGAACCAAGTATTGGCAAGGACTAAATTATGATCAGTGCAGAATTCAACCAGCCGACTTCCTCTTTCGTTCCTTTGTCCCAATCCGAATTCTCCTACTGTATTACCTTCTCTTCCTTGGCCTACCACTGCATTCCAGTCTCCCATCACTATTAGATTCTCGTCACCTTTTACATATTGTAATACATCTTGTATCTCTTCATATATTCTTTCGATTTTCTCATCATCCGCTGAACTAGTAGGCATATAACCTGCACTATTGTGGTGGGCATTGGTTTGGTGTCTATCTTGACGATAATAATTCTTTCACTATGCTGGTCGTAGTAGCTTACCCGCTGCCCTATTTTCTTATTCATTATTACACCAACTCCTGCATTACCCCTGTTTGATTTTGTGTTGATAATTCGGTAGTCGCCTGACCAAAAATCCTGTTCTTCCTGCCAACGTACTTATACCAACTACATCTAACTTTAGTCTATCCATCTCCCTTTTCAGATTCTCTAACCTACCACAATGATTCTAACTTCTAATATTCCACGCTCCGACGCTCCACCCAGAGATCCGAATGGGGGACTAGTTTACCTCCGGAATATTTTACCCGGGAGGAAGCCATCATCAGTACATCATTCATACAGAGAGAGCTTCATGTCCTCGGGAGTTAGTTACGGCTGTAGTTTCCCGTTGCTTTCAGCCGTGTAGCAGTATCAACACAGCTAAGCCATGTTGAGTGTTATTACAAGGCCATATCAGTCAATCATCTAGACTGCCTCCCCTTGCAACTTCCGAAAGGCTGCTACCCCCCTTTCGATGAACCATTCCTTAGTCTGGTCTCTCAACAGATACCCATCCGATATGGTTGAACCTACGGCTCGGTTATCTGCTTCATTGTGACAAGCAAGCCTCTCCCCGCGGCAAGGTCACATGGTTCGCAGGGGAAGCTCAACAGATTAAAAGAAGTGTTATTCGCAACAAGGGAATGCACACACGTTACTAAACCGTTCACAAATTGTGACAAGTTGTTGTGGGAACATTTATGTCTACCCATAAAAAAGACTAGAAGACTATCATTATTTTATTTTTTAGCAAAGCAGTTCCTTTAAGTTTGTGCATTCTGTAACTAAATATACAGTTATAAACGAAATATATTTCTATTAAATATCTGTTTAAAAAAGCAATTACGACTGCCAGTCTGTGCATACACTATGTCAAATGTCTCCACTGCTATGTGAACACTTACGTCCATCAGTGTACGTCAGCCTCGTGTTGATAGATTTACTGGCACGTAAAATAACTCCGGCGGGACTAAATTCCGATACATCGGCGTCTCCGAAAACCTTAAAGGTGGTGAGTGGGACGTGAACGCCAATAACATTATTACAAAACAACAACAACAACAACTACTACTACTACTACTACTACTACTACTACTACTACTACTAATAATAATAATAATAATAATAATAATAATAATAATAATAATAATATGGCCTGAGCTACCGTGTGCAGGCATTTTCATTTGACGCTATTATTAGACTTCCTGCGAGTGATGGTGTGTGTGTGTGTGTGTGTGTGTGTGTGTGTGTGTGTGTGTGATCCGTCTTTGTACTACCGGTACTCTAATGCAGTTCTCCAATCGAACTCACCTTACTCTAACCTCCTCCATTCTTCCAATTAATCTAACCTTTACACTGCAGAGCTCCCAGCCCTCCAAGTTCTCGGCGCGAACCAGGCCAGCTCTCCGTGCTCACCTAGGTCATCATGCAATCACCTCACCACAACTTAAGTAAACTGCCATGTCCCTACCCGGCCTTCTGAGGGGATACCATGGACATTAAAGTACAACCTGATTGTTTTAGCTTCTCCACGCCAGGCTTGCACGCTTCACTTGTTTAACAGATCTGACTGGTAACCCTTGTGACTTCGACTGATTCCCAAGCTGAAGAATCCACTGAGCCAGTCCCATCACTACACAGCTGTCAAATCCTACAGCCTTCATATTCTGTTTATCGTATTGATCCCCTATTCTCCCTCGGAATTTTTATCCCACATATCTCCATACCAGTTTATACGTACAAGTCCTGCAGGTTTCGGAACGTGACTAACCAACCAATCTCCGAGTCAAATATCACCAAATCGTACTTTCATACCTACTCAATTCAATACATCTTCGTCTGTAATCCAATCGACCCATCTCATCTTAAACATTCTTCCATAACATCACATTTCGAAGGCTTCTTACCTCTTCCTTTCTGGAGCAACTATCTTCCAATTTCTCTACCAGAGAGTGCCCCTTCCATATAGTTTCAGAAACGACACTCTGACATTTACATTTATATGGTGAGTAAACTTTTCTTTTTCACGAGGACTTTCTTTGCTAATAATATTTACTGGATGACATTTAGTAAACCTGGTTGGACTCGGGATATGTTATTCATAAGTTAGAAGTAACAGCCATGAAAGCAGCGAGAATGATTGCTGGTACAAAGAGGTGAGAACAATGGCAGGAGGGTACTCGGAATTAGGAGATAATGGCTAAGTTAGGAATGAACTCGATAGATGAAGCTGTACGCATAAACCGGCTTCGGTGGTGGGGTCATGTGAGGCGAATGGAGGAGGATAGATTACCTATGAGAATAATGGATTCTGTTATGGAAGATAAGAGAAATAGAGGGGGACCAAGACGACGATGGTTAGACTTAGTTTCGAACGATTTAAAGATAAGAGATATATAACTAAATGAGGCCATAGCACTAGTTGCAAATAAAGGATTGTGGCAGCAATTTGTAAATTCACAGAGGCTTGCAGACTGAACGCTGAAAGGCATAACGGTCTGTAATGATGATGTATGACATTTAGTGCCGGGAGTGTCTGAGCATATGTTCGGTTTGCCTGGTGCAGGTCTTTCTACTTGATTCCCATGGGTGACCTGCGTGTCTGGATGTGGGAGGCAGGGAGATGGCGAAACCCAGTGTCGGCACATAGTGTCGAATACCACGGAGGGGTCTGCTCAAGGTTTAACGTCTCCATGCGACGGACGAATCACTATCAACAAAGTCATATACCCTCACTCTACATGAGGTTTGGAATTCAAACCAGGCTATTGTCGTTGTCTAGGCACACCGCTGTCCCGGTAAAAGGAAGAACTACTGTATACCGGTTGTGTAGCAAAATAAGGATTGGAGACCTATTTTCTTTCTTGTTATTCCATACCATAGAGTAAAAGTCGCGTAGACCTCAGCTCTGCTGCGGGAATGTCGGATCTAGTCGAAGTCAAGAGGAGGGGTGGTCAGTAGAATATTTACCTGCCCTATCGATTCAATAAGTGAACCGCATCGTGTGCAGCACGCACTCGACAGTCGTCATGCAAACCGATTGACTGATAGATGAATATTACCCAACACCGGCTTTGGAAGAAAATCGGACAGACTTTCTCCTCAACCATCATCTTGCATTGACAACGCTTGACTTCAACTTGCCGCACCTTGACGATATTTTGCATACGCCATGCCTGTTAATATCGTCATCATAGGTAATACCGAATTAAGAGTGTCAGAATGCCCCAACTCACACGGGTTAGAACTGCCAGATCCATGTCCCCATATCCTTCAAATCTCCTCAGCTATAATTCTGACATGGTTATGAGAAGGCCTCGGAAGTTGAAGAAATTTTTGTTTTCTCGAGTGTCCGAAGGCGAAACTCAACATAATATTTCATTCTGGGTCATTGTAGGCCCGAATAAAATAAGTTTTATTTGTCCTTTTTGCCTTTTTTCGGTGTTTTTGGCTTATTGGTCCTTTTTCAGCCCTTTTTTTTAGGTCTTAACGGGCTTCTGCAACTTCACCTTCTTTCGATTACATTTCTACTGCCCATTCTCAAATCGAACCATCATTAGTTCATCCATCACCTCTTAAACATATTTTCTCTAGTAAATACATATTGCATATTTGAACCATACCTGAAAAGAGAGGAAATGCAAATGAAATGAAACTAGTGCTTGAAAAAAAAAAAGATGTGGAACCTGTCAGAATGTGAACACTCCTGGCGTCTCCGAAAACCGGAATAGTATTTTTTTTGCTAGTTGCTTTACGTCCCACCGACACAGATAGGTCTTATGGCGACGATGGGATAGGAAAGGCCTAGGATGGGAAGGAACCGGCGGGCCTTAATTAAGGTACAGCCCCAGCATTTGCCTGGTGTGAAAATGGGAAACCACGGAAAACCATCTTCAGGGCTGCCGACAGTGGAGTTCGAACCTACTATCTCCCGATTACTGGATAATGGCCGCAATCGGGGACAAATGGTCACGTTAACCAACATGAATACCCAATCCCTGAGCTAGAGGAATGAACAAGATACGGCTAACATTATCTATCCAGCCGGAAGATGAGCTCAGGATCCTCTGAACCGAAAAATAAAAAGTCGGACCAAAGGCAATAAAAGAAACTCAGGTCACGCTGAACTGAGAGCGTGAAAATATTATACTAGTTACTTTATCAGTCGCATGGAGGGCCCTTTTCTGTTTTCTGCGTTGTTCAGGAAATACAGTTATGTTTAATATGAAGCTTAGCAGGATTGTTAGCACATGCGCATTCAGTTTTGGTTTTACGCCTTACAGCAATCATCAGCCAAGGCCAAGGCACGGAGAATGAACAAAGTTCCTATACACGAGCATGCATTGCGCTCTTTCATGTGGTCCTGAAATCACTTGCTTCTGTCACCCTCTACGATCGATTGCATTACACTCCCCTCCTGGCCTACCCCACCCTATTCACCCAACAGTATAAGCCCAGCTACAGTATGTGCACAGTTTCATCCACAGCGCTCATTGCTGATTTGGACTCTGTGAGCTCTTATAATTACTCTGTCATGAATGTTGTCCATTCTTTTTAAATTTCTTCATTTTTTCATGAATAAGACTTGAATGTCAAGAGTGTTAGCTGTTTAATTTATTAAAGCCCATTGTTGTATTTTCAGAACAGTACTTCAATAACATGTTAAAAATAATTTCAGTCTCAATAAGTGAACATATTTCCGAATCATACAAACTATAATCGTCTAAACTGATATATTTTGGTGCCTGTTGTAACAATAATGAGTTCATTTATCAATTAGGCATCAGGTATAGTACATAACGAGAAAGTCATCCTGCTTGCCAAGAATCGAATCTCCAAGACATCCTGCCACCGCACAAAGACTTTATTCCTATCTTAATGCAATGATCCTATGCGACGTAAAACAAAATAACATTGTCCCCGATTGGTCGGGACTCATTCGTTGAAAGCGGAATATCCATTTGTGTATGTGCACAGAGTGAGCAAATGTCATGGAATAGTGTGTGGCCCTGCGAACTGCAGTGAGACGCCGTGGAAGTGAGTCGACAAGTCCCTGGTAGTCCTCTGGACGCAGCTTACACCAGCGGCCGCCAATGCTGGTCTGTTCGTGGATGCAGGATCCATGGCACGGAGCCTGCGTTCCAGGACATCCCAGATATGCTCGATAGGGTTCATATCGGGGCTCCTGGGTGGCCATGGCAGTCATTGGACCTCCGCTGCATGTTACTGGAACCATTCCCGGGCGACGTGGGAGTGATGTAGCGGCGCGTTATCATCTTGAAACTTTGCAGAACCGTCTGGGCGCTGGAAGGCCAAAAATGGGTGGAGATGGTCTCCGAGCAGCTCAACATACCGCGTACCATTCAAAGTCTCTTCCAGAACAACTAGGGGGCCCATTCCATACCAGGAAAATGCACTCCAGACCATAACAGAAACGCCAGCGCCCTGGACCACATCTTCGAGGCAGGCGGGATCCATCGCTTCATGTGGTCTGCGCCATACACGGTGCCTCCCATCGGCATGGCGCAGTTGAAATTGTGATTCGTCCGACCATATCACGTACGCCATTGTTCTAGTGTCCATCCCTGGTGACTGGCGACAAATGCGCGTCGTTGTACCCGATCACGCTGGGTTAACAGTGGCACCCGTGTGCGGCGTCGGCTCCCATACCCCATACAACCCATGTTCCTACGGATTGTCCACTGGGAGACGTGTCTAGCACGGCCTGTGTTGAATTGAGCCGTGATTTGTTGCACGGTTGCCCGTCTGTCACTATTGACAATCCGTCTCAGATGTCGCCGGTCACAGTCATGGAGAGTGGCTGGACGGCCCGTCGTTCGTCTGTTGTGGACGGTGACACCCGCATTCAACCATCACGATACACCCTGGACACGGTTGATCGTGTGAAGCCGAATTCCCGCACCACTTCCGAAATCGCACTTGCTATCCGCCGGGCACCGACCAGCATACCCCGTTCGAACGGTGGCAGCTCACGACGACGTTCCATGTTACACCTGTCACATGCACAGCCACTGCTCACAAGGTCTCCTATTCAACTGCCGCTGGCACAGGGGACGTGTGGTGCGCAGACAACACACCTGCGCATCAGTGCTCCGCTATCCCATGACATTTGCTCAGTCAGTGTAGTTACGTCCAGCCCTTGTCTCGTTGGTTAGGTATGAAGTGAGCGAGTTTTTGCGACCGGATGCCCTTCCTGGCGTCACGCGGTTCTTGAGATGAAAATCTCAATCCAGAATCGACCGGGATTTGAACCGCAGCCTTCCGCGTGGGAAGTCAGCAGCTAAGCCACTGAGCTAATCACGCCCCCCGATTGACGTGGAATATGATGGCAGGAAAGGAGGAGGGTGAAACCTTGTGCCGGGACATAGCCTACTCTTCTCGAACAGCACCAAGGAGATCTGTTCAAGGCTTAACGTCTCCATCCGATGGACGAATGACCAATACAGCGTCATATGCCCTCACTCCATGCAAACACTGGGGAGAGGATTGGAACTGAATCCAGACTTTTGGCATGCAATTTAGTGATTAGAAATGGTATACCTAGCTTGCCGGTCAACATTCTGATGACGAAAGTTTTTCGACCAACGGGACTCGAACCCGGTAACCACGGTGTCAGAACATATAGACTTGACACCTTAACGATCATGGCCACCAGGCGCGCTCGAAATCGTAATTTCCGTGTATATAAATATAATTAGAATTTTATCTGTGCGCTTCAAATGTTTGCCTTATACTTCGTTCTTATCTCGGATGAGGTAAACAGAAGTCGAAACTGGGTTCAGTAATTGCTGTCTTCCGTTCTGTCTGTCTGGATGTTTGTGTGAACATCACGAGAGAACAGCTTGACATAACTTCTTGAAGCTGGGTAAGTTCAGGGACATCTGGAGAGTGCACTCGGCTAGTGGTATTCAAAATATGGTACGCCTACCACTATGGGTACGCAGGGTCACCCCAGCGTACATTATGCCTGCTGTCATTTCTTGATGGTTACAGTACTTTTGCATCCATCTCTTGGCACAGGCCAGAGCAAAGTGTAGCTTCCACTGAAGTCCCAGTCTCATCCATGGCTGTGACAATATGGAAGCTGCTGGGTATGGGTGGTGCTGATTAATGACATTCAGAGCACAACCAGTGTGTCATGAAAGGTGTTGCTCATAGGGTTAGTTGTGCTACAATAGCACTGCCTGGCCCAGTGAGGAAAGCAATGGCAAACTACCTCACTCCT
Source organism: Anabrus simplex (assembly GCF_040414725.1). Classification (NCBI taxonomy): domain Eukaryota; kingdom Metazoa; phylum Arthropoda; class Insecta; order Orthoptera; family Tettigoniidae; genus Anabrus; species Anabrus simplex. Next base: position 239,744,776 of record NC_090269.1, read on the forward strand.
CATCTTGCCTAGTACGCCTCATTTTGGTACTGCCATTGGTTTTTGTGGTTTCCCTATAACTGCATAGCCTTTGGTGATGCTATTTGAGGATCCAACCAGCCTCTGGGCTGATGACCTAACAGACAGACACATTGACGATTAAAACACTGAAGCTTTGACCGCGGACATCGCACTTCAAACCTACTTCTCCTAAAATTACATAGACGTGACTTACGAGTTATGATGCGATTGCAGGTTTTAGTGATCTCACCTGTAATATTAATACATTTGTAAATATTTCATAATTACAAAAGGTACAGACGCATCATGTCCTTGTATTACACGGGTCGGACGGAGGAAACAGTTCGCCTCTTTGTGTGACGTCATCGGAGGTACAGTACGGCCTGTACATCACGAAGGCAGTGAAATAATTTACAAGTCAACCGTCCATCGAGGCTACACTAACTGCCAAGAGTTATACTGTAAACAGGCTCGAAACTTCAGTGTTTAGAGTTTAGATAAGGAGAATGTCTTTTATCGCATCTTCTGACTACTGGGTTCTAATTACTTCGAAAGCCTTGTTGATTGTTGTGAGTGGAAGCAAGGGATGATTATTATTGGAACATTCTTTCAGAAATAACTACCGTACTGCACTGCGATGGCCTAAGTTTGGAATAACCCTCTGTAATACAAATAATACTGTGTTGTGTGCTGTAACTTTATTAATATGTAAAATCACTCTTTAGCTACTGAATTAAGAAACAGTCATGGGCCCCTCACAAGCCATGCCCCTCCCCGCCCCCCGTCACGAGGGGTCTGCGGGGTTCTTATCGCCGCCACTGCTCTCGTTGCTAGGCAATGAAAACCTCGCAATTCTACTCACAAGAAGACCAAGTTTCTACATCTGTCTTGTGAAGGCTTACTGCTCTGCCTGAGAAGGGCACAAAAGACTCCAATGGTCGAATAATTGGGCTATAGTTAAGCAATGTAAATGGCAGGAACTGTTCTCAGGCCATTGCTGACCGCTCAGTTTTGGGCTTCTGTAAACACTCCGAGCATTATTTCTGTCTCCGTATATCATACATCCCATATCCCATCCCTTCCCTGAAGCACAGCAGCGGGCAGTGGTTTGCGATCTAGCACAGCAAATACGGCGAGTTCGTCAATTTGAATCGCTCGTCCGGAAGTAGTACAAAAAGTAATTTCATGTTCTCGAAAAGAACCATTTTCTCCGCCAGTCCGATTGCGCCATCGTTCTTTATATAACACGAAGAGCATACCTGATTTTTGTCGGTATAGTTGAGAAAGTCGGCCCCGCGGTGTACGAGTAGCGTGCCTGCCTCTTACCCGGAGACCCCGGGTTCGATTCCCGGCCAGGTCGGGGATTTTTACGTGGATCTGAGGGCTGGTTCGAGGTCCAATCAGCCTACTTGATTACAATTGAGCATCTACCTGAGGGTGAGATGGCGGCCCCGGTCTAGAAAGCCAAGAATAATAGCCGAGAAGATTCGTCGTGGTGAACACAGGACACGTCGTAATCTACAGGCCTTCGGGCTGAGCAGCGATCGCTTGGTAGGCCACGGCCCTGCGGGGTGTTGCGTCATGGGGTTTGTTTTTGTTATGATTTGTAGATACCCTGTACACAGTAGATCATTGTTAGTACTGGACAAGAGGATGGTGTAGTGGTTTAGATGCTTGCCCGTCATCCCGGAGACTGTAGTTTGATTCTTATTGAAAATTACATGGTGTCATGATGGGCATGTGACCTTAAATCTCCGGTCACAACTCTTTCATGCCGCAGCGCGTGCAAAAGCCCTGAGCAAGCGGGATCAGCTGCGGATGATGATGATGATGACGATGATGATTATTATAATTAATATTATTTGGCATCCAGCAAAAAGCAATTGTTATTTCTGGTTTAATCAAAATACTCATACTTCGGGGGTACGAAGGTAAAATAATTGGATTTTGGGGGTACGCCAACCAAAAAGTTTGAATACCACAGCACTAGGCTATATAATATTTGCTTATTATACTGTGAAGTAGCAATATTGAGGGAACCAAAACAGGATATGCCAAATTTCTCCGTAAATATTAGCTATATTGAAAACTATACATTATAAAAGTTGTGAATCACGACAACAATTGCCATCATTGCGTTGATAGAATTCTCGTTAGCGGTATGTCTAGTGCGTTTTTATCATACGAGGAACAATAACGCAGATATTCGCGAATATTTCATTTTTCGCAAAATTCTAAATATTTCCAGAAATATTAGTTCTCTTTTAAACCTGTACAAAACAAAAGTTGTGGGAAGTACAGTTTCCGATTATTTGTGTCTCATACATTTCCACGGTACGAGCTATGAACACAGGTATAACTAATTTAAATTTTTAGCGCTAACAAGAATTACATCAACACCAAACAGCGTTAACATGGAAATACTGTCCAATCATCATGGACGCAATTTCTGCAATGATGGTCGTTGTTGTGATTGCTTTTATAAGGTACTAAACTGCATGGCAGAAGAAGAATAGGGAGTCATGAAAGGAAGGAAAATAAAAAGACTCCCTTGACATCGGAAGCTCTATTTCATCTAGCCAAAAGAAAACTAATAATGTGATGGCCTGTAATGTTCTAACCCATTAAACTGTTGCTAGTCGGATGTGCTCTGCCTCTTCGGTTGCCACTCATCTCCTCTAGATGAAATTACTGCTGAAAAATACTGACCCGTCAATAACAGGTACACGACAGCTACTTTATTATCCAGAGCCTGTTTCCAGTCATTTGACCGGGTTAAGAATGAAATGAATTGCGAGGATAGGAATTGTGCCGGCTGCCAAGGCCTGTCTCATGATTAATGACTGAGAAGTGAAATGGAAATGATATTGGAGAGTGCTGATGGAATGAAAGATGACAGGGGAAACGGGAGTACCCGGAGAAAAACCTGCTTTGTCCAGCACAAATCTCACATGGAGTGACCGGGATTTGAACCAGAGAACCCAGCGGTGAGAGGCCGGTGCGCTGCCGCCTGAGCCACGGAGGCTCTACGTCAGCTACTTTATTATACAGTTTAATTTAGATGATGCAAGGCTAGTGAAATTTACTGTGCATACTTTAAACGGTCTAATACCTGCTGGCGTGAGGACCACATTAAGTGATCATCTACAACAGGGGTTTCCAATTTGTAAGGGCTCGAGGGCCATATTGGAAACCTTAGTCATGTTCGCGGGCCGCACTTGAATAATAGGCCAATTTTCGTAAAATTCTACATATAGTAGGTCTACAGAAGTATCATTACGAAAAAATAATAAGCATAATTCAATTGATATAAAGGTTTGATAATTTCAATTACTTAGGTAAAACATTATTTTACTATTGCATAAAAGAGTGACATATGGAGCAGAGCTGAGTGGCTCAGATGGTTGAGGCACTGGCCTTCTGAAGTTTGTAGGTTCAATGTTAGATCATTCCGAAGGTGTTCAAATACGTCAGCCTCGAGTCGATTGATTTACTGGCACGTAAAAGAACTCCTGCACGACAAAACTCTGGCACCTCGGCGTCTCCGAAAAACATCAAAAGTAGTTAGTGGGACGTAAAAACCAACCATTACTGCCTGAAATTTGGATTTTAAATTTTTTAAATGAAAATTAATCCATTCAAATCAAGTGAATTTTTAAAAAGAGGAAATAATATTAAAGAATGAACTACTTCGGATTTGGGTCTATAACGAATATAAAAATTTATAATACATTTTTGAACGACTTATAAAATATTATGTTGAAACTATTCTCCACATTATTTAATAAAATGCTCTTGCTGGCCGCATTATATGGCTTCGCGGGCCACATGCGGCCCGCGGGCTGCCAATCAGAAACCCCTGATCTACAAGAACAAAATGTGAATCAGCCGTTACCCACGTGTTTGCTCCTTGGACACTTGATGAACTCAAAAATAACTTCAAATATGTCCACTTTGTAATTGTATCTTGAGATACTTCTAATAATAAACAGTATAAAGCTACTTCCTAATTTAGTGCGTTATTGTCTTACTCATAATTCCGAAGAAATGACGTAATGGGGCCGTAACACGAACTACAAAGCAGTGCCTTGTTAAAATCTTGTTAAAATATTCTCCATGCCTGTGAAACTTTGAGTATCAGTGCAAGAGAAATACAACGTACTAATGCATTTAAAATGTGGTCCTGGATGCGAATGCTTCGGATTCGATAGACGGAGAAAAGGATGAATGATTTCATAATCACAGAACTGGGAGTAAAGAAAATACTCTCTACTATAAAACCAATCCAAACCCCATCGCCTACCAAGCGGCCGCTGCTCAGCCCGAAGGCATGCAGATTACGAGGTGTCGTGTTGTCAGCACATGGAATCCTCTCAGTTGTTATTCATGGCTTTGTAGACCGGAACCGTATCTCACCGTCAGATAGCTCCTCAGTTGCAATCACGTAGGCTGAGTGGACCTCAAACCATCTCTCAGATCCAGGTAAAAGTCCCTGACCTGGCCTGGAATCGAACCCGCAGCCTCCGGGTAAGAGGCAGGCACGCTACCCCTACACCGCTGTGGCGACTACCCTCTATACTGAAATTCAAGTTAAGAGCTTAGGAAAAGTATCCTTCCGCATGTGAGCACGTCTCCTGTTCCCCCTTCCCGTCTCGTCATGGTTCTACATCTCCGCCACAACCAGCTTATCATTAACGCCGTGCGTCCATCTGACAAGTACAGTACTTCATTCTGAAATAGTGAAGCATCAAACGAAATCACTGCCTTTCACATAGCTGTACTTTGATTACGTACCATTCCTATTTATTCCTTTATTGACCATGTAAAACCTACAGATTACTGACGAATTCCGAGGCAAGAGAAGCAAGAATGATTTTTGTTTCATAATGCGATTTGTGTGAGGCACATGGAGACTTACAACATACGTATACGATTCCGCTCTCGTGCAACGACTGTCAGTGGCAGTTTCTCACAGTTAAAAAAAGCTTAAAAACCCACCGGTGAGTGGGATTGCAAAATACAATGCTTCCAGGAATGTTGTAAATATTGTAGTCTCGTCATTCGGAAGGTAAAAACGAACTCATGATCCTCTCATGACAACATTTCTGTAGGTAGAGGGCGGTTGCGAATATAAAGTAAAGTACACATTATTATTATTATTATTATTATTATTATTATTATTATTATTATTATTATTATTATTATCATCGAATACGCCAAAGATCCTATTCCCATACCGTGTTAAGGCCCTTCCTGTTTTATTTACGGCGAGTGCTGAGCTGACACATCGTTCTTTCCCTGGAGACTTGGATTTTCTATTCCAAGCGAAACGGCGTAAACACTGTACACAGAAATGCCGATCAGCTGCGCGGACTTTTTCACGTCTTCCACAGTCCACAGTGGATTCTAATCTCGTAGGCTACTGTAAACGTTTAAAACAATTTGGTTTAGATTTTCTACTTTATTTTCCTCTACTTTTGTTAGCTTTAAAGTATTTCACAGGGAACTCGAGCGTCACAGCATCACACACGTCTTGCTCACAGCTGGCAGCCATTATGAATACTGAACAGTGAACACGCTGTTGCAGCCAGTATTGCCAACAGTTTTCTTGGATCCATCTTCAACGTCCCACATATTATGCGAACTTATCAACAGTGGAATGAACTCGAACAAACTTACTAAGTACACAGTGCAATAAGATATCAATATCATATTAAATTATTATTATTTTGCTACATACACCACTGAGAACAATAACTATTCACAGCCATCTACGTATGAAATATAAGAGTTGGTAACGAACCCGAATAACATACAACCTGTGATATATTTTCCATATTTATACAGGCAAAACTTTTAATTCATCAAGTCAGTTCACCAGAATATCTAACCAAACTGAAGGAAGCTCCTGACTTCAGGAACAAGTAACAAACCTAGGGAACTATTTGGCGCTGCGGAAGCCTTTTCACCGACCAGAAGTCTGACTAACATCAAAGGGACCGCTAAGGTCTTAAGTTGACTCTCAGTATAGTATGGTAGATCAAAATATTTTACAGGCCAGGGAACTTCGATATTGTCACTGTTCAAGGAAAAGTGAATGGCAATTAGAAACTCCGTGCGAAAGGCAGAACGCAAAAACGAATGGAGACATCTAGTATTTACTATTATGAGGAAATGTATCTCATCACGATGCTCAGACATAAGCTTACCGACTTAGCGAGAGAGAGAGAGAGAGAGAGAGAGAGATGTTTTGGAAACTCCAGTTAAAAACCAACTCTGCACCAATGATAATCTTGACTTAGGCAAGAAGGTCGTAAGACTATTAGCAGATAATACGAATACAAACTTCGGAGACTTGCTGAAAAATGGTAAAGAAAATGTTATAACTAAAACTGCCTCCGTTGAAGAGAAACATAATAGGGTTTTGATTGCAACGTGCATATTATCATATATACACAATTGCACAAAAACATCGTCTGATTCCATGCCTATAGGTACAGAAGTGTTAGTGACGAAGATATTTGGGTATTTTCACAGATAGCCTACATTGTTTGTGTAGAGAGCTTGTATTTCTTGCGATTTCGTTGGACAAGCGTTCAAGCAAAAATTAGGTTATGTAAATACCAAGGTGACAGTCATTACTTACAGCATACTGTAAATATAACCTCACTAAAATTTTCCTTTATTCAGCAGAACACAAAATATTTCTTAATAGTAACCTTTCCTATACTTTTGTAATCTTTTGCAGTACTAATTAATTTTGAAAAGTTAAATGATTTGTATCAAAGAAGATCTTGTTCGTATCAACAAAACACACATCATGTATAGGCCTAATTTCATGCAAATATCTTCAATATGTTTCGTCAAAACCACGTCCGGCTCCTTGGCTGAATGGCCAGCGTAGAGACCTTCGGTCAGAGGGCCCCAGGTTCTATTCTATTTAATTTCGCAAAAAAATCGCGATTTCGCGCTTTGCGAAAAACAGGTGCCTTTAATAATAATTAGATAGATTGGGCCGAAACAGGGGTGCAGAGTACGAATAGTGAGAAGGAAAGAAGTAAGAATAAAGGAGGGGGCACAAGAAACTTAATGTTCCCGAAGGGAGGCGCGACATAAAAGGGCCACTGCTGTATAGGACCCCTGTCCTGGCCACCTTATACTCAAATGTCAACTGTCTGGGTCGATGCTTGCAGGTCGTCTAGACTGATGAATGATGACAGAAGATCAGTCACTAACAGGGAGGAAATGAAAAAAGTTTCGATCTCCGAAAACCGTAAGAGTAGTTAGTGGGACGTAAAAACCAATAACATTATTAACACGTTTCTTCTTTTATCATACTCTTCCATTCGACAAGCCTTCCAGCTCAGACTTGACGCTCATGTAACAAACGCAATACTCCTTTGTTTTTTTCCGGCGCACTGACGCTGACAGGTCTTATGGCGACGATAAGATAGTAAAGGGCTAGGAGTAGGAAAGGAGCGATCATGGCCTTAATTAACCTACAGACCCAGCATTTGCCTCGCGTGAAAACAGGAAACCACGGAAAGCTATCTTCAGAACTGCCATCTGTGGTATTCGAACCCACTATCTCCTGAATGCAAGCTGACAGTTACATAGAGCAAACCACGTACCCATTCGCTCGGCCAAACACCATACTGCAAAAAGTTAGGATGGTTACACTTAAGTGAGCGAAGAAAACCCCATCAAACGACCCTCATCTACCAGGGGTATTTTTGTCTGCAAACAGCCCCATCTACTGTTATCTATAGTCCAATTTTAGACTTTTTAATTATTTCATGAAATTAATACCCTTTCCGGTTCATTGCTCGAAATAGCACTGCATCAAACAAATATCCTCACCGGGCGAGTTGGCCGTGCGCGTAGAGGCGCGCGGCTGTGAGCTTGCATCCGGGAGATAGTAGGTTCGAATCCCACTATCGGCAGCCCTGAAGATGGTTTTCCGTGGTTTCACATTTTCACACCAGGCAAATGCTGGGGCTGTACCTTAATTAAGGCCACGGCCGCTTCCTTCCAACTCCTAGGCCTTTCCTATCCCATCGTCGCCATAAGACCTATCTGTGTCGGTGCGACGTAAAGCCCCTAACAACAACAACAAATATCCTCAGTCATTCCATCCTGGTCACTGCGTCGAGGCTATAAAACATGCTACCGGTAGACGTTAAGAAGTCGTCTACGTCCAGCACGTTTAATATAGTCTGCCGCAAATTTCTCGCAATCAGAACAAGACCGTCGACCCTTATCAACCAAAAACAACTCAGATATTTTGGTCATATTACCAGAAGACAGGAGGCAATGGAAATACGTATCATAGAGGGAAAAGTTGACTGTCGAAGACCTAGAGGACGGGCACCGTTACGCTGGATGGACCAGATCAAGAGCTCGACTAGGATGAGCTTACAGTAAGCAAGAAGGCTTGCCGCGTGATGCCATTAAACCCTTACGAAGGGTTGGACTCAAAGAGAGAGACAAACAATTGAACGATTTTATACAAGAAAAATTGAAATGGAATATAAAATAACCTTATTATATCCCTTTTACGTTTCACTACTTAATATTATACTGTACTGTATATTGGTTCTTATGAAGGGAAATAGCAACATGGTTCTTATTGAATATAGTGAGTTTTTTTTGTTTATGCTTCATATTCAATAGCTAGTACCTAGGTACTAATAGATATTTGTTAAGTATTTATTTAGGTATTATTCTATTTATTTACTCCCTTTTCTTTTGCTGTTTTGCTTTACGTCGCACCGACTCAGATAGGTCTTATGGCGACGACAGGACAGGAAAGGCCTAGGAATGGGAAGGAAACGGCTGTGACCTTAATTAAGGTACAGCCCCAGCATTTGCCTGGTATGAAAATGGGAAACCACGGAAAACCATCTTCAGGGCTGCCGACAGTGGGGTTCGAACCCACTATCTCCCGGATGCGAGCTCACAGCTGCGCGCTCCTGACCGCAGGCCAACTCCCCCGGTACTCCCTATTTAACGTAGGCCTATACGTTGTTTCATAACTTGTAGTTGTCCGTCTCGTTGGCTGAATGGTTAGCGTACTAGCCTTCGGTTCAGAGGGTCGCGGGTTCAATTCCCGGCCGGGTCGGGGATTTTAACCTTCATTGGTTAATTCCAGTGGCTCGGGGGCTGGGTGTTTGTGCTGTCCCCAACATCCCTGCAACTCACACACCACACACACTCCACCACAATAACACGCAGTTACCTACACATGGCAGATGCCGCCCACCCAAATCGGAGGTTCTGCCTTACAAGGGCTGCATACGGCTATAAATTATTATTAATATAACTTGTAGTTGAATACCAAGATATAATACTGTAAAAAACTCAAGAAGAGAGAGCCAAGAGCCCTAAATTCGACACTTTGCAAAGAAAGAAATATGAGAGGTTACAGCTTCGGAGATAAAAGGTAACAGTCACGAAAGTTAAAAGTGAAACAGAAAGATCCTTGTGTATAGAACTAGGATCTTTCAATACACGAAAGTTAAACGCCTTTGGAAGAGATTAAGAGAATTTGGGTTTACCGAGCGAGTTGGCCGTGCGATTAGGGACGCGCAGCTGTGAATTTGCATTCGGGAAATAGTGGATTCGAACTCCAATGTCGGCAGCTCTGAAGATGGCTTTCCATTGTTTCCCATTGTCATACCAGGCAACTGCTGGGGTGTACCTTGATTAAGGCGATGGCTGCCTCCTTCCCACTCCCAGCCCTTTCCTGTCCCATCGTCACCGTAAGACCTATCTGTGTCGGTGGGACGAAAAGCCAGTTGAAAAAAAGAATTTGGGAAGAATATGAGAGGCGATTGTGAGATGAAATTGGAACCAGCGCAACATTAGCTCAAGCCTATGAGACTGTAACTTCCGTCTCACTAGTTATTAGCCTCTATCAGAGGAAAGGTTTGTAGTAAGGTCTAGAGAACTAAAAGAAAGAGCCGTACCGCACTAAAATATCCCTCTTTCTGTTCCTATTAGTGTGTGTTTGCATTCCTTCCTCACAGAGTTCTGGTTTCATGTCGGGTTGGGCTGTCAAAGTAATTTATTCCCTGTCTAGATTGCGATATTACCTACCGAAAAATCCCTGGTAGGCTCAAAGATGTTCCTTTAACTATCGATGCTGAATAACGATGTACATTTACCTGGAAGCAGGGCAAACCAAGTGTTTCACTGACGAAAACGGCTACAAAAAGGTGATTGGTCTAATTATAGCCAAACTTCTCAAATTGTATTAACAGGCGACAAATAAGTTAGTTATTCATACTTATCAATCAAGAAAACAATTTATTTATTCTGGGGCATAACTCTCGGTATTCTAAACAAAAATCGAATCGAAGAAAATCATTCGACTGCTAACTTTAAAACTTCTCGAGTCTACTGATATTTTTAAAGGTTAGAATTATATCTTTTCAAGCTGGCTCTGGTAACAAATCTTCAACTGCAAAGAATTTCTATGCGAGCATATTGTCGGGACACCGGTTAACATCCCTGTAGAAAGCATGGGTGGTGTAAGTGAAGTCATTTTGTTGGAAATGTCAAATTCATCAGATTTTTCGTCTACCTGTTTTTCTTTATTACTTTAAATTTACCCCGCCTCTGTGGTGTAGTGGTTCTTGTAATTATTTGCCAATCCCTGAGGGCCCGAGTTCGATTCCCGGCTCTGCCACGAAATTTGAAAACTGGTACGAGGACTGGAACGGGGTCCTCTCAGCCTCGGGAGGTCAACTGAGTGGAGAGGGTTCGATTTCCATCTCAGTCATCCTCGAAGGTGCTTTTCGCGGTTTCCCACTTCTCCTCCAGACAAATGCCGGGGTAGTACTTAAGGCCAAGGCCGCTTCCTTCCCCCTTATTTGTCCATCCCTTGCAATCTTCCCATCGCCCACAAGGCCCCTGTTCAGCATAGCAGGTGAGCTAGTCTGGGCGAGGTACTGGTCCTCCAGCCCGGTTTTATCTCCGACCCAAATTCTCACGCTCCAGGACAGTCCTTGAGGTGGTAGAGTCCGAGGGAAAATCCAACTTTGGTCGAAAAACGGATTAAGAAAGAAAGAAAGACGTTGCAATTTCACCCATGCATTGAATCCTACATGCTTGTATCCATTTTCAGTGTATTTTAAATAAACTGAAATTCATAAAATAATATTTTAAAAATATAAGGCATGAACAAAACAGAAACCTCGTTATACAGTACACAGAATGGTTAATCAAGCGAGCAGCCTACAGATTCCTCAAGTCCCATCATATTAAATTCGCAAATTCCCGTTGGAAGCAAGATGTAAGATATGCATCATCGCCTTGCCTGTAAATAACAAAAATGTAGCGTACTAGTGTTGGAATACTGAGATGTGGGCCACAATACTAGACACACAGCTGGCACTGCAGCGAGCAGAGTATTACAGCACAGTGAAAGGCATGGCTTCTATTCAACCAGAGCCGAAAGGAGGTTGAGGTTTTAACACATTCGGCGGAAAGGTTAGTGATTTTATATTATTATTTTATTAAAACAATAAAGAACCAGAGCCGAAAGGAGAATGATTATCGCGCATGAGGTTTTAACACATTCGGCGAAAGAAGTATTAGTATTAGTATTATTTTATTAAAATACGAAATTTGTGTGGGACGTGGGGCACTATTGTAGAACCTGCTATTGTATCACACGGATGAAACAAACACTCATTTTGCCAGACATCATTTCTAATATTAAGCCTTCATTCATCAATATGTGTAGTTTGCGAGAGTGATAGTCTTCGTCCCTCACGCCATACCACATGTTCTTATGTTATGAGGAGCTCTCTTTTGCGGTAACATCAAACTTGTTAAAATTATATGAATACCAACGTAACCACAGAGAATATAACTATAAAATTAACATCAGAATATAGACACGAAGGTCATTTCTCATCTGCTTTGCGAGACAAAGGAATATCTCGCATCTGACGTTTCAATTGACGATGCAGGTGTCTGCATTATGAACGAGGTAGTGTTTCTCGCAGGTCTTCAATCATACGGGCACAAATTACAACCGATGTTGTTATCTAAAACAAATATGTCCAATACATGCCTGAGGAGAGGAATATAAAGTGAGAGGTGCAGTGGTTTACGTACCCAAGTCCCCTCAGTGAAGAGGCAGCGCAGCGGCACTGCGGTCGATATTCCAGACAACTGCTTTCTTCTCCCTACAACACTGCACTATGCATTTCTAACACCACAACACTTCAGAATTCACAGTTAAATTAATTTAATGCCTAACCGTCTCAATGTGTCATTAACTAAAACCTGGTGCAAACTGATGGTGAAAGTTTGACATTACAATCCGCTTAAAACGAGTTCCGCATTGCTAGAAGGTTACCCCATCGCACTCTGCTAGTTAATTTATTTAATTTCTACATCACGCACTGACACTTTCTTGACGCACTCACGCACTACTCTCCTCTTCAGTCAAGTCAGCATGCACGACAGACAAACCGCCTCCTAACACCGAACTTCACTCCCGCACGTCGCGGGCAGGAATGTAACATGGAGGACGGTACCGCAATCTGGTGCCTGCGGTCGATACCACTCTAATGTTACGTCACGAGTGGTGGGGGTGAGAGGTAGCGTGTAGGCGTGCGGCTTCATACCTGCCCGTCGCGCGCCCAATGTTTATCTGCACAAAGCTGCGTTCCGTATTACCTAGAAGTCAGTTACTTAACACTCCGCATACTTCCAATGTTTATTGTTGATTGCGTACAGCCAAGAACTGAAGGGAGACTTAGTGGCGACCAAATTTGCCTAATTTTAGTGGTGTGGCGTCAGTCCAGCAAATGTTCATGGAATGGTTAATATTAACAAAACAATTAAGTGAAATTGTATGTATGTATGTGTGTATGTATGTATGTATGTGTGTATGTATGTATATATACCACTTAGTCCCGTTTCCTGATACTAGGTAGGGCATGAGGTTAGATGAAATTGTATGGCCTATTTCTACGGCCGGATGCCCTTCATGACGCCAACCTCAGTTGAGGAGCTAATGAACATGAAATGAATGATGGTGAATTAAATTGAGTAAGGAGTTAGACGTCTGCCTCTGTAGTGTAGTGGTTAGTGTGATTAGATGCCAATCCCCGAGGCCCGGGTTCGATTTCCGGCTCTCCCGCGAAATTTGAAAAGTGGTATGAGGGCTGGAACGGGGTCCACTAAGCCTCCGGAGGTCAAATGAGTAGAGGGGGATTCGATTCCCAACTCAGCCCTCCTCGAAGTTGTTTTCCGAGGTTTTCCACTTCTCCTCCAGACAAATACCGGGATGGTACCTAACTTAAGGCCAAGGCCGCTTCCTTCCCTCTTCCTTGTCTATCCCTTCCGATCTTTCCATACCTCCACAAGTCCTCCCTCCCAGTTCCATCCCTCCGACCCAAAGTCTCACACTCCAGGACACTGCCCTTGAGGCGGTAGAGGTGGAGTCCCTCGCGGAGTCCGAGGGAAAAACCGACCCTGGAGGGTAAACGGAGTAAGAAAGGAAGAAAGGATTTACATTAAATTACATTACGTTAACAATGTACAGATTGGGATGTTTCGTACTAATTCTACTTACATATATGCGTATGTCGACTTCTTCTTGTAACGCTTTTACCACGCCTGTGGGGTCGCGGGGGCGGAGCTGTGTAGCACGTATAGATTTGGCCCTGTTTTACAGTCAGATGCCCTTCCTGACGCTAACGCAATTCCCGAACCAGAAGAATTAATCAGACGCGATTAAAATCCTTGGCTCGGCCGGGAATCCAACCCGGGACCCTCTAAACCGAAGGCCTCAACGCTGACCATTCAGCCAAGGAGTTATATGCTTTTGTCGACTAATGTTCCTGAATTACTACTTTGATCTCTGATATAAATTTCAAAAACTGTTTACAGTCATAATTATTCATTCCTACCGCCAAACTCCTCACTCAACTCTGTATGGCCTATGGCAAATAAACTACTGTACAGTATACCGAGCAAGATGGTCGTGTGATTCGGGCTGGGTAACTGTGAGCTTTCATTCGGGAGACAGTGCGTTCGAATCCCACCGTCGGAAACCCTGACGATGGTTTTTCTGTATATTAAGGCCAAATCCATTACCAGGGGTCAGTGACATGTTTAAGGGGGTTCCGTAGGCACTTTAAAGAAACATATTTTTTTTGTGTGTGTTTACGGTAAAACTGAGGGAATAATAATAATAATAATAATAATAATAATAATAATAATAATAATAATAATAATAATAATAATAATAATAATAATCGTATGGCCTCAGCTACCGCGTGCAAGCATTTTAATTTGACACCATCTGGATGCTTGCTTTTGAATTTCGACGTTCCGTTTTTCTCTAAGCAGAGTAAGTAAACCGAATCTCTCTTGAACGTCCACGGCTGAGTTTCTATTAATTTTGTCGGTAAAAACAAATGTGTCACCAGAGATTTTTTTTTACATGCCGACATCGTACGACATGGAGTATCGAATGGACTTTTTTCCCGGCGTTTAAAATTCCAACTACCTCTGCCGGGTTTGAAGCCGCTCTCTTTGGATCCGGAGGCCGATACTGTACCAATGACTCACAGAGGTAGCTACTGAGGGATTGATAAAAAATAACTGAAGCTGTGGATTCAGAGATTGGACTTTGAAATCTTCGAGCAATTTCCAGCCATGAGAGATTTCGTTCAGATGTCTGGAGACAATCTTCGAAAGGAGATTCTCAGCGTTATTAGGCTAAGTCACATTGGGAGCATCTGCGCTTGTAGCTAAGAGGGTATTTTCCGGTGGCGGTAGAAGATGACATATGGATAAGGAATTAAGTTGCTGATCAACCAACCTCTCTCTCATGCTACTGGGCGAGTTGGCCGTGCGGTTAGGGGCGCGCAGCTGTGAGCTTGCATCCGGGAGATAGTGGGCTCGAACCACACTGTGGGCAGCCCTGAAGATGGTTTTCCGTGGTTTCCCATTTTCACACCAGGCAAGTGCTGGGGCTGTACCTTAATTAAGGCCACGGCCGCTTCCTTCCTACTCCTAAGCCTCTCCTATCTCATCGTCGCCATAGGACCTATCTGTGTCGGTGCGAGGTAAAGCAAATAATAATAACTCCCTTACGTTACAAGAAGGAGATTTCTTTTGCTGAAGTTTCAACAGACAGTTCATTAAAACAAGCTTTTGCAATTACACCTGGCTAACTTGTAGTTACATATTATGTTTGATTCTCGAACTGTCAAGAAAAGATCTGAAGTGCTTAGGAGTGTTCCTCACTATTTATTTGTGTGAAACCGTCCTATCTCACTTCACCTAGTTGAAATCGAAGTCAAGAAATAAACTTGAAGGTGACTTAATAATTAAATTATCAGACATTAAACTCAACAGTGCAGAGCTAATTTTTCAAAAGAAGCTTCAATTTTCACATTCAACTGTGTTTGATATTACTCATATTATAATTTTGCCTTTTGAATGTAATACATTCGAATTAATATATATATATTATCTATTTTGCCCGTTTCCTTGGCTGTATGGTCAGCATCGAGGCCTTCGGTTGAGAGGGTCCTGGATTCAATTCCCATCCGGGTCGGGGATTGTAATCGCGTGTGGTTAATTCCCCCGACTCGGGGACTAGGTATTTGTGTTCGTTCTATCACATTCCTCTTCATATTCACACAAAACATCGCAATACCAACTACCATAGAAAAACGCAATAGTGAATTCATCAATCCACATACTGTAGGTTTGGCGTCAGGAAGCGCATCCGACCGTAACACATAGCAAGTCCACATGTGCGACACGGAGACAGTTCGCACCCACGACCCCATCAGAGAGTATGATAAGCAGTAGAAAAATAATACTTTTTTATTACATAACTCAAAGGAGATCCGTAGACTATAAAATATTTTTTCAAGGGGGCAGCGGACTGGGAAGTTTGGAAAACATTGCTCTGCATTCTTCTTCTTCATCATCTGCTTCTGCCACTTTTCTCACACTCTGTTGGGGCCACGGGTGTGAACTCTGCCTCTCATGTAGACCTGGCCCTAAAACAAAACTACAATATCGCTAAGCAACAAGAATTAATGAAATAGTTTGACCGGGCGAGTTGGTAGTGCGGTTAGAGGCGCGCGGCTGTGAGCTTGCATCCGGGAGATAGTGGGTTCGAATCCCACTGTCGGCTGCCCTGAAGATGATTTTCAGTGGTTTCCCATTTTCACACCAGGCAAATGCTGGGGCTATACCTTAATTAAGGCCACGGCCGCTTCCTTCCAACTCCTAGACTTTTCCTATTCCATCGTCGCAATAAGACCTATCTGTGTCGGTGCGACGTAAAACCACTAGCAAAAAAAACATATAGTTTGTGTCACTAAGTTGCACTGCTCACAGTGGGGTTCGTTGGTAACCAGGAATGCATTGCTGAAGCGCGTCAGTGAAAATAGCGACGGGAAGACATCCCGGGAGCTACGAAGTATTGTGACTGAAGTCTTGAAGGAAGTTCATGGTGAAGCTTCGGGAGAACTCCTCAGCCTAAAGAAAACCGTGAAGAAATTTCGAGAGAGGTTCAATTGGGTATGATGCAGAGGGAGCGTGGAAGACTTCGGGATGGAATGCAACGAGTGTGCAGCCAGCAAGGTCCTAAGCCGGTGTCTATAGGTCGAATGAAGACGTACAACGTCGATGCGATACTCGAGAGGGTGACGATTGATGTGGTAAGACCATTCTCTACCAGTGACACGGCAAATCGCTATATACTCATCTTCACTGACTACTCCACAAAGTGGCCGGAGGCGTATGCACTTCCGAACCAGGAAGACAGCTACTGTAGCGGAAACCCCAGTAAATGAGTTAGTCAGCAGATACGGCGTACTATTAGAGTTACACATTTCGACCAAGGTCGGAACTTCGAGTCAGCGGTCTTCCAAAACCTGTACCGGCAGCTGATATCCAGAAAACCAGGACCACGCCTCTACATCCCCGAATCGGACGGAATGTTGGTACGATTCAACAGGACCATCGAGAATCACCCTGCGAATAGTCGTCAGCGAACGTCAGAGAGACTTGGATTGTCATCCTTGGCTGTATGATCAGTATCGAGGCCTTTTCTCTTTTCTTGAAAAAATAATTTTATGAGTTATGAAATGAGAAATAAATGCTTGTTGTTTTAAGGGGCCTAACATCGAAGGTCATTGGCCCATGAGAAATAAAAAGGTATTATTTTTCTACTGCTTATCATACTCTTTGATGGGGTCGTGGGTGCGAGCTGTGTCAGTGTCGCACATGTGGACTTGCTATGTTTTCTCTTGGCATACCGGTCTACAGTGCACGAGGGCATGGAATGCACACCAGCTACTGCAGCTCCCGGTGGAGTTAGCGTTTAGCCGACCTGAGAACCATCCTGCCCCGACCGACCAGTACTGACTGGGACTGGCAAGCAAACTAGAGGATGTAGACGCGCCTCTGTCAGGAAAAGATTGAGGTTAGAAAGCGTCCGAGAGTAGGCACGAAACACCAACGAGCGTACGTCACCGGGTATCATGAGAACGACTTAGTATTATCCTACACTGAAGAAAGGCTTGCCTCCCAAGCTCCAGAAGGCGAGGGAAGGCCCTTACCGCTTTCTGAAGAGAACAAGATGTCATGTGTCACATACAACGGAGCCCAAGATGCAAGATGAAGGTGGTGACTTTTGATCGATTGGCCACTTACCAAGGACAGCTGAAGAAGATAGCACATCGGGATGATCAACTCTCGAAGGGGGCAATGTTACGTGGTAATGCAACTCTGGTGTCTCCATCAATTTTCTATCTGGCGAAACTAGAAAACTCGTATTCTAGCTGCATCCAGAACATAATATAACTCCATCACCGGCAATACAAAAGCAGGCTTGCTTCAAACAATGGTAGTTGGTATTGTGATTTTGTCTTGTGTTGTTTTGTTGTTCTGTGTGTCACGTGAGTTGATTGTGCGAGTTATCGGTCTTATCTGGAGTCGAGCCAGATGTAGAGACGCCGTGCGTTTTGATAGCCAAAGAATCTAGATTCGAACCTGGCTATATGGAACTGTTGTGAAAAATGACTGTGGTGCGTGTGAAGCAAAGTGAAAGTTGAAACATTTCAATCAAGATTATGGATTAGGCCTATAGCTATTCAAGTGAAAATGAAAGTTGAAACATTTCAATCAAGATTATGGATTATAGCTATTCAAGTGAAAGTGAAGGTTGAAACATTTCAATCAAGATTATGGATTATGGCTATTCAAGTGAAAGTGAAAGTTGAAACATTTCAATCAAGATTATGGATTATAGCTATTCAAGTGAAAGTGAAAGTTGAAACATTTCAATCAAGATTATGGATTATGGCTATTCAAGTGAAAGTGAAAGTTGAAACATTTCAATCAAGATTATGGATTATAGCTATTCAAGTGAAAGTGAAAGTTGAAACATTTCAATCAAGATTATGGATTATAGCTATTCAAGTGAAAGTGAAAGTTGAAACATTTCAATCAAGATTATGGATTATAGCTATTCAAGTGAAAGTGAAAGTTGAAACATTTCAATCAAGATTATGGATTATAGCTATTCAAGTGAAAGTGAAAGTTGAAACATTTCAATCAAGATTATGGATTATAGCTATTCAAGCTAAAGAATGTCAGCCGAAGACCCGCTGCGAGGACAAACTACTTTTGTAATTAGCCAGTAATCCATATTTGTTTAATTTACTTATCGCGTGGCTTTTAGAGCTGGGAGTGTCGAAGGACATGTTCGGCTTGCCCGGTTCAGGTCGTCCTATTTGACGCTCATGGGTGACCTGCGCGTCTGGATGTGAGATGTTGATGATAACGAAGAAGTGAGAGGGTGAAATCCGGTACAACTATCGAATCACACCAAGGGGTCTGCTCAAAGCTTTACGTTCCCATTCGACGGACGAATCACCATCAACAGCATCGCATGCCTTCACTCCGTATGAATACGGCGGAGAGGTTTGGAATTGAATCCAGGCTTTTGGCACGCAATCTAGTGATTAGAAATTGTATACCACCTCTCCTACTCTGCCGGGCAACATTCTGATGAAGAAAAGTTTTTCGACCAACGGAACTCGAACCGGCTAACCACGGAGTCAGACTTAACACCATGGCGGTCCGAGTAATGACTGAAGTTGTGCCATTCATTCTTCTTCTACTACCGCTTTTCCCACACCTGTGAGGTCGTGGGTAATAACTGTGTCGCACATGTGGATTGGCCCTCTTTTACGGCCAGATGCCCTTCCTGACGCCAACCTTATATGGAAGGATGTAATCACTATGATGTGTTTGTGTGGTGGTTGGTAGTGTAGTGTGTTGTCTGAATATGAAGAAGAAAGTGTTGAAACAAACGCAAACACTCAGTCCCCGAGCCAGAAGAAGTAACGAAACATGTTTAAAATCACCGACCCGGCCGGAAATCGAACCCGGGACTCTCTGAACCGAAGGCCTCAACGCTGACCATTCAGCCAATAAGTCCGACAAGTTCTGCCATTCACTGTCGAGTATAATTGTACGTGTGTGTGTGTGTGTGTGTGTGTGTGCACCAATTAGGCGAAAACAAAATGAAATGGCGTATGGCTTTTAGTGCCGGGAGTGTCCGAGGACAATGGTAACAATAATAACAAAATGGGTTAGTAATTTTATGGAGGCCAAGGCAGTAAATATCAGATTTCTCCGTTAATAATCGCCGTATCGAAAACCTGTACATAACGAAAGTTATATAGAATATAATTTCCGATCTTGTACGTTTCGTGTGATTTTACCGTGTAAGGAAAAATAAGAGGGATTTTCACGATTATATTATTTTTCACAAATTTCGAAATATCCCCGAAAATATCTGTTTTATCTGAAACCTGTACATAACAAAAGTTACAGGAAAAGTCACTCTCGATCATTTACAGTAAGTATCATTCATTTTTACCGTATAAAATATTATGATTGATATATTCGCGAATTCAAACTTTTATGGCTATTCATCTCTTAAAGGACGTGGTTATAAGTGCCGCCTAGCATCAAGTTGACTTTTACCATACCTTATAATGATAACAATAATAGTCCGACTCCGTGACTGAATGTTCAGCGTTCTTCCCTTCGGTTAAGAATGTCCCGGGTTCGATTCCCGACCGGGAGGGTTATTTTAATATCTCGGACTTGATGATGAGATGCTTGTGTTTGTCCAAACACTCTCCTCTTCATATTACATAGGATTGACGTCAGTAAGGGCACCCGGCCGTTAAACAGGACTAAATCCACATGTGTGACGCAATTCCCACCCACAACCAGACAGCTGTGGAAAATGCTGTAGAAAAAAAATGAAGGTAATGATAACAGTAATAATAATAATAGAAGTACTGCGGGACCAGGATAAATGCTTGTTTTCACCGAGCAACAAGCAGTATTTTCTCAAACTATAGGTCTATTGTATAGTGTTACTAATATCTAATTCCTCATTGCGGGGATTAAACCGTAGCCATCATTAAAGGGGCACTATACTCAACAACCCGGAAACCATGGCAGTTGCTTGTTTTCACCACTAAAGAGTAGCAGGTTTTCGTTATTATTTCTATTAGTACCACGAGTAAAATGGTACAGTATATTACATTATCTGGTGTAGTGGTTAGCGTGATTAGCTGCCACCTCCGGAGGCCCGGGTTCGATTCCCGGCTCTGCCACGAAATTTGAAAAGTGGTATGAGGGCTGGAACGGGGTCCACTCAGCCTCGGGAGGTCAACTGAGTAGAGGTGGGTTCGATTCCCACCTCAGCCATCCTGGAAGTGGTTTTCCGTGGTTTCCCACTTCTCCTCCAGGCAAATGCCGGGATGGTACCTAAGGCCACGGCCGCTCCTTCCCTCTTCCTTGCCTATCCCTTCCAATCTCCCCATCCCTCCACAAGGCCCCTGTTCAGCATAGCAGGTGAGGCCGCCTGGGCGAGGTACTGGTCATTCTCCCCAATTGTATCCCCGACCAGGAGTCTGAAGCTCCGGGACACTGCCCTTGAGGCGGTAGAGGTGGGATCCCTCGCTGTGTCTGAGGGAGGGTAAACAGACACAGATGATGATGATGATATTACATTATCTTAAATATTATGTTAACATAAATATGGAGCTAGGTAATACAATTTTGTTTACCCATCGGTTAAGATTATATAAATACCGATATATACCGATCATATATAAAAAAGTACATTTCTATATATAGTTTTATATATAGTTTTGCGTTGTATATTTTGATATGTAAAACCATGTAACCTGGAATATGGTATTGTTCTTTCTTAATCTGTTTATTGTCCAGGGTTGGCTTTTCCCTCGGACTTAGCGAGGGATCCTACCTCTACCGCCTCAAGGGCAGTGTCCTGGAGCTTTAGACATCGGATCGGGGGATACAACTGGGGAGAATGATCAGTACCTCGCCCAGGCGGCCTCACCTGCTATAGGCTACTCAACAGGGGCCTTATATGGTATTGTTATTTTTTAAATTTAAATGTTGGCTAACTTTACAGTCGTCACATACATTAATCAAGACATTTACTATACTGTTGTCCGACTCGTTGGCTGAACGGTCAGCGTACTGGCCTTCGGTTCAGAGGGTCCCGGGTTCGATTCCCGGCCGGGTCGGGGATTTTAACCTTAATTGGTTAATTCCAATGGCACGGGGGCTGGGTGTATTGTGTTGTCTTAATCGTCATTTCATCCTCATCACGACGCGCAGGTCGCCTACGGGAGTCAAATAGAAAGACCTGCACCTGGCGAGCCGAACCCGTCATGGGATATCCCGGCACTAAAAGCCATACGACATTTCATTTCACTATACTGTTTTATACCACATGTAATATAATACAAATGTTATTATAGGCGTAGCTACCTACACATAATTTCTAGCCTCTTCAATAAATGTGACTTGTATACCACGTACAAATCTCAATTTTGAAGTCTTACGTCAGGTAGTCAGACTCTGAATATAACAAATACTGATAGGCCTATATATACACAGCATATGCAAAATAAATAACATTTTAAAACATTGAACTAGTCTATTCTTTATTGAAACAATAATAATATCACTCTCCTTCATTTATCAGCTGATTGAGTACTTGGCTAAAACATGGCGGCTGGACTGGACTTGGCCACGCTGCACTATAGGGTCACTGTAAGTCAATGCTACGGTTAGCACCTCTAGCGGCGAAATGGAGAAATGTTCGTAGAAGGAATGAAACTCCGGGAGTGCCCATGCTCTACATCAGGCTCATTTTGTAAATGCCCGGTTCCTCGGCTGAATGGTCAGTGAAGTCGCCTTCGGTTTGGAGGGCCCTGGGTTCAGTTCCCGGTCGGGTCGGAGATGTTAACCTTAAACGGTTATTTGCTCTGCTTCTCACACAACTCCACCACAAAAAAAGAACACAATTCCCGTACATGGTAGATTCCGCCCACCCTCGTTGGAGGGTCTGCCTTACAAGGGCTGCACCAGCCACACGATTTTTATTATTATTTCGATTAATCATTCCATCTGAATTACTTCAAGGGCTATGGGTTTTCTTATCATTAATTATCCGTCAGCATTAGCTAGGAATGAATTTGTCAACCGGAATGACAAGAAACTAGTAAACGAAGATTTTTCATCAGCCATCCTGGTTATATTGCTTGGAAACAGATATTATTCCCTGTAAGCAGCTTAACGATATTATAGCCTATAAGTTATGAACTAACATAGCAGATAAAACATTTTAAATGTTTATATTCTAATCTTAAAACGTAGACTTTCTCGATTGCTAAATGGCATTGTGGTATTTTGGGGATATTAGGTCTTGTTTCAACTATTGTACGCAGACGCCTTTCGATCTTGCTGTTCTTAGACGTTTTCCTTTTTATGAAAGCTGATGGAACTTAAGGTCATTCGGTTTACCATACTAGATATCTTCATGTGTCTATCACTACCATTCTTGCCAAAAGTGCGCTGTGCTTAACACCTTTATCAGCCGAGCAAGTGTGGCTAGTGAGAAGGACAAGTTAAAAGGTGAAATTGAATTCCTAAGTAGAACATTCCCTTGCAATGAAACAGATTGACGAAGTGCTACATCCCAAGACAAAAGACAGATTGTCATGTGATTCTCCTTCTGCGAGCCTCGTCAGTCAGTCACCTATAGGGTTAACAATATTCCCATAAGGCAAAATATCAAGGCCATCTTTTAGCCTAATATCATCTTGGCTAGTTGTTTTACGTCGCGCCGACACAGAAAGGTCTTAGGGCGACGATGCGACAGGAAAGGGCTAGGAGTGGGAAGGAAGCGGCCGTGGCCTTAATTAAGGTACAGCCCTGGTGTGAAAATGGGAAACCACGGAAAACCATTTTCAGGGCTGCCGACAGTGGGATTCGAACCTACTATCTCCCGAATACTGGATACTGGCCGCACTGAAGCGACTGCAGCTATCGAGCTCGGTAATATCATCTTAGACAATTGCTTGCGATTTGTTAAAGATTCTGTTCGTATAAACGGTGCTGGAATAAATACGATACCTTGTTCCTGTGGATTCTGTTGCAAAGTTTGGGCTGGGAAGACTTGGGAGAAAGGAGACGAGCTGCTTGACTAAATGGTACAGTCCGAGCTGTCAGTGGAGAGATGGCGTGGAATGACATCAGTAGACGAATAAGTTTGAGTGGTGCCTTTAAAATTAGGAAAGATAACAATGTGAAGATAAAGCTGGAATTCAAGAGAACAAATTTGGGCAAATGTTCGTTTATAGGAAGGGGAGTAGGGATTGGAATAACTTACCCCCAAGGGAGATGTTCAATAAATTTCCAATTTCTTTGCAATCATTTAAGAAAAGGCTAGGAAAACAACAGATAGGGAATCTGCCACCTGGGCGACTGCCCTAAATGCAGGTCAGTAGTGACTGATTGATCTGTCTCGAGTTTAGTTACAATGAAGTGACAATTGCCATTAACTGGTTTCATTCTTCAATATATCAATCAATACTGATCTGCATTTAGGGCAGTCGCCCAGGTGGCAGATTCCCTATCTGTTGTTTCCTAGCCTTTTCTTACATGATTTCAAAGAAATTGTAAATTTATTGAACATCTCCCTTGTTAAGTTATTCCAATCCCTAACTCCCCTTCCTATAAACGAAAATTTGCCCCAATTTGTCCTCTTGAATTTTAAACTTTATCTTCATATTGTGATCTTTCCTACTTTTAAAGACACCACTCAAACTTATTCGTCTCCTAATGTCATTCCACGCCATCTCCCCGCTGACAGCTCGGAACATACCACTTAGTCGAGCAGCTCGTCTCCTTTCTTCCAAGTCTTCCCAGCCCAAACAGTGCAACATTTTTGTAACGCTACTCTTTTGTCGGAAATCACCCAGAACAAATCGAGCTGCTTTTCTTTGGATTTTTTCCAGTTCATGAATCAAGTAATCTTGGTGAGCGTCGCATACACTGGAGCCATACTCTAGTGGGGGTCTTACCAGAGAGTCATATGCCCCCTCCTTTACATCCTTACTTCAACCCCTAAAAACCCTCATAACCATGTGCAGAGCTCTGTACCCTTTATTTGCAATCCCATTTATGTGATTACCCCAATGAAGATCGATCCTTATATTAACACCCAGATACTTACAATGATCCCCAAGCGTAACTTTCACCTCATCAACGCAGTAATTAAAAGAGAGAGGATTTTTCCTATTTGTGAAACTCACAACTTGACTTTTAACCCCGTTTATCACCACACCATTGCATGCTGTCCATCTCACATTTTTGAGGTCATTTTTCAGTTGCTCATAATCTTGTAAATTATTTATTAAATTATTACTCTATACAGAATAATATCATCCACAAGGATCCTTATCTCTGAGTCGACTTCTTTACTCATATCATTTATATACATAAGAAAACATAAAGGTTCAATAATACTGCCTTGAGGAATTCCCCTCTTAATTATTACAGGGTCAGATAAAGCCTCGCCTACTCTAATTCTCTGAGACCTATTTTCTAGAAATATAGCAACCCATTCAGTCACTCTTTTGTCTAGTCCAATTGCACTCATTTTTGCCAGTAGTCTCCCATGATCCACCCCATCAAATGCTTTAGACAGGTCAATCGCGATACAGTCCACTTGACCTCCTAAATACAAGAAATCTGCTATATCTTGCTGGAATCCTACAAGTTGAGCTTCAGTCGAATAACCTTTCCGAAACCCGAACTGCCTTCTATCGATCCACTCATTAATTTCGCAAACATGTCTAATATAATCAGAAAGAATGCCTTCCCAAAACTTACATGCAACGATTGTCAAATTTACTGGCCTGTAATTTTCAGCTTTATGTCTATCACGCTTTCCTTTATACACAGGGACTACCATAGCAACTCTCCATTCATTTGGTATGGCTCCTACAACCAAACAATAAGCAAATAAGCACTTCGGATATGGTACTATATCCCAACCTTTGTCTTTAGTATAACCCCAGAAATCTTATGAATTTCAGCCGATTTCCTAGTTTTCAACTTTTGTATATTGTTGTAAATATCATTGTTATCATAAGCAAATTTTAATACTTCTTTAGCTTTAGTCACCTTCTCTATCTGGACATTATCCTTGTAACCAACAATTTGTACATACTGCCGACTGAATACTTCTGCCTTTTGAAGATCCCCACGTACACACTCCCCTTGTTCATTAATGATTCCTGGACAATGTCCTTCCTGGAACCGGTTTCCGCCTTAAAGTACCTGTACATACCCGCCCATTTTTCACTAAAATGTGTAGGACTGCCAATTATGCTTGCCATTATGTTATCCTTAGCTGACTTTTTTGCTAGATTCAATTTCCTAGTAAGTTCCTTCAATTTCTCCTTACTTCCACAGCTACTTCTAACTCTATTCCTTTCCAATCTGCACCTCCTTCTTTGTCTCTTTATTTTCTATTATAATAAGATGGTTCTTTACCATTCCTTACCACCTTTAGAGGTACAAACCTATTTTCACATTCCTCAACAATTGTTTTAAACCCATACCACAGTCTGTTTACTATTTATATACTGTTTTCCACCGATCATAGTTATTTTTTTAAAATTCCCTCATTCCTGCTTTATCAGCCATATTGTTCGTTCGTAATCTGTTTACCCTCCAGGTTCGGTTTTTCCCTCGGACTCAGCGAGGGACCCCACCTCTACCGCCTCAAGGGTAGTGTCCTGGAGCTTCAGACTCTGGGTCGGGGGATACAACAGGGGAGGATGACCAGTACGCCCAGGCGGCCTCACCTGCTATGCTGAACAGGGGCCTTGTGGGGGGGGGGGAGGAGATTGGAAGGGATAGACAAGGAAGAGGGAAGGAAGCGGCCATGGCCTTAAGTTAGGTACCATCCCGGCATTTGCCTGGAGGAGAAGTGGGAAACTACGGAAAACCACTTCCAGGATGGCTGAGGTGGGAATCGAACCCACCTCCACTCAGTTGACCTCCCGAGGCTGAGTGGACCCCGTCCCAGCCCACGTACCACTTTTCAAATTTCGTGACAGAGCCGCGAATCGAACCCGGGGCTCCGCGGGTGGCAGCTAATCACACTAACCACTACACCACAGAGGCGGACATCAGCCATATTGTACTGCCTAATAGTCCTACTTTTACGATCTTCCTTTCTTATTGGTCTGAAGACAGTCTTGGTAGTAGCATTGAAGCGCGTCAGCTTACAGTAGTGAGCTAATGCTCACAAAATGCTATAATGTATTTATTGTATATCATTCTTGTATCTTCGGTTCCATACAATACACCACACTACCAAGCACCACACAAACACGCAACAGTGAATACATTCCTCCAGAGAAGGTTGGCATCAGAAAGGGCATCTGATCTTAAAACGCCGGGCTGAGTGGCTCAGACGGTTGAGACGCTGGTCTTGTGACTCTAACCTGGCAGGTTCGATCCTGCCTCAGGCCGGGGTTATTTGAAAGTGCTAAAATACGTCAGCCTTGTGTCGGTAGATTTACTGGCACAGGAAAGAGCCCCTACGGGACAAATTTCTGGCACCTCGGCGTCTCCGAAAACCTCAGAAGTAGTTAGTGGAACATAAAGCCATTATTATTATTATTATTATTATTATTATTATTATTATTATTATTATTATTATTATTATTAGTGTAC
Organism: Anabrus simplex; assembly: GCF_040414725.1. Taxonomy (NCBI): domain Eukaryota; kingdom Metazoa; phylum Arthropoda; class Insecta; order Orthoptera; family Tettigoniidae; genus Anabrus; species Anabrus simplex. The sequence goes on from NC_090269.1 coordinate 239,771,926, forward strand.
CGAGAGGTACACCTCAACGCAGCGCATTCAAAATTAGTTCCTAAATGAATTACTCTATCAATCAAAAGTGGAACTAATAACACAGCAAGTTGGAACTTTAATCAGAAGATGTCACCGCCGAAATATTACGTAATTTTGTTATTATGCAGTTGCCTAAACTGAGTGAATTTCTCCTTGTTTTGTTTGCCATTCATCAAGAAGTGTAGACATTCTTCCATAGATGACACTACCAAAAACTACGATCATGAACCCTGGTGCGAGGTGTGAGAATTTATAATTTAAGGGGACTTATGAGTGAGTTTTCATGAAAATACGGCCAAAATACCGAATTTTGAATTTTGCCGAAAATTAGTGCCCAAACCTTTTCAGATAAAAGGAATGTTGAAATTTTTCCCATAGCGCCATTTTTAAAGCCCTGGCGGTGATTTAAAGATGTCTGCACGTCATTATTAAATACCTAAGCACAGCACGCCTACCTGTCTCCTGTACTGAAACACTCCGGATTTTGTTTTCCATGTCATTGCTAACAAGTTACCACAAAATCCACTTGCCGAAATGGTCATGCAAGTGTCTTTTGACATCTAGGAACGGAAAATTCTCATACTTTACAATGATAGTCAAGTTATAACCTTTTATACATGGAAATGAAATAACCTCTGTCATAAAATATTGAAATAATTTCCTTTAGTTTCTGAGCTTCATTTTCTTTTTGCCGTCCAATATACCTTTGTTATCAGTAATGAAGTAAATAGAAGAAACTAATAAATAAATGAGTTGCTTATTCAAATACTATAGTTACTTCCTACCAATCTTTGTTGACATTCGCTCCATGTGGGTTGTTTTTGGAATATTTGTTGGTGTATGTTGATCTGTGACAAGGGTAATATTGTTTGGAGTGTGCCTAATTATTCCTGGTTTGATACTTCGCGCTATTAGTTGTGTGAAAACCACGTTGGCATTTGAAATGGTTGGGGAAATACTGCCTATTTACCAGAGATTGGCATCAGATGCCTTACTGGAGAGGTGCAAGAGAGGGAAAATTCAAAATGCTAATGAGAGTCTCCATAGCATTATTTGGCATAACTGCCCTAAAGAGGTCTTCGTTTCAAAGAAGAAGCTGGAATTAGCAGTTACAAAAGCAGAGAGTGAATTTAACATGGGTTGTGTGACGCATGACATTAGGCAAGAACCTATGACAATTTCTTCACTGAAGATCACTGTGCAACGTGACCACAGCCGTCTTCGTCAGAGCAGAAAAAGGAAGACCCCCAGGAGAGAAAACTGCAAGGAAAAGGATAAAACTGCAAAATGTGTCCTTAGAAGAAAGGCTGAAGAGATCTGAGGGCCGTAGATTAGGTGCAGGGCAGTTCTGATGTAAGTAACTAACCACCCAACCTTATTTGCTGTTTTCTCATGAAGTGATTTTTGTTACAGGTATTATGATTTAAAAAAAAGCTCCCCGTATTGCAGTTTTCAAGTTATTTAGTTCAAAGTTGGTTTGGATATTTAAATATGTATGAAAATTATAATTAGCTCTTAATTTTTATGTCAGTGAAAAATAACTGCATTATTTGTGCTTTAAAATATAAATAATTTCTGATTTTTTGGGCAAAACATAAATGTAATCATTTTGATTCTCTCTCCTGATCCTCATATTAAAGGCACATCAAATTCAAAAGCAATTTCTAATTATGCATCTATTTAGGATATGTTTACCAAGCATGAATGAAAATGAGTGAAAACTCCACCGCAAGGAACATTTTTTATGACCCAATGTTTTTTATAATTTTTTTGTATTATTTCAAAAACTATTTGAGAAATCAAGTTAAAATTCAGAATGTGTCCTAACTATAGGCATATCAACTTGTGGTTAAAATTTCAAAATGATCCGTCCAGTAGTTTCAGATTTTCAAAACTCACTCATCAGTCCCCTTAAAGAAGTTTTGTATTTCTAGGTTTTTGTAACTGATTGATGTTCACTTATTATTGGGTTGGCAATATTTCCTTTTTCTTTCCGCCAGCTTTGAATCTGGCCAATGAAATATTTCTGTAATTAATTTTCAACCTATCACAGGCTTCTTGTTCGATTTTGAGTGTTACTTTTGAATCTGCCAATAAAATTGAGAGGGTGCGGCTGGTTTAGTTTTAAATGATCTCGAACCTTCCCTGAAGGTTTATAAACTGCGGCTTTTTACGTTTCTTGGCCAATTGATCGTCATCCTTCTGAGTGTGTGTGTTAAGCAGGAGGCGGGCGGCCTCTTTCGTCGGCAGCTAGAACATCTACAAGGTAATGGCCACATAACTTTATTCTTTCTTGCTACCTCTGCAGTTTAACCCGAGGGAAAGGTCCGAATCTTTAACTATGTAACCAACTTTTCTAAAATGTAAATCTTCTTTCGGCTAATGTAAAAACTTCGGAAAATCTTTAACTGTAAATCGGGGATAGAGAGTGATGTATCCTCTCGAGCTCCCCTTCATCTTGGTTTGAGGTGCCTACGTTTTTGCAACATTTCGTTTCTGCAATGTATTAAAGTAATTTCCATGCGTGCTACCTCAGTAGATTGGGAATAGCCCCTGTTTCGGCGGCCTAGAGCCCTTTAGGATTTTAAGGTTTCATTATCTGGAGCGCAGTGTTCGCCTCCATTGAGATTGTGTTTCGGGCCGTTTACTTCACCTGTTCCTTTTCTCATAGGCCCTGTAGGTTGGGTACGAGATACCTCTGTGTGATGATATTTCAATTTGTAAATGGTGCCTTGAAAGGCCAGAGTTTGTAACTTTTCATGCAATGTTGCCTCGAGTAGGCTTGGAAATCTGAGAGCCTGTTGGCTCTTTTTCAAATATTGTAATTGTAAATAGTGCCTCTGGAAGGCTAGATATTGTGATTTTAGGAGCAAGTGCACTTTGAATTAGGGTATTTCTGCCCTTGACTACATTTGTTCTCATTTTGAATTGTAAATTTGAGCTGGGAGGTCTGGAAATTGTGAATTTACGGGCTTGAAGCCCAGGACCTGTAAAAGTCCCTAATATAGGATTGTCCTAATCTCGTTCCAAGCGTACTTTGTACCTGATATGTTTTATGTTCACCAAGTGAAAATTGTTAAGTTGTTGTTTTCTGAAAAAAAAAATATAAACTTCAGTTCAAGTTTTAAATTGATTTTGATATTGTAGATAGACCCATTCACCCCGGCACCTTCTTTAACCTCTTTCTGCTCCACGGGTATCCCCGGATCAATTATTATTATTATTATTATTATTGTTATTATTATTATTATTATTATTTTACAAGTTGCTTTAGGTTGTACCTATCGACACAGGTAGTTCGTATGGCGATGATGAGATAGGAAAGAGCTAGGAGTGGAAAGGAAGGGGCCGTGGTCTTAATTGTGGTACAGCCCCAGCATTTGCCTTGTGCGAAAATGGGACACCACCGAAATTCATCGACAAGTCTGCCGTCAGTGGGATTCAAACCCACTATCTCCCGAATGCAACAGCTGCGCGCTCCTAACCGCACGGCCAACTCGCGCAGTTTTTTATTATTATTATTATTATTATTATTATTATTATTATTACTACCTTAAATCAGGGCCAAGTGTAAATGTGCGATACCGGGCGAGTTGGCCGTGCGCGTAGAGGCGCGCGGCTGTGAGCTTGCATCCGGGATATAGTACGTTCGAATCCTACTATCGGCAGCCCTGAAGATGATTTTCCGTGGTTTCAAATTTTCACACCAGGTAAATGCTGGGGCTGTGCCTTAATTAAGGCCACGGCCACTTCCTTCCAACTCCTAGGCCTTTCCTATCCCATCGTCGCCATAAGACATATCTGTGTCGGTGCGACGTAAAGCCCATAGCAAAAAAAAAAAAAAAAAAAAAATGTGCGATACAGTTCGCAGCGGCGATGTCAGCAGAGTTAGAACATCATTAGAAGGAGGAGAAGAAGAAAAATAATTATTCTACATCCTTCTTCTGAATGTCCACGAGTAACTTGTACGCAGAAGCTACACACAAGAGAACTTGATGAATTTATAAGCCCTAAGAGCATTTATTTAGCACTGCAGAAACATAACGGAACAGTAGCGCCTTTTATGAAACTCGCCAATTAGACACTCATGGCATGAGGGTGATGTCACAGTGCACACGAACTAGTCGACTGCAGTCACTATCCCAAGCAAGTCACAATAGCACTATCAACCATCTACACGAGATTTTAGAAGGTAATTTCTCAGACTCAACACCGGGCGAGTTGGCCGTGCGGTCTGGGGCGTGTAGCTGTGAGCTTGTATCCGGGTGATAGTGGGTTGGAACCGCACTGTCGGCAGCCCTGAAGATGGTTTTCTGTGGTTTTCCATTTTCACACCAGACAAATGCTGGGGCTGTACATTAATTATACCACGACCGCTTCCTTCCCACTCCTAGCCTTTCCTATCCCATCGTTGCCATAAGACCTATCTGTGTCGGTGCGACGTAAAGCATATTCTTCTCAGACTCAGGGACTGGGGGTTTGTCATAACACACACACACACACACACACACACACACACACACACACACACACACACACACACACAATGAGCACATCATCACACTACCAACCACCTGAGTTGGAGGAAGTAACAAGACGTGGTCAAAATCCCTAGGGAGCAGTGGCGGCCGGTGACAATAATAATAATAATAATAATAATAATAATAATAATAATAATAATAATAATAATAATAATTTCCGCCTCTGTGATGTAGTGGTTAGTGTGATTAGCTGCCATACCCGGAGGCCGGCTTCGATTCCCGGCTCTGCCACGAAATTTGAAAAGTGGTACGAGGGCCGCAACGGGTTCCACTCAGCCTCGGGAGGTCAGCTGAGTAGAGGTGGGTTCGATTTCCACCTCAACATCCTCGAAGTGGTTTTTCGTGGTTACCTACTTCCCCTCTAGGCAAACGCCGCGATGGTACCTAACGTAAGGCTACGGCCGCTTCCTTCCCTCTTCCTTGTTTATGCCTTGGAATCTTCCCATCCCACTACAAGGTTCCCGTTCAGCATAATAAGTTAGGCCACCTGGATGAGGTACTGGTCCTCCTTTCCAGCTGTATCTCCCCGACCCAAAGTCTCACATTGGGATCCTTCGCATAGTCCGAGGGAAGAACTAACCCTGGAGGGTAAACATGAAGAAAGAACAATAATGTACTGGAGGTACACCTCCGTTCAGTTAAAGTGCGCGCCTTCTATAAAGCCATCTATATAATTGAACTTGAACTAATGTTATGCAAGGTACTTAGGGTTGCAACTCTTAGATGTCTCTACCATCGGCCTAAGTGCCCCCTCTGGCAGGATTAAGGACAATTAATTCTTAAGGGAAAGTTGATTTTGACTGTTACCTAACCTTAGATTTTGAATATTGTTTTGTTCTTGCGTCAGGGTTGTCAACACTTCTGCCGCCTCCAACTCCTGTATCTAGCAATCAATCAAACATTTTGGGAATATTTTCTCTAGCCAATTAAAATTAGGGGTCTGTACAGGCATCCAGCCTACCTGTAAAGAGTTCTGGAAACTTCCTCTCGAAATGCTATAAAAGCTGGGCACTTTAGGGCTGTGTCGTTATCTTCATCACTCCAGTTGATTGTGTGCGGCGTGTACTAAGGGGGCACGGGCCACGGTCGGCGTTCGGAAGGCCCAGAATTTTCTTAACATGTGATAGCTCCGGCAGATAGCTTAAGGGGAGGTTTTCAAACTTCTTTTAATCATGTAAAGTTCTAATTTCATGATTTAAATGCAGATTTTCGGCAAGTCAAAAGACTCTGTTCAAATCCCTGCTGGGAATGTAAGGAAATAAAGAGTGATGTCCCTCTGTTGATTCCCATTCAGCTTGGTATGGGGTGACTAAAGTTTCTGATCATTTAAAAATCTGAACACTCGCTTGGAATTTAATGTTTTTCATTCGGTCACCCCGGCGTAGAAGCTTAGCCTCTGTGTCAGAGGGCCATAAGCCCACTTAGGGTTTTAGAAACTTCTAGAAGGAGTGCGAATGTATCGCATCCTACCCTTTTCTTCAAGGCCAATCATGTTCAGCCTTTTTTCTTTTTACATTAAGGCCATTTAGTATGGACACTTATTGCCCCCCTGTTTATGTTCTTGTAAAAGAAAGTGAAAAAGCGCTGTGCAGAAGATAAGCCCAAAACAGGGCTAACTGACTGTAAATAACCTATTTTAAAGATTGTCAAGTATATCCTTGTGCGCTGTAAGAAACTTACGCCTCTGAGAGGCTGGACTACACTAATTTTTGGAGCTCAGATTCCTAGACTATGTTAACTAGTGGAGCAAACATGCTCTTGTAAGATGTTCAGAGCTATAATGCTTTTTACCTGTGCGTTGTCCTGTTGATAATTCTCTCGAGTTTTGTACCTGTTTTTCTACTTTAAGGCAGTGTTGTTGGAGCTGAGGAGATCATTATTATATTGTTACTGTTTATTCAGATCTTCGATTTATGAAATTTTAAAGTCAAAAGAAAAGAAAGGAAGGAAACAAATACAAATCCAAAATTTAGTGCTTTAACTTATGTTCTGGTCATTTTCTTGTCCGCCCATTCACCCCGGCAATTTTTTACACCTCTATAAGCCACAGAATTCCCGGAATAATAATAATAATAATAATAATAATAATAATAATAATAATAATAATAATAATAATAATAATAATAATAATAATAATAATAATTGTACCGGGAGGTACACCACTACGCCGCGTATTTATAATCTAGCGCCTAAAAGAACAGCGGAACAGTGAAATTGAAACTAGACTAACTTATAAATTTACTCAGAAGATGTCACTACTAAAATATGATATAATTTTGTTATTGTGAAGTTTCCGGAACTGACTGTATTTCTACTTGCTTGTTTGCCATTCATCAAAAAGTTTTGACATTCTTCCATAGATGTCACTGCTAAAAACTATGATCATGCACCCTGGTGCGAAGTGAAAGAACTTTTGATTTAAAGAAGTTTTGTATTCATGTTTTTTTACTAATTGATGTTCATTTATTTTTGGGTTGGCAATATTTATCTTTTCTTTCCGCCAGTTTTGAATCCAGCCATTTCCTAATTTATGTAATTAATTTTCTACCAATCACAGTCTACTTCGTCGATTATGAGTGTAACTTTTAAATTACCCAATAAAAATGAGAGGGTGTGACTAGTTTAATCTTGAATGGTCTCGAGCTTTCCCCGAGGGTTTATAAACTGCGGATTTTCAAGTCTCTTGGCCAATTGATCTTCATCTTACGGAGTGTGTGTGTCAAGCAGGAGGCGGGAGGTCTCTTCGTCAGCTGCTAGAACTTCTATAAGGTAATGGCTACTTAACATCTTTATTTCTTGCTATCTCCGCAGTTTAACCCGAGGGAAATGTCCGAAATCGTTAACCATGTAACGTTCTTTTCTAAAAATGTAACTTTCTGCCGGCTAATGTAATAACTTCATAAAATCTGCAACTGTAAAACGGAGAGAGAGTGATGTACCCTCTCGAGCTCCCCTTCATCTTGATTTGAGGTGCAACGCTTTTGTTTCTGCAGTGTGTTGAAGTTATTTCCATGCGTGCTACCTCAATAGTTTGGAAATAGCCCCTGTTTTGTCGGCCAAGTGTGCCTATAGGTTCTCATTTATTTTTTTGGAGCTCAGTCTTCGATTCCATTCAAATTGTACTCGGGCCGTTTATTTAACCTGTTCTTTTTCACTAAGGCCCTGTAGGTTGGGTACGAGATACCTCTGTGTAATAAGATTTCTATTTGTAAATAGTGCCTTGTAAGGTCTGAGATTATTAGATTTTCATGTAATGTTGCCTTGAGTAGGCTTGGAAAAACTGAGGGCCTGTTCGCTCTTGTTCAAGGTTTTGTAAGAATTATGAATGCCTCTTGAAGGCAGGATGTTGTAATGTTGGGGGCAAGTGCTCTTTGAAATAGTGGGATTTCTGCCCTTGAGTAAGTTTGTGATTTTTGTAAACTTGAGCGTGTAACTCAGGAAATGTAAAGCTAGGGACTTTTTTTTTTTTTTGCTAGGGGCTTTACGTCGCACCGACACAGATAGGTCTTATGGCGACGATCAGATAGGAAAGGCCTAGGAGTTGGAAGGAAGCGGCCGTGGCCTTAATTAAGGTACAGCCCCAGCATTTGCCCGGTGTGAAAATGGGAAATCACGGAAATCCATCTTCAGGGCTGCCGATAGTGGGATTGGAACCTACTATCTCCCGGATGCAAGCTCACAGCCGCGCGCCTCTACGCGCACGGCCAGCTACGGACTTAAAGCCCAAGGTGTTAAGATTCTGAATCTTGGATTTTTTTACCAATCTTATTTAACGTTTGCTGCTTGTAAAAATTGTCAATTTTGATGTCTGAAAATATAACCTCCACTTTAAGTTTTAACTTCTATTCTTGACATTGTAGTTAGACCCATTCATCCCGAAACCTTCTTTCACCTCTGCGGTCCACAAATACCCCGGAACAACAACAACAACAACAACAACAACAACAACAACAATAATAATAATAATAATAATAATAATAACCGGGCGAGTTGGCCGTGCGCGTAGAGGCGCGCGGCTGTGAGCTTGCATCCGGGAGATAGTAGGTTCGAATCCCACTATCGGCAGCCCTGAAAATGGTTTTCCGTGGTTTCCCATTTTCACACCAGGCAAATGCTGGGGCTGTACCTTAATTAAGGCCACGGCCGCTTCCTTCCAACTCCTAGGCCTTTCCTATCCCATCGTCGCCATAAGACCTATCTGTGTCGGTGCGACGTAAAGCCCCTAGCAATAATAATAATAATAATAATAATAATAATAATAATAATAATAATCGATTGAATTGGGCCCCTCATTCAAAAACTGGTATAATAAACATTTATCTTATACTAGCGAATGTACCCGTGCTTCGCTACGGTATTCTACATTGTATTCGAATATCGAAGTAAATAGTGTACATGCAGTAAATAAGATTGTTTTAAAATTGCATGTCTCTTAGCGTTATCCGAGAAAGAGCATGGGGAGGACCCCGTACGTTGTTTCCAATGTAAAGTGTTTGTTACGGATTTGTGATATAACGGCAGGCTCACTTGCCTACTGCCATTCACAATCGAGTTGGGAAGTTTACATTATAATTGCAGGCCCCATTGCCTACTACGCGGACAGAATCGATTTGGGGAGTTTCCGTTAAAATGGCAGCCCCCCTTTCCTACTTCCAGATAGATTACAGTTGAGGAGTTTCTATTATAATGGCAGGCAATTACCCTACTATCACTCGAAATTGAGTTGTGCAGTTATCATTATAATGCCAGGCCCATTTTCCTACTGCCAGCCAGCTTACTGCCAGTTACACCAAGTTGGTGAGTTTCCATCAAAATAGCAGGCCACTATGCTTAATGCCAGTCACATTTTAGATGAGGACATTTCTTTATTATGGCGGGCACCCTTGCCTACTGCCAAACACAATCGGGTAAAGGAGTTTTAAACAAAACTGCATGCTCACTTGCCTTCTGCAAGTCACATCGAGAAGGGAACTATTCATTACAATTGTAGGCCTTCCTTACACAGGAGTAGGAGAAGGAACCCTTTCCTACTGCCAGTCAAAGTCGGTGTGGGGAGTACTGATTACAATAGCAGACCCACCCTTTCTCGATCGCTAAAAATCGACATCAGTGAATATATATAGATCGACATACGAAAGTATATGCGTGTTTACAATATTGAAGACTTTCATTTACAGATTAACTGCTACTAAACGAACGTCATATCGACAAAGGATTATACTATAAGACACGCCGGATGTAGTGGCCTAAATGGCTGGTCCTATGATATGTCATCTATTCTTGGGTCAGATTGAGTTAGAAACGTGGAACAGGGTAACGGTCTTGTAAGATTATCTCACATTACATTACTTTTCGGATAATTATGTGACAGCTACATACATAGCATTTGGCTCACATATGGCTACTGAGTGGGCCAAGAGTTTGATGATTCTGTATTTGATATAAGTAATTGAAAGAATGAATTATGCATGTGAAAATTCCAAATTGACTTAACATCGATTAATAGAGAAAAATCAAACGTAAAAGGGATAGAGATACTGCAAAAAGTCATAAGACCAAGGTTGTAGATCATTCCAAATTGAACGGAGATTGTGCAATCCGTTATGTGATAGGAATTTCCGAAGGTGTGCACCATCATTAAAATTGCCTGCATATTTCGATATTCTTCGGGGATAAAAAGTGAAAAATTTAATGATCTAGGATGTTTTCCGTTCGTTACAGGCTAAAACGTATAATTTTGTCAAATTTCAATTATCTTCTTTTTCTTCTGGCAGATTATGCCACAATCTGGATTTTGGGCGAGGCGGGTAAAAATTAGGACTTCCAGGTAACTAAACCAAAAATTATGGAGATGGACATTATTACCCCTTAAACGGAAAGCTGCACGAAAATTTCGCCAAAATAGTCAGTGTAGAGGCACACAGTCGTTACGATTTGATTTATATAGATAAGGAATCTGCTCCATGTAATACACCCTTCGGGCTATGTGCGCTGGACTTAACATGCAAAATTGACCATTCATGATGTCTCCCTTATTAATCCTACTGACGAAAAAATGCACATGAAAAAAAAGGGTTTAGGGGTGGAATTCTATCACGTTTGGTCGATTTCGTCAGGTTGGCCTTGTTCTGTATATATTGTGGAAGAGTAAAATCACCATTTGTGTTCCCTATAAACCGCCAGTCCATTCCGGAACATGAAATGTTATTTAAGTTTAAAACCTACCTTAGGACAGGTGGATGCTAAATACAAAGTTTGGTTCGAATGTCTTCAGTAGTTTTCAAGTTGTAAGGAATACGCTTTACACGCACCCGCTCGTGAGTTAAGTCCGATGGGACTTGTACAAAAAAATGGTCCGTTAATGATATCTCCCTTATTAATCCTCGTATCGAAATGATGCACATTAGAAAAAAGGTTTAGAAATTAATTTGTACCAAGGTAGGTAGATTTCCATTAAGTTTGGTTGTGTATATTTTGTGGAAGTGCAAAATCACTGTTTCGGTTTCGTGTAAACCCCCAGTCAGTTCAGAGATTTAGAAGCAATATTTGCCCAAAACCTATCAAGGACAGGTGTATTCTAAATGTGAGTCTTTTGGAAATACATCCGGTAGTTTGTAGCACACGCGTACATACGGCGTAATTGAGGAAGAAAATAATCCAGTTAAGAAAGTTGAAAGTAATAGAAAATGGATTATAACTGAGGACAGCCGGATAACGACAAATATGTAAATGCCAAGTGAATGTATTGGAAAATCAAATGCCCCTCAATAAATTATGCTAGTGTGAGTTATGGATATAAAAAGCGGTAACAGAGGAGAAATTTAGGTCCAGTGATTCTTAGGTAAACAAATAATAAGAAGATGACTAATGGTGTTATTACTTAATCTATTCGAGGGCGGTTATAACATCCAACGATATTCCGCCAATATCCCGCAGATAGGCCGATTGACGCCTCTCTTGCCTTCTACCCAAGGAACAACCACGAATTTAAAATCATGATGAGGAAAATGGCAATACGTTACTTCCCTGCTGGCATGCAGTCAGAGACGTTGCCATGGTAACCTGTAGGTTCGTTGTCGGTCTGTCGGTCACTCAATGCAGAGCATGATACCAGCGGAAAATTGTAAATTTCTCCGTCATGTGAAGAGTAAGGTAAATTATGAACATAACGAAAGTTGTTTATAATGAAGAGACATTTCACGTACGGTAAACTAAGTTTACTGAAAATCAATAGTATAAGAGAAAATGGAGGAAAACCATTCAGGTTTTCCTATTCAAGGATTTTAAAATAATATGCATATCAAAACCTTCCCCGGGATGAGTATACTCTAAATATGAAGTTTGGTTGAGATCTATCCAGCCGTTTCGAAGTGATAGTGGAAAAACCATTCAGGTTTTCCTATAAACCCCCCGTCTATTCAAAGATTTTAAAATGATATTCATATCGGAACCTTCCCCGGGATGAGTGTACTCCAAATATGAAGTTTGGTTGTGATCTATCCAGCCGTTTCGAAGTGATGGTGGAAAAACCATTCAGGTTTTCCTTTAAACCCCACGTCTATTCAAAGATTTTAAAATGATATGCATATCGAAACCTTTCCCGGGATGAGTATACTCTAAATATGAAGTTTAGTTGAGATCTATCCAGCCGTTTCGACGTGATGGTGGAAAAACCATTCTGGTTTTCCTATAAACCCCCCGTGTATTCAAAGATTTTAAAACGATATGCATATCGAAACCTTCCACGGGATGAGTATACTCTAAATATGAAGTTTGGTTGAGATCTATCCAGCCGTTTCGACGTGATGGTGGAAAAACCATTCTGGTTTTCCTATAAACCCCCCGTGTATTCAAAGATTTTAAAACGATATGCATATCAAAACCTTCCCCGGGATGAGTATACTCTAAATATGAAGTTTGGTTGAGATCTATCCAGCCGTTTCGACGTGATGGTGGAACAGACAGACAAACAGACAGACAAACAGACAAACAGACAAACAGACAAACAGACAAACAGACACGAAACGTAAAAACCACCGATTCGGTCTTGAGTTGACCTAAAACGGATAAATATCTGAAAAATTGGCAAAACAGAAGAAATTACAGACAGCGGACCCCCTACAATTTTATTTATATAGATTTATTTGTGACTATTCGTCTTGTACCTGGCGTTTTCTCAGTTACCGGTCAGCATTTTGTATGAATTGAAGCCTGTTCTATAGCTGGATACCTGACGCCAACACTATGTGGATGGCGATGTATTTACTATTGCATTTATCTGTGGTGGTTTGTAGAGTGGTATGTTGTATGTAAATGGATATGTATATTCGGACTAACACAAGCAACCAACCCGAGCGATAGGAATTAACCAAGCGGTTAGAATTCCCGACTCAACTGGGATTTGAATCTGGGGCCATATGAACAGAAGACTAGTACGCGGACCAATCAGGCAAGAAGCACGTAAGAGAAGGGCCAAAAAGATGGAGTTAGCCTATAGAGTAGTATAGAATAGATACAACAAAAGAACGATATCTTACAAGGCAAAGAACAGACACTATACCACGGTTATCAACCGGGGGGACTTTACAGTTCAGAATGCCTGGTAATGAATAAGAAAAGAGAAATGGATGAGCTGAAGAAGAAAGAAAGAATAATATTGAGAAAGATCTTAGGACGCGATAAAAGAAAGGATGGTACGTGGAGGAAGAGGAGAAATGAAGATCTCTACAGCCAGACAAAGAAGATCACAGACACCATACATAAGAGGAGCCTGAAATTTTATTGGGCACGTCAAGGAATGAACGAGACTCAACTAACAAAAGAAATCTTTAACTACCTCATCAAATTAAAAGTAAGTACTAAATGGGGAAAGGAAAGAACATGGAGGAAGTTGGCATCAATCCAAAAGAAATCTTTAATGGAGATACTGTACGTTACGAGCGAAAATTGATAAACTCAAGGGGTTTCAGGAAAAGCAAAATGAAAAGGCCTTAAGGAGAGGTTCTCTCACAGCTGACCACTGTACCTCAGTTTGCCCTGAGTATTTGCAAAGGCACAGTGTTTTCTGTTCGAAACGTCGTATGGAGGAGAGAGTAGGCTACGCGGTACGAGACGTAAGGTTGTCAGTTTGTCTTCGGAGGATAGTGGGTTCAAACACTACTGTCAGCAGTCTTGAGGGTGGTTTTCAGAGGTTACTCAATTTCATACCAGGCAAATGTTTAGGCTGTACCTTAATTAAGATCACAGCCACTTGTTTACCAGTCCTAGCCCTCCCCTGTGTCAGTGTCACCGGAAACCAACACGTTAATGAGCAAAGGAAGAAAAAACTCTTTCTCTTGGAGGTTGGTGTGCAAGTACTCAGATCTTCTCTACTAATGGGGCTAGCACGAAGACTATTTCTTGGTCCTCCTAAAATCATCATCTTTCGGACATACCCTACCAATACTTTTGTGGATTTGTAACGTAGACACTCCCCCAACGCTGACCTCAACAAGTCCGAGGTATTCCAAATGCTGTTTCTTACAGGATACTTGGGATTTCTATACACAGCCGTGTTTATCAATCAATCAATCAATCAATCAATCAATCAATCAATCAATCAATCAATCAATCAATCAATCAATCAATCAATCAATCAATCAATCAATCAATCAATCAATCAATCAATCAATCAATCAATCAATCAATCAATCAATCAATCAATCAATCAATCAATCAATCAATCAATCAATCAATCAATCAATCAATCAATCAATCAATCAATCAATCAATCAATCAATCAATCAATCAATCAATCAATCAATCAATCAATCAATCAATCAATCAATCATCTGCATTTAGTGCTGTCGCCCAGGTGGCAGATTACCTAACAATTGTTTACCCAGCTTTTTCTTGAACGTTTTCAAAGAACTTGGGTATTTTTTGAATTTTCCTTGATAAATAATTCCAATCCCTTACTCCTCCCCCTATAAATATATATTTGCCCCAATCTGCTCTCTTGAATTCTAACTTTATCTTCATACTAGCTGATGTACCCGTGCTTCGCTACGGGATTCTCAGAAAGACTGACTTAGTGGTTTTCCTAACTGAATTCAACATAGGTCATAACAAAAACGTCAGTAGGAATGTAGCGATTTTTTTTTATTTTGCTAGGGGCTTTACGTCGCACCGACACAGATAGGTCTTATGGCGACGAAATGTAGCGATTGAAAGCAATGTTATCATATAAAATACTCGATCAAATGAAAAACTGCACACTTTCAACGAACAGTACTACGGTGCCGATCTAACAGTTCAAAGTTCCAGAGCTGGAATAACCAGGTCGCAGACTGCCGTGAACACTCCTCTGTCATATGCACACTACTCATTCCAATCAGTGCCTCAGAGTAGGGATTGAATAGCTCGAATGCTATGATGAACCAGTGTATTACGTACCAGTAATATCAGAAAATGTATGAACCAAAGGAATGACGTGCCAAATAATAAAGTTATCTAACTCCCCAGCTACTTCCCGCCAATATACAGGCAGGCTGTTACACTCGGTACGACCAGGCGAGATGGCCGTGTGGTTAGAGGCGCGCAGCTGTGAGCTTACATCCGGGAGATAGTGGATTCGAACCCCACTGCCGGCATCCGTGAAGGTGGTATTGCGTGCTTTCCTATTTTCACGCCAGTCACACCAGACTGTACCTTAATTAAAGCCTAGGCCGCTTCTTTCACACCCCTATTCCTTTCATATCCCATCGTCGCCATAAGGCCGCGTTCACACTAAGGCGATATAAGATAAGTGAAATATCGTAAACGATATACGATACGCGACACGCACAGACAGATACTTGAAATCTAAAAGGAGGCGATAAAAAAAGGTTCACAGCTGCACGATTGCACAACATATCGCAAGTGACATATCTCTCGAAGTGCCGCTTGCTAGTCTCTTCAGCGATTAGTATCGTACGACATTTCGAGCTGTGAACATAACGGGAAGAAGAGAAGACAATTCTGTAATACCTTTCATTAATTTAGTGGAACTGATTCGTACAATTTGTAAAAAGAATATGTAAAAAATATCAAATAAAAACTGCTGAATTTTATTAATACTGCTTTTTATATTAATATCTACTTACCTTACAGTAATTAGTATTTTCTGAAGAAATGGCCTTCCAGAAGTGTGTACCTTTATTTTCAAGGGTTCGTGACACTAGGCTTTTCAGTAAAAGAAAGTTTTCAGGATTCATTCGATAAAACTCCCTGAATTTTGATTCATGTTGAGACAGCTTTCGAGAAAAAGGAAATACTGGGTACATGGTACAGGTTGGTAAGATCGTAGGGATGTACCCAGTAGGTGGTGCAGGTTGGTAAGATCGTAGGGATGTACCCAGTATTTCCTTTTTCTTCTCTTTCTACGCCTGAACCAATAAGCCACTACAACGTTTTCCTCAATTGAACTCATATTTGTAACTGCTGTAGTGAGAATTGTGTTCCCATCAAATTTTTATCGCCCAGGTGGCGCCGATTTATCGCCCAGTGTCATGAATCTCCCTAGCAATATATCGTCGCAATATATTCCTTACTACATATCACTTATCTTATGTCGCCTTAGTGTGAACGGCGCCTAAGACATACCTGTGTCGGTGCGACGTAAATCAAATTTTAAAAAAAACTCGGTACGCTGCAGTAATCCTATCTATCGGGGATGAGTGGAAACAGAAGACAAAAAGCACATCACAACAAACAATGGTCAATGTAATGTTATTGTTGATAAAGTTTATGAGCTTTCTATATTGCAGGCCTTCACATTAGTTTTCTTTCGACTCTGTGATATTAGGGCGTCTTACAAAATTATTTATATCGTAGACTGTAGTCACTTATTCTCAGACTTTACATACCTATTTTCACTAAATTATGTTTACCCATTTTCTCGTGACTCGGCGCTGATACGGACTTAGTAACAAAAATCCAAATTCATGAATACTCTGTGATTATATGCGGTACGGTATTAAGACATAAGTGATCGGAAATTTAATAACTTCTTACATAACTACAACTAATTACGACATAACTAAAGTTATGTTAGTTATGTAGTATTTATCGATACGACCACTAATAACATAAATAGCTTATTTGAGAATTACATTTCAGGCCTTCCCCTAAATTACCATTTCACACAGCGTGAATAAAATAATTTATAGCCTAAATTGTAGTGGTTCATCGCCCGACTTTACATACCGATTTTCATTAAATTCTCTTCAGCC
The DNA here is from genome assembly GCF_040414725.1 of Anabrus simplex. NCBI lineage: Eukaryota > Metazoa > Arthropoda > Insecta > Orthoptera > Tettigoniidae > Anabrus > Anabrus simplex. The sequence goes on from NC_090269.1 coordinate 239,788,739, forward strand.
GTTTTCTTGTGATGCGTGTACACACACACACAGACGGACGGACAGACAGACAGACAAATTACGGAAAAGTTAAAAATGCATATCCTTGTTACTGTGGACATGACAGATACAGAAATACCATTATTTTCAAATTCTGAGCAATGTACAGACAAAACTCTTATTTTATATATAGATACATTTCAGGCCTTCCCCTAAAATACCATTTCAATCAGTGTGAATGAAATCATTCATGGCCTAGATTATAGCGATTTATTCCCCGACTTTGCTTACCAATTTTCGTGAAGACACGATCACTAATATAATAAATATTAGAGAATTAAATTTTAGGCCTTTCCCTAAACTACCATTTTTCTCAGCGTGAATACAATTATTTATGGCCTAGATTATATCGACTTATTACCCCGAATTTGCATACCGATTTTCATTAACACACGACCACTAATAACATAAATATTTGAGAATTAAATTTCAGGCCTTCCCCTAAATTACCATTTCACTCAGCGTGAATAAAATAATTTATAGCCTAGATTGTAGTGGTTCATCACCCGACTTTACATTCCGATTTTCATTAAATTCTCTTCAACCGTTTTCTCGTGATGCGTGTACAGACAGACAGACAGACAGACAGACAGACAGACAGACAGACAGACAGACAGACAGACAGACAGACAGACAGACAGACAGACAGACAGACAGACAGACAGACAGACAGACAGACAGACAGACAGACAGACAGACAGACATTACGGAAAAGAAAAAATGCATTTCCTTGTTACTGTGGACATGACCGATACATAAATACCATTCTTTTTAAATTCTCAGCAATGTACAGACAAAACTCTTATTTTATATATAAATATATATAGACTATGATCTTTCCTACTATTAATAGCTCCGCTTAAGCTTATTTGTCTACTAATGTCATTCCGCGCCATCTCTCTACTGACAGCTCGGAACATACCACTTAGCCGAACATCTCGTCTCCTTACTCGCAAGTCTTCCCAGTCCAAAGTTTGCAATACTTTCGTAACACTACTTCTTTATCAGAAATCACCCAGAGCAAATCGTTCTGCTTTCCTTTCGATATTTTCCAGTTCTTGTATCAAGAAGTCCCGGTGTGGGTCCCATACTCTAAATGGGGTCTTAAGAGACTTATGCGCCTTCTCCTTTACATCCTTACTACAAGCCCTAAATACCCTCATAACCATGTGAAGAGATCTGTAACATTTCTAAACAACCTCGTTAATATGATTACCCCAGTGAACGTCATAGGTACTAACAGTGATCCCCACGAGATACTATCACCCCATCAACAAGTAATTCTAACTGACAGGACATTTCCTCTAGGCGAAATTTACAACTTGACGTCTCATTCCGTTTACCATCATACCACTGTCCGCTGAAATTCATCTTATAACATTGTATAGGTCTTCCTGCAATCGCCCACAATCCTGCAACTCATTTACTACTCTATTATCCGCACAAAAGCCTTGTCTCTGATTCTAGTTCTTTTACCATATTATTTGTAATCATTTATAATTATAACAAACATAAAGGACCAATAATACAGTCCTGTAGGACTCCCTTCTTTATCATTACAGGATCAGGGAACTCTTCACATACTCTAATACTTCGAGTTATCTCTTCTAGAAATTTAGCCACATATTCAACAGCTCTTTTGTCTAGTACAATAGCCCTCATTTTCGTCAGTAATCTTCCATGATCTATCCTACCAAAATCCTTGGATAGGTCAGTAGCGATACAGTCCATTTGACCTCCTGAATCTAAAATATCTGCTATATCTTGCTGGCATCCTACAATTTGAGTCTCACTGGAACTGTCGTCTATCAAACCAGTTAGTAATTTCGCAGACGTGTCTAAAATAATCAGAAACAATACTTTTCATGAGTTTACAAACTACTTATGCCAAGCTGACTGGTCTGTAATTATCCGCTTTATTTTTTATCATCATTTACCTTGTACACTGGGGCTACTATTGCAACTCTCCATGCATGCAGTATCGTTCCTTCATTCAAACAGTAATCAAATACGTATTTAAGGTATCTCACTATATCCCGAACCATAGCCTTTCATAAATCCCCAGAAATTTTATCAATTCCAGCCGCTTTTATAGCTTGCAACTTTTGTACATTTTTAAAAATATCTTTATTGTTACAGGTAAATTTAAGGAACTCGACAGTATTAGACGCCCCCTCTATCTGGATATTATCCTTATACCCAACTACGTTTACATACTGGTTACTGAATAATTCTGCCTTCTGTAAATTTTCAAATATTCACTACCATTGTTCATTGCATTTAGCGTCCTTCCTGAAATCCGTCTCTGCCTTAAAGTATCTATACATATCCTTCCACTGGTCCCTAAAATTCATATGGCTGCCAGTTGTGTTTGACATCATGTTATCCTTAGAATGCTTCACCAAATTTCAATTTGTTCGTAAGCTCTTTCAATCTCTCGTTACTTCTACAACCATTGCGATTTCTTTCTAATCCGCACCTCTTTCTTAATCTCTTTAATTCCCTGTTATAATATAATGGGTACTTACCTCTTTTAAAGGAACATACCTGTTTTTACACTCCTCAACAATTGCTTTAATCCCATCCCATAGGCTGCTTACATTTTTATTTACCATTCTCCATTGATCATAATCGCTTTTAAAAATGTTCCCCTTGCCTCTCTTATCAATCATATGGTATTGCATAATGACCCCAATTTTACGACATTCCTCTGAAATTTATTTTTTAATTACGACAAAACAGCTTCATGGTCACTTAAACTATTTATCACTTCAGTTTCTCTATAGAGGTCATCTGGTTTTATCATCACCAGGTCTACAATATTATCAAATAATTCCGCATCACCGCCATTCTTGCCAGGTCTGTATCAATCAATCAATACTGATCTGCATTTAGGACAGTCGCCCAGGTGGCAGATTCCCTATCTGTTGTTTTCCTAGCCTTTTCTTAAATGATTTCAAAGAATATGGAAATTTATTGAACATCTCCCTTGGTAAGTTATTCCAGTCCCTAAATCCCCTTCCTATAAATGAATAATTGCCCCAATTTTTCCTCTTGAATTCCAACTTCATATTGTGATCTTTCCTACTTTCAAAGACGCCACTGAAACTTATTCGGCTACTAATGTCATTCCATTCCGATGCCCTGGGGTCTGCCTGAGACTTTTTCTCATACAAAACTGTCGCTTCGGTGACATCAGTCTCTGAAACCACAATCGAAATGCATCTCTCCGCTGACAGCTCGGAACATATCACTTAGTGGAGCAGTTCGTCTCCTTTCTCCCAGTTCTTCCCAGCCCAAACTTTGCTACATTTTTGTAACGCTACTCTTTTGTCGGAAGTCACCCAGAACAAATTGACCTGCTTTTCTTTGGATTTTTTTCCACTTCTTGAATCAAGTTATCCTGGTGAGGGTCTCATACACTGGAACCATACTCTAGTTGCGGTCTTACCAGAGACTTATATGCCCTTTCCTTTACATCCTTACTACAACCCCTAAACACCCTCATAACCATGTGCAGAGATCTGTACCCTTTACTTGCAATCCCATTTATGTGATTACCCCAATGAAGATCTTTCCTTATATTAACACCTAGGTACTTACAATGATCCCCAGAAGGAACTTTCACCCCATCAACGTAGTAATTAAAACTGAGAGGAGTTATCCTATTTGAGAAACTCGCAACACACCTCAAAAGCAAGAAGTTGCCTATTATCTTTAGAGATAAGTGTTCGAAACAAAGTCATTCGTGAAGGGTGTGATCACCAAACGTCTATCGAGAAATAAACTGAAAGCGGCGATTACGATGATTCAATTATGTTTATCGAATTAACGTTAGTCAACTACCGCACCAACTCCTCTGGTAACAAGGACCAAACCTTGGGAAGATCCAACGAACGTCCGCAAACAAAACCTAGCTCAAGAACATCGAGGAAAATCTGAAAGACCACAGTCTGAATATCAGTAAGGTCAAGGGCTTAGTCACTAATTGCTGGGCGGTAATAATGTAGTACGAACCTGCTTCTTCAAGTTGAACCACAAATGTTCAGTGGAGTTCAAATCGGGGGTACTGGGGGCCACGGCATCAAAAAAGGATTCAGTGTCATTTTCCTTGGACCAGTCCTTCATAATCCTAGTTGTGTGGCATGGAGCATTGTGCTGTAGGAGGTAGCCTCCACCACCAGGGAATACTATTGACATGAACGGATGGACTTGGTTCCCAATAACGTCCTGATACAGGATTGCTGTTAGGGATTGGTATGGGTCCAATTGTGTCCCATGAAAACGTCGCCCGGATATTCACACCTCCTCCACCAGCCTGTCTCCGCCCAACTGTGTGACCACATGCCATACCCTCCGATGGAAATCAACGTACACGTACAAGGGGGTCGAGGTGATGAACCAGTTGAGCATTTTCGAATCATCCTCAGTTGAGTGGCGATGATTTTGTGCCCACCTTATGCACTGGGGTACGAACGGGTCGTAGAATCTGCTGTCTCATTCGCAGCAGTATTCGATAACCGTGTGCTCATCATCCTTGTATCTGCTGGTGATTTTTCCAACTATGGCTCCACGGTCGCTCCAAACAATGCACGACAGCCTCCGCTACAGGCGTAATAGATGTTCCCGGGTCGGAGTGATCACAATGCAATGGCTAATCTGTGTACGCTCTCGTACACTCAGACTCGAACATTTTTGACTTGTTCGATTGTCTTCGACCCGATATTTCCACTTGTTTTCGTTTGCGGTAGGTTTCAATCTTCTTTATAATGAAGATATTGGCGCATTATTTATATTTTCAAAAAATTCTCAACTATATAATTATTTTTCATGCACTTAGTAATTTTTTCTTTTTTTGCTACTTGCTTTACGTCGCACCGTCACAGATAGTTCTTGTGGCGACGATGGGACAGTGAAGGGCTAGGAGTGGGAGGGAAGCGGCCGTGGCCTTAATTAAGGTACAGCCCTAGCATTTGCCTGATGTGAAAATGGGAAATCACGGAAAACCATTTTCAGGGCTGCCGACAGTGGAGTTCGAACCTACTATCTCCCGAATACTGGATACTGGCCGCACTTAAGCGACTGCAGCTATCGAGCTCGGTTAGTAAAATTTTATAACAACAGATATCGGTAGATTTCGCGTAAATGAAACGAACGGCACTTTGTGGTACATGCTGTCACGTCGCGGTCCTAAGTTATACTAATTATATCGCACGCTACCAGCTGCGATTTCACCATAAAATAGTGCATGCGCTTGCCTCTCATTATAGCGCCATTTAACCATGAAAGCTGCTTGGATAGACTCTTTTGACTCTTTTTTTTGCTATTTGCTTTACGTCGCACCGACACAGATAGGTCTTATGGCGACGATGGGACAGGAACGGTCTAGGAGTGGGAAGGAAGCGGCCGTGGCCTTAATTAAGGTACAGCCCCAGCATTTGCCTGGTGTGAAAATAGGAAACCACGGAAAACCATCTTCAGGGCTGCCGACAGTGGGGTTCGAACCTACTATCTCCCGAATACTGGATACTGGTCGCACTTAAGCGACTGCAGCTACTGAGCTCGGTCTTTTGACTTTTTGTCTTTTCAAATCAGTTATTATAATTTGCTGGCTTTTACAGTCTTGAAATTATTGAATGAAGTCTGGTATATAATAATAATAATAATAATAATAATAATAATAATAATAATAATAATAATATAAAAGTCATACGCACTGCTCACATTCCTAGCGAAATAATAATTTAAGATTACTTTTAAGAAAGTACTTATGTCATTGAGAAACATCAGATCGCCAGCCTTCTCTGATTCTGCATACAGATGGCCTGTTGATTATTTGTCCTGTCCTGATCTCAAGTGTACATTTTATCACTGAACAGTTTTAACATCTGCGGAAAGAGAATGATTACTCCAGCCTTTATTCCAGCAACACATATCCAACTTGTTATATACTACTGCATAAATAGCTTTTAAGTGCAATCGATTTGTTGCCATTGATGCTTTCACTACCCGTACTTATAGACATGACACTGTGTAGGCTTTTGGGTTTATGCCGTGTCAAGAAAATAACGTGAAATTCTTTACGTTTCGCAGAGAACTGTGCTCTGCGTCATCAGAACAAAGCTTCTGATGGTTCGGTCAGCTTCCGCTTCGAACGTTAGCGCTGTGCCACGTCCGGGGAGCCATCTGGTGACGAATGAACGTACCATTTTCACTTCTATTATAACGTCTGAATTTCAAAAAGTCATTGTTTTAGAAGCCTTTCTCATGGACAGTCGAGATTTTCTTCTGACGACGCAGAGCACAGTTCTCTGCGAAACGTAAAGAGTTTCACCTTATTTTCTTGACACGGCATAAGCCCAAAAGCCTATACAGTATCATGTCTGCAATTTATTTATTTATTTATTTATTTATTTAATTTATTTATTTATTTATTTATTTATTTATTTATTTATTTATTTATTTATTTATTTATTTATTTATTTATTTATTTATTTATTTTTGCATCAGTTGTCATGGAAAAATATTCTCTCCTCACACGGCAATAGTCTGTAAAATACTTGGATTTTTCATGATGAAGCGTATCCTAAAAGAATTGTATACGAAAAAGGCTTAAATTTTTTTTCAAGAAGCTGAATTACATTTTAATAACTACGAAAACTGAACGCTGTAAGAATTCCAACTTTCGGTACCATTTTCCAAAGGTATATCCTTTTCAATTTAAAAAACCTCTACTGCGAGGGAGAAATCCCTAAACCTGGTAACACTGATTGATTACTTTTCCCACGGGAACAATAGCGTCCAGAAAGTACTCAGATTCAACAATGGCTGTTGGTGATACATTGAGCAACACTACCAAATCAAATCAAAATCACTTTATTTGCAAATGAGGTGTCTTCCTCGGTGCCAATTGATGCACAAATATACATTATTATCAAGCACTAAATGTTTAATTAAAAATAAAAGAAGACGTTTTCCTAAAACACAGTGTTATAGAATTTACACTAAAAATTTTTCTAATAAACACACAGCTCATCCTTAATGAATCTATATTATTTACAAAATTCTACTCATAATATTTTCTGTACTTACGCACATATTCAACTCATATACAGTATGTGGAAACTCTTCAAATAATACTATACAACTGCTATAAGATTTAAATTTACATTGCATTTTTTAAACCCATTTTGGTAACTAACATGCATAACAACCTGCTGCGTCTTAACCAGAGCACCGTTTGCCATCGCTTTTCATAGTTCCTGAAGGGTCTTCACACCTACCGTAGCGGTCCCAGGGCCATCGAAGTCCCCACAGTACTTTATCCCTACAGGCAGTCCCGAATTTCAGCTGTCCAATCTCCATAGACCAGGGAATGGAATTAATTTATTCACAAAAGATCTTTATTTACAACAACCTGCACAGGTCGAATGCCCTCTAATATTTCATATCTTTTCTCTGTTGTTGTTTATTTTTTGAATGTCTGTACAGATTTTGGAAAAGGATCAAACACTTCCTGTGGTAAACTGTTCCATTCCTTCATGCCCTTTCCAATGAATGAACATTTATCCCAATCGCTTCTGCTAAACTCCCGTCTAATTTTATACTTGCGGTCAGCCCTGCCGATGTAATTATTTTTCAACTGAAGCCTCTCACGGATTTCTTCCCATGCTTCCTCTCCAGTATAGGCTCTATATAATCCTGTAAGTCTAGTTTTCTCCCTTCTTTTACTTAAAGTTTCCCACCCAAGTTTCTCTAACATTTCTGATATTTCTGATACACTACTTTTTCCCCTGAAATCTCCTGTTACAAATCTTGATGCTTTCCTATGCACACCATATATTTCTTTTCTTAGGTATTCCTAGTGAGGGTCCCAAACACTGTTTGCATGTTCCAATAATGGACAAACCATACTCAAGTAACTTTTCTCTTTTAAGTCTTTCTTGGGTCCTTTAAGTAGCCTCATTATGACATGTAATGATCTGTATATTTTCCCAGCAATGTCATCAACATGACCTTTCCAGTGCAAATTACTTTCAAATCTCACACCTAAGTAATTGCACTTGCCATCTTTTGGGACAATTACCTCACCCAAAATATATTTAAATTCAGTTTTTAAGCTCCTGTTTGTAAATGTTGTGACAGTTGATTTGCATCCATTAGCCTTCGTATTATTCTTTTCAACCCAGTGTTGGATACTGTCAAGGTTCCTTTGTAATTCTGAACAATCCTAATGCTGCTTATTTCCCTACAAACAATTATGTTATCTACTACATACAATATTATTTTTGATGTTATATTGTTCCCTAAATCGTTTGCGTATATTAAGAAAAGTAACGGACTGATTATACTACCCTGTGAAATTCCCTTCCAAACGTTCTCTTCCTGTGATACATGATTTTCTACTTTGACTTTCTGAACCCTTCAATTTAGAAATTTTCTTATCCAATGTATAATCCTTATGTCCAATCCTATTTCCTCCATTTTCTTTAATAATGTACCATGTTTCACTCTGTCAAATGCTTTGAAAGGTCTATGGCTATGCAATCCAACTGGCCTCCCGAATCCAACTGATCTGATATGTCCTGCTGAAATCTCACCAGTTATGCCTCACAAGAAAATTTATTTCTAAGTCCATACTGGCCACTTATGAACCAATTTTTATCTTCATATACCCCTCTAATATACTTTGCTATTAAACTCTCCAGTATTTTACAAACTACACTGGTCAGGCTGACTGGTCTGTAGTTCTCAGGCTTTTATTAATCACCCTTTCCTTTATAAACTAGTATTATTATAGATACCTTCCATTCCTTTGGTATTGCACTATTATTTATGACATAGTTACAGATAAATTTTAAATAAGGTCCTATGTATGAATAGAGCTTTTTCCATTTCCCTTTATGGTCATTACTCTCATGAAGTATGCAATTCATATAATTCTTTTGCTTCCTTTTTCATTCTATTAAGTTCCCTTATTAGCTGTTTTCTAGGTTCTCTACTCTCCCTACCCTCTTTGATTTTCCTGTTTACTATTCTATACTTTCTGTTTAATTTTATTATTTCCCTTGTATAATAGACAGGGCCTGAGGTCATTTTACCCTTCTTAACAGGTACAAATCTCTGTCCTCAACAACCCGTAGAATCAGAACAGTGATTCAGCTTATATACTGTGGTTAAGATAATGAAAAATGAGTTCTTAAAAACCAAATATGATAGACCAAAGAAGACCCATCATATGTACTAACGTGAATAATTACTTGTAAAAGTCATCAAAAAATATCTCAAAGTAAGTAGCAATAATGAGGATTCACTTATCTTAGCATATTTTTAATAAAACTTCATACACAAGTATACAGCCCTACACCAATGAGGTTAGTAAATATGTTATTCGTACATGCACCATCCTATTCACCTAATATTATTCTAATAGCTTAACATTCCTAAAGAAATAGAAAATACTAATCATAACTATAAGTCACTTGCACGTAATAGTAATGGGGAAGAAATGGTAAGGTTTTTCTCCCTTAGAGACCGACATTAGGTGACACTAACTACAATATACCACCAAGAACAGCGACGTAGCCTATATTATGGGACGTGGGTTGACTGGGTTGCTATCAAATATTTTGATTTTCATACGAAACCCGGCAGCTCTTCCTAAAAAACTTTCTTCTTAGAATCTCTAGTAACTTCAGTGGTGCTTAGAACCTGCCGGTTATCAGCCGCAGTCTTTCCAATAATCTCTGTTACCGTGATGTCTGCTCTAGTGTGGCTGGCTATATTTAACGGGACGTGGAAATAGATGTCATCTTGAATATAGATGTGTTTCGGCACTTTCCCGACTTTAATGGGGGCAACTATTCCGAGAATGCCCGGAATATAGGTATGCACAACTAAACTAACTTGGTCAGTGGGTCATGTTTCGGATGACATTGGGAGTTCCCATGTGTGGCAGACATTGCGGTGTGTTTTAGTTAGTGTTACCTTGAAAATGTGTGGTATAAGAATACCAAACGTTCTCTTCAACTGATATTAGAATAAAATCCTGGTAGTGACTGCAAAAGCCGTTGGATGAAATTTTTTACAATTTGTTTCATGTCGCACCGATACAGATAGGTCTTATGGCGATAATGGGATAGGAGACGACTAGGAGTGGGAAGGAAGTGGCCGTGGCCTTAATTAAGGTACAGCCCCAGCATTTGTCTGGTGTGAAAATGGGAAACCACGGAAAACTATCTTCAGGGCTTCCGAGAGTGGGGTTCGAACTCACTATCTTCCGGATGCAAGCTCACAGCTGCATGCCCCTAACCGCACGGCCAACTCGCCCGGTAATATGGGTAAGTGAAAGCATAGTAAAACAATTATTAAACACGTTTTTCATCAAGTGAAAAACAAGTGATTGACTGTAGCCGACCTTGCTTAGCGATTTTCAGGCCTGACGACGGTTTTCTGTACTTTAGTTTTACAATATTATACACTGACTGACAGAGCAAATGCAACACCAAGAAGGAGTGGTTCGAAAGGGATGAAAGTTGGGGAAAAAACAAGAGACGGCACGGACGAATAATTGATGTTTATTTCAAACCGATATGCAGGTTACACAATGCGCACGGCATCGACTCAGTAGGATGTAGGACCACCACGAGCGGCGATGCACGCAGAAACACGTCGAGGTACAGAGTCAATAAGAGTGCGGATGGTGTCCTGAGGGATGGTTCTCCATTCTCTGTCAACCATTTGCCACAGTTGGTCGTCCGTACGAGGCTGGGGCAGAGTTTGCAAACGGCGTCCAATGAGATCCCACACGTGTTCGATTGGTGAGAGATCCGGAGAGTACGCTGGCCACAGAAGCATCTGTACACCTCGTAGAGCCTGTTGGGAGATGCGAGCAGTGTGTGGGCGGGCATTATCCTGTTGAAACAGAGCATTGGGCAGCCCCTGAAGGTACGGGAGTGCCACCGGCCGCAGCACATGCTGCACGTAGCGGTGGGCATTTAACGTGCCTTGAATACGCACTAGAGGTGACGTGGAATCATACGCAATAGCGCCCCAAACCATGATGCCGCGTTGTCTAGCGGTAGGGCGCTCCACAGTTACTGCCGGATTTGACCTTTCTCCACGCCGACGCCACACTCGTCTGCGGTGACTATCACTGACAGAACAGAAGCGTGACTCATCGGAGAACACGACGTTCCGCCATTCCCTCATCCAAGTCGCTCTAGCCCGGCACCATGCCAGGCGTGCACGTCTATGCTGTGGAGTCAATGGTAGTCTTCTGAGCGGACGCCGGGAGTGCAGGCCTCCTTCAACCAATCGACGGGAAATTGTTCTGGTCGATATTGGAACAGCCAGGGTGTCTTGCACATGCTGAAGAATGGCGGTTGACGTGGCGTGCGGGGCTGCCACCGCTTGGCGGCGGATGCGCCGATCCTCGCGTGCTGACGTCACTCGGGCTGCGCCTGGACCCCTCGCACGTGCCACATGTCCCTGCGCCAACCATCTTCGCCACAGGCGCTGCACCGTGGACACATCCCTATGGGTATCGGCTGCGATTTGACGAAGCGACCAACCTGCCCTTCTCAGCCCGATCACCATACCCCTCGTAAAGTCGCCTGTCTGCTGGAAATGCCTCCGTTGACGGCGGCCTGGCATTCTTAGCTATACACGTGTCCTGTGGCACACGACAACACGTTCTACAATGACTGCCGGCTGAGAAATCACGGTACGAAGCGGGCCATTCGCCAACGCCGTGTCCCATTTATCGTTCGCTACGTGCGCAGCACAGCGGCGCATTTCACATCATGAGCATACCTCAGTGACGTCAGTCTACCCTGCAATTGGCATAAAGTTCTGACCACTCCTTCTTGGTGTTGCATTTGCTCTGTCAGTCAGTGTATTATTGCAGTAGGCCTATATAAGATTTTACAACGGTGAAGTGACTGAACTGGCCGAAATACACATTTCATCTTTGAAAGAAAGTCGTAATTCTCTGCAGACTTCTCCTTCTTTTTCCCCTCCATGTTTTTCTATTGCATTCATTCATTTCGTGATCTGAATAATTCGGGGAGGTTGTAGAGGAATGTGCGGACTTATATTTAATTCATAAATTTAATCTATAACAACGCCTGAACTTCTGGGGCAGGAAATTTCACTGTCTTATGCGTGTTGTACACCATTACATTTTCCTGTCAGTTCAACATTTCACAAGAAATTTGTCAAATCTTGTCAAAGACTGTTCAACATTACTGAAGGTTTGATAAGATTTGAAAAGATTTGGCAAGGTTTGATAGCATTTCGTTTTAACATAGAGGAAAGGCAAACAGCTGTTGTAGTTGTTGGACTAGCAGCGGGGTACAGTCTTAAAGAGAAACGCGCAATAAACCACAATTTACATGGGCAAAATATTAATGTAGTTATCTTCAACATAATTTTTGCAATGTATTTACTGCCATAACATCATTTGTAGAGGTTAAGTTATACTGCATAGCTATACTCACATTAATTGAATAAAAATGACTGCAATGAAACGGAAATACGTATCTTATTACATGAAAACGTATTGGAAATTCCATAACAATAATAATAATAATAATAATAATAATAATAATAATAATAATAATAATAATAATAATAATGATGATAATAATAATAATAATAATAATAATAATAATAATAATAATAATACATGTCTTTCCTTCTTTCTTAATCCGTTTACCCTCGAGAGTTGGCTTTCCCCTCAGACTCAGCGAGAGATCCCACCTCATCAATTTGATAGGGCCTAAAGTTGCTAAGAAGGTTACCACATTCAGAGAGCCTATCTCGGTGCAAGAGAGACTGGCAGTGACAGTACGATTTCTAGCAACCGGTGATTCAAACACTAGTCTGCAGTATCTTTTCAAAATATCCAAACAGTCGATTAGTGTTATCGTACCGGAATGTGTCAAGCTCTGACTGAAGCACTAAACGAAAATATAAACGTAAGTAAGGAATTTATTGCTGGGATATTCTATGTTTCATACATCAAACATTATCTATTTTAATTGCTTATTCAACACAGAAACACTACTTTGTAAATCTAATCAAGTCCTGAAAATCCATATCTACATCGTGGGAATTGCCTACTGTATTTGACTCAGTGGACAGATTGGAGTTGGAGTGAGGAGAATTGGGTGTAGTAGTAGTATTCGGTGAGGATAAGGAAGCTGAAGGAGTGGGTGTTGAAACGGTGTAACCTTGAAAATGTGATGGGTTCGGCAGCTGATGAACATTATGTTGTGCAGCATGATGGGGATATTGGGAATATGTAGAGTGAACCGGAGATTGGAGTGGATGGGAAAAGTGGTAATTCCTTAAAATTTTGTTGAAATGCATGGGATGGCCAGTTAGCCACAACATTTCCTTGGCTCTGTACATTTCAATAAAATGCAGTGTGTTTTGCTCGGTCTACAACATTTTTACTGATCAAGCAGACAGAGGCGAATGCGTGTTACGCGCCGAGGTCCTGTGTACGTCCAAGCTTGCTGTAACTTCCGCGCGCGCAGCTCTTTCATGTGACGCGGGAAAACCGACAAGCAGTGGAACGCAGCGAACCTCGTTCCGTATCGTTCATGTTGCGGGCTAAGGTTGCGCGACGAGGTTACGCAGTACCGTCCAGACAGGAGCGCGACGCGGTTACATTACGATGTTCTGTTACAAGTCTGGACACGCCTTAACGTAACGTAACGTAACGTAACGTAACGTAACGTAACGCAACCCAACACAACACCATCCACTATACAAATGACAACCCCTGTTGCTGCGAGCCTGCTTTTACAGTATATACCTGGTGATGAAGTTCAAGTATTTTTGGGATGCGGCCAGAACACGAACGTTCTAGTTTCACCATCCAGAAAATCCACGGAGTCACAGACGAGAAGCACAATACAGACAGAGACCGTCTCACTCATCACTTTCAGGAAACACCAAGGCCTGACAGTCATATGAACATGTAACAACTGCAACAAGAGCTATAATAGGCTGTAGTTGTCATTACTCCGTGCATATAGCAGGTTAGAAAGCCGGTACTGTGAATTTTACCAGCCAGAAGAAACAGTCCACAATGTCGTACCTGAGTTGAATATCACAGACGAGTTTGGGTTCCCCTCCTTATCTGAATGGCATGCGTACTGGCCTTCGTTTCAGAGGGCCCTGGGTTCAATTACCGACCAGGGCGAGGATTTTAACTGCGTATGATTGATTACTCTGGTTTGGGAGCTGGGTGTTAGTGTTCGTCTTAATACACTATTCTTCATCTACACACAACACACTACACTACAAACCACCACAGAAACACGCAATAGTGAGTTCGCGTACATCCCTCGACACAGGGTTGGTGTAAGGAAGGATATCTGGCCGTAAAACTGGGCCAAATCTATATCAAGTGCCGTCCTCAATACATCGGGATAAAGCCCAGGAAAGAGAGCAAGAGGAAAAATTTAAATGGTGTCGTACTGATAAAAAGTACGAAGTTGAATGATCCGCTGTTTTTTGTCATACAGTTAAACGTTATGTGCAGACATGTTTTTTCTTTACCTACAGGTCGTATTTCACTGGTCACACCAGGCAAACTACAGAGAGACAGCGAGAGAGAGAGAGAGAGAGAGAGAGAGAGAGAGAGAATAAAGTCAGTAGTAGAGAGTGACAGCTCGTTCCGTTAGATCCTGCGGTTTGTACAATGAACGCCGCAATAAATTGGACGTAGGATTGGAGACGCACGGTTTCTCTCAGGAATCTCCCTTCATTTTTAACATAGACAATGATCCCATCAGGGTTTGGCACCGCGGAGGACAAGGCAACAATCCAGCACTAATCCGTCAACATCATACGTACCAAACACTGGGTGTTTTGGTTGCCATCATTTGCGACACCTTTCGTGTTTGTTCAAGGCTCGGAGGAAGCATAGCGATATGCCAGTGAGGTTCTTTGTTCCTATTACCTGCCTTTTTGTAGCATAACAATGTCATTACGCAGTAAAATAATGCCCGTGGCCATACATTCACTCAATACGCTGTACGAGATGTGAATATCATTCCTTGGCCAGTAAGGTTCCCAGATTTGTCACCAATTGAATTCATGTCATAAGCGATGGGACGATGTTTGTACCAGCTTCAACCACTTTCACAAACACTGGACAATCAACGTATGCAGTTAGAGGAACAATGGTTGAATGTACTCCATACTGAAGGATGCATTGCGCATGCTAAATAACACGTACACAATTTAAGTTAAATATTATAAAAAATAAGACTGAAGTGATGAAATATTTTGACCTTGAAACTGATTAGTTCCATAGTTCCTGCCCTTCATATCATAAAAAATAATTGGACATGTATCTTTCTCACATCCAATAACGCGTTGACTGCCTTATTTACGTTTCACCTAACGCCGAAAAATGTGAACTAATATATTGGAATTGAATTGAATTCTTTTTTTCCTTCTTTTTTCAGATAAATATGCACACAATTTACAGATGCTCTTACCTCAGATTCTGGTCTGTTGTAATAATGAGTGTTAGTAACTTACATTATTTGCTCTCACTTCAGACAAAACAAACCGTGTAGTTATACATCGTTGTTGATTTAGTGACGAAACCTATAGTTCTTCGTGACTGTTGATATCGAGATCATAGCTATCTCCTGTTTAATGTCACTTGATATCGTGATCATATCCATGAAACTTCCAGTTTTACATGACTATAGATATCGTGGTCATAGACATGAGACCTCCAGTTTTACGTGTCTGTTGATGTTGTGGTCACAGCCATGAGACCTCCAGTTTTACGTGTCTGTTGATGTTGTGATCAGAGCCATGAGACCTCCAGTTTTACGTGTCTGTTGATGTTGTGATCACAGCCATGAGACCTGAAGTTTTATGTGTCTGTTGATGTTGTGATCACAGCCATGAGACCTCCAGTTTTACGTGACTGTTGATGTTGTGATCAGAGCCATGAGACCTGAAGTTTTATGTGTCTGTTGATGTTGTGATCACAGCCATGAGACCTGAAGTTTTATGTGTCTGTTGATGTTGTGATCACAGCCATGAGACCTCCAGTTTTATGTGTCTGTTGATGTTGTGATCACAGCCATGAGACCTCCAGTTTTACGTGACTGTTGATGTTGTGATCACAGCCATGAGACCTGAAGTTTTACGTGACTGTTGATGTTGTGATCACAGCCATGAGACCTGAAGTTTTACGTGACTGTTGATGTTGTGATCACAGCCATGAGACCTCCAGTTTTATGTGTCTGTTGATGTTGTGATCACAGCCATGAGACCTCCAGTTTTATGTGTCTGTTGATGTTGTGATCACAGCCATGAGACCTCCAGTTTTATGTGTCTGTTGATGTTGTGATCAGAGCCATGAGACCTCCAGTTTTATGTGTCTGTTGATGTTGTGATCAGAGCCATGAGACCTCCAGTTTTATGTGTCTGTTGATGTTGTGATCACAGCCATGAGACCTCCAGTTTTATGTGTCTGTTGATGTTGTGATCAGAGCCATGAGACCTCCAGTTTTATGTGTCTGTTGATGTTGTGATCACAGCCATGAGACCTCCAGTTTTATGTGTCTGTTGATGTTGTGATCAGAGCCATGAGACCTCCAGTTTTACGTGTCTGTTGATGTTGTGATCAGAGCCATGAGACCTCCAGTTTTATGTGTCTGTTGATATTGTGATCACAGCCATGAGACCTCCAGTTTTACGTGTCTGTTGATGTTGTGATCACAGCCATGAGACCTCCAGTTTTACGTTTCTGTTGATATTGTGATCACAGCCATGAGACCTCCAGTTTTACGTTTCTGTTGATATTGTGATCACAGCCATGAGACCTCCAGTTTTACGTGTCTTGATATTGTGATCACAGCCATGAGACCTCCAGTTTTACGTGTCTTGATATTGTGATCACAGCCATGAGACCTCCAGTTTTACTTTTCTGTTGATATTGTGATCGCAGCCATGAGACCTTCAGATTTACGTTTCTGTTGATATTGTGATCACAGTCATGAGACCTCCAGTTTTACGTGTCTGTTGATATTGTGATCACAGCCATGAGACCTTCAGATTTACTTTTCTGTTGATATTGTGATCGCAGCCATGAGACCTTCAGATTTACGTTTCCGTTGATATTGTGATCACAGCCATGAGACCTCCAGTTTTACGTTTCTGTTGATATTGTGATCACAGCCATGAGACCTCCAGTTTTACGTGTCTTGATATTGTGATCACAGCCATGAGACCTCCAGTTTTACGTTTCTGTTGACATTGTGATCACAGCCATGAGCCCTGAAGTTTTACGTTTCTGTTGATATTGTGATCACAGCCATGAGACCTCCAGTTTTACGTGTCTGTTGATATTGTGATCACAGCCATGAGACCTCCAGTTTTACGTGTCTGTTGATATTGTGATCACAGCCATGAGACCTCCAGTTTTACGTTTCTGTTGACATTGTGATCACAGCCATGAGACCTGAAGTTTTACGTTTCTGTTGATATTGTGATCACAGCCATGAGACCTCCAGTTTTACGTGTCTGTTGATATTGTGATCACAGCCATGAGACCTCCAGTTTTACGTTTCTGTTGATATTGTGATCACAGCCATGAGACCTCCAGTTTTACGTGTCTTGATATTGTGATCACAGCCATGAGACCTCCAGTTTTACGTTTCTGTTGACATTGTGATCACAGCCATGAGCCCTGAAGTTTTACGTTTCTGTTGATATTGTGATCACAGCCATGAGACCTCCAGTTTTACGTGTCTGTTGATATTGTGATCACAGCCATGAGACCTCCAGTTTTACGTGTCTGTTGATATTGTGATCACAGCCATGAGACCTCCAGTTTTACGTGTCTTGATATTGTGATCACAGCCATGAGACCTGAAGTTTTACGTGTCTGTTGATGTTGTGATCACAGCCATGAGACCTCCAGTTTTATGTGTCTGTTGATGTTGTGATCAGAGCCATGAGACCTCCAGTTTTATGTGTCTGTTGATGTTGTGATCACAGCCATGAGACCTCCAGTTTTATGTGTCTGTTGATATTGTGATCACAGCCATGAGACCTCCAGTTTTATGTGTCTGTTGATGTTGTGATCACAGCCATGAGACCTGAAGTTTTATGTGTCTGTTGATGTTGTGATCACAGCCATGAGACCTCCAGTTTTATGTGTCTGTTGATATTGTGATCACAGCCATGAGACCTCCAGATTTATGTGTCTTGATATTGTGATCACAGCCATGAGACCTCCAGATTTATGTGTCTTGATATTGTGATCACAGCCATGAGACCTCCAGATTTACGTGTCTTGAATTTGTGATCACAGCCATGAGACCTCCAGATTTATGTGTCTTGATATTGTGATCACAGCCATGAGACTTGAAGTTTTACGTGTCTTGATATTGTGATCACAGCCATGAGACCTGAAGTTTTACGTGTCTTGATATTGTGATCACAGCCATGAGACCTCCAGTTTTACGTGTCTTGATATTGTGATCACAGCCATGAGACCTGAAGTTTTACGTGTCTTGATATTGTGATCACAGCCATGAGACCTCCAGTTTTATGTGTCTGTTGATGTTGTGATCAGAGCCATGAGACCTCCAGTTTTACGTGTCTGTTGATGTTGTGATCAGAGCCATGAGACCTGAAGTTTTACGTGACTGTTGATGTTGTGATCACAGCCATGAGACCTCCAGTTTTACGTGTCTTGATATTGTGATCACAGCCATGAGACCTGAAGTTTTACGTGTCTTGATATTGTGATCACAGCCATGAGACCTGAAGTTTTACGTGACTGTTGATGTTGTGATCACAGCCATGAGACCTCCAGTTTTACGTGTCTTGATATTGTGATCACAGCCATGAGACCTGAAGTTTTACGTGTCTTGATATTGTGATCACAGCCATGAGACCTGAAGTTTTACGTGTCTTGATATTGTGATCACAGCCATGAGACCTGAAGTTTTACGTGTCTTGATATTGTGATCACAGCCATGAGACCTGAAGTTTTACGTGTCTGTTGATGTTGTGATCAGAGCCATGAGACCTGAAGTTTTACGTGTCTGTTGATGTTGTGATCACAGCCACGAGACCTCCAGTTTTACGTGTCTGTTGATGTTGTGATCACAGCCATGAGACCTCCAGTTTTATGTGTCTGTTGATATTGTGATCACAGCCATGAGACCTCCAGTTTTACGTGTCTGTTGATGTTGTGATCACAGCCATGAGACCTGAAGTTTTACGTGTCTGTTGATGTTGTGATCACAGCCATGAGACCTGAAGTTTTACGTGTCTTGATATTGTGATCACAGCCATGAGACCTCCAGATTTACGTTTCTGTTGACATTGTGATCACAGCCATGAGACCTGAAGTTTTACGTGTCTGTTGATGTTGTGATCAGAGCCATGAGACCTCCAGTTTTACGTGTCTGTTGATGTTGTGATCACAGCCATGAGACCTCCAGTTTTACGTGTCTTGATATTGTGATCACAGCCATGAGCCCTCCAGATTTATGTGTCTTGATATTGTGATCACAGCCATGAGACCTCCAGATTTACGTTTCTGTTGATGTTGTGATCACAGCCATGAGACCTGAAGTTTTACGTGTCTGTTGATGTTGTGATCACAGCCATGAGACCTGAAGTTTTATGTGACTGTTGATGTTGTGATCACAGCCATGAGACCTCCAGATTTATGTGTCTTGATATTGTGATCACAGCCATGAGACCTCCAGATTTACGTTTCTGTTGATATTGTGATCACAGCCATGAGACCTCCAGATTTATGTGTCTGTTGATGTTGTGATCAGAGCCATGAGTCCTCAGTTTTACGTGTCTGTTGATATTGTGATCACAACCATGAAACCTCCAGATTTATGTGACTAACGATATCCTTTAACTTTCAAAAATTTAACATGCGTTGGCCGGGATCCGAGACATGTACTCCTTGTTTAGAAGTCAGTGACAGGGCTACTCGCTATCACGACCATACAGAGCGTTTGATTATTTAGTCTTTATCATTTATTTCTTCATATCCTAGACTCCCTCTTTCATCCTTCGTTACTCTCTCAGATCCTCAGCTGCTTTCCTCAGCTCATCTTTTTGTTTTTCTTTTTACAATCTGTTTTACATCGCACCGACACAGACAATTCTTATGGCGACGAAGGGACAGGAAAGGCCTAGGATTGGGAAGGAAGCGGCCGTGGCCTTAATTAAGGTACATCCCCAGCATTTTTCTGGTGTGAAAATGGGAAACCACGGAAAACCATCTTTAGGGCTGCCGACAATGGGCTTCGAACCCACTATCTCCCGGATGCGAGCTCACAGTTGTATGTTCCTAACCGCACGGCCAACTCGCCCGGTCTCTTCGTTATCACTCTCACTTTCTCTTACTCCACAGATATAGCCTGAAGGAAATAGACAGGTAGAGCTCTATATCGTAGCACTGGTGCTAGTGAAGCCGGAAGCTTGCGCCCGCCGCCATCTTACGTCACTACAGATTCACTGTACACACGTAACTTACTATGCTAAGTGAAGCTAAGCTTTGGTTTCCGTTGTCCATTTCGAATTAATTTTTCATTAAATTGCAGAATTGCAGAATGGTGAATGCCGTACCTGCTAAGTGCTTGACTGCTGAAGGAAGAAAAGAATGGAAGTTCCAGTACACCGATAAGAAGCTTACATGTGCTCATTAACACTTGTTGGTTAGTTAATTACATTTACTGTTACAATTTTTGTTTCTTTACAATTTGTTTTGCGTCGCATCGAGACACATAGGTCTTTTGGCGACGATGGGATAGGAAAGGCTTATGAGTTGGAAGGAAGAGGCCGTGGACTTAATTCATGCCTGGTGTAAAAATGGGAAACCACAAAAATCCATCTTCAGCGTTGCTGACAGTGGAGCTGGAACCCAATATCTCCCGGATGCAAGCTCACAGCTGCGCGCTCCTAACCTCACGGCCAATTCGTCCGGTATCGGTACCATTAACGATGTCTAATTTTGTAGGAGGCGGAGGCTACCTACTTCCGACTTTAAAAAAGTATATATTTGTTCGTGGCGTTGACCTGTGCAGATCTTTTGCCACTACTTTCACCACATGATAGGAAGCTGCGTGTAAGTGTAATTGTGGAAGTGTAAAGTGTTAAATGTGAGGAAAGGAACGTTATGGACGACACAAACACCCAGTCCCCAGGCCAGGGATATTAATCAATACAATTAAAAACCACTGACCCGCCCGGGAATCGAGCCCGGGGCCGCCGGTTGACAGGCGGACGCGTTGCCCCCTACACCGCGGGGCCGGACTACTTCCGACTTACTTGTTCATGTGTGCAAATTTACCGACAAGGAATCTTGAGGTAAACGGGTCACGAATTCATTTCGCTACTTAGGCTATACTGTAGTAAGCTACGTGAATATGAAGTGCCTCATACCAAGTAACCGTCAACGAAGTGGCAAGCGAGCGCGTAGCTCAGTGGGTTGCACCTTAGAATCCAGCTGTGTGCATGGGTTCCTCTCTCTTCCTTGCCCTTATGTTTCATTCTATATTTTATATAAGAATATTTGTAACGGTTCAAAAGTTGGGCACAAAAGTGTAAATCTGTGGGTAGGGAATGAAATGTTTAAATTTGCTTTGAAATTTTTCATTTTATACCCAACTTGTGATCCATCTATACTAATATTATAAAGAGGAAAAATTTGTTTGTTTGTAACGAATAGGCTCAAAAACTATTGAACCAATTTTAAAAATTACTTCACCTATAGAAAGCTACATTGCATGTGAGTAACATGGGCTGTATTTTATTTTCAAGATAATTTGAGGAGGGGGGCACGGGGGGGGGGAAGATATAAAAATAATAGGCTAATATAGGCAAAATATCGAATTTGTCGTACAAGGACGAGACAAAGCTCAATTTAATCCTCTTGACGCAAAGAACAAAACTCGGTAAGCCCTACGGGCCCGAAAACCATGTTTTAAGGTCCTAAGACCAACCGTTACGGAGATATTAGCGCTACACTACCCCTGCTCTAGGAACCGGATAAAGTAATGAACTGCCGTAACCATGGCAACGTCAGCTCCAGGATTATTTTTGCTAGTTGCTTTAGGTCGCACCGACACAGATAGGTCTTACGGCGACGATGGGACAGGGAAGGACTAGGAGTGGGAAGGAAGCGGCCGTGGCCTTAATTAAGGTACAGCCCCAGCATTTGCCTGGTGTGAAAATGGGAAACCACGGAAAACCATTTTCAGGGCTGCCGACAGTGGGGTTCGAAGCTACTATCTCCCGAATACTGGTTACTGGCCGCACTTAAGCGACTGCAGCTATCGAGCTCGGTATCCAGGATTCTACAGCAGCGAAATTATGTATGTACGTTTGGGCATAGCTGCCAACCAAAATTGGTAAAAATAAGACTTAATATCTGGAAAAAATATACTGTTGTGTAAGGCACTCATATGACTCCTTTGGGCGGGGATGGAAAGGGGGTGAAGTATAAACATCTTACTATATGTAAAAATGGATGTGTGTGTGTGTGTGTGTGTGTGTGTGTGTGTGTGTGTGTGTGTGTGTGTGTGTGTGTAAATGACACATCTCCTAAACCACTGGAGCAATTACAACCAAACTTGGTACACGCATTACTTACTATTGGGAGCGCCCTTAAGCGAGGGGGGTTGGGGGGGTAGTTATAAAAATAATCGAGAATAGTGTCGAATTCATAGTTTTCGGGGTCGCTGAGTTGAAAAGTAATACTCCAGAATTTTTTAAAGTCCAAGTTCAGCCCCCTTTTTAGGTGGGGAGCGAAAGGGGGGGGTGAGATATAAAAAAAATTTTTAAAAACAGTTTCGAATCCATAGATTTCAGGGTCTCTGAGATGAATAGTAATACTCCGGATTTTTTGCAAGTCCAAGTGGGGGCGAAGGGGGTGAGATATAAAAATAATCGAAAAACTATATATAAAAATCTTATCCTCCTCTTCTTACTATATAAAAATAGATTGTGTGTGTGTGTGTGTGTGTGTGTGTGTGTGTGTGTGTGTGTGTGTGTGTGTGTGTGTGTGTGTGTGTGTGTGTGTGTAAATGACACATCTCCTCCTAAACCACTGGAGCAATTTCACTAAACTTGGTACACTTATCAATTAGTATCAGGAGACAAGCCGCGTTGGGGTAAGACACCCCTAGCCCCCTTATGGGCAGAGGGCGAGGGGGGTGGCATAAAAACAATCTAGAATATTATCGAATCCACAGTTTTCGTGGTCGCTAAAATGAATAGTGACACTCCGAATTTTTTAAAGTTCATGTTCAGCCCCCTTTGGGTTGTGGGTGAGGGGGGAGTGAGATATAAAAATAATCGAAAACAGTGTCGAATCTACAGTTTTGGTCGCACTGAGATGAATGGTAACAATCCAGATTGTTTATCTCTTGGGGGTGGGGGGCGAGAGGGAGACAGTCTCATTGACGGTTGAAATCCTGTACATCGTATCTATAGTGCGACGGCTAAATACATATAGTTATCACTTATTGATTTTTGACAGGATCAAATACTTCCCAGTCGATTCGAGCTTCCATAAGGACGAAGTTTTACTCTAAAATTAAATAATCTTAAACTTGAAATCAAACACATCTAAATAATTCTAAAACTACATAATAGATCGTAACATATCAATCTGCAAGTCAGAAAGGAATTCTATAAAAATTCACATCACACATAACTAACTGGTAATGCAAATCTTAAAGGTAAATATTCAGAAACTATCCGGGCAACGCCGGGTACTGCAGCTATCTACAATAAAACACAAAAGCCTAACATGTTACAGACCTGAAAATTGATATTTGGAAGCCCGTTTAAAAATAAAAGAACACAAATATTCGTTTTCAGAAAATCCACTAAAGGGGGGGGGGGGAGGAAATGAGGAAGGAGTTGAATTATTTATATGAGGATACATATATCTGCAAAAATGAAGATGTTACAGACTTTAAAATTGGTATTTGGAATCTCCTTTAAAAATGAACACACTGTTTTTGGAAAATCCACTTAAGGGGGTGAAAAGAATATGAAAGCGGGTGAATTTTTAAAATTAGTATCTGCTTTTTCTATCGCTTTATCCACACCTGTGGGGTTGCGGGTGCGAACTGTGTCGCACATGTAATTTGACGCTGTTTTACGGTTGGATGCCCTTCCTGACGGCAACCGTATGTATAGGGATGTAATCTATACTCCTATACTAATATTATAAAGAGGAAAAATGTGTATATTTGTTTGTAACGGATAGACTCAAAAACTACTGAACCGATTTTAAAAATTACTTCACCTATAGGAAGCTACATTGCCAGTGAGTAATATGGGCTGTATTTTATTTTCAAAACAATTCGAGGGGGCCGACAGGGGGAGATATAAAAATATTAAAATAATAGGCTAATATAGGCAAAATCGAATTTGTCGTACAAGGACGAGACAAAGCTCATTTTAAGCCCCTTGACGCAAAGAATAAAACTCAGTAAACCCTTCGGGCCCGAAAACCATGTTTCAAGGCCCTAAAACTAACCTTATGGAGATACTGGAACCACACCACCCCTGTTCTAGGAATCGGATAAAGAAACGAACGGCCGTAACCATGGCAACGTCAGCTCCAGGATTCTACAGCAGCTAGATTATGCATGATCATTTAGGCATAGCTGCCAACCAAAATTGATACCCATATGACTATCTGGAACAAATAAACTGTTGTGTAAGACACTCATAGCACTCCTTTGGGGGGGGATGGAAAGGGAGTGAAGTATAAAAAGAATAGCCCCGGAGATCTCCGTAGTACAGCGACCAGCGGTTGCCGACGGGCCCCCGTTTTTACGTACTTGCTTAGGTTACAGCATTTTGCGGAGTCTGTTACCTATAGTTTAAACTATTTTCTATCAAATCATGGAGTAGTAGGGTCACTGATGTTATTAGTGCCGATATTTTGGTCCACTTTTACGATCACTGTAACCATGAAAACAACCTATATACTGTACACAATTGTCAAGACTTGAAATAATTTCTCAACATTTATACTCAGATTCATTATATAATGTGCGACATGAGTGACAAGCCCGGAGAATTATAATTCTCGATAATTATAGTAGTTTCTTTTATGCATCGCGTATTTGCTTAATCATTTGTAACAGTTACGAAATGTCGGATCAAACAAATACATTCAATAATATTTATATTATTGTGGTACTATCTAGCGGAAGTATACTTACACTAAACCTGCAGCTTTGTGAAGGGAGCAGGTATATCTAGGTGGGAATGAAGGAAACACATGGTAGCAAAAGATCTTAGAGGTCGACGCTAATTAGGAACTAATATTTAGAGGTCCCCATGAAGAAAAGAAGAAGATACACTATAATTCCAAACATGGCAAATAATTTCTATGTACTTAAGTAAATACACCAGTGATATAGATATCTAATTAAGTCAGTCACACCGACAATATGAGTAACTAAAGCCAGTTTCTGATAACCCGTACGAAGAACTGGTACTTCTGCTAGTTATATATATTCTTGCCTAGAAAATACGTAGAATGAAACATAAGAACGGAAAAAAAGGAAAATAAAACCATGCATGCAGTGGGACTTGAATCAACAAGAGTCGGGCACTACCCACTAAGCCATGTGCGTGCCTGTCACATCGCTAACGTTCAGTTTATATAAGGCGCTTGACATTTTGTCAAAGCCAATTTTCTGAAAAATCCCTGAACATCTGTCCCAGCGCCTTTGGGAAATTTATATTCGAGAAGTCAACTTCATGTAGGCCTACTATAAGTCTGAAAACCGAGTACGATAGCTGCAGTCGCTTAAGTGCAGCCAGTATCCAGTATTCGGGAGATAGTAGGTTCGAACCCCACTGTCGGCAGCTCTGAAAATGGTTTTCCGTGGTTTCCCATTTTCACACCAGGCAAATGCTGGGACTGTACCTTAATTAAGGCCACGGTCAATTACTTCCCACTCCTAGCCCTTCCTTGTCCCATCGTCGCCATAAGACCTATCTGTGTCGGTGCGACGTAAAGCAACTAACAAAAGAAAAAAAAATAAGTCTGAAAAATGTTTGAGGCACCTCTACCTGAAGGTCCGCTTGTGAGATGTATTGTAGAGAGAATACATGGTCTATACACAGGCATGAAACAAAAAGTATCTACTGAAGTCGCAGTTTCTAAGTTTAAAGCACTCATGCTTTCTGTATAAATCCAATGGACGTACATGTTCATCATCTTATTCATGTAATCTCATCAGTGAATTTGAAAATTCATGTGAATCATTGTGTAAGAGAGATGAAATACCATAAAATCTGTCAACAGGTTAGCTATTTTTAAGCATTTCTAAATTGATATATCTGTGTCATATTTTGTATTAAAATATAAGCCATAATAGCCTAAATTATTATTATTATTATTATTATTATTATTATTATTATTATTATTATTAGGAGACCCGTGCGAGAAATCTCGCATGTTCATAAAGTAGGCCTATATGGTGGAATAGCCCCCTGGTGAACTAAGGAATACACAAATCAGTACAATATTAGACAGTCTTACTTACCAATTAATGTAATCTTTGATTGTTTAGCATTTATGGTATCCATTTGAACGGAAGCAAATGCAAGTGCATTATTAGACTGACGAATGTTCCGGAAGTAATTTTTGATTTTACTATCATTCTTTTCTTAACTGATAATTACAGCATATTATAATGACATAAAACAGGCGTCCCAGAGGCCAAAATGTGAAGTGGACAGCAATAATGGCGCGTTTTTTCCTACAGGAACAGTATTTGCAAATCGCATACTTCGTACAATTATTTAAACTCGGTTTTTTTTAAGAAATCGATATTTATGAAATGAGAGTGCAATTCGTCACTGCTGATGTCTAGTCTCTTTCTTTTGAATGCTCATTTGTCACGATCGGTTACTTGTGAGTGCCGCAAATGGGATCTATACTACTGAAATACTATTTATGATGATTATTATTATTTCTATGTGTTTTTAATTATTACCTGTCCAATATTCGCATATCGACGATGTTTTTACATTCATGAATTGAAGCAGTGTAGTGACGCAATGTTGGGCTCGGGCGCCGCGAGCTTCCGGCTTCAGCACTAGTTGCTCGATGTCAATCTATTTACTATAGGCCTGTGCTTTACTCTACGTGATCAAACCACCTCAGCCTGAATTGTACACGGGTTCCACCTTCACCGTACCTCTGATGTACTAATTTCTGATTTCATCTTTATTTTTACACCACATATCTGCCTTATACTGCACTTTCCATTTCCCTTTCTTGATCTCTGGTAATCGTTCATAGTTCAACTTCATAAAACATAGCAGTTCTGGGACCTATTTACTGTCTATTCTTTGCAACTTTTCACCGATCATCTCCATATGCTCCTGGTACATTCCGTGAGCCAAAGTATATTTACGCTTATATCACTTTCTACTTTCCTTATGAATTCCCTGAGTTCAACAGTCTAGTTGTATATTTTACTTTTTGCTATCTGATGTGTAATGCTGAATAGCCTTATACCGAGCTCGATAGCTGCAGTCGTTTAAGTGCGGCCAGTATCCAGTATTCGGGAGATAGTAGGTTCGAACCCCACTGTCGACAGCCCTGAAAATGGTTTTCCGTGGTTTCCCATTTTCACACCAGGCAAATGCTGGGGCTGTACCTTAATTAAGGCCACGGCCGCTTCCTTCCCACTCCTAGCCCTTTCCTGTCCCATCGTCGCCATAAGACCATTCTGTGTCGGTGCGACGTAAAGCAACTAGCAAAAAAAAAATAGCCTTATGGTTGAAGAATGAATTAGAAATCTGCTAATCTCATACTAGCACAGGCTTTCAGTGAACGTTTTCCGTTCCTATGTTTCCCACAATTTACAATTATCTCCTCAAAGTATACTCTTTACTTCTTGCACTCATATTATCCATTACACAACTCATTGACTCAATAAATACGTCTATTTCATTCTATCTACTCCCTTAGATGATAATACACCGAGACCATCCTCGTCCTAATCCCAACAAACACCAAATCTATCCACATGATGCGGTTATTTACGTACATTAACAGAAACTATGTTGAGTGCTGTCATTTTCTGCATGAACAATCCCGTCACACACTCTGCTCTTCCCCTTCTAACACCTATTGAGAACACCCTGCAATCTCTTATTTCTTCCTCGTTATCTGCGTTTACCTGAACGTAATGAACGCCTGACACATCAAGACTCAGCTAGATTACTTTTTTCTTTCCCATAAGCCCCATTAATATCGATAGCGCCTCATCGAATGTTAAATATTGTTGCTATTCTATATTCTCCTTCGTGTTAAGTTCTCTATTCTATCTTCTTCTATATATTTTCTCTGTATAAGCTTGTTTCAGAGCACTTATCCCTATTTCTTTTCAACGTAAAATATGATGACTATCCTTTCTTTCTCCTCTTAATAATGTGTTCTATTGCACCGCTGTCAACCATCAGATTATTTCTGTAGTTTCCCTTCCTATGAGCTTTCCTAATTTAATTTTAAATTTCTTAGTACTTGATAGAATTAATTCTACTTAGGCTCGTCTAACACTTCTTACAATCTGTTCTAATACTTGTCTTCTTATCTGAAAACGGTTTTCCCTAATCTCTTAGTGAATATCTGGTTGACGTACCGCTTCTAGGAGGAAACGTAATTGAAAAGGTGATACATTTCAAGTATTCCGGGTGGTATATGTCGCAAGAATGAGATCCGAGTTCAAAAATCAAAACCAGAATCGTGAGTACAAGGAGTGTGTTTCAGATAGTTAAGGCATGTATGTACAGCCGTAATTTCCGTTTCCAAACTCGTTGGCGTTTCGTGGAGTGTTATGTGTTACCGGTGCTGCCTTATGGTGTCGAACGATTGACGACTTCGTCCGTGAATTGGGCGCAGACCTTTGAAATATGGCTGTTTCTCGGTCCGTAGACCTCATCAGTGAGGAGGTTTCAATCGCACCGGGAAATCGTGTGAAGTCTTAACCCTAGTAAAACGCAAGGAAACAGTAAATTTAGGTCATAACAGAAATACGTCTTCAATATAGAGCAGGGCCTCTCAAACGCCCAAAATCTCAGGCGTGCAAACCGAGGCACAGAGGCTCCGTACACTGTGCATCGGTCCGACTCGGCTCAACTCGGCTTGACTCGGATGGTGTAGTGTGTTGAGAGCGACGAAGAGTTCGTTGATAGGCGGGTTGTTTATCAGTGAAACAGATAAGCGCAAGACAACAACATAATAGAGCAACCTGTTTTGAAGAAAGCAAAGGCTTACAAAAATCCAGTTCAATCAAACTGGGAACTTCGGTATTTTTTCTCAGTCGTGGCAATAAAGCCAAATACTTCATCTGTGGGACAATAATTACGTGATCATCAAAAATATCTATTTTTCAATACAAAGCCTTTGCTCGAATTCTACGAGAATTTGTCCAAGGAAGATTTTTCTAAGCTGCATCGAGAAGCAAGCCGAGATTATCTGTATGTTTGATTCCAAATGCATATGCGAAAGCTTTTTTTCTGTTTTGAATTATACGAAAACTAGATTGCGTGCGAGTATTTCTGATAGTAATTTAAAGAACGCTCTCAGAATTGCTGTCAGCCGATCCCTTGTTCCAGACATTACTGGTATAATTGCAAAGGAAAAGGAAAAGAAGAGCTAGAGAAAATAAACTGTCTGCTCAAACTAAATTGAAGGAAGAGTTTTTAAACACATGTAAAATTGTCCCATACCACAGAGTGTCTCCGCTCACCGCACATAAGCATTTCACAGTGGGGAAGGTGAAGAAGGCGGAGACAGGCCGAACGGGTGAGACAGATGTAGGGGAAGAGGAGTAGGGTTTTGCACTCTGCTCAACCTAGTGAAGTCGTCTGCACCCTGCAGTATACTGGCTCATGCACCCTGAGCGGCCCTGTTGTAGACTGTTATGCCTTTCAGCTTTCAGTCTGCACGCCTCTGTGAATTTACTAAACACCTCCCCAATCACCTACGCCTCGTTTAGTTCCACAGCTATTATCTTTAAATCATTAGAAACTGAGTGTAATCATCGCCGTTTTGGTCTCCTTCTACTTCTCTGACCCTCTGACCGAGTTCATTCTTTTCCTTGGTAACCTATCCTCCTCCATTCTCCTCACATAAACCCACCAACGAAGCCGGTTAATGCGTACCGCTTCATCCATCGAGTTCATTCCTGACTTAGCCTATATCTCCTCGTTCCGAATAACCTCCTGACATTTTTTCGACCTGTTTTTACCATAAATCATTTCTATCATCTTCAAAGTATTCTTGTTGACATGTGTATCACTGCCTGGGTCCTGGGACCGCAGAACTCCGGCCTGCTGAGTGCCAACACTGATTCCGTAACGTGCTCATCAGAAGGTCGATAAACAAGGAAGGAAGAGAATTGGCAGTACATTGCGTGAGCGAGGAATGTGGGCGCCAGGCGTCGGATCAATAGACGCTGCTATGGACGACGCCACGCCCCTCGTCCGCTCGATACATCCTTGACCTCCAATGTGACGTGACGTCACGATGTACCAATCGCTTCGCTCTCGAGGTGAGATTCCTTCATGAATGGAGCTGAGTAGTTTCACCTGCTGCCACTAACACAACACTTTCTGCGAATACCATAATTGTGCACTTCCACTTCCACTTCATTCTCTAACATTTCCATATGTGAGTGGGCGGTAGAATAGAGATCTATGGTATCCCTTGCCTGCCGTAAAGGTCGACTAAAGGAGGTGACTTCTCAGGGATTCTCAACTTTGGAACATGGGTTCATGGCCATGCGGACTAGCTGGATGCGACATTACTTAAACTTACTCAGGTGTGGTTCATTCCCTCCTTATCCGATGAAATGAAATGGCGTATGACTTTAGTGACGGGAGTGTCCGAGGACATGTTCGGCTCGCCAGGTGCAGGTCTTTTGATTTGACTCCCGTAGGCGACCTGTGCGTCGTGATGAGGATGAAATTATGATGAAGACGACACAGACACCCAGCCCTCGTGCCAGTGAAATTAACCAATGCTGGTTAAAATTCCCGACCCTGCCGGGAATCGAACCCGGGACCCCTGTGACCAAAGGCCAGCACGCTAACCATTTAGCCTTGGAGCCGGACTCTAGGTCTATATGCATACTAGTTCAGCGGATTATGAAGAAATAGAAAGAATATATATGATATAATACAATATGTCAAAGGTGACGAGAATCTAATTGTGATGGGAGACTGGAATGCAATGTAGGCCAAGGAAGAAAAGGTATAATACAGTAGAAGAATTAGGATTGGGGCAAAGGAATGAAAGAAGAAGTCGGCTGGTTGAATTCTGCACCGATCATGATTTAGTCCTTGCTAATACTTGGTGCAAACACCACAAACGACGGCTGTACACGTTGACAAGATCTGGGGACACAGGAAGGTATCAAATAGAGTTCATTATGTTTAGGCAGAGATTTAGAAACCAGGTGTTGAATTGCAAAACTTTCCCAGGAGCATACGTGGACTCTGACCACAATCTTTTTGGTTATGAAATGCCATCTGAAGTTGAATAAAATGATGAAAGGAAGGAATGCAAGGAGATGGGACATAGATATGTCGAAGTAGTGTGAGGGATTGTTTCAAGGAACATTTTGCACAAGGAGTAAATGAAAAGGCTAAATGAAACACAATAGAGGAAGATTGGACAGTCGAGAAGAAGGAAGTCAGTGGGGCTGATGAAGAAAGTTTAGGAAGTATAGAAAGATCAACTAAGAATCAATGGATAACTCAGGAGACACTATATCGGAGTGATGAACGAAAAAAGTACAAGAATGCGAAAAATGAGGGGGGCAGAAAAGAATACAGGCGATAAAAGAATGGAGTGGATACAAAGTGCAGGGCAGCTTAGGAAGGATGGCTGAAGGAGAAGTAAAAGAATGTTGAAAGTTGTATGTTCCTAGGAAAGATATACGGTATGCTCCATACAGGAAAATCAATGAAAAAGTTGTAGGAATATTACGAGGTCAGATGGAAAACCACTTCTCGAGAAGGAAGATAAAGAAGAAAATAGCAGAAACATATCCTTGTGTCAAGATAAAGAATTAGATGGTATAGTTCTGGAATAAGAAGAGTGTGATGAAATGAGAGATCCAATTTTGAAGTCAGAATTCAACAGAGCTTTGAGAGACCTAAATAGGAACAAGGTAGTTGGAATTCATGACATACCCTCAGAATTACTAACTGCCTTAGGAGAAACCAGCATGACGAGGTTATTCCATTTAGTGTGTTAGATGTCTGGTACAGGAGGAGTGCCATCCAATTTCGGCAGAATATTGGTATACCTACCCCAAGAAAGCCAGTGTTGACACGTGTGAAAACTACCGCACCATTAATTTAGTAAGTCACGCCTGCAAAATTTTAACACGTATTATTTACAGGAAAATGGAAAGACATGTTGAAACTGAGTTAGGAGAAGATCAGGTAGGCTGCAGAAGAAATGTAGGAACACGTGAAGCAAACCTGACTTTACGTCCGATCTTGACCGAATTAAGGACAAACCCACGTACATGGCGTTCGTAGATGTAGAAAAGGCATTCGATAACGTTGATCGAACCTAGCTGTTTGAGATTCTGAAGGTGATCGAGGTCAGATACCGAGAAAGAAGAATTATATACAATCTGTATAAAAATTGAAAAGAATCGAGGGTTTTGAAACAGAAACAGAAATTTAGAAAATTTAGAAAATTTAGAAAATTTAGAAAATTTAGAAAGGAGTGAGGCAAGGCTGAATTTTGCCCCCGCTCCCTCTTTTGCAATGTTTATATAGAAGAGGCGGTAAAGGAAATCAAAGAGGAATTTGGTAAGGGAATTACAATCCAAGGAGAGGAAATCAAAGCCGTAAGATTTGCCAATGATAGTGTTATTTTATCTGAGACTGCAGAAGATCGGGAGAAATTGCTGAATGGTATGAACAGAGTCTTGGGAAAGGTGTACAAGATGAAAATAAGTAAGTCCAGAACAAAAGTAATGCAGTGCATTCCAATGAAGTCGGATGATGCAGGAAATGTACTCTTAAAGTAAGTAGATGAATACTGTTACTTGGGTAGTAAATAACTAACAATGGCAGAAGTAAGAAGAAATAAAATGCAGACTAGCACAAGCAAGGAAGGCCCTTCTTAAGAAAATAAATGTGCTCACTTCGAAAACCGATAGAGGAATTAGAAAGATGTTTTTGAAGACTTACCGGTACGTATGGACGTGGCATTGTATGGAAGTGAAAATGCATGGTAACTAGCTCAGAAAGAAAGAGAATAGAAGCTTTTGAAATGTGGTGTTAGAGAAGAATGCTGAAGGTGAGTTGGATAGATCGAATCGCGAATGAAGAGAGACTGAATCGAACTGGTTGGAGGAGCTCGACTTGACTAAATTTGACTAGAAGGAGAGATAGAATGACAGACACGTCTTAAGATACCCAGGACTTGTTCAGTTGATTTTTGAAGGAAGTGTAGGCGGTAGTAACGGCCGAGGTAGACCAAGGTATGAATATGACCAGCGGATTAGAGCAGATGCAAAATATAGTAGTTACGTAGAAATAAAAAGATTAGCACAGGATAGGCTGGGATGGAGGGCTACATCAAACCAATCTATGGACTGATAACTCAAACAGTGTTATTATTATTATTATTATTATTATTATTATTATTATTATTATTATCATCATCATCATCATCATCATCATCATCATCATCATCATCATCATTATTATTATTATTATTATTATTATTATTATTATTATTATTATTATTATTATTATTATTATTATTATTATTATTATTAACCCCTTTTACTGTGTATTTTTGAAAACAAGTGCAATTACAAAATCAAGTATAGAATGTCGTATTCATTTGTAGACAAAACTACATTATTTATGTTGGTAATATTGTCATAATAAGTATGGCAGCTTACAGACTGGTACTTTGTTTACTTGTATTAGTATATCACATTTTCTAGATTTATCATTATGTACCTAAATCTCACAAACTACTTAGGTGATGTTATTTAAATGATCAAACAGGAGAGAAAAATTAAAAAGATCCTCGTAACTAAATTCAAATTAGGAAATTAGCTTCTATACGATTCAGAAACATAGATATTACTTTTCCCTTCTAAGTAGGAAAAGTCTTAAATAATATTCAAAGGATAAATTCCACCTACTTATATTTCAGTGAACCTTCAACAGATGTCAAATGTAGCACGAGAATTTTGCGCAGTTTTCGAGATAGAGGCACACAAGATTAAATAGTTTTAACATAAACTGGCCTTAAGATTCAGCTTAAATCCTGGAGCATTTCGTAAATGAGGATCTTAAATAATAATAATAATAATAATAATAATAATAATAATAATAATAATAATAATAATAATAATAATAATAATAATAATAATAATAATATTGAATTTTCACAACACATTGTACTGGAAACGTATTAGGTCGTTTGTAGTGCATTTAGTTCATACCGAAGAGATGTTAAGTACAGAAAAAAATGGCCAACCAGTGGGTTCCGTACCCACAATCTTCCGATTTCGCGTCGGATGCTCTTACTAGCTGAGCTATTTGTTCTGTTAATTTTAATAGCTTAGATCCTTTCCAATTCAATAGGGATGTAGGCAGAGAAAGTTCGCGCCAGATAGCGATCGTGTACTACTGGGTAAGCGCAAGGCGATCGTCTTATGTTTCTCCCAGTCAGCTGCGAGTAATGTATAGAATGTGACCGAGTTTCCTGAGCTAAAGCGGACTGTATCTTCTCTAATTTTACTCGAAGACTATATTAATTAATTGTATAGGTATATCCCCTAGTATATTACGGACGATTTTCAGCGTTTAAGCGTTAAAAAGCTGCAAAATGAGCTACGGACCAGAAACACTAAAACTAGCGGGAGTAATGAATTAGTACAGCGGTAATTAGAAAATTCTAACACGCTTTATTATCCAAATAATGAATAGGAGTCAGCATGTCTTTTCCTAAAGATTACAATTACTTGAGTGTTGTATATCGATAAATATATAAATGTACCTCCACAAGACTTAAATCATGAATAGATATTTAAACACGCACTTGCTCCCCTTGCTTATAGACTTCGATTCATGTATTTTTTAAGGTTGATGGCTTACTTACATGAAACTGCAGATACAGCCTTTATCCACCACCAAAGGCATGTGAATATATTTTATAGTTTCCCAGTGCCGGTTCCTTTGAA
This sequence comes from Anabrus simplex, assembly GCF_040414725.1. NCBI lineage: Eukaryota > Metazoa > Arthropoda > Insecta > Orthoptera > Tettigoniidae > Anabrus > Anabrus simplex. The sequence goes on from NC_090269.1 coordinate 239,824,084, forward strand.
TATTTGACCATCAGCCATAAGGTGAAGATCATTATCACAGATTTGCATCTGACGGATGATTTCGTATTTAGAAAATCGAAAATAGATGGAGCACCTGTTTCCAACTACAAATCATTGTGTTATGTTGGATACAGACTTTTCAGCGAAAAGTTTGTTTAGTATATAAAAGGTTAATTTCAAACGGGTGAAATTCTAAAATGCAATGCTATGAAATCCGAGTACACAAAACATAAGGCCTATAATGTGAAGCTTATTTTAGGAGTACCTGGTGACGTTATGGGAAGGGAATGTGAACGTTTTGCTGGAGCAGGCCCCAAGGCATGTTGTAAGCATATTGCTGCTGTAAGCTACCCATTAGAGCACTTTCCTAAGACTGGTATTATTCAGTGTTCAGAAACATGTAGCCAAAATTTATAAACTTTTCAGTATCCCCGTACCAAACGGTTGAGGACAGTTAGCCCTATTAAAGTGGATTGTTTGCTCTTGGAACAAGTTTTGCTATTATAATCTCAGTTGCACCAGTTATAACTCTAGTCGAGGGATATTTCTGTCTAAAAGCAAGGGGGATGTTTTTAAGGACATTTTCCCTATCAGACCACATGTTCAACTCTTTAAATTGGCAATACATGAAATCAATCCAAACATTAAATATTATCCCAACAGTAGTTTTATGGATTCCGAAGTTAAGGCCTAGTTCTTTGTCGGATTTGTTGGTCCTTAGCTTCATAACTGTCAAGAAGAAACACAGTCTGGGTTCAAGAGGGAATATCTGTTTTCTCCCAGAACAGCAAACACCAAATTACAATGTTGGACGTCTCCAAACCCTGTATAGCGCAATATTGCATCAGGATTACGCATTGTTTGCTCAACAACCAAATTACCTGTAGTATTCTTTGAGTGCTGATGTCTTTGAAAATGGGAGTCACAAATGTAACATTTACTTTTTCGGGTATATTCACGATTTCTTCCCGTACTTCAAAGAAGGTGATTTCTGCATATTCCGATATTGTAGGCTTATCGCGGTAATCCGGCAATTATCTGGTGTATGACCTCTTCCTTGCTTTTGTTGTGTTCGCGGTCCACGGAAAAAGCGATGGAACAACGCCCGGTTTTAATCTTGCTCTCTCACCTTTAAATACAAACGCATAAATTCGGTGGTAGTTATCAAAATGTCTAATCACTTTATAGGTAGAAAATAGGAATTATTTCCCTTCCTAAGTCGCACTTACCCAACAACATTTTCGTGAAGTCACCGGGTTGAAAATAATGGAACACACTTTAATATTTTCGGTCAGATTCTTCTCAGCGAAATTTTTCTTCTAAGAGCATGTATCCATTTCTTCCTCATTTCTTTATTTTGTGGGAACTGGTGAAACATTGTAATAGCTCGGCATAGTCACGAAAATAACAATTTAAGCAACTTAAATTCGTGGATATTTAGCGGCATGAGTACACAGGAGACAAATGAAGAGCGCATTGCGCTTACCCAGTATAACAGCAGTGCGCTCTATCGGTGCTAGTTCTATACATCCCTATTCCAATTCACAGACGTGTTCATATGGAATTTTTTTAAATTTCGTGTGGCTATTTCTAGCCGAGTGCAGCCCTTGTAAGACAGACCCTCCGATGAGGGTGGGCGGCATCTGCCATGTGTAGGTGACTGCGTGTCATTATGGTGGAGGATAGTGTTATGTGTGGTGTGTGAGTTGCAGGGATGTTGGGGACAGCACAAACACCCAGCCCCCGGGCCATTGGAATTAACCAATGAAGGTTAAAATCCCCGACCCGGCCGGGAATCGAACCCGGGACCCTCTGAACAGAAGGCCAGTACGCTGACCATTCAGCCAACGAGTCGCTCGTTGGATTGCGATGTTAAACTATTAGCAGATAGGAGTAGGCCACGAGCAGACACTTGGCTCACACACTCCCTACCTTATTATCATAGTGTAATCAAACGTCCAGCCGCTCATGCGAGTCGAACATGCCTTCAGATACTCACTGCCCTAAAAGTCATACGCTAAATAAATAACCACTACAGTATTAATGGTTCATGGTATGGGTTACTGTAGTCACGTCCTTCTTCGTGATCCATGGGCAACGGCTGAGTGGCCTAGTAGGTGGTCCTGAGAGCCGGGATACCAGTTGCTATGGAATGGGAGTGGGCATCTCGGACATATTCTGAGTCATGGCCATCTTTGTACTCAGGCGGCTAGGACTATACAATTCACCGGTGGCCCATAACCCGTTAGAGGAGAGATCCTCACTTGGACTATGTGCAAGTAGGGTAGCATCCTGCTTTATGAATTTACCGAGCTCAGAACATTCATTTTAAGCAAGCCTCGGACCTATGGGAGTAACGGAGTCCCACTCCCTCTTTGACAGGCGATGGACTCCTTGGAAACAACTTGGCGAACGAAATGGAATTCGATGGGGAGCTATCAATATTAATGGGGCTTATGGAAGAAAGAAAGTAGAACTGGCTGAGTCAGCAAAGAGGATGCATCTGGATGTGCTAGGAGTAAGTGATATTCGGGTAAGGGGGGATAACGAGGAAGAGATAGGAGATTATAAAGTGTACTTGACGGGTGATACAAAGGCATACCTGCCAACTTTACAAAACCAAAAATCAGGAGATTTTGGTATGAAAATCAGGAAAAATCAGGAGAAATCAGGAGATACAATTGGTCAAAACTGCTCATTCTACATATCTTGCGCAATACACTACTTGTTATACAAGGCTACAAGGCTAAAACTTACACATCTCTATTCCCTCACAGAAAGTATGTGAGTGAGATGATCGGTCTCTGACAAGCCTACCGAAAATAGTATAAACTCATGCACTTACATGCCATCACTTAGCAAATGCTCAGATTAATATATTGCATCAAGCGCCCGTGCGATTATGCGAAACGCAATGCTGTTTGTATCAAATAACTAGCTGATGTACCCTGTGCTTCGCCACGGAATTATCAGAAAGACTGCCCTTATAGTTTTCCCAACTGAAGTCAACACAGATCATTACAATGCCACCAGTATGAAGGTCGTGATTAAAAGAAATGCTCTCATACGATATCTTCGATCAAATGAAAACAGCACATTTTCTCACTTTTAGCGAAAAGTACTACGGTGTCGATCTAACAGTTCAAAGTTTCAGAGCTTGAATGACCAGGCTGCAGACAATCGCGAACCTCCTATGTAATTATTCCATTTAAGTGCGCACACTGCTCATTCTAATCACTGCTTCAGAGTAGGGATCGAATAGCTGGAATACTATGATGATCCAGTGTGTTACGTATCAGCAGTATCAGAAAATTTATGAACCAGAGGAATAGCATACTAAAGAAGAGAGAGATCTAACTCTCCACTCCCCAGCTACTTCCCGCCAATATTCAGGCAGGCTGTTATACTCGATACACAGCAGTAATCCCATCTATCGGAGATAAATGGCAGGAGAATAAACAAAGCACATCACAAACAATGGTCAATGTAATGTTCTTGTTGATCAACTTTATGAGCTTTCTATATTGGAGGCCTTCACATTTAGTTTTCTTCCGAATCTGTGATATTAGAGGATCTAATGTAAAGTGAGTCGTCCTTTCTTTCATGACTCCCTCTTGTGTTATTATTCAAGCGATCGTTCCTTCATGACTCTTTTCTCATTAATGTGTAACATTTTTCATTGTAATCCATGTATGAATAGATAATGTTTCGGACATTTGACCTTAAGGTTACCTACAGGCTGATGCCCTTAACAAGGGGCGAAACATGTCCCTGAGAAGTGTATACAGTATTACGGAGATTTCATCCACGAAGCACGTGGCTTGTACGGAATAGGTGGTGATAATAGAATAAATTATTTTTGTGATAATTTGCTTAAGTCAGTTTCAATGCGGATCAATAATGACAACTGTCTCTCGCAAAACTGAATAAGACATAAATAATCGGAAATTGTATTCTCTATAACTTTTGTTATGTAGTACTTTTCAATATGACCAGTAAGACAGGTAATTAAAAAATAAATGTTTGGCACCTTCCCCTAAACTACCATTTCGAACAGAGTGAATAAAATTATTTATAGTGTAGACTGTAGTTCCATATTCCCCGACTTTACATAAAATTCTGTTCACACATTTTCTCGTACCTCGGCGCTGATATGGACTTAGCAAAAAATATCCAAATTCATGAATATCTCTCTATAGCCAGTACGGTAAAAATGATAAGACATAATTGATAGGAAATTTAATAATATATAACTTTAATTATGCAGTATTTATCGATATGGCCAATAACAACATGCATATTTGAGAAATACATTTTAGGCCTTCCCCTAATTTCACTCAGCGTGAATAAAATTATTTATGGCCTAGATTGCAGCGACTTATGCCCCGACGTTATATACCGAGTTTCATTAAATTCTCATCAGCCGTTTTCTCGTGATGAGCGCGCGTACATACATACATACATACATACATACATACATACATACATACATACATACATACATACATACATACATACATATATACATACATACATACATACATACATACATACATACATACATACATACATACATACGTACGTACATACATACATACATACATACATACTGTACCCGTCTAAATGGTACCTCAGTTAATTTGGGAAAGCTGGGAATATTTATTACGGAGCATTGCTTACGAGTGCGCGTGTACCAGCTGTGACATAGTTGTGCGAGAGCGAGCCGGCCGAAACTAGGTCAACAGCTGATCGAGGGTGACCAGAGCGCAGTTACGTCATGACACCAGCAGACGACAGAGGGGAGGAGAAATGTTCTCATAAAATCCACTCGTAGCGGTCAAGGACGAGCTATGGCGCAGGTCGATTACCAGCCAATAGAAATTGAGGAAAGTGCTGGAAATATTAGGATTGTTCTGGAAAAGTCGAAGAAAGTTCTTGTGTATGAACGACAGAACAGTTCAGGAGAAATTTCACGAGACGACGGCCAGAACAGTTTTCCAAGAGTACGTCGGACAGTGGTTTTCTTACGAGAAGTCGAACCGTGTATTCTCTACGGGAAAGAAGAATATTTTCAGACGACGTGAATACTAGTGTAATCCTTGTAGGGCACGATCATTACATTACTTGAATGCCAGTGTAATTCATTGTTAGCTCAACGCAGTATCCAGCGAGCTTATTACAGTCATGCATTCTCCCGGGTGGAAAATGTTAAACCACAGACAGTCAGCGTGCTCATTAAAGCCGATTCTTGCCATAGAAGCTTTAGGAATGTTCCATTGGACATTATGAAAGGAAGTTACGATCTCAAGTGGATAGACGAGAGGAAATCTAACCTTTATTTAATCATCATAATATTCAGCCCTATTATTTGTCAGCCTAAGGCGCATCGTAACTTAATGAATGTGTTCAGAAGACGAAGCTTATAGTAATAATGGACCTGAAGTACATCGTTGCGCCAAGTTAAGTGTTGAAAATAACTTAGTGAGTTATAGCTAGTGTGGATCCCTGTGCTAATAGAGTATTTTAGTTTCAGCTATCTCCGAGGAAACCAAGTTGTCGACATGCGGCGATCAAGAGGGAAATCGAGAGATTTTCTGGGACTTTGCTGGAATAAAAGGAAGACGCTGAATAGAGCTACAGTCATGTGGAACTAAATTCCAGAGTGCACGCCAACGCGATGACTTTGTACATCCGTAAACCACCATAGATGAGGCAAGAGATGTCGTCGCCTGGAGCAGCATCCCGACGCCAAGGATTCTCACCGGAAATATGAGTACCCTTGTAAAATTTCTTCTCTTTTAGTAGATGACTAGATTGTATTCTTGCGTAGAGTAAAGTAGTTTCCTTAGTAATTTGTATTTAATGGTGATGGGAGAGCGTTCCTTACTTCGTTGATTTGTGATTTCAATATTGTTCTATCTTTGCATTTCCTTGGAATAATGATAGTTTTATTTTGGACGTGATGATGAATAATCCCAGTTGTTCTTGAGTCGACAAGAGTGAGTGATTATGATCTTCGAAAGTGACTTTAAGGGAGTAAGGCCTACTAACAATCATGATAATAATAATAATAATAAGAATAAGAATAAATTAAACTCATAAAAATAGTAAATGAAGATATGATTAGATGTAGGAGTACACTATAATTAAATCGTAGTTTTAAAACCCTGTTAGTCATGTGTAGTGATTGATGGTAGAAGGGAAAGTGAACGACGAATGTGAGAAATATTCTTCGAGAGAACGATCTAGGAGCCATTATAGGATAATAATAATAATAATGCTAATAATAGTAAAGGTCGGATAATGTAAAAGTTGTTGAGATTAAACTTGTATGGTCATTGTGATAATGGAGTTCGCCATTAATGGACGACATGGGACTACTAGGGTGCATGTCGGGCCTAAAAGGTATTATGAGTCACAGTGATTGTAATGAATGATTATGGCGATAATGATTTATGAGGATGTACGAATTTAGTGACTAATAATAGGTCTATTTCTGGCTCAACAACTGAAATGAATAATACATGACTTAATCGTTATTAGATGTTTTCGAGGCTCGTGAGCTCTTATCACTGATGATGGTGATAGTTATTCTTCGAGAGAGAAATTTGGCTTTCTGTATCATCATAACTACAGTCATGAGCGAGTTTTTATTCTGGTCAGATGATTGTAAGGATCTTCAATAAAACTCAAGAGGAAGACGAGATAAATGACTGGATGATAATAATAATAATAAATATTATAGATTCATTGTGTGATAAAAATTTACTTAACCAGTTGGTAGAATTGGGTTGTTTGATGTCATTTACTTATATCATTCCAAGGAAACTTATCTTGTATATTTTTTTGTTGGTGACTGTGAAGCATTGTTGTTGTTGTTGTTGATTCCGTGTAGGATCTCATGATGCTCTATCCATCCATGAAATGTTAGGTAATTTAGAAAAGTTAAATAGAGTAAGGAAAGAATACAGTCAAGCGTAGTCTACGAGAGAGAGGGAGTTATGCCAAAGAAATTGTAAAAATATTTCCCAACACTAAAATGAAATTGTAAAGGAATTTTATGATGACAAGATGAGTTAGAGGATTTTCACAGGTAGAGTGAATGAATTTTCAAGAGATTTCCTCGAACAAGTAAATGCTGAGCTAATAGTAATTTTTCTTCAAAATGTATGAAATTATTTTACCTGTAAATGACTAAACATGAGTTATAACGGGAAATGACAGCTTTGCTAATTTTGTGGTTCATTCGATGTTGCAGAGTAAAATACTGGGTGGAGTTTCATTGAAGAAGCAATGGAATCTAACTCCAGAAGCATGCGAGGACTTATAGTCGTGTTCATTTATTCACAAGCCATTAAAGATTGAGATATTTCTTTTGTTGCAAAGTCACATTGTATTTAAAAATTTTTTTTTCTTTCATGCATTTGTCCAGACTGAGTTTCCGTTATGTTTTAATAAACGTTGTTGTTATTTGCCCTGATTTTCATTTATATTGTGTCACCTATCCAGTCACCAAGGGTCCTGAAAATATAAACTCTATGAAATTGTCCCTTAATAGCAAAATCGGCCCTGCGAACGGTCCACCCTTTTGGGACTCTCGTTTTGCCGACTGAGCGACCCCGGAGAAGGGGACATATTTCATTGGCGCCCAACTTTCAGGGCCAACCAAAACCCTCATTGCTTAGGCATTGATCGTTTTGGTGAGTTATTTCCAGGGCATATTTTTGTTGTTGTTGTTATATTTACGATCTTGTTGTTTCGGCGAACACTATGGTGGCGCAAAAGCAAGGAGATGGTAATTTTCATTCAGTTAAATGGTGACAATTAAATGGATAGAGATACCAAGGTTGGTAATGACATAATACAGCTGGACATTGCTTCGGTATAGGTCTATTTGTTACAGTACGGAGAGCATGCTTGTTGAGTTCATACTTTGTATTTTACAAATTCTTTGGCAATTTCCGGTGAAATTTAGGCAAATGGGGCAAAGATGTACAGGTTCATCGTTGTTGGCGAGCACAATGCTTATGAATTGTAATGGATTTGGATACTTTAGCTCGGATGATAGCGGAGATGAGAGCCAGCGCTGAGAAATTGGGAGCTGAGAATAAGGCTAGTATTGAAAGACTTGAACGTAATCAATCCGAAATGAGAGCAGAAACTAAGGCTAGTGTTGATTCTATTAGAACTGAGTTTAAGGAGAGTCAAGCACAGATGTCACGTGAGTTCAAAGACAACCAGACTAGGTTAACCCAAGAAATTAAAGTGATGTCGCGTGATTTTAAAGATAGTCAGGCGAAGTTGAAACAAGAGATTGAACGAACGGTTACAAACTCGATAGCTAGCGTAGCGCAGGAGTTTACTGAGAGGTTAGGCACGCTCAAGAAATCAATTATGGATAATATGATCACACAGAAGACTGAGGTGGAAAGGAAAATTTCTGAGCTTAGCAACCAAATACAATCGCATAAGGAAAATACGACCGATGTGCAATTGAGGTGGACTAAACGATTTAAGGAAGTATGTGATAGTATAATTCAGGTCGACAAGGGGGTCAGACAGGAAATTCAGATGAGCAAAGAAGTCATTACTGGTGAAGTAGAAGGTCTGAAAACAGCTGTAAATGACAATAAGAAAGCTATCGGAGAAGTTGTATCCAAGGTGGAACACGAACTTCTTGCGTCCCGTGGGTTAGTAGGACAAATGGAGGATAAAATAAAGGGGATGTCAGACGAAATATCAAATATGACAACGGAACTACAAACGTTGCGATTGCATAGTGACAGCACACGAGTTGTGTCTGCGTCCGTAATTGAAAGGCAATCACAAATGGAGCAACAGTTTAAAGCAGGATTCATTTGTTCGACTCCTAATGCAGCACAGGAGATAAAAACTTCCGGTCGAGCTAAGAATAATACCGCATCTTTAAATCAAATGGACGATAAAGGGAACAGGCCGCAGATTGTGAATATTATACGTCTACAGGACAATCAACCCCGAAAGTTCAACAATCAAAACGGACCTACACCTAAAACTTTTATTAAGGACCTACAAGAATATTTTAAAGATAATGACATTCCTCCTGAACGACAATTACGAGTGACGGAAAAATACCTAGATTCGTCAGCTCACACGTGGTTTATGGCATTCCGGTACAGTTTCGATGATTTCGAAGGATTTAAAGTCGCATTTTTCGATAAATTTTGGAACACAGATATTCAGCACAATTTAAGGACGGAATGGTATGCTCGTCGATATGCTTCGACGCTGCCTACGAAATTTTCCGAGTTTGCCGCAAATCAGATCCGGAAAATTCGAGAATTGGACGACCCACTTCCAGAGGAAGAATTATGCCGAGTCATCATTCGACAGCTACCGCCGGACGTACAAAGAATATTAATAGCATCGAACATCCGAACAGCTATAGAGCTGGAAAGAGTATTAAGACAGCTAGATATGACGTCTAGGGATCATACCCGTAATACTCGAGCCTTGAGTCAGGAAATCAATTCGACTTATGTTGAGAAAGAAAGGACGGTGGTTCCACAGAAAAATAAAGAGGTACAAACTAAAGAAAGGTCCGAACGGAGTGAAACAAGGGATGAGCAGAGATTACAGAGGGGCTTCCATGGATTTCGACCGTATTCGATGGGATCAAGAGGAAGAGATCGATATTTTGGCCGAACTTCCCGAGGAATAAAATATGCCGCCGAGAAAAGAAGAAATTGTTATCGGTTTTATCAACCAAGGGGGACAGTTGATGAAAACAAAGAACATGTCCGGGAACTCAAGGAGAAAACAGACGGAGGTGAAATATGGAGAAGAGCTATTTTGAATCAAAATACAGATCCCGACGTAACAGGCGCAGAATCCCTCGCATTTCAGGAAGAAAGAAAAAGACGGAAAGGAGAGGAGGAGACCGTCTGCCAGCCCGGAATGAGTCAAGGGGTGAAAAAAAAAACGTCAATTTTTGAATGAAGAAATACCCGAAATATTGGCGAATGGTCAAGGTGACCGCTATTTGTGATTTTCCACGTCCACGAAGGATAAAACACGTACGTCAATTCCTAGGCATGTGTCAGTTTTACGCGAATTTTTGCCCGGGTTATACGAGAACGATCTCGCCATTGCAGGAATTATTGAAAAAGAACCAGAAGTGGAAATGGTCGGAAGTTGAAGAACAAGCTTTCATCCAGACCAAGGAAATGCTAAGGAACAATGTTAAGCTTAGCTACCCCAACTTCGAACGACCGTTCATTATTCAGACGGACGCCTCAAAGGTTGGAGTGGGAGCAGTCCTATTTCAAGAAAATCCAGAGAAACCGGACGTGAAAGACTTTATTTCGTTTGCAAGCAGGAAATTACGACCTAATGAGAAAGGATACACTATAACGGAATTAGAAATGTTAGCAATTGTTTACGCTTTGACGCAATGGAAAAAAATAATTTATGGGTTCCCCATACTGATCCGAACAGATCACCATGCCTTGACGTTTATGACGCGCACCACAATGAGTAGCGAAAGGGTAATGAGATGGACACTCTTTGTCCAGCAGTTTGATATCCAAGTCGAGCATTGCCCGGGAAAACAGAATGTGTTAGCAGACTATTTGAGCCGTAATCCGGAAGAAGATGTCGAGGTTTATTGGATCGAGCTAATTCCGGATGACCGGGAGCTCCTACGAAAATTACGATATTTTCCACAGATGCAGAAAAGAGATGCTACTCTAAGGCCTTTGATTGATTATTTGTCTGGAAAGATCGAACCGGGTGATCCCGGGTACAAAATGCTGAGGCGAAAAGCTAAACGATATCTTAACCAAGGGGGCATGTTATGTCAATTCGTGGACCCCATAAGGGTCAATTTAAAGGCCGTGGTGCCCATGAAAATTCGAGAAGACTTAGTATGGCATGTGCACAGAATTACGGGTCATGCAGGACTCGATAAAACTGTAGCAACTATCCAAGAAACCTTCACTTGGGATAAACTCCGCCAGAATGTACGTGAAATTATACGCACCTGTGATACGTGTCAGAGAACGAAAGCCAGCTCACACTTTGCTAAGCAAAAACCTATTCCTATTATTCCAGAGAGACCACTAAGCTTATTCGCAATGGACATATTTGGCCCGATTCCAGCCAGTAGATTCAAACATAAATTCGTAATTGTAACCATAGATGTGTTTTCGAAATTTCTAACCCTTTTTCCAATTCAGAAGGCGAACACAAAATCGATCCTATGGAGATTAAAGAAAAGCATAATTCCTATGATGGGGAAACCCAAAGTCTTGCTGACTGACCACGGATCGCAATTCACGGCTGAAGAGTTCCGACGAGGCTTATCTGAAATGGGGATCAAGCACACCATGAGTTCGATCCGAAATCCAGCCAGTAATCCCGCTGAGCGGGTGATGCAAGAGATTTCAAAATTTTGCAGAATTTATTGTAAAAACAGACACGATAGGTGGATCGCAGTGTTACCAATAATGATGGACGTGGTAAATAACACAGTGCATGAGGCGACGAAATTAATTCCCTCAGTCATTCACTTCAATCAATATCCCGTCCGAACTTGGGACAACGTAATTCCCCACCTGGATCAAAGACGTCCTACTCATGCGGAAGTAATTCTCCAAGCGAGAGAAAACCTTGTAGATCATGCCAACAGAAGACGGAGGAGAGTACGTAAGAAACGATTTCATCGTCCCTTAAATGTTGGAGAGTACGTATTACTCCGTAAACCCGCTATTTCAAGTCCTGTTGAAAAATTCTACGCGAAGTTCGCACCTTTATATGTTGGACCTTACAGAGTAATTAAAGACTTGGGGAACAACGCATACCAGGTAGAGAGCTTTGATGGACACTTTAGAGCTATTTATAATGCTGGGAATTTACGTGTCTATCACCAGTCCCGGAGAAATCCTAGAAATTAATCTTGAAAAGGAGCTGTTATGGTGCACATTTTCCGTGTACATTTAGAAAGTGAATTGAGTTGTTATGATTTAATCTACTAATTAAATCCTAAATCAACCAAGGGGGATTATGTACCCGTCTAAATGGTACCTCAGTTAATTTGGGAAAGCTGGGAATATTTATTACGGAGCATTGCTTACGAGTGCGCGTGTACCAGCTGTGACATAGTTGTGCGAGAGCGAGCCGGCCGAAACTAGGTCAACAGCTGATCGAGGGTGACCAGAGCGCAGTTACGTCATGACACCAGCAGACGACAGAGGGGAGGAGAAATGTTCTCATAAAATCCACTCGTAGCGGTCAAGGACGAGCTATGGCGCAGGTCGATTACCAGCCAATAGAAATTGAGGAAAGTGCTGGAAATATTAGGATTGTTCTGGAAAAGTCGAAGAAAGTTCTTGTGTATGAACGACAGAACAGTTCAGGAGAAATTTCACGAGACGACGGCCAGAATAGTTTTCCAAGAGTACGTCGGACAGTGGTTTTCTTACGAGAAGTCGAACCGTGTATTCTCTACGGGAAAGAAGAATATTTTCAGACGACGTGAATACTAGTGTAATCCTTGTAGGGCACGATCATTACATTACTTGAATGCCAGTGTAATTCATTGTTAGCTCAACGCAGTATCCAGCGAGCTTATTACAGTCATGCATTCTCCCGGGTGGAAAATGTTAAACCACAGACAGTCAGCGTGCTCATTAAAGCCGATTCTTGCCATAGAAGCTTTAGGAATGTTCCATTGGACATTATGAAAGGAAGTTACGATCTCAAGTGGATAGACGAGAGGAAATCTAACCTTTATTTAATCATCATAATATTCAGCCCTATTATTTGTCAGCCTAAGGCGCATCGTAACTTAATGAATGTGTTCAGAAGACGAAGCTTATAGTAATAATGGACCTGAAGTACATCGTTGCGCCAAGTTAAGTGTTGAAAATAACTTAGTGAGTTATAGCTAGTGTGGATCCCTGTGCTAATAGAGTATTTTAGTTTCAGCTATCTCCGAGGAAACCAAGTTGTCGACATGCGGCGATCAAGAGGGAAATCGAGAGATTTTCTGGGACTTTGCTGGAATAAAAGGAAGACGCTGAATAGAGCTACAGTCATGTGGAACTAAATTCCAGAGTGCACGCCAACGCGATGACTTTGTACATCCGTAAACCACCATAGATGAGGCAAGAGATGTCGTCGCCTGGAGCAGCATCCCGACGCCAAGGATTCTCACCGGAAATATGAGTACCCTTGTAAAATTTCTTCTCTTTTAGTAGATGACTAGATTGTATTCTTGCGTAGAGTAAAGTAGTTTCCTTAGTAATTTGTATTTAATGGTGATGGGAGAGCGTTCCTTACTTCGTTGATTTGTGATTTCAATATTGTTCTATCTTTGCATTTCCTTGGAATAATGATAGTTTTATTTTGGACGTGATGATGAATAATCCCAGTTGTTCTTGAGTCGACAAGAGTGAGTGATTATGATCTTCGAAAGTGACTTTAAGGGAGTAAGGCCTACTAACAATCATGATAATAATAATAATAATAAGAATAAGAATAAATTAAACTCATAAAAATAGTAAATGAAGATATGATTAGATGTAGGAGTACACTATAATTAAATCGTAGTTTTAAAACCCTGTTAGTCATGTGTAGTGATTGATGGTAGAAGGGAAAGTGAACGACGAATGTGAGAAATATTCTTCGAGAGAACGATCTAGGAGCCATTATAGGATAATAATAATAATAATGCTAATAATAGTAAAGGTCGGATAATGTAAAAGTTGTTGAGATTAAACTTGTATGGTCATTGTGATAATGGAGTTCGCCATTAATGGACGACATGGGACTACTAGGGTGCATGTCGGGCCTAAAAGGTATTATGAGTCACAGTGATTGTAATGAATGATTATGGCGATAATGATTTATGAGGATGTACGAATTTAGTGACTAATAATAGGTCTATTTCTGGCTCAACAACTGAAATGAATAATACATGACTTAATCGTTATTAGATGTTTTCGAGGCTCGTGAGCTCTTATCACTGATGATGGTGATAGTTATTCTTCGAGAGAGAAATTTGGCTTTCTGTATCATCATAACTACAGTCATGAGCGAGTTTTTATTCTGGTCAGATGATTGTAAGGATCTTCAATAAAACTCAAGAGGAAGACGAGATAAATGACTGGATGATAATAATAATAATAAATATTATAGATTCATTGTGTGATAAAAATTTACTTAACCAGTTGGTAGAATTGGGTTGTTTGATGTCATTTACTTATATCATTCCAAGGAAACTTATCTTGTATATTTTTTTGTTGGTGACTGTGAAGCATTGTTGTTGTTGTTGTTGATTCCGTGTAGGATCTCATGATGCTCTATCCATCCATGAAATGTTAGGTAATTTAGAAAAGTTAAATAGAGTAAGGAAAGAATACAGTCAAGCGTAGTCTACGAGAGAGAGGGAGTTATGCCAAAGAAATTGTAAAAATATTTCCCAACACTAAAATGAAATTGTAAAGGAATTTTATGATGACAAGATGAGTTAGAGGATTTTCACAGGTAGAGTGAATGAATTTTCAAGAGATTTCCTCGAACAAGTAAATGCTGAGCTAATAGTAATTTTTCTTCAAAATGTATGAAATTATTTTACCTGTAAATGACTAAACATGAGTTATAACGGGAAATGACAGCTTTGCTAATTTTGTGGTTCATTCGATGTTGCAGAGTAAAATACTGGGTGGAGTTTCATTGAAGAAGCAATGGAATCTAACTCCAGAAGCATGCGAGGACTTATAGTCGTGTTCATTTATTCACAAGCCATTAAAGATTGAGATATTTCTTTTGTTGCAAAGTCACATTGTATTTAAAAATTTTTTTTTCTTTCATGCATTTGTCCAGACTGAGTTTCCGTTATGTTTTAATAAACGTTGTTGTTATTTGCCCTGATTTTCATTTATATTGTGTCACCTATCCAGTCACCAAGGGTCCTGAAAATATAAACTCTATGAAATTGTCCCTTAATAGCAAAATCGGCCCTGCGAACGGTCCACCCTTTTGGGACTCTCGTTTTGCCGACTGAGCGACCCCGGAGAAGGGGACAATACATACATACATACATACATACATACATACATAGATACATACATACATACATACATACATACATACATACATACATACAGACAGACAGAAATTACGGAAAATTAAAACGTGCATTTCTCCTTATTACTATGGTCACGCCCGGTACGGAAATATCTTTCTTTTAAAATTCTGAGCAATGTACACACAAAACTCTTATTATATATATATTGAGATAAATTAAAATTAGTCAAAATTGTCTCCAAATGGCTCCTAAAATCTCTAGAAAAGTCAGTAGCCGTTATCATTGAAATTCTGTCACTAAATTACTAAGTAAGACCAAATACATTCTCTGGAATTGACCAAAGAGAATGGAATCGACTAGACTGATGCGAACGAACACGAACAGAGCAAGACCAACTACAATTACATCAGACCCTAATGCAGAAAAAACATGGCGGACATCGGCGTGCGATATGAGAGGTTGAGGGAAAGGTTATGCATGTTTATTCCGAGTCACCTAAAGAAAATATCACAAGTCGAACCTCATGAAATGCAACTCACTAACTCAAAATATGAATAATTAAACACAATAAGTAGCGTTATCGCGTATTGTAAGTCTAAATGAAATTTCAGAGGGGAAAAACGAAGGGAGAATTATTGTATCAACGTCAGGTTGAAACACAGAGTATAAAAATATTTCACATATGAATCTCCGGTCAGCAAATACGATATATAGATGTCAACAAAGTACATTATTAACCTTACATGAAATACTATGTAACACCACAATTAACCACAGCCCATTGTGTAAAACACGCAAACAATTTCCCCAACAAAATTTCAACCCTCCAAAATCTACCTGTATTGTTGAGTAGGTACAAGCGATATTTGTATGATAAACTTGACCGTCTAAAGCACTCGTCACCTTAAAACTCATCAGAATTGATGGCATAATTGTATTTTATATAAAAAAAGAACACAATCCTCACGTTAACTCACGGGAAATGGGGTTAGGTTTAGTTTACGCATGTTCACTGTAAAACGTTGAAAATTAATTAAGTTACATCATTCTTGCACCACCGTTTAAGATTAATTTAGTCTCTAAATCATAAATCTTGGTCATGATTTTCCGGATCTTTCTGGGACTGATTTAATTTTCTTTGTAGTAAGGTACGTTGGCTGATAGGGTAAATGCTAGGATAGGCATCATTAGTTTTAACTTCAGAAGTTTGCGCGGCACTGGAATTAGATCACCACCTTCTATAGGTATATGTCTTCCCTCAGAATACATTTGATTTCGAAAATGATAAAATCATTAATGCACACAACATTATTAGTCCTATGATTCGTTTCGAAGTTTTCTTTACGAATGCTCTTAACCCAATTTTGCCTTAATACTTGGTCTATTGGAAACGGGAACACTGAGCTCTTACTTACATCCAGGCACACAGCACATTGAACTATAAACATATTGCATAGGTAGGACTAACTAAAAATAAAGAAAGTACTTTCGGAGAAGAACACGAGAATCACAATTAACCTAATCACCACCGACATTGTTGGAATAAATAAGCTCTTTGAGAACAAACATCTTCTTACGGCACTGAAAGAGGATCTATAATCTTCTTCTTAAGACCATAAATAAATATCATGTACGATTAATAATATTCAAATTTCATAAATATTTGGTAACAACACGGCTTACACAAATCAAAACAAACGCATGCTAGCACTCCAACTGCCGCCATTATGGACAGTTTCGATAGGTCGGTTAAGGTCTGAGCACTGATCTCTATACATGGATCGCTGATGGCAGGTCTCCGCTGCAGGAGAAAGTACGCCAAGTTGAGTGCGCGGTTCGCCATGTTGGCATACCCAACCTAGAGCTCTCCTTATGGGGAAGCAATGATAATATAGTCAATTTTAAGTCGCAATTAATGGCGCATTGAAATAATTAAAAATATAGAGACATGTTCACTCAAAGCATAAGGACATTGGGATCACTGACACGTCATTCCGAGGTCACTAAATCTCCGGCATAGCAATAAACATGAGTGTATAATAACGGCCGACAACTATTAACTTAGGTGCTGAATACATGCAATTAGCGATCGGTAACACAATACAAGTGAAAACCAGTTTCTGGAAACATTGCTGTAAATTGTATACAGGTATGCCACGAAATTATGCATTCTTAAAATAATGTACCTATAAAAGTAGCTCACTATACAGGCCTAGATTCGACATACCATAATCGGTGCTTGATAATGAATTCCTGTTTCTATGAAATAACGCGCATATTATCAAATTAAAATATCAGTGAAGCAAATGTACACATTTATAAAACCAGCAAATATTCAAAACTTGTCAATATATCACATTACCTGCAGCTGAATTTACTATTACAGACCTCTTTAATTAAATTCAGCTAGCAAAGCGATATTGATAGTCATCATCAGATATATGTAACACCAGTTAAGAGTCCCAAATATCACGAATTGTATAATGGGATAGCCCCAAACACCCACCACACTTTCCCTTCTCCCACCCATAATTATTACTGATGTAAATAAGGTCTAGAATTCCCCCAGACTTCATTTTCTAAGATTGTTATAAGGTCACGTCAATTATTTCATCGAAACCGTCAGTTTAATTACGAGAAATAAAACAAATATAAGTAAATTTTTACTTGCAGTTAGTGTTCAGTAAAATTGAAAACAGTTGGCTACATCACTTCTAAGGTGTACAGTTTGTCCATTTCTATCAAAACAGTCTTCCTCTAAGTGATCCGAGCAGAGAACAGCTGTTTTAGAAGGCTCCCAATTCTCCCGCCTGATACTCCTAATCGATGATCTTAGATGTTCGGGTCTCGAGAAAGGAAACCTACAAAAATTAATTGCCATTTTGCTCCCGGAATATGCGAAATAAGATACAATAAACCTAAAACTCAAAACACTACCCTAGGATGATTCTTATGTACAGTATAAAACTCCCCGATGAAATGATTTCTCCTTCTACTGATCGGTTCTGTTTGTACATCCATAAGCTGAACACTGCGGTATGTTAATACCCCGTAGAATGTTTCTTCATTCATATTTCAGATAAACACATCATCATCATCTGTCGGCTTTTTCCCTCGGACACAGCGAGGGATCCCAACTCTAACCGCCTCAAGGGCAGTGTCCTGGAGCTTCAGACTCTTGATCGGGGATACAACTGGGGAGAATGACCAGTACCTCGCCCAGGCGGCCTCACCTGCTATGCTGAACAGGGGCCTTGTGAAGGGATGGGAAGATTGGAAGGGATAGGCAAGGAAGAGGGAAGGAAGCGGCCGTGGCCTTAAGTTAGGTACGATCCCGGCATTCGCCTGGAGGAGAAGTGGGAAACCACGGAAAACCACTTCCAGGATGGCTGAGGTGGGAATCGAACCCACCTCTACTCAGTTGACCTCCCGAGGTTGAGTGGACCCCGTTCCAGCCCTCATACCCGGGCCTCCGGGGGTGGCAGCTAATCACGCTAACCACTACACCACAGAGGCGGACTCAGATAAACACATACATATTTAAATTGAATCTTGTAATCCACAAGTATACTACAAGGCAACGAACCTAAATTCGTAAAATACACTACTATTTACTTTGCAATAACAAAGCACAGAACACTCGTGGAACTACAATCAAGAGGCCTGGCGTCACTGAACTAAGCATAAACAAAGCAAGCGCGCTCCTCATGGTCTACTGCACCGTGCGCTCACTGCCATCTTACTGCGCCAGTCATCTTCTATTCGGCTTACTGCTACCCAAGCTACCAGCCATCCAGGTATAGAGATCAGTGGGTCTGCGATATTGTAGTTGGTCTTGAACAGAGTACGCAAGAACGAGAGATTGACAATCGATATACCCGTCGCGATATACAGGTTTCAATAAACATCGCACATTCGCGCACATTTCTCGCATTAATAAACCAAGACCGACTCCAATCCTCAGACCTTAATGCTACTCTCGATCGTTCAAAGATGGCGAATCGAGTAGCCGAAATTGTTGGAAATGTGGGTTTGTTTTGGTTTGTTGTTATCGTATGTAGTCGATGTAATTTTATTAAATTTGACGATAAATGTTAGTTTCTTTGTAGAATATAAGTGTGCGAATGTATTTATATGAGTCGGTAGGTACATAGGATCTGTAATTATACGCAGTAATGTGAGAATGTGCTTGTTTTGATCGTATTTTTACTCATTAAAAAACATGAGTGCACTAGGTGGACCAGTTTTTAGTCTAACTATGGCAATGCCTCTCATACAACTGTTCTTAAATTTCCTACGAAATAGAACATTAGAAGAGAAATCGATTAGGAATATACATCGTGATTATTTTGAAGTCCATGGCAAAACCGCAGCGTGCATACGTCATTTTGAGAATAAGTATGAGGTTAGGAAATCTAGTTCTCTACTTCCAAACTATTCGTGTTCCTCGAAAAATATTAACTTTGATAGAATATAATTGATATTGTGTTATTCCGTCAGTGTCTCAAAGTGTCTAGTGATTTAGATGCAAGTGTATTTTACAATAATCTGTGCTTTGCCTGCGGAAATGTTTGGCTGGATCTTGGAGTATAACAAAACTTATAAGTGAGACAGATGGAGCAATCTGTATACTGTTACATAAAAGAAATAGTGACTTAGAGGGATTAGCTGGGTTTGTAACGTAGGGTTTTAAACTACCAACACCTTCCGATTCATGCTGTGGCTATCAGTTATCAAGCAGACTGTGCCGAACTGAAGCTCGTGCATGTGGTTAAATATCAATGTTTAGTCAATAGAGTTTTTCCACTTATGTTATTTAATGGGTAAAAACCTATTAGGCTATATCTTTAGTGTCTGAACGTTTCATTACTAAGGTTACTATCATTGCGTGAAGTGCTGTTATGCCATATGTCAACATTATATTAACATCATGTTAACATAATCATTTCGGGTGTACTTGATCTGAGTGACACCGAGCTCGAAAGCTGCAGTCGCTTAAGTGCGGCCAGTGTCCAGTATTCGGGAGATAGTAGGTTCGAACCCCACTGTCGGCAGCCCTGAACATGGCTTTCCATGGTTTCCCATTTTCACACCAGGCAAATGCTGGGGCTGTACCTTAATTAAGGCCACGGCCGCTTCCTTCCCACTCCTAGACCTTTCCTGCCCCATCGTCGCCATAAGACCTATCTGTGTCGGTGCGACGTAAAGCAATTAGCAAAAAACTAGCAATAATCTGAGTGACTCAGACGGTTAAGGCGCTGGCCTTCTGATCCCAAGTTGCTGGATTCGATCCTGACTCTGTCCGGCGGTATTTGATGGTGCTCAAATACGTCAGCCTCGTGTCGGTAGATTTACTGGCACGTAAAGGAACTATTGCAGGACTAAATTTTTGCATTTCGACGTTTCCGAAACCCGTAAAAAATGTAGTTAGTAGGACGTAAAACGAATAACATTATGATTTCGGGTGTACTTCCCAATCATTGGGTGGTGAATTTAAGAAATTATCTACCACTTCAAAACTAAGACAACAAGTTATGTTTGTGTTTCACAGTTCTCATGAGAGCGAATAAAATTTGCACCTTAATTTATTTTGAAATATTCAAAATGATGCTAGAAATATCATTTTAACAGTTTTATCACGTATTTTCATCTATACAGCTAAGTGAAATCTAAGAGAAAACGTTATTTGACGAATTGAAATGTCTAAATAATCAGCTTGTTGGCCTCTTTTCTAGTAGAATATATGTGATTCTAGTTGATTATATGTGGTGCGTACTTGTTGGCGAAGCGTTTTCATACGTGTAAAAGTGATTTTCCTTACGATGTTACATTTTACACCCTTCCGGGCTTCGAATGGATGACCCACGCATAAGAATGCCTCCACGTAATGGGGTAAACACCCACGGATGAGACTGGATTGAAGAGCGGGTCGAATTGCTTAACGAGCTTCGAACCGCTCCCCTTCCTACTTTCTGTGCCGGCCCGGCAGCCTGAGCACTTGGGGGAGTGGTACGTTCGAAAGAAAGAAAAAAAACTAATACTTAAGATGGAGCCTTATGTCTATAATATGAAAGTAGGATCTCTGGGTTCAAATGCCTATTGGATACTGCTTAGTACTGCTACAAATGACAAGAATCATAAAATAGGGGTTACGAATACGAATTTATTCAAATATGACAATTTAAAGAAGTTGACACAGCTCTATACAATGACTCTCCACATATGGGAGGAAAAGAAAATAATAATCACTTTAAAATACGAATCGCCCATGGGCGTCGTCTGCATAACGGTATGATTGAGGTTTTGCGACTTGCTATCGTTCATTTTTCCTCATTAGTTCAGACCGTTCATGAAATTTTTATATTATTCCGTCGATCACACCGTGAGATGACCTGATGTCCCTATTCACATATTACTTGTTGTTCTTAGCACGAACATAACCGGGGCCTAAGCTACATCATTATCAAATTAAAAGAAACATTTACATGATACACAAACAAACACACATACCATTTAGCTAAACCCCGGACTCCTCATCTATCACCAAGACCACACAACGTGCATATAGGTTCTGTTTGAACTCAAAAGTATATGCACATAATTACGAAACATACACAGATATACGGATATATACACTTCATGCACAAAGGAGAGCCATTCCTAGAAAGAAACCGCATGGTTATCAATGTCTCCGGCCCAAGGCGCACGCCTGGAGCAGGTCGCTCAAGGGCGCCATCATAATCCGGAGTCGAACTGGCCGACTCCCGACCGAGAGGTACTGTGGGTTTCTGTAGATCCCTAGAATAGCTATAATCTCATATCACCGGATATCTGGGGGAGATCCCTACTCAATTATTAAATACCTTTTAAAAATCACCGTGATATTATCATTATACAAGTATTCTTAGCTAAGCCATTTAAACCAACCGAGGGGCGCGTGGAGAGCCAGGGCTCCCAGGTCTTAATACAATGGGACGCGGGATCCTTCTGTCACGAGGGCGAGAGCCAGACATTCACAAAAAAAAAAACAAGGAAGGGCGGTCATTCGCTTCGCACGGCCATTTCTCATTCATCGGCCACGCCAGATTCTTCTCTCCCTCACACGTCCACCCTCTCGTCTCGGGGGCACATATCCGTGGCCCACTTCATTTGTTTATTCATATTATCGTGGAATTCCCCATGAAATACTCTTTTATTCTCTCTCATTATTATCGCTGAGCGCCGACTGTGGGCGCGATCACTTTTAACTCATTTCATCGTAAATTACTCGGGCATTCGGCCCTCTCACTACGTCTCATATCGCGTATCTTCTTCCCTTGGGCATATGGCTCTCATGACCCCTCGTTCCTGCCACAGGAACTATACTTATATTTAAATCTTCTGACCGAAGATTAGAGACTCCTGCCTCTGGGCCTCACCCCGGCTATAGATAAAAAAACACTCCAAACCATTTTGGTCAATTAATCAAAATCACGGGAGACTTGCACATGGTTCCACACACCTGCCTAAATAACACACATATACCTCTCTCGGTCGGGATTTCTTCTTTCTTGCTGTACATGCACTGATTATATGTGGAAGCTAGGCATGCATTGTCTGACTGACCCATGAGTTTCCCCGGCATATACGACAGCCACGTGGGACAGTAACTACCAACATTTTGACATGGTTTTCCCTGGTCGCCAGCACTATTGTTCCAACCACCCCTATGGGAAACTCAAATATTCTCCTAACCTTGTTCCCATATTTGCTAGGACATTCTACATATTACTAGAAATATAACCCTCACGATAAGCTAATCATTAAGAAAAAAATGAGTCGTCCGGGAATTTAGCTCCCTTGAATTTACTTCAACTATCTAAAGATCAATAAAATTTCCACATAGGACATGCATTATCTTACAACATTTTGATATTTACAAAGAAAGCTAATCCTATCCCCCGGTTATATCATGCTTAGAAATTAAATTTGGACATCACTCATCTGTTTGGTGGCCGTTGTTTCTCCTTCCACGGGAGACCCATGGTGAAGTTCTTAGTGCTCCATGACCACGCGGTCGGTGGCGGGCGTGCAGTCCTTCATCCCTGGTCCATACAAGTCCGACATCCTGGGGAACTCGTTCACAGCTGAAATCTTACAGTAATCCAAATGGGTGACACTTTACACTCGTCACACGGCCTCTATTTCCAGAGTTTACACCACGAATAAGACGGTCATTCAAATCACGGCGGGCGCGTTCACAGCAAGAATCGGGTGGCTCACGAGACTCGAACCCCTGATTCACAGTAACACTTTGGATGATACCAAATTATGAATTTCACTGACTCATTAAACCGGCACTGTCTCAGCCGTATTCTGCTACTTGTTTGTAAATTATGCTCGCGGAGTAACTAGTTTGACACGCAGCACAGAAACAATTCACCTAGGCTCGTTTGGCCTCCCGTTCACTTCACAAAGGCGTGCTGGACACAATAACACTTTCAGTAAGCGGTCGAGGGTTTCTGACTGTAAACTGGAGCACCGCGGGACACAGTGTCCGTCTCAACGACCCGCAGAGAACAACTGTCCTCTGTGATGGCCTGCCCGGCCTATATTATCTTGCCCGCCGGAAGCTTGGGGGCGTCAACGTTCACGGTTCATTAAGAACAAGAGCTCCTTTCATACCAAGAACTGAAGATATTTAAATAGTGCATCTTGAAGCCCTCTGTCTCCTCTTTCATTTGAGCAAAGCGTGCTGGACCTACGATCGGCAGTTTTTATGTAATTTGCTTCCCGCCTTTGATTAATTCATAGCGTCCTTTGGAGGGTGGAGTCATCTTTTAAGCGCGACTCTTAGCTTGGGTGACGCTCTTGCATTCACACGTGTTAGCGATATGTCACCTCTGGACAGCTGGTGACCTCATTTCTTCCCCTGAATAAGTTATTACATGTTTTTAGTCTGGGAACCGCAGAAAATTCCGCTCTATTCAATGGTGCGTCTCACATAATTTTCCTATGTCTGGATCAAAAATATCATCCCATTTTTACTCGCCAAAATCCGACGTTGGCACCCGTGATACGTGCATAAAAAACCGGAAGTTCCTTATGTTAGTTTGGAACTCTGGAAAGCTAAGCCACACCTCGGGGCGTATCTGACTACTCCAGCATCGCGTCCCCTTCTATCTCTCTCTGCAAGTTGAGAGCGTATTTCCGCGGGGGCTTGGCTCCTGCTCTGTCCTCCCTTTGTTTGCAGGCGCTCTTTCGCGGGTTCCGTTCTGGTCGGACGCCGCTCGATCCCCTTCGCCCATACTGCTACCAATGACGCGACCTTTAGGAGTAAATTTAATGGAGTAGAAAGGCCCATATCATTCCCATGAGCTGTACAGGACACTGTACGGTTTCAATTTATCATATTAAATTACCGCCGTTCATATGAAATGCGCGTGATATTTTCGTGTTAGCCAATACCAGTAATTCGGCTACTTCGGCCGCCATGTTTTTCTTATATTACGGTCTGAGGATTGGAGTCGGTCTTGAATAAACGTCGATATTTCATTTGAAAGCGGCCAATAAGTGAAGGACTTCCGGCCACTGGCGTAAAAACCTGAAATGGCGGGATATGAAAACAAATGTTTGAAGTTCACCGAAAAAAACTAAAATAGGGAGAAATAATAGAATAATCGGGAGGTGGGAAAAATTCTCGAAAATCGGGAGTCTCCCGCCTAAATCGGGAAAGTTGGCAGGTATGCAAAGGGAAGGGCAGAATATGGGGTAGAGCTGTTTATCATGAATACCACTGCACGCAACATAGTTTCTGTTAGGCACGTAAATGAGCGAATGATGTGGGTAGATTTGTCAGTTGGAGGAATTAGGACAAGAATTGTGTCCGTGTGTTCACCATGTGAGGGTGCAGATGAGGATGAAGTTTACAAGTTTTATGAATCATTGAGTGACATCGTGGTCAGGGTCAACAGCAAGGATAGAATAGTGCTAATGGGCGATTTCAATGCGAGAGTTTGGAATAGAACTGAAGGACACGAAAGGGTGATTGGTAAATATGGGGAAGATATGAAAGCTAATGGGAATGGGAAGCGTTTGCTGGACTTCTGTGCTAGTACGGGTTCAGCAGTTACGAATACATTCTTCAAGCATAAGGCTATTGACTGCTACACATGGGAGGCTAGGGGTACCAGATCCATAATAGACTGTATCTTAACCGACTTCGAATTTAGGAAATCTGTTAGGAATGTAAGAGTTTTCCGGGGAGTTTTCGATGATAAAAACCACTATCTGATCTGTAGTGAACTAAGTATCTCTAGGCCTAGGGTAGAGAAAGTGAAATCTGTCTGCAAACGAATAATGGTAGAAAATCTCCAGGACGAGGAAATTAGACAGAAGAACATGGATATGATTACTGAGAAGTTTCGAACAGTGGACAGCAAGCAGGTTCAGGATATAGAAAGTGAATGGGTGGCATACAGGGATGCTGTAGTAGAAACAGCAAGGGAATGCCTAGGAACAACTTTGTGTAAAGATGGGAAAAGGCGAACATCTTGGTGGAATGATGAAGTGAGAGCAGCTTGTAAACGTAAAACGAAGGTTTATCAGAAATGGCTCCAAACAAGGACCGAGGCAGACAGAGATTTGTACGTAGATGAAAGAAACAGAGCGAAACAAATAGTTGTTGAATCCAAAAAGAAGTCGTGGGAAGATTTCGGTAATAACCTGGAAAGGCTACGTCAAGCAGCAGGGAAACCTTTCTGGACAGTATTAAGAATCTTAGGAAGGGAGGGAAAAAGGAAATGAACAGTGTTTTGAGTAATTCAGGTGAACTCATAATAGATCCCAGGGAATCACTGGAGAGGTGGAGGGAATACAGTATTTTGAACATCTTGTCAATGTAAAATGAAATCATCCTGGTGGTGTTGCGAACAGCCAAGCTCATGGGGAGGAGGAAAATGATGTTGGTGAAATTACGCTTGAGGAAGTGGAAAGGATGGTAAATAAACTCCGTTGTCATAAAGCAGCAGGAATAGATGAAATTAGACCTGAAATGGTGAAGTATAGTGGGAAGGCAGGGATGAAATGGCTTCATAGAGTAGTAAAATTAGCATGGAGTGTTGGTAATGTACCTTCAGATTGGACAAAAGCAGTAATTGCACCTATCTATAAACAAGGAAACAGGAAGGATTGCAACAACTATCGAGGTATCTCATTGATTCGTATACCAGGCAAAGTATTCACTGGCATCTTGGAAGGGAGTGTGCGATCAGTCGTGAAAGGAAGTTGGATGAAAACCAGTGTGGTTTCAGACCACAGAGAGGCTGTCAGGAGCAGATTTTCAGTATGCGCCAGGTAATTGAAAAATGCTACGAGAGGAATAGGGAGTTGTGTTTATGTTTCGTAGATCTAGAGAAAGCATATGGCAGGGTACCGAGGGAAAAGATGTTCGCCATACTGGGGGACTATGGAATTAAAGGTAGATTGTTAAAAGCAATCAAAGGCATTTATGTTGACAATTGTGCTTCAGTGAGAATTGATGGTAGAATGAGTTCTTGGTTCAGGGTACTTACAGGGGTTAGACAAGGCTGTAATCTTTCACCTTTGTTGTTCGTAGTTTACATGGATCATCTGCTGAAGGGTATAAAATGGCAGGGAGGGATTCAGTTAGGTGGAAATGTAGTAAGCAGTCTGGCCTATGCTGACGACTTGGTCTTAATGGCAGATTGTGCCGAAAGCCTGCAGTCTAATATCTTGGAACTTGAAAATGGGTGCAATGAGTATGGTATGAAAATTAGCCCCTCGAAGACTAAATTGATGTCACTAGGTAAGAAATTCAACAGAACTGAATGTCAGATTAGTGATACAAAGCTAGAACAGGTAGATAATTTCAAGTATTTAGGTTGTGTGTTCTCCCAGGATGGTAATGTAGTAAGTGAGATTGAATCAAGGTGTAGTAAAGCTAATGCAGTGAGCTCGCAGTTGCAATCAACAGTATTCTGTAAGAAGGAAATCAGCTCCCAGACGAAACAATCTTTACATCGGTCTGTTTTCAGAGCAACTTTGCTTTACGGGAGCGAAAGCTGGGTTGTCTCAGGATGTCTTATTCATAAGTTAGATGAAACAGACATAAAAGTAGCAAGAATGATTGCTGGTACAAAGATGTGGGAATGATGGCAGGAGGGTACTCGGAATGAAGAGATAAAGGCTAATTTAGGTATGAACTCGATGGATGAAGCTGTACGCATAAACCGGCTTCGATGGTGGGGTCATGTGAGGCGAATGGTGGAGGATAGGTTACCTAGGAGAATAATGGACTCCGTTATGGAGGGTAAGAGAAGTAGAGGTAGACCAAGACGACGATGGTTAGACTCGGTTTCTAACGATTTAAAGAGGTATAGAACTAAATGAGGCCACAACACTAGTTGCAAATAGAGGATTGTGGCGACGTTTAGTAAATTCACAGAGGCTTGCCGACTGAACGCTGAAAGGCATAACAGTCTATAATGATAATGTATGTATGTATGTAGTATTAATAAAATGTAACCAGTGGTATTTGAAGGTGCTCAAACACATCGGCCTCATGTCGGTAGATTTACTGGCACGTTGAAGAAATCCTGCGGTACATATTTCCAGCACTTCGGCGTCTCCGAAAACCTTAAAAGTAGTTAGAGGGTCGAAAATCAATAAAATCAATCACATTATTATTGTTGTTACTATAATAATAATAATAATAATAATAATAATAATAATAATAATAATAATAATAATAATAATAATAATAATAATGACAGTAATTTACGAAGTGTCCCGGTTTGAAAAGAAAATATTTTGGTAACCCTATTAATTGCAGATTTATTTTCTTCTTCTTCTTCTTCTCCTCCGCGAATGGGTCACTTAGGACCACGCGGAATCAACATTTGTTGAACTTTGCTCCTTCCACAATTGTTCTTCATTTTCATCGATTGTTGTAATTTCTGTTCCACGGCCAAATACATCGTGTTGGTTTCTTCTCCTCTTCCTCAAATCCCCTTGTGTGAACAATTTTCCTGGTTAAAATTCTGTCACGCAGATTAGGTGATCCTAATTGGGTGAGGACTTCCTCTACTGCTTATACCACTTTGATCTCTTATGTTTGATTTACAGAAATGTGTGTATTCGATAAGTCTGGTGTTGTCCACCTCTGTGGTGTAGTGGTTATCGTGATTAGCTGCCATCGTCGGAGGCCCGGGTTCGATTCACGGCTCTGCCACGAAGTTTGAAAAGTGGTACGAGGGCTGGAACGGGGTCCACTCAGCCTCGGGAGGTCAACTGAGTAGAAGGGGGTTCGATTCCCACCTCAGCCATCCTCGAAGTGGTTTTCCGTGGTTTCCCACTTCTCCTCCAGGCAAATGCAGGGATGGTACCTAACTTAAGACCACGGCCGTTTCCTTCCCTCTTTCTTGTCTATCCCTTGCAATCTTCCCATCCCCCCGCAAGGCCCCTGTTCAGCATAGCAGGTGAGGCAGCCTCGACGATGTACTTGTCCTCCTCCCCAGTTGTATCCCCGACCCAAAATCTCACGCTCCAGGACACTGCCCTTGAGGCGGTATAGGTGGGATCCCTCGATGAGTCCGAGGGAAAAGCCAAACCTAGATGATAAACAGAAGAAGAAGAAGAAGAAGAAGAAGAAGAAGAAGAAGAAGAAGTCTGTTGTTATTCATTCTTTCCAAATTGGTAAATTATTTAATTCATCGCAATCTCATTGTATCAATAAGTTTAGACATTTAAAATTGGATGCCGTTATGCATCAGTAGACTAAGCGCCATTTGATGAAAATTGAGATTTTAGCGCCATCTTGTAGAGGAAGGCTTGAACTATTTATAAAAAATTCCCCACTGCATTACAAGAGGCCGTTAGTTGTTAGTAAACAGAAAACCTAAGCGACAAAGCAGAAATCAGTAAAAACGTAAATTGCATCAGTAGACTATGCGACGTACCAGTCTGCATCATTGGATCAAGCGCCACATTCCTCACATTGCGCGCGGATGACAGCGTGGGAGCCCGCATTTTCGACAGTGCTGACATTTTTACGTGCTGACACATTGAGTGGTTTATCAAGTGACGAAATTCAGCGATGTATCAAGTACTTCCAAAAGTAAGGAGAAGGACAATGTTACTAATGCAGCTTGCTAAGAAGGTTGCGTCTGAGAATCATTCTCTAGAATTTGATGGTGAATCTCCGGAAGTAAATATAAATAAGTCAAGACAGGGACGAACACGGGAAAGTAGAGTTCCATTTCACCAGGCATTAATACCTCTGTGGCCAAAAGGAAACCCTATCCCTGAAGCCAAACTAAGAGACTTTGGTTCGCTGATGCACCTAATACCTACAGATGCCAAACAATTTTACCAGAATCTTGGATGACGTAGATGAATTTAATGGAGATCCTGATTTCGAGATTGAATGAACTGAGAGCAACAATCTTATTACCTGTCCAGTGATTTTGTGTGTATTTATGGGAGAAAATATCTTTAATCACATTTTCTGTCTCAAGCAGAACAAAACTTACCCATAGGCATAAAAATATCACGTCAATACTGTACTCTCAGAATATAATAGGCCTATCGTGAAGGAAAATCCATTAAAAATTGTATAGACTAGAATGGCTCATGTCTTACCATTTGTATTTGACTCAAATAAGTTGAAATTCCTAAAATCAGTAAGTCGTTATAGCAACGACTTTAGAGAATAGCTTCCCTTCTAGAATTTCTCCATCTAAAACTTGAATAATGTACCGGAGTTGTGGCACGGCTCGTGGTGGTTCAAGCACTTAGCGGGACTTTTCAGACAGTAGGAGATTCAGTTTTTAATCATTGCTGCCGCCACGTTGTATTTTTTTGAAGTTTTACTCAGTAGATATTCAACAGTTAGGTGTTATTGGTGTAGCATCGTGATACATTATTCGCACTTGAGAAAAACCTTAAATTGCATCAGTAGACTAAGCGCCATTTCTTGAAGAAAATCTATGGAGTGCGATTATAAAAATGTTGAAATTTGGTGAGAAGGTACAATCTATTATCCCACAACACCAGTAATACCATATTTAGTAAAATTATGTTCGCCCGAATTTACACATAGAACCAAATTTAAACGCGATTATCTCGCAACCAACTTTTGGCGCTTGGTCTAGTGATGCATAACGGCATCCAATTATTTTTCCGAGTTGGGTTTCGGGCAAAATATTCCATTTTTAATTCTGGCCCCTAAGATGTTCCTCTTGATTTCCCTTTCTTTAATCTCTAAAACATTGTTCTCTTAAATTTGTATAAAGACAGCAAATTTATATATATACAACCTACTGAGAAAGTAAGGCAAATTTGTAAATTTAACATCTCCGACAAGTGCAGAGGGACGTGTTTTCTTGTGAAGGTGAGTAAGGAGAGTGAATAAGCTGGGAAATGTGGCGACTGTATCCTAGCGTATTTGTAAGAATAAACTACTGAGGGCTCTCTTATGGAGTGCTAATCAACGCGTTGGCCATACCTGCTGTACCAGCTCCCGGCAGTATGAGTCGTGTGCCTATCACTCCCTCCGTCAACACCTAGACCGCCACTTTTTCAGTTCCTTAATTATCCCCGGGAGGCTTAATTAAATTATTCCCTGTCTCTAAAACCAGTTTTAAATTCATAGCTGCAGAACCACGACAAGAGGAGTCCAGGCACGTAGGATGCTTTGATCCCAGGGGTTCTCTTTAAGGGTGTGCTGTCGCGGGCAGAGAAAGAAATTTATTGGAGACAAGTCCCGCCCACAAGAGGGCAGCAATACACAGCTCGAGTCGTTTCTTGAAAACAGGTCAACTCCACCGGGCAGGGCTGGAGGACCAAGGCGCCATGGAGCCTAGCAGCGCAGACTGCCACAGCGCCGCGGATACTGATGGGGGAAAAATAAAATTGTACGATCAAGAATAATGTAGGCCACACATTTTTGGGGAAATACAAAAGCCAAAAACTTCTCTTATTGACGTAGAATAGGCCTACGTCCGACGTTCGTTCCGTGTGCCCAAAATAATATGCCGTATACCAGACATTATTGTGTAATTTCCAAATTACAAAAGCTTTCAAGTTCAGAGGGCGCAATTATAGGCGGTGGGCCCATGTGACATTTTTTGATGAAATCAGAGTTCGGAACTTGTTATTAAAGCAGTATAGTTCACGACCGCGTCGTGATAGGACGCACGAGAGGAGTCGTTTGTTTCGACTACGCAAGATTTATCGATATCTATCTTCTATTAGATAAAATCGTAACGATCATGTGTCTGTACATTGACTATTTTGCCGAGATTTCCGTACAGTTATCCGTTTCAAGTGTAATAATGACCATCTGCATATTGTTTAACTTTGGTGTCTGTTTGCTTGTTTGTCTGTCTGTTTTTCTGTTTGTAACTCGAAAACTACTGGATATATTTCTACCAAAATTCATATTTAGAATACACCTGTCCTTGGGTAGGTTTTAGGGCCAATATTGTTTCTAAATCCCTGAACTGAATGGGGGTTTATACGAAACCGAAACCGTGATTTTGCACTCCGCACAGAATATACACAACCAAACTTAATGAAAATCTACCTTAATGGAAATCAATTTCTAAGCTTTTTTCTCTCTCGTGTGCATAATTTCGATACGAGCGTTAATAAGGGAGATATCATTAACGGACCGGTTTTCGGTACAAGTCCCACCGGACTTAACTCAAGAGCGGGTGCGTGTAAAGCGTATTTCTTATAACTTGAAAACTACTGGAGATATTTCAACCAAACTTCATATTTAGCATCCACCTGTCGAAATGTAAGTTTTCAGGTCCATACCATGTCAAATTCCCGGAATAGACTGGAAGTTTATAGGGAACCGGAACAGTGATTTTACTCTCCCACAATATATTAATATTATTACGTTCGTTACGACCCCTGAGGATCACGAGTAACTTGTTCGGTACGTCTTCTTTCTTCCCAATACCTCTTCATTCTCTCACTCCTCTTTCTCTCGTCTCCCGTGATCTGAATCTGGATCCTGGTGTCTATCCATCTGTGACCTTCCACGAGCTTTTTGTATTTGGACCTATCCTGTACTGTTATCAGTGGATATTTTTCCTTTATGCCAATAGTCTCCCAATCTTCTCTGACCTCCTTCATCCACTTATTTCCAGTTAAGCAGGTTGCATTCCATATCATCTTCGTTAGCCTACTGTCATCCATCCTCATGAGATGTCCAACAAATCCTAACCTTCTCTTTCTTATCACACTCGAGATTGGTTCTATACTCGCTTATAGTTCCTGCCTTGATTTCACCACAATATATACAAGACCAATCTAACTGGATATCGACCAACCTTGATGGAAATCCATTTCTAAAATTCTCATGTACATTTTTTTCGGTAGGAGGATTAATAATGGAGATATCATGAACGGCCTGTTTTCCAGGCTAAGTCCAGCGGACATGGCCCAAAATGTGTTTTACGTAGAGCAGATTCCTCATCTCTTCTATATAAATAAATTCGTAACGACTGTGTGTCTGTACATTGACCTTTGTGACTAAATTTTCGTACAGCTATCCATTTCAAGTGTAATAATGACAATCTGCATATTTGTTAGCTGTATGTATGTTCAGTCTTCAGCCCTAAGGCTGGTTGGATCCTCCACAGCTCCGTCATCAGGGGTCTTAGATGGCCCAGGCATCACTTAAGAGGCGTACTAGGGAAATGAGGAGTTAGGTAGTTTACCGTTGCTTTCCTCACCAAGCCAGAAGTTGCTCTTACATATCAGTCTGCCAAGCCCACTGCCCTATGAGCAACATTTTCACACCGTTCATCGCAGGGACTGGCTGCATAAGGAATTGCATTAGTAGCATCGCTCATACCTCAGTCACTTTCATATTGTCAAAGCCAAATATAAGACAGAGACAGATCAATGAAAGTAACAAAAATTACTCTAGCCCATACCAGAAGACATAGTGCACTGTAAACACTAGATCCTGCCAGATAGTTTCCTAATAGTCCGAATTTTTAGCCACCCCTCCCCCCAAGATCACGATAGAGGCACAATTTGCCAGACGAGCCAGAAAATTGAAATTTGGCGAGGTTATATATCTTAACCTGTAACCGACGGAAAATTTCCAAGATCTTTAAATATTTCATATTTTACCCCCGAAAAATATCGGAATATTGAGGCAATTTTAATGACGGTGCAGACCTACGTTTCGAGGTATTTCGCAGCTAAACCGTAAGTCGTATCACAAAACGGATGGCACAATCTCACTTCAATTTGGAGTGATCTGCAACTTTGGTCCTATGACGTTTCGTCGTATCTCTATTCCTTATATATTAGATTTGTCTCTATTTCTCGATTATACCCACATTTTGTTCTTTGTACACATATAATTCGTAGTTCGAATCACTTATACGAAAGGTAGAATTGTATCATTCTAAACGAACATAGCCCACCCATTATCCATACGTGAGCCAAATTCTATGATTGTAGCTGTCATATTAGTACCCAAAAGTAATGCACTGTGAGAAAATCTTACCAAATTTCACCCTATTCAACGTTCCTAACCCAATTCTACCTTAAACAGATGGAACAGGAGAAACTATCATAAGACCAGCCATTTAGGCCGTTAAATGAGGTGTCTTATAGTACAATCCTCTTGCCGAAATATTGTATCGTTTAGCAGCAATATTGTAAACATGAATACTTCGTATGCCGATATATATATATTCATTGAAGTCGATTTGTAGCGATGTATAAAGGGTGTGTTTGCCATTATAATTAATATTTTACATCGATAGTGACTCTCAGCAGGAGGGCATCTGCTATTGTAATCATTACTATCCACATGGACCTTGACTGGCAGTAGGAATGGGATCCTTCTCCAACTCCTTTGTATCTAGCATTAGTAACGAGGGATTACCATTGTAAATAATAATTCAATTCTCGATTTGACTGCCAGAAGTCAAGGTAGCATGCAATCTTGTTCAAAACTTCCCTAACCGATTGTGTTTGGGAGTATGCAAGTGTGCCCGCCATTATAAACAATTTACCCACCTAAAATCTGACTGGCATTAGGCATAGTGTTTTTGCTATTATAATGGAAACTCACCAACTCGGTGCGACTGCCATAAGAAAAGGGGCCTGTCATTATAATGATAACACTACAACTCAATTTGACTGGCAGTAAGGAAGGTGCCTGATTTTATAGTAAAGACTCCTCAACTGTAATCTGTCTGGAAGTAGGAAAAGGCACCTGCCATTGTAAAGAAAACTCCCAAAATCGATTGTGACTGCGCAGTATGTAATGGAACCCCCAATTATAATGTGCATTATTTTCATTATAGTGCCGGTAAAAAACTGTCCCAGGGTGTTGTGCCATAAGGGGTAGGATGTGCGGACACAGAATGTCTGTGCCGTCAAAGTCTGCCGAAGCACTATTAGAGGTGACCTGAACGCATATCCTATGACTGCCCACACCATGATGCAGGGAATTACACCGTTGTGTCTTTCCACAATATTGGCAGGATCTTCCCTCTGCCCTCGATGGCGCCAAACCCGCACACGATGGTCATCGGAGGTTATGGAGAAGCGGGACTCATCAGTCAACACTGAACATGATGCGAAGCCAGTCGTCCTCTGTCCATGCCACAGCTCCAAGCGCAGGCGTTGGTGTTCTGGTGTCAATGGTAATCGACGCATGGGGTGGTATTACCCCAATCCGGCGGATACGAGTCGTTGAGACACTGTGCGGGAACTCACAGAATGTTGTAGAGTCTCCAGTACGTGTTCGCGGATGGCGGGTGCCAAAGTTATGGGATCTCGCAATGCTTGGCACACCATACGACGGTACTCGCTCGGGGTGGTGTTCCTAGGTCGACCCGAACCTGCACGACATGATTGGGTGCACGCATGTACCCACTGGGTCCAAGATCAGGCCACTGTGACATGTGAATGGCCCACGTACCTGGCAATTGCACGATACGACCAACCAGCCTCATGCAGTCCCACAATGCGGCCTCTGCTCTCAGTTGGTGGACAGGCTGTCTAACGCGTCTGCGAGGCATCGCGGGTGCTTCGTACTATACTTATACTCCGCACGGCCTTACTTCTAAATTGAAGTTTCGTAAAACAAATGAGCATCGCCTTCCCTCTGTTGCCAGCGCGCTACGCCTGCGAGAACAGCTGATGCAATATGACCGCGGTAAACAGCTCTTGTAAATTGTAATACAGTACTCAGAAAAACGAATGAATATGGATTGAAAACAAATTCACAAGAACTACACTTTCTAACAATATCTGGCACTAAAGGAGAATGTATTATTAACAATAAAAGAGAATGAGGAAATAAGACATCACTAACGGCTAATGGCTGGGACAGAAAGGAGGTTATGGCCTACAAAGGGAGCACTCCACTGATCTCAGTCACTAGAACCCTCCAACAGTATGACAAACACACTAAATATTGAAGGAAAATGCAAAAGATCGCGAACCGTACCGAATACCATACACGCTGAGCGAGGTAGTTTAACCACGTGGCTAATGTATATATGAGAGTTGGCAACTAGGTTTCGAGATCGTGCTCTGCCGATATAAATCGATATGAATGGCAGCTTGGGATTGGTCGGATGTCTATGCTTCAGCACATAACCACCAGACAGAGCCAAAATCTGCTAAAACGTCAATTTAGGAGTAGAGCCGTACGGAGTATAGTTCTGTCTGCACGTCTTGCTTAACTGTCTGTCTCACAGCGGGTGACTGGTAACAACTTATTAACAACAGGACGGTGCCATTAAGAATGCACTCTCGTGGGCGTTCTACTCATTACATATTTTTGTAAATCTAATCATTTACTCATACATCAATGGTATGCATGTATACCGAAATAGGATAATATTGGACCACTCCTTCTGGGTGCTCAACTTTTTTGGCCAGGCAGTGTAAATAAACTATAAATGAAGTTACCAATTGAAATGTTAATATTAAAGCCAAGACAAAAGACGATTGACGGATCGTCAGCCATCTTGACAGCCAATGAAAATCAAGTATCTCTCCAGTGTAAGTAAATTAACAAGGGAAGGGTGTGACAGTGTACCAGCTGCAAACAAAGAAATACACCAAATGAACCAAGTTTCAAACTTATTTTATTCATGTAGGTACAGTTCTTTTTAATTTTAAATTAATTTCGTGTGGCTATTTCTAGCTGAGTGCAGCCCTTGTAAGACAGACCCTCCGATGAGGGTGGGCGGCATCTGCCATGCGTAGGTAACTGCGTGTTATTGTGGTGGAGGATAGTGTTATGTGTGGTGTGTGGATTGCAGGGATGTTGGGGACAGCCCAAACACCCAGCCCCCGGGCCATTAGATTTAACCAATGAAGCTTAAAATCCTCGACCCGGCCGGGAAAAGAACCCGGGACCCTCTGAACCGTAGGCCAGTACGCTGACAATTCAGCCAACGAGTCGGACATGTACAGTTCTAATTTCATGGTTTAAATGTAGATTTTCGGCAAGTCTGAGGATTCTGTTCAAATCCCTGCTGGGAAACATGTAATGTAAGGGAACAAAGAGTGACGTCCCTCTGTTGATTCCCATTCAGCTTGGTAAAAAATAATCTAAAATTCTTAACAATCTCTTAGAACTGAATGATTTTCATTTAGTCACCCCGGCGAAGAATAGGCTTAGCCTCTGTGACAGAAGGCCATAAGCCCACCTAGGGTTTCAGAAACTTCTAGAAGGTTTGCAAGTCTATCGCCTCCTACCCTTTTGTTCATGGCCAATCATGTTCAACTTTTTCTTTTTACATTAAGGCCATTTAGCATAGGCACTTATTGCCAATGTTTATGTTCTTGTAAAAGAAAGTGAAAAACTGTTGAGCAGAAGATGAGTCCAAAACAGGGCTAAGTGACTGTAAATAACCTATTTTGAAGATTGTCAAGTATATCCTTGTGCGCTGTAAGAAATGCATGCCTCTGAGGGGCTGGGCTACAATACCTCTTGGAGCTCAGACTCCTATACAATGTTAACTAGTAAAGCAAACATGCTCTTATAAGATAGTGTACCTGTTCAGAGCTATAATGCTCTTTCCCTGTGCGTTACAGTGTTGATAATTCTCTCGAGTTCTGTACCTGTTTTTGGACTTTAAGTCACTATAGTTGGAGCTGACGAGATCATTATTATATTGTTACTGTTTATTCAGATATTCCATTTATCAAATTTTACAGAATAAAAAAGGAAAGACATACATTTTCAAAATTTAGTGCTTTAACTTATGCTCTGGTAATTTCCATGTCCTCCCTTTCACCCCGGCATCTTCTTACACCTCTGTAAGGCATGGAATTTCCGGAACAAGTGGTAGCAGAGCGTTGTTGAATGGGCCTGGACAAATCCCTTTTTGACGGCTTTTCTTAAAATTTGAAATTGTCACTAGATTTTGTTCGGTTTTGCGATTTTTCAGAATTTTGGCAAAATTCTATTATCATGTCTGGTCCTAGAGAGGTTATGGCTCCTTGGTACAGTATTTGGGCAAGGAAGACCTTATTTGTGAACTAGCTATTACAAGGTTTCATTCTGGTGGTACGGTTGCAACAGATGCATCTAGACTCAAATATTCTTTGGATTTGCCTGTTAGTATTCCTGGGTATGGAGAGAAGGAAGTTGGTGACGCTTTATCCACGATGACCACTAATATTGCAGACCTTGCTTCTGGTTTGAGTTTCCTTGCCCCCGGTTAACCAGCTCAAATGTGTTGGCTAGACTTTTATTTCTGTAATAGAGTAGGGGGTATATTGTCTCTTAAAATCACTGATGAACATTCAAGTATGGCTAACATCTTCGCACAACATATTTCTGAGCTGTCTAATAAAGTTAATTAATTGTTGTCTGGGTCTGCCAGTGGAAATAGTGAGTATGTTGCCCCATTAAATGTCACTAATGAAGAGGATCCGAACATGTCCTCAGATATTATGGAATCAGTCGAGCAACAACAAGCTTCTGCCCCATCTTAACAAATTGTAAATTCAGTTGGCAATCAACAACATCCTCCGCCATTTTTCATTAGTAATGCAGCTTACGACCCTCCTCAAACCCCGGCTGCCCCTCCGATGATATCTACATGTTTCAACAGATTACCCCATCATTTAGCCATTTTTCTTAAAGGGATTTCTAGATTTTCAGTTAACTCAACTAATTTTAATTTTGTGTGGCTGTCTCTAGCCGGGTGCAGCCCTTGTAAGACGGACCCTCCGATGAGTGTGGGCGGCATCTGTCGTGTGTAGGTAACTGCCTGTTATTGTGGTGGAGGATAGTGTTATGTGTGGTGTGTGAATTGCAGGGATGTTGGGGACAGCACAAACACCCAGCCCCCGGGCCACTGGAATTAACCAATGAAGCTTAAAATCCCCGACCCGGTCGGGAATCGAACCCGGGACCCTCTGAATCGAAGGCCAGTACGCTGACCATTTATCCAACGAGTCGGACAACTCAACTAATGATGTAATAACATTCTTAAGATTTCTAGTAGAATTTCAGGACCATGCCTTGGTGTTTGCCCTCTCAAATTCACAAATCTTACAGATATTTTATCCTTACACTGTTGAGATTCTATCAGATAAGGCGAAGGCGATATCGAAAGGAGTTCCATCGAAACATTTCACGTCCACTTGTTGGCAAACTTTATCCCTGCAAGAGCGTTGCCATCTTTAACTCGGAAAGAGTCCAAAGGCTAGATGAAAACCTAGCAGACTATATTCAGGATATTCAGTTCTACACATGAGTTTTTGCCTTGCATCATTCAGAAGGTCAAATTGTCCAGACTATCATTGAAGGGATTTCGCCATCTTATAGATCTTATTTATGTTTTGCTTCCCGCCCGCAAACGTTTACGACACTTGATGATATGTTCGTGTCCGGGGAAGGAGTAAGATATGTAGATACTCCGCGATTCGCTCGAGAACCACCACCTTCTTCTAATATTTCTAGGCCACCACCTCACCGAACCTTCTCTTCCCGCAAATGTTATGCGTGTGGGTTGGCGGAACATCTAAGAAATAAGTGTCCTCTATTAAAAGTTAACGGACCTAAAAATTGAGCGTCGTCTTATCAAGGATGTTTCATACACCTGGCTAAGAACGGTAACCCATCAAAGAATACACCTTCTTGTTCTACTTCTGGTTCTACCTCTGCTAACCACAGCAATAGAAAATGACTAGGGTGCCCAGCTGAGTCCTTTCACCTATGTGTTTCTCAAGACTCAACCCAGTTTAATTCTTGCATCGTACGTTCTGTAGAGGAAAGACCCTCCAAAACATCTTTCGAAGGTCCTAAAGAATGTCTCAAAATTTTCTCCGATACTCCATGATTCGTGTCCTTCCTCAAAATTGAAATAAATAACGAACCGGTCACGGCCCTTTTGGATTCACGTCTGCACGTCTTGCTTAACTGTCTGTCTCACAGCGGGTGACTGGTAACAACTTATTAACAACAGGACGGTGCCATTAAGAATGCACTCTCGTGGGCGTTCTACTCATTACATATTTTTGTAAATCTAATCATTTACTCATACATCAATGGTATGCATGTATACCGAAATAGGATAATATTGGACCACTCCTTCTGGGTGCTCAACTTTTTTGGCCAGGCAGTGTAAATAAACTATAAATGAAGTTACCAATTGAAATGTTAATATTAAAGCCAAGACAAAAGACGATTGACGGATCGTCAGCCATCTTGACAGCCAATGAAAATCAAGTATCTCTCCAGTGTAAGTAAATTAACAAGGGAAGGGTGTGACAGTGTACCAGCTGCAAACAAAGAAATACACCAAATGAACCAAGTTTCAAACTTATTTTATTCATGTAGGTACAGTTCTTTTTAATTTTAAATTAATTTCGTGTGGCTATTTCTAGCTGAGTGCAGCCCTTGTAAGACAGACCCTCCGATGAGGGTGGGCGGCATCTGCCATGCGTAGGTAACTGCGTGTTATTGTGGTGGAGGATAGTGTTATGTGTGGTGTGTGGGTTGCAGGGATGTTGGGGACAGCCCAAACACCCAGCCCCCGGGCCATTAGATTTAACCAATGAAGCTTAAAATCCTCGACCCGGCCGGGAAAAGAACCCGGGACCCTCTGAACCGTAGGCCAGTACGCTGACAATTCAGCCAACGAGTCGGACATGTACAGTTCTAATTTCATGGTTTAAATGTAGATTTTCGGCAAGTCTGAGGATTCTGTTCAAATCCCTGCTGGGAAACATGTAATGTAAGGGAACAAAGAGTGACGTCCCTCTGTTGATTCCCATTCAGCTTGGTAAAAAATAATCTAAAATTCTTAACAATCTCTTAGAACTGAATGATTTTCATTTAGTCACCCCGGCGAAGAATAGGCTTAGCCTCTGTGACAGAAGGCCATAAGCCCACCTAGGGTTTCAGAAACTTCTAGAAGGTTTGCAAGTCTATCGCCTCCTACCCTTTTGTTCATGGCCAATCATGTTCAACTTTTTCTTTTTACATTAAGGCCATTTAGCATAGGCACTTATTGCCAATGTTTATGTTCTTGTAAAAGAAAGTGAAAAACTGTTGAGCAGAAGATGAGTCCAAAACAGGGCTAAGTGACTGTAAATAACCTATTTTGAAGATTGTCAAGTATATCCTTGTGCGCTGTAAGAAATGCATGCCTCTGAGGGGCTGGGCTACAATACCTCTTGGAGCTCAGACTCCTATACAATGTTAACTAGTAAAGCAAACATGCTCTTATAAGATAGTGTACCTGTTCAGAGCTATAATGCTCTTTCCCTGTGCGTTACAGTGTTGATAATTCTCTCGAGTTCTGTACCTGTTTTTGGACTTTAAGCCACTATAGTTGGAGCTGACGAGATCATTATTATATTGTTACTGTTTATTCAGATATTCCATTTATCAAATTTTACAGAATAAAAAAGGAAAGACATACATTTTCAAAATTTAGTGCTTTAACTTATGCTCTGGTAATTTCCATGTCCTCCCTTTCACCCCGGCATCTTCTTACACCTCTGTAAGGCATGGAATTTCCGGAACAAGTGGTAGCAGAGCGTTGTTGAATGGGCCTGGACAAATCCCTTTTTGACGGCTTTTCTTAAAATTTGAAATTGTCACTAGATTTTGTTCGGTTTTGCGATTTTTCAGAATTTTGGCAAAATTCTATTATCATGTCTGGTCCTAGAGAGGTTATGGCTCCTTGGTACAGTATTTGGGCAAGGAAGACCTTATTTGTGAATTAGCTATTACAAGGTTTCATTCTGGTGGTACGGTTGCAACAGATGCATCTAGACTCAAATATTCTTTGGATTTGCCTGTTAGTATTCCTGGGTATGGAGAGAAGGAAGTTGGTGACGCTTTATCCACGATGACCACTAATATTGCAGACCTTGCTTCTGGTTTGAGTTTCCTTGCCCCCGGTTAACCAGCTCAAATGTGTTGGCTAGACTTTTATTTCTGTAATAGAGTAGGGGGTATATTGTCTCTTAAAATCACTGATGAACATTCAAGTATGGCTAACATCTTCGCACAACATATTTCTGAGCTGTCTAATAAAGTTAATTAATTGTTGTCTGGGTCTGCCAGTGGAAATAGTGAGTATGTTGCCCCATTAAATGTCACTAATGAAGAGGATCCGAACATGTCCTCAGATATTATGGAATCAGTCGAGCAACAACAAG
Organism: Anabrus simplex; assembly: GCF_040414725.1. NCBI lineage: Eukaryota > Metazoa > Arthropoda > Insecta > Orthoptera > Tettigoniidae > Anabrus > Anabrus simplex. The sequence goes on from NC_090269.1 coordinate 239,865,839, forward strand.
CTTCTGCCCCATCTTAACAAATTGTAAATTCAGTTGGCAATCAACAACATCCTCCGCCATTTTTCATTAGTAATGCAGCTTACGACCCTCCTCAAACCCCGGCTGCCCCTCCGATGATATCTACATGTTTCAACAGATTACCCCATCATTTAGCCATTTTTCTTAAAGGGATTTCTAGATTTTCAGTTAACTCAACTAATTTTAATTTTGTGTGGCTATCTCTAGCCGGGTGCAGCCCTTGTAAGACGGACCCTCCGATGAGTGTGGGCGGCATCTGTCGTGTGTAGGTAACTGCCTGTTATTGTGGTGGAGGATAGTGTTATGTGTGGTGTGTGAATTGCAGGGATGTTGGGGACAGCACAAACACCCAGCCCCCGGGCCATTGGAATTAACCAATGAAGCTTAAAATCCCCGACCCGGTCGGGAATCGAACCCGGGACCCTCTGAATCGAAGGCCAGTACGCTGACCATTTATCCAACGAGTCGGACAACTCAACTAATGATGTAATAACATTCTTAAGATTTCTAGTAGAATTTCAGGACCATGCCTTGGTGTTTGCCCTCTCAAATTCACAAATCTTACAGATATTTCATCCTTACACTGTTGAGATTCTATCAGATAAGGCGAAGGCGATATCGAAAGGAGTTCCATCGAAACATTTCACGTCCACTTGTTGGCAAACTTTATCCCTGCAAGAGCTTTGCCATCTTTAACTCGGAAAGAGTCCAAAGGCTAGATGAAAACCTAACAGACTATATTCAGGATATTCAGTTCTACACATGAGTTTTTGCCTTGCATCATTCAGAAGGTCAAATTGCCCAACTATCATTGAAGGGATTTCGCCATCTTATAGATCTTATTTATGTTTTGCTTCCCGCCCGCAAACGTTTACGACACTTGATGCTATGTTCGTGTCCGGGGAAGGAGTAAGATATGTAGATACTCCGCGATTCGCTCGAGAACCACCACCTTCTTCTAATATTTCTAGGCCACCACCTCACCGAACCTTCTCTTCCCGCAAATTTTATGCGTGTGGGTTGGCGGAACATCTAAGAAATAAGTGTCCTCTATTAAAAATTAACGGACCTAAAAATGGAGCGTCGTCTTATCAAGGATGTTTCATACACCTGGCTAAGAACGGTAACCCATCAAAGAATACACCTTCTTGTTCTACTTCTGGTTCTACCTCTGCTAACCACAGCAATAGAAAATGACTAGGGTGCCCGGCTGAGTCCTTTCACCTATGTGTTTCTTAAGACTCAACCCAGTTTAATTCTTGCATCGTACGTTCTGTGGAGGAAAGACACTCCAAAACATCTTTCGAAGGTCCTAAAGAATGTCTCAAAATTTTCTCCGATACTCCATGATTCGTGCCCTTCCTCAAAATTGAAATAAATAACGAACCGATCACGGCCCTTTTGGATTCAAGAAATGTTGGCTCTATTATTTCAGAAGAATGGTATTGCAAATTAAAGTTTTGTTGTAAACTTCCTGAATATGTTTCTTCTTCTGTAAAATGTGTTTCGGCTAATTCTTCTCCAGTAGAAATTTTAGCATTTATCCAGGTCGAAATTCGTATTTTTAAATTTACATGGAAGTTTAAGTTATTATTGCTGAAATGTTAGGGGTAAATTTCATGTCAAATTCCGGTATCGTGCTCCATGTTCAAAGTACATCCTGCACATTCACATTTAGAAGTAATTTCCATATACATCTTTTCAAATGTAATTCTGTATCGTCTTCAATGATTTCGCCTACCCAGAGCGAGATGTCGTTAGACAATAGCCATCTAACTGAGGATCAGCCTAATTGTATTAGTCAATTATGTCAGTCATTTTCCGACATGTTTTCGGAAAATCTTGGTGTAACTGACTTAATTTAATACAAAATAAAGTTTACGGATTCGGTTCCCGTGAGATTTCCTTCATACAGGCTATCTCCACCTAAAATGAATTCCCTCAAGGAAATCATAGAGCAAATGCTGAGGGATGGTATCATTCACCCCTCAAAGTCGCCGTAGTCTTTGGCCATTTTTCTTGTTCCGAAACCTCAAGGCGGCTTCAGGCCCATAATTGATTACAGGGAGTTAAATCGTAAGATTGTGATACAATCAGTATCCCTTCCCAACTTGCATTCACGTTTTTCTTGGTTTCGTAAGGCTAAGTTCTTCATCATCTTAGATCTTAACCTAACCTACAATATAATCAGATACCTCGGGCGGAAGAATAGAAACATCTGACTACTTTCGCTAGCGACTGGAATCTGTATAAATACATCCGCGTGCCTTTTGTGCTCCCAACGGGCGCGGCGGTTCTTACTAGGCTGCTGGATAGGTTCTTCTCCGATATTAAATTTGAATATCTGTATCATTATCGAGATAATGTTATTTTCTCTAAAAACTTTGAAGAACACTTAGCTCATCTTGAGGAAGCTTTAAAATGCCTTCGTAAAGCTGGATTGATGGTCAAGTCGTTCACCTCTAATTTATTTCGTAAGTTCTGTTTCGGTCTCTCTATCTCACATGTTACGACGTCTGCGTACTACCCACAGCCGTCTCTAGCTGAGCGAGTTAATCTTAAACTTCGATCTGCCCTTATTGCTTTCCACTACAAGAACCATTCTCGTTAGGACACTTTCTTACACTGGTTATCATTAGCCTTTAACTCGGGCGTTCATGTGCCCCACAAGTTTTCTCCAATTTCTCTTAAGTTTGTCCCAAACACTCCTTTGTCAAATTTGTAATAGATCAATGAGCTTTTGTCAGAGACAATAGATCCAGAAAATATCGGGTATTTATGGAGAAAAGCTAGAAATAAAGGCCTCTCACCAGAGATTATAAATGAGGTATGACCGTGGACGATGAACAACAAATTTAAAATTTGGAGATAAGGTCATGGTTAAAAGATTTCATGAACCTTGTATTATCCTCGATTATCTTACTCCTGTCACCCTCTTGGTGAATAATCCGGAGATCGAAAGAATTTTAGCGTCCAACTGTCTCAAGTGAAACCTGTGTGGGGACCTTTGCTTTTTCATTATATGCCACCAAGTGATGGCGTTGCTCTTTCCTTAACATCTTATTAGTTTAAGTTTTATGTAAGCAAGTTAAAATAAGGGGGCCTTCTCCCCCTGTGGATTGTGAAAATTGGTAGATATTTAAGTTATATCCTAAGTTAACTTGCATTTTTGTTTAAGTAATTTTGTAAACACCTTCCCTTCAATAATTTCATTACCATTCTGCCATTACCGCCCATGCCTCCAAACCTGAGTCAGAAACTCCGTGCACTCGTCCTCCAAAGCCGCCAACCTTATCTGCATTACATGTAAGTCTGTCATTGAGTCAGTTACTGTTGCCCCAAAATACAGTGTTACAGTGCCTTACTTTTAAGTGAGGCCACGTCGTGTCAAACTGGGAAAGACACCGGCGCGGAGTATGGGACCGCCTTGTTCCGCCCGTATCTCCGTCTAAAGTGCCTCCTTTGGGCCTGCCATCTTTGGGAGTGGCATGGAAGCTGGACTCCAACCGCCTACTATATCCTTGGGCCGAACAATGCTACTTGGTCCCTTGTGACCCTCGGCTTGGCTTCTCCTCACAGTATATGGGAGGATGGTATCTCAGGGTACCTTGGGGGTCCGGCAGACCCCATCCTCACGTCGGCAGCGGTGGTTGCTCTTGCCATCACCTCTGGGCGCAACATCCCGGACTTCTACTACTTCGCAAATACCATCAAGATTAACTTACTTCAAAAAACAAACTAAAACGGACTTTCTATCAAAGTATTCTCCAACTTATATTTGTCTTCTCAAAATGTGTATGTTGCAAGATTCAATATTTCAGAGCTGTTCATACTGTGGTAAAACCTTACGGAGTTGAGGTCTGTACCGGGGGTACACCTTCTCCATCCAGTTAAACTGCGCGCTTTCTGTAAGGCCGTCTATGTAATTGAACTATGACTAAAGTTATGCAAGACACTTAGGATTGCAACTGTTAGATGTCTTTACCATCGGCCTAAGTGCCCCCTTGGCGGGATTAAGGACAATTAATTCTTAACGGAAGGTTTCTTTTCACTGTTACCTAAATTTAGTTTTTGAAGATTGTTTGTTCTTGTGTCAAGGGTGTCAACACTTCTGCCTCCCTCAACTTCTGTATTTCGCAACCAATCAAAACGTTTGGGAATATTTTCTCTAGCCAATTAAAATTGGGGATGTGTACAGGCATCAAGCCTATCTGTAAAGAGTTCTGGAAATTTCCCCTCGAAATGCTATAAAAGCTGGGCGCTTTAGGGCTGTGTCGTCATTTCCATCGCTCCAGTTGGTTGTGTGCGGCGTATACTAAGGAGGCAGCGACCAAGTCGGTGTTCGGAAGGCCCAGCAACTCAAGGTAATGGCAATATGTTCTAAACATGTGATAGCTCTGGCAGGCAGCTGGAGGGATATGTTTCAAACTTCTTTTATCCACGTAAAGTTCAAATTTCATGGTTTAAATGTAGGTTTCCGGCAAGCCTGAGGTCTCTGTGATGGAACAAAGACTGATTCCCCTCTGTTGATTCCCATTCAACTTGGTATGGGGTGACTAAAATTGCTAATCATCTCTCTTGGAATTTAATATTTTTCATTTAGTCACCCCGACGTAGAATAGCTTAGCCTCTGTGTCAGAAGCCCATAAGCCCACTTAGGATTTTAGAGACTCCTATAAGGAGTGTAAGTGTATCGCCTCCTACCCTTTTGTTCATGGCCAATCATGTTCACCCTTTTCCTTTTCTACATTAAGGCCATTTAGTATGGACACTTATTGCTCCTGTTTATGTTCCTGTAAAAGAAAGCGAAAAACTGTTGAGGAGAAGATAAGTCAAAACAGGGCTAAGTGACTGTAAATAACCTATTTTGAAGATTGTCAAGTATATCCTTGTGCGCTATGAGAAACGCATGCCTCTGAGAGGCTGGACTACTTACCTTCCGGAGCTCAGACTCCTAGACTATGTTAACCCGCGAGTGGTCGCTATATGAGATTTTCTCTCACATCATTTTTTATTGTGATATTACTTCACAGTGATGAAAGGGAGGTAATTGTTCCCTCTTCTAGCTGAGTTTATAACTGTCGTGAGTAGAGAGATTCACATTTGAAGGGTAAGCACCCCCTCCCCTAGTCAGAACAAAGGTTCATATGTGTCCGTGCGCGCTGCGTGAGACTTTCTTTCATTGCGCGACCAATGACGTTGGTGTTATGTTCAATTGGAGCGGGAAACTTACTCCTGTTGTACGCGTTAGTATTTGTATTATGAGCACTTCTTGTTTTTGAAGATGTTATTGTGTTCAGAAACATTACTTTGTACGTAAATATTACTAGATATAATGCATGTGTGAGATTTCATTTTTTACAACTTCGGGACGGAAGTTATTTTTATGTACATTGCATATGTTATTTTAAGTAGTAATTTGTGTCTTTAAAAACAGCTAATCATATCATTTTTATGTCCGGCTCCATGGCTAAATGGTTAGCGTGCTGGACTTTGGTCATAGAGGTCCCGGGTTCGACTCCCGAGAGGGTCGGGAATTTTAACTATAAATGGTTAATTTTACTGGCACGGGGGCTGGGTGTATGTGTCGTCTTCATCATCACTTCATCCTCATCACAATGCGCAGGTCGCCTACGGGAGTCAAATCAAAAGACCTACACCTGGCGAGCCGAACTTGTCCTCGGACATTCCCGGCACTAAAAGCCATACGCCATTCCATTTTTGTTATTTCATTTTTATAGAAAATATATAAGGTAGAACTTGCGTTTCATTTCAGCAGTATATTTCAGCGTTACGCCCCAAAAAATGTGCAAAATGTCGTACTACTTTAATGTGAGAGAAAGTCTCACGCGCGACGACTCACGTTACATTTCTGCTAGCGACCAGTCGCGGGTTAACTAGTGGAGCAAACAAGCTCTTATAAGATACTGTACCTGTTCAGAGCTATAATGCTCTTTCCCTGTGCGTTACTGTGTTGATAATTCTCTCGACTTCTGTACCTGTTTTTGGACTTTAAGGCACTGTTGTTGGAGCTGACGAGATCATTATTTCATTGTTACTGTTTAATCATATATTCCATTTATCCAATTATGAAGTAGAAAAAAAGGAAGGAAAGACATACATTTTCAAAATTTATTGTTTTAACTTATGCTCTGGTCATTTCCTTGTTCGCCCATTCACCCGGCACGTTCTTACACCTCTGTAACCCACGGAATTTACGGAACACTTACCACTTTCATGCTTTCCAGTGTCTGTAATTCTCTTCTCAATCATCTTTCAAGACCAGAGTTCGGATGTGATGAATAAGGCCATGGATATGACCTTAATTTTAAGCTCCTCATATTTGAATATCACTGGTGAGTTTTACTGTTTCATTTGTTGAAACTGCGCAGGGCTTTGTGTCATTAGATGCTTTGTTTGAAATTATGTGTAATGCTGTTTCATTTGTTGAATCTTGAGTGACACAAACAGGAACATATTATCCTATTAAAGTTGTTTACACACATTAACTGGTAGATGCGACAATTTTACTGCAGTATGTTTTCTACGTGAGCTGAAGTTTCAAAAGTGTTTTACGTCTCACCATATAATAAACCAGTCACTGAGAAGTCACTTAAGCTTTCTATAGTGTGTTCAAATTGTTTGTGATTCATATATTAATAGTAAAGATAGTAAACATACTTCATTACCTCGCATTCTTTAAGAGGCTCATACACAGAGTTGTTAAGAATCATTAAGATTATATGACCATGAGAAAATCATGCCCAATATACCAAAGAAAGATGCTGGTACATTAAATTAAATCCAGACAATGACTGTGAAGGATAAGTTAGACAGGTATGTGAGTTCTGTGGTAAACAAAGCTTTTAAAATTCACATAAGGCACACCCTGCTGAACTTAGTTAGTTAATTGTCTCAAAATATACCCCCATCTCGTCATTAGAGAGGTTTTGTCTCCTCATCAGGAACCCATATCAATACTTCACTGATCGATGGCTGTCTAACGTGTGTTAAATTGATGAAATCAGACTGCTGTGTGGCATTTCTGCATTTGAGTAAAGCTTTCAATTATGGTGGTCATGAGCATATACAACGATCACTGGTTAGGACGAGATGCCCTGTGACCTAAGAAAATTGGTAGTAAACTTGTTGGTAAATAATCAGGCCCATATCGAGATCTCTTTGACCAAAGCCAAACCAATACCGGTAGGAAGAGGTGTCCCTCAGGCCAGGGCACTCTCGCTGACTCTATTTAACTTGGCTATTGATGAGATCATTAAAGACTTAAGAGATGCCGAACTCTCTGCAAGATACAGATTCTCACTGGGTCCTTCTCTGAGAAATCTTTCAACTATGGCATTTGCAAACGATGTTGCTTTCATAGGCAGTAATGAGGTTGGTATGTAACATCTTATCAGTCTAGCTGATAACCATCTTGCACTTCTTGGTCTAGCCGTTAACCTTCATAAGTGCAAATTGTTCTGCATTAAGGATGGTAACCTAACACCAATGGATGTGATATTCACCAATGGCTCTATCATAAAATCTACAACACATTCGTAAGAACGCATCAGATACTTGGGAATTAATTCTCATAATGAAATTGTTTTTGATGATTGTGGCATCATCTAAAACTTAGCAAAGAATATTTTCTCTCCTCTACTAAATCCGGACAAGGAGATTTCAATAATGAACCAATGTATCTGGGGCACAGCATCATATGCACCGTTAAAAAATTAAAATATATATTTTTAGAGGGCATTGATAAGATTGTGAAAGGAACTGGCTGGAATTCCTCATAATTGTCCTGATGGAACGCTCTAAAAGAGTATCGAGGCCTAGCGCTGGTGAGGGCCATCTGGGAAGCCTCAATTCAGCACACTAATACATGTAATAACTTGCTACAGTCAATGACCTCGTTTACACTTCCTCACATATATTACAGCAGAAAAGGATTTAGCCCTATCTAACCTAAACACCTTGGCAACCGAAGCCATTGGTTGGATTGGTAGATGAATACGGAAGGAGCTTCGAGATGACGCCTTTCAAGATCTGGACAAGGCATACCTTAAGAGGCAAGGGAGTCGTTCAGTACTCAGAAGTCCAACAAACTAATTAATAAAAAAGGGATTTTATGCTCAGCATGGAACAATGCTCTAAAGATGTCATGCAATATTACAGCGGGTCGCGAAATACCGGGTCGATATTCCAGCACAATCCCCTGCCGTTTCCCAGACTGCGGCGAGATTGGATTTCTTGAACACGTGCTGGACTTATGCCCCAAAGGTAAATTGCTGGTGAATGCAAGACATCACAAAGTGAGCAGTGCTTTAGCCTCATCTCTGAGATCGTCAGGATGGGAAACCCGTGTAGAAGTGTATACTGTTGAGTCCGCTAAAGGATCTTTTGGAAGAGCTGATATTATCGCAGTAAACCGGCGCACCGGAAAAGCTGTTGTAAAAGGTCAAACAATTCGTTTTGAAAGGGATTAACATCAGTCACCCGAAGTCAATCAGGAAAAGAAGTCTATCTACGAATCTTGCCTACCATACCGCTCTGATCATTACCATTTTCCACTGAAAAACTGGTGTGTTATAGGACTACTGTTTGGAAGTAGGGGTGCTGTGCCACTGTTGACCTGGAAACGTATGAAAAGCCTCGGATTGCCTTTAATTTGGGTAAATTACATCATCTTAAGAATTAGTAAGGATTCACTAAAATTTGTATGTATTTCACATGTTAGGGAGTACTAAACTGTACCGTATTAAAGTATGGACTGTGATATTCAACAATACAAAAAACTGTGTTCTTGTTTCGGGACCCCGATGGTCATTTATTATTTGTAGGCTGAAATCTCTCTTGAAGACTAAATCAAATATAAACATTACTGAAGTCATTAGATTAACCTCGTTTTCCCTACTGCTATCCAAACCACTTTCCATCTATAGGGCGTTAATATCTTTCTCTTCGGAAACACAATTTTTAACAGAGCTTCCGTTAATAAGAAAATTGCCTTAATTATAATATAATGTGATACATTTTTTTATTTTTGCTAGTTGCTTTACGTCGCACCGACACAGATAGGTTTTATGGCGACGAGTAATGTGATATAATAGTTCAGCAATGCTATAGTATAGATGCCAATAAACACGTCGACAATACTATTTATTTGTAGTCCGGTCACACTCCGAAATATTTCTCCTAAGGTTTTTAAGTACCGTACGTAGTACTCCTTCATACGAAGTATCAATAGACTGTGCGGTGATAAAAAACATACGTCATATTCAGTTAAAGAGTGAAACTTGTGTCTCTCATTATTATTATTATTATTATTATTATTATTATTATTATTATTATTATTATTATTATTATTATGGAATTTCCATGGCTCACGGAGATGTAAGAACGGCTGGCTTGAATGGGTGGACAAGGAATTAATTAGAGCATAACTTAACACAACAAATTTTGAAATTTTATTTCTTTCCTTTTTTAATTTAAAACTGATAAATAGAAAATCTGAAAGAACAATAAAAGTTTGAGCTCGTCAGCTCCAACAACAATGAATTAAAGTCCAAAATCACGTACAAAACTCGAGAGAGTTACAAATGCTAATTTACACAGAAAAGAGCTGGGTTGCTCTTGAGACATCAAATTTTATAAGAGCTAGAAAGCTCCACGAAACTACCCTTTGTAAGAGTCTCTGCTGCAACTATATCATAATCCAACCTCGCAGAGGCATCAGTTTCTAATAGCGCACACACGACCTGTTGGTTGTCCTTAATTAAATAATTTACACAATGTAGCACCGAGGTGGGCTTATCTATTGATTAACAGTTTGTAACTTTCTGTTCCTCAAGGGAACTTCACACCAGAAAAAATTACCAAATAAACAGGGGCATGAGAGGCCATACGAACTGGCCTTAATATAAAAAGAAAGGGTTGGTTGTAACCGGCCATATACAAACTGCAAAGGAGGCAAAACATTTGCACTCCTTCTAGAAATACTTAAAACCTTAAGTGGGCTTATTGCCCAATGACACAGAGGCTAAGCCTATTCTACAGCGGGGTGACTAAGTAAGAAATATTAAAGCCAAATAAGTGTTAAGAATTTTAGAGGTTTAGAAACTTTAGTCACCCCATACCAAGTTGAACGGGAATCAACAGAGGGTAATCACTCTTTGTTCCCCTACATTACATATTTCCCAGTAGGGAATAGAACAGAGTCCAAAAACTGGCCAAAAATTCTATATTTAAACCACCAGATTTAGAAATTTACATGAAATATATTTACATATAGCTTCACAGAAAAGGCTGGGGTGAATCCTGCCATAATGGATATTATAATTGAACTTCAAACTTATATTGATAAAGGTTACAAGACTGCTGACTTGTTTATTGATTTAAAAAAGGCTTTTGATTATGTTAGCAATGAACTTGTGATACACAAACTGGAAAAGGCAGGTGTGAGAGGTCCCTCACTGTTCTAGTTTAAAAATTTCTTTTCCGACAACAATATGTTCAGATTGGCATGAATAAAAGTGAACTACAAAATATCTCCTTTGGTGTACCACAAGGTTCCATATTGGGTTCAATTTGGTTTCTCATATATAATATATTAGTGGCATATCCCTGTGCTCTTTTAAGGGTAAAATATAACTTCTGGCAAATGATACTTCACTATTCTATTCATCAAATTCTGATAATGAAATAGTTGCAGATACCCAGCATGACTGTCATATCTTAGATGAATGCTGGGAAAAAATATCCTAACAGGTAATTACTCAAAAACTGTCCGTATGATATTCCATAAATCACAAAATGACCTAATTTAAACTGCGAATATATTATTTGGTACCTCGAAGTTGCAATGGGTTGAAAAAGTTAAGTATCTTGGACAAATAACTGATAGCGTTCTCTCCTGGACACCTCATATATTAAACTCAAAAAGTAAAATCTCTGTCTTGGTTGGTATCATTGGCAATACTAAGTACCTACTAACAACTGACACTCTTCGTCTACTTTATTTCACAATGATACTATATCGACTTTCTTACTTATGTTTCACTTGGAGCAAAGCAACCCAAAATAACTTAAATAATTTGGAGTCTTACAAAACAGGATTATTAGATTTTTATATGAATTCCATACACTGTATTCTCGAAATAAAATGTAATCTGAAACCAATATATTACCACATAAGAAATTAATCTCATTAAATGCATCACTTCTTATTAATAAAGTCTTGCATAGTACAATGTTCACAACTCTGAATTTCCTAAAGTCACTGTCATCCATTCATATAATACAAGGCAAAAAAGTAAATTACATGTTTTTCAAAATTATACAACAAGATTTGGCACTAAGGGAGTGCAAAACTTACTAATATCTGAATATAACAGCGTTGGTGACAATATAGCGAACATCTCTAAAACTGTGCCATTTCGTAATAAGCTTAAAGGTACCTCTTAGGCACTATCAATGTGTAACAGTCATTTCTCTTATATTTTTTATTTCAAAAGTCACCTTAAAAGTCGAAAAAGTTGTTTCTCCTTTATTGTTACTTTGATAATAATCCACTTTCTTAATATAATTCTCCCCATTAGGTAAATAGTGATACTCAAAGCATATGTAAAACCACTATTATTACTCTTTCACTTTTAGACCTTAGACCTTAATCCTCCATTGTCGTGATTATCTATGTATTGTACCTCTTGACAGAGCTCTTGCCCTCTGGAACCCTATTTATCCATAAAACAAAAAACAAAAAATATTTACAAAATTCTGAGAGGTTGATTGATATCGGAGAAGGAACCAGCAAAGGTGTTGACAACTTTGATACATGAACAAAACAATCTTCAAAAACTAAGGTTAGCCAATGGTAAAAATCAATTTTCCCTTAAGAATTAATTATCGTTGATCCCGCCAGAAGGGGCACTTAGACCAATGGTAGAGACAGTTGAAAACCAAACTATCTTGTAATACATCAGTTCAAGGTAGATTACCTAGATGGCATTATAGAAGGCTCGCAGTTTAACTGGCCGGAGAAGGTATAACCCCGGTACAATTATTATTATTATTATTATTATTATTATTATTATTATTATTATTATTATTATTATTATTATTATTCAGCTACCAAGGAAGAAGAGAGACCTAATGCTCGCAAGAAGGAAAAGCAAGACCATCCTTAACTCCAAAGTTATTGGACCAACTGAAGGAGGGAAGGTACTTGTCACGGAGCAACTGTCCCCTTACATGGCTAATCTTCGCTGGGAGGCATGGAGACAGGCGGACATCAAAGGATGGAAGTACGTATGGGTGAAGCAGGGAAAGCTGTTCGCTAGAAAGGAAGAGAAAACTACTCCGGTAAGAATTCTTTCAAAAAAAGACATTGAAAAAATCCAGTAACTGGCTGAAAATATCAATATTTAATTTTACTCTAGTGTATCTTAAATTTAGTTATGGATGTTAGTTACATTGATAGTTGTAGTTTATTACTAGACTCAAAGGTATACAATAATTGTGATGAATGGCTACAGCTGACAAAGAAACAAGAAAGTGAAATGTCCCTACTTCATATGAATATAAGATCAATTAGAAAATATTGGGATCAGATGGTTATAATATTAAGACACAGCAGGCCACTGGTAGATGTGCTAATATTTAGTGAAATAAATGTAAATAATGAAATGGAAATTGAGCAGTATGAGTTAGAAGGATATAGTATGCATTATTCAATAAGAAATGTTTCTAGGGGTGGGGGAATAGTCATTTTTGTCAAGGAAGGGTTCATATTTAAAGAAAAGAAATGTATAACAAATCAATTTCAAAATTTATCAGGGGAAGTTTGGATTAATGGAACACTATATGGGATCATTATGGCAGTATACAGACCACCTGACTATAATCCAAAGGATTTTGTGGAGGAGTTAGATCTTCATTTACATAGTATGAATGCCAGAAACTTAATAATTATTGGGGACATGAACATAGATATTCTGAAAGACAGCAGAGTCACATCCTTGTACAATAATGTGCTAGCAGATCATCAGTTAGTTCATTGCATTAACAAGTTCACAAGGGAAGAATATGTAAATGGAAAACTAACACAATCCTGCATCGTCCATGCATTGATTAGGAGTGTGAAAAATGTAAGAGATTCTTCTGTAATTCAGACTAAAGTTTCTGATCATTATATAATAACTGTACAGATATCATATGATACTAAGTGTAATAAATATGTTCCAAGTGAAAAAGTTATAGATAACATACAGGAAAGGGTGAGTAAATCCATGTTAAGAACAGAAATAGAAATTATTGCAAAAGAAATAAATGAGAACATGAGTTCAGATGATATATACATGAACATTTGCAATGCAGTTAACAAGGCAACTATTGAAACGAAGGATAGAAAAAAACAGAAGAGAAGGAAAGACTCTCAACCGTGGCTGACGGGTGCTATAATAGAAAAAATCAAAGGGACAGACTTTTCAAAAGATGGAAAAATGCATCAAATTTAAATCCAGAAAATAAGGAAAATTTAAGGAGGTTATATAAAAGAATGAGGAATGATATAATAGCTGATATTCAAAAAGCAAAAAGAAAGTATTACAGATTGCAGTTTGAAAGTTGTAGAGGGGACATGAAGAAAACTTGGGAAGTATTAAATGATGTGCTAAAGACTAAAAAGAAATGGACAATAGAAGAAACGGTAAGACATTATTTAGGAAGGCAAGACTCACTAGAAAATATAGTTGATAACTTTTCAAAAACATTTTCAGAACAGCTAGACAAGGTAGTACATGAATGTAGAGTACAACGAAGACCATTGCCTAATACAGAGAGACTTTCATCATTTTATCTACCACTAGCAAGTAGGCCTACAGCAGATATAGCACACATAATTGAAGGAATGGACATAAATAAATCACCAGGCATGGATAAATTAACAGTTAAACATCTGAAAGATAACATAGACATAATAACACCAGTAATACAGAAGCTAATCAATAAAATAATAGAGACAGGTATTTTCCCAAAGGATCTGAAGACTGCCATAGTGAGACCTATTTACAAGCAAGGTTCACATTTACAGTATGGAAACTATAGACAGATATCTATTCTTCAAACTATAGGTAAAGCAGTTGAAAGATACATTGCTGATCACCTAATCTCATATTTAGAAAAATTTAAAATTATTGATGAACATCAATTTGCTTATCAAAAACACAAGGATACAAGTAATCTTCTTGAGGAATTCTCCAATTTGATCAATGGGAAGCTAAATCAAGGTATGCACATTTTAGCTATGTTTATTGATTTCTCAAAGGCATTTGATTCAATTTCCCATGAAAAAATTATTGCAGCCTTAAGCAAAATTGGGGTAAGAGGAACACCACTAAAAGTTTTTGAAAGTTATCTGACTGACCGAACGTATAGGGTAAAAATTGATAATATATATGGAGAAATAACTTCTATTAAAAGAGGTGTTCCACAAGGAAGTATCCTAGGACCCATTTTGTATATTATTTTTGTCAATGATATAAGCTCATGTTTTAAAAAATGTAAATATTTCATGTATGCAGACGATAAACTAATTGTATCAGTACATAAAAACCCAAAAGTAGCAGAGAAGCATTTACAAATGGAGTACAACTACTTTCAAGAATGGTGCCATGATAAGGGTCTAATAATTAACACTTCTAAAACAAAAGTCTTGTACATTTCTACCCCAGAAATGCAAAGAGAAAACATTAAGATAACAGGCCATTCAGTTCAGTGCATTCACGATGGTGAACAAAAATCATGCAATTGTGACTATGTAATAGAGGAAGTTGATAACATGAAATATTTAGGTATAGTAATAGATAGATATTTTTCATGGAAGCAACATATTAATAAGTTGTGTGAAATACTGAGGCTAAGCTTGTTCAAAATGCAAATGGTTAAGTATATAATACCTCATGATAGCTTAAAATTGGTTTATCATTCACTTGTTGAGTCACTTATATCATATGGTGTAAGTGTATGGGGATCAGCTTCTGTTACACACATAAACATGGTACAAATGTTACAAAATCGCATTGTCAAACCATTCTTTTGGTATGAAAACAGAGGAATATTTAGCTTAAGTGAGGATATGTTAACAGGGATGTACCAGAAAGAAAGGTTCTTGAGAGTTAAACAACTTTATATGTACAATATAATTAAAGAAAATTACTGGAAGCCACAATATAGAATTGTTAATGAACATACACATGGAACAAGACTGAGCCATATAAGTTATTTTCAGGTCATGAGGTACTACAACAAATATGGATCCAGAACACTGCAAGTTGTAGTTCCTAAATTTTTGAACAAGTTGCCCTCAGAATTGACACACTTGAAAACCAAATAACAACTAAAAAAACATGTGAAACTATGGATCATAGATAATAAAATTACAGTTTAAATATTTGTTCATGAATGAAAAATGTACCAAAGACTTATCTACTTTGAGTGATACTTTCAGGGATTAAGAAAAACTCACACCACAGGACAAAATTACAATGCTAATGTAAATATACATACCTTATTAATGTTGTAAACAGTAAGTATTGCAACAATGTATACAAATGTGAAACAACTACACCGGCAGATAAGCACATCGAGTGCTTTGCAGGTGTAAATAATTGCAAAGATAATGTATAATATCCTACTGCATATTTGCAAATGTATTTTAGATAAGTTATAAAATAAATAAATAAATAAATAAATAAATTATTATTATTATTATTATTATTATTATTATTATTATTATTATTATTATTATTATTATTATTATCTTATTTATTTACTACAATTTTGACATCAGAACATGGAGGATTCATTCTCTCAATCAACTAGTTCATTAATCATTTCCAGTCACCCATTCATCGACTCATTCATGTGTTCACACATTTCCTTTCACTCAACCCCCAGCTGACACACATTCACTCTCTCTCTCTCTCTCTCACACACACACACACACACACACACACACACACACACACACATGCGGAAGTTTACAGAAACAACGTTTCTCTTTATATAAATCTGTAGATGCAGAGAGGATATTTCGGAGAAAGGTCTGATCAATTTGTTTGGCTATTGTTTCGATGATGGGGGCTTTATGAGATGGGAGGTGGAATAACTGCCAGTACATTTTTCCGCACGCCGCTCTACTCTCTGCGGCTTATTCATTCTTTCCACTGTTGTGAGTTGCCTATGAGGTAGCTGTTCCTCTACAACACATTTAGTTTGGGCAATTCCCATGTTAAGAGCAATAGGTACGGTATCAAAGTTTAGAAGAATTCTGACCACGTAGCGATGTTGTTCAAATCCTGTGCAGTCCAGATCGCGTAGCCTATAGTCCGGAGTAAGAAACAATCCGGTATATAGAGAGAATCAGTATATTTTTGACAGTTTCTGGATGCTGTCGATTGAGAAAAAGTTAAGAATATCCCTGATTTTTGTATATCAACCAAACTGTCTATTAGGTTATCAGCTCAAAGGCTGATTAAATCCTCAAATAGTACCACCAGAGGTTATGTAATAATATCGAAATAGAAAAAACCGATAGCGGCACTAAAAGGCGTACCAAGCGAGGTAAGAAGTGAGGTAGTTTGGCATTGCCTTCCTCACTGACCAATATGACTGACCCTATAGCCCAATCCACATGGGGATAGTTTACTGGAGTCAAGTAGGCCCTACTTGAAGCAAGTCGACTTTCCTTCAACTTTCCGCGTAGGATTATGTCAGGACCATTCAAGTTGTTACTTTCCTTGCAAGTAAATTTGAGTTGCCGAGCCGTCAACTTTTGCATCTACTTTACCGTCACGTGACTGGCTTTACTCCATTAGTTGACCCGTCTGAATGCCGACTTGTAGGCAAATCAACTTGAAAACAGAGCACGTGCATTTCTCTCGAGGTTTTTACTATATTTGTTGGTATATAATAAAGGGTTTAGGAAAGATTATTCCACTGAAGCCCATCTTGTAGGATTCCAGCAATTGGACTGCATCGCGATTGGCATGTCTAAGGCATTTTGATAGGGTAGATCATGGGAGACTACTGGCAAAAATGAGTGCAATTGGACTTGACAAAAGAGTGACTGAATGGGTGGCTCTGTTTCTAGAAAATAAAACTCAGAGAATTAGAGTAGGTGAAGCTTTATCTGTCCCTATAATAATTAAGAGGGGAATTCCGCAAGGCAGTATTATTGGACCTTTATGTTTTCTTATATAATATATCAATATGTTAAAGAAGTGGAATCAGGGATAAGGCTTTTCGCAGATGATGTTATTCTGTACAGAGTAATAAATAAGTTACAAGATTGTGAGCAACTGAAAAATGACCTCGAAAATGTGAGATGGACAGCAGGCAATGGTGTGGCGATAAACGGGGTTAAAAGTCAAGTTGTGAGTTTCACAAATAGGAAAAATCCTCTCTGTTTTAATTACTGCGTTGATGAGGTGAAAGTTACGTTTGGGGATCATTGTAAGTATCTGGGTGTTAATATAAGGATCGATCTTCATTGGGGTAATCACATAAATGGGATTGCAAATAAAGGGTACAGAGCTCTGCACATCGTTATGAGGGTTTTTAGGGGTTGAAGTAAGGATGTAAAGGAGGGGGCATATGACTCTCTGGTAAGACCCCCACTAGAGTATGGCTCCAGTGTATGCGACGCTCACCAAGATTACTTGATTCATGAACTGGAAAAAATCCAAAGAAAAGCAGCTCGATTTGTTCTGGGTGATTTCCGACAAAAGAGTAGCCTTACAAAAACGTTGCACTGTTTGGGCTGGGAAGATTTGGAAGAAAGAAGACGAGCTGCTCGACTAAGTGGTATGTTCCGGGCTGTCAGCGGGGAGATGGCGTGGAATGACATTAGGAGACGAATAAGTTTGAGTGGTGTCTTTAAAAGTAGGAAAGATCACAATATGAAGATGGAATTCAAGAGGACAAATTGGGGCAAATATTCGTTTATAGGAAGGGGAGTTAGGGATCGGAAAAACTTACCAAGGGAGATGTTCAATAGATTTCCAATTTATTTGCAATCATTTAAGGCAAGAGTAGGAAAACAACAGGTAGGGAATCTGCCAGCTGGGCAACTGCCTTAAATGCAGTTCAGTAGTGATTGATGATTGGTTGAACGAATACTTCTAACAATAAGTGGAATGCAAACCAAATATTACATTTTCTCGACATTTATGAACATATAAGGTAACAAATCCTCTCCAGCTAGTTCTTTGAAGAAGTTTTTAGATGCAACATGCAAAGCCCTTCTACTAATCCAACCGGGAGAGTTTGCCGTGTGGTTAGGGGCACGCGGCTGTGGGTTTGCATCCGGAAGATAGTGGGTTTGAATCCCACTGTCGGTGGCCCTGAAGATGGTTTTCTGTGGTTTCCCATTTTCACACAGGCAAATGCTGGGCTGTACCTTAATTAAGGCTATGGCCGCTTCCTTCCAAATCCTAGGTCTTTCCTATCCCATCGTCGCCATAAGACCTATCTGTGTCGGTACGACGTAAAGCAACTTATTGAACAAATATTATTATTAAACTACGTCACGCCTTGTTCGTTTACCCAAAACTTAACCCTGAATAAACTCTGTGCCACTTATAAATAGGGTTGCCACCGTCCCGCATTTTATGAAAAATAACGTGTCCCATGTTATCTGTAGCCCTTTATTTTCAACAACAAAATTTAAGAACCAAGTGATTCAAGAAGGAAAAATAAGCCGGGGGGGGGGGATTTTTTGAAAATAATATTCGAGCAAAGCTATATAAGAGTTAAGTCTGAAGAATAATATTCCCTTTTCTCGTTTTGAAGGTACAGTCGAAGGTCTTCAGTTAACTGAGGAGGTTGAAATGGAAGAAATCTAAGAAGAGTTCCTCATTTTGGAGACACCTTTTTGTACATCCTGGAAAGGAGTTGGAGATACATTGCAGAAATGGGTAAAAATTGTAACGGTTCAAATCCCGTTACAAGATGATATCTGTATTTTTATTATTGTATGACTTTATCTGTATTTTATTATTATTATTATTATTATTATTATTATTATTATTATTATTATTATTATTATTATTATTATTATTATTATTATGTCAGTATTATTATTATGTTATCTGTGATATTTTACTATTATTGTAATTATCCGTTTTATTCAATTTTGCAATTGCCTGTTGCTTGCAAGATTGCACTTAGATGTATACATATATATACGTATGTGTAGTATAACACTCAATACCTGTACAGTGAGAATTGTTGTATATATCAGAGATTGGAAGTGACGTTGTTATATTGCTACACCAGTGGCGATTCTGCCAAGTCATCGCCGCGCCATGGCTACGTCATTGTATTTATTTAGAATATGCGCGCACGGTGTCATCGCCGCGGGGCTATTTCACCACTGTGCGTAATATCTGTCGCGTAGGTGGGAGTATGTCATTGTTATTTCTGGAGATTACGTAGTTGTGTCAACCAGCGTCTATATAAGGTGGATGCACATTGTAGCGTCAGTCATTAGTTATACGGATGCAGTACAGTGAACAAGTCTACTAGATCAAGAGGCCTTAGTTGGCCAGTGAACGAGAGATGGTGAAGACTCAGTGAGCCATTATTGGTCATTGAGAGAGTGAGACCAAATGGTTGGTCCGTCACTTAGTGGAAGACGCGGACGCAAGGCTTACCAAGAAGTCAGAGAGGGCAACCCTGGACCTGCCAAGAGGTCATACCATATTGACTTACAAAGAAGTCAGATGATATGGAGAAGAAGCAGTCGCAAGGATGTATCACCACGTTAGGCGTGACACATCTACAGTAAACACCAGAGCAATGGATTACGTCGTAATTACACTCAAAGTGTTGAAGGTACAGTCAAGTGAATCAGTGAGGGAAATATTTCGTATAAATTGTTAAATGTCCGGTCAAGTAGAATTCAAATTCATGCCTAGTTTCTTTCAGTTGCAATGTCATAATTTCATATTCTCATCTGTTTTTATCGCAACAAGACTCACTATTTTTTTGATATATTATTTAAAGAATATATATTGTTCTATCAAACGAATTCATAGTTTCATTTCATTGACAGTAAAATATTTTAACCTCAAAATTAATGGGGAAACCGAACGCCAATCTCCTTTTCCCAGAACTTATATGGTATGTTGTCAAAAGTAAGCTTATTACCCCACACCCTAGAGATGGTCAAGAGTCTCATTCTATTATTGCTGTACTGAGTGACAGCTGGCGCCCTTCAAATAACGTATGTGTAAGTAAGCAGGTAACAAGTAAGTGTGAGTACAAGGTTCGACGAGTGTGTATTTTATACAATGAATATTAATTTTCAGATTTTCCATTTTAAATGAAGATATTCAGATTTTTCAAGTTAAATGCAGTTTAAATATGTTAGTAAATTCAGTCAGCGAGTCAGGAACATCTTACAAAGTGTCGACGCAACGTGGGACTCGAATAAATTCAGTATTTGTTCTGAATGACAGCATATCATAGGTTCATTTTGGGAGGAGTATGCAAATTTAAGCCAACGGAATTATTACCGGTAAATGTCAGCAGTGTAATTTTGTGATATATATTTGTATTTTGGGGATATGTCAAGGGATTTGAAGAGGGAAATTAATTTGAGATCGCGGACTATTACTAGTGAACCAAAGATGGACACGGAAGACAGTAACAAGTCATGTAACGACGAGGTCATTGCTTCTGCGGACATCCAAGGTGAAATTCAGAGTAGGGAGCAGGTGAATACGATGGAAGGTTCTGGGATAATTCAGGAAAGTGCAGAAATTGAGAAGCACACTGAAACCCAAAAGGAAATCGTGGGGGGAATGAACCAAGATTTTCTTAATTTGTTCATGGCCGAAATGACCGGGCTCAAGAAACATATGGAACATATGGAGGAAAAGATTGATACTAGTAGTGAAAATAATAAGAAAGAGATGAAAGAATTAATTGATAATAGTAATGAAAATAGTAATAAACGAATGGAAAAGATGAGTGAAAATAATAAGAAAGAGATGAAAGAATTAATTGATAGTAGTAATGAAAATTGTAATAAACAGATTAATTCTCTAAGTAGTAAAATGGAACAAATAATTA
The DNA here is from genome assembly GCF_040414725.1 of Anabrus simplex. Classification (NCBI taxonomy): domain Eukaryota; kingdom Metazoa; phylum Arthropoda; class Insecta; order Orthoptera; family Tettigoniidae; genus Anabrus; species Anabrus simplex. The sequence goes on from NC_090269.1 coordinate 239,886,998, forward strand.
GTAGTAACGAAAATAATAAGAGAGAGATGCAAGAATTAATTAGTAATAGTAATGAAAATAGTAATAAACGAATGGAAAAGATGAGTGAAAATAATAAGAAAGAGATGAAAGAATTGATTGGTATTAGTAATGAAAATAATAAGAAACAAATGGAAGAATTAATTGGCAGTAATAAAGAAAATTTTAATGTGACCAATGAGAAAATAGATGCTTTAAGTGAATCACTAAATTATAAAATAGATACTAAGATAGTAGAGGTAACTAGTCAAATATCTACGTTAGAAAATAAGTTAAATAAAGAGTGTGTTGACCTTAGAGGAGAAATGGAGTCGAATCGGAGCGATCTTCATACTCAAATTGAGCATGTCAAAGGAACTTGTACAGAGAATATCAAAGAGTTAAGTAATAAGATTTCTAGTAATCGGGAAGAAATTAACGAGATTGTAGACAAAAGACTAGACAAGATCCATAAAGCAGTGGGGCAAGATATGAGGGAATGTGTCAGTAAGGTAGAAACGTTTGAAAAAGAGCTTGGGCAGGTCAGAGAACTAAAGAATAAACAAGAAACTTTGTCGCAAAAGGTTACAGAGAAAGAGGAAAAATTACAGGAAGAATTGAGAATAATGAAAGAGAATGCGGAGAAAGTGGCGGAAGAAAAAGTTTTGAATTGCCAGAGGGTACTACGGCAAGAAATGAGAGAAGGTCAGATTACAAGAGAAATAGTAGTAACGAGTGGTTTATACAATAGGGACCAAGATTTGCCTAAGTTTACTGGAAAACAATTTAATCCTATGGAATTTCTAACATTAGTTGAGAAAAGATTTGCAAATAAGTTGAGGGATAATATTATCGAATGGGAATACGTATTAGAGATCTTGTCGAATTCCTTCATTGGTGAAAGTAAAACCTGGTTTCAAGTGTACCGTAATAATATGTCTAATTTGGAAGAATTTAAAGAGAAGTTTATTAATAAGTTTTGGGATGAGAATGTCCAGGGTCGTGAAAGAGAACGGATTATGTTTGGTAAATATAGACAACAGGAGGGGGTGTCTATGACAGAATACTTTCTGGCACACGTGCTTATCTGGAAAAATCTTCATAGTATTGGTTCAGAAGTCGATATCGTAAGGATTATGTTAAAACATTATTCTGATAGGATTAGGGAAGCTGCGTGTATGCAGAAAGTCAGTACTATCAAAGAAATGGAGGTATTGCTAGATAGTTTTGAGGCTCTGAATAGTAGCATAGGCGGCAATCGACCACAAAGTAGAAATGTAGAGGGAGCGGGAAACAGGTCAGATAATTATCAGAGAAGAGTAAACAATTATGATCAGACGAGGGCTAATAGGAATTTTAATAGTGATAGAGGTCAGCAGAGTTACCCGAGACAATCCGACAATGGGAGGCGTGGGGATTTGAGTCATAGAGATGAAAATAGGCCTAACACGAGTGTTATTCAGGATCCATCATTGAGCCAGCGCACTTTAAACTCTCAGCGGACTGCATAAACAGGTCACGTGAACAGTCCGAAGGTAAAAGTTGTCAAAAACAGGTAGGTAGTGTAGATAATTGTGTAGTAAAAGTAGATTTAAGAGAACAACGTGATTGTGACCTAAGTAGTGATAAGTCAAATGTTTTAAGTGATGACGTAGTCATATGTAATAAAGTAAGAAATAGTAATATTAATTTAGATATAAGGAGTGATTTGTTAAGCGATGTAAGTAGTTATAATACTGAGGATATAAGTAGTGAGGTAGTGACTCCGACGATAGAAATTATTATATGGAGAAGAAAAGTGAAGGTATTATTAGACTCTGGTAGTGAAAGGTCATGTATTAGCTCCAAGCTTTACGAGGAAATTCTGAAAGAAAGTCAGAATATAACAGAGATTCCTGTGAGGCAAACCTTCATTATAACAGCGGTGGGTAGCAAGTCACAGAGAGTAAATAAAATGATAGCGGTACCTATTACGATTGAAAATGAATGTAACTTTCAACCATGCCTCGTTGTGCCAAATCTGGTGTATTCAGTTATTTTAGGAGCTGACTGGCTTACAAATCATGGAGCTAGACTAGACTTTGATTCGGGTAGTGTGTGTTTGTCCTGGGGGAAAACTAGCAAACAAGTATGTGTGAATTATGAAGGGTCTGAGGTAAGTGTTGATAACGTGTGTTCTGGTAAAGGTATTAGGGAGGTGAGTGAAGGTGTTCCTAGTGAGAGGAGATGTTTTGACGTGTGTCACTTGTGCATAAGACAGGATCCAAGGGATAGTCTGTATGAGACAGTGGCGAGAAGTAATTTGAGTGAATTACAGGAGGAGCAGTTGTGTTCGATGTTAGGTGAGCATCGAGAAGTATTTAGTGATAAGCCAGGAAGAACACATGTATATGAACACAAATTTGTTGTACATGACCATTCATCATTTGTGGGACCTAAGTACCCCATTCCACTCAAATATGCTAGTGCTGTCGAAGAACAGATAAACATTATGCTGGATTACGGAATAATTGAACCATCTTGTAGCCATAGTATTAATCCTTTAATTATCGTTGCCAAGAAGGACGGGTCAGTCAGGCTGTGTATTGACGCCAGGCTTATGAATCAGAGGATTGAGGCAGACCAACAGAGGCCTGAAACAGTGGAAGAACTCATTCAGCGTTTTGAAGGAAAAACATGGTTTTCCATTATGGATTTGTCTTCTTCATTTTGGCAAATTCCCCTCAGAAGAGAGGACAGACCTCTCACAGCTTTCGCATATAAGAATTGTTTGTATCAATTTGCAAGAGTCCCGTTTGGTACAAAAACGTCTTCGGCAGCGTTGATTCGTGCTATGTCTAGAGTTTTAGGTCGGGATACAGGGGATTTTGTTACCATGTACATTGATGACGTAGTAATAGCATCTCACACTTTTGAAGAACACATGGAACATTTGAACATAGTCTTACAGAAAGTTAGAGAGGGAGGTTTCACATTAAAACTGGATAAGTCAACATTTTGCACACAACAGATTACATTTTTGGGGCACACTGTATCTGCACAGGGGGTAAAACCAGAACAAACGAGATTAGAGAAGATTAACAACACGAGCACTCCACGTAATAGTAAACAGTTAAAATCATTTTTAGGGGTTTGTAATTATTTTAGACGTTTTGTCATCCAATATGCAGCGTTGTTAGAGCCATTCAGAGGCTTATTGAAAGGTGGAGCTAAATGGAAGTGGACAGTTGAACATGATGAGGCATTTCTTAGGCTGAAGAAAGGTTTTAATGATGCCGTTATGTTAAAATACCCTATGCCTGATCGCGAGTTCGTACTCATGACCGATGCGTCAGAAAAGGGCATTTCCGGATGTTTGTGTCAGAGGGATGACGAAGGAAATTTGGGTATTGTTTCTTTGGCGAGTCGGGGACTCAGCTTGACTGAAAAAAGGTATACCATCACGGAAATTGAGTTCTTGGCTATTATTTATTCATTAAGCAAATTTAGGATGTATGTATTAGGAAATAAGTTTGAGATATGGACAGATCATCAGGCATTAGTATTTATTAAGACATGTAAGTTAACAAGTAATAGAATGACAAGGTGGATTTTAGCTATCAGTGAATATGACTTCACTATTAGACATATTAAAGGTAAAGATAATGTCTTAGCCGATTTCCTCAGTAGGAATTTATCAGGCAATACTGAGTCAAGGTATGTAGATATACGAGAAGGCATACTGGTATGTGTGGGTAATGTGACGGACAACATGACAGAACGAGATCGATTACGTCATCTCATGGTGGAACAGGAGAGGGACGATGAGATGAATGTTATCCTGACCTGGTTAAGAGATAAGGAGGCAAATGTTCTTGTGAAGAAAGGTAAACATGAATATAAACTAAGTAGTGGTTTCCTGTCAAGGAAGTGTCATTCTGGGGAATTTAAAGTTTGTGTACCAAAGGCATTACAGGAAGACATGATTTGGTATTATCACAAAGAACTCGGTCATTTTGGGGCAAACAAGGTTCTTTATGCTATTCAAGGGAATTTTGTGTGGAAGAATATGGGAAGGAGTATTAGGAAATTACTTGCGACCTGTGATCTATGTCAACGTAGTAAGCATCCTAACAGGACGTTAGAGGGTCCACGGCAAGCAGTCATTGTAGACAAGCCAGGCCAACTTATATGCGTAGATCTGTTCGGACAACTAGTAAAATCTCGGTATGGATACCGGTATGTGTTCGTTTTGATTGATGCCTTCAGCAAATATGTCAAAATGTATCCCCTGAGAAAAGCTACGGGAAGGGGTTGCCTAAAGCAGGTTATTGACAGATATATTCCTGAGTTTGGATGTCCACTCAGAATATTATCAGATCACGGCAGTCAGTTCAGTTCAAAGATATGGACTACCAAGTTGAATGAACTGGGTGTTAAGGCCATATATTCGTCTATTCGATACCCACAAGGTAATATGGTCGAGCGGGTCATGAGAGAGATCGGGAGAATATTCAGAGCATACGTACATGATAAGCACAGTTCGTGGTTTTCACGACTGGGTGATGTAGAACGATGGTGTAACACTACGTTACACGAGTCTACGGGATGTACGCCGTATGAAATTCATTTTGGTAGGAAGCCAACCGATCAAATTGCAAGTATGCTAGGCTTAGACTTGGGGGAGGGAAAATCTAAGGATTATTATATCCAGCTGGCTAGGGAAAATTTAATCAAAGCAGGCAATAAACGTATTCGCCAGCAGAAAAGGGCAAAATTGGACGAATTCAGTTTGGGTGACAAGGTGCTACTTAGAGTTCCATTCCCATCATCTGCAGAGGCGGGGAATATGTCTAAATTCTTTCTTTTGTATCAGGGGTATTTCACTATTGTGAGCCGTATCGGGAAGTGTGCATATTCCTTAAAAGATCAGGAAGGGAAGATTGTCGGTACTTACAACATTAAGAACTTAAAGAAGTATTTCACGTGAGATTTGTTGAAATAAGAGTAAGATGATTATATTTTGTGAGAAACTGGCAAAATAAAACTAACATCTACGATTAGCGTGTGAACCAAGTGTCGTAGTGGTGCATTGGAAGAATAAGTGCTACATTGTCATGTTCTGTGTGACAAAACTGAGAACAGGACATTGGACAGTTATCTGCGATAACCATATGCGAGAAAAGTTCTCATATAAGTGATATTTCACAAAATATTTTGATATGTTAAAAAAAAAGGAGAAGAATGTTGTATATTGATTGAAAATTATTTGTGTGTGAAATCAAGTGCTATACTCTTGTGATTTGTATGAGAGAAAGAGAGAGAATGGGACACTGGACAGTTATCTACGATGGCAATGTGCGAGAAGAATTCTCATATTTGTGATATTTTATAAAATGTATGGATGTTGAAAAAGAAAATTATTGTTGTATACTCATTTAAAGTGTTTATCTGTGTCAGTGTTATATACATAATTTTGTTCATAAATCAATCGATTCTTTGTTCTTCGATTTATTTATGAGGGAGGCGAATTGTAACGGTTCAAATCCCGTTACAAGATGATATCTGTATTTTTATTATTGTATGACTTTATCTGTATTTTATTATTATTATTATTATTATTATTATTATTATTATTATTATTATTATTATTATTATTATTATTATTATTATTATTATTATGTCAGTATTATTATTATGTTATCTGTGATATTTTACTATTATTGTAATTATCCGTTTTATTCAATTTTGCAATTGCCTGTTGCTTGCAAGATTGCACTTAGATGTATACATATATATACGTATGTGTAGTATAACACTCAATACCTGTACAGTGAGAATTGTTGTATATATCAGAGATTGGAAGTGACGTTGTTATATTGCTATACCAGTGGCGATTCTGCCAAGTCATCGCCGCGCCATGGCTACGTCATTGTATTTATTTAGAATATGCGCGCACGGTGTCATCGCCGCGGGGCTATTTCACCACTGTGCGTAATATCTGTCGCGTAGGTGGGAGTATGTCATTGTTATTTCTGGAGATTACGTAGTTGTGTCAACCAGCGTCTATATAAGGTGGATGCACATTGTAGCGTCAGTCATTAGTTATACGGATGCAGTACAGTGAACAAGTCTACTAGATCAAGAGGCCTTAGTTGGCCAGTGAACGAGAGATGGTGAAGACTCAGTGAGCCATTATTGGTCATTGAGAGAGTGAGACCAAATGGTTGGTCCGTCACTTAGTGGAAGACGCGGACGCAAGGCTTACCAAGAAGTCAGAGAGGGCAACCCTGGACCTGCCAAGAGGTCATACCATATTGACTTACAAAGAAGTCAGATGATATGGAGAAGAAGCAGTCGCAAGGATGTATCACCACGTTAGGCGTGACACATCTACAGTAAACACCAGAGCAATGGATTACGTCGTAATTACACTCAAAGTGTTGAAGGTACAGTCAAGTGAATCAGTGAGGGAAATATTTCGTATAAATTGTTAAATGTCCGGTCAAGTAGAATTCAAATTCATGCCTAGTTTCTTTCAGTTGCAATGTCATAATTTCATATTCTCATCTGTTTTTATCGCAACAAGACTCACTATTTTTTTGATATATTATTTAAAGAATATATATTGTTCTATCAAACGAATTCATAGTTTCATTTCATTGACAGTAAAATATTTTAACCTCAAAATTAATGGGGAAACCGAACGCCAATCTCCTTTTCCCAGAACTTATATGGTATGTTGTCAAAAGTAAGCTTATTACCCCACACCCTAGAGATGGTCAAGAGTCTCATTCTATTATTGCTGTACTGAGTGACAGCTGGCGCCCTTCAAATAACGTATGTGTAAGTAAGCAGGTAACAAGTAAGTGTGAGTACAAGGTTCGACGAGTGTGTATTTTATACAATGAATATTAATTTTCAGATTTTCCATTTTAAATGAAGATATTCAGATTTTCCAACTTAAATGCAGATATATATGTTTGTAAAATCTAGTCAAACAGATAAGAAAGTTACAAAATGTTCACAAAACATAATGAAGTGCATGAAATTAAGGAACTTGAAAATTTGGTGTGTTTTGTACTTAGTATTCCTGGTTCAAATGCGTTTGTTGAAAGTCTATTCACTTTCATCGCAAACAGGTGGACTGCTATGAGAAACAGATGCTCAGTGTCCCTAATAAAGAGGGCATTTCTGATTTCAATAAATAATGTAATGTGAACGTTTCCATACCATAATAAAATCTGATATTGGAGTTTCAAAGGCAGCGAAGTCAAACAGAAAATACGGTACATGCATTGAGGGTGACGCACAACTTGGCCGGATAAATCTGTGGTCGAAACCAAACGCTTCCTGTTTGACACAGACTGTACATTTATATCTCGAGTACTGCAAAATGTTACAGAAAAATGAACAGAAATCTTTCAAAATGTAGAACAATTTTCATGCATGGAATTCTGCAACTATGATTGAATCTTCCCTTGATGATAATTGAGTAACAACAATAATGCATTATTTTACCACATAAAAATGTAGAAAAGTCATATTATAATTTTAGTTTTGCTATGGAAAAGCGTATGGTGGGAAGAACTGGATTCAACCAATTGAATTACTTGGAATTTCAAAATTAGCGAGTGTATTATTATTATTATTATTATTATTATTATTATTATTATTATTATTATTATTATTATTATTATTATTATTATTATTATTACCCTTGATGCTTTCAAGGTCCGTATTTATAGACTTGATGTAGGCTTTTTGGGCTTATGCCCTGTCAAGAAAATATTGTGAAATTCTTTACGTTTTGCAGAGATTTTTGCTCTGCGTCTTCAGAAGAAAATCTCGACTGTTCACGAGGAAGATTTCAACATGTTCTCTGCAAAACGTAAATAATTTCACCTTATTTTCTTGATACGGCGTAACCCCAAGAGGCCTATACCATGGCTATTATTATTAATGAACATTAGAGAAATGTGATAGGAAATCCTTCATTTCTAATCGAAATCGACTTTAAACCTATTAGGTCGTGTTACGTACATGTAGTACGAGTTGAAAAGATGTTACATACAGGACAAAAATGGCCAACCGGACACCAGTGGGATCCGAACTCAAACCCTCCCGATTTCGCGTCGGCTGTTCTACCAAGTAAGCTATGGTGGCCTAGGTCATCTTTGTTCTGTTGGAAAGGTTCTAATCTACAGCTCTGGCACTACTGCCATTTAGATTACAATGCGGTCGTGAAAATTCCATATTCATTCTTACATTTCTCTTCTTGCCAGAGCCCCAAGAATTTGTTGATTTGGCTCGGATTCTGTACATGACAACTGCCATGCAGAAAACAGTAAAAGTATTGTGCAGAGCTTCCTAGGGAATTCTTTTTTGCAATTTGCTTTATGTTGCACAGACTAAAGATAGGTCTTATGGCAAAGACCAACGACTGGGCTGTCTGATTTCTTGAAAATGTTATGGATACTCTGGCTCAAGTACAAAGAAAACCGATTGTCTTACAAGTTAAGAAATTACATTTTATTTCGTGTTATTTTAAGATTCATCTCACTGAGCAGCCTGTTTATGACTCTTGATGCAAAATCAGACTCTGTTGGTGAAGAAAATGTACAGTATTATACACTGACTGACAGAGCAAATGCAACACCAAGAAGGAGTGGTTCGAAAGGGATGAAAGTTGGGAAAAAAACAAAGACGGCACGAACGAATAATTGATGTTTATTTCAAACCGATATGCAGGTTACACAATGCGCACGGCATCGACTCAGTAGGATGTAGGACCACCGCGAGCGGCGATGCACGCAGAAACACGTCGAGGTACAGAGTCAATAAGAGTGCGGATGGTGTCCTGAGGGATGGTTCTCCATTCTCTGTCAACCATTTGCCACAGTTGGTCGTCCGTACGAGGCTGGGGCAGAGATTGCAAACGGCGTCCAATGAGATCCCACACGTGTTCGATTGGTGAGAGATCCGGAGAGTACGCTGGCCACAGAAGCATCTGTACACCTCGTAGAGCCTGTTGGGAGATGCGAGCAGTGTGTGGGCGGGCATTATCCTGCTGAAACAGAGCATTGGGCAGCCCCTGAAAGTACGGGAGTGCCACCGGCCGCAGCACATGCTGTACGTAGCGGTGGGCATTTAACGTGCCTTGAATACGCACTAGAGGTGACGTGGAATCATACGCAATAGCGCCCCAAACCATGATGCCACGTTGTCTAGCGGTAGGGCGCTCCACAGTTACTGCCGGATTTGACCTTTCTCCACGCCGACGCCACACTCGTCTGCGGTGACTATCACTGACAGAACAGAAGCGTGACTCATCGGAGAACACGACGTTCCGCCATTCCCTCATCCAAGTCGCTCTAGCCCGGCACCATGCCAGGCGTGCATGTCTATGCTGTGGAGTCAATGGTAGTCTTCTGAGCGGACGCCGGGAGTGCAGGCCTCCTTCAACCAATCGACGGGAAATTGTTCTGGTCGATATTGGAACAGCCAGGGTGTCTTGCACATGCTGAAGAATGGCGGTTGACGTGGCGTGCGGGGCTGCCACCGCTTGGCGGCGGATGCGCCGATCCTCGCGTGCTGACGTCACTCGGGCTGCGCCTGGACCCCTCGCACGTGCCACATGTCCCTGCGCCAACCATCTTCGCCACAGGCGCTGCACCGTGGACACATCCCTATGGGTATCGGCTGCGATTTGACGAAGCGACCAACCTGCCCTTCTCAGCCCGATCACTATACCCCTCGTAAAGTCGTCTGTCTGCTGGAAATGCCTCCGTTGACGGCGGCCTGGCATTCTTAGCTATACACGTGTCCTGTGGCACACGACAACACGTTCTACAATGACTGTCGGCTGAGAAATCACGGTACGAAGTGGGCCATTCGCCAACGCCGTGTCCCATTTATCGTTCGCTACGTGCGCAGCACAGCGGCGCATTTCACATCATGAGCATACCTCAGTGACGTCAGTCTACCCTGCAATTGGCATAAAGTTCTGACCACTCCTTCTTGGTGTTGCATTTGCTCTGTCAGTCAGTGTATTTCTTGAAACAATTCCGTTAAAATGTGTACACGGCTTAAAACAAGTTTGTGCACATATTTCAGCAGCGATTTTTGCTTGAAAGATACGAGCTGGAAACACATAGGTGATGATAGAAATGTTAGAAATTCGGAAAGTGATTTAATTTTATTAATCCATGAAGGGTTTGAAGAGATCATTGGCAATGTCAGACAACTAATTTTTGTGGGAGATATGTATGTGTTATCAAAGAAAACATTGCTTTATTGTAATCGACCACAAAGTGCAAGGATGGTGCAAATACCCCTAACGACCCACTGTCATAAAAGGCGACTAAAAACTGTGATTTCTAACGGACTTTCAACTTGAAGAAATACGGATGGTACAGTACGGGTTTTCCTAGCTGAGTGGTTCCACCTGTGCCAGGTTCCCCTCTTTCATCTTTGCTACCGGAATTCCCTAGATCAGCTCTTGTTGGCCTGCATCCATGAAGGTATTAGACTTTTCACGAGGCCTAACAGGTCCTCGTTCTAGGTCATAACCTTCCCCACTTTTCCTTTGTTGATACCTTCAATCAATCAATCAATCAATCAATCAATCAATCAATCAATCAATCAATCAATCAATCAATCAATCAATCAATCAATCAATCAATCAATCAATCAATCAATCAATCAATCAATCAATCAATCAATCAATCAATCAATCAAACAATACTGATCTGAATTTAGGACAGTCGCCCAGGTGGCAGATTCCCTAACTGTTGTTTTACTAACATTTTCTTAAATTATTAAAAAAAATGGATATTTATTGAACATCTCCCTTGGTAAGTTATTCCAATCCCTAACTCCCCTTCCTATAAAAGAATATTTGCCCTAGTTTGTCATTTTGAATTCCAATTTTATCTTCATACTGTGAATTTTTCTACTTTTAAAGACACCATTGAAACTCTTCGTTTACAGCTCGGAACATACCACTTAGTCGAGCAGCTCGTCTTCTTTCTCCCAAGTCTTCCCAGCCCAAATTTTGCAACATTTTTGTAACGCTACTCTTTTGTCGGAAATCACCCAGAATAAATCGAGCTGCTTTTCTTTGGATTTTTCCTATATCTTGAATAAAGCAATCCTGGTGAGGATCCCACACATTGGAACCATATTCTGGTTGGAGTCTTACCAGAGACTTACATGCCCTCTCCTTTACATCCTTACTACAACCCCTAAACACCCTCATAACCATGTGCAGAGATCTTCACCCATTATTTACAATCCCATTTATGTGATTACCCCAATGAAGATCTTTCCTTATATTAACACCTAGATACTTACAGTGATCCCCATAAGCAACTTTCACCCCATCAACACATTAGTTGAAAGTGAGAGGACTTTTCCTATTTGTGAAACTCACAACCCGACTTTTAAACCCGTTTATCATCATACCAACGCTTGCTGTCCATCTCACAACATTATCGAAGTCATGTTGCAGTTGCTCACAATCTTGTAACTTATTTATTACTCGACACAGAATAACATCATCTGCCTTATCTCTGATTCCACTTCTTTACTCATACCGTTTATATATATAAGGAAACATATAGGTCCAATAATAATGCCTTGAGGAATTCCCCCCTTAATTATTACAGGGTCAGATAACGCTTCGCCTACTTTAATTCTCTGAGATCTACAGTATTTTAAAGAAACATAGCAACCAAATCAGTCACCCTTTTGTCTAGTCCAATTGCATTCATTTTTGCCAGTAGCCTCCCATGATCCACCATATCAAATACTTTAGACAGGTGAATCGCAATACAGTCCATTTGACCTCCTGAATCCAATATATCTGCTATATCTTGCTGGAATCCTACAAGTTGAGCTCCAGTGGAATAACCTTTTCTAAACGCGAACTGCCTTTTATCGAACCCGTTATTTATTTCGCGAACATGTCTAATATAATCAGAAAGAATGGCTTCCCAAAGCTTACATGCAACTCATGTCAAGCTTACTGGCCTGTAATTTTCAGCTGTATGTCTATCACCCTTTCCTTTATACACAGGGGCTACTATACCAACTCTCCATTCATTTGGTATAACTCCTTCATGCAAGCAATAATCAAATAAGTACTTCATTTATGGTACTATATCCCAAACTATTGGCTTTAGTATATCCCCAGAAATCTTATCAATTTCAGCCGCTTTTCTAGTTTTTAACTTTGTATCTTATTGTAAATATCATTGTTGTCCTATGTAATTTTTAATATTTCTTTAGCATTAGTCACCTCCTCTATGTGGACATTATCCTTGTAACCAACAATCTTTACATACTGCTGACTGAATACTTCTGCCTTTTGAAGATCCTCACATAGACACTCCCCTTGTTCATTAAATGATCCCCGAAATGTCCTTCTTGGAACCTGTTTCTGCCTTAAAGCAAATGCATTAGAGACAATACGCGACACTCTGCGAGATATCGAGGGACAGCTATTAGAGCTCTCTCTAGCGGACTGACCTGAGAACTACTGGTTTTTTCATAAGAGCACGTGTATTTGTGTGTGAAATTTTTGGTGTTATTTAGGCGTTTCCAGTGAGTTGACATAATTAAATAGTAGCGTGTCATTCCTTGATATCTCTTCTCAACATGAGGGGAAAGGTATATATGTGCTGTGTTTGGCTGCTGTAACTATGAAGTAGAGAAGAATGCGCGGTCTTTCTTCCGTTTCCCTCATGACAAGAAAATGTAAGTAATATTGTATTTTGTTGAAACACAGTGACAAAGAGATTTTTATAGTACTTCATAATCTTCTGACCTGCTTGACCCATATTTTAACTGGCTTAAAATATAATACGTATGTTTTATTGTGGCATATAGTGCAGCAGTTAACCTTCAGTACCGATGTGTTGTTGTAGGTGTGATCTGTGGGTTTGATTTAATTCAGGAAAATACATATGCATATGAGTGTGGCTGGTTGTGTTCCAAGTTACCCCAGTTGGAATGCCGTAATGCGTTGTCAATCACTGAAGAAAATATGGGTGATTTAAGAAATGTACCTATTTTGTTGAAACAATATGATGATGCATATTTGCTTTGCCCTAATGTAATGGCATTATGGCAAGTATTGCTTATAGGGAGAGTTTGAATGTTTTTGAGGCTAAATTTATAGATTTTCTTTCTGTTAGTAGGCTTCAAGTTAAAAGGGAAATTGTCCTGCTCTTACATGTAAATTCATTGAATCATGTGTGTAAGGAATGTGCCGATATTTTTGTTGACATGTGTTTTAATATGATGATACAACGCTTTTAAATGAGAAAAAAAGAAAAATCTAGCCGTGAACGTTCAGGGAGGAATTCTAAAGCTAAAAAATTAATGCATAAATGAAAGATCAAGCCCTTTTACAGTAGTCCATGTCACATCTTGATTATATGTCTAATTTCAGTCTTTAAATAATAACCTGTTAAATAATTCTTCATTCATTTATCCAGAATTGCTTTAGTAATTTTGAAGTTAATATCTTAGTAACACTTTCCTTCTAGACGTAATTTATTTATTTATCCATTTCCATATATACATATCCATTAATATTTGAGTTTAGCGCGAATTTTCAGATCAAGCCACTAGGAGCGCCACTTGCGACCTGTCTCCCATTTTAACCAGGCTAAATCCGGAAGTGTCGCGTATTGTCTCTACTGTATTTGCTTACAGTACCTATACATACGCTTCCACTTTTCACTAAAATTTGTGTGACTGCCAATTATGCTTGCCATTATGTTATCCTTAGCTGACTTCTTTGCCAGATTCAGTTTCCTAGTAAGTTCCTTAAATTTATCCTTACTTCCACAGTCATCTCTATACGTACCACTGCGTATTAGTTAGGAATTCATAGTTTACAGACAAAATCATATTTTTAAATCTAGCACGAACCCGCAGCTTCGCCTGCTTTTATTAATTCAACTGTTAGATGTTTTTAAACTATTTATTTTAAAGCAAAATAGGAAGTAAATATATTTATTAACACACATCGTTTTTACATAAATTGCTTGAAATACATTATTTTATTTTTGTGCAGTTGACAATGGGAGAATCACCGTTTTCGAACATGGAGTCCTACAACTTGTTGTCCTTGTCTCTTTTTGATGAACATGACAAAACTCAAACACACGGGGAATTGCGTACGTCAAAATTGAAACGGTATATCCGAAGGAATGAATACTACTTCTCCCGCGGCATGTCCAATCTTTATGTTGACTCCAATAATATTGGGCATAAGTTTCTTGAGAATCGTGTTCCGTTACAGAGGGAAGGAGGATTCATATTCCTGAGAAGGACAATAGGTGCCACTATCGTCCGCACCAAGATATTCCAGGGTACTCCAGATGACTCAAAGTTATTCCAAAGCTCTGACGTGTAGTTGACAGCCCCATATATTTATTGCGTGTCGTTTTGATAGACGTGTAAATTTGTAGAACACCACACAACTCTTGTAAATGTTGCTTGTTGATGTCGTTGATAGCTTCATTTCTTGGAGGAAGAATTGTTCTTTGACACAGTCATGCTTGATCGGTGAAATGCTATCCCTAACTGGTTCAATGAGAAATTAACATGTGCAGAGAAAGATACAACTGCCTTTTAAATTGTGCTATAATTTGTGAATTTTCTTCTTGCTATAGTTTCTTAGGTCTAATATTTTTCGTTACTTATGTTTGTAATTGTTGTTGCCTTCTGAGTGTACCTGCGCAATAAATAGAAGTTACGTCCATTGGTTTTGGGACGTAAGATATGCCTACAGTACCCCTACCTAACGTAAGAGACTACTAAAAGAGATAACCCTAGGCTGTAAACTTGAGACCGCGGACCATGTATGACAATGCTTCCACGTACTTCTAGCAACTTCAGCACTTTCAACTTTCTATCTGACCTCACTTAGTTTGTAGTCTTCCGTTCCCGACAGTATTTGGCTTGCGAAACCTAGCCAAACCTTTAATTTTCATACTTCCTTGAACACATAATATAGAATACATGCATGATATACCCAACTGTTGCTCTGATTTGACCCCAACGTTGTTAGGTTTGTGAGACCTAGGGAATGGACTTGCTCCGGTTTTAGGACCGAATGGCCTTCATGACCCCAACCCTGTGTAAACTCCTGACGCTTAACGTATTCCCATGCGGCACCTTCTGATCACAAAACTTGGCCCGCCCTAGTGATAATAAGGGTTGTCAGTTGGCCCATCCTAGTGTTGTCAGTCGGTTTCTTTTCAGTCGGTTTCTTTCCTCTGGACGCAAGGGGCGCGCGTCGTTTAAAAGGCAAGTGAGTGCTGTCAAGAGCAGTGTTGTCATATTGTCGATTATTTAACCTCTTAACATACCAATTATTTACAAAATTGTGATCTTTTTTTACCTAATTTTTTATTGTTAAAATGGGCTATTTATTGAAAACTAATGACAGTGGTAACAGTAAAAATACATTTTTCGAGCTTAACAATGAAATATAAGCCACCGAAAAGTTCTTGTTTTAAAATCCCAAGTATACTCGTGATACTTTTTACGGGTTCTAAAATAAATAACACAGCACTAAACAGATGGCAAGTAATACAACATGACACTCAATACTGTTCATATGTTTGTGGCTGTGTGAAATGCCCTAAAACAAGGATCAACACACAATGCTACATCGCTGGAAAGCCGCAAAAATGAACTGCCTGAGTCACCGACATCCACTACGGTTGAGTCAGAGACATCTGTTGGCAAAAATAGGACCCTAAAGTAATAATTTCGTAAACATCTGGCGGAAATATTGAGAAACAATAAGAAACGAGTATATTCGGGCTTTTAAATTAGGTACCGACCAATGAGCGACATTCCCGAGTATACTCGGGCTTTCATGTTAAGAGGTTAAACAAGTTAGCATTTAATTTATTCTTAAGACAAATATAAATATAAAAATCCGATCATGAACCACAGCACAAACCAATATTGCAGAATATTTTGTTTCGTGCATAACCCATGCAGTGGTCGCAGATGTTAGAAGGAAGAATGAAAGAAAGAAATAAGTAAATGAAAACAGGTGGAACTGACAACTAAACTCGACAAGGAACTTTCAAATAGTCGTAAATGTTCGCTATGAGCTACTTTAAATACAAATAGCAGGTCTCCCTAAGGACTATGCACTATGCTTGGACTCATATCAAAATAAACCTATTAAAATTTTACTTTTATGCAGCTAATATCAGTGTCTCGCCTTCAGTAAAGAAAGGAAAAGTAAAATCACGAATTATGGACTGGGAAGATAATAATAATAATAATAATAATAATAATAATAATAATAATAATAATAATAATAAATAATAATAATAATTTCGTGTGGCTATTTCTAGCCGAGTGCAGCCTTTGTAAGGCAGACCCTCCGATGAGGGTGGGCGGCATCTGCCATGTGTAGGTAACTGCGTGTTAATGTGGTGGAGGATAGTGTTATGTGTGGTGTGTGAGATGCAGGGATGTTGGGGACAGCACAAATACCCAGCCCCCGGGCAATTGGAATCAACCAATGAAGGTTAAAATCCTCGACCCGGCCGGGAATCGAACCGGGACCCTCTGAACCGAAGACCAGTACGCTGACCATTCAGTCAACGAGTCGGACATAATAATAATAATAATAATAATAATAATAATAATAATAATAATAATAATAATAATAATAATAATAATAATAATAATAATAATAAACCTTGCCTACGTTGTTCTTCGTAACATATTTGTATGCATCACGTACTTAAAGTTTTAGCCTCCTTTCTTTTCTTCGCAGAACTACTATTTGGTTGAGTATCGCCCATGGGCACCGAACCAGTACTATTTGGCCAAGTATCAGTTCTACTGATGCTCGGTTGAGGATCGTTTATGTGCTCTGGCAGATTTAATTCAGGATATTCTGGTGCGTTAATTTCCAGGTTTGATTCCTACGGCTTCCACATTATTACATGAAGCTAAGTGAAAAGCAATACACTTCACAAATATCACAAGACTTTCAAACAGCAAACAAAGCACTTGCGAATTGTCTGAACTGAGAAATTAGACTGGCGTCTACTTAATTTGAGGTGCGTTGACAACAAAGCTGCGAGGATTTCTGTTGGGGAATGAGGACTTCCGTTTTAAAGCCCACTACCGTCATAAATCACCCCCTACTGGGCAAACAAGTGGCCGGGAGATCAAACGTTTGCCGAACTCTTTGAATGCCGATGGGTATGCCTTGCCCGTCTCAGCTATAGAAGAATGTATTGAATAATTGCGTGTTTCTGCAGTAGTTGGCAGTGTGCTGTGATGTGTGTTTCGAAGATATGAACGAGAACCCTACGAACTAAATAATACTATTATTGATTTTATGTACCAGTCCGACTCATTCGTCCCGGGTTCGATTCCCGGCCGGGTCGGCGATTTTTATCGCTTCCGATTAATTCTTCTGGCCCGGGGACTGGGTGTTTGTCCCAACACTTTCCTCTTCATATTCAGACGACACACTACATTACCAACCACCACAGAAACACACAATAGTGATTACATCCCTCCATATAGGGTTGGCGTCAGGAAGGGCATCCGGCCGTAAAACAGTGCCACATATATATATATATATATATATATATTGTGTGCGACACAGTTTGCACCCGCGACCCCGACAGGTGTGGGAAAAGCGGTAGAAAAAGAATAAGAAGAAGATTTACTTTATGTACCAATAATTACTTTTAAAGTTTTCTTAGACGCTGAGGTGGCTTAATTTTGTTCCGCACAGTTATTTTTCGTGCCAGTAAATCTAACTCCTTGGGCTTCGTGCCCGGCCACATTGAAATATCGCTTTTACTGTCTGAGGTAATCAGCTCGACACAGAGCTGAAAGCCGTTAAGCTGGTTACTCAGTCATCAAGTGCCCATCTGTACGGTATTATTGAATTATTATTGTAACCTCCGTGTCTCAGACGGCAGCGCGTCGGCCTCTCACCGCTGGATACCGTGGTTCAAATCCCGAACACTCCATGCGAGATTTGTGCTGAACAAAGCGGAGGCGGGACAGGTTTTTCTCCGGGTACTCCGGTTTTCCCTGTCATCTTTCATTCCAGCAACACTCTCCATTCTCATTTCATAGCATCTATCAGTCATTAATAAATCACTTTGGGAGTGGCGACCCCATCGTACTAATAGCCTATATATTGTACATTCATTACATCCCTGACCCGGTCAGTGACTGGAAAACAGGTTATAGGTTTTCATTTTCATTTTCATTTTCATTATTATTATTATTATTATTATTATTATTATTATTATTATTATTATTATTATTATTATTATTATGATTATTATTATTATTATTATTTATCATTATTACGTTCGTTACGACCCCTGAGGATCACGAGTGACTTGTTCGGTACGTCTTCTTTCTTCCCAATACCTCTTCATTCTCTCACTCCTCTTTCTCTCGACTTCCGTGATCGGAATCTGGATCCTGGTGTCTGTCCATCTGTGACCTTCCACGAGCTTTTTGTATTTGGACCTATCCTGTACTGTCATCAGTGGATATTTTTCCTTTATGCCAATAGTCTCCCAATCTTCTCTGACCTCCTTCATCCACTTATTTCCAGTTAAGCAGGTTGCATTCCATATCTTCTTCGTCAGCCTACTGTCATCCATCCTCATGAGATGTCCAACAAATCCTAACCTTCTCTTTCTTATCACACTCGAGACTGGTTCTATACTCGCATATAGTTCCTGCCTTGATCTGTGTACCCAAATTTCACCTTGCTTTTTGGTGCCCCATATATGTCTCAAGATTCTTCTTTCCTCCTTCTCCAATTTTATGCAAGCTCTCTTGCCTAATGTCAGCGTTTCAGTTGCATATAATGCAGCATTCCTGATGGTTATCATGTAGTGTCGCAGTTTGGCGTTCCTCGAGAGGTTCTTCTTTCCATATGTAGTCATGGCTGCATATCGTAGTTTCAGCAGTAGTTGAGCTCTGTCTGTGGTACTTTTGTTGCTTTGTACTTTACCCGTGATGTTCTCACCTAGGTACCGGAAGCTGTCGACTCTCTCTACCACTTGGCCTTTTACATTCCAATCGGTCTTCGTATTCAGTACCTTCGTCTTGTTGTAGGCTATTTTCAGACCAACCTTTGCTGCAGTTTCTGCTAGATTTGCTAGTGCCAACTTTGCTTCTTCTTCCTTCTCATGTAACAACACCATATCATCTGCGAAGGCAAGGCAATCCACTATGACATTGTTTTTGATCTTATATACAGGTTCCCACGGTTCTATTCAACTGTCTCCACTGCTTCACCACTTCATCCAAAACTAGGTTAAATAATATTGGCGACAGCCCATCCCCTTGTCGGACTCCTGTCTTAATTTCAAAGCTGTCTGACAACATACTCCGGTATCTTACTCTAGCAGTTGTATCCTTCAATGTTTCCCCCACCAATCCATGTGTCGTAGAATCCAATCCTCTGTCGCGTAGGATGTTCAGTAGTGTGTTCCTGTCTATTGAATCGTAGGCTTTTGCGAAGTCTACAAATGTAACTATTGTGTCTTTTCCTTTCCTGTGTCTGTGTTCTATGATTCTCTTTAGTCCAAAGATCTGTTCTACGCAGTTTCTCCCTTTCCGGACACCACCCTGGTATTCTCCTATGGTCGATTCAAGCTGTGCTTCCACTCTGTTCAGCAATAATCTCGAGAGTATCTTGTACCCAATATTTAGCAGTGAGATACCTCTGTATTTATCCAGTATTCTTTTGTCTCCTTTCTTATGTACTGGTATAATTATGGCTTATTTCCAGTCGCTAGGTATCTTCTTATTTATCCAGATGTCCATTATTATTCTTTACATGCTTTCTTCCATTGCAGGACCACCCCATTTGATCTCCTCGGCGCATATACCATCATTACCTGCCGCTTTGTTGTTCTTGAGATCCTTGATTGCCTTCACAACTTCTGTTTTGGTGGGTGCTCGTCCTTGGTTGATGTCTCTGCTATACTGTAGAGTAATGCTCCCTGTGGGTGCTTCTGTGTTCAGTAGATCTTTGAAATATCTTGCCATTTCCTCGCATACATCTTTTTCTCCTATTTTCAACTCGCCATCTTGTCCTTTCACAAAAGGTTCTCTCGCCTCATAACCCTTTATCCTGCTCTTCATCTCCTTAAAGAAGGATCGTGATTTGTTTTTCTTAAACGCATGATCAGCTTCTTCCAGCCTATCATTCCACCTTTTCCTTCTGGCATTCCTGATCGTCTTGGCAGCCATCTTTCTCGCTGTCTCGAAAGTTGACAGGTCATCTTCCTTCTTGGTAGTCTGCCACCTTACCCACATCTTCCTCCTGTATTCTACCGCCTCTTCACATTCTTCTGTCCACCACTCATGCTTCCTTCTCTTGTTATTAGTGGCCAATCGTTTGGATTCTTCTCTAACCTTATCCTTTAAGTTTTCCCATTTACTCTCCACTGTCAGGTTCTTCATGTACTGATCTTGGTTTTTGTTCAGCAGTTCTCTGTCGATCTGGTGTGATATTATTATTATTATTATTATTATTATTATTATTATTATTATTATTATTATTATTATTATTATCATCATCATCATCATCATCTTCTTAACCCTCCAGGTTCGGCTTTTCCCTCGGACTCAGCGAGGGATCCCACCTCTACCGCCTCAAGGGCAGTGTCCTGGAGTTTCAGACTCTTGGTCGGGCTACGCTGAACAGGGGCCTTGTGGGGGGATGGGAAGATTGGAAGGGGTAGGCAAGGATGAGGGAAGGAAGCGGCCGTGGCCTTAAGTTAGGTACCATCCCGGCATTCGCCTGGAGGTGAAGTGGGAAACCACGGAAAACCACTTCGAGGATGGCTGAGGTGGGAATCGAACCCACCTCTACTCAGTTGACCTCCCGAGGCTGAGTGGACCCCGTTCCAGCCCTCGTACCACTTTTCAAATTTCGTGGCAGAGCCGGGAATCGAACCCGGACCTCCTGGGGTGGCAGCTAATCACGCTAACCACTACACCACAGAGGTGGCTTTATTATTATTATTATTATTATTATTATTATTATTATTATTATTATTATTATTATTATTATTATTATTATTATTATTATTTGATCTGTTTTGCACCGTTCACGTCTTGGTATTTTTTTCTATTGTTATCCCTCTAAACGTTCTTTTATGTGATGCGTTACGAATATCATTATTTATTTATTTATTTATTTATTTATTTATTTATTTATTTATTTATTTACCGTTATTTTCGCATCTTTCTCACCTTGTACGCCTTTTCCACTACATAGGAACTTCTCCAGATCATGTCTACGGTAGATTTAGAGAAAATAATTGTTTGATTTGCCTTCAGATATCCTATATTGGTCATGTCATTGTGAAAACTGTTCCTTACCTGCCAAAAAAAAAAAAAAATCATCTAAGAATACGTCTAAGTTATGTTAAAAATTTCAAAGTTCTGCGTGCCGTAAGGGGCTGCCTGGCCGAGGCGGTAAAGGCGTGCTCGGTTCGCCCGGAAGGACGTCGTAAAATTTAAGAAACGAGATTTTCACTTCCGGAGGTGCATATGGCCCTGAGATTCACTCAGCCTACACCAAAAATGAGTACCAGGTTAATTCCTGGGGGCAAAAGGCAGCCGGGCGTAGAGCTAACCACTCTACCCCACCACGTGCCGAGGTTAACAATGGTGGAAGCCTTTACCTTCCACTCCTCCAAGGGCCTTCGTGGCCTGTACAGAGGTGACTTTGCTTTTTGGCTTGCGTGCCGTAGATTTGGCTGGGCATCGCACACATACACATAGGCAAACGCTTTCGGATATTACGGATTGAATGTAGCTCCTCGTGTCGGGGACCGAAAATGGATTCCTACGCTATAGATTTAAAATGGTTCCTTGGCTTTTGTACCTATCTTATGTACGTTGCTTAGCGACAGTAAATCTATGCATTTAATCCTGGTGATAGCACGTTGGATTGTCATATCCAAACACACGTTTTCCGACGGTTTTTTTTTAAACTCACCAACAAAGGCGAAAATTAAAATTAAAAATTGGGCTTCTAGTTGCATTCGAACCCACTTCCATCCACCTATGTTCAAAAAGTCAGATATCTACATTATTGAAGATGAAAAGTATTCCTGAATGGTTCACGACCCCGCAGAGACACGATGGTTAACTGGTGGTGTTTAACGACGGATAATGTTCACAAACTCTTGAGCAGAAGGAATGACCTACCACATGTTCATTGGGACTGTTCCTGGATTTTAGAGAGTGGCAAACCCCCATACATGCTGTAAAATACCGTACAGCCTAATTACCTTCCTAGGGGAAGGGCCAGATTTCTCGGGAAAAGAGAAAGGTGTTTGTCTGACGAGATGACGTAATATATTTCTTACTTGTTCCAACTTGAAAACTAAAATACTATTATTGGATGCAGTTAAGGCCCTGTTATGTTCTAGATGACGACAGCAGCTGAAAGGACAGAATACTTTGTAAAACGTGGACTCCCTCACAGCAATATATATGAATAAAATAAGAGTTTTATCTGTACTTTGAACAGAATGTTTAAAAATCGGTATTTGTGTGTCCGTCATGGTTGATGCAGGCCATAAAATCTCTGAATGAAATTAGCGGAATATTGGATGTATTCCATCTGTCAGGAAGTGAAATTCAAAGATATCTTACGAAAGCCTCACAGACGAGTGTTCCTGGTCTCCTGTTTTACATAATTGGTAACTTTAAAGTTCTTTCACCTATCAGTCACTTCAAATATACACTGACTGACAGAGCAAATGCAACACCAAGAAGGAGTGGTCAGAA
The DNA here is from genome assembly GCF_040414725.1 of Anabrus simplex. Taxonomy (NCBI): domain Eukaryota; kingdom Metazoa; phylum Arthropoda; class Insecta; order Orthoptera; family Tettigoniidae; genus Anabrus; species Anabrus simplex. Next base: position 239,909,825 of record NC_090269.1, read on the forward strand.
CTTTATGCAGGGTAGACTGACGTCACTGAGGTATGCTCATGATGTGAAAAGCGCCGCTGTGCTGCGCACGTAGCGAACGATAAATGGGACACGGCGTTGGCGAATGGCCCACTTCGTACCGTGATTTCTCAGCCGACAGTCATTGTAGAATGTGTTGTCGTGTGCCACAGGACACGTGTATAGCTAAGAATGCCAGGCCGCCGTCAACGGAGGCATTTCCAGCAGACAGACGACTTTACGAGGGGTATAGTGATCGGGCTGAGAAGGGCAGGTTGGTCGCTTCGTCAAATCGCAGCCGATACCCATAGGGATGTGTCCACGGTGCAGCGCCTGTGGCGAAGATGGTTGGCGCAGGGACATGTGGCACGTGCGAGGTGTCCAGGCGCAGCCCGAGTGACGTCAGCACGCGAGGATCGGCGCATCCACCGCCAAGCGGTGGCAGCCCCGCACGCCACGTCAACCGCCATTCTTCAGGATGTGCAAGACACCCTGGCTGTTCTAATATCGACCAGAACAATTTCCCGTCGATTGGTTGAAGGAGGCCTGCACTCCCGGCGTCCGCTCAGAAGACTACCATTGACTCCACAGCATAGACGTGCACGCCTGGCATGGTGCCGGGCTAGAGCGACTTGGATGAGGGAATGGCGGAACGTCGTGTTCTCCGGTGAGTCACGCTTCTGTTCTGTCAGTGATAGTCACCGCAGACAAGTGTGGCGTCGGCGTGGAGAAAGGTCAAATCCGGCAGTAACTGTGGAACGCCCTACCGCTAGACCACGCGGCATCATGGTTTGGGGCGCTATTGCGTATGATTCCACATCACCTCTAGTGCGTATTCAAGGCACGTTAAATGCCCACCGCTACGTGCAGCATGTGCTGCGGCCGGTGGCACTCCCGTACCTTCAGAGGCTGCCCAATGCTCTGTTTCAGCAGGATAATGCCCACCCACACACTGCTCGCATCTCCCAACAGGCTCTACGAGGTGTACAGATGCATCCGTGGCCAGCGTACTCTCCGGATCTCTCACCAATCGAACACGTGTGGGATCTCATTGGACGCCGTTTGCAAACTCTGCCCCAGCCTCGTACGGACGACCAACTGTGGCAAATGGTTGACAGAGAATGGAGAACCATCCCTCAGGACACCATCCGCACTCTTATTGACTCTGTACCTCGACGTGTTTCTGCGTGCATCGCCGCTCGCGGTGGTCCTACATCCTACTGAGTCGATGCCGAGCGCATTGTGTAACCAGCATATCGGTTTGAAATAAACATCAATTATTCTTCCGTGCCGACTCTGGTTTTTTCCCAACTTTCATCCCTTTCGAACCACTCCTCCTTGGTGTTGCATTTGCTCTGTCAGTCAGTGTATTTATGTAGTATTCATGTTGTCTTCTTCCATTTCTTCTTCTCGGACTTTTCCCAATTACCTGCGGTCGGCACGTTGCATGCATTTAAATGTTTCGCGGTCGGATGACTTTGCTGACGCCGACCCTATGTGGAGGGGCACACTCACCATTGCGTGTTTCTGTGTTGGTTTTTAGCGTGATGTGTTGTATGCAAATTAAAATTTGTATTAATATGGACACAAACATCTTGCCCCGAGCTAGAGAAATTAACAAAAGTTCTTGAGCCGGCCGGAAATCGAACATGGGGACCTCTGAATCGAAGGACACTATGCTGACCATTCAGCCAAGAAACCGGACTTCTGTTCCTCCATATATGTTTTGTTACTGCATAACACCACTTCTTGAACTGATCCCCAATTTTCCTGAGGTCGGCTCTTCGTTTAGTTTGGCCCAGTGTTACGACCGGATGCCTTTCCTGGTGCCAACATGGAGGGATGTGTTCACTAATGCGTGTTTCTATGGCGTGCTGGGTGTATATGAAAAGATGTATTACGACTAACACAAACACCCAGTCATTGAGTTCGACGGAAAGAAATCCCGAACCCTGGGGACCTCTGAACGGAAGGCCACTTCTTTCTTTCTTTCTTCTTTCTTTCTTAACTCGTTTACCCTCGAGGGTTGGTTTTTCCCTCGGACTCAGCGAGGGATACCACCTCTACCGCCTCAAGGGCAGTGTCCATGACCGGGGGACTTATGGTCGGGGGTACAGATGGGCAGGAGGACCAGTACCTCGCCCAGGTGGCCTCACCTGCTATGCTGAACAGGGGACTTGTAGGGGGGATGGGAAGATTGGAAGGGATAGACAAGGAAGAGGGAAGAAAGCGGCATGGCCTTAAGTTAGGTACCATCCCGGCATTTGCCTGGAGGAGAAATGGGAAACTACGGAAAACCATTTCGAGGGTGGCTGAGGTGGTAATCGAACTCCCCTCTACTCAGTTGACCTTCCGAGGCTGAATGGACCCCGTTCCAGCTCTCGTACCTCTTTTCAAATTTCGTGGCAGAGCCGGGAATGGAAACCGGGTCTCCGGGGGTGGTAGCTAATCACGCTAACCACTACACCACAGAGGCAGACACGGAAGGCCACTACGCTGACTATTCAACCAAGGAGAGAGGATTATTATTATTATTATTATTATTATTATTATTATTATTATTATTATTATTATTATTCATACAATTCTCCACAGGAAATATGGGTAGTAACGGGACACTGGTTGCACCAATTGCCTTATAATAATTGATGTATTTACTCATTATAATACAAACATTGATGTACAGGTATATACAAAACTGTAGATCACGGGTTCTTCATTCTTGCGAGAGGAAGGATCGCACAATGTTGCATGTTGACAGGAGGACAGAATGTTGAATAATTTTGTAGATGTTCGGTGGAGGACCCAGTTCTTGCAGACTGTTGTGAAGTGTGTGTGGAATAAGGCCGTTGACTGACAGAATCACAGGGACTATCCGTACCAGTTTCATCTTCCAGATCCTCTTGATCTCCTGCAAGTTGTTTGTACTTGTAGATTTTTTTATGGTACTTCCTGTCAATGTTGATGTCATTGGGGATTGCGATGTCAATAACGAATTTTGTCCCAGTTTTCTTGTTTACCAGTATGCTGTCTGGTCTGTTATGGTTGACTGTTTTGTCTGTCACTATAGCAGTGTCCCAATAAAGCTTAATTGATTCGTTCTCCAGGAGTGGTGTTGGATGGTACTTGTAATAAGGGATACGCTCCTGAATTAATTGGTTTTCCTGAGCAAGTGCCTGGTGTATAATTCCCGAGACATGATTGTGTCGTCTCGTGTATTCTACGGGGGCAAGTACTGGGCAGCCTGCAGTGATATGGTCGATGGCCTCGAGATGAACGGAGCATCGTCTGCATTTGTCGGAGAGACCGCTGGTATATTTGATGATGTACTTTTCGTAATTGTTTGTAGCTAATACTTGGTCTTGTATAGCAACTGCAAATCCCCCTGTCTCCCCAAATAAGCGCCCACTTCGTAACCACATGCACGACGCATTATTGTCTATGCTCTGTTGGTTTAGATTGCTGCAGTATTTTCCGTGGAGGGTCTTCTCTCGCCAGGTTCTTTCTTTCTCCTGCAGGGATACTTGGTGATTTGTATATGGTTCAGAGGCATTGTATGGATACAGAACAGTGTACTTGTCAGCAAGTACTACAGCTTTATGGAGAAGGATTATTATTATTATTATTATTATTATTATTATTATTATTAGTATTATTATTATTATTATATAATTCGCTGGGGCCATCAAGGACCACGTTAAGTCTTGTTGCATTTGACACTGAACTTGGTCTTCTTTAGAGCCCAAATTTCCCTCATTCTTTGCGAGTGGGCCTGCTTACGCTCCTCTGTCCAAGGGGCACCGTGTCTTCTCTTCGGCTGCTCGTCTCGGTTTAGCCCGTTCGTCAATATTTTCTTGCGGAAGAGATCTCTGTTAAGGGCGTCTTCAGCTGAGATATGTAGCATTTGCAGGTCTTCTTTGGTATTTCTAAACCAGGAAATTGTGGTTTTGGGGTTTGAATAAAAAAGTGAAGGATTTCTTTAGTTAACTTTCTTCCGTCCATTCTTTTCAGATGACCGTAAAATCGTGCCCGTCTTTTTCTGATTGTGTCGGTAATTTTCTCTATTTTGCTGTAGACTTCCTTGTTGGATCTCTTTTGATGGATTCCATTTCTGTACTTTGATCCCAAGATTCCTCTCACAATTTTGCGTTCTCTTTCCTCCAGTTCTTCAAGGAGTCCTTTGTTGGCATTTAGAGACAGGGTTTCGGCTGCATATAGAACTACTGGCTTCAGAACTGTTTCATAGTGACGTATCTTGGTGTTTTGGAAAAGGCATTTTTGTTGTAGATTGTGCGGGATGTTTGGTAGGCTATTTCCAGTTTGCGTACTCGCTCCTGAAGTGCTTCTTTGTCCAGTCCATTTTTCATGATGGTTTCACCCAGGTATTTGAATTTGTCTACTCGGGTGATGTCCCCGTATTTTGTATGGAGTTTTGGTGGAGCCTCTTTGATGTTAGTCATTACTTCTGTTTTCTCAAACGATATCTGCAAAACAGTTTGTTCGGCAATTTCCTTTAAAATTTCAACTTGAGCTCGAGCAGTTTCTATGTCGTTTGAGAGAACAGCAATATCATCGGCAAATGCTAAGCAGTCTGTTGCGATCCCCTTGGATTTGGTTCCTATTCTCAATGGACTGTAGTTGGTTTCCTGTAATCTCACCCGCCAGGTTCTGATGATCTTTTCAAGAACACAGTTGAAGAGTATCGGGGATAGCCCATCACCTTGTCGGACTCCTGTTTTGATGTCAAAGGAATGCGAGAGACATCCGTGGAATTTCACCTTGGATTTTGTATCGGTCAGGGTGGCTCTAATTAATGCCAGCAGTTTCAAATCAACTCCAAATTCATTTAAGATGTTTAGCAGGACTTCCCGGTCAATGGAGTCGTACGCTTTCTTAAAGTCCACAAAGACAGACACATACTGCTTGGACCTTAGCGTACAATATCTGATGATCGTTTTTAGATTTTGGATCTGTTCAGCTGTTGAGCGACCTTTTCTGAACCCTCCTTGGTATTCACCTATTTGATGTTCGACTTGTGCTTACAAACGCTCCAGGATGGCAAGTGATAGAATTTTGTAAGTCACGGGAAGCAAAGATATTCCTCTGTAGTTGTTGATGTTCTTCATGCTGCCTTTTTTGTGTAATGGATGGATCAAAGCTATTTTCCAATCTTCGGGTAGGGTCTCCTTGTTCCAAATTTCTTCTATTTGCTTTTGCAAGATATCAAGTGATTCCTCTGGGGCATATTTCCATAGTTCTGCTACTACTGAGTCTTCCCCTGGCGCTTTGTTATTTTTGAGACGGGCAATGTGGCGCTTGATTTCATCTCTGTCGGGTGGTCTGGAATCTGGGTACCTGAGTAAGGGTTCCTTGGTCTCAATGGCGCTTTGAGGTTTAGAGCAATTAAGCAAATTCTTGAAGTAATCTGCCAGAATGCTGCAATTTTCTTCATTTGATGTCGCCAGTGTGCCGTCCTTTCGCTCAAAGCATAGAGATGGTGGTTTATAGCCAGTGAGTTTGCGTTTGAAGGCTCTGTAGTACTCTCTGCTTTCATTCTTCCTAAAGTTTTGTTCTGTCTTTTCAATGAGAGATTTTTCGTACTTACGTTTCTCAGTTCTGAACACCCTAGCTGCTTGGGCACGTTGGATTTTGTAGGTTTCCCAATCATTTTCTGATTTCGTAGAGTAGTACTGTTTCCACCCATTGAGTCTTTCTTGGAGGACTAATAAATAATTTCGTGTGGCTATTTCTAGCCGAGTGCAACCCTTGTAAGGCAGACCCTCTGATGAGGGTGGGCGGCATCTGCCATGTGTAGGTAACTGCATGTTATTGTGGTGGAGGATAGTGTTATGTGTGGTGTGTGAGTTGCAGGGATGTTGGGGACAGCACAAACACCCAGGCCCCGGGCCATTGGAATTAACCAATGAAGGTTAAAATCCCCGACCCGGCCGGGAATCGAACCCGGGACCCTCTGAACCGAAGGCCAGTACGCTGACCAGTCAGTCAACGAGTCGGACTCTTGGAGGACTGATTCGCAGGTACCATTCCACCAGGCATGCTTTTTGCCTCTCTTGATTTCTGCAACGTCTTTGGCGGCCTCAACAAGGAGACTTTTGGCGTTGTTAAAGTCAGTGTCATTTGGTCTAGCCTTCTCCTGGAACTCCTCGCCCCTTTGCCGAAGTTTATCATTGTCGAAGCGTGTGATCTGTTTGGTTGTCTTCCTTGTGTTTGCGGGAATTGGTTTGAATTTGATAAGAGACATATAATGATCTGAGGCCACATTGATGCCTTTCTTTACCTTGACATTCATAATCTCAGGGCTGTTTCTCCTGGAGATTGCAACATGATCAATTTGGAACTCTCCGAGAGCTTGGACGGGAGAACGCCAAGTCATTTGCTTTCTGGGTAGATGGCGAAAGTGGGTCGACATGACCTGCAGGTTGTGATTTTCGCAAATGGACACCAGTCTTTTGCCGTTGGGATTGGTTCTTTTGTGAGCAGGGTAATTTCCTATAACTCTCTTGTACTTCTGTTCACGACCTAGTTGGGCATTGAAGTCACCCAAAAGAAGCTTGACATGGTGTTTGGGGATTTTGTTTAATTTTTCATCCAGTAGGTCCCAGAAATTATCAACCTCGTCTGGATCAGACTTGTTCTTATCGTTTGTAGGAGCATGTGCGTTAACTAGGGCGTAGGTTTTGTTCGCGCATTTAATTGTGAGTATAGACAATCTGTCATTCACAGGTTCGAAATTTGCAACCGATTTAAGGATCTTGGTTCTAACAGCAAACGCAGTTCCAAGCATCACAGCTCCATTGAGGATTCCTCTTTGCGCTTTGCTCTTGAAAAATCGGTAGCCTTCGGATTAAAAAATCTCTTCATCTGGGTACCTTGTTTCCTGTAGGGCCATTATGGATATCTGATTTTCGTGAAGAGCTTTGGTGAGGGTTTTCAGCTTGCCAGTTTGTGTAAGTGAATTTATGTTGGAAGTTGCTAGAAAGGTTTTAGATTTTGGCCTGAGTTTTTGACTCTTCGGGGTACACCGAGACGCTCCGACTCGTCTCTTGCATGATGTCGAGTCTCCCCCAGAATCCGAACGAGACTCGTGCGCCGTGGCGTTCACGACGAGGGATTTATCCGAAGATTTACCCCCTGGGGTATGTTTCTTGAAATATTGTGCCATCATGCTTTTTGACTTGACTTTGCTTTGGACGGGTACCCATCCTTTTACAACTAGGGTTGTTAGCCCTAGAGGTTGCCTCAAGATGTTTTCTGGCTTCTGGTCATTTACCAGTCTTCGCCGTAACCCTGGCAAGGGACCAGTTTTTTTTCACGGTGGTATTTTATTTCCCTACTACCCTCTGACTCTGCTGGCGGCAGAGCCAGTGAGCTTCCCCAATTCCAATGGGACGCGCCCGATGGAGGTAACCGGTAAATCCCCACACGGGTATTATTATTATTATTATTATTATTATTATTATTATTATTATTATTATTATTATTATTATTATTATTATTATATGCCTTTGCTGGTAAAACCTAGTGTTTACACTGCACTATATCTTCTGGTGTAGGCTAGAACAAATGTGTTGCTTTCATTGACCTGATCTGTCTCAGTCTCATCCTTGGCTTTGACAACATGAAAATGACTGAAGTATAATTGATGCTAGTAATACCATTTCGAATGCAGTCAGTCCCTGTTATGAATGGCGTGAAAATGTCACTCATAAGGTCGGTTGGTGCGGGCATTTCAGTGCGCTTGGCAGACTGAGATGTAATAGCAACTTCTGGCTCCTGATCAAAGCAACGGGAAACTACCTCACTCCTCAATTCCCTAGTACGCCTCTTCAGTGACGCCTGTGTCACCTATGACGGCTGATGGCAGAGCTGTTGAGGTCCAAACCAGCCTCCGGGCTGAATACCCAACATACATTATTTATTTATTTATTTATTTATTTATTTATTTATTTATTTATTTATTTATTTATTTATTTATTTATTTATTTTCAACTTGTACTCTTCTTCCCTCTGTCCATACCATTCAGCAATTTATCCAGATCTTCTACAGTCTCGGATAAAATAACAATATCATCGGCAAATGTAAGAGTTTTGATTTCCTCTCCTTGGATTGCCATTCCCTTTCCAAATTCCTCTTTAATTTCCTCTACCATCTGTTCTATATAAACAGTGAAAAGGAGAAGAGTCATACTGCAGCCTTGCCTCACTCTTTCCTGGGTTAATGCTTGTTTTTCAAAGCCCTTAATTCTTATCACTCCAGACTGAATTTTGTACAGAATATTCATTGTAAAAAACTGTCACGTATATTTCGGGAATGAAATCGTTGTGTGTAAGAGAGGAATAATTGAAAAGTTTCGACTTTTTGGCTGAATGCACACTGTTGAAAGGGTCTCGCGTCGTGTGGATAGTTAATTCCTCTGGTTAGAGGACTGGGTGTCTGTGTGCATCTTAGTACACACCCCACACTATCAACCACCACTGAAACACATAAGATATAATACATCCTTTCACATAGGGTTGCCGTCAGTAAGGACATCCTGCCGTTAAACTGGGCCTAGTCTACATGCGCTACCCCACCAGGATGTAGTCCGGCTCCATGGCTAAAGGGTTAGCGTGCTGGCCTTTGGTCACAGGGGTCCCGGGTTCGATTCGCGACAGGGTTCGGAATTCTAACCACCATTGGTTAATTTCGCTGGCTCGGGGGCTGGGTGTATGTGTTGTCTTCGTCATCATTTCATCCTCATCACGACGTGCAGGTTGCCTGCGGGAGTAAAATAGAAAGATCTGCACCTGGCAAGCCGAACATATCCTCGGACACTCCCGGCACTAAAAGCCATACGCGTACCGGGCGAGTTGGCCGTGCGCGTAGAGGCGCGCGGCTGTGAGCTTGCATCCGGGAGATAGTAGGTTCGAATCCCACTATCGGCAGCCCTGAAGATGGTTTTCCGTGGTTTCCCATTTTCACACCAGGCAAATGCTGGGGCTGTACCTTAATTAAGGCCACGGCCGCTTCCTTCCAACTCCTAGGCCTTTCCTATCCCATCGTCGCCATAAGACCTATCTGTGTCGGTGCGACGTAAAGCCCCTAGCAAAAAAAAAAAAAGCCATACGCCAATTCATATTTTTTACCACGATGTAGGGAATAAGATGATTCAGATGAATAAGGTAATTAACAGCAAGTACTTTTACGTAGTAGTTTACGGGACCTCCAGTTTTTACGTCTTATCCTTTCAAAAATCCCGCATGTATTGGCCGGCTTCGAACCGCGGCCACCAAGGTGAGACACCAGTGACTATACCACTACGCTACATCGTTCTCCTTAAGAAGAGTATTACTGTTTATTTGTCTGAGAACATGATCGCCACCCTTCCAATAGGCGTTGTAGCTCTGGTTACTCCTAATCCTCTCCTTTGTTGTTCAGTCAATAAAAAATAATTACTACTGGTTAATGGGCTAGCGACATATTTTTTCAATGATTTTTTAACGAAGAGTGTGATTAATAGAACGCGGAATTTCAGGCATTTATTTTGTCTAAAATAGACAGGCAAACAAGATATTAAAATTTAGGATATAGCCATTTAAATATGGCGAACATGGGCACTAAAATAATAAAAATGGTTTTAGGTATGCTTGTCAATACACATTCTTCTTTTCTAGAGGTTTTCCTACATCTGTGGGGCACGGGTGGATTTAGCTCTGTTTTACAGCCGAATGCCCTTCCTGACTCCAACTCTATATAGAGGGATGTAATCACTATTGCGTGTTTCCCTGGTGGTAGTATAGAGCGTTGTATGAATATGAAGACAAACACGAACAGCCAGCTCGAGCCAGAAGAAGTAATCAGACGTGATTAAAATCCCCGACCCGGTCTGGAATCGAACCCGGGACCTTCTGAGCCGAAAACCTCAACGGTGACCATTCAGCTAAGGAGCCGGACCTACTCAATACACATCTGCATCACATTTTAGTACTTAATATTACATAGCAGGTACGGGACCCGGCAACCGTCTTGACCAGTTGGCTTGCGGAGTAAGATTTTCAGTAAAGAGTTGTGTAATACGGAATGTTGTGTATGCAAATATTATTGTTTATCTATAAAAATACAATTAAATTGTTAAATTACATTTTATTTCCACTGAATAGTTTTAATATGTAAATATTATCAGAAAATATCCATAACAACTCAAAAAAAGGGCACAAAAAAGCATTACACTTTAATATAGGCAACGGAAGCTAAAATAGAATAAAGGTAAGAAAAATAATAACTGGTTCTGCCGTTCCAAAATGTACGGGAACACGGTTATCTTTATTCGACACTTTGATATACCCACCCAAATAAAAAGGCATTTTGTTGATTTCCGAGTTCTGGTGATCAATTTACCACTTCTAAGGAAGGGATTTAATGGCCCATCGTAAAGCTGGAGGTCCTGCTTTTCTTGGTAGAAGGTAGAAGAGAGAGGTGAGTCACCAGGGGGTAGGTAACTTACCCTCGGCTTACCTGACCAATGACCTACTTAGAGCAGACCTATTGCCTAGGGTGACCATGTCTCACAAAGAAGATACTTTTCAGCTACATTAGTCATCTTCCCGCAGGCAGTATTTACGATATGCAGTGCTGATTTTCTGGAAGAAAGTGAAGTGGTACTCTAGGGGACCTGTTGAGAACGCTAAGGGCCGGTTGCATAAAAATCGCTAACTGTAGTTCAGTTTTGATCGAAGAAACATGTTGAAACACGCGAGGAGCTCTTTGGAGTTCAAACTCTCCATTCTCGGATGAAACGTCAGAGTAATCTGAAATCTGAAAATAGCATAACCTATAGGCCCTAAGCATAAAACAGTGGAGAACAAACAACTTGTTAATAGTAGGATTATTGTTCAAATAATTACAATTAGCATTAGGACTACTTATCATTTTACTTTAATCAACAGTAGGCCTATTTATTATTTTTCTTTGTTATTATGTCATAGACACCTAAACAGATTGATTTCTCACAAAAATAATAATTATATTCCTTCTGCTGAACTTAGTTCAACCAGGTTAATCTGAGAAAATTCACCAGTCAGATTTGATCTTCCATCAAGAAGACATGATCTTGGATTAATGTTTATACAACCAAAATTCTAAGTTCAGCTTGACTGGAGATCAGTTTCGGGTGGTTGAACTCAGATTAACTTTTATGCAACCGGCCCTAAGGAGCATAACCTTAAGAAAGACTGTGAACATAAAATATTTCTTAACATAGTTTTCTTAAGTATCCTAGGGAGCGAGTTGGTCGTGTGGTTACGGGCGCTCAGCTGTGAGCTTACATTCAACAGATAGTGGGTTAGAATCCCACTGTCAGCAGCCCAAAAGATGGTTTTGCGTGGTTTCCTATTTTCACACCAGGCAAATCCTGAGGCTAAACCTCAATTAAGGCCACGGCCGCTTCCTTTCCACTCGTAGCCCTTACCTTTTCCATTGTCGCCAAAAGACCTATCTGTTTCAGTGCGACGTAAAGCTAACTGTAAAAAAATGTATCCTGACAGTAAAATAAATAATAATACAGATTTTATACTATAACTATAATTAAGATTAGGGAAGTACTTTTCAGATGAATTAAAGTGCGTAAAACACCTTCCAGATCGGCATCAGAACATCACAGCATCCTACCCTTCTGTTCCCTACTTTCGCTATCCGATCTATATGTCTTCCTTTCAGAAGCCTGGTCTGAAGATGGGTTGAACGACTCGTTGTAAATGAGGCCGTACTAGTTTGATGAATAACAAGTTGGTAACAGTCTACAACTAAACCTACGGTGATTGGTAGCGCAGTTGTGATCGATTAACGTTTCTACGTTAGTAGTTCCTCTGACTGATTTGTTGGTTAGTTAACACAGTGTAAGAAATGAGTACAAAGGAGTAGGCCCCTACTCTTCCGAAAAAAAAAATTACAAGAGTAGACACCCCAAAAAGAAAGTACTCGTATATATGCTATTGAAAGAGTTCGCTTACGCCTGGAAACACTACACTAGCTGAAAATAATAATAATAATAATAATAATAATAATAATAATAATAATAATAATAATAATAATAATAATAATTGTTCTGGGGTATCTGTGGAACGCAGAGGTGATGAAAGAAGGTGCGGGATTGAATGGGTCTAACTACAATATCAAAATTAATTTATAACTTTAAAACTGAAGGTTATATCTTTAGAACTTCAAACTTAACATTTTTTCATAATAATGAAGCATCATGACAATCATAAAACAAGTCAAATGAAGAAAATGCAAGATTAGTGAACGTGACAGATTTTGGGCTTCAAGCCCCTCGTTTTACAATTCTTGAGCTCCCGGCTCAAATTTACAATTCAAAAAGAACAACTTTAGTAAAGGGCAGAAATCCCCTAATTCACAGAGCACTTGCTCCCTAAATACAGTATCTGGCCTTCCAGAGGCACTCTTTACAGTTACAAAACTTGAAAAAGAGCTAACAGGCTCTCCGTTTTCTTTCAGCCTCCTCGAGACAACATAAAAAATTTTACACTCTCTGGCTTTCCATGGCCCAATTTACAATTTGAAACAGGGGTATCTTGTACCCAACCTACAGGACCTTTGCGGAAAAGAACAGCCTAAGCAAATGGGCCGAAACACAAACTGAATGGAGGCGTACTTCTCTCCAAGATAAGAACACTAAAGAAACCTAAGGGGCTCTAGGCCGATGAAACAGGAGCTGTTCCCAAACTACTGAGGTGACTCGTATAGAAATTACTTTAACACATTACAGTGGGAAAAACTATTAGAAGAAAACGTAGTCACCCCAAACCAAGATGAAGGGGAGCTCGAGAGGGTAATTCACTCTCTATCCCCGATTTATGAAGGTTTTACATTGGCCGGAAGAAAGTTACATTTTAGAAAAGTTGTTACATACTAATGAGTCGGACCTTTCCCTCGGGTTAAACTGCGGAGGTAGCAAGAAAGAATAAAGTTATGTGGCCATTACCTTGTAGATGTTCTAGTTGCCGACGAAAGAGGCCGCCCGCCTCCCTCTTAACGCACACACTCAGATAAACGTCGATCAATTGGCCAAGAAACGAGAAAAGCCGCAGTTCATAAACCCTCAGGGAAGGTTCGAGATCATTCAAGAATAAACTAGCCACATCCTCTCAATTTTATTGGTGGATTTCAAACGTAACACTCAGAATCGAACAAGAAGCCTGTGATAAGTGGAAAATTAATTACAGAAATTAGGGATTGGCTAGATTCAAATCTGGCGGAAAGAAAAACGAAATATTGCCAACCCAAAAATAAATGAACATCAATCAGTTACAAAAACCTAGCAATATAAACTTTCTTTAAATTATAACTTCTTACACTTTGCACCAGGGTGCGTGATCATAGTTTTTTGGTAATGTCGTCTGTGGAGAAATGTCCAAACTTTTTTATGTATAACTAACAAAACTAGGAGAAATTCAGTCAGTTTAGGAAACTTCACAATAACAAAATTACATCATATTTCTGTGGTGACATCTTCTGAGTAAAGTTCTAAGTTGGTGTAGTTTCAATTTCACTGTTTTACCAATAGAGGAGTTAATTTAGGCACTGAATTTGAATGCTCTAATAATAATAATAATAATAATAATAATAATAATAATAATAATAGCATGGTCTCAGCTATCGTGTATAAAAATTTGAGGTTTTACATCATTTATGATCTCAATTTCGATGTTGCGTTTCGCTCTACCTGATGGCAGAACTGAGTGATTGCCTTGTTCAACATCTTGGGATCCAGAGTCTAACACCACGCTGCTGACCCATAGAGAGGCAAATAGTCGAAGTAATGAAGTTTATATCCCCTGTGAAAACAGAACTAAATGCAGCGAGAAGATTGCTAAATCTCCATATGCTCCAGAGTTAGCAATATGAAGGTTGAATTGTTTAACCAATACCTACTTCTACTAAACGTCTCAATAGTAGGAACAATTATGGTGGAAATAAGCGGTATACTCATGGGAAGGATTTATCTAGATTACCTCATGTTAAAGGAACGAATCAGCTTCCAAATACCCGAATAACATAGCTCTAATTATAAAAACGTGTGCAGTTACAATCTTATTAACGATTAGGATATCTTCAATTAAATAGGCTGGTAGCGATTTACTAATCTTAATCTTAATGATGTTGCTACTTGTTCATGAACAAAATTTGAAATCCTCACGTTTAGTTGGAAATAACCGTTATTGTTGTAAGATGGCTGAGATTATAGTCGATGAAGTGTAAAAATTGCAGAACTGAGGCTTAAACTGCTGTTTTATTATAAACTTCAAAGATTATTGGTTTCATAAAATTAAAGCCTTTTAGCTATACCACAGATTATAATTGAACAAAATGTGAAATACTACTTACAACAGGCGTGGAGAATGAAGTAAGTTACAGAATGAGAAGATACAGGATGGAAGTTAACCGAAGTACCAAGCTGATTTGCATTTATCAAATATTGTTGGGGTGTGGATTAATATTAATACCATAAATCATCTTTCACACGATACTTAAAGGACAAGACTGGGCATAACATGAATGATATTCATGTTTGAACTTTAATTTTTATTGTATGGTTTTTAACCAATTTTATGTTAGGACATGATGTTTTAAATAAGGTCTACTATATGCATTTGATTTTAATCTGTAAGCTGAAGCTGTAAGCTGAAGAAGACAATATTAATGGATTCGCGAAAGATGTAGGCTACGTATATATTGTGCCATTTCACTGTCACGTAAAGTTCCGGCCGTAGTAAGAACAAAGATGGAGTCTAAACTTCCGAATACTAAATATCAAAACGTCTGGCGATACCGCAAGCTAAGGTGACAACATTTACATCAGGCGCTTGTGAAAGGATTAAGATACAGGAGGCAGTGCAAAAAGAACGAAAGGAGAAGATTGTTGCGGACAATTATTGAAAATAGAAACAAATTGGAAGAGAGCTACTTTTCAACTGAATCATATACGGAAAGCAACATCGTTTACTAAATAAAGAGGGTATCAACAAGAGATTCATCCAGCGGAAACAAGGAGTGGATTTTACTGATAGCTGCGCTGCAGATCATTAATAGAAGATTTCTTTATTTCGCTCCACGAAATTTAAATACGTGGAAATCCAAGTACAAGGCTACGACAGGCTTACGTCACCACAACCTTTGCTGACGTATTACTTGATATCGTCAAACCTAAAGAATTAAAGAAGTGGGATTTCAATAGTAAACTCTAGAAAGAATATCTGAACATAATCTGTTTCGAACGTCATATTCAATCATTACCCCAGAGTTCTAGTTGTCGATGAAATCAACTCTTTCAAGGAGACAATCTTCCGCTATAAGCAGATAATAACACAGCTTTCCCTATGATGATAAAGTTAATTAAAATTATATGTTATTCTGTTTCAACTAGTCCAGAAATGAGCAAGATGTTCTAAGAAGATGAAGGGCTAGACTGCCCAGGTGAGCGCCGTCAGATGATATTGCCTGCCGCAAGATGACCAAGCCCAGAGGAGACGTATTCGAGCCTTCCCAGTTTACATAGGGAAATGAAAGGAGGCGTGTCCATATGTCCTGTCACCTGGACATAACCGGCTACAGGAATTGCGGAAATTCAGATAAGTCTTTCTTTTAAACAAATGTATTAATGATTTGTGTTCTTTTCTTTGCTCATTACAAGTTTACCGAGTTATTCATTGTATAAATAATGAGACAGCATAAATAGTGGATTATGAACTAGGTTAGAGGTGGTCAGGTAATCTTCACATTCTAAATGTCAAATCCCTAGATAGGTCGTCAGTCAGTGATAAAAGCCTACGCTCGAAATATGATCCATGTAATGTGAGAAAAGTTGATTTCGCTAACGTGTTGGTAAATGGTGTACCATGTCAAGAGTAAACTTAGGTATGTGTGTGCGATGGTTGTAATCAAAGAATGTCAAATTAGACAATCCGTAGGAAATGCTTGCCAGATGAATATGTGTGTTTACAATAATTTAGGGTTATGACAGAATCGAGGTCATAATGTTGTGAATAAGTCCACAAGCCATGGTAGAAATAATAGATACTTCGTGAGAGTGAGGAATAAAATATATTAGGTAAATGAAATGTGTTACATGTTTAACGAGTAGTATAGTAGTTATTTAAAGAGATGTTGATATGAGATTGGTGATTAAGAATGGTAATAGTTATTGTTTCGTCGTGAATACGATCATGGTTATGTAGTGGTGGACTTAATTGTTTCCAAGTTGAGTTTTATGGAATGGTAATGAGTTCGTTGTGGTTCCTTTGATTATTTCGTTAGTGAGCAAGCATAAATAGGGTAATATATAATCGGAGTGACACCTGTTGGTTAACCAGTATACCTGAAAGTACCCATAATTTCACGGTTAGGAGGATGAAGTCGAGCATGTTCATACCACCACAGATATTTTTCAATTCTGAATTTATTCTCAAGTAAAAGGAATGTAGTATACTTCTTAGGCAAAATCCCATATCACTGATGGTTGACTGTAGGTGCATGAGTTATCACTATGTGACAGAATTTTCACACAAAGTAGACCACACTAGCCAATGCGTTTCAGATGGAACTAAGATAGTATCCACTAGAGAATATGATGAAATTGCACTAGTACTCATTTAGAGTAACCAGTATACTCAGATTAAGAGTTGGTATTTAAGCTTACAGGTACTATGTTGAATCATTTATTGAACGTATGCATTAATTTAAAAAAAGGACTTATCAGTATTCACGCAGCAAAATAAAGAAACATGAACATTCATACCCCTTAAGATCCAGTACTTGTTATAATACTAGGAAAGGATTCTCCCGAATCAGTCTGAGTGTGTATCTGTATCACTATGAACTGAGAGAGAAAAGAATTACCATATTTAAGTAGGCCAATATAGGCTCGAACTAAAAAAGAACAATTAATCCGAAGGCTTCAAAATGTAATATAGGAGGATTATGATTCCAATTTTTAAGATTTGGTTCTAAACATGAAAGTGCGTCCTGCATATTTAAAAACCACCCTCAGTCTACAGCTTTATATACAGTGTATTATAATGTAAATATTATTTCTCGTTAGATGCATCTGACTTTATTTTAACTTAGTATTTCCAATCGAATATTTTCAATTTAATATTTTTAATCTAGTATTTCCTTTTTAATCTAATATTTTGAACCCAACATTTCTAACCTTATACTCCTAATTTAGCATTTCTGAGCTAAAGGCTTAGTAACATTTAATTTGATAATTTACCTTACGTACCTTAATGATCTTTCGTTGAATTTCATTCCTGACTTTAGTCAATTTTTCGACCAATCAAGGCTCTAGCACTTGATATATTACAGATACAATATTCTTGTTGAGGAGTATTTTAACTCAAATGATCATTCTATTACTAGGCACGACTGAGGTCGGACATGTTGAGCACTAGCGTGCTTATGGTGAACTTCACCAACTTCTTAGTCCGATACTGACATTTTTCATTGCTCCTTTCATACAAAAAAGAAAACAAAGGTATTCTAAGCCAAATAGTGGTAATGGAGGATTTTCATGGAATATTTAGGAATTATACCAAACATTCTGATAGGAGATATATTATATTTTAGGAATCCAAGGCTAATCCCGTCGAGTATGAATATAATATATAGATGAAGCCTGCAAAGTCCTTAATTAGAATCTAAGGGAGAATAATTCAATGTCCAATACTTGGAATGAAAGGAAGGCATAATAAATATGGTATGTGAAACATGAATTCGTCTTTCAATGTGTATCATAGTATAGCGACCTAGTTTTTAAGTGTGTATGTCGTAACAACTTGATAGTTATAAGGAATTCTAGCCAGTAACGTGTAGGAGACGTCCTTCGACGTGGTTTAGGGATTCCTTAGGTTCAATATGACGTGTTTTTCTCAACATTCGGAACTCATAGCCCGGGTAGATGATTATGTTAACCGTTACGATCGCCAGTTAAGCTAGCTTGGATCTTATGTGTCCTCTCCTGGACGCAGGGACGGCGCAATATATACATATTTAATGTATTAGGAAATATACTAGGCTTTGAATTGTATTGACTGTGCGGATATTTAAATAACTACTAACAGTGATTTAAGTGAATACTGACCATTGGTGGCCATTATGGTCAAAATTATAAATCATATTTTGTTCACAGATGAGGCCTCGTTTACGACGAGTGGCATCTTCAATTTTCACGACACGCATGTGTGGTCGGAGAACAGTCCCCATGCTATGAGACGTTCCCACCGCCAGGTTCGGTTTTCCATTAATGTTTGGACAGGGATGTTGGGAGGCAATAGCATAGGATCTGTGGTATTACCTGGCATATCTTATCTACAGTTTCTGGAAGGCACACTTCCGCTACTACTAGAGGATGTTCCACTCCATACCCGACGGCACATGCGATTTCAACATGATGAAGCACCTGGACACCACCTATCCGCAGCGATTGATTGGTCGTTGGGCCCTATGGCTGGCCGGCAAGAAACACCGATCGAAACCCGTTAGATTACTTGTTTTGGGGGTGCATGAAACCTAAGGAGTATCGTAGAGAAGTGGAAACCCAGCGAGAGCTCCAGTGACGTTTCAATCAATCAATCAATCAATCAATCAATCAATCAATCAATCAATCAATCAATCAATCAATCAATCAATCAATCAATCAATCAATCAATCAATCAATACTGATCTGCATTTAGGGCAGTCGCCCAGGTGGCAGATTCCCTGTCTGTTGTTTTCCTAGCCTTTTCTTAAATGATTTCATTGACATTGGAAATTTATTGAACCTCTCCTTTGGTAAGTTATTCCAATCCCTAACTCCCCTTCCTATAAATGAACATTTGTTCCAATTTATCCTCTTGAATTGCAACATTACGTCCATATTGTGATCTTTCCTACTTTTAAAGACGCCACTCAAACTTATTAGTCTACTAATGTCATTTCACGCCATTTCTCCGCTGACAGCTCGGAACATAACACTTAATCGAGCAGCTCGTCTTATTTCTCACAGTTCTTCCCAGCCGAAACTTTGCAACATTGTTGTAACGCTACTCTTTTGTCGGAAATCACCCAGAACAAATCGAGCTGCTCTTCTTTGGATTTTTCCAGTTCTTGAATCAAGTAATCCTGGTGAAGGTGCCATACACTGGAGCCATACTCTAGTTGGGGTCTTACCAGATACTTATATGTCCTCTCCTTTACATTCTTACTGCAACCCCTAAACACCCTCATAACCATGTGCAGTGATTTGTATCCTGTATTTACAACCCCATTTATGTGATTACCCCAATGAAGATCTTTCCTTATATTAACACCTAGATACTTACAATGATCCCCAAAAGGAACTTTCACCCCATCAACGCAGTAATTAAAACTGAGGGGACTTTTCCTATTTGTGAAACTCACCACCTGACTTTTAACCCCGTTTATCATCATACCATACAGAATAACGTCATCCGCGAAAAGCCTTACCTCTGATTCCACTCCTTTACTCATATCATTTATATATATATATAAGAAAACATGTCGTGGAAACTGCTCAGAATATCAGTCAAAACCACGAGGTACCGAGGCGGGTTGAAGACAATTTTCTCCGAAGTTACCGAGCATGTGTTATCGCCAACGGTGGACATTTGCAACATTGTTGTAACGCTACTCTTTTGTCGGAAATCACCCAGAACAAATCGAGCTGCTCTTCTTTGGATTTTTCCAGTTCTTGAATCAAGTAATCCTGACCAACCGGACCGAGTGTGTCACTTTCTAACTGGTATACCAACGCTTTGCCGTTGTATTCTCATGTTTATATTAAGAAGGTAAATTACATTTGGAGTTTTACGTGGGCTTTACTTTTGTGATCATAAGCGACGGGACCTTCGTTTTTATGGGGCGTGGCATTTCCTTTCGTAAATCCCACGTTCATTGGCCAGAAAACAAACCTGGTGAGGAACGAGCAGCGATGCCACTGGAATTGTTTCTGTTACACCTCATTTTATCCCCTTTTTCCCGCAGGGACAGGATTTGTAGAAAATTTGGCCGAGTTTTACGGTAGGATGTCCTTCTTGACGCTAACCGTTAGAGGAGAAATGCTGAGTGTTAATGTGGTGGTGGTGAGTGTCGTATCAAACCCGGGACCTCAAGGACGGAAGGCTAGTATGCTAGCCATTCAGCTATGCAACCGGACAGTTGTGTTCTCATTATAGTATTATTTACTAACGAGTTGGCCGATCCGAGCAGCATGGCGCAGTTGTCAGCGGCACGCTATTCCAACGAGTGTGCTGCAATTGCGTGGTGAGTGGTTGAATCCCACTGCCCGTCGTCTTGAAGATAGTGTTCCGTGGTTTCCTATTTTCACTTCAGGGTAAACTCGTGTCCTCATCCTGAGGTGGTGCAGCTCTTTTCAGGCTCACCCCCAGTGGAGGTGAGCTGCATATACCATTTCAATCACATACCAGCCCTCCTGTTCGGGTTAAACTTCTGGCAGTACCGGGAATCGAACCCGGGCCCCCTAGAACGGCAGCTAATAACACTAACCGTTACGCTACGGAGGTGGACGATAACTGATGACGGGCGACTAGTTGAAGGGGTCAACACGAGAATTACTGCAGCCTGGACGAAGTGCTAAACAACAATCGGAGTTACTTGCGACGGCAGGATGAAAAATCACCTAAAATAAAAAAAAATAAAAAAATACCGTAGTGCTAACCGTTTTGTCGCACTCAATGGCTGTGAATGTTGGCCGATTACGACTGAGACAGAAATTCGGCTTAGCGTAATGGAGACAAAGATGTTGAGGTGGACAGCGCGTGTCACCAAATTAGATCACCTGTCCAATGACAGCGTCAGCAAAAGGTTTGGCTTTGCAGCAATCCACGAGCGTTCTCCGATTGTTTGGGCTCTTTTTATGTTCAGGTATCGACACAATTGGCAAGACGTGATACAGCCTAGAGCTAGTCGGCAGAAGACCAAAGGCACAACATAGCCAACGTAGGACCGACACACAATATAAAGACCTCAATAGCGTGAAATATCCATTCAGCTGCGGTCCTAGATAGAACTAAATATAGCGGACCCGTAACCAGGTGGGATAAACGCTAAAGGAAACAAAGAAGATTTTATGAGTCATTAATTCATGCACTCGTAGTTTATGACCGCCCATCTATATTACGGTAATGTATGCATTGACATTTAGAAGAGGCTCCGGCTAAGAAGTAAAGGGATTAATCTAATATCTTCTAATTGATGATAAAGGAGGACACAGAGAATCATTTTAAGCATGGTCGTTGGTAGGTCGAAGCTACTTCTTCCCTGAGTCTGCGAATACTCGTGGGCTGTGAAATACTCAGATGCATATCAGTTAGATGCACATCATGCGGGAAAAAATAGATCCTATGCGATAGTTTCTACATCATTTGCGTTAAAGCGCACACCAACAGTGTAAGTGTCCATTTACAGCGTTATTATGGATATAATTAATGTCCCGTTCCAGGATTGCTGTCGGTCTCTGAGAAGATAACTAAGGCTGGTCATAAAACATCCATAATATAGAAGAATCGTCGCACTCAGACACCAGCAGTAGAAGATGAAGATTCTTCTCATAATCGCCATCTTTGACATCCTGAACTCAAGCCTCACTAACGGTATTGCATCATCCTTATTTCTATGTTAAGTGTATATTTATGGGGATATTTGAAAAGTTCTGATAATAATTTTATTAGTTATACGTCCCACAAAAAGCTTTTACGGTTTTTGGAGACGTCGAGGTGCCTGTATCTTGTCCCGCAGGAATTCTTTAATGTGCCAGTAAATTTACCGCCACAAGGCTAAATTATTTAAGCACCTTCAAATACCATCTGACTGAGCCGGGACTGAACCCGCCAACTTGAGCTCAGAAGACCAGTGCTCAACCACCTGAGCTACTCAGCCAAGCTTGAGAAGGTCTGAGTTATTTCTTACACCTGCGACCGTCTTACACTCACAGTTCGTTGGGTACAGGAGTTTTGAGTGCGCGCTGTGTGCGTTTGGCTCTTAGCATTCGAGTCGTAGGGAAGCAGAAAGGCGCAACGAACACATTTGGATGAAATTGAGCGTGGCCGTACTGTCGGCAGATTAGAGGCCGGCCGCAGTCGGTGCGAGGTGGGCCGGGAGTTGAATGTCACTCGTAGCGTCATTTCACGACCGTGAAGAATATCCCAGCTGCAATGCGCACAAGGTCCTCCACGTTCTATAACCCAGCCTCGGGGTCGTTATATTACCCCTAATGCTCGAAGACGTCCAACTAGCACAGCACCTGCACTGGCTAAGAATATTGCAGCAGCCTCTTGACCACAGACTGTGTATCATTGGCTTCGAGAGGTTGCTCCGTTTGCTCGGCGGTCCGCCAGATGCATTCTCCTCACACAATGGCACCGCATGTCTTAGTGCCTTGTCCACCATGATGGGACCCAGGAACAGGATGAGTAGTGGTTAAGCCTGGAGAGTGATTCTCGCTTTCTGTTCAACTGGCGCGTTCTTGGGATACGTTACAACCCTGCCAATATTGTGGAAAGGGATCGATATGTCGAACCAGTGTTCTTATCTAGGGAGGCGTCATGTTAGGAGCGCGTACGCCACGACATGTTTTCCTAAGGGCAGTGTGTTGGAAGCGGTCTATAAGAACGACATCTTGCAATAGTATGCGAGACTTCTTCATGCTGCATATGGGCATGGGTTCCGTCTGATCGATGATAATACCCACCCACACAAGGCTGGGTTGGTGAATGGGTATCTGAAACATGAGGGCATCACACATCTAGAACGGCCACCCCACTTCCCGGACATAAATTCGACTGAACATGCATGGGACGTTCTAGACCGACGGATTGCAGCCATTACACCATCACCTCCACCACCATTATGGCCTATTGTTAACCTCCAAAGGACGCTTGTCCAGCAATGGGATGCGTTACCGCAAGCCATGATGGACGGCCTGATCCACAGTATGTAGAGCCGTTGTGCTCCCTGTATTGCCATGCGAGGTCATCACACCCCGTATTGACGTTCTGTATGCCACCGGTGGAGACACGCCACTCACAGTCCATGTTTGGTTTTCCGGAATACCTTGTATCTGTAACGCTGTGTAATGGGTCACATTGTTGCCAGGACACCTCTCAGTACAAACATAACATTATTACCGTGCTATATATTTTTCTGTGAATCTCGAGGATCCCTGTCTCTAATATTCGTAGAATTGAACAATATT
This sequence comes from Anabrus simplex, assembly GCF_040414725.1. Lineage (NCBI taxonomy): Eukaryota > Metazoa > Arthropoda > Insecta > Orthoptera > Tettigoniidae > Anabrus > Anabrus simplex. The sequence continues at coordinate 239,933,110 of NC_090269.1, forward strand.
TTACACAAACAAAGCTGTGGAAGATACAATTTCAGATCTTTTGATGGTTTACACGTTTTTGCCATACAGCGAATAATAACGGGGATATTCGCAGTTCACATTCTTCACACATTTCCAAATATTTACGTAAAAATGAATTCTATCTATAAATTGTATTAACAAAAGTTTTATAAAATGCATTTTATAATTATCTGTGTCTGATACATTTTCACCGTACTGACTATAATAACAACGATATTCACAAATTTGGAAGATTTTATTAACGGCGAGCATCGAGACAAGTACATATTCCTCAATCACCATAGTAACAAGTTAACTCCTGATGATGGTGGCTGAAGTCGTGACACGTTTATAAGGCAAAGAACCATGTTATCATCAGCCTTTATTGATAAGAGAGAACCAGAAGGAAAATGTCGAGGAAGGGTCACTCGAAAAACGAGGGTGAAATTAATCATAAAGTGGGATGAATGAAATACTCATCGCATCTTGGATACCTCAAGGAGGCACTAACTTATTTTTGGGTGAAGAAAACCATAGTTCGCTGTATTCACACTAAGATTTATTTTTAATAGTATAGTTTTCCTATAAAGTACATTAAATTTATCAAAATTGTTGTTAAAATATTTCAGGCTCTTTCCGATGCTCATTTGTCACAACATCCGTTTTTCGTGAGAATACGTAAATTATCTCAAAAATACTGCATCGGTGAACTTGGAATTGTTAGATTATGCTTATAGGTTATTGTGCATTAATCTGATCAACAACAACAATTGTTCTGTACGTAGAACTTGAGAAAAAAATTAATATGAATTTTTCTAGGTCATTCATTTAAGGGAAGAAAAATGTTTGTAGGGAAACTAAACACTAGTCCAAGAATGTTTCATTGTATTGTAAAATGTGCATTTTTCTCTATGTATACGTAACTCGGTAATTCCTACTTTGATAAATGTACCTTACGTTAAAAGTAGGAATTCGTTCCTTTACCAATAACACTATTATTAGATACTTCTGGCAAGATTTTAACCGCTATATGTTGTAAAGTGAGTGTACATTGAAGGGATGAGACCGAGATGAGTGCTATTCTGCCAGCAATAAGAATCATGAAAGAAAGATTTTGTTTGTTTTTTTACATTTTGCTGTACGTCGCACCAACACAGAAAGGTCTTATGGTGAGGATGGGATAAGAAAGGGCTAGGAGTGAGAAGGAAGTGGCTATGGCCTTGATTAAGGTACGGCCCCAGCATTTACGTGGCGTGTAAATGGGAAACTACGGGAAACCAACTGCTGACTGTCGGATTGGAATCCACTATCTCCTGATAACTACGTGACCCAAACAATCCGGCCACTTACTCAGTCATGGAAGAAAGAGGTCCATACTTATATAAAAGTGATGGTTGAGGAAAGAGCTCACCGAGAATGTTTGGGTGCTAGAGTACTACCAACATAAGGGTAAAAATACTGAGAGAGTAAATCCCATTTAACTCGACATTGACATTACATTTGTTACTTTATTAAATTCATCATTTGTAAGAGAATAGTTTCTTTTTAGATAATAAAGCAGCAACGTGGTATACTTTATGTCATTTACATGAGCAGTGTACTTCAGTCATTGATATATTGGTAATGCTGAGGCTCTCTCTTCGCCTCAGCGTTCGTATTCGTTTTCCTTTTACAGATTAATACATCCTTATTATCAATCCACTAAAGTTTTTTGCTAACAATGTTAGATCTCTTCGTTAACCAGTACATGTACTTCTAAACGATACTGATCGTGAATATAGAGATCAATTTGGCATTTATTTACAGAGCTCTGCCCACGTGGAAATGATTTCATGGACGAGTGTAACACATGTTCATGTGACCCAAAGACTGGGGTCACAATCTGTACCAGGATACTGTGTGGTATAAGCAAAGGCCTGCTTTCTCTCGGAGAAGAACAAGACTATTATTAACAACATGATGCAGTTCTACATCGAGTAAGTCATTTGTGTTTCTCTTGAGCTTTATTGAACTCAAAATGGATGTCACTCGATATTCTATACCAGACGTCATCAAGTGCAGGGTCTCCCATATAAACTAAGATCGCCCAAGCGGCGTTTTTACTCTCCGATACGTAAGCTGCAGTATCGGAGGTGCGCGCATAGTTACCTTATGCAGCGTGCATGTGTTCGACCTCGCAAGCATCAGTCGCCAGTCTGAATCTCAGCTGTTAACATGGTGAGACAGTTATGATTACGACACCGTATTTTTAAAGGTTTTTTTAAGTGGGAGTCGGCTCGAGGGGAACGATATGCATTTGTGTAGCAATTTCCTGATGAAGTGCCTTCACGAGCACATTTGGATCTACTGGCTCATTGCTCAATAAAAACATGCGCGCACACGAACAGCTTTAACAGAGGGAAATCTAGATAATATTGGTGCGAATCTTGAGCGGTCACCGAATACATCACTCTCAAAGTTAGTACTACAAGTAAGTTAGGGCTTTCGGTTTCTTCCGCACACAGAGATACAAAGCTGTTACATATCAACCGTACAGGTTTACACGGGCCCATTGTTTAAAACCTCCTGATCCAGCCACAAGAGTGAGATGCTGTGAGTGGTACCTTACATCACTGAATGATCGTTTACTCGACCCACAGCTTGTGTTCTTATCGGATGAGGCCTCATTTCAGCTTAAGGGTCGTGTGAACAGTCATAACTCTCGCTATTGGTGCGCAGAAAATCCTGATGGTGTTTATGAAGTCCCTAATTATTATAGGAAGATTGGTGTCTGGTGGGATGTCAGTGCAAGACGAAGAATTGGGCCTTTTTTCTCTTCGAGACGACAATAAATCAGAGAGGTACCAAGATTACATTTTGACGTCGTACTTCTATCAGTGAACGGAAGAAGAAAATCGCGTGGGTGGTTTCAACAAGATTCAGGGAAAGTGTATAGAACAAACCCCCACATATTGGAGGAAACGAAAGCAAACATTAGAATGACGTCAGAAACATTACAGTACCAGAACTCACTCGCGTCAGACACAATGCCTGTATAACCCAGAAAGGACGACACTTCCAGTATTTTTATAAAGTAAGATTTCATATAAGATTGTATAAGCGCTTAGAGAAGAGCAACCGAGCGCTAAGGCAACTGCCGTAGCTCAGAGTACAAGCACCATGCATTCGGTCTTAGTTTACATGGGAGACCCTCTCTTAGGTAACAAGCGCTACTTGCTCCGCTCGGGACGGCTGGCTGCCGCGTGAGAAGAGAGCAGCGGACAGGCGGGTTGGATACCGTGGCGGTACATGGTATTAATGGCACGGAGATAATATTGTCATATGAATAATAATAATAATAATAATAATAATAATAATAATAATAATAATAATAATAATAATAATAATAAGAGTAATACGGGGTTTCCGTGGCTCACAGAGGATTAGGAAGCACATGGATTGAATGGATGGAAAATGGATTACTTAAATAAACTTTTAATATAACTAATTTCGAAATTTTATTTTTTTTCCTTTTCTTTCTTCTACTTTAAAATTGATAGACAGACAATCTGAATGGACATCCAACAAATGTAATGGGTATTTAATGAGATCGTCAGCTCTAACAACATTAGGGACTTAGAAGTCCGGAAATCAGGTACAAACCTCTTGTTAATTTACATAGAAAAGAGCATAATTGTTCTTGACAAGTACAAACATTCTATGTGTGTTTGAGTCATCAGTCCATAGACTGGTTTGATGCAGCTCTCCATGCCACCCTATCCTGTGCTAACCTTTTCATTTCTACGTAACTATTGCATCCTACATCTGCTCTAATCTGTTTGTCATATTCATACCTTGGTCTACCCCTACCGTTCTTACCACCTACACTTCCTTCAAAAACCAACTGAACAAGTCCTGGGTGTCTTAAGATGTGTCCTATCATTCTATCTCTTCTTCTCGTCAAATTTAGCCAAATCGATCTCCTCCCACCAATTCGATTCAGTATCTCTTCATTCGTGATTCGATCTATCCATCTCACCTTCAGCATTATTCTGTAACACCACATTTCAAAAGCTTCTATTCTCTTTCTTTCTGAGCTAGTTATCGTCCATGTTTCACTTCCATACAATGCCACGCTCCACACGAAAGTCTTCAAAAACATCTTTCTAATTCCGATATCAATGTTTGAAGTGAGCAAATTTCTTTTCTTAAGAAAGCTCTTCCTTGCTTGTGCTAGTCTGCATTTTATGTCCTCCTTACTTCTGCCATCGTTAGTTACTTTACTACCCAAGTAACAATATTCATCTACTTCCTTTAAGACTTCGTTTCCTAATCTAATATTTCCTACATCACCTGCCTTCGTTCGACTGCACTCCATTACTTTTGTTTTGGACTTATTTATTTTCATCTTGTACTCCTTACCCAAGACTTCATCCATACCATTCCGCAACTTCTCGAGATCTTCTGCAGTCTCAGATAAAATAACAATATCATCGGCAAATCTCAAGATTTTGATTTCCTCTCCTTGGACTGTGATTCCCTTTCCAAACTTCTCTTTGGTTTCCTTAACTGCCTGTTCTATGTAAACACTGGCAAGGAGAGGGGACAAACTGCAGCCTTGCCTCACTCCTTTCTGGATTGCTGCTTCTTTTTCAAAGCCCTCGATTCTTATCACTGCAGACTGATTTTAATACAGATTGTAGATAATTCTTCGTTCTCGGTATCTGATCCCTATCATCCTCAGAATCATAAATAGCTTGTTCCAATCAACATTATCGAATGCTTTTTCTAGATCTACGAATGCCATGTACGTGGGCTTGTCCTTCTTGATTCGATCCTCTAAGATCAGACGTAAAGTCAGGATTGCTTCACGTGTTCCTACATTTCTCCTGAAGCCAAATTGATCTTCTCCCAACTCAGCTTCAACTTGTTTTTCCATTCTTCTGTAAATAATACGTGTTAAAACTTTGCAGGCATGAGATACTAAACTAATGGTGCAGTAGTTTTCACACCTGTCAGCACCGACTTTCTTGGGAATAGGTATAACAACGTTCTGCCGAAAATCGGATGGGACTTCTCCTGTCTCATACATCCTGCACACTAAATGAAATAACCTTACCATGCTGGTTTCTCCTAAGGCAGTCAGTAGTTCAGAGGGAATATCATCAATTCCAGGTGCCTTGTTCCTATTTAGGTCACTCACAGCTCTGTCAAACTCTGACCTCAAAATTGGGTCTCCCATTTCATCAGCATCAACAGCCTCTTCATGTTCCAGAACAAAATTATCTACATCGTTACCTTGATACAACTGTTGGATATGCTCCTGCCATCTTTCTGCTTTGTCTTCTTTCCCTAGAAGTGGCTTTCCATCTGAGCTCTTAATATTCATGCACCTAGATTTCCTTTCTCCAAAGGTTTCCTTGATTTTCCTGTATGCAGCAACTACCTTTCCCAAGACCATACAGTCTTCGACATCCTTGCACTTCTCCTTCAGCCATTCTTCCTTAGCTACCTTGCACTTTCAATCCACTTGATTCTTTAATCGCCTGTATTCTTTTCTGCCCTCTTCATTTCTAGCATTCTTGTATTTTCGTCGTTCATCAATCAGGTCTAGTATCTCCTGAGTTATCCACTGATTCTTAGTTGATCTTTTCTTCCTTCCTAAGATTTCTTCAGCCGCCCTACTGACTTCATTTTTCATGACTCTCCACTCTTCCTCTATTGTGTTTCCTTCAGCCTTTTCATTTAGTCCTTGTGCAAAATGTTCCTTGAAACGATCTCTCACACTCTTTTCTTTCAACTTGTATAGACCCCATCTTTTTGAATTCTTTCCTTTCTTCAATTTCTTCAACTTCAGATGGCATTTCATGACCAACAAGTTGTGGTCAGAGTCCACGTCAGCTCCTGGGAAAGTTTTGCAATCCAACACCTGGTTTCTGAATCTCTGCCTAATCATAATGAAGTCTATTTGATACCTTCCAGTGTCTCCAGGTCTCGTCCACGTATACAGCCGTCGTTTGTGGTGTTTGAACCAAGTATTGGCAAGGACTAAATTATGATCAGTTCAGAATTCAACCAGCCGACTTCCTCTTTCGTTCCTTTGTCCCAATCCGAATTCTCCTACTGTACTACCTTCTCTTCCTTGGCCTACCACTGCATTCCAGTCTCCCATCACAATTAGATTCTCGTCACCTTTTACATATTGAATTAAATCTTCTATCTCCTCATATATTCTTTCGATTTCCTCATTACCCGCTGAACTAGTAGGCATATAGACCTGCACTTTTGTGGTGGGCATTGGTTTGGTGTCTATTTTGACAACAATGATTCTTTCACTATGCTGGTCGTAGTAGCTTATCCGCTGCCCTATTTTCTTATTCATTATTAAACCAACTTCTGCATTTCCCCTGTTTGATTTCGTGTTGATAATTCGGTAGTCGCCTGACCAAAAATCCTGTTCTTCCTGCCAACGTACTTCACTTATACCAACTACATCTAACTTTAGCCTATCCATCTCCCTTTTCAGATTCTCTAACCTACCACAACGATTCAAACTTCTAACATTCCACGCTCCGACTCGCAGAATGTCAGTATCCTTCTTCCTGATGATCGCCCCCTTTCGTGTAGTCCCCACCCGGAGATCCGAATGGGGGACTAGTTTACCTCCGGAATATTTTACCCGGGAGGAAGCCATCATCAGTACATCATTCATACAGAGAGAGCTACATGTCCTCGGGAGTTAGTTACGGCTGTAGTTTCCCGTTGCTTTCAGCTGTGTAGCAGTATCAACACAGCTAAGCCATGTTGAGTATTATTTCAAGGCCGTATCAGTCAATCATCTAGACTGCCGTCCTTGCAACTACCGAAAGGATGCTACCCCCCTTTCGATTAACCATTCGTTAGTCTGGTCTCTCAACAGATACCCATCCGATATGGTTGCACCTGCGGCTCGGCTATCTGCATCATTGGGACACGCAAGCCTCCTCACCGCGGCAAGGTCACATGGTTCGCGATTAAACTAGCCACACACTCTCATGTTTATTGGTCATTTTAAAAGTTACACTCAAAATCGAAGAAGACTGTGATTGGTAGAAAATAAATTACAGAAATTAGGGATTCGCTAGATTCAAAACTGGCGGAAATAAAAAGAAAATATTGCAACCCAAAAATAAATGAACATCAATCAGTAAAATAACTTGTGTATGTATGTTGGGTATTCAGACCGAAGGCTGGTTTGATCCTCTACAGCTCCACCAACAGCTGTCATAGATAGCGTAGGTGTCATTGAAGGGGCACACTAGGGAAGTGAGGAGTGAGGTAGTTTCCCGTTGCTTTCCTCACTGAGCCAGAAGTTGCTATTGCATATCAGTCTGCCAAACCCACTGAAATGCATGCATCAACTGACCCTATTAGCGATATTTTCACACCATTCATAACAGGGACTGGCTGCCTAAGGAATGGCATTACTGGCATCGCTCATACCTCGGTCACTTTCATATTGTCAAAGCCAAGGATGAGACTGAGACAAGTCAATGAAAGTAACAAATTTATTCTAGCCCATACCAGTAGAAATAGTACACTGTAAACACTAAAAAACGTATGAATACAAAACTTCTTTGAATTATAAGTTCTTATACCTCCACCAGGGTGCATGATGATAGTTCTTTGGTTGTGTCATCTATGGGAGAATGACCACACTTCTTGATGGATAGCAAACAAAACTAGTAGGAATATAGTCAGTTCAGGAAATTTCACAATAACAAAATTACATCATATTTTAGTAGTGTCACCTTCTGAGTAAATTTCTAAGTTGGTGTAGTTTCAATTTCACTATTTCACCAATAGAGGAGTTCATTTAGGCGCTAGATTTAAATGCGCGGCGTTGGCGTGTACCTCCCGGTACAATTATTGTTAAACGTATTATATGCATTAAAACACATGCAGCAGCTGTTGCTGTGTAGGTCTATTTACTCTGTATATACAGTGGAATTTTATTGTATAGTGAGCCATATCGTAATATGCCTCAAATTATTTATTAGAACACTGTGGCATAATTTTATTTAACGCGTCATAGGGTCGCAGACAATGAAGGCAGGAACCCTCGATGGCCGTGCCATGGCCCATGGGAACCCCGTATTGATTCGGAAGGAACGGTGTCCTCGAGTTTGAACTGAGCCGCAAGCCGTGATTTCAGTCATGCAGACCCCTACTATAGCACCAAGTCCAAAAGCTGTAGCCTGGAGGGGATGGAATTAAACGTGGGTATCCAGAGAACAAATGCCTCAGGTTGACAAACTTCGCTTTCCCAGGGCTGGAATAATCTGAATTTAAGTCAATATATCCGCCACTAAGCTAAATTCCACAGATCTGACTCTACACATAAAAGAAAACAGAATTATCGCATGCCAGGAGTCGATAATAGTATTTATTGTGCTCAACTGAGAGAAGTGAGTATTTACAGGAGAGGTCATTGACATTTGCTAGGTCGTTACAAAGAAGGGCTCACTGTTAGCCGGGGGTTCACCTTGAGATCGGCATCTTTTCAAGGCAATATAAGCTTGCTTGGAGTGGGAAACGTCCTCATTCTCTCTTTCGAATTCAGTCACTCGTTGTGTTACAGAAACTTATTAATTCTCAGCGCTTTGTGACCCTCAGTAATCAGTGATATTTAATTCTTACTTAATTTTTATTTACTGTTATGAAACGCCATGTACGGCATGGCGTAATTCACAAACTTGCTAGATACTCTTATTTGTGAGTTAGCTCACAAGAGCTGATAACGCCATCTAGTAGCGGAAAACATTTAAAACGAATTCGTGGATCGCGATGGTAACGTTTGCGTATCGTACAGATATTACCGCTGTGAAAGACTGATTTCAACCGGGCTAGTTCCCATAAATTAGTGACGCACAAATTAGGACTAATATTCGTGCGTAAGTTATAATCAATGGTAGTCTATCACTAAGGTATAAATCTTGTGTACAATTACGCCAAGCTGTGAAGCAGATGTTCTGAAATATATCACCATTCCAGACGACTCCAGGATCAAGCAGACGACAACCAAGGTATTCCCAGGACTCGAGGCGAGGAACATCATGCCCCTGATGTCTGCAGTTTCTATGGGATAGGCCGGCATTACATAGCGGTGATGTGATTCGTCGCTAATGGAGAGATGGCTGCTGAGTTAAGTCCTTAAGTTCTATAAGCATGCAATGTGATATTCGAGCACTAGTATAGGATTCCTCAAATCAAATAACTATTGATTAAATATAAGCCAGTGCGGCACTTGTTTTGCTCAGTTTTAGTAAGATCAAATACGTTCAGGGCTGCAATGCATGTTTAAGCCCCGATTTGAGTGTTTACACTATTAATCAGATGCGAACAACGGGTAAACTAGGTTAGTTATAGGTGTGTTTCTTTTGTTTTATATAGTGCTTGATTTTCGTAGGAGTTGATTTTGGTAGAGATGTTGGGCAGACCCCTCACAATCTCATATGGGCTGCACACCGTCAGCGTCGCGAAATTTTACAGAATATATTAAGGATAGCATAAGATCAGAATGTTTTCTATGCATGATGCATGAATTTTTCAGCTGCGAGGAGTTGTACGGGAGAGTTATATTCACTCCTTGAATACAGAGTAGGGTTTTCAAATTTTGGGACAGGCAAGTTCAGGAATGTAAAAGGTCTCGAACCAAGGATATATGATGTGAGATGCAAGAATTGCTGTGAGATGTTGACGGGGCTCAAATAATGAGAGAAATGCGATCAAGCCGTAGTGTTTACTGGGAGCACAGATTCATATGTTAATAAGCCAGCCGGTGACTATGCACGTGAATGTATTGGCTGTGCGTTAATTTTGTCAGAGAGAATTTGTGCCATGATGAAGAGATAAGGAGTCGGCCTGGTCCCGACCAAGTTAAACTCCCAAGTAGAAATCCCCAAGTCAGCTATACCCTGTGAGCCCACTACGGGTGAATGTATATTTACGAGAGATCCATTTACTTGTACGAACTACTGTCTACCTGTCCCAGTTATTTAAATTTTTCCCTGCTCTACAGCTGATCGCCCAGGCCTCGAGGAGAAAGACGGTGGTGCTGTGTCTTGTTGAGACATAATCTTCGGAGACTGAATGTGTCTGAATCGAATCCCGACGCCTCTATCAACTAAAGTGCATATTTGTGTGTGTTTTATTTTGCAGGTGTGATTTTGTATGTGTACCTGATATTTATTATTGTCCTGTTTATTTATCGTATTTGTCTTGTGATGTTGTCCTTTGTTGTGTAACGGGAATATATGAGTCCGTAGGCTAATTTAAGGGAAGCAGGTTCTGCCATGATTTTGTGCTCATGGGTACGGACCCATATGATTAGAGTCTGTGTTATTTGGATGGGTAATTAACGTGCAGTCCTGAACAAGTGTTTTAATATTTGTGTCCGAGTATTCGGAATATACATGTGTCAGTTAGAGCAATTACTAGTGTATCGAGTATTATTTTCGCATGCAATTGACGGTATTAGATCGAGCCTACGGGCAAATGACTTAGCGATATAACGAAGCAGTCAAACAATCCAAACAATGTAATACATTCCAATTTCCATGTAAATTTTGTAATCGTAATTTTCGGGTCGCTACCGGTGTTTCTTTTGTATAAGCAATTGCCAATATATCAGTTACGTAAATGTGCGTATCACTTTTTCATACCAATATTACGGTCGAGTTTACGTTTATTAAATTTGCTATTCTGATTAGTATGAACTCAATTCCTGTTTTTGGATTAATAAATTTACCTTATCCGAATACCTGCGTTCTCATTCACTAGTGTTATATGTACGTATTTCCTGTCCATATATTTTAGTATATGTTAGTAATTAGAGTATGATTTGCCCATTTCCGGACGTTCCATGCGCTTTTACCCTGAGCTAGGCCAAGTTTGTGACAGGATAGGGTGAAATAGGTATGCCACAGACATTTCAAAGTCGGCGATATTTTGTGGGAAGTAACTGGTACTGATTCAAAGAGTAAACATTTTAGTGATGCTCTTCCTTGACCACGATTGTTAGAGAATGCAGTGCCATGTATCTTTCCCAATTGCCCATTATATTTATCATCAAATTCCGGAGGAACCAGAAAAAAGTCGAATAGAGAGAGAAGCAATAAACAGAGCAATTGAAGATATTGTCAGCAGCCATACTTCACACACAGACAAAATTTCAGTCCACAATGTTATACAACTTAAAATAAAAAAAGAACATGTTGATGTTACATGATAGTTGTGTACTGTGACGAACGAAACACAAGTAATTTTTCTGTACATGGATACACCAAAGCAACTACACTGTATAGTATATGCAGTCATTGAAAGGGGCATAACCTCAAAAGTTTATTTCAAAGGGCTTTATTACAGTATCAGTTTTCTAATATATTGAAACAGGAACCGTCCGGGAGCGAACTGGCGAGCGCGCGGTTATCTTCATCCTTTCAAATTGTGCGCGTTGTGAGCTATGATGCAATGCTTCCTGCGAGCGAGCTCGTGGCAGCCTGACTACGACTACGACGTCACGAAGCGAGTGGCGCACACGTCAGAGGGAACAATCTGGAAGCTCCTTTATATCTCCGCTTCCAGATAAGATATCGACAAACGGACAAGGGGACCATGTAGCCTAAAACAACAGATAGCTCATGTCAAAATTTCATGTTAATAACTATTTTATTTTAGGAGATATCGCAATGTCAAGATATCAAGTAATTTCAATGACGTGTATGCTCGGAGTCAAGCCCGGGTATATAAGACGGGCCAGTTTCTCCAGCAAGTCACGAGGAAGCCCGAAAAGGCTGCTAGGGAGTTCGGGCTCATGGTCCGGAACCTCTTCAGCCGAGTCCCACCAGCGATGGAGATCGACACGGAGCCGGAGTCTCTGGTACCCGAGCCGGAGCTTCACCGGAGATCGAGGGGGAGACTGAGCCGTACAGACATTGGTGCGACCCCCCTAACGGCTTTTTCTTCTCCGAGGGCTACACGGACCGGGAGTGTAAGGCGCTGCTGGTATACTACAGGCCGAGGCGCCCTGTGTCTTCTGAACGGGGCCTAGTCCTGGGCAGAATGCGGCGCCCTCGCAACGGAGGCAGGATCATCTCGACGACCATGGCCGTCGAGAGCTTCCTACCCGGAGGCCTTATCTTCAGGCATCACGACCAGGAGCGGATGCGCGACGCGGAGAAGGAGCTCTCTACTCTGTTCCAGGTCATCCGCCTACTAGGGAGGGTGGCGTGCCAGAGACGAACGCCGGGGCCTTCAGGAGGAAGACCGAAACGGAGACCAGGGAGGCCGTCACCCAGACGCCGAGGAGGCTACGGCATAGGGCGGTTAACACCGACCTAGTCCTGGCTACCCAGCCAGAGACCAATGACGCCACCACCCAGGTGGTGCGCGCCGCCCCGCGGGGCCACGACTGTGCGACCCAGGCCGAGCAGTTCGGCTCTGCCAGGTGGACGCAGACCGAGTTCCAGAGCCCACCAGCGGTGATGTGGACGAAGTGGACGCAGACGAAGGCTTACCAGGAGGGGCCTATCACCCGGGCGCAATCCAGGAAGGCGCCCCGGACGGCAAACGGCAGCACAGCAGTTGAGAACGACGCCCGCTGGTGTTCTGAGGCTGATGTCCAGGCCCGGCCTCCCAGCGTGTCTGTCGAGATGCAGACATCGACGTGCGCCCCACAGGAAAGGGAACGCAGTCGGGTGTCAGCACCGACCGACGCCACCGCCGCCAGCCAGGAGGAGGAAGACGCCGTTTCCACAGAGGGTTCACCAGCAATCCCTGGGTCACCAGGTTGGGAGGAGGGCCACCAGGAAGAGGCCTCTTCCCCTGCCGAGAAGAGACCCCACCCCCGGGAAGAAGACGATGCCCCCGGATGAGGAAGAAGGAGACGACGCCGGCCACCAGGAGAGGGCCGTCCAGCCGTAACCCAGGACCGCTCCCAGGATTGCAGTCTACCGAGGAACCAGTCAGGAGAGGACCTCAGCGGGAAGCGGCAATCAGGTGAGCCCGAAACGTCCCCCTTGGCAGCTCTTGCAGTGTTTCCGCTGTTTGAGGTGGGGCCACCGGCAGGAGAGGCGTGGGCTCCTAGTGAGGTGCAACCGTTGTGAGGATGATCACCACTACAAGGCCTGTGCAGCACGTAAGGAGGCGTCGGTGTGCGCCAACTGCGCGGGGGCCACCCGGCCTCCCATCGCAGTTGCCATGTCTACCGGGCCATGTCTACCAACACAAACTCTGGCCGTGGTAGCGAGTCTAACTCGTGAACCGGCAGATAGACCTTGTATAACTTCCCACTCTTCCCTGCTATCTCTTTCTTCTTAGAAATTAAGACCACTTCGGAGCCATGTTGATTGAGTCGATGGTAATGGCGGGGGAGCGGAATACGGGAGCCCCCCGTAAAAAAAAAATTCCGCAAGTCAGTGTAGGGACAGGACGGTATAGTAGAGACCTGCTGTCCGAGTTTGTGCCGGCAGTAAAGTTTAACTTTGTGCGCGAGTGTCGAGTCTGAACGACGAACTAAGTACCCGCGAGGTACAGCCAAGAAGTCTAACTCCGACATTAATATTAATCATGCATTTTAAGTCCTTCCAAATAATTAAACATTTCGCGTGACTTATAATGTACAGGTGTTAGATATCGGACATGTTAATACCGTGTGTGATAGAACTGTTGATTAACTTGTCAATTAATACGACGAGTCTACGTGTTAAACTTCTACGAGCACATTAACCACTTAGGACTTTGTTTGAGGAAGCTACATGCCTAATACTTCATGGTTAAAAGTAGAGACAGTGCCATTAACTAGTTCATGGTGATAGAGTGATAGTAGACTGTTTCTCAACACATAGGGAGCATAGACTGTATCGTATACTATTATTATGTGTGAAGTTGAATGAATAGACTTTACTTCATTTTCCTTGAACTGCATTAACCTGACAGTCAGAACTTCGTGACCGGGCGAGTTGGCCGTTCGCGTAGAGGCGCGCGGCTGTGAGCTTGCATCCGGGAGATAGTAGGTTCGAATCCCACTATCGGCAGCTCTGAAAATGGTTTTCCGTGGTTTCCCATTTTCACACCAGGCAAATGCTGGGGCTGTACCTTAATTAAGGCCACGGCCGCTTCCTTCCAACTCCTAGGCCTTTCCTATCCCATCGTCCCCATAAGACCAATCTGTGTCGGTGCGACGTAAAGCCCCTAGCAAAGAAAGAACTTCGTGAAGTCACGGTATCGTGAAAGTTCAATTATCTTATTATGAACTTTGTTTCAAACTTATTGAATTGCACTAAAGTGGCAAGTGGAACTTAGAAAAATTAGGTGTCTCATGACAAGTCAATCACCTTATTAATGGACTTGGTGCAAACTGTTGTGCATTTTAGACGTGCTACTTGGAACGAACAGTGCCATATTACCCGAAGTAATGTGTGTAAACCACCGTCCCATGCATACTCCGAACACCCCTATTATTATGTGAAGTTCCGCCGATGGAGACGTGGTAACTTCGAGGGAAACGTGGTAATAGTGTTCCTGATCTCTAGTGGACGTGGTAACTTCGATGGACGTTGGGATGGTGTTTCTGATCTATGGTGGACGTGGTAACTTCGGGGGACGTGGTGATGGTGTTCCTGATCCATGGTAGACGTGGTACGAAAGACTGCAAGGACACAGTCAAAATGAGCCGGCACTTCAATAAGGTGATATGCATCTGCGTCATTAACGAACAATGTGAACTGTGTCTTATTAAGTAATTTTTAAATTCAGCAAGTCACTTTAAAACTTTCTAGCAACTTTAATTCTCATGATTTCGAAATTATACCTTCTAATTTTTCAAATGACTTGCTATTTCCTAAAGCCAGTGTAATATTAATTCGTACCGGCAAACTTGCTAGCGAGTGGAAACTTTAAAACTTAAACACTTCGGTAACCTGTCTACGAACTGTAACTTTTCTTATACCCGTATTACGTTAGTTAGTTAGTTAGTTAGTTAGCTAATTGAAGAATGAACTTTAGCTCGCTATTTTATGGGCATATCAAGATTGAACTTTTTCCTCGCACCAATTGATCATTTCAGATAGAAATTCTAATTAATTTCGTTATTTCCATTTTCAAGAAAGATCTTTATTCATTTCAAGGTGAACTTAATTGATGCCGTTATTCATGAACTTCAAGAATGAACATTATTCACTGACAATAATTATTTCCAGGTGATATTAATTAATGTTGTCATTTATAAATTTCAAGAATGAACTTTCTTTATCCAAGTTAATTAATCACATCAAGAAGAGATATTATTAATATGTCGCTAATTAATTTGACACAAACTATTATCAATTGACTGATTATTAAATGTGGACGAGTGTCCAATTTGACAAGTATTCAAGGAAATGATCGACCGTTCGTTTACTTTGATTGGTTATAATAAAGTTTATGAGGCCAGTCTATGCAATCTTTTACTCCCTCTCTGTACAATCTCCTAACATATGACCACACACGCCCTGCGATACCCCTCACGCTCCATTACACCTGTCAATGAGTGCGTGTCAGTTACTGATACAGAGAGAGGATTGACATACGTGGTGCCGAAACGTGCGCTCGAAAGGAAAAATTCATACTCCACAAGTAGGATATATACCTACGTGGCCAACCCTAACGTGTCAGGCAACATTGATCTCAAAATCTTTTGGCAGTCACTCAAATTTAGAATCTTTACAGTAAGCAATATGGAAAATATACTTGCTGCTCTCGAAGTCCTTCGGCTTAATATAAATCAACAACTCGCCGAAGCAAATACTAACATGATTCAACAACTTGCCGAAAATAATAATGAGGCAACAACTTACCGAGGCGAATGCCAACATAACTTCTGAGTTAATTAATAGCATAGCCGAGGTGAACTCCAAAATTACAGGAGTAACTTCTGACATAAATAATCAATTCGTCTGTAACCTCGAAGCGGTAAAAGAAGACATTAGATTACAAGTGGTGAGTACCATCAAGGATGATTTACAGGCTATTTTACCAGCTTCATCTCAAATAGCGCAAGAATTAAACGATCTTAAGGCAGAATTTGTGGAATCCCATGGCAACCTTTCAT
Source organism: Anabrus simplex (assembly GCF_040414725.1). Taxonomy (NCBI): domain Eukaryota; kingdom Metazoa; phylum Arthropoda; class Insecta; order Orthoptera; family Tettigoniidae; genus Anabrus; species Anabrus simplex. Next base: position 239,949,218 of record NC_090269.1, read on the forward strand.
TGGCACAAGTCAAGATAGCTTCAGTCCAGGAGACATTAAGAGATTCGCTCAAAACAAATATAGGTAGGATTAATAATGATGTTAGCTTCCTTAAAAGGAAACAAGGAGAATTTGATAAACGCTTCAAAATTCAACTTGAAACTACGCATACTCAATTCACCCGTCTCTGTAAGGAAGTAGCAGAGGTAAAAAGGGACATTCAAACATTTAAGGAAATGGAAACGACGATGCAGACGCAAGTAGATGCCCTGGATAATAAAATTACTTTAGTACAGCAGAGGAATGTTTCATTTTCACCATCATTGTCAATGGGATCATGTGGTGACAATCCTAATGTAACTAAAATTATAAAAGTACAAGATGATACACCTTCGAAATTTTCAGAAAAAGAAGAATATTCTGCTAGAGAATTCCTAGGAAATGTTGAAGAGTATTTCCTAGAAAACCGCAGTAGTTCTGATAGGCAACTTCGCACTGTATCGAAACTATTAGAAGGATGCCCACTCTAATGGTTCGCAGCCTTTAAATTCAGCTTGAAGGCTTACTTATAATTTAAAGAGGCTCTTTTAAAACGATTTTGGAACACTAAAGTTCAGCACTTCGTTATGATGTAGTTGTACTCGAGACGGTATAATACTTCTATTAACATGTCGAGATACTCACACTTTTTGTGGCTCAAGTTAAGAGGATGCAGTACTTAGATCCACCGTTACCTGAAATAGAATTGATCCAGGTAATTACTCTAAAATTTCTGCCCCATGTCCAGGAAATCTTGGTTGCTGCCGACATTAAGGACTTAGAACAACTAGATTCTCTTTTGAGGAGACTGGACACTGCGAACATCCAGTCGATGCCCAGGGTCAACGGGAGTAAATATGTTACTGCCAACCCCGTAGAAATTAAACCTTCAGATCGCCAAGAAGGAGAGCACGTAGAGGACAGGGAAGTGAGACAGAATACTCCCATTCGATATAGAGGATTTAGAAGACGTCCATATCGAGGAAATCTACCCTACTGACCAAGGACAACATGGAAGAAGGAAACGGAAACTCAAGAAAGAGACCAAGGCTCGCATCGGGCAGAGATTGAGAAGAGGTGGCATGAAACCAAGGAATACTTAAAGGAACGGAACCAATCTGATGATTTACCTGGAGCAGCCTCTCTGGAGTACCAAGTACACGCAAAACGGATGACTTTAATGTCGCAGGTGCTAGGAAAAAACTCCAATCTAGACCAAAGAAGAGTGCCTGAGAATCACAAGGAGTAAGATCGGATAAAACCATTATATAAAATTGAAGTCAATTATTGGTACATAGAAGATTCAGAGTTATTATATGAGGAGACTCCCCTACCTAGAGCGAAAATTCAGCGTACAGTACCTGTCGTTAATCTGATGATAGGCAATATAAATGTCGCCGCACTAATTGATTCTGGAGCACGGATGTCGCTCATTTCTGAAAGACTCATTGAGGCCTTAAGGGACAAACAGGACGTGTTGATGATGCCAGTAGCCAACTTACGTTTAAGGGCATAGTGCCTGATAAGGTTGTTAAATGCAAGAAACAAGCTTTCATCGAACTTTAAATTGATGGATTACTCTTTGAGCATATCTTTCTAATCTTGCCTCGAATAAGATTTAATCTGACCTTAGAGTCTGATTTTATGTTGAAATTCCGTGGGGAATAGATTATTCTACTAGTGTCATTTTCAAATCCGGGCTCTGTGGAAACGCGAATAGTAGAGGATGAAGAAGTGTTACACGTGTAAGAAGCTTTTGATGAAAAACTCGAGGGTGCAATAGAAACGCATGATCAAAATGGTGCTTCGCTAGGCGAAGTTAATCCAAAAGAAGAGGGCGACCCGAAGGAAGAGGGACCCGTGGATGACGAGTCTGTGTTCATAGTAGATGAGGTCACTGATTTTGATCAGGACTAAGTCGCCTCGATTACCCACACGATTATTGGTCAGAATCCCCTCCAGATATAGCAGAAGCAACTAAACTAATTTTTGAAATTTACCCTAACGTGTTCAATAGCAAACCAGGAGAAATCCTTGATTACGAATACCATCTTAACGTTAAGGATCATTCGCCATATAAACGTAAGGCTTATTCAATACCAGAAAGGTATCGTGAGGAAGCCAGGACACTAATTCATCATATGAAAGAAGATGGAATATTTTCGCCTTGCATCACCCCATTCATCAACCCTTTAGCGGTCGTAAGAAAACCCAACGGTAGCTTGCACCTTTGCCTAGATTCGCGTGCGCTGAATGACAGGCTAATTCTGGAACATGACCATCCCCCTTTGCTGCGAGATATCATCAGGCGTTTCCATGGAAAAAGTATTTCACGTGCCTAGATGTGAATTCGTCATATTACCATATCAGGCTAGATAAGAAGAGCAGGTTATACACTAGTTTCTTATTCGAGAATGTCACATATGTCTTTAAGCAAATCCCATTCGGGATTAAGAACTCGGGAGCAGCCTTGATTAGGACTTTATAGTATCAGCTGTTTGATCAAGTGAAAGCTATCACTGAGATTTACGTCGATGACATTTTGATCGCATCAGAGACGTGTGAGCAACATCAGGCAGACGTTCACAATGTATTGCAGAAGCTAATGGAAAAGAATTTCAAGATCAATGCCAAAAAGAGTCAGTGTTATAAACTGAAATTTTGGTTTTGGGATATGTGATCAGTGTTAAAGGCATTAAACCTAACCCTGCAAAAATTCAATGTATCTCGGATTTTCCTAGGCCTAATCGAACCAACCATGTACGGCAATTTTTGGGACTTTGCGAGTTTTTTGACCAATATAGCCCCATGTACACGGAAACGATATCTGCTCTCCAATAGCTGCTTAAGAAGAACAACAGATGGAAGTGAACCCAACAGTGTGAACCATCGTTCATTGTTACTAAGAACATGCTTAGAGATAACGTACGACTGGCTTATTCAAATTTCAACTGGCCATTCTATATTGAATGTGATGCAAGCATCGTGGGAATAGCTGCAGCCCTATACCAGATCAAACCGGAAGAGTCAGATACTAAATTATTTATTTGCTTTATGAGTCGGAAGTTGAGGCTGAACGAGAAGTCTTACACGACTATCGAATTGCAAGCTCTCCCGATTGTGTACTCCCTTCAGTATTGGAAGAAACTTATCTATGGTTACCACATCACAATCTTCACAGATCTGAGGGCTGGCTCGAGGTTTACGCAGCCTGCGTAAGGACAATTGAGTATCTGTCTGACGGCGAGATAGCTTCCCCGGTCTAGAAATCCAAGAATAACGGCCGATAGGATTCGTCGTGCTGACCACGCGCCAACACGTAATCTGCACGCCTTCGGGATGAACAACGGTCGCTTGGTAGACTAACACTTTTGTAGGCTCATGAACGGTAGACAATACACACTTCTATAACAATTAAAGTAACTTCTCACACTTTCAATGTTAAACTTTCGGCTACATAGCTGCAACCGGGTGGCATCGTTGAGTCATATCTTCACCGATGAATCTGGGTCGCTCCTTCATCGAGAAGTTTTGAATTTACAAGGAACACATTACGAACTCAGAAGAAATCTTCAACATGCCCTCCAGAATACTTAAATCCCTTCTACAAAATTTCTAAATCTAATTGTTATCACCTCAATATTAGCCCTTGGAAGTTCACGTTGTGCCTATTTGTTTTAAAAAACACTCCAATAATAGATTTACACACATTTATGTAGAAACCTAAAAGTACTGTAGGAAACTCCAGATCTGTAGAAGGAGCAGAGAACCAATAGTTGTGCCACCTTTGTTAATGTCCGCGATGGAACGCCCTACCACTTGACGTACAGTGTCCTTCCCTCACAGTGGTTCCTATAGTTCGAAAAATGATCGAAATCACAGGAAATGCCCGGTGAATGCATTTGAAAATGAGGCCATTGTCCCAGACGACAATGCCCGCTGCATCCGTTAGGAAATTATTAGCAGGGTGGAGATGGGAGGTCTGGAGCATTCACCCTAATTAGCGTGCATTAGACTCTGCGATTTCAATCTGTTCCCTAAACTACAGGAACCACTCCGAGGGAAGCGTTTCCATACACGAGACGCTGTACTTCGAGCGGTAAGGCGTCAGCAAAGGCGGCACTGCAACTGGTATCCTGCAAACTCCACACATCCGGTAACGGCCGCAACATCTTGCAGGGAAATACTTTGAAGGTCTGTAGAGGCATGATGGTTCTACAATAAATGATTTCGTATACATGCATATGTTTCCAATACTTTTATTTTCAGCCCTCATACGTCATACATGCGGCTGTGATTCCAACACAGCCCCGATCGATTTATTTCCTTGTAGAAAATATTAACTTGTTTTTACCCTTTGAAACAACCTGTTTTGTGCGCTCTTCTGTACCGTAAATAAATCGTTTTCATCTACGATGGATACTCTGGTGGGATATATGTTGTTCTTATCGTATACGCTTTTCAGAAGAACGAAGAATTTATACAATCGTTCTCCATTGCATCTTTTAGCTGGAGCCTTGGGATTTGTTTCGCGCTGTCTGATTGACAAATTAGTGCCTTTCCATGAAAGCAGAGTACCCTGTTTTGTCTTCCAGACCTTGGTTATCACTGAAATTATGTAGAACCCGTTTTTCTCTGCCAAGTCGAACGTAAGTGCCAGTACAATTCAGCAAATAGAAAACGGTACGATTTAGGAAACATCGTCAGATACTTGAAATCGTACCACCGCTTTCCCAGTAGCTGCGTGAGAATTTCGACATATTCATACAGTCAAGCCCATTTTTTCCACTTACCTGCTAACGTTCACCCTCACTATGTGATGAGGAAATTACGATGAAGCGGTGAAAAGCCAACTTTCCACCGTCAATTTGTGTCCGCTCATAGAATGGCTTCCTCGGAGGTATAACGATGGTAGAACTTGTTTACGATGTGACTTCTACGAAGGTGATATGACTGAGGCACCGGTGAAAATAATGAAACCATCCCTACATCTCATCTTTCTGACTTACTTTGTTCAATTGTTTGGTGTAATTGCTCTACCTAGCAATGCACGTTTCTAAGGAATCTCCTTATTTTTTAATGTAATAATAGTGGAAATGCCTCTTCAACTTTGCTATTTGCTTTACGTCGCACCGACGCAGGGAATACGCTGGAAGCTGCATTTATCCCTGGACACAGGTTCTACAATAGGTTAATAATGCCTCCGATTAAGACACTCCTAAAGGTGCGACCACACTTGTATCAGATTAGCGTATCTATATCATGAACTGATACGCGATCATGAAACGGACGCCTTTTGACAAGGCTGCCCGATATGTATCACGTATCTCTATAATCTATGCATATCTGTTAGTTTCTCACACACACCGGTCTTGCATCATCTGTTGAGTGTTTGTTCTGCAGCTACAGTTGTCTGCCGCCAGTTCTTCTAAGAGCCGCGATCAGATATACTTTTTTTCACAGTTTGATAGGGCTCCCAAAGTCTTTTCACGATTTTCTCCCATGCGTCATTCTATTTCAACTGATTACAATGGTGCGGATCCTTCGCGTCGCATAAAACGGTTTTTATTGATAATAACTTGTCAGCTGTTGAACTTTTACCATGGACTACTCTGAATTCATTTTTCTTCAAATCGGACGATCATGCAAAACTGAACGAAGTCGGAAGGTCGGTGATTAGGATTGGGGTGAAGGAAACAGTGATGGGGACTCGGACCATGCGCAGCAAACGAGGCGATAATATGTAGTGCTGATTGGGGAAAGGCGCCGTTCACACTGTTCGTGTCTGTATTATGTATCTTCCCTTTGCTGTGACGGCAAAAGACCGATTCTCGGTGTGAACATCCCCGATTTGATCATTGTACCATGTTTGATACACGATCTTCATACTGAGCCCATAATTCTTCATAAAAGAAGAACCACCGCACGGCTGTTTAGGGCCAGCTGCGAGAGGGGAAAGCGCGCATTCATTTTTGTAAATAGCTAAGCCTTATGTTCCTTGCTTGTTCCTCACAATAGGAGGTGACCCAAAACATCGAGCAAGAACGGAACATTTCGGAAGACCTCGGGAAATTAGTAATACAATTTTGGCTAATGACCCGTATTGGGAGAGATTTCGGAACTTTCATTAGCGAGGAAATAATTAATTAAGAATTTTGGAATCATTTGATGAAGCTCACTTTACAGGGATAAATATATTTAATTATGAAAACAGAGAAGTTCTCCTGTGTATCGCCAGAGTGGAAATCACATGAGGCAAGGTCTTCCAGTCAGAATACGCGGGAAAATCACCCACGGAATTAATTAATTACGCCCGTGAAAGAAGCAGGAGAAATCAACGAATGACACTATTGTGATCGGGAAGAGAGGCGGAAAATCTGATGTGAGTTTCAGAAAAATCGGTCTAGCGGTTAGAAGATGGTATGCTTGCACAATAGCAGGGGATGCGTTGTACCGCGTCCCTAGATTGCGTATAAATACCATCTCTGATCACGAGAGAAGCATTCAGCATCCATCTGTCCGAGAGGGTGAACCTGTGACAGTCGACACCAAGAAGAGAACTACAAAATATAAAGTGTTAGAAGATAGACTCGGAAATCTCAAAAGCCAGCTGGCTTGAGAGATAGAACATTTATCAAGTATTAAGTAGGAATAGAGACAACTTTGATATTAAAACATGTTATTTACGTCATTCATCCTAGTATGTTGGAATATCATAGTGGCTATTTGCAGGATTCATGAATTTCAGCGAGGGAGACAGCAAAGTCCGGGATAGCTCTTTAAAATTGTTGTTAAGACGGTTCCTGCGACAATCTGTAAGGGAAAACAATTGGTTTCTTGTGAAAGATAGTATCATAGTCCAGCGGCTACATTTCGCAAACACCTGGCAAAGGGTACGAACTTTCCACGATTTCCCTCAGTTGACTGGTCGAGAACGGAGCGGTGTGATCCATTTTGTGTTATGTGCATAATAAAATCTGTTATTATGTTAGTTCGGCTCAAGAAAATTAATTTGTGTTGCATCAAGACAACTTCAGAGTCAGTGTAATTGATTAGTTAGTATTTAAGTGAAGAATGCCACCTATCAAATTGAGGCACTAAGTCGTAGGTTGCTGGATTGCTAAATGCAGCCAAAATGACGCCACATCAATCAGCACAATTACAGGTCTGTCTAATGCCAATATTATGCAGTATCTTTGCAGTTAGAAATGTAAATGCTTGTCCTTTTAAATTAGTTAGTAAATCATAACACCGCGTCGCATATGTGGCGTGTGTAGAATTAAGTTTGTTGCCATGATTATTTTGTGTCATGTCTGCAGAAAGTACCAGGAAACACTGTAGGTGCGATTTCGGTCATATCTGTCGCCGCGAGGCGTAGAACTAGGTTAATTTTCTTAAAATGGGTAATTAAAGATTACAATAAAACCAGTTGAATATGATCACGCCAGTAAGAGTTGTAATAATGATAAACTAAAGATAAAAATTAAAAGTGTGGTAATGACAAATAACGATGATAATAATAACAATACTTTTCGCGTTAGGAGTAAATTGAGATAATAATACATTTGGCAGTTGTGTGAGCAAGGTTTACAGTTTCATATCGAAATCCAGCGAAGTAAGATAATTTTGACATTTGGAAATTTAATTTTGTAACACCGTGTATTTTAGAAATAGAATCACGGTATGGTATTTTGCTCCTGAGGTCTGTAAAAATTCAGAGAATCTATTTCAAGATCACCATGAAGTTGTTCGGTTATGGGATACCTTGTACATAAAATTGATCAAGCGAGAAGAAATGGACCGAAATGAGGGATGAAATATTTATGAGAATAATTAAGAAGAATGTTTTAGGCAGATTAAGCACTGTATTTTATGAGTGGGAAGTTATAAGCAAGATGCCGAAGAGAAAAGGTCCTATAGTTAGATGGAAACGCATTTTTGTGACAGGGTGTATATGTTGATGTGTAATATTTCAGATACAGGCTGTATAAGAGGAGCGACATCCTGTAGCGATCCTGAATTATGTTAAACAGAGCGATTAAAATTGTAATGGTTATCAAATCCAAGTGAGTGCGTTGTAACGCATATTTTAAGTGAACGTGATATTCTCCCATGATTATTATTTTACGAAAGACTGTATATAACATCAGTTAAGTCAAGTTGACGATTCTATATGATGCAAGCAAAGTTAATTTTGTTATGACTGACCTCACGAACAAAATACATTCTTACACACGGTCGAAGTAACACTAGGTTATTGGAATTTGAGATGTATTCTGCATCTTTACGAGGCGAAAAACATCGCGAATTGGAAACAATGCGGGTGAGAGAATGAGTTTATCAGGTTGAGAGTTTACCCTGAGTATGCTGATGAGAGTTTACTTCACTGGAGAGTTTACAATGACACATGTTTGGAGTGTTGACATTGCAGATTATTCGGAGCCTCGCACTCTAGGCTATGCCACGAATATCGTGGTGGTTGTGATTATTGTTTTCATTTAATATCACGAAATATCATAGGAAATTTGAATTTACTTTTATTTAGTGAACTTCATTTCATGTGTTTGAATTTTAATGAACTTATGTATTTATTTAGCGTATGACATTAAAAGTAAAAACACACAAATTAAATATACAATACAGTATGTAGGTTACAATTTCACCATCAAGCTCTGCAAAGAGTCTATACAAGAAGGATTTGGGCCAAAAAAGTATTTTGGGCTACCCTGATAAGCACTCAGGGGGCACTGTTCCACTATATGACGAACTGTTTGCTTACGGGCACCGCAGCTGAAAGTACAGTAGGTACAGCAAAACGCTCTCTATGGGATCGCATGATAAACTCGTATTATCCAGGACCGATTATAAAGCGGAAGACAATCACCGTGCTTAAAGAAGAACTGATATATAAAGTATTGTTGAGTTCTGGGACTGATGAAGCTATTCAACTAGTCCTCTCCAATTTTACTAACCTCCGCTGCATCCTCCCAACGATACAGTTGTACAAATGGCACTAGGAAAGTTTTACAATACGCAAAAACGGTTTGCTGGACACCCCTGTTATGGTGAGGGATGAAAATAGGGGTGAAAACCGGTCTAGAAGACAGCAAGGCGCGACCTTCACACCAGTTGTTACAAGCAGTGGGATTGAAAGCAAGTTAAGATGTCAGTGTGGTCTAAAGGCGAATATCGCGCAATTATCCGCTACAATTTTGCTCGTGGATTAACTGTTGACCAGTGCCTAGAGGAAATGACTCCTGTGCTGGGGAAAGACTGTCCACATCGGACAACAATTTTCCGCTGGTACAAAGAGTTCCAGAGGGAAAATTTTGGGGTTGAAGACGATCCTCGTTCTGGGCGACCGTCTGAATCAGCAACTGAGGAAAACATTGAAGCTGTGAGGAAAATGTTGCGGCAAGAGAGGCGCTTGACATATCGGCAGGTAGAAGAGACCCTCCACATCCCTGCGCCAGGTATTCATTCAGTTCTACACGACCTTCTCCATGTTAGAAAGGTTTGTTCCCTCTGGGTGCTCCATTCACTTTCAGAGGAACAAAGGGCGCATCGAGTGAAATGGTGGCGAAAATGTTAAAAAAGTTTGAAAATGGGACTTCGCGTAACGACAATAGCATCGTTACAGGTGACGAAACTTGGTTTTATTATTACTATGTCCCAACAAAATCCCAGAACAAGGTGTGGCTGTTTGAAGATGTGGGTACTCCTGTGACTGCACGAAAGTCAAGGTCGGTGAAGAAAAGGATGATTGCATTAATCTTCACTAAAGGGGGCATTCTGACTCGGGTTGTGCTAGAAACACAAGAGACAGTTACTGCGAAGTGGTACAGTGAGACTTGTCTGCCTCAGGTCATCCAGGCTCTCAAGCAGCTCCGTCCAAGGTCATGGCTCAACACATGGCTCTTGCATCACGACAATGCTCCAGCACATCGTGCTAATGTAAAAATGGATTTTCTTGCCAGATCAGGGTTGACTGTGCTTGATCACCCTCCATACAGTCCTGATCTTGTCTCATGTGACTTCACACTCTTCCCAGAAGTGAAGATGAAGCTGAAAGGGCGGCGTTTTGCATCCGACTAGGAGCTTCTGGCAGCATGGGATCAAGAGTGTGAAAATGTAACCTAAGAAAAGTGGCAAAGTTGGTTCAGTGACTGGTTTCTACGTATGGAGAAGTGTATTGAGTGTGGTGGAAATTATTTTGAAAAAGTCTGAAGCGTTCACTCACATTGCAAAACTTTCCTAGTGCCCTTTGAAGTGATCGAATCTTTATTGTTGTTTATAATGTTGACGATGGGATGCCCGATGAATCAGCGAGTTGTTTCCGATTAAAAACAGTATTTTCATTATGCTTCCTTAAGATATATGATATCTGATAATGAAAATGCTTTTCGTTTAACACTCGTTTTAATCACAGAGGCACATCAATACACCAAGTACAACATGAAACTGAGAAGAAAACTTTCCAGAACTATGGATGTGAGTGTGAGAGAAAGGGAACGGGACCAATACTTCACGAAACAACTAAGTAAATGGTGAAATGCCACACAAAGAAGCATTTCTGAAAATGAATTGAAAATATTCCACGGATAAGGTAGAATTTGAACGCAATTTATTGGGGTAAATATTAAAGGTTTTTAATAAGATGTGCAAGGATCTGAGAGAAAAAATGCGTATTATTATTGTTCCTTCTTCTTCTTCTTCATGTGCCATGTCCTCGCAGAACGTTGGCGATCAGTAGCATGATCTGTTGTTTGTTCATAGCTGTTCTGAACAGAGTAAGCTTTGTCACCGCTTCACTGTATTTCATACATATAAAAAGGGGTTTGTTTAGTTTTATCTAAAGCAATATTCATTTTACATTTTCAGTCACCTTTCACTTGGAGACCTCTTCCTCTTGCTTTTCTGCATTTCTAGTATTAAGGAATATTTTGCAGACAGAATACCGATCCAAACAGTTTAGTTCTCGCAGGCTCTATTTATTTCTGAGCTGCAGAGTTTTATGTGATCCGCTATGAAAACATCGTTTGCTACAGGAAGTTTTTTTAGGATGATCCGTGTCCCTTAAGTTGAAATGTTTCGCCTTGAATCGATGAAATTACCCGTGAATAATTCTCTATAGGCTACACTTAAATGATGTTTCCGCATGACAGTGCAGCACTTTCCTCATTTTCCAGAAGAGCAAACATTCATTTCGTTTTATTCTGAATAAAAACTGGAACAAAATGATCACTTCAAGTACTTAGGATTTACATTCTTACTAGATGATATTATACAAGGTGAAATTGAAACAATATGCAACAAAGTTTACGAAGTGAGCTCGCAGTTACGATCAACCGTATACTATTATTGTTATTATTGTTAATATTATCATATTGTCATCAGTAGTTATTGTTAAGTGTTCTAGGTTAAGACTGGTTAAGTGTAAGAAAGGGAGTACATCCCTAACTTTGCCAGGATAAATAAAACATATTGTTATTATTATATTGTATGAAAGAAGTAAGCTCTCGGACGAAAATACCATCACATATGCCTGCTTTCAGACCAGCTTTGTATTTTTCTGTACGGAAGTGAAAAATGGGTGGACTCAGGGTATTTTATTCGTAAATTGGAAGTAACTCACATGAAAGTAGCTAGAATGTTTGCTGGTATAAACATCATCATCATCATCAGTCACCATTGATCTGCATCCCTATCAGCTGTTTATCTAGACTTTCCTTAAATTATATCAAAGAACTTGGAATTTTACAATTTAGTTATTCCAATCCCTAACTCCTCTTCCCATAAATAAATATTTCCTCCATGTTTCCCCCTTGAATTCCAATCTTCATATTATGATACTTCCTACGTTTAAGAACTCCACTCACCGAGCAAGTGGCCGTGAAGTTAGGGTCGCATAGCTGTGGGCTTGCATTCGGAAGATTGTGGGTTCAAACCCCACTATCGGCAGCCCCGAAGATGGTTTTCCGTGGTTTCCATTTTCACACTAGGCAAATGCTGGGTCTGTACCTTAAGTAAGGCCACGGTCGCTTCCTTGCCACACCTACCTCTTTCATAACCCATCGTCACCATCGACCTATCTGCGCTGGTGCGACGTAAAACAAAATTTAAAAAAGAAACTCCACTCAAGTTTATTCACCTAATATTGGCGCTCCACGTCATCTCTCTGCTGACAGCTGCCCACAGAGCTAATTGCAAATGGATGATTGTAAAGGGTCATAATTAATTAATTCAGGCTTGCAGACTGAACGCTGAAAGCCGTAACAGTCTATAAGGAAGATGAAAGTACACTGATCGGCCAGAACATTATGACCACCTACCTACTAACAATATAAACCCGTCCAGGCGATAACAGCGTCACCTGACGAGGAATGACTGCTAGTCAGACACACGGACGGTGCATGTAGTATCAGTGAGCGTGCTGTCCGTGTGTAGAATGGGGAAGGCGCGCGATCTATCTGAGTTTGACCGAGGGCAGGTTGTGATGGCCCGGAGGCTCGGCATGAATATTTCGGAAACTGCTCAACCTGTCGGATCTTCAAGGATTGCTGTGGCGAGTGTCTTAAACAAGTGGCGAAACCAAGGTGAAACCACGTCCAAACGTCAAGGGATCGGGCGGCCATCTCTCATTACAGATGTCGGACCTCGTAGGCTGGGCAGACTGGTAAAACAGTGCAGGCGGGGAACTGTGGTGGAACTAACATCAGACTTTAATGCTGGGCAGAGTAAAAGTGTGTCTGAACGCACAGTGCACCAAATACTCCTAAGAATGAACCTCCGGAGCCGGCGACTCATGCATGTGCCAATGTTCGCACCACGACATCGGCAACTACGACTGAAATGGGCACGTGACCATCGTCACTTGACATTGGCGCAATGGCAGAGCGTTGCAGTGTCTGATGAATCCCGATTCCTTCTTCGTCATGCCGATGGGAGTGGGTGAGCTAATTATTTTGTAGGCATTGAGGCTGTAAGAAAAATGCCGAGATAACAACTTGGTCATTACGCACTAATATTTCTGGGTGGAAATGAATTCTGATAAATTCGACATTTTTGTGCCTGTGAAATTTAGGCTGAAAATACAATTCGATATGAACATTTACACGTATAGTTGCCGGCCTATTTCAACTTGATAGCTGGGTGGAGTAAGGTAGATTTTCCTAGGACACGAACGCCTGATAGATAGCATAGTTTCTAGTCCAGCATGGTGCACTGTGACCATGTGTAGAGTTGTGACATAATACGGGTGAAGTGCGGAGTGAGAGGGAAAATTGACATAGTTACCGTGTTAAATAAGCAGTGAGTCGTCGCGCGGCTGAATAAGAACTGGTTTTCACGGTCACGGGGAAGCTACGACCCAGTGTTGTACATAGTAACTGGCAGGTTGCATTGACCGCGTTGTAATACCGTGAATGAACGAAACGTTGTAGTCAAGTTCCGAACCAGCAGATGCAGCAAGACATCGGGGACGTGATTTCTACGCCAGTATGGAGATACACGGACTGCACGAGTTTCAGTTTGAAGACATCACAGAATGGGAGCCGGCTGACCGAAAGCAGGCGGCGGAATCGACTCAACATGAGTATTAGATTTGCAATGTCATAATGTACTTGTGCACGTGTTTTAATGTAGCAGAGTAGATAGGTTACGGTTTATTATTTAATTTTATTAGGTTTAGCTGTTGGTTGGGAGGAATACGTCCTATCTCAGTAAAGTGTAGGGAAACTTGTATATTTAAATGTAAATAACTGTAAAGTACATGTGGCCCGATTGCATGAAGTCACAGCTTGTCTGTTTCTTTTGCAGTGATTCTATAGCTGAGGGGTTAATGTCATTTTCTATAAGTCAGATTCTTGCTTTTAGTCGTGTTTCTTAATTTGTTTGTCTTTGAGACCCAATTAACGTCTCGGGGCTTAAATGTAAATGTAAATGTAAAAGAGACGTAAAGTCAGGAAAGACTGGATTCATTATATAACGGATTTCAAAGTGCACGACAACATGCTGTCACGTTTATCAGATTTATTGCATGAAGAGAGAGAAAAAGAGAGAGAGAGAGAGAGAGAGAGAGAGAGAGAGAGAGTGTGTGTGTGTGTGTGTGTGTGTGTGTGTGTGTGTGTGTGTGTGTGTGTGTGTGTGTGTGTGTGTGTGTGTGTGTGTGTTGATGGAGCTTTGATCCACGACCATGGTTAGCGTCATCTTCATGATAATTTAAATGTAAATATGAGTGTACTTTGTGGCGTCAAAAGCTCGTTGTCATTGTTGGTGTGAATTTGTGATTGGTTCACAGCTTCCTCGATCGCGGTTTCGTATTTCAAGTTCCGAATATTAGAATCAGATTTATTTAAATCTTGATATTATTAATAATAATAATGCGATTTTCTCGAGTTTAAAGTGTAAGCTATTTCAGTAACTTCCAGATTTTCAAACATGAATTATGTCTATGGTGGTAATTTCTCACTCTTCAAGTTATTGTAATATAGCAGAGTTGGTCATTTTATTTAAAGTTTAACTTAACGAGCGTGAGTGCTCTTGTATGTAACCAGCGCGGTAGTTTTTGATTGCGAAAGTAAGACGACGTCATTTATATTTGTATCAGATTTGGAAACTTTAGAATATATGATTTATTTTGTGATGATGTGTAAGGGGACGCATCCCTCATTCTTAAAGGCCTGCATTTTCATGTTTGAGTAACTTGCCTGGGGTAGACTTGTGAACAGCGTGTGTTACGGGTTGGACGCCTGATATTGTTGGTATTTGCTGCGGTTTTGGGAGACTAAATCTCCATCTCCGTTTTTGAGTCATTCGGCCGTGTGGTAGGTGAGGATGAGCAGTTCTCTGCCAGGTCTTTGTCCCATCTATCTGGCGGTCTTCCTGTAGGCCTCTGATGATCTCTTGGACTCCATTCTAACACTAGCTTCGCCCATCTGTCATCATCACTTCGAGCAATATGTCCAGCCCATTGCCATTTTAAAGCGACTGTACTCTCAAGAATGTCATTAACTTTAGTGACTGATCTGATGCCATCTGCTTTCTTCTTACCTTCCCTTGTAAAACCCAGCATTGACCTTTCCATGTCTCTCTGCGCTGTCCTAAGTTTCCATTTCGTAAATTCATTCAGTGCCCAGGTCTCACAGCCATAAGTCAGCACAGGTAGAATGCACTGATCATAAACTATTTTCTTCAGATTTACTGGCATATTTGATCTGAAGACAGCTGAGTTTCTTCTATACTCCTGCCGAGCTGTCAGTGGAGAGATGGCGTGGGAGAACATCAGTAGACGAATAAGTTTGGATGGTGTCTTTAAAAGTAGGAAAGATCACAATATGAAGATAAAGTTGGAATTCAAGAGGACAAATTGGGGCAAATATTCGTTTATAGGAAGGGGAGTTAGGGATTGGAATAACTTACCAAGGGAGATGTTCAATAAATTTCCAATTTCTTTGCAATCATTTAAGAAAAGGCTAGGAAAACAGATAGATTTGGAAACGTTAGAATATATGATTTATTGTGTGATGATGTGTAAGGGTCGCATCCCTCATTCTTAAAGGCATTCATTTTCATGTTTGAGTAACTTGCCTGGGGTAGACTTGTGAGCAGCATGTGTTGGTATTTGCTGCGGTTTTTGGAAAGACAAAATCTCCGTTTTGAGTCATTCGGCCTCGTGGTAGGCGAGGATGATTTGTGTTTCTACCGAGGATACTTTTGTATAATGGCCTATTTTGTTGATTTTATTGGTATTTTGTCCATGTCACTATGGTTGATGCTGTGGACGAGACGTTTATAGCGCGACGCTTAGATTTTGACTGGTCCTTTGTGAAATGACCGCGCTGAGGATTATTTGTGTCATGGCATCTTTCTCAGAGACCAACGTTAAGTTATGTGATGAAAGTCAAACCCTACTCTGTTTATTTTCTTGAATTTTGTGCCAGGCATTTTGATTGGTTTTGCGTCATGTATCTATTTCAGGAACCTCCGTTGAATAGGAAGTGATTGCTCAAAGTGTAAAATTTATTTCATTAATATTTTCCATAGAGGCTATGTGATTAAGAGTTTTACCTGAAAGCGGCATGCTTGTCTTAGTGATGCCAGGGAATATATGACAACATGTTCTTGCTCTTTGATTTGTGTATATTTTGCCATTTGTTATTTTTATTGTGTGTAGCTCCGATCCACAGCTGATTTTTGTTCATGTGGATATTCGTTATCGGGGTGGTTCTACCACTCAGCGTATTTTTATGCGTACAGTTAGATTAGTTATTTTCACTCCGATGCGCATTAAAATACTTTTCTCTTTTAACATTAGAGACCCCCAATGCAATATGAAGTGTGCATGTGAATTAACAAACCAGCCAAGCGCGTGGTGCGGGCAGGCTAGCCAAATCGTCTCTTAAGAAGTGTTGAAGTTTATAACCTGTGTCTTCTGTAAATGTTAAGTACGCGTGTCGACGTACGTTTGCTTATTTGTTAATATATATTTCCTTAAGATGAACTCTATGAAAGACTGAGACAACCTCTGTATCATGTAATTTTTTTGTCACACTATGATTTGAGTGGTCTATTTCCATTTTTTCTTGTTTATTTTAATAAACATCTTTTCATCAAAACTAACGTCGTGAATCCACTTGCATCATTTATAGCTATTAGCTGACCTCGTCTCGTCCATATTAGATATATGTTCTCCATGAAATGCGGGGTGTAATTTTAAATTATAGTTTGAGCTGTTCGAACTGAGCACGCCTGGGAGCCACCGACTAGTCTAGGGCAGATTACCTTGATGGTAGAAAAAGGGGACAAGGTGGAAATACCGGCTATTAGATAGGTGGTCATAATGTTCTGGCTGATCAGTGTATGATGAAAATGATCAGTTTGCTAAGCGAGATCCGACATTCAATAACTTCTACTGATGGTGGTCTAACTTCACTGAGAAATTTCATTTTGGAGCTGCTTATAACGTAATGTGTGTGTTCTTACACGTCACGGCTATAATAAGAGCCAGAAAATATGTTTCAATTGAGCTTTATTGCTAGCATAGTTGTCAGTGTTTCCTCCTAGTTTGTACCAACCTATTCCTTTTCCCATCGCTTTAAAAATTTCTTGCGCTTTCGGAGTCTTGAGCTACGTTTACATAATAATAATAATAATAATAATAATAATAATAATAATAATAATAATAATAATAATCACCATCATCATCCAATTCTATCATTACATGATGCGGCCTCTTTAAGTCGTGAAATCAGGCAAATGTTTAGCAGAACTCTCCAGGTTGAACGGTCTTGAGCAGTTCTCTGCCAGGTCTTTGTCCCATCTATCTGGCGGTCTTCCTGTAGGCCTCTGATGATCTCTTGAACTCTATTTTAACACTAGCTTCGTCCATCTCTCATCATCCCTTCGAGCAATATGTCCAGCCCATTGCACTTTAAAGGTGGCTGTTCTCTCAAGAATGTCATTAACTTTAGTGACTGATCTGTTGTCATCTGCTCTCTTCTTACCTTTCCTTTAAAACCCAGCATTGACCTTTCCATGCCTCTCTACGCTGTCCTAAGTTTCCATTTCGTAAATTCATTCAGTGCCCAGGTCTCACAGCCATAAGTCAGCACAGGTAGAATGCACTGATCATAAACTATTTTCTTCAGATTTACTGGCATATTTGATCTGAAGACAGTTGAGTTTCTTCTATACTCCTGCCATCCTAGCTTAATGCGTCGAAAATTTCCTGGTCTTATATCACCGTTCATATTCATCAACTGACCCGATAGATATATTCACTGACCTTCTCTAACGGTGTGTTGTTGATGTTCACATTTCCTGCTGTGACCCACTTGTTGGACATGACTTTTGTTTCGGAAAGGTTCATCTTCAAGTTAACTGACTCACATTCCATGGCAAGATCAGTAACTAATGTCTGAAGTTCGTCATTGCCGTTTGCCAGTAATGCGATGTCATCAGCAAATCTCAAGTTGTTAAGCCTTCTGCCATTGATCCTTATACTCTTTCCCTCCCAATTTAACTTCGATATTACCATCTCCACAACAGTTGAGAACAGCTTTGGAGAGATTGGATCACCCTGTTTAATACCTCTTTCGATTGGGAATTCTGAAGTTGCTTCACCGATATTAACAAAGGCTGAAAAGGTCTTGTAGATGTTATTGAAAACTCTGATATAAGCCACTTCAACGCCCTGCTTATCTAAGGCTTGTAAGATAGCTGAATGGCTGATTGAATCAAATGCCTTTTCAGAATCGACAAAGGCTATGCACAGAGGTATCTGGTATTCATTTGCTCCGCTAGTTCTCGCAGAGCCAAAATGTGATCCATTGTGCTAAAGCTGCTGCGAAATCCTGCTTGTTCAACCGTCTGGTCTGAGTCAAGGGTAGAGCTGCTTCTGTAAAACAAGATCTTCATAAAATGTTTGTACAAAACAGAGAGCAAGCGTATAGGGCGATAGTTTGGGATATTGTGAATACTTCCTTTTCTATGCAGCAATAATATCTTTGCTTTATTCCATGATGCTGGAATTGAAGCATTGTGTAAACAAGAAGTGAAGATTTTAGCCAAGTGGTTTGCTGTTTCATCATCTGTACGCTTCATAATATCAACAGAGAGGTAATAATTACCGGCAACAGTTCCTTTCTTCATGTTTTCTATAGCACATCTGACTTCCGAGGGAAGTATATCTGGAAATTTAGTTACACTTTTTTAGGTCAGATGCCATCGAAGTTTCCTTTATTTTAATATACAGATTGCTATAGAAGTCTGTAATAAAATTCAAAATCTTCTTCTTTTCAGTAATTCAACCATTGTCTCCATCAATTGCTATTATATGCTTTTTACTCATTGTGAGCTTACGTTTAGCAGCCTTTAAACTTGTCTTGTTCTCTACACTTCTTAAGGTTTCGTCATTTATAACTTCTGTACATCAGCATTTATTTCTCTTCTTAAGGTCTTGCATAGCTCAGAATATTCTATTGTGTCCCGATCAGTTCGACTTTTGCATTAAAACCACGAATGACAATCACGTTATTTTTCACAGATTTTTTCAAGACTCTCATAAAAGGACTCAACTCCTTCATCTGAATGGCTTGAAGTGGAAGCATAAACTTGTACAATCTGCACTTTGTACCTTTTCGACACATTCAGAACCAGTCGAGCAATTCTGCTGGATACTCCTAATACCGATATCTTGTCGGTGATGTTTCTGCTTACTAAAAATCCAACTCCATTCAGTTTTACTTCCGGCTCGCCACAGAAATAAAACACATTGCCAGATTTTAAGAGGAGACAGTCTTCTCCTTTCCGACGTATTTCACTTAGGCCAACAATACACCAGTTGATCTTCTCAAGTTCTTCTTGATCCCTTCTAGTCTGTCATTACCTAGCAATGAGCGACAGTTATAGGTACAGACATTGGGTATTTGAGGTTTCTTTGTAATAGATCTTTGTTTCTGAGACATCAAAGCTGCTCCCACCTAGAGATACGATTGTGGGAATATTTTACTTCAGGAGAATGTATTAACCTTAATGTCATTCATCAGCACTGATCAGCCCACCGACCCAGTTTCCCGCTGGGGTTGGGTACCCAAACCTTCCACTGGGTTGCTCGGCTTAACGAGGGCACCTCTTGTAGGTTATGTGCTTGGAGTTGAAGTGAGAGAGGCTAGAGAACTCAAACTTGCCGAGTCCTTATGTTATTGTTGCTAGATGGATTGCAACGACGCATCTCACTCCCATTTGCCAGAGTCAAAATGACTCTTCCCAGGTCAATAATAATAATAATAATAATAATAATAATAATAATAATAATAATAATAATAATAATAATAATAATAATAATAATAATAATAGCCTACCAAACGTCACGCACGATCTACAACAAAAAATGCCTTTCCCAAAATACTAAGAAATGTCACTATGAAACGGTTCTGAAGTCAGTAGTGTTGTATGAATGCGAAACCCTATTCCTAAATACCAATAAAGGATTCCTCGGAGAACTGGAGAAAAAGGAGCGCAGAATAATTAGGGGAATCATGGGATCCAACTACAGGAAGTCTAACCAAGGAAGTCTATAACAAAATAGACAAAATTACAGACACGATCCACAAAAGACGGGCACGACTTTACGGTCACTTCATACGAATGGACGGAAACAGGTTGACCAAATATATGTTTCACCTATTTGATTCCAAACCTAAAACCACGGGGATTAGAAACGCCAGAGAATACTTTCAAGTTCTACAGATCAGATCGGAAGATGCCTTTGATAGAGGTAATTTCCGAAAAAAAGATAGTGACGAACGGGATAAACCAAGACGAACAACCGAAAAGAAGACACGGTGTCCCATGGACAGAGGAACGCAAGCAGGCCCACTTAGAACGAATGAGTGATGAGGGAATTCTGGGTTCGAAAGAAAGCAAAGTTCGCTGCTAAATGTAATAAGACTTAACGTAGTCATCGATGAGCCTAGTGAATGAATAAATAAATAAATAAATACACACATAAATAAATATAGAAATAATAATAATAATAATAATAATAATAATAACATTAATAATAATAATAATAATTGTTACCGTGATTTGGTGGATCGCAGAGAGGCGAAAGAAGGTGCTGGGGTGAATGGGTCTATCTACAATACCAAAATTAATTCAAAACTTGAACTGAAGGTTGTATTTCTTCAGGACAACAAACTTAACAAATTTTCACTGGGTGAAAATAACAATGATAATGCCAAACAAGGGTGGAACACCCCAGAACAGGGAATTTAACAATTTTGGGCTTCAAGCCATCGATTTACAATTTCTGAGCTACGAGCTCAAGTTTACGAAATTCACAAATGAGGAACAATTTAGGCAAGGGCAGATATTCCCTAATTCAAGAGCACTTGCTCCCAAAATTATAATATCTAGTCTTCCAGAGGCACCCTTCACTATTACAAAACTTTGAAAAGAGCTTACATGCTCTCGATTTCTTACAGCCTGCTCAAAGCAACATCACATCACAATCTTACACTCTCTGGCCTCATAAGGCAAGAATTACAAATGGAAATAGTTTTACACGGGGGTATCTAGTACCCAACCTACTGGGCCTTTGCGGAAAAAGAACAGGTTAAATAAACGGCCCGAACACAACCTGAATGGAGGCGTACACTGCGCTCCCAGATAATGAAATATTAAAAACCTACAGGGCTCTCGGCCGATGAAACTGGGGCTAGTCCCAAGCTACCGAGGTGGCTCGCATGGAAATAACTTTAATATATTACGGAAGAGAGAACAGTTGCGAAAACGAAGTCACCTCAAACCAAGATGAAGGGGAGCTCTAGAGGGTAACTCACTCTCTATCCCCGATTTACAGTTAAAGTATTCATGAAATTTTGCATGAAAAGGAAGAAATTTACATTAAAACGGTTACATAGTTAAAAATTTGGACCTTACCCTCAGATAAGTATGCGGAAAGAGCAAGAGATTGAATTTATGTGGCCATTACCTGGCTGATGTACTGCCTGCCGAAGAATGAGGCGCTCCGCCTCCTGCCTTAACACACACACATACTCAGAGAGACGACGATCAATAGACAAGGAATCCGACTCGTTGGCCGAATGGTCAGCGTACTGGCCTTCGGTTCAGAGGGTCCCGGGTTCGATTCCCGGCCGGGTCGGGGATTTTAATCTTCATTGATTCATTCTATTGGCCTGGGGGCTGGGTGTTTGTGCTGTCCCCAACATCCCCCCAACTCACACACCACACATAACACTATCCTCCACCACAATAACACGCAGTTACCTTCACATGGCAGATGCCGTCCACCCTCATCGGAGGTCTGCCTTACAAGGGCTGCACTCGGCTAGATATAGCCACATGAAATTATTATTATTATTATTATTATTATTATTATTATTATTATTATTATTATTATTATTATTATTGTACCGGGCGGTACACCTCCACGTCGCTAATTCAAACTTTGCGCCAGTTGAAACTCCCCTTCTGGAGGAAGTCCGAACTTAATCTAAGGTGTTAATTTTCAAGTTTCTCAGAAGATGTCACTACTTGGAAATTTTGAAGTTTCTGAACTGGGCCGTTTTCGATGCATTTTTGTTTTGCCTGTAGTAAGAAGTGTGAACTTTCTCTTCTAGAGGACACTACTGAAGAACTACAATGGTGCACCCTAGTGCGAAGTGAAAGAACTGTTTTTTGGAGAAAATTTGAATTCATAAGTTTGTTCTTTGTTAAATTTCTTGCAGTCATGGTTTAAGTTGGCAATATTAACCCTTTCTTTCCCCTTGTTTTGAATTTAGCCAATCCCGAATTTCTTTAGTTAATTTATGACCAATCAGGTGTATCTTCCCCAAAAGGGAATATGTTGCTTAACCCTAGCCAATAAAATGATTGTGGGCGGGTGTACTCATTCCTGAAACGCCTCGAACTTTCCGCGAGAGTATATAAACTGCTGATTTTCGGGTCTCCGGGCCACTCCAGTAACATCTTTTGGTGTGTAAAGTACATAGCAGGGGGCGGGAAGCGCCTCTTTCTTCGGGCAGCAGTTCAACCACAAGGTAATGGCCGTTTAATAACTTCTTTTCTTGCTAGCTCAGCAGTATAACTCTCGGGGCAGGTCCGATGCTTTTCCACCATGTAACCTTTCCCTAAAATGTAAAGACTCTTAGTATCTATTCTCTCTTAAGCTGCATATTGGGATAGAGAGTGCTTAACCCTCTCGAGCTCCTACTCATATTGCATTGAGGTGAACTTATTTTTTTCTCAACCGTTTCTTCCTTAACGTAATGTAAATTGTTTCATTCTAAAGTCACCTCTTTAGTATGGGATTAGCCCTTGCATTAGCGGCCTAGAACCAGATTAGGTTTTAAACAAAATGTATTAGGAGTGCAGATCGCCTCCTCTCAAATTGGTATTTTAGAGGCCATGTAATTAACCTTTTCTCACTTAATAGGCCTCAGTAGGTTGGGTATTTTACCCCTGTGTTTATGTCCTTAGAGGACAACTTGAAGGTGGAGTTTGGTGTGGCCTTTTATGGGCTTGAACGTTGAGAGCGGTTTGCTCTTTTTGAAATTTGGTTCTGCGTGCCTCGAGGAGGCTTTACTGTGTAATTTGGAGCAAGTGCTCCTGGGCATGAATGGGGTTTTCTGCCCCTCTGTTGAAACTTGTTTTGGGGTAAAGCTGGGCTAATTGCTCAAGAATTGCGAGTTCGGGGCTCGAAGCCCAAATCCTGTAAATACTGTAATTGTACTTTTGTTGCCTTGCTACTCTGTACCTGCCATGCTTGTTATTTCTTGATTTTGCAAAGAAAATATAACCTTGTTCAATTTTAAATTAACTTTAATTTCGTAGCCTGAGACCTGTTCACCCCCGCACCTTCTTTCACCTCTGCTGTTCCACAGATACCTCGGAACAATTATTATTATTATTATTATTATTATTATAGACAAGGAAACTCGAAAAGGCGCAACTTATATACCCTCAGGAAAGGTTCGAGAGGATTCTGGGCTAATCCGTACACACCCTCTCCTTTTTATTGGTTGAACCCAAAAGTTCCACTCAAAACCGAACAATATGCCTATTTTTTTTGCTATTTGCTTTACGTAGCACCTACACAGATAGGTCTTATGGCGACGATGGAATAGGAAACACCTAGGAATTGGAAGGATTTGCCTGGAGTGAAAATGGAAAACCACGGAAAACCATCTTCAGGGCTGCCGACAGTGGGGCTCGAACCCACTATCTCCCGATTACTGGATACTGGCCGCACTTAAGCGACTGCAGCTATCGAGCTCGGTAACAAGATGCCTGTGATAGGCTGAAAATTAATTACAGAAAGTTTTCATTGGCCAGATTCAAAACTGGCGGCATGAGACAGAAGTGTTGCAAACCTAGAATTACATTAAAAAACAAATGAAAGTTGAGAAAACCTATAAACACAGCAAATAAAACCAGTCATTTTTAGGCAAGTTCAGAATAACACAATTACTTAATACTTCGGCACCGGGCGAGTTGGCCGTGCGTGTAGAGGCGCGCGGCTGTGAGCTTGCATCCGGGAGATAGTAGGTTCGAATCCCACTATCGGCAGCCCTGAAGATGGTTTTCCGTGGTTTCCCATTTTCACGCCAGGCAAATGCTGGGGCTGTACCGTAATTAAGGCCACGGCCGCTTCCTTCCAACTCCTAGGCCTTTCCTATCCCATCGTCGCCATAAGACCTATCTGTGTCGGTGCGACGTAAAGCCCGTAGCAAAAAAAAAAAAAAATACTTCGGTAGTGACATTTTCTAATTAAAGTCTCAAATTTATGTAGTAACAATTTCACATTTTGGTCGATAGAGGAGTTCATTAAGGCACTTATTTTGAATGAGCGGAGTTGAGATGTACCTTCCGCTACAACAACAACAACAACAATATTATTATTATTATTATTATTATTATTATTATTATTATTATTATTATTATTATTATTATTATTATTATTATTGCCAACGGCCGTAGCCGTGTTGAAACACCGGATCCCGTGAGATCTCCGAAGTTCAGCAACATTGGGCGTGGTCAGGAGTTGGATGGGTTGCCACGCGCTGTTGGTGGGGGGTAAGGGAATGGAGGAGCGGAAAGGAACTGGCCACCCTACCGCACGTAAACTCCGGCTCAGGAACACCTCTGCGGAGGTTCGGACCTGCCTTCGGCCAGAATAACCCTTACCTACCTTATTATTATTATTATTATTATTATTATTATTATTATTATTATTATTATTATTATTATTATTATTATTATTATTAGCTGTCACCCCCGGAGGACCGGGTTCCTTTCCCGGCTCTGCTACGAAATTTGAAAAGTGGTACGAGGGCTGGAACGGAGTCCACTCAGCGTCGGGAGGTCAACTGAGTAGCTACGAGTTCGATTCCCACCTCAGCCATCCTCGAAGTAGTTTCCCACTTCTCCTCCAGGCAAATGCCGGGTTGGTGCCTAACTTAAGGCCACGGCCGCTTCCTTCCCTCTTCCTATTCCTTGTCTATCCCTTCCAATCTTCCAATCCCCCACACCGGGCCCCTGGTCATCATAGTGGGTGAGGCCGCCTGGGCGAGGTACTGGTCTTCCTTCCCAGTTATATCCCCCGACCCAAACTCCCATGCTCCAGGACACTGCCCTTGAGGAGGTAGGGCTGGGATCCCTCGCTGAGTCCGAGGAAGACGGTTAAACGGATTAAGAAATAATAATAATAATAATAATAATAATAATAATAATAATAATAATAATAATAATAATAATAATAATAATAATAATATGACTACCTCTGCTGGGTGTGAAATCGCAACCTTAAAATCCGAAGGCCCACACTCTAGGCCTAGAAGCTGGTCCAAACATTGTACTATGTCACAGAAAGTACAGCAGCTGTTTCCACTCAAAGAGCACAATATGTCATGAAGCGCATAGTGTAGAGACGAATTCGTGTTTCTTGAGTGTAAACTCTCTCGAAAATCTGAAGAAAGAAAAGGTGTCTTTTGTGTGTTCAGGATTTTGTAAACGGAATTGATCGAGGACGAAATTAGCTTACCAGAAAGAGAGTGCGTAAGGATGGGTTACAAAGAGAGGAAAGCTAGTCATTTTCGCAAGCCTGTTAAAGGTATTAGCTGTAAAATAAAAATAAAAAACGAATTCAGACATATTTTGAGACATACCGGGGAAATTTAAAAATTTGTTCCAGTTGGTTTCTTGTGCGTCAGGATTATTTTGAAGAGACCCATTACCAGCCCGTAGAAAGCTTAATGTAACTCTATTTCCTTCCAACTGGAAATAGCTACAAAACTTTGTCACCTCTCTCAAAGCCCTACATGAATTGTCGGCAGGCCGATTCCTGAAATACTCTATTCAACTTACGAAAGCCTTCATAAACACGTTCAGGTAATAAAATTAATTAACAAGCTCGGTAGCTGCAGTCGCTTAAGTGCGGCCAGTGTACAGTATTCGGGAGATAGTGGTTTCAAACCCCACTGTCGCCAGCCCTGAAGATGGCTTTTCCATGATTTCCCGCTTTCACACCAGGTAATAATTAATTGCCGGTAATTAATTAATTAAGGCCACGGCTACTTCCTTCCCACTCCTAGCCCTTTCCTGCCCATCGTCGCCGTAAGACCTATCTGTGTCGGTGTGACGTAAAGCAACTAAAAAGAAACATTCATTATGATTAATACTGTCAATGAATAGCAATATTTTCATAGTGAATTTCTGTTAATATTATTGTAATATTTATTTAATGCTGTTATATTAGTAACTTTAAGTTAAACTAGCTGATATACCCGTGCTTCGCTACGGGATTCTAAGAAAGACTGACTGTCTTTGTGGTTTTCCTAACTACAGTTACTTAACTTAGGCCATTACAAAAACGTCAGTAGGAATGTAGGGAATAAAAGCAATGTTATATTGACATGCCCCACAACGGGCGACTTAAACGCCAGTGTGCTAGCAGCAGCGCCAGACCTGTAGCTCAGATCCTTTCAAACAGAACAAAGATAGCCTAGGCCACCATAGCTCAATTGGTAGAGCAACCGACGCGAAATCGGGAGGTTGTGGGTTCGGATCCCACTGGTGTCCGGCTGGCCATTTTTGTTCTGTACTTAACATCTCTTCAACACGTACTACATGTACGTAACACGACCTAATGCGTTGAAAGTTTGTTTCGAATGTTATATAAAATACTCGCTCAAATGAAAAATCGCACGTTTTCTCACTTTCAACGAACAGTACTACGATGCCGATCTAACAGTCAAAAGTTCCAGTGCTGGAATGACCAGGCCGCAGACAGCCGTGAACACTCCTCTGCCATTGTTCCGTTTAATATACACACTGCTCATTCCAATCAGTGCCTCAGGGTAGCGATTGAATAGCTCGAATGCTATGACGAACCAGTTTGTTACGTACCAGTAGTATCGGAAAATTTATGAACCAGAGGAATGGCATGCTTAAGGAGAAGGTTATCTAACTCCCCAGCTACTTCGCGCCAATATTCAGGCAGGCCACTGTCGACAGCCCTGAAGATGGTTTTCCGTGGTGTCCCATTTTCACACCAGACAAATGCTTGGGCTGTACCACGATTAACGTTAGGGCAGTTTCCTTTCCACTCCTAGCCCTTTTCTATTCCATCGTCGCCATAATACCTGTCTGTGTCGGTGCGACGGAAAGCAAATTTTTAAAGAAATACTCGGTATACAGCAGTAATCCCATCTATCGGACATGAATGGCAACAGAAGACACAAAGCACATCACAATAAACAATGATCAATGTAATGTTATTGTTGTTCAATGTTATGAGCTTTCTGTATTGTTGTGATGTTTGGGACATCACTGAATGTTTTTAATTATTGAACTATATATTTAATTGATAATATGTATATATTTAATCACTGATAGGTCATTTTAAATTAATATGTATATATATATAGGGCTTTTATCATCCATTTCAATCATCATTTCATTTCTTTGTATCGCGGCTATAACGTATTCTGAACGAACAAATTATTGGGTAAAGTATTTCAACATCACGCATATTTATAACTTGCAGTAAATTTTCCAATAGCCGTTGTGAGGTGACCAGAGTCAGCAGGCTAATTTCAGCCCAGTTCCAGGAAAAGTACGTCATCGAGGTTACGAGAGACCTTACCCTCTCCACCCCATGAAAAGACAGTTGATACATTATTAACACCCACTTTTCAAACTCAGCTTCGAGACGCTTTATTTCAGCGGGAAAGTTCAGCCTATGTGAATGAACGTAACGAAGCAACGTGATGGATCCACAGCAATACAAGGGAGAAGGGATGAGACCTCGAATCTTACTGGACCATGTGATATGGATGATGGAAGGAGACTTGTGAACCGATAAATACCACCGACAAGGGCTGGAGAGGACATTCATTCGGACAGCCGGACTTTCTCATTTATATACTTATTCATTCTACGTCTACACATCGGAGAAGATATTAACTTAGTTCACTTCGCATCTGAGTATATTCTACTCAAAAGTTACTCTCATTGGGACTTGTTATCTCAATGACGAGAGGTAGTCAACGGGAGACCGGTTCTGACTGGTATAGGGGAGCAGAGTTTTTATTATGAGTTTAGCTACGCTACTTTTCCGTAATAAGGAAGAATACAAGTGTATTCTCTCCATGAACATAACCCATGGTGGTTTTGCACTTAAAATTAGGACTCATTACGACTTTATGTAAGGAGTACAGTAGGAAGTGCTAAGGACAGGAAATGTGGATGTAGGATTGGAATTCAACAACAGATGAGGCAGCCTGTACGAGAGATCCACCCATCTTCAGCTTCAAGACAACAGAGTCTACATTTGGTGAGCTTATGGCATAAGTTACTGCAAGTCTTCGCGCAACAGTTCATTTTCTTAGAGTTAATTTCATTCACTTTTTCTTTTGCTTCCGTAAGTTCAGATTTCGTTAATACGCCGTTACGTCACGTTTTTCATCTTAATAAATAGCTGTTTTAATTTGTATTTTATGAAATGATTATTAATGATCCTTAAATTCCAAGTTAGTGTACTTAATGATTTGTGTTCCGTTCACCCCACCCCTGGGAGTTTTTTGAGTCTCATTACGTATTTTTATTTATTATTATTATTATTATTATTAATTATCTACTTTTGTTTTCAAGCCATAAGCTTGAAGACTGGCGCCCTTGGGATACTGTTTCTGGAGAAACAATGACATATCATTTATTTATTTTAATATTAAAGTGACCCGCCACGTTATAAATTTGTCATACATCTATGGGCCAAGTGGGTACGTCACATTGTAGATCTTCACATTTAGTTTTCTTTCGAATCTGTGATATTAGGGCGTCTTACGAAATTATTTATAGCATAGACTAGTTCTTTATTCCCCGAATTTACATAACGATTTTCAATAAATTCTGTTTACCCATTTTCTGGTGACTTGGCGCTGATAATGGACTTAGCAACAAAAATCCAAATTCATCAATACCTCTGTTGTCATAGCCGGTACGGCAAAAATGTATAAGACATAAATGATCGGAAATTTAGTGGTGTAGTATTTGTCGCCAGGTCCACTAATAACACAAATGTTTAAGAATTAAACTTCTCCTAAACTACCATTCCACTCAGCGTGAATGAAATCATTTATAACCTAGATTATAGCGACTTATTTCCTGACTTTGCATACTGATTTTCATTAAGATAGGACCACTAATAACATAAAAATTTGAGAATTTAAATTTAGGTCTTCCCCTAAACTACCATTTATTTCGGTGTGAATAAGATTATTTATGACCTATATTATATATTCTCTTCAGCCGTTTTCTCGTGATGCGTCTACAGACAGACAGACAGACAGACAGACAGACAGACAGACAGACAGACAGACAGACAGACAGACATTACGGAAAATTAAAAAGAGCATTTCCTTGCTACTATGAACACGACAGATACAGAAATACCATCCTTTTTAAATTCTGAGCAATGTACAGATAAAACTCTTATTTTATATATGTACGGTAGATTAAAGGAAAGATAAGGCGTAAAGAAATGAAACAGTCCAGCCGTGGCGAAAAGTCACTATGCATTTCTATACATTTCTCCTCCTCGGGAGCGTGATTAGTGTACAGGCTTTGCTGCTAACTTTTTCACTCAGTAGGCTGAGATTATATTCCTGGTCGACACTTCGTTGAATTTTTCACCTGAAAAATCACGCGATGTCCAGATAGGCATCTGGCATTAAATCCCCGCCCACACCAATTACTCAGACTGACAGAAGACATAACCAAAAACTTTAATGACAACAGATACACAGGAGTCTGTTTTCTGGACATT
The DNA here is from genome assembly GCF_040414725.1 of Anabrus simplex. Classification (NCBI taxonomy): domain Eukaryota; kingdom Metazoa; phylum Arthropoda; class Insecta; order Orthoptera; family Tettigoniidae; genus Anabrus; species Anabrus simplex. The sequence goes on from NC_090269.1 coordinate 239,979,087, forward strand.
TCTAGAGCCTTCGATAAGGTCTGGCATGAAGGGCTTATTTATAAAATGAAGCATTTCGGCTTCCCGCCTCATTTGACCGCTCTAATTACGAGCTACCTCTCAGAGAGGAAATTCCAAATTTCAGTCAGAAAGGCACTATCATCAGCACGTACTATTACGGCGGGCGTGCCCCAAGGCAGCGTGATCAGCCCCTGCCTGTTTAACCTATTTATCTCCGACATGCCTAAACCTCCGAAGGCTAAAACCTACCTATATGCTGACGACACGGCGATCTCTGCGGTCTCATGGCAGGCACCCAGAGTCGAAACATACCTTCAGGACAGCCTCTCCCTTCTCGAACCCTGGTTCGAAAAGTGGAGAATCAAAATTAACGTCAATAAGAGTCACGCTACTCTCTTCACGAAGCGAACTTCGAGACTTGAGGGCGGTCTGGACTTCTTTGGCGAAGTTATCCGATGGTCCCCAACCTCGAAGTACCTGGGGGTAACCCTAGATCGAGGATTGACGTTCCGTCAGCATATATCTCAAATTTCGGCCATCGCCCACACTAGGGTATCACAATTATACCCCCTACTTAACGCTAATAATAGCCTCTCCACAGAAAACAGGCTCCAACTGTTTGTCACTATGATTAGGCCGCTACTCGAGTATGCCTGTCCAATATGGGGCATTGCCGCCAACAGCAACCTGCATAAGGTGCAAGTTGTCCAGAACCGGGCACTTCGCCTTATCACAGGGGCTGAGTGGCACACTAGGAATACTGACATTCATGGCGAATGTCAAATCAACACGCCGGGGGAAAGACGGAGGCTCATGGCTAGCAAGCTTTATAAGCGGCTACCAAACGCAAGCAACCCGCTTATCAACCAGCTAGGCAACTACGAAACCGATGGCCTCAAGTATAAGAGGCCAAAGGTAATCCTGCTCTAAAACCCGCGCCCAGCGCCAGGCCACACACTGGCCAGCCATGACCTCACGTCAAAACGAACCCATACTCCACAAGCAATTAAAGCAAGCGGGGAAATATCAGATCAAGACAGGGCTCTCAAAACCGGTATCGGTTGACAGGCCACAATATTCGCGACTTTGCGACTCGCGTCGCAAAGTCGACGAAAGAATAGGGTGGGTGGGAGAATGTCGGGCTTAATGGTTCAGACGGTTGAGGCGCTGGCCTTCTGACCCCAACTTGGCAGCAGGTTTGATTCTAGCCCAATCCGGTGGTATTTGAAGGTGCTCAAATACGTCAGCCTCCTTTCGGTAGATTTACTGCACGTAAAAGAACTCCTGCAGGACTAAATTCCGGCACCCCGACATCTCCGAAAACCGTAAATGTAGTTAGCGAGATTAAAAGCCAGAATGAGCCAGGCGGCTCTAGTGACCCCGAAAATACACAGGGTAAGCCTCAGAAAGCAAGCATTTCTGTTGCTTCCTAACCCCTGCAAACCCCAACCACTCTCTGACCTGCAGTCGGCCTCGTTTCCCTTTGTATTTTGTACTTGACGTACTGCTAGTGGTGTATCGAATATCTCTCTCGAAATCTGTAAGAAACTAAAGTTTCAGGTAGGATGGGGTGTTGCATATCTTTGATGCGATGATGGTGGGAATATTAAATATCTCAAAGTTCAAAAGTACTCGCTAGAAAAGTGTAATTCGACAGAAAATCAGGGCCAGGATTTTAATGATCTAACAAACAAACCAAAACAAACCCCATGGCACTACAGCCCTTCAAGGACCTTGGCCTAACAAGCGACCGCTGCTCAGTCTGAAGGTCTGCAGATTACGTGGTGTTGTCTGGTCAGCACCACGAATCCTCTCGGCCGTTATTCTTGGCTTTCTAGACCGGGGCCGCTATCTCACCGTCAGTTAGCTCCTCAATTCTAATCACGTAGGCTGAGTGGACCTCGAACCAGCGCTCAGGTCCAGGTAAAATTCCCTGACCTCGCCGAGAATCGAACCCGGGGCCTCCAGATAAGAGGCAGGCACACTACCCCTACACCACGGGGCCGGCTTAATAATCTAAAAGACATTAAAAAGGATCTATAAAATGATGGCAAAAATCCAGAAAATTATCCGAAAACTTTTAAAAATAACAAATTTTTAATGAAATTTTACTAACAGTTGACTGATCGAGTTGATATAGCCTGTTCTTATGTTGTAGATATGATAATAAGCTTTTGTACTTTTGCAATGTCAAGGAAAGAAGGTGAAATTCTTTACGTTTCGCAGAGAACTTTGCTGTACGTCTTCAGAACCAACAACAGCGCGTGGCAACCCGTCCAACTCCTGACCACGCCCAATGTTGCTTAACTTCGGAGATCTCACGGGATCCGGTGTTTCAACACGGCTTCCGCCGTTGGCAATGAGCATATAATGACGTATAATTTTAGAAAATGGCCTAAAAGTACAAAATGGAAAAAATGACGTAATAAATGAGCATTTCTGCAATGTGGGAACTATGATCAGAATTTCTATACAAGTTAGCGATCTCTGTAACGAACCAATTAAAAGATGGCATGTCACCAAAATCATGCCTCCCCACAATATAAAATTTTAGGGTAAGTAGTTAGTAGTAGTATCACCGGAATGGTTATCAGTATTTCTGGTCTAACAGTTTTAATTTCTATTGGTTAACAGGTCTGGAATGAGCAGAGTAAATGCTGGAAAACAGCAAACTCCAGAAGAGGAATCATGCTGCTACAGTAATTTTGTAGCTTGGGAAACTTCTTGATTTTCCTTTCTTTAGTTTATTTCTTGGACGATTAATATGTTAGTCTCCGTACTAAACTTATAATTTTCTAGCCCTATACTATACACAATTTTATTTACCGTACTTGTACGTATAAGGAACATCCGTCACTGAATTAGACTGCCGCTTGTTCATCGATGTACACAGTGCCTTGGCGTACCATCATATTTTCGCCAGGGCTGAAACAAACCATCCATGAACAAGTCACCTAACTTAGCGCAGATAATATATTCCAAACACAAGGAAATGCAAGTAGTTTTTGCAATTTTTCGGAAAATTTTGAATGGGTATTTTCCGCTAATTTATTTGCATTATGTTTAAATGTACTTCAATGTACAATTAATTAAAAGTATCAATGTTAAATTTTGATACATTTATTGGAAGATACTAATCATTCGTTCTTTACCGGAGCGAGAAATTACATGACCACCTAAGATACACATTTACACATTAGTTCTTACACACTATATTCATATTTCTTAATATATTCTTGTTATCTATTCCATGTTTTTTCTTTGCTCCTGTATTGAGCTATATCCGTCAGTACCGTAAGTTCTTTGCTACATGGAATTTAGATTTAGCAACACCGGCTTGCAATGCCCAATTCAATTCGCTCGCGGAGCGATGTGATTGGCTAACTTCAGCAGCTGATAAAGTGAAAATATTTATCAGTATGGTGAACCCCCTAACGCTCGCAAACCCGGTTCACGCCGTTTGCGACCACTCTGTATAAAGAGCTAGTACTGTCATAGGGGGATTACTATCACTGTCACTCGAGAGGTCACCAATATCCCCGATACTAGCCTAATGTAAAACCACCTTAACAATTAGTATAAAAATAGGGCTTCTTTTTCACGTTCTTCCCGCACTTGGTGTACTTCCTTGTAGAGCTTCTTCGGGGAAACAGTCAGTTAGATCTTGTAGAAAGTCTTACATTTCGTTCTAGGAAACCTGTATTTAGATATCCTTCGCTTCTGGCGAATGAAGTACATGCGCGTGCTTGACTGTTGGACTAACAAGAGGAGTATTCCTTCTCTATAGCGTCAGTGTTGTAACGTTAAACTCACCAGCAAACAAATGTTAAACGTTTTATATATAATCCGCCGAAATTCGCGATCTGACTCATTTTCTTAGAGATTACGGCAAAGTTCCTCCCATTTTTCAATCTTTATTTCCAGGAATCGATTTCGTACTTCGCGGGCTAGGTCCAGGTATTCCACCCGGTCTTATGGGTCCTTAAATCTTTGCCATCTTTTCCTATAAGCATTTTTAATATGGATCAAATCCTTGAGGAGATCCGGAGTGGTGTCGTCTTGGGTGCCTTGGTGGTACTTTTTTTTCTTTTGAACCCGCGTAGTCATTACCCGGGCAGGGCCCGTTTCCAGCGCGGTCCGCACATTTTGACGACGGTCCAGAACATTATTATTATTATTATTATTATTATTATTATTATTATTATTATTATTGATGTTCTGGACCCCACAGCAAGATGCAAGACCGCTACTTGGCAGTAAATTACATCTGCTGCCATTGTCATTACTGACAATGTGACCAGCACCACTGTCGCGCGTAGACAAGTGCGCGGGATTTCTGGCGATGCGAATGATATACTTCCGTGCATTATTGACCTTATTATGTATGTGAACAATTGCACGTTCAATATAATTTCTATCGTTTATTTCAAATGTGTTTACATTTTTATTTATATGCTAGGAGAATCTACTGTAATCTAACTTTAAGTTCTCCAAAGGAAAAGATGGCTCTTGGAAACGAACCCAGGAAAGATTAACAATGATCGGTTTATGATCAGAATAAGTACATTATGAACAGTAAAATCAATTGGTCTCAACTACTTTTTCACCCCACCGACACCGACGTTAAGTTGATTTACACCCCACCCCCCACCCCAAGAATAAAGAAGGCGTGTTTCTTTATGTTTAAAGGAGATTCCAAATACCAATGTACACGCCTGTTACCTTCAGTTTGAGATATGAGTATCCACATCAAAATAATTCACTTTTTTCACTTCCTTTCACCCCCCCCCCCTCCGAAGTGAATTTTCCGGCAAAAAATACTTGTTTCTTTAATAGTAAAGGATCTTCTAAATACCATTTATCACGACTCTTACATCTTCGGATTTGAGATATGTATCCTCATAAAAGGAATTCAACTCCTTTTAACCCCCGCCACCAAAGATGATTTCCCCTCAAATACGCGTTTTTTTTTTTTTTTTAAGGAGATACAAATACCAATTTTCAGGTATGTAACAACTTTAGTTTTTATTAGATGAACGTATCCACATACAATTAATTCAATTAATTTTTCAATCCTTTCACCTCCGCCCGCTTTCATTGGATTTTCCGAGAATACGTGTTTCTTTACTTTTTAGAAAAGATTCCAAATACCAATGTTCACGTCTGCAAAATCTTTCGTTTTTATGATAATAATATCTTCATGCAAATATTTCAACTAATTTTTTAATTTCCCTCCCCCCTTTTAAGTGGATTTCCAAAAACAAAAACTACGTATTTATTTTAAAAGGAGATTTCAAATACCAAACTTCACGTCTGTAACATCTTAAGGTTTTGAGATATCTGTATCGTAATTAAAAGAATTCAACCCCTTTTTCATTCACTCTTACCCCCCCCCCACCCAAGTGTTTTTTCCGAAAACAAAAAATACATGTTTCTTTATTTTTAGTAGAGATCAAAAATACTATTTTTCACTTCCATAACATGTTAAGTTTTTGAGATATATAATGTAGAAATGCTCATTTTAAAATTTCACCCCCTTTTTAGTTCCCCTTAAGTGGAATTTCCAAAAAAATTACCTATGTTTCTTTACTTTTACAGGAGATTCCAAATACCAATTTTTACGTCTGTAACATTTTACGTTTCTGAGATACACTGAAGTTATAATCTTTCTAAAAATTCACCCCAATTTGTCACTCCCGTTTAACCAGCATTAATTGGATTTTCCAAAAACAAAAAATACGTGTTTCTTTGTTTTTAAATGAGATCCCAAATACCCATTTTCAGGTGTGTAATATCTTCAGTTTCTGAGATATAAGTATCCTCATTAAAGGCACTCAACCCCTTCTTCCCCCTTTTTCACCCCTCCTACTGGGATTTTCCGAAAACAAATAATACTTGTTTCTTTATTTTTAAAGGAGATTGTAAATACCAATTTTACATCTGTAAACTGTTAGAGTTTTGAGATATAGATACACTCATTTAAAAATCACCCCCCTTTTTCACCTCCCATTAATTGTACTTTCCAAAAACAAAAAATACGCGTTTCTTTATTTTTATAGGATCTCCCAAATACAAATTTTCATGTCTGTAATATCTTCAGTTTCTGAGATATAAGAATCCTAATTAAAGGCATTCAACCCCTTTTTCATCATTTCCACCCCTCCTATTGGTTTTCCGAAAACCAAAAAAATACATGTTTCTTTATCTTTTTAAAGGAGATTCTAAATACCAATTTTTACATCTGTAAACATTTAAAGTTTTGAGATATAGATACACTCATTTTAAAAATTCACTCCCCTTTTCACCTCCCATTAATAGGATTTTCCAAAAACAGAAAAATACATGTTTTTTTTATTTTTGAAGGAGATCCGAAATACTAATTTTCAGGTCTGTAATATCTTCAGTTTCTGAGATATAAGTATCCTCATTAAAGGCATTCAACCCGATTTTCACCCTTTTTCACCCCTCCTATTGGGATTTTCCGAAAACAAAAAAAAATACGTGTTCTTTAATTTTAGAAGAGATTCTAAATACGAACTTTTAGATCTGTAAACTATTAAAGTTTTGAGATATATATACACTCATTTCAAAAATTCACCCCCCTTTTCACCCCCTTAGCGACGGAATATAAAAAATCCTCCCTTAGCGACCACCTACATTATAATATAAATGTATCCTCAAAATTCATTTCTTTATGTCCAGTAGTTTTGGCTCGGCGATGATGAATCACTCAGTCAGTCAGTCAGGACACTTTATATATATAGATAACATCATCCGCAAAAATTCTTATCTTTGATTCCAGCTTTTTACTCATACCATTTATGTTTAAACATACAGGTCCAATAATACTGCCTTGTGGAATTCCCATCTTAATGATCAGATAATGCTTCACCTACTCTAATTCTCTGAGTTCTGCTTTCTAGATATATAGTCACCCAATCAGTTACTCTTTTGTCTTGTCGAATTTCACTCATTTTTGCTAGTAGCCCCCCATGATCTATTATACCAAACGCCTTAGATAGGTCAAACGCGATACAATCCAGTTGAGCTTCTGAATCTAAGGTATCTGCTATCAGGGCCATCCAGCTATTGCGCTCCAAGAGCGCGCCCGCGCTCGGGGAGCACTGGGCAGTCAGACTAGCGCTCCTTCCCCTACCACCACTACAGTGTGGCAGCGAGGAGACCTGAGACAGACGATGTTCGGACCGCGCTAACTAGATACGTACGTACAGTCGTTCGTCCGACGGCTTTTGTGGGTTTGTTGACATCATATTGATAGGGCTGTTTTGCCATAACAAATATACCGCATATACAAATCGAAAGGTACTCCGATGTATGGAATATGCAGGAAACGAAATCAAGTGTTAAGTAAAGAATACAGTAATGCGATTTATTCAAAACTGAAATTTGAACATACCTGAGAGGAAAATTCAACACAATTTTACCAATATTATACCAATATTCTTAAACAATTACGCGAGTTTCTATCGCTCATCGTTGCACGGTGTTTACTTTTGGTAAGCTTAAGAACCGAAAATAAACGCTCACAAATGTACGTTGAGCCGAACATTGATAGAACTTTATATGCATGTTTATATAAAAGGGGGTATTCTTCTTGTGCAAAGCCACTATAAAATTCTTCCAAACTTCGTAACATTAGAAAGCGGTCTTTAAGACGAACATTGCACTGCAGTTCAAGCTACTCTAATTGAAATAGCTGTGGAGCACTGTCTGCACTAAGAGAAAATGTTCGAACAATTGCATCTAACATCGCTTGGCGTTCTGATAATTCAGAAAATCTCTTTTCAAACTCTTCTTGTAATTGGCGAATTGCCTGTAAGTACTCATCAATGTCGACACCTTATTTCACTGCTTCAACCAATGGAAAATGTCCTGTGTTCCTTGCACGCAACTGGTTTTCCCACAAAATCAATTTTCATTTGAACTCTTGAATTTCTTCCACCAAATAGCAGATATTGTGCTTTTCGCCCTGAAGCGATTTTTTTTTTTTTTTTGCTATTGGCTTTACGTTGCACCGAAACAGATATGTCTTTATGGCAATGATGGGGCAGGAAAGGGCTAGGACTGGGAAGGAAGCGGCCGTGGCCTTAATTAAGGTACAGCCCCAACATTTGTGTGAAAATGGGAAACCACGGAAAACAATCTTCAGGGCTGCCGACAGAGGGGTTCGAACCTACTATCTCCCGAATACTGGATACTGGTCGCACTTAAGCGACTGCAGCTATCGAGCTCGGTAAGCGAAGTGTTCAAGGTATTCAGATGGACAGTAATATCACTTAAAAAGGCCCAGTTCGCCACCCACTTAGGATTACGCAAAATAATTTCGGGCCGCCCTTTCATGTCATAAAAGGTATCTGTTGCATTCCGCAAGCAAAAAACTCGATGAAGCACCTTCGCCTTGCTCAGCCATCTTACTTCTGCATGGTACGGGATATCCGGTTACTCCACTTCGATGTCATCCAAGAACTCTTTGACTTTTTTTTTTGTTGCTATTTGCTTTACGTCAAACCGACAAAGGTAGGTCTTATGGCGACGATGGGACAAGAAAGGCCCAGGAATGGGAAGGAAGCGGCCGTGGCCTTTAAGGTACTAATTAAGATTCAACCCCAGCATTTGCCCGGTGTGAAAATGGGAAACCACGGAAAACCATCTTCAGGGCTGCCAACAGTGGGCTTCGAACCCGCTATCTCCCGAATGCCAGCTCACAGCTGTGCGCCCCTAAGTGCACGGCCAACTCGCCCGGTACTCTTTGAATTAACGGCGCGTGAGTCCATGGGATCGAATAAAATTTACCACTCGCACAACTGTTCCGATTACGTCTTTAAGTTTGGCGACTTTTGCACAGATTGCCTCCTGGTGTATCAAGCACTGGATCGCCGCCATTAGGGTAGTACCGCTCTCAGTCATTTTTAATTTTACATAGCTGAGGAACCCCGTGCGTAGACTACGTAATGCAGGAGCTCCATCCGTCGTTACACTCGTGAACCGCTCCCATTTTAATCCCATTGACTCAAAAACACACTCCACTGCTTTGAAAATATCGAAATCGATAGTGGTGTCTTTGAGAGCTACCAAGTCTAGGAAATCCTCGGTGAGCCGAATATCGTCATCCACCCTCGAATGAAAATAACGATCTGAGCTGTGTCTGCAATGTAGGTTGATTCATCGAGGGCGATGGAAAAGGATACAAAATTTGCTGCCTTCTCCATTAATTGTTGTTCCATATCAACGGCCATATTGTCTATTCTGCGAGGTACAGTGTGAGGAGAAAGAGAGATTTTGTGAAATTTCTCAACTAGCTCCATAGGACAAATACATGCCGCCGCGTCCATTAGGCACTCCTTGATTACATTCCCTTCCGCGAAGGGTTTCCCAGCTTTGGCAATTTGCGACGAACATTTGTAGCTTGTTCGTAAAGTGGGTCCACCAACCTCACTCTCCTCAATCACCTGTCAGACAAAAATACGATAAGTCACAACTTTAGTGTTCTTCAGATAATTCAATCATTTATCCCGTTTGTAAATAAGCATTTAAAAATTAAAACAATAATATCTACAGAACAGTGCTGCTTGAAATTTTCTTTCAATTCTTCCAACTTCGATTAGCGACTGGCGTCTATCAAATCACCGTAATAATCCCTGTGGTTGGCACTGTAATGCCGTTACAAATTGTGTTTTTTTAAACATAAAATCTCAGTGGTATACTAAAAAATCGGATGCTCTCTTCGGCCCGGCGGGCAGACCGCTCGCTCAGCTAGCCAAGCTCCTCCCACCACTACCGAAACTACCTTCCCTCAAAGCGCTCGGAGCACTGGCTTGGAGCGCGGCCAGAGCGCTAGCGCTCGGGGAGCGCTGTTTGGATGGCCCTGTAGCTATATCTTGCTAGAAGCCTACAAGTTGAGCTTGAGTGTAATAAACTTTCCTAAACACGAACTGCCTTCTATTGAACCAGAAAAATACTTTCCCAAAGCTTACATTCAACACATATCAAACTGACTGGCTTGTAATTTTCGGCTTTATGTTTATCACCTTTTCTTTATACATAGGGGTTACTGTAGCAGCTCTCTATTCATTTTGTATAGCTCCTTCACACAAACAGTAATGAAATAAGTACTATAGATATGGTACTATATCCCAACCCATTGTCTTTATTATGTCCCCAGAAATCTTATCAATTCCAGCTGCTTTTCTAGTTTTTAAATTTTGTACCTTATTGCAATAGTGTTTGTTATCGTTGGTAAATTCCAATACTTCATTAGTATTAGTCACCTCCTCTGTCTGGTCATTTTCCTTGTAACCGTCAATCTTTACATACTGTCTGCCTTCAGTAGATCCTCACATACATACTCCCCTTGTTCATGAATGATTCCTGGGTGTGCTTGTTGGAACCCATTTTTGGCTTGAGGTACCTATACATATCCTTCCATTTTTAACTAAAATTGTTATGAGTGCCAATTATGCTTGCCATCATGTTATCCCTAGCTGACTTCTTCGCTAGATTCAATTTCCTAGTAAGCTCTTTCAATTTCTCCTTACTTCCGCAACCATTTCTAACTCTATTTCTTGCACTGCCTTCTTAGTCTCTTTACTTCTCTTTCATATTGTAGATCGGGTATTTACCATTCCTTATCACCTTTAAAGGTACATGCCTCTTTTCAAAATCCTCAACAATTACTTCAAACCTATACCACAAACTGTTTATATTTTTAATTACCGTTTACCACTAAACATAATATTATTAATTTGTTTAAACTACATACTGCCTGAGTTACCAGCCTGCTTTTACGACCTTCCTTTCTACCACATTTATTTTTAACCACGAGCGTCGTGATCAATAATATCATATATTACTTCAGTTTCTCTATAGATCTCATCTGGTTTTACCAGCACCACGTCCAGCATATTCTTCCCACTTTCAGATTCAGATATCCTTCCCAATTAAAGATCTCCGACAGAGGATAATCACAGCTTGCAGGAATATTCCTAAATGCGTATTTAAGATAGTTAGACGGGCCTTTGAAAAGGGATTATTTTTGTATGGAACGAAATGGACAAACTTTCGAGCACTTGTTGTAAATCTTATCACACTGATTAATGAAGTACAGCTGCTACTTTGAAAATAATTTCCATTTTATTCATTACAATCATGAGAAAGTTAAACAAAAGGAACTTCTTCATATACAGTACGATTCTGTTTTGTTAAATGCAGACAAATGGAATATAAGTTAGTCTTTCAAAGTATTATTGTGCAAGAATGTTTTTTCCAACATTCTTAAATACTTAAAATATGACGCTTGTTTTAGCAAAAAATTCTTCAGACAAAAGTTTTTTTGCTTAAATCCAGAATGTGATTTTAAGAAAATTGACCTTGACATTAACTTGAACACTTTCGCTATATAATATTTAACTAATATCATTGTTTTCTCCCTCAAATAACGAAATATTTGCCATAAATTGTTTTCTTCAAAAGTGTTGCTTACAAGATAAGCATCTGGAAAGTAAAAAAGAAACACATTTTCACACTTTCTGTAATGGCAAAACCGGCAGCTGAATTGAACGTTCGGTTTTAAAGAGAATTAAGTAAAGAAGTTTATTGCCTTCGATGTCATTAGATGTCTATTGATCATGCATGGCCTTGCGTTGAAACTATAATAATATGCATTAATGGCAATTATAAATGACTTCATTTGAATTTTTTTCTACTCATTAAACGATTCATTGTTAAAGGGACTAAGTCAGAAATGTTTTCATTCTTCCAATTTTAAGAAGGATGGAACCAACCAATACACCTTTCTAGAATATTATTCCGTCGTGAATAATTATTACCCAGGAGAGCAACAATTTTTTTAAATGAAGCAAGAAAAGAGTGGATTTTTTTTTTTCAGTAATCATGTATGTATGTATGTTGGGTATTCAGCCCGAAGGCTGGTTTGATCCCCCACAGCTCCAGAAAAAGCTGTCATAGATAGCCCAGGCGTCACTGAAGAGGCATATTACGGAAATGAGGGGTGAGGTAGTTTACCGTTGCTTTCTTCACCGAGCCAGATGAATACGTTGACATGTTCTTCATTTATGGGGAAACAAGACAAAACGCGTGTGAGGCACTAAATCTGTACCAGGAACGGTATCCCGACAGGCGACACCCGTCGCTAGATTCGCTAAATTCAGTTTCCTAGTAAGCTATTTCAATTTCTCCTTTTCTTTATACATAGGGGCTACTGTAGCAGATCTCTATTAATTTGGTATAGCTCCTTCATACAAACAGTAATGAAATAAGTACTATAGATATGGTACTATATCCCAACCCATTGTCTTTATTATGTCCCCAGAAATCTTATTAACTCCAGCTGCTTTTCTAGCACGACATTCCGCCGTGTTGAAAGACGCCTGAGGAAACAGGCGTGATTTCCAACCAGCCACCAGTCCGCGATAGGCCCGTTACATCGGGTGAAACAGAAAAGGCTGTTCTGGAGGCAGATCGTAATAATCTACACATCATTACAAGGGCGATTGGACGACAGGTGAACACCAGCCAGCCGTCCGTCTGGCGAATACTGCATGATCATCAATTTCACCCATACCATCTAGAGCTACACAAGAGTTCCATAGGCGAGATTTCGAAGTTCGAATGGAGTTCTGTCGGTGGCTATTAGGAAGCTGGACAATGATGCAGCATTCGTATTGCATATCCTGTTCTCGGATGTATCGCGCTTCCACAATAAGGAGAACGTCAATCACCACAACATGCACTTTTGGAGCCCAGACAATCCTCACTGGGTGCGATAGGCGGCCCATCAAGTGCGATGTGTAGTGAATGTTTGGTGTGGAATCTTAGGGGATCGACTGATCGGATCTTATTTGTTTGAGGGCCATTGGACGTGCCCACGCCGCCTACACTTTCTGCGTCAGGAAATCCTACTGCTGCTGAGGATGTGCCTTTGAACGATCGTTTGACGATGCGGTTGCAACAGAATGGAGCTCCACCACATTCGACTTTGCCCTTTCGTAACCATCTGAACGAGGAACTGCCAGGGAAATGGATGGGACGAAGAGGCCCTGTTTCTTGGCCCGCCAGATCACCAGATTTAACGCACTTAGACTTCTTCTTGTGGGGACATTTGAAGAACGTCGTTTGCACTCAACCGTCGGAAAACCTCGACCAGCTCCGGCAACTCATCACGGATGCCTGCCGAGCAATTACACCTGGAGTGCTTCAGAGCGCACGACGAATGTATATAAACCAAAACGGTCGTCACATCGAGCACTTGCTGCGATAAAACATTGTCAGGGCAGTTGTGTCCGGCTCCATGGCTAAATGGTTAGCGTGCTGGCCTTTGGCCACAGGGGTCCCGAGTTCGATTCCTGGCAGGGTCGGGAATTTCAACCTTAATTGGTTAATTTCCCTGACACGGGGACTGGGTGTATGTGTCGTCTTCATCATCATTTCAACCTCACCACGACGCGCAGGTCACCTACGGGTGTCAAATCAAAAGACCTGCACCTGGAGAGCCGAACTTGTCCTCGGACACTCCCGGCACTAAAAGCCATACGCCATTTCATTTTCAGGGCAGTTGTGTTCCCATTACTTTCGGTCTGTATGTGTCCGTCCTGCTAACTAATCGGCCATTCTTAGGGCCACAAACACACTCATTCACACACAATCTGCATGAAAGCGAGTATTGAACTTACATTGCGTGCGGTACGTATTAAACAAATATTTCAAAAGTGTGGAATCCTCGCCCTGCACTTGCACCTTACACCTTACACGTAAGCCCTCCCCACCGCGCCTTTACCAACTACGCTATGGCTCCGTTAGGCACACTGCGCAGCTTATAGCATGCATTAGGTTTACTGCGGTCACAATAGCAATGTAGTGTTTTGACGGCGTGCCAGTTTCATATGTCCTAGAAGGCAGACGCGTGCCTTCCAGTGTTTAATACAAGTATAATATTACGGCGTCCTATCATGGCGAGGCAGTAAATACCAAGATATCCAGTTGTGTTGTCTGAGCATACCAGCAGGGCAGATGTTTTCAGGACAGAATTAATATTGCGGGTTGCATAAAACTACATTGGAAGGGCGGCTGAATCACACGGTATATTATGAAAGACCTTAAGTCGTTTTTTAATTAAATGAGTTAGATTCAGGATATAGATTCATGCGTGTAGACGCATGTTTTAATCACTAGAAGGCACTAGTCGGATGCACAGAACCGTGTTGACTGGCCTAGTGTATTTCTGGTTTGTTTATGAAAAGGCTGACACGTCATTTCATAATAATAATTAAACGGTGGTTACTGTGAGGTCTCGAATTTTCCACGAGGTTATAAAACTGCTGATTTTCTTGTCTCCGGGCCACTCGTATAACATCTAAGTCTGTGTGTGAATATGTAGCAGGGGGCGGGAAGCGCCTCTTTCTTCAGGCAGCAGCTCTTCAACAAGGTAATGGCCTTTTAACATCTTTATTTCTTGCTAGCTCAGCAGTTTAACTCTCGGGGAAGGTTCGAAACCTTTAATATGTAAACTATTAAACATGTAAACCCTTTTCCTGGTAAACTTCAGTTTTCTTGAACTTTAATTCGGGAATAGAGAGTGCTTTACCCTCTCGAGCTCCCATTCATTTGAAATTGAGGTGACTACGTTTTCGTGACCGTTTCTTCTTTTCCTTAAAGTATTAAAATTTCTCATACGAGTCACCTCCCTAGCTTGGGATTAGCCCCTGTGTATCGGCCTAGCGCCACTTAGGTTTTAAAAATGGGTATTTAGGAGTGCAATTTCATGCCTCCAGTCCTTTCTGTACTTAGGGCCGGTAACTTAACCTGATGTCTGTTTGTTTTTTTCTTCATGCGAAGGCCCTGTAGGTTGGGTACAAATACCCCTGTTTCTTTGTAAGTGTGCCTCGAGGGCAGTTGGAAGTAAAGTTTGTTGTGGCCTTTGATAGGCTTGTAAAATTGAGAGCAGGTCAGCTCTTTCTGGTATTTTGGATGGTGCCTCTAGGAGGCTTGACATTACGAGGTGGGAGCAAAGGCTCCATGTAATTAGGGGTTTTCTGCCCTTTGGTAATTTGTGGTTGTGAGCTGAGGAATTGTAACTTGGGGCACGAAGCCCAGAACTTGTTGATCCCCGTAACTCTTGTTTTTGTTTGTACTGTAAAAGCATTATTGTACCTGAATTTTCATTGTTATTTCACCTAGTGAAAAGTTGTTATATATTGTTGTCTGTTGAAAATATAACCTTTATTTAAATTTTAAATTCATCTTTCGGACTTATACTTAGACCCATTCCAGCCCGCACCTTCTTTCACCTCTGCTGTTCCACAGATACCTCGGATCAATAATAATAATAATAATAATAATAATAATAATAATAATAATAATAATAATATACAGCACATACAAACATACATACTGTAACCTTGCAATACATACATCTTCATTATAGACTGTTGTGCCTTTAAGCGTTTAGTCTGCAAACCCTGTGAATTGACTAAGCGCCTCCACAATTCTCTATTAAAAACCAGTTCTGTAGCCTCGTTTAGTTCCGTAACTCATTATTAAACCATCGCAGTCTGAATCTACCCATAGTCCGCATGATCTCCCCGTACTTCTCTTACTCTCAATGGTCGACAACATTATTCTCCTAGGTAACCTATACTCCCCTATTCGCCCCACACGAGCTCAACACCGAAGTCAGTTTATACGTACAGCTTCCTCCATCGTGTTTATTCCTAACTCAGCTCATTCAGAGTACCCTCCCATCATTCCATCACTGTTCCCATCTGTTCGTTCCAGCAATCATTCCCGTTACATTTATGTACGTTACTTCCAACGTATGAATAAAATATCCTGAGCTTTCACTGTTGTGAACTATCTTTCACTCTCGTACAGCAAAGTCGGCATCAAAATAGATCGATGTAAAGATAACTTCGTCCAAGAATTCACTTCTTTCTTACATAATATCGTTGATCGCAACTGCAAGCTCACTGCATTAGCCTTATTACACTTTCATTCGATTTTACTTTATATCCTTGAGCCCCAGGGAATACACATCCTAAGACCTAAATACTTGAAATGCTCCACTTGTTCCAGTTTCATACAGAGCGTGTAAAAGAGCGAGAGAGAGAGAATGAGCGAGTGAGACCAATTTATGTCACATCGCAAAATATTTAATCATGTAAATAGGCCTAGTGTATACCTGTACTAGGTACGTCGCACCGACATACGTAGGGGTGGTGGTGACAATAGGATATCAAGGATTTAGGAGTGGAAAGGAAGCGGCCGTGGCCTTAATTACTAAGGTAATATGAGGGGAGAATCCTTCGATTGTCACTTCAGTCAGCTCAGAGAAGATCCCAATTTCCGAAGAACCCGTGAATTCAAATATTGTTACAAGAGAGCACTAGCAATTATTGAACAGGTTCCTCATAACCAAGTCTTAGACGACTCCTTTGATGACGTGAAACGGCTCTACAAATTCCTGCTTCAAAATAGACACTTCCAGCCGAACATTCAACTAAAACACCCCACACTGGCAACTAATCTGGCAAAATACCTGCAATCAGTGGCTAGTCCTAGAATGGAGAGTGTCGGTATACAGTTATCTAAATGAAATCATCCCTACAGGTGAAAAACTGAAAAGACATGAGCAGTTGGTGGATGACAGATGCTCTCTCTGTGATTCTCCAGACACCTTGGTACAGCGGATTACTACATGCCTAAATGCTACTGTCATATGGAAATGGACGTTGAAAGTTATCACAAAAATACAGGGTGCAGAGTCTGATAATTCTCTCCAACAAGCGCTTCTGCAATTTGACGTTCCGCAACGATCGAGCAAGAAGAGGAACGCAGCCCTATGGTTTCTAGCCGCTGCCATTCATTACAACCTTTCTGGCTATAAGCAACCAATGTTCCTCACACTCACCGGCTTTCTGGATCATCTGAGGAAGGAACGCTGGAGACTTTCCCGAAATCAACAGCTTGATGCAGCCTTTGGTCGCCATCTATATCA
Organism: Anabrus simplex; assembly: GCF_040414725.1. Lineage (NCBI taxonomy): Eukaryota > Metazoa > Arthropoda > Insecta > Orthoptera > Tettigoniidae > Anabrus > Anabrus simplex. The sequence continues at coordinate 239,996,116 of NC_090269.1, forward strand.
CTTTTGATCTTTGCTCAACATAATGGATATTCTTCGGTCTTGGTTCATCTGGTACACATGTTTCAGTTGGCTAACTAGGATGCTAGCGACTTAGAAAGTCACATCAGTGAGGGAACATTCTAGCAATCAGGTGACCAACTTCCTAAGACAAAGTGTCCTTTGCCACCGAACTGTATGCCATACTTGTACTTATGAGTGTTTTACTTACGTTTGTAAGTGTTTGTTTCCACACTATTTGGATGAACTTATATTTATACATATCACATCCAATTATATAACAAAAAACTAAACTTCTGTGAACGTTTCAGAAAAAAAATTGGTATAATGGTACTTCTGAACTAAATATAACCAACTGTACTATTACAAAGTTCAAAATAAATTATTTCTTAAAAAAAGGTACAGCCTGGTGTGAAAATGGGAAACCACGGAAAACCATCTTCAGGACTACCGACAGTGGGATTCGAACCCACTATGTCCCGAAAGCGAGCTGATAGCTACGTACCCCAAACCACGCGGCCACTCGCTCGGTCACGGAGGTGAAGACGCAGACATGTAAGTGAGGTTCTACCCCTTCATCTTCCATCCTCAAAACACAGTCTAATATATACAGTCGCGAAGCTCTAATAAGAGGAAGGTTCATCCACTTGACAGCTGGAGCGACACTAGTACCTCTAGCGGCGAAGTAGAGGCAACTTGCTAGCAGACAACAGGAAACGAATTACCACTACAGTCTAAAATGGTCATAATTTCTGAACCATTCATGCAAATAATTTCCTGACAAGGTTATTGTAATTCTTATGAAATAGTGCAGGAGGTCAAACAATGTATTTTGTTTAGGAGTTCGAGGATAATATCGAAATATTTATTGAATCTTTAAGAGGTTTTTTTGGCTTTTTTTGCTAGGGGCTTTACGTCGCACCGACACAGATAGGTCTTATGGCGACGATGGGATAGGAAAGGCCTAGGAGTTGAAAGGAAGCGGCCGTGGCCTTAATTAAGGTACAGCCCCAGCATTTGCCTGGTGCGAAAATGGGAAACCGCGGAAAACCATCTTCAGGGCTGCCGATAGTGGGATTCGAACCTACTATCTCCCGGATGCAAGCTCACAGCCGCGCGCCTCTACGCGCACGGCCAACTCGCCCGGTTTTTTTGTTTTTTTTTTACCGCGGACTATAACATACAATCGCTTCTAGAGGGCAGCCGGTCGAAATAGGTATATACCATCCCGGACTTTTCTGTAGAGGTTCCTATGCTCTACATTTCGTATGCTCACACTTGGGGTCTATCGTTGACGGTTCAGGCAGCGTAAGCCAAGAAAGCAAGTGGCCGACCGACCGACATCAAACCTGCCTGAATAACAATTTTCGCAAAGAAACAAGGAAATCCTAGAAATATGTGTTCCTTGCTAAAATGTAAGTCTGGAGATGTATAGGTTGAAGAATTTACCATTATTCCTTTAGGTTTTCTGTGTTTAATGGCTGCCTGTATTTTCAATACAGATATTTCTGGTCAGTCTAGTTAGCCGCCACAATGACAATGTTTTCTTTAACGTGCTGCGCTTCATGGTCCGAGTGAAGGTATAATAAGCCTCCCCTCAGAAACACGAGGTCAGAGCAATCTTGAGTTTAATTTTAGCCAAACTCCCACAGTTCCCCATCGGTCACGGAGCTACAGGAACTAGTTCCTTGCCCACCGTTGTTTTGTTCCACGACACAGGTGCTAACGCCGGGGTAGCTCCCATTGTGTTCATCCGTCCGCAGCAGTTTCCGTGATATACACAAGGCAGGGGAAACAAAGAAGGCTCTTCCGCGGCTAGCACCTGCGGGCCCGCCCTAGCGTGAAGGAGCACAGACTTGTGTCCTTGGCCTCGACATGTTGCTGCTACCTGCTCGAGCAGGTGTCGTAGGGCACTTGTCTTCAGGACCTCGCATATTACCGCATCCCTTCACTCACACAAGGAAACTGATAACAAGATCGGGGAAAGGAAGTTCTGTACAATCACAATAGAGGGTAGTTCGTGCGCCACTTTGTGCCTCTAGGAACACCAAGCAGTGTAACTTTTTCCTCTTTAAATTTCTTCTACTATGTTCTTCTTTCTGGTATTTACTTAGTGTTGGATAAAATAATGAAGTGGAATAAACCCAGTTTTACGGCCGGATGCCTTTCCTGACGCCAGTCTTACGTCAAACAGCTTTCGTTGTCGATATTATTCATGAATCCTAGTCTCATCCATGGCTGTGACAATATGGAAGCTGCTAGGGTATGGGTGGTGCTGATTAATGACATTCAGAGCACAACCAGTGTGTCTGAGTGTCATGAAAGGTGTTGCTCATAGGGTTAGTTGTGCTACAATAGCACTGTCTGGCACAGTGAGGAAAGCAATGGCAAACTACCTCACTCCTCATCTTGCCTAGTACGCCTCATTTTGGTACTGCCATTGGTTTTGTGGTTTCCCTATAACTGCATAGCCTTTGGTGATGCTATTTGAGGATCCAACCAGCCTCTGGGCTGATGACCTAACAGACACACACATTATTCATGACGTAAAGGCTAATTTCCACAAAGAACGTTTAGAAGAGTCAAGTGGTCAGATGCCTCCAAGCTTTCCCGTATGAACAGAAGAGGGTGGTCAAGCTGACTTTCATTCAAACAGAAGGGAAGTTGATTACCCATCTATCTTTTATATATATATTTTTACAAGTTGCTTCATGTCGCACCGACACAGATAGGTCTTATGGCGATGATAGGACAGGAAAGGTTTAGGAGTAGGAAGGAAGCCTTAATTAAGGTAGATCCCCAGCATTTGCCTGGTGTGAGAATGGGAAGCAACGAAAAACCATCCTCAGGGCTGCCGACAGTGGGGTTCGAACCCACTATCTCCCGAATCCAAGCTCACAGCTGTGCGCCCCTAACCGCAAGATAACTCGCTCGTTCATCAACGTTTTGAGTCCACATTCCCGTCACGTGACTAATTTGAGCCCATTACTGTTTTTGTGTAGACTCCAAGTTGCCCTTCAACTCTCTTGGCACCGCGACATTTAAGCGCATTAAAAACCCCATGGCACTACAGTCCTTGAAGGGCCTTGGCCTACCAAGCGACCGCTACTCAGCCCGAAGGCCTGCAGATTACGAGGTGTCGTGTGGTCAACACGACGAATCCTCTCGGCCGTTATTCTTGGCTTTAGAGACCGGGGCCGCTATCTCACCGTCAGATAGCTCCTCAATTCTAATCACGTAGGCTGAGTGGACCTCGAACCAGCCCTCAGGTCCAGGTAAAAATCCCTGACCTAGCCGGGAATCGAACCCGGGGTCTCCGGGTAAGAGGCATGCACGCTACCCCTACACCACGGGACCGGCATTTAAGCGCATTACCTTTTCAAAAATCAGCAAACAACATTATTAAGTTCTTATAAGTGTACGAGAAAAATGAAATTTCGAGGAATGTACGGCAAGTGACCAGGAGATTAGACACAAGCGGAAAAGTATGGTTGAGAGGCTTGTCCTCGCACTAGAAGTCCAAGACTTCGATGACGTAAATGTTGAAATCGTACACAAGATAAGCTATTTTTTTTAAACCATCTACCAATAAGAACTCTCGAACAGACGGTTTCTTTGGGAAAGCGGATCATCTGTAGCCAATTATTTCAAGAGGGTGGTCACCTCGACCAGTGCCAGATTTATCCCGCAGGAGTTCTTTTATGTGTCAGTAAATCTACGGACACAAAGCTGAGGTATTTGAGCTAGTTCAAATACCACTGGATTGAGCGTGGATCGAACCCGCCAAATTTAGCTGAAAGGCCAGCGCTCTATCTGAGCTACTCAATCCGACAAAAAAAATAAATAATAAAAATGGAGTTTCCCACTGAACCAAAAACGACACCAATGTGGAGAATTATATTATATGTATAATGATTTAAGACAACATCCACACAGTCTTTTTTGTTATATGAGGATGACAACTGCATGCCATTATATCCTAGTCAAAATTAATTAATTTATCTGTGTTATTTTTATTCAACACTTCAACAAGTTTGTCGACAAGCTCGCAACAGAATGAAATGCTAGCTAGGTATCAGACTAAGAAACTTTGCATGTGTTTGCTAGGGTTGGTGAGTTTCTTGCTACCAAGGTAATGCAAAGTGCAATAATCTCATATGAACACTGCCATTATTCAAAACACGTCTCATTTTGTAGTTCACTACGGAACTAAGGACTGTGTATGGGCAGCTCTTTGTTCTAGACGAATTACATTTTAAGCATGTGTTTTAAACATTCAGTGCCAAACGACTTAGCTGTGCATATGGGCTGTGAAGTTGTATGGTTGTATTCGGAAACGAGTGGGTTTGAACCTCACGATCGTCAGCCTTGAAGGTAACTTTCCGTGGCTTCCCATTTTTAACACCAGGCAAATACTGGGGCTATACCTTAAGGAAGGCCACGGTCGAACACTTGCGGTCAACTACTTTCTTATCCCATTATCGCCGAAAACCTGTATGTGTTTGTGTGACGTCAAGCTGCTAGGAATAGAACATTAGTATACAGAGAGTTAAAGAAATGATACCAGTTCTTCCATTTTTATTGTCGGTTTCCACGACCGGCGATTTCCTTTGACCTTCGTCCGCTTGTGTGGGAAGGAAATCACCGCTCTTTTAGAAAAAAAAAAAGGTGCTCAAATCTTCTCTTACGGAGACTAGAGCATCGGGAAGCTATAGTATTCTCTAGTTACACATAACTTCGAAAGATAGCAGACTCTTCCAACATCTAGTTTTTCAACTTCCTTTTAAGTTCCTTTCGTTTATAGTTTTGTATGATTGTACCAAACCACCTACGTTTTCTATTTTACAAATTCACACTAACGTATATTTACGCACGAGTTAATTTTAAACTAATGTGTGATTTAAAATATGATATGATTTTAGCAACGAGCGGGTTGGCCATGTGGTTTTGGTCGCATAGCTGTGAGCTAGCATTCGGAAGATGTTGGGTTCGAATCCCACCGTCGGCAACCCTTAAGATGGTTTCCCGTGGTTTCCCATTTTCACACCAGGTAAATTCTAAGGATGTAGCTTAATTAAGGCTACGGATGCTCCCATCCTTGCATCACCGAAATCTTTCCGTGTGTTAGCGCGACGTTAAACCACTAGCGAAATAAAAATAATTTTAATCTCTAGTAAGCCAGGTAGAATTGATTTAATTTTAGACTGTTCTGTAATTTAAGGATTTCAGTTCAAAAGTGTTCATTTAAAGTTATTTGAGAGCGCTGATCCAACCTATCGTCATTTATGGTACTGAAGTAGTAAGGAACCCTAAAAATGAAACAAAAATAGCAGTAGATAGCCAGCCACTATGCGAGTGATTGTGCTATTTAAAAGGTCACGAGTGGATAAAGGTTAACAGTGGCTCGGCCTAACACAGGTGAATTAACTATACAATGATATTCAACCAGCGCGACCCGCTCACGCTTCAGTTGGGATAAACATTATAAAGAGCTGCCAACACATGGAGAGGATCCTGTACAATACATTTATTTATCTAAGTGCGGTTGCTCTGACTACGAAAATATGTCTGAGGTGCTTCAGGCACAAACTTAGCTGTATGTTGGGTTGCCGCACCTGGCATGTACATATTCCTCTGTACGTTAGTTTGTATTTAATGTAAATACAGTATATAATTTGCAAGTGCTTTACGTCGCACCGACACAGATAAGTTTTATGGCGACGATGGGACAGAAAAGGGTTGTAGGTGGGAATGCATCGGCCATGGCCTTAAGACACAGCCCCAGCATTTTCCTGGTGTGAAAATGGGAAACCACGGAAAACTATATTCAGGGCTACCGACAGTGGGGTCCGAACCCACTATGTCCTGAATGCAAGCTCACAACTGCACGCCCCTAAGCGCACGGCCAACTCGCTTGCTTCATTTGAATGGATAAAAGTGAAATGAGAATCAATATGTTGCACTTTTCATCACAACAAAGGATCAAAATAGCCCTTTCCCTGATCCGCACACAATGCTACTCTTTTCATAATGCTCTCTCGCACTTTTGTAACATTGCTGGTGGGATAGTTGCTGTTTTGCTTGTAGTGTATGTAGAAAGTCAGCTCTGTTTGCGAAAAAAATTGCATACCTTTGATGATGATGCTGCTTGTTGTTTAAAGGGGCCAAACATCTAGGTCATCCGCCCCTTGCATAAATTTAATCATGTAAATAACTCCCCCAAGAGTCCGGTTAAGTCGGCTGATTCTGGTGGCGTAACATAATAAGCTAAACCAACACGAGATACTGCATACGTCAATTTACGATATTTAAATAACAAAGCAGTTTATGCTCTATTCACTTGTTCAGCGATCCACTCGCAGAAAGCCGCGTGATGGCATGGGCATCCAATCGTTGGCGTAGAATTTTGTGTCATATTACCGGGTACCAGTACAGATTACATTTAATAATTATATGCACTGTTTCGGGATATACTTCCAATACGTGTACCGCAGTTCTAGTACTTGTATGAAGTTCTTCGGCGACAGCTTGTTTCACCATTTTCACTTCCTTTGCCATATCCTCAATGGACAATGACCACATGAAGCGTACGACACTGGTGTACTCTCCTCTCTACATTCTAGAACAAACTGCGATCTAGATGTCGTCTTTCTGGATATTGCTATGCATACATTGCACCTGCTTGTCGTTCATTGCGATAACATTCCACACATAAGCAGTATGTATATCGGCAGGTTCATTATTCGTGTAATGTGTCCGTTATATTGTTACTTTTACACACTAGAGCTGTTTGTATCCCGAGCAATGTACAGAGCTTTCACACAGCGGTTGAACAAATCGAATTCCCGTTTAATCTGCAGCCCCTGTAACATTCGGCAACTTCTCCGACTTTACGTTGTTGCATATAGCCGCTTTGTGCATCACAAGGAAATCCCTACAGCGGACTAGGTAGACCACACATTCTACTCCGAAAATGAAATGGCCTATGGCTTTTGGTACCGGGAGTGTCCGAAGACATGTTCGGCTCATCAGGTGCAGGCCTATTTATTTGACTCCCGTAGGCGACCTGCGCGTCGTGATGAGGATGAAGTGATGAATACGACACATACACCCAGCCCCCGTGCCAGCGGAATTAACCAATAATGGTTAAAATTCCCGACCCCGCCGGGAATCGAACCCGGGACCCCTGTGACTAAAATCCAGCACGCTAACCAATTAGTAATGGAGCCGGACTCTACTCCGAAGTACTGTATGTATCCAAAGCACCCGATATCTTATTGAGATGGACATGTTGAAACCAGTAGGTACAATGTACGCAGGAGTTTAGATATATTATTGTTGTTTTGCATGCTTCTGAATAGTACGACATTGTCAGAGAATGTACCAATTATGTTAATATCAAAACGTAATCAGACTTATCGTATGAGTGGCTCAGGCAGTAAAGGTCTGCCTTTCTGAATGTGAGTGCCCAGTTACTCAATTCAGTGGTATTTAAATGTGTTCAAATACGACAGCTTCATGCCGGTAGATTTACCATTACCTAAAATAATTTCTGAAGGACAATTTTTTTCCACTTCAGCGTTTCCGAAAACCGTAAAATTAGTTAGTGAGGCGTAAAAGAAATACAATGATTATTATTATTATTATTATTATTATTATTATTATTATTATTATTATTATTATTATTATTATTATTATTATTATTAGGATCTTCCTTGATAACGAACAAACCGAATAGCTTAGTTAATGATTCTCACAGAAACGGCCGCGGTTCGAATGCCGGCTAATATTTGTCGGATCATTTAAAATGAAAAGATTGAATGGTTTGGATTGCACATGAAACTAGAGGTCCTGTGGCTATGACTACGGTAGCAAATACTACGTAAAATTTTGATCTTCTTCGAACATAGCTAATGTTGTGTTTTGCTGCTCAAAGTATGCCGGTAACTTTATTCCTCAGATATCTCTGTTTACCGAACATATTGCAGATTAGTGGCATCAACTTGTCACAAAATAAACATGAAAGTTTGTAATTTGATCCTCCCATGTATGATCCATTTTGGCTTTTCCTATGATCTCGATGGTTCATAGCTTCCTTCTTCTACGATCTGAATAGTCTGTAGTTTTCTCCTTCCATGAACTAGACATTCCTCTTTACCTCTTCACGAATTGAACAAGGCAAGTATTAATTTCACAGGTGAGGTAAACTTTTCTCTCCATTTCATCTAACGAACTATTTTACAAACGATGTGTAACATTAAAACTTTTTTTTTGCTACGGGCTTTACGTCGCACCGACAAAGATAAGTCTTATGGCGACGATGGGATCGGAAAGGCCTAGGAGTTGGAAGGAAGCGGCCGTGGCCTTAATTAAGGTACAGCCCCAGCATTTTCCTGGTGTGAAAATGGGAAACCACGGAAAACCATTTTCAGGGCTGCCGATAGTGGGATTCGAACCTACTATCTCCCGGATGCAAGCTCACAGCCGCGCGCCTCTACGCGCATGGCCAACTCGCCCGGTAAACATTAAACCTACAACAATTTTAGCTAGTTTTGTAATTTCATTTAATTGTAATTTAATTTATTGCTTGCTACAGGATTTTCATCCCGATTATAGCAGCATTCTTTGTGATACACAGCGAACTTACAAATAACTATTACTTAATATTATCTAGCCTAACTTAAATCTAATGACCTGTGTGTCGAGCCGGGAACATCAGAGGTGGTGCCTTGTTCTGAAGAAAAGCGAACAAGCCTGCAAGGCACCGCACTTGTTGAATAAAACGAACCACCACATCGTCGAAAATAACTTTATTAACAAAGCATCCAGCATCCAGGACTTTCAGTTTGAACTATAATTTTTGAATTCATCATAAACACGGGGCAACCTTGTTCTTTCGTTTTACTGTAAAATTATATTCTAACAACGCGATAACAAACCACAGTGGACCGAGCGAGTTGGCCGTGCGGTTAGAGTCGCGCAGCTGTGAGCTTACACCCGGGAGATATTGGGTTCGAACCCCCACTGTTGGGAGCCCTGAAGATGGTTTTCTGTGATTTTCCATTTTCACACCAGGCAAATGCTGGGGCTGTACCTTAAGGCCACGGCCGCTTCCTTCCCACTCCTAGGGCTTTCCTGTCCCATAGTCGCCATAAGACCTATCTGTGTCGGTGCGACGTAAAGCAAATTGTAAAAAAGAAAAACCATAATGGTTATAATGAACGCATAAATACAAATTAGGTACAATATAAATGAGTTGATATTTATTAAACAAATAAATAACAATGCATACATACATACATACATACATACATACATACATACATACATACTGTATTTAAGCCTCTGTGAATGACCGTAGTACCTCGACAATCCCCTCTTTGCAGCTAGCACTGTGGCTTCGTCTAATTATATAGTACGTATCTTGAAGTGATTAAAACTGAATCTACTCGTTACCACTTTGTTCTCTCTCTGCTTCCATCATTTTTCATTGCTTCTCCTAGGAAATGAAAATGAAAACCTACAGCCTGTTTTTCCAGTCATTGACCGGGTCAGGGATGTAATGAATGAAGCAGATATAGGCTGTTAGTACGATGGGGTCGCCACTCCCAAAGTGATTTATTAATGAATGATAGATGTTATGAAATGAGAATGGAGAGTGATGCTGGAATGAAAGATGACAGGGAAAACCGGAGTACCCGGAGAAAAACCTGTCCCGCCTCTGCTTTGTCCAGCACAAATCTCACATGGAGTGACCGGGATTTGAACCACGGTATCCAGCGGTGAGAGGCCGACGCGCTGCCGTCTGAGCCACGGAGGCTCACCTTCTCCTAGAAATCGCCCCATATTATCCAACCACCAAAGTTAGTTCATACCCACAACTTTATCCATCGAGTTTCTTACCAAGTTACAATGGGAGTCCGTATTGTGGTGGACATCAATACTCATGAAAGGGCTTTAATTTTCGATATTTTTAGCGTTTTAATTTAGAGACTGTTATAATTATTCTCGTAGCATAGTCGATAAGGTGCTAGCTCCGTAATGGAAGCTGAGCAAAATACTTGTCCGCCATACTATAGACTCCCCTTGTTAGTCTTTATCTCCCAGGGACCGATGACCTAGAAGTTGCACACCTGAAAACAATGATCGTCATCAGTTTTATCTCCTCAATATGAATACCCTCTTGCCAATGTTCCCACCTGTTTGTTCCAGCAATCATCTTCGTTACTTTCATGTCTGAACTCCAGCTTTCCATGGCTATGATTATGATATCAACACTCACGCAAATCTACAAGCATATTTTAATTGTGTACCAAGAACCAAAGCCGCCTCTGTGGTGTAGTGGTTAGCGTGATTAGCTGCCACCCCCGGAGGCCCGGGTTCGATTCCCGGCTCTGCCACGAAATTTGAAAAGTGGTACGAGGGCTGGAACGGGGTCCACTCAGCCTCGGGAGGTCAACTGAGTAGAGGTGGGTTCGATTCCCACCTCAGCCATCCTGGAAGTGGTTTTCCGTGGTTTCCCACTTCTCCTCCAGGCGAATGCCGGGATGGTACCTAACTTAAGGCCACGGCCGCTTCCTTCCCTCTTCCTTGCCTATCCCTTCCAATCTTCCCATCCCTCCACAAGGCCCCTGTTCAGCATAGCAGCTGAGGCCGCCTGGGCGAGGTACTGGTCATACTCCCCAGTTGTATCCCCCGACCAAGAGTCTGAAGCTCCAGGACACTGCCCTTGAGGCGATAGAGGTGGGATCCCTCGCTAAGTCCGAGGGAAAAACCGAACCTGGAGGGTAAACAGATGATGATGATGACCAAGAACCAAGTATACTTATGGAGGGTTGAAAAATGTCTGAGAGTAATTTCTTCTTTCAATATTATTCCTCAAGGGAAATACACCATTTGAGAATATTACAAGGGCGTTCATAGTCTAATTAGCTTCTCCTGCCAACACAATGACTGTGAATCGTTCAGTGACGACTAGTACAGCTAGGAGACCGCTTCTTGCAATAATGGTAAGTACAGTAGTAACGAACCTTCGCTTGGATAAACAACACACGATCACAGTATAACTTTTAGTAAAATTGTACTGGGGAAAACGGTCATGCGAAGGAGATATTTGTGATGTCGCCTCTGTAACAACAAATAGTCTTACTTTACGCACGCACGGTACTGACCACGTGACTCACTCTATTACTACCGTCTCCTCGTGTACGGGGCCATGACTCATCGTGCACAAAGCAGCTCTCCCGCGAATTGGCGGGAATACTCCGCGGTCCATGACATTAGGCTGCTCACCATGTCCAGTTCCGGCTGCGAGCAACAAAGGCCCCATGTAAATTCTGACTTCATTCCATTGTTATATTATTTTATTGGGACCCTCACAAAATCAGCTGACCAACTCTGCGGCGCCTGCACCTGACGCTCAAGGTTGCGGGATCCAATCCAAACATATTCGATTGATTATGTAAGAGTGCTTAAATACAAAACCCAACATATTATTATTATTATTATTATTATTATTATTATTATTATTATTATTATTATTGCTTGGCTGAATGGTCAGCGTGACTGCCTTCGGCTGAGATGGTCTTCCGTTCGATTCCCGACCGGGTCGGAGATATTAATCGCGTCTGGTTGCTTCATCTGGCAGTGGCATTGGAACTTCATGTACTTCTCAGCTGAGGCCTGTAATGATCAACTTCACCTTCGCTTTTATGTTTGTGGAAGTATCACGTTAAATCTAGAGGGATAATTGACATGAAAGTTACTGTAAAAGGGGTACATCGTAAATAGGAAAGAAAACTACGTTATAATTCGTTACTATATATATCATAGGGAGGGTTTCAAAAGGGGCCTAACCGGGCTAGTTGGCCGTGCGGTCAGGGGCACGCGGCTGTGAGCTTGCATCCGGGAGATAGTGGGTTCGAATCCCAATTTCGGCAGCCCTGAAGATGGTTTTCCGTGTTTTCCCATTTTCACACAGAGGCAAATGCTGGGGCTGTATCTTAATTAAGGCCATGGCCGCTTCCTTCCAACTCCTAGGCCTTCCCTGTCCCATCGTTGCCATATGACCTATCTGTATCCGTGCGACAAAATGAAATAAAATAAAGGTGCCTTCCCCAAAATTGACTTAACGATACCAGTGCAATCTATTTTAGTCTCCGTTCGAGTATTCACACAATGTGTTTCAAAATAGACCTTATACTACAGAAATTCGATAGTAAAAATATGTTATTTTCAAAAGAGGTTCTTGTGTTTGCTTACACTTATCATTTATGGCTGTAATTAATTCCAAATGTGACCATATTACCAGTACTCCATATAATAACATTAATTCCAGCCAGTTTCGTCCATTTTAACGGTGGTGGTGGTGGTGATTATTGTTTTAAGAGGAAGTACAACTAGGCAAGCATCCTCTATATAACACTAACCAGAGAGAAAAATGGAAGGGATCCGACACTACGAAAAATGAAGATATCGACTAAAGAAAGACAAGGGCGACGAAGGGCGTGAAAATGAAAGACTCCGTAGGATTCACAAACCTAATACCGCTGGGGTCGGAAAAGAACAAGAGTTGACCAAGGGAGGTCGGATAGGGTAAGATAGGTGAAAGCGAGAAGCCTGGCACAAATAAGTGGGAGCAATGCCAGGACTCAGTTCAAGGCCCCGCCGTCGCCGACCCACACTCCGCAATTCAGAGCTCTGAGGCCCCTTTTAGTTGCCTCTTACGACAGGCAGGGGATACCGTGGGTGACATTCTACTGCCCCCACCCACAGGGAGATCCATTTTTAACAGAACGAATGCTTATTTGTATTGTGGTCATTGGTGGTAGAAATTACGGCTCGAAGTTTACATGATTAAGCTATTCTCATACACAGGAGAAGACTTTGGACGATCAGTTCTATTAATACAGTACAGAAAAACCCTTGAATGCTTATTACTTCATTTGATCAGTGTTACAATGAATGAAGCCAGAGTTTTAGTTCAACAGCCTGGCAATGTGAGAAAGAAGAATACAGTAGATGGAAAAGGATTACAAGAAAAAAGAGAATTGTTCATTAATGCTGTCATCACCTGACCTGGATATTATGGTTATTTCTCAAGGTAGAGTACCTACTTCGGCAGTATGAAGTACTCATTGGGAGCCTTAAAACTGTCGTTTTGATAAGAAAATTCTCTCACATTATTTTGAATGGGTTTTTTTGTGTTTGCTTCAGACTTTCTTCGAAATGTTCACCAGTGCAACCTGGATGTGAACGTAGCACTGAAGCACTCAGATGTTCAATATCATCAGACACTTCCATTCCATATTTTATGACACCGAGAAAGCTGGTTCTAGACCACATCATACCGAAGTATTGTTCTGCATGTTCGTCGAAGTGTCGCATGTCAAGTAATGCCAAGTAGGTATTGCACCTGTCCCGGGCTCTACAGGGCATCATTAAATTACCTCAGTTTCACAAATAAATGTTTGAATGGAGTTCTTTGGATGAAAAACTTCGGAAATCACTTCCCGGGCGTCGAAGCCCATCTTCCCTACTTTCACTGTTTCAACGGTTAAGCTCAAGAGCATATGGGTCAATGGTCTGCTCGATAAAAGAAAAATTGGGCACTAAATTTAACTATATTGAAAGTAGGGTGTTCTATGACATGAGAGGAATACTCTAATTACGAAATGAGAAGATTTTTGTCCCCAATAAAAACATAAATATTGAATTATCTGATAGAGCCATAGGGTAATACATGAGATAATGCCATCTGGTTACATGAAATTGTTCATTAATGCTGTCATCACCTGACTTGGATATCATGGTTATTTCTTAAGGTAAAGTACCTACTTCGGCAGTATGATCTACTCATTGGGAGCCTTAAAACTGTCGTTTTGATAAGAAAATTCTCTCACATTATTTTGAATGGGTTTTTTTTGTGTTTGCTTCAGACTTTCTTCGAAATGTTCACCAGTGCAACCTGGATGTGAACGTAGCACTGAAGCACTCAGATGTTCAATATCATCAGACACTTCCACATGAATTTGACGAAGATCTTTATGCCCTGTCAGTCTGTATTATATCTGACTCGCATTACACTTCTAACACATATTATGAACACGCATCTTAGGAATTTACATATTTCTGAATAAGGGCGTCCCCTTTATATCCGAGCAATACCCGCCGGTGTTTCGTAAAGGTACAATTAACACACGATTAAATGTATGCACTTTAGATGGCAATTCTCGCGAAATTACACATTTATTAGATGTCTATCATGGTTGTGAGGTTTTAATAAAATTTGGTTCAGTACATTCCTATATTCATGAATATCATCTCACCGTAATTTGCATATTAGATTGACATGATTATCTTAATAAATTCACAATATCGCTTTAAGCCTGTTTATCCGCGATGTCCTATCCTAACACATCACAAGGCGGACCGAACAACGTTGATTCCCTGTAAGATGTCCTAAATATAATAATACGAACAAGAACATATATATATATATATATATATATATATATATAAGACATAATGAACCATCACCTGAAATGACAACAATAAATATCACACTTCACATGCAAGAATATATAAAGAAGAATTATGGCCCTTCCAGGTTCGCTGACAGTGATCCATGGTTGTCACTGTTTCATGGGAGTCGAAGCCATGCGTCGTTAAATTTTCGGGTACATGTCTGAATCCCTAGAACCGATTTAATAAAAGAAAAAATATGGGTGGAGTCACTTCATTTAATGACACGTCGAATATACAACGTTGGTCGCAATGTACAAGTTGCATATGAGTTTAATACAGTGTTCGGGAGAGCGAGCTTATCGTATGAATGTTACAAGTTTTCGAGAGACATGCGGACGTCTTTTGCTGCTCCTTTCTATCGCACTAGGGTTATAAGATAAGTAACTCTCAGGCAGTAGTCTGCCCCGTCAGCTGTGAGACCAGTTTCACTCTAATTCAAACAGTGTGCGGTATTCTAATTCGCAGTTCATGTGGCCTAGCCATGGCGCTTCATTATTATTATTATTATTATTATTATTATTATTATTATTATTATTATTATCATCATTATTATTCAAATCACGTGCGTCATTTTCTTCACACGTCATGCTGCCTAATCCAGGCGCTTCATAATTATCATTATTCTTACAAATCTCACTTTTATCAATGACCTGGTCCTTGAATCATATTAATCGTATTATTTTCTCGTCTCCTCGGTCTGTCACTTCACTTATTGTTACATGAATTATCGATCATTCTCTTATACACTAGTGTATTAGACCACATAGCTCCTTGATCTAGAAGACGCTATTCCATCAGGTAATTTACTCGATCGCACCCCGTGCTGGATCCTCACCTTCCTCTGGTCAGCAGTCTTACAATTCACAAGGGAGGATAAACTCTGCATTACTTGTGAAGCATTAAAACAAACAGAACCTGAAATATTATGACGACTAATAACGGCAATGAACTGGAGTGATTCAAAATATATCTTCAAATAGGACTCCCATCTTAAAATGCTTCACGTCTAACAATGCCAAGGTCCTTATAACTGATCCATGCATGGCTTTCACGGGAATAAAATTATGATCCCCCGAACATAGAGGACAAACATTCATTTAAAACCCTATTAATAAAAACGTTCCCGTCCCTTCAAACACGCCTATGGCGCTCTCCAATCCTTTATTTATTTATATGCACTAGCATTTTTTGTATGTAACTTTAAGCATATTACGGGTCATGAAACTCATGCTAAGAAATTTGAATGTACTTAACACTTTCGTTTGTAGTCGGTCGTCATCGGAGGGCACATCTGAAGTGGTTTTCTTTGCTAGTTGCTTTACGTCGCGCCGACACAGATAGGTCTTATGGCGACGATGAGACAGGGAAGGGCTAGGAGTGGGAAGGAAGCGGCCGTGGCCTTAATTAAGGTACAGCCCCAGCATTTGCCTGGTGTGAAAATGGGAAACCACGGAAAACCATCTTCAGGGCTTCCGACAGTGGGGTTCGAACCCACTATCTCCCGAATACTGGATACTGGCCGCACTTAAGCGTCTGCAGCTATCGAGCTCGGTCTGAAGTGTTTAAGGCTATCATTGCAGCCCCGTTAGCAAGAAGTTCCTGGTTCGTCATCTGCTTGGTCCCGTTCATGGAGTCTCGAACTATGGTTTCGTACAGTTGTAAATCTAGATGTTCCCTGGATAGATGAATGCAGCCACTTATGGCGCGATTCTAGTTCATTCCAGTGCCGGCTTCAACGACCACTCACAAACATACAGGCAAAAAGGGAAAATGTTTCATGAATACTGTTTATGCGTTTCAAATAACTTACTTGTGGTTAGATCCACTCATTGACTCAAGTGGACTGACGCGAATAGCAGTAAGTCTCTGTAAATCACTATTCATTCCCTTTTGTCACACGACCTGATTAACTGTTACTGTTACTTAATGTGAGTGACCCTGGATCATGCAGACGTTCTTCCCTTGCTAACACCTTTCTATTAGTTTATTTACCGTCTATCACTGCTCGGTTATCTTACTGTTGGCCACTAATTATCACCTGAATGTAGTCAGCGTCTCACTAACTCTGAGCCGTCACTGAAATTACGAATAGGCATTCTCTTTCCAAATAACTCTGGGAAATTAAAATACCTTTACTTGAACACCACCGTAATTGTTTCACACCATACGGCCTAAGTTCGCGGTTGCGGTACCGATCTGATGCATTTTATTCGGCACTAAACATCACGCATTATCTTCCATATGTACTGGATCACCGTGATTAAACACTCTGGTTCACAACGTTTCACACCGACAACTGGATACTACGGTAGCACAGATTACAATGGATAATGATGCTAAGTCTGGATTTAATTTATAGCGATTTGGCTTGGCGGCTAGGGAGGTGGAAAGCCACGCCCACAGGCGAAATTTTGCTCCGCTAACAGTCACCTCTCAGCGTCGTGACATGAGTAAAATTGTAGCTCCTGACTCCTACTTTATACTGATCTAATTTCATGCAGATCCGATCTCTGGGTCGCTCGTAATCTCGAAAGCTTACTTTTATAAATTCAAGTTTCCTTTATTATGTCCTGGGAATCCACCCGTTTCCTTCGACAAATGGTCGGACCCTCACATCTGGTAGCAATTTACGCACTCATGCCTAACGTGCGTCATTACTGCTCCATCGATAAAGTATTACCTTTTCTTACATCATTAATTTACATAAAATACGCCGGTTCAAATGAATCCTTACTCATAAATTTCCATAGGTTATATCCAAAAAGTTGTTATTATTATTGTTACCGTGGTTATTGGAACAGCAGAGGTGAAAGAAGGTGCCGGGGTGAATGGGTCTAACTATTTTGACAAGAAAGAATTTAAACTGAAATGGAAGGTTATACTTTCGAAAAGTTAACAAATTCTCACTTAGTGAGATAACAATAACATAGCAAATACAAAAATACAAGATTCGGCAAAGAAAAAGGAATTCATGATTTTAAATCTTTAACATATTTCGGTTACAAGCCCTTAGTTTTACAATTTTTAGTGGTAGCTCAAAAACCAAAATTTGTTTCAAGAGCAGAAATACCATAATACGCGGAGCCCTTGCTCCTCGTTACAGTATCCGGCCTCTCAGAGGCACGTTTACAATTCATTAAAGAGCTGACCCGCTCTCACTTTTCTGAGCCTATTAAAGGCCATAACAGACTTTACCATTAATTGCCCTCAAGGCACAACTTGCAAGGAAACGGGGGTATCTTGTACCCAACTTACTGGGCCTTAGCAGAAAAGAACAGGTTAAGTAAATGGCCCGCAACACCAAGTAAAATGGAGGCGTGTACTTGCACTCCTACATGAAACTTTTTAAAACCTACGAGGAACTAGGCCGATGAAACAGGGGCTATTCCCGAACTATGGAGGTGACTCGTATAAGAAAATGTTAAGACATTACAGAAAGGAAGAAAACCAGTTACAAAACGTAGTCACCTCAAACCAATATGAAGGGGAGCTCGAGAGGGTAAATCACTCTCTATCCCCGAATTACAGTTACAGATTTATGAAGTTTTACAAAAACGACAGAAAATTACATGTTTGAAAGATAGGTTACATAGTAAAGGTTTCGGACCTTTCCCGCGGGTTAAACTGCTGAGCTAGCAAGAAAATAAAGATGTTAAGCGGCCATTACCTTACTGAAGAACTGCTGCCTGAAGAAAGAGGCGCTTCCCGCCTCCTGCTACACGTCCATACATTAAGTTAGATGTTGATGAAGTGGCCGATAGACAAGAAAATCAGCAGTTTTTATACCCTCGGGGAACGATCGAGACCTTTCATGAATGAAACAACCACACCCACTCAATTTTATTAGTCAGAATAGAAGGTACACTCAAAATCGAAGAAGAAGAAAGACACGATTGGTCAAAAATTAATTATAGAAATTCTGGATTGGCTAAATTCAAAACTGGCGGAAAGAAAAGATCAATATTGCCAACCCACCAATGAAAGAAAGAAATTTAGTAAAGAGAGAACTTAGGAATACAAAATTTCTTCAAAAAAGTTCCTTAACTTCGCACCAGGGTGCATGAACGTAGTTTTTTGGCAGAGACATCCGAACGGAAAACAAACAAGTAGAAATGTACACAGTTCAGGAAACTTCACCATAAAAAAATTGCAGTAATGACATCTTCTGAGTAAATTTATAAGTTGTTCCAGTTTTAAGTTCCAAGTTTCTCCTATAGAGGAGGTTCTATTGTTGCAAGATTTAAAGTTGCGGCGTAGGGGTGTACCGCCCGGTACAATTATTATTAATAACAATTTAATGCGGTGGGTTGGTACCAATGAATGTGCGGAGAAATCGCTAAGAATTTATCTCTCTTTTGTTAACATACTCTGATAAACCCCGCCTTTTGTCCCACATACTCTCCTGCGCTTGGCGTGCTGTCTCTCCTCTCTGTCTGCGGAGTGAGAGCGCAATTCCGAGGGCGAGCTGTACATGGCCCTCTTTTGCTCATTGCGCGTAACGAAGCCTCTGTTATCTGTTATCGAAGCGGCACGGTGCCATTCGCATCCCGGTCTGGGTGAAAAACGCTTATTCTGACATTATATGTCGCAGAATGTCGCGGAAAACGGCATATATCGTTAGCTGGACCTCATGACATGTCTATGGCGTGGTATTGAACGGTTGTATGTCAAGAAAGCCACTCTAGTGCCTGGTGACAAATTAAGAGGCTGAAAAAAGAGAAACCTTTTCCACACTGGAAACTAATTACTGTAGGGGAAAACCGCCAGAGACTTGTGTAGGGACTTGTGAAAGAAACCGTTCGTCCGCGGAGATACTTAGCAAGTGACTTGTCGTTGAATAAACTCTGAGGTATGTTCTGTATAATCGTTCAAGAAAAGAACGATTACATGGTATTGCATATTCTACGTATATAATATTTTATTAGACATAATTTGTTTATTATAAAAATACAATTTACCTACCATATAGATACAAACCCTACCTATAGGCTCAGTTGTTTTTCGAGAAAATGTATCTGCGAGAAACTTACACAACATCATGCATTCACTCTTTTTTGAGCGACTGAACAATTCCAGAAATGAGGATGTACACTAGTGTCCAAAAGTTAAGCATAAGTTACGGGTAAGCAGGGAAACAGGAAATAGACCACAAATCGCACAACATATGCACCTACTAACCTTGCGTGTTCGCTCTGTATAGAGGAAAGGAGTGTTCGCTGCTTTGACTAGCGGCGTAACCGCAAGGTAAACACAGCCAGTGCCTGCGCGCCATACTCCCTCAGTCGTGTTTGCCCTGTTATAGTGTGTGGAGTGTAGCCTTGTGGTGAACGTGACAGCATAATGACACAACGACGCCATTTGGACCGCGTTTTGCAGGATAGAATACTCGGTCACCTGGAAGCAGGCCAGACACAGACCGAAGTCGTCGTATCCTTGAATGTGCCACAAAGTGTCATTTCCAGACTTTGGAGACGATTTCGAGACACAGGAGATGTTAGTCGAAGGCCAGTACCAGGTCGACCAAGGGTAACCAACCCTCAGCAGGACCGATATCTGCCTTAACCGCCTGACGAAATCGGAGTGCACCTGCAAGACGGAGTTTGCAGCCGTCTCAGGGGTTGCCGTTTCCCGGCAAACTGTGTACCGGAGGCTCAGAACAGCAGGGCTGTTTTGCCGACGTCCAGCGGTGTGCGTCCTGCTCACTCAGGCACAGAGACGGGCTCGTTTACTGTGGAGCCATCAACATCGAAACCAGACCATAATAAATGGAGGCATGTGCTCTTCACAGATGAATCCCGCTTCAGTTTGCAGAACGATTCCCGTCGCACATTAATCTGGAGAGAACCGGGTAGCCGATACAACCACAGGGACATCGTGAAACGGGACCAGTATGGTGGTGATGGCGTCATGGTGTGGGGCGGCATATGTTGAATCCCCGTACGGACCTGCACATCTTCATGTGTGGTCCGAGGAACACTGTTAACGCTCGCGGATACAGGGATGAGGTACTGAGACCACATGTTCGACTCTTCAGAGGTGCGCTCGGTCCACACTTAATCTTAGTGGACGAAAATGCCCGACCGCACCGCGCTGCTCTGGTGGATGAATTTCTGGCTGGGGAAGACATTCATCGCATGGACTGGCCAGCGGGGTCTGCGGATCTGAATCCTATAGAACATGCCTGGGATGCATTGGGGACGTGAATTGCATCCGTCAGCCTTCACCAAGGACCCTCCAAGACCTTCGCACACACCCAGCCCCGAGCTAGAGGAATTAACCAGTCGAGATTGATATCCCAGTTGCGGCCGGGAATCAAACCCGGGGCGCTCTAAACTAAACAACCGACAGACTGATCTATTTGAATCTTGGCTAAAGCAGAGACAAGTGAGGCTCTCCTCACAGGAGGCTACAGCGAGCTGGGGAAGCATCTAACGTACTGTAGGTGGCAAGACTTTTCTCTACCATGTGTACTTAACTTGCGTGCGAAAACGGAAAGAAACCAGCATTTCCCTCGAGCATGTAAGGGCTAGGATTGAGCCGCGTTTAACTTTATTTGAAAGGATATCTTCGTCTTCTTCTTCCTAATCAGTTTACCCTCCACGGTTGGTTTTTCACTCAGACTCAGAGAGGTATCCCACCACAACCGTCTCAAGGGTAGTGTCCTGGAGCGCGAGACTTTGGGCCGGGGGATACAACTGGAGGAGGAGGACCAGTACCTCGCCCAGGCGACCTCGCCTGCTATGCTGAACAGGATCCATGTGGAGGATGGGAAGATTGAAAGAGATAGGCAAGGACGAGGGAAAGAAGCAGCCGTTGCCTTAAGTTAGGTACCACCCTGGAGGACAAGTGAGAAACCACGGAAAAAACTTCGAAGATGGCTGAGGTGGGAATGAATCCCCGCCCCTCTCTACTCAGTTAACCACCCGAGTCTGAGTGGACACCGTTCCAGCCCTCGTACCACTTTTTATTTCATGTCAGAGCCGGAAATCGAAGCCGGGCCTCCGGGAGTGGCAGCTAATCACACTAACCATTGCACCAAAGAGGCGAACAGGATATTTACACCTTATTTAATTTTGTAACATGTACGTTTCTGGACTGTCTTCGGATGGAGTTTAACCATCCTAGTGGGTGTCATGTAATGCCTTAAGGATGTATTAGTGTGGACCTTCGTTTCCTTGTTCACTTTGTTTTCGATGACTAAAATGTTCTAAATTTATATATTTTTTAAATCTTCCATTTCGGGCTGTAAATTTCTTTCCTGTCTTAGGCACCAACATAGTGTGGCTTATCCTCTGTGTCATCGGACCGTCTATCCCATTAGGTTTATGGCAGGTCATGTCACAGGATTGCTTGACTGGGTTCAGAATCCCATTCTATTCTGTTTTCGGTCTTTAAAATCATGTTATTATTGGCCGTGTAGTATGAGCTTCTGATCTTGCTTTTATGGATCCTTCCGATCGAGGAGCCTCATCTGCTAGTTTTAGGCAACTTTGTCACCGGTACCTAGTAAGTAATAGATTAAGTCCTATATTGTTATTTGTATGTTATGAAAATTTTGTAATTTAGCCGTCCTCAAACTATAGACTTTATACAATCTCACTGTTATTATCAAGGTTAATTGAAATTAGGTAATCATGTCATAATTGTGTAAATCATCATCATCATCATCATCATCATCATCATCATCATCATCATTTTCCTATTTTTAATTTTTTGCTTTTCATCATAATATTGCATTGTATATTAGTTGCAAGATGTTTCAATTGTAGGCCTAAGTCTATTTATTTTAATTTGCACATGTAGATACTGTATTTTCTGGTTAGATGGAAGAGAGGGCCTAATGGCCTTAATCTTGCCAGACAAAATAAATCCATTGTATTGTATTGTATTGTATTGTAAAACTTTGCGTTGTTGCTTTCGCTTGAAGTAAGGGCAGCGAGTGTCTAATCGGGTAAAGCTGATACGCTTTCAAGTGTAATAAGTGGTACCTGGATGCGAATTCTAGACCCGTTCGGTCATGGAATCTTAAGGTTGAGAGTTCGATACCTCTCTGACGTGCAACATGTCTCCTAAGCTCAAGCTTCTTCACTGTATTGTATACGAAACATTATCTTACCAGGATGTGTATAGACAGGAAATATCTTCAAATCTGAAGTTTTTGTGTGGTAACTTGTCCAGTAGCTTAGGCCCTGCCGCTTTATCCTCTCTTACCGCCCTTGTATCCCATAACAATAGCATATGCCAAACAATGAAGGTCAGCGTAGCTGTGTATGGTACTAGCTTGTCTCGCTAGTATTCTACGATTACCTGCATCCACTAGTTTAAGCAGTCTTTTAGAGTCATGTTGTTTTGACCTGCGGTCTGTCTTTAGAACATATTTCTTCATACAAGATTTTCGGTTCCTGTAATTTTTGAAGCAGCTTATTTTGAATTGTTCTTCTTTCATTTCATTTCCATCATTTTCTGCCTGATTCCGTCAACATATGTGAGATAGTGGATTTATTATAATTTGGTGGCGTTTGGACGGTGGCATTTTCAGATTGTTCTGTTTCCGTTCAGATTTTTCAGATTAATTCCACTCGCCTTTGTTTTGATACCATGTTTGTCCTGTGGCTAGCTGCCTTCCTATCGGTTCTGTCAGGTGCCGTTCTCTTTGGGCTGTAGCTTTATTAGTGGCATGGGCCCATCCCATCAACCCACTGCCATCAATGGCTAACATGATGTCACACACCCTGACGCTGCCCAGGCAGCGGCATTTCACCCTAGACATTTGCCATTTCTCCACCATACGACTGCTGGATTAGCCTTTTATGTCTACAACCAGGTTTGAATACCATCCGCTCCCTAACATGGAGAACAGACGTGGTTTTCAGTCGCCCGAAACAGGTCAGACGCTGCAGAGATTTCGGGTCGGCTTTTCCTTCTTCAGGGCTTTGGAAACCTAATCCATACACACAAGGCAGTAGGGGCAGTATTTGTTTAATGGCGGTGCTTATTCATCATGTTACAGTAACGTCGATGGGCGTATGTGGTATTTAATTAGTGCACTTCAGTCATGGACTGCCCTCCCATAGCCTGTTAGCACTCTCCTCCCTTTTAGTCCCCTTTTACGATAAGCAGGGAATATTGATAGCAAATTCTTCTCCCTCGAAATACAGGGGTTTATAATAATCATAATATTATTATTATTATAAGTGAACACTTGAAAATGTTATAGGGGGCTACACATTTCTCTTCCCGCCAGGGGCCCTGGATATTCATTCGTCTATCCGTTGAGCGATAGGAATAGCGGATTTCTTACAATTTCACGTCGCTCGTCAATGTTTATTTTAAATATCAACAACTTTTACGTAGGTGCATGTCATATCCACACGTAACTGACTTCCAATTTTCACTCCATGATCTATATAAAAACCTGATATCTACTAAAGCCTAAATTACGCTTGGCGATTATATAGCAGCGAGTATACTAACAGAAATAACTCACTGGTTAAATCGCTCAGTGTTATTGAAACAATAGCTAGTCGTCGCATGCCGAACGAGAAGAAAAATCGCGGTGAGATGAGTTGGACATGTCCAAGTTCTCTCTCTGCTAACTAGTCACGTGATAAACACGCAGCGACTGCACGCCTCGTGTATTCGGCCTAATCACTGTCAGAGGAAGTGTATAGTAGGGAACAGTTAGCTTGAAACACCTTTTGTACTGTAGGGTGTCACCCATATGCATAATTAGAGAGGTGAGATTTCGTCCACATTTATTCACAATGAGTAAAGCCAAGTATTCAGGCGATTAGATAATATCATTTCTCGACATTCTATCGAAGTACGAGGACCTTCGATCTGTGATTAGATCAAAATAGATCGCAGGGACAGAGTATATTTTAGAATTACCAGTAAATTACACGAGTTAGGATTTACGGTTTCGTTACACAAGGTCAAGAAAAATATACACTGATCAGCCAGAACATTATGACCACCTACCTAATAGCCGGTATGTGCACCTTTGGCACGGATAACAGCGGCGACGCGTCTTGGCATGGAAGAAATGAGGCCTTCGTTGGTCGCTGGAGAGAGTTGGCACCACATTTGCACACACAAGTCACCTAATTCCTATACATTTCGGGGAGGGGAGCGATGAGCTCTGACGCCACGTTCCGTCACATCGCAGATGTAATCGATCGGGCTAAGATCTGGCGACTTTGGGGGCCAGAAAATCAATTACAGCTCCCACTGTGTTCCTCGAACCACTCCATCACAGTACTGGCCTTGTGACATGGCGCATTATCTTGTTGAAAAATGAACTTCAGTTGGGAAACATGATCGTCATGAAGGGGTGTACTTGACCTGCAACCAGTGTACGATACTTCTCGGCTATCAGGAGCTCCACTGGACCCATGGATGCCCACGTGAATGTTCCCCAGTGCATAATTGAGCCGCCACCAGCTTGTCTCCGTCCCGCAGTACGGGTGTCAAGAAGCTGTTCTCCTGGAAGACGACGGATTCGCACTCTCCCATCGGCATGATGAAGAAGATATCGAGATTAATCAGACCATGCAACGCTCTGCCACTGCGCCAACGTCCAGTGACGATGGTCGCGTGCCGATTTCGTAGTGTTAGCATTGGCACATGCACGGGTCGTCGGCTGCGGAGGTTCATCCTTAGGAGTGTTCGGTGCACCGTGTGTTCAGACCATTGTACTCTGCCCAGCATTGACGTCCGATGTTAGTTCCGCCACAGTTCGCCACCTGTCCTGTTTTACCAGTCTGCTCAGCCTATGGCGCGGCGTCCGACATCTGTAATGAGGAGTGGCCACCCAACCCCTCGACGTTCGGACGTGGTTTCACCTTGGTTTCGCCACTTGTTGAAGACACTCACCACAACACTCCTCGATCACCCGACAAGTTGTGCAGTATCCGAAATGCTCGTACCAAGCCTCCTGGCCATCACAATCTGCCCTCGGTCAAACTCAGATAAATCGCGGGCCTTCCCCATTTTACACACGGACAGCACGCTCACTGATACTACATGCGCCGTGCGTGTGTCCGACTAGCAGTCATTCCCCGTCAGATGACGCTGCTATCGCCTGGACGAATTTTTATCGGTAGTAGGTAGGGGGTCATAATGTTCTGGCTGATCAGTGTATTTTTTAAACTATAAGATGCACGGGACAGAGTTTTGAGCTATGAGACCACAAATAATTTTCAGCAATAAATAAGGAGAATAGCATATTAGACTATAGTGTGTCTCAAATGAAAAACTGTTTCTGTTGCAGTCGTCTTTATGTACGTGTATTTTGGTCTGGCGCAAGGTATATTTAACGGAGTGAAATATTCCGCAGAGCGCAGAGCATTTGAGTGGGTGCGATCATGTGACAACATACCAGCTGATTGGTTGGATAGTTATGAGAAGCCCCTCTGTACCAGAAAACAACTCATTTGCCAAGACTATAGATTTATCTTTATATTGTAAAACTGGAAAAGGTTTCAAAGACTATTCTCAATCCTTCCGGTAAAAGAAGCAGAATATTGGGTTACGTTGAACTCTCAACAAAAACTCGAGTGAAATTTGGACGTCACCACTTGAGAAGTATCGAAATATTATTTCCAAATCGTTTCTGCATTACATCGTCGTTCGCATGTTCGTATTTTGTTTTGCAATACGTCGTTTAACCATTTCAGTCGAGTGATCGAGTATTCTTAGAGTATTACAGTACGCCTTCCGATCTTCTACAGCAAGCTCTTGCATTAGTCTGTGAGAGGCGTTTGTGTTTTCTATTGCCAACATTCAATATTTCAGGACTGATGTACAGGCAACGCTCAAGACGCTCGAGCATCACGCCGAGGTCTAACATATGGAATTATCATTATAATGAAAACCACGAAAATAATACAAAAACACAGGAAACTAGTATAATGAAACACAAACATCTATTTACTACTTCACTTGACACTTGGTAATGTGACAAAGATTGTCTCAGCGATTTTTCTGTCAGTGAGAACTCGCAGCTAAAACTAGCAACGAGAGCATCACCGAATGTCACTGCGGAAAACAGTGTGAAACGCGTAAAGTAAGCAGATGTAAAGTGACAATAATTATGTATTACTAATACATACAAGTTGCTAAGAATCACTGAAATCCCCTCTCTCTCCATTCGTACTAAAGAGCTTATGTGTTATGTATTCAAAATAAAATTGCACTTGGACGAAGCAGCGTTAGTGTTCATGTATCACGGTAGGTGGATGACAGCAGGGCGAGCAATGGGCACGTCAGTGGACTGAGTTCAGTTATTTCACGAGTCTCACTTTCTTGGCAGGACAAGATGAATTTTAGAGAAGAATTTGTGAGTGCTAAAAAAGCAAAACCAACGGAGCGAATTGAGAATAAACGAACAATAAATACACAATTAAAAATCCACGAATCTTTTGAGCTAAATGAACCACTATCATTAAAGACTAACCGACTGACTAAGTAGTCATAGATTTAGCGCGCCACTGTATCTGATGAGAGAACAGCGGACGTAAAGAAGCAGAAGTTTCTGGTGTGGCCGAATGCAATCATACTGTGCTTTGAGCATATCAAAATAATTCTACGTATTTTGATTGAACAGTAACAGTAGTAGTGGAATGTTAACAATAATTTCCTGCATTTCTCTCAGGTTTCTTGATCTCAGTATCCAACAAACAGTACATGTTTACTAACATATTTATCTCTTTTTTAACCGCAAACATCTTTCTTTTCTCACGTGTAAAACTAATTCACTTAGTTCTCGATAAGATAACCTAATAGTCCTCTCCTCATTACAAATACAGCTACTGTTAAGGACAGTTTGTTTAGTTCCGTACAATAATAATAGTAATAATGATAATGAATGATATTATTATTATTATTATTATTATTATTATTATTATTATTATTATTATTATTATTATTATTATTAAATTAGGCTAGATTACAAGGGGGAGGTCACTGCATGACCTTGCACTCTGGCCAATTAGATCTGTTGTGTTTCCCCCTATAGGAAGAGGGTTAAACCCGGTGTCGGCACATACCCTAATCCTGTCGAATAACAACAAGGGGTCTGATTAAGGCTTAACGTCCGTATCCGAAAGACGCATCACCATCAACAACGTAATACTCTCTCACCCCATATGAGCACTGCGTATAAGTTTGGAAGTGAAATCAGGCTTTTAGAACGCAATGTAGGGATTAGGAATTGCATACAACCACAATTGGAGGTTCGTGCATGAAGGGCTTTTGGATGCCGCCCCGCCGCCTTTTCGAAAACATTTAACGTTAATACACTCTGTAATTGATTACATCAAGAGACGGACGAATGTAGCTAGGTCGAACTTATGTGATGTGTTATTCAGTTATACAATGTTAACTTTATTATCTCGACGGTAAACACTTTGCTTTTCTATGTTCAAGAAAAGGCAAAGGCTTTCGGACCATTGCTGCTGTCCAGGAACCTCGATGTTTTCTCTTTAGTCTTGAAGCGCTCGGACAGTGACGGGAGAGCCCTCAGTAGGTCCCAAGACTTAGCAAGTGTGCGGGGTGCGGGAGGAGCCTGGAAGGACAAAATGGACTTGTGGGCAGAAGGAAGGGTGCAGGCGGGTGTATGGTCTGTCCAGCAGAGCCCTCAGTAAGTCCCAAGACTTAGCAAGTGTGCGGGGTGCGGGCGGAGCCTGGAAGCACAATATGGGCTTGTCAGGGGAAGGAAGAGTGCAGGCGGGTGTATGGTCTGTCCGGCAGAGCCCTCAGTAGGTCCCAAGACTTAGCAAGTGTGCAGGATGCCGGAGGAGCCTGGAAGTATAATATGGGCTTGTCAGGGGAAGGAAGAGTGCAGGCGGGTGTATGGTCTGTTAGGCAGAGCCCTCAGTAGGTCCCTGGAGTCAGCAAGTGTGCGGGGTACGGGAGAAGCCGGGAAGGACAATATGGACTTGTCAGGAGAAGGAAGAGTGCAGGCGGGTGTAAGCGCTGAACGGCGGAGCCCTCAGCAACATATCCAACCACTTTACTATGTACCTAGGCTTTTTCCTCCACGTCTTACTTCCCCCTGTGGGTGAGGGCGGTAGAATAACACCCACGGTATCCCCTCCCTGTCGTAAGAGGCGACTAAAAGGGGCATATACGATTCAATATAAAAAATAAAATAAAAGCATGCGGCACTCAATTTAGGCCTTTGAAAAATTTCGGTTTCTGTGTAAAAAGAAATACAAGTAAATTAACGTTCTCTGGGCATAAGAGTTACATTTAGCGAGAGAAACGTGGGGGAACAGAGAAACAATCTCAATCATATGTATCGCTGGGAATGCGTCCAAGCATGTGTAATGGGTAGCCGGGTAATTTCACTTCAGGTATCCGCCGAGCATTACCCGAGACCTGTCATCAGCGCTAATCTGTATTTCCTACAGAGCACAATGGCCATAGAGATCTTTCCTTGGCAGCGAGACGAGATGCGGTATGCCACCTCCACTACCTTACCCTAATAAACTTAATACGATTTCCATTTTCAGATTCCAGACTTATGACTGACTACGAAATTCCGATCTAAATGTACGCCATTCCTTATATTCAGTTGTGATATGTAAACTACTGTAATTTTTATGTAAATAAACTTTTTAAATATGAAATTTAGTAGTGTGATAAAATTTGTTGGTTGTCTATAGAAAATAACGGTGAGTTATTCTTGAATTACTCGTGTCTGGAAAGTGCATTATAACATATTGCTCCTTTTTTTCAAAATGTTGCTTTCATATATAGCCTTCTTTAGAAAACCATACCGGATTTTTCTTTGTTGTCATGTAATTGTGTCAGCGCAATTCACGAACATGTAACATTTAACTTTCTGCCCATTGTGTTGATTATTCCCATATACAGCTGCGAATTTTAATGTATACATGCGTTTGGAAATACAGAAGAATGCTAGTGAATAAGAAAATATTATCTGAATGGCCATGATAGAAGAGAGAGTTTAAACAGCAATTGAAGGCTTCAGTTGCGTTTATGGTTTCTCGAAGTTCATTGAAGCTATAGAGCTATTGGTAGCTTTACTTTAGTGTTGGTCACCAATGCTTTTCGAAAACTCTGTTCTCTAGGCTGAGCTGCGGTACAGAGAAGTTAACTGGGTTGCGTTTGTACGCCTGTCGATGTCTTCCGGGAGCAAACTTGTTTACGTGACTGTTCATGCTGTGATCATAAACCTGGGACTTCTACTTTTGCGTGGAATCCGAAATACAAGTACGATAATTTTTATTTCAGGGTTTTCACATGTAATGGCTGGGAATCGAAGCGCTGCCGCCTAAGGAAGAAAGTAGATACTATATCACACAATTATGACGGCAGCCTCACAATGACAACTGAGAAGAGAGGATATTAATATGATTCGGAGTCGGTAAATTGTCTCCCAAGGCCAAAAAATATTATACATTGCCTAATGTTTATATGAGCAACGGTATGTAAGCTGCCTCCTCTTTATGTGAGAGAGCGAAGGTGCTCCCCGTTTAAACTGTAAGTACGTCGCTGTAATCGTATTTTTTCTTCCCATTTCCTGACTTTAGGATTGTCAGTAACAAAGCTTACGTGCATAATTCGCGCAAATATACTGGTAGGTTAAGAAGTGATTTAAATATCGGTCAGCTTCAGTTCGAAAACATCATAAAACTTGAATTTTTTCAACACTTTGAATACTGACTTTAAACAGACAGGAATATAAATCAAGTTGAGTAATCGTTTCTTGCTGAAGTGCAAATATCAAGTGTCGTTAAAATAATTATTTGCGCAGAACAGATTTATTTATTTTTGCCCAGGCTTCTAAGCGACACAGAGGTCGCTCGGTATTTGCTTTAAAACGTAAATGAACTGATAAATATTCGGATGGCTGGCGTTGTTAAGGCTGTTAATTCCTCTTTAGAATGATTCACAGTTGCTGGTGGTGTATCTAATTGATAATAATTGTTCTGCTCACATCACACGAGGGAAGCTGGTGATTTCTGATATACATGAGTCTTGAATTCGGCCGATTCGACGTGTTTCACAAGATAACTGTAATCGTGTTGAGAGCTGGGGGTTGGATGAATGGCGTAATGCCATGTTTGCATATGAAACATGCATAACATTTAGGTCAGATGCACGACGACAATTACAAAGGGCGTGGAGACGTAAAGGACGTGGTGGAACCTAGGTCGCCGCGTTCCCACAAGCGGTAAGCATACTTTTAGTGAATTTAAACCAAATCGGAGTTTTAAAATCGATATTTCTCGAAAATGCGGGGGGGGGGGGGGATTTTGTCTTAATATTTTGACCTGTAACTCTTTTAACAATGCTGTATAACCCCACTAAAATCCAATATGACACGTGCGTAGTGTCCCCTTGTGAGTGAAATACCGTTGTTCTTTCTTGTGCAACATGCCCCGTTTCTTGGTCGGAAAATCCATTAGTTTGAAAAAATGAAATTAATTGTTGGCTGGACTTCTTGCAGTCACTTAAGGTTACGTGATCGATGATATCTGCTTTCCCTCCACAGTAATGCTAAACACGGTATGACAGAAACTACAATCTGATTCCGAACGCCTTTTATCAACGCCTTTTTACATAGACATGCCAAAAATTATGGGATGACCGTATTTTAAGTCGTCTTCCGATTGGGACATGATCGTGGGGGCCAAATGAATGGAACATTCCATTGTCGAAGTTATGCGAACATTTAACATTCCTCGGTAAAAGGTGTCTCGTGTGTTTCGGGAGTACCTCATGGAAGGCATTACCACTCACAGTGGCCGGCATTACCACTCACAGTGGCCGACAACGGATGCTTAATGATCGCGCTTAGCGGCGTCTGGTTAGAATTGTCCGTGATGGCAGACATTCCACACTGGCTCATATAACATCCAGATTCACTGTAAGAGGTACCAGACGCATATCCTGCAGGCCAGTGCAGCGTTCTTTAACGTTACTGCGATATGGGAACAAAAGGTGTAGCAAAATGTCCTTGTTAACATCACGACACCAGGCATAGTGTCTCACCTGGACGCGTGACGTTGCTAATTAGACCCTGGACTGACGACATGTAGCTTGGTCCGACGGATCACTGTTCCAGTTGTTTTGATCTGGTGCTAAGGTTCGGTTAGCGCGAAGGCCCCATGAAGCCGTGGACTCTAGTCGTCAACAAGGCACCGTAAGGGCTGGTGGTAGCTCCATAATGGCGTGGGGTGTGTTCACGTGCGGAGGTGTAACTAACGGGCCCACAAAGCCATTCTATAGTACAGTAAATCTGAATACGTAATTTCATTTACATTTGAAACTAACCAGCGAGCGTATTACGTTCCAAATTAAATTATGCACTATTAAGATATGTTCTTGTTCTTTTGTATTGATGTAACATCTAAAGTAAACATCTACTTACAGAATTGATTAACGTTGCACATGATGATGCAACTGAGTAACAAGACTCATTCATGCGTGTGGAACATGAGTACATATTATTTCTGGAAGGCTTATCAGAGGCCGATCGTCCCACTCACACACTTCCTGTAAGGGAATGGAGATAAGTATTTCCCTCTGACTAGGTTGATGAGTTTGATGACATTTGAATGTTCAAGATTCACCTCTAATTAAGCTCGCATGCAGTTATAAGCATTATGGGGGGATTATTTCAGTATACAGAATTGCACATGGAGTCGAATACATCGTTAGCTATTTGGTAGCGTGTGAACACATCCCAGTTGACTGCGCGACTTGGAGAGAGATTATGTATACCGGTATCCGATAGTCGCATCAACAGCCAATCTCTGAAATAAAATCTAAACACAGTGAGTCGAGGAACTCGAGTGAGATATAGCATTCTAGCCTCGTGCAGTAACAGTCGGGTTTTGAGACAATAAGTGTTATTTATAATATTATATTATACCGTAGCACTCATGTATTGTTTGCAGTTGTAGTTACAGTGTTCTTAATTGTTAGAAATGTTAGAGAATTAAATGTGTGTATTATGGAGAAGGCCATAACATGTACAATGCTAAGGAATTGGCATAAATATTCAATTGTTTCAGCGATTCTACATTTTAGGAATGCACTAAGAGTTTTACGAAAAACGTGTTATTCGTACGAATGTTCAGAAAAGATTGAGCGTAAAACTGGTATATATCAGATGCAGAGTTTGTGCAACCTTCGTCGTCTGCTGTGGAAGAGCTGAAAAATTAAGAATGATTATCCTTCCGACTAAGTACGTGAATTTATTTGTTAAATTATCAAATATCATACAAGAACAAGACCTAGATACTGAAATGAAGTTGGTTATTACCACGCAGTCCATAGAGGCTCAACTCGATGTATTAAACATGCATACAAATAAATTGTAACTGGATTTTGGTGGTTAATTTAGCGTTAATTTAGCGACTTTTAATTTAGAATTTGCCGACTTTTGGCTAACACTACTTGGTAACACTACATTCCATCATTCAAAGGGGAATCCCCGACCGGCATTTAGAATCCGATCAGACTGGTAATTTACAGTCGGTTGTGATCAGTTCAGTTGGTGACTTGATGACGTGTGTACAAGTTTATATTAAGAGTTCAAGTAGGCCTACCGGTAAATCTGAGTATTTAAGCGGGTTTCAAAGACCTAAAAGAGAACGTGAAAAGGAAGAATCTGTTAAAAAGTTACAAAAAAATTGATTGTTTCTTTAAACGTGTAGGTGAAGATTCTTTGCGAGTTTCCAGTGGCAATTATGTTCCGTCTTGTGATAAATCCTTATCCGGCGTGTCGGCGGAAAATTTAAGTGAGGATGCAGCACAAACGTCAGGGCAATGCAATGTCTGTGTTAGTGACGTTTCAGTACATGGTGATTTTGAAACTGATGGTGCGAAAAATATAACTGACACTGATCGTGGACGGTGCAGTGGCGAGTTAGATACAGATTTGAACATAAACATTGTTCATTCAAAACCTCACCAACCGAAAGGTCCTTCCCAAAAGACCCTGTGACAAATAGGTAATTCAACTCTGAATATTATAAAATTAAATCAAAGACAGGGCATATACTGTCATGTTTGTCGATTTTTCGCCGACCGGAGTAACAAAACATTAATAATGCTTGATGCAATGGTACAATCAAAGATTAGCAGGGGTTATAAGAAAAGTAGTGATGCACGAAACATTGATGATTCATCTCTCATCTCCTTCAACTTCGGAGCATTGGAAGGAACACAAATCGGTAATTTAACATTTTTTCCAAGTGGAATATTAAAACATCACGGATATTCTTTCTAACATATTCAATGTAATTTTAACATCAGCCCGCTGCAACGTACCATTCTATGGCCATGATGAAAAAATACTCCTTTTTAAAGAGGAAAATGTCTAAGTATTATTGAGTTACCTGCTTTGTATGATCCTCTACTGGAGGTTCATATTGGTAATGAGAAAATCAGAACAAAATATTTAAGTCCTAAAGTGCAAAATGAACTAATATCGCTATCGTGAAATACAGTTTTGTGATCAATTGTTCTCAAAATTTTAAAAATGCTCCATTTTTCTATTTTATTGGATAAGACCCAGGACACAAGTAAGGTTGATCAGTTAAGTGCCGTGCTTAGAGACGTAGAATCCAATACAGGGAGGCCAGTAACTATTCACGAATCTTTTGTTGGGTTTCATAAAATGGAAGACCAAACGGAGAAGTCTTTCGAAAAATATGATTTTGAATATATTGGAAAACAATCAGTTGGATCTAAGTAAATGTCGTGGTCAGGAATATGACAGAGTACTTAACATGAGTGGCCAATATCAGGGACTGCAGGTCCGTATCAGGGAGAGAGTACCGACAGCTGTTCGTGTGCATTGCGCGGCTCACAACTTAAACTTAGTTTTAAGTCACTCTGTTAGTTACATCTCAGACATTAGAGCATTTTATACATCCATGCAGGAAATATATATGATTTTGAGCGAAAGTTTACTGCACTGGCAGAAACTGAACAATGCACTTAATATTGAAACAGTCAAAAGAACACAAAAAAAAACTGTCCTACTAGATTGTCTTCGCGGTGTGACAGTTTTTTCGCATTGAAAAGTGGTTTTGTGCCAGTAATTATGTGCCTTAAAAATATCATTCTACAGGGTGTTTCAAAAATAGGGAGCATAATTTCAGGTGTGTATTGGTTACATGTAGACAATCAAAATAGTGCATTACAACATGTGTCCGGAAATGCTTCATTTCCGAGTTATGGCGTTCACAGCACTGAACTTCACCGGAACGTTTTTCTTCCGCAGGTCACTGTCATTACAGAAGAAGTTCGAAATGTCCACCTCCTGCTTGAATACAGACCTCACATCGATGTCTCTTTGACCTGCGAACACGATCCCAAACGCCAGGAGTATTGCTGAAGTCCTCACACGATGCCACAATTCGATTCCGAAGGGTTTCCACATCAGGCAGCGGATACGAATACACCGATGATTTTAAATGGCCCCACAAGTAGAAAACGAGAGGCTTCAGATCAGGTGAGCGTGCAGACCAAGCAATCGGGTCACCATCGATCAGGAAACATTCGATCCAAAGTCAATGAGACATCTATGTGAGGTTTGTATTCAAGCAGGAGGTGGACATTTTGAACATCTTCTGTAATGACAATGACCTGTGGAAAGAAAACATTCCAGTGAAGTTCAGTGTTGTGAAGGCCATAACTCGGAAATCAAGCATTTCCGGACACATGTTGTAATGAACTATTTTGATTGTCTACATATAGCAAATACATAACTGAAATTATGCCCCCATTTTTGAAACACCCTGTATTTTAGAAAGCACCTGAAAAGAAAGACGCATGGTAATAAAAAGTTAACTGAATAGTTTTGACTTCGTGGTTTTCCTGGTGTTCCAGTGCAAAATATTACAGTGAATTAATATTGTTTCGAAATATTTGCAAGGTAAATCCATAGATATTCTGACAGATACTTCAATGTTCAACCAGGTTCAGAATAACATGTCAGAATTGAGATTAATTTCCGCGAACACTGTTTTAAAGGAAGCGATGGAAATTGAAAATTCCTGGAAAATATACCCAGTTTTCAAAAGATAACCCGACAACCTCACGCCAAACTGTTCTTTGATGAGTTGGTAATTGACGAAAGAATTCAAACCCAAGAAGGAAGATTCCGAATAATTATGTTTAACGAGTGCCTGGATATAATAATCCAGCAACTTCCAGTAAGCTAAGAAAGCATGAAAAATACATCAGCTAAATTTTCGCTACTGCAGCCAAGATTACTTATCAGTTTAGAAGAGAGGGAAATTACGGAAAAAGCAAATAAACTTCGGGAATATTATCCAACCGATTCATCTCCTACCCTTTCTGGACAGATTATAAGTTTCCGATCTATAATGTTGGAACACAATCGTGACCTTTCAACAGTAAAAGAACTGGCCGAACTTCTTATGGTAGTGTCCGTAATTTGTGTACAGTGCTGAAACTTTATCTCACTTTGCTGGTCACAACAGCATCCGCAGCGATCGTTCAGCAAACTAAAGGGGCCGATAGACGTGCAATATTATTGCGCAATATCGGGGTTTGTGCAATAAAATTGATAGTGTGTATTTAATATTGAAGCGTTGTGCAATATATTGTACGAAATCAAGAAAGTTTGAAATATATTGCGCAAATCGCAAAATACTGTGCTGTGTGTTGGCAATATTGTGCAATATCCCGTCCTCCCGCCAGGGCCAGTTGGTATCAACAAGTGTTGGAGAAGGTATCGTGATGGCAGGCAAAAAGGAGGAGAAAAAGTTTATTTTGGAGTTTATCGAAGTGTACTATGCCCTTCCGGCTCTGTGGGACGTTAAGAGCAAAGCGAGGAGTTCATCATACAATTCACCATTCATGCGCAGAAAGTTTCGAAAATCATTTGGTTCCCATTTTCTCAGTTCATTGAGTAAATTTTCATGAGTGTACTTTTCTCTGTCTAGAAACCACGGTTTGGCCCTTGTGCTTCTTTTCCGTTTCTGCTTCTTTTTGGCACTTACGCCCACTGCGATCAAAACGCAGCAAAGATCAGTGTCACTCAATATAATCACCAAATAAAATACCGGCATGGACTGACTATATATTGCAACGCATATTGTACGTCTATGACCGCTTTGCACAATATATTGCACAACTATCAATATTATCTCCACACGATTCTATTTATTGCACAAACTCGTCTATAGGCAGCTAACAATATATTGTACAATCCATTTTGCCCAATAATATTGCACGTCTATGGGCTCCTTAAAACTACTCTCTCAGTACCATGTCACAGGGAAGGTTACGTTCATTGGCTTTATTTTTCATTGAAAGTGATGAAACCGGAAGTATATGTGGAAAGTGTAATTAACGAGTTTCCGTCTACGAAAGAATGACGCTTCGGAAAATTATGATGGATGCAACTTCCGGTGAGTTTCAGTTAAGTATAATAATCTCTGGTATGTAAGCATGTAGTGACAAATTTAGGAAGCATTTTTCTCCTACTATGTCAGAATTTGAGGAAGGGGGCCCAAATTATTAATTTGCGGGGGATGGTCATTTCTTAGTTACGCCACTGTTCACGTGGCATGGGCTGGATCCACTGATCCACATAAACAGGTCGTTGACCAGTGACTGATATGTTTGGTGACCACTTGCAGCCCATCATGGACTTCACGTACCTCCATAACGATGAGATATTCCAGCAGGTTAATGCACTTTGTCATCGGGCCCAAATTGTCCAGGATTGCTGCGAGAAGAGTTTCGGAGAGTTTTTTTTTTTTTTTTTTTTGCTAGTTGCTTTACGTCGTACCGACACAGATAGGTCTTATGGTGACGATTGGATGGGAAAGGGCTAGGAGTGGGAAGGAAGCGGCCGTGGTCTTAATTAAGGTACAACCCCAGCATTTGCCTGGTGTGAAAATGGGAAACCACGGAAAACCATCTTCAGGGCTGCCGACAGTGGGGTTCAAACCCACTATCTCCTGGATGTAAGCTCACAGCTGCGCGCTCCTAACCGCACGGCCAACTCGCCCGGTCGGAGAGTTTCAACGACTGCTGTAGCCACCTTATTCTCCTGATATGAACCCTGTCAAGCATTTATGGGACGTGGCGCTGAGGTTCATTCACACCCAAGACCCTTCACCTACAAATAGCAGAAGCAGTGAGTAGCTATCCAGACGGCATGGGTCAGAAGTCCCATGACTTTTGGCAACTGTGATAAATTGTCTTTGCAACAAGTCATTAAAACACACTTACGCTTTCTCATTTTAACATGTTAAAACGTTACTTCACAAACATACATTCTTGTTGGAAGCACGAGTAAAAATTGTACATCGGCAGAACAGATTCCGGGAAGTAGACGAAAGTAGTTTAGTGGGCTTCAACCGCAACAAGACAAACATTTTCCGTATGATATTTTCCTGAGGTGTCCTTGCCCCAGCAGTCCGCCGAATGAGAGCGAGAGTGAGTCAGCGCTCCAGCCAGCGGAATGTAGCGTACACTGACAGTGACGTCACGGCGCTTCTGGGAACGTACCCGATCAATAGGATAGCACACACCGGGTTGTCACGGGGATTCCCGGGGTTACGCGCTGCACATACACAAAATATCAAAGGTCGGTTTTACACATCAAGATTACGTGCACACAGAACGGCGTGACATGTCACTTATTGACACCAAAATGATGGCATGGTTTCTCTCCTCTTTGATGAAAATATTCGACACTTAAACATTTTACTGCCTTTTACCTCATTTAATTTCAAGAGGGGCGATGACAATAGCTGGCCCCGTGGTGTAGAGGTAGAGATTCCCGGCCAGCTCATGGGTTTTTTACCTGGACCTGAGAGCTGGTTCGAGGTCCACTCAGCCTACGTGATTAGAATTGAGGAGCTATCTGACGGTGAGATAGCGGCCCCGGTCTAGAAAGCCAAGATTAATGGCCGAGAGGATTCGTCGTGCTGACCACACGACACCTCGTAATCTGCAGGACTTCGGGCTGAACAGCAGTCGCTTGGTAGGCCAAGGCCCTTCAAGGGCTGTAGTGCCATGGGGTTTGGGGGGAGGGGTGATGACAATAGATTGTGTTAACATCTTAACTACAGTATGACTGCTCTTAAGAGATCGCAAAATGCTGGAAATGTGCTCTATAAATGGTTTCCTTAACGTACAAATAAATCTGCAGTTACGAGTCACTCGAATCGAGAGGATGATGACGTTGAAACATGACTTCATAACATTACTTGTCATTCTTGAAATAGATTTCTGTAGTTTCCTAATTACAAGCCCCAAGAAACGTGCAAACGGGTCAGTCCTTGTAGAAAATTTGGATCGTGTACCTTCCGATTGACGAAAAGTTGAAAGAAAGAAAGAAAGAAAGAAAGAAAGAAAGAAAGAAATAAATAAATAAATAAATAAATAAATAAATAAATAAATAAATAAATAAATAAATAAATAAATAAATAAATAAATAAATAAATAAATCAATCAATCAATCAATGAGTATATAAATAAATAAATAAATAATGCAGAAATCCTTGGTTTAATGAACATTATGTGTGTATGTTCCAGCATAGCTCTCAGCCAAACCTGATACAACTATGACTTACTATCTGGAAAAAATACTGTGGGGTAAGAGACCCCTAGCAACCCTATGGTAGGGAAGGGGTGAGAAAAGAAACGGCCAAAATTAACGAGATTACAGATGTAAAATTACCGAGATTATGAATGAATGTGCCTATTCCAGCAGAGCTCTCGACCAGAGTTGGTACACTTATGACTTTCCATCAGGTAGAACATACTGTGGGGATATCACACGCCCAGTAACCCGAAGCGAGGGGGTTAAATGTAAAAATAATCGAAAACGTCCCGTATTAGTATCGAATCCATAGCTTTCGGGGTCACTGAGGTGAACTTTTATACTCTATATGCCGTTTAAGTCAATGTTAAGCCCCAATCGGAATAGTGGTTAGGGGAAGAGGTAAAAAGGACGTTCAAAATGACCGAGATTTTGGATGGATATGTGCATGTCCTAGCATAGCTCTCAGCCTAACTTGGTACACGTATGTATGTATGTTTAGTCCTCAACCCGAAGGCTGGTTGGATCCTCAACAGCTCCACCATCAGCTGTCATAGATGGCCTAGGCATCACTGAAGAGGCGTCCTAGGGAAATGAGGAGTGAGGTAGTTTCCCGTTGCTTTCCTCACTGAGCCAGAAGTTGCTATTACATATCAGTCTGCCAAGCCCACTGAAATGCATGCACCAACCAACCCTATGAGCAATATTTTCACGCCATTCATAGCAGGGACTGGCTGCAGAAAGAAATGGCATTACTAGCATCACTCATACCTCAGTCACTTTCATTTTGTCAAAGCCAAGGATAAAGCTGAGACAGATCAATGAAAGTAACAAAATTGCTCTAGCCCATACCAGAAGACATAGTGCACCGTAAACACTAGGTCCCGCCTGCAAAGGCATACTTGGTACACATACAACTTAATACATAAAAAAATAGGTACTGTGGGATTAAGACATTCCTAGAACACGTAATCGAAATTGACAGATATTAATACAGAATTCTTCATTTTCGGGGTCGCTAAGATGAATAGTGACACCCCGGAAGTATTTTAAGTCCAATTTCAGTCCCCTGTGACGTAGGAGGTAAGAAGGCATGGAAAATAAAATATCCTAAATGACCGAGAGTGAGTATGTATGTATGTATGTATGTATGTATGTATGTATGTATGTATGTATGTATGTATGTATGTATGTATGTATGTATGTATGTATGTATGTATGTATGTATGTATGTATGTATGTATGTATGTATGTATGTATGTATGTATGTATGTATGTATGTATGTATGTATGTATGTATGTATGTATGTATGTATGTATGTATGTATGTATGTATGTATGTATGTATGTATGTATGTATGTATGTATGTATGTATGTATGTATGTATGTATGTATGTATGTATGTATGTATGTATGTATGTATGTATGTATGTATGTATGTATGTATGTATGTATGTATGTATGTATGTATGTATGTATGTATGTATGTATGTATGTATGTATGTATGTATGTATGTATGTATGTATGTATGTATGTATGTATGTATGTATGTATGTATGTATGTATGTATGTATGTATGTATGTATGTATGTATGTATGTATGTATGTATGTATGTATGTATGTATGTATGTATGTATGTATGTAT
This sequence comes from Anabrus simplex, assembly GCF_040414725.1. Lineage (NCBI taxonomy): Eukaryota > Metazoa > Arthropoda > Insecta > Orthoptera > Tettigoniidae > Anabrus > Anabrus simplex. The sequence continues at coordinate 240,036,861 of NC_090269.1, forward strand.
GTATGTATGTATGTATGTATGTATGTATGTATGTATGTATGTATGTATGTATGTATGTATGTATGTATGTATGTATGTATGTATGTATGTATGTATGTATGTATGTATGTATGTATGTATGTATGTATGTATGTATGTATGTATGTATGTATGTATGTATGTATGTATGTATGTATGTATGTATGTATGTATGTATGTATGTATGTATGTATGTATGTATGTATGTATGTATGTATGTATGTATGTATGTATGTATGTATGTATGTATGTATGTATGTATGTATGTATGTATGTATGTATGTATGTATGTATGTTCCAGCATAGATCTTGTTACTTGCTTGCTTGTTGTTTAAAGGGGCGTAACATCGAAGGTCATCGGCCCAGCATAGATCTCAATCAAACTTGGTACATATATTACTTTCTAAGTGGAAAATATACTGTGGTGGTAAGAAACCACCAGCTCCCCTAGGCGAAGGGGTGAACTTCAAGAATAATCGAAAACTACCAATATTAAAGTCGAATCCATAATTTTTCTGGTCGCTAAGATGAACTCTGACTCTATGGATGCCGTTTAGTTAAAGTACTGCGCCTACAGTCACGGTGGTGAGAAGGGGTGAAAAACGAAACATCCAAAATGACCAAGACTATGGATGGAATGGGTGCATGTTTCAGCACAGCTCTCAACCAGAGTTGGCAGATAGGATATGACTTTCTATCTGGAAAAATTATGTGAGGGCAGACATCCCTAGTACCCGTAAGGGAGGGGGTGAAGTGTAAATATAATCAGAAAATACATATATTAATGTCAACTCCAGTAATTTTCGAAGTCGCTGAGATGAACTGTTGCGCTCTGGATGCCGTTTAAGTGCTGCTTCAGCCCAAATTGGAATGGAGGTTGAGAAAGGCTGAAAAAGAACGCCCAAAATGACCGTAAGCATGTATTTATGTATGTTCCAGCATAACTCTCAACCAAACATGGTATACATGTTCTATCTGGAATAGAAACATATTAAGTGTCAGACCCCACCTATCATCCATACGGGTGGGGTTGAGGAGTAGGTGACCTGTAAAACTAATCGAAAATGACAAAATATTAATGTCGAATTCATAGTTTTCTCGGTCGCAGATACGTATAGAGGCATTCTGAATGCCGTTTTAAATTCGTGTTCAGTCTCCATTGGCATGGGGGTTCAGAAAAGATGAAAAAGAATCTCAAAAATTACCGGGATTTTGCTTTGTGTCTGTTCCAGCAAAACAATCAACTAAACTTGCTACACATATGACTTACAATCTGGAAAAAAAATACTCTGGGGTAAGACAACCCGAGCAGCCTTTAGAGTCGGGGAATGACGTGTAAAAAATAACCAAAAACGACCTACAGTAGTATAGAATCCACGGTTTTCGGGATCACTGAGATGCATTCTGACGCTTTGCATACGGCTGAAGTCCACGTTCAACCTTCATCGGCATCGGGGTCCAGAAGCTTTGCAAAAAAAAATTGCCCAAAATGACTGATATAAATGTTAAATCCTCATTTTTCGGGATCGCTAGGCTGATTAGTGACTGTCTCTCTGACAGTTGGAGTAGTATACATCATATCTATAGCGCAACGCGTAAATACATTATTTATTTTTTATTTTATGCCTTTGTATGTGGCGAAGTTGGGGCTCACGGCCCTCTCTTACACTTAACCACTACGTACAGTACATAATCACATACTTTGGTAAAATAACATTAACAGTCCCTAGGAGCTACCTAAATTTGTGGAGTAATATTATAAAAGATTATAATTTGTATTTTTAATTATTAATATTATCTAGCCTATCTACATCTGCATCACCTAAAAATAGTTCTAAATCACGCTTGCACTCATACACACTAACATTCATACAAGCTGGTCACGTATTTAAGAGCGAAATCTCGACAAGACCGTTTAAATGAGACTGTTGAAGTGCTATTACGTATACTGACAGGGAGTGTGTTCCATAGCCTTGCCCCAGACACTTGGAAAGAGTGGCTGTATACAGATGAATGATTAACCGGTATCATAAGGGTAGAAGTCGATCTGATGTTATGTCCATGGATAGATGAGAGGAAGTTAAAATGTGAGGATAGGTATTCAGGTCTAGATTCGTTCAGAAGTCGAAAAATTAGTGTCGCAGTGTGTAAATCCCTTAGTTGATCAATTTTCAGCCAGGATAGCTTCTCATAATAAGGGGAAATATGTGTCCTAAAGTTCAAAGAAAATATAAATCGTATGCAAGAGTTCATTGCCCTTTGAAGTTTCATAGTTTGTTCTGCAGTTAGATCGGTTAATACGACATCACAGTAATAAATTATTGGAAAAAATGAGAGTTTGAATTAGTTTTATTTTCTTGCTGTGTGGAAGAATGGATTGTTTCATTTTTAGGGGGTGAAGAGATGCATATACGTTTCTGCAGACACTTGTTATATGGTCATTCCACTTTAAGGTGTCATTCATGACAACGCCTAGGTTTTTTACAGACTTCTGAAAAGGTATGGCTTCACCACAGAGCATGAGGTTAGGCTGTTGCATGATGTTTAGCGTATTTAAAAGTCTAAATTGTCCTATTATGATTGCTTGCGTTTTCTTCGGGTTAATTAATAGGCAGTTCTCTTTAGCATACGAGCTAATTGAATTTAAAGTCGAGTCCATATGGTGAATTGCTTTGTCAGTGTCGGGGACCTTAAAGTGTGAGTATATCTGAAGATCGTCAGCATAAAGATGATACTTGCAGTCGTTCAGATGAGCAGAAATGTCATTAATATAGATTAAGAATAAAAGAGGTCCAAGAACAGACCCTTGGGGAACGCCAGATAGCTTAGTCCTCCATTCTGTAGTCTTCATGTTTGATACAACTCGCTGTCGCCTGTTTTTGAGGTATGAGCCCAAGAGCTGAATAGCAGAATGAGCCATGTGAAGTTTTTGTAACTTTGCTAACAATATATCTATATTTACAGTGTCAAACGCACCGCTAAAGTCTAGAAGGATAAGTATAGTCAGTTTTCGTTCATCCATAGCCATTCTAATGTCATCCATGATTTTGATTAGTGTAGTTGCAGTACTGTGTCCTTTCTTAAAACCAGACAGAAAGGGATCAAGTACAGAATGTTTTTTTCCAAGTATTTAACAATTTGTTTATGCAATATCTTCTCCAGAACCTTAGAAAGTGCTGTGAGGATGCAGACAGTTCGGTAGTCAGATGTATTGCTTGCAGGAGAGATTTTTGGGACAGGCACAATGAGTGCATCATTCCATTTAATTGGGATTTTGCCAGAAATAAGACAGGTATTAAGTAAATGTGTAAAAATGGGCAATATTATGTCGATTATGTAAGTCACGAATGAAATGGTAATTTTATCAGCTCCTGTTGCGTGAGATTCTATTGAATTAACTTCCCTTCTTACTTCATGCTCTATAACCTAGAGACACTGGAAGGTATCAAATAGACTTCATTATGATTAGGCAGAGATTCAGAAACCAGGTGTTGGATTGCAAAACTTTCCCATGAGCAGACGTGGACTCTGACCACAACTTGTTGGTCATGAAATGCCATCTGAAGTTGAAGAAATTGAAGAAAGTAAAGAATGCAAAAAGATTGGATCTAGACAAGTTGAAAGAAAAGAGTGTGAGGGATTGTTTCAAGGAACATGTTGCACAAGGACTAAATGAAAAGGCTAAAGGAAACACTATAGAGGAAGAGTGGAGAGTCATGAAAAATGAAGCCAGTAGGACTGCTGAAGAAAAGTTAGGAAGGAAGAAAAGATCAACTAAGAATCAGTGGACAACTCAGGAGATACTAGACCTGATTGATGAACGACGAAAATACAAGAATGTTAGAAATGAAGAGGGCAGAAAAGAATACAGGCGATTAAAGAATCAAGTGGACAGAAAGTGCAAGGTAGCTAAGGAAGAATGGCTGAAGGAGAAGTGCAAGGATGTCGAAGGCTGTATGGTCCTGGGGAAGGTAGATGCTGCATACAGGAAAATCTAGGAAACCTTTGGAGAAAGGAAATCTAGGTGTATGAATATTAAGAGCTCAGATGGAAAGCCACTTCTAGGGAAAGAAGACAAAGCAGAAAGATGGCAGGAGCATATCCAACAGTTGTATCAAGGTAAAGATGTAGATAATTTGGTTCTGGAACATGAAGAGGCTGTTGATGCTGATGAAATGGGAGACCCAATATTGAGGTCAGAGTTTGACAGAGCTGTGAATGACCTCAATAGAGGCACCTGGAATTGATGACATTCCCTCTGAATTACTGACTGCCTTAGGAGAAACCAGCATGGCAAGGTTATTTCATTTAGTGTGCAAGATGTATGAGACAGGAGAAGTCCCATCCGATTTTCGGAAGAATGTTGTTATAGGCCTACCTATTCCCAAGAAAGCCGTTGCTGACAGATGTGCAAACTACCGCACCATTAGTTATCTCATGCCTGCAAAATTTTAACACGTATTATTTACAGAAGAATGGGAAAACAAGTTGAAGCTGAGTTGGGAGAAGATCAATTTGGCTTCAGAATAAATGTAGGAACACGTGAAGCAATCCTGACTTTACGCCTGATCTTAGAGGATCGAATCAAGAAGGACAAGCCCACGTACATGGCATTCGTAGATCTAGAAATGGCATTCGATAATGTTGATTGGACCAAGCTATTTATGATTCTGAAGATGATAGGGATCAGATACCGAGAACGAAGAATTATCTACAATCTGTATAAAAATCAGTCTGCAGTGATAAGAATCGAGGGCTTTGAAAAAGAAGCAGCAATCCAGAACGGAGTGAGGCAAGGCTGCAGTTTGTCCCCTCTCCTTTTCAATGTTTACATAGTACAGGCAGTAAAGGAAATCAAAGAGAAAGTTGGAAAGGGAAGCACAGTCCAAGGAGAGGAAATCAAAACCTTGAGATGTGCCGATGATATTGTTATTTTATCTGAGACTGCAGAAGATCTCGAGAAGTTGCTGAATGGTATGGATGAAGTCTTGGGTAAGGAGTACAATATGAAAATAAATAAGTCCAAAACAAAAGTAATGGAGTGCAGTCGAACGAAGGCAGGTGATGTAGGAAATATTATATTAGGAAATGAAGTCTTAAAGGAAGTAGATGAATATTGTTATTTGAGTAGTAAAATAACTAACGATGGCAGAAGTAAGGAGGACATAAAATGCAGACTAGCACAAGCAAGGAAGAGCTTTCTGAAGAAAAGAAATTTGCTCACTTCAAACATTGATATCGGAATTAGAAAGATGTTTTTGAAGACTTTCGTGTGGAGCGTGGCATTGTATGGAAGTGAAACTTGGACGATAACTAGCTCAGAAGGAAAGAGAATAGAAGCTTTTGAAATGTGGTGTTACAGAAGAATGCTGAAGGTGAGATGGATAGATCGAATCACGAATGAAGATATACTGAATCGAATTGGTGAGAGGAGATCGATTTGGCTCAATTTGTCGAGAAGAAGAGATAGAATGATAGGACACATCTTGAGACATCCAGGACTTGTTCAGTTGGTTTTTGAAGGAAGTGTAGGTGGTAAGAACGGTAGGGGTAGACCAAGGTATGAATATGACAAAGAGATTAGAGCAGATGTAGGATGCAATAGTTGCGTAGAAATGAAAAGGTTGGCACAGGATAGGGTGGCATGGAGGGCTGCATCAAACCAGTCTATGGACTGATGACTCAAACAACAACAACGGTATTAAATTCAAATACAGGACGGACTGGGGATTTTTGCCTTAATATATTGTCAATGGTGTTTTGTACTGTCGTTGTGTCAGGAGTGAGACGTTCCGTGGAGAAATATGTATTCAACTCATCAAGGGACACCTTGGGATCAGTATGCTCCGCAAGTGGTTTGCCAATACCCAGTGACCGAAGTTGTCGCCATGTGGAACCAATGTGAATGTTTTGTTTAAATACTGGAAATAATTAAATATATACACATTTCAAAAAATTAGGGGAACATGCCTTTTAACGTCTGGTATGTGAACGTTAATTTGGTAGATGGGGTTCAATTGGTCGAGCAGCATACATAGAGACCCCAGCTACTCAGGGTATGTCAAATCGAAGTTATACTCCATCTGTAGGCGTAGCTATGCATTAAAATGTCAGGTGACCCCTCAAAACAAAGTGCGTCCGAGTGCCGTTGTGAGGTACACAGACTACTGCGTCGTTTGAGCACGTTGTACGTCAACCAGCACATCCCATGAGACATCTTAAGGAGGTTCAAGTCGCAAGGGCCGTCACTTTGATCCAGGAAGGATGGACTTTTCGTCGTGTTGCTGTGGATCTCAATATCTCTCCGTCAGTTATTTACCACTTGTGGAATCGCTACAATGAGCCAGGCCAGTTCACAAGGAGGGTTGGACAAGGTCGTGGACGCGTGAAGCGAAGGCTTCACAGGATGATCTATATCTGTCCATCTGTGCGTTGCGGAGTTGTTCAGCAACTGCCAAAGAATACAACAAGACATCAGGAGGGTCACTGGAGTCACGGTGTCTGACCAGATAGTAAGGAACAGGTTAAGAGAAGTGTTCTTACGACCCAGACGTCCTGTTCGAGTGCCCCGTTTAACGCAGCAACATCGCGCAGCTCGCTACCTACGTCAACTGGCAACTTCGCCAATGGAGACCTGTGTTGTTCACAGACGAGTGCAGATTTCCCCTGACACAGCGTGATGGACGTCAACGTGTATGGAGACGCCGTAGTGAGCAGTACATGCCAAATGTTGTCCATGAAGGAGACCGATTCGGAAAGGTTCTGTGATGGTGTGGGGTGGCATCAGTATTGATGGCCGTACGGATCTTGTCGTCGTCCGTGGTAATCTTAGGGCGCTGTCACACTGGATCGATCGAACGACTGCGATCAACCGACTAAGAAAACAAACCTACAGAGGGCAATGGCACCAGTCACACAGCATCGATCGTTCGCGATCAACTACGAGCGATGAAGATCGACTGGTTTGTGAAAACAAACGTGTTCGTTTTTCAGTCGCAGTCGTTCGATAATGGCGGACGTAACATCAAATACCGTAGAGATAATACGCGACACTGAGCGAGATATCGAGGGACAGCTACTGGAGCTCACTCTAGCGGATAGACCTGAACAGTACTGATTCTCTCATAAGAGCACGTGTATTTTAGTGGGAAGTTTTTGGTGTTATTTATGTGTTTTCAGTAAGTTGACATAAATAAATAGTAGTGTGTGTCATTCCTTGATATCTCCTCTCAACATGAGGGGAAAGGTATGTGCTGTGTTTGGCTGCAGTAATTACGAAGTAGAGAAGAATGCGCGGTCGTTCGTCAGGTTCCCTCGTGACAAGAACATGTAAGTAATATTGTGTTTGCATATATATTCTTCCAGCGACAGAGATTTTTATAGTACTTCATAATCTTCTGACCTGCTCGACCCATATTTTAACTGGCATAAAATGTAATACGCACATTTTATTGTATAGTGCAGCAGTTAACCTTCAATACCGATGTGTTGTTGGTGTGATCTGTGGGTTTTGAAATGTCACAGAAGCGATTTGGATAAGGTGTACAAGAAAGATAATAATAATAATAATAATAATAATAACTGGGGAGGGGGCCCTCAACCCCGACACGGCGCGTCCCATATGGCTGATAGGGGAAGCTCCTGTAGATATGCAGGAGAGGTGTGAATAAGGCTTAGCCAAATAAGCACCCGCGGATCAACTGAGGTAAACAGAGAAATGGTCAACGGCCTCGACGGCAGAAGAGGACATATCCCAATGGCAGAGAGGGCGGAAGAACCGAATCAAATCCACTTTGCGTCTGACTTGTAGCAAGCGGCAAGTGGTCAGCGTCTGATCACCAGAGGTGCGGCTGTAAATATGCTCCAGGAACTAACAATCCCTGGTTCTACACCACTAGCGAAAGCTAGAAGATTGCTTACAAGCAGACATGACTCGTACAAGTAAAGACAAAATTACCCCAGGTGGACAATCCACCCACTCTAAAGTGGCAACCAAGCATTCGGATTCTGGGGAGCTTGGGCGAATACGAGAGAGAAAATCGGAGTGCTCTGATAAACTTCCACGAAAGACTCACACTTTCATTGGCACATTCAACATTCAGACACTGATTCAAACAGGAAAACTGCACAATCTCACAACAGAACTTACAAAGCAGAAAATCCAAATTCTGGCCCTGCAAGAAACACGCTTCACCGATTCAGAAACGATGGATTACAATAATTATAGGATCTTCAAAAGTGGAACAAACAAGAAAATTGGTAAAGGAGCAGCATTGTTAGGAATGGCCTTCTATGAAGACAAAAAAGTTTTGGATTCAATAATAGAGGTGAAACCCATCAACAATAGGCTTATGACCTTAAGAATCAGGCATACAAACAAAAAATACACCTTTATTAATGTGCATGCGCCAACAAATGGAGACAATAAAAAGGAGCCTGAAAAAACAGAAAGATTCTGGGAAGAACTTGAAACAGAAATGGCCAAAATCCCTAAAAATGATGTGAAAATTCTACTCGGTGATTTCAATGCACAGCTTGGCAGGGAATAAAAATACAGGAGGACAGTGGGAGACTATCCAGCCCACAGATTCACCAATAAAAATGGCACACGCCTCATTGAGTTATGTCAACAAAATAACCTCAAAATTATGTCAACATCACTCCGGAAGAATCCCAAAAAGCAAAAAACTTGGCGATCACCCATCCATCATTTAGGAGAATTTCAGATTGATCATGTGGCAATATCATATGATTACCAAAAGGAAATTCATGATGTGCAAGTGCGCAGAGGTGCTAACATCGATTCGGATCATTATTTAAGCAGAATCAAAATTAAATTCACACCCAAAGGGAAATTCAACAGGAAAACATCGGTGATTCCAAAATTTGATCTGCACAAAATCAAGGACTCCAAAATTTCAGAAGAATGGGAAAAACGACCTGCAGAGAGCTGGGAGAATTTCCAGACTAAAATCATCGAAACGGCGAAGGACCTAATCCCTCTTCGCAAGAAACCAAAACATCCTTGGTGGAATCAAGAATGTGAGACCGCACTAGAAGAAAGGAAAAAGGCATTTCAAAACTACAATTGTAACAAATCAGAAGAAACACAGAAGAAATTCTTCGAAGTTCGCAAGCATGTATCCAAGATTTTAAGACAAAATAAACGGAAATACGTCAATGTCCAACTGAAGTCAATTGAAGACAACTTCAAAAATTACAACACACACGATTTCTACAAGACCTTTGCGAACCAAATTAAAGGATATTCCCCACAGAACCTTTGCTTTCGGAAGCACGATGGTAAACTAGCCCTGACAAATAAGGAAAACTGCCAAGAATTAGCTACATATTTTTCACAGCTTTTAAATTGTCCAGAACCCAAAAAGAGATTCCCGAAAGTACAGCCAGAAATCATACCGGAAAATTCGTCACCACCAACTCAAGAAGAAATTTATTCACATATCAAGAAACTTAAAGACAACAAAGCATCAGGGGAAGACGGAATTGTAGCTGAACTTCTGAAAAATTTAGGCCCAAATTCACTCAGAGAAATTACACAAATAATCCAAAACATTTGGCAAACCGAAAAGCTCCCGGATGACTGGAAGATTGCTCTAATCCATCCACCACATAAAAAAGGCAGCAAGTTAGACGTAAACAATTACAGAGGAATCTCACTTGTATCAGTCACATACAAAATACTATCAGCCTGTCTCTTGCATAGAACACAACCACAATTAGAACCCAAATTATCAGAATTTCAAGCAGGATTCAGACCAAACAGGTCATGCCCAGAACAAATTTTCAACCTCAAAACCATACTTAAACTACGAGCCCTCAGACAAAAGCCGACAGTATGCACATTTGTAGATTTCAAAAAGGCATATGATTCGATAGACAGACCCTCCCTATTCCAAATTCTAGAAGAGAGAGGACTAGATCCCAAAACCCTAGAACTCATAAGACAAACACTAACGGGCACAAAATCTAAAGTGAAATTTATGGGAGAAATTTCAGAACCCTTCGACATTCAGACAGGTGTGAGACAAGGTGATGGACTCTCTCCAATTCTGTTCAACGTCGTCCTAGACAAGGTTATGGAAGAATGGGAGAAGGAACTCAAGAAACATGAATCTTGGAAACCGATCCGATTGGGCTTTCCCAAAAACAACCTCTACGTACCATACCTTGCATTTGCGGATGATCTGGCGATTTTAACAGAGGATGAGGAGACTGCCATCAAGCAGCTTGAGATACTTAAGGAATCTGCAGAAAAAGTGGGACTACAGATTTCATTTGAGAAAACTAAATTCTTCTGTTCAAAGACAGATATCACGAGCCTGAGAACAAAATACGGTAAAATCGACCGGGTCTCGTACTTTAAATACCTCGGAGAATTCATCGAACCGACAGGCCTTGAGAAGATCTCACAGCAAAACCGTCTCCAAAAAGTCAAGAAGGCATTAGGGTTAGTTCAAGACATCTACAACAAAAAATGCATGTCAAGACAGACAAAAATTCGGCATTACAACACAGTCATAAAACCAACAGTCCTTTACGCAAGTGAAACATTGTCACTTAACAGTAAACAAGAATTAGAAGAAATAAAAAAGCAAGAGAGGAAGATCATCAGGAAAATCCTAGGAGCAAGATATACCCAAGATGGTTACAGGCTACAATCAATCAAAACAACAGAAAAAGTTTCAAACATTGAAATTGACATTAAGAAAAGACGAATGAAATTCTTTGGACACCTCACAAGATTACCAGAAAATCGACTGTCAAAAAGAATATTAAATTATGTTAGCTCACTTAAGAATTCAACACCTTGGCTGGATGAACTTCGAAAGGACCTCAAAAACGCAAACATATGTGCAACAGACATTTTAGAAAGAGACACCTTCAGACACAAAGTCAACAAGTGGGAAGTTACATCAGAGCAACCAAAGCAAAAACAGTGCAGACCGAAATGGTCGGAAGAACGTAAACAAGCCTTCTCAGAGAGAATGAAAGCCTATTGGAAGAACAAGAAGAACCCAAAGAAAGCTTGATTGAGTTGTTTGCTTAACGTCTTCCATTATTGGGAGAATACGCTAATAATAATAAATAATAATAATAATAATAATAATAATAATAATAATAATAATAATAATAATAATGTCCGCCTCTGTGGTGTAGTGGTTAGCGTGATTAGCTGCCACCCCCGGAGGCCCGGGTTCGATTCCCGGCTCTGCCACGAATTTTGAAAAGTGGTATGAGGGCTGGAACGGGGTCCACTCAGCCTCGGGAGGTCAACTGAGTAGAGGTGGGTTCGGTTCCCACCTCAGCCATCCTCGAAGTGGTTTTCCGTGGTTGCCCACTTCTCCTCCAGGCGAATGCCGGGATGGTACCTAACATATGGCCACGGCCGCTTCCTTCCCTCTTCCTTGCCTATCCCTTCCAATCTTCCCATCCCTCTACAAGGCCCCTGTTCAGCATAGCAGGTGAGGCCGCCTGGGCGAGGTACTGGTCATTCTCCCCAGTTGTATCCCCGACCGAGAGTCTAAAGCTCCAGGACACTGCCCTTGAGGCGGTAGAGGTGGGTTCCCTCGCTGTGTCCGAGGGAAAAGCCGACCCTGGAGGGTAAACAGATGATGATGATGATATTATTATTATTATTATTATTTGCTTTCCGTCTCACTGACTACTTTTTAAGGTCTTCGGAAACGCCGATGTGCCGGAATTTAGTCCCGCAGGAGTTCTTTTACGTGCCAGTAAATCTACCGTCACGGGGCTGTCGTATTTGAGCACCTTCAAATACCACCGGACTGAGCCAGGATCGAACCTGCCAAGTTGGGGTTAGAATGCCAGCGCCTTAACCGTCTGAGCCACTCAGCTCGGCTGTACAAGAAAGAAGGGGCGTTACGCTTATATAACAATTATAAGATCTGTTCAGATCATTTCCAGGCCAGCGACTTTAGAAATCCTCGACAATACAGCCAAGGGTATGTTACATTTTTGCTCTAATTGTACGTAAATATTCCTTAAAGCATCACTATCGACAACATTTTCATACTTTTCTTTCTGTATCCCTCTTCTCAGATTAAAGCCGGGATTTTATAGATTATCTTTCTGTTAGTAGGCTTCATGTTAGGAGGTAAATTGTCCAGCTATTAAATGTTAATTCGCCGGGCTGAGTGGCTCAGACGGTTAAGGCGCTGGCCTTCTGACCCCAACTTGGCAGGTTCGATCCTAGCTCAGTCCGGTGGTATTTGAAGGTGCTCAAATACGTCAGCCTCGTGTCGGTAGATTTATTGGCACGTAAAAGAACTCCCGCGGGACTAAATTCCGGCACCTCGGCGTCTCCGAAAACCGTAAAAGAGTAGTTAGTGGGACGTAAAACAAAAAACATTATTATTATTATTATTAAATGTTAATTCATTGCATCATATGTGTAAGGAATATATTTCTGTTAGTAGGCTTCATGTTAAGAGGAAAATTGTCCAGCTATTAAATGTTAATTCGCCGGGCTGAGTGGCTCAGACGGTTAAGGCGCTGGCCTTCTGACCCCAACTTGGCAGGTTCGATCCTGGCTCAGTCCGGTGGTATTTGAAGGTGCTCAAATACGTCGCCTCGTGTCGGTAGATTTATTGGCACGTAAAAGAACTCCTGCGGGACTAAATGCCGGCACCTCGGCCTCTCCGAAAACCGTAAAAGTGTAGTGGGACGTAAAACAAAAATATTATTATTATTATTATTATTATTATTATTATTATTATTATTATTATTATTATTATTATTATTATTATTATTAAATGTTAATTCATTGCATCATATGTGTAAGGAATGTGCCGATATTTTTATTATCAAGTGTCTTAATGTAATGATACAATGTTTTTAAATGAGAAGAAAGATTAATCCAACCGTAAGGGTTCAGGCAGGAATGCTAAAGCTAAAAAAGTAATGCATAAATGAAAGATCAAGCCATTTCACACGTCCATTTCACTTTTTGTTTATATGTCTAATTTCAGTCTTTGAATAATAACCTTTTAAATAATTCTTAATTCATTTATCCATAATTGCTTCAGCAACTTCGAAGTTAATATCTCAATAACACTTTCCTTCTAGGTGTAACTTATTTATCCATTTCCGTATATACATTTCCATTGATATTTGAATTTAGCGCGATTTGTTCAGGTCAAGTCACTAGGAGCGCCACCGTCGAATTGTCTCCCATTTTAGCAAGGCTAAATCCGTAAGTGTCGCGTATTATCTCTACTGTATTTGGTAACATTGTGCTCTGTTGATGAAATCGAAACATTAATTTGCCTAGTGTATGAAAACAAAGTGTTGTATAATCCTAGACTCTCTGGATATAGTAATAGGGAGACCGTAATTTCGTATGGCATTTTATAGCGTTGAGAATTGGGACGAAAACTGGTAAGTACCGGTAATTATTAGATTTATTATGATTATGTGTAGTGATATATTAATTATTAATAAAATATATTATATGGAATAGATTGGTAAAGTTACACTACACTAGGAGAAGTAGTAATTATCATTCTTATGACTTAATTGAAAAAACGTTGGAAAACATAGCACTGCTTTCCTAACCTCCATCTCGTAGGCCTACCTAATGAAATGAACAGCATTGTTCGTTTTAATGACAAATAAGTGTATGCCATAAGTACTACAAGTATATTTTCTTTGTCACAATATTCAAATTCAAAGTTTCAGGAAAAAGTTGTACCAAAATATGGCAAATTCTGAGGGCAGGGTATCGAACTTGGAGAGATAACATCTCCCCTCCCCTCCCAGGTTCTGCTGTACAGAAAACAAGAAATGGGTCTACTTCACTACTTTCTGGAACCCTTCACTGCTGGAAGAAGGTACAATTCTGTAATATTTATTTTTTAAAGTAGGCCTACACTACAGACCAGTGTTCTAGTTGTGAAAGAGTGAGGGGAAAATTCAGTCTCTAGGGCATAAGTTCTACCCATCTGTTGATTAATGTATCAGATAGGCCTATAACTGAAAGTAATATAATATAATCTAATCTAACAATCATCTTACTATAATAATTATTGAAACTAATAATTTTTTAAACAAAAGGCTTGTGTGCAGACTAAAATGTAGCTCCAATTTAGAAGAATTGCTTTAATATATTGTTCATTTTTTTCAGTTCTATAACAAACACACCTATAGAAGTGGCACCTGGTGTAGAAGAGCCTTCTCACCAAGCTGAAATGGAGAAGGAGGAGGCAGATATAATTTATGTTGGATGGGTTTAAATCCTGCAGTTCAGTAATTATTGAAGGGACTTCAAGGTCCAGTCCAGTGAGTTCTGCTTCTACCAACAGCTCTGCCAGCAGTTAAAAAAAAAAAAAGAAAGAAATAGAAATGTAAACGTTACAGTGATGTGTTAAGTAAATATTTAGAAAAGAAAAGATACTGAAAACTGAAAAGAAAACATAATCAATGTTATTTTTAGTGTCTTTGTGATGACATGGAAAGATTGAGTGAGCTAGGTCAAAGGGTTTTCATAGTTAAAATTCAGGAACTATTGTAGATCTAGAAAGAATCTAATAAAATTTATGTCCTTGAGAAATGTTCTACTTTTAAAATTTAATCAGTTTTCCTTCTACTAATCTATCAATATTTATTGGAATCCTCAGTGAGTTATGTGTATTTGCACCTAATGGGAAAGTAACCTTAACTCCAATTTTTATTAATTATTAGCATTATTACAACTTAATTTGTATATTTTATGTGGTAGAACATGTATGGTTTAAAAAAAGGAGTAGCCTATTTTGAAATACTGGTAGTAGATCCTCTCCATGTGTATGTAGTAAGCAGTTGTACAGCACAGGTGGTCTGAAACCAGACTGGTGTATTGATAGTTTTGTCCAAAGGTAAGAAAGAGAGTCCTACCAGACATTTGTGGAAAAAGTTGTAACTCTGTACCAAGGAGTTTACCAGTAACTTGGATGGAAGTGCAGGATTTAGATTAATAGGTTTATTATTGCCAAGTGAGCAATTAAATCAGCTTGCCCATGCAAAGTTTGGGGAGACAGTACTTTATGCATAGTGATGAGGGTAATAAGACCTTGTGTGTAATTTACATGTAGTTGTGACAAGTATCAGTCTATTACCCTGCCAACTTATTAGAACAATATTACAGAAGCTTTTCCTGTAGTAATTAATCTAGTGTACAGAGCACTAGCCTTACCTTAACTCTGCAAGAAATGTACACAAATGTGAATACACAGAACCTTAATGAGATTTTTTTTTTTTTTTACTTTGGAAGAGATGTCCATAGCAAAACCTTTCTTCACAGCCATTTGGTAAAATTAGCTGCTATTCAAGATGCTGTAGTCTTCAATGATATAAATTATGACAGGATTGTCATTCTTGCACAAAGTTTGGTTTTGGACCTGGATTCTTTGCACAAAAGACAGTACAGATATTCAGCAACATGCTTGTCATGAAAGCAATATGCTACTATTCTGAACATGGCACAATAACAAAGAAGAGAGACAAGAAGAGATTTACAGAGGATCATGAGGGAGAGAAACAGTGTTTTTCTCATTTTCACAATATTCAGAACATATGTACATTTTCTTTCGTTCAAAATTATTTACAAGATTGTAATGAAACTTGACACACTATTTCTACATTAGGTATAATGTAAATTTTAACTGGAAGCATTTCTTAATATACCGGTATTTATTATTTTGGTAGGTGAGGTCTCACCAAGTGGTATGAAAAAAATTAAAAAGCTGTTAACCTCCATCTAATAAACACCTCAAAATAGCATCTGAAAAAGACAGTAATTATGTTCCAAGAACCAGCATCATTAAAAAATAAGCATAAATGGTATTAGTCTTATATTTGAAGTACAATGAGCCACTGCTGTGAGGCTTTTGTTGCAATTTTTACCGTCAAGAATTCTGGCTGTAGTGCTCTATGAATGGCATCACATAAAATAGGTACAAATCTGCTGATGTAATGTGAGCAATCCTAAATCTGTAAGATGCAGACATGTATGAGTCCCCAATGTCCAGAAACCTGTAGGCCTAAATAAATATATTTCTACTGTTAATTGTAGTATCTTCAAATTATGAATTCCAATTGATGTACATAAATGCCTCCATTGCTTTCAGTCCTTTTTTTTTATCGATACTTTATTAGCAACCTGTAGAATGCAAAGAAATGTACCTGCCACTAATCTTTTATTTGATATATTTTGTCATGGACATAGTTGTTTCGGAGGTGAACATCGCTTCTGACTTTAAACCTTAAAAAATCGTTGTGAATATTGAATTTAACGATACTGTCAGCCTTTCCTCAAAACTTATACTTTTCCTGTAATTTGTTTGCCTGATGTTTATTAATGACTTCATTTTTTCCACTAATTCCTTATAATTATTGATGGGCATTCGGTACTAGTTCCTGAATTTTTCTTCGTCATTCCACAACGAAGGCACACGTTGGTGGAATTCTCCATGGCTCTTTGCCTTGTCCACTGCGATTGTCTGGTTCTTTCCTTTCTCCTAATATGTTCAGACGTTAGAATTATATCTTCACACGAATTATCGCGTTCACAACACATTCTTTTCCGCTCGTTAATATGAATACGTCCTATAGTCTGTACGGTACTGAGCGGGAGTATCAGCTGTTTCCGCACAGCCGATCCTTCTCGATCGATGACCAGTGTGACAAGGTAAATGAATTTAGTCGTTAGTGCTCGATGGCAGTTGGTTGCTCTTGATCGTTCGATGCTCTGTGTGACAGCGGGCTTACCGCTGCGGGATACATCGAGCAGATATTGCTACAGCAAGTGCTGGTTGCTGCACACGGTGTTGGCCCTGAATTCGTACTCATACACGACAATGCCAGGGCTCATGCAGCGCGCATCACCAGAGCTGTCTTGCGAGAACTGGACATTCAAGAGATGGAATGGCCAGCAGTGAGTCCCGACCTTAATCCCATCGAGCATGTGTGGGATAGGCTCGACAGAAGTGTCCGTGGGCGTCCTGTTCCACCACAGACTCTCCAAGACCTCGAACAGGCTCTCAATGAAGAATGGGACCTGATTATGCAACGTGACCTCTGTTGACTTATACGGAGCATGCCACATAGGTGCCCAGCTGTGATAAATGCTCGTGGAGGATATACACCATACTGAAGCTCTCCAACTGTGATAAAAATCCACCCTGGAGGAACTGTTATCACTTCGTATTCGCCCCTAGTTGGACATTTCTGTTTGTGTTCTGAAAATGAACATGAATCCATCGATGCTCTTTTGGAGACTTCAACGGTAAAGAATAAAGGTTTAGTTGGTAATATACCTGGGTGTGAGGTATTGTTTTGTGGAACATGGCATACTTTCAAGAACATGTTTATCTAATTTTTTTGAAATGTGTAGTTATTACTCACTTCCACTTTATATTTGAACGAGTCGGCTACTTACCAATCTCGGCTGCCACAAGGGCTACGTTTAACGCGAAACTACAGTACATGATCTCAAATTAAAACTTTAAATTAAACTCATACGAATAACTATAAGGCCCGGTTTCATCAACACTTGTTAGTACTTAACAATCTCTTACATAATTTTAACATCCGATTAAACAACATTTGCATTTCAACAATGACTGTTACCGTTATCATATGTTAAACTTCGTGTTAAAGTTAACATCTACATTTCCCGTGTTAAATGGCTAACATTTAGGAACCTATTCCAAATTGGCTGCTGTGAATCGCCCTTTGGATGCGGAATTGCTCTATTTAGATCTTTTAAACAACATTCCTGATCGAATAAGAAATTTGCGACGTAATGACTTTGAAAATCTGACAGATGCAAAATTTCCTCGAGATGCATGTTATCGAAAAAGCGTCGTTGGTAAGGTTGTTAACGAAATTCGAGTGAGAGTAGAATATCCTACGAAGTGAAACATCTTTCTCCAATGTTGCAGGTACTGAAAACATAATTATTTTCTTTTCCGCGTTGATGAACGACTTTTGTTATAGAAGATGTTCGATGGATGTTCCACCAATCAACACTCCAAACGGTAATGTAGCTGTTTTTGGATGGTTCTGCGGCCACCACCACAACCCGGCCCTCGGGAGAGGCCTCCATCGCATTTACTATGCTGACTAAGATAACCTCAAAGACACTATCTTGGAGGGGCTTAACCTTACTTTTTACGCTCAAGAGAGCAAGCCTAACCTCACAGCCGCCATCTCAGAGGAGCCTAACCTCACTTTTACGGCGAGATGCCCTTCCCGACGCCATCTTGCCAGATACCTTCCACGACGCGGATTGTGCATAAGAGAGCATGCCTAAACTTAAAGTCGCCATCTTGGAGGGGTCTAACCTCACTTTTGATACCCCGGCTGCAGGTCTAACGTACGCTGACTACGAGTTAACCTCTCAAGACTTGGGAGTTGAACTTGGAACAAGACGGCGGCTATACATAGGCTCTATGGAGAAAGCTGGCTCAGGGGAGACATAGGATTTGATGGCACGACCTAGGGGCAATTGCGCAAGATGGCGGCTATACACGGGCCCTTATGGAGAAAGCTGGCCCAGAGGCTACTGCGCAAGATAGCAGCTATACATAGGCTCTTATGGAGAAAGCTGGCTCAGGGGAGACATAGGTTTTAAGGGGACGGCTTAGGGGCGACTGCGCAAGATGGCGGCTGCGTACAACTTCCAAGTGCTAGGGCTCCCGAGGCAAGATGGTTGCTATACATTGGTTATATGAGACTAAGGAGATGGACCAGGAGCTAATAGCGATACATCGTTCTTATGGGACTAACTCTACAGAGCTGCCTCAGGGGCTTACAACTTGTAACTAACAACCTATTAGTTTGACCATCCTGACATTCGAGAACTGAGGCAAGGGCTGCTATGCAAGATAGTTGCTATACTCTATTCGTATATACCTAACTAGAGGGCTGCCTCAGGGGCTCACAACTTGTAACGTACGACATGACCTATTAGTTTTATCAGCCTAACTTGGGGAGAGCTGCACTGGAGCTTTCGAGGAAGGAAGGATAGTCGCTTAAAGCTAAAAACATAATCAGAATGATGAGATGTAGATAAACATAGAATATTGTTATAACCTAACTTTTTAATCTGTTGGAAGCGATACAGTTCATTCAGTGTAGGGTTGAAAAATGCTGAACTGAAAAAATTCGTGCTACAATATGATATGGAATAGAACCGAGGGGCCACGTCTTATCAGAAGGGCAAAAGGACAAAAGGACTCCTCCTCCTCACCGCGACCTCCTCCTCCTAGGGATAAAGGGCTAATGGGCTGAAGGGCTAATGGGTTAAAGAGCAAAAGGGCTAAAGCGCTAATGGGTTAAAGGGCTAATGCATCAACGCTATACTGCTAGTCGTAAGGGTGATGAAAAGGGAGGGCTAATTCGGGGATAGAGCTGTGCCAGGGCACAGGGGTAAATAGGCATACACAGAACCTTATAAGTCTAATTCAGGGACAGCTGTGCTAGGGTTTTTCACGTATTGGGCTAATGCGGGGGTTACATCCTCCTAACCGGGTGCCCTTCCTAACATTAGTCTAGCGCAGGGGCTCTTGCGTATACATAGGCTCTTATGGGGATAACCCTGGGGAAGCTACACTGGGGCTCTCGAGGAAGGATAGTCGCTATAGAATGCCGTTATAACCTAACTTCATTATCCTGATAGAAGTGATAAAATTCATTCAGTGTAGCATTGCAAAATTCTGAACCGAAAAAATCGTGCTACACACATGATAGGGAACGCAACCCAGTAGTCACGTCTTATCAGAAAGGCAAAAGGGCAAAAGGACTTCTCCTCCTCCTCCTAGGGCTATATGGCTAATGGGCTAATGGACAAATGAGTTAAAGGACTAAAGGCAAAGGGCTACTCCTTTTCCTCCTCCTCACTGCGCCCTCCTCCTCATTTACAACGGGAAGCTACCTCACTCCAGCTACTCCACCCCATGCCAGTACTCAGCTAAGAACCCTGTGGTCGCCAACCAACGCTGCCAAGTTTGGAGCCCCCTAGGACCGCTTTTAGCCGCCTCTTATAACAGACAAGCGATATCGTGAGTGGAAAGGACCTTTAAATCCCTAAAGAACTCTGTCTAATCATCATTGTCTTGGTCTTGCCCTACCTCTCTTACCCTCCATGCCCAAGTCCTTTATTCTCCTAGAAATCATTCTCATCCATTAGTTCTTCTTATGGTGTTAGGCACCCAGGATATCGCTTGTCTGTTATAAGAGGCGGCTAAGACCAATTCTACGAGGCTCCAGACTTGGCAGCTTGGGTTGGTGACCACATGGTCCTTAGCTGAGTACTGCCATGGAGTGGAGTAGCTGGATTATTTTTCCGTTGTAAATGAGGAGGAGGAGGGCGCAGTGAGGAGGAGGAAAAGGAAGAGGGGGAAACCTTTTGCCATTTAGCCCATTAGCCCTTTGGCTCATTAGCCCTTTAGCCCATTAGCCAATTAGTTCATTAGCCCCTTTAGTCCATTAGCCCTTTATCCATTTAGCCCATTAGCCTTTTAGCCATTTGCCACTAGGAGGAGTGTGGTGAGAAGGAGGAGTCCTTTTGCCCTTCTGATAAGACGGGACTGCTGGGTTCCATTCCCTATCATGTGTGTTGCACAAATTTTTTTCGGTTCAGCATTTTGCAATGCTACACTGAGTGAACGTTATCGCTTCTAATAGGATAACGAAGGCTTTTGTGAAGTCTATAAACACTACGTAAAACTTGTCTCTTTTTTCAAGGACTTCCCATATGTTATTGAGTAGTAATTGTACGGTGTTAATAGCTGATCTTCCTTTCCTGAATCCGAATTGATTTTCTGGTAGATACTCATCTATTTCTTCTCTGACTCTCTCCACGATTGTTTTTGTGAATATCTTGAACGGTATGTTCTCCGGAGCGATGCCTCTGTATGTGTTTGTGTCATATGGGTCACCATTTCCTTTACAGAGTAGGCCTCGGGAGGTCAACTGAGTAGAGGTGGGTTCGATTCCCTCCTCAGCCATCCTGGAAGTAGTTTTCCCTGGTTTCCCACTTCTCCTCCAGGCAAATGCCGGGATGGTGCCTACCTTAAGGCCACGGCCGATTCCTTCCCACTTCCTTGTCTATCTCTTACAATCGTCCCATCCCCCCAGAAGGCCCCTGTTCAGCATAGCAGGTGAGGCCGCCTGGGCGAGGTACTGGTCATCCTCCCCAGTTGTATCCCCCGACCCAGAGTCTGAAGCTCCAGGACACTGCCCTTGAAACGGTAGGGGTTGGATCCCTCGCTGAGTCCGAGGGAAAACCGACCCTGGAGGGTAAACAGATTACGATACGATACGATCTATTGTACAGGTGGAGGAACGTAAAATTTATGGAATCACATAAAACGGGCGCATCGTAAGGACATGGTACAAATACAATTGCACATCGTGAAAGTAATTCCATTCCTACGTATGGATGAAGCAGTGCAGGAAAAGAAATAATAAGTTGCATGGGAGTTCGGCTACTTTTGTATGCGAAGACATGCAGTCACTGCGGGTTGTAGAGGATAGATCCAGACCTGTAGCTTAGATCCTTTCCAATAGAATAAAACAGACGTAGGCCACAATATCTCAATTTGTAGAGCTACCAACGCGAACTCGGGAGGTTGTGGGTTCGGATCCCACTGGTGTCCGGTTGGCCATTTTATTCTGTACTTTACATCTCTTCGACACGTACTAAATGTACGTAACACGGCCTAACAGGTTGAAAGTCGATTTCGATTACAATGCGGTCGTGAAATTTCATTATTAATTGACCCTTAAGTGAACTTGCTCTTGCTTACCTTAGCGTACCTGCTACATCTGTTCCCGCATAGGAGGTGTTTTCATGTGCTGGACAAATTCTTTCAGACCGAAGGTCGTCGCTGTCTGTAAAACGAGCTGAAACTCTGATATTTCTGAATGGAAATTCATCCTATATAACACCTGTTCCATGCAATACAGAACACTAACGGTACTTCCCATACTGTCTGTGTACAACGTGTTGTGTCTTGATTTTAATGCTTGTCACAAGATGAAGAATTGAGTTCATTTGTATACTTTACTTACTTCCATTGCTGATGTTATCTTAACAGATTTTTCATTTAACTCCTTACCACATAATTATAAATGAAATGTTTGATATTATATGAGTTTAGGCACATTTCAAAGCACTAGATATCGTTTCGTCAGTTATCACATTATGGAATACGGTACGTTTATCCATATGCATTAATAGTTATTATATTTATTTATTCATTTGTATGTTTATTTCTTTATTTATGTCTACTTGATATGCCTCATATTAAGCACAGAGTTGTATTTACACTGTTTGTTACGTTAACTGTTAAATTTATATTACATTATAAGAATTGTGCAAATAACCAGAGCATTGTACCACTGATAATAACTGATAATCTTCTTTATGAATGTAAACTGTAGCTTAGCAGGTCAATACAAAGTTTAAATTTACCGCTATAAAGTTGTACTCGGTTTAACCGAGTAATGACGTCACAGTACCTGCTCCGAACCGAACCGAACCGAACCGCTCCGTCCCCACCACTAGCTCGAACCTACTATCTCCCGATTACTTGATACTGGCCGCACTTAAGCGACTGCAGCTATCGAGCTCGGTGACTTTGCATGTTAACTCAGAATGTTGAGGTTAACACATGTCAAGTCAATTCGTTGTTCGTTAGATGTCGGCACAGCTTCGGCAAATTCCGTGCTGTTTCCATGCTAACAGATAGCCTAAACCAAAGAGGATAGAATAGGCCTAAACGACGCAAACGACGTGCTTCTCGTGAAGTAGGATTATAGTTACAACACTCCGCAACATTCATTCTCTTTGTTATAACCTACAAATACAGTAAGCGCAAGAGTGCCGTTCTCTCTGCACTATACTAAACTTTATAGTCAGAAACTGAGTGGAGCAGGGGAGATTGCTCTGGACTTGAGGATATCATAGAAAGGCCTTGTTTGTTGGATGTCTTATCAAAGGAATACAGAGGTAAAGCGAAGAAAGACGACAGTTTCCAGGAACTCGAAATTATCTATAATTGTTCCCGCGAGTGCATCGAAAAATAACTAGCGTCCCTCCGCTCCCAGTACAGTCGAGAATTGCAAATAGTTCAGAAAAGTCGGAAGTCGGCGGCGGGAGCGGAAGAAGGTTATACTTCGAAGTGGTTTGCTTTAGAAGCAACGAGCAGGATGAGGGGAGGAAATGTACCTAATAAAACTGCAATTCTAAATCATAACAAGAAGCAACAGTGGCAATAACAAAAACCAAATCCTCTTCATCTGAGACCATTGTCCTTGTTTGAAAATACCGGACACCACCTAAATGTATTACCACAAATTGATATGATGAACTACCTGTTAATAAACAAAGGAAGTCGCCGTAAGACCTATCTGTGTTGCTGCGACGTAAAGCAAAAAAAGAAAAGAAAAAAGAAAAGTTTAACATGTTTATTAAATGTGGACACAATGTTAAATGAAACAATATTTAACATGTGGATGGTGTCACCACTTAACATTTAACATGCTGTTGTTAAATGTTAATCAGTGGAGACCGGCCTTGAGACACACATTCGAAAACATCTTAGGTAAATATTCCTATATTCTGACCCCAACTTGGCAGGTTCGATCCTGGCTCAGTCCGGTGGTATTTGAAGGTGCTCAAATACGTCAGCCTCGTGTCGGTAGGTTTACTGGCACGTAAAAGAACTCCTGCGGGACAAAATTCCGGCACCTCGGAGTCTCCGAAAACCGTAAAAGAGTAGTTAGTGGGACGTAAAACAAATAACATTAATATTATTATTAAATATTCCTATGATGTGCATTACTCTACCGCCATCACGAGTACAGAGGTAGTTCTGAGTTACATCCACAGATGGCGCTAGTATCCTCACCGGTTTGGGATATTGCATGGAGACCAATGTGGTCTAGCTTTGGAATTATCCAAGACGGACCATCATTAGTGAATACCGCGAGCGGAAGTATTCGAATACTTTTATAAGGATTCGAGATGTCTCAAGAAATTGTAAGAATCGAATTCTTCGACATTTTGGTCTCGGATACTCCCATTACTAGTCCATGTGTTATTTGAGATGGTTAACTTAGCTGATCAACACACTATATCCCACTCATCAGACATCTATAAAACATGAATGAGATAATGTACGGTAATATCGTAAGCAATTCATGGACGTTATGTTGCAGAATTATGTTTCACTGCATTATAAGAAACGTAATACTGTAGAGCTTATATGCGGACAACTAATATTGCTAACGATGTATTAGATTATTTTCTTATGATTTATCGTAACAACACAGATAATATGTTCACTATCAGCTGTTCTTGTACCTCGAACAGAAAACTACTGATGGAACTGAGATCAAAGACTTTGATGGGATAAATTTCTCCAGTCATAGTTAATCCTAGTTCAGAGCGAATTCATCTCAGATTAACGTTTATACAACAACAAAAATCCGAGTTTAGCGGGAACTGAGATCAATTTCGCCTCTGATCTAAGATCAAACGGTTGATGCAACCGACCCTTAAAATGTATCTTTTCATTTATATCAGAAGTCAAACCTCCAGAGAAACGCAACGTACAACATTTCTTCTTCTTAAGACGTTGTCTCCAAACGGAGGTAGACGATCCACAAGGCCAGCTCTGATCTTGACGTTGCAGCCATGCCATGTGAATTTATTGGAATATCTCTCAGGATCTTTAATGCAGTGGTTTCCCGTTGCCTTCTGCATCCTAATGCCGTTGACCAAACTGGTTCCTCCGCCTTTGGGAACAATTTCTTGTCCCCAGGACAATAGAGTGCCCTTACCCATATCCGCTCATCCACTCTCAAAGAGACCGTTGGCACTTGGTATAGGGGATCTCCTTATACCGGGAGATAATCGGTCCCTTCATTCGTTAGCCGCCTGCATATAAAATATTATTTTTATATGCAGTCGTTGCCCCCTCTCTGCCACGGGGAGGTGAATGTCAGGATTTCACCGTCATTGAAACAAGGACCAAATGGCATTTCCTTGTATCTCTGGTTCTTTAGAAAGGGTATAACATTTACGTAGGCAGTTTAGAATAACCAACGAGCTAGAAAGAAGACTATAGAGTGGCTAACATGGCTGCTACAGCGCTCTGGGTGGTGCCAAGGCGAAATAGCGACTCCATACTTTAAGCGCCATTCCGTTGCCTACGAGATAAGTAAAGGCCTCTGTATGCGTGGTCTTTTCAAGTACTTAATTGACAGTGTAGCAGTAGTTCAAATAGCGCCGCCAGATGTCAGCCTAGCCCTCCATTCCACAACACGATTCCAATTAGCGTTTACGAGAATAACTTGCACATAGTAGCACATTACAAAGATAAAACATTGCGTTTTGACCAGAAAAGTGATATTTCTATGACGTGTAACAAAGAAAAATAAATATATCACACAGTAATTCAAGAAGAACTCATACGAGTCAGATCGTATAATTGCGAGTGGAAAGTAGGGCCAAACTAACATGGTGACCTGAGAGTGTCTGTGCTCTTTCTTCTTCATGTCTGTATCTACCTTTCTATTCTCTATTCTATTCTACTCACACCTTCTTAAATTAAATTTCTCTTACTGTCTAGCCAACCTCTCTGCCTCGGGTAGTAAACCCTGTGCATAAACCGTTTGACCTTAGATCAGAGGCGAAATTGATCTCAGTTCACGCTAAACTCGGATTTTTTGTTGTATAAACGTTAATCTGAGATTAATTCACTCTGAACTAGAATTAACTATGAATGGAGAAATTTCTCCGATTAAACTCTTTGATCTCAGCCACCGTAGTCCCTGCCTGTCCTAAGAGGCGACTAAATCGGTCTCAGGGGCTCTAAACTTGTGAGCGTGGGTTGGCGACCACGAGATTTTAGCTGAGTCCTGGCGTTGCTTCCACTCACTTGTGCCACCTCCTCACTTGCATCTATGCTATCCGACCTCCCTTGGTCAACTCCTGTTCTTTTTTTTTACCTCGATGGTATTATAGTATTCGAGGCCTAGGGAGTCTTTCATTTTCACGCCCTTCGTGGCCCTTGTCTTTCTTTGATGCGTGGTCTTTTCAAGTACTTAATTGACAGTGTAGCAGTAGTTCAAATAGGGCCGCCAGATGTCAGCCTAGCCCTCCATTCCACAACACGATTTCAATTTCATTTATGGAAGTGTCGGATCCGTTCCATTTTTCTCTCTGATTATTATATAGAGGATGTTTGCCTAGTTGTACTTCCTCTTAAAACAATCACCACCAGTACCACTCTCTTCGCTCTACTTGCACGTCATTTGAAACATTTGTATTTGCCTGCGAGAATGCATCTTCATAGCTTCGTTTCTTGGGTAGCTTACGCCCTTGTCATGCAAATGCGATGTATACCAAGAAAGAAGCGTTGGAATTGAATTTGGAAGAAAGCGTCTGGTTTTAACAGAAATGCACGTGCTTTCAAAACGCTCACTACATACTACAGATTTCGAAGAAAGTTGTCACATGCTATTTTTCTCGTCATACCGACGTGATATAATTTTGACAAATTTTCTCGTAATTCTGTATTTAGTGGGAACTCGTGGGAAGAAATTCCGCTACCTATGTGAAGTTTACTTGTGCAGAATGGTTCCCGGCTGTAAACAATTATTTAGCACACACAATAAACATCCTGTAAATAGAATGTGTACAATAAATACTCTTCTTTTCTTTCTTCTTTTTCTACAGCTGTTTTCTACAGTTGTGATGCCGCGGGTGCGAAATGTGTCGCACATGTGGATCTGGCCCTCTTTTACGGCCCGATTCCCTTCCTGTCGCCAACCTCGTATGAAGGGATGTAATCACTATTACGGTACGAGTTTTCTGTGGGGGTTGGCAGTGTAGTATGTTGTATATGAAGAAGAAAATGTTGGGATAAACACAAACACTCAGTCCCCGAGCCAGAAGAATTGAATATGAAATGTGCGATTAAAATCCCCGACCCACCTGGGAATCGAACGCGGGACCCTCTGAACCGTAGGCCTTAATGCTGGCCATTCAGCCAAGGAGTCGGACGTTTACAATAAATACTCTCTCGGCGGTAAATATAGAACCTCGTGTATTTATATCTATGCACCAAAAATTATCTTAAACTTACATTTAAAGAGAAACTATATACTCCCTGTTACCGTATTTTTGTGGTAGGTAGAGGTGAAAGAAGGTGCGGGGGTGAACGGGTCTCAAATTACGAAATTAAAGTTAATGTAAAATTTAACAAGGTTATATTCTCTTTTCAAAATCAAGAAATAACAAGCATGGAAGGTACAGAGTAGCAAGGCAACAAAAGAGCAACAACAGTATTTACAGGCTTTTGGGCTTCGAGCCCCGAACTCACAATTCTTGAGCAGTTAGCCCAAGCTTACATGTACATAAGGTTTAACAAAGGGGCAGAAAACCCCAATCATGCCCAGGAGCACTTGCTCCAAATTACACAGTAAGACCTCCTAGAGGCACGCAGACACAAATTTCAAAAGAGCGATCCGCTCTCAAAGTTTTAAGCCTATCAAAGGGCCACACCTAACTCGACCTTCAAGCTGTCCTCTAAGGACGTAAACACAGGGGTAAAATACCCAACCTACTGAGGCCTATTAAGCGAGAAAAGGATAATTACATGGCCTCTAAAATACCAATGTGAGAGGAGGCGAACTGCACTCCTAATACATTTTGTTTTAAAACCTAATCTGGCTCTAGGCCACAAATGCAAGGGCTAATCCCATACTAAAGAGGAGACTTTAGAAAGAAATAATTTACATTACGTTAAAGAAGAATTGGTTGTGAAAAGGTAAGTTCACCTCAAAACAATATGAGTGGGAGCTCGAGAGGGTTAAGCACACTCTATCCCAATATGTAGCTTAAAAGAGAATAGATACTAAGAGTCTTTACATTTTAGGGAAAAGTTACATGGTGGAAAAGCTTCGGACCCCCCCCGAGAGTTAAACTGCTGAGCTAGCAAGAAAAGAAGTTATTATACGGCCATTACCTGGTTGTTGAACTGCTGCCCGAAGAAAGAGGCGCTTCCCGCCCCCTGCTATGTACTTTACACACTGAAAGATGGTACAGAAGTGGCGCCGAGACCCTAAAATCAGCAGTTTATATCCTCTCGCGGAAAGTTCGAGGCGTTTCAGGAAAGAAAACACCCGCCCACAATCATTTATTTGTTAGGGTTAAGCAGCATATCCAATTTGAAGAAGAAACACCTTATTGGTCATAAATTAATTAAAGAAATTCGGGATTGGCTAAATTCAAAACAAGGGGAAAGAAAGGGGTATACAGCCAACTTAAACAATACCAGAAACAAATTTAACAAGAAACAAGCTTTTGAAATAAAAATTTCTCCAAAAAACAGTTCTTTCACCTTGCACTAGGGTGCACTATTGTAGATCTTCAGTAGTGTCCTCTAGAAGAGAAAGTTCACACTTCTTACTACAAGCAAAACAAAAATACGTCGAAAATTTCCAAGTAGTGACATCTTCTGGGTAACTTGAAAATTAATACATTAGATAAAGTTCGGACTTCCTCCAGCAGAGGATTTTCAACTGGCGCAAAGTTTGAATTAGCGGCGTGGAGGTGTACCGCCCGGTACACTCCCTATAAGCTGAATGCACAAATCAACACCTTATGTAATTATTTTTAAGGTCTTCCTGACCTAAAAACTCACTAACTCAACTTTTTGCTTCAAAACTTCCATATACGTCAGTATTAAACAGTGGAGGACTAACACGAAGTCTAGCAGCGAGTCTTGAACTAGAACGTATTACGAGCTGTGTAAGCTGCCATGCGGAGGCCTTACGGTATTACTGATGACGTAGGCAACGGCCATTCATACAGGCCTAGTTTGTTCTGCTTACAGTGCGCTACTTTTAACGGATTAGATCGAATACATGTGTGCGGCATCCTATTGCATAAATTGAAGTGAAAACACAAAGGATATATCCTATTTCAAATATGATTTTTCTTTTCACTAAAGTACACAGTTTTTAGCGATTAGCAGAATTACTTTACCTGTGTAGCTCAATCCAGCATGTGTGCAGTAAGCCTACTTTAATATGAGGATTTTCAGTCCTATACCACCACTACTACTGAGCGAGTTGGCTACGTGGCTCGCGGTATAACAGCTCTTAGCTTGCATTCGGGATATAGCGAGTTCGAATCCCACTGTCGACAGCCCTGACGGATGGTTTTCCGTGGTTCTCATTTTCACATCAGGCAATTCCAGGCCTGCTGTGCCTTAATTACGGCCATTGCCACTCCCTTCGCAGTCCTAGCCTTGACCTATCCCATCCTAGCGATAAGACGTGTCTGAGTGGGTGCAACATAAGGCAAAAAAAAAAAAAAATCAGTATTACCAGAATCTCCGTGCAAAAATATCGAAGTGAATTATTCAGGAAAGTATGTGATCTAAAATCATTAACACAAGGAGGACTGCCCTCTTTTTAAACAATTATTTTAAATTGTTTATCCTACAACTTCTTGTTCCGATATTATTATTATTATTATTATTATTATTATTATTATTATTATTATTATTATTATACTGACTGACAGAGCAAATGCAACACCAAGAAGGAGTGGTCAGAACTTTATGCCAGTTGCAGGGTAGACTGACGTCACTGAGGTATGCTCATGATGTGAAATGCGCCGCTGTGCTGCGCACGTAGCGAACGATAAATGGGACACGGCGTTGGCGAATGGCCCACTTCGTACCGTGATTTCTCAGCCGACAGTCATTGTAGAACGTCTTGTCGTGTGCCACAGGACACGTGTATAGCTAAGAATGCCAGGCCGCCGTCAACGGAGGCATTTCCAGCAGACAGACGACTTTACGAGGGATATGGTGATCGGGCTGAGAAGGGCAGGTTGGTCGCTTCGTCAAATCGCAGCCGATACCCATAGGGATGTGTCCACGGTGCAGCGCCTGTGGCGAAGATGGTTGGCGCAGGGACATGTGGCACGTGCGAGGGGTCCAGGCGCAGCCCGAGTGACGTCAGCACGCGAGGATCGGCGCATCCGCCGCCAAGCGGTGGCAGCCCCGCACGCCACGTCAACCGCCATTCTTCAGCATGTGCAAGACACCCTGGCTGTTCCAATATCGACCAGAACAATTTCCCGTCGATTGGTTGAAGGAGGCCTGCACTCCCGGCGTCCGCTCAGAAGACTACCATTGACTCCACAGCATAGACGTGCACGCCTGGCATGGTGCCGGGCTAGAGCGACTTGGATGAGGGAATGGCGGAACGTCGTGTTCTCCGATGAGTCACGCTTCTGTTCTGTCAGTGATAGTCACCGCAGACGAGTGTGGCGTCGGCGTGGAGAAAGGTCAAATCCGGTAGTAACTGTGGAGCGCCCTACCGCTAGACAACGCGGCATCATGGTTTCGGGCGCTATTGCGTATGATTCCACGTCACCTCTAGTGCGTATTCAAGGCACGTTAAATGCTCACCGCTACGTGCAGCATGTGCTGCGGCCGGTGGCACTCCCGTACCTTCAGGGGCTGCCCAATGCTCTGTTTCAGCAGGATAATGCCCGCCCACACACTGCTCGCCTCTCCCAACAGGCTCTACGAAGTGTACAGATGCTTCCGTGGCCAGCGTACTCTCCGGATCTCTCACCAATCGAACACGTGTTGGATCTCATTGGACGCCGTTTGCAAACTCTGCCCCAGCCTCGTACGGACGACCAACTGTGGCAAATGGTTGACAGAGAATGGAGAACCATCCCTCAGGACACCATCCGCACTCTTATTGACTCTGTACCTCGACGTGTTTCTGCGTGCATCGCCGCTCGCGGTGGTCCTACATCCTACTGAGTCGATGCCGTGCGCATTGTGTAACCTGCATATCGGTTTGAAATAAACATCAATTATTCATCCGTGCCGTCTCTGTTTTTTCCCCAACTTTCATCCCTTTCGAACCACTCCTCCTTGGTGTTGCATTGTCACTGTCTGTCAGTGTATTATTATGGTATACTGTATTACACTCTCGTTCAAAGCAATTGGGCAGCACTTCTTCATTTAAAATGAACACATACCAGGTTATTTACCTCTATTTAAGATTTTGATGCAATATTTCCTTAAGGTAAGGGTTATTCTGCCCGAATGCAGGTCTGAACCTCCGCAGAGGTGTTCCTGAGCCGGAGTTGACGTGCGGTAGGGTGGCCAGTTCCTTTCCGCTCCTCCATTCCCTTACCCCCCACCAACAGCGCGTGGCAACCCATCCAACTCCTGACCACGCCCAATGTTGCTTAACTTCGGAGATCTCACGGGATCCGGTGTTTCAACACGGCTACGGCCGTTGGCCATATTTGTATGTATGTAGTATGTATTTGCATTTCACAGTGGAGGAAATTAGTATAAATGCACATCATTTCAGAAAAACAAATGCTGTATTTCTGACAAGTACTGCACCATGCGCAATTATTTGTCTTATATTTTGTTATTCATTTGAAAATAAGGCTTAAAAATGAATAATTCCACTCTCTTAAGGGGTGTAGGTTGATAAAAAAAAAAAGCATTTCAACAGCTGAAGCTGGCACAGGATTGGATGTGGGGAAAAAAACCCACCACAGTTAATGGAAGAGATAAGTGTGCGAGAGTCTTTCATCTGTTATTGCAACAATGTCATTTGGAAAATCCCTGTCGGGTTAAAAGAAACCACCTGTTGGTGCTTAGAAGAAGTTAGGCATCTCCATTCATCAAATTGCTAAGAAATTGTAAATTTTCCAGCTAATGCCAGCGTTTCCAATAACCGACCACTTAAAATGGAATTATGAATTTACTCATTCAAGACAGATATTTCAGGTTCCCAATAGGAATCAATATCTGTATCATCTGATGGCCTAAAAGAGTCGAAGTCTCTCACAGTGGGCGGCAGTGTCTGTGGCTCCAAGTAGTCTACGCAGTGGCCTCCACTATATGTAGAGCCCTGCGCGGACATACAAAATATTATCCGCATCAACCTTCATCCGCATATGGTTATCCGTGAGTGTTGCAACTATTTGACTATATTACACCCAGTGTATTCAAACGGATAATCTGTTAACAATACAACAGGTCTGATACCTGGCAACAGCCCCTACAGCGACATGTTTATGAGGGATCTCCTCTTGCGATAACTACCGAGACATTGAGCGGCTCTCTTTCGGAACCTTCGTTCCATCCTCTCACGAATTGCGGGGAGGCTCTTTATATATCACCATTCTTCAATACCAATGTCACGGGTCACCTCACCACAACCTAAAATAACTGCATAAAAGGTATGGATAAACACCTCACTTGCCAAGATTTCTGGACGATACACGAGTGAAAATCAATAATCATAATTATTTACGAATTATCAGCAAAATTATCCATACTGCCATACAGTTTGTACCCGCCCAGACACCAGCTTTGCGAATATGCGTATCCACGAAGAGCTGTAACTATATGTACTAGCCATGCGTCTTGGCAGGTGTGCTAGTTAACAAATGAGGAGACCAAATTGGCACACTGGGGTGAAATGCTGGCATCCAGGAATGAGTTAGCTGGAAAATTCACAATTTCCAATAACGGACCGTTTATATTGGAATCAAGCGTAATTTGGTCAGCGTAGGCTGCATTCTCAGCAGTAGATATACCTGTAAATACACTTTTCCAGCAATGCCCAAGAGAATATTTGAAGTTATTAAGATCAACAGAGATTTAACTTAAAGGATATTTTAAAAATGGTTATAGTTTATTCCCAGAAACTACGAAGGTGCCTTTAACAATCTTTCAACCCAAAACCTGTCTTTTCAGTTTTCTTGTACCTTTTCTGAAAAAAAATGTAATAATCATATTTGTCATAATTTATAATCAATATCTACCAAGGCTAAGGCAGAAATAAGTTTATGAAACAAATCAACTAGAGACATAAGCTTTTGCTGTGTCAAGAAAGCAAGGTGAAATTCTGTAAGTTTCGCAGAGAACTTTGCTACGTGTCTTCAGAAGAAAATCTCTATTGTTCACGTGGAAGACTTCTCCAACAATGAAGTTTTGAATGTAAGAACGCTTTACCGTTGGTCTACAGTAAGTGGTACTCTAATTCGCCACCAGACGGCTCACTGTAGGTTGGTATTGCAAGTGGGAGCTGACGACACCATCTAACCTCCAATTATTATTTATTTTTTATTTTTTGTTGGGGGCTTTACGTCGCACCGACACAGATAGATCTTATGGCGACGAAAGATGCTTCTAGTAACATCGTATGTGCGTTGTGAAGTCACAGCAAGGTCATCAGACGAATCAGGGACTAATGTGGTAGGGAAACAGAAATAATAAGATCAAATGCATGAAAGACTCGCAGATTAGAAGAACAGAACGAAAGTGTGTAGAAAACATGGAGGATAATGAGTACGAGTCAGAGGAGGGGCCATAATCTGTGTACACACGTTGAAAATGAAATGTCGTATGGCTTTTAGCGCCGGGATATCCCAGGAAGGGTTCGGCTCGCCAGATGCAGGTCTTTCTAATTGACACCCGTAGGCGACCTGCGCGTCGTGATGAGAATGAAATGATGATGAAGTCAACACATACACCCAGCCCCCGTGCCATTGGAATTAACCAATTAAGGTTAAAATCCCCGACCCGGCCGGGAATCGAACCCGGGACCCTCTGAACCGAAGACCAGTACGCTGACCGTTCAGCCAACGAGTCGGACTGTACACACGTTATAAAGGTATGACACTAAACACAAAGCCTGGAAGGAACCATCCGGTGGTGAGGAACGTATGAATTTGGAAAACACCGTAATAAGTAACAATAGTGAAAGGACAGGAAAGAGAACTACCTACATAAATCCTTAATAACTGACAATCACATATTACTTAATTGTCCCTGTTGAAATTGTTAGGATTTTTACATATTTCTACAGCTTCTCGTGTAATCCTAGATCTGTTGTTTTAGTGTGGGTAAGAGCTCGAACATCTTGGAACACGACATCACGACCTGTTGATAGGGTGTGTGTAACGAACTTGTCTGGTTGGTTGAGACTGATATTTAGTTTGTATTCCTTGATTCTAGTACCAATGAACCGGAATGTTCGGCCAATGTATACCTTGCTGCAAGTACAGGGGATTTTGTTCACCCCAGGGTGTGATAGTGGGAACAATTTGTTCTTGCTTTTACCTAACTGTGAGCAATTTGTTACTGTATTAAACATGGTTTTTGTATTGTGCTTGTGGAGAACCTTGGCGGCAAATTGATCTTTGGTGTTGTGAATGTATAACAGGTAGTTCCTTTAATTTCTTCTTTCAGTGGTCTCTGCTTACTCGTCCGTCTGGGTTAACGGACCCAGCAATAGCAATGGGTTGGAAATTGAAACTATTAATATCACAAGCTTAACTGGAAAAGTAGAAGATATTGTGGACACGATGATGAAAATGAAACTGGATATACCGGTACTAAGACTTGCAAAAGCATGATCGAGAGAGGAAGGTAGAAGAACGGTGAAACATAGTTGGTGTGGAGTTGAGAACAGGACTAAATGAGAAAGCGAAGTATGCAAGTGAAAGGATTTTGAAAATTAAGGAATCAATGAAAGAGGATGGGAGATCTAAATGCCCTTGTACGCATGGATAAACAAAGATAAGCTGGAAGCAGAAGGCTGAGGAACTAGACATCATATCGGGAAGGAGAAAGGCGACCAGATTTCTGTAAGCGAAACTGTTTAGTGATTGGGAAGTCTTGGTTTAAAAAAGTGTGCCAGAAGATAACTTGATTTGGAAGTGACAAAAGTCCATAGTGGATTACATGCTCTCTGACCAGGAAACTGAAACAATGCACAACCGAAGACCTTAGAGAGTAACCATCGATTGCCGGTGATGGACCTTGGAGCACCCATAAAGAGAAAAACAGAAAACCAGGAAAGACAAAGAGTATGGAAACTGACAGAGCACAACTGAGGAAGAATGCAATAAATACAGAAGCACATTGGTAGCAGCTGCAGAGAAAGTTTGTGGTAGGAATAAGCACAAATAGGTCCTATGGCGATGATGGGATATGAAAGGCCTAGCAGTGGGAAGGAAGTGGCCAGGGTTTTAAGGTACAGCCCAGCATTGTTTGGTGTGAAAATGGGAAACCACAGAAAATCATCTTCAGGACTGCAGACAGTGGGGTTCGAATCTACTATCTCCCAGATAAAAGCTCACAGCTGCACGCCCCTAACCGCATGACCAACTCGCCATTTTGACCATGACCATGAGAAAGAAGCCATTACGAAACGTGTGGTGCCACAGAAATATAAACGTACCTAATCATGGTTGGAGGTGGAAGAAGCACTGAACAAAATGAAAGGAGGGGAAAGCACCAGAGAAGGTGTGAGCGGCAAGAAAAGATGGGGAAACACTCGCTGCATAAGGTATTGCAAGTTGTGTGGAAGGAGAGAGGGACCGGGCGAGTTCGCCGTGCAGTTAGGGCTGCATAACTGTAGGCTTGCATTTGGGAGACGAGTTCGAATCCCGCTGTCGGCAGCTCTAGAGACGGTTTTCCGTGGTTTCCCATTTTCACACCAGACGAGTGCTGGAGTTGTACCTTAATTAAAGCCATTGCTGATACCTTCCCAATCCTCTTCCCATCCTTGCGTCGCAGAAAATCTTCAATGTGTTAAGAGCAACGTTAAACCACTAGCAAAAGAGAGAAGGAACGCTTAAGACTGAAAGAAGGGAATGATCACACCCATCTTCAAGGGAAATAGAAAGGATGCCTAACTGTGCAGATGTTTGAAAAAATCCTAGAGAAAGTAAAAAAGAAGAAAAAATCTGGGACAGAGTGGGAGAAGACCTGAGAAAAGAACAGTATGGCTTCTAACCTGGAAGGTCAACAGTGGACATTATATTTGCTGTAAGACAGCTAAAAGAGCGTCATTATGAATATGGGAAGGATCTGGTAATGGCCTTTATAGATACAGAGAAGGTATATGACGGTGTAAGTAGAAGCAATATATGGGAAGCACTGGAGACCATAGGCTTCAGGCTGTACACTGAGCGAAGGAAATGTACCATGGCAACAGGAATTGTGTGGAAGTAGGAGGAGAAAGAACAGATTTGTTGGAACAGAAAAGTGGCTTGAAACGAGGCTGCACACTGTCCTCTTTACTATTCATCATGGTAACGGATGAGATAATGAAAACTATAGCAAGAAGAACTGGGGAGGAAAGCATGAGTGTGATGGTTTGAACGACTTGATTGGGGAAATACGGAAGAGGAGATACAGAAACAGCTGGATACATGAGTACAAACTGTGGAAATAATTATATGGGATGAATTATTTCAGAATAAAAGAGCAAGTTTGTTGAAACATCCAGAAAAAAAGAGAGAATCTCAAATGGGATAATAATCCTCAGAAAGGAGAAATTACAAAAGGCAGGTACAAAAGGGAACGCATGAGGCAAGTGGGAGATTTCCTTAAGGACGTCGGAAGCCTGATTTCGAGCAAAAATTCCCTCAGAGAGGTAAACAGGCGATTTACCGAAATTGCTATATATTAATGCTGACATATGCAACAGAAATCTGCACCATAAGGATCGATGTGAGCAAAATGGCACACCTCTAAATGAGAAACAGTGTAGGAGTAACCAAACTGGATAAAATGAGAAATGAAAATATGAGAAAGGAAGTACAAGAACCCTTACAGGACAAGACAGACAGCAAGAACCTGATGGTATGGACACACAAAGACAATGGGAGACAAGAATAAAAATCAGCTGTATCTCGTGAAACAGATCTCTCCAGGTAGATGAATAAAGTTTGTTTCCCGCTAACAAGATGTATCTCGCACACTGGCCTTGGTATCCGTCAGCTGACACCACAGTTGTATAAACGAATACAACCTCTGGTGATGTGGCTCGGTCTTTTATAACTTTTTCTGATTTAGTTTACTCCAGAACAATGGCGATGGGAGAAATTGTGGAGATTCAGACTCATTTGTTCAAGATTAACAGGAGTACAGTGAAGTGATCTTTACAGTCTCAACTTACCGAAATGTGCTGCAGGAAAACCACCACAATGGGTTTCATATGCGACAATTGCTGTGATCTTTTAAAAACCGAGTTAACAGCAACATTAAAAAAGTAATAAATACTAAAATCTTGTAAATAGAGTGGTATTTTTCTGCCTTGAAAAATATCCTTGCATACAAACCAAGTGTGACTATTGAAATTAATGTACAACAAACTCCATGATACTACAGTCCTGTAAGGTTTTAGCTTACCAAGCGACCGCTGCTCAGCCCAAAGCCTTCAGGTTCCAAGGGGAAGCGTGATCAGCACAACGAATCTTCTTGGCAGTCATTCTTGATTTTACCAGATCGGGACACTATCTCACCTTTAGATAGCCCCTGAGTTGCTCTCAAGTAGGCCGAGTGGACATTGAACCAGCCCTTATATTCAGGTAGCTGACCAGTAATCAAACCCAAATCTCCACGTAAAAAGTAGACTCGCTACCCCTAGACTGCAGTGCCGCCTTGACTGTTTAAAACCTTGAAAATATCTAGTCTCATTTTCATACCTGCCAACTTTACAAAACCAAAAATCAGGAGATTTTGATATGAAAATCAGGAAAAATCAGGAGAAATAAGGAGATACAATGGGTCAAAACTGCTTATTCTACATGTCTTGCGCAATACAATACTATGATATAACACTTATTGTCTCAAAGCCAGACTGTTGCTATAACGAGGCTACATGGCTGAAAATAACACCTCTATTACCTCTCAGGAAGTATGCGAGTGTGATGATCGGTCTATGATAAGCCTTTCGAAAATAGTATGAACTCATGCTCCACACGTATGTATCGGTCATGCACTTAAATGCCATTACTTAGCAAATGCATAGATTAATATATTGCATCAAGCGCCCGCGCAATTGTGCGAAGCGCAATGCTATTTGTACCAAATAACTAGCCGTTGTACCCAAGCTTCGCTACAGAATTCTCAAAAGACTGTCCTTATAGTTTTCCCAACTGAAGTCAACATAGGTCGTTACAATGATGTCACGAATGTCACGATTAAAAGTAATGCTGTCATATGAAATATTCGATAAACTGAAAAACAGCATATTTTCTCACTTTTAAAGGAAAGCACCACAGTGTCGATCTAAAAGTTCAAAGTTCCAGAGCTAGAATGACCAGGCCGCAGACAGCCACTAACACTCCTGTCATTAATCCACTTAAGATGATACTTGTTGTTTAAAGGGATATAACATCTAGGTCATCGGCCCCTAATGGTACAAAAAGTAATGACAATTTAAAAGTCTAAAATCATCCACTGACCAGAAATCAAAACGTGCTGTTCCTCACATAGTGGCTACTAACTATAGGCAAGGCAGACCCGTGGTGTCGCTCATAGAGTGGTACTAATCACAGGTACTGTAAAACTCACCCTGATTCACACGCTGTTGCTACTAATCACAAATCTATTGTGTACCTAACATAGTGGTACTACGCGCAAGTATAAGCCACCCAGCGTGGTGGTACTAATAAGTAGTCTCATGGTTCTAATTCAAACGTCCCTAGGTCACCCCTTTTAGTCGCCTCTTACGACAGGCAGGATATACCGTGGGTGTATTCTTCGTCTGCGTACCCCACACACAGCGGGGTGTGTTTGGTCCACGAGAGCTATTTTATTTCGCTCAAGTCCGCGGGCAAGCCGGTTAGGAAACCCCTATCCGCCACCTGGAACGCACCACGCGGTAGTATTACCTCTCCCCCTGCTACTCCAACGTAGTAGGTTCGTGATAATTCCATTTAAGTGTGTACACTGCTCATTCCAAACAATGCCTCAGAAAAGATCGAATAGCTGGAATACTATGATGATCCAGTGTGTTGCGTACCAGTAGTATCAGAAAATTTATAACCAGAGGAATGGCATGCTAAAGATGATAGAGATCTAACTCCCCAGCTACTTCCCACCAATATTCAAGCAGGCTGTTATACTAGGTATATCTATTGGAGATAAATGGCAGCAGAATACATAAAGCACGTCACAACAAACAATGGTCAATGTAATGTTATTGTTGATCAATTTTATGAGCTGTTTATATTGCAGGCTTTCACATTTAGTTTTCTTCCGACTCAGTGATATTAGAGCATCCAATGTAAGGTGAGTCGTCCTTCCGACTCAGTGATATTAGAGAATCCAATGTAAGGTGAGTCGTCCTTTCTTTTATGACTCCCTTTTATGTTACTATTCAAGCGGTCGTTCATTCATGACTCTTTTCTCATTCTCATAATCATCTTCACATTATTATAGTCAGTATGGTAAAACTGAATAAGACATAAATAATCAGAAATTGTACTCTCTATAACTCTTGTTATGCAGTACTTTTCGATATGACCAATTAGATAGGTAATTGAAAAATAAATTTTGTCACCTTCCCCTAAACTACCATTTCGAACAGGGTGAATAAAATTATTTGTAGCGTGGACTGTAGTTCCTTATTCCCCGACTTTACATACCGATTTTCGTTAAATTCTGTTCACCCAATTTCTCGTACCTCGGCGCTGATATGGACTTAGCAACAAAAATCCAAATTCATGAATATCTCTGTTATCATACCTGGTACGGTAAAATGTATAGGACAAATGATAGGAAATTTAATAATATATAATTTTAATTATGTACTATTTATCGATAGGACCAATATGTCAGAATTAAATTTTAGGCCTTCCCCTAAACTACCATTCCACTCAGCGTGAACACAATTATTTATGATCTAGATTGTAGCGACTTATTCCCCGACGTTATATACCGATTTTCATTAAATTATCTTCAGCCGTTTTCTCGTGATGCGCGTACATACATACATACGGACAGTACAGAAAATTAAACTAGCATTTCTCCTTGTTACTATAGTCATGACCGGTACAGATAAATAATTCTTTAT
Source organism: Anabrus simplex (assembly GCF_040414725.1). Lineage (NCBI taxonomy): Eukaryota > Metazoa > Arthropoda > Insecta > Orthoptera > Tettigoniidae > Anabrus > Anabrus simplex. The sequence goes on from NC_090269.1 coordinate 240,076,854, forward strand.
ACTAGTGATGGGCAACGCTCTCGTTCGAGACTCTCGCGAGAATCTCGAGACCGATTCTCCTGTATTGCGAGCTGTGCGTCGTCACAGTAACTACGAGTGTAAGCTTGGTAGTATACCATCAGCAGTTCTCATATGGAAATTGCGTGCCGATAAATGTTACTAAAAGCCTGGGAAAGTACTGCGTTTTGAACTGTGAGCCCCTTAATACCATTAACGAAAGTGAAAATTGAATGTCAGTACAGTATCTAAAATTGTTCACAACTTATTTGAGGTGGACATCTTAGCTGAATAACCCTGTATAATTTGTGAATAACTGCAGATAGCATGTACACCTACTTGCATACTAAAGGCGTGCACTATTCGAACTGGAGACGAGGAAAGATATGCTTTGCTACATATGCAACCACCATTACACATGAGTGGAACGTGTAATTTAAAATGCCTGAGTATGCTCCAGTTCTTTCGAGAGGGGTGATGGGCATCGCTCTCGAGACCGATTCTCCTATGCTGCAAGCTTTGTGACGTCCCAGTAACTACGAGTGTAAGCTTGATGGTATATCACCAGTTCGCATATGGAAACATGTCTGCCAATACATTTTGTCAAAAGCCTAGGAAAGCACTGCATGTTTAATTATGAGCTCCTTAATACCATTAACGAAAGTGAAAACAGAATGTCAGTATCTTAAACTGTTCACGACCGATTTCAGGTGGACTTCTTAGCTGAATAACCCGTGTAATTTGTTAATAACTGTATATAGGATGTACACCTACCTGGATACCTCGCAGTTGTCGTCGATTGGGTAGCTTCTTGTGATGCAGACCGGCCCGGAGTTGTTTTGTGACGATTCCTCTTCAGCGATAGTATGTGGGCTGTGTTATGTGACATCTCTTCAAAATAACCGACATCCACGACTTACGTTGCGTTTCGGACATAGGCTTCAATTTGCCGCGTACAACTGGACACAATTACACATTGCACCGTCATATACCGAAATACCTAATTATGACGCGAATACTATATAACATTGTAAGGAATTATTTCTTTCGTCACCAAAATATCGGTAAACACAAGCAGTGGTCATATGATATTGAATGTGGGGTCTGATAACGATGCACACCTACCTGTCGAAAGAATTGGAGCATACTCAAGCATTTTAGATTACACTCGTGCGTAATGGTGGTTGCATATGCAGCAAGGCGCATCTTGCCTCGTCTCGAGTTCGAATATGCACGCCTCTAGCATCCAGGTAAGTGTACTGAGCCGTATCCTGCCGGCCCATAAGAGATACTCGGATTATTATTTGACATAATATATAAATTTTATTGATCTAAATTGCAGTCATATATGGTAAAGTAAAGAATCGCAAAATAGCTGAGACCGGAAGTCGATACAGACATCAAGTCGCTGGATATTGCCCAATACTTCCTCGGGACCTTGAGAATGGCTTAGCGTCACCAAGCGTTGGCACAGCTCGGCACATGTACAAGATGCTGACCAAGCGAAATATTCAGCCAATGAGAACGTGAGGATATGGCAAACATGGAGTCTACATAGCGCGAAGTCATAATCCCAGGTTGACCAACGTGTACAGTTGCTTGAGATAAATTCTGTTATTTGGCGGGTTTCCACAGGTCTATACGTGAAATATAATCAGGAATACGGTATAAAAATTATAGGAAGAAATTTGATATAATCTGAACTGTGTTTTATTGATCTGTTATAATTTATATTGTGTCATTATAAATGGCAAGCATTCTGATTGGTGGTTTGTCCAGACAAGCGGGAAACCCATAGTTGCAACGGCGTTACCTACGTTTCCTTAGCACCCCAAGCTCTGGAGAGTGTCACTCTGATCGTGGATACTGACGTGAGGTGGACGTTGTTCGATGTGCTCCGAGAATGGTACTTAAAAGTTGCCACGTGAATATATCATTAACAGAGTATGGTTAACCCGCCAATTCACGGGTTGGGTCTGTGAGACCCATGCGCTGGTATTTCCAGCATTTTCTGATAGACGGTGATAGCTGCATACTTCCGGCTTCTGCTACATTCCTTTTATCACCGGTGTAGTATTCCTGCAGACGAACATGGAAGTGATTGCTTTAGTATGTGAGCAGTGGTAAGTTAAAGTGCTCTGTGGGCCTGTGAGACCCAACCCGTGCAGTCGTGTAAGCTTTTTTTATCATAAGCATTTTAGTCTTTCCATATTAACCGTGTACATAAAGAAGATTATGGGGTGATTATTACTTAGCGTCTTGTCCAAATCCGTGGTTTAGCTAGCCTGGCTGTCTTTCACCTTAGTTCCTTGGGTTTTAAGTACAGAGGTGACACAGAAAATGGGTTGACCTAGGTTAATGAGTTCGTTTCTTCGTAGGTCTAAGAAAAAGGAGTGTTATGATGTCAGCAATCCACGTGATATGGAACGAGTTGCCGCATTATTGGAGGAACCATTATCAGAAGATGACATTTACTGTGGTTTTCCTCTCATCGATACACAGCGATGATAAAACTGAGGAAAGTATAGAAGGAAAGAGGAAGCCTGTAATAGTCACATTCTATAATTCATGTAAGGGTGGTGTAGCCTGTGTAGACGAAAGGACGGCTCGAAACACCATAAGCTGGACAATGGTCGTCTTCTATGCGTTGCTGAATATTACAGGCTTTAACGAATATTTAATATTCAGAGCCAACAACACTAACTCTCCAGACGCAAGGAACAAAATAATTTTTTTGAAGAAACTCTTGTTTCTTCTAACTGAAGAACAAATAAGAGAAAGAGGTGTCTCAAGATATCTTCCTAAGAGCATACGCGATACTGCAAGAAGGATATCTGGCTTGACAGCAGAAGCAGGGCGTGAAAATACAGAAAATAAAAGAGGACGTCGTGCATACTGTAGAGTTAGAAAAGACCCGCTACTCGTGCTGTTTGTGCAGAAAGTAAATGTATCTTGAATCCTCCGTATTTGTGTGCAGTGAATGTAAAGCTGAAATTTGAATGTTCCAGTGAACATTCTGGATCGTGAAGATTAGATTATGACGATTTCATAAATTTTGACTTGATAAGTTCTGAATTTTGTGATCAAATAAAATATTGTGTGTAAATTTGCAGTGGTTAGAGAATTGCTTTGTAAAATGTTAAGTAATTGTTAATCATCAAAGGTTTTGTGACAGCAATGTGTTTATGATGTTATCGGAATAGGATGGAATGAATACTGAAAATAAAAATATATTAGCATACTATAAAAAAGAAATATGATGATGGGTCTGTGAGACCCAACCCGTTTACTCATGAAACTTTTTGTGACCCGTGCACTGGCGGGTTAATAAGACCAATAAACAGTGTTTCAGTCGTGCAGTGGAACAAAGTAACTGATGCAGAGTTAATTGCAGATTATATTATCGCAAAGTTCACTACCAAAATATAGACGGTGATAATTAACCGCAGTGTAGAAAGTGCAGGAGAGACGTTCCATTGTCTCATATTTCGTGTTGGTCGCGTTTCGCGAGGAACTCTCGATTCGTACCGCGTGCCGCTCTCAAAAACTGTGTACATAAATACACTGTAAATTTTACATTTGATGGTTTATGTGTCAGTGTGTTTGGCTGAGTTTGTAGCCACAATAAGGGTTGTTCGGCACGTGCAGAATTGAGCGGTGAAGAGATATTCATCCAAAGCCTTCTGTGTTGCAGTGTTCAATAACTATGGAAGAAGGGAGTGTATTTCTACGTGTTGAAGCAGTGATAATCATGGAGTAGACACCCAGTAAGGCAGAGATGTGAGCTGCTGCCATGTATCCAGAGAGTCGTCCAAGATAAGGTGCATGTGTTAATTATGGAATGTTATATGGGTTATGTTCAAATTCTAGTGCAGTTTAGAATAGAGATTTTATTTAACGTAAAGTAAGCCTAACGGCATGTGTTTGCTTCACGTTTATATTCTTGTATATACGGATAAAAGAGAAATGCATGTTCTCTTTATTTTTATTTTTGACTAGATAGTTGGGATAATGAGGGATTTGTTAGGATTATTTTGTTGTTTATTTATGCATGATAATTTAGTTTAGTTTTATTCCGCTCTTTTCTTGTATATTAGTGCTAGGAGGATTAGATTGACAAGTTCATCCAATTTTCAAAGTTAAACACTTGCTACGTTATTTTATTTTGGTCATTTAGAGAGACAGTAACAGTTAATTGCATGATGCATGGTATTTCAGAAGCTGTACGTAAGGAGCTGCATAACATCGTTGAAGGAATAGGATCTTCGAATTTAGATTGGAATCTGTTTTTGTCCAATGATTTGCACAGGAAACGAACCGGGTCTCATAATGTAAAAGGCTGATGTGATTTGTGAGAGATATGAGAAGTTATAATGCATGCGGAGTTATAAAGTGATGATGCAGGCCGATTGCATGCCTTATAAGTGAAAGAATTATGTGCAGTGGATATGTATCTGCTATTGTCTTCTGAGAGAATATTAGTTATCAGAATTGACGGAATTGATTCCAGACCAATGAGTCTGATGTGTGTTAAATTGTCAAAGCATGCTAGGAAGGAATACGATTATACGCGAGTTTCCGTGTAGCCGACGAAAGATGATATATCATGGCAAGCTGATATATTGGCCGTGTTTCTTAGACGGCGTGTATGAGATGGTATTTCCGTGTTACAATCTTGGCAAACAGAATCCAAGCCTTAGTACAGTGTTGAGTTCCAACATTTCCTTTCAGCTCACAGCACACCAGGAAATACATGACGGATGATCGCGCTGTTAAGTGCGCAAATGCAGCAGAAGAAGGCAATGTTGCCCATTGCTTTCTACATGATATTGATGGATAATTATATGTTTTCCCTTACAGGATGGTGTTTTATGATGTTTCATGTTGTTTGAATATGTTGTCTTGTTGTTTAATGGGGAACAGCCCGAGTACTGAGTTATATTGATGGTCAATCTAGTTCTCACTAGATCCTTTGTGGTGAACCGCGATTCACGTAGAATCTGTGTAGTATGTAAGACTTTCTCTTTATCCGATGTAAATAGATGTGTTATTTTGCTTATTTTTGTTCATTGTAAATATAGCGTAGGGGAATGCTACTAGTATTTTTTTCATAATTCGTATCATGTCCCATTGCGTCTTAATTTTTCTTTTACCGAGCTCGATAGCTGCAGTCGCTTAAGTGCGGCCAGTATCCAGTAATCGGGAGATAGTGGTATCGAGCCCCACTGTCGGCAGCCCTGAAGATGGTTTTCCGTGGTTTCCCATTTTCACACCAGGCAAATGCCGGGGCTGTACCTTAATTAAGGCCACGGCCGCTTCCTTCCAATTCCTAGCCCTTTCCTATCCCATCGTCGCCGTAAGACATATCTGTGTCGGTGCGACGTAAAGCAAATAGCAAAAAAAAAAAAAAAAATAATTCTTTTATCATAGTTTTTCTTTTCATCGTAACTTTCTTTTATATTGTAATTTTCCTTTAACGTTTAATCTTGCGACGACTCTAAATTAAATTACACAATGCGATATTTTCAAGTGTCACTCCATCTGAAATAAATACGTATCACTATATGCGTACATATGTTACCATATAACATGAACAATGGACAAGCAGAAGATTATTTCTGAAAGTATGCAAGTATTCAATGTTGTGCTTGATACTTCATTTCACTTTTGTTTCTTTGAACAATTAACGTAGTTAATGTCCAGTTATTTCTTTAATTTTGAGATTTTTGTAATGAAATTTTATTATTTGATTTTCGAGTAGTATGATTCGGGTATATTTATGAATGAACTCATCCTACCCCATATTATTGTTTCTCATTCGAGTTATACCTCCATTATCCTGTCATTTACTTATATTTAAGTTTAGAACTTCGACTTTTAGCCTGACCAAATGACGACCACCCCACTCTCTGCCCAACCCTGAGTTAGTCGGATGTTCATACAGGAATGGAGGCATCGTCCTAGAGGGTATTTACCCCTGGGTATGGTACAGTACCTACAGTACCCGTCAGTTTCTGTACTTAGCCTATTCATTCGCATACTTGCGCTCCATGTAATGAGAGAATTAGTGATGGGCAACGCTCTCGCTCGATCCTCCTGTAGTGCAAGCTGCGCGACGTACCAGTAACTACGGCTGTAAACTTGATAGTATATCATTGGCAGTTATTGCGTGAAATAACGTTCTCATATGAAAACGTGTGAGCCAATACATTGTCAAAAGCTTGGAAAAGTACTGCATGTTCAACTCTGAACCTCTTAATACCATTAACGAAAGTAATGGAAATACTTAAACTGTGTGTGAATTAGTGTATAATGATGCTGGGTTTAGAAAGTTAAACTCGTAGTATTTCTTGTCATATTTTCTTTCGTTGTTGTTGTCGTTATAGTTGTAGGGTAATGATAGTTTAACTTCACTTTATTATCACTTCTAATGTTAAGCTAGTAGAAAGCTCAACCTGTAGTATTGTAAGCGGTAATGTTAAGCACTGGAAATACTGAATTTGTGCATGATGATGCTGGATTTAGAATGTTAAATTAGTAGTACTTCTTGTAATAATTCCTTCCCATGGAATTGCTTGTTGTTGTTGTTGGGTAATTATGCTAACTTTACATATGACGCGAATACTCTATAACATTGTAAGGAATTATTTCCTTCGTCACCAAAATATCGATAAACACAAGCAGTGGTCATAATATGATATTGAATGTGGGGTCTGAAAACAATGTACACCTACCTGTCAAAAGAATTTGAGCAAACTCAAACATTTTAGATTACACATTCCACTCCTGCGTAATGGTGGTTGCATATGCAGCAAGGTGCATCTTGCCTCGTCTCGAGTTCGAATACTGCACGCCTCTAGTATCCAGGTACGTGAGTTATGTATCCCGACAACTAGTGTCGAGTCCAGGACTTTCACAGTCCAGAATTTGGGATTTTAAATATATATTATAAACTAAGACCATACTTGGTCGTTTCACGAGGAAGTAAAATTATATTGCTTCACATTATTTCACTTAGGAAACGCTCTCCAAGAAACATGGGTTTCTTGAGAATAACAAACTTTGACAATAACAAGATTACCCTCCTTTTCTGAGAAAATATGTGTTGTTCAGATTTGGTGGCACTCACGACTTACTGCAATATTTCACAAGTGTGTTGCAATATTGCTCAACTATACGTCACCAACCCATCTTGTCAAAAACATGTAAGATTGTTTTCCAGTGGACTGACACGTGATTGTAACCTGAAAGCTAAGCATATAAAACCAACAGTCTCATAAGACTTATCACTCATTCGTCAACCAGTCAGCTACAGACTAGTAAGCTCTCAGGCTTCGCACGTCTCGGATCACGGGTTCGATCCCTGATCATAGTAGAGATGTAATTAATCTACAGTTGTACATAGGAATAATCAGCTAAGTTAATAAACAAGTAACATCAAATTGTCTTCTCATTTCGATTGAATAGATAAGGCTCAGCGCGATATTGAACTATCGGAACCTGATAGCTCAGTACCTGTAAAAATATAAATGTTGTTGAGCTACAAACTTAACTGGGGGCCTGCGTCCGGGATGGCTAATGATTATTCACAATAATCTACGAGTAAGGTGGTGAAGTTTACTGACAACCTCACAAGGAGGCTTTTCGTGACTTTGCTAGCGACACCAAATTAGCCATTCGCAACACTGAGAAATCTATTCATCGGAAGCCAAGCTGCTCTGAAAGAAGTAGAACGACAACTCCGCCAGGGGCCTTTCGACTACTTCATCATCGCAGACTGTCGGAGGCGAGCGACAACTCCTCAAGGAAGGGGCCTTTCGACACATCCGCCTACTGACAACGCCTGTCGACCTGCTGGAACCGACAACGCTGACCAGGCGCCTTTCGGACCATCACGACGACCAGAGAAGACACCCGACTTCCACAGCTCATGCAGGATGCAGTCAACGCTGATCATCTTTTCATGCCTGTAAGTCTACTACAAATATCTTATTTGTGAGCCTGAATATTAATTAGCTTGGTTCATTTCATGTGTAACAAACGAAGCCAGCGAATGAGCACTAAACAAAACTAATAATAATTTCTTGCCTTTCATATTAACGTGAATATAGTGTAGAATCTATAAGACCTTTCGCTTGTCACAATTAATTGAATTAATAATCATTTAAATATTTATTATATTTATTCATTACTAATAAGCTCAACATGTCAGAAACAGAGCTATTATCAAAATTTGAATACGCGCAAATTCAATTACTACCGGAATTTAGCGGCAGTTCATCTTGCAGTCTAGATTATTTTATAGCAAGATGTGAATCTTTTCTAAACACGCATAAAAGAGCTGCCACAGCTCCCAATGCGGCCATAATTAATGACTTTCTTTTTAATGTAGTTAAAGCCAAATTAAAAGGAGAAGCATGCAGCATCTTAGACTTAGACGCTAACAGTAATTATGAGAAATTTAAAGAAAAACTCATAAGAAAATATGGTAATGTCAAAGATGAAAGACTCTTGGTTCAAGAGATCTCGAATTGTTACCAGAAACGGAACGAGTCGTATACAGAGTATCATGACAAACTGGACACATTGACTCTTCAATGTAAAAGTTTGTGTAAAATAAACTATCGGGATCATCTTCTAGAATTAAAACTTCGAGAATTAGAAGACTTGAGTTTGACCACATTCAAAGCCGGTATCTTAGAACCTTACCGTTCTTTCTTAAGATACGCACACATTACAGACCTAAATCAAGCGCTCAGACTTTGTCGATCTTTTGACAATGACAGGGCACATGAGAGTTACATGGATCAGTTGAGAGGAACACCAAAGTTACCTCCTAACAGATTTCAAAACACTCAGCCAGTAAATTACACAAGACACAACCCATTCATAAATCACAACATTAATACCCAAGAAAGACCAACTAATCAATTCATACCTCAGAATCAACCTAACCGATCATTCTTTAATAACAATCCAAATCAATCTAACTTCAAACCTTTCCAGCCTACAAAGCAACAACCTTTTAAATCCACAGCTCCAACGAATCGTCCTTACCCTACTCCAAATAACATTGGTAGACGTTTCACTCCTACTAACCACCCAAACCAAAGCTTTCCGCAACCTATGTCTGGTGTTTCAACCGTTAGAGGAAATGTAAATTCTCACATGGAACCACTTGAAAATACACAGCCAGAAGAATTATATTCCGTAGCAGGAATATTTCAGCAAGAAGATGAGTTCGACCCTCAGTCAGACTCACCTAACTTTTCAAATGAATATAGCATTGAGGTTAACTCTCCCTACTGTTCAAATGAGTACGACAATGAAGAACAATGTCAGGATTTTCGTATAACCCAGTCATCCAAGTCGAAGACTTAAACAATATTTGTAATACTCCCAAATTACCATTTATCAACCTATTTGGACTAAAAATTTTGATTGACAGTGGTGCTTGCAATTCAATCATGAATCCGTCAATAGCACATACATTATTTTCAGATTTTATATTCAAGGACCCATTTTGCATACAATCGGTTCACTCTGAAACAATAGGAGAAGACAATGTCCGATTTCCTATTTTTTCCGAATATAATATTGACACCCCTGTAAATTTCAGAGTTATGCAATGGCATAATTATTTCGACGCATTAATTGGTACTGCTGATTTTGCCCGATTAAGAGCAAAAATCGACTATGCATCGAACCTAGTTGTTCTAGCCAACAAAGACATACCTTTTCACTTTCACTCCTCCAATAAGCAGAAAAGTTTTCAACCAACATTAGATGCGCACACTACTGCTATTCCAGTCAATATTCAACAAGGAGACGTATACGTTCCTGGGTTCGAATATGATGGAAAGTATTTTTCAGATGCAATTTTATGCGCTGAGGACTACCATGTTCTTTATCCAACAAACACCCAATTGAAACAAGAATTCACTGAACCTATTTTAGTTGAACCTTTAGACAATATAATTATTCAACCATTAGAAATAAATTCAATCACAGAAAGAGACATTAACGAATATCTTCGTACCCAACACATGAACGATTTAGAAGACCAGGCAATTCGAAGCGTATGCTCTGAATTCTCAGACGTTTTCTACTACCCAGGATGTGACTTGACATTTACTAGTGCAGTAAAACATTTCATCCGCACTACAGATGAAGATCCGGTACATCAAAGGAACTATAGGTATCCACCCACATTAAAGAAATTACTAAATGACGAAGTAGAAAAGCTACTTGACCAAGGAATAATCACGCATAGTGAATCTCCATATTGTAATCCTGTCTGGATTGTACCCAAGAAGCTAGACGCTTCAGGGGAAAAGAAATGGAGATTGGTTTTAGACTTTCGACAGCTAAATAGAAAGACGATCGAGGATAAATATCCCCTCCCAAGAATAACAGAAATTTTAGACAACCTCGGTCATTGCCAATATTTCAGTACTTTAGATTTAGCCCAGGGATTTCACCAGATAGAAATGGATCCCCGGTCTATAGAGAAGACTGCTTTTACTATTGACAATAGGCATCTAATGTTCAGAAGAATGCCATTTGGTCTTAAAAATGCTCCAGCCACTTTTCAGCGTGTAATGGACAATGTCCTACGTCCCTTTTTGTATAAATTCTGCTTTGTGTATATTGATGATATAATCATATATAGCAAATCTCTAGACGAGCACATGCAACACTTAACTCTTGTGCTGCAGAAATTAAGGGAAGTAAATCTCAAGATACAACTCGACAAAACGGAGTTTCTCCATAAAGAAGTCGCCTTTCTTGGACACGTTGTATCACGAGATGGAGTAAAACCGAATCCTGAAAAAATCAGAGTAGTCAAAGACTACCCTATTCCGAAATCTACCAAGGAAATTAAACAATTTCTTGGCCTAGCTGGATTTTATAGAAAATTCATAAAGGATTTCGCGAAAGTAGCACAACCCATGGTTCGCTACCTAAAGAAAGGAACAAAAGTCGACGCAGAAAATGCTGAATACAAGTCCGCATTTAAAACTCTTAAGACCCTTTTAATAAATGCTCCTGTGCTAGTCTACCCAGACTTCGAAGAAGCATTCACGTTAACTACGGACAGTTCAGATTTTGCTCTGGGAAGCGTTCTGTCACAGAAAGGACACCCCATAGCGTACTACTCGAGAACCTTAAATCCCGCAGAAAGAAACTACTCCACAATAGAAAGAGAGTTACTCGCTATCGTAGATAGTAGCAAACATTTTAAGCCCTATCTATGGGGACGGCACTTCCAAGTAGAATGTGACCACCGCCCGCTACAATGGCTCTTCACTCTGAAGGACCCAAGTTCGAGACTTTATCGATGGAAGATAAAACTCGGAGAATTTGACTTTGACATTAAGTACGTCAAAGGCAAAACTAATTATGTAGCAGACGCACTCTCTAGAGTAGAAATAAATGCAAATGATGAAACAGTTTCCAATGCAGCTATCCCCGGAGATGATGCATACCAGAATGAATTGGACAATGAAACTATACACTCCAACCAAGAAGACCCCATATTTACATTAAAATCATCTGAACGAAATCTGAATCAGAATCGTAATCAGATCATAGTTAAATATGGCAATTCTCCTAAGATTCTTGAACAAAAATTATTCAAGAAATATACACGGCACATTATGATCGTTACACGAAATAATTTTCAGAAAGATTTGAGTGATCAGCTACTCAAAATAATTGTCACATCTAATAAGTATGCTACTTATTTCGATGACATAACTCTAGAAATCCCCTTTATTAGAGCATGTCAGAAATTATTTACTTCTGAACTAATTATCATTAGATCATGCAAGTTCTTGGAAGACATTGAATGTCCAGAAACTCAGAGGCAATTAATCTTGCACTATCATTCTGAAAATCATAATGGTATCGTAGAAACCTATGAACACCTTCGAACTAAGTACTATTGGCCACACTTACGTGAGCACATTAGAACACTGATAAACCAATGTAATCTTTGCCAGAGAAACAAATATGAGAGACACCCTAACGAAGTAGAGAACCAAGGTCCCATAACAGCGGATCACCCATTTTCGCAAGTGCACATTGATACGTTCCATTTTGAACAGAATCGCATCTTAACTGTGATAGATGTATTTTCAAAATACGGACAAGCATATGTACTGCCGAATGGCACAGCTTTAGCCGTGCTAAGTCAGTTACAAGTATATTTCTCACACCATGGGTTTCCAAAGAAAATTACCCATGATCAAGGAGGAGAATTCGAGAACAAGGTCATTAAAGAATACTGTAAAGCCACAAATATTGAGTACCACTCTACCACTCCTTTGAATTCTTCATCTAACTCTCCAGTAGAAAGATTCAATTCAACCTTGCTTGAAAAATTACGTATTTCAAGAGACTCTGATAAATTCACTCCACTCTCGGAACTTGTAACCACAATAATCATAAATTACAATTCCTCAATCCATTCCACAACTAAACGACCTCCATTTAACGTTCTCTATGGTCCTTACTACCAAGCGTTAGACCATACCTTCTCACCCTCTCCTAAAATCAATGAGTATATTGAAAGACAAGGAAATCAGTTGAAAATTCTAAAAGATAGTTGCACTAAACCTAACACTGACACTTTTGATCATACATACAAAATTAATGACACTGTGTATGTATTAGATCCACTCACTAGAAACAAGAAATCAAAAAACCTGTACAATGAAGGTGTAATAACCAAAATTGAAGAAAACAGGGTACATTGTAAAATGAAAAATGGTAAAATACATGTAAGAAATTTCCGGGACATAAAACCTAAAAGAAGTATTCTTACACTTCCAGGTTCCTCCTCGGATACGGCTCCATCCTCACTCAGCCCATAAAAACCCAAGGATTTTATGCTGACTCAATGGGACCTGCCACAATAATTAACGATTACCACAAGTTCATGTTTCATTTTGATCTCAATAGTTTAAGAGAATCTTATAATAATATTCGCAACACTGTTACAAGCCTAATATCTCGAAGTAATAACACTTTCCCTTATTTAATGTCCGAATTAAATGAAGCCATTAAGGAAGCAAAGAAAGAATTAAATAAAATATTACCTAACACACCTAGGACTAAAAGAGGTTTAATAAATGGCTTAGGTACCGTGATCAAATTCATCTCTGGAAATTTGGATCAGAACGATTTAGACAACTTGCAAAGTCAAATAGAATCATTAAAACAAAGTCATAATAATGAAATTAAACACATAAATAAACTTGTATCATTTGCTAACTCAATTACTCAAAAATTCTATGATGAAATGAACCATGTCAATGATAATATGAAGGTAATCCAAGGTATCTTACAGGAAGAAGACTTCAAGATAAATATATTGGAACATTTACAATACGTGTTACTGTGCGCGAGTAAATTTAATAAAATTGTGCGAGTGCTGCAAGAAACCATCAATTTATCATTTAATGAAATGACCAATTAAAAAATCTTTTCACAAAGAGACCTATCAAATATAATAAATCATTTAATATCAATATATCCCACTAAGACTTTGATTCATACTGATCAATACCATCAAATCGAAAATCTTAAATTATCAAGAACGCAAGTTCTCATGATGGACAAAGAAATGATTGTGATTCTTGCTATGCCAATCACAGATGGAAATCAGTATCAAATGTATTCAATTTCACCTATGCCTAGTATTAACAATCTTGTATTAATTCCTTCAGAAAGATACTATTTACAAGGTTCCACCTTGAAATGGTCAAGTGTACCTTGTATTAAGAATACTCAATCTTATGTATGTATATATTATAATGTCAGAACCACTAAGTGTAATCTAACAGACACTTCAGGATGTGAATTTGCTTTTGTTAACAATGATGTACAATTATTTCAACCCTTAAACAGGGAACATATTCTCTTTTTTAGCAAAACCCCTCAGGTTATTTTGCAGACATGCCAAGATTTTCAAAGAACTATCAAGCTATCCGGACCAAATATTATATATACCAATGAATCCTGCCCTATTTCCAGCATGAGTATAACCTTGCAACAGCATCCAACAAATTATGTATACTCATTCCCACTCATATCAATCCAAGACGAACCCTATGTAAGGAATGAAATAAAATTCCATTTCTCCCACCTCGATGTAAAGAAACTGAAATCAGACCTGACACCTGTTCCAAAAGGTAATACTACTACAAAGCATTTTATATATACGACTGTAATTTTTATAATAAGTATATTGTGTATTATTTCGTTAATCTTTAGGAAAAGACTGTATCAACTATGCAATCTATGTAAAAATAAGAAAGATATTACCGAGGACGGTAATAAGCAACTGACGGTGGAGGAGTTATGTATCCCGACAACTAGTGTCGAGTCCAGGACTTTCACAGTCCAGAATTTGGGATTTTAAATATATATTATAAACTAAGACCATACTTGGTCGTTTCACGAGGAAGTAAAATTATATTGCTTCACATTATTTCACTTAGGAAACGCTCTCCAAGAAACATGGGTTTCTTGAGAATAACAAACTTTGACAATAACAAGATTACCCTCCTTTTCTGAGAAAATATGTGTTGTTCAGATTTGGTGGCACTCACGACTTACTGCAATATTTCACAAGTGTGTTGCAATATTGCTCAACTATACGTCACCAACCCATCTTGTCAAAAACATGTAAGATTGTTTTCCAGTGGACTGACACGTGATTGTAACCTGAAAGCTAAGCATATAAAACCAACAGTCTCATAAGACTTATCACTCATTCGTCAACCAGTCAGCTACAGACTAGTAAGCTCTCAGGCTTCGCACGTCTCGGATCACGGGTTCGATCCCTGATCATAGTAGAGATGTAATTAATCTACAGTTGTACATAGGAATAATCAGCTAAGTTAATAAACAAGTAACATCAAATTGTCTTCTCATTTCGATTGAATAGATAAGGCTCAGCGCGATATTGAACTATCGGAACCTGATAGCTCAGTACCTGTAAAAATATAAATGTTGTTGAGCTACAAACTTAACTCGTGTACCTATAGTAGCCGTCAGGTTCTGTACTTAAACCACTTATTCGTGTAACTACCAGTGCATACAATGCCAGAATGCGTATCCTTTATAATTATGTTATACTGCGTTAAAATAGACCCCGGTAGAAATGAACGCCTTACTCGCTTGTTAATACGTATTTACGAAATGGAGAAGGCCCGTGGTTGGCTATTCGCATACTCATCACTAGAGCTCGGATTTTTATGTGGTATCAAGTGGCATAATATGTATATAAATATGTAACAAAAAGCACCAAAATATGTAGATTCGGCAAAATATGTAATATCATATAATTAATATTAACTTGCCATTTTGTCAGTTACAACACACTAAATACGCTTTATATTACATTTTGCAGCACAGTGAACAATCAAGTATTTTTTCAATGTTCTTTGGAGTCATATTATACGAATATACCACACACATATTCAATAGAAACTTATTATTTTCAACACTCAAAGCACGGTTATTCCTTAAATTTTGTAGCACAGTGAACTATTAAGTATTTTTCGATGTTCTCTGGGGTCACTTAGGATGTTCTTATATGCAGAGAAAGATCTTTCAATATCACATGATGAAATTGGGGCAAATTTTAGGAGAGGAATTTTCGCTGGAGACATGTCCTCAGGAGGATCAACGTCATCTCCATTTAGAATTCGGCACACACTGTGAAATGTTGAAAAACCAGGATTTCTCTTCAACACTTTTTGCAATTTACTCAATACACTTGCACCAGTTCCCCCATGCACAACACTTAGTTTTTCAATAGCATTCTCCATGATGGCAATAGTATCTTGCAGTGGCAGTCCTGATGTTTCTAGACGTTTGATGGTTTCTGGAAGCCAGCAGAAGTTGCCCCTGATGTAGGTGATTGAGGAGACCACTTTGGAGTCACTAAAGGCAGTTTGTGATTCACTAATAGATACAGCATTTTCAGGATCAAAGAATCTACCGCAGTCTTTATAGCATCTAGATGCTCACTACAGAAGTTAACTGCTTCTATCCATGTCCCCCACCTCGTTAGCACGGCAATTGCTGTTTGTAAGATAGCACTCGTTGTGGAGCTTTTAGAAAAACTTTTTTGTTGCTGAAATTAATATATTCACTTGTGGAAACTTAGCTCTAATATCTTCGGCAACACGTTGCAGTCCATGAGTCAAGCATGTAAAATGGAGCATATTGGGATAAAACACCTTCAAAGCATTTGCAGCCTTAAGCATATATGCTGCAGCATCAGAATACTTCACTAATACCTTTTCATCTTTCATCTCAGTCAGCCACGGAGCTCTTAATCCATCATTCACAAATCTCGCAATAGTTGAGTGATTTGTATAGTCTAGCTCTTTATAGTAGATCAAACGTGGTTTTGAGGCGCTGTCAGGTTGTAGCTTCCCCACCACAAGATTTGCAATAAATCTATCCTTAGCATCTGTTGTTTCATCAACAGCAACCCATATGAAAGAATTTCCTATATGCTGTCTTATATTGTGCATTACCTCGTCATGGCAGACTTGAAGATAATTCTTGCATAGTGTTAATTGGTTAGGAACATGTTGCTTGCAGTATTTTTCCAGAAAATATGTGAATTCAGGCACTTCAAGTTTATACCATGGAATATTGGCTGCAATCATTGCACTGCGTAAGTCTTTATAAAAAAGGGTTACTTGAAGGTGAAGGCTGCATCTGTGTTAAAAGAATTTGTTTCTTTTGTAGACATAACTGTTCTTTTTTCTATGCAGAGCACTCCGTGCATGTTGCTCAAGCTGGGATTTCATGGAACATGGGATATGTTTGTTTCATGCTTGGCAAATCACTACTTTGCCATCAGTTGCAAAGGACTCGTCAACTGCAATCCATAATTTTTACTTTGAAGCCAGCGAGGACGCTACTGGTGCCATATTGACTCTAGAGGAAACTGAGGTTCATGAACTATGTTCTTCAGCTGCTCAAAAGAAACAAAAACCTAATTGAGACATTTCAAAGGAAGACAGTTCTAACAACAGATTTGGAAATTCCTAAGTACATAACAGAAAGGTTACAGAAATGCGCTTAGAAAAATATTCCTGGAAACTCCAACATGAAAGTGGCTAGTTGTAAAGCAATTAACTCTCAAAGGGATTAAAGATTTAAGACTGCCACATGTAAAGTAACAGTTTTCCTGCAGCTGACTGCCTTTAGAATAACCTATTTCGCAAGGGTCTCTACCTGCACAAATACCTTTCACTCATAATTACCTTAATCCCCCTGTTGAGAGAACAGACAACAGCCTCACATTAAGTGTGAAACTTCAATTCAGCAATCTATATATATAAAACGTAAGAGTTTTGTCTGTACATTGATCAGATTTTGAAGAGAATTGTATTTCTGTATCGGGCATGACCACAGTAACAAGGAAATGCACTTTTTACTTTTCCGTAATTTCTGTCTGTCTGTCTGTCTGTCTGTCTGTCTGTCTGTATGTATGTATGTATGTATGTACACGCATCACTAGAAAACGGCTAAAGAGAATTTAATGAAAATCGGTAAGCAAAGTCGGAGAATTAGTCGCTACAATCTAAGCCATAAATAATTTTATTCAGGCTGATAGAAATGGTAGTTTAGGGGAAGGCCTAAAATTTCATTTTCAAATATTTATGTTATTAGTGGTCCTCTCTTAATACAAATTTGTATGCAAAGTCAGGGAACAAGTCGCTACAATCTAGCCTATAAAATAGTCCTAAAATTTAATCCTTAATATTTACGTCATTAGTGGTCCTATGTCATTGAAAACTGGTATACAAAGTCGCAGATTGAGCCACTACAATCTAGGCTATAAATTATTTTATTCACGCGGAATGAAATGGTAGTTTAGGGGAAGACCTAAAATTTAATTCTCAAATATTTATATTAGTGGTCGTATCGATAAATACTACATACCCAAAAATTATATAGAATTGAATTTCCGACCATTTATGTCTTATACATTTTTACCGTACCGGCTATGGTAACACCGATAATTCATGAATTTGTGGTTTTGTTGCTTAGTCCATATCGACGCCGAGCTACGAGAAAATGGGTTAACAGAATTTAATGAAAATCGGTATATGGATTCGGGGAATAAGAAACAACTGTCTAAGCTATAAACAATTTTATTCACCCGGGATAATATTATAGTTTAAGGGAAGGCGCCTAAAATTTAATTTTTAAATACCTATGTATTGGTCCTATCGAAAAGTATTACATAAAAAAGTTAGAGAATACAATTTCCAATCATTTATGTTTTATTCAGTTTTACCGTACCGGCTATGTTGAGTGGTATTTCAGAGTCGGAAGAAAACTAAATGTGAAGGCCTACAATATCGAAAGCACATAACATTGTTCAACAATAACATTACATTGACCATTGTTTGTTGTGATGTTACTTGTCTCTTATGCGGCCTCTCAACTCCGATAGACGAGATTGCTGTTGCGTACCGAGTATAATAGCCTGACTGAATATTGGCGAGAAATAGCCGGGGAGTTAGAAAACTTTCTTCTTTAGCATGCCATTCCTCTTGTTCATACATTTTCTGATACAGCTGGTACGTAACACACTGGTTCCTTTTAGTATTCCAGTTATTCGATCCCTACTCTGACGCGCTGTTCTGAATGAGCAGTGTGCATACTTAAGGCAGAGGCTGACTTAGTAGTAGTAGTAGTAGTAGTAGTATGGCCTGGTCTGGAATAACAGTTTAGGCCTATTCCAAATTACAGCACCACAATTCACTAAATAACTCAAAATTCAACTCTGAAAAGAGCCGTTACTTATGAAAAGCTTCTTCCTGTTCACTTTTATTAAATTCTGCATTCATTTTATTCCAAATTATTAGTGAAGAGGGGATTTCTCCTCTGGCTTGGAGGAAAAGTTTGCCTCCAAGTCAGATTTTTCCGCCGCCAATGGAGAGAATTGATATTTTCCGACTCATCGGGTACTCCTAGGAAACAGATTAGTAAAAGGGCATAGTTTTTGTCCTGGGACTCTCCACTATTCGACCCTCTCCCTGCCGAAAAAAGACGAAGAGTATTCACGAATCACGGCTGTCTGTGGCTTGGTCATTCGAGCTCTGGAACTTTGGACTGTTAGATCGGCAGTGTAGTCCTGTTCGTTAAAAATGAGAAAATGTGTAGTGTTTCATTTGATCGAGTATTTCACATGGAAGCATTGCTTTTAATCGCTCCATTCCTACTGACGTCATTGTAATGTATGTTCATTTCAGTTGGGAAAACCACTAAGACAGTCTTTCTGAGGATGTAAAAAGGCAGGTGGAGAGTGAGTGTCTACCATTATAATGAAAACTCCCCAACCTAATTGTGACTGATGGTATGCAAGCGCGTCTACCATTACAGTGAAAATTCCCTAACTCAGTCTTCATTATGAGAAAAGATGTTTGGTGACTTCCCCGTCGCGTTTTTAGGGTAACGTTACGAGCTATGCAATTTAATACAATCTTGATCACAACGTGTACACCAGAATTCCGTATACAATGTAGAATTCCGTAGCGAAGCACGGGTACATCAGCTAGTTTATTATATATGAAAACAGGAAAACGCTAAAATATGTAATTTTATGTAATATCACTAAGAATATGTAGAATACCCACAAATATAAAAAATATGTAAAATGAAATTCGGTAATAATAACCCTAATATAGTGTTTTGTGAACATATGACTTTTCCCAGCACCTAAATAGCAACGAACAAAATATGTAATTACATAGAAATCCCAGCTCTACTCATCACAAACAACGTTCAACTCCGACACCTGTAGGCCTAACGACACGCTGCTCGCCGCACAATGCGGGGACAATGCTCTCGAGATATCTCGAAATTTCTCGTGAGAAATTGTGCCTGTGCTAGTCTGGAGAAATCCCGAGAAATCTTGAAACCTAGTCTCAGACTGCCCATCACTAATTTATACATTCTGAGCAATGTACAGTCACACTTTTTTAGTTATACTTAGATAAATTACAATTAGTCAGAATTTTCTCCAAATGGCTCCTAACATCTCTAGAAAAGTCACTAGTTATCACTGAAATTCTATCACTAAATTACTAAAAAAAACTCTCTAGAATCGACTAGACTGATGTGAACGAACACGAACATTGTATGCGAGAACGAGAGATTAATGATCGATATACGCGTCACGATAAACAGGTTTCAATAAACATCAAACATTCGCGCATATTTCTCGCATTAATAAACGTAGATAATTCGTTTGAAAGCGGCCACTCGCGTAAAAAATATGAAATGGCGGGATTTGAAAACAAATGTTTTAAGTCCACCAAAAAATAAACTATAATCGGGAGGCGGGAAAAACTGTCGAAAATCGGGAAAGTTGGCAGGTATGCATTTTGTAAGCAGGAAACTGGAACAGTAAAACTGAACATCTGAACTAATGGCATCAAATTTAAATACCAACTGTGCCTGCATTACATCTCTGCTGCTGAGAGACCGTTTCGTTTCTAAGCGTACGTTCATGCTGCAGCTTCGCTGCTGGTTATAACCAGGCTGCTCACCATGGAGCTTTTACCCTGCAGCATTCCCGCGTGCACGCTGCTGGCACCTCTCAGGTGTAGTCGAAAATTCAAAACAGCGGAAGTGATAGTTAAGGCTGTTTGTATTTTGCATAATTTGATTATAGATATAGAGGGGCTGAACACGTACTACGAAGACGTACTTCCAAGTAGTGATCGGCAACGCTCTCGCTCGAGACTGAAAGCGAAGACAGAATTCCACTATCTTAAATTGTTCACGAGTTATTTCAGGTGGACTTCTTAGTTGCATAACCCGTTTAATTTGTTAATAACTGCTATTAGGATGTAAACCTACCTGGAAGCCTGACAATCGTTGTCGGCAGGGTAGCTTCTTGTGGTTCAGACAGGACCGGAGGTGTTCTGCGACGATACCTCTTCATTGATATTATACGTTCCGGTTTGTAAGTGCCGGATCATAGTTAAGGCTGTTTGTATTTTGCATAATTTGATTATAGATATAGAGGGGCTGAACACGTACTACGAAGACGTACTTCCAAGTAGTGATCGGCAACGCTCTCGCTCGAGACTGAAAGCGAAGACAGAATTCCACTATCTTAAATTGTTCACGAGTTATTTCAGGTGGACTTCTTAGTTGCATAACCCGTTTAATTTGTTAATAACTGCTATTAGGATGTAAACCTACCTGGAAGCCTGACAATCGTTGTCGGCAGGGTAGCTTCTTGTGGTTCAGACAGGACCGGAGGTGTTCTGTGACGATACCTCTTCATTGATATTATACGTTCCGGTTTGTAAGTGCCGGATCATCCCGGAAGTATTTCTGCCAATGTATTTTACTTCTTTTGAATAAGCAACACAGTGGGCTGTGCTATGTGACATCTAAAAATAACAGACATCCACGACGTACGTTGCGTTTCGGACATCGTCTTCAAGGATTCGCGTACAACTAGACAATTTCACATTGTACCGTCATATACTGTATCGAAGTACCTAATTATGACGCGAATACTCTATAACATTGTTAAAAATTATTTCCTTCGTCACCAAAATATCGGTAAACTCAAGCAGTGGTCATATGTTATTGAATGCGAGGTCTGATAACGATGTACATCTACCTGTCGAAAGAATATTGAAGAAAACTGAAGCATTTTAGATTACACATTCCACTCAAGCGTAATGGTGGTTGCATATGCAGCAAGGCGCATCTTGCCTCGTCTCGAATTCGAATGCACGCCTCTAGTATCCACGTACGTGTACCTACAGTAGCCGTCAGGTTCTGTACTTAACCACTCATTCGTGTACCTACCAGTGCATACAATGCCAGAATGCGTATCCTTTATAATTATGTTATACTGCGTCGAAATAGACGCCGCTAGAAATGAACGCCCTAGTCGCTTGTTGACACGTATTTACGAAATTGAGAAGGCCCGTGGTTGGCTATTCGCATACTCGGCATAAACAACATTCAGCTCCGACTACCTGTAAGCTTACGACACGCTGCTGGCCGCACAATGCGGGGACAACGCTCTCGAGATCTCTCGAAATTTCTCGCGAGAAATAGTGCCTGCGCTAGTCTCGAGACCTCGTCTCAGACTGCCCATCACTACTTCCAAGAGTTATCCTGTCGAGGAGAAACAACGCAGCTCCAGCTGAAGCTTTTGAAATGCGGAATAAATCCAAAGAATGTTTTAAGGAGTGAGTCGCAGTTCTGTTTGCGAGTGTATCTTACAATAATTTAGTGTACTGAATGTGTAATAAAAAGTGTAAAATGCCTCGCCTGGTTTTTTCAGTGCATTTCTACTGCGGGAGTTGATGGAAGAATGAGGTTACAAATGCTCTATTTCGTAATTTAATAGTGCACTTTTAAATAATGTAAAATAGGGGGTTATGGAGTATCTCATTTTGACTTTAGTTAGGTCTCCTTAACAAAATGTGTTTACAGTTTGAAAACATAACTGTCGAATTGTCCATGAAAAACGAGGTACTTCATATAAATTACCTGCTTGTAATGATAGGGCCGCCGACAGTGGGATTCGAACCCACTGTCTCCAGGATACAAGCTCACAGCTGCACGCCCCTAATCGCACGGCCAACTCGCCCGGTAGAGTAAAATAGTAGTTAACAATAAACCAATTAAAACAAAAATGTAAACGTTACTTTTAAGCACGTTAAAACAAGCCACTCTCCCTCATAAAACGTAGAAAAAGGTCTATTGGCCCCTCGTCATCTCGTCACTCCTTTTATCCCATACGAACCTTTTGTGATGATGCGCATGCCGCTGGTTCCAAATCGCACTGCGTTCGAAGACAGATTCAGATACCAAGTGAGCGAGTGATCACTGAACGTGTATATAGAGTGCGAAGAGAGGAAGAGTGGGTGACCTTGAAAGAACCAATCACAGTCCAAGTTACAGGACAGCAGGCGATGTGGCGAGGATAGCAGCCAGCAGAGCATGAGAGCAGTTATGAGCCGGGCTCCAGTGTAAAAGCACTGATTGCGATCCATTGGTTTGTTTCATCATCACCTAACATCGAGCAGCGAGGCTTGGCGATATGCCAACAGCCAGGTTGCAGCATAAACGTACCCTTAGAAAGTGAAGGGACTAGTTGCTGTCAGCGCTTATTATTCATATTCGGAACACATTCCCCCACATTGTGGGGCTCGGGAGTTCTTAACAATGGTCGACTTAGCTTAGTAGTGAGCCAGATGTGTTATGCTGGACGAGTTCAGCCGGTGCTCCTACCGGAATTCACATTTACAGATCATACACAAGACTAGTCGTCGGTGTTCGCCGTACCATTGCCGGTGTATGAGCTGTAGTACTGGCATCTGTGTTAAACTGATATTACAAATTTTGTAGTTAAGAGATTTAAGTAAAATGCCACCTATCATCTCAAAAATTAAAAACAAGAAAACTGAACAGCCAAAGTAGGAAGATTTGCTTTACGTTGCACAAAAACGGATAGACGATATGGTGACAATGAGATAGAAAAGAGCTAGGAGTGGAAAGGAAGCCGGCACAACCCTATAATTTGCCATGTGTAAAAATGGGAAGCCATGGAAAACCATCTTCAGGGCTGCCATCAGTGGGGATTGAACACACTATCTCCCGAATGAAAGCTCACAATGCGACCCTTACTGCACAACCAACTCGCTCAGTACATATTGAATTGAGAATCATCCAGAACTGTATACAGATAATCAGACATCAGTGAAATTACGAAAGTAGAAGGTTCGAGCACAAAATGGCACTGTATGTCTACCCATTAGTCTGATTCTTGATACAGGGTCGGGAATGAGATTAGAATTTATACGGCACATCTTATGGCCAAATGTCCTTCCTGATGCCAACCTCAACTGAGTTAATACAAATGGCACTAGGAAAGTTTTGCATTACGCAAAAACGGTTGGCTGGACACCCCTGTTATGGTGAGGAATGAAAAGAGGGGTGAAAATCGGTCTAGAGGACAGCAAGGCGCGACCTTCACACCAGTTGTTACCAAGCAGTGGGACTGAAAGCAAGCTAAGATGCCTGTGTGGTCTCAAGGTGAATATCGCGCAATTATCCGCTACAATTTTGCTCGTGGATTAACTGTTGACCAGTTCCTGGAGGAAATGACTCCTGTGCTGGGGAAAGACTGTCCACATCGGACAACAATTTTCCGTTGGTACAAAGAGTTCCAGAGGGGAAATTTTGGGGTTGAAGACAATCCTCGTTCTGGACGACCGTCTGAACCAGCGACTGAGGAAAACACTGAAGCTGTGAGGAAAATGTTGCAGCAAGAGAGGCGGTTAACATATCGGCAGGTAGAAGAGACCCTCCACCAGCTATTCATTCAATTCTACACGAACATCTCCATGTTAGAAAGGTTTGTTCCCTATGGGTGCCCCATTCACACTTTCAGAGGAATAAAGGGCACATCGAGTGAAATGGTGCCGAAAAATACTGAAACAGTTTGAAAATGGGACTTCGTGTAACGTCAATAGCATCATTACAGGTGACGAAACTTGGCTTTATTATTACGATGTCCCTACAAAACCCCAGAACAAAGTGTGGCTGTTTGAAGATGAGGGTACTCCTGTGACTGTGCGAAAGTCAAGGTCAGTGAAGAAAATGATGATTGCAGTATTCTTCACTAAACGGGGCATTGTGACTCGGGTTGTGTTAGAAACACAAAGGACAGTTACTGCGAAGTGGTACAGTGAGACTTGTCTGCCTCAGGTCATCCAGGCTCTCAAGCAGCTCCGTCCAAGGTCATGGCTCAACACATGGCTCTTGCATCACGACAATGCTCCAGCATATCGTGCTAATGTAAAAATGGATTTTCTTGCCAGATCAGGGTTGACTGTGCTTGATCACCCTCCATACAGTCCTGATCTTGTCTCATGTGACTTCACACTCTTCCCAGAAGTGAAGATGAAGCTGAAGCTGAAAGGGCGGCGTTTTGCATCCGACTAGGAGCTTCTGGCAGCATGGGATCGAGTGTGAAAATGTAACCTAAGAAAAGTGGCAGAGTTGGTTCAGTGACTGGTTTCGACTTATGGAGAAGTGTATTGAGTGTGGTGGAAATTATTTTGAAAAAGTCTAAAGCGTCCACTCACATTGCAAAACTTTGATAGTGCCCTTTGTACAGATGAAATGATGGTGAATGAAACTGGGTAAGGAGGTGCCTTTGAATAGGAACTGCCTCGGCAACTGCCTGAAAGTAAAAATAGGAAACCACAGAAAACCATTCTCATGACAGCCGATGGTGAACATGAACCCAAGTGTCGCCCGAATGCAGAGCTTGGTTCCATAGCCATAGCGCATTAACACGCACGGCCACTCTGGTATGAAGTGGCAATGTAAATAATCAGAAATATGATAAATAATTATTACTATTAACAAATGATACATAACTAAGCATATTTTTGTTTTGTAAGTTTGAAAGAAGTTTTTAAAAGTAGGGAAGATCATAAGATTGCAACTGAAGAGGAAAAATAGGGGCAAATATTCGTTTATAGGAAGAGGAATAAGGGACTGAAATAATTTACCAAGGGAGATACGTTTCCAGCGTTGAAAGAAAAAAACTAGATGAACAACTGATGGATATTTTAATATTGACACTCAAGTTTAGGCTTTAATTACAAACGAACGAATAAGCCTATTGAATAGGAGTTATACCAATATTTTCCTTTTTTAATTCTACATTAGCGTATATAAGACATTGTTTTCGACGTTCATTAAATATTTTTTTATTTGTGGTTGTAATAAATATCGTCCGGGTTTTTGGCTTCTTCTCTAGGAAGCCCTCACTTAGGAATATATACAAGGAAAACTACCTGTCTGATGGTAATGACATTTTAATATCTTATAACCACATGTATTTGTAGTGTAATACACAAGTTACAATTTTTTTCATCCACCCTGAGAAAAGTTTTTTTTTTTTTTCTAAAGCAACTCTTTCTCAGCCCAGGATAAACGTACAGCAGCAAACTTGGGCTTGTTCTAAAGCACTCAGTCAAAGCACGAGCAAACTACAACAACCGTAACCGTACAGTGTGGTACCAAATTTATGAAGAGTAACATTGAAAGGAGGCTTTATGTACGCCGGCCTGTGCGATTAACAGCAGGCCAGGTGGGGAATCGGGCGCAGTGTTGCCGTGTTCAGTAGTAATCACGCGCGCAACTAACACAGCTTTTCGTTTACTTTCAACCTTTAATTTCATTTCCTCTTATAAATTCCACTTCCCATCACCTTTTCTCATTTGGGCTTTGGGCCTTCAATGGCAATTACAAGTTGTCCATTTCATGGCCGTATGATGTGTAATCAAGAAGTAAGTATAAATAACCACCTAATCGATACTTTATTAATGCCTCAGGCAAATTGAATATAAAACTTACAGGACATGTTTCGACCACTTAGTGGTCCTCTTCATCTTTTATTTGTGCTTATTTTCATAATGTTTTTCTTTCCAGTTCTTTATTTATACAGATGAAGAGGACCACTAAGTGGTCGAAACATGTCCTGTAAGTTTTATATTCAATTTGCCTGAGGCATTAATAAAGTATCGATTAGGTGGTTATTTATACTTCTTCAATGGCAAGTTTAAAAGTGGTTGACTTCCTAATTTAGAAATATCACACTGTACAATTATTACAAGAGTTATTTGTATTATTATTTACAATATTTAATTATATCAATTTTCTTCGTCTGAAAAATCACCGTGTTCCGATGAATCGGTGCTGATGTCATTCATATCGATTATGACTGGCTCGAAATAAGAGACATTTTCAGACAGTCCATCTTTTTTCCAGTAGTGGTCTTCAATTTTCTTAGCGTGTTTATAACATTGTTTACAGAGTTCAGGGGTCACGGTACGTAAGGCTTCTCGGCATAAAGCGTTAATAGCTTCCATACCTCTACCATTTTCTAATGTGTTAGCCATATTTGTTTTTGATATTTTCCCTTTTACGTAAGCCCAAATGAGCTCGATTGGATTAAGCTCGCAATGGGCCACTGGTAACCAAACAAGCTGTGCATCTGGTCGAAGTCGTTTGTTCCAGCTTCTTTACCGGTGTTTGAAAATAAAGCCTGGTATCAGGGGCGAAGCGTCGGGGGAGACACGGTAGACAGCGTGTACCCTTAACATTTTGTGAAATAAATATTGTCTAGTTAATTCAATTACTTTTTAGAACATTAATTATTTCCACATTCGTGACATTATTGTATTCCCCGCTTTACTTACTTTCGTCTCACTTCGTCAATGCTAAGGCTCGCGTTAGTTACACGAAGCACGTAGGCGAAAGTAGACGCTGTCTATTCTGTGCATTCTCGCTTTGATTTTTAAAACTTTCAGATAGAGCAACACTAACGCTATCTGTGGGTACTGACTGTGGAGCTATGGCTTTCCTATAGCGAGATGCCTCCGCCCAGACAGACTTACAAGCGTCTCTTCTTGCTCCCATTGGCTAGTATTTGGATCTCTCTTATAAAGGTGCTCAGACATGTTTTTAATGTTATTAATTCGAATGTACTTTATTATAAGACACGTCTAAAAATAAATAAATAAATAAATAAATAAATAAATAAATAAAAAAATAAAAAATTTTGAAATACGAAGTATAGTAAACTTACACCTAATAAATGAATGACAGCATGAAAACCCTTCAAGTACGTGCATTTTCTTGCCCGCCAATATTAGTTGCGGTATTATAACCCCAACAACTATTGGCTTCCAGTCTTAATAAGGTACTCCTGAGTACGCATACGGAAAGAAATTGCTTAACTTGATGCTGTATATTCCGTTAAAGTCCGTTTCTAGCGAATGCGCTATGAGTGCATTCAAACGAATTAAAACGTATTTCAGGAATTGGATGACCAATCAGAGACTGTCTAACTTGGGAACTCTAGCTATAGAGAAGGTATTTCTGTGGAAACTTCAAGACGAGAGTTCTTTCTTTCTTAATCTGCTTACCACTCCAGGGTAGGTTTTTCTCTCGGACTGAGCGAGGGAACCCACCTCTACCGCCTCAAGGGCAGTGTCCTGGAGCTTCAGACATTGGGTCGTGGGATACAACTGGGGAGGGTGGCCAGTACCTCGCCCAGGCGGCCTCACCTGCTATGCTGAACAGGGGCCTTGCGGGGGACGGGAAGATGGGAAGGGATAGACAAGGGAGAGGGAAGGAAGCGGCCGTGGCCTTAAGTTAGGTACCATTCCGGCTTTTGCCTGGAGAAGTGGGAAACCACTTCCTGGATGGCTGGGGTGGGAATCGAACCCACCTCTACTCGGTTGACCTCCCGAGGCTGAGTGGACCCCGTTCCAGCCCTCGTACCACTTTTCAAATTTCGTGGCAGAGTCGGAAATCAAACCCGGGCCTCCGGCGTGGCAGCTAATCACATTGACCACTACACCACAGAGGCAGACAAGACGAGAGTTAATAGATATATTTGCCGAAATGAAGGACAGGCGGATTAAACTCATTTACAAGAATATTGCTTAAGGTGACTTGTACGAACAACTATTTATTTATTTCTCTTATTAAATCTACATAACAATTAAATATATTGCTATGTTTATTCTAAAAGTATGTTATTTGACAACTCCCGCGGCCTGTTTCGTCTATATTTAAAAATAAAGCAAGTGCACGTAGGGTTATAGGTTGTTATAGGGCTTGTCTTATTTTCAGAGTCATTAATATAATACTGAATACAGATGTATGCATCGAAAACAAAATTCTATATAATATGATCAAATCAGTTTAAATAAAATAAATCTCTGTCCACCCCGTTACTTAATTCACGATTCGCCACTGCCTGGCATGGACAATCAGCTCTGATTTAGTTAATTTGTTATAATCGTCAACTCCAGGTGGTAGTGAGACATTCTTTGATGTTATCCAAGATATAATTTCAGGGGCCTATTCCACGAACGAACTTTGCAACTTTTCAGTTCAGATTTTGTTCCACCATCGCTTTTCAAATTTAGCTTGCAAAGTGAAAAGTTAGAAATCTTATCACTTTTCAAGCCTGTTATGTTCCTCCATTGGTACAGAAATGCAAAGTGCAAAGAAATGAAGTGAAAAATTTTCGTAAATCTTGCAAAGAGATGATTCCCTTTTCATATGTTAATTAACAAGTATGTACATTAGTTTCTCGGCGTAGAATTTGGTTTAGTGACAAACACGTTACGACGTGAGCTTTTGTTACCATCAAGTGAGGACAGTGATGAAGAATCCAATAATAGAACGTACAAAGGCAGGATTAATTTTCATAACCTCACTTCGACGTAATATCGCGAGTGATTTCGTATTATCCCAACAGAGGCTGACTATATTCTTGAAATGATCGGTCATTTATTGAAACATAAAGAAGTAAATTCCTTTCCGAAAAAGAACAAATTCTTATGTTTACATTTTTTAGTAAATGGTGCCCAGCTGTACTGTGTAACAGCAATGCATGGGACATCAAAATCAATTATTTGCAGAACTGTTACCAATGTCGTAGATGTTATAGTAAATGTAATATTTCCTAACAGTGGGTTGGCCTGATAATCCACTTAATATAGCGACGGGATTTCTAATGAAGGGTGAATGTCTTTCTGTGTGTATATGTGTTGACGGTACTCTCGTTAACATTGATGTGTGTCTTCATTTGAGAGGTTATCTTTAAAGTTGTCAAAAAAGGATGTCACGTTTCTCCTTAACTTCCAGCACAGCCAGCTTCTTATAATAACCTTTCTTTCCCATGATAAAAACTTTAACGGTACGACAATTATACCGCCAAGTTCGCCGCGAAAAGTAAAGCATTAAAATCATAGAGTATTAGGCCTATACAGTTTGCTCACGGAATAAACTCGATCGGATCACTCATTCGCAAAGACTTTTCACTTTGCGAAGAAATTGAAAAGTACAGCCTAGTTCATGGTGGAACAGAAAGACTTTGCAAGAATTGAAAAGTGCAAAGTTCGTTCGTGGAACAGGCCGCAGGTTTCAGCCATGACATGTTCGGGTTTTTAGATGAAGGATCGACGATTGTACAATATGGAGCTTGATCTATAACGACAGCCGACCTTTGAGGCAATAAACTCAGGACTTTCATGAACCCTTCTTCATAACGAGTCAAGTTCATCTCATTGTGGTAATCACTACTTCCTTTCTTGCCAATAAAACAAAGTTCTGCACTGACAAGAAATCCTTCACTTCCGATGTGTAAAATTATGATGCGTTTCCCCGCTCCAGACGGTGTTTTGAACCTTCCACAAATTTGCTGAATGTACCGTCTGTACAGATTATAGATGTCAAAGTTGTTTTCTAAAGCTTCAACCACGTTTTCTTACCAATCATATTTCATAGTATGGTTCTGTCCGCACTAGGTCTCTTCTGTAAAGAAGATCTTGTAGCCCTGTGCTCTTAAGTCTCTAATTCGTCTAAGGTAGGTATGTCGGGATGCAGCAACTGTCACATATTCCATTAGCACTGGTTTCCTATTTAGTTTTTTGAATCGGAATCCCAGCTACGAACTGCTTTCAAAAGCGCAGAAATTGACATATCAGGAAAATCCGCCATATTTTCTAACAGTTTCATGTGGAGGTTTTTAAGTGTGGGGAATATCTTATTCATATAAAAATTATGCATATTTCTTTGTATTGTGCCCAAAGTAAAATCGAGATGGGTTTTCGGACGCCCCGGTCTCACACCGCTTCTTTCTTGACCTGGATGATGTATTTCCATCATTCTCCTTTGAAGCGGCCCCTGCTCTCTTCACTGACAACAGCGATAATCCAAGACAATCTGCCATCTTCTGGTACACAGGGAACCTATTGTCCCCTACTTTTCCCCTCTCCCATTGAAAGAAACAAATAGCACTTAAAATCATTCCAAGTTCACCCTCTGATAACACCGGTCTCGGAAGAATCTTGAAGGGATGTGGCAAACATGCAGAACATAGGACAACTGAAAATAGTTTGCGGACAAACCAAGGTCACGGTCATTCCGTTTCCTAACTGCCGGGGCGAGTGTACTGTGTTCGTTGCGCGCGATTACTATTGAACGTGGCAACACTGCGCCCGATTTCACCTGGCCTGCTGTTAATCGCACGGTCCGGCGTACATGAAACCTCCTTTCAATATTACTTTTTCATAAATTCGGTACCACACTGTACGGTTACAGTTGTTGTAGTTTGTGATAACCATGACTGAGTGCTTCAAAACAAGCCCAAGTTCGCTGCTGTACGTTTATCCTGGGCTGAGAAAGAGTTGCTTTAGAAAAATGATAATTTTTTTTCGGGGCGGTTGAAAAAAGTTTTAACTTGAGTATTACACTACAAATACATGTGGTTATAAGATACAAAAATTTCATTACCATCAGACAAGTAGTTCTCCTTGTATATCTTCCTAAGTGAGCGCTTCCTAGAGAAGCCAATATCCCGGGCAATATTTATTACAACCACAAATAAAAAATATCTAATAAACGTCGAAAACAACGTGTCTTATATACGCTAATGAGGAATTAAACAAGGGAAATACTGGTATAACTCGAATTGCAATAGGCCTATTGGCTCGTTTGAAATTAACACCGTAAGTGCCACATATGCAGTAAAAAAAAAATCCATCCAGGCCATTCTTTCTTTTTCTACTATAGAGTATAAAATAGTGCATCTTATTACAGAAATGTACCTTGCGGCGACACATTGGTCTCACGCGGCCACTGACACTACCTTCCACCTGTATAGGCCGCGTAAGACGAATGTGTCACCATGTATCCTAGCACAGTTCTCACCGAAGAGGAAAGACAAGAGCCCGTGAAAGTAATACTCGTATGGTTGTTCAGAAATGGCATGATAAAAGACGCTTTAATTTTGACAACTGAACACAATGGTGAGATGGTCACTATTCAGAGGAGGGATGGTGCAGTGAAAAAACCACGGAGTGTTATAGAGTATAACAAATACAAACCGTACATGGATTTATCATAGAGCTATAGTACTTCCCTGAGATGGAGTAAAATGGATATAGATATATTGATTAGCGCAAGTATAGTAAATGCCATCTATATTTCCAATCAACTTGGGAATGAGGGTATATCTGTTACCCAGTTCAAAGAGGACATTGTTGAACAGTTAACAGGTACCAGTACCAGTCTCAAAAATTTTCACATTCCCCCACAATTACCAAAGAAACAGGTATTACCCCACCGACTGGAGGATGTAGGCCAGCAGGAAGATGGAGATGCAGTAATTGTTATGAAGAGATCCATTAGGAATGCAATATGTCATGGGGAAGACTACAGTCTAAGTTCAAATGACCAGCCTGTGGAAATTTCTTCTGTTTGGACTGTTTCTTCAAAGTGCACAGATTTGTAGTGTGATTGTGAAACACAGTTTGAATCATATTTCTTCAGAAAGTCTCATTTGTTATACTTTAAATTCATATGCATTAAGTGTACCAATTTGTGGTGTGATTGCGAATGAGACAAAGTTATAAAATATTTTTTGTAGAAAGTTCATGTAATTTTTTTTCCCCCCATGTTTTCAATTCGTCTATAGACGAGACAATGAATACACTATACAGTACAATCTTTTGTTATTTGTACACGTGACACTATCAGAAAACAATGATATAATAATTTATTTATTGTGGTTGATATATTACAGTAACGTACAGGCTGCGTGGTGCCACATCGGACAGGCCAAGAATAGATTCATGACGTATTGGCCACCTACTTTCATTTAACATATGTTTACAGGTCAAGTGTGATGACAGCATGGCACCACAGGGCCCGAGACTTCGAGAGTGCGCGCAAGTCCACAGCGGACTCACGCGGCCCGAATGGCATTAAGCTCTGAGTCAACGTTGGTCTCACGTGGCACTCAAGGTGTTAAAGCCTAAACTCGAGTGTCCATAATAAAAAATCCAACAGTGACTGACTGCCTTAATGCAGATCAGTGGTGATTGATGAATGTTTTTGTGGATGCTCGTACAGTAGTGGAAGCAGTGATGTAGCACAACGGCAGAGTTATAGCGTGACCACACTACAGACAGTAATTTGTATTATAATCATCTCCTGCCTAACATAATAAGACGTTTACAGGGGAACTTTTTTTTTTTTTTTTTTTTTTTGCTAGTGGCTTTACGTCGCACAAACAGAGATATGTCTTATGGCGACGATGGGATAGGAAAGGGCTAGGACTGGGAAGGAAGCGGCCGTGGCCTTAATGAAGGTACAGCCCAGCATTTGCTGGTGTGAAAATGGGAAACCACGGAAAACCATCTTCAGGGCTGCCGACAGTGGGGTTCGAACTTACTATATCCCGAATACTGGATACTGCAGCTATCGAGCTCTATACAGGGGAACCCAGGGGCTCTCAGCTTGGGGCTGGTAACTATGAGGTCCTTAGCTGTGTCTGAGATTGCTTCCACTTACTGAAGGAGGTCGTTTAGGATACATGAAAGTAAGTAGTCTAGCACTACTAAGTCGATGAAAGTACCAGACTTAAGTAGGGCCCCATGGTTCCCCTTGCTGCCAAGTTAAGAGCTGCTGTAGCTCCCTTTTAGTCAACCTTAACAGGCAGGGGATACCGTGGATGTATTGTATTGCCCCACCCATGTGGGGAGTGCAATCGACTGCTCCTGTAGCATTATGAAATTAATAACTTTCTTGCCATTTGATCTTAATTTTTAATGCTCGTGTAGTAGTTATAAAAGTGCACCCAGACTACTGCCTGTGACCTAATTGCTCAAACTAATTGCAAAACGTTCTGGTTGAAACTTACATCTTCAGCTACACACCACACCACTCTGAAACAGGGGTTACCTAAGTTTTGTATGTATGTGTTTATTTCTCCTTGTTTGCAAGAACTTCACTTCTTTTATAGTGCACTGGCTCCAGAATGTTTTCATAATCCACCATTTTCTTTACAAAACCTGTAGAGGTCTTTAAAATTATGTTCAAAAGAGTCTCTTATAGGGCTTTATACATTTTTCCTCTCAGTTGCAAAACCTTTATAAAATCAGCCATCATGTTTTTAGCCTAATTTCTACTCACTTAGAGTCACCTACTGGGTATTCTCAAGAAATTATGAGATAAATCTCCATTCAATGAGACAAAGCTCACTGCACTGCTGACACAAAGTGTTTTTATTTATTGTCATTTAAGATATATCTCGGAATATATGAGACAAGGTGGTGGTTATTGTTTCCAGAGGAAGTACAACTAGGCAACCATCCTCTGTATAACACTAATCAGAAAGGAAATAATGGAAGAGATCTGACACTATGAAAAATGAAGGTATCGGTCAAAGAAAGACAAGGGCCACAAAGGACATGAAAATAGACTCCCTAGGCCTTGATACCCAATGCTGCTGGGGTTGGAAAAAAAACAAGAATTAACTACGGGAGGTCGTATAGGATAGATCAAAGCGAGGAGTCTGGCACAAGGTAAGTGGAACCAATGCCAGGACTCGGCTAAGAGCCCCGCGGTCGCCAACCCACACTCCCAAATTCAAAGCCCCTGTATGAGACAAGAGATACGTATGTCAGTCTTAGAGCGATATAAAATTAAAATGACCAAGAGGAAGACCAAGGGATAGGTAGCTGAAAGGGATAGTGGAGAGTGCTTGGAAGAGAGAGGAGAGGACTGCGCCAGATTGATGACAAGAGAGGTGGTAGGAAGCTAGACGCGGAGAGGCCTTTGTTCCAAACAGACCCAGTGTGCGGCTGGAAATTGTGCAAGATAATGAGTGTGATGATGATATACAAGAACAATTAATAATTATTCAAGCCCCCTATAATGGTGAAGATAATTTAAAAACACTAAAGTAAATCTACGCAGAAAAGTTTCAAATATAAGATATTGTAGGCTTTCCTCAGTCTAAACATGCATTATTGACAAGTAACCAAATCTATTGGTGCAATCTGCTGGAAGGTAATGCACAATAGAGCAAAGTCGTAAATACAGTTCCTAATAATGTTACTAGCTTTACGTCCCACTTTTTCGGTTTTCGGAGGCGCCGAGATTTTGTCTCTAAGAAGTTATTTTATGTGCCAGCAAATCTGTCGATTCGAGGCTGACGTATTTGAGCACCTTCAAATACCACCGGCTGAGCCAGGATTGAACCTGTCAAGTTGAGGTCAGAAGGCAAACATGGTTCTAAACGCCACATCATTTGTTTATACCAGCCCAGGTTTGCCCAAAATTCAGTTCCCAGAACTTAACTCACCACCTCCATTCTAATAACTAACGTACTGGATAACCCTGGTTTAGTTTGTGATGCACAATCTAGTAACAAGCCTATCAATTTCCTTAAATTTTCCTTTGATTCTATGAGTGCTTCTCTGTAAGTGCTGGGATTCTTCAAATTTTCTTGATCTTTCCAACAACATCGTCCTTCCGATAAGTTTCCCTATTTTACAAAAAAATACAAACGGGTTATTTACACCTGTGAAATATTTTATTTTCATTCTACAACTTGTACACTACTTCTCCACATAGTCATCATTTCTGTCCAAACACTTTTGGTATCTTCGTAGCAATTTTTTGATGCCTCTGTCGTACCAGCTTGGATCCTGTCTCTGTAGCTTACACCTCTATCAGCCGCCAACCGCTTGCCCCCAAGGTGCAAGAGATGGGAATCACTCGGGGCAAGATCTGGAGAAAATAAGGTGGATGGGGAAAAAGGTCCCATTTGAAGTTCTGCAGCAAAACCTGGGTCCTCTGAGCTGAATGGGGGTGCGCATTGTCATGAAAGAGCAACACTTTCCGAGACAGAATACTAGGATGTTCTCATTTGATTGCAGCTCTCAGCTCTTAAGGATCATGCAGTATCTCTCAGCTGTGACTGAAGTGCGTGAGAGCAGGTAATAAACCATTAAAACACTATTACAGTCCCAAAAGACAGTAGCCATAGCTTTGCCTGCAGAGGCTGAGGTCTTGGAATTTACTGCTGCACATTTGCCAGGTTTCTTCCATACCATGCTTTGTCATTTTTTTCTGTAGTTGAATCATGCACCCAGCTTTCATCTCCTGGAACAATGCGGGGAAATAGTTTATCTCCCTCTATTTGAAGCATTTGCAGGAAAACTCAGCCTGCCTTGATCCGTTGTTGCTTGTGAGCATCAGTAAGCGAATGTGCGACCCATCTTGTACAGACTTTTCGATACTGCAAGACATTTGACAGGACCGTCGCAATAGAGGAGTGTCGAATTTCCATACCGAGAGGTAGTCAATTCATTATCTCATCAATGCCGACGCGTTGATCTTTGTCCACCAAATTCCAAACTGCAACAGAGGCTGCATTGCCTCTAGCAGTAACAGGTCTGCCGCTGCGCTCTTCATCATGTACATTTTGCCGTCCTTCCAGGAATGATGAACGCCAGTGGTGAACCATTTGGATGCTCATGCATCCTTCACCAGAAACGTACACTAAATGGTGATTAATATTGATAGCCGTTTCACTTTTTGCCTGAAAAAGCAGATAACAGGCTGGAGTTCACAAGCGGACACAGAGCAAGCCTGTGCTGTTGAAGGTCAAGTGCAGCCACCATACCCCAATGAAAGTTTGCAGAGAAAAAATAGGGAAACTTATTTATTGGACGGCCTTCATACACTTGGAAATACCAAAGGTTTTGCAGCCTATACATTATCACAGCAGTCTGCCTTGTGCAAATCCTGCAATCTGAAGTATGAATCACGACCTCTTCCTCCTTTACTCACCTAAAGCGACAAATACACACACTTTTCCAGAAGATCTTCTATGAATAGAATAATGACCAAAACAGAATGCATTAACACAATGATGCCAACCCAAGGAACAATAATTAGAAGCCAGAAATGGGAAAACAATCATCAAAGCTTGAGAAATTTGTTAATTCAAGACCTCCAGCACAGCTGTGATGCGTATGGCAACTACCGCCACACAGGGCAGCACACCTGGGGAATGTTACAAACAGACCTACACAAAAATGAGTCTTCACATGTTAGGCTGCACACATAAACTGATAATGGATTTTATTAGTACATTTTAATGTAAAAACAACAAACCACTCACATTGTCTTACATCCGGGCCAACATGGTATCTGATGTATTTGACGATATTAGGAGTGGAACCCCTCAGGTGCATAACTGGATGTGTGTGTGCACGCGCACACTGAATAATCTACTATAAGCAATTCTGCCTAACAATGTAAAAACGAGTTTTAGTTTCTTGATCATTGCTACAAAGATTGCCCAAGACATACCCGAAATATCGATGAATGACAATTAATGGTAACTGTATGCTGATTACTGTGTTTGTTAGCCACTTATTCAGATGTTCATTTCAATCTCACGCACCTGTTCTTGTGCCACTATGCTTATATGATACACCAACAAATCAAATCCTGCAAACAAATATGGGTCAATTAGGGCAATACAGCCTAGTTTCACAAAGACTGTTGTAATAATACTTTTCTGTTTGCAGGCAAAACAGTCAATTCTCCACTAACTGAAATCAAGTATTTGAAATTTGTACAAAATTAGCATTTTTTTCTTACATGTATCTACAGTGAAAAGAATTGCAGGCATTTCTACAATATTCTTACATAGCCATTACCACCCTCCTCCAGAGGAATAAGTAACATCCAAATCTACACATCGACAGGGTGTAACTCTCCAGTAAAATAACTTACGATGTAAGATGCGAGCTATATATGTGTATATAAAAAAATACTACTCACTTGCAATTAATTAAACTGTATTGCCAAACCCATAACAATATATAAAATAAATTAACAAAATTGGAAATTTTTAATAAAACATATGTTATGGTAATGATGGTCAGCTAACCACTGTACTGTATATAGTATTTACTCAGTCTAGAAAAAGACTACCCTTATTAACATGACAAAGATGCAATACAATGGTAACTCTTGAGATTATGAACTGGTCTCTGAAGATTCTTTCAGACAGCAAAAACAAATTTGTACACAACTTGAAAGAATCTAATAATCAGACAGTTAAAAGTGCCTCATTAAATTATAACCATTTTTGTTTATTTGGCAATCTCCACTGTAGACTGTCCATAAAGAAGAAGGTAGCATGAAGCCCCATAGCAGCATTTACACACATCAACTGACATACAAAATAAATGACAAATGAAAATTCTTCCACATCAGATTAGGAAAACAATACTTTTCTCTTCCTTTATGTTAATCACAAATAATATACAGTCGAACCTCACTGGTTTGTTACTCATTTTGCATTTCTGCACAATATTTTCAAGGCACCATGCATTCTTCATTAAAATTTAGTTCAATTACATATGTTTCATTTGTATATTCTTATACATCTTGTAATTTCTATTCCTACCTCTCAAATACCATATGTTAAATACCGGTAACAATACAAGAAGTTTAATAATTTCATCATGAAATGAGTAAATATATCATAATTTTAGTACTACCTATATGCTAATTGTTTTATGATGACATACCAATGTTAAAGAACTACAAAAGAATGTTAGGAACAAGGAAAAGCAACAAATATGCTCTATATTCACTCTGGGTCATAGCAGCAATTACAGAGAACTTCAACCTAAGTAAGATATTTAATAATTATTTCCAGATTGAAATAACTAAGACACTGTTAAATAAGACCTCAATACACAGAACCCACGACTGTTCAATGAAGACTGAGGGAATGAGGGAAATGCGAAGGTAAAGCTCAGACAAGATAGCTCGACTATGTAACGGATGTAGGTGGGAGCAAGGTACGAGGTCACAGAACTATGAAAGAAACCTACATTTTGTGATGACAGATAATGTATAACGAGGAAAAAATCAATTTACAGTACTATGTTTCTCAGAGCAGTTACAGCACCGATAATGTTGGAGCAGGTAAGTCTAATAATTGTGTTTACCAGGCAATCTAGGACAGAATGAGAGAAAGGTTGATACTTGAAAGGAAGGTGATTACAGTCACAGTAAAAATGTAATTACAAGATCTGGAAACTCTTTCTCCAGGACAAGAACTTGAAAACTGCAAGATCTTGGAGAGAGAGAGAGAGAGAGAGAGAGAGAGAGAGAGAGAGAGAGAGAGAGTGTCTCTCTCTTTGTGTGTGTGATAATAGAAGTATTGTTCTTCTGCTAGATATGAAACACTGCAAAAGGTGGAAAAGGGGAAAAGGTCAAAACAAGTACAGACGAACTAATCATTTAGCTTACCGTAAGTGCCAATGAAGGTGATAATCTACTTCATCTGAAGAAAACAATATTGTTTTAAGGAGAATATAATCACTTTCTGATCTACACTATTTCAACAGGAAAGTTAATGGCCATGCCTTTCTAATCTAAACCTATCAAAATTGTGAACAACTATAGTTAGCAAGAGACAGATTTTCTTCAATAAAAGTAAACACATCTGAACTACATTCTTAACTAACCTTGCATGTTCTTTCTAAATCATCTGCAGTCTTTCGATTAAGATATAATACACTGCAAAATCTCCATTTCATGATTTAAAAGCAATGTGCAAGAAATAATTATAATAAAACAGTCACTCGGATTGGATTAATCTCTTTATGCATCTAAGTGTTAGGATTGTAAGCTGTGCAATGATTGTAGAGCTACCATTATGATTGTCAGAAGTAGGTTCCCATTAATGTGCAAAGATTCTGATGAAAGATCCTTCATTGTTGCTAACAGTGTGGTGATACATAGCAGTCCTTGAAATCATGGAACAGTTTCCCTTGAAAGAATAATGATTTAAATGTAAAAAAATTGAAATTAAAAAAAAAAATCACTAAAACTAACTTGCTAAAAAAAAAAAAACACTTGTGGAGACTGATAGCCATTTGATTAATGTGAGCAAAAAAATGGCACAAATTCAAATTTTTGAATGAAATTCAAACCAGTGTAGAAAGAGATCAATAAAATGTTACTTTGAAAAGTTCTATTTGTATGTTATTTTTAGTCACAGATAATATTAAGCATTCACTTTTGGAACCGCAAAGTGAGATTCGACTGAATTTCATGTGATTATTAATTCTCATTCATGAGAGAAGGGAAAATAAAAAAAAATGAATCAGTCATTTCCCAAACATTATAAAAAGGCACCTATTATTCCTTCCAGAAGCACAGTCTGAACAGGTAGTAGCTTTACATACTGTTACACTAAAAACATGATAGAAATAGGAGCCACTAAAACTCATTCAGTAACAGTAGCTTGATATCTAATCACAACCAAATCATTTTTATTACAGTTTCAATTGGTGTAATATAAAGTTCATGAAACGTAACTAAGTTTCGAGTTTGTAAAGGTATAAAGGGTATGGATAACGGCATGTCTAACAATAAAATTGGTCCATAATCAGATCTATACAATCGTACACACAAACTCAAAACAACTTACAGCACATAAATGTGCTACTAAAGGTATCAGGCGAGTTGTAAAGTTAAAACTGCTTGAAATCAAGTCTAGGGTTACACACTGAAGAATGTCATCTTCCTTCCATTCAACTTCCTCATTTCAATAGCACACAATTCTCGTAAAGAATCAACTCAAAATAAGAGCTTGAAAAGTTAAATATATATGTACATTTGCTGTAAGACTTTAAACAGCATGAAAAGAAGAGAACATGAAAAGGAAATGCCTTCTCTTCGCAACACAGTTCCCTAGGTCTAAGGGAAAACAATGATCACATAATCTGGAAACCACATGCATTTCATTTTCTTTTTTTTTATTTCCAACCAAATTCAACAGAAAAAAATAGAACAACCAAAATCTCCAGTTTTCCTCGTAATATTTGTAATTAAGGCCTATTCAGCTGTACAACATTGGCTTGATAGTAGACACTGAAGGGCAACAGTTTTCAGCACCTCACACATAAATCATAAGGGGGTATTATTTATAAGCATTTTACAATTATTTTATTGAACAAAAAATTCTAATGCACGCTGCACATACCATAAGTTATGTTTTATGGGGAAAAAAAAAAAGTAAAATATTATAAATACTCCAGTTGGCCAGTGTGCCTCCCCTCCCACTCTTCAATTGCTTGCAGCTACTTCACAGGAACCACCAGTACATATACTGGGAAGAGGCTGCTTGACTGCCCATCCCCCACAAGAAAATGGAAATAAGTTATAATGAAAAGCCACCATACCCATGTTTGTCATTTTGTGTGTCCTTATGTTTTACCGTCACTCATATGCTAAAATTCCAACAAAAGATTACAAAAAGTAAAACCTAGATCAATTTTGCTGCAAAGATATTCAAAACATGATAAACTGAATATTTAAACATGGCTGTTCAATACTTTGGCTATTATAAACCATTATAAGAATATTCATACAAAATTGGTAGCTTACAAGGAGAACATGAAAATTTGCTGATTAGGTATTTTCACATGCAAAATAAATGGAGAATGTCCATCAACATTTCTTTACAACTTACAAAATACTACTATCCTCATGATAGATGAAACTTTTAAATTTCAGGGGATATAAGAAGCTACTATTCTCTAATGGAAGCACAATTTCATTGGAATAAAAATGAAACACTTAGAAGCCAATAACTTGAAATTTTGTAATAGCTTTTATATCAGATGTATATCGTTCGAAGATAACTTCTATGCATGATAGGTACCCCATATCTGTGAAATGTCGGATCATTCTTAGCTGTTAAAGCCCAATTGTTACCAGCTAATTTTATTATAGAAATAAGCCAAAGTACAAATAAGTTCACAGCCATGGCTATACTGATTTAACTGAACTTAAAACACTGAATTAAAATAGAACTAATTGCACAGTGTGCAGTGGAAGGAGCGAAAGAACTTGTATATTAGACTTAACACCCTCCCCACCAACTAGAAATTTTAATATGTTGCTCTCCAAACACAATTATGAGGAGGGGAGAGACATACATTGGCATCAATCAGATTTTAAGTATCACACTAAAACAAAGTGTTGTACTGGAAGTGCAGGAAAATACAACTTTGGTCCTTTAAAGAGTCATTTTTCCGAATAGAAGGGAAATAATATTGTCATTTTTTAACAGAAGCAACACAGAACAGAAGAATCTCGATATTCAAAAGAAGATAAATAATACATACTTGAAGTTTAGTAGCATAGAATGAAAGGTCATCTAAGAGACTTGTAGGGGGGAAAAAAAAATCTACAAAAATATCACTTTATTTTCACACTACTTCCAATACATCACCGACAACAAAACAAAAACAAATAAACAGAAAGTTACTGCAAGTAGCTTGCACACACGAAATGGTCATTGCCTGATACCAATAAATGTAGCCATTTTAATGTGCGGCACTAGGCCCAGTCCACAAGGAAGCGTTGCAAAGGCGACCACAACATGTGGCACACTACAAACACATCTTACCCCAATATAATAAAGCACTAACAACTGTGAATGTATTATGCAATTACATCTTTTTTTACAGTTGCCCATGTCCCAACACCAATTTGGTTTTGGCATAATACATTGTTACACCACACTACGAATTGTTTATACTTCTTATCATAAACTTCCAATTTTCCAACACATCTAAAGTTGGCAAAGGGCAAACAGTTTTCATTTTTCTTTTTTTTTTTTTCACTTACATGCTTAGGAAGATAACTAACCTGCACTCTATACATATTTGTCAAAAATAAATTTGTTAGTTAATTCTGTACAATGAGGGGGGAGGATCTTATTCAAAACACACACACGTTCATTCACATCTTTACACTAAGAACTGGTAGTGATATTGGCTTTTCTCTGTAACTACGAGTTACCCACTGGAAACAATTAGTCTTACAAGCACTGGAGCGCTGCTCCCTACATTACCTGACTTGACAGACTATTGATGTTTAATTCTTAAAATTTCTTACACACAAATATGATACACACAACATTTTCTAGTTGAATCTACAAGCTACTGGTGATGATAGCATAATACACGTGCTTTCAGATTTTTATTTTTTTTTCCCATTTGTTATTGTCAAGTCGATGGACACACACTGGCATTAGCTGAAAAGCTAATGCTCTATAAACACTACCCTAGAGCTTAAAATGTGATAGAATCACATTGAAATTGAAACCATTTCGTAAAATAGATCCAAGAGTATACAGAAATTATGACCATTACAGTTAAGCAATTACAAGCACCAGCATGCCCATCGTTCTGAGAGATTCAACTACAAAAATGCTTCTCAACAGTTTAGATAAATAATTCTTAAAGAATTTTAAGAATTAAACTTTCATCACTGCCTTTCAAAGGCAATGCATTTGACATCTGTAACCCTGTCACCAACATCGGTTTTGTGTCAACACCATTCTGTAAAGGTATTAGTGTGAACATCAGTCTTTAAATTACAGAGCTCCTGAATTATCTGACACAGGCCACAACAAGTGAAGAGAGAAGCGAGTCAATACCAAAATTTCTGCAGTCTGTAAACTCTAATTCAAAATATCAAACTCTTCCCTCCCCCCTTAATGACTAAAGCAGTATGCGGCATTGGAGTCAGACTTTGATTTAATTATGCCAAGAACAAAAGATCACATGATTAAAAGAATCAATGTCAGGGAGCAAATAATCACTTCAGAGACATGGGTTTATTCAAGGTCCTTTAAAATACTATTTAGGTAATATTGTGCAACATCAACAGAAGTAAATTGCAATAAAAAATAAAACTGAAGAAAGAAAGCAAACAATATGAATGATAATCCAAAAACTTTCCAATAAAGCCTTATATATCATAGTTCATAAATCGTAGTACGAGTCCTTAGAAATTCATATATTCACACTATCCCTGATATAATACACAGATAGTTTTTGATGTTTAATTTCAAATATAAGGGCTATCACAGTTACTGCACACACATACACACACACAATCATACAAACAAATTTACAGCTGTGCATGATCTCCCATAATTCCCCTCCCCCCTAAAAAACAGCACGCATAACAACTCTCAAAATGCCACTCCTTCCTACAACATTGAAGGTTATTTATTTCCTAGTTCACTCCTTCTTTATCACACTTTAGCAACTGAAATTCTTCATTTTGTAATAAAATTTGCTGATTAACAGCTCAACGGAAAGAATCATTGATTTCGACAAACACACCCACAGGAGCTTGCCTGCTTACACTCATATCTTATACTGAGGGGGAGGAGGGAGATTAGTATGCATCTGTTTTGGTTGCATGTGTAACTGTAGGCGACCAGTAGGAGCCAAACTTTGGAGGGCTGCCTGAGTAGTCATGACACGTAAGTTATTCAGAGATAACACGTACTAATAATGCATAAACAGTATATAAAAGTTTTCTGTCAATCCACAAAATGCTTCTCTTCAATTTTCGTTCACAGCTGCAACATAAAAGAGCACTGTTGTTTAGTTTTGAGGCACTTGGTGCCAGCTTTGGGCTTCATTGGGAGTACTTGTCTCACTAGGTTAAACCTATCGAACATTTCCTGCCGTCCATGTAACACTACAGACTACAAAATTGCTTGGGCTATTCATTTCTTGCATTCATCACATTTCGAATTCAAAGAAAGCGACACAAATAAATTCGCAAACAAATGTCGGCACATTGTTCTGTTCTTATAAATTCTGTAGTAGACTATTTGAAAATCGATGGCTGATTAACTTTTCTTATATCACATGATTTGAATTCTGTACGTGTAGTACAATTGAGAACTCTGTTGAGCTGCACCCCATTCTTTCGTTGGTTTGGAGTTAAGCTGAGGTTACTGCCAGACTTCGCTCTGGGCAGCAGATATACCATCAAAAGAAATTCTCTGAGCCAAGGCAGGATGTAAGTGTGCATCTAACACACACATACACGTGAAAACCTCACAGTGCAAACCAAACCTGCTTAGTA
Source organism: Anabrus simplex (assembly GCF_040414725.1). NCBI lineage: Eukaryota > Metazoa > Arthropoda > Insecta > Orthoptera > Tettigoniidae > Anabrus > Anabrus simplex. The sequence goes on from NC_090269.1 coordinate 240,121,761, forward strand.
TTCTTCAGGTATTGGCACTCAGGTATTGTCACTACATGCCATATTATGGCCATTTCCAAGACTACGCTACTTCGGAGAACGTGGTCGAAGAAACTCACGAAACCGAGAAACCTTGTCTGGACCATCACGTCTTCTCAGTCCGCCTCTCTCAGAACGTTCGCGGTCATACACTGGGCGTGGACCACCTCGTCCCATGAATCTGATAGGTCCATCTCTGAATTCTCGTTGTGGTGGCTCTGTTAAAGAAAAAGAGATTGAAGTGCATTAACATAATCAGGTGCAACAAATGTCACAACTACAATATGTTATCAGTTACATGATTACGTAAGTGGAGGTGGATAAAATGGAAAATAATTTGTAAAATTCCAAATAAAATCTTGAAGAATCTGACACACACAATCAATCTTGAGTATATTCAAAGATAATTAGTTCTGGTGCTAGAAAAGCGTTTTACAGGACAAATTCTACGGTTCCATGTTCTCAGCCAAAACTTCCTTAGCTGAATCTTATCGACGGAGAGTATAATTTTATCTGTATCACAATGGTCAAATGAATTAAACCCATTCAGTATTAGCACAACAGGTGTGGTCAGTCAAATTTCTCTTTGGGGACATAGAGCACAGATTTTGAAAAACATAAGCTTTTCCTGAAGTTTTGTCACTTAACACAGCAAAAACCCCAAAAGACATGTCTGAGAAAGAACAAATGGTTATTCTCTCAGTAATCAATTACTTGGTGGATACTGGAAATAGATCCTACTGACACTCTGTGGTCTGAAACCTCACTGGTTTTCATCGACCTTACTTTCCCCCATTACCAAAATACCTGTAAACCCCTTGTCAGGAACGTCAATCAACAAAATATCTGATAGTTGCATCAATACTTCCTGTCTGCCACTTGTAAATTTATGCCAATCACAAAGTACCATACAAATCCTGTAAATCTACGGAACCTTTTATCCATCCTTTCCTACTACGGTATATTTCACCATTACATGCAGAATTCTGCTCACTCCTACTGCTTTACAATACTTGTTTATTTACCAATCTACCCACTTTATTGAAAAATATTTCATTACCCAATTTTCTTCTCTCTCCCTCCCTTTCAAGTAAGTTTTCTTAAACTTCAAAAGGATTCCCAGCTGCATAACAGTTTTTTGCAGAATAATATTTCAGATTTCCTTTAGGATATACAGTATTTACTCGTGTATGAAACCCCCTATGTTTCCCACCTTTAGATCCAGAAACACTGGGGGGGGAAGGGGGACGGCAATATGAGATAACCTCAAATTTTACGCAGTGAACAAACATATGACTTCTAGGCTATAAAGAGCTATAAATTGCACATGTAAACATTTTACACTATTCTTTAACTAACTTACAAAAGTATTCTAAGTTTTACTGGCTATTTTCATTGGAAGGCAGTATTTCTAAATTTAAAAAGACAATAAATGGTGAACACAAGACTTTTAGGCTTACAATAAAGCAAATGTAGCCAGGGTACAGTATATACTCTTACATCACAACATCCATTTCATCTCATTAACTCCTCTGATGAGGTTGACAGGAAGAGCATCCGCTTGTAAAAACTCGCTACAAAGATTCATCTCGCTTCATACACGACCTCGTAGAGAAATAGCATAAAGTTATCGCACTATGCAATATTAATACAAAAGAAATTAATGGCCAGTCATTTGTCTCTTATCAGTCGACTAGTAGGCCTACAACACAGTAAACCTGCTCACTGATTTCAGATAAATTATCACCGTCTTGTGCCGCCAACTTCCCTGCTACCGGCATGTTGTCACCTTCACTGCGGTGGACTAGCACTGAGAGCATTCAAGATCACGTCTTTTTGGAACCTGTAACTCTTCATGGACAGAAACACACATATATGGTCGACTTCTATTAGGCTCCAGGCGGAAACATATGTTACATTCGAAAATCGTGGGTTTATTAGCCGAGGAGGTACCCAAATATGCTCAGAGATAGTAGGAGCCGTTCTCTCAACTCTTCTGGTGAGGGAAATCCCTGCAGTATCTTGACGAGTTTGTTTTCCTCTTTGTGGGAGTTATGTAATACATACATTGCGTGATGCACTTTTCTTGTGCGTGTACTTCTTACGTATTTTCACGGATTTCCGGTAAAATGGCATCACGAAAACAGACCAGTGATACAGACATAGTGTCAATATTGGATGATACGGTCGAAGAAGTGTCTGATTTTAGTGAATGTGAGCCTGAGGACAAAAATTCTTTCTCCAGCCCGTTTGAGTGCAATGACGACACAAGCGACGCTGACACAGCGACAGAGCGGATGACTGGACGGACGCGAGTAATCGCGACCCTGGGCAAACAAATATTATTCCGTTCGTAATATTGATCAAGGGCCAATATTACCATCACACTTTGATACTGATACGCCTCCTGTAGACCCTGGACAAACAAATATTATTCCGTTCGTAATATTGATCAAGGGCCAATATTACTGTACCGGGCGGTACACCCCTACGCCGCACTTTTAAATCTTGCGCCAAGAAAACCACCTCTACAGGAGAAACACTGAACTGAAAACTAAACCTCCTTAAACTTTTGCTCAGAAGATGTCACTACCTTAATTTTGTGATTATGACGTTGCCAGTACTGTGACAACCTGTTCGACTGGGACGGGTTTCGACACATTTGGAAGTGTCATCATCAGCCAATTAGCAAGGCATAGCAAAATTTTATTCATAACATTCTAAAAACACGTAACACAATGATCACAGTCAAAAAGAGGACGTAGAATAATTAACACTATTTTGTGTCGAAGCAATTCCAGTTACTGTTCATATAACACAATGATCAGTCAACAGAGTAAAAAGAACATTATTTTATGCCGAAACAGTTCCAATTGAAGTTCATAAGCAGGTCTTGTATAATCGCGTTGTGCTGCACTCTCATATGAAGACGTATTAAAGATCAATAACGAGTTCAAGGACTTGTTCCAAGATGAAAACTTTAAGGATAACTCGTTATGAAATTGAGCTTGTGATATGCAGTTATGTATAGTTGTTGCGAGGCAAGGTGTTGTAGGCATTTGTTTTTTTCACCCGAAGAGTGGAAAGCGACGTAATTGAAGTCTAAAGAATACAGTGTAGGACTTCATTCCAACAAATTAAAGTGGATATATAAATCTTAAAAATAAATTTGAATCATTAAAAAAAGAATAAAACCATATAAAAAATATATTGAAAAATTAGAAAGATTTAAAAAAAAAATTACTATTTGAGGCTCAACTCGAACAGCTTGTCGTGGTGATTGATAAATGTATGGGAAACTATAAATAGAGAAAAGGGTAGGGAATAACGAGTGTTTATTAGAGGGTGGGAAAGGAAAAGTAGGGGGGCGGGAATTATCTAAGGACGATCATGGGAGCATTCTGGATATTACAAGTAGCGTGGGAGGGTACTGTGTAAACTGTCAAAAATTGATCGCTTACTTGTTGACTTACGGTTAGTTAAAATGGAGATAAGAAAATCGAAAAGGGCGTTAGGCTTCTCAGAAATATCATTCAGGTTACGGTTTGGATTGAAACAGTTTTCAGTTTTGTCTAGGAGAGGGCCTTTAATTAGAGTGCTGAGAATTTCAAAATCCCGGTCTATTGTAGTGGAAAAATGTTTTGTGTAATGTACACGTTGCCAGACAGCCAAAAATCTGTTTAATTTATTGCATTAACATGTTCAAAGTATCTAATTTTGAAGTCACGACCAGTTTGACCTATGTAAGAAGAGTTACAGTTGTTGCATTTAAAATGGTATGCACCTGACTAAGAAAAAGACACTGGTTTTATTTAAGGAGTTTGAGTTACGTAATAATTCAAGGTTTCTATTATTAGTTCAAAAAGAAATCTTTGAAGACATTAGCACTACTGTAGGCATTTATATTAAATGTGAATGTAGAGCAAGCAGCTGGTTTAGGATTATCTTTTAAGAGTGTATATTAGGATGGTGTTTAAATTTGTAAATAATGCATTCCATAAAATATCTATTATAACCATTAAATTTGGCGATGGAGCGGATGATATTTAATTCTTTATTCAAGTTATCCTTAGATAGCGGAATTTTGGAAGCACGGTAAACCATACTGTTGTACGAGGGGCGTTTATGTGTCTGTGGATGAAAAGAGTCTTGTTTTATGGTATTAGCTGTACGAATGGGGTTTTCTATAAATCATATATGATGAGGAAGGTAATCTGCTGCTTGTTATACCTAGAAAATTAATTTATTTGTTTGATTCGGTTTCAAGAGTGAATTTAATATGCGGATCTATTTTATTGAGGTTGTTTAAGAGTAGATGCTGCATTGAAAACTCTTGATATCATATAGGATCACAAATGTGTCATCTACATATCTGGCCCAAAATAACGAGTGTTTAAAGTCGTTATCAATGAAATCGTGTTCTAAAAAATCTAAGTATATTTCCACTAAGATCCCTGAGGCTGGTGAACCCATTGCCAAACTATCTTGTTGATAAATTATATTGTCAAAGATGAAGAATTTGTTATTAACTACTAATTTTAAGACGGTCATAAAATCATTGTCAAGTTTGCTTAAGCAATTGTATGCGTTTAAATTCTTCTCAATAATAGGAAGTAATGTTTTGATATTAATGCTGGGGTACATGTTGAGAATATCGATAAGAGTGTAGAGAACGGTGTGGTTGAATTTTCAAGTTATTTAATTTCTCAATTACTCCTATGGTGTTTTTTACAGACTTATTCAATAAAAATTTGTAATTGTTCTTAGGAAAATTTCTGAATGAATTGTGCTAATTTGTAAAGTGGGCTGGGTCTGTAATTAATAATTGGTCGAATGGGGACATCAGTCTTATGAATCTTAGGGAGAGATTTTGCGGTTGGCAGGCCTGGATTCATACTCAATCTTGTTTTCTCATGCTCAGTAAATAAGAAGAGTTCTTTAGGGTTTGTTTAAGGAGATGTTGGATCTGTTGAGTAGGATGAACTTGTAGCACTTCATTCATCACCAATTCATACTTCATTAATCACCTTTCCAGATCACATCTGGAATTGTAAAGCCTGACCTTGGTCAGAAATGTTTCGATCGAAAGATCAGACAATCAATGATGATGAGTCTTCTAATGAATAAATCCACCGGTGTGGACAAACAACAACAAGGATCTGCACAAAGACACCACTCGGAATCGGTGGGGTGTCAAGTAGAAGACCTAGGCGAATCGGAGCGCCTGGAAGCCCAACAGACAATCGACAGACAGCTGACAGACAGTGGACTAACCCAACAATGTAAGAAGAGACTTAAGTTCAACAAATCAGGAAAATTTTCATACTTTGCAACATTAAACATTAATTCACTAAGTAAGGTGGGCAAGTTGAAACATTTAACTGATGTGATGGACCAACATAGGATTTTAATAATGGCTTTACAAGAACTTAGGAACACAGACCAGGACCCAATTGAATCAGGAGGTTATCGTCTCTACAAAGGACCTCCAGGAGAAAGAGTAATGAAGAATGTCCCTCAATTTGGTGTAGGTTTTCTTGTTCATAGTAGCATAATAGACTCAATTGAAGAATTTTCTTCAAAATCTTCGAGGATGGCACTTCTAACAATTAAAGTAGGGAATAAAACTTATACTTTAATAAATGTCCATGCACCAACAAATGACAAAAACAATAAAGATAGAGAAGGAGTTGAAAACTTTTGGGAGGAACTTGATTACATATTAGCGAAGATCCCTGATGAGCATATAAAAATCTTACTTGGAGATTTCAATGCTAAAATAGGCAGAGAAAAGAAGTATCGCACAGTTGTAGGAAAATGGCCAGCTCATAAATTAACGAACAAAAATGGCCAAAGATTAATTGAACTTTGTGCAGATCATAGACTCGTTTTGGAAACCACCAGATTCATGAGGCGACCACATAAACTTATGACATGGAAATGCCCTAACGTAAAATTGGGAGAGTTTCAGATTGATCATGTTGCCATGGATAAAGATTATCATAAAGAAATTTATAATGTCAGAGTCCTCCGTGGGGTAGACATTGACTCGGATCATTATATCTCAAAAATAAAAATCAAGTTAACACCAAAAAGGAAACACAAACATAATCATCTCAAAGCAAGGAGAAATTATGATCCCAGTTACTTAATAAATAATAAAATATATTTAGAGAGATCCAAAACACCTTTAAATGACAAATTAGAGACAATGATCAACAAACTTAAAACCATAGCTGAAGAAATTGCCCCAATCAAAAGGAGAAAGAAACATGCGTGGTGGAACGAGGAATGTGACAAAGCAATTCAAGCAAGACACAAGGCATGGATAAATGATCAACAGAGGAAAACGGAAAAATCTCGAGAAGAACTAATTAATGCCAGAAGACAAACAGCTAAAGAAATTAGGACAATTAAAAGGAATTATCAAAAGGAAATGCTTAGCACTATAGAAGAAACATTCAATCAACATAAAACAAGAGACTATTACAAAACATTCAAGCAATATCAATCTAAATTTACCCCTCCCACACTTATGTTAAGAAATAAAAATGGTAAAATGGAACACAATAATCAGGATAATGCTAACATTCTTGCAGAATACTTTAAAGAGTTACTTAATTGTGAGGATCCTGTGGAACATTTAGAATTTGATCCTAACCCAAAAAATAAAACTCCATTACAAAAGATTATACCACCAGTTTACAATGAAGTGAAAACGGCAATTAATGCACTTAAAAACTACAAAGCAGCAGGAGAGAATCAAATAGTAGCAGAAATATGGAAGAATGCTAATGATCAGACTATTCAAAACCTACATAAATACATCATTGATATTTGGAACACGGAGAAGCTTCCTGAGGAATGGAATACAGCGATAATCCACCCGCTGCACAAGAAAGGTGATCGCTCCGATCCAAATAATTATCGGGGGATATCCTTACTTGATATTACATACAAGATTTTATCCAAGATTATATACACAAGAATCCAAGAACAACTCGACCAAGAACTTGGAGAATATCAGGGAGGATTTCGACCAGGTAGAAGCTGTCCAGATCAAATCATTAGTTTAAAATGGATAATGAAGCACCAAAGAGTTCGAAGTAAGGGTCTGGTCATCACGTTTGTAGATTTTAAAAAAGCATACGACAGTATTCATCGTGACTCATTATTAAAAAGCCTTAAAGAATTTGGCTTACATCAAAAACTTGTTAACCTCATTAATATGACTTTTAAAAATACGAAGGCAAAAGTTAAATTTAGAGGTGAATTATCAGAATCATTCACTATAAGAACTGGACTTCGACAAGGAGACGGACTTTCACCATTGTTATTTAATTGTGCATTGGAGAAGGTTATGCGTGAATGGAACAAGAAATGCCAACCAACTATCAAGATCGGTAGAAATATTAAACTCAACTGCCTTGCTTTTGCGGACGATTTAGCATTACTTGCAAATACAATAGAAGAGGCTAAATTTCAAATTGAACAACTAGAAATTATAGCTAAAAAAAATGGGATTACAAATTTCATTTGAAAAAACAGAAATGATGCCAACTTTTAAAGTTGATTTACCAGTTATTCAGCTGAACAGTAATAAAGAGATTAAAATTGTTCAGAAATTCAAATATCTTGGGGAAATAATAACATGGAACACAAATGAAAAAGAAGCAATAGAACACAGAACAACTCAATTTAAACAAGCACAAAGACTTACCTGGCCAACCTATAAAAAAAAATCTCTTTCGATAAACGCTAAGCTGAAACACTATAATTCCATAGTTAAACCAGAGGCAACCTATGCTAGTGAAACTTTATTCAAATTAAATGTAAAATCTACAACAGACAAATTACAGAAAACTGAGAGAAGAATTCTTAGAACAATTATTAATAAAAAACACCAAGTTGATGGACAGTGGAGATTGTTGCCTAACAACATTGTCTATCGTGAATGTGAATCAATAATATCTACAATGCGTAAAAGAAGAATTTCCTTTTTCTGTCACATATCAAGATTAGCAGACACCAGGATATTGAAACAACTATTCGATTACTTTTTGAAGAATAAAATCAATAATAATTGGTTCAAAGAAGTTCAGGACGATTTGGAAGAATTGGGTATAACTCGGCAACAAATCAAAGACAGAAAAGAGAAGAGGATTTTGAAGAACAAAAGCATAAGTCTCAAACTAAAAGCAGTTGAACGGAAACAATATACTATATCGGACACACAAAGGGCTTCCAGGTCGGAGAGGATGAAAAAGTTCTGGGAGAAGAAGAAGAAGAAATTAACTCAAATGTATTGATTTCAGTGCTCCAATGTGGGCGTAAAATATGTAAATAATAATAAAAGGAATTTTTACTGAAGAATTTTTTCTTTTTTTCGATGAAATGAAATATATCCATTACTACTGTAGTGTTACCTTTGTTAGCTTTTGTGATGTCACGATCTGAGGATGACACTTCAAATGTGTTGAAACCGGTCCCAAATGAACGGGTTTTAACTTCTACTTGGTTCAACTTAATAACGCAGTATATAAAGGTGGATCCTTCCTTCTATTTAATATTGTAATTCTCCAACAACACAGAATATTCAATAGTAAGCAGATAAAAACATTGAAAATTCCATCAAACAATCGATCAACCATAGTCGCTACTGCTTGTTATTGGCCGATTCCAGTAAATAGTCCACCCAAGTAGGAAAAAGTAAAGTTTAAAATAGAACTCAACAATCTGTTTTTGATAGATAAAACATTTTAAATTAATTTTATGATATGTATTAATTTATTGATGTCTTTCAGTTTTTAATTGCACACTTAATTAAACCTTTATGTAGAGGCTAAATTCATTGGATATTTCTCAATAGTTTTAGGAATTCCTGTTCATTATGATGAAAAGTTATGAAATTAGTGAAACTCTGTTAAGATTATCTGAATTAAACTTAGTATGCAAAACCAATACTGTACACCCTTTCAAGCTGCTGTATCATTTGTTTAAAATTCCAAATGGATTTATATGAAGATCGTAAAATACGTCGCGTGTTTATGGCATTCTTGTGAGCAGGCGACCGGGAAGTTCCCCTCTGTCCAAAGGATTAAGTTTCAGCGTCGCACTCTCTTGTACAGGATGTATTTTAGAATAGCAGTCAGTGTTCACACTAAGACGATATTTAATAATGCTGCTTACTCACAGGGAACGTTGTAAACGGTATCGCAAGAAGAAAGATTACACCTGCCCAGTTACGTGTATGTCGCTAACAGGTACGAGATTCGGCGAAGAAATCCAGATCCCCGAAAAAAATGAAGGGCTTATCAACAGTTATTTCCTATTTTAACAGTCCAGAAATGAAAGAGAAATGCTTACTGAGGTCAAACTTCTCAGCACGCTGTCCAAGGCTTCTTAAATCTTCCCGAATGGACTGAGAAATTTTAGATCACCTGTATTACGCCCAAAGAGAAGAACGGTAGGACAAACAACGACTGTATTTAAACGATACTGTCTTATACGAAACAATTTCATGGATGTCTCAGTGCAAATTTTAACAAGCGTAACAAGCCTATTTTAGAAAACGTGTTTTATGAGATATACAAACGCATAGTTCCACAAGCTCCATTACACGAGCAATGTGTTATCGACTAAATTGTTCTTACTCGGATGACATTTGAATAACAAGTGGTTTTAATGAATTGGCAAGACAATCACTAAAAGATTTTAAATGCAACTGTAAAATGACTTGTGATCATTTGATAACACATGGGGCTGATGATCTACATGTTAGGCCATTTTAAACAATCATCATCATCATCCATTTTAACACATAGTAACAAGAAACATTTAAAGACTTTCACACGTTCAGAGTGAAAAAAAAAAAAAAAAGATTAGAAAAGGTTGATTGTACAGCCAAAGCATGCTAAACATTTTAATTAATATATTTATTTGGTAAAAAATAATGTATGATGTGTATCCCCACGTCACCACAGCAATTTTAACATGTACTTAAGTCAATTTGAAAGTCAGAAAGATTGAAAAAACCCCATTAAGAAGAGAGAAAAGAATTATGGAAGTTGAAGAAAAAAGCATACAAGAAGAATTTCAAAGGGAAATTATACCCTTGGTACCCAGGACGGAGGTGGGGTATGTTGAAGATGAATGGAAAAGATTTAAGGAAGCACTGGTTGGATGTGCAGAAAAGGTATGTGGTAGAACATCAGGAAATGTGAAAGACAAAGAGACATACTGGTGGAATGATAGGGTAAGATTAAAGTGAAGGTAAAGAAAATAGCATGGAAAGCATGGAAAACATCTAAGGGCCGGTTCTACCATCTGCTGGTAAAGTGGCTGGCAGCTGCCCGGGAGGTAAACTACCTGGAGGTGTAAATCGGCTGGTACTTTGGCTTGCGTCCAACCACCTCCGCGCAAGCGCTAGGTAGCTACCAGGAGCTAGACACCGATATACGAAGTTGGCTAGACTGATTTTCAGCGATTTCTCGCTTTCGAGTGTGGTGCTATCTATCGTCAGATGCATGAAACCCATTTCGATTGTCTTATTTCCCTGTGCTTGCGTCTGCTGATTATCACCAAAAAGCCTAATAAGGGAAGTCTTAAGAGTTATGGACAATGATTCATGTCAAGCTTTCGTATTTTAATCTATGATCTTCAATATCAATACCTATTTGGGATTAAAATCTCGAGATTACATTTTCTTACGCCAGTTACAACCTGTCATGCAAGGCAGCGTTTTTGAAAGGTATTCTCGTAGTAGACTGGTCAAGTCGCTCGCTCCGTAATAGAAGGTACGCAGGTTTTCATCCTAATTCTAATTTACATTTTAAAGTGTATTTTCGTTCCCTGCCGTTGTTCTTAACTCTCTTTTACGCGCTTCCATATACGTATATACACACATCTTCTTTACGGACTTATTGCCTTTGAGCATTCTATCTGCAGGCTTCTGTGAATTGATTAAGTATCTCCGCGATGCTATATTTGCAACTAGTTGTGACCTCGTTTAGTTCCAGATGCTTCCATTTATTCATAAAGCATTTAATTTTAATTTTTAACTTTATGAAGATAAAGTTGGAAGGTACTGTAAATGTAAATAACTAATCGGGATAAATATCCATTCCTAGAAAGAGGAATTCGGGAATGGAATAGTTTCCAATTTCTTCGAAATAATGTACAAGACTATGTAAACAACTAATAGGGAATCTGCTACCTGGGCGACAGTCCTATAACATCACTTGCTATAAGTAGCATAAATATAAAGCAATTTTCCTAGTAGACATAATATTGTGATAAGAACGTACGAAAAGAGGCATACAGATTAACACAACACTAATAATAGAAATAAAAAAGAATCGTCATAATATAGACTCGAACCTGCACACTTCGTATTACGAAGCGAACGTGTTAACCATTACGCTACGGAAACGCTTGGGTTAGGTAGGATACATACAGTAATATATATCTCGTGTCCGAAAACTGAAAAAGTAGAAAATTAAAGCCCATTTGAAATGATTTCCAAATAGATTTTGATTTTACATCCTTTTAGAGTTTCTTTACGAAAGCTTGACGTATAAAATGTGTTCCCTGCGCTACCGATGCCAGAGGCTGGTGTGACCGTTGCAACTAACGGGAAGCATTAATGTTCAAAATCCTGCAATACAATATCGATCACTGTTACAGTATACTGCTTTTTTCAGTATACTAAGCTAATTTGAGTTGCATATCACCAGAAATACAGCTAATAATGTTCAGCTCTCAGAACTTGCCCGGCAGGTAAAGTCTTATCGGGCCCTCGAAGTGGCCGAGAAATTACGCGCCGGGTAACGACGATTTATGCTGCCGATAGCGCTACCTGGGAGTGGTCGGACGGAAACATCCTTTTACGCGGAGGGCAAATTACGCGCTACTTTACCAGTAGGTGGTAGAACCGGCCCTAAGTCTGAAGAAAGTGGAAGAAAATATGTCGAGGCAAAGAATTTGGCCAAGAAAGTAGTGGAGGAAGAAAAGAGGAAAAGCTGGGCAGCAAGAAATTACTGTATGGTATCTTAACAAACAAAAAGAAAGATCAAGTAAACACCACATTTGAAGGATGAAGGTGGCATAACATTAACAAAGCCAGAAGAAGTAAGAAATAGATGGAGAGAGTATTTTCAGAAGCTGCTGAACATAAGAACGGATGACAGTCATTTAATGGACGACCTGGAAAGGCAATTAGTTGATGAAGAAATTACAATGAATGAAATTGAAATGGCAGTAAGACGAAGAATGGAAAAACTGCTGGAATAGACGAAATTTCAGTGGAGATGATAAAGGCAGCTGGAACTGTAGGACTGCGGTGGACATAACGGGTTCTCAGGAATGTCTGGGAGAATAAGGAGGTCCCTGAGGATTGGCAAAAAGGAATAATCATCCCAATTTTCAAAAAAGGCGATAAGAAAGTTTTGAAGAACTACAGAGGAATTACTCTAATATCCCATATTGCTAAGATAATGGAAAGGATACTGGAAAGTAGAATAAAGTTAAGGGTTGAGAATCAGATACAGGAAAATCAGTTTGGTTTCAGAAGTGGAAGGTCAACAATAGAGCCCATTTTTCATTATGAGACAACTAATGGAAAAGCAATGGGAGTACGGGAATGATATGGTGATGACATTCATTGACATTGAAAAGGCATATGACAGTGTCCCCAGGACTAAAGTTTGGGACAGTCTGGTGCAGAAAGGAATTGGACAGGGATTAATAAAAATTATCATGGCATTGTATAAGGAATGTTGTAGTTGTGTGCAAACACAAGTTGGCAGGACAAGTTGGTTCAAAATAACTAGTGGGCTGAGACAGGGAAGTGTTCTATCACCAATCCTGTTTACAATAGTAATGGATGACATCATGAGAACAGCAAAAGCAGCATATAGAGGAAGAGAAATGAACATGATGTTATTTGCAGATGATATTGTGATTTGGGGAGAATACGACAGGAAGGTTCAAGAACAGTTGAATGTGGTGAATGGGAAGATCGCAGAATGTGGATTGAAAATAAGTGTAGAAAAGAGTAAAACTCTTGTTATGCCTAGAAGGGAGAAAGAAGGGAAAGGTCAGATTAGACTTGCAGACAAGCCCCTGGAAGTAGTGGAAACGTTCAAATATCTGGGGATTGAATTAATGGAGAATGCTTGACTGGATGATGAGATTAATAAGAGGATTCAAGCTGGAAGTTGTTTCGATCATAGTTTAAGAAACATGTTACGGGACAAAGATGTGCCAATGGAAGCAAAGGATACTATGCACAAGATGTATTACGTACCCGTAACAACTTGTGGAGCAGAAACTTGGACAATGACAAAGGATGAGAGTCTAATACAGGCAGCCGAAATGTTCTTGAGGAGTATGATACAGAAGAGTAGACGAGACAAACTAAGGAATGAGAAAATCCGGGAAGAAATTGGAGTGGAAAAAATGAACGATAGAATAGACAAGAGCCGACTAAGATGGGTTGGGCACATAAAGCAAATGAGTGATGAAAGAATGCCAAAAAAAGTGACGGAAATGCAAATGCAAGGAAGGAGAGGCCGTGGACAACCACGATCGAGATGGAAGGATACAATCCGACGCAGTATTATAGAAAGAAACCTGGACTGGGACACAGTGTTGGAGGAGGAGTGGTGGAAAGACCGAAGAAAGTGGAGAGAAACCATATTTGCCCCTACCCGGCTACAGCTGGATAAAGGGAAAGGATGATGATGACTTAATTTGTGTGATTAGGCTGATTATGATATTTGTATGTGTCAAAACCGGTACCAATATTGAATAAACGTTGTAGATAACATCTTATACAACTTGTAATTTGTATTGAAAAGGCTGAACTTTACTAAAACTTATCTATGTAATCTCCGTTCAATACAGAAACAAAATGAAGTTGATATCTTTGAATCCCACGACGCTGTCAAGTGAACAAGCGACGATCATCTTTAACTATATTACGCGCTGACATTACGCAATTTACATATTTGCCCCCCCCCCGCAAAATGTATCTTTGTCCTCCTTGTAAAAGTTACCACAATTCGCAAAATTTAGAAACAACGTAAAGGTATGTAAAGTTAAAAAGCCCATTCCATGTGAACACTCATCGCCAAGTTTAAAATTTTATAAAATTGCATTACATCACGCTTACAATAATGAAATCTGAAGGTTGTTAAGTATCATCTAGACGCTATTATACATAAATCTCAATTTGTTTGGATGGTAAGTTTCATATATATATTAAAAAGAAATGTACAAATGTAAACACATGACACCTGGAATTGGCCTATTGGCTATCCATATAGCTACTGATGCCATTTGTTACTTCACATTCTAAATCATACTTGTTTTTTTTAAAATGTTTATTAAGTTTTCTTTTAAATTTATTCTTGGTACAAAAGTCATGCTCTAGATTAATGTTATAACTGAAAAATGTGCTTCTATTACATGGATAAATACGGTGTGGCCATTTCATCTGGCAGAAGAACGAATTTCTGTATTTTTTCTGAATTCCCTGACATTTCCTTATTTTCCCATTATTTATTGAATTCCCTGACATTTTCCAGTTTTCCATACGGGTGGACACCCTGAAGAACACTGCAATCAGAGCGAATGAAGTACTGGGCAGATAAGAAGATCAACAGCACAACCTTCAAAGAAAAAGTGTATATGAAGGAGTGAAGTGGTCCAATGTGACCAATGAAGTTCATAATAATAATAATAATAATAATAATAATAATAATAATAATAATAATAATAATAATTTGATTGAATAACAAAACTGAAATATTTGCCACAAAATGCAATAGATCATCTTTGGTATCGTTTTCTCACTAGGTTCACTTGGGAGTTCTCTCATCGATTAGTAATACCCGTCGATTGCTGTTCCGTAAAAAAAACTAGAAATAAAAGAGGAATGTTTTTGTAATAAACATGTAAATAACGTGGTTGATAACAGTTAACGAGTTAGAAATAAACGATAAAGTAAAGATCGCATAGTTTTAATACTATGTACTGAAATTAAGTAAGAATATGATACTCATCAAGATATGGGAAAGCGTATCACTGATTTCAGAGGTAAGTTTATATTTTTTCACAAATGGTTAAATTTCTAAATTTATAACGAGGAGGTTATCATTTCTTCACGGGCACTTGAAATATGTTTTCGTTATAGATACATGGTTAGGTTAGGTGACGGACGCTGTTTGAATAAGAAAACAAACTTTTTGCCACAGAAGCTTCTGGAGTAATGCTATACAGTACAACCTCGATTATACGTTCCCGGAAGCTACGTTTTCCCGCATTATCCGTTTAAATTACGTGGTCCCGCGAGCATCCTAATTAAATCACGTTGTAAAAATCCCGCATTATCCGTTCCTCGAAGAAACGATTTTCTGTATCAACCGTTCAGAAATTTCAGTCCCATCAACGTTAAATCCTCGATCACGCGTTTTTCAAGAAACTGTATCTCACGAAAGGGCGGCAACGCATACTTGTGGATCTTGGTGTCAACGTCCAGCCATAGCAGTAATTTGAGGAAGAGGAAAAGCGATCGGCGGTGAACTTGCATAAGGGACCATCTTAGCATCGCATTCAGGTGGTATTGTTTAGAGAATCGAAATCACAAAGAGTGTGTCCACAATAACTGGAAGGAGACATAGCGCATTTCGACAGCTCTACATGAAGACTGTACGAGTTTCGTCAAATGTTCGTACTTGCAAAGCGTCTACATTATGTCCAGGGTTAGATGTTTACTTTTTTATTTCGAGTGTATCGCCGAACAGGTTTTCGGCACTTCCCTCAGGGCACTGTATAGTCACTGAGCTTTCAGGCAGGAATCTAAACTGCTCCTTCTTAAGTAACATAAATTTAGTATTTTAATATTATCGCATACCGGTACGATTACGTTATCGAGACCTGAACAGATGTTTCACCTTACATACATAAAGCCATGGGAGGTTTTGGGATTGCCTTTTACTGTTTTGGTCCTAATGTAAGACTAGGAATTTCACGTTATTGTGTTAAAATGTTAAAACCGCAGTCGTTTTATTTGCGCACGTTACGGTACATGTAAAAACTTTTGCATCAATTCGCACTCGTACCGACTTGGACAGCGAGGGCGTTTTCCAGCTGAGGTCAAGTTCGCGAATAACCGTAAATTCGGAAGTTTTGATGATATTTTTTCTCTTTCCAATTTAATTGTGATTAGTGACGGACATTATTGAATATAATGCATTTGAAAACTTGAGAATCGATACTTGCATTCGAAATAATATTCTCGAGTTCAACATAACCTTTAGAAGTCGATGTAGGCCGTAGGCCTAATTTGCGCGGTAATTTCCACAAACTGACTACGAACAGTATACCGGTGACCAAATTACAATGGAAGAATTAAAGAAAAAGGGATTTCGCCATCATGTTGGACGATTTTGTATCCAATGTGCTTTTATTTTATTACATTAGAGAATTAAAAAATACTTGTGGTCGATTGTTTGGCTTGATGTTATTAGGTTTTTTGAACAGTTTGACCGATCAAAGTTGCTGAACTGAAAGAAGTTTCCCCGGTAAAACTGAATGTAAAGTTTCGAGACTTTTAAGTCGCGTACCGGTAATTAACGTTTGAAGCCGGCCCCACGGTCGAACTTGCCTGCCTCTCACCCGGAGGACCCAGGTTCGATTCCCGGCCAGGTCAGACACTTTTACCTGGATATGAGGATTGGTTCCGGGTTCACTCATTCTACGATTACCTTTAATTGATGCGCTATTTAAGGGTGAGATGGCGATCCCGGTCTAGAGAGGTAGGAATAATGGCCGAGAGGATTCGTCACACTAACCATGCGTCACCTCGGCAGGCGGAAGGCCCATTGGGGCTATAGTTTGGTTTAGGGGTGTTTGTAAGATTTTAAGCATACATTTTTTTTTTTTTTTTTTTTTTTTTTTTTTTTTTTTTTTTTTTTTTTGTGATGTTTAGCCAAATTGTTCATGGTTCATTCATTCCCGGATTTTCCGTTTTCCCGCGTTGTACGTTTTTTTTCGGGGGTCCCTCCAAAAACGAAGAATCGAGGTTCCACTGTAATTCCTTCAGAATGAAATTAAACACACACTTTCATGTAGTATTGAATTTCGTAAAATACGGATTGCCGTTTCATGCAGATTTTAATGTGTATGGTCCCCCGCCTCCCGACTTTTACTAAAAATCTGGTATAACTACAATCCACTATAGTGAGAACATTTTTCACCATTATGAATTCTTACTGTCACGGGCTATTGAACCATTACTTATGGTTGTGTCGCAGATTAAGAAAATGGTGAAACATTAGACATATAAAGAAATAATGACAAGACAGGAATGATAAAGTAACTTCTAAAGACTGAAAAGATAACAAAATTAGGAAGGGGTTTTGCCACAAGGAAGAAAGTGACTGACAGAGCTACAGTGGGTCAAGATAAAAGAAAAAAATAGGAGTTTCAAAAATCCCAGATGATCATAATTTTTTCTACTTACCTCCTGCAATTCAGAGCGCAGGTTGTATACACGGTTAGGTGGTACCCCTCTTCACTTAATTTCATTTTCATTTCGCCTCTACTCTCACAATAATAATTAATTTTTTTATCTTAATACCTCTTATATCACCATGTTGTGAAATCCTTGTTGCCAGAGCCTCCTTTTTACGTTCTTTTTCACGCTCTTTCTCCTGCTGCTCTGTAGTCTGCTTTTCCCGCAACATACGCTCCACCTTCTCCTTGTGATGTTGAGCTACTTGGGCATAGCTTAGACGTGTTGGACCACTGAACTCCTAAAATAGTACAACAGATTAATACAAACTTTAAAATTAGCAAATAATCAGAGAAAAGAAGCACCAATCACACAAGAAAACTTTTACAGTCCAATAATGTACAAACCAGTGAGGAACAAGTTGTATCAGACGAGGTATGGTTGGTGGTGGTGTTTGTGGCAGGAGTGACGACGTTAGCTGTGGTTGAAGTGCTTGTGCTAGTTGTCGTAGCAACAGTACGAGCGGGGACTGTCGTCACATCAGTCACAACTACAGCACTAGTCATTGTTGCAGCATTGGTGGTGGTAGGAATTGGCTTACTTGCTGGTGGCATCACACTGGAGACAACTGGAAGAGGCTGCTTGAGACTATTTCCTTCCCCAACCTTTGAGCTTGAAGTATGATTCCCACCTGATGCTTCACAGGTCAGGAGAGTATCATCAGTCTTAGTTGATTTGTCAGCCATACATTTGGCAACAGGAACTGTCCTGCAAGCAGTAAAGCAGAATACTACCTATGAACACCAAAGAAAATACCAATTTATTACTTTCATTGTTTAGGATGTAAGAAATCACACATCAGCACCAGGCTGAAATTTAACGACTGAAACCACAAAATAAGGAATAACTCGACTAAATCATCCATATATATTTTTTGAAAATTTGTTAATATTTTCATCCAGCAAGCATCATCCACACGATTTTTCACCAGTGACTAGTTATTTAGCCACAATAATATGAATGATTTAGCAGAAAATAAAAATAATAATGCTTGCAAAAGGATCAAAAGGGTCTTCTCAATCGGAAGTTGAGGGCGCTATGAGAGGTCTACAGTTCCCAATGTCAGCGAATGCACTCTACGCATGATAGGAAAATGTTCTAGTAGCAATAATTAGTGAAAGGAAAAGTCAACTGAAGGCTTCAAATAATTTCAATGCCCCTTACTGTGTGGAAGTACATTTGTTTATACATTACTAGTTGATGTACCCGTACTTCGATATGGGATTCTCAGAAAGACTGTCTTTGTGGTATTCCTAACTGAAGTCAACTTTGGCCATTACAATAAACGTCAGTAGAAATATAGCGAATAAAAGCAATGTTATCATATAAAATACTCGAAATGAAAAACCGTACATTTTCTCACTTGTAACGAACCGTACTACGGTGCCGATCTAACAGACCAAAGTTCCAGTGCTGGAATGACCAGGCCGCAGACAGCTGTGAACACTTCTCTGCCATTATTCCGTTAAATATGCACACTGCTCATTCCAGTCAGTGCCTCAGAGTAGGGATTGAATAGCTTGAATGCTATGATGAACCAGTTTGTTACATACCAGTAGTATCAGAAAATTCATGAACCAGAGGAATGGCATGCTTTAAGAAGAAAGTTATCTAACTCCCCAGCTACTTCCCACCAATATTCAGGCAGACTGTTATTCGGTACGACTGGACAAGCTGGCTGTGCGGTTAGGGGTGCACAGCTATGAGTCTGCATCCGGGAGGCAGTGGGTTCGAACCCCACTGTCGACAGCCCTGAGGATGATTTTCCTAGCCTCCCATTTTCACACCAGGCAAATGCTGGGGCTGTACCGTAATTAAGGCCAAGACCATTTCCTCCCCAGTCCTAGCCGTTTGCTGTCTCATCATCGCCATATGACCTAACTGTGTCGGTGCGACGGCAAGCAAATTTTAAAAAAAACTCGGGATAGAGCAGTAATCCCACTTATCGGAGATGAGCCACAACAGAAGACACAAAGCACATCACAACAAACAATGGTCAAGTATATAAATTTCATTATTCGTCCGTATTGAACCAAGATTATAATTTATTAAAATTCGTATCGACCTTATTCAATACCAAAAATGTTGTTAAGATGAAATTACAACATGTATATTTATTTTATCAGGACTAGTTTCGACGCTTTATATTGCATCATCAGCTGATATACACTGGAAACATTGGCAAACATATATAAGTTTATCTACGTCATACACATTATAAAAACTATGATAAAGATTTAAGAACCATATTATATTTTGTACCAGGAACCGCCAGCGGTCTGGAACATAATTTATTTCAGCGTGAGGTACTGCGAAGTAAACAAAGTCACAGCTGGAACTTTCAAGAGAGAGCGAGTAACTACGTCCCGAGCTTCACGCAAGGAAGTGACGTTACTATGACGCGCCGATCACGTGTACAGCGCGTGAGGGCATGGAAAGGAATGGTATAAAAGGACAGGGATTCGCCAAGTAAGTCAGTTCATAACTCGCAGCTGAA
Organism: Anabrus simplex; assembly: GCF_040414725.1. NCBI lineage: Eukaryota > Metazoa > Arthropoda > Insecta > Orthoptera > Tettigoniidae > Anabrus > Anabrus simplex. The sequence continues at coordinate 240,141,854 of NC_090269.1, forward strand.
GGAACAACACGATGTTGTACGCGAGTGACTACGCCGAGGTTCGAACATAGCCGCTACGAGTGAGGTTCGCCGGTAAGAACTCTGCCGTAATTGTCGTCAAAAGACTTTTATTCAAAGTGCTACTTTTGGACTTTCAAATTTTCGAAAATTAAAATACGGACTTAGTTTTCACGAACTACTAGGACTATTTCGAGAATGTGTGACAGTAACTTAAACTGTGGTATAATGTGTTTGAACTTCAACTCAGTCGAAAGCAAGTGTGTAGAACTTGTACGCACACCAGATTTATCTTTAACTTGGAACATTTATAATTTAAAATCGGGTGTATATTAACGCAATTTTCCAGTGAAATACATAAATACTTAGTCTTTTAAAGCAAGTAACGCAACGAAAGTGTTTAAAGAATTGATATTTAATACAAGTGTGGTTAACTCTAAACAGCATTAAAGCATTCGTCTCGGGTGAACAAGACAGTGCCGCATTAGACGACTTCTCCACAACACTGTAGCTGTTTGAACATACAAACAGGCATGTGTTTAGAACACTTCTACTGTTGTAAATATACCTTTTATTCATACCAACGATTATATTAGAACTGTGTTTTTCCTCTGAACAGTTATTCCAATAAATGAGCTTTCGTAATTTTGCTGCTAGTGTTAAGAACAGTGAACAAGTGCACATAACAAAATACCGTGCATACATTTATGAAGTGCAAATACGACTTATTTTGAACGGGACACTACCTAGCAATCACAGTCAGTTGAACTTTCTCATGTTCGCTACATTACACAGTGACGCGCAAAATCCTGACAAGTGCCTATTTCTCGTAATTATCATATCTGTCTGCCGCTATACAAGCTGAATCTTGAGTCGACTTGGGACGTGTCAACAAGGGAATGGAACTGCAGTATCAACATGGGATATGGAGCGTGGTGCTATGGTGATGACTTCACGACACCGGCTGGCTATGGTGACCACTTGCTGTTCGCTGACCAGCAGCTGTCAACATTCCAGTCCTGAGTTCCAGTAAAGACAGGTGATATGAAGTGTATTTTAAACCACTTTCAAAACAAGTGCATAAAATTCCACAAAACAAACTTTCTTCTTGCCAAGTGGAATAGTAAAATCAGCGACTTCGTTTAGCGGCTTTACGAACAATTATTACAACGCTCATTGGAAACTAGACTTTTACTAAATTCTAGTTTACGTTATTTTTGATGTGTTAAATTTTTCACACGTATAAAAAACTTTTAGGGAGAACTTCACAAACTTTGAAAGTGAAAGAGTATTTATTTTAAAGTGATATTTATTATTTAAAAAGACTTTAGGAAACAAGTGATATTTATTATTTAAAAAAGACTGTAGGGAAACAATTCATTATTTGGAATTTGATCTTCTGGTGAAAGACAATCATTTCAGTTAGTTTATGGTGACTTACGTAAAAACAAATTATTTTCAAAACCTCAAGATAAAGGCAATCTTTTGTGGATATCATGTTTTTTTAAAATCAAGCAAACATTGCATTACGAAAATTTTGTAAAATAACTTGCTTTAATGTTTAAATAATTTGCCAACGAAACAAATATTTCGTGAAAAGGAGCAGAAATAATACAGTAGGAAACATTGCCCATAAATACATGATAACGAATAAATTGAGCTTTAAGCCCAACTATTATTTGGCTCTGCATACGCCTCTCTGTACCTGCTCCCTAAGAGCCGTCCACCCCTACGTAAAGATTCTCATACCCAGATCCCTAATCATTTCCCGGTACAATTTATACTATTTCCGAGTCCATATTGTCCAAGACTTGCAATTATTAAACTTTGGATTGCTAAAATCTGATGTAATTTGGTTTAAATAATCATTAAAATTAAACAAAACTAAAAATAAAATCACGATCTTCTTAAAAACATTCACTTTGTTTGACGTTTTTTTTAAAATGTTTTTGTAGAACCATATTAAAACCATTCAATAAAGTCCTCAGGCTATTGCTATGTAGTGAACATAACGTCGTAGAATAAGGTTAAACAATCTTAAATGACATTGACACTGTTTGACATTTCAAAATCTTTTAAAACCATATTAAAATTATTCTATGAAATCTTCAAAATGTTGAAATGTGGCGATTGTGAAAAGAGTATGAAGTTACCAATTATTTCATTCTCAGTTCAATGCGGACCTGAAATAATATGAAATAATATGAATATATTAACCTTCACTTTAACTGAAAAAGTGTGAAACTTTACGTCTTATAACATGTGACTTTCCTTTCGACTTTGTGATATTAGGGCGTCTTACAAACTTATTGTCCGGCTCCATGGATAAATGGTTAGCGTGCTGGCCTTTGGTCACAGGGGTCCCGGATTCGATTCCCAGCGGGGTCGGGAATTTTAACCATAACTGGTTAATTCCCCTGGAACGTTGACTGGGTGTATGTGCCGTCTTCATCATAATTTCATCATCACAATGCGCAGGTCGCCTATGAGCATCAAATCAAAAGACCTACACCAGGCCTCTCAGGAGGCCACACGTCATATCATTTCACAAAATTATAGTGTACACTGTAGTTCCTTATTCTGCGACTTTACATACCGATTTTCATTAAATTCTGTGTAACCATTTTCTCGTGACTCTGCGCTGATATGGACTTGGCAACAAAAATGAAAATTCATGAATATCTCTGTTATCATACCCGGTACGGTAAAATGAAATGGTGTATGGCTTTTAGTGTGGGGAGTGTCAGACGACATGTTCGGCTCGCCAGCTGCAGGTCTTTCGATTTGACGCCCGTAGGCGAACTGCGCGCCGCGATGAGGATGAAATGATGATGAAGACAACACATACACCCAGCCCCCGTGCCAGTGAAATAACCAATGATGGTTAAATTTCCCGACCCTGCCGGGAATCAAACCCGGAACCCCTGTAACCAAAGGCCAGCACGCTAACCATTTACAATTAAATTGAAATAACAAATAATGTAATTCAACCTATTCAATACAAATAAATAATAAATGTAGTGTTACATTTATATTTAATTATAAGTGGAAGCAGTACCGGTTTCGACCCCAATCTGGGTATCATCAGCCGAATAAAATTAAAAACAATGCTTAGGTAAATAAGAAATTAAAGAATGAGTCTTTCACAAAAACAGTTGAAGAGGCAATATAAGAATGGGGATAGGCACTGCGAGATTTTAAATCGTTTAATCTAGAAGAAGTAGAAGGTTAGTCACTTATATGAAGAATGACGCAATCTTCTGAATAGTAGCACAAGTCACGCAAAGTTCGGCACTGTCTCAAAAGGTTTTTTCGAGAAGAGGTGTACAGTTAAGTGAGTCAGCCTGCATATACTATCAGGCGCAAAGTCACAACACAATTTAATAAATGTGAAGTCCCAAAATTGTGTAGAAGTCCAAGGCTAGTTCCTGAAGATCAGCGCAACATACTCAATGTCCGGCACTGTGCTTTCAAATGCCGACGGAACTTGGTGAGTAGCTGAATGATCCAGTCTGTAATTGTTTCGGTTGCAAAAATGTGTGTGTATATATATATATATAAAACAATTTAATATAATTGAAGTATTTAACTAGGATCTTTTAGATTCTTTTGAACAGTTGATGTAAAAAACAATTGTGAAGAGAAAAATGGTAGAAAGCACAATACCGAAAACAAATGAAAAACGTATATGCACAGTGCGCTACTTCTTGAAGATAAGAATTCAGGTCATAATTGAGGTAGTCCAAGGCAGTGCAAGGCATGAGTTTAAATTTGAATGTAAAGACCCAAAATGCAGATGGCACTATAGTATACTAGTATACAGTTCAATTCGGAAAGTAGGGTGGGTTTTTTTTTTTTCAGAGAGGAGAGTTGAAAAGAAAATATAGAATAAGTTAATAAAGGAAGAGGATTAGTAGATAAGAGAAGATTAAAAGGATTGGAAGTTAAAAGATGATGCGAAGGATAAGATAACGAAATAAAGGAGGGGTAGTTTGGGGTGGGTTAGGAGGGTGGGTTATTGGAGGTAGAAAACGTGGGTAGGAACTTTGTAAGGCATGGAAAATTGAATTCAAGTTTAGAAATTTAGAATTTTTGAGAAGAATTAGGAAGTCAAATAGGATATGGAGTTTTTTAGAAATGTCATTTAAATTGAAATTCGGGTTGAAGTATTGGTCAAGGTGAATAAAACAATTTTCAGTAGTGTTTAGGAGGGGGCCTTTGTTAATGATTTTAAGTATTTTTATGTCCTTTTCAATATTGGTGAAATTATGCTTGGAGTCTTGTATGTGTCGTCCTATAGCAGAGAATCTGTTGTATTTAATGGCGTTGATATGTTCGATGTATGAGGAGCTGCAGTTGTTACATTTGAATCTGTATACTCCGGATTTAGAAAAAGCATAGTGATTTAAAGTTGTGTAATATATCAAGATTTCTGTTATTAGTTCTAAAAGAAATTCTCATGTTGTGTTTTTTTAAGAACATTACTTATTTTATAAGCATCTTGAGTGAAAGTAAAAGTAGAAAATGCAGTGGGTTTGGTTTTGTCTTTTGATAACGTAGTTTTAGGACGGTGTTTGAATTTGTTAATGATACGGTTTATGAAAGAGTTGTTAAAGCCATTAAATACAGCGACAGTACGGATGGTGTTCAATTCGTTATTTAAATCTTTTTTAGCCATAGGGGTGTTGAAGGCACGAAAAATTAGGCTGTTATAAGTAGCACGTTTATGTGCTTGAGGGTGTGAAGAATCTTGACATTTCTGGAAAACCCAATATCCTATTTGACTTCCTAATTCTTCTCAAAAATTCTAAATTTCTAAACCCGAATTCAATTTTCCATGCCTTACAAAGTTCCTACCCACGTTTTCTACCTCCAATAACCCACCCCAAACTACACCTCCTTTATTTCGCTATCTTATCCTTCGCATCCTCTTTTAACTTCCAATCCTCTTAATCTTCTCTTATCTACTATTCCACTTCCTTTATTAACTTATTCTATATTTTCTTTTCACCTCTCCTCTCTGAGGGAAAAAAAAAACAAACGCCCTACTTTCCGAACTGAACTGTATACTATAGTGCCACCTGCATTTTGGGTCTTCACATTCAAATTTAAACTCATGCCTGCGCTGCCTTGGACTACCTCACTGTACATATACGTTTTCCATTTGTTTCCGGTATTGTGCTTTTTACCATTTTTCTCTTCACAATTGTTTTTTACGTCAACTGTTCAAAAGAATCTACAAGATCCTAGTTAAATACTTTATATTAAATTGTATAATATTGTAATATATACACATATTTTTGCAACTGAAACAGTTACAGACTGGATCATTTAACTATTCACCAAGTTCCGTTGGCATTTGAAAGTACAGTGCCGGACATTATGTTGCGCTGATCTTCAGGAGCTAGCTTCAATCAAGTGACTCGTCTTCGACTTCTACACAATTTTGGGACTTCATATTTATTAAATTATATTTATTATATTATATTTATTAAATTATATTAATTAATTAATTTATTTATTAATTTATTTTTAATTTATTTATTAATTAATTATATTTATTAAATTGTGTTCTGACTTTGCGCCTGGTAGTATATGCAGGCTGATTCACTTAACTGTTCACCTCTTCTCGTAAACATTTTGAGACAGTGCCAAACTTTGCGTGTGTTGTGCTACTATTCAGAAGATTGAGCCTTTCTTCATATAAGTGACTGACCACCTACTTCTAGGTTTTACGATTTAAAATCGCACAGTGCCAAATCCTTATTATCTTATATTGCCTCTTAAACTGTTTTTGTGAAAGACTCGTTCTTTAATTTCTTATTTACCTAAGCATTGTTTTTGCATTCTATTCGGCTGATGATGACCCAGATTGGGGTCGAAAACGGTACCACTTATATTTAAATAGAAATATACCTTTGCATTTCTTATTTATTTGTATTGAATAGGTTGAACTATGTTATTTGTTATTTCAATTTAATTGTGATACAGTTCAATACAGAAGTGAAATTTTTATGTTTAAACGCTAAGCATTTAGCCATGGAGCCAGACGCCAGTACGGCAAAAGTGTATAAGACATAAATGATGGGATATGTAATACTATATAACTTTAGTTATGTAGTATTTAACTTTAGTTATGTACTATTTGTCGATAGGACCACTAATAACACAAATATCTGAGAATTAAATTTTAGGCCTTCCCCTAAACGACCATTTCGCTCAGCGTGAATAAGATTATTAATGGCCTAGATTGTAGCGACTTATTTTCGGACTTTACATACGGTACTGATTTTCATTAAATTCTCTTCAGTCGTTTTCAAGTGATGAGTGTAAAAAACACACACACACACACACACGCACGCACGCACGCACGCGCACACACACACACACACACACAGAAATTACGGAAACTTAAAAAGTGCACTTCCTTGTTAATATGGACAGGACTGATACAGAAATACCATCCTTTTTCAATTCTGAGCAATGTACACACAAAACTCTTATTTTATATATAGAGATTATAGTTTTACAAATTGCCACTTGATTATTTTGTATGTTAAAGCTCATCCCTAAAAGAACATCACCAGATTCTATCAATATTAATGGTTATGAATTTCATGTTTTTGGTCCGTATTGAATAATATATAAGTAATAATAATAACAATGTAAACGTTTCCACCTTTTCAATACTATAATATTTTTACAAAATTATAAATTACACGGCTGATGATGACCCCTAGATGGGTCGAAACTAGTACCGTGTAATTTTGTAAAAATATTTTAGTATTGAAAAGGTGGAAACGTTTACGTTGTTATTATTATTACTTAGATTCTATCAAGTCACACTCAAATATTTAGAATATTTTTGTTTATTCCTGTTTAATACTTAGGAACTTGAAATCTGAGACTTATCTTGAATGTGACTTGATATAATCTGATGATCTTTCAAGAACGAAACATGTCATTCTGTGTTCAATAGTATTTTTATTCCTAGTTTAATGTGTAAGTTAAAATGTAATACAGTATTTACATTTTAACTTGGGTGTTCGAGATCTGGAAAGCTTTTAAGTTGATTTTAACTACATATTGCAGACAACATTTAACACGCGAGAGGTCGCACCCATTTTAGAACAAGAGAGGTCGCGCAAAGGCAAACTGCTCACGCTCTTCTAATGAGGTGCTATTTTCCTTCTGCAGTGAATGCTCCGATAAAAATATAAATATGTACCCTGTTTAACTGCCTTTTAACTAGTACTAACAATTACCCAGTAACCATATTTTCTCAATGTAAAAAATTAATGAAATGTTTTTGCAAAATTTGGTAAAACTATGCGAGTTTTTAAAGAACACGAGAGGTCGCGCATGAGCAAATTGCCTCAACGTTTGCATTTGTACATTTTAATGAATGATTTGGTCACAATTCAAGATAAAACTACATCACCACACTTCACTGAGAGTCATCATAAACCTCAAGAACTTTACTTAAGAAACTTTCTTGGAAATGCAGTCGTGCAAGAATACACTACGCAAGGGGTTGCTCGAAGGCAATTTGCCGTGGAAGATGCGAGAGTGAAAGAAAACCTAAACTACTCCGGAATGCAGCATGCAATACACTGACGATAGTTAACATCAGGCGAGAGAGAGGGAGGGGAGGGGAGGGATGAAACGAGCGCCCTCAGCCCTACAGCGGCCAGAAACAAAATTATTAAAAATAATTGCTACGGGTGCGACCTCTCACGTATTAATGTTAGTCCATTTGAAGCATGTTAAAAATGAAAGAGTATATCACAAAAATATGGCAAATATTAAATTAAATAGCTCATTTGAAAAGTTTCAGCTCAATAACAGAGAAACATTATCATACCTGCCAAATTTACAAAACCAAAAATCAGGAGATGCAATTGGTCTACATATCTTGTGCAATACAGGAGTACTAAGGTATATATTATAACACTTACTGTCTCAAAACCTGATTGTTGCTATATGAGGCTACAAGGTAAAAATTACATATCTCTATTCCCTCACAGGAACTATGCGAGCAAGATGAACGGTCTTTGATAAGCCGTCCGAAAACTGTAAGAACTCATGCTACACATGTGCGAATTAGTAATGTACTTTAGATTCCATTACTTGGCAAATGCATACATTAATATATTGCATCATGCGCCCACGCGATTATGCGAAGCACAATGCTGTTTTTATCAAGTAATAAAGTAATAAAATAAAATTTGCCACTACTGTCACCAAATGGCTCCGAAAATCTCTGGAAAAGTCACTAGTCCATATCTTTGATATTCTGTCACCAAATTACTGAAACAGACTCCAAATCTAGTGACTAGTCTCTACTGATGGAGAACGAACACGAACATAGCACGCGAGAACACATGAGATTTACAATGTACATACATGTCGCGATATACAGGTTTCAATAAACATTGCACATTAGCGAGCCTTTCTCGCATTAATAAATGTCAATATTTCATTTTAAAGCGGCCAATGAGCGAAGGACTTCTGGCCACTGGCTTACACTGCTGAAATAGCGGGATTTGAAAACAAATGTTTGATGTTCACCAAAACAATAAGCTACAACTGGGAAAAGTAATAGAATAATTGGGAGGCAGGAAAAACTGTCGAAAATCGGGAGTCTCCCGCCTAAATAAGGAAAGTTGGCAGGTATGTGTTATTGATATTGACAATCACAAACTTCCACAAACACAAATTTCAAAATGTGGAGCTCTGCATAATTTTGTATAAAGTTCATTTGTCCACATGTTTTCAACACATTTGCACTGCCTCAGTAATGGGCATTACCACGTCTATCTGCAGCAACAGCTGTAATTCGATCAGACATGCTCAGGATGCAATCTCTTAATGTTCTCTTATGGTATGAGCCCTCATTCTGCCTGGAGCACAGCCTGAAGTTAAGCGAATGTGTCAAGGGAAAGACTCCTACCATGTCTCCCAAGTATATCCCTGACATGCTCTGTTGGGTTTGGGTCAGGAATAGGAGCACAATGCTCTCAATTCAGACTTCATCCAGGTACTCCCGTGCACAAATGGCAACGTGTGGGCGAGCACTGTCACGCATTAGGATGTTTTCGCTCATGACAGGTGCAAAAGGCACCATGTGATCCACTAAAATATCCTCAAGGTATCGATGGGCTGTCAGACTTCCATTCTCGATGAATATAAGATTCGTGCGTGCATCAGTAGTAATCTCAGCCCACACGATCAGAGAGACTTCAATGAATGGTGTCGTTGCAGAGGAAGTACAGGGTCGCTTCATACAACCTTCTCATTACTGTCCATTCACTGATGTTTGTGCCTCGTACTTACTGCAAATGATTCCTGGCCTCCACATGCATGAAAATTCTCAGCAATAAAACCTTGACGGCCGTTTAACGGCAATATTGGTGTTACGATTGTTACGATCAATAATGTTCGCATTTCCTATCTGCCACTCTAACCTCCTAGGTCTCTTCCCAACTGACATTTCCCTAGTTTTGGAAAACCTTATTCATCATAACATACTCACAGCATCCCACCTCAATCTCCAAATTACAGTATTTACGCTAATAATCTCCCACATATTTTAAAAAATATTTGAGGCCATGCAATATACAAGAAACCTACACATTCTGAAATATACCTTCATAAGCCCTCACATCACCACCCGTGCCAAAAAGCAGCTCTCCTTCGAATGTTATTTACTAGGGTGAATAACTTTGCAGGCGCTGATAACCGCTCAAGAGCATGAAGAGAACTGACGACATCCATGCAGAAAATGGCTATACATAAGGAGACATAGCACAAGCTGTGAAGATCAAGGAGCTGAACAGTGATGGTACCAACCAGGATTACAGTTAAAAGAAGAAAGTATTCCTTCCTTACGTGGCAGGTAAACAGAATAGGGTGCATTCTTAGGAAGCACAATATAATTCCAGATTTCACCACAGACCGGAAGCTCAAATACCTGTTTCCAACATTCAAAGATAAACTACATCTTGAAGCACTGGGCGTGTATGAATTTCCATGTGGTTGTGGTTGCTCATACATTGGCATGACGAAAAGGCTTGTCAGCACCAGGCTGAAGGAACACATTAGGTCGGTAAATAATGTCGCTCTTTCATCCTCCACGGAGAATGCCATAAGCCAGTCTGCTATAGCAGAACATTTCTACAGTACAGACCATGAAATCCTCTTTGACCAGGCGAAGGTCATTGCGCCTGTAAAGGACTTCTATGCTCGATGGGTAAGAGAAGCCATAGAGATAGAGCTGCACCCAAATAACATCAACAACGAAGACTGCTTCAGGTTATCAAATACGTGGAGACCTGTACTGCAGAAATACATGCAAAACGCCACCATGGAACAGCAGGATGCACTCACGAAACCGTCGACAGAGGGCGGTGAATCACAGCACAACAATCCTCGAGTCCAATTAGTAGGGTAGGCCGTGGATAGTACTGTCATGGCTTCCAAGTTTCTTTGAATTTTTTTGCTCACTGTCGTAAGCAGAACTTAACGTGCCCTGATGAAGGCCAATGCAATTTAGCTGAAAGCTCGGCTTCATTAAATATAGTGGCTTTAAACCAGTATTCATTTATTTATTTATTTATTTACATTAAGACAGATCAATGTTTGACCTGATCTTTACATTAAGACATATGATGGACAAAAGATGAGAGTTTGAAAAAGACGCAGTGATGACATTTATTGACAATGAGAAAGCTTATGACAGTGTGCCCAGACAGTTGTTTCTTCCTTAATGTGTCCCATACCAAGTTAACAGAGTGGAAGTGCAAATGATAAAAGCTATGTACAAAAATTATGTTAATAGTATGAAGACTAGTATCAGAAAAACAAAATGGTTTAAAGTTTAAACTGGTCTCTAACAGGGAAGTATACTATCCCCCATACTATTCATCATAGTCGTGAATGAAATTCATAAGAACATTGAACAGAGATTGGGAAGACAGGCAACAAAAGCCATGTTGTATGGAAGTGCATAAACAATTAGATTTACGGAATCAAGAAATAGAAAAATTTGGAATGAAGGTAAGCACAGAGAAAAGTAAAACAATAGTGATGCCAAGGGGAAGGAAGGAAGGAAGGAAGGAAGGAAGGAAGGAAGGAAGGAAGGAAGGAAGGAAAGAAGAAGAGAGATAAAACAGAATGGTAAAATTCTAGAAGTGGTTAAAAGTTTCAAGTACTTGGAAAGTGTGGTCACAGAAGATGGAAAGATAACAGAGGAAAGTGGGAAAAGAATACAACAAGCCAACAGCTTCAACCAGAGTGTAAAGGTATTTTGTGGAACCAAGATGTCCCGAAGAAAAGTAAGAAAGTATTATATTAAACATATTATGAACCCATACTAACCTATGCATCTGGATCGTGGACCACAACAAAATGAGGAGAGTAGAATACAGGCAGCGGAGATGAAATTCCTAAGAGGTATCGAGGGCAAGACCAGAAAAGAGAGAATTAGAAACGAAGAGTTGAAAACTGTTTATTTTGGTAACTCGCCCCATTATATGGCAGCCATGTTCCTTATCCTTAACCACGTGATCAAGTTGCTATGGCTAGTCGTGAACAGTTAAAGGGCGGGTGTGTCCTCTGTTTTAAAATGGACATTTGACATTCAACCATCGAGTCAATGTTGGGCTGTTACATGGTCGTGAACTTTCGTTTTGACTGTGTTGCACGAATCTGTGTGTGATTCTGGTTTTAATTGAATTGATGTTCCAAAAATGTATTTGTTTCAGGAGTATAACTTACGTGTTTGTCCCTTTAAGTTTCTACTTTTTTTTTCCTTTCTTGTTTTGCATTATGTTCGTCGCGGAACTTATTATCTTGCATAACTTATCAAATACATTGGAAAACGTTCTATAAGAAACTGTTTTCTGCTCAACTTCTGACCTCGAAGTAGTTCAAAGGTCTTTGAATTGCAACAATTATTCTAACTTCAATCTATTGTGATTGATTAATTGGTTATATACAAATTTATGTTATTAATTTCCATTTGATTGACTGTTAGTTTGGGGGCACTGATGTATGAAAACAGATTAAGTTTTGTTTTACCTTAATGAAACTTTAAATGTTTAATCATTTTATTATTTAAATTTGGTATTGAATAGTAGTTACACGTTTTAATTTAAATTAACCTTATAACTGAATTTTTTTTTTTTTTAATTTCAGTTAGTTACTCTTAATGTTTGAATTTAATTCGGCTGACATCTTTGGGCCCAGTTGATATTTCTTTTTCAAGACATCATTTGGGACTGATTTTGGTAAGTGTGTTTCCATTCTCTTATTTCATTGTGTGGATTTGGTTTTGGTGTATGTCCCATGTTGTGCAACACCTATCACTTGTGGATACCCTGAAGATAGGCGAAACAACAGAGTTCCTTCTTATGTACTGGTTACGTTGAAATCAATATCCAGCTGAACCGATCGCTTACATGTATGGAAAATGCCTATCTGAACCGTATCCTGTAAACACACTGTAATCCAATACACGCATCCCAAGATTTGAAGATATTTTTATTAACAGAAAATTGGCTTTAATTTGGTTATTATGTGCAAGAAATTAGACATTCAGTACCAGAAAACCAAAATTGAATAAGATAATCTTCACATGCTGTTGGGTAGGCAATCCGCTCGTCAGAATTGTGATGTATTCACTTACCCTCCCCGATTTGCAATCAGGTAGTTTCGCCTGTGTGTTGTATAGTGTGTGTCGTCTGATATTAGCCGTATAGAAACATACTGTGCGAAATACTCAGTGATTAAAAAAGGATGAATTTCAATTATATTTTGGAGAAAAAAATGTTGAAAATAAGCAATAAGACTACATTTTAATTAGTTTTACTGAAAGTCAGAAGGTTTCATTTTGATCAAAACAACAGTTTTTGGGGAAAGCAAAACAGAGTGAAATATTTGAATTAAATTTTGATGACGAGATATGCCAGAACATAGCTGAACGGACAAAACTTTATACCCAGTAGAAAATTACACATAAAACCCAGTTCAGTAAGAAGAAACTAAGGAGTCAAGACCAAGACGGGTCTCTACAAATAAGGCTTCTTAAGGGCTTGCTGCAGCCGCAGGGGATTGTACAGAAACCTAAATTAGGACATTACATTTTTCACAATATCCTGTTGACCGTGCCTATTTTCAATGACCTGATGACAGAGAAGAGATTTTTCCGCCACAGCTATTTACATTTCTCTGACAATGAGGCATATAATGGACAAATTCCTCCCACAATATACACGATAAAGCCAGTGCCTTATTTGACCACCAGGTAGCGAAGTTTGCAGAAGCTTACACCCCTAATGGCAGTGTCAATTGATGAGAACCTCTTGTTATGGAAAGGGTGGCTGGGGTGGAAAGTTCACATATCAAGAAAACTATTGCATTTAAAAAAATTTTTTTTTCTAGTTGCTTAACGTCGCACCGACACAGACAGGTCTTATGGAGACGATGGGACAGGGAAGGGCTCGGAGTGGGAAGGAAGCGGCCGTGGCCTTAATTAAGGTACAGCCCCAGCACTTACCTGGTGTGAAAATGGGAAACCACGGAAAACCATTTTCAGGGCTGCCGACAGTGGGGTTCAAACCTACTATCACCCGCATACTGGATACTGGCCACACTTAAGCTACTGCAGCTATCGAGCTCGGTGAAGTGATTAACGTCTAAGTGTAAGTGAAAATGGAGTGGTAAGTTGAGCAAGGTCAGAAAAAGGATATTGCAGCTGAGTGAGGGGTCCTCCCAGCACACTACTTACAATACTCAAAGATAAGATCAGCCAGGCTATAGAAGAATCAATTTACACCACAGTGGAAGAGACTCCCTGTTATGAGAGTACAGACCTAATGAAATATTTAATGCTCATGAGACTGACTTCTTCTAAAAATGCTTGCTTGAAAGGACACTGGTATTTACAAGTTATTTCGGGGGAAAATGAAATACAGTGAAACCTCTATTATCCGTTCCCGGAAACTACGTTTTCCCGGAATATGCGTTCAAATTACGTGGTCCCGCGAGCATCGTAATTAAATCACGTTGTAAAAATCCCGCATTATCCGTGCCTCGAATAAACGATTTCCCGGATCAACTGTCCATAAATTCCAGTCCCATCAACTCTAAATCCTCGATCAATCGTTTTTTAATAAAGTGTATCTCACGAAAGGATGGCTATGGCATACGTATGGATCTTGGCGTTTACGCCCCGTCATTGCGATAATTAGAGCAAGTAATGTATCAGTACTGGAAAAGCGATCTGCGCTGAACTTGCATAACGGACCACCTTAGCATCGCATTCGGAGGTATTGTTTAGAGAATCACGGAAAATCATAGAGCAGAGAGTGGCCACAACAATTGTAAGGAGACACGGCGCATTTCGACAGCTGTGCTTGAAGACGGAACAAGTTTTGTCAAATGTTCGCACTTATAAAACTTCCACATTATGTTCATGGTTAGATGTTTATATTTTTAAATTTTTCGATCGTACTACCGAGCAGGCAGGAAACGAAACTGTTCCTTAACACAAATTTAGTATTTTAATATTATCGTACGCAATTATGTTAGCGAGACCAGAACAGATGTTGCACTTTACATTAAAAAAGAAAGCCATGGGAGGTACTGGGATTGCCTATTACTGTTTAGGTTCTAATGTAAGACTGGGAATTTTACGTTTTTGCGTTAAAATACCAAAAACTGCGGTCGTTTTATTTGCGCACGTTACCGGTACATTTAAATTGTTTCTATCATTTCCAACTCGTATCGACCTGTGCAGCGAGCGCACTTTACAGATGACCTCAAGGTCAAGAATAACCGTAACTTCTGAAGTTTTGATGATATTTCTTTTATCTTTCCAATTTGATTGGATTAGTGACGGGCAGAATTGAATATAATGCATTCGAGAACTTTTCAGAATCTATACTTACTGTCGAAACCATGTTTTTAAGTTCAACATAACCTTTAAAAGTTGCTGTAGGCCTAATTTACGCGGTAATGGTACAAGATTTCCAGAAACTGACTAAAAACAGTATAGCGGAGACCAAATTACAATGAAAGATTAAGAAAAGGGATTTCGCTATCATGTTGGGCGCTTTTGTATCTGATGTGCTTTATTTTATTAAATGAGAGAATTAAAAACTACTTTTGGTCGATTGTCGTTTGGCTTGGCGTTATTAGATTTTTCAAAGAGTTTGGCTAATCAAAGTTCCTGAACTGAAAGAAGTTTTCACGGTAAACTGACGAATATTCCCATGTAAAATTGAATATAAAGTATCGACATTTTGAACTCTCGTACCGGCAATTAATGCGGTTTCGCGGTCTAACATGCCTGCCTCTCATCCAGAGGGCCCGGGTTCGATTCCGACCAGGTCAGGCAGTTTTACCTGGATATAAGTCTGGTTCCAGGTCCACTCAGTCTTAATGATTACCTTTAACTGACGAGCTATCTAATGGTGAGATGGCGAGCCTGATCTAGAGAGCCAGGAATATCGGCCGAGAGGATTCGTCACACTGACCATGCGTCACCTCATAATCTGCAGGTCTTCAGGCTGAGCAGCGGTCGTTTGGCAGGGTAAGTCCCATTGGGGCTGTAGTTTTGTTTGGTTTAGGAGTTTTTGTAAGATTATAATTATACATATTTCATTTTTGTGATGTTTAGCCAAATTGTTGATGGTTTTCATTCATTCCTGGATTTTCCGTTTTCCTGCGTTGTACGTTTTATTTTCATGGTCCCTTGAAAAACGCAGAATCGAGGTTCCACTATAGAAGGAAGGGTCACAGAGATGCTGGGAGCCAACATTGATGGGAATCTAAAGCTGTCTAGTGAATGGAAAACAAAGGATTCTCACATGTTGTTTGGGTGTGAAATCATTACTGGTAGCATTCAAAAGTAACAGGAAATTATGGATGACAAGCTTCATTTACGATCTTAGCAGCATGTTATTGACCAGTCTTAACACGAAGAGAGGAAAATCCTTCCTGTAATAGATATTTTCCCTGATACCCCGGGGGGGGAGGTGACATCAGCACTTGAAGGCAGCGTGTGTAGTCTCCTTCCAACCAAGCTTGACATGCAAACTATAGCCCATGGACCAAAGAGTGACCAAAAACTTTAACCATTACTGCAGGAAGAATCCTAAGAGGAAATGAATCCGACAAGTCATTTATGGACATCAATCTACCACAGCCTGCAACAATGCTGAACAAATTGTGGGCAAATGTGACTCAAAACAACCGCAAACTGCTTCTGCAAAACTGTATTTTTGAAAGGTGACTCGAGCTGCAGGAAACGATGGGGAGGAAGTGACAACTGTTCTTGAAGAATGAGTGGAGTTCCAGAAGCATACTAATTGTGAAACTAATAATTTCATGTGGGTATTTTTAGCTGGGTGCAGCCCTTGTAAGGCAGACTCCAACAAGTGTAGGCGGCACTTGCCACGTGTAGGTAACTGTGTGTTATTGTGGTGGAGGATAGTGTTATGTGTGGTGTGCGAGATGCAGGCAAGGGAATTAACCATTTAAGGTTAATATCTGACCTGGACAGGAATCGAACCCGGGACCCTCTGGACCAACGGTCAGCACGCTAACCATTTAGCCATGGAGCCGGAAAATTGTGAAACTGATTTTGAGGCGCACATAAATGTAGACTGACATACTGACTGAACATCCTATGAAGAGATACACCAACATTGCTGCCAACCAATAAAAAAAAAAAAAAAAAAAAAAAAAGATAATTAGGATGTTGGAGCTGCACAAACCTGTCCTGTACCGTAAGGAGACCACTGGTGTTATGTACAGTAGAGTGGCTATTCTCCGATCCTCTATACAGAGTCAGTTGAATGTAAATAACAGTGTCTTCCCAGCAATAACTTGTAAAAAAAGAAAAAAAAAAAAAGCTAACAAATTTTTCCCACAATGTTTTAATGGAGGCATATTTTAGGCTTCAATATTGTATGTATGCAGTCTGCAACAGAATGTTGTAGTAAGAAGAGTAGTAATTACAGTGACTAAAGTAAGATTGTAGTATCAGCACATATTTACAAATAATTCCATTAGGTGCTATACATGCTGAAAAACAATTTCACGAACTCTAAATAAAATTTAGCTTGTGTAGTAATTTAGAGATATAAGTTTCGAATGTATTAGTACCAGTGTCATTACCTGAAGTGTAGGGCTGGAACACAAATAACTTCCCACCTTCCTCGTTCATACTTTCTTTAGTCTCACTCCCTCCGTTTCGTAAGCCCAAAAATGTGAACACTACTCTGTCATGCTTAGAATCGAAAGGAGCCCACATATAGTTCTGTTTGTTTTCACAGTTTATTCTGAATACATCACAATTAACACTACACAGTAAAAACGACTACTGAAATAAAACACACTTAAGTGATTAAATGCCAATAGGGCAAATTACTACCTTCATTATACTACTACTACTACTACTACTACTACTACAGGGTGCTACTATCAGAAGTGTGCCTGATGCATGTGTAGATTACCATGAATGGTGTGCCTGGTAAAACTATCAGCGCGCATTACCGTTCAGAAAAAATATGAGACAGCAATTTTGCACCTAACACATAACCATGTTAAAACTCCACTGCCAAATCTGCACTCCCTCCATCCTCTAGAAAAGGTACAAATACTACTGCACATTCTATACATCACTACTGGCTTACTTTGCAAATGATAAAAGCTTTGAACAACATGTGGGTACCCGCATGAATACAATTCCACTCAAATCTATAAACAATGGATACTTAATGCAAGTCTAATCTACCAATCTATACCAGACTGAATTTTAAAATTATCGAAACTTTACCCAGTCATGTTGACAAAGCTAGAAGAGGCACAGTATGAAAATATAATAAGGTCTCTTCAAATACAGCTACTTTCCATCTATGTGCATCTTTGTGAATACATCATCGCATTATCAACAGCAAAAACTATTAACATAATTAAACATGGCATAGAGTTTTCCCATGAACCCAAAGATCACAAGGAAAAGAGGTGTAATTCTTACTTGTCTGGGGAGGAAGGTGGTGTTAGGGCAACCGAACTCAGAGCAGCGTCACTGCCTGTCCCCACTTCCTTCACCTCTTTTTCGATAACAGGCAAAGGAGGAGAGACCAGGACTGGGAACGGAGCCTGACTAGTCTGCTGTTGCTGCGGCTGAAGCACTTCCACAGGAGGGGGCAGTTTAGGAATTGGGGAGGTGGGAGACGCAGCACGCGGAGAGGTATTAACACTGTCTTTCTCTTTTGTGCTGGTATTGGTACTCGTGCTCTTGGGCTTTGCAGTACCTTTCACCACATCAGAGAGTCTGCAACAAAGATACACTCAAGTTGCACAGAACATTTACAACACAACACATGGAATTAAGGAGTATGACAATACATAACAGTCCAGTCTGTAACGTACAAAACATTGAACAAATTATTCTCCAAAGTAACAATTATTTAAAATCATTCTTTACCATATGAATTTCTACTAAACAGAAAAGATGATGACTAGCAAATATGGGAGAGTGCTACTAAAAAAACCTAATCACATACAAACTTTACAGTACATGAATATATACACTGAATACATAACAAAAACAATTCCGTACTTAGGTGCATTGCAGTAATTAAAATAAGAGAGAACCACGTTAACAATTTCAATTTCTTTCTTCCTATTTCATGAGAGTCCACTTTGTAAAATATTTTCTATTTGGTATGAGGCTCTAGCTCTGACCACATGGTAGATGAAAGTGCTCCCGTGAATGTGTGTATTAGTTACCTTTTATTTACTTAATTTTAAGACTTTTTTTTTTTGCTAGTTGTTTTACGTTGCACCGACACAGATAGGTCTTACAGCAACGATGGGACAGGAAAGGGCTAGGAGTGGGAAGGAAGCGGCTGTGGCCTTAATTAAGGTACAGCCCCAGCATTTGCCTGGTGTGAAAATGGGAAACCACAGAAAACCATTTTCAGGGCTGCCGACAGTGGGGTTCGAACCTACTATCTTCCGAATACTGGATACTGGCTGCACTTAAGCGACTGCAGCTATCGAGCCCTCGTGTGCTAGGATGGCAAAACTATGGCAACCATGAATGAGTTAGCTGGAAAATTTATAATGTCCAATAACGGACCATTTATATTGGTATTAAGATGCAGGCCTTTTGATTTGACTCCCGGAAGCTACCTGCGCGTCGTAATGAGGATGAAATGGTGATGAAGACTACACACCCAGCCCTCGTGCCAGCGAATATTAATATTAAAATTCCCAACCCTGCTGGGAATCGAACCCAGGACCCCTGTGACCAAAGGCTAGCACGCTAACCATTTAGCCATGGAGCCGGACTTTGATTTTCAGAGACGCCAAACAAAACATACTAGGTATGCCTTAAAAAATTGGAGACACCGAACATACGAAATTAAACATTATGATAATAAAACACATTACCGCTACACCTGTAGACATCCACAAATGCACCAAACTTTCATGTTATTTTTAATTTTATCCTTTCCGTCGTGGAACTTTTGGCAATATCCCGGCAATAGCATACCTAACCTAAACAATGTGGTCTCTCTTATCTCATTTACAACTGTTTAGATAAATCCTGATGTGATTAATGTAGAGAACAAACACGAAATATACTTTAAGATAAGGGTCTGGCTTTCAACAGCTGCAGTTAACAGAAGAATGCTTTCAGTCACTATGTATTACATTCGGAAATACAACTCGTAACATAAACTAGTTATCAGCTGGTGGTTTGGCATGGTTCTTACAGCATGGCTTTCTTCGGAAGGAGTGGCTTCTGCTATACATACACCAACTGGGAATATCAGAGACCATCTCCAGAAACCATTCAGGAATAGATTCACACTGTCTGGACTCTTGACGAGATGGTAGTGAAGATGACGTCACTTGGAACGACAACACGTCAGTAACAGTGAAGTTGGTGGCGCAAGAATTCAAATGAAAGCAATGATCCACATAGCATGGGCACGTGCTACCCCTGGGAAAGTCAATTTCATTCTTTTACTTTAAAGGTAAATCGAATTTTATAGCATATAAGACAGTGTTTACTCTTTGGTTTTGTTAAATCTAGGTAGGTGCCTTAATAGGCCTGGAGCTTGTAATTTTGTTGAATAGTCTCCTGGGAAGTAATTGTGTCAAGATGCTCATCCTACTAGTGTAAAAATGGGGAGATCCATCTCAATCCTTGACTGTTGGTTGAAAGGAGCAGCAGTGCTCATGTAAAATTTGTAATTACAGAGTTTCAAGCTCACATTGTTAAATTATTGTTATCTGATTATTCTAGACCTCTCTAAAAGAGGATGGTTGCCTAGTTGTACTTCGTCTTAAAACAATCACACCACCTCAACTTCTCTAAAACTGTTACAAGCTTACGAGCTAAACTCTTGTACCTGATTGTTATTTTCTAACCCTGTTTAAAATTGGAAAAGAAACTAAAGATATAAGGAAGAAATATACATTTTAAAGTTTTAAATCAATCTTCCGTCTTTTATATATCCACCCATTCAGGCCCGCACCTTCTTTCACCTCTGCGTTCCACGGTATCGCTGGAACACTTGCAGTTAGAGAACAGATCAAGAACGAATCCACGAAGAACTTTGTAAAGTAGAGAGATTTGTTTTGTGAGTCTATAACAAAGAGAAATCCTTCAGTATAAAGTCAACACATACCGAGAGAATGTAAAACAAGACATGAATGACTGATTAAATAATACAACTGGAAAACGAGGAAGCTGTATGAAAACTGTGATCAATACCTGTATAGGAGCATGCACACCGAAATAAGAAGATATGGTTGGCAAATTAGAAATGGTTCACAGAAAGATGCTTAGAGATTGAAGAATTAATATCAAGAATGACAATTTTAGTATCCGTAAGAGAGTCAAGGAACTAACTGGAATCAATAAGATGAGAAAAGGAAGTGTATTCCTTGAAAAAAGTACATCCTTCCTCCCATTGAGCAAAAACTTGAGAAATTAAAAGAATGCA
Source organism: Anabrus simplex (assembly GCF_040414725.1). Classification (NCBI taxonomy): domain Eukaryota; kingdom Metazoa; phylum Arthropoda; class Insecta; order Orthoptera; family Tettigoniidae; genus Anabrus; species Anabrus simplex. The sequence goes on from NC_090269.1 coordinate 240,162,886, forward strand.
TAAAAGAACCATCTGAGGACGACGTGAAAGAACTTTACACTGGTGAAGATTCTGTTGTCCAAAATGGCCTAGATATAACAAGAGAAGTAGTAGTAGTACTAGCTACACAGTTGTCAAGAAGCAATTAAAGCACCTGGTCGGGCATCAACCAACTGACAGATTGAAACTAGTCTATGAAAACCATTAGATGTCCTTGTACACATGAATAATTCAATCTACTGTACAACACAGGAGTCACCCCTCATGAATGGTTACAGTCTATATTTGTCCCACTGCCACAAAAAGCCAATGCCCATCGATGAAGTGATCATAAAATATTTAGTCCCGTGTGCCACACTCGAGGAACATTCCTAAAAATTAACCACCAAATGATACTCAGAAAATTAGAATAGCATATCAGTGAAACAATTTGGTTTCAGAAATGCCCTAAGAAAAAGACAAGATTGGTTTACCTTTAATGTGCTTGCACAGAGAAGTTTAGATGCCAATCAGCCAGTTTATGTCTGCTTTTTTGGATTACAATAAAGCATTCAACCGAGTTTGTCACGATTGCTTCATTCAAACGCCCATGAAGAAGAACTTTGACATGAAGGACATTAGAATCATCAGCTATATTTATTACGATCAGATAGATGTAATAAAAGGGTAGGGAGTTACCTGGAGAAGTTGTAATATTACATGGCTTTAGACAGGGTTGTGTTTTTTCTCCCCTGCTTAATCTATACCTCACAGGAAATTATACAAACAGCTCTAGCGGAAGAAATAGCAGGAATTAAAATCATCCACAACTTATTTGGATGAGACACACTGCTGTTGGCAGAAATTCTAGATTCACAAGAACTGTCAGTCATGAAAGCAAGCAACCAAAGGAGCTTAACTCTCAATGTGAGCAAGATATGTTTTATGGTAATGGTAGTATCTCGAATGCTACACGAAGAGAGCTTGGTGGTCAATAGAGGGAGTACAGAGAGTGACAAACTAGAAGTATTTAGGAACAACTGAACATAGTCACATTGACTGTACTGAGAAAATGAAGTCCAGGATTGGCCATGCAAGAAATGCATTCAATGAACTGGGTGGTGTGTTCTGCAGCAGAGACCTTAGCTTACCAGGTGAATGCATAAGATTTACCAGTTTTTGTGGTAAAGAAAACAATTTATAAGGGAAATTCATGTTTTGTTTATTGAAAATATTGGCCATTGGCTTCTACACACTTCATCCATCTTTCAGGTAAGTTCTGAATACCATGCCAGAAAACTGTTTGTCTTTTGCAGCAAACCATTCGTTGAGCCATTTTTCAACTTCCTTGCTCTGCAAGCACATGCCCCATTGATGTGACGAGGTGATAGATGGTGCTAGGTCGGGGGAGTTCTGTGAGTAATATATAAGTAATAATAATAACAACAACAACGTAAACGTTTCCACCTTTTCAATACTAAAATATATTCACAAAATAAATTACACGGTACTAGTTTCGACCCATCTAGGGGTCATCATCAGCCGTATTGAAGCAAAGATCACTTTTGGCGAAATAACATTTTCTTAGGATTTCGCCAAAAGTGATCTTTGCTTCAATACGGCTGATGATGACCCCTAGATGGGTGGAAACTAGTACCGTGTAATTTATAATTTTTTGAATATATTTTAGTATTGAAAAGGTGGAAACGTTTACGTTGTTATTATTATTACTTATATATTATTCTCAGTTCAATACGGGCCAAAAACATGAAATTCATAACCATTAATGAGTACTGCGAGTGCGGAAGGATGTCCATCCAAGCGATTTCAAGGAGTCTTTCACTGGTTTTGCTGTGTGAGACAGCGCATTGTCGTGTAACAATCATTTTGCCATGTCTTCTGGCCCACCTTCCAGTCGTCTTTCGATCAACGCGCGATTTACATTAATAATTTGTTGGCGACAGCAATGTGCATTAACGGTTTCGCCAGGCTTCTAGAGTTCATAATACACTATACCGCTACCAGAGCGCTGGTCTTTCACACTGAAATCACCACGTTTAAATTGTCTCTCATGTTCTAATCAATGGAGCGTCTTCACCATAGGTTTCTACCAGCAGACAATGATTTTCCACAGTCTTTTTCTTTTGATTAAAAAAGAAATGCCGCGATTGATATTTTTCAGGCACAAACACCGACATGATCACTGAACAATATAACGTAGATGCTAGTGTTTGGCGGAATCAACTTGTGTTTGTTGGTAGGTTAATGCCACAAGAACAAACTGACTTATGAGCTAAATTCATGTGTTCGCTGGCACCACCTCTTAGAAAAACCGGAAATGACTTGTGCATTCACATAGAATATGCAAAAATGAAGATTTTAGAGGTGCTATGCCTCTTCTCTTCCAATTAGAAGCCGTAAACGTACAACAAACCCTGATAATTGGAAGAGGGCACTTCAGAAGAAAAAGAGACTTTCTGATGAAGAGTATAAAACTAGATCTGGCAACACAGTCACCGCAAAAGTCTTTAGTGATAAACAGTAAAAGTGTGCAAAAAAATGTAACGACAATATCAGCATATGAGAAGGGAAACCCTTTTTAACTCATTTTTACAGTTTAACTAATCAGAATGAGCAAAACATATTTCTCAATGGGTGTATCAAATCAAGAAGTATTGTGCAACATCGACCTACTGATCAGTCTAGATGTCCAACCCACACTTTTTATTTTTTCTTTGAATTAAGAACAATGATATTCAGGTTTGTAAAACATACTTTAGACAAACCTTTCAAGTGTCTGATGCCTGAATTCATAATTGCAGCACTGAAATGTCGTATGGCATTTAGTGCCGGGATATCCAAGGACGGGTTCGGCTCACCAGATGCAGGTCTTTTTAATCGACTCCCGTAGACGACCTGCGTGTCGTGATGATGATGGAATGATGAAGACAACACATACACCCAGCCCCCGTGCCATTGGAATTAACGAATTAAGGTTAAAATTCCCAACCCGGCCGGGAATCAAACCCGGGACCCTCTGAACTGAAGGCCAGTATGCTGACCGTTCAGCCGAGACGGACATTGCAGCATTAAGGATGATGTATGCTGTATGATAGATGGAAGGGAAAAGTCAACCCCAGAAAATGAAGTTGACATTTCTGATGTTGTAAATAACAAACTCATTTCCTGCTTACTTCAGCCACTACACGAGAGCACACAACTCTGCACCCCGACCTTATTATAAAGAAAATGTACGATTTGTGTGTTGTGGTGAAAACCAAAAGGCTGCTGTTAAAGAAAAAAATACTCCCATGTATTTTCGACTAACTTCAATCTGCATTTTAAGCCGCCACTTAAAGACACATGCCAAATGTGCGACAGTTTCCAAAATAGACTTTTACTGACAAATGAAGATGAAAGGCAAGTCATAGAAACTGAGAAGGAGTTGCATCTGAGAAAGGCGCAAAAGGCCAGAGAATGTTTAAAAGAAGATCAGGGCAGATGTTACACGGATTACTATGTGGTAACGCTTCATCTACAGAAAGCTTTGGCTTTCCCGAAACTGTCAACACCTGTAGCTTATTATAAACGTAACATGTATGTCTACAATTTCGGTGTTCATGTTTTTAATGACAACAAAGCTTACATGTATGTATGGCCTGAAACTGAGTGTTCGAGAGGTTTGCAGGAAATAAGCTCTTGTCTAACAAAACATCTGACTGTCCATGGCAAGAATGCCAAGCATATTGTCATCTACTCTGACTCATGCAGAGGTGAAAACCACAACATCAAAGTTCTTCTCGCTCTTATGAAGTACCTGAAAAAGCACAGCAGTAACACAAGATATTGACTTAAAGTTCCTTGTGCTAGGACATAGTTACCTTCCAAATGATTCAGATTTTTGTTTTATTAAGAAAAGAGCAAAAACTTGTAGCCACATCTATTCTATATCCTCACAGAAATGAACCATGAAAACTTTTATTCAACGGAAAACTCAGAAAAGTGTATCACCAACAGGAAACACAGTATCGAAGGTGAACCAGTTAAATGGCTAACAATGCGATGGATCAGGATTGAAAAGGCTGAACCATTCCCCATCAAATTTAAAACTACTTTCCTCACAGAAATGCCCTTTGGAAAAATTAATATCCAGAAGGAAAATGGAAATGGATGCCCCTTAGAAAGCCTAGATAATGTTTCACAAGATCTTTTTTATAGCACATCCAGACCGACCTCCATGGCAAAAAAGAAGGATGTAATGGACCTCTTGAAGTATATACCTCCTAGGCACCACTATTATAAAAACATGAAGACTGCAAGAGATGAACCTGTCAATGACGACGACTGCATCATGCAGAACAGAGGCAACAAATAACGTATTTGTATTTCAGGCACTTTTTATTTTATTTTATTACTTACAATAATACTAGTGCCTATTTTATTACTTACAATAATACTAGTGCCTTGTTCATGTAAAAGGGTTTTATTTGTGCACATTTTTTTAAATAAAATGACTTGTATACAAACCACTCAGAATACTGTGTCAAAACTTTCTGTTGGCAAAGTGATTAACTCCACAGAAAGTGGCTTATTTAGGGGGGACAGAGACAATGAAATGTTTTTTATATATTTATAAAGGGCTGAAAACAAACCTTAATTATAACAATATAAACGAGTGTATTTTTTTCTATTTTGTTTTACGTCGCACCGACACAGATATGTCTTATGGCGACGATGGGAGAGGAAAGGCCTAGGAAGTGGAAGGAAGCGGCCGTGGCCTTAATTAAGGTACAGCCCTGGAATTTGCCTGGTGTGAAAATGGGAAACCACGGAAAACCATCTTCAGGGCTGCCGACAGTGGGGCTCGAACCCACTATCTCCCGATTACTGGATACTGGCCGCACTTAAGCGACCGCAGCTATCGAGCTCGGTGAGTGTATTGTTAATATGCTGAAAAATATATCGAGTTCTTTAAGGTTCAATAACTTCAACTGTTTGTATTGAACATTTGTATTTGATAGGGTTAGTCGGCTTGGCTTCTGAACGCCTCAACTGTGGGTAGCAGTGCAAGATGCGTTGGTGCAAATCACTCCGGAACGATTCCAACACCTTGAAAGAGTCGATGCCTCACCGTACTGCTGCTGTTTTGATGGCTCACGGACGAGGAACTCTTTCTTAACATCACATTCAGTGTCTTCCCATGACTTTTGGCCACTCAGTGTACCGTCAAACGGGGCAATTTCGGACACGGAGGTGGTTTCGGACAGTATGGTAGATTTGCCGTATTTAGTCGCATAGCGATGAGCCGCCGGTGCTTTGTACTTCCGCGCGCGTTTTAGTTTGACCTTGAGGTTATGTTTCCCGCGTTCTGCGCTTTTTACTACGAATCGACTTCATACTTTGGAAAATTTCCCGTGTGCAATGACACTGTTGAAAGTTCATGCATTATCATTAAGCGGATACTTTCGATTGTCGCGGTCGGAAGGAATGCATTATAACTATGGTTCTTAGTGAGATCAACTGACTGAAGTGTTTATAAACGATTGCTGTGGAATTTTGGTGTGATTTAGTGAAAAATGGTGTTTTATGCACATTTTACTGAAAATTGAAAGCAGTCTGGGTGATTTCGGACAATGCCTAGAAATTATGAGAGGCAGAAAGAAGCTGCTTCGAGGGGTAACTACGAAACAAAATTATCAGAAAAAGCCGTAAGTGATATTAAAAGTGGCAAGTTGTCTTACAGGAAAGCATTTGATTTCTATGGTATGCCTTGGTCCACCCTACAAAATAACGTGCGGAATGTACATCCAAAAAAATGAGAAGACGACCAATGCTAAATGAAGAAAATGCTCAAGGAAGCTTGTCACCCACCGGCCATGCTCCAACCCAACAACCTGCTACTTCCCGCCGTTACCGCAAATAAAATGTTCTTCCTGGGAAGTTGATTTTTGGCAGTGACTTCCGTCGAGATGAAAGCAGTGCAGAAACAAGAGATGGTGATGGCAGTAGCACTGAAAATGAATGCGATGAAGTACACAATGAATGTAATTACGTTCTGGTGTTACAAAAAGAGGCTTTCCTTGTTGCAGATTATAAATACAAGTTGAGGAACAAAGAGCATACAGGCAGTATTTTGGCCTGGCCTGAAATATTCGTTCAAGGTATGTGGATGTCAAATACTTCCGCCCGTATAAAAACAGCAGAACAAGTATTTGGGTTCCCTAACAACCCTGCTGAGGATACAATAGCTAAAGAACAAATTTCGAAAATACTTTCAGTCCAAGTTGAGAAGAGAGGAATGTTCATTTTCAAAGAAAACGTATTTTAGATTTATAGGCCGTGACAACTACATGTTCACTGTATCGACCGTTTTTTGCTCTGAGATTTGTATCGTTTGTAAGAAAATTTATTAAGATTTCTCAGTAGGATCTCTGTACAGTTTATAACTATTAATATTTCAATTTAGACCGGAAAAGTTTACATTTACCTAGTCAGAAAAAAAAGATCGATCAGTAACACATTACGTTTATCATTACAATGATTTTAACCAGCTAGTCATATTTTGGACACCCTCAGAACACTTTAAATATCACAAAACTAAAGCAAAAAGAATGAAGAATTGAAATAAAGGACTATTTATGTCCGAAATCACCTAATACGCTTTGAAACTTCGGACAGCGGTTTAAAATGCATGTGCGTTTTTGTTTTCTCAGGAAAACCTGCGTTGGCGTATATTTTTCATCTGTAGGGTATTGCATTAATTGGATATATCCCTCATTATTAGGATGATAAACAATACAATTTAAGATTCCATTCGTGAGTTAAGACGAAAATAACCTCAAAACCGTCCGAAATTACCCCGTTTGACGGTATATAAAAAAATATAAATACACGAGAGAAGAGTTGCAGTATCATGGCATCAGAGAATAAAGTACAAAGTTCAATTATCTACCATATGCATTAACTTAGCCTGCTCATAACCTAGGATCACGATATATGACGTATATATAATATCGTCTCATGCATCTGAAAGGGAAAAAAAATTCACTATATACAAAACTGCATTGTAAATGGTAAACAAATATAGAATGGTTCATAAGCCCTTTGTCAATTGCCAAACTGAGGTAACCTCAAAGTACTTATGCAAAATATGAATGAAGTGTTTCTTAACCTAGAGTACATGAAATACTACTGTATTTACTTGTGCACTAGAACCCCCCCGGGCGTTTAGAGATGAAGAAAATGAAAAAAATCTTGAATAGAAGACCCCCCCACTAAAGGTAATTCGTTGGAGAAGAACAACGATTCTGTTTCGAAGCGGGTAAAAGTCTTATTGCAGCTCTGATGACAGCACAAATTTGCTAATAGTTTCGTCCGTACGATCCACACAATGAAAACGCGCATCAAAGTCATGCGGTACATCAGTGTTTCATAGTTAAATGTACACCTCTGTAGCGTACGCCTACTGCAGCTCTGAAGACATCGCACAAATAGACGAATAGTTCTGTGTTCAACCCGTGCATTGCATGGTTGCATCAGCATGCTTAAAGTCATTGTTTAGTAATTAAGAATGTCCGCCAGTGTAATGGTTAGCACAATTATCTACTGTTCTCGGGAGCACGAGTTTGATTCTCAGTACCGCAATGCTGGAGATTTACGAACGGCAGGAAGGTTGATATGCTGTAAAAATTGTATACTCCCCTCCGCTGGGGGGGCGTCTAAAAAGAGGTGCACCACCTCGGGGTGAGGAAACAAGTTTACTTTAGTTGAAAAATATTCACAGTTGTTGCTATTAATATAGCAGGCGAGATCATGTAGTGAGCGCTATTGTTTAATATCTCGTAACTCGGCCAATGTAGGTATTTTTTTCAGAGAAGTAAGTTCAAAACATGATAAAAACTATCCAATTATAACGATTGATTTACTCTCTAACGTACCTAACAAATAATAACAATAATGATTTTATATCCCCACTTCTAACAATTTTAGGAGACTTCGAACAAAACATACTAGGTATGCTTTAAGAAAATGGAGACAATGAACGTAAGAAATTAAACATTATGATAATAAAACCCATTACCGCCACATCTGTAGATATCCACAAATGCGGCAAACTTTCTGCTTATTTCTTTTTATCCTTTCCATCGTGGAACTTTTGGCAATATCCAGGCGATAGCGTACCTAACCTGAACAATACAGACTCTCTTATCTCATTTACAGCTGTTTACGTAAATCCTGATGTGATAAAGAGAAGAAGATACTGCTATTTGTAGATGATCATGTGATCTGGGGGAAGAACAGCAAAGAAGTACAACTAGAATTGCAGAATGAGAAAGTACAAAAAATTTAAGATGTGGAAGTGCTTATTATGGAAGATCTGAACTCATAGGTCTGAAACAAGAGACAAGGAAAGGAAGAAGTCATTGGACCTTATGGATACGGGAAAAAGAATCGTGAAGGAGAGGAACTAGTGAACTTCTGTGAAAGGAATGGACTGATAGTGGGGAGTACATGGTTTCGAAGGAAAAACAGCAGGAAATGAAGAGATGTGGTTGGTAATTGACTACTTTTTGGTGGAAAGGACAAATCCCAGGAAGTTGATGGATGTGAGAGCTTTGCCAGGAAAGCATTTGATGGGGACCATAGAGTTGTGGTGGCAAGATTATGGTTGGTAAAAATGGAAAAACTAAGAGATATAAGAGAAAGTAAAATAAAAGTATGGAAAATGAAAGTCAAAAATGTTCAGAAAGGTTTCCAGGAGAGATTAAGCAACAAATCCCAATTACTGAAAAGTAAAATGTAGAAGAGGAGTGGGCCAATTTTAAAAAGGCATTTGTTAGTGCAGCAGAGTGTGCTTGCGGCAGGACATCTTCGAGAGTGAAAGAAAAGGAGACACTATAGTGGAACGAGGAAGTGAGGAAAGTGGTGAAAGAAAAGACAGCCTGGCGAAAATGGAACCAAGATCAAAGAGAAGAAGGCAAAAGGAAGTATTTCAACAGCAAACAGATGTAAGAAGGTGGTAGGAGAAGAAAAGAAAAAAAGAGTTTGAAAGAATTTACACAAAAAATGGAAGAGGATGTAAGTGGCAGTAAAAGGATGCTGTATGGACTTATAAGAAGTAAGAGGACGAGTTATCACAAATATAGTGAAAAAGGAAGATGGAGAATTGTTAACACACCCACCCAGCTATTGAAGGTGAACAACTGTACAGGGGAGATAGAAACAATACTGTGCAAAGACTCAACAAAAGAGGATGGTATAACAATGCTGGAGGTGGAGATAGCGGTATAAAAGATGAAGATGGGAAATGCTAGAGGGATGGATGAAATCAGTGATAAAAGGCTGCTAGACCTGTTGGTACGCAATGGTTATACCATGTGGAAACACAAATGTATACCAGAAGACTGGAAAAAAGAGATAATACCAGTGTTTAAGAAAGGGGACAAGAAAGTTTGTGGTAACTATAGAGGAATCACATTTATATTGCAGGTAGTTAAAATACTAGAAAGAATATTAGAAAGAAGAATGAGAATAAATATTGAAGGATAATTACAAGAGGAACAATATGGCTTCAGGAGTGGGAGATGTAGAGTGGTCCCAATCTTTAGCGTAAGATAGCTGATGGAAGACAACTGGGAATACGGAAAGGATCTGGTCATGACTTTCATAGATATAGAAAAGGCATATGATAGTGACCCCAGACAGAAGGTTTGGGAAACCATGTTTAAAATGAGACTGAATTATCATGGTCATGGACAAAATTGTAAAGGAAACAAAGAAAGCCTGTGGAGATAAAGAGAAGAAGATACTGCTATTTGTAGATGATCATGTGATCTGGGGGAAGAACAGCAAAGAAGTACAACAACTAGATGTACTGAACAAAAAAATTGAGAAGCATGGCATGAAAATCAGTACAGATAAAAGCAAGACTATGGTGATGTCGAGAGGGAAAGCGCACTGTGAAAATTGGAAGTCAGCGTCTGGAAATTATGGACAGCTTTAAATAGCTACGACATGGAGATTAGCAGGAGAGTACAGCAGGGCAATGCATTCTACCAAAGTGTAAGAGCACTTGCTTGGAGCAAAGAAGTACCAAGGTAAAGTAAAGAGATAATGTACAAAATGTACCTTGTACCCAGCTGAGACTTGGACTTTGACTAGCTGGCACGAGAGTAGAATTCAAGCCAGTGAGATGAAATTCCTAAGAAATATGATAGGAAAGAGAGTGAGAACTGATGATGTTAGGAAGGAAGTTGGGATAGGAGAGCTAAATGACAATTGACTAAGGTGGTTTGGACATGTAAAGAAGATGGAGGAGAATAGAATTACAAGACAGAGCTGGAGGCAAAGAGCGAGGGGAAGAGAGAAAGAGGAGGACTTAGAATAACGTGAATTGAATCTGTGAAGAGCAGCATAAGAAGCCGAAATTTAGACTCGGAGAAGATCTGGAAGGAAAGAGGAAGATGGAGAACTGCCACAAATACCCTGACCTGGCCCGGCAGGAGCTGGATAAGGGGAAATAATTATGACAAAACTGATATCCTTGATACAAGATTAAAATTCATAATTTTACATATTGCATTAAAATTCCAAGACTTTTCTCACACATTAAATCACACAAACATTTTCCAGTTTTGCAGCAACCTCGTAATAATGATTTCTGCAGAGGCTATGCTTAAAATGAAGTGAGTCATACTGACATGCTACAGTATTTACGCACATACGAAGTAGCACTCTTGCAACAGACCAGCCTATTAAAAAATATGGGCATGCATGGAAAAACAATTCAGTTGCAAGATGAATAGTACAATAGTACAATACAAATTTCTACAGTTCTACATAGAATTTGAAATCTTGGTCACAGTATCATAAAATTATAAATTAGCAAAAATGTTTTACCTGTTTTCCCAATGGGAATTTGATGTATCCACTGGCACAGGTTCTACAGGGACTACAGTTTTGGTAGCAACTGCAGTAGTACAATCCAAGCCAGGTAGAGGTGGGAATGCAGTGGCTTCCAAATCAAATTGTGCTCCTCGAGCATTTGGTCCTATAGCTTCCCTAGCAACAGGTTGTGGGCTTCCACCACAAGTAGAAGGTTTTGTATTTCCCACCACAGCTGATGTCCTACCAGCACTGGCAACTTCATCTTCCTTCCTCCTACGCCGATGCCTGACAAAACATTAACATTTGTTTTGATTTATACTTTCATGGTACAGAATAACAGACGTGAAAATTATTAATTCTGTGCCACGTAAAATGAGGCAACTCCAAGGAAACTGAACACTTTGCTTTGCTCTGCCTTGCCAGAAACACCTATCATAGTTCACTTTATATTCTGGTATTATGGTTTAATTTATAGTTTTAAGTGAAAATACAACTGGGCAGCAAGGTTTACTTCTGAGGAAGCAGAGGAAGTCTTTGAAAAAAGTGTAGTTTCCTGGCAGTTGTCTTGCTTCCAATGATATTCCCCACTCAAAAGGGTATGAAGTACATATATTTTATAATTTATTCAGACAATTGTAAAAAACTTTATAACTTACGTTTATGTAAATATACAAAGAAAAGTGCAAATGAGCTAAGGAATTTCACATGTCCTTCCCCTTCACTTTTGCAATAATAGGGTATACTATGTGGCTGGAAGTCTCCACACACTCCTTGTGGTTCTTTCCAAAGATGCCAGCCATGCAACTAAGAGCATGGAGCACCTCCTTTTGCCCCTATTAAGTACTCAATCTTAGCGGAATGCTTTCCACTAGCTTCTCGCCGGGCTGAGTGGTTCAGACTGTTCGGGTGCTGGCCTTCTGTCCCCAACTTGGCAGGTTCGATACTGGCTCAGTCTGGTGGTATCTGAAGGTGCTCGAATACGTCAGCCTCATGTTAGTAGACTTACTGGCACGTAAAAGAACTGCAGTGGGACTAAATTCCGGCAGCTTGGCATCTTTGAAAACCATAGAAGTCATTAATGGAATGTGAAGCAAGTAATATTACTAGTATTTTTTCCGATTAAAGGTGTTTTTGATTCTGTTCTTCCCTAAGCACAGTAAATAACTGTTCCCAGGTCGTTGGGGGAATATACCTGGCACGCAACCCACGCTGTTATTCATGGCCGGGGCTTTGAGCAGGTCAGTCCAATACATCCACCAGATTTTCTTCAAACTACAATTGAAGGCCATTCCTTGTGGACAGGAGCAGTAACATACCGATACAGAGGAAACCCAACTTCACAGTTACCACACTGTGGAAAGCATGCTATTGTACCAAATGTTTTCATAAATGAACAGAACTAATTGCCCCAGCCCTAAACAGGAAAAACAGCCCCAGCACCAAATTTCCCTATCAAAACATCACACTAAGATAAATAATGTTCGGAATACATCCTCCAAGTCCACACGTGCCTTCTGAGTGTTGCAGCATATACAGTGACTACACAGTGACTAATCAACGCATAAAACCTTCCACTGTTCCAAAGGCCAACGACCATTATTTTCACCATTGTAAGCAACATTGTGCATTCGTTCATGTGATCAATGACTTCCAGGCAGCAGCACAAACTTGATAACATAGTCCTATTGCCTCTCAATGGATCATTCTGTCACTGACCGCAGTACCTGACCTGCAATGGAAGTCTTCAGCAATATTGACAAGGATGTCTGATGATGGATTCGTATGGTACAGTATGCTTCAAAATTCGGCGATCCCGATCAGTCTATCTTTTAGGTCTAGCCGGATGACTTTTGGGTTCGGTGTTTCCCGGATGCTTCCACTTCACAGGCACATGTAACTTCTGTGAAATATCTCCGACTGAATAACTGAACGCGTGGGACCTTAAAATCATGCTCCATTTGAAACTTCTCAGTTCTGTACGTTAACGCTCTGTGCCTGCAATTGTACATGCTAAGATGAAGTGTCACACAGAGCGCAATCAGCGGGGTGTCCTGGTAACTGTTAGCTACAGGGTGCACCTGTGTTCTCTAAATTTTGTGTGTGCGAAAGAGAGAGAGAGCGGGGGGGGCATGACATCACTGAATAGATCATTCTAAGGTGAATACCAGCCTCGAGGTATTTGAAATAAATAAAGCAGCAACGTGTTAATGTTCACATTACATTTACTTAACCCATTGATGCCGACCTCCATAAGTCTTCTTCTTCTTCACATGCTACCGACCACCATGCGCGGTAGACCTAACTTCATTTTTTTCTAGCTTGTAAAGTTTTAACTCTACCTTCCTTATACGTATGAATCAGCCCAAATCAGAGTTCCTTTATTTCTTTCTAAAGAGTTAAAAATAATCTAACCTCTTTTAGCTTGAGACCATAGAGGCTTAAATTTCTGCTGCATTCTAGTGGATGCACGTTTCATTACAGGACGTTCCCTTTCGTAGATGGATAGTATAAACCGCCATCTTTTCACTGGTATGAATGTTAACATCATCTGGTGAGAATTTCTATAATTCTCTCAATGCCACTGTCACCTCTGAAGACTTAGGAATTGACTTGCTGTCACTTTGAAATGCGATATTGCATGGCAGAGAAGTATGACATGGCACAGTTTGAATGAAAGTGAAGTAAGTAAGTTTTAATAAATCGGACAATAACAGCATTACAAGACCCTCCGTGGCTCAGATGGCAGCGCGTCGATATCTCACAGCTGGATACCGTGGTTCAAATCCCAGTCCCTCCATGTGAGATTTGTGCTAGACTAAGCAGAGGCGGGACAGGTTTTTCTTTGGGTACTTGGGTTTTCCCTGTTGGGAGTGGCGACCCCATTGTTAATAACAGCCTGTATATGGTTCATTCATTACATCCCTGACCTGGTCAATGACTGAACAACCAGGTTGTAGGTTTTCATTTTCAACAGCATTACACCAGACTGAATTGAGTGAAAGCAACAGTGGACACACAATATACAGAACTGGAGGGCATGGCGCATGCAGCCAAGTAATGGACAACAAAACACGCCAAAGTAGACGCCCTCATTCTAATGAACTAAATCGTCCCATTAACCTGGGATTTGTGCTAAATGAATTGTTCCCAGTTCTGCTGCTCAAAGTTCTTGAGACAACAATTACCCTAGTTTTCACTGAATTGTGAAACAACCCGTGCAAATGCAAGAACGCTACTTTCATTTAGTATAAAATGTGGAAGGTCTCTTCTCCATTACTAGCCTATAAGGTAAATACAAAGTCAATGAATGTAAACTACGTTCTTTTGAGTCTACTGCAAAACTGTTGTAACAGTGAATTTTTAAGATCTTCTTAAAAAGAGATTTTCTTAGTGCTTACATCTGAAATCACCTGCGTCCGCTGGGTAAAGCGATACTCTAATGTTCCCCGTCGCTGAGGGGTTAAGAAAAATATCTGGGACATTATCATGTGTTAATCTGACAATGCAAGGTCAGGGCAAAATGGAGCATCAGAACCTCATGTAAAATATTTTGAAAATTATAAGCAGGGGGAGAAAAAAAAAAAAATCATATAATGTGGAACATCAGTAAAGAAGTAGCAAACTCTCACTCTGTACTAAATTACTGCTTAGGTTAATAAAACTAATGCCTGTTATTTAAGCAAGTATGTTTTTGCATTATTACTCCTCAGTAGTATAGTGTCAATTGGCAAGTTTTGTCGTGAATTTAAAATTTCTTCTAGACCATTGCTTTAAAAAAAGCTATTCTCTCCGAGCTAGTATTATACATACAAGAATTTCCACTCCATTATCATGAATGTGAATTGCACAGCCTCTAATTAGTCCAAGAACAGGAAAAATGTGCGAACATATGGGAGGGCTTAAAATGTGTCATCTGTTATATTATTTTGTTTTATTATGTTATACATTATGCAAAATGGTAGAATCATATCAAATGCTAAGTTCCATTCGGAATTTTAAATTTAACTGCTGGAAAGCACAATTGGAATGTTGAATTTGCTAGGCATGCTGCCTAGACAGCACCACTAGGAAGGTCTGCAACTCAGTAACTCAGGCCATATGATTATTATTAGCTCCAGGTCTTCTTTGGCTACGGCATACATTCGATGTTGTTTTACTTACTTTGCTTCTCTGTTTGCAGAATGACACAACCACCATCCTGCATTATTCAAAGATGCTGTCCATAGGATAGCTCTTAAACAATATCCTTTCAGTCACAGTTATTACAGGTTATTTTATCTGCTCACCAGATTGTTTCTAGTGGTAAATGTTTTAACCCCTTTGCCTTGTATGACATGGCTGGTCCACAACATTTTTGGAGGTTCAGTTAACCCTGCAAGTGCCTCTGATGTTTAATGTTCTATGAATAGCCAAGGAAAGTGGCTGCCCTAGCTATGTGTTTGATATTGTCCTCAGCATTAACTTACCTAAGTCAAGCAGCTAAATTCACACAACTTTCATTTCACTATACTTTGAAGTAGTGAATATGACTGCATTGAAAGTACTTTACATACAGAGTCAGATATAATTCAAAGTGATAATGAACAATGTGCACATGATAATTTAAGTTAGGTTGACAGCACAAAGTAATAGATTACGTTGGAGAGATTTAACGCAGGCATAAACTACCCAAAATGTGTGAGGAAAGACACAGGTGGATGGATGCGACTGGCAAGGAAAACGGTCCATTCATTCCTTCACCAGAAACTACGAAGTGTCAAATTCGTTACAATTGTCCTCCATCGGGACACACTGTATTTTTAGGTTGTATGTTCGCAATTATTATGCGGGAAGCAAACGATTACATTAGGGAACAGTTGTCCAATCCCAATAGAGAAAGATGGGTAGACATTAGGTGGTCTGACACTGATGAAGGTGAGGTAAAAGTTCCTATAGTTCTTTTCATTCCAGTATCTCACATTCGCAAGCCGTTTCAATTGTACTGTTCTGGTTCCGTTACACAAGTGCAATATTATCGTGATCTCACCAGAAAGCTGCATTCACTTCCACTGTTCAATCCTTTGGTTGAGGGGAGATTTTGCCCACTCAGGAACAGTCAGGAAGATGCTTCAATACCAACAATGTCCAACATTGTGCAATGAAGTCTAGATATTAGAATCATTCCATATTGACGGTTTTCACTATACAAAGGAAACATTTTAATGGAACCTCCTATTCAATACATAATTCCATCATTAGATGGAATAATAAAATTCAAACATGTTTCGACTCGTTTGAGCCATCTTCAGTGAAATAAGGGGGGTGTTAAAGTTATTTACATAATACAAGCTAAAAATGTGCAAAAAACATAAGGAACAAATGAAAAACAAAAGAGACATGACGGAAATAAAAAAAACAATACAATATATAACATTTCCATCATTAGATGGAGCAATAAATAACTCTAGACAAATACAGTAAAAAAGAAAAGGTTAATATACATACAGTGCCGGAAAAAAAAAAGTTGAGGACCACCTAATAAAATATGTTTTTTTTTTCATAATTCAACCTATTATTAAGGCAAAAAGCACATCGAAAGAGTAAATGCTTCAAGTTCCACCAGAAAACTGTTTCACATGATATCTGCCAAGGACGAAATAAAGACTCTGTTCATGTGAATTTATTCCATGGCTCAAACATGTTTGAATTTTATTATTCCATCTAATGATGGAATTATGTATTGAATAGGAGGTTCCATTAAAATTTTTCCTTTGTATAGTGAAAACCGTCAATATGGAAAAAATATACATAAAAATGACATATTAAAGGAAAGGTGAAAAAGTAACAAGTTTAAGACCGAAAGCACATTCATTGATTTCTAGGGGGGGGTCTTAAACTTCTTTCCAGCACTGTAATTGAATCTAAAAAGTGTGTTAAACCTAAGAAGAAAAGAAATAAAAATAGATGATACAGACTAAAATGAACAGTTCTCTGGTGGAACTTGAAGCATTTACTCTTTCGATGTGCCTTTTGCCTTTGGCATGAGATCGAACTGAAGACACCCCCATACTGCTAATATCAAAACTAGTCCTACACAAAGAGCAATACCCTTTAACTTTATCACTTTCCACTCTCTGAAGCCAATTCCAATCTGAATTTATTGTTCCGTCCAACCAGTCATCTTTGAAAGAAGTCTTTCCTCTTATTTTACTCACTGTCTCTGGTAAACAAGTGCAACACCAATGTAAGTAAAAAAAATAAATGCCGGGCTGAGCGGCAGGTTTGATTCTGGCTCAGTCCGGTGGTATTTGAAGGTACTCAAATACGTCAGCCTCGTGTCTGTAGATTTACTGGCACGTAAAAGAACTCCTGTGGGACAAAATTTCGGCACCTCGGCATCTCCGAAAACCGTAAGAGAGTAGTTAGTGGGACGTAAAGCAAATAACATTATTATATTATTATAAATAAATAAGTAAATAACAATGGATGAATTATATTAAATGCATCATATAGGCTACTTGAAGTATAGCATATGATAATATTTGTTCCGGTACATTTTATAATTTTGTCAGCATATGGTTCAAAATTCCAGTATATTTCCAGTACCCATATTAAATTCCAGTATCAGTAGACAACCTGACAAGTTAGTTACATTATTTACACCATCACATGCACATCTCCATTCTAATTTAATAGTAAGTGCTTTGCTTTCTTTAGCAAGTCAATAGAATGCATTTGCATAACATGCTTCAAAAGTTCTGGTCTTCAAAATTGAAATGGCTTATAGAGTTCCATTGGACATCAATGATCTGTACTGTTCTTAATCAAGACAAAAATTTGTTCAAACTGCATTCATTCAAAGCATTGTCTCTTGTTTTGTATAAAAGGGAAAATGAAACAACAGGAAACTTCTCCAAAGAGAAAGTAAGAGAAGAAACCTGTGCTACTTCAATGGCATCAAATTTAGCAGCCTGTGCATGTCTTAGCACATCGTTCTTAGAAGGGAACGTAGTCGCAGGCTGCATAGAAAGTTTCTGATTGACGAGAAAAAAAAGATATTTGTCTTCATCTTGTAGCGTCTTAACGAAGTTTGAGGTTTGAATACCAATTATCAATACTTCTTCATCCTTTTGATTCTGGATTGGGTGACACTGGACATCAAGCAATGACAACCATATAACTACATTTGGCTTCACAAACTTGGCGAGCATCTGTTTCAAGATCCATCATTAATTCAAACGATACATGGATTTGTGGGTAAGCAATCTGAAGGACTGCATTGATCTTATCAATTGATTGTATACTAACATCTAAAAAAAGTACAAAATGCCTTGTTTAAGTCACAGGAAAGAAACATTAAGAACTTTTCTTCACGAGATGTAATGGGATTCATGTTTCTGCGAACAGGTGAGTCACATTTGTAAGAACATGCAATTAACTTGGCAGAAAATGAGGAGAAGGAAGAGGAGGGAGGATCACAAACTCTTCATTTGTTTGTCATCAGATCTACTGTGTCCTTTGGCAATAGTACAAAAAGATAAATTGGAAAACATATTTGAAGCACACACTACCACCTCATCCTTAAAAATGAAAGAAGTGGATCCCACTGATCTAATAATTTGCCTAAACACGTGGCTATGGATAAATACCTTGTGCACACATGCTTCAGCAACTTCTTTTTTCTTTTCCACGCTTACTTTGAAATTTCTCAAGGTGTTCTTTTCTTTTGGCATACTTCTCTAAGTACGGCAATTGAAAATATCAGCAAGAATCTCATCAATTCTAACTGGTAAAGGTGCAGCAGCTTCTTCAGCTGCTAAGTTAATTAGATGGCAGCTGCAACCAATAAAAAAAAATATCCTGATGAGCTTCTTTCAAACTGCCAGAACTCCATTTTTCTGTCCAATCATAACAGAAGCATTGTCAGAAGAGAATGCCAGGCAGTTCTTAATTAGCCTTTACTTCATTTTAACTGCGAATATAGATGCTTTCCTATTTTGTGCCCTGCGGAATCCCCTTCCTAACACTGATCAGGATCTCACAGTTCTACAGGTTCTTAATAAAGGTACTTTGTTTGACATCACTGAGAGCTGTTTCATTTACCTGGATCAATACTTTAATGCTGGTTTAAATCTCAATGATATTTCTGAGAAACCAAAAGTATTGTTTGATTTTTTGATAGCATTTTTCAGACTCAGAAAAGCTTCCAAAAGCAAATCAGTCTTTCAAAGCATACAGAAAATGTTCTCACGCCACGCCCTCTCACCGTTACGCCCTACATAATTCCCCTCTCTCTTCCCTACTTCCTTCATTGTCATTAACTCTAAGCCCCTCCTTTTCCTCCCCACTTTTCTCACATATCCTGCTATCTACCCTCAATACCTCCCCTGATCAACTTCTCCCCCGTCCCCTCCAACACAGGTACATTGGTCACGGTGTCTTTCGGCTCTCACAAGGGAATATCGGCAATGGGTAAGTCGCCGATCGCAATGAAACTTGGAAAACACATTGATGTACACGTACAAATGATGTCGGCATCAATTTTGGTTGCCAACATTCATTAGGGCGTTCATTGCGACTTTTCAAATTCCGCGCGATCAGCGATGAATACCTGCTGGCCAATGCTAAGCTGGCACACTGTGTATCTGGAGACACGCCTCTGCACCTCCTCCCCTCACCGCTCCAATTGGTTCGCCACCGCACATTCCCCTTCTCCCCGCGCTTGCCAGCTGCTTAGCTGTTCAACGGGACCGACTGCTTCTTTTCGTACTGTCATTATTGGAATCCTTTAAATTACGTTCCGTTTCACACATAATGATAATAAATAACATACATTAATATACCCATATTTTACACAAATGTTATATTTTCATTCCTGCTAATTCCGGTGAGTTGTCACATTCGTGGGTACAACTCCGAGTTAAGTACCACAGAAACGTTGGATGGGGTACCACGTCCTACCTATGCTTAAATTATTCTTTACTTCTAAAACGCCTTAAAGATGTCGATAGTGTCCTTTAGAGTAGACATACATATGGAATTAATTAAATTAAATCACCCACCACTAAATAAATCTCCCACCTTCAAACAACGTTAAATACCTTTTTATGTAAATAAATTACGTGCCCGGGTAGAGGATCTCAATTAATGTAATGAGATTCGGTACCTCGGGATATCAAAATCTGGTTATAGGTCCAGATCATCTTTTTATGACCCCTTCCCCTCACCCTTTTTGTGAACGCTACCGGTTGTGTCATTACGAAACATCGTGGACGACAACAACAACAATTATAAACTCCGAGTTTGAAACTAATGGTATTTTCCGTATTGCGTACTATGGTATAATGAATAGGCCTATAGGTAGAATGTTTTTATTTGTGCTTGTACTGAACGATTTATTTATGTTTTGCAGCGACAGGCACAACACATTTCAATTGCAGCAATGGTTGTCGAATATAAATTAATTTAATGCATAGGCAACTTCGATATGAGTATGACATGGAATGTAGTAAAGTTTGACGTAATAAGAAAAGCCTTGAAACATAAAAAAGATGTGCATTTATATATGCAGTAGATATACAGTAATCACAGGCAGACCTGTTGTCTTACTGTACCGGTACTTGTGTGTTATAGCTGATGAAGTTCTATGTATTCAACAAGTACCGATATTAAAGTATCACACTACAGTCTTCTGGGTATAATGGCAGTTACATACGCAAAAAGTTAAATGGGTATTGTACGAACTGGAACAACAAAAAACAATTACAAGGCAACACAATAAATGACTCCGTAACAATTACATCGGGCAAACTCCCCGTCAATAACTGATAGTAAACAAAAACAATCTTTGGTCTATTCGAAACATTAAAAAATAGTGAAAAAAAAACTGAAACAAATCACAATTAACAACAGGCACCGTACTTTTTTTTGCTAATTGCTTTACATCGCACGGACACAGATAGGTCTTATGGCGACGATGGGATAGGATAAGCCTAGGATTTGGAAGGAAGCACCCATGGCCTTAATTAAGGTACAACCCCAGCATTTGCCTGGTGTGAAAATGGGAAACCACGGAAAACCATCTTCAGGGCTGCGGACAGTGGGATTCGAACCCACTATCCCCCGGATGCAAGCTCACAGCCGCGCGCCTCTAACCGCAAGGCCAACTCGCCCGGTGCAAACTTTTTCATAAACATTTCAGAAAACGTAAAATGACTAATACAATGTGGAAATCGCAAAGGAGAGATATGAGGAAGGCTGATAGAGTATGCGAAGTGTAGCACCGGTTCTCTTCGACAGCTAAGTGACCGGCAAGCGCGGGGAGAAGGATACGTGTGGCGGCGAACCAATTGCAGCGGGGAGGGGAGGAGGTGCAGAGGCGTGTCTCCAGATACGCAGTGTGCCAGCTTAGCATTGGCCAGCAGGTATTCACCGCTGATCACACGGAATTTGAAATGTCGCAACTTTTAAGCCCCAAAGTTAACGCCCTAATGAATGTTGGCACCCAAAATTGATGCCGACATCATTTTTACGTGTACCTCAATGTGTTTTCCAAGTTTCATTGCGATCGGCGATTTACCCATTGCCGATGTTTCCTTGTCAGTGTCTTCTCTAAACGTCTGATCACACATCACGCACGCTGCCAGAGGGGAGTCTCATATTCACGTTAATTCTTAAGACAGGACCTTATCTTTTTTTCAAGAGCCTTTCTTAACATTACCCTTTTTCTTTATCTGCTTCAGGTCCCATTTTGAACCGAGAACATAGTTTAGCACCCTGGAAAACATGATGTCCTCATTTTCATGTAAAAATTTGTTATAGAATACTTAGCAGACCGAATCCAGCCACAATTTTCTTAAGTTAGAGAAGACATGCATTTTACTGCGAAAAACAGAGTTTGAAGTTCCTTCATGTTCTCTTTAGTTCTATAATTTGTTATGCCTTAAGATTGGTTAAGCTATTTTAACGACCGATCCTTTTCAACCAAGGGTGAAAATGTTTCCTTAATATTTGTACCATTTACTTCAAAACTCAGTGAATGTTCATCAAGAATATATTCTTATGAAAAAGGAAATATGGTGTTGGACTTTCAAGATAGCGATATATAAGTCATTGTCCTCGGCTCATTGTTAATCCGGTCACATGTCATTCAACGTTTTTAGATTCAGAGAACTCTTGTCGAGAGGACGTTTACACAAAGCTTTAAGATAATTGGGGCTATATTTTTAGGTTAATGTTAAAAGTTAACGTTCACAACTCATGTTTTTAATCTAGTCATTCCTCATTTGTAAGATTGCATTGCTTTTGTAACCCTTTCATTCTATGATTTTCTAATTTTGTGGCTGAAGATGATGCACACCAGCATCAAAACTGGTCCTGAGAATAATAAAATTTTATAATTCATTTTATAACATTGTATAGTATTGCATAAGTGGAAGTTTCTTCTTGCCATTAGATTCTCGGTTCAATACGGAATTAATATGAAGTTTTTAAACTTCAATTATAATACTTTCTCGAGCAGCACCATATAAAGTAACCACTATGTGATACAACTTGGAATCGGTATAATTACTTCCATCTGTCGACAAAGAAAATGGACTACTTTGTAAACAAGCAACTATGCCCTGTGTTGCAGTACGCGCCATTTCATTTAGGACACATATTTTTGTGCAAGCACAACCATACTTGTTTGCTATTTCCGAAGTAGAACATCTTTCTGAACAAAGCTCCGGCATGATCAGCTGTAATGTTGTGCTCCACTAAGAAAGAAGTAACCAAACACTCAGCTTTTATTATATTGTAAACATTATCTTCAGCTTTGGCAAAAAAAACTACTTAGTAATTTTCTCCCAAGATTTCAAACTACCAAGATGTTGAACACACTTTACACGATTAGTCAGGTCATTTTTGCTGGCATGTGCTAAGTTAATATCAAAGAGCACACGGTACAAAACGCAAATTTGTCACCTTTTCTCGATTTCAGTATAAATGATAAACTCAAAGAATAGTTTTCCCTAAAGATCTGATGAATGCTTTATCCTAGATTTACTCACGATTACCTATAAATAACGAACATAAGATAAAATAAGCAACAAAGATAATTCACTCGAATCCACAACTACATAACCTTAGCTTCACAACACGTGGCAATAAATCTCAAGCAAATTAAGCAACAAACATAATTGACACGTTTTTTTTGTTACTACGACACAACCTATGCTTTGTAATTCGAGATGAAGAACAAAAGAATTATTTTTTATTCAGACAGAGCCAAATTACAGGTCATTAATCTCACTGTTTGACTGTATTGAAATTCAATATATTTAAAAAAAAATTACATCAATTTATTGAAGACCACCTATTCAATACTTGAAAGTGTTTAAAATTATGATAACCATTCTGTTAAGGTTGTAATGGTACACTTTTACCTGTCATCGCAGGCATCATCAGCCATAAATTGAAGACTTCGGGGAGAAAATAGTGATAACCCTCATTTTGTAAGTTCTGAGATATAATGAAATTAATTTTCAAAACAATATTTACTGCTAACATTTTTGATCTTTGAAACATATTACTCATGTCAGTGGTACATGCAGTCCTCCTTTATAACATCCCAGAGAACAAATGCATAAAAAGCCAGTATTATAGGGAATTAGAGTATATTAAACACTGAATGTGCCTATCAATTTGAGGGTTATAATTATTTACATGCAATGCGGGTAACGTAGTGAACAATTTACAATACAAGGAAACATCTATACAAAATATACTAAAATATGCACAGAAAGAAACAAGTTAGTAACACAATTATAATAATAAAATACTTTTGAGTAATGACAGGTAAGTAGTCTTTCTCACTCTCAACTGGACTCCTCTAACTTTCATCATCCTCCTTATCAATGAACATTTCTGTACTGTTTGTACCACTGCACTTCAAACCACCATCAAATTCATAGTCTACTGCTGTTACCCATTGAAGCACTTTCCTTACAGCCCTAAGAAATGAAGAAAAATTCTGAATGTAGACTGATGTTTAATAAAATGAACTAAGTTAAAGAAAAATAATTTAATATAATGTTACTGGTTTTACGTATAACTAACTACTTTTGATGTTTTCAGATACGCTGAAATGCTGAATTTTTTGTCACGCAGGAGTTCTTTAATGTGCTGGTAAATCTACCGACACGAAGCTGACGTATCTGAGTGCCTTCAAATACCACCGCACTGAGCCTAGATCGAATTCGGTAACTTAAGGTCAGAAAGCTAGCGCTCTACCGCCTAAGGTACCCACCCCAGCATGTTAAAGAGATTTCCTTAAGATTTTTAAAATGTCATATAATGCAGTTACCCAATTATTTTAAAGGAAATAACAGGTAAATTAATTATAACCTACATAGCACCAGTACATCAAGTGAAAAAGTTATCACCCACATAGTCGCATAAAGGACGTGTTAATGACACTAGCTAATTGTATGCGTTAGCATGATTTGATAATAATAATAATAATAATAATAATAATAATAATAATAATAATGAATACTAATGCTAGTACTGTTCCAAAAGGTATTTTATATCACAGCATGTAAATAGTTATAACCAACATTCAAAACCACATATTAAACAAAGCTGCCACCCATCTAAAAAACAAACTTTTTCACTACTTAATTTTTCCTGGATTTCAACATATTCCGGTTCCTTTAAACTGTCATCTCCGTCCATAAACTCTTCAACTTCATTGTTTTCTGTACCATAAATGACATTTTGTTTGGCAGAAAGCACATCATTAGAAACATGATCCGCCATCTTGGAAATGTGGGCTATCGTTTACTGCAGAGACACGCGGCTTGTTATAAAAATGAAGCTGAATTGTGCTGCTATCTCTGAAAATTTTAAAATTTGAGGGTTATCACCATTCCCCCCCCGATGTCTTCAAGTCTATACTCTTAAGTCAAAGTTCTGAAGTGGATGTTATATTAAAGACTATTATCGAACAAATCAATGCAAAGAACAAGCGAGCAATTGTCCAACAGTCAGTCTCTTTCAACACAAATGAATTGATACCAATCGGCTGGGATACAGGACGCATCTCATATTCCCAGTCCAAGACCGTAACAATTTGATGAATATAAATTATACTCCGCAAGGCTTTATTTCTAAATAGATGTTTCGCAAAACCCCTGTTGCCAGCGCACTACTACTGTGAGAACAGCTGATGCAATACGACCGCAGTAAACAGCCCTCGTAAAATGTAATACTGTACTCAGAAAAGCTAATGAATCGGGATTGAAGACAAATTCACGAAAACTACATTCACTTACAATATCCGACACTAAAAAGAGAATACATTATTAAGAATAAAAGAGAATGAGGAAATAACGCATCACTCACGGGAACACTCCACTGATCTCAGAGTCACTTTTCTTTCCTGAACTACACTAAGACTTGCTGAACAAGCACAAACTAAGTACACTAACCAACACACAATGTAAATAAAACTACAGCTCCTTTTACACACTGACTATTGAACCTGTATTTTACTAATTTATGCTATGCTAAACTGTTAACTAATTAGCTGAACGAGATAGGTTAACCCTACGAGTGCCGAGTGTTTTTCCCTAAATGCCAGGCCATTTTTACATGTATTACATTATTTATGTTTTTGACAAATTTACGCTTGTTTAGTGCAGGAAAGTTAGACATGCAGCACACCATATCACTCAGAAAGCTTTATTTAAGATGCTTATATAAGTATTAGATCATTTACTTGCATATCTGGTGCGTATCAGGCGATCAAAAATTTGGAAAACAAAAAGAAGTGTTTTTCATATTTTCGAGTTCACCATTATTAATAAATAACCACTCATTTAAAAAAAATCACTATACACAAAACACGCAAAATTTCTTCTAGTTTAAAAACATTAAGTTCTCAAACGTAAAAACAAATTAAAATCACAAAAGAATCACACACATTTCCGTCAGCTGCCGAGCACTACTGGAAGTCATTCTCGGAGAGTTTTCTTTTCCTGCCGTGCCCCATAGGCCGCCAGAAATGCTGCAGTTTATGATAGCATTCACGGTGCACCCCATATTTATCACAATGGCGATCTACTTTTTCATTTCGGAGACACACCATACGAGAAAAGGCCTACATTTCTCCAAAATGTCTTAGGTTTTTCTCGCCGCATAGTCATTACTTTCTTTTACCAAGACTTTCAAAATCAAATCCGTAACGAAGTAGAAATACATAATAGGTGGACTGTTTCGGGGCGGACATATCAAAATGCCAGGATCCGTTTCACGGAACTTTCCGGAAACATCAAACTCCGGATCGGGTGGATAAACCCTGCACCACTTTGGTGTTACGGAAACAGTATCATCCAATGAAACGTCGGCAGGCCTGCTCTCTTCATCGGAATCACTTTCAACTTCAGATTCTGGAATATATTCTTCTCCGCTCTCAGAAGAATCATCAGCTAAAGAAAATATATCGCTGGAAGGGGAAGCATCCCAATCATCTTCAAGAACTTTGTGAATATCACTTGAATCATGTAGCTCATCATCCATGATGAAAGTTTACACTTCAAAAGAAACAATTTTAGAAAAAACTCAATCTGTTGAAAGATAACGAAAGATATTTGCAGAAACTCACAGGAACAGCGAGTGAGCGCAAAGTTACATTGCAAATGAGACAACAGGGGGGGATGAGGAAAGAGTAGCAGACTTTATACCTACCCTGAGCTTGACTGAGTCAATTACGGCTAGTAAGGAATGTGATGAAAGTCTTGAAGCTTCCTCTTCAATGTCTTACTTATTAAAATAGCATAAGTGAACAAAAAATGATGTAATGACTGGTTAAGTGAATGCATGTACCATGCGTCGCGCGTGCGACGTTGGCATTCTAGTGACACACTATTGAGTCGCAAGCGCGACGTTTGGCAGTTGTAGGGTTAACCACGTGGTGAATGTGAATAATAGAGTTGGCAACTAGGTTTCGCAATTGCACTTAGCGATATGAGTCAATATGGATGGCAATGTGGGATTGGTTGGATGTCTGTTTCAGCACATAACCACCAGACAGAGCCAAATTACAGGCGATTAATCTCATTGTTTAACTGTATTGAAATTATATATGTTTAAAAACAATTACATCAATTTATTGAAAACCACATATTCAATACTTCAAAGTGTTTAAAAACTAGGATATAATCATTCTATTAAGGTTGTAATGGCACATTTTCACCTGTCATCGCAGGCATCATCGGCCATGAATTCTCTGAAGTGGATGTTATATTAACTCATTGCGGACCATGGACGGCGTAAGACGTTTAAGCTTGCTCCTATGCTGCGGGCCATGGACGGCATAAGACGTTTTGATGTTCCGCGCGAAGCAATGCTATTTATATCCGTCATCTATGAATTCTTACACCTTAGAGTTACTGGTTGTAACAGGAAGTTGGTTAACCTTGTTGAGATAACCCTCGTGTAGAGTGGGCTCATGTTTATCTCAGCAGTTCTACCTGGAAAATCTCAGCACTTCTTTGCGCATCAAGTCGGTACTTGAGATTCCAATGCAGTGCATGCCGTTCTTACCGAGTGTAGTAAAATGGCTTATAAAACAAAGTTTCTTACAGAAGAAGAACTGTTAGATAGTGTTCACAATGATGATTCTGGTGATGAACTTATTCCTGAAATAAACTCAGATAGTGAAAGTGACGAGGAAATTCCGATAGGTCTATAGAGGAAAAAAGTGCCTGATACATATCATATTGCCCACCTGTTCTACCATTTACAGGGAATTCAGGGCTAAACGTTCAAACAGAAAATGAGCAGGATAGTATGAGTTACATGAGTATTTTCATGAATGACGAATTTTATCAGTAGGTGTGTGAGCAGACGAATCTATACGCGAGTCAAGTTATAAGTGCGGCACTCCGGTCTTTCACAAAGAATTCGATTATGCAATCCTGGAAACCGATTGATGTCTCCGAGTTGAAAAAGTTTTTAGGGTTGATGTTCATCACAGGTATAGTCCAAAAGCCTGATATAAAAATGTACTGGACCGAAGACCATGTTTTTCAGACTCCGATATTTTCTAAAACAATGTCCCGAAGATGCTTCCTTCATATTCTTTCATTTCTTCACTTCAGTGACAGTAATCATTATGCCGATAGTACAGATAGGCTGTATAAAATTAGACCTATATTGGAAATTTTGAGCAATAAATTTTCAACCGTATACACTCCAGGCAAAAAGATTGCATTGGATAAAGGGATGCTAGCTTGGCGAGGGCGTTTGAAATTTCGAGCCTACAATCCTGGAAAACTCACTAAGTACGGCATTTAGTCAGGATGGCGTGCGAGTCTAGTTCAGGATATATTTGCACTCTCAAAATTTATGATGGAAGTGGAATTTCACTCAGAGACACAGTGTTGGAATTACCGAATCCCTACCTTTACCAGGGGTACACGGTATATATGGATAATTTTTATAACAGTGTACGTTTGGCTAAGGATTTGCGTGAGCGCAACATTACTGTTTGTGGAACAATACGGCAAAACAGGGGGGTCCCTAAAGAAGTCAGGGAACGACAGAAAAGTCTGAAGAGGGGAGAAATGACTTATTAAAGATGGCGAGGTTCTTCTTTCATGGACGGACAAGAGGGTCATAACAATGATTTCAACAATGCATTCAGCAGAAATGACGGAAGTACCAAAAGGTAGATTTGGAAAACCTGCAATTAACCGGAATGTATGGTTCATTATAACCCACACATGCATTAAGTGGATATTGCTAATCAGTACCTTGCAGTGTATCCATTCATGAGGAAAACAGTGAAGTGGCCCAAAAAGGTTTTCTTTTTTATTTTACAATGTGCCCTCTTCAATGCATTTAGGCTTCATCAAAAGAACACTAGAAACAAATCCCTCTCATTTCTGTTGTTCATGCAAACAGTCTAGATATCTGATACAAGATACGCAAATAATTCAGTCAGTATCTCCAGTTCCTTCTGAAGCATCTTCATCAAGTATGAACACCTCTAAATCCCCACCCCTACGATGAGCACCAATAAAGGACCCAGTTTTCCGGCTTGATGGAAAAAGGAAGCAGCATGTTCTTGTTAAATTTCTTCCTGTAAAAAGTAAGAAAGTGTAGAGTGTGCACAAAAAACAAAGTTAGAAGTGAAACAATATGGTACTGCAAAAGTGTGGTGTTGCTCTCCACCCTGGAACCTGTGATATTAATAGTTTCTAATAGTTACAGTTCAGGAGTAATGGTAAATTTTATTAAGTGATGCATGATAAGAGGGCCTGGCATGAAAATGGCTGGTCCAGGCATTGAAGTGTCCCGCTGAGAAGATGGTACTGAATGTGTTAAAACTATTCTTAAAAACTAATTGTTTACAATAATTTACACTGATGTATAAGAACATCACGGTCTATTTGGACTGAATTGGTTAATCAATTGTTTAGATTCAATAACGTATGTTATCTAATGGGATAACATATTTGTGTTCCCATCTAATGAAGATAACATAACATTAATACTCATAATGTTGATACTGAGTTTGCAATTGAAGTCAAAAGGAAATCAAAATATTTACAGAGATTTTTCAGTATATACAAGAAATCTATACATTCACCTTAAAATGATTTGTGGATTAGTTAAAATTTTCTAGAGATTAAAATCTTTCCTTTATTGAAACGAGAGTCTTTATTAATAATATTCGAAGTGAAGATGCTGGTTATATGGCATGATAGCTAGTAGAGGATATCTGATCAAGTCTCATTCATTAACAAATTATCCCATTTTCTCTTTAAACATGCAATATGCTGCCCAAGTCGTGAAGCTTATGAAGTTAGCATCCATGTAAGTCTGAAGAGGAGTTCAACTGGAGTCTTAGGTGTAAATGAAACAGCTTGTGATGTGTGTTTAAGTCCTTTAGACTTAAGACTGTCAGACCACCACACACAAGCAACGCTGCCGGACATCTCTCCTAAAATCTAAAGGACTGTGGCGAGCTGGGGCCCACATACCAGGAGTAGGGGTTAGATGATTCAGTACAACGTTGGAGCAGCTTCGAAAAGGATAGCCACTGTTCTGGAAGGACCGGCGCAGATATATAAGGGAGGAGTAACTTGGCAGGGTTGCAGTTGGTGTGGTTTAGTCGTGAGCGATTGCCAGTGCTGTGAAGTGCGGACTAGCATGCTACAGTGCAGACTGATGGTGAAGGAGAGAACGTGTAGCCATGCGACTTTGTTGCATAACTGTTTACCTTGTAAGAATAGTCTGTAGTGTTAGAACAAGCGAGAGAGAGAGCCCACATTTGACTTCTGCTCACATTCTGCGTCCTGTCATGTTTAAAGCAATATGGATTATTTTCACATTTCAATTTGTGGGCACTATTTTAACACACATCCTGGACACACCACGTCACATAAGCTGCATTTTATTTTTCAGTAAGATTTGTGTTAACCTTGGTGCTGTTTTATAGAAAGACATTTACTACTGTTCTTAAGACTAAGATTCAATAATAGTTTGAGACACAAAGTTTTAAACTGACACTGTGATAATTTTAATTGTTCATGTTATCATGTCTTTAAGAAGAGCTTTAATGTTTTTTTTTTTAGATGTAATGTAATTTGGTTTTCAGACTACTGTAATTTTAATATTTACTATTGACTGTTTATGTTTAAGACTGTTCAAGAACATCAAAAGATTTAGGCCGAAGATTCTCTTTATAAGAGCGAAACATGTCCCTTAGAGAAATTAATTGTATGAAAGTGTAAACACCAAAAAGGTGTTTTGTATTGAATAGGTGGACAAGAAATACTTCTCATTACAACTGCTTAACTTCCCTACTACCGGCGTAATGTCATTCCAAATGACATCTCTGCTTCCATCTCAGTCATGCACTGCCATCGAGAGCATTCAAGATCCCATCTTCTTGAAACGTTTCAAAATAGATCGCCATACAGTCCATGAAGGCCCTTGGAGGGGTGGAATGTAAAGGCTTCCACTATCCATAACCTCGGCACTTAATGGGGTAGAGTGGTTAGCTCTATGCCCGGCCGCCTTTGCACCCAGGAATTAACCTGGTACTCATTCTTGGTGCAGGCTGAGTGAACCTCAGGACCATGTGCACCTCCGAAAGTGGAAATCTTGTTTCTTAAATTTTACGACATCCTGACGGGAAAAAAATCAATATTATTATTAGTTAGGTACATTGCCAAGTAAAACAATCGTTATGAATGCATTGTCTTTATCACATTTTAAACCTATTTCTCTCCAAAAAGTACGTATACTGGCCTGAATTACGGGATATTAAACAATCCCTTTGTTAATGATCTCGCCTGCTATATTAATAGCAACAACCGTGAATACTGCTTAAAATAGTTTCCTCATCCCGAGGTAGTGCAGCTCTTTTCTGGCATGCCCCCAATGAAGGGGAGCTGCATGCACCATTTTTACGGCATATCAACATTCCTGCCTTTCTGAAATCTCTGGCAGTACGATATCAGGAGTCGAACTCAGGCCCCCGAGAAGGCAGCTAACTGTGCTAACCATTACGCTGACGGACATTCTTAACTACACACAGACATTATAGCACGACTGAAGCGTGTACGCATTGCGTGGGTCATACAGACAAAACCATTCACAAATTTGTGTGTTATTGAAACTGCAGTAAGGCTGGCACCCGCTTCGAAGTGGAATCTACATTCTTCTCTGAGGAATTACGTTGTAGGAGCTTTTATGAGAGATTTTTTTTTTTTCATTTTCTTAGTCTAAAAAAGCCAGGGGAGGGTCTAATACATGAGTAAATATGGTAAATCCTGTATTACCCTCTCTAGTCAGTACCCCACAGATAATCTCTGCTTCCTTGTTACAAGATATTCTAAATAATTAGTTGGATCTTAGGAGAGAGCCTTGTGTACCACGAGTTTAGCACATGAGTTTGTTATGGCATTTAACTGCTTTCAGTAATTTTCTACATCACTGGAGACAGTTAAATTGTTGAATAATATGTGCTTAACTCTAGATGACTGTGTCCAAGATCTGTCACATTTTGGGTAATATTTTTGATAATTTTATACGAAAAATGAACAAAAACACAGTGAGGTCAAATAGGCAAACAGTTTGCCAAGTACCTATCACACAGTTTCTCAAATGTTGAGGGCTACATGTTAATTCAGACCTTAATATCAGATTATGAGAAGTTATGGTTGCAAGAGCATGTATTTGGGAGATAATGGGTTCAAATACCACCGTTGGCAGCCATGAAGATGGCTTTCTGTAGTTTACCCTTTTTCACGAGGCATATGCTATGACTATACCTTGATTAAAGGCATGGCTGATCCCTTCCTAATCCTAGCCCTTTCCCACACTTTCGTCGCCGAAATTATTTTATGTATTAGCGAGACGGAAAACCACTAGTAAATTTTTTTTTCAAATTCTTGTGGAGAGCTACACGCTCATTCAGACCGGGATATCTGATATAAGCGGTATTTTTTAAACAGTGCAAATCATAGGGTTGTTGCCATTCGAATTTTGATAATAAAAATTGAGAAACATGGCAATCTCTATAGCTGTGGGTGCATGGTGTTGTTGAGTTAACGTTGTGCCCAAGATCCGTCATATTTTGTTAAAAGTAATTAAAAAGTAAGTAACCAATTCATTTGCTAAAACAGGCAAGAATTACATTTTTTTGAGTGAGAACAAAACACCTACTGATCATTACATAGTCCAGGTGAGAAGCCTTCATTTGAACATAATATGCAATATACCTTGAGCATGTAAGTTATTTGTATATTTGCCCATTATAATTACAATGACCAATAATGGACCACTTATATTGGTATTATAAATTTACTCATTCGGGACAAATATTTCAGATTCCCTAAGGGAATAAACATCTATATCACATTTATTCACCTGTTTAGGTGACAAATTCGCTCCTTGGTCAAGTTTCTTCTTAATTCTGTCTACCGTTGACTTTGAGACACAAGTGATCCATGCAATTTTTCTATGAGAATAATCAGTAATCTTTAACACGTTCAATGTGGATCACGCACTGGGCGCGCGCCACTACTTTATAACCACGTGCGGAGCACGCGCCTAGCGTGTCATGGGACGGTTGCTAGGAAATGTGAATCACAGGTTTCCCGCATGGTGAGAAAGGCTCTGATTGTCATCCCGCACATCATGCAAGTCCAGTCTACTAGCAGATTCATCTGTAGCCATATTTGCGCATGCGTGTTCCATTTCCCGCGTATTTCCCCTCCAGAGTTGTTGTCATATGTCATCATTCATTTATGGGATCTTTGAGCAGCAAGACCACTTCAATGTGAGGCAAGACACTGCATTTTCTGTTTATTATTACTTTAAGAGAATTACGAGAGATTCCGCTTTTCAAATAAATACGGTAAATTCCATTACTGCAATATGTTCAGTAAAAGAACTGAACTTTTAACTGTCATTTATTCTTGCATCATATATGTGTATGACATGAACAAAACTTCTAATAACGTGCAGTAATCATTTTTGACTGTGTCGTGATGCTTATGTTATTATATTTATATTTTTTTGCAGATGGCCGACAATGGGGTTCCTTCAATGTTACGAGACGCACCCATTAAGCCAAAGTGTTTCATTTTTGTTTGTCAAATTCTGTAATAGAGAAGTGTAAATATGAATATATTTTTGTGTGTAACATACTTTATGCATTTGTTTGCTATCCGCGGTAAATAATGCTCAGTAATCTACGAACGCGTGTGGCGCGTGATCCGTCTGGTGACCAGTATTACTTCTCGATTTCAACTACCGTGCGGGTCACGCACCAGGCGCGTGAGTGGGATAAGTCCACGAGATCGATAGAACTCGTCCTACCAATGTACAAATTTTCGATAATTACAACTTTTAAAGAGTCCCACAAAAATATTTTGTTCAGGTTGGTGGGTATGTCACGCTCTGCTAATACGCAGTGAACGCGTTAAAAGTGCTTTTATTTCCAAAATTTGACTTGGAGAAAGGTCTTTAGCTTTCCCTATGTTTGTTGTCCAAATATCAGTATTTTTAAGTATATACTGAACTGTTATTAACTGTATTCTGTTCTTGTCACTTCACTGTATCACATAGAGAGCAAAATTCGTACCAGAGATGCAAGGAAACAAATTACATTAAATTACGTGTGTTACTCCAACAATAGTCAGCAAGGAATTTTAACATAAATGGCACCTTTCTCAATTCTTTACCAGAGTTTTCATTGTTAGGCTTCTTAATGCAAGGCTGATTGTTGAACTTAACTACAGAAATGTGTACTTAATAATATCCAACCATAAAAATAACCAATAAGTAAATACTTACACAAGAATAGTATCCAAACAGAAATTCTTCAATTTTTACCTAGACGCCCTAATAATATGATCAACCACTATGTATGTATGTATGTATGTACAAGCATCACAAGAAAACGGCAAGAGAATTTAATGAAAATCAGTATATAGTCTGGAGATAAGTCACTACAATCCAGGCTGTTAATCATTTTATTCGCGCCGAGTGAAATGGTAGTTTAGGGGAAAGCCTAAAATTTAATTCTCAATTATTTATATTATTTGTGGTCGTATCGATAAATACTACACAACTTAAGTTCTGTAGGATGATAGGAAAACTTAAAATGGTCCACCTTTTCAATACAAAAATGTTATAGTTTATTTATAACATGTATTTGTACTTGGAACTAGTTTCAACGCTGATTTGCGTCATCATCAGCCAAAATGTGGGAATAGGCAAGCATTTAGGCATTTATATTACACAAGGCGTTACATTAAACAATACACATCTTACAAGGAGATAAAAACAGGGACAAGCATAGAAACAATGAATCGTTGAGAAAACAAAAGTTATACATATTAAAAAAATAACCTTAACCACACATCTTGCAGTGCGAAAGTGTTCTTCTTGAATGATTCCTGAATATAAAACACACGTGCACACATTTCTGAAGAGCCAGCAGGCAGGACAAAGTAAAGTGAAACCTTAAAGAGTTCTCATTTTTCTATGTTCTGACTAACTAATGAAGTCTCCCTTGAGTTCCAGATAAACATACAAAACAGGAAATTCTCCTTCACTCTCAACAATAGCTATAAAGGCCAACGGTAAAATTTCATTTTAAATATTGTGCAGAGACGTGAAAGCATGATTTTGAACATGATATAACTCCTTCATATAACAAAGTTTTTTACACAAGGTGTTACATTAAATAATACACATCTTACGAGGAGATAAAAACAGGGACGAATGTAGAAACACATGCATCGTTGAGAAAGCAAAGTTATACATATTAAAAATAAGCTTAAATAAGCTTTTGTATTCAGGAATCATTCAAGACGAATATTTTCGCACTACAAGATGTGTGGTTAAGGTTATTTTTAATATGTATAACTTTCCCTGTTTTCATCTCCTTGTAAGATGTGTATTGTTTAATTTCCTGTTGTGTATGTTTATCAGGAACTCAAGGGAGACTTCATTAATTAGTCAGATCATAGAAAGAATGATGAACTCTTCTCAGAACTCCTCTTAAGGTTTCACCTTATTTTTTCCCCGCCTGCTGGCTCTTTAGAAGTGTGTGCGCGTGCGTTTTGTATTCAGGAATCATTCAAGGCAAATATTTTCGCACTGCAAGTTGTGTGGTTAAGCTTATTTTTAATATGTATAACTTTGCTTTCTCAACGATGCATGTGTTTCTACATTCGTCCCTATTTTTATCTCCTCGTAAGATGTGTATTATTTAATGTAACACCTTGTGTAAAAAACTGGGTTATATGAAGGAGTCATATCATGTTCAAATGTTCATCATGTTCATGACAAATATGTCTGTATGCGCACTAACGTTCAAAGTATGCACTAACGTTCAAAATATGCATTTGCATATGCACATATGCATTTGTAAAAAGTCCGGGCCCTACTAATGTGTAGACAATCTTACGTATTCACGCAAATATGAAATACGCGGGAACATGCGCTAGGCCGTAAAACGAACTCCAATCATAATAAAATGTAAGTAGTAGTTTTGAATTCATACATTAATAATATGCCCATTTGCGCGTAAATTTATAATATACCTAAAAATATCACTTTCGCCAAGCACATGCTTGCCGCGAGAAGCCATGTCTTAGCGCTCGCTGAGTGACAACATCTACTGATGCATGTTGATAGAAAATATTGTAAATTCTCTGACTTAGACATATAATACTGCCATCTGCTTAAATACTCTCGTAACTAATACATGAAGAAACACGATGTAATCACCAGAATGCGTGCATAGCTCGTTCTCGATTTTTAGTGAATTGTTAAACGTTACTACGGGCTATGCCCGCAGTGTTGTCTAAGCGTAATTTCGGCCGCTGCGAGCTATGATCACAGTTAGACCGGAAAGAGTTAATCGCTTGTAATAACGGATGCGTCAGTGATAGGACTCCCCCGAAAGATAATACATTGTAGGAATTTTGAAGGGACAGACAAAAACTCTCGTAACAGGGGTCTCGTTATATCCTGTGCTCACTATGCCGGACTTCTACTGTATTAATGTGTGTTAAATGCTTGGAACCTACCACAATTGGAGAAAAACTCACAGGGACTAGCTCACCCGTGAGTTCAGTTCAGCTGAACTACCCCCACTGGATCCCTACAGGGATGTAAACTGGCTTTGTATATTGCAAATTTACTTACAGGTGCATGTTTAGTTTGATATTGTGTCTCATATGCTCTGAAAATTGTCATTAAGGGTTTCTGAAAGTTTAACGAATGACCTGAGAGTAGCCTTCCGGTAAACAAAAGAATGTGTAGTATAGTATATAGTATAGACATAGTATGTCTACAAATGATATGTTAAGTAAAACTGAATCATTGCGCTCTTTACAGAAATAACTAAATTGCTTCACTGCTGCCAAGTAATGTGAATTCAGAGAAAAATTCCTAAATGGTCACATGACCATTTTTCACTGGGAACTTAATTTTCCTCATTAAATCCCTTTCTTCAACAGGCCAGGTCACACCAAATGGCCACACACATTTCACAAACAGACCTGAGAAACGGCTGGTCAATGGTCATAACCGCTCCAAATACCTTGTTCATCCCTGAGGCAGTCCCACAGTAACTAAGCCCACAGTTTTCACGTCTGACCTTTATAAGAGTGCGGGGATTTTTCTTTTCTGGGGAGCAATAAATCCATTCTCATCCTCTTCTCCATAGCATACCAATAAACAATTAATGGGACAGCATGACTGAACAAGACAATACGCAAATTCATTTCAAAAAGTTCTGGGTTGAAATAATGTTTCAATAGGATGTATTACTGTTACACTTGCTGACAGTTTAGCTACTGTTCAACTCTAGTACTGTATATAGTCAGGTAACATGTGAGGTAAAATATGTGGAAAATGAGCAGTTTTATTCAACATCAGAGAAGAGACAAGTGAGTCTCCATACCGAGAAAGTAATATCTGCAAGGAACCTTGCCTAAATTTTAAAATGTATCAGAATACACGTGAATAACATTCTAAAAACCAAGAAGGAAACAAACACCATGGAATGAAGAGGAATGGGACTTTAAGTATGGAGAAGTTTATGATTTCGTTTACGAAAGTTTTAAGTATGCACATGTGACAAAGATTCTACTGAATGGATGAAATATACATGACAGAAAGTGAAACAATTAAACATGGAAGAATTTTATGCTAGCAATGTGTGACTAATGTTTCAGGAAATGACTATCAGTGATGGAGAAAGAACTAGGAAAAAAATAACTGGGATGATAGCAGTTACCAGAGAAATATTTAAAAATTTACTACAGTAGAGTCTCGTTAATCCGAACTAATTGGGACCGCACTCTGTTCGGATTACGAAATTTTTGGATTAACCGGAAAATATTTTCTAATAATAATGTTATTGTTTTTACATCCCACCAACTACTCTTACGGTTTCCGGAGACGCCTAGGTGCTGGGATTTTCTCCCGCAGGTGTTCTGTTACGTGCCAGTAAATCTACTTACACAAGACTGACGTTTTTGAGCACCTTCAAATACCACAAGACTGAGCCAGGATCAAACCTGCCAAGTTGGGGTCAGAACGTAGCGCCTCAACCGTCTGAGGAAACTAGTTTCTACAATACAGTACATGCTGTAATTTGAAATGCCCATTATTTAGCAGTTACATTAATAAAATACTCTATAAAATTACAGTAGGGTAGTTAAGAACCTGTAGAGGAGAAAACGACTAAAACTAGGTTAAAACTTGTCTCCTAAAACTGCTAAAATATGGTAACTGGTTACACTAGTCTCATTCAGATGCTGCGTCCGCCTAGAACTTGCCGTACGCTACGTCGAGCAACACTCCGCTACTATGTCCATTGATATGATGTTTATGAGATTCTGGTTTAACACTGCATCTTCGAGTAGGTCCCAATCACTATGGCAAAAGAAACCAACAGACTTTGTAAAGATGAACGGGCAGTGATTGATGGTTTATGATGTGTAATTATGTTTACATTAAGTTACTCTAGTAAAATATGACTAATAAAGTGCAAGCAAGTCTTCATTCTATAATATGTTCTTTCATTTCAATAAGGATAACTTAAAAAAAAAATTGAATATTTCAGTATGGATTAACCGAACTTTCGGATTAACGGGACTCTAGTGTATTTATATTCCAACAAGTTATCAGTAAATTTATGATTACAATTATTTCACAGAATGCCAATCTTAAGGAACTTTGATTGAGTTTCCACTTTTCAATACTTTTATTTTGCCGTTATACATAGGACTAACACATATACGTATACTAATTTATGACTTGTTCCGTCTTGTTAAGAGACATCTTCAACTAAAAATTATCTTAAATATAAACAGACAGTAAAAACAAAACATATAAAGTACACACTGAAAGTCATTAAAAAAACATTTATGTCACTAGCATTTTGCTTATTCATAATGTTTAAGATATCTTCTAATTTGTAGTTAAAAGTTCTTGATGCTGTTGTGGTAACACAATGAAATGTATTTCCTGTATCTGGTATTAAAGAACTCCGAATGTATAAACTACTGATGTTTTTTTTTGTTGCTATTCTAAAAGGACTCTTTGGCTGGCAGGGGAATATCCTCGGTACAGCAGTTGAAGTCTGGTATTTAGTGGTGTGAAATCAGTCAATCAGATGTTATTTTCTTAAAGAGTCCCGCACTGGTCCCATTAATGCTTCTCATTCATGTAGCTCTATTACTTTTTAGACTATTCTTTAGCTGAAGATGTCCTAAATGAGCAAATAAACATAATGTGTTAGTCCTATGCATATGCAGAGCAAAAACGTCTAATAAAGGTTGATAAGTTCATAAACTGGAGCCTTAAGGAAATCAATGACATTGTTTTGTAAGGGGCTGGAATGATACCACAGTTTGCAAGGAAATATGATGATGTTGATGTTGTTGTTAGAGTCATCAGTCCATAGAATGGTTTTGATTCAGCTCTCCATGCCACCCTATCCTGTGCTAATTTTTTTAATTCGACGTAACTAGTGCATCCTACATCTGCTCTAAACTGCTGGCCAAGTTCATACCTTGGTCTACCCCTACACTTCCTTAAGAAACAAACGTAACAAGTGCTGGGTGTCTTAAGATGTGTCCTATCATTCTATCCCTCCTTCTCATCAAATTTAGCCACCAATTCTCACCAATTTGGTTCAGTATCTCTTCATTCATGATTCCACCTATCCGTCTCACCTTCAGCATTCCTCTGTAACACCAAATTTCAAAAGCTTCTATTCTCTTTCTTTCTGAGCTAGTTATCGTCAACGTTTCACTTCCATACAGTGCCACGCTCCAGATGAAAGTCTTCAGAAACATTTTTCTAATTCCTATATCAATGTTTGAAGTGAGCAAATTTCTTTTCTTAAGGAAGCTCTTCCTTGCTTGTACTAGTTTTATGTCCTCCTTACTTCTGCCATCATTAGTTATTTTACTACCCAAGTAGCGATATTCATCTACTTCCTTTAAGACTTCATATCCTAATCTAATGTTTCCTGCATAACCTGCCTTCATTTGACTGCACTCCATTACTTTTGTTTTGGACTTATTTATTTTTATCTTGTACACCTTACTCAAGACTTCGTCCATACCTTTCAGCAGCTTTGACATCTTCTGCAGTGTCAGATAAAATATCATCGGCAAATTGCAAGGTTCCGACTTCCTCTCCTTTGGATTGTGATTCCCTTTCCAAATTCCTCTTCGATTTCCTTTACTACCTGTTCTATGTAAACACAAACTGCAGTCTTGCCTCACTCCTTTCTGGATTGCTGCTTCTTTTTCAAAGCCCTCAATTCTTATCACTGCAGACTGATTTTTATAGAGACTGTAGATAATTCTTCGTTTTCGGTATCTGATCCCAATCACCTTCAGAATCTTAAATAGCTTGGTCCAATTAACATTACTGAATGCCTTTTCTAGGTCTACTATGAATGCCATGTACGTGGGCTTGTCCTTAATTCGATGCTCCAATATAAGATGTAAAGTCAGGATTGTATCACGTGTTCCTACCTTTCTTCTGAAGCCAAACATACATTATTAACATACGAATTTGACAAGGGGGAAAGCATGGAAGTGCAAAAAAAAAAAAAAAAAAAAAAAAAAAAAAAAAAAAAAAAAAAAACAACGTGGCCCACAACTCCAACTACGGACAGAAATGAGCGAATCGCACAATTACAAACTCATTCTTCCATCCCGATTAATCAAGTAAATAACGTACACTAGCCCCTCTCGGTTGTCGGACGATAGCCATGCTCAATCCCCAGCTGTAGTCTGCAGCAGACACGCTGCTGTGGCGAGCAGGAAACACACTCGCGAAATAAAGCACCAAATAAATACGCTTGAAAAGAAGGTTGCTAAATTACACTAGCACATAAGATTTATCCTTTATCCTAGTGGAAGAGTACTGACCGTACTGAAGGTTATATTGGTCAAAAATAGGATGGAAAAATAAATTGGAAAATCAGAAGAGTTAAAAACCGGAAAGTTTCCAGGTAAATCGGAATGGTTGGCAAGTATGTGTGAGTTTTTTCCTTTAGCATACACACATTAAGTGGTAAAATTAATCAAGTGAAACTAAACATGATACATTGCAAATTTCAAAGTTTTGCCATTTATTTCCTTTTCTTTAAAGTTAATGACTTTTTGTATGTCAAATAATTTGCCATTTACTTCACATTTGGTTCCTAAAATTCTCATCACTAAGCCTTCACCTTTTTGGGAAAGTACATTTCTGTCTCTCCTGTGAAGACTCTACAGAGACACTTTAGATTTTAAAAAAAACCCCAGCAGGGTTGGATATTGGAATATAAGATGTATTTACAAATACTGGAGAGGTAAGGTAGTACCTCAGCTCAACACTGTTGAAGCTACTCGTTCTACTATATATAACTGAAAAATGTTACTTTTATCATTACTTAATTACCGTACTTATGGGAATTATCCCCTCAGATTTTTTTTTTAAATTGACACACAAAATTGGGGTGCAGGTTTTATTTGCGTCAAAATGAGCCTTCCTAAAATTAGGGTGCGGGGATTATTCGCGTAAATACGGTACTTCCTTTCACTTCCATGTGGTGTACATTGATTACTAGAATGTAATTATTACAATATTATTTCAAGAAGTAAATAACGAATAACAGCTAATTTTGTAAAAAGTAACTATTACAAGCAAAATTGTGTAAAAGTACTTGTTACAAGAATTTTGATTACTTTCACTCAATTCATCTCAATTTCAACACAAGATACCAATCCAAACAATTTATGGTGAAGAGGGGTGATGTTTCAGTTAAAGTAGGGGTTAGGTTTCAAGTTAATAAAGAAAACACCATCATACAATACAGTTAATTTAAAAATAGCACTCTGTCTCTCTCTTTCCATATATATATAATAGTACCACACAGTATGGTATGGTATAATTTGCAGGTTCTTAGCAACACCAATAATGATTGAGAAAAAATAGTTTATGAATGGAAGGGTAGACTGCCCTCAATCTTGGGTCAGTATGAATTTCGAAAGTCAGCTGCAATGTTTACAAGACTCACCTACAGGACCATTCCCAGCAATAATTACTTATGCATAGAGGGAAAGCCAGCAAGAAACAGAGATGCACTTTTGTTGTTGTAATGTTTGCAAGTGGGGCATGGAGCCACCTTTAATGACAGAAGAAAAAGCAGAAACCAAGCTGCTTCAAAAATGTTGACATGAACTAATTGACTGTTAAGTGGTATACTAATAAGGCATGGATGATGTCCACTATATTTCAAAAGTGGCTGAAATAATTTAAAATGACTAAACAAAACCAGAAAGTCATTCTCCTGCACCACAATGCATCTTATCACCCTGCAATTAAACTCTCAGATGTGAAATTGGTTTTACCTCCACAACAAAACGTCAGGAAAAAAAAACAACCTGTCACACCACGTCACCACCCTTTTCTCTATATATGACCCCCATTATTACAAATTAGTCTATTTAGTCTATATCAAGAGATGTGATACTGAGGGTACTGTTAAAAATGTCAAAGCACAGAATATCAAATGGTTTTAACTGATTGAAAAAATGAAAATCCACCGGTTGCCAAAGCCTGTCGCACTCCTCTGGGGCAATGATTAGTGTGAATAATTAATGAAATGAAATGATATTAGAGTGTTTCTGGAATGACAGATGACAGGGAAAACCGGAATACCTGAAGAAAAACCTGTCCTGCCCCCGCTTTGTCCAGCACAAATCTTACATGGAATGACCGGCGCGCTGCCGCCTGAGCCGTGGAAGCTTTTAACCCAATGAGCAGTACTGCCGTCTATTTAGAGGTGCACGGCAGTGAGCTTGCATCCGGGAGATAGTGGGTTTAAATCCCACTGTCGGCGAGCCATGAAAATGGTTTTCTGTGGTTTCCCATTTTCAAACCAGGCACATGCTCGGGCTGTACCTTAATTAAGGCCACGGCTGCTTCCTTCCAACTCCTAGGCCTTTCCTATTCCATCGTCGCCATAAGACCTATGTGTGTCGGTGCGACGTAAAGCCCCTAGCAAAAAAAAATTCTGGTTTCCGTAGAAAACAACCACTCTCTGATAGTAAACAAATACACATGGTAATGGAAGGGATCGAATCGAGGATGCAAACATGCTCCGCAAGATACAAGTAATATTATTACTAACGTGGAGCCTGACGATGAAATTGATATTTATGACGGTGATAGCGATTGCATTGTATCCAATTAGAGTGAAATTGGTTATTCTTCAGAAGACAACGCGGAAATTGAGGATGAAGTGCAGTGCACCACTGTCGCAAAGAAGGCTAAGCTGTAAGCTGTTCAAACTGAAGGAAGAAAGAAAGTGGAGTTCTGTAAGCAGGTTTCTTCCTACGCTTCCTGCTCATTTTGATCCATCAAATATAGGGGTTAGTGATAATCTTCATTTAATGATAATGGCGATGATTCAAGACTTAAAGTGTCGATTTTTGAAGAAGTTGTTGATCATAATATTACAAAGTTCATAGTGTCAGAAAAGAACAACTTCAACTTATTGTTACGGAAAATACAGACGTAAAGGAAAAGTCAAAGTTACATAAGTGGAAAGGCATAACCGTAGAGACACTATGTTTCCCTGGCAACTGTTTTGTTGATGGACCATGTGATGAAAAACAGGATGAAAGACTATTGGTCAACAAATAAATTGATCGAAACTCTGATGTAAAGTAAAGTGACCTCTTTCGACAATTTCTCCCTCGTTCTAAGGCTTCTTCACTCTTCTGGCAGCAATCTATAACCCCCATACGACAGAATTTACAAAATTAAGCCTACAATAAAATATTTCAGAGAAATTCCGATCTATATTATATCCCCTCCAAAATATCTGTATTGAAGAGAGCCTAGTTGCTTGGAAAGTTCACCTAAAATGGAAACCATACATTCCATCAAAGCGACTCAGGTTTGGTATGAAGATGTTTATACCTAGTGCCTATGAAACTGGGTTTACTGTTTATACTGGAAAGGATACAGAAATTGAACATGAAAAACTTGAGTGTCTGGGTAAAATGAAGTCACTGTGTTGTAAAGGGTACAAACTTGATCACATAAAGAGAGTAATTATATTTCTATTTTATTATTCCTTACTATGCCACTGATTTTAATTAAATTGAAGGCATCACTTATGTACCGCAAGTGTGAATTATGTAAAATTATTAATAGAGAAAAGTTACAATCAAAATAACTTAAATTTAAGAATTTAAAATT
Organism: Anabrus simplex; assembly: GCF_040414725.1. Lineage (NCBI taxonomy): Eukaryota > Metazoa > Arthropoda > Insecta > Orthoptera > Tettigoniidae > Anabrus > Anabrus simplex. The sequence continues at coordinate 240,207,013 of NC_090269.1, forward strand.
TTCAAGAAAAAGCGTCGCTAAAAACTCACTGATCAAAAGGTTAACTGATTGTTTCAATTGCTAGGTTTTGTGACTTCCCAATTTAAATGTGCTGCATTACAATCTCCATTTCAAGATGGCGCCCACTGTACAACGGGAGTCAACGTGCTCTGCAATTCACCTGCTATATCAGCCAGATAATATTTATTTTTAATATTCGTGTGCTAGTGTTTTATTCAAGTGTGAACTTCAATACCCGTAAAGTGCTATAATATTGAAGGCCGTAAATGAACATCCATCAAAGTTCAAAAAGTGAATGGCTGAATTCCAAGCACGCTTGGAACAAGCCATGGACTCTGGCACAACCAGTTCTGCCAACCCCGGCAACACACTAACAGGCCTTGTTTCAGAGTTCCAGGACTTTCAGGAAATAGTACTGGAGGAATTAAGTGAAATGAAGGAGGTAAGCCATTAACAGGATTGTCTAAACCAGCAGGATGTTCCGATTAATGGGGCAGAGTAATATCAGAAGGAACTGCCTTCTCCCTCACGGTGTAGGCGAGACCCCAGGCGAGGAAACCTACACTGTGGTGCTACATACATTAAAAACAAGTCTGAACATCGAACGATCTACTGACAGTATAGATCGACGCCATAGACTGGGCCATATGAAGAGAACGACAGCTGAGGTGGCATCCGCAGGAAATAGGCCGATTATCATGAAATTTCTGAAGTACCATGAAAGAGACCGCATCTTAACGTTACCAAACAACTGATCGACGACTCTCTGATGTCTGCAATGAAGGAAGTATTGCGTAAAGCACGGAACTTATGGGAAAATGCACAGTAATCCATCATTTAACAATTTATTGCTTATCCAGTGAGATGAACATTAGAATACACAGCATCCTAAAGGAGAGCAGCGAGCTAACTGAGGTGTTATATGAACAGCCTGCAGCATGAAGACAAACAGGATCTGGTCGTCGAGCCTACTGTGATTATGATTGGCACAAACACAGGAAAACCTAAGACACACTGCAGCACATGTTAATCGTACATCTGCAAAGAACACAGTTTCAACTTGTGTCGCATGTTCAAGGGACAGTGGTGATTAAGACTAATGAGTAGGCCTATTGAGAAACTGAAGTGCCTATAGTGTATTACTGTGCAAACAGTTTGTGGTTTTTATAATTTTGTAAATTGTTTTTATAATTCTTGTTATAATGCTCATTACAGTTAGAAATAGTTAATAAGCACAGAATAATGATTATCCACTGACTGAATTACAATTTGAAGGTAATTTTGCAACTGAATATTTTTAATTAGCAAAAAATCAAACGTTTTCAATGTAAAATGAAGGTATAAAAATAAAAACAAATCCCACAACAAAGTAAGAAATAATAAAGAACGAATAAAAAATCACCACTGTACAGTAACACACCATTTGAAACAACAAGTCTAAAAAACCCAGCTGACCTCATGTCCAAGGAGCGAACGTGACTTCTCCCTGTTTAAAGAAAAAACACAAACACTGCAGCCAGAAAGTATCTACAATTTACAGTTCCACTAGGTTACAGTAAATTTTCTGTCTATGCAATTATTTTATGGCAACAATATGGGAGGAAAAAATTAGTTCTAATAACAATAACTAGGAGTGAGCAGTATTACTTAACTACTTCAGGTCTTGTCTACTTGAAGCTAATATAAGCATTATGCAGTACACTTCAAATGAACAAAAACTAAAAGTATTCAATAATGCTAACACACTCTAGGACCTTTCCATTTCAAATTGTTTACTATACCCTGTCTAGATGTAAAATACCTGAAGGAAGGATACTTTGAAAATGGCGACAGTGTGTCTGTAATGGTGTCTCCAACATCCCTCAGGTAATCTTGTTTCTTTTAGAATTTGCTTTCCTTATTTATTTATTTATTTATTTAGTTGCTGGTTTACAACAGAGAAGTAAACCCCAATTACAGTAAACCTAAAAATATTTGAAGTACTTTTTAAATTACACTGACCGAAGTATCAGATATTAAAAATAAACTTGATAACTAAATTATTCAGTATCTACAACTTTCTGACAGCTTTCAAATTGATGTTAATTCTTAATGTTGAGGCAGTATAGCTGAAAAAAGTTTTATGAATGTGGATACTCACATGTCCAAGTCCACCAACATATGTGGATACCATCCAGCTTACACATATAAATGACAAAATATACAAATGAAATACTGATGATAATAATAATAATAAAAATAATAATACATTGAATACTGACAATAATATCTCTCACTTCTATATATAATTCGGGGATGTGATATATGTACTATCACAATGTGAGGCGCTGGGAAGAATCAGAATCTTCACACTGGGATTACCTGGTGAAGAGAGAAGAAACATCCGAGAAGACCCAATAAGGAGGACCTGCAACTTTGTGAAGGGAGCAGGTATAAGTAGGTGGGGATGAAGGAAAACACATGGCAACAAAAGATCTTCGAGGTAGACGCTAAAAGGGACTTTTTTAAAGAGACCTCCACGAATAAAAGTTACTGTCCATGCTAACATCATCATTATAGTTGTTAGATAACCGACGGAGTGGTGAATGATTGTGGGCTGTCGCCAGAGCTCTTTCAGTTCTAAACGTGCCACGTTAACTTGAGTACAAGCGAGGTACGCGAAAATTCAATAGGGACAGTAAATTCATATTATATATTTTATTCTTTAATAATTTATGCAGGTACATGGCATCAAATATTTTTCTCTGATTTTCAAGGCGGGTCATTCCGACACTGGTTAGTAAATTTTTGTATGGCACCATAAATGGGTACAAGCCATGTGTTTGGTGATGAACGAATCATACAAAATATTTTTGCTCTCTTTCAATCAACTTAATATATTTATTGAACCTTGGATTCGATACGATAGCATGTTCCAGTTTCGTTCATACAAAGGCATTATAGGGTGCAATGAATGAATTTGTCTTTGTGAACAGTTAAGTGTTCTGTATGATAAATCCCAATGCCCGGTAGGCCCTTGTCACCTTGTTTACGTGAGCAGTGAAAGTAAGACCCTTGTCAAGCCAGATGCAGAGGTCACCGACTTGGTCAACTTCCTACAGGGCGATTGGACCCAGCTTGTATGTAACGATACTTTTATTCTTTTATCGGGTGAATGACACTGTTGCAAGTTTCGAGATGTTAAATTTTAATTTGTTCATATGGCTCCACATTAGAATATCAAGGTCTTTTTGTAGTAAGAGGTAGTCTTGTGTTCAGCTAATGGGTCTCAATATTTTGAAGTCGTATGCATAAAGGAGACAGTTGGAATTGTTTACTTGTTTAGGCAAATCATTTATGAAAATCACAAACAAAATTGGGCCCAGGTTTGAACCCTGAACAATTCCCAAATATACATTGTATTGCATAGACGAATTTCCAAGGTATTGAACATATCGTTTCCTATTAGATAAGTATTAAAACATTTAAGCATATCTCGCGAGAATCCAAAACTACTCAGTTGTTTTACAATACATCATGATCCACGCTGTCAAATGCCTTTTAAAAATCTGTGAAAACGAGACCCATTTACCCCGCATTATCTAAATGTATTGACCAGATTTATAACTGTAGATCTCCTAGACACGAACCCATGTTGCTGGTCAGATATTAGTGATCCAATGTGTAAAAAAATGTATCATGAAGAATAAACTTAAAAACTTTTGCAAAAGCTGATAGGATACACACTGGTCGATAGTTTTTAATTTACAGCTGATCACCTGATTTTAGTATGGGGCAAACCTGAGACTTCTTCCAAACATCAGGAAAAGCTTGTATTTTTAAGAGCAAGATTAAAAAGAAAATATAATGGCTTCCTAAGAATTTCCGCACACCCCTTAATGATATATGGAGGTATGTGATCTGGACCTGCAGATATCTTTAAATTTCTCAATGCTCTGTCAATGTCTTCCATCGTTATTTCATCGATGTGTAAAGCTTCTGAGTCACTAGTATTATCTCTACAAATATAGTACAGAGCAGTGTGTTGAGAGTAGATCGATCTGAAATACCTAACCAACCCATCCACAACTGAATCACCACTCTAACTACTCATTATTGAACCACATATTTATTAAGTTCCTAACTTACATTTTCCACCTTTTACACAAGACCATTTTTTTATTTTTTATTTACAATCATGTGTAATGGTGTTTTCGACAGACATTACACATTTCCTATAAGCTACTTTAATATCGACCTCGGTTGCTAAAATTTCATATCACTATACAGGGAGATGTCCTTATGCTACCTATGGAAATCTTTCTGTTTTAAGGGGAGCCAGAGGTGCCCATGCTGCCTATGTTAAAGTGATGAAATTTAAGGAACATTTATGGGAAAACTATTGCTTCTATTAATTTGAAAGTTTGTCAAGAAATACAGTGGTTCAGTCTTGAAGTCAGGATGGAGAGATTTTTTACTATCTTTTATAGTTTCCCTTAAATAATTCTTTGTTATAAGCCCAAAATTTTTGAAAAAAATTGCCATATTTAATTAAGTTACTTATACCCTACTGAACATATTGTCAAATGGCTGTGTTAAAATGTACTTTTGACCACAAGGAGCACTATATAAGTTTCATAAGGCTATCTTGAGTGGTTGAGAAAATGTTCCTTAAATTTAAAAAAATCTAATTTACAGAAATGGCCTCCAAAATTTTTCACTACATTCCTGCACTATAGGATGGATTGTCAGGGTCGTCTTCTTCATCCTCTGAGAGCTTTCTTTTCATTCTTTTCTGTCCTGCTGTTCCATCATATTTCATGTCCCTTTCTCTTCTTTCTGATGACAGCGTAGTCGCCTTCGGTTCAGAGGGCGCGGGGTTCGATTCCTGGCCGGGTCAGAGATTTTAACCATAAAATGCTAATTTTCCCTGGCTCGGGGACTGGATATTTGTATCGTCTCCAACATTCCTGCAACTCGCACACAACATCCACTACTACAAAAACACGCAGTTCCCATACACGGTAGATGCCACCCACCCTTGTTGAAGGATCTGCCTTACAAGGGCTGCACCAGCTAGAAATAATAATAATAATAATAATAATAAAAATAATAATAATAATAATAATAATAATAATAATAATAATGGTACTGGTTGGTACACCTATACGCCGCACATTTGAATTTTCCACCTTAAAGTACTCCTCTAGAGCTGAAACTCTGAACTTTAAAAACCGAATCAACTCAACTGTTTCTCAGAAGATGTCACTGTGTATTTCGAATTGTTTTGTTTTTCATTGATCAAGAAGTCTGGAGATTCTTTCACAGATGTCTCTACCACAAACTATGATCATGCACCCTGGTGCAAAGTCAAGGAACTTTTCTTGAAGAAATTTTGTATTCAGAAGTTTTGGTCTTCACTAAATTTTGTTCTATATCTATGGGTTGGCAATATTAATCTTTCTTTCCACCAGTTTTGAATTTAGCCAATACCGAATTTCTTTAATTAATTTTGGACCAATAGTGTCCTTCTCCAATTTTAATGTGTAAATTTTGGGCAAACGATAAACGCCTGTGGGTGTGTCTTAATTATTCATGAAAGGTCTCGGATCTTCCATGAGGGTTTAAAAACTGCTGATTTTCATGGCTCGTCGCCACTTCAACAACATCTAGCTTAGTGTATGGAAGTATAGCAGGGGGGCGGGTTGCGCCTCTTCCTTCAAGCAGCAGCTCTTCAACAAAGGTAATGAAAGGCCTTTTAACACGTTAATTTCTTTTTTGCTCAGCAGTTTAACCCCCCGGGGAAGGTTCGAAACCTTTATCAAAGTATCCTACCTGTTTAAAAATGTAACTTAGTGCTGGCTTATTTAACATTTTCTTATTACTTTAACTGTATATCGGGGATAGAGAGTGCTTTACCCTCTCGAGCTCCCCTTCAATTTGGATTTGAGGTGACTACATTTTCATAACCGATTTTCTTCTCTTCATTAATGTGTTAACATTTTTCTTATACGAGTCACCTCTATAGTATGGGAATAGCCCCTGTGTATCGGCTTAACGCCACTTAGGTTTTAACAAGCTTTCATGTAGGAGTGCAAGTACATGCCTCCCTTCATCTTGATTTTTTGTGGCGCCATTTAATTAATCTGCTCCTTTCCACGAAGGCCCAGTAGATTGGGTACTAGATACCCCTGTTTCTTGATAGATGTGCCTTGAGGGCAGTTGATAGTAATGTTGGTTGTTGCCTTTGATAGGCTTGAAAGATTGAGAGCGGTCAGCTCTTTCTGGTATTTGGAAAGGTGCCTCTAGGAGGCTTGATATTACTAGGCGGGAGCAAGTGCTCCATGTAATTAGGGGTTTTCTGCCCTATGGGTATTTTGTGGTTGTGAGCTGAGAGCTCAGAGATTGTAAAAGGTGGGGCTTGAAGCTTTTCTGGTCTTGTACCTGATTATTGGATAGCTGTTGACTTGTTAAGTTTTCAAATTCTATGTAAAAATTTGTTAAATTTTGTCATCTATTGAAAATATAACCTTTATTTAAATTTTAAATTCATCTTTCGGACTTGTGGTTAGACCCATTCCAGCCCGCACCTTCTTTCACCTCTGCTGATCCACCAAAACACGGCAACAACAACAACAACAACAACAACAACAACAACAACAACAACAATAATAATAATAATAATAAAAATTGCTCATTCTGCTTCCAGTCATTCGACCAGGTTAGGAATTTAATGAATGAAGCCCCAGCTAGCGCCAAGGACAAGCATTACTGTGCCGGCTGCCCACTTCCTCTGCAAGCACTCAAAGAAACAGCAATAACGCGAACTTCTAGGGCGAGTAGAATGATAAATCAAAGTTTGCCTTGAAGAGGAATGTTCAAGTTAATTTTTAGTAGTAAAAATGAAATATTGTAATTTTTTGTATTTGACCACCTCTGGCTCCCCTTAAGACTAATAATTTCTCTTGTGAACCAGGAGGGGTATTTAGTAAGACTGTGTGAATTAAGACACTTGAATGCTTCTCTGCAATACTGTGTACAGTCAACTATAAAAAGTATTCACTGCCAAATTTACTGTATTTGCTGGCATATATCTTACCAGCGCGTATATTTTGCACCCCATTTTTAACCCTCGAACTGGTAGTTGAAGTAGGTTTAACCGGTGGGTGTGCACCACACATCTGCAGTACCTGATGCACGTCACTCTGACAGTTGTGTTATTCAACGAATATGCACATATAATACACTGAAACATTCAGCATGAACTGGACTATTTAAAATTTTAAAATTTACCTGCACATCAAATATAAATGACTAATAAGTTTTTCTGAACCTTTTTAAAACACACATTTCGTAGAAAAATTAATTCTGATGATAGGCATGCAAATTTTAAGTGAATAGTGTTAATACTTTAGGAATTATCAATAAAAAGTATGGTAGTTTATACAGCTCTAACCAGTGTGTGTTCATAACCTACCTCAGATGGCACAACACTTATCCATTCTGCTGCAGTGGACCTTGAATTTACAGACGCATTTAATTCTATTACAATATCTTCATTTAAATCTGGAAATGTAGCCATCGTGTGTGTATAACAGACAGTGAACAATGAAAGCAAGTCATAACAAAATCAACACGTGTTTCAAAGCTGTACGAATTGCGACCATTTGTTTCAAAGATATTGCACATAAATGTATGTATTTAACACCGAAAAATTCCACATTCCAAGGAGAAAACATGCCCGATGAATGCTGCACTCTATCGGAAATATTCACAACTTCTTATAGCTGTATTTACTGGTAAAGTAGACCTGACAATCTATTGTCAGCGGCGGTTGAGATAGGCGCACACATGCCCGTCTATCGCTAGCTACCGGTTCGAGGGTTAACATTTGAAATTGCAGGGAAAAATCCCCGTACATAACTCTCATTAATTTCTGACATCATATGGCCGGTTGCATAAACCGTTTGAACTCAGATCAGAGAATAATCTCAGTTCACACTCAACTAGGATTTTTTGTTGTGTAAACGTTAATCTAAGATCAATTCGCACTGAACTAGGATTAACATAGACTGGAGAAACTTATCCGATTAAACTCTTTAATCTCGGTTCAAGGAGTTGATTTCTATTTGAGATACAAGAACAGCTGACTGTGAAGATAAGATTACCTGTGTTGTTACAATAAATCATAAGAAAATACACAAGAGACCAACTTTGTTTTTAAAATTGAAGTACACTGTTTTCGACACCTAGCCTTAAATCTACAAGCACCGATTATTCCAAAAATCGATCGAAGTACTTCGAGAAAATGCAATGTATTCAAACATGCTTCATTTGCCAGTTGCAGACTGCCCCGATAAGATTCGCGCTTCATGTAATACATGAGCTAGCTTTTGACAAGCAGAGTTGCTTCATCTTTTACTGACAGCTACGTATTCGCTCAGCTGTGCTCATAAAAACACCATGACCAAATGTATGATTTAACACCTTTAATATTACCCTAGGTATCAGGAACTGTAAAGGAAAAACGGACATGCGACGAGCTGTATGCAACAACATTTTCCATCCTGACGCGATATTAAACCACACAAGATCGAACGAGTTAGTGCAACTGGGCAATCACCTTTTCTTCGTAACACTACTAGATTCTTCAAAGACTGAATAAAAGAAATGGCCACAAAGGCCATGAAAATGATTCATTAGGCTACTGAAACCTAATACAGTCAGGATCAGAAAAAAGCAAGTGTTGAGTGAGGAAGTCTTGATATCTGTTTTTCCTTCACCAGTGTTTGTTGCAAGAGAAGCACATATGAAAAAATTCCAGTATATGCTGCAAACTGCGTTCATTTGTCAACTGTCATGGCCGCTCAATCCCACCATTTAAATATTATCCAGCAGGCAAGGCTATTTCATATTTCATATGTTTTGCGGTGTTACAACGTCCATTTTTCTGAATTCCGATCACATTTTAACTACACATGAGTAAACCGAGTTCAGTTTAGCACAACGCAACAAAGTCGTAATCTCAGTCCATTTTCAGAACTAGGTTCTAAACTGGTCTCTGGCCAGATGTCTTTATGCAACTGGCCCATAAAGACATGCAGTACATACACGACAAAATTTGGGTATTCCGTGAAGAGGCCTACATTACATATCGGGACGGTACCAACTGCTGTTATGGTACTTTGTACATGCCAGTACCTTTCTTTCTATCTGCAGAACGGTTGAGGCTAGCTCTTGTAACAAAAATACCAAACTCTTAAATCCCCGCCCCAAGGCCGCATTCCTAGCCAGTCAGTCACACTCTGCCATCCCTCTCACTCTTCCGTCTGTCAATATGCTTATCACTACCAGTCCAGCAAAGCTGATCACGTGAACTCAGAGTGTTTCCCTGTCCAGGCAGTCAAGTGATCACAGTATTCGGTATCGTCCATCTGTTGTATTGTCGATAAGTACCAGCATTCTGTCTTCACTTTTCATTCTTGTTTCTTCTTTAAGTTTATTTGTGTACGTCGATCTTTAAGTTATGGAGAAATGTAGGAGTTATACGGCTGGGTTTAAACTCAAATGTTGCAGAACAAAAAAGTGCTGCCGGTCGAGAATTCAGTGTGACTGAGTTTAATGTTTGCTATTGGCGTAAACAGAAAGCTGCGCTGGAAACCACAAACCGAACATGTAAGGCATTTCGAGGGCCGAAAACTGATAAAGATTCCTGAACCGGAAGACTAGTTGCTTCATTACGTTACAGAGTTACGAAATGATTGCTTTTGTATCTCGCAAGAGACGTTACGCGCGAACCAGCAATTAAGAGAGGAATTGACTGTTCGGATCTGAAAGTGAACCAGGGTTTGATCCGTAGATTGATGACCTGAAAGGGATTGTGTCTGCAAAGGCGAACATATCTCTGACAGAGAATGCGAAGCGATTTCAGCGATAAAATCATATATTTTAAGTGCCATGCGATAGCAATGCGGAACAAAAGCAATTACCTCTTATCTCAAATTGGCAATGAAGATCAAATCCCGACAAACATCGACATGCCATGGAACACCACCATCAACAACAGGGGTGAATCTAGTGTGCTTGTACGTACAACTGGATGTTAAAAACAGCGTTGCACTGTCATGCTAGCAATAACCGCAGATTGAAGAAAATTACCACCGTGCGTTATTTTCAAAAGAAAAACAGTGCCTAAATCAAAGTTTACCAAAGGCATTCATGTACGGGTTCAAGAGGAAGAATGGATGGATACAACTCTTGTCCAGGACTGGGTCTGTATGGTGTGGGGAGCACGGCCTGGGGCACGTACTACGACGCCCACCAATGCTAGTTTGGGACAGTTTCCGCGGACACTTGGTGGAGGACACGAAGAAACGTCTTCAGGAAATGAAAACTGATCTTATTGTAATGGCTGGTGGACTCTCACATTGTCTACAGCCCTTAGATGTTTCTGTCAACAAGCCCTTCAAGGACCAGATACGTAAATTAAGCGCTGAATGGATGGCAGGAGGGGAGCATGAGCTGACGCCAGCAGGCAAAATAAAGAGGCTGTCAGTTGAACTCGTGTGTGATTAGGTTATGTGGACATGGGTTATGGTGTTGAAAGACGTTTTAGTGAAGAGTTTCTTGAAGACTATCATCTATCACTTATTTGATAATTTGAGCGCACAAGTTTGAAGGATGAGTTTTCCACCTAATCAATACTTTGTAAAATAAAGTGTTTAGAATTATTTACATTTAAAAAACAGTACCGGTTTCTACCTGTAAATAGGTCATCATCACCTGTTGATAAACCTGCTTAATAGCGATTGTACATAATAAAACATTACTAAAAATTTATTAAACAAGAATGCCTCAACTATACTGTAATACTAAGATATATACATATGGTAGAATTTAAGGGCTTTGGCTTGCTGGAGTCCCATGAATGCCACATATTCCAAAAATTTATTTGTTGGAAGTTGTCCACAAAGATACATGGTAAAACATGGGATGCTTCTAAGCAAGCCAAATCCCTTCAATTATACAATATGTATATTAGTATTATATTAGAATAAGGCATTCTTGTTTAATTAATTTTTAGTAATGTTTTATTATGTACAATCGCTATCAAGAGCTGATGACATATTTACAGGAAGAAACAGGTTAATATTTTTTAATGTAAATAATTCTGAACACTTTGTAAAATAAAGTATTGATTAGGTCGAAAACTCACCCTTCATACTTGTGTGTTCTTAAAGACTGGCATCGCAAATGCGTTGGACGGAAGTCAGGATGATGCAGTATGGGATGGTGACCAGAATGATGCAAGTGAGAGTAGTTCTGAGACTGAAGGCAGTGACAATAAACAGGGTAAGTATGCCAGTTGTCTTGTTTCAATAGCCTAATGCAAATGTTAGGTTTTTTTCTTTTCTGCAATACGATCTTTTGCACACAAATCCCTGCATATATCACGCACTGAAAATGTTCACACTAATTTTTTGTCAAAACAGTTGAAGTTATATGCGAGCGAGTACGGTATTACCGTGCTATTGTATAGCTCATTCCAGTCAGCATCCCTTAATTCCGTGTGCAGTTTCTCATGTTTAGCTTTCCTAAAATTAAATGTTTCCATTCTTAGCTTGAAATTCTCTTGCGTACATTTTAGTGGTAAATTTAATTTTAATGAAGGGTGGTGGTTATCTTCCGGTAAGATAGGGCATGTCCCCCTTGAAACTTCTAATTGCGTATAATTGGTAAGAATTAAATCAAGGGTTTTACCACTGCAATTTTGCAGAGTTACCAGATGTTAGCTTGAGGGTTTTTTTTTTTTTTTTTTTTAAATCATTTGACACTGACTTACCATCATAGGGACTGAGGCCTCTACTTGTTATCATGGTTATGTTGAAGTCATCAGTTGAGCTGGGATTTTTATGTAGTATCAAGTGGCATAATATGTACATAAATATGTAACAAAAAGCACCAATACATGTAGCAAAATATGTAATATATAATTAATGTAAACTTACCCTTTTGTCAGTTACAACACACTAAACTCTCTTTATATTACATTTTGCAGCAGTGAACAATTAAGTATTTTTCAATGTTCTTTGGAGTCATATTATATGAATATATCACACACATATTCAATAGAAACTTATTATTTACAACACTCAGAGCACGTATATTCCTTAAATTTTTCGAGGTTCTCAGGGGTCATGGAAAGGCGTTTGTCACGTAGGATGTTCTTAAATGCAGAGAAAGATATTTCAACATCACATGATGTAACTGGGGCAAATTTTAGGAGAGGAATTTTCGCTGGAGAAATGTCCTCGGGAGGATCAACGTCATCTCCATTTAGAATTCGGCACACACTGTGAAATGTTGAAAAACCAGGATTTCTCTTCAACACTTTTTGCAGTTTACTCAATACACTTGCACCAGTTTCCCCATGCACAGCACTTAGTTTTTCAATAGCATTCTCTATGATGACAATAGAATCTTGCAGTGGCAGCCCTGATGTTTCTAGACGTTTGATGGTTTCTGGAAGCCAGCAGAAGTTGCCCCTGATGTAGGTGATTGAGGAGACCACTTTGGAGTCACTAAAGGCAGTTTGTGATTCACTAATAGATACAGCATTTTCAGGATCAAAAGAATCTACCACAGTCTTTATAGCATCTAGATGCTCACTATAGAATTTTACTGCTTCTATCCATGTCCCCCACCTCGTTAACACTGGTTCCGGCGGCAGTGGTATCTCTGGCAATTGCCGTTTGTAAGATAGCACTCATTATGGAGCTTTTAGAAAAACCTTTTTTGTTGCTGAAATTAATCTATTCACTTGTGGAAACTTAGCTCTAATATCTTCGACAACACGTTGTAGTCCATGAGCCAAGCATGTAAAATGGAGCATATTGGGCTAAAACACCTTCAAAGCAGTTGCAGCCTTAAGCATATATGCTGCAGCATCAGAATACATCACTAATAAATTTTCCTAAGCCACAGAGATCTTAATCCATCGATCACAAATCTCGCAATAGTTGAGTGATTTGTATAGTCTAGCTCTTTACAGTAGATCAAACATGGTTTTGAGGTGCTGTCAGGTTGTAGCTTCCCCACCACAAGATTTGCAATAAATCTATCCTTAGCATCTGTTGTTTCATCAACAGCAACCAATATGAAAGAATTTCCTATATGTTGTCTTATGTTGTGCATTACCTCGTCGTAGCAGACTTGAAGAAAATTCTTGCGTAGTGTTGATTGATTAGGAACATGTTGCTTGCAGTATTTTTCCAGAAAAGATGTGAATTCAAGCACTTCAAGTTTATACTATGGAATATTGGCTGCAATCACTGCACTGTGTAAGTCTTTATAAAAAGGGTTACTTGAAGGTGAAGGCTGCATCTGCGTTAAAAGGATTTGTTTCTTTTGTAGACATAACTGTTCTTTTTTCTATGCAGAGCACTCCGTGCATGTTGCTCAAGCTGGGATTTCATGGAACATGGGATATGTTTGTTGCATGCTTGGCAAATGACTACTTTGCCATCAGTTGCAAAGGACTCGTCAACAACAATCCGTGATTTTAACTTTGAAGCTAGCGAGGACGCTACTGGTGCAATATTGACTCTAGAGGAAACTGGTGTTCATGAACTATGTTCTTCAGCTGTTCAAAAGAAACTAAAACCTAACTGAGACGTTTCAAAGGAAGACAGCTCTAACTACAGATTTGGAAATTCCTAAGTACATAACAGAAAGGTTACAGAAATGCGCTTAGAACAATATTCCTGGAAACTCGAACGTGAAATTGGCTAGTTGTGAAGCAATTAACTCTAAATGGGATGAAAGATTTAAGACTGGCACATGTAAAGTAACAGTTTTCCTGCAGCTAATTGGAAACTTTAGAATAACCTATTTCGCAAGGGTCTCTACCTGCACCTATCATCCTCTCAAATACCTGTCACTCATAATTACCTTAATCCCCCTATTGAGAGAACAGGCAACAGCCCCACATTAAGTGTGAAATTTCAATTCAGCAATTTATTATATATGAAAACAGGAAAACTCTAAAATACTGTATGTAGGTTTATGTAATATCACTAAGAATACGTAGAATATCCACAAATTTAAAAAAATATGTAAAATGAAATTCGGTAATAATAACCCTAACATAGTGTTTTGTGAACATATGACTTTTCCCAGCACTTAAATAGCAAGGAACAAAATATGTAATTGCATAGAAATCCCAGCTCCAGTCATCACCAATGACCATGTTATTATTGTAAATTTCATAATGGACTTCCAGCCCCTCTAGCACTTCCTGTTATGACTCGAGATTAGAGGCGGGGCGTTGTAGACAGCACAACCAAAACAAATTTTTCCCTGCAGTTCTAATGTTAACAGCAAGACCTCTGCCCTACCTACAAAGCCTTTGGCCTTGAAGACCTTCATGCATTACTTCACTGCTGTGAGCACTGTGAGCAGCCCATGCCTTCTCCCGCTGTTACCACCGTCTTATCTCTATACTCGGTATCCAGTGCTAGAGACCTCACTGTCATCAAGCCATGTTTCACCTAATATACAGATATCTACATTATGAGATAATAAACTTCCATTAATAAGAGTCTAATTCGGTTCTCATTCTTTGCACATTCTGATAGTACATATTTAGCTCACCCTCTACAGTTTTTCAAGGTCCTCGATACAATTAATAAGCACTACTGGTGAATCCTGACTTATCTGCATTTTAACAGTTCCATTTCTTACCCATACTGTTCCTCCCTCCTCTTCTGATGGGCAGCAGCTAGAAGCTTCCTCTTCCCTGGAACTTTGTTTTTGTTCACGTACACAATGAAGTCCCCAAGGAGTCCAATATGATTCATAGAGACGTTCCTCTTCTCCCCGGCGACGTGCAATGAAATTCTCTGTCGAAGCATCGCAAGAATTTCACTACAATCGCTCTATATTCTTGCCTGGGTTGTTTAGGACGTCTGTGGCACACGTCAACCATCTCGTCCTTAACTTCGACGTCCAGCGCTCCCCCAATCTGCTTTACAGTTTCTAGCATGTTCTCATTCGTGCACTCAGGAACACCCTGTATTGCAAGAGTGTTCCTTCTGGAATACCATTCTCCCTCTAAAACACTGTTCTCCAGAGCCTTCACTTTGGCACGCAGACATTCTCCTGCATTACAAATTCAATTTTGGCAAAACACTGAGCAATATCACCCTGTTGTTTCTGCAAAAGGCTGGCGTTACCATCAAGTTTAGTGCGACACACTTCTAATGAATTGCCTAGGTCTACCTCCCTCTGGCCCTGTACCTTTTTTATCCTTTTAATATCATGCCAAAACTTGTTAATAAGTTTGATCACATAGCCAATTGATGGAGATGTATCTTTGTCAGAATGTCTACACAATTCATCACTCCTTCCAATAAGGAGTGCAATGAGGCGCACCGGTATCGGCACTTCACACACCGCATCTCTCTCCGGAGAAAGGTGGCACATACAGGTAACCAGGGATCCATTGACACCTGGTTTTGATATAGTTAGGAGTTAACAAGTTATTTTCTGCTGTACACACTTAAATTACAGTTTTTAGGAGCACTATCTACGCCGCCGTTACTACAATCCCAGTCGACAGTCATATGTTTTCTGACGGCATGAGTCAATTCTTGAATTCGCATTTATTTTGAGAGAAAACACCAAAATTATTATCACTGTTTCTAGTCATGAACCCTTGACGCATGGTGTAATGTACGAATGAACACACACACAAAGGAATCCAATCTGTGAAATGTACACGAGAGCAGGACAATGAGTGTGAGCTGTGATTGCCGTAAAATAATGAAGTATCATATGTTCCTTTCTCTTCCTTGTTTATTGATAACAGTCCGATAATTCGCGTGCGGATAATTCCCTTTGCGGTTAATTCGCGGGCCCGGAGAGTAATTTTTAAAGTATTACTTCTTACACCCACTAATCACGCTGAGTAAAATTATCTGCCTAGTTTAAAAGAATTTTAATGTGATGCGTGGAGACGAAATCATTGATATTTGAGGGGACTGGACTTCGTTTCTCTACAATGTAGCAGTAGGCCTATATGCACACTACTGCCAGAATGCTCCAAACTAGGAAACATTCGAGCATATTGGTGCGCGCGGCACAGCACAGATTACATGTTATAATTCTCATATTTTGGTCCGTATTGAAATGTACAATGAAGTCAAATAAATAATAAAGTCTAATTATTCCACCTATACAATACATAAAAAGAGATGTTAATAAAGAATTAAATCTGTAAATAAAACTATAGGGACATGTTTCGCCCTTTAATTAAGGGCATCTTCAGCCTAATATCAATCTGAAAGTTAATTAATCAGGTACCTGATTGTAATCAAAATACATATGAATATGATGTTGGAAATATGTTTCAAATGGTGAGCGAAATGGTTGACAATAGTTTTGGTATTCTTAAAATGAAACCTTAATGAAGTCTAACATACAAATAGTCGTAAATTTATGAATGTCCTTGTTTAAAAATTGGTAACAAATTGTATACTGGTAGTTTTTTAAGAACGTAAATTTTGTAAAGAGAAGTTTCCGTTGCTCTCTTCAAGTGAGGTTTGAAATAAATTGTTACGTTGAAACAAGTAAAGCGGGGCCTTTTGATGGTTGAGGGCGTTAGAGAAAATTAATCGGGTATTAAACAGTTCAAGCGTCAGCATAAAAATTGTTAGATTGTTGAAACTCTCGTGTGAAGAGATGAAACTGCAGTCTTCTAGAAGCACGAGTGAAGAAGAGTGCTTGATGGTAAGTAACTGTGTTAAATATGAAGTCTGTAAAAAAGAGGCAAGTGTTTTTTACACACTTCGATTTCCCTTTAAACTCTTTCATTCAATTTCATTCATTAACACGTAAATTCTCCTATAGTTACAGACTTCATATTTAAAACAGCTACTTACCATCAAGCACTCTTCTTCACTCGTGCTTCTAGAAGACTGCAGTTTCATCTCTTCACACGAGAGTTTCAACAATCTAACAATTTTTATGCTGACGCTTGAACTGGTTAATACCCGATTAATTTTCTCTCATAACCTGAACCATCAAAAGGCCCCGCTTTACTTGTTTCAACGTAACAATTTATATCAAACCTCACTTGAAGAGAGCAACGGAAACTTCTCTTTACAAAATTTACGTTCTTAAAAAACTACCAGTACCGGTATACAATTAGTTACCAATTTTTAAACAAGGACATTCATAAATTTACGACTATTTGTATATTAGACTTCATTAAGATTTCATTTTAACACGTTCAGTACCTGTTTCTGAGCGGGATACCTGAATGCCTGGACCAGCCATTTTAATGCCCGAACCTCTTGACGTGCATCACCTAATACAATTTACAATTACTCCTAAACTATAAATGTTAGAAGAATGATATTTTGTGCTTACCTCTAGTAAATATTTAGGGTGTGAATCTGATATCACAGGTTTCAAAATACGTCTAATTTTATACAGCCTATCTGCATTTTCGGCATATCGATTACTTCAATTTAAGATTATTAAAATTTTTACTAGTCAACCTATTCAATACAAATGATATTTGCAAAGTTAGGACTTACATCCTATTAAACTAAGGTCTAAAGGGACATGTTTCGCCCTTTAAAAGGGCATCATCAGCCTTTTTACACTCATACTAAAGATAAAAATCAGGATCCTGATTGTCGATATAAGGAAAAAAATATAAACGAGAATAAAAATTAGAATGAATATTATACAATATGTGCAATCATGAGTTCTTGTATGACAATTGACAATTAAAAGATCATTTAAAATGTTTGCGAAGAAATGGGAGTTGGTACGATAATTACATCAGCAATCTTAAAATGATCTTATAAAACTGAACGAACTAGGCCTTAACCAAATAAATAATAAGAAAGTCTATGGCTAAAGTTGCCGTAACAAGGTCCGTGAAATTCGGCTGGAAGCAACCTGATTTTAAATGTAGAGCAAATGATTAATAGAATCCAATAGCCACTCAAGACAACATAAAACCTCTCTCGTTGAAAAGTCGTAATGAAACTGTAGTATGGCACATGTAGATTATAAAGTTATGTCCAATCAATCCATTAATCTCATATCTTACAAAGTGAGATCGCGGTCTCAGTGTTTTTGTTGAAGGAGCTGTGAGAAGTTAACTAAAAAGTGCCGCTGTACAGATTTTGTCAGCTCGTATACTGATGGTTAAATGGGAACATTCTTACGTGTTGGCTGTAGTTTTGAATGTGGATTGACTATTGAAGAAATATAGTGCAGAATCTGTAATGAAAAGGAGAATAAAAAGTTAAGAAGTTTAGAGGAAAAACGGTTAAATTAGGGGAATTTATATAAATTCAATTGCTTACGTTCTCGGTTTTTGCGGTATGAACTAGTTGCCTGTATGGTTTCGGAACGAGTGAGGTTTGAATGGTGTGTGTTGTATCTGTGTGGAACTGAGGGAGGGGGGTTGTGATGGATGAACGAAAATAGGCGGAGCGTTGAGCTTGTGCGCTATTGGCTGTTGAAGATGTAGAGTTAAGGAAGAGGAGTGTAATGGAGAAGAGGAGGTGGACGGAGGGTTAAACATACATGCCGTTGGCTGTGGAACATTAGCAGGGGCGGGGACGGAGGGAGTTACTTTTAAGGGGAAGTTGGAATCTTTATTGGAAGTTAGTTTAAGGTTTTTAAGGATTTTATTTAAATTTGGATTTAAAGATTGTAATAAATTGGGTAAAGTCTCGTATAGGGGATTTTTTATTTCGACGGGATCATTGAGATTTAGGTCTTTGTTGTAATGTTGATCCAGATATATGTAAATGTTTTCTAATTCGTTCATTAATTTTCCTTTGTCTACTATTTTAATGATTGTTAGGTCCTGTTCGATAGTTGTGAAATGATGACCCATATCTTTCATATGTGAGCTCATGGCTGAAAATTTATTATGTTTATTGGCATTATAGTGTTCCTGATATCTGGTAAGGAAGCTCCGGCCTGTTTGCCCAATGTATGATTTTTCACATTGCGTGCATTTGAGCCTGTATATGCTTGAGTTGGAGTAAATACTATTGTTCATGTCGAGTGTATCGTGGTTGAAGAACAGGCTGTGATTGGTGTTTGTCGTCTTAAAGGCAATGTTAATGTTTTGTTTTTTCAGAGGGTTTGTTGCTTGGTAAATGCCTGGATTATTGTATGTAAAGGTGGCGAATTTAGATTTTTTAGGTTTTTCAGGGACGAGGTTTGTTGCTAGTTTATATTTGATTTTATTAATTATTCGGTTGATTATTTCTATTTTAAAGCCATTGAATTTTGCTAAGTTTTTAATATAATGAATTTCTGTTTTTAGATTCTTGGGTGATAATGGGATTTTTAAAGCTCTGTAAATTAAAGTATAGATGCCCTTTTAAAGGGCAAAACATGTCTCTTTAGACCTTAGTGTAATAGGATGTAAGTCCTAACTTTGCAAATATCATTTGTATTGAATACGTTGACTAATAAAAATTTTAATAATCTTAAATTGATGTACATTTTCAATACGGACCAAATATGAAGTTTGTAACATGTAATATTGATTACTGTCACCGAAGTGAAGAAATGAAAGAATATGATGGAAACGTATTCGGAACATTATATTAGAAAATATCGGAGTATGAAAAACAGGGTCTTCGGTCCAGTACATTTTTATATCAGGATTTTGGATTAATCGGTTTCCACGAATGCATGATCGAATTCTTTGTGAAAGGCCGGGGCACCGCACTTGACTCGCATATAGATTGGTCTGCTCACACACATACTGATAAAATTCGTCATTCATGAAAATACTCACGTAAGTCAAAATATCCTGCTTATTTTCTATTTGAACGTTTATACCTGAATTATCTGTTAATGGTGGAATGGGTGGACAATAATTAGGATGATATGTATCAGGCAGGCAGTTCACTTTTCTCAGTTCACTTTTCTCTATAGGCCTATCGGAATTTCCTCGTCACTCTCACTTTCACTATCCGAGTCTATTTCAGGAATAAGTTCATCACGAGAATAATCATCATGAACAATATCTAATAATTAATCTTCCGTAAGAAACTTTGTTTTATAACCCATTATACTACACTAGGTAAGAACGACACGCACTCCATTGGAATCTGAAGTACCGACTTGACGCGCGAGGAAGTGCTGAGATATTCCCGCTAAAACAGCTAAGATAAACATGAGCCCACTCAACGCGAGAGTTATCTGAGAAAGGTCAACCAATTTTCTGCTACATTCAGTAACGCTGACTAAGGTGTAAGAATACACAGATGACGAATATAAACAGCACTGCTTCGCAGGCAACATTAAACGTCTTACGCCGTCCACGGCCCGCAGCAAGCTTAAACGTCTTACGCCGTCCACGGTCCGCCATGAGTTAAGAATACCAAAATTATTGTCAACCATTTCGCTCACCATTTGAAACACATTTCCAACATCATCTTCATATTCATATGCATTGTAATTACAATCAGGTACCTGATTAATTAACTTTCAGATTGAGATTAGGCTGAAGATGCCCTTAATTAAAGGGCAAAACATGTCCCTATAATTTTATTTACAGATTTAATTCTTTATCTCTTTTTATGTATTGAATAGGTGGAATAATTAAACTTTATTATTTATTTGACTTCACAGCACAGATTACCGTGATCATGGAAGCAGAGACAATGAAATAGGAATGCACTTGGAATTTACACTCCCTTTCCCCCCAGCCCAAGGTCGCTGAACTGTAAGCCAAGTGAAGGGTAGGTGCGTAGGCAGCGAGTGTATTGTAGGCTACTGTACTTGAGAAGTGTGAATGGAGGGGGGGAAGTCTCTTCAGTTTCGATTAAGTCAGCAGAAAGAGTTTTCAATATGAGTGGTCGAAAAATGAAATATAAAAGGTTAACTGTCAGCGAAAAACTGAAAATTACAGAAAGACTGGAGAAAGGTGAGGCGTCACCAAAGCCTGCGAGTTTGGTGTGGGTGAAACAACAGTGAGACATATGAAAAAGCAAAAGGAAACCCTAAAATTTTCTGTTAATTGTGATCGTTCATCATCCTGGAAATCAATAAGAACATCGGACTATGCAAATCTAGATGAAGCCATGATACGGTGGTTTAATAAACGAGCGGAAGGTATTCCTGTGGCCGACCCAATGTGTGCCGAGTAAGAAAAACATTTTCACGATGCTCTTGGCTTAGAAGGCGATTTTAAAGCATCTTCTGGCTGGCTTACGTGGTTTAAGAAACGCTACAGAACACGAGAAATAGTTATTCACGGAGAGCGTCTCGGCACAGACATGGGTGCTGCTGAAAAGTTTGCACAGAAATTTCAATCATTCATTGAAAAAGAACAGCATGACCTTAGACAACTTAGGGCCCGTACTACGACTGTCAGGTAAAGAGCCAGATAGGTAGGCTGCAGTTTTGCAAACCATAAGTCAAACATTTTCTTGCGTACTACCAACGGATTTTAACGGCGGTATTGTAATGCGGAAGATTTAGTAACATTTTTATTGGGTTGGTAATAAGGTTACTGAAAATATAGTGAAATTAGCACGGTGGTATGCATGTTCCCTGGTGTTTTCGTTTGTTTAGCCCTATTCCTTTTGAAATTGTATTACTAGAATCCAATATCAGACTCTTATTAAGCTATAACGTGGAAGTTCAGGTCAAAAACAGAATTAGGACTGAAATCTACACATACCAAGAAATGTTAAAATTAATTAACTATGTAACAAAACTGTTATAGAAAATAAAAAGACTGAAAATGTAATCTGGACGCAAAAGATCCAGGTTATGTATTTCTTCTTTTCTAGTACTATTTACGAGGATGCGCGTTACGGCAAAAGTAAAGTATATATTCGTAATTAATGCCACTGATGCAGCGTAGGATCATTAATTTGATTAATTCAATTTCTTGCTTGCTCATTGAATAAGTAGTAAGTTTCTTTCTTTTTAATACAATATGAGAATAGTTACTGGCAAGCATTTGTCTCACTTTAGTGTAAATATTTAGTAGCAAGTTGATATGAAGTCGAAGAAATATAACCTCCTTAACATCCTCTCGACAGACGAATCGCCATGAACAATGTCGTACACCTTTACCCCATATGTGCGTCGCGGATAGATTTGGAATAGAACCCACACTTTTAACCCGCATTCTAATGATTAGGAAATGTGTACCATCATCTCTAGGACCCTACCAACTAACATTTAGAAGGTAAAAAAAAAAAGTTACACTACTGGGACTCGAACCAACGAAAAAATGCATAGTAGCAAACAATGACGGCCTAACGACCACAGCTAACCATAAAGCTTGCTGCTTACTTGCTTGTGTAGAACTCACATAGTCAGTAGCAACAACTTGTTAGATTGGGAAATCCTGCAAGAATTCTGTGATAGGACAGGAAGCATGCCATACTTTATAAATATACGACATGGTCACCACTTTCAATAACATGATACTACAAATTTTTGACAAACATGCCCCTATACGAACAGCACGCGTCTGTAAAAGACTCTCCCCGTGGTTAAATGATATTAGACCAATGATGGCTAAGCGGGATGCAGCTCATAGGAAATATAAACATTACCCGACAGAGGAAAACTTTATCTATTACAAACGACTACGTAATAAAACGACTCAGACAGTAAGAAACGCTCGACTACGGTACGCCCACGACCTTATAAAACCTGACGTAAGACCCGCTACTTTATGGAAGTCAATCAGCCATTTTGGACTAAATAAACCGGACAAGGTAGACGATTTGGAAGTTTCTCTTGATGAACTGAATCATCACTTCGTATCCCCCCGTGTACAATTAAACGAAGAAGCAAAAGAAAATCTTTTGTGTCATGTTTGTGGGTTACTGTAGTCACGTCCTAGTTCGTGAACCATGGGCAATGGCTGAGTGGCCTTTCAAGTGGTCCTGAGAGTCGGGATACCAGTTGCTATGGAATGGGAGTGGGCATCTCGGACATATTCTGAGTCGTGGCCCTCCTTGTGCTCAGGCGGCTAGGACTACACAATTCACCGGTGGTCCATAACCCGTTAGAGGAGAGATCCTCACATGGACTATGTGCAAGTAGGGCAGCATCCTGCTTCATGAATTTACCGAGCTCAGAACACTTTAAGCAAGCCTCGGACCTATGGGAGTAATGGAGTCCCACTCCCATTTGACAGGCGAGGGACTCCTTGGAAACAGCTTGGCGAACGAAATGGAATTCGATGGGGAGCTATCAATATTAATGGGGCTTATGGAAGAAAGAAGGTAGAACTTGCTGAGTCAGCAAAGAGGATGCATCTGGATGTGCTAGGAGTAAGTGATATTCAGGTAAGGGGAGATAAGGAGGAAGAGATAGGAGATTATAAAGTGTACTTGACGGGTGTTAGAAAGGGAAGGACAGAGTCTGGGGTAGGGCTCTTTATCAGGAATACCATTGCACGCAACATAGTTTCTGTTAGGCACGTAAGTGAGCGAATGATGTGGGTAGATTTGTCAGTGGGAGGAATTAGGACAAGAATTGTGTCCGTGTATTCACCATGTGAGGGTGCAGATGAGGATGAAGTTGACAAGTTCTATGAAGCATTGAGTGACATCGTGGTCAGGGTGAACAGCAAGGATAGAATAGTGCTAATGGGCGATTTCAATGCGAGAGTTGGGAATAGAACTGAAGGATACGAAAGGGTGATTGGTAAATGTGGGGAAGATATGGAAGCTAATGGGAATGGGAAGCGTTTGCTGGACTTCTGTGCTGGTATGGGTTTAGCTGTTACGAATACATTCTTCAAGCATAAGGCTATTCACCGCTACACATGGGAGGCTAGGGGTACCAGATCCATAATAGACTATATCTTAACAGACTTTGAATTCAGGAAATCTTTTAGGAATGCACGAGTTTTTCGGGGATTTTTCGATGATACAGACCATTATCTGATCTGTAGTGAACTAAGTATCTCTAGGCCTAGGGTAGAGAAAGTGAAATCTGTCTGCAAACGAATAAGGGTAGAAAATCTCCAGGACGAGGAAATTAGACAGAAGTACATGGATATGATTACTGAGAAGTTTCGAACAGTAGACAGTAAGCAGGTTCAGGATACAGAAAGTGAATGGGTGGCATACAGGGATGCTGTAGTAGAAACAGCAAGGGAATGCCTAGGAACAAGTGTGTGTAAAGATGGGAAAAGGCGAACATCTTGGTGGAATGAGGAAGTGAGAGCAGCCTGTAAACGTAAAAAGAAGGCTTATCAGAAATGGCTCCAAACAAGGGCCGAGGCAGACAGGGATTTGTACATAGATGAAAGAAACAGAGCGAAACAAATAGTTGTTGAATCCAAAAAGAAGTCATGGGAAGATTTTGGTAATAACCTGGAAAGGCTAGGTCAAGCAGCAGGGAAACCTTTCTGGACAGTAATAAAGAATCTTAGGAAGGGAGGGAAAAAGGAAATGAACAGTGTTTTGAGTAATTCAGGTGAACTCATAACAGATCCCAGGGAATCACTGGAGAGGTGGAGAGAATATTTTGAACATCTTCTCAATGTAAAAGGAAATCATCATGGTGGTGTTGCAAACAGTCAAGCTCATGGGGAGGAGGAAAATGATGTTGGTGAAATTATGCTTGAGGAAGTGGAAAGGATAGTAAATAAACTCCATTGTCATAAGGCAGCAGGAATAGATAAAATTAGACCTGAAATGGTGAAGTATAGTGGGAAGGCAGGGATGAAATGGCTTCATAGAGTAGTCAAATTAGCGTGGAGTGTTGGTAAGGTACCTTCAGATTGGACAAAAGCAGTAATTGCACCTATCTATAAGCAAGGGAACAGGAAGAATTGCAACAACTATCGAGGTATCTCATTGATTAGTATACCAGGCAAAGTATTCACAGGCATCTTGGAAGGGAGGGTGCGATCAGTCGTTGAGAGGAAGTTGGATGAAAACCAGTGTTGTTTCAGACCACAGAGAGGCTGTCAGGATCAGATTTTCAGTATGCGCCAGGTAATTGAAAAATGCTACGAGAGGAATAGGCAGTTGTGTTTATGTTTCGTAGATCTAGAGAAAGCATATGACAGGGTACCGAGGGAAAAGATGTTCGCTATACTGGGGGACTATGGAATTAAAGGTAGATTATTAAAATCAATCAAAGGCATTTATGTTGACAATTGGGCTTCAGTGAGAATTGATGGTAGAATGAGTTCTTGGTTCAGGGTACTTACAGGAGTTCGACAAGGCTGTAATCTTTCACCTTTGCTGTTTGTAGTTTACATGGATCATATGCTGAAAGGTATAAAATGGCAGGGAGGGATTCAGTTAGGTGGAAATGTAGTAAGCAGCCTGGCCTATGCTGACGACTTGGTCTTAATGGCAGACTGTGCCGAAAGCCTGCAGTCTAACATCTTGGAACTTGAAAATAGGTGCAATGAGTATGGTATGAAAATTAGCCTCTCGAAGACTAAATTGATGTCCGTAGGTAAGAAATCCAACAGAATTGAATGTCAGATTTGTGATACAAAGCTAGAACAGGTCGATAATTTCAGGTATTTAGGTTGTGTGTTTTCCCAGGATGGTAATATAGTCAGTGAGATTGAATCAATGTGTAGTAAAGCTAATGCAGTGAGCTCGCAGTTGCGATCAGCAGTATTCTGTAAGAAGGAAGTCAGCTCCCAGACGAAACTATCTTTACATCGGTCTGTTTTCAGACCAACTTTGCTTTATGGGAGCGAAAGCTGGGTGGACTCAGGATATCTTATTCATAAGTTAGAAGTAACAGACATGAAAGTAGCAAGAATGATTGCTGGTACAAACAGGTGGGAACAATGGCAGGAGGGAACTCGGAATGAGGAGATAAAGGCTAATTTAGGAATGAACTCTATGGATGAAGCTGTACGCATAAACCGGCTTCGGTGTTGGGGTCATGTGAGGCGTATGGAGGAGGATAGGTTATCTAGGAGAATAATGGACTCTGTTATGGAGGGTAAGAGAAGTAGAGGGAGACCAAGACGACGATGGTTAGACTCTGTTTCTAACGATTTAAAGATACGAGGTATAGAACTAAATGAGGCCACAACACTAGTTGCAAATCGAGGATTGTGGCGACGTTTAGTAAATTCTCAGAGGCTTGCAGACTGAACGCTGAAAGGCATAACAGTCTATAATGATAATGTAATGTATGTATGTATGTATGCGAATTACAACACACCACCAGTAGGCAGAGACAAATTTTATTTTAGTTATATCTCACCGCTTCAAGTGAAAGCGGCTATCATGCGAATCAAAACTAAATCCACAGGGATGGACAATATATGTATTATAATGCTAAAGAAAATTATCGACGCTATTATTCCAGCATTGACATTCATATACAATTTGTCCCTTCAAAATAGTGTATTTCCAACTGTCTGGAAAATGGCCCTGGTGCATCCTTTACCAAAGATAAAATCTCCTAGACTAAACAGTGACTACAGACTTATAAATATACTGTCAATAGTAGCCAAGGGACTTCAACACATAGTGCATAATCAAATCACCAACTATCTCAAGGACCACGGCATATCAGACCCACACCAGTCAGGTTTCCGACGCAATCACAGTACATGTACTGCCTTACTAAGCGTGACTGACGATATAAGACAGGCTATTGACGAGCAAAACCTGACTATCCTAGTATTATTGGACTTCAGCAAAGCATTTGACTCTGTAGACCATGAGTTGCTCCTATCCAAACTTTATCACCTAGGGTTCTCCTACAGTGCTCTGAGATGGTTGAGAGCTTATTTACATGAACGTCAACAACGTGTCACCAATCAAGGAGCATTTTCTTCGTGGCAATATGTAAAAAGAGGTGTCCCACAAGGGTCAACCCTTGCTCCTTTGCTATTTTCTGTCTATATCAACGACCTAGCTAAACAGCTGACACATTGTAAACGTCACATCTATGCTGACGACGTACAATTGTACATCCATGCAAAATCAACAGACGTTTTGACAGCAATCGAGAAAATTAACATGGATCTAAAGGCCATAAGTAAATGGTCTTACCAGCATGGACTTATTTTGAACCCAAAAAAGTCCCAAACTATAGTAATTGCCCACCCAAGATTTATTTCCGATAATTTCCGCATGTCCATCCCCGACGTACAACTTCAAAATCAAGTTTTGCCCTTTTGCAAGAGCGTAAAAAATCTCGGAGTAACCATTGACCAGCACCTCTCGTGGACGGATCAGATAATATCTGTGAGTAGACTAGTTTTTGCTACGTTGCACACATTAAACAATTTCAAATTTACTTTTCCGTTCAGTTTAAAGAAGAAACTAGTTGAAACCCTCGTTCTTCCAATATTCGATTATTGTGACGTAGTTTACAAAGATGTGAAAACCGAGCTTCGAGATAAACTACAACGTGTACAGAATGCCTGTGTAAGATTTATATGTAATCTGAAATTTTCAGATCATGTTACCCACTCTTACGTCGACCTCGGATGGCTACGCCTTGAAGACAGACGCAAGCTGCATACCCTGACTTCATTGCACCGAATCCTTACCTTACAATCCCCATCTTACCTGTATGAGCGATTTCATAGCCTTTCTGAACACCATGATAAAAACACCAGAGCGCTGAGCTCGACACTGCTTGCTATTCCTAAGCATAAATCCTCAACCTACAACAATTCCTTCACTGTTGTGGCCAGCCGTGAATGGACTTCCTTCCGCAGGAGGTCAGAGGGATATCAAACCACGGAAGATTTAAAAGTATGTGTTCAAAATATCTCTATGAAACGAGCTCGTAGTGCGACAGTCTTCTTCTTCTCCTCCCCATGGTCCTTCTTCTTCTTCTTCTTCCTATTATTATTATTATTATTATTATTATTATTATTATTATTATTATTATTATTATTATTATTATTAATCAGTAGTGTTAGAAAGTACTCAGCTGTGGTTTTCCTGCATAGTTATCCTTATCCCTATCCCCATTTTGCAATGTTTTTCACCCACAGTAAACACATGAAAACTGAACATTCGTCAATGTGATATACTTCTGGAATTGGACAAATTAATTGTAAATATTAGTAGGTTTATCTATATTATTATTATTATTATTATTGAAATTGTAATTCGTTCTTTGTTGTATGTTAATTTCTTCGCAGGAAGCAAAATGTTAATTTATATTGTGTATTATAATAGTTATTTTTATGTACAGCAGGATAGCATAGTACCGTAGTAATTTGTTTCAGTCTCTTTTTTTCATTTATTCAGTAAGTTATATATTTTTATGTTAATTATGTATCTCACTGGTTAAGTGCAAGACAGGGACACGTGTCCCTAACTTTGCCAGTTAAAATAAATCATGTCTATCTATCTATCTATCTATCGTATCAACTTAAATTTCGTACAACATTATGCAGATGCAGATTTACCTTTATGTGTAGCCATCTTGATTCTTACAGTAGCGTCCCCAATAGGAGCGAAGTCCCAGATAAGAGCGTTAACTGCCTCTACAACTTCGGCATAGCTAACCTTGAGAATATTTTCCCAGACTACACATGAACGAAAGTCTTAGTACACGTTTTCAACAGAACTTCCAGATTAATGTGCTGACACATAAATTTAAACCGAACTTTTATCTGGCTGTCGTAGTACAGGCCCTTAACAATGCAGACGAAACAGGGTTGTATTGGAAATGTTTACTGTCCCGAACATTAGTGATGCAACAAGAACAGCAAGCCCCAGGCCGCAAAACATCCAAGGAAAGAATAACCATTATGCCATGTGCTAATGCAAGTGGTGATCATAAATTAAAATTATTAGCGATAGGGAAATCCAGAAAAATCCCGTTGTTTTAAACGAGAGAATGTACTTTTGCAGTACTACCATCAAAAGACAGCATGGATGGACACAGATATTTAAGGACTGGTTTCACAATCATTTTTTGAAACAAGTGACGGCCTACCTAATTAAGCAGTCACTGCCAATCAAAGCAGTGCTCTTGATTGACAATGTGCAGTCTCATCCACATGAAAGTGAACTTAAAGAAGGTGATATTTATGTCAAATACCTTCCCCTTAATGTAACTTCTATTCTCCAATCTATGGACCAAGGGGTTATTGCTCCTTTAAAGAAGAACTACAGGTCATCTGTGTTACAGCAACTGGTTGAGTAAGGCATCGATATTCCAACATTTTGGAAGGACTTCAGTTTGTTGGATGTTCTTCATGCAGTGAAAAAGTCACGGGACAAAATTACTGCTACTACGCTCGTACGATCACGCAAATCTGTTCTAGGCGAAGAGCAAGCATTTGCTGGCTTCGGTGACAATGATATTTCGAATGGGCAATGTAGTCTCGCTACGATGACATCATTACTGAAAAACCTGGACATGTGCCAAGATGCAGAAGGAAGCGACATTACTGAGTGGTTAGATGTTGATAAGGACGATCATGGTTTCAGGCATTAAAGTGAGGAGGATATTGTACGGAATTTGACAGTTGGTGTGGAAGACCAAGATTCAGATGATATCGAGTGCGGGAGTGATGCAACAGAAACTCCGAAAGTTTCCCCACAGCCAAGCTAGTGTCTCCATAGACACACTTACCTCTTACATAGAAAATACAGATGAATTTTCATTACCAGATATTGTTTTCTTGAGAAATATACAATCCAAAATTAGAAAAAATGAATAATCGTCTAAGAAACAAAAGGTGATGACAATTCAGTTGGGAATTGTAGTGAAGATAAGGTATAATATATTGGATAGTATCTTGCCTGTTATATTTGTGTTTTTCTTCGTGTACGGCAATCCTTTTGATACTTAAGCATTTAACCAAACGCAAGGTTTCATTTCTATTCGGGCTTAATAGGATAAATTAATACTACAGAAATAATCTTCTGCCTAGGCGTTTAACTTTGTTGGTAATCCTTGAGTACGGTAGTTCTTGCGAATTTCAAACTTTACCCCTAATTGCAAGTTTCATTTCTATTTGTGGTTAAGAATAACCTATTGTAATTAGGATCCATCTGAATGCAAGTTAGAAACTGTTGTAGTGTATTGTAGTGATATTAGAAATTAGAGTGCTTATTCTGTTATTTTCAGTAGTCTTGCAAATTTCAAACTTTAATTGTAATTTCCACTTCAGTTGTGCTTAGTAATAATCTGTTGTATTATAAATATGATACATCTGAACGCAGTTTAAATTCATTGTAGTGTATTATACTAGGTATCTTATTATAAATTAGTGTGTTTATTTTATTACTGCGAAATATTTGTGTAATATAGTATCTGTAGTATCTATAATATCTGTGGTATCTGTATTAACTCTCTTACTAGAATTCTGTTGCAGTAATTAGGGTAGACTTAACTGCAGTTTGAATTGTGTAGACCTACTTCTTGTGTATTATTTTCGGTTTTCAGTAATTAACAGCAATTTTCATTCTGTTGGGGTGTTGTAGAAAAAAAAAATTCGTGCACCTAAGTAGTATAGTAGTGTAGTAGTAGCTTATGTTAATTACCTTGTTGTGTGATCTTTGTGAACTATCCTAGACAATATTTCTTTCCTTTTGTTTTTATAGGCAATATTTATTTTCTTTCATTTTTATTCTGCACAGAATAAGTTATTTTATTTTTCCTCTTCTTCCCATTATTCCGTAAATAATGGCTAAGGAGTGCAAGTGTAGGAACTCTGGGTGTGGCCAGGCATTAAGGAGTATGAGTTGGAGAGTTTGAGGGAGATAATTAGGATTCTCGCAGAGGACAGGAAGAAAAGTAGGCCTCCCTCAAATAATGTACAGGATACAGTAGGTGTAAATGAGGGATGGGAAGGAAATGCGGGAATTGTAGAAGAAAGGTGGTCTAATGTTTTAAGGGGAAGGAGATTGCAGACTAAGGGCTCTGTTCAGGATCAGAATTCGGGGCAGGTGTCTGTGAGAAATCGGTACGAGTCACTGCAGGGAGAACAACCGAGGGAAGATGAGGAGAAGGGAACTGTTGCTGAGATGTATGGAAGTAGGAGGGAGGAAAAAGGTAGGAAAGGGAACTGTAGTGTAGTGGAAAGGAAAAGACAGGTGGAACAGGGTCACTGGAGTGAGAAAAGGGAGGAAGAAGTTGTTGTGTGTGTCCTCCGCCGCCTGCAAGCTCCGCAACCCGCCCAGCATAGACGCTTCTAGATACCACGAGGTGTAGACTGCAGCGCACTGACGTAATCGTGTGTGACGTCAGTCAGCAGATATAAATTGGGCGACGTATTCTCCACTGAAGGCACTCCCACAGTGTCCAGCGATCAGACTACACCGTATGTCAGACACGGAGGTACCCTCTTAAAGAGTGTTCTGAACAGGTGGTCTAATTCTGGTCGGGAGGTTTCAACTCAGGACATCTCCGCCTCAAATATCCTGCCTCCAGTATCACCGACATGCATCATGTCCTAGCATTCTGGTACTCACGAACTTCAAACCAAGTTCCTTGTACAATTCTACAAAACTACAGATAGTCATCAGCTATCAGGGACATTGGTTACTTCAAGCGACCTATCTTATCAAGACAGACAGCATTGTACATATGAATATTAATATATATGATTGTATTTTCTTCACAAACCATCGGTCTACTAGTATAGGCCATTATTTAACGTATGCAGTGCTTCAAGCATCAAGTCAGTTTTCGTTCCTTTTTTTGTATATAATGTGTAAAGATTTACAAATACAGTGAAACCTCGATTCTCCGTTTTTGGAGGGACCTGGGGAAAAAAACGTACGATACGGGAAATCGGAAAATCCGGGAACGAATTAAAACCGTCAACAGTTTGACTGTACTTCACAGTAATGAAATATATATATCATTTTATTTGTACAAAAACGCCTGCGTTAAATACATTAGTTTAAAAACTTTATATTTTAAATTCAGTTTTACCGAGAAACTTCGTCACTTTCCCGTGAAAACGTCTTTCAGGCCAACAACTTTCATCAGTCAAGCTTATCGAAAAATATTCTACTAAATAAGTTATCAGAATTATATTGATATCTAAGAAATTAAAAACCACATCTGAGACTCCAGTTTCACTATTGCTGCAAGGAGAGTGTATCGGAGTTATTTTGCCGATCGGGAAAACATTATAATACAGTCACTTAAAACGTCTACCGGTATGGTAGCTACCTCTGATTTTTTCACCTTGAATAAATCTAACTGGAACAGGTACAGTTAAATACAGTAATCGTTATCTGACGACAGTCTCATGTAAATTAGAAGACTTTGTTTTAATAACCTAAAAAAGAACAATGTAACTTATTTATCAGTGAAGGTTTTCGTGCTGTATTACGAACTTACGGCGCGAAATTTAACTTCGAGTTCACCCATGTTTTAGGCCTCGGTACTTTCCATTAATGATTTTTTTTTTTTTTTTGACCGATAAACAGGCGAGAAATGTGGCTTGCATGATAGGCATAATTACTGGTGCAGTTCACATGAACCTACCTGTGGTATTATAGTTAGTAAAGATAGCTGAAAACACGTAAATAAGCATAGGTTGTAACACGTCCAGTCACATAATCAAGTAAGCTAATCACAATGCACAAATACAAAAATGATACCAAAATACATTAATCCCAGAAGACGTAATGAAACACTCTCGCACTCACAAAAATAAAGTGTCACATCGCACACATATAGGTTACGCACTGCACACACAATACTTAAATTGTCATTTCTTCAGTCACAGAATACAGTAGTCACTTTGTAGTGAAAAAGTCTTTAATCGTCAGTTTTTTTTTTTTTTGTTTTGCCGTGCCTTAACACGGTACAGTGCTTCCTCAATATTTAAAACGTTCTGTAGTTCGCTGCTGTCTGTGTCATACGCAGTAATATAGTCGCGAATTTTGTCAAAGGCGGCTAATGCTTCTGCAAACGTTGGCAGGGGGTCAATTTCATCTTCGTCTTCCCCCTCGCTCGCGATCTCATGCACGGCGCTTGCACTGGCTGTGGCAGTAGCATCATCACACAGCTGTTCTATGCTCTTTACACCACAAGTGGCGAGCTCACTATCGACTGTAGCGTACGTCTCGAAGTTAACATCTCTCGGCGCGAGCTTCTCCCAGTCCTCACTGAAAAGTTGTTCTTCGCTGCCGGTGTTGGTGTCGTTCGTGTCTCTGCTTTCGCCAAAGCCGCACTTATGAAAACAATTTTGAATGGTGGAGGGCGAAACGTGGAACCATGCTGACACTACAAAATGGATTGCCTGTAGAATACTGAACTTCGTCTTCACTTCTTTCCCGGCGTCCAACATACACACAGCCCTTTGCACCAGCTGCTTGCGGTAGTACCCTTTAAAGCACTTTATCACCCTCGCATCCAGACGCTGAAGGACACTGGTACAGTTCGGGGGATAGAAAATAACTTTCCCATTTCATAAGAAAGAAAGTTCCTGCGGGTGGGCGGCACAGTTATCTACAAACAAAACTATTTTTCTCGCTTGAGCACCCATAGAAGCATCCAGTCCGTGAAGAAAATAAAAAAAAAAATGTCTGTGGTCATCCAAGCTTTACCGTTCGCGTAGTATCGCACTGGTAACTTCTTCATGTTCTTAAAGCATCTCTGTTTCGCTGCTTTGCCTATAACGATAGGGATACGTTTGTCTGACCCGTCACTGTTCCAGCACAACAAAACAGTTATGCGATCCTTCGCATTTTTGCCTCCATGACAAGATTCTCCTTTAAGAGCCAGCGTGCGATCCGGTAAACAGTTGAAAAATAGGCCGGTTTCATCCGCGTTATAGATGTTCTTCGGTTCGTATCCTTCAAGCAGCTCTGGGAGATTTTCCCCCCAATCTTCCACAGCCAAACCGTCAACTGCAGCACTCTCGCCGGCGAGCTTTTTATACACCAGCCCGTGACGCTCCTTAAACCGGGAAATCCATCCATTCGAAGCAGAAAAATTGTTGATACCCATTCTTGCAGCGATGCTTCGAGCTTTTACACGCAAAATGTTACCATCCACAGAAATTCTCGACGCCCGAGCTTGCTGATACCAAGAAAAGAGAACTGCTTCCATTTCAGAATATCTCGATTCCTTTCCCGTTTTTCTATTCTTTGCGGAGGATCCACATATTTTTACTTGTTCACGTATCTCTTGTTTTTTCCCTATTATTGTATTCAGTGTCGAAGCAGGTAAGTCTAACCGTTTCGCGATGTCAACTTTTTTTTTTCTGTTGGATTTCTTTCAACTTCCTCTATAATCTGAAGTTTTTCTTGCAGGGTTTTCACATGCTTTACAGGTCGCGCCATTTCAATACTGTACTGTGTAAGCAAATCGAAACTCGACTGCGTAAATTGTTGGTTTTCACCAGCTAGTAACACAGCCAACTGAACGAAACATTCAACAGAAAGCTCTTAACAAAGCGCAAGTTGGCAGAGGCCTTCATTGTTAGCCTGGTACAGAATGTTCCGTAAGTATCATCGCGCAAGATATCCGACGAAATTAAAATATGCTAGACTCGCAAATTCGATTCCTGCCGTCCGTTCTCGCAATCTTGAAAAACGCTTGATCGAGGATTTAGCGTCGATGGGACTGACATTTCTGGACGGTTGATGCGGGAAATCGTTTCTTCGAGGAACGGATAACGCGGGATTTTTAATACAGGTTTTAAATGGGATGCTCGCGGGACCACGTAATTTGAACGAATATTACGGGAAAATGTAGTTTCGGGGAACGGATAATCGAGGTTTCACTGTAATAAACTTTTATGTTGTGCTTTGTATATAGAGTTCCTTGTATACAACAGAAGTAGTTTCTGCAGCAGTGAGAGAAGATAGCGCTGACCAGGAGGGGAGAGGTTCAAATGAGGTGGGTAGGGTTGAGGCTCTGGTCATGGGGATTCCATCGTTAGACATGTGGGAAAAGTGTGGAGGAAAGGGTACCAGGGTAAAGTGTTATCCAGGAATTAGGCTGAGGCAGATGTTGAGGAAAGTAGAAGAGAAGGAAGAGGGAAAGGAGAAGTGTTTAACGTTGGTACTAACAACGTAAGGCAAGCAGATATAAGTACCAACATAGTTGGGGATGTGTGGGATCTGGTAAATGCAGCACGGATGAAGTTTAAGGAAGCGCAGATTGTTATCAGTGGGATACTGTGTAGGAAGGATACTGACTGGAAGGTGATTGGGGATTTAAATGAGACTATGGAGTGGGTATGTGGGAAACTGGGAGTGAGATTTCTAGATTCTAATGGGTGGGTAAGAGACAGGGATCTGTGCTCAGATGGTCTTCACTTAAACCGCAGTGGTACGTGTAAGTTAGGTATATTCAAGAAAGCTGGGTGGCCTAGGGAGTGGTAAGCGAACAGAGAAATGGAAATCAAGTAGGGATGACATAAAAATGTTAGTGCTCAACTGTAGAAGCATTGAAAACAAAGGAATCAAATTGGGTTTTAAAAGATATATACTTACCACACATTGTAATAGGAGTTGAATCATGGCTGAGAAATGATATAATGGATGCAGCAATATTCTCACGGAGGAGTGTGTATCGTAGAGATAGGATAGGAATGGTAGGAGGGGGAGTATTCATTCTGGTGAAAGAAGAATTTGTAAGCTACGAAAATGTTAAGGATGAAAAACATCAAATTCTGGGTGTAAGGCTCATCTCTAAAGAAAATAGGCAACTTTATGTCTTAGGAGTTTACAGGCCAGGAAAGTGTAGCGCTGACGCTGATTCAGAATTATTTGATAAGATAATCGGCTATGTTGGAAATGATATGGAAAGGAATGTGATAGTAGCTGGTGATCTCAATTTACCAAATGTCAATTGGGAAGGTAATGCGAACGACAGGAAGCATGAACAACAAATGGCAAATACGTTAATATGTGAAGGGCAGCTGATTCAAAAGGTGATGGAACCAACTAGAGGGAGGAATATTTTGGATGTGGTACTGATAAAACCAGATGAGCGCTATAGAGAAACCAAAGTAATAGATGCTATTAGTGATCACAAAGCCGTTTTTGTCGTAGTTAAAAATAAATGTGAAAGAAAGGAAGGTATTAAAATTAGGATTATTAGGCAGTACCATATCGCTGATAAAACAGGCATGAGGGAGTTTTAAAAAAGTAACTATGATCGCTGCAAAATGGTAAATAAAAATGTAAACAGACTCTGGGATGGGTTTAAAGCAATTGTTGAGGAGTGTGAAAATAGGTTTGTACCCTTAAAAGGTGGTAATGAATGGTAAAGATCCACTATATTATAACAGAGAAGTGAAGAGACTAAGAACGTGCAGGTTGGAATGGTTAGAAATGGCTGCGGAAGTAAGGAGAAATTGAAGGAACTTCCTAGGAAACTGAATCTAGCAAAGAAGTCAGCTAAGGATAACATGATGGCAAGCATAATTTGTGGCCACACTAATTTTAGTAAAAAATGGAAGAGTATGTATAGGCACTTTAAGGCAAAAACAGGTTCCAAGAAGGACATTCCAGGAATCATTAATGAACAAGGGGAGAGTGTATGGGAGGATCTTCAAAAGGCAGAAGTATTCAGTCACCAGTATGTAAAGATTGTTGGTTACAAGGATAATGTCCAGATAGAGGAGGTGACTAATACTAAAGAAGTATTAGAATTTACCTATGATAACAATGACTTTTACAGTAAGATACAAAAGTTGAAAACTAGAAAAGCAGCTGGAATTGATAAGATTTTTGGAGATATACTAAAGGCAATGTGTTGGGATATAGTACCATATCTGAAATACTCATATGATTATTGTTTGGTTGAAGCAGCTATACCAAATGAATGGAGAGTTGCTATAGTAGCCCCTGTGTATAAAGGAAAGGGTGATAGACATAAAGCTGAAAATTACAGGCCAGTGAGTTTGACATGCATTGCATACAAGCTTTTGTAAAGCATTCTTACTGATTATATTAGACATGTTTCCGAAATTAATAACTGGTTTGACAGAATGCAGTTTGGGCTTAGGAAAAGTTATTCCACTGAAGCTGAGCTTGTAGGATTTCAGAAAGATATAGCAGATATCCTGGATTCAGGAGGCCAAACAGACTGCATTGTGATTGACCTATGCAAGGCATTTGATAGAGTAGTTCATGGAAGACTACTGGCAAAAATGAGTGCTATTGGACTAGAAAAGAGTGACTGAATGGGTGGCTATATTTCTAGAAAATAGAACTCATAGAATTAGAGTAGGCGAAGCTTTATCTGATCCTGTAACAATTTAGAGGAGAATTCCTCAAGGCAGTATTATTGGACCTTTATGGAATCGAGATAAGGCTGTTTGCAGATGATGTTATTCTGTACAGAGTAATAAATAGGTCACAATATTGCGAACAGCTGCAGGGTGACCTCGATAGTGTTGCGAGATGGACGGTGGACAATGGTATGATTATAAACGGGGTTAAAGTCCGGTTGTGAGTTTCACAAATAGGAAAAGTCCTCTCAGTTTTAATTACTGCGTTGATGGGGTGAAAGTTCCTTTTCAAGATCATTGTAAGTACCTAGAAAAGACCTTCATTGGGGTAATCACATAAATGGGATTGTAAATAAAGGGTACAGATCTCTGCACATGGTTATGAGGGTGTTAAGGGGTTGTAATAAGGATTTAAGGGAGAGGGCATATAAGTTCTCTGGTAAGACCACAACTAGTGCATGGTTCCAGTGTATGGGACCCTCACCAGGATTACTTGATTCAAGAACTGGAAAAAATCCAAAGAAAAGCAGCTCCATTTGTTCTGGGTGATTTCCGACAAAAGAGTAGCATTACAAGAACGTACCAAGTTTGGGCTGGGAAGACTTGGGAGAAAGGAGACAAGCTGCTCGATTTTAGTGGTATGTACCGAGCTGTCAGTGGAGAGATGGCGCGGGAGGACATCATTAGATGAGTAAGTTTGAGTGGTGTCTTTAAAAGTAGGAAACATCACAAAATGAAGATAAAGTTGGAATTCAAGAGGACAAATTGGGGCAAATACTCTCGTTCATACGAAGGGGAATTAGGGATTGGAATAACTTACCAAGGGAGATGTTCAATAAATGTACAATTTCTTTGCGATCATTTAAGAAAAGGCTAGGAAAACAACAGATAGGGAATCTGCCACCCCGGCGACTGCCCTAAATGCAGATCAGTAGTGATCGAGTGATTAATTTTTTTTTATAGATACAAATGTTAGTATAATCCATAAGGCATTTTGTAATTTTTCTCTAGTGTGTCTTACAATAAAATGTGAAGTGTTGTAATTATTTTCTGCTTGTTCATAAAATACATTTCATTATTTTAACCTAAGGGTACAGTTTGTGATTTTTAGCATTTGCAATAAATGCGAAATACGCCGAAACTTTGTCAGTGTATGTGCCTTCATCTTGTATGACCTGTACGAGTGGCTTTTAGCAATTCTGGATTAGCGATAAAATGCGAAATTATGCAATTTATGCAAAATAGATGCTAAACTGTCTGTTTTATATGAAATAAACATATATATTTTAAAAACGATGCATTTTTCTTAAAAATAAGATATTTGTTGTTATTTATTTCAG
The DNA here is from genome assembly GCF_040414725.1 of Anabrus simplex. Taxonomy (NCBI): domain Eukaryota; kingdom Metazoa; phylum Arthropoda; class Insecta; order Orthoptera; family Tettigoniidae; genus Anabrus; species Anabrus simplex. The sequence continues at coordinate 240,245,527 of NC_090269.1, forward strand.
GAGAAAGAATTATAATGGCGCCCATTGCGATTGTAAGGCGGTAACATACTGTGACGGACACTTCCGTCATGGTGCACGGAACATTTATAAGTTCATTATCACGGTTAGCTGGTCAGAGATTGTTTTGCAGCCTACCCGATTTATGTCAGATGATACCTGAAGCCATTTTCTCGGTGTACATAGTAACTCTGAGTTGAAGTACAGAAAATTAAAAGCATCTCAGTTTGCCGCTCATTTTAAACATTCATGGCGGCATCCAAGCGCGGCGTGGATGAAGATATTCGTAACTGGCTTGAAAATAGTGATGTTGAAAGTAGAAATGATTCTCTGGACAGTGAAAATACTTCAACTGACAGTGATGAAAGTGATTCTGATTTCAGTTCCGAGATGATAGTGCCAATTGAAACTACGTGACAAAACCAGAATGCAATAATAGCGGGTGAAAAGTCTAGTAAAATGATACTTGGAATTATGATCTTGTTGACAATAAGCCTGTTTCTGTAACATGCAAACCAGTTTCTCAAATTCACTCCATAGTGAGGGGAGGGGGTTGGTTGGGAAATAATCCGAAAGAAATGGACGTAGGGAATGAATTTATAACCGCACATCTCTGAGATCACGTTACTATGGGAACCAATGCCTATGCCTCTATATTTATTGCTAATTTATCTGCTTCCCTTGAAACCAGTAATACTTATGAACAACAACATTAGTTTCCTGTTACTATAGACAAGCTAAAAGCTCACTTTGCTCTGTGTATTCCTATGTAAGTGATTAGTCAAATTTATGTTAAAGTGACGAAAAATTACATAAATGGTATGCAAGGGCATATTTCCTTTCACAAATAACGGTGGACCACCGGGTTAAATCATTCAATGTGTGGAGTATCTTCACAGCCCAAAGAGCACTGCAAAGAATAATCAAACCAACAGCAAATACACTTTCAAGCACACACGTTCATTCTCTTTGTGTTGACCATTGATCACAGTCGGTTATTCTTCACATTGGTGTTGAGCAGTAGTTCCAGTTTTAAAGTACGGTAGTGATTTATTTTATTGTCTGGTAGCCATGGGTAGAAGCGAAGTGACGATCAAACAGCATGCCGAGAGTTGCAAATCGGGACATTTTTATGTAAGCGATACAGATAGGCCTGTATTGATGTGCCGACTTTGCAATCAAAGACTTGAAGAAAAATGTTTTGGAGTCCTTCCTATACCTCGGCAGCACTGCTGTGCATTTGCGCCTCCACGAACAGTGTCGATGTAGAATTTTTTGACCAAGTACAAGATAATAATTGTAACAAATAGACGGTCTTGAATGAAGGAGGACACCATTTAAACAATTGGCATGTTTTACTTCATCATTGAAATTTCTGTTCTTCGTGGTTGTGTTGTACTGTGATAAATATGTTCAGAATAGTATTTTTCACTTTGAAATTGTTTGGAAATAGGCATATTCATGTGTGTGCGTTAATACTTCTTGCAGTCTTATGTTGATATTTGTCTTATTTTCTATAGTGAATTCAAAGATTGTAGGCTCGAATCCCATTGGTGTCGGGTTGGCCATTTTTGTTCTGTACTTAACATCTCTTCAACACGTAATAAATGTACGTAACACGACTTAATAAGTTGAAAGTCGGTTTTGATGAGCAAATTGTGCCTATTTTTAATTAATTTGCTACGAAACGCTAAATTTGAGAAATTTAGATGCTACAAAATGCTAAATTTTAAAATCAAAACTCTAAATCTCTGATTTTTAAATGCTATAAACCACAAACTCTACGTATGGGTTGGTTTTTACCAGTTTTAAAAATGACTGCGGATAATTCACCGAAGTGCGAGCAATAGTTAACGCGAATTATCGGGAGTGCACTGTATCATGATAAGCTCCTTTCTCCTCCTTGGTTATTGATATATCACGTGGATGTAAATATATGAGTAGAGAGCTTTAGGGGACAAAATGTTGTTGAAAATAAGGTCACATACTTTCAAACGGGATGAAGAAAGCTAATTGAAACGACATGTAACTGCACTGAACATCCTATTCAACTATATGAAGGGTCTATTTTGTGTTCTATCAGAACCAAGCTCAGGATATCTTCCTACAATTTGACCAACAGTGATAGCACCAGGACCAGCCAGCCTATTCTATGTTGATCACAACAGGGCTCCTTAACTCATTTTAAATTCATTTCACAACTCACTCGTGCACTTATATGTTGTAAAACGCTTATTTTAAACACTGATGAACCAAAAACCGGTTATGTAATAATATAGTGTGCTGACAGGACTGTTGTGAATAATAATAATAATAATAATAATAATAATAATAATAATAATAATAATAATATTTAATTTTTTAGACAACATACATACCGGCCAACTTTACAAAACCAAAAATCGGGAGAAAGTTTGAAATGAAAATCAGAAGAAACAATTATTGATCAAAACTGCTTATTCTACATGTCTTGTGCAATACAGGAGTACTATAGTATATAAACAACACTTATTTTCTCGTAACCGGACTGTTGCTATATGAGGAACAAGGCTAAAAATTACACATCTCTATTCCCTCACAGGAAGTACATGAGTGAGATGATCAGTCTCTGATAAGCCTTCCAAAAATAGTATGAACTCAGGCTCCATACGTGTGAATCAGTCATGCATCTACATGCCATTACTTAGCAAACGCATAGATTAATACATTGCACCACGCGCCCGTGCGAGTATGCGAAGCGCAATGCTATCATATCAAGTAATAAATTAAAATTCACCGGAATTGTCTCCAAATGGCTTGTAAAAACCAGAGAAAAGTCACTAGTTGCTATCTTTGAAATTCTGTCGCTAAAAAAACCCCCAACCAAATCTACCGCTTAGTTTCTAGAATCGATTAGATTCATGTGAACAAACACAAACATCGCAAGCGAGAATGAGAGATTAACAATCGATACACGCGACACAACATAAAGGACTCAAACATTGCATATTCGCACACATTTCTCGCATTAACAAACTTCGATATTCCATTTGAAAGTGGCCAATGAGCAAAGGACTTCTGGCCACTGGCGTACAAAGCTGAAATGGCTAGATCAGATCACAAATGTTTGCAGTTGACCAAAAAATAAGCTAAAATCAGGAAAGATAATAGAATAATCGGGAGACGGGAAAAACTGTCAAATATCGGGAATCTCCCACCTAAATCAGGAAAGTTTGTAGGTATGAACACAGGATTACTTTAGTCAGGTTAATGGAGGTTTTTCTTCTTTTTGTCAGAATAATACTGTTCCATTCTTCATGAACGTAATTTTTCTTTCTGCCTCTGGAATATTTCTCGCTATTCTCTGCTTGTTTATTTTTGCCTGCAGTTCCGTGTGTTTATCTTTATATATCGTAAGTGTATTTGTCTTGTATTTTAAATCTTCTATTGTAATATGTTACTCTGTCATGTCTTCTCTAAGTTCAGTGATCCATCTAATATTATTCTAATGCTTACATAATTATTTTTTCTACTGATTCTATTTCTGGTGTTCGTATTAGATGCCCTAAGAATGATATTCATTTATTTTTCATTGTGCTAGTCACAGCTTCTATTTCTTTATAAACTGTTTCACTGGAAGCTAGTCTCCAGACTACATTTACTTCATGATTTTTATTAAACAGGTTCTCACTATTCTCCTTTCTAACTTGAGTACTCTATCTATTACAACTGTGTTTGTTGTTCTGGATAATGTTTCACATGCATATGTAATTTGTGGCTGGGTGATTGTCTTGTAGTGTTTCAATTTGGTTGCTACTTAGACACTTATTAGATGTATTCTTGGTAACATGCTGTGCTGAAACCAGTTTATCTATTCTATTTTGTCAGGTTGATTTATTGTTCAGGTTATATGTGATTATTTCATTTAAATATTTGAATTTTTCTACAATTAAATTTCTCGGTCTCCCAGCTTAATTTTGTTTGCAAGCGGAAGTTGAGTTAGCATGGTTTTTTTGTTTTCCAAACTAAATTTTCAAACCAATTTTTTCAAACTATTTCCTGTAAAGATTTTATTTGTTTCGTTTCCTGAATATTGTTGGCCAGAAGAGCTAGATCAGAAAGTCCTAGCTAGACAGTTCAAATGCATGCTATCCTTCTGGGTTCCAATTTTTATATATATTTTCTCTCATAACATAGTCTAGTGCACAGTTAAAGAAGAAGTGACAATTCGTCACACTGTCTTAAACCAGTTGTTACAAAGAATGATTTAGAAGTTCCCCTCTGAACTTAAGTTTAGAAATTGCATTAGGTACAGTAAGTTCGATAAATTTGATTAACTTTGGGCGAAGTTCAAAACGTTCTAAAATTTTTAATGAAGATTGTCTGAGGATTGAGTCGTAAGCTTTCTAGAAATCCATAAACGTTACTGAAAGGGGCATATTTCATTTTCTGTAATATGCCATTACCAGCTTCAAAGTTATTTGTTCAGAGCAGTTTCTCCAAGGTCTGAAGCCTACCTGGTAATAACCTAGGCCCAACTCTCTATCAAAATGTCTTTTAATCTGATTATATAATATCTTAGAGAAAATCTTATACACAATAACAATAATAATAATAATAATAATAATAATAATAATAATAAATATAAAAAACAACAGAACTGCTGTTAAATATTTAATAATGATTGTAACTCTTCCTACAAGACACTACACTGCAGATGCCTATTATAGCTTGTGCACGATAATTACTTACAGATGTACCATTATCACACTTGTAGTCCTAATAGGAAATCATGATGAAAAAAAAAGGAACAAAAACTAAGAATTTTCTTGACATGGTGGTTATTCACTATGAGTAAACTGTATACGGAGTAAGCTGTACATGGAAATAAGCTTCACTTGAGCCGGTGAGATGAGAGCAACTGTGGAGAAGAAAACTCCAAACTTGATCCACAATAAAACAAATAGTATTAAGTAGGAAACTACTCTTGTAAAGGTCCTTGGAACATATACTGCATTAGAAGATCAAATGTATATGTATGGTGTTCATAAATATGTCAGTGAACTTACTTCAGTGTACATGTGAAAAACCATATACTAAAGCATCAATTAACATCACTTGCCACAAAATGGCAAGAGATGACCTGAGAGGCTGACGACCTGGACAGTTGAAACAGAGTAGAAACGGGTAAATGCCCTTAAAACGAATACTACTGATGAAATCAGTTCCACACTATCACCATGTACCAAATCTTGGCAATTTCTTCTCAAAGAACCTCTAAAAAGCCAAGAACAATCACACAGAAGCTAAGAAAATTATTTTATATTCAGGTTATTTGCAAAAAAACATTTGAATTCAAAATGTTCTCAAAATATTAAATTACTAATTAAACACAAACTAAAAGAAGATAACAGATGAGATTGAAGGAGAGAATACCATTATCATTGCAAGAGGGAAACTTAACTCTAAAAATAAGTCAAAATTCATACTTCTCTAACACTGATCAGTAGGTGGAGGGAAAGGTAAACCCACAGAATGAAACAAACAGCATCTAACATGAGTGTGCCAACTACATTTTTTTCTCTCCAAATTATACACTGTGTCTTCTGTCCTTTATGACCAATATTGCACAGTTCTATGACATCTATTTCAATTTCATATAACTGTAAGGAAACAACAAAACCTAACATAAAACATTTCCTAAAGCACCATCCATTAGCAAGAATGTGTAGCAAATTAAGGGAACAAATGGACAAGCAAAATAGCAAAACGAAGTTCAGGACGTGATGGGTTATCCAATGAATATCCAGACTTGGAAAGTCCCTGGTCAAACAGAAAAATGGCGACAAAAGTCTCTACCAACTACCCATTTCTTTCCACATCTGATTTCATAAGCAACCAAAACAATTATTTTTTATTTGGCAGAAATGTATGTAATAAATGACAATATGCATGCCAATTAGTCCTACAAGGAGTTAGCTATTGATGACAAAGATAAGGGTAAAGAGATGCATACATAATAAGGATTGTCTAAATTACTTATCAAGCAGTCGAAAGGTAAACAGGAGGGCACATGTACGTTACTGAATATACTTCAATCAGATGTAAACAACCCCTGCAGTCCAACTATCAGCCTGCTTGGTAAGTGAGATCTTCACTAAATGATTTCTGTGAATTTTAATCAAACTTTTCAGATGTACTAACATTACCTGGGTGGCATAGGTTCCTTGCTAGACAAACCATCTCTTGCCTGCCTGTAGTTATCATCACTATCTGAGCGAAGAGACGTTGACCCTGGTGTATTCTGACTAGGTATGCTGTTACTGCTGACTTCAACAGGTTCCTGCGGGGCTGCCTGGTGGGGGCTTTTGGAATGATTGTGATGTGGATCACCTGCCACTCCAACAGCAGGTACAGGCTGAACTTTCCCAATTGTGGTGCAACTACTGCTAGCACTCTTGGTCACTGCCACATTAGTCCCACCCACTGCAACACCCACAGAACTGCCCACTCCTATGTGGTGATAGGAATGAGAGTTTCCAGAGTGTCTGGTAACGTTCATCACATTGTCCGATAAACTGCCACGGTCACTCACAGGCTGGTTTCTTTTATTCCTGGCCAATAATAGGAGAGCCAGAAATCAGTCTCTATCAATAAACTCATTACAGACATGAAGGGAATGTTGTAAACAGCCCCCACAGTTCCGGAAAAACTGAGCAAAATAAATAAAAATCAATCATTTCTGCTTAATTTGCAAATTTCCCTCGCTAATCAATTCAATTATTAAAATCCACAAAAAACAAACAACTTATTTGTATACCATATCATTGCAGTAACATTAACAAGAGACAATTTCAATTCTTAAAACATTTTCTAAGATATTTTTTTGAAAATAACAAGAGTTGACTTCAGATACAATTAAAAACACATGAAAAAAAAAAAAACCTTTGTGCAACTTTGTTCACCTAAAATCCCAAATTTTAACAGAAAAACAATCTCACACTCAACTCAGCACGAAATTACTCATTCTACTTTCTCAGGAATTCTTAGAAACGGAATGGATAGATACATTACAATTTAAACACATGGCACAATTTAAATCAACAAAACCTACAGAATTGCAAATTACTGTAGGATCAATCACAAAATATGAAGACAAACTGAATGTGTTTCTCCAACAAGAACACTCAGTCTCTTACATATTCATGAAAACTCAAAAGCAATTTGACAAAAATATGAACATTTCTCTCTTCACTTCTAAGAAAAAAAATTAACTTCTTTCTCCCTTCAATATTACAGAAATATAGCAAAATTACACATCTACACTACTGTTTACATGTTCAATCCTTCAGCACACAATAGAATATTTTATTTTTAGTATTGATGACCACACCTCCATATTATGTTTTATGTTCAGGAGGGTTTCAGATTGAACAACTTGAGGCATAAACAAAAATTCCAGTTATACAAGTCACAGGAAAGCAAAACAAAACCTGCTGTTGATTTCAAAAATTTCACATGGGAATTGGTCACAGGTTAGACATCCTAAATATGGGGCGTGGTACCAATTTCATAATCAATATGACCAACGTAAATTTTCCTTACTCCTTTCAACACATACCAACAAATACCATACTACATCATATCAAGATTTGGTACTAATATAGAATTGGTACGTAAATATTTCATGGGAATACAAGTAAGACAATATGAGCCGATTGTAGAAATGATGACTAGTTTTAAGCGTTAGACAACGTCTAAGTTGCACAGGGTCATCCACTGCATAAACAACGTTCAGCCGGTGTTCAACTAGACATCATTTAAAGTTTCAATACTGGTTCGAAAATGGAGATGGAAGTATCATTCACGCAACTCTCCGCCTGTCGCAACCAATGAAATTCCTCTGTGTGTGTGTGCGCGCACGCAGTGCTAGTCAGCTGTTGTCTTCCTACACATTACCTAAATATGGCTATGCATGAGCATGACTTGCCCACAAATAAGAATATCGCTTTCAGTGGAAATTAAATCTTGTGATTGAGTATTATCGACATTAAAGGGACACGCCACCATACGAGAAAGTATAGTTTCGATTATAGTGTTGTTACGGTAAGTGTAATCACAATAGCTTCGGCGAAGGGAAGATGAAACAATAGTACTATGTAACCGAATGATTTGTATGGGCCACGTAGATGAAGCTTGCATTCTGGAAATCATAATTTCGTAAAGCATCATCGGCAGCCCGGAAAATTGTTTTCCGTACTTTCCCTATATTTATACCAGGCAAATACTAGGTCTGTTATGGCCACGGCTCTTCTTCCCCAATCCTTTTCTTTAAATAATAATCACCACCATCATCAATTGCCTTTACCTATCTCATAGTTGCTGAAAACTTATCCCAATTAGTGCAACGATATATATATATATATATAAACCACAAACAGCCTACATTTTAGTTTTCACTATTACATGTGCTTACTTGGCAGTAAATATAACTGAATCCCTCCCAGTCTATGTAAGAGACAGTGCTTCTGACATGTATGTACTCTAAGTAACCTATAATTCCATGGAAATTACCCCATGTATAATAGAATATATATATATATATATATTGCCAAGAATTGTAGTCAAGTGGACAGTTAACGGACTGTCCCTTTGACAGTCTCAAGAAACAAGTCTCTTGAAAAGCGAAATCTTATTTTAAGTTGTACCTCTCCATACATTTCAAATGAATTGCTGTGCGCCTGCAGCTTACTTCAAACTTGTGACTTACGACCTTCTAGCCTCTCGCTGGGCTTCCGAGAATGTGGTCTGTTAGTCCACGCCGTTTACTTACATTATTTCCATGTTCTAAACCAAACACTTGAAGGTTGGGTGTGTCATGTAGATCTACCTCCTCCTTAATATAGCTTACGAGTAAGTAGACTCTCAGCTCCTAGATCCTGTTGAAATTGTGAAATGTATTTGGTCCCTGCAAGTTACCAAGATTCAATAAAACTAAATATTCTCTCCACTCTTAAATATGAATAATTAATTTCATTCAAGTGTCCGAGTGAATCGATTCACAGGAACGGCGAGCTCCTGGCACACGATTCAGCTTTCTCCCAGCGGACAGTGCTGAGTGGCGCACTCACTGGACATTGACGGGGAGCCGAGACAGTGAATCATAGCATATCGAAGGAATCGTGAACGAGCACGGCTCAGTGAGACACAAGACACACGCGGATCTTTATCAGCTCACTGGACACTTGCACAGAGCCAAGCTTCCGCTGCAGCGAGACATACAGTGAGCCATGACACACTGAAAGAATCGTATGCTATAATGGACTCTCGAGCTCAGAACATTTGAAAATAATACCCATTTGAATTCAGTGTCCTCTTCTTACAGGGAGAGTTTAAATAATAGATGGATTTATTTGCAGTGTTAAAAAGGCAGTCAAAACATAATTCTATAGTAGTTAGTAGGTAGGTAGGTAGGTAGGTAGGCTATTAGGTTATACTATTTATTAGTTTAATGAATCTTAGTATTGTAACTTAGTTGACATTTGACAATTAAACTTGACTCTAGCCTGCCCTATGACTATGAGTCATGCTCATGACCACTCAAAAGTACCTGTTTTATATTGGGAAGAACGGCTCAGTATTCTCTCAGTTCATATGTCACATCATTGCACAGGACTTCAATCATATGTTGACAGACGCAATAACTTAACCAACAGTATATTGAATCAGCAGGCTATTGTACATCTCGGGTAGCCTATACAAAATATGAAGATTTAAAAAAGCCTCAGCTGATAGAAAAATACACATTTTCAAAATTGACTGAGCAAGTTGTCCTGCGGTTAGTATCACATACTATGCGCTTGCATTCGGGGGGATGGTGGGTTCGAATCCCACCGTCGGCAGCCGTTAAGATGGTTTTCCGTAGTTTCCCCATTTACACACCAGGAAATGCTGGGACTGTACCTTAATTCAGGCCATGGCTGCTACCTTCCTAATCCTAACCTTTCCCACCCTGTGTCGTCGGAAACCTTCGATGTATTAGAGTGACTAGCATTTTTTTCTAAGAAAGGAGTTCATAGTATGACAACCAGATGGCAGCTGCGAGCAATGAATGCTGTTGCTGCTGTCTTACCAGCACATACTACACAGATGCAGTAGGAGCGGTGACTAATGTGCCGTGAATCGGATCTCTGTATCGATTCAGTAATGTGAACGGAATCAAATGTAAAATGAATCCAATGTCCCATCACTACCCTCCACACCCACAATTCCTTGAGATTAAGGAATATTATAATGTACTTTATGAAGTGTTATAAAACAGAGAAAGGGGATAAGGCCTTTCCTTTTTCCTGCGAGTTATTAAAATAACTATGTAACATACTCTATTTCATAAATACATTCACAGGGAAGAAGCACAATGTTGGGAACAGCCATCGCTTTGTTGCCATCCTTCGTTTTCCTTGTGAGTTGCTCTGGCACATGTACTGCATAATCCGTAAACCTGTGAATCACTGCCAGTTTATCACTGTTGAGAAGTCAACTATTTTTTATCTATGCCTGGTTTTGTTATTCATCTGTTTCTTGAGTGCATTTTATTTTTACAATTTTTTCACAAGCATACGTAATTTTTACCATTCTTTTCGTGGGGCAGTAAGACAGCACTGTACTACCCGGCGTTGTGTGGGCAAATTTTAAAAAGCAATTAATTACATACCCACACCGCCCCGACCGTATATAAATTATCCTTTTATTTTCTTACCCAATTTACCCTTCAATGTCAGTACTGAATTTAGTATGTATCGTAGTTCACAATTGTTGCTGTAAAAACATACGTAATCCCCCTCTAAAACCCCTGTATTCCTGTCTTCATAAAAATAATTTCCCGCTTAGTCCCTTCCCCCTTTTATCTTGAAATTAAATAATGAATTTCACCAATATATGTGCTGCCATTTTCCCCTGATGCCGTTGAGCAGAGCTCTGTAATATGGCAACCTGTTGTCATAAGTGCAGTACTGTTTCCCTCATATGGAATGACCTATAAGTCAACCAGCATATGTATTCGAACAACACTGCAATTTGCTACGGGAACTGGGATCCTAATCCTGAGTTTCTGAACATTTTCACATCTCTGATCTCTCCCGAGAGTTTCCTCTATATATTTATAATTATAATTCCTATTACTATAACATTAATAGTATTCACTCAATTAGGACAGTGGCCATATTGCTCTTTTGGGTAAGCTTTCGTTTTCCTTCATACTTTTGTGTTGTTTTCTGGAGATTTTTGGGTCATTTCATAGGTCACTTTTTGGGCATTTATTAGGTCATCATAAGTCGGGCCCTGCTAATAAGGAACTTCTTACCAATTATTTTGCCATTAACAGCAATAAAAATAACACTGGCAATGCCAATATTCACTTAGGAAGAAAAAGGAAAACAGCAAAAAGTCAACTATACTAGATTTATACCAATTACGCAAAGAGTTGTTTTCAGATATTCACAACTGCAGATTCCTATAGATCATTGAAACAATTTGCCTTGATACAAACTATCGCATAATGTTTTACAGCGGCCTCGTTAAGGAAAATTACTCCAACCTCGCTTCCTTGCTACATCCACAGACAGAAAATTAACCTGACTTCAGATTTGTATATGCATGACTGTGCGTAAGATTCATTTGCGCTAAAGAAAATATCCGCCTATGCAGCAGTGGTAGAGTATATTCCCCAGATCCTATGATCAAACCTGGCAGAGGTAGCACATTTTTGAATGGTGCATGTAAGTCAAATTCTCCCTCTTTGAAAACTAAATGCTCTGAAAGGAAGAGTATCAATGTTACACGGTGTATTGCTGTTCATGACCTAAATTGTTTAACTGATGAGTACACTTATTATTCGAGACATCACCAGTAAGATTTGGGGAAGTAATTACAGTTATAAGCATAGTAGTGTAACAAAATTAATGACAAGAGTAAAAATCGCTGAACATGACAGTGTATCGAGATGTTAAATGTCTTATCGTGGAAGGAATACATCAACAGGAAAAGAAAGTAGAAATAAAGGGTTGCTGGATGAAAAACACCCTTATCTTCACTGTTTTCAACCCTTATTGATTTGTATCAACCATTTACACATTTTCTTGGTTGGGGAAAGTACCACTAACATAAAATATCACCGTCATCAGTGTTGCCAACTCTAGCTGGAGCCTCTTTGAAGTCACTTAGTGGCAGAATTTCAAAGGTAGTGACTAGCGACCTTGCCATTAGGAGAAAATTATGGCAAATTTTAATTTAAGACTGCATAAATTTGGCAAACGATGTAGTCAACACTAGGATTGCGCTTCGCATAATCGCGTGGGTGCGTGATGCAATATGTTAATCTATGCAATTTAAGTTATGGTATCTGAGTGCACGATTCATTCACACATTCGTATTATTTACAGAACAGTTATCTGGCGGATCCTCCCATCAACACTTCCAGTAAGGGAATGGAGAGTGGTAATTTTAATTTCCCTGTAATTAGATTGATGAGGCGATGACATAATTTGGATAACTTTTTATCTGATTATTCCCAAAGCATTCATATTCGATGGCCGCATTATTTGAATGTAGTTTCGAATTAATGATAATGAAAGTAATCAAATGAAACATCTATAACAGAAGAAAATGAAAATAAGCGATTATTTTGTATTCGATTAATATTGTGCCCGGTTACATTTCCCCTTAAAAACGATCGTCACCATAATCTCACTAAAAGTAGGAACTGCACCCACAAGCATGCATTGTGAGTTACCATATACTATTAAACACAAAACATCTTAATTTAATCCAGTAGGATCACCGAAGTAGTTCAATTTCGTGGCCACTTGACATGGAACACGAATTTATTCAGGCTACACACACACACACACACACACACACACACACACACACACACACACACACACACACACACACACACACACACACACACACACACACACACACACACACTCTTGAGACCCTGAGGGAAAAAAATCTGGTCTGTATTCTTTACTAGAGTATTTTCTACTAACATTCATACACATGGAAAATGTGTCAAGAGGATTTACAAAACATCGCTTTTTTCACCTGTGTTACCAGAGCCTGAATTTTGTCTTCTTAGCAAAATATTCATGATATATAAAACACTGAAACACAATACTTCCATTACTCAGATATGTATGATAAAACGATATAAATCAGGTATCAGTAATAGTTGCTATATACTTATAAATCTTGCTGAACACATTACTTGTTGATTTTTAAACTTAATATTCAGTCACATGAATGCCAGTATTAATCTGGGTTAAAGTGAGCAACTACTGAAGATTTTTAAAAAAATCAATTATAACAGTCTTACATTTGACCTTATCAGTACCAGAATCAGATTGTGTTTTATCTCAGCACACAGCCTACATTGCATTGCAGCCAAAATCGAGCTCACTTGGCACAGTGAAAGTGAAGACACCTCAGTAGCAACTATGATTTCACGTGGATGTGAAAATAACCTGGGTGTTTTGTTGTCTTTGTGGGTTGTATATTTCGTGTAAACAAGAAAGAAATGTTACAGTCAATCTTATTTCAGAATTAAAATCAGTAGCCAGGTTAAGCTCCACCCCGTTAGATGTTGTGCTGACACGTAGGAGGTTTGAGGTTAAGGAATCTGTGGTTTATTGACGTGGTAAGCCACGAACAACTGATATGAACTACAGTGCTTCTGACTGAAGACATTCAACAACAACAACAACAATGTTCTATTCTTGTTATATTTTCAATTAGTCTGAGAGAAACATATGCAAGTTTTAAGTGTTTATGAGTGTGGGAGGCAAGAATCATTTTATTATGAAAGGCTACAACACAAGATGAAATATCTAAAGCTCAAAAGGCAATTATGAACAAGAGACAGAGTTTGAAGGATGTTCCACCATTCAACACATTGTAAAATACATTACAATTATAATAAGACCAGTTTCGACTCCCTTGGAGTCATCATCAGTTCCTGTTGAAAACTAATTCAGGGGGAATCTGATAACAATCATCATAATAAGAAAATTTAAAAGTGATAGGCTAGCCTGGAAAAACATCAATGGGTTGCAAAACATTACTTTGAAATGCAACGTATACATGGCAAGCAGCACTTGGAACTTAATATGTTCCTAGTTCTGGCCTAAACTGTCCTGTGTTCATGAACACGTAACACTGGAAACGCATGCACTGCTGAACACGTGGCACGGACACTTATAAATGAAATCTTGGCTCTCTAAGAGCGTTCCTGGACTTGACGGTTCTGTTTCTATCAAAAAAAAAAAAAAAAAAAAAAAAAAACTGGATAAAATACACACACCTTGAAACAAATGTATAAAGACAGAGTTCTGGTCTAGACTATCGCGCGTTCATAGACATGAAAATACTGGAATTTTTTGCACTGGTTGAAAACACACGATATGACCCATCGATATGAAACAATTGGGATTTCAAGTATGTTCCTGGGCTTGACAGTCTTGCCTCCAACTGATTAAACTAGTTGAAACTTATATACATCACATGTACATGTACTTGGCATCTAAAAGCTCTTGGTTTGGTTTCAAAAAATTTGTCATGTGTTCGTGGAATTAGAACCACTGGTCCTGCTACAATCTATTGGAAATAAATGCACAATCGTAGCTGGGAATATACACATTGATTGAAAGTTTATGTACAAATATGAAACACATGGCACTTAAACGTTCTTGGATATGAGTAAAATTGCTGTCGTGTGTCCGTGCAACTCGGCACAGACCAGTCAGGCGGTCTTGCCACACTCAACTGGAATATGTGAACAAACAAAAACCAAACTTGTTAACCATTATGATCACACAATCACAAGAAATGTTTGGTAATCAGCTGAAATTACACATTGGTTTGAGATGCTTAGATTACAGAAAGGTCTTGAGTCTAATTTAGAATTATTACCGTGTGTTTGTGGAACACGGAACTTGATTGTTGCCCGTGATTTAAACATAAGGCATAGTTGAAATGATAATGTGTTAGACATTCAAAATATTTGGAATGCATGAGCATTCAAATGGTTCCTGGAAGGACGGCAAAATATACACGATGAGTGCAACGGCAGGCTCGTTACTGCTACAGGCAATGCAGCCACTGTTGCAGTTCGGAATGTGGTGGACGAAGATCAACGCGTCAGCATTGATGAGATAATGAATCAACTGCCTCCTGGTATGGATAACGGATGCTCCTCTATTGAGACAATCCTGTCAGATGTCTTGCAGTATCGAAAAGTCTGTGCAAGATGGGTCCCACATTTGCTTACTGATGCTCACAAGGAAGAATGGATCAAGGCAGCCTGAGCTTTCCTGCAAATGCTTCAAAGAGAGGCCCGCATTGTCACTGGATATGAAAGCTGGGTGCATTATTCAACTCCAGAAACAGAACGACGAAGCATTGTATGGAAGAAACCTGGCGAACGTGCACCAAAAAAAGGCCAAGACCTCAGCCTTCAGAGATACGAGCTCTAAGCGTCGAACATAATAACAATTTTTTTTTTTTTTTTTCCACTGTAACTTACTCACTGGCATACTGTTTGTAGTAAGTTTCTGGAATCCTGTATCACGTAAATTAGACCTACATTGACTATTAAAGGTTATGTTGAACTCGAGAATATGGTTTCGAATGTATCAATTCCCAACAGTTCTCCACAGCATTACACGTTCAATATTGCCAGTCACTAATCACAAGAAGATTGAAGAGTATGAAATTTTGGTTTATTCATGACCTAGAGCTCAGCTGAAAAGTTTGCATGCTGCACAAGCCTGTGGGAAATGATACAAACTTAAATGTTACACTACGCAAATAAAAGAACTGCTGTTTTCAGAAAGGATATACAATCGAAAAGAGTGAAAAACAAATATCTAACCCTGGACATAATGTAGATATTTTACAAGTAAGAACATTTGACGAAACTTGTTCCCTCTTCAAGTAGAGCCGTCGAAATGCGTTGTCTCCTTCCAGTTGTTGTGGCCACTCTCCGATTTATGACTTCCGAGGATTCCTTAAATAATATCAACTGAATGCGATGCTAAGATAATCCCTTGCGCAAGTTCACCACTCATGGCTTTCCCATCGCAGTACTTTCTCAAATTATCATGAATTTTTTAAAATTTGGGTGGCTATTTCTAGCCGAGTGCACCCCTTGTAAGGCAGACCCTTCGATGAGGGTGGGCGGCATCTACCATGTGTAGGTAACTGCGTGTAATTGTGGTGGAGGATAGTGTTGTGTGTGGTGTGCTAGTTCAAGGGATGTTCGGGATAGCACAAAAACACCCAGCCCCCGGGCCATTGGAATTAACCAATTAAGGTTAAAATCCCCGACCTGGCCGGGAATCGAACTCTGTACCCTCTGAACCAAAGGCCAGTACGCTGACCATTCAGATAACTAGTCGGACATTATCGCAATCTGACATTAATATCAAGATCCATAGGTATTTCATAGCGGTCCTTTCGCGAGATACATTTCCTTGAAAAATGCTCAATCGAGGATTTAGCGTTGAGAGGACAAATTTCTGGATGGTTAGTCTGGGAAATAGTTCGAAAGAATAACACAGAATTTTTACAACGTGATTTACGGAAGATGTTCCCAGGTACGCTCGATAGGGTTCATATCGGGGCTCATGGGTGGCCATGGCAGTCGTTGGACCTCCGCTGCATGTTCCTGGAACCATTCCCGGGTGACGTGGGAGCGATGTGGCGGCGCGTTATCTTGAAATACCGCAGAACCGTCTGGGCGCTGGAAGGCCAAAAATGGGTGGAAATGGTCTCCGAGCAGCTCAACATATCGCGTACCATTCAAAGTCTCTTCCAGAACAACTAGGGGGCCCATTCCATACCACGAAAATGCACCCCAGACCATAAGAGACACCAGCGCCCTGGACCACACCTTCGAGGCAGGCGGGATCCATCGCTTCATGTGGTCTGCGCAATACACGGTGCCTCCCATCGGCATGGTGCAGTTGAAATCGTGATTCGTCTGAACATATCACGTTACGCCATTGTTTTAGTGTCCATCCCTGGTGACTGGCGACAAATGCACGTCGTCGTGCCCGATGACGTTGGGTTAACAGTGGCACCCATGTGTGGCGCCTGCTCCCATACCCCATAGAACCCATGTTCCTACACATTGTCCACTGGAAGATGTGTCTAGCACGGCCTGTGCTGAACTGAGCTGTGATTTGTTGCACGGTTGCCCGTCTGTCACTACTGACAATCCATCTCAAATGTCACCGGTCACAGTCATCGAGGGTGGCGGGACGGCCGGTCGTTCGTCTGTTGTGGACGGTGACACCCGCATTCAATAATTCACGATACACCCTGGACATGATTGATCGTGCGAAGCCAAATTCCCGCACCACTTCCGAAATCGCACTTCCCGTCCGTCGGGCACCGACCACCATACCCCGTTCGAACGGTGTCGGCTCACGGCGATGTTCCATGAAACACCTGTCGCATGCACAGCCACTGCTCACAAGGTCTCCTATACAACTGCCGTTGGCAAAGAGGGCGTGTGATGTGCAGACAACACACCTGCGCATCAGTGCTCCGCTATCCCATGACATTTGCTCAATCAGTGTATGTTTCTAATCATGTAATCCCTATCCGTAACAAATTTTGACGGAAGATGTTTGCAAACCTAATCCATGGCAAACCTCTGCACTTAAAAATAGGCTGTATCCACGCCCAAGATTCCGTACAAAACCACCATCGACTCCAAGTGGAACTCGTTTAATACGCCTCAATATGTAAAGCAAACCCGAGTTAAGCTGCGCCTGAACCATAACCTGCTTACAGACATTAATGCGGGTACAATATCTTATAAGTTATTCAAAATTAGTGAACATTCCAAATTAAATTCAGTGCATATTACACTAATGAAAGGAGTTCTAAAAGGAGTTAATTGATATGACAGTGCATCTATTAACAATTTTGTGCTAAACCTGACTATGACAATTGGAACTCTTTCTACCATTCACTTGAATGCTGAATACCAGAATCTCTTACTAGTGCAGCCTACATGAATATTAATAAATGCAAGACGTGAATTAATGAGGCACTTGGAAACATCTCATAAACTTACCACTTTGTACCAGAACAGCTGATGACCTCAGGATCCCTTGAAAAATCAAAAATGATCAAAATTCTTTCAGGGGGGGCACACTGGGGGGTTTCAAAATTGGGTCTCGGCATAAGAACACAGTCAGATATATTAATCCAAAGCGATAACGTATAGGTCTCATGGGCTTATAAATTTTCCTGTAAGTCCTAATTTTTACCCCCCCCCCCCAACCAAATAAAAATGGCGGCACAATGTGCCAGACCAGCTAGAAAATTGAAATTTTGAAAAATTATAGCTCTTAGCCTTTATTTAACGGAAAATACGAAGATGTTTATATTTTTCACATTTTATCCCCGAAAAATATCAAAATAAGGGGACAATTTTAATAACGATGCAGATCTTTGTTTTGAGGTATTTAGTGGCTACACTGTTAAGACGAAGCACAGAACAGATGGCACATCTTCGTTCAATTTGGAGTGATCTACAAATTTCGTCCTAAAACTTTGTCGTATCTCTCTCCCTTATACGTTAGATTTGGCTGTATTTCTCCAGTCTGTGTAAAATTTGTGCTTTTTACACGTGTATTTCATATTTTGACATACTTATAGTAAAGATAGAATCATCAGATCCGGCGTAAACATTGTCCCACAGTCGCCATATGTGAACCAAATTCTGTATTTCTAGCCGTCTCAAATATCCGGAAAGTAATGCAGTGTGCAAAATCTGTATCCAAGGTTAGCCATATTCAACGTCTCTAACTATTTAATAATAATGTTATTTGCTGTATGTCCCTTTAACTACTAAGGTTTTCAGAGACGCCAAGGTGCCAGAATTTAGTCCTGCAGGAGTTCTTTAAAGTGTCAGTAAATCTACTAACATGAGGCTGTCGTATCTGAGCACCTTCAAATACGACCGGACCGAGCCACGATCGAACCTGCCAAGTTGGGGTAAGAAGACCAGCGCCTCAACCGTCTGAGCCATTCAGCCCGGCCCTAACTCGATCTAATCCACAAATAGAGGAGATAGGAGAAACTGTCACATGGTCTACCATGTACATCGCTAAAAGAGGCGTTTTATGGTGCAATACATTTGTTGATATGACATACTGTTAAGCAGAGGTCACTCTTTAAATGAATGTTTGCAATATTGTAAATGTGCATGTACTTATGTATATCGATCTATATGCACTGAAGTCAATTTGTAGCGATCTAAAAAGGGTGTATCTGGAATTATCAATACTCCCCAGATCCACCTTGAGTGGAAGTAGGGCAAGGGTACTTCTCAAACTCCTGTGTAACTGGCATTAGAAAGTAGGCATACCATATTCCCTTCTCGATTTGACTGGCAGAACTTTACAAACGAAATTTAGACTGCCAGAAGGCAAGAGGGCATGCTACTCTGATCAAAACACCCCTATCTGACTCTGGCAGTAGGCAAATTGAGCCTGCCATTATCACAACTCCATAACTCGCACAGGAAAGAATGCACAGGGTGGGGGTTTGATAATTCTAAAGGAATGGCAATTTAATAAAATCTCACTCACCGTGTGCAGAGTGATTTATATAGAAATCCGTATACAATATAGAATACCATAGCAAAGCAGGGATACATTTGCTATTCAAAGATATAAATTTCATTTTGTTTCTGTATAGAACTGAGATCACAGAGATAAGTTTTAGTAAGGTTCAACCTTTTCAATACAAATTACAAGTCGTGTGAGATGTTATCTACAACATTTATTCAACAGTAGTACCAGTTTCGACATATACAAATGTCATGATCAGCCTAAATCACACAAATTGAGCAAGTACATATTAATTAAAATTGCTGTGGTGGCATGTATAGATACACGACATAATACACTATTTTTCACCAAATATATACACTGATTAAAATTTTCAACATGCTTTAGCTGTACCATCAAACTTTTCTAATTTTTTTTTCAAACACTCTGAACGTGTGGAAGTCCTTGAATGTTTTTTTGTGTTAAAATTAAAATTATGTACTCATAGAAAATACATAATAATCTGATACTGCTGATCTGTTTACATACAAATGCTTAAATCATCACACGCCATTTTACAGTTGCGTTTAAAATCTTTTAGAGATTGTCTGTCAACTCATTACAACCGCTTGTTACTCAAATGTCGTTCAAGTAAGAACAGAAATTTGGTCGATAACACATTACTCGTATTATGGAGCTTGTGGAGCTTTCAATGAATTGAGAGACAATCGCTAAAAGATTTTAAATGCAACTGTAAAGTGACATGTGAACATTTAAGCATTTGTATGTAAACAGATCAGCAAGATCAGATTATTATGTATTTGCTATGAGTACATATCACTTTAATTTTAACACACAGTAACAAAAAACTTTTAAAGACACCTTCCGAGTGTGGAAAAAAAAAAGATTAGAAAAGGTCGATTGTACAGCTAAAGAATATTAAAAATTTTAATAAATGTATTTGCTGAAAAAAGGTATATGATGATGTGTATCCCTACATGTCACCACAGCAATTTTATTTAATATGTACTTGCTCAATTTGTGTGATTTAGGCTGATATCTGTATATGTCGAAACTGGAACCACTATTGAATAAATTTTGTATATAACATCTTATGCAACTTTTAGTTTGTATTGAAAAGGTTGAACCCAACTAAAACTTGTCTCTGTGATACATTTGCTAGTCATAAATAGTTCTTACGTTTTGTATTGTTTTCATGCGTTCCCATTATCCTGCATATCGTGCACATTTATTAGTCTGTTTACTGACAGTTGCAAAACCTTTGTATTAGATGGCAGGTATTCATGCAAATTTTCTGGGGCACCTTATCAAAAGGAAATCCGAGGCTACCGGTTGGATAGATAGTTCTGACACTACAAAGAATGATCAGAACATATATCATAGTGAATGTAGCAGCATCAATAATAAAGATGATCCCGAGTGGAATGGAAGCTGCAAGTACAACTATTGTTGATGTACTCGTGTGTAATGCTATGTAGCAATAGAAAAACATAACCGAAGAGGTTCAGAAAGTTATATTTATTGCAGAGAATGAAGCTGGGGAGGTTTGCTTCCTTGAAAATAAAACTGAACGAATTTTGTGTATTTAGCGAGACAGTATGTTTTCTGTACAACTGTTGACTTTTAAGGTTATTGTAAAAAAATTTGTACAATATTAAGCAAGCCACACCGTGATGTAGTTCTTAATCAAACTTTTAACAAAAAACACTAGATGTTTTGGTATAGTTCTTTTCTTAAAAGGTTGGTAAGCTGAGGGCCGAGGAGAAAAGCCACGTACTACAGCAATTTCAAATGGTACTGCAAACCTGTTTCAGAATAAAAGCTACGAGAATACAGAAATCAATAACTGCCATAAAATTTGTTTACTTCAACCATACGAAAGTACTAATTTCTTCTTTCCTTTAAAAAAAAAAAAAAACATACCAATTGTAAAATTTCCTGTTTGCAATCTAGTTCACACACAAATTGTTCCATTGCCACAATCTCTGTACGACAGAGTAGGTAATTTGTTGCAACTGGCAGTCATGATATAAACCTATAGCTCATTTCACGTTAAGAAAACACTATTGCTCTTATGGGCCTACAAGGAGTAAACACACCCCCTCTTAGATACACATAATTCCTCGTGATTAACGAACATTATACTGTACTTTGTAATGTATTATGAAAGATATATAAAAAGGACGAGGCACTTTTGCCTGCAAGTTATTAAAATAACTACATATTATTTTCTTTTTTATAAATACGTTTGTAGGGAGGAAGCACAATGCCGGGAACAGCCATCCCTTCATTGCCTTTCTTCATTTTCCTTATGTGTTGCTCTGGTACAAGCATCGTGTACTCCCTCACTATGTGAACCACCGCACGGGCAACTCACTTATATAGTGGAGACATCTACAGTACGTATTTGTTGTATGTTTGTTTTTAGGCTTTAAATCGGTGTGTAATTGACTTGTGTTGAGTGAGAGTTTTGCGATAAGCCTACGTGTGTGATTTTTCTGTAACATTAATACTGTGATCTTTTGTAGAATCATCTACACTATTTATTTGTTGCGCCTGTTCTTAGCCTTTATTGCCTGGAGAGATTTATTAAATGCAATCAAACGCATCCCTCACCCCTCGAGCTCATAAAAAATATTTGTCTATTTTCTCCTCCAGTTTGTCTTACACCTCAATGCTGAGGTTTTTTACGTGCCGTAGTTTACCTCTGATTCTGTACAAACAAAAAATAGCCCCTGTAAACTCCCCGTCCCCTTTAGTTCAAAAAATTATTTGCAGCTTAATTTCTTCCGCTTCTTGTCTTGAACTTAAATAATGAATTTCACAAGTTTATGTGCCACCGTTTTCCCGTGATGCTGTTGAGCAGAGCCGTTCCATGTGGCAACCCTGTTGTCATAAGAGCAATACAGTTTTCTTAACATGGAATGAGCTGTAGAATTTGCAATTTTCTCCCACTTGACTAATTCAAATCAAGCAGAATTAATGTATGATCAACTACTGTTACACGACATGTGATAAAATACGCTTGGCTTTAACACAGTGAGAGTCAAGGAAGAATATATTGAATCTTGTAAGGGTTTCTTATGTTGAGAAGTAAGAAATAAATTTCATTGTTGACTCAATTTCAATTTAAAGCTGCTCAGTAGGCCGAACACTAATTCCAACCTACAACACTATGAACTACAAGGGGCACTAGGAAAGTTTTGCAACAGACAAAAACGGATGGCTGGACACCCCTCTTATGGTGAGGAATGAAAACTAGTCTAGAAGACTGCAAGGCGCGACCTTCACACCAGTTGTTACCAAGCAGTGGGATATAAAGCAAGTTAAGATGTTAGTGTGGTCTAAAGGTGAATATCGCAGAATTAACCGCTACAATTTTGCGCGTGGATTAACTGTTGGTTGACCAGTGCCTGGAGGAAATGACTCCTGTGCTGAGGAAAGACTGTCCACATCGGACAACAATTTTCCACTGGTACAAAGAGTTCCAGAGGGAAAATTTTGGGGTTGAAGATGATCCTCGTTCTGGAAGACCGTCTGAATCAGTGACTGAGGAAAACATTGAAGCTGTGAGGAAAATGCTGCAGCAGGAGAGGTGGCTGACATATCGGCAGGTAGCAGAGACCCTCAACATCCCTGCACCAGCTATTCATTATATTCTATATGACCATCTCTATGTTAAAAAGGTTTGTTCCCTTTGGGTGCCCCATTAATTTTCAGAGGAACAAGGGGCACATCGAGTAAATTGCTGCCGATAAATGCTAAAACAGCTTTGATAATGGGACTTCGCGCAACGTCAATAGCATCATTACACGTGACGAAACTTTGCTTTATTATTAAGATGTCCCAACAAAATCCCAGAACAAAGTGTGGCTGTTTGAAGATGAGGGTACTCCCGTGACTGTGAGAAAGTCAAGGTCAGTGAAGAAAAGGATAGCAGTTTCTTCACTAAACAGGGCATCCTGACTCGGGTTGTGCCAGAAACACAAAGGACTGCGAAGTGGTACAATGAGACTTGTCTTCCTCAGGTCATCCAGGCTCTCAAGCAGCTCCGTCCAAGGTCACAGCTCAACACTTGGCTCTCGCATCACGACAATGCTACCGCACATCGTGCTAATGTAACAATGGATTTTCTTGCCAGATCAGGGTTGTCTGGGCTTGATCACCCTCCATACAGTCCTTATCTTGCCCCATGTGACTTCGTACTCTTCCCAGAAGTGAAGATGAAGCAGAAAGGGCAGCGTTTTGCATTCGACGAGGAGCTTCTGGCAGCATGAGATCAAGAGTGTGAAAATGTAACCGAAGAAAAGTGGCAGAGTTGGTTCAGTGACTGGTATCGACGTATGGAGAAGTGTGCTGAGTTTGGTGGAAATTATTTTGAAAAAGTCTAAAGCGTTCACTCACATTGCAAAACTTTCTTAGTGCCCTTTGTATCTATCAAGAAAAACACAGTATTAAACAAAGAATGGTACATCTTATTCTTGTAAAGATCACCAGATTCTATCAAATGACGTGTGTTGTGAAATTAATGAAGATTATATTGAAATGTAGGAACACTTCGGTGTACATTCTATTTATACCCTTTAATACTGTAAAGATAGAACTTGGTGAAATGTTCCAGTACTATTACTTACTCTCCTCACTAGTCCAGCAAAGAGTGCAATGCGGTATAAAACCGTCATTGGCATGAGGCCAGCTGCTATTTTATAATTTTCTATTATGTCATGCTCCACTGATGTCAACAGTTACTTTGAATTGTACTTTTAGCTTAATTATCATTATTACAAGCTATATGAACTGTTTTGGAAATTATACAGGGGTTGTTTATTAGAGCATTTAATGGATTGGGTAGTTTAGCGGTAATTTTAGTTTACATTATTTCCTGTTGCCGTCAAAGCTATTTGTGGTAGTGTATTGTTTTATCATCTTCCTAACTGCAGAGTATTATTATTATTATTATTATTATTATTGATTTTTGGGTTGGTGTTTGGTATAAGGGAGTACATGTTAATTAATGATTGCGATGAAATGTAGGTATGAAACTCAATTAAAGAGTATCCTTTAACATTTTTTTTTTTTTTTCAGTGACATATAATACCCTAATATAAGTCTAATGGGTAAGACCCTGCATAAATTCAGAAAATTTGCTATAGACAGGAATATCCTAATTCACCTTCCAGATATTAAAGCCAGAGCAACCTCCTATGGGATTCATTAAGCACGCCAACTCCCTGTCGAACACCCAGTGTTCTCCCCAGAAAGTTTTGTTAGCTGGGTGCCAGGAATGAGTAGCCGGGCGGGGAATACTACGTAAAAAATAAATATGTTAAAATTTCAACTTATTCCCCTCAGGCCATTAACAATAATATTACACAGGTTAAAATAAACTGCAAAAAATGAACTATTTTAGTGTTATCACGAAGAAGACGTAACATAGCAGTTTGAGTTTCTAATGTTCTACTGCTCGTTCATAATCACTCGGTTGCTGTGGAGAGCCAGACGGGTTTGTTACGTCCTGCGGAATCGAGTGCCTGCATGCAATTCCACATTAATCCAGACACCGCTCGTGCACGACACTACGTGATGAGCTAAACTCCAATGTAACAAGCGCAATTAAGCTGACAATAATGAAAATTTTTCGTTTAAATAGACAGTTTTAGAGTGTGTACATTTTAATTTGGAACACATGACTAAAATATGCGTAGCCTCTGTATGTCAGGTGGCAGCGTGCGGGCCTCTCACCGCTGGGTTCCGTGGTTCAAATCCCAGTCACTCCATGCAAGATTTGTGCTGGACAAAGCGGAAGTGGGACAGGTTTTTCTCTGGGAATTCCAGTTTTCCCTGTCATCTTTCATTCCAGGAACACTCGCCACTATCATTTCATTTCATCTGTCAGTCACTAATCATTGCCCTAGAAGAGTGCGACAGGCTTCATTCATTCCATCCCTGACCCTGTCACTGACTGGAAAACAGGTTGTAGGTTTTCAATGACATATTTATTAATATTATGTAAACAGAGTGAGTTGCGAGCACGCAGCTGTGACCTTGCATTCGGGAAATAGTGGGTTCGAACTCCACTGTCGGCAGAACTGAAGATGGTTTCCGTGGTTTGCCATTTTCACACCAGGTAAATGCTGGGGCTGTACGTTAATTAAGACCACGGCCAATTTTTTTGCACTCCTACCACATTCCTATCCCATCACTGCCATAAGACCTATCTGTATCAGTGCGACGTAAAGCAACTTGAAATATTATGTAACTAGCAGATATCTAGGCTATGATAGCTGGACGGTCAGTGAAAACGGCATTAGAAAGGTCCTAGTGAGAACACTGCAAACACCAGTATGAATTTCAAATGGTTTAGAGATTTCATTTCTCAACCTTACTTTAGACTGTGTTTCTCAGAGTGACCACAAAAAGGTTAACAAGTTTCTGATGTAGACCAAACTCAGTAAGGACATGTAGTAATGATTCACAATGAATAGTGTCACAAGGCTTTTGAAAATCAGCAAAAGTGATGACTATTTCCTCCTAATGCGTTTATGTTTTATGATCCACCTGAGACTGATAATTTGTTCTGTAACTTTGCCCTGGACAAAAACAACCCTGATATTCACCCAATTCACTATAAAGCTGCTCATGGATTCTGGATTATAGGATCTTAGAGCAAATTTTATAGGTGATATCTAGCAAAGAAATTCCTCAATAATTACTGCGATCTAACCTGTCACCATGTTTATGTATTGGGTGTATAACTGTCTTTATTCCAAATATCAAGAACATGTTAATGTAGATTTTGTATAGTCTGTATATTCGCATTCTTTCAGAGTTCCGCTACTAGTTGATTTTCTTCTGCTGCTTTAAAATTTTTCAGTGAATCAATAGATGCACTTCATCATAAACCGGTTGTATGACCTTCTCCAAAGATGTTTTATTTCTGGGAAATAGATCAAATTCCAAATATGTCATGTTTATCACTATTAGTGATGATTTAAAGTATTCAGCCAAAATTATTGCATTGTCATGATCATTATGGGCCACATTTCCATTCTTATCTTTCATCAGAAGAGTAAGAGGAGTAGAATATTTTTGGTACTGTTTAAATGTCCTATAATAGTCTGTTTTATTTCAACTAAAAGCTTAATCAACAGTTTTTTAATGTTAGTTCTGATAATTTAAACTCTCCTGATATCTTTAGCAGTTAGTGGTCTAGCATTGATTAGTTGTTCTCGAGAGATTTCTAATTTTTGTTGTTGATCATTCAACCAAGCTTTATGCTGGTGTCGTACTGCTGCATCACACTCTTCATTCCACCAAGCAAAAGCAGGTCTTTCTCGTTTTTTCAATGGGAGCAACTTACTTAGCTATGGCTTTTAGTTTTTATTATTATTATTATTATTATTATTATTATTATTATTATTATCATTATCATCAGTAACAACAATGTACTAGATTAAATGGAGGCAGAATAACCCCGTGATATCTCAGTACGGTAATGCACGTGAACGAATAAAATAGTCACTTTATCACCAACAAGTTAATGAAATATGCAGATGGAGAACAACCTCAAGCAATGTTCCGTATGCGCGTGCAACTACCTCAGGCAACTAGTTGCCCACGGCTAATACAGTAGGTTACATTTACTGCAACGCCCTGTCAGGCATTTGAGCAACTACGAGTCACCAGAGCAACTTTGATGACTGGTATATTCAACACCAATTATCACAAATGAACAGATATCCCCCTCCCCAATGAATGGATGAATTATCACTTTTGATGAAGATTTAGGATTAATACTGGACAAAAACATCGACTGGACAGAACACATAACAGCTGTATGCCAATGAGTACTTTACTCCACTCAACAGAATTAACCCTTTCCCACCCACATTTTCAACCCGCTTATAGCCAGATTTTAACCTATTATGTAGGAAAAATTGAAGCAGAGTACACTGTTTCAGAAAAGTTAAATATTATAAAAACTGTTGATCACAATGTATTCATATTTTAAATAATATTAGAAAACATACCATCACATCCATTTCCGTATTCATTGAGTCATAAGGTTGTTGGTTCAACCCCCCCCCCCCCCCCATAATTGTGGTACTCGACACAAAGGTGAGCTCTATTTGTCACATTCTCATGTTGTATGAATCCCTCTAAACCAATAACCGTGCTATTCTGGAAGTGGAATGTATACTGTATATCTGCTTCTATTTCCCCTGAGCAAGTGTCTTCACATTCTGAATCTAGTTTCCAGAATGTGCCTGTTTGAATGCGTCATTGATATATATGCAAGTGGCAATCTCACTGAATAGTTTGTCAAAAATAATATATTTCTCGTAATACTCTTTCGAAATTATGGACCGGTTCAACATCATCCATATAATCATTCGGTGTAACAAAGCGAAATATTTGTGTTAACTGAAATGCCGTGGCATCGCAATCAGGTCCGAATTCTTACACTTCTTATCACTTACATCACTGTTATCACTAAAATTATCTTCGTTGATATGTTATTCCCTCACTAAAAATTCACCTCCACCCCTACTCAACGATTCTGTGTCACTTTCGTCGCCTATATTCAGCTCAGTTTCAATATCCACAGTATTTAATCCCGCCATGTTTACGAACGAAACAGCTGTCCCGCGCTCGCGGAAGTTTAAGACCGTTTCCTAGGCGACGTCAAGACAGATTATCGCTCTTCTTTCATTTCTGAAGCTTTATAGATCGTACTGCGTGTTCACAAATGCCTCGTAAACACTTCAAAGCCGAAGAAAACAAAACACTATCGCATAGCTCGCGTAAGTGTGCAGATAATGCAGCCGGGCGCTAAGGACCGGAAGGCAAAGTGAAGAGTCAGGCAAAGTGAAGAGTCAGGCGCTAAGGGCAGGAAAGGGTTAAATATTTACTACCTTTCAAGGTCAAAAAACTGTAGGGTTTAACAACTAAAAATGCCTCCGACTACTGTGACGTGTACGGCAGAATAAATAGTGTCCTCTCTACAAGACATCACAGCGCTCAGAATGCATGTGTCCGCCTTATACTGAACATTCAAAAATGTCATTATAAAACTCCTGCATTCCATGAGCTAAATTGGCTTAAACTAGACCAAGATCATAGCTATCAATCATTGCTTCTACTCCTCAAAATAATATACAGGCAGAGAACCACCCTCTAATATAACAAACCTCAAAATACCAGATCACAGATCCACACCCTACATTTTTTTTTCAGTACAATTTCAACATGGACTTCATCTGAAATGGTATTTAAATAGGAATGTAGGCAGGAGTACTTTTACAGATAAAGTTGAATGTTTTACACGAATTCTGTTTTCCTCTTTTGTTATTTCCTTCTGTGTGTCATTTTAAGTTTACACAACTTTTCTTAATGCATTAGGACAATTGTCTTTATGGGCCAATGACCTAGCTGTTAGGCCCCTTTAAACAACAAATATCATCATCAATTGTCTTTATTTTGGGTTATTTTATTTATATATATATATCTTTCTTCTTTCCTTTAATGAGTTTTTATAACTACTGTATGTGTAAAATGAAGTATGTGTGCACAAAATAAGTCTTGTTGTATATGTTACACTGTATGTACATTGCAAGACATGGTTGGGCAGAAAAGCAGGCTTTATAGCCAGAGTCGTGCCATGTAATTAAAGGAATAATAATAATAATAATAATAATTAGAAGAAGATCAAGAAGAAAAGTACAATCAAAAGTAACCAATGACATCACTGGAGCATGACCTAACGGAAAGTAACCAACGAACTAGCCAGCAGGCCTTACACTAATGACAGAGCATCACACCAGATTGCACTCTTTGTTGGATTAGCAAGGACAGAGGACGTACCGCCTGCTGGACCTATGATAAATTGTAACATTCAACTATTAAAGAGTATAAATGTAATGTAAACAAATATCTTAAGTTTCTAAACAATTTTCGTCAATTAAAAATAACTTATTTGATAGAATCATCATGTTCCTCCAAGAACAGAACATGGTATTCTTTATTTAGTAGTTTTTCTTTTACAGGTAGTTTATAGTAACAGAGGTCGTAAAGTGTGTCGCAGAGAGTGAAAGCTTTGAAGATACATTACGTGACTGGCTCTGAGATTACGATGCAATATATTACGTGTCAAACTTCCGAGTGTCATATCTTTGTTTCTTTGTCTTTGAGTAATGCTGAAATACACATTGTATCTGCCATCTATTGGATATGGTACTTTTAGAGACACTGACTCGTATCCTCATGGGAAATGCTGCAAACTCATGTTTATGTATGTGAATATTTTCATTTTCAATTGCCAACGAACGTGAGGAAGTGTTTGAAATTTTAATGAATGATTGAAATGAGAGTTCTGATTCTGCCCAAAGAGATGCAATTGTTCACTAATTCCCTCCTGAAAGTATCATAATCGAACGTGATGAAGTAATAGTGACAAAGAAGAATTACAACCACCACCTCTGAAGATAAGAGAAACTTGTACCATGCATAGTTCATGGAAAGTAATTATACACGAATTCCTTCCCGAGTCCAAGTACTAAAATGGACTGATGTAATTGTGAAATTGATGCACTTATTTTTAGGAATTATTATATTAATGGGTAATGTAAACTAACATATGACAAAAGAATAAATAACCATACTGGTTCACTGAGCCACACATTTACATTTCCTTGGCTCATGGTCTAATTGCTAGAAAGCAATCTACAACTCTTTGATTTCAATGATAACAGTTCCTAACCCGAGAACTCAACAAATCAGCTGAAAAATAGACGCAGAATAATTGACCACTTTTACGATTTTTACAACATTTTGAGGAATACCAAACAAACATTTTAAACGATGAACACTGTGCGATTTAATGTTTTTTCACATTTTTCATGAATAACTATATTTGCCCCTATCTCTTGTCAGTTGGAGAAGGGGAAATGATGGTAATCGTGACAAATTACACCACTTGAAAATTAACAATGTGCCTATACAGTAATTTACAGTGTGGTTTATTTACGAATGAGAAAAAAACCCAAGTTGTGTGTTATATCAGTGTTTCAAAAACCTGCCTCTCACAAGATCAGGGAAAACTTAAGGCATGAGAACGAGTACAAATCTCTGAACTCCCACGAGGACAAAAATTCCTCTCTACACAGATGTTCTAGTTAATGATTTGTCAATTAACATCATCCACAAAAGAAATTGCAATAATTCAGCATTCACTTCTAAAATCATTCACTTCAGAAGAAAGGCACTGTAATAACTAGACAGCAGAAGTTTAGGCTCCAAAACGTAATGTTATAAGCAACTAAAATAGGCTCCTTAACTAGAGCCTACTATATTTGGGCACTAAAATGAATAACAGGCAATATATATCAAGAAAACGTTAAAACAGTGATGCAAACAACCTTAATTTTTATGTGCAATATCAGTATTAACACATTGCTGACCGGATGCTTGAGCTTGTCACATACCCTGTGGACCGGACATTTTTCTACTAAGCATACTAGGGTGCACTTTATTATTAAAATGTACATAAATATTAAACCAGTCAATATTTTATCTTTAAAGTTGGTATGGGTACTCTCTCCAATGCCCCTAGTAGTAGTTGATCATCCTTTACAAAACCATCTTAAGCATCAATTCCTAACACATCATTAATGTTTACATGTTTACATCGTTGTCGTCAGAATCACTTGAATAAATAAGTACACTAGGTAAATTACGGCCTGTGGAGGCTTGAATATCACTTCCACTATCACTCTCACATTCAGTTTCCACTAATTCATTAGACTATTTCCATTTGAACGATCATCGGCATATGTTTCTTCTAAAATATCGTCCTCAGCTAACACCATATTCCGCGGGCGCTCCATCTTGTTATTGACTGAACCGGCAGAAAGAAAGTCGACGTTTCGAAACTAAATCAAAGAATAAAAGAGGCCATGAATAAAATAAAAGTGGCAGATATACACCTACGATTTATTCTACTCAATGTGCACGTCCGAAATAGTTCAAGATGTGGTCAAGAGACGTCACACGAAGACTGAAAACAATGTCATGAAGAAAACAGATTTCTCGGGGCCCGTCACCTGCTGGCAAGCGTACTACGAGATTTCTTGGGGCCTGTCACCCTTGTGTTAAAAGAAACCAAATACATTTCACAATCTGCACATATAGGCATAACTCACAATTACAGACTGAGGTTAAACATGTCCGTAGTTCGTTCGCTCCACAGTAAATAATAAGCACTTTCTCTAAATTGTCCATGGAAAAGTTATGGCGTTTGTCACTAAGTATTAATTTGTACACTGAGAAAGAGCGTTGAACGTCAACTGAAGACACAGGTCAAGTTTTTGATATGATGAACTAGGATTTCACTTTCACTTTTAATGATTTTATTTTCGGCATTACGTTTACTTCAAGTGAACACGGTGAGCTCTAAAGACTAACACGTACCGGATGTGCAGCTGTTGTTCTAGTGAAAGATGAAATTCCAAGATTTTACAAGGTTTTATTCATAAAGGTAAAGAGACCGGGACATCACTAATTGCTGGGCTTACCAAAGCTGGGAAGGAGGAAGGGGTTGCTAACTATCCTTGCAGTGTTTAACGGTACAGGCTCATAATAATCATAGTTGACCTGTAAGATACAGGCTCTTTAAACATAATGGAAGAGTACGCCATTATCATGAATAGTGTAAAATACATATAATAAAAAGGAAATTCAAATCTAACAAACAAACAAACAAACAAAAAAAAAAAAAAAAACCCTCAACCTGGAAAATTGTCACTCAAACTAGACTTAAGAATGGAAAATGGGTGTTAACGTCAAAATAGGCATTCTTAGGCATCATAAAAAACTACTCTATATAGACCTAAACGTTTATAAAACCTGTAAATTTAAAAAGGTGACGCATGTAGATGTTAACCCTAGATTACTACGCTCTTCTATGAAGTACGTTATCACCAAGCATTCGTCTACGAGACTACGTGGGGGGGGGGGGGGGGAACCTACCATAACTCTTACAATTACTTTACTTAAAACTTAATAACTAACCCAGCAAGTAATACATTCTATGTACAGACAGATTTTTCTATTTTCCACAAACTCTAGTCATTCTTAGTAGCTTTGAGGGACTAAATGCACAATTTTTTTTTTTGCCAAGTTGTGCTTGGTCTGGCCTGTGCACTATAGGATTTTCATTGAGAATCTCTCAGATCATACCACGTAATGACCGCCGGAAGGTTGATTGCGTAAGGCGGAGCTGGAGGCGAGGTCTAACCAGGTCCCCACTTAACTGGTGTACGAATGTCGTTCGAGATACGTTTTTCTCCCTTTCGGAGAATGTTGAGATAGAACAAAATATATTCATTCACTAAGAACATACTGAATACACACAGAGGCCAGTGCTGGGTCATTCTACTGCAGTACATCCTGTAACACATTTGTACCAAAGAGTCTGTTGCATCTTTTGTTATAAAATTCAATTCTTGTAGGTTTGCCACTATTATCCCTTATTTCTATGTCCTCGTGGGTAGTGGATAGCAGAACGACTTTCCCCTGCTTTGGTTTTCACGATAAATGATTTTTTGGTCCATCAAAACAAACCATCGGCGTGCCGATGTTTCGCTTCTTCACTTCAAGGAGCGCAGGAGGTATCTAGATTTTATTCTTTCTTACTGTTCCTACAACTGTCACAGTAAATTGGTTTCAAAAGGTCTTAGCTCGTGGGACAGAGGTAAACCAATTATCTCCGCTCACATTCCTTACAGCTAATGCGAACGTAACAATGAAATTATATATTCCAATGTTAATAATGGAAGTACTCATTGCCATAGTGTGCAATAAGCTATCGTTTATTTTTGGAATATGCAGAGTAAATGAATGAATGAATAAATAAATAAATAAATAAATAAATAAATAAATAAATAAATAAATTTTTGCTCAACTATGTATAAAATATAAAAGTAATGTTGTGACTAAGCATTCGCACCTCAGATGACGGGGTCCCCATAGAGAAGGAATTAAGCAATGCAAGGTGACAACTGTTCTCTACAACGTCAGGACTCACACAAAGGATGCTAGAGAGAAAGTGAAGCATCTTTGCACTAGGGGGAAGGGGAGCTACTAATATCCTCGCAGACGAAAGCTTAGTAATCCAGGGTTAAGGAAAAAAACAGGCATTTGCCTAAAATCCGCTGTCTTGTAATAACCAAGGTCAATGTGTCTGTTTCAAATAATGAATAGTTGCTCAGGCACAACGTATTATCTTAGTAAAAACTAACATGTATACCTGCCAACCTTCAAATTTAAAAACCAAACATAACTTTTTCCTGAAAACAGATTAAGATAAAACTTTCAAGTTAAGCAAGAATTTCTCTAAAACATCCTTCCCAGTGCCTCTCTATAAATAAATCTTTCACCAAAATGTATTTTAACTTTCTCAGCATAGTTTTAAAACCTGCAATCTCACCAACAAACATTATGTGAGAAGTAATAGAGAGACCATACACTTCATGATGCACAAAATTGGGAGACAGGGAAGGTAAGGAGGCAAAAAATAAATCTTACGAGTAAGACAGGAAATCGGTACTTGTACAATGTCAATGCAAAAGAAACAAGATTCCACCTTACTTTCAATCTGATACAATTACTCTTCGAAATAAAATGAAATGAGATTTTCAATCTCCTTAGAATATTTCTTCTATATTTTATTTTTCCAGAGTTGGAAGAAAAGGTGGGCTAATGATACGAAAAGAAGAAAGTTGGCAGGTACATTATTAATATGATTGTAGTCCTTTCAAGGACACATTTAGTTTATGAGTTTGAACATTCCTACATGCAGCATACCGTGATTGCTCCTGATGTTCTTGAGGGATCCACTTCACCAGCTTTTTCTGGAGATGCAAGTCTTGCATAAGGATCCTATGGACAGTGGCAAATAGAAACATGGGCCAAATATCAGTCCCTTACTTTGCTCCATAAATGAGCTAGCTATACTTTCATATTAGTGACCAAAGCAAATCCCACTGAGAGAATGTCAAATGGTAATTTTTATTTCGTTTCAACTCAGCTTCATCTATGTGAATAATTAGAAATAAGGTTAGTTCAAAGGAGGCCAAACAGTCATATTTCTGGACTGCTAAAGGCAGCAACCTAACCCAGCTGTCTTCAAACTCACAGTGAACATGCAAAATATTAGCAAATGAAGCAATTATTCACAAACAAAATTGCATTATGCAACAATTGTATACTTTTAGAACAACTGCACACACACAAGCACATAATATAGCATGTTAAGTGGCAAAGCACTAAGACAGTATATTTAAGAACAAAACAATATTATTAGAAGTATATCTTTTACTTTAACAGATTTGAATTTTGAACATCCATAAGAAACATGAATTATGAAGGGTTAAATAATGAGTAATTTGGATTTTGAAGCAACATTACCACAACAAGCTTCAGTAAGTCATAATATTTCAAATGGCAACTAACAAAAGGTAACACTCATGCAGAATTCAACACTTTTTAGATACATTCCCATTCAAACATAAAATGATGCTTCAGATAATGCAACAGTGTATTTCAAAATGGTACAGTTTGGTTTGTCCTCAAAGTAATTAATGGAAATCGTACACCACTCTTCATTATGCCTGCAAGAGTTTATTCAATTTATGGTGAAGTGTTCAAATGACAAAGCTGCTTCTTGAATACAGTATAGTGATAGAAACACCTTTCTCTTCTTCATAAATAAGCATCCTAAAACCAATGTAACCATGCTGTCACAGTAGGGAGAAAACTGTGCAGTTGCACAATTAGCAACAACCACCAAAAAAAATGAGAAATTGTCAATCTTCTCTCTTTTAAGAATATTTTCTCAGTTGTTTGACTAGTCTGAGCACAAACTTTCAAGAGTGTTAGATGAGTCATTTACAATTACAAGACATTTTGAATTGTATGAACATTTCCAATTTTATTACAATCATGCTGGTTCTCCTAAAAGTAGTGGCTGAAAACACATCACTCCATGAAAGAAAAAAGATTAATGCTTTTGGCCAAATTGTGCTCCAACTGCCCCCTATAGCTATTCTCAATACAACCGATCTGGCATCATTGCAAATAGAGAGTAAAATGGCACAGGAGGTTGACCAGTGGGAGACATCGTATGGGTGCCGAGAAATGCTCGCAGCAAGGCAAGACAGAACAGTAAGGAAACTATACAACACATGTAGAAGACGGACAGGATAGCTGTAGAAACATTTACTCTGTTTGCAACAATGGTGAAGTACATGTAAACATTACTGGTCTGATGACTCGCGAGGGAAGTTTTCAGACCTTTCGACTACAATTATCGTGGAACTTTCTCATGTTAACGAACAAGCGCCCACAGCAACTGGAATGAATTGCAGCATTTTGTGATCACTCACAACCCCTCATAATAATGTCTGCAGCCAAACACATTGTACAGTTCTGTGATTCAGCACACACCAAACATATATTCTGCCTTGTGTACAGCAGTGACTGTTTCTACAGCAATCTTACTCCAGACATGGGTTTGTTCCTGTTTTAACAAATACTGTATATAGAATAGATGTACGGTATACTGTTGAGGATTTAACGAAGTGCCAGGGCACAGTAAAAAAAATTATATCAGGGTCACACAAAATAGCTGCTAGTGGAAAACTCTTTAAACATTTCTTAGCAGCCGGTTTTGGTATTTCCAACAAGTTTAACATGCTGGTAACTGGAGAAAAACATACTGGGAGAAGGCAGACTACCACCATACTAACAACAGCATTATCTCAAATTCTTATTCTGAACAGAAAATCTATAATGCACTTCTCTTATAATGCTACAGAATTAAAACTCTATTAGTTGGATAAACATGTAATTAACTGATGATAGAATGAATTCCGGGTTCACAGTACATTCAACAGTTAGACAAGGCTGTAATCTTTCGCTTTTGTTATTCATAGTTTACATAGATCATCTGCTGAAAGCTATCAAGTGGCACAGACAGATTCAGTTAGGCGAAAATGTAGTAAGCAGTTTGGCCTAACCCGATGACTGTATCAATGGCAGATGGTGCCGAAAAACCACAGTCAAACATTTTAAAACTTAAAGACATCTGCAATCACTATGGTATGAAAATGAGCCTTTCCAAGAATAAATTAATATCAGTAGGTGAGAAATCCACAAAAACTGAATGTCAGATTGGAGATACAGAGCTGAAACAGAAAGACAATTTCAACGATGTAGGATGTGTGTTCTCCCAGGATGGTAGTGCAGTAAGCAAGATTGAATCAAGGTTCAGTGAAACTAATGCAGTGATCTCGCAGTTGTGATCAACAGAATTCTGTAAGAAGGAAGACAGTTCCGGAAGAAACTCTTTATATCAGTCTGCTTTCCAGACCAACTTTGCGTAACGGGAGTGAAAGATGGGTGGACTAAGGGTATATTATCCATAAGTTAGAAGTAAGAGACATGAAAGAAATGATTGATTGCTGGTATAAACACATGGGAACAATGGCAAGAGGGTACTCTGAATGAGGAGATAATGGATAAGTTAGAAATGAATTCTATGGATGCAAGTGTTCGCAAACACTGGCTTCAGTGGTGGGGTCATGTGATTCGAATGTAGGACAGATAACCTCAGAGAATAATAGACTCCCTTATGGAGGGTACAAGAAGTAGAGGGAAACCCAAGACGACGGTGGCTAGACTCAGAGGTATAGAACTAAACGAGGCCACATAACTACCTACAAATAGAGGATTGTGGCGGCAGAGAATAAATTCATGGGCGCTTGCAGACCGAACACTGAAAGCCATAACGAAGAAGTACAATATATTTATTCAATTATTAATCAATCCTTCTAACAGGTATCTGCAAGTGTCAGCGGGTATCACAATGATATATTGCTTTGTCAAGAATAAGTTTTTAAAGAGGAGAATGTTCAAAAATGCTACAAGTTCATTGTGTTTCCAATCCCACTTAGCTTCACCACAAGTTAGGCATCTAATATTTTGAAAGCTATTTGCATGGGCTCCCAGTTCCCTGTTGTCTATATCAATAACAATTATGAGGGTTCTTTTTCAACCTCTGATGGGCTATAAAGACTGCAAGTTATGAATCTCATTCCGTATTGACGGTTATCACTTTACAAAAGATAATATTTATAAGATCCTCCTATCAATATTGTATTGTATTGATAGGAGGATTTTATAAATATTTTCTTTTGTAAAGGGTTATAAAGACACATTAACATAAAGTGATTTTATACTAAAAGTTTAGTAGACTTTTATACCATCACTATAATTGCTTACAGTCTGGGTGAAACCAAGGACAAATTGTCCCCACTTTTACATCCTGGGGTATACGAAATTCCCTGTACTTGCGGCACGATATACATTGGCAAACATGCCGGTCCATCGGTACTTGTATCAAGGAACATGAACAAAATATTCGTCTCAACCAGCAAGACAAATCAGCAATGGCTGAGCACACCCTATCGATGGGTCATTATGTCATGTTCCAAGATGCTCCAGCTCTTAGCCACACTAGACATTACAGTCCAGGATTACATGGGAAGCTGTGGAAATACAGAGAAATTCTAACAATTTTAGGAGACACTGGCTAATGATGCTTTCGCATGAGAAGCATCAATGGCAATACTCCATGGATTTTAGTGCTGAGCTGTCAGGTATTGAACCTGGGACCTCCGGGTAAAGATGCAGATATTCTACCCCTACATGCCATAGCCGGTAATAGTAAAACTCTAACACCAAAATAATGGAAGAACTGCTTTGGACCAGCCTTCTTCCCCTAACAGCCAATTCAGATGGTATCCTGATCTGAACAGCACAGAGACAACTATAATACTTGGCAGTCAGTTCAAATAAACTAGAAAGAAACACTGCTATCTCACTTAAAGAGTAGTCATTTAGAGTATACCACTCGTAAGATAGAGCTCCTAAATTATTTAAAAATGAAAACAGTTTTTTTTTGTCCCCAATAAATTGCAGAAGAATACTGTAGGCATTTCCTAATTGAGAGTTTTGAGGTGCAGCTCTCAATTAGTGATGGGACATTCGATTCATTTTACTGGATCGATTCATTTGATTCCGTTCATGTTACTGAATCGATACAGTGATCCGATTCACGGCTCATTGGTCACCGCTCCTACTGCATCTGTGTAGTATGTGCTGGTAAGACTGCAACAGCATTCAGTGCTCGCAGCTGCCATCTGGTCTTCATACAATGAACTCCTTTCTTATAAAAAATGGAAGTTACTCTAATACATCAAAGGTTTCCGGCGACGCAGGGTGGGAAAGGTTAGGAAGGTAGCAGCCCTGGCCTGAATTAAGGTACAGTCCCAGCATTTCCTGGTGTGAAAATGAGGAAACTACGGAAAAACCATCTTAACGGCTGCCGACGGTGGGATTCGAACCCACCATCCCCCGAATGCAAGCGCATAGCCACGCGATATTAACCGCACGACAACTCGCTCAGTCATTTAAAAAAAAAAAAGTATTTTTCTATCAGCTGAGGATTTTTTTAATCGTCATATTTTGTATAGGCTACAAGAGATGTACAGTAGCCAGCTGGTTTTCTGATTCAACATACTGTTATTGCGTCTGTCCACATATGATTGAAGTCTTGTGCAACGATGGGACATATGAACTGAGAGAATACTGAGCCGTTCTTCCAAAATATAAAACAGGTACTTTTGAGTGGTCATGAGCATGATTCATAGTCATAGGACAGGCCAGAGTCGAGTTTAATTGTCAAATGTCAACTAAGTTATAATACTAAGATTCATTAAACTAATAAATAGTATAACCTAATAGCCTACCTACTTACTAGCTACTTCAGAATTATGTTGTGAGTACCTTTTTAACACTGTAAATAAATCCATCTATTACTTAAACCTCCCTGTAAGAAGAGGACAGTGAATGCAAATGGGTATTATTTTCAAATGAGCTGAGCTCGAGAGTCCATTATAGCATACGATTCTTTCAGTGTAGCATGGCTCACTGTATGTCTCGCTGCAGCGGAAGCTCGGCTCTCCGCGTGTCCAGTGAGCCGATAAGGAGCCGTGTGTATCATGTGTCTCACTGAGCCGCGCTCGTTCACGATTCTTTCGATGTGCCATGATTCAGTGTCTCGCTGCAGCGGAAGCTCGGCACCCCGTCAATGTCCAGTGAGTGCGCCACTCAGCACTGTCCGCTGGGAGTAAGCTGAATCGTGTGCTGTGAGCTCACCGTTCCTGTGAATCGATTCACTCGGACACTTAAATGAATCGATACACTGCTTCGAATCATTCATTCAGTAGCCAACACTACTCTCAATGCCACCCTAGCCAGTGGTAACCATTCCATTTGCATCCGACTACTGCATCTAATCCAATCTGTTTCACATATTCATGCCCTAATAATCTCACC
Source organism: Anabrus simplex (assembly GCF_040414725.1). Lineage (NCBI taxonomy): Eukaryota > Metazoa > Arthropoda > Insecta > Orthoptera > Tettigoniidae > Anabrus > Anabrus simplex. Next base: position 240,285,609 of record NC_090269.1, read on the forward strand.
AATTGCACTTCCTTCAAAAACCAACTGAACATGTCCTGTGTTACTTTAAGACGTAGTCTATCATTCAACCTTCTTCTGGCCAAATTTTGCCAAAAATGTGCTGAACCTAAGAAGAAAATAAAATATAAAATAACAGACAGAAACCAGACAATAAGTGCTAGTAGTGAGGTTGCGGACCTCTTAGACCCTTATCAAACTAAAAAAAAAAAGAAAGTCCTGTAAATATTGTATATTGTTATTGCATTATTTCCACATGTCTCTTTCATTTCTTCCTTCATGATTTTAGCACATTTTTAGCTTTCAATATGTAGATTACTTCAACCCCCACCCCCTTTATTTCACCAAAGATGGCTCAAACGAGTCTAAACATGTTTGAATTTTGTAGCTCCATCTAATGATGGAATTGTGTTTTGTACTGAATTAGGATACATTTAATTTTTTCCTTCATGAAGTGAAAACATGTTCATACATACACACATCATTAATATAGACCGTTATGCCTTTCAGCGTTCAGTCTGCAAGCCTCTGAGAATTTACTAAACGTCGCCACAATCCTCGACTTGCAACTAGTGTTGTGGCCTTATTTAGTTCTATACCTCTTATCTTTAAATCGATAGAAACCGAGTCTAACCACCGTCGTCGTGGTCTACCTCTACTTCTCTTACCCTCCACAGCAGAGTGCATTATTCTCCTAGGTAACCTATCCTCCTCCATTCGCCTCACATGACCCCACCACCGAAACCGCTTTATGCGTACAGCTTCATCCATCGAGTTCATTCCTAAATTAGCCTTTATCCCCTCATTCCAAGTACCATCCTGCCATTGTTCCCACCTGTTTGTACCAGCAATCAGTCTTGCTACTTTCATGTCTGTTACTTCTAACTTATGAATAACATATCCTGAGTCCACCCAGCTTTCGCTCCCGTAAAGCAAAGTTGGTCTGAAAACAGACCGATGTAAAGATAGTTTCGTCTGGGAGCTGACTTCCTTCTTACAGAATACTGCTGATCGCAATTGCGAGCTCACTGCATTAGCTTTACAACACCTTGATTCAATCTCACTTACTATATTACCATCCTGGGAGAACACACAACCTAAATACTTGAAATTATCGACCTGTTCTAGCTTTGTATCACCAATCTGACATTCAATTCTGTTGAATTTCTTACCTACTGACATCAATTTAGTCTTCGAGAGGCTAATTTTCATACCACACTCATTGCAGCGACTTTCAAGTTCCAAGATATTACACTGCAGGCTTTAGGCACAATCTGCCATTAAGACCAAGTCGTCAGCATAGGCCAGACTGCTTACTACATTTCCACCTAACTGAATCCCTCCCTGCCATTTCATACCTGTCAGCAGATGATCCATGTAAACTACGAACAGCAAAGGTGAAAGATTGCAGCCTTGTCTAACCCCTGTAAGTACCCTGAACCAAGAACTCATTCTACCATCAATTCTCACTGAAGCCCAAATTGTAAACATAAATACCTTTGATTGATTTTAATAATCTACCTTTAATTGCATAGTCCCCCAGTATGGCGAACATCTTTTCCCTCAGTACCCTGTCATATGCTTTCTCTAGATCTACGAAACATAAACACAACTGCCTATTCCTTTCGTAGCATTTTTCAATTACCTGGCGCATACTGAAAATCTGATCCTGACAGCCTCTCTGTGGTCTGAAACCACACTGGGTTTCAACCAACTTCCTCTCAACAACTGACCGCACCCTCCCTTCCAAGATGCCAGTGAATACTTTGCCCCGTATACTAATCAATGAGATACCTCGATAGTTGTTGCAATCCTTCCTGTTCCCTTGCTTATAGATAGGTACAATTACTACTTTTGCCAATCTGAAGGTACCTTACCAACACTCCATGCTAATCTTACTACTCTATGAAGCCATTTCATCCCTGCCTTCCCACTATGCTTCACCATTTCAGGTCTAATTTCATCTATTCCTTCTGCTTTATGACAATGGAGTTTATTTACCATCCTTTCCACTTCCTCTAGCATAATTTCACCATCATCATTTTCCTCCTCCTCATGAGCTTAGCTGTTCGCAACACCACCAGGATGATTTCCTTTTACATTGAGAAGATGTTCAAAATGTTCCCTCCACCTCTCCAGTGATTCCCTGGGATCTATTATGAGTTCACCTGAATTACTCAAAACACTGTTCATTTCCTTTTTCTCTCCCTGCCTAAGATTCTTTATTACTGTCCACAAAGGTTTCCCTGCTGCTTGACCTAGCCTTTACAGATTGTTACCAAAATCTTCCCACGGGTTCTTTTTTCGATTCACAACTATACGTTTCGCTCTGTTTCTTTCAACTACGTACAAATCCCTGTCTGCCTCGGCTCTTGTTTGGAGCCATTTCTGGTAAGCCTTTTTACGTTTACAAGCTGCTCTCACTTCATCATTCCACCAAGATGATCGCCTTTTCCCATCTTTACACACAGTCGTTCCTAGGCATTCCCTTGTTTCTACTACAGCATCCCTGTATGCCACCCATTCACTTTCTATATCCTGGACCTGCTTTCTGTCTACTGTTTGAAACTTCTCACTAATCATATCCATGTACTTCTGTCTAATTTCTTCATCCTGGAGATTTTCTACCCTTATTTGTTTGCCGACAGATTTCACTTTCTCTATCCTAGGTCTTAGAGATACTTAGTTCACTACAGATCAGATAGTGGTCTGTATCATCGAAATATCCCAGAAAAACCCGTACATTCCTAACAGACTTCCTGAATTTGGAGTCTGTTAAGATATAGTCTATTATGGATCTGGTACCCCTAGCCTCCCATGTGTAGCGGTGAATAGCCTTATGCTTGAAGAATGTATTCATAACAGCTAAACCCATACTAGCACAGAAGTCCAGCAAATGCTTCCCATTCCCATTAGCTTCCGTATCTTCCCCACATTTACCAATCACCCTTTCGTATCCTTCAGTTCTATTCCCAACTCTCGCATTGAAATCGCCCATTAGCACTATTCTATCCTTGCTGTTGACCCTGACCACAATGTCACTCAATGCTTCATAAAACTTGTCAACTTCATCCTCATCTGCACCCTCACATGGTGAATACACGGGCACAATTCTAGTCTTAATTCCTCTAACTGACAAATCTACCCGCATCATTCGCTCATTTACGTGCGTAACAGAAACTATGGTGCGTGCAATTGTATTCCTAATAAAGAGCCCTACCCCATACTCTGCCCTTCCCTTTCTAACACCCCTGAAGTACACTTTATAATCTCCTATCTCTTCCTCGTTAGCTCCCCTTACCCTATTATCACTTACTCCTAGCACATCCAAATGCATCCTCTTTGGTCACACCCAGCCAGTTCTACTTTCTTTCTTCCATAAGCCCCATTAATATTGATAGCTCCCCATCGAATTCCATTTCGTTCGCTAAGTTCTTTCCAAGGAGTCCCTCGCCTGTCAAATGGGAGTGGGACTCCGTTACTCCCATAGGTCCGAGGCTTGCTTAAAATGTTTTGAACTCGGTAAATTTATGAAGCAGGATGCTACCCTTCTTGCACATAGTCCAAGTGAGGATCTCTCCTCTAACGGGTTATGGACCACCAGTGAATTGTATAGTCCTAGCCGCCTGAGCACAAGGAGGGCCATGACTCAGAATATGTCCGAGATGCCCACTCCCATTCCATAGCAACTGGTATCCCGACTCTCAGGACCACTTGAAAGGCCACTCAGCCGTTGCCCATGGTTCACGAACTAGGACGTGACTACAGTAATCCACAAACATGTTCAGTGTACTGAAATTGTAACAAGTTTACATTACTGTTAACAAGGTGACAATGTGGACATTTAGTTACTGTCACCTGTGGACACATGACAAGAGCAAATTCTTATCCTGCGCAGTATACAGATACGCCTTGACAAGCAATTTACCACTTATGATCATACGCGCCTAGTGGCGTTGTGTCAGCAAGGCCTGTCTGTGACGGCAATTGCTGGCCTGGTTGGTGTACACCATACCAATATTGTCAGGACATACAGCCGCTATCGTGTGACAAAATGCTGAACATAGTACTTGCAGTAGTCGTCCGTGGTCAACAACAGGAGCTGACAACAGTTATGTGCGAATCATGGCTTGCAGAAATACAGCATACACAGCAACAGCATAATGCCTTACAGCAGGCAATTGGTAGGACCGTGTCCATGCAGACAATCAGAAATGGTCTCCATAGCGACCACCTCCAATCTGGAGTTCATTGGCAAGCAGTGCATGTACGTCCCAACACAGTGGCACCACATCAAATAGGCAAGTGAATACTTGGACTGGACTCTGGAAGAATGGCGGATCATCTTGACGGATGAGTGCCGGACACGTCTGACACTGGATTTCGTTGGAGGAAGGTTTGAAGAGTGAGAGGTGATGCCAGACGAGTCCTTTAGGCCATCCAACATGACCATCAGGGAGGCAGATCCCCCATGTTTCAAGGCAGCATTATGGTGTGGCTATCGGACGCAACTCATTGTGGAAGAGAGGGCAATATGTCTCGTACAGACCAGACCAGACCAGACCAGAATCCTAGTGGCCCATTGTTCAACCATACCGACACCATTTTGACAGCAGATTCATTCTGCAAGATGAAGCACGCCCACACTGCTCTAATCTTGTGAACCTCTTCCTCAGGAAGGCCTACATCTATGAACTGGCCTGTGGTGCCTCCGGACAAGAATTCAATTGTACGTACCTGGGATACGCTGAAACAGGCAGTACGATGAATGAATCCATCCCTCACCTGGCTGGTGGGCTGCTGTCAAAGAGTGGAACAGGATTGACCAGGACATCAGGAAAGCATCAACCACCTTGTCAAGAGCAAGCAATGATGGGTCCATTCATGCTTCACCGCACGGAGTGAGGTAACACCATACCGAGAGGCAGAATCAGATTCCCAGGTTCAATAGGTGGATGAATGTTGCCGAAGAATAACGTTTGTGCTGTGCCTGTCATTGCCTTTTCTTTACACCAATTATGTTATGCTTTACATAGTGTGTATTTGCATTCCATACATTCCATGGGGTCATCAGCAAACCTACAAACTCGGAACTCCAGGTAATGCGAAAGGTTTTTTTTTTAGGTGTATTATTATAACTTAAGTTTTGGTTTAATGAGGACAAAGCAATTACAAATTAATTACGAACGAATGGGGGAAGTTACTACCTATGAACATTTAATTTAACCATCATAGTAAAGACCTGGAATTACAGTGTCATTAACAGTGAATAGTAAGGTACACCACACTAACCAATGAAATACTAGATGTCACACGCCTCTTGTACTGCCACCTCTGAGCAGTTAGCGCAAGTATCTCTTTTCATTACCAAATGTGCCTACTCTGTATTGTCTTCTCAAAGTACTACTTGCTGTGCACAACTTGCGTAGCGTCTACACATCAGTCTCATTCAATCATTCCATTTGGGTCCAGCTTTACATCAAAAGCTTAATTTGGATGCCACAAGTCACCGTTTTCCCAGTATATTTTCTGCGTATTTATTTCCTTGTTCTCTCCACGTTTCCCCTGTTTTTCCATAAAATGGGCACCCTGAATAATTTATCTCTATTTAGTTCATCATGAAACTTATGTTTTGTTGTTCATCAGCTTCTTATATTGCACATGCTCAAGAGACACCTCGATTGCTAAACTTTCTCAGGCCCATGGGTGCAATATACAGTACAACCTCCCTATAAAGGACACCTTTGGGACCGAAAAAAATGTCCGTTATGAAGGGGTGTCCGCCCCCGAGAGGTTATGAAACCGGTACCATTAAGCATAAGATGGAACACAATAACTCATGTATAGTAAGTGTTGACAATTCTCGCAAATGTACCTTTAATTGTATACTGTATACAGTATTGTACAATATACTGCACTGTACTCACATGAGAAAGTTGTAGATGGGCTGCTGCAGCTGCGATGCACTGTATTAAAGAGACAAAAGCACTTCTATGGAAACCTCTATTGAGCACACTGTACACTATTACCGTTCACCATGTTAAAATTAAAAAGAACTTATGAGTTTTTGAAACGTCAAATCAGTATGTAGATGTAGCAATATCTAGCACAGTACAGTAAAACATTAGCACTTGAAAAAATCCTTAACGTTCGTTTGTTTTGTCCATTTCGGTTTAGCAATGATGGTTTCACTATGTGCAATTAAATCCTGGGTCAAATTTATACCTTCTTCATCGTTTTGTTTGTAATAAAATTCTTTCAGTCGCTTAACAATGCCGAGAGCCTCACTGTACGAGGTTATTGGCAGCACATTCATTTCCGTATTTCCTTCAGTCGTCATTAGCATCACCTTCACTCCCACTTTCGTCAGAATCTTCATTTTCGTCCCTCTTCCCTTGGATTGACTGAAGAATCGTTTTCGTGTCTACACTCTCACACTCTGTTGGAATATCTGAATCAATTTCGATATAGGTGTTCACTTGTACACTGTAACCTGCTGCATTAATCAACTCTTGTGTTGTTTCCATGCTGTCAGGAAGGGTATCCGATTCTATTTTGGGATGTCCACCACTAGGCTTTCAGAAAGCAGTTACGAATTGTTGAGGCCGTGACGTTTTTCCATGCATTGGTTATCCATGAAATTGCTTGGAGAACATTCAGCCCCTTTGTCAGTGTTTGAAGGGTTACTTCATTCTCGTAAAGTTCTGATACTATGTGCTTCATCACTAACTGTCTGTACATAACCTTGAAGTTCTGGATCACTCCTTGGTCAAGCGGCTGAGAAACTGATGTTACATTTGGTGGGAGAAAGACGATCTTCACATTTTGCAACTTAATTGTATCCGGATGCGATGCTGCATTATCGAGGAATAATAACACTTTTCGCCCCTGGCGTATCATTTTTCTGTCCAATTGTCCTAGCCACTCTGTCATTATTTCTCTGGTCATCCATGCTTTCCTATTCGCTTTCCATTCAATGCCAAACTTCGTAACGTCCATATTTTTAAAACTCCTTGGTTTTGCAGCTTTTCCTATCACAAGGGGCTCCTCCCGTTCTCCACTCATACTTGCATATAACAAGACAGTAAGACATTCTTTCGCAACTTTTCCACCAGTACAACGATTTCCTTTGAAACACAAAGTTTTGTCGGGTAAAGTACGGAAAAATAATCCAGTTTCATCGGCATTCAAAATATTTTCCGGAGCATACCCGTCTATAATTGAAGGTATTTTTTCTTGCCAGTTGTCAACAATCTCCATATTAACACTGGATGATTCTCCGCAAATCACTCTGAAGTTGATACCATGTCGCTTTCTGAATCTTTCTAGCCAGCCATTCGAGGCTTTGAAATCTCCAATACCTAATTTTGTCGTGAATTCTAACGCTTTTGCTTGTATCATTGGTCCTGCGACAGGGACATTCTGACTTCTTATTTTAGCGAACCACTCTAGCGTTGCCTTGTCAATGAGAGCTCCACTACCACTTTGAAACAGTTTAATGCGCTGTTCGTTGCCATTTAAATGCCATTCTTTCACTAGTTCCTCTTGCTTTTTCACAATTTCAGCTGCCTGTGTCTTTCCAATCTTAAACACTTCGGACAGTTTACGCACACCACACTTCTCACGTTTATGATAGTCTAATATGCCTACCTTTTCTTTTAAAGTTAAAAACTTCCTTGGAGCCATGTTTACACACACTTACTAACGTAAAATTGAACACATCAAAAGCCCACGAGTCAATGAAAAGTAACCTGACAGTGAAGGTACGAATTCCAGGGCTGTCGAGCATGTCAGATCACACAACTTCCGGAAGTGATAGCGTAGCATAGTGTTGCCTTCCAAGAATGTGTACAGCCAGGATCAAAAGTTACGGTATCTGTAATTCTTGGAAGTACCGGCTGTGCAAAAAGTAAGCGAACACATACTGTACAAGACACAAATACAGAAATTTTTGAAAAAGAAAGTGTCAGTTTGGAGAGGTTATTTGGAGTTTCTCGTGGCTATGGTGTGTCCGTGTCCGTAATAAAGGGTGTCCGTATAAGAGGGGTAAATTACTCATACACAACATGGCATTTAATTACGGACCTAGAAAATCGTCCGCCAACGAGGGGTGTCCGCCGGTGAGAGGTGTCCGTTAAGACAGGTTGTACTGTATAAAAAAACACACACACACACACAAAAAAGACAGTTTTGTCTGTACATTGCTGAGAATTTGTAAATACTTGTATTTTTGTATCGGACATGTCCACAGTAACAAGGAAATGCACTGTTTAATTTTCCATAATTTCTGTCTGTCTGTCTGTCTGTCTGTCTGTCTGTCTGTATGTATGTATGTATGTATGTATGTATGTATGTATGTACATGCATCACGAGTAAACTGCTAAGGTCTGGCCATCAGCCACTCCAATCTAGGCAATAAATAATTTTATTCACGCAGAGTAAAATGGTAGTTTAGGGGAAGGCATAAAATTTAATACTCAAATATCTATATTATTAGTGGTCCTATCAATAAATACTACATAACTGAAGTTATACAGAATTAAATGTCCGATCATTTACGTCTTATACTTTTTTTTTTTCCTAGTGGCTTTATAATACCAATATTAATGGTCCGTTATTGGACATTATAAATTTTCCAGCTAACTCATTCCTGGTTGTCAGCATTTCGCCCCAGTGTGCTAGGCTGGACTCATCAATTGGTACCTAACACACCTACCAAGACGCCGACTAGTGCATACCGTGGAGGCCACTGCGTAGGTTAATTGTAGCCACCGGCAGTGCCAATGCACTACGAGAGACCCTGTCCCACTACCAAAAATTGATGCCTGCCTGGCCATCGGATGTTATAGATGTTGATTCCAATAGGGAATCGCATAGTGCTTTGGCACTGCCGGTGGCTATAATTAGCTTACGCAGTGGCCTCCACGGTATGCAGTAACCAGCGTCTTGGTAGGTGTGCTAGGTATCAGCTGATGAGTCCAGCCTAGCACACAGGGGCAAAACGCTGACAACGAGGAATGAGTTAGCTGGAAAATTTATAATGTCCAATAACGGACCGTTTATATTGGTATTATAAATTTACTCATTCGAAAAAATATTTCAAGATTCCCTATTGGAATCAACATCTATAACACAGTGGCTTTACATCGCACCGACACAGGTCTTAAGGCGAGGCCTAGGAGTTGGAAGTGGCCGTGGCCTTAATTAAGGTACAGCCTCAGCATTTGCCTGGTGTGAAAATGGGAAACTTCGGAAATCCATCTTCAGGGCTGCCAACAGTGGGATTTGAACCCACCATCTCCGGATGCAAGCTCACAGCCGCACGCTCCTAACCCCACGGCTAACTCGCCCGGTTTATATAATTTTACTGTACTGGCTATAACACAGATATGCATGAATTTCTATTTTTGATGCTAAGTCCATATCAACGCTGAGCCACAAGAAAATGGGTTAACAGAATTTAATGAAAATCGGTATATAGAGTCGAGGAATAAGAAACTACAGTCCAAGCTATAAACAATTTTATACAACCTGGATGAAATTATAGTTCAAGGACAGGCGCCAAGAATTTTTAAATACTTATGTTATTGATCCTATCGAGAGATACTACATAATGAAAGTTATACAGAATACAATTCCCAATTATTTATGTTTTATTCACTTTTACCGTACTGATGATAGGAATGGTATTTCTGAGTGTGGAGGAAAGTAAATGTGAAGGCCTACAATATTGAAATGGCGTAACCTTGATCAACAATAACATTACGTTGACCTCTGTTGTGATGTTCTTTGTATCTTATGCTGCCGCTCAACTCCGATAGATGGGATTACTGCTGCGTACCGAGTGTAACAGCCTGACTGAATATTGGGAGGAAATAGCTGGGGAGTTCGAAAACTTTCTTTTTTAGCATGCCATTCATCTGGCTCATACAATTTCAGATACTGCTGGAAAACATAGGTTCATCATAGCTTTAACAGCTAAATTGTAAATTACCGGCTGTTTTACGTTCAGAAGCATTTACCTCACACCTATTTCACAATAATTGTGTATAGACCCCATAGGAAGTGAATCTGCAACAGTTTCCAGAAGAAAGATCTCTGGTTAAAATGGTACATGCAGCTCCATTGGGGGGTGTGCCTGAAAAGCAGTGCACCACCTCAGGATGAGGACACGAGGGTTTTTTCTTGGTAACCCTGAATTGATTTTTCCATCATATCCCATTTTCATACCAGGCAAATTAATATCTTGGCCGCTTCCTTCCCATTTCTATCCCATCTTCTTCCTGGCTTTCACTATTGTCTATATCAGAGGTAGTTTGTAGTGTGATGTGTTGTATGTAAATGAAGATGTTTATTAAGATGAACAACACCTAGCCACCAAGTTCAAGGAATTAATTATATACAGTTAAAATCCCTAACCTGGCAAGGAGTGAAACCCATGGCCCTCTGATCGGAAGGCCAGTAAATAGTCTGAACTGGTGCAATGTTATGCCATTAGTAAAAAACAAAAGGAGACTTAAAGCATGCATTATCTACAAGTACAGGCAAATGAAATATTCGGAATGCACCGCCAATTGCCCTGCTGTTTCCAGGAAAACACCCTTGTTTTGTCTGCAGCATGGCCACAGCATTACAATCTGTATATGAAATGGCGAGAAATGGAACGAACCCTTCAACCTGGAGTGCTAACAGCTGCAGCAGCAACGGAATTCCATCACACTTTGGGGTTGGATCCTGTTCAGTCTATGTACGCTTCCAATTACTATCCAAGGCAACATGACTGGTCAGGTGTACGGAAATAACATTCTCGAACCTGATATTACATGATTTGCAGCAATTGAGGGTGAAGGCTTTACAGTAGTGGATGATAATCCTCGTGCCCATCGAGCTAGAGCGCAGTCAATCAGCTCCTTGAGATGCATGACATACAGTGAATGGTCAGCATATTCCGTGGACATTAACGGTGTTGAACATGCACTGTATGAACTAGAGAGGAATGCCCCACTGTCCTGATCGTCCTGTGAACATTCAGCAACTAGCTAAAGCTGCTATCGAAGTGTGGTATAATCTACCCACAAAAAAAGTTTGATTCTTTGAAGCAGAGTATGCCCCATTGTGTATCGTTCTCAATATGCGATATTTTTTTTTATAGAAAAGAAAAATATCGCACGAGAACACGTTTACTTCTTTGTATAACAACTTTATTGTCACTAAGATACATATACTGTATCTCTTCAATCGTCCCTCTTTTTTCTAATCTTGCACTTGGTATCTTTTTTATTCCCTTAAAAACAATTGCTCTTTATTTAAAACAATCTACAAGGAATAGATACATGTTTCACACCAATGACCTATTGGTGATGTTTCCTGGCGCCATATTGGGGTCTGTGTGTTAATACGTCCAACGTTATGTCACAAGTCTTTAAAAATCCTGTACAATGGTACCTTATTCATCGTAAACTGAGCATGCAAATATATATATGGAGGATAAGTATATGGACATTATACGTCAAGGGACAGAAAACATTAATATTATATTAACACAATTTATAGATTGTAACTCCTATTATTTTATCCATTATATTAGGGCCTAAACATGATTACTGAAGGTTATGCTACAATTAGGATATCGGGCCTACGAGAATTATCCCCCACAAAAACCCTCAATATCTACCCTGAACCTTCCTTTCTTAAGGTCTTAAATTATATCTAGGTGTCCTGATCAGTATGTCTTCATCTCTCTTCTCCTCCAAGGTCGGTATCGGTGTATGTTGATCTTCCCTGGAGCCCGCATTCTTCTGGGGCCCCTTAGAGTGTGTCCACTCTAGGGGTCGAGGTAACTCCTTCAATTCAGACGTACACACATTCGCCCATGGTGTAGTCTACAGGAGATACAGACCATTTACCCAACTTTCTATCCACCTTGAAAGGTCCAAGCCACTTTGGAACCGTCCCAGCATGAAACTCGTGAAGCTTGTTGTCGAGGCGAAGGTTTCGACTAAGAATTAGTGTTCCAAGTCTGAACTCCCTTTCCTCCGGTGCTTCTCTCCTTGAACACTCTTCAGCTTGACAGTGTACCTGTTGAATCTGCTGCTGGTTTTGCACATGCCATGTATCAGGATCCTCCGGTTCCTCTCCTTTTCCATGGATGAAGTTCCAGTCACCAGTTCCCTTGATTGGACGTCCAAAGAAAAGTTCTGCAGGTGAGAAACCCATGACACGAATAACTGTCTGATGGCCAGAAGGGACTCTAGTAGGTGTTTGTCCCACATGGTATGTTCTCTGTTGACCAAGTGAATCCGAAACATCATCTTTAGCTCCTGGTTTCTCCGTTCAGTGGGATTCGCCTGCTGATGGTAGATCGGTGTCGTCCAGTGTTCAATTCCGCACTCTGACAAAGTTTGCAAACACTGTCTCAAAATGGACTGCCATTGTCCGTTAGTAGACAGCAAGGATACCCACACTAACTGAAGATTTCCATCCTGATGAGTTGTACGATACGTCCTGATGTAGCTTCAGGGGTGGCGAATGCTTCCACCCATCTGGTGAATAGGTAAATCACCACGAGGATTCCCGCTTTTCCCCGAGATGTCATAGGGTAGGGTCCCATAAGGTCAAGGGCGAGAACTTCCCAAGGTTGATGTGGCTGGTGTCCTCTCGTGCTGGTATCCGCCTTCTGGTTGTCTGCCTTACTGTGAGCACAGACAGCAAAGGCTTGAATGTTTTCCTATTGCATGTTTACCCAGAAGAAACTTCGCCGAATCAAAGAACAAGTGTCCTCTTGACCAGGATGACCAGCTTCTGGATTATCATGGTATTTGTTCAAAATCCTCGTGGTTTGAGACTTCGGAATGACGATGACCGGAGAAGATCCAGGCAGATGGGAAGTATAATTAAGTATGCCGTCTTTGAGTCGGAAGTTCTTGCAGCACATCTTCAACTGAACTGGGACAGATCGACACTTAGTGCAGCATTTGCTGATCCAGGATGACATTCTGTTACAGAGCATGACCTCAGTCTGCCACTTGCCACTTCCTTATTACATCTAAATTGATCTCGGTATTTTCTCGCCGGATAGCAAGGAGCACAGGATCGGTTTGAGACCTCCTAGTTCGCCCAGGAATCTCTAATAAATTTGTGGGTTATATCTGCCCGTTATCAAGTTTTCTTGATAGACTGTCCGCAGCTTGATTGGCTACGCCAGGAACATGACAAATTTCAAAGTCAAAATTGGCAAGCATCAAGGCTCATCACATCAATTTGAACTTAGTTTCAGAAACTTTGTTCAACCACTGAAGTGAAGAGTTGTCTGTAAAGAGTCTGAACTTCCTTCTAGATAAGTTCTGAACTTCCCAACAGCCCAGACAACTGCTAATGCCGCCTCCCCGGCTGTACAATAGTTTCTCTCGGGAGCAGAAAGTTTCCTACTGGCATACTCAATGATATCCTACCTTCCTCCTCCTCTCTTGTGGAACAGTACAGCCTCAACACCAATGTCACTTGCATCCATCTGCAAACAGACCTCCCGGCTTGTATCCAGATAAACTAGAATTCGAACGTAACGAATAGATCTTTTTAGCTCCTGGAGGACTCTTTCTACCACTCACCGAGGCCTAAAAATTTACGTACCTGGCATTTCGTACAATTTCTTTCCTGTTTCTGAATGGCTCTATTTTTCTCAGTTTGTCTCTCCAACCCCTTGTCTGTCAATACACGACCTAGGTACTCAACTGAGTTTTATGCAAACTGATACTTCTTGACTTGGCAGGTAAGTCCGAATTCTCAACCTCTCTAATACTGTAGCTAGGTGTTACGAATGGTCCAACAATTTCTTGCTGTACACAGGGATGTCGTCCAGATACACCTGGCAGAATTCTCCTGTGTATCCGGACAAGACTTCGTCCATCAGACGCATAAAGGTGGCTGGAGCATTCTTAAGACTAAATGGCATGACTCTGAATTGATAGTCCTCATAGGAAGGAAAAAACAGTCATCGGTAGAGACTCTTCGACTTCTACTTGCCAGTATTCAGAGTTCAAATCGAGGGTACTGAAGACTTTTGCCCCACTCGCTCCATCAGATGGCGGAGATCCGGCATGGGGTAGGCATCTGATAGAGTCTCTTTATTTACCTGACGTAGGTCCACACAAAGTCGGTAATCACCATTTTCCTTCTTAGGTAGTACTATTGGAGAAGCCCGTCTTGAAACTGATGATTATGTTTTACCGTTGTGGTAAATCCGATTCTATCAGTAATGACCTAAGGGAACTTATTCAGCAACTTGGAGGTCTTCCTTCTCCACCCTCAACAGTCCTGTTTCCAGTTCGGCGAATACATTGGTTTCTAAAGCTTCCGACTCAAAGGCTTTATTTTCAACCCATGCCAACCTAATTCTGCTTCTATTACCAAAGCATATTTAATTGCCTGTATATCTATCACTACCCCATATTTAACTAAGAAGTCGTGTCCTAATATTATGTCAGGTATCAAATCCTTGTCAACCCTCACTGGTATATCTATGACTTCAGCAGAGCACTTTGCTTGAAGTAAGGTAAAAGCCTCAATCTGGTAACGCATGTGATGAGACGAGTTATATAGGTGAGCATATAGGTGATAATTACACGTTTTTAGAGAAGATGAAATGTCATTGATATAAAATGTAAAAAGCAACGGTCCTAAGATACTACCTTGTGGCGTGCCAACTTTCCTTGTACGCCATTCTGAATTTCTTTCGCTAGTTATCACCCACTGGCTCCGATCTTTCAAATATGACTTTAAAAACTTCAGTACTAAAGGGTCAAACAAGTAAGATTCCATTTTCTTAATTAGTAGCTGTAAGTCAATTGTATCAAATGCACCACTGAAATCCAGTAGTGTTAGTACTGTAACTTGCGGGAGGTCCATACCTCTGCTAGGTAGACCACTGCCTACAGAAATGTTTCTCTCCAGGGATAAATTTTTCTATTAATCTCTGATTCAAACTTTGTAAATTTCTGGCCTACTTCTGTTTTAAAACTGTTGGGTTCCCCCTCGTTTTCTCCAATCTTCTCCTCAATTTCGTTTTTTTTTTTTTTTTTTTTTAACCTACATTTAATTCTACGCTGCTGATTTTGTCATTCACTTTTGAAATATCTTCTTTCAGATCTTTGACCCAGGAATTATTTCGGCTCTTTATTTCTTGAGACTGGGCATCTATTTTCCCTTCGAGTTTTACAGATTTTGTCTCGATGTTTTTAGACTGGGCCTCGATCAAAGCAGTTAGATGTGCAAGCATAATGCTTACCCGGTCGTTGCTTTCCTTCTCTGAGGCGAGTTCGAAATCCAAGCTGCTTGGGTTCTCCTAATTTTCTATCAAATCCTGGCGCAGCATCTCTTGTAACTCCGCCTTGCTTCCAGCTGCCGGTAAATTGAATTATTTGAAGTTTTATTCTCCAGATACTTTTAGGGTCATCATAAGTCCCATATTAGGAGTGTTTATATGTGCACTGATTTAATGATATGTATATTTACGACTGCTTGTTCTCATATTTGGCAGAAGATAACGCTCACCAGCGTTGAAACTAGTTCTAAGGAAATGTTATAACGTATCTGGTTTAATATTAGTACTGAAAAGGTGGATTTTTAATTTTACTTATCTATTATCTCATAGTTGCCAAAAACTTATCTGAATTAGTATGACGATTATATATAAAAACCACATACAACCTACATTTTAGTTTTCACTATTATGGGTGCTTACTTCGCAGTAAATAAAAGTGAATCCCTCCTGGTTGATGAATGTGACAGCTCTCTCATGAATGGGACAAGTAATTCTGACCTGCATGTAGTCAAAGTGGCCTGCAATTCCATGGAAATCACCCAATGCATAATAAAACATAATATATTCGTTGCCAAGAATTATGTTCAAGTTGACATTTACCGGACTGTCCCTTTGTCAGTCTTGAGAAACAAGTGAAATTGTATTTTAAACTATCTCCGCGTACATTTTAAAGGAATTGCTGCAATTTCGCAGCGGGCAACCCAACCTTTCTTCCCGGAAATGTCACAACATAATACAAATTACATGTTTCAAGGTACATAACCTCTGATTGTGATTCACTCCTCTCATTTAAGGATAAACAGTGCTCTCGGCAGTCCATTGCTATGTCACAAGTCCTTAAAAATCCTGTCCACTTGTACCTTATTCATCGTAAACTGAGCAAGCTAATATCTAAGCAGGATAAGTATAAGGATGTTATACATGTAGGGACACAAAACACTAATATATTAACACAATTTATAGATCGTAACTCCTATTATTTTATCTATTATATTAAATATCATCATTGAAGGTTTTGCCACAATTAGTATATCAGACCTACGACGTGTTAAAACATCCCTCAGGGCCTGAGGTGAATATTGATGGCACTGATCTGCCAAAAATTGAACAATAACTTTGTGCTCACAATCTCACATTACCAACTTCGTGCTTTCTTATTGAGTTTCTGCTGTTTCCTTCCTCTTTACCCTTCATTATGTATAATGCACATTATCACATACACACAAAATGTGCAAATAATCAAAATATGCAAATGTTTTTCAACACTGTAATTAGAAATCCTTAAAACCAAAATAACAAATGTAACAAACAAATTTAAATAAAAAATGGGAAATCAAGGACTAAAACATGTTATGCCCACATTTTTGATTAAATGATTCTATCTTGCATGAAGAGTGTTTTTAATATAAGACTGACCAATCCTATTGTTATGAATAAACTCAAATTAACAGTAATGAAACAGGTTATTTCAGGATGATCCAATAAATGTGTGAACACACACACACAACTACGAATGGCCACACTCACTACCTCTGTCTATTTACAAGCCTCTTTTCCTTATGGCACAGGAGGCGGTACAGCCTATTGGAATTACCTGACGACGGCAACAGTCCTTACTTTCACTTCTAGTCCATCCCCCTATACAGCAAGTGTGTGCATACCGCTGGATTTGAACACAGAGCTACGGGCAACACAACATACGGTGGCTATTTATTTCTTGGTTCAACTCTGGAGACAGTCCAGTGATTCAATCACACTACTGATCTGCATTTACAACAGTCGCCCAGGTGGCAGATTCCCTATCCGTTGTTCTCCTAGCTTTTTCTGAATTGATCACAAAGAAATTGGAAAATTATTGAACCTTTCCCTTGGTAAGTTATTCCAATCCCTAACTCCCCTTCCTATAAACTAATATTTGCCCCAATATGTCCTCTTAAATTTCAACTTTATCTTCATATTGTGATCTTTCCTACTTTTAAAGACACCACTCAAACTTATTCGTCTACTGATGTCCTCCCACGCCATCTCTCCACTGACAGCTCGGAATATACCACTCAATTTACAAGTAACTATTCTCATTTTGGTTCCGTATTGAAGTTGACGTATGTCTCAAATATTATTACAATATTATAAGTCTACCTATTCAATACAATACAATATGATCCACTATTTCATATGGTCAAAAAAATTTATATTTTATTTTATGTATTATGTATAAATTTTTTTGACCATATGAAATAGTGGATCATATTGTATTGTACTGAATAGGTGGACTTATAATATTGTAATAATGTTTGAGACATACATACCACTCAGTCGAGCAGCTCTTCTTCTTTCTCCCAAGTCTTCCCAGCCCAAACTCTGCAACATTTTTGTAACGCTACTCTTTTGTCGGAAATCGCCCAGAACAAATCGAGCTGCTTTTCTTTGGATTTTTTCCAGTTCCTTAATCAAGTAATCCTGGTGAGGGTCCCATACACTGGAACCTTACTCTAGTTCGGGTCTCACCAGAGAAAAATGTGCTCTCTCCTTTACACCCTTACTACAACCCCTAAATACCCTCATAGCCATGTTCAGAGACCTGTACCCTTTATTTACAATCATATTTACGTGATTACCCAACGAAGATAGTAGGTTCGAATCCCACTATCAGCAGCCCTGAAAATGGTTTTCCGTGGTTTCCCATTTTCACACCAGGCAAATGCTGGGGCTGTACCTTAATTAAGGCCACGGCCGCATCCTTCCAACTCCTAGGCCTTTTCTATCCCATCGTCGCCATAAGACCTATCTGTGTAGGTGCGACGTAAAGCCCATAGCAACAACAACGAAGTTCTTTCCTTATATTAATACCTAGGTATTTACAATGATCCCCAAAGGGGACTTTCACTCACAAGCTGACTTGTATCCCCGTTAATCATCATACCATTGCCTACTGTCCATATCACAACATTTTCGAGGTCATTTTGCAGTTGCTCACAATCTTGTAACTTATTTATTACTCTGTACAGAGTAACATCACCTGCAAAAAGCAGATGCAGTGAGCAACTTAACAGCAATAGCTCAACAGTATTGGACAGCAGGACGATACAACGGCCAATATCAACACAAGTCCAATTACCCTCACGACTCACGACAGCAGCTTCTTTAACCGACTCGTGGTGATCCTCAGTACACATAAATACACAAACACACAGTACTCAGATAGTACACAGTCTTCCATTCTGCACGCCATCTTCAATTCAGCCACTGTCTGGACACTCCGACACCAACCATCACAGCTCCTCGTTCAGACCTCCGTAGCACACTAGCAATAACCAACCCTCTGTCGGCCTCAGCCCATCCACCGAACCCCAAAACACAGTCTCACAATGACTCCACTACGGAGCCTAACACTGACTGAATGTCTGCAGATAGCCTGTTTTTTTTTTTATAGCTCGGAGGATGTGAACCGAAGTGTTCGCAACGCGGCTGGAGGTGAAACATTCCTGTGGAATCTCCATGAAACTCACAGGTAAGCCAGCCGGCAAGAACAATGCATGAAAATACTAGTCATGCCCTACAGGCTGGCTGGGAGCTCCCAAGTAGGCTGCCTCATTAATCCCTTCCAAAGAATACCGAAAGGGGTAACCACAAGTATGGCACGTAACACTATTGCAGGTTTGATCAACAGAACTGCACACTGAACAAGCTTTTAAATAACGCACAATAAGTCTGTTTACATAAATAATACTTAACAGTACTGATTGAAGAAGAATGTAATATTCCTCAATAAACAGGACAGATAGAAATACAGAGCAAACAAGCCAATTTCAGAATAAAAATACAGACTTCCTCACACAGTCTCCTCTCTGTCATAGCTTGTTTTGAATTTAAAATATTAGCTACCTGATAGTTACATGCAGATATTAAATTTTACTGATGTATACAATGTCTCTAAGTCAACGATTATAGGTCCTGTGCTGCTTCCACTAACTGCATTCATTCTCCTCTGTTCCATACTTTGTTCCTCCAGATGTTGAGGCCAAGCACGGTCTAGTCCTTCACCAAGTCGTGCATCCAAAAGAGATGTGTTCCGACATTCCTCTTCCCCTCAAGTACCTTCTTCACCAGATTCTCATCAAGTACGGGGTGTAGATGGTCTAGTCCAATGGATACTTATTCTGTATTGTTTCTGCAGGATTGTTGATTAATGAATTAGGAGAGAGATTTATTCATTCTTCTTGCTCCTCCTCACTTTCCAATACAGCATCCCAAAACTTTTTCACAATTTTTCTTTCATAAATTAAGTAGTTTTTACTTTCTGTGTTTAGTGAAGCCCTTGGTTTCTGAGCCATACAGGACTAAGTTTAATGCTGTTTTATAAGTACAATATTTTAATAAAGAGCACGTTACTATCTCAGAGTAAATACGATTCAACTTTTGGTACCTGCTTGGCTTAATGTTCTTAACTACCAGAAGTTTATCGAAAGTTTTCTCGCAGTACATGCTGGGAGTAGGATTTTTTCATTTTACTGGGGACTAGAATTGTTCCATATAAATTTTTTGCAACAATTAAGTCAACAATATCTGAAAGTATTCCATATTGGTGAGAATTATTTTCTGTAAATTCTCAGTCTGGATATGCTGGAACATCCCCAATAATTCTGATATAACATTTAAATAAAACTTAGCTAAGGTCACTCTCTCTCTGAGGGTATTCTACAGTAAATTTTGACCTCAACAACACACATTGCCAATGTAATGAAAGACATCTTTCACTGAGCAAAATAGCGAAAGTGAATACAGCACACAGACATAATATCTGAAAATATATTTTTTTTTAAACAATTAGACCTATGCAAATTACATAAAAGCTGTGTTGGGTGTCACTAAACAAATCCCATTCTGACACTGGTATCAGAATCGTATTAATCACTCCCCTCGGGAAACAAAACCATGATTTAATTTTTTTATTGGGAGTGATGAAGCAACACTTCAATCCATATATCTTTAAGTAAAATCAATCTCCAATAGCCCTTCACTATCACTAGAAATTGAATAGTTTATTTCTAAAAACTCCCAGTTTCCCAATTTTTCATGAAAATGAAGATAACATTCTAAAATATTGTTTGTTACCATAATTTTTATTTTATTGAGTTGCTGCTTAGTGTCTGTTATTGAAAATGTGTGTGGAGAATATTACCCTGTTAGAAAAATGTTAAATGGTTGCTTATGTGATTTTCATCATCTGGCATGTCCCCTTTAAAGCAATAAAGGCAAAAAAGAAAAACTAAGTTCACTGAAATTATGTGAAAATAAGGAGCTTAAAAATAACAGAAAATTTTAAAGAACATATGTTGTCATAGTACTATTAAACCTAAATTATCGTCGCCGTAAGACCTATCTGTGTCGGTGCGACGTAAAACAACTAGCAAAAAAAAAACAACTTAAATTATTACAATAGACATATTTTAAAACCCTATTACTTGATATTCGAACACCGGCTGAGCACTAGATGCTTATCGCTTACCTCCATTCTCATCCATAGCAGGCAAGTCTTTTGGTTTTGTTATATATTTTAAGTTCCTCAACATTCATCATCATCACAATCATCTATTTTTCGCTTTAGCAAGCTGGATGCAGGTGTTTACAATCCTTTTCCAGTTCTTCCTGTCCATCCACAGCCGATGTTCTACCTTCTTCAGACAATTAACATCACGTTTGGCAAGGTCTTTGAAAATTTGCTTTTCCGAACTGTCACGAGCTCTAACAACAACATTCCTTTCATAGTATGCTCTTGAGGTTCTAAATGAAGTCATCCTTCTCATATGTCCATACCATTGTAATCTGCTTAATTCTAAGATTTCTAACAAGCTCCTGTCCAATCCAAGTTGTTGCCGAATACTTCCATGATGAACATGGTTATTTTTCACATTAACTTACAGTCGATTAGAAATAAACTGGATGAATTAGATGTAATACTCAATAAAAGGCCTACTGATATTGTGTGTGTAAATGAGCACTGGCTGACTAGAGATGAGACAAATCTATATATATACCTCAAGATTTTCAATTAGAAAGTATTCTTACTAGAGACTTCCCACTAACACATGGTGGAGCTGCAATATATGTTAAGAAATCACTTAAATTTGAAGTAATAGATATTTCTTCTCTTTGCATTAATAACCTATGTGAATCAGTAGCTATTACATTATGTGAACATGATTTTGTTGTATCTGAGTTTTACAAATGTTCGTTTCTAGGAAAAGATGTATTGTCAGACCAAGGTGGTATTTTGGGTTGAATTTAAAGCTAACTGTGAGAGAAGAGTTATTGAGTCATAGAAAGAATTAAAATGCATCAGACGGGTCATATCAAAGGGGTTAATGAATTCAAAGACAAATTAATAAGAACAGACTGGACTACCCTTTATGCCATGATTAATGTCAACTCTGCATTTTCTTATTTCATTAACATTATAATTATATATTTTAATTCAGCCTTCCCTGAAAAAGTTTTAACTATTACAGCCAACAGCTCTAAGCCAAGAAATAGAGTTAAAAACTGGTTTACACCTGATTTGGGTAAACTGCGTAGCATTATGTTAGCTTATTATAATAAGAATAAACTAAATAATAATTTAGAGGATAAAGCAATATTCAAAAACTACAGGAAATTATATAAAAGACATATACATGAGGCTAAACTTGCAGCAAATAACAGGTATATACATGAGGCTAAACTTGCAGCAAATAACAGGTATATCCAAAGTGTGAACAATAAATGCAAAGCTGTATAGTCTATCATAAGAAGTGCTAGTCAAACTTCAAATAAAGATGTGATTCCTCTAGAACCTGATCAGTGTAATAGGTATTTTTATCAATGCACATGAAAGCACATGTGATCAGGTTAATAGCATTTCATCAGATGGGAATGCAAGTAAATATAATTTCTTACACTGGTTGCATAACTCTGATCTTCCCTCAAATGTACTGAATAATGATTTTAGGTGGGTGGAAGTAAATCTGCGAACAATCAGAAGTATTGTCACAAATATTAATTTAGTACCCAAGACATTTATTGTCTCTCCAGCAATACAATGAAAGGCAGTTATTGACATGATATTAATGCCATTGACATTTTTAATAAATTTAATGCTCAGACAATGTGTTTTTCCCAAGTGTTTAAAGATGTCTAAAGTGATACCTATCTTTAAAATGGGGGATAGAATGTGGCCATCAAATTACTGCCCTATAACAATAGTACCCATTCTGAGCAAAATTATTGAATCCTGGATATTTTTACAACTGGACAAGTACTTTTTCAAAAATAATTTACTTTACAACAATCAGTTAGGATTTAGAAAGGGTCATTCAATGATTAAAGCAGTTGAATGTGCCATCAATGACATATTAAGTAATTTTGAGAATGAAACAATCACAGGTGCTACATTAATTGACCTGACAAAAGCTCTTGATTGTGTCTCACATGAAATCTTAATTCATAAACTCAGTTATTATGGAGTAAGGGATCATGAACTGAAATTAATGGCATCCTATCTTCAAAGAAAACATGGTGGTAAAAAGTTATTAAAAAATCTGGTATGGAGACTGTTAATGCAGGTGTCCCACAAGGGTCTGTTTTGGGACCTTTCCTGTTTTTGGTCTATATCAATGACCTAGCATGTAATGTTCTCTGCACATCAGTTCTATATGCTGATGATACAACTTTCCTAAATAGTAATATTGATATCCCAACACTACAAAACCAAGTTAACACATCTGTTAAAATTGCTGAAAACTGGTTTCATCACAATAAATTAACTATTAACTTCACTAAAACAGAATTTATCCTCTTTACCTTGGATCACACTGTACATAATGGCTGCTGTAATTCTGTTAAATTATTAGGCCTACATGTAGATACAAGACTTACCTGGGAAATACATACATCAGAACTCAGTAAGAGATTAGCCAGGGTGTGATATCTGTTGCAGAAAGAGTACCTGCATCAGTTGGGATATGCTACTTGCAACCCATCATGCTTTCTTTCACCCTCATATATTGTATGGGATCAGGTTATGGGGCAATTGTCCTACATCAAATAATGTATTTATTTGGCAGAAAAAGGCAGTTCGTCTAATTGCTGGATTAGAATTTAGAGACTCCTGTATACCTTTGTGAGCCTAAATATTATGAAGTTCCCTGTTTATATATTCTCACAAATATGTGAAAGAGAATCTTTCTGAATTTAAAGAAAGATCTACAGTTCACATGCACGACACAAGATACAGGAATGATCTGGATACTCCTTACTCCAGGCTTAGTAAAAGCACAAACAGCCACTGTTATCAACAACTTAAGATGTACAATAAGCTTCCACTACCTATTCGAACATTAGACATTTAACAGGGTACTGTCACAATTTTTAAGGAAAAAGGCATTTTATAGTATATAGTATTTTATAGTATCTAGAATGTGGTATATAAAAAACTGACCTAATATAGCTAGCTAAAATAATTTTTCTAATGACTCAGGCATTATGGCTAGAATATTGTTCATAGATTACTTTTAATAATACTGACAATACCTAGTGTACATTTTCTGTACTTGATGGTGGAAGCAATAAAATACCTTTAAAAAAAATATCTAGGCATGTGGGAAATTGTGTGTGGTGTGTGTGTGTGTGAAAGAGAAACAGGGTAGAGTGTAATCCAGGAATTACGTTAAGGCAGATGTCAAGGAAAGTAGAAGGGAAGGCAGAGGGTGAGGAGGAGGTAATTTTCCCCAGATGGTACTATCAACGTAACCCAAAAAGAAACAGGTACTAGCACAGTTGTGATGTGTGGGATACAGTCACGACTGTGCAGGAGAAGGTTAAGGGAACAGAGGTTACGAGTAGGATACTGCACATAAAGGATATTGACTGGAGGTTAATTGGGAATTTAAATGAGACTAAGTAGTGGGTAAGAAATATGGATCTATGCTCAGATGGCATTCTTTTGAACCACAATCGTACACGCGTATAAGCTAAGGGGTTAGTTTAGAAGGGTAAGAGGTCAGGGAATGAGGGTGAACTAGAGAACAGAGCATAGGGAGTTGGAAGTCAAGTAAGGATGACAAAATAGTGTGCTAAATTGTAGAAGTTGACTTGTAGAGAGAGAGAGAGAGAGAGAGAGAATTTAATAATCATATATTCACCAAGTGTTTAATCACGGCTGAGAAGCAGTAATAATGATGTGGAAATTTTCTCAAGGAACTAGTGTTTAATATACAGCGACGATATTCTGGACATGGTGGTGATATAACCAGAGAAACGGAAGTGATAGATGGTGTAAACCAGGGCCTCTCAGGGTGCATGCGCGTGGTGCATGCACTGTGCACGGTGCAAAAGACGACTTCGCTTGGTTGACCAGAGTGCAGACCCCCCACTCCTCTCTCCCTACACCTGTCTCTCCGTTCGGCCTGTCTCCGCGTTCCTCACCTTCACTGCAGTTTCTCCCCCACTGCGAAATGTTTACGTGTGGTGAGCGGAGACGCACAGTTGTATGGGACAAGGTTACCAGTGTTATTAAAAAAATTAAAAAAGTGAATTAGAAATACACATACATGTTTGAGAGGAATGTAAACATAATTTAAAAAAATGCAGAACCCGTAACCAAAATGAAAATGCTACAGTACTGGAACAAAACTCATTTGTGGATATAGAATGCTCTTCTTCAAGCTGTTTCAACTTCCTTAATTCTTTCTCTCTGACGTCTCCTATGATTTCACAATAATTTTCCGAATGTAGTCTGTTGTAGTGTCTTTCAATAGGTGATTTTCTTACGCACGTAATTATCGTCCCACAGATTAAGCATTTGGCGTTATCGTCACGACAAACAAACAAAAAAAAATACGAAAGTTCCCAGTTCGATTGAAATGGACTTTCGGAAGTCTTTGCTTTCTTCGAAACAGGTTGCTCCATTATTATGTTGTTGTCGTGCGTTTGTCTATTTCACTGATAAACACGTCGTCTACCACCAAACTCTTCGTCGCTCTCAGCACACTACACCATCCGAGTCAAGCCGAGTTGAGGCGTTTGAGAGGCCCTGGTGTAAACGATCACAAACCTATGGTTGTCACAATTAAACTTAAAGGTGAAGTACAGGAAGGTTGTAAAAATAGGACAATTGGGCATGGTTGATAAGAGTTTTCGGGTGTTCTTAAAAAGTAACTGTAAACAGGAAATAAAAATATAAACAGCCCATGTGATGGCCTTAAAGCAATTGTTGAGGAGTGTGAAATTAGTGTAAAAATATGTATTGTTACATGTCAGCCCCGTGGTAGCTCCTTTAGGTATTTCCAGGAAGGGGCTGGCGACTCAGATGACCTGGAATCTCCCAGCCAGCCTGTGGGATGGGGCTGACCTTCCCGCATATTGTTCTCAGTGGCCAGCTTACTTGCGAGTTTCTTCGAGAAGCAACGGTAATGTTCTGCCTCCAGTGACATCGTGGAATTTCTGAATTAAATTACACACGATATAAGAAGGAAGACCAGCTGCGGGCAGTAAGTCCGAGGTGGAGCCAGTGCGACACTCAGCGAGTTGGGGTTCGGTGGCTGAGGTGAGAGCGAGAAAGGTGTTGGCTTCACAATTAAGTATTTATTTATTTTCCACCTAGTCGATACAATGATTGCTTAAGGCAATTTTTAATGGTCATTAATTTTAAGGACACTTCCTCTAAAGCATTACTTTGTCAATTTTATATATTTTTCATCTAAACAGTGTTATGTGGCTGAAGATGTTGATAATATACGAAACATGTACCACTTTTGACCATTAAAAATTGCCTTAAGCAATCATTGTATCGACTAGGTGGAAAATAAATAAATACTTAATTGTGAATCTATTGAAGTGCGATACGGACCATGAAGCTGATTTTATGTAAAGGTGTTGGCTGTCGCTAATGTCCCACCGAGGTCTAAACCTGGAGCTGATGTTGTGTCAGAGTGTCCAGTGAGCAGCTGCATGGGAGACTACGTACGGGACAGAAGACTGTGTACTGCCTTAGAGTACTGTGTATGTGTACTTTTGTGGATTGAAGACCGCCGTGAATCAGCGATTGAAGCAGTTATGAGTGTGAGGATAATTGGACATGGGTTAATATTCGCTGTCGTGAGTACTGTCCTGCTGTTGGATACTGCTGAGATGTTGCTAATTGTTGCTCACTTCATGTGATTGTGTGAAGTACTGGACTATCATTGGAGTTTGAACCAATGAACAGTCATTGTATGTTGTATAGCCAGTGATACTGTGTTCAAATCCAGCTATCTACGCACAACCACTGTATGAGTTGAGTGACTGGACTTGGGGAAGTGAAAGCGGGGCTTAAGCGTCCGCAGGTAGAAAAGCAGGCTAGACCTCCTACTGTGTGTACAGAAGAGAGATTTGTAAATGGACTGGTAATTAGTAGTGTGGTCATTAATAACCGGGTTAGAATTACTTCTGTTTAAACATATGTGTGTGCATTTATTAGGCCATCCTGAAATAAATTAGAGTAATGAAACAGATGGAGTTTTATATTTGTAACAGTATGTATGTACTGTTAAAGATGGTAAGGGATCGTAGACACTGTATTATAAAAGAGAAACGAAGAGCAGGTTGGGAAGAAATAGGAATCGTGGAAGTAAGGAGAAACTGACAAAACTTAGCAGGAAATTGAATTCAGCGAAAAGGTTAGCTAAGAATAACATGACAGCAAACATAATTGGCAGTCTTATGAATTTCAGTGGAAAATGGAAGGGTATGTAAAGGTATGTTAAGGCAGAAACAGGTTCCAGGGCAGATATTCCAGATGATTAATGGGCAAGGCTAGTGTATTTGTGAGGATTTACAGTAGGTAGATATATTCAGTAAGCAGTATGTTAACATAATTGAAGAATGATGGCCAGGTTGAGGAGGTGGATAATTTTAGCTATGAATTGAAATTTACCTACAATAAAGGTATCTCCAAAGAGATACAAATGTTGAAAGCTAGAAAAGAAGCCGAGATTAATAAGATTTCTAGGAATATACCAACGGGAATAGGTTCAGATATAGTGCCATATCTGAAATATTTCATAGTTTGCATGAAGGAGCTATACTAAATGAATGGAGAAATACACTTTTAGCCCTGTTGTATAAAGGGAAGGGTGCTAAACATAAAGAAGATTACAGGTCACTCAGTTTGACATGCTTTGTTTGTAACTTCACCCCTGATTATATTTGGACACGTTTGCCGAACTACCTCTCTATTTTCTCTCAAACAAGTTGCTTTATGTCGCACTGATGCAGATAGGTCTAATTCGTAATGCAGCCGCTAAAGCGGGGGGGGGTAATTTTTTTCTTTTTTAGAGATCTTACAACAGTTTGGAGTTCATATTAGCGCGGGATTCAGTCTTGTTCTTCCTCATCATGCGCATCTGAAATATTGCGGCTACACACACTATAAAACACGTGTGAATTAGATTTTGAGGAACACAGTGAAGAGGGCCATTCTTTCGAGTATTCCTCCCTAAATTTTTGAACTATTTTTGGTTTATTACTAGCGTCACTAGTCACGGTAACGTAATCATACGTATTTTCCTGCACAAGAAATCGCTTCATTATTTCAAACCTTTCGCATTTCGTAACACACGATTACCATATATCCCAGAAGAGCAATATATGTAAATTTGGCAACTTAAATAGCAATAAATACTTCTTCAACAGTCACGCACACAGTATTCACAATTAAACGGAGTTTGTCACCACTTTGCCGCCAAAACAGACAAAACAACTCGCATACTGGCATGGAAGTCTGATCATGCGAGGAACAAAAACAACCACTCCGCAAGATATACCACTTCACAGGTGCCTATATTTCCGGTACTGGAAGCACACATTGCGTTCGGCGCATGAAAACTCGAAATATTCTTAATCGAGGGACAGGAAAGGGGTATAAATGATTACTGATAAATCCGGAAATAATATTCTGAGAATTCAAGCTGTAATGACATTCCTTGTGTATCTTTTTCAACACTTCATACACTTAGATTTAAAAATCAACAATCGTAATTTGTGGTGTGTGATTCGTAAAGGCGTAATTACGATGGGTAATTCGTAATTATTACGACTGAATCATAATAGCTGGCATCTCTGCAATGGGATATGAAAGGGCTAAGAATGGAAAAATCCATCTTCACAGCCACAGACAGAGGGTTTGGATCCCACTATCTCCCAAATGCAAGTTTACAGCTAGGCGCCAAACATCATGGCCAACGTTTGCTAACTCGAATTTTGATAGAAGGCAGTTGATGTTCAGGAAAGGTTATTTCAGTCAGACTGAAATCGTTGGATTCTACAAGATATAACAGATACCCTAGCTTTGGAAGGTCAAATCGACAGTATTGCTAATGACCTATCCAAGAGTATTGATAAGATGGATCATGCAAGCATACCGATTAAAATGAGGGCCATTAGACCTACGAAAAAAGAAAAGGTGGTTGAATGGGTGGCTAAATTTCCATAAAATAGAACTCAGAATTAGAATAGGCGAGGCAATACCTGTGGTTGTAACGATTATGATGATGATGCTTGTTGTTTTAAGGGGCCTAACATCGAAGGTCATCGGCCCGGTTGCAACGATTAACAGGGGGTTAAAAAGTAAAATATAAATTATAAATAAAATATATATTTATATAGTGCCATATCTGAGCTATATATATTATAAATTTTATATTATAATTGTATTGAATAGGTGGACACAGTAATTTCATTCAAGAAAGAATTTTACTTATTATATCTTCAATACAGAACAAAATGAGATTAGTTACTTGTAATAGGGGGTTCCCATAATGTTTACCTATGTACATAAAGGACATGAGTAAAGAACTGGAATTGCAGATATTCTATGGAATAATAAATAACTTGCAGTACTGTAAGGGACTACAAAAGAGACTTCAGCAATGTTACGAGATGGACAACAGACAATGGCAAGATAAATGGCATGAAAAGTTGGGACGTTTCACAAAGAGGAGAAGTCCTGTTACTTTTCATTATTGTGTTGATGGGGTGAAAGTTCTTCACGGAGATCAGCAAGTATCTAGATGTTGACATAAGGGAAGATCTTCATTGGGATAATCACATTAAGAAGAGTGTAAATAAACCTTACAGATCTCTTCATATACTTATGAGTGTGTTCAGGGATTGTAGTAAGGATGTAAATGAGAACATATAAATCTCAGGTAAGACCTGACTGGAGTATGGTTCCAATGTATGGAACTCACATGACGACTGATGAGGACTGGAAGAGATCCTAAGGAAAGCAGCACAATATTTTCCGGGTAATTTCCGACAAAATAATAGTTGTGAAAATGATACTAACATGGGCTGGGAACGATTTGAGATCAAGGATATGAGCTGTCGGTAGAGCTATGGTGTGGAATGACTTATGTAGAAGAATAAGTTATTATAATTTTTTTACCAAACAACTGGCTTCGAGTTACACCAAAACAGATAGATTTTATGGTGACTATGGGACAGAAAAGCGATAGGAGTGGGAGGAAGCAACCATGGCCTTAAGACACAGCCCCAGCATTTGCCTGGTGTGAAAATGGGTAACCACAGAAAACCACCTACAGGGTTGCCAACAGTATGGTTCAAACCCACCATCTCCTGAATGCAAGCTCACAGCTGCGTGCCTATAACTGCATGGCCAACTTGCTCAATAATGGAACTTTTAAAGGTAGGAGAGATCATAATATGAACATAAAACTGAAATTAAAGAGGACAAATTGGGGCAAAACTTTGTTTATAGCAAGAGGAATTAGGTATTTGAATAACTTATCACGGGAAATGTTCGATAAATTGCCAGGTTCTTTGAAGTCACTTAACTGTTTCCGGGTCACGGCGCAATACATTGCGTCTCACGGAACGTGCCCCAACAGTTACGGCGCAATACATTGCGCGTTGAACTTCAGAGCATCATATCTTCGCTTCTCTTTGACTTTCAGCAATGATTGAAGAATTTGTCGTATCTGCCATCTATCGGCTACATTACGGAAGCTTGCGCTAATTTGTGTTCTCCTTGGGAGCACTGTTAACTTAAATTTTTCATGTGAACGTCTACCACACTTGCTAGTCAATGTGATCTGATAAACATCGCTGCTCGCAGGCATGCGGAAGTTTTGAAAGGTGATGAAAAAGTGTTTGAAATATTAATGAATGATGAAAGTGAGGGTTCAGATTTGTGTTAAAATCATTTAGAATGTGTTGACGATATTGTACCCAAAGTTTCAACTGTTGACGTTGAAGGTGTAAGTGGCAATGATGAAGAATTATAACAAGCTACCTCGAAGAGGCAGAAATGAAATGTATCAAATGATCACCGGGTCTGGAAAAAAGAAACGGGTAATAATAAAATTTTTACCTACTGATTTTGGCTATAAGCCTGATCTTGCCGGAATCCAGGACCAATATTTGACTGAAAACTCTCCAGAACTAGATATTTTCAAATTTTTTCCGCATACCTTAGTGAAAAAAATAGTCATAGAAACGAACTTGTATCACTCGCGATATGTAGAGAAAAATTAGGTCATTTTTTCCACATCCCGAGCATCAAAATGGACTGATGTTACTGTCGAAGAAATGTATTTATTTTTAGCAATATGTATTAATGGGTCATGTAAACAAGCATAGATTAGAAGAATATTGGTTAGTACCCAGCCCCTTGCTTTGAGGAATATCACACAAAAAAACTTTTAAGCAGGCAAATTGTGTGATGATGTTTTTCATTTCATTCATCTCTCTTTTATCTATTTTTTGTGAATACAATGTCCAATCAATGTGTTTTGCTATTTATAGAGAGATTTATTTATGTGCCTGTAAAAACCTAAATTGTGGGGTATGCGGGCGTTTAGAAAACCTGACCCTGAAAGGGTTAAGAAACGGCTACATAAAACACCGATGGGGAATCTCCACCTGGATAGCAGCCCTAAATGAAAATCAATGGTGGTTGATACTATGTACTGTACATAATAATACAAATATATTGAATGGTTATAGCAGAGATATGGTATGGTATTTACTCATAAAGATGTAGTTTTTACACAAGAGAACTTGTGCTGATGTCTAACATCACACTACAGAAGGCTCAAGATGACTTTCAATAAAGTTAAACTCTAGTACCTGAAATGGAATAATTTGTGGTAAATACTACATCCAAAACCCGTAATAATAATAATAATAATAATAATAATAATAATAATAATAATACAAAATTTCAGAAAATCTGTTAATACTGTTATGCTCTATTCCATGGGCAGGATAAAATATTATCTATTCTTACAAATTCTCAGTGTTTTACACAAGCATACCTGCCAACTTTACAAAACCAAAAATCAGGAGATTTTGATACGAAAATCACGAGAAATCAGGAGGTACAATTGGTCAAAACTGCTTATTATACATGTCTTGCACAATACAGGAGTTCTATGGTGTATATATATAAAAAACCCTTATTGTCTCAAAACCCGACTGTTGCTATACAAGGTTACAAGGCTAATCACTATTCCCTAACAGAAAGTAGGTGAGTGAGATGATCGGTCTCAGATAAACCTTCCGAAAATAACATGAACTCGTGCTCCACACGTGTGAATCAGTCGTGCACTTAAGATGCCATTACTTAGCAAATGCATAGATTAGTACGAGGGGGGATCAATAAGAACAGGATTTTATTTTTTATTTCAATTCATTTAATGAAAAACTGAAGGAAATTACAATTTATTTTTCCACAGTTTTCTGATTTGAAAATGCATTTGTCCCAGCATATGGGCAGTTTTTTGATGCCCTCATCCTAAAAAGAACAGGGTCGTGTCACCAGCCAGTTGCACAGTCTTCCACACTCTCGTCATCTTCAAATCGTTGCCTTCCCAGAGCTTCTTTAAGTGATCCGAACAAATGAAAATGCAGGGCGATAAGTCCGAACTGTAAAGAGGATGATCAAACCTTGCTGTAAGCCTCTGACAGACCTCCAAACGTATCAACTTCATATTTTCAGTCAAAAGGCGAGGGACCCATCTGGAACACACTTAACGGAACTGTAGGTTGTTTGCGATTGCTTGACAGCTCCCATAAATGATGGGGACTTGCTCTGCAATTTCTGATACCGTCTCCCATCGATCGTCGTCAATAATGTCTTTAATCGCACAAATGTTTTCACCTGTAATGCTGGTCCGAGGACGGCGATAGTGTTTCTAATTTTCCAACCTTTTTATGCAAGGCGCACAAACGCATCCTTGACAATGTTTGATCACCGAAGTGCGCAGTCAATCACTGGTAAAATTTCTGCCGCTGCAACTCCTTCACGAGCAAGAAATTATACAACTATGCGTTGCGCAATGGACGGCTGTACCTGTTCACCGACATCGTGAGCGTTACTGACGAAACGGCGGGAATTATTTAACAGCTCACTCTCCCCACTCCTAACGGTCCTGCCTAAGCATAGCAGAAGCGCGGAGCCAGTCCTGCCAACTGTTGATGTTCAGGAACAAAAATCTTGTTTATATTTTAACAACCTTTGTATATAGCATCACGCGCCCGCGCGATTTTGCAAAGCGCAATGCTATATTTATCAAGTAACAAGTTAAAATTAGACAGAATTGTCTCCAAATGGCTCCTAAAAACCCTAGAAAAGTCACTAGTAGCTATCTTTGAAATTCTGTCACTAAATTACTAAAAAGACTCCAAATCTACTGACTAGTATCTAGAATCTACTACACTGATGTCAACGAACAAGAATATAGCACGCGAGAACGAAAGATCCACAATCGATACACGCATCGCGAAATACAGGTTTCAATAAACATCACACATTCACATGCATTTCTTGTATTAATAAACATCGATATTTCATTTGAAAGCGGCCAATGAGGCGTATACAGCTGAAATGGCGGAATTTGAAAACAAATGTTTGAAGTTCACCAAAAAATAAGCTAAAATCTGTAGACATAACAGAATAACCAGGAGGTGGGAAAATTTTTTCAATAATCGGGAGTCTCCCGCCTAAATCGGGAAATCTGGCAGGTATGTACAAGCAACATTACATACCAGTAATAGTGTCTCAGTATTTGGACTTCAATGATCAGCCTATATATATAGGCTATAGGCTATATATATATGAAAGAAGCATTAAAAATCGAAAGATTTAGGCATTTGGGTTGAAAAAAGTTGTGTCTCACTATTTGCCAGGAGGTGAAATAGTAAAAAGCAGGATGTAATTTCAGAGTAATTTATTGTGTTTTCCCCAGTTTGGATGCTGTACAAGCTTGAACGTGACAGTATCCTGAAATTAGAAATGGAAAGGAACATTCAAGCCCCTTTTTTCTGTATGTATCCAGCTTTCTTCTTATCCTATATTTCAGATATCAAGAATGAAGATCAAGTTGGCCTTTAATGAGTGAAAGCCCACCACCCTGATGAAGTTGGAAAGCAGAAATAAGCACGTCAAAGGCCGAGACGAAATGGATGTAGAAGACGAGGGATGAGGAGAGAACCAATCTATTTGAAGATGGCAGTGTGGAGACTGTCTTTGTCCTTTTGCTTTTCTCTCTATGCCTTTCCCTTTCCACACTATCACTGTGGTGTTCCTTTCAATGCTTCTGCCTTTCTATAAGACCCCAGTATTGTGAGGCAAGTCTTCCGGACAATATTCCCCACAGAAAGTTTCTGTGTGTGACAATCTGATCATTCTATATCTTTGGAGAAACTGTTCTCATTCATCAGAATGGAATTTTGAATCCCAAGAAGGGAAATGTTACCTAAGTGCACACGGTATTTCACATTTACCTGATTCAAAAACAGCGCCAAGGCTGGTTCAAACAACAACTCAACTAAGCAGCGAGGCTACTGGCCAGTACAATGAAAGAATGGCCTTAAACTTACTTCTCATTCAAAAGGGCTCTTCAACAAAGTGAAGTGTAAAAGTATACTGTACACATGAATGAAATACAGAACGATTCCAAAGAGTGGAGATGACTTGCATCTAACAGCTATTGAGTTTTCATAATGCCGTAAACTTTAAAAAAAGAAAGTGTACGAAGACATTACAGCCGCTTATCAATTACGAGGTTTTTACGTATCACTTGGAGGGTTAATAACAATTAACTTAAAACTGGCATAATATCGACGAAAACCCGTTGAAAATTTGCCGGCAAACCTGTTTCACGTATCTTTACAATACAACGATCCATCATGAAAACATTCCTGCTGATTAACATTTAAAATCTAAATTTAAAATTTAACATGTTATAATTGACATGTATATTGTGATTGTGTCTTCCAATTGACTTTGCATGTTAACTTAGAATGTTGAGGTTAACACTTAACATGTTTGAGTGTTTTCCGCTCCAAGTGGAAAACATGTCAAGTCTATTAGTTGTTCGTGAGATATCAGCACAGCTTCGGTAACGTCCGTGGTGTTCCATGCCAACAGGTAGCCTAAACTACGCAAATGACTTACTTCTCATGAAGTAGGATTATAGTGACAACACTCTGCAACACTCCTCTTTATTATAAGCTACAAATACAGTACACGCAAATCTGTCGTTCTCTCTGCACTATACTCAAATTTAGTCAGAAATGGAGTGGAGCAAGGAGATTACTCTGGACTTAATGGGTTATGTGAATGATGTTGATCCACGAAATATCACTAATATTTGCCACACATGGAAGATAATAATGGCTTTTACTCAAAGTCTCAAATCAGAGGTTGATTAAGAAATAATCCGAAATATTTTATTTTAGAGAATACATACAATACTGCCTTACAACTACTATTTCTGCTACGTCGCAGCGCTTCAGTAAGTGTTTTGTTTGTCTAACACTGTGGTGTGTGATGTCTTTGCTCACTGAAGTTCTGTCACTTCACGTGCCTCAACTGATTATTTATACGATTTATTGGTCCAGGGATAATGTTATTTTACTTTTAACATATATATATATATGTATTGGTCCAGGGATCATGCTATATTTCTTTCAACAAAATACCCACGCTGGACATATGGAAAAAAATGAAAGAGAATTCAAAGACATAGCACTCCTATTGGTCGGTGCCAGCCCTGAACCTCAAGAAAGAAACAAAGGACGGCGCGAGCAGTGGAATGCAACATAATGGAGTCCCTTTTACAGCCCGTAAGTACATATACATATTTCTCGCTAGTGTCGACTGTATTTCTTAATCAACCTCCTATTTGAGACTTTATTTGAGTAAAATTAATTACCATCTTCCATTTGTGACAAATGTTACAGCGATATTTCGTGGATCAACATCATTCACATAACCGACTTAACGATATAATAGAAAGGCCTTGTTTGTGCGATGTCTCATCAAAGGAATACAGTGATAAAGCAAAGTAAGCTGACAGTTTCCAGGATGATATAGATGTCGATTCCCATAGGTAACATTGGAATTATATTGGTATTAGTTTCCAGGATCTCGAAATTATCTATAACCGTTCCCGTGAATGCATAAAATAGAAATAAAACTAGCTTCTCTCCGCCCCAGTACAGTCAAGAATTGCAAAAAAAATCAGAAAAGTTGGAAGTCGGGTGTGGGAGCAGACGAAGTTTATACTTCAAAGTGGTTTGCTTTTGAAGGAGTGAGCAGGATGAGGGGAGGAAATGTGCCTAATAAAACCATTTCTAAATCGTAACAAAAAGCAACAGTGGCAATAACAAAGGCCAAATCCTCTTCATCTGAGTCCATTGTCCTTGTTTGAAAATACTATAGAGCGTTCCAAACTTAAAATGCAGTACAGCAGTAATGGGATAATTCTGTCTCTCCTTCTCCCATGTTTTGTGGGTAGTGCTGTCCTACAGGGGGTTTGACAAATATCCGTAAATCAGAATGATATCAGTTAAAATGGGTGAACATCGTGTTGTGAACAGAATTTCAAGGCGCATTTGATGTCATTAACAAAAAGTGTAAAAAAATAATCGAGTGTGAAAATGGTAATATAATGCAAAGTTACGGCAATGCAAATTTCTCATTGCATAGAACTTATGTCATAACTCGCATTTTATATTCATTATTTTCCTAATTATTTCACTGCTGGTAAAAAAACATTTCGACTCGATGTAGATAAGTATTTTTAAATTTAAATGATAACAACAAAATGCAGTATATGCGTTTATTTTCAGTCATGTTCAGGGATTTTTATATGCAGGCACGAAAAAGTCAATCGCTGGCTAGCGTCTTTCCTATTGAATTTGCATTGGGGGGGGGGGGGGGGGTCAAAGCAAGGCAAATGGACTTCAAATATGGGAGTTATTTTTAAAACAATCCCGAAGTTCTTATCTTGCTTAGTTCAAACATGCGCTTTTAACATTTCCAGACAGTCGCATGCAGTGCAGTGTTCATTTCTTCAGTAGTATGAATAATAGTGATAAAATACAAATCAGTGACATACGTACAATTCTTGAGGGCAGGAGTATTTCCTTAGTGTAGTTCGTAAGTTCGTGGTCATGCGTGGGGATCTTAATCCAGGACATTCATTATAATATTGCATTCTTTTCCCCTGAGTTTACCTACAGAACATTTCTTTTTAATTTGACGATCCATTGTACATCCTTCTGCACTTTTTCTTCAAACTAAGATCCCCACGCATGACCACGAACTTACGAACTACACTAACGAAAGGACTATGAATGTGAATAGCGCAGTCAATGAAACAGTATAAGCTACAGATTGTTCCAAAAGAACAATCTCCCACCAAAAAAGTAAAACAGAGAAGGACGGCAGAAAAATACAATGACAATTAAAATAGGATGAAATTGTGCAAAGTGAAGTGCGTCAAGTGGTTCACTCTTATTTGCTAACATACGATCGACATTGAACGTGATTTTGAGTCGGGCAAATGTAGAAGATTCTTTGCCACAACTTTCAAAAACTGTGTTGTATCGCTTCTTACACGGTATAGGCTTTCGTAATAAGACTTTCTTCATCGTCCGAATCGTCCCCAAGTTCACTTTCCAAACCAGATTCATCCAAAGCGGGAATATCAGGCCTTGCAGAAATGATAGAAGGGGTACTTCAATGTCTGAGAGCAATGACAGTGATTAAGGTATGTTGTATTTATTTTACGTTCCTACAAATATCAATTTATGAAAGAATGAACTTAAAATTACAAACTAAAAATGTGGAATTGTGACGACCTGTTTGAGTCACACTCGAGCGTGATCTTCACGAGTCGATTTCGCAACAGCGCGCTCCATCTACTCTGTACCGCAATTTAAGGTTGGACCGCTCTTTAGACACCACCTAAATATATTACCACAAATTGATATGATGAACTACCTGTATACAACCAAATGAAGTCAACTTTAACACATTTATTAAGTGTGGACACAATGTTAAATGAAACATTATTTAACATTTAACATGTTGGTGTCACCAATTTAACATTTAACACTTCTAACATTAAACACGTTAAATGTTAATCAGTGGAGACTGGCCTTAAAACTTAATTTTACTAAGTGTTAAGTACAGTAGATGCCTTATAACTCTGCCGTTGAGTAGCGCTGGCCTTTCTAAGAATTTGAAGGTTCGCATATTCTGATGCCATTCGGCAGATTTGAGAAACCCTTTTGTGAGGTCTAATACAGGGATATTAAAAAAAATATCTATTCAGGGGATTGTCACTCGCCCGACCACATACGCCACAAGCCTGTCTCCCACCAAGAAGAATGGCATTCTCTCTCCATTATTTCCTGAGAACTAGTGACATTTCACAGAGGCACTGAACAATCTGTTGCTGTGGCTAGCGATGTAATCTATAGGCCTGATAAAGATGTGGACGTTTAAGGCAGAGATTTATGAGCGCACAGGGGGTGAAGGCAAGCAGCACTGATACCATGGCAGCTGCTAGTGGCGACTTTATTTGATAGGTCGCGAATGCACGACGACCCTTTACTTTTCACGAGTTTCTGAGAAGAAAACAGTGTTTGATTCAGAGAAATACCTAATATGCTTTTTAAGGGGACAATCAAAGATTCCACATTTACAATATTTAATGGCCTTGACAAGCATCAGGACGTTTGTCTTTTTTTTTTCAAATACATTTCGGGATACTGAAAACATCAAGTTAAAATACAAAATGTAATTTGAAGAATGTTCTAAAAATGTTGGAGCTCAATTGCTTTTTTGTTGTTGAAATGAGGCAGATAAAATTACTGAACACAAAAACGATTCCCTTAAAAGCTGTAGTCGATCGAGTTGTGACGATTGTGATGCATTGTTAATTCATACATACATACATACATACATTATCATTATAGACTGTTATGCCTTTCAGCGTTCAGTCTGCAAGCCTCTGAGAATTTACTAAACGTCGCCACATTCCTCGATTTGCAACTAGTGTTGTGGCTTCATTTAGTTCTATACCTCTTATCTTTAAATCGTCAGAAACCGAGTCTAACCATCGTCGTCTTGGTCTCACTCTACTTCTCTTACCCTCCATAACAGAGTCCATTATTCTTCTAGGTAACCTATCCTCCTCCATTCGCCTCACATGACCCCACCACCGAAGCCGCTTTATGCGTACAGCTTCATCCATCGAGTTCATTCCTAAATTAGCCTTTATCTCCTCATTCCGAGTACCCTTCTGCCATTGTTCCCACCTGTTTGTACCAACAATCATTCTTGCTACTTTCATGTCTGTTACTTCTAACTGATGAATAAGATATCCCGAGCCCACCCAGCTTTCGCTCCCGTAAAGCAAAGTTGGTCTGAAAACAGACCGATGTAAAGATAGTTTCGTCTGGGAGCTGACTTCCTTCTTACAGAATACTGCTGATCGCAACTGCGAGCTCAATGCATTAGATTTACTACACCTTGATTCAATCTCACTTACTATATTACCGTCCTGGGAGAACACACAACCTAAATACTTGAAATTATGAACCTGTTCTAGCTTTGTATCACCAATCTGACATTCGATTCTGTTGAATTTCTTACCTACTGACATCAATTTAGTCTTCGAGAGGCTAATTTTCATACCATACTCATTGCACCTATTTTCAAGTTCCAAGATATTAGATTGCAGGCTTTCGGCACAGTCTGCCATTAAGACCAAGTCGTCAGCATAGGCCAAACAGCTTACTACATTTCCACCTAACTGAATCCCTCCCTGCCATTTTATACCTTTCAGCAGATGATCCATGTAAACTACGAACAGCAAAGGTGAAAGATTACAGCCTTGTCTAACTCCTGTAAGTACCCTGAACCAAGAACTCATTCTACCATCAATTCTCACTGAAGCCCAATTGTCAACATAAATGCCTTTGATTGATTTTAATAATCTACCTTTAATTCCATAGTCCCCCAGTATGGCGAACATCTTTTCCCTCGGTACCCTGTCATATGCTTTCTCTAGATCTACGAAACATAAACACAACTTCCTATTCCTCTCGTAGTGTTTTTCAATTACCTGGCGCATACTGAAAATATGATCCTGACAGCCTCTCTGTGGTCTGAAACCACACTGGTTTTCATCCAACTTCCTCTCAACGACTGATCGCACCCTCCCATCCAAGATGCCAGTGAATACTTTGCCTGGTATACTAATCAATGAGATACCTCGATAGTTGTTGCTTATAGATAGGTGCAATTACTGCTTTTGTCCAATCTGAGGGTACCTTACCAACACTCCAAGCTAATTTTACTACTCTATGAAGCCATTTCATCCCTGCCTTCCCACTATACTTCACCATTTCAGGTCTAATTTCATCTATTCCTGCTGCCTTATGACAATGGAGTTTATTTACTATCCTTTCCACTTCCTCAAGCATAATTTCACCAACATCATTTTCCTCCTCCCCATGAGCTTGGCTGTTTGCACCACCACCAGGATGATTTCCTTTTACATTGAGAAGATGTTCAAAATATTCCCTCCACCTCTCCAGTGATTCCCTCGGATCTATTATGAGTTCACCTGAATTACTCAAAACACTGTTCATTTCCTTTTTCCCTCCCTTCCTAAGATTCTTTATTACTGTCCAGAAAGGTTTCCCTGCTGCTTGACCTAGCCTTTCCAGGTTATTACCAAAATCTTCCCATGACTCCTTTTTGGATTCAACAACTATTTGTTTCGCTGTTTCTTTCATCTACGTACAAATCCCTGTCTGCCTCGGCCCTTGTTTGGAGCCATTTCTGATAACCCTTCTTTTTACGTTTACAGGCTGCTCTCACTTCATCATTCCAGCAAGATGTTCGCGTTTTTCCCATCTTTACACACAGTTGTTCCTAGGCATTCCCTTGCTGTTTCTACTACAGCATCCCTGTATGCCACCCATTCACTTTCTATATCCTGAACCTGCTTACTGTCTACTGTTCGAAACTTCTCACTAATCATATCCATGTACTTCTGTCTAATTTCCTCGTCCTGGAGATTTTCTACTCTTATTCGTTTGCAGACAGATTTCACTTTCTCTACCCTAGGCCTAGAGATACTTATTTCACTACAGATCAGATAGTGGTCTGTATCATCGAAAAATCCGCGAAAAACTCTTACATTCCTAACAGATTTCCTGAATTCAAAGTCCATTAAGATATAGTCTATTATGGATCTGGTGCCCCGAGCCTCCCATGTGTAGCGGTGAATAGCCTTATGCTTGAAGAATGTATTCGTAACAGCTAAACCCATACTAGTACAGAAGTCCAGCAAACGCTTCCCATTCCCATTAGCTTCCATATCTTCCCCACATTTACCAATCACCCTTTCGTATCCTTCAGTTCTATTCCCAACTCTCGCATTGAAATCGCCCATTAGCACTATTCTATCCTTGCTGTTCACCCTGATCACGATGTCACTCAATGCTTCACATAAAACTTGTCAACTTCATCCTCATCTGCACCCTCACATGGTGAATACACAGACACAATTCTTGTCCTAATTCCTCCCACTGACAAATCTACCCACATCATTCGCTCATTTACGTGCCTAACAGAAACAATGTTGCGTGCAATGGTATTCCTGATAAAGAGCCCTACCCCGGACTCTGCCCTTCCCTTTCTAACACCCGTCAAGTACACTTTATAATCTCCTATCTTTTCCTCGTTATCTCCCCTTACCCGAATATCACTTACTCCTAGCACATCCAGATGCATCCTCTTTGCTGACTCAGCCAGTTCTACCTTCTTTCTTCCATAAGCCCCATTAATATTGATAGCTCCCCATCGAATTCCATTTCGTTCGCCAAGTTGTTTCCAAGGAGTCCCTCGCCTGTCAAATGGGAGTGGGACTCCATTACTCACATAGGTCCGAGGCTTGCTGAAAGTGTTCTGAGCTCGGTTAATTCATGAAGCAGGATGCTGCCCTACTTGCACATAGTCCAAGTGAGGATCTCTCCTCTAATGGGTTATGGACCACCGGTGAATTGTATAGTCCTAGCCGCCTGAGCACAAGGAGGGCCATGACTCGGAATATGTCCGAGATGCCCACTCCCATTCCATAGCAACTGGTATCCCGACTCTCAGGACCACTTACTAGGCCACTCAGCCGTTGCCCATGGTTCACTAACTAGGACGTGACTACAGTAACCCACAATTAAAAATTATGGGGTAGGCGGAATATTCAACTTTAAGCACACGAGATGGGAGAAAAATTGTTCTGTAGTTGAGTAGTCCTAGAACGAAAAATGAGGGCTATTAGCAATGTTAAAAGCAGGCAAGGTTAAGCATCTTGTATTGACAAGTGGGACTGAACTGGTAGAAGACACATCCAACTTCTTACATCCTCGCCTTCCCCAGAGAGGCGAGCCTCAATGGTGACTAAATGTGGACTGTGGAGGTCGTGTGTGATGAAAGCTAGATTGGAGGATAGTAGGGCAGGGTTGGATCCTGTGGGCGAAGTGCGAGTGCGTGAAGGTTTGTTGTGAGGCTAGTTCATGGGAAATTTAATGATTAATTTCTAGAAACAAACACAAGAGTTTCCAAAATTTTATTTACGTTCAGCTGATGATGCCCTAAAAGAAGTACGAAACATGTCCTGAAACTTGTTAATGTCACTCTAATTAAACAATTTTTTTAGTACTCTAAAGGTGGAATCTTTGATTTTACCCTTAAAAAGAATACTATTGACATTACGGGCTTTGCAATGAAATTAGTTTTATGCAATAGTATATATATCGAGGATTTGCCCAAAGAAGTTCTGTATGGCATATATACCAATCCATTTTGTGTGTTTTGAAAGTGATTTGATGTTATTTGGGCTTCATAGCAGTGAAACAACTTTCCCGCCATCTTATTGTCATCATGGGGTTTAAGTATACATAACTCTCTTGTTGATGATAAAATTGAATATTTCCTCATAAATAGCAACTCCAGAGCACAATATTTTGATAAAGAAGATTGAGCCTATACAGGCAACGATGTTGAACTGCAAGAAAGTGCCAAAGTAGTAATTTATCTGATGTGGAATTGTTACCCTCTCTCCAGATGCCCCCCCCAAATGTTAATGATTTTGATAATACCAGTTCTTCATCGCCAATTTTATATTATATTTTAGTAACAGTATCACTGAGCGGAGTAGGTGTATTTAACAGGCTACGGCTATCGAACCAAGCTGTACATTCAGGAGGTCAATGGGTTCGAACCACACCTTTGACTGTCCTGAGAATTGCTTCCTGTAGTTTCCAATTTTCACTCCCAAGCTAAAGCTGAGACAGTTCTTATTCTTGGGCCACAGCCAATTACATCCACATCCTGATGCTGGTTTCATTCAGCATCATTCATTTCACCTGCATTATCTTCTCATCTAAGGCTGGCATCATAAAGGGCATCCAGCAGTAAAAACATGCTGTAAACATTCATCTCACCTCATTCTCAACCCTATATCATGCAGTAAGGGTAAGAGGTCGATACTCATTCCATTAATAGCATCAGTAAAAAATAACCTGTTCCTTCAAAAAAGGGTTTGTCTGGTCATCA
Organism: Anabrus simplex; assembly: GCF_040414725.1. Taxonomy (NCBI): domain Eukaryota; kingdom Metazoa; phylum Arthropoda; class Insecta; order Orthoptera; family Tettigoniidae; genus Anabrus; species Anabrus simplex. Next base: position 240,328,886 of record NC_090269.1, read on the forward strand.
AAACATGGCAGTGAAAAGGTTCAACACAATCAAATGATTTTTGTGCAGTTTTCTACTAAAATACAGTGCAATGTCAAATTATTAGTTCAAATTCTCAATTTTATCTTTGTCATAATGCTAAATCATATGCTGACGCAATCAAGTCGCTAAGCAAAGTCACACATTGGGTCATCTTGTAAGTGTTCTGTGCCGAGTAGACAAACGAACTGAGTAACAAGTCATCGGATCACTGAAGATCGATTAAATTTAGCAATGGAGTATCAGAGATATTCAGGTTGCTCTTCGGTGAGCGGCAAGTTTAATTCTGGTTTGTTCGCATACGTATATTGGTTCTTCATAGTCACCAGCCTTTTGCATATATCTATTTGTTGAATGAAGGCTTCCCATTGTGTTAAGGCTGTGCGATTATCATTTCATCTGTGGTATCTGTTGGCAGACATAATTTCTTAAACAGAGTTCGTTATGATTTTGTCAATGTCGTTAACAAATTTTGCTATCAGGTACTCGAGAGGTGTACATGGAAATTGGTATACCAACTGCAGGCAAATATACCCGTTGAGTATAAGTAACTTCTAATACGGAATGAGTATTGAAAAGGCCTGAAAAGGTACACCAATATATTTTATGGTCTCATCTGAGGAAATAAATGTAATTTTGTTTTTTGTCTAGAGTGTCTTCAGTGGATAAAACTCTTAGGAAGCAGTGCAATTTAAGCATTATCTTGATATACTTCCATGACACACATACTGGGTGCCTGCTTATAACCTAAATCTGTTTTCTCCGAGATATACCCATTTTCCTTGCTTTAAATTTAGTGGAACATGGTACAATACAGTGATGCTCGTGTATGTTTATCATACTCTGCACTAATCATCCTGAAATATTTTACATGAACACTGATGATGATGCTTGTTTAAAGGGGTGTAACATCTAGGTCATCACCCCTAATGGTGCAAAATGAGACTAAATGCGATAACAAATTAAAAGTCCAAAACCTCCAATGACCAGAATTCAAAACGTGAGGATGAAGAGCGAATGGATGGATATGAATTTAAAACAATCAGTGGATCCAACCCAAAGGGCCTAATATTCATAGAAAATGACTGAACACATTGCTGACCGGATGCTTGAGCTTGTCACATACCCTGTGAATCGGACATTTTTCTACTAAGCATACTAGGGAGCACTTTATTATAAAAATGTACATAAATATTAAACCAGTCAAGAAGTCAAGTACTTAACATATCTAATATAAGCAAGCAAATGCGTGTTAATTCAACAACACATCATTAATGTTTACATCGTTGTCGTCAGAGTCACTTGAATAAATAAGCACACTAGGTAAATTACGGCGTGTAGAGACTTGAATATCACCTCCACTATCACTCTCACATTCATTTTCCACTAATTCATTATCACTATATCCATTTGAACGATCATAGGCATATAATTCTTATCGTCGTCAGCTAACACCGTATTCCGCGGGCGCTCCATCTTGTCATTGACTGAATCGGCAGAAAGAAAGTCGGCGTTTCGAGACTAAATCAAAGAATAAAAGAGGCCGTGAATAAAAGAAAAGTGGCAGATATACATCTACGATTTATTCTACTCAATGTGCAAGTCCGAAATAGTTCAATATATGGTCAAGAGATGTCACGGGAAGATCGAAAACAATGTCGTGAATAAAACAGATTTTTCGGGGCCCGTCACCTACTGCTGGCGAGCATACGAGATTTCTCGGGGCCCGTCACCCATGTGTTAAAACAATAGTATTACTGACCAAGGCACTACTTCTAAAGCACAATACTGCATTGATGATGCTTGTAGTCTAAAGGGTGCAAAATCCAAGTCATCGGCCCTTCATAATGGTATTCATCTCTAGGAAAGTGCAACCATGGTATTTGTCATGGTGTGGTACTAATCAGAAGTAGCGTAGACTCGCAGTATTCCACACATTATGGCCCTACTCACTGGTAATGAAATTCGCACATAGCGGCACCATTTACAGGCAATGCAAACCTATGATGTTCATCACATAAGTGTACTAATAACAGGGTCTCTCGCGGTGTTCCTGATAGTCGGTAATGACAAACATAGGCAAGCCAGAACAATGGTGTCGCTCGTATAGTGGTACTAATCACAGGTACTGTAAAAGCTGACAGTTGACTAAGTGGGGGGGCTGACCGCATGGTGCTCCTGCGTGCCACTAAAAACAAACCTATTTGGTACCTAATATAGTGGTACTAATCACAAGTAGTTCCACGGTTCTAATACAATCATCCCCCTGGTCGCCTTTTTTAGTCGCCTCTTACGACAGGCGGGGGATACTGTGGGTGTATTCTGTTTCTGCCTCCCCCACCCACAGGGTGTTGCATGAACACTTACAATAGGTTAAAGAACGTGAAATAAATGTATTCTAGGTCAAATGAAGAAATTAGTACTGTGCTGTCGTACCACCCCACAAAAAGAATGGTAAAAATCAAGTGTGCCTGTGAAAAAAAAATAAAAAGCCCTCAAGAAACAACAGATGAATAACAAACCCATGCATAGATAAAAAATAGTTGACTTCTCCTCAACAGTGATAAACTGACAGTGATTAACAGGGTAACGGATTATGTGGTACATGTGCCAGAGCAACTCGGAAGGAAAATGAAGGATGGCAACGAAGCGATGGCTGTTCCCAACAATGTGCTCCCTCCCTGTGAATGTATTTATGAAATAGAGTATGTTACATGGTTATTTTCATAACTCACAGGGAAACAGAAATGCCTTAACCCCATTCTCTGTTTCATAACACAATATAAAGTACATTATAATATTCCTTAATCTCAAGGAATGATGGGTGTGCAGAGGGTTTCACTCCTTGTAGATCCATAAAAATAGTACTGTTTTCTTAACATGGAATGATCTCTAGTGTTCACAGAAGCAAGCATCATTGATGAGATATTTCTTAGCAAATTTTTTTTTCCGAGATCATTTTCCTTTTCTAGAATAACCTCTCAGAAAAATGTAATTATTACAGGCAGTCCATAATAGTTAGCACCTTAATGTTCTGTAAATTACATTGGTAGCTTTTAAAACATTGGGCGATATAAAAATAACAATTTATCATATAAGAACTATCTTCTTTAGGTTTAATGAGAAAAGGCAATTACAATTTAATGTCAGGAAGTTATAGACATACATTTAATTTTACTATTTGAAGTATAAAGACCACCAGGAATCATGTTATCATTGAACTGTAAGGTACACCATTCAAACAAATGCAATACTAGATACTTCGTAAGCCAAGTGTACTACCTTCTTTCAGCGGTTTCCCCGGAAATGGGTACCCTGACACGAGTGTTAGCTATTAAATTTTATATCTGTGTAGGCACTATTGAGCACTACATATCATATATACAAGGGTCGAGTCGTAAGTCACGGCAACTTTCTTTTTTCTCTCATTAACAGGAGACAACACGGAAAATCTCATATGTATTTCGAAATATAGGGCATGTACTTATGCATAGTGCCTGAAGACAAATTCCGACTGCAGGAGATTCTCGTAGGAAAGTGACAGAACACAGGATATTGATAAACATTGTTTTATTATGGTATAGACAGTAAATACACAAGACTATGTACAAAGGACAGGTCTCCACTGGTTACAGACCTTCGAAATAATCACTCAAGGTTTCCACTGTGCGTTGCCAGCGGTGGGGCAGGCATTTAATACCATTCGCTAACATGCGACACCTCTCTCCGAAATGCTGTTCCAATGTCCTTTGTTAGCAAACCGTTGTCCCCGTAATGGCTTCATGACTTTGGAGATCAGATCACAGTCACATGCTATTTTAATATACGATCGTTGTTCTTGCTTGTTGACTTAAATTTTGTGACGCTCTCACTCACACTGAATTTGGGGGCATGCTTAGACCCATACTGTTGCTTACATACATCATCTAGTGGCAACATAAGGAAGTACATACCATACGTTAACAAATGCATATCTTAGATTTTCCGTGCTGTCTCCTATTTCCGAGAGGAAAAAAAGTTCCCATGACTTATGACATGACCTACGTATAAAGAAATCAAATTAATACTATGTTACACACAATTTGCACTATTTACAGTTTGACTTATGTTGGAATTAGTTCCATAAAAGAGTTTGCCTTTGTAGTAGTTTAAAAGACAATTCTTCTATATGGCAGATGGTCTGTTAGGGAGCTCCAGAACTGCATTCTGGGGAACAAGCTTGTCTCCATTTTAAGAAGAGATCAGTACATCCGCAGTGATTTGTCCTAATTCTGTTATGAGTCAACCGTATTCTCCACGGCAAGTCTAAACCACTTTGTTTTGTTATGACATTTGCGATATTTTGGAATCACTATGGACATTTTTCAACCAATTCATTTTTCCACGTTTGTAGTAGGTGTAAGTAAACGTATCAGATGACTTGCTGTTTTTGAGTGGTGGATTTTGGGATCGTAATCCACTGGTTTCAGCAGCGGTGATGTCCTGATGAATTGGCAACTGGTTGTTGGCTGTTATCTTCCAAACTAGAGTATATTTATGTCTGAATATAGTTCAATGAGCTCAATTCTGGCAGCGAAAATGCAGGTGTTCATCTGACTGTACCAGTTGTAATTCTCATTACTTGATTAAGCTGAGCATTGACAGGTTTTGTGTGACTGCTGTTGACGCACACCAGAAAGCTATACTCAGCTGTCGATAAAATGCCGAGGGTTGATACACACAGGGTCAGCTGAAGAACCCCAGTAGGGCCACACAGCTTCTGAAGGGTGTTACATCTAGACTAAATTTCCTGCAGTCTTCTTTTCGCGCTCCAAAAAGGACACCCTTCAAAAGAAGAAAATCAAACCTAGGCTCACTGCTGTGGGCTTGGTTCATGAAATGGGGGAAAGGAGAGGGAGTCTCCACATTTCTACTGTTCAATATAGACAGATGGCAGCTGGAACTCAAGTCCACACACGTGTAAAGAAACACCTTCTAACAGGAGGAATGTTCGGGGATTTCACGCATGATGAACCAGGACCCTTAGTACCAGTTAACTGGATGACAATCTCACTAGTACATTCACATATTGGAGAAGAGAGTTGTTGGTGAGTTGCAGAAAAGGTTTCTAGATGGTTTGGTTCCTTGATGAACTTCCAACAAAAGTAAAGAAATTCCTCTGTGAAAAGAATGATCGGGTCTCTTGAGTGACCAGGAAACTTCTATGACATTTATCCAACAGAAAACTTTGAGCTATTTATAAAAGGAGATTCACAAAACTGGACTGATCCATAAAAGCACATAATGAAGCTAGTTACAGAGTGGTTTTGTGATGAACTTACAACAGTATGCATAAATTTTGTGTAATCAATGTCAAATCATATAAAGCCACTTATAAAACAGAAAGGAGGACATTAGCGATCAGAAACGATTAGAAGGTATGTATGAGGTGAAAAGGAAAAGTGCATGATGTTGTTGTGTTCGAGAAATTCGCGCAAGACTAACTTATTGTGGTAATATATTAAAGTGTACCTTTAAGTTTTATAATCGAGCCGTCTTGTCATCAGACTAAGTTTATCTTCAGTTAATTCTTTTTATTTTAGACCCTATTATACAACAACTTTTAGGTTGTACCTGTATGCATATTTTGGAATTTTATAACATACCATCAGTGTTTTCCCAAGAAATTTTTGTCTGCCGGGTGGCAGGAATGACCCACGTGGGGAATAAAAAATGGACAGGATAAAATTTCATTTTTTCCCGTTCAGGACATGAACAGCAAACTCAGACATGTACACAATAACTGATAAATTGGGACCTTACTGAAGTGCTCATATAATTAATCATCCATACTTAAGAGTACAGGTAATATATCATTTTACTGAATCTTGGTAACTTGCAGGGACCAAATATATTCACAGTACATTTTGCAATTTCAACAGGAGGCTTGGAGCCGAGAGTCTACTTACTCGCAAGCTGTATTAAGAAGGCGGAATTTCTACATGACGCACCCTATCTTCAGGTATTTGGTTTAGAACAAGGAAATAATATAAGTCAACAGCTTAGACCAACGGATTACATTTTCGGAAGCCCGGCAAGAGGCTAGGTCATACAAAGGTCACTAGGAAAGTTTTGCAATATGCAAGAACGGTTGGCTGGACACCCCTGTTATGCTGAGGGATGAAAAGAGGGGTGAAAACTGGTCTGGAAGACAGCAAGGCGCAACCTTCACACCAGTTGTTACCAAGCAGTGGGAATCAAAGCAAGGTAAGATGTCTGTGTGATCTAAAGGGGAATATCGCGCAATTATCCGCTACAATGCTGCTCCTGGAGTAACTGTTGACCAGTGCCTGGAGGAAATAACTCCTGTGCTGGGGAAAGACTGTCCACATCTGACAACGATTTTCCGTTGGTACAAAGAGTTCCAGAGGGGAAATTTTGGGGCTGAAGACGATCCTTGCTCAGGGCAACCACCTCAATCAGTGACTGAGGAAAACATTGAAGCTATGAGAAAAATGTTGCAGCAAGAGAGGCGGTTGACATATCGGCAGGTAGAAGAGACCCTCTACATCCTTGCAACAGCTATTCATTCAATACTACACGACCACCTCCATGTTAGAAAGGTTTGTTCCCTTAGCGTGCCCCATTAATTTTCAACAAAGGGTATATCGAGTGAGTGCCGAGAAATACTTAAACAGTTTGAAAATGGGACTTTGCGTAACGTCAATAGCATCGTTACAGGTGACGAAACTTGGCTTTATTATTACGATGTCCCAACAAAATCCCAGAACAAGGTGTGGCTGTTTGAAGATGAGGGTACTCCTGTGACTGCGAAAGTCAAGGTAAGTGAAGAAAAGGATGATTGCAGTATTCTTCACTAAACGGGGGTCCTGACTCGGGTTGTGCTAGAAACATAAAGGACAGTTACTGCAAAGTGAAACAGTGAGACTTGTCTGCCTCAGGTCATCCAGGCTCTCAAGCAGCTCGGTCGAACGTCACGGCTCAACACTTGGCTCTTGCAACACGACAATGCTCCAGTACATCGTGCTAATGTAACAATGGATTTTCTTGCCAGATCAGGGTTGACTGTGCTTGATCACCCCCCATACAGTTCTGATCTTGCCATGTGACTTCGCACTCTTCCCAGAAGTAAAGATGAAGCTGAAAGGGGGGGCGTTTTGCATCCGACGAGGAGCTTCTGGCAGCATGGGATCAAGAGTGTGAAAATGTAAGCGAAGAAAAGTGGCAGAGTTGGTTCAATGACTGGTTTCGACATATGGGGAAGTGTATTGAGCGTGGTGGAAATTACTTTGAAAAAGTCTAAAGCGTTCACTCACACCGCAAAACTTTCTTAGTGCCCTTTGTACGACACTAGTTTGAAGTAAGCAGCAAGCAAGCAAGCAACGTTTTGAACCAACGAAAAGGTCACATCATTGCGATATTGGCTATGCATTGGTTAAAGTAGAGAGGTGGCCCTAACCGAGCATACAACGGCATCTGTGACAACGAATTAATAAAAGTGACCAATGCGTGGGTTAGGTACCCCATTCAGCAGGAGGCTTCGGAGGTAACATTGTGAGAAGAAGTTTACTTATGCAAGTGCAGAGTCAGGTATTGTGTAACTTGATTGTGTGGGGACTTCTAAAATTTAGCTCTATACACCCAAACTGCACTTAATTACTCATGATTTAACTTTGATAAATTTGTATTTAGTAACTTCAAATAGCAAAAGAACTGTTTCCGAGATGATCATTTACAGTTCACGTATGGTTGCCTGCCTATTTAAAGTAGATTTTTTGAGGACACCAACTTCACAGTTTCTAGCCCAGCATTTGTGTACTGTTTTGCAGATGTTTGAGCTGTGACATAACACAGTCACAGTATGGAGTAAGTGGAGAAAATGTGACCTAGTTACAGGGTTATAAGCGCCGAGTTGTCCCGCGACTGAATGGGAACTGCTTTTCACTGCCACTGGAAATTGTTACTACAATTTACAAAACATCACATAGATCCGTACTGATACAATTTAAAGTAAGAACTAGTGTTAGGTCCACCCAATCAATACACTTCACGTTAAAAGTGAAAACTATTTATAAAAATATATTTAAACATACTTGGTGAATGAGTCCACCCCAATGGTAGAGACGGTACATCCGTCTTAGAAGGACGTAACAAACTCAATGCAGTGTACTAACTATGCCATAACCATTATAATAAGAGGAGCATTTTGAAAAATGTTAAGATCTGTCATTACAAAACTGTTGTCAGAACACAGTTCTTGTACGCCTCAGAAACCTTCCTGATGAAGAAAAAGACACCATGGATGATCTAGAGAAAGCCGAAAGACGTATCGTCAGGAAAATTCACGGACTGAGATTGCTCCCAGATGGAACCTACAGACTTAAATCGAACTCTGAGCTGTATAGACAGTTAAAATCAGCCAATACCAGCATGCAACGTAGGAGGTGCAAGTTCTACGGACACCTACAACAAATGGACAGCAACAGGCTTACCAAGAAGATCTTCTCTTTGGTTAAAAGCTACAAGACTGGAAGCTTGAGGCTTAAGGAAGTACAGGAGGACTTGGATTTGGCTGGGATTACAGGCATTGATGTAGAAGATTGTTCCAAATTTTGTGCAATGGTACAGTCTTGGACCCCACTACCTGGAGTCCCTAGAAGTAGGAAGCCCCTTTTACCAGGAATGAAACGAGAAATTAACAGCAGAGCTCAAGAGATATTAGGAACGAAGAAGAGCATCGAGGAAGAACTAGTCATCAGCGCTCGTTAGAGGCCTTAAATCAACAATAATAAATATACTTTGGAACACGTTTCGTCTTATTTTAAGACTTCTTCAGCCATAACATATCGTAACAGATTACGATACTCATTGTTGCTGTCTAATAATTTTAAAAAAGGAAGAATCCATTTCCTTTGAGAACTGTTTGAGAATACACTAAGGACAATAAAATTTACTTGAAATTGTCCATCGTTTCTTGTAATTTTTTTTCTCTTCCTTCAATGTTAAAATTTGGATGACATTTCTTGAAAATATGATATGCAGTGTTGGTAGCTTCAGTGTACTGACTGAGCGAGATTTGAATTCTGGTCTCAGAATAGGAAAATGGGACCATATCCACATCCGAATACTTAAAAGCTTTAAGTCTTATGAAAATTCCTTTCAAAAATAAGCTATTTCTGGTAGAAGGAATCTAATGCTTGTGAGAGAGAAATTTATTAAAGAAATAAATCATCCGTCCTCCAATGAGGGTGACCATTCGGATCCGGAATACAGTTTCAATTTGAATGGAGTTTAAAAATATCAAGAAATGAAAATTTAATCGTTGAAGCTGTTATCTTCCATTTTCCCAGGGTTGGTGGGGGAGAAATGTCATCACATTCTCAGGTACAGATGGAAGTGAATGATTTGCAGAGAGTCCCTCAGTATCTGTATTACTATTTTCTCTAACTCGCAGAATGGGACTTTCAAGTTTTGTAGGAAATTCGATGTGACTAGGGAGGGCGCTTCTTGCTCCGAATAGCAGGCCTCTGACAATCCACCGATCTATAGACATTTTATACTTAGATGAAAGGTTAGGCAAGCATGGAACATAAATAGCTTGCTTTTCTAGGTCCACATCCCGAGCCTGATCTAGGTCCCTTTCCAAGCGAATGGTGGAATCTAAGACCATCGCTTTAATGTCCTCTCTGTTGATGGCTATGATGTCCGCCCTCCGATTAGAGTCATCAGTAGAGACGCAGTGAACCTCCTCGTGCACCTCCCAACCACGCTGTCTCAAGCCTTGAGCAATCGACAATCTCTCACGGTGGTGGCGGTGGTTGCGCATTAGTTCAATGCTCCGGCAGAATCCCAGCACGTGTCCAAGGGTTTCTGTCTCGTTGCAGCCGTTTTGGCGGCAACGGGTTGTGTTGAATGACCTACCGGGAACTGACCCGACTGTGATGAGGTTGCATGTCATCTTCACTGCATTTATGTATTCAGAAGAGGACAAAGGTGATTTATGAGTCATCCAGGAGTTTGCTTTCGGGAAGTACGAATATAACAGTACTCCTTTTCCTTTATGTGGTAGCTGACACCACGACTGAAAGGATAGACTTCTCATAATTTCGCGTAGTTTTCTTCCGCCAATCTTTGGGGGGAGACACTCCTTTTTATGTCAAGTCTGTGGAGTGCCATATCTTGTTCTTCAGGTAACTTCCTTACGTATGGTAGGTGAACATCCAGAACATGGAGTAAGCGATTACAAATATTGTAATGCTGTATATTAGCTTCCCATTCTGTGCAAATTATTCCCATCCCTCTGACCTTCCTGGCACTATACAGCATCGAATTTGGAGTATCATCAGGCAGCATCATTATTTCTTTTACAGAACTTCTTATAATTATGTCCAGAACTTTCAGAAAAGTGTTCGATAGTTGTGTCAGAGGGGCACATTGTAGAGGATAGATCAAACCCGGCCAAACGAACTCGTTAATAATCTTGATCTTTTGCTCTGGTTTTTGAAGTTTTGTTTTTACCAGATTATTTAAGTCGGAAGTTATTGTGCTTATTAGTTTATGTCTGTCAAGAGAGATGTCATTGTTGAACTCAATTCCTAAATACTTGATTCGTTCACTGTTTGTTTTTATCGATGGGATTATTGATCCTTTGACTATAGTGATGTTTCTTCAGTTAATTTTCCTTTCTTCAGGATTATAGATTTGCTTTTCAAAGGATGAATATGTAAACCAATTTCTGCAAAGCTGCTTTCAGCCAAATTTAGCAAAGTAGTAGCATCATTTTCGGTTTTGCTGAGTATGACTAGGTCATCTGCGAAAGCAACCGAGGATAACGGCAGTAGATCATCAGATAAGATATAGCTATAACGTTGGAATATGTCATGGTCAGTGAGATTTTGTATTACAGTATTGATTGCTAAATTGAACAGCAGTGGTGAGATAGGGGATCCTTGAGCTACGCCACACTTAATTTCGATGGGTTTTTATTTCATATAATCAGCTTCCATTTGAACTGTGTTCTTTATAAGAAGTGTTTCAATTAACCTACATAAGTTAGGAGGAATTTCAGATTGTCGAAGAGATCGTTTTATATGTTCATGTCCAATAGAGTCAAATGCTTTTGTGGCACCTAAAAAAAAAAATGTTGCAACAATCCTTTTTGTTGAGTTTCGCATCCTGGAGGCAACCAGTCACGAGGGAAGCGTTGACATGAGTACCAGGTAATGGCACGAAGCCACGCTGGTGAGGACTTAGTGTGACATATGAACGCAGTCTCATGAAGCTTCGTGTTGATGAGTAACGACAGAAAGTAGCCTTGAGGTGCCATAATACACGAACAGTAATATTATCTGGGCCTGGTGAGGTGTCAAATTTAATGTTGTATAATGCCTTATGGACATAGTCTACTGAAATATTAATATCAGCAGGTAAGTCAGTGAGTGCTTTTTACCATAAGAGATAGAGGAGAATTGTTATTTTCGGTACCAAAGTCTTTTCAAAATGATCCGAAATCATAGTTATTGGGATTTTACAAGAATGGGCCTTATTAGTTTCATGCAAAATTTTGCGAACAATTTTCCGCCTCTGATTATAGAAATGATATTGGGCTACCTCGTAGGCGTTATGCTCTCTGTTCTTCTCTCGTTGGCTTTTAGACCTCCGCTGTGGGTTACTAGAGGTTTATGGTCATATTTACGATCATTTTGTAAATTTCTACTTTTTTAAAATCTAACAGCAGGATGTTGAAGGCCAGGTAATTCATTAACCTGATCTGCAAAGAACTGCATAACCTCAGAAGTAAAAGATTCCAGCTGATTAGCATCCCCATTTGCATGATGTTTGAAATCCTATCCTCCCAAATCTTCATAGGATTACTATTTTCAGTTTCATGATCAGCGACCATTGGGGTGTCTTCTGTTAACTGTAAGCACTCCCCAACATTCATGTAATAATAATTTTGTGTGGCAATTTCTAGCCGAGTGCAGCCCTTGTAAGGCAGACCCTGAACATTCATGTTACTAGCATATTGTGGTATGATTTTATTTCTCCTTTTCTCAGGGTGAGCTTTTCCTATGTGAATATTTACTCCTAATGCCGACTTACAACATTTATTACAGATAGGGCAGGGAATTCAGTCACCAGACAGTGAATCAACTTTAGGTATTTTAATTCAGTATGGTATTTCAACGTGGCAGGAGATGAATATTATTTTGTTTCTCATAGTTACTACGGTAGATATCAGAGCAGCAAGTATTTTTAGCGCTGGGTCAATGGTAGTTTTGAAAATATAAGATGGCAGTGCATTATAACTTCCAAGATTTGGTGTCGCTTAAGTTAGTCTGCCTCGAGAAGAACGACGTGCAGGCAATGCCAAGCAATAAAATAAAGATGGCTGTTGACTTTGACACTAAATTAGCTTCACAATTAAATGAAGAATCTTGTAGCAGGAAGATCGCACGAGACGGACAACACTACTATTTACGTAGAACATATTCTTGCATCCTAATTTTGATTAAATGACATTACGGACGTCATAATTTTCGTGATCGGCATTAGTAAACACCACTACCGGGCTTGTATCACTGTGTAACCAGAGGTCACTTGTCCTACCTAATAATTGTTGAAATCCTGATATTGAAAGGGTCTTTCCCGGTTATGAAGAAGCGTGTGGGTGCGAAGATTACTGCTAAGTAGACGAAACGTCTTATTGCACTCCATGCAGCGGTTTGGCTTTACTCCAGTATGTACAGCTGTGTGTTATCGGAGGCTATCCCTAACTTCAAATGCTTTATTGCATTTTTAACAGTAGGATAGCCTTTCTCCAGTATGCATCATGGTGTGACGGGCTTTGACCGAACGTTTATTTGCGTTACTAACACTGAAATGACTTGTCTCTATTATGAGCAAACGGGTGTTTTTGTAGATTACCTCGCTGCGTAATCGTTTTACCGCATTTCCAGCGCTGGAATAGCCTTAATCCAGTATATATAAGTGTGTGTTCGCAGTTTACTGTTAGTTGTAAACGCATTGTTGTATTCTTGGAGCGGGTTGGACTGTCTTTAGTATGATGCGTCATGTGTTTTCGGAGGCCAGGTCTTTTAGTCTTTCAAACATTGTTACCTGGCACTGGGAGGACCTTTCGCCATTATGAACAGAATGGAGAGTTTGGAGTTGAAATCCTTCGGTAAACGTTTTATTGTGTTCCCTGCACTGGAATTACCTTAATCCCGTATGAAAAATTTAGTGTCTTTGTAGTCTCCTTTCTGTAAATCGTCATACTGCATTTTTTACAGCGGAACAGCCTTTCTCCAGTATACACATTGGCGGAGTTTACCCTTGGTAGTAAACTCTTTATTGCATTCGATACAGCAGGGTGGCTTCTCTCCAGTATGTGTACACTTTCGTGTTCATTGACTAACCTGGACCCTTGGATAAGAGTACACAAAAGAATTCTTCGTATTCTTGACTAAAGAATCCCCAGGTGTGACGGGACGAAATTTAAGCTTGACCTCCTTCGATCTACTCTGTTTATTAGGACACGCTCATGCATAATCAGCTGTTAGTATCATGTCATTATTTTTGTTGACCTTGTGTAGTTAACACCTATCTACATTATAACTTGCTCTATTTACACTTGCACGTTTCCCCACTTTATCTGTATACCAGTACTACTGTTTTTAATCATGACTTAAATTTCATTACAGCGTACTTTGAGTCTGAATGACTTGCAACAACCCTCGCATTCACGTAGCAGACCTTTGATTCACATGAGTTTTGTTGTTTAGGTGGTTCATTTACAAGTGTCTTTTTTTTTTTCTTCCCCAAACAAGTTAGAGACTCCACAGTGCTTGGTACCATGAATAATGTCTTGTCCGTTCCCTAATACAAGAATATCCACTAAATAAAGTGCTGCCACACCAATTCATCGTAGAATAATTAAATATATTCTTCTTCCATTATGCGAAATAATTGCCTTGTCATTCGTGGTGCTACCACTCCAACATTGGCTTAGATTTCAGACACTGTCACATTACACCAGTCGTAGCCAGTAAGTTACGTATCATCGTACGGAAAGATTGCATGACCTGCAACAACCCTTGCATTAAGGTACCAGACCTCTGGTCGACATGGGTTTTGTTGTTCAGGTGGTTGATTTTCAACCCGTTCTTCAAAAGTTTAGAAACTCCGCATTGCTTGGGACCCCCGCATAAGGTCCTGTCTGTTCCGTAATACAAGAATACCCACTGAATAGAATGCTGTCACACAAATTTATCATAGAATAATTAAGGAAATATTTAGTCAGACCAACTCTTGTCCTACTTCCTGAAATAATTCATGTTGCCGCTACTCCAAAACTAGCTTCCACGAGGGACACAAGGGACTTTTACAAAATATTCAAAACTAGCTTAAGGAAATACACTCCACCGAGTTTATAATTTGACAATCTTCTGTAGCCGCCTGTTTGAATCATTAACTTATTCACACAAGACCATTCAATTAAATCATGTCGATGTGGAATATTACAACAATATTACAATGGTGGTCTTTAATTTACAAAGTGTTTTCTTCATCCCAGAAATCACATTCGATGCTTAATTTCTGGCAAATATCATTCGTCCCTGCCATAATAAACACATAGTCATTCTCATTAAGTGTTCCTATCTCTTCCATATCTAACTTAAGGACCTCTTTGAACAGAGCACCTGGCTTGACACGACCTACAACTTTTAAAATCTGGGACATATTGTGTCTTCCACGATACCTGTCGTATGGCAAAGATTTGCGCTGCATTACCACCGTATTGATAGCTGAAGTCTGGAAAGAAAGAGATATGATTAATGGGTTTGAAACCCTCGGAAATTTAAGAAATGAGTTTCTGTAATGAATGCATGACGTGAAAGCTTACCATCAAAGTTGGTGAAACTCCCTACGGCTGGTTCACATCTGAGCCTCGCTCTGACTTGCTTCTTGCCGCGATAGTGCGTGTGTTATAATTATGTTTCCTCTCACCCGTTGGAACTTGGCTTGGGGCTGTAGGTCGGGGTGCACTGCTATTAGTAGGGGAAGAGGAATCAGCTCCACCGATAGGTAGAACGGGAGGGTGGGATGTTTGTTTCAGAGGAGGTAACTTCAATTAACTAATTTTTCGTGATAAGAGCAACAATATCTGTACAGTACCGGTGGTGAGATATTAATAACGTGTGGAATCATTTAATTCTTGTCAGTACATTAAAAATTTGTCGTGAAATTGTCACTGAATAAACCAAGGAACTCTCAGATGTTTTCAAAGAATTCAAGTGAAAATTTATGTTTTTGGGTAGTGTATATATGTAAAATTTTTGTAAAATCGACATCTCAAGAAGCGAGACATTTGCAAAGTTGATGAAATACGTGTTTCATTTGTTGTAATTTTTTTATGAATTAAATAAAGAAAGGTTAATAAGTATTTCCACGACTCACAGGAGAGACAATTGATTATAATTATTTGATCATTATGTGTGTTGGAAGACATTTTATTCTGGTATTGGGTATTGGAGATCTCCAGTAGTATGTTTGTTGTACCCCATCTTTTGTATTACGGCGTATTTGCCATGTGGATATGTTTCCCACATTACCATATCTTGTGCCGTAATCCTACTGACGAAAAAGAACAATTTTTATAGGTGAAAATGTCAGGTCAAATCATAGGTAGCATCCCTGATTGGCTGTTTGACCGTTTCTCAATTTCCGGCCTTTGGCTCCTTAGTTGGAGCAGGGCTCTGATCCACATCATTGGTTTCCGTACGTCTTCAAGATCGGACGCCCCTTGTAAGGTGGTCCGCTCCACGGCTCCAGACACCCCGGGGTAAGCACGTTTTCTTTTCTCAAATGTTAAATTAATATGTAAATTCATTTGTTTCCGAGTTTACCTTAGACCCTGGTTTTCACCGTTTTGGTTTTGTAATGCCTTAGCTCGTTAGCTAGGCATATCCTTTGTTTAGGAGAAAATTCTGTTTTATTAACCTTTTGTGTAATGTAAAAGTTAATTTTCCCTCCGGGTTGCCTCCCGTAGTGCCGCATCAATTTAGGGTAAGCCTGTGAAGCTATCGTCTCTTGCTGATGTGTATTAGGAGAAGACAGCAACTTTAAAGGCCTCTGCTTTAAATTTCAAATTATGCTGTTATTTCCTTTGTAAACCTTTGGTAACAATTTGTAAACTCTTTCTATCAGCAATGTAAGATGGTTGTAATTATGTTTATATTCCCGGTTAAATTTCCTTTGTAAAGCTCTTTGTCAAACCTATGCAGACCTACCTTAAAAGTAGTCAACACATTTTATCGTAATGTTTATTTTCCGGAGAACCATTGACAGAAATTACGTGTTTCGTTTTGTCTCTTGTTAATGTTATCCTGTTAATGACCGTAAATTTAACCTGTTTAATTTTCCCAATTCTTATTAAACTTGAATGAAGGGTAACGCTACCACGTCTTCTTCCCTACAACGTCACTTAAGATCATGTCCTCTAGTTTTCCCAGGCCTGCTTCCTATATCCTTTCTCTAGTTGTCATGTTTATCCTGCAAATATTTGTTTATAGCAATGTGTATGTTGTTGAAGATGAAAATGTTTTTCATGGTGTATCAATGGCTGGCATACGTTCCTACAGGTTTTTATATATTTGGACTATTACTTTATCACGCTGTTTTATATGTGCAAATGTTATTATACCATCTTTAAAAGTGGGGGTGACATCTGGTAGCAGAGCGTGGTTGTAGTTCTCCTGTATTTATTTAAATGTTAATTTGGAACACTCTACGATTAATATGTATTAACATTATGTAAATAGCATACACCGCATTTACTCATGTATTAGACCTCATCGCGTATTAGATGCCAATGGCCCTTGGCTTTCCAAGACGATTTTTTTTTACAACTTTTTTTATGTTCCACTGACACAGATAGGTCTTATGGTGATGTTGGGACAGGAAAGGGCTAAGAATGTGATAAGCGGCCGTGGCCTTAATTAAGGTGTGAAAATGGGAAACCTGGTGTGAAAATGGGAAACCACCAAAAACAATCTTCAGGGCTGCCAACAGTGGGGGTCGAACCCACTATCTCCAGAATACTGGATACTGGCTCAAGACGAAGAAAATGAAAAAATTAATCTCGCATACAAGGACACACAATGTAATTTGTCAGAAAAGAATGATTCCGCCCAACGTAATTCGTCAGATAAGAACCTTGTGCAGCTCTCTGATGGCATCATACAAATTTGTGAATAGTTTCATCCGTACGACCCATGCAAAGAAATCACACGGTACATGTGTTTCGTAGTTGAGAAATGTCCGTATCCGTACCGTAGGCCAACTGCAGTTCTGATGATAAAGCACAAATAGGTGAATAGTTTCGTGCCCGACCCTAGCGTTGCAAGCACGCATCAGTCATGTACATGTCTGTTCTGTAGTTAAGAATGTCCGTCAATGTAATGGTTAGCACAATTAGCTGCCATTCTCAGGAGCCTGAGTTTGATTTCCAATACTGCATTGCCAGAGATTTAAGAATGGCAGGAAGGTTAATTTGCAGTAAAAATGGTGTGCGCAACCCCCTTCCACTGGGGGCCTGTAAAAGCAGAGCTGCACCCCCTTGGAATGAGGAAACTAGTTTACTTTAGTTAAGAAATATTCATGGTTATTGCTAAGCCTATTAATATAGCCAGGCAAGATAATTAACAAAGTGATCGTTTAATATCTCATAACTCGGGCCAATATAGGGTTTTTAGGAAGAGAAGTAGGTTTAAAACATGATAAAAACAATTCAATCACAATTGTTTTACGCGCCAACGTATCAAACAAATAACTCTTTTTTATGTCCACATTTACTTTCAACGATTTTTGGAGACGCCACATGAAACATACTAGGGTGTGAGTTAATAAAAAATGGGAGACAACGAACATACAAAATTAAACATTATGATAGCAAAATGCATTGCCGTCACACGTGTAGATATTCATAAATGCGGCTAAATGCAGTCACTCTTATGTCATTTACACCTGTTTAGGTAAATCCTGATGTGATGAATTTAGAGAACAAGCATGAAATATACTTGAAAGTAAGGGTCTGGCTTTCAACAACAGCAGTTATCAAAATGCTTCCAGACACTATGCATTACATTCGGAAATACAATTTGTAACATATGCTAGTTATCCGCTGGTGGTATGGCACGCTTCCAACAACACTGCTTCATTCAAAAGGAGTGGCTTCTGCTACACATACATCAACTGGGAACAGAGACCATCTCCAGAAACCGTTTGGGAGCAACTTCACACTGTCTGGAATCTATAGTCAGGAACAACAAATGTTTGGAATCTATAGTCAGGAACAAAACTATTTTTGAAAGGTTCGAAAAGACGGGACCTTGAATGCTCTCTGTCTTGATTGCAGTGCATGGCTGACCAGATGGCAGTGAATATGACATCACTTGAAATGACAACATGCCGGTAACAGGGAAGTTGGCAGCGCAAGACAATTAAAATGAACACAGTGATGAAGTCTACTGTGTGTTAGGCCTACTGCTTAACTGACAGACAAATGACTGTCCATTGTGTTATTTTGTATCAATATGATCACACGATACCCTTATCCCATTTCTCTACGGAGTCCGAGTATAAAGACGGACGAAGCAAGATTTTTACGACCGGATGCCCTTCCTGACGTCGACCTCATCAGAGAAATTGAAATGAAACAAATGATGTGATATGAGTAACTAAAATGGATTATATTTACTTTATATTTAGGCCTAAAAGTTGTGTTCACCCTTTGACTTTTTACATTTATAAATACTGCCTTCCAACGAAAATGGCTAGTATAACTCAAATACAGTACACTCAATTTTGTTAAAGAACAGCGTAGAATTTTTACATGTACAATATGTAGCTATTTATAGCCTAGAAGTCAGGTGTTCACTGCACAAAAATTGAGGTTATCGGATATCCGACTCCCCCTTTACTTCTTTGGGCTGCAGAAGTGGGGAAAATAGGGATCTAACACACGAGTAAATACGGTATGTAATTTATGTTAGCCAAGCGGTCCGTAAAAACGGAAGGGTGGCACACCCATTGAAAAGGTCCTTTGGAGAACACCGTATAATTATCTGAAGTATTCTTCTTTTCACTATTATTAATGTGTACCATCGCCACAGAGGCTCAAGTTGTGAATGTAGAACTGCGACCAATGGGATCCTAGCCGACTCTCTCATTCTGTCCACTTGCACAAGTCCTCATTTTTCCATACTAACACACAAGTCATTTATGATGCTGGGATAGGAAAGGTCAATAAAGGTGAACCTGTGGCCTAAGCTGCAGTGCAGCTCAAGTATTCATCTAGTGTGAAAATGGGAAATCACAGAAACCAGTCGTTGGGGTGAACGATCCACCATCTCTCACAGCAAGTTACTGCACCATACGTTTACCATATAACCACCTCACTTTGTGCAGCAGTAAGGTACGACCCAAAAGGGTGAACAGAACTTAATGAGTGCGAAGCAAGGCACCTAGTGGCTGCAGCTGCAATGAACCCCAAAGGCATACTACAATATTAAAGACAGTCTCATTTTTCTCAGTTCTGTCCGTTACACACGTATTACCGTGGCCAGGAATTGGGTTATAAATTAATGTCTCTGAACAGCTGCACTAGCCAATTCAAGGCAAGTTGTTCTATTGCAGGGGTGCCCAGATTTATCAAACGAGAACATTTTCTTTCTGAAAGTAAGGGAGAAATTCTTATAAGTATTAGATTTTGTTTAATTTTGCTATGAAAGCAACAATTGGAGCAATCAAGTTATCAATCAAGCAAATTCACAAAAGCCGAGCACCCCTTTCAGAAGGGAGGGTAGATAACACTAGGCATTTATCTCCAACCTGCTTAGAATTAGCAAAATACTACTAAGGTGAAGTGGAAAAACTAGAGGAAGCCAAGGTCCAATGTATGACCTAATCCCACGCAAGGTAATGTAAAAGCAAAGGATATTCAATAACAAAGCTTAGATTGAATTTTTAACACTTTAATGTATTTCCCTGGTAAGTTTGATTGCCTGTAGAATTGTAATATTACAATATTTATGCAATACAGAAAAATTATTTTTATTGCTCACATGTTTCACATTTTAGTAGTTGAGTTAAGTTGATACTGCAAACTTAGGAAGAAAAAAAAAAGTACACATCAATGGCAACTATCAAGGCACAAAATACCCAGAAAGAATTTGACATTATTATTCCAACTTACATGAAGCACAGGAAGGAATAGCACAGAAGATTTATCTCTATGTAAGAACTTCAAAAAGTGTTGAAGGAAGTTGAAACTTTGGAACTATAAAATGTACAAGATGAAAATTCTATGAACAGAATAGTTAAGAAATGAATGTATTACCAGAGCTTCATGAGAAAAACTACAAAAGCTATAAATATGACCAATGGAAGAAATTTTGCCCTAGCTATTTTGAACAGACAATTTTTAAGTTTCTTTATAGCAGGACAAATATTTCTACATTACAGTAAAATCCCTTTTTAACGAATCTGAAGGAGATGCAAGTTTCATCTTTGAGAAAGAAGGTGGATTACTTTTCTCACTGTTACTACAGAAACAGTAATGACTACTCAAACTGATAGCTACCTACAGGAGTTCCACACACTCGCTCATCGCTGTAATATTATCTGTTCTGTTCCAGAATATTAATTTATCTAAATTGCAACCGGTTCTCCAGCAGGCAGTGGTAAGAGCATGTCTGCACATCAATGCAACATCAACTGCTGGCAACAATTTGCTCAAAAAACCAAAATGACATGAATACTAATACATGCCCCAGTAAAAGCTAAAATACAGCCGATGTTGTTAATAATAATACTGGGCTTATGTCCCAGTAATTAGTTTCCACAGATGCAGAAATTCTGGAACTTTGTCACACAGGAGTTCATGTATGTGCCAGTAAATCTACCAACATCAGGCTGGCATATTTGAGCACATTCAAATACCATTAGACTGGGCCAGGATTAAGCCTGCCACCTTGGGCTCAGAAGGCAGCACTTCTAGCATTTAAGCCACTGAGCCTACAGCCAGGATTCTGTTACAACGAATGAAGATGGAACTGAACCAAAGTACATAAAACTAATATGGCACAATAAGTTGCAATTAAATAGAATTACATGACAGCAGCCTTCTATCAATAAGGGTATTTTCAGATATATGATGCTTTACCACTCATTAAGTTACATTTTCCCAGTGTCCAAGATTCAAAAAAGTTAATTTTGGAGTCTTTCATGCCTACCACTGCATTCAAAGACACAGAGGTTAGACAATTGTAACAAATTGTCCCCATAAAAATGCTCTACAGAAAATTTATAGAACCAAGGTCTCTTCTTTGTATGCACTTAGTTCTAGGAAGTGTTCCGTATCATGCGAAATCTTAACAGCTTGACCTTAACTGTATACCAGCATTTTACATAAGATATTTGAATTGGATTTTCACAGAAAACATTACTTCACAAAAATTAACACCAACAGAATGCCCTGCAATATAAAATAAATTGAAAATTTACATCCTAATATAACTTAGATATAAGCTGACCTCAAGTTTGATCTCTCTTTTTCTATTAAGATAATACATCATCACCAGTATTATTTGTGCAAACTACTGAACTTACCACTAAATAATGAATCCGCAGTATGAAATATGCATATAAAGACACCTACAATGATAAGTTCTCTACAACAAGAGATTTAGGAGCCAACTGAAGAAGGAAATGTTCTAAGAAATGTGGTCATTTGGTTGAAAACATTGCTTTAAAGAGGAGAAAATATTGTTTTCACTAGACCACTAGGTTTCAGTGGAGGAATTTACACTGGACCTCAATCTTTCTGTTGACACATCCTGTAAGAGCTGTGTTGCATAGTGTTTATATACCATAAATTACACATGGATCCATTAATAGATTTTCTAAGTAGCATGTGCTCCTTAAAGTGGAATTAGCCTCTCCGTACTACCAATAAAAAGTCCTTGAAAATGAAATTACCTCTTTAAAGAAAATTACAAGGTTAAAGAAAGTAACGCGCAGTATTTAGAGGTCTACGACAATAAAACTTAAAAATAGGTTCGTTAAAAAGAGGGTTTACTGTATGTGTAAATGTGTGTGTGTATTAAAATACGTTTTTACATACAGTAAAAAAGAAAAAAAAAAACGAAGACAGAAAAGAACACATATACATAATGCAAATGACATTCCAAGCTAATTCAAACACGGTGGACCACAATGGCAAGAATCCAAGACAAATTCTCTTTCCTTGAATATAGAAGTCAGGTCGTTAATTTTTAATTTTTTTACACAGCAGGTAAACTTTAAATCTTATTGACAGCCATTTGGATGTATATTAAAGCATTCTTCAATACATTATTTGTATTAATTTGTAAAGTTCTATAAACAGGAGGAAATGGAAACAAATATCAGCAAGCCAAATGAATTCTAATCCTACTGCTAAAATACATTAATACCAAATTAAAATGGGAATATACTATACTAGAAATGGAGAACAGTCAAACATCCTTGATCTTCGTGCACGCACACGCACACACACACACACACACACACACACACACAAGAGGAATAAATCAAGTTCCATGCTACTCCCATCTATTCAGCTATAGTAGACATCCCCCCAAATGCTGGTAAGAAAACTAGTCAAATCTATACAAGGATATGATACGGTATTCCTCATCCCACCCACAGTATTAAAAAAGTAACAAAGTTTCACTCAGTATTGATGGTAGAAATAAAAAATTCTGATCGATATAGAGAATGTGTTCTTAGATTCATGCTAAAATGGCAATAATGAGTAAAAAAACAAAAAACAGCCATGCAGAAACAAACTGCCCTACCACCACTACCACCAAAGAACATGGCTATTGAACATAAAATTAGCATGAACAATCTTTACATGTAATTTTTTTAAAAGGAGAAATGGCTCACAATAGGTTCACTTTCTTGTTATATAAAAGTCATAAGGGAAACAGACACATCATGAACAAAAACGAAGTTCTGTTTCTTCCATTAGGTAACATACTGGCTCATATTCATAATGTCAACTAACATGCACATATCACCCAAGAAATATGGTTCAACAGTTTTCAGAAAATATACATATATATACACACACACACAAAATATAGCATTAATGCCAAAGCTTGAAAGTAAATTTGTACATTTGAATAACAAACTAGATAAAATCTTGTCACTAAGTCAACATGTTATGGGAACAATTCCATTCGATACACCAATAAGAAAACAGGAAAGGGATGACTCATCATTAACAACACTTCCCTATATAAGACTTGTTTTCCCCATCCTTTAATCTTGAGTTTTGACATAGGCTGTATCAATCTCCTACTACAATTCTTCACGTTCAGTTGGAACCCTGATCTGATATAGTTATGCAATATGGTTTATATTCCAGTCCTAACATAATTTAGAATCTCCTAAGTGCAATCAATACTAATCTCTCTTTTAGAGGGGAAAAGAAGTCACTGTCATAATCACAGTCATCTGAAATAATTTATAATTTTTTTTCAAAATATGGAAAGTTATTTAAAGTAATAAACTTCATGGTTGGGTTCCGTATTGAGTTAAGACTTAACTTAAAAATGAGTATAAAATTTTTATTGTTCCACCTTCTCAATACTTAAAATCATTTAACGTTTGTACATTACAATATAATAACAGTGAGTACAATATTATTATATTGTAATGTTTTGATAAACGTTAAATGATTTTAAGTATTGAGAAGGTGGAACAATAAAAATTTTGTACTCATTTTTAAGTTATGGAAAGTAGAAAAACAAAGTACTAAAAATAAAAAAATTTAATAGCAAATATTTTAAAACATGGAAACTAAGAAGGAAGATTTTGAATGTGCTGAAAATAGGATCAATATTAAAATATAAAATGCATTATGAAGGAAAACCCTACATTATTAACCAAGGTATCATACAGCCGCTGCATTACATGATCAGCCACTTGGAATTTCGATCACAACTGATAATTTCTTCAACAGATACTAGGGATTGACAATCTCACTGGGCTTGCATATTAGAATGGAGAAAAGCACAGGAAGAACAACAACATTTAATAAACTATATTGCACAAGTTAAAGTTGAAGTCATCTTACTCCCCACCATAATAAAATAAATTCAGAGGCACAGAGAATGAGTAATTTTAAGACTACGATATACCAAGAAGTTGTTCATTGTATTACCATCTTTTAAACAAAAGAATTTAGAAAATAAAATGGTATACAATACTGACAAGTCAGATTCAAGGTGTACACAAAATTACAACTTTCACTAGAGCTGGATCAAAAGATAATTTTCCACACAAACATCTTTGATGCCTTAAGAAAACAGTGAATACAATATTCATGCTGCCAATGTTTGTAATCTTAGAATGTGTGAAACTCAATGTATATACAAGCTGAAGTCTTCATGAATTGGGGCTTTGTGGTCTAAACCTGAATATCCATGCAATGGAGCATACTTCAGGTAAAAAAAAAAAGCAACGAAAGCAAATGATCCAGCCCTACATTTTATCCTACTGACTACATTCATTTACTACAATCTATTTCTATTCAATTGGGATGATTGCCCCACCTGTTGCGAGGGACGTATCTGCCCTGTGGTTTGGAGAACGGGCCTTGAGGAGCAAGTCCATTAACCGAAAACACACTGCCAATATCGAAGTAAGCAGGACTAGCAGGTGTCCAAGGCTGCAGCATACCAGGAGGATAGAATGGTTGATGCTGTTGGAAGGTCTGCAATTACATCATAATAAATGTTAAACTTCCAACCATAATGCCACAAAAGAGGATAACTATGACCAATAACAATTGCCCAAGATTTTTATTATTAAGTAATATTTTTCTAGTCTAATACTGACAGGAAAGAATGTGACAAATGTCGTGTGAATAAATAAAATAGTTGTTTACTTGCTTTTTACTGGCTATTAGGTGACAACAGTTGTCACTGTGCACAGTTGGTATCAGAAAATCACTTTGTAGTTTCAGTCGTATTTGTTAAATTAATATGGGTTTAGTTTCTGAGTGAAATAAATCCCATTAATTCTTTGTTGTGAGCAGCTATTCTCTAATTATTGATTTATGGCATATGTTATATAATTGTCTTTCTATATTATAGACTTGCTATCTAGAAGGGAGCTAGACTTTTTACACCAAGAAAAAATCTTTAATATTTGGCGATTTTAACATGTTCACTGCTATCTATCACTATATCACTATATCTTGGATTCTGGAGGTCAAATGGACTGTATCGAGATTGACCTGTCTAAAGCATTTGATAGGGTGGATCATGGGAGACTACTGGCAAAAATGAGTGCAATTGGACTAGACAAAAGAGTGACTGAATGGGTTGCTATATTTCTAGAAAATAGATTTCAGAGAGTTAGAGTAGGTGAAGCTTTGTCTGACCCTGTAATCGTTGAGAGGGGAGTTCCTCAGGGCAGTGTTATCGGACCTTTATGTTTTCTTATATATATAAATGATATGAGTAAAGGAGTGGAATCGGAGGTAAGGCTTTTTGCGGATGATGTTATTCACTATAGAGTGATAAATAAGTTACAAGATTGTGAGCAACTGCAACATGACCTCGAAAATGTTGTGAGATGGACAGCAGGCAATGGTATGTTGATAAACGGGGTTAAAAGTCAGGTTGTGAGTTTCACTAATAGGAAAAGTCCTCTCGGTTTTAATTACTGCGTTGATGGGGTGAAAGTTCCTTTTGGGGATCATTGTAAGTATCTAGGTGTTAATATAAGGAAAGATCTTCATTGGGGTAATCACATAAATGGGATTGTAAATAAAGGGTACCGATCTCTGCACATGGTTATGAGGGTGTTTAGGGGTTGTAGTAAGGATGTAAAGGAGAGTGCATATAAGTCTCTGGTAAGACCCCAACTAGAGTATGGTTCCAGTGTATAGGACCCTCACCAGGATTACATGATTCAAGAACTGGAAAAAATACAAAGAAAAGCAGCTCGATTTGTTCTGAGTGATTTCCGACAAAAGAGTAGCGTTACAAAAATGTTGCAATGTTTGGGTTGGGAAGAATTGAGAGAAAGAAGAAGAGCTGCTCGACTAAGTGGTATGTAATACCAATATAATGGTCCGTTATGTTCCGAGCTGTCAGCGGAGAGATGGCGTGGAATGATATTAGTAGACGAATAAGTTTGAATGGCGTTTATAAAAGTAGGAAAGATCACAATATGAAGATAAAGTTGGAATTCAAGAGGACAAACTGGGGCAAATATTCATTTATAGGAAGAGGAGTTAGGGATTGGAATAACTTACCAAGGGAGATGTTCAATAAATTTCCAATTTCTTTGAAATCATTTAGGAAAAGGCTTGGAAAACAACAGATAGGGAATCTGCCACCTGGGTGACTGCCCTAAATGCAGATCAGTATTGATTGATTGATAATTAAACCTATGTATCACCCCCAGGAACCAATTTGTTTTGCTTTCCTTTCAATTGGTTCGAAGGTAGCAGATTACTTTTGATGTTAAAACTACAAAGATTTTACACATACACACGAACAATCACCGATGACACACACAGCCAAATATCCAGTATTCAGTTAATGCCACCCTGAAATTCAACCAATTATAGCTACATCACATCTTTTTTTAGCCCATAGGAACAAAAGTATCCGAGCTATTTATTCACTGAAATTGAAAAATATGCATGAAGTGTTTCGATGCCAAATTAACGACAGTACAAGTTTCTTCGTAAAGAGTAAATAATATTTTAACTTTAATACTATGTGCAGAGACCTATCTAGTGGTCAGGATTGTTAAGTCATCAATGCTTTAGAATTAATCCTGTGGTGGTCCTGTTGTTCGTAGGAGAGGTGGAGGTATACAGTGTCCAATCACAAGATAGTTAAAAGCTTGGGTTCAGTTCCAAACCTGTCCGCCATGCTCCTACGGAGTGAGGGCACAGCGCTACTGGCGATTTGTCCGTTGGATTGGAATAAAGCTTTGGGAAGACCACCTCGGTATGATTATGATATCACTAATAATAACAATAAAATTTTATTTCCACTCACTACATTTACAGTTTTCAGAGACACTGAGGTGCTGGAATGTTGTCCTACAGGATTCCTTTAACATGCCGGTAAATCTATAGACACGAGAATGGCGTATTTCAGCACCAAATACCAATGGACTGAGCCAAGATGAAACCCGCCCAACTGGGCTCAGCACGGCAGCACTCTACTGACTGAACTAAGCAGCCCTGCTCCTTGGTATAATTAGACAGAACGCTATGTGCCAACACCATGTTTCATCCTTTCCCTACCTCATTATAAACATCACATTCTACACAACATACCGGACAAAGGAATATGTACACTCGAGTAATGATCTTCACATCCAAGGGAAGGGAGTAACTATCTCCTTCTCTAGATATGGTACACACAAATAAATGAAGATCACAAATCACCTCTCATCACAGCCAATGGATGCTTATCCAAATCCCTAAGCATTAGAAAACTCTTATGCACCAAAAAACACATTGCAATATTTGAATTCTGTAACCAATTCAGAAACACAGTAAAATACCATTTATACAGTGTGATTCAGCAGCCCCTTCCAATATAGTTTGCTGCAGCCCAACTAATGTGCACATGGTTATAGGGATGCTATACCCATGCAGGCGCACTGTATGGTACTAATGTTCGGCGAGCACATTTTGAACACGATTCTAAACCCTAACGAAATGTTATATCATCGGTTCCCAAAAGGTGACACCTTAAAATCGCAATCTATTTCTATTCAATTGGGATGATTGCCCCACCTGTTGTGAGGGACGTATCTGCCCTGTGGTTTGGAGAACGGGCCTTGAGGAGCAAGTCCATTAACCGAAAACACACTGACAATATCGAAGTAAGCAGGACTAGCAGGTGTCCAAGGCTGCAGCATACCATGTAACATGTTAAAGTGTCGTGCCTCGTGACTGGGTGTAATGAAGAATGCATTGAACTAGGTAACAGTGCAGTAATTAACGTCTTAAACACCGAACCAGATAGTATATGTACTCTGCTTTGTCATACTATCAGCAAGTTTCTAGCAGTCTAGCTTAGCGAATATGGTTAGGCGTTTGCCTAGCAATTGACTGAATGTGCCAGCGACATTTCGAATCCTGCATCATTCAAATATTTTTGCAACGGCATGCTGTTTGAATAAGTAAACACAGGCCCACGTTCGCCACATTCAAACAGTAACGACGCTGTTATTCTTCTTGTACCCTGCGCATACTCTGCAGGTTAGGGCCCAAATGTACTGTAATCGCTGCTGTCATTCGGCAGGTTTTCCACAGAGGAATACATTGACATGCTCCCAGGAACCGTATCCAGACAAGCGACACCAGCTGCTACGACATGCCGCCGTACTGAAAGACTCCTAACTAAGGACAACAGGCATGATTTCCAACCAGCCACCAGTCTGCAAATGCCCGTTACATCGAGTGAAACAGAAAAGGCCGTTCTGGAAGCAGCTCATAATAATCAGTATAATATATATCAGTGTAAGGGCGACTGCACGGCAGGTGAACACCGGCCAGCCGTGCGTCTGGCAAATACTGTATGAACATAAATTTCACCCATACCATCTTGAGCTACACCAAGAGCTCCATGGTCTGGACAATGATGCAGTATTCATTTTGCATATCTTGTTCTTGGATGAATCGCGCTTCAACAATAATGGGAACGTCAATCGCCACAACGTGCACTATTGGAGTCCGGGCAATCCTCAATGGGTGCAGACATGTGGCCCATCAAGTACGATGGGGAGTGAATTTTTGGTATGGAATCTTGGGGGATCGCCTAAGTGGACTTTATTTCTTTCAGGGCCATTGGACGGGCCAATGCTACCTGCACTTTCTGCGTCAGGAACTCCCACTGCTGTTGGAGGATGTGCCCTTGCATGATCGTTTGACGATGTGGTTGCAACAGGATGGAGCTCCACTATAGGTGGGCCAGTACAAGGCTGCACTGGACAGTTTAGTTCATGTTGGCACTACTACAAAAAATAATTGAAGAAAGTCACCCGTCAATCAGAATGACCAATCCACTATTTTTAATGTCAAATACAGTAATGCATTTTACACATTTAGTTCATATTTAATTTTGTGTAGTGTGTATAATCTTCCATTTACAGTACTTACAAAAACAGGAGCATTTAATAAATGTAATGTTTAAGCGAGCTGCAAAATAAAGATGAACTATTTTCATTTGGTGGTTGTTGGCAATATGGCTAGTACAGTGGTGCCATCAATAACTACCTTGACTTCTGTATAGACGTGTTGCCGCTTGTCTGTCTTCGCTAGTACGTGGTCAGGTGTGATTTGCGCTTTGATGAAAGTGGTATTTTCTTTGAGATAACCTATCTTTTTTTTGTAACTAGTGCAGTGCGATATCACGGATGCGACAAAATAGTGATGACACTATAATTTGAAAGAAAATATATGATTGTTCTATCTTTCATGTCATATGTTTCAATAACTTCAAGAATCTAACATATGAATTCCTTTAACTTGGATATATTTCTTTCGACAAACAATATACAACACTATGTTGTATTATTTCACCCATAACAGCATTTAAAGGCTTGATACTTGAAGTCTTTAAATTTTTTCATTGATTTCCACAAACTTTCGGAAGCCTAGTGCCAATCAGTACATACGTCTTGCTACTCTTCAAGAACTTGCTCCATACTACATTTACGTATTTGATCTACGACCAATATTTTCGGAACTATCGACACGCAGTGCTGACCCCTAAAATTATACAGTGGCTCATGAATTGAAATTGAGAAATACGTATTTGATTCTAGACTTCTTCATAACATTAAAATTTCAACACATAGTGTTCCTTAAAGTGTTCTTCATAAACAGCATCTGACTGAATTATTTAATCTTCACATTTTGTTTACCTGTGCATCATCTTTTATACTTATTTATGATTGGCTGAAATTTCAACACACAGTGCTCCCTAAAGTGTTTTAATGCTTCGCAAACAGCAAATGACAGAATTATTTAAACTTCACATTTTATTTACCTGTGCATTTTCGTCTATACTTATTTGTGATCGGCTGATGATGACCAAGAATACTGGTTGAAACCAGTACCAATTATAATTAAGTAGGAATGATTAACTTGCACTTCTTATTTTAATAGTATTGAAAGTTTGAACCATCATATAACTTCTTTCAAATTAATAGTGAACTCGCTTAAATACGGAATACTATGAAATTCTAATCTCTTAACATAGTGATGAATCGCGAAGACATAATCCTTTGTGCCGAGGAGTGCCCCTTAATAGTCAGGCATGTGAATTAATGTGGAGAATTCCCGAGTTAGGAAATTCGTACACTTGCATGGTCGTTCCTCTGTTCCTGTAGATCAAGTCATGGAACGTACAAGTCAAGCATTAGCGCTTTCAAAGGGTTCTGTTATTCAGAAAGGTGTTCTCCTCCAGGAACTGAAGGAAAAAGGGACTGGGGAACCTAGCAGTAGCGGAAACAGGGCTGATAGTTGAGACCGGTTTCTTAGCACACCAGGAAAGAAACGATTCAAGCCATCTCCTGTAACAGGGTTTCCTTCCAGGCTGATGCAATAAGGAGACCCGTGTACAATTATTACAGCAGGAAAGAACACACTATCGTGGCAAAAATTACTAGTGTCCCTTAAACAGGAAAAGCTTTTCTTTGGGGGTAAAACATCCTTAAAATCGGTACTGCGAGCCTTAGGTTTCAGATAAAAAATTGAACGGAAGAAAAATTGTGCTTGGAAAGTCGCACATCGTGATGGCTAGGAGTATTTTTATCAATAAACTTGTCGGCAAGGATCTCCATGAGGTGATATGGTTGGATGAGACGTGGGTGAATGCTGGGGAATGCACTGCTAAATCTTGGACTGATGACAGTCCCAAAAGCTACGGTAATCAACCAACTGGGAAGAGCGCCAGATTATTAATAGCTAGAGTTCGTGGATTTTAGCATTTAAAAATCAAAGATTCAGCGTTTTGATTTTCAAATTTAGCATTTTGTAGCATCTATTAGGTCGTGTTACGTACATTTAGTACTGTTGAAGAGATGTTAAGAACAGAACAAAAATGGCCAACCAGACACCAGTGGGATTCGAGCCCACAACCTTTGAATTCACTATAGAATAAGACAAATATCAACATAAGACTGCAAGAAGTATTAACGCACACATACGAATATTTTACAAACTTACAAACACAAATTGTAAGTGAAAAATAATATTCTGAACGTATTTATATATCACAGTACAACATACCTACAAGGAACAGGAAATTCAATGACGACTGAAGTACAACATGCCAGTTGTTTAAACAGTGTCCTCCTTCATTCGAGACCGCCTATCAGTTACAATTATCTTGTACTTTCTAGAAAAAATATTTCTACATCGACACTGTTCGTGGAGACCCAAATGCACAGCAGTGCTGCCGAGGCAAAGGAAGGACTGCAAAAAAATTTTTTCCTTCAAGTCTTTGATTGCAAAGTCGGCACATCAATATAGGCCTATCTGTATCGCTTACATAAAAAGTCCCGATTTGCGACTCTCGGCATGCTGTTTGATCGTCACTTCGCTTCTAACGCTACCGTACTTTAAAACAGGAACTACTGCTCAACACCAATGTCAAGAATAACCAACTATGATCAAGGGTCAACACAAAGAGAATGAACATGCATGCTTGAAAGTGTATTTGCTGTTTGACTGATTGTTCATTGCAGTGCTCTTTGGCCAGTGATAAATATTCCACACATTGAATGATTTAACCCTTTGGCTCACCATTACTTGTGAAAGGAAATATTCCCTTGCATACCATTTATGTATTGTTGGTCACTTCAACATTAATTTGACTAATCACATATATAAGAATACACAAGAGCAAAGTGAGCTTTTAGCTCATCTATAGTAACAGGAAACTAATGTTTTTATTCGTAAGTATTAGTTTCAAGGGAAGCACATAAATTAGCAATAAATATAGAGGCATAGGCATTGGTTTCTTTAGTAACATGATCCCAGAGCTGTGGGGTTAGAAATTCATTCCCCACATCAGTTTCTTTCAGATTATTTCCCAATCCCCTCCCTCGCTCACTATAGAGTGAATTTCAGAAACTGGTTTGTATGTTACAGAAACAGGCTTATTGTCAACAATATCATAATTCCAAGTATCATTTTACTAGACTTTTCACCCGCTCTTGTTGGATTCTGGTTTTGTCACGTAGTTTCAATTGGCACTATCATCTCGGAACTGAAGTCAGAATCACTCATCACCGGCAGTTGAAGAAGTATTTTCACTCTCCAGCGAATCGTTTCTACTTTCAACATCACTATTTTCAAGCCAGTTACGAATAACCTCATCCATGCCGTGCTTGGATGCCGCCATGATTGTTTACGAGCGGTAAACTGAGGTGCTTTTTCTTTTCTGTACTTCAGCTCAGAGTTACTATGTACACCGAGAAAATAGCTTGAGGTATCATCTGACATCAATTGGGTAGGCTGCAAAACAAACAGAATAAATCTCTCTGACCAGCTAACTGTGATAATGAACTTATAAATGTTCTGTGCACCAGGACGAAAGTGCCCGTCAAAGTATGCTACCGCCTTACGATCGCAATGGGCGCCTTAATAAACTTACTAAGATCTGGCAGAACCGGGCAATATCAAAAGCCACGAAGATGCGCTTGGTAGAATCACTAGTGTTCTCCGTCTTTTTGTACGGCTGCGAGACCTGGACCGCGAATGCTAAAGACAAAAAGCGCATTGATGCCTTTGAGATGTGGTGTTGGCGGAGAATGCTACGTTTACCCTGGACAGAAAGAAGAACTAATGTTTCCATTCTGGACGAACTCTGCATCAAGAAACGCCGATCTTCCCGTGTGAGTGTTACCTCCAGTTCCTTGGCCATATTTTGAGATGGAGAGAACTTGGAAAAGGTAATTTTACAAGGCAAAATTGAAGGCAGTAGACCATGAGGATGAACAGTAAGCAGATGGATAGATCAGGCAAAGAAGATCACTGGGCTACCACTTCAGGTCATATTAACGAAATGTGAAAACCGCTCAGGATGGAGACATTTTGTCAAGGTTGCCACATGGAAATGATGGAGTTATGAGGTCATGACGCTCAGTAATGAGCACAACGACTAATGATCTTATTTTTTAAGGAAAATACATTTGTTTTCTTAAAGATATATGTTTATATCATATAAAACCAAGAGTTTGTTTCTATTTTGCATATATTGCATAATTTCACATTTTGAACCAATTTTACATTTTGTCGCTAATTCAGAATCACTAAAAACCACTCATACGGGTCATATAAGATGAAGGCACATACACTGACAAAGTTTCGACGTATTTTGCATTTATCTCAAATGCTAAAAATCACAAACTCTAATAACAGCACATGCAGGTTCATCCAGAGGTTTTGTGGAATGTGATCTAATGTTCTGATTGAAAAAAAAAAAAAAAGTGATTATCACGAAGATATGGACCATCTTAGTTTTATAGATTGGTTTAAGAAGTTTCTTAGTTTTATAGATTGGTTTAAGAAGTTCCTGCAACAGCTCGAAGGCCCTTCTGTCATCGTTATGGACAATGCACCTCACCACTCCGTGTTAATGGACAAGACCCCTGCTTCGAGCTTCCATAAAGAACAGTTAGGGGAATGGCTGCAGGTAAGAAATATCCCAGCGCATATGGGTATGACTAAATTAAGCTTATATGCACTGGTGAAACAAAAAATGGTTTCACCAAATTATGTAGTCTATGAGGTAGCAAAGGAACAAGGGTACGCGGTCCTTAGGTTGCCACCGTACCACTGTCACTTTAACCCTATTGAGTTGGTATGAGAGTAAAGTAAAACATTACGTACACACAAATAACAAATCCTTCACAATTACTGAAGTGGAGGGAGAGGAAATACGAAATTGCTATACAGAGTAGTGAAAAACAAGCGAAAGGATCTAGAGACTATAAAAGCAATAGAACGTGGTGATGGAACTCTGGCACAAGAAGAGGGAGAAACTGAACAGGAACTCAAGATCTATTTCGAAAAGTTGCTGAGTGGAGATACAGAAAACATAACGGATAGAGGAGAGCCAAGTCGAGGAACCACAACTGAACCACCAATTACATGGCTTGAGGTTGAAAATGCACTCCAGAGCATGAAGAAAGGATAGGCAGTGGGCATAGACGAACTAAGTGCAGATATGCTGAAAGCGGCAGGAATTCCAGGAATCCAATGGCTCTTCAGACTGCTCAACAAGATATGGGAGGAAAATACTATTCCTGAGGACTGGAAGATGGACATCATTGTACCTCTGTTCAAGAAAGGAAACAGACGAAAATGTACTAATTATCGTGGTATTACACTACTGTCTCATGTCCTGAAAATATTGGAAAAAATAAGAGACCAGAATCAGAGATGTTGTTGAAACAATTTTGGAAGAAGAACAGTATGGTTTCAGACCAGGAAGGTCTACTACAGACCTCATATTTGCAATTAGGATGCTAATGGAAAAATACTGGGAGAGGAACGAGCCTTTATTTCTAATATATTTGGACATTGAGAAACCCTACGGTAGTGTACCAAGGGAAAGAATTTGGCAATGCATGAAAGAACTTCATGTGCGAGACAGCCTTATAGACAAAGTGAAAAAGTTGTATAGTGGGAATAGAAGTTGTATTCAAGCAGGACGTGGTTTGTCGGACTGGTTTGAAACAAAGAGAGGAGTTCAGCAGGGCAGCTCATTGTCATCACTTCTATTTATTATTGTGATGGATGTAGTAATGAAATCTACCGAAACTTAAGAACGCAGAGATATCAAAGCCTTCGCATTTGCGGATGATGTCGCAATCTGGAGTGACTCAGAAGAGGAATTGGGAGAGAGAATGCAAAGCTGGAATGAGGAGTTTAAGAAATATGGTTTAAACATCAGCAAGACCAAGATGGTGGTTTTGAAAGTGTGTGAGGAAGGAGCAAAACCAGTAGTCATGTTAAATGAAGCCCAGCTGGACAGCGTTCCAGTTTTCAAATACTTGGGTAGCATTCTATCAAATGATAACCTAGCAAAATACAAGGAACAATCGAATCAATAAGGCAACACAATTTTACCACCAGGTATGACACCTGCTGTGGGATGAAGAAATACCTATGAAAACAAAAATAATATTGTACGAATCCTATTATATACCAATTCTTACATACAGTCTCGAAACCACAACACTGACCAATAGAGATAATTCCAAACTCCAGGCAGCTGAAATGAAATTCCTACGCACTATGATCCAGAAAACCAGGCAGGACAAGATTAGGAATGAGAAAATTAGAGAAGTAGGAATAGACGATTCTCTCCACAATAAGATTCAGATATCACGACTGAAGTGGTTTGGTCACATGAAGGGGATGCCAGTTAACAGAATTGCAAGGAAGGAATTTGACAGAAAAGTAGAAGGAAGACGACCGGTGGGAAAGCCACGTAGGAAATGGATAGATTTAGTTAAGAACGATGTACTGCTGAGAGGTCATGATTGGAACAAGTTGGTGAAGAAGGAATGGTACAAGGACCGGATGAGATGGAGGAGGTTCATATGTAACACCCAGCAAACTGGAGATGGTTTAGGATGATGATGCGAGACTATTCTGCGAGGGTATTGCTCTAGTGAATGCGGCTTCGTGGAGGAAGAAAGTTAGCCATGTCGTAACATTAATTAACTCGGCAATGGCAATAGCTGGCATCAGAGACTGTCAGGAGTTGATGATCTGCCTGGACCATGACAACAAAGGCGATGATTATGATCTGGAGGGTATAAAGCCTACCAATGTGAATAGGGTTAGAAGAATAACGTTTCTGAATTTATGTAAATTTAATAGATTTTACTCAAAATCTTTTGCATTAGCACCGGTGTATGATATTGTAACATTGATGTATTTAAAATGAGATTCTTGTCTGCCGATTTCTTCTGCATTTTCTAATATCGCGATAAAAAGAAAGCTGTAGTAGATTTATCTATCACCATTTCATGTGATATATTTTATTGTAAACTTAATCGGTGTGTTGAAAGTGTGATTGTTGTAAGCCGATATCATTTGTATCGAGTATCATCGCAATGACATTAAAAACATTTCTCTCCTGTTTCTAAAATCTTACGTGTGGTGCAATCAGCTGTTGTTAAGGCGGCAAAATCGCTTCGAGCGCCACTACAGTGACCAACATTTTGTGCAGCTGTCATGTGCAACCTTACACCGGCCCACCTATACATTCAACTTTTCCCATTCTTAACCACCTGAACGAGGAACTGCCAGGGAAATAGAAAGGATGAGGAGGCCCTGTTTCTTGGCCCACCAAATCACCGGGTTTAATGCCGTTAGACTTATTTTGGGGACATTTGAAGAACGTCATTTACACTCAAGCGCCGGAGTACCCCACCAACTCTGGCAACTCATCACTGACACCTGCTGAGCTATTACACCTGGAATGCTTCAGCGTGCATAAACCAAAATGCTCATCACGTCGAGCATTTGCTGTGATAAAACATTGTCAGGGCAGTTGTGTTATTATTTCCCGTCTGTGTGTCCGGCTTGCTAACTAATCGGGCCTTCTTAGGGACACGAACATATTAATTCACACACAATTTGCATGAAAGCGGGTATTGAACTTATATTGCATGCAGTACGTATTAAATATTTAAAAAAAAATTGTAACCTTCACCCCGGACTCTAACCTCCCACCTAATATGCAAGCCCGTTCTGCCACACCTTTACCAGCTACACTAAGGTTCCATACGGCACACTGGGAAGCTTATACTAAGTATTAGGTATACTGCAGTCACAAGATCATCTTAGTGTTTCGCTGGTGTTGTAGGTTCATATGATCTAGAAGGCACACGCATGTCTTCCAGTTTAATACAAGTATAACATTATGGCATCCCACCATCATGGCGAGGTGCTTTTTTCAATTGGGTGGATTATTATTAAGTGGTTGCACCCCAACATAATGTGTCTACCCCTTGTTGTCATCAATAAAACGGCAATGTTGTTTAGCAATGTTAAAAATAACACTACTTCCTTCGGTTGAAAAAAATGTTAGTTTTATCCTCCAAAAAATGTTTTTTCCATTTATGAAAAAGCCTTTCTCAAATTTAAGAAAATTATAGTTAGCCCGTTTTTTTGTGTGGATCTATTCAATAGAATAAAGAAACAGAGGACTGTGATTGGGCACAAATTTCAGATAGAACAGATTTTAGTCCTCCCCCTCACTATGAGATGATGTTGCCACGTATTCTATCCTGAACGACAATGAAATAATTATGGAAAATTCTCCACAAGATGAAATCGTCGGTTCAGACGAATGTGGAAATACTGGATGGTGAACCTGCGGACCCTACAAAGCCTCTAATTCTGGCAGAAGCAGTGCTGTGCTTTTAGTAAATCAGAAGTGAAACAATATTGGAAGTGATAATTCACTTAAGAGTTCAATACAGTACGAAATACAATAAAAATTTCTATCACTCCAAGGTGCCACTGTGGCCCCACAGAAAAGTTCACGGTAAAGTTTTGGCTAGATTAACAGACGGTACAATCTGGCAGTATTAGAAGCTTGTATTGCGTGATAGTACTCATTGTAATCAATGGATTGCACCACATTTGTTTACTAGCGCTGAACACTACAATTCCAAGGCACTCTTTCCACAGTCGGGTGTGCATGAAATATTTGCAATACATTTTTATGTTATACCAGTTATTGAAGAGTTTAGTTATATAAAATTTAAGGCAGTTTATTTTGAGTACTCTGGAGTATAATTTCACTAGACCTTCAATCTGGCAAATAGTGTCCTTTTCAAGCTGATCTAATGAGTTTCGCAAGACAAACGATGCTTCAACAAATGCAATTTGAAATATATTGTGGTGGTCACCGACAATGCTTTTCTAACATCAGCAGTGTATTAAAAAAAAAAAAGGGGCGGGGAGGTAATGATGCATGCAAATATGCATATGTTCATGGTAAATTTATTGGGTTAAGCACCTGGTATCAGCTCAAAGAAATAGGCGAGAGTGCAAGGGTTTGGAAGTTATATGTGTACCCTATTGATAGAGTAAGCATGGAGTGAAAATAGAAATCCACAGAAAACCATTAATGGGTTCTGAACAGTAGGACTCCAACCCACTATCTCCCAAGTCCCGAGCTTGCGAGTTATCTAACGTGGCACACCAAAGCATATAGCTGGTTGGACAAATACATCATATACCGTTAATACGGTTGTAAGTTAAAGGCCCCGATGTATATGGAGGTATGTTGCCCGCCGAGCACGCCTCCCCTGCGAATATGTCAGCTGCGAGCAGCAGGGAAGCGAGACGTCACAACTGGGTAACTTGGTCAAGGATGTATTACGCCAGATGACGGAATGTTCTATTCTTTTCTATCATTAATTTCTTCTAAATGAATTAAGATATGAAGAAATGAACTATATCACTGTGTAGCCTAATTTTTTATAATCATGATTCCCAAGTTTCAAGGAGATCTGTTGAAAATTACGGAAGATATTAGCCATTACAATTTCTTGGGGATACTGAATAAATAGGCAGGCATTTCGCTTGTCAAGCCAGTTCACCTTGTATCACAGCCGAGATCCGACGGCCGGCTGGTGGGTATTATGCGGTCACGATGTAAGTCGTCAGTTCGACTCTATACGAAACTTTAAGCCCGCATATTACGACACACTGTAAGACTTCGAATATTCTCAGTATTGTGTGTGTGGTGACAGAAACTGCATCTTAGAGGAAATTTGAACAGTTAAGGAGTGTATCATTTACGAGAACAGTGTGACGGAAACTTACATTTTTCACCAATACGATGTAACGTTAATATAATTTGATGTTCGTATTTGAATGAAAGTGATTAACATGACACTGAATACTGAAAGTGTTTAAATGTGATTGTCAGCGAGACGTCAAACTGTCCATGATTTTATATTAAATCTTGACAAATGATAAACTGTGCTAGTAGTGAAACATAATCCAATATTTTCTGACTGTTCAGGTTATTGAATTTACGGTAGTTGTTCTATCACAGGTGTTGGAACATTTTTCAAACTGTACGTCGATGTTACGAACGACGGATATAATTAATCATATTTAACAGTGTTGTCGAACTTTGATTCTCTTTTACAAGTGTCCAGATTCTTAAATGAGCATAAACTCAGTACAGTATTTAAATGATCTAGCGCATTTAACATTCCATAAATATCCCAATAAGACTTTGCGTCGAACCCAGGACAGTTCCAGGAAGGACAGTGTTTTCTTTTTCCATTTTCGATAGTGAACGGGACTGAATTCACGAAACTCGTTCTTTTCCTTTGATGTGTGAAGTATTAAAACGGGATACCTTCTTTTCTACATAATTATTCGGACAATGTTCTCACACTTAACTTTAACAAGGTGATATTTATTTTACGTGATCAACACATCACAAGTTTAATTTTGAGTTCAGCTTAATCCATCAGTAATGACTGTGTTCTTCTAATTCATTAGTGAAATCCCACTATGAAGACAATTGAGTGCAGCTTGTGACTCAAAGATTGCTACTAACCATAATCTCATTTGTGCAGACCAATTACTTCAAATCCATTTCATACCCCAGTGCCACGTTACAACGAAGACTACGAGTGCTCCTAGACCGCCCAGACCTCCGAGATAATTAGAGTTCTTCCAGATATTCAAGACCGGCTCGGAAGATGGTAGCACCATAAACAGACATTGCGACCCGTAATGTATCTGGACCAATTCAGTCCCAAGGAGAAGGACTCATTGTAACTGCTGTGCTGAGGTGACGTTAAAATCTGACTTTATTTCATGAATAAACTTTTTAAAAATAATTAGTGTTACATTATACTTATCTTACTTCCCTCTCCTCTGTAACAAGTCAGATAAGGACCGGTCAACCCTGGGCCGAGTCTTATGTTCAGCTAGCCATCAAAACGAACTTTAACGGTTACAATATTGCTGATAAAAGGAGGTAGGAATAACAGAAAATAAAGATTATAATTTGGAAACCAAACACGCCACGATTTGCTGCAAGGCCATAGCGGTACACTACCATAGCAAAGTTAACAGCTCAGAGGTCCGCTGGCCGGCAGAGAAAGTCGAACACCTGTCACAGCGGTACTTCATACCACCGTGGCCTCACAA
The DNA here is from genome assembly GCF_040414725.1 of Anabrus simplex. NCBI lineage: Eukaryota > Metazoa > Arthropoda > Insecta > Orthoptera > Tettigoniidae > Anabrus > Anabrus simplex. The sequence continues at coordinate 240,369,213 of NC_090269.1, forward strand.
CAAATTCACTCACCAGTACAATGTACCACTCTGGGAGTCAACGTGTTAAAGCACTGGAGATAACCAAACATTACATCAGACAAAAAACGTTAGTGATGACGAAATGTGTACAATGATCATGAATAAAGGTTTAAGCTAGGAGTACTGTGTTGGTTCTAAAAAACTGACCATTTTTTAAACCTTGGGAAATGCAGTTGCAATCAAAAAAAAAAGACAATCACTTATGATTAATAAGGATGATGCTAGACGCTTTAAGGGGCCGAACATCCAGGTCATCGGCCCTTGGTGATACGAAATGAAATGACAAAACAAAAGAAACAAAAGTTTTAAATCATCCACTGACCAAAAGAAGAAAAAAAAAAGATGATATGAAGAATGAGTGGATGGACATGAAACCAAAACAATCGGTGGAACCTACCCAATAACTACCAGAAAGAAACAGCGTTACCGACCAAGGGACCATCCTAAAGTACAATCCTGATGATGATTATGACTTATTTTCTAAAGGGGTCCAAAATCCAGGTCAACGGCCCCTCATAATGGTCCATGTCGCTAGTAAAGGTGAACCATGGTATTTTACATCTTGGGGTACTAATCAAAAGCAGCGAAGACTCACGGTGTTCAACACAGGATGGCACTACTCACAAATATTGTACGTCGTACAGGTAACGCAGACCTAGGGTGTTTCTCACACAATGGCGCCACTCATAGCCAATGCAAACCGATGATAATCCTCACCTAGGTGTACTAGTCACGGGTGCCGGTATTACCGCGGTGTTTTTCACATAGTGGGTACTTATGACAGGCAACGCAGATCCACGGTGTCGCTTATATAGTGGTACAACTCGCAGGCAACGCCCAGACCTGCGGTGTTGCTCACATAGGTATGACTTACGGGTAATGGAAACCCCACAGGAGAACCAACTCATTGGTGCTACTAATCACAAACCTGTTTCGTACCTAATATAGTGGTACTACTCGAAAGTAAAGGCGACCCATGGTGTTCTCCCCGTGATGGTACTAATCAAAAGTAGTTTGATGGTTCTAAGACAATCATCCCTTGGTCGACCCTTTTAGTCGCCTCGCACGACAGGCAGGCAGGGGATACCGTGGATGTATTTTTTGTCTGTGCCCCCCACCCACAGTGGATAGAGAGAGAGAGAAAAAGAAGAACAAAGAAGGGATCAAACACTTTGAAAAATGAAGTAACGGATGAAGAAAGTCAAGGGCTGCGAAGGGCGTGAAAATTAAAGACTCCCTAGGCCTCAAATGCTCTAATACTGTCGGGGTCAGAAAAGAACAAGAGTTGGTTCTGGAACATGAAGAGGCTGTTGATGCTGATGAAATGGGAGACCCAATTTTGAGGTCACAGTTTGACAAAGATGTGAGTGACCTAAATAGGAACAAGGCACCTGGAATTGATGACATTTCCTCTGAATTACTGACTGCCTTAGGAGAAACCAGCATGGCAAGGTTATTCTATTTAGTGTGCAAGATGTATGAGACAGGAGAAGTCCCATCCGATTTTCGGCAGAATGTTGTTATACCTATTCCCAAGAAAGCCGGTGCTGACAGGTGCGAAAACTACCGCACCATTAGTTTAGTATCTCATGCCTGCAAAATTTTAACACACATTATTTACAGAAGAATGGAAAAACAAGTTGAAACTGAGTTGAGAGAAGATCAATTTGGCTTCAGCAGAAATGTAGGAACACATGAAGCAATCCTGACTTTACGTCTGATCTTAGAGGATCGAATCAAGAAGGACAAGCCCACGTACATGGCATTCGTAGATCTAGAAAAGGCATTCGATAGTGTTGATTGGACCAAGCTATTTAAGATTCTGAAGATGATAGGGATCAGATACCGAGAACGAAGAATTATCCACAATCTGTATAAAAATCAGTCTGCAGTGATGGGAATAGAGGGCTTTGAAAAAGAAACAGCAATCCGGAAAGGAGTGAGGCAAGACTGCAGTTTGTCCCCCCCCCTTCTTTTCAATGTTTACATAGAACAGGCAATAAAGGAAATCATAGAGGAATTTGGAAAGGGAATCACAGTCCAAGGATAGGAAATCAAAATCTTGAGATTTGCCGATGATCTTGTTATTTTATCTGAGACTGCAGAAGATCGAGAAGTTGCTGAATGGTATGGACGAAGTCTTGGGGGTACAAGATGAAAATAAATAAGTCCAAAAAAAGTAATGGAGTGCAGTCGAACAAAGGCAGGAAATAGGAAATGAAGTCTTAAAGGAAGTAGATGAATATTGTTACTTGGGTAGTAAAATAACTAACGATGGCAGAAGTAAGGAGGACATAAAATGCAGATTAGCACAAGCAAGGAAGAGCTTTCTTAAGAAAAGAAATTTGCTCACTTCAAACATTGATATAGAAATTAGAAAGATGTTTTTGAAGACTTTCGTGTGGAGCGTGGCATTGTATAAGAGTGAAACAATGGACAATAACTAGCTCAGAAAGAAAGAAAATAGAAACTTTTGAAATGTGGTGTTACAGAAGAATGCTGAAGGCGAGATGGATAGATCAAATCACAAAATTAAGAGATACTGAATCAAATTGCCGAGAGGAGATCGATTTGGTTAAATTCGACGAGAAGAAGAGATAGAATGATAGGACACATCTTAAGACACCCAGGACTTGGTCAGGTGGTTTTTGAAGGAAGTGTAGGTGGTAAGAATGGTAGGGTTAGACCAAGGTATGAATATGACAAGCAGATTAGAGCAGATGTAGGATGCAGTAGTTACATAGAAATGAAAAGGTTAGCACAGGATAGGATGGCATGGAGGACTGCATCAAACCAGTCTATGGACTGATGTCCCAAACAATTATTAATTGAATAAAGGTTGCATTTGCAAATAATAATGCACTATGTTGTAAATTGTTGGATAGGCAATCATTTAATAACAGGTCAAGATAAATTTAGGATCCACAAAAAACCCAAACTTTTAAAAACTCATTATTACAGTAAATTAGTATTCAAAAGTTACAAAGATGAGCTGATATGCAAAGGAGCTCACTCACTAGAAGACAAGGATTTTTTAAATATTTCATTGATTCAGAGCAATTTCAGCGCTCGTAGTAAGTTCTTTACAATTTTTATCGTTCATAGTCAGATAGTTTTCCATCTAAGTATTTGAATTTTGTATGTTCCCTAGAAATTCCTTTTCCATGCTTACAATTATTCAATCACACCTCTGGTCGAGTTTCCCATGCAATCTTCTAGCACATGGGCCAACAGAATTGGGGCAATATATATACATCGTATTAGCAAGATATAAATATACCTTTGAGTATTGTAACTATACTTTATTCAAGTCAGATGTACAGTGAAAATATTAGTTGCTTTTAACTGTACTGTACAGCAGTTCAGATAATATTATGTAGTTTTTATTTAACCATTACATATATTTTACACATACTGTAGTTATCCTTTATATCTTCAGAACTATTTTAGAAAACATTTCTTTAATTGAGACTTTAATGAATTTAGAACAGGTCTTTCCCCGATTAGTCCATAATAGTGAGGTTTACTATATTAATTTATTTTGTTAATGTGTAAGCAAATTTTTGGCTACCTTGTTTAGTGTTGAAATATTCCTTAGTTATAAGTACTAATATGTATTTTGGATAGATTAAAGATAGTGCTAATGTATACATTCCATGTGAATACTACCCAGTAGTAACGTAAGTTCAGATGGAAATAAAATTATATAATGATTGTAAACGCAACATATTCAAGCTCCTTGTTACAATATAATTTAATAAGCCCAACAGCATATCAATGAACAAAAATTCGATATTATATTGTGGGATTTCCTCAGAGCTAATGGGTAACCAAATTTTGCAGTGTAATCTGCCACCAGGTAGGCATTGCACAATAGTATTCTGATGGCCTAAATACAGTCCAGAATACATCGTCATTTGCTTACACAACGCCAGGCTTGCCTTAAACTCGTGTTACTGGAAATTTTAACCTAAGTGCATCCTTCAATGCCTCATTCTATTAACTTTACAACTCACAGGACAACCCTGGTTTCCTGCATGAACCCAGTAAGATATGACTATCCTCGATTCTCAGATTACTTCAATGTATCTGTCAACATTTTTTAACTTCTCTTAGTTTTTCTCCCAATGGCATACCATTTCACTCGAAAACAATTTTTTTTTTCCATTGTTTCAAACACAAGACCGCATCCGCTTTCATTAAGGCATCACGTAAGTTTTCCCAGGCTGTGTTCAGATTACGTGGTCCCACGAGCATCTCACACCATTTTGTGTGCTAAAAAGCCTGCATTTAATTTCAAACCTCTCCTCAGTGTTCACATGGAATGAGGGCATATGACGCTGTTCACTGCCAGAAACGAGAAATTCCTGCATACTGGGGAATCATTTTCAGTAAAGGAGTTTTTGCCAACCTACATCCGCTTAAATATCATATCATGTTAAACTTAGCATAAAATTATACGTTGCAATGTAAAGTGCGTTATTATTTACAATTACAATTAAAACTATTCTTTAATTCATCTTGTGTGAGTGCAAAAAATGCTTATGTGCCATTTCGTACTTACTCTGATTCGGAGTATTACTTGTGTTGCTTAATTCATTGTTGAAATGCGTAAGACACAAATGAAAATTTATCAAATACTCCAAATAATAGACACACGTTCACTCAAATATCACATCTTCCTTAAATAAATAGAAAAATGTACTCACCATGTAGGCCTATAACTTGCCATAATAGAGGGCAGCGAGTAGTCCAAGAGTTCATCACGATTTTGTCACCATGTTATACAAAATTACACTACACTGTTCAACACTATTTACACTAATTATTTACACTCAATAGCTATAACAAATGACTGGAGAAAAAAATAGAAAAAAACACTTTCAGGATGGTCACCGGCACACAGATTGTACAGTGGTCACCGAGTGTACACTACGAGCTTCTTAAATTCCCCGAGCATAGAACCTGAGACTCGCCGGCATATTTGCAATGCTTATACGTCAGCTGAACAGCCGTGTTTCTTGTATATCACAAAAGCATTGAACATTGTTATGTCCAGTAGGGGTGTCAAAATCTTGTGGTAATATTTCTTCATTCGTTTCCTCGCCGTACTGTATGGCATTGGTCCGATAAGTCCACCCCTCCCACGAGTCATTGTACTCTATACATACGACCGACTTCTCTTTGGCTTCTCGTTTCTTGTCTAGACCAGTGCGCATTTCCGCATCATGAATACTACTCAGCATGCAGACATCTCTTGCCTTTCCACTTCAAGGCCACGAGTTAGTTTTTATAGGCAAAAGCCACCTCACCCTTTTGCAACATTTTCCCCACGAAGTCCTTCGCAAGATTTTAATTTGTTAGATTTTGCAGTACCGACAGCATGACAAACTCGTAGAGCTGATCAAAGAGTTCTGGGCTACTGCAATAATTATAATTATCTAAGAGCTATAAGGTATCCCTTATTTAGAAGAGTTCGTCTAGAGCAAACAACTTTTGAGGGCTTGGTATACTGAGAAATATTTACCCCACAAACTTCATTTACTAGCTCAGTTTCCTTGCCTGTGTATCACAGGATGTTTCGCACATATCCTGCTTTAGCCTCACATAATTTGAAGGACTCTATCCGAAACGAGCTTCCTTCTTCGGAATGTACATTTTCTACTTAAAAAGACCTTCCCAAAGTAATAAACTTTCGTCAATTGATAGACGATTGTCTGGCAAATAGGACTTAAATTTTGATACAAGAAACTTCTCAAACTGGCTTCACTTTGTAGAGTTTTGGGGATACTTGCTGATCGAAAGAGTCATTATCTAAAAAATGTAAAAATTTCAGAAGGAAAAAAAAGTTTTTTGTACATGGTCTCGTAAAACACAGGCATAGCAAACAATCTGCAACATGAAAAATAATGAGATAGCTTCAGCTTTTGAATTATACCCTGAAGAAAACAGATCCAAAATAAAAGTTTTATTTCTTCCTTGTTAATAGGAACCCAGTCCCTCTCTGTTTCTTCTTTTCATTTTAGGTGTTCCTATACTACCTTGTATTGACTGTGAGCGTACAGATTAGTTTACTCTGCAATAAGTATGCACAGTTCATTGTCAATAAAATGCTCAAATATTTTGTCCCGTTCTTTTTAATTTAAAAGTTCCCCCTGAATTCCACTTTGGTATGTAGCTGGAAATAGAGCTCTCCTACATCCCAGTCACTAAGCAGAGTAGGAGGAAAATCGCTCTCACTTTGACACACTACTCTCATCAGAGCTCGAACTCGGCATGTCCACGGCATCCAGGCAGCGGGCCTACTCCGACGGAAGCACTCGTGCTTTGAACATCTAATAGTGGGATAGTTCCACCATTACTATGTAAACTAGAATTACTGCAACTATCTTCTTCACCGACTTAGAGTGTATCTTCACCGAGTTCGAGTGTATCCCGTATATCACGCGGAAGATCTACTATTCTTTGGGACATGTTCACAACAAATAGGAAACGCTACATGTAGAATTACAACAATAAATCACAAGAGATATTTATATACCAATAAGACTTATGAGAGCTGAAAACATTCTCACCAAGACACGCAATTCTATGCTCCACGCAGCACACCGACAGCTTCTCGCACCAGCAATAGCCGAGCGCCACATAGACTGTTCTTACGCTATGCGGCTACGTAGAAGACAACAAGGGGATTTCCAGACGAGAACTGCTGAGATGCACGAAGGTGAAAAAAATTCTGTCAGGTGTCAGCACCTCTCTGAACATACGGAGAGTTTCATACCTACCGCTTGTTTCGTAATGGAGATATAAAAAAATAAAAACTGTCCGTGCTTCACATCACGCGCGTCCACCAGTGGCTCGCTTCGGCTGAGTCACCTGAAGCGGCCCCTACTCTACGGGTTAAGGCTTGAGTTGATTCCATGGTGTTATTTGATAGGAGTAGGCTATAAGCCAACACAGGGTTTCACCCTCTCTCTATCTCATCACCAACACGCACCTAGACACGCAGGTCGCCCACAAGGAAAGACCTGCACCAGGCAAGCTTAACATGTCCTCAGACGCTACTGGTTAGAAAAACCATGCGCAAAATAAACATTGAACTTATTTTAGTACATTTTGCCTGGTGAAAACCCCTCCCAATTGAAGTTATATTGAAAACTTCTCTGTCCTTCATTTAACTGAAGTGACAGACTCTCCTTTAGACATGACTGTGGTGAATACATAGTGATCAAAACACAATACATTAATACAATGATGCCAATCCAAGAAACGAAGAGAAATTCTGGTTGTCAAAGCTCAAGAAATGTCTCGATTCATGACCTTAACTCAGAAACGCCACGCAGTACTGTATAGAACCAGAGCAACTATTTTCTCACACTGATCGTCACCCGCATTATAAGTCTGCCAATTCCGTTTTACATTGTCAAGGAGATACACCCTACAATGACTGAAGTCAACAGAATATTTTATTCAAGTGTGTGTTTGCAGCAATAACTGCTTGTAATTTGAGAACAGGTTGAGAGAAATAAAAATGACTGTCAGTCTAAGGTAAGTTACTTCATTTTGTTTATAAATTTTGAAAATACCATTTTGTATCATCTGGTTTAAAAAACCAAACCACATGGCACAAAAGCCCCGAAGGGCCACGGCCAACCAAGCGACCGCTGCTCAGCCCGAAAGCCTGAAGATTACAAGGTGTCTTGTGGTCAGCACGGCAGATCCTCTTGGCCGTTATTCTTGGCTTTCTAGACTGGGGCCGCCATCTCACCATCAGATAGCTCCTCAATTGTAACCAGCCCTCAGATGCAGGTAAAAATCCCTGACCTGGCCGGGAAATGAAACCAGAGTCTCCGGGTAAGAGGCAGGCACTCTACCCCTACACCGTGTGGTTTATCATCTTAAAATATTTATCTATGACTTGAAGTAACAAGCAATTGGTCAGCATTTCTGTGTTTGCTACTTCGTTAGTACAGAATGGTACCGCATGGTGCTTACTATACCTTTATGTTCCTTTTCTCCTCCTTATCTCTAAGGGTGATTCTACAGAAACAATTCATTCTGTAGTCCAAAATAATGATTTATGTGTATCATATAATTGTATAATCTTAGATTTCACTAAAAAATTCACGTCCTACCACACATGGAGAGTGTGATGCATTGCATCTAATAATGTGTAAACTTCATCCGAGTAGATTCATGCGGTTCTACATGTTACGGAAGAAGCCATATACATTGAACCACCGGAATATAGCGTATTATCTGACGAAGATTCAGTTAAGGAAGATGAAGGGGGTCTCGCAGGTAACCTTACGGGACGTCAACTCCGTGCACCAGCTTAAGCAGTGTTGAAGCAACAAATTCCGCACAGGATTGAGAGAATCCATGTCCGACAATGATTCGTGGCCCACAAAGAGAACGAAATCATCACCTCATTCACCAGCTATCTAGATGATGGATGACCTATAACAGTCCACTACAGCCTTAAAGTAACCACGAGGAAATTAAAATAATCGTCAGCATTTTGCTTCTTAGTGGCAATGTGCAAATGCCACTATCAGAACAAGGTAGAAGCAAACCATTTATTACGATATATATGTACTCTTATCTGGGTGGTATTTTGAAGAGAAATAAGTACAGCTGTTCTCACTTATTTTCATTCTGGAGTACCTGACACCTTGAGATTCAATGGCCTACATCACTATATAGCTCCAAAGCTGGCGGTGTGCGGCCACCAGATGTGAACCCCGCATCCACACAGAATGTATCAAGTGTAGTGTGGGTGTCCGAGTAAACTACTTTTTGCCATTTTGAACTAGTGAAAAGTGGAAATAGGTGCCCAAAAAAAACACCTGAAGTCTATAGTACTAGTATTGCAATTTCCTCACGATATATCACGTCTGAGGTAAGGTTTATTTTGGGATTCCTAAAGGGATGTTGCGAACATATAAACACAGTGTACCGTTTTCATCGTCCTGATATCGGAATAAAGGTTGTCATACGAAATTATAAGTTTGCCATGCACGGTAATGAGATCGCGGAGATTACGTAATTGGGCCATACGTCAGAAAGGAATGCATATATTAAGTAAAATAGGCCGTGATTTCGGAGTGTATATATTTTACGAACATATATAATCAAGAAGGCCATGCACATGACGGCAAAGATGTTTATTTGATGAATTAAATATGCCTAGATCACGGACTGAGCCGGAAAGTTATAAAGGATCCACGCGGCCGTGATAAAATAATAGAAGGTTTTTAAAATTGTTAAAAAAGAAGAAGTAGCTGAACAATAAAAAAATCTGTTACGCAAAACGACGTAAATTTATCCACGAGAAGAAAAGTTAATCCTCGTATAAAGAAGAAGGGAGATATTGCAATTATTACCGGCTGGAGAACCTGCAAAGCGAAGGAATATTTGAATATCATATATATTCGAACGAATATCGTGACGAGAAAGTTGGAAAATACCCGAACAGTGGTCGGAGTATAGACTGAAGGTCGTACGGGAAAACAAGTCGAATTTAACGCAGTATAGGTTGATTAGCTGGACAAAAGAAATTTTTAGAAAACTAACTTGATAGATTTTACCTGTTAAACTGCCGCAAAGAAGTAACCTTGAATTACTGTCCTAATAACCTGAATCTTAGATGCAAACTTTATACTCATTTCCAAGAGTATGGACGTGAAATTAATTCCCGCTTTGGAAATGTTTCTTTCATAATGACTGACGGCTACAACATGAGAGGCTAAATCGGAGATGGAGCCAACTGTCCGACGCAGACCGCCCAGCTGTTTCTACTATCCCGGGTCCCAAAACTACAACCTGATGGTGACGTAACGAAGGATGGAGTCGTTCTACGCAATCCTAAGATGACAACATCGAAGCCAAAGCCAGTCATCTAACGTCAGTGATCGCAAGATAAGTTCCAAAGAGTTACTTTATTTTCTTGAAATTAATATGCAGTAAATATAGTAGTTATATTTGTAGTAAACATTGGTATGTTGTTTTTACGTAGTTCTTCGTAATAAAATCTCAGTCGTTGCCATCTTTGCAATGAGATTGTCCTTGTCGACTTAATAATAATAATAATTATTATTATTATTAATAATAAATTAATTATTATTATTATTATTATTATTATTATTATTATTATTATTATTATTATTATTATTATGGGAATAGGTATTTCTTCCAGAGTTTACAATCAATGTTATAATATAGGAATGTTTATAATTGAACAAGGAGAGATTTAGAATGTGATTTTCAACCATTATGGGACTGAAACATCGTATATAAAGAGACGTAACCCTAATTTAATATTTTTAAAGAAGATAGTTGATTTCTGAGTAACCAATATCCGTTTGCTGATACGACGCGATGAAATGTGTGTACATATTAACTTGTTTGATTTATATATGTGTTTCATTTTCAGGCTAACGTGTTTATGTGTATTATATATGAAATCTAACCCAAAAGAATGCCGTTGCTGTACATTAATGAGATGTTAAGATGATTTGCCGTCATGTTGGAAATGATAAATGTTTACGTAGGGGAGTTATAATTTGAGTGGCATGTTAATATGGATTTACGAATAATTATTCGCTGAGATATGTTTATGGGAATGAATAATGATATATTATGGTAATTAATATTGGTAAATGGAGAGATAGATATGCTTATGGATAATTTTGGCGGTAAAAACGGCGTATATTTGGCCGATGGTGATGTTTGACATATGCGGCATAATATTAATATGGTAATGCGAGATATATTGGGTTAGCGGTACACGAATACAATGAAATAAATCGCAGATTTCGTATATGGGTTACCATAAACTGTCTTCATAGGAAATATCCGAGTAGGAAATAAAAGAAGGGAAACTTGTTGTCTTCATAGATAATATATATCAAAGTTGTACTGAATATTATTGGAAGTTTGTTGTCGAGAATGAATTTAATTCATAGAACAATCCCATAATTTAAATCTCTACCACAATTAGATAAAATAGGTTACCAAATGCATTCCTACGGAATTCTTGATACCTGATCGAATATTGGTAAACCATAAAACATGTTAGGTATAATTTCTATTTGAACTACGATTATAATTGTTCTTTACACGATACCTACATTTAATTTTAAGATGTTATTTGAATATTTTAACCTAATGACATGGTCAAGGTGACCAATATTTCTCATTTAATGAACTATATATATTTGAAATAGCCATTTTGAGCTGATATATATTTGGAACTTACTTGCGATTGCTAACGTTATAACATAGAAAGAAACCATTATAGTGACAGAATATCAATTTGATGATGATGAAAATAAACATTTTTTTAAAAAAAGGAAAGAAACAATAACTGATGGACTCAGACTATGGATATTTAGTATGGAGATTACTTAGGCTTAGGGACTTAGATTTATTTTTAACTTAAAAATGTTAAGACTACATTTTCAACAGTTAGAATATGTACTTTCAATGAATGTAATTAAGAGAATTAATCTTTTATTTTTGTGATACGCATAATGGATGCAAGAAGAATCATTGAATCAGATCGAAGATAGATTGAAATTTATTTTTTTTCTAGAGAGGAGGAAGACAATTGATATTGATAAATATTATCAGATTTTTTTTTTTATGATTCTGGAATCATGAAATAAATCAGATTATCCGATTTAGGTGTTATTATTTTAGGAGATAGGCTAATATCATTATGATATAAATAATTTTGGATTAATTCATTTTAAAAAAATATTTTAGTTATTTTCTTTCTTTTCTTTGAATGATTAGGACTTGAAAACTTGATACTGATTCTGGACGATGAATGGTATCGATGCTAATTGATTGAAGAAGAAATGTGGTATCACAGTTGATCTCGCGTAAAATAGTACGGTTCGAATAAACAATTTAATTATTCCTGAGAGGTGTCGCGTGGCAATTTAAGGATTATCATATCAAAATGTGATAGAAAAAAAAATGAAGGTTACGAGATCGCTTAAATTCAATGATGCGATAACTGTTTCTTCAAAGAATAGTAGAAGCGAGCATAGCTACCGACACATAGCATTATTTTTATTTTATGCATTCATCCATTTAAGGATCTGTAGAAGTGATGGATGGTTGAGGAGAAAATACCCGGAGCAATTGATAGGTCGCCCAATATGGTGCCAGAAAGAAACCCCCTCAGGATGGTGCAAGAGAGATGCCAACTTTCAAGAAAGGCAATTGGGGCCGTTGGGGCACAGGGAGAGGGGGGAGGAGCGACAGTGGCCGTAGAATTTCTTTTCCCGAGATCTTACTAACTTACATTACATTGAAAAATCAATAAACAGACAATTCAAGCAGATGTAACATATTCAAAGACTGGCATATAAAGAGTATGATTCTTACCTGCTAAAGTAACAGGTGGTCTGCCGCACATATCTGAGTGGAGGTTAAAAGATCATTTCTTTTAGTGAGTACTCTAGTTGTTCCCTTAGCAGTTTGTAGTTCCAGTTTGGTGCACGTATACTGATGACATGCTTTTTCTTTTGATATCATGTGCATCCTCTGCGCTAACAGAGCACTTGAGAGTTCATATTAGCAAGGAATTCAGTCTTGTTCTTCCGCATCATGCGCATCTGAAAAATCGTGGCTACACACACAACAAAAAACATGTGAATGAGATTTTGAGGAACGCGGTAAACAGGGCCATTCTTTCGAGTATTCCTCCCTAAATTTTTGAACTATTTTTGGTGTATTACTAGCGTCACTAGTCACGGCAACGTCATTACACAAATTTTGCTGCACAAGAATTAGCTTCACCTTTCGCATTTCATAACACACAATTCGATTAGCATATATCATAGAACAGCAATATACATAAATTTGGCAACCAAAATCGCAATAAATACTTCAACAGTCACGCACACACAATCCACAATGAAACGGAGTTTGCCACCACTTTGCTGCCAAAACGAAGACACAAGAACTCTCATACTCGCATGGAAGTCTGATCATGTGACGAACAAAGACAACTCCGCAAGATATACTTCACAGGTGCCTATTTTTCCGGTACTGGAAGCACACTGCGTTTGGCGCATGAAAACTCGAAATATTCTTAAACGAGGGACAGGAAAGGGGTTTAAATGATTACTGAAAAACCCAAAATAATATTCTGAGAATTCAAGCTGTAATGGCATTCCTTGTGTATCCTTTTGAACACTTCAAGATTTAAAAATCAACAAAAAAGTCATAATTTATGGTGTGTGATTCGTAAAGGCGTAATTATGATGGGTAATTCGTAATTATTACAACTGAATTGTAATAGCTGGCATTTCTGTAACACCATTTGTTCTTTTGTTTATTGCTAAGTAATTCGTAAGCAATATTCTGTAACAAGATTAAGTATCAAATTTCACGATATTCTGACGAGGTAACAAATTTTATGTTTCACTGAAAAGCAATGTCGAGCGCCCTGCAGTACCTTACAGTACCAGGCTTTCATTTAGAAAACAATCATCCAATTTTCAGAAAAATGACGAAGTGTTCTCTAATATGTGAATGTTGGGATTATTGAATAAAAAATTAAAAATCAAAAATTGAAAACTCCGGCGTTCCCGGGTTAAGCTCAGCTGTGTGTGATACACAAAGCAACTCCTGCCACATAAGCCAGTACAAATGGGGAATCATACAAACAGACCTTTACAAAACTAAGTCTCTCAACCTCAAGCCGCATATACAAGGCAATTATAATTTGAATAGCACAATGAAGAAATGGAAAACCTACCTTATATTTGGGCCTATACTGTACACGCGAGCACAGAAATGGTGTCCCGGTATAAACGAAGGATGGTATACTCCCACCTCCACGCTTAACGCATTGCTGCAGGTAGACAGCTCGCTACAAGACTGTTGTGATTGAAATGGGCACAGTGGTGGATGTATAGCAATACACACACTGTGCCTTCAGCACTACCCGTTCACTCCCTCCCCTCTTTTTCAGTACTGGAGTGGCCTTCGACACTACCCCTACACTCCCTCACCTCCTTTCAGTACTGGAGTGGGGCAATGTTGATTGTTTACGTCGGGACACCATTTCTGTGCTTGCATGTACATACTCATTGAACACCTGTACGTTGAGTAGACAACTCTGTGACACTTTCTCTGTAATATACCTGCCACCTTCCAGTGGAATCTTGTTATGCCTCCAAGTTATAAGTCCCCTCTGCCATAACTTGTTACTAACAGCATATCTTCCTTGCCAAAACTGAACAACTGTCACTCTGCAGTTGACAGCAGATGTCACCAATCCCCATTTCATATCGATACATGAATTAGAGGGACGATTTCTTGTTTTGGACTATACACCATTGTGTTACTAGAATTTGAAATAAAGTAATACTTTATTTCAAATTTTATGGCCCATTCCAAAGTTATATTTTGTTTAACACACTTTTATCAGTGAACTGTCTTAGATTGTGGCAAATATCCATTATTGAAATAACTGCCACTGTAGTGAACTAATGCCTTTACTGGCAGGACCTACTGTTTACAGTGCACAATGTCTTCCGGTGTGGGCTAGAGCAATTTTGTTACTTTCATTGACCTGTTTCAGTCTTATCCGTGGCTTTGACAATATGAAAAGTGAGGTATGAGCAATACTAGTAATGCCATTCCTTATGCAGCCAGTCCCTGCTATGAATGGTATGAAGATGTTGCTCACAGAGTCAGTTGATGCATGCATTTCAGTGAGCTTGGCAGAATATGTAATAGCAACTTCTGGCTCGATGAAGAAAGCAACGAGAAACTACCTCACTCATTTCCCTAGTATGCCTCTTCAGTGGTGCCGAGGCCATCTATGACAGCTGATGGTGGAGCTGTTGAGGATCCAACCAGCCTTAGGGCTGAAAACTGAACATACGAGTAGTGAACTAAATTTTGTGATTCCATGCTGTGCGCATGTGCTCTACGAGTCTGTACGCTATGAAAAAGGAAGTCAGCTCGCTGTGTGTGATCTGCGCCAACATGTCAGCTGAAGGCAGCCTTGATTTTCCTGTGTGGGAAAGCAATTTAAAGGACTGTGGATAACATGAGAAAGAGCTAATGCAAACAGGACTTTAATACTATTCAGTATTTAAAATAAATTTTAACATTGTTCTGGACTTCATTTGTGTATTTATCGGTGGTGATAACATTTTTAATAACACAATACGTAAAATTCTGGTATTGGCTGTAGACCTAAGCTCAGGATTACTGTGTAACATTCCCCCAAAATAGTCTCAAAATTAATTACCTATACTTCGCCACTTGCATTGCTGTTAACCCCACTTCGCTTGTTACCACACTGCTAACTTTATACTGCCTCGCCGTACAGCTGCTACCTTCGCTGATTCTCGTCATAATGTGCGCTCCTAACCTGGAGCTCTCTACATCAGTATGATACCAGCCATCTGGAAACATCTTACGATACCGTGTTCGTGAACATTCTATACTCGCCCCATAAAAGAGCAGCCCTCCACTTCTACAATACAGTTCAGTTCTGACTGTGTGGTTTTGGAGGGTTGGTCCCTGCCTTAACATCTTTACTACTGTAACTCTTGTTCAACACAGCATGGGTGAGCAAAGACTGTGATGATGATGATGATGATGATGATGATGATGATGATGATTGTTCAAAGGGGACTAACGTCTAGGTCATCGGCCCCTAATGGTACGAAATGGAACTAAATGCATGACACTTTAAAAGTCCAAACTTCATCCACTGACTAGAATTCAAAACATGATGATGATGAATGAAAAAATAAATATGAATTCAAAAATAATCAGCTGAGCAAAGTCACAATACTGAAAATTAAAAAATAATTCCAAAATAGATCCACTGACTAGAATTCAAAAAGATGACGAAGAATGATTATGAACTTAGAAACAGTAAGTAGATAAGACCCGTAATGCCTCACCTACCCAGAAACTTTACTTATTTGTGTCATATAATTGTAGATTTTACTAAAAAATACACGTCATAACACAATTTGACCAAGGGACTGCTCACAAAGCACAATTCCGAATAGACGATTGTTGTTGTCCAAAGGAGTCCACAAGTCATGTCAACGGCCCCTCATAATGGCACTTATCGCTAGTGAAGTAGAACCATGGTATTTCCCAAGTTGCGACACTAATCAAAAGTAGCGTAGACTCACTGTGTTCCAAACGTTATAGTACTACTCACAAGTATTGAAAGCCGCACAGGTAATACAGACCTATGGTGTTTCTCATATAATGGCACCACTCGTAGGCAACGCAAACCCATGGTGTTCCTCACATTGGTGTACTAATCACAAGGACTCGTACTATATTGTGGTGTTCCTCACTTAGTGGGTAATAATCACAGGCAACGCAGAACCACAGTGTCGCTCCTGTAGTGCTACTAATCACAGGCAACGAAAGCCCAAGGTGTTCGGCATATAGCGGTACTAATCACAGGTACTGTAAAGTAGTAGTGACCTACCCACTATTGCTAGTAATCACAAACCTATTGTGTACCTAACATAGTGGTACTTCTTCTTCTTCTTCGTTTTGCCTCATGACTGAGGCGTCGTGACTATCATAATATTCAGCCCTCTAGCTGATGAACCATACTCCGCCATTCTTCCCTATCTAAAGCTTTCAATGTGGTTACTCTTGAGAGAACACTGTAGGGGGCCGTTCACCATGTCAATCCATCGCGTTGGTATTCGTCCTCGTTGTCTGGTTCCCTGGACTTTGCCCTCAACAATCAGCTTTTGTAGACTACCATCTCGGCGCATTATATGTCCAAAGTAGCATACAATTCGTTGAGAGACCTTACACGATAGACGAACTTTTATCTGAAGTTGGTTCAGAATTGATGTGTTCGTGCGATGAGCTGTCCAAGGAATCCTTAACATTTTCCTCCAGCACCACATTTCAAAGCTTTCTATCCGTGCACGATCACGTTTGAGGATGGTTCACGTCTCTGCGCCATACAAGAAGACTGAGAAGACTAGAGATTCAACGAGCTTCTTTTTTTGTCTTAATGGTGATATCTTTCTAGATCTTCCGCAGACGGATCATTGCTACCTTTGCTATTTCAATTCTGCGCTTTATTTCATCTTTGGAACCACCAGAATTGGATAGTAAGGAGCCTAGGTATACATACTGATGTACAACTTCACACCCTCCAATCTGTTTGATACGTGGACTGTTGTTGTTCTTACGATCAACAATCATGACTTTGGTTTTCTGTCGATTTAGGCGTAATCCAATTTCTAAAACATATCAGATATAAGGCTTTTCAGGCGTTTGCTCGATTAACCAGCGTTTCGTCTTAGGTTTGACACTAGACTCGTCAGAGTGGGATGTGTCAGACCCTACCCACTGACGCTGGGTGCATGCAGGTGAGCTTATCAGAAGCCTATTTATGAGGCACAGTCTGATAACTGCATACGGGAGACAAATCTCCACAATGGAATTATTGCCCGCCTAGCAATTCCGAATGGAAAATTCTAAGATATTTTTCACCAATAGAGCATGTCAAAAACATATCAGATGTAAGGCTTTTCAGGCCTCATAAATAGGCTTCTGATAAGCTCACCTGCATGCACCCAGCGTCAGTGGGTAGGGTCTGACACATCCCACACTGACGAGTCTAGTGTCAAACCTAAGACGAAACGCTGGTTAATAGAGCAAACGCCTGAAAAGCCTTACATCTGATATGTTTTTGACATGCTCTATTGGTGAAAAATATCTAATTCCCTCCTTGGGAATTTAGAATTTTCCATCCAATTTCTAGGCTTGCTTCCTCTACTCTCTTGATCAGCTCTGTCAACTCCTCTTCAGATGATGCTATCAAGGTGGTGTCATCAGCAAATCTCAGATCGTTGATCTTGCATCCCCCAATGGAAAACCCTTTGTCCCAGCCTTCTAATGCAGTTCTCATTGCATATTCACCATAGATATTGAAAAGTAACGGTGACAGGATACATCCCTGGCGAACTCCAGCCCTTGTACGAAACTGCTGAGACTGTTTGTTTTGAATCTTCACAGTGGCTGTATTTTCCTTATGCAAGGACTTGAGGAGATCAATTAAATGGAGTGGCAAACCCATGTCATCCAAAATTTTCCAAAGATGGTTCCATTTGACAGTATCAAAGGCCTTTTGGTAGTCAATAAAGCACAGATATTCCGGAACATTGAATTCTCTAGCCTTTTCTATGATTTGTCTTAGGCTTAAGATTTGTTCTCGAGTACCTTTTCCTTTCATAAATCCAATCTGGACTTCAGGAATTTGATACTCTAGAAATGCCCGGAGTCTCTTGTGCAGGATATGAAGCATAACTTTACTGGCATGTGAAATCAAAGCAATTAAGCGTTAATTTTCACATTTTTTCCTCAATCCTTTCTTGTGGATTGGGACAAAGATTGACTGTACCCATTCCTCGGGCCATCTTCTAGAATTCCATATTGCTTGGCAGATTTTCAACAGCATTTCAATTCCAGCACCGCCTGTAGCTTTCAAGACTTCTGCACTTATTCCATCAGGTCCACACGCTTTTCCAGTTCTCAGCATTTTCAAAGCCATTTCTACTTCATCTCGGAGGATGTCAGGTTCAGGATCTGACTGCTTGTCTATCTTCACTTGGTCTTGTGCATTACATTGTTCACTGTATAGATCCTGGCAGTATAATCTCCATGTTTCCAGAACATTCTCTATATCCACAACATCATCCCCCTTTGAGTTCTGTATATTCCAGGAATATGGCTTGAATTCTCAAGTGATTATTCTAATTTTGTCAAAAAGATCCTTGCTGTGGTTTTGATTTGCATGGTTTTCAATCTCAAAACAAATGTTACTAAGGAAATTATTCTTATCTCTTCTACAAGAAGACTGAATCCTTCTATCAAGATCAGACATTTGCTCTCTTTTTTCTTTAGTGTTAATGCCAGATTTTTTAAGGCACCTTCTTTCTTCTACAAGCTGAAGGCTCAAGTCAGAGATCCACTGTTGCCTTCTAGTATTTGGTACTCGAGATTCATTCAAAGAGGACTCTATCCAGTTTTTGTCACATTCCACAGCCCTTCTGCAGTTGTTATTGGATCCTGTAATATGGAGGCTCTTCGCGCCAATGATTCCTTCAAAGACGACATATTAACTACTCGCAAGTAAAGATGACTCATTGTTGTCCCGCATGACTGTACTACAGTAATCACAAGTAGTTTAATGGTTCTAATTCCATCATCCCATGGTTACCCTTTTAGTTGCCTCTTACAACAGGCAGGGTATATTTTGGGTTTATTCTTCGTCTTCTATATCTTGATGTGAGCATTAAGTTCCTACAGGGCATCTGCCATTTGAAAGTACAGCTTGTTATTTACATTCATTTTAGCAGCTCTGTTAGCCAATCATCTACAAATGTTCATTATGCCATCTCGAAATTTATTAACTTTACTTTCCCGAGAAGCATACTGATGAAAGGTGGTTAACGAGCTTTTGCATTACTTTGGTTACCTAACTCCATGTGGATATGTGAACTAATATTTTCCTTTTATATTAATCCATTTTCAACTCTGCAGGATGGTTGCTGCGATTCATGTACCTGCCCCAAGTTCTTACCCTTTTCCCATTATCGGCTTCTTTCTTTTTAACGTGGTTCGCTACTTTTCATTATTCGAAACTTTGTATATGATATTTGGGTTCAAGATTGTTCTTAAAACTGCCTGTTAGAGTTATCTTTCTGACCATTCAAATAATATGTGCCTAGTACTCTGCACTTTGATCAGCAATTTGTTTTATTAGTGTTATTCAGTGCTGCTCTCCTAACTGTCCTCTTAATTGTGTACTGTAATTCTTGGCAGAAAAATATTTTTCTATTATCTTTTCTCAATAACGTACTGAACTCACAGCACATCCTTTCCTTTGGTCATTCACAATTTAAATTTATCTGGAGAATTATTATAATTCCTCTCATTTTATAATATAAACTATCTAAGTTTTTGGTGAAGCGTTGAGAGCTGTGTGCATGTTCCAAAGGTCTAGGCTTCTTGCCGGTTTATGTGTAATGTTTACCCCGTTTCTCTTTCGTTCACCCTGTCTCCTGTTCAGTTTACGGTTGTGATTCTGGATGGTTGTGGGGAGGATTTCCTTACACAGAGGGCTTAATTAATCTTTGATTAATTTTCTTGTGTTCCCTGCTTCTCGCACCGATTCACTTCCGTAGCATTGGTTCATTTCCTGATCATGTTCTGGTCATTATTACCATATCCAGTACTGCCATCTTGCCTGTTCTCCACCCATCTTATTTTCATGAACCGTAAGGCAGTCATGTCTGGGAGCCCATTCTGGCTGTCACTAATATCAACCCTTTACTAATTAAAACGTAATTATTAATTTCCTCATTTCCGTTAATATATTTTTACTGTTAGTTCTACAACTGTACAAATAGAAGGTGTATTGGATTTTGATTGGTTCTCCGTCGTTTATTGCGTTTATCTTCGGGCCTCCTGTAATTGCATTTATTTACCTTAATTTTCCTTCACTGACGCTTTTGATGGCCATTATTATTATTATTATTATTATTATAGCTTGGTTTCAGTTTTGGGAGTGCTGTTATGATCCATGGTCTGTGTGGCAGTGTATATTTTAACTTGAAATTTACACTGATGTGATTCTAGTGATTTACTTATAAGATTGTGTGCACGAATCTTGTATGTAGTGATAATTACCTGTGGAGGACAATATATTTATGGTACTGAGTAGTGTCAATCTCGTTGGTTACCAAGTTACTTATGGAGTGTTGCAACTTATATGCTACTTATCTGCTTCTATGTTTGATTTTCTTTGGGGTTTCTGCTTCGTTCTCATGTGTTTTATTGTAATTTATTCTCTCAATTTAAATTTATTAGGGCTAGTTTGAAATGCACATTTCCTAAACCATTCTTTGGGTTATATTAATTTGATTTAACTAGAGCTATTTGAACTGAAGATTTTGATATCGGTAACTAAAAGGTTAATATAATTTTTATTGTGTTTCTTTATATTTTGCAGGTCCTGTTATGCCAGTTTTGAATTCTGAATAGAGCCTATTTCATTTTCTTTTCTTCCTTAATTATGCATGTTTATTCAGCATGGTCACTTCTCAATGAATTTCATCAGCATTGGGCATAGACAAGCTCCCCATCCATTTAACTTGCGGTTATGTGTTCCATGCTTCCCATTTAATGTGCTGAGACCCTAGGTAGTCCTTATGAGCTTTTATGTGTGTGTTGGGAGTTCTCACATAACACACTTACTTTTTTAACTTCTTAGTACCACGCCTATTTTACAGTGGGTATAACAACACCAACCTTATGGTCATTAGCTGCAGTGTGCAAGCATGTTTAATTTGATGCCATTTGGCTGCTTTCTCATCAATTTCAACATTCCATTTTACAGTACTCTAGGCCTACTAGATGGTAGTGTAAACCAACTCTCCCTTGGGCATCTATGGCAGAGTTTTAATAAATTTCAGTAAGGTGAACACCACGTAACCAAAGATCTTTTACATGCTGACATCGTCGAGTGTCGTCACTATTTTATCACTATTATAAAGAATATGAAAGAAAATGAGAAACATTTTTGGTGAAGTCAACTTCTCACACTGAAGTACTGGCAAGATTTCGGTAACATTTTTCCGTCCTTCAATAATCCAACTACCTCTGCCGGATTTGAACCTGCTATTCTAGGATCCAGAGGTCGACACTACCACTGATCCACAGAGGGAGCTGGGTATGCTAAGAATGCCGCCTGCTTTATCACCAAACTGCAAGGTTAAATTCAGCAAGAGTTGGGAGGAATGCTAATACACTCTTAGGCACTCTAAGGCATAAATGTGGGAATTCTTATCACTACAAATTGTATTAGTGTTGTAACTAAACTTGTGAACAGATTAAAACTGCTTGAAAATCTGGAGAAACACAAGATTAGTTAAAAACTTTGATTTAGCACCATTTTGACACCTGATTTATAAAAATAAACAAATCAGGCTCTTAAAATGTGCACATGAAGAATATAAAATATTATAAAGAATATGAAAGAAAATGAGAAGCATTTTTGGTGAAGTCAACTCATCAGACTGAACTACTGGCAAGATTTCAGTAACATTTTAAATCCACTTGGAACTTTCCAAGAGGTACCATTACAATACTTACATTAAGAACACCTAAAATAACGAAGCAGTCATTCAGAAAAATGAACTTCAAGGCCATCTGTAAACACCAAAATTATCATGGGTAACCCAAGCCATAAGCCTACTTAAAGAGAGTCAGAAGAGGGGAGTAAAATTTGATACGTACATATACATGAACCTGATTTCCGTAGTTGACGTTGGGTGGTATTGAGCTACCATTGGTGTACAGGAACCTTTGTTGACCCTGGTAAGCATTGGGATCATATAGAGCAGTAGGTGGTGTCCGGTAACCATTCTTCATTGCCGCACCCATCGTTGCAACAGGCGGAATTGGCAACCTATTCATGGGTTTCGCTTTTATTCGTGCCATTATTGGCTTCCCCTGCAAACAACACAAAGAATTTTAACACAAATTTTTCACCTGAAAAGAAAGTAACAACTTTATTGAACACAAAGTGGGACTGTTCCATTGAGGACAATGGTACAGTGCTAAATTGATCACTTATTAATTTCTAAATACAGCAGTTTTACTTTAAAGCAACTCAAAGCTTTGTGCCTTTTTCTAATGCACAGTAATGAAATAAGTTAGAGAGAGAGAAAAAATAAGAAAAAACCATACTCCCACCGATGACTGGACTAACCACATGCACACATGCCAACTTTCAAAAAGAGAAATCCGGAAGATCGTAAAGTGCAAAACTTTTAACAACACGCGCATCGGCACCAAGTCTTGAGACATCATGAAAAACAACGGCAAGGGGGGAGATTATAAACAATACTAATACAAGTCAAATGTATGTTATGATCACCCCTGAAATTTACTAACACAAAATTACATCTTGATGAGTGCTCATCTGTTTCCACTTAACACTGGGAACACTTTCCGTGATCGTATTAAACAAGGAAATTAAGCAGAAAATGCCTCACTAAAAGACTGATAATATCCTTTCTTAGTTTAACTCATTACAAACACACCTAAAGATACTAAATCTCTTACAAATTTGTTACACAATTCAGTGAGTTTCAGAACAACCCCCAATGTTACTCACACCCACACACAAACAAAGCCTTTCACAGCTGCTACGAAGCACGACGTAGTTACTAAAGTTGTTATATATAAATTCACAGCCTGCTCCTTTTCCACGGATTTCTTTTCTTCAAAATCACAGCCTGCTACTTGTTTGGGAACATCTCAGTGAATGAAGTAGCAGTTGATGTCGAACAGGTGACAAAAGCACAGTGATAATTGATAATGTGATTATCGATACATTCACCGGTCGAATTTCAAACGCTGCATCTTGTATTACCAGCTACTATCACAAGTCAAACAAATCCAATTTGACACAGAAAGCGAAATCAAGCGCGGATATTCAAAATCCGTACAATAAGGTTGTTCATCCGTACAACCATAAAACACACGCAAAATCCGTACATTTTACGGAAAAACCGGAATACTTGGCAGGTATGCACATGTTCTAGGGAGAGTTTCGACTATGTTTCATAGAAGTATGCAGACATTTTCTTCCATGCCTCCCGCAACATGGCAAACAGTAGCCATTTTGGGGCAGTTAGGTCTGGGTGTCAACCGATGCTGCAACTCATCACAGAGATTCCCACCTGGACTTACAGTGTTTTGGGCCACTAATTTTATTTCATTCACTCACATTTTGGCATACTATTGGCCTTCACATTATGAACAACTGTGTAAAGGGACAGTTCTAGATTGTTGCCATATGGTGCAGAGTGGGTAGGATAGTATTGTGCAATACTGCCCGATAGGGTTCGGTATTCATGGTTAAGAGGGGGAGGTGGGGTAGGAAACACTATAAAGCTTCCACCAACTTTTACAGGAAGAACAATGTATTCTGAAGTAACATTCACCTGGCACTCCTCAGGTTCGTTCATGCCCAATGAGCAGCCATAAGGCACAGCGAAATTTATCGCTCCCAAGATGCTTAGCCATTGTCCTAAATCTCATGGTCAATGAGTTGTGCACTGCTGAAATCAACAGTAAGTGTTCAGTTTAATGATCCTTGGTCTATGTGCTACTATTTGCCCACAGAATTAAAGTGCAAACACCTCCCCAACGAATGGTGTGAGAACGGCCAGTGCGGCATAACTTCCAAGATGCCTACCAAAGTCCGCGGCCACAGTTTCCAACAAATCATACGAGTTTCACTTCACCACGTCAAAAGGCATTGACAATCCCTGTCAACTATTTTGACTTCTCTTGTTGAGGTGGGAATTTTTAACTCCCTGGCATTTCAATTTCACCATTACATCGCTCACCGTAATTTATGGTATCTGAAAGTTGCCTGAAATTTCATGGACAGAGTGACCAATCAGTGGGCATAGACAATCATAACCTTTTCTACCTCTCCGAACATCCATTTTGACTGTTGTAGCTAGAGATCATTTCTTCTGAGAGATCATGCCTTATATGCCCACAATATGCTGAGTGGCATACCGGATCGTCTACCTTCCAGGCATTAATGGCAATGGCGAGAGAGAGTACCGCACATCGGACTAAGGCTGTATATTTATTCTTAAGAAGCTCGCTCCAGTTATCACTGTGGTAAACGTTCCAAGCTCTAATTATTAGGCGATATTGCTTTCAGGCAATCAAATGGTACATGTGTAGTTTCATCTTAGCTAAGGTTAAAGTATAATAAGGAATAAACTCTCTATATGAAATTTTCTGATATAAAAATCACAAAACATTCAACTAGCAATTTTTTGGCAATTTCCTTTATTTACTTTATCAGTGGTTTCACCATAAGTTCAATTTCTAAGCCTTCCTTTAGTAACTTGGGGGTGGTAACCAACGCTTAGGAGAGTGGGATGTGCTAGAATTTTCAATGTTAAAATTACATTATTTGAGCTTGTGGGAGTGATTTTATAAGAGTGATGGTCAAGATTTAATTAAATTAACCATGATCAACAATATTTGCTAATTCAAGACGCCTGAATTGCAAGCTACAAGAATGAGGATGCTAATTCAAATTTTCCAACTGTGCAGTCAGCAAAACTGGAACACTTACTAAGTTCTGGCACCAGGCTTGTGAAAATATATAAGCCAGTGGAAATTTGCAACAAGGTTCTGATTTCTGAAGTTTCACGGGTGCAATCCACGTCTGTTAGTATTACAGTTTATCAAGTGTGCCAGCCAAAAGGTTATGAAACTGTATCAAAATGTGTACAATACCAGTAGGACACACTCTCATGAAGATAATGTTAAATCATCCAAAGTAAATCCATTAAAGAAATTATGAAGTAACATGTGCTTTGATTAAACTGTCGTTCTAACATCGATTAAGTGTCAAAAGTGGTGGCACGAGATGCTGAAGGACTGTGTATTAGTTACAGATCAACTTTGCTAGATGGAGAGGTGAGAGTGAGATTGAGAATTGGCCAGATGGTTCAAAGTACATTATCCAGAACTTTGTCTACAGTGAATAATAATAATAATAATAATAACAATAATAACAATTGTACCGGGAGGTACAACTCTACGCCGCGTGTTCAAAATGAGCGCCTAAAAGAACTCTATCTACCAAATGTGGAACCAATAATACAACAAGTTAGAACTTTACTCTTAAGATGTCACCACAGAAATTTGATGTAATTTTGTTATTGTGAAGTTTCCTGTACCGTTTGAATTTCTAATTGCTTTGTTTGCCCTTCATCAAGAAGTTTGGACATTCTTCCAGAGATGTCACTGCTGAAAAACTATGCACCCTGGTGCAAAGTTAAAGAACCTTTGATTTGAAGAAGAGTTGTATCCATTTTCATTTTTTTTTTTTTTTTACTAATTAATGTTCATTTATTTTTGGGTTGGCAATATTTATCTTTTCTTTCCACCAGTTTTGAATCCAGCCAATTCCAAATTTCTGTAATTAATTTTCAAGTTATCCCAGCCTTCCTCGATTTGGAGTGTAACCTTTCAAACTGACCAATAAATTGAGAGGGTGTGGCTGGTTTATTCACGAAAGGTCTCGAACTTTCCCCGAGGGTTTATAAACTGCAGATTTCCTCGTCTCTTGGCCAACTGATCGTCATCTAACCTAGTGTGTGTGTCAAGCAGGAGGTGGGAGGCGCCTCTCATCAGGCAGCAGTACACCGACAAGGGAATGGCCACTTAACATCTTTATTTCTTGCTAGCTCTGCAGTTTAACCTGAGGGAGAGGTCCGAAACTTGAAGTATGTAACCTACCTTTCTGAAAATGTAACTTTGGCCGGCTTATGTAATAACTTCATAAAATCTTTAACTGTAAATCAAGGATAGAGAGTGATGTACCCTCTCGAGCTCCCCTTCATATTGGTTTGAGGTGACTACGCTTTGTAACTGGTTTTCTTCCTTTCCATAATATCTTAATTTATTCTTATACGAGTCACCTCCATAGTTTGTGAATAGCCCCTGTTTTTCATCAGCCTAGTGCCCTTTAGGTTTTAAGAATTCATATTTAGGAGCGCAAGTACTCGCCTCCATTCAATTTGTATTTCGGGCCATTTACTTAACCTGTTCTTTTCAGCTAAGGCCCAATAGGTTAGGTACTAGATACTCCTGTTTCAAATTTTGAAAGTTGTGCTTAGGTGGCGAGTGATTGTAATTTTCTGATATTGCCTTGAATAGGCTTGGAAAACTGAGAGCACGTCAGCTCTTTTCTAGTGTTGTAAAAGTGCCTCTGGGAGGCTTGATATTGCGAGTTGGGAGCAAGCGCTCCATGTATTGAGGGATTTCTGCCCTTGTGTAAATTTGTGCTTTTGGTAAATTTGAGTTAGGAGCTCAAGAATTGTAAAGTGAGGGGTTTGAAGCCCAGTTTTTTTAAAACAGTCACTAAATTTTGGATTTCTTGTCTTGTCTAGAATTCATCAGTATACCTGACATTTTATTCTTATGAATTTTGTTAAGAAAATATAACCTTCAGTTTGAGTTTTATATTTTTCTTGACATTGTAGTTAGACCCATTCATTCCGGCACCTTCTTTCACCTCTGCGTTCCACGGATAACCCCGGAATATAAATAATAATAATAATAATAATAATAATAAAGTATTTGTCTTAAAATCGTGTTAAAGGACAGACATTCATTCGAACGCAGTATTATAAATGTCTAGTGTGAACGCAGTATTATAAATGTCTAGTGTGAATGGAAGCTTTAGTTGGTGTTACTCTGTAAACTTAACAGTGCGTCAGTCATCCAAAACAGGTATACAATGCAGAGGGGACCAGTGAAAGGTAATGATACAAATAAAACATCAAACCTAATACCAAAATGCCACAGAAAGAAAAAAAAGTCAAGGTCTTGTTAATACTGTCGACAGCAACTCATTGTAAAGGCTTCTTGTCGCGAACAGAATTTTGATAGATTTTCTTTACTTTGTCGTACCGATCAGAGTACCAATATACGATATGTAGTTTTATACAAAATAATAATAAAAACTGCAATTATGCATTTATATGCACTACAAAACTTAGCCATTTGATTTGAAATGGTATGAATTGCTTTTTTTTTTTTCTTATGGGCGTATGATACCTTGAAACAAACAAAACATAAAAATATGCCAAAATCTGCCCTCCAGTCAAAGTTCAAAAGAAGAGCGATGTGTCAAAGTTATACTACATAAGCATTCTGCATCATGATGGGCAATTAACACTTTGATGACTAGCAACATGTGCCGTACGTCAATGGTATAGATTCGTGGAAGGGCCGTGCGGAGTCACGCACTAGTGCTTATATATCCACTTCAATGTACTAATGACATTAGCAGAGTGCTGGAACACATTCCACAGTGTTTTTAATTCATTATAAAATTCCAGGTAGCAGCACATCAGAACCTAATTTTATTATACTAAGCTGGTACTACTGAGGCAGCTTCATAGCCACGTGGTCTCGTGCAGCCAACGACTAGAGCCAATTTCCACAATTACATGTATTTTTTTTAATTTCTCAATGATTAGCACGTATGTTGTGTTTCATAAATGAAACATGGTGTGTGTGTGTGTGTGTGTGTGTGTGTGTGTGTGTGTGTGTGTGAATACATAACTTTTGTTTTTAATATGCATTGTGAAAATGAAGAAAATTTAAAGTAGTAAAAGGTTTAATTTATTTATAAAATTAGTGGTACTGCTCCAATTTTGAAAACAAGGTACGTACGCATAGCTCAAACGTTGCTGAATCCAAAATCGGTTTGTGATTATAAGTATAGTTATCAGTTTTGTACAAAAATGTGAAAACTCGCTAAAATACTCAGTCCACAGTGTAAGATCTAACGTCACCTCGTCCGCCTTCAATATGTTAAAATAAGGTAGGGGGACCCAAATTTAGAATTACGGCACCATCATGAGGGTAGCTGGCACATGTGAGTAACGCTGTATTTCAATGTAACTTCTAATAGGTACCAGTTTCTTTATGCACGTTTTTATTTAGTTTAGAAAATATTGTAGGTTGTAGGATGTAGTTTCGATCTGTGGACTTGGATCATTTTTAGTTGCGAGACTAATATCACTTAAAATATAAAGTTAAGCTTATAGGAAGTTTCAGTACTCAGAAAATGGAACAATTACTTAAACCCAAGTAAAATGATAAACTTTGACCTACGTCTTCAGTCAGGAACGTTGAAACCTGTTACTCAGAGTGTGTAAACAACCAAGCAATGCATCATGAATTTTAAGCTAGTTTTAAATTCAGTTGGAGAAGGCTGTGGATATTTTAGTTTAATGTAGAATCAGCTTTCAATGTAAATTTCAAGTGCCAGGTAACATTTCAATTAGGGCTAGAAATCTTCAAAATGAAAAAGTCAATAACCATGAATATCTGGGAGGTTGTCAGTCTTAAGCTTGCTATTCTAATATAAACATGGAAAGCTGGAGAATTTGAACCTGGTATCAATAAGCATAGTATTCATATTTCCTGATAAAATAGCCTCGTGAGGATTGTCGAGTGATAAATGCCCTAATGCAGTTGAAGTGCAGTATAGGGGTTAATGATAAAAATAACTATTGCCTGTGCTTCATGACATGTGATTACGCATGTGAAAGTATGTGTCAGTGTTACAGAAATGTGGTAGGAAGGTTGTAAGTCGATTATATATTTTCCCTAGCTGGTGGAGTATCTGTAGTATTGTATCACATTGACGACCCGCCCCGAAAATTTCCGTGGTGCTGCAGCCAGCGGTTGTCAACGGGCCCCGGAAATTTGTTTTGCGCACGGACATGGTTTGTAGCTTGTTGTACTATCTGTTAGCTATAATTTTAACTACTTTCGATCATGTGATGGAGTAGAGGGATTGTAGACTTTCATGTCGATGTGTTTTTTAAATTGTAAGAGTCCTTGCAGCCATGGAACGAGGCTTACGTGATGACAAAGCATTTCACGATTTATAAGCAATTCATTATCAGATGTGCCTAGTGAAGTAGAGAGTGTAAATAGTGATAATGGTGGCGATAGTTGATGTGACTTTGGGTCATCTACATTGTCTAATCGCCGGAAACGTTCGCATGTTTTGGAGAGTGAGAGCGATTCCAGAAATGATGACTTAGAAGCTTGTTTACTTGGAATGGATATTAGCAGTGGCTATACAAAGAACAACCCTGAAAAAATTTGGAACAGTCTGACTGTCAGCCAGGCCTCAGATTTGTATTTCAGAGGTTGTAAATAAGTTTTTCGATGACGAGTTATTCAATATTTTTATAACCCAATCTAACCTGAACCATAGTCAGAATGCGCGTAAGTTTAAAACTTCCCCAAGGACACTAAAGTGGACTGACATTTCCGTTACTGAAATGAAACTGTCTTTGACAATAATTTTGATGGAACAGGTAAAGAAAGACACTTTGAAGGATTACACCAACCTGCAAAGATTTTTGGCCAAAGTAAGTTTATGTTATATACCTTCCACTTACAGTCCTTATGTAAAAAATAGTATCAGTTGTTTCGTATCACGGACATGTCTCAGAGAAAATATTTTACGTGCTCTGTTTTAGAGGGGAGTAGGTAGTCATACAGGAACACCGGAAGCAGAAGAACTATCTCCGTTCTGTGTTCTGCTAGTGTTGGCCTGTGACTCAGCATCCATCCTTTTATGTGCCGCATCACCTGGTTCAGTTTGATTTGAGCCATCTCAGCATTACGAGCCACCAACAATTAGAACAATTGCAGTTCGCACATGCGCAATGTCAGGCAAGGTCAAAACGCCAAGATCGCATTTCTCTGTAGTTTGAGAGAAGAATCTGTGAACATGTGTCACGCCTTTGCTTACAAGTTACAACGTGCAGTTGAAATCGACTGAGTGAATAAGAGAGTTCATTTGTGTTATAATGGCAAGCGGCAGTGATGTTCAGAGGCGAAAATGTGTGAACAAACTCGACTCCTTCTGTTCTAGATGTGGCCAGTATATAATTAAAGGCCAGAAGCAAAATATTACGCCATTTATAAAAAGCCTGTACTTGACATATTTTAACATGAAGTTAGGCGATCAGGACAAGAATTTCGCACCCTATATTATGGGTAAAATATGTCTAGAAAACCTGCGGCAATGGTACAATGGGCTGTTGCTGTCAATACCATTCGGAATCCCAATGGCTTGGCGGGAACAAAAATCATTTTGACGAATGTTATTTTTGTGCATGTAAACTGTCCGGGTTCAATACGGGAAGGGGGGAAATCACATTGTGTATCAATATCTTCCAGCTGCCATAACCCCTGTACCACATGGACCCAATAATCTTGTCCCACAACCACCAATACAGTTACCAGAGTGTGTCTCAGTCATCTTCAGATGTGGGGGATGGTGATGTTACCTTTGTACCGGATGTTGAGGATAAAACTCAGTCTTTGTATCAGTATGACAAATGATCTGGTGCGTGACCTAAGCCTCACTAAAAGAGTGAACTTTTAGGATAAAGATTAAAAGAGAATTTTTTTACTTCCTGGGACAAATTCATATTGTTACAGAAATTGGGAGGAAGAATTCCGGCAGTTTCTCGTTCACGAAGACGAACATCTTTCAGGGCTATATGGCTTTGCAAAATGCAGTGAAAGCACATCTGGTAGAGGAAAAGAAAGAAGACATTGTTGCAGAAGTTTTAGGTTTGATAGAAGACCACAGTGAATGTGCATCCAAGTGTTCGCATATATTATGATTTCCGACGTCTAACGTGGACAGCGAGAGCAGCTTCTTTGCTTACAGAAAGATACGTTGTGACTGTCGCACAACACAGCCTGCTGATATCGTTGAAATCATGCATAGTTTGCACATTGGAGAAAAGATGATGTAGGCTACGCATAAATTCATATTACAAGGCAGATCACCTAACTTTGTTTCGAGGTATCAGGGATTTATATATTTATTTCTATAACATTTTGTATGTTTAGTTAAGATTTAATAACATGTATACATTATAAGTATTCTCTTTAAAATGCCTTATTATAAAATTAGATATACCCCATACTACAAAAAAGATTTCACAAGAAACATTGATCAGCATGGCAGTTTATTTCACAAAATACCTATCGAAATAGTGTCAGTTTTAACATCGAAATTAACAGTTTTATTTCACCAAAAAATAAGGCCCTTAACAATGTTCAAATTCATACAACCAAGCAAGAACCGAATATTAATCACGATGTTCAGCATGTCCGGTAGAATTACCACTATACGCCGACGTTGCCATAACATTTAAAAGTGCTGAGTGCCAATCGCCTACTGTCCTACTTTTGCTGGCTACTCCTTTGTTTACATTCCAGATTATTACATCATACAATACCTCTCACTTTCCTTAGCCCCTCACAATCCATACTGTAATTTTTGCTCGTCATTTTGCCTACAACGTTTTTGCTGCTTCACATTTAGACTCTTTGCCCTTAGTGTCTCTGTCCCTATACAATCACAAAGTAAATGCAGATCATCATATCCTCGCAGAGGATGCATTGTGAGCTCTCTTTGCTCATGATCCATCCCTTATTTCTATGCAACCCTATCAGCCACCATAATATCCTACACTTTAATCTTCCTTCCCCGAATCTTATACTTAAATTAGAGATTTGGTAAGCCTTATAGAATAGGCTGAAACAAGGCCTTTCCCTACTTCTTCCAAACAATTCTGCATCTGTATGTCCTTAATTCTCATTGCCAGGGCCCTCTGCATTCTGCTGTTTTTCCCCTTCCATCCCTCCGACCAAATATATCCCATACCCAAATTCTCAACATAACTTTTAATTTTTGCTAGCCAACACTCACCATACTCCTTCCAGTTCATATCTATATGCTTCCTGCAGCAAAATACTGCCTCCACCCCTTCTCAGTCTAGACCAATAAGTTAATACCCTTTTAACGCAATCTACCTCAACAAACTCTCCACATAGGATTAATGCCCCCACCCTCCTTGGTATTTGGAGATTATACCGTTATTTTCAGACCAATCCCTTTGTCTATTAGCTAAGACTCTTGTATAAATTTTGCTCAATGAATCTAAAAGTGTTATTCCTTGGTAGTTGTCAGGTAAATTTCTATTCCCTTTCTATATATTGGGTATATTATCGCTTATTCCCTTTCCTTCGGTACCTTCGCCCCATTGAAAATCCTGTTGAATGGTTTTACAATGCCTTCTCCCATCTGACTGTATTTACTTATTTGTTTCCAGTGTACATTACTAATACCATTCCTCCCCTGCTAATTTCATCTTCAGTTTCCCAAACACCCCCTGGACGTTTCTAGCGAGAAGTCCCTATCTAGTTCGTGTATACTAACTTCCATATTAGACCACAAGGCCTGCCTTCTTTCCTTATACTCCCATTAGTCTCGTCCTCCTAATAGCTCGCTAAAATATGTCACCCATTCTACATAATCAATATTAATTTTCTTCAGTCCCTTCCCTCCTTTACAACAATTACATGGAATATCTGGAGACAGTGTAAAACGGAAAATTCAAAACATGCTTAATTGAAATAACGGTTTTTGCTGTGCGTATAAGATAAATGATGATAAAGAAGAAGGTACCAGTACAGTTTAAGATAACTCCATACTCGACAGCAGTGAAGCAACATTATTTAAATATGCACCAATAACGTCTTGTGACGTACAAAGGAGCCTCTTCTTACAAGAATGTGTTAAGTGATAATCAGAGGTCTTTCTGCCTGATGCTTTGAAGATGAATCTTGTCATACACTTCAGTTACACCAGCACAGAACGAAAAAGATATGCGAGTTTGCACTGTTTTCCCTGCTGCCCTACCAAAATGTATTGAATGATGTCTACTTAATTCGTTTCGTGGTGCTCAATTTAAACTCTAATGCATTTAAGTAATATTAATGGAATCTAGGCTTAAACGTTCCAAAATAGTTTTTTTTTTAAATAGATCAATTTCTAGTTTTATTTTCTTTCACACCACCACATTTTTTGACTTTGAAAATGTTGTGAGATCTGATAATCTTAGCAAAATTAGTACGTTATAAGTATGTATTCACAAATGTTTGATAAGTGAATCAAGGACAATTGACTGTGAATAACCGCTAAACATGTATATTCAGAAAATTAATATGAAAGTAAGACTCAAGAATTTAGTTAATAAATATGAATGAAAGGGAGCACCATTTCAATTTCAAATTTATTTAAAAATAGACATACTCAGATTAATCACTTTTGGGTCATATTTTGCAATTTTTAAGTCATATTTAGTCACTTTTGAGGTCATATTTGCTTGCTTATTTGGGTTATTTTTAGGTCTTAAACATCCGAGCCCTAGTTATCAACAGTGTTTTGAGAATTGATGTATATCCTAAATTTGATGATGATGCTGGGTGTTTTAAGGGGCCTAACATCGAAGGTCATCGGCCCCTATCCTAAATTTATTGATATCTATTTGTATATTCATTTCTCACTGTACAGTCTTTCAATTTATAGTCAAATCATCTTTAATTGTTTTACTCTGAAATAATTTGTACATTCCTTTTTTTACTGTACAGTCTTTCTATTTATATTCTAAAATCTTGCTAAATTGTTCTTGCTAGAGTATATATTATGTTTCCGCTGGTTCGAAAAGGAAAAGTTGCAACGGTGGGATAGGAAAGGCCTAGGAGTTGGAAGGAAGCGGCCGTGGCCTTAAGGCACAGCCCAAGCATTTGCCTGGTATGAAAATGGGAAACCACGGAAAACAGTCTTTAGGGCTGCCGACAGTGGGATTCGAACCCACTTTCTCCTGGATGCAAGCTCACAGCCGCGCGCCTATAAAAGCACGGCCAACTCGCCCAGGAACATATATTTACTCGGACTTTACTGATAATTAGTCTTCCTTTACATTAGCGTTACCCCTAAAGTGACCTTACAAATTAGAGCACAGCTTCATGTACGTACACAAAAATTACGTAACAATATCACACAAGCACACTGAACAGAATACTTCGCCTTTCCGTGATCGTATAAAACGAGGAAATTCAGCAGGATATGCCTCCCTAAAAGATTGATAATATTGTTTCTTAGTTGAACTCATTATGAACACCATTAAAAATTCTAAATCGCTTACTAATTCGTCACACAATTCCATGAGTTTCAGAACAACTGCTTATGTTACTCATAACCTCATACCCACACACAAACAAAGCTCTTCAACTGCTATGAAGCACGACACAGTTACAAAAGTTATATATATAAATGCACAGCCTGCTACTGTTCAGAGTTTTATTTTCTTTAAAATCACAGAATGCTATTAGTTTGGGAACATCTCAGTAAGGAGTGAATGAAGTAGCAGTTGAGGTCGATCAGGTGACAAAAGCATGGTGATAATCGATAATGTGTTCATCAATATATTTACAGGTCGAATTTCAGCTACTATCGAAAGTAAAAAATCCGATTTGGACACAGAAAGCGAAAAAAAAAGCGCGGATATTCAAAATCTGCAAAATCGCGTTCATCCGTACAACACACTCAAAATCTGTACATTTTACGGAAAAACCAGAATACTTGCCAGGTATGTTAATAGTTATAGGTATAGGTATGACGTATGCCATAAACTCTGAGATGTTCAGCATTAAAGAGAACTTGACCACGGGAAGGAAACGAAGTAGGAAAAAGGAGAACAAATGGGTATGAATATAAGGGAGAGACACATATAGATGGAAGAGCAAGACAAAGAAAGGCTACGTAACACAGCTAAGCTATCTGGTACCTAATCTCTGTGCAAGCGGAACAGGTTCTCTATAAAACCTACGTAAGTTCGAAAAATAACGTTTATGTTGCAGATCTTGTCAACAAATTTCATAAGACTGAAATCCATTAAGTACAAGATAAGCAGCATTTGATGTAGCACAATTTGACACTTGATTAGCAAAGAAAAAGCCAACCAAGTTCTTAGAATGTGCAAATTAACAATAATTCCTAGTCTTAACAAACACTTTCTGCAATAATGTTTTACCATACAGAATTTGTGGACTTTTCACTCCTCTTGAAATTTCATTTGAAGAATTTGAAGCAGTGTAAACATTCCCAGAAGTCATTTTTTAACATTTCCTTCGATGAACCTGTAAGGCAAATTTAACGTGGAG
The DNA here is from genome assembly GCF_040414725.1 of Anabrus simplex. NCBI lineage: Eukaryota > Metazoa > Arthropoda > Insecta > Orthoptera > Tettigoniidae > Anabrus > Anabrus simplex. Next base: position 240,404,943 of record NC_090269.1, read on the forward strand.
AACCATTCAAAAGCACCCTACTGTGTTTCACAGGGTTTGTCTTCAAGGAATTGGAGTGGAAGTGCCTTGCATGAGAGGTCAACTGCTGTACGTCAGATGATGTCAGGTCTTGACATACATTTCCTTCATTATAATACTGTACTGGAAGGAACAAAAGATGGCTTCTTATACAAGAAAACTATGATTTCAGAACATACACAACTTTTACGCCGAAATATCGTAACTTAACACATGTATCGTATTTTTAATGCCATACCAAAAGATAGACAGTACCGCCACATTTACCAAGTGTTTTTGACATTTACTTTATCTCCTAGGTCATTTTAGATGGGGTATAGCTATGATGAAATTGAGTGATATTATGTGGAGAAAAAAGAAGTTAACAGAACACACACATTACTGGAGCAGGACTGAAGAGAAAGAATGGAGTGGGGGGTAATAACCAACAAGCTCTTAGACGATTATACAGATAAAATGGACTACTTAAGTGATAGAATAGAGATACAGTGAAGGACAGAGAACAGAGTAAAGTATTTTAACAAAGTACTCTATATGCACCCCAGACCAGATGCAAGGAAGATGATATGGACTAATTTCTGGAGACACTGAAGTAGAGAGATATAAAGGGTGTCATTGGAGACCCCAACGCAATGGTGATACGGAACAAAAGAAACTGAAATAACTGGACCGTTTGGATATGGAAAGAAGAATGAAGATAAGTTCGTGGATTTTTGTGTGAGAAATAGGTATAGGCTCTGATTCAGGAATTATAGAATGATTACAAATACCGTATAATCTCCAATACCACCTGCCACTGAATAAAACACGTACCCTTATTTGAAAAGAACAAAATTAAAAAAAAAAATTATGTCAAAATTATTTACGATTATTTACAATCCCATGCCGTCAAAATCCATGAACACAGCAGCTGAACTTCCGGGCGCTGAATACGACCAGTTGGCATCAGTGTGTGATTATCAGCCGATATCCTTTCTGTATAGAGCTGTTTCAGGGCTGCTTTAAATGGACGGTTCATGCAAACATCCAGCGGCTGTAGCATAAACGTCACCCCGCCCAGAATGACTGCTAGATCGGTTTTCCTGTCCTTGATATGTTTCTTCACAGTGTCTGTTGTGTGGCCGCGGTAACTGTCGAGAACAAGCAAGCTCTTTTGTCCCAATAATGCACCAGAGCGACATTGCCAGACACATTTTGCCCAGTCTTCCACAAGTGAACTGTCTATCCAGCCGAAGTTCTGAGATCAGACGATAATAACAACGGGTAGATTTTTAGGAAGCATCTTTTGCTCGAGAACAATGTATGGCAGTAATTTGGTTCCATCGGCGAGAATACACAACATTACCGTACACCGTTGTTTTTCATTACGACGTGTTCTAACGGTAACACTTTTAGCACCCTTAACATTCACAGTCCTGTCAACTGGCATTTCAAAGTAGACTGTCGTCTGATCTGCATTGCCAATTTGGGAAAACAAATGTGCATTTTCCTCCCGCAATCGAATTTTGTGATACTGAAACGACAATAACTTCTCATCGTAAGCACCAGGAAGATGCTGTGAAATTGAGGTACACCTTCGTTCGCTCAACCCATTTCTTTTAAAAAACTTAAAAACCCATCCTCGGCTTTCCTTAAACCCTTCCGTTTAAAGTTCCTTTGCGATCTCTAATGCCTTTAGCCGACACATTTCAGTTGACACACCATATCCCAATTCCTGCCTTTCTGTCACATACTTATGAAGTTTTTTTTCAATTTCTGGAAATTGTACACTCGGTCCATGAAAACCTCTACGATCACCACATGTTAATAGCACATTTTTCTTCTTTCTCCAATCGCGAATACACGACTCGTCAATATCGTATTTCCTACCAGCGGCACGATTTCCAATAATTTCGGCTTCCAGAACTACAGTACTTTCAGTTTCTCACATGCAGTAAAAGATCGTGAATGCTTTGTGGAATTCATGTTAATACTCGGAGAACGTGCGTGAGACTCGCGCCAAGTGCGGAAGTAGCGCATACTTTAAGCAGAGAGAGCATTGTTGCCAAGCCGCGCCGGCGGTAATGCCCGATTTACACTCATTCGGAAAGATAAATTTCCCAAAATTTTAAATAAGACCCGCACCCAATTTTGGAAGCAATATTTCAGGGAAAAAACAACAGTGCGGGTGATACGAGATTATACGATATGTATGGGGAATCCGAAGGACTAAGACAGTAACGGATTACAGTAAAATACCAGCGTAACACAATTTTGGGGACCTCAGAAATTAATTTGTTATAGCAAAATTGTTATACTAAAATAAGTCAACTTTTAAGAACTCTCCTATTGCTAAACCTGAGGAATCTACGTTATTTCAACATGAACTTACAAATAAAAAAACCGTAATACAATATTTATTAAATGACAGGAAAAAATTAGGAGATATATTTTACATGAAATAATGTTATAAAGTACAGGCACATGCAAGAAGTTTCCAGCATCTCAAATTTTACCTTGAACCATTACGCTATATCCTAAGACTTTATTTTTTGAAAAAGTCCATGATTTTTTTCTGAACACTCCCAGACACAAACAAATATTCAAGGTGTTCAGCAACCACTGAACTTGAATTTAACAAAAAAAAAATTCAAAACTGCCTCTACATTAAAAATTATAAAAAAATTATTTTACAAAGTAACTCGAATTCAACATTTATCCACGTCATGATAGAGCGCATCATCTGCAATGTACAGGGTAACTTTCCTAACTTTCACTCAACTTCAGTGTGTCTACAGTGTGCTCCATATTTGCTAGGTTCAAGTTAAATCTTAATTCTTTTGTATTAAGTGTTTTAACGAATGCCAGATCAGGTAGCACGCAGTGTGCAGAGAAGCAGAATCCGCGAACAATGGTAATGCCGACAGTTGGCGAAAAACGTGGCTCATAATCAATTTGTACGCACCGAACAATATTGTCAACATCGATTCAAGTGCATTGTTACTTTTAATACCGAGCCCAAACGGACTTATGATTTTAAAGGAGAGAAGTGCCAGTCGGGAACTCATACAAGGGTTGGGGTCTGTGTACTGTAATGCAATGAACAAAGAAGCAAGAGACTTTCTCCCATCATCATAGGAAACTTCGATAAGGGCGCCTGGCACTTTCCGTGCAAGTACAGGCCATATAAAAAGGAAGGATTGTCTAAAGCAAGCGATTCCAACTGAGGTGCTCCCATGGCCCCAGCAGCAGCCCCGGCGCTGTTCTGTAGCTCCGGCTAGGTGGTCAGGGAAGGAGGGGGAGTGCCAGAGGCACAACCACAGGTTGTCAAGTCAGTGTGCAGCTTACAAAAACAATATTATTTATGACAATTCTGTGAACACAAACACACAATTTATTCTGTGTATACATTGCGTTTGCCATAATGTATTTTTAGCGTTTAAGTTGATTGCTGACATCGTTTTGTGGCAACTAATTTACCAATAATGGGAATAATCGATCTGTCAGTAGAAATTCTAAGCACAGCCTCTAAGACAACATCAGACGGAGAAGTCCTAGTTCTACATTTATTTAAATTCAGAATTGAAAACATCTGTTCAGATGCAAAAGTTGTACCGAACAATGACGTAAATTTTAAGGCAAGTGCATGAAGTCTGGGAAATTCTTGTGGATGAACACCTTTGTAAAAGGAAATTAAATCACCGTTGTAGTGGTAGTACCTGTCCTTTAGGATTGCGTTGCATTTTAGTTTTATCAGCTCTGTTTGGAAATATGATACCGATTTTTAAGGACGCGCTGAAAATGGCGTCATAAATATATGTCATTTCTTTGAAATGGAAATTGAATTCATGGTGCAAAGTCTGTAACAACGTCTGATGGTCTCTGAGGTTTTCGTGAGTAGACAAATGTAATGACTTTAATGAAGTAAAAAGTCAAAATTTCTGGCTTCAAGCTGACTTGTCAATAACAAACTCTGCATTTTGAAAGCCTTAATTCTATCACACTTGGTGCTAATCAATGTTTTTCCCTTGCAATGAAATATTTAAATCATTCAAATAAGACGTTATGTCCGCCAAGAAAGCGAGGTCAGCTACCCATTGTTTATTCCGCAAAGTCGGTTTTGAAGAATCTTTCATCTCCATGAGTAGAGCAATTTCTTCAATTATTGCAAAGGAGGTTGCTAGCACTTTCGCGCAACTTAACTAGCGCACAATACAATGAAAGGGAATATCGCTACATTCTGCCTAGAGATCTTTTAAAAATTCTTTGAACTTGGATGGTTCAAACCTTACTTTCTGCAGAAATTTACACATTTTGACACAGTATCCATAACAGAGTTAAAGTCGCGAAAGTTTTTTGCACATAATTGTCCTTGATGTAAAATACAATGCACTGCGTGGAGAAGGTGGGGAAGGAGGGGAACGGTGCTGCTGAGTGCAGCGCTGGTGCGCCCCAGCACTAAGTGCTTGAGTTGGAAAGGCCTGGTCTAAAGGATAACCTCTGCTCCTCTGTTCAGCTGGTTTTGACTTCGTCTGGATCATTAAATTTCATCTCCTGAATTTCCCGCACTTTCTTCGCAATCTATCTGGTGGTTTTATATAAATATCATCGGGAACGTAATCACCTTCTTCCTGTTTCTCCAGTTCCTTCAAAACCTCAGCTATAGTGAACTTCTTCGTGGTGTAAGATTTAAAAACTGTGAAGTGCCCAATGTAGACAGGTGTTTCTTCATTCTCCAGATTAATTGCTAGTTTTTTCTATAAGATGTAAACATGTGTATACTTTGCAACATGGAAGGAAATAAGAGATAAAAATTATAATAATTTTACCAGTAATATTTTACGTTTGTTTTAAACTATTCAAAATTCAAAACTTAGTACTGTACATATTACAAGTTAATAGAAAGTACAGGGTGTAATATCAGCATTTTTATGTTTAGAAGATTGAAGAACCTCTTCCCTTTGAAGACTAATGCCACAATGAACTATATTATCAATTCGAGCAATGAGCGACTTGTTCAATGCTTTAATTCTTTACTGACCAAGCTTGATAGCTGCAGTCGCTTAAGTGCGGCCATTATCCAGTATTCGGCAGATAGTGGATTCGAGCCCCACTGTCGGCAGCCCTGAAGATGGTTTACTGTGGTTTCCCATTTTCACAACAGGGAAATGCAGGGGCTGTGCCTTAAATAAGGCCACGGCCGCTTTCTTCCCACTTCTGGTCCTTTCCTGTCCCATCGTCACCATAAGACCTAACTGTGTCAGTGCTACGTAAAGCAACTTGCAACAATTCTCTACTGAAGAGCATTTTAATATTATCACCTTTAGTATTCTTATTGTTTTTATATGTGCCAATATTTGTAATCAACATAAGTATTTTTAAACCTCAAGATTTTCTAAAATGGAATGAAACGTTCTTGTAACGTTTAGCTAGAATTTAAGCCGACACACGTTTTCTATTCGCATAAGAACTAGTTATAAAAATAATTATAGGTGGGTGGGAAAAATCCTTTGACCTTACTTGGTATCTCTGATTGCTATAGAAAGGGGATCAGTGAATTAACTTGTGAAATCTTTACATCAGATATTCCACTTTTCCAATACCATAAACCATCTTTAATAAGGCTACATTACACTATATTAATGGTACATGTTTTTGTACCACTTTCAAGACATCTTCAGTCATAAACAAAAACCATTAGAAATTTGGTATGTATGTTGTATGTTGGGTATTCAGCCCGAAGGCTGGTTGGATCCTCAACGGCCAACTCGCCCGGTCTTATCTTTTTGATTACAAGATGCATCATACATTTCTTACGGAGGATGACCCAATGCCGGGTTGAAACATGTCTATGTCAACTTCAGTCTTAATTGGACATAATATATAATATTGACTAGGAGGATTAAAATTGGTTTTGTACAACTTTGTAAGAAGTTCAACCATCAATACAGATTCAACAATAAGATTTATAGTCTAATGTTTTACTTTATTCAGCTAATGCTGGTGGACAAAATAAGAATAGATGTATAGCATCTATGTATACCTCTTTGCTGTACAGATCCTGAGTACTCCACAAATTCATAAATCTGATAGCTGGGCACACACACAAGTAAGGAAATAATATGCATTCTACAATCGAGAAGCAGAAAACAGGGAGTTTGAAATCGGGGCCAATTTATACACCAACATAGTGGGTGCCCTTGATACAGATAGCTATGAAAGAAGGAAAAGCCCTACATTCTTAAAGAGCTTGCGACAGAGGACATTTAAGATTTTAAACAAGTGGTGAAGAAAATGGTAAGAATTCACAGTCAACAAAGACAGCCAGAAAGTGAACTGGAATTCCCCCGATATCGAGACAAGACAGGATTCACCCATGTTCTTTTCTACAAAACAGACTATGAAGACCAGGTCTTTGAAACAGTACATGTAACAGAAAAACAATGAGGACGTCTCAGTTTGCCTATCTGGAACAGGCAAACCGAAAATATCCAAGAACACGCTTTAAGACCTTCTCGACTCATGGTCAACAGACGTCATTCCTAGAGTTCATCACCAGTTCTTTCATAGCCTACAACCTCAGGATCAAAATGAAAAGGACAAACAAGAGGATCTTAACCCTTATAGGACCAGCTGACGATATACTGTCAGGGACAATCTTTGCTAGGAAGACCAACTGACGATATATCGTCTATGGTCACACTGACTAAAAAGACCACCTGGCGATATTTCGTCAATAGAATAAAAGGATATCTGCAGGCCAAATATTTTAACTCATGGTTACTGTAATATGACACTACATTAAGTGTCTTGAAGACATTTTGGGACTGTTAGATCAAAGTTTAAATATGAGAGTCAAAGCATTAAATAAACACCAACATCTAGAGTGCAGCACATCTAACGTAGAGCACCACCCAGCACTAACCTCATCGCCCAGCTGTGCAGTTTTCTGTTGTTCTTTCAACATAAATGTATGTGTAGCAGCATGTATCCTTGTGCACTCTTCTCAGTTTATCGTTTGTTTGCTTATATAAGCATACCTGCCAACTTTACAAAACTAAAAATCAGGAGATTTTGATATGAAAATCAGAAAAAAATCAGGAGAAATCAGGAGATACAATTGACCAAAACTGCTTATTCTACATGTCTTGCACAATACAGTAGGCCTACTACAATATATTTATAATACTTATTGTCTCAAAGCCCAATTGTAGCTATACGAGGCTACAAGGCTAAAAATTACACATCTCTATTCCCTCACAGAAAGTATGTGAGTGAGATGATCAGTCCCTGATAAGCCTGCTGAAAACAGTATGAACACATGTGTGAATCAGTCATGCACTTAGATGCCATTAGGCTACTTAGCAAATGCATAGATTAATATATTGCACCAAGTGCCCGTGCGATTATGCAAAGCGCAGTGCTATTTGGATCAAATAACTAGCTCATGAACCCGTGCTTCACTACGGAATTCTCAGAAAGACTGTCAGTTTTCTAAACTAAAGTCAACATAGGTCATTACAATGACGCCAGTATGAATGTTGCGATAAAAAGCAAGGTTGTGATATGAAATATTCGATAAAATGAAAACAGCGCATTTTCTCACTTTTAGCGAAATGTACTACGGTAATACCAATATAATGGTCCGTTATTGGACATTATAAATTTTCCAGCTAACTCATTCTTGGTTGCCTGCGTTTCGCCCTCGTGTGCTAAGTTAGGCTCGTCAGTTGGGACTTAGCACACCACCCAAGACGCAAGGCTAGTGCATACTGTGGAGGCCACTGCATAGGCTATTTGAAGCCACCAGCAGTGCCAATGCACTATGAGAGCTATGTCTCATTTCCAAAAATAGATGCCTGCCTGGCCATCAAATGATGTAGATGTTGATTCCCATAGGGAACCTAAAATATTTTTCCCGAATGAGTAAATTTATAATACCAATATAATGGTCCGTTATTGGACATTATAAATTTTCCAGCTAACTCATTCTTGGTTGCCTGCGTTTCGCCCTCGTGTGCTAAGTTAGGCTCGTCAGTTGGGACTTAGCACACCACCCAAGACGCAAGGCTAGTGCATACCGTGGAGGCCACTGCATAGGCTATTTGAAGCCACCAGCAGTGCCAATGCACTATGAGAGCTATGTCTCATTTCCAAAAATAGATGCCTGCCTGGCCATCAAATGATGTAGATGTTGATTCCCATAGGGAAAAATATTTTAGGTTCCCTATGGGAATCAACATCTACATCATTTGATGGCCAGGCAGGCATCTATTTTTGGAAATGAGACAGCTCTCAGTGCATTGGCACTGCTGGTGGCTTCAAATAGCCTATGCAGTGGCCTCCACGGTATGCACTAGCCTTGCGTCTTGGGTGGTGTGCTAAGTCCCAACTGACGAGCCTAACTTAGCACACGAGGGCGAAACGCAGGCAACCAAGAATGAGTTAGCTGGAAAATTTATAATGTCCAATAACGGACCATTATATTGGTATTATAAATTTACTCATTTGGGAAAAATATTTTAGGTTCCCTATGGGAATCAACATCTACATCATGTACTACGGTGTCGATCTAACAGTTCAACAGTTTCAGAGCTAGAATGACCAGGCTGCAGACAGCTGCAAGTAGTCCTGTGTAATTATTCTGTTTAAGTGTGCACACTGCTCATTCCAATCACTGCCTCAGAGTAGGGATTGAATAGCTGGAATACTATGCTGATCCAGTGTGTTACGTACCAGTAGTATCAGAAAATTTATGAACCAGCGGAATGGCATGCTCCAGAAGAGAGAAATATAACTCCCCACTCCCCAGCTACTTCCTGCCAATATTCAGGCAGGCTGTTATACTCAATACGCAGCAGTAATCCTATCTATCGGAGATAAATGGCAGCAGAATACACAAAGCACATCACAACAAACAATGGTCAATGTAATGTTATTGCTGATCAATTTTATGAGCTTTCTATATTGGAGGCCTTCACACTTAGTTTTCTTCCAAATCTGTGATTTAGAGCATCTAATGTCAAGCGAGTCCTCCTTTCTTTCATGACAACCTCTTGTTATTTACGCAATTGTTCCTTCCTTTTTTCTTATAATTATCTTCACAATTTAATCACCATCAACACCAATATTATTGTAGTCGTTCGGTAAAACTTAATAACACATAAATAATCGGAAATTGTATTCTCTGTAACTTTTGTTATGTAGTACTTTTCAACATGACCAGTAAAATAGGTAATTAAAAATTAAATTTTTGACACCTTCCCCTAAACTACCATTTTGAACAGAGTGAATAAAATTATTTATAGCGTAGACTGTAGTTCTTTATTCTGCGACTTTACATAAAATTCTGTTCACCCATTTTCAAGTACCCCGGCGCTGATATGGACTTAGCAAAAAAATCTGAATCCATGAATATCTCTATCATCATAGCCGGTACAGTAAAAATGTGTAAGACGTAAATGATACGAAATTTTGTAATATATAACTTTAGTTGTGTAGTATTTATCGATAGGGCCAATAATAACATAAATATTTGAGAATTAAATTTTAGGCCTTCCCCTAAACTACAATTTCACTCAGCGTGAATAAAATTATTTATGGCCTAGATTGTAGCGACTTATTCCCCGACGTTATATACCGATTTTCATTAAGTTCTCTTCAGCCGTTTTCTCGTGATGAGTGTGCATACGCACGTACGTACAGACAGACAGACAGACAGAAATTACGGAAAATTAAAACGTGCATATCCCCTTGTTACTATGGATGGTCGCGACCGGTACGTAAATATCATTCTTTTTAAATTCTGAGCAATGTATGGACAAAACTCTTGTTTTATTTATATTGAGATAAATGAAAATTAGTCTGAATCGTCTCTAAATGGCTCGTAATATCTCTAGAAAAGTCGCTAGTAGTTTTAGTAGTTATCATTGAAATTCTGTCACTAAATTACTAAGAAACACTCAATATCTAGCGACGAGTTTTTAGAATCGCCCAAAGAGAATGGAATCGACTAGACTGATGTGAACGAACACCAACATAGACCGCGAGAACGAGAGATTGACAATCGATGTACATGTCGCGATATAACGGTTTCAATAAACATCGAACATTCGCGAACATTTCTCGCATTCATAAACGTCGATGTTTCGTTTGAAAGCGGCCAATGAGTGAAGGACTTCTGGCCACTGGCGTAAAAAAGCTGAAACGGCGGGATTTCAAAACAAATGTTTGAAGTTCACCAAAAAATAAGCTAAAATCGGGAGAAATAATAGAATAATCGGGAGGCGGGAAAAACTGTCGAAAATCGGGAGTCTCCCGCCTAAATCGGGAAAGTTGGCAGGTATGTATAAGGTATCTCCTTTCCATGTGGATAATTATTTTGAGTGTTGATTTCCGTTTCGGGTGATACAAACATCGCCTTTCTAAATAAGCGATTCACGTAAATGTATGACAAGTAGCGAATCGGAGGCAGAACTCGGCAAGAACCGACAATGACTTGTGAGATGATTAATCAGATTTCTCTGATGACAGTGATTTGTACTCATGTTTCAATCCAAATCAGCCTTCGACATCCGGATTACAACACCAGAATGCTGCTTGCAGTTAGTGCCAAGATAGTGATAGTAGTGCTAAAGTTACATCTTGCATGACTAAAAACGCAGACAGACTGGCACTGTGTGACTCAAAGACAGTTCAAATTTAGATGAAAGTGATGACCAGCTACCTGGGCGAGGATACCTGAACAAAGTATGTCACACTTCCCTCACAGTTTTTCCTCCATGGAACCCCAAGGCCTAAACACTGCCCTTCACCTGATTAAAAACCAGTGGATTATTTTAATATGTTTCTTACAGCTGGCCTCTTGACTCATGGTTACCGAGACAAATAAGCATGCAAAGAACTATATTGCATCGCCGAAAAACGATCTTTCTCCATCAAGCAGACTTCACTCCTGGATTCCTGTGACAATGACGGACGAGGGTCTTTGTTATCGTTCCGTTGAATAAGGGTTTGAATAGAAAACCGACAAACAAGTCGTTCTTCGCAAAGTTCTTCCTGGTTTCGGCAAATGTTCACTCGAAGTAGATTTGAATCAATACTTAGCTTCTTCAATTTATTTGACAATAGTAGGTTGGCCAAGAACAATGAACTGAATTATGACACGCGGAAAATTTCAACCTTTATTAAATAATGTGAACAATCTTTTCCAATACTTTTAAACACCTCACCAGCAAATATCAGTTCATATAAACACCACCACATGTGGGGTATCAAACTTTGGATTCTCTGTGATCCAGTTTCAAACTATTGTGTAAATTTCCTTAGTTATAAAGGAGCAAAATCTCTGGAAGATGAACAAGAAGTTATAGAAAAAGGCTTAGGTCCCTCTTCTGGAGTACCTTTACAGTGAAGGTACAATTTTTTACTGGCACTCTTCGAGGCATATAGGAAAGGTATTCCAGCAGAATTGACACAAAAACTAGATGTGGGAAAAGAAGATATATACACTATATATGAGCAAAGGCAACATTGTCTGTTTGGCTTACAGGGAGAAGAAATCCCAGAAATCCCCAGTAATTTTACTGTCTACAAACACGGAGATAAACTAAGATAAAACGGAAGCATGGGCAAGACTGTCGAGAATGATGTGTGACTACAGTAGGTTAATGGGAGGGATTGACACGTATGCTATAATGATGTATACTTATCTCGACGAGTGGCGCACAATAAAATATTGGAAGAAAGTGGCATTCAATATATTTTCCAGAATGGCATTGAATGCGTACATCTAATATAAAGAAAACTGTACTAAACATAGGTTCAGTCATGCCAAGGAACCAGTTTTTGTCTCGATGTGCGAGGAATGGTTCCAGGAGAAGAGGAAATCAGCATCTGTTTGGCCTTCAAATGATGACTTTGAGGAACATTGAGCTTGCTGAACTCCCAGTTAGAAAGGAAAAAAAATGATAAGTCATGCAGTAACACGGAAGGAGTTAGGAAAAGATCCAGAACTGTGTGTACCAAATGCCAAGGAGGAGGCCATGGTATGTGCATTGCAAAACATTTGTAAATAAGTTTCTGTAAGTATGGAACACAAGCAGGAACATTTTAAAACATTATTGGGTCAATTTCAGTGTGTTATGTTGTAGGTATGTATTGGTGTTATTCAGAGGTTCTGGATTTGTATCTATAAAGTGCAGGCAAACAATCTGTTTATTTCTGTGCTGGTTTTGTGACTTCAGATCAAGTTGGCATTGACAATACAGTAGAAGTCCGCTATAGCGAGGATTCATAACTGCAAAAATTTTACGTACTATTCCAGATTGTCGTTATATCTGATTTTACATGTAATTCTCATATTTTGGTCCATATTGAATTGTACAATAAAGTCAAAGAAATATTAATGTTTATTTATTGCACCTATTCAATAAACAAAAAGTGATTTTAAATTATAGGGACATGTTTCGCCCTTTATTTAAGGACATCTTCAGCCTAAATCTCAATCTGAAAGAAAGGGGGAAAAAAAATTCAGGATCCTGATTGTTCTTAATTGTGGTTGATTTCTTTAAAAAATAAATTACAAATTAATGTGAAGATGATGTAGGAAATAGTTAAGATATTCTTAAAAATAAAGTCTTAATAAAGTCTTACAAGCAAATAAACGCAATTTATACACTTTCTTGAATGTCCTTGTCTAAAAATGTGGCAAAGAGTTGCATATTGGTAGTTCTATAAGAACGCAAATTGCTACGTTGAATCTTGCAAAGCGGCGCCCTGTGGTGGTTGAGGGCGTTAGAGAAAAGTTTGGATCCTAAACAGTTCAAACGTCAGAATAATAATGAAGAATGTTGCTGATTACTCCAAGTGGAGTTTAATTTAAATACAATTTAAAGCTAGTAATGAGACATTTCTGCCACTCAAATTATGCTGTAGGGGCAGTTCTCTACACAAGAAGCTACAGTCGCTCCTTCCAGCTAATATTTAACACAGCTGCTTACCACTGAGCACTCTTCTTCACTTGTGCTTTAAGAAGACTACAGATTTATCTCTTCACATGAGATTTACAACAATCTAACCACTTTATATGTTATTATAAACCCCACTTATAGAATCAAGCATTTCCCTCGCCCCTAGTTCTTTGACTTTATACATGATTTTTGTAAAAAGTCAGGAAATCCCCCCCATACACATTAAAATCAGTATGAAAAGGCAATCAGTTTACTTGCATTTTCGCGGATAATATTAAAACTACAGCTTACTTGTCTGTTTTTCGAAATCCAATACTAATTGAAAGAGTGTTTAATTTCATTGTGAAAAAAATATATAATATTACCGAATTTCTCCGAATCCAAGACAACCCTCAGCTTTTCCTTCCAAAAATTTTAATCAGGCTAAAAAGTGCTTTGTAAAATCATACGATTGTCTTTCTTATACAGTACGCATTTTTAGACTATTTGTAGACACCAAAAAATGGCTTTAGAAATGGCTAATTTTTTTGTGGCTGTACAATTATGCTTTATTTCAGCGGGTTTAATAAACATGAACTTAAAATTGGCATTATAATTATAATATCGAAGGGAACTCTCTGAAAATTTGCCAGCAATATACATTCCCAGAGATGCCAACTTTCAAGAAAGGCAATTCGTAATGTAGCCGTTCGGGCACCGGAGGGGGGGTGACGGGCGAGGCGGCCGTAGAATTTTCTTTCTTCGAGATCTTACTAACGTACATATCATTGAAAAATTAATGAACGACATACAATTCAACCAGATATTCAAAGACTGACATAAAGAGTGTATGATTCTTACCCGCTAAAGTAACAGGTGATCTGCAGTACATATCTGAGGTAAATTGAAGGATCATTTCTTTTGTTGAGTACTGCAGTTGCTGCCCTTAGCAGCTTGTAGTTGCTGTTTGGTAAACGTACACTGGTGACATGCTATTCCGTTTGATATCGTGTGCTTCCTCTGCACTAACAGAGCACTTAACAGTTCGGTGTTCAGGTTAGGTAGCGCATACCTATCTACTGTAATATTTGTCCCAAATGGAACATAGTCATGAAGTGAAAATGAAGTGAAAAATCTGCTGTAAATTAAGCAATACCGTCGTTACTAGAGAAATATGTATACGTTCTTACGGGCTTTAGACAGGACTCACTTATGTTGTATTCCGCTTCTCGTGCCGTCATTTGTTTCTTTCTTGAGGTCCAGGGAGTGCAATGTCTGTGAATTCTCATTATCTTTGTCCATATGACTAGCACGGGCAGTTCAAACAGCAAAATAAATATATTACTTTTTTGTTGAAAGGAAAATAGCATGATCCCCGGACCAATAAATATATCATTTATGAATGAGTTAGGGCACAAAACGAATGAGCAACATGAAGAAAACGACACCTAATTAATACAAACAAATTCAGTGAGCAAAGACATCACACACGAAAGTGTTGGACAAAAAAAACACATACGGAAGCGCTACGACGTAGCAGAAAAAAAATAGTTGTAAGGTAGTAAAGTATGTATCCATATCATTCTCTTCAAGTAAACCATGGAAGATAGGAAACTTAAAAGGGTCCACCTTTTCAATACAATAAATGTTATAGTTTAATTACAACATATATTTAAACTTGGAACTAGTTTCGACGCTGTTTGGCGTCATCTTCAGCCAAAATGTGGGAAATAGGCTAGCATGTAGACATTTATATTACACAAGGCGTTACATTAAACAATACACATCTTACGAGGAGATAAAAAAAGATATTTCAACAGTCACGCACGCAGTATCCACAATGATACGGAGTTTCTCACCACTTCGCCGCCAAAACAAAGGCAAAACAACTCGCATATTTCAAGGAAGTCTGGTCGTGTGACGAACAAAGACAACAGCTCCGCAAGATATACCGCTTCGCAGATGCCGATTTCTCCGGTAATGTAAGCACACACTGAGTTCGGCGGGAGAAAACTCGAAACATTCTCAAATGAGGGACAGGAAAGGGGTATAAATGATTACCCAGAAGTCTAAAAATAATATTCTGAGAATTAAAGTTGTAATGGCATTCCTTGTCTGTACTTTTGAACACCTCATACACTTAGGTTTGAAAATCAACAAAAAATCGTAATTTGAGGTGTGTGATTCGTAAAGGCGTAATTGTGATGGGTAATTCGTAATTATTACGATTGAATCGTAATAGTTGGCATCTCTGCATTCCACATCTCTACAATACGACGATCCATCAGAAAAATATTCTTGTTTACTGTTACTTTCACTCAGCGTCAGATGTAACTGGCTACCGCTACATGCACGTCTTGCTTGCCGGATTCAGCCAAATTCAGCGGCTAGCGATGTATAGGCCTTAATCGCAGACTTTGAAAATCGCGCCCTTGCATTTTTGTGCATATACCTCAACATTTCATCGACTTCTTTAAAGCGTCCTTGATGCGGGCCACGGAATGCATTTTTTGTGCAGTACACATTTTTTAGCTATCTTTGTCTTCATGGTAACGCCGAATATTGGCTTTAGTTAGGCCTATGCGGTATTTTTTTGCGGCTGCACAATTATTATACATTTCCGAGTGTTTAATAGCCATTGACATAAAATTGGCATCATAACATCGACGAGAAGCGTTGAAAATTTGCCAGCAATACATGTTCGACATATCTTTACAATAACTCTTATCCATCAAGAAAATATACATGCTGTACATAAAACCACTAAGCGTTAGGTACAGCAGACGCGTTATAACTGTGTTACTGAGTAGCCGTGGCCTTTCTAAGAATTCGAAGGCTCGCATGTTTTGATGCCATTCTGCAGATTTGAGAAACGTTTTTGTAGAGGATAATAGAATATCATTCTCTGTACACTATTTCCCGAGATCCAGTGACGTTACACGCAGGCACTGTACAACCGGTCGCCGCGGCTAGCGATGTATGATAAGGAGGCGGTCATTTATTGTCAACGAGCTTATTGCGAAAACGTGTTATCCTCTTTCATTTCAAATTTTCTTTACAGAACAGCAGGGGTGAAAACAGCGTGGTTACTGCGGTGCTTGTTCATTAATAACAGGCCCCGAATGCAAAAGGACCTGTGATTTTTCACACGATATGCTGATAAAAATAAGTCATCTTGGATTCGGAGAAATGGGGTATCACTCCAGAGGCTTCTGTGGCAAACATTTCAGTTTTATTCTTTAAACGGCGTCACCTAAACTAAACGTATATGTATAATGAAATCCTATTTGAAACGCATGTAGGGAAGTGATAACCACCTCGCTAAAAAATTGACATAGGAATAGCTTTCCGAAATTTAACTAGAAGCGAGAAAATATAAACCATCCTTTGAAATCGGTGATGTACCCTGCCATATCTTGAGGTGTATCACATTCTTACTTAATTTCAGTATACGGTATAACATTAAAATTAAGAGATCGTTTACTTCAGCCTTTATTTTTAACGAGGTAACAACTGCTATCGGTCACGTTATTTACACACTTATTATGAAAATGTGTTATCCTCTTTCATTTCGAATTTTTTTTAGAGAACAGCAGTCGACAGGTATCACTAATCGACTCCGACATCGCCTTCGGATATCGACGAGAGTGTTTGCTGGTGGGCATAGCGAGAAAACTATATTGAAAATTATCGATCGGATACAGTATAATGACTGGGTGTATTAATATCAGCAACGGGAAAAATCGAGCGTGCATAATCGCTCGTAATAACAGATGAGTTTAGTGATAGGGCTCTCGCTGTTACTGAAGGATAATACACAGTTTAGTATAGGAATTTTGAAGGGACAGACAAAAACTATCGTTATAATGGGGTTCTTGTAATATGCCATACTCGCTATAGCAGACTTTTACTGTATTTTGTTAATTTCAATCCAAAAAATTTGTGATAATACAGAAAATGAAATATGGAACATAATACATTTGCCATAGATAAACTTTGCTTAGTTTAGAAGCTACAGATATTTCGACATTTTAAAAACATTTTTAGTGTGTATGTAAAATACTTTTTATTTTTAAAGATTAATTTTATTCAAACTGCCTCCGTTTATATGTCATAAGAAAAAGAATATTTTTCTCAAGATTTTGAAAAAAGATATCATGAAGATCCCTTTATTACAGACTAAGTTATAGGTTTCTGAAAGGAGATGTGAAAAATATGCCTCGAACGCCTGTCTTTTTACCATACCACATGCTAAACAGCTGGTCTTCTTAGTGGTACCATCCTTTAATATATCCCGCCCCAAAAGGGTTAATTAAGCTGATTATGAATGTGAGGCAGTGTAAATTTATAATTATAAAATAAGTTTACTCTGAATACAACAAAATTGGTTTTGGTTGAGTTATTTAGTAAATGATGATGTATAAAGTGTCCCAGTGTACATTTATGCAAGTTGATATTTATACTTTCTCTTATTTTGAAGTAATGCCCATGCTTTTCCGAACTTCTTGTGCTGGTATTATAAGGTCACAAGTGCAAATTTTATTAATATAAATCAGATTATCTCACATACAATTGCATAAATCAAAGCATATGTATATCAAAGTAATAAGTGTATAAACCAAATTAATTTTATTAAACAGTTACTTCATTTTATGAATAATCTGATTTTGCATATAAGAAAACCTTTCTAAGCCCTCACGAAAAATTTAGCTTTTTGAGTTGTGGCCTTGTCATTCTCAGTGTGCGATACATAGGTTAACACACAACGCCCCCAAATTTCAGAACAGTAACAAAATTTGCCCATCTGATCGCCAGGCGAGAGATGCATTCCAGGTGTTCCCAGACTTGCAGAAGCCTTAGGGAGGATATATGATATAAGACGAGGGAGAGCAACCAACTACTTTTGCCATGAAGGGAGACTGACTCGGACTGAGTACGGTTAACTAAATCATCTCTATAAAGAATACTGGAATACATTCAAAATATCAAGAACTTGTACATAAAAATAATACAGCGCAACCTGAAAAACAAACTTAACAGTGCAATAAGTATCATTCAAAATACCACCATTATTTAACCTTGAATGACTTACCGTAGTCCATTAAAATAAAACAAAAACACTACCACGGGATTGGACTTCAGATATCATCCACCCGCTGCACAAGAAAGGAGACAAGCTGGACTCTAACAACTATAGAGGGGTCTATCTCCTGTCAGTGACTTACAAAATCTTCTTCAAAGCATTGCTTAAGAAAAGTGGAGGCACAATTAGATTCCTGCATAGGAGAGTACCAAGCTGGATTTAGGAAGTCAGATTCTGAACCTCAAAACTATCTTTACCTACAAAAACCTCAGCACCTCACCCTATGTAGCAATTTTTGTTGACTTCCAGAAGGCCTATGACTCGGTAGACAGACAGTCTTTGAGACGTTGACTGAAACTGGACTCTATAAGAAGACTTCGAATCTTGTGAAGGCTACCCTAACGAACACCATGTTCAAAATCAAATTCAGTGGGGTATTATCAAAAAGCTTCGAGATCAAAACAGGTGTTTGACAAGATGGTTTGCAGAGATGCCAACTATCATGATTCAATCGTAATTACGAGTTACCCATCAAAATTTCGCCTTCACGAATCACACACCTCAAATTACGATATTTGTTGGTTTTCAAATCTTAGTGTATGAAGTGTTCAAAAGTATAGACAAGGAATGCCATTACAGCTTTAAATCTCTGAACATTATTTTCGGATTTCTCGGTAATCATTTATACCCTTTACCTGTCCGTCATTTGAGAATATTTTGAGTTTTCTCATGCCGAACTCAGTGTGTGCTCCCATTACCGGAGAAATCGGCACCTGTGAAGTGGTATATTTTGCGGAGCTGTTGTCTTCGTCACATGACCAGACTTCCATTCAAATATGCGAGTTGTTTTGCCTTTGTTTTGGCGGCGAAGTGGTGAGAAACTCCGTTTCATTGTGGATACTGCGTGCGTAACTGTTGAAGTATTTATTGCGATTTTAGTTGCCAAATTTACATATATTGTTCTTGTAGGATATATGCTAATCGTGTGTTACAAAATGCAAAGGGTTTGAAATAATGAAGCGATTTATTGTGCAGGACGTTACAGTGATTAGCGACGCTAGTAATAAACCAAAAGTAGTTCAAAAATTTAGGGAGCAATACTCGAAAGAATGGCCCTGTTTATTGCGTTCCTCAAAATCTCATTCACGCGTGTTTTTGTAGTGTGTGTAGCTGCGAATTTTCAGTAGCGTATGGTGACGAAGAACAAGACTGAGTTCTGTGCTAATATGAACACCGGGTTACATAGCGCATACCTATCTACAAAATGTCTAATATTTGTCCCAAATGGAACATAATAATTGCTTTTACACAAATACACTCCAAAATATGCGGTAAATTAAGAAATAGTACGAAATGTTTTACTTGAAGAGAATATGGATACATACTTTACTACATTACAACTATTTTTTTTTTTCTGCTACATCACAGCGCTTCCCTATGTGTTTTGTTTGTCTAACACTTTTGTGTGTGATGTCTTTGTTTACATTAATTGGGTGTCATTTTCTTCATGTTGCCCATTCGTTTTGTGCCCTAACTCATTGATAAATGATATATTTATTGGTCATGGGATCATGCTATTTTCCTTTCAACAAAAAAGTTATATATTTATTTTGTTGTTTGAACTGCCCGCGCTAGTCACATGGACAAAGATAATGAGAATTCACAGACATAGCACTCCCATTCGTCAGTGCTAGCCCTGGACCTCAAGAAAGAAACAAAAGACGGCACGGGAAGTGGAATACAACACAAGCGAGTCCTGTCTAAAGCCTGTACGAGCGTATACATATTTCTCTAGTAACGACGGTATTGCTTAATTTACCGCAGATTTTTCACTTCATTTGTGTAAAAGGAATGATTATGTTCCATTTGGGACAAATATTACAGTGGCATTTCGTAGACAGGTATGCGCTACATAACCTGAACACCGAACTGTTAAATGCTCTGTTAGTGCAGAGGAAGCACACGATATCAAACGGAATAACATGTCACCAGTGTACGTCTACCAAACAGCAACTACAGTACTCAACAAAAGAAATGATCCTTCACCCTACCTCAGATATTTACTGCAGATCACCTGTTACTTTAGCGGGTAAGAATCGTACACTCTTTATATGCCAGTCTTTGAATATCTGGTTGAATTGTATGTTGTTCATTAATTTTTCAATGATATGTACGTTAGTAAGATCTCGAAAAAAGAACATTCTACGGCCGCCACGCCCGTCACCCCCCCCCCCCCCCCCCAATACCCGAACGGCTACATTACAAGTTGCCTTTCTTGAAAGTTGGCATCTCTGGGTTTGTCCCCCATCCTGTTTAACTGTCTGCTGGAGAAGGTCATTCAGGAATGGAGGAACACACTAGCTGACAATACACTCTTAGCATCAAGCATGGAAGAAGCTACGTACCAGTTATCCTCCCTCGAACGCATAGCAGCTAAAATAGGGCTGAAGATATCTGTCAACAAAACAGAATTTCTGACCAACATCAGAGAAGCACCAAACTTCATTTCTTTGGGGGACAAAATAATACACAAGGCCAACTCATTCAATTATCTTGGAGAATGGATAACCCAAAATGTTAATGAGGACCTTGCAATGAAGAGTAGAAGCACTAAATTAGAAAGAGCTTATCATCTTTGTAAGAACATATACAAGTCTAAATCCCTCTCCTTGAATCTTAAACTTAAGACACTACAACACCGTAGTAAGACCATCTGTACTGTACGCCTGAGAATGCCTAAACATGACCCGGAAAGGACAATTCAGAAAACTGGAACTGAAAGGGCGAAAGATCCTCAGGATTATGGGTCCCATTAAAGAAGGAGATGGGTACCGAACCAGGCACAATAGGAACTGTACAGTAAAATAGAGATCATTAAAACAGCTATGAGGAAGAGAAGACTAATTAATGTTCTATGGTCACGTAGTCAGGATGGACAGCCAGAGACTCACTTCAAGGATCTTCAACACTGTATCTAGAGGGAAAGCAACAAATCCCAAATGGACGAATTTAGTTCGGAAAGACCTACAATACCTAAACATTGATCACATTGACATTTACAACCAAGATAAGTTCAGGAAGTTAATTAAGACATCTGACTCTCTCTAGTAATAGTAATAAATTCGTGATGTGTTAACGACGTCACATTGTATTTTTATTGAAAAGGTGGACATAATGATCCTCAATTTATAGTGTGACTCTCTCTAGTCACTAACAGCTAAATCACTGCGTCCAGGAGTAGGGGTGATAACGGACTCAAGAAAGAAAAACATCCATAGCGCTAGAATGAAGGAATACCGTACTGGGC
This sequence comes from Anabrus simplex, assembly GCF_040414725.1. NCBI lineage: Eukaryota > Metazoa > Arthropoda > Insecta > Orthoptera > Tettigoniidae > Anabrus > Anabrus simplex. Next base: position 240,426,280 of record NC_090269.1, read on the forward strand.
TAAGGAGAAAAAAGCCCACCAGAGTTAAGAACCACGCGGTCCATCGTAGGCCTAAACGAAGAAAAAAACAAGAAAGGAGAAAAGAATGACGACCTGTAACCCATCCGCTTACCTTATAAACATCAGTTCCTGACCTTTAATCATTTAAATGCTGGTGTTTATAAGGTCCATGCAAGACTGTGCTTTAATGATAATATCACACTGCAACTACTGGCTCAAATGTTGTCAAACTTTTATAGAAATACTCAAAAATAATGATTTCAATGGAATGTGCTACATTACAGTGAAAAATGTAAACTATGCACTATAAACTCACCTAGTAATTCATGTTAGTGTGGATTATCTTGAAGCATTCAGGCATGTGAAGAGCTACTTCGGAGATCTCGCACTTCCATGTTTATAATACCAATACAATGGTCCGTTATTGGACATTATAAATTTTCCAGCTAACTCATTCCTGGTTGCCGGCGTTTCGCCCCCGTGTGCTAGGTTGGGCTCGACAGTTGGTGCCTAGCACACCTACCAAGACGCATGGCTAGTGCATACCGTGGAGGCCACTGCGTAGGCTACTTGAAGCAACCAGCAGTGCCAATGCATTATGAGAGACTGTAACTACCAAAAATTGATGCCTGCTTGGCCATCAGATGATATAAATGTTGATTCCCATATGGAATCTGAAATATTTGTCCCGAATGAGTAAATTTATAATATCAATATTGGTATTATAAATTTACTCATAAACACAAATATTGGGGACAAATATTTCAGATTCCATATGGGAATCAACATCTATATCTTCCATGTTTAGGCGTAATTTTGATATTTTGAAAAACAGGATGTACCCCAGGAATTCCAGTGAATGGTATTTTGGTACGAATACCTTGCAATCGACAAGCTGATTCCCATTTCCATTCTTCAACTTTGTCTTTTTTTCCTTATAGTGCATCTGAACATTTATGTTCGTATTTCGTATTATTTACATCTGGTTCTTCACTCGTGTTACTATCACTAACTTCACTAGCACAGATAACATTCACATCACTAGATTCACAGGAAGAACTTTCAGATATATTATAATCTTCTTCACAATCACTATTCAGTAAAATATCCACGACTTCTCGCTCGGTAATAGCCTTGCGTGTTCTTATCTTGACTCACTGAATACCTGTAACATCAGCTCAATGCTATCTTCAATGTATGCGGTTAATCCCCTAAACATTATTCAAATACAGCTGAAGAGAATTCCTTCAGATATAAAAAATTATTGTAATGCCATCTGTTGAGTTTTTAATGTACTACCTACCCTTTACTGTCAATAAACCAGAACGCTGCATTACCCCGTCTATTCGACGGTTAGGTAAGCCGGGCACAGGCTCGCGCACACCGTTGATTCGATGGTTAGGTAAGCCAGTGGGTTAAAAACAGTATGAAAATTACCACTAGACCAAAGGATACAAAGGTTATGAACTAGCTGAAAATTATATTTACCATACAATATAAATGATTCTCACCTGGAACTCGCGAACTTCCTCCCGAAGAAACCTGTATGCCTTCTGCGCATCCTCATCAGATTCAAACGTCACATACCAAGAGTTATTGTGCGCAAATTCACATGATATTAACCTAGGACAACCTTCACCTGAAAACAATGCCTGAAACCAAAAGTCATACTTATGAACTGTTCACTGAAAACAATACCTGAAACAAAAAAACCATACTTATAATCATTTTATTTTGCCAAGAAGTATACTATGTAGTCACTATCAAGTTTACCCAACATTATGAAACAGAAATTGATTTCGGAAGATAAAATTTAAAAACGTGACTATTCACCTTTACTTCTTCTAATGGTGTATTATCTGGTATTTCACGAAGAATCACTATACATCTTTTATGATTTGGCCTCACCTTTTGGCCTTCTTCATCAACTTGTACGTTAGGCGATTCTGAAACAAGCAAGCAATGCAGATAGAATGAAAATTTCTACATCAGGAAGAGATTTTAAATTTTTAATAAGCAGCGTATTCTTCTTCAAAATATTATCTTGTTTATCTGAATGAAGAGAAAACCTTGAAATAATAGGTCATGGACATTAGGTTAACAAGTACCGTGAATGAGTAAGATTTTACGAAGTGAATGTAACCTAATAACTAAGGCTCAGATTTTTATGACGTGCCATTCTTACATACGTTGTTGAATTTTAAGTTATTGCAATATTCCTGATTAAATATCCACTTGTTAAGTGAAAAGATCCACCTATTCAACACTTTTTATATCATACATTTATAGAATACATGTTTTGTCTGCTAGGGAACTGTGCGTCATATATAGTTGTCTTCAAGATCTATGTAGGTGCTCGGCATTTTCTTCGAACTTAACTGTCAGATCAATTACAGCAGCACATCCTTTCTTTCTGGCAACTGCAATAATCTCCAGTCAACGTACACAACCTCCTGTAGCAAGACAATGAACTTCCTCACGTACCTTCAAACCGAATACCTTTAATTAATTTGCAATAATCTTTCTGACTGAGTTACAACTCACGTTGCTTAGAAGTTCTCCATAACCACAAGATCCCATAATATGCACACTGCGAAGGTGCAGCGACAGAGCTTCGCTGTTACTTCTGTAACTGTTATGCACTCTTGTTGTTTTGTCGGTTTTATACTAATTTTCTTTCCTTCGTTGTAGTTCTATAATTCTTTCTCGAGTAGAGTGTACTGCATTGGTAAATTATTTCATGTATATAGTGCTGTGTAGCATGTTATTCTAGTGATATTGTCATTTGAGTGTAGTTATGGTTGCTATTTGAAAGTCTGGTAGCAAATCTGGATGTCCATGAAGTGGACAAGCCTGAGAAATGATCTATAACCTAGTTGCTTGCCAATGAGAAAACGTTCATAAAAATATATTATTGTTGCTTCAAGACGTGAAGCAACGAGGGTTCTGAAGTCACTGGTGAAACGTATAATAGCGGAAGGTAAGACGTCTATGGCCTAGAGTCACCCACAGTTCTCTACACCTGATGGCAAGAAAACTGTCCATAAGAAAAGGATCGAAACAGACGACTTCACAAAAGGTGTGATACGTCTGAAAGCGAGTTAATTTTACGTGATGAAAAAAACCTATAGCTACATTGAAGAAATTGAACAACGTGTTAAAATCAGAAAATATACTCTACTGTAGCTGACAGTATTTTCGAAGGTTATTGAAAGAGATGGGGTTCGGGTAGCTAGGTGCCATAATTCTCAGAAGTTAATAGAAAATCCTGATATTGTGGCATGGAGGTGAAGGTACCTCAAAAATTTGACAGTACAGAGAGAATGGTTGGAAAATAGTGTATTTAGATGAGACTCCTTCATTCTACTCATTCTGTCCCATCATTCTGGCAATCTGATAGAGCGCTTGGAAAAATACTAGCTACAGGGAAAGGTCCTTGCATTATTATTGTGCACATTGGGAGAAATAATACATTTTCTAGCTAACTCATTCCTGGTTGCCAGTGTTTCGCCCTAGTATGCTAAGTTCCCTATGGGAATCAACATCTATATCATTCAAATCGAAGTAAACCACAGGTGACTACCGTGTCGACATCAACTTTACCAATTTTTCAATCTGGGTGGAAAGGTAACTGCTACCAAACTTAAGTCAAAACAGAGTGATAGTATTCGATAATGCTAGTTATCACAGAACACACGAGAACAGGAAGCCAACACTATCGTCGCTCAAAAAATACAGTTTATTGGGTGTACACACACCATCCTCTGTGGGCATGTATATTGGAACAGTACATTTCTTTGAAATATGGTTCAGAGCTTGGGAATCTTAAATAGATCCATTTAACTTCATGCTTAACCCTTTGCCGTCCCTCCCCTCCCCACCATTTAAAAGGGGATGCCCGTCCGTAATTACCATATTTTCTGACAGGGTCCTTCAAATCACAATATGCACGACAGCATAAATACCACCCTTTAAAAGAATATAACTAGAAGTCAAACGAATGAAAATATAAATAATTTATTTTGCATTTCGGTCCTGAATGATTAATGCATATGAATGTGTACTCGCCCTAATTCTGAATATCCACATTTCGCTCCTGATGGTATTCCAAAAAGCACCCCGTCCTGCACAGTGGTGGATTGCACTGCTTACATCTGAACATTAGTTTGTTTGCCTCTCCTAGAAGCTGCGCTATTTTTCATTTGTAAACACAAAGCACACACTTTGGCATGACCAAGTATCTTCACAAGAGAACAAAGTAAATTAGGGGATGTACAGCTGATGGGTAAACTTATTTTCCTGCCCGTATCTTTGCGAGATGTGAAGATCCTGATCAGCTGTTGCACCAAGTTGCGCCAGAAGTTCAGAAGTTTCCACGAGCTGTGAGAGCGGGTCTGTTCCTCGTAACATAAAGAAACTGTTCACGACACACTGTGATAGTACATATATCACACCCTTGCACTATATTTAGAAGTGAGAGAGATTGTCAGTATTCGATTTATTATTATTATTATTATTATTATTATTATTATTACTATTATGAGTATTTCATTTGTATATTGTGTCATTTATATTTGTACGCTGGAAGATCTCCATATATAGGTACGAGTAATTTGTTTTGTACAACGGCTGGGAAAACATTGCTAAATTGAACTTGGAAACTTTGCACAAGTCATGTATATATCCCAGTCTGATGAGATGAGCTTCTTGTTGTACTCCAAGGGCCGATTGTATAAACATCACTGACTGGAGATCAGTTTTAGTCTAAGTCCAGAAAATGATCTGAGATCAGACCGGTGTCGTGTTGTATAACACTGATCTATGATCAACTATTCGAAGTTCAATTTTGATCCCAGTTCATATGTGAGCGCTTGGCAACAGCGCAAAAACAGTCGAGTGTGACGAGTCGCAATTGAGCCATGTGAATGTTTTCATTCGTAATCCTATTCTGTGTGCTGAGCAAAAGAAAGAAATAAAGCAAAATGACCGAAATATTTGTATTGAACAAGTAAGTAGGGAAATCATACATTAATCCTGTGTTATGTATGTTAAATTTGTCGGCAAGCAATAGGCCAAATGGTAATACTAAATTCCCATGAAGGGAATTAGATATTTTTCCACGAATAGAACATATCAAAAATCAGATCTGAAGCAATAGGCCTACACTTCTTTATTTCTTCTATTGCAGGCCCCTGCTTCCAAATCAGCTGATCTCCACACCTCGACCTCGAAAACAGCTGATGTGCTCACGAAGTCACGGTCGCCTGGCATAAAATGAAACCGAGATAATGAAATTTAAAACATGGAAATTTTAATGAACATGAGAAAGTTGGGCCTGGACAATAAGGAAGACTGGGTTTAATTGCATAGTACAGTGGCGTTATTAGACGCATATAGTTGTAAAGTAGCCTACATTATGTTTTTGGCTATTTTTGTTGCAGATAAACTGTTCGTATAATTTAGTTTGAACCGCTTTTCGTAATAGCCAACTGTAATTTTTTTGTAGTGGTTCATGTTTGTGGGTTACTGTAGTCACGTCCTAGTTCGTGAACCATGGGCAACAGCTGAGTGGCCTAGTAAGTGGTCCTGAGAGTCGGGATACCAGTTGCTATGGAATGGGAGTGGGAATCTCTGACATATTCCGAGTCGTGGCCCTCCTTGTGCTCAGGCGGCTAGGACTACACAATTCACCGGTGGTCCATAACCCGTTAGAGGAGAGATCCTCACTTGGACTATGTGCAAGTAGGGCAGCATCCTGCTTCATGAATTTACCGAGCTCAGAACACTTTAAGCAAACCTCGGACCTATGGGAGTAATTGAGTCCCACTCCCATTTGACAGGCGAGGGACTCCTTGGAAACAACTTGGCGAACAAAATGGAATTCGATGGGGAGCTATCAATATTAATGGGGCTTATGGAAGAAAGAAGGTAGAACTTGCTGAGTCAGCAAAGAGGATGCATCTGGATGTGCTAGGAGTAAGTGATATTCGGGTAAGGGGAGATAAGGAGGAAGAGATAGGAGATTATAAAGTGTACTTGCCGGGTGTTAGAAAGGGAAGGGCAGAGTCTGGGGTAGGGCTCTTTATCAGGAATACCATTGCACGCAACATAGTTTCTGTTAGGCACGTAAGTGAGTGAATGACGTGGGTAGATTTGTCAGTGGGAGGAATTAGGACAAGAATTGTAAGTAAGTAATAAGTAAGCAAGTAATATGTTTTATTTATCCTGGCAAAGTTAGGGATGTACTCCCTTTCTTACACTTAACCAGTCTTAACCTAGAACACTTAATAATAACTACTGATGACAATAATATGATAATATGGGCAATAGTAACAGTAATACCATTAACAAAAGTAACCACACTTAAAAAAAAAAAGATCATATCATCTATGATATAAATCGTACGTAAAGTGCAGAATATAATTATGAATAATGAGTACTAAGAGTATAATTATGAATAATGAGTACTAAGAATATAACTATGAATAATGAGTACTAAGAATATCATTATGAATAATGAGTACTATAACAACTACTTAAGAAAAAGTTTAGAAAATATATACATTTCTACAGTACACCGAAATATCGCCTTCAGTTGAGAGGTGAAGAGAAGGATTAGTAAGAAGAAGAATATCTGTGAAAGGAAGAGGGAAATGATGATGAAGAGGCGGTAGGAGTAGGTGTTTTCAGGTCATAATTTTATGATTCATGCATGTTTACCTAGTATTTCGACACAGGCATGTTTAAAAGCTAAGCTGCTGGACATGCTTCTGACGTTCACTGGTAAGAGATTCCATTGTCGGGCTGCGGTAACGGTGAATGATTTCGTGTAGATTGCTGTTCTGTGTACAGGAAGGGATAAACACATGGTGCTGCAGGATCGGGTATTTTTGTTATGGTCTGTGGAGAGGAGCTTCATTCGATCACGGAAATAGGCTGGTTGAGAACTTTTAAGAATAGTATGCAAGAAGCAAAGAGTATGAAGTGTGCGTCGTTCTTGCAGGTGAAGCCACCCGAGCCGCGTGTAAGACGGTGTGACATGGTCAGCGTAACGAAGTCCACAGATAAATCTTACACAGGCATTCTGAGCGCACTGTAATTTCCTTCCCCAGTCTACTCCTAGGTTGTTGTAAACTATGTTGCAATAATCAAAATGAGGTAATGCGAGTGATTCAACAAGAATTTTCTTTAGTTTAAAAGGGAAAGTGAATTTGAGTTTACTGAGAAAGCGTAGCGTTCCGTATATTTTCCTACACACAGATATAGTTTGGGCAGACCAGGACAGATGTTCGTCAAATATTATGCCAAGATTTCTTACATTTTGGCTATACTGTATGGGAGTACCACTTATGGACAACTGTGGTAACGCTGTTCGATTGAGCTTGAAAAGTAATTTAGGGTAACCAATAATTATTGCCTGGGATTTTGATGGGTTTAATTTTAATCCGTGATTTCTGGCCCATATATCTATGGTCATCAAGTCTTCATTCAGGTGACGTGTTTCTGAGTGTAGGTTTTCGGGTTTGCTGTGTATATATATCTGTAGGTCATCAGCGTATAAGTGGTATTTACAGTGTTTTAATCCGGAAGATATGCCATTTATATACAAAGATAAAAATAGGGGGCCCAGTAGAGATCCTTGTATTCCTACGTCGACCGTACGCCAATTTGAATATTCATTGTTGTTATTAAGTACACACTGCTGGCGACCGGTGAGATAGGATCTGATCCACTGGAGTGCACTCGCGGAGAAATTTAAACTATTTAATTTGGATATAAGTATGTCCCTGTCAACAGTGTCGAAAGCTTTACTAAAGTCCAATAACGCTAGAACTGTCAGTTGTTTGTTGTCCATAGCTTGCCTTATGTCATCAGTCACATGTGTTAATGCACTGCAGGTGCTGTGATTCGGTCTAAAGCCGGACTGGTGGATATCAAGAAGATTGTGTTGAATACGATAGTCGGTAATTTGCTTGTGAACTATGAATTCTAAAGCTTTTGACAATATGCATAAGATGCTAATCGGCCGATAGTCACCGACGTCCTTTGCAAGTCTTATTTTCGGAAGCGGGCGAACTATGGCCATTTTCCATATTTCCGGATAAGTCCCCTGTTGCAGTGAGTAATTAAAAATATTCACCAATGGATAAATGATGTGGTGGAGAATTTTCATGAGCATTTCATGGCCTATATTATCTACGCCCCTAGCCCTGGTCTTGATGCGTTTTATTGAGTCAATCACTTCTTGCGGTGTGACGTGACTGAAGTAAAATTGATCTTTGTGGAGATGGCGTATTATCATATGTATTAATAGTTTTCTCCTTTACGACTGGATTAATTCCCATTGGCGAGATGAAATGGTCGTTTAATTCATCTACGTTAACATTTAGTTCATCGTTAGATTTCTGGTTATTGATACCAAAATATTTCATAGATTTCCACATCGCCGCAGGGCGTACGTCAGGTCTAATCAAGTTATGGGCGTAACGTAGTCTAGCGCTTCGAATTTTAGAGGTCGTTTTATTACGCAGTGTTTTATAAGTCTGGTGGTTCACTTCCGTTGGGTAGTGCTTGTATCGTCTATGAGCAGCGTCTCGTTTAGCCATTAAGTGGCGAATTTCGTCATTTATCCACGGCTTAGGAGCTCTGGAAACTTTTCCCGTACGCACTGGGGCGTGCCGATCGTAGAGTTGCGTTACTAGGTTATTAAATGTTGAGACCATTTCCTGTAGATTATTGGCGCGATTTATCTCCATCCACGGCGCGGAAAGAGCATCTTCTAATTTATCTGCGTCAATTCGTCTGAGGTCCCTGAATGATAATATTTTCGACCTCGGTTTCGGAGTTTGTAATTGGTAGGACAGGTAGATTATGTCATGTCCAGATAGCCCCGGGGCTGATGTCTGTCCATGTTGCAGGACTTTCGCTGAATTGTTTGTTATTATTAGATCGAGAAGGGTGTGACTGCTATTAGTGTGGTGGGTTGGTCCAAGAGGTAAAATTGACATGTTACATGCTTCGAAAATGTTACAAAACTGTCGAGTTGAAGCTGCGGTACTGTCTAACAAATTTGTGTTGAAGTCGCCCATTACATTAACGTGTTCATAGTCTGGCAGAAGGTTTAGTATTTCAGTCTCAAGGTCGGTCAAATACCCTACTTTCGGAGGCTTGTAAACCACTCCCAGCAAGCATTTCGTTCTAGACAGTGTTATCTCTATAAACAAAAACTCTGGTTTACGTTCATACTGTGAAGGTGAATGGCTAATTACTTGAGGGTTGAGGTCTCTGGCAACATAAGCAGCCACCCCCCCCACCGCCTTTCCCCTCGCGGTCATTTCGTAGAAGGACGTACCCGTCTATGTCAACAGCTGAACTGGGGCATTTGCTGCTCAGCCACGTTTCAGACATAAGAATTGCATGGAACTGGCGCGTAGAAAACAGGTTATGCATTTCATCCATGCGCGTTTGGGAGAGCAAAGACTGCACATTACAGTGACAAACATTAAGAGCTCTTGGAAATTGGTCCACGGTTTCTTTCAAGATACTAGCGGCTGAAATAGGACCTGGGTTTGCTGTAGCACCTATGTGAGTGAAGGGAGCGGTTAACGGAAGAGGGGAGCAAGGGGATGGAACTAAAGGAATGCGCTTAGACCTGCTGTCGTCAGAAGCATGCCCTTGTTGTGTTAAAAGGTATGCCAACTTCGGAACAGAAAATTAAAACTAAAACAGTACTAACGGGAGGACTACGGTTAAATACAGTTCAAGCAATACTGATCACTGGAGAAATAAAAGACAGTGCAAAGCTAATAACAATGACAGAACACACTAAAAACAGATTATACAAGGTAAATCACACAAATGAATCTGATTTTAAACTAGAGGGTTCTAACTAGCGATGTTATACTTGGAAAACAGATACCTGATATAGTAAAAGATGTGATAGGAAGTGTGTTATGGGAGATTGATGAATGAGAGAGAGAGAGAGAGAGAGAGAGAGAGAGAGAGAGAGAGAGGGGGGGGGGGGAGAAAGAGAAAGTGAAACTTAACTGTAGTGAATTCCTACTATGAAAGCAAGGGAAGACAATATTTCGGTACTCACATTAAAAGCGAATGTAGTTCTGTACTGATGTGGTGATGTTTGCAGATTACAATCTAGGAATATCACACATGCGGTTAATACGACGCCTTGTACCATCTGCCAACTTAATTATGATATCCCCGTGATCAGTCCAAGTGTTCCTTAGTCCATGAACAGTGATGGCTGCCTTCAGAATTGCTAGACGAGTTGCAGTCAAGTCTTCTCGTATCGTGGTAGTGGTAGGTGTTCCTTTCAGTTGGCGCTTCCGTGTGAAAACCTCTTGCCTGGAGCGGAAGGACGTGAACATCACAATGATGGGTCGAGGTTTTCCTGGCACCTTCGGTCCTACTCTGTGGCTCCTGTCAATGTCAGTTTTGGTTACCTTGGCGTCCAGTTTATTGCAGAGGCTCACAACAATGTCGTCTGTGTTCTCAGCCTCACTTTCATCAATACCAAACAGACGTAAACTTGACCTCCTTTGGTACTGTTCCAGGGAGTCGCACTTCGCCTCAACTTCTTTGAGATGTTTTATTTCTCTTTCGCGGCACTCGAGTTTTTTGTTTAGGTCATTCACCAATTCAGCATTGAACTGGAGACTACGCTCAAGTTCTTTCACCACAATTTCCGTCACCTGTCTTGCCACTGCACTTACAATACTTTCCACGAAGCGTTCGGAGAGCACGGCCTCGTCCAGTACCTTTCTCACCGCCTGTTCGATTTCGTTGGCACCACTGCTGGCACTACCGCTGCTAGCTTTATTAGGATGACGGCCCATTTTTAATATTATGCTGATATACACAACGATATCGATTAAAAACTGGTCTCAACTTGAACCCTGGCACACGTTCCACAGATCTGCACTTTTACACACCACACACTGCTTCCGTTCACCTACAAAATTCGCTTAAACGGAGAGCCGATTTACTTGCGTGCTTCCATGAGCAGAGTCATTCACCATGTGAGGGTGCAGATGAGGATGAAGTTGACAAGTTTTATGAAGCATTGAGTGACATCGTGGTCAGGGTGAACAGCAAGGATAGAATAGTGCTAATGGGAGATTTCAATGCGAGAGTTGGGAATAGAACGGAAGGATACGAAAGGGTGATTGGTAAATGTGGGGAAGATATGGAAGCTAATGGGAATGGGAAGCGTTTGCTGGACTTCTGTGCTAGTATATGGGTTTAGCTGTTACGAATACATTCTTCAAGCATAAGGCTATTCACCGCTACACATGGGAGGCTAGGGGTACCAGATCCATAATAGACTATATCTTAACAGACTTTGAATTCAGGAAATCTTTTAGGAATGTACGAGTTTTTCGGGGATTTTTCGATGATACAGACCATTATCTGATCTGTAGCAAACTTAGTATCTCTAGGCCTAGGGTAGAGAAAGTGAAATCTGTCTGCAAACGAATAAGGGTAGAAAATCTCCAGGACGAGGAAATTAGACAGAAGTACATGGATATGATTAGTGAGAAGTTTCGAACAGTAGACAGTAAGCAGGTTCAGGATATAGAAAGTGAATGGGTGGCATACAGGGATGCTGTAGTAGAAACAGCAAGGGAATGCCTAGGAACAACTGTATGTAAAGATGGGAAAAGGCGAACATCTTGGTGGAATGAGGAAGTGAGAGCAGCCTGTAAACGTAAAAAGGCTTATCAGAAATGGCTCCAAACAAGGGCCGAGGCAGACAGGGATTTGTACGTAGATGAAAGAAACAGAGCGAAACAAATAGTTGTTGAATCCAAAAAGAAGTCATGGGAAGATTTTGGTAATAACCTGGAAAGGCTAGGTCAAGCATCAGGAAAACCTTTCTGGACAGTAATAAAGAATCTTAGGAAGGGAGGGAAAAAGGAAATGAACAGTGTTTTGAGTAATTCAGGTGAACTCATAACAGATCCCAGGGAATCACTGGAGAGGTGGAGGGAATATTTTGAACATCTTCTCAATGTAAAAGGAAATCACCATGGTGGTGTTGCAAAAAATGAGGAAAATGATGTTGGTGAAATTATGCTTGAGGAAGTGGAAAGGATAGTAAATAAATTCCATTGTCATAAGGCAGCAGGAATAGATGAAATTAGACCTGAAATGGTGAAGTATAGTGGGAAGGCAGGGATGAAATGGCTTCATAGAGTAGTCAAATTAGCGTGGAGTGTTGGTAAGGTACCTTCAGATTGGACAAAAGCAGTAATTGCACCGATCTATAAGCAAGGGAACAGGAAGGATTGCAACAACTATCAAGGTATCTCATTGATTAGTATACCAGGCAAAGTATTCACAGGCATCTTGGAAGGGAGGGTGCGATCAGTCGTTGAGAGGAAGTTGGATGAAAACCAGTGTGCTTTCAGACCACAGAGAGGCTGTCAGGATCAGATTTTCAGTATGCATCAGGTAATTGAAAAATGCTACGAGAGGAATAGGCAGTTGTGTTTATGTTTCGTACATCTAGAGAAAGCATATGACAGGGTACCGAGGGAAAAGATGTTCGCTATACTGGGAGACTATGGAATTAAAGGTAGATTATTAAAATCAATCAAAGGCATTTATGTTGACAATTGGGCTTCAGTGAGAATTGATGGTAGAATGAGTTCTTGGTTCAGGGTACTTACAGGAGTTAGACAAGGCTGTAACCTTTCACCTTTGCTGCTTGTAGTTTACATGGATCATATGCTGAAAGGTATAAAATGGCAGAGAGGGATTCAGTTAGGTGAAAATGTAGTAAGCAGCCTGGCCTATGCTGACGACTTGGTCTTAGTGGCAGACTGTGCCGAAAGCCTGCAGTCTAACATCTTGGAACTTGAAAATAGGTGCAATGAGTATGGTATGAAAATTAGCCTCTCGAAGACTAAATTGATGTCAGTAGGTAAGAAATCCAACAGAACTGAATGTCAGATTGGTGATACAAAGCTAGAACAGGTCGATAATTTCAAGTATTTAGGTTGTGTGTTTTCCCAGGATGCTAATATAGTAAGTGAGATTGAATCAAGGTGTAGTAAATCTAATGCAGTGAGCTCGCAGTTGCGATCAGCAATATTCTGTAAGAAGGAAGTCAGCTCCCAGACGAAACTATCTTTACATCGGTGAGTTTTCAGACCAACTTTGCTTTATGGGAGCGAAAGCTGGGTGGACTCAGGATATCTTATTAATAAGTTAGAAGTAACAGACATGAAAGTAGCAAGAATGATTGCTGGTGCAAACAGGTGGGAACAATGGGAGGAGGGAACACAGAATAAGGAGATAAAGGCTAATTTAGGAATGAACTCGATGGATGAAGCTGTACGCATAAACCGGCTTCGGTGGTGGGGTCATGTGAGGCGAATGGAGGAGGATAGGTTACCTAGGAGAATAATGGACTCTGTTATGGAGGGTAAGAGAAGTAGAGGGAGACCAAGACGACGATGGTTAGACTCTGTTTCTAACGATTTACAGATAAGAGGTATAGAACTAAATGAGGCCACAACACTAGTTGCAAATCTAGGATTGTGGCGACGTTTAGTAAATTCTCAGAGGCTTGCAGACTGAACGCTGAAAGGCATAACAGTCTATAATGATAATGTATGTAATGTATGTATGTTACCTAAATACACTACGGTATTAATAATTGCTGCCCTTATAGCAGTGTTTTCTCTTCCATGAACGTCATTTGCAGCAGGTACTGAAATTTCTTCGAACACTCTTCTTGCAACGAACACAGCCTCATCTCTTTCAGGAACCTCATTTACTGCATTTACAGCGATATCGTGCAAGACGAATGCTGCAACTATGATTACTGGAACACGAGCTAACTTCACTCTTAGCCTCATACTGAGACAAGGGAACCGTCTTTTCACAACTCCAAATGTTGTTTCTATTGCTGACCTGATTGCTTGCGCTCGATTATAAGCTACGATATTTAGGGACCTGAGCCTAGCATCACAAATAACTTTAATATTTAACGAAAACTACCCATGACGATTCATATAAACTTCTGCGTTATCGCCCCCAGGAGATATTAAAAGTATCCGAGTACAATCTATAGCGCCTATAACACCAGGGAAGTGTTTTACATCGAAAAAATCACGTATGATTTTCCTCACGTCATTTTGTTCGGAGGGCATTTTGATAAACTCGTGTTTCAGTGCAGCAATGAGATTAGATACGCGATTAATGGCTCTGCAGACTGTCGCTGCGTCTACATGCAGTAAATCAACGACTAACTGAAAACTTCCCGTTCCCATGGCAAAGAATCTCAAAGTTAGTAGCAACATGTGCATATGAGTTAGGAGGTTTTAAGTAGAATATCACGCAACCTGAGTTCCAGCTGTTCCACGGTATCTTTTCCCAAGTGATCCCTCAGTTTTAACTTCTTATCACTCAATTCTCTCATATGATTTCCTCATTCACAGAACACACGAGGAGCCCGACAAAATTAATCATTTTCATCATCAGAATATATATCCGAGATATCAGAGTAATCAGACATCTGTAAAATACGAACGGGATATATAACGTAAGCAATTTATCGAGGTTATGTTATAGAATTATTACATTACACTGCAGTAAAAGAAGCGTAATATTGCCTATATACAGCCAACTATAGCTAGCAATGTATGAGGTTAGACTTCAGCGTATTTTTTTACCATTTATCGTAAAAACACAGGTAATATTTTATTAACAATCAGCTGTTCTTGTATCCCAAGTAGGAAACAACTCCTTGAACTAAGATCAAAGAGTTTGATCGGAGAAATATCTCCAGTCAAAGTTGATCATAGTTCAGTGCGAACTGATCACAGAATAATGTTTATACAATACAAATGTACGAGTTTTGCGTGAACCGAGATCAATTTCGTCTCTGATCTAAGATCAAACGGTTTATACAATCGGCCCTAAGTTCTATGACTCGTGTAAAACACCCTAGAGTTTGTTATTTTCTTGGGACCAAGTAGAAGTCCACGGCGTGGTCTTGACAAGAGGATCTACCATGATTGGCTGGCCAGGATCAATCTCGGCGTATCATGTGAGGGATGAGGTCTTTATATACTTCGACATCACAGCGGAAGTCAACCACACATTGTACCAGCATTAAGTAAACCAGACACACTGTACGGGAATGAAGTAGGGTGCAACAAGGCTGAAATGGACTGAATCTTACTGGGAGGGCTACATAACAGCCCTATCTGATGCTATATTCTGCAATCCAAGGAATGTGCAAGAAGCGAGATTTCTTGATATCGAAGAAGAGGATCAGTGCTGTATTTAATAAAAAAGGCAAATGCCAACTGGGCTTAATTCCAGAGGGCAAGGAGAACACGCAAATCCACAACTAGCCGTACACCAGAAGTTGCGAGGAAAGTAACTGATCTTGTCTCAGGTGGTAACCTGCCCCCTCAAAGAACTATCACATGTGAGTTTGGGATGTCTGTTTAAACAGTTAAAACCATAATGAACACGGACCTGCAATTAGGAAAGCGGCGTAATCACCAAGTTCACAAGCTGCTGCCTTGTCACATTTCAGAATGTCACACGAACGCAAAAAAGCTGTACGAGGGCAATCTCTCAGGGGACAGATGGAAAAAAATCAGGCAACATTAGACAAAGCATATGTAGACCTTAGTGAATGCAACAAACCTCAATGAATTTACTACGGCCCTAGAGACAGAAATTATCAAAGATTGTATAAAGAATGGTACAAAAGTTCCCCAAGGGGTTTCATAATCATCGCTGGATACTGCTACAATCGCAAGTTAACCATTCGCCGTGTCGCTAATAATGTGAAGGTGAACTCTGCATACTATCAGCAAGACATTCTAACATCTATTTAAAATAAAAACAACATATTCCAGCACTGGATGGGAGGGGAAAAGTCAGGTATGGGTTCATCAAGATAAGGAATCCAGCCAAGCCTCACTTTCGACTAGTCTGTTCTTGAGAGAATGGAGATGGAAACTGGAATTTGTGCAATTGCTTTTACTGACATTCCAGTGATAGCACCTGTTGAGTAGTGATGGGCGATATTTCATGAACTGTGATTTTTTCACTGATATCAATAAATCACGAGTAACGACTGTTACTTTCTACGCTATCACTGTGATCAGCCGTGATTTCAAGATTTCACTTCAAGTGATCACCATACACCCTCTTAACTCCATATACCGAACTAGAATGTTGCTACCTAAACTGTGACTGTAATCGATGTTGTGATCAGTCGTGATATCACGACATGTGCTGCCGCAACGGTATCCACGCGAAGCGATGCGTTCAAGGAAGCAGCATCGCCATGATTACCAACAGTATGGACATTTGTTGATTTCATTTTTTAAGGACATCAACATATCGTTCAGTATATAATGTATTTGTAGGAACTGAGCACATTTCTCCCGAATATATTAACAACTGAAACATTCATAATCCTCGGCATCGCTTGCAATATCAGTTTCAGGAAACTGTCAGTTGAATCGCAGTGTGGTATTATTCTTTTAGCGTGCGTTCAAAAAAATCGTGGTACACGGGACTCTCCTAGAATAGTAACAAACGTGTATTTCTCCTGTATTTTGGAATGCCCGGGGGCATATTGTCACTGGAGCTCAGTATTGGGAGCCAAGTTGACTGAAATGGCATTTTCTAGAAAAAGGAAAAACAGTGACCTGTAGCAGTCCTTTAAAGAAGTGGATGAAAATTTCACATTATGTAATATGTGCAAACAGAAATTGTCTTAAGAAGAAGTACTTCAAATCTGAATAAACATTTGGAATGCAAGCATCTCTCACTTGCTTGGTCAGAAAGCAGTAGTCAACAATCGGCATGTATCTGATGATACAGACCTGGGATTTTAGACTCTAAAAAAATGTTTTAGGCACCTAAAATGGAATATTTAAACAAGTAAATAGGTTTTTAAAAGATAATATAGGCACTTCAAACATGCTTTAAAAATAGGCAGAAAATAGACTTTAAAATATGACAATATAGACCTACACTGTAATGTGATTTTTTTTTTACGTTAAGTACAGTAATGTGGTATAGGCTAACCTTTCTAAATAGGAATAGTTGCAAAATGAAGGCATAATTAAACAGGCGTTTATTACAAACAGCTATGGATTATGAAACAAAAAATTTTCATCAGTACCATACTAAAATTAAATTAAATGCGTAGTACTGGTATGCATATTTATTTGTGAGGAACATTCCTGCTGCACTTTTCAGTCGTAGTTTGCTTTACAGCACATAACAATAATCTTCTCCAAATTTTCCACAGTCAGGCTGCGTCTTTTGTCTGTTAAAACAATTTTAAAAGCAGAAAAAAATGTGCTCTACACTCACAGATGTTTGAGAGGCATAGCAAAATTTACCTACATTTTTCAGTTCAATTTCACTAGGTAGGTCTACTTTTCCCCATCAATTACCTGATGTACCCTTTCCTGCACTGAATTACCTAGATTCTTCTGCAATACACTAGCCCACCTGTCTTATTTTATCCCTTACTTTACCCCTAGTACTTTGTATAATATTCTCAGCTTCCTCAATTACTAAATATATCTGAGACTCTACTTTTTTTTTTCCTATTTTTGTAATGATTGACTGGAAGAAATGAAAAATTTGCCCGAATATATGCAATGTCTCTCTGAACACTGGAATAATCCTTTAGCAGATCTTTGCCCATACGACACACATGCAGAGTTGTCTGTTAAAGGCATATTGTCTATCACAGATGTTCCATATAATACAGGGCAGCTTCCATTGAGGAACCCCAACGTCTGATGATTGGCTGTGGTGGAAAAGAATAGAGGGGAATTTCTCTCAGAAGATGGCTATTCTTGATGGAAGCTTACAGAACACTCTCTTCGTTGTTGAAATCAGATTATTTACTGCAGGCAACTTGGCCCTAACTATTTCTGTGAGTCTGTGCAAGGCATGGGCCATGCAAGTAACATGAACATTAAAGAAGGGTAGAAAGTTTTAACGAGAGGTAGAGTAGCAATCATGTAGGAAGCAGCATTGGAGACAAGGAGAAGGTCTTTATAATCATCAACATTCCCAGGATACAACAACTGTTTGATGATGTACACAATGCTTTGCTCTATTTTCTGAAGCTGCTTAGAACAAAGGAGAGCAGTAAATGCCAATTGGGTTCCAGTTTTCCTACTATAAGATTAGCAATGTACCTGCCCACAGAGTTGCTGGTTTTGTCCACATATAACCCTGTGTAAGGACTCCCAAATATCCTCTGTGACTGGAAAAATTACCTCCTATTATTAAGTAGTTTTTCTTTAATGTAGATGTTGAAAGTATGTGTTGGTGTATTTCTGTAAACAAATCTCTGAAAACACGACTATGCACAGAATTCCAGGGGATATTTTCAGCAACCAGGCTCTAAACATATGAGCATAGAAACTACGGTGGATTGTGAGAGGTATACTTTGTGTGAGCAGAGTCTGTCCAGTGTTATTTCCATGGTTGATTTTGCTTTGTGACTAGCAATAGCAGCATGCTCTTGTGAAATCTAAAACACAATAATGTGATGAAAATTACAGACTTAAGATAAGGAATAGCTAATGAACAAAATTTGTAATTTTGAATTATTTCATTTAAACCACTTACTCTAAATTTAATTAA
The DNA here is from genome assembly GCF_040414725.1 of Anabrus simplex. Lineage (NCBI taxonomy): Eukaryota > Metazoa > Arthropoda > Insecta > Orthoptera > Tettigoniidae > Anabrus > Anabrus simplex. The sequence continues at coordinate 240,444,949 of NC_090269.1, forward strand.
GAACAAGAACACTCCATGCCTCGAAAGGTCTTGGCTTTAGGCTCTAGGCTTGCAGATATTAGATAGCCATGTGGTCAAAACGTCACATCCCTCAAGTGTATTGCCGAGCCTCTGAGACCGCCCCTCATTGTAGCTTCCCACGTGCCCTCACGCAGCTGGGTCAACCCCTTTCCATACCACACATTTTTCTAAATTACTGCCGGTACTGGTAACTAGGGAAGGTGCACTGGTATCGTTAACCTCACATTAGGTGGCTGAGAATAGTCATTCATCATTATACTTTTCGCTTGTGCCAGATCAATGTGTAGAATTTCATTTCCTAGCACATACCAAATAATCGGTTACAGTATAAAACACGACTGTTACCAATGTTGATCCTATTTTTTCCTTGACATATTGGTTGAACTTCGGCATGTCTACAAAAAACGAATGTAAATAATAAAATGATTATATGTGTACGCCTAGAAGTAAATTATCAATCAATCAATACTGATCTGCATTTAGGGCAGTCGCCCAGGTGGCAGATTCCCTATCTGTTGCTTTCCTAGCCTTTTCCGAAATGATTTCGAAGAAATTGGAAATTTATTGAACATCTCCCTTGGTAAATTATTCCAATCCCTAACTCCCCTTCCTATAAATGAATATTTGCCCCAGTTTGTCCTCTTGAATTCCAACTTTATCTTCATATTGTGATCTTTCCTACTTTTATAGATGCCATTCAAACCTATTCGTCTACTAATGTCATTCCACGCCATCTCTCCGCTGACAGCTCGGAACATACCACTTAAACTGTATATAGGATAATATCTTTTGTTTATTTCCACCTATTGAATACATTACAAGTTTATGAAACTTTCAATACGGACGAAAAATGATTTTCATCACTTGTAACATACCACTTAGTCGAGCAGCTCTTCTTTCTCTCAATTCTTCCCAACCCAAACATTGCAACATTTTTGTAACGCTACTCTTTTGTCGGAAATCACCCAGAACAAATCGAGCTGCTTTTCTTTGGATTTTTTCCAGTTCTTGAATCAGGTAATCCTGGTGAGGGTCCCATACACTGGAACCATACTCTAGTTGGGGTCTCACCAGAGACTTATATGCACTCTCCTTTACATCCTTACTACAACCCCTAAACACCCTCATAACCATGTGCAGAGATCGGTACCCTTTATTTACAATCCCATTTATGTGATAACCCCAGTGAAGATCTTTCCTTATATTCCTTATATTTCCTTATATTAAAACCTAGATACTTACAATGATCCCCAAAAGGAAATTTCACCCCATCAACGCAGTAATTAAAACTGAGAGGACTTTTCCTATTTGTAAAACTCACAACCTGACTTTTAGCCCCGTTTATCAACATACCATTGCCTGCTGTCCATCTCACAATATTTTCGAGGTCACGTTGCAGTTGCTCACAATCTTGTAACTTATTTATCACTCTATAGAGAATAACATCATCCGCAAAAAGCCTTACCTCCGATTCCACTCCTTTACTCATATCATTTATATATATATAAGAAAACATAAAGGTCCGATAACACTGACCTGAGGAACTCCCCTCTCAACTATTACAGGGTCAGACAAAGCTTCACCTACTGTAACTCTCTGAGATCTATTTTCTAGAAATATAGCAACCCATTCAGTCACTCTTTTGTCTAGTCCAATTGCACTCATTTTTGCCAGTAGTCTCCCATGATCCACCCTATCAAATGCTTTAGACATGTCAATCACGATACAGTCCATTTGACCTCCAGAATCCAAGATATCTGCTATATCTTGCTGGAATCCTACAAGTTGAGCTTCAGTGGAATAACCTTTCCTAAAACCGAATTGCCTTCTATCGAACCAGTTATTAATTTCACAAACATGTCTAATATAATCAGAAAGAATGCCTTCCCAAAGCTTACATACAATGCATGTCAAACTTACAGGCCTGTAATTTTCAGCTTTATGTCTATCACCCTTTTCCTTTATACACAGGGGCTACTATAGCAACTCTCCATTCATCTGGTATAGCTCCTTCGGCCAAACAATAATCAAATAAGTACTTCAGATATGGTACTATATCCCAACCCATTGTATTTAGTATATCCCCAGAAATCTGATCAATTCCAGCCGCTTTTCTAGTTTTAAACTTTTGTATCTTATTGTAAATGTCATTGTTATCATACGTAAATTTTATTACTTCTTTGGCCTTAGTCTCTTCCTCTATCTTGTAACCAACAATCTTTACATACTGCTGACTGAATACTTCTGCCTTTTGAAGATCCTCACATACACACTCCCCTTGTTCATTAATTATTCCTGGAATGTCCTTCTTGGAACCTGTTTCTGCCTTAAAATACCTATACATACCCTTCCATTTTTCACTAAAATTTGTATGACAGCCAATTATGCTTGCCATCATGTTCTCCTTAGCTGCCTTCTTTGCTAGATTCAATTTTCTAGTAAGTTCCTTCAATTTCTCCTTACTTCCACAGCCATTTCTAACTATTTCTTTCCAGTCTGCACCTCCTTCTTAGTCTCTTTATTTCTCTATTATAATAAGGTGGGTCTTTACCATTCCTTACTACCCTTAAAGGTACAAACCTGTTTTCGCATTCCTGAACAATTTCTTTAAACCCATCCCAGAGGCTGTTTACATTTTTATTTAGTGTTTTCCACCGATCATAGTTACTTTTTAGAAACTGCCTCATACCTGCTTTATCAGCCATATGGTACTGCCTAACAGTCCTACCTTCCTTTCTATCACATTTATTTTTAACTACCACAAAAACAGCTTCATGATCACTAATACCATCTATTACTTCAGTTTCCCTATAGAGCTCATCTGGTTTTATCAGCACCACATCCAAAATATTTTTCCCTCTGGTTGGTTCCATCACTTACTGAATCAGCTGTCCTTCCCATATTAACTTATTTGCCATTTGTTGGTCATGCTTCCTGTCGTTCGCATTTCGCAATTCACATCTGGCAAATTCAGATCTCCCGCTACAATCACATTTCTTTCCATGTCGTTTCCCACATAGCTGACTACCCTATCAAATAATTCCGAATCCGCATCAGTGCTACCCTTTCCCGATCTGTACACTCCAAATATATATCAAGTTGCCTATTATCTTTAGAAATGAGCCTTACACCTAGAATTTCATGTGTCTCATCTTTAACTTTTTCGTAGCTTACAAAGTCTTTCACCTGAATGAAAACTCCCCCTCCCACCTTTCCTATCTCTACGATATACACTCCAGTGCCGTGAGAAAATTTCTGCATCCATTATATCATTTCTCAGCCATGATTCAACTCCTATTACAATATCTGGTAAATATATATCTATTAAATTACTTAATTCTATTCCTTTCTTTACAATACTTCTACAGTTCAACACTAACAATTTTATGTCATCCCTACTTGATTTCCAGTTCCCTGTTCCCTTATCACCGCTCCCTAGGCCATCCCGTTTCCCTGAATGTACCTCCCTATTACCCTTCCAAACAAATTTCCTAACTTATACGTACCACTGCGGTTTAAATGAAGGCCATCCGAGCGCAGATCCCTTTCTCCTGCCCATCCATTAGGATCTAGAAATTTCACTCCCAGTTTCCCACATACCCACTCCATAGTCTCATTTAAATCCCCAATCACCCTCCAGTCAGTATCCCTCCTACACAGTATTCCACTAATAACAATCTCCGCTTTCTTAAACTTCACCCGTGCTGCATTTACCAGATCCCACACATCTCCAACTATGTTGGTACTTATATCAGCTTGCCTTACGTTGTTGGTACCAACGTGAAACACTACCACCTTCTCCTTCCCCTCCTCCCTCTCTTCTACTTTCCTCAACATCTGCCTCAACCTAATTCCTGGATAACATTCTACCCTGGTTCCTTTTCCTCCACACACTTTCCCCACGTGTCTAACGATGGAATCCCCCATGACCAGAGCCTCAACCCTACCCACCTCATTTGATCCCCTCCCCTCCTGGTCAGCCCTATCTTTCCTGATAGCTGCAGAAGGTACTTCCTCCTTCCTTTTCTCCTTCCCATGACCCTGTTCTACCTGTCTTTTCCTATCCTCTACTCTACCTTTCCCTTTCCTACCTTTTCCCTTCCTCCTACTTCCATGCATCTCAGCAACAGTTCCCTGTCCCTAATCTTCCCTCTGTTGTTCTACCTGGAGTGACTCGTACCGATTTCGCACAGACACCTGTCCTGAATTCTGATCCTGAATAGAGAGCCCTTGGCCTACAATCTCCTTCCCCTTAGAACATTAGACCACCTGTCTTCTACAACTCCTCCCTTTCCTTCCCCTCCCTCTTGTACACCTACTGTAACCTGTACATTGTTTGAGGGAGTCCTATCTTACTTCCCGTCTTCTGTGAGAATCCTAATTATCTCCCTCAAACTTTCCAACTCCTCCCTCATACCCCTCAATGCCTCACCACACCCACAATAAGTACACTCGCACTCCTTAGCCATTCTTTACGGGGGGAAAAATTTTAAATTAAAAAATAAAATAACTTATTTGCAAAAAAATAAATGAACGGAGGGATATATTGTCTGGGATAGTACACAACAATAAGGTAATTAATATACGACTACACTACAATACTACTTAGTCGTGCTCAATTATTTTTTTTATTTTTTATTTTTTTATCCTACAACCCCTAACAGGATAAAAGCTGCTGTTAATTACTGAATATCGAAAGTAATACACAAGAACTACACAATTCCAAACTGCAATTAAGCCTATCCTAATTTCAACAATATTTTAGTAAGAGTTTCTACGGATACCTCTACCACAGCAGTACTACACAAATATTTTACAATAATAAAATAAGCACACTAAATTCTAATAGGATATTACTCGTATACTACTGTACAGTACAGTACACTACAGTAATTTTAAACTACTTTCAGACGTATCCTAATTACGATACCGGTACCGTACCGTATGTCACTACTAAGCACAACAAACGAAATTTGCAAGAAGTACTGTACTCAAAGATTACCAACGAAGCTAAATGCTTAGACAAATTATTATTAGTATTACGGTCTAATAGATATACACGAAAGATAACACACGAATATAGCACGCAAGATACGGCACTATCTAAATGTACTGTATCTATACTACAATGTATCTACACTACACTACACTGCGTTTGGTTAAATGCTTAAGTATAAAAAGGATTGCCGTACACGAAGAAAAACACGAATATAACTGGCAAGATACTATCTAATATATTATACCTTATCTTCACTACAATTCTACTGAAATGTGGTTATGTGATTATTACAGCTGGTGGATTACTATTATTTTCCCTACTCCACGGGACGGAGGAAAAAAAAAGTGTCCTTAATTAGGCCTACTGAAAAATACGAGGTTGTCTACACTAATTTCTCAAATATTTCTATCAAAACTACTACTACTACTACTACTACTACTACTACTACTACTCCTCCTCCTCCTCCTCCTCCTCCTCCTCCTCCTCCTCCAGGGACTTGAACTGCAATTACTGGGATATATGAACTTTATTATTATTAGCTAACCGCTCATAAATACTGAAAGATCGAGGGAGCGAAATATAAATTACGGATACTAACTACCTACTCAGAAGTACAAATGAATGGAATACAAGGTCAGCTGATTTTTATTTATATTTACTTGACTACACTACACCCTTTGTTCACGACTGTAGCCAACAATGCAATATTTCAATATGAGGAGCGACAATAATCAATAACAATACGACTGTTAACTATTACCGTGTAATCTCTTTAACTTCTTTTTAAATGGAAGTTTACAGGCGTATCGTGTTTTTTAATGTAGTAAATTATTACCTTCGCGATAGTTTGAACGTATATCTATACGAAATACCGGAGAAGTTGCTGCAGAAGTTACGGTACTATTCCTTATGATAATCTGCCTTTGTAAGTACAACCAACGAATCTACAGATATTTACAAATATTTTTAAAGTTAACATTGTTACCTAAGTATTACCTAAACCTAAATTCGAAACAAGGTGCACCTAGCTAGCCTACTTAACCTAGAAAGCGTAATTTACTGAAGACCAACTGAATTACTTGTTACAAAATTTAAATAATTATTACTACTCCCAATTTCTACCAACAAGCACTAAACACCACTATATAAACAGCACTAAATGAATCAGATATACACAAAATTAAGCTATTTCAATAGGTTTTCACTACTTTATCACTACAATAATGCAAGAGCTCTCTCAACAGCCAACCGTTCTCAAGCGCATCCAACAATGCACAGTGTCTGTAATGCAACCAAAATGTAGGCTGTTTATTAATTGCAAAACCTTAGGTGGCTGATTTTCTTATAAATGTTTACACAGAGATAGCCCAGTCACAATAACAAGGCATTCTCTTGATCACAAGCTACAAATAACAAGCAGCACGGACGATGCGGTGACTGTGATCACGTCACAACTAAAAATCACTGATATCAGAAAATCACGATATCAAATCACGCTGTGACTCACAAATCACGGTATCGCTCATCACTACTGTTGAGTTATTCATGGACTACTGTGCATTTGGACTCCTGAAATGGGCCTTAGGAAATAGACTTCCACACACTACCAATGGTCTCTGGAAAGCATGTTAGGAGGAGTGGGTTAAGATAGACATGCTAGCTCTGCAAAAAAGTCTGCTGGAATGGAAATTACATTGTCGGGCTATACCTACAAAATGCTGGCTTTCCAACTGAGCATGATCGTTGGTGGAGACATGGCTTTTCATAGTTAAATCACCCTTCAAACATCATCCCCAGAAATCCTGAACGATTTTCAGTAATGTTAAGATTCCATAAACTCTCTGAATAATGTACAGTTTGAACATGTGATTATGATGCAGCAACATTTTTTAGTAACATTAAAACTTTTTTAAAAATTCTAATAGAAGAAATCAATAGCCAGAAACAATTGTGCAACTTACCTCTTAATACTTCTGTTATTAGTTTGATATCCTTTGTAAGTTTCTTCACTTGGTTAAAATTAGCAACAGTCCAGATGGGAACATATTGATCATTATCCATTTGCGAAAGCAAATATGCATCATTAGCCAAATTTTCCCTGGAAAAATAAAAGAAAGACTAAGAATAGTTCAAAACTCGGCTACAGAGACTTGAAGTACTTTTTAATATGCTGTTCACACAATCCATTTTCAATTTTACCAGTCTATAGTTGGACTGGCCCTGACACTATAGTATTTCGGTACAGCTGTTCATATGTGGGGCCGAGCTTCACATCAGATTTAGGCAACTCTTACGAAGAAATTACACACTTCTCCGAATAGTAAAGGAACTTTTGTCCATGTATAGCAGTGCATTAGGTTGAATTTCAAAGAAAAATAAACTGAAAGCAGTTATTCTTATTAATTTGTGTACACATTAAACATCCGAGTGTCCACTTCAGCTAGACATCTTCTGCATAGCTGCCAACTTTTAGCGATCAAAAATAGTAAGATTTTTTTAATTCTTGGATTTCGTCACATATATTGTGCCACGGTCTAAGTGCAAGAAAGACAAGATAAAAGGCATACATATCTGCAGTTACAAAGTGAAATGACCATTACATTTAAAATCTTAAACTAAAAATCATAAAAATGTTTATAAGAAAAAGTACAGAATCACTCATTTATGACACAAACGAAAAATAACACAGTCGAACCTCGATATCTCGAACCTCCATTACTCAAATTTTCAATGTCTCGTAGTAACTTAAATTTTTTGGCCGTTTGTCCTATTCTTTATGTGTATTTATTTCTTTATTACTCTACATTCGGTTACACTAATTTCTCGACTTCTCGAAGCAAACATTTCCTCCCTTGAAGCAAAAAACACTAACTCGAATTTTGTGCAACATTAACTGTGCAATACGGCATTGTAGTTTGTGAGAAATAGTCGTCAAGTAAAGAAAGGGTTACAGTAAAGCTTGGAACTAACACGACGGGAACTGAAAAACTCAAATTTCTAGTGATTGGAAAATCAGCAAAGCCTTGCTATTCCTCAAGTGTCAAGTACCCGTCACGTACGAAAGCAAGCCCAGAAGTCGCAGATGACAAGCTACATTTACAAAACTCAGCTGTGTGGTATTGACAAGTTTCGCCGTGAAGGGAAGAAAGGTTAACTGCAACAAAAGAGATTAATTGAATTTTTCCAAAGGTGTTAATGGAGGTGTTAATGGAGCTATGTTTCTTGTTTCACTACTGTATGTGCTGTATCCTGTCTTCTAAAATGTCACTATAATAAGTGTTATAATTAAAGTGATGCCGTAAAACAGTTTCTTTGTATATTTTTAAGTACGGTTAAAAATAATGTATTAAGTAAAAGCCTGTAGGTACATATGATTCAATTATGTGCTCTACATGCTCGAAAACAGCATTCTGTATATCACGAAATTTCGATAACTCGAAATAAAATTTATCTCCGAAGGTGATTTGAGCTATCAAGGTTCCACTGTATTTATATCAAACCGACACTCACAACAAAAAGCATAATAGTTTCCTTCATTAGCCTGTAAAATGAACTAAAATTTAATTTTATAGGCATCTCTGAACAATTTTTGAGGTAACGTTCATTATGTTTTTTGGCCGTAACGTGAAGAGGAAATACCAGAAACTGCCACAGACATAACTTCCTGATATACATTCAACTCATTAAAATTATGAAGTAAGAATGAATAAAAAGGCACTGAAATACGAGAAGCTACCACATACAAAAGAGATCGGTAGGTCTCCTGCGAGGTTGGAACTTAAATAGTGGCAACAATGTTTTGAGACGATATGCAACGGAATGTAGTATTGTCGCTGACGGCACACGCTGGTTACATACCTACCTTACCTCAGAGCAAATTGACTCGCCCATCCCACATCACCTGCCTGCACATAAGCGAGAGAAACATAGTCACTTGTGAGCTAGTGCTCCAACTTGATGTTGTCACTATGCTTTCCAAGCAGGAATAACGAGTTGGATCAAGACTGAATGTGCCAGAGGTCGTACAGCACGACAGTGTCATCAAGGTTTCAAAGAGGCTTGCGGGGAATCTATATTGCCTTAAAGAACAGTGGCACATTGGATAAAAGCCTTCAACAATGGTCGGCAAACTTTGGCGGACATTCATCGGGCACGTCGTCCTACAATCATCAGTAAAGAAGAAGTGCATGCTCTTGCCACGTTACTGGACAGTGATCAAAACCAGACGATTTGTGAGCTCGCCCAAGAAACTGGACTAGCACATAAAATTGTGCTTCACATCCTGAAGGAACGCCTGGGCGTGCGAAAAATTGCATCACGATGGGTTCCGCATGATTTGACGGAAATGCACGAATGGTTGCGTTACGACACTGCTAACACGCACTTGAAGCGATATGAGCGCGAAGGAGAGACTTTCTTGCGCCGTATCATAACCATGGGTGGAAAAAGGGCCAAATAATACAAGCCAAAACTGAAACGCCAATCAAACGAGTGACATTGTGGGTGAAAGTTTTCGTGATCCTCTTGTACGACTGTGATGGTGTTATCCTAACGCATTACATTCCTCCACTTCATGTATATAAATGGGTACTAGTGTTGCTGCACATAATTATATGCAGCCCAATTACTTTTATCCCTTTCAGACCATGTGCACACAATTGTGCAGGTTCGTATTTTATTTATGCCTGACCGTATTTGACGTTTTCTAGGCACCAGACCAGACTGCAGTGATTGTGCGGGACACACAGCATGTATTTCAGTTGTTTTTAGTTAGCGCTTTGACTGCCAGGGCGAAGGAAGAAGAGTTTAAAAACACAGTTGATCGGCTAGATGGCGGGAAGCAGCAGTACCAAAAGTATTTATTTATTGCGTTGATATTAATCTAGAAGCTTTACTGAATACCAGAATGTAATCAATGAAGGTGTAAATTGGTTAGTGAATGTAAATTTTGAAGATACATCATCGTATGTAATACCACAAGATTTTGAATGTTGATACGCACAATTGTGCTGGCTGTCTCCTTACATATGCATAATGGAGTGCTGTGTTGTCAGAACTTGAGTTCTTGCGATATTGCTTTAATATAATGAAATTTTTCCAAATATAACTTGTATGTCATGATATTGCTTACTTGAGCAAACAGAACTAAATAGCAGTAAGGCCGGAAGTACTCATTTACATGCCGCATTTATTTTATATTTCATAGTTCGAATCACTGAAAAATGACAAAGAAAAATTTTTGTAATTGCTAGAAGGAAGTGACTCTGAAATACAAGGTCCTTCAGATGATTATTCCGCTGGTCTTTTTGAAAGACCAGAAGTTTTGTGCAACTCTGAAAGTGATAGTGAAGGTGATGCAGTACCATCTCCAGAATTACCAGCACCCACTCCAAATTCTAGACCTTTCCTCTGCGAGACGGAAGCCTTTTCTATCGAAACCTCCACCGTCTATCCATTAATTACGTGGAAACAGTGGTAAGCACTAGTTTTATATTTAATTGTGTTTTGTAGATTAACAGAAATTATTCAATGGCCTCAGACGGTTTTTTCATTTTTTCAGGACCACACAGTCAAGAGACCATTGCAATACTTCTCAGAATACTTCCCCGATTATTTTTTTGAAACTACTGCCTACTACACCAACAATGTCCAAGAATGGAAAAGAACTGAAAACTAGTGCATTAAAAATAAAAAAATTATTTGGAGTAAATATAGTTATGGGGAATATTCTGTATCCGCGAATGAGAATGTATTGGCATGATGTACGATTGGACCTTGTGGCACCTACAACAGTTATCGACAGGTTTTTCGATCTTAGACAGTGTGTTTATATTTTGTGGATATATTTTGTTGAAACTGTTGCAGTGAATTCTGAAGTAGTTTCAACTAACAGACTGTGGGAGGTGCAACCAATTACTGACACTGTTCGTAAGAAATGTCTTGCCATCCCACTCGGTTGATGAAGCTCAGACAGTATGTGAGGAACAAACCAAGGCCAGTAAGACTAAAGAATTTTGTTAGTACTACCTCTTTTAGATTAGCAGTAGATTTTAAAATTCACCAAGGCGCAACCACACCATTACCAGTGAAGCAATTGGGACTAGCGTCTTCGGTAGTTCTGCGACTAGCACAGACACTTCCACATGGTAGTTATGTATATTTTGACAGCTTCTTCACGACTGTGGGACTGATGTATAAGTTGACAGAACTTAATCTGGCGGGTACAGGCACTATCATGGTTAATAGGTTGAAAGAGGTAAATTTCAGTCGTGATTCAAAGCTTACACAGGGTGACTATGACGAATTTTGTAGAAACGATGAGAAGATGGTAGCTGTGAAAAGGCGAGATATCAAGTGTGTTACCCTTTTGTCAACATGTAGCGGAGCAGAACCAGTGGCAAATGTGAGAGGATGATTTAAGAAAGAGGGGAAATATGAGGTACCATGTCCCTTTGTAAACTGCTACAATCCATGTATTCGTGGTGTTGATATTTGTGACCAGCAAATGGAGTGCTAGCGCACATAAATAAAATTCAAGAAATGGACCCTCAAGGTATCCTTACATTTTTTTGGACCTCCCCTTGGTAAATGCATGGATGGAATATCAGGAGAATTGCAGAAAGGCTCATAATCCTGCCAAGGATAATTTGGATTTGCTTGGGTTTCAAACAGCTGTCTCAGAAGACCCCATTGCTGCACTAACCAGAAAAACGCAAACATTAGATAGAAGATGACTGCTCCAGCACTGATGTATCGAAAACTAGAGTCACGAAAATCCCTCCTGTGGACAAGAGACTATGGCTGTGACCACTGGCCTGTAGTTGATGAATTAAATTCAGCAAGGGTTGCCACCAAAAGGACTACAAAAGCCAAACTCGTACACGATGTACGAAGCGTAATGTATACTTGTGTTGGAACAAGGATTTTCACCATTTCAAATTGTTCCACACAATGAAATAGAACATTTGAACATTTTGAATTGTTCCACACTATGAAATAAATTTGAACATGTACTGAGCTGAACTACTTTTTGTATAATGAGTGAATTAAGTCCTGACACGCACAATTGTGTGAGGTCCTTTTTTCCCCCCCCCCCGATATTAGTTTTTCTTTTGTAAAATAAACTATCATGGTTCATGGTGTGGGTTACTGTAGTCATGTCCTAGTTCGTGAACCATGGACAACAGCTGAGTGGCCTAGTAAGTGGTCGTGAGAGTCAGGTTACCGGTTGCTATGGAATGGGAGTGGGCATCTCAAGACATATTCCGAGTCATGGCCCTCCTTGTGCTCAAGCGGCTAGGACTATACAATACACTGGTGGTCCATAACCCGTTAGAGGCGAGATCCTCACTTGGAATACGTGCAAGTAGGGTAGCATCCTGCTTCATGAATTTACCGAGCTCAGAACATTAAAGCAAGCCTTGGACCTATGGGAGTAACGGAGTCCCACTCCCATTTGACAGGCGAGGGACTCCTTGGAAACAACTTGGCGAACGAAATGGAATTCGATGGGGAGCTATCAATATTAATGGGGCTTATGGAAGAAAAAGTAGAACTGGCTGCGTCAGCAAAGAGGATGCATCTGGATGTGCTAGGAGTAAGTGATATTCGGTAAGGGGAGATAATGAGGAAGAGATAGGAGATTATAAAGTGTACTTGACGGGTGTTAGAAAGGGAAGGGCAGAGTCTGGGGTAGGGGTGTTCATCAAGAATACCATTGCACTTAACATAGTTTCTGTTAGGCACGTAAATGAGCGAATGAGGTGGGCAGATTTGTCAGTTGGAGGAATTAGGACAAGAATTGTCTCAGTGTATTCACTATGTGAGGGTGCAGATGAGGATGAAGTTGACAAGCTAATAGGAATGAGAACTGTTTGCTGGACTTCTGTGCTAGTATGGGTTTAGCTGTTACGAATACATTCTTCAAGCATAAGGCTATTCACCGCTACACATGGGAGGCTAGAGGTACCAGATCCATAATAGACTATATCTCAACGGACTTCGAATTCAGGAAATCTGTTAGGAATGTACGAGTTTTCTGCGGATTTTTCGATGATACAGACCACTACCTGATCTGTAGTGAACTAAATATCTCTAGGCCTAAGATAAAGTGAAATCTGTCTGCAAACGAATAAATGTAGAAAAATCTCCTGGACGAGGAAATTAGAAGTACATGGATATGATTAGTGAGAAGTTTCAAACAGTAGATAGCAAGCAGGTTCAGGATATAGAAAGTGAATGGGTGGCATACAGGGATGCTGTAGTAGAAACAGCAAGGAAATGCCTAGGAAAAACTGTGTGTAAAGATGGGAAAAGGCGAACATCTTAGTGGAATGAAGTGAGAGGAGCTTGTAAACGTAAAAAGAAGGCTTATCAGAAATGGCTCCAAACAAGGGCCGAGGCAGACAGGGATTTGTACGTAGATGAAAGAAACAGAGCGAAACAAATAGTTGTTGAATCCAAAAAGAAGTCGTGGGAAGATTTTGGTAATAACCTGGAAAGGCTAGGTCAAGCAACAGGGAAACCTTTCTGGACAGTAATAAAGAATCTTAGGAAGGGAGGGGAAAAAGGAAATGAACAGTATTTTGAGTTACTCAGGTGAACTCATAATAGATCCCAGGCAATCACTGGAGAGGTGGGGGGAATATTTTGAACATCTTCTCAATGTAAATGGAAATTATCCTGGTGTTGTTGCAAAAGCTCATGGGGAGGAGGAAAATTATGTTGGTGAAATTACGGTTGACAAAGTGGAAAGGATGGTAAATAAACTGCACTATGATAATGCAGCAGGAATACTATAGATGAAATTAGACCTGAAATGGTGAAGTATAGTGGGAAGGCGGGGATGAAATGGCTTCATAGAGTAGTAAGATTAGCATGGCGTGTTTGTAAGGTACCTTCAGATTGGACAAAAGCAGTAATTGAACCTATCTACAAGCAAGGGAACAGGAAGGATTGCAACAACTATCGAGGTATCTCTTTATTAGTATACCAGGCAAAGTATTCACTGGCATCTTCGAAGGGAGGGTGCGAACAGTCATTGAGAGGAAGTTGGATGAAAACGAGTGTGGTTTCAGACCACAGAGAGGCTGTCAGGATCAGATTTTCAGGATGCGCCAGGTAATTGAAAAATGCTACGAGATGAATAGGCAGTTGTGTTTATGTTTCGTAGATCTAAAGAAAGCATGACAGGGTACCGAGGGAAAAGATGTTCGCTATACTGGGGGACTGTGGAATTAAAGGTAGATTATTAAAATCAATCAAAGGCATTTATGTTGACAATTGGGCTTCAGTGAGAATTGATGCTAAAATAAGCTCTTGGTTCAGGGTACTTACAGGGGTTAGAGAAGGCTGTAATATTTCACCTTTGCTGTTCATATTTTACATGGACCATCTGCAGAAAGGTATAAAATGGCAGGGAGGGATTCAGTTTCGGAGGAATGCAGCAAGCAGTCTGGCCTATGCTAACGACTGGCTCTTAATGGCAGATTGTGCCGAAAGCCGGCAGTCTAATATCTTGGAACTTGAAAATAGGTGCAAAGAATATGGTATAAAAAGTAGCCTCTCTAAGACTAAATTGATGTCAGTAGGTAAGAAATTAAACAGAATTGAATGTCACATTGGTGATACAAAGCTAGAACAGGTCGATAATTTCAAGTATTTAGGTTATGTGTTCTCCCAGGATGGTAATATAGTGAGATTAAATCAAGGTGTCCTAAAGCTAATGCAGTGAGCTCGTAGTTGCGATCAACAGTATTCTGTAAGAAGGAAGTCAGCTCCCAGACGAAACTACCTTTACATCGGTCTGTTTTCAGACCAACTTTGCTTTATGGGAGCAAAAGCTGGGTGGACTCAGGATATCTTATTCATAGGTTAGAAGTAAAAGACATGAAAGTAGCAAGAATGATTGCTGGTACAAACAGGTGGGAACAATGGCAGGAGGGTACTCGGAATGAGGAGATAAAGACTAATTTAGGAATGAACTCTATGGATGAAGCTGTACGCATGAACCGGCTTCGGTGGTGGGATCATGGGAGGCAAATGGAGGAGGATAGGTTACCTAGGAGAATAATAGACTCTGTTACAGAGGGTAAGAGAAGTAGAGGTAGACCAAGACGTCGATTGTTAGACTCGGTTTCTAACGATTTAGAGATAAGAGGTATAGAACTAAATGAGGCCACAACAGTAGTTGCAAATTGAGGGTTGTGGTGACATTTAGTAAATTCACATAGGGTTGCAGACTGAACGCCGAAAGGCATAACAGTCTATAATGATAATGTATGTAATGTACATGTATATAAATAAACTATCAACATTTGTACTGAGGAGCATTTTAGTCAGTTTTTGACATACAAACCAAAATTCACACCTCCAGTTTTCTTTCAGGTCTGAAAGGTATAATATTCAAACCACCTTCATTCTGATTCAACAGCTACAGTTGTGGCTTGTTTTGCTTTCTTAAGAAAGTCAGTACAATACGTGTTTGTATATCATGCTTCAAGGTTTGTTCCAACACGATTCCGAATCGGTTCTGAACTGTTTGCTCATGCGCAGTAACTCAACGGGCGTTCCAACATCAAGAGAATCAGTTCTGAACGGTTCTGAATTCCCAGCTTGCTGTTCCAACACAATTCGGAACTGGTTCGTAACGGTTCCGAACCGGTGAAAACGATTCTTGGTCTAAAGCGAGAACTACACGTTCTGGTCAGGCGCACTAAAAGGTTTGTTCCGTTAAGAGTTTGGAACTCAATTTGCGCACTTAGATGTGCACTGCACTTCCTCTGTAATTCTCATGACCGATATAACCCTACATTTCTTTTGAGATGTAGGAAAGTAAGGAAAATGAGTGATTTAGATGACAGTAACATCTATGAGGAAAGCTTAAGTGAAGAGGATGAGTTAGATTCGGAAGTTAGTGGGTTTGAAACCCCACTGTCGGCAGCCCTGAAGATGGTTGTCCGTGGTCTCCCATTATCACGCCAGGCAAATGTTGTAACTTACTTTCATTAAGGTCACGGCTGGTACCGGTACCTTTAAAAAAAAAAATAAGGAAATTGTGCCTTCTGTAAATCCTCACATATGAACTTGCCTTGTCCATTAATGTTCCCTGGAATGTTCTTCCTGGAACCTGTTTATGGAGGTCCCACCAAGATATGATCTCAGATCGCTGGATTCAGGGTCCAGAGTGCTAACCTTTACACAATAGTCGCTTAGCCAATCAACTATGTATATGCCCACTTTCAAGCGCAAGATGCTCTGGTTATGTGGGTTGGACCCTGTCTTTAATTTTCTTTTCGAATTGCCTAATTGTGATGCTGAGGGGATGTTTTTCCAAAAGGGTATAATATTTATAGGGGGCAATAGGGGAAGCAGGAGTGCTGGGGTTTTCTTATTAGATATAAATAATTTTGCAAGTCATTAAATATTAAAATTTAATAAAAGTGAAATTTTATGTATTAAGACTTCACATCAACAGCACAAAATTTTCTTGAGAGTAAGCTAGTGAAAGGGGACAGTGTGGAGAAATATGTACAGCTATATTAAAACACAGCAGGGAGTAAATAGTAAAATTCCAGACCTAAAATGGGAGACAGGAGAGCTCAGGATGTGTCCTTGCAGATAGGGAAAAGGGGAGATGTAAAATTAGTGAATTATTTAATACAGTATGGAAGCCTGGATAGGAGGCAGATGGGTCAGTAACAGAACCTCAAACTGGCGCCTTTACATTTTTGAACAATATACAAGAAGAATTGAACTTGCAAATTGTATGTAGAAAAGTAAACTGTTTTATGAGTTTACAATATTGCAGGAGGATCTGGACAAAATACGTACAGTATCTGGACTCAGAAAAATGGGATGAAAATTAATGTTGAAAGGAGTCAAGCAGTTAGTTTCAGGAACAAGGCATGCAGGAGAGTGCATAATTGCTAAATGTGTGTGGGGGGGGGGGGGGGAAGGAGAGGTGAATTTTGAATATAATTATAGATATTTAGGGGTCACATCAGGCAGTGGTAAATCTCACTGGGGAAGATGGGCCTATAAGGTATGTAGTCAATAAAGCATTTAGATCACTGCACATTGCAATGCAGATATTAAAAAGAACAAGCAGGGGTAGGTATAAAAGAGATGGCATATTTAATACTTGTAAGACCTCAACTGGAGTATGCTTCGCAAGTAAGGGAACCTTATCAAGAATTTTTGGTATATGAATTGGAGTGGATAAGGAAAGCAGGTTAGTTATGTGATGGGGACCACAGAATGACCAGCAATGTTAGTATCATGCTAAGAAAACTTGCAAGGGTAAGTTTGACAGAAAGGAGGTTGAGAGTATGTACCTGGCATATACAGGGGAAAGTGCTTGGGAGGATAATGGAAAGAGATTAAAGACTGAAGGTGTTTATGGAGGTAGGTTCGATCACAAGTTTAAAATAAGGTTACACCAATGGCATAATAACCGGGGGAAATATTCATTTGTGGGGAGGAAGGGGGGAAAGAATGGAATAGCTGAGCAAAGAACATCTTCAAAAATTTCCAAAAATATATGCATTCATTCAAATGTAGAATGAAGTCATGGCAGAAGTAAGTAAGAAAATACTCCATTTGGAAAATAAATTTTCTAATTCTTGTGTTAACACCATGATTAATTCTCACAAAAAGGATTATAGACTTATTGCTTATAACTTTATATTTTCAGAACAAACAGTCCCTCAGTATGAAGATGATTCATTTTTATAACATTTTCGGGTCACTCGAGCAGTTACTGAGAATACTGCTCAGCAGTTTCCGCGAACTCCTCAGTTTTAAAGACACTATGGGCAGTATGAAAAACTATCAGCTCTAAGTCAGGTCAGCAGTGGTAATTTATAGTTTACCACGCCTCATGCATTCATTTCTCAGCAAAATGCCTATTTTATTCATCTTTGGCATAATACATATGCACGGCTAATTTCAGGTTCTCATATTTCTGTGGTTCATGGGGCATCAAACTGCAAGTTTCAGAGATGTTGCTGATAGATTTGATGTGCTCCAAAGAGTTGTTCTATTTTTGAGCAATCTATCTATCTATCTATCTGCCCAAATAATCACTTGGCCTACAGAAGTTGAAAAAAGGGACAGTGAACTACATTGCAGAAAAAGAAAAAGAGAGTTTCTAGGTGTTATTGGGGCCATCGAAGGCTCTCACATAAAAATTGACAAACCAGGAATTTTTTTTTTAGATATGAACATACTTAGAAAAAAAAAGAATGAAAATTATTTAGGTACGGTAACTAACAATTCGAACTTTATAATTAGGTTAGGCCTATAATATTGAAGCAGAGGTTACGAATAGTGGAAGCGTTCGCGTTCCACCATTCCAAGGGCCTTCATGGCCTGTACGGAGATGACTTTTCTATAATACTTAATATTTTAACTTAATTGCACAACCTTTTTTTTCCAAGAGATTTTAATCCTAATGTAAACATATCAGTTAGGTGCGGTACCTCCGTCCAGACAAGTATTGCGATTGGCTGAGCTCAGATAAATGTTTAGTTTTTGGCCGGATTACGGTCACTTTACGTCACACTAACACAGATAGGTCTTATGGCGACGATCAAAGCTGTTTTAAGTAGTGTCCTTTGTGACTACTTGCCATGTTTCTACAAACAAATGCATGGCTCCGAGTATATTCAATATCATTTCCTCATTTCTTTCAAGGAAAGAAATAGCTCTCTGAACCAGGGCCCTCCTGTAGTTCACTTTCACAGAATGAATAATGCCAAGGTGCAAAGGCTGCAGGAGACTGGTGAAGTTAGGAAGGAAAACCTCTTTCCTAGTCTGCAGGGAAGATGTATCCAAAGGATGCGCTGGACATCTATCACCAGCACTATCTTCCATCCTGTCGATCCCATCGTAGTATCCCAGCTTCGTAAAAATTTCAGAAATATCTCTGAAGTCGACACATTTTTGTTAAAATCATACTTACATGGGAGTGTACAGGTGGTCTTGAAACAGCTCGGATTATTAAATTTTCTAATTATTAATGGTGGAAATTTTTCATTCCCGTCGCTGTTAACACGTAACACTGTCAATCTATTTTTTTTTTTACTTTTTTGCCGTTGTGGCATTTTTCTCCAGAAACAGTGCGTCTCGGATGGGAGGAAAACGAAAAATACTCCCGTCCCATCGGCGTTAAAAATATCCTTAGCATCATGTCCTTCAAGAAGTAAGAGGCAACGTATTCTTTTTCCAGAACACAACCGTATCGTCATAAAATTCCACTCTCCCGTTGCATGTTTTGGAAAGAAATATTGTGCCGTTTTTAAAAATTATCAAATCAGCCATTACAAGTATGGAACTTGACCAAACCCAATTTAAGTGAGACTTCTCAAGCTTTTTTATTTCTTTTATGTATGTTCTCATGAATTGGAGCGTTTTCACTCCTCCCATGAACCATTTTATTCAAATATTTTCAAGTTTCTCGTACAGCAATGCGTGAATATTCTTCCGTACTTTTTTTTTCCACCCAGACCCGCATTGTTCAGGCAGCATAAGCCATGGAAGGCACAAGTTTCTACCCATTCCATAATTTTTGCTAGAATACATTTTCGTTTTGTTCAATAACCATAGCCATTTTCAGTTTCTTGCTCTTAATCTTCTGAAATATATCTTTCACATTAAATAACGTGAAGTTTGCAAGAGACCTTCAGCCTAAATGTTTAAACTTCATGAAGTTACTTGTGCCTCCCAACATGTATGCATACGTCAGGCATGCCTCTAGGCCGTACAGCTAGTCTCACTGGAAATCACGCTTCAGTCCCATACAGCTGTCATTACAGGACTATCTACAGTTCAATGGACATAACTAACAGCATCTAGCATGATAGTGACTGCTGCTTGCCGGTAACTTATTTCTAGAGGCCATGCCAATTTATCACGGTTCCACACATCGCTAAAGGAGCACTTTCATTTAGCGCATTAACTTCAAAATGAGATTATGTGAAAACGGAAGTTTATTAACCTTTAAAAAAGTTCAGAATTAGTATCTTATCCCAAATTTTCGTTTCAATGGGATATGCGATTGTAATATGTTACATATATCTTTATGTCGCACTGACACAGACAGGTCTTCGGGTGACTATGGGATAGGAAAGGCCTAGGTAAGGGAAGGATGCAGCCGTGGCCTTAATCAAGGAACACTTGCCTGGTGTTAAAATGGGAAACCATGGAAAACCATCTTCACGGCTGGCAACAGTGGGGTTCGAACCAACTATCTCTCCCGGATGCAAACTCTCAGCTGCGCGCCCCTAACCGCACAGCCAACCCACCTATTATCTCATAAAATCGGGCCTTTCCGTACGTGTAGGGTTAATTAGGAGGTTTAAATAACATTGTGCTTATGGGGATTTGGCTGGGCCTCACAAAATCTTTATTGAAAGTGGGAATTCTTTAAAAGCAGGCAAGTTAACTCCTTCATTGGCAGGTATTGGCAGACTACCTGTGCCAGAAAAGTGAGGTTTTTTGGAGGAAATAATTTATTTTTAAGAAGCAAGGAATGAGAAGCAATTATTAAGGGAACACATTCATATATTATTCAAGGTTAATAGAATCTTATTTTACACTATTCACACTTTTGTACAGTAGGCCTGTTATATGGTTTCTATAATATTGGTGATTTGAGAATACTGTCCTGTGAGCAATACATTTTTATTTCAGACTTTTGTATTATTCCCATCAACAACACTAACGCAGCAAGTCTCCAAATGTTGTAAGAGGCTTTTTTAACTGTGCCCTTGCAAGCAGAGATTTATTTACAAGTTTTTCAATGCACTTTGAGCATAGGCCCCATGAACTTTTTTGGTCACTGTCAAATTTACAACTCAAACCATTATACATTATAACCAGTTCAAAACAGTCAATCTTACTCATCCCTGGTAATAATCCAACCCTCACACCAGGATTTTCCACAAATGGAATTATATTCGGTCGCACACTATCCCAGGCTTACTCTTTTTCCACATGAATGATATTCAACATCTACCATCACATTAGCTTCTGACATAATATTTTCTTCACTTGCCCTATAATTACTAAGAAGGTCATCATCTGAAGAATCAATAGAATCATTATCACTATCAGAAATACTCATGTCCCTTAGATATTCATCTTTGATGTAGTTTTTTATTTTGTCTTCAGACAATTTTCTCTTCCGTTTCGCGTTCGCCACTTCTGTTTACCTCGTCACCTGGCCAGAGATTGTATATGTAAAGTAGAGAAGATAAGTCATATTTTAGGCCAGAGGCTTTATGAATACAGCTGGAAATCCTCCCGCCATCTATTGAGAATGCTGGAAAACATATTCCAAAGAGATTACAGTACCTAAGAAATTATTAGGCGATCGCGAAATGAACACTGGAGCTAAATGAGAAGTTCCCGGGCGGTGACGTTATAGGCAGGCGAGCGCCACACGGGAATTTCTCGGGCGTGCCACTGAAGAGGTTAAAACTGAGTTCTACTGTATATTTATCCTTTATTCTTTGGGGAAATATAAGGCATCATATTTAGACCTCCACATCTGGAGGCTTAAAACGTCAAATAATGTAAGGGAAATCGTTACTCTCCAGACTTAGGCAGGCAAGACACTTATCCCACCTGAAATTTGGAGGATAGTCACTTTCAACTGATTAAATATACCATCATTTTCAGCTATTTTTCCACGTATAATAAAAATGGAGGGGAAGGAAATTAACCTTAAATCCTTACATAGAGTCACCCTTCACACCTGGGGACCGGTTTTTCTAGTAGTCAGTGTAGTGCTAGCAGTAATTTTTTGGGGTACAGCTTCAAGTTCTCTGGAACCCTACAAAACATTTACCACCACTTTATGTTCCTTGATCGAGACTTAATTCTTTTTCTTATTCCTCCGTGGTCTTTTTTCACTAGACATTGTATGGTTATTAATGGTCCCAACAGCTTCATCAGTACTATTTCCAGATGCACTAGTGCCTTGATTGATTACATCAGCAATGCTTAAAGTCTTGTTCTCTTCCTCTGTATTTTCTGGATTACTTTGGCCCCACTTTATAAAATACCTCTTTATTATTCGACGGAGTAGTTTGAGTTTAGTAGTTTATCGAGAGAATTTAAATTTAGCTCCTTATGCTGTATTTCCTTCTCAAACCAATAATTCAAAACAAAACTGCTACCACTGCCATTAAGGTAAAATACGTATCCGATCTTGCATCTCAAAGAAACGCGCTCTATAAATTCAATAACTAATTACGTGACCTTTTCCAGAAATTATCTTTCCCAATTAATAACGCTAATCTATCTTTATATTTCTTCCATCCTTTCACCTTGTCCTGAAAGTGTACAATACTCTTATTATCTTTCCTATAGTCTTTTGAAAACTACCACAGACCAGGAAAGGGTAGCGCTGACATGGATTCAGAATTATTTGATAAGATAATCAGCTATGTGGGCTACATTGAAAGAAATGTGATTGTAGCGGGAAATCCGAATTTACCAAAGTCAATTGGGAAGGAAATGCGAATGATAGGAAGCATGAGCAACACATGGCAAATAAGCTAATATGGGAAGGACAGGTGATTCAGGAAGTGAAGGAAGCAACTAGAGGGAAAAATATCCTGGATGTGGTGCTGGTAAAACCAGATGAGCTCAATAGAGAAACCTAAGTAATAGATGGCATTAGTGATCATGAAGCTGCTGTCGTAGTCAAAAATATATATGATAGAAAGGAAGGTCTTAAAAGTAGGACTATTAGGCAGAACCATGTGGCTAATAAAGCAAGCATGAGACAGTTTCTAAAATGTAACTATCATCGGTGGAAAACGGTAAATAAAAATGTAAACAGACTCAGGGATGGGTTTAAAGCAACTGTTGAAATATGTGAAAAGAGGTTTGTACCTTTAAGGGTGGTAAGGAATGGTAACGACCTACTTTATTATTATAGAGAAATAAAGAGACTAAGAAGACAGCTAAGGATAACATGATGGCAAGCATAATTGGCAGTCATACAAATATTAGTGAAAAATGGAAGGGTATGTATAGGTATTTTAAGGCAGAAAACCGGTTCCAAGAAGGACATTCCAGGAATAATTAATGAACAAGGGGAGTGTGTCTGTGAGGATCTTGAAAAGGCAGAAGTATTCAGTCAGCAGTATGTAAAGATTGTTGGTTACAAGGATGTCTAGATCAGGGATGGCGAACCTATGTCACGCGTGTCACTAGGTGACACACGAACACGATTTCGGTGGCACGCCACATGAACGTAATATTTTATATATACGTTTTGTACTACAGACAATGCATATCTTATAGTATTTCACGTGTAAGAAATAAATATCTAAAATCTCAATACTAGTTCCATTCGGACGTGCAATATGGCAACTGTTACACTGATAGGTCCGGAAGTCAAGTGAGACAGTGTCGTTTTGTGGTGGTTTTGTATACGGATATCGCAAACATGTTTTCGGTGCCGAAAAGAACAGAAACTTGACGAAGGTGGTAACCGTATTTTTTCAAGAACTCTGGCCAAGGGAATTCGGACTGATAAAAAGATGTGTTGCCTGTGTTCGAAAACAATTGTATCCCACACATTTAATGTAAAGCGCAATTTCGAGACTGGTCATTCAAATGTTGGTTCCATTTCAAATGAAGAAAGAAGAGAGTTTGTTTCACAAAATATCCAACATTACACAAAACAAACTAGTTCTTTTGTATCACCTGTTTCTATCTGTCTCACTGCGTAGTACAACATGCATGGGATACAGATTTCTGACGGTGAGTTGTTGAAAGAAAGTTCCTTATTGACGTTCGACACATTATTTGAAAATTTCCCTAACAAACAACTAATAATTAACAGAATTAAAGGAATGCCACCCAGCTGAACTGCTGTCAAGGATAGCATAATAAAAATAGTGAAGAAGTTTCGGAGCAGTTGAAAGGTAATTTGGATAACTCCCACATGTATGCAGTATGTTTTGATGAAAGCATGAATGTGACTTTACAAACAAGGATGGCTGTCTTTTTAGATTTCCTTATGGAAATGTGATGAAGGAGAAGTTAGTTTAATTGTTGAGTGTACAAACTACAACATGGAAAGATAATGAAGCTAATGGAGGAAATGAAGTCCATTCGCAATATTAGTACTTTTGATTTTTATATCTAATAATTATTTTTTTTAATTTGTTTTAAGTGCACCGACACATAGGTCTTGTGGCGACGATGGGATAGGAGAGGCTTAGGAGTGGGGAAACTGTCGTGGCCATAATTGAGATACAGCCCCAAGGAACATGCAATCAAATGTATTTACAAGATATATGTATAATAAATAAATACATGAATGAATCAGTAAATGAATAAATAAATAAATAAATAACATATTATGAAACATAATCGGGAATTTAGAAAGGAAGTCTCGAGGGTGGGGGTTGTAGGTTGTAGACATCCCGTAATGGAAATAAAAAACAAGTGGCACAGTCAACAGATGATTATAATAAACCAGAGTTAAAATGGCACACTAGTAGCAAAAGGTTCGCCATCCCTGGTCTAGATAGAGGACGAGACTAATGGTAAAGAAGTATTCAAATTTACATATGAGCACCAGGTTTGGGGCATCATATATCTACTGGTAAGCTAACTAAATCTCCTTCCCAAATTGCAAACAGCTCTAACATTTGCCACAATTTCTCTCCCTTGACTATGAACTACTTCATTCTTGCCATCAGAAGTGGACAATGTGATAGACGACAAACAGATTCTTTTAACATGCATTTACGCCGCCGTCACATTAGCTTTTCACACCAAACAAGGATGACAAGCGAGAGATACTGCAGATACTGCGGCATATACAATTTACAGGAAAAGGATTCCTACGCATGCCCCAGGTAAGACAGTGTTGGCAGACTAACAATTCCTAACAAAAGAGCACACAGCAGACAAGTCAGAATGCTCGCCACAGGGAACTTTACTTCGTGAATGTTTCTTGTGGAATACGCATAGCGCATTATCTGGCAGCACTGCATGAAAACTAACTTCTACTTGTTTGTGCTCCACAGCGGTGTGAAACGCACATACATCCTTGGAACAAATAACAGCGGATACATGTAAGGCTGGGGGGTAATGGGGAGGCCACCAGTTTCACATATTTCATGAGTCCTCACTTCAAGTTGCCAGGCTATACCATTACCTGAAGAATGTAGGACTAAAGAAATTCAATTAATGACGCAAAATGTCACAGAAAATTTATATAATCCAGATATAATAGAACGCTTAGAAACATCAGGAAGAACCACGCTGCATTCGCCTGCTTCCACAGCTCATCTTTGGCAGTTGGCATTCGCTCACAGTGCGCACCTGTCGTTTCACCATATCCCACACATTTTCGATTGGTGATATAAGTCCGGTGATTGGGCGGGCAAGGACAACGGTCTGACATCCTGCGACAACAAGAAGGCACGTGTTCATGCAGCAACATGTGGTGACGCATTGTACTGCTGAAATATGGAGTTTGGGGTGTCGTGCAGAAAGGGAATGGCTACAGGTCGCAGGACATGATTCACGTAGGTCAAACTGGTGACAGTGCTCTGGACATGCACCTATTATGATTTGTGGTTGTACCCAATAGCACCCCACACCAGAAGACCTTAAGCTGGTGCTGTATGTCTTGTGTGAATGCAGTCAATGTGAAGCCTCCCCCCCACCCCCCGAGTCTAAACAAAATGCGGCCATCATTTTCAAACAAACAGAACTTGAATTCACCCGAAAACACTATCTGCTGCCATTCCAGACCCCACTGGCGTCGTTCCATACACCACTGCAGTCTAGCACGTTTATGCACATTAATCAAAGGTAGGCGGAAAAGTGGACGACGTGCCAGTAATCTAGACCATAATAAACTACGACGGATTTGCTCCTGATGGTGTACGATGTGTTAGTCCGTTCCACTGTTGTGCCAGAGCCAATGAGGACGCAGATATGTCCTGCGCTGCCATTCGGATCTTCTCAAGGGATGGTCTGGGTGGTGCAACTAGACCCATCTCCTCATATTCTACGGCCTACTGTGAACCTTTCTGTACACACCCATGGCACTGCCGACACACTTCGCCCCCACACGAGTGGCAATTTCCAGATGGATGCACACGTTCTCTCATTCCAATAATGCGCCCTCTTTCAAACTCGCTCATTTGACGGTCAGTTCTTGCTAACGTCTGCGATGAATCCTGCAATTCTGCTCAACTCGCACTCATCCATTCCTTCGGTTTCCAGCGACGAGAGCCGCAGGCACATTTTACCAGTAGGTCGTGGTGTGCCAAGATATCGATGTGGACCTAGAACCTGAGGGTCAACATGGTTGAAATGCTAATTTCTTCAGAACATACTATACACATATCCTGTGAATATGAACTTCCTATCTCTAGTCTTTCAAGGTGGTTTTTATGAACACAAGTATAGATCCTCAACACATGCTCAATGATAAAACTGAAAATTAACATCTGAAAATTTTAAATTTTACTAGGAACTGTATTCCTGACATCACCCACATACACTGCCAATTTTTTTTATCTAAACTCCATGAAATAAGGAATGTAGAACACTGAAATTTCGGTAATATATTTGTCGAGGTAACATTTAATTGATTAAAGGTACAAGACTACAGGTTAATATCCACACGAGAGAAGCCATCGCAAATGTGCAATGCTGGTCCATTAATAACCAGTGTAATCACCTGACTTGAATGCAGGCATGCAAACGTGCATGCATTGTGTCATACAGGTGCCGGTTGTCACCTTATGGGATGGAGTTCCATGCCTGTTGCACTTGGTCAATAAAGGGACGGTTAATCCCAGTTGTGGATGACGCTGGAGTTGTCATCCAATGATGTTCCATGCGTGCTGGACTGGTGACATCAGGGGATTGAGCAGGCCAAGGCAACATGTCAACACTCTGTAGAGCACGTTGGGTTACAACAGCAGCACGAGAGCTTGCATTATCCTGTTGGAAAACACCCCCCGGAAATGCTGTTCATGAATGGCAGCACAACAGGTCAAATCACCACATGGACGTACACATATGCAGTCAGAGTGTGTGGAATAACCATGAGAGTGCTCCTACTGTCATAGCAAATTGCTCCACAGACCAGAACTCCCAGTGTAGGTCCAGTGTGACTACTCCGCAGACAGGTGGAATACAGGCACTCACCTGGCCTCCTCCTAACCAACACACAACCATCACCGGAACCAAGGCAGAACCGGCTTTCAAAAGAAAACACAATGGACCTCCACTCAATCCTCTAATGCGTTCTCTCTTGACACCACTTAAGTCGTAGACGGCGGCGCTTTCGAGTAAGTGGAATGCACGCTGCAGGGGGTCTGGCTCAGAGTTGTCCTTCAAGTAACAATTTTGAACACTTCATTGCATCTCTGTCGTGCCAACTGCCGCTCGAATCGCTGCTGCAGTTGTAGTCTGGTGCGCCACAGCCATAAGCCGGTCCTCCCTCTTGGTCGTGCCACGCGGACATACAGTCAGGTCTTCTTGCGAGCGTACCTTCTCGTGGCCACTGCTGCCAGCATGCATGCACAGTGCAGCCAGCCAAGCAGTTCTGCAACAGCGCAGAATGAAAATCCGCCTTCACATACCTCTAGTATAAGGCCTCGTTCAACGCAGTGAGCTGTTGATACTCTCCTTTTCATTGTCACAAAGGCATTCTTGACCCACTCACAGTCCAATCCAATCTAACAGGTAACTAACGCTCTCGCACAGAACAGTCCATATTTAAAGCAAACCTGATGTACAACGCCATGGGGCTGCTACTAGCGACATGCTAATGCGATTTGCGGGAAATTTTAATCAAAGTCATCTCTCAGATGTATAAATATGTCTACCAACGTTCGTTGATCTATAACAAACCCTTCTTGGTGTTGGGATATATTTCTGTCAGTGTGCAATCGACCAAACATTGATATTTATAACAATAATAACATCAACAAAATAATAATAATAATAATAATAATAATAGTCCTAGGAATCAACCTGGAAGAAGCCCTTATGGCACCGGGCAAATGGGAGTGAAATGCATCGTTGCACGTCATCTGCATCTGTAACATATTGGATTCAGCAAGAGAATCTTAGCCTCTTTCACTCCGACTCCGGCACATAACCTACAAGAGGTGACCCTATTAAGCCGAGCAACCCAGTGGAAGGTTGGGTAACCAATCCCAGCGGCAAAATGGGTCGGTGAACTGATCAGTACTGGGGGCTCCAAGGCTCACAACATTGGCAGTACCTTGGTCGGTGTGAAATATCACCGGCCTTCAACTGTGAAAAGCATGGAGGAAAATTCAGTAGAAGCAACTGCCCCAGGTGGTAAGGGACCCACGGTGCACGCATGCAGGACTTCGTTTTCTGGGGAGTCTTTACCAACATGCTTGGAGGTAATACCAATATCGTTGACTCGTTATTGGACATTATGAATTTTAAAACTCACTCTTTCCTGGTTACCAGCGTTTCGCCCCAGTGGGCTAAGTTGGGCTCATCAGTTGGTAAATAGCACATCTACCAAGACGCATGGCTAGCACATACCGTGGAGGCCACTGCATAGACTATTTGGAGCCACCAGCAGTGCCAATACACTATGAGAGACTTTGTCCTGGCAACCAGGAATGAGTTCGCTGGAAAATTTATATAACATCCAATAACGAACCAACTACATTGCTATTATAAATTTTCTCATACGGAACAAATATTTCAGGTTCCCTTTGGGAATCAACATCTTTATCATGCTTGGAGTTATCGGAGACTCCTAAAAAAAGATCAGACACGAACGCCGGAACTTCTTCGCAACATTCACGGTGAACTCCCTTCAAAAGTCTGTAAATTGAAACAACTGACACCCTGCAACATTATCAAATACTGATCAAAACATTCAAGAAACAAGGTTCAGAGTTGAAGAAGCCTTTGAATACCAAGGGTATAGGATCTTCAAAGGTAAAGTCGAGAAACGTGCATGACAGTCTATCCCCCACCTCAGTACAGGATTTGTGGTCAGCAAGAAGATTTAGAGTGGCACCAACTTGACATACCCCAACAGTCAAATCCCAATCCATTCTTTTTGAATTACAAATAAAATCTACACCATAGTGAACGTCCATGCACCAATTAATCAAGCTAACAGGACAGACCCATAAGGAACAGAAATATTCTGGGAAGAGCTTGAAGATATTCTGTCCAAGATTCCCAAATATCACACAATCTTTCTCAGAGACTTCAATGCTCAGCTCGAAAAAGAAGAGAAGTTCAAGAGCATTATTGGAGACTACTCAAACCACAGGAGAACAAACCACAATGGAGAAAGGCTGATAGAGCTGTGCAAGGCGTTCAACCTAGTTGTGAAGCCAATCACTTTCAAACGCCTTCCTAAGAAACAGAAAACATGGACACATCCCCAAATCCCCATCTCGGCGAATTCCAAATTGACCACGTTGCTATTTCTCATAAATCTCGGACAGAAATCCAGATTGTAAAAGTCTTAAGAAGCACAAATCTTGAAACTGATCATCTCTCAAAGATAAAAATGAAGCTTATTCCAAGATCCACCAACAGATTTCAGAGAAGAAAGATCAACAGGTTTGATGTGGATAAATTAAGGACTGAAAGAGAATTAAATCAGAAACTTGAATCACCTGAGCCACAGATCTGAGAACTCAAAAAAGCCATAGTTGAAACGGCAAAAGAAACCACCCCACTGCCAAAATCAAGGAAGCATTCTTGGTGGACCAATGAATACGACAATGCCATAAACCAAAGGAGACTTGCCTGGCTGCGATGGAACAAACGGAAGAACAAAGAAAATAAAGCGAGATTCCTGATCGCGAGAAAGAAGACTAACAAAACCGTACGTAAGATGAAACAAGCATTCCACAAAAATCATCTGGCACAGATAGACCAAGATTTCAAAAAGAACACCACTCGCGACTTCTACAAAACCTTCACGCAAAATTTCAGTAAATACACACCACCCAGTCTTCAGGAATTCTGATGGGAAAGTTGCTTACAGTGACAAAGACAACTGTAAGATCCTGGAAAAATACTTTTGAGTTCCTCAACTGTGAGGCTCCAATATAAAAATTTTCTTTTCAAGAAAATATGCCCGCTAATCTGGACTCAAGTCCACCAACCAGAGAAGAAATCAGGCAGATCATTCAATTACTTACAAACAAAGCACCAGGTGAAGACTCAATAGTTGCTGAGCTCTGGAAGTATGCAGGTGATATATCAGTTGACAAGCTTCCAGATATCATCTGGGAGATTTGGGAAACAAATTGACAAGTGACTGGACATAAGCCCTAATAAAACCCCTTCGCAAGAAAGGTGACAAAGTGGACGTAAACAACTATCATGGCATATCACTCCTCTCAATAACTCACAAGATTCTCGCGAAAGCACTTCAAGAGCTGAAGCACAGCTAGATCAGCAAATGGGAGAATACGAAGGAGGTTTCAGGAATGGGTGATCCGGTGTTGAGCAAGTCATGAATCTAAAATCAATTCTATCATACATGAAACTGAGAAGTAAAAAATTTGTAGTGACCTTCGTTGACTTCAAGAAGGTTTATGACTCGCTGGATCAAAGTACCATGATCCAGGTTCTAAAGGAATTGGGTTTAGATAATAAGAGAAGAACAATCATTCTGAAAACCATGTTGGACATGATCTCCAAAGTGAAATTTAGGGGAGAGTTTCCCCGAGTCCTTCGAAAGACGAACAGGGTTAAGGCAGGGAAAAGGGCTCCCGCCTCTGCTATTCAATTATGTCCTCATGAGAAAATTATTCGCGAGTAGTGTAAAGAATTACGTAAGGAAATTGTGGAGAATCCCTTGCGATGAATAACAAAGGCCTGAAAGAACGACTGGAAGCCAAAGAGAGGAAGATTTTAAGAACGATATTGGGCCCAGTCAAAGAACAAGGAGAGTACAAAAGACGACACGACGAACTGTATCTACAGGTGAAGAAGTAATGGACATCACACACAAAGGAAAATCTTTATGGCCACTTGACTCGAATGAGCTCCAGAAGATTGTCCAATTGAATCTGTACCTACCTTGCGGGAAAGAAAACCAAAGGGATCTGGTTTATACAGGTGGAAAAGGACCTACAAGAACTGGGGATCTCACATGAGGATATCTTGGAACGTGACTCTGAAGAAGAAACTTGGGAAAGTACAGAGTTTTCAGCCAAAACCCAAAATGACAACCGGCAAGAACTGGACCTAAGATCAGAGGTATGCTCACCGAAGAAGAATGCGGGAACACTGGCCAAATATGAAAGATAGGAGAAAGCAATTTGAAATAGCGTGGCCCATAGAAGACCGAAACGAGAATAATAATAATAATAATAATAATAATAATAATAATAATAATAATAATAATAATAATAATAATAATAACAACAATAACAATAATAATAATACGGCCTTGCCTACCATGTGCGGACATATTAATTTGATGCCACCTGGCTGTATGCTCATCAATTTCAACGTTCTGTTTTATTCTAAGCCTACTAGATGGCAGACAGAGTAAACCAAAACTCTCTTGAGCATCTGTGGCTGAGATTTAATTAATTTTGTCGGGTTAATACCAAATATGTCACCAGAGATCTTTTACATGCTGGAACAATGTACAACATTGAGCGTCGAATGGACCTTTTTTCCGCCCTTCAAAAATCTGACTACCTCTGCCGGGCTTGAACTCTATATCTCGGGTTCCGCAGGCTGACACTCTACTAGTTATCTACAGAGGCAGCTATAAATTAATAAAGCACATCTCTCCTAGTCTAAAACGAAACAGCATATTCTTTAAAATGTGTATCAAGTAGAGCAACAATTAAATGTAGTCATTTCACCACCTGGCGATTAAGGTGGTAGTGATTTTATTTTAAGAGGAAATACAACTAGGCAACGATCCGACATTAAAAAAATGAAGATATCAGCAAAATGAAAGGGAAGGGCCACAAAGGGCATGAAAATGAGACTCCCAAGGCCTCAACACCACATACCGTCGGTGTTGGAAAAGAACAAAAGATGACAAAAGGAGGTCAGATAGGATAGATGGAAGCGAAAAACCTGGGACAAGTGGTTGCCAACCAACACTCTGAAGTTTAAGAGCCCCAAAGACCCCTTTAAGTTTCCACTTACAACAGATAAGGGAATTCCTGACAATGGAGCCTAGACTCTGAACGCGTTGTGGAGAACAACATATAATAAAAGTTGTGACTGATAACACGGTCTACATAAATCATAGTTATGTTTAAACATATTTATTTAGCACATGGAAAGGAAAACATGCTTATTAGATACAGGTTAAAAAAAACTATATACATATTTACAAAGTAACTTCACAATTACAAGCCACTGTGGATAAGACATGACAATTCGAGCCCAATATCGAGAGCATCTATCCATGCAAGTGAAGCTGGCATGGCAATGAGGAAGTCTGTCCAGTTCCCACGATAGGCTCGTAAGTTGCACTCGCGCACAATATGTTTGACTGTCTGATCAGGGGCACCACAATCACACTGGGAAGATACAATCTTTCCCCACTTGAATGGGGAGTAGACACTGATTCCACTGGCCAGAACAGATCCTATTCAGTGTACTCGATGTTTTCTTGAAAGTTAAGCCCCTAGGGACTACGAAGGTCGATCAGATATAAATGGGATTTTTGTCCCTGAACATCAACAGTTGGTAGGACTGGCCCCGCGCTTCTGGCATGCTTAGGCAGGACTGTTAGGCATGGGGAGAGAGTGCTGTTAGATATTTCCCACCAATTCACCAGTAACACTCACGATGGTGTAAGAGGCGGCACCAATCCACTGTGTAACGCATAAGTATAAAATTTATTGCTCGTGAAGGAGTTACAGTGGCAGAAATTTGCCAGAGATTGACTGCACAGTTCGGTGATTCTACATTGCCAAGGACGTGTGTGTGTAAGGAGTGGGAGAGAAAAGGGGAGGCAGCTCCAGTGAAAGCCAAGACTCTACTCCAGCTGGCAAGGTTCTTGCAACCGTTTTTTCGATCAGCGAGGCATTTTGCTGATTGATTTTTTGCATGAGCAACGCACAGTCAATACTGCTTACTACTGCAAGCTGTTGAACAAGGCGAGGGTTGCACATAACCGCAAGCCCAGACTTATCGCCCTACAATTTCCATTTGTTCAGACCACTTAAATCAGCTCTAGGAGAGCAACGATTTGAAGATGACGATGGTGTGGAAGACTTTGTGCGCAACTGGCTGTGACACGACCCTGTTCTTTTTACAATGAGGGCATCAAAAAGCTACCCATATGCTAAGCCAAATTAATTTCCAAAGCAGGAAACTATGTGGAATAATAAATTATAATTGCCTTGTATTTTTCAATAAACGAACTTAAATAAAAAATAAAATCCTGTTTATATTTGATCTCCCCCCCTCGTAAAATCTTTCTTGACTGTGAATAGTGGTCAGTGTTGAGGGTCAGTTTTTGATGTCCAATTTTCCACTGTGCAGTGGGGCAAAAACTGCTTGCAGATAGTGTACCGGGTGGTACACCTCTACGACGCAAGTTCAAATCTTGCTCTAATTGAAACTTCTCTACTGAAGAAACCCAGAACTTTAACAACTGAACTAACTCTACAGTTTATCAGAAGATGTCACCGAGTGTTTTTGATTTGCTTTTGTTTTTCATTGATCAAGAAGTGTGGACATTCTCTAACAGATGTGTCTACCAAAAACTATGATAACGCACTCTGGTGTAAAGGAATGAACCTTCTTGGAGAAATGTTGTATTCATAAGTTTTGTCTTTACTAAATTTTGTTCTGTGGTTTGTGGGTTGGCAACATTAATCCTTTCTTTCCACCTGTTTTGAATTTAGCCAATCAGTAATTTCTGTAATTAATTTTCCTTCAATCATAGCTTTCTTCTTCAAACTTCCATGTGTAATTCTTAGTCAACCAATAAAAATTGAGTGGGTGTGTCTACTCATTCCTGAAAGGTCTCGAATTTTCCACGAGGGTATAAAAACTGCTGATTTTCTTGTCTCCGGGCCACTCTTATAACATCTTTCCCACAAGAGAACATTGGCAATGGTAAAGTCGCTGATCGCGATGAAACTTAGAAAACACATTGAGGTACATGTAAAAACAATGCCAGCATCAATTTTAGACGCCAACATTCATTAGCGCGTTAACTAAGGGGCCTAAAAGTTGCGACATTTCAAGTTCCGCGCGATCAGCGATGAATACCTGCTGGCCAATGCTAAGCCGGCACACACGCTTCCCGTCTGGAGACGCACCCTCTGCACCGCCTTCCCCACTCCAATTGGTTCTCCCCGGCACGTTCCCCTTCTCCTCGCGTTTGCCGGCCGCTTGGCTGTTGAACAAGACCGGCACTATATTTTGCTTCTTTACGTACTATAATTATTGAAATTCTTTAAATCACGTTCCGTTTCACACATAATGATGATAAATAACCTAAACTTATTTACTCACATTTTATTCAAATTTTATATTTTCATTCCTGCTAATTCCGGTAAGTTGTCAATTCGTGACTACAACCCCGAGTTAAGCACCATCGGGCGTGGACAAACGTGGGATAAGGTACCGCATCCGACCCAGGCTTAAATTATTATTTACGTCTGAAACACCTTGAAGCTGTCGGTAATGTCATTTAGAGTGGACATACATATGAAATTAATTGAAATATATCACCCACCTTTAAACAACGTTAAATATCCTTTTAATTTAAAGAAATTACGTGCCCGGGTAGAGGATCTCAATGAATGTAATGAGATTTTGTACCTCGGGATATCAAAATCTGGTTACAGGTCCAAACCTTTTCATGTCCACTCCCCTACCCCCATTTTGTGTACGCTATCAGGTGTGCCGTAACAAAACGAAATCGCAAACAACAGCAATTATAAACTCCGAGTTAGAAACTGCTGGTATTTTCCGTATTGCGTACTCTGGTATAAGGAATCTGGATAGAATGTTTTTATTTGTGCTTGTATTGAACGATTTATTTATTTATTTATTTATTTATTTATAGCAGTGAAAGGCACAACACATTGCAATTGCAGCAATGGTTGTCGAACATAAGGTAAAAAGTTACAATAAGTTTAATACGTTCTACATACTCGTGTTCAAACTTATTGTAACTTTTTACTTTTTACCTTGACTACAGATATTCTAATTTCATGCTACTGTATACATTTCCATCCCCTACAATAACAACTTATGATTTGTCTAATGGCTGGAAACTAATCGTGTACTAGCTGATGATGGCCGTTAAGAGCCAAAACCGGTACTAGTGTAATCTATTTAAAATAAATTGTGTATTGATTGGTGGAAAAACACATTTCTTATCTATACTTTACATAGACCTTTGTCAGTTATAGCGCAAAAGTACGGGAAAGTAGGACTACAGGTCTGCCTGTGATTACGGTATATCTACTGCATATATAAATGCACATCTTTATTTATTTTCCAAGACTTTTCTTATTACGTCAATCATTCCATGTCATACTCATATCAAAGTTGTCTATGCATTTAATTGATTTATGCGGTTTTGCCTGAAGCCCGCTTGCTCTACTAGAATGTGTGCATCAATAGTAGAACTGATCCTGTTGTCAACAAGTCTTTCTAGAAGTCTGTAGCAGCAGCTAAGCAGAGCAACTGGTCTGTCCCAGACTTTAAGATGGCAAGAACTTTCGTCTTCTTGAAACGTTTTGGAAGGATACCGGTTTGCAATATCTGTTTGAAGAAACAAGATAACCATCTCCTAGTTTTTTGTCCTGCATTTATAAGGAACTCAGGGTGTATGCCATTAAAGCCAGGAGCCTTGCCAACTTTCATAGACTTGATTGCGTCGTTGACTACTTCTAAAGTGAAAGTCTCCGAGTATGAAGAAGATGGAGATGAAGATTAGAGTATTTTCATATTCCTTTTCACTAACCTAGTGTGATCCTTGACCTCTGTAGCCCTAGAAGTTAATACAATATGACTCACAATCTTATATGCTGAGATCTCAGAGTACTCCGTGGTCACTTATGAACTGCCTGCAAGTTTTTCCAGGAGGCTCCAAGCTTTTCTGCTTGAATGACAAAACAAGCCCTTCAACTGTCTCCAGCCACTTCTGTTTCCGTGAGGTATCCAAACTACATAACAGCTTCTCACCAGTTTCATGGTCACCTGTTTCTAGAAATTCATTATAGAGGACATCACTTTCCTCATTCCACCCAGGAACATAATTTTTCTGTAACCCCTTGGAATATCCTTTTTGGCTACTGATGTAACAAGGCCCACAATTATCTGATAGTTACTGCTACTTGCAGGGATCCATCTGATGCATTTGTCTTGTTCAGATGAAAATTTTGCCCAGCCTGCCTTTTGAAAGTTCCACCTGAGATGGAGGATTGATTGAATTAAAGGGATGGAGATACCGGTTTCTATGAGTAGTGGTCCGTATTGACTTCTTGAGAAATCTTCCATCACCATTCTCGAGATGGCAAAGGGATAACTTGCATTATTACTGGTGACAAAGCAGAGGTCGGGATTGTATTCACATTTTCAACTAGCTGATTCGAATGTTCCCCTATCTTCAGCCCATTCAACAAGAGCACTACCACACTCATTTTTGGCATACTTCCAACTTTCATGACGACTTGACGTCTCCAGTGTAGATGGCAGGATTATTAGAAGCTGGGAGAATTGCGGTAGGCCAGGGGAACATTGGTGGTTTGAAGATATTAACTATTGTTAAGTGTTTCTTACCACAACTGTATGGTTGCTGTTATATGTATTACAAGAGAGAAGCCCCACATGATCCAGATTTTTACGAACATAGTTGCTACTCCAAACACACTATCATAGGTCACTCCCAATTACATTGTAGTCATGAATTCTCCCTCTCTTCTCGAGTTCCTCCTAACTGGCTATATGAGCTTCCTGGAGACCCACTAAGTCGATGTTATCCCAGAGTATTCTGGAGAGATATTAACATTAACATCGACTGATGCCTTCAACATTAAGTTGACAGAATTTGATGCCATTTCCCAGTTTCATTATCATGGGGCTCTGGAAAGATAAATCAGTAGCAGTTGAGGTCGAACAGGTGACAAACGCACGTTGATAATCGATGTGATATCGATACATTTACCAGTCGAATTTTGAACACTGCATCTCGTATTATCAGCTACTATCGAAAGTCAAAAAATCCGATTTGATCACAGAAATCTAAACCAAGCGCGGATATTCAAAATCTGTACAATAACGTCGTTCATCCGTACAACCATAAAGCACACTAAAAATCCGTACATTTTACGGAAAATACTTTTGACCACTGAAACGTGAAGGAAGTTTAATGCTATTCAAACTTGTAAATAGGCGTATTCCATAAATAAAAATTAAAAAGCAGGGTTTAGAAGTTATAAGCGTCAATTTTATAATGTCCGAAAATTTCAATGTTTTTCAGTTTCCCCAATTCACCACAGGGTCCTCGAGATAGAAAACTCAGATTCTACTTCACAGATTGCCTACAACCAACATACCAAACTATCATTAACTTCAGAATATTTTCCACGGGGAAAGTACCTGCCTGCTCTACTACAATGAAATTTAAGAACCAATTATTTTAATTGTAAAATGACAAATTATTTGACATGCTGGAGATTATTAACTTAAAAATGATTGGAAAAGATGTGTTTGCAAGTTCCAAGGTACCGTGTTTAGTTTTGCCTAGTGATGAAAGCCAGTTAATGCCTGTATGCTAAAAAACCCCCACACAAAATGAAGTAATTTCCTTGCAAACTTTTGTATTATACCAGCCTCATGTGCAAAAATGGCCAGTGATTTCTTCTTTGAGACTAGTATTCTGTGAAGTAACTGTAACTGTTATGGTAATTTTACCAATTACTAGTTGAAAAACTAATTTACAATTGTAATTGAGTAAAATATTTCTCAGATAACTGTAATTTAGCCCGTTCACATTTTCCTTTTTTTTTTAACTCTTCCCATCGCTGCGTATCAGTGAGACTGTAGTGAATTGTACCATGATATGTCCAGCATTTTAAAAAATTGCACAACTCGAAATAGATCAAGTAAATAAATAAATAAATAAATAAATAAATAAATAAATAAATAAATAAATAAATAAATAAATAATCACAATCAGCCAGCTCTATCAATAACTGATGTGACCTCTTGAAGTCTGAAACATACGTAACTATTTAGGAGTTGCCTCCACTTCCAGTGATCTTGAGCAATGTTTTGCCAATTAACCCCAGCGGTTTTGCAGATGTCTTTGTCCCAGCAATCCAGTGGCCTTCCTCGCGGTCTCAGTTTATCTCTTAGGTTCCATTCAAGAACAACCTTAATCCATCTGTCACCCCTTCTTTGGGCCACATGCCCTGACCATTGCCATTTCAAGGTTGATATTCTCGTTATGTCAACTTTTTTTCTTCTTCTAGTTGCTTTACGTCACACCAACACAGATAGGTCTTATGGCGACGATGAGACAGGAAAGAGCTAGGAGTGGGAAGGAAGCAGCCGTGGCCTTAATTAAGGTACAGCCCCAGCATTTGCCTCGTGTGAAAATGGGAAACCACAGAAAACCATTTTCAGGGCTGCCGACAGTGGGGTTCGAACCTACTATCTCCCGAATACTGGATACTGGCCGCACTTAAGCGACTGCAGCTATCGAGCTCGTCAACGACATTTGTGACTGCTCGTATGTCATGGGCTCTCTTTCTCTCTCTTCTGGTAAACCCAAGCAGAGACCTCTCCATTCCTCTCTGGACAGTTCTTAGTTTCCATTTAGTGAACTCATTCGCTTGTCCAGGTCTCACAGGCATAGGTCATGAACTTGCTTCTTTAGGTTTACCGATATGTTGGATTTGAAGACTGTTGAATAATGTCCAAATGCCTGTTCAGAAAATTTCATGACATATCTCCTTTCATGTTGATTTGTTGGCCAAGGTAGATGTATTCACCAACATTTTCAATAGGTATTCCCTCTATCACTACAAGTTGCCCACTTGTTATGCATGACCTTTGTTTTAAACAGATTAATCTTGAGGCCTACCAGCTGACAAACTAGTACAAGACCGCGTACTTGTGATTGTAGTTCTTCCTTATCGTTAGCCAACAATACTATATCATCCGCAAATCTTAAGTGATTCAGCTTCCTCACACTGTTTCTGATGCCTCTATCTTTCCATTGAATTTTTGACATTGCCATTTCTACGACTGTGAGATGGGTTCACCTTGTTTTACACCACGCTGAATGGGAAAAATCTTCAGTTGTTTCAATGACACTAACAAAGGCAGAAGATGATTCGTATATGCCCTTAAGTATGTTGATGTAGGCTGCTTCTACTCCCTGTTCAGCTACTGCCAAAAGGACAGATGAGTGGCTAACAGAATCAAATGCCTTTTCAAAATCAACGAATGCTAAGCTGAGGGGCAGTAGGTTCATTCATTTGGCTGATTACTTCCCACAGAGCAAG
Source organism: Anabrus simplex (assembly GCF_040414725.1). Taxonomy (NCBI): domain Eukaryota; kingdom Metazoa; phylum Arthropoda; class Insecta; order Orthoptera; family Tettigoniidae; genus Anabrus; species Anabrus simplex. The sequence continues at coordinate 240,484,501 of NC_090269.1, forward strand.
TATGTGGTCAATGGCGCTGAAGCCACTGCGGAAACCCGCCTGTTCGATGGGTTGGGCTAAGTCAAGAGTTGAGCCGATTCTATCAGTCAGGACCTTGGTAAAGAACTTGTACAGGACGGCCAATAGGCTTGTAGGACGATAATTCAGTATGTTGTGGATACTACCCTTTTTCGTGAAGTAGGATGATCTTTGCTTTGTTCCAAGATGAATCCATGAAAAAAATGGTTACATTATGTTATGATATAGTAACTAGACACCACCGATTGGATTCTGTAACACACTGCTCACTAGTCTCGTCTCTCTGTTCAAGTGCACGTGCAGTTTAGTAAAAATGGCCCAGATGGTCATCAATGCTTTACAGGAGCAAGTTTCAAAAGGAAACTGAACTTTCTCCCCCCTCATTTTCATTCAACTTACCGATATATACCCATTGTAAATTGTAGTATTAAGGCATCTGAATTATTTAAGGTACGTGTGAATTTGTATATGATGGTGCTGTAATGTAAAGCTAGTAGTAGGCTCAATCTATTTTGTAAATCGCTGTGTTAAGCACTGGAAATCCATAAATTGTGTAATTTGTATAATGTTGCTGGATTTAGAATTAGTGGTATTTCTTGTAATTCTTTTTTTTTTTTTTTTTTTTTTTTTTTCATGGAAAAGCTCATTGTATTGTTGTTGGGTAATTATGTTTTAACTTTATTATCACATTACTGTAAGAGATCACTGCTACTCCGATATGTCCCAACTGAAATGCATTTGTTAATAATAAACTATATATAATCTATGGCTGAGTCTGGTACAATTTGAAGGTTACTTATTAGTCAGCATTTCAACAAACTTAGTTATGAGTAAGTTTCTAAAGCAAAAACTTACATCAGCATACATCAAAAGTAGGCTGATTAGTTGCGCTTTACAAAAAGGGCTAATATGCATTTACTACAGTCACCAAACAGATTAGGCAAAGATACAGCACAAAAGCCCCAAAGGGCCATAGCCTACCAAGTGACCACTGCTCAGCCCTAAGGCCTGCAGATTACAAAGTGCCGTGTGGTTAGCACGACTCATCCTCTCTGCCACTATTCTTGGCTTTCTCGTCACCCTGTAGGTGGGGTAGAATAACACCCACCTTATCCCCCGACTGTCATAACAGCCGACTAATAGGCGCCCCAGGCGCTCTGAACTTAGAAGAGGAGCTGTTACATATAAAATTAAAGGTTTTAGTTCAACAATTCCACCTTTTCAATACAAAAGTTTTGTAGTGCGGTTTACATTACAAATAAAACATTTGGTACTAGTTTCGACCTAAGGTCAATGTCATCATCAGCCAACAACACACAAATTGCACAATATATCAAACAGTCCATAAACAACGTACATATGCTGCAAAAACATTGTGGTTTTATGCTATGAAGTTAAGAGTTGAAGATGAAACAGTCACAATGATGATAAAAGTTTTGAATTATGCATAAATTCCATTAAAATAAGGCAATTAGCTGCCGTTCAAGGATGATTCAAGTTTATCAATCTGGATGCCGAAGATTCTCCAATCTCCTCGCTACAAAGTTCGGACAGCTGTAAGTCATCATATGGTAGCAGTGGCATTTACAAAACAATTTTTGCACACGCAGTGACTGATGTAGAAACATTGTACACTGATGTCTTTAAAGGAGTTTCTAAATTATTTCTATGAAGTAGGTGGAGAAGATTTTATTATTTTTATTATTTATATTTATATTTACTATTCAATCGGCCCCCTTTTTCAACAGCTTTTTTTTTTTTTTTAATCAGTTCACTTGTTTCCACATTGAACAGCGAATCTCACAAAGGGGGTGACAAGAGCAACTTGAATAACCACAGACCGGTAAGTTAGATGTCAATCGTATGCAAACAAATGGAGCAATTAATAGTAGATTATTTGAGGTTAAAATGGGACTCTCTTGGAATGATATTTAAGGGGCAGCATGGTTTTAGGGCAGGTTTCTCCTGCGAAAGTCAGCTCTGTTCGGTATGTCAAGCAATATAGGATAAGCTCGACAGTGGGTCAAGGATTGATGCAATAGTAATTGATTTTGCTAAGACATTCCATCTTGTGCCACATGACATCCTCCTTAACAAGTTAGCATGTACGGGCATTAACATCAGAGTTGTGAAATGGATACGAGAAATCCTCAATGGAAGAAGTCCAAGGGTGCGTGTGGGAGAAACTATCTTCTCCAATAAGCGTTATGTCTGGTGAGGCTCAGAGTAGCGTTATAGGGCCAGTTCTTTTTATACTTTTCATGAATGATATGCCTGATTCGATAAAATTGGAAGTGCGCCTATTTGCCGGCGATTGCGTCATATATCGGGAGATTACCTGATTACCTGATTCAAGAACTGGAAAAAATCCAAAGAAAAGCAGCTCGATTTGTTCTGGACGATTTCCGACAAAAGAGTAGCGTTACAAAAATGTTGCAATGTTTGGGTTGAGAAGAATTGAGAGAAAGAAGAAGAGCTGCTCGACTAAGTGGTATGTTCCGAGCTGTCGGCGGAGAGATGGCGTGGAATGACATTAGTAAACGAATAAGTTTGAATGGCGTTTATAAAAGTAGGAAAGATCACAATATGCAGATAAAGTTGGAATTCAAGGGGACAAACTGGGGCAAATATTCATTTATAGGAAGGGGAGTTAGGGATTGGAATAACTTACCAAGGGAGATGTTCAATAAATTTCCAATTTCTTTGAAATCATTTAGGAAAAGGCTAGGGAATCTGCCACCTGGGCGACTGCCCTAAATGCAGACCAGTATTGATTGATTGAGATAGAGGAGGACGAACTATTGCTTCAGCAGGATTTAGATACGATTGAAAAATGGGCGCGTGAAAATCAAATGAAAATCCACAACGGAAAAAGCAAGAAATTTTGTTTCAGTAGAAAGAAAATGACAGGGAAGAGGGATTATGAAATTTGAGAGGAAAATGTTGAAATTGAAAGTTGTAAGTACTTAGGTGTTACTATCCGTAAAGACAAACTGGTAACAGCAAGTGGAAAATGTAGTTCAGAAATCCTGGAGATCGTTACATTTTATTATGCGGAATCTCAAGAAAGCTAATCCTCGTGCCAGGAGTAAAGTTTATAAATGCTTGGTAAGACATTCTCAAATATGGATCTGCGTGTTTGGGTCCGTACAGGGTCGATTTACTAAATTCCCTAGAAAAAGTTTGAAGAAGAGTGTATTGTTGTAGTGTTACTTGTAAAATTATCATTTAACCATAAAATTAGGGCCAGAAACCAGCATACAGGCATGGGCACGTTTTCCTTTGTTAACATGGACCATAAGGGAATGGAATACCTGCAGCAGTCTTTGATAGATTCCCTTCCAGTGTCAAGTCATTTAAGAAGACCATTAGTGCTAGTGTAAAGTGAAAAGTAAAGGTTGTAAAATACGGACACTGAATTTGTGATTTTCTGCTTGGTTTAGATTGTGAAACAAGAAATTTTTCTTGTAATATCCTCTATCCAGGGAATTGCTTGTTGTACTCAAGCTGTTGTTGTTGATTGGTAATTACCAATTTTTTTAAAACTTTATTATGACTAGTGATAAGCTAGTAGTATGCTCAACCTATAGTATTGTAAGCCGTATTCTTAAGCACTGGAAATACTAGTTGTGTGTGAACTTGTATATAATTACACTGGATTTAGAAAGTTAAACTAGTAGTATTTCTTACTTGTCGCACTCTTGTTGTTGTTGTTGTAGGGTAATTATGGTTTAACTTCACTTAATTATCACTTATAATGTTAAGCTAGTAGCAAAGTCAACCTATAGCATTCCTGCCAACTTTCAAAAAGAGAAATCCGGAAGATCCGTAAGCGGAAAATTACTGTATTAACAGGCGCACGTGTAACAGCCTTGAGACATAATGAAAAAGGACGGCGGGGGGGAGGAGGATTATCAAAAATACTAATACAACTCAAATACAGTAGAACCTCAATGCATCGTTCCCGGAACTGTAATTTTCCCGTGTTCGTTGAATTTATTTAGTCCCAAAAATGTTCCATATGAACCAATGTTAAAATTTCCCCGCAACCATCGTTACTCGAACCATCGTTTAATCGCATCAATCGTCGAAAAATTATTTGTCCTCCGTCACAATTTTCCCGCATTGATTGATCATATGTCAGAAAAATATACGCAACATTTTTTTGAATTTGGAGGGACTGCTGGATAATACTCTTAGCAAATAATGGCGGCAACCCGTTGCGAGAATGTAGGAGCGACTCCGAGTTGCTAGTCTTGAACAAGGTTCTTGTAGGCTGGAGTGCTGTGCGCCTGCCCCCTGAAAAAAGACTCTAGGTTTTACTGTATGTTGGTTTTTTTTTTTTTTTTCTTTTCTTTTCTTTTCTCCTATTTGCTGTACGTTGCACCGACACAGATAGGTCTCATGGCGACAATGGGATAAGAAAGGCCTAGGAATTGGAAGGAAGTGGCCATGGCCTTAATTAAGGCACAGCCCCAGCATTTGCCTGGTGTGAAAATGGGAAACCATGGAAAACCAACTTCAGGGCTGCCAACAGTGGGGCTCGAACCCACTATCTCCCGATTACCGGATACTCGCCTCACTTAAGTGACTGCAGCTATCGAGCTCGGTACTGTATATGTTCTGATCAACCCTGAAATTAAATACACGAAGTTACATCTTGATGAGAGCTCGTCTATTTTCACTTTACACTGGGAACACTTTCCATGATCGTATAAAACAAGGAAATAAACAGAATATGCCTCACGAAAAGACTGATAATATAGTTTCTTAGTAACTCATTACGAACACCACTAAAAATACCAAATCACTTAGAAATTTGTCACAATTCCACGAGTTTCAGAACTTCCGCCAAAGTTACGCACGCACACAAACAAAGCCTGTCAGCTGCTACAAAGCACGACGCTGTTACCAAAGGTGTTTTATATAAATTCACAGTCTGCTACTTTTCACGGCTTTTCTTCAAAATCGCAGCCTGCTACTTGTTTGGGAACATCTGATTGAATGAAGTACCAGTTGACGTTGAACAGGTGACAAAAGCACGGTGATAATCAATAATGCGATTATCAATACATTTAACAGTCGAATTTCGAACACTGCATCACATATTACCAGCTACTATCGAAAGTCAAACAAATCCAATTTGACCACAGAAAGCGAAACCAAGCGCGGATATTCAAAATCTGTACAATAACGTTGTTCATCCATACAACTGTAAAGCACACTCAAAATCTGTACATTTTACAACAAAAAAAACGGAATACCTGGCAGGTATGCTATAGTATTGCAAGCCGTAGTGTTAAGCACTGGAAATACTAAAGTTGTGGGAATGTGTATACGATTATGCTGGATTTAGAATGTTAAACTAGTAGCAATTCTTGTAATCTTTTCTTTCCACTGATTTGCTTGTTGTACTCTTGTTTGCTTGTTTGCTGTTGGATAATTGCGTTAACTTTATAATTACATTACTGTTAAGTGACCATTGCCACCAGGATACTCCCATTTGCAATGTATTTTTTATATTAGAATAATAATAATAATAATAATAAAAAATAAATATAAAAATCTTGGTATAGGTAAAAATATGAAAATCATCCCTCATATTTAATTTCAACAGTAAACTCAACCACCACTCTTACCTGGAAAAGTAGTATTCCAGCTGAGAAGAAAGCATCTGTTTCAGTTGATCCAGGGGGATGCCAGCGTCTGACCCAGGACTTGGGTCCGCAAGCGATCCCCCTGGTGGTGAGCTGGCTTGCACGTACGTCTCCAGTGATTCCGTTAGGCCATTCAATGAGCTGCAAACAATACAAGCATTCCAATGAATATTTAAAAAAAAAAACTAACTACACAGACAAACTGAATACATAACACACAATTTGCACTTTACTATAATGGCCTGTGAAAAGTTACATCCTTTCCTGATTCCTGCACGGGAGGTGCCATATCCTAGCCATCAAAGTAGTCGGAGGTACCACGTTCAGGATGAACGTCTGATACAAATCAACATCATAACTATCCTAAAAAATTTTTACAGGATACTATCCATGATTACTAGTCTAGAGTTCTGTATGAACACCAACTGAACCTCGCGATTTGGGCCAATGACCTAGCTGTTAAGCCCCTTTAAACAACAAAATGAAACTCAATATCACACAGCGATTCTTTCTAATCAATGCACAATTTGTGTGCTCCATTACTATTTTATTAATTCATGCCATTAACATCCTCTGTCAATTCATCGCTCCACTTGTTCAGCCACTTCCTTCGTTCTTCTGTAACAGCATGCCTTGCTTCTCGGTTTTTTAGCTACTCTATATAATTCCTCGTTACGGTCAGTCCAGTCTCTCAAATATTTTCTGAACATGTTCTTGTTTAGGACAGCAGTTCTTGTTCTGTCATTCCAGAATGAACTTTCCTTCCATTTTCTTGTGCCACTGGTTCATCCACATCCTTTTCAGTTATCGTTACTACATTTTCTTTCAGATCTTTCCAGTCCTTGTAAATATTTTTTTCAATCAGTTTTAGATAGTTCTGTTTTTATGTTGTCTTGGAACTATTATTCTATTATCGTCCTTCAGCTTCCGTGTCTTTAGTTTATTTTCCTGTGTATTTACTTCTTTTAGCTTACTGACCTTGAGGCATTCACTGTGGAGTCTATGATCGCTTTCCAAAGAGACTCTATGGATCACTTTTACATACAACAATCTATATTGCAGTCCTTTCTCCATTAAAAAATAGTCTAAGGGGTTCACTTTTTCCATGATATGCAGTGGCCCCCACTGTATGCACTAGCCAGTGTCTTGGTAGGTGTGCTACGTACTAACTGATGAGCCCAGCCTAGCACACGAGGGCGAAACTCTGACAACCAGGAATGAGTAAGGTGGAAAACTTATGTCCAATAACGGACCACTATATTGGTATCACTTTTTCCATCCGATCCATACCTTGTGAGCTTATGGCTTTTTGATACCTTTGAGTTCATTACTACAAAACTGTTCCACAAGCAGAGATTAAAGGGTCTAGTATCTTCTAGGTTTCGTGGACCCCATCCAAAAGCTAACAGAATACTTTCACACCCTTCTCTCAGTCCCTACTTGAATATTCAAATCACCTATGATAATTGTACCTTCTCTCCTTACTCTATCCTCTATATCCTCATCGAAACTTTTTTCTTATTCTTCACAGCCAATCTCCGGTGCATAGCACTGGATGATCTGGTACAAATCTAATTTTAGTACGATGTAAACAATCCGATAAGAAATATATTTTACTGTATGTCTACCACACTATCTTCCCTTCGATGATCCATAATAACACTAACTCCAATTTTTGTTTGATCTCCACCGACCACCAGTTGTAAATTGCCTGGCCTTAACTGACGAAATGGCACAGATTGCCATGCCATAACTTGACTTGCCAGCTATATATATATATATATATATAGTTAGGACATATAAATAAAAAATAAATAAATAAATAGCAAATTAAACTGAATTCGCCAGTATTGACAGTTAATTTCTAAAGGAAACTTGAGCTGCGAAGCAAGCTTCAGAACTTGTCATGAGAATTTGAAACGCACTGATAAATCGCACATTATTCCTAATTTTAATTTTTAATTCTCCTGCAGTAAGAGGATTATTCTAGTAAACTTTTCATCTGAGAGTTCCACCTGGATAAGAGTTAGAGGTGCTTACAGGTGAATGAGAGGGGAGCAAATAAGCCTTTTAACTAATGACCATTTCAAATTTCCTAGAACTGATGCATAGAGCTACGCGCCGTATCGCCTACCGTACCATCCTGCTGGAAATAGCCATACCTTTTTTGTACTTTAGTCAGTTCAGCAAAAAAATGCTTCGGAATGTTGTGAATACAATGGTCGGAAATCAAAATCAAATCAAATCAAAATCTCTTTATTTGCAAATGAGGTGTCTACCTCGGTGGCAAATGGTACACTAAAATACATTATTGTCAAGCACTAAATATTAAATTAACAAGAAGAAAATTTTTCCTATAATACAATATCATACAATTTACGCTAACAATGTTTTCTATTAAACACACAGCTCGTCCTTAATAAATTTATATTGTTTACAAAATTCTACTTATAATATCTCCTGTACTACTTACAAATATAGTCAACTGATATACAGTATGTGGAATTACTTCTTCAAATGATACTATACAACTGGTATAAGATTAATATTTACATTGCATTTATTTATTTCCTTTTTTTTTTTTTTTTTTTTACCCGTTCTGGATCCTAAGTAGCATAACGACCAGCTGCGTCTTAACCAGAGCCCCTTTTGCCACCACTTTTCAGAGTTCCTGAAGGGCCTTCACAGCTACCGTAGCGGTCCCAGGGCCCTCGAAGTCCCCACTGTACTTCACCCCTACAGGCAGTCCCCTACTTTGGCTGTCCAAACTCCTTAGACCAGGGGATGGAATTAATTTATTCACACACATTTTTTTATTTACAATAACCTGCACTGGTCGAATGCCCTCTAACACTTCATTTATTTTCTCTGTTGCTGTTTATTCTCTTCTTGAATATCTGTACAGATTTTGGAAAAGGATCAAACACTACCCCTGGTAAACTGTTCCACTCCTTCACACCCTTCCCAATGAATGAAAATTTACCCCAATCGCTTCTGCTAAAATTCCTTCTAATTTTATATTTGTGGTCAGTCCTGCCGATATAATTATTTTCCAACTGAAGCCTCTCACGGATATCTCCCCATGCTTCTTCTCCTGTATAGGCTCTATATAATCCTGTAAGTCTAGTTTTCTCCCTTCTCTTACTTAAAGTTTCCCACCCAAGTTCCTTTAACATTTCTGATACACTACTCTTTCTCCTGAAATCCCCTGTTACAAATCTTGCTGCTTTCCTCTGCACACTATCTATTTCTTTTATTAGGTATTCATGGTGAGGATCCCAAACACTGTTTGCATATTCCAATAATGGACGAACCATACTCAAGTAACTTTTTTCTTTTAATTCTTTGTTGCATCCTTTAAGTAGCCTCATTATGACATGTAATGATCTGTATGCTTTCCCAACAATGTCATCAATATGATCCTTCCAGTGCAAATTACTTTCAAATCTCACACCTAAGTATTTGCACTTGCCATCTTTTGGGATAACTACCTCATCCAAAGTATATTCAAATTCAGTTTTAAAGCTCCTGTTTGTAAAAGTTGTAACAGTTGATTTGCCTCCATTAACCTTCATATTATTTTCTTCAACCCATTGTTGGATACTTTCAAGGTCCCTTTGCAATTCTGAACAATCCTCAATGTTATTTATTTCTCTATAAACAATTATGTCATCTGCATACAATCTTATTTTTGATGTTATATTGTTCCCTAAATCATTTGCGTATATTAAGAAAAGTAACGGACCGATTATACTACCCTGTGCAATTCCCTTCCAAACTTTCTCTTCCTGAGATACATTATTTCCTACTTTGACTTTCTGAACCCTTGAATTTAGAAGTGCTTTTATCCAACGTGTAACCCTTACGTCCAATCCTATTCCCTCCAATTTCTTTAATAATATTCCATGTTCCACTCTATCAAAGGCTTTGGAAAGATCTATGGCTATGCAATCTAACTGACCTCCTGAATCCAACTGATCTGATATGTCCTGCTGAAATCCCACCAGTTGTGCCTCACAAGAAAATTTCTTTCTAAATCCATACTGGCTCCTCATGAACCAATTTTTATCATCACATATCCCTCTGATGTACTTCGATATTAAACTCTCCAGAATTTTACAAACTATACTGGTCAGGCTGATTGGTCTGTAGTTCTCTGGTTTCCTTTTATCACCCTTTCCTTTATAAATTGGTATTATTATAGATTCCTTCCATTCCTTTGGTATTACACTATTATTTATGACATAGTCAAAGAGAAATTTTAAATAAGGCACTATGTACCACCCCATTGTCTTTAATACCTCCCCAGTAATTTGATCACTTCCTGCTGCTTTTCCTTGCTGAAGCAGTTGGATTTCTCTGAAAATATCTTCGTTTGTGAATGAGAAGCTTCTTGTTTCCCTCTGTCTCTCTCCCTCTCTATCTTCTGTTTCGGTTTCCAACTCTTGACAATCATCTACTGAATCTCTAAATTCCCTACTAAATAGGTTTGCTTTCTCAGTATCTGTTAAATAGTGTTCACCCCCTTCTCCCACCATTGTAGGAATTTGGATTCCTTTTCCTTTTTGATTCTTGATATATGAATACAGCTTTTTCCATTTCCCTTTGTGGTCATTACCCTCTTGAAGTATGCCATTCATATAATTCTCTTTTGCTTCCTTTTTCACTCTATTCAGTTCCCTCATTAGCTGTTTTCTAGTTTCTCTACTCTCCCTACCCTCTTTGATTTTCCTGTTTACTATTCTACATTTTCTTTTTAATTTTCTTATTTCCCTTGTATAATAAACAGGGTCTGAGGTCATTTTACCCTTCTTAACAGGTAAAAATCTCTTCTCTCCTTCCCAAATAATTCCTTTAAATTTAGCCCAAAGTGTATCCACGTTACTCCCTTCACTTATCCAACAACTGAATTGTGATTTAAGGTAAGTCCCAAATTCATCAACTTTAGTTTTTCTGTACAATTTCTTGTCTTGTGTAACCCTCTTATTAAGCCTTTTTGGTACGAGTCCTACATCCATTATTACAGCCTTATGGTCTCCTATTCCTTCAATTACCTCAGTTTTATCAACAATTTCCCATGGTTTAACCAAGAATACATCTAGTAAGTTATTGAGACGAGTTGGTTCTTGTACTACTTGTGTAAATCCTCCCTCCCAAATTAACTTATTTGCCAGTTTCTGTTCATGGGCTTCACTTGCAGCTCCTTTCCATTCAACTTCAGGCAAATTTAGATCTCCCCCAATTATTACCATATCATTATTATTGTTTTTACGAGTATAATCTATTATTTTTTCAAAGATTTCCATGTCTCTTTCCTCTCTTCCAGGCCTGTATGTTCCTATAATTCCCACCTCCTTCATATTATCACAAACTAATTTTATCCCTAATATTTCATCCCTTTCATCGGTAAACCATTCATGTGAACAGTAAGTTTCCTTCACCAGAATAAACACACCCCCTCCCTTTTTACCTCCTCGGTCTCTACGATAGACTGTGTACCCTTCTGGAAATACTTCTCCATTACCCACCCCTTCTTTCAACCACGATTCCACTCCTATCACCACATCAGTCTCATAAGATTCCATCAATGTACCGAATTTTAATTGTTTATTTACTACACTTTGACAGTTTACCAAGAGCAATCTCAGACCCCCTTCCTCCCTAAAACTTGACTGTTGCAATTGGGTAACTTGAAATTCCTTACTATCCTGAGTTTCTTTTTCTAGTTGACTGAGCCAGCTTGAAGTACAGCTGGCTCTTTCTACTAGTTTTCCTGGTCAGTATTATAACTCAAGGGAGTTGCCTGTTTTACAGTACATATCTTAAGATTAATAAAATCTAGAACAATATTTGCTATCTTTCGTTTACCTGAATTGTTTAGATGGAGGCCATGTTTTGTATAACAGTATCTCTCAAAACTGCTGCATTCTATAACCTGAGTATTCCGAAAATGTTTACAAATTTTAACAATATCTGTATTGACCTTGTCCACTTCAATGTTCACACACGAGTCTCTACTCAAATCATGCCTGTGGGGCACGTTCACTACAAAAACGTTAGTGTGGGTCAGCTTCCCTAGTGTATGTTTAAGTTGTGATCTTACATTCTTGGCGTCGTCGCGAGCTACGTCGTTCGTCCCACCGATGATAAGCACTGCATCGCCGCTCCCGAAGTTCCTAGTTGTTGCTTCTACGTTTTCCACAACACTGCTGATAGAAGCTCCTGGATATATTTCTCCGGTTGCTGCTATATTCTCGTCGTTAATCACTCCCGCAATTCCCCTTCCTTGGCTATCACCAAACACAGCTACCTTCGCTGATTTAGGCCTAATTGGGTCTTGAGTCTGAATTCTAGGCCTAAATTTTAAACTCGGCAGGGCAACGGATCGCGATGATTTGGTTTCACGCGCGCGATCACTTTCTTCCAGGATTAAATTATTTAGGGCAGAAAACCTATTTCTAATGTTTATTTCCGGAAATTCAGTTGTAGATTTCTTCTTAGCCGGCCATCCACGAACTACTTGACACCAAGTGCTCGAGTTTGTTACTTGTACCGGTATATCACTCGAAGAATGGTCAGTCCCAAATTCTAGCGATCGCAGTCTTTCTTTTAATTCTTGATTTTCAACTTTAAGAGTCTCATTGTCCTTTTTTTAGAATGTTTATAATTTCTAATGCACTTTTATATTCCTCATCGACTGTTTTCGGTGCTTCGTCAACGCCGTCCCCAACAACAACATTCCGAACACACTGCTCACAAATCCAGTCAACATTTTCATTAGTTTTTACGTCTCTAGGGCAATTTCCGCACTTATAATGCCACCATCGATCACATGAATCACACAACATTCCATTTTTCACTAATTTTCGACATTTTCCGCACTTTTCGTCACATTTTACGGTTAATTTACTCGGAGAATAAAACACTACGTCGTCATTACCGGGCGCCATTTTGAAAAAAAAATAATAATAATAAAATAAAAATAATCGTCACCGCGTAAACTATCAGACCGATAATTCGTTGAGCACTGGTAGCTCACCATACACCACCTTCGCATCATACAGAGGTCATAAAAGGAAAGAAAAATTCCACCTAATCAATACATTTATTTTCTTGTAAAGTATTACTATCTAGGACCGGTTTCGACCCTTCATAGGTCATCCTCAGCTATATCAGAATCACATTTGCATTTCTATCTTATACCTTTGAAAGACCTTCATGATATATTGTTTCATAATTTTCAGTGAAAATTTATCTTAAAAAACTTACAAATTTACAAGCGTTGTGTTAAAATTAAAAATTAAAATTACAAAACTATTATATACATGCACTTTGGCTGACAGAATGCGTCCTTGGGTTGATTAAGCATCTATCTTAGGTATTGTTGCTTATTCTGTTGAATCGATTCCCTTTTTATACTTATGTACAATCGTGAATAGACTATCAGTAAAATTTGATAAATAAAACTTGCGTGATAATTACAATAAAATATCACGTTACATCTTTACACCATATTGCTGGAGTGATATTATTTTAGGTAGAATATAAATGCGTGTTGACCTCTATAAAATATTTTTACATAAACACACTAATATATTTTAAAGTCTAATCATTGTACTTAAGTCTAGAATACTTATTGCTTTGGTTCTTGCGTTGTTATGTGGTAAAATATTGTAACAATTTGTCTTTATATAACATCGGGTATTGATAATATTTAAATATGCCGTGATGGTTGGCTTTTAAGTAATGATTAAATGTCAGTTCCTTCTTGCATAAAATTACAAGTTTCATATTATGTTGATTATGTATTGTATAAAACAAATGTCTATTAAATAGAATGCTTATCATTTACTACAGAAGTTTTTTAAAATCACTTGAATGTCTAGTAATATAGTCAATGTATTAGTGACATTGAAACGTGTTGGCCTTGATTCTTGCGTTATATTTCCAGAATTTGCCTTTTTTTTTATAAATGTCGAATGTTGGTCTTTATAGGTTCCATTTGTAAATAACAGCACTTTCCTATAATTGTGAAATAGATCAATATAAGCTTGATAAATGTTAAATTATGCACTAATTCATAAATCAAGATCGTACAGAGGTCTCGGCTGTAAAATGTGTGGGTCCTCTGCATCCAGATAAAATTGTTCTGTGCATTGCCATAGCCACTCAAATGAAACCATGCTTCATCATTCATAAAAAAGTTCGGATCCACAATATAACGTGCACACTGTTCATTAGCTAATTGCAAAACCTTATTCTCGGAATGATCTGTCGGCTGTATGTTATAGACGTACATATCTGGTGAGATTGTAGTAATAATTTTGTTGTATTATGAGCCGACAAATGTGAAAGTCCAGTCTGGACCAAAAAAATTCTTTGTGCTGTAGTGTACATAACCCTTGCGATAATAACCTCACAACATGCCTTAAAACTCCAGTTATTTATAGCAAACTGCTACATCAGCTGCCAAGACGATTTATAGGAAAAGAGGCATACAGATGAATACAACACTAATAATGAAAATAAAAATTCGACATAATGAAGACTCGAACCTGCGTACCTGATATTACGAATCTAGCAAGTTAGCCTTTATGCTACGAGAACGCTTGGGGTGATTGAGACACATACTAATTTATACCTACATATAATTTACAAAGTTTATTCCACCTACTCACTACTGTACAATAATTACAATGTCTATAAATACATTACAGTATGTTATGAAGGGACTAGTTTCAACCCTATGTGGCTCATCAGCCTAACTAAGATGCACTTATGGAGTTTTCTTCTTTCTTCTTTGCCGCTGGCTCTTTATGGGGCATTTGAGCCCGCACACAACCTCCGATGTCATAAAGAAATACCTACAAAACAGAGGAATCAAAGACGACGCGACGTGTGAAGAAATAGTAACCAATTACGACACGAAAGCTTTCAAAGTGGGGATTCCATTTGATCTAATGGACAGGGCATATGAAGAGGAATTCTGGCCGAAAGGGATTACTATCAGACGTTTTCGATTTCATCCTTTCGCCACATACGAGACAATGGACGTTCCTTCGAATAATTTGGAAAAGAAAATAGTTGAAAGAAGGAACGAAAACTCAAAAGACGCTTCAAGAAGACTAAGAATCATGATGTGGAATATAAAAGGGCTGAAAGGTGCAATGAATATGAGCCCGGAAAACTTTCTATTAGGGTACGATATAGCAACTTTATTGGAAACATTCGTCACTGACGACTGCCAACACCCAGACTTCTATGGTTTTCATCTCACAGCTAGACAGAGAGAAAAAGGTAGACCTTCTGGGGAGATAACTATCCTCATAAAACCACACCTAACCCCAATATTATCAAAAAGGCAACAGAACCATGCCCTACTATTGGAAATAAGCGGCCTCGTAATTACAGACCATTTTTTTTTCCCACTTTTAAAGCCAAAAATAATAAGGGGGGGGGGGGCCAATATGCGATAACCTCAAAATTTTGTGCAGCAAACAAGGACTTCTAGGTTATACTGGCTATTTTCGTCGGAAGGCCGTATTTCTCAACGTAAAAAGACAAAAAATGATGAACACGACTTTTAGGCCTACGGTACATATAAAAGTCCGTTTCAGTTACTCATATCACGTCATTCGTTACATCTCGTTAATTCCTCTGGTGAGGTTGACGTCAGGAAGGGCATACGGCGATAAAAACTTGCTAAGAAGATTCGTCTCACTTCATACTCGATCCCGTAGAAGAAAGGGATAAGGGCATTGTGTTATCATATAATTAAATATTGATACAAAAGAACTTAATGGCCGGTCATTTGTCTCTGTCAGTTCAGCAGTAGGCCTACCACACAGTAAACCTGATCACTGCTTTCATTTGAATTATCGCCTTGCACCGCCAACTTCCGTGCCTTGCTACCGGCGAGTCAGCATTCTAAGTGAAGTCATCTTCAGTGCTATCCGCTGCTATCTCTTGTCAGTCGCATCAGCCATGCTTCATTCTCTTTGAGCCATGCACTGCAAGCAAGAGCATACAAGGTCCCGTCTGTCTGAACTTTTTTTTAATAATTTCATTCCCGACTATAGAGTCTAAACAGTGTAAACCTATTCCCAGTTGGTGTATATGTAGCAGAAGCCACTCCTTCCGATACTGTAGACTGCATGCCAAACCATCAGCTGATAAATAGCGTATGTTAAGAGTTGTACTTTCGAATGCTATACATAGTAACTGGTAACATTCTTTTGATAACTGCGGCTGTTGAAACACAGACCCTTATTTTTTTAGTATATTTCATGCTTGTTCTCTACATTTATCACGTCAGGATTTGCGTAAACAGCTGTCCATGAGATAAGACAGACCACAATTTTTAGGTTAGGTATATTATTGCCCTGATAGTGCCAAAAGTTCGACGGAAAAAATAAAAATAAAAAACAGGAAAATATATTGCATTTATGGATATCTACAGGTGTGGCAGTAATGCGTTTTATTATCATAATGTTTAATTTTGTACGTTCGTTGTCTTTTTTTATTAATGCATACCCTAGTATGTTTTGTTTGGCATCTCCGAAAATCGTTTCAAGTACGTCGAGACATAAAATTATTATTAGTTAGGTACGTTGGCGAGTAAAACGATCGTTTTAATTGGATAGCTTTTATCACGTTTTAAACTTACTTCTCTCCTAATATATACCTATAATGGCCCGAGATACGAGATATTAAACGACCACTTTGCTAATGATCTCGTCCGCTGTATAAATGGCAACAACCGCGAATATTTCTCAACTAAAGTAAACTCGTTTCCTCATCCCGAGGTGATACAGCTCTTTTCAGACACGCCCAGAGCAGGGGAGCTAAGGTACCGCTTTTACCGCGTATCAGCCTTCCTTTCGTAATCTATAAGCTTCATTTCCGTATTGATTGTAGCTACAACATAAGAATAATAATGAAGCCTCCACCTTATCAATACATTTATTTATATACTATTAGTTACAGTAATCACAGTACCGGTTTCGACCCCTTGAGGGTCATCCTCAGCTGTCATATACAAATAAAGTTATTAAAACATCACATAAGAAGGTGTTGTACATACATGAAAATTGACCAATTTGACAGGTCGTTTAAAATAAATTATATGTTAAAATGGTAAAATGAGTCCTTTCTTCTTCAATTATAAAAAGATTACATAATGTAAAAGACAAGTCCTTATAATGTTCTTGTTGATTTGATAAGCGTAAATTGAGATTTGTACTATTGTGTATGCACTAATGTTCTTAAAGTGCTCATTATTTTACGTTAAATCTTATAATTAATTATTAAAAACATTTCGAAATTTTATTCTTCTGGTGATTATGTTGCTTATTTCACGATGTCCTTCAGTTTGTAGTATGTGTATCTTGAAGTGATCTGGATACTTTCTATGAGGAAATAGGTCGTAGTTTAATGTTTGGTTCGATGCATAGTCTATGTACTATATTCATAGTATATACTAAATGCTGAGTTAATAGTAATGCATATTGTAAGTATAAAAATTAGTTTGGTTTGCGACGTGCACCTTAATATGACATTATATACTATGTCAAGTGTCAAATGGTTTACATTTGTTGATGTCTTAAATGATAGCGTGTGGGCTTCTTTCTATATGTTGTAGGCTGTGATATCTGTAAATAGAAATGAAATATATAAGAAACGGACATCGTGGAATAAGCAACATAATCACCAGAAGAATAAAATTTCGAAATGTTTTTAATAATTAATTATAAGATTTAACGTAAAATAGTGAGCACTTTAAGAACATTAGTGCATACACAATAGTACAAATCTCAATTTACGCTTATCAAATCAACAAGAACATTATAAGGACTTGTCTTTTACACTACGTAATCTTTTTATAATTGAAGAAGAAAGGACTCATTTTACCATTTTAACATATAATTTATTTTAAACGACCTGTCAAATTGGTCAATTTTCATGTATGTACAACACCTTCTTATGTGATGTTTTAATAACTTTATTTGTATATGACAGCTGAGGATGACCTTCGAGGGTTCGAAACTGGTACTGTGATTACTGTAACTAATAGAATATAAATAAATGTATTGATAAGGTGGAGGCTTCATTATTATTCTTATGTTATCAGCCTTCCTGCCATTCGTAAATCTCTGTCAGTACGGTACCGGGAATCTAAGTCAGACCCTTGAAAACAGCAACTAATTGTGCTAACCATTACGCTAGCGGACATTATTACCTAGAAAACACAGACATATATCTTGACTGATGCATGCTTGCAATGTGTGGGTTGGACACGAAGCTAGGCATATTCATCTATTTGTGCGACGTCATGAAAGCTGCAGTCGACCTACGCTACAAAAGGTGAACATTTTTTAACTACGAAACAGATGTACCGCATGCATTCGACGCGTTTTTCATTGCGAAGGTCGTATGGACGAAACTATCCACAAATTTGTGTGATGTCAGAGCTGCAAAAAGACTTGAACCCGCTTCGAAGCAGAATCGTCATCGTTCTCTGACGAATTACGTTGGGGGGGTCTTATAGGCGAGATTTATTTTCATTTTCTTTGTCTCGAAAAGCCAGAGGGGGTCTAATACACAAGTAAATACAGTAGTTCTTTTTCCGTAATAAAAAAAATCCTACACAAAAAGTCCAAAGACTCCTCAAACGAGCCTTAAAAAACACCTCCTTTCTGCTTAGCAAACAAGATAAAAGTCAACTTATAAGTATGAACCCGGGTCTTCCTACTGCCAGAGCTGGCCCGAGGATACATAAGGCCGATGTTCCCATTCGACCAATTATTAATTATAACCGAGTCCACTGTACAAAACATCGCATTTATCCAAAGGTTCTTAAGGAATAACTACCAATTCTTATCTAAGAAGTCCATTAAAAACATACATGAATTAATAAATTCACTAAATAAGTTCAGCATGCAACCCGATTATTCTCTCCACTCTTGATATTATAAACATGTACCCCAGCATCCAAATTTCCAAGTTAATGCCCATCATTGAAAATAACCTGAACAAAAATGGTCATTTGAGTAAATTAGACATTCAAAATTTATTACGTTACTTAAATTGGTCGTAAATAACTTTTTCACGTTCAATGTCATCATCTGCCAACAGAAGGGTCTGGCAATGGGTTCACCGGCTTCAGGTATTCTTGCAGAAATTTACCTTGATTTCCTTGAGCACACTAAAATTAACAACAAATTTGATAATACCCTTTTCTGGGTCAGGTATGTTGATCTAGCAATTATAAATGAAAAATCAACAGACACTCCCACCACCCTTCAAGGACTAAATAGCATCGACTCCCATATCAAATTTACCCTGGAATCAGAAAAAGATCAACTTTCTAGATCTATCATAATACATCCAGATTCTTTAACCTCTAAAATTTATACAAAACCCACCCAATCCTCCTATTCGTCAAGATTCAACGCACCCCCCAACCTCACAAAAGAGCAACATATAATAGCCTAGCTCACCAAGCATTCAACATACCCATGACCAAGGAAGATATTTCCATTGAATTTAATACTATTCGCGGTATAGCAAAACTGAACGGCTTCGGTAGCCACTTTATAGAAAGTATTATCAATAAAAATAAAGTTCGTCCCAAAACAAAACTTAACATAGAACTACCTAAATACGAATCCTTTTCCACTTTCACTTTTAATTATGAAATTCATAACATCACTAATATTTTTAAGAAAAAAAGGTGTAAAAATAGCATTCAAAACCAATAACAACAGCACACACATTCTACATAACACGTCACACATGAACAAGGTCAACAGGTACGCAAAATCAGGTGTTTACAGGCTCAAATGTAACTCCTGCACTAATATTTCTTATGTTGGACAAACTGGAAGAAGTTTTAACTCATTGCGGACCGTGGACGGCGTAAGACGTTTAAGCTTGCTCCTATGCTGCGGGCCGTCGACGGCGTAAGACGTTTAATGTTCCGCGCGAAGCAATTCTGTTTATATTCGTCATCTATGCATTCTTACACCTTAGTCAGCGTTACTGGTTGTAAGAGGAAGTTGGTTGACATTTTTGAGATAACCCCCGTGTTGAGTGGGCTCATGTTTATCTTAGCTGTTTTAGCGGGAATATCTCAGCACTTCCTTGCGCGTCAAGACGGTACTTGAGATTCCAATGCAGTGCGTGTCGTTCTTACCGACTGTAGTATAATGGCTTATAAAACAAAGTTTTTTTACGGAAGATTAATTATTAGATATTGTTCACAATGATTATTCTGTTGATGAACTTATTCTTGAAATAGACTCAGATAGTGAGTGTGAGAGTGACGAGGAAATTCTGATTCCCGAATCCAATAGGCCTACAAAGGAAAGTGAAGTGCCTGATACATATCATCCTAGTTATTGTCCACCTGTTCCATCATTTAGAGAGAATTCAGGTATAAACTTTCAAACAGAAAATGAGCAGGATATTTTGAGTTGAGTATTTTTATAATAACGAATTTTATCAGTATGTGTGTGAGCAGACCAATCTATACGCCAGTAATGTGATAGGCGCGGCGCCGCGGCCTTTCACAAAGAATTCGTTCATGCAATCGTGGAAACCGATTATTCCAAAATCCTGATATAAAATGTACTGGACCGAAGACCCTGTTTTTCATACCCAGATATTTTCTAAAACAATGTTCCGAATACGCTTCCTTCATATTCTTTCCTTTCTTCACTACAGTGACAGTAATCATTATGCCAAAAGTACAGATAGGCTGTATAAAATTAGACGTATTTTGAAACCTGTGATACCAGATATCACACCCTAAATATTTACTAGAGGTTATCACAAAGTATGATGTTTCTAACATTTTTTAGTTGAGGAGTAAAGGTAAATTTTATTAAGTAATGCACGTTAAAAAGGGCCGGGCATGAAAATGGCTGGTCCAGGCATTCAAGTGTCCCGCTCAGAAGCAGGTACTGAACGTGTTAATGTAAGATATTTGGAGCACATCAACGCAGTCAAATATAATAAATTTTGAGCTATCGGCCAACATATGGTCAATTACAATCATAAATTCACGAATATTGATGTAGACATGGACATTCTTGAAATAGCTAACAAGGGCCCTCTGCTTAATATAACTGAGAATATTTATATACATCTGGACAAGTACTTTAATGCTAACTATAACCTTAATTAAATTGAAATAATAAATAAGGCAGTTCAACCTATTCAATACAAATAAATACGAAATATAGTGTTACATTCCTATTTAATTATAAGTGGAATCTGTACCGGTTTCGACCCCAATTCGGGTCATCATCAGCCGAATAAAACGAGAAATGCATAGGTAAGAAAGAAAGAAAATAAAAGATGAAGTCCCCACAAAAAACAGTTGAAAAGGCAATGTAAAACAACGGGGATAGGCACTGTAAAATTCAGCAGAAATAGAAGGTAAGTCACTTAAAAGAAGCAAGGCACAATCTTTTGAGCAACAGCATAGCACACGTAAACTTCAACATCGTCTCATAATGTTTCCAAGAAGCAGAGCAGAGAACACTTAAGATGAGTCAGCTTGCATACACTATTAGGTGCAAAGTCATAACACAATCCAACAAATAAGAAGACCCAAAATCGTGCAGAAGCTGAAGACGAGTAGCTCAATTGAAGTAAATTGGCAGCTCCCAAAGATCAGCGCGACGTATTCAACGTCAAGCACTGTGCTCTCAAACGCCGACAGAACTTGATGAATAGATTAATGATTCAGTACTTGCTTTGGTTGCGGAAATGCACATATACACGTAATACAATTCAATATAATTGGAATATGTAATTAGATTTGGAGTGCTCCTCCCTTCACCAACTTTCTTCCCCTCCTATTCCATGCCATTCTCACTCCCTTAGTTGCACTCTACCAGTCAGGTCGTTCACATTGCGCGCAAGGTGAGTACTCGTTTTCTTTCTTCGTTTTTCACCATTTGGTTCCTTTAAAATATATTGTGTTAATTCTAACTTGTCCATCATCAGGTTCTATTGGTTCCAACTTGGATTGGGAATTTTCCTCACACCACAGCAAGAATCCATTATATAAGTGTGTGGTATGGTTTTATTTACATTTAATTTCTGTATCAGAAATATTGGACCTCAAGCAAGACAGGCACCCTTTGCGCCAATGTTCAATTTTCAGTTCTCTACCTGAAGATGCACTTGAAATTTAGAACTCATTACAAGTATCTGGACTTCGCATTCTACCGGCATATTACACTTTTAAAGTGCAATTTTAGAGTATTCACTAACAAGAGCATAGTTTAATCATCATTGTAAAAATTGTGCGATACTATTCTCACAGTCGAATTGTAATTGACGTAAATCTTGAAAATTTTGTCATTGATCAGTACAACATTATTTTATCTATAACATTTCATCACTCCGCCATTTTGTATGTACATTATCGCATGTTCATTCTTTTAAAGAAAAATTTCCACAAAGAAATTTTGTCTTAGGACGTCGGCAAAACCATAAGTGCATCCCAGTTAGGCTGATGACCCACATAGGGTCGAAACCAGTCCCTTGATAACATACATTCCCATGGAGGGAATTAGATATTTTTCACCAATAGAGCTTGTCAAAAACAGAATTAAAAATATTTAATTCCCTCCATGGGAACTAGAATTTTCCATTCGGAATTTCTAAGCGGGCAATAATTCCATTGTGGAGTTTTATCTCCCATATGTGGTTATCAGACTGTGCCTCTTAAATGGGCTTCTGATAAGTTAACCTGCATACACCCCAGCATCAGTGGGTAGGGTCCGACACATCCCACTCTGATGTGTCTAGTGTCAGTCCTAAGACGAAGCGCTGGTTAATAGAACAAACACCTGAAAAGCCTTACATCTGATCTGTTGCCCGTGTTGTCACATTTAGATCGTTGTCTTTTATTTTCTTATTTAGTGCACGTAGAAGTTTTTCTCAGCTATTATTTTCTTGTTACTAATGTTGTCAGAAAGGTTGGGTAAGTTATGAGAAAGGATGTTGTTGAGCTGCTTTTTTACCTCGATTCTTAATTCATCTTGTGTATCTAATGACATTTTTGAGATAGCTAGCTCTGATTCTGTAATCATTGTGATAGTTGAACTAATTGTATTTGAATTGGGCCAGTTATGCTTGGGTCCTTCGGCCAAAATTACTTGTTCATTTTCACTTAGGGGTACCTGGGATAAGTACAAGTATGAAGGATGAGTTCTCCACCTAATCAATACTTTATTTTACGTAAAACAGTTGTTTTTATGTAAATTATTGACACTACGTAAAGTAAAGTATTGATTAGGTGGAGAACTCATCCTTCATACTTGTACCTGAACTATCAATACGGACCATGAAACTAATAGATTATAGTACCTGGGATAAATCGATGAAAGGTGGATGGAACTGCTTGCAATCGTCTATAGGTCGGCTAATGTATCTAATTTGATTGTCATCAAGTTTGGAGCTTTAATTAATTCAGTTTATTCTCTAAATTGTTTCTTTCTTCGTTTTTTGCCATTCCCTTCCTTTCAAATATCTCGCGTTAATTATAACTTTTTCATCATCAGGTTCTATTGGTTCCAACTCGGATTGGGAATTTTCCTCGCACCACACCAACAATCCATTATATTATAAGAGTGTCGTATGGTTTTATCTACATTTAATTTCCGTATCAGAAGTGGACCTCAAGCAAGACAGACACCCTCTGCACCAATGTTCAACTTTCAATTCTCTACCTGCAGACGCACTTGAAATTTAGAACTCATTAGAAGTATCTGGACTTCGCATTGAACCGGCATATTACACTTTTAAAGTGCAATTTTAGAGTATTCACTAACAAGGGCATATTTTAATAATTGTAAAAATTGTGTGATACTATTCTCACAGTCCAATTGTAACTGACGTAAATCCTGAAAATGTTGTCATTGATCAGTACAACATTATTTTATCTATAACATTTCATCACTCCATTTTGTATGTACATTATCGCATGTGCATTCTTTTTAAAAAAAATTCCAAAATGAAATTTTGTCTTAGGACTTCGGCAAATTCATAAGTGCATCTTAGTTAGGCTGATGACCCACATAGGGTCGAAACTAGTCCCTTCGTAACATACTGTAATGTATTTATAGACATTGCAATAGTATAGTATTGAGTAGGTGGAATAAACTTTGTAAATTATATGTAGGTATAAATTAGTATCTGTGTCTCTACTAGGAAAATGCTTTATGCGTGTGCCACCTATAGTAAGTGATGTTATGATTAATTCCAATCATCATCATCATCATCATCATCATCATCATAGAAGTAATGCATATAGGACTGTCGCCCAGGTAGCAGATTCCCTATCAGTTGTTTACCCAGTCTTCTCGTAAATGATTTCAAAAAAAAAAGTAGAAACTATTCCCTTCCCAAATTCCTCTTCCTATGAACGGATATTTACCCCAATTAGTTCTTTATATTTACAGTGTCTTCCAACTTAATCTACAAAAAGTTGAGCATTAGGATGAAATGCATTATCAATTAATGGAAGGATGTAAAACTAAACGAGGTCACATAGCTAGTTGCAAATAGAGGATCGTGCTGATAATCAATTCACAGACGCCTGCAGATAGAATGCTCTAAGGCAGTAAGTCCATAAGGAAGATGTGTATATACGTATATGAAAGCACGTAAAAGAGAGTTAAGAAGAACGGCAGGGAACAAAAATTTTTAAATGTAAATTAGAAAGACAGAGAACCCACGCACCTTCTATTACAGAGCAAGCGACTTGACGAATCTACTACAAGAATACTTTCCAAAATGCTGCCTTACATGACAGGTTATAACTGGCGTAACAAAATGTAACCTCGAGATTTTAAGCTCCTAGATTAACCTCACGAAAGCTAGACAAACAGTTAACGATAAATCTTAAGGCTCCCCTTGTATCAGGCTTAATGGTGATAATCAGCAGATGTGAGCACAGGAAAAATAAGATGATCGAAATAAGCTTCGTACATATAACTATAGATGGCACCTCGGTCAAAAGCAAGAAGTCGCTGAAAATCAGTCTAGCCCACCCCATATATCCGTGTCTAGCTCGGGTAGCTACCTAGTGCTTGCACGGAGGTGGTTGCACGTAAGCCAAAGTACCAGCTGATTTACACATCGAGGTAGTTTATCTCGCGCGCGGCTGCCAGCCAGTTTACCAGCAGACGGTTGAACCAGCCCTATGCCTCACAAGCAAAAAGCAACGCAGAGGAGTTTAACATAAGTCAAAATATCTTAAAATTGAAGTCTTAGATTGTCATTCTAGAACATGTTACCAAGTGCAGTGTGGTGCTTACAGATGCTTTTAGTTAGCGTTTTTCCTCAAGCCTGTTTACATATATACAAAAGTGTACTACAGGAGTGTTCAGAAAAGTAACAAGAAAAAAGCATTCCTTACATGTGATAATACAATAAATTAATCCTGTATATACGTGATAATGTTGTTATATTCATTTTGATTTTGCAAAGAAACCTGATGTGATGGAGAAAAACTGCCTTTAGATTCAGATTCAACATGCCTATTTGAAGATTACACAATTATCAGGAAGTTTAAATCCACAGGCCAGTGGTGTGTTCTATAAGGAACAAAGCAAATTGGAACTCTGCATTTTTAACACTATTTTTCCCACTACCAACAAAAGACTTTTGTCATTGGTTTATTAGCCTTATTTGCCCCCATGTGATCTGTGTCACTGATTCAATATGCCTTCTGGAATCATCCCTACCCCGATGGCCCACATGAAAAAAAAAATTTTTTTTAATTAAACCACAAGCTACAGAACATGTGGCAAACACTAATTTTAGATGTTACTGGACAGGGTCATTCTTCTGCATATTTAGAGATACTTTTGGAGCACAGTATTTTTATTTTCTGTCCTGTTGCTGGAATCATAGGCCCACTTTATTTCTGCAGCACTTAAACAAACCTTAACCACAAAATAATTGGAATCAGGAAGCAAGGACAAGAACCATGCTTGATCACAGACTGAATATGGTGCCATGATGCAAAAGGCAAAAACAAAGATGACCAAAGCGAGGCATAACGGGAATGCACATATGAGCTTTGCACATCATGATGTCACAAGGTCACCCAGCGCTTCGTTTAGGATTAAACGTTCATGATTTTTCATGTGGAAAGTAAAAAAAAAAAATTTCCGTAAATAAATATGCCCTTAACCGTTATATTATCATGAAATCCGTGCAAATTACAGAATATTCGTAAAGGTTGGCAGATGCGCTTCTGCTTCTTCCTTGAGTCAATTTATCAACAAAATCTATTTCATTATCGAGGGAGAATGTAATTAAAACAGCCTACATAACTTAACAATCACACAGAATATCCATTTTTTTATTATCTAGTATGGCGGTAATGAGGAAGTGTGTGTGTGTGTGTGTGTGTGTGTGTGTGTGTGAGCTCCATGAACCACCTAGCAAATCAGCAAGTTAAACTACAATTTGTATGCACCAGATCAAGTTACATTACTAAATAACACTCAGGGATTAGATACATTCATTCACAATGTCTCTAAAAGTCTTTGAACAAGATTTCTTTGTTCGAAGAAAAGATAAACAACATCCAAGCTCGCTTCGAGAAGGCAACGCGCGCCACCAACAACTGTGCTACCAACCCCGGCAATGTTTCCCTAGACGCACTCGCTCTTGAGTTCCAATCTTTCAGAGCTGCTGTCACCAAGGAGCTCAAGGAGGTGAAGTCCGAACTTACTAAAATGCATAACTAGATCTCCAAACAGGACGACCTAATCGAATAAGCAGAGCAGTACAATAGGAGAAACTGCATATTACTCCACGGGGTGGCAGAAGCTCCGAACGAAGACGTCTATGATAAGGTGTTCAGTGTTATGAAATCCCACCTAGGGATAGACTAGACATTGGACAATTTAGATTGCTGTCACAGGATTGGGAAACCAAGGAGAACAACAGCTGAGGTAATAACGGGAGGGAAGAGGCCCATCATTATAAAGTTCACGCAATATGACGAAGGTGACCGTATCTGGCGTGCAAAGAAATCGCTGAGGAATTGGGTATGCTGATAATGGAATCGCTAACAGCAACGAGAAAGGACATACTAAATGCCGCGTGTGACCACTATGGTCAGAAATCTGTGTGGACTAAGGATGGACGAATTATTATTCTATGCTCTGATAGGTGAAAATTACAAGTGACCACATAAGCTGATCTTAACAATGTTATTCAAGCAGCTAGGGGGTGAAGGAGTGTAGTGAAGTTACGACAATCTGGATTAGTTTTTGTATTATAGTGTATTATTATTAAGTGTGAATGTGATTGAGTGCATGAAAAGTCGACGCGATATCAGGAGATATGGAGGTAAGAAGCATGTTTTCTTCATCGCTTTCTGCTTTGTGTGCTGTGTTACGTTGGTAGACGAATTTGTCCCTTATGTCAATGACCCACATTCCTCGCCTTCCCTCTTAACTCAACCCTCACCCCTCCCATACCCTGAGGCAACGGGATGCATTCTGAGGCGACAGCTGATGAATAACCCGAGAGCTCTCTCCTGTTGCCAACTAAATTCACTATCCATTGCAGCTTACCTGGAAGAACTACAGACTATTTTCAAAAACAATAAGGTGCATTGTATTGGCATATCAGAAAGCTGGTTACGTGGAGATTTGCCGTCTCGTGCTGTAAATCTCGACGGATACTCGCCCTTACGTCATGACCGCACTGACAGACGAGGTGGTGGAGTAGCCTTTTACCACAGGAATGATTTAAAATGCAAGATCATCTGCACCTCAGACCAAAGTCATCTCCTGCGACCCGAGTATATGTTTGTTGAACTCGACTGCAAGAAGACAATATTAATAGGAATTGTATATAAGCCACCTAATATTAGACAAATGGAGTACTTCGAAGCAGCTGTAACAGATCTTATCTCGGTCTACGAAGCTCATAGTCACGGGCGACTAATATTTACTCGTAAAAACAAACCAGTGAATCAGATAAGTTGCATGATATATTCCATGCTCTGAACATGGATCCTACCACTTAACGCTACGAACCACGTCTACTACCCTGACCACTCGACTCGCACATTAATTGACATTGTATTTGCAACTTAACCCCAGCCTCATTAAGCACGGACAGATCCCAGCTCCTGGGATTTCAACTCACGACTTATTGTACTTATGTTACAATATCCGTGGACCGAAGTATAAAGCATGCTACGTTATTTAAAGACGCATAAAACACATTGAATTAGATGACCTACGCAAAGACGCATGTAACTTGCCGTGGGATGACAAACAATCTTCATGACATTCACTCAAAAGTTAACAGATTCAACTCTCTAGTGCTGAACTGTACGAAGGTGATTTGAAAAGTCTGTGCAAGGTCCGAGAGATGGCACCGGCGCGTATCGAGGTCATGCTTAGTAACATCTCTTGAATGCATGCACACCAAGTTTCAGCCATATTGGTTTATTTCTGTGTGTTTGGCATTTGTGTGAATCAAGGAAGTCGAGTGATTTTCAAGAAATGGACGAAAAAGAATTTCGTGTGGTGATTAAACATTACTTTATGAAAGGCAAAACATTTCGTTAGACTAAAGAGAAGCTTGATAAACATTATGGTGTTGCAAGGATGGTTTGCAGCTGTTCCAGAAGAATCCAGAGGACTTTAAGTGTCGTTTCATCACTGGATGAAACATGGGTATATTACTATACTCCCGAGACCAAACAACAACCTAAACAATGGCTTACCAAGAGGGAATCTGCACCAAAAAAGGCGAAGACCGTTCCTTCAGCCGAAAAGGTTATGGCGACTGTCTTTTGGGATTCACAAGGGATAATCCTCATCGACTATCTGGAAAAGGGTAAAACTATTACAGGTGCATATTATTCATCGTTATTGGACCGTTTGAAAACCCAGCTGCAAGAAAAACGCCCGCGATCGGCCCACAAGAATGTCCTTTTCCATCACGACAACGCACCAGCACACACCTCAGCAGTTGTGGTCGCAAAATTAATGGAAATCGGATTCCAACCCGTTTCACATCCCCCCCTATTCTGCAGACATGGCTCCCTTGGACTAGTATTTGTAAGAAATGGCTGGCGTCACAAAGATTTGATTCAAACGAGAAGGTGATTGCAAACACTAATGGATATTTTGCAGACTTGGACAAATCCTATTATTCGGAAGGGATCAACATACGATAACATCGTTGGACGAAGTGTATAAGCCTAAAAGGAGACTATATCGAAAAATAAAAAAGGTTTACCCCAAACACTGAAGTAGTTTTTATTTTTGCACGGACTTTTCAAACGCCAAGTATGACAAACATGCTCCGGAGAGGCAGGCAAGATTTACCCGCCTCACTTCTCCTTGGCTGACGACCGAGATAAGATCTGCTATGGCCAGCTGTGACCATTGGTACAGACAACTCAGACGAACACGTGACAAAGATGACTGTTTCTCAGTTTCCTGTATTGTTCAAAGTTATCGACAAAGATGACTGTTTCTCAGTTTCCTGTATTGTTCACAGTTAAACAACTACCGTATAATCTCGAATACCACCCGCCACCGAATAAGACCCGCAACCTTATTTTGAAAGAACACTTTTTTTTAAAGTGAAGTCAAAATTATTTAGGCCTACAATCTTTACTAACATACATCAAATGATTGGAAAATACAAATAAAAGTAAACAAACATTTCCAGAATGATATCGTACGAGTTCATCATCAGTACCAACTTCAGAACTTTCATCACCATCACCTTCCCACAAAATGTCGTCGTCGCTGCCATCCATAGCATTAGAAATGCGACATTTCCTGAAGCTCTTCCGTATGAGGTCTCCAGGGATATGATTCCATGCCGTCAAAATCCACGAACACAGCAGCTGAACTTCCAGGCGCTGAATGCGACCATTTGGTGTCAGTGTGTGATTATCGGCCGCCATCCATTCTGTATAGAGTTGTTTCAAGGCTGCTTTAAATGAACGGTTCACGGAGACATCCAGCGGCTGTAGCATAGACGTCATAACGTCCAGAATTACTGCTAGGTTGATTTTCCCATCCTTGATATATTTCTTCACAGTGTCTGTCGTGTGACCGCGGTAACTGTCAAGAACAAGCAAGCTCTTCTGTCCCAATAACGCACCAGGGTGACGTAGCCAGACACACTTTACCGAGTCTTCCATAAGTGAACTATCCATCCAGCCGGAGTTCCGAGATCTGACGATAACACCAGTGGGTAGATTTTTAGGAAGAATCTTTTGCTTGAGAAAAATGTACAGCATCAATTTGGTTCCGTCGGCGAGAATATACAACATTACTGTACACCGTTGTTTTTCTTTATCACCTATTCTAATTTTAACACTTTTCGCACCCTTAACATTCACAGTCCTGTCCACTGGCATTTCAAAGTAGACTGGCGTCTAATCTGCATTGCCAATTTGGGAAAGCAAGTATGCATTTTCCTTCCGCAACCGAATTATGTGACACTGAAACGACAACTTCTCATCGTAGGCACCAGGAAGACGCTGTGAAATTGAGGTATAGTTGGGGACAAAACATGACGACCTCAGTTCTTGGAAGCCAGATGTAACTCCCACCCTGCACCCTGCTGAGTTAATGAGCTCCACGTGATCCTTGCTTGGTATGGAGAGGTTGCCAAACCACTCTCTTCAGTCTTGACTCTTTCTTCATGCTGAATGCAGTGCAGTGACGACCTAGTGAGCATTATTAATAGTAAGATATGAAATAACTGATATTTGTAATCAGTTTAGCGCAAGAGCAATAATATGTCGTTATTCTTCAGGCCGTGGGTAAATCAAGAATCACAGTGTAACGAAGAGGAATTAAATCAGTTGTCTGGACCTTCTTCTCCTCCCTCACCAAGAACTCCAAGTGACAAAAATGTGATTGGCAGAGGTGATAAATTACAAAAAACCGTGATGTTGGCGAGGAGGTGTTTTAGGAAATAGTGCCGTTATAACTGGTAAAAATTTTAAATAATTTAGCATCGAAAGAAAGTTAAAATCAGTGATGTGAATACCTATGTAACCCCCACTAAAAAGAAAGTTCAGTAGTAGTAGTAGTAGTAGTAGTAGTAGTTGGGTAATTATGTTTTAACTTTAATTTATCATCACACTAATGTAAGTGACCATCCATTGCCACCTGTTCCCAATTGCGATGTGTTTGTTAATATTATTAATAATAATAATAATAATAATAATAATAATAATAATAATAATAATAATAATTTAAAAAATAATTTGTTTTTCTGGGGACCCACACGTCAAATTAAATGTATGTTTTCCCTTTTACAAATATTTATGTATAATAAAGTAATATAAATTAAATAAACAACAATAATCCAACCTATTGGAAGTGTTTTATAGTTTGCAAAACACTCTGAAGTGGGAATTAATGCCTTAAAGTGTATTGATTTCCATTAACTGTCAAGAGTTTACCGTCTGGGCCACTAAGGAGCCAATAATTATACTAATTATGAATAGTTATTAATGATTCAGCTGTCTCTTCTTTCAGTATGAATACATTATTATTTTCATTTTCAAAATGGTTTACTTTACAAACTGTGCAGCCCATTGGTGGGATAAGGGTAATTTGAACATTCATTCTGTTAACAATTATATAATAGCAACAACAGGAAATTATATTATTATCATTATTATTATTATTATTATTATTATTATTATTATTATTATTATTCATGTAGCTATTTCCATGTTCTGGCATTTACATGAAATGGAAAACTACAAAAATTGTTTCAAGAACAGCCGGTGGGATTTGAACCCACGGCACGTCCCGACTTCGGGTTACTAGCCCATCGCACTATCACTGAGGTAGTCTTGCGTAATATTCATGGGTCTCTCTTCGTTACCTCATAACCTGCTTTAGATCGCCATAATACAATATTAACATTATTTCTTTCATGTCTAAATTCTTGATCTACAACAACAACAATAATAATAATAATAATAATAATAATAATAATAAAAATAAAAATAATATTATTATTATTATTATTCAGTTTACATCAACATGACAAATTCCTTAAAAATGTTTTATTCCTGCTCTGGCTCGTTTGGTGCTAATGAGGTAGACAATTTGGCAACTCTGACGACAGACGTAGTAAATCCTATTAGCCCCTAATAGACACCGGACAGCCGCTGGAGGGTAGTGGTATGATGCGAGGTCATAGTGTTGTGTCCCCAACTATACGTCTTCATATGCTCAACCCATTTATTTTATAAAAATTGCAAACCCATCCTCGGCTTGCCTTAAACCCTTCCATTGCATGTTCCTTTGCGATCTCTAATGCCTTCAGCAGACACATTTCGGTTGACACACCATATCCCAATTCCAGCCTTTGTCACATATTTATAAAGTTTGTCAATTTCTGGAACCTGTACACTCAGTCCACGAAAAGCTCTACGATCACCACTACATGTTAATAGCACATTTTTCTTCTTTTCTCCAATCACGAATACACAACGTGTCAATATCGCATTTTCTACCGGCGGCACAATTACTAATAATTTTGGCTTCCCGAACTACTTTCAGTTTCTCACTCGCAGTAAAAGATTTCAAACACTGTGTGGAATTCATGTCAATACTCTGAGAACGTGCGTGAGACTGACACCAAGCGCAGAAGTAGTGTATACTGAGAGCGGAGAGAGCATTGTTGCCAAGATGTACCGGTGTGATGCCCGATTTACGCGCATTTGGAAATATAAATTTAAAATATATATATAAACAAGACCTGCACCCAATTTTGGAAGCGAGATTTTCTAAAAAACAGTGCGGGTGGTACTCAAGATTATAAGGTAATTAGAAACAGCAAATGCCACTACTTTCAACAGTTAGCGGAAAATAATAATTTAAACCAAACATGGAAGAAGCTATGATCTATTGGCATAGGCAAAGCCGTACAAGAGCACATTCCCTCCTTACCTCTAGATACCTTAAATGATTACTTTTCTCAGCCTAAAGTCAGACCAGTTCCATTAGCGGCTAATCCCACAAACTAAGCATGCCGTTCCGAGCGTGACCATTTCTCTTTCTACACCGTTAGAGCAAATGATGTTTAAACGTGTGCTGTACTCATCATTTCCGATGCAACAGGTAATGACAGTATATCGATAAAATGAATTAAAAACATAATCGGGGCTGTACTGCCAATACTGACTCTCATATTCAACTACTGCTTGACAAATGGAGTATTCCGTAATGTTTGAAAAGACTCACTAATAAGGCCAATCCCGAAAAACCTTAGATTCTCCATCAGATTACCGCCGTGTCCATCCTACCACCCCTCGCTTTCGAACGTCTGATTCATGCATAAATCACTGTACACCTGACCCAGAATTCCCTCCTAGACCCTTTTCAATCCGGTTTTGAATAAGGACATAGTACCGCAACAGCTTTTACTGCAGGTTACGGACAATATCAGACATGCAATAGACCAACGATATGTGACTGTAGCAACACTACTAGACCTAAGTAGCGCCTTGGACACAGCCCTGGGTTACTACTGCTAAAATTCCGTAATCTCAACTTTAACGAGACATCTCTTAAATTTTTTAGCTCCTACCTTACTGACCATCGTCAACGAGTATCAGCGGGAGTAATGTACTCAGGATGGCATAAGTCAATAAGTGTCCCGCAGGGGTATGTCTTGGGCCCACTTATTTGTTGTGAGAACGACATGGGGACGCACTGAAATATACAAGTACCATATCTATGCAGATCTTCAGATTTATTATCACTCATATCCACAAGACATAGATATAGCCACTGACACGAGTAAATTTTGACTTACGAAGACTGAATGACTATGCCCAAAAAAAAAGCTAACAAAACTCAGACTATTATATTTGGTACCAAAAGAAACCTTAACTTGTTAAAAAGTAGTCATGTACCCCCAATTATTTTAAATAATACTGTCGTGCCCTATTGCACGTCAGTAAGAAATTTAGTGTTATAATGACTGAGACACTAAATTGGACTGAACCAGTGAAAAATACATGCCGTAAAGTGCAGAAATCTCTTTTTCCTCTCACACGCTACTCTTCCATATTTCCAAAACACCTTAAATACAACTGGTAAAATCCCTAATCTTACCATTCTAGACTACTGTGACATTGTACTTACGGACATAACTCAAGACAGTAACAAGATGCTCGAAAGGAGTTTAAACACCTGTATTCGATTTATATTTAAGCTGTGATATGATTCTCACATTTCACCTTATAATAGAGAGTTTTCATGGCTTCGTGTTCATGAGTGTCGCAGTCTCCACATGTTGTCCCTTCTGCATGGAGTTCTAAACTAGCCATATTTTTATCTTTAAACTATTGTCAACCATTTCGCTCACCATTTGTAACATCATCTTCACATTTATATTTTATTTAATTACAATCAGGTACCTGATTATTTACCTTTCAGTTTGAGATATAGGCCGATGATGCTCTTGATTGAGGAGCGAAACATGTCCTTACAGTTTTAATTCTTTTTTTGAATTCTTCTTATGTATTGAAAAGGTGGAACAAATAAACTTCCATATTTATTTGACTTTATTAGACAGAGGATTTAAGGCAAATGCTTATTTTTTTCCCTTAACACATACATGCGTCACCTCTTAAATTGATATGTTTCATGAATGTTTAGGTCTATCTAAAGTAGTTTTATAACCCTCCAAGTGATACATAAAAACCTCAAGTGATAGTCGACTAACGTCTTAGTACAAGAGTTTTTTTTTTTAATTAATAAAAAATACAAAATGAGAGTAACACATTACATATATTTTTGTTCAGTACAAACTAGAGAATGTGATTATGTAATAATACTGGGTACTCACCTCGATTCCATTTTATTGGGGGTGGTGAATTACAATTTTTTCACTTAAAAAATGTTTCAACTTTCACTGTACATACCTTCAACACTACGAAAGACCGAAACAAAAGGTAGTTGTATAAAATGTTCAACATTTTGTTAGCAACAACAGACTCAAGAGTACATATTTACTGTAAAACTAAAGAAGAGAAAGTTATGAACAAAAAAACCAAAACTATGTACATCTCCTCTTCGGGCATAATTCTGGAAAATTTATAATGTCCAATAACGGACCATTTATATTGGTATTATAAATTTACTCATTCGGAACAAATATTTCAGATTCCCTATGCAAATCAACATCTATATCATCTGATGGCCAAGCAGGCATCAATTTTTGGTAATGAGACCAAGTGTCTCATAGTGCATTGGCACTGCTGGTGGCTACAATTAGCTTACGCAGTGTCCTCCACGGTATGCACTAGCCAGCGTCTTGGTAGGTGTACTAGGTACCAACTGATGAGCCCAGCCTAGCACACGGGGGCGAAACGCTGGCAACCAGGAACGAGTTAGCTGGAAAATTTATAATGTCCAATAACGGACCATTTATATTGGTATCATAATTCTTTACTTCGAGTCGCTTGCAAGAGTTTTTCTTTTCCTCCCCTTTACTATGGGCCTGTAGAAGTGTTT
The DNA here is from genome assembly GCF_040414725.1 of Anabrus simplex. NCBI lineage: Eukaryota > Metazoa > Arthropoda > Insecta > Orthoptera > Tettigoniidae > Anabrus > Anabrus simplex. Next base: position 240,519,746 of record NC_090269.1, read on the forward strand.
CAACTTATGGTAGCAAGTAGGATGAGTGCCACAATTAAACTCAGGGCAGCAGAATTTGCTTCGCTTTCTGTTTATCATCCTCGGTTTCTGACGAGTCACCACTCAAAGAAACTGCTTCTGGTATTTCGTCAACTGGCAAATCAATGTCATCACTGAAAACATAATTTTCATAATCTTCTTGTAACATATCCCGAATATCGTCAGACAACATGGATCGCACATTTTAGTTTATTGAAACACTAACCAAACAAGTAGAACAACAATAGAACACTGCCATGTAGTGTGGTGCTTCAAGCGACTGATGCGTAAAATTTGTTTTAGACAGTACATAAGCAAAAAAACCTATTCAATAATTCTGCTAGATGAATCGAAATAGCCAATGAACTAAACTATCAATTACTGCAAAGTGCGACGATATTCATTAAATGGTTGCCTAGCAACACTGCTCTAAAAAAATGAGTCGTTAATAACGACTATCATTTCACAAAGGCATAAATGATGACTCATGTCACTTGGAGGGTTAATGCCTCAAAAATCCTATTTTGACGTTACACCTATTTTCCATTCTAAGTTCATTTTAGTGCCAATTTTCCAGTTTGACTACCTTTCCCTTTGTTAGATTCGAATTTCTGTTTTAATTGTGATATTTTACACTATTCATAACCCGGCATTACTCGCTAGGTCTCTACGAGCGCCGTTACTCGCTAGTGAGCGCAGCGCTCACCTTCATTTTAAAAGGCCAAAATTTGCCCATATAAAGATGGAGGTATTTTTATTACATCAAATTGAGTCCAATCTCACTTTTCAAAACCATTTCACCTCTGTCTAATAATAATAATAATAATAATAATAATAATAATAATAATAATAATAATAATAATAATAATAATAATAATAATAAGGGTCGAACCTGCCAAGTTGGGGTCAGAGCGCCAGTTCCTGAACCGTCTGAGCACAGCGCTAGGAACACGAATACTTAAATTTGAAAAAAAAAAGTTATTTATTTAGAAACCCTAATAATTAAATTAAACAAATTTGACGTAGGAGGATTATGCTAGTACAAAATAAATTATTCAAACATATAAATCAAGATAACAGGAAACAAATATTTTACACACTTAGTCATCATTTCACATTTTACATTCGAACTACACTCACTCATCACTTTCGTTGATCTCAGCACCATTTTTGGAACACTGTTTGCACATTATTACAGTATGTTCTTTGCAAATGGCCGCAGCACACTGCACACATCGAGCGGTCGTTTTTCTGTTCTTCTTGCGTGGACAATACATGCACTTTTGACGTTCTACCCCATGAGGACCCTGCTGTTGCTGCTGTTCCACTTCAGGCAAACCAGCTTCTCTTCTTATCTGCATTTTCAAAATTGTATCCAGATTTACAACTGATGATCGTGTAACCAAGTGTGATTTTACCAGCTCTCTGCCCAAACATTTCAGATACTCGCGCCGTGACTCTATATGATCTGTGTTGCTGCGATAAATGATTTGGCTATTTATAGTAGCAATATTCAACAGTGAAAAGAAAATAGTGAGGGGCCACCTACAACTTACTCGAGCTACTGAATATAGACTCTTCATTTCATCGACAACATCAACTGCACCTTTAGTAAGGTTGTAAAAAGTTATCACCTCCGATTTCTCCATATCTTCAGTATCTGGATCAATTTTGTCACTATCGTGCATTGTAGAAAGCATGAGAATATTTTTGTTTCTTTTTGAAACATACGACACCAAGAGACACTTTTCTCCATACCCAAACATGCTGCTATAAAATGGTCTCCCTCTGACATCAAGAAACGAAGGGGGAATCTCACGTTTATTCTTCCTGAGTGTGCCGACAATCGTCGTACGGTGATTTTCCAAAAGATCGATGGCTAATGGCACAGAGGTAAACCAATTGTCTGTTGTAATATTACGCCCTGTGCTCGCAATTGGCTCAATTAGTCGTTTCACCACGCTCCTTGCGCTATTATCCATTTTATATGGGCCATCAGGTTGCTGTCCTGCATAAATTTCCAGTTTCAGGGTATAGAATACCCTGGAATCCACCAAAGCAAACATCTTAATTCCATATTTATTAGGTTTTCTAGGCATAAATTGCCGGAAGCTGCATCGGCCTCGAAAGCCCTCCAACATTTCATCTACAGTGCAATATTCACCAGCTTAGTACACATCTGAACAGCGGAAGACAAAATCATCAAACAACTTCCGGATGGGACCAAGTTTGTCAGTTCTTTTTCTTTCTTCTCTATCATAGATACTGTCGAATCGCAGAGCACGAAGCAGTGTGCAAAACCGGTTCTTGGACATCACAGTGCGAAAGAATAATGGAGCAGTTGAATCATTTACCCAGAGATCGTTCAGGTTGACATGTGACGACTTCAACACGCCAGCCATATACAGTAAGCCTATCAAAGCATTAATTTCGTCAATATTTGTATCCGGAACATCCCTAGGTCTAGCATAATTTACCCTCATTTTAGCTAAATATGCATTCGTATATGTGACAATATTCTGCAGAGTTTCCGTAGGAAAAAACAATTGCCACGATTCAATAGGTGTTTTGACACATTGGGCTTTCCTTTTCACTCCAGGTAAATGTGACACCAAATTATGTCTCCGTGTTCGAATATTTGTAGGGGGTGCATGGAGGCCCCACTTGGTAATTCCATCCCTTCCGAGAACGAATGGAATGTGGCCTTCAATCAACGGAACTGCTTCATCTTCCTCAGAACATGCAGACACTTCTGTTTCAGAGTTATGATCACTTTTGTAAACATCATCTGTTTCATTACCATCACTTTCATTGTTCAAGTCCACTTCCTCCTCCGTTTCACTCAACCACAAAAGTATCTGATAAGTGGACGCCATTATAGCTTGTATAAATTCACCAACAACAGTTACAGTATAAATATTTCACACTAACACAAGCTTAAGACAAAACTCGACTTACTACAATGCGAAAAATTTGAGTAACACTGTTACTCGCTACTGAGCGCTCCGCTCACCAGACATGCACTGTCGCATCTAATAATGGGCTGAGGGTCTTTGTTTACATATATAACTGAAATAACTGGCACCTTCATTTCCTAACAGACTGTTTGAAAGGTATAGGGAGTTTCAAAAGAAAAGGTCGTGTATCATTCCAACAACAAGCAATATACTACGGAGGTGAGCGCCGCGCTCACCTAGCGAGTAACCGCGGGATAATAATGGTCTGCTGTGCCATTATTTTTATAGAGCATGTAACAAAGGTTAACTATGATTCTTACAAGCCTGTATAAAATACTGCAAGGAGTGTTAGCAACCCCTTCCTCCTTCCCAGATTTGGAATGCCCAGCAATTAGCGACGCAATGCGTACTTCCCAATCTCTACCTTTGTAAATATAACCTTCTCAAATCTTGAATTTTCATCTTTCTCTAGAAAACATCTAATACGTGTGTACTGTTGGTCTTTAGAGCTCGACTTGTTCACTTGAAGAAAACATAATGCCGAAAATAAAATCATCTAAAGTATCATTAATTCGACAGTGGCTCCTTGAATTCCACAATTACTCGACAGAGTTTTAATGTTTTCTTGATATCCACTCAGTTACATATATATATATATATATATTTATATATTTGCCTATTTGTTTTAGTGCCTAAATATAGCAGTCAAGGAGCCTATTTTAGGCGCCCAATACATTACCTTTTAGAGTCTAAACTTCCGCCTTCTAGCCATGACAGATGGAGACACTTCCAATAGTTCTCTGGATAGTGCCAAGCAAACTAGTGCTCTTTTTACTCAAAGAATTGCCAAGACATTTTGAAATAAAGAAATTGTCACACATCACAGTCCACCCTTTTGAAATGAATGCTTGCACAAGACTAGAAAACATCATCTCCAAGAGATGTATTCAGAGGCTAAGACTCATCCTTCCCCAAATATGGATAGCCATTCACTATGTATTTGGTTTTTGCTTACACACAAAGCTTAAATAGTACACTAAATTTATCTGGCTTCGTATCTTGTACTGCGTGAAAGGACTCTGTTCGTTCATAACACAAAAATGCAGTTCTCTACCAAAGGTTTTTAGATGTGTTATGCTGCTGTGAAGCAGTCTCAAGATGCCATGAACATGACTTCCTGGCCACTGCCCTGGTATAAAACTGTTGTCCCCTAGGATTTTTGGCCACATATACTCCATGTACATACATTATAGCAATAGCTGTTTCTAGTTCCTCTAATGTTTGAACCTAACTGTCATCGTAAGTTCTTCCCTAGCTCTTGTTTCTGTGCACAATTTTATATTTCCCAGCATCTCATTATCAATGAGCAGCCACCATGCACTTGATTGACTACCACTAACGATGTACCCTTTAGCATATCCCGCTGGCCCCGCAGTCTCCCTCGGTATGTTCTATCAGATGAATTCCAAGGTTAAATGTGTGTTCATCCTGTTTCGTTGGCAGAGTTCCTTATCTATTGCACTTATCTACTGGGATCCTTCTCCTTGCCCAAAACACAGAAGCCTAGATGCAGTAGTCATTATTGATATTGATGGGCCTATGAAAACGAAAAATATGTTACATTTATATTTTATGCTGGGTTGAACCAATATTATATTGCTTATTTAGTCATATTGTAATAAAACATTAGATTGAAAACAGCTACTTCAAAATAAACTTTCCTGCCATGGCAACTCTTACCCCATTTTCTTCAAAGGCTTCCACTGTCAAATGAACCACAAACACCGATTATAGGTGTATGCCCATCCCCATTATCTCAATCATCCGAGAGCTAGTTCCTCTCGCACATTCTTCCGATTCGCCATCAGACATATCTCGCAGGTATTCCAGTAACTCTTCATCTGTTAGAAACTGTCGTTGTGCTATATTAAATGAAATGATCTGTATTTCCAAGCACCAAACTCAATATGGTAATCACCAGGAATAATCAAATTAAACAATCTGTTATGCAGTGTAGCTAAACGTCCACTGCAATGGATATCAGAATTCACTGTTAGAATTACTATCCAAAATCTGATTGATGATCCTACAAAGAATTACCTCCCTTATTTAAGAATAGCAAGAAAATTATATTTAACAAGTATTAACAAATTAATTCTATACCAGTCATGTTGATAGTGTGATGGACTTTCTAGGTTATAGCAATAGAAGTTTAAAGCTTTAGGGCAACTAATATTGTTAAGAATGATTAAAAGTCATAAAAGTGTTCCAAGGAGCAAAATATGGGAATGTCTGCATAAAGTAGGGGCTCAAAAATCTCTAACTCGTAAGATCAATATGAAAACTGTAAGTAGTGTACAAATAGGGAATGGTAGATCTGAATATTTCCAAACGAAGTGAGGTGTACAACAAGGCAGTAGACTATCTCCATTACTTTTCCTTGCACTCATGGATGTAATCATTAAACAAATTAAAGCTGCAGAACCTGGAGATTTGAATGCATTAGTGTTCGCAGATGATTTTGCCATTTGGGGAGAAACAGAACAAGAAGTTCAAAGGAAATTAGATTGCTGGTTAAACAAATTTAAGGAATATAAGTTAACTGTAAGAAGAAAACAGCAGCAATGAAATTGAGTAGAAAATCCAGCGACTGTGACCTCAAACTTCACGGAGAGATAATTGAATGCGTAGAAAGATTCAGCTATCTTGGGAGTATTGTATCAAACCAAGGGAGTGCTAAATTGGAAATCCAGAAAAGAGTGACAAAAAGGTTCCACATTCTTCTATCAGGTACAAAATCTAGTGTGGGACAAAGCAGTTGTAGTAAAAACCAAACAAACAAAAGTTCAAATCTTACCTCCTGCCAATCATGACATATGGGTTGGAGACCTGTGTGTTATTGAAGAGACATCAGCAAACTGCAAGCATGTGAAATGAAATTTTTACAATTTGCTATGCAAAAAAAACAAGAAGAGACAGAATTGGAAATGAGTGCATTAGAAATGACATGCAGGTGACCCATACGATGCAAGAAAGAATACGCAATGCACAGTTGAAATGGTTTGGGCATGCACAAAGGAAGGAAGAGATTAGAACTGCCAGACCCTACTGGGAAATGGCAGTACCTGGAAGGAGACCTGTTGGACATCCCAGAAGGTGGCTGGACCAAATAAATGCAGATCTTATCGAGAAAGGAACAACACTGCAGGATGTGAAAGGAGACAGGAACCCATGGAGGCATATTGTCCACAAAAGTCCTACCCAGCCCGCTGGAAATATACTCAGATGCTGATAATAGGTAAGATTTACTGCAGCAAGAAAAGAGCTCACCTGACAAAATGCCTGGTTAGTCCTAGTGTTAAGCTAAAATGCTTGCTACTGAATGGTGTGTGTGTGTCTCAACGACAGAAGCAATAAAGACAATCTGACATTGTGCTACCAGTGAATTCTTGAGCTCCACAACAACCCAAAGAAAAGTGCCATTGTTTTGGAATTGCTGGTTATTTGAATTTCATATTAGAGATATTCTACAGTAATCACATATGTCCTACACTGAGTTTTAATAAATTGCATTTCTTCTTGAAACTTTTCATCATCATGCTGCTTCATCTTTTCCACTGAAATAGCAGGTCAAACTTATGCAACTACTATGCCAAGAAAATTGTTCCAGAAAATAGCTACAAAAACAAAATGTAGTTTTTTATTTCGTATTTCTGGTTTTCCTTTATGTCTCATTAGACGCCTTTGTACTAACAGGAAAGTACAACGGTAACACTGAGACAATACAACAAAACAGCAAGAAAGAATGACATTCTTTCAAAAGTTTTTTCCAAAGTAGATAAATGAAAGAAAATGAACTTATCTCTCCGTTCCCCATCTTTATATAACCTTGAAATCTTACACTGTACTAATTTTGAGGAACTGCTTATTAATATTACCAACAGATTTTAAGAAAAAAAAATAAGCTTACCAATTGAAAAAACACACACACACACACTTGTTTTAAGGAAGGAAACCGATCTTTTCCAGTGTTGACATGTAACTTATAAACTCTGCAGCCTGTCAAAACATTAAAGCCCAGTTTCTTCAACAAATGTCGAGCGTTAACACTGATGTTAACGAGATTTAAAATATGGGTGAAGAGCCCCGATAAATCTTGTAGTACGCTCGCCTGTGGTAGGTCACGGGCCCCAAGAAATCTCATTTTATTCACGACACTGATTTCGGTCTCCCTGAGACATCTCTTCACCATATATTGAACTATTTCGGACTTGCACGTTGAGTAGAATAAATCTTAGATGTATATCTGCTACTTTTCTCTTATTCAAGCCCTTCGTTTATTCTTTGATTTAGTTTTCAAACGCTTACTTTCTTCCTGCCGGATCGGTCAATACGTAATACAGTGTTAGCTGATGACTACATTTTAGAAGAATTGTACGCCGATGATCGCTCAAATGGATATAGTGATTGTAAATTAGTGGAAACTGAATGCAAGAGTGATGGTGGAAGTCATATTCTAGCCCCTACAGACGCATAATTTACGTTATGTGTTCATTTATTCAAGTGGCTCTGATGACAATGATTTAAACATTGATGTATTAAGAAATGACGCTGAGGATGGTTTTATGAAGACAAATCCGAGATATTTAGAACAGTTTCAAGACAGACAAGGCCTGACATACGTCCCATAAGATAATGCACTCTAGTACGCTCAGTAGAAAAATGTCCAGTCCACAGGGTATGTGACAAGCTCAAGCATCCGGTCAGCAATGTGTTAACACACAATTTAACAAAATGGCTGTCTTGTCAAATATTCTTAACAAACAAATTGTTAAATTAACATGGCAGCAGCTCTGTGTTAAACCTATTCACAGTAGTTAAAATTTCAAAATGGTAGCATGTAGAAAACATGAGTATGAAGCTTTACTGCAGTTTTGAAGACTATTTATAAACTGAAGAACTAAGAGAAAACAACTTTTGAAGTTGTCAGAAGAAAGTTTTCAACTTAGACACCAAATTACCGAAGCCTTAATGAACAAGGTACTAGAAGAATTTGAAAACAGGTTAGTTTCCCCACAGACTGGAACTTATCAGTGCCTTCAGTGCAGCAGTTGCTTATAGTTCTCATGTATTATGCTTCAGACTCTCTTCATGTAATTGTTGATGACTATGTTAAAGAGTGCAAGGGAGTGTAGAATTCTGCAAAGAATTCCTGCTACTATTGCAGCTTTAAGAAGCCATTGCATTATTTTTCCTGCGGTAAAAGGAATGATAATGTCTTAAATGATTTTGAGGCAATCATCACATTTTCCCAGTGATGTAGGAGCCTTAGATTGCACTTGTATAAGAACACATTGAATACTCTGATATAACAGCCTGTTTTTTCATTTTTCAAGCACACTCTCATACTTTCAAATTAAATCCATTCAACATTTGTCTCGCATTACTTCTTACTCGGGCGTGTAAGGAGTAGGTAGTCCTACTCAAATGTCAACCTCACCTGCACGTGGTGCACCCTGCTTTGGACTGATGAGGCTCTGGCGACCGAGCGACTCCCGGGACAAGGAGTCCCCCTCTGCTATGCCAACGGCTCCCTATGAAGCCGGACGAGCTGGCAGGGGATGGGGCACTGTCTTGCCCTTGAGGTGGAAAACCACCTCTAAAGGCTGAAGAACCATATATGGTCCACGGCATAGAAAGTCCTCAATAGCAGACCAGGCGTAGGGACAACTGAAACTTCCCTGGCGGCTGGGAAGACGGACGAAGGCTGCAGCAGTCTTGGAGCCTCCAGTCGTCGTTACTCTTATGCCACTGGGGACAGGTTCCGAGTCTGTCAAGAAATGTGAGACTGTTGATGTGCAGCAGTATTCCCACACTAAAAGATGTCACACACAGGCGTCTTCTAAAGAACTGAGCACATACACTACAAGTCCTGCGGCGATCGGGGAGTTGTGAAGGGAGCAGGATTGTATAGCCTGGGAGCTCCTAGTGACGAACCGGCAAGTAGGCGACGAATGTGTGATCGCCGTTTTGCTTGAAGAGAGGCTGTAAAGCAACTCGTGTGCTGCATTCGTGACTAAGCAGGCCTATTCAGGAACCACTCTGCTCATCGCACCCAGAGGGTACACCATAAGCAGTCAAAAGAAAATAAAGATGAATTTTGCAACCTGGAACATCCGTACTCTAATGGATAATGATACGGCTAATCAGGTAGAAAGGAAAACGGCTATCGTGGCTCATGAACTAAAAATATTTAACATCGATATTGCAGCACTGACTGAAGCTAGAAGGCTCGAAGGACAAATTAAAGAACAAGGAGGCAGATACACTTTCTTCTGGAAAGGTAAAAGCATTCATGAGCCCCGCGTTCATGGTGTTGGTTTTGCCATTGCAAATGAACTTGTCCCTCACCTTGAACTTCCTTCTGGGTTAAATGAAAGACTCGTGAGCTTACACCTCAAGCTCGCCAACAATCAATGAGTTACAGTAATTAGTGCCTATGCTCCGACCGTCACTTGTGAAGAAAATGAAAAAGAAGCATTCTACTGCCAACTTGACACACTTCTAACAATACCACAAACTGACAAAATCATTCTCTTTGGAGACTTCAATGCACGAGTTGATAGAGACTCAACGCTATGGTCCAAAGTAATTGGAAAAAGAGGGAGTAGGGAATTGCAACTCAAATGGAACCCTTTTGCTCACGCAGTGCTCAAGAGCACAATCTATCACTAATACCCTCTTCAGACAAAAGGATAAATTTAAAACATCATGGCAACATCCACGGTCAAAACACTGGCATCTGATTACATAATTGTACGCCCTCAAGACCAACACGATGTGTTAATCACAAAGGCTCTAACAAGTGCCGACGACTGCTGGACGGACCACCGACTTATACGGTCCACGATGACCCTTCACATCCACGAGCAGCATAGGAAACTGAGAAAACTTACGAGACCTAAAATGAACAGAGACTGTCTCAAGGATCTAGCACTAAAGCAAAATTTCAACAACTCCTAGGTGATAAACTGCCGGATGAATTTCCTGAAAGCACTGAAGAACACTGGGTAACACTGAAGACTGCAAAACTATCAGCCGGTGAAGAATCGGTAGGACACCTTAGGGTCAAACACCAAGACTGGTTTGATGAAACTGATCAAAAAATTCAGACTCTTAATAGACAAAAAGAGAGCAGCACACCAAGCTTGGCAGATCAATCCTAGTTCACTAGCCGAAACAACAACACTAGAGCCTTTTTCAACATGATAAAAACCGTATATGGCCCAAAAGTTCAAGGATTAAAACCTCTTAAATCTAGGGATGGCTCTACACTTCTAAAAGACAGCAATTCAATTAATGCACGATGGAAAAAACATTTCCATGAACTGCTGAACAAGGATCCACAGATCAACATAGTAGAAATCTTGAAACACAAAAACCTATAAAATCTCACCTTGGCGAAGTACCTTCCTTAGACGTTGAACATACATACATACATTATCATTATAGACTGTAATGCCTTTCAGCGTTCAGTCTGTAAGCCTCTGAGAATTTACTAAACGTCGCCACAATCCTCGATTTGCAACCAGTGTTGTGGCCTCAGCTAGTTCTATACCTCTTATCTTTAAATCTTTAGAAACCAAGTCTAATCATCGTCGTCTTGGTCTACCTCTACTTCTCTTACTCTCTGAAACAGAGTGCATTATTCTCCTAGGTAACCTATCCTCCTCCATTCGCCTCACCTGACCCACCACCGAAGCCGGTTTATGCGTACAGCTTCATCCATCGAGTTCATTCCTAAATTAGCCTTTATCTCCTCATTCTGAGTACCATCCAGCCATTGTTCCCCCCTGTTTGTACCAGCAATCAGTCTTGCTCCTTTCACGTCTGCTACTTCTAACCTATTAATAAGATAACCTGAGTCCACCCAGCTTTCGCTCCCATAAAGCAAAGTTGGTCTGAAAACAGACCGATGTAAAGATAGTTTCGTCTGGGAGCTGACTTCCTTCTTACAGAATACTGTTGATCGCAACTGCGAGCTCACTGCATTAGCTTTACGACACCTCGATTCAATCTCACTATATTACCATCCTGGGAGAACACACAACCTAAATACTTGAAATTATCAACCTGTTCTAGCTCTGTATCACCAATCTGACATTCAATTCTGTTGAATTTCTTACCTACTGACATCAATTTAGTCTTCGAGAGGCTAATTTTCATACCATACTCATTGCACCTATTTTCAAGTTCCAAGATATTACACTTCAGGCTTTCGGCACAATCTGCCATTAAGACCAAGTCGTCAGCATAGGCCAGACTGATTACATTTCCACCTAACTGAATCCCTCCCTGCCATTTTATACCTTTCAGCAGATGATCCATGTAAACTACGAACAGCAACGGTGAAAGATTACAGCCTTGTCTAACCCCTGTAAGTACCCTGAACCAAGAGCTTATTTTAGCATCAATTCTCACTGAAGCCCAATTGTCAACATAAATGCCTTTGATTGATTTTAATAATCTACCTTTAATTCCATAGTCCCCCAGTATGGTGAACACCTTTTCCCTCGGTACCCTATCATATGCTTTCTCTAAACACAACTGCGTAATCCTCTCGTAGCATTTTTCAATTAACTGGCGCATACTGAAAATCTGATCCTGACAGCCTCTCTGTGGTCTGAAACCACACTGGGTTTCATCCAACTTCCTCTCAACGACTGATCGCACCCTCACTTCCAAGATGCCAGCAAATACTTTGCCCAATATACTAATCAATGAGATAGCTCGATAGTTGTTGCAATCCTTCCTGTTCCCTTGCTTTTGTCCAATCTGAAGGTACCATACCAACACTCCATGCTAATCTTACTACTCTATGAAGCCATTTCATCCCTGCCTTCCCACTATACTTCACCATTTCAGGCCTAATTTCATCTATTCCTGCTGCCTTATGACAATCCTTTCCACTTCCTCAAGCATAATTTCACCAACATCATTTTCCTCCTCCCCATGAGCTTGGTTGTTTGAAACACCACTAGGATGATTTCCTTTTACATTGAGAAATGTACAAAATATTCCCTCCACCTCTCCAGTGATTCCCTGGGATCTATTATGAGTTCACCTGAATTACTCAAAACACTGTTCATTTCCCTTTTCCCTCCCTAAGATTCTTTATTACTGTCCAGAAAGGTTTCCCTGCTGCTTGACCCAGCCTTTCCAGGTTGTTACCAAAATCTTCCCACGACTTCTTTTTGGATTCAACAACTATTTGTTTCACTCTGTTTCTTTCATCTACGTACAGATCCCTGTCAGCCTCAGCCCCTGTTTGGAGCCATTTCTGATAAGCCTTCTTTTTACGTTTACAAGCTGCTCTCACTTCATCATTCCACTAAGATGTTCGCCTTTTCCCATCTTTACACACAGTTTTTCCTAGACATTCCCTTGCTGTTTCTACTACAGCATCCCTGTATGCCATCCATTCACCTTCTATATCCTGAACCTGCTTTTGTCTACTGTTTGAAACTTCTCACTAATCATATCCATGTACTTCTGTCGAATTTCCTCGTCCTGGAGATGTTCTACCCTTATTCGTTTGCAGACAGATTTCACTTTCTCTATCTTAGGCCTAGAGATACTTAGTTCACTACAGATCAGATAGTGGTCTGTATCACGAAAAATCCGCGGAAAACTCGTACATTCCTAACAGATTTCCTGAATTCAAAGTCTGTTAAGATATAGTCTATTATGGATCTGGTACCCCTAGCCTCCTATGTGTAGCGGTGAATAGCCTTATGCTTGAAGAATGTATTCTTAACAGCTAAACCCATACTAGCACAGAAGTCCAGCAAATGCTTCCCATTCCCATTAGCTTCTCATACCTTGGCAGCCATCTCTCAGCAAATGGTAATCTTGATGATGAGATTCAACACCACATCAAATGTGCTAGTATGACTTTTGGTTGTTTTTGAGTAAGGATCTTTGATAATCATAATATCAGCACTCAGATCAAGCTTTATGTGTACAAAGCTATCGTTATACAGTGGAACCTCGATTATCCGTTCCCGGAAAATACGTTTTCCCGGAATATGCGTTCAAATTACGTGGTCCCGCGAGCATCGTAATTAAATCACGTTGTAAAAGTCCCGCATTATCCGTTCCTCGAAAAAACGATTTCCCGGATCAACCGTCCAGAAATTCCAGTCCCATCAACGCTAAATCCTCGATCAATCGTTTTTTAATAAACTGTGTCTCTCGAAAGGACGGCTATGGCATACCGGTATTTATAGATCTTGGCGTTAACGCCCCGTGTTTGCGATAATTAAAGCAAGTACCGGTACTGTACCGGTACCTACTGGAAAAGCGATCGGCGGGGAACTTAAAGGGACCATCTTAGCATCGCATTCGGGTGGTATTGTTTAGAGAATGTCGGAAAATCATAAAGCAGAGACTGGCCACAACAATTGCAAGGAGACATGGCGCATTTCGAGAGCTCTGTTTGAAGACGGAACGAGTTTCGTCAAATGTTCGCACTTATAAAACGTCCATATTATGTCCAGGGTTAGATGTTTATATGTTTACATTTTTTTCGATCGTACTGCCGAACAGGTTTTCGGCACTTTGCTCAGGGCACTGTAGAGTAACTGGGCTTTCAGGCAGGAATCGAAACTGCTCCTTCTTAACACAAATCCTGTGTTTTTTATATTATCGTACATGATTATGGTAGCGAGACCAGAACAGATGCTGCACCTTACATTTTAAAAAATAAGAAAGCCATGGGCGGTCTTGGGATTGCCTATTACTGTTTAGGTCCTAATGTAAGACTGAGAATTCTACGTTTTCGTGTTAAAATACCAAAACCCGCAGTCGTTTTATTTGCGCACATTACATTTTAAATGGTTGGTATTATTTCCAACTCGTACTGACACGTGCAGCGAGCGCGCTTTCCAGATGACCTCAAGGTCACGAATAACCGTAATTTCTAAAGTTTTCATGATATTTCTTTTATCTTTCCAATTTGACTGGATTTGTGACGCGCAGAACTGAATATAATGCATTCGAGAACTTTTAAGAATCGATACTTACATTCGAAACCATGTTTTCGAGCTCAACATAACCTTTAAAAGTCTATGTAGGCCTAATTTGCGCGGTACGAGATTTCCAGAAACTGACTACGAACTGCATACCGGAGACCAAATTACAATGAAAGATTAAGAAATGAAGGGATTTCGCCATCATTTTGGGAGCTTTTGTATCTAATGTGCTTTATTTTATTAGATGAGAGAATTAAAAAGCTACTTGTGGTCGATTGTCGTTTGGCTTGGCGTTATTAGATTTTTCGAAGAGTTTGGCTAGCCTAATCAAAGTTGCTGAACTGAAAGAAGTTTTCACGGGAAACTGACGAAGATTCCCCTGCAAAATTGAATATAAAGTATCGAGATTTTGAACTCTCGTACCGGTAATTAATGCGGTTTCGCGGTCTAACATGCCTGCCTCTCACCCAGAGGGCCCGGGTTCAATTGCGACCAGGTCAGGCAATTTTATCTGGATATACGTCTGGTTCCAGGTCCACTCAGCCTACGTGATTACCTTTAGTTGTGGAGCTATCTAATGGTGAGATGGCGACCCCGATCTACAGAGCCAGGAATATCGACCGAGAGGATTCGTTGCACTGACCATGCGCCCTCGTAATCTGCAGGCCTTCGGGCTGAGCAGCGGTCGCTTGGCAGGCAAAGTCCCAATGGGACTGTAGTTTGGTTTGGTTTAGGAGTTTTTGTAAGATTATAATTATACACATTTCATTTTTGTGATGTTTAGCCAAATTGTTGATGGTTTTCATTCAATCCCGGATTTTCCGTTTTCCCGTGTTGTACGTTTTATTTTCATGGTCCCTCGAAAAACGGAGAATCGAGGTTTCACTGTATAATCTCTTACATATGGATGACAAAACGTGGACTACCTACAGGAGGCACATACGATGCCTGGAAAAATACCATCAACGTTGCCAGAAGGATCCTGAGGGTGAAATGGCAAGATCAACGCACTAACATCAGTGTTCTGGAAGAAGCTAACTCCACTAGCATTGAGGCCATGATAATCAAGCACCAACTTTGCTGGACAGCCCACATCGTTCGCATGCCTGAATTCCGTCTCCCAAAACAAGTTACGTACTCCCAGCTAAAGGATGGTCATAGGAAACTTTGAAGACCACAAAAGCATTACAAAAGATGCACTAAAAACCAACATGGGAAAGTGTCAAATGAAACTAACAAATGGGAAGCTACGGCCTGTAGCCGCACAGTCTGGCGTCGCTATGTCTGGGAAGGAACGCAGCGCTTTGAGCAAGAAAGGCGGAGAACAGAAATTGACAAGCGCAATGCAAGAAAACAATGTAAGCTAATGAAGAAAAACCAAACTACACAGCTAGTACCTAACAGAACAAATGTGTGGGGAAAATGTGGGAAAATCTGCGGTTCTGGGATTGGCCTCTGCAGTCACTTAATATCTCACAAAAACTAAGTTCTTCAGGAAGACAATCATACTCGTTTATGAGGGATAGCCCATCACTTCTTACTCGACATGTTTACGTCTTACAAATACAACCTATAATAATGCCAGCCATGCTTGACAAAAGACTATTCCAACATATGGCTAGGAATGATTTAAAAGAAACAAAAAGAGGCTCACTGCCAAACACATTCAGAAATCTCACAGAAACATTATTGGTTTTTAACAATTGTAACAAAGGTTGGAAATGTGTTTGTGAAATAGGATACTTATAACTAGTGTTAAATTAATAAATGTTAGTTAACAGTTGTTAAATAGAATTTAACACAGAATTGGAGAAATCTGGCCTTCCCATTAGTACACTAACATATTCCATTTATTATTATTATTATGATTATTATGATCATCGTTTTCTGGACGCATGTCATAGTGTACCAAGTGTTACATATCAAGTTTCAACACACTAAAAAACTTGCAAGTTATACACAAATTTATTTGTTCTGCCTGAACACTGCAACTCCTCAACAATTACTTTTTTCAAATACAGATGAGGAGTACAGTATGAATATCAATTCCAGTTTTAGTTTCAGTTTTGTCTGTCAAATGATTGTGTCTATGCTACAATATTTACTGGCATGGAAGATGGTATTCGAGTAGAAGGCATCTAGGCTATGAACAAAAACAAAATTCGTAAGTGCAGGGCGCTAAACCAAAATGTAAAGTGCCAAACTTCCCAAAAGGAATTTTTGACATTTTAAGTGCCATCCTCCACTTGCACTAGCAAAGTAGATGCAACTGGAGCAATTCTTCAAGAGGAATACATAATGTGCTAGATAGATCGTTTCAAGTAGCTCCCATGTTGCGTTCAGTCTGCAGCTATGGCTGACTAGGAAGATCATGCTTAAATTGCAAAGAAATAGTGGTATGCCATACACATTGGAAAAAAAAAAAAACCCACCAAACTTATCTCCAAAACAATCAACTTAGGTAAGGACATGTACTACAGTCGCCAGTTAGTGTTTATCAACTTCGGAATCCATTTCTGAAGACAGAGAGAAGAATCGTTGTTCTGGAACGAAACTGCAGGCTAACAAGCATCAGCTGAAATCTCATCTGGCTTGCATACATTTCTGTAAAAAAGGTTTGGCAGCTCATTCTAAAACAAAGGATAGTTTTGTGGTCCAATAACTGCTGCAGGCACAACAATAACGGTAAAGATGGCTAAGATGCTGACACTTTTGGCAAAGGGGTACTTCACGGAAATTACCCACAAGTTCCCAGTATGTGGACAAACATTCCTGTCTTGTAATCCGGACTTTGCATTAACTGAAAAATGCAAAAAAGACACGAGAACCCTAGGTTCTCCGAGACTTTCCTGAAAAAATGACTTGTGCAAACAAAGAAGTTTTTTTTAAGTAGTTAACAACACTGAGTTCATTGAATGGATGGAAGTCTCAAACTTTTTGGTGGAAAAAAATATATATATATTTTCAAAGCAACCAAGATAAAAGTTACTCAGGAAAACTGGTATTTTTCAGGTGAAGATATGCTATTCGTATTAAGGGGGTCTGAAAATCCTGGAGTGTACTACTATATGGTTGTGGGAGCTAGACAATTGGAAGAAAAGGAAGGATTCATTGAAAGCAAATGAAATGTAGATTTGGAGTGAAATGACGAGGACATGCTGGACTCAAGAAAAAAACTAATCCAGATGTTCTACAGGAAGTCAATGAGCCCCTCTCTTAAGCCTGACAGACCTTTCCCAAATTCCTGATTGGTTATTGAAGGACCCATTATTTGCCCCAGTACTTCACTGATGTCTGATTTCTTTATCACTGTACAATTCTTCTGCATATATTCTCGCCAAAGTACACATCCTTCATTATCTACCAGTGTTTCTATCCTTGTCCTTCAGCAGGGTGGATTTTGTTTTAGGCTTGTACTGCAGGGATTAAATTTTATAATATGCCTGACCCTGCCTTCCATATCTGGTATCATTTTCAATTTCTTCAGCTACTTCTATTGTCCACTTTTCTTTCTCCTCTCTGCACTTAATTGATCAGATTTTTTATTCCTTTAGTCTTCCAATTCATTTTATTTCCTCAATTTATTCCTCTCTCCTATAATATTTAATATCTCATCTGTCATCCAGTGTTTTCTTGCCTCCAGTTTCCTGTACCTAAAACCTCATTTGCAGCCTCCACTATCACATCCATTATTTTGATCCACCCTCTTAATTCTTCTGAATGTCTTGCTATCACTTCATTGGTCTTCTCTTTGAAGAATCGCTTAGTTTCCTCGTTCTTCAGACCATCCAAATGCCCATTTTTTCCTTTTTGGTTTTCTATACTCTTCTTAGCTGGATATTGTCTTTAGCTACAGAAGATTATGTTCACTGTCGGGCTAAACTTTATTTCGGTAATGACGTTTAACTAAAATTTAATCTATCTGGAATCTTTTGATGTTATCTAGTGTTTTCCAAGTATATCTACTTCTATTATGCACTTCAAAGAGTATCTGTAATTACCATTTCATATTGTTCATCCTCTCTCACCCATTTGGTTCGTTTCACCTAAACCAAACTTTACTGTGGTTTTCTTCCCATTGAGTGAGCCAACAACTGCATTGAAGTCACCCAGTAATAACACGATGTCTTTGTCATTTGTCAGCTTGAGTAGATCGTTGATTTGCTCATACAATAGTTCTATCTCATCAACAATTGATAGGTAATTTGCCACCTGGGCAACTGCCCTAAATGCAGATCACTGATGACAGATTGATGGACACCTCTTCATAAGTAAAATATGTAATACTTTTTGTATCTTTAATGCAATTAAATGGGCCAATAAACTTTGGAGGTTTGAATCATCTTAGCAGGTTTTTTTAACAGCAAGGAAGACCATAGGTGTTAAATTATTTCTAATTTTTGACTTTGTTTAAGAGATCAACAGTTTCTATGATGAATTCTAAAGTGCTTCTTCAATAATAAGGATCAATATAATAGCTATTAATGCAATTTAGACAAGCATTATAAAGGAAACAGAGAGGGGGGGATGGGGGAGGAATGTGTGTGTTGAAAATTGGTACGTTTTAAACTATTATTTGTGCTTTTACTGAAAGTAAGGTTAATACATCTTAGAACAGGGTGTCTACTGAGTTCCATCTTCAAAATTCCTGTAAATATCCAGTATATTCAGTATAACTATCAGCAACAATCCAGTACTAATGCTATGAATTTTTTTAAAGTTCCTTAGGAACAATTGAGGAGCTAGATGCAATAACAGCGTGTCTACTTCCGCTATTATTGCACGCTTACTGTTTACAGATTTCCTGGTCCCTTCACTACAACTCAGTGTAGGTCTTAGTTCACTAGGATGCCGCTAAAAGTCAGGCGCTCACTAAACCTGGTACCATGCGCTACGCTGTTATTGCATGAGGCATGCTTCACAAGTGGCACGTTCAGCTGCCGCCAGTTCTCTGGCTGGAGAAGATGTCAGCGAGTGGAAGAGAAGGTTTTGTGGCGTCACATTTAATAAAAGACTGAGTATCAGCACTTTGACCTATATTTCTGAGAATGCCCTCTGCTGAAAGCAACATATTCATGATACAGAAGTTTGTGCGACTTTATTACCATAATGGAGTTTTACCAGAGTCACAGTCCTACACTCCTAACTATGTACCATTTACCTTCTTAAAGAGGAATGATAGCTTTCTCAGTTTTAATGATTAGAGGCTATATGATGTAAGTGTGGTGTAAAAGCAGACAAAAGGGTTGATGTTATTTCACCAATGAAATACTTAAAAACTGAAAATGTTGAGTGGTATGTGAAAGTCATGTCTGTGTGTAATGATTCCCTAGAGTCTGCTAATGCAGCATGTGAAGATGAATCAACCTGATTTTGATCAATGATGCATTTGAGTATTTCAAACAAGTAAGACACACAATGTCTAAATTCCAATTATATACTTTGTTATCTGCTTTTTGTTCCTTTTCTTTTCTTTTAGGTTTAGAAAGTAATTTTGTAAATGAAGGAATAAATGTTGTTCAGAAAAGAATGATACTAATTTTATAACATTTCAACTATTTGTTGGGGAAGGCGGAGGGATTACCGTAGCCTAATACCATAGTAGGAGAGAGCACTGTAACAAAACGCAAAAAGTAATAAATAATGTTATTTGCTTTACGTCCCAGTAACTACTTTTTTACGGTCTTTGGAGACGCCGAGGTGCCGGAATTTAGTCCCGCAGGAGGTTTTCTTACGTGCCAGTAAATCTACAGACACGAGGCTGTCTTATTTGAGCACCTTCAAATACCACCGGACTGAGCCAGGATTGAACATGCCAAGTTGGGGCTAGAAGGCCAGCGCCTCAACCGCCTGAGCCACTCAGCCCGGCAAACTCAAAAAGAACGAAAAAGTTGAATAATGGTTTTATCTTTCTTAGT
The DNA here is from genome assembly GCF_040414725.1 of Anabrus simplex. Taxonomy (NCBI): domain Eukaryota; kingdom Metazoa; phylum Arthropoda; class Insecta; order Orthoptera; family Tettigoniidae; genus Anabrus; species Anabrus simplex. The sequence goes on from NC_090269.1 coordinate 240,539,672, forward strand.
TGACAATTTTTTTTTTTAAAGGAATTTGTTCTTAATTTTAGTAAGTTTAGACATTTTGGAGAACTGATGTGGGATAAACTGCCACTTTTTTCCTCTATAGTGGGCGATCATGCTTTCCTAACTCCCTGATCAATACTGGTGTATGGCAAAATATAATATTCCTGCACTTCATGCAATAACAGCGTATAGAATGAAATTTTAAGTAACCCTGTCTTTCTTATTAGCGAACAGATCAATGAAATTCTTTGGGAAATACATTTCCTGGCTCTTTTAAATGTCCTTAAATGATATTCAGGTTGATTCTTAATATTACTTTTAACTCAGAACATTTATAAACTTCAAGCTCCTGTTTCTCAAAATAACTGAAGTCTACTTACGCTGTTATTGCATCCAACTCCTCAATTACACCCTTGATAATAGCAGGTTTGTAATTTTTTGATAACAAATGCATATTTTGTTTTTAATAGTCAGTTAGCCTCGATTTTTAAAATGAAAATCCACAGCCTGTTTCCAGTTGTTTGACTGAGTCAGGAATGAAATAAATGAAGCCCCAATCTAGCAACGAGGATAGGAATTGTGCTGGCTGCCGAAGCCTGTCACACTCCTCTGGGGCAATGATTAATGTCTGACAAATGAAATTGTACCGGGCGGTACACCTCTACGACGCAAGTTCAAATCTTGCGCCAATTGAAACTCCTCCACAGGAGAAACCCTGAACTGCAACAACTGAATCAACTCTCCTGTTTTTCAGAAGATGTCTCTAGGTGTTTTTGATTTGCTTTTGTTTATCAAGAAGTGTGGACATTCTCTAACAGGTGTGTCTACTAAAAACTATGATTACGCACTCTGGTGCGAAGGAATGAACTTTCTTGGAGAAATTTTGTATTCATAAGTTTTGTCTTCACTAAATTTTGTTCTTTCATTTGAGGGTTGGCAATATTAAGCTTCCTTTCTGCCTGTTTTGAATTTAACCAATCCTAAATTTCTGTAATTAATTTCCTACCAATAAGGTGTTTTTTCGCTGTTAGCCAATAAACTTTTGTGGGCGCGTCTTAATCATTCATGAAAGTCTCAAATTTTCCGCAAGGGTATAAAAACTGCTGATTATCTTGTCTCCGGGCCACTTCAACAACATCTTGCTTAGTGTATAGAAGCATAGCAGGGGGCGGGCAGCGCCTCTTTCTTCGGGCAGCAGCTCTTCAACAAGGTAATGGTCTTCCTTAATGTGTTAAAGATTTCTCATACGAGTCACCTCCCTAGCTTGGGATTAGCCCCTGTGTAATCGGCCTAGCGCCACTTAGATTTTAAAATGTGTATTTAGGAGTGCTAATTCACGCCTCCATCCCTTTTGCGTTTTGGGCCATTTAAATTAACCAAGTATTCGCCCACTAAGGCCCAGCAGATTGGGTACGAGATACCCCTGTTTCTTTATAAGTTATGCCTTGATGGCAATTTAGTGTAATAGTCTGTTATTGCCTTTATAGGCTCAAAAGATCGAGAGCGGGTTAGCTCTTTATGGTGTTGTGGTAAAAGTGCCTTAGAGAGGCTTAAGATGTGAAGTTGGGAGCAAGTGCTCCATGTAATGAGGGGCGTTCTGCCCTTTGGTATTTTGTGGTTGTGAGCTGAGAGCTCAAGGATTGACGAATTTGGGCTCATAGCCCAGAAATTGTAAAGACCCCGTAACTTGTGCTTTCTTTTGTAAAGTTGCATTGTACCAGATTTTCTTTGTTATTTCACTTAGTAAAAATTGTTAAATGTTGTTATCTGTTGAAAATATAACCTTTATTTAAATTTTAATTTCATCTTTAAGACTTGTAGTTAGACCCATTCCAGCCCACACCTTCGTTCACCTCTGCCTTCCACGGATAACTCCGTAACAGAAATGAAATAATATTCGAAAGTGTCGCTGGAATGAAAGATGATGGGGAAAACCAGAGTACTCTGAGAAAAACCTGTCCCGCCTCCACTTTGTCCAGCACAAATCTCACATGGAATGACCAGGATTCGAACCACGCAACCCAGAGGTGAGAGGCCAGTGCGCTGCCGCCCGAGCGTTGCAGGCTCACCTTGATTTTTTTACACATTTTTTTTTTTTACATTTTTTACAGGGCCTCCGAACTCCCCTCACAGCCCCCCACTCGACTCATTGCTTTTAAGTATCTTTACTTTAGACCTTTTATGTAACACTTGCTTTGGAAAAAAATGAAAATCCCAATGAAAACAAAATTGTTTATAAGACTATTAAAACAATTACAACAAAAAAAGTTGACAAATTGCCAGTTTAATATAATTGAAAAAATCATTGCATTTATAGCTTCGTAATCATTTTCAATTTACAATGGTATATTACACACACACATAATACAGTAGAACCTCGATAATTCGAAATCGGTTAATTCAAAAATCCCGCCTAATTCGAAGAAGCTCTCGTTCCCGGAAACATGAGATACAGTTTTGCATGTTATTTCAATTGTTTAATTCGAAATACGGATAATTCGTAATTCGAAGTACAATGTCGGCCCCATTACCGAAATTCAGACATTTAATTCGAAACTGCCTTTACATTTTACAGAGTAATTTCAACTCGAAATTTATCAGCTCCGCGTCATAATAGAACGCACATTCCGGAACGTGGAGGGGTAGCTTTCCGCACTTACACTCACTTCGGTGGATCTACAGTGCGCTTCATGATTGCTAAGTTGAATGAAATCGGAATTCTTTTGTGTTCAACCTTTTAAGGAACGCCGTAATATCACACAACAGACTGTGTGCGGGAAAACAGAATCCGCGAACACTGGCGATGCCGACAGTTGACGAAAAAACGTGGCAAATATAATAAATTCGTAGGCACTGAACAATATTGTCATTGTCGGTGAAACTGCATTGCTTTATTTTAATGCGAGCCCAAACGGTCTAATGGTTTTAAAGGAGAATTGCCAGCCGGGAAATTGTACAGTGTGAGGGATGGGGCCCGTGGAAGCGACATACTTTATCCCCTCATCTTAGGAAACTTCGATAAGCCACGATGTTTTAACGTCGGGCACTTTCCATGCCAGTACAGAGCATCTATAATAAAAATGCAAACAGTAAAGAAATCCAAGAAATAATGCATTTGCACAGGGGAACCGGCATAATTTATCCTCGTCTTTGAATTGTGCGGTTTCTTTTCTTTCGTTGCGTGAGGTTATGTTTGTCAGTGATTTATCCAAATGCATTATTTGAACATTGTAAATGCACCTTGTTGGATACATTTCGCAAATAGTTTTTCCATGGCATTGGAAAGGTTTAAACTGTGATTCGAGGTGATTGCATGTATTAATGGGTCTTACAATACTTCGTGACGCGGCAAGTGTTTACATTTCTGAAGTACGAGAGAACAGAAGTGCCATGGCTGGAAATCGTACAAGGATAGAGTCATAGGAAAGTTCGATTTTAAGGGCATCAGGTACTTTCTGTGTAAATACAAGGCATCTAAAATGCATACAGTATAGTAATCCAATTAATAAAGCACTCTCACATGGGAGCGAGCATAGATTTCTCCTCGTCTTTGAATCGTGCTTTTTCTTCTTTCTTTCGTTCGTTGCGTGAGGTTATGTTTACCAGTGAGATATCAGAATGCATTATTTGAATACTGTAAATGCACCTTCTTGGATACATTTTTGAAATAGTTCTTTTTTCATGGCATTTGAAAGGTATAAACTGTGAATCAAGGTTAACTGCACGCAGTAACGGGCCTTTTGTAACGCGGCAAGGGTTGGTACTTCTGAATTGCGAATTGGCGGTTAATTCGAAATCACGTAATTCGAAGTCCGATTTTTGAGTCCCAACGACTTCGAATTAACGAGGTTTTACTGTATACTTTAAAAGTCTTATCTAACATCACTGCTTCAAGGTGACGAATGCACTTTTGGCTATTTGGATCACTTTGCTAACACTAACATCCAATACACACAGCCAAAAGAGTATCATATAACACACACTGTGGAAGTAAACCGTTCTTGAATAGATTCTGTACCAGGCTTATTCCAAGTAAAAATATGTTCTAGATGACAAGTCAGAAAAAAGACAATCACTTTTATATGCATCACAGAAAAAAACAAAATATGTTACTCTACATACAGTAGTTTTAATGCTTTATAATTTCTACATTTTGTAACAAATTTGGGAATTAACATCATATGTATTTAATTAGCAATTCACAATGACTACAGCTTACGAGAGAGAGAGAGAGAGAGAGAGAGAGAGAGAGAGACACACACTTATGACAGCATTATTTTCAGTCTTTTCACCTCTTTCTCCGGTTCTTCTGCGTCTTCCTTAGCACTCTATAACACATCGATTCTTCAAGGGAAGGCACACAAAAGAAGACTGTCTCTTTGTTTCAGGGTCATAATGGTAGACCCATGTTTATAATCACCTGGAACAATATTGTAGGTGTCTTGGGACTGCCCTCCATTGAATTTTTGAAGCATGAAACGACACTGGTCCGCTCTCACCTCCTTTTGGCTTTCTGTCAGGAAATGTGGCAGCCAACAGACACATCTCTTGGTATGGCCTAAATAATTGTGAACGATGGTCTGTGCTGCAGCTGACCCAATATTTAGAGCCCCTTCAATGCCACAAAATGTAAAATATGGATCCGTTTTGATCATCTCTCATTCGAGGGGTTGTGTGCACATTACAATGTCGAAAAACATTGCTCTTTCAAATGAAAAGAATCCCATTGTACTTAGAATTACGGTTCATGGGCTGCTAAAAACGTTTTGCACAGCCTTCATATGTTACATTACAGGTGGTTTCTTAATGTAGATGGATAGTATGAATCGCCATCTCTTCACCAATATGAATGTTGACATTATCTGGTGAGAATTTTCCTCCCCCCCCAACACACAAGTTGCTAACACTGCACCGACACAGATACGTCGTATGGTGACCATGAGATAGGAAAGACTTTGGAGTGGTAAGGAAGCAGCTGTGGCCTTAAGGTACAGCCCCAGCATATGCCTGATGTGAAAATGGGAAACCATGGAATACCATCTTCAGGACTGGTCAACCCAAAATCTCCCAAATGCAGGCTCACTGTTGCGCACCCATAACCACACGGCGAACTCGCTCAGTGGTGAGAATTCCTGTAATTCTTTCAACGCCTTGAAACCTCTTAAACCAACAATTAATAATAATGTTATTGGCTGTACATCCCACTAACTACTTTTATGGTTTTCAAAGCCGCCGAGGTGCCGGAACTTAGTCCCCTCCCACAAATGTTCGAAGTTGGAAGACCAAGGAATAAATTTGGGGGCAGCGTTTTTCGTCAGATTAAGAGGCCATTGCAGCGTACGAGGGTGAAATAAGCGACATCCTGAACGACTTTTGGACCGAGACTTTTTCTAAGTAGTTTCAGAGAATGGAAAAATGTATACGTGCTAATGGAGAGTATTTTGAAAAGTTGTAATTGTTGTTTTGTAAATTTTTCTCTCACACTCTGCTAAAAACGTTCAGCATAGCCCTCGTACAACTGCACTTTTTCTACATGCCAGTAAATCTACAGACATGAGGACTATTTCTGCAAATTCGAATACAACTCTTAATTACAAGTAATCATGCTCATTTCAATCCGTATTGACTACATAAATTGAAAGAATCAAATATATAGATTAACCAATTGAACAGTGGTTAGGTGGTTAACCCTCCAGTAATAAATTACCCCAACCTTTGGAAAACGACCGCCGACTTTATTCTGTCATCTACTATACACTGGGCTGTTGTGTACCTTTCATGGACACTGTGTGGCACCTCCTGAGCTGTCCATCATAAATCTTCGTGCGTCAGTACATTTCCAGCAGTGACACAAAGTTGACTGGGGGTAACATATTGCCCCATGCGAGCACTTGGCGGAAGTAAATTGGCAGACTCCTGTTTTGTTAACAGCACTCCATTAAGTTTGTTTTGTCCTTTTCTTTTACTCCTTCCTCAAGACTGTGTCCATATCATTAAGCAATTTCTCCTGATCTTTTTTTAGAGACGCTGATAAAATAATATCATCGGCAACTCTCAGGGTTCCGATTTTCTCCCCTTGGATTGTGATTCCCTTTCCAAATTCCTTTTTTGATTTCCTGTTCTGCCTTCTAGGAAAATAACATTTTAAAAAATATTCCGTATTATCTTGAATACCATCCACCACCGAATTAAGACCCGCACCCTAAATTTGAGACGGCAATGGAAAAAAATGTAAAACTTGCATACCTATTTAATTTTCTTCGAATATACCACAAATATAAATTCAAACAGCTTACAATTAATAAAATCATCACAACAATCGTAAATAAAATCGGTACAATACTCATATCATTCACAATTCACCATAGGAACTTTCGTCGCTGGCATCTTTCCACAAATAGTCGTCCTCACTACTGTACACTGAATTTTAAATTCCACATTCTTAAAGCTTTTGCACACTAGATCGCTGGGAATGCGCACCCATTCAGTCTTGATCCAGCTGCATATTAGTCCCACTTCAGCCCTCTTCACTCGTCCGCCTGGTGTTAACGTGTGATCACCATGAGACATCCATTTGGTGTACAACTGTTTCATTGAAGGCCAGTTCATGCACACATCCAACGGCTGTAGAATAGAAGCGAGTCCTTCGGAAATTATCGCAAGATCGGTTTATCCTTTCCTCATCATATCGTTTACGGCATCAGTTGTATGTCCTCGGTAACTGTCGAACACAAGCATGTTTCGTTTCTATAACAAAGCTCCTGGGCGACGTTGCCAAATGCACTTGACCCTATCCTCAACTAACGCACTGTCCATCCAGCCGGACTCGTGTTCTAACAATAACACTGGATGGCAAGTTTCCTTTTAGAAGCGTTTTCCTTTTCAGAACCACATATCAAGGGAGTTTGGTTCCATCCGCTAATACGCACATTACCGCGTATTGTTTTTCGTTACCACCTGTTATGATGGTTATACTTTTAGAAACCTTCGTATCCACTGTATTTTCCAACGGCATTTCAAAATACACAGGTGTCTGGTCAGCATACCCAATTTGTGACAGCAAATAAGAATTTTGCTTCCTCAAATGAATCATGTGACTCTGAAAGGCCATTAAGTTTTCTTCATACACCCTAGGGAAACGATGTGCAAACCGTACATCTCCGAATGCACGATCCCTTTCTCCGATAAAAGTTTCAGATCCATCCGCGGCTTGCAGTAAAACCCTGTGTTTCGAGTTCTTTTGATATCTATAGTGCTTTCAATCGACACACTTGACTAGAAACACCCTATCCTAACTCACGTTGTCCTATCGCAAATTTGTGGAGTCGTTCTTCAATTTCCAGAAACACTAAACTCAGCTCGCGGAACGCTCTGCGATCCCCGTTACTTGTTGGAAGTTTTTCCTTCTTCCGCCAATCACGAATATGCGATTCATCAATAACTTTCTGCCAAAGGCACGATTTGTATATTTCAGCTTTGCTCACAACTATAAGTTTCTTACGCACAGTAAATGACTGCAGACGCAATTTCGAATCCATCCCTTACTACCAAGACACCACTTTCACGGGACAGATACGGAACTCTAATGTGAGCAACAGCCTTGACTCTAGCAAAGTACGATATCCCGCAAGATCAGCCATTCACACACCCAGCATGTCAGCAAAACTTGAGAAACAAATGACTATCGAGCATCCGCAGCAGCGGCTATCATATTTACCCACATTCTTTGATTTACCGTATTTCATTATCTTACATTTTGCGTTTACATGCCACTGTAACTGTATTGAGAAAAAATCAATGTTTTCTGGAACCCAACTAAAACACATGTAATGTGGTGTATTGAGTACGGTAACCGTATTCAAATCTATTTCAATACTTCATGTAAACGTAGTAAATATTTACGAGAATGAAGGGCTTGAATACGACTTGCACCCAAGATTAAGAACCAATACTTTGGGGGAAAAAGTGCGGGCGGTATTCGGGATTATACGATATTTCCCTAGAAGTGGTTTTCCATGTTAATAGTCATACACATAGCGTTTGTTTCTCCAGGAATGATCTTAACACGTTCAGTACCTGCTTCTGAGCGGGACACTTGAATGCCTGGACCGGCCATTTTCATGCCCGGCCCTCTCGACTTGCATCACTTAATACAATTTACAATTACTCCTAAACTATAAATATTAGAAAAATGATACTTTGTGCTTACCACTAGTAAATATTTAGGATGTGATATCTGGTGTCACAGGTTTCAAAATACGTCTAATTTTATACAGCCTATCTGTATTTTCGGCATAATGATTACTGCCACCCAAGTGAAGAAATGAAAGAATATGAAGGAAGCGTATTCGGAACATGTATTAGAAAATATTGGAGTATGAAAAACAGGGTCTTCGGTCCAGTATATTTTTATATCAGGATTTTGGACTAATCGGTTCCCACGATTGCATGATCGAATTCTTTGTGAAAGGCCGCGGCGCCGCACTTATCACTTGACTCGCGTATAGATTGGTCTGCTCACACACATACCTATAAAATTCGTCATGAAAATACTCACGTAACTCAAAATATCCTGCTTATATTTTATTTGAACGTTTATTCCTGAATTCTCTGTAAATGGTGGAACGGGTGGACAATAACTAGGATCATATGTATCAGGCACTTCACTTTTCTCTATAGGCCTATCGGATTCGGGAATCGGAATTTTCTCGTCACTCTCACTTTCACTATCTGAGTCTATTTCAGGAGTAAGTTCATCACCAGAATAATCATTGTGAACAATACTTAATATTTTTTCTTCCGTAAGAAACTTTGTTTTATAAGCCATTATACTACACTCGGTAAGAACGACACGCACTGCATTGAAATCTCAAGTACTGTCTTGACGCGCGAGGAAGTGCTGAGATATTCCCGCTAAAACAGCTAAGATAAACATAAGCCCACTCAACGCGACGGTTATCTCAAAAAGGTCAACCAACTCCCTGCTACAACCAGTAACGCTGACTAAGGTGTAAGACTGCATAGATGACGAATATAAACAGCATTGCTTCGCGCGGAGCATTAAACGTCTTACGCCGTCCACGGCCCGCAGCATAGGAGCAAGCTTAAACGTCTTACGCCGTCCACGGTCCGCAATGAGTTAATTTACCAAATGTCAACTGGAAAGGTAATGAGAAAGACAGGAAGCATGATCAGCAAATGGCAAAGAAGTTAATCTGTGGACAGCTGAATCAGTGAATTAAGGAACCAACTAGAGGGAAGAATATTCTGGACATGGTGCTGATAACACCAGATGAGCTCTACAAGGAAACTGAAGTAATAATGGTACAAGAGGATCCATGTATCTGCAGCATTCGTAAACACTTCTCTGCCATTATTCCATTAAATATGCACTGCTCATTCCAATCAGTGCCTCAGAGTAGGGATTGAATAGCTTGAATGCTTTGATGAACCAGTGTGTTACGTCCAGTAGTAACAGAAAATTTATGAACCAGAGAACGGCATGCTAAAGAAGGTTATCTAACTCCCAGCTACTTCCCGCCAATATTCAGGCAGGCTGTTATACTCGCTACGACTGGGCGAGTTAGCCGTGCGGTTAGGGGCGCGCAGCTGTGAGCTTGTATCCCGGAGATAGTGGGTTCGAGCCCCACTGTCGGCAGCCCTGAAGATGGTTTTCCGTGGTTTCCCATTTTCATACCAGGCAAATGCTGGGGCTGTACCTTAATTAAGGCCACGGCCGCTTCCTTCCCATTCCTAAGCCTTTCCTATCCCATCGTCGCCATAAGACGTGTCGGTGCGACGTAAAGCAAATAGCAAAAAAAAAATTTATCACTGTGCTTCCAAAATGTATGAAATACGTACAACGCTTGGAGGATGTCTCTTATTGGGGTGGTGAGGCTCTCTCCACTTTGCTCTGATATGGGAGGCACAATCAAAGACCTGAAGCATAAATCTTGACACATTCCTTGCAGGACTTTTCTTTTTGCATCTTCCATTCATATCGGTTCGGGTCACCCTGTGTTCGGATTGTTGTCCAACCTATATTTTTAGATGGGAATTGCTTGCACGGTTACAGTGAATGAAGTCTACAGTGTTGCTGCCTTCAGATGGCAGATTGCTGTTTAATACGAGGAATATCACCCTTCTGACATCTCTTCTAACCTATTCTTTTCTACACTGCTCTCAGTTAAGCGAAGACAAGTTTTCAGATTTTCATTTACGGGAGCAGTTAATATGTTTATTATCTTCCATACATATTATTTACAAGCAAGTTCACGTGTTTTTTTTTTTTTTTAAAGGCACGGAGCCTTCACATTCTGACACACCGGTGGCACGGAAAAGGAAGAGGTTTAGGACAGCAATTGATCCCGGACAAATTGCTCATTATTTGGAACAAAGTGATGATGGCAGTGATGGTAATTTCTCTCAGTATCTGATGATGACCCTACGTACAACCTTGTGTTTTGTGATATTATTTTGTTACAAAGTATAATATGAATATAATTAACATAGGCCTTTATATTCCGATAAAAATAGATCAATGAACAAGAAACTAACATGTACTTCTGGGGTCATTTCTAGGTCACACACTTGTTGAATCGGAAAACTGTTGCCGAGATAAATACATTGGAATATCTCCCCAACAATAACGCACACACGTGCACCAGCTTTGTTTTGGATTTCGTAATAGGGACTAACCAAACTAATTTGTTAGGTCACCGGTGACGCTAACCGATAATAACTAAAGGCAGCATCGGGTTACCGGTGGGCCAATACAACATTAAATGACGTCATCAACAGTCAATGCTGCAGGGAACGTGTTAAAACAAAAATCAGGAAAGAACAGGACAAGTCAATACTCACCTATAATCCGAACTTGTAGAAGCAGCGGTGGCCAAAGAGTCAGGGGTGGTTGGGTACACCGCCCCTGAAGGGAGCTTGCCAATGTCCCCATTCATGTACACGTAACCTGAAAAGTAAAATAATCATTTAAGCCAACTATTCAAAAAATTTCAAAGCTTCCAATTCTCTCTCAATTATGTTACAGCATGAAACTAAGATTTTAAAACGAAAGATGAAAAGTCAAGCATAGTTAAGTTCATTTTCAAATAGTAGGATCAAAAATTTGTTCTGTTTCAGATTCTAAGTATGAAAGGAAATGATGTAAGCTAATGCTATTAGAGCATCCTGCAATCACCTCCATGCACAACAATCGCAAGTTAATCTGAAGTGAAATCTTACTTTGCACAGCTGCTTCAAATAGCAAGTGCTCAACCATTATTGTCCATTAGCTATAACACAGTTTGAACTTAGGAACTTTTATTGTAACTTACAAATCTTTACAAACTCTTTACAAATACTCAACATTTATATTTAATTATAAATAGGACAGAAACTGGCTTGTGATTAAAACAAATTTGGGTCAACATGTAGGACATTAAGGTTTTACGTGTAACCACAAAAATCTGATACCCGCGAGCACCATAATAAATATCAGGCGTTACAAAACTGTTCTAGAATTCTAACCGTGGTATTGTCATTGGTGGTTTTTCTCCTTATCAGAAGCATTATAGTCATTTTAATCATACCTCCTATTACAGCCCTTTGTTTCGTTCAGTTTATGTTATCAGTATCGACAGATGTAGAAAAGGAAAGGGGAATGAGAGCACCAAACTTTAGTGCATTTGAAACCGAAATGCTCACCGACATTTTTGTGGAAACACAATTATTTCTACAAGTAGGGAACTCTAGTCGGTCTCTTATTGTGACACGGATGTCACAGACTCTTCCTCTAAACAAAAGTTTAGAAACGACAAGTCCATTCAATCTTCAAATGGATTGCCCCAGTCTTTTTCTCATTGTTCATCAAGATGCTGTAGATATAAGAGATGTGGTGCCAAAACCATTTTAACGATAAGATCATGGCACTTTGAATGCATGCAATGTGATCCAAATTCCTTCTCATGACCAGTCAACTTATAAATCAGATCATGACACATTCAATACATGCAATATACCACATACTTTTGAGGTTCTGGAGAGCATGCAGGCCTTAAAGCCTCTGTTAAGAGCTTAACCACTCACTCACAACCGGTAAAATGTTAACCATGGTAAAACGTCAAAAAATCTAAAACAGAGCTTGATGCAACAGAAATTCAACTTAACCACAGTGAGCTATCCATTTTACCATGGTAAAGTCATAATTGAGTTTGGTGTACACAGGCATGAATGTTGAAAACAGTATATTAATCAAGCTTTGAAAACGTGCTCTTCCAATATCAATAACATCTTTCGCAAAAAAAGGATCCCTTCAAAACAACGTGGCAGCATCCTACACTGAAACACTATAACACACCGACTACATAATTGTGTACAAGAAAGACTTGCATGAAATTCTACAGCAGAGCAATGATAAATGCCAACGACTCTCAGGCAGATCAACAGCTTGTTATGTAAATTACTTCCAGCCCCTTGGTGTAGAGGTAGTGTGTCTGCCTCTTACCCGGAGACACCAGATTTGTTTCCTGGTCACATCATCAAGGAATTTTACCTGGATCTGAGAGCTTGTTCAAGGTAGACTCAGCCAACATGATCACTAGACATCAGATTTGTATGAAAATATCTCATGGCAACTTTCAGTAATCTATGGCCTGGTTACAAGGCATAAACTAACAGCATGTTTGTGCACATAAGAAGAATCTAAAACCAAGTATTAATGTCAGTGCTTAACTAGGTATAGTTTCAAAGTGGTATACCATGTGTTGACGGCGAGAGCTGGTAATTTCTGCTGATACACAATGAGAGCAATTTAACATATATGCATTCTAACTATTGGTCATGGGAGTCACTACAAATAGTAGTGCAGTCCTCGCTGTCGTTACTCTATGCTTTTTGTTCTAAGATTACTAAGTACACATAGAGTGTCTTCCTGCCATCATAAATATATATCTAGTATGATGCTATTTTATATTTATTGCGTGTTGATTAAGTGCTAATGTACAGATCATGGTTACGCCTAATTATAAATATACAGTTCAAGACAATTAAGGGAACATGTTTTTGAACTATCCCATGCTCCACGAAACAATACCTCACACCCAGGTATACTACCAACCATACCTTTATTCTTTACCGTTGACGTATAAAAGAACATCGATGGATTTGAACTGATTTTCAGAACACAAACAAATGTCCAAATAGGAGCAAAAGCAAAGTGATAACAGTCCTCCAGGGTGGATTTTTATCACAGTTAGACAGCTTTAGTATAGTGTATGCCCCTATGAGCATTTTTCACAGCTTGGCACCTATGTGGCATGCTCCGTATAAGTCGACGGAGGTCATGCTGCGGTATCAGGTCCCATTCTTCAATGAGAGCCTGTTCCAAGGTCTTTGAGAGTTGTGATGGAACAGGACGCCCACGGACACTTCTGTCAAGCCTATCCCACACATGCTCAATGGGATTAAGGTTGGGACTCACTGCTGGCCATTTCATCTCTTGAATGTCCAGTTCTCGCAAGACAGCTCTGGTGATACACACTACATCAGCCCTGGCATTGTCGTGCAAGAGTACAAATTCAGGACCTATAACGTATGCAGCAACCAACACAGGCTGTAGCAGTATCTGCTCGATGTACTCCGCAGTGGTAAGTTTACCACGGACGATGACAAGATCCATTCAGCTACCAATACTGATTCCACCCCACAGCATCACAGAACCTTGTCCGAATTGGTCGTCTTCCTGGACAACATTTGGCATGTTCTGCTCACCACGGCGTCTCCATACACGTTGACATCCATCCTAGCGCAGGATTTTGTATGGACTCAGCATAGTTTTCCGGCCGGATGCCTTTCATAATAGCAATTATATGTGGAGGGATATTTACCGTACTCACTATTGCATGTTTCTGAGGTTGTTTTTCATATGATGTGCTGTATATACTTGAAGATGTGTATGAATATGAACACAAACCCGTAGCCCTCGATCTACAGGAATTAACAGACAATTAAAAACTCCGACTCAGCCGGGAATCGTGCCAGCGCCCTCTGAACCGAAGGCCAGCACACTGACCATTCCGTGGTGGTGATTATTTTAAGAGGATGTACTACTGGCCAGCCATCCGCTATTAACACTAATCTGAAGGGAAATGGAAGAGGTCCAACACTGAAGAATGAAGGTATCATAAAATGGGGGGACAAGAAGCCCTAACCATTCAGTCAAAGCGCTAGAGGGGGCATATAACTTAACATCCATGATTTATTAAAATTTTGGGAAAGATAAGCCGTAATTAAGGAACAGGAGTTTTGGTCCATTATTCTGACTCCTCCTTCGGTACGGCTGATCTTCCCAAAATCTACAGGGGAACTCGCTGCGTGCAACTATCTCGCTTTTGCTGTTCTTTGAATTTCCTATTTTACCCCTGAAGACTGAAATATATATAAAATAAGAGTTTTGTCTGTACATTGCTCAGAATTTTAAAAGGATGGTATTTCTGTATCAGTCGTGTCCACAGTAACAAGGAAATGCACTTTTTAATTTACCGTAATTTCTGTCTGTACGTACACGCATCACGAGAAAACAGCTGAAGAGAATTTAATGAAAATCAATAAAGTCGGAGAATAAGTCGCTACAATCTAGGCTATAAATAATTTTAATCACGCTGAGTGAAATGGTACTTTAGGGGAAAGCCTAAAATGTAATTCTCAAATATTTATGTTATTAGTGGTCTTATCTCAATGTAAATCGGTATTCAAAGTCGGGAAATGCGTCGCTATAATCAAGGGTATTAATAATTGCATTTACGCTGAGTGAAATGGTATTTTAGGGGAAGGCCTAAAATTTAATTCTCAAGTATTCATGTTATTAGTGGTCGTATCGATATAAATACTACATAACTTAAGTTATAGAGTATCAAATTTCCGATCATTTATGTCTTATTCACTGTTACCGTACAGGCTATTATCACTGAGATATTAATGCATTTGGATTTTTCTCACCAAGTCCATATCAGCGCCGAGTCACAAGAAAATTGGTAAACAGAACTTAATAAAAATAGGTATGTTAAGTCGGAGAATAAGGAACTACATCCTTTGCTATAAATGTGAAGGCCTACAATATAGAAAGCTCATAAAATTGATCAACAATAACATTACATTGTTTGTTGTGATGTGCTTTGTGTCATCTGTTTCCACCCAACTCCAATAGACATGATTACTGCTGCGTACCGAGTATTGTTCTAAAATTTTCCTTACGTTGCACCGACATAGGTATGTCTTATGGCGAAGATGGGATAGGAAAGGGCTAGGAGTGTGAAGGAAGCGGCCTTGGCCTTAATTAAGGTACAGCCACAAAGCATTTGCCTGGTATGAAAATGGTAAACCATGGAATACCATCTTCAGGGCTGCTGCAAGTGGGGCTCGAATCCACTATCTCCGGGATAGAAGCTCACAGCTGCGCGCCCCTAACCGCACGGCTAACTCGCCCAGTCGTAGCGAGTATAACAGCCTGCCTGAATATTGGCGGGAAGTAGCTGGGAGTTAGATAACCTTCTTTAGCATGCCATTCTCTGGTTCATAAATTTTCTGTTACTACTGGACGTAACACATTGGTTCATCAAAGCAATCAAGCTATTCAATCCCTACCCTGAGGCACTGATTGGAATGAGCAGTGCATATTTAATGGAATAATGGCAGAGAAGTGTTTACGGTTGTCTACGGCCTGGTCATCCCAGCTCTGGAACTTTGGACTGTTAGATCGGCACCGTAGTACCGTTCGTTAAAAGCGAGAAAATGTGCAGTTTTTAATTTGATTGAGTATTTTATATGATAACATAGCTTTTAATCGCTACTTTCCTACTGACGTTTTTGTAATACCTATGTTGACTTCAGTTAGGAAAACCACAAAGTCAGTCTTTCTGAGAATCCCGTAGCGAAGCACGGGTACATCAGCTAGTGTGCGCGCGCGCGCACACACACACACACACACAAATTTTGTCTGGACATTGCTCAGAATTTAAAAAGGATGGTATTTCTTTATCTGTCGTGTCCATAGTAATAAGGAAATTAACTTTTTAATTTTCCGTAATTTTTGCCTGTCTGTACGTATGTACAGGCATCACGAGAAAACGGCTGAAGAGAATTTAATAGAAATCGATATGTTAAGTCCGGGAATAAGTCGCTACAATCTAGGCCATAAATAATCTTATTCACGCTGAGAGAAATGGTAATTTAGGGGAAGGTCTAAAATATATCTCTCAAATATTTTTGTTATTTATGGTCCTATCTTAATGAAAATTGGTATGCAAAGTCAGGGAATAAGTCGCTACAATCTAGACCGTCAAAAATCTTAATTCACGTTGAGTGAAATGGTAGTTTAGGGGAAAACCTAAAATTTAATTATCAAATGTGTTGTTAGTGGCCCTATCGACAAATACTACATAACTAAAAGTTACACAATATTAAATTTCTGATCATACATGTCTTATACATTTTTACCGTACCGGTTATGTTAAGACATATTCGTGAATTTGGATTTTTTTTGCCAAGACCAAATCAGCGCCAAGTCATGAGAAAATGAGTGAACAGAATTTCATGAAAATCGATGTGTAAAATCAGGGAATAAGGAACCAAAGTCTAAGCTATAAATAATTTTGTAAGACGCCTTTATATTACAGAGCAAAAGAAAATGTGAAAGCCTATAATATAAAAATCTCATAACGTTGATCAAAAATAACATTTCATTGACCGTTGTTAGTTGTGATGTGCTTTGTGTCTTCGGTTGCCACTCTTTCAATCAATCAATACTGATCTGCATTTAGGCAGTCGTCCAAGTGGAATAGATGCGATTTCTGCTGTATACCGAGGATTTTATTGAATTTGTTTTACGTCGCACTGACACAGATAGGTGTGATGGCGACGATGGGATAGGAAAGGGCTAGGAGTAGGAAGGAAGTGGCCCTGGCCTCAATTACAGTACAGCCCCAGCATTCTCCTGGTGTGAAACTGGAAGACCACGGAAAACCATCTTCACGGCTGTCAACAGTGGGGTTCGAACCCACTACCTCCCGGATGCAAGCTCACCACTGCGCTCCCCTAACCGCACAACCAACTCGCCCGGCCGTACCGAGTTTAGCAGCCTGCCTGAATGTTGGCGGGAAGTAGCTGGGGGAGTTAGATAGTCTTCTTTAGCATGCCATTCCTCTGGTTCATAAATTTTCTGATACTACTGGTACATAACAAACTGGTTCATCATAACATTCGAGCTATTTATTCCCTACTCTGAGTCACTGATTGGAATGAGCAGTGTGCATATTTAATGGAATAATGCCAGAGGAGTGTTCATGCGTGTCTGCGGCCTGGTCATTCCAGCACTGGGACTTTGGACTGTTAGATCGCCACCTTAGTACTGTTCGTTGAAAGTGAGAAAATGTGCGGTTTTTCATTTGATCGAATACTTTATATAACATTGCTTTTAATTGCTACATTCCTACCGACGTTTTTGCAATGTCCTAAATTGACTTCAGTTAGGAAAACCGCAAAGAAAGTCTTTCCGAGAATCCCGTAGTGAAGCACGGGCACATCAGCTAGTACATAACATATATAACACATATTGGGGTTACGTGAGTGAACTACGATGTTCCTAACAAGGAAGAAGTGCTCAGAATTTCCTGAAGTCTCTTTCACAAATTTATGCATAAAGAATTACCATACACACGTATTAAATTAGTTGGACTGGTGCTCAAGCCAATGCCAATAATCATCTTCTTCTTCTTCTTTTCTAGCCTATTTCAATCCACTGCTGGATATAGGCCTCTTCCATGTGCTTCCATCGTCTTCGGTCTTGAGCCACTTGGAACCAGCGTGTTCCAGCCAACAGCTTTATGTCGTCGAGCCATCTCTTCAGGGGTCTTCCAATGCCTCTCTTGTGTCCCCATGGTCTCCAGTGAACAATCCTAGAGGTCCACCTGTTGTAGTCTTGTCGAGCTACGTGTCCAATAATACACTTAAATAATTTTCTTGCGCCGGGCTGAGTTGCTCAGACGGTTGATGTGATTGCCTTCTGATCCAAATTTGGCAGGTTTTGTTTTGGCTCAGTCCAGCGGCATTTGAAGGTGCTCAAAAACATCAGCCTCATGTAGGCAGATTTACTGGCATGCAAAAGAATTCCTGCGGGACTATATTCCGGTACCTCGACGTCTCCAAAAACCGTACAAGTAGTTAGTGGGAAGAAAAGAAAATTATTCTCTTACAGTATAAAAGAAGGTGACTTGATTCAAAACTCATGGCCTTCAATTTCCAATTTCAAGACTACCGCGATAACCATTACGCAACAGGCCCACAAGTCTTCGATTGTGAAATTTATGGTAATGTTTAACAATGTGGACCCTCAAGTTTGAGTATACTAGAGCTCCACATTTGTTAATATTAATAGTTTTACGTCCCACTAACATTTCAGTAGAGTATTTGATTGATTTTCTTAATATAAGGGGCATAGAACGTAACCTAAAGACAATGCGAGGTCATTACTTTTTTTTTAAATACTTGCGGCCCTTATCAGTTCCCATGCCCATTACCTTGGTGGGTAATTTGTTCAGCGCACAACACTTTTCTTGGAATATAACTGCAATGTAAGATTTAGTGACAAACACTAACACATGATCAACAACACGCCAGTGCGCCAAGAATCCTACAGATGGCAATTTGTTATTGAAGAGTTGGTCACATAAACCCATGTAGGTAGCAGCACTATCGACTTTCTCGCTGAAAACAGCAAGCTGTCTGGTATTGTCATATTAAAGCATTTGGTTAATCGTATTGGTCCACTGTTTCAATACTGATTCATTTCCAATTTAAATGGAATTCAGTCGTACTAATAATTGTAGGACGTTTCATTCTCCTCCGAGAACATCTTCAGCTACTAAATACAGTAGTCCCACAAACTCTACCTAATATGGACGGAGATGATGTAGAGTCTTAAAGAATAGGAGGTGGGTTTTTCAAAACTCTGAACATTTTACTGCATATTACTCTAATGAAAGTTGTAGCATAATACAGGACACTGAAGTACAATATGCCCTAAAATAATTGTTAACAATAGAGACTTTTCTTACATACTATACAATACCGAAGAAATGGCTCGTTCTTTGTAGGAAAACACTTTGTGATGTTTCATTGCCTCTCTCACTCTTGTCATTGTCATACAACTTAGTCACATTAGGCTATGTACAAACAAAATGTCCATAGGCCTTATGTAGCTATACTGTTTGCACTGTTTAGGCAATGTTAGAAATTACAGTATTACCGTTTATCTCTGAATAGATCACATTTCAAAGATGATCTGCTTGACCAGCAAAAATCATTTAACTATTCATGCTAATGCTCTCACAGATTATAATGCCACTAATAATTACTGCTTCTCAGAGCTACAGGTAAGTACTGATGACTACAGCCCGGATTATATGTAATTACATATTCTATTCCCATATAACCTGCAGCTATAAGGAAAACTAAAATGTCGACGAATCACACTAAAAGGACCATTATTCCAGGTGTTTTAAATTACATTTTTTTACGTACAGTATTTCGATGAATAATTATTTTGATAAATATTACTTATTTTAAATTGAAGGATATTGCACATTTGAAAGAAAACAATTATTTTTTCACTAATTTTACAATGATTTACATTTTTAAGTTAAACATTTGAAAATAGTTTAAAATCCAGTATGTGTCTAACATTAAAAATAATTTAATAATTTAAGGTAAGGTATTCTGTCAAAATAACTATGTTGACGGTGCAAGTCTTTGATATCTCGAGCTGTCCTCTGTTTAATGTCACATGTCAAAAGCGCTTTTTCTTCTTTCTTCTTAGGTTATTGCCCATGATATACTTCCTTAAATGCCTACACTCCATACAAAAGTCTTTTAAAAAATTTTCTAATAAACATATCTGTGTTTCACGAGATCAAATTTCCTCTCTCTTAATATGGACCTCCCTTGCTTGAACAAGTCTACAATTAAATATTTCTTTGCTGGGCAATTTGAAATATGCGCCAGTGACTTCATGTGGAGTTGAAAGGTCTTTTTCTATAAATAAGAACATCCTAACCGACGTAAGGCTACTTGGAAAAAAATTTAGTTATTAATTGCACCTCGTAAGTAAAAATTGGAGGTTGAATAACATCTCCACTTTTCATTTTTTCATATTTTCTTCCTCTTCTATGTACAAAAATCATTTAACTATTCATGCTAATGCTCTCACAGATTATAATGCCACTAATAATTACTGCTTCTCAGAGCTACAGGTAAGTACTGATGACTACAGCCCGGATTATATGTAATTACATATTCTATTCCCATATAACCTGCAGCTATAAGGAAAACTAAAATGTCGACGAATCACACTAAATCTTGCTCACAAATTTGTTCATATTAAATTACATATTTATTACATATTTATCTACATAATTAATAAATTTTAGCTATATATTTAATGAATTTTAGCTATATATTTATGTACATATTTCTCATTTTTATATTACATACAATCCGGGCTCTACTGATGACAGGCCCAGAAGTGTTAAGAAGAACCGAGAGATTCTACAACTAAGGGAATTTAATGCTTGGAGTAACTACCCTCACAAAGGGAGAGGGGTTCCCGTATTCACCGAAGTACCATCCGCGAACTCATGGATGGTGAAATGCAGTGGGCTGTCATTCTCAGACTACACACACATGCTGAAAATGACTGCAATGGTCACCCCAGTGCGCACTCTACCTGGGCAATCTACGAGCACAAGCCACTGCAGCGAGTATGAAACCCTACAACATGTGCTCAGGAGTTGCCCTCATGGAGTTGGTTTGGATTAAGCATAGTAACACTGTAAGACCTTTCTGTATTAGCGCGCAGTCTCAAAGAAAAAAAGCCTTGAGGTTCATGAGTAGAGATGGGAATTTGAGAGAGAGAGTGCGCGTGTGTCTCCTTACTTAGCTTATGCTGTCCTGTGTTACCTGCAAATCTCTTCGTTGGATGTTGTCCGTCAGTTGTCAGAAATACACAATGTCCACAGCAAATCTTGCTCACAAATTTGTTCAGAATACAGGGTGTTCAAAAATTCAATTGCCAATCATATGGAGACTATATATTTTTCGTTAAACTAACCCACGTTATGCAAGTACGGCATAAGCAGGAGGTCACAGGGTATAATTTAGAATAAAACAATAATAAATGTTTTTCAGTACTTAATTGTTCTCATGATGTAGCAGGTAGGGACCCTTTTCAGTGGGCTCTTCTTCAACCATTGCCTTCAGTTGCACTGTGTAAACAAAGTGCATGTCTAGCAGTTCTCTAATGTGCAACACCTGATATTGATACTGCCAAGTCATGTAGGCACTACAGTACTACATGCTGTTTAATGGCTCAATGTCAAAGAGCATGATGTGACAACACTGTGGATTGTTTATCTCCTTCGCTACTGGCATACTTACGCATGCTCACTCAATCTAAATACCTGATGAACAAATTGTTAAACGAAATATATTTGTCTCCATATCCATCACTTGGGGCATTGAATTTTCGAATATCCTGTATAACCACTATGTATCATAATTATTTTGCATGCTGACTACTAGAGAGGAATAGAATATATACAGCAAGACTGAAACATAATAAAGGAACAATCTATATATAAGAGTTTTGTCTGTACATTGCTCAGCATTGAAAGAGAAAGGATATTTCTGCATAGGTCGTGTCCACAGTAACAAGGAAATGCGCTTTTAAATTTTCTGTAATTTCTATGTATGTACACTAGCATCAGAAAGTTTAGACTCCGAAAATTAATAATTTTCTTAAGTAATTGTTTTCTGTTTGATAAGTGGTACTTTAGTTCTGTTACTGGATGTATGTATGTATGGATGCTTTCAGCACTTTCATAAAGCTATTTCAGTGCATAGTGCAAGATTTTACTTTATCTTTTCAAAGAAGCTGACTGATTTATGGTCCCCAGCTCTTACTGCCTGGTAACTTCCGGCCCTTTCCCAGGTAATAAACATGCCTCTCTCACGTGATTACTTGTCCTTGCTTCCTCGCTGCCTTGGAAGTCGACAGCCTACAGAAGTTATCCTGAGCAGTTGTATGTTAATCTCTGTACCAGATTGTTTTTCTACATTGTTGTTATCTGGGCATAACTACGGTAATAACACACATCAAACAATTGAATATAGGGAAGAAGGCTAATATAACCCAAGAAAACAGAGCCAAGGCTTGTGGTTATAAAGAAATTGGGTGGTCGAACCAGAAAATAATAATATATTATTTTACTCTATTGGAACCAGAAAATTGCAGAAAAATTGCAAATTTCAGAGTGCAGCGTTTGCAGAGCAGTGAAAGAGAGAGGTAACTAGTAGTCATGAGGACCGACCACGCAATGGACGTCCAAAGAAGACTTCTAAAATTGAAGATATCCACATTTTAATCCTCAGTAAGATTGACAGAAGGCGTACAGCAGTGGATATTTGCTCAGAGATAAATGAAACAACCTGTGTTTGTGACAACAGTGAAAAATTGTTTGCTTGAGGTGGAATTGTTTGGTCGCTTAGCAGCACTGAAACCATTGTTGAAAACTGTACACAAGCAAAAAGGCTACAATGGGCCAAAATGCATGCTATATGGACCACTGAACAATGGAAATGGGTGCTTTGGACGGATGAATCTAAATTTGAAAAATTTAGTTCCAATCGTCGCCGCCCTGGCGAAAGGTTATGGAATCCTGCATAATTCAGTTTGTGAAGCATGGAGGAGAAAATGTGACGGTGTGGGGATGTTTTGGAAATAATCAGGTTGGTGATTTGGTGAAAGTGGAGGGAATAGGCCTACTGGAAAAGAAACAATATCACCGTATTCTTTTGCACAATGCCGTGCTATCTGGAATTAAGCTGATTGGTGAAGGATTTGTTCTAAAGCAAGTAATGATCCTAAACACACCTCTCATTTGTGCAAGCAGTATCTGGAAAGGAAAGAAGCTGAAGGAAAATTGGAATTAATAGTCTGGGCTCTTCAATCACCTGATCTGTCACCTATTGAACTTTTGTGGGAAGAACTTGGACAGGAAAGTGAAACAAATGGCGCCTGGCAGTGCGGATGGGTTGTGACAATGTCTGTTAGAAACCTGGGGATGTATAAACACAGACTTTGGAAAAATTAATAGCTAGAATGCCATGATGCATCTGTAAAGCAGTAATCAAAGCGAAGGGTGGACACATTGATGAACAGGCAGTGCGATTGTGTTTCTAGCTCCCTGTGAATGATCAGTGTAAAGGGAAATCTAGTGAAATGTGTAATAAAACTAGTTCTAAAACCATAGGTATTTCCATGTTGATTTTCAACAAATAGCCTCTATATTTCATGGTAATTGAAAATTCATGGGCGAGTCTAAACTTTCTGACGCTAGTGTACATGCATCATGAGAAAACTACTGAAAATAATTTAATAAAAATCAGTATGTAAAGTCCGAGAAAAAGTCGCTATTATCTAGGCCATAAATAATAATGTTCATGCCGAGTGAAATGGTAGTAGGGGAAGGCCTAAAATGTAATTCTCAAATATTTACGTTAGTGGTTCTATCGATAAATACTACACAAGTTATATAATATTAAATTTCCGATCATTTAGGTCTTACACATTTTTATCGTACCGGCTATAACAGATATTCATTAATTTGAATTTTTGTCCATACCAACCCCAAGCTATGAGAAAATGAGTAAACGGAATTTAATGAAAATCTGTATGTAAAGTCGGGCAACATGGAATATAGATGGACCAGTACAAGGTTTCACTTAACAGTTGTGGTTCATGTAGGCACTGCTACAAAAAAAATAATTAACGTAACCCGTCAATCAGAACGACCAATCCACTACTTTTTGTCAGATGCAGTTATGCATTTTTTTAGTTCATAGTTTATTTTGTATAGTACATATAACCTTTTATTTACTCACAAAAGACTGAGCATTTTTTTTTTCAATGGAATGTTTAAGCAAGGTGCAAAATAAAGGTGAACTATTTTCATTTGGTGGTTGTTGGCAATATGGCTAGTATAGTGGTGTCATCTACAACTACCTCTACTTCTGTAGATAAGTGTTGCCGCTTGTCTGTCGTCGCTAGTACGTGGTCGTATGATTCGCGCATTGATGAAAGTGTATTTTTTTGTGGGATAACTGAAGTTTTTTGTAACTAGTGCAGTGCGATGTCACAGGAACAACAACATAGTGATGAATCACGACGTAATAATCCTTTGCACCCAGGAGTGCCTCTTAACAGTCAGGGATGAGAAATAGTGCGTGGGGACTTGTTTCTTAGCCGGAATACGCAACAGAAATAGGTTCTTTCCAGGCTGATGCAATACGAAGACACGTGTACGATCATTACAGCAGGAACGAATACCTTATCACGACAAAATTACTAATCTCCCTTAGACAGGATATGCTTTACTCTGGCGGCAAAACTTCCTTAAAATCGGTACTGCGAGCCACAGCATTTTTCTGAATAAACTTGTCGGTAAGGATCTCCACGAGGTCATATGGTTGGATGAGACATGGGTGAATGCTGGGGAGTGCCTTACTAAATCTTTGACTGGTGACAGTCCTAAAAGCTCCAGTGATCAACTGACTGGGAAGAGCGCCAAATTAATAACAGCATACGCAGGTTCATCCAGTGGTTTTGTGGAAGGTGGTCTTCTAATGTTTCGATCGAAAAAGAAAACTGATTATCACGAAGATATGGACCATGTTCGCTCTTTAGATTGGTTTAAGAAGCTAGTGTAACTGCTCGAAGGCACTTCTGTCATTGTTATGGACAATGCACCTTACCACTCCGTAATAATGGATGAGACCCCCACTTTGAGCGCCTGTGAAGAACTATTAGTGGAATGGCTGCTGGCAAGAAATATCCCAGCGCATATGGGTATGACTAAATTAGCCTTATATGCACTGGTGAAACAAAACAAACTGGCTTTACCGACGTATGTAGTCGATGAGGTAACGAAGGAAGAAGGGCACGAGGTTGTTAGGTTGCCACCGTACCACTGTCCCTTTAACCCTACTGAGTTGGTATGGAGTGAAGTGAGACATTACATACGCACAAATAACAAGTCCTCCACAATTACTGAAGTGGAAAGGCTGTTCCGGGAGTGTGTTGCTCTAGTGGATGCAGCTTCGTGGAGAAAGAAAATTAGCCATGTCGCAACATTAACTCGGCAATGGCAATAGATGGCATCAGTCACTGTCAGGAGTTGATCTGCCTGGATGACGACAACCAAGGTGACTGTAGTGATGGCAGTGATCAGGAGGGTATAGAGCAGAGGCGCCCAGCACTAAACGGGCAGACAGGCAGGCGATGAGATTCAACCACAGCGATTTTGTGGCTACTTCACAGGTCATGAAGGTCAGTCTCGATCACTGCAGCCATACCAGAGTTTGAAATGGAGGTACAAAATACGGTAATGAAAGAAAGAGGGCATAAATCCACGTAGTTTTCAATTTACGTTGCAAGAAGCAAGTTACTTACGTTCATTGCAGTTTATGTATTTTGACTGGATACAATAGAGTTAGGCCTACAACTTCACAAAAATATTTGATGTATGTTATGTATTACAATTTGCACCATTAAATTTAAAGAGGTGCCTTAGAAACATTTCTAATAAAATATGCAGTTAAGGTGGATAAGCTGTGGCTTGAGGTTGTTTGAAAGCATACCGTGTATCTGGTAGGTATATCAATATTATTGTTGTACTTTTCATCTTGGATAGTAATTATCTGTCCTCGCTGGTGATGAAATTCCCTCTTGCCATTTAGAGGCTAGCTATTATCCTCAACGCCTGTTAAATTTTAAATACTATTTTCAGAAATTCAGTTAAGAAAGAAAGTCAGATGACACTACAACAGTGTGCAAAATCAAGCAGTGAACTTGCTAAATTATGTAATATTACTTTTTGCTCAATGAATAACAGGAAGTTTACTTATTTTAAAAATGCTGCTGTCATGTTCATCCTAGGAGTTGTAAATCGTATCCTGCACCTTCGTAAATTGTAACAAAAAAAAAATGTGTGTCGGTTTCTTTGAATGAATAAGTAAATATAAGAAAATAAAACTGATTCTATATCCAGCGTAGTATAAACCAATCCAGAATATCTTGAAAAGGTCAGTTTTTAGCAGTTATAGCACTTTATGTTAAATACTGCACTCCAATCAGCATATCGCTTAGTAGTGGAGGACCGAGCTCGATAGCTGCAGTCGCTTAAGTGCGGCCAGTATCCAGTATTCGGGAGATAGTAGGTTCGAACCCCACTGTCGGCAGCCCTGAAAATGGTTTTCCGTGGTTTCCCATTTTCACACCAGGCAAATGCTGGGGATGTACCTTAATTAAGGCCACGGCCGCTCCCTTCCCACTCCTGGCCCTTCCCTGTCCCATCGTCGCCATAAGACCTATCTGTGTCGGTGCGACGTAAAGCAACTAGCAAAAAAAAAAAAAAAAAAAAAAAAAAAAGTAGTGGAGGAGAAGAATTGAACGTCAGTGTTCCCTCCCTTGACTGCAAAGTATGTCCACTCTCCCGCTTCACTGCGACGTTAAGCTGCCCGCACTTACGTCGCACCATCCCCGTCGCATTGGGTTAGCCTCAACGGGTGCCCAGCTGAGCACCTCTGGTATAGAGCCTCTACCAATGTGAATAACGTAAGCAGAACAACAACTCTGAATTTTCGTACATTTAATAGATTTTACTCTAAATCTTTTGTGTTAGCAATATCATGATAAGAACTTCGCAGTAGATTTATCTCGTATCATTTAATGATATATTTTATTGTAAAAATTGGGGTGTTGAAAATGCTATTGTCTGCCGATTTCATTTGCATCATTTATCGTAGCGATTACATTAACAAATTTCTCTCACGTTTCCAAAATCTCACGTGTCGTGCAATCAGCTGTTTTTACAGCTGCAACATTGCTCCGTGCACCTCTGCAGTGTGACCAACATTTCGCGCAGCTGTCATGTGCAACCTTAAACTGGCCCACCTATACAGTCTACGCTATAATTTTATTCACCCTGGTTGGAATGGTAGTTTAGGAAAAGACTCCTACAATTTATGATGATGATTGTTGTTGTTTAAAGGGGCTTAACATCTAGGTCATCAGCCCCTAATGGTATGAAATGAGACAAAATGAAATGACAAATTAAAATCCCCAAAACATCCACTGACCACAATTCAAACCGTGAGGATGAAGAATGGATGGATATGAATTTAAAAACGAACGGTGGAACCGACCCACAGTGCCTCACATGCACAGAAGCTGGCATAGAAAAATACTGTTACTGACCAAGGGACTCCTAGAGCACAATACTAAATCGATGATACTTGCAGTCGAAAGGGGTCCAAGTCAGCGGCCCCTCACAATGGTACTTATCGCTAGGAAAGTGGAACCATGGTATTTGTCATGTTGCGGTACTAACCAAGAGTAGAGTAGACTCGCAGTATTCCACAAATTATGGTACTCCTCACAGTTAATGAAATTCGCACATGTATTACAGACGTACGTGGTTTTGCACATTGCAGCGCCATTTACAGGCAACACAAACCTATGGTGTTCATCACATATGGCTATTAACCACAGGGACTCGTACTATCCCATGGTGTTCCTCATAGAGGGTACTAATCATTGGCAAGCCAGAACCATGGGTTCCCTCATCCCATTGTGTCTCATGTAGTGCTACTAATCACAGATACCGTAAAAGCCGTAACGCTCTCGGCTGCTACTAATTACAAACCTATTTAGTACGCAACATTGGGACACACCACATGGGATTATCACCTCTTCCCCTGCTACGCCAGCGTAGTAGGTTCGTGACCTAAAATTTAATTTCTAATCACCTATGTTATTGGTCCTATCGAAAAGTACTACATAACAAAGGTTATAGAGAATAAAATTTCTGATCATCCTCTAACACTAATCAGAGAGAAAAAAATAGGGTCCGACACTTTGAAAAATGAAGGTATCAACCTAAGAAAGACAAGGGCCACGAAGGCCATGAAAATGAAGGACTCCCTAGGCATCCATACGTAATACTGTTGGGGTAAGAAAGGAGGATTCAATTTACATTACATGCCGTAATATCACAGAGTCGGAAGAAAACTAAATAGAGGCCTACAATATAGAAAGCTCATAAAATTGAATAACAATGCATTGACCACTGTTTGTTGTGATGTGCCGTGTATCTTCTGCTGCCAATCATCTGCAATGGAATGGATTACTGCTGCATACCCAGTATAACAGCTTGCCTGAATATTGGCAGGAAGTAGCTGGAGAGATATGTCTTCTTTAGCATGCCATTCCCCTGGTTCATAAATTCTCTGGTACTACTGGTACGTAAACACACTTGTTCATCATAGATTTCAAGCTATACAGTCCCTGTTCTGAGGCACTGATCGGAATGAGCAGTGTGCAGACTTAACGGAATAACAGTAGAAGAGTGTTGACGACTGTCTGCAGCCTGGTCATTCCAGCTCTGGAACTTCGGACTATTCTTTAAAAGTGAGAAAATGTGCAGCTTTTTATTTGATCGTGTATTTCATAAGAAAGCATTGCTTTTAATTGCGACATTCCTTCTGATGTAATTGTAATTACCTATGTTGACTTCAGATGGGAAAAGCAGAAAGACAGTATTTCTGAGAATTCCATTGCAAAGCACGGGTACATCCGCTAGTACGATACATATTCTACCAATTTAATTTACTAATACTAATTTACTAATACTCCATAATACAATCTGTATAAAAATCAGTCTGCAGTGATAAGAATCGAGGGCTTTGAAAAAGAAGCAGCAATCCAGAAAGGAGTGAGGCAAGGCTGCAGTTTGTCCCCTCTCCTTTTCAATGTTTACATAGA
Source organism: Anabrus simplex (assembly GCF_040414725.1). Classification (NCBI taxonomy): domain Eukaryota; kingdom Metazoa; phylum Arthropoda; class Insecta; order Orthoptera; family Tettigoniidae; genus Anabrus; species Anabrus simplex. The sequence continues at coordinate 240,568,596 of NC_090269.1, forward strand.
ACAGGCAGTAAAGGAAATCAAAGAGAAATTTGGAAAGGGAATCACAGTCCAAGGAGAGGAAATCAAAACCTTGAGATTTGCCGATGATATTGTTATATTATCTGGGACTGCAGAAGATCTCGAGAAGTTGCTGAATGGTATGGATGAAGTCTTAGGTAAGGAGTACAAGATGAAAATAAATAAGTCCAAAACAAAAGTAATGTAGTGCAGTCGAACGAAGGCAGGTGACGTAGGAAATATTAGAATAGGAAATGAAGTCTTAAAGGAAGTAGATGAATATTGTTACTTGGGTAGTAAAATAACTAACGATGGCAGAAGTAAGGACATAAAATGCAGACTAGCACAAGCAAGGAAGAGCTTTCTTAAGAAAAGAAATTTGCTCACTTCAAACATTGATATCGGAATTAGAAAGATGTTTTTTAAGACTTGTGTGGAGCGTGGCATTGTATGGAAGTGAAACATGGACGATAACTAGCTCAGAAGGAAAGAGAATAGAAGGTTTTGAAATGTGGTGTTACAGAAGAATGCTGAAGGTGAGATGGATAGATCGAATCACGAATGAAGAGATACTGAATCGAATTGGTGAGAGATCGATTTGGCTAAATTTGACGAGAAGAGACAGAATGATAAGACGTATCTTAAGACACCCAGGACTTTTTCAGTTGGTTTTTGAAGGAAGTGTAGGTGGTAAGAACGGTAGGGGTAGACCAAGGTATGAGTATGACAAGCAGATTAGAGCAGATGTAGGATGCAATAGTTACGTAGAAATGAAAAGGTTAGCACAGGATAGGGTGGCATGCAAGCTGCATCAAACCAGTCTATGGACTGATGACTCAAACAACAACAACTGCATTAATCATTACTAGAGCCCGGATTTCCATGCACTATCAAATCTCAAAATATGCATGCATTCATGCACTATCATATAGCAAAACATGCACGATAAACTGTAAATATGCACAATCAAAATTCACTTCCTTTTGAAACATTTGTACAACAACTAATTTCTCCAAATTGCCTTGATGTAAGCTCGTCCGTTTATCTGTCAGCACATCCTTAAGCACAGAAGTTCTACGTCACAAGAAGTGACAGTGCATAGTTAATTGAAGACATTTGGTCAAATTGTATGTCTTTTGCATTTTCACTACCATACGTCTTATATAAGCTTGACGAATCAAAATCAGGATTTGAACGGATAACTTTTTTCAACTGATATCTAGCTACTGCAGCTATACTTCTCCGTGCGATGATGGCAGACACATTTGAATCTCCTCAATAACTGGCATTGATAGCCTGCTGCGATAACAGTGACGAGTGAGAGTTCCCGGTAGGAAAATCCAGGATAACAATGGAAGAGGGTTCAGAGCTCAGTAACGCGGCGTCACAGAAATGCGATACAAGTTTTATTTTGTTCGTCTAACACAGACGAAAGAATGAGCCTTCAATGAGTAATGCACAATTTATGGTTCGATTTATAACAATGTATAACTGGGACAATTTAATCCCAAGAATTACACAGATCGACGTGGGGCCTTCCGGCTTACGTCAATGTTTACTCAAGCAGCAGATAAAGTGTTTGGTTAATTGGAGTATGTACTAATTTTGGTTGTCATGTAGGATGCCATTAATACATTCTCTCCGTTTCTCAGTAATAGACATTCTGTATAATGTGGAAAAAAGGCCCCAAATTCTGCAAACCAACATTCCTAAAAGGCACTATCATGCAAGTTGGCATAATATATGCGCCAAAGTCACAAGAAAAGTCATATTATGCAATATTAAACGTCCAAATATTCGCTATTAAATCCAAAATTTTCAAAATATGCATTATGCATGAATTTTGTCCTAAAAAGGCCAAAACATGCAAACATGCACGGAAAAAGAACGGTTATTTGGAATCGTTAAGCCATAAAACGAATATTTGTGAAGTTTGAGAATTGTAACCAGCTTATTTACAAACATGCATTTGCATGGAAATCCCGGCTCTAATCATTACTAATCAATTAATCAACCACTAGAAAAGTATTTTAAAAATTCACTTAAAAGACAATCACCATGCAGTCGCAAATCATCTAAGGCAGAGGTGCCCAGGAATGTTGCACCTGAGCAGCACACTGATATGCTGTGCAATGAGCTGGCCTCATGATTGCACATTAAGGTTGCCACCCCTCCGGAACTGCTCCTCCCGGCATGACCGACTAGACTTGCCATTCAGGAGGTGAATACTGCTCTCCCTCCCCACCATCTAATCGTAGCGGTCATCATCTCTGAGTCCGAAAATTTCACACCGGACATTTTATTATTATATATTTTATTTTATTGTGGTTTATGTGTTATATACAATAAACAAATACAAATCCATACGATGTGTCCTTGCTTGAGTAAACCTGTGACAATAAATTCTATTTAACAATATGTCACATACAAAATGCTATTGTATCTTATCAATGCTTTGTCAAAGTAATGATGAAACCAATAACTGGCACAAACATGCAGTACACAGACAAGTGCAAGCTGATTTACAGCTTTCGTCAAATAATCTCACATGCAACCATGGCTTGTGAACTTTCATTACAGAGGAAAACCTCTCACAAGTACATGTTGAACCAAATATTGCGGGAGCTTTGACAGGCTAGAAAGTCTACTTGCGGGAAGTGTTCGTAAAATTATTTTGTCTTTTGATGAGGAAGAACTTATCTCGAAGGCATGCGGTAGATTGGAGATTGATAAGGACCAACTGCAAGTGAACAGGAGCAACATCGACTGAAACAGTGAATGGCCTCGCAAATGTTTGTAGAAGAAGATAGAATAGAATACTTCTTCAAATTGTTTCTTTATGTCTACAATTACTGAATAACACACTTCAAATGCAACACATTCACGAACAGAGTCCATTGTTGAAAAATGTGCTGCGTTCTTGCACACGAGCTGGGTTTTCCAAAGAATAAGTTTTCTATTGAATGCTTCCATTTTCTCAACCATATCAGATACTCCATTATTTTCACCCTGCATAGGAACGTTGAGAGCGTTCATATGATTGGTAATATCAACTAGGAACGCAAAGTATGCTATCCACTGAAGATCTAATTTTGACTCATGTTTGTTTTTCTCATTTAAGAACTATCGCGAGTCCCTGTTTAAAACCTTACCACAGCTGTGAGCTTATATCCGGGAGATAGTGGGTTCGAATCCCACCATCGGCAGCCCTGAAGATTGTTTTCCGTGGTTTCCCATTTTCACATCAGGTAAATGCTGAGGCTGTACCTTAGTAAAGGCCACAGCTGCTTCCTTCCCACTCCTAGCCCTTTCCTGTCCCATTGTCACCATAAGACCTATCTGTGTCAGTGGGGCGTAAAATAGTTTGTAAAAAAAAACTACCGGTGTGTCAAGCCGTGGGGCCTTAGGTAGTTTACAGCGCGTACAACAACTTCCATGACATTTCCTAACTTGGCTGACTGGTGCAAAATGCAATGAACGCCGGGCAACATAGCCTCAGTTTATTTCGTAACAAGGCAATGAATCCGTTTTTGTTGCCTCACATTGCCAGTGCACCATCTGCCGTAACCAATACCAATTTATTCCAATCCAAACTGAGTGCAAGGATGGTTTGATGATGATTGTAGAAGAGCAACTGAGGAGAGAAATGAAGCAAGGAAGAAAATGTTTAGTGGGAAAACATGATCATATGTAGAAGAATTTAGGAAGAAAAGGAAAGAGGCAAACAGAATTTGTAGGAGAAAGAAGAGAGGCAGAGAGGAAATGGATTACAGATTTGGAGGAACAATATGATATGCAAGATGTACGGAAGTTCTATGGGAAAATAAAGGACTTGCAGAAAGGTTTTCAACCACACGCTGTATTCTGTAGAGATAAAGAAGGAAACATGATTGGGAGAAGAGATCGGATTCTTGACCGAACTGTTGAATATGGCTGCAGAGACTGTAACATTGGAAAAAGAGGAAGAAGAGGATGGGCAGCCTTGGCAAGATCCTAGCCTAGATTTAAAACCAGTGCCTGTACCGTCTACAGTAGAAGTAAGGACGCCAATTAAGTACTTGAAGAATAATAAGGCTCCAGGAAGTGATAATATCTCAACTGAGATGATTAAATATGGGGGTGAACAGTTGACGCAACTTGTTCACCAACTAATTGTGGAAGTTTGGGAAACAGAACAAATGCCAGAGCACTGGAGCTTAGCAATTATTTGCCCAATTCATAAGAAGAAAGATAAAGCAAATTGTGAAAATTATAGAGGTATATCTTTGCTTAGTGTGGTCTATAAGGTCTTAGCCAAGGTTTTGTCTATGACACTCCACTGGTTGAGCAGATTCTAGGAGACTACCAAAGTGGCTTTCGACAGGGTAGATCAACAACAGATGACATCTTCACTGTCAGGCAAATAATGGAGAAATGCTATGAATATAATGTGGATGTTCATCAGTTGTTTGTGGATTTTTGGCAGGCTTATGATAGTGTGAAAAGGAGGAAACTGTATCAAACAATGATGGACATGGAGTTCCCAACTAAATTGATAAGACTGGTACAAATGAACCTAACGGGTACTAAATGCATGGTTAAAATAGAAGGAAATCTTACCAAAGAGTTTGAAGTAAACCAAGGTTTGCGGCAAGGGGATGTATTATCTACCCTGCTCTTCAATGTAGTTTTGGAGCGTGTGATGAGAAAGGTGGAGGTCAGTAATCCAGGCGGTACGCTGTTCAACCGTGTAACACAGAATCTGGCGTATGCTGATGATGTTGATATGCTTTCTAGAAGATTGAAAGACCTAGAGGAAGGACTGGATAGATTAGAAAAGGAAGGAGGAGAAATGGGCCTAGGAGTGAATAATGCCAAAACTCATTACCTGTTTGCATCTAGAAGGACCCTAGTTAGGGAAGACTAGTGCATACAATTGAATGGGATTAACTACGAGAGATGTGAAAAGTTCAAGTATTTAGGAGTGCTGGTGACAAAAGATAATTACATGAAAGAGGAAATAAAAGCGAGGATTGCTGCAAGCAATGGGGCTTGCTTAGCTTTACTGAAAGTGTTTAGATCACGCAGCCTTGGTAGAAGATTAAAGTTGACAGTCTATCGAACAGTAATACGACCAGTGGTAAATTGGGGTTGTGAAATGACCAAAGCAGATGAACTGTTGAACAGATGGGAGAGAAAAATACTGAGAAAGATTTTTGGCCCAGTGAAGGAAGGGGAATTTTGGAGAATAAGGAAAAACAAGGAATTGGAAGAACTCTATGGACATCCAAGTGTCGTAACCGAAATAAAAAGCAACAGATTAAGGTGGTTGGGACATGTTGAGAGAAAGCCAGATAATAGGGCTGTCAAGAGGATCTACAAAGGAAATCCAGGTGGTAGAAGATGGAAAGGAAGACCTCAGAAAAGATGGCTGGATGAGGTGGAGGAGGATTTAAGAAAGATGGGAATAAGATGGAGGAGGCATGCAGAAGATCGTGAAGATTGGGCTAGAATCGTCAGAGGCCAAGGCCCTACAAGGGCTGTAGCGCCGAGTGCATCGATGTCTTCTATGGTTCTAAGGACGCCTATACCTGCAGCGGTGGTGGTGGTGTTTATGATAATGGACACCATATCTAAAAAGTTCTCTGCACCACGGAGGTTACTGCCCACTCCTTGGAAATAACTAACTGTGCATTATCCAATATATCTGTGGACTCATCTAAGCTGATTGAAAAGGTGACTAAACCCTTCAGTGCATTAATTGTTGACGTACATAACAAGCTACGGCACAGATGCCACGTGTCACTGTTTGGCAGGAAAGACTGACAATTTCAAACTTGCTGGCTTCCGTAGGGCAGAGTTCTGCTGTGTCAACTTAGAACTCGTACCATTTCGCGATCCGCAAATTGCTTTCTCAATCTCGCTGTTTTCAGAGCTTTTTTGTAACTAGCTCTTAATGCCAGCGTGTTGAGATCATCTTCCTGAAAGCAGGAGAGGATACTATTGAACATACTGCGGTTGTGAGCCACAGATGATTGGATCTTGGAATATGTGTTAAAATGTTTAACTTATGACGGGATCTGCCTGCTGACTGCAATCTTGTGTCTTCAGATCCCTAAACCTTGCTTCACATTCTTCGTCTACTAACGTGTCATTTTTCTTTGTGGACAGCGTTATAGTGGCGCTCAGATAATTTCCAGTGTCCACCGATAGTCTGACAGCATAAGCCTTTAGGATTGTTTCTGTCAGTGTGAAAAAGAACTGCAATTTTCAGTCCGCTTTAAAGGATTGCAAATTTTTGCCACTTCTCTTTTATTATGTGCTTTCCATAATGCAATGTGTTTGCAACAGCACGTCCAACGAACCCCCGTCCTGAACTGTGTATGCTATGTTCCCTAGCTGTCAAACTCGTACAACACACCTGGCCAACTCTACAGTCTGTGCTCTCCACCACATTGAGTGCTCCCCCCAGAGCGGACATGCCAACCAAGCTCTTCACGCGTGATTATTCATTCATTGGATGGGGACGCTAAGCCTTGAGCAGACCCTCCTTGGGGCTATCTGATGGGAGTAGGCTATGTGCTTGCACTGGCTTCCTACTATGATATTACATGTCTTCTATCTCTTAACTCTCATGAGGTTTTCATGATGGGCATCCTTCATAACTGATCCCATAGAGAAACAGGATAAAGATTTAAAGTAAAAGCATGCAGAAATTAATAAGACCACCAGGGGCAGCTCTAGAAATAGCGACCTAGTGACATGTAACTTCCTAGATTCATGAAAAAGTAGTACTTTGTAGTTCAAATTTATACATCGTTAAACAGTGGAAAAAACTGCAGTTATAAGTTCATTAACAGTTCTCACTCGAGTGTCACATGCAAATCCGCTTTCTGCCAGCTCTGGCCTGGCGAGAAGTGTTGGTGCACACGAGCCCTTGGCTGTAGAGCCCGGGCTTAAGTACTGTGTGACAGAGCCTCCTTGTCACAGCAGTGTAATTTGATTGCGTTTCTGATGTGTTCTACATTATGTATTTGGTAGGTGCTCATCTCAGCAGTCTGTTTTCAATGTTTTCATATGATAAGCTCAAAGTGAAGCACTTAAGACAGATGTGACCGTGCTTTCAGTTTCCTTATCTCAGTCCCTTACACGACAGGAAAATTTCAGTCTGTTCTCACTTCAGTTCCGTGCAGAAAACTATGCAGTCCAGGGTTCGATAAACAATCGAGGATAGTTGTAGTCTTGGATGAAAAATAAGAAAATAAAGAAACAGTGAATTCAACCTACAAGAAAATGGAGAATTTTACGGGCTAGATGATGGATGATGAAATGAAATGAGCAAAAATACATTTAGTGTGCTGTTGTAGAAAATGGAATAGTTAGCTGCAAATGAGGACACTTTCTGGAGACCTGCAATTGTACCCAAGGAAGGACTGGCAGTATACCTATGGTACGTATATTTAAATCTATTTAAATTATATTAATAAAGTAGGTAAGTCAACGAAATGAATATCATTCATGTTCATGATAAGTGTTTATTAACATGAATTTAGGCAAGTCCAATATTTTGTAAAAAGTGCAAACGTAAAATATAGCCCTACAAAAAAAATTTAGTTATGAATTTTAAATTCATTTTCCCGGTTATTTCAATCATGAATGTTTTTTGATATTGTAGAAGCTTGTATTACTGAACTGAATTCTACCCAAATTCTGCTAAATGCACACAGGTAAACACAGCAACTTAAGAAGACAGAGAAGGGGCAAGGCGAGAAAAGAGAAATCACGTCCCTGAAAACGAGAAAATACTGCTGATGCCGGCACTGATCACGGAGAAGCACTGAACGTCACGGCAAATGCCATCACCAGAACTGTTGGAACTCACTTCGTTAACAAGGCAGCGATATTTTATTTTGTCGGAAGTGTCAGTCATGCCACAGATGGCGCAGTCACATCCCAGAACTGTGTGAAATGACCTTTAGTTACGCCCATACCAAAATTAAGCATTACGCGCAAATGGAGTAGTAAAGTTGATCAACTGCAAAAATTTAACTCTGAAGTGTACAAAAAAAAAAAAATCGTTATGTAGCTATGATGGGAAAAATGAGTTTTTCTGTTTTCTATGTATACTTTTTCAAGGGGACTTCCTGGTCGAAGCATGGTGTTGCTGATCTTGTGCACCTGAGTGACAAAATGAGAAAAGAACGTATAAACATTAGTCTGTCTATGTTGGGGGAGAGTAAATGTACACACACAAATAAGTTCACACTGCCAACAGTCTGTGGCCAAACATAATTAACAAGCAAGTAAAAACTGATTTGTACAGAACTTAATTATACATTGTAGTCTATTTTGTGGTCATTCGTTTGACATTAAGAAGACACAATGAATTTGAAGATATTGGAAATGAGTTGTTAAATTTTAGTTCAGAGTTGAACAAGGACTTGAGAACATCTTAATAAATCATCAGCATCTAATACAATACACAATGATATGCTCTAACAGTAGGTAAGTTACTGCCATTGCCGAAGATATTTTATAAAAAATACCAGGTTTCAATGTCTGTCTGTAACATGAAACTGTATGCCCTTTGCAGCCTCCTGTAACTTAGAGAACGAACACTACTTCGTAGATTACAGCGTCCTTTCAAAGGACTTCCATTTTCCACCACTCTTTGAAAGGTGAATTTTTTACCACGCCAAAAACTAGATAGTGTTGCTGTGTGAAGATTCTACTCTCCTCATGCAGCAGGTATGCTTTTAAGACAGCCAATATCGCTGGCCGGACACCTTATGTTCATGGTATTTATGTCAGACACACACAACACTAAAAGCCATATAGTAAGTAAATAAAATCACATTTAAGCATTTTTTGACATTTCTACACCAGATAATATTTACATTTCATCTGCTATGTAGTATTCCCCGCCCGGCTACTCATTCCTGCCACCCAGCTGACAAAAATTTCTGCGGAGAACACTGTAGGTCTTATGGCAGGGCCTCTCAAACACCCAAAATCTCACACGTGCAAACCGAAGCGCAGAAGTTATATGCACCGTGCATTGATGCAACTCTGCTGGGTTCGAACCAGCGCTTTGTCTCGGGGCAACTCTATTCTGCTTGGATGGTGGAGCGCTGCAGAGCAAGTGAGGTGGGAGAAGACAGGCGTAGGAGAGAGAGAGACAGCGCTATTGCTCAAAACCAAAAAGTGGGGGATTTGCACTTTTGTCAGCCTAACGAAGTCGTCTTTCACTTTGCACCACACAATACACCCACACATGCACCCTGATACTATGGCGACTATGTGACAGGAAAGGGCTAGAAGTGGGAAGGAAGCAGCTGTGGCCGTAATGTACAGCACCCAGCATTTGCCTGGTGTAAAAATGGAAAACCATGGACTGCCGATGGTAGGGTTCCGACCCACTCTCTCCCGAATATTGCCATTATCATCAAGGAAATCTGACCTAAGAATCTTAAAATCTTGCTGAACAAGCCGAGTTTCAAGATGGTAAATAATTTTGAAACAAAAGTTCACGTGGAATATAATTCAAACTCTTGGGATGCAGCTACTTTATAGTTTACATCATTTTTTTTTTTTGGGGGGCTTTACGTCGCACCGACACAGATAGGTCTTATGGCGACGACGGGATAGGAAAGGCCTAGGAGTTTGAAGGAAGCGGCCGTGGCCCCAACATCTGGCTGGAGTGAAAACTGGGAACCACGGAAAACCCTTCAGGGCTGCCGACAGTAGGATTGGAACCCACTGCCTCCCGGATGCAAGTTCACAGCCGCGCGCCTCTGACCGCACGGCCAACTCGCCCAGTACATATGAATGTAAACCTCTGTGAAACCAGACCAAGTGTTGATCTTGAAACTATATTCCATGCACCTCAACATTAGTGCCATGGGTCACCAGTTGTATGGCAACATCTACACACAAAATGACTGCCATTTGCTTCCTTCTCACGGACGACGTGATCGTGTGATGCACAAGGCTGCCAACCTGTCTACTTAGAAACTAAGATAAGCACCAGACAACCCTTTCTTGCCATGCGGTCAGTAGGCACCGTAGCCATAGAAAAAAATCTTCAAGGGGCCTGGATGTACAAAAATAGGTTATGGCTACTAAATGACCTTTTTTCTTGCTGTCTGCACAGTACGGCCTAAGCTCCTTTACAGGAGTTATATCCTTGTGCTTTTATTCTGCAGGGTTTGGTAACCGAATGTAATTCTCATCATTGCTGGGAATGACATTGGCCAATAGCAATGCTAATAGCTACTTAAGCAATGGAGAATGCTGTGTGCTGTTGTTTATTAGGTTATGTACTTCTGGATGCAGATTAGACGGTTGCAGGACGTAAGTATGCACATATATCTCCTCTGAAAAGAATTCCACGTAAGATTTGCTTTTTTTCCTAGTTCTTTAAAATGTTCGAAAGCTTAAAATGCCCAGGATATTTTTACCCTGCTGATATGAACTACAGACGAAAATGAAGCAAGTTGTGTTCTGTAGCAATATTGGAAAACATGTTGTATTCGATATGTAGGTGACAATTTTAATACTTCAACACAAATATACAACATATATACAACAAGTTTACAGCATCAAGTTGTTCAGATATAAGGGTTAGATAACTGGCGCGGTAACAATATTGACGTCACATGCTGCTTCCATTCCTTCACCACGGCATCCTACAGTACAGGATGCTGACAAGGCTGCCAATAAGAGGAGGTACTCCTTGTGCAAGCCATAGGTTGACCTAAAAGAATCCGACTAAAGGTAACCACAGAATGGAGGGCTATAGCCACCCTGGAGGAGAAATTATATTGGCAGTCATTCGTCGTCCAACAACACCCCAGGGGGAGAACAGTGGAGTGATCAGAGAAAGAAGGGGGAGGAGGGTGGCATGATGTTTTGACAACTACTCTCTTATGACAAATGTAGGAATGGTACCTCATTTCTAATACCAACTGTATGTTCCACAATTATTAAAATTACACATAAAATGTGGTGGGAGTTAAAAACAAACCACCGAGTTTGATAGCTGCAGTCGCTTAAGTGCGGCCAGTATCCAGTATTCGGGAGAGAGTGAGTTCGAATCCCACTGTCGGCAGCCCAGAAGATGGTTTTCCGTGGTTTCTCATTTTCACACCAGGCAAATGCTGGGGCTGTACCTTAGTTAAGGCCACGGCCGCTTCCTTCCCACTCCTAGTCCCTTCCTGTTCCATCGCCGCAATAAGACCTATCTGTGTCGCTGCGACGTAAAACTTACCAAAAAAAAATTGCAATTTTAAGAACGATTAAATAGTACACAGCTCCCAAAGTCATTTTTTTTAAAAAGGAATATTCTATATCACTAACTGCACAAGTATTTTCTGGGGAAACACACAAGCAAGTTCAAGAATTCAATGCAAGATCAGAGCAATGCACTAGTATCATACTCAAAATCAGAAACTTCTGGAAGTGGTGGACAACATGAATAAATGAATGATAAAACTTTAATATTGTTACAATGTTTAGAACAGTAGGCCCTAACAAGTATCCAATCTTTTAGGCCTACTTTTAAGATTAAAATCTTCAAACTGCACCGTATATAAAAAGATCTCAACAAGACTACAAACTAACATACTGTAGAAAAGAACAGGTCTATAGTACTGTAACAAACGTCAGAAACAGAAAGAATGCTACATTTACTAAGACAAGTATTGCTATTGCTGAAATTGCAATATCATCAATTATCTTCTAAAATACAATATGCACTAACCCCTAGAGCTGCAAAATTTTACCCCACATCAGGAAATATTCCTACAGATATTGGCAGATATTACACACACCAGCAGCAACTGGTCAAGCAAGTTCTATGAAAAGTTCTCCGCTTAAAGTTATGCAAAAGACTTTATTTTTATGTTATCACATGCTGAATTACATGCCACAAAATTAAATCACTAAATCAAAAATTTGATAGCACAGAAAGAGGAAGGAAACAACACTCAGCTGACAAGATTACTAATGTATATACATCATATCCCTATTAATGAAAATGAGCCCAATGAAAAACAAAAAATCTCTGTTTCTAACAAGTGGCTAACATCCGAAGAATAACTGGACTATTTTTTATGACCTACAAATAAACTTTTACCTAAACCAAAGTGAAGCATTAACATAGCTTAAATCTCAAAACCATACCGTACGAGGATAGGAGCATATTAAAAATGTTAACTACCCTTGCACTGTAACCTAACTGCATTGAATGATCCTAACCTAATTCGACAATTGCACTAACACCGAAACAATTTTAAAAGATAAATAAATTTACAAATTCCAGACCGTAATGCATATACACCGAAGTTCAATGTTTACGATTAGTTGCTTATATGACAAGTGGAAAGTGAATTACAAAAATTGAAAATTATCCAATAATACACCAATCTTCAAAGAGAAAGAATTGTCATTTCACAGAATTACCAAATTTAATAAATACTTACATCTAGACATCTGATGTTTATCCACGTATCATTGTACGACAGCCGTATGCCAGACCATTGTTTACAATGAAGTACACTACAGATCTGCAAGATCAGGATTAGGTCCATGCATGTGGAGTTCTTTGCAACAGGAATTTTAATGACGCATGAAGCAGCATCATAACTCAAGTTTCAAGTTACCAGACTACATGGAAGCAAGTCGCTGTGACAGAATCTTCCGGGTAAACGACAACTTAATTCTTCAATACAGCATGATTCATCTTACCATCAATGCACAAGGAGCCATTTATAATCTTTGATGAACATATTTAGTTGTCTGCAGACGTTTACGTTCGTGTGTAACTCAATCCTTCAATAACAAAGAATGATACTACCTATGTTCAACTTGAAATGATGTAGCTGCGTAATTCTTTCAACGAACTTGTTTTCCAATATAACCCGGAAACCATGTGCCTTATCATTGGGCTTCTTTTATTGAACAGTTCTTATGAGAGAACGAATGCAAGACATACCGCATTAACGATTTCTAGGCTGAAACTTGGAATGAATGCACCTCTTTACTTCAGGATCAGGAAGAATATAAGCTATACATTCCGATACTGATACACAGCAGGGAGAGTAATAAATGTGAAAAATCTTACCGTTGTGAAGAGTCTTCAAACTCTACACAATTTCTCACGGAAACCTGCAAAATGGCCGACACAGAAGGCACATGCCACAGAAACGTTGCATCATGGGGTTGCACAAGCGATTACAGCTGCCATCTGTCGGAACTCCCGTGAACACTCCCGCTGACAAAAAGTTGCCGAATGAGATCCGCAAGGTTACGTAATGCATTATATTTTGCAAGAGCTTCCTGAGCTTGTAGGTGAGTTCTGGCAGTGGATAAGACCGTTATTAATTATGAACGTTGAAGAAAAAATTGATTTATTATGAGATCATTCCTTCAACATGTCATGGATAAATGTCCAACTTCGTTGTAATCAGACTAGGTACCGGTAAATGCCCTAAATGCAGATCAATGGTGATTGATTGATTGATTGATTGATTGATTGATTGATTGATTGATTGATTGAGTAAATAGGATGGGAGATGAGATAGAGAACATGCATGATATTCCTTGCCTGTCATAACAGCAACTGAAAGAGGGGTCGAAGGGTTCTAAACTTTGGAGCACGGTGTCACGACCGCGGGCCCCCTAGTTCAGCATGACAGTGCTTCCATTTTTCTTGTGCCAGCCTCATCAGTTCCGCATATCTTTTTTTTACTTACCGTACCTGGCTTGCTGAAGTATTGCTCTCTTCCTAACTTCACAATGTTAGGTTATCACGTCCTTTGTGGCTTTTCCTTCCTTTTGCCGATACCCTAACACGTCCATTTTTCTTTGATTTCTGTTAAGAAGGGATGATTGTTTAGTTGTACCTTCCCTTCAATCACCACCATCACAATCCTAACCACAAGCACGTGACCTTCAACCCGCTCTGGGTGGGGGCGGTAGAATAACACCCACGGTATTCCCTGCCTGTCGTGAGAGGCGACTAAGAGGGGTCCCAGGGGCTCTGAACTTTCGAGCGTGCGTTGGTGACCACAGGGCCGTTAGATCTTAGAATAGTTTCTACTTATGTTAGGCTCCTCACTTTCATCTATCGTATCATTTTAATAATAAATAGAGGTTCACAATTAGATAAAACACCGTGGCGTCTAATGCGCTCTGCATAAGTGTTAGTCCTTAATAAATTCACTAATCGAACAGGACCTTGAGTAACACTTCATCTATCTTATCCGACCTCCCTTGGTCGACTTGTTCTTTTCCGACCCCGACGGTATTAGGTCTCGAGTCTCATTTTTACGTCCTGCGTGGCCCTTTTCTTTCTTTACCCGATACCTTATTTTTTTAAGTGTCAGAGCCCTTCTATTTTTCCCCCTGATTAGTGTTAATAGAGGATGGTTGCCCAGTTTTAGTTCCTCTTAAAACAATCACCACCTCTCCCCTACCTGTCGTACGAAATGACAAAGAGTCCCAGAAGATCTAAGCTTGGGAACATGGGTTGGTGACCACGGTACCTCTTACCTGAGCCTGGAATGACGTACTTGCGCCATACTCTTCTCTTCTATCCAACTCTTGTTTTCTTCCAACCCCAAAAGTATAAAATATTCGAATCCTAGGAAGTATTTTCACACCCCTCGTGTCCTTAATGTGGCTTTTTTTCCGATACCTTCATTCTTCGAAGTACCGGTACCGGACCTCTTGCAGTTTGATTTCTGATCAGTGTTGAGAGAACGGTTTGCCAGGTGTACTCTACCTCCGCCCTTCCCCCCCCCCCCCCAACACACACACACTCTACTTTCTGACGTCTTAAGTAGATGAATGAATTTACTATTCCGTATTTGTGTGTTATGTATGAAGACGAGTGTGCTGGGACAAATGAGCTAGAACAAAGACTGTAGTGGCTATTAAAACACTGGGTGGTGCTAAGGCGAAATAGCGACGCCATACTTCAAGGGCCCTCCGTATAGTTTCGTCAGCTTTTAGTGCATTACGTTTTATAGATTAGATCGAACAAATTAAATGATTTTATGTCGTTTGTATGTGCGGCATACAACTGCACAAACCGTTAAAAAAAAAAAACACACGAAGGATGTATCGTCTTTCAAATAAGATGTTTAGTAAAGTATTCTATTCTATTCTATCTTCTTTGGTAGGTACACAGTAGGCCTATTTATTTGGTGATGAGCAAAGCTACTGTATGTTGCCGATGTTTGTAAGAAAATCCAGCATAGGCAGAGTAGGCTTCCTTTTTCCTTGCAGGTTTCCTTTGAAAAAATAAGGAACTGACGAAATATAGGAACGTGATTAACTGTATCCTACCTGGTTGAGTAGTCCAGACGGTAAAACGCTGGCTTTCTGAGCCCAAGTTAGCAGAGTTGATCCTGACTCAGTCCAGTGGTATTTGAGGTGTTCAAATACGTCAGCCTTGCGTCGGTTTCGGTGGATTTACCGTCAAGTAAAAACTCTTGCGGAACTAAATTCGACACCTCGGCGTCTCCGAAAATCGTAGAAGTAATTACTAGTACGAAAAACCAATTACATGATTTACTATTAACTGGTATCCTAGAGTACATTTTCCCGGATTCACGGCATTTTGAAGAGAGATATAGCAATATATATAGTAGTTCTAGTCCATCACCACTACCACCGAGCGAGTTGGTTACGCGGTTCGAGGACTTCAGGCGTTAGCTTTTATGCAGTTCGAACCTCACTGTCGACAGCTCTGATAGATGATTTTCCGTGATTTCTGATTTTCACATCAGGCAAATGTTGGGGCTGCTGTGCCTTAAGGCGACAGCCACTTACATTGCAGCCCTGTCCTATTACATCATAGCCATGAGACATGTCAGAATCAGTGCGACATAAGGCAAATAGAAGTAATCGGCATTACCAGAATCTTCGTCCAAACATATGGAATTGAATTATTCAGGAAAATAATATATTTAATATCAACACAAGGAGAACTGTCTTCTTTTTAAATAATTAATTTAAATTGTTCATCCTGCAACTCCTTGTTCTGTTTTTATTATTATTATTATTATTATTATTATTATTATTATTATTAAGTAATGTTATTTTCTTTACGTCCCAGTAACTACTGCGGTTTACGGAGACTCCCGAGGTACCAGAACTTAGTCCTGCAGGAAGTTTTACGTGCCAGTAATCTACACCGACACGAGGGTGACGTATTTGAGCACCTTCAAATACCACTGGACTGAACCAGTAACGAACCTGCCAAGCTGGTGTCGGAAGGCCAGCACCTCAACCCTCTGAGCCATTCAGCCCGGTGAAATGGGTTGATTCTCCTTTATGCAATACATAAATATCTCTATTTTGTATTTCTAATGCCCTTTTAAAATAGACCTTGTGCATCTTTGAGAGTTTTCCTGTCTTCATGAATGCAGTCTAGGCCTATATATTTCATCACCATGCCCACTAGTTTTGGTCGTTTTAAATATGTCAGACGCTGCATTCAAATGGATTCAAATATGGTGGAGAAACAGCTACTCTATAGTCTTCCTTTTAGTTTGTTGATAGGAACAAACGCAAATGGTCAGATCCCAGCCAGAGGAATTATCCAGACGTGGCTAAAATCCCCGACCCGCCTGGGAAATGAACCTGGGACATTTTGAACTGAAGGCCTCAGCACTGACCGGGCCGAGTCGGACGATGGTTGAGCAGTAGTACTTCCTCTTAAAAAATGTTCGGTATCATCACGTAACCTTTAGAACGTAGATCTTTCAGCAAAATAGTTTATCTGCTTAGCTCGGAATGCAAGTCTTCAGGATTGGACCTCTTCCACTTTCAATTCTCATTTGTGTTAAGAGAGTATGTTTGCCTGGTTGTACTTCCTCTTTAAATAATGATCGCCACTACCACCCCTGATAAGAAGAGATATCCGAGAGACGTTTATTGTCATTAACACATGCCAAAGCTTTCGCCACTATGTCTTTAGTGTTCTGTGTACAAGGAAGTACAACTGGGCAACCATCCTCTAACAACATTAATCGCAGGGAAAAATGGAAGAGGTCCGACACTTCGAAAAATGAAGGTATCGGCGAAATAAAGACAAGGGCCACGAAGAGCATGAAAATGAAAGTTTTCTTAACATTCGCAAACCTAATACCGACGGGATCGGAAAAGAACAAGAGTTCACCAAGAGAGGTCGGATAGGACAGATGAAAGTGAGGAACCGGGCAGAAGTGGAAGCAATGAGAGGACTGATCAGGGCCCCGTGGTCGCTAACCCACGCTCCCAAGTTTAAAGACCCTAGAATCCCTTTTAGTCGCCGCTTTTAGTTGCCTTTGCAACGTTATTTCCAATTGTTAGCATTATTGGCTCCCAAACTTAGGATTGACATCCGTCCGACACTTGCCGGACATATCCTACTTTGTACCAATTGTTCGTATGTCCGGTAAGGAATAACACTGCCATTCCTACAATGCGTCATCACCAGGGAAAATACTTTTAAGTGCTAAAAATGGTAAAATATGTGTATTTTTATATGATAAAAAATTGAAACGTGTTCGCTATAATGTTCAAAATATTTGCTTTCCAATACTATTCAACCGAGTATTCTGATGAAAATGAATGGCAAGTACATGCCAACAGGGGCAGCCCGTGAAGTACCCCGTACCGGTGAGCCATTGCACCACCAATGTAATAAAGAATATGCAATTATTTTCCTTTCAAGAACAATTTATATTAAATTTATATCTCAATAACATAAATGCATATCTTATTCTGCCTGCATTTGAAAACGCGAACAGACATGCGCTCCGGCAGCACTTGTCAGAATAAGATTATTACGCTTGTTCTTTAAACTGGCCTAAGAGCTAAGTCATCGGGCCCTAATTATTTCTTTCTTAATCCATTTACCAGAGTTGGTTTTTCCCCTCGGACTCAGCGAGGCATCCCACCTCCACCGCCTCAAGAGCAGTGTCCTAGAACGTGAGACTTAGGGTCGGGGGATACAACTGAGGAGGACCAGTGCCCCGCTCAGACTGCCCCCGCCTGCTATGCTGAACAGGGGGCTTGCGGGGGGACGGAAAGATTGGAAGGTACAGATAAAAGGGAAGGAAGCGGCCGTGGTCTTAAGTTAGGGATCATCCCGGCTTTTGCCTGAAGTGAAACCACGGAAAACCACTTCGAGGATGGCTGAGGTGGGAATCGAAATCAGTTGACCTCCCGAGGCTGAGTGGACCCCACTCCAGCCTTCGTACCACTTTTCAAATTTCTTGGCAGAGCCGGGAATCGAACCCGAACCCTCACCTCCGGGGGTGGCTGCTAATCACACTAACCACTACACCACAGAGGCGGACGGCCCCTAATGATACGAGGTGCAATGAAATGAAACGACAATTAAAACTCAAAGTGTATCCACTGGCTAGAACCTAAAACGAATGATGAAAGAATGACCATGAATCCTAAACAATCAGTGCATGCGATTAACAATGCCTAATTCTCTGGGATGATGCTTGTTGTCCAAAGGAGTCTAAAATCCCACTCATCAGCCCCTCATAAAGCGGATGACGAGGTCTGCTGACAGCTCGTCATCTCGCAGGATAAGGGAGATTGTACTCGGGAGGTTAAGACTACGGTGCAGATCGACCAGGTCCACACACTCCGTAAGGAGGTGTACCACGATAAGATGATCGCCGCAAGTACACACCGGAGGGAGTTCTCCTTACAATAGATGGGAGTGAGTCAGGATACCGTGGCCGATCCGAAGACGACATAATACCACTGCCACTCCATCTCCCAATGGGACATAACCAGACGTCTCAGCTGAGTGCAAATATCACGTGCTGGGACCTTGGAAGGCAACGGGGGCAGTGTAATTGCCTCCTTGGCAGCCTTATCTGCTAACTCGTTTCCCTCTACACCCATGTGGCTTGGGAGCCACAAAAACGTAATTCTAGTGCCGGCATCCGAACACCCGGCCAACAGGACCTGGACCCGCTGCACCAGAGGGTGCCGAGGGAAACAGCTATCAATAGACTGTAGCGAGCTCAAGGAGTCAGTACACAGAAGAAAGTGTCGGCGCTCATCGGACAGTGCGTACCGCAGATCTTCACAGATGGCATAGAGCTCCGCTGTGTACACACTACAAGTTTCCGGGAGAGAAAAAAGAAACCCATCAGTGTCGACAACCAACTCACAGCCCACTTTCGTGCCTGTTCTTGAGCCTTCCGTGTAAACGACGACTGAACCTGGATACTGGCCAACAACGGAGAGGAAGAGCCTCCGATAAATCGAAGGGTCCGTGTTTTCCTTCAGGCCAGTGTGCAGATCCAGGAGTATTTCAGGTCGTTCGACTACCCACGGAGGTACCCCACTTGGTTGTCTGACAAGGTAAGGAACCGAAGGTAAGTGAAACAATCTGTGACTGTTATCCGAGCGTATCCCAACCGGCCGCGTTGCTCGAGGACAAGCAGCGTACAGCCGACTGTTTCCATTGTTGAATACGCAAGGATAGCTTGGATGAAGTGGCATCTGTCGCAAATTTGCAGCATACGATAGAAGCATTTGCTGGCGTCTCAGGTGTAAAGGCAGAACACCAGATTCAGCGAGCAGATTAGCTATGTGGCTTGTACGAAAAGCTTCCGTCGCCAACCTAACTCCGCTGTGGTGGATGCTGTTTAGCTTCGCAAGGACGCCTGGTCTTGCTGAGCCATATGCTGTACTGCCGTAGTCTAGCCGTGATAAAATATGTGCCCTATAGAATAGTAGGAGAACCGTGCGGTCAGCCCCCCAATTAGTGCTGCTAAGAAACTTCATGATATTCAGCTTCTTTGTGCATTGCACTTTTAACTGTCGCACATGTGGCTCCCAAGATAATTTGCTATCGAAAAGGAGCCCAAGAAATCGGTAAGTGTCAACTACAAGAATAGCTACATTTCCTAAAATAAAGTTCAGGGGGAGAACGTTGGCGACAAAAGTGGACAACACAGGTCTTTGTGGTGGAAAACCGAAAGCCATGTTCGAAGATCCACTGCTCCACTCTCCTAATAGCTTGCAGTAATTGTCGCTCTGCGACTGCCATATTACGCGAGCTGTAGTGCAGAGCAAAATCGTCCACATAGAGCGACAGTATCACTGCTGAACCAGCAGCAGCAACAATACCGTTTATGGCAATCGCGAAGAGAGTGACACTAAGAACCGATCCCTGTGGGACTCCATTTTCCTGAACGTGGTATTGCGAATATGTCCTCCCTACTCGGACACGGAATAGACGGAGGGACAAGAAATTCGCAATAAATACCGGCAAGTGACCCCGGAATCTCCATTGATGCAGGACTGAAAGGATACCATATCACCAGGTGGTGTCATAGGCCTTTTCTAAGTCAAAGAAAACAGCTACCAAATGCTGTTTGCGGAGAAACGCATCCTGGATAGAGAGAGCTCTCCATGTGTACCAAGTGGTCAGTGGTCGAGCGAGCAGCACTAAAACCACACTGGTACTCGGACAAGAGTCCTTGTTTCTCCAGACACCACACAAGTAGGCGATTTACCATCCTCTCAAATAGCTTACATAGGCAGTTTGTAAGACAAATCGGTCTGTAAGTTCCTGCATACTTAGGGAATAACTATGCCCTCTCGCCACAAACGGAAAATCACCCTCTATCCAGATTCGGTTGTACACGCGGAGATATAATAGACTATCCTCACTAATGTGTTTCAACATCTGGTTATGGATATTGTCTGCTCCAGGAGACGTGTCCTTGCAAAGCGCTAAGGCGCTGCGGAGTTCCCACTCCGTAAAGGGCACGTTATAGTCCTCTGAAACTTGAGTGGCAAAACAGAGGTGATTACGTTCTGCCTCCCGCTTCAGAGCGAGGAAATCACGATGGTTATTCTCGGGGCCAGATACATTCGCGAAATGGCGAGCAAGATGGTTAGCAATCGAGAATCATGGCTGAGAGAAATGATATAATGGATGCAGAAATTTTCTCACGGCACTGGAGTGTGTATCGTAGAGATAGGATAGGAATGGTGGGAGGGGGAGTGTTCATTCTGGTGAAAGAAGAATTTGTAACCTACGAAAAAGTTAAAGATGAGACACATGAAATTCTAGGTGTAAGGCTCATTTCTGAAGATAATAGGCAACTTGATATATTTGGAGTGTACAGATCGGGAAAGGGTAGCACTGACGCGGATTTGGAATTATTTGATAGGATAGTCGGCTATGTGGGAAACGACATGGAAAGAAATGTGATTATAGCGAGAGATCTGAATTTGCCACATGTCAATTGGGAAGGAAATGCGAACGACAGGAAGCATGACCAACAAATGGCAAATAAGTTAATATGGGAAGGACAGCTGATTCAGAAAGTGATGGAACCAACCAGAGGGGAAAATATCCTGGATGTGGTGCTAATAAAACCAGATGAGCTCTATAGGGAAACTGAAGTAATAGATGGTATTAGTGATCATGAAGCTGTTTTTGTGGTAGTTAAAAATAAATGTGATAGAAAGGAAGGTCTTAAAAGTAGGACTATTAGGGAGTACCATATGGCTAATAAAGCAGGCATGAGGCAGTTTCTAAAAAGTAACTATGATCGGTGGAAAACGGTAAATAAAAATGTAAACAGACTCTGGGATGGGTTTAAAGAAATTGTTGAGGAATGCAAAAACAGGTTTGTACCTTTAAGGGTGGTAAGGAATGGTAAAGACCCACCTTATTATAACAGAGAAATAAAGAGACTAAGAAGGAGGTGCAGACTGGAAAGAAATAGAGTTAGAAATGGCTGTGGAAGTAAGGAGAAATTGAAGGAACTTACTAGAAAATTGAATCTAGCAAAGAAGGCAGCTAAGGATAACATGATGGCAAGCATAATTGGCAGTCATACAAATTTTAGTGAAAAATGAAAGGGTATGTATAGGTATTTTAAGGCAGAAACAGGTTCCAAGAAGGACATTCCAGGAATCATTAATGAACAAGGGGAGTGTGTATGCGAGGATCTTCAAAAGGCAGAAGTATTCAGTCAGCAGTATGTAAAGATTGTTGGTTACAAGGATAATGTCGAGATAGAGGAGACTAAGGCCAAAGAAGTGATAAAATTTACATATGATAACAATGACATTTACAATTAGTTACAAAAGTTGAAAACTAGAAAAGCGGCTGGAATTGATCAGATTTCTGGGGATATACTAAAGACAATGGGTTGGGATATAGTACCATATCTCAAGTACTTATTTGATTATTGTTTGGTCGGAGGAGCTATACCAGATGAATGGAGATTTGCTATAGTAGCCCCTGTGTATAAAGGAAAGGGTGATAGACATAAAGCTGAAAATTACAGGCCAGTAAGTTTGACATGCATTGTATGTAAGCTTTGGGATGGCATTCTGATTATATTAGACATGTTTGTGAAATTAATAACTGGTTCGACAGAAGGCAGTTCAGTTTTAGGAAAGGTTATTCCACTGAAGCTCCACTTGTAGGATTCCAGCAAGATATAGCAGATATCTTGGATTCTGGAGGTCAAATGACTGTATCGCGATTGACCTGTCTAAAGCATTTGATAGGGTGGATCATGGGAGACTACTGGCAAAAACGAGTGCAATTGGACTAGACAAAAGAGTGACTGAATGGGTTGCTATATTTCCAGAAAATAGATCTCAGAGAGTTAGAGTAGGTGAAGCTCTATCTGACCCTGTAATAATTAAGAGGGGAATTCCTCAAGGAAGTATTATCGGACCTTTATGTTTTCTTATATATATAAATGATATGAGTAAAGGAGTGGAATCGGAGGTAAGGCTTTTTGCGGAGGATGTTATTCTCTATAGAGTGATAAATAAGTTACAAGATTGTGAGCAACTGCAACGTGACCTCGAAAATGTTGTGAGATGGTCAGCAGGCAATGGTATGTTGATAAACGGGGCTAAAAGTCAGGTTGTGATTTTCACAAATAGGAAAAGTCTTCTCAGTTTTAATTACTGCGTTGATGGGGTGAAAGTTCCTTTTGGGGATCATTGTAAGTATCTAGGTGTTAATATAAGGAAAGATCTTCATTGGGGTAATCACATAAATATGATTGTAAATAAAGGGTACAGATCTCTGCACATGGTTATGAGGGTGTTTAGAGGTTGTAGTAAGGATGTAAAGGAGAGGGCATATAAGTCTCTGGTAAGACCCCAACTAGAGTATGGTTCCAGTGTATGGGACCCTCACCAGGATTACCTGATTCAAGAACTGGAAAAAATCCAAAGAGAAGCAGCTCGATTTGTTCTGGGTGATTTCCGACAAAAGAGTAGCGTTACAAAAATGTTGCAAAGTTTGGGTTGGGAAAAACTGAGAGAAAGAAGAGCTGCTCGACTAAGTGGTATGTTCCGAGCTGTCACCGGAGAGATGGCGTGGAATGACATTAGTAGACGAATAAGTTTGAATGGCGTTTATAAAAGTAGGAAAGATCACAATATGAAGATAAAGTTGGAATTCAAGAGGACAAACTGGGGCAAATATTCATTTATAGGAAGGGGAGTTAGGGATTGGAATAACTTACCAAGGGAGACGTTCAATAAATTTCCATTTTCTTTGAAATTATTTAGGAAAAGGCTAGGAAAGCAACAGATAGGGAATCTGCCACCTGGGCGACTGCCCTAAATGCAGATCAGTATTGATTGATTGATTGATTGATTGATTGATTGAGAGTGGTTCAGTGACTATATTGCCTGCAATGGAAATACCCGGAATAGAAGATGATCCTTGGATACCCGAAATACATCGAAGTTTAGTCCACACTTGAGATGGAGTATGTGACGTCAGTGACAACACATCTCTCTCCCACGATGCTTTCCCACTTTGGCGAATAAGAACTCGCGCCTTAGCACGGAGTTTCTTACATGTTACCAAGTTGGGCACAGTAGGCTGTCTATGATAACGTTTATGGGCACGACGGCGTTCTTTGATAGCTGCAATTTCTTCGTTCCACCAAGGAACGAGTTTTCAGCGAGGAGTCCCCGAGAAGGACGGGATGGACTCCTCAGCAGCAGCAAGAATAACTCTTGTGATGTTAGTTATTTCCTCGCCGACGTTCCGCCTGATGTCGTTAAAGAAAGCTAGTGATGTGTACTTTGGCCAATCAGCATGTTTAAGAATCCATCGAGTGGGAGTTCGACGGATTTTTGCTTCAACAAAGTAAGATGAGAAAATGGTCACTGTCACAGAGATAATCGTGTGTATTCCACCGGAACAGTGGAACAAACGTTCAGCTGCGTAGACTTACGTCTATGCCAGAATATGTACCGTAAAGTACACTGAAGTGAGTTCGTTCCCCTGTGCTCAAAATACATCAATCCAGCTGTGTTACTAATGTTTCCAGCTCTATTCCCCGGGGGCAAGGCATCTCAGAGACCCATATGGGGTGTTGGACGTTAAAATCACCCAATAAGAGGAAGGGAGGTGGAAGCTGATCTATAAGATGAGTGACCATTTATATCAAGAGGCTGGCCTGGTCTCAGGGGGCGGGGTTTCTTCCTACGAGGGGAGTGCGCAGGTTTTCCAGGAGGAATACCCGCTAGCGCAGAATCAGACCCTCCGGGTGGAGGGCGTGAGGCCCCATTTGTAGGAGAACTGGAAGAGCGCCTGGTAAGGGCGCTCTTCCTCCCCGCGGTCGACTCTTGTTTAGACGGACTGGGAGGTGATTTCTCAGCCCTGGTCGACGATGCCGCCTCCGCTGGCTTAGCCGCGGCTTTCGCTGACCCTGCTGTGCCGGCGTAGGTTTCTTAGCCAGCACAGGCTTATTGGTGGTCGAAGGCCAGGATGGACCCGCCTTCGAGCTCGTTCTCTTTGCGGCGTCGCTCACAGGAGCAACTGCTGCCTCGAGCGCAGCGATCTTCTTGGAAGGTGTTTCAATAGCAAATGACGAACCTGGGAGAACTGTGCTAACATGCTGAAGTCTAGTGTCTTGGCCGGCGAAATTCAGAGAATTAAACTTACGGCGCGCTTCCAGGTAGGAAAGACCATCCAGGGTCTTGATATCCTGGATCTTCTTCTCACTCAGATAGGTCGGACAGTTCCGATCTCGAGGAGAATGAAGACCAGAGCAGTTAGTGCACTTGTACGGAGGTGTGCACTCCTCCGTGCCGTTAGCTACTTTCCCACATGTACCATTCCCCTGTGGGTGGGGGCGGTAGAATAACACCCACGGTATCCCCTGCCTGTCGTAAGAGGCGACTAAAAGGGGCCCCAGGTGCTCTGAACTTTGGAGCGTGGGTTGGCGACCACGGGGCCCACAGCTGAGTCCTGGCATTGCTTCCACTTGTGCCAGGCTCCTCACTTTCATCTATCCTATCCGATCTCTCTTGGTCAACTCTTGTTCTTTTCCGACCCCGACGCTATTAGGTTTGCGAGGGCTAGGGAGTCTTTCATTTTCACGCCCTTCGTGGCCCTTCTCTTTCTATGACCGATATCTTCATTTTTCGAAGTGTCGGATCCCTTCGATTTTCCCTCTGATTAGTGTTATATAGAGGATGGTTGCCTAGTTGTACTTCCTCTTAAAACAATCACCACCACCACATGTACCACACACACACACACACACACACACACACACACACACACACAGACTGATTAGAACAACGAGATACCATGTGTCCGAATCTCTGGCATTTATAGCACCGCATAGGAGGCGGGATATACGGCCTCACATCGCAACGATAGGTTGTTACCTTGACTTTCTCTGGCAACGACAATTTGAAGGAGACTATGAACGCACCCCTGGCAACGTCTTCACCGTTGACTTTGCGCGTAATGCGCCAGATATGTGTCACGCCACGGTGCTTCATGTCTTCCATCAATTCATCGTCAGTGTTCAGAATAAGATCACGGTGGAAAATAACTCCACGAACCAGATTCAAGGCTTTGTGCTCTTCCACTTTGACGGGGATGTCGCCAAATACTTTAATATGACAATACCGGACAGTTTGCTTTTTTCAGCGAGAAAGCCAATAGTGCTGCTACCTACATGGCTTGGTGTGAATAACTCTTCAATAACATACTGCCATCTGTATGATTCTTGGCGCACTGCCGTGTTGTTTATAAGTGTAACAGTGTATCAATGTATTAGTGTGTCACTAAATAATCTTACATTGCAGTTATATTCCACGAAAAGTGTTATGCGCTGAACAAATTACCCATGTTTGTGAAATTAATAACTGGTTCGATAGAAGGCAATTCGGTTTTAGGAAAGGTTATTCCACTGAAGCTCAACTTGTAGTATTCCAGCAAGATATAGCAGATATCTTGGATTCTGGAGGTCAAATGGACTGTATCGCGATTGACATGTCTAAAGCATTTGATAGGGTGGATCATGGGAGACTACTGGTAAAAATGAGTGCAATTGGACTAGACAAAAGAGTGACTGAATGGGTTGCTATATTTCTAGAAAATAGATCTCAGAGAGTTAGAGTAGGTGAAGCTTTGTCTGACCCTGTAATAGTTGAGAGGGGAGTTCCTCAGGGCAGTGTTATCGGACCTTTATGTTTTCTTATATATATAAATGATATGAGTAAAGGAGTGGAATCGGAGGTAAGGCTTTTTGCGGATGATGTTATTCTCTATAGAGTGATAAATAAGTTACAAGATTGTGAGCAACTGCAACGTGACCTCGAAAATGTTGTGAGATGGACAGCAGGCAATGGTATGTTGATAAACGGGGCTAAAAGTCAGGTTGTGATTTTCACAAATAGGAAAAGTCTTCCCAGTTTTAATTACTGCGTTGATGGGGTGAAAGTTCCTTTTGGGGATCATTGTAAGTATCTAGGTGTTAATATAAGGAAAGATCTTCACTGGGGTAATCACATAAATGGGATTGTAAATAAAGGGTACCGATCTCTACACGTGGTTATGAGGGTGTTTAGGGGTTGTAGTAAGGATGTAAAGGAGAGTGCATATAAGTCTCTGGTAAGACCCCAACTAGAGTATGGTTCCAGTGTATGGGACCCTCACCAGGATTACCTGATTCAAGAACTGGAAAAAATCCAAAGAAAAGCAGCTCGATTTGTTCTGGGTGATTTCCGACAAGAGTAGCGTTACAAAAATGTTGCAATGTTTGGGTTGGGAGGAATTGAGAGAAAGAAGAGCTGCTCGACTAAGTGGTATGTTCCGAGCTGTTAGCGGAGAGATGGCGTGGAATGACATTAGTAGACGAATAGGTTTGAATGGCGTTTATAAAAGTAGGAAAGATCACGATATGAAGATAAAGTTGGAATTCAAGAGGACAAACTGGGGCAAATATTCATTTATAGGAAGGGGAGTTAGGGATTGGAATAACTTACCAAGGGAGATGTTCAATAAATTTCCAATTTCCTTGAAATCATTTCGGGAAAGGCTAGGAAAGCAACAGATAGGGAATCTGCCACCTGGGCGACTGCCCTAAATGCAGATCAGTATTGATTGATTGACAGCATGATAATGGGCATGGGAACCGATAAGGACCGCAAGTTAAAAAAAAAACTAATGACCTCGTATCTATGTTGAGGTTACATTCTATGCCCCTTATATTACGAAAATCAATCTAACACTCTACTGAAATGTTAGCGGGACGTAAAATCAATAATATTAACAACTATGGTAATCTAGTATACTCAAACTTGAGGGTCCACATTGTTAAACAGTGCCATAAATTTCACAATCGAAAACTTGTGGGCCTGTAGCGTAATGGTTATCGCGGTAGTCTTGAAATTGAAAATTGAAGGCCAGGAGTTTCGAATCCAGTCACCTTTTCTTTTAATGTAAGAACATAATTTTCTTTACGTCCCACTAAGTACTTTTACGGTTTTCGGAGACGCCGAGGTGCCGGAATATAGTCCCGCAGGATTCTTTTACATGCCAGTAACTATACCTACACGAGGCTGACGTATTTGAGAACCTCCAAATACCACCGGACTGAGCCAGGATCGAAACTGTCAAATTTGTATCAGAAGGCCATCGCATCAACCGTCTGAGCCACTCAGCCCAGCGTAAGAAAATTATTTCAGTGTATTATTGGCATTATTGAGTACCAGTCCAACTAATTTAATACGTGTGTATGGTAATTCTTCATGCATAAATTTGTGGAAGTGACTTTAGGAAATTCTGAACACTTATCCTTGCCAGGAACATCGTAGTTCACTCATGTTCACCCCAATATGTGTTATATATATATTATGTATTTCTGTCTTCAGAGGTAAAACAGAAAATTGAAAGTACAGCAAAAGCGAGATAGCAGAAGGTGAGTTCCCCTGTAGAGTTCGGGAAGATCGACCGTACCGAAGAAGAAAAAATCAAAATAATGGACCAAAACTCCTGTTTCTTAAGTACATCTTCTCTTTCCCAAAATCTTAATAAATCATGGATGTTGTTAAGTTATCTGCCCCCTCTGGCGCTTTGGCTGAATGGTTAGTGCTTCATGCTCCCCTCCCTTTTTATGATGCCTTCATTCTTCGGAGTGTTGGACCCATTCCCCTTATAATTCGTGTAAATAGAGGATGGCTGACCAGTTGTACTTCCTCTTAAAATAATCACCACCACGGAATGGTCAGCGTACTGGCCTTCGGTTCAGACGGCCCTGGTACGATTCCCGGCTGAGTCGGAGATTTTAATCGCGCCTGTTAATTCTTGTAGATCGAGGGCCACGGGTTTGTGTTCGTATTCATACGCATCTTCAAGTATATACAACAAATCATACGAAAAACAACCACAGAAACACGCACTAATGAGTACGGTATATATCCCTCCACATATGATTGCTGTTATGAAAGGCATCCGGCCGGAAAACTATGCTAAGTCCATACAATATCCTGCGCTAGGTAATTGAGAAAAGGCTAGAAAGAAGAGGAGAGAGTAGTTGTTAAATGTTTTCCCCAGAGGCTGGGTGGATTCTCAAACAGATTCTGCTTTATAATTTTTAAGACATAGCGAAAGGCACGGCTAACAATGCTCGTTTGGAGGTTTATAAAGGAGGCATTTCATATCTTAAAATTTCATTATTAATTATTATGATTATTCAATTATTAAAAAGAAATATTTCCAATGAGTGTAGTGCATTCCTCTCAACTGTAGCATAGAGAAGTACGCAGTTCACACTGTGCCATTTCACTGTTATAAGAAGTTCCGTCCGTAAGAAGGACAAAGATGGAGTCCAGGTCTCCGAGAAAAATTAACGTCAAAATATCTGATGTTACCGCGAGCGAAAGCAAAAGTATTCACCTCAGACGCTAGAGAAAGGAATTTAGATCCAGAAGGCAGTGAAAAAGAACGAATGTGAAAATTGTTACTAACAATAAAAAATATATATATAAGAAAACGAGATTGTATTGCTACTTCTAAATCAGAGTCGAAGACGGAAAGAAACAACGCCAGAGTTTAAAGAAGGTATCGACAAGAGATCGTTTCAGCGGAAATAAAGAACAGACTTAGTGGAAGCTGCGTCGCAAATCAAGCAGAAGGTTATTAATTTCGTTCCGCGAAATTTAAGATACGTGGAAAGTCGAGAATAAACTACGACAAGCTTACGTCACGGCAGTCTCTGCTGACTTATCACTCGATATCACCCAAATTAAAGAATTACAAAAGTGGGAATCCTATAATAACTCCTGGAAGGATAAAGGAGAAATACTACCCCAAGAAGATTATTTGTCAAGTAGATCAACTCTTTCAAAAGAAACAATCTTTCGCATTAGACAGATTATCACAGCTGTTCATGATGGCAATGCTAATTGATACTGTTTGCTATGCTATTCCAAATATTCCAGAGATGAGCAAGATGTTCTAAGAAGATGATAGGCCAGACTGCCCAAATGGGTGCCGTCGGATGACGTTGCCTGCCGAGAGATGACCAAGCCCAGAGGAGAATTATGCCAGTATTTCCCATTCACCTAGGAAAGTAAAAGGAGGCGTATATGTGTCCTGTCAGCTGGACATATGCCGACGACAGGAGCTGCTGAATTCAGATAAGTCTTACTTTTAAATTAATGTAGTAATGTTTTATATTCATATGTAAGTGTAATATGATTTGTTAATTTGTTCCGTGCGAGATAATGAAGCGACGAAAGTGGTATATCAAATTAGAGCAAAGGTGGATAGGTAATCTTCGTATATGAATGACAAATCCATAGATAAGTAGTCAATCAGTGATGAAAGCCTACGTTCGAGATGTGATCCATGTAGTGTGAAACACTGAGTTTGTTAAAGTGACAGTGAATTATATACTATGTCAAAAGAGACTTAGGTATGCGTGTACGTTGGTTATGACCAAAGAATGTTAAGTTAGGAACCAGCAGTAGGATATGCTTGCTAAATAGACAGATGTGTTTACAATAATTGAAGGTTATGACGGAATGAAGGTCATAATGTCGCGAGATATGTCCATGAACCGTGAGTAAAATAATAAAGGCCACGATTGAATTAAGTGGACATGTATTTAGTAGAGGAGACAGAATATCGGTTTGGAAGTTTAATAACGATTATTTTAAGAGAAGTTTATATGAGATTGATAATTTAGAATGGTGGTAGTTATTGATTCTTCGCGAATATGAGCACGATGATGTAGTAGTGGACTTAATGGTTTCAAGTTGAGTTTTTATTAAGTGGAAATGAATATGTAGCATTTATATGTACTATTTCTCTTACGAGCAAGCATGAAAAAAAGTTCTAGTAGGATTGGAGTGACACCTGTTGGTTAGTGTACATACTTGGTAGTACCAATGAAGTCTCAGTTAGGAGAATGAACTAAACACATGCACTCTCTCACAGATGTTTTCTAATTCTGATCTATTCTCAGGCGAAAGGAAATGTAGTAATTTCTTAGGCAACATCCTATCACTGATGACTGACTGAAAATGTAGGAATTGTGTTTGATGGTCGAGTCTTTGCACTATGCAGACCACATTAGCTAGTATATTTCAGATGAAACTAGTAGAGTAGTCGTTAGAATATATAATGTCGCACGTATGTTCAACTTAAAATGAGAAGATTCAGATCTTAGAATGGTATGTGGAACTTACTGATACTTATTAAACCATTTATAAAATTACATTAATTTAAAGGAGGACTTATCAATATTCACGCAGAAGAAGAAGAGAAATAAGAAGCATGAATATTCTGAATTGTAAACCAGTTATTGTAGAAATATTAGGGACTATCCTCCCAAGGTAACATTTATAGGAATTTATTGATATGTTATGTGAAAGATAGGAATAATTATATGTTAACAAATTAATATGAGCTCCGAGTGAGAGCCAACAATTCACTCAAAGACTTCATAGGCCACAGAAGAATTCCAATTCATGAGATATGGTTTTAGGCCTAAAATGCGTCCTGAATATCTTGAAACCGCCCTCAATCTACACTTTAGCTTGTAAGGTATCATGTTGTAAATATTTTTCTTGCTAGGGTGCACCCAAATAAGTTTTAGTTACCCCAATATATTTTTATTATCCATACAAGTTTTAATTACCCAAACACATTTAACTAAATTGCTTCAGTCTTATTTTTTTACTTTACTTCAATTTAATCAGTTCTTTAAAGTCTAAGATGGGAAGTTTGACATCTTCGAACTTATATTTTTAAATTATTAATTGCGAGCTGAATTATAGTAATGTTCAGCTGAATAATTGGTTATACGGATATATATTACATTCTGTCCTTGATTTTTGGGTCAGTCAAGATTTAAGCACTTAGTGCAATAAATTTCAACAGATTCATTGTAAAGATGACTAACTCAAGTAGCATTTCTTTTATAATGCTTAGTGGGTGCCGGACGTGTCAATTACCGGCAGATTCTAGATGAACGTCGCTTGCATATATTTTTACCCGATACTGACATTTCTTCGATTTCTCCTTACGCAGAAATGTGGATGTAGTGATTGAAAGGTTGATATGGAGAGAGGCTAAAAGAGGAGGTAAAATGATTGACTATATATTCGGGTAGAAGAAATAGATAGATTTAAGAAATTAAGGCCATTTTTTGCTAGAAATGGACGAAATAGATGATCATGCAGTTTCCTCTATTAGAAATTCTTTAGGGAGGATAGCATAACGTTCGACCTTTGGATTGAAACAAGTATATAATAAACAAGATATGTAAAAATTTAAACAGTTTTTTCGATGTGTTTCGTAGCGTAGAGACTTAGATTTAAGTGGATGAATGCTACAACATCTTGGTAGCGTAAGAAACTCAGTAAGCAACGTATGAGAGTTGTTTCTATGTGTAATTTAAGATTTCTTTGGCACCATACGGTATGTCTTTCTCATATTCGGAACTCATAGCCCAAATGATAGAATTAAGTTAGTTGGTAGGATCGTAACTAAGCTAGCCTGGATATTATGTGTCCTCTCAGGGAGCCGGGGACGGCGCAACACCAACACGCTAGATTTCACCACCGTCGCTGTTCGCACTCCACTCAATGCTGTTGAGATAGAGCTGTCCGATATTGGTGTATTGAAGTATTTTATGTCGCCAAAGTGGACGCACTTAAGCAACTGATCGGCTTGGAGCGCAGTGCTCGTCTTCAGAAGCAAACCACCATCGCGCATTTTCTGTAGGTCCTCAAGTTCACTGTGTACACCTTCGATGTGTCGACTGAAAAGTATCGATTTAACCAGCTTGAAATGTTGCCCATCGGTTCTGGTAGCAACCAGGACCCTAGGGAAGCTGGAACCCAGATTAATACGCTGCGCTTGTTCCCAAGGGGTTGCCCCACCCCCTAGGGAATCAAAAGTTAAAGACTTGGGTAGTTAACTACCCGAGGAGGCAGGCGGAAGTTGCTTCGACGCCATGCCCAAAATCATCCTCCCCGAAAGCCACCCACTCCGATCAGGGGTCTCTGCAGCCGAA
The DNA here is from genome assembly GCF_040414725.1 of Anabrus simplex. Taxonomy (NCBI): domain Eukaryota; kingdom Metazoa; phylum Arthropoda; class Insecta; order Orthoptera; family Tettigoniidae; genus Anabrus; species Anabrus simplex. The sequence continues at coordinate 240,601,427 of NC_090269.1, forward strand.
TCAAGCAGTCAAGGCTATATCCACTTGGTCATAGCCGGTACTGCCCGGGGTCCGATGTTGGACGATGCCTAATACGGGAGGACTGGGGCAATGAGCACTAGGACTCCCTTTCGCCAGTCTTTCGCAATAGCATGTGCCCCATAGCGTGTACAGAGTACTAAATATAGGTAAAAATAAATAAAAACAATAAGAATACGTCTTCCTGGCATTCGGCTGTGCGGGGACCTGTGTTGTCAGGTGGATACTACTGCCCGGGTACATGACACTCCCACCCGGCGCTTCCTGGGTAGTTACCGACACGAGCTTTCGAGCGTAGTCGCACACGTAGGAGCTCCATCGCCGAGCAGCACGCACATCATAAATTTTGAAATGGTCTACAACTAACCCTAAAAAAACAATAAAAATAAAGAGGGGACCATGGCCACATGACCCTTCTAGTCGCCTTCTACGACAGGCAGGGATCACCTGTGAATGTATTCAACCCCTCCCATCCACAGGAGGTCCAACACATTATACCAAACCACAATCCATGTCCGCGCCTAGGTCACCCCGTTTAGTCGCCTCTTACGACAGGCAGGGGATACCGCGGGTGTATTCACAATGTGCTTCCCCCACCCGCAGGGGGTGCAATGAATGCATGAATGAATGAATGAATGAATGAATGAAGCCCCCGCATCTAGCGGCGAGGAGAGGAACTGTGCCGGCTGCCAAAGCCTGTCGCACTCCTCTGGGGCAATGATTAATGAATGACAGATGAAATGGTATTGGAGAGTGTTGCTGGATGAATGACAGGGAAAACCGGAGTTCCCGGAGAAAAACCTGTCCCACCTCCGCTTTATCCAGCACAAATCTCACAAGGAGTGACCAGGCTTTGAACCACGGAACCCAGCGGTGTGAGGCCGGCGCGCTGCCGCCTGAGGCACGGAGGGTCTCAGTCGCTAGTAGATTTATTAAGATAATAATTACAGGTTTACGAAGCATTTACAGCGAATAGTTGAGCAAGATTACTGTATGCAGACATTAATATTGTTACGGAGTTTTCCGTGGTAGTTAGAGGTGAAAGAAGGTGCGGGGTGGTGAATAGGTCTCAGGCTACGAAATTAAAGTGAATTTAAAATTTAACAAGGTTATATTTTCTTTTTAAAATCAAGAAATAACAAATATGGCAGGTACAGAGTAGCAAGGCAACAAAAGTACAATTACAGTATTTACAGGATTTGGGCTTCGAGCCCCGCGATCACAATCCTTGAGCAATCAGCTCAGTTTTACCCCAAACACAAGTGTCAACAGAGAGGGGAGAACCCTATTCATACCTAGGAGCACTTGCTCCAAAATAGACAGTAAGGCCTCCTTGAGGCGCGCAGAAAACAAAATTTTCGGGAAAAGAGCAACTTGCTCTCAAAATTCAGGCCTGTCAAAGGCCACACCTAATTCTACTTTCAAGCTGTCCTCTCAGGACATATACACAGGGGTAAAATACCCAACCTACTGAGGTCTGTTAAATGACAAGAAGGTTAATTACATGACCTCTAAATCAACAATTTGAGAGGAGGCGATTTGCACTCCTAATGTATTTGTTTCAAAACCTAATTTGGCTCTAGGCCACTGATGCAAGGGCTAATCCCATACTAAAGAGGTGACTTTAGAAATTGACACATTTATATAATGTTAAGGAAGAATAGGTTGAGAAAATAAGTTCACCTCAAAACAATATGAGTGGGAGCTCGAGAGGGTTAAGCACTCTCTATCCCAATATGTAGTTTAAAAGATAGAATAGATACAAGTTCCTTTACATTTAAGGAAGGTTACATAATGGAAAAACTTCGGACCCGCCCCGAGAGTTAAACTGCTGAGCTAGCAAAGAAAGAAGTTATTAATTGGCCATTGCCTTGTTGTTGACCGCTGCCGAAGAAAGAGGCGCTTCCCGCCCCCTGCTATGTACTTTACGCACTGAAAGATGGAACAGAAGTGGCCCGGAGACCCTAAAATCAGCAGTTTATATACTCTCGCGGAAGGTTCGAGGCGTTAGGGGAATGAGAACACCCTCCCACAAACTCTTTATTGGGTAGGATACAGCAACATATTCAAGTTGGGGGAAGATACATCCGATTGGTCAGAAATTAATAAAAGAAATTCGGAATTGGCTAAATACAAAACAAGGGGAAAGAGAGGGGTATACAGCCAACTTAAACAATAACAGAAAAAAATTTAACAAGAAACAAACTTTTGAAATAAAAATTTCTCCAAAAAAATAGTTCTTTCACGTCGCACTAGGGTGCACCTTTGTAGTTTTTCAGTAGTGTCCTCTAGAAGAGAAAGTTCACACTTCTTACTACAAGCAAAACAAAAATACGTCGAAAATGACACAGTTCAAAAACTCCAAAATTTCCAGGTAGTGACATCTTCTGATAAAGTAGAAAATTAATACCGTAGATAAAGTTCAGACTTCCTCCAGCAGAGGAGTTTCAAGTGGCGCACATTTTTAAACTAGCGGCGTGGAGGTGTACCGCCCGGTACAAATATAAAGGCGAATATAATTAAGAGAGTAATAAAATATTGGTTTAAGGTAAGAGGAAGGGGTTGGGAGAAATTCTAGATATAGCTTACAAACACCAAATGAGGTACCAGTATGGATACTGGGAGGGCAACTTAAAGGAATTACGAAATGAATTGGGATGGAGAACTACTGGGACAGAAATTTAGAAGAAAGAATGTAGTAATGTAGCATAGAGCGTAGCAGACATAGAAATACAAATGCTAAGAGCTGAGGGTAATAATAGGAGAACTCTGGAGGAATTCATATATATATATATCTAGGTATGAGAATATACGTATTAAATGATAAATTAACCAAAAGAGAATACAGGGTAATGATATGGTGGCTGATGTTAGTTTATAAAAATAAGGCATTTAAGGAAGTTGCGAATACATGTTCATTGTGTGCGAAGGAGTTAGAAACGCACATTTCTTTGGACAGTGTGAACGTACGAGAGCATTACGGATTAAATACTAGTAAACGGAAGAGATAAGATGGAAAGAGAATCTGAATATTATATCCTTGTCAAATGAATGAACATGGAATGGAGAAAACCAGGGAAACTATCGAAATTATTGATAATTGTAAAAACTTAAGAGAAAAAATGAAAGTGGGAAATGATGGTATGGTACATGGTGTTGAGGGTGCGAAGGGACTTGTCCTTGACAAGTAATGAACTGAAAACAGTGGAATCAGCACGAGTACACATGATTAAAATTATATTATACCACATTTAAACTACACATACAGAAATGCATGCTAGTATTTCAGGATGAAGTCACGTCTCTCCCGCCTCGGGCAACCGAAGTTGGAAGAGGGAGACTCCAAATCGATCATTTACCCGTACATTACATAATCAGTTTAAAATTGGTTATATCGAGTAGGAAAAAATACGGAAAACTATTAACCTCTGAAGTATTATCTCTGTATGGGGTAATAATAACGAAGTTTTATAACTATGTAGGTACACAACATAATTTTTGACCCAAAAGTCAAAGTCAGTAATAAGTAAAGGCGACAATAATTACGTTAGTATCTTGTTCCGTTTTTATATTTGTTCAGTTTTGTTAAAGGACTTCACGTATTGTATATTAACTAATTAGTAGTATTTCAATTCACTGACATGTACTCCGTATTGTATCCTTTCTAATTAGGTTAGTAGTAGTGCTATCTGTGTTCTGGACCATGGCGTCAGCATTTTTCTGCTGATCAGCCCCCGAGGTCATTGATCCCATGACGTCATGACCACGTGGTCTTGTTTGTAAAAAAAAAATAGTCGCGTGCTTTTGACAGCCGACATCTTGACAAGTCATGACCATATGGGCGCGGATTTTAAACAAGTGAACGCTGCTAACCTCACTGCTGCCACGTTAACCATGTAGGGGCGCGGAATTTGAACAGCTGTTAAGGTGACAGCTGCCATGTTTAACCACGTGTACTTGTTTTGCACGTGTGGTTAACCTCACTTATCTTGACAGGTCCTAAATGTGTGCACTTGTTTTCCTGCGGAATTTTGAAATAACCTCAGTAGATTATAATTTTAATACAACCTGCCCTCCTCGACATGACCCATCCCGACACCATTTTGAAGAGGGGATTATAGTTTTAAAGCAAGCTGCCATTCTCGACATGACCCTTCCCCGACAATATCTTGGAGGGATCTAACCTTACTGGGCTACAGTTTGATATTAAGATGCCCTTCTCGACACTATCTTGGAGTGGCGACCTGAGGCCTCTGGGCTAGCTGTCCTTCCCGACAGCGTAACGTCACGGAGGTTAGCTGAATCCCGCCTCCTCCTCCGACGGGACACAGCCGCGTTCCTCCTCCTCATCATCACAGTTAGAGGTTAGCTCAATCCCTCCTCATCCTCCTCCTATTTATAGTTTTACGAACAGATGTCCTTCCCCTCGGAGGAAGCCTAACTACACCGTTGCTAAGGCTTTACGTCTCTGTCTCTATCCGACGCGTGACTTCCCTTCCTAAACAAGATAAAACATCTTACAGAGTATCGGAAATGATGTGGCCCTCTACTAATAGCATCACTTTTTTCGTGTTCAGAACATATATATAGTCCGTTATCTCATAGTAAAGACTTGAATAGTCGGCATACATTCCTATCGTGTTCTGAACAGAAAAAAACTTACTTTGGTTATACGATAGGAGGAGGAGGGCGCGCGGTATCTTGATATAAAAAGAGAAATCGACGCGCAGGCAGATGATGATTGCATGAAATAAAACTACCGCTCTCCTTATTTTCACGAATGTAACATCAACTTTTATGTTGCAATCAGAAAAAATCATGGTTCAAACTCTGATCTACCTTTGTTCAGCATTAGAATAATACATTAATTACATGGATTTCGAACCTTGAAAAAATCGTCGATTCAAACCCAGTTCTCTCATTTTATCGTCAGAATAAAGAAATGTAATACATTGTAACCGTCCAGGCTTCTCCAGCCCTACTAATTTAATATAATATCATTTTACGCGATATCATTTGATATCAAGTTTATCCGCCATCGGCGATTATTCGTAATAACATTTATTCAACGTCAATAATTTGTAATCAAGGATTTTTGGATTCATATTGTATATATAATAACATCGTTTTAGTATTTAAATTATTATATTATGTAGGATAAGAATTCATTATGTTGTAAATACGGTCAATATGTTGGGACATAGTTGTTTCCATTTCATCTCATGTTTGTGTATACGGAGGGTTATTCTTGAAGCTTGGGATTTTGCGTGAGTCATGGGTTTATTTTATGACCAAGGCTAGTAAACAGCGACCCGTGCGCGAGGCTTGCAAGCTGGTCAGCTATATCATCGCCACGCCTTCTGGACTTGTCGAGGAAGAAGAGAAAGGGAGTTGATGCTTCGATCTATCGAATCAGATACTTCGTTGTGTATGAGTTTTGAGATTGAACTGTTACCAAGAGTGGGGGTAAGCCCGGATATATACTGATTCTCAACACGAGAACGGGACTTTACGACCTAACAACCTTACAACCTAACTACGTGAAGTCCATCACTACTACTTCTACGGTGAACATCTACTTTGAACGACGTGATTTGATTTTTGAAACAGTGTGTGGTCGCTCCGCGACATAGTTAATTTTGTACAATGTGCTGTCGCTTCGATACAGTACTTAGGTGCGGTTATGTTATCGGATCTACGAGAAACGAAACAAGCTTATGGCTTGTGTGATATTCAGTAAATATTGTGGACGAAGAACTATGTTTAGTTCAAGTCTACGGAATTTTGGTACAAGTCTGTACCGTATAAATAGTATAGCTCAGTTGGATTGAGATTTCTACGAATATGGAAAAATTCATCTCTCTGAATTTTCTCCTCTTACGATCAACGCTGATCAGTTTTTACAAGTATAGGGCAATGTCTAATTTAAAGACTAGGCATGTAGGGAGTGCTAGTCCAGATAGCCCGTACCATATCAGAGAAGGAAGGATGTCCATGGAGCAAATTCTACATCGAAGAGAAGAGAACGAGTAACCACGGAAACCAGATGACTTCAACGGAAGCTGCAATTGGTGAGCTTCAATTAGATAAAGCAAGCAATAGTAAATTCAGTAAATTCTAAATTCCTCCACGCTTTAAGGAAACTTTTCCGATTCATCTCATTTTTTTGTATAATAAATTCATTTGTGTTTTATATTGCGTTAATTTTCTTTCTTAAGCGATACTTAATGGTTAATTATTTAAAATCCTACCCCTGTGATTTAAGTATAAGTCTCTATGCTAGTAAATATAAATTTTGGTTTACAGTTTTATTTAAAACTGTAACCATGGCGCCCAAACATTACATAGAGAAATGGGGAACCATAGAATGTTTATTATTTCTATTTGCGTGGCAATTTGCGGGCAAGCCACAAATAGTTCATTTAATATTCATGTGTCCCAAATGTAACTGTTCCACCTCGTCAAAACACTTGAGGAGATGAAAGATGTTATCTTGGGATCTGACTGGCTAAGTTTATACTCAGCTCGGCTAGATTACAATGAGGCGATAGTATATTTAAGGTGGGATAATGAGGATGTTAATGTCACGTGGGATGCCAAAGTTCAGACGAAAGTGGAGATTTGTAACATGTGGTGTGTTTATGAGGTTTCAAAAGATGAAGAGAGAGCGGATTTTAAGTTGTGTGAAGTGTGGTATAGAAAGGGTAAAACAATATACATACCTTGGAACCATAATAAATGAAGACTGGGATTGCTCACAAGAAGTCAAGGTACGCACTGGAAAAGCAAGAAGTGTGTTCCAGAAAATGAGTAATGTGTTTAAAAGCCACAATCTAACTTTAGGGACTAAAATCAGACTTCTGCACTGTTATGTATTTTCTGTTCTTTTACATGGTGTAGAGACATGGACCTTAAATAAAAACACAGAGAAGAAGCTGGAGGCCTTTGAAACATGGCTTTACAGGCGGATCCTGAGAATATCTTGGACTCAGAGAATTACAAACGTGGAAGTAATGAGAAGGATGAACACAACACCTCAGTTGATCAAGATAGTGAAATGCCGAAAGCTGCAGTATCTGGGACATATAATGCGCAACACAGATAGATACAACCTACTCCAAAAAATACTCAAGGGGAAAATCAACAGCAAAAGAGGTCCTGGAAGAAGAATATCTTGGCTTGACAATCTTAGAGGCTGGTGCAATATGTCATCAGTTGAACTGTTCCGCTCTGCCACAAACATGACGAAAATAGCCATCATGATCGCCAAGATCCGAAACGGATAGGCACCGAAAGAAGAAGAAGTGTGGTTAGAGGGGAACCACGATGATGCTTTGAGAGAAGCGGTAGATAGTAGCAATTTGGAAGGAGGTCAGAGGGACCGATTGTTGTATGTGTTGAGAGAACACAAGGAAGTATTTTCATCGAAACCTGGCAAAACACATGTGTATGAACACTCATTTTCAGTGCTGGATAAAAGTATATTCATGTGTCCCAAGATAATAACTTTCATCTCCTCAAGTGTTATGACGAGAGGAAACAGTTACAACATGGTGTACCGGGAGGTACGCCCCAACGCCGCGCATTTAAATCTAGCGCCTAAAAGAACTCCTCTGCTGGTTAAACAGTGAAAGTGAACCTGCACCAACTTTTAAATTTACTCAGAAGATGTCACCACTAAAATATGATGTAATTTTGTTACTGTGAAGTTTCCTGAACTGACTGTATTTCTACTCTTTTTGTTTGCCATTCATCAAGAAGTTTGGACATTCTTCCATAGAAGTCACTACTAAAAGCTATGATCATGCACCCTGGTGCGAAGTGAAAGAACTTTTGATTTAAAGAAGTTTTGTATTCATATGTTTTTTTACTAATTGATGTTCATTTATTTTTGGGTCGACAATATTTAACTTTTCTTTCCGCCAGTTTTGAATCCAACAACCATAATTTCTGTAATTAATTTTCTACCAATCAGTCTTCTTCTATTTTGAGTGTAACTTTTAAATTAACCAATAAAATTGAGAGGGTGTGGCTAGTTTAATCTTTAATGGTCTCGAACTTTCCCCGAGGGTTTTTAAACTGCGGATTTTCACGTCTCTTGGCCAATTGATCGTCAGCTTACTAAGTGTGTGTGTCAAAGCAGGAGGCGGGAGGCCTCTTTCATCAGGCAGCAGTACATCGACCAACTCCGACTAACTCCGCAGTTTAACCTGAGGGAAAGGTCCGAAACTTTAACTATGTGACCAACTTTTCTAAAATGTAAATCATCTTTCGGCTAATGTAAAAACGTCGTAAAGCTAACTGTAAATCGGGGATTGAGAGTGATGTACCCTCTCGAACTCCCCTTAATCTTGGTTTGAGGTGCCACGTTTTGTTTCTGCAATGTATTAAAGTTATTTCCATGCGTGCAACCTCTGTAGTTTGGGAATAGCTCCTGTTTCGTCGGCCAAGCGCCCTATAGGTTTTAAGTTTTTGGAGCTCAGTCTTCGACTCCATTCAAATTGTACTCGGGCCGTTTATTTAACCTGTTTTTTTTCACCAAGGCCCTATAGGTTGGGTACTAGATACCTCTGTGTGATAAGTTTTCTATCAGCGTCCTCTCACTGCGGAAAGGATGTTTTAAGGCTTGGTTTCTCAGAACTGACGCATGCGCGGTGCGACGCCGACGTTGCGTAATTTCGTCCCAATGACTCTGCGAGGCTCGTGGTTTCCCAGGCTGCGAAGCGGATCAGTTGCCGAGCATATGTCTTGTTCAATGGATCTCGCAGCCTGTGTGCTTCTATTGGAAGAGGAAGCGGATTATGTGTCAGTACTGGAGGGTTTTCTTTACCCCTATAGCAGTATCAATGGAGACTGTTGCTGATCTTGTGATGTCAGCCTATATCGTCCACAACCTTCTCCGGAATGAGCGAATTCCTTGCCCGAATGAACACTTTATTGGCTATTTGGAATTAAGTTAACATTATTCCTCTGGCAGCTGACAACGGGGGAAATTCTACACATGATGCTTTCATAATAAGAGACAGTTTCAAGAAATATTTTTGTAGCAGGGAGGGAGAATTGGCATGGCAAAAAATATGCTAACAGGATGGAGTGAAAGTTTTTTCTAACGGACAAACATGTGTTTGTTTACCTATAGTTTACTTTTCTGTGACTCAATTCGCATAATAACGGATTGAACACCGTTATTAAAATAAAACACGTGATTTTATTAAATGAACAATACTGAACTCAAATTTTGTAAAATTATATATATTGGCATATTTGATATTAAAGTAATGGATTTATCGGTTGATATATCATTTCTAACTCTGTTAATTATTTAATCCTTTGAAACTGAACTCATATTTGTTATAAGTAACATCAATAATAATAATAGACACTACCACCGATCCACAGAGGCAGCTACCACATCATTGAAAAAACAAAGAATCCCAAGAATGGAGGTTCCAAATGACAGTAAATTAACATTAATCGTCTGCTACCTCCGTTTTTGGAGTTTCTATTTCTACGAACTCCTTCCTTCTCAAAACGATCGTATAATCCATTAAACTAGCAACATTTACTAGCTGTTCTATCCAGCTTCAGCGATATCATTTTCCGTAAGTTGTCTTTCACAACATTGTTTTTGTAGCTCTGGTGTTGTAAGTTATACAACACTGGGTGCATTCGAACTTCTTCAATCAGTTCCTCGTCCATTTTCGTCCGTAAAGCTCATCGTGTTGCTTAAAATAGTGAAAACAAGAACAGAACAATGTCGCCTCGCACAAATCTCGCCGGACGAATCAGTGCGCGGTGACGCTGCGAGGTCTCATTGCGAAGTTGCGCACACTGCGCAGCTTGAGGAACCACTTGCATAAGCTCGTGTAGTCTGAATTTGTGCGAGCCGGGCCTCGCACCTCGCACTTCGCATGCGAAGAAACCAAGCCTTTACACACACATAGAAATGGTGTATACTTACGCTGAATAGCTCGGACGGCTACTCTGGTGGCACACCTTTTAGTCACCTCTCCGAACAGGTTTTTGACAATTAGAACACTGAAATTTTTATTGTAACATTCGAGCTTATGGATTGAACACTAAGAGACGTTTTAATTATCTACTGTAATATTGACATAACCCGATGTAAAATAGGATAGGAAACTACGTTAATCTATTTTCATGGCTGACATAGGTGATTGAAAGGTACAACCCCAGTATTTTGCATGATAGTCTTAATTCGTATACATACATTTACCTTTGAAGGAAACAGGAATCACTACCATCTTTAATAGTGGATAGATGTCAGCTCGAAGGATTTACTTCCGGTAACCTGGCTAGGAATCGAACCCATCCTCACGAACTGGCCTATAGTAAATATCAAGCAAATGCTAGGACTGTATGTTACAGCACCCTGACAATATTGTTCCGTCTTAATAATAATAATAATAATAATGATAATAAATTTATTGGCTTTTTCATCCCACTATCTACATTTTTGGATTTCGCCGGATGCCGAAGTGGCAAAATACAAACCAAATGCTATAACTGATAGGCACATCACCCCAGCAATATCGATCCCGTCTTCTCGGTAAAATGATTAGCGAATTTACAGACCTATTTCGTTCGACTACACAGTTACAAAGCCACTGAGCTAAAATCTCAATCACAGAACCTTAAACTGTCTTTGAAGAAAACACATTATGTATAGACACTTAACACCATCCTCTAACGTAGTGAAAATATGAATGGATAAATTACACGCACATTTTCACAGCTTTTCTGTACATGTTTTAATTCTGTGCGTTTACTTTTTGTACTTACCTTATTGGATTCAATCATGAATTGAAATAATAACTAATCACTGCATTGAGATAGTCTAGTGTGTGTGTGTGTGTGTGTGTGTGTGTGTGTGTGTGTGTGTTATTTAGTGAATGTGTGCGGCCCGCTCGAGCCTGCTCACGTGTCTCGCAACAGGAAACTGATTATCATCTACTCATGCACTTTCCACTGCTTCGTTCAACGTGTCACTAACATACATACATTAGACAGAGGAATTATAAAATGTAATCAGATAAAATAACGTTCAACCGAGTTAAGATTATTACATAGTGGGCCTGCGGAACAAAATTCCGTTATCTCTAAGTTATCTGTCTACAACTAAGCATATTCGATCCTGGCTTATTAAAAAGGTATTTTTCTACATTAACGGCCTAGGCAGTAATGCGCAAGATGGCGGCCGTGTGCAACTTCATAATGCTAGGGTTCCGGGGAACAAGATAGCGACTATCCCTAACCGCACAGAATACAACTACAGGGAATGCCCAGTATCTCGCTCCCTAGCTAATAAAGAGAGAAAAACGTAAGCTTACATCCGGGAGATAGTAAGTTCGTCGGCAGCCCATCCCTGGCTAGGCCTAGGGATGTTTTCGATAGAAGGCTAGCGTTTGAGCCACAAAACATAGCAGTGTAAGGGAGGTGGTAGTATACTATTTCTTATTATTAGATTGCATGCTCAAAAAAGCCTTGATTAAATTCTATTCCTCTCCAGAGTGCAGGGCATATAACGCTGTTGATTATGCTTTGTCAGTAACTCCTTAGTCAGCGTTCCGGGAGATAGCGGGCTCGAATCTCATTTCCGTCAGTCGCTGAAAATAGTTTTACACTACCCAAATGCAAGGGTTGTACCTTAAGGACACACAACTTCCTTCGCACCCCTAGGTATTCCCGGCTACGCATACGGATTTTGATAGAAGGCCAGCGTCTGATCCACTCAGCCTAGCTGAGTTAGGGAGAGACCACACTCATTACTTCGTAATCTGCAGGCCTTCGCGGATGAGCAGCAGTCTCTTAGCAGGCAAAGTCCCCCGTGGTTTTATATTTTTAGCTAATGATACATTTTACGAAAAAGCTAAATAAAAACTTCATAATAGGATGGAAACGTAACTGAATGTCGTATTTCTACTTGCAATCACGTTTATAAAACATCGATGGTAATAATAATAATAATAATAATAATAATAATAATAATAATAATAATAATAATAATAATTTTACGTTCCCACTATCTACTTACATGGTTTTCGTAGACGTTGAGGTGTTTTGAATTTTTTCACACAGAGTTCTTTTATCTAACGGTACATCTATCACATTCTTAAAAAACAATCACCACCACTACTATCACTCTGCATAGTAAAAACTTAGATAATGAAATTACACATACACGCATACACATTTACATTTATTAGCTTACCTGAGATTATCAATACTTACATATAAAAAATAAAGCGGATTGTTCATGTTTGAAATTGATTTAGATTCAGTGTATAAATGGGGGAGAGTTCTGCTCTTAGCCTGATGTTCATTAGAAGTGGGCAGAGGCTCGCTACAACTGCACACATGATGATACTATACGTTGACCCTGGACGTGTCAGTGGAAAATTCAAGCATGAACAACGGTCTGCTGCTACACATAGTACATACAGTTTCCATTGAGTACTGAGATATATAATGAAATAAAATACGTGATATGCATTAAAATGTTACAGTTTCCCTATCTTAAGCGCAATGTCTGCCTTTACCATTGTAAGTTCTTTACCGTGTCGATGCAACAATAATGCAGGCTATATGACCTAAATCATCCATTCTATTATTATTATTATTATTATTATTATTATTATTATTATTATTATTATTATTTTAACAGTCATGACAAAACCGTGGGTTTAGTAGCATATGCATAATCTTCGGGTCTTCGGGCTGAACAGCAGTCGCTTGGTAGGCCAAGACCCCTTTCGGGAGGCTGTTGCGCAATAGGGTTTAATTTCATTTCGTTATTATAAGGGGTATACAAACAGAGATAGTCATAAAAGAGATGTTTGCTTGCCGCAACATCAATAATCGATTCTGATTGCAACACAAAAGACGATGTTATATTCGTAAAAATAAGGGGAGAGAGAGGTAGTTTTATTCCATGCAATCATCATCTGTCTGCGTGTAAATTTCTCTTGTTTTTTATCACTAAGATACTGAGCGCACTCCTCCTCCTATCATATAATCAAGGTAAGTTTTTCTGTTCAGAACACGATAGGAATGCATGCCGACTATTCAAATCTTTACTGTGAGATAACAACAGACTATATATGTTCCAAACATGAAAAACAATTGATGCTCTTAGTAGAGAGCCACATCATTGCCGGCCCTCTGTAACATGTTTTATCTTGTTTAGGAAGGGAAGTCACGCGTCGGATAGAGACGTAAAGCCTTAGCAATGGTGTAGTAAGGCTTCCTCCGAGAGGAAGGGTATCTGTCTGTAAAACAGTAAGTAGGAGGAGGAGGGATTGACCTAACCACCGTGACGTTACGCTGTCGAGAAGGGCAGCTAGCCCAGAGACCTTAGGCTGCCACTCTAAAAGTAGTGCGGAGAAGGGCATCTTACTATAAAACTATAGCCCAGTAAGGTGAGACCCCTCCAAGATGATGTCGGGGAAGGATCATGTCAGGAAGGGCAGCTTGCTGTAAAACTATAATCCCCTCTCCAAAATGGTGTCGGGAAGGGTCATGTTGAGAACAGCATCTTGCATTACAATTACAATCAACTGAGGTTATTTCGAAATTCCTCTGCAAAACACATTCAAATCAAGTGAACGTTTTAAAAGATGGCAGCTGTCATCTTAATATCTGTTCAAATTCCGCACCCCTACATGGTTAAGTTGGGAGCAGTGATGTTAGGGACTGTCAGGATGGCAGCAGTGAGGTTAGCTGCATTCACTTGTTCAACAAGTGCACGTGGTAAGAACCTGTCATCTTGACAGCTGTTTAAAGTCCGCGCGCTCTACGTCCTTAATATGGCAGCAGTGAAGTGAGAACCTGTAAAGATGGCAGCAGTGAGGTTAGCCACGTTAACTTGTTCAAAATCCGCGCCCACGTGGTTAGGACCTGTGAAGATAGCAGCTGGCATCTTGACAGCTGTCAAAAAGCACGTGGATTTTAAATTTCGCGCCCCTATGTGCTTAAGGTGGCAAAAATGAGGTTAGGTTCTGTCAAGATTACAGCAGTGAGGTTAGCGATATCCTCTTATCCGAAAAAAGTGAGGTTAGGGTCCGTCAAGATGACAGCCGTCACCTTGACATCTGTCAAAAGCACGTGGCTTTGTTTACAAACAAGACGACGTGGTCGTGACGTCGCGGTCACGTGGTCATGACGTAATGGGGTCAATGACCTTGGCCGGGTTCAATGACCTCGGGGACAGCTCAGCAGAAAAAAATGCTGACGCCATGGTCCAGAACATACATAGCTGTTTGTGTTTTTGTTTGCTGGTTTGGTAGTTTGTTTTGGCTGAAATAGGTACATGCCTAATTGCCAATATACTGTATATATCCATTGCATGTGGGTTAAATGAGAGCATTCATTCATGTAACACTATCCCAAAATGGCGGTTATCCGTGACTGGGAGAGAGGATTTTTCCTTTTCCAATTCAGTCCATTCATTCGTCTACTTAATCATTCATGCTGTCACTAATACAGATTGAGATGTTCTCTCCCTAACGGCTGGGTTCCGCACCGCTAGGCTAAAAGCATGCATTCAGTTAATTTCAGTCAATCACTCATTCATCCAACCGGAACCATTCATTCCTTAATGTATCCCCAGTTGACTATTCGTGACCGGGTGAGAAGAGTGTTGAAAGATATTTTTTTTTACAGAACTCAGTTCATGTATTCATCCACACTTTAATAATAATAATAATAATAATAATAATAATAATAATAATAATAATAATAATAATAATAATAATAATAATAATAATAATAATAATAATAATTGTACCGGGCGGTCCACCCTTATGCCGCAATTTTAAATCTTGCGCCAATAAATCCTCTACAGGAGAAACCCTGAACTTTAAAAACTGGATCCATTCATTAGTTATCTCAGAAGATGTCACTACCGTAAATTTTGTGATCACAAAGTTGTCAGTACTGTGTGAATTTTATCTTGTTTTCTTTTCCATTGATCAAGAAGTGTGGACATTCTCTTATAGATGTCTCTACTAAAAACTATGACCATGCACCCTGGTGCGAAGTGGAAGAACTTTATTTGAAGAAATTTTGTATACATAAGTTTGTTGTTTACTAAATTTCGTACTTTCATTTGTGGGTTGGCAATATTAATCTTTTCTTTCCCCCAGTTTTGAAGGTAACCAATCAATTTCTGTAATTAATTTTCAGCCAATACTGTGTTTCTTCTTCAATTTTGTGTGTAACTGTGAACATTAACCAGTAACATCCTGTGGCTGTCTCTTCATTATTCATGAAAGGTCTCGAAATTTCCTCGAGGGTATAAAAACTGCTGATTTTCTTGTCTCTGGGCCACATCATCAATATCTAACTTAGTGTATGAACGTATAGCGGGAGGCGGGAAGCGCCTCTTTCTTCAAGCAGCAGCTCTTCAATAAGGTAATGGCCGCTTAACATCTCTATTTCTTGCTAGCTCAGCAGTTTAACCCGCGGGGAAGGTCCGAAACCTTCACTATGTAACCTATCTTCAAAAATGTAATTTTCCGTCGCTTTGTAAAACTTCATATATTTTTAACTTAAATCGGGGATAGAGTGCTTTACCCTCTCGAGCTCCCCTTCATTTTGGATTTGAGGTAACTACGTTTTCGTAACCGATTTTCTACTCTTCCGTAATGTATTAATTTTATTCTGTATACGAGTCACCTCTATAGTTTGGGAATAGCCCCTCTTTCATCGGCGATAGTGCCTCTTAGGTTTTAGAAGTTTCATTCAGGAGTACTAGTATACGGCTCCATTCATTTTGCATTTTGGGCCATTAACTTAACCTGTTATTTTTCTACTAAGGCCCAGTAAGTTGGGTACAAGATACCCCCTGTTTCTTTGTAAGTGTGCCTTGAGGGCAGTTAATGGTAAAGACTGTTGTGGCCTTTGATAGGCTCAGAAGTTTGACAGCGGGTCAGCTCTTTTATATGTGGTAAAAGTGCCTCTAGGAGGCCTCATATGGTTTTTGGAGCCAAGGCTCCTTGAATGAACGGGTTTTCTTCCCTTTGGTAAATATGTGGTTGTGAGCCGAGAGCTCAGAAATTGTAAAAATTAGGGCTTGAGGCCCAGATTGTTAAATTGTCTCTAAATCTTGGCTTTCCTGGTCTTGTACCTGATTTGACTTCTTGTTATTTGTTGAAATTTTATGTGAAAATTGTTACGTTTTGATATTTTCGAAAATATAACCTTTAATGCAATTTTAATTCATATCTCAGCTTTGTGGATAGACCCATTCCAGCCCGCACCTTCTTTCACCTCTGCATTCCACGGGTAACCCCGTAATAATAATAATAATAATAATAATAATAATAATAATAATAATAATAATTACGTCCTTACGTAGCACTAACTACTTTTACAGTTTTCGGCGACGCCGAGGTGCCGGAATTTAGCCCCGCCGGAGTTCTTTTACGCGCCAGTAAACCTACCGACACGAGGCTGACGTATTTGAGCACCTTCAAATAACACCGGACTGAGCCAGGATCGAACCTGCCAAGTTGGGGTCAGAGCGCCAGCGTCTCAACCGTTTGAGCCACTCAGTCCGGCCATCCATATATTCAGGCTTTCATCCATTCATATTCATGTCATGCATTCACTCTTTCATCCAATCACCCACTCATTCATTAATGAATGCTCTCTCCCCAGTTGGTGGCTATCCGTGACAGGGTGAGAAGAATGTTTATTCATGCGCCAATTCATGCAATCTTTCAACTTATTCGATTCATTCAGGATAATGTCTCTTAAGTTTGTGGTTATCCGTGACTAGGAGAGAGGACTCAATCTATTCATAATCATGAAATCATGCATCGACCAATTCATGTATGTATTCATTCATTCAAGTCATTCAAATGGATATTTTAATTGTCGGATTTTTGAAGTATGTGTAACGATACATGCAATAAATTATATTCTATTAGGTCATTTGGAGGTGTCGTTTGAGGTTTTGGAACTAACACTTGTGTGTAGGCCTTACACGTTTTCATTGCTTCCTAGAAAGGTTGTCAATTTGTTCAATAGATTTCTTAAAAGTGGAATTTTAAGAAAAATGCACGTGCATTAATGTCAATATTTATATTACTTTACGTATAAATATGTTTCAACTTATACTTTATTTAAAGAACAGTCTTGCACAATAGCACTGTTAAATGGTGTGATTTTGTGTAACTTATAGCATACGTAAACATACACAGTGTTTTTGCAATTTGAAATATTTGTTCACAAATTTCGAATTTGCTGGCACACTAATTGAATAATCAGCAGCCTCCACTGCACAACAATAAGGCCTCCTCACCATTTTAACATTTCTGGACATTGCAGTGCACAATGTACATGATTTTCAAGTTCTCCAAATGAAATACACGCCAATTGTCCCTGAATAGAATCCGATAGTGCGAAAATGGCCGTTCTATTTCACACGAAGTCAGTCTAGTACACTTCAAAGGTGGTATATCAGCAACACCCACATTCTCAATGTCTATTAGTTGATGTTCTAAAAGCGCAACAGCTTACGATTTTAAGTTCCGCTTCCCCCCCTCCCCCTATCGAATTTGAGTATTTCTTTTGAAGTTTATATTTGTGATCCTGTGAGCGAATTTATTTTTCTTTCGGTATTATCTAGTTCTTTAAGAGTCTCCGACAAGAGGTTTATTGTTGCTTCTAATTTTTTACTGTATGTTGTGGAGACCCACATGAAACTCAAATTAACACAAATGTACCCCAGTTCATTTCCTGAAGTGCTGTACCTTAATAGATTATGCATCTTCTTCGTCCACTTAATTTAAAACCGATATAAAACTTCCAAAATCATCTGCATAACATACGACCGCGGCCTTGCCTCCATTGAGTGGCTCTCGAGGTCGGCGGTAATGGGAATTCTGGATTTTGTTTTCTTAACAGATCGGTCCTTTTTAGTTAGTTCTTTTTTTCAATTCGACATAAGTGTGTCCATACTGGGATTCAGTATTCTGATATTTTCACACACCCTGTGCAGAGGGTTAAGTGTATGCAAGTTATGTGTATCATTTTTTGATAACTCTAACAAAGGGCAAGAGCAGCTTTTTGTGTAAGACGCTGCATCCGTAAGTAAAAGCAACATACTCATATTTCACACCGTTTGATCACCATCATTACATACTTTCATTGAACAGGCTAGCTAATTTAACATGATTTGCTGCATACATTTCTTTACATGCCAGCAAAAATGAACGTTTGCTGAGTTTAGTCATTTGTAAGTACATCGCCAGTAGTCCGTAGTCAATACATGCTTACAGTTAGTCATTTTCACTTTGGAAGATATTTTCTGTATATTCATCTGGAGTATCGAAGTTCGTATCGGCATACTTAAGAAATTTATTAACCCCAGCATTTTTCACTTTATATAGAGGAATATCATCCAAAGTCTGAATAATATGCATTGCATTTTGAAGACTCTGAATGCGAGAACGAGGGTCCTGGTTCACGTAAAAGCACTTGTCTGAAAGGTTAACGTGAATCTGCCGAACAAACGTTGCATTAAGTGAGACCTCTGATCACACTTTTATAGATTTTTCTCAAGGTTGGCAATGTACTATTTTCTTATAGGTACTAAAAGTGATTTTTTACTGGAAAAGAAAACAGCAGCGGCTTAAACTTGTTTTGACTTTTGGCATTCTTAACACTAACACGACACGCCAAAACTGGATCACTCAAGGCTGAAATGAATGCCATCTGTGTATGTCACGCAAAGGTTATTGTCAAGAATATTTATAGAATGGAACCTTGGATTGCGAGCATAATTCGTTCCGGCGACATGCTTGTCATCCAAAGCGCTCGTATATCAAAGCAAGTTTTCCCATAAACAGTTAAAACGCGGATGATACGTCCACAACACAAAAATATTTATTCTCATACCATTACTAAAACAAAATATAATACAAATTAAAGTGCACTTTTCCTTACAATAGAATCATTGTTGGTGTGAGGGTCATCAATCAATCAATCAATCAATCAATCAATCAATCAATCAATACTGATCTGCATTTAGGGCAGTCGCCCAGGTGGCAGATTCCCTATCTGTTGCTTTCCTAGCCTTTTCCTAAATGATTTCAAAGAAATTGGAAATTTATTGAACATCTCCCTTGGTAAGTTATTCCAATCCCTAACTCCCCTTCCTATAAATGAATATTTGCCCCAGTTTGTCCTCTTGAATTCCAACTTTATCTTCATATTGTGATCTTTCCTACTTTTATAAACGCCATTTAAACTTATTCGTCTACTAATGTCATTCCACGCCATCTCTCCGCTGACAGCTCGAAACATACCACTTAGTCGAGCAGCTCTTCTTTCTCTCAGTTCTTCCCAACCCAAACATTGCAACATTTTTGTAACGCTACTCTTTTGTCGGAAATCACTCAGAACAAATCGAGCTGCTTTTCTTTGGATTTTTTCCAGTTCTTGAATCAGGTAATCCTGGTGAGGGTCCCATACACTGGAACCATACTCTAGTTGGGGTCTTACCAGAGACTTATATGCCCTATCCTTTACATCCTTACTACAACCCCTAAACACCCTCGTAACCATGTGCAGAGATCGGTACCCTTTATTTACAATCCCACTTATGTGATTACCCCAATGAAGATCTTTCCTTATATTAACACCTAGATACTTACAATGATCCCCAAAAGGAACTTTCACCCCATCAACGCAGTAATTAAAACTGAGGACTTTTCCTATTTGTGAAACTCACAACCTGACTTTTAACCCCGTTTATCAACATACCATTGCCTGCTGTCCATCTCACAACATTTTCGAGATGAGAGATGACATGAGAAGAGTTACTGTGTAGCACGAATTTCTCTAACGGAATCACTGCTATCTGTTGGGTCACTAGATTTGTTATCGTTTTCTATTCGTGCAACTTTAACGAGAAACCTGTCCAATGACTGTTGCTTCTGCCTCTTTTTGAGGAGATCACGAAAATGTGACATTGTGTTGTCATTGAACTGATTAATCGCTCGCACAGCTACAGCCTTATTCGTGTGGTGTTTTTCTACGAAATTTTGCACTTCTCCCGAATCTCAGTTGAAATGAGAGATTCCACTGACTTTTCCTTCTTTTCTTCGGACCAGATCTCCATAACCTCCTCCTGTTGTTCGCGATGCATGTCCATCAGTTCGTTGGTGGTCAGTTCCTGGCTATGTCCTTCCACCAGCTCTTGAATGTCCACGTCATTCACCTCCAACCTCATAGTCTTCCCTAAGGACAATTTCATCGACAATCGGCGGCTCACTGTCACCAACAATCCTCTCAAAGTCACGTCCAAGAACACAATCAGACCACAGCTTTCCCCAAGCGGAAGTGAATTCTCTTGTTCTATCCATCCCAGGCTTTATCGATGATCTTCAGGCAGTTCACGATGGGGAAATGATTTCTTCCAAACTCTCAGAAGGTAAGGTTTGTTTCTTCGGTCACTTCCAAGCATCGCTGAAATAGTGCTTTGGTGTATAGCTTCTTGAATTTCGAAATGACTTGCTGATCCATAGGCTGGAGTAGTGAAGTAGTGTTGGGAGGCAGGAACTTAACCTTAACGAATTTGAATTCCTCCAGTAAGTCGTCGTCAAGGCCTCATAGCCTAGAGGATGAGCAGAAGCATTTTCCATAAGCAGCAAGACTTTGAGCGGCAGATCATTTTCTGAAAGGTATTTCTTCACTACAGGACCAAAGACCTCGTTCATCCATTCAACAAACGAACAGGGGAGGGGAAAACGTAGGCACACGTGACGCTCGCATTACGGAACCTCACTCGCTTACCAAGTTACAATTTATTTAAAATGTTTGCTCGTCTTGCAAAACACTCTTAGACCAAGTTACTCGCATTCCAAGGTTTCACCGTATATCGTGTGGTTCACTAGCTCATTATTTTGAAGATAGCAACCCAAATAACGCCTATAACCTAAAGATACTATAATTTACTTTTATGAACACCAAATAACTTTATATTTCCCCTATGGTCGATAAGGCTCTCCGCTACCTGTGTCATCACTGTAAACTGATCCATGGATCTAGCAATGGAAGAACTATGTTCAATTCCGCGCCAAATATTAAGGGCCATTCTTCAAATCTGTGATTTATTGCGCCTTGAAATAAAACAGGTACCCTTAATACGATGGAATTAATAGGTTATGCCACGTGTTCTGTAATTTAAAGGAGTTAAATGAATACTGTAAAGCATTATTTAAGACTGACACGGATATTAACTTTCGATGGCGAACGGCCATACTTAAGTAATAATCCTTTTGCGAGCGTCTTGTATGTATTTTTGGCTGAGTCGGTTGAGGGCCGGTGACAAGGTGTATGAATACCGGTAATGCAGTGATTCGATTCGAACCTTATACATTTGTCTTGACCGACAGATCGTGCCCCATTTTAACGGACACACTATGTTTATGCACACTTAACAGGTCCATCACAACATGTATTCATTCACTCACGATGTATTTCAGAGACGAGTTCGTTGATATGTTGCTCATTTATTGTGAAACAAGGCAGAACGCAGTTAGGTCGCTACGTCCTTATGAGCGATTTCTTGACAGACTATCGACTACCAATACGTGAACGAAGATTGCGGTCAACTGGGACGCTTGGAACTAACTTCCGTTAGAGATGCTCCTATAACGTCTGGTCGAAATGAAGAGGCTGCTTTGGACGCTGTCCAGAATAGCTCTCATTAGTACTCTCGACACTTGTACAGACGTGCACATAATTGGTGTCCCGACATAAACAATCAGCACTGCCCCACTCCAGTACTGAATAGAAGGGGAGAGAGTGAAGGGGTAGTGTTGAAGGCCAATCCAGTACAGAACATGGGGGAAGGGAGGTGGTGGTGGTGATTACTGTTTTAAGAGGAAGTACAACTAGGCAACCATCCTCTATGGGGGAAGGGAGTGAAGGGGTAGTGTCGAAAAGCACAATGACTCACCTTCTCGCTTGACGCATTGCTGCAGGGACTGCATGCAGACAGCCCGTTACAAGACTTCGTTGTGATCGAAATGGGCACAGTGGCGGATGTATTTAAGTACAGCATTAGGTTACCTACTCGTCCGGCCCCGCGGTGTACGGGGCAACGCGTCCGGCCGCCCCGGGTTCGATTCCCGGCCGGGTCAGGGGGTTTTAATTGTAAACGATTATATCCCTGGCCTGGGGACTGCGTGTTTGTGTCGTCCTTAGCGTTTCTCACATTCAACACTCAACACTTCCGCAATTCCAATCACATGCAGGCTCATATATTGTGCAAGTAGGGGCAAAAGAACTCTATAGGTCGACGCGCGAATAAATAGCATTTTAACATAAAAAAATTAAAAAGTAACCTACTCTGATAATTACAGTATTAAGAGGCAAAGGAGGTTTTTAACCGAAAATATTTTATACAAGTTAGGAATATTTTGTAGCTACGTTATATCGGGTCTACCAATCCTTCATCTCGTTCTTGCCATATTTCTATCCATCTCCAAACTGCATGGTATTGCTTGTGCTATTGCTTGGGGGACCATGTGAGCCTCCCACATACCAATAATACGTCCTCGATTCACCTGTGATAGGAGCCATCTTATTACAATGTTACAGTATAACGCCGGAATACACACACTGTGTATTCAGCACTACCTGTTCACTCCCTTCCCCTCCTTTTCAGTACTGGAGTGGCCGTCAACACTATCCCTTTACTCTCTCCCCTCCTTTCCAGTACTGGAGTGGGGCAGTGTTGATTGTTTATGTCGGGACACCATTAATGTGCGTGCGTGTACACGAGACTAACATCAGCCGGTCATCAGTCATGCGTATACTGCATAACAAATTTCACCCATGTCATCTGCAGTTACACCAGCATCTCCACGGACGTAATTTCGATGCTAGAGCATTTTGTCAATAGTCATTACGCAGAGTGACCAATAATGCAAAAGCCTTTTTTTTTTTTTTTTTTTTCCATGAGTCTTGTTTTCATACGAATTCACACCAATGGCGTTGTGAATCGGCAAAATATGCAATATTAGAACGCGGAGAATCCCCATTCGGTACGACAGACTCCATTTCAAGTGCAGTGGGGAGTAAATGTCCAGTGTGGGATCTTGGGTGACTATCTAATCGGACCATATTTCTTCGATGGGCAAATAATGGGAGCATGCTACCTTCATTTTTTCAAAATAAACTCTCACACTTGCTGGAGAATGTGCCCCTGCGCGAGCGATTACGAGTGTGGTTTCAACAAGACGGATCAGTAGTCGACCGGAACTACCTCCATGCTTCATATCCAACAAATGGATGGGATGGAGAGGACCTGTTCACTGACCCGCAAGATCACCCGATCTAACGCCACTTGATTTCTTCCTGTGGGTCACTTAAAGCAAGTAGTGTATGCATAGGAGCCTGAAGATCCTGGTCACCTTCCGCAACTGATCACCGAGGCATGCCAAGCTGTTACACCTGACGTTACAGCGTGCAAGAATGTCTTTAAAACGTCGTGCTGAAATCTGCATAAATCAGGGTTACTATAATCTATCAGCTTCATTGTCCGTATTGATGAATTAAGAATGCAAGTATGAAGAATGAGATTTCCACCTAATCAATACTTTATTACAAAATGTTTAAAGTTATCTACATTAAAACAGTACCGGTTTCAAACAATATACATATATACACATATATATATGGTGCAATAAAGGGCTTTGGCTTGCTGGAGTCCCTTGAATGCCACACACTCCAAAAATTGTATAACAGAGGTTGAAAATACAGTTCCTATAGAATAGAGGATCACTGAGGTTTCGGTGTTAAGTTGAAACATCTATGCAGCATGTCGGCACTGAGACAAACCGTTGTGAACACACAATCAAGGTGCTTTGTTTGACATAATGTTGGCAACAGCACAGATTTTCGAATGGAACTCCAACGAGTCTAAGCCCCATATTGTACCATATGTATATATCTTAATAGTAATATTATATTAGAATAAGGCATTCTTGTTAAATTAGTTTAATAATGTTTTATGTACAATCGCTATTAAGCAGGTTCACCAACAGCTGATGATGACCTTTTTACAGGTCGAAACTGGTACTGTTTTAATGTAGATAACTTTAAACATTTTGTAATAAAGTATTGATTAGGTGGAAATCTCATTCTTCAAACTTGCATAAATCAGGGTTGTCAACATTTCGAACACTTGTTACACTGAATATGCAGCGTACCGTACTTACTACCTATAGACCTATAGTCCTTTTCAGGACCAAATAAAAATTCACTCTTTGGAACAGGATGGCATGTGGCCATATGCACGTTGTAGTCGTTATAGACATTTCCTGTCCAAACTTAAAATAGTGACATTCGCTGCTGTGATCGTTTTCCACATTCATTACAGTTTAAGAAATATCCATAACAGTGCCGCTAATAATGTTTACCATATTCGTGAGCATTATATAAACTGTATAGTTTTAGTAAGGCCATAAAGGAGCAGGTACTAATGTTTTTTGGATGACCATGACATACCCTTTAGTTGGATTACCTACCTCCGAAAAAAAAAAAAAAAAATGAGGGGCTGGTGAACCACCCAGTATATATTTCACATGACACTGCCTGAGCCGCCATCAAGTAGCGCCACCTTACCCACTAAGTTTTTTCTTCCATTCTGACACGTCATGATTATAATTTCAGTGTTTATTGTTTCACTGTATTCATCTGTAATTTATGCATGTAATAAATGTTGTTACTGGGCGAGTTGGCCGTGTGGTTAGGGGCATGCAACTGTGAGCTTGCATCCAGGGTATAGTGGGTTTGAACCCCACTGCTGGCAGCCGTGGAGATGGTTTTCCATGGTTTCCCATTTTCATACCAGGCAAATGCTGGGGCTGTACCTTAATTAAGGCCACTGCCGCTTCTTCCCACTCCTAGACCTTCCCTATCCCATCGCCACCATAAGACCTATCTGTGTCGGTGCGACGCAAAGCAACTAGCAATAAATACTGTTATTCTAATATAAACCATTCTAATCTTATTACTTTCAGAAACACTGCGCCTTTTCAATAGGTTATGGATCCAGGATGCGCATTTGGAAAATGATTAACTGTGTAGTGACGAAATACCTAGAAAAATAGACGTGTGGAAATACTATCTTGTCGCGCACGGTTGACGAGATTGAGTTAAAAGTTAAATCAAGTGTCTTCTGCGAAAAAATTAATGTGTATGAAGATGAGCACTTCAAGTATGGTGCGCATCAAAACGTTGTCAAATGACAAATGTGAAAAATTCATATGAAGGCTATGCTACTAAAATAATAATAATAATAATAATAATAATAATAATAATAATAAAAAGTACGTGGGCTTACGAAGCTGGGACAAAGGTTAAGTGTTAACAGGTCGCCAAGAGCGCGGTCGCTATTACAAAATGGGAAAAGTGTGACAGTAAGGCAATGTGAGACATTATCTTTGTGATTCAACCTTCAGAACTGTAACAGATAAAAGATTGTGTCACTTCGCACGACCTGTGGCTTAAACTAGAGTCGAGATGCCAATCGAAGAGGGCCGAGCGGTGGGCAACATTATTAAAACAGATCGTACTGTAAGGCTAGAAAGGTTCCAAATCTTTGTAAATTAACGAAAATTTGGATGTGAATCCTACTGCCTAAACCGATCGCTGAACGTGGAAAAATTCGACCCTCACGGCCAAAAGGGCATATTCCTCAGATATGCGGAGCAGTCTCTAAGGTTTCAGAATTTGGATACCACAGGAACAAAAATTGGAAATATCGCGTGATGTCAAGTTTTTGAATGGAGATAGAAAAGAGCAAAAATACAATATGAATTTTTTCCAAGTCAGCGCACAAACTTATTTCTTTAACAAGAGCACTTAGATGAGAATCATCCCGACATGGAGCCGAAGCAGGTTTATTCTTTCATCAATGTTAACGTAACTCCTAGACGCACAGAACGTACAGAAAGCATCGAAGATTCGGATAGTTCAGAAGAGGAATTCTCGATTTTGAAAAGCCAGTACCAGAAATACGACGATCTCTGTATGTTCCAGGGAGACCAAAACTGATTCACACGGGAACATGAGGCAGAACTCGAAAGCTTTATCAGGAACGTGACTGAGGACAAATTGATTCGGTATGTCTGGCTAAGGTTCCAATTCAGATGACATTTTAGGTCCAGAAAAAACTGAATGGATGCTGGCGATGTCAGACGAATTAGTCTATTCTAAAAATAAAAAAAGACAAGACCTGGGATCTCTTAGACCACCCAGAAAATAGGACAACTGGAAATCGTGCAGTCCTTAGAAATAAGTACCGAGAAAAAGGAGAGTTCATAAGAAGGAATGCTAGAGTCGTGGTCAGGGGTTTTCCCAGAGACTGGGTAGAGATTCGCGCCACTAACAAGACTTAGGTCAATACGAATGGCTATTGCACTCGCTGCTCATCGCTGAATGTATGTCCCGACAGTTCGACGTAGCAACTGCATAATTAAATTGCATTGTCGAGGAGGAATCTTTATAGAGGAGCCAAATTACACCAGGGAAATAATCGAATTCATCGTACAGGAAAGCCATGCAACATCCGATATCATATCCGAAGCAGAGAGGATGCGGAAGATTATGACCTAGGATTGTGTGTACCGTATTAAAATGGCTCTGTATGGCTTGAAGCAGGCTGGCCGTTGTTGGCACCGATGCTTGAACGAGCAACTACTGAAGCTTGGTGCCAAACCAACGTCCGGCGATTCGAGCGTCTATGTGAAGGGTGCAGATGCTGATTTCCCGATCATTGTGTTTGTGGATGACACTTTAGTTTTGTCACGGAACTCGAGAGAAATTCAAGAGGTTTACAAATTTCTACAAAATTCGTTTAAGGTCAAATGCTTTGAAGACAAAAAAAAGTACCATTTCGGGATTGAGTTCTCAAAATGAATCCTGTATCACCTTGAAACAGGAAGTTACGTTATGGACACCTTAGATCGCTTTCGAATGTCCGATTGCAGGCCCATGGCCACACCAATTGAAGCTGGATTTAAGCTGTCAAGATCGAGTACTTAGACCAAGGATGATTGTGAGAGGGCCCCCTACAAAGAGCCGATAGGTGCTCCTATGTACCTATCAACAGCAACGCGTCCGTATGTATCCCATGCAGTGAGTGTGTTGAGCCAATACAATGATTCTTTCAGCAAAGAACATTGGACGAGCGGCAAAGAGGGTACTGAGGTACCTGAAGAATTCTTTTGACGTGGGAATCACTTTTCGAAAGGATACCAGCAATATAACTGGATATGTAGATGCTGATTGGGCTGTATGCATCAATGTTCGCATACCAAACACTGGCTTCGCCTTTACAATGCACGGCGGAGTCGTATCTTGGAAATCCAGAGTACAACGGACAGTGGAATTGTCCACAACGGTGGCTGAGGGAGGCTTTAAAGGAGAAAATGCACTTACAACGACTAGCAAGGGATATAGGGATGAACATCATGCCGACTGTACAGCTATATAATATCAGTGGAGCTCAGAAGCTTTCTGTCGAATGTATGGTATTCTTGGAAGTAATAGGTCTTTACCTTTTGAGGTCCAATCAGAATTGTTGCTTCGATTAGCGTGTTCATCCATTTTTAACAACTAATCGTGTGCCGTTACATAACTTTAGCTGATTGATGTTTCGGAGTAATACAATTTGGCCCTTCAATTTTCCAATTAAGAATGTGTGACGGTAATCTAGAAACATCGAGAGAATTAAGAAATTCCGTTGAAAAATTCACCTACTTCATTTTGCTACATCACGGAGTCAATGGATTTTTATGTCAGTTTCACCTGCAATTCTATTTAGAATGATGACGTTGAAGTTGTGACCAAAAACATGATACACGGACCACGTGGAGCAATCAGTACGAATTCACCGTGTATGATCGATGGAAAATACTCTAAGCGGTATCCTCGAGAGTTAAGACATTACTGGGAATGATGGTTACCCACTATATCGACGAAGAAGTACAGAAGACAAAGTTGATATTTTTAGCTGCTAGAATGGCTCATCCGCTCAACCATGCGTAATTTCGATAATTTGTTTCGATGCTTTGGAAAACTGTCTACTAATTCTTCTTTTGAATTCAGGATGTTGCTGGAAGGTGATCTTTCCTATTTGTGGATTTGTAGTTACAGTGCCGTTACCGACCTTGAGTAATTGTCTTGAAATGTGTTCGTTGTTGGATCGGTTTGAAGATGAACTCTCATCTGTTGTAAAATTGAACTTGTTGACAGTGCTCCAAAAAGTTGAATATTTCCAGCTGGCATGCAATTCATCAGCTGGTGTTGAGCGAGGTATAACTGGAAGAGTTTGCCTGAAGTCACCGGATAGTAACACTAATGCTCCACTAAGTGGAACCTGATTATTTCGCAAGTCTTTCAATGTATGGTCTAATGCTTTCCAATGACTTCTTGTGAGCCATTGTCTCCAGTGAGCAGTTGTCTCGTAGATTTGAAATCTTAAAATACTCCACACAGCTTCATTGCTGCTGATATATCTTCCGATGTGATATTAAAAGATTTCATCAAAATTACTTCTTGCTGAAACTCCAAACTCCTACTATTTTTTTTTTCTTTTCTCTCGAAGTGATAAATGTGCTGCGGGTTAGTATTTCGCTCCTCAGCATTGTCACATGACGGTACTTTCTGGAAATACACTCTCGGACTAAGCACACTAATGTGCGAAATCATTTTCTACCAGAGCTTATTTCGTCTGGGGCCATTCATCTCGAATATTTGTGAACTGTGAAGATGCCTGCAGACAACCAAGAGACTACCGAAAGTTATTGACTGGAAGTGCTTAGAATCATATCAAAAATTAGGTGTATGGCTTTTCAGGCGTTTGCTCTATTAACCAGCATTTCGTCTTAGGTCTGACACTAGACTCGTCAGAGTTTACCATTTGGAAGTGCTTAGAATGTCTGGGTGTCTGAAGATTGGAATCCTGAAGCTGGTTCAGCCTTCGAGAGGAGGTGTTTATCATTTATATTACCGTAATTATATATATATTATCTATAACATACATAAAAGTGAAACTGTATTTCTGGGTTTGTCTCGGATGGACTCCATAACTACTGGACCAATTTCGCTGATAATTCACAGTTTGTTCTTATTACTTCTAAAACGGTTTAGGAAATCGTTTGAAAGAAATCCGACGGGTAGTTTTTTATGATGAATAATTTTATGTAATGCAATTGCAAAGCCGCACTAAGGCTGGATTGACTACCTGGACAGATTGCCGCTAGGCGACAACTTACTCTGTATCATGGTAGTCCGGTAAGAAATCCTGTATATAGAACGGGAACACGCCGCCATGTTTTATGACATATTTCTTGCTGGGAGGTTCATGACCATGCCTGTTATGTGGAAATATCAATTTGGAAATAGCAATCAATAATAATAATAATAATAATAATAATTAGCTTTACGTCCCACTACCTACTTTTTACGGTTTCCGGAGACGCCGGGATAGCGAAATTTAGTCCCGCAGGAGTTATTTTACATGCTAGCAAATCTACAGACACGAGGCTGACGTATTTGAGCACCTTCGAATACCACCGGACCTGAGCCAGGATCGAACCTGCCAAGTTGGGGTCAGAAGGCCAGCGCTCTATCGTCTGCGCCATTCAGCCCGGCAAATAGCAATCCAACATGCTGTGATCGAGACGTATGTTAATGTCATAGGACCATCTTTGATAGGTCTGCCAAGTTTGAAGAATGTAGCTGTATGTTACGAAATATTTAGGAAAGAAAACTGTGAAAAATGCACAGTATCAACAGTGGAATGACACGAGTTATCACCTACTCCTAACGAAGAGCAACTGAGTACGCAGAATACAGAATAACATACCGTCCTTGCGCCTCCAAATACCGTTATGTGACAATGTTGAGGAGTGAAGTACTAACCCGCAGCACATTTATCACTTAGAGAAAAAAAAGATCGTTGGAGTTTGGAGTTTCAGCAAAAAGTAATTTTGATGAAATCTTTTAATATCACATCGGAAGATATATCGGCAGCAATGAAGCTGTGTGGAGTATTTTAAGATTTCAAATCCACGAGACAACTGCTCACTGGAGACAATGGCTCACAAGAAGTCATTGGAAAGCATTAGACCATACATTGAAAGACTTGCGAAATAATCAGGTTCCACTTAGTGGAGCATTAGTGTTACTATCCGGTGACTTCAGGCAAACTCTTCCAGTTATACCTCGCTCAACACCAGCTGATGAATTGCATGCCAGCTGGAAATATTCAACTTTTTGGAGCACTGTCAACAAGTTCAATTTTACAACAGATGAGAGTTCATCTTCAAACCGATCCAACAACGAACACATTTCAAGACAATTACTCAAGGTCGGTAACGGCACTGTAACTACAAATCCACAAATAGGAAAGATCACCTTCCAGCAACATCCTGAATTCAAAAGAAGAATTAGTAGACAAAGTTCTCCAAAGCATCGAAACAAATTATCGAAATTACGCATGGTTGAGCGGATGAGCCATTCTAGCAGCTAAAAATATCGACTTTGTCTTCTGTACTTCTTCGTCGATATAGTGGGTAGCCATTATTCTCAGTAATGTCTTAACTCTCGAGGATACCGCTTAGAGTATTTTCCATCGATCATTCACGGTGAATTCGTATTGATTGCTCCACGTGGTCCGTGTATCATATTCTTGGTCACAACTTCAACGTCATCATTCTAAATAGAATTGCAGGTGAAACTGACATAAAAATCCATTGACTCCGTGATGTAGCAAAATGAAGTAGTGAATTTTTCAACGGAATTTCTTAATTCTCTCGATGTTTCTAGATTACCGTCACACATTCTTAATTTGAAAATTGAAGGGCCAAATTGTATTACTCCGAAACATCAATCAGCTAAAGTTATGCAACGGCACACGATTAGTTGTTAAAAAATGGATGAACACACTAATCGAAGCAACAATTCTGATTGGACCTCAAAAGGTAAAGACCTACTACTTCCATGAATGCCATACATTCGACCGACATGGCGTTCGAGTTCTTACTACTTCAATTTCCAATACGCCTTGCGTTCGCTATGACTATCAATAAAGCGCAAGGGCAATCTTTGCAAGTGTGCGGTTTGAATTTAGAAAGCTATTGCTTCTCTCATGGACAATTATTCGTCGCATGCTCCAGAGTCGGTAAACCGTCCGATCTTTGTTTTTGCAAAAACTGACAAACAAAACGTGTAGTCAATCCACTAGCTCTACAATAAAACATTATTTTCTGTGAAAAACATCTATTTTCTTCCTTTCTTTTCATTCCACAGCAATGCAATGCAAGGCAGGGTATTGAATTGAATGACTCGTTTTCTCGGTGAATCTACGTTCGCTAGAATATATTTACTTATTTACTTACCCATCAATTCATATCAGATTGAGCCACAGCGAACCGTGGTCGAGTTTAGCTAGTATATATATTAAATAAAGGCCCATATTTTTTAATTCTCAAGAAACAAATCATTTTATTGCAATTTTAATAAAAGCATGTGTTTAGAAAGAAACATTTAACGTAACATAATATCGACAATCAAGTAGTACAAAACAGTAGAAAATTGTTAGCCAAATAATTTTGACATTTAAAAATGCTATTAAAGTGTGCAAAATTCCATAATCAAAGCCATCAATTTGAAAATAAAACAAGATAACATCAACTACGCTCACTACGCTCAGTAGCGGCGATTGGGAATTACAAGTGGGGCGGGCGGAACGGGGGGCAAAATTGTACATACAGCAGAAAGTACCCGGGTTTGGGGAATATAGCGGCGGAAGAAGGGGGGCTATACACATCAAAACCGAAAGGGAAAAATTACAAAATGGTTTTTGATGCTCTGAGCAAATTTCGGCAGAGAGGTAAATGTTGACAGTTCACTAACTTACATGCAGTAATAATAGTTTTCAGAGATTTTGATTCAATATTATACAATAAAACTTATCAAAGGAACAATATTTCACATGCATTACAATTAAATAGAAGTACGGCGTAATTATATAATTAAAATCATTTAGTACTTGACTACGCACTAAGAAAGTAACAGACACTAGAGAAACTGCCAGACTAACGAATGCGCGAGGCAAGCGGGTAAATCGTATCTCAAGTGTCCACTAACTTTGCAAAAAAATGTACCCCTGCTACACCACCTTACAACACATGAAGTGTCCACTACTTGCTGTGGTGCTATACAAGTCTGTTAGCCGAGACAAACGTTTTATGCGTATTCCCGTTAATAATTTTGTTAATTTGCTGATAAGACAACAGGGCTAGTACAAATTGCTTGTGTTAGCCTAATTATTCCTGGTTGCAGGCGGTTAAAATGGAATAAAAATGTAATATTTGTTTTTTACATCTTTTAAGTTTATTTGATCACCTATTTCATGCTGAATTGCCAAAATGGCCACAAACCATTAAGACGATTTTGTGTAGTAGTCGAACGTAAAATGTTCTGAATTCATTTTAACTTAGAGAAGCTCTTTACGCCACTTGCTACAGTTAATGGTATTGTTAGCAGCATTCTTGAAGCAATGGTAAGGTTTGGGGCAAAATTTACCTTTGCAATTAAGAAGCTCAGTACGTTGCTTAGGCTTACTTTTTTGCCCAAAAGCGCAGATAGTCTGAAATTTCCTCTGGTTATTCTACCCGATTTATGTCAACATTTGTAGACGTGATAAGTCTTAAGAGATGTTATATATTGTAGAAAAATATTTTAAAATATGTACTGTACTTGCGTAAAAATTTCTTACCAAAAAGTCCGGAAATATTTAATTAAAAATATGTTTTACATACAAATATTTACAAAAAATTACGAATTATTTTAAATCGTGCATTTACATAATATGTATTTAACTAGAATCCTTTCCTTAGTCATCAATTTTATTCATTTCCACGTTTAAATTAAATTGTAAATAGTAAAAATGAAGTGGCGTAAGACTTTTAGTGCCACGAGTGTCCGAGGACATGTTCGGCTCGCCAGGTGCAGGTCTTTTGATTTGACTCCCGAACGCGACCTGCGCGTCGTGATGAGGATGGAATGATTATGACTACACATACTGTACACCCAGCCCCTGTGCCAGCAAAATTAACCAATTAAGGTGAAAATTCCCGACCACGTCGGGAATCGAACCCGGGACCCCGGTGACCAAAGGCCAACACGCTAACCATTTAGCCATGGAGCCGGATAGTGTAAATAGTAACCTCAATAATGATGTGTCCTGCTTTTTTAAATGAGAGTCTGGCATTTTTAAAATAATGTCTTAGATTTAAAAATGTTGACATGACAACGCCATGCCCAAACCTACCTTGAAATTCCGGTGACAAACGCAATGTTGAGGCATCGCCAACGATGGTAGGTCGATGTAAACAAAGCAAGAGTTTGGATTAACCTTCCATAAACTGTGCGTTGAGTCATAGTGATGATTCAAACACAGTGTTCTCCTGTGGATGGAGTGGTAGAAAACATCCTCTGTCTTCCCCACCTGACATAAGAGAGACTCAACTTAGAAGCGTAGGCTAGCAACCACGGGGCTCCTGGCTGAGTTTGATATTTTTTCCTGTGCCAAATGTTTCGCTTTTATCTTTCCTATCTGACCTTATTTGGTCAGCATTTATTCTCTTCCGAGCCGGACGGGATTAGTTTTGCAAAACCTACAGTGTCTTATATTTGCGCCCGTCGTGACACTTTCCTTTCACAACAGGTACCTTCATTCTTCAAAGGGTCGGTCCCCCTCCTGTTAAGAAAGGATGGTTACCCAGTTGTACTTTTAAAACAATTATTGTCACCACCAATCAAGTGCAGTAGCGGACACGTTATTTCGAGATTTAGGTGTCTAAGATTAGTTAATCATTAAAACGCACGACACGTACCTACAACCCTCTGTGGGTTGAGGCGCTAGAATATATCCAGGGTATCTTCTGCTTGTCTTAAGAGGTGACTAAGAGAGGGGCCGGGGTGGCTCAATTTGGAAGCGTGGATTGGCAACCACGATCCTCTAGCTGAGTCTGCCGTTTGCTTCCATTTACTTGTGCCATGTTCCTACCCGACCTCCTTGGAGCAACTCTTTCTCTCTTCCTACCCCGACGTTATTAGGTTTGCGAGAGCTAAGGTATGTTTCATATTCACGCTTTTCGTGACCCTACCCTTTTTGTTGCCGATATCTTCATTCTCCGACGTGCAGACCTCTTCCAGTTTTCCTTGTGATTAGTACTGGGAGAGGATGGTTGCCCAGTTGTATTTCCTATTAAAACAATCACCACCACACACCTACTACGGTTTTTCGATTCTGGATTTATTTCCACGAAATGAATGGGGAGAGAACATTACAAATCTATATGCAAATGGAGACTTATGGGAGACTCCTTGTTCATTCACCGAGACTTGTTGACAATGTTTAAAGGCGTAACAATCAGTGTTGCCAACTTAGCGGATTTTCCGCTAAATTTGGCGGAATTAGTAGACTGTCGGTGGAGAAATTTATCATTTAGCGGACAGCGGAATTTTTGGCGGAATTCTAGATTTATTACAGCGGAATTTAGTGTTTTATTCATTTTACGTTCTTTTTTAATTTGTACTCCAGTCTGTGTCTGAGCTATTCCGTATTTCTTGTCAGGAGCTAGCAGTCACATCAGGAAACCATGTTATTTGGATTTGGTGTTATGAGATCATGGTATCAAACTTCTAATGCGGGGGAAAGAGAACTTATCTTTAAGTTGACGAATGACGACAGATAATGAAACTGTGAGAGAGTAGCATTTATATTTATGCTATGAAGGAAGACCGTTTAATGAACTGGCCTGTTTTGTGTGTGGCCCTTGAGGTAGGGGATTCACCTAGTTTGCACCCGGCACTAAAACTCCTACAAGTTTTAGCTCGCCGGCAGGGGGTTAATCCTAGTGAAACTCGCAGATCAGGTGAGTGCAGACATTTATTATTATTATTATTATTATTATTATTATTATTATTATTATTATTATTATTATTATTATTATTATTATTATTATTATTGTACCGGTTGGTACACCTATACGCCGCACATTTGAATTTTCCGCCTTAAGGAACTCCTCTACAGCTGAAACTCTGAACTTTAAAACTGAATTAATTCAACCGTTTATCTGAAGATGTCACTGTGTTAATTTCGGATTGTTTTTGTTTACCAATTATCAAGAAGTGTGGACATTCTCTCACAGATGTCTCTACCAAAAACTATGATCTTGCACCCTGGTGCGAAGTGAAGGAAGTTTTCTTGAAGATATTTTGTATTCAAAAGTTGTTGTCTTTACTAAATTTCGTTCTTTTGTTGGTGGGTTGGCAATATTAATCCTTCCTTTCCGCCTGTTTTGAACTTGGCCAATCCCGAATTTCTTTAATTAATTTTGGACCAATAGCGTCCTCTTCCTCCAATTTTAATGTGTAAATTTTAGGCAACCAATAAACGCCTGTGGGTGTGTCTTAATAATTCATGAAAGGTCTCGAATCTTCCATGAGGGTTTAAAAACTGCTGATTTTCATGACTCGTCGCCACTTCAACAACATCTAGCTTAGTGTATGGGAGTATAGTAGGGGGCGGGTTGCGCCTCTTCCTTCGAGCAGCAGCTCTTCAGCAAAGGTAATGGCCTTTTAACATCTTTATTTCTTTCTTGCTCAGCAGTTTAACCCCCGGGGAAGGTTCGAAACCTTATCAAAGTATCCTACCTGTTTAAAAATGTAACTTAGTGCCGGCTTATGTAAACATTTTCTTATTACTTTAACTGTAAATCGGGGATAGAGAGTGCTTTACCCTCTCGAGCTCCCCTTCATTTTGATTTGAGGTGACTACGTTTTCATAACCAATTTTCTTCTGTCCCCTAATGTGTTAAAATTTTTCTTATACGAGTCGCCTCTATAGTATGGGAATAGCCCCTGCGTATCGGTTTAACGCTACTTTGGTTTTAACAAGCTTTCATGTAGGAGTGCAAGTACACGCCTCCCTTTATCTTGATTTTTTGTGGGGCCATTTAATTAATCTGTTCCTTTCCACGAAGGGCCAGTAGATTGGGTACTAGATACCCCTGTTTCTTGATAGTGCCTTGAGGGCAGTTGATAGTAATGTTGGTTGTTGCCTTTGATAGGCTTGAAAGATTGAGAGAGGTCAGCTCTTTCTGGTATTTGGAAATGTGCCTCTAGGAGGCTTGATATTACTAGGCGGGAGCAAGTGCTTCATGTAATTAGGGGTTTTCTGCCCTTTGGTATTTTGTGGTTGTGAGCTGGGAGCTCAGAGATTGTAAAAGGTGGGGCTTGAAACCCAGATCATTAATTTGTCTCTAAATCCTTGCTTTTCTGGTCTTGTATCTGATTATTGGATAGCTGTTGACTTGTTAAGTTTTCAAATTCTTTGTAAAAATTTGTTAAATTTTGTTGTCTATTGAAAATATAACCTTTATTTAAATTTTAAATTAATCTTTCGGACTTGTAGTTAGACCCATTCCAGCCCGCACCTTCTTTCACCTCTGCTAATCCACCAAAACACGGTAACAAGTGGTAGCAGAGCATGGTTGAATGGGTCTCAATTTAGCCCCTTTTGACGGCTAAACATTGCTTTTGTTTTGAACTCTAACAATTTTCTCCGTCGCTGGATTTTTCTTATTTTTTAAATTTGTCAATCTTTTGTCATCATGTCCGGCCCTCGCGATGTCCTCCATCCCGGCTATTTGCGCAAGGAGGAATTAATTTACGAACTAACTATTAGAAATGTTCAATCTGGAGGCACGGTTGCGGCCGATACCACTAAACTTAAAGACTCTCTGGATTTGCGGATTAGTATCCCCATCTTGGGGGAGAAAGATATTGACGACGCTCTCTCCACGATCACTGATAATGCTACTCAGCTAGCATCTGTAGTTACTTTTTTTGAAGGGGGTGATCCATCACCTAATCAACTTAAACGTGTGCAAGCTAGATTGTTCCATTTTTACAATAGGGTTACTGATCTATTGTTTCTGAAGTTAAATGGCATTCAAGGGAAGGAGGCTAGTGCTGTTCTCGAAAACCTTTCTAAATTGTCCAGTAAGGTTAGCCTATTGTTAACTGGGGCAGTACCCCCCAAAACCGACCAACCCACTCTGGTAAACGTAGTTAGCGAGGAACATTCTCCCACGGGGGAAGAAAGGAGGAAATCTGTAGGAGTCCAACAAACATCTGCCCCATTAGAAGCTGAGTCCGATCGTCGCACATCCATTCCTCCATTTGTGTTGAATAATGCACCCTCTGAAACAGCCTCTCCGCCCCTTAGGCCTTTACCAACTATGTCACCCGGGTTCAGTAGTTTGCCTCATCCATTAGCAATGTTGCTCAGGGGTATTTCTAAGTTTTCTGTTAACTCCACCAGTGATGTTATTTCATTCCTAAGGTTTTTAGTTGAGTTTCAGGATCACGCTCTAGTGTTTTCGCTTTCTCCATGTCAAATCCTACAGATTATTTATCCCTATTCCATTGGTGTTCTCTCTGACAAAATAGTAAGAGCCATTGCTGATCAATCCCCTATAGAAGAATTCCTAGCCCATCAATTAGCAAACTTCATTCCGGCTAGGGCAAGGTCATCTCTAATACAGAAGTACTATTATAGAGTACAGCGACTGGATGAAAATCTGGCAGACTTCATCCAAGACATTAAATTTTACACTAGGGTATTTGCTTTATATTTCCCTGAAGATCAAATTGTACAGGCTATTGTGGAAGGAATTTCACCATCTTACAGATCATACTTGTGTTTTGCGTCGCGTCCGCAAACTTTTACCGAAATAGAAGCTATGGCTGTCTCCGCCGAGGGAGTTAGATATGCTGACACACTACGTGTGGCGAGGGAGCCCCCTCCTTCTTTAAGTAATCTTCGGCCTCCACCTCGCCGAACCATCGTAACCCGCAAATGTTATGCTTGTGGGTCTGCAGACCATCTCCGCGACAAGTGCCCTTTGATCAAATCCAACGGCGCAAAGTATGGAGCAGGGTCATCTCGAGGCTGTTTTAAATACGGCGATTTTTCCCATATTGCCAAGAATTGCCTGAATTCTAATAGCACTCCCTCCTGCTCAACTTCGGGTGCAACTTCCACCAATAATCAAAAGTGACTATCGGCCTCGGCTGAGTCGGCGTGCCCACCTTCTTCAGGCTCAGCCCCGGTTAAATCCGACCAAATCTCAGGGAAAACTCAAGTCTTCTAATTTATCATTTGAAGGTCCCAAAGAATGTCTTAAGATTGCAGTGGATACCCCCGCACCTGTACCATTTCTCAAAATTGAATTGAATAATAAACCGGTAACTGCTCTAGTAGATTCTGGCAGTGTGCGTTCCATCATTTCGGCTGAATGGTATTCCAAATTAAAATCTGTTTGTAAACTTCCTGATTTTTGTTCATCTTCAGTTCAATGCATTTCGGCTAACACTTCCCCGTTAGAAATTGTGGGTTTTCTGTGTGCTAAAATTAGAATTGCTAAATTTACTTGGAAAGTTAAACTGTTTGTGGCTAAGCACTTGTCTTGCCCCGTTATATTTGGAGCGGATTTCACGTCACACCGGTCTAGTGCTCGACATTCAGGGCAAGTCGTGCACTTTCAAATTTGCTAGAAATTTCA
The DNA here is from genome assembly GCF_040414725.1 of Anabrus simplex. Classification (NCBI taxonomy): domain Eukaryota; kingdom Metazoa; phylum Arthropoda; class Insecta; order Orthoptera; family Tettigoniidae; genus Anabrus; species Anabrus simplex. The sequence continues at coordinate 240,640,135 of NC_090269.1, forward strand.
AAATCTCCTTACTTAAGTGTAGTTCTGTGTCATGCTCATCTGTGTCGCCTATCCAGGATGTGATGTTAGATCTTCGACATCTACCTGAGGAGCAGGCTGAAAGTATTCGTAGGTTGTGTCAGTTGTTTCCAGATAATAGTAATTCAGAATATTGGTAACAACTATCAAGGTTTCAAAATGGCATCAAGTTCCAGAAGATGGAAAGGACCTTTGTCTGAAGAGCATAAACAGGCACTCGTCGCTGGACTAAGAAGAGTGGCAGGAAGTCAAAGCCGGAACAATAACAAGACCTAGACACTAAAATGAAGTTGGTTGTTACCACGCAATCCATAGATGCTAAACTCGACGTATAAAAAAAAAATTGAAAAAGTAACTACCGGAGGTACACCCGCTCCGTGCATTTAAATTAAGCGCCTTTTAGAAGGCCATCTGCAACTTGTACTTTAAACTAGGTGGTCGAAGAAGTTTGAATGTTTTTCGACAGAGGCCTCTGTCAACCAAAATACTCCCTCTGATGAAGGATGGACAAGTACATTTGAAGAGAAATTTTGTAGTAATTAGTTGGTAAAACTGGAATGTTTGTAAATTGTTTTTGGTATTAACACTTCTATCTCTTCCCGCCAAAATCATTATGAATCAATCAATCAATCAATCAATCAATCAATCCAATACTGATCTGCATTGAGGGCAGTCGCCCAGGTGGCAGATTCTCTGTCTATTGTTTTCCTAGCCTTTTCTTAAATGATTTCAAAGAAATTGGAAATTCATTGAACATCTCCCTTGGTAAGTTATTCCAATCCTTAACTCCCCTTCCTGTAAATGTATATTTACCCCAATTTGTTCTCTTGAATTCCGATGTTATCTTCTTTCCTACTTTTAAAGACGCCATTCAAACTTGTTCGTCTACTCGTGTCATTCCGCGCCATCTCTCCGCTAACAGGCCGGAACATACCACTTAGTCGAGCAGCTCGTCTTCTTTCTCCCATGTCTTCCCAGTCCAAACTTTGCAACATTTTTGTAACGCTACTCTTTTGTCGGAAATCATCCAGAACAAATCGAGCTGCTTTGGATTTTTTCTAGTTCTTGAATCAAGTAATCCTGGCGAGGTTCCCATACACTGGAACCATACTCTGGTTGGGGTCTTACCAGAGACTTATATGCCGTCTCCTATAAATCCTTACTACAACCCCTGAACACCCTCATAACCATGTGCAGAGATCTGTAACCTTTATTTACAGTCCCACTTATGTGATTACCCCATTGAAGCTCTTTCCTTATATTAACACCTGGATACTTACAATGATCCCCAAAAGGAACTTTCACCCCATTAACGCAATAATTAAAACTGAGAGGAATTTTCCTATTTGTGAAACTCACAACCTGACTTTTAACCCCGTTTATCATCATACCACTGCCTGCTGTCCACCTCACAACGTTATCGAGGTCATGTTGCAGTTGTTCACTATCTTGTAACTTATTTATTACTCTATACCGATCATCATCATCATCCGCAAAAAGCCTTACCTCTGATTCCACTTCTTTACTCAAATCATCTATATATTTAAGAGTTTTGTCTGCACATGGCTCAGAATTTGAGAATGGTATTCCTGTATCGGTCATGTCCACAGTAACGAGAAAGTTCACTTTTTACTTTTCCGTAGTTTGTCTGTCTGTATGTATGTACATGCATAACGAGAAAACGGCTGAAGATAATTGAATGGAAATCTGTATGCAAAGTTAGAGGATAAAGCACTGCAATGTAGGCTATAAATCATTTCATTCACTGTGAGTGAAATGGTAGTTTAGGGGAAGGCCTGAAATTTAATTTTCAAATATTTATATTATTAGTGGTGCTATCGATAAATATTACATATGTAACTGAAGTTATATAGAATTAAATTTGCGATCATTTATGTATCATACATGTTTACCGTACCGGAAGTGATAACAGAGATATTCATGAATTTGTATTTTTGTTGCTGAGTCCATATCAACGTCGAGCCAGGAGAAAATAGATTAATAACATTTGATGAAAATCGGTACATAAGAGTCGGGGAACAAGAAACTACAGTCTAAGCTATAAACAATTTTATTCATCCTGGATGAAATTGTAGTTTAGGGGAAGGCACCTAAAATTTAATTTTTAGATACCTACAGAATGTTATTGGTCCTATCGAGAAGTACTGCATAACGGAAGTTAGAGAGAATCCAATTTCCTATCATTTATGTTTTATTCAGTTTTACCGTACGTATTTCAGAATCGCAAGAAAACTAAATGTGAAGGCCTACAATATCGAAAGCGCAGAACATTCATCAACAATAACATTATATTGACCATTGTTTATTGCGATATTATCATTGTCTTATGCTGCCACTCAACTCCGATAGATGAGATTACTGCTGCGTACCGAGTATAACAGCCTAACTGAATATTGGCGGAAAATAACTGGTGATTTAGAAAACTTTCTTCTTTAGCATTCCATTCCTCTGGTTCACGCATTTACTTTTTTTTTCTAGCGGCTTTACGTCGCACCGACACAGATAGGTCTTATGGCGACGATGCGATAGGAAAGGCCTAGGAGTTGAAAGGAAGCGGCCGTGGCCTTGATTAAGGTACAGTTCCAGCATTTGCCTGGTGTGGAAATGAGAAACCACGGAAAACCACCTTCAGGGCTGCCGACAGTGGGATTCGAACCCGCTATCTCCCATATGCAAGCTCACAGCCACGCGCCTCTACCCGCACGGCCAACTCGCCCGGTATTTCCTGATACTGCTTGTACGTAACACACTGGTTCATCACAGTATTCCAGCTATTCGATCCCTACCCTGACGGGCTGTTTTGAATGAGCAGTGTGCTCACGTAGTAGTACAGTAGTTGTAGTATGACCTGGTCTAGAATAATAATTTACGCCTATTCCAAATTATAGTACCACAGCTCGATAGCTTAAGTGCGGACAGTATCCAGTATTCGGGAGATAGTTGGTTCGAACCCCATGGTCGGCAGCTCTGAAGATGGTTTTCCGTGGTTTCCCATTTCACACCAGGTAAATGCTGGGCCTGTACCTTAAGGCCACGCCCGCTTCCTTCCCAGTCCTAGCCCTTTCCTGTCCCATCGTTACCGTAAGACCTATCTGTGTCGGTGCGACGTAAAGCCAATAGAAAATAAAAAATAAAAAAACAATTCACTAAATAATTCAAAACTCAACCCTGAAAATAGCCGTTTCTTAAGAAAAGCTTCTTCCGCTTCACTTTTATTAAATCTACGTTCATTTTATTCCAAATTAGCAGTGAAGAGGGGCTTTTTCCTCTGACTTGTTCATTTCATTTAAGTTGGGAAAATTACTAAGACAGTCTTTCTGAGGATGTAAAGAGGCAGGTGGAGAGAGTGTCTGCCATTATAATGCCTCCCCAACTTGATTGTGACTGATGGTAGACAAGCGAGCCTACCGTTATAATGAATATTCCCTAACCCAGTCTTCATATGAGGAGACGTTTGGCGACTTCTCCGTCGCGTTTGTAGGGTAACGTTAAGAGCTATGCACTTTAATACAATTTTGTTCACAACGTGTACACTACCTAACCTAGAATCCTGTATACAATGTAAAATTCCGTAGCGAAGCACGGGTACGTCAGCTAGTTTGTATATATATGGAAACAAAGGTCATATTAATACTGCCTTGAGGAATTCCTCTCTTAATTATTACAGGGTCAGATAAAGCTTCGCCTATTCTATCTTGAGATCTATTTTCCAGAAATATAGCAGCCCATTCAGTCACTCTTTTGTCTAGTCCAATTGCACTCATTTTTGCCAGTAGTCTCCCATGATCCACCCTATCAAATGCTTTAGACAGGTCAATCGCGATACATTCCATTTGACCTCATGAATGCAAGATATCTGCTATATCTTGCTGGAATCCTACAAGTTGAACTTCAGCGGAATAACCTTTCCTAAAACTGAACTGCCTTCTATAGAACCAGTCATTAATTTCGCAAACATGTCTTATATAATCAGAAAGAATGCCTTCCCAAAGCATACATGCAACGCATGTCAAACTTACTGGCCTGTAATTTTCAGTTTTAGTCTATCGCCCTTTCCTTTATACTCAGGGGCTACTATAGCAACTCTCCATTCATTTGGCATGGCTCCTTCAACCAAACAATGAATTAAGTACTTCAGATATGGTACTATATCCAACCCCATTGTCTTCAGAATATCCCCAGAAATCTTATAAATTATAGCCGCTTTTCTAGTTTTCAATTTTTGTATCTTATAGTAAATGTCATTGTTATCATATGCAAATTTTAATTCTTCTTTAGCATTAGTCTCCTCCTCTATCTGGACATTATCCTTGTAACCAACAATTACCATTCCTTACCGCCTTTAAAGGTATAAACTTGTTTTCACATTCCTCAACAATTGCTTGAAACTCATCCCAGAGTCTGTTTACATATTTATTTACAGTTTTCCACCAATCATATTTACTTTCCAAAAACTGCCTCATGCCTGCTTTATCAGCCATATGGTACTGCATAATAGTTCTACTTTAAGATATTCCTTTCGATCACATTTATTTTTAACTACGACAAAAACAGCTTCATGATCACTAATCCCATCTATTTCTTCCGCTTCTCTATAGAGCTCAGTTTTACCAGCACCACGTCCAGAATATTTTCCCCTCTTGTTGGTTCCATCACTTTCTGAATCAACTGTCCTTCCCATATCAGCTGTCCGGCTCCATGGCTAAATGGTTAGCGTGCTAGCCTTTGGTAACAGGGTCCCGGGTTCGACTCCCAGCAGGGTCGGGAATTTTAACCATCATTGGTTAATATCGCTGGCTCGGGGGCTGGGTGTATGTGTTGTCTTCATCATCATTTCATCCTTATCGCGACGCACAGGTCACCTACGTGCGTCAAATCAAAAGACCTGCACTTGGCGAGCCGAACATGCCTCGGACACCCCCGGCACAAAAAGCCATACGCCATTTCATTTCCCATATTAGCTTATTTGTCATTTGTCGGTCATGCTTCCTGTCGTTCACATTTCCTTCCCAATTGACATTTGGTAAATTCAGATCTCCCGCTAAAATCACATTCCTTTCCATGTCGTTTCCCCACATAGCTAATTATCTGATCAAATAATTCTGAATCCGTGTCAGCGCTACCCTTTCCCGGTCTGTACACTCCAAAGATATCAAGTTGTCTATTATCTTTAGAAATGAGTCTTACACCTAGAATTTCATGTTTGTCATCTTTAACTTTTTCGTAGCGTAGAAATTCTTTCACCAGAATGAATACTCCCCCTCCCACCATTCCTATCCTATCTTTACGATACACACTCCAGTTCCGTGAGAAAATTTCTGCATCCATTATATCATTTCTCAGCCATGATTCAATTCCTATTACAATGTGTAACTTATTTCTATTTCTTTCTTTACAATACTTCTACAGTTCAACACTAACATTTTTATACATCCCTACTTTACTTCCAGACCTCTATACCCTTATCACTGCTCCCTAGACAACCCCGTTTCCCTGAATGTACCACCCGATTACCCTTCCAAACAAATTTCGTAACTTATACGTACCACTGCGGTTTAAGTGAACGCTATCTGAGCGCAGATCCCTATCTCCTATCCACCCATTAGGATCTAGAAATTTCACTCCCAGTTTCACCACATGCCCACTCCATAGCTTCATTTAAATCCCCAAACACTCTCCAGCCAGTATCCCTCCTACAAATTATTCCACTGACAACAATCTCCGCTTCCTTAAACTTAACCTGTGCTGCATTTACCAGATCCCACACATCCCCAGCTATGTTGGTACTTATACCAGCTTGCCTTACGCTGTTGGTACCAACGTGAAACACTACCAACTTCTTCTTCCCCTCCTCTTCGAATTTCCTCAACAACTGTTTCAACCTAATTCCTGGATAGCACTCTAACCTGGTTCCCTTTCCTCCATACTCTTCCCCCCCTTTTGTAACGATGGAATCCCCATGACCAGAGCCTCAATCCTACCCATCTCACTTGATCCCCTCCCCTCCTGGTCAGCCCTATTTTTCCTGATAGCTTCAGAAGCTACTTCCTCCTTCCTTTTATGCCTCCCGTGACCCTGTTCCACCTGTCTTTTCCTATCCTCTATTCTACATTTCCCTTTCCTAACTTTCCCCTTCCTCCTACTTCCATACACCTCAGCAACAGTTCCTTGGTCCTCACCTTCCCTCTGTTCTAACTGGAGTGACTCGTACCGATTTCTCACAGACACCTGTTGTTCCGTAATAATAAATTTGGAGCTTAATCTATGAGGAAAATAATTTATTGTACAGGAATATTTCCTAACACCATTATTGACAAAAAGAACTTTCAACAGAAGAAAAAACCACACGTCTTGCGCACTTCACGACTGTCATCCTTTTCTTAAACAAAACTTAAGGGAGGGCTGTCATTATACCAACCACTACAAAAACATGACAGGATAGAAATCAAAATTCTCTTAACATCCTCCCCACCTTGCAATTTTCGTTTACACTAATCCACAAATAAAATTGCAACAATATGAAAATAGACAGCAGCATTCTACAATAAACATTACAATCTTTCATTTGACACTGATTTTCATACAATGCCGGTCTCTTCTGGAATATTTAGAAGGCCAAACGTTTTGGTGTTTTCACTATTCTACCACTTCTTGTAGACTTCACTTGTGGATTTGACACTGCATCAGATGATCCGTGCGAAGCCTTCTCTGGCTGTATCTCCAGGATAGAATCTGGCCGATTGCTCTGTATTACAGCAGATTCATCTGATGAGGCGACTTCTAAGGGATAATTCTATTCCTTTTCTGTCGATGGCATCCAAATCTGGCACATCAGTACTGGGTATCTCATGAAGAAAATCAGCTGGTTTCAGTGGTTTCAGATCGTGTAACTCATCGGATATAAATGTCAATGGCCGTGAATTTATAATAGCTTCACAGTCACATAGTATCGTGCTTAACTCTTCGCAAGTAACCGAAGCCTTGCCCAAATTACGACGAAGCAGCTTTTTCACCATTCCAATAAACCTTTCCCACCACCCTCCCCACCATGCAGCAGTGGGAAGGTTGAATTTCCAAGTTATTTTTTCTGCAACACAACTGGAAACTATTTCTTCCCAGTTTAACCCTTGCAAAGGGTGGTTAGCCCCTGTGAAGTTTGTGCCATTGTCGGAGTAGATAACAAACACCCTGCCCCTGCGAGCAATGAATCTTTATAGGGCTTGTAGGAATGCGTTTGTTGACAGACCTGACAAGCTCAATATGAACTGCTCGATAGACGGCGCAGGTGAATAACACGAGCTCCGCCTTTTCTCCAGTCTTCAGATACAATGGTCCAGCAAGATCTACCCTGGTGACTTGAAATACTGCGGTGCAGTTAACTCGCTCCTTGGGAAGTGGGGCAGATTGCGTCTCCATTGACTTGGACCGATACCTCTGACACAGCTCATTATGATTCGCCTAACCAACTTTCTTCCTCCTATGATCCAGAAGTCTTCTCTAAGCATTGTTAATAAAGTTTGAAGTCCAACGTGCTTAGACAGGCAATGTTTTTCTATCACCATTCTCTCAATGACGATGTTATCTGAAGGCAGCACAATGGGGCACTTGAAGTTTTCTTTATAATCACCGTAGGCTAACTTTGTTCGCAGCCTTAGAATTCCCTGACTATCTTCAAAAATCTGAGATTTCTTTTTCATCTTTTGCTCTATGATCTCTCTGTTCTCTGTTTGAACACATCTTAGACACTTTTCTGCCTCGACTACTTCTTCTACAGATAGTTCTCCCCTCTTTTCGGCATCTCGGTGTCGTAGGTTGTAGACAAATCTCAGTGCCCAGCCAGTCATGCGTAACGTTCTATGGTAACTAGAAAAATAGCAGAGTCTTGATGTAAACTCTTCCTCATGAAATACTGCATTCGTTACGAGAATCTTTCTCTTTTCCTTGTTGACTCCATCCTCAGGAGCAACAATGTCCAATTTAAGCCATCGTTCAGTGTCATCCTTGAGCCATGTGGGACCTTCCCACCACTTTCTACCAGAAACTTTGCGCTCATGCCTCTGGATAGTAGGTCAGCAGGGTTTAAAACCCTGGAACATGATGCCAATCCTTCGGGTTACTGAACTTGTGTATTTCCTCTCAACGATTTCCTACGAATACACTCCAGTTTCCTTTCGTCTTGATCCAGGTGAGCACCACTGTAGAGTCACTCCAAAAGTATGTTTTACAGTCTTGGAAGTTTAATGCCCTTTTCACTTGTGTGCATAATCGAGTGGCTATGACCGCAGCTAACAATTCTAGGCGGGGTATAGTTATCGGTCCTAAAGGTGCAACCCTAGCTTTACCTTGGACCAACTGTAATGACACAATAGAGTCCTTTTCTGCCCTTAGGAATATACATGTAGCATATGACAACTTGCTGGCATCAGCCAACACATGAATAGTTAATCCCCTGCTATTAAATTCTCATGGTATAAGTCTTCTTGGAATCCTGCATTGTTTCAACAAAGGTAAGTGTTTCACCCAAGAATGGAATTTGTTTGTTATTTGTTGTGGTAATTCCTCGTCCCATCCACATTTTTCTCTCCAGGCTTTCAATACTAAGGTTACTACCTTCGGTAGCTTGAAGCAGAACAAGATTTAGAAGTTCTCGGACATATACTTCTGTAAGTAATTCTTCCCTGGCATACCTGGATTTCAGGTGATCTATTGCTTTTTGATAGTTCGCTCCGGACGGAGGGAAACTCAACTAGTTCCCTGGCCACGGAACCTGCAACAGTAGCCTGTAGCAGATACTGAAATTTATCTTCCGGGTCGATATCACTATCTTCGTTTATTTTCTTAAACTGTCCCCAAAAACCAATCCAGTTTTTTATATCTCCATCGAACTGTTTAAGCTGTAGGTTAGATAAACTAAAATTCCTTTTCTTCGTCGTCTCCATCTCACTCGCTAAGGCCTCACCTCCACCAACAGATAAATTCACTTTAAAATTATTTTCGAACTTAACCTTAGCTTTTAGCCACTTCTCCCGGTACGTTTCTGCTGTGTCGAATTCCTTGGCGTCGTGGTCTTCTGTCGGTTCTTCAACACCCCTAAGTGCTTGAAATTTTTCATCCAAAGATAACATCCGCATTGCCTTATCTTCTAAAATACGGAAGTATGTCGACATTTCTTTCGCATCTACGACTGCTTCCGACATTTTTGATTGAAACTCGCCATGTGCTTTCGTAAATAGTCTACGTATTTGTGATCTTTCCTTACTATACTGTTTAAGCTCCTCCATCTTAACTATGTCCTGTCGCAGTCGCCAGAAAATGTTCCGTTATAATAAATTTGGAGCTTAATCTATAAGGAAAATAATTTATTGTACAGGAATATTTCCTAACACCATTAATGACAAAAAGAACTTCGAATAGAACAAAAAAACACACGCCTTGCGCACTTCATGACTGTCATCCTTTTCATAAACAAAACTTAAGGGAGGGCTGTCATGATACCAACCAGTACAAACACGTAACAGGATAGAAATCAAAATTCTCTTAACACCTGTCCTGAATTCTGATCATGAAGAGATCCCTTAGCCTGCAATCTCTTTCCCCTTAGAACATTAGACCACCTGTCTTCTACAATTCCCCACTTTCCTTCCCATTCCTCTTTCACACCTACTGTAACCTGTACATTGCTTGAGGGAGGCCCACCTTCCTTCCTGTCTTCTGTGAGAATCCTAATTATCTCCCTCAAACTCACCAACTCCTCCTCATACCCCTCAATGCCTCGCCACACCCACAGTTCTTTCACTTGCACTCCTTAGCCATTTTTACGGAAAAAAAAGAAAGAAAAGAAAAATAAAACTTATGTGCAAGAAAAGAACGGAACGAAATATTGTCCGGGATAGTACTCAATGATCACACGACAATAAGGTAATTAATATACTACTACACTACAACGAAGAGAGCAGTGGTGCTCTAGTTAAAATTGTAATCGGGAAGCTTCAAGCTTAGTCGTGTACTACAGGCCGGGGCGCCCTGTAACTTCTGAACGGGGCCTCGTCCTGGACAGAATGCGGCGCCCTCGCCGAGGAGGCAGGATCATCTCGACAACCATGGCCGTCGAGAGCTTCCTACCAGGAGGCCTCATCATCAGGCATCACGACCAGGAGCGGATGCGCGACGCAGAGAGGGAGCTTTCTTCTCTGTTCCAGGTCATCCGTCTACCAGGGAGGGACGGAGTGCCAGGGATGAACACCGGCGCAGTCAGGGCCGCGACGGAGACCAGGGAGACGCCGAGGAGGCTAAGGAATAGGGCGGTTAATACCGACCTAGTCCTGGCCACACAGCCGGCGACCAGCGACGCCACCACGGAGGTGGGGCATGACGCCCCCTGGCGTCGCGACTGTGCGACTTCTGTGGAGGAGGACGCCCCCTGGCGTTCTGAGGTTGCTGTCCAGGCCCAGCCTGACAGCACGTCTGTCGAGCTGCAGACCTCGATGTGCGCCCCACAGGACAGGGAACGCAGTCAAGCGTTAGCACCGACCGACGCCGCCGCCGCCAGCCAGGAGAAGGAAGAAGACGGCGACGCAGCGGAACCATCAGCTACCCTGGGGTCACCAGGCCGGGAGGAGCGTCACCAGGACGAGGCCTCTTCCCCTGCCGAGAAGACACGCCCGGGAAGAAGAAGACGACGCCGGACCACGAAGCAGAAGGCGACGCCGGCCCACCAGGAGAAGGCCGCCCAGCCGCAACCCAAGACTGCTCCCAGGACAGCAGTCAACCGAGGAGCCAATCAGGAGAGGACCTCAGCGGGAAGCGGCAGTCAGGTAAGAGTAAAACGTCCCCCTCAGCAGCTCTTGCAGTGTTTCCGCTGTCAGAGGTGGGGCCACCGTCAAGTTAGCTGTGGACTCCAAGTTAAGTGCAACCGCTGTGGTGGTGATCACCACTACACGGCCTGCGCAACACTTAAGGAGGCGCCGGTGTGCGCCAACTGCGCGGGGGGCCACCCGGCCTCCCACCGCAGTTGCCCAGTCTACAGGGCCATGGCGCGGGCAGAGAGGAGGGAGGCCCGGCGCCATGACCCACCCCATTACAGGAGGCCCCCGCCTCGGCGGGCTTGGCCTCATTCTCCGGGATCGGAGACTGGGTACGAGGTACCCCAAGGAGGTGGAGCCGTGCGACAGGCCCTAGTGGTACTTGACGCATGGCTCCGCAGCCGGCAAGGACCACGCTAGACCCAGCAGTGCCCAGACGGACTGATCCCCAGGCGATGGAATGGCGAGGAATTGGTTTATGTTTTGTGCATGTTACCTGTTCCTAACTAACACAACCTCTGGTCTTTTTCCAGCCCACATCCTTGCATGTGCTATCAAAAGATGTCAGGTTTTACATGTAGGCTCTTTCTTCTTTCTGCCTATGTGGTTTTACCCTGACCCTTCAATACCATACCTTAACACTATCCAACCAATACAAACTTTGCCGTGGTAGCGAGTCTGACTCGGAAACCGGCAGATACTCCTTGTATCACTTCCCACTCCTCCCTGCTATCTCTTTCTTCTTCTTAGAAATAATAGCATGTCGGAGGCCATGTAGATTGAGTCGCTGGTCACGCGGGGGGAGCGGGCTTCGGGGGCCCCCCCGAAAAAAAAAAAATTCAAGCTTAGGTTGTTAAACCATGTTGTAGACTTTTCTTATTGTATTTCTTGAGCTCACGAGCTAGACCTTGTACCTGATTATTTGTTATTTGCTTAGCAAAGTGTTAAGTTTGAAAAGAAAAGAAAAAAACGAGAAAAAATATATTCCAAATATTTAAAGTTTTAAATTGCTATTTAATATTTTCTCTATCCAATCATTCTTGCCCGCACCTTCTTTCACCTCTGTCCATCACGGCATCCCCGTAACAACAAAATAATAATAATAATAATAATAATAATAATAATAATAATAATAATAATAATGTTTGAGTCATCAGTCCATGGACTGGTTTGACGCAGCTCTCCATGCCACCCTATCCTGTGCCAACCTTTTCATTTCTACGTAACTATTGCATCCTACATCTGCTCTAATCTGCTTGTCATATTCATACCTTGCTCTACCCCTACCGTTCTTACCACCTACACTTCCTTCAAAAACCAACTGAACAAGTCCTGGGTGTCTTAAGATGTGTCCTATCATTCTATCTCTTCTCGTCAAATTTAGCCAAATCGATCTCCCCTCACCAATTCGATTCAGTGTCTCTTCATTCGTGATTCGATCTATCCATCTCACCTTTAGCATTCTTCTGTAACACCGCATTTCAAAGGCTGCTATTCTCTTTCTTTATGGGCTAGTTATCGTCCATGTTTCACTTCCATACAATGCCACGCTCCACACGAACGTCTTCAAAAAATCTTTCTAATTCCTATATCAATGTTTGAAGTGAGCAAATTTCTTTTCTTAAGAAAGCTCTTCCTTGCTTGTGCTAGTCTGCATTTTATGTCCTCCTTACTTCTGCCATCGTTAGTTATTTTACTACCCAAGTAACAATATTCATCCACTTCCTGTAAGACTTCATTTAATAATTTAATTTTTCCTGCATCACCTGCCTTCGTTCGACTGCACTCCATTACTTTTGCTTTGGACTTATTTATTTTCATCTTGTACTCCTTACCCAAGACTTCATCCATACCATTCAGCAGCTTCTCTAGATCTTCTGCAGTCTCAGATAAAATGACTATCATCGGCAAATCACAAGGTTTTGATTTCCTCTCCTTGGATTGTGATTCCCTTTCCAAATTCCTCTTTGATTTCCTTTACTGTCTGTTCTATGTTAACACTGAAAAGGAGAGGGGACAAACTGCAGCCTTACCTCACTCTTTTCTGGATTGCTGCTTCTTTTTCAAAGCCCTCTATTCTCATCACTGCAGACTGATTTTTATACAGATTGTAGATAATTCTTCGTTCTCGGTATCTGATCCCAATCACCTTCAGAATCGTAAATAGCTTGGTCCAATCAACATTATCGAATGCCTTTTCTAGATCTACGAATGCCATGTACGTGGGCTTGTCCTTCTTGATTCGATCCTCTAAGATCAGACGTAAAGTCAGGATTGCTTCACGTGTTCCTACATTTCTTCTGAAGCCAAATTGATCTTCTCTCAACTCAGCTTCAACTTGTTTTTCCATTCTTCTGTAAATAATACGTGTTAAAATTTTGCAGGCATGAGATACTAAACTAATGGTGCGGTAATTTTCACACCTGTCAGCACCGGATTTCTTGGAAATAGGTATAACAACATTCTGCCAAAAATCGGATGGGACTTCTCCTGTCTCATACATCTTACACACTAAATGGAATAACCTTGCCATGCTTGTTTCTCCTAAGGCAGTCAGTAATTCAGAGGGAATGTCATCAATTCCAGGTGCCTTGTTCCTATTTAGGTCACTCACAGCTCTGTCGAACTCTGACCTCAAAATTGGGTCTCTCATTTCATCAGCATCAACAGTCTCATGTTCGAGAACCAAATTATCTACATCTTTACCTTGATACAACTGTTGGATATGCTCCTGCCATCTTTCTGCTTTGTCTTCTTTCCCTATAAGTGGCTTTCCATCTGAGCTCTTAATATTCATACACCTAGATTTCCTTTCTCCAAAGGTTTCCTTGATTTTCCTGTATGCAGCATCTACCTTTCCCAGGACCATACAGCCTTCGACATCCTTGCACTTCTCCTTCAGCCATTCTTCCTTAGCTACCTTGCACTTTCTATCCACTTGATTCTTTAATCGCCCGTATTCTTTTCTGCCCTCTTCATTTCTAGCATTCTGGTATTTTCATCGTTCATCTATCAGGTCTAGTATCTCCTGAATTATCCACTGATTCTTAGTTGATCTTTTCTTCCTTCCCAACATTTCTTCAGCAGCCCTACTGACTTCATTTTTCATGACAATCCACTCTTCTATTGTATTTCCTGCACCCTTTTCATTTATTCCTTGTGCAACATGTTCCTTGAAACAATCCCTCACACTCTTTTCTTTCAACTTGTCTAGATTCCATCTTTTTGCATTCTTTCCTTCAATTTTTTCAGCTTCAGATGGCATTTCATGACCAACAAGTTGTGGTCAGAGTCCACGTCTGCTCATGGGAAAGTGTTGCAATCCAACACCTGGTTTCCGAATCTGCCTAATCATAATGAAGTCTATTTGATACCTTCCAGTGGCTCCAGGTCTCGTGCACGTATACAGCCGTCGTTTGTAGTGTTTGAACCAAGTATTGACAAGGACTAAATTATAATCAGTGCAGAATTAAACCAGCCGACTTCCTCTTTCGTTCCTTTGTCCCAAACCGAAGTCTCCTACTGTATTACCTTCTCTTCCTTGGCCTATCACTGCATTCCAGTCTCCCATCACAATTAGATTCTCGTCACCTTTTACATATTGTATTAAATCTTGTATCTCTTCATGTATTCTTTCGATTTCCTCATCGTCCGCTGAGCTAATAGGCATATAGACCTGCATTCTTGTGGTGGGCATTGGTCTGGTGTATCTTGACAATAATTGTTTCACTATGCTGGTCGTAGTAGCTTACCCGCTGCCCTATTTTCTTATTCATCATTTACCAAATCCTGCATTTCCCCTGTTTGATTTTGTGTTGATAATTCGGTAGTCGCCTGATCAAAAATCCTGTTCTTCCTGCCAACGTACCTCACTTATACCAACTACATCTAACTTTAGTCTATCCATCTCCCTTTTCAGATTCTCTAACCTACCACAACGATTCAAACTTCTAACATTCCACGCTCCGACTCTCAGTCAGTCAGTCAGTCAGTAACCATCTTCCTGATGATCGCTCCCTCTCGTGTAGTCTCCACTCGGAGATAGCACTCTAACCTCTAATAATAATAATAATAATAATAATAATAATAATAATAATAATAATAATAATAAATTAACTACTTTTTAAGGTTTTCGGAGACGCCGAGGTGGCGGAATGTTGTCCCACGGTAATTTCCCTTCTTGTCATTAAACCTACCGACACGAGGTTTATTTATCCACTGGGGGAGGGGGTAGATTGGATCCGCGGTATCCCCTGCCTGTCGTATGAGGTGACAAAGGGGAACCTCAGGGACTCTGAACTTGGGAGCGTGAGTTTGCGACCACGGGTCTCCTAGCACTTACTAGTGCCAGTCTCCTCACTTTAATCTTCACCATCCTATCCGACCTACTTAGATCGACTCTTGTTCTCTTCCGATCAGGGTTGCCAGACGTACCGAATTTTACGGGACAGTACCGCATTTGTGTTAAACATCCCGCAACCCTATCCGGGACGGCAATATTGTCCCGCAGTTTGAACCTGTGATTAATACCAAGGGATTTATTTCCTTCGAAGAGGATGAATTTCGTCACTCCTTGATTTCTTTTTTTTTTTCTTTCGTGCGAATTCGTTGATTAATTTTGTTGTCTATTCTTGGCATGTCCAGCCTGGCGAATACGGCGCGTAATAGCGGACAGCTATCTGAGGTAGTCTGGATTCACCGCGTGTACGTGTGAATTTGTCGTGTGTTCTGAGGATTAGAGTAGGTCTGTGCTGTTCATTTGGATAACAAAAAATTAACCGTTCTTCAGGGGAATAGAAAATATATTTAAATTGAAATAACTGGTATGAATAATGAAATAAAGTTCGTTTCTTCTTTTTCTATGTTTTACGTCGCACCGACAGACAGGTCTTACGGCGATGGTAGGATAGGGAAGGGCTAGGTGAAAAAATGGGCGTGGGGTTCGAACTCGCCATTTCCCGAATGCAAGCTTATAGCTAGGTGACCCAAGCTGCGCGGCCAAATTGCTCGGTTCTGAATGTTTCAGTCTGTGTATAAATGATAAAGCATTTACTAATTAACAGCACTATGCCAGCATTATAACAAAATCATCATTCTGAAATTAAGTATAAACTTCCTCGATCACACATCTGTTCCGTATTTTTATTTTAGGTATCTGGCAACCCTACTTCCGATCCAGACCGCTTGGGTTTGCTAGGGTTGGAGTGTCACTTTCACGCCCTGCCCAATTTTACTTTGTCTTCAAAACTATCACCTCCACCACCTCAATAGCTATCGTGTGAATGAATTTTTTCCGCTTTTTAGGCTGCCTGCGTACTGATTTCGATGTTCAGTTTTACTCTTCCACATGGCTGAAGAAGGGGTCTCCATTAGGCAAACCATGGCAGAGTTTTAATTAATATAGTCATGTAAAAATCAAACGCGTCGCTAGACACCTTTTACATGCAGACATCGTACGACATGTAGGGAAATTTACTGGTTTACGTACCACAACTGGTTCGTGACTTTCGCCCACACTACGAGCAATTGCACAGCACGAAGTTGGTGTCCATTTGTCAGTCTCTCTTTCGTATTGTAAATCTGAGTAACAGTTGCGGGCAGCAGCATAGTTCCAGTTGGGAAGTCCTTTAGTGTCATACAAAGCCTACGAAATCAACGCCTAAACACATATTTAATGAAAAATGGTAAAGATTTTTTTCTCCGTTCCCCACCCCCCAAAAAAAGAAAAACACACTCCCTTTGCCGTTTATGCTCAAAAGTGCAAATGTGATTCCACAAAGGCATTGTTAAACCATGAAAAACACAGGAACATTTTTCAGTTGCTTAGCACATGAAATGAATGAAATCAATCAATCAATCCATCAATCAATCCTGATCTGCTTTTAGGGCAGTCGCCCAGGTGGTAGATACCCTATGTGTTGCTTTCCTAGCCTTTTCTTAAATGATTTCATAGAAATTGGAAATTTACTGAACATCTCCCTTGGTAAGTTACTCCAATCTCTAACTCCCCGTCCTATAAATGAATATTTGCCCCAATTTGTTCTCTTGAATTCAAACTTTATCATCATATTGTGATCTTTCCTACTTTTAAAGACGCCACTCAAACTTATTCTTCTACTAATGTCATTCCACACCGTCTCTCCGCTGACAGCTCGGAACATACCACTTAGTCGAGCATCTCGTCTTTTTTCTCTCCCAATTCTTCCCAGCCCAAACTTTGCAACATTTTTGTAA
Source organism: Anabrus simplex (assembly GCF_040414725.1). Taxonomy (NCBI): domain Eukaryota; kingdom Metazoa; phylum Arthropoda; class Insecta; order Orthoptera; family Tettigoniidae; genus Anabrus; species Anabrus simplex. The sequence continues at coordinate 240,657,210 of NC_090269.1, forward strand.
CGCTACTCTTTTGTCGGAAATCACCCAGAACAAATCGAGCTGCTTTTCTTTGGATTTTTTCCAGTTCTTGAATCAAGTAATCCTGGTGAGGGTCCCATACACTGAAACCATACTCTGGTTGGGGTCTTACCAGAGACTTGCATGCCCTCTCCTTTACATCCTTACTACAACCTCTAAACACCCTCATAACCATGTGCAGAGATCTGTAACTTATTTACAATCCCATTTATGTGATTAGCCCAATGAAGATCTTTCCTTATATTAACACCTAGATACTTACAATGATCCCCAAAAGGAACTTCCACCCCATCAACGCAGTAATTAAAACTGAGAGGATTTTTTCTATTTGTGAAACTCACAAGCTGACTTTTAACCCTATTTATCAAAATACCATTGCCTGCTGTCCATTTCACAACATTATCGAGGTCACGTTGCAGTTGCTCACAATCTTGTTATTCTGTATAGAGTAATAAATAAGTTACATCATCTGCAAAAAGCCTTACCTCTGATTCCATTTCTTTACTCATATCATTATATAAATATATAAGAAAACAAAGGTCCAATAAAACTGCCCTGAGGAATTCCCCTCTTTATTATTACATGGTCAGATAAAGCTTCGCTTACTCTAATTCTCTGAGATCTATTTTCTAGAAATATAGCAACCCATTCAGTCACTCTTTTGTCTAGTCCAACTGCACTCATTTTTGCCAGTAGTCTCCCGTGATCCACCTTATCAAATGCTTTAGACAGGCCTATGGCAATACAGTCCATTTGACCTCCTGAATTCAATATATCTGTTATATCTTTCTGAAGATTATTTGCAGCTAAAATGTTGGCTGTTTGCTTCCAGTTAATCGTGACCTTCAAAATATAACTGCATTAAGTCAAAATACAGATCCAGTTTGACGAACATCTGTCGGCGCAGATCAAAATAGGTTTCACTGAAACATCCGAAGTTTAGTGAAATAATTGTAAATATAAGAGAAATGCAATTATATTTGTACCGGGCGGTACACCTCCACACCGCTAATTTAAAATGTGCGCCTGTTGAAACTCCTCTGCTGGAGGAAGTCTGAACTTTATGGACAGTATTAATTTTCAAGTTTCTCAGAAGATGTCTCTACCTGGAAATTTTGGAGTTTTTGAACTGTGTCATTTTCGACGTATTTTTGTTTTGCTTGTGGTAAGAAGTGTGAACCTTCTCTTCTAGAGGACACTACTGAAGATCAACAATAGTGCACCCTAGTGCGGAGTGAAAGAAATATTTTTTTTTGGAGAAGTTCTTATTTCAAAAGTTTGTTTCTTGTTAAATTTCTTTCTGTTATTGTTTAAGTTGGCTGTATACCCCTCTTTTTCCCCTTGTTTTAGATTTATCCAATCCCGAATTTCTTTTAGTAATTTCCGACCAATCTGATGTATCTTCCCCCAACTTGGATATGTTTCTGTACCCTAGCCAATAAAGTGATTGTGGGCGGGTGTTCTCTTCCCTAAAACGCCTAGAACCTTCCGCGAGAGTATTTAAACTGCTGATTTTTGGGTCTCCGGGCCACTTCTGTTCCATCTTTCAGTGTGTAAAGTACATAGCAGGGGGCGGGAAGCGCCTCTTTCTTCTCCAGCTGTTCAACACCAGGTAATGGCCTCTTAATAACTTCTTTTCTTGCTAGGTTGGCAGTTTAACTCTCGGAGCGGGTTCGAAGCGTTTCCACCATGTAACCTTTTCCTAAAATGTAACCAATCTTTTCATCTATTCTCTTTTAAAGCTGCATATTGGGATAGAGAGTGCTAACCCTCTCGAGCTCCCATTCACATTGTTTTGAGGTGAACTTATTTTCTCAACCTATTCTTCGTTAACGTAAAACAAATTGCTCTTTTCTACAGTCACCTCTGTAGTATGGGATTAGCCCTTGCATTAGTGGCCTAGAGCCAAATTAGGTTTTAAAAAACAAGTGTATTAGGAGTGCAGATCGCCTCCTCTCAAATTGTTATTTTAGAGGTCATGTAATTGCCCCCTTTCATTTAATAGACCTCAGTAGGTTGGGTATTTTACCCCTGTGTCTATGTCCAGTGAGGACAACTCGAAGGTGGAGTTTGGTGTGGCCTTTGAGAGGCTTAAAGTTGAGAGCGTGTGGCTCTTTTGAAAATTGAGTGTTGCATGCCTCGTGGAGGCTTTTCAGTGTAATTTGGAGCAAGGACTCCTAGGCATGAATGGGGTTTTCTGCCCCTCTGTTGAAACTTGTGTTTGGGGTAAAACTGAGCTGATTGCCCAAGCATTGTGAAGTCAGGGCGCGAAGCCCAAATCCTGTAAATATTGTAACTACCCTTTGGACTTGCTACTTTGTACCTGCCATGCTTGTTATTTCTTTGTTTTTGAAAAGAAAATATAACCTTGTTAAATTTTACATTAACTTTGATTCCGTAGTTTGAGACCCGTTCACGCCCGCACCTTCTTTCACCTCTACCTACCACTAAAACACGGTAACAATATTAAAAGTAAAATATTGTAATTTTTAATGTGCTTCCTGGGTCTGAACTACATATAAACCATAATCAGTACAGTGGGTAAGAAGTATTCATAAATGTATGGTTTCAAACGGTAATTACCGGTAAGCGATTTATAGTAACACTACGGATGCACTACAGTTGACGTAATTGTGAAATACGGTGGGTATACGCACTTTATTCCTTTATGTATAACAAAGTATTGTTTAACGGCACACAAAAAGTTTTCATACAATTAGATCGTAGTCATGTATGGTACGTAAACGCCGCCGACTGGCGGCTGAAAACAAATCATTCATCGTGTATCGAGTAAACAGTGAGTATTAGTGGAACTAATAGTGGACAGGAATGGAATGTCGATGGGGTTATTTGAAGACTGTTGTGAAGGAAAAAATAGTTTCCTTATGGTAAGAGGGACATCCGTTACCGAATTATTACTAAGAAACTGAAAAACTCGCATGCTGCAGTCCAATATGTTGTGAACAAATACAAACGAACAAGATCTACGGCGAATATGCGGAGGTTTGGAAGTCCTAGATTTCTTACGGACCGAGAGTCGCGATATGTAGTACAACAAGCGCTCAAAAACGCGATCGTGATCAGCCGAATGCTCGCTGAAAACATTGCAATAGCAACAGGCAAGGAAGTAAAATCTCGAACCATAAATAGATACATTCACGAAGCTGGCTTAAAAGGCAGAGTGACAAGAACCATTCATTCGCCAGCGCAATAGAGCGAAAAAACTGGAGTTTGCTCGCGCATATCTCAACAAACCCATGGATTATTGGATGATAGCAAGTTCAACCTTTTTGGATCTGATGGAGGAAGGTATGTGTGGCGTAAACCGACTCAAGAATTTGACCCTAAGGACAGTGTACCAACCGTCAAGAATTGCAGGGGTCATGTCATGGTGTGAGGATGCATGAGATATACTGGTGTGGGAGAACTGGTTGTTGTTGATGATATGACTGCCACAGCATAATATGTGAACATACTCCGTGATAATTTGCTGGCCAGCGCTGTGAAATTAAATCTTGAGGATTCGTTTGTTTTTCTATAAGACAACAATCCGAAGCATGTGTTCGCATAACAAAAGAATGACTGCTGTATAATGTTCGCGAGCAACTTTCAACGTTTCCGCAGTCCCCAGCCCGCAATCCCTTAACAAAACCTGTGGGCATTATTGGAACGGAGAATGAAGAATCTGAAATGCTCGTCAAAAGAAGACTTCATAGATCATCTGAAGAACGAATGGTCAAAAATTGATGGTGAATCCACATCAAACCTTGTAAGCTCCGTGTCACGAATGTTTCAAGCAGTTATAGATGCCCAGTGAAAGCATACGAAGTTCCGATTCCCAATTTTTTTTTTTTTTTTTTTTTTTTTTTGCTTGTTGCTTTACGTCGCACCGACACATATGTCTTATGGCGACGATGGGACAGGAAAGGCCTAGGAATGGGAAGGAAGCGGCCGTGGCCTTAAGGTACAGCCCCAGCATTTGCCTGGTGTAAAAATGGGAAACCACGGAAAACCATCTTCTGGGCTGCCGACAGAGGGATTCGAACCCACTATCTTCCGAATGCGAGCTCACAGCTGCGCGCTCCTAACCTCATAACCAACTCGCCCGGTTGTGTGTGTTTCAGTATAGTGTTTCAACATGTATAAAATTAATGCAGTGAGCTCGCAGTTGCGATCAACAGTATTCTGTAAGAAGGAAGTCAGCTCCCAGACGAAACTATCTTTACATCGGTCTGTTTTCAGACCAACTTTGCTTTATGGGAGCGAAAGCTGGGTTGACTCAAGATATCTTATTCATAAGTTAGAAGTAACAAACATGAACGTAGCGAGAATGATTGCTGGTGCAAACTGGTGGGAACAATGGCAGGAGAGTATTCGGAATGAGGAGATAAAGGCTAATTTAGGTTTGAACTCGATGGATGAAGCTGTACGCACAAACCGGATTCGGTCGTGGGGGTCATGTGAGGCGAATGGAGGAGAGTAGGTTCCTAGAAGAATAATGGACTCTTATGGAGGATACGAGATGTAGAGGTAAACCAAGACGACGATGGTTAGACTCGGTTTCCAACGATTTAAGGATAAGAGGTATAGAACTAAATGAGGTCACAGCACTAGTTGCAAATAGAGGATTGTGGCGACGTTTAGTAAATTCACACAGGCTTGCAGACTGAGCGCTGAAAGGCATAAACGTCTATAATGATTATGTATATATGTATAAAATTATATTCGTTTCGTTTTTTTTTAAAGGCTACATAATTTCTATCCATAGTGGTTCTTCACACTTCATTAAGAAATATAATTTATGCACTAGGGCATGAAGTATTTGTGTTTTCATTCAACATGTGTGACAAGCCGCACATGCAGTGCATGCATACTTATTTTACCCGCTGTATTTGTCTAAGAATCAGCAACTGCACTCATTGTCCGTTTGTGTTTCCATCTATCGGTTCGTTGTTGCTTGTCAAGTGGTTCGGGGTTTGCCCAGAAATTTGGAAAAAGTGTAAAGTATATGAATACATTGTTTTAACACTCCATATTCATAGTGTTTCATAGGCATATTTCTTTAATGTAAGCAGTATTATTTTGCGAACGAACAGGTGTACTGTAACATGCGATAGAATGGACATCAACGAGATTAGTTCGGAGTGTCGAGATACGGCAGCTGAAATCTGAATGTTAGGTGGGTTCATCTTCGTCGTTTCTATACATTATTACAGAGGGTGGCCAAATTATTAGACTCAATGTGAAAAAAGTGAATAAGTACAGTTCCACAATAAAATAATCTTCGTTAAACACACTTGATGCTAATATTATTCACTTAACAATATCTTGGGTATACAGTATTTAGAAGGAATTTTTATGTCATTTGGTTTGTTGTGGTAGCACTGCAGTCAGCTGGTGCTTCATCTTGTGGATAACGAAAATCAGCCTCTTTAGCGTGAAGTATTTTATCGTAAATATTAAATGAATTAGTATGTTTTGGGAAGTTAAATGATTCTATTAATTCAGAGAATGATTCTCTTCTGTGTTTTATATACAGGAAACACTAAACAGACATTGTATTTTCAGATTTTATTGTGAAGTTGTGTCACGAATCAAAAGTGAGGTTATGGGTAAAGCAAGCGATTTATCTCCTCGGAAAACAGCAGTTGCACGTGTTCTTTTACAAGAAAAGACTTACTCGCAGAGGACCATAGCACAAAAACTGAATACATCCCTAAAATCTTTTAGCAGAATCAAAAGACAGTGCGGTAAAGGGCAAGAATACCAACGGTATCGTAGTGGGAAATGTGGACGTAAACTAAAAATTAGTGACAGAGGCGTGAGAAAACTTAAAAATCTTGTCCTGCAAAACAGGAAATCAACTCATAAGGAACTCTCCCTCAAGATGCATGAGCATGGAGTGGATATGTCGCCAAGAACAGTGCAAATAACACACTGTAGGGAAGGATTTAGAACCTGTCGACCTCGGAAAAAAGCCAAGATCACACCTTCAATGGCTGTGAAGCGGCGTTAAGTGGGCTAGAGGTCACAAACACAAGACCCCATTAGATTGGCAAAAGGTAAATCATTTTATTATTTCTACAATAAATAGACATCAAAAGTTCATTTAGAAGGATTAATTACTGAGGAAGCCCCCTAGAATAAAATGTCTCAGAATTTTAGGAAGTTCATTTTATTGTTATGAATGGAACTGTGAGTGTCAGTTATAAGCTGAATGTTACAAAGGGGTCTATTGTTCTTCCAGGTGATCTTTACAGATGAATCCATCTTCTCTATTTGCGATGAATCCTCCCAATACGGTACATCAGAAGAAGATCGAACGAGGAATTCAACATCGATTGTGTTGAACAAAGTGTTAAACACCCAACCAGTGTGATGGTTTGGGGAATGATGTCAGTGTGGAGCCCTGGAGAGATTTGTATTTTAGAGGGAAGTATGAATTAGTATCAGTACCTTAGGGTACTGAAAGAAGCACTTCTACCAAAAGCAAATGGCTTGTTTCCAAATGGGGAATTTGTCATTATGCAGGATGGAGCTTCCTGTCACACGACAAAGTCAGTGTTGAATTATTTGGCTGAGGAGGAGGTTAGTGTTCTCCCCTGGCCAGGGAACTCGCCAGATCTTAATCCTATTGAAAATCTCTGGGCTATAATTAAGATGAAACTAAAGAAGAGTAACATCACTACCAAGCAAGCCTTAATGGAGAGACTTACCGAGCTCTGGCATCACGACCCAGAAATAAGAACAAACTGTGTAAATTTGGCAACTAGTATGCCTCAAAGACAGTCTTATCAAACACGAAGAAATTCATACCAATTACTATCATTGTGTAGGATTAATTATGTAATTTTATGTAAATAAGGACTGGTGAGTTGCAAAATTGACGTTGAGTCTAATAATTTGGCCTCGTTCTTACATTACATTATATTATAGCCAAGATGAATCTGAATGTATTTTGCAGCACAGACTGTTTTAATGCAGCTCTGTCTACAACTTGCTTTATACAAGAGTCAACTATCGCTCTGTATATTCTTAACTATATGACCAGTTAAACATTAAGAGGTCCCTTGGACGTAGTCACATCGACTCTACCAGTGTACGTCTATAGCTCGAGACGATTGCTCGAGACAGTGAGTAGTCTTCATCCGAAAAAGTATATTCTCTTTCTTAAAATGTTAATTCCAACTTTCGAATAACTTGGAAAAAATATGTTGTATATTTCACCTAAGATTGTCTTATTAGTTCGCTCGTCAAGTTTTTCGAAAGGCAGTGGGCGGACCGGTACTTCAGAAGATGTTAGTACCTGCCGGTGGCTACAATTAGCCTACGCCGTGGCCTCCACGGTATGCGCTATCCAGCGTCTTGGTAGGTGTGCTAGGTACCAACTGATGAGCCTAGCCTAGCACACGGGGGCGAAACGCTTACAACCAGGAATGAGTTAGCTGGAAAATTTATATTGGTATTAACGTCAAGATTTGCCAAATTAGAAGACTACAGTTCGAGATATGGACGGTATCACGGAGAAGAACAACCTAAGACTATCTACGAGTAAAGATGCCGTAATGGAGGTCTAGAAACCCCAGGTGTACCCTTGAGATGACAGCAAACCACACGCAGTATCGATAAGTACATTTTTAAATATACTACGGTAAAGCATGAAATCTACTCGTTTACATAACGACATATTTGTAAATAGCAGTTTGATTTAATGTAATTAATAATATTAAATATAGGGAACACTATACGCGTGTGACTGGGAAAGATTATTTTATTAATTTAACTAGCAAATATACCCGTGCTTCGCTACGGTATTCTACATTGTATACGGATATCCAAGTAAATTACTGTACGTGAAGTGAATAAGATTTTTAAATTGCATGTCCCTTGGCATTATTCAAGAAATAGCATAGGGTGGTCCGCATACGTTGTTTCGAATGTAAAGTGCGAGTTGCCGAGTTGTGATGATAACGACAAGTCCACTTGTCTACTGTAATTCACTATGCGTAACGTCAGTCACATTTTGATGAGTAAATTAGTTTATAATCGGGGGCACACTTGCAAGGAGGTACCTTTGCCTAATGACGAAGAATAAGGTAGAGGAGTTTTGAAAAGAAATGCACGCTCCCTTGCCTTCTGCTAGTCACATCGAGAAGGGAATTACTCATTACAATGGTACACAGGAGTTGGAGGAGGACCACATTCCTACTGTCAGTTAAAGTCGATGTGGGGGTACTGATGACAACAGCAGACGCCCTCCTGCTGACAGTCACTATTGATTTGTAAAGTATTAATTACAACGGCAGACACACCCCTTCTAGATCGCTACAAATCGACTTCAATGAATAAATATAGATCGACATACAGAAGTATATGCATGTTCACCTTCATTTACAGAATAACTGCTGCTAAACAGTGCATCATATCGAAAAACAGATTTACGATAAGACGCCTCTGGCCTAATTTAGCAATCTAAATGGCCGGTCCTATGATATTTCATTGTATCTCATCTATTTTGAATAGGGTGAAATTTGTGTAAGGTTTTCACACAGTGAATTACTTTTCAGATACTTATGTGACAGCTTCAAACATAGAATTTGGCTCACATATGGCTACTGGGTGGGCCAATATTCGTGTAGAATTTGATTATCCATCAAATTATACGTGTACAAAGTGCATAAGCTAGGTAAATCCAGAAATAGAGCCACATTTAACGTATAAGGGACAGAGATACGACAAAAGTGATAGAACCAAAGTTGTAGATCACTCTAAATTGAACTGAGATAGTGCAATCCGTTTTGTGATACGACTTACCGTTCAGCCACCAAATATCTCGAAAGGAAGGTCTGCACCGTCATTAAAATTGCCCCCACATTTCGATATTTTTCTGGGGTAAAAAATACAAAATTTAAACATGATGTAAATTTTCCGTCGGTTACAGGCTAAAAGCTATAATTTTTTCCAAATTTCAATTTTCTAACTCGTCTGGCAGATTTTGCCTTCATCTTGATATGGGGAGGGGGTTAAAAATTAGGACTTTCAGGAAACCATTAAGACCATGAAACCTATAGGTTATCGTTCTGGATAAATATAACTGACTGCGTTCTTATGCAGATTTGAACCTCCCAGCGTGTCCCCCCTGAGAGGATTTTGAGAATTTTCGATTTTTCTAAGGATTCTGAAATCATCTTGTCTGGTACAAAGTTTTAAGTTTCTAAGATGCCTGAAATTGTCTCATTAATTCACGTCTGTTTTCACTTTTATGCCTTAATTTATCTAATATATATAGTACGGTATATATAGATCGCCCGAAACTGACTTATATTTGTTAATATGGATTATATTTCACCAGCTTCCCTAGTGGTCTAGAGGCGCCATACACCCACAGTATATTTTCCAGGTAGTAATTCATACCTGTAAGTCGTACTGGAACATACACACGTCCATTATCTCGGTCATTTTGGACAATTTATTTTTTCACGCTTTCTTACCCAGTATGCCAAAGGGGGCTAAAGTTGGACTTTAGAAAGTGCGGAATGTTACTATTCTTCTCACCGACCCTCTCTGTGGATCCGTGGTAGAGTGTCGGCCTCCGGATCCCAAGATAGCGGGTTCAAACCCGGCAGAGGTAGTCGGATTTTTGAAGGGCGGAAAAAAGTCCAGTCGACACTCCATGTCGTACGATGTCGGCATGTAAAAGATCTCTGGTGATACATTTGGTATTTACCCGACAAAATTAATTAAATCTCAGCCATAGACGCCCAAGAGAGATCCGGTTTACTCTAGGTCCGCTAGATGGCAGACAGAGTAAACCGGAACGTCGAAATTGACGAGCAGACAGCCAGATGGCGTCAATTCGAAATGTCTGCAAACGGTAGCTGAGGCCATACGATTATTATTATTACCGACCCGGAAAACCATGGTTTCGACACTATTTTTATTATTTTTATATCTTACTCCCCCTCTCCTACCCTAAAGGGGGCTAAACTTCGAGCTTTAAAAACTCGGGAGGGGTACTATTCATCTCAGCGACTCCGACAACTGTGGATTCAACCCTATTTTCGATTTTTTATATCTCAATCCTCCGCGCCCCCCACCACAAAGGAGGATGAACTTGGACATGTTAAATATGCGGAGTCACACTAGTTATCTCAGCGACCCCGACAACTATGGAATCGACCCTATTTTTGATTATTTTTATATATCACTCTCCCATCGCCTCCCACCCCGAAGGGGCTGAACTTGGACATTGAAAAGTTCCGGAGTGTCACTATTCATTTCAGCGAGCCCGAAAAGTATGGATTCGACATTACTTCCGATGATTTTTATATCTCACCCCTCTCGCCCCGCCCCCCGCCCCTAAGGGTTCCTAGGCCGTCTTACCCCCACGTGGTTTGTCTCCTGACACTAAAATTCCGGAGTGTACAATTCACCTCGGCGACCCCGAAAACTATGTATTCGACACTACTTTTGATTAAATTTATATATCACTCCCCCGCGCTCCCACCTCAACGTGGGCTGAACTTGGACTTTAAAAAAATCATTCATCTCAGCGACCCCGAAAAGTATGGATTCGACACTATTTTCGTTAATTTTGATATCTGACCTCCACTCCCCCGCCCCTATGGGTGTTCGGGATGTCTTACCCCCCACGCGGTTTGTCTCCTGATACTAAGTCATAAGTGTACCATGTTTGGTTGAAACTGCTCCAGTGATTTAGGAAGGGATGTGTCATTTATACAAACACACACCCACGCACACACATACATACATTTTATATATAGTAAGAAGATAAGATTTATGTAAATTTTTTCGATTATTCTTATCTCACCCCCTTCGTCCCCACTTGCACTTTTAAAAAATCCGGAGTATTACTATTCATCTCCGAGACCCTGAAATCTATGTATTCGACACTGCTTTTAATTATTTCTATATCTCACCCCCCCTTCGCTCCCCACCTAAAAGGGGGCTGAACTTGGACTTTAAAAAATTCTGGAGTATTACTTTTCAACTCAGCGACCCCGAAAACTATGAATTCGACACTATTTTCGATTATTTTTATACCTAACCCCCCTGACCTCCTCCCTTAAGGGCGCTAGGGATGGCTTACCCTCACAGTACTCGTCTTCCGATAGTAAGTAATACGTGTACCAAGTTTCGTTGAAATTGCTCCAGTGTTTTAGGAGATGTCATTTACACACACACACACGTTTATATATAGCAAGATTAGGATTTCTTCTGTGATTTAAGGATAATCACTTGTATTTCAGCGGGCTTATTTGCATGAATTAGTATATAAGGTCCAATAAAAATTTAGGTGCGTGTGAAGCATATATTTTAAGGGAGAATTGCACTTCAGTTAAATTTATAATTTCTTCCTAATGTTACTAACTGGTATGGATTTTCATAATAATTTGAATATAGATTATGTATTCGCTTCACATGTTAATGCATGTATTTTATGAATCTCATAATAATCAAGAATATGATCATTGAAGATGTTCAAGCCCGAGGTGCAACTTGTGAATTATATAGATACGCGAGCGAGATGGAATTAGTTAAATGACCTGTGAGAATAGAATCTTCTATATAAATGAATAATGTGGGTTTGAGATGCAGTAGCGAGACAATGGGGAAGACGAGACTTGTGAAATGTTTGAGATGACAAAATGACAAAGAATTAGAATAATGATAGCTATCGCGACGTATTGAATTAGGCTGCATATGGCCGGAATAATAAGAAATAACAATTGTTGGCCCTTAAATTAATGTGTACTTAGAAACGAGCCAAAATGAGAAGAAAGAAGGAAAGAAAATAGTGTCTTTGTGGCCGCAAGGTACCACAACAAGAGAGATATTTATGATGAAAGGGATTTGTCTGGTCTCATGTGCGGACGGAGTTGTCTCTAAAAGCCTTCAGAATTTTAGTCTTAGTAAGTTCCCTTCATTCACCACTGCAATATCAATCCCATGCTAATATATGAATAGCGTTGACAATTTTATGATTCTCTGAAGGACTTATTCCTCTCCATTTTTATTTATTAAATTAGCTCGTGATAGGAGTTTCAGATTGTTGCACCTTGTAAGCTGGTGAACGTGGGTTCGACCCGCGTTAGAACGATGGATTTGAGCCGATACCATATGGTTTGACTAGGCCATATCTTCAAGACGTATTGTTTGTTAATGTGTTTAATATTTCTTTGTGCGATGTATTCATGTATTTCTGTGTTTCATAAGTGTTTATAGTGATGGGTAGGAAACCAACGTTGTGTTGATCCGCATCGTATATAACAGGGTCAGATAAACCCAGAATACGTGTATGTGTTCAGTATAATACGGTATGTAATTGATGTAGTCAAATTGACCATGTGTTCGATATGCGACGATGTAATCTCGTGCGTGGAAAAAAAATACTAATTTATCTGTATAAATTCCATAACCATGATGGCCAACTAATAGTATGGCTTAATGAGATGTCATCCCATCGAGTATCATTGCTCAGCGATAAATAAACTTGCGTTCGTGTAAAATGTACATAGTATTAGTGCGCGCTAATAAGGTGATTTAAAGTATGACAAGCGATAACCAAAACAGTGTATGAACTGACATACTTTTGAGGCATACTGTATACAAATTATTTATTTTGCTATCGCTGATTCTTTTACATGTAATAATATGGCATTATCTCGTGTATTTTATCCTGTGGTTCTTTCAGTTTAATAAAATTCTTAGTAAATATTGGGAACAAAACTCTTCTCATTTAATAATATTTGTGTATTTCTCGTACATTATAGTGAATCCTACTTTCGCTATATGTAATGTAGTGCCCATTTTTCTTTTAGGAACATTCCATTACCCGTATGCTCTTGAGCTTTAGCCGTTGATGCAATGAAAGTAGGAGGATGGAACTTCAAGCCCGGGAAGTGATTTCCGAAGGTTCTCATCCAGGAACTCTATTTCTATATTCATTTGTGAAGCCGAATTATTTAATTGATGCCCTGATATGCCCGGGAGGGGTACAATATGGAGTTTTCTCTATCGATTACCTAGTTTAGAAATGGCCAGCCAGTGAGTAAATCTCCTTGTCTGTTCAACGAATGAACGCATTATCTTTCTTTCTTTCTTTCTTTCTTTCTTTCTTTCTTTCTTTCTGTTGCTCAACTGGTGGTGCTTTGACGTGATTTGGTTTCAGTGGTTTTACTCTGCATCACCTGTGAGCCGTATTAGGGGCAAGCGATTATAATACGATAATAAGCAGTGATGAAGCAAAAACACCATCGAAAAGGAAAATGAAGTACATGTGTACATATCTTTCGAAATGGGAAAGAGTATATTCCTGGATTGGACCTGCACAGTCTAATGCTTATAAAGTGAAAACGCGAGTTTAGCATCGCACATGGCGGTAAGAAAGACTGACTGTACAGCACATGAACACTGGAGGTAATAAATCAGTATTATTTATTCTGATGATGCTTGTTTAATAGGGCCTAACATCGAGGTCATCGGCCCCTAATGGTACGAAATGTAATGACAAATTAAAAGTTCAAAATCATCCACTGACCAAAATAAAAAAAATGTCATGAAGAATGAAGGGATGGATATGAATTTAAAACTATCAGTGGATCCGACCCAAAAACTATCAAAGTAGTATTACTGACCAAGGGACCACTTCCAAAGCACAATCCTGAATCGATGAAACTTGTGGTCCAAAGGGGTCGAAAATCAAGACAACGGCCCCTCATAATGGTACTTATCGCTAGTAAAGTAGAACCATGGTATTTGTCATGTTGAGGTACTAATCAAAAGTAGCCTAGACTCACTGTATTCCACACATGATGGTACAATTCACTAGTATTGTACGTCGCACAGGTAACGCAGACCTATGGTGTTTCTTACATAACGGCGCCACTCATAGGCAATGCAAACCGATGGTGTTCCTCACCTACGTGTACTAATCACGGATGCCGGTATTTTCATGAAGTGGGTACTAATTACAGGCAACGCAGACCCACGGTGTCTCTCATATAGTGGTACTAATCACAGGCAACGCCCAGACCCGTGGTGCTTCTCATAATGATACTAATCGCGAGTACTGGAAACCCACTGTGAACCACTCTGCTACTACTAATCACAAACCTCTGGTGTACCTCATATAGCGATACTAATTCGCAAGTAAAGGCGACCCAGGGTGTTCCCCGCGATATGGTACTAATCAAAAGTAGTTTCATGGTTTTAAGGCAATCATCCCTTGGTCGCCCCTTTTAGTCGCCTACGACAAACAGGGGATACCGTGGATGTTCTTTTGTATACTTCAACGGTAAAGAAATAAAGGTTTAGTTTGTAATATACCTGGGTGTGAGGTGGTGGTTTGTGAAGCATGGCATACGTTCAAATACATATTCTCCTATGTTTTTAACTGTGTAATTGCTGAGGCTCATATTAGTTTCTTTGTGAATATTGGAAAAGTTTTCATTCAAAGAGCAAAATATTTGGGGAATACTGTAGTATTATGGAATCTCATAAAGCATTACAGTTAATTATTAGTAAAGTTGGACAGAGACTTAAAGATACTTCCGTAGTGCTACTCACAAATTGTTAGCTACTGTTCTCAGCTCCAGTTTGAAATCAACACGTGAAAGCAATTTCCTTGAAATTTATGATTCTTTGTATTATTACCTGCTTAACAAGTTTGACGATTACCGAGCTCGATAGCTGCAGTCGCTTAAGTGCGGCCAGTATCCAGTATTCGGGAGATAGTAGGTTCGAACCCCACTGTCGGCAGCCCTGAAGACGGTTTTCCGTGGTTTCCCCATTTTCACACCAGGCAAATGCTGGGGCTGTACCTTACTTAAGGCCACGGCCGATTTCTTCCCACTCCTAGCACTTCCCTGACCCATCGTCGCCATAAGACCTATATGTGTCGGTGCGACGTAACGCAAAAAAAAAAAAAGATGATTTAAAGTGTTTAATACCACTATGTCTTAAAAGAGAATTAACATTCAATGACATACATGACGTTGTGGAGTGTATCCAACTGAATTATGTGAATGCGGATGATTTGTGTGAGGCATTTTGTAGTTTAAAGAATGCAAATAACATGTGCTGGGTCTTTATTGCCTGAAGCAAAATCCGTTGCAAATTATGTTTACGCCTTCTTAAAGTATGAATTAAAGTTCTTAATTTATTTTACAAACACTGCATTGATTCTCTCCTTTTGCGAATTGTTGCCGTGTTCTAAATCTCCCTTATTTTTGGTCAAGAATATTGAAATCTAACTATTTTTGACGAAAATTAGGGAGTCACCCTACCTCCATCTCACAGTCAGATAGCTCCACAATGGTAATCACGTAGGCTGAGTGGACCTCGATCATACCTCAGGTTCAGGTAAAAATTCCTGACCTGATCGGGAATCGAAGCTGGAACCTCCCGATAAGAGGCAGACACGCTATCTTTACAGCTATGTGTAGTAGCTGTCACCATGTAGGCGTACCAGCAGGGTTACTGCATTATAATACAAGAATCCTCAAAAAATGTCCACCATGAGCGCCTGAACACCCCTGTTTGTCGGACACATTCAAACACTCCACACATTGCACGTATTCGATGGCAATCCTGTTCTACAAAAAAACCACACACACACACACACACACACACACACACACACACACACACAC
The DNA here is from genome assembly GCF_040414725.1 of Anabrus simplex. Taxonomy (NCBI): domain Eukaryota; kingdom Metazoa; phylum Arthropoda; class Insecta; order Orthoptera; family Tettigoniidae; genus Anabrus; species Anabrus simplex. The sequence goes on from NC_090269.1 coordinate 240,672,902, forward strand.
ACACACACACACACACACACACACAGGTGAAATACTGTAATGTCCGTAATGGCATGCCTGCTCCAAACTTAATCCTAAATACGAACTATCCCCCATTCCAGCTAGTAACTAGACCTGGGATTTCAAGGCAAATTTCTATTTTGTTTAAGAAATAATAATTTTGTTTACAGAGTTTTACAGTGCCCTAAAATGCCTACTTGGATCTTTAGAGCCTATTTTACTATTTCAGTGTTTACAATTCCTATTTTGTACATTTAAAATGTAATGTTTACAATCATATAATCGGCATCCTAGAATGAAGAGCAGAATAGCAGAGAGTGGGTTTTTCACAGAAACTCGATCTTCCTAGACAATTGTCGCCGAAGGAATGAGTAGCCAGTGAAAGAACATATTTTAAGTGAATATAATTTGTTTTGCCTAAAAGGAGATCGTCTCACTACAACAATGGCTTATACTATTTCCAGGGATGACTTTTGATGGCAAGTTTAGTTTCTGCCAGTAATGCAATAAACAGGTATGTGCATATACTTTAAATTTCATATTAACCTAACACTAAGGACATGACATCATGACTAAGATGCTCGAGCTCTTACCCACACTAGACGCTACAGGTCCAGGATTATACGGGAAGCTGTGGGAATACGTAGAAATCTTAATTTCAACAGGGACGCCGGCTATCAATTAAGTATTACCTGGTTGCCAGCCATTAAGAATTTACGTAGGTAGTTCCCTTCCTGGCCCCTTTACTATTGTTATTTCGTCTCGGTGTTTTCCAAATTCGTACGTTCCTCGTCGCCATATGTTTCATTCCAGGCTTGTGTCTATGCCATATACCTGCCAGTGTCATGTTTTACGCAAACATGTTATGTGAACCGCTTAGACTGATTGTGCTGGTTCGGTCAGCTTTCGCTTCGAACGCTAGCGTGGCCACGTCCTGGGGGCCATCTGCTGGCGAATGAACGTACCATTTTCCACTTCTATCATAACGTTCCAAATTTAAAGTGTCATTGTTTAAGAAGCCTTTCTCGTGGACAGTCGAGATTTCTTCTGAGGATGCAGAGCATAGTTCCCCGCGAAACAAGAATTTCATGTTAAGAATTTAAGAATTTTCTTGACAAGGCATAAGCCCAAAAGCCTATACAGTATCATGTCTTTAAATGAAATAGTTGAAAAATTACACATTTTATTCAATAGCTATTCACATTTTCTATTTCTAATCTTAGTTACTGTAATTTTCATTACTTTATTGTGTTTACTTTATTGTGTTCTAGATTTCACAAGAGAAGAAATCCGCCTTCAGCAGCATGCAGATAGTGTTAGTCACAAATTGAAAGCAGCCATGAAGAGATACATTAGCAAGACTCTGCTTACATCAACTATATCTCCCACAATCCACAATGGTTTCTATGCTGATGTGTAGAACATCAGGATACATCATAACATGAAAGGTGACGACGGCAACACGTATCTGCGTCGGTGCAGGTTTTTTTCAAAATTTGCACACTCACGTCGTGGTGGTGGTGGTAATTATTGAAGAGGAAGTACAACTGGGCAACCATCATCCCATAACACTTATCGGAAATGAAAAATGCTATAGTTGCCAGCAAATATCCCCTGGAATTCCATGCATAAACCTGCTTTCAGATATCTTTTTACAGAAATACACCAAGGAGCACAGCATCATGAAGATAATTATAGAAATGAGAAGACTTGAAGGAACGTTCACTAAAAATGAACGAGAAAAGAACCATAGAAGGTGGAAGAGGGAAATGGAATTCTTCGTAACCAACTGCCGTCCTAATATTGATGAACCGAATAAAGTAAACGTCAAATAGGAAACATGATGGGATAAAACGGGAGTTCTGGCTTCCCCTGGTCAACAATAACATTACACTGACCGAAACGTGTTAATAGGGATGTACTGAAACACTACCGATAGATGTCTCACGTGTAGTACCCGGTATGCGCTTGTCGATCGTCATTTGTTTGTATTTTTAATGGAAGTTACCTAGTTAAATGCTGAAATTAAAGATTTAATATATCGTTACGACAACAAAGATGACAAGAAAATTGTGATGCCTGACTATTGCTGTGTCCCAATGTCCCAAAATCAAGGTCGACCGTATTCATACCATCAATTTCCTAAACAAGATGCTTTCCGTAAAAAGCGGTTGCATGCGATTCGTGGGCAGGACCTACGAATTAAAAATATGACTCCTAATATCAAAGTCTGCACGAAACATTTTACAGTTGAAGATTATGTCATTACTGAAACTGGTAAGTAAGCTAATTAGTACTAATTAAGAAATAATTTTATAATAAGGTAGTACATTCTGAAAAGTTAATATGATCTATTTCAATAATTTTAGGAGAAAGACGAAGACTTAAGGAGAACGCTGTACCTTCGATATAGTCATGGTATAGCACCGGTACCTTGCAAAATAATTCCGAGAGCAAGAAGATATAGAAGTAGAAAAACAGCCATAACACCGTGTGCGGTACGGTTCCCTGAATCACACAGTGACCTATAATTTGACATTGGAGCACCATCATTTTCAGACTTCCTGAACATTACTTCCAAATTTGAAATTTTTATACCGGTATTTGTCTTATGATTCGAAACAATATCCTGAAACTCGTGCGCTACACGGAAATGAAGTTCAGTCGTACTAGATGTAGCCCCAGGTACGGCTGTCACACCAATGTCGTGCCTTATGTACGCCTATAACCGGCAAAGAAAAGAAAAAATACCGTATTAGGAATGTTTTCAAAATGCTATTTGTACTTTAAGAATCCAATCTTAACAAAAACGCTAAAATAAGGAGTTGCTGCATTTATTCCTTACTGGTACATTTCAATCAACTCTTGCATTTTTCCGGATATTTTTTCGCCCCTTTTCTTCAATTCTGCTTCCAAATCCGCAATCGTCATTGCACCTATACAATTTCCCGTCTTGTTGAAAACATTAGCAGAATATGGTAACTCCATTTTAATGCATTTAAAGCAAACGTTTCGTTTCGATGATCGCAAATGTAGGAATACTCCATATAAGTCTCATGTAAAACAATCGAGCAGCGGAAAGCGCATACCGGGTAATACCATTACGCTGCCTAGCGGACAAGTTTTGCGTGATACATCCCTATTGGCGTGCCATCCTCGTCTATTCTGCTGCCTCTCACTTTGTTAGTTGGCATTACTGCTGCAATCGTACAAACCTAACGGTACCGGTACAGCAGCTAGTGCAATCACAATTACTTTCGATATAATCACTGTGGTTCACAACTCCCTGTGGGTAAAAGTGGTAGAGTACATCCATAATATCCCTTGCTTGTCCTAGGAGGCGACTGAAACGGGACCCCAGGGGCTCCCATATGAGAGCGTGGGTTGGCGACCCCGGTTCCCTTAGTCGGGTTTGGCATTGCTTCCACTTGTGCAAGTCTCCTCGCTCTCATCTTTCCCATCTGACCTTCCTTGGCCCACTCTTGTTCTTTTCCGACCCCGACGATATTAGGTTTGCGAGGCCTAGTATATATTCATTTTCATACCTTTCGTGGCCTTTCTCTTTCTTTTGCAGATAACTTCATTTTTCGAAGTGTCGAAGCTCTTCCATTTTCCTTGTAATAAGTGTTTATACAGAAAGGTTGCCCAGCTGTACTTGCTCTTAAGCCGGGCGTAGCAGCTCAGGTGATGGAGCATTGGTCTTCTGACTTAAAGTTGGCAGTTTCGATCCCAGCTCAGTACGGTGGTATTTTACGGTGTTCAAATAGGCCTACGTCAATCTCATGTTGGTAGATCTGCAGGCACGTAATAGAACTCCTGAGGGACAAAATTCTGACACATCGGCGTCACCGAAAGCCGTAAAAAGTAGTTGTACCTTCCCCGGCTATTTAAAGTGCACGTCTTCTGTAAGTCCATCTATGCCAACTGACTTGAACGGGTAAACTTCCAAAGATTTCGTCGTCTACAGTTAGATGGCCCCTCCATCGATTTGTTTGCTCTCTCTCTCGCGGGAGTAATACTTATTTTAGAAGTTGGTAAACCTTCTGATTTTTTTAATGTACTCAAACTGTGAACATTCCTCGACTGTAAATATGTTCTAAAGCCAAATAAATCCGGGGGACGGGGTGTACAGGAATCCAGCCAATCAGCAAAATGTTTTGGAAGCTTCCCCTCACAGCACCATAAAAGCAGGGTATTTTAGGGCCGTCTTGTCTGAATTGCTCCGATGCTTGAGAATGCAACTTGACCTATGGGAGGCAGGGGCGAGGCCTGCGTGAGGAAAATCCAGCGGCACAAGGTAATGGCAGAATTTACCTATACATGTGATAACTCCCGCGTGTAGTTTGTGGAGACCGTTTCAACCTCGTTTCTTTTGATGTAATTTTGTAAACTGCTGGTTTCAATGTAGAATTTTAGGCTAGTATGAGGACTCTGGTTCTATTCCCTACCGGGAAATATGTAATGTAATGGAACAAAGGGTAATTACTGTTTCCCATTCAGCTTTGCATTGGGCGAGTGAATATTTTTTTTTTAACTTCAAAATTTCGTAAATCTTGTCTTGGCATTAATGATTCTCCTTTAGTGACCCCCGTGTAGAATAGGATTTGCCTCTGTATCTTTGGGCCGTAAGCCCACTTAGGGTTTCAACAATTTCTTTAAGGAGTACTGGTGTTTCGCTTCCTTGCCTTTTGTTTATGGCCGGTTATGTGCAACCTGTTCTTTTACTGTACCGGAGGTACACCCGCCCCGTGCATTTAAACTAAGCGCCTTGGATAAGGCCATCTGCAACAAACATTGAAACTACTAGTACAAGAAGTGTGAACATTTCTCAACAGATGTCGCTACTATCAACTTATGTTGTGCTATCTGGTGTAAAGGTTAACTATTAAAATTCAAGATAAATTTTGTGCGTTTAGGTTTCCTAAACTGGAATGTTTTGTGTTTATTTTTTATGTTTAAAAGTTATCAACACTTATCTCTGGCCAGTAAATTTTTTTGTACATTTATCTACCAATCAAAATTTTCTTATATTTATTAAATTAACCAATTGGAATTTGAGGTATGTCAGGGCCTTGGTCCAGAGTTTTCTGGAACTTTCCTCTCAGCTATAAAATCCGGGGGCTGGTGAGCCATGTTGTCTTAGTGATCGCTCCAGTCTAGCGTGTGTTCGTAACGGAGGCGATGGGCTGCCTCATCCATCTTCGGGAGGTCCACCAGCTCAAGGTAATGGCATATTCCGATTAACATGCGAGTCTATTAAAGCTAGCTCGAGGGGAAGGTTTCCAATCTTTAGTAATGTAACTTCATTTTCACAAATGTAAATTTCAAACAACTCGAAAAAACTTAACCGAAATCAGGGAATAGAGAGAGAGGTACCCTCATATTCCCTCTCAACTTGATATTGAGGTGATTATGATTTTGTAACCTTTAAATCTTAATTTCTCTACCTTACATATTTTTCTCCATCTATTCACCTCCGTAGTATAGGCTTAGCATCTAACGTCGGGCCATAAGCCGAAATAGGGTTTTAAGTATCTCATGTAAATTTCAAGGAGTGCAAGTGTTCGCCTCCTTGCCATTTCTGTTTTCGGCCAGTAAATTTAACCTTTGTTTCTACCAAAGGTCATGTAGGATGGGTGCTTATTACCCCCGTTAAAATCTGTAATTCATTTCATTGAAAAGGCAATTAGACTGTTGAACCGATAAGACAGTGGATGCTGTTTAATTTTGTTACGTGTAGGTTGTGCCTTCGATAGGTCTGGAAAGTGTTAATTTGTAGAGCAACGATTGCTCTTCCTTCTGTTGGAAAAATTGGGAGATCCGTCTCCTTGACCGTTTGTTGAAAGGAGCTGCAGCGCTCATGGAAAATTTGTAATTAGGGAGCTTCAAGCTCAAGGTTGTTAATTGGTTAATTGTTCGAATTTTATAAAATTGTTGCCCAAGCTTACGAGCTTTTATACCTGAATTGTAAAGTTTAACCTTTCAAAAGAAACCAAAAATATATAAGGGAGAAATATAGCTCTAATTTTAAAGTTTTTAATTAACCTTTTTACTTTTCCATATCCACCTATCCATGCCCGCATCTTCTCTCACCTCGGCGTTCCACAGAATCCCCGGAACATTTACCATTAAAGCTGCGTAGTATGGGCAATTATGCCCGTTTATTTATTTTTGAAGCTAACGTTTTCCTTGTGTTATTTCCCTTTTGGGAACAGTCACTAATGTAACTGTTGAGCAAGAGAAGCCCACTGTATTTGAATACTTTAATATGAGACCAACCGATAGCTTGTCAGGCGGATTTTTTAATTTATTTTTTTGCAATTGGCTTTACGTCGCGCCGACACAGATAGGTCATACGGCGGCGAAAGGATAGGAACGGCCTAAGATTGGGAAGGAAGCGGCCGTGGCCTTAACGTACAGCCCCAGCATTTGCCTGGTGTGAAAATGAGAAACTACGGAAAACCATCTTGAGGGCTGCGGACAGTGGGGTTCGAATCCACTATCTCCCAGATGCAAGCTTACAGCCGCGTGCCCCTGACCGCGCGGCCAAATCGCCCGGTAAGTGGAATTTTAGTGCGCCATAAGAAACTGATGGTAAGTTGTATTCGGAGCGCAGACTCCTATGTACTGTAAATGATCAGAGCAAATCGTGCTCTTGTAAAATATTCTACCTGTCAAGAGCTATAATGCTTTTCTTTTCTATGTAAATTAACTGCCTGGCAATTATCACAAGTTTTTGTACCCGATTTGCGAACTTTCAAGTTCCTGATATTGTTAGAGCTCACGAGCTCATTAATAACCTGTTCCATTTATTTGTTATTCATTCTGATTTTCTATCTCTCAATTTCAACAAAAGGAAAGAAATAAAATTTCGAAATTTGTTGTGTTAAATTCTGCTCCAGGTAATTCCTTGTCGTGCCATTCAACCCAGGCGCTTCTTATCCCTCTGTGAACGACGGGAACCCAGTGTCAATTATTATTATTATTATTTTATTCCATGAGTTTAAATTGTATATTCTCAGACTGTTCATCCATCTCTAGAAAAAACTGAACTTGATGAAATCATAGAAGTTTCTCCCTTTTAGGACTAGACGTCTCCGACATCAAAATGTTAGCGCAATCTGGAGTTCAGATCCCATTACTAATCACGGAGAACGTTTGTATTTAGATGTTATACATACTGTTGTCCTTCCATTGTTTATTTTAATTCTGTGAAGTTATCTAAACTGCAATTTATTTAATCCGCCCCTCTAGAGACGTGACATCATGCTAAATCACTTATCAGAATATCTTATATGAATTTTATTTAACCCAATCAAAATAGTTTTCACAAAAACATCTAGATGGTTCTGCCCAAACCACTATATAAGAAGCGAGCTTCGAGGGTAGTCTGATCTTGCAGAAGCTCTACAGCATTGTGTGTACTATAAAGCACGGAGAGAGGAAATCTCTTTCGGGAGATAAAGAGGCGGGAGTTTTGGCATCATGACAAACTTATGGCAGTCAACCTTATTAAGTGAACCCCTGCGGGTCAAGCTTGGTCGCCTGCTCCGTTCTCCAATAAAATTTAAGGCTCTCTTTCTAAATTAAATGTAACTTTTGGTCTTTAGATTTTCATATTTTCAATTTCCCTTGGGAAATAATTGAAATGTAAGGAAGCACGAGTAGTTACTCTCGTTAACCTTCCTCTAAATTTATGTAGAGGTGACAGTTTTTTAACCATCTCATTTCTTTTCCTCTTTGCTAATTTCCAAATACTTAGTCACCCGGCAGTATGGGATTAGCCTCTGTGTCATCGGGCCGGACGCCCGCTTAGAGATCTCGCTTCTTAAATTATGGAATGCTTGGACTTCGCCAACATTTCACTGTGTACTTTCGGCCTTTAAACCGTACCTATTTTGACTTTATTCGACCGTGTAGTGTGGGCCAGATGTCTCTGTAAATGTAGTTTTCGAAGGTAGCATTCATATTAGTTGTGTAGGAGTAAATTTATAGCATTGTTACTGCTTTCTACTGTGATGACCGAAACGGTAAGGGAGTCGAAAATTCTTAACCCAAAGGGGAAAGCTGTACTCTGATGTAAAACGAACTCTCGGGGTTAGAAACCCTGTGTATTGTAAATCTTGGGAAAGCGAAGGCTTGTGTTTTTCTGGACTGTAAATTCCAGAAGGGGAGTCCGGCTCCATGGAAAATGGTTAGTGTGCTGGCGTTTGGCCACAGGGCTCACGGGTTCGATTCCCGGCAGTGTCGGCAATTTTAACCGTAATTGGTTATTTTTTTGCTGGCACGGGGGTTGGGTGTCTGTCTTCATAAGTTCATCGTCATCATGACACGCAGGTCGCCTACGGACGTCAAATCAAAAGACCTGCATCTGGCGAGCCGAACTTGTCCGCGGGCACTCCCGGAACTACAAGACATACGCCATTACATTAATTGAAGTGTTGCTAGAGGAATAGACAGTTGCGTTTATGCTTCGTAGATCTAGAGAAAGCATATGGCAGGGTACCGAGGGAAGAGATTTTCGCCATTCTGGCGGACTATGGAATTAAGGGTAGATTGTTAAAATCAAAGGCATTTATGTTGATAATTGGGCTGCAGTGCGAATTGATGGTAGAATGAGTTCTTGGTTCAGGGTATTTACAGGGGTTGGACAAGGCTGTAATCTTTCACCTTTGCTGTTCGTAGTTTACATGGTTTATCTGCTGGGAGTTATAAAGTGGCTGGAAAGAATTCATGCAGGGGGAAATGTAGTAAGCAGTCTGGCCTATGCTGACGACTTGATCTTAATGGCAGATTGTGCCGAAAGCCTGCAGTCTATGCACAGTTCAAAAAAAATTAAGGGAACATGTCTTTGAACGTATGCATGCTCCACAAAACAATACCTCACACCCAGGTATATTACCAAACTGAACCTTTATTCTTTACCATTAAAGTATACAAAAGGACATTTTCAGAACTAAACGGAAATGTCCAAATAGGGCGAAAACAATGTGATAACAGTCCTCCAGGGTGGATTTTTATCACAGTTGGAGAGCTTCAGTATGCTGTATGTCCTCTAAGAGCATTTATCACAGCTTGGCACCTACGTGGCATGCTCCGTATAAGTCGACGGAGGTCGTGTTGCGGTTTTAGCTACTCTTGGAAAGTATTACGTACTGTACGTAAAGTACCAATTTACTGTCTGTGGAATGCATTCTTTTTTCAGTCAAGATGAGAGGCCACTGAACGGAGAGCCACACTTCATCTAGGCACACACACAGAATATTACAAAGGACTGTGCTAAGCGCAGTAATAGACAAAAGAAAGAAAGACGAAGAGAAACACTTCTTCTAAACCTTCCCAATGAAACTAGGCCTTCATCGGAATGTTTGCTATTCAGACGGTAGAAGTAAACAACAAAACCATACCTACAAATTCATTTCCAGAGTTATGTGATACAAAAGAACGTCATTTTAGTTTTTGGTCAGTTTTAGCCGTAAGAATAGAGAACCCAGAAAAATAAATACCAGTAGAGTTGTGTAACCAAATTTATTTCGTGTGTTAAGTGTTAAATAATCGAGCGGAAACACGAATTTTTTACACTGAATTCAAATCATACTTTGGGGTCGAGAATGAAAAAGAGGAGCGTATATTTTCTCTTTTACGCGCAAACTTACGGAAACAGTAACTACTACTAAAATGTTTTCATCCCTCCCTTGAAGGGGGAGTCGGGCCTCTTAGATGGTGACGCCGACTCTCAGGCCAGGAGATTTGTTACGGCGAAGGAAATGTGCGGAGGGGAGACGATTGGCGACCGTGGCGTATACTAGGAAATGTCCCGGCATTCGCCTTAGTGCAGAAGAATGGAAAACCACGGAAAACCATTCGCAGGACAGCCGACATGGGGACCAGCCCCTCTCCGTCTCCCGAATGCAGTGGCGTAGAGGCACGACAGAGCCGCGGTCACCCCTCCTCTGCTCGGTTGGTCGGTCGGAGTGCAGAGACGTCGGACCAGTCACTGCAACCGCCGACTGGCCATGTCTCAAGTCTCAAACAGAATACGTGCCGTTTCTGATGAGGATTTTAGCCCTCCGACCTGCAAATGTCTTGGGTGCTATTTCATGACTTGTCTATCTAGGCTTGCATTGATGTGAAGGTGAGGGGACCTGTTGGAACAGAACCGAAACTGGTCAGAATGTGACCTGCAACCTTTTTAGGGGCGACTAATTTAGGATGACTTTGGATCACTTATAGCGGAGGCCAAGGGTATCATAGTAGCCCAACGTAATGATTAGGGGATTGGGCTTGCGGATTAGTCCAGAATAGAATTTCTGGGACATATTCTTTATTCTGGTTCTAACCGCATCAATCTTCAGGGATTGATGTATGTCCCGATTCCGTTCAAACCTGTGTGCATCTGAGATGACACGCAGCGCACGGTTTTGGCTGCCATTCCCCAGACCGGACCGGCATATTCTAGAATTGGTCGAAGGGAGGTTTTGTACAGCGTGAGCCTGTTTTCTAGATTAGGCCAAAGGCCTCGATCGGCTTTCATAAGTGGTATAATTTTAGATAAGCGTCTTCTCGCTTGGGCCGAAATCAAATTTATGTGATCTTTGAAAGCGAGTCCTCTGTCTAGGATAACTCCTAGGTATTTAATTTCATTTCTCCACCGGATCACTTTTCCAAAAAAGACTGGAAACCGTAATAAAGAAACGGCTATAAATATTGTTACCACATTTAAATATCGTGCGTGCAATACTTATAAACCTTTAAAAATTTTCGCCTAGGTAATGCCGACACCACCACTGTAATAAAGAATGTGAGATTCTCCTTTCAAGAACAGTTTATATCATATTTAAACCTCAAGAAAATGTATGCATATCTTATTTTGCTTTCATTCGAACGAGCACGCAAACTGACCTGCGCTCTGGTGGCACTTGTCTGAGTATGTGAGCCTGATCTCACGCGCACCGCTTCCGAACATAAGACACTGTACAAAAGACTGTTTGGCTCGGTTTGGCTTGGGTTTTATATATTACGAGCTGAAAGTGTGCCAGTGGCCGCTTGACGTAACGCTTCAATTTCATCCATTGGAGTATAGCATGTGCAAACACTAGTCGAAACTGCCTTATATTTCAACTACTAGGACCACCACAGTACAGTATACGGTAAGCACAACACCCAGAGTTTCCAATATCGCGATTTTGTCACTATATCTGAAGACTATTATATCTTAATATATGGGATTGTTGCAATGAATTTTGCTCTTTTTCATTTATGTAAGTTTGCGACATTTACTACCAGAACGCAAGCACAAAATATCAAATTTGTTATAACTTTTCTATGTATATTTTATGTATTCATGAATAGCGTAATTTTATTTTTGTGTGTAATCATATCCCTTCCAAATTTATGTGTGCGGAAAGTAGCGTTGAATTTTAAGTTAAGGCGTTTGTTAATTTCAGTTTAGTGGGTACTGACATTGTGATCAGATCAAGTGCTTGTGCGCGCCGTTCTTAATTCATTACAAGGTGTCGTTCGAGGTTTTGGAACAAACACTTTTGGTGAGTAGGCCCTACATAAGGTTTCTTCACTTTATTCCTAAAAGGATTCTTAACTGGTTCATTAAATAGGTTAAAAGTGGATTATTGCGAAAAATGTTTGTGGATTAGATATTTAAGATGCTCAATGTATAAATTCGTTTCAATTGATACTTCATTAAAAGAATGGTCTAATACAATAGCACAATTAAATAATGTGATTTCGTGTAACTTAGGTAAACATGCACTGTTTGTACTTGTAACTTTGAAAGATTTCGATAGTCATTTTCCCGCTAACGGTCGAGTGTTTACGAATAAGCCGAAACGTGTTCGCTCTTTCACTGAGCGAAGTTTCTGGCGAATAGGTTTCTTACACTTGGCGGATTCCCGTCGTTAGTGAAAAAGTGAGCACATTTATGAACCTAAACTAAAACAGTAAGTGGCAGAACTGGGCGGTGAGAACTGAACGTGGGATTTTTTTTTTTTTTTTTTTGCTAGTTGCTTTACGTCGCACCGATACAGATAGGTCTTATGGCGACGATGGGACAAGAAAGGCCTAGGAATGGGAAGGAAGCGGCCGTGGACTTAAGTATAGCCCCAACATTTGCCTGGTGTAAAAATGACAAACCACGGGAAACCATCTTCAGGGCTGCCGACAGTGGGGTTCGAACCCACTATCTCCCGGATGCGAGCTCACAGCTGCGCGCTCCTAACCGCACGGCCAACTCGCCCGGTGAAGAATACCGCAGATGTAACGCAACAGTTAAGCGTTATGAAGGAGGGATTACAAAGGGAGGGAGGGATTTTAAATGAAAAGTATAACTGTATAAGCGTCTAAACACGCATACATCTTCATTATAGACTAATGCCTTTCAGCATTCAGTCTGCAGTCCTCTGTGAATTTACTGAACGCCGCCACAATCCTATATTTTTAACTAGTTCTGTGGCCTCGTTTAGTTCATACTTCTTATGTACCCATTTTGACCTAGCGATACCATATGGTATCAGTGCACATACATGCAATATATCGCAATTTAAATGGCACATATCTTAAAAATTACGTTGGTCTGGGTGATTTTGAATTAAATAAGGAGTGCATTTTATTGCTCGTTTGTTTTAAAACCTCATGTGGTGTTGCGCTCGAGTGAGAACTGTTGAAACTTGTGGTTTTTTCTCGTGAGATAGAATATCATCCATTGTCGTGAAATCTATTATTACAGTACATTACATTACATTATTGTATTTGAATGGACTGGATGACCTATGCTAAAAGAATAACATCCCCCTTAATAATTTATAATTTTTTTCAATGATGCCATATGGATAATCTAACTCTTCTTATGTTCTCTTCTTAAATTGTCCTGATCAGTGTCACTATAAAAGAAACTAGCTAATGTACCCATGCTTCGCAACGGGGTTCTCAGAAAGACTGTCCTTGTGGTTTTCCTACCTGAAGTCGTCAGAAAGAATGTAGCGATTAAAAGCAATGTTATATAAAATACTCAATCAAATTAATAAACCGCACATTTTCTCACTTTCAACGAACAGTACTACGGTGCCGATCTAACGGTCCAAAGTTCGGATACTGCAATGACCAGACCGCAGACCGCCGTGAACACTTCTGTGCCATTATTCCGTTAAATGTGCACACTGCTCATTCCAATTAGTGCCTCAGAGTAAGAATTGAATAGCTCGAATGCTATGATGAACCACTTTGTTACGTATCAGTAGTATTAGAAATGTATCTAACTCCCCAGCTACTTTCCACCAATTTTCAGGCAGGCTGTTATACTCGGTACGACCGGATGAGTTGGCTGTGCGGTTAGGGGCGCATACCTGTGAGCTTGTATCCGGAAGGTAGTGGGTTCGAACTCCACTGTCGACAGCCCTGAAGATGTTTTTCCGTGGTCTCCAATTTTCACACCAGGAAAATGCTGGGGCTGTAACGAAATTAACGTAGGGGCTGCTTCCTTCCCACTCCTAGCCCTTTCGTATCCCATCAACGCCATGAGTCCTATTTGTGTCGGCGCGACGTAGAGAAAATTTTAAAAATAACTCAGTATACAGCAGTAATCCCATCAATCGGAGATGAATGGCAACAGAGTCACAAAGCAAATCTCAACAAACAATGGTCAATGTAATGTTATCGTTTATCAATGTTATGAGCTTTCTGTATTGTAGGCCTTCACATTCAGTTTTCTTTCGAATCTGTAATATAAGGCCGTCTTATAAAATTAATTATAACGTAGACTGTAGTTCCATATTCCCCGACTTTACATACCGATTTTCATTAAATTCTGTTTACCCATTTTCTCGTGACGGCGCTGATATGACCTTAGCAACAAAAATCCATATTCACGAATAGCTCCGTCATGATAGCTGGTATGGTCAAAATGTGTAAGACATAAATGATCAGAAATGTAATACTATGCAACTTTATTTATATAGTAATTGTCAATAAGACCACTAATAACACAAATATCCGAGAATTACATTTTAGGCCTTCCCCTAAACTATCATTTCGCTCAGCGTGAAAAAGATTATTTATGATCTAGATCAGGGCTCTCACGGTGCATGCGCTTGGTGCATGCACTGTGCACGGTGCAAAATACGACTTCGCTTGGTTGACCAGAGTGCAGATCCCCCACTCCTCGATTTGGAGCAATAGCGCTGTCTCTCTCTTTCCCCACGCCTGTCTCGATCGCTCCCCCTGTCTCCTTCTTCCTCACTTGCTGCCCAGTGTTCCAAATCAGAGCCGAATTGAGCCGAGTTGAGCCGAGCTTAGCCGAGTTGAGCCGAGTAGCCCAGAGACGAAGCGTTGGTCCGAGCGGTGCCGAGCGGGAGCGATGCACAGTGTACGGAGCTCTTGCGCCTCGATTTGCACGCGTGAGATTTTGGGCGTTTGAGAGGCCCTGATCTAGATTGTAGCGACGTATTCCCCGACTTTGCATACCGATTTTATTTACGATAGGACAACTAATAAATATTTGAGAATTAAATTTTAGGCCTTCCCCTAAACTACTATTTCTCTCAGCATGAAAAAGATTATTTATGGCCTAGATTGTAGCGACTTATTCCCGGACTTTACATACTGATTTTCATTAAATTCTCTTGAGCCGTTTTCTCGTGATGCGTGTACAGACAGACAGACAGGCAGGCAGAAATTACGGAAAATTAAAAAAATGGATTTCCTTGTTACTATGGACATGACTGATACAGAAATTCCATCCTTTTCAAATTTTGAGCAATGTACAGACAAAACTCTTATTTTATATATATAGATTAAGGTTATAACGTAGTCATTCTTGGAAAGTGTATCAGTTCTTTTTCTGTCATTTTAGGAGACTGAATGTACATGAAATATAAGATGCCCTAGAAACTGAAGACCGTGATGTCTCAAAACAGTTTTTCAGGACCCCTGCAGGCTAATGTCTATTCGGACGACGATTCTGCCGATGAAGATGCTGGAGGATTACTTGATAATCTAACTTTGAGGCAACTTCAGGCTGGGTGTGAAGTTGTTACGAGTGACAGTACTAGATTTGGGACCGCCCAAAACAGTGACAATGATGAATAAGAAAGTCAAGACTGTGTGTCAAAGTGGGAGGAAGGGGAAAAAAGTGATTCGAAAGATGTATGATTGGCAGAACAGTGATTTTAAAAGATCTTGTGTTTTTCCACATAGTAACTATGCTGCATATAGAGATTTAACGTGTACTTAACTGTTTGGGCTGGGTCGAGTGGTTCAGACGGTTGAGGCGCTGGCCTTCTGACTAACTTGGCAGGTTCGATCCTGGCTCAGTCCGGTGGTACCTGAATGTGTTGAAATATGTGAAAGAACTTCTGCGGGACTAAATTTCAGCACCTTGGCGTCTCCGAAAACCGTCAAATTAGTTAGTGGGCATTAAACCAAATATCATCATCATCAACTGTTTGAACTGTTCCTTGATGAAGACATGTTCAGATCTCATTTCAGAGACGTCTTATGTTCTCTTCTTAAATTGTCCTGATCCGTGTGTCACTATAAAAGAAATTTAGTGTTCTATCGTTATTTTCATACTCTCAGGCTAGAATCAGTTACCTAGTCAGCGACACTATTGGGATGCTGGAGATATGATGAACAGTGTAGTGTATGAATCCATGAGAAGGGACAGATTCATTTAAGTAAAGAAATTAATCCATTGTCCAGATAACACTTCTCCAAATGCGAGTGACAAACGGTGGAAATTGCGGCTGCACATTGAGAAACTTGGAAATTCAAAAAAGCACTTCATATCTGAAGAACACCTATCGTATGATGAAGCAAGGATAGCATATTTTGGCAAACATGGGTGCAATCAATTTATACGGAGTAATCCACTTCGGTTTGGCTATAAGGTATGGTGCCTGAATGCAAGTAAAGGTTTCCTTGTAGATTTTGAAGTTTATCAAGGGAAACAACCTAACGGAAACTTTATGAACAATTTGGGAAGGCAGCAGTTCCCTTGGTAGAAATGATTAGTGGCCTTCCTTCAGAGAAGAGTCAACTGCCATATCAACTATACAATAACTTGTTCCCTAGCATTTATCTACTTTGCCATTTAAAATCATGTGGGTATTTTGCCACGGGGACAATGCGTGAGAATAGGATTCCAAAGAGCTGCCCCATTCCTCCAAACAAAACCATTCTCAAACGAGAGCGAGGGAGCTATGTGCATAGTGTAACTGATGAGGTAATTGTTGCTCACTGGAAGGATAACAGTGTGGTAATCATGGCATCAACAAGCAGAGATTCAACCACTGACAAAAGTTTCTCGCTACTTGCACCAAGAAAGTAAGAATGTTCGTGTAGTGCGTCCACAGGAACTCACACAATACAGTAAGTACATGGGCGGTACCGAGGACGAACGAAGATGTTACCCTCTATCGCACTGGAGTTGGGGATAAGAAATTGTGGTGGCTTATTAAACGTGGCTCATCGATGCAGCTTTTCACAATGCCTGGTATTTTAAGAGATCTCTGGATCAAGCATTCCGCAGTTGGATTTTCGCAGAATTATTGTGCAAGCGTACCTCAAATGTAACAAAAATCCACCAAAAGGTGCCGGAAGACCTTCTCTCAGCAAGAAGAGTACTACTAACTCTAGGGTGTCATAATCGCTACGATCGAAATGATCATTTCGTAGGGCCTACTATTCAGAACCAAAGAAGGTGCTGTGCTGGAGAAATGTGCAAGAGTTTTGGGTGCACTCAGTGTACAAAATGCTTTGTTGGGTTGTGTGTACCTTGTTTTTCTACATTCCATTCATTGTAAAATATAAGGAGAATGTTTATACTCTTATTGTATCATTTATTCACTGTTAATAATGCTCTTTATTTGAAGTTATTAAATTGCCTTTCTTTGCACCACTTGACAAAATTTCTTTTTTTTAATACTTGGAATCCTGGTGATACCATATGGTATCGGCGCATATCTCCGGAACGATAACCTATAAACACCGTATACTTAAAGTTACGTGTTCCTTCTTATGTATTAGAAGTAACTGCAACACAGTTGTGAAAAAAAAAACCAGCAAAAACTAATTCAGGCTTTAATGGGTTAAATCGTTACAAACTGAGTCTAACCACCAGTGTCTTTCTCTCCCTCTACTTCTCTTATCCTACATTACAGAGTCCATTATTCTCCTTTGTAACCTATCCTCATCCATTCGCCTCGTATGACCATCATCGAAGCCGGTTTGCGCCGACAGCTTCATCCATCGAGTTCATTCCTAACTCATACTTTATCTCCTCATTCCGAGTGTAAGGATATTTTAAAACTCCAATTAAGTCATCTCCACCTTCACATGTCAGAGAAAATACAGTAGAAACAATACGCGATAGTCTGGGAGATATCGAGGGACAGCGATTAGAGCTTTGTCTAGCGGAGTGACCTGGAGTTCCTGATTCTGTCATAACAACACGTGTATTTGTTAGTGAAGTTTTTGGCGTTATTTATGCATTTAAATTAAGCTGACATAAGTAAATAGTAGCGTATATCATTCCTTTATATCTCCTCTCAGTATGAATGGAAAGATATGTGCTGTGTTTGGCTGCAACAACTATGAAGTGCAGAAGGATTCGCGGTCTTTCTCGCGTTGCTCTCGTGACAAGAAAATATAAATAAATACCGGTATTGTGTTTGCATATATAGTATTGGTGACTTAAGAAATGTACATTATTTTGTTGAAACAATATGATGCAAATTTGATTTACTCTAAAGTAATGGCAAGTATTGCTTATAGGGAAATTTTGAATGTTTGAGGCTAAATTTATAGATTTTCTTTCTATTAGTAGGCTTCAAGTTAAGAGGAAAATTGTCCAGCTCTTAAATGTTAATTCACTGAATCGTGTGTGTAAGGAATGTGTCGATATTTTTATTGACAATGATACAATGCTTTTTAAATGAAAATAAAAATAAAAAAAGAAATCTAGCCGTGAAAGTTCAGGCAGGAATGCTAAAGCTAAGAAAGTAAATATCGAGCCCTTTCACAGCAGTCCATTTCACATCTTGATTATACGTCTAATTTCTGTCTTTAAATAATAACCCGTTAAATAATCTTCATTTATTTATCCAGAATTGCTTTAGCAACTTTGAAGCTAGTTTCTTAGTAACACTTACTTTCTAGACGTAATTTATTTATCCATTTCCGTATATGCATTTCCACTGATATTTGAATTTAGCTTGAATTTCCAAGTCACGCCACTAGGAGCGCAACTTGCGAATTGTCTCCCATTTTAACAAGGCTAAATCCGGAAGTCTCGTGTATTGTCTCTACTGTATTTGGTCAGATGCCTCTTTGTTTAGCCCTGTCTTAAAGGGTGAACCTGACTGGCTTATTTCCTTCTCACTGCTCTTAACTAGCGGGTGACCGGGCGGCCTTGGTCTTTATCGGGGTAATCATCTTGAGTTTTAGCCAGGATATTGTATTGTACCGTTGCCTACGTCATGTACAAGGCCTGGAACAACGGGCGATTTTCCGCCAGAATAGCGGGACACTTGAGGTGTGTAGTCTTGCCGGTATTGGGCTGTTTTCAGTGAATTAGAGCCGGAACTTTGTATAAGAGTCGCTTTACATGTCTGATATGTTCGCAGTTTATTAATGGTTTTCGTGGTATCTTTTGGCGTACAAATCATCGAACCCTTATACTGTAGATGCATCCTTATTTTGTAGTTCTATGATGATTCTGGGCCTAACATCTAGGTCATTGGCCCTTATTTTTAATAGTTTATTCCTATAATTTATATTAACTGAGCAGAGTGGCCTTCAGCTCAACAGTGGCTAGTTATGCTAACCTTGCACTTCTGCAATTGGGAGGTGGAGGGTCTGGCTCCCACCGTCGGCTAACGTGAGAATTGTTTTCTGTGGTTTTCCAGTCTCCTGTACTAAGTCCAATTTCGGGACATCATTTTATAGGCACCGGGAGCTACCTCCTCACCTTCCTCGCACCTCAAATCACGACTTCAATTGCGCAATCTTCTAGAAGGCCCGCCTTACTCCATCAGGGTACAGAATGATAACTTTGAATAGTAGTAAAAGTGTATAGGTTACTTCTTCGTCTAGTTCTGTACCGAAACACCGATACTACCGTTAGTTTTATGACAGCGACGAATAGTGTGGTGTTACTGTCAAGACTTATAATTCTTGTAGGACCAAGTAATGTAATGCACATTTCGTGCACAATATGAGAATGTGAGTAAAGTGTTAAAAAGGGTGCATTGTTTTGTTCCAAGATGTACTGTGATAGTACATATATCACACCCCCGAATTATATGTAGAAGTTAGAGATATTATTGTCAGTATTCGATTTATTATTATGATCATAATAATAATAATAATAATAATAATAATAATAATCATTCTTCTTCTTCTTCTTCTTTCGAATGGGCCACCAGAGGACCACGTGCCAATTTCAATTCCTTCTTCTTTGTTCTTTCCTTTTCTTCCAGTACGCTTTCATCTGTTCACTATGTTTCTTTTTTCTGTTTTCAGACCACTTTGAACCAGTCTTTTTTACTTTCCTACCTTGGAATCCTATTTTCAATACTTTTTCCCGAAAGCCTTCTCTATGATTTATTTCTTCTGTTATATTGTTTTTTCTAAATCCTTTCTTACTTCATTGACCCAGCTTGTCGTTGATTTCTTACTCAACAAATATCTGAAAATCTTGCTGGTTAATCTACTATCTTGCATTCGATATAAATGTCCAAAAAACATAAGTCTCCTTTTCCTCATTACATCTGATATATTTTCTATTTTTTGATATATTTCAGCATTACTTCGTAATTTCCAACCTTCTGCTGTGTTTTGTAAGCCTAATATTTTCCTCATGATTCAACTTTCTAGTATTTCTAGTTTATCTAAATTATAGTTTAATGCCAGACACTCGCTTGCATATAGGCATTCTGGCTTCACTACTGTGTCGTAATGCCTTATTTTTGCATTTTTGGATAGGCATCTTTTATTGTAGATATCTTTGGTGACACCATAAGCTCTCTCCATTTTATGTACCCTCTCCTCTACTGCAGATTTTTCTAAACCATTTTCTTTGATTATTTCCCCTAGATATTTGAATTTTTTACCCTCTCTATTTGGCCAATATCATTATTATCTGCATTTCATTTGTATATTTTGCCATTTATATTTGTAAGCTGGAAGATATCCACATATGTAGGTATGAGTAATTTGTTTTGCACGAGTGGGAAAACATTGCTTTAATAACTCTGGTAATTTGGATGAGTCATGTGGCTACCCCAGTGTTTGCTGTGATGTACTTGTGTCGGGAAATTCCATGAGTCGTGTATATATCCCAGCCTGATGAGAGGAGGTTGTTGTGGTATTAGGAAAGTTCGTTGACTCGTGTAATAAACCCCAGAGTTTGTTCATCTCTTGGGAGCAAGGAAAAGTTCAGGGCATGGTCTTGACAAGAGGTTCACTCATGATTGGCTGGCAAGCACCAATCCAGACGTATCATCTGAGAGGAGGGGGATGTTGATGTCTATAAAGGTTGATCTTACGGCGGCAACAAGGGAGATTGTAAAGGAACGAGAAGGAAGACAACTACAACCAATCACTTCGGTATAAGAGAACCACTCGGTACAGACAAGAAGGACAACTGACAAACTGTACGAGAAGGAAGTAGTGCTGGATATACGGTATTCGAGTGACACGGCTGCAATGGACTGGACTTCAAACGTTCAACTTCAAACGTTCAACTTCAAACGTTCGTGGAGCGTAGTCTTATGTTCGTGGAAAGTGGTTGATCAACAAATTGTGGAGGGCGTACGCATTAAGTGTTGTTGTACTTGTGGAGGTCTAGCATTATATGTTGGTGAAAGCTATCTCAGACTTTCCATAAATTATGTTGAGGATCGACAAGCGTGTATTACTAAAATGTATATATCTTTACAAGTGTTAAAATATGTGAACACAGTATTACAAGGTACAGTATCTGTGTGATGTGATAACTGCCGATTATGAGAATCGGTAAGTCGAATTGATATAGAGAGAGTGAAGGGTATTTATCTTCATACATGTACATTGTTCATTGGACTATCTACAAATGGTAGCTTAGTTCTCGCTTTCGTTTTCCCACGGTTTTCATTATTGTTGTTGTTGTAAATATGGAGTCTTCCAGCAATATTTTATGTGTGTATTATATGTATAATGTTGTATGTTGATGAGGTGCTCATGCATGGATTTTGTTAAGAATATAGTTAGCTATTTTAGAATCAGTGGAGTTATTGATGAACCTAGGTGCAGTTCCTACCTATTTAGTCGTTTTCAGGAGGTTAGGTAAGGCCTGCAGCAGATGTACCAGTACGCAGCATTATGTACACGCCCTGGGATATGAAGTTTATCATGCTCTATCAAAATTTGAGGGATCCATTCTGGTGAACTCTGGCGCCCATACTACGGACATTTCGGTTCATTAATTTTATTAAGTTTTTAAGTAATGTCATTTATTTATATATTTTATTTATTGGTAGTCATCAAATAAGTTACAGTACTTCAAACAGTGCGAAGAAAGAAAAGTGGCGTTCCATCTGTTTCTTACTGATCCAGCACTACTAGAGAAGTGGGAAATTGCCGTTTCGAGGTAAGGCAAAAACTACGTCTTTTTTATGGTTACTAACAAGACCGTCAAAAGTGTACAGCAAGCATTTCCTTCAATCTGATTTTAGTGTTAGCTCCACAAAGAAGAGCCTTCTTCCGAATAAAATACCATCCATATTTAGTGGCTACCCTACTCATACACTAATGTGCCAAACGCAGATTTTACATTATTTTCGAATTTCCTTTACGGCGCACCGACACAGGTCTTATGGCGACGATGGGATAGGAAAGGGCTAGGAATGGTAAGGTAGCAGCCGTAGCCTTAATCAAGGTACAGCCCCAGCATTTACCTGGTGTGAAAAAGGAAAGCCACGGGAAACCATCTTCATGGCTGCCGACAGTGAGGGTTCGAACCCATTATCTCCCGGATGCAAGCTCATAGCATAACCGCACGGCCAACTCACCCGGTAAACGCAGAGGTGATCCTACTCCAGATCAGATTCATCGAAACTAGAAAGAATTCAGCCAATGACTGGATCGTTTATGGGGAAACTCCTCAATCTCCTATGACAAAAGTAGTAATTCTAGTATCCATCTTAGCTTCAAAAAAAATCCGAAGAGCTAAATAGAAGGAAATTATCTTATTGAAGAAGTCAATTGTTAGATAAAATCATTTATAAGCTTCGACAGAGCTGAAAGAGTTAAAAGCTGAAAAGATGAAAAAGACAAAATTACAGAGAAAGTAAATGAAACTTTTAAAAAAATCCAGTAACGGTGATTAAATTATTTTTTATTGCTTATCAGCTAGACCCGTAGGGAAAGAAAAACATTAAATTTGGTGAGATTACTTTGAAAATATCTGTCTTGTGGCATAGAAAAGAGCCTAATGATTACAATTGAATTAGACCAATGGGTTGTTTAAAACTTCCACACAGGTATAAATTAAAAAAATGGAGACACTGGAACATCTTGGAAATGTAAAAGATTCTTCAAAATGTTGAAGACTGACAGGTACGGAATAGGTATTATGTGATATAAACCGATTCATTTTTGTAAATTTTACCTTCCTTATAGCAATTTTGTGAGTTCATCGGGTGAATAACATACTTGTATTCTCCGTTTGAGAGTATTGTGTAGGTCAGCCTATAAAGACACGTAGTGGCGTATTTTTAAACTCTCCGCGACCCCATCAGCTGCCCAGCATTTCCAGGCCCTGCATATCACGCAGGCAACGGTTGTACACACGCCTGGGATGTACCTCTCCATATTCCTGAGGTTATTCCCGGTTTCCCATCCCTATTTGGGGAGGGGGATAATTTTGCGGGATTTTTTACATTTTTTCTTTTTCTTGGTGTGTGTGGTTTTTTTTTTTTTTTTGCTGGTAAATTTGTCCTTGTGCCTGTTAAGTTTAATTTATTCTGTTTGGAGCTCGGGTTGCTTGCCAGTCATAGGGAGTGATTCTTAATTATTACTGACCGTTTTCCTTAAACCTATTATATTACCTTGTTTCAATTTAATGTCCTGTGGTCAATCTTATTACAGTCTTTCTGTTATGAAGGTATTCCACACTACTTATTTCTGTATCAGTTTGTATTATTCATCGACGAAGTTATTCTAACTGAAGGCTTCTAGCATGTTATTAATTCTTACTAGCTGGTATGTCATATTACGGTATTATCTGACAACGGAATACTCATTCCAAGCATATTACTGGCCGTTTTCCTAAAACCTATTATCTTACCTTACTCGATTTAGTTACCGGTGGCCAGTAACCTTAATTAATGCCTCTCAGTTCTGAGGGCTAATATTTTGCATGTAACCACACATAGATCTGTAACATTCCCCTTGTTGTGGAATACCATGTTGCAAACCTACAACCTGTCTTTCCGGTCATTGTCCGGGTCAGAGATGGAATGAATGAAGCAGATATAGTACGATGGGGTCGCCACTCCCAAAGATATTTATATTAATGACTGATAGAGGCTATGAAATGAGAATGGAGAGTGTTGCTGGAATGAAAGACGGTAGGGAAAACCGGAGTAACCGGAGAAAAACCTGTCCCGCCTCCGCTTTTTTTTCAGCACAAATTTCACATGGAGTGACCGAGATTTGAACCACGGTATCCAGCGGTGAGAGGCCAACGCACTGCCATCTGAGCCACGGAGGCTCCCTGGGAATACCATGATATCCAAATAAATACCTAACGCCGAAAGAGCATTCTGGTGTAAACATAGGGTTCTGTATTTTTTTTTTTTTTTTTTTTTTTTTTTTTGCAAGTTGCTTGACGTCGCACCGACACAGATTGGCCTTATGGCGACGATGGGACAGGGAAGGGCTAGGAGTAGGAAGGAAGCGGCCGTGGCCTTAAGGTACAGCCCCAGCATTTGCCTGGTGTGAAAATGGGAAACCACGGAAAACCATCTTCAGGGCTGCCGACAGTGGGGTTCGAACCTACTATCTCCCGAATACTGGATACTGGCCGCACTTAAGCGACTGCAGCTATCGAGCTCGGTGTTCTGTAAATTAAGAATCGAGAAAAATGAAACTCGTATGCTTTATTACGGTGATTAGTCATATGTTTTATCGATCGATTCTATGTTCTTGTGTTTTATTAGGTATGAATTGTTTTGTTTTCCTGATTAACTTAGATTTTTAGAACTCTGCTTGGGACTTGAACCGTAACGGACGCATTTAGGGCGTTAGTCTCCTATTGAAATGACTTTAAAAAGTCTTGACCAGTTGGATTCTGATATGAACTGCATCTTGTTCCGTGAGAATATTAATTCATCCTTGAATTTATATGTGAATAATTTATTCTTTCGTGGTGTGTCCCTGTAAAAGGACTTTTCGAAAATTATCTTTATTGGTTGGCTTCTGGTATGAACTGTACCTTGAGAATATTAAATTATTGAGAATATTTATTAATTCATTGGAATTAATCTTGAGGATATCTTAAAATAATTGAGAACATCTCTTTGGTCGTGTATCGTTAAGAATGGACTTCATTTTGAATAGCCTTGACCGGCTGGGGCTCACGTGAACTGTACCTTGCTAATATTATTCATTTAAATTATCGTTGAAATTATTGAAAAGCGTTTTTCTTCTTCAATTCTGTTTTCCGTGTACTTCTGTATTTTACTTAGATTATTACAGTTGACACCGTAACGGGGATACTGGTACCATTTTTATGCATTAACCTTCTATTATTATTATTATTATTATTATTATTATTATTATTATTATTATTATTATTATTATTATTATTATTATTATTATTATTATTATTATTATTGTTACGGGGACACCCGTGGAGCAGAAAGAGGTTAAAGAAGGTGCCGGAGTGAATGGGTCTAACTACAATATCGAAATTAATTTAAAACTTGAACGGAAGGTTATATTTCTTCAAAAAGACAACTCAACAAATAACAATATGTCAGGTACAAAAGCAACCTTGAAACGAGACTAGGAAAATTCAAGATTAGTGAACTTTACAAATTATGGGCTTCAAGCCCGCAGTTTTACAATTCCAGAGATACCGGAACCAGTTTACACCATTTAAGTTAAAAATTAGGGACCATTAAGACAGGGGCAGAAGTCCCCTAAATCAAGAGCACTTGCTCCTTAAATACAATATCTGGCCTTCTAGAGGCACTCTCTACAATAATCAAAACTTGGAAAAAGAGCTAACAGGCTCTCCAACATTCATCCAATTTTAACCGCCCGCTTAAGGCAACATTACACACAATTCTCTGGCCTTCCAATGCCCAACTTGCAAATTGAAACAGGGGTATCTCGTACCCAACCGATGGGGCCTTTGCGAAAGGAACAGGTTAAGTAAACGGCCCGAAACACAAACTGAAAGGAGGCGTACACTGCACTCCCAGATAATGAAAATTAAAACCTACAGGGCTCTCGGCCTATAAGGGCTAATCCCAAGCTATTTGAGGTGGCGCGCATGGAGATCACCAACACATTACAGGAAGAAAACCGTTACAAAACGAAGTCACCTCAAACCAAGATGAAGGGGAGCTCGAGAGGGTACTTCACTCTCTATCTCCTGTTTACAGTTAAAGATTTTATGAACTTTTTACATTAGCCGGAAGAAAGTTACATTTTAGAAAAGTAGGTTACATAACTAAAGATTCGGACCTTTCCCCTCTGATTAAGCTGCGGAGATAGCTACAACAAAATAGATGTAATTTATGTGGCCATTACCTTATAGATGTTGTGCTGCCGACGAAAGAGGCCTCCCGCCTCTTGCTTAAGCACACACATTCAGACGACGATCAATTGGCAAGGGAACGATTTTTTTTTTCAATCTTGAGGATTACGCCCTCACTCAGGCCGGGTGAAGTGGGAAAATCGGGAGAAGCGAAGGAGGAGGAAGATAGGCAAGCGGAGTGTAGAAGTAGAAAAGGAGAGCTACGCGAGAGTATTATTATTGGGACGTGAATAATGGGTGAAGGGTTCCTGGTTGTAGATGAAGGGTGAGGAGATGAAGGGTAGTGGAAATATTCCAGAGGGAGGTGGTGAGAAGTCGGAAAAGTTGAAGTGTTGGAAAGGGTTCAGGGAAGAAGCTATTTGGAGGTGGGGCGGACAGACGGGTTGTGGGTGTGGAAAAGGAGGAGGGGGGTCGGCCGGGGGCGACGAGAGGTGGCGCGGGATGGTGAGCGTGCCGGTGAAGGTGGTGAACGAGAAGGCTCTACTCAGTAGCGATGCTGATGAAGGATGGCTCCGGTGGCAATGAGTTGTTGGACGTCGGCGGCAGTCGGGAGGAAGATACGAACCATGTATGTTGGACCTGAACTGGTCTGGATGCGAAACGCACTACAGGCTGGGATTCCGGCGACGTGAAGTTCCTGGATGATGTCCTCCCTGGAGATGGAAGGGTCAAGTCCGCGGATCACACAGCTGGGAAGACCATGAGGAGGTTGTGTTTTATGCAATGGTGCTGCTACGTTGTCTGAGGGCGATGGCGGCGGCGTGACGGCGGATGTCAAGGGGTTGTTGGGAAGGGGAGAAGAATGAGCCGTTGTAGCGAGTGGGAGGGAGGAGGTCATAATAGGCGAGGGATGGCAAGTTGTAACGAGAGTAGCGGGGATGTGCGGGGAGGACAAAAGTGTCGAGGTAGAGGTCGTGGTGGTGATAGTTGTGGTAAGGGAGAAGGGAGATGAAGTCGATGTGGGTTGGGGCGATGGTGTGATCAGTGGCATATGGACCACTGGGACAATGGTAGGGTCGGCAGAGAGCTGGTTAAGGATAGATGAAGGAGTGGGGTCCACGGGGTAGAAACGGTCATGAATGGACACGCCGAAGTCAAGGAGTCGTTGTTGATCCACTGTCGTGAGCAGGTACAGAAGGATCAGTGACGATGGTGTGTAACTTGCGCCGTCTAACAGGCGATAGGCGTCGTGGAGGCGGTAGCCGGCGGAGCGGATGGTGACACAGATGTCATCTTCGGAGATGGTAGGAGCAATGTCGGATATGATACATGTGTACATGGCGACTGCCAACGAGGCGTCAGCCTTGGTTTTTGAGGGTCGGCTGGGTAGCAAGCTATAGATGAGGGCCACCCGGCCGCAGGAAAAACGAAAGGATGCGTCGAGTCGTCCGTGTGTGTTCGACGATATATGGTGTGTCCAAGAGAACGTGAAAAGCCGCAGCTTATAAACCCTCAGGGAAGGTTCGAGAGCATTCAAGACTAATCCAGCCCCACCCTCTCAATTTAATTGGTTAGTCTCAAAGTTACACTCAGAATCGAACAAGAATCCTGTGATAGGTTGAAAATTAATTACAGAAATTCTTGATTGGTTAAATTCAAAACTGGCGGAAAGAAAAGGAAGTGTTGCCAATCCAAAAATAAATGAACATAGATCAGTTATGGAAAACCCAGGAATATAAAACTTCTTTCACTTTGCACCAGAGTGCATGATCATAATTTTTAGTAGTGCCATCTGTAGGAAAATGTCCAAACTTCTTGATGTATAGAAAAACAAAACAAGGAGAAATTTAGTCAGTTCGGGAAACTTCACAATTACAAAATTACTTAATTTTTCAGTAGAGACGTCATCTTATTAAAGTTCCAACTTGTTGCGTTATCAGTTTCACCTTTTGACAGATAGAGGAGTTCATTAAGGCACTAATTTCGAATGCGCGGCGTTGAGGTGTACCTCCCGGTACAATTATTATTATTATTATTATTATTATTATTATTATTATTATTATTATTATTATTAATGTATCCACATATTCATTTCTTTTATTTAGGCAATTGATCAGTAAAATTATAATTTATACTTATTTTTATATTGTAATTTACTGTTAATTACATTTATCGAGTCGAAAGTAGACGTTATCCTTCCATGGTAACTGTTCAGGAGTACACTGCTATATCGTAAGTTGCAAACAATTCACTAATTCAAATTTTCCCGATTGTTCTGGAACGTATCGTGGTCTTATCGGTCTTATGAATCTGGAAGTTAACTTAAATTATATTTTTAAAATTAAAAACATCATTCAGGAACTCGAAGGTCATGATTGCACTGATCTACGAGGGCGAATCAAAAAGTAAGTTACACTTCCAAGTTATGTAACCACCTGGAGACAGCTGCTTTCACCTCATCCTTTTTCAGCTTACCGAACACATGATAATCGCATGGAAAATTGCACGATAACGCAACACCTCACACGGCCCGCCAAACGTCTGAACTGCTTCGGCGATTCAAGTGGGAGTAGTAACATCCGCCATACTGTTCAGACTTAGCGCAATGCGATTATCATGTGTTCGGTAAGCTGAAAAATGATCTCTCTGGACGACGATTCCGAAACGATGAGGAGGTGAAAGCAGCTGGGGGTTACATAGAGCTGGAAGAGATTTCTACGCATCCGGAATCGAAAAGTTGGTTAACTGTTGCGATAAATGTTTACAGTTTCTTGAGGTCTATGTGGAAAAGTGAATCTACATTGTATGTTGTCATAGCCGTGTTGCCTATGTGTAGGTGGTTTCATAAATGGCCATAACTTGAAGTGGAAGTGAAACACGTTTCGATTCGCCCTCGTATGGCCTCACCTTGAACATATTGTTCTCGATAAGGTGAGTAGTGAATCGGTTGTTTCTCCCATTGTTATCTGTACTTGGAATTTATTTTAACCGGTGTTCCAACTTCTCATCAGTTTGAATGTTCTCTCTCTCTCTCTCTCTCTCTCTCTCTCTGAGTTCATTTATATATTTGAGTTGTATCTCCGTGACACAGTGCTACAATTTATTTATTCAAGGTGTCACTGTCCCTTTGTGTAACCTAAAATAATATTTTCCGGGTGTGTTATTTAATAGCCCCGTTACACGAGAACCCTCCTGCCATTGCTCCCACCTGTTTGTACCAGCGTTAAAAATGAAATTATTTCGACAGCAATTGGAGAAGGGCGAGTTCTCGCACTTCATGTTGTACTAAGATTGAGTGGTGGTGATTGTTATAAGAGAAAGTACAATGAGCAACCATCCTCTATTAACACTAATCAAACAGGGAAAAGGAAGAGGTCCGATCCTTTAAAAAAATGAAGGTATCAGTAAAAGCACAAGGGCCATGAAGGTCATGAAAATTGAAGACTCCTAAGGCCTCGAGATCTAATACCGGCGGGGTCGGAAAAGAACAAGAGCTGACCAAGGGAGGTCGGATAGGATAGATGAAAGTGAGGAGTCTGACACAAGTGGAAGCAATGCCAGGGCTCAGCTAAGGGACCCGTGGTTGTCAGCCAACGCCCCCAATTTAAGAGCCTCTGGGGCTACTTTTAATCACTTTTTACGACAAGCAGGGGGATACCGTGGGTGTTATTCTACCGCCTCCACCCACAGGGGGACTGAGGTTGAAGAAATGAAAACAGAGTTCCGTGCCATCATGATCACATCATGAAGTTCATCGACTTAATGAAGAATCAATTAGAATACAGGTTGAAATACTTTTCTCTGAATGCGGGGAAAATTCGTTTGTTCGAAAACCCATTTGCAGTTGACTCAATTGATGCACCTGTGCAACTACAGCTGAAATTAATTTAACTTAGTGTTGTTCCCCATTAAAGGACAAGTTCTTTTAAGTTTTAAAAGACGCTTAATAATGAAAAGTTTCCCGGTTTCTTAACATTTAAGAGAATATTCGTGTGCGTTTGTGAATACCTGCATTTGTGAACAATTATTTTCCAGAATTAGATTATAAAATCAAAATTATTTTCCCGGATCACTGATAACGCCTGCATTCCATTCTGAGGCTGGCTGTGTCAAACCTATCTTGAGACATTTCAATACTGTCACTTCAAGTGAAGGTCAGAAACATTAATTTGTAAGTTTATGCTGAGTGGTAGAGTATTGTTTTCCTTTTATGGGCACAGTATTATGTGTCAGGTTATTGTTCATATTGCGGAATAGTCATGTGTGACGTTGGTTGGTTGGTGATTTGAAGGAGGGAATATGATTTCGTATTCTAAATACCCTGACTTAAAGAAATACCCTTACACCCTATTCTAGAATGCCGACGGTTTTGGTTTGGAAGAACGAAAGGGTCAAGAAAGACGAAGACGAAATACGGTACGGGAGGATGTCGTCTCTGGGGACAGTCGTGTGTGTGTGTGTGGGGGGGGGGTGAAAGCGCGGGAATAATGCGGCCCCTCGTTGGCTAAGAAATCTGCCATCCGGCCCGCAAGAAAAGTTAAGGGTATTGTCCCTTTAGCACCAATCATCAAACTTATTAACCAGTGACGGTGTGCTCTCAGGAGCGCATGAACAGGTCTAATGCATATTCACGCATTCATGGATAATTCAAAATTGTTTCCTTTGTTCCGACCTGATTTCATCGATCTATCGAAAACAATGGACTTCTACAGAAGCTCCGTTACAGTGAAAGCTGTTCGTTTCGACTAACACTGCAGGGAGCACACCGGAGATTTTGCTACGAGCCCGACGACTACGCATGTGCATAGAGATGGTGTCATTATTTATGCACAGATCTCTCCACAAGCGAGGAGCACGGTAAGGTACGTGCTTTTCCGTCTTCAACTACCCTCAAACCAGAGAGAGCATTACTGTTGACCATAAGGGGTCCACCTCCTCCTCTTAGTTCGCCAGAGTTCCAAGAAGTTACTATTTCATTACATCGCCGGAAGATTTCACTATTAAGTGATATTCTGAACAGGTGTTCGTAATCACAGGAAGAAGGTTGCTTTACATTGTGGGTGGAGAATCATTTCAAGTTAAATTAATCTGAGAGCCGGTATATGTGGGTAATGGCACGCACTATTTTTATGAGGGGTGAGAGGGGACCAACCGCGGCCTATAAAAGGAACTGCCACGTTACCACTACCCTTCCTTCGAGCTATGTAAAACGAAGAATAGTGTTCGTATTTAAAAAAAAAAATCGCTACAATACAGCATTGTAGCTAAGTTTCTGTGAATTTTACTTTTACCGAGCTGATTAGCTTCGGCTAATAGTGGTCACGGTTTTTATGTGGCTTTTCAGACCTGCGTTCGTGAGGCGGTGGGGTTGGTCTCCCACCGTCGGCTGCCCCGAGAATGGTTTTCCTCATTGAAGCGAAAGCCGTGGCAGTTCTTTTCATAGGCCGCGGTCGGTCTCCTTTCACCCTTCCTCGCACCTCAAATCAGCGCAACCCATCTCTTGGCCTGAGAGAGGACTTTCCCCTGTAGGAGGCCCACCATCAGGGTACAGAATGAAAATATTTTACTAGCAAATTATTATTATTATTATTATTATTATTATTATTATTATTATTATTATTATTACGTCTCACTAACTTTTACGGTTTTCGGAGACGCCGAGGTGCCGGAATTTAGTCACTCAGGAGTTATTTTACCTGCTAGTGTATCTACCGACACGTGGTTGACGTATTTGAGCATCTTCAAATACCACCCGACTGAGCCGGTGTCGAAAGTCTCAAGTTGGGGTGAGAAAGCCAGAGCCTCAACCGCCTGAGCCACTAAAGCCCGGCAGTCTTAATTTTGGTTTTGTTGTGCACTCACAGATTAGTCTCGGAAAAATGCATCCTCGGTTGTAGGAGTTCTACCGTATGAGTAAAGAAACAATCGTACAAACAAATTTTAGTGAAATGATAAGTTATTTTATTTTGATTTACGTTCTACTTAGGCAAATTTGAGACGTGAACATAAATTTTGTTGTGAAAATTTTGTCACGAGCCGCCACTGCTTATTACTTCAGTAGATGTTCGTTTATATTTACCCGTATAGTATGGAATGGTTGGATTGCAAATAGTACACTTCTCGTCTTGTACATCTGCGGGTCGACGTTTGTTTGTTTCCATTCTGATGGCAGGGTCAGTAATGAAACCATTAGGTGAGACCTCCTGGATAGCGATCCTATCAATCCGCCTAGAAGACGCGTTTTCTGCCAAGCCGTAAACCTCCCCTTTCCTTTCTGAGGTTAAGAACACGGAGTTAAACTCCTTTTCCACCGGGCGAGTTGGCCGTGCGCGTAGAGGCGCGCGGCTGTGAGCTTGCATCCGGGAGATAGTAGGTTCGAATCCCACTATCGGCAGCCCTGAAGATGGTTTTCCGTGATTTCCCATTTTCACACCAGGCAAATGCTGGGGCTGTACCTTAATTAAGGCCACGGCCGCTTCCTTCCAAATCCTAGGCCTTTCCTGTCCCATCGTCGCCATAAGACCTATCTGTGTCGGTGCGACGTAAAGCCCCTAGCAAAAAAAAAAAAAACTTTTCCGAAGCGCTTTCGTAAGTAAGGTACGCTTAGACAATCCGGAAGGTAATAATAGTTAATCCTAACTTTTCCATGCCTTTCTGAGTATCACATCTCTAGTCACGCGTGTTACATACATAGATGTTACTGGTTTTGATGAGGGATTTACAAGCATCAATGAACGGTAGAAATGCTTTCTAACATGCTTTGTAGAGCCCAAGACATATATTTTCTAGATGCATAAAGCATGTTGTCGGAACTGTCACAAGGAATATGTAATATTTCCCTAGTTGTAGTTTTAATTGGTATGCCAGCATCGGAGAGAAATTTGTAAGGTATTTTTCTAGAGTGTTATTTTGAGCAAGCGTTCGATGAATCGGAAGTTACAACAGTAACCAAAGAAGAAGTCGCTGCTGCTCTTCAAGGAATAGTTGTAGACACAGCCCCTGGTCGACTTGTTACAAGGTTATAGCTCTAATGAACACATTCATACTGTCTCGCTGATTGTCTAAAGACTTGCCAGAAAAATTTTAGCATTTTAAGGTAGTGACCGAAATAACTGGAGAACAATAACGATCTGTAAAATATTGAGAAGAATTCTCGAACGAATACTGGATAGACGGCTGAGATCATTTTCCAGTTTCTTAGGACACCAAAGAGGCTGCACCAGTTCACCAGGTTATCACGTGAACACCTCTATGCTGGACTATCCTTTTCTCAGCAAAACAAAAAAAGAAAGAACTTCTGTTAGTGCTCAGCATCAGAGGTGGTGACAGGGTACTCGTAACGTACATTATCATTAGGTATAGACAACAAGGAAGAGAACTTTGTGTATAGTGCATTGATATCAATGTGAAACTATTTTCATTCAACATATTTCTAACAGCTTTTCTCTTTTGATTACAATATAAGAACCGAGTATTTTGGTATTCATACTTTTCTTTCAGTTTTTGCCGATCATGTTTCGATGCTCTTTCAGGATTGCTGGATACAGAAACTAAATACTACAGCACTTTTAATTTATTTTATACTTCTATTAATCACACTTAAACTACTATATATAGTATACATTGCCAAATATATTTAAAAAAATCAGTCACCATTATTTTTCTCCGAGGCGTACACAAACCAACTAAATGTCAAAAAATACATTACCTACGCGGTCCCCACATCACTCCCCTACCCCCCTCAGACACTATCAAAAACGTCCATATACCGAACTTCCAAAACGAGTGGGTTTTGCATTAGGAAGTAGTTTCTGGAACTGCTGGTTGTCTTCCACTGATTAATCATGTATAGCCTCTTGTGGAGCTGGTACCTGTAGATTCATGTAATGTTCTCCTTGGTTATAAGCAGGACGTAGCCAGGTTTGAGGCGATCAATTGACATATTGACCCTTGATATTTACGGTGTAGTACTTTGGTCATCTCTGTAACACTAGATATGGGCCATCATACCGTCTCTGTAGTGCAGATTTAACTCTGTCAACTCGCGCGAATACGTGGCTGGATTGCTTAAGGTCCTTATGATCGAATGGTGTGCACCTGTTCCTGTAAAGTTATTTTACGGGTCTCAACTTGTTCAGACTGTGGCGAAGTTTAACAAATGACGGCATATCTGGTTCTGGTGTTGTATGTCGTTCTATGAAGTAATCTCCAGGCAGCCTTATAGGCGTCCTATAGGGCTATACCATTTCCGCTACAGAGGATTTTTTTTTTGCTAGGGGCTTTACGTCGCACCGACACAGATAGGTCTTATGGCGACGATGGGAGAGGAAAGGCCTAGGAGTTGGAAGGAAGCGGCCGTGGCCTCAATTAAGGTACAGCCCCAGCATTTGAATGGTGTGAAAATGGGAAACCACGGAAAACCATCTTCAGGGCTGCCGATAGTGGGATTCGAACCTACTATCTCCCGGATGCAAGCTCACAGCCGCGCGCCTCTACGCGCACGGCCAACTCGCCCGGTACAGACGATTTAAAGTCTTCACTTAACAGTGCAGCGCAGTCCTAAGAGAATAGTTGGTAGAATTTCGGTCCATATTACTGTGGAATTTGTTCCTATTACTCCCTTTAAAGTGCTACGGAATCTTTCAATCTTTCGAGAAAGTTTGCATCCACTATATTTTGTTAGTGCTCGGAAGAGATCTGACTAGAATTGTCTTCATCGGTGATCACCTGCACCGGCATCACAAATTGAGTGATCCAGTGTTCACATAACGCCTTTGACACAATTTCTGCCATTATACTGTATAATGGAGTGGAATTGTTTCAGTCCAGTTTGAAAATCGATCTATGCAAGTCAGGCAGTTTGTAAATCCATTTGACTGCGGCAGGGGCCAACTAAGTCAATATGACCTGTCCTGAACTACTTATTATCCTGAGCAAAATATCCAACAGGAGATTTTCTATGTATGGGGGTTTTGCTTTTTGGAATTGTAAACGGTGTTATTTGCCCACAATGCAACATCTTTAGTCATTTTTTCCTACACGACTTTGGATGCAATCAGCTTCACGTTGCTTTTTTGCTCGAGTGCGATATGCTGTGGTAATGTTGGAATATAGCAAGTCTGTACATATCTGAAACATACGGACGAATGTTTGTTATTGAGGTAACACGCCACAAGGTGTTGCCAGCCGAGGTCAAGTATGTTTTAACGAAGAATGAGAACATAGGTATTTAAGTTCGTCATTCTTCGACTGGGCTTTTGCAATGTCATAATGTATGGGTGCAAATTCTTCTATTCTCGAGAGGTTATCTGCAACATCATTCATTTTCCCTGGTATGTTGCGCAAGTTTGTTGTGAACTGGGATATAATCTGTAAGTGACGCAGTTGCCTAGGTGAGGTCTTTTCATTGTTCTGCTTAAAGGCGAAAGTTATTGGCTTATGGTCTACGTGTACCGTATAAGTTCTATTTGTAACATACATGATCGCACGATAAATGCTAATGAGTTCTCGATCGCATGTTGAGTAACTCCTCTGAGCGTTACTGAAACTATTTGAGAAAAAAATTACCCTTTGCGAAAAGGTAGTTTCAATAAATGAAACAAATATTGATAACTAACGATTTGCATCATTTCACAGCGATGGGCACAGCCGCAGCATCTTTGGCGACCAAGGTCTACGGCAACGACTAATGCGACCTCACTCACGTTACACACATTTTCGGATGACTCCCAGCTATAAGATATGATATTCATGTCAAAAAGCAATAGGTCTCCACTCTTCACCTTCCCTCTGCTGGAGGGCAGCACCTTCAGCGAAGCCTGAGGTATCTACGAATAATTCTATTATTCTAATATGCACGACATGCTTGGATATTTTAACTCTCGGCAGCATTTGATAGATCTTTGCATTTCTCGAATTGTGCGCCGGCCTCTTCAGTCCACGTCGATTGTCATTTTTATTCTCGTTCTTTAAATAGCTGTTCAGGAAAGCTTTATTTTCGGAAGTGTTCTTCAGATATCGTCGATATTAAGTTTGTTTTCAGAAAAGCTCAAACCTCTTAGTGTTTGAGGGCGCGTATGGTCCCGAATTGCAATGATCCTTTTGAGATTTGATTTAGTTCCTTCTGTGGTTATAGAGTAGTCGAGAAAAACATGATAGATTTGCTGACGTTTAAACGCCTACACAAAATATCAAGTTATTTCGCATGCTCTTCTTTTGAAATGGACGCGGCCGAGATGTCTAGGTACCGGTACTGGGCGCATTTCGGCATGACATTGAAAAATAACCGAAACAGTGTTGTGGATGATTTAGGTTTGTCATCTTCAGCCAATGGTACCTGATAATAAGTCTGAAGTAGGTCCAGTTCGGAAAAGATTTTTCTTCAAGGATCTCATTTTCATAATCAGTTCTTGGAATTTGATAATGATCTAGCACAGTGAAGATGTTGAGTAGGAGATAGTCACTACAAATTCGCCACTGTCCAATTTTCTTAATGACTAGAGGGAGAAGACTGTGGGTCTAATCTTCTATGTTCACCGTATACAGGAGGGCATCTAGTAGGTTTGGCATTCTTGGGCGTACTGCTTGTTTCTTCCATCTGGGGTATTTATT
Organism: Anabrus simplex; assembly: GCF_040414725.1. Lineage (NCBI taxonomy): Eukaryota > Metazoa > Arthropoda > Insecta > Orthoptera > Tettigoniidae > Anabrus > Anabrus simplex. Next base: position 240,709,272 of record NC_090269.1, read on the forward strand.
TAAACATCTCAGAAAACTGGCACAGTATTTACATGGTGCTAATTGAATCTGCCTGTGATACTACCATTAGCTCAGCGGGAAAAGTTGGTTTGGTATTCATATCGATAAGCTACTTATTTTTAAGATCAATGAGCAATCCAAACTGATAAACAAAATCTGCAATTAATATTCCCTTGGACGTTTTTGCTATGATAAATGGCCATTCAAATTTTCACTTCAACCTTGAATCAGCGTTCATCAATTTAGATCCAAAGGTGGAAATCTGCGATCCATTACCTGCAAAGAGTCTGATTGCTGTTTCTCAGTCTTTCAAGTTACAGGTACGACGGATATATGTGCTCCACTATCTACCAGGAAACTTTGCCCTGAATGACAATCCTTGACAAAACGTCTACAGTTACAGTGGCCTTGTGGAAATGCACTGGCAGTACACGCAGACGCTACTATGGCTGCTGCCTGGATGTTTTACTGTTTGTTGCACTTACATGGGGATACATATTTTTTTCTATTCGCACCTTAAGCCGAATCTATGATAGTAACAATAGTTCCCTCGACCTACTACGGCTACGACTGCGTGCTCTACCTCGTAATCTATTAATTTTCATTTCTTGTTCCAGCTGATTAATCTTGTCCATTATTTCATTAAGCGAAAAGACTCCATCTCTCAAATCTTGTCACCCATTTCTGCTAATATACTAATACTTGCATCACCGTCCGCAATAACTGACACACTTCTTACTTTTGGGGTAATTTGTCTAACAGGGTCTGAAGCGTTTATCTGAGGTTTCACGAGCTGCTAGTCCCTAATTTTACGAAGCAGTTGACTGTATTTCAAGTCTCCTAACTCAATTTCATTCACTAACTTTATTTGCATTTCCTCATTTACCTTGCAAATAATCAAAAGCCGTGCTTTAGCTTCTGTGTATTTATTCGTTTCACTACATGAAACAGGATCCCAGATTTTCTCCACAATTTTGAGAGCTAACTGAGCCATGAGATAATTGAACCTTATCGCCTCCTTAGTAATTCTGCTAAGATTAAACTACGCCTCCACGCGAGGAAACCCTATTTCTGGTTTATCTGTCCAAAACGAGGGTAAATTAACACTCGTCTTTCAACATATTTATTTTCATCGACTTCGTTGCGGTTCTCCATAACCGCGTTATTACTGAAGTTCAGTGAAAATATACAGTCCGCCTATTATCACATCGGAGTCAACAAATTGTAGGAACTTTTAATGTATTTCATACTTCCGTTAATCACACTACTGCATACAGTATAATGATCTAGTTCATTACAATGCCAATGACACCAAAAACTAAAATCAGTAAATCACCATTCTTTCTCTCCAAGGAGTGCACAAGCCAACTCTATGTCAAGAAGTACATTACTTGTGTGGACCCCACACTGGTCATCATTTCTTATGAGCTCCCTGACTAGGCACTACCTTCCTTCTTAACCTAGCTTTATTCCTGATTGTAGGGTGCTTCGAATCGGGAAACATGCGTAAGTTACAACTTTAGCCGAGTATGATGTACATTTTTTTAAATTTCCCACAGAAGACATTACTATCATTAACAGAAATGAATTCACATTTCCATTCAATTCTTTATATAGGGTGTATCCGTGATGTTAGACACTTTCAGTGATGGAGGAAGGCAAATGGATCAATCTGAGATCAGGAACCATAGTCCGGAAACGTTCGAATCAGTTAATAATCCAAGTTGTTTAACGTCCGTCCGTTCTTAACAGACGAAGGGTTGTCAGAATTTCGTCCAGCAGTAGTTCTTTAACGTGCCGGAAGCCAACGACATGGGGTTGTCAATTTTAAACACCTTTAAAAGCCACCGACTTCAGTCGGGTTTTAATCCGTTAACTTGGTATTAGTAGACCAACGACGTATCCACTACGCCACTACGACCGGCAGCCAACAGTTAAAGCAAAATTCGCAGGGGGACGTCATATCTAACGTTGGTTGTAAATGGAGCAGCTTGTAAAAGTTGGGCAGGTAAACGGACTTAACTGAGTAGAATTTTGCTTAACTTTTGACTCGATCGTTTCCGGAATATGGTTCCTTATCTCAAATTGGTCCATTTGCCGCCGTCATCCTTGAGAGTTGGAAACATCATTACGGATACACTTTGTATAAATTCAAGCCTTCATTCTCAGCAGGTTTGTCACTAAGTATATGGTCTTCAATGGATAGAGTTGAGTGGAGAAAACAGTAATAGTTTTAAGTCCCACTAATTACTTTCACGGTATTCGAAGACACCGTAGTGGTGAAATGTTGTCCTACAGGTTTCTTTCACATGCATGTTGATCTACTGACCGAATCTGGCGTATGTGACCACCTTCAAATACCACCGGACGAAGCCAGGATTGAATCTGCCAACTTGTGCTCAGAAGGCCGGCTCAGCTCTTCTACCGTCTGAGCCACTCTGTTTACGTTTGGAAAGCACAACGTTGACATCACACAACGTCTAGTCAGCGACTACCATATCAGCCGCTAATGATGGAGAATTTAAATTCACTTATAATTTAATTTATGAGTGCTGCGTATTTCTAATTTCTTCCACCAATACGACGTATTTTTTGTTTTGTTTCTTGTAGTGTGATTGTTCAATATGCTTTCTTCAGAATTATTTATCACAGGGAAAGTGTTCACTTTCGATTTAGATTGAGTGAAATTTTGTGATTAGTACAGTGACCAATTCTTCATTCGCTGTTCATGGTGTAAGTGAGCCCTACAATGCCCCACGGGACACATTCGTCACACATTTTACCATCCTCGGAAACGCCTAATTTCTCACAGAATGTTACCCAGACACCAATAGAAAATGCATTTATCTTCACTCCTAAATAATTGCCACGTAACTTGGCATGTGGTATGTTATGTGGCATGTTTCGTAAGAATAGGAGACCTGTCCAAAAATTAACATAATCCATTCTGACTAATTCTTGAATGCGACAATGCTCTATACTCTCACCCACCCGGTTCCTTTTAGTGTTGAAAAGAGTGATTAAGTTTATAGGACGTACGAAGAGAGGTATTCAGTGGGAAAAGCAAGATAGGCTCCAGGGAAAACTAGGGAAATGAGAATGAACTCCATAATGAGGCAAAGTTGGTAGCGAATGAGGAAGAAGTAGACGAAACTAATTTCTTTGGGTACCTAGATAGCATTGTTCAGAAAGAAAGAGAAGATGTCACGAGCTGAATTCGGAAGTCAAATGTAGCCTTTGTGAAACCATACTGTGTTAAGCTAAACGGGAGTGCATCAAGTAGTACCATACTTTGACCGTTACTCACCAACGCGAAGACAGCATTTTTTTTTTTATGGCTGTGAAGTTTTGCAGGCCACAAAGCAGATATAAATCTACTACAGGTCTCCATTAACTAGTGCCTGCACCAAATTATGTGAGATACCCAAATGTGATACCAAATGAGGACATCTGGAAGGTAATAGATGAGCAACCAATAAATGCCCATATTCAGGAGAGAAAATGGTGGTGAATCAGCCACACAGTAAGGAAGTCTTATGGAGCTATTAAAAGGTCTGCACTGGATTGGAATCCACAAGGTGTCGGTGACAAAGTCTCCCGAGAAAGACCTGGAGAACTGTTGAAGAAGCAGCCATTGAAGCTGCGAAAACCTGGAGTAAATTGAAGTGGCTAGCTGCCAATAGGGTCAGATGGAGGGTCTTCACTGTTACCCTATGCACCACCAGGTGCAGCAGGAAATACAGCAAGCAAGCTACATCTTAGATAACTCACGTCAATTACTTAAGGTTGGTCTATATATATATATAACAAAATGAGAGATACTCCCGTGTTAGAATTTAAAAAACTGAACTTGTTTTACTGTAGTATGCTTTACTCATACATATATCGTCATACCGCAGATATGATTGAAAAGAATTAACGCAGTCAATTGAACTGAAGACTTTTCATTAGTTGTCAGGTACTTGCATATCTTTATCTCAGTGCTTCTTGTGTAAGCATACAATAATGCAATATTATAGTGAATTGCATATTATTGATTATGAATGAATGAATGAATGAATGAATGAATGAATGTCACTCGATTAAAATTATTCTGATGTTCTATGTGACAAATACTCCACATCAAAAGTTGAAGCAGTTGGAGTTCGCGAAACCACAGCGTTATCATGGAATAGAATCACACGACATAGTCTATTTTAGTTCACCTGCACAATATTTAGCAGCTACTGGGAAGCCTTCTTGAATGGACAGCTTGCTGTACCTTTGGGTGACGGGAAAAGCATCTACCTCTAAATAGAAACATCATGTATAGGATATGGGAGTTACATTTCATTAAGTAATCACAGAGTTGTGAAGGTGATCAAAGCACGTAAACCCTGTAATATCCAGAATTACCACATTATGTTACAATGCTTGATTTTCTTATATTCAATACATCGTCGTTAAAGAAACCGAATCTTGTGTGACCCAATGCTCTTCATATCCATTAGTTTCCTTAGAAATGGTCACGCCTCCCTGCCACACATGGATATGCAGTGAAAATGAAAATCCACAGCCTGTTTCCAGTCATTCGACCAGGTCAGGAGTGGAATGAAGCCCCATCTGGCGGCGAGGATAGGAATTGTGCCGGCTACCGAAGCCTGTCGCACTCTTCTGCGTCGATGATTAATGAATGGCAGATGAAATGAAATGATATTGGAGAGCGTTGCTGGAATGAAACATGACGGGGAAAACCGAAGTACCCGGAGAAAAACCTGTCCCGCCTTCGCTTTGTCCAGCATAAATCTCACATGGAGTGACCGGGATTTGAACCACGAAACTCAGCGGTGAGAGTCCGGCGTAATGCCGCCTGAGTCACGGAGGCTCACTTGGATATGCAGTCCATCAGAACATTTTCGTTGTGTATATTTTCCTATGCAGGTGTGTAAAGGAAAATGAACTTTAGCGTACCGTACTGTAGGAATGTATGTTTACACGACGAAATCACTCACTCGAACAGTATTCTGTACTTAAGGCTCATTTTCCTTTACACTGTCACATAGGACAATGAACACAACGAACTTCGTTCTGATGGACTGCATATCTATGCATGACCAGTCTTAAGGAACATAATGGACACGAAGAGCAATGTGACTTACGAGGTTTGGTTTCTCCACAGACGATATACTCTTTCAAACGTCCCTTGTTAAACATTGAGTAGCATGACAGATGTTGAAATATCACAGACTGAAGTAGTACTATAAAACTCTTACCGTGAACTTGGATTCTTGATGCGCACATTGTGTACAGTCGTTAAAAGAATGAATGAGCACATGGTATTGTAGAAGATCCTTGCGGGTACACTTCTCAGACAATTGAATCTATTGTGGGTATCCACAGCGTATGCATCTACATAGTAGGGGAATTTTATTTTGTTTATTAAAATTAAATCTGATAAAATATTACATGCGAAGAACATACAATACATGCGCTCAATTTTTTTGAGCGACTATACACAAGCATTTAACGACGCTCCACCCCCGCGTCATCCAGGTTTTGCGAATCTAACCAGTTGTGCCTTTTATATTAGCTTCTTTCCTCGTCTCGATTTGCATGGAAATAATGATTTTTCTCCTATCACTGTTTTAAAATGAATTTACAAACTAATGGGCGAAGACGTGGAAACGCTTAGCTATTTAGTGGAGGGCATATTTATAGCAGTATTGTAGACTTTATCGTAGAACATATTATACAGAATAACCCTTACACTCATGATTATGAATTTTCGGATATCTTTAAAAATCTAAGCAGCTTCAAGCAGTCTCTCTTCCCGTACCTAGCTCAGGGTTTCTACTTTTAACATAAAAATTATTGTGAACAATCATTTAAAGATAGGTACGTGGTTTCGTTGACTCTTCTAGAAGGATTTATGCTCTACAATGCTAACGTACCGTATATAGTTTGTGAAAATCTGTAACGATTTGGGCAAACAAGCTAAGAAAATGTTCGTGTAACGTCACTTTCTTCGAGTTGTTTCGCAACAAATTTACTGTTTGGCTTACTCTCAACGCAATTCAATATTTTACACATGAAAACCTTGGCTGTGAGATCCGATAGGTAAGTATATAAACCTCATAAAAATCTGTCCAGCAGTTCTCGAATTATGGAATGCTCTTCTTGTACCTAGAGCAGGACTTCTGCTGTAAACATAAAAACTGTAATTGTGGTCGACCTTTTAATGATACAGCGTGGCCCTTTAGGCTGTATTTTTTGTTGAACTCTACATGTTCTAAAATCCTTCAGCATATAGATTGTGGATATATTTAACGATTTGGGTGCCGTAGGCCGAGAACATGTTCGTGCGCCGTCTATTTCTTCCAGTTGTTCCAAATAAGTCGTTACTGATCGGCTTCCTTTAATCATAGTGCAATATTCAATACATGAAAACCTTTATCGATGGATCCTCTAGACAATAAAAACCGAATGAAAATCTGTTCAGTGGTCGTCAATTTACAGTACAGTACAGCCAATCCCCACGAATGCTCTGTCCAACTAGAACAGGATTTCTACTGTAAAAAAAGCCATGAATACACTTATTGTGGCCGACGTGGTCTCGGAATGTTTGTAGTATTTTTATGTTCTGCAGTTCTTAAGGTACGTTTTCCTAGAAGCGATTCCAGCTATAATCGCTCAGCGCTAGTCGCTATCGCTGGCAGGAAACTCTGAGGTGTTTTCCTAGGTGCTTCTTTTGCGGCGATTGCTGCAGTTTACCAGCAGATAATTAGTTGATGAAATCAGTGGTTTCGTGAATTTTAAGTCGAGTCTGAAAAAAATAAGTTTTGCGTATTTACTAATGAAATTTACTAAGAAAATGATGATGCGACTGCCGAGCAAACGACACGCTCTTCCAGAAAAGTAGTGCATCAAATGTTCAAAGCAAGAAATGAGGAGGGTTTTTTTTTCAATTCATCAGAAATCATTTGATACATGTTGAAAAGTTTCGAGAATATTTTAGATTGACCCCTTCACAGTTTGATTTTATTTTGAGTTTAATTGAAGGAGATACCAAGAAGACAGCAACCGGACAAGTTGGCCATGCGATTGGAGGCGCGCAGCTGTGAACTTTCATCCGGGTGATAGTGGGTTCGAAACCCGCTGTCGGCAGCCCTGAAGATTATTTCCCTTGGTTTCCCGTTTTCACACCAGCCAAATGCTGGGGCTACGTCTAATTAAGGCCACGACCGCTTGCTTCCCACTCTTAGCCCTGTCCTATCTCATCGTCGCCCTATGACCTATCTGTGCCGGTGCGACGTAAAAAAAGGAAGACAGCATTCAATAGAAATCTTTAATCAATCAGTCTTGCAGAACAACTTTGAGGTAAGTGCATAATAATTACGGTACATAAAGTTCCCTAAGCATTCTTTCTGTCCAAAAGCGTATTTTTAACTGAATTTTAAGTAAATGTAAAAAATACAGTAAAAATTCTATGTAGGCCTATGCCAAACGATTGACATAAATATAAAAAAATCCAGAACCACCTACAAATTAGTTGTCACCGTCTCATGTAGTACGAGTCAACTATCGAAACTTTCTTCCCCTTCGGTGTCATGTACCTGTAGTACATTTTCATCAGTACTTGATACAACCAATAAAATTGATATGTAAGGTAGGGGAAACATTTGTTGGAGAGTATGTACTGACTGGTGTGGGTGATGAGGAAATCGTGTAGCAGTAACTCAGTGTAAGGTATGCATTCTATTCTCAAGACTGGCAACAAAATTTACAGCTTACAATTTGGTCTGGCGACGAGTTCAGAGACCTGGATGAAACCTCTTAACTGATTTGGCAATACTTAAAATTTTTTTTTTTTTTAAAACCAAGATGATCCTCTTCTTTTGCACCTAGTTTGAAGATTTCGTTATATTCTGTATTCCTCTCGAGAAGGCTGGCAAGCCTCTATTTCCACTGAGGGAACTTACTACTTTCTTTACCAGCTTATCTGAGGTTCCAAGGCCGTGAGTATAAGGATGGAAGTGGAAGAGTACAACATACGCTGGTAGTAAGCGTACTCTCGCTATCATTCGGCTCAACGAAGTCTGAAATTTGGGGAACAACCGTTTCCGCATTCTCTTCCCAGGTGTCTTCCATAGCTCTATACTCTGAGAAGCTCGGGATGGAGATGCTCTTCCGTTGATTATGAGCGGACTGAAAGGAATTGCAATTTCTCTGGTAATTGCCATCCATTTCTTTATTTTCTTCTCACGTTCAACCACAAAGCCTGTTAGTGTCTTCTCCCACATTTTTCGGTGATACGTATCCTTGATGCCTCTTCAACGCTTCTTGCATTCTACAACTGGCGTAGGGACAACGTGCTGAATTCACAAAAAAAAAAAAAAAAACGCTAGCGACTGCGATTGTGACTGCTCCTAGAGCAGGCGTCTACAGCCTGCTCAACGACAGACGCTAGCGACTAACGATCATGGCGTGTAGGAAAATGATAATATACAAACTCATAAGAGGAGTCCTCTATGATGATCGCTAATGGCCTGTTTACACGCGGACAGTAATTTAGTGGTAACTAAATTTTTAACTTAATTTTAAGTGACTTGCAGCGTGTGAACTGTGACTTTAGTGGTAAGTGGTAAGTAAACGATTAAGTAACAATTTAGTCAAGTGGAATAGAATCCAGTCTATTTTTCCTTTCAAGTAGACTTCTCACCAGCTGCGCGCGCACCCATCGGAGTAGTGGGTGAGCACTGTACTTGCAACTTACCACGTGCGAACGGGCGCAATTTAGTCAAGTTCATAAGTTGTGGGTAAAGCTACGGAGCTGATAATCGTTGTGAGTTCCTGTTTTCTTTTGATCGTTCATTCTAATTGCCGACAACAATGGCTAGATGGACAGAAGCTTTTAAGTCACTGCAGAATGGAAACAATACTAATTATTGTGATAGGTTTTTGATGTGTATTCACTGAAATTTAAAAGCAATAAACCTTTGATAATAGTCTTTTTGCTAAACAATTGCTTATATATAATATTGTAACCAATATGTGTTTGTATTTTTCCTTACCTGTGTGAAATCTTTCAGAGCAGTATATATAGCTTCAATATACTTCCGGAAACACTAGATATACTGGCTTTGGAAACTCTGAAGAAATGATGAAGGCTTCGGACATTATTTCCCGTCGCGAGCATGTACAGCACGATATGCAGTTTCAGCTTTGCTGATAATGCACTACGCATGATGGTATCTGTCTTTTGTATCATTGGTTCAACTTTATGCAGTAACTCAGTAAATGTTACTTCTGACATTCGCAAGGATAACGTATATTCCTGTCGATCCTCCTCGGCTAATTCTTAAAAGAGAATTGTACTTGCCCCGAGATTATTCCTTCTGGTAATCCATTTTCGCTCCCATTCTCTTTTTCTCCTAACTTTGGTCACCTCATCCTCAACTTCCTCTAAAATGTTATCTAACACGTTGTTGATGGCCGTCCATCTTATCTCTGATCTAGTTGACGACACAGGAACGACTGAATCACATGGCTTGAGTGACAAACTGCCATGTACCACTGTACTAAACACTGTCCACGTGTAAACCAGCCATAAGAGACTATCGCGGAATGATTATCGCTGGAGTAGGTTTAGTACATCTTTCACAATTTAGGCGGCGTCATCGTTTTCTTAGTTATTTCTTGTACCGGGAGGTAGGCCTACACCTCGACTCCGCTCATTCAAAATAAGCGCCTTTATAAACTCCCCTATCGATCAAATGATAAACTGATAATACCTGAACTTGGAACTTTAATCGGAAGATGTCATCCCTGAAATATTAAGTAATTTTGTTATTGTGAAATTTCATAAACTGACTGAATTTCTCCTTGTTTTGTTTTGCTATACATCAAGAAGTTTGGACATTTTTCCACAGATTACACTACCAAAAAACTATGATCACACACTCTGGTGCTAGGTGAAAGAACTTATAACTTAAAAAAGTTTCATATTCCTAGGTTGTCCATAACTATGTTCATTTATTTTTGGGTTGGCAACACTTCGTTTTCTTTCCGCCAGGTTTGAATCTAGCCAATAATAACATTTTGTAATTAATTTTCAACCAATCCCGCATTTCTTGTTCACTTTGAATTCGCCAATAAAATTTGAGAGGGCGGGTCTGGATTAGTCTTGAATTATCTCGAACCTTCCCTGAGGGTATATAAGTTGCGGCTTTTCGAGTTTCCTTGCCAATTGATCGTGTGTAAAAACACAATTCAAATTGTAAATGGTGGCTTGAGAGGCCAGAGATTGTAAATTTTGATGTAATGTTGCCTTGAGTGGGCCGTAAGAAACAGAGCTTGTTAGCTCTTTTTTCGAAGTTTTGTAAGAGTAACGAGTGCCTCTGGAAGGCTAGATATTGTATTTTGGGAGCAAGTGCTCTTAAATTAGGGGATTTCTGCCCTTGACTAAATGAATCCTTGTTTGGAATTAAAGTTGTAAACTGGATCTGGTATTTGCGGAATTGTAAAACTAGGGGCTTGAAGCCCAGAACCTGTAAAATCCACTAATCTTCGATTTTCCTAGTCTGGTTTCAAGATTGCTTTTGTCCCTGACATGTTATGTTCACTAAGTGAAAATTTAAGTTTTTTTGAAGAAATATAACTTTCAGTTCAATTTTTAATTAATGTTTATACTGTAGATAAACCTTTTCACCCCGGCACCTTCTTTTACCTCTTTCTGCTCGACGGATATTCCCGTAACATTTCCCATAAAGCGTTATCGCTCTGTTTCTTTCCATCGTAGTTCAATATTTTATAAACGAAAACCTTGAGATGCTCTAAATAACAATGAAAACCACATAAAAACCCGTCCACTGAACGATTTGACCCTGTGGTAAGTGTCGCGCAGCTGTGAGCTTGCATTGGAGAGATATTGGGTTAGAATTCCACCGTCGGAAGCCCTGAAGATGGTTTTCCGTGATTTCCCATTTTGACACCAGGCTAATGCTGGAGCTGTACCTTAAGGCCACGACTGCCACCCTCCCAATCTTAGCCCTTTCCAATCCTTCCAACGCCGAAAACCTTCCAGATGTTAGTGCGACATTAAACAAGTAGTATAAAAATCCGTCCAGTGGTTCTCGAGTTATAATCGGACACCAATAAATCCGGGTTCGATTCCTAACAGGATCCGGAATGTTAACCATAATTGGTTAATTCCGCTGGCACGTGGGCTGGGTGTATGTGTCTTCATAATCATGCCGTCTTCATGACTCGCAGGTCGCCTACGGGTGCTAATTCAAAAGATCTGCACCTGGCAAGCCGAACTTGGCCTCGGACACACCCGGCCATACGCCATTTCAATTTTTTATTTCTCCGTTTCTTTGACATTTCATTATTGAATGAAAAACTTCTGTAGCCGTATTTTCTAGACATTTACCTTTCTGCTGTGGACCTATTGAACTGGAGTATCTGAAAAATAAAAGGGTAGTATGATAAAGAAATGAGGAAAAGCAATGAACTTCCAGAATTTTTTATATCAAATCCCTTCACTGGACGTTCTGTTGCTCACAGTTCATTCTTTTATATGATCTCATATCCTAAACTCTGTACAATATAAATTTGAATTAAAAATGTACCGGGAGGAACACCAACTCCGCGCATTCAAAAGAAGCGCCTTAATGAACTATCTATCCAACAAAACGTGAAACTGCTTCTGCAGGAAGTTGGGACAGTAATCAGAAGATGCCACTATTGGAATAATTGAGAAGTTTGTCATAAGTTTCCTAAACTGATTGGATTTAATTTGTTTTGTTTTGGTGTACTTCAAGAAGTATGAACTTTTCTCCATAGATGTCATTACAAAAGACTCTGGTCATGCACTCTGGTGCAAGAACTTTTAATCTAAAGAAGTTTTGGGTTTCTAGGTTTTCATAACTGTACATTTACTTTTGGGTTGGCACCACTTCTTTTTCATTCCGCCAGTTTTGAATCCCGCCAATTATAAATTTTTGTAATTATTTTTCAACCTATCACAGGCTTCTTGTCGCTTTTTGAATTGTCCAATAAAAATTGAGAGGGTGTATCCGGATTAGTCCAGAACTCTCTAGAACCGTCCCCTCGCGTATATAAGCTGCGGCTTTTCTGGTTACCTTGTCTCTTGATCGCCGTATTTCTGAGTGTGTGTGATAAGACAGGAGGCGGCGCACTTCATTCTTCACCAGGCAGACCAGCAGCCAAGGTAATGACCACTTATTGTTCTGTAGCTAACTCCGTAGACTTACACGAGGGGAAAGTCCTCATTTGTAACTATGTAACCTTTTTCTAAAATGTAAATTTTCATCGGCTAATATAAAAGTTCATGAAGTATATAACTGTAAATCGGGGATAGAGAGTGCGTTACCCTCTCGAGTTCCCCTTCAACTTGGTTTGAGGCGACTACGATTTCGTAACTGTTTTTCTTTCCTGTAATGTATTAAATTTACCTTCATTCGAGTCACCTCAGAAGCTTAGGATTAGCCTCTGTATCATTGGGTCGAGAGCCCCGTTAGGATTTTATTCTTCATTATATCTAGGAGTGAAAGTATACGTCTCCATTCATTGTGTGTTCGGGCCATTAATTTAACTTGGTATTCTTTTTTCACGAAGGCCCAGTAGGTTGGGTACTTGATACCCCTGTGTACTACTTTTGTTAAGTGGAAATTGTGCCTAGAGGGGACAGAGATCAAAGTTTTGTGTAATGTTGCCTTAAGCGGGCGGTTAAAATTTGGTCAATGTTGGAGATGTTTCCTAAATTCCAGTAATACTGAGGAGTGCCTCTGGAAGGCTGTAATTTGTGGGAGCAATGTGCTCTTGAATTTGGGAGATTTCTATCCTTGTCTAAATAATACCACTTTGAAATTGTAACTGTGTGAACTAGGGGATTGAAGCCCAAAATTGTTATATACCCCTCTTCTGGGGTTCTCTGTTTCTAATCCCCAAATTTGTCATTGTTATTTCACTAAGTAAAAGTTTGTTAAGTTTGTTGCTTTTGGAAAATAAATATAACCTTATTTAAAGTTTTAATTCAATTTTTTATCTCGTGATAGTACATATATCACACCCCAGAATTATATGTAGAAGTTAGAGATATTATTGTCAGTATTCGATTTATTATTATTATTATTATTATTATTATCAGTATTTCATTTGTATGTTTTGTCATTTATATTGGTAAGCTGGAAGATATCCACATATGTAGTGAGCCCAATTGGCTCATATCATTGTCTTTAAAAATATTAGAAATTAAAAAAAATGGCATATGAGGGAATAGCCGCAGTTACATTATAGGCCGGATGTGTGGCGCCATTTCGCTTGCCCAGGTTTAAAGATAGTTCCACGTGTCAAGGTCATCTTATGATGAAATGGAAAGCATGGGAATATTCCATGAGGTGTGATGACAAAAGTCACCAGATTTAAGTTGGCAACATTTTCAGGCAGCGAATCGCAGCAGAGCAGGTTTTGGAATGATGGGGGTAAATTAAAGATGGGTGCCGCATAAATGACTTCTAAAAATATTTAAATCCACCAGGGGATAAGGTGAAAACAAGATTAAACCATTTTGAGAACAATAATTAAAGACGGCGTATTTGCAACAATTTATTGGAATAAATAATCGCAGGCATATGTGACGGGATGTTACATCATTGTTAATGGGGTTCCCCGAGCTCCATATCCAGAATCCGGCGTGCATGGAGAGGACGCGAGCCGCTAAGAACAGGCACTCTGCTACGGAAATTTGAACGTGTCGGACGTACGTGTATGTGGTTCACGAGAACCCTAATCTAGAGCATTTCCTATCAAATAACTAGCTGTCGAAGATACTACGGGTCCGATAGACTTTGCATTTAACTCAATAATGACCGAAATTTTTGTAAATTCAAGAAGGTGAATTTTTACAACATTAACTGAAAAATTAGGATCGGAGCGAGATCAAACAAGGACGCATCGCAGTGCCACGTGTAAACTCGCGGAAAGCAGAGACAAAGTGTATATTACAATTGTGAATAAGTGTATGTGCTAGAATAATTTAACTATATCTGTGTTTTTTATATGTATTTTAGTGTAGTAGGAAGTGATGAGCGTGTGATTTCATGAAAGCAACAAGAGTGAAGACCATGGGTGTGGAGAATGGTATGGGTTCAGGTTTTGAGGCCGTTAGCATGATGGCTTAAGTACATCATGGGGCCGACCTGAAACCATGAGGCCGTGGAGCTGAGTATGGAGCGTCGCCGAGTCGATAAGTACCCTGATTCATTATCTAGCATGTGCATGATTAGCTGTTAACTGTAAATAAATTAATGCATGATTATTCGTTTATTTTCCTTTTTAAGTACTGTAGCAAGGATAGTTAGGTTTTTTTTTAGGTTTTATTTTATGCTGATGCCTAGGGGGGTGTACATATTGTGATATTAGCGTGTGTTAAAATATGGTCTTCGCGAGTGTGGAAATAATGTGTGTAAATAATGATTTTCCATTACGGGTGTGAAACATGGGTTTTTTTTTCTCAGTGCGTGATCTTCTAGCAAATATTAGCGTGTGCGTGTGTGAATATTTAATGACGTAGGAGGCATCAGTAAGGATTAGTTAGAGGGAATAGATAGATTAACCTGGCATGTCGCATGAAAAGTTCGTCAAGAAAAATTTCACTGACCCATGATTCGAACCCGGACTTTCTGGCACATTACAGTGGGATTTTGGAAAATATATGTCATTAGTCAGTAACGTGTACCGTTAATCAATGAGTAAAATTTGTGCTGTAGGGGAATAAATGTCATCCTAAAGTTTCCGAGAGATAGTTAGCTAATGTTGAAGTAGGGACCTCTAAAACACAAAATGCCAACCGCAAGAGTCGAACCAATGATTGTGTAGCGCCATACATATGACCGGCATAATGATATACGTGTTCCTGATAATGGGATGAGAAATGTAGAATGATACGTGAAATACGAAATGAATAAAATATATTGAGAGTATTATATAATTAGTAACTGTTCGCATAGACGCATGATATTGAGGAGGAACATATGGCTTCATTTAGAGTAGAGAGAGAGAGAATTTAAGTGGGTGCGAACATGTTAGAATGCCGTGTCAATGAAATGAGTCGGACGTGAGATAAGGCAGCAGACCAGGACGGCGCGTTGTGTATTAGAGAGGCTATGGCAGCTGTAGTAAGGTCTTATAAGTAACAAAATATCGCATTCATCCGTAAGAAAAATTCTGTTTGTGGAACTCAGGACAGCACAATTAGATTAAATAATGATAGCTAGACTTTGTGACAGATCATTGCGGCAAGTGTAATGATAGGTCACTGTAATGGTGCCATGTTGAGGGTCGGAGTTCGATGCCCGGCCGAGCCAGTGTATAATGATTTCCCCTGTGACTATATGATTGAAATTATGTTGTGTTTGTTTATGTTATATGTTCTTCAATATGTGAGCAATGCAAATTCTGTTTTGCAGTTGCAATATTTTTTTTTGATGTTGAATTCAGTTCATGTGGTTGTTTATACTTGCGGCAATGAGGTTCATCCCATTGTCTGTAGAATCAGTGTAGGTTAAGATGTATTTAACATTATAGTATAGGGTTTCTTGCTACAGGGTAGGCATATGTTTTGTGTATGATAAAACAGCTAATTAAGCATATGTGAGATATTTATCATTTTAATGAATGGGTAAATTAATTTAATTTATTTATGTCAGGGTTACTTTTCGATTTCGTGCGTGCGTTCCATATTATCAGCATTATATGAGGGGAGGATGGTACTGAGAAAGAATAAGTTAAATAGTTTCGGACTCAAATAATAATAGGGATTATTTTTATATAAAATTTGTGATGAATAATTTTATGATATATAAAATTTTGGATTGAATTACCAAATCTAACAGACGTAATTGGATAAATTTATGATTTTCAAGGTAACAATTATACCGACATTGATAACTGCGAATTTGTAAATTATAATGAATTTAATGGATTTAATTAATTAAAAGATGAGTTGTGAATTACACGGCGGATGTTGCTTAATGAATTTACACAGCCTCATACATTTTATTTTGAAGAGTGTATTTAAATAAATAATTTGGGATTTAGTAAATGGTAACTACAAGGTTTATAATATGGTGAGGAAATAACTTAAAGGCATGGAGAGCAAATATGAATTTGTTATTCAAAGAATGAACGGAAGAAGTTTTGGTTGTATTAACATTTTAAAAAGGTACTTTGACAAATTAACAAAGGTCATGATGATAGATTATTATAATATTTTATTATTGAAAATTTTGAAATATGGTGGTACCAAAATATGAGTGGAATGGAATTGGATTAAAAATTTTGAAGTACTGAAGTAGAGTTGATGAATAAGATGAAAGGGAATTGTAATAAAGATGAAGTAATGTGTTTAGAAGGATTTGAAATCTATGAGTCATGAAGTTGATATTTTATAGTCGAGGGTGATAGAGGTTGTGAACAATATTTGGTCCGAAGAATTTATTGTTTGTATAGAAGTATATTTGCTTTGCCAAAGTTTAGCCTTTTCAATAAATTTTGCATTCGTAAATGTTCTCATTCGGATTTTTATTTAATTATTTTATTTCTTCTCTTTTATCCTTCCCGCTTGATTAATTTAAGGTTAGTTTATAATATCTGAAGATATCTCTGAGGGTAGTACCCAGTCAGCGACCCTGGGATGTCTCGAGCCGGCGCCACATTTCAAAGGCAGGAAGGGTAGAGGGTTGAGTTGGCGCCCAACGTGGGGCACGATTGTGTGTTTACCCATTAAGTGGAACCAAGTTGATCATGGTGATGATAGAAATTTTGGAAATTTTTTTGGAAAATCCTAAATTTCGGGTTTCACGATTTTTGTTAGATATTTTATGAGTGACATGTAAATGTAGATTATTTTGCGAAACTGAATGAGAACGGATCGTGAGTACCATTGTTATGGACATAGGCTCATGGCAGTCACTTAATAGAAATGCCCAAAAGAATAGAGGGATTGTGTTAAATCCAAACGAGGGTAAAAATGTCTGGTTTATTCTTCAAATAAATTCAGCCAGGGGCAATAGTTAAGAATAATTGTAGATTTTCGTGGAAGGATGAGATGACCTCGGTCTCAAGTTGTGGAAAATGGCAGTGACAAATGTTATGGTGTCAGTTTACGACGATATGGGCCATTGTTTCGGTCATATCCGCCGTAATGCTGAGGGCATGTGTTTGTATACTGGCATGTACTGTATGTGAAGTACTTAATAATTCGAAAGCCCAATGATAGTATCGCGATATTCGGTGGTTCAATGTTAAATTTCTTTGGGGCTGTGTTAATTAGTGGTTTGTGAATTTTTTTTTCCGGGTTTAGTTTTCTTTGTATAGAACTTTGGCAAAATGTAGATGAAATAGGGACAGCTTCTAGATGGCAAGGTTTGAGGCCAAATTTTTGATTGATATTATCCACGTAAAGTAAAGAAGCTGGAATTAAATTATATGATAATAATTATGGAAATTTGAACTTATTCTTTCTCATATCCACGGCACATGGTTAGAGGGAAGGCCCGTTTTCTCAGAAAGATAATATGGTAGATGTGGAGGTGATGAAGGGTCTTATGACCGAACTCATGAATGAACTGAGGGAGGACATGAATGAACAATTTAGGGAAGCGAAGGAGAGCACTAATGAACAATTTAGGGAAGCGAAGGAGAGCACTAATGAACAATTTAGGGAAGCGAAGGAGAGCACTAATGAACAATTTAGGGAAGTTAAGGAGAGTGCGAATGAACAATTTCAAGGTGTTAACCAACAATTTCAAGGTGTCAATGAACAATTTAAAGAAGTTAAGGAGAGTGCGAATGAACAATTTCAAGGTGTCAATGAACAATTTAAAGAAGTTAGGGACCAGATGGTCAGTATCAAAGATCAGCTATCGACAGAGATAACTATAGTTAAAGAGGGCTGCGATAGGAATGCTCAAGGATTAGAGAAGCAGATAGAAGAGGTCCGAATGGAAGCAGTTACCCGCAGTGACAAGTTGGAAGAAAAGATAGATCAGGTCGCTTTAACAGTATCGCAAGTAGATGCCAGGTTGTCGGAGAAACTGAGTCAAGTCGAAATAAACGTCGAGGGTCAACAGAAAGCTGTAAATTCGATCAAGGATAAGATGGTTGATATTGAGGAAGCGATCGTATTGACAGACGCCAAAGTCACCAAGTTACAAATAGAAACACATGAATCGTTTGTCAAGACTGCCGAGGGATTCAATGACCGGTTGTTGCAATTGAGAGATAATGTCCATGGAGAAGTTAAGAAGGTAGAAGACCAACTGAAAGAAGAGATGGCTGAAAATAGGAAGGAACTCTTGGAGGAAATAAATGGAGTGCAAGCGGATCTTCGAGCTGAAGGTTGTGAAGTAACGAAGCAAATTAGTGAATGGGCTCATAAATGCCATAAGACGGAAGTGAAGGTGGACATACATGAAGAATTAATGAAAGAAATGAAAGAGGAGATCGGACAAATCAAGGGACTTAAGGAAGATGTCGAGATATTGAAATTACAGGAGACTAAGGGAGAACTGCTCATGCGATCGATGATAAATAAACAAAATGTCTTAGAGCAAGCAGGAAGCCATTCTAGTAGTGTAGGATTGGGAAATGGAGTAGATCAGACCCGTTTACCTGAAACTACCAACCAACCATTTGAAGAACGAACTTCAACGCCACAGATTATGGGACCAATTCCATATTTTGAATTGATGAGATTATCCGAGGGAAAGCCAAGGAAATTCACTGGCGGACCCGAGATAACACCGAAAAGTTTCCTTAGAGAGATGACAGAATATATTCAGGACAATAGAATTCATCCGGATAGACAGTTGAGGATTGTAGAGCGATTTCTAGATGGACAACCATTGATCTGGTTTAAAGCATTCAAATATTGTTTTGATGACTACGAAGGTTTCAAGCGTGCCTTTTTACAAAAATACTGGGGTCAGGAGGTTCAACAAGGACTCAGACTTGAACTGTATTCACGAAAATACCAGAGCACAGTACCCACGAGATACGCAGACTTTTTCAGTGGGCAATTTTTGAAGCTTAGGGAGTTAGACTGTCCGCCTCCAGAAGAAGAGTTAATCGCATCAATCGAAAGACAGTTACCTGTGGATGTGCAAAGGACATTGATAGCTGCGAACGTGAAAACAGCTGTAGAGGCCGAAGTATTGTTGAGGCAATTAGATCAAACATCGAACTTGTATCATCCTAGGAATCGGAATATTGAAGCAGTCCATACTATTGACTTGACCAAGGAAGAGAATTCATCAGAGAAGAAGACCCAGGGAACCAACACGTACAACAATAAGAACGATGATAATCAGAACAGAGAGTATCGAGGAGGATACCAGGGAAGAAATTGGAAAGCTCAATCCTTTGGAAGAGGACGAGTCAACGATAGAAGTTATGAGTCAAATTATAATCAGAATTATGGAGGAAACAGAAGACAAGGGTACCGATATAGATCTGGAAGGTTTGGAGAGATGAGAAGACCATATCCACCATATAATAGACCAGGTGATGCAAGAGGTCGACCAAGAAGAGAAGAAAATGACAGAATGGATCTTCAAGAACGCAGGAATGAGTCTAGAAGATATGTTGAGGAGTTGGCCACGAAAGGAGTATCGTCAGACCAGTGGAAGAGTGCGATTCAACAAGGGAATCAGGACAGAAGTCATGGAGCTGAGAGTAGGGAATATCAGGCTCATAGACGTAGAGAGGAATCTGGTGGATTAAATATAAATGCTCCGGGTTTTTCCTTGGAAGGAACAGGAGTAAAGAAGAAAACGCATTGTTGGTAGTTGAAGACGATCTTGAAGGACACCCTGAAGAAGATGAAGGAGAAGAAGATGATGGAGAAGACAATCAAATGAAAGATGAAGACGAAGGAGATGTCATGCTAGCCTACAATACCATAGAAGAAATGCTTAGAGGAAAAATGGATGAAATCGGAAGTGCCAACGGAAAATATGCCTGTAAAGAAGTAATGGAATTAAGAGAGAAGTTCAAGGAATTAGTTGAATTGTTAAAAGAAAATGAGCGTCTTAAGAAAGAAAATGTGAGTCTAAAATCTGGATTTGTTAAGTAAATAATGGAAAGACAATGATATATTTGGAAGATGTGTGGTTGGAAAAATCCCTTGTCAGTAATTTTTCCAAAAAGAAAGTGGGGGAAAGATGAGCCCAATTGGCTCATATCATTGTCTTTAAAAATATTAGAAATTAAAAAAAATGGCATATGAGGGAATAGCCGCAGTTACATTATAGGCCGGATGTGTGGCGCCATTTCGCTTGCCCAGGTTTAAAGATAGTTCCACGTGTCAAGGTCATCTTATGATGAAATGGAAAGCATGGGAATATTCCATGAGGTGTGATGACAAAAGTCACCAGATTTAAGTTGGCAACATTTTCAGGCAGCGAATCGCAGCAGAGCAGGTTTTGGAATGATGGGGGTAAATTAAAGATGGGTGCCGCATAAATGACTTCTAAAAATATTTAAATCCACCAGGGGATAAGGTGAAAACAAGATTAAACCATTTTGAGAACAATAATTAAAGACGGCGTATTTGCAACAATTTATTGGAATAAATAATCGCAGGCATATGTGACGGGATGTTACATCATTGTTAATGGGGTTCCCCGAGCTCCATATCCAGAATCCGGCGTGCATGGAGAGGACGCGAGCCGCTAAGAACAGGCACTCTGCTACGGAAATTTGAACGTGTCGGACGTACGTGTATGTGGTTCACGAGAACCCTAATCTAGAGCATTTCCTATCAAATAACTAGCTGTCGAAGATACTACGGGTCCGATAGACTTTGCATTTAACTCAATAATGACCGAAATTTTTGTAAATTCAAGAAGGTGAATTTTTACAACATTAACTGAAAAATTAGGATCGGAGCGAGATCAAACAAGGACGCATCGCAGTGCCACGTGTAAACTCGCGGAAAGCAGAGACAAAGTGTATATTACAATTGTGAATAAGTGTATGTGCTAGAATAATATAACTATATCTGTGTTTTTTATATGTATTTTAGTGTAGTAGGAAGTGATGAGCGTGTGATTTCATGAAAGCAACAAGAGTGAAGACCATGGGTGTGGAGAATGGTATGGGTTCAGGTTTTGAGGCCGTTAGCATGATGGCTTAAGTACATCATGGGGCCGACCTGAAACCATGAGGCCGTGGAGCTGAGTATGGAGCGTCGCCGAGTCGATAAGTACCCTGATTCATTATCTAGCATGTGCATGATTAGCTGTTAACTGTAAATAAATTAATGCATGATTATTCGTTTATTTTCCTTTTTAAGTACTGTAGCAAGGATAGTTAGGTTTTTTTTAGGTTTTATTTTATGCTGATGCCTAGGGGGGTGTACATATTGTGATATTAGCGTGTGTTAAAATATGGTCTTCGCGAGTGTGGAAATAATGTGTGTAAATAATGATTTTCCATTACGGGTGTGAAACATGGGTTTTTTTTTCTCAGTGCGTGATCTTCTAGCAAATATTAGCGTGTGCGTGTGTGAATATTTAATGACGTAGGAGGCATCAGTAAGGATTAGTTAGAGGGAATAGATAGATTAACCTGGCATGTCGCATGAAAAGTTCGTCAAGAAAAATTTCACTGACCCATGATTCGAACCCGGACTTTCTGGCACATTACAGTGGGATTTTGGAAAATATATGTCATTAGTCAGTAACGTGTACCGTTAATCAATGAGTAAAATTTGTGCTGTAGGGGAATAAATGTCATCCTAAAGTTTCCGAGAGATAGTTAGCTAATGTTGAAGTAGGGACCTCTAAAACACAAAATGCCAACCGCAAGAGTCGAACCAATGATTGTGTAGCGCCATACATATGACCGGCATAATGATATACGTGTTCCTGATAATGGGATGAGAAATGTAGAATGATACGTGAAATACGAAATGAATAAAATATATTGAGAGTATTATATAATTAGTAACTGTTCGCATAGACGCATGATATTGAGGAGGAACATATGGCTTCATTTAGAGTAGAGAGAGAGAGAATTTAAGTGGGTGCGAACATGTTAGAATGCCGTGTCAATGAAATGAGTCGGACGTGAGATAAGGCAGCAGACCAGGACGGCGCGTTGTGTATTAGAGAGGCTATGGCAGCTGTAGTAAGGTCTTATAAGTAACAAAATATCGCATTCATCCGTAAGAAAAATTCTGTTTGTGAAACTCAGGACAGCACAATTAGATTAAATAATGATAGCTAGACTTTGTGACAGATCATTGCGGCAAGTGTAATGATAGGTCACTGTAATGGTGCCATGTTGAGGGTCGGAGTTCGATGCCCGGCCGAGCCAGTGTATAATGATTTCCCCTGTGACTATATGATTGAAATTATGTTGTGTTTGTTTATGTTATATGTTCTTCAATATGTGAGCAATGCAAATTCTGTTTTGCAGTTGCAATATTTTTTTTTGATGTTGAATTCAGTTCATGTGGTTGTTTATACTTGCGGCAATGAGGTTCATCCCATTGTCTGTAGAATCAGTGTAGGTTAAGATGTATTTAACATTATAGTATAGGGTTTCTTGCTACAGGGTAGGCATATGTTTTGTGTATGATAAAACAGCTAATTAAGCATATGTGAGATATTTATCATTTTAATGAATGGGTAAATTAATTTAATTTATTTATGTCAGGGTTACTTTTCGATTTCGTGCGTGCGTTCCATATTATCAGCATTATATGAGGGGAGGATGGTACTGAGAAAGAATAAGTTAAATAGTTTCGGACTCAAATAATAATAGGGATTATTTTTATATAAAATTTGTGATGAATAATTTTATGATATATAAAATTTTGGATTGAATTACCAAATCTAACAAACGTAATTGGATAAATTTATGATTTTCAAGGTAACAATTATACCGACATTGATAACTGCGAATTTGTAAATTATAATGAATTTAATGGATTTAATTAATTAAAAGATGAGTTGTGAATTACACGGCGGATGTTGCTTAATGAATTTACACAGCCTCATACATTTCATTTTGAAGAGTGTATTTAAATAAATAATTTGGGATTTAGTAAATGGTAACTACAAGGTTTATAATATGGTGAGGAAATAACTTAAAGGCATGGAGAGCAAATATGAATTTGTTATTCAAAGAATGAACGGAAGAAGTTTTGGTTGTATTAACATTTTAAAAAGGTACTTTGACAAATTAACAAAGGTCATGATGATAGATTATTATAATATTTTATTATTGAAAATTTTGAAATATGGTGGTACCAAAATATGAGTGGAATGGAATTGGATTAAAAATTTTGAAGTACTGAAGTAGAGTTGATGAATAAGATGAAAGGGAATTGTAATAAAGATGAAGTAATGTGTTTAGAAGGATTTGAAATCTATGAGTCATGAGGTTGATATTTTATAGTCGAGGGTGATAGAGGTTGTGAACAATATTTGGTCCGAAGAATTTATTGTTTGTATAGAAGTATATTTGCTTTGCCAAAGTTTAGCCTTTTCAATAAATTTTGCATTCGTAAATGTTCTCATTCGGATTTTTATTTAATTATTTTATTTCTTCTCTTTTATCCTTCCCGCTTGATTAATTTAAGGTTAGTTTATAATATCTGAAGATATCTCTGAGGGTAGTACCCAGTCAGCGACCCTGGGATGTCTCGAGCCGGCGCCACATTTCAAAGGCAGGAAGGGTAGAGGGTTGAGTAGGTATGAGTAATTTGTTTTGCACGAGTGGGAAAACATTGCTTTAATAACTCTGGTAATTTGAATGAGTCATATGGCTACCCCAGTGTGTGTTGTGATGTACTTGTGTCAGGAAATTCCATTAGTCGTGTATATATCCCAGCCTGATGAGATGAGCTTGTTGTTGTACCAGGGAAAGTTTGGTGATTCATGGAATATACCCCAGAGTTTGTTATTGTCTTGGGAGGAAGAAGTAGTTCAGGGCTTGGGCTTGAGAAGAGGACCACCCATGATTGGCTGGCAAGCACCAATCCAGACGTCTCATCTGAGAGGAGGGGGATGTTGATGTCTATAAAGGTTGATCATACGGTGGCAACCGGAAACATTGTAAGGGTGATTGTAGAGGTGATTGTAGAGGTGATTGTAATGGAACGAGAAGGAAGATAACTACAAGCAGTAACACTGTATGAAGGAACGACAACTGACACACTGTACAAGTAGGAAGTGGTGCTGATACACGGTACTGGAGTGACACGGCTGCAATGGACTGGACTTCAAACGTTCGTGGAGCGTAGTCTTGTTATGTTCGTGGAAAGTGACTGATTGTGGAGAGTGCTTGCGCATTAAGTATTGTAGCACTTGTGGCGGCCTAGCATTATATGTTGGCGAAAGCTATCTCAGACTTTCCATAATTTATGTTGAGGATCGACAGACGTGTGTATATATCTTTACAAGTGTTAAAATATGTGAACACAGTAGTACAAGGCACAGTATCTGTGTGATGTGATAACTGCCGATTATGAGAATCGGTAAGTCGAATTGATAAAGAGACAGTGAAGGGTATTTATCTTCATACATGTACATTGTTCATCGGACCATCTACAAATGATAGCTTAGTTCTCACGTTTGTTTTCCCACGGTTTTCTTTATTATTGTTGTTGTAAATATGGAGTCTTCCAGCAATATTTTATGTGTGTATTATATGTATAATGTTGTATGTTGATGAGGTGCTCATGCACGGAATTTGTTCAGAATATAGTTAGCTATTTTAGAATCAGTGTTATTGATGAACCTAGGTGCAGTTCCTACCTAATTAGTCGTTTTCAGGAGGTTAGGTAAGGCCTGCAGCAGATGTACCAGTACGCAGCATTATGTACACGCCCTGGGATATAAAGTTTATCATGCTCTTATCTAAATTCGAGGGATCCATTCTGGTGAACTCTGGCGCCCATACTACGGACATTTCGGTTAATTATGCTTATTAATTTTATTAAGTTTTTGAGTAATGTTAATTTTATTTATATATTTATGTTCATTATTTATTATTATCATCAAAAAGGTTACAATCTCGTACTTAGACCCATTCAAGCCCGCACCTTCTTTCACCTCTCTGCGTTCCACAGATACCCCGGAACAAAAAAATATATAAATAAAATCCATAAAGAAAATAAACTATATTTTAAATCATTGTTTATGAGAAATTCAGCTAAAACTATGATGAAAGGCACTCGTTAAACAGGTACTTATGTACGAATCGGAGTTCCGATTTCTATCAGTTTTGCGAACAGGACTAATTGTTCTACATTGTGCGTTGTACAGACAAATACTATATAGTTCAAAACTGCCACACACAACGGATCATTCACATGTGGGGGAGTCCAGGACTTCTATATTATGCTATTCATTTTCAACGGATAGGAGTCAGAGTTTCATGCGTACTCTTGGCGTACTATGACGTCTAGCGATATTCATACTGGTGAACCATGGTTTATTTGCAGTATTGGTTTGAAGCGTAAGATGTATGGCCTTTGTGAAGGCCTGTTGTATTCCATTCCGTTGGCCATCTCTCGCGAGCTTTCATACGGATGATTGGAAGAAAAGATAAGGCAGTAGGATGGCTCGGAATTGAGCTTCAGCTATAGGCTACTTTGTTTAGCTAAAGGTCCACTGTTTGTGTTCAGTTCCTGTAAGTTCTTTGATCCACAGGAGATAAATGTTGATTCATTGAAGAAACGTAACTTTGAGGTTATCATGATATCCGGCGTGAGGGCAACTTTGACTTCGTCGTAGTTTGAGTAAGGTATGTTAACTCAAGTCTATCACTATCACGGTTTTCGGAGACACGCAAGTCTATCTCTAGAAGAACCTAAAAACAAAGGTCACTCAGATCTGTATCAAGGACGAACTTTTCTGTGCTTATTTGCAGTATGGTACACGGCGTATTGATATTAAAGTTTAATAAAGCTTTTCGTGTACTGGTCTTGAAGGACAGAAGATCACTCCTTTACAAGTTGTTCATGTTCAGTGATGATGAGTGTTGATCGTATCTCTCATTATAAAGGCAAGGACCGACGACAAAACCATATGTCAATGCACTGTACTATTCAGCTAGAACTATCTTATCTTTAAGAATTCCAAAGGAGACCATGTTGGTATGAGACCATGCAGGCTACTTAAAGAAGAAAATGTATTAACTATCAGTATTTTGCAAACATTGACATCAATCGACGTGTGTCCCAGTGATATTTTAGTAAATTTCATTCAATGAATAGTTGTTTTACTCGCCCAGAACAAGTTTACCTATTCTTAAACCTATGCTTTTAGATGCGGTTGGTGTGACGCGTACCATAGGGATTTGATTCCCGAATCACGAGACATGACCTGGAGTCTATCCACTTCAATTGTCGCGTATATGTTTTAATTTTTGAAAGTCGGAAATGTGTCTTCCTAGCACCCAACATTTATTTTACGCGTATATCTGTACTGAGAGCTAAACCAACGCAAGTCACATTTTTTTTGTTTTGTTTTTGCTGTTTGCTTTATGTCGCAGCGACACAGATAGGTCTTATGGCGACTATGGGACAGGAAAGGCCTGGGAGCGGGAAGGAAGTGGCCGTGGCCTTAAGGTACAACCTGGTGTGAAAATGGGATACCACGGAAAACCATCTTCAGGGCTGCCGACATTGGGGTTCGAACCCACTATCTCCCGGATGCAAGCTCACAGCTGCGCGACCCTCACCGCACGGCTAACTCACCTGGTCAAGTAACATTTTAGTAATTTTATAGGAGAGAGGATAAACGTTAGTTGTAGAGCATTTTTGCTGCTTTGTGACCTAGGCAATAAATGCTCATCATTGTTCGTGATATATTTTGTGTAATTTTTATAATTGAACACATTCACTAATATAATTTACACTTAAAATGGTTAAACATTATTTTCTTGCCATAAAGATAAAATTATAAAGAACTTATATTTATATGGCTTTAAGTTTCATAAAATGACAAATGTGACTTACGTTGGTTTAGCTCTCAGGTACAAATATTTTATACGGTCACAGTAGTAGTAGTAGTAGTAGTAGTAGTTCCACAAGCGCACATTGAATATCGTTCTATCCGTACCTAAAACGTTCCTTTTTTCCTCTCAATCACTAAACCGTATTATAGGAAGACTGGATTGCATTTGGATACAACTGACGCTCAGAAAGCTCAGGAAGTACTTGTCCATCCAACATCACGAGAAATAGAGCCATGGTAATACCGGCGTCACGAGTAAACAGTCAAACGTTAAGGAGATAACCCCCCCCCCCTGTGGGTGGGGGCGGTAGAATACATCCACGGTATTCCCTGCCTATCTTCAGAGCGACTTACAGTGGGACCACGGGCTCTCGCCTTCGGAGCATGGGTTGGCGGCCACAGTTTCCTTAGCTGAACCTGACATTCCTTCCAGTTGTGTCAAGCTTCTCATTTTCATCTTTCCTGTCGGGCCTCCCATGGTTGACTCGTTCTCTGTCGATCCCAACGGTATTAGGTTTGGGAGTCTCATCTTCACAAACTTCATCGCCCTCGAAAGGGTCGGACCTCTTCAATTTTCATTTCTTGTTAGTGTTGAGAAAGGACGGTTGCCCAGTTGTACTTTCTCTTAAAATAATCACCACCAAGAATGGAGATAGCAAATAATGGTGAGTCTCTTTATGGCAAAAGCAAGGTTGTGATAACGAATATAACAAAGCGGAGATGTATAGCCTAGTTCACTACCGTTTTAGTACCGTAACTGTATGTTGCTAAGAAAGCAATTCTGCATCCAGGACGGTACCTGATGACGCTAGACCAAGTATCAGTCCTTAGTAATTTTCATAACATAAGCAATTTAAAGCGTAAATGAATAGATCTCCTCCTAATGTAATCTGCGTGCAGACTGTTGAGTGCTCGACCGGGTGAAAAACAACTTCGCAACAGTTGTTTGGAGCGACACGGTAGTGGCAACGCAACACGATGCGAGTTTTCTTCCAGCATTGATAAAATGTAATTAACAGACAGTAGTAGTGTAATGGGAGCCTCCGTGGCTCAGGCGGCAGCGCGTCGGCCTCTCACCGCTGGATACCGTAGTTCAAATCCCGGTCACTCCATGTGAGATTTGTGCTGGACAAAGCGGAGGCGGGACAGGTTTTTCTCCGGGTACTCCGGTTTTCCCTGTCATCTTTCATTCCATCAACACTCTCCATTCTCATTTCATAGCATCTATCAGTCATTAATAAAATCACTTTGGGAGTGGCGACCCCATCGTACCAATAGCCTATATATGATTCATTCATTTCATTCCTGACCCGGTCAATGACTGGAAAACAGGTTGTAGGTTTTCATTTTCCGTAGTGTAATGGATCATTCTTGTTGGCTTACTATGCCCTTATCATCGCCCTCACGACGCGCAGGTCGCCTACGGGAGGCAAATAGAAAGATCTGCACCTGGCGAGCCGAACCTATCCTGGGATATCCCGGCACTAAAAGCCATACATTTCACATTTCATCGCCCTGTCACCTCCCTTCGTTTTACCATGTAGGGGAGAATTATCCTGTATTTGTAAGTTCTGTATCATGGGGAAGTAGAGGATAAGCTACAATCTTATTTATAGTAGCCCGTAATTTCGAAGGTCCATGAGCTATAAAACTTGACATCAATTAATTTATTCTCCATGCAGTGGTATTTCTTATTCAATAAGAACTTACCTTCCAAAGAAGGATACTCTGGGTCGATGACCTCCCAGTTTGAGGGTACATCTGGCACGCCTTCTAGATGCTTGCATTCGAAGACGTCTGCGTTCGGATTGAGAACCGCGTTACTGGGACTAGGAGTCACCTAGAACATGGAAATATAATACAACTGACTGCAAAGAGAGCACATGAAATGGGACATGTCTTATCAGGAAAGATGTGTAAATTGCATCATGCCATTATGTGTAGACATTTGTTTTTCAGAACATTGGAGTGAGAAGAGTTTGAAATGAATAGTGTTTTTCCATGTCAATAGGGTCCCATATGGAGGAATGTAGTGCTACGATGTCCCTTGTCTCAGAGTAAATACTGCATGAAAAAGTGAAAGTAAATTAGAACCTATTTCTAAACTACTTAAAAACCTTGCAGAAAATTCTCGGCCTGATGAGTCCAATGGAGAAGGATAAAGACAGGTTTCTACTGTGGAGGGCTCTGACAGGAAGCTTGCGAGCCACTGCTACGAAACGCAGCGAAGTGTTTCGTTATGTGACCCGTTTAAATGTCAAGAATGAAAGTCGGAAGTTAATTTTTTATGCGTACTTTCATAGGAAAACTTCTGGTTCTTTGATCATTGTTGGGAATGGGCGGAATATTTTTTACGCCTACTGTAGTTTTCTAACATTTTTAACGATGCCTATAGATGGAAATACGCGGCTTCATTACAGAACAGATGGACAGAGTAGGCGTTAGCTCGGATTGCGTTATTCTATAGAGTACGTTAGGAGAAAAGGAAAATTTGCAGTATAACGTCACGTGATAGCCATGAGACACCCAATTCCTCCATTGAATTCTAAGAGAAATATGACTTTAAATTTTTAAACTTAATGCGAACCGGGACCAAACTTTAGAAGCATCTCATATAATATGGAACTGCAATTTTCGGAGAACTTGTTTGAATCCTACGCTCAAAGAATAAACAAATTGAAATATCGTGATAATGTGTGTGAATTATGCCTCACGTTGATGTATTGCGGTGTGTTTCTAAACTAATTAAGGACCACTAAGCAGTTTGATATGGAATGAACAAATTAGAATATTTTCTTTCGAGGATCGCCGACTGATTCAAATATACATTATCACTACAATCTACGACGAAACTTGCTAACTTTAACTGGTCAGTAGTAAATTTCTCTCTTGCAGAGGCCAAAAATTCAGCTGACTCACTCAGCGCTTTTAAGATTTAACTGTCAGTGAAATCTGTCATCCCTTCAAATGTATCAGAATACAGAAGAATCATTAACAAACAAAAAATTAACTTTTTGCACGATAGAGTATCTACTGACATACTACAAAATTTGTAGACATACCGTATTTTGTGAGAAAAACGCACGTCTGCGGTAACTCCTCAATCACTAACGATCTGCATTTAGAGCAGTCGCCGAGGTGACTGATTCCCTATCTGTTCTTTTCGTTGCTTTTTCTTAAATGATGGCAAAGAAATTGGAAATTTATTGAACATCTCCCTTGGTAAGTTATTCCAATCCCTAACTCCCTTTCCTATAAACGAATATTTGCCCCAATTTGTCCTCTTGAATTCCAACTTTATCTTCATATTGTGATTTTCCTACTTTTAAAGACACCACTCAAACTTATTCGTCTACTGATGTCCTCCCACGCCATCTCTCCTCTGACAGCTCGGAACATACCACTTAGTCGAGCAGCTCGTCGTTCTCCCACATCTTCCCAGCCCAAACTTTGCAACATTTTTGTAATGCTACTCTTTTGTCGGAAATCACCCAGAACAAATCGATCTGCTTTGCTTTGGATTTTTTCCAGTTCTTGAATTAAGTAATCCTGGTGAGGGTCCCATACACTGGAACCATACTCTAGTTGGGGTCTTGCCAGAGACTTATATGCCCTCTCCTTTACATCCTTACTACAACCCCTAAATACCCTCATAAGCATGTGCAGAGATCTGTACCCCTTATTTACAATCATATTTATGTGATTGCTCCAATGAAGATCTTTTCTTATATTAAGACCTAAGTACTTACAATGATCCCCAAAAGGAACTTTCGCCCCATCAACGCAGTAATTAAAACAGAGGACTTTTCCTATTTGTGAAACTCACAACCTGACTTTTAACCCCGTTTATCATACCATTGCCTACTGCCCATCCCAGAGCATCATCGAGGTCATTTTGCAGTTGCTCACAAACTTGTAACTTATTACTCTGTACAGAATAACATCATCTGCAAAAACCTCATGACCGATTAAATTTGATATTAAGACTGGGATAAGTGACAATCATATTACTTAGATCAACATAATAATCAGCTTACAATGAAGTCATTGGTTCGCTTGCTAACTTGGCTGGGTTGTGCTGTACAAATGATTGTGTAGATATTATGTTTACATATTTATCAAGAAAAAAATAAATAAAAAACAAACCTCTTTTCCCTTCGCAAAAATCGAAAGATCATAAATGTGTTTCTCGGTCATAGCCATCCATCTACGGCTGCTAATTTGAGATGGCAATCAGCCATAAGACAGAGCCTGCACGATTGCTAGGTAACATTGTCTGACCGTCCATCCATACCTTACATCACTGCCTGCACGGTCGTTATGGTTACGCTTCCGTCATACATTTTGTCGAGTCACGTTAAGTTATACAAATTTTCGGATGACCCCCAGCTATAAGACATTTATGTCAACATTCAGTAACAAGATAATGATTGTTATCACCTTACATCGGGCTCCCTAGATCAATGGTCAGAGCAGTAACTTTCAGTTCCGTGGACCCCGGGTTCGCCTGCTGGTCGGATCTATGGACTAGTGTATGTGTGTGTGGGGCGTGTGTGTGTGTGTGTGTGTTATTACACACTTCTATTCACACAACGCACGTCAATATCAACCATCAGAGAAACGCACAATCATACTAGTACAGTATAATAAGAACGTCCAGTTTTAATAGTTCCCAGGATCGAGTGGCTCAGCATTTGGATGTCCGAGTATGAATAATGGTGTTCAACCACTGCTATGTACATTGTAAGAATTTGCTCTTTCTGATCTAGTACTTCAGCTCAGTTAGTAGACCGCTGGCCTTCTGAGCTCAAGTTGGCGGGTTTGATCCCGGCTCAGTCCGGTGACAGTCAAAGGGGTTCAAACACGTCAATGTCGTGTCGGCAGATTTACTGGCACGTAAAGTAATTAATTTGGGACGAAATTCCAGCACTTCGGCCTGTCCGAAGACCGTAAAAGTAGTTGGCAAGACGTGACGTGAAATTTGAAAAGAAAATCTCCTACCTCATGCAAGAAAATTTCTACCCCTCGGTGGTAGTGTTAAGCTGGCGATTTTTGTTAGTCCTTAAAGGAGTCGTAAAATACGATTCAATATCTGGAACGCACTCCATAAACCGATGGAAAAAATAGAATTTTTTGAGATTCCTTTTGATCGAATGGCCTTTCGGTGCAAACACTGTTTTAGATATAAAACTTGCTCTATTACAGAATGCTCACAAAAGTTAGAAATTGCAGGGTATGTACAGGATGGTTGATATAATACAGAAGATGAATGATATTAAATGTATGTGCCTCATTTCGATGTAATCAATTGACACTTTCAGGTAGTAACTCCCTCATTGGATCAGTGTCCATTTTCGAGGGTTCGATCCTAGCTGAGGTAGTCTATTTTTGAAAGACGGTCAAAATTCTTGGCACTCCATGTCATTATTGCTGACGTGTGAAGATCTCTAGTGGCTCACTCGGTGCCACCCGACAAATTGGCTCAGTCATGGGAATCGCCCAACAGAATTCCACCATTTTTGCTAGATAAAAGTACAATAGGCATATCGATATTGTTGGGCAGGTCGTGTAGAAGGCATCACTTCAGAAGGTCTACAACTCTGTAGCAGAGACCGTATCACAATCCATCATCATCATCCAGGTAGCAAGTTCCAGTGCCACCCTAACCTGTGTTAACCTTTCGTAATCTGTCATATTTCCATGTACTTTTCGTTTCTAAACGTGGAGTACCGAATGGATTTCTTTTTGCCT
This sequence comes from Anabrus simplex, assembly GCF_040414725.1. Lineage (NCBI taxonomy): Eukaryota > Metazoa > Arthropoda > Insecta > Orthoptera > Tettigoniidae > Anabrus > Anabrus simplex. Next base: position 240,742,058 of record NC_090269.1, read on the forward strand.
TTCAAAAATCCGACTGTCTGCAGAGTTCTTGTACCTGTTATCTTGGAATTCGGAGGCCGACATTACCGCTGATCCACAGAGGGTGTTTTCACGAAGTCATATCCTCACAGAAATTTAGGAAGGCTGTTATTGATCCTGAGTTGGGGGACCGATATCAAGGGAGCAGGTTATTGATCAAACAATGGGTCCATTTCGTACGTCACTTGACAGGACAGTAGTGCACAGAACTACTTCCCGGAAGTAACTTACAGGTGCTGGTCACCACCCAGCTCATTGACTACGCCAGCTGTCATGACCCACATTCTATGAGCATGTCACTCAACTCAATAGATGTGCGTATGTAATGACATTGAGCGTTTCGACCCCAAGCCCAGACATCTCGTTGCTTTGAGGAACAGCCGGGATGTCAGCCCAGTTGTAATTCCTCTTAAGATAGTCACCACCACAACAGTTCAATTAGTAGTGATTCCCGTTTGTTCATTCTTAATTCATAAATGGTAAGATTGAGAAGGAAAAGGAGATGAGCTACATGAGGTACAGTCCCAGTCTGATCCTTCACCTACCTGCCGGGCTGAGTGGCTCAGACGGTTAAGGCGCTGGCCTTCTGACCCCAACTTGGCAGGTTCGATCCTGGCTCAGTCCGGTGGTATTTGAAGGTGCTCAAATACGTCAGCCTCGTGTCGGTAGATTTACTGGCACGTAAAAAGAACTCCTGCGGGACAAAATTCCGGCACCTCGGCGTCTCCGAAAACCGTAAAAGAGTAGTTAGTGGGACGTAAAACAAATAACATTATTATTACTTCACCTACCTGCCGTAAGAAACGAACTAAAAGGAGAGACTCACCGGAGGTTTCAAACTAGTGAGCATACGTTGGTGACAATGAGGCCTGTAGATGAGTTTGACATTGCTTTCACTTGCGCCAAGCTCCTCACTTATATATTCCCTTATTGATTTCTTTCGGCCACCTCTTGTTCTTTCCCTATCCCGACGTTATTAGGTTTGAGAGGCCTAGGGAGTCTCATATTTACACCCTTCGTGGCCCTTCCATTAGTTTTGGCGATACCTTCAATCTTCGAAGGGACAATCCTCTTCCTTTTTTCTCTTATGATTAAGTGTTAAGAGAAGATTGTTCCCAGTTGTACTTCTTAAACAACATCATCTGGGGGAGAACAACTTCTTGGATAGCAGAATGTGATAATTTCAACACATCTTTCCACTCTGTGGCCCCACTCAACAAAGTTTAGCGTAATCTGCTCCATTAGTACACACCGGCGGTTCTAAGCGGCGTCACCACTATTAGCAAAAAGCAAAATAATTCGCGACGTAGTTGACCAATTATCACTTCTAGTCTTGTGATGTTGCACTGCCATATAGCTTGAGCCCTGCGCGGATATACAAATTAACATCCGCATCCGCAAATGGTTATCCGCGGATATTATAAATATTTACCTTACAGTATATTACGCCCAAGATACTGAAACGGATAGGTCTTTTAACATAATACAATGGGCCTTACACCTGGCACCAGAACCCCTACAGTCACAGGTTTATAAGGGGTTTCCTCTTGCGGCTAATACCGACGTATTGACCTTTGTTCCTTTCTTCCACTAATTGCGGAAAGCCAGTTAGGCTTAGGTCAGATTTACGGTTTCGTCGTCTCAAGACACCATATATCACCATTCTCCCATACAAATGTCAAGGGTCGCCTAACTACACGCAAGTGAAAAGTCAATAACCATCATTATTTGAAAATTATCAGCAAAATTATCCGCAATGGCATACGGTTTGTATCCGCCAAGAGACACAAATCCGCGGATATCCGCATCTGTGCAGAACTACATATAGCCAGGACGAAAACGCCGCGCTGATCATTTCTTTAGTACTGCATATTTTAAGGAACCGGACTCTTGCCATGGTTCTATTATAGTGCACGACTTTCAGAATAGGACTTCATGTGGATAATAAGCGGGATAAGAGACTGGGAATGCTTTTTGAAAAGTGGTGTTGCATGTTACTGAATGGGTGCATTGTTGAATCATTTACTAAACGAAGGGAACATTTGGTAAAATGCAGTTTTTGATTTTTCCCCAAACCCAGTGACATCCAAGGCTGTTCGATTTCGTCTGGAGAGACATGTGTGGGATAAGAACTGTAGGCCAGTAATGCAAATACGATTGAAGTGGACGTAGGCTGTAAGAGTTAGTAACAGATGGAAAGGTTAGTGTGGGACAATATATTGGGGAGGAAACAAATCCAATCTATGGATCGATGACTACAAAAGAATAATGCGTTTCTAGATCACCACGTTTCTAGTACTAACAAAATACGCCCTTTGTGTTATCTGAACGGGTGGTAGAAGTCAAAATGAGGCTGAAGTATGACACTACTACTACTACTACTACTACTACTACTACTACTACTCCCTAACTGTTACATTTTCCGTTTTCTGTCTAATAATTTCTAGAACAGATCAGACCAGACTACGCCAGCCCACAGAGACTTTCCTAGTTTTAGAGCATTTCTGAATGTTAATTCTTAAAGACCTTATCTTCGACCAAGAGTTCTAACTTTTTGGTTCGCGGCACACCGTTTCACCATGTGGAATATTGCGGCACATCCAGCCAACTTCAGAAGGATTTCATGCGCTATGGAGCAGTCCCGATAGATCATTAACCCTACCGGGAAATATTATAAACAAAAAAGGAACGCTCGAGAAACAATATAATTTCCTACAACATACCTGTGCGAGCAGTGATTTTCGGCCCAGATAAACATTCAAATTAAAAACTAAAGAAATTTCTGTAGATTAAACATTTTGGGTGTGTGTCATTCTTCCCTATATTGAACAATTTGTCTAAAAGTAAATCCCCTGACATTTCCCATTGGATTGCAGCAATTATGTCATTACTGATAGAACATTCTCCACTTTCTATTTTATACTACATATTTTTTATATTCTCTAAGGTTAGTAAATAACGATACTAAAACTTGGGTATGTTCATGTTTTCCCAATGTATTATATTTTTGGTGGCCCAGTCAGGTAACTGCGGAGGCCATCCTTTCAGGGCCACTCTTTTAGACCTTTAGGAGATAAGGTTAGGCCTTAACGTACGAATTCTGAAATCAACATTGTTCTCTTAGTTGATATAATTTCATGTCAATGGGAGAGTTCGAATGTTATCAATGTGTTGGTCATAGAAATTTGTGAATTCCTCGCTGTCAACAACATCGCGTGGAGCAAGTGAATATGCAGTCTTTTGAACTACATATACTTTGTCCCAAAACGTTGGTTTACAGTCTCAATTTTAGGCATGTTATGGAGAAATGTTCTTTATCCACTTCTGAATTCTTTGTGGTTAAAACTATTTTCGAGGGAAAAACTGTATCATCAAAGCACTGGAGGGAAGAAAAGTAAGAAATGTTGACTTAGACAATACGGTACTCAAAGTTACAGTATATTTGAAGTGAATGGGGAATTGAAATGCACTAGAATATATACCGTATACATCACACTCTTGTTCTATCACATTCTAATCTACCCTGATTTTTAAGTATTTCATCAATCCCATATTATTCTACACACATTCCTCCGAAACTACAGTATACGAGAAAGTAATGTCTCATGACGTCTCAAATCGAGATGTTTCTTAAATTCCTTTTTATTCCAAATTGCTCTTTTCATACCATCACTTGCTCGTGTCTGCCACTGCAGTACTATTAGATGCTGTCCTCTGAGGTCTGGGTTCGATTCCCAGTACTTCCAGAGATTTCAGAGTAACAGGAGGGCTAGTTTGTGATTAAAGTGATACAAGCAGCTCACCACCATTGGAAGTGTGCCTCACTCGTGAAACTAGCTCCAAATGTGGATTGGTAGTAAAATATTCGCCTCCTAATCCCAAGATCGTAGGTTCAAACGTGGCAGGGGTAGTCTGATTGTTAAAGGGTGGAAAGCAAGTCCGTTCGTTGCTCCACGTTGAACTGTGTCAACATGTTAAAGATATGACGCTGATCTGACAAAATTAATTAAAATTTGGCCACAGGTCGTCCAACAGAGTTTGGGTTTTAAAACGGCTCCCTGAGGTGGTAGAGTACAGCGACTGTATCCTGTGAATCTGGTAAGAACATACTAAATGGGGCAGCCCCAGAGTCTCGTTTGGGACCATGGATCTCCTAGCTGAGTGTGACATTGGTTCCAGCCTCCTCACTTTCATCTTTCCTAACCTACTCCCTTTGGATGATTCTTGTTCTCCTTCGAACCCGACTGTATTAGGTTTGCGAGGTCTAGGGCATCTTATTTTCACGTCCATCCCAGCCATTTCCTTTGTCGATATCCTCATTTGTGGAGAGTCAGACCTCTTTCTCAGATTAGTGTTAAAAAAAGATGGTTGCCCAGGAAAATGTACATTTTTCTGTAAAATCAGTTCTTTAGAATGTTAATTTCTTAGAATTTTAATATCCCCCCCCCCTCAAATGATTATGTAGGTCTATAATCATATTAAGTATAAAACTATTTGAATGTTTACACTACTCACTTCATTAACACTGGTAACATGGACAGCGATGTTTGATTGAACATGGGATGACCCCTGAGTGACAACCACATTCTTCAAGCGATTAACACCGATATCATATACCAGAAAGTGATTTTATTACCACCTGCCTAGTAAACTGGCGCGATCACAACAAGCTGTCCATGCACGCTGGTGATCACCGGAGTATAGAGAAAGTTACTCTCATGAGATTGCAACCCAAGTCCAGGAAAAGTTATTAAACAAAATAGAGCATGAAAGTGGATTCCAAGTAAAACAAGTAATTGGATGATGTCCGAAGACAGCTCCACCATCAGGCTCTATAGATTAGAGGGCCACTGAAGAGGCGTGCTAAAAAAAAAGAGGGGTGAGGTAGTTACCCGTTTCTTTCCTTATTGAGGCAAACATTGCTATTTCATTATTTGCCAAGCGCACTGAAACCTATACATTTACGAACCAAATGAGCGACATGCTTTCCCCAGATGGCAATGTCATGAGGTGAATATACTGTATTTATTTTCCTATTTGTTTAACGTCGCCCCGACACAGGCAGGTCTTATGGAGACGATGGGATAGGACAGAGCTAAGAAGGAAGCAACCGTGGCCTTTGCTTCGGCATTTGCCCAGCGTGCAAATATGAGACCACGGAAAAACACCTTCAGCGCTGTCGACAATTGGGTTCGAACCCACCATCTTCCAAATGCAAGCTCTTAACCACGTGACCAACTCGCTCTGTGATATCAAAAGGTGAATGGCCAAAGAAGAACTAGTATTACTTCTCGTCGATGTTAACTTCGTCCAGTTTTACGATCGGATTCTCTTGCTGATGTTAGCTCTATGATAATGGCGTGTGGGCTCTAGACTGGCCTGGTGCAGGTCTTTCCAGTTACGCTCGCTCAAAACACACACACACACACACACACACACACACACACACACACACACGCGCGCCATCGGAATTAACTAATGAAGGGTAAATTCCCAGACCCAGCCGGGAATCGAATCCGGGACCCGTTGAAGCGAAGGCCAGCATGCTACCCTTTCACTTATGTGTATCTGTGGTGGTTGGTAGTGTGGTGTGCTTCGAGCCAGAAGAATTAAAGTAAACGCGACTGAAATCCCCGGCCAGATACCATGATCCTGTCTAAGAAAGGGAATCATGACAAACAATCTATATAAATAAAGTCATAGGGGGTCCACTGCCTATAATTTTGTTTGTTTCGACAATTTTTCAGATATTTGTCTGATTTAGGTCAACTCAAGACCGTATCAGTGGTTTTCAGCTTTCGTGTCTGTCCGTCCGTCTGTTCCTCCATTTCGGCGACACTACTCGACAGATCTCGACCAAATTTCATATTTAGAGTATAACTAGCTGTAGTGCCCGGCGTTGTCCGAGTAGCTTTTGAATGTTCACCTTTAGTATTTGTATTACCAGTTAAGTGTGAAGTGGATGCTTATTAATTTATTTTTCAGATATTGATTTCACGACCTATTACGTAGTTTTAGAGTCATTTAAATGCATTTGATTTCAAGTTTTAGATTATTTAATTTTCGAGTAAAACCTTGTTCTTATGGAAGCCAGAATTGACTGGGAAGCATTTGATTCTTTCCAAAAAAAAAAAAAAAGTGATAATTATCATGTATTTACCAGTCGCACCGTACATAATGTACACGATTTCGGCAGTCACTGAGACTGTAACAATCAGCCCAGTGACCCCAAAAGCAGTGTATTCAACACTAAACTCGGTGATTTTATAATATATACTTTTAAGCCCTTCTCAGCTCCTGTCTCAATGGATACTGAACGTGGACTTAAACGGTATCAAGAGCGTCACAGTCGTCACAGTTCGTATAAGAGACACAAACAATGTATTTCGACATTAATATCGGTTATTTTCCATCATTTTTGCACGTCAGCCCCTCTCATTCCCCACCCCCAACGGAGGCTGTGATTTTTCACCTCCATAGTATTTTTTCTAAGATGGTAAGTCATATGTGTACAAAGTTTCGTCGAGAGCAATTCTGGAACATACCCACATACAGTACATCCATAATATCCGTTATATTTACATTCATTTTCACCCCCTCTCAACCTCCATACTGACTGCAGTTGAAGTATGACTTAACCATGCAGAGTGTCACAGATCAACTCTGTGACCTCGTAAAGAACGTACTCGACATTAATATCAGTAAAAAATAGTTTATTTTTATATTTCACCATCTCCCCTAGGTGTGCTAGGGGTGTTTTACCCCCAACAGTATTTTTCTTCAGATAGTCATACGTGTACCAATTTTATATGAGGGCTATGCTGGATAAAAAATACATCCATATTTTTGGTCATTTTGAACATTTTACTTTCCACCCCTTCTAATATCCATACCGATAGGGTCTGAACAACGACAACCGGAGTGTCATTCACCTCAGCGACCCCGAAAAGTATGGACTGTACACGAATATTTGTCGTTACTATTATTTTTTATATTTCACCCGTCTTTGTGTGTTTTTTATAATCCACCATCGCCGCTAGGAGTGCTAGGTGTATCTGACCCCCACAGTAATGTTTCCTATATAGTAAGTCATGTGTATACCAAGTTTGGTTGAGAGGTATTCTAGAGCATACACACATACGTCCTTAAACTCTGTCCCTTTGGACATTTTCTTTTCTTTACCGGTTCTAACTCGCCTGCCGATTAGGACTGAACTTAACCTTAAACGACATCCAGAGTGTCACGGTTCATCTCAGCGATCCTCAAAACTATGGATTAGACACACGATATCGGTCGGTTTCGTTTAATGTTAGCATTTCAGCTCTGCTTTAGAGGCTAGGGTCCTCTTACCCCAAAGGTAATTTTTTTTCAGACAGTAGGTCCAATTTTGGTTGAGAAATATGCTGGAATATACACATATACGTCCATTATCTCGGTCATTTTGGAAATTTTGCTTTTCACTTCTCACCGCTATGCGAAAAGAGGCAGAATTGGACTTCTAAAAAATTCGGAGCGTTACTATTCATCTCAGCGAACGCGAAAAGAATGGATTCGACACTATTTTCGATTATTTCTACATCTCACCCCCTCGTGGGTGTGCTTAGCGTTGTCATACTTCCACGCACTTTGTCTCCTGATAAGTCATAAGTGACTGTTTGAAATCGCTCCCGTAGTCCCGAAAAGGATGGATACAACACTAATATTGTTATATTTCGTCCCCTTGTCTAAGGCTTGTAGGGGTGTCTTTCCCCCACAGTATTTTTTCTAGATAGTACGTAATATTTGTACGAAGTTCAGCTGACACTTATATTGGAACGTAAACACAAATATCCTTAAACTCGGTCACTTGGATATTTTCTTTTCTTCACTTCTCACCCGTCTGCCAACTGGGGATCAACTTAGACTTAAACGACAACCGGAGTGTGTCTATTCATTTCAGTGACCCCGAACACAATTTTGATGTGACCCTATTTTCGATTATTTTTATATCTAACCCTCCAGCACCTACCCCTAGGGGTGATAATTTGTCATAAACCTACGCAATTTAACACCTGATAGTAATTCATAAGTGTACCAGGTTTCTTTGAATCGCTCCAGTAGTTCGGGAAAGTATTATTGTTCGCTTTTAGTTACGTATATAAATCACCCCTCCTCTGGAGGTTCCAGGGGTGTCTTATCGTAAACAGTAGTTTCTCCAAATAGTAAGTCATACTTGTATCACTTTTGGTTGAAAGCTACGCTGTAACATACATAGGCTACTGTACGTCCATTATTTCGGTCATTATTTTTACCCCTTCTCCCCTTATGCCAAAGGGGGATGAAATATGATCATAAAAATCCGGGGTGTCAATCTCAGAGACCCCGAAATTATGGATTCGAAACTATTTTCGTTTATTTTTACTTAACACTTCCCCCGCGCCCCAAACCCCAAAGAGGACAGAACTTGGACTTTAAAAATTCCGGAGTGTCACTATTCACGTCAGCGAACCCGAAAAGTACGGATTCGACACTATTTTCGATTATATTTGTATCTCACCCCCACTCGCCCCCACTCCAAACGGGTGCCTTACATCCACGCGGTTTTTCTCCTGATACAAAAAATCCGGAGAGCCAATATTCACCTTGGCCACCCCGAAAACTATGTATTGGACACCGTTTTCGATTAATTTTTATATAACACTCCCCCCGCCCCCACCCGAAAGGGGGTTGAACTTGGACTTTAAAAAATTCCGGAATGTCACTATTCATCTCAGCGACCACGAAAAGTATGGATTCGACACTATTTTCGAATATTATACATGTCACCCCCTTGCGACCCCCCCGCCCCTATGGGTACGTGGGGTGTCTTACCGCCACGCGGTTTGTCTCCTGATACTAAGTCGTAAGTGTACCAAGTTTGGTGTAATTCGCTCCAGTGGTTTAGGAGATGTAATACATACAACATTTACAGTGGTTCAAAAAAGTATTCGTCTGTCGAGATATGATACATGTGAGGACGAAGAATCGAATAGAATGAATATAAAAATTGACATATACTAGAATCCTTGATTGCCTATCATCTTGTGTAACGAGTGCATTGTAAAAAAAAAAAACATTTCTTCCGTGTCCATGTAATTAACACACCATGAATTAAAACAATCATTTTCACTTGCCACCAAAAATGTATTGGTCTGAATTAACATAACGCAGTTTCTTGATCTTTCGTGAATGTTTCAGTACTTTGTAGGTTCTCCTTTCCTGTTTATAATATCATCTAACCTATTTGGCATCGATCGTACCAAGGTTTCCGTAGTTTCCTTTGGTATGTTATTCCATTTGATGAGTAAGGCTTCTTTCAGGTCAGCTTGTCTGATATTGCATGCTTTCTCACGTTTTGCTCCAAATAGTGCCACAATTTTTCGATGGAGTTTATGTCGGGAGATTGTGATGGAGTTTCAATAGAACGCGGTGTATTATATAACAACCATGGCTTCGTGTTGCAGGGCTGTGTGTTTAGGGTCGTTATCTTGCGTAAACGTATACTTTGCCGAGAGTCGCATTTTTTGTACACTTGATGGAAGATGTGCCTTGAGGATGTTCATGTATGCTTTGTGATCCATTGTCCCTTCAATACAGGCTAATTTACCTATACTTTTTGCACTCAAACAACCCAACACCATCAGGGAACCACCTCCATGTTTCGCAGTAGCTGTCAGTTTCTTCTCTTCAAGTGCAGAATTCGTTTTCCTCCACACAGTCACTCGTCCGTCTGACCTGAAGAGGGTAAATTTACTCTCATCGGTAAAAACGACTGTCTTCCAGTCCTCATAGCTGTAATTTCTGTGCTCTTTAGCGTACGCAAATCTCTTCTTCCTGATAGTCTTACTGCTGTACGGCTTTCTACGGGCTGTTCTGTCCGCATATCCTCTTTCGCGGAGCACATTTCGGATGATTTCAGATGACGCTTGCACTTCTACATCTTGTTGTAACGCATTTGCTATCTTTGGCGCACATAGTTGAGGATTTTGGGCCACTTCACACACAATTTGTGGTTTGTCTTGTAGTGATAACTTCGACGGGCGGCCACTTCTTGGTCTATTTTCTGTTGTCTTTGTTCTTTTGTACTTGTACACAATATTTTTAACAGTTGTGACAGCTCTTCCAATAATTTCACTATGTCCTTGAAAGATATACTTCTTGGAATAGTCGCACTGCAATCCTCCTTCCTTCCACGGTTGTTTCTTTCATTTTCCTTCCCATTGCTAGCTGAATGCGGAAACAGTGCTGAATATTACCTTCCAACGTATCAGCACAGACATAAGGAACCCGAATTTCGGCAGACAGCACAATGTCAAGACGATATTGTTTACTAGACCAATACTTCTTTGGCATGTAATGACGCACGCCGTTGTATTACTGGTCTGTTTCCAAACAGCGTGTATCTCCTTGGCTCCATATTGAACCTACTGATGTACTTGACTGTCCTACATATCTACATACGTGTAATTCCATTATATGTACCATTATTTGTATTATATTGTTCCGTTCATACCACGGCTATGGGCAGACCAATACTTTTTTGAGTCACTGTATATTCTGTATATAAAGATAGATTATCCAGGGGAAGGTTTAGACATGCACATGATTTAAAAATCAGACAGTTGTCTTCCTTTTTCTCTTATACTATTGATTTCCTGTAAAATCCGTGGACTGCATGTGAAACGCCCCTCCATTTTAAACAACTTTTGTTAAGAGCATAATTTCGCTTACTCTTTAGATGACTGGGAAATTACTACTTTCTGCGGGTTTCATCCTCTGCAATGAGAGGCCGACAACGAACCTACCGGTTACCATAGCAACGTCTCTGGCTGCTTGCCAGCAGGGAAGTAACGTAATGCCATTTTCAGCAAGCCTGTAAATTCGTGGTTTTTCCTTGCGTAGAAGGCGAGAAAGACGTTCAGCTGCCATTCTGCGGGATATTTGCGGAATATCGTTGGAGGTTACAATAGTCTTCGAATAGTACTAAGGGGTGCTGTTAATGTTTCATCAGTACCGTGGAGTATAGCCCATTATTTCACACCGTAAAGTGTTTTCGGGCAATTGCTATACTTGTTACTGTATTTCTCTTCTACTTCTGTTTTCCGCTTTAATTGCTCGTTTCTGCCTTGCATCTTTAAGCATAAATAATAACACCGTAAGTCATCTTATCTGTAACTAAGAATCCCTGCGCCTAAATTTCTCCTCTTTTACCGCCGCCTTATATCCGTAACTCATATCACAATTTAGTGAGGGAAATTTCATTTTCCTATTGCTATTTTTGCTTTACGTCGCACCGACACAGATAGGTCTTATGGCGACGATGGGACGGGAAAGGCCTAGGAATGGGAAGGAAGCGGCCGTGGCCTTAATTAAGGTACAGCCCAGCATTTACCTGGTGTGAAAATAGGAAACCATGGAAAACCATCTTCAGGGCTGCCGCCAATGGGGTTCGAACCCACTATCTCCCGGATGCGAGCTCCTAACCGCACGGCCAACTCGCCCGGTATTTCATTTTCCAATATATCCACTCAGTATTTACATATTTGTCATATCCGGTTGATCACAGTTACGGTATAACACTATTTTCTATTAATTTCAACTTTAACTGTATTCTTTTCTTCCTTAATTACTCAGTATGTAGCTAATCCAGAAACCTGGGCACACTTTCCTTTGAGGAAAAATTCCAGGCTGTTCAAATGTATTAACATTTAGGCGCCAGAAAATATTGAAATATGGAGGCAAATTCAATGACGTTGCAGACCTTCGTTTCGGGGTAATTGGTGACTAAACGTTAAGTCGTATCACAAAACATAGCACAATCACCGTTCAATTTGGAGATATCTACAAGTTTGTTCCTATGACATTTTGTCATATCTCGATCCCTTATACATTAGATAGAGCTGTATTTCTCTATTTTAAGTTAATTTTTTACTTTTTACACGTGCATGTTATCGTTTGACACACTTATAGGAAAGACAAAGCCACACAAGTATCCGAAAAATGATGTGTGGAAAGTGTACCCAAATTTTACCCTATTCAATGTTTCCAACTTAATCTAGCTCATAAATATAGGAGATACCAGAAAATGTCACAGGTCCAACAATATACAACAATAAAGGAGGCGTCAGTCTTATGGCGGAATCTGTTTATCAGTCTGACTTACCATTTAAAAGATGTAAGTCTCGAAATGAAGATCTGCACGTATAAACGTGCCCGTGCTTACCTATACCTAAATAAAGTTGTAGTGGGGTCCACTGTCTAATTTGGTTTGTTTTTCCAATTTTTCAAATATTTATCCAATGTAGGTCAACTGAAGGCAGCATCAGTGGTTTTTAGCTCTCGTATCTGTTTGTCCGTCTGCCTGTTCCACCATCACCGGCGAAACGGCTTGATAGATCTAGACCAAACTTCACATTTACACTATAATCATTCAGGGGGAAAGTTAAGATATACTTATGATTTGATAATCACCGAATAGACTGTGGGTTTATAAAAAAATCACAACAGTTTTCTTCCATTTTTTCTTATACTATTGATTCTTTTTTTTTTGTAAAATCCGTGGACTATAGCCTATGTGAAATGTCCCTTCATATTAAACAACTTTTGTTATGTACATAGTTTCGCTTGGTTTCTGGACACACTTTCCTTTGAGGAAAAATTCCAAGCTGTTCAAATCTATAACCTTTTGGCCTAAAAATGTCGAAATATGGAGGCAATTTCCATGACTTTTCAGACCTTCGTTTCGGGTAACTGCTTTCTAAACGGTAAGTCAATGCACAAAGCAGATTGCACAGTCGGTGCTCAATTTGGTCCCATGACTTATTGTCGTATCTCGATTCTTTATACGTTAGATAGCGCTGCATTTCTCGATTATGATCAAATCTCTCCAACTGTATTGTGACTGGCATTAGAAAAAGGGGCCTCTCATCACAACGACGACTCTCCGTCTCTTAAGTGGTGAAGCTTCCACGGTATGTAGAATTATTTAATTATTTTCCGTGTTGAACCGTGTTGTTTTCTGTACATTCCGTACAGTTTGCCGACGTTTCGAATACTGCAGTATTCTTTGTCAAGGCGACTGAAATACCCCTACTCGATCCGAGGTAATCAGTCTCTCAGGCAGCAATCGCATTACAAGAGTGGTTCTTGACTTTGGTCTATAGGAATGCCTGGGTACCGCTGAAATATCTGTTTTGATTCTTGGAGTGACGGATATGTTCTTTCTACATTCAATGTGGTATACTCCAGGAGCCTGTAGTTCTATTGTGTCTTGACCACTTTCACCGCCTAAAAGACCATATCCGTCACACCAAGAATCAAAACACATTTCATCTTGAATGTACGACGTCATATAAACCAAACAGCGCAATTTTAAGGTAAACATCTGGTACTACACCATTATTTAGCGTACAGTAAAGAGATTTCACGTAGTCACACCTTCCCTTCACAAAAAATCCTACGAAGTATAATGCTTCTAGACCAGATGTGTCCAAGGGGAATACAGAGATCCCTTAGGAATATACTTTTAAGGTAATTTACTCTCAATAACCGAAGCAAACGAGACAGGATTCTATTCTAACGAACCTGGTAGTAAGTTAACAGCTCGTTTCCTTTCCCGTTATATAATTCTTTAGATAAATTAATTCCAGGAAGCGTTTTACGTCACGTCTGGTTGGGAATTGTAAGTGTTTAATGATAACGTCCCATAGTGATCGACTTTCCTTCGTAAGACATAGGTCAAGGAGTCCTGTGGAACCGGGTCGACTACCTCACTACTGGAGAACGGAATGTTATAGTTGCCCCTATCAGATGCCTAAATGTACTGATCTTCAAAATGACGTAAGAGAATGAAATATACAAAATAAAGTAAAAATATTAAGATAAGAAATCCAATTTTGCAGCTTCATTCATACATGCTTCGGTTGGATAAAATAGCGTACGTTAAAGTGGAGTCATGTGCAACAGGCAGATGCCAGTCAAATTGAAGGTTAAGACGTATGAATCTATTATCCATCGTATTCCTCTGCATTGTTCTAAGGTTGAACAGGAAATAAGAGAAGCGTATCAACCAACAACTGCACGTGATAAGAGTGCTTGTACATGCTGCACTCTAGCGAATGAAATTGAAGCGTTGTGTCACACGGCCACTAGCCCACTCCCAGCCCTTTAAGGGGCCCATAGACGTGCAATATTATTGCGCAATATCGGGGCTTGTGCAATAAAATTGATAGTGTGTATTTAATATTGAAGGGTTGTGCAATATATATTGTACGAAATCAAGAAAGTTTGAAATATATTGCGCAAATCGCAATATACTGTGCTGTGTGTTGGCAATATTGTGCAATATCCCGTCCTCCCGCCAGTTGGTATCAACAAGCGTTGGAGAAGGTATCGTGATGGTAGGCAAAAAGGAGTAAAAGTTTATTTTCGAGTTTATCGAAGTGTACCATGGCCTTCCGGCTCTGTGGGACGTTAAGAGCAAAGCGAGGAGTTCATCATACAATTCACCATTCATGCGCAGTAAGTTTCGAAAATCATTTGGTTCCCATTTTCTCAGTCCATTGAGTAAATTTTCATGAGTGTACTTTTCTCTGTCTAGAAACCACGGTTTGGCTCTTGTGCTTCTTTTCCGTTTCTGCTTCTTTTTGGCACTTACGCCCACGGCGATCAAAACGCAGCAAAGATCAGTGTCACTCAATATAATCACCAAATAAAATACCGGCATGGACTGACTATATATTGCAACGCATATTGTACGTCTATGACCGCTTTGCACAATATATTGCACAACTATCAATATTATCTCCACACGATCCTATTTATTGCACAAACTCGATTTTTGTGCAATAATATTGTACGTCTATAGGCAGCTAACAATATATTGTAGAATCCATTTTGCGCAATAATATTGCACGTCTATGGGCCCCTTATTACACATAAAACCCAAGCCAAAACTGACTCATTTTTTTTTGGTACAGTTTTATGTTCGGAAGCGGTGCCCATGAGATCTAGTGCACGTACTCCAACAAGCGCCACCAGAGCGCATGTCTGTTGCACGCTCGTTCAAATGAAGGTAGAATAAGATACGCACTCACGTTCTTGAAATTTAAAATGAACTGTTCTTGGCAGGAAAAAGTATCTCATTATTGCATTGGCGGTGTCATGGCACACCGACACTACCTCACGAGCCGCCCCTGCTCTCCAAATATGAGATTCATATCAGCATACTCGTCCCAGCTCTACTCTATGATGCGTGACGAACAGGTCAGTACTGTGTCCAACGTACTACTGCCCAGGTAACACTACCACTTCACCACGTTCAATGAATACGAAGACAGTTCATGATGAGTTGTACATATGGATTGGGATTTTTTACAGGAAGTAACATAATTAGCAACACAAATAAATGGTGATTAATTAAATGTTACACAGTTGCGGGATATGAACTGTAAACCATACGCTGGTGAGATAGCAAAATTTAACGTAAATTTATTGTTTGAAGAAAGTTCATGAATATTAGCTCCTGTTAGGGTGGCGTGCCCCATCTTGGAGTAAATTACTATAGAAGTAAATTACTACGGGAGTTATTTACTCAGGAAGTAACGCCGGAGAGTTGAAGTACAATTTACTCTTTCAGTTACTACTACAGAAGTAGCGTTCGTTACTCGCGGAGTAGTGCTGTGTTCGTGTATCTTCTTTAAAGAAATCTAAATAGGTAAGGTTATGTGCGATAGGAAACGGGGTAAAAACGTAAGCGAAAAAGATAAATGCTTGTTAATTGAGATAATGACGATCTATGCAAAGGATATAAGGTGTAAGAAACACAACATAAAGATGCTGGATAAGAAAAGAAATTCATGGAAAGTCGTGACGAAAGAATTCAATGCTTCGAGTGACGGAAAACGCAGTGAAAAGCAAGTTAAGATTCTGCAGAAGGACTTAAAAGTGAAGGCGGAAGCAAAGCAGAAAGTCATGGACACGCGGGAAAAATTAAAACTGATGGCGGTTTCTTCATACAGATGGCCTACATCCACAGCGAAATTTTCCCATTTTCACACCAGGTAAATGCTGGGTCTGTAGGCCCTACCTTAAGGCCAAGGCCGCTTCCCAATCCCTAGGCCTTTCCTGTCCTATCGTTGCCATAAGGCCTATCTGTGCCGGTGCGACGTTAAGCAAATTGAAAAAAAAAAAAAAAAAACCCTCTTCCGATTTCTGAAAAGTTCACCGTTGTCACCGAGAGGGCAATAAATGGGAATATGCCCGCAGTCACAGTAAATTGCACCCACGATGTGTGGTAACCTGCCATCGTGAAGAATATCCTTTTATTTTCCGATCATCATTTGCAGGCGTACCTCCCTCTTAGCCTCAACTAGTGCTTTAACCACGCGATGAAAGATCCGGCTAGCAGTTGTGCGGTAAACCTTAATTAGATCACCGGCAACTGTACTGAAATGTTCCGGTACGAAACACTCGTAGGACACACAGCAACTGTAATTTGAGAGATACAACAAAATTAAGACAATAATCCAGCTGTAAGTGATCTCCAAGTAGATTTAGAAGGAAAGTAAACGATTCCTTCCTAAGACCAAAAACGTTCCTGAAACTCGCCGTGTTCACATTACACGGCTCTCGCTTTTCACGCACTGTAGGCCTACGCACTATTACATTTCCCATCTTTTACTGCGTCGAGATCGTCAATATAATCTAAGTAATTCATAAACACGTTTCAAACTTCTTTCCTCTCATATACGGCACGATATTATCATTAGTCAACAAGTCTAAACTTAGCTTACTTCACGCACGACGTGAGAGTAAATTCTAACCTATATTCGTACGTCATTTCTTTAGTATTATACTACAAGATGGTGCTCTTCAACATTTTACTCTTGTAGTAATTTAGTCCAGGAGTATCTGAAAGGATTAAAATACTTCGGAAGTAATTTACTCTCGTATCGAAGTCGCCGAATGCTGATTTCAAGAGTACTTTACTACGGAAGTAGAACTTACTCTTGGTTGGTGCACGCCACCCTAAGTGTCATAATTATACAGAAGAAGCTGTGTTATGTTCCTGTGTCCAGTATACTTAGAGTCTGACGTTGAAACTCCCATTCCCGTATTTAGTTGGTCATAAAAACGTTGGAAACTCAACGGATGAATCACATTTTATTTACGAAAAATACCAGTTATATACAACGAGGAAACTGCTTGCTTGTCAACGCGTCCTTACGCCAGTGAACGCTGTATGATACAAGAGGCAACCCACTAGAATCGCAAGTTGAATGATTGATATTTCAAAAAATAATTGTTCGATGTATAAATTGGTTACATGACTGCATTTGTAACAGTTTGAACTTTTCTGGTAGTGGCAGATATTGCCATAGTTCTATTTAAAACGGACGAAGTTGGTGTTGAAATCTCTGTCGTCAATTCCTAGGAAGAACGCAGTACATTGTTTCACGAGCCGTTTAGTACCATTTAACCAGGGCTGAGTAGCTCAGGCGGTAGAGAGATGCTGATGATGATGATGATGATTGTTGTTTAAAGGGGCCTAACATCTATGCCATCGGCCTCTAATGGTACGAAATGAGACGAAATGAAATGAGAAATTAAAAGCCCAAAAACATCCACTGACCAGAATTCAAAACGTAAGGACGAAGAATAAATGGATGGATGGATGGATGGATGGATGGATATGAATTTAAAACGATCAGTGGAACCGACCCACTGTGCTTCTCATGCACAGAAGCTGGCGTAGAACAAGAGTAGTACTGATCAAGGGACTGCTGCTATAGCACAATACTCAATCGATGATACTTTTAGTCAAAAAGGGTCCAAAATCCAAGTCAGCGGCCCTTCACAATGGTACTTATCGTTAGGAAAGTATAACCATGGTATTTGTCATGTTGCAGTATTAATCAAGAGTAGCGTAGACTCGCGGTATTCCACACATTATGGTACTACTCACAGGTAATGAAATTCGCACATGTATTACAGACCTACGCTGTTTCGCACATTGCAGCGCCATTTACAGGCAACGCAAACCTATGGTGTTCATCACCTAAGTGTACTACCCACAGGGACTCTTACTATCCCGTGGTATTCCTCATATAGTGGGTACTAATCATAGGCAAGCGAGAAACGTGGGTTCCCTCATCCCATGATGTCGCTCATATAGTGCTACTAATCACAGGTACTGTAAAAGCCGTCGAGCCCTCGTTTGCTACTAATCACAAACCTATTTGGTACCTAACATCGTAGTACTACGCGCAAGTAAAAGCGACCTAAGGTGTTCCCCGCGTGGTAGTACTAATCACAAGCAGTGTCATGGTTCTATATAATCATCCCTTGGTCGCCCCTTTTAGTCGCCTCTTACGACGGGCAGGGGATACCATGGGTGAATTCTTAGTCTGCGTCCCCCACCCACAGGAGGTTTTGTGTTTGGTCCGCGAGAGGTATTTTATTTCCCTCAAGTCCGCCGGGCAAGCCGGGTAGGACCCCCCTATCCGCCACCTGGGACGCGCCACATGGGAGTATCACCTCTCCCCCTGCTACGCAGGCGTAGTAGGTTCGTGGGGGGTAGAGAGCAGACCCGAGTTCAAGTTATTATCATTATTATTATTATACTTTGCTTTATTTCGCACCGACACAGATATGTCTTATGGCGACGATGGGATAGGAAAGGCCAAGGAGTGGAAAGGAATCGGCCATGGCTTTAAGGTACAATTCCAGCATTTGTTGGATGTGAAAATGGGAAATCACGTAAAACCATTTTCAGGGCTGCCGACAGTGGGGTTCGAACCCACTATCTCCTGAATGCAAGCTCACAGCTGCACGCCCCTAACAGCACAGCCAACTCGCCCGGTGAGTTCAAGTTGGCGGGGTCGAACCTGGCTCAGACTGGTGGTATTTGAAAGTGTTCAAATAAGTCAGCCTCGTTGTCTAGATATGCCGGCATGTAAAAACTCCTGCGGGACAAACTTCCGGCTCATCGGTGTCTCAGAAAAAGTATTAGTAGTTAATGGAACGTGAAACAATGTCATTATGTAATACCGTTCTAAGAGTATGAAAACAGAACATGAATATATTCAATGGATTCCAAGTTATTTTGGTGTAACGTCTTAGGTGAATAGTCCTGAACAATGAGAAAGATGACAGTGTCTTTTGGAAATGGCATCGTCCACATGTTTAATAATAATAATAATATCCACGCTTTTGTTTATTATATTTTCAATTTCATTTATACTTAGTAAGTGGAAAATATGTACGTATTTTATATCATTATTTCCCTCTATTTCGGTCAAGTTATTCTTATTACTGTTTTGCTTACATTTTATACGTATTTGTGTGTTAGGATAGTACAGTATTGGGCATACTAACTATAAATAAATAAATAAATAAATAAATAAATAAATAAATAAATAAATAAATAAATAAATAAATAATACTGTACAGGTAGCCTTAAATATAGACTGAAAACTGCACCACTTCTTACCACGCTACTCAATAAAACGGCTCCTGTGAACAGCTTTTCATGTCACAGACTGCAGGCAAGAATAAACGAGGGGATTCACCGAGTACGCGTCTTGACGTATGTTGAGATAATTCCCGCCAAGTAATCCACATAAGCACATTAGAAGTTTCGCGTTGTACAGTGAAGTGTATTTAGTTACTTCAATATTGTTTGTTTCATTCTTTGGCCAAAAGTCTACATTATGAAATGGATTCAGAAATCCATCCCTACGTCCGTACTTGATCAAAAATGAAGCCGTAAGTCCCTACGATTGGTAACATTGGCGCCGACTTCACTCAGAGTCTCAAGCTCTGAGTTTGAACGATAGTACGCATACTGGACTGAGATTACTTTCCCCACAACAGTTTTTATAGATTGTCTCCGTGCAAGAGTTATGTCCGTATAGAATTCCCTGTGTAATTATCTGTGTGACTGCTGTCCATATGGGTCAGGGGAGAAAGCGATCGTACCTTCCCAGCATTTAGCGCGAGTGGAAGTGGAAAAACTGACGTAAACTACGCCATTGATAACCGAGGCCATCTTCCTGAGGCAGACCGCACTTTCTTGCAGATCACCAAAATAGATTCATTGTAGAATAGGATACTCAACCCAGGACAACATGGTTGGGAAGCTTCTAACCTAACTCTCGGAGTATAGCGGCGGCTCGCAAAATTATTTCCTGACCGAGACAGCAGAGTTTTAAGAGTATGTTCTTGATAAGCATTGTGCATATTCATGGCTCTCTCCAACTGTCGATCATAAAAGTTACCTTAGGTAATGTCCCGTAACTTATTATGCGGCTCATCCTCGAGACAAGGTATTCGTTCAAGATATTAAGGAATATTCACTGCGTACACAATACACATTCCACTATCTCCATAAATGAGAAAGCTATAATTTTCTGTCTTTAAAATGAACTTGATGGGTGGCCCTCACGGCTAACAAGACAAGAGAAGAACTGAAGATTATTTTGAATTGTTGCTTGGTTTAGGGCATCACATTGGTTTAGCCCCTGTACTTGATGCGTGTCGGGTCTATTTCATAACTAGACCTGAGACTTTATGCTAGATGCCTTTTTTGTTTAAGACTAAATACTAGTTGAGTATCTTCGTATTTTATGAAGTACTATAGACACGCCCCATGTTCGCAAGGGAGCAATTTTGCATTTATGATGGCAGACTTTGTCCATCACCTTAGCGGAATGGTCATCTTACTGGTCTTAGGATAAGAGCCTTGGGTTCGATTCCCGGTCGGGTGGAGGATTTAAACTGCGTATAGTTAATTCTTCTGGTTCAGAAACTGGGTGTTCATGTTCGTCTCGGTACGCTTCTCTTTATGTACACACGCAACACACCACACCACACCACACTACTAATCACGACATATAAACGCAATACTGAATACATCCCTCCACACAGGGTTGGCGTCAGGAAGGGAATCCGGCCGCTAAATTGCGCCAAATCAACATCTAGTGCCTGCTTCAGTCTTTTCTGCCACTTGTTCCTACTAGGCCTATCTGGCAGTGTCGTGGGTGCGATCTGAGTCACATGTAGATCTGGCCCATTTATTATT
This sequence comes from Anabrus simplex, assembly GCF_040414725.1. NCBI lineage: Eukaryota > Metazoa > Arthropoda > Insecta > Orthoptera > Tettigoniidae > Anabrus > Anabrus simplex. Next base: position 240,763,176 of record NC_090269.1, read on the forward strand.
TAACCAAACGAAGTTAAAATCCCGATCCGGCCGAGAGTCAAACCAGGAACCCTCTGGACCGAAGGCCTCAAAGCTGACCGTTCAGTTAAGGAGCCGAACCTAATGCCCTCAGTAAACTTGAAAAAATGTCAAGAAAAAGGTGATAGACCTTACAAGATTTCCTTGTAGACAATACAGTATATTTTCCCCCTCCTAATGTATTTACGCAGGTCGGTGAGAGCTCTTTCCAAGTCCCTTCTGGCTGCCTTTTCTTCCTGTGTGATATTTAAACAATATTTGAGCTTCCACAGAAATTAGGATAACTTCTGAACAATGGTGCAAATTATATACAGTGAAGGATATTTATTAAATCTTAATTAAAATTATTTATGCGAGTAAAAATGTCGATGGATTACGAGATTCACTTCAAAATGATTTAACGTTTTGGGTTGATTGTCGGACTGAGTAGCTCAGATGGTAGTGCGGTGACCTGAGCTCCAGTAAAAGTTCTATCACGATTCAGTCAGGTGGTATAGGAAGGTCAGCCTCGTGTCGGTAGACTTACTGGCACGAAGTAGCTCTTTCACCGGCACCTCGACTTTTCCGAGCCTTAAAATTACCGTTTCATTTAGTTAATATACATTATTTATATATTCATGCAGCAATGAAATTAATAGTTTGGAATATCATAGGGTGGGTTTGTTTCAAATACCTAGTAATAGTTTTGTTGTAGTAAGTACCACAACAGCACATTTAAAGACAAATATGGTTATGTATGGCACAGGAACTTATAACTGAAGGGATTATATAAAAACTGGTACAAGGTACATTTGTGAAAAATGACCGACATTTCTGTAGGCATAGTATGGTACTTCCTTCAAATATATTTATTGCATTTTTCTCGCTGATCTCCTTTACCAGATTTTTAAAATCACATTTACGGGTACGTCAGATACCAAATATGCGACAAAACTATTTGTCCACCTGTCTTTTTACGTCCTCAGAAAGACTCTTAGTGGTTTTCCCAACCGAAATGAACATAGGTCATTACAATGACGTCAGTAGGAATGGCGCAATTAAAAGCAATAATTTCATATGAAATACTCGATAAAATGAAGAACCACACATTCCCTCGCTTAAAACGAACAGTACTACGCTGCCAATCTAACAGTCCAAAGTTCCAGATCTGGAATGACCAAGTCGCAGACATCCGTGATCCGTGAACACTGTTCAGCGGGGAAGGGTTCGAATAGTGGATAGTCCCAGGGCAAAAACTATGCCCGTTTACTTATCCGTTTCCTGAGAGTACCCGATGAGTCGGAAAATCTAAATTCACTACAATGGCGGGGGAATAACTATCTGAAGTGGAGGCAATTTTTCCTCTAAGCCAGAGAAGAAACCACATTTTCGCTGCTAATTTGGAATAAAATGAATGTAGATTTAATGAAAGTGAAGCGGAAGAAGCTTTTCTTAAGAAACGGCTCTTTTCAGAGTTGAATTTTGAGTTTAGTTAATTGTGGTACTATAATTTGAAATAGGCCTAAATTTTAATTCTAGACCAGTTCATACTACTACTACTACTACTACTACTACTACTACTACTACTACTAACATAGCCTCTGTCTTAAGTGTGCACACTGCTCATTCAAAACAGCGCGACAGAGTAGGTATCGAATAGCTGGAATACTATGATGAACCAGTGTGTTACGTACCAGCAGTATCAGAAAATGTAAATGTATGAACCAGAGGAATGGCATGCTAAAGAAGGAATCTAACTTCCCAGCTAGTTCCCGCCAATATTCAGTCAGGCTGTTGTGACTGTTATACTCGGTACGCAGCAGTAATCCCATCTATCGGAGTTGAGTGTCAATGTAATGTTATTGTTGATCAATATTACGCGCTTTCGACATTGTAGGCCTTCGCATTTAATTGTCTTCCGACTTTGAAATACCACTCTTATAGTCGGTATGGTAATACTGAATAAAACAAATGATCGGAAATTGTATTCTCTGTACATTTTGTTATGTAGTAACTTTTCTATAGGACCAATAACATAGGTATTTAAAAATTAAACTTTAGGCGCTTCCCTAAACTACCATTTCACACAGGGCGAATAAAATTGTTTATAGCTTAAACTGTAGCTTCTTATTCCCTGATTCTATATACAGATTTTCATTAAATTCTCTTCGGCTGTTTCCTCGTAATGCGTGTACATACCTCCCTACATACAGATAGACAGAAATTATGGAAACGTACAAAATGCATTTCCTTGTTACTGTGGATGACCGATACAGAAATACCATTCTTTTCCAATTCTGAGGAATGCACAGACAAAACTCTTATTTTATATGTATAGATAGAAGATGTTAATACTAATTTAAACTACTGTAATTTAAGTAGGTGGAAACATTTTGTGTCAGACATGTTTGTATTTAACAGCATGAAGTAGTGTTTTAGGTGTCTACATTTTCAGAGGCTATTTTAGGTGCATAAACGTTTATTTTAATGGCCTGAACATCGAAGGTCTACTGATAACCTGCATAACGGTGGTGTCTGCAGTATTAGAGACTGGTGTTGTAATAGAGAAGTAGACAATCATGGTCTTCATGTTACATGGTCGTCTGGAATACTGAGTTAGTATAGAGGACGCGATCATGGTCTTCATGTTATATTGCACTCTGGTATTCGCCTGAATGAGAGTCGGGGAAAAACAGACCCTCCACCATTCGAGTAGATTCAAACTCACAGCTTCATCCAAAGTGTTCAAATGAAATGCCTTCTGTCAGTGTTCAATCTACTGGTAGTAGTTTCACTCTACATTCATGTCTTAACTCCAACTTGTGAATAATACACCCAGGGTGGTACTGCGACTTCTAAATTTAAAGCAACGGTATATCTTATGATTATCCGACTCCATGGTGAAATGCTTAGCATGCTGGCCTTCGGTCCAGAAGGCCCCGGGTTCTATTCCCGGCCGGGACATGGATTTTACCCTTAATTGGTTAATTTCAATGACTCGGGGACTAGAAGAGTGCGCCTCTTCGGAGGCCACACGCCATTCATTCATTCATTCATTCATCTTATGATTAAGCCCAGATTCTAGTGTAAGCAGTGCGTCTTCTAGTACAGAAGTTTGTTCCTTTCATTGCCTACATCATCCTCATCTTTGGCAAAATGAAAGCGACAAATATGAGGGATTCTACCATTACGCGACAAAACGAACGGCACTGAAAGGAATGTGTTGGTAAGTGTGTGTTCAGAACGTGTACCATCACAAGCTTTTTCATACCTGTTCTGAGGATTATTAAACATGCTGACAGAGGTTGCTGTAAGGACACAAAAATTGTATCGTCTTGCGTAATTCGGAGTATTTGTATATGGGGCATCTGTCTTGAGACCTGACTATTTCAAAATGTTCCACATGTATGCATCTGCGGCTTTGAGATACAGGGATTCAGAAGAGTACGAGAATGGAGTTTCACGAGAAATTAGGCGATCTCCCAAGCGTCGTTGGAAAAGGGTAGGCGATTCCTCCGCGGTGTGGGCTGTAGCTACATGTTGCATTCATTGTCGTTGGAGGGTTTAGTTTGTGGCGTGACAAAAACGGTGCAAATCCAGCACGAATAGAGTATTAATGAGATCTCTGTAGACTACCTGGTCCACTGTTTCTGGATTCTGTGTAGCATCCTCTACGAAATAAAAGCCCAATATTCCATGACCGGGCACGACGCTCCAAATCATAACCCACAAACTATGTAGTGGTTTCTGTACAGCTACACCAGGCTGTTCCATGTCTAAAATCCGAGTTGTTTGCCGACTGATGTAGCCATCAAGGAGAATATAGCTTTCATTTGAAAACTAGAGGTTGCAGAAGAAATCAGGATACTCTTAAGTCATGGACAACACTCCGTTGCAATATTGTAATCGAGCTCATTCATCCCTTTCTGTTAAACGCTGAACAAATTGTATGCCGTGTGGAAATTCATCCAGCTGTTTATACATTCGCCGATCAGACCTATGGCTCAGAGTTTCAACGATGTCCGTTATAGAGTACGTTTTAGGTACCAGTTAGAGAAGTCGTCTATGATTCTCGTTTGTGGTAACATTTTTTGAGCGGCCTGTTCCATTTCGTTGACCCAAGAGTGATCCGGTATGAAGGAACCAAAGATGATTTTTTTTATTTTTATTTTTTGCTAATTGCTTTACGTCGCACCGACACAGAGAGGTCTTATGGCGACGATGGGACGGGAAAGGGCTAGGAGTGGGAAGGAAGCGGCCGTGGCCTTAAGGTACAGCCCCAGCATTTGCCTGGTGTGAACACCTAAGGTTGTTCTTTTCTTTAACATAAAGCAAACTTCCCCATTCTGACGACACTCCGTATGACCGGAAATAATGTTCTTCTCTGTTGTGAGAACAGTAATTGAAGAAATCAACAACACTGAATTCAAAATATCTCGAAATAATATATAGCCTACAATAAATACATACTTCGTTGCAAAGGAAAGGTGTACAGCAGACGAGCAATAATTTCAGTGTGTTTTGCCGCATACCTTACAGTCAGGGAGCCTCCGTGGCTCAGACGGCAGCGGGTCGGGCCCTCACCGCTGGATACCGTGGTTCAAATTTCGGTCACTCCATGTGAGATTTGTGCTGGACAAAGCGGAGGCGGGATAGGTTTTCCTCCAGGTACTCTAGTTTTCCCCGTCATCTTTAATTCCAGCAACACACTCCATTCTCATTTCATAGCATCTATCACTCATTCATAAATCATTTTGGGAGTGGCGACCTCATCGTAGTAATAGCCTATATCTGATTCATTCATTCATTCATTAATTCCATCCCTGACCCGGTCAATGACTGGAAAACCTTACAGTCAATGGTGTAAAGCTGTTTCTTGAAGGGTCGATAGAGGTGTACCTTTATCTCTGAGGAAAGCAACGAGGTATCTACCTTACTTCTTTGCCTACTACCTCTCTTCAATGTTTATAATGCTTTCCCTGACAACTAATGGTGGTGTGGATTCAACCAGCCCTCGGGCTGTAATTTTAAGTCATAAGGACAGCAATTGCAAGTAAAATTTGAGCCATACCTAATACACATTCCACTTTTTTCACATTGACTAACAACTTCAATATATGAGCCTCTTCGCGCAGCCAAAGAAATTACCTACCAGCCACTGAACCATTTGATCTCTGCGCAAATATCGTAAGCAATGATACGAATGGTTTTGAGATGTAAGTTTGTTGGATGGCAAATTAACTGCTCTCTGAATGAAGAGAAGACTATGTTCAAGAAGAATGAACCAGTTTTAAGCGTACAAATCAGGTCCGCATTCTGCTTCATAATGAGACTCCTAGTGTAAGTGGCACTTCATTTTCTTTGTTGGTGTACTTTTAATACGCAATTAAAATGTCCGAGTGCTGTACAATAATGCAGGGTCACGTGCTCGGGCTGTAATTTCTTGTGACAATGGCAAGGACACTGATAACAGAACACAGTCCAGCAGTTGGCAATATCACGGCAGGCAATTGGTAATAACAAACCAGCACGAGTTTTATGTCTAAATTCATCAGAGCTCTTGGGTAAGGATTTGCGACTAGGACACAGGCCTACTTGGTTAGCAACCCGAACCTGGGATATAACTGTATTAGTATTCTGGAACCAAATTGTGACGGGAATCGGAATCCTAAAAAAATAAAACTTTCTATATTTTCGTTGAACGAAGTTATTTAAAATTTCATAACAAAGTTTATGTTGTCATATGTTAAGAAACTAGTTTATGATATTTACGAACTTACAGTTAAAAATTGCACTTTCATCTGTTTCTTGGTGGATGTAATATTTTTCCCATCGATCTCTTAGCACAGGTAATAGGAAAACAGCGTCCACGGTCTCACTTATGGCTCTGACAATACAGGAGCTGCTGAGGTATGCGTGGTGCTCAGTATTGGCATTTAGAGCAGGACTAGTGCGTCCAGTTGCTCATAGGGTCGGTCGTGCTGCAGTAGTTTTTTTTTTTTAATGGCCTAGTGAGAAATCCAGTGGTAAACTACCTTACTTCTCACCATGGCTTGTACACCTCATCCTGGCACCTCCATCAGCATTGGGAGTTTCCCTATAAACATACATAATATTTGATGATCAAACCAACCTCTGGACTGCAGACCTAACAGACAGTTAAAGATTGTGTTTCTTCACGTGAATCTATTGAAAACTGGTTAGAGTCGTCACGCGTGTCAACGCACTAAGGCTATGAAACCAATATTTGCATTCGGAAGACGCTTGGGTTTTGTTTGGTTTCCCATTTTAACACCAGGCTGCTGTATCTTCATTAAGGCCACGGACGCTACTTTCCCAATCCTAGCCCTTTCCCATCCTTGCGTCGCCTAAAACCGATGTTAGAGCGAGGTTAAACCTTAGCACGAAAAGAGAATCGGCAAATTATTATTATTATTATTATTATTATTATTATTATTCCGGGCTGAGTGGCTCAGACGGTTAAGGCGTTGGCCTTCTGACCCCAACTTGGCAGGTTCGATCCTGGCTCAGTCCGGTGGTATTTGAAGGTGCTCAAATACGTCAGCCTCGTGTCGGTAGATTTACTGGCACGTAAAAGAACTCTTGCGGGACTAAATTCCGGCACCTCGGCGTCTCCGAAAACCGTAAGAGTAGTTAGTGGGACGTAAAACTATTATTATTATTATTATTATTATTATTATTATTATTATTATTACCTTCCACGTGTAGGGCTAATACTTTTAATATGATTTTTCCTCGAACAGTGAGGAATTTAGTCCTATACAGAGTATGCATAATGAATATTTAAATATATTTTAAAAGACGAGGGATATCAAAACTTGTTATAAAAATTAGAAAGTTTTAGCTGCAAAAGTTTCATATGTACAGGGATATAAACTTGGCTAATATCACTGAGGCAATTTCAACATTGACAATATAGTAAGAGCGCAGCAGAGCGCAGAGTCAAATTTTGACAGAAACCCAGCTGAGGTGGTTTGAACGCAATTAGTACTGAAAATTTCTCAGTCTCCATTCGATTAAACGAGAAAATGATTATCATCTAGTTTTTCTAACTTCCACCACAAATTTCCATTATCGATTGTTGTTTGTATTCAGTATCGATTGAGAACGAGTGTTTTCTCTTCGGTTATACTATACTCAAACACTTTTTTGACGAAATTCAAAACCAAGATTGAATTTTTTCGTGTATTGATGAGATTGCAGCCACACAACCTCCAATTTTACGTGTAAGCCAAAACCACAGGGATATAACTATTCATTTAATTTCAAAAATTCCACGTGCATTGGGCCAGGAGTTAAACCACGGCTGCGCTTAGGCCGTAGCAGCGACTGCGTCACTCGGCTCTGAAGTCCACAGATGTATTTACAAGGGATGGTTGCTTATTCGTACCTCACCTTAAAAAGTAACCTACCGGGAGAGTTGGCCGTGCGGTTAGGAACGCGCGGCTGTGAGCTTGTATCCAAGAGATAGTTAGTTCGAATCCCACTGTCGGGAACCCTGAATATGGTTTTCCGTGGTTTCTCATTTTCACACGAGGCAAATGCTGGGGCTGTACCTTAAGGCCACGGCCGCTTCCAAATCCTAGGCCTTTCCTATCCAGTCGTCGCTGTAAGACCTATCTGTGTAGGTGCGACGTAAAGCCACTAGCAAAAAATAAAAGGAACATACAACCACCAGCTAACCCATCACGTCGAGAATATCTCGCCGAAACATCAAAGCGCTGCAAGTAGCTATACAATATCTACTTTGGCAACACTTTCCCATGTCAAGCATGGTGGCTAACTATGTGTGTCATGGAATTTGTATTTAGAAAAATGTCAAATCGAGCAAGCAAGTTCGAACCAAGAAACGAAACAACACTGATTTCCTCTCCTTTCCTAACTAACAGTCCTGTATTGCTCAGGTTACTCTTTATGAGTACGCTAATACCGAGCGAGTTGGCCGTGTGGTTACGGGCGCACAGCTGTGAACTTTCATTCGGGAGATAGTAAGTTCGAACTCCACTGTCGTCAGCCCTGAATATGTTTTTCCGTAGTTTCCCATTTTCACGCCAGGCAAATGTTTACCCGTGGTTTCCCATTTTCACAGGGGCTGTACCTTAATTAAGGCCGCTTCCTTCCACCTCCTAGCCCATTCCTATCCCACAGTCCCCGTAAGACCTATCTGTGCCGGTGCGACGTAAAGGCAATTGTAAATATATATAAGTAGCACTGATCTTCGAGTAGTGGTGGTAATTAAGAGGAAGTACAACTGGGCAACCATCCCCTTCGAGTCATAACGCCTTGAGCTACACTGATAAATCAGAAGTAAAGAGTAGTCATCTTGACGATATCGATACCACATTAATCCAACGAGTACGTTGAAAATAGAACGGCAAGATCATTACCTAAGAATTTCCAACTGATGTCCCCTTAATTTAAGTCTCGGTCTTGCTAGGAACATTACCTTTTGCACACGCATAAAACTGAAGCGTTCGGGAACTTCATTCAGTATTAGAAACACTGATAATGAGGAGCGGCTAAAGCTGTACATCAAATGAGCGTTGGTTTTTCATCTGTCATTGGAAACTAACTTTGTATATTGCATTTCGGTATCTATATGAGAGTTTACACAGGACACAGTTTCGTGGAGGATATATACATGCAGTTATTTCAGCTGAACAAAATACGCAGCCAGTTCTAAGATTCACAAGAACTCAAACCAGCGAGTAATTGCTACGCTTTGCAGTTACTAGCAGACCTATTCCACCTTACGACATCAACAGACAGCCGCCTTCGCTTTGTGATCAAAACACGCTCGATGTAAGTTCGTAGTTAAGTGGGAAGGAACTGTGCTGGCTGTAAAATAAATTTTGTTCTCTGAAGGCAAGTGGATTCTAAAATCAAATCAAAACTTTCTTCTGCTTATCCCAGTTACTTCTGGGGTTGCTGGAGCCACCAGGCTCATTTTTCTTTTGACCGGAGTTTTAAAGCCGGATGCCCTGTCTGACGGCACGTGACTGAGATTAACATCTCAACCCAGATTGACCGGGAATCAAACCTCCGCCTTCCAGGTGGGAAGCCAGCAGCTAAGCCACTGAGTTTTCTATTCTAATATTTGAAAATTTAAATAAGCATGGCAAGAGTCCCTGCCGTCTTGAATAAACTAAGTTTACGTCACCGTGTTAGGGACTTTATTTCAAAACTAGCTGCAATACCCATCGTTGACCGAGAGTTTTTGAACCATTGCAGCAGTAATGCCATCTAATGAAGGTGAGTGGCAGCAGCAGAAGCAGAACACACATCAGTTAATAATAGTTAATCAGTGTAATGCTGCTGCTGTTTAGTTCCGTGGGCTCTGAGGATAGTGGTAGACTTTCTGGGCGATCAATACGACTGAAGTTCGCGTGTTAGATCCCGGCTGAGGTAGCCGATTTTTGAAGGACTGTTAAAAATCGTCTCATTCCATGTTGACTGAGCTATAGAGTCCGTTCATTACAATTCCTCTTTCTTTGCTCGGGTGTCGAAATTGGTAGGTAGGCCGCCTAGATGCCACCACTTCAGAAGGTTTGCACCACGGTAGCCGAGGCTAGACGATTATTATTATTATTATTATTATTATTATTATTATTATTACGACGACGAAATTATGTAAAAAGCTAATGTACTACTCATTCTCTGTACTACATCACTCAAACCTCATGTTTGGCTTGATTGTCGAGCTACATGTTAATAAATTATTCTAATTTCAGTGCAACACTTCTTCTGGTAAGAAGAGTCTCATATGATCGGTATCAGCATTCAGAGCTCAATTGACTGAACGAACTGGAGAGGTTTATACCGGATAATAGAGAAGGCGACGAGTTAAGCGACCGTCTTTGGTCTGTAAGGGGTGTTATCACGAAGTAAGAAGATATGTTTCTCCAGCACGAACATGGTGACACCGAGATTGATAGCTACAGTCGCTTAAGTGTGGCCAGTATCCGGTAATCGGGAGATAGTGGGTTCGAACCCCACTGCCAGCAGCCAAATGCTGGGGCTGTACCTTAATTAAGGCCACGGCCGCTTCCTTCCCATTCCTAGGCCTTTCCTATGCCATCGTCGCCATAAGACATGTGTGTCGGTACGACGTAAAGCAAAAAAAGAATGGAGGCAATGAATAAGTGAAGAGTAAGGCAGGACCACTGAAAATTAAAGCCGACATGGAAGTTAATATTTCTTGAACGACAACACGATCTCTTCAGCATTTTCTGCGTAAATTCGTATACACCACACAATAGCTTGTGTCTGAAGAAAGCCGACCAATATCACTTTGCACAACTGACCTGTTGAGGGCAAAACTTAACGCCATGGGGGACAATGACACAGATAATGTCTTCGCGCGGAAAGATCAGATTGCTGTATCAGTAAAACCTAAGCAAAAGGCACAGACAGTGTCTCAAGGATCATAACAGCTTTCCGGTTTGTTCGCATTCAGCTTTATCACAAATTTAGGACCGCACTAAGGGTCTCCATTCATTACCGGAACACCACTAGATGGAGAAATAGTAAATACCTACTCTCGGCCGAACCGGAAGAGTTTGGCTGCCAAATTTATTGCAGGCAAATAATGGGCTGTTCGAAATTTATAGGCTACGGCTGGCTTCCTCCCTAAATGAAACCGAAACCAGATTGGAATACATCAGTACAGTTAGTTCAAAGGAGGTTATCATGCATTTCACACATGGTGAAGTGTACAGAACTGCTGGCCACGATGTTCCAAGTATACCGAATGAACTATCACCTCAATAAGAATATAAAGCATGTCTGTAGAGTAATCGACCCCCAACAGTTAACCGTAACACCAAGACGAATGGACGAGATAATGTCCACTCTCATATGGCAGCCTGCACTCCAAGGCAATGGAAATCAGCTGTGGCCTTTCAGCGTAAGTGGAAAGAGAGTTGAAAAATTCTGCTCGGTTATCCACAAAAGCCAGACAGTTCAACAAGCCTAAAACGACATTCCACTGGAAGCAATCATTGTCGTAGTAGTAAGGAATATACTTTTAGAAGCTAACTGTAGTTCAACCAGTAATTAATTTTTAGTGAAAACTCTGTGAAACCTGTATTAATCATAAATGAGGCGGGGAACTCTTAAAGAGTAAATTTTAAGTACGAAAACGGCCATTTCAGGGACGGCTATGTGCGATGGTGAAAAAGAAAGACCCCTCTACTACACAGGTCCTTTTTAATTATTTCTATGGACTAAATTGAACCACGGAATTATTCTGTTAAGAAGAGTTGAAAATAACGAAAAGAAAAAAAACTGTAGATATCATGTTCCTTGCCATAGGACCTCCAGTTTTACATGGAATCCAAACAAGGACGTGAGTTAGTTTCAAGAACAGCACGTGCATTAGCTGGTATTATTATCGCAGCCCCCTTTGTGAGAAGCCGCCCACGACATCACTCCGCATTCACGCCCCTTTCTGGATAAATGATTAAGAAGAGCAATAAAGACACGAGTTCACAACTTAGCATTTGCTGACGTTGCTACCGTCGTCGAAGATTCTCTTGGACAAGAAATATCTTCTGAGGCCAGTCAAAGTCTAGTTGTTAGTAAAGAAAGTTTTCATAATTTTGGTAATTACACTTTCGAACAGACAGAGCACATCGCGGTGAACAGTAACAGCACAGCCTCTTAGAACTATAGTATTGTGATACAAATTCCTATTCAAATAAGTACAAGGTCTCTCATATAAACTAAGACCGCCGAAGCGGAGTTTTTACTCTCCGTTACTTACGCAGCAGGTATTGGGAGGCGCGCGCATAGTTCTTGACATTGCAAGCAGCCTGAACATGTTCGACCTGGCAAGCATCAGTCACCAGTCCATCTCAGCTGTTAACATCTCTCTCCAGTCGTTCCACTCATGACTGAGTATCGTGACCCAAGGACTTTGTTGTTTCTTTTATAAGCTGATACCATTCTGTACGTACTTGCGTTTTCCGGACAGTAACTCTCCATGGTAAGCCCATGATCTCTCTTACTTGATCAACCCATCTTTTTGCGACCCGTCCTCGTGTCCTTGTACCAGAAACTTTTCCTTGGACAATTAATTTTTCCAGGTTGTCATCCTCTCTTCTCATAATGTGACCAAAGAATTGCAGGATTCTCTGGTACACAACTTGGCATAAACTGTCTTGTATTCCAATTTCCCAGATGACAATCATTTGTTCACCTGGCTGTCCACGGTATTCGCAATATCCTTCTCCAACACCACATTTCAAATGCGTTGATTCGGTTCTTTAGCTTTTATGGTCCAAGTTTCGCATCCATACAGGAAGATCGAGAACACAAGCGAATGGACTAATCTTTTCTTCGTATTCATAGATATTGCTCTATCTCGCCAGATCATCTTTAATTTTGCCATAGCTGTACGTCCGAGAATGATGAGACGTTTGATTTCTTTTTCGCAGCTACTTTTATCCTCGATTATTGAACCAAGATAAGGAAACTGACAGACTCTTTGGAGATTGTTAAGGTGCTGTGGCAGCTGAATCTCTGCACCTTTGTTGACAATCATTAGTTTTGTCTTGCTAACATGGTGAGACAGAAATCATTGCAACACCGTATTTTCGTATGTAAAAGTTCTGGTTTCATCTTAAGGTCGTATGAACAGTCATAACTTCCGGTACTGGTGTGCAGAAAATCTTGGTGGTGTTTATGAAGTCCCTCATTATGATACACTGGTGTTTGATGTGCTGTTAGTGCAAGACGAATAATTGGATATGTTTTTCGACGCGACTGTAAATGCAGAGGTACCAAGGTCACATTTTGACGCTGTTCTTCCATCATTTAAAGCAGGGCCTCTCAAACGCCCAAAATCTCACGCGTGCAAATTGAGGAGCATAATTCCTGTGCACAGTGCATCGTTCCCACTCGGATCGGCTCGGACCTATGCTTCGTCTCTGGGCTACTCGGCTAAGCTCGGCTTGGATTTGGAGCGCTACGGAGCAAGTGAGGAAGAGGGAGACAGGCAGGGGGAAAAAGAGAGAGACAGAGCTATTGTTCCAAATCGAGGAGTGGGGGTCTGCACTCTGGTCAACCAAGCGAAGTCGTCTTTTGCACCGTGCACAGTGCTGCACTCTGAGAGGCCCTGATTTAAAGGAAGAAGAAAAATGCCGTGGGTGGTTTCAACAAGATTCAGCCCCTGCTCATACAGCAGAAGATTCCCTTCTTACAATCTCGGAAGTGTTTGCAGACAGAGTGATCAGTGCTGGTCTATTTCTCCCTCGTTATTCAGACCCAGTGGTGAGAGATTTCTTCTTGTGAAGTAAACTGAAAGAAAAAAATGTAGCGAAGAAATCCTGATACATTGGAGGAACTGAAAGAAAACATTACCAATGAAATCAGAAACATTACAGTGATAGAACTCACTTGAATCAGCCAGAATGTGGTTACCAGATACAATGCCTGTGTAACCCAGGAAGGACGACACTTCCAGCATATTTTATAAGGTAAGATTTCATATAAGATTGTACACACGCTTAAAGCAGGGCGGCCGCGCGCGACGTAAGTTCGGCTGAGGCAGCTACCGTAGCGCAGATTACAAACAACGTGCTAATGATGCTTGTTTAGAGGGACCTAACATCTAGGTCATCGGCCCCTAATGGTACGAAATGAGATGAAATGCAATGGCAATTTAAAAGTACAAAATTCATCCACTGACCAGAATTCAAAACGTGATGTAGAATGAAGGAATGAGTATGAATTTAAAACAATCAGTGGATCCGACCCGCAATGCCTCACTGACCAGAAACAATATTACGGACCAAGGGACTGTTTCCAAAGCACAATCCTGAATTGATGATGCTTGTTGTCTAAAGGAGTTGAATATTCATGCCAACGGTCCCTCATAATGGCACTTATCGCTAGTAAAGGAAAACCATAGTATTTCTCAGGTTGCGGTACTAATCAAAGCGTAAACTCACGGTGTTCCAAACATTATGGTACTACTCGCAAGTATTGTACGTCGTACAGGCAACACAAACCCATAGTGTTCCTCACTTACGTGTACTAATCACGGGTGCCGGTATTCCCGTGGTGTTCCACATATAGTGGGTACGAATCATAGGCAACGCCCAGACTCGTGGTCATTATTATTATTATTATTATTATTATTATTATTACTGTATGGCATTTACAAGCATACTGTGTAAAAATATACAATTAACATACAAATTAAAATATAGAGGTAATTAAACTAGAATGTCCAGCTTCGACAACCAGTCCACTGCACTTGGTGTCAATTCATGCAGAGCTCTCACCAACATGAAGACCCGTGGTGTTTCTCACTTAATGGCACTAATCACGGTCAACGTAAGACCGTGGTGTTCCGCATTAAGTGGTACTAATCACAGGTACTGGAAATCCACAGTGAACCCCGCTCTACTGCTACGAATCACAAAACTATTCAATACCTAACAGAGTGGTGCTACTCGCAAGTAAAGGCGATCCATGGTGTTTCCCGCATGATGGTACTAAGCACAAGTAGTTTCATGGTTCTGATGCAATCATCCCTTGGACGCCCCATTTAGTCTCCTCTTACAACAGGCAGGGGATACCGTGGGTGTATTCTTCATCTGCGCCCCCCACCCACAGGGTGTCAAACAACGTGCGTTCGGTCTTGGTTTAAATGAGAGACCTTGCACTGGACAACTCAAGAGGATGACGAAGTTTCTACCCCTTGAAGAAAAAGGTTCTTTGTAATATTTTACGGCCCAATATTATGGGATAAAGTGTACCAAACGCTGAACAGTGTGTCCAGAAACCAAACATTATTTCATGTATGGAACCTAATATTTTAAGAAAATCTAACGGAGCTGTATCAGAGTCACGGTCGCAAGTTTGGACGTTGAATACGTCCGCCTCATGACAGGAACGGCCAACATCTAGTCAGCGTATGTTTGGAATGTTGATGTTGACATTTTATTTCTTAATTCTAAGCAAATTTACACATCTTCAAGACCATGAGTTCGGAAACACTTTCCACCACTGTGGCAGATGTGCTTGGCTGGAACTCCAACAGCCAGGCAGTCAGTCCTTATGGCAGTCAGCCTCCTCTGAGTTGAGCACCTCTGAAAAGCCTTATGAGCCTGGCGAGTTTGTACTTTCTAGTATTGTAAAAAGCCGCTCTATTCTCTACAATGAGTTCTGGATAATTCTGAAACCATTTATTGTACACATGTAATGACATTTTGTGAAATAAAATTTTCACAAGTTTCTTCGCACCTTAATTTTCTAAAATGATATATTTGATTCTCTTGCCACATTCTTATAGATGTGTCTGTGATAAATCAAACGTGCTCTCGCGGCGGAAACCAGAGCTATACTCACTACAAGCTGCGCGGCACGGTTATTAAATAATTCACGATGACTGCGCTACTGCATCATACGACGACTTCACACCGAGGCCAGAGACCCTTCACTACGTACATACTGTATGTCCGAACACGTGTTGTCGAGAAATTAGTTCATGTATTTGTTACGCTCACCGGCCTAAGTACGGTTCCGAAACGACAGACGAGTTCTGTATTTTCTTTTTAACACCTCTGCGTTACGTCGCACCGACAATAGGTCTTACGGCAACGATAGACGTAGGAAAGGGCTTGGTGTGGGAAGGAATCGATCGTGGCCTTAATCAAGGTATATCTCCAGCATTTGCCTGGTGTTAAAATGGAAAACCACGGAAAAATACCTGCAGGGCTGCCGACAGTAGGATTCGAAGCCTCTATCTCTCGAATGCAAGCTGATAGCTATGTGACCCAAACTGCACAACTACTTGCTCTGTAAGAGTTCTTATTAAAAAAGTTCGGACCTACATAGAGAGCAGAATGATCTACGATAAAGAATGAACAGGTAAATGAGATGTACTACCAGAAACAGGGAGGATGAGGTGACTAAATGTTGTGATGGAAGACTGGCGTACCCTGATGTGTATGATAGGAGATGGAAGGCTTAGAGCTGTGTGAAACGAAGGACTGGCCGACCGTGGAACCAAACTCCCTGAACCTTAGCACCAATGTGATTACAATGAATGCTTGACCAAAACTTTCTGGTTGTCTCAGTGCACTTCAACATCATCTGACGATGAGTTTTGTATTACTTCATTCCAGTTTAAGTGCGTGGCAATTTGATCACAAAAATAGATTCCTAGTTCATCAATTGAACGAAAAATAACAGCAATGCAGAGGAATTTTACCATATGTATTGTGATTTATTCAGACGGACCTTTTGGTTACACGATACTACTACTACTACTACTACTACTACTACTACTACTACTAATACTAATAATAATAATAATAATAATAATAATAATAATATGCCCTCGGATACCGTATGCAAGTAATTTAATTTGACGGCGCCTCGGCCACCTGCGCGTCTCTCTAGCTTTCTGATTTATTTATATATATTGCTAGTGGTTTAACGTAAAACTAACACATCGAAGGTCTTAAGAAGTTAGGCATTACATCCTGATGTGAAAATGGGCAATCACGGAAAACAATATGCAGGGCTTCGAGCCCACCATCTCGCAAATGCAAGCTCCCAGGTACGCCATCATAACCACATGGCTAACTCACTCGGTCTTTTCAGTTTTATTCTATCAGACGGTAAATGGCACTGGATCTCTCTTGGGCAATCTATTGCTGAGCTTGAATTAATATTGAGGGGTAAACATCAGTTGTGTTACCAGAGATCATATGCATGGCGATATCGCACGACATTGAGAGTCTAACGGACTTTTTCCCGAACTTCAAAAATCCGACTACTCTCTGCCGGCTTTGATCCCGTGATAATGGGATCCGGAGACTGGCACTATCAGAGAGAGCTACGAATTGATATTTGCTATATTCGATTACATTCTAGGAAAAATGTAAAACTTTTCTTAAATTATCTCACAACTGTTTGAAAATTATTGGTAAAATTATTCCAATCCCTAATTACCCTTCCTATAAACGAGTATTTTCCCCTAATTTCTTCTCTTGAAATCCAACTTTATCTCCATATGGTATTTTCTCCTTTTAGAAACTCCACTCGGATTTATTCGTCTACTGATAACATATCACACCAATTATCCACTGATAGTTCTGAATATACCGCTTAGTCGAGCAGCTTGTCTCCTTACTCCTAGGTCTTCCCAGCTCAAAGTCTGCAACAATTTCGTAACTACTCTTATCGGAAATCACCCAGAACAAACAATGCTGCTTCCGTAGGGATCTTTTCCATTCACCTGTCAAGTAATCTTGGTGAGGATACTGTATACTGGATAATACTCTAATTTGGATATTACCAGAGATTTGTATGCCCTTTCCTTTACATTCTCACAACCTCTAAATATCCTCATTGTGGTTACGTGAATGATGTTGATCCACGAAATATCACTGTAATATTTGTCACAAATGGAAGATAGTAATTGCTTTTACTCAAATAAAGTCTCAAATCCCAGGTTGATTAAGAAATACGAAATATTTTATTTTAGAGAATACATACTTTACTGCCTTACAACAACTATTTCTGGTACGTCGCAGCGCTTCCGTAAGTTTTTTGTTTGTCCAACACTGTCGTATGTGATATCTTTGCTCACTGAAGTTCTTTGGTGTCGATTTATTGATTTTTCTCATTCGATGTAATTTGATGGGCTGTCACTTCATGCCCCCCAGGGGCTCTGAACTTTGGAGCGTGGGCTGGCGACCACGGGGCCCTCAGCTGAGTCCTGGCATTGCTTCCACTTACTTGGGCCAGGCTCCTCACTTTCATCTATTCTATCCGACCTCCCTTGGTCAACTCTTGTTCTTTTCCGACCCCGACGCTATTAGGTTTGCGAGGGCTAGAGAGTCTTTCCTTTTCACGCCCTTCGTGGCCCTTGTCTTCCTTTGGCCGATATCTTCATATTTCGAAGTGTCGGACCCCTTCAATTCTTTCCGTCTGATTAGTGTTATATAGAGGATGGTTGCCTAGTTGTACTTCCTCTTAAAACAATCACCACCACCACCACCACCACCACCTGTCACTTCATGCGCATTAACTGATTCATTAAACGATTTATTGGTCCAGGGATCATGCTATTTTCCTTTTAAAATATATATATGTATTGGTCCAGGGATCATGCTATTTTTCAACAAAATACCCGCACTAGTTGGTGCCAGCCCTGGACCTCAAGAAGAAACGACGCCGCGAGCAGCGGAATGCAAGACATATGGCCAAAGATAACAAAAATCGCAGACATAGCACTCCCATTCATCGGTGCCAGCCCTGGACCCGTTGCCTACGCTATGATACAAGGCCTTGAAATGCACTCGTGGAAACGGGTTTCTTCCTAGTTCACCATTCAGCCGCTAGGATCGCGGTCTTGCCCCCTTGTATTCGCATGGCCATATATGTCAATAAGTAAAGTATATCCTAAATTAAAAAAACTGAATGTTTTTGCGAGTATTGACAGTACTTTATTTATAGAGCGGTGCTGCATTGGCTCGGATATGTCACTGAAGTTTCAAAACTTTCCTTCTGAGGGCTTCTTTTCAAGTTTCAAAACTTTCTCTCTTCTACTTGAGTAGCTCAAAGCAATATTGTCTAACAGAGGTCTCAGAAATTTTCATAGTAGAAAAAGAGGTGGTTTGTCGCCTTTACACTTTCCACACTTAATTTCACTGCTGAACATGTCTTTCGAAAAAATAAACGTACACCTCTTAGTAACTCTCTTCGGGACAAGTACTGCGTAGCAGAAGTGACAAATTCCGTCGTTCACTGCAGAAGTGCCACAGACGATTTTCGGTATCTGAGGGCTCCTCGATCTTGAAAACGAATAAGACACAATGTTGGACTTTGAGTAGCTGGAGAACAGATATGTTCTAAACAGCCTTTACAGTCTGTTTTTTCTTTTGCCACACGAACCATAATGTCATTGCATTCCGCTTGGCGTCTTAGGTAGCTGAAGAAGAGCTCGATGTCATATTTCGTTACGTTCCTCATCAATGCATAATGCAAATGTATACTTATGAGGTATTTTACGCAGGCCACAGTGGACTGGGTAGTCAAGATCTATGCCTGATACATTTCTCTCATGATTCTTTTATATTTTCTCTGAATGCATTTTAAGTTTCTTAATGTATGACAGGAAATCATTAATTAACCAACAGAGGAGTTCATCTTCAGTACTAGAAGATGTTTTTTTTTCTAGTGACTTTACATCCCACCGACACAGATAGGTATTATGGTGACGATGGGATGGGAAAGGCCTAGGAGTTGTAAGGAAGCGGCCGTGGCCTTAATTAAGGTACAGCCCCAGCATTATCCCGGTGTCAAAATGGAAAACCACGGAAAACCACCTTCAGGGCTGCCGTCAGTGGGATTCGAACCCACTATCTCCCGGATGCAAGCTCACAGCCGTGTGCCCCTAACCGTACGACCAACCCGCCCGGTTAAAAGATACTCGTTTCTTCTCGTTCCTGAATATGTCCCATTGTGAGGTGTTGCAGACGTTATGCGCATTGAACAATTTAATAAAATGCTCCATAAAATAAATGGCTTATTTTAAACTGTATTTTATGCTCTCGGTACAAACCACCTCCATACTTTACAAACCAGAGATTGTTTCAGGGTAAAATACAATATTTTTAGCTCTTGGTAGGTCTACATTCATTTTCGTGAAATTTGTTGTTCAAATTATTTTCCTCGTTGGTTTCCTAATTTAAGATTTCTGAGTTTGAAGATACCTCTCAAATGATTGCCGGTCACGGTAGCATAGTTTTCAAAAAGTCCAGTGACAAATTTTGGGATCGCCCGATTCTTATGACGTAACTCGGAGCAAAACTTAAGAACAGAGGCCTACTTCGATCGGCTTGAAGTCGTATCTCATGCGTAATACTTCCTCTGTATAATGTTTGGAACATTGAACATTCACTGGAGACTTGTGAAACGAAATTCCACTACCTTTAATTTCTCGTGAATAAACCATGACTGGAACTGTGAATGCTCAACATCAGACGAATACATTCACAACCAACTCAGTTAATGAACACGTTTAAAGGCGCGAGCCTGATAGACAGGGGGCAAGATAGCGATCCTAGCGGCCCGGCATTGAACTTCAGTGTAACCACTTCCATAGCGTTTTACGGGCTCTATTTCCAGGCCTTGTATTATAACGTAGGCAACGCCTGGACCTCAAGAAAGAAACAAAAGACGGCGCACGCAGCGGAATGCAACACAATGGACTCTTATTTACAGCCAGTAAATACGTAAACATTTCTTGCTAGTAGCGACGGTATTTCTTAATCAACCTGGGATTTGAGACTATTTGAGTAAATCAATGATTACCTCTCGTTTGTGACAAATATTACAGTGATATTTCGAGGATCAACATCGTTCACGTAACCCCTCATTGTTATTCAACACTGGAACAAGACTGTCACCAAACTCTCAACAGAATGAGGTGCAACGTGCTAGGCTATGCAAACGGAAGATTAATTTGTAGGCATGGTATGGTTAGTGCGTAATTTTGTACAGTGGTCGGTGTGAAGTTAAGTTCTCTGTTATGGCCGCTACTGTTTGAAAACACGTCTCATTCTGTGTTTCAGTGTGGAACTAAGAGCTATGGAAAGAGCGTCGAGAGGTGCGGTGCTTCGTCGTGGACGCGGCTCAAATTGTGCCAGACATCAGCGTCTAGGATCTGTTTAACTGTTGATTAGGGCAACCCCATGAATAGAGTGGTTCTGGGTGCGAGGAGGCTGCTGTCGATACCAGCATATCATAATGGTTCGAATCGTGTCTACATCTGAGGCACCCAGCTGCAATTACCTGTGTCATAATAAAATTGGGAGGGTCCCAATAGGCTTGGGACCTTCCTACTTCTCTGCTCATCATTCCCATGTACTTTTATAAAGGGTCTGCCTGATAACTTGTTCTAATGTCAGATAAAGGGGAAAGTGACCAGCGGGAGTTACTAAGGAATAGTGCCCTGGAGTTTCTCAAACACGGTACCATCCAGGTACTTCCTGGTGTGCAAAAACCTAGTACATATCAAACTCAAGGTACCTGGAACAGCATCGGTAACCAAATCTTAAGATTTCTACCGCAGATTGTGAGTGAACATGGTCTACTAGTTGCTGTGTAGGCAGCGGATTTCCATACACTAGGAAGGATATTACCAACTCTATACCTAGTTCTGAAGTTCCTCCGATCCGCACTATGGTCCTGTAGGGAGGGTTGTATAGATTATAGACTAACAGAACAAATAATATATTCTAGTATTTATTCTTGTAAATCAGTTTACAGAACCCAAGAGCCTTTTTCTATTTCAGCTACTGCTGTATAAAATTGTTATATACGGTATGCGACGAAACAAACGACACTGAAATTATTGTCCATCTGTCATCCACGTTTCCCTAGCAACGAAGTATTGTGAATGCAGTGTTCTGTTGATTTCTTCAATTACGGTTCTTACAACAGGAGGTGGTGTTCATCGCGGAACATTATTTCCAGTCTTACGGACTGGGGAGTCAGAATGGGCCGAGTTTACTTCCGTTAAAGAACAGTACGAGGAGCGAGTTAATAAGAGGGCACAAAATAACGGAAATGGTCTGAGGTGAATCATCTTGATATAAGGAGAAAACTGTCCAAATGGTGTTCTGAAAAGGAGGGAAACAAGCAGCAAAAGACAATATAATGTTAGAAGGTGTACCGCTTCAAGTTGTTAAGTACAAGTACTTAGGAATCGCCATGCAATCGACAGGAAGTTCCTTCCGGATACATATTCAGGAAAAATCCGCAGCGGCCATCAGAGCCACTTATAAAATAAGCTATAGAACTCGGCTGTCAACTGATGCGGCGATGAAACTCTTTCACAGTGCAATAGTCACCTATGGTATTGAAATATGGCAAAAACTGTCATTTAGTGACTTAACGGAAATTGAAAAGGTGAAGGCGTATTTCATGAAGAGAGTTATGGGTGTGAGCAAGGCATCCCCAGTTGATGTTCTTATGAGGGAAACCTTCATAGAAGACATACGATTAAAATACTCACTGCCAGCTACTAGATCAAGTCAGAAGCTTCAACGACAGAGAGGTGAAGAGAGAAGAGGAGTTCTACAGCACACGCGCTATATGTGAAAGAAACTGATCTAAAGGAGGTCAAGAAAAAAAGACATGTTACTAGGCTAGCCATACATTGCTTTCACCACTGTATTTGCAGGAATACCATCTTTCATAAATCAAAAAATGAGTGCGTTTTCTCCCTCTGTGGTCAAAAGTGCAGTCTATATCATAACGGAATGTCCGAAACGGGTGAAATCAATTAGCGAATATAGTAGGGAATACTCTAAGTTATGAACTGAGAATATAAAAAATTGCAAATTTGTAAATGTTTTTACTAGGTTGAGTAATGCTCTTTCGAGCGCGCCTTAATAAATTATTAAAATAACAGAACAATGTTAGCAGTCGTTGACAAGTTCCGCCATACAGGATCAGTATTCTGTCAACGAAAAGTGAAAACAGGGCGCCCAACAACAGTGGGCACAAACAAGAATCATGGACGACTTCAACAGGTGTTACGGTCTCCAAAGTGTGGTCTACGACGAACATCCCTGATACACTGGATACCGCATTCAAGTTTCTCAGCGTCTAACAACGGGGGTGGGCAAGCCCGAGTACAGCATTGCAGCTGAGTGGTGACCATGACGTATGAGGATCGAGATTCATTCTGTAATGCATGGTTTTCAGATGAAAACCATATTCACCTAGATGGCCTCATCAACTGACAAACAAATCTTTTAGGTTTTAAAGGATTAATGTTACAGAAACCACTACACAGTGCACGGGTTACTATTTGGTGTGTTATTTCCGGCGTGGACCAGGTAGCCTAAATAGAGTACATTATTACCCCATTCGTGCCGTTTTTATCACGCCAGAAACTTACCCCTCCAACGGAAATGAAGGTAGCAAGATGGAGCTCCAGTCCACACCGCGAGGGAATCAGTAACCCTTCCGCAATGACGCTTTGGAAATCTAATTTCACGTGGAACTCCATTCCCGTACCCTTCCTGCGCCCCGTAACCTGAGGCCCCAGATGCCTACATATGTGTAATGTTGAAGGAATCACTTTTCAAGACAGATGATCGCTAATTACGTGTCCTTGCAATAACCTATGTTCGCCAATATGGTCAATAACATTCAGAATAGTTATGAGAAATGTGTGGAATGTGCTGGTACAAATTTTGAACGCACACTGTACCAACACAATTCAAAAATATTTCAGTGTCTTTTTTTGTGTTTCAGACGGTAGTAATGTTGCGTATATAGAGACACCCCTGGTATTACGATAGATGTCCCAAGTACTACAACACAATGGTATGGAAAAGGACCACCCTCAATGTTGAGAATGCATCAAGGATTGGAACCTTTAACAACTGCGGCTGTCCATTCTGTTTCAATGACGGGTGGACAATATCCAAATACAAACGGTGGGTTTCTGACAGGATAGATTTACTTTAAATATATTATTTTTAAATATGAGGGGATCTTTCACGAACCATTCGTTTACCTATGGTATAAAAGTTGCGCTATAAACCGTATACAGCTGCTGTCGGGACAGTGTGTGTCTACTTGAAGGGACGGTAAAGATTGCCTCACCTTTCACTAGCTGTATCACACCTGCAGTGTGTCGAGCGAAAGGCAGCAAGTGATCTGCTTCCTGGGTTGACGACCCGCTCGCGCCGTTCTCACCAATGACATTGCTATTTGAGGACAAAACGGTAACTTTTCATATCAGAACCAGGGCCGAGGTAGAAGAAACCGGCTCTTCCCTTGCCGACAGTGCTCTCTATCGATGTCGGCTTGGGAGTTCTGAATTACTTAAGGAGAGATTTATGCTGTTGTGGGGTTACTAGTAACGTACAGGTCTAACAGTCGGGTAGCCTTTCCAGAATTTTACTGTTCACGGAGCCATATCAGCATGTTCGTGACTAGGGAGAATGTACTATGTAGGTTTATGTCGCATACGGGAGAGTAACTATGATCGCCCAGTATGAGGTGGGGGTGGAGGTGTAGAATACATCCTCGTATCCCCTGCCTGCCTGCTTGTCGTAAGAGGTGACTAAGAGTTGAATATTATTATTATTATTATTATTATTATTATTATTATTATTATTATTATTATTATTATTTAATTATTCCTACGGTTTTCGGAGACGCGAGGTGCCGTAATTTAGTCCCGCAGTTGTGCCAGTATTTACTGACATGAGGCTGACGTATTTGAGCACCTTCAAATACTACCGGACTGAGCCAAGATCGAACCTGCCAAGCTGAGGTCGCAAGGCCAGCGCCTCAACCGTCTGAGCCACTCAGCTCAGCAAGAGAGACCGGGGTCGGGGGGGGGGGGGGTAGGGAAATCTCCTGGGAATCTAAACATGGGAGCGTGAGTTGGAGATCTCGGGTCTCCTGGCCGAGTCTGACATTGCTTCCACTTGTGTTAGGCTCATCGTTTTCATCTTTCTTGTGATCTCCCTTTGTCATCTTCACTTCCGGCCTCAACGATATTTTCAAAGCGCAGGAAGTCTAATTTCTACACCATTCGTATTTCTTACCTTCCCTTCTTGCAATTTTCTTTGAGATTAGTCTTAAGAGAGGATGGTTTCCTAGTTGCACTTCCTCTTGAGGAAAAAAAGCTTGTTTTGTGCGACTTTTGGTATTGTGATCATAGTCAAGGAGCTCCAGTAGTATGTGGATTTTTTTTTTATTTTTCTAGTTGCTTTACGTCGCACCGACTCACATAGGTCTTATGGCGGCGATGAAACAAGGAAAGTGCTAGGAATGGAAGCGGCCGTGGCCTTAAGGTACAGCCCAAGCATTTGCCTGATGTGAAAATGGGAAAACACAAAGCCATCTTCAGGGCTGCCGATAGCGGGGTTAGAACCCAATATCTCGCGGACACAAGTTTATAGCAGCGCGCCCCTAACCGTACAGCCAACTCGCCCTGTACGGTAAGCGGAATTGAAACCAGTGTTACGTGACTTGACATTTCCAAAATCCCGCATGGAATGACCGGGATTGCAACCACTATCGCCAATGACTATACTACTCTGCCATCACATCTATTAAAATAATCACCACCACCATCACAATAGCTGTGATGGAACTTAGCTCTCCTAGGTATGTAGTTTGCTAGTATTTTCAATGAGCACGACTACATATAGCAGTATGGCCTTTAGTTCTTAAGTCAAGCCTTGTCCACTTTCATAACATGGAGTTTTACCAGACAATTCAGCCACAACTCCTCTAGCCTGCGGTGGAATTCAACTAATTTCAGAAATCTCACATGTATTGATGGGGATTCAAACCGTGGCCACCTTAGCGAACAGCCAGTGGCAATGTCTGAGTTATCAGGGGAAATGTGTGTTCGGTATGAGTACAAAGCTGTTTGTTGGAGGTTGTCGAGTTGCGCTAATGGATGGCCATCACAACATTCCACGTCTCGTCATGCAACTCTGCCCTTCATAGTTGCGCTGAAGACTCACGTACCGTGCACTTGCACATTTTCTTGAATGCTTGGCTTCAAATAAGATATTCTCGATTTTCAGTGAAGATGGTAAAGAAATGAGAGTGGTAAATTATTTTGCATTTTGTGAAGCTGAGATCGTCACACGTGATCAGAAATGGTCATGCGTTAACAATGCAATGCTCATTTCTTTACAGGTAATGAAAAACGCATCGTTGTTGGAAACCATAATCCTGAACCCAGCAAGCAATGGAGAATACTGGCAAAAAACTGATACGCAAGGAGATATTGCAAGGGCTGTTAATGATACCTGAAGCGTTAGTTAGTAACGACCTGTGCAGTATATGAAGAAATGCTTTAATCGAGAAGAACCTACCGCTTCTAACGAAACATTTTTAATTAACAGAAGGAAGTAGTTTAATACATTCTATAGTTAAATCATTCAAGCATGGCAATGGTTCCCCATTCCTAGCGTGATAATGTACATGCGAATACAATCCTACCTTTTGAGAATGTCTCCTCTTGTTCAGTAACCTAACTGGCATGCTGTGTGCCAGTCGCACTCAGGGAATGCATGAGCTCTCCCGTGCAACTGACAATGAGGGCAGAGTCCCAGACAATTACGATCATTTGGTAGACATAATTTAAAGTTATATTCCTGACAACAATTAAGTCCATCTCCATGGCTGAATGGCTAGCGTCGCGGCCTTGGGTTCAGAGGGTCTCAGATTCGACCAGGTCAGGAATTTTAGCCGTATCTGTTTAATTCCTCTGATTTGGGGACCGGGGGGGGGGCGTGTGTTTCAGTACACGCAATAGTGAATCCATTCCTTTACACGGCGTTGGCGTCAGGAATGGCATCATGCCGTAAAACAAGCAATAGTCCACATGCCGAACACAGTTCACACCTACGACCCCACCACAGTGTCGGGAAAGCGGTGAACAAAGATTAGTCAACAGCGAAGGTCGAACTGCACACTTTGTTAAATATCCACTTTTAGATTTTTTTGCAACACAAGGTGCTTTACTGTTGTCCTGGGTACATTTGGGGCCTGCGAAAAATATACGACTGGTTTGAGAAACCGGTACATTCAGCTTCAATTGTGAATGATAGTGAATGAAGTGGGTGATCAATAAGCGAATTCTTAGCCCTCCTAGAAGGATCTTATGTGGATTCCACACTTCAAATTCAAACCGAATGCCGAGGTGGTACCTGACGACCTCGTCCTTCCGAATCCAAGTTCTACTTGCTGACCGTACTATACACACAATGGCAACACAGGTTTCCATACATATTAAGTACACTGGATCACAATGTGCAATGACTTCTGTGATTCCTACTTCAGATGCTCTGTATTCCTGACTTGGAGACTTTCTGGAATTACGAAATTTAGGCTTGAAGTATGCTACGTAACGTACCAGTAAATCGAATATGGCACTCTTAAATGCCAGTTAACTGAACCTGGATTTTCATCTTCTACCTTAAGGGTACAACAGAAAGTAGTTACCCAAGTGCTATAATAATAATAATAATAATAATAATAATAATAATAATAATAATAATAATAATAATTTTCCATCGCAAAAATACACAACGAAGTATCAATTGCTATGTTTTTTTGCTAGTGAAGTAATATAAAGAACATACCTATTGATATAAAGTATGCAGAAGAACTTTGACCAACCTCCAATCGCTCGCCAGTTGACAATAGATCGCGTGGTGGGATTTCGCGGACACTTCCGAACGGTGATCTTCAGTGTCGCCCTAAATGGCATTTTGAATGTCGTCATAGTATCTGTATATACAGACGAGGTCAAACTACCCCTCCTCCCCCCCCCCCCCGCAGGTGCTATAGTTTAGTACACCTTCCTCCTCTCCTGGAGTGTGCATTTGAGAACGATGGATGTTAGACAAAAATGAAGTTTACTTGAGAGCGGGGTGGGGTTACTAATTACCGGTTCGCATGTAAGATCAAAAGGCGATTATTGTTTTTAGCTGAATTACAACTTGAAAGAATCAGTGCAAAGAGTGTCTAATCCTAGCGACGACGGGGATATATCAGGCAATTTATCTCTAAAGTACGAACAAATTCGTTATAGGGCTGATGACCTAAATGTTAGTCCCCTTTAAACAACAAGCAAGAAAATTCGATATTTACAATTAAAATTTGAACAGTCAACGACGGTCATGACCATAATAAATTGGTTCGAGGTTTCGTATAATTCCTGTTGATGTCTTAACCTCCTACCCGGCCCCAAACATCCAACAAGCAAATTTTATGAGCCTAGAAGAAACGTCGTTTAACCTTTAGTGAAAAACAGTCGCTCGTTAAATCCACAGCGTGCAGATAAACGTGCCCGCGATAAAAGGCGAAACATATATAACTATGAACTAACTCAATGCCCGTTCTATAATCAGACACGGAAAGCAGTGAGGGGGTGCTGAAAAACAAGTCCGAGATTTGTCAATTTTATCTAGGAGACATCCGTAGTTTCTTTTCTGATACCTTTACCGATGATAATTTACACGAAAGGGAAACTTATTCTTCTAAAATCACTGAAGCGGAGCGTGTGGTAATTGATTAAACGTTCGTGTGGAAGGAGGAAATTACTGTTGCCGTCCATCATATCGCAGTAGATACCGCACCAGGCCCAGATCGCATTTTGATGAGATCTTAAAGACGATGACATACAGGCCATTATCGAAAAAAATAGCAACCAGAATGATGCAAACTGGAGAAATTCCCGGAAGTCTACGGAATGCACGTACAATTTTGTTATATAAAAAACATTTTGAGAGTCTGAGCGTGGAATGGTAGAAGTTTGAATCGTTGTGGTAAGTTAGAGAATCTAAAAATGGAGATGGATAGACTAAAGTTAAATCTAGTTGATACACTAAGTGAAGTGCGTTGGCAGAAAGACCAGGATTTTTGCTCAGGCGACTACAGAATCAACACAAAATCAAACAGGAATGCAGGACTTGGTTTAATAATGAATAAGAAAATAGGGCAGCGGGTAAGCTACTACGACCAGCATAGTGAAAGGATTATTGTTGTCAAGATAGACACCAAACCAATGCCCACTACAATAGTGCAGGTCTATATGCTTACTAGTTTAGCGGATCATGAGAAAATAGAAAGAATATATGAAGAGATATAAGACTTAATACAATATGTAAAAGGTGACAAGAATCTAATTGTGATGGGGCACTGGAATGCAGTGTTAGGCCAAGGAAGAGAAGGTAATTCAGTAGGAGAATTCGGATTGGGATAAAGGAATGAAAGAGGAAGTTGGCTAGTTGAATTCTGCACCAATCACAACTTAGTCCTTGCTAATACTTGGTTCAAACACCACAAACGACGGCTGTACACATGGACGAGACCTGGAGACACTCGAAGTTATCAAATAGACTTCATTATGAGTAGGCAGAGATTCAGAAACCAGGTGATGGATTGCAAAACAGACTGATCACAACTTGGTCAGGAAATGCCGCCTGAAGTTGAAGAAATTCAAGGGAAGGGATTCAGTGAGATGGGATCTAGACAAATTGAAAGAAAAGAGTATGAAGGATTGTTTCAAGGAACATGTTGCTCAAGGACTAAATGGAAAGGCTGAAGGAAACAGTAGGAAGACAGTCGTGAAGAACGAGGTCAGTAGGGCTGCTGAAGAGATGTTAGGAAGAAAGGAAAGATCAACTAAGAATCAATGGATAACTCAAGAGATATTAGACCTGATCGATG
The DNA here is from genome assembly GCF_040414725.1 of Anabrus simplex. NCBI lineage: Eukaryota > Metazoa > Arthropoda > Insecta > Orthoptera > Tettigoniidae > Anabrus > Anabrus simplex. The sequence continues at coordinate 240,792,444 of NC_090269.1, forward strand.
AACGACGAAAACACAAGAATGCAAAAAAATGAAGAGGGCAGAAAAGAATACAGGTGATTAAAGTGGATATAAAGTGCAGGGCAGCTAAGGAAGAATGGCTGAAGGAGAAGTGCAAGGATATTGAAAGTAGTATTGTCCTAGGAAAGGTGGATGCTGCATACAGGTAAATCAAGGAAACCTTCGAAGAAAGGAAAACTAGGTGTATGAATATTAAGAGCTCAGATGGAAAACCACTTCTAGGGAAAGAAGACAATGCAGAAAGATGGCAGGAACATATCCAAGAGTTGTATCAAGGTAAGGACGTAGATATGGTTCTGGAACAAGAAGAGGATGTTGATGCTGATGAAATGGGTGATCCAATTTTGAGGCAGAATTCGACAGAGCTTTGCAAGACCTAAATAGGAACAAAGCACCTTGAATTGATGACATTCCCTTTGAATTACCGACTGATTTATGAAAGAAAAAAACAGCATGGCGAGGTTATTCCATTCAATGTGCAAGACGTATGAGACAGAAGTGCCATCCAATTTTAGTCAGAATGTTGTTATACGAGTATATCTATTCCCAAGAAAGCCGGTGCGGACAAGTGTGAAAACTCTAACACGTATTATTTACAGAAGAATGGAAAGACAAGTTGAAACTGAATTGGGAGAAGATCAATTTGGCTTCAGAAGAAATGTAGGAACACGTGAAGCAATACCGACTTTACGTCTGATCTTAGAGGATCGAATTAAGAAGGGCAAGCCCACATACATGGCGTTCGTAGATCTAGAAAGGGCATCTGATAATGTTGATTGGACCAAGCTATGAGATTCTGAAGGTGATCGGGATCAGGTACCGATTTTTTTAATCTCAAACATATATAAAAATCAGCCTGCAGTGCAAAGGAGCAGCAATCCAGAAAGGAGTGAGGCAAGGCTGCAGTTTGTCCCCCTCTCCTTTTCAATGTTTATATAGGGAGGCAGTAAAGGAAATCAAATAATTTGGAAAGGGAATCACAATCCAAGGAGAGGAAATCAAAACCCTGAGAATTGCCCATGATATTATTTTATCTGAGACTGCAGAAGATCTGGAGAAGTTACTGAATGGTATGGACGGAGTCTTGGGTGAGGAGCACGAGATGAAAACAAGTCCAAAACAAAAGTATGGAGTGCAGTCGTACGAAGTCGGGTGATGCAGGAGATATTAGAGTAGGAAATTAAGTATTATAGGAAGTGGATGAATATTGTTACTTGGGTAGTGAAATAACTATGACAGAAGTAGGACATAAAATGCAGGCTAGCACAAACAAGGAAGGCCTTTCTTAAGAAAAAAATTTGCTCACTTCGAGCATTGATATAGGAATTAGAAAAATGTTTTATGACTTTCGTTTGGAGCGTGGCACTGTTTGGAAGTGAAACATGGACGATAACTCGCTCATAAAGGAAGAGAAAGAAGCTTTCGAAACGTGGTGTTACAGAAGAATGCTGAAGGTGAAACGGATAGATCGAATCACGAATGGAGAGATACGGAATCTTAACTGGTGAGAGTAGATCGTTGTTGCTAAATTTGACGAGAAGAGATAGAATGATAGGACACATCTCAAGACCCCCAGGCTTGTGCAGTTTGTTTTTGAGGGAAGTTTAGCGGCTAAGGTTTGAATATGACAAGCAGATTAGAGCAGATGTAGGATGCAGCAGTTACGTAGAAATGAAAAGGTTAGTGCAGGATGGGGTGACCTGGAGTGCTGCATCAAACCAGTCTATGGACTAATGACTCAAACAACAAGAAAGGTGACCCGAAAGTTGTGCCGAACTGGCGATCTGTTCACTGACGAGAAGGGTAGAAGAGAGAGTACTCGATTGTCACCTATGTGAGTACATCCGCTATAATGAACACCAGCGACGATTCTGTTCAATTCCACGCACTTCCATCCTCGGCGCATTCTTAAAATCTGGTGAACAGAGGAAAGAAGACGTCACGGTAATTATTTTTGTAAATTCGAAAGGCATTTGGCAATATCAGTCAAAGCTACCTTCTAAAATCCCTACAGTCCGAATGAATACGTCTTCTAACATATGGTCACCATCTATGTGCCCGCTCCGTAGTGTAACGGTTAGTGTTATTAGCTGCCGTCCTCGGGGGCCCGGGTTCGATTCCCGGTACTGCCAGAAATTTAAAAATGACAGGAGGGCTGGTATATGGTTAAAATGGTACATGAAGCTCACCTCCATTGGGGGTGTGCCTTGAAAAGAGCTGCACCACCTCGGGATGAGGACACGAGTTTACTTACTTTTACCATCTAGGTTATCATGAGCTAAGAGAAGACAGTCTCTCGCTGCATCACGGGGTATCTCTGTCAATTGAGCTACTACCTATAACCGTAATGGACTTTGCTGACGACACCGTCATCGTCGGGAAGAACAAAGAAGCAGTGTTAGATCTTACTCGGCTAGCCTGCAGGAGGTTTGAAGAAATTGGACTTGGTATCAGTTCTCAGAAGCGTACACGGATATGTGTAATTCGAGGCGAGTTGCTATCCATGGATGAAGACTGTAGGATTGACAATTTCAGACGGCGAACATGGAACTACCTTTAGAGACACACCAGTGTTCGACGAGACTGTCGTAATGAAAGATCTTCACAATAAGCTCCAACTTCGTAACATCGTCGCCACTGCTTAAGGAAGACCAAGAGCTCATGGTCCTCAATTCTTCAATCTGTAATACAGTATAATCTTCTGGACACGCAGTTTCAAGAAAATCGCACAGAAACGATAGCGATAAAATGATGAAAAGAGCATCAAATGAAATATTGTCATTGGCTATCGGTACTCCGGATGGTATGATGTACAATGAAAAAAAGACAAAAGACTCTTCTTAAAAACTCGTGGGAAGTCTACTTAATGTTTTCAACGTCTTGTTTAAGACTGAAAATGCACTCTCTTCTGCTTCGAGCGATTCTCACGCGGAGAATCAGGAATGTATTGACTCAAACGCCGATACTCGGAATATAACCACCAAGAACGGCGTGTCCGATACTAAGAAGATCCGTCAAGAGCTACGAGAGCGGAAATTTACCTCCTTGTGTTGAATACCGCAGAAAGGACTCTTGGGTGAGAGATCATACCGCACTGTCTTGTAACGAGTGGAGAGAGGCTATAAAGAGACTATAAATTCTAATGTTACTGCAGTGCGCTCGGTGCCAGGCAGATCCCTGGACAACAAACTCTGGCGGCATTTGCCACGGAGAGAAAGAAACTCTTGGTCATGTTCTGAGATTCTGCAGACGTGGAGAGTTCCTAAGGAACACGCGGCGGCACCAGATCAGATCCTTCATCGCCCAACAACTTAGAAAGAAGGAATTCAGTGTACACGCATGCACAGAAATGGTGTCCCGACATAAACACTGACCCACTCCAGTACCGTAAATGTGGGGAAGGGAGTGAAGGGAGTGCTGAAGGCACAGTGAGCATTGCTATACATCCACCAATGTGCCTAATTCAATCACAACAGTCTTGTCTAGATGCAGCAATGCGTTAAGCAAGGAGGTGGGGGAACGCCATGCTTTATTTGTATCGGGACACTATTTCCGTGCACGCGTGTAAATGAGGAGATATACACGGACTGGTTATAAACGGAAGTTCGTAGAGAATTAACACCGTAGCCTTTAAAGGCAACAGTTCTAAGGGATTCATTTAACAATCGACTATCAGGTTTGAACATCACAGCGTTCAGCCAGGAGGAGGTCAATGTAAAAAAGATTTAAAAAATACGAAATACTATCCTTAACTATATATATCGAAATACAACCTTCAGGTAACCGAAATAATAGGGATAATGGTCGGAGCTCACGGTACCGTATCTCGTCACTATGCCGCCACATGGAAGAGCTTGCAACTTCCAATGAAGCTCATCTCCGAATTTATGACTCGTCCTCCGAGGCTCCATGGAGATCCTGAGACACCACCTCTACAGCACGGAAATGCCACACTAATTAATATTTATACTGTTAGGCCAAATATACGTTATAATTTAGAGCTTTCATTAATTAGTGGGACTTTATAGATACGATTTGGTATGTTTTACCTTGTTTTAAGGGCAGCCAGTAAATACAGGAGGTTGTTAATAAATGGAAAAGTACACATGGGATCTGGACCAGCAGCAGTCAGCACAATCAAACTAGAAACACGTATTTCTTACAACTTGAAATTTGCTGAGTAACTAGAAAAACTTTGAGAACTCCACACTCTAGACACCTGCTTTCAGCATCTATATTCGCAACTCGAAATCAAGGAGACGGATCTGCCAATTTTACATCAGTGGAAGAGCTTCTTTTCTCTACAAATTTACACTTTAGGAGACTATTCTCGAAAATTACAAGTTCCAGGCCTATCAAAGGCACAACCTATCACTGTCTCATCGACTCAACACACTAATTGGCTTTAAATGAAGTGAATGAAATTGAGTTTAACAGGGGTAACAAGTATCCATTCTATATGGCATTTGGTAAAAAAAAAAAAAAAAAAGTTGAAGTTACTGGCCGAAAAAGAAATGTTAGGAGGCGAACTCTTGCACTCCTTGAAATTCAAATGAAAATACTTAAAACCCTTATGTGAGCTTACTGCCCGACGCTACAGGGGCTAAGCCTATAGTACGGAGGTGTTTAGATGGAGAGAAGGTTTACAACATTAATAGATAAATTTAAAGGTTATAAAATCATAGTCACCTCATTATCAAGTTGAGAGGGAATACAAGAGGGTACCTCACTCTATTCCGTAAGTTCTTTAGACTAGTTTGCGAATTTACATTTAGAAAAGTAAGTTACATTCCGAAAGAAGTTTGAAATCTTCCCCTCGAGTTAGCTTTCGAGGACTGTCACGCAGTTAAGCAAAATCTACCATTACCCTGAGCTAGTGGACCTCCCGAAGATGTACGAGGGAGCCCTTTCCCCCTGCCTCTAGACTAGACTGGAGCGATCACAAAGACAACATGACCCGAAATATCCCAGCTTTTATAGCGGAGAGGAAGATTCGAGATTTATCTTGGTCGAAACCTGACACACCCCCAATTTTCAGTGCACTATATAATAAATACAAAAACCGTGATTGGTTACTTAAAAAAATTTACGAATGTTTTAATTGGCTAACAAATCATGTTGGCGGAAAGAGACAGATGTGTTGATAACTTCAGACAACAAAAACTGTCAATACACCACTCAGTTTAGGCAACCTTGACACACAAAATTACTTCAAGATGTAATTGTTCATTCTCACACCCGAGTGCGCATCTAAGTTGATAGTAGAGATCTGTCGGAAAATATCCAAACTTCTTGTATCAAACAGTTGGACGACCAAGTTCTAGATGGCCCTGTCAAAGGCGCTTAATTTAAATGCACGGGGTGATTGTACCTCCGGTACCATTATTATTATTATTATTGACCTGAACGCTTGAGAGAATTGGACCCTAGTTACGATTAAAAATCTAATGTACCGGGCGAGTTGGCCGTGCGGTTATGGGTACGCAGCTGTGAGCTTGCATCCGGGAGATAGTGGGTTCGAATCCCACTGTCGGCAGCCCTGAAGATGGTATTCCGTTGTTTCCCCATTTTCACACCAGGCAAATGCTGGGGTTGTACCTTAATTAAGGCCACAGACGCTCCCTTCCCACTCCTAGCCCTTTCCTATTCTATCGTCGCCACAAGACCTGTCTGTGTCGGTGCGACGTAAAGCCACAAAAAAAAAAAAAAAAAAAAAAAAAAAATTGGTCGGATCACAGTGGGGACGTCATCCTGATACCATCCGCACTTCTACAATGGCACTATGTAATTCCGCACCAGATTATGCCTGTCCTGCTCGGTATAGTTCCACACATGGCAAACAGATGGATGTAGCTATCAATGAAACCGAAACCTACAGAATTATAACAGGCTTCTTGAAACCCACTCTTGTTGAATGGCTTTACCACCTCGCAGGAATAGCACTATCTCCTATTCAAAGAGAAATAGCTGCCAATAAGGAAAGGAAGTGGAGCCGGAAAGAACTCATCTTTTGCATGGGTATGAACCACATCCGCAACGATTGAAATCAAAGGAACTTAGAACCACCGCTGAAAAAGCTAGGCTACAACTATGGACGACTACGGCCTACCTTCCCACTGGTTGGAGAAGAATTTCAGAAAGTTTGCCTCCTGACCATGACGAGGAATGGCTGACTTGAAGTCCCTGAATAGACTGAGATCTAGAGTGGGCAGATCAAAGGCTTAATTTAGCAAGTTGGGGGCTACTATTATAAGAATGATATTGTATCGATGTAGAGAAGTGCAGGCTGTACAATATTAGCTGCAATGCCAACTGTGGCTAGCCTGCTATATTGAAGAACTTTATTTTTTTCTAGGGGCTTTACGTCGCACCGACACAGATAGGTCTTATGGCGACGATGGGATAGGAAAGGCTGAGTTGTTGGAAGGAAGCGGCCGTGGCCTTAAGGTACAGCCCCAGCATTTGCCTGGTGTGAAAATGGGAAACCACGGAAAACCATTTTCAGGGCTGCCGATAGTGGGATTCGAACTTACTATCTCCCGGATGCAAGCTCACAGCCGCGCGCCTCTACACGCACGGCCAACTCGCCCGGTGAAGAACTTTATTACTCCACAGTTAATGCACTGGAAGCAGGCAAGTTCTGGTCACAAAGAATATCATGTTTATTTGAACATCGCCTAGTATGTACACGTTTCTGACACGAGAATGAATACAATTCTATCCTCTTAGGTTTCTTTCTTATTGACATCACCTTAGTCTCGGAAATGTTCATTTTCCTCTTTCCAAGCTCCAAGATATTTCACTGTAGGCTTTCACTACAGTCTGCCCATTAAGACTGTATAATCTACCTAAGCCGAATTGCTTACTACATTTTCACCTAACTGAACCCATCCGTGCCATTTTGCACCTTTCATTAAATGATCCTGTATAAGAAAGAGAGCGCTATCTCTTAAACCGTGCTATGCATCTAGGAAGTAGTCTACAGCTGGTCAAAAAAGTTGTTCCTGTTAAAATACTGTATGACGATGACAGATCTGTCGCCACACTGTTTATTTCCCATGCGTCCTTTGGTAATTCCTCACGGTTCGGATGACATGTCTTGCAGCGCAATGCTGCTCTCCGCGCACACATTCGGCGGCTGATTAAGTGGGAAATACTGAGCCCAGCAACAAGTGGTCAAGTAGAGAATGTTGCTCGTATGCACGCATTAAAGGTCTCATTTACATTCCTCCACTGTGATTTATATGAAGGTTTAACTTCAGCGTGACTGTTCTAGTTTCCCGCACTATGAATATGCGAAAATGACGAACACTCCACGCTTCGTCTTTCAGATTCGTCACGCCACTTACAGCGACTACTAGTGATGAGAACTGCCATTTATCTGGTCTTTCTGAACTGTCTAGTTCCCTCAGATGCTTACTCCATTTCAGTCTATTACTGATCAGATACCTCAGGTCTATCGCCCATAACCTACAACTTTTATATTCGACATTTGAAAAATCCTTGATGCAAACTCGTGATACAGGAATAAAATGTTTCAAATATTGATAATGAATGGATAGATAATAACCAAACTGTTACCTCCCATGCATACCGACCGAGTTTGTTCGGGGTTCGGGCCATGCATCTGTTAGCTCGCATTAGGGAGATAGTGGGTTCGAACCCACTGTCGGCAGCCCTGAGAATTATTTTCAATTGTTTTCCATTTTTGCACTAGGCAGTGTTAGGTGTATACTTTATAAAAGCCGTAGTCACTTTCTTTCCTGTTTTACCCCATCGTCGTCGTAAGAGCCGAGTCTCTGCGACGTAAAACCTGTAGAAAAGACCTATGTCACTTTTTGTACAATTCGCACCGACACAGGTAGGTCTTATGGCAACGACGGGAAAGTGAAGGGCTAGGAGTAGGAAGGAAGAGGCCGTGGCCTTAAGGTACAGCCCCGGCATTTGCCTGGTGTGAAAATGGAAAACCACGGAAAACCATCTTCAGGTTTGTCGACAGTGGGGTTCGAAACCACTATCTCCCGAATGCAAGCTCATATCTTCGCATCCTAACCGCACAGCCAATTTGCAAAAAAGTACATTATTATGTTATTAATTTTCGCCGTGATGAGTAGTTCAGATGGCAGAGCTATATTCCGACTCTGTTGCATCATGTTTGAAAGTGATTAAAAAGTTAGCCACGTGGCGATAGATTTACCTACACCTAAAGGAATACGAAACAAAATTCCACGTTTTCGCCTTCACCGAAAACCGTGAAAGTAGTTAGTGGGACGTAAAAACAACAGCATCTTGATTTAAGTTCTTGCAATAGGCTATTTTGTTTTCATGCAATTGTTTGTTGTAAGTTTTTGTTATCTAATTCTTTGTCATTTATATTTTCGTTTATATTTCGTTGCTATACTGTTGAAAGTGACGAACTACCTCGCTCCTTATCATGCTTTGTACGCTTCATACCGCAGTCATCGATTTCCGTACTTTCCGTACAACTGCACAACGTTTGGGAGTGCGGTTCGAGGATCCAACAAGCCTTCGGGCTGGAGATTTAGCAGACACTGTTGAAAGCACACATAAACATCGGTTTATCTCTAATTTTAGTGTATTTATCATCATAATCATCATCACCATCATCGTTGACAGCGCAGTTTCACTCAGGACCGACGTTTAGGTCCTTTCAAAGGTCGATTATATTTATCATGATCCTGTAACCACAAACTAAGAACTGTGTCTTGTTATCCTCGTCTAAAGTGAACCTTTTCATTCTCCAGTCTCATCCTTCGCCTGATACATCTGTTCTGCGATTGTGTTCTAAATTCTCCATGTAGTTCTATTTTTGCCGGCAAAAAATTAAGTTAGCAAAGTGATCGCTGGAGACACTAACTTTGTACTTCATCAAGTAGAAAGCCCCTTACTATCGAATGTTTGTGTGAACGAATTCATAGATGTACCGTAGCCAAGATGTTAAGAAAGTAGCATCGATAAGTTATATTATCAAAATAGACTAAATAGTAATTTCCCAACCAATAAAAACCTTCATTATTTGATAACTGAACAATTTCTGTCGACCTCCATAGATTTTATTATGCGGGGTTAGTCTTGTTGTTAATAATAATAGTTACGGGGTTAGACGTGGAACGCAGAGGTGAAGGAAGTTGCCGGGGTGAATGGGTCTAACTGCAATGTCAAGGAAAGTATTTTTAAAAACTTAACTGAAGGTTATATTTTGAAAAACAACAAAATTAACAACTTTAGTGATATAACAATGACATAGCAATTTAAAAACAAGACTTAGCAAAATCCAAGATTTCAAAACACGCTTGGGCTACAAGCCCCTAGTTTTACAATTTTTTTTTTTTTTTTTTGAGCTTCCACCTCAAACTTTACACAGGAGCATAAATTGACAAAAGGACAGAAATTCCCTAATACCTGGGGCACTTGCTCCCAAAATGGCAATTTTAAACCTCCCAGACGCACTTTTACAATACTTGAAAAAGAGCTGCGTGCTCTCAGCTTTCCAAGCTTATTCAAGGCAATATTAGAAAATTACCATCACTCGCCACCAAGGCACAAAATTTAAAACAGGGGTACCTAGTACCCAACCTACTGGGCCGTTGCGGAAAAGAACAGGTTAAGAAAATGGCCCGAAACAAATTGAATGGAGGCGAGTACTTTCACTCCTAAATATGCATTCTTAAAACCTAAGGGGCACTAGGCCGATGAAACAGGGGCTATTCCCAAACTATGGAGGCGACTCGTATAAGAATAAATTTTAAGACTTTACGGGAAGGAAGAAAACCAGTTACAAAACGTAGTCACCTGAAACTAATATGAAGGGGAGCTCGAGAGGGTACATCACTCTCTATCCCCTACTCACAGTTAAAGATTTTATGAAGTTATTACATAAGCTGGCAGAAATTACATTTTCAGAAAAGTAGGTTACATAGTTAAAGTTTCGGACCTCCCCCTCGGGTTAAACTGCAGAGCTAGCAAGAAATAAAGATGTTAATTGGCCTTTACCTTGCTGAAGAACTGCTGCCTGATGAAAGAGGCGCCTCCCGCCTCCTGCTTGACACACACACACACACAGAGAGAGAGAGAGAGAGAGAGAGAGAGAGAGAGAGAGAGAGAGAGAGAGAGAGAGAGATGACGATCAAATGGCCAAGAGACGAGAAAATCCGCAGTTTATAAACCCTCGGGGAAAGTTCGAGACCTTTCACGAATAATCAAGACACACCCATAGGATTTTATTGGTTAACATCAAAAGTGACACTCAGAATCGAGGAAGAAGCCTGTGATAGGCGGAAAATTAATTACATAAATTTATGATTGGCTAAATTCAAAACTGGCGGAAAGAAAAGATCAATATTGCCAACCCAAAAATGAATGAACATAATTTAGTAAAAGTCCGACTCGTTGGCTGAACGGTCAGCGTACTGCCCTTCGGTTCAGAGGTTCCCGGGTTCGATTCCCGGCCGGGTCGGGGATTTTAACCTTAATTGGTTAATTCCAATGGCACGGGGGTATATGGGTATATGTGTTGTCTTCATCATCATTTCATCCTCATCACGACGCGCAGGTCACCTACAGGTGTCAAATAGAAAGACCTGCACCTGGCGAGCCGAACCCTTCCTGGGATATCCCGGCACTAAAAGCCATACGACATTTCATTTAGTAAAAAATAACTTATGAACACAAAACTTCAAATCAAAGTTCTTCCACTTCGCATCAGGGTGCATGATCATAGTTTATTAGCAGTGACATCTGTTGAAGGAAGTCCAAACTTCTTTATGAAGGGCAAACCAAAAAAGTAGAAATTCACACAGTACAGGAAACTTCAAAATAACAAAATTTCATTAGATTTCTGTAGTAAAATTCAAACTCGTGTCCTCATCCCGAGGTGGTGCAGCTCTTTTTTCAGGCACACCCCCAATGGAGGTGAGCTGCATGTACCATTTCAACCACATACCAGCCCTCCTGCCCTTCTTAAATTTCTGGCAGTACCGGGAATCGAACCCGGGCCCCCGAGGACGGCAGCTAATAATACTAACCTTTACGCTACGGAGGCGGACATTTCTGTAGTGACATCTTCTGAGTCAAGGTTGAAGTAGGTCTAGTTTCAAGTTCACGATTTCTCCAAAAGATGAGTTCTTTTAGGCCCAAGATTTAAATGTGCGGCTTAGAGGTGTACCTCCCGGTATAATAATAATAATAATAATAACAATAACAATAACAATAACAATAACAATAATAATAATAATAATAATAATAATAATAATAATAATAATAATAATAATAATAATAGCCTGTAAATCGTCTAGTACAACGCTAAGGGCGATGGCACATAGTAAATTATCTACTTTTTAAGTCTGTGCACATAACCTACAACTTGTAGCCTAGGCCTACCAGCTACTTATCTCATAAGAGTGACCATCTCGTCAGTCACACCAAAGCCAATGGCAGTACGTTCCAGATTCTTTAATTCGTAGTGAAAAATTAACATATTTAGCCTGTTTCCAGTCATTCTACCGGGTCAGGAATCGAATGAATGAAGCCCCCATCTAGCGGCGAGGGTAGGAAGTGTGCCGGCTGCCGAAGCCTGTAGCACTCCTCTGGAGCAATGATTAATGACTGACAAATGAACTGGAATTATATTTGTGAGTGTTGCTGGAATGAAAGATGTCAGGGAAAACCGGAGTATCGGGAGAAAACCTGTCCCGCCTCCGCTTTATCCAGCGCAAATATCAAATGGAGTGAACGGGATTTGAACCACGAAACCCAGCGGTGAGAAGCCGACGAGCTGCCGCCTGAGTCATGGATGCTGATCAATTCGAAGTAGAGCTTAGAATCAAAGCAAGTCCCTAGACAAGGGTGGGCTGGCTCAAAGAAACAACTCCCATCGTGATGTTACAATAATTTCTTTAGAATGGCGTTCTGCTAGTTGTAGGTGAGATAAGCGGGTATTCACCGATCAGAGTGCCAGGAACTCTTTAGAGCCAAGGTGAGGACTACAATAGAACTGTGACCTTGCTCTGAATTCTATCTCTGATTCCTTGACCTGCGGGGAAATTGTCTACACCAAACTTACGAACTTGAACGTTCCTAAACCAGAAATGAAGCCAAATTTAAGGCCAGTCGTACCAGCGAAAATACTTGTGCGAATCGCTCCAACCGGAGAGCTGCCAGTAGTAGGAAATAGAAGCAGGTCGGTGTGTGTGTAGACGAGCTTCGTCTGCTCTTTAATAATAATAATAATAATAATAATAATAATAATAATAATAATGATAATAATAATAATGTATGTAATTTCTTATTCCTGGATTCAGTCTTCAGTAACACGTGAAACTGTGGAAAGGAAATTAAAATGCGCATTCTCCTACGCAGAGACGCCATGCTTTAACTTAATATCTGGCAGAAGCGGGCAATATCAACAATTACGAATGTATAGTACACCAGGTTGAATTTCCATTGGAGTCCACAGACTGGCTTAATAAAGCTCCCTAGTTCGTCCTATGCTGTACTAATTTACTCTTCATCTCTACGTAGCTACTCTTCGTCCTACATAGAGGGCGGAGGAAAAATGCCGTCCATTAATAACGACCACGGGGTAAATTTTCTCCTCTGTCGTACGATATCAGAGGGCCCTCTAGGCCGTTACATTCTCCTTAATTTTCACAATATGGCCATACCACGTAAGTCATGCTTCTCGAATCTTATTCAGGAGATCAAAGTACCATTTTGATTTATTTCCTATGGAGAGCATCACGTGTTCGAAGTGGAACAGCTTTCCGAGTCTTAGAGCGCCACTGGCTGAAACATGTATTTTGTTGGTACTACGAGTTGGTCCCTTGATTCGATATTACCGGAAGCCCACAAACAGCGTTAAAATGTGTTGAGCTTTAAAATATATCCGAAGCACCTATATTGGTAAAAGCTTTACACACACCTAGTTCTTTACCATTTGCAAATCTCGTAAATGACAATGGCCCTGTGATGCTAAAAGGTCCGTAATTGCGTTTTCTTTGTCGTTGATTGCTTTTCGTTTGGTTATCAAACATTTTAGCTTGTCATTATCTTGGTAAATAAACTATTTATCTAAATTTCTTACTTCACGCGTGGAATTCGACTGGTTGCCCCAAGGATTGAAGTAAGGTAGTTTACTACTTTCTCGACGTTTTCCCAGAATGGGGGTCATCCTACATCACAGTTGCGATAACAACCTGCCACGTAACTGTGCTATTTCTCATCCCTACGAGAAAACCGAGCTGAAACGCTTGGTTACACACGTAAAAAGTATCGCAAAAGTTTTCCCAGGTTACTAGCGATAAGAAAATGATTTAAACGTCGAATAAAATCCCAACGCTACAGTGTCACCAACACTGAACATCTAACACTAAGTAACACGCTCTGCACAATTACGATCAACCAACGTCCGCGCGCGTCTCCTTGCAGGATGATTGATGAGCGAATTTCATTGCTAATTTATGACGCCTTTCGCAACTGCGCAACATCAGAGGATCTTCAGGATGAGCTAAGTAGTACACTGCAGGACCTAAACTAATATTGAGTGAGCATCGGATAAGTGCAGCACCTTTCGAAAACTGTAAGGATAATCATTTTTGTCGTAAATAAATAAATGAATAAATAAATAAATAAATAAATAAATAAATAAATTGAAACGTTACAAAACAGTTATCCTACCGGAAGTTCTATATGCATCATAAACCTTAACTTTAGGAGGTCGTTATAAAATTGCAGATATTGAAAAACAAGAACGTAAAATTATTGGGAAATTTTTTTGGCCCCATACAAGAAAATGGAATTTGGATCAAAAGGAGAACTGCAGGCCACTACAGTCCCACAGATAGTTTCATTAATACTCTACGGAGGAGGCGTTTGACATTTTGGGCCCATTTTTAAGATGGATAATAATAGACTTACAAGAAGATTATTCAACATAATAAAATGCCCAAAACAAGAGAAATTGGAGGAAACAAGAGGGGAAGTGAATGAATTGAACATCAGAGATAACATAATGAAAAATCGCGGAGTCTTCAGGGCCTCAGTAAATAAACATACATTTATGGTCAAATGGCACGAAGTGATCAGAAGAACGGAAGAGGCAACACTGAGTTCATGAAGAGATTTAGGAAGAATAGGAACGTGAAAGTCAATTAACAAGTTGCAACACGCACTATGAATGAGCATAGCGAAACAGGAACAAATAAATAAACAACTTCGTTTTCTTCTCACTTACGATTGGTCAGTATCATGGAATAGTTATTCCCGTATCAGAGTTGCCGTATCGTGGATGTGGATGAGATACACGCCCAGGATAATCATCTCCGCCATAGACCACGTTTTCCTTCTATGATCAGTTGTTCAGACTGCAATTTTTTCAGCAAGCTTTCACTCCGTACCCTGAAGAGGTAGTCTGCGACGGGCCTTCCACTGGATAACACCCTCTGTCAGACCAAGGATATCTATAGAGGTGATTTGAGGTGCGGAGAAGGCGGCGAGGTGGATGCCGTGGTCTTAAAAAGGATCTGTCTCTGCATTCACTTTAGCGCAAGAGAATGGAAAACCATGGAAAACCATTCTCAAGGTAGCCGACTGTGGGGAACAGCCCCTCTCCCTTCCGAATGTATAGCTGGAAGGGTAGCAGAAATTAGCTGCATCTCTCACTCTGGAACAGACTGTAAACCCAAATTTTGCGAGTTAGAACTTCCCATGATTTCCCGGCACGACGGAGTGTCTCCTCGTTGGTGACGGTCTTCCCATAGGATCAATATTCTGCAATGCATTCACATTTTCGTAACTTTTCTCCTAGACGTGAAAATTTCAAAAAGCTAAATCATCATCATCATCTTCTTCTTCATAACATTATGGTATCTGTCCGTCAAAACAACAATCGCAACCAGAGAAAACAAAAATCTCAACCATCACTAACAAATGTATACGATGGACAACTGTAAAAATGTCATTAAGAAACCAGAATGGAACTGTGAAAGGAGGTATGTAAAATGAGTTCTCTACAGTGGATAGCTAATAATGACAAACGTTGACGTAAAACTGATTTCAAAAAATATTGTACGAGATTCACTTGGTGGTTCTTTTCATCCAAGTAACAGTACAGTTTTCCTAAGTAGCAATTTTGTGACTAAGAAACGAACAAGTTAACGTTAACAGGTTCAGAATAGTTTATTAGGTGAAGTAGTAATGTACATGAGTACTGACTCCGTAGAATGATCTTAAAGAAGTTAATTAAACTGGTTTTGTCCAACGGAACGAGACTGACTGTACTGAAGCTAGACGAAACTATCGTTCATGCAGAAATTATGACGCGATCAGCTTCAGGAAGAAAGTGTTTAGAAGAATGGATTTATCACCTGTTAATACCGATATACCATTCGTTCTTAAATGGAAGCCAATTCCTCCAAATTTAGGCTTCCCTGTTACAGTAAGTCATCAGGACAAACCTAAAAGTAGAGATAAATCTCTCCACTCCATTGGTTTGGACAGCCGTATGTAACTCTCTAAAGAGTGCGCAGATCCATAGACGTTAAAGTACAACTCCAACCTACAACTAGGCCTACATTCAATATGGTTTGTAAGGAAATATATCCTGTTCTGATTCCATTCAAATGTGATATAAAATCTGGAAAGTGTAACTTTCTCATAAGATATATTGATAGTCCATTTAAAATTTTCATTTACTTCTTAGATAGTAATTTCGACTGTCGAAGACAGATTTACATACTAGATAAATATAAATTCCTAAAGTTCAAAAACTAATCGGCCAATATATTTCAGTTTTGTATAATGATGTAATCCCGGTCTAGAAAACCAAGAATAACGGCCGAGAGGATTCGTCGTGCTGACCACACGACACCTCGTAATCTGCTGGCCTTCGGGATGAGCAGCGGTCCCTTGGTAGGCCAAGGCCCTTCATGTTTTCATATATATAAATGATAGGAGTAAAGGAGTGGAATCAGAGGTAAGACATGTTGCAGATGATGATATTCTCTATAGAGTAATAAATAAGTTACAAGATTGTGAGCAACTGCAACGTGACCTCGAAAATGTTGTGAGATGGACAGCAGGCAATGGTATGTTGATAAACAGGGTTAAAAGTCAGATTGCGAGTTTCACAAATAGGAAAAGTCCTCTCAGTTTTAATTACTGCGTTGATGGGGTGAAAGTTCCTTTTTGGGAATAGGTGTTAATATAAGGAAATATCTTCATTAGGGTAATCACATAAATGGGATTGTAAATAAAGGGTACAGATCTCTGCACATAGTTATGAGGGTGTTTAGGGGTTGTAGTAAGGATGTAAAGGAGAGAGCATATAAGTTTCTGGTAAGACCCCAACTAGAGTATGGTTCCAGTGTATGGGACCCTCACCAGGATTACCTGATTCAAGAACTGGAAAAAATCCAAAGCAAAGCATCTCGATTTGTTCTGGGTGAATTCCGACAAAAGAGTAGCGTTACAAAAATGTTGCAAAGTTTGGGATGGGTAGAACTGAGAGAAAGAAGGAGAGCTGCTCGGCTAAGTGGTATGTTCTGAGCTGTCAGCGGAGAGATGGCGTGGAATGAGATTAGTAGACGAATAAGTTTGAGTGGCATTTATAAAAGTAGGAAAGATCACAATATTATGATAAAGTTGGAATTCAAGAGGATAAACTGGGGCAAATATTCATTTATATGAAGGGGAGTTAGGGATTGGAATAACTTACCAAGGGAGATGTTCAATAAATTTCCAATTTCTTTGAAATCATTTAGGAAAATGCTAGGAAAACAACAGATAGGGGATCTGCCACCTGGGCGACTGCCCTAAATGCAGATCAATATTGATTGAGATTGAAGGGCTGTAGTGCCATGATCTAATAAAACTGCGTAGAAGTTAAAAGTTTATGTTATAACTCCCCTTAACTGATTTGGTGAAAATGAAGGAAATTGGATTTTGTAAGAAGGAAACAAGTTTATTCAACCAGTAATGGTTGTGAGAGCGGACAGAAAACAATGGGCAAGATTAAGAAAGCAAAGGTAAATTTGGAATCGGGAGAATTTACTGTGGTCAAGAAAGACATTGATACTAGCGTCCTAGTTGAGCGTAGGATAAATTTTCCTGTATTACTGGAGAAAATTAAGAAAAGAGACTCCTTGTGTATACTTAGTGTAATATTTCTAAGAAGATCATGAACAGCGCAAGGGGCACTTATGGATTAGTGAATCATGTGTGTAATCGCAATGTATTTTAAAAATTAACAGGACGTTTTAATTTACTGGTACTTCAAAAAAATAAAACGGCGGGAGCTTGCTATAGGTACTGATGTTAAAATGATCGGGCAAGCAACTGAACATTTTACGATTCCCGTTCAGTGGTTTTTAGAAATAGTCTTAAGTTGACGAGAATTTCAGTATTATCAGTTCAGAACGTTGTCAGGTAGAGATAAATATTATGTTGAAAATGTGGAATGAAATAAGGTCCGATCTGTAGTAATTTAACGAGATGTCCACAACTGATCAAGAGAGAATCTGAAGCTCGAGATCTATTTATTTTGACCCTTTAGCGGGAAACCTCCCCCTCCTCCCCATGGCACTATAGCACAAATGTGTATTTGCCAACCAAGCGACCGCTGCTGTAGGCCTGCAGATTACGAGGTGACGTCTAGTTAGCGCGACGATTACTCTCGTCTGTTAGTCTTGGCTTCTAGACTGGGGTCGCTATTCACCGTCAGTTAGCTCCTCAATTGTTCTCAAGCAGGCTGAGTGGACCCGCAACCAGCCGTCAGGTCCAGGTAAAAATGCCAGCCCTGACCGCGAAACGAACTCGGGATCTTCAGGTAAGAGGCAATCTTACTAATAATACAAGTGCATAAACAAATAAACATGATACTGTGTAGGCTTTTGGGCTTATGCCGTGTCAAGAAAATAAGGTGAAATTCTTTACAGTATCATGTCTATAAGTACGGGCCGTGAAAGCATCAATGGCAACATATAAACAATCAAAGACCTAGATATTTATAACCTAGATCTATAGAGAGAAAACTTTCAGCATAGATATATACTAATTTATTTTATCCTTTAAACTCTCTGGGCTGCAATCTCCACTTCATCAGAATAACCGAGTTACGTCCTGTTGATTGTGCGGTCTCTTGTCAAATGTATAACTGGAAATGTTTCAGGGCGCTATTCTGATGGATTACTAAACAAATGCACGTAGACGTGATAAAATGGAAGTAATAACAGGAAAACGATAACATTGTGGCGAAGAAAGCTGTTGATTTGTTGAAGGTTCAGATATTCTTTTACCAGATTGGTCATTGGAGCCGTGAGCTAAATAGTCGACGTAATTCTTTATAAATACTCATACAATGAAGCACTTTATTGCTAACCAAGTACGATGATCTGGGTGGCTATATTAAAACAATACCACCAACGTAAAAAATGAAGTTTTCTCTATATATTCATGGAAATCAAAGACTTCAGTTTCCATAGGAAATGGAGAGGATTAAGTAAAATGACGTGAAAATGGAATAGTTTTAACGTAAAAAGGTTTTTTTCGAGGATCCACTTGGTCAAAAGCGACACATGGGCAGTGTTATCAAGAGCTGTATATTGCATGCATGTACTCTGCCGTGTCATTGTCATAATTACCATAAGCCATTGCTAAGTATTACTTCTAGTGTGAGAAATAAGCCTATTGATATATGTTAAGAAGGAAACCACGTGAAACGGATCTATGTGCGTTAGAGCGTTGATCATACTGATAAGTAATTTGAAAAGAAAATACGTCGATATCTCGCGTCATTTTATCAGCTGCTGAAACTGACCAATCAGATCGCTTCGCGGGGAATTTAAATGGACTTTACAAGGCGGTGTTCGTAAATCTGCACGTGGCTTGGTCGGGCTTGAGAGCCATGTCGAGAAATGAGCATCAAATACTAACACCGTGCGTTTCAGCCAAAGCCACCTTAGCTTGCTTGCTTGCTTGCTATGGGCCGAGCCTATCAGCAGGGAGGTCCTTGACCACGTCCCCCCCCACCCCCACCGGCCTCTCCTCTATTGGAGCTCTCAGCCTGGTCATAAACCACGTACAGATTTAGCAACACCCCATCTGAAGTCTCCCTCAAAGCGACCTGATTGGTGGTGTACCATTAACCGCAATGTCATCAGACAGAAGAAATTAAGAGTTCTCACCTTTCAGGGCATCAAAACGTCGGAAGAACTGAGGGAAGAGGAAGGATGGGGGGAGGCAAAAAAGAGGCTCATGTGGCCTCGTAAACCAAGTAAAGCCGGAATTGAAAAATTAGGGCTGATAAAAGTATGATAACCTAAAGGTCGTGCCATTCACCAAGACAGTTTCGGTTTGAATCCCGGTCAATACTCGTGGAATTTTTAATTGAATTTTCACATACCCGTGGTTTACGCCCCACCTGAACTAGAGGTCCTACGGCTATGACCATGATATCAAGTCACTTACAATCGGACGTCTCGTGGCTAAGATCACGAAATCAACAGTCACATAATAATGAAAACAGCGTGGCTATGATCGCGATATCAACAGTCACCTGGAGGTTCCCTGGCTATTATCACGCTACCAAGTCACTTAAAACTGGGCTATGATCACGATATCAACAGTCACATAAAACCACGAAATTCACTTTCCGATTCTAAATGTTAGTCAGAGTAAGTCTAGAACAGCAAGTGGAAGGAATGTCATACCTGCTTTAGTCCAGTGGTCGCCACACACGTCAGCTAGTGAGCGGCTCTTTTGACACAGTACTCTCAGTACACGAAAGGGTGTCGATCCCAAGACCACTGGAAATATGTAAATCGTGTAATTCCAAGTAGCTAGAAGTGCTACGACCCTACTTCGATCGCTTTGCCTCCCGCTGGTTAGCTGAGTAGCCCACCCGTGCGCATACGATAAGTGAAAGTGAGTAGCTTACACTAGCGGTTCTTAACCTGTGAGACTGCGGCCCGTCCCAACACATCTACTGTACTTATAAGTAAGTTTCCAACAAAGATGTAATTTACTTCGGTTTTAAGAATAGAGGGTTCACCGCCCATTTGTGTAATCAGCTTCTACGCAATTGTGAAAAAACAGCGGAATTCCCTTCCCCGGAAGTTGAAAAGATTTTTATGCCTGAAAATTCCCTATTATTTAAAAATAAGTGGCACGGTCACATTTGCTATACAGACTGGAAAATACGAGTAGATAGTAGGGAACAGCCGCAATTTATTTTAGGAGAAAGGGTTAAGGCACACAACACGTAGCAATCATCATGGCATGCCTTATGATAAAGAGGTATTCGAAGCTCTAATCCCGGAGCTAACTACTGAATGTAGCTTTCCTCAGTTAATAATCTGGCTGTGCGGTTTGGGTCACGTGACTATCACCTTACATTCGGGAGATAATGGGTGCAAACCTCACTGTCTGTAACCCTGAAGATGGTTCTCCATGGTTTCCTATTTTCACACTAGGAAAATGGTGGCCCAGTACATTAAGGCCACGGTCGCTTTCTTTCCACTCGTAGCCCTTACCTACCTGTGTCGGTGCGACGTAGAGCAAATTGAAAAAAGAATTGCTTCTTACACATTAAGTATGGTACGGCGGGTGGGGTAAGCTGGGAGGGAAAACGTAGCACTATCTGCCTCACAAATATCGCACTCTACTTCAAGTTCCTCCCTCGGACAAAAACAAAAATTAGAACTGTGGACATTCATCCCTACCTTCCATAAGGTTATTTGTATAAATTGGAATGAACTCCATTCCTTTGTTTCTGAGCAATGAAACGGGGAAACTTTTTGTAACACCCTGGCGTGTTTGTAGCAATACCGATACCAAGTTGGCGTATTTGAGCACCTTGATCTATCACCAAACTGCCTCAAAAGCGAACCCACCACCTGAGGCTCAGAAATGTTGTGTTCTACCCTCTAAGCTACTCAGGTCAGCCAGTTTCTCGGATACTGCGGATAGTTCTTCAGCAGGCGATACCACACCGCATTACACTAGCATGATAACCGAAGCTATCACAAGGCGTCCATTGCCAAGACTACGTTATACCACAAGCTATAATGACACACATGATATGACCTTCTCCGACGAATCCTGCCTCTGTAGCACCATATTTGTACGTGTGTTTCACGCCATCAGAGCGGCAATACTATGCGGCGAGTCCTAATATTACACGCCGCCATACCAGTAGATATTCTGCAGAAGTCAACTGAATCCAACCTTGCTCGAACCACGTTGACTACTCAGATTACACCACTTGGGAGATTGATAGGACAATCTGACAATGATAGGTTTGAGAGTCTTGAGGCTTTGATTTTCACCTTCCTGGTCCTACTGCTCCAGCCAGTATGGCATGTTAGCTCAACACTGTTCTGTACCTCGCGAGGTGATCGTTGTTTGAGATGCATTATTTACGCGTTTGGTCACTAGAAAAGATACCTCATTTTGTAATTTCATTGGATAATGCACTTTATACTCGCTTCTTCGTCTGAAATTAACTTGTGGCCTGCCAGGAACTTCAGTTGACCGAACAGGTGGTGGTGTGAGCGAACTGAGAGGCTGGCCCGACCGCTCATTAACGTTTTCGCGGCCAACAGTAAACTCACCACCACCACCACCACCACCACCGTACACTTCTTAAAGAGAGCTTCTTGTTTCCATCCGCCTGCTGCATTTCCCGATGGATCTTTATGAGCGTTCGTTCTTTGATCCATGGAAGAAGAACACTTTTTGCCTACTGACAGCTGCACTGTGACGAGGAGCAATCCAGTTAATCCTGGGCTGCTCCAAGCAAACCCTGTTGCATCAAATCTTAATAATAATAATAATAATAATAATAATAATAATAATAATGTATTATTATTATTATCATCATCATCATCATCATCATCCTCATCATCATCATCATCCTAAAAGCGTACGGAAAGTAGAGGGAAAAATGACAGGACGATAGTAAATGTGTATGTTATGATATGATAGATATAGCTTTTATTTAATCTGCGCATTTCCTGACAAATGCACATGGACGACGATGAAAACAAGTGAAAGAAAATTTGATTTAGTAAAGTGTAAGTTTAAAAAAAATGAGGCGAACCCGAGACGCCCGCAAAGAAGTCAGGGATGCTGACCACTAGACGAACAATGCTACAAATACTCATACGTAAATAGCCAACATGTAAGCGAGCTGTTAAATTTAAAATACCACTTCATTGTTGAATGAAGGCCAATGGCACAACCCCTCGAACGCGTATCTGATTATTCTAAATCCCATCGAAATCGTTGCTCCCATAGCTGTGGCCTCCCCATGTAACTGAGATGTCATCGTGCAAAAACCCACCTGGGTGGCCATGATCGTTAAGGCGTCTGATACTATCGTTAGCCGGTTCGAGTCTCATTGCTGAAAAAAATGTTCACCAAAATGTTGGCCGGCAGGATAGGAGAGGAGGTGGTATACAATTTCTAATCATTAAATTGCGTGCCAAAAGTCTGGGTTACGTTCCAAACCTCTCCGCAGCGTTCATATAGAGCAGGGCCTCTTAAACGCCCAAAATCTCACGCGTGTAAGCAGCGGCGCAGAGTTCCTGTGCACAGTGCATCGGTCCCGCTCTGCTCGGCTCGGACCAACGCTTCGTCTCTGGGCTACTCGCCTAAGCTCGGCTCAACTAGGCTTGGATTTGGAGCGCTGCAGAGCAAGCGAGGAAGAGGGAGAAAGGTGGAGCGAGCGCGACAGGCGTGGGGAAAAAGAGATATAGTGCTATTGCTCCAAATCGAGGAGTGGGGGTCTGCACTCTGGGCAACCCAGCGAAGTCGTCTTTTGCACCGTGCACAGTGCATGCACCAGGCGCATGCACCCTGAGAGGCCCTGATATAGAGTGAAGGCATGTGGCTCTGTTGATGATACGTCCGTCGGATGGGGACGTTATAAGCCTTCAGCAGACCCCCTTCGTTCTAATCCACAGGAGGCGGCTTCGTGCCGACACCGGGTTTCATCCTCTGTCTGTCTCATCGCACACCAAGATGCGCAGGTCGCCCATGGACTTTAAATAGAACGACCTACAACCATGTGAGCCGAACACGTTCTCTGATACTTCTGCCACTAAAACAGGCCATACGCTAAATAAATAAAATAAATAAATAAATAAATAAATAAATAAATAAATAAATAAATAAATATAAAAGAATAACTGCCGATTGTGAAATACTAAAATTTACCTATGATAATGAAGATACAAAAAACGCAGAGGTTGAAAGCTATAAAAGCCTGTGGAATTGATGAGATACTCGAAGATATGCTAAAGACAATGAGTTGGGATATAGTACCATATCAGAAGTACTTATTTGATTACTGTTTACATGAAGGCGCTCTGAGCTATACCAAATGAATGGCGAGTTGTTATAGTAGCTCCAGTTGAAGGAAAGTGTGATTAATATGAGGCGTCTAATTATAGGCCAGTAACCATGACATGTGCTGCATATAAGCACTAGAAAAGCATTGTTTCTGATTAGATTACACAGCTTTATAAAATTACCGAATATATAACTGATGAAGCTCCTTTTCGTAACTGAAGAATGTAATTATTTCCCTTTTCCAATTAAAACGCAACAGGTATTAGTAAACTGGTTTGATAGAAGGCAGTTGCAAAATTTAGGAAAGGTTATTCCTGTGAGGCTCAACTTGCCGGATTCCAGCTAGACATACAAGGTATTTTAGATTTAGGTCAAATGGACTGTGTTGCTATTTATTTATCCAAGGCTTTTTATAGGCTTTAGATAGACTACTGAAGAAAATGAAAGCTGTAAGGCTTTACAAAAGAGCGATGTAATGGGTGGCAAAAGTTCTAAGAAAGGAACTCAGAATTACGTGGGGGATTCCGCAAGGCAGTATTATTGGACCTTTATGTTTTCTTAGTATATAAATGATATGAGAAAAAACTAGAACAGATAAGGCTTTTTGCGGATGAAATTGTACTATATAGAGTAGTAAAGGAGTTACAGGATTGTGAGCAACTAAAAAAAAATTTAAAAAAAACGAAGTTGTGAGATGAACAGCGGAAAATGTTATGGTGACAAACGCGGAGGAAAGTGTTGATGGAGAGAACGTGCCTCATTGGGACTGCTGTAAGTATCTAGGTGTTAATATAAGGAAACATCTTCACATTAATGAAGATGTAATAAATGTTCCAGGTCTCCTTATATGATATGAGGATATTTAGAAATTATAAGGATGTACAGGAGAGGGTAAGACTTTCCATTAGAGTACGATCCCTTTTTACTTGACCCTCTCCAGGATTACTTCATTAGAGAACTCGAG
This sequence comes from Anabrus simplex, assembly GCF_040414725.1. Taxonomy (NCBI): domain Eukaryota; kingdom Metazoa; phylum Arthropoda; class Insecta; order Orthoptera; family Tettigoniidae; genus Anabrus; species Anabrus simplex. Next base: position 240,816,793 of record NC_090269.1, read on the forward strand.
AAGATCCAAAGGAAAGCAGCATGATTTGTTAAGGGTGATTCCCGACAAAGGGGTTGTGTTACGGAAATGTTACAATCTTTGGGTTGGGAAGATTTTGGAGTAAGGAGACGAGCTGTTCGACCATCCGGTATGTTCCAGGCTGTCAATGGAGAGATGGCGTGGAATGACGTTAATAGACGAAAAAGCTTGAGTGGAGTTCGGTCATGGCCGCTCTGTGTTTGAAATGTGGCGTACGAAGGAGTTAGAACGTATTGATCTCCAACACACCAACGGTAGGTGAAAGGACTTGGTTCGAGACGGTACAGTTTCTATACAACAGTTGCTAATACTCTTGGAATTCAAGGGGACTAATTGGAGCAAGTATTCGTTGATCAGAAAAGGAACCAATTGGTATAATTTACCCAGAGAGATGTTCGATAAATTTCCAACTTCTTTGAAATTATTTTAAGAAGTCTATGTTAAGAACTGATAGGAAATTTGCCACCTGGGTTGGCCCTAAATGCAGAATTGTAAATAATAAGAGAGTTACGAACATCGTTATCCACTTCCCGAGTACTCAGTTGTACTGATATGTAGGAAGTCACCTCTCGTTCCACGAGCGGAAGGTGACAAACGCGACTCGCGGTCATGGCCGCTCTGTGTTTGAAATGTGGCGTACGAAGGAGTTAGAACGTATTGATCTCCAACACACCAACGGTAGGTGAAAGGACTTGGTTCGAGACGGTACAGTTTCTATACAACAGTTGCTAATACTCTTACGTAAAAAGGAATTCCTGAAGTCGTCTTTGCAAGGAGAACTACTGTATTATCGCATCTCATACATAGGCACTGTTAAGCTCTTAGCAGATACAGACAAAAGGGAGCACCGTTAGGTTGCTAATGATGATGCTTGTTGTTTAAAGGGGCCTAACATCGAGGTCATCGGCCCCTAATGGTACGAAATGAAATAACAAAAAATTAAAATTCATCCACTGACCAAAATAAAATAAAAAATGTCATGAAGAATGAATGGATGGACACGAACCCTACAAAAAACAAAAACAAACAAACAAACAAACAAAAACAGTGGATCAGACTCAAAAAGAAGGTAGTTAGAGTATTACTGACCAAGGGACCATTTATTAAGCACAATGATGCTTGATGTCTGAAGGGGTGCTAAATTCACGTCTAAGGCCCCACATAATGGTACATGTCGCGAGTAAAGTAGAACCATGATATTTGTCTTTTTGGGGTACTGATCAAAAGTAGCAAAGACTCACGGTGGTCCACACAAGATGGTACTGCTCACAAGCATTACAATTCGTACAGGGAACGCAGACCTATGGTGTTTCTCACACAATGGCGCCACTCGTAACCAACGCAAACCGGTAAGGCTCCTCGCCTAGGTGTACTAGTCACGGGCGCCGGTATTCCCGTGGTGTTCCTCACATAGTGGGTACCAATCACAGGCAACGCTGACCCACGGTGCCGCTCATATAGCAGTACAACTCCCAGGCTACGCCCAGACGCGCGGTATTGCTCACATGGGTACGACGCACGGGTACTGGAATCCACCAGGCCAGGCTTTTTACTGCAACTAATCACAAACCTATTTCGTACCAATTTAGTGATACTACTCGCAAGTACATGCAACCCATGGTGTTCCCCGCATGATGGTACGAATCAAGAGTAGTTTCATGGTTCTAATTCAATCATCCCTTGGTCACACCTTGTAGTCTCCTCTTACGACAGGTAGGGGATACCGCGGGTGTATTCTACATGTGCGTCCCCCACTCACAGGGGGTAGTGTGTTTGGTCCGCGAGAGGTATTTTATTTCCTTCAAGTCCGCCGGCAAGCCGGTTAGGACCCCCCCTATCCGCCACCTGGGACGCGCCACGTGGGAGTATCATCTCACAACTAATGCGTTTGAGTGTTAAGAAAAATATTACTCATAGGGTCAGCTGTGCTTCAATAGTCCTTCCTGCCCAGCGAGGAAAGTGATTGCACAGTACCTTACTCCTCGTTTTGCTTAATGTACCTCATTTTCGCATCACCTTCTGTTTTTGCTGTTTCCCTATAACCGCATAACCTCTGGTGGTGCTTTTTGAGGATCCAACGTAACAGTAGCTCCATCGTTCATGTAAGTTATGCTATGTTATTTTGATGTTACTCTTGATTTCTACGTATGCGTTTGTGAATGGCGAGGAAATGTATCCGTGACTACGATATCATACAATGCAGTACAGCACGCATTTTATAATAAAAATGTTTCGTCTTGAATAGTTTCTGGAACAGGAGTATATTGATTTACAGAATATTTTGATTTTTTAAAATTTAGGTAACTTGCTCCAAAAACTAAAGCTGTTAAACAATATTTTTATCATCGTATGCTCTAAAGAAACCCCAATCTAATTTTGACACTTCTACCGCAGATCTGTTGCTCAATATATCAATCGTCAGGTAAAATTGTTGGAAGCTTTGACGGTTTAAATAGGCAAGTCGTATTGGAGACTGCCTTTACTGCGGAGAGTTTACAAAACTGTTTGAATCGAGTTGGCTGCTTTAACTGCTGCCTTTGTTTTGTCCGTCACAATGAAGAGGAATATAAAAGGTATTCAGATAATGTCACTGGCGGTGACGCTTGACCGATTGTTTCTTTGAAGATCTAGTAGTGATGTTACCTTTGATCTACTTAAAGCTCCGGTGAAAGAGATTCCCTTCTATACAAATTCCTCAATCCTCAATTGAATGTAGCTCTAGAGAAATCATTGAGAGGAAAAGATATTCCTGGACCAATTCCTCAACTTCACGCCTTCATTCATGAGGATTATCACAGGGCACGCAATGGCCCGAAATAGTTTGAGAATGTGATCAAGATCTAGACGAAAGTGTGCGTCTGTGGTGCGGGTGGTAAAGAAAACCACCAGGAGTTGAAACTGTTTGGGAAATTTCCATCGTTATTCTTTCTAAACATTTTAGACACTGTTGATATTTATTAAGATTCGTTTAGAAATAAAGTTAATTAAAAACCTTATGTATGTTTAATCCTCAGCCTGAAGGCTGGTTGGATCCTCAACAGCTCTGCCATCAGCTGTCATAGATGGCCTAGGCATCACTGAAGAGGCGTATTAGGGAAATGAGGGGTGAGGTAGTTTCCCGTTGCTTTCCTCATCGAGCCAGAAGTTGCTATTACATATCAGTCTGCCAAGCCCACTGAAATGCATGCACCAACCGACCCTATGAGCAATATTTTCACACCATTCATAACAGGGACTGGCTGCAGAAGGAATGGCATTACTAGTATACCTCAGTCACTTTCATTTTGTCAAAGTCAAGGATAAAGCTGAGACAGATCAATGAAAGTAACAAAATTGCTCTAGCGCATACCAGAAGACATAGTGCACTGTAAACACTAGGTCCCGCCAGCAAAGGCACTTAAAAACCTTATGTTCAGGAAAAGATAACATATAACCGTTTTCTAACAATCGTTTGTTCCGATTTTCTGGAGGTCACAAATGTTATTTTATTAGCCATACCTCTTAAATTGTTAATAATAACAATACGGAAGTAGTTTCAAAAGTCTTGGCAACCTTCTTATATCTTCCGAAGGTGTGAAGCAGTCCAATTATATAGGTTAGAAAACCTGTGTCACACACTACTGAATGTCATCGACTGATTGCGTCTGTGTGCATTGGTGGCCAGTTAACAACGCACGAAAAAGTTAGTGCACTACTGGCCGTGTTCCAAGATGAAGTTGAACAGCGGTTTTAGGTGAAAATTGCAGTTCTCCGCAACAGAAATGCACGTCAGTGTCACGCGGAGCTAAAATAAGCGTCTGGTGATAGCCTACAAGCTTTTTAAGCCTTTATACGTAGACCGACTACGCGCGCGCGGATGTGTGTGTTGACTGTGTTCCAAACTTTCCAACAGGACTTGAAGTTTCGCAACATGTTTGCATTTTGAGCATCGTAGACAAAGATTTCGATTTACTTACACCTTTATATTGTCCCTTTCCATTGGGTCCTGTAACCAGACACGATTTTGGTGCTAGCATTTAAAAGAACATTCTAGTGACCTTGAAAGTCATACAATAGATTTACTGTAAGATATAACAAATTATTTATGAAGCGATCCTAACAGTGTTGCCAACTTATATTTTCAAGATCCGCTAATTACTACTAAAAATCCGCTAAAATTCCGCCAAGAAATCCGATCTCAAATAATGAGCAATAATAATAATAATAATAATAATAATAATAATAATAATAATAATAATAATAATCTGATCTGTGAGTTTCACTGGGATTAACTTCCTGCCTGCGAGCCGGCGAGCTAAAATTGTTGGCGTTTTACTACGGGGTGCAAACTAGGTAAATCCCCTAGTTCAAGGGCCACACACAGAATAGGCCATGCATTAAAAATTTATGATACCATGATCTTATCCTCCTCTGCGAACCATGTGACCTTGACGCGGTGGGGAGGCTTGCGTGTCCCAATGATGCAGATAGCCGAGCCGCAGGTGCAACCATATCGGATGGGTATCTGTTGAGAGACCAGACTAACGAATGGTTCATCGAAAGGGGGGTAGCAGCCTTTCGATAGTTGCAAGGGCGGCAGTCTAGATGATTGACTGATACGGCCTTGTAATAATACTCAACATGACTTAGCTGTGTTGATACTGCTACACGGCTGAAAGCAACGGGAAACTACAGCCGTAACTAACTCCCGAGGACATGCAGCTCTCTCTGTATGAATGATGTACTGATGATGGCTTTCTCCCGGGTAAAATATTCCGGAGGTAAACTAGTCCCCCATTCGGATCTCCGGGTGGGGACTACACGAGAGGAGGCGATCATCAGGAAGATGGATACCGACATTCTGCGAGTCGGAGCGTGGAATGTTAGAAGTTTGAATCGTTGTGGTAGGTTAGAAAATCTGAAAAGGGAGATGGATAGGCTAAAGTCAGATGTAGTTGGTATAAGTGAAGTACGTTGGCAGGAAGAACAAGATTTGTGGTCAGGCGACTACCGAATTATCAACACAAAATCAAACAGGGGAAATGCAGGAGTTGGTTTAATAATGAATAAGAAAATAGGGCAGCGGGTAAGCTACTACGACCAGCATAGTGAAAGAATTATTGTCGTCAAGATAGACACCAAACCAATGCCCACCACAATAATGCAGGTCTATATGCCTACTAGTTCAGCGGATGATGAAGAAATCGAAAGAATATATGAGGAGATAGAAGTTTTAATACAATATGTAAAAGGTGACGAGACTCTAATTGTGATGGGAGACTGGAATGCAGTGGTAGGCCAAGGAAGAGAAGGTAATACAGTAGGAGAATTTGGATTGGGACAAAGGAACGAAAGAGGAAGTCGGCTGGTTGAATTCTGCACTGATCATAATTTAGTCGTTGCCAATACTTGGTTCAAACACCACAAACGACGGCTGTATACGTGGACGAGACCTGGCGACACTGGAAGGTATCAAATAGACTTCATTATGATTAGGCAGAGATTCAGAAACCAGGTGTTGGATTGCAAAACTTTCCCAGGAGCAGACGTGGACTCTGACCACAACTTGGTCATGAAATGCCATCTGAAGTTGAAGAAATTGAAGAAAGGAAAGAATGCAAAAAGATGGGATCTAGACAAGTTGAAAGAAAAGAGTGTGAGGGATTGTTTCAAGGAACATGTTGCACAAGGACTAAATGAAAAAGCTGAAGGAAACACAATAGAAGAGTGGAGAGTCATGAAAAATGAAGTCAGTAGGGCTGCTGAAGAAATGTTGGGAAGGAAGAAAAGATCAACTAAGAATCAGTGGATAACTCAGGAGATACTAGACCTGATTGATGAACGACGAAAATACAAGAATGCTAGAAATGAAGAGGGCAGAAAATAATACAGGCGATTAAAGAATCAAGTGGATAGAAAGTGCAAGGTAGCTAAGGAAGAATGGCTGAAGGCGAAGTGCAAGGATGTCGAAGGCTGTATGGTCCTGGAAAAGGTAGTTGCTGCATACAGGAAAATCAAGGAAACCTTTGGAGAAAGGAAATCTAGGTGCATGAATATTAAGAGCTCAGATGGAAAGCCACTTTTAGGGAAAGAAGACAAAGCAGAAAGATGGCAGGAACATATCCAACAGTTGTACCAAGGTAACGATGTAGATAATTTGGTTCTGGAACATGAAGAGGCTGTCGTTGCTGATGAAATGGGAGACCCAATTTTGAGGTCAGAGTTTGACAGAGCTGTGAGTGACCTAAATAGGAACAAGGCACCTGGAATTGATGATATTCCTTCTGAATTACTGACTGCCTTAGGAGAAACCAGCATCGCAAGGTTATTTCATTTGGTGTGCAGGATGTATGAGACAGGAGAAGTCCCATCCGATTTTCGGCAGAATGTTGTTATACCTATTCCCAAGAAAGCCAGTGCTGACAGGTGTGAAAACTACCGCACCATTAGTTTAGTATCTCATGCCTGCAAAATTTTAACACGTATTATTTACAGAAGAATGGAAAAACAAGTTGAAGCTGAGCTGGGAGAAGATCAATTTGGCTTCAGAAGAAATGTAGGAACACGTGAAGCAATCCTGACTTTACGACTGATCTTAGAGGATCGAATCAAGAAGGACAAGCCCACGTACATGGCATTCGTAGATCTGGAAAAGGCATTCGATAATGTTGATTGGAACAAGCTATTTATGATTCTGAAGATGATAGGGATCAAATACCGAGAACGAAGAATTATCTACAACCTGTATAAAAATCAGTCTGCAGTGATAAGAATCGAGGGCTTTGAAAAAGAAGCAGCAATCCAGAAAGGAGTGATTCAAGGCTGCAGTTTGTCCCCTCTCCTTTTCAATGTTTACATAGAACAGGCAGTAAAGGAAATCAAAGAGAAATTTGGAAAGGGAATCACAGTCCAAGGAGAGGAAATCAAAACCTTGATTTGCCGATGATATTGTTATTTATCTGAGACTGCAGAAGATCTCGAGAAGTTGCTGAATGGTAGGGATGAAGTCTTGGGTAAGGAGTACAAGATGAAAATAAATAAGTCCAAAACAAAAGTAATGGAGTGCAGTCGAACGAAGGCAGGTGATGTAGGAAATATTAGATTAGGAAACGAAGTCTTAAAGGAAGTAGATGAATATTGTTACTTGGGTAGTAAAATAACTAACGATGGCAGAATTAAGGAGGACATAAAATGCAGACTAGCACAAGCAAGGAAGAGCTTTCTTAAGAAAAGAAATTTGCTCACTTCAAACATTGATATCGGAATTAGAAAGATGTTTTTGAAGACTTTCGTGTGGAGCGTGGCATTGTATGGAAGTGAAACATGGACGGTAACTAGCTCAGAAAGAAAGAGAATAGAAGCTTTTGATATGTGGTGTTACAGAAGAATGCTGAAGGTGAGATGGATAGATCGAATCACGAATGAAGAGATACTGAATCGAATTGGTGAGAGGAGATCGATTTGGCTAAATTTGACGAGAAGAAGAGATAGAATGATAGGACACATCTTAAGACACCCAGGACTTGTTCAGTTGGTTTTTGAAGGAAGTGTAGGTGGTAAGAACGGTAGGGGTAGACCAAGGTATGAATATGACAAACAGATTAGAGCAGATGTAGGATGCAATAGTTACGTAGAAATGAAAAGGTTAGCACAGGATAGAGTGGGATGGAGAGCTGCATCAAACCAGTCTATGGACTGATGACTCAAACAACAACAACAACAACAACATGATCTTATAACATCAAATCCAAATAACGTTTTCCTCATGTGACTGCTAGCTCCTGACAAGAAATACGGAATAGCTCGGAGACAGACGAGTACAAATTTTTAAAAAAACGTAAAATGGATAAACCACTAAATTCCGCTATAATAAATGTAGAATTCCGCCAAAAATTCCGCTGTCCGCTAAATGATATATTTCTACGCCGACAGTCTTCTAATTCCGCCAAATTTAGTGGAAAATCCGCTAAGTTGGCAACACTGGATGCTAATAATAATTTAACGTGCAGGAATCCACTATCTCCTACGACTAACCGATTGCATCAGTGACGTAAGATCCTTGTAGTAGGTCTAGTGCGCATTTCAAAATTTGTATAGGGCATTCAGATTCAGGAATACCCTATAATATTTTTTCAAAACAGTATCAAATATACTGTATGATTGGACTAGGTGGTGTAGCCATCGTAGTCAAGTTAGCTTTTCTACAGCTATATTAGTAAAGTTCTATAGGGAATGAATAGCACCAGACATGTCGTCTCAAAACTCACGAATTCCAGGAAGAGGATTAGTAAGAACAGGTTGCTCTACCTGGGCCAGTCTCAAAATTCACGAGCAGGGCCAGTTCTTCTTTGAATGTATAAATGTCCACCCTATTAGTGATGGGATAATAGAATATTTGAATAATCGAATAACTTCCATCCGATTATTTAAATAACCGATTGAGTGTCAAATAATATTCAGTTATATCGCACAGAATAATCGGATGTGTCATGAATATTTTTTTTCGGTTTAAGTGTGTCAGGTAGACAATCTATTGAAATAAACGAATAGATGAACTCTTACTAAAAATAGAAATACACCTTTTTCTGAATGAATCTCGAAGTGTTGAAACTAAATGAGTGAATTAACTGTTCTGATCTTTAATATCTCTAAATAAAACTCCTTATTCAAATAAATGCCTCCTTCTGGCTGCATAATGGAAGTAAGCTCCAGTACTACCAACTGACAGTTTATTTTAACTAGCAGCGGGCAGTATATCTAATTTTATGTCGTCCGGCTGCATGCATAAATTGTTAGCATGCTGGCCTTTGGTCCAAGGGGTCCAGGGGGTCCCAGATTCGATTTCTGGTCGGGTTGGAGATTTTAACTCGGGGAATGAGTGTTCGTGCCGTCTTCAGCATTATCCTTCATCTTAGGTAGGGCCTCATCCTCGCAGACGTGCAGGTCACCTATACGGCGTCAACTCTAAAGACCTGCACCAGACCTTTCCGGAGGTCACACGTTATTTATATAAATTTACGTGAAAGATAAAAAAATACATTATATTAGCTTTAAGACAACAGCAAAATATTTTAATAATAATAATAATAATAATAATAATAATAATAATAATAGACCTCGGTCTATTTCATTCACCAGCCATTGTTTTTCCCCTGTGGGTTGGGGTGGCAGAACAACATCCACAGTATCCCCTGCCTGTCGTAAGGGAAGCGTGAGTCACCGGGCACCTCATCCCTCCTGCGGTCATCGCAAGCACCTGCTGTCCGGGGTCGTGAATTTTGAGACTCATTAGAAGAATGTTGATTTTAGCTGCCAGTTTGTAGTCGTGAGTTTTGATACTATTTGTATCAAATTTTAGCCCGTGAGTTTTGAGACGTAACCGCACCAGAGCACATTGCAACTGTCAATAGTCATGTGTCCCATCAGCCTCTTTATCGCTTGGCGATATTAGGGCATAGGAGGCCTAGGGAAAGTTTTATTCCCTTTTTATTTTATTCCCTTCTCTAATTCCTTTGAAGTTCGTTCCTTTTCATCTCTTCATTATATTTCTGATCAATAAAGAATGTTGATTACGTAATGTTACGCCTTATGAACACCAACACAAAAATCATCGCCAGTTGACATTCTACAATGCCGACTGTACAGTTGGGAAAGCTACCTACTGAAATTCAAACTCTAACATCTCAGCTGTTTTAGTTCGTTGAGAAAAAAACATGCATCGAACACTTAATATATCAAATTTCATTTTCTACAACTCTTTTTTAGATATTGTTTTTTGACACAACTGATATTCGCGACGATATTTGGAAAAGTGTGAGAAATTTAATGACCGCTGGTACCTCCATTATTATTCGACTACAGCAGGGCCTCTCAAACGCCCAAATTTTCACGCGTGCAAATCGAGGCGCAAGAGCTCCGTGCACTGTGCATCGGTTCCACTCGGCTCAGCTCGGACCAACGCTTCGTCTCTGGGCTACTCGGTTAAGCTCTGCTCAACTCGGTTCGGATTTGGAGCGCTACGGAGCAAGTGAGAAAGAAGGAGACAGGGGGAGTGAGCGAGACAGTTGTGGGGAAAGAGAGACAGCGTTATTGCTCCAAATCGAGGAGTGGGGGTCTGCACTCTGGGTAAACAAGTGAAGTCGTCTTTTGCACCGTGCACAGTGCAAGCACCAGGCGCATGTACCCTGGACTACAGCAAAAACAGAGAGACCGAATGGTACTTAAAATGCCTGTGCTTTATTTTTAAAAGTACAAAATATTTAATAGTTCATTTCGGATCCTTGGGATGGAATACAGCAAAGAAAATTTTGCCTATATTTCCCTATTTTAATGTGCAATGCCTGTAAATATATATTTGCCCCCTTTTTTACGAAATGAACAGTGCACTGCGTTGTAAACAAGTATGCTTTTTAATTTCGAAATTAGACTACACACCCTCGCTGTAAGAATGATACTGCTCTGTTCGTGAAGGTCGCATTGCACAGTCATTATTCGAGGAGATTGTCAGGTGTTTTTGACCTGTAAAACTTCTAAGAAAATTAGGTATTCAGTAACTTTGCCATTCCCTACTCACTGTTGAATGGAAAGTGAAGAGTTTTAAATAACATATACCTAATAATTTTGACAAACAGAAAAATATGTTCTTTCACACTCCTCTCGAAGGAGAGCAGAAAAATACCAACCTTTTCCCTCACCGTGTGACGTACCCACTTGGCCCACAGATGTATGACAAATTTATAACGTGGCGGGTCACTTTAATATTAAAATAAATAAATGATATGTCATTGTTTCTCCAGAAACAGTATCCCAAGGGCGCCAGTCTTCAAGCTTATGGCTTGAAAACAAAAGTAGATAATTAATAATAATAATAATAATAATAATAATAATAATAATAATAATAATAATGCGTAATGAGACTCAAAAAACTCCCAGGGGTGAGGTGAACGGAACACAAATCATTAAGTACACTCACTTGGAATTTAAGGATCATTAATAATCATTTCATAAAATACAAATTAAAGCAGCTATTTATTAAGATGAAAAACGTGACGTAACGGCGTTTTAACGACATCTGAACTTACGGAAGCAAAATAAAAATTGAATGAAATTAATTTTAAAAATGAACTGTTGCGCGAAGACTTGCAGTAACTTATGCCATAAGCACACCATATGTAGACTCTGTTGTCTTGAAGCTGATGATATGTGGATCTCGTACCGGCTGCCTTCTCTGTTGTTGGATTCCAGTCCTACTTCTACATTTCCTGTCCTTAACACTTCCTACTGTACTCCTTACATAAAGTCGTAATGAGTCCTAATTTTAAGTGCAAAACCACCATGGGTTATGTTCATGGAGAGAATACATTCGTATTCTTCCGTATTACGGAACAGTAGCGTAGCTAAATTCATAATAAAAGCTCTCCTGCCCTATACTAGTCAAAGCCGGTCTCCCGTTGACTACCTCTCGTCATTGAGATAACAAGTCCCAATGAGAGTAACTTTTGAGTAGAATATACTCAGATGCGAAGTGAACTAAGTTAACATCTTCTCAGATGTGTAGATGTAGAATCGTAGTAAGAGTATCTTCCAAGCGTGAGAATCAGAATGTCCGAATACAAGTGACAATCTGCTCACGAGTAAGAATACGAGTATGAATGTGAAAACGACTGCTAATGCTAATAAGAATCTGAATGTCTTCTCCGGCTCTTGTCGGTGGTATATATCGGTTCAAAAGTCTCCTTCCATCAGCCATATCGCATGGTCCAGTAAGATTCGAGGTCTCATCCCTTCTCCGATGTATAGCTGTGAATCCATCACGTTGCTTCATTACGTTCATTCACATAGGCTGAACTTTCCCGCTGAAATAAAGCGTCCCGAAGCGGAGTTTGAAAAGTGGGTATCAACTGTCTCTTCATGAGGTAGAGAGGGTAAGGTCTCTCGTAACCTAGATGACGTACTTTTCCTGGAATTGGGCTGAAATAAGCCTGCTGACTCTGGTCACCTCACAACGGCTATTGGAAAATTTACTGCAAGTTATAAATATGCATGATGTTGAAATACTTTACCCAATAATTTGTTCGTTCAGAACACGTTATAGCCGCGATACAAAGAAATGAAAGGATGATTGAAATGGATGATAAAAACCCTATATATATATATATTTAAAAATGACCTATCAGTGATTAAATATATACATCTTATCAATTAAATATATAGTTCAATAATTAAAAACATTCAGTTATGTCCCAAACATCACATTCGCTTTCTATTCGATTTCTTCAACCATGATGACGCATTTCTGCACGTGGTGCGACAGTGTTCAGTATTTTCTTATTGATAATTGCACGCAAGTGCTCCGTGTGAAAGACAATCAGAACCAAAAGCAACTCTGACCTCTTCGTTCGTAATATCCGAACGCAAAAGACAATCAAGTGATAGCACAAAAAAAAATTAATAATTAAATTAAATTTTACATTTTAGTATTCATTCTAGTGCAAAGTTTTAAAAAGTAGCATATAATAGCGCCTAGTTTAAATACTTTAATGTTTTTCTGCCTGCCCATTCTGCAATTTATTTCTGTCTAATGTCTGGCCTCAACATACAAAACCTTTAAAGTTTGTAAGTTTGGAAGATTCCTTGTCATTTCTCTATATAGTATTTTCTTAAATGATTTTAAAGAAGTTGGAAATTACAATGATTACAATTATTCCCTTTTTCTGATAACTATGGGAGATATACGTACTTAAAATCGCTACATCAGTGCAGAGACAGCAGATATTCCTGAAACTATTCTGTAACTGAAGGTACATTTTCATGAATACCGTCGACAGACATACCGATCTTGTCAAAGTATTTCCCGAGTGCAGCTCAAGAGGGGAGCAAATTTTGTAGTATTTTAAGATAACACGCCCCGTATTCCTTTCGTTGAAGTCCAAAAATGCCATTTCAGTATTCATCTTTCGTCTATCACACTTACAAACCAACCTCATTACTTCACAAGTTACAAAAGCCCTGGAACTAGCAAATGAACAGTATGTATTTGTATGATGAAATTACAGTTCTGTTTAAGAGGATAGTTTGGTTACAGGGCAAAGGCCGTTCTAATCAAACCAATGGTTTCAATAAGAAATAACGTAATAATGTTAACTTAATTAAACAATTCCAAGTATGACGACTGATAGCGGAAGTTTGAAGAAAATGAGGGTAAATGTATTGCTTCCATACATTAATACGGATGTTATTCAAGTCTATGGCATCAAAGGAGAAATTGTATGGAGTTCTGAATATTTTTGTAGCCAAGAATCATTTTTAATAAATGATATATGGATATCCAGGTTAACATCAGGAGTTAGTTTAGGTTTGGTACAAAAGAGCAATGAATCCTCCTGCGTAGCTTTCGGACGTCAGAACTGGTGCTGTTGTCAGTCCTGAAAATGTATCTGGACATACACAAATGATATAATGCATGTTTGTATTCTACACCACAAGCATTCTCCATCATAATTTAATTAAAAGAAAAACATGACTAAGTTTTACTTTGATTTTATCGCAGCAAATATATTTCACTACTGTTTTTAGAAAATGCGTCAATATTTACCCCTTCATTGGATATCCACTGTTAACATATCGCGTAGGCAAAGCATATCAATCTCCATACAGGCCATGAAGGCCTTTCCAGGAGTGAAATGTCAAGACTTCCGCTTTTTGTAACCTCGGCAGTCTTAAACCCTACCGCCTTTGTCCCCATAGTATAATCTGGTGCTCATTTTTGATGTAGCCTGAGTGAAACGAATAGCCATGTGCAGCCCCATTAAATTGAAAACTCGTCTTATAGTTTTTGGCTTCCTGGCGCGGAAATTAAATAAATAAATAAATAAATAAATAAATAAATAAATAAATAAATAAATAAATAAATAAATAAATAAATAAATAAATAATTTTAAAGTTGCTCTACGTCGCACCGACACAGATAGGTCTTATGGCGATGATGGCTTAGGAAAGGCCTAGGAGTTGGAAGGAAGCGCCCGTGGCCTGAACTAAGGTCTCCTACACACCCACTATTCACACTTTCGCTTAAATTGCGTGAATTCTGAGTATTACCAAGGACTGATAGTCATTTTAGCTTCATTAGAAGTAGGTTTGAATACACAGTTTCTGTACAAAAATACCAGTGAATTGAATTAAACATCTTCGCTTTGTTATATTCCTTATCACCTTCCGAATCATTACCGTACCTTTTGTCATAGACAGACGAGGCATCTTATCTTGCCCACTCACGTGTGGTTCGTGCACTGATACAATAAAGGTTTAGTTCGTGATAGGCCGTCCGGAAAAGAGCGTGTCTCGATAGTTCGAGTTTCGATTTTCTGAGCCATATAAATGAAACATCGAACATTAGCCCTCGTCATGCCTTTATTGTGCTTTACAGCGATGCTCTGGCAACTGAGTACTGTAAGTACGTGACGTAAAATGGAAACCAATAGTTATTCGAGAAAAACAGTTCAGTAACACAATTACTCTACGAAGAATGTAGAGAAAGAGAAATCGACTTTCACGAGAGTACGGCATTGGATATTGTCTTGCAGTGTTTCCGAACGTTGTGGGGGACACTGCATTCTGAGAACGAATGAAATAAAACTTGTGGTTTTTCGTGACTTGATCATAGCCACGAAAACTTCAGTATTACATGGAATGTTAACTACAGGCATGTTAATTTCCAGTTCAAGAATCCCATATTTATTGGCTAAGAATTCGAACCGCAGCCACCTTGACGAGAAGCCCGTGACTATACCGCTCAGATATCACGCCTCCCACGCACAAAGTCAAATTCGGAATGATATATTAATAATGCTAGGGAAAGGTTGTACATTTTCGATCGAAAATTAATCGTGCACTCACTTCATTTGCGCTACTATCAACATTCTTTTACACTGACAATGATGTAGCCACCTTAAAGAATGCCACACATTAATAACAGTATTTAAATAAACCCTCGTAAAAATTTATCAGAAAAAAACTGCCTGTCTTTGATCGCAATTGTACCGTTGGTGGTGCAATCCTGATCCCATAGGGTACAATTTGGATCACACACATTTTCATACACAAAATATATCTTGTTTTCCCACACGACATATTTCATAATACCACGCATTTCAGTGCTGGAATTGAATCCATGGACCTTTTATCACGTAATTCTCATAGTTATAATCCAGATGACAAAATCCACATTGGTTGTCTTTCGAATGCTCTCGTTGAGATGCATCATCTTGATTTCTTGTGCTTGCCATGCCGGTTATCTTTTGATTAATCTTTGTGCTATTGCCATTTGTAGAAGAGATTTTGTTAACTTACCAATCGGAAAATGCTGGTCTGATATTAAATGGGATGAAGATATTACTTCTCACATTTTTGGCGTGGATTTCTTTTCAGGCGACTAAGATATTTTGCATAGATTCGTCGCGTGATACAGTGCTTGTAAACATCGAAAACCGTCTATGAAGGAGTTTCCATAGGCCTAATGGTTGAATTAATTGGTGCTGAATTACTACTGAATAGCAGTCATTCATTACATTCGGCGACAGGATGATCCATTTTGGAATGACTGTTTGAAAGAGTTCCAGAAATTTTAAGTAAGGGTATTGTTTCATCGATAAACAACTGACTGAAGGTCAATGAAGGTGCATAATTGACCGTTTCATATAAAATTTCTTCTGACCTCCTGTGTAGCACCTGAAGTGAGAAAAATGCGAACATGTATGATCGAAATTGTACCGCATTTACTTCAACAGTGGATCCATCAACTAGTTACAGAGAAATACAGGAGATGGTGCTTGCAGAAATAGCACTTTACACTTCAAGGAAAGGTCCCAGAGCTTAGCTAAGACAGATTCAAATTTATAACAATGTGAAAGGCAATGATGCATCGCTCACCTTGCAATGTAAAATGGGCAGTTTATTGCAAAATAATAGAAACAGATGTGTTATTTCTCACATTCACAAAGAAGCTGTCACTGATTTTTTTTCCTCTGATGTGAGAGTTCGTAGCCTACATTTTTTGTGCTTATTCGGCTGGTCAGCCGAGCAGAAACGACGCGTTAATAGCGGACACTTGCTCGAGATAATCCACCATTGGAGTCCCCATCGCGCCCGTCCAATGTCATCAGTTTCAGTTTTCTTCTACAGCTAGTGGAATTAAGTGAATATGTGGCTGCTTTGTTAGAAATTATTTAAGTAATGGACATGGACAGAAATTTGAAACCGCAGAAGTGATTATGTATATTTTTTCTTTTTTTAAAAGTTTTTTTCGTCACACTGACCCAGATGGGTCTTATGTCGACGATGGAATAGGAAAGGGGTAGGAGTGGGAAGGAAGTGACTGTGGCCTTAAGGTACAGCCCCAAAATTTGCCTGGTGTGAAAATGAGAAACCACGGAAAACAATCTTCAGGGCTGCCGACAGTGGGGTTCGAACCCATTATCCCCCGAATACTGGATGCTGGCTGCACTTAAGCGACTGAAACTACCGAGCTCGGTAGTATATAAAAAAAGAAAAACAGAAGTTTACAACTTGTGGAATATGAAACCTGTTAATTTCCTCGACCGCACGTCTGTCCCGTATTTTGATTTCAGGTATCTGGTAAGCCTGCTTTTACTCGTCTTATTTTTGTGTTTACGGGTGCCTACTCAAGGCAGTAAAGGTGTGCTCGATTCACCCAGTAGGACACTGGTTTGATTCCAAATCAGAAGGCCGAGAAATGTAGAAACGAAACTTCTAGTCTTGAAAAGGATAACTCCTATATCAGAAACTAGTAGCTGGCAAATTCCTGGGGACAAGGGTAGGCGGGCATAGAACTAACTATTCCATCCCACTTACTGCTAAGGCTACGAGTCTTCATAGCCTTTAGGGCATGCATGGGCATTTATGGGTTTTCGAACCACAAGTATTTCTTGACCTCCGCACGAACTATAAGAGTTCAGCGTTCTTTTGTCCGTCACTTTTGTACTGTACATGTAAAACAAATGCCATTAAAATATTATATGTATTATTTGTTTACTGTAGTCACTTTCATCTTTCCTTTCCGACATTCCTATGTCAACTCTTGTTCTTTTCATACCCCGACGGTATCAGGTCTGCGAGACCTAGGGAGTCTCATTTTCACGCCTTTCATGTCTCTCCCCTTTCTTATACCTATACTGTACCTTCTTTGAAACGTTGGCCCTCTTCCTTTTCCGCTTCCGATTTATGTTAATAGAAGATGGTTGACCAATTGCACTTCCTCTAAAAACAATAACAACTTAGTTCCGAACTACGTGGTGTTCGCTGGCTTAGTGGGATACCTATCAAGTGGTTCGGGTTTGCACATAGGCCTACATAGTATATGGAGACTTAAATTGTGTAACTGTCTACCTGGAAACAAATCGAGAAAATACTTGTGCCAACTTTGCGAAGATGTTCACGTGTGACTAAGAAGTGGTCCTTTAAGGTAGTAACCCTCTCGATCGATGCTAGGAGTGCACGTGTCAGCCGCAACACGCCGGAGTCATACGTCCTTAAGATCAATAAGGACTCATTTCATCAGCCACAAGTGAGAACAGATTGAGAAATGTGTCACAGCAAGGGCCTGTCTCCCCACGTCGATAGGGATACCATCAGCCGCTCATTTATACTTAAGTTTTAAGAGCTATATCGCAGCATTTCAGTAACTAATGAACTTTAAAACTCGTGTGGGACAAAATTCCGGCACCTTGAAGTCTCCTAAAACATCCGAAGTAGTTAGTGGACCCAGAACCAATAATAATAATAATAATAATAATAATAATAATAATAATAATAATAATAATAGTTTGCGAGATCTAGTTTTTACAGTGAACTAGGTCTTCTGGAATGGGCTAGAACAATGTTTTTACTTTAATTGATCTGTCTTATTCTTGGCTTGGACAATATGAAAGTGACTGAGGTACGAGCTATGCTAGTAAACCTTATGCAACCAGTCCCTGCTGTGAATGATGTGAAAATGTTGTTCGTACGCTCGGTTGGTGCGTGCATTTCAGTGGGCTTGGCAGACATACGTAATAAGAGTGAGGAAAGCAACGGGGAAACTATTTTCCTCGTTTTTCTAGTACACCTCTTCAGTGAACCCTAGTCTATGACAGCTAATGGTGGAGATTTTGAAGATCCAACCAGCCTTCGGGCTGAGGACTGAACATACAAACACATTTTTATTATTTTTATTATTTATTATTATTATTATTATTATTATTATTATTATTATTATTATTATTATTATTAAAAACACAATTTATGAACGTCTGACTTAACCGTCACTTTAGGAGTAAACAATGTACCGTTTCTTACACAGACAGTACATACATTCAACACATTTTCTTTATAGACTGTTTTGACTTTCAGTGTTCAGTCTGAAAGCCTCTGGATTTACTCAACGACTCCACAATCCACTATAACTAGCTTTGAGGCCTAGTTTACAGTAGTTCCGTACCTGTTATATTTAAATCATTAGAAACCAAGTCTAACCAGCGTCGTCATTGTCTCTCTACTTCTCTTACCTTCCATGATCGATTCCATTATCCTCCTTGGTAATCTACCCTCCTTCATTCGCCTCACATGACCCACCAACGAAGCCGTTTTTTCTGCGTACAATTGGCTGAAAATAACCCACGCAGATAACACTTTCAGCATTGAAATAAACAGTTTTTGCATTTAAGTCCTTGGGCTTAGTCTCCCAATATGTTACTTTTTTTTTTTTTTTTTTTACAATTTGTTTTTACGTCGTACCAACACAGACAGGCCTTATACCGACGTTGAGATAGGAAAGGCTTACGAGTGGAAAGGAAGCGGCCGTGGCCTTAAAATACGGTACCAGCATTTGGCTGGTGTGAAAATGGGAAACCACGGAAAACCATCTTCAGGGCTGCCGACAATGGAATTCGAACCCACTATCTCCCGAATGCAAGCTCACAGCCGCGCACCCCTGACCGCACGGCCAACTCGCCCGGTGCCTAAGTAAAGACCTTCTCGCTTATTGTCTACGGAAGCATGTTCGTCATAGAATCCTATACACCGAACTAGTGGCTGCGTGGTTGGAGTCACGGTGTGTTCAATCCCCACTGTCACCTGTCCAGAATGCAAGCTGACAGCTACGTGACCCAAATCACGTAGCCAATTTGCTCAGATTACTATATTTCTAATGAAAATAAAAATGTTTTACGAAGTGTAATGCGTCTGGACATTACAGGGTTAATATTTGTGTGCCACTCTTCTAGAAGACTGTTTTAACACACACCTAAAATGACTTATCTACAAGTATTAAGACAAATTTTGTTCTCCTGAAGAAATTGTGGAATTCCTTCTATTTCATGAACGTCATTTTCCTGGTGTTCCTAAATTTACTCAACATATTCTGAGCGGCTCGGCTAGATGGAGCCTTAACATTGAACATCTATTAACTATTGTAGGCCTACATATCCTAAATGTAATTTAGGAAATATTGTTTAAAAATGATAATTAGATCATTTGATAGGGTATTTCAGGACCGTAGAGAAGTTAGCGATACGATTGTGTATTTGTTGATTCACAACTACGAAAAACACAATGGGTAAATGGGAACTTCCTCACACGTGCCAGATGGTGGACAGTTGAAACAATAAGAGCGCGCAGTTGGCGTCAACAGCCCAGTATATGGTGAAGTCAAGGTAATTCACATCCTAGCTCTTTTCGTTAGTCTTTTGCCAGTTTATTTGGGTCGGCACCTGATGCGGATTTGACCCAAATTTTTCGGCCGGATGACCTTCCTTAAACCACACCTAGAGTTGCGGAGGATGAATGTATTAACTACTGCGTGTTTCTGTGTTAATTGGCAGCGTGATGTATAAGAAGAAAATATATTAAGATGAACACAAACACTCACTCCCCGAGCCAGAGGAATTAACCATATGCACTTAAAATCCCAGGTCCAGCCGGGAATCGAGCACGGGTCCCTCAGAACCAAATACTAGTGCACTCACCATTCAGGCATATGAACCACGTGGTAATATGGTACCAGTCGTGAAAGACAGTTCGATATTTTGACGAAATACGTCTAACACTGTCGTAGGGCTAGGAAAGAGAAACAAGATTGGTAGAAATTCCTTTGGATATTTTGCAGCACCTGAAGATGAGTCAAGAGAATCAAATTTTGAATCAGAAGGGGTTTAACAAACAAACCCCACGGTACAACAGCCTTGACTGGCCTTGGCCTACCAAGAGGCCGCTGATCATCCGGAGGACATGCAGATTATGAGGTGACGCATGGTCAATGCGACGAATCCTCCCGGCCGTTCTTCTTGGTTTCTAGACCGGGGTCATCATCTCACCGTCAGATAGCTCCTCGATTGTAATCACGTAGGCTGAGTGGACCTCGAACCAGTCCTCAGGTCAAGGTAAAAATCCCTGACCTGGCGGGAAATCGAACCAGGGGCCTCCAAGGGAGAAGCAGGCATGCTACCTCTAGACCGCGGGTCCGGCGAGAGGTTTATACAATCGCAAATTCTAATAATTTTACTGGTTCTATATCCCACTAACTACTTATACGATGTTCGGTCACAGTGAAGTGCCAGAATTTTGTTCCTTTATGTGCCATAAATCTACCAGCGCAAGGCTGGCGTAGTTTTGCACCTTCAAACAGCACCAGACTGATCTAGGACTGAACCCATCCACTTTGGCTCAGAAAGTCTGCACTCTGCCGTCTCAGCTACACAACTTTGCGATCTGCCGGGGTTCGATCTTCTAACATGGAGCAGTTGAAAGCTTGCTCGAAATGATGAATAAAGTAAGAGCAAGCGTCTGTGTCGCCCAGTACCACTGGAATGTGAATAGAAATTCTGTAATCTCCCCAGTTATGGCAGTAATAGTGTTATAAAGGCAAGAAAACCATCTCCGTAACGCCTTTATGGACGCAGTGTAGCGTAATGCAGTTTAGTTTTAGACAGAAGGTGTCCGAGAGCAACAGGTGCTCTTCAATGAAAACAGGCGATGTCGCAAACAGCAGTGCTCAATGGCCCATGCTGCAATATTGATCGAGACAGCTTTGTTACCACCTCAAATGAAGTTTGGAATAGCAGCCCTAAAATAAGTTATCAGTTCTTACTCACAAATTTCCGAGCTGATTTAAATATAAAATAGTCGTAAAAGAGATTTCTCCTTGATTTTATAAAATACGACCTAATTCGACCTGTTATCAAGTAATGATATAACAAATTGAAGTTATAAAATAAGACTTGTATTCTGGATTATTTAATACAACAAATTATATCTACAGCAGTAAGCACTCTTATAATCAGACCTCGAATTCCCCGAGTTCGATTAATTAGTATAAAACTGTCCGAAAAATAAAAATGCTTTGTGTAACACGCCATCCGCATGCAGGTAGATTTTTTTTATATAGAAATAATGTAGCGGGCTTGTGGAGCAGAATAGTACATACTAAGAGAAGGAAAAACAGTCATCGTGTAGGTCGAATCTGTCAAGAGTTCGTGAAGCCCTGCACATACTTTGTGTCCATATCCTTAACTACAGCCATTTTATACACGCTTACGGATTGCACGTGAGAAATTCGCAAACTTCATCAAATATAATATTGACAGAATTCAAACCTACATTTAATCGTTGCGTCTGCAGAAACCATATGTGAAAATTTTAGCTCAAAACTTAGTCAAAGGTTCAATATTGTGCGAATATTGCTAAGGAATCCTCGTTCTCGTTTATAATGTAAGTGCTGCAGGTCAGTATTTCTCCAAAAATATTACCACATAGCGATTTGAGCAGGCGCAACGATTTGTTGGGCAAAATATCGCCGCCACAGACCCGTCAGCATCGTGCTCCACTATTACACATACCGAAATAATTTGTGGATGACACTTTGCCTAATACACTGAATACCTGTACATTAAACGGGTGTCAATTTCCTTGTTCTGCATATACACTTCGATACACACTAGAAATAACTTGCAAGAGCAATAGGCCTATTTTAATCTTCAAGTTCCTAAACGGCGACTAGCTGTGATATTTGTATATCTCAAGTCAGTCTCGTGTCGAATTGGTGACGTAAAAAGAACTGCAAGACAAAATTCCGGCACCCCAGCGTCTCCAAAACCCGTAAAAGTAAATCAATAAAATTATTTCATATGTGTTTCATACTTATACTAGCCCATCTGTTCTATCTTCCTACCATTACAATGGTTCCATATCAGTGAAGCTCGCCGTTGATAATTAGCTCATAATAATAATAATAATAATAATAATAATAATAATAATAATAATAATAATAATAATAATAATTGTACCGGAGGTACACCATACCCGCCCATTTAAATTAAGTGCCGTGGATAAGGCCATCTGCAGCAAACTTTGAAACTACTAGTACAAGAAGTTTGGACATTTCTCAACAGATGTCGCTACTATAGACTTATGTCGCGCCCTCTGGGGCGAAGATAAACTATGAAAATTAAAGATAAATTTTGTGTGTTAAGGTTTCCTAAACTGGAATGTTCATTGGTTGTTTTTGATGTTCGAAAGTTATCAATACTTCTCTCTTCCCGCCAACTTAAGGCGTTGGCCAATCAGAAATTTTGTATATTTATTCACCGATAACATTTTGATATTTGACAGAAAATTAAAATTGGAGGTGTGTCAGGGCCTTGGCCCAGAGTTTTTTGGAACCTTCCCCTCTGCTATAAAAGCAGACAAATTTCGGGCCAGGTTGTCTTAGTGATCGCTTCAGTCTAGAGTGTGTGCGTAACGGAGGTAGGGGGAAAGGCTCCCTCGTCCATCTTCGGGAGGTCCACCAGCTCAAGGTAATAGCACTTTCGGCTTAACTATGAGAGTTTTTGAAAGCTAGCTCGAGAGGAAGGTTTCAAATATTTAATGTAGCTTTATTTTCTAAAATGTGAATTTCAATCTTTAAATGTCAATTTCAACCTAATCGAAAGAACTAATTCGAACTTGGGGAATAAAGAGTGAGGTACCCTCTTGTATTCCTTCTCAATTTGATCTTGAAGTGACTATGATTTTATAACCTTTAATTTCTGTAATTTTTTCTCCATATAGCTGTATATAGGCTTAGCCACTGTAACGTCGGACCGTAAGCCCAAATAAAATTTTAAGCATTTCTGGTAAATTTCTAGGAGTGCAAGTGTTTGCCTCCTCACCATTTTGGTTTTTGGCCAGTAAGTTTAATCTTTTGTTTCTACCCAAACGCCATGTAGAATGGGTATTTGTTACCCCTGTTAAAATCGTATTTAATTTGATGTTAAAGATATCAGGCTGTTGAGCGAATAAGACAGTGAAGACTGTTTAATTTTGTTAAATGTAGGTTGTGCCTGGATAGGCCTAGAACTTGTTAATTCCGAGAATAGTCGACTAAAATGTAAATTTGTAGAGCAATGATGTTCTTCCTGGCGATGTAAAAATTAGGACATCCGTCTCCTTGACTGTTGGTTTATAGGAGCCACAGCACTCATGTTAAATGTGTAATTAGGAGCTTCAAGCTGAAGGTTGCTAAGTGGTTATTAGTTCATTGTTCTGATTTTCTAAAATTGTTACCCTAGCTTATGAGCTAAATTCTTGTACCTGAATTTGCAAAGTATCTTTTGAAAAGAAACCAAAAAGATAAGGAAGAAATATAGCTTCAATGTTAAAGTTTTAAATTAATATTCTGACTCTTCTATATCTACCCATTCATTCCCGCACCTTCTTTCACCTCTGCGTTCCACAGAATCCCCGGAATAATAATAATAATAATAATAATAATAATAATAATAATAATAATAAAGTTATTGATTTTAGGTCCGACTAACTACTTTTACGGTTTTTGGAGACGCCGAGATACCGGAAATATTTCCCGCGGGAGTTCTTTAACGTGCCCATAAATTTACCGACACGAGGCTGACGTAGGTGAGCACCTTCAAATACCACTGGAATGAGCTAGAATCGAAGCTGCCAAGTTAGGGTTAGGGTTAGAAGGCCAAAAATTAAATTCATGAATATTTCCGTTGTTATAGCGCGTACGATAGGAATTTAGATATTGGGTATAAATAGTTGATTGGAATCTAATGTAATAATAGGTAAACAAAATTTAATAAGGAAAAGAACGCATGTATCAAAACAATTTGGATTACAATAAATAATTACTCTCTCCAGTTTTAGGTGATCTGAAACTAGCGGATAGGAGTAGTGTATTGTTATATTCTAAAAAGAGGCACCGTATTATAAAATGCAGCAAAGGCTGAATGAGGCAAAAATAGGCATAACGGGAATTGGCCTTGCCATTCCGAAATACGTATATCTTTATCTCTAGGTAAAGAATATATGAGCCAAGAAAGAAAAAAAGGTTTCTTGCCAAATATCCGACGTTTAGTTACGAGGTTTTAGGGAAACCGCAGAAACCAATGGCGGCGCACAATGAAGCAAGCAAGGCATAAGCTAGGAGGTAGTTTGCCACTGCACTCTTCACTGGACCAGAAAATGCTATTGTAACAACTGACCCTGTGAGTTGCACTTGTCATAACATCCAGACGCACTAGTTGTGATCCGAATGTCATTACTCCGCACCTACATAGGTCTACCTAAAAATTCAGCATTTCCAGCATTTATGTAATTCTGCACTTTATTTCACTTTGAGACTAGTTAAAAAAACGTTTCAACCTTAAGAACTAATAGCAATACACCAACATTTTCCAGAAAAATATATACGAGTAGAGCTATGTAAAACACTAAAGGAGTAAGTGGCTGAAATATCGATCACTCTCGTTGCACTAGACGATCGCCTTTGCCTCCATAATTAGACAGCAAGTGTGAAATTCTGCACCTGTCTAACTATGATGTCTTGCAAATTCTACACGATTATATCAGCTGGTGTGCATGTCAGTTTCCATATCTGAGTCAGCAAACGGACACGCAACTTATCCTCCTCCATCTAACATTGCACACATGATTCAGTCAAAAAGACGATTCTTCACAGTTTCAATGATCTGTGGTCTGTAGACTGTTGTGGATAGTGAACGGAGAAGTGAATAATTATTACTTTGGACGGTGTAGTTTTCTTCACATCTGCGTGCAGAAAATCTGGCCTATACTTTTAGATCGAAGAGGTGTTTTTTTGTCCGTGAGATTTCCGCATTTACCCGACTCCTTCCAGCCCTTACTGCTTTTCTTTGTAGCTGGCTTGAAGTAAATTCCGAGAAACAAATATGAACGAATGAGCGATGTTACATTCGCTGTAAAATTAGTAAAATTAGCATCCCATGATATTTGCTGTGAATGGAGAAAATAAACAGAGGTAGGCTATTCCAATGAAATATGAGTAAAGAATCGACCTTGTAGAGAGGAGTGCGAGTATTACCCTCCCCTTCCACTCGTATTATCGGGGGAGGTACATTTCTTGTCGGTCATGTTGCTAGAAACATGCAAGAGGGGAAAGTAGGTTGAAACTGCTCAAGATGAGGCCGTCAAGACATTACATTATAAACCTAAATCGCCGTTCCTATATATGGGCTACACTTTTTCCTGGCAAATGTGCATAATGTACAGGTTGCCGATGTTTAGCATACATTACAGTATTCTTTATGGCACGCCTCGGTAGCGTGACGGTTAGCAGTATTAGATGCCATCCTCGGTGGCCCAGGTTCGATTCCCGGTACTGCCAGAGATTTAAGAATGGTATATGATTAAAACAGTACATGCAGTTCACCCCAGTTAGGGGTTGGCATGAAAAGAGCTGCACCACCTCGGGGCGAGGGCACGAGCTTGTTGGTATTCTCTATGAAGACAACTCCAGAGGTAATCCGCCTGCCCAGACTACCTCCTTGGATATTTATTCGTTTATTTATCAAATGATATTACAAAAATTACTAACATACAATATAAGGAAGAAAACAAAAAAGTTACATCGTAGAGCCGCTGAAGTAACACTCAAGAGATCTATACAATTTCCAGTGTAGGAATGTGTCAGGTTAACACAGTAAAAATCTTCAGACCTTCTCAATCGTGAAACTGCCAGCGTTTCGCTCCAGTGTGACGAATATTTGTAACATTTGTAATCGATGGGATTAAATTACAGTTTCCTTCTGTGAACTTAATTTTTAATGACTGGTTGTATGCCTGGGAAATAAGCATTTGCATGTTGGACCGAGGATTTTCCCTCCACCTGTACAACAAGTCAGAACAAGTTCGATTTGTTCTGTCGACTACGTTCTGCGAAGGCAGATTCAGAGTGTCATGTTTAACACTGTCTGTAAGAAAAGTATGCAGCTGCGGTGGAGAGCTGTTGCTTCCAGGCCAGATGGTTATGGAAGTTAGCGTCCCTCAGGTCCTCATTGGAGGTTGTCTAGAACAGAGTCTGTTTACTTCAGTGCCTGCAGTATCCTTACGGTTAAACAGATTAGAGTTGGCAATTATTTTCTTGTACTCAAGAACTGGATTCCTTAGCAGGCGAGGTGGAGGAATATGTCTCACGGCAGGCAGCCAGAAAGTTGGAGTGTATTTCGCTGTGCCTATAGTGATGGACATAGTTCGATTTAGTCTGATCTCCATTAGTTGTGGGTGGTATTTGACCAAACAGGGAAGGGACAATTCGCGTTCGCCTCAGTGACATACATCAATGTTCCACCTGTGGGTGGGGGCGGTAGAATAACATGGTATCCCTTGACTGTCGTAAAAAGCGACTAGAAGAGGCCCCGACCCTCAACTTGGGAGTGTGGGTTAAAGACCATAGTGCCCTTAATTGATTCCTAGCATTGCTTCCATTTGTGTGAGGCTCCTCACTTTATCCTATCCGACTTTCCTTGGTCAACTCTCGTTCTTCTCCGACCCCGACGGTATTAGAGCATTCGAGGCCTAGGGAGTATCATTTTCCCGCCCTTCGTGGCCCTTCCATTTTCTCCCTGATTAGCGTTATATGGAGGATGGTTGCCTTGTTGTACTTCCTCTTAAAACAATCATACCTTAAGGGCCATTTCATACGGTGTGGCCAATATGCTACGTGGCTGATGTGTGTATCCAATGTGGCCAGCGCAGTCTTCACTCATCTGGAAGGCACAGGATAGAATAGATGTTGAGGAAATTGTCGTATTATGGGGATATGCACCGAAAAAAAGAACAGATGCGAAAAAGATTTACATACATCTTGTGTTGAGAAGAAGGACGGCGTATTTTTCAGACATTTCCCTGATTTACTAAGAGACTAAGGGATTTTTTTTTAAATATTTAAGGGTGAGCACAGCATCCTTTAATGAACTTATGAATATGCTTCGCGACATACCAAGGAGGATACTAGAATGAATACTATTCCACATGAGGAAATAGCAGTAATCACTTTGAGGTATGGATGGTAAGTTATGAAATAGTCCCCAGACTAGTAATATTAATATATTACTGTTTGTTAACGCAGCTGATTCCCTATCTAATAATATAGCTTACTGAAATCGTTTTACTACAAATGAAATTCAGGATGAAATAATACAATGGTGGTCAGTGCTGAATTTTGGAAATTTTTGCATGGTTGTAAACCGTCTTTCATCTGTAAACAATGGAATTATATTACTGTTGGCAGAATAATACGAAGAGGCTGCGAAAATACTGCACTGGTTGGTATGCAGTAGCACTATTCTAGAAAATTACTGCCGGTGTGAACTCGACAAACTAGTGTAAACACTGGCCACAAGTAGGCGACTCAGAGGCATAATGGCGACGTAC
Organism: Anabrus simplex; assembly: GCF_040414725.1. NCBI lineage: Eukaryota > Metazoa > Arthropoda > Insecta > Orthoptera > Tettigoniidae > Anabrus > Anabrus simplex. The sequence goes on from NC_090269.1 coordinate 240,844,531, forward strand.
TGGCTACTTGGATAGTTTGGCCACATGGCTGAGACAATGCAACTCTTTGAATATCAATATTATTGTTATTATTTAATGTATTATTATTATTATCATTATCATTATCATTATCGGTCACATAGCTGTGAACTTTCATCCGGAAGATTGTGGGTTCGAACCCCACTGTCGGTAGCTCTTAAGACAGCTTTCCACGGTTTCCCATTTTCACACCAGGAAAATGCTGGCTGGGGCTGTACTTTAAGGCCACGGCTGCTTTCTTCCCACTCCTAACCCTTTCCTATCCCATCGTCATCATGAGATCTGTGTATCGGCGTGGCGCAAAGCAAATAACAAAACAAAAAAATAATTACATTACTGCTAAGTGCAGCGTGCTTGCCTAGCATCCAAGTGGCCTGAGTACCCATTTAGAACTCTGGATCTATGAATTATAAGGTGACGCTAGTTTCAGTCACACGTTTCTTAACAACACACATTTCTACTGCGCTGCGAATTTCTAAAACACGAACCCACTAGCGGCGGAACCCTTTGGTTGTTATCTGCTTCGATATGAAACCACTGGTTTATTCATTTCCACAAGAATCATACGTATGAGTTCTGGAGAATAGGACAAGGAGACTTCATTTTATGGTCTGAAAATATCAGACATTTTAAAAAATATTTCTCTATTTTTGAGTTGTAATTACATAAAATATGATTTAACATTTGACGAACGATTTCGATTTTCCATCCGTTTAACAGCGCACTGTCGTAGGAATATGAAAAGGCTAAACACTGGGCATTTAGCAGCCATGACCTTAATTACGTGAGAAAACTGGAAACCACGGAGAACCATATTTAAGACTGCCGGTACGATGGTGGGATTGAAACCGCGGCCAACTTGGCTTCTCACCTACGAAAAACCATTTTCAAATGCTGCCCGTGGTAGGGTTCGAACCTATCATATATATATACACACGACGAGTACTGGGTAGTCAGCCCACTCTGTAAGAGAAATTTAACAAATTTTCCGGAAACCGCCTGGTCTTGTCCAAAAAAAAAAAAAAAAAAAAATCTATCTACAGTGTTTTTCATAACTCTTCATTTCCCGTACATTCCAACATGTTACAGAATGCAAATCCATCATTTACTATAAATTACTCGATAACGGCAAAGTCTGCCGGTATACGTGTTCCTCTCTGTTAAATAACCCGGCCACCGTGTCTGTAAGAAGAGGGCTGCAGAATGAGAGCGACCTTAAAACGATTTCCGTTTGTCTGATTGTGCCGCATTTATAATGCCCAATACAATGGAACATTATGGCGTCAGGCCTATGATGGTCTCTCAGAGCTTTTGCAATTGAAATGACTAAGGACTAATTGAAGTTCTGCTTCATAAATATTTGTTTGCTTGGTGTGCAGCGAGTGAACTGGTCTCTCAGTCACAAGAAACTCAGGAAAAATTCATAATTATATGCTTATACAGCGTTGTGAAAGTCAAGTTATTCCCGATTTGACAAGACTTATTAGTAATGAAATCACTGGGCCATAAAGTTCAAATGGTAGCTCTGAAGTCTTAAGGATTATTATTATTATTATTATTATTATTATTATTATTATTATTATTATTATTATTATTATTATTATTATTATTATTTATGAAGGTAAATAAGTATGGGTTTTTATTTTTGACTGACTGTGAATTACTCCTTGAATTCATTCCAATACCGTACATGAGCTGAGCTACGAAGCTGCCAATAGTACTGAGTACTTCAGAGGGGAAATTCGTAACGACAACGGTTTGACAAATCTCTTAAACGACCAAATCTAAAATTTCAGCAAGAGCATATTGGCTGCGTACTTTGAGTGACATGGTTGTTAACATCCATTCAGGAGATGGTGAATGCGAACCGCACCATCGGCAACCCTTAAGATGGTTTTCCGAGGTTTCCCATTTCCACATCAGGCAAATGCTGGGACTGTATTTTAATTAAGGCCACGATTGCTTTCTTCCCTGCCCTAACCCTCTCCTATCGTGTCTTTTCCTATCGTTACGACGGTCAACCATCACCAATAAAGATATAAATTATATATATTTTAAAAGAACTACGGAAGTCTACGAAATGCAGAAATCAATACCTATTATTTCAACATCTGTAATGAATGTTTGAAAATGATTTTTAATTGCAGATCGAGGTGTGGTTCGAGTTGACTCGAGTTGGATACGCAAGGATGAAGAATGCATCTATCTCTCTCACTCCACGTGAGCAGCAGAAGAAATGCGTGCCAGCCATACAAGAAGTCGATGCAGTTGATGAGCGTACTTCAGCTGCAGAACGATTATTGTTCTCACCAGATGTTCCACTTCACTGACGAGTTCGGCACGAAGGATCGTGGATTCTCAATTAATTTCATTGTTTTGGCAATATTCTAGAACTTCGACTTCATTCTTTTACATCAAATCAAATGCGGTGGCGTAAGTAGGGTGGGGCAGCGAGGATGTGTGTCCTGGATGCCACTTCCGGTTATACATGATGTTTCATTTGTATGGTATCACATTCAATGCAGCAAAGGCTAATGACATCTCTCAAAGCAATAATTAAGACACAGGCAGACTTCTTTGTTGCATTGTTACGTGAACAAAGAGGCTTGTAGATTAGAGGGACTAGAAGAAACTAACTTTGATGAAAAATAATTTATCACTTTGTATGCATCAGTTTGTATTCGTATGTTTAAATGAGATCTTAAGTGTATTAAGTGCTGCGCGTTGTTTACATTACTTTACAGAATTCTAGATTTAAATTCTTAGGTATACTGTATCTTAAATAATTCGAGGAAGGATGCGAAGGTGCTTCCCTGGGCATTATTTTACTTAGTTATGCAAATAATAATAATAATAATAATAATAATAGCCTATGGACTCCGGAAAGGTCTGGTGCAGGTCTTTTTCTAGTAGGCGACCTGCATGTCTGTGAGGACAAGGCCTTACCTAAGATGATTTCTAAGTTTGAAGCTATCACAAACACCCCATCCCTGATCCAGACGAATTAACCAATTAAGGTTAAAATCCCCGACCCCTCCGGGAACCGAACCCGAGACCCTTTGAACCCAAGACCAGCATGCTAACCATTTAGTCATGGAGCTAACGTTATGCCACTGATCAAATGTTATATAATTTTACTATTAAATTGGACAGCAATAGAATATTGAACTAGGGAGAATGGAGTGAGCATTAAATAGCACAACCAAAGCGTAGCCTAGAAATTTACAATGCACCGGCAAGCTGTACAGCTAAACTTTTACCTACATCTCTCTAGTTTACTATGTCCCGTGTTTCAAATAATTTTCTCCGAGTACTCCTGTTTTCCCTGTCAACTTTCATTCCAGCAACATTCTCCAATATCATTTCATTTCATCTGTCAGTCAATCATTGCCCTAAAGGAGTGCGACAGGCTTCGGCAGCCGGCACAATTCCTGTCCTCGCCGCTAGATGGGGCTTCGTTCTATTCTGACGCGGTCGAATGACTGGAAACAGCCTGTGGATTTTCATTTTTCAGTTGTCCTCTGCTAAGCACACAATATACACAAACACAGCCCTAAATATTTTCACCATAGAACACAGAGTCCCACTATAGGTAATAGGGAATACTGTGCACAATACCAATAAAGTATGCAAAATTACGTTCTCTTTTTCCGCTTCCTTGCGCCGACAGTCATCATAATAGCACATCAGCCGGTCGAGTCATAATTATCACAAACTACTGTAGTTCCCTCGGTGGATCAGTGTTATGTCTGCCGGTTACATCGCGCATTCGTATCTACGAAATGTCACTGTAAAATTTGTCACAAATGGAACAAAATGATTGCTTTTACACAGTTGAAGTCTAAAATCTGCGGTAAATTAAGAAATATTTTATTTTTGGGGAATATTATGCATACCTACTTTGATACTTTACAAGTACTTTTGGTGCTACGCTCACACTAACACACGTATGTCTTTTGTTTGTCTTACACTTTCAACAATTTAGTGTGTGATATCTGTGTTCGCTGAAATCCTTTGCTTTCGTTGCATTGCTTCAGTTGCCAATGACATCTCCTGAATTGTATCGCGATATGCAAGATTTAATAAGCGACATAAAGCTATGGCCAATGTACATAAGTAGAATTCTGTGGACTAGTGATTTATTGGTCCCGGGATCATGCTATTTTTCTTTCAACAAAAATAATTTTTGTGGTACTTACGATATTTCTCTGTAATGTGCAGCACCAAGTTCTTGAATGCGTCCTTAGTTTTTCCGCAGAATTCCAGACACATCACTATAACATGGTCATTTGCCTCATTGAAGAACTAAATAACATCGTGAATGCTGTTGACCTCCATTTTGCTGTTTGAACTGGCCGCTCTAGTCATATTGACAAAGATAATGAAAATACACAGACATAACACTCCCATTCCTCGGTGCTAGCCCTGGACCTCAAGAAAGTAACAAAAGACGGCACCAGCAGCGGAATAAGACATAAAGGAGTCCTGTCTACAGGCCTTAAGTATGTATTCATTTATCTCTAATAACGACAGTATTTCTTAATTTGCCGCAGATTTTTCACTTCATTTAAGTGAAATCAATTATTATGTTCCATTTGTGACAAATTTTACAGTGACATTTTGTAGATAGGAATGCGCGACGTAACCGTGTCTGCCTTCTAATCATAACATCGCGGGTGCAAACCCAGTAGGGGTAGGTGGCGTTTCGAAACAATACATTCAGCACTGCATGCCATACCATGTCGGCATGTAAAAGGTCTGTGATGACATTTGGAGTTTACCCGATAAAATTAATTACAGTCTTAGGAATAGATCACTAAATATAATTCAGATTACTCTACCACCTGGTAAAAATTGAAATGTACAAATTGGTATGCAAGCAGCCTATTGTACATGGTATCAAATCAAAATGTCTAACACTGAGGCCATACGTTTATCATCATAATCAACCGCAATAACACCTATTTTCTTGACAATTTATATTTCTTGTACAGTCACATTTAAACGATATTTTAAAATATCTTACGATATTTCTCTGTAACGTGCAGCACCAAGTTCTTGAATGCGTCCTTAGTTTTTCCGTTTTCTCACACAACATTGTTTCCACGCCTGGTTTCCGAGCAATGTCATATGCTGCCGCTATATCTCGTTAATCACCGTGAAGGTGTCATGTTCAGCTCTGTGTGAGACCATGATAATTCAATATGCTGCTATATCAGACAATAATAACCAGTATCGACCAGCGAGCGCTTCATTTTATCCTCCAGAGGAGATTTCATTATATTCAATGTTGTTTGGCGAGATTGGAAAGTCTTTCCCTCGAACTCTGGGGATTCGCCTCACCATCGAATGCCGGTACATCTCTACAAGTTAGGTATTTTAGGTGGTGGTGTGTTGTTTTGCCTGCCTCTTACGCGTAGGCCCTGGGTTCGATTCCCGACCAGGTCATGGATTTTTACCTGGACCTGAGGGCTGGTTCGAGGTCCACTCAGCCTACGTGATTAGAATTGAGGAGCTATCTGACGGTGAGATAGTGGCCCCGGTCTCGAAAGCCAAGAATAACGGCCGAGAGGATTCGTCGTGCTGACCACACGACACCTCGTAATCTGCAGGCCTTCGGGCTGAGCAGTGGTCGCTTGGTAAGAGAAGGCTCAAGGGCTGTAGTGCCATGGGGTTTGGTTTGGTTTAGTATGGTGTGTTGTTTTAAATCGAAAATAATGATCATCAGCCCTTGTGAACAAATTACAAGTAAACAATAACACCCATTGGAAAATACACATATTTAAAAACATTTTTAAGAGAGATTGTGAACAAAAAAAATGTAATACTGTATAAACTCATGCCTAGAAAATAAGTGTTAAAAACGTGGTTAGTTAGAGTACTCGACCTTTCCACCTTTCTTTATGGAGCTGAAAGTATACAGTCAGCATATCTGACAAAAAAAAAAAAGTACATAAACCCCTTCAAAATGTGGTGTTGAGACGAAAGCTACCAATTTCGTGATCAGAACATAGAACTGATGTGTGCATGTTACAGGAAATGCAGGTTGAGAAGAGTTTGTCCAACATTTGTGTGTACAGTTATTTCGTCACACTCTCCACAGTGGAGGAGAAATTATAAGAACCTTATGATCTTTGATCATGTTCATGGAAGAAGACCTCAAAGAAGAGCTCCATTACGATGGAGTATTACTGGCTGTGTAGACAGTTCAGCTTACACACGGAATAAAACAGCACGGAGGTCCTTCACGGAGAGCGTGATTGAGTATCGTGATCCTCAGAAATGCGGAAACGATAGGTCAGTTCAATCAAAGCATTACAGAAGTTGGAGGACATTTAATTTCTGATCATTCGTACTTCCTACATCTTATAGTACTAGCTATGATAACAGATTCACCGACTTACGAGTCCAACGGCAAATAAAGCTAACACGAACATAATGTTCAGCCGGCATGGTAACGAGTTAACCGGCAATGTTGTTGCTTTGATCATGAAAGTAACGATTCTGGAAATAAGGAATTATCATTCGAAAAATTGAGGGGAAAAAAGAAATGAAAGGGCTACCATGCCAACAGGAGTGGTGATTAATTAGTTTCTCCAATCCCATAGTTTTAGATTGTTGAATACCGCTAGTCACACAATTATATACTCAAAAAACTGATTTTGAATGAACAAGAACATTAATAATTTTAATAGATCGAAGTAGACTACAGCACATCAAAAGGAGCGCTATTTTTCTGAGTAACTGACCAATAAAGTCTTTACAAGGCGATCCCTTCTCTCCCAAGCTGTTCTTAGCTGTCCTGGAACTGGCAATATTAAAGGAGAAAAAGGTATTAGCCTCAATGGGAAAATGTGTAACAACATGAGACTCGCTAATGACATTGCATTGTTTACGAATATATTTGAAGTATTCCAGTCTTTGGTTACAGATCTTGCCTAGCAATGTCCGTCCAAAAGCAAACATATCCAACAAAAGGATAACGATACGCCACTAGAAATGGTCAGCTTGTAAATACGAAGGGAAATACAAAATCGGAAATATGTTGACGTAGTTCACAAGCTATTTAGAGGCTGTCTGCAATTATCAGATCAACCATACCTGTAAATCTGCAGAAAACAGCTGTTGATCAGTGCATATACCTGTAAACCCTGGATAATGAAGGCTTTTGTGAGTAGGGAATTCAGAATAGTCCAAAAAGATATGGAGAGGTCAGTGCTGAGTTCGACGCGGAAAGATAGGAGACATATCAGTCACACCGTTTAATGGAGTCTTGGATAGGCCAGCCACATTACAAAGGCAGTCAACCGGCCATGTTCGCAAGGATGAACGAAAATGGAACTGCAGTGGAATCCAAAAGTCCAACTGAGACCAAGACTAATACTTCTCGACTGACGGGAAAATAACTTTCGGAAGATCGCTGGAATTCACTGGCGAAGAACTGCTCAAAACCACTTCACCTGGAAAGAACTTGGGAAGAATTATTACGACTACAACAGACCACATAATTTTGATAGAATAGGCTAACGATGATTTAAGGTGTAGAGATCTAGGCAATGGAGAAGTGAGCTGGCCTACATCAGATTAAAACAAGTACTTTAGGAAGATAGCATATGAAATCAGGAGAGACCTCATTCTCAAAACAATTATCAAAGAATGCACCAATTTACTGAAGTTCTAGAAATGAGAGTTAGGTAGGATGCCCGGAAGAAATGGAGAGATAGAGCACAAGAAGTGAAAATAAGATGGTGTTGAAGTATACAAGGAGAAACTGCATTGCCGAGTGGAGAAAATAGTAGAAATTTGGGAAGAAAGAAGGGTGGTGGTGTGGTGGCGGCGGCAAAATGTGTAAAGTACCCCTCTCAACATCTGATAACTCATGGTAGTCACCTTCAAGAAAGAACTGAGCATTGCAGTAATTATTTGTACTGCGTTGTATGTTTATAACGTCCGTCCCAGTATTCTACTTACAGAACTCCTGGTGTGACAATTAGCTGTGTTTTCATCAATCTCTCCTCTTGACACATAACTATAGTTTTGCGTAAGATAGGCTTAAGACACTTCTGTATCACTTGGTGCATCTTCCTTGACAGTGGTTTTTGACAGTGAAACCGTTCCATATTACGTTTCTTAACACTTTTGAAGTGACTCAAACTTAGAGCCATGCATTTCGTCAACTAAAATGGCTCTTTAGAGCCCCCACGAAACTGGAATCGTATTGTAAACAGTATCTCTGAACATTTGATTGTATACATTCTAACAACTACCTACGCAGAAAGTTTCGATTCTCCTTTATTAATGTAATTGCTGGGGGGGGGGGGAAGAGGCATATATGTCGTACAAAGCCGACTAATTAATCAGCTCTATGCGATAAGTAAAGCCCAGCGTGGATATATAAAATATTATCCGCATCCGTTCCGCATCAGCATCCGCGGATGGTTATCCGGGGACATTGTGAATATTTAACTATTTTACACCCAAGGTACTGAAACTCACAGATCTAACATACACCAGGCATGGCACTAGACACCCTACAGTCACAAGTTTGAGGGATTTCCTCATACGACAACCACCGACGTTTTGAGCGGTTCCCATTCGAAAACGTTGTTCCTTCCACTAATTGCGGGCAGAAGCCGGTTCGGCTTAGGTCAAATACATGGACGGCTTTATGGTCTTAAAGCTCAGTATGTATCACCATACTCCAATTCCAATGTAAAGGATCACCTAACCGTAAGCAGAAGTTAGTATATCTGAGTAAAAATCAGTAAACTTCATTATTTAGAAATTATCAGCAAAATTATCCACACTGCCATACAGTTTACATCCGTCAAGACAGGGTTCTAGTGATAATGATATCCCTGAGTGTGCCGGAAGCAAGGTGCTCCTAGCATTCCAGATCAACAGTCTGTATCCAGGTCAAGGTCCCTACCGCGCTTTCTCCGCCAATCTAGGAACAGACATCCACTTCCCAGCTATAATTTAAAACTTGCATAAAATGTGACAAATCACAAATCCTCAAAATCAGGAAACTCACTACTTCGAGTAATGCAAGGAAAATGCATAGTAGTTTTTTAAAACAATTTGTTTTACGTCGCACCGACACAGTTAGGTCTTATGGTGACGATGGGATAAGAAAGTAAGCAACCGTGGCCTTATCGTACAGCCCCAGCATTTGCCTGGTGTGAAAATGGGAAATCACGGAAAACCATCTTCAGAGCTGCCGATAGTGGGGTTCGAGCATACTATCTCCCGGATGCAAGCTTACAGCTGCGCGCCCCTAAGCGCACGGCGTATAGGAGTTCGTGAATTCATATATCGTATTTCTTAGATGTGGGGCCGCCAAGATCTGTTGCAATGAGTTCTTTTTCCGGGCTGAACAGTGGTTTATGTACCATCAATAAATCTGAAATTAATTTCAATCTAAAGGAAAATTAGACGCACTGTACTAAACTGTTGGCACCGAGTAATTTACTATGATGATGCTTGTTGTTCAAAGGGGCCTAACATCTAAGGTCATCGGCCCAGGTCCCTGGTGTAATCGAGTAGGCTACTACGACCGGACTGAGCAGGGATCGAACATACCAACTTCGACTAAGGGCCGGTATTATAGAGGTTTAAACTGTTGGTTCAGTTTAAACTTCGGTTTATCTGTTAGTCGCGTATTATAAAACACGAATGGATCTCTAAGATATTTTTGAGGTGTTTGAAGAAATACTAAGCGATGATGAAGTGGTTCAAATCATTGAACGACCACAAGCACCACGAGTTTTTCTAGCAAGGGCACGTCAAATTCGCATATGGAATGAAACGGTTTTAAATAGGTTTAAGCTTACAAAACAGACTGTTATAACTCTATTTCAGCAAACTGGTGCTAGAATAAAACATACAATGACAAGGTAAGAATGTAAAAATGACTTTTGTAACTGTTTGAATATCAAAAGTGTAAATTTTAGAAAATAAATTAACTTCCTTCTATTTCAGAAATCATGCTGTAGAACCCCTCAGTCAGCTACTAATAGCATTGCGGTTTTATGTCTCCGGTAGTATGTTTATTACAATGGGAGATGTCGGAGGAATTCGTAAGGCCACTGTTTCACGGACTATATAAATATTTCTGTACTAATTGCACAAGCAATTCTATTTCCTTACAAGTACAATTAGGACAACGTTTATGGTTTTTTCCGCCATTTTACTTACAAGAAGTAAATAAAACATCATCGACAGTCATCTTTTCTCGCAAGTCACTGCTACCAAGATCGTATATTTCCTTCTTCACCTTGTACCGTTCCAGACGTCACAGTATAATTATGTTAATTTTATTATGTGTAATTAATTCAGGAATTTAACGTCATGATATTTATCTTGGTATGTAATTTTATTATAATTCATGGTTGATCATTTGCTCACTATCATTTCATTACTTTGTAACTACGACTTGTAAACGAGGGCTGAATATCCTAATATTAACTTAGATTCTTGCGACATTCGTTTAAATTTAACTTGCAGTAGATTTTCCTCTATCTTGCCACATCACTGAGGAAGAAGGAAGGACAAATTTAGACATCAAATTCTGGGAAAAGCGAGCACGTGTTCAAGTGTTGTAACGACAGCTACTGTATTTCGACCAGAATAATTCAAACTGATCACCGCCTATATTTTCAAAGGAGCGTCATGTTGCCATGGACACTGAGTGAAAGGGCTAATAGAAGAACAGTTGATATCATGGTTGGGACCCATCAACTTTAATATCTGGAGTGGGGAGAGACGTGTCAACTGATTGGACCACGTGTAGCGACCTGTAATTAGAGCCAGAAAAGGTTATAAAAGGGCGTGTTGGAGCTCTTGGCATCTTCTTCGGGATTCTTCTTGATTCTTCTATCTTGTATTTCGCTTTAGGTCTGATAACTTGTCTTATGGTTGTTGTACCATAGTGGACTAGTGTGATAGTTTATCACTTCTACATTCATTACTTCGTTACCACGACGTGGTACTTAGGAATTTCTGAATGATGGGTGTATAGCCACTCTCATCAGGAAGTACGAACAGCTCTGTATTAGACCAGTTTATACCAGTCTAAGACAATAGGTAGTATTAAACTAGATAGAAATGAAACTTCAGTGCACATTTTCAGTAAAGTTGGAAGGATTATTAATTGAGTATCCTCTCCACATAACCCAAGGAGGTTTTTCTAACTATGACTTAGGGCTCATCTCCAATATATGGGATAGAGCATAACAGGGAGTGATAGTTTCAAAGCCACCATCCAATTAGTGGTTGATGCAATTTGCAAGGCAGGAATGGTACTTAGCTGCAGATGAAGATATCTCAAAGACGACCGGTGATGTCCCAGCTACAAGGATGGAAGCTTTCCAAGGACCAGCAGAACAAGACTACATGGTGAGCAAGCGAGTTAAAAATATTGCAAGTTTTCGCGAAGTAGAGTCATTCAACTTTTTGTTAAATTCATTTCCTATTTTAAATTCAGTTCTCGTTAAACCGTCGTCATTTATATTCAATATAATAAATAGTATTTTCCTAGTTTACTTTAATCAATCTGCCTTAATTAGCCTTTTGATTTCTAATTCTCCTGCTTAATGATTAGTGCACTATCACCCCACCCCTGTGATAAGAGTCCGTCCAAGCTTGATTATAAATTTTTATCTTTAAGTCATCAACTTAAAGATTGGCGCCCTTAGCTTGCATGGTTGCATTTCTCGTTCAATTATTGCTCTTCAAGTGGGGAAGTCACAACCTCAGTTTAACTTAGGCTGGCCATTATAAGACTCAACATCGGTTTAAACTCAAGTTACAGTTTAACTCAATCTTCAGTTTAAACCTTCATTATAATACCGGCCCTAGTGTGTCATTCGGCCTGACCTTTGTAGATACAGTATGCTGTTTAATTGTTATTCAGTCATTGGCTGAAGCGGGTTCCTCAGTTATTTTCCCCCGTCTTACAGATCCTGTGGGTGCTGTTTTAAGAGAAGAGGGTCACCGGAAAATTATCAGCAGAAATTTTGATTAAGTCTACGGCCCTATGGTCTAGAGATAGCGAGCTTGTCTCTCACCCGAAGACCCCCGGTTCGATTCTCAGTCAGGTCAGAGATGTTTATCTGGATCTGAACCCTGGTTTGAGATCTACTCAGCCTATGTGAGAAATTTAGGAGCTATATGATGGCAAGACAGCAACCACGGTCTACACTACAGAGCCTAGAATAACGGCTGAGAGAATTCGTCCCACTGATCTCGCCTTACTTCATAATCTAGAGGCCTACGGGCTGAGCAGCGGTCAGTTGAAAGACCAAGGCCCGTCAGGTCTCTGGTGCCAAGAGAGTGTAATACATTTAAGGTAGTTTCGTTTCCATTTCCAGTTGAGTAAATATTTTGTTTGAATTAGGCTACCGTACGAAAAGATAAAAAGAAATCAGCGGTAGAACTTGACTGCTTAACAAGTATGAGATGTATGTGATTTACTTAAATCTGTAGCAACACTTCCACTGAACAAATTTCATTCCTTGGGTATAATAATAATAATAATAATAATAATAATAATAATAATAATAATAATAATGTGATAACCCCGTATTGGAATGCATGTTCTCAACATGACGCCCGAATGAAACCATAACCTTTGCTTCGCTGATCCTAGCGTAGTACAGATCTGAGCGCTTGGCTGTCTCAGAAATTTACCTCTATTTGCTGAATGAAAGTAGCTTTCACTACACATTTTCACCGTTTTAATTGGTCTTGTTCATGCATAAACACAAAGATCAGCATGCATGTTTCGCCATCTGTACGTCGATGCCTAAACGATATATTATTATTACTGTACCGGAGGTACACCGGCTCCGAACATTTAAACTGAGTGCCTTTTAGAAGGCCACCTGTAATGTGAACCTTGAACTGTGTCTTGGAAGAAGTTTGAACTTTAATCTTCACATTCCTCTGGTGGGAGGATGTACAGTTTTCAAAGAAAACTTTAGTTTTTAAGTTACTAACCTGGAGTGTTTGTAGATTGTTTGGGTGTTCTAAGGTTACTAGGACTTCAATCTCTTCCTTCATGAAATTATTAGCCAATCAGAAATGTTTGTGTATATATTAGGTAGCCAATCAAAACTGAGGGTTGTACAGGCCTTCGGCCTAGAGAGTTCTGGAACGTTCCCCTCTACTATAAAAGCTGGGAGCTTTTGGGCCATGCTGTCTTTTCATCGCTCCAGACTTTGAGGTATAGAGTGCATACGTAGTGAAGGCAGGGAAAAAAGCCTTGCTGCCGTCGGAAGGCCTACCAGGTCAAGGTAATTATGTGATAATTTCAGAACGCTGACTTGAGGGGAAGGTTTTAAAACTCATTCTTAATGTAAATTTCTGGAAGTTCAATATCATCTTTATGATGTACGGTACATTCTCCAGAAAGTCTTTATTCTACCTTAAGGAATAACTTTGTAATGGAGCGACTATGATATTGTAAAACTTTAAATTCTATCTCTTCTTTTGGAACTTAATATTTTTCTCCATCTAGTCACGGTGAAATCCTGACATTCACCTCCCCGCGGTAGAGAAGGGGCAACAACTGCATATAAAAATAACATTTTATATGCAGGCGGCTAACGAATGAAGGGACCGATTATCTCCCGGTATAAGGAGATCCCCTATACCAAGTGCCAACGGTCTCTTTGAGAGTGGATGAGCGGGTATGGGTAAGGGCACTCTGTTGTCCTGGGGACAAGAAATTGTTCCCAAAGGCGGAGGAACCAGTTTGGTCAAAGGCATTAGGATGCAGAAGGCAACGGGAAACCACTGCATTAAAGATCCTGAGAGATATTCCAATAAATCCACATGGCATGGCTGCAACGTCAAGATCGGAGCTGGCCGTGTGGATCGTCTACCTCCGTTTGGAGACGGCGGCTGAAAAAGAGTCACTCTCTGTAGTATAGGCTTAGCCTCTAACTTACGGCCATAGGATAGGATCTGAAGTGTTTGAAGTGTATTTCAAAAGGAGTGCAAGTGTTTCGCCTCCTAGCATTTTGTTTATGGCCGATTTCTTAAACCTTTCCTTTTTTTACCCCTAAGGCAATGTAGTATGGACACTTATTGCCCCTGTTTAATTTCTCAAGATTCATAAAGTGTGAATCAGACTGTCGAGAGGGTAAGACAAACTGTTTTGTAATGATCTAATGTAAAATCTGGATTAGAAAATTGTGCTTTGGAGATGCTAGAATGTAATAAGTTTTGGAGCACAGTCTCCTAGAGTATTAACTGAATGGAGGAAAGGTGCTCTTTTGAATAGTGTAACTTCGGAGCTACAAGCTCATTCTGTAACTTATTGTGTACCTGAACTTTTAATCATTCCAGTCATTTGAGCCGGCGAGCTCCTGAATTGTTGTTAATCAAAGTTAAAAAAATTCAAATGTTAGTGTTTTTAAATTATGCTTAGATATTTGCTCTGCCCGCCCATTAACCCCAGCACCACCGCGTTCCACGATATCCCCGTAACAATTATTATTATTATTATTATTATTATTATTATTATTATTATTATTATTATTATTATTATGCAACTGGGGGATACCTCGGTGGCAGTGCTTGCTTACAATATCACAGTACCGAAGTTAAATAAAAACATACATCATATAACAAAACATAATAAAGAATTACATGAAACTATTTTAAAACAAGAACGAAAGTATAGGACTATGAATCATTTGTGGAAAAAAATTCAGAAATTGCATGAAAGAAAATTAAAGATTCCTTAAGATTAGTTGAACATGATTATCAAACTCATAGGAATTCACAAGAAATTTACAAAATATACAATAATTAAAATATGTATGTCTATGTACAGTATGTTTACCTTTTAGTCCCTTTCTTGAAATGAAAAAATAAAATGTTACTATATTCCCCCTCAATAACAAATCTCTTGCAACCTACTTCATTCTTTACAGATAAGTATTGTAGAAGCTGCAGGCAACAGGCGGTACGCTGATAATTCATTTCTGTTGTTGCCAACCATGGTTATGAATACGAGGTTATTTTCGTAACAGTAATGTAAATCTTCCATAATCATCTGAAGACCACATGAACCAAATTAGTTTCGGTTGAAACTACTACAGTAGTACGAGGAGCTATCGAAAGATCTTTGCTTCATCATGCACAAAATGAATACAAATCTTGCACCTCTGCAAACCCAATTGCAATATTCAAAACTCTGTCAACACAGAAATACCCGTATGCATAATTCCTGCATAGTCGAACGTCTGTCTTCTGTTGAGCACTTTTTACAACGGCCACGAACACGGAATACGCACACTGCGACAGTTGAAGTGTCTTCACGTAAACGTTTGCAGGACTCAACAGGTTGTATGGCCAACCTCTATCACTACAACTACTACTAAATCATTTTCATTCCTCACTTTCAAGGGGAGGCGGGCCACTTAGACGGCGACGCAGTCCGTCGGGCCGGGAGACTATAATGGTTGTCATGGAGCTGTGTGAAGAAAGTTTGTGACCGTGGCCTGTACTACGAACTGTCCCGACATTCGCCTTAGTGGAGGAGGATGGAAAGCCATTCTCAGGACAGCCGACGATGAGGACCCGTTCCCTCTCCGTTTCCGGAATGTAGAGGTGTAGAGCATCGGTAGATGTGTAGCCACCCGTCCTCTGCTCGGTCGGTCGGAATGCAGAGCTGTCGGATCACGGACTAATGGTGGTCGCTTGTAGGCCGAAGCTTATTCTGCAACCGTCGACCCTGTATCAACCATGGCTTCCGCACGGAAAGGCAGCCAAAAGTTAACTCTACTGTAGAAAGCGCTGCCGCGGAGATGGTCTGGGGAATTGCTTGCTTTGTTCTCGGATACCGAGGATGGAGTGCGCAATCAGGCAGCACAGCGAGCACGGTTAGCGGTAAGAGTATGGAATGAATATTTAGTTTACGAGTGGAGTTCGTGTTGAGCGCCGCTTATTAATGTCGTACTCCAACACTTGTTGAACGTTATTGTCCCTCGCCATTAGTTTCTGTAACCGAACCCAATTTGGTCACAGTATTGAAAAACACATTGCAGTGACATTCAAACGATTGTGGTAGATCTACATTGGTGCCGATTAATGACGACGGACGTTATTTGTGTTAGCTATCAGTATGGTTGAGGAAAGCAACGGGAAACTACCTCATTACTCATTTCCCTTGTATGCCTCTTCATTGACGCTTAGGCTATCTATGACAGCTGTTGGCCGAACTGTGGAGGATCAAACCAGCCTTCGGGCTGAATACCCAACATACAAATCAGTATGGTGACATTATTGGACAACAGATATTTCCAGGTGAGACATTTCTCCTAAAGAAGAAATTATATGACAGAACCGTTCGCAAATTTCTACGTCGTTTCAGAGGCACTGCAATGCCTTGGAGACAAAACATAACCAAGTTATTCAAGAAATGGTGATAAACACGGTCTGTTCAAAATAAAACGAGATCAAGAGAAGAGGGTATTAGCAGAGGTGAAGCTTGCAGATATTCAAGCAAAAACGGATATCAGCCCTAGAAAATCTTCACGTCGATTGGCACACAAAGATGATTATGGAGACTAAAAATTCTACTTTCTATCCTTACAAACTGTCAGCGATTCATCAGTTAACACCACGGAATCCAGCTGCCCGAGTAAATTTCTATCGGTGGATAGATGATACTTTCGATCCTTCTCCTTTGATTATTCAAAACTGACGAACTTTCATTTAAGTGGGTATGCGAATTCTCAGAATTCAACGTATTAGGATACTGACAATCCCCATGTAGTGCATGAAATTTCTCTTCACGATCAGAAAGTATGTGGATGGTGAGACATTACTGCACGCAGAATAATTGACCCTGTTTTCTTTTACAATACATTTAACCCTGATGGTTGTGTACGGCAATGTTGATTCAGGAAGGAAAACAGTATTGCCCAGGTGCACCATTCTCGGTAAATATCAGGCGTTACGAAACCGAGGTAAACCTCTTATGGTATTGTCATTAACCTGTTGCAACATTGCTAATCACTGGTTTCCTGACGCTCGTGTTCTTTTTCGCTATTATTCCCCTTGGAAGTAAATCAAAGCAGTATTCAGAAGGCAGTGATGAGTATGACAGCCACTTTTCCCTAATTTATTTAGAAGGCAGTGATATTTTCGACAGTCACGTGTGCCTAATTTATCCACTTTTCAGTTGATCACGCTTTGCCTGGAATTGTGAGCTGTCTTTATTTCTAGGACTAATATTATTTGAATTATTTTACACATAAAGTTTTATTAATATTTTTCTCCATGTCGGCATCATTGTAGTCATTTTTGTCATCTTCTATTACAGCCCTTTATTTCTAAGATGAATTTTGTTTCGGTGGGTTAGTTTACGTTAGGTTATCGGTATCAACCGATATGGAAAAAGAAAAGTGAACGAGAACGTCAAATTTTAGTTCAATTGAAACTGAAATAATCACTGACCTTGGCGAAACAGGATTATTTCTATGAGTTGAGAACTTGAGTTGGTCACCTATTAATTGTACGAAGGACGCCACAGTCTCTCTCTCTCTCTCTCTCTCTCTCTCTCTCTGTTCATCATCCTCCAGATATTGTAGATAAACGATATGCGGTACCAAATCCATTTTAACGATAACATCACGGCACTTTGGATGCACGCAAATGTGAGGTTACATCTCTTACTTATGACCAGTAAACTTTTAAATCAGATCACGACATTTTTGGTGCACGTAATATACAACTTACTCGTGAGGTTATGTAGCGTACGTAGGCCATAAAGCCTCTTAGCTGCTTAACCGCTCGCTTACGACCGGCTAACTAAGGGGGCACATACAGCTCAAACCTATCTAAAATAGGCAACATTCAATTTCAATTTTTACAGCTTCCACAGGGCCTTCTTAGCTAAACTTCTGCATGCATGACTAAAATGTCCTTCTAAACCTACATATTTATCAATATTTAGAAAATTAAAATTTTTCAAGATGTTTTTGGGCATTTCAAATTTTGCAAGTTTTTTTTTTCACACAAGAGTAGCGTTTCCCTCGTATCATCCACAATTTTGGACTGATTCCCAAATAATTGAGGAACAAATTGAAGTAAGTTTTTAAAACATTTTATATTTAAGGAATATTTTTAAAACAATACTATAATTCATTTTTAGGTAATTTTATTTCAAAAAATATTTTTTAAAAAGATCTGGCCATGATTTTACTACGAAATTAATTCACTTTTTAGAACACTAGAAAGATATAAAGTACAAATTTTCATGCTCATATCTTGAAAACTGTTCATGTTACAAGGGAAACAGTTTTGAAAAACTCAAGTGTGGGTAAATGAGCATTAAAGTTACAACTGAAATGAATGAACTCTAACATCCCTGGTGCATACACGATTCCCTCTTGTTTCTCTGGGATGCTTTTTTCCATCCTTAGTCTTCTCCTTACTTTCCTTGCCTCCTCTGTCGATTGTTGAGCTCTTAAGGCTGTAAGTGACTCGTTGAGCATTCATATGGCTGAAAGCCTAGAGGCAGTACTCTCCAGAAACCAGTTGTAGTTCTTCAAGAACTTTCAATCTACTCTGCATACCATCATTGAAAGTTATAGCAGCAGCATTTACTGCTATACCTACCACTTTATGCCCTGCAAAGCCATTTTGGGCAAATTCTCCAAATTTTGGAGTTTAGGGATTCATTATTGTTCTGGGTGTGGCCTTCTACACACACCTTCAGGAGATCTGTTTTAACTAAATCTTTAAACGCAGGTTTGACAACCTCCATTATAGAAAGGGATATGTTATTTTTGTATTTTCAAGCCTGAACTTGCCCTTCCACTATGGCATTTCGGTAAGAGCACCAAGAATTAGGTCCCTTTGGGCAGAAATAATTGTATGGTTTGCCTTCTGAGGATGCTTTGTGGTACCATACAGGCCAAATAAGCTTCCTCATCTCATCTACAGAATTTCAGTTTTCCCTGATAGCATTCCTGTAGTAAACGGGAAGATTTCCTCTTTCCCATGTTTCACTTTAAAACACAACTTGCTAGACAATAGATTTACATAATAAAAACAGAAGTCACATATGCATATCTATAAACAGCTGATATTTTGTAGGCATAGTAACAAACAATAAAAAAAGGAAGTAGATGTCGCTACCAGTGCCACGGAAGTGTGAGAAAGTGAGCAAGTCATATGACAGTCCCCGCGGCAAATTTGAATTTGCCTGTAGTAATAACTTGGAAACAAGGCATGAACGCGTTCCGATCTATGTGACAGCAGAATGGAGCGTGGTGCCTGCAGGGATTTAAATTACGTTTTAGGCCATAACTCAAGAACTATTGCAAATATTAATGTAATTCTTTCATGGAATTACACAGAAGAGTATAATCTAAAATCACATAACAAAATAGAAAAATCAACTTTTTTGACCACTTAAGCTGTATGTGCCCCCTTAACAGCGGTAAAACTGTCACAAATTTCAAAACCGGGTTTATGCAACAGAAATTCAACTTAACCACGGTAAGCTATCCATTTTACCACGGTAGTCGTAACCGAGGTCAAAGCACCCGGGCATATGCCCCTACAGCAGGCAACTGCCCATACAGCTACTTGCCAGCAAGGCATACATATGTTATCAGCCGGTGATATTCAGTAGTGTGGCCAACAGGTTTTCATACATATATATACAGGACTTCGTATTCCACCATGCTCGGAAGACGTGACATGGTTGCCATGATTTATGATCCGTAAATCGAACAATGTGAACATTGGTGTGAACATCAATACACAATTATAAATATTGGTCAACTTCGATCTTATCCCCGATGTAACGGTGGATAGGCGCAGTCGGGCCGATATAGTGTGGTCTATGCTTTCCTTAACGTTAAAATCTCCATTTAATTAGTAGTTTATTTCTACTTTGTATCTGCAATGACCTGAAGGATCTAGTCAAAACCCCCAGCACTCAGCCTTGCGAACTTCAAAGTAAGTTCTTACAACGGGGCTTAAGAAACTGGAAACTTGAGACTTTCACCGAGTTCTTTATCTGGTTATCGGATAAACCTTCGTGCGCTATTTTCTTTAGTTTTCGTTTTCATGAAAAATAAGCCATTGTCACGACATCGAGTGCACTTACCTAACGTAATATTGTCAGGGTTATTGAATGGCAAGCAAGAGGTTTATGGCGTTTCCACTTGACCGTGGGTGCGCCTCGAAACGTCCTGATAATAATGGCGTATGGCTTTTAGTGCTTGGAGTGTCCAAGGACAAGTTCGGCCCGCCAGATGTAGGTCTTTTGATTTGACGTCCGTAGGCGACCTGCGCGTCGTGATGAGGATGAAATGATGATGTTTTCACATCCAGTCCCCGTGCCAGTGGAATTAACCAACTACGGTTAAAATTCCCGACCCTGCCGGAAATGGAACCCGAGACCTCTGTGACCAAAGGCCAGCACGCTAACAATTAAGCCATGGAGCCGGACTCGAAACTTCCTCAAGCACTGTGATGCAAAGACTCTCAAACATTTGGTTCTAACTGGAATAAGGAATTTGGAAAATAATAGTAATAATAATAATAATAATAATAATAATAATAATAATAATAAATCTATGTACATTTTCAACATGGTAGTATGCTAGACGAGCCAGCCCCGTGGTGTAGGGGTAGCGTGCCTGCCTCTTACCCGGAGGCCCCGGGTTCGATTCCCGGCCAGGTCAGGGATTTTTACCTGGACCTGAGGGCTGGTTCGAGGTCCACTCAGCCTACGTGATTAGAATTGAGGAGCTATCTGACGGTGAGATGGCGGCCCCGGTCTAGAAAGCCAAGAATAACGGCCGAGAGGATTCGTCGTGCTGACCACACGACACCTCGTAATCTGCAGGCCTTCGGGCTGAGCAACGGTCGCTTGGTAGGCCAAGGCCCTTCAAGGGCTGTGGTGCCATGGGGTTTGGTTTAGTATGCTAGACGAAATTTGATAAAGGTGTAGCAAAGTTAATGCAGTGAGCTCGCAGTTGGGATCAACAATATTTTGTAAGAAAGAAGTAAGCTCCCGGACGAAATTATATTTACATCGGGCTGTTTCCAGAAGAATTAAATGTACGGACTTGAAAGCCGAGTGTACTCAGGATATCTTATTCGTAACTTTGATGTAATTAATATGAAAGTAGCGAGGAGGAGGGTACTCGATATGAGGAAAAAATGAAATGGCGTATGGTTTTTAGTGCCGGGAGTGTCCGAGGACAAGTTCGGCTCGCCAGATGCAGGTCCTTTGATTTGACGCCCGCAGGCGACCTGAGCGTCGTGATGAGGATGGAATGATGAAGGCGACACATACACCCAGCCCCCATGTCAGCGAAATTAACCAATTATGTTTAAAATTCCCGACCCTGCCGTGAATCGAACCCGGAGCCATGAAGCCGGACTCGATATGAGGAAATGCAGGCTGTTAGAAATGAACTCTAAAGATGAAGCTGTACATTTGTCGGCTTAAGTGGTGGGGTCATTATGAGGCAAACACACACTTCATTGAGAGGAGCGAAGGAAGTTAGACTCGGTTGTTATTTAATTATAATAGGTGGAACTAAACAAAACTAGTTGGCAGTACAGGATTGTGGAGGCGCATAGTTAATTTACGCAAGTTTTGTAGACTAAACGCTGAAAGGTTTCGTTGTCTATAATGAAGATGCATGAATGTGCTAGAGATTTTAAAAGACTGGGCTGTCTGAATTTTGTCTTTAACGTGACTAAGTGAAGGCGAGTGGTAATTATTTTATTGGGAGATTCACCTTTTCTAGGCAGTAATAATTTAACCGTCTCGATGGATCAGTGGTAGTGTGTCCAACTAACGATCCCAAGTTCTTGGGTTCGATTATGACTGAGGTAGTCATTTCCGAAGGACGGTCGAAACTCTTGCCTTTGTTGTCGGTATGTTAAAGACCACTGTTGGCGCACTCACTGCTACACAACAATATCAAATTAAGTAACCTCCCTGTAGAATTCAACTTTTAATTCCTAGACAGCAGATAATTGGAATGTCGAAACTGATAAGCAGGCAGCCTAGATGACATTTCAGAATGTCTGCAGCTGAGGTCATAGGATTATTATTAATGAAGGAAATACACTTTTTAGAATTTGTTTTACGTCGCACCGACACAGATAGGTCTTATGGCGACGATGGGATAGGAAAGGTCTAGGAGTGGGAAGGAAACGGCCGTGGCCTTAATTAAGGTAAGCCTTAATTTGCCTGGTGTGAAAATAGGAAACCACGGAAAACTATCTTCAGGGCTGCGGACAGTGGGGCTCGAACCCACTATCTCCCGAATACTGGATACTGGCCGCACTTAAGCGACTGCAGGAAGGAAATATTAGATTAGGAAATGAAGTCTTAAAGGAAGTAGATGAATATTGATACTTGGGTTGCAGAATACTTATGGCAGAAGTAAAGAGGATGTAAAATTCAGACGAGCACGAGTAAGGAAGTAAATTTGCTCACTTCGAACACTGATATCAAATTTAGAAATGTGTTTTTGAATACTTTCGTCTGGGGCATGGCACTGAATGGAAACATGGACGATAACTGACTCAGAAAGAAAGAAAATAGAAGATGTTAAAGGCGGTGTTACCGAAGGATGATGTAGGTAATACGGGTAGATTGAATCAGGAATGAAGAGATGCAGAATCGAATTGCTGAGAGGAAATTGATTTGGCAAAATTTGACCAGAAGAAGCGAGATAATGAAAGGACACATCTTAAGACATCCAAGACGTGTCCAGTTTGCTTTTGAGGGAAGAATAGGCGATGAGGTAGCCTCCGTGGCTCAGACGGCAGCGCGTCGGCCTCTCACCGCTGGATACCGTGGTTCAAATCCCGGTCACTCCATGTGAGTTTTGTGCAGGACAAAGCGGAGGCGGGACAGGTTTTTCTCCGGGTACTCCTGTTTTCCCTGTCATCTTTCATTCCAGCAACATAGCATTTATCACTCATTAATAAATCACCTTGGGAGTGGCGACCCCATTGTAATAACAGCCTATATACCTTTCATTCATTACATCCCTGACCCGGTCAATGGCTGGAAAACGGGTTGTAGGTTTTCATATAGGTGATAAGAAGCCGGCCCCGCCTACGTGATTACAATTGAGGAGCTATCTGACGGTGAGATAGCGGCCCCGGTCTAGAAAGCCAAGAATAACGGCCCTGAGGATTCGTCCTGACCACATGCCACCTCGTAATCTGCAGGCCTTTGGGCTGAACAGTGGCTCGCTTGGTAGGCCATGGATCTTCTGGACTGTTGCGCATTGAGGTTTGGTTTATAGGCGATTAGAACGGCAGGGGTATACCAAGGTATGGATATGACAATTTAGAGTAGATGTAAGTAGTTTTTTTTTTAATGCTGTTTGTTCGGGGCGTCGACCCATATGGATCTTGTCACTACTGACACCTTATTATATGAACCTGCGTGTAATTTGAATGGCGCTAGTGTGAAATGTTGTGTGTGAGGAAAGCAAAATTAAGGACGTCACAAACACCCAGGCCAGGTATATTAACCATTACAATTTAAAATCCCTGACCCGGCAGGGAATCGAACCCGGGGCCATCGGGTGACAGACGGACGCTTTGCCCCCTACACCGTGGGTCCGGACATCTAGTCGTTACGTAGAAAAGAAAAGATTAGCACAGGATACTGTGGCTTGGAGAGCTGCATCAAATCAGTCTATGGACTGATGATCCAAACATTATTATTATTATTATTATTATTATTATTATTATTATTATTATTATTATTATCGTATAATATATTCTTTTCGGAGGATCTGATTGGTCAAAAGCGACACACTGACAGCGTTATCAAGAGGGCATGCGCTTACTCTGTCGTGGTCATAGTGACCATACATCATTGTTAAGTATAACGCCATGTAGGTCTATTTATATAGAAGGCGCATTCATCGCCCCCGGCGTAGCCACACTGAAACAATGAATTCCGCCAGATCTCTTAAGTTAAGCAACTTCGAATATGGTCACCACTCTGATTAGTAGCCACGTGTTGTTGGCTAGATGAGGAACGGAACTACCTACCTTAAGCAAACTCCGATTCGGGTGCCTGGCTTAGCTCGTTGCACTGACTAGGTCATCAAGGTCCAGGTTTGGAAAATGCACTTGGACTGAACATATGTTTTGTGTATCTATTTGTTCATTAAACATTAGAGCAAATAACGGTTTGTTAGAATAAAATAGTAATATTAAGTGCATTAATAAAAGAATAACATCCGAGTTCAATACCCTCATGATAGATACTGGGATAAGTGAAAATTTCTCCTTCAAAAAATTGAGTGAAGTTGGATGATAAAACATTATATTCTTCATTTATGTTTCTATAAAGAAACGTTCCATGCATGATATTTTTCACGAAAACTAGTTCATTTGGGACACCTGTGGACCATGGTGCTTGTGTCGTCGTCTACCGCTTCTGGGGGTGGGTTTGGCGGTTGCTTTCTTGTTCGTACCTTTTAGCTTTTCTATTAGCCCAGCATACCTTAATTTTCTCACTGAACTATATTGCGTTCCTCGGATCATTTACTAGCTTCATTGTCGGTAGTTTCTCTAAAGGATGTTAGGAAACATCTGATTTCGATACTTGAACGGTGTTACTACTGTTAGTTATTGTGGTTTAAACTCTGCGAGACTCTTCTCTACCTGCCTGATCCACAGGAATGTCCGACTCGTTAGCTGAATGGTCAGCACACTGGCCTTCGGTTCAGAGGGTCCCGGGTTCGATTCCCGGCTGGGTCAGGGATTTTAACCTTCATTGGTTAATTCCAAGGGCCCGGGGGCTGGGTGTTTGTGGTGTCCCCAACATCTCTGCAACTCGCACACCACACACAACACTATCCTCCACCACAATAACACGCAGTTACCTACACGTGGCCGATGCTGCCCACCCTCATCGGAGGGTCAGCCTTAGAAGAGCTGCTAGAAATAGCCACACGAAAAAAATCCACAGCGATCCAGTGGCTTTAACCTAGTTGGCGGTTTTGAAGTAATAGGGCAGCCTGTGGGGCGGGGGGGGGGGGGGGCATTCTGTACAGGTGCCTATAGGAAGCCAGCCAGAGGATTTCTTGGTGTTGGTCGAGTTCACGATTCATGGTGGAGTCCATCTGGTAGGATCCTTCGTTCCACAATCTTTCTCAGGAACTTCCTTCCCTGTACTTCGATGGCTCTTAGTGCGGCCTTTTTGGTTAGAGAAGCCTTTTGCTGCGTAAAGGACACAGTCTGCAGTCATGATATGCCTTATCTACTTTGATTCTTCTCGATTTATTATTATTATTATTATTATTATTATTATTATTATTATTATTATTGAGGCCCAACCCTTCTAAGAGTGAACGTAACGGCTAAAGAAAATAGTGCGCCATGAAAAGCGGGGAAATTAAAACTTCATCGATCTGTAAAAATTAATACAGTATTAATAAGAACAAGAATTATTCAAGGGAGCCTAGCGTAACTAAAATGAATGCAATGATAGTCTGATAGTAGTGACCCCATGGTCGCCATCACACGATCCCAAGCGAGAGTTTGGGAGAAGCGGTGTCACACACTGTGCCATTAGCACTAACTAGTATGAGTATACTCTAACGAGCTTTATTCGTCCGGCGTTTTGAATTTATTTATTTATTTATCGGATGGCGTGCTGGGAGTGTCCGAGGTCATGTTCGGCTCGCTTGGTGCAGGTCTGGGTGTGGGATGACAAAAATGAGATTGGGAAAGGGTGAAACCTGCTGTCAGCGCATAGCCTACTCCTATCGAATAACGCCAAGGCTTAACGTCCCCACCCGACGGACGAATCATCATCAATAGCGTCAGATCTCCTTACTCCATATGGACACTGCGGAGGGGTTTGGAATTGAATCCGGACTTGTGGCATGCAATCTTATTATTGGACATTGTATAGACCTACCACCGTCTCCACTATCCTGCCGGCCAACATTCTGATGGTGAATTTCTTTTCCAACGGCTATCCACGGCGTCAGGCGATACAGACTGGTACGTTGAAATATATGCTACTTGCTTTACGTCGCACCGACACAGATAGGTCTTATGGCGACGATGGGACAGGAAAGGGCTAGGAGTGGGAAGGAAGCGGCCGTGGCCTTAATTAAGGTACAGCCCCAGCATTTGCCTGGTGTGAAAATGGGAAACCACGGAAAACCATTTTCAGGGCTGCCGACAGTGGGGTTCGAACCTACTATCTCCCGAATACTGGATACTGGCCGCACTTAAGCGACTGTAGCTATCGAGCTCGGTTGAAATATATGAAACTAACAATAAGACTGAGGACTTTAAATAGTCGTTTCTCTGGAGTAGGAATGAGGCAGGAAGCGCTTAGTCCCCGTGACATGGGAACCACTCAACTTTCGCTCCCTCGTTCCTTTTATTTAACTTTAATTTAGAAATATCGGTGTGTAGGTCTACCTAGAGTGTATACGTAAGATCATTAACATCATCAGCTAACTGTTCCGAGCCGCGCTATTGTTCAGCAATCATAACAATACCGAGGAATTTACGGCAAAATGATGACCATTACGCTTTGTGCATTTTAATTGACCATTCAGTCCAGTACCATTTAAATATGTCTGGTCCAAGCCAAACAGCTCCTTTGGAAGTAAATGTATTTGAGCGCAACATGTTGCAATGGAAGGCGACACAAAGGTTACGGACATACTTTCTGAACAAGCATGCGGGTAGACAGGCCGTGCGAACTTTCACACCAATATCCCGAGATATCCTTCAACTTGAGTGTCGCGCCCAACCGAACTTTTCCCATTAGCGGCTGTACACAGTCGTGTTGCGATAAATGTGAACTCCCACTCGCACCTTGGCTGGACTTCGCACGCTGTTCGTAACATAATCGCACATACTGCTATACTCCCAGTTGGAACTGAAGGAAGCAATCAAGTTTACTTATCCTATCAATACCGTGAACTACACTTTTTAAATGTATTAATCTGCAAACTGATAATGTTGTAAGCGAGAGAGAAGGAACATGTGGACGTAGACTGAGAAGACCATCATGGGCGCGGAAACTCCGACAGTTGTTAGATGTGCACTATACGGCACTCATACGGAAATAATGAAGTGGTAGCGATTAGTTTTGATAGGAAGTACAACTAGGCAAACATCCTCTCTTAACAATCAGAGGAAGAAAGGAAGACCTCTGATCCTTCGAAGAAGGAAAATATCTACAAACGAGAGAGAAGAGGGCATGAATGACTCCCTAGGCCTAACAAACCTGTATCAACGGGGTTGGAAGAGAAAGTTACAGGCGCTCACAAGGATCGATAAAACTACAAAGTTATAAATTAAGAGCCTACAGTAATTATGAACAAGGAAATGAAATATAAATACCCGATAAGAGGAAGAAATTGCGGCGCAGTGAGTGGGTTAACACGAGGATGAGTGTAAATGGCTCAGTAGGGAGCCTTTCAGTGCTGTGACAACGGCGCGGATGACATCTCTATTAATTCTGACTTAGTTGCAGAAGTCTACAAAGAAAGACGTAAGCATACCTCAGGCTCCAACCTTAAGTAAACGAAAACAATCTCCTAGTTTTGAGAGACTTGACATCGTGATCATAGCCACGGAACCTGTAGTTTTACCCGACTGTTGATATCGTGGTTATAGTCACGGGACCTGTAGTTTTATTCATTTCGAACCACAGGAGCGTGTATATTCTATTCTAAAATACCACGTGAAAAATCGCCCTGCTGCAATTAGTGTACCTCTGAACCCCGGCGTGTAGTACGTCTTGTGTAGTGCCAATTGTTTCTTCTCCGAGTTCTACATGCATATGGCAAAAACAAAAATAATGAACATTAGAGACAACTGTGGTGTCAAGAAGTGTTCTAATTGTCGCGATATATGGACAATAAATGGCTTCAGAATGATCTAAAATTCTTTCGAGAAGATAGAGTGGCTTTTAAAAAATCCAAAAGTCCAAAATTATCATCGTCGAGTGTTAAAGAGCTTATCGGGAGCGCCTCAAAGTAAAAGCGACTGAACGTCATGGGGAGAGTTATGTGCTGCACATCTACTGCCCCAGTTGTGAAAAATGATTAGGAACTCATGGTCTTTAAGATGTTTAAGGAAATCAAATATCAACACTGACATTTCTAACTCACACTGAGTAGATACTTTATTTGCACAATACCTATCATGTGGTACGTATTCTACGACAAACCTTGCGCCCGTGGCCCAGACACAGTAGGCCTACCTTTCGGAATATTTTACGTCCCAGTAACTACTTTAGTATTTTCGGATACGCCAAGGTAGCGGAAATTTTTCCCGTGGGAGTTTACCTGCCAGTAAATCTACTGAAACGAGGCTGACGTATCTGAGCACCTTCAGATACCACCAGCGTATGGTTACTTACCGGCGTCGTCAGAGGCCATTTGCTACTACAAATTAATTATTCATCAATTAAGTTGTAGTTATTTAACGTTGATATATATTTAAGGTCAGTTTTACGGTCGAATGCCTTTCCTGACGCCAAGCCCATTGTGTGCAACTTGGATGATTTTTCGTGTGATGTGTTGTAAGTAAGGAAGATGTTTATTAAGACGAACACATACATCCTGCCCTCGAACTGCTGGAATTAACCAGGCTCGGGAAATGGGAAACATTCATAGAAAAGTAAACAATTTTTTCTACGCCATTCATCCAAGTTTTTATCACTTCATTGAAGTTCTTAAACACATGCAGAGCGACACCTATGTGGCACTTAGAAGCCTGGCCAAAAGTTTTTTTTTTTTTTTTTTTTTTTGCGCGCATATTTATCTTTGAAACACAAAATACTTATACTTTGGCAAGAACGAATTCTTGACTGTAGTTTCTAATGGCTCTTTGTTTTAAAGAAGTCTGTATTAATGTTTTAAACACTTTTAAAGTTTTATGACTTAAGTTTTTCTAACTGAAGATGATCATTATTTTAACCACACCAGTAATTAGCGCAAGCTACACACGTAATCCTGTATTAGTGACAGTTGTAAGTCTGTAAGCGGGAAGGAGAATTCGGTTACAATGCATATTTATAAATGCAAAGCATGTTCACTCTCATGTAACCAGGAGGCGATCTACGTCATTTTATTAATCTGGAGAGACAAGTTGCTGGCTCCGATTAAGTCTATGGATTCTGAAGGGCTCATACCTTCGTGGTCCTTCGTCTTTTGCCGAAACCTTCATATTTTAAAGCGCGGACATCTTCATCTCCTCTTCAGAACTGAGTTAAAACCGAAGTGAGGAAAATCGTAATTGAACTAATCGGGAATGCATTAAATCTTATGATAATTTGAACAAAAATTTTATTTGGGTTAACAGTCCATAGGCTGGTTTGATGCAGCTCTCCATGCCACACTGTCCTCTTCTAACTACTACATCCACTAATCTGTTTGCCATATTCATGTTTTGGTGTACCCATACCGTTCTTACCGCCTACACTTTGCTCAAAAATCAACTGAACAAGTCCTGGGTGTCAATGTCTCTCTTATTATTCTCTCTTCTGGTCAAATTTTTCAAAATCATTCTCTTCTCACCAAATTCTATTCAGTATTTGTTCATTTGTGATTCGATCTACCAATCACACCTTCAGTACACTTCTGTAACACCACATTTCAAAAGTGTGTCGCCTTATTTCTTTCTTTCTTTCTTTCTTTCTTTCTTTCTTTCTTTCTTTCTTTCTTAACTAGCTATTGCACATGTTTCACTTCCATACAATGGCATGCTCCAGACGAAAGTCTTCAAAAAACATCTAAATCCTATATCATTGTTTCGAAGTGAGCAAATTTATTTTCTTAAGAAAGACCTTCGTTGCTTGTACTAGTCTGCGTTTTATGTAATTTCTTCCATCGTTATTTTGCTACCCAAGTAACAATATTCCGTCTACTTCATTTTAAATTCCATTCCCTGGCAAGATTTCCTGCGTCACCCGACTTCGTTCGACTGCACTCCATTAATTTTATTTTGGATTTATCTGTATTTTCATATTTTACTCCTTTTCCAAGGCTGTGTTCATACCATTCAGCAATTTCTTCATATTTTCTGTAGACTCTGATAACATAACTGGACTGAACTGATTGCCTTTCTAAATTTCTCTTTAATTTATTTTACCATTTGTTCTGTATGAACACTGAAATGGAGGGGGGAAAACAGCAGGCCAGTCTCACTCCTTTATTGACTGCTGCTTCTTTTTCACGGTCATCGATCCTATCGGATTATTTATTTATTTATTTAATTATATATGTTAGAGAATCCTCCTCGGTATCTGATCCGGGTCCAAGAATCTCAAACTTATAGAAGACCTCTTTTAGATCTACGAATACCATGCACATGGGGCTTGTCCTTAATTCAATCTTTTACAATTTGCCTTGTGTCGTACCAACGTGGTGACGATGGAATAGGAAATTGCAAGGCGTGGGAAGGAAGCGACCGTGGCATTAATTAGCGTACAGCTCCGGCATTTGTCTGGTGTGAAAATGGTAAACCACAGAAAATCATTCGGGGCTGCCACCAGTGGGCGGGGGGGAGGGTCGAACCCACTATCTCCCGAATGTAAGCTGATAGCTACGTGACCGAAACCGCACAACCACTTGCTCGGTAATTCAATCTGCTAAGAACAGAAGTAAAGTCAGGATTTATTCATGTGTTTCTGCAATTTTTGAAGCCAGTCTGATCTTTTCCCAACTCAGTTTCCACTTGTCTTTCCCTCCTTCTGAAAATGAGTGTTAAAATTTTGCAAGGGTCAGATACTAAACTAATGGTGCGGTAAGTTTTCACACTTGTCAGCGTCTGATTTCTTGATAATAGCTATAACAGCACTCTGTCTAAAATTTGATGGTACTTCTCCTGTATCATACATCTTACACCAAATGTAATACAATACATTATCTTCCTGCAGATCTCCAGTATTGCTACCTTATTGATCCGTTAATGGAGAAAAATAATAATGCCCAACCTAGACAAGCTTTTTATACAGAAAAACACAAAATAAATTCTCATAAAATAAATAAAATAACAAAATGAAATAATCGGCACCTGCTGACAAATGGCCCACGGACATCTCCCTCTCGGAGAACCGATAGCCATGTTACTACAGCAATTAAATGAACAAAAGGCAAAATTAAAATGGCAAAATAAAATGTAATAAGGCAGAACGGCACATCGGCCTCCACCAAATGTAATAACTTTGCCATGCCGGATTCTCCTAAAGCGGCCATTAACTCTGGGGGTATGCTATCAGTTCCAGGTGCCTTGTTCCTATTTAGGTGTCTCAAAGCTCTGTCGATTTCTGACCTCAAGAATGGGTCTTCCATTTAATCAGCGTCAACAGCCTCTTGTTCCAGAACCTTATCTGTAACACTTTTCTCTTGATAAAATTGTCTAATATGTTCCTGGTACCTTTCTGCCTTGTCTTTTCCTAGAAGTAGTTTTTCACCTGAGTTCTTAATATTCACATGGCTAGTTTTCCCTTTTCCAAAGGGTTCCTTGATTTTTCCTATATGCAGCATTACCTTTTCTCCAATTATTACGACCATACAACCAACATCCTTGCACTTCTCTTTTAGCCACTCTTCCTTAGCGGTCCTGCACTTCCTAGCTACTTCATTCTTTAATCGCCTGTATTCTTTTCCGCCTTCAGTTTTTAAATTCTTGTGCTTTCCTTCAAATTGTCTCGATCCCATCTTTCTTTCTTTCTTTCTTTCTTTCTTTCTTTCTTTCTTTCTTTCAATTTCAGGACCACCAAGTTATGATAAGAATTCACGTCTGTTCCTGGAAAGATCTTGCAATCTAACACCTGTCTTCTGAATAAATCTTTGCCTAATCATAATGAAGTATATCTTGATACCTTCCAGGGACTACTTCTCTCACACAGTCGTCCTTTGTGGTGTTTGAACAAAGTATTAGCAAGGACTCAGTGCAGAATTCAACTTGTCGAGTTTCTGATGATGATTAAGATGCTTGTTGTTTAAAGGGGCCTAACATCTAGGTCATCGGCCGCTAATAGTATTAAATGAGACGAAGTGCAATGACTAACACAAAATTCATCCACTGACCAGAATTCAAAACGTGATGAAGAATGGATGAATGAATATGAATTTAAAACAATCAGTGGATCCGGCCAGCAATGCATCAATATTATGGACCAAGGGGCTGCTTCTAAAGCATAATCCTGAATCGATGATGCTTGTTGCCTAAAGAGGTTCAATATCCAAGGTCAACGGTCCCTCATAATGGCACTTATCGCT
This sequence comes from Anabrus simplex, assembly GCF_040414725.1. Classification (NCBI taxonomy): domain Eukaryota; kingdom Metazoa; phylum Arthropoda; class Insecta; order Orthoptera; family Tettigoniidae; genus Anabrus; species Anabrus simplex. The sequence continues at coordinate 240,876,840 of NC_090269.1, forward strand.
AGTAAAGTAGAACCATGGTATTTCTGAAGTTGCGGTACTGATCAAAGGTAGCGTAAAACTCACGGTGTTCCAGACATTTTTTTTGCTAGTTTTACGTCGCACCGACACAGATTGGTCTTACCGCGACGATGGGACAGGAAAGGGCTAGAAGTGGGAAAGAAGCAGCCGTGGCCTTAAGGTACAGCCCCAGCATTTGCCTGGTGTGAAAATGGAGAAACCACGGAAAACCATTTTCAGAGCTGCCGACAGTGGTGTTCGAACCTACTATCTCCCGAATACTGGATACTGGCCGCACTTAAGCGACTGCAGCTATCGAGTTCGGTCCAGACATTATGGTACTACTCGCAAGTTTTGTACGTCGTACAGGTAACGCAGTCCTATGGTGTTTCTCACATAATGGCGCCACTCGTAGGCAACGCAAACCCACGGTGCACCTCACGTAGGTGCACTAATCACAGGGACTCGTACTATCCCGTGGTGCTCCTCCTCACGTACTGGGTACAAATCACAGGCAACACAGACCAACAGTTTCGCTCATATAGTGGTACTAATCACAGGCAACGCCCAGACCCGTGGTGTTTCTCACATAATGGTACAAATCCTAGGCAACATAAGCCCGTGATGTTCCGCATATAGTGGTACTAACCGCAGGTACCAGAAACCCACAGTGAACCGCCCTCTGCTTCTACTAATCACAAACCTATTGTGTACGTAACATAGTGGTACTACTTGCAGGTAAAGGTGACCCATGGCTTTCCCCGCGTGATGGTACTAATCACAATTAGTTTCATGGTTCTAATTCAATCATTCCTTGGTCGCCCCTTTTAGTTGCCGAGTACGACAGGCAGGGAGTACCGTGGGTGTATTCTGCGTCTGCTTCCCCCACCCACAGGGGGTAGCCGAATTTATCTTCAGTTTACTTGTTCCAGTTCAAATTCTACTACATTACATTGTCTTATTTGGCCTACCCCTGCATTCTAGTCTCCCGTCACGATTATTTTCATCTTTTACATATTGTCTTCATATATTTTTTTTCGACTTCATCATCATCCGCTGAACTAGTATGCATATAGACCAGCACTGTCGTGGTGGACATTCGCATGGTCTTTTTCCAGCCTAAATCCTTGCATGTGCTATCAAAAGATGTCAGGTTTTACATGTAGGCTATTTCTTCTTTCTGCCTATGTGGTTTTTCCCTGACCCTAACACAAACTCTTGCCGTGGTAGAGAGTCTGACTCGGAAACCAGCAGATACTCCTTGTATCACTTCCCACTCCTCCCTGCTATCTCTTTCTTCTTCTTAGAAATAATAGCATGTCGGAGGCCATGTAGATTGAGTCGATGGTCACGCGGGGGGAGCGGGCTTCGCCCCCCCCCCCCCGAATAAAATAAAAGGTGGACATTCACTTGCTGTCTATCTTAACAATAAAATGTTCACTATGCTGATTATAGTAGCTTACTTGCTGCCCTATTTTCTTATTCATTCCAAAATTAACTCTAACATTTCCCATGTTTGATTTTGTTTTGATAATTCTGTAGTGGCCTGACCAAAATCCTGCTCTTTCTGCCAACGTATTTAACTACATCTAAATTAAACTAATCCATTTCCTTTTTCAGGTTCTCAAACCTACCACAACGATTCAAATTTGTAACATTCCACACTGACTCGCAGAATGTCAGTACTGCATTCATTTTCCTGTTGATTGCCCCTTCTCGTGTAGATAGAGATCCAGAGATCCGAATGGGGACTATTTTACCTCCGGAATATTTTACCCGTGAGGAAGCCATCATCAGTACAGCATTCAAACTTACGTTACATTTCATTACATTACATTACACTACATTACATTGAGAGCTGCATGTCCTGGAGAGTTAGTTACGGCTACAGTTTCCCGTTGCATTCACCCGTGTAGCAGCGAGTGTACCATGTGTTACTTTATATATGTGCTCTATTCAGCCGGCTTCTTTGTGGGCTGGTCAATGTTTGAGGCCTTTGATTCACAGGGCCTCGGGTTCTATTCCCAGTTGGTTTGGGGATTTTAGTTGAGTCTGGTTATTCTTCTGACTCAGGGACTGGGTATTTTTGTTTTTCTGAATATATGCAACACACAATATTACCAATCATTACACTATAGTGAAATACATGCCTCCAGGTTGTGCATCCGGCCATTAAACAAGGTCAAGTCCGTATGTGCAAGGCAGTTCACATTCCGGACCCGAAAGAGTTATTTTCACACCCGTCCTTACCCTTCTCTTATTTTGTCGTTACCTTCCTTCTTCGTAGTGTCAGACCTCTGATTTTTCCTCTCTTCAACGTTGAGAGCCAACGGCTCTAGCCGTGTTGAAACACCGGATCCCGTGAGATCTCCGAAGTTAAGCAACATTGGGCGTGGTCAAGATTTGGATGGGTTGCCACGCCCTGTTAGTGAGGGGTAAGAGAATGGAGGAGCGGAAAGGAACTGGCCACCCTACAGTACGTAAAACCCGGCTCAGGCACACCTCTGCGGAGGCTTAGACCAATGTTAAGAGGATGGGTTGCCCAGTTATGATTATTATGATTGTTGTTTAAAGGAGCCTAACAGCTATGGCATCGGCCTCAAAGCCTAGTTGTACTTCCACTTAAAATAATCACCACCACCTTCTAAATTTAGGATGGTAGCTATCAGCGTTTGGATTTGAACCTTGGGTCTTGGCACAGCTACTGTTCATACGTTTGAGATAAAGGACAATAGAAGAATATTAGACTGTTCGCTAGAATTAGAACGCGATAAAATTAACATGTGACCGAGCTCGATGGCTGCAGTCGCTTAAGTGCGGCCAGCATCCCGTATTCGGGAGATAGTGGGTTCGAACCTCACTGTCGGCAGTCCTGAAGATAGTTTTCCGTACTTTCCCATTTTCACACCAAGCAAATGCTGGGGCTGTGCCGTAATTAAGGCTACGGCCGCTTCCTTCCCACTCCTAGCCCTTTCCTGTACCATCGTCGCCATAAGACCTATCTGTGTCGGTGCGACGTAAAACTAATCAACATGTAACGTAACTGAGGTTATGATTTCTCGGAAGTGGAGTGTCATATTTAAAGGTATGAGGAGTACGAAATAAATCAAATCAGAGTGCAAATTGTTTTCTTTATTTTAATACACCCTGTAGAGAACTTGACAGGCTTCTCTAGAACTATTCTTGGAGCAGAAGAACGTGAGGTTGTGGGGATCAACAAGTAGGGGTGTCACAGCTACAAGTTTCTCAATGACAGTATTTTGACCAGCGTTCAAGAACGCACTGTACTAAGGTGCTTGGAACTTCGTGTTGAAGAAAGTTCCGATTATTCAGTAGAGTCAATCTGAAAACCTGTTAGGTTATGGACTCTAAATAAGACTGATAATGATTATGCTTGTTTAAAGGGGCCTAACATCTAGGTCATCGGTCCTTAATGGTACGAAATGAGACGAAATATAATGAAAATTTACAAGTCCAAAACTCACCCACTGGCCAGAATACAGAACGTGATGAATGAATCGATGAATATGAATTTAAAATAATCAGCTGATCCAACTCACAATGTTGAAAGTAATTCCAAAAATTAATCCACTGACTAGAATTCAATAAAAGAGACTATGAACAATGATTATGAACTTAAAACAATCAGTGGACTCGACCCACAATGGCCCACCTTTTCAGAAAGTATTTTAAAATAATAGTATATATTGACGAAGGGACTGCTTCCAAAGTACAATCCTGAATCGATGATGCCTGTTGTCTAAAGGGGTCCAAAATCCATGTCAACGGCCCCTCAGAATGGTACTTATCGCTAGGAAAAGTAAGAACCATGTAGCGGAACTCATGTTACGGTGTTTCACACATTACGGTACTACTCGTAAGTAGTGCAATGCTCACAGGTAACGCAGACCTATGGTTTTTCTTACATTACGGCGCCATTCATAAGCAATTCAAACCCATGGTGCTCCTCACATAGGTGTACTGATCACAGGCAACGTAAGCCCATGGTGTTCTGTATATAGTGGTGCTAATCACAGGCAACGTAAGCCCGTGTGGTGTTCCGCATATAGTGGTGCTAATCACAGGCAACGTAAGCCCGTGGTGTTCCGCATATAGTGGTGCTAATCACAGGCAACGTAAGCCCGTGGTGTTCCGCATATAGTGGTGCTAATCACAGGCAACGTAAGCCCGTGGTGTTCCGCATATAGTGGTGCTAATCACAGGCAACGTAAGCCCGTGGTGTTCCGCATATAGTGGTGCTAATCACAGGCAACGTAAGCCCGTGGTGTTCCGCATATAGTGGTGCTAATCACAGGCAACGTAAGCCCGTGGTGTTCCGCATATAGTGGTGCTAATCACAGGCAACGTAAGCCCGTGGTGTTCCGCATATAGTGGTGCTAATCACAGGCAACGTAAGCCCGTGGTGTTCCGCATATAGTGGTGCTAATCACAGGCAACGTAAGCCCGTGGTGTTCCGCATATAGTGGTGCTAATCACAGGCAACGTAAGCCCGTGGTGTTCCACATATAGTGGTGCTAATCACGGGCAACGTAAGCCCGTGGTGTTCCACATATAGTGGTGCTAATCACAGGCAACGTAAGCCCGTGGTGTTCCGCATATAGTGGTTCTAATCACAGGTACTGTAAACTCACAGTGAACCCCTCTCTGCTGCCACTAATCACAAATATATTCTGTACCTAACATAGTGGTACTACTCGCAAGTAAATGCGATCTCTGGTGTTCCCCGCGTGATGGTACTAATCACAAGTAGTTCCATGGTGCTAATTGAATCATCAAGTCGCCCCTTTTAGTCGCCTCTTACGACAGACAGGGTATACGTGGATGTATTCTTCGTCTGCGTCCCCCACCCACAGGGGGTGTGCATTAGGCTGGTGAGAGCTATTTTATTTCACTCAAGTCCGCCGACAAGCCGGTTAGGACCCGCCTATCCGCCACCTGAACGCTCTACTCCCCCGCCCCCCCCCCCCTTGCCAGCGTAGTAGGTTCGTGGCTAAATAAGACTACTTGAGCGATCAAGTTTCTTTTCAAGCAGTGGAGTGTTCAACCACATCTAGTATGATTGACAGTCTAACCACTGCCCTTGTCAGCTGCTCGAGAAGCTAGAACACCCTGTTCCAGTCTCCAGACCAGCCAGATAGAATGGCTCGGATGGTAGAGCGCTGACTTTGCTGAGCCCAAATTAGTAGGTTCTATTCTGGCTCATTCCGGTGGTATTTGAAGGTGATGAATGATTCCATCCTCGTGTCGATAGATTTACTGGCACGTAAAAGAACAAAGCAAAAACAAGCTTGTGTTTTCTAATAATGATGTTACTGCTTTACGCCGCACTAATTACTATTGACGGTTTTCGGAGACGCCGAGTTGCCGGAATGTAGTCCCACAGGAGTTCTTTTACTTGTCAGTAAATCTACCGACACGAGGCTGACGTATTTGAGCACCTTTAAATACCACCGGACTGAGCCAGGATCGAACCTGCCACGTCAGAAGGCCAGCGCCTCAGTCTGAGCCACTCAGCCCGGCGCTTGTGTTTTATAGTGACTTGATAACGTGATCATAGCCACGGAATATCCAGTTGTACGTGGAATGTGAATCTAAGGGGATAAGACATTTCACTTCAAAAATCCCACATGCCAGCGTGTGACAAGCCAATGACACGTAAACGAACTCCAGCGGAAGAACATCCTGGATCCTCGGCGTTTCCGTAATGCCGTAAAGTAATTAATCAAGTGGGACGTTCAACCAAATAACAGCATTGCACATTGCTATTCCATAAACAAGTCAGAATGGTATCAAAACTAGACCAGTAGAGCGAAAAGCACTTCGTTAACACCGTAGTCTACACGCAGGGCCTCTCAGAGTGCATGCACCAGTGCATTGCGCTGTGCACGGTGCAAAAGACGACTCGCTTTGTTGACCAGAGTGCAGACCCCCACTCCACGAGTTGGAGCAATAGCCCTGTCTCTCTCTTTCCCCACGACTGTCTCGCTCGCTCCGCCTGTCTCCTCCTTCCTCACTTGCTCCGTACCGCTCCAAATACGAGCCGAGTTGAGCTGAGCTTAGCCGAGTAGCCCAGAGACAACGCGCTGGTCCGAGCCGAGCCGAGTAGGACCGATGCACTGAACAGGACCTCTGCGCCTCAGTTTGCACGCGTGATTTTGGGCGTTTGAGAGGCCCTGGCTACAGTGTGTGTATAAGAAGTATGGAAGAACACTAAGTTCAGCTTTATTGTGGAATAAGCCGTTCAATTGACCCCACAAGGTAGTACCCACCTTAATGAAAATCCATAGCGCGTTTCCAGTCATTCGACCGGGTCAGAAACGGAATGAAGCCCCCATCTAGCGGCGAGGATAGGAATTGTGCCGGCTGCCGAAGTCTGTCGCACTCCTCTGGGGCAATGATTAATGAATGATTAATGAAATAATATTGGAGAGTGTTGCTGGAAGGAAATATGGGAGGGAAAACCGGAGTACCCGGAGAAAAACCTGTCCCGCCTCCAATTTGTCCAGCACAAATCTCACATGGAGTGACCGGGATTTGAACCACGGAACCCAGCGGTGAGAGGCCGGCACGCTGCCGCCTGAACCACGGAATACCCACCTTAATAATAATAATAATAATAATAATATTTATTTCTTGTAACTTCTTTTAGGTAAGGCGATTAATTTACCTTAAGAAGAGCTGCCCAGCCGAGGCGGTAATCTAGTGCTCTGTTCACCTGAAAGATTGTGGGTTCTACTCCCTATCAGGAACAAGAGGAAATTTAGAAACTATTTTCACTTCTGGAGTCACATGGCCCTGGGGTTCGCTTAGCCTACAACAGAAATGAGTACAAAACTAATTCCTAGGGGCAGCGAGATGGTGGTTATTGTTTTAAGGGGAACTATAGCTTGGCAACCATCTTCTAGAAACATAGGCATTTCAACAGAGATAATCAGTACCATACTGAGTGCTGATGTTGAAAATAGTCGAGGTCTTCATTTTCCATTCCTCTAGGAATATTAATGGACTCTTTTCTAATTAGTATAAAGCAGTTAATTATATCATTTTTAAAATTTCAATTATAATCACCGAGCGAGTGGCTACGCGGTTTGGGTCACGTAGCTGTCACATAGCAGTTCAGAGATTGTGGATTCGAACCCCACTGTCGGCAGCCCTGAAGATGGTTTTCCGTGGTTTTCCTTTTTCAAACCAACTAAATGCTGGGACTGTACGTAAGGTCACGGTCGCTTCCTTTCCACTCCTAGCTCGTTCCTGTCCCATCGTCGCCATAAGACCTATCCGTGTCGGTGCGACGTAAAGCAAAGCAAATTTCAATGCATATCAAATTTTGCTTGTATACTTCAAGCTTTTGCCTTACACTTCACCTTTATCTCAGATTAGGTGTAGACAAGTCTAAATAAAGTTCAGTTTAGTTCATTTCTTAATATTGGATTAAAGTCGAACCGACACAGACAGGTCTTGTGGTTACGATGGGATGGCGCATGATTAGGACTGGGAAGGAAGTGAGCGTGTCCTTAATTAAGCTACAGCCCCAGCAAGTCATTTTACCAGGTGTGAAAGTGGGAACCCACGGAAAACCATCTTCAAGACTTCCGATAGTGGGGTTCGAACCCACCATCTTCCGAACTGCGGAGCCAACTCACTTGGCAGTTCCTCGTTTGTGTTCGTTTGTTTGCTTATTAAGTCATTGCTTAACAGAATTTCTTTAAACTCTGTACTCAAGTTCGGGGATAGCATTATTGTGCACTAGGCTATAACACTTTATTGGTATACAGCTGAGCAATAATAAGGGGCCCATAAGAGGAAATGTCAAATTTCGCTGTATCGAAAGCCCTCGTTAATATACCTTTCCATCTTTCATATTTCGTGCGTTTTTACCGTACGAGGAATAATGGAAATATTCGCGATTATTACACTTTACACAAAGTTCCAAATAACACCAGGAATAATATTCCTATAATAATAATAATAATTTTACGTCCCACCAACTACTTTTACGGTTTTCGGAGACGCCGAGGTGCCGGAATTTACTCTCGCAGGAGATTTTACCTACCAGTAAATCTACAGAAATGAGGCTGACATATTTAAGCACCTTCAAATACCACCGGACTGAGCCAGAATCGAACCTGCCAAGTAGGCGTCAGAAGGCCAGTGGCTCAACCGTCTGAGCCACTCAGCTCTGTAATATTTCTATCCATACAGTGAACATGATAGAAAATCCAATTTTCAGTCTTGAACATCTAATGAAGTTTTTATAATACAAGTTATGATAATGGAGATATTCTAGAATTTAGATACCCTAACGTCCATGAAGAGTGAATATCGCTAAGGCAGAAATATGGTTTACTCGTCATTGTAACGAACAGGTGGTGGTGGTTGTCGCGATTGTTTTTTTATGAGCTGCAAAACCGAGTAGTCACTAGCCCTTGTTGATTAGAGAGATAATGCGGATGACTTACTAGTGGCTTTACGTCGCACCGACACATAGGTCTTATGGCGACGATGGGATAGGAAAGACCTACGAGTTGGAAATGGCCGTGGCCTTAAGGTACAGCCCCAGTATTTGCCTGGTATGAAAATGGGAAACCACAGAAAATCATCTTCAGGGCTGCCGACAGTGGGATTCGAACCCGCTATCTCCCGGATGCAAGCTCACAGCCGCCCGCTCCTAACCACACGTCCAACTCGCGCGGTACGAGGATGACTAAGACAATAAGAAAACTTACAGGGACGATTATTCTAAGAATGAGGGAGAGGGGTACGGAATCACAGCGTTGAAGGGAAGGGTTGAAAATCCATGCCTCGAATGTTCAACCGACGTCCAACCGGAAAGGTAAAAAATGGTATGGCTACAGTGTCCTAAGCTCTTAAACTTATCACCAGTAACATACACCGTTAATTGACGTGTCTTCTGCATCATTTTCTGCTATCCATCTACTCTAGATGACAACATTTGCAATTGCAGAAACTAACCCGTCAATGACAACAGCTAGTGTGACAAAAATTGCTCTGTAGGTAGACTGAAGTAACAGACACCCTTAGGACACTGGAGATTATTTTATTAATAACGATTTTAAGTTTTAATACTAAAACATTGGAAGAGATTCAATTCTACACCCTCGACCTGCAGAAAATTAAAAGACAGTATAGATAAATATAATTGATAAGCGTGAATACTGGAAGACAAATCCGACGCATGTTTTGCGGTAAGTAATGAACTTAAAGTGTGAAGTTTGAAATATCCCACTAAGTAGTTGTGTTCAGGAACGATCTCTACAGGAAACGTGGCTAATTAGTTGCCCGCTCTGATAATGCCTTGTGGTCAAGTTGAGGACAGCTTCAGTTAGCGAGAATCAACATTACATCCTCTTCAAAGGGTCGACTGAAGTACAGGAAGAGCATTTCAACTAAGAACCAGCCGCCCAGTCTTATTATTTCGAATCTACTTGAGTTAATATATATTTGGTTGTAAGTGAAACCTTTTGACATTTCTTTTGTCATATCTGCCCTGACCTTGGACGTCTACAGGAAGAACACCAGGGGCCTGTTCCACAAAAGTATGGTCTTGTACATTACAAGTAAATTCTCTAGTAACTTGTACAAATACCAGAGTTTCTGTTCCACAAAAGAATTTTCTACAGTTGTACTTTACTACTCTATACTTACAAATTACTAGTGAATTTTTATAGGCGTGTTCCACAAAAGTACTAGTACTTGTAACTTACTAGCGAATTGAGAAGAATTCTCTACCAGTGAAAGGACAATGATATATAAATGTACTAGTGCTATTTAAATACGCTTATTTTGGATACATTTTGATAAATATGTGGTCTAGCAGTAGTGATAGTGATGGTGATGAAAATGAAAAACTATCGTCTGTACAGGGAAAGAATAAACTTCCAGTTTAACACTGTATTTGAATACAATGAACGTTTTAGGTTAAGCACAATACAAGTGGAAGAACTTTTGATAGATATTGGCCATAGCTTAAAATATCCTACGAAGAGAAATAAATCTCTCTCTGCTAAACAACATTTACTAACAACATTACATTGGCTAGGAAATGGTGATCAGTACCATGGTACTGCAGATATGCTTGGAATGGCAAAATCTTCGGTCTGTGGTAGCTGCAATAAATGATATAAAATTTCCTCAAATTGTTTGTTGGCCTGAAAATACTGAAAAAAACATATTCCAAGAAGGACATTCCTGGAATCATTAATGAGCAGAATATCTCTTACATACGTCCAACTTTTCCCCTCAAAAGCTCCATGAGCTTTTCCCCAAGTCAAATATTTCCATCCAACCATTTATTTTGTCTTGTTTTTTTAGACTCTCGCTGAATCCACCGAAACGAATATCTTTCCTACCTTCTATTTCCTTCAAAATGAATAACTGTTTCTCTCGACATCATTTTAACAATTCATGCAGAGTTTGCAATTTCGTAACAATTAAGTTTGGCGGCCGAATATCGTTATTAGCGGCATCTGATTCCTAATGACAGACCAAGGTAGGTATGTTAGACTCTCGTAGAACATACGCGAGGATCGCGAAGGAACAGAATGGGTGATAATAACGGAGTAATTTCCTATCATCAAAGAAATAAACTGAAAAATAACATCGTAGCATTAAAAAATTCACAGGAATAGTAGTTATTTCAATCTTTGTTGCATAAGTTACAGTAAAATACGATATTACGATAAATGAGGCAAGCATAACCTAATTCAACGAATGGAATACGAAGATAAACAGCTGATTCATGCTATGACGTAGTATGTTTATTGATATGTCGTCACTTGTAAAACTTGTAACAATTCACCGGTAATATACAAGAGACTATCAATCTTTTGTGGAACAGAAATGTACAACTCCATACATTACAAGAACCCACACTAGTAACTTGTAATGTACAAGACCATACTTTTGTGGAATAGGCCCCAGATTGATTGTATTGAGGCTTGGCAGGAAGACATCATAACACCGCTGCACGCCTGCCGTTGTTAAACAGCCTGTCCACAAAATGAGCTATTCTGAGCAGTAAAGCAGCAGCTTCCTTATTTGTGCTACTGAAGATAATACTGTATGTTTATAATTTGCTTTACGTAGCACCGAGACAGATAGATCTTATGGCGACGATGGAAAAGGGAAGGGCTAGGAGTGGGAATGAAGCGACCGTGTTCTTGAGCAAGGTACAGTCCCAGCATTTGCCTGGTGTGAAATTGGAAAACGATGGAAAACCATCTTCAGGGCTGCCGACAGTGAAGTTCGAACCCAATATCTCCCGAACGCAAGCTGATAGCTACGTCACCCAAGCCACTCGCTTGGTAAAGATTATATTAACAGTCTGCACGTTTATATATAGATGACCAAGATTTCATTTTAGATAATAGGCTATTTTAGCAGTATTTATTTTAAGATACAGACGTGTTAAAACTATGTTAATATATTTATATACAGCACGTGTTAGAAAATAGGTTGAGCGTGAAATTCTGTTCTTGACAAAATTTTATTGTGGGTAAAAAGTGCTGCGTAATTTTTTTTTTTTTTTTTTTTTTTTTTTGCAAGTTGCTTTACGTCGCACCGACACAGATAGGTCTTATAGCGACGATGGGACAGGAAAGGGCTAGGAAGGGGAAGGAAGTGGCCGTGTTCTTGATTAAGGTACAACCCCAGCATTTGGAAAATCGGGAACCACGGAAAACGATCTTCAGGGCTGCCGACAGCGGCGTTCGAACCCACTATCTCCCGAATACTGGCGGCACTTACGCGAATGCAGCTATTCAGCTCGATGCTGTGTAAATTTGACACTGAAACTATCTGTACACTTTTACAGTGCAAACACATGGTCATTGTACGTCATCATAAGCTAACTCCTCTGAGCATCAGCCATTTTTCACCAATTAATTATAACACTATCATAGATTTTACGAAACAACTGTTATCAACAATAAGTTTAGGATATATTAATCAGTTACCCAAGTATTTTTATTTATAACTCAGTCGAAAGTGAGGAGAGACTGCTTTAGGTATCACAAAACTAGTTACCCAAGTTTAATTTAAATCTGTCTGAAATATTTTCCTTGTTAATTCAAAGACTTTCACTGTAGAAGGGGGATATCAGTATTATTAGATCACCCTCCACAAAAAGCCAACGGCCGTAGCCGTGTTGAAAAGCGGAGAGATCTCCGAAGTTAAGCAACATTGGGCGTGGTCAGGAGTTGGATGGGTTGCCACGCGCTGTTGGTGGGTGTAGGGGAATGGAGGAGCGGAAAGGAACTGGCCACCCTACCGCACGTAAACTCCGGCTCAGAAACACCTCTGCGGAGGTTCGGACCTGCCTTCGGGCAGTGTAACCCCCCCCCCCCCCCTCCACAAAAAGCAGGAACTGAAATTACCATCGTTCTCAGCTCCCTGTCTACTATTTGTTGAAGCTTGCACACTTCAGTTTACGTCGCACAGACATAGACAGGTCTTATGGCGACGATAGGAAATGGGAAGGAAGCGACTGTGGCTTTAATTTCTCCAACATTGCCTGGGTTAAAACTGGGAAACTGCAGTGGGTCTCGAACCCACCATCTTCCGAATGTAAGCTCACCCAAACCGCATAGCCAACTTGCTCGGTTGTTAATTGTTTCACGTCCGTTCTGACTGCTGATGGTCTCAGTCGTCTCTGGATGGTTGGAAATTTGCCCCCAGGATAATATGCCGGAACCTCACGATACGGAGCTCTCACATTTAAGCGCCTTTAAATATAATTCACCTCAGGAGAAACTTAAGGTACTAGAGTTTCTTTTCACAGAAAAACAATATTACTTTGAAACTAAAGCCCTGTTACGTTTATTTTTGATGCTCAAGAAGTTTCAAACCATTTGTCATTTATGTTTACAAAGTAGCGAATTATGACCTGGGTGTGGGATTAACTTAGCTGCTGGCTTTCCACCCGGATGGTCCATCTCGAGCTGGAATTTTCACCTGAAAAATAACGGTTTCAGGAGGGGCATCCAGCCTTAAATCCCCGGCAGAACACAAAATGAGCCAGGTGGCTCCAGCTACCCCAGAAGTACCTGGGATAAGCTGAAATATTTCTCTTATATGGCGTCAGAGTGATGGATGAAGTATTTGTATATTAATCTCACTCTGTATTAAATTATAGGCTACACACTGATGTTTATATTGAAATGTTGAGTAATTATTTTAATCAGTTACTTGGCGCGTCTACTTCAAAGTGCGGATAAAACGAAGAGAAATATTGTTACTTGTATAATTTTCTATTGGAAGTGAAATTTAGTCGTTTATTTATGAGTATTTTATTGTATTCATTGCACATTGCCTGCTATAGGGAAAATGGTCCCAAATTGTGTAAACATTACAATATTTGTTTATTCTTGTACACGGGTTATAACATCAGTCCTCACTATTTCTTCTTCAATTCGCGCAAAAACAAGATCGTACAGAATAGTATATTATGGGTATCGTGTTGATTAACTGGTTTTTTTTTTCATCAACAGGATTTGAATGTTTGTACTTGGAACAATCTGAAACACCCTCGCTATTTTGATTGACGTTGTTCGACAACCGATTTTATTTTATTGTGTTTGTTCTGTCCGTGTCCTTTTTAAAGCCTTTTCTTGAATATCTTACGGGGCTGATGATGTCTACAAGTTAGACGAAACATGTCCCGTATTATTTAATAATGTTGTTTAAATAAATAAACAATAAACTTATGGTATTGTAAAGGTGGAATATTGAAACTTAACCTTAAAGTATACGTACAACAATACGGACTTTACGATGAAACTTATTTTATGTAATAACTGGTTTTTATTGTGAAAAATGACAAATTAAACATTTTTCAAGAGAAACTGAAAACGCTATCACTATTATATGAACGATTTTAAGTCCGGCCAAATGATTGGCGTGCTGGCCTTTGGTCACACAGGTCCCGGGTTCGATTCCCAGCAGGGTCGAGAATGTTAAACCATCATTGGTTAATTTCGCTGGCATGGGACCTAGGTGTATGTGTCGTCTTCATCATTTCATTCTCATCACAACGCGCAGGTCGCCTACGGGAGTCAAATTAAAAGACCTGCACCTGGCGAGCCAAACATGTCCTCGGGCACTAAAAGCCATACGCCATTTTAAAATAAAACTTTGGCAATATTTCAATAAGGGATGGATAAAAATGAAACAAATCCGAAAGTTCACTAATTCATAGTTTTGTAAAAACTGAAAATTTATTTTATTTTGAAACAGTACAAAATCTTAACACTACCGATACCCCCCCCCCCCAAAAAAAAATGGTCAAACCAGAAACATTCAGTTGGTAATATAAAATGTAAATTGCGTGAATGTCAAAATTATATTTCAAAACAGTAGAAATGCTTAATTTGCTGTAGTTTATCGATCAATCTCTATACAGATAATAATCAACTTTAGACTTTCTTGCACAAATGATGTTCTTCCTGTATCAAAGCAACATCTCCAGCAATATACGTTCAATGAATCTGGACTGCATGTGTGATACGACAAGGATTCCAATGACAACCAATCAGCAACAATTTGTTTTTTCTTGGAATAATCCTGGAATATTATGGATGTTCAACCTAACCCTCATTGGTATGGAAGTAGAAAATGTGGCGTCTTTGATTATCTTGCACTTTTTCCGACTTTGTTGTAACGTCTTTTGTCGGGGTTAAGCTGAAATTGAAACTGAGCAGGTGTGCGCTCAGCATTCACGATCGCACTTTTGTCTGTAATGGAAAAAACTCCCTTGTGTAAGCAATATTCCTTTATTCCTGTACATCGATTACAACATCAGTTCTCGCGATTTCTTCAATCGCGCACGAGATCGGACAGGTTATGTTATCGGTATCGTATTGATGTTTAACTAGTCTTTCTTGCAGTATTCTTAACATGGAATTGTATTTGGCACTTACACACGCAAAACGTCCGTTGTAATGTTCCAGTTATTTTAATTTTTGGGATTTGGACCCAGGTAGGATTATAAGCATTTCTGTACGAATTCCTGATATAAGGACTTTAATTCGAAAGGTTATACGTGCGATCTTACAACGCGTTTATCCTGTTTATATTCAGAATTTAAGTTTGGCACTTCGTTACTTGCGTATGACGATGTAAGGTCTGATTCCTTGGCTTTCGATTGAGAGGGGTCCCGGATTTGATTCCCGGTCAGACTGGAATTTTAGCTGCGTCTGGTTAATTCCTTCGACTCGGGGTCTGTGTATTCGTGTTCACCTTAACATACACCTCCTCATTCAGAGGTAACACACATCGTATTACCAACCACCACATAACACGGAATACTAAATACATCCCTCCCAATAAGGTAGGTGCATCTGGATGTAAAAACCGAGTAAAATCCACATGAATTGCCGATCACAAGCAAATGGAAAAAGCTAGAAGAGGACACTGGTTATGTATGATGCAATAGACACCTTCCATTCACACAGAGGATACATGATAACTATGTGATTCTTGACTATTGTAGCCTCCGTGTCTCAGACGGCAGCGCGTCGGCCTCTCACCGCTGGATACCGTGGTTCAAATCCCGGTCACTCCATGTGAGATTTGTGCTGGACAAAGCAGAGGCGGGACAGGTTTTTCTCCGGGTAGTCCGGTTTTCCCTGTCATAGTTCATTCCAGCAACACTCTCCATTCTCATTTCATAGCATTTATCACTCATTAATAAAATCACCTTGGGAGTGGTGACCCCATTGTAATAACAGCCTATATATGTTTCATTCATTACATCCCTGACCCGGTCAATGACTGGAAAACAGGTTGTAGGTTTTCATTTTCTTGACTATTCTTTCAACTACACTCGAAGGATGTGGCGGTTGCTTGTCCAGTACATATTGAGAAAAATTAGATTTCTTTCGGCTAAGTTTACTCTTTTGGACGATGCAGAAACCGTTCAGTATGTCGAAAGGAATCTTGTACCCCATTATGCGAGCAACTAGGACTTTAAGACTCAATTTACTGTCCTACGTCCTACTAACTACTTATTGTTTTCGGTGACGCCGAGGTGCCAGAATTTAATCACACAGGAGTTCTTTTACGTGCCAGTAAATCTACCGAGCACCTTCAAATGCCACGGGATTCAGCCAGGACACTGTGCAATGTATTAGGTCTTCACCATTTGACGCATACAGTAGATATGCATAACGAGCTAACTGCTGCTGTAACTAATTGATAAAATATTGATATTAAGCTTTACCAAGATGTACTGATGAATGTTCTTTTTTCCAGCTACGTTACCTCCACACTGGTGTTTCGGGCTGCAAGAGTGTCAAACGTTTAGTTTCCTCAGTAAGTCCGAGATGACATCTGAGTAACCGAACAGTTAGATGAATAACAATTTGGAAACAGGTAGTTATAAATTTAGAGCCCTGCGCGGATGTACAAAATAATATCCGCATCCGCACTTCCTTCATCCGCACCCGCATCCGCGAATAATTATCCGCATTCGGAAACTGGTTATCCGCGGATAATTTAAATATTTAACTACAGTATATTACACTCAAGGTATTGAAACGGATAGATCTGTTAACATAATACAATAGGCCTCACATCTGGCCCCATAACCTCTAGAGTCACAGGTTTATGAGGTATTTTCTCTTGCGACAACTACCGACGTATCGACCTTTGTTCCTTCCTTCCATTAATTGCGGGCAGGAGTCAGGTAGACTCAGGTCAGATTTATGGCGTTATGATCTCAAGGCTCTTTATATATCACCATTCTCCCGTACCAGTGTCAAGGGTCGCCTAACCACAAGCAAAAACAAGAGTATATCTGAGTGAAAATCAATAAACATCATTTAGAAATTATCAACAAAATTATCCGCACTGCCATACACTTTGTATCCGCCAAGACACTAACTTCGCGGATAAATCTGCGGATATCCGCATCCGTGCAGGGCTCAAGTTATAATTCACTATTTCCTCATCGTTAAGATCTCAGCTGAGGGCGTTCTAGTTGACTGACCGTCTCAGATGCCTCACCAAGGCAGCCAGCGTTCAAACCCAGAACAATCCATGGGATTATTATTACGATAGCAGTAAAACTGAATGTCCATGAGTATTACCACGGTGTCAACAGTAATGTAAAACGGAAAAGCTTGCTTATCTACTGTCAGTTTACAGGCAGTGGTTCAAGACTACTTTCATGTCTTTTTTTCATGCTTTACGTCAGATGTGTTTAAATTTCTTTTGATTTTGCGTTCTCCTCGCACTCGAAAGAATATCGTAAAGAAACTACCGCGTGAATGAGCTACCCCTACTTCCACGTGTTTATGTAGCCCGCAGTTTATAACCTACGGTAACGTGAAAAAGTCTCGCTGTAGGCCGATGGTAAGTTCTTGCGCAGGGCTTTAAATACGAGTATTCGTTGCTGAAGATCAACAATAAGGAAATAATGAACACACAGAACCGGGCTACGCATGTAAAACGAACGCTCCATGTTGATCGGTATTTGTTGCCATAATGAAACAGCCTGTTTAGAAGTAATTATGTCAACTTTCTACCTGTTAAAGAATTTTAAATGAGCATACCTAAAAGTAAAAAACACAAAAGCTGAGAAAATCACTTTAAATTTGTCTTGCTATAAATCATACGTGAGCAGAACGGAGGAATCCCCCTGCCACACATTACTCCTCCCTATAGTTCTCTGGACTTAATTTGGCTGCTTTGATTCTCACTCTCACATTAGCTTCCACTATGAACACTATCTTCCAATTTAATGTGTCGAACTCCGATTGAATTGCGCCATAATTGGATTTTGTTCAGCATAATTGTACAGCTCCTGATTGGATCATCATCTATCTTCGCGATCTACTTTGAATGGCTTCAGCATCTTTCTGTCCTGGATCTCCAGTTTATCAGTCAGTCATTACCTATTATCACTCTATGGAGTATAGAGCTTCTAGGCTGGTAACTGCATGGTAGTATCCAAATTTGGTATTGCGCGGGAGACACCTAGTTGGCATGCCAGCTGTAGCTTGGCAGTCCGGGTTACTAATGGTGTCCCTTCGGAGAGATTGAGTTCCAACAATTCTCCCAGGTACTTTAATCTGTTTATATCGATATTATTATTATTATTATTATTATTATTATTATTATTATTATTATTATTATTAAGGTCAGATGTAAAGAAAAGGTAATTTCATTCTTGAGGTCATTTTACCCCACATCTGAAAAATGGCTGTAGGTTTCTGATCCCGCTTAAAGATATAAATGCATATTTCGTTCATTTTTATTGCTTGGGTCATATTTTGCTCATTTTAGTAACAAAAGGTCATATTTTGAGCATTTTTGTTTTTTAACAAGTTACATGTTATCTGCGTAAATTTTGCAACACAGGATTTGAAAATACCGTAGTAGTAGTAGTTCTGTTCCCAAAACAAATACGTAACAGCTTTAGAAGACATGATTCCGTGAAAGAGATGCGGTACGTAAACCGACAAAAAAAAGCATACAGTTACTTCATATTTGGTTATTTTTTAAGGAAAACAATGAGATCTGCGTCTCAGAGTTATGATAACGAATGGGTGAAGCTTTAACTTTGCATGATTACACGTGTCTCCTGCATTATCACTTTTTGACACGTTTGTTGTTAGTAATCTAGTACTTTATACCTATCCCTAAAATACTAATCGTATTTTACTTATTTTAGGTCATATTTAGAGAGTTTTAGGGCATATCTGCCTGCATAATTTGTACGTTTTTAGGTCATAAACATCCGAACCTTAATTATTAATCTGGAAATATGACAGGGGGCTCCAAATTTCTCTTCAGCCAATGCCCAAGGTGGTGTAGATTCAGTATCATTATGATTTTCTTGCATATTTTATAACTAATTAGGTGACAGGTTTGTCCCAGTGAGACGGACTGGACACAGTGTTTTATTTTATCCCAGTGCAACAACCTATGAACGTACTGTGTTTACGGCCATTTGGCAAGCGTCCAGAGTTAGGTCCCTCTTTTAGTTCAGCTCACTGCTTAATCAGTGCTGTGAGCATTACACCTTTCTGTTGGTTTACACGAGACTGCTAAGCAGCACACTCAGTAAGAATTTCCCCATCCGAAAACATTTTCCTATTTCTTTTCTTTAAATATATATCAATTTTCACAAGAACATCAGCACACGTACTGTGTGTTACCACAGGGTCATGAATTTTACAAAAAGTAAAAAAACGCTAGTAGACATATTGTTACAACTTGAAAAACTTTGTATGCATAAATAAAATAAACAGATTCGACTTCATAATGATGTCATTGGCTCAACGTCCCACGAACTACTTTTTTACGGTTTTCGGGGACGCACTTCGACTTCACGCACCCAACACATTCATAGGGGATCATCACACAAAGTGGCCTAGATTAACAATCATGAAACAAAGGTGGAGGGGCAGAATGTTTAGCGAGTCTTTGATAATGCCCATCATGTTGTTGACTATATTTCTGGGGATACCTAACCCTTTCAAGATATTCCAGGTGCATTTTGTAGTACCTGTCCTGTTACCAAAAAGCAATCCTTTAAGGGTACACCCGTCTGAACGACCATATTTTTAACTAAAAATCACACACTCAATATCAATAAGTACGCTCCATGTACACTTGAAATTCACTTTACAACTGGGCAGGATCTTTTATAACAATAAAATAACAAAAAAAGAGTGTGTCAAATATTTGAATATTTAGCCTACTATTCATTCATTAGGAATTTACTTTTGAGAAGTGCAAAATGTTTTTAGGTACCCATATCTTGTAAAATTATCAATAAAATCCACCAAAACTGTAACTGTATACCGTATACAAGTGTGTGTGTGTGTGTGTGTGTGTGTGTGTGTGTGTGTGTGTGTGTGTGCGTGCGCGTGCGTGTGTGTGCGTGTGCATAAAGTAGACTATTATTGAGAACATCTAGAAATAAATATATTAACAACATGAATTAAACATTTTTCATTAAAATAAACTTGTTAATGGGTGTAATTAAATTCATGTGCTTATTTTTCGAGCCAGGCACATGATTTTAGTCTAATTTCCTTCAATCATCATACTGAATGTATGTACATAGTTTCAGCCATGTAGCTCAAGTAGTTATGTATCTATTAAATTAAATGTATCTGAAAAATAAACTTGCAGGGAAACGGACTTTAAGTTGGACACTGCTTTTACCTAAGGTTGTGGCCTAACCTAATGTATTTAATCTATTCCATCCCCATAATCATATTTGTTGATAAGTTTTTCATCCTCCCTCTTCCTCTTCGTATTTCTTTTTCTGGTTCTTGCCTCCTTAGAACTCTCCTTGTACATTCTATCTGCCTCGGAAACTCTTCGTCTGTCAATTGCAGTGAGTGCATGCTTCATGCCATGCCTGGAAGCTCCAGAACCATACACCTGTACGAAGTCCATTCATATCAATAAATATCGTTGATAAATGTTTAATGTCCATTCATTAAAACGTATCACTGCATCTAGAAATCCTACTTTTAGGATCTGTACACGCACAAAAAACTGTTCTAGGAACATTGTCCCAGCTACAACTATACTAGTTAGGATTTTGAGTCCTTCCATGAAGGCAATTCTCCAGTAATTTTGGACTGTTTAGATCCCTCAAAATAGGCTTTATTGCCTCAACACAATAAGGCAAGGAATACTTATGCTCCTATTCAGTACCATTTTCCTTTGCTTTCTGAAACTTGCATCATGAATCAGGACCTGTTGGGCAAAGGGATGATAGGGATGTGCATCAGTTTATTTGTGTATAAGACTAGCCCATATAGATTATCATAGCAACTAGGTTTCTCTCCTTCCTCCTAATGGCTAGTCCAAAATATTTCTGTAGTAGGTCTATTTGTCCATCAGTGAGATGACCGTTCGCATTCAGGTACTTCCCACCACAGAACTTCTGACCTTTTAGGTCTTTTTGCAGCTTCCTCAGTATAGTGTCTAACCTTTCTGTAAATACCATTTACCACTTCTGCTTAGGCAATTACCTTTACTGCACAAAAATATCTTAGTTAGGAAATATTATGAAGGTATATTATGAAGGTTGATTACATATGACAGTTAAAAAGCTCTGCAGGCATTTAAGAACAGGGCAGAAAGGGTCGAAAACAGCAATATGTTCTTCAGATATATGGCTGGATTCAGGGAGAAATTGAGAATGATATAGGAGCAAAACAATTTTTGTTTTGAAAAAACTCTCGTACATGTACCCTTAACTAACCATTGCTCAAGTCGGATGTTGTATTCACTTACAGTAAATATGGCAGGCATGGTTCATGAATATATTTTTCTCTGTCAACCTCAATCATCTTCTCCATGTCTCTTTCAAAGCGAATAGTGGGATCCAACACTACAGCAGTGTTCTTTTCTTTTGGATGAATGGCAATGATGTCGGCTCTTCTATTCGACCGCGTAGAAGAAACACAATCGTTAATACCCACAAGTAGATCGTTTAGAATTCGATTTCATTGGCAGGCTGATGAGGTGGGTTTCAAGCTAGTTCACCGATATTTCCAGTGTTTTAGATGTAGTTAAACAGCTTCAAAAGAAAGTCATAATTATCAATGAGTTTAATCAGATGTTTTCATAATAAATGAAGGAAGAGAGCTTATTGGTCATAAAGAAATTTGAACTAAAATTTGGATTACTGTCAAGGTATTCCTAGTAAAAATACCATACCTAAACCGAAACTGAGTTTCACCGATGTTTTCTTCTATTTTAATTATAGTCGCTAATCTGTGAGATGCCACCAGAAGAAAAGGCGTCGAGTATTACTAGAGTTCAATGGACGTACATTTCCTGTCACAAGAAAGTGATCACCGAATACAAGCACGACCGAAAGGAAGGAGCATATTAATATACGGATTTCTTGGCTAATTAAAACCATTTAATCTGGTATTTAAATGTTATCTCTTAAACATTGCAGAGTTCACTTGTTGAGCCTTGTTAAAAGTTCCACGAACACGAGATTGCTTCGTTCTTTTTTTTTTCTTTTATTAGTTTTCCTTAGCCATAATCAGTATCACCATTATGAAAAACTAATATTCCTTCATCTTGCTCTTTCCCTATTTTTCTCGAGAAGTTTTGGCATTAGATAATATGGGGAACCCACGGACGTATCTTCCGCCAAATACTTTTGTCGGTATGCTTTCGACACTATGGCGCACATCGAATGTTAACACTTTGTTCCAAAGCTAACTGAACACTAAGGGTTAGATTTATACATACAATGTGTTGGAAATTCCTGAAATTGCAGGCCATGAGAGGCGTAGTTAACTTAGATGTTTTCCAGTGATTAGTATTAACACTATTTGACGATATTTCCAAAAATTATTCAGAGATGTCAGAAAAGTGACATGTGTACGGGTAATAATTTCGGAGAAAATCTGGCCGAAAGTTCACAGCGTGCTAGGCGAACATAGTACAGCAGGTCGAACCGCTCAAGAAATTAATACACGGAGGTTGATTTATACTTTGCTAGTAGGAGGATGTGTGATTTTAGAAAGAGTTTAAATTATAGCAATCGCTACAAATTGCCCTGAACGTTGCCAGTCACTTTCCTAATATAACAAGCTATATAAGTGTATTGGTAAAGTGTGTGTTGTACAATAATGCATATTGTATAGTAAGACCATAGCATGAGACTACGTACAGGTTGATTCCTATGCTTTCGTACAGACATCCATCACTTTTCGTGTCAGGAAATGGGGATGAGTCTCGTTCGATGATATGAGGTCATGTTGGCAACTACAGTACATTCCTCCACTATAATGAGGTAGGCAGAGGGTGAAACCTTGTGTCGACATATAGCCTACTCCTGTCGAACATCACCAAGGGGTCAGCTCAACACCAAGCCTCCCTCCGACGGAAGAATCGCCATCAACAGCATCATATATCCTCACTCCATATGAGTACTGTGAAGAGGTTTCGAATTCAATCCAGGCTTTCTGCAAGCAATCTAGTGATACAATTTTACACCATCACCTCTCCTACCCTGACTGTCAACATTCTAATGGCGATTTCTGTTTTCAACCAACGGGAATAAAAACCGGCTAACCCACGGTGTCGGACCATATAGATCTGACGCCTAACGATCATGAACACCCAGGCGCACAGGTCACTCATGGGTGTCAAATAGTAAGATCTGCATCAGCGGAGCCAATCATGTCCTCTGACACTCCGGCAGTAAAAGCCATGCACTACATCTTCACTACAGTATCTGCTCTACTGGTTAATACTACAGATTAGATAATCACGCTCGTCCGCTTCTTGTATTTGTTCCCTACAAATCTATGGATGGTTATACCTGTTGAGCGACCCCATGTTACAGTGGTTAATAAACTATTGAAAGAGAAACCGGTAAGAGTCTGACACACAAAGCTGTGTATTGTATTGCGAGGACGTGCACGAGTTGAAATGAATAAATTAAATGAAACACATTTCGACACTTAGATTTCGTCATATAGAGACTTCTGACACTTTAACATCGTACTCGAATCGCCTTCAGCGTTAGAGGTTGGACCACCACTAACCGTCAACTTCCATTGCTTGTACATTTGTAGTAGACATTGACACGGTTGTTGTCGCTTAAAGTTCCTGTCGCTCATGACATTTTCTGTTAAGTTCCATGGATGACAGAATGGCCTTCTTGAATTTAGAATTCGAATCTCGTAATTCTGTAACCTCTCTCTGTAGGCGTTCACGTTTTTATATTGGAAATATTTTCCCCGATAAGCATTTTTTTCAATACTTAACACATTAAGAGCCTAATTTTTTGAAACGGTTTGAATTCAATTTGTTTCGTGATTTCATCCGTTGTAACAATCTGAATACTTTGACGCGATTCCAATCGCGAACTCCTCGCACGATTTCACGTAGAGCCACATTAATTTTACGCTGGTGGCAACATGTAATTTGATACCTATATTTGGCGACCATTTTTCCGTTTATGACGACTCAAATTCTAAAATATCAGTTTAATTTTTCTCTTTCAACCTTCCTCTTTGGAATGAGGCATAGCCCGTCCGAATATATCTAATGCTTTCCGGGTTATGTTTGGTAAACACAATTTCGTTGCGTCGGCGCCACCCCTCCCCCTCCCATCCCTCAAAACTACTACCTGCCTGAACTACTCTCCTGTTTCGATGATCTGGGCTAGCGGTGAGCCAAATTCTGTCTGCGCATATTAGATTACTAGTATGCAACCCGCAACACCATTGACAGCAAGAGGCTGTAGAGAGTTTAGGAAGCTTTGTAATAATAAGAAAGATTTAGCCATTCCATCTTATATGGTCACATGCAAATAATGTCAAAACGTGAATAAAATATATACAGGATAAACGTGTTCTTATATCCCACATATACACTTTAGAAATAATGTTGTAATATCAGGAATTCATACAGAAATGTTCATAGTCCCATACATACCCCAAAACAAGCCAACCTTAAAATTAAACAAAGAACTTTAAACATTTAATTTTTCTCCGATAATTGGTAGATTCCCTGACCCGGTCAATGACTGGAAAACATGTTGTAGGTTTTCATTTTCATTCAATTGGTAGATATAACTAAGAGTATTACTTCATAAGTAATACCAATAATCCTATACATTACTCACAATAAACAAGCTGTTTTGAATCTCTTATTCTGCTTGTTTAATATAGCATTTCCTAAGTTTCACTCGCACTCAACGATGACACTAGAACCAGTCTTCACTTCATACGCATTCCAAATTAGATTGCATGAAATAACATTAACTCAATACATCCACAACATTTAAACAACACATGTCGACTACTACATTCTGGAACTGCCAAAGGAAATGCAGATTAATAAATACACTTAAGTAACATTCTGATAGTGATACCAATAGTTTTTAACACACTCGTTATTAACATCGTATTTAAAATCAAATTTAACAACGTGTGCATTGGTGACCCTGTTAAAACACATAGGGCCTACTACTAACGGATGAACTCTGAAAAGGTTCACATAGTTCATTTCCTGGGGACAGCTAATAAACTCCGTTATGAACGCACAGTTGCGTAAAATTTGGACTTGGTTCTTAGACATTAATTCTCATTATTCTTCCCCCCGCCATCACCTTGACGTCAGATAAGACGTCATAACTCATTGCCTTGTAATAATGATTGACACGTGGTTTGCAAGTACCATATAATGTGCTATTCAAAGTTACACATGTCTGGTAATTGAGCAAGGACGCAGTAGTTTCGCACCTTGACTTACTCCTCGTACTATAAATCAGTACACTTAAGGACACTCGTAATGAATATTCTTAACCAATGCCATTAACACCCTTACTTTTATTTTACGAAAAGTAA
Organism: Anabrus simplex; assembly: GCF_040414725.1. Lineage (NCBI taxonomy): Eukaryota > Metazoa > Arthropoda > Insecta > Orthoptera > Tettigoniidae > Anabrus > Anabrus simplex. Next base: position 240,902,225 of record NC_090269.1, read on the forward strand.
CACAGAGGAACGGTAAAGCAGGACATCCCTTTATGGACAGGTTGCACTGTAGCTGTCTTGTGGAACTGCGAACATTGCTCTGGAGCTCATATCTTAAATAGTCTGACCAACGCTACAAATTGTTATGTCTGATGTAAACTACAAATTACACACTATTTTGGATATCTTGAAAACACTGAATTGCCGTAAATAGTAGCATATTTGTATGGCTCTGAACAGACACTTTTACAATATTTCCTTAAGCATCTTGATCATATCAGACCTATTCACCGTCATTTTAATTTCGTACAGTTATTTCGTAGTGTACAGTTTTTAATGGCCCTATTTTGGAAAGAATCAGCCCATCATGTTGTAAGAATTTTATTGGTTTTACAATCTACTAACAAAATTTACAGTTTTCGGAGAGTTCGAAGTAACGAAATTTTGTCCCAGAGGAGTTCCTTTACGTGCCCGTAAATCTGCCTGTTGAGGCTGGTGTATTTGAAACACTAAATACCACTGGGTTGAAGCGGGATCTACCCTCACGTCATGTTGTGACGACTTTTAGGATATTACCACTAAAATCCGTAAATTATGTCAATCTTTGAACGGGAAATCTCCTTCTTTGGGCTTAGTCACTCTTTCCTCTCTCTGGTGTTGACTAATAGAGACCAGTTTTTGTCACAAGTAACAATGTCCCTAAGGAACGACTGGTGCTGATCACAAACTAAATTGTGAAGGGCAAGCGATGACGCATACTGTTACACGCTGATTTTCGTTTTCCTCACTGAACACATGGCGTACCCATGCACACAACTTAGGCACCTTAACCATAGAATGCAAACGACACACTATGGTTGAGTGATCAACATTCTTGGCTTCTGCCAATTCCCACTTTCTTCGAAGGAGTTTCGCATGATCCTCATTTAAGCGATCTTAGTTAAAGCGCCATTGTCATCCTCACCGTGCATCATCAGGTAAGTCAGATCGTTTTCCCGCAAACGAAATAAAAGATTTCCTCGCCGTACTTCCGGCAATAGCATTAGCTCCGTACACAGCACGAACTGTTTTCGGCGTCACTGTACCATCGTTTGATCCTCAAACTCGAAGAGCAGAATGTGATGGAAATGTTCAACTGTGTACTTGATAGTCTTGATTCGACTACAAAAATAGCTATTCAAAACTTCTCCCGGCATTTAAAAAAATACAATATTCCAAAAGGTAAACGAATAACTATAAAAAATTCGCTCCTCCCAAAAAAAAAAAATTCTAGAGGATGAACCACCATGAGATGAAGAGGTAAATTTTGTATATTTTAGAAATATTCGAATTCAACATTTATAAATACTTGTTTGGGTGTTTTTTTAAAAATCTAATTCCTTCAGCGTTCAATTAAATGTAAAAATTTTGGTTCAACTTCGAGAATAGCTTATCTGAATAAGTGTGCAGAATATTAAGTTAATCATCTAATTAATTTATGAAATGTGAAGTCAAACACTTCATTCTCACTGACCAAGATATTAAATAATGCTCAAAAATGCGAAATACAGACCAGTGTTTAGCTTATCTGCCATGCCCATTATTCTGACCAGACTATACAACCCTCCACTTAAAAGCAAATATTTAAAAAATTATTGGAATTTTTCCAATAAAATTCGTACAGAGGTGAAGGAAGATGTGATCTATCGCGTGAATTTAAAATGCAAACTGAAGACTTTTTAGTGTATAAAGCACCTAAATTAGATACCGAGTCAATGTCATCCTGATTACCGTGATTGCGTGACTGACGCGGTGTCTTTTACAAGCAGGAGGCTTTGACCAACTTCTCTAACGAATGTTTCTAAAAACCCAAGTACAGTATATCATTCCCTTCTATTTAATATTGAGACTTGAGGTCGAATTATTTACATGTGAATCGATTTTTTTAACTCATTCCAAGGGTTCTCTATTAGGCCAACGCCACATGAGGCCCTGAAATGTATGATACGCCGTTCCGCACTAAAACGGCCGGCTACTATTACGAGGTGGTGATACGTAATTCATTTCTAAAAATAATTCTTGTAAACTGACAGGGGAAATTTATTTTTCACCTCAACGAAATGCATCGCACGAAATTATATATTTAATCGTGTACGTACGGTGTTAGTACCACGAACTGATTTTTTAAAATATTATTGAATACGTCTAATAGCATTTCGGATCACTCGTGAGTCAATTGAAAACGATTGGATACTATGCTGGTGCAGTATTCATTTATAAATGTTCGGCAACAGATTCAGTAGTGTACTATTTCCCGCTCATGCATGCGAATGATACCCCTACTCTGTTAAGCTTCAAAGGGACTTGAATGAAACAAGTCATTCATTTCATTGCGGAGCATTACAGAGTGATATCCGAAGCATTTCTGGGTCTGAGGGACGGGGAAAGGGAAGAAATGTTTCATCTGCAGGGAAATAATTCACATTTTACGAGATAGAGGCATCCTCTCCACTATTTCACACTTAAGAGAGACAACACTGACTGCCATAAAATAACCTTGCACGCTGCAGGTATGCCTCTTGGTAGTACCAACACAGAGCGCTTAATATAAGACTGGCAAGATGCCCGTGCTTCGCTACGGTTTTAAATTCGAAGTTTTTTGTAAGTTTTATATTTTGGAGAGTGTCCTGTCAACTATGCCTGTAAAATACACCCTCAGTTCATATGTCAAACGGTTTGGGGGAATGATTATTAATTTTCTTTTCTAACACCCATTTCAACCCCGTACAGAAGAATTGGAATGTTTTCAACCCCTATCTTATTTAACTTCTACGGGTGACGGGTGCAGTACATCGAGCAGTAGTGGGAGAATGAATGTTTTAGGTGGTGATTGTTTTAAAAATATTTCTTAACATTACGAATAAACATCTAGGACACAGAAGACCACCCTTCATGTAAAATTTTAATATCGTGCCTGAAACGGTTTCGAAAGAATGGATATTGTGTTTTTGAGAGTCAACTACCATCTTAACTTCTTAGAGGAGAAATCTTTTGAAGTATATTTTACATCAAGGACATAACCAAAGGACCTTCTCGTTAAATTATAAAATTGTACGTCAAACGGTTTTGTAGGGATTAATAATTTCGTTGGCGGAGATAACTCCATTTTAACACCTTAGTGGTGGAATGTTTAAAAATATTTCCTATTTCACACCTATTTAAATACATACCGCTATTTGGAATTTTGTCTTCGTACGTTAAACAGCTTCGGAGAAAGGAATGAATACCTTTGTATATCAGTTTCCGGATTTTAACCCCCATGTAACTCTCAAGGGTTACATTTGTTTCAAACTTTCTGTTGCCACCCAGCATACTATTTTAAATTTTAACTTCGTAATTCAAACGGTTTCATAGAAATGAATATTTTTGTCATCATTCCTCATCCCCAGTCAAAACCCCTTAGGGATGTATTGTTTGAAGACCACTCCTTATTAAGAAATCTAAGACAGTTTAGTTCGTACAGAGGGCAGCACGGATCTCTTATAGAAATCGAGATTGTATTTATTATCTAGGCCCGTTATAAGTATTATGTTTGTGAAAAGTGATTATTAATTTGAGAGGTTTAAATCATATTAGGCATTCAACGTCCGCAAGAATTTGTAGGTACTATTAATGGTATACAGTCTCCAAAAAAATGTTCCTCCAGTTGTGTATTAAGTTCAAGATTATCTCCGTGAAACTCCTTACTTTTACAAATAACTTTTTTTGCAATAAAAAAACAAGTCGGAAATTCGGTCGAGTACCTTGGCAGTTGTGGATACTTAGTTTTACAATTTCAACATGATCCCAATCCTTATACGTGAAATACTTTGAATTATATCATATTTGGCACATATAACATCCAAAGTTCTTGTAAAATTTCAAGTTCATACGTCAAACGGTTTGGAGGGATAAATAAGCTTGTCGTTACACCCCAGCCAAAACCTCGTAGGGGTGTATTGTTTTAGACCTTTTCTTATTTAAAATCTAAAACATATAGGAGTAAACATGTGAAATTTTAACTTCGTATGTCAGACTGTTTCAGAGAAATGAATACAGAACTCACCCCCAGTCAATACCAATTAAGGGGGTTTTGGTTTAATACCACTTAGTTAAAATTTAATGCATATTGGAGCAGTCATGTGAAGTTTCAACCTCGTAGGCCAAACCGTTTCAGAGATACGAATATGTATATTTTCAGGCCTTTCCCTCCCGGTCAAAACGCCTTAAGGATGTATTTAAAATCTAAGATATATAGGACAACCGTCATGTGAAATTTCAACCTCTTATATCGAACGGTTTGAGATAAATTAACATTTATGTCGTCAGCTACCCCCTCCCCCCCTCCCCCCAGGTAAACCACCTTGGGGGTGTACTGATTTAAGACCACTTCTTGTTTAAAATGTGTTACATTTAGGAGCAAAAACCACAAAATTTCAGCCTCATATGCCAGTAGATTTCAAAGATAAGAAATTTGAGTTTTTAGACCTCACCATCACAGTCAAAATCCCTTAAGGGTGTATTATTTTATGATTACTTTTTAATTAAATTCTAAGATATATAGGAGCAACCATCATGTGAAATTCTAAGTCTATATGTTAAACGCTTGGAGAGAAATGAGTATTTATGTAGTCAGCTAATCCCGTCCGTCCCCAATCCAAACCCCTTACGGTGGAATTATTTTAAGATCACGTATCACTGAAAATCCAAGACATACAGGTGGAACAATCATGCTAAATTTCAACCTCTTATGTCAAACGGTTGCAGAGAAAAGTTTTTGTGTGTGTGTGTGTTTTTGGATATTAACCCCCATTTAACCGTTAATGACTGAATTTATTCTAAACTTGTCTTATTGAACATTAGTACATAAAGAAGCGATCATTGAATGCAATTTCAACATTGTCTGGTCAACAGCTTGGAGGAATAAATATTTTGGTTTTTAAGACTTTACCCCCGTTTCATCCCCTTAAAGGTGGAATTTTTTGAACCCCTTCCTTAGTGGGTGCATATTGCCATATATACACACACACACACACACACACACACACACATTTTTACGTCTGTAACGTCTTAGGTTTTTGAAATATAAGTATCCTTATAAAAATAATTCAATCTATTTCACGTCTCCCCCGCCCTTAAGCCCCTTAAGTGGATTTTTCGGGGGGAAAAAGTTCTGCTCTATTTTAAAGGAGATTCCAAATACCAGTTTTCATGATGATGATATGATGATTTTTAAAGAGGCCTAACATCGAGGTCATCGGCCCCTAATGGTACGAAATGAAATGACAAATTAAAAGTTCAAAATCATCCACTGACCAAAATAAAAAATGTCATGAAGAATGAATGGATGATATGAATTTCACACAATCAGTGGATCCGACTCAAAAACTATCATAAATAATAGTATTACTGACCAAGGGTCCAATCTAAAGCACAATCCTGAATCGAGGATGCTTGTTGTCTAAAGGGGTCCAAAATCCAGGTCAAAGGCCCCTCATAGTGGTACTTGACGCTAGTAAAGTAGAACCATGGTATTTGTCATGTTGGGGTATTAATCAAAAGTAGCGAAGACTCACGGTGTTCCATACATGATGGTACTAACAAGTATTGTACGTCGTACAGGTAACACAGACCTATGGTGTTTCTCACACGATGGCGCCACTCATAGCCAACGCAAACCGATGGGGTTCCTCACCTAGGTGTACTAATCACGGGCGCCGGTATTCCCGTGGTGTTCCTCACATAGTGGGCACTAATCACAGGCAACGCAGACCCACGGTGTAGCTCGTATAGTGGTACTAATCACGGGTACTGGAAACCCACAGTGACCCACTCTCTGTTGCTAATCACAAACCTCTGGTGTACCTAATATAGTGGTACTACTCGTAAGTAAAGGCGATCCATGGTGTTCCTCGCGTGATGGTACTAACCAAAAGTAGTTTCATGGTTCTAAGACAATCATCCCTTGGTCGCCCCTTTAAGTCGCCTCTCACTACAGGTAGGGGATACCGTGGGTGTATTCTCCGTCTGCGTCCCCCACCCACAGGGGGTACCAGTTTTCATGTCTGTAATATATTCACACACACATATATATATAAGTATCCTCATAAAAAGGATTTAACCCCTTTTCCACCTCTTCACCCCCCTTAAGAGTATTTTCAGAAAAAATAATACGCGTGTCTTTACTTTCAAAGGAGATTACAAATACCAATTTTGACGTTTCTAAACGGTCAAGTATTTGAGTTATAGATATACTGATTTAAACACTTCACCCCCCTTTTCACTCCCTTAGTGACGGTATACCTAAAAATCCTATCTTAGTGAGCACCTACACTGTAATATATGTATGTGTGTGTGTGTGATGAAGTGTCGTTGCCAAATTTCACTACCCAGCCCTTAATAACTGCACATGTGTATGGCAGTAAAACCGTTGGTGCTCTTCCAGTATCTAAATAATAATAATAATAATAATAATAATAATAATAATAATAATAATAATAATAATAATAATAATAATAATAATAATAATAGCATTCAGCAACGGGCAATAACGCGGGAATTGGCTTCGTGGTTCGAATCAAATAGCTGAAGTTTTATTTGTGAGATGGTGGATTGAACCCCCACAGCCCTGAATATAGTTTTCCCGTGGTTTCCCATCTTCACACCAGACGGCTGTACCTTAACAGGCCACGGTCATTCTTTCCAAGTCCTAACGCTTTCTCTTTCAGTCATCACTAAAAGACTTTTAGTCGATGAGACGTTAAAATATCATCAAACACCACCGTGCTTTAATGTATCATATGCTAATGAATTTTCTCTTTTTGCATTTATTACATGTCCTTTCCCATCTCTATCACATTTTCTTTAAAACCAAGTGACCAATGTCTGATATTTTCTGGTATATCCTGTCAATCTGTTCTTTCTTCTAGTCAAATTTTACCCAGAAATATATAATGTTTACAAGTTGCTTTACGTCACACCGACACAGATAGGTCTTATGGCGACGATGGGACGGGAAAGAGCTAGGAGTGGGAAGGAAGTGACCGTGGATTTAAGGTACAGCCCCCGCATTTTCCTGATGTTAAAATGGGAAACCACGGAAAAGTATCTTCAGGGCTGCCAACAGTGGGGCTCGAACTCTATCTCCCGAATACTGGATACCAGCCATACTTAAGCGACTGAAGCTATTGCGCTCGGTTACCCAGAAATATTTTACTCTTCACATCAACTGAATTCAATTCACTTCTTCCGGTTTGCCCACACCTGTAAGGTCGCGGGTGCCAACTGTGTTGCACATGATGATTTGGCCGTGTTTTACGGCCGGATGCCCTTTCTGACGCCAACCACACACATGGAGGAATGTAATCACTATTCCGTGTTTCTGTTGTGGCTGGTAGTGTGATGTGTTGTATGAATATGAACAGGGGTGTGTTTGGGCAAACACGAACACCCAGTGGGGACTGTAGACTAATTTGTTATTCTCTCAACATGATGACTGCTCCTTTAAGGGGCTCAGCATCGAAGTTAGTTGTCACTCTTCCAGCAACCTACCATATCATTCACATTCTTACGTAAAATCGCACTTGAAAGTCTTCTCTCTTCCTATGTCACTTACTAATGTCACACGTTCGTGCAATGCCATACTTCAAAATACTTTAAACATTATTATTATTATTATTATTATTATTATTATTATTATTATTATTATTATTATTATTATTATTATTATTATTATTATTATTATTATTATTATTATTATTATTATTATTATTATTTTACAACTGGCTTTACGTCGCAACGACACACAGGTCTTACGGCGACGATGGGATAGGAGGAAGGAAGCGATATGATGCGAAAATGGGAAACGACGGTAAACCATCATCATCAGGGCTGCCGACAGTGGGGTTCGAACCCACTATCTCCCGAATGCAAGTTCACAGCTGCACGTCCCTGACAGCACAGCCAGCTCGCTCGGTATTATTATCATCATCATCATCATCCCTATTATTAATTGCAGAGGCCTATTATTAACTGCAGTTCTCTAAATTGCGGCATTGCATAGATGTGGATAAATACATTAATAGAGAATGATGTATGAACAGATTTATTTATCCCACTGACCCACTCACTTAGCTAATTAACTGGACATGGATATCGATAAATCGTCCGCCCAACCGCCCATTTACCCACTTAGTAGACATGTAAAGGGATATGTTGATAAGGATGTGGGAGGGGGGTAGTATAGGTAAGGAGGAGGTTTAAAATAGGTTGCTGTGGCCAGAGTGAGCTGTCTGAAAAATCTGAAGTTAGTAGGTAGTTCGTAATTCTGACGAAACTTCTCAAATGATTCGTAATAGTACCAGGCGTACCAATAAGGAGGCCGACTACACGTATACTTTCCAGATTGTATGATCATCTTTGTCTTTTCCGAATGATGATGCTCCTGTCCCATTATAGCTTCTACCTGTTTTCCAATTCGTTAGCAGGTATTATAGTACAAAGCGATTTTGTTGCGCGTTTTGAGTCACGCAGCTATGAGCTTCGGAAGTTGGTGGGTTCAAATCCGCTGTCAGAAATCATGAACGTTTTCCGTGGTTTCCCATTTTCACACCAGGCAAATAATGCTGTTTGTACCTCAAGACCTCGCTCACTTCCTTACCTGCCTATTATGTAGCTTTACACATTACAACCTTGCTACTTTGAGGGACATAGATATTAAGACTAACGTCAGAAATTGTACTTGGGCCCATTGTTCTTTATACATTTGGTAGAAGAAAATGTGTTTAGGAGAGAATCTGAATAACTCTTCACTTACGAGACATTATCATGGAATCCTTATAAGTGGCAAAACCGTCGGTTCTGCCTTCAGAACACGACATCTGCCAAAATCCTAGGCTCGGTGAATTTACTATTGCGCATTTATATGGCGATTTGTAGCTGTCTAAATAAAGATGTGTATTGAGACGTACACAATCAGCCTCCGAGTTACAGAAATTAACGAAATTCGGTTAACCTCCCCCCCTCCCCACCAGGCCGGGAATTTATCCCAGGGCTCTGAACGGAAGGTCACTTTGCTGACCTTTCAGTAAAGAACTGGGGGTAATTTGAACTGCAAATTCACTTCCAGACGTTGGGACCTCTCGAAACAGCTGCTAGTCTTTCCCAAACTACTTATATTAACCAAAGACATGACATTCTTAATGAACAAAAAACTCCATAAGAAAACTAACTTTCCTTCCGCTTTTGGTGCAAAACGAAAACCGTAATTGATATATCGAGAAAATACTCCAAGTCGGACTATCCTCAGGAGTCTACTAGCTCTTAACCCTCCCTCAGCACACTGCGGACTGCACACTGGGGTCACGTGGATCCAATTTGGTCTTTAAAAAATGTTACAGGTCACTCGCTGTCATTTTCTGATTACTGGTTGTAATGGTGATTATTGCTTTAAGGGGAACGAGATGACCATCCTCAAAATGATTAGGAGAAGAAAGGGAGTTTAATACTTCAGAGAATGAGGTATCAGGAAAAGAGAGGGAAGAAATGCAATGTGTGTGGAAACGATGCTTCTTTGGCTCAGAACAGAACAAGTGTTGACCAAGGGAGGTTGGATAGGAAAGATGAACATGAGTAGCAAGGAAAAGTAATACTAGGAGCCCCGTGATCAACTCAACACTCCGAAGTTGAGAACTCTTATCTTGGAGGAACGTCGCTTCCCAAGTCCTCCCTAAAAATGCTGTCACCTCTATTCACAATGACTTCGACTAAGCCGTGTATTATGTAACGCCCATATATTTTAGTCGCCTCTTAGGACGTGTAGGGGGTACCGTGAATTTATGTCCCAACCCACAGAGGTATATCTGAATAACGCACAACGATTTTGAACGGGATTTGGCAAGGTTCTTGAAAGAATGATACCGTACCTGGATTTAGAGAAGTCAGAACGAATAGGTCCGTCATTCAAACGCGTAGATATTGCCAAAAACCGGACGCCCGCAAGGTTTATGGCGTAGAATACGTCTTTACGACAGAAATAAAGCAGATCGAATTGGATGTAACAACGAACAAGCTCCAGTGACGCGGTGGAAGTGTTGGGCTGTACATCCCACTGCGTGGATACCTCCACTTTCTTGCGGTACTCTCTGGTACGTTCTGCTAGACTTCTTGGGTTTACTCCATTTCTCAAATTTTCCTCCATTCCCCCGAACGCGCTTGCGGTAGTTTCAGATCCATTTAGACCGAAGTTATTATTTAGACATTTTGCAACTTTTTCTTGCTATTTTGCTTGACGTCTTACCGAAACAGATAGGTCTTATGGCGACGGTGGGACGGGGAAGGCCTGGTGTAAAAATGGGAAACCACGGAAAATCATCCTCAGGGCTGCCGACAGTGAGATTCGAACCCACTATCTCTCGGATGCGATTTTGCAAATTTAACACAATTTTCAACTGACCTGGTCACAAAGATATACAAGTAATGGTGCCCCATGGTAGCTAGTGCGATGGAGTTCTACGACACAAGTGTAGCACCGCGCAATCACGAGCAACACTAATTTTACTGCATCGCAACAAATTACATGGGCCACCACCATGAATTCGGAGACAAGTGAAACCAATTTCAAGTAATATTTTCGTCTTTCACCTTCCTAACTATTATTTAGATGTAATTTATAGTTGCAAAGTTGTGAAGCCGAATTTACCGTACATTGACGTGTGACAGGCGTATGTTTCGTCAGTTAAAATAATAGGGATCTGTGCAGTGCCGAGGTTAATTTGCAAGCACGACTGAACAGAAAGAGCACGTTGCCATAGAGATTTATTGGTAGTTAATACGCGAAGGCTTATTTACACTTCGTCTATAAAAGGGTGCACTGGAATGCTTTTACTATCGAACGAGTTTGAATGGTAAATTCACATAAGTTGCTGCTTGTCCCTTTCTGAACATAGCAGGACAACGCAACGTGTGTATAGAGAGAGATAAGAAAACAGTGTCGTAAATTCTTCCGGAATAAACACAATTGTCTTGAATGAATGAATGGCGTGTGAATGAAATCAAATATAAATTAAATGCACCTGAAATTATATCTTTCACTAATTTCATTTAATAATAATAATAATAATAATAATAATAATAATAATAATAATAATAATAAATTCAACCTGATGACATTTTGAATCGAAATATATACAGAAAGAAAATTGACAAGTGGGAAGTTACTCCAGAGATTGAAGTACCAAAAAGAGCAGGTACCAAGTGGAGGAAGAAATGAAGAGGATCTTTAGTCAACAGATGAAAGCATCCTGGATCCTCCGCAAACGAAATCATAAACAAAGCTTTGTGTGTTCCGAAAGGGACCATTCGCGCATAATAATAATAATAATAATAATAATAATAATAATAATAATAATAATAATAATATGGACTCCGCTACCATTTGCAGGCATTTTTTCATTTGACGCCATCTGGTTCTCTGCTCCAATTTCGACGTTTCAGTTTATTCTACGCTTACTAAATGACAGAGTAAATCGAAAGTCTCTTGGGCGTCTATGGCTGAACTTTGTTAATTTCGTCGGATGAACAAATGTGTCGCCCGAGGTCTTTTACATGCAGACATCGTACGACGGAGTGTGGAATGGACGTTTCCTTCCGCCCTTCAAATATCCCACTACTTCCGTCGGGTTTGACCCACTATCTTGGAACCCGAAGGACGATAACACTACCATTGATCCACAGAGGCATCTTTTTTTTCTTTTTCTTTTTTTTCTTTTTTTTTACAAGTTGCTTTACGTCGCACCGACACAGATAGGTCTTATGTCGACGGCGGGACAGGAAAGTAAACGTCCGTGGCCTTAATTGAGGTACAGCCCAAGCATTTGCCTGGTGTCAAAATGGTAAACCACGGAAAACCATCTTTAGGGCTGCCGACAGTGGGTTTCGAACCCATCTCCCGAATACTGGATACTGGTCACACTTAAGCGACTGCAGCTATCGAGCTCGTCAGAGGCATCTAAGATTAAATACTGATTACTAAGAATAGAGACAGTAACATCAGGTTATATTCATTATTTAGTCTTACTTTAAGCTAGTCAATAAAGTGATATCATGTCTTGTCGGAGGAGTAAGTAAGTAGTATTAACTAAGCCATTTAGTTATTCATTCTATTATTATTATTATTATTATTATTATTATTATTATTATTATTATTATTATTATTATTGCTTATTCGCATAGTACATTTCCACCGTAGGAGAATACACATCCTAAATACCTGAAATGATCCACATCTTCCAGTTTCGTACTCCTGACCAAAGCTAATTGTGATCGAAGCATTCTACAAGAAGCAAATTTTCAGTCGAAACAACCCCTACACCGCATCATCTGTTTTTGTATTGAAAGCTATATGCGTTCAGGACACCTCATTCAAAAGTTAGGAGTAACAGACATGAAAGTAGGGAGAATGGTTGTCAGTAAAAACAGGGGAACAATGGCAGGAGATGAGGAGGAATGATGAGATAAAAGCTAAATTACGAATAAACTCGTTAGATGAAGCTGTACGCAGAAGCCGGGTTCTGTGAGGTGTGAAGTGTCCACGTGATGCGAGTGGAGGAGAATAATGGACTCCGCCATGGACGGTAAGAGAAACAGAGGGAGTTCAATGCGATAATTGATAGACTTCAGTTTTTAATTATTTAATGATAAGAAGGGTGGAACTGAAAGATTACAGTGAGGTACAAACATACGACCCGAGGAGACAGTTAATTCACAGAGGCTTGAAGACTAAACGTTGAAAAGGTGTGACAATATATGGTAAAGATATATGTTGTTTACACCTTATTTAACTTTTGCGTTCTTTCACTACCAAGATATTTTAAATACTATTGTAAAAAAAAATTCTATATGGTTAAGTAAGAGAGGGCCAAGAGATCGTAACTTCGCCAGTTTATGAAGACATGACGGTTGCGCCTGCAAAAACCACAACGTCAAATATTTTAGTTTAGTACCTTGGCCGGTAAGGTTCTGTCATGTAAGGTGCGAATATTGTCAAGGAATTCTCGCTCTTAATGTATGTGCTGCAGGGTCAGTATTTCTCCAGTATCACAGCGGTTTTCGCAGGCGAAGCGACGATATTTTATTACGAAAGACCAGATCACGGAACAAAGTATACGCAGTAACGTTGATCCTTTCAAACACGAATCCACCGAGTTGTTGTGCAGGAAAGTGAATATTACATGTATCTGCGGTAGGTCCTTGTTCAAATAATAGTTTATTTAAGAAAGCTGTGGCAGTGTCAGGGCCAGAAAATCCGGCGACCCACTGCACGAGCTCCAACTGAACTAATAATTACCAAGCCGTTAATTACGCTAGTGTTACGTAACGTTCGGGGGACCTGCTCATGCGTCAATAAAGTGATGTCATGTCTTGTCGGAGTAGATCCCAGCCCCCAGGTGATACACTACCTCAACCCACGACACGTCAACCTACAACAAATATTTCTCGATTAGCGCAATTTTTGCAATTCTAATATGTTGTGCCGCTGACAGATACCAGCTGGAAGTACGTACGCACAAGTTGCGAATATAAGGTTTATTAACCGACCCTAGAGGAAAGGGATGATACTTCATCGAAAAAGTAAATAGGACACTTTCTACCGACAGAAGTAAAAAAGACAAAAGGATCGCGGCCTATGTCAACATTACGCTCTTCTGAAAAACGTGTTTCTATAAATAACTGCGATAATCATGTTTCAGGGTACCAACAAACAAGATAATTTCGACAATCACTTTCCCCTATATTATTATTATTATTATTATTAATATTATTATTATTAATATTATTATTGAGCCACTCTTCCAAAAGAAGCAATTTCTTTCATAAGTATTTTTGTTTTCTTATATGACCGTGATAACCTGATAACACGTATATTTTCGGTGACATTGGGCTGGGAAGGCTATAATTAAGGCAAAGCTCCCGGCATTTCTCTGGCGTCAAAATGAGAAACTACGGAAAATCATGTTCAAGGCTACAGGCGGTGGGGTTCGAGCACTGACAACTTGCTCGGTCTACAAAACTTCAGTATCACCCATTTAAACTGTTGAAAATGGTCACCGAATGGAGGCCAGATTATGGCAGATCGATTTTAAATCATTCCTACTAAAGACGGAACTATGAAAATATTCGTAATTTCGTACCAGATTTTAATGCTTTCTCGTCTCCAACACAGCAGAAAACTTCCCTATTTTTATAAAATCCGCCCAGGCATGACTGTTGATGGTGAAAGAGGACATGTCGAGGAAAAGGACGACGAAACGCCTGCCTTAGCCAATTAGAATGTGATAAAACTGATATTTGGTTACAGAGGTACAGTAACTACACACGAGTTTCATTAGCACTGTTTAGTCTTCTTGTGGAAAAAGAACGAAACACAGCCGTAAATTCCTTCCTGGTCTTCTGTAAAAGAAGGCTGAAGTCTCGGCATGACGCATTCACGTTACTGCAGTGGTGAAACACTGAACACTAAATTTGTAAGCACAAGACTTATATCAGGACATTTGAGACAAAACGATAGAGTTCGTCACACACTACAGTCATTGTCAAGTCTTAAATTTAAAAGAAATGTTAGGAGACAACTATTAGTTTCACTACAAAATTTGAAATACACCTCTTGCATAACCTAACGTGTTTTCCAGTTCACCCACACCGAAATGTACACATTTTTGTATTTTCTTGCTTAAATGCCGCTTCTGTTAGTGGAAATCTACTAAACACATCACAACCACTCCCGAGATGATCATTTGGTATTGATCCGATAGAGTCTTATCTCTAAAAAGATAGAAACTCGTCACCGACTCCTCATATCGTAAGAGAAAAGGTGCAAAAACACCGATAGATCATGTACTAACTTACACCCTAGCAAGAACAAACGTAATTGCACATTTCTCGTCAAACAGAGCTCAGCCGGTCGTATTTACAAGGTACACAGATGTTCCCACTTCTTTCCGTTGCTGTAGTAAACGGGGCACTTTACAATGTGGGCACATTTAAACACGCCCTGCACTTCAACTTCATTCAAACGATCCCGCCCGATTTTGCCTTGAACAGTCTGGTATAATGAGTAGCAAGACATTCAGATCTTCCGTTTCTGGGCGAGTGAAACCGAGCAATGTTCTCGATGACATCGCTTACGGTTGTCTCACCACGTGGTCGCTACAGCGATAAGCGAATGAGTAGTAAGTTATCACATTATAGCGTGGCAAACTAGACACCTCAAAAGTAGGGCAGAAATAAATGTTAGGATAGAGAGAGATACATTTTCATAAGATAATCGACAACTTTCACTAAACTAGTAAAAGTGTTTCCATGATCAATTTAACAGTTCCCATTAAATCGCTTCACAGTCACCTTAACGGGAACACTAAAGCGTGAGGTCTACTTTAGACGGAGGAAAGTGCCAAGTCATAGTAGGGAGGGAGTTCGAGAATTAAAAATAAACCGGCTGCTAAGGTTAGGAGCATTGGTGTTTTCCGTCCAACTGAAAACGTGGTCGAACATACCAAGTGTCACCAAATAGGGGGTGGGGCTGGCTGCAGTCAAGCACGGAAATACGCACCACGGGGAGGAAAATGTACTTTATACTATTAGCAATGTGGTCGAATCTTGTCGTAAATGAATATGATTTAAAATTATGACAAATTAAACATGTGCACTAATTCACTTAAAAAAAATTAAAATACTTTGTGGTTAGTTACGAAAATCTGCTAAATACATACCGGTGTAGTTGTGTAAAATATCCCGAATTCGGGGAAAATTATTGGACCTTCGTAAAACCAGTCGACCAAAGTTTCCATGCCGCTGTGTGAAGTAGGACATACTCTAGCGTGCCTGCACCACCCCCTCCAACACTACCGCATCCAACACTGCACACGACCTTCCCTTACTTGAGTCAGCACTGAGGCGAATGAGCGCAGCACCGGCGGGGCCATCCGCAGCCCGCCACAGCGCACGCTCGTCAGTCGCTTGTTGGCGCCGTGGATATCGACATGTCGTGACATTCACTCTACAGTAATACACGTGTTCAACACGGCATTTTGCAAAGTCTCACGTTCGAAGGATATACCCCTAATGACCAATAGAGCTCAAATACTGTAATTATATTTCAGCATAACATGTACACCTCGTCATTTTAAGGGAAACCTGTTCGTTGAAATCAGGAGACAGATCGATTTCAATCCTTCTATCCTCTAAATCAAATTAATGAACTCGTGTCATCCCAATGTGGTGCAGCTCTTTTCATACGCACGGGAATGTAAGTGAGCTGCATGTACCATTCTAACCACATGCCAGTCCTTCTAGGTCATGTCTGCTTCCTTATCTGATTGGCCTTGTGTTCAGAGGGTGCCAGGTTCGATTCCCAGCCGGGTCGGGAATGATTAATTCCCTTGGATCGGGGATGGGGAATTTGTGCTGTTCCCAACATTTCTGCAACTCATATACCATACACAACACTTTATGTCCACCCTCGTCGGAGGGTCTGTTTTATATAGCCACACACCAGATGATACTTGTAAATGGCAGAACATGAGTGTATCGCCAACAACGAATTCCACCTTAAACATACATTAAACAGGTATTTAATTTGCCGGCCGGAGTAGCTCAGACGGTTGTGGCACTGGACTTCTGACCCCAACTTGGCAGATTCGATCCTGGCTCAGTCCTCTGGTATTCGAAAGTGCTCAAATTCGTCAGCCTCGTATCGGTATATTTACTGGCATGTAAAAGGACTCCGGCGGGAGTAAATTCTGGCACCTTGGCGTCTCCGAAAACCGGAAAAATTGTTAGTGGGACGTGAAGCCAATAACATTATTATTATTATTATTATTATTATTATTATTATTATTATTATTATTATTATTATTATTATTATTATTGCCCGTTTCACCCACTTTGGGGTATTATAGATCTAGCAATGGTTAGTGAGTCGTGTTTTCCTGTCCTCCCAGTACTTTTTCATCCTTTTAGATCTTCCCTTCCTTTCTTCTTCAGAAATTCTGTATAGTCGTTTGGGCTTCACCCTGTCCTGAAACCTCTTTACCTTATCTTTGGTTATTTTCTTCGCGGATCCATCTACATCCCTTCTGTAATTTGGAACCCTAGTAGTTCTTTCTCATTTTCCTTAAACCAGTTCGGCTTGGTTTTATTGCGGAAATAGTCGAAGTTTCTTTTAGTTGTCCTTTTCGGGTGCATTCTTAGGATGTGGCCACAGAAGTCAATTCTCCTTTTCCTTATTTGTATTTGATTTTTGCTTTATAAATTTAGCTTTCCTCGTTCTGTCAGAGAGATAATCTTATGACAATGGCGAAAAGGGGAGACGACGTTAGGAATGAACACAATGTTTGAATAATTTTAAAAAATACAACCAAGTGCTTATCCAAATCTGGCCATTGGAACAAAGTAATTGCCCCCAGCTAGGCCGGTCACTGATGATGATGATGATAATAATAATAATAATAATAATAATAATAATAATAATAATAATAATAATAATAATAATTTTTAGTTGGTAGAAAAAGAAACATACCACATTCTGTTTAAATCAAGGCCGAATAACTCTTATATAGCGGGCCTGTTATAAGACTGACAAACTAGTGTTATATTTGCGGAGAGAAATGACTGGCGAGTTTAATGCGAAAGGCAGAAGGATAGACATATTATTAGTGTATTGATTATGATGATGACGGGAAAGACTCTGATGAGTAACTATTTGTTACTGATGATGGAAATAGTGAGAATCGTTCAGTATCGCATTACGTACAACTTAAAAATGTGGTGTAATTTCGTTTCATGCAGAAAGTGCGCTGTAACCTTTGCTTTAACGTAATATACATAAATCCCAGTTAGTGTAGAGAAACAGTTTTCACAGTGCACTATGTCTTCTGAAATGGAATAGAACAGATATGTTGCTTTTATAGACCTGTATCGGTCTCATCTTTGACTTTGACAATATGAAAATTCATAAAGTACGAGCGATGCTAATAATGCAATTCCTTATGCAGCCAGTCCCTGCAATGAATTGTGTAAAATCGTCATTCATAGAGTCGTTTGGCGTGCTTCTTCAGTGGGCTATAGCACTTCTGGTTCATTGAGTAAAGTACTACCTCACTCTTCATTTCCCTAGTACTATGTCTCTGCAGTGAGCCCTAGGCTGTGATAGCTAATGGTGGAGCTGATGGAGATGCAACCAGGCTTCGAGCTGAGGACTACACATACAGTGTAACGTAATTTAATGATTTACTCTACACATGTCGTTGTTGTTCTTCTTCTGCCAGAGAGGTAATCTCGTGTCCTCGCCCCGAGGTAGTGCAGCTCTGTTTAGGCACACCCCCAATGGAGGTGAGCTGCATGTATCATTATAACCACACACCAGCCCTCGTGCCATTCTTAAACCTTTCGCAATGCCGGGAATCGAACCCGGGCCCCCGAGGACGACACCTAATAGCGCTAACCGTTACGCTACGGAGCTGGACAGGTAATGTTATGAGTTATGACAATGCGAAACAATGATGTAAGGTGAAGATTGAGTTAAGAATGAACACAGTGGATGAAGTTTTACTCATGAATCGGCTCAGATGGTCAGCTGACAGTAAAAGATAGCGCTGTGACCATCTCCTCGTTTTGGGATACAGAAGCGGCTGTCGTGCTGGGGTAACTCTGCTCACTGCACGTCACAAAGCACGAAAACTGGCATGGACGAGGAACACTGCTATTGGACTCTCAATGCTGGGAAAAGGTCGCTTGGACAGGTGAGTTGAGGTACTATACTAGACTTAACTAAAGTTGGCGTCTGACAGGTAAGGTTGGAGGGAGGAGCACTGCACGTGCCATTTCACAATGTTGCCACATTCCAGCATTCCTTTCTACATGCTCTTACCCCTCGCTTCCGGCTCACTTGTTCCCTCCTTCATTCAGACCACTGTGATCTGTTGTAGACTACCTGGCCAGGCGGTGTCGTCCCATTTGCGATCACTCTTATACAAACAATCAGGTTCTTATCAGTGACAGTGACAGGTTTGGCAACTCCCAGCAAGACGAGCTGCCCTGAAGTTTTATCCCCATGACAACCGCAGTCGCCCCACCCTCGTTTCCATGGCAACCACATAGCCACTCCCTTTATCCCGCCACGGCAGGCAGTAAACGGACCTCCCTCTAAGAAATGTCAGACGCCTACTCTTATTATTAGCAGTATAGTACTAGGGACAAAACATAACAACCTCGCCTCATACCACCACTCTCCAGCGGCAGTCCGATGTCTATTAGCGGCTTATAGGGTTTACTGTCCGGCTCCATGGCTAAATGGTTAGCGTGCGTGCCTTTAACCATCACTGGTTAATTTCGCCGGCACGGGGGCTGGGTGTATGTGTCGTCTTTATCATCATTTCATCCTCATCACGACGCGCAGGTCGCCTACGGGTGTCAAATAAAAAGACTTGCACCTGGCGAGCCGAACATGTCCTCGGACACTCCCGGCACTAAAAGCCATACGCCATTTCATTTCATTTTATAGGATTTACTACGCCAATCATGACCGGAGTTGCCAAATCGTCAACTGCACTCGACACGAAGAAAGGGTAAAGACGGAAGAGAGTGTAGAAGAAAGTGATTTTGCAATCTCGCCACACCAAACAAGCATCACTTTGAACTCGTCAGCTGCGTACAGGGTGTGATTGACTGCTGGCTTCCAGCTCACTTTCAGGAACTGAGGCCGCCATGTTTTGTCCCGAAGTATACTTGCAGATGGGGGATACGAATGTATCGCCAAACAATGGGTTTCTCTTGCCAGCACAGTACAGTTCAGACTGGTAGTGGTGGTATCCTCGTAGGGGGACTGTTCTCTACATGGGATGAAGTGGGATCCCTGGTACATCTGCCAACGTCCCTCACCGGCAAACGATACAGAAACTTGCTGTCAGATTCTTATTCTTCTCCTAGCGCTTTCTTTTTTTTTTTTTTTTTTTGCTTTACGTCGCACCGACACAGATAGGTCTTATGGCGACGATGGGACAGGAAAGGGCTAGGGGTGGGAAGGAAGCGGCTGTGGCCTTAATTAAGGTACAGGCACAGCATTTGCCTGGTGTGAAAATGGGAAACCACGGAAAACCATTTTCAGGGCTGCCGACAGCGGGGTTCGAACCAACTATCTCCCGAATACTGGATACTGTCCGCACTTAAGCGACTGCAGCTATCGAGCTCGGTCCTACCGCTTTCACACCTGTAGGGTCGCGGATGCGAAGTGTGTCGCACATGTGGATTTGGCCCTGTTTTACGTCCTGATGCCCTTCCTGACGCCAACTTTATATGAAAGGATGTAATCACTATTGCGTGTTTCTGTGGTGGTTGGTAGTGTAGTATAGTATTGTCTGAATATGAAGAAGAAAGTGTTGGAACAAACACAAATACCCAGTCCCCGAGCCCGAAGAATTAATCAAACATGATTAAAATCCCAGACCCGGCCGGAAATCGAACCCAGGACCCTCTGAACCGAAGGCCTCAACGCTGATCGTTCAGCCAATGAGTCTGACTGCTGTCAGATTATGTCCACCGATTTGTTCGCCTCCAACACACTGCAGAGGATCTACACCTAGAGTGAGATAATCCACCCACTCGTCGCTCTCAAATTGTGACCGATTGGTTCGAAGAACTCTCCGCGAACATGACGATGCTTGCCAGGCCTCCAAGGTCAATCGATCTCAATCCTACTGACCACATCTGGGAAGCCGTCGAGAGGAATTTGCGCGCCCTGGTCCCTCTCTACCCCGACCAATCTCCGGAAAATTTTAGCATATTGTGCTGTGGC
This sequence comes from Anabrus simplex, assembly GCF_040414725.1. Classification (NCBI taxonomy): domain Eukaryota; kingdom Metazoa; phylum Arthropoda; class Insecta; order Orthoptera; family Tettigoniidae; genus Anabrus; species Anabrus simplex. The sequence goes on from NC_090269.1 coordinate 240,923,070, forward strand.
TATGGATCAGTATGTTCCCCAGCACTTCTGGTTTCTTGTGGAGTCCATAACACGCAGCATCGCCGCGCCGCCGTCGTCAAGATGAAAGAGGGTGCTACACGCCACCACCCAGGTACACTATTGTCGCAGCCACCAAATTAGGCGGGTCAGATAAATTACGCTGGTGCCAAGGTTATGTAGCAACTGGCGAAGAAATGTCTAACTGAACACATTATTTCGGAGCGCGAAGCAAGTTGTTCTCTCTCAAGCTCCTGATGTTACTTCATACAAAGTTTCAAAACAAATTATACTACAAGCTTCAGAAAAGACTGCTGAATCCAGTGGTATAACTATTTTGATATAAACCACCTTAAATAATTATTAAAAATAAAATCTTGAACGAGTAAATTTAAATCCGTAGAATCATGTATTGAAAATTTCAGTAAGCGGCCAAGTTTTTATTTCTTCAGTCAATAAAATTGTGTCTGCGGGAAAAATTTAAAAAATCGCCTGACTTATATTTTTTATCTGAAACATATTTCCGTGCGTCTTGTAGTTTTCCTGGAAAACGGTCCGGAAAGCGATCATGTAAATGTCGCTAGCTGAGACAGTTCGGGGCGCGCACGCCAGCTCAGGCTGCAGGACGCCGTAATTACTTTCGGATTACACAGTGATGTAGTTGGAACAAAATATTTACAGGAACTCAGCTTATTAATTCAGCAATTTCCAAATGACTCGTATTAGATGTCAAAATCAGCGGCCTTATGTTTCCGACAAGTTGGTTCATCAGCTGAACGTTTCCCCTTTCGTAGCCATGACTTGACATATGGTTGTGGGTTAAATATTTCCACAGGGGGTCCAACGCTGCTCATGAAAATAAGTCCGCTTGATCTTGCAACCAGCACCCTATTTCTCTTTTCGGCGTGGATCTCATTGTACACTATGTATAGATTATAAGATATTCTTACTGAATGTAAAAATGTTACGTCATTCTAAAGCGGCAAAATATTTTCCGGAATAATGTAGAAAAAGCACTACTTTAATGAATAGGTTTACAATAATTTACAATGAATTAAGAATCGGTTTCTACCTTCAAGGCAGTCTCATATTAACGTAGTCACTGTCATCACTCATCTCACTATCTGTCGAGGCGTCATTTACACTGATGATGAACGGCTCCATTCTTTCGTCCCTTACTATTTCCTAGGCCCAATCGTCTGTCTGAAGATTTTCCGCGCGATTGAAGCACTTTTACCTATCTGCAGCAGTCACACGGTGGATGGCTTCTGACGTGAGTTTTTCTTTGTCTTTTATTTTGAATGTCTTGTTACTCTCTGTCACTTCTCTCTTGACTTGAGCCCATATCAATTCACTTTCACTATCCATCTTTAACTGCACTTGCGGTGCGAGCTCAACAGCTGCATGACAGGGAATGACTCGGGTAAGGTGTCCTGGAGCGGATGCGCTTCAGCTAGACAGCATTGCACGATCAGCGTTGCCAATCCGTGCCCAGAGGTAAGCGACTCTCGACCATCTGTCGCTTCGCCGTTCCCATATCTGACGACAGCGCAATTTTCCTCACCCGCCTAATTTGGTGGCCGCGACAATAGTTCAATTGCTCATCAGTGTATATTTACGTACGTATGTGTGTATGTCTATGTACGTATACCTATGTATACGACTTGTAGAAACCAATATTAACCCCTATGCATCCGTAAGCGGACTGGTACGCGCTCGAGCGCCTGGGCCAGGACTCCACAAGCGGACTGGTACGCCGGGATGCAAGGTTGCATATTGGAGACATTTGTGACATCTGTTGGCATTTTCCGGAAACATTTCTAATTGAAATCTGTTCCTGGTGTCTCAAAGTGTCACCAGAGTGCTCTGGTATGCAACTTTGGTAAAGAGAATTGATTAAAATATCGATCGAGAAATCTGTATTCTGTTGTTGACAAGATGGCTGACTGAGAAGGAAGTTGCTTGCTCGTGCGAAATGCTCAGTAGTAGCGAAATTCAAAGCATATTTGATGTTTTACACTCTGATTTCAGCAGTATTAGTGAGGAAGAAGTTATAAGTGAATGAAAACGAAATATATCACCAGAGACCTTTCGCGTAATAATATCGTACGACATGGAATGCCGAATGAACTTTCTCCCGCCCCTCAAGATCCGATTGCGACTGCCGGATTTGAGCCTACGATCTTGGTACCTGGATGTGAACACTTTACCACTGATCCTCAGACTTAATAATAATAATAATAATAATAATACACCGAGAGAGACATACGGCTGTAAGTTCGTATTTGGGATATAGGTTCGAATCTCTTCATTCACTTACTCGTGATTTGTTTCCCATTAATTCCTTATTTCAAAATCAGGAAAATGTTAGGCTCATGTCGTATTGGTTTCCTATTATTTCCTTATTTCAAATCGGCAAATGTTAGGTTCGTGCCGTATAATTAAGGCCATAACACACACTAAAGAACTTCCGAGGTGAGATAAGGTAATGAAAATTTTAAGATTTCACAGGGATTTTTTATGTGTTATATTTCTGTAAAGTTCTGTTTTTGGTGTCATGAGCAATAGTGTGGAATTTCTCAATAATATATAACAGGTCCCGTGATAATACGCGCAGTCGATCACCCACTATACTGTTTTAACCGAAAGCTTGCAACACCCAGGTTGCATACTAGAAAGTTGGCGGATTCCTAGCAATGTCAGAGCAAAGGGCGGGTGGATGCATATGGGTTAAGGTCACCTGGGTACTGTTGTTATGATCACATAATCTTGGAGAGTTTTGTAGTTCACTGGGCTGAATAGCTCAGATGGTTGTGTGCTTGCCTTCTGAGCTGATGTTGGTGGGTTCAGTCCCGATTCAGTCCGGTAGATGCTGAAATATGACAGGCTCGTATCGGTACGTTTATCAGCACGTAAAATAACTCCCATGGAGCAAAATTTCCAGCACCTCGGTGTAGAAGTGGATAGTGTAATCTAAAACCAGGATTATTATTATTACTATTATTATTATTATTTTTTTTTTTTTTTTGCTAGGGGCTTTACGTCGCACCGACACAGATAGGTCTTATGGCGACGATGGGATAGGAAAGGCCTAGGAGTTGGAAGGAAGCGGCCGTGGCCTTAATTAAGGTACAGCCCCAGCATTTGCCTGGTGTGAAAATGGGAAACCACGGAAAACCATCTTCAGGGCTGCCGATAGCGGGATTCGAACCTACTATCTCCCGGATGCAAGCTCACAGCCGCGCGCCTCTACGCGCACGGCCAACTCGCCCGGTATATTATTATTATTATTATTATTATTATTATTATTATTATTATTATTATTATTATTATTATTATTATTATTATTATTATTATTATTATTATTATTATACACAACTGAGGAGCGCGATTGAGCTTATTTAGCTCATGTCGTTGCTTTTTTTTTTTCTTCTCCCAAAATCTCTTCATCTTCTCGCTGTGGTTTTTCTTGCGATCTTCTGACCAGGTTTTGTTAACGGTTGTGCTTGGATGGTGTGTAAAACGGTGATTGTCGACTCATTTTCTGAACTTCGATCTGTCTAATACAGTGTCTCTGTGAAGCCTGTTTACTGAAGATATTTTCCAAGTTCGAGCAGCCAGTTGTTTATTACTATTATTATTATTATTATTATTATTAATATTATTATTATTATTATTATTATTATTAACGTGAGCGAGTTGTCATCAGTCAGCTGTCATGGACAGGGTATGATATGTGGGTGCAGGTAGGTTAATAAGGAATGACTCACTAATTTTCAGGTCACATCTACTGGAGTCAATAACTCGGACCTCTCCCTAGCCCACATCTCGCGCGCTCTCCTTCAAGCGATCACTACCTACTACAGAACACCACTTCAGTCGTAACGGAAGCCATACTCCTGTTCATTGATTTATAAAACCATGTTTCTCCTAACCTATGCGAGTTCTCTTCCCAATCAAAGCTCACCGTGACATAACGAATTGCACAATTTCATGGCTTCTTCTAGACGACAGACACTGTGGTCACGAAAAGAACGCTGTTTACTCTTTTAAGTTCCTTACGTCGCCTTACATTTAGAATTTTAAAATCAGTCAGCCAGTGATCTATATGTGAATATGAGCATAGCCAATCCAGTAATAATAATAAACTTCATCGAAATAAGATGAATATGTCGTTACATCTTCAGCTCGTAGGGTGATATCATACCAAAATTGTTTTTTATTTATTTTCATGCTAAGAACCAACGCCGGGGATGCAATGATGTGACTGTGCTAAGAGAAAATAGGAGTGATGTAGACTGGCGATGTTTTCTTCACTGGATCAGAAAGTACCACTGTAGCACCACTGTCTTCTAAGTAACATATTCTGAAAATGGTTTTCCGTGGTTTCCCATTTTCACACCAGGCAAATGCTGGGGCTGTACCTTAATTAAGGCCACGGCCGCTTCCTTCCAACTCCTAGGCCTTTCCTATCCCATCGTCGCCATAAGATCTATCTGTGTCGGTGCGACGTAAAGCCCCTAGCAAAAAAAAAAAAAAAAAGTAACATATTTCACAGTACCCATACGCACTGGCTGTGCTGTAAAGGTCATTATTCAGTACTAAATATATCTGAGCAGCTATCCTACTGTAATAATAATAATAATAATAATAATAATAATAATAATAATAATAATAATAATAATAATAATAATAATAATAATAATAATAATGTCCGTTTCTGTGGTGTAGTTGTTAGTGTGATTAGCTGCCACCCCCAGAGGGCAGGGTTCAGTTCCCGATTCTGCCACAAAATATAAACGGTTGTACGAGGGCTGGAACGGAGTCAACTCAGCCTCGAGAGGTCAACTAAGTAAGGGGGTTCGATTCCCACCTCGGCCATCCTCAAAGTGGTTTGCCGTGGTCTCCCACTTCTCTTCCAGCCAAATGCTCGGATGGTACCTAACTTAAGGCCACGATCGCTTCCTTACATCTTCCTGGTATATCCCTTCCAATCTTCCCATACCACACAAGGCCCCTGTGTGGCATAGCAGGTGAGGCAATCTGGGCGAAGTACTGATCCTCCTCTTCAGCTGTATGTCCCCGACCCAAAGTCTCACGCTTGAGGACACTGCGGCAGAGGCAGGATCATTCGCTGAATCCGAGGGAAAAACCAACCCTGGAGGGTAAATGGATTAAGAAAGAAAGAAAGAAAGAAAGAAAGAAAGAAAGAAAGAAAGAAAGAAAACTTTTTTTTCTGATATTTGCTTTACGTCACACCGACACAGATAGGTCTTATAGCGACGATGGGATAGGAAAGGCCCAGGAATGGGAAGGAAGCGGCCGTGGCCTTAATTACGGTACAACCCCAGCATTTGTCTGGTGTGAAAATGGGAAACCACGGAAAACCATCTTCAGGGCTGCCGACAGTGGGGTTCAAACCCACTATCTCCCGATTACTGGATACTGGCCGCACTTAAGCGACTGGAGCTATCGAGCTCGGTAAAGAAAGAACGAATAATAATAATAATAATAATAATAATAATAATAATAATAATAATAATAATAATAATAATAATAATAATAATAATAGTATGATGGTATGGTCAGGCTGAGTAGTTCAGACAGTTGAGGCGCTGGCCTTCTGACCCCAACTTGGCAGGTTCGATCCTGGCTCAGTCCGGTGGTATTTGAAAGTGCTCAGATATGTTAGTCCCGTGTCGGTAGATATCCTGGCACGTAAAAGAACTCCAGCGGGACAAAATTCCAGCATATCGGCGTCTCCGAAAACCGTAAAAGTAGTTAGTGGGACGTAATGCCAATAACATTATTATTAATAATGGTATATGGCTTTCGGAGAGACCTGGTGCTGTTCGAGCAGACGCCCTGGGCTTTTATGATGGTGGGGTCATACGCAAAATTAAATTCTAATATTGAAGGCAGAAACATCCAGCCTTCGAACCACAGGAATTAATCAATGGCGCTTAAAATCACCAACCCGGCCGGGAATTGAACCCAGGGCCCCTTGGACCAAATGCCAACATGCTAACCATTTAGCCATGAAGCTGAGACAGCAATTAAACTTTGATTGTGCTCCAGCCAATGCGAAGAGATCATACATCAAGACAAATGACAATGGGTGAAAATGAGAATAGTATTTGATGCCTGAGTGAGTTAAATTGGACCTAATTATGAAACACCGTGGGAAGGCAGCGTTAAAATGAATCAACGAAATAATGCAATATTAGCATCCCCTTGCTTTTAGGCCCAGGTTCGATTCCCGACCAAACCAAGAATTGTAATTCTAGAATGAAAGTCATTTTGCCTTGTGATATCAACTAAAGAGCTGCTGATATGAGAGGCAGCAAATCAGGTCAAAAAGGTCAGAAACAATACGGCTGAAGAAGTCTTCACGGTGATGATGTGACACTCCACCTGGCCGGGCTGAGTGGCCCAGACGGTTGAGGCTGTTGCCTTCCTACCCCAACTTAGCAGGTTCGATCATGGCTTAGTCCGGTGGTATTGGAAGGTGCTCAAAGACGTCAGCCTCATTGTTGGTAGATTTACCGACACGTAAAAGATCTGCTGTAGGACTAAATTCCGCCACCTCGGCGTCTCCGAAAACCTTGAAAGTAGTTAGTGGGACGTAAAGCCAATAACATTATTATTAACACTCCATCTGGCTGGGGAGCAGTCGCACTGGCAGACCAAGGCTCTTTATAAGCTGTGTGTGCCACGGAGTTTTGGGTATTTTTTCTGATGAAGAATATTACTATAGTATTGGAACTGTACTTGGAGCGGTGATCGTTATAAAAACAAACCATTTTTTTCCCTTTGCGGAAATCAGATGATCATAAATATGCCTCTCGGTCATGGACACCCATCAATGGCTGCTAATTTCAGATGTTATGGCCTGCACGGTTGCTAGGTAACAATGTCTAGCCATCAAGCTATACTTTACATCTCAACCTGCACGGTTGCTAGGTAACACTGTTTGGCCATCCATCCATACTTTACATCTCAGCCTGCACGGTTGCTATGTAACACTGTCTGGCCATTCTTCCATACTTTACATCTCAGGCTGCACGGTTGCTAGGTAACAATGTCTGGCCATACATCCCTACTTTACATCTCAGCCTGCACGGCTGCTAGGGTTTCCGTAACGCAAATTTTCAGATGACCCCCAGCAATTATAATAATAATAATAATAATAATAATAATAATAATAATAATAATAATAATAATAATAATAATAATAATAATAATAATAATAATAATAATACGTATAATAAAAAGTGTCTCTCTCGTAATACTAAGATGAAGCACTACCAGACAGTCATCCGCCCTGAAGCCTTATATGCTTCAGAATGTCTAACATTCAACAGGAAAGGACTCATGGAAAAACTTGAAATCCAGGAAAGAAAGATAATGAGGAAGATACTGGGGCCAGTCAAGGAAGGGGACAGTTATAAAAGACGGCCTAACCAAGAGCTCTACAAGTACTGTGAAAGAATAACGAATGTAGCAAGGAAGAGACGCCTAGCATTCTATGGGCACGTCTACAGGATGCATCCTACCAGGTTGACCAACCGGATTCTCAGCTACTGGCAAAATAGGAAGACCAAGTCACCATGGTTGATGGAAGTGAATAAAGATCTACAGGAACTGGGAATAACAGAAGGAATCTTAAAGGATCGTACAGCACTCAGGAAGATGCTTAAACATAAGAAGTTCCAGGACAGATTATCAACAAAGAAGACTGGCGCCCTTTGGACAAAGGAGAGGAAGGAGCAACACAGCCTGAGGATGCGCAACTACTGGGCAAACATCAAAGCCCATTCCAAAATGCAATAGTTGAATGTCGTGGTCCTTAGCTGGCCTATACGAAACAAGAATAATAATAATAATAATAATAATAATAATAATAATAATAATAATAATAATAATAATAATAATAATAATAATAATAATAATAATAATAATAATAATAATAATAATAATACCGGGCGAGTTGGCCGTGCGCGTAGAGGCGCGCGGCTGTGAGCTTGCATCCGGGAGATCGTGGGTTCGAGCCCCACTGTCGGCAGCCCTGAAAATGGTTTTCCGTGGTTTCCCATTTTCACACCAGGCAAATGCTGGGGCTGTACCTTAATTAAGGCCACGGCCGCTTCCTTCCAACTCCTAGGCCTTTCCCATCCCATCGTCGCCATAAGACCTATCTGTGTCGGTGCGACGTAAAGCAAGTAGCAAAAAAAATAATAATAATAATAATAATTTCGTGTGGCTATTTCGGGGCGGGTGCAGCCCTCGTAAGGCAGACCCTCCGATGAGGGTGGGCGGCATCTGCCATATGTAGGTAACTGCGTGTTATTGTGGTGGAGGATGGTGATGCATGTGGTGTGTGAGTTGCAGGGATGTTGGGGACAGCACAAACGCCCAGTCTCCGAGCCCAGGGAATTAACCATTTAAGGTTAAAATCTCCGACCCGGCCGGAAATCGAACCCGGGACCCACTGAACCAAAGGCCAGCACGCTAACCATTTAGCCATGGAGCCGGACACCCCCAACCATGAAACACGTTTATGTCAAAACATGAAAGTTTTAAAATATAAATAATTTCTAGACAGCACGTGCGATGAGAGTGTTCAATATCTCACTGTAAAGAGAAAGAAGCAATCTACCCAACAACAAGAGTCTGACCTCGGCACGTCTTCACTGGGTGATACAATATCGCCGCCATCTTGAGGTACTAAATATGCTGTGCCACGCGGCTAAGAAGCGGTGTAGCACTGAACTCCGGCGTGGTAGCATGTCGTGTTTGGTTTCGCTTATACCAGAGCAGCACTGAAGAAGGGAAAAAAAGGAAGGCAACGAAGCGACGGCTGTTCCCGCCATTGTTCTTCCTCCCTTCAAATGATTTATGAAAAATAAAATGTTATTTCCTTATTCTAATAACTCGCGGGCAAAAATGCCTCATCCTTTTTATCTATCTGTCATAATGCATTACAAAGTACAGTATAATATCCCTTAATCACGAGGAATTATGGGTGTCTCATAGGGGCGTGTTCACTCCTTGTAGGTCAATAAGGACAATATGTTTCCTTAACGTGGAATGAGCTATAGTCTAAAGAATACGTGGACCTGAAGCGCGCCGGCTTCAACTAGACAGCACTGCACGGTCAGCGTTGCCAATCCATGCTCAGAGGTATGAGACTCCGGACCATTTGTCGCTTCACTGTTACCATATCTGACAACAGCACAGTTTTCTTCACCCGCCTCATTCAGTGGGCGCAGGTTTAGTTAGTGTTCAATATCGATGCTAAACTGAACTTATACGCTCTAAGGTTCATGAATACGTATTTCAGTCTACATTATCTGCCATCGAAGCTCCCATGACTCTAGATGGTAGAAATGTCGATTTAACTTTCGCCCCTGATATTGACGTCGAACTCTTATTGTGTGCACGTTACATCTCATATCATATATCCATTTAGACTACATCGACTTTGTCTTGAAGATTTGTATGTCAACAATAAACATTTCAAACCCATAATAACTACTGTAGGTACTTTATTTCGACAATACATATCACGTGGTACGTATTTTACGTCAAAACTTGAGACCGTGCCCCAGTACAGCCCCGTCATATTTTTATTTTGATGTTTTATTCGTCTTTCCTATTAACCACCGATTATAGGGAAGCTTCTGGTCATTGCACACACTCTAACGTTTGTGCCTGGCTTAAGTACAAGACGCCCTGAGCGAGAAGTCAATACCTGAACGCCATTTTTCTCAAAAATGAAGTGCTTGTCAGATTTTGAAAATAACTTTACCTCTTAACGTGGCTTGTTATGTAGTACTAGAGACAGAAAGAAAGAAAGAAAGAAAGTGCCATGCTCGATTTATGCCAACGATGGCACAATGTCATCAATGCAGATATGAGAATACTGAATGCGGCGTACATTCGCCTGGAGCCCGGAACAGTACAGTGGCGAAATGGCGAGCAATGATCCATGCGGACAACGTTACGGTGATGATGACTGGAGGTATCTGATTCTCTGATACCAAGTGTTGTAGGTATTGTGATTCTAAGATGGCTGCAAGTAAACAATCAGTTTCTGTCGTTTTAAAATATCTCTATTTATATATATCACTATACTTCGACTTCCTATATGTCCCCTTACTTCCTCTACTGTACTGATCGAAAGTTTCCTACATCTTCTAAAGACTGGATGATAAAATTTAATTTGGACTTTCGAGAAACTTAAGGCCCGCAAAAGCTACAGGTCATCGCTTTGCAAATAAGTTTTCCAACGGGCGAGTTGGCCGTGTGGTTAGGGCCGCGCTGCTCTGAGCTTGCGTCCGGGAGATAGTGGGTTCGAACCTCACTGGCGGCAGCTCTGAAAATGGTTTTCCGTGATTTCCCAGATTCACACCAAGCAAATGAGTGAGATTTACCTTATTTAAGGCCACGGCCGCTTCATTTCCATCCCTAGGCCTTTCCTATCCCATCGTCGCCATAAGACCTATCTGTGTCGGTGCGACATAAAGCAGATTGTAAATTAAAAAAGTATCGCACTGGGTTAAAACATGTTTACGTTTGCTTCGTTCTGCTGTTTCCTTCTGAGACCCAGTTTCGATACCCTCAACTTGGTCCTCTTGGGGAGTTTTGACAATTTTCCATTTCTTTTCTGCATTTCGGGGGTAACAGGTTTTCTGGTATCAGGTTTTAAGTTTCTAGGATGACTGGAGGTGCATCAGTAACTCACATCAACTTTATAGACTTCTACACATCGAATCCATTCATTATTATAGATTATAGATTAACGAGTAAAGGATGTACATATTTGAATATTATAATTTAAAACAGGGTCAAGCAATGCAAGACGATTGCCGATTTGTGAACGATGGTGCTAATACGATGGTCTAGATTACCCTAGATCCCGAGAAAAAATGAAAATTCCATAACTCCCCGCAAAGGCCGCGATGGGGTTTCGAAATTGTACCTCACAAGTAAAATAGCATAATTACGCAAGCGAAAGCAGCTTCTCACGAAAAAGAAACTTTTTTTTAAGGGATGACCTACAGCTTTCGTAGACTTAAAAGTTTCCTGAAAGTCCAATTAATTTTAATAAGAAACCCCAGGAAAATATTCAGGGAAATTTTCGAGTTATTAAGGAAGTAAGGAAACATGAAAGGAAGCTCCATTGAAGTGATGCTGTTGACTGACAGTAGGCGAGGGTCCTGCTACAAACGTCATTAATCTGGATTAATTGAAGGGGTCGTTGCAGTCTAGATTAGCATATGTTAAAAAAAACAAATCCGGAGGGCCATGGCCTATCAAGCGACCGCCGCTCAACCCGATGGCCTGGGGATTACGAGGTGTCATGTGATCAGCTGACCGGGAATCGAACCTGGGGCCTCCAGATAAGTGGCAGACACGCTACTCCTACAACGCGGGCCCGATTTCAGCAAATGTTAGTATTAATTAAAATAACCCAGGTACATGGTGTGAGGTACACAAAAATAATGTGCTTAGGAACAAACAACGTACACTGATACTCACAAGTAACGAATTGTTAAATAAATCCATACGAAAGAGATAATGTATATCTTACTGAAAGGACTTTAATTTCAAAAAACATTGTGGATCTCGTTCACCTACTGTATTTGTTGTTAAGATGTGATGCTGCCAGAAAATGATGTCACGTGTCGCTTGGAGAAACTTCTCAGTACAGAGGAAACGGACCAGTTGAGGATTTTGGGCTTTTAGCGGCATCTATCATTTAAAATAATCTATTAAACTCCTTACACTATATTTAAATCAAATCATATTCTCGTAAAAATGTTCTCCTCTCGAACTTTGGTTGCCATTTTCCGAAAATGAGTAAAAATGTGCGGTAATGTTTGACATACTATAGCACATGCAATTTTACATTCCCCTCAACAAACTAAGATATATATTCAGAATTGAGTTCCCTGTTGGAAGGAACAGACAACAGAAAAATGATTTTGGCGACATAGAGTGTCCCGACCGCTCACATATATTATTATACACTGACTGACAGAGCAAATGCAACACCAAGAAGGAGTGGTCAGAACTTTATGCCAATTGCAGGGTAGACTGACGTCACTGAGGTATGCTCATGATGTGAAATGCGCCGCTGTGCTACGCACGTAGCGAACGATAAATGGGACACGGCGTTGGCGAATGGCCCACTTCGTACCGTGAGTTCTCAGCCGACAGTCATTGTAGAACGTGTTGTCGTGTGCCACAGGACACGTGTATAGCTAAGAATGCCAGGCCGCCGTCAACGGAGGCATTTCCAGCAGACAGACGACTTTACGAGGGGTATGGTGATCGGGCTGAGAAGGGCAGGTTGGTCGCTTCGTCAAATCGCAGCCGATACCCATAGGGATGTGTCCACGGTGCAGCGCCTGTTGCGAAGATGGTTGGCGCAGGGACATGTGGCACGTGCGAGGGGTCCAGGCGCAGCCCGAGTGACGTCAGCACGCGAGGATCGGCGCATCCATCGCCAAGCGGTGGCAGCCCCGCACGCCACGTCAACCGCCATTCTTCAGCATGTGCAAGACACCCTGGCTGTTCCAATATCGACCAGAACAATTTCCCGTCGATTGGTTGAAGGAGGCCTGCACTCCCGGCGTCTGCTCAGAAGACTACCATTGACTCCACAGCATAGACGTGCACGCCTGGCATGGTGCCGGGCTAGAGCGACTTGGATGAGGGAATGGCGGAACGTCGTGTTCTCCGATGAGTCACGCTTCTGTTCTGTCAGTGATAGTCACCGCAGACGAGTGTGGCGTCGGCGTGGAGAAAGGTCAAATCCGGCAGTAACTGTGGAGCGCCCTACCGCTAGACAACGCGGCATTATGGTTTGGGGCGCTATTGCGTATGATTCCACGTCACCTCTAGTGCGTATTCAAGGCACGTTAAATGCCCACCGCTACGTGCAGCATGTGCTGCGGCCGGTGGCACTCCCGTACCTTCAGGGGCTGCCCAATGCTCTGTTTCAGCAGGATAATGCCCGCCCACACACTGCTCGCATCTCCCAACAGGCTCTACGAGGTGTACAGATGCTTCCGTGGCCAGCGTACTCTCCGGATCTCTCACCAATCGAACACGTGTGGGATCTCATTGGACGCCGTTTGCAAACTCTGCCCCAGCCTCGTACGGACGACCAACTGTGGCAAATGGTTGACAGAGAATGGAGAACCATCCCTCAGGACACCATCCGCACTCTTATTGACTCTGTACCTCGACGTGTTTCTGCGTGCATCGCCGCTCGCGGTGGTCCTACATCCTACTGAGTCGATGCCGTTCGCATTGTGTAACCTGCATATCGGTTTGAAATAAACATCAATTATTCGTCCGTGCCGTCTCTGTTTTTTCCCCAACTTTCATCCCTTTCGAACCACTCCTTCTTGGTGTTGCATTTGCTCTGTCAGTCAGTGTACATCACAGTTTATCCCATTGGAAATATGTATTAAATGGTTGATTTTTTCTTTAAAATCATTGCGATTATTTGTATGTGCAGCGAACGAAGTGCTCGGGTAGATTTATTGGCACGTAGAAGAATTCTTCGGAACAACATTTCGACACCTTGGTGTTTCCAAAAAAAGTTAGATACACATAAAAGTATTGTTCCTTATAATAATATTATGAGAGCTGCTTTACTAAGAAATAGAGATGAACGGTATATAGAATATATCCGAAGAGCTGAAATATTATCCTGTAACAGCTCATGGCATCAAAGAACTATGGTAATATGGCTGTACATCCACGATGACGAAGTTCGACTGGATACGAAGGTTATCATCTTACCTAGCGATGCTGCCACAATATTACAGTACGAGAAGTATTACTGCTGTATTAACGGTTGCCGGTACCGTGTAACTTACGAGCAGGAAAATGACTGTTTCCATTTCCACCTACACATTTCTCGCCCGTCTTTTGTAACATCACGTGGAAGCATGACAGAGCTGTGATGTAATCTCACCCAGAGAACATAATTCACCCACGCTTATCACAGAAGGCTTCAGTTACCATACGGCAGTTTTTATAGTGAACGTGAAATTCAGTTTGTTTGTTTATTTATTTACGTGCTTATTTATTTACTTAATACTTTTTGTTTATTTATTTATTTATTTATTTATTTATTTATTTATTTATTTATTTATTTATTTATTTATTTATTTATTTATTTATTTATTTATTTGAAATTAAACCGTCATAACGCGCCGACGTGTGATAATAAAGCATAGGCCTACGCCACGTGGTTCCTGGTTGTTCCCTTGTGATACAAGTGTCAATGATATATTTTCCAGTTCATAGCGCTTTATACAGCTTTCCTTCTCATTCTTTCAAGTTTTCTTTGTACTTCCCATTTTGCTGGTGTTTAAGTGGTACTCAAAGGACTGAGCGTGTTGGCCGTACGGTTAAGGTCGCATGTGTTTGCATTTGGGAGATAGTGGGTTCAAACCCCACTGTCGGCAACCCTGAAGATGGTTTTCCCGTGGTTCCCCATTTTCACACCAGGGAAATGCTGGGGCTGTACCTTAATTAAGGCCAAGGTCGCTTCCTTCCCACTCCTAGCCCTTTCCTATACCATTGTCGCCATAAGACCTATCTGCGTTGATGAGACGCAAAACAAACAAAAAACAATTGTAACCGAAAGACACTAATTGCCATTTCAGTGCCAACATTTTATTCTTAAAATCTTAAATTCGTGCAGAAAATTACGTCACATAATCTAATTATCAACAACACTGTTCGAACGCGGCTATTCGTTAACTGACTACTGTACAGTACGCGAACCTTTTCTTGATACCAAGTTTTATGGGGCTGAGGAGTAAGTAGGGAGCTCTGCCGGTTCCGGATATACTGCACACTGAATGGAAATGAATATTGAATTGAATCGATAATATGATCGATCGATATGGATTTTCTAAACTTTTATTATCTTAAGCCAACAATTGTGTCACACACACACACTATATATATAACATTATGTAACATTTCTCGATGCGAGTCTTGTTCATGGCATGAATTCTATAGTTTGGCTTTTCTGTGTAAACAACCATAGCACTAGTACGTAATGTGTATGCCAGATGTCTCATGGCGATGCATAAGCGATTCATAGTTTGTGTTTCAAAGGTTGCCAATACGAATCTCGAAGATAACGGAGGTCTACCGATTCAGCACTAGGGAGCTCAGATATCAAGAAAAGGTTCGCGTACTATACATTGCTTGACTGTATGACGCAAGAGACAGCAGGTAAGACGAAGAAAGGGGATTCACCAAGCATGTGATGAGATCATTCCCACCAACATATCCACACAAACACAAGTTTGTATAGTGTAGCGTATCAATGTTATATTTCATTATTATTTTTGATACGTGGAGCCTATACCTGTACGGGATAAATTCTAGGACGAAGAAGACTTATTTTATGTCTCATTATACGGTCAAAATGTCCTTACGTTTCGAGGCAGATTCATAAATCCATACCTACATTAGGAGAAAATGAACCAAAAAGTCCCTACGGTTGGCAGCACGGCCCCACTTAACAACAACACACGGGATAACCCCTACTGATCAGAGCTCTACGAAATTAACGCATGATCATCATTTGTCACTGGTAATCATGCAAAGATTATTAACGTCGTACTAACACATCGACGGTTTTCGGTGGTGGAAGGATGGTAAAGGGCTAAGATTGGGAAGGAAGCGGCCATAGCCTTAATTAAGGTACAGCCACAGCTTTCACCTGGTGTAAAAATGGGGAAACTACGGAAAACTATCTTCAGAGCTGCCGACGGTGGAATTCGAACCCACTATCTTCGCAAGTTCACATAGAAATATTGTAATCTGAAGCATAATTTGCTACATCTGTTGGCAAATACACTTCAGGTCCCACACGGTGCCTCTTTGAGCCCACCCCCGATCGCATCAAAGTAAGTGGTGGTCCACTGAGATACCTAACGTGACCTTATTTTACGAAGTAGATGCAACAAATTTCTCATAATTTCTTCTTCTTTTTCTACCGCCTTTCCCACACCTGTGGGGTCGCGGGTGCGAACTGTGTCGCACATGTGGATTTGGCCCTGTTTACGACCGGATGCCCTTCCTGTCGCCAACCCTATATGGAAGGATGTTATCACTATTGCGTGTTTTTGTGGTGGTTGGTAGTGTAGTGTGTTGTGTGAATATGAAGAGGAAAGTGTTGGGACAAACACAAACACCCAGTCCCCGGGTCAGAAGAATTAATCAGAGCCGATTAAAATCGCCGACCCGGCCGGAAATCGAACCCGGGACCCTCTGATCCGAAGGCCTCAACGCTGACCATTCAGCCAATGAGTCCGACAGACGAATTTCTTATAATCTTATGCAATATTGTAAGCATCTTTTTAATAATCACACAAACAAAATGACGGTGGTTCCCTCTTGGCGTGCAAAGGTTTATTTCAATGAGTGTATAAGTCCCTTATAATAGAGCTGAGAAGCTACGCAGTTTGGGGAATCGACATTCTGCCCCATAAATGGTAGCAGCGCCTCTATGTGTTCTATTATCTGCAGCCAAGCTGTGAACTTGCGAAGATGCAGTAGTGGGTTCGAATTCCACCGTCGGCAGCCCTGAAGATAGTTTCCCGTGGTTTCCCATTTTCACACCAGGTAAAAGCTGGGACTGTACCTTAATTAAGGCTACGGCCGCTACCTTCCCAATCTTAGCCCTTTACCACCCTTCCACTGCCGAAAACCATTGATGTGTCAGTGCGACATTAAACAAGTAGCTAAAACATATTATCTACAGGTAAGTGACAGGGTATATTTTAAAGTTCAGAGGCACGCAGCCCAGTCCTTTGAAAATATATTCCGACTACGGCAACTTGACGATAAAAATAGCAACAACAACAACAACAACAACAATAACAAGATCTGTAAGAATGAGGTAAAGCCTGTCGGATCGCATCGCTGCACAGTCAGTCGGCATTTAATGGCTAAAACACGAAAAATATCTGTCAGAATATTTAATAGCAAATTGACGATCTTCTCTAAGGGCATAAGTACACCAGATCTGCCGTACCTTATGGCCATCAATAGCTAGAAAACGTCTCAGATTATTATTATTATTATTATTATTATTATTATTATTATTATTATTATTATTATTATTATTATTATTATAAAAACCAAAATCACATGGCACAAGAGCCCAGAAAGTCCATGGCCTACCAAGCGACCGCTGCTCAGCCCGAAGGCCTGCAGATTATGAGCTGTTGTGTGGTCAGCACGAGGAATCCTCTCGGCCGTTTTTCTTGGGTTTCTAGCCCGGAACGCCATCTCATCGTCGGATAGCTCCATTGCAACCACGTAGGCTAAGTGAACCTCGATCCAGCCCTGAGATCCAGGTAATAATCCCTGACGTGGGCGGGAATCGAATCGAGGGCCTCTGGTTAAGAGGCGACACGCTACCCCTACACAATGGGGTCGGCTATTATTATTATTATTATTATTATTATTATTATTATTATTATTATTATTATTATTATTATTATTATTATTATTACCGTGTTTTTGTGGTAGTTATGCGTGAAAGAAGGTGCGGGGTGGTGAATAGGTCTCAGGCTACGAAATTAAAGTGAATTTAAAATTTAACAAGGTTATATTTTCTTTTCAAAATCAAGAAATAACAAACATGGCAGGTACAGAATAGCAAGTCAACAAAAGTACAATTACAGTATTTACAGGATTTGGGCTACGAGCCCCGCGATCACAATCCTTGAGCAATTAGCTCAGTTTTACCCCAAACACAAGTGTCAACAGAGGGGCAGAGAACCCCATTCATGCCTAGGAGCACTTGCTCCAAAATACACAGTAAGGCCTCCTTGAGGCGCGCAGAAAACAAAATTTTCAGAAAAAGAGCAACTTGCTCTCAAAATTCAGGCCTGTCAAAGGCCCCACCTAATTCCACTTTCAAGCTGTCCTTTCAGGACATATACACAGGGGTAAAATACCCAACCTACTGAGGTCTGTTAAATGACAAGAAGGTTAATTACATGACCTCTAAAATAACAATTTGAGAGGAGGCGATCTGCACTCCTAATACACTTGTTTTTAAAACCTAATCTGGCTCTAGGCCACTAATGCAAGGGCTAATCCCATACTACAGAGGTGACTTTAGAAAAGAACAATTTGCTTTACGTTAACGAAGAATAGGTTGAGAAAAATAAGTTCACCTCAAAACAATATGATTGGGAGCTCGAGAGGGTTAAGCACTCTCTATCCCGATATGCAGTTTAAAAGATGGAATAGATACAAGTTTCTTTACATTTTAAGGAAGGTTACATAATGGAAAAACTTCGGACCCGCCCCGAGAGTTAAACTGCTGAGCAAGCAAGAAAAGAAGTAATTAATCGGCCATTACCTGGTTGTTGACTGCCGCCGAAGAAAGAGGCGCTGCCCGCCCCCTGCTATGTACTTTACACACGAAAAGATGGAACAGAAGTGGCCCGGAGACCCTAAAATCAGCAGTTTATATACTCTCGCGGAAAGTTCGAGGCGTTAGGGGAATGAGAACACCCTCCCACAAACTCTTTATTGGGTAGGATACAGCAACATATTCAAGTTGGGGGAAGATTCATCCGATTGGTCAGAAATTAATGAAAGAAATTCGGGATTAGCTAAATTTAAAACAAGGGGAAAGAAAGGGTTAATATTGCCAACTTAAACAATGACAGAAGGAAATTTAACAAAGAACAAACTTTTGAAATTAAATTTTCTCCAAAAGAACAGTTCTTTTTCTTCGCACTAGGGTGCACTATTGTAGTTCTTCAGTAGTGTCCTCTAGAAGAGAAAGTTCACACTTCTTACTACCGGTAAAACAAAAATACATCAAAAGTGGCACAGTTCAAAAACTCCAAACTTTCCAAGTAGTGACATCTTCCGAGAAACTTGAAAATTAATATCGTCGATAAGGTTCAGACTTCCTCCAGCAGAGGAGTTTCAATTGGCGCACATTTTAAATTAGTGGCGTGGAGGTGTACCGCCCGGTACAATTATTATTATTATTATTATTATTACACCGCTGTTCCACCACCTGTGGAATTGCGGATTTGGCCATGTTTTACGGCCAAATGCTCTTCCTGAACCGAATGCCTCGACGATGCCCTGCAGCGAAGGAGTCGGAATATTATTAATACTACGGTATTATTATTATTATTATTATTATTATTATTATTATTATTATTATTATTATTATTATTATTATTATTTCTGTCAAGCAAAAGTTCACCCAAGTTGTTATCACCCTGGACAGAAACAACATTGAAAGGGTGTCACACTTCAAGTACCTAGGATGGAGGCTAACACAAAATGGAATTCGAGCGTAGAAATGTAAATCAGAATCGGTATTGCTAGAATTATGTTTCTGAATTTGAAATATCTATTGTGCAATCGTGACCTCTGGTTCGAAACTCGTTAGCGTGTTACGAACCGGTGCTGCTTTTTGGTGTCGAAAGATGGACGCTAAGGGCGTCGTCAGTGAACCGTCGGCAGGCCTTTCAAATGTGCATGTATCGCAACATGTTCAAGATCCCATGGATAGACCATCTCACCAACAACGAGGTACTCCGTCGAGCTGGGTAATCATACGAATTCTTAACCCTTACATAACGCAGAAAAGCTGCCTTTTCTGGTCATATCTTCCGAAATGACTAGTCCAGTCTGATACATTGGTTCCACATCCATGTTACAACAAACCTCGGATCCGCGTATGTGTAAGTAGAATTATTTATGATTTACAATAGATCCTTATTATGTAAATACTACTTCTATGTAATTACAGTGACTGTATATACAAAAAATGCTTTTTGCGGATGATGTTATAGGCTACTGTATAGAGTTGGTATAAATAAGTTACAAGATTGTGAGCAACTGCAAAATGATCTCGATAATGTTGTGAGATGGACAGTAGGCAATGGTATGGTGATAAACGAGGTTAAGAGTCAGCTTGTGAGTTTCGCAAATAGAAGAAGTCCTCACAGTTTTAATTACTGCGTTGATGTGGTGAAAATTCCTTATGGGGATCATTGTAAGTACCTAGGTATTAATAGATAAAGAAAGATCTTCACTGATGTGGTCACGTAAATATGATTGTAAATAAAGGGTACAGATCTCTGCACATGGTTATGGGAGTACTTAGGGGTTGTAGTAGGTGTGTAAAGGAGAGGGAATATAAGTCTCTGGTAAGACCCCACTAGAGTATGGTTCCAGTGTATGGAACCCTCACTAGGATTACTTGATTCAAGAATTGGAAAAAACATCTGAAGAAAGGCAGCTCAATTTGTTCTGGGTGACTTCCGACAAAAAGTAGCGTTACAAAAACTTTGTAAAGTTTGGGCTGGGAAGACTTGGGAGAAAGGATACGAGCTGCTCGACTAAGTGATATGCTCCGAGCTGTCGGTGGAGAGATGGCATGGAATGACATTAGTAGACGAATAAGTTTGAGTGGTGTCTTTAAAAGTAGGAAAGATCACAATATGAAGATAGAGTTGGAATTCAAGAGGATAAATTGGGACAAATATTCGTTTATAGGAAGGGGAGTTAGGGACTGGAATAACTTACCAACGGAGATGTTCAATAAATTTCCAATTTCCCTGCAATCATTTAAGAAAAGGCTAAGAAGACAACAGATAGGGAATCTGCCACCTGGGTGACTGCCCTAAATGCAGATCAGTAGTGATTGAAATATTCTGTAGCCTGTAATTGTAATTTACCGGTAGGCGGGGACTTAATGTACATGGCCTATACCCTTTCCCCACTCCGCATCCCTACATTAATTAATAATAACACTAATACGGAAAACGCAAAATAGGGAAGACTTATTCCATGATAGTCGCTAACTTGTCTGTCAGGACAGGGCATCAGAAAGAGAAGAAGAACAGAAACTACGACTTCCGCATCACTATATCAACAGTCACGTAGAACTATATAAAGCTATAGTTATTATTATTATTATTATTATTATTATTATTATTATTATTATTATTATTATTATTATTATTATTATTATTATTATTATTATTATTATTATTAAGTTTTGCTCTGTAGTTGCGATGTATCTGCGGGACTTAAAGAGCAAGGTGCCCATAAACCCCTGTCACAGTGCAACATCGATACGGCAAACCCAAGGCTATCAAACCAGTCCAGACGGCCTTGCTAATCGTTACAGGTTGCTCACGTGTTGCGAGTTTAGAAATCGCTTGCCACGGATTTCAAACATAATTAAGGAACACTTCTCCTTACACGAGCTTTGGAGGGGAACGATAGACCCCTCCTTATCCCCTCCTTGTGAAATGATCACAGAAAACTATGCACAGTGAACAAAATTAGAGATTTAAAATGCTTCTGATAAAGATAAATGGGCTACCTAGCCGAAAAGGTAAAAGTGGTTCATTTAGAACGACGTGGGTCTTCCTCGTCGTGAAGTCGAAACAATTTAGATACGAGATTTTCACGTTTGGGAAGGGATGTAGCCTTGAGGCTCAGTCAACCTACACCAAAAATGAGTACCAGGCTAATTCCTAGGGAGAAAGGCAGCTGGACATAGACCCAACCACTCGATCCCACTTAAAAGGTTACGAATAGCGGAAGTCTATATCTGCCATCCCTTTCTAATCTAATAGCAATATTCAGATTAAAAATGATGTAAAGATACCTATCGAAAGTGAAGAATAACGTTTAGGTAGACTTCTGTTAACAGCAAAGGTAATAATTATAATAATAATAATAATAATAATAATAATAATAATAATAATAATAATAATAATAATAATAATAATTTCGTGTGGCTGATGCAGCCCTTGTAAGGCAGAACCCCCAACGAGGGTGGGTGGCAATTGCCGTGTATGGGAATCTGTGTGTTATTGTACTGGAGGATAGTGTTGTGTGTGCTCTATGAGCTTCAAGGATGTCGGGATCATTACAAACATCCAGTTCCCGAGCGAGGGAAGTTATCCATTTAAGGTTAAAAATCTCCGACCCAGCCGGGAATCGAACTCGGAGCCCTCTGAACCGAAGATGACATTCAGCCAAGGAGCCGGATATAATAATAATAATAATAATAATAATAATAATAATAATAATAATAATAATAATAATAATGAATATAAAAGGCGACCCGACCAAGAGCTCTACAAATACTGTGAAAAAAATCACGGGCGTGGCCAGGAAGAGACACCTAGCATTTTATGGACACCGCTACTGGATGCATCATGCCAGATCGACCAAGCAGCTTCTCGTGTACTGGCAAAAGAGGAAGGCCAAGTCACGTTGATGGAAGTAAGGAAAGATCAACAGGAACTAGGAGGAACAGAAAGAGACTTAAAAGACGGCACATCTTTCAGGAGGCTGCTTAAACAAGAGAGATTCCAGAACAAACCACCAAGAAGGAAGACAGGTACCCTCTGGACAAAGAAGAGGAAAGAACAACACAGATAGAGGATGCGCAATTACTGGGCAAACATCAAAACCGACCCCAAACGCAATAGTTGAATATCGTGGTCCTTAGTCGGCCAATACGATACAAGAAGAATAGAGAACTGCCCGCCTCAGTGATGTAGTGGTTAGTGTGGGTTTGATTATTGGCTCTACCACGAAATTTGAAAAGTGGTATGAGGATTGGAACGGAGTCCACACAGCCTCGGGAGGTCAACTGAATAGAAGCGGAGGGGGGTTTGATTCCCAACTCAGCCATCCACGAAGCTTTTTTTTCCGTGGTTTCCCACTTCCCCTCCAGGTAAATGCCGGGATGGTATCTAACTTAAGGCCACGGCCGCTTCCTTCACACTCCTAGCCCTTTCCTATCCCATTGTTGCCGTAAGACCTATCTGTGTCGGTGCGACGTAAAGCAAAATTGTGCGCCGGGCTGAGTGGCAGGTTCGATCCTGGCTCACTCCGGTGGTATTTGAAGGTGCTCAAATACGCCAGCCACGTGTCGGTAGATTTACTAGCACGTGAAATAACTCCTGCGGGACTTCATTCCGGCACCTCGGCGTCTCCGAAAACCGTAAAAAGTAGTTAGTGGGACGTAAAGCAAATAACATTATTATTAAACAAACTTGCAATACAGAAAATATTGTGGGTTTGAACGCCACAGTTGGTAGCCACTTTCACAACGGGCATATGCTGGGAATGTACCTTAAATAAGATCACGGTCGCATCCATCGCAGTCATAGCCCTCTTCTATTCCATCGTCTCCTAAAACCTACAAGATTTAATGCAGAGGTCTTAAACATGTTGAAGTTATGACTAGGGCCCGGATTTTTAGGTGGCATGAACCTTCACTTTAGGTTTCTTGTATTCTTAAAATAGGTTATTTCAGGTTTTTCCTCCAGGCAGCAATATTTTTGGGTTTTCGTAGTTCTGTAAAATTTATTTATGTACTTTTTTTGCTAGGACACAGATAGGTCTTATGGCGACGATGGGATAGGAAAGGCCTAGGAGTTGGAAGGAAGCGGCCGTGGCCTTAATTAAGGTACAGCCCCAGCATTTGCCTGGTGTAAAAATATGAAGAATCTTCTGCAGCTTCGAAGAAAATGCCACTCCCAATGGCCCAGGCATTTCTCTTCTGGAAACATTGCCAATGATATCCAGGGAATCTTTGAGTGGCAAGGTTGCACCTTCCAACTGGAGAGTAGCTTCTGGTATAAAACAAATATGTGTCCTAATATATGCTAGGGAAGCGAGGAGGGTCGGGCACTCGAGCGATTTGTTGGCCTTTGCGATGCAGGAAGCTTCTGTTTCACCCAAGTCATTGACGACATTTTTAATTCCTTCTAGGTTCTCAGCATAGTAAATAGCAGCAGACAGCCAAGTTCCCCAGCGGGTAAGTATCGGCTCAGGTTGAAGAGGTGTTGGTAGTTTCTCTTTGAACTACTGTATACGTGTATCTCCGTCCTACTGCTTGTAATTCCGGTGGAAATAATTTTACAATGCAGGGAAAATAACATTCTTTATTTGAAGAAGGTAACACAGCTATTTAGGTTATTTTAGGTGTCAACCCCTCATTTAGGTTTTTTAGGTGCAATGAAATTCACATATTCTGCTCCAGGAAGTGTGAAACGAACAAATATATCAAAATTTGTGAATTAAATAGCGAGGAAAAGAATAGGTTAAAACCTAAAAATCCGGGCCCTAGTTATGACATAAAGCATCGAGACTTTTGTCGAACTTTAAAGAATCGATAACCCGAGCGGGATCGAACTCGTAACATGATTCAGATAGTAATGATTAAATAGAATGTTCTCAGTATTTGCGCATCGAGAGCTGTTACAGCATTATTTTAATGTATCCCCCAGCAACCTATCTGTTTCCCGTTCGGCGATCAGGTTGCATCAGACTGTGGAACATGACGCAACATCTCCAATATCGGGGCGCTTATCGCTCACAATTACATAGTGAAAGAAACTACCTCCGTCAAGTGTCGAATCAAGAAATTTGAGCTCCCCAGTTCCCACTTTCACATGTTCACAAATAATAATAATAATAATAATAATAATAATAATAATAATAATAATAATAATAATAATAATAATAATAATAATAATAATAATAATAATGACGTATTTTTCGCGAATAATCCATACCGCCGAATAATCCCCGCACCCTAATTTTAGGAAGGCTCATTTTGAAAAATATTAAATGAACTAAATTTATTTCCATCGAAACTGTAACGTAGGCATAAAAAATTTCATATCACTCCGCGAGGTTCACGAGGTCTTTACACAAATACGAACATGTAAAACCGAGCTCGATAGCTGCAGTCGCTTAAGTGCGGCCAGTATCCAGTAATCGGGAAGTGGGTTCGAGCCCCACCGACGGCAGGCCTGAAGATGGTTTTCCGTGGTTTCCCATTTTCACACCAGGCAAATGCCGAGGCTGTTTCTAATTAAGGCCACGGCCGCTTCCTTCCACTTCCTAGGCCTTTCCTATCCCATCGTCGCCATAAGACCTATCTGTGTCGGTGCGACGTAAAATAAATAGCGAACATGTAAATTGATGGATATAGCTGCTTTGCCTGAGATGATAAAAATACATTATCACTGCTATGAAATGTATTTGACACCAAAATTAGCTAGTAGGTTTACTTACGTGACAGAGCTGAATTTGCAATAGGCTCGATTCCCGGTAGATCGGGAGATTTGTTGTCTCTCACTAGAATCGTGTCCTAAATGACTTACAAATTCGTCACACTTGGCGTCTAAAACACTTCTCACACGCGGTCTCTTTCTACTCGGATGGTAACACGACCGGTGGTGGATAATTCCTTCCGTGCAATGTAAACACTTGAAACAGACAAACCGGCGAATTCGGTTATTAGTTTTGCGATACAGTAAAACCTCGTTAATTCGAAGTCTTTGGAACGCAGAAATCGCATTTCGAATTAACCTTCAACTTGTAATTCAGAAAGACCAAGTTGCCGCGTCACAAAATATTCTAATATCCGATACTGCATGCAATTAACATTGATACAGTTTACAACTTTCAAATGCCATGAAACGAACTATTTCCAACATATATCCAACAAGGTGCATATACAATATTGGATAATTCACTGGCAAACATAACCTCATGCAACGAAAGAAAAGGAATTATTCAAAGGCGAGGAGAAATCTATACTGGCTCCTCTGTGCAAGTGCTTTATTCATTGGATTACTGTACTGTATGAATTTCAGATGCCTTGAACTTGCACCGAAAATATCCGATGCCCTTAAAACACCGTGATTTATTGAACTTCCCTATGACTAGTGAAGGAAGTCTCTCGCTTCTTCTTCTTTTTCCTTCTTCTTTTCTTCTTCTTCTTCTTCTTCTTCTTCTTCTTCTTCTTCTTTGTATCTGATGGATTTCGCTCGCGCGTTACGTCCAGCCACTAGTCTTATATATAATAAAAGGGAAGTTTCGTGAACAAATGATGTTGGGACACGTTTATAAGTGGATTAAGCCTGTAGGATTTCTCTCTCTCTCTCTCTCTCTCTCTCTCTCTCTCTCTCTTTCTCTCTCTCTCGCTTCCGTTTGGATTAAACTCCAGTACGATTTTCCGCCATGGCAAAATGCCAAACCCTTGCCGCGTAACAAAGTATTCTAAGACCCATTAATGTATGGCCTTGATTAACAGTTTAAACCTTTCAAATGCCACGAAAAAAATACTATTTTCGAAATGTATCCAACAAGGTGCATTTACATTATTCAAATAATGCACTTGCATAAATCAGTGGCAAACATGACCTCACGCAACGAGAGGAAAAAGATACGATTCAAGGAAGAGAACAGATTATGCTGTGCAAGTGTTTTTTTTTGTTTTTTTTTTTGTTTACTATACTGTTTGCCTTTTTCGATGCTTTGTACTTGCACGGAAAGTGCCCGACACCCTTAAAACATCGTGGCATATCGAACTTTCTTATGACCAAGGGAGGAAGTCTTTCGCTTCTGTCTGCATTGCAACACAGTACAGTACCACAAGTCCGTTTGGGCTCGGCATTAAAAAAAAAAATCCATTTTTTGTCGACATTGACAATATTGTTCGGTGTGTACGAATTGATTATTATAATTATGAGCAACGCTTTTTCGCCAACTGTCGGCATCGCCAGTTTTCGCGGATTCTGCTTCTCCGCACACTGCCTGCTAAGTGATACTGCAGCGTTCCTTAAAACGCTCAAAAAAAAAAAAAAATACGATTTCACTCGAACTTCAAGTATGATACACACTATAGCCACACCGAAGTGAGTGAAAGTGCGGAAAGCTACCCCTGCACGTTCCAGAAGACGTGTTCTGTCGTGACGCGGAGAAAGTTTGAATTTAAATTACTCTGTAAAATACTATTTTTTAAATGTAAAGGCAGTTTAGAATTAAAAGTCTGAATTGTGTTCCGTTTAAATATGACATATGGGGAGTTTTCTTCCATCTGCGGTTACACAAAGCATAACTGTACACTCAACATCAGAAAACTAGGTGAGCCTGGAGCTTGTTGCCAACCTTGACGCAAATAAAACCCGCACCCCAATTTCGTGGCTCAATTATTTTAAAAAACATGCGGGGATTATTCGCGTAAATACGGTAATAGTAAAAAACCTATCGATTTTGAAGTATCAAATAAATCCACTGGTGGATATTCAAATCAAATATGCCACAACAAATTCACTTCTTCCCACCCATACGCTTCCCCACAGCAAAAGAAACGTTATAAAGTGACTTTTCTACATAAGCTTTGTCAACAATGCGTTGGTCAGGAACTCGCCCTTGTAAGAAGCGCCAGATCACGTTGATGATAATTCCATAAAAGTGAGTGACTCATATCTTAGTACCGAAATAAAACGAAGTTTAGGAGCAGTTTTTGTTTAAGCGGAATTTGCAAAGTGTAACCGACCTAAATTAAGCCTAATTCTGTGTTGCTTTCTCATATCATTTCCGTCTTTATCGAGTTATATAAGGGTTATATAATACAGTGTTCAAAAAAGGTTTTGCATATTCTTCTTTCGTGCACGTTTTATGTTGCTATGTGTGGGTGTACGTACGTATGTTATACATTACGAAGGCTATATACTGTACAAAGAAAAACATGCAGTCAGCTATGGGTGCGAGCATTATTATCATCATCACTACTCGTAATATTGAAAGAAGCATTCTGATAGGGAGGGTTGGAAGGAGGAGCATTGCAGGTGCGATTGCACGGTGTTGCTACATTCCTTTCTCCTACCCCCTTGCTTACGGCTCAGTTGTTCGTTAGTTCAGACCGCTCAGAAGTGGGAGGTTTGGCAACGCCAAGCAACACGAGCCGGCCAGCAGGCTTATCTCCATGGCAACAGCAGTGGGCCCGCCCACGTTTTATGGCAACCATACCCCCACTCCCTTATTCCCACCCAGGCAGGCAGTAAACGGACCTCCCTCTAAGAAATGTCAGAACGCTTATTTCAGTATTGCGACCGTGGTGTAAAATCCTCGCCCACTGTGGCAGCAAATTCCGTTACTACGGGTTGGAGGATGCTGCATCTGCATACTGGACAAGTCATTTACAAATATGTCGGCTGTCGGCTTCATCAGCTTAACACAGTTAAGTTAATGCATTACTGAAGAACGATATTAGAGCAAAGAAGCTATAAAATCAGATTAAAAACAAGTGAACATAAATGTGATAATACAAAAGTGATAATACGAAAACGATAATATTGTGGCGATAGTCATCTGTTTATTTTAGAACGATTTAAGGAGTGGAATACACTTTTAGGGTAAAAATTTACATTTTTCTATTCATTTTTTATATAGAACTCACCTGTAAAATTTCGGTACCGTACTCGAGCCGCTGAGCGTTACAAAACATGAACGTTTTGAAACCGAAATCATTTCTATAAAATACTTGCAAAGCAGTGTTCAGTATCTCATTTTAAAGAGGAAGGACCAGTGTACCTAGCAACATCAATGCAATAGCGCCGCCACTTTAAGGTAAAAATTCGCCGTGCCGCGCGGCTGAAATAAGTGTAGGTCTGGATTCCGGCGTGATAGCTCGTCGTTTGAGATTTATTTTTATTCGTCTCAGTACGTTCAACATGTTTATGATGAAACCAAAATCAAATAGTGAACATTTGATACAATTGTGGGGCGAAGAAGTGCGAATAATTTCCTTCGTTCACAACATTTCGCGACAAATTGACAATAAATGGCTTCAAAATAATCGAAAACTTGTTAAGTGGGGGATAGAATGGCTTTTCAGAATTCCAAAAAAGTCCAAAATCACCCCCGCTAAACGTCAAAAGACATCGGGAGCGTGTCAAAGTTAGGGTGGGCGAATATCGTGAGGTGAATTCCGCATTATTGGAGCCCCAGTCAAGCTCATCAACTGCCCCAGTTGTAAAAATGATTTGGAACTCATTGTCTTGAAGATCTGTACATTTGTACAGAATTAATAATAACATTTCAACAGTAAAATGTCAAACGCTGAATTACTAGCTATACTTTATTTCGACAATACCTGTGACACAGTGCGTATTACATGACAAAACTTGCGACCGTGACCCCAGCACAGCCCCATTCGAATTTGATTCTTCATAATCTGATGAAATAATTTCTCATTCTCTCCACTTCTTCTATACTGTATGTGTAACTAACTGGCCATGTACGTCACCTACTATGTCCCACTCTGTCATATGATTACTGCTCATTTTCCGTAACTTTTAATTTTACCGATGGCATTCATCATAAAAAAACTAATGAAGGTAGTGGCATTAAAATTCACATGGTAGAGTATTCCATTCATGCGAACAACATGCTCTAGGCTCTCGTGATATAAATAATTTCACACCTTGAAAATAATTAGGAGTAAAACAATTAGACCTCCCGTCGGTATCATCACCTTGACGAAGGCAAAATACATTTTGCTGGATGTTTTTGAGTGTTCAAATGATCCTTAGAGCTGTGCCGGCGAGAGCATATGCTTCCTAGTAGGGCCACCCAAGCCGTCTAAGGTGATGATACAGACTAAGAGTGATACCCTGATCCTCCAGGTTGGGGGTTGGACCTAAGGTTAACACCCTCTTTCCGTAATAAAAAAAATTAAATAAAGTTACGAAAATCGGAAGTACAGAAGACAGACGAGGACATGGCATGTATCCTGGACAACGAATGGTAAATACAAAATTGAAAGTCATCTCCGAATTGGTACCTAGAATGCTCGATTTCTATATAGCCCAGAATCCCTTAAAAAGTTATTAGATCAGCATGGGAAGCGCAATGGGAGTATCATCGCCATCCAAGGAATTCGATGGATGGGGAGTGATGTATTGGAAAAGAAAGATGGCGCTATGTTATATAGTTGTGATAGTAGCAAACATGAGTTTGGTAGAGGCTTTCTTATTCATAACGATCTGATACACTTGGTGATTAACTTCACGCTTATAAACCAAGGCTGTCAGTAATTAGAATTAAAGGAAGATTCTTTAATTACAGTATAATTAATGGACAAGCACCAACAGAAGGTTCTAATGAATACCTAAAAGATGAGTTTTATGATGTCCTTGTGAAAGGTTATGATAAACGCCCGAAGAATGATACCAAGATCGTATTGGGTGATTTTAACGCACAACTTGGAAGAGAAGCCATGCTCCAGCCCGTAACTGGAGTCCAAAATAAGTATGAATCTACTAATGACAATGGAATAAGACTGGTCTCTTTCTCAGTTTCTCGGGATATGGTAGTGAAGTCTACCAGATTTTCTCATAAGGAGATTCATATGGGCACATGGAATTCACCTGATGGCGGAACTATGAATCAAATTGATCATGTACTGATAGACTAGAGGCATAAGTCAAACTTGATGAATGTACGAACTTTTCGTGGATTTAATATGGATCCAGATCATTTTTAGTGATGGCTAAGAGTGAGGATAAATATCATCAAATGCCCAAAAATAAAAATAAATTAGGAGAGAAAGGTACAATATTGCAACCTTGAAATCAACAGAAACTTGCTAATTGTACTGCCAGAAAGTCTCTCAGCCCCTAGAACAAGAACAAGGAACAATAAAAGACAGTAAGAACATACGAGGTAGAATATAGATGGCTAACTACAAAAGCAGCTATAGACAAAACAGTCAGGGATGTACTAGGGATGGAATGACAATTTGAAAGACCTACATGATTTGATAAATAGTGTAGGAGGGTTACGGAAGAGAAGAACATCGCGTGCCAAAAGATATTGCAGTCGAATTTTACAAGAAGTTTGCTGGAGGATTACTGAGAGAAAAGGGGGATTGAAAAGATGATACATCGCCGAAAGTAAAGGGAATGAAGTGGAATGTATGGAACCGCATAAGAAGCAGTTCTATGCAAAAGTTCTATGTAAAAGTGAACAGTGCTGGAAGACAATTCACTCCAATAACTATCCTGATTAGAGATTAAGAAGGAAACACAATAAGCGAGAGTAAACAGATACTGGAAAGATAGTGAAGGCACTTTAATGATTTACTGAACCGAGAGCTAGAACAAGCCGATGATGATTTCCATGAGTGTGAACAAGGATTGAATCATGGAAAGTCTTTGGATAGCCCAGTGATAGAGGATGTCAGAGAAGCATTAAGGAATCTTAAGAATAATAAGTACCCCGGCACTGATAGCATTCCACAAGAATTGCTAAAATGTGGAGGAGCGACATTAGAGCATCACTTGTTTGATCTTATTACTCCGACATGGGAACAGGAGAGGATAGCAAACGAATGGAATGAAGGAATAATATGTCCCATACATAAAAAAGGGCGATCGAATGGAGTGCAGAAACTACCATGGAATCACCCTTTTGAATGTGGGGTACAAGGTGATATCTACCATCAATTTTTATCGGTTACTCCCACAGGTAGATAGAGAGATGGTATCATATCAAAGTGGATTCCGAACAGGAAAGTCTACGACAGATCAGATATTCAACTTGCGCCAAATCTTGGAGAAGACTTTCGAATATAGAATTGGAACCCGTCACCTCTTTATTGATTTAAAGGCTGCATATGATAGTATCAATAGAGACCAGCTGTAATGTGCTTTGCAGGAGATGTGGATACATGGAAAGCTGTTGAAAATGGTAAAAATTATGTCTGATGGAACAAGCTACATTCGAAATTATTCGGGCCCCTCTGGAAATAAAAAATGGGCTACGTCAAGGAGATGCGTTGGCATGCTTATTATTTAATACTAGCTGATGTACCCGTGCTTCGCTACAGAATTCTACATTGTATACGGAATTCTAGTGTACACGTTGTGTTCAAGATTGTATTAAATTGTATAGCTCTTAACGTTACCCTGATAACGCGACGGGGAAGTCACCAAACATTTTTTCTCACAATGAAGACTGAGATAGGGAATTTTCACTGTAATGGTAGACCCGCTTGCATACCATCAGCCACAATCAGGTTGGGGAGTTTTCATTATAATGTTAGACACTCACTCTCCACCTGCTTTTTACATCCTCAGAAAGACTGTCTTAGTGGTTTTCCCAACTGAAATAAACATGCATTACAATGACGTCAGTAGGAATGGCGCGATTAAAAGCAATGCTTCCATATAAAATACTCGATCAAATGAAACACCGCACATTTTCTCATTTTTAACGAACAGGACTACACTGCCGATATAACAGTCCAAAGTTCGAGAGCTGCAATGACCAAGCCGCAGACAGCCGTGATTCGTGAACACTCTTCGTCTTTTTTCGACGAAGAGAGGGTCGAATAGTGGAGACTCCCAGGGCAAAAACTATGCCCTTTTACTAATCTGTTTCCTAGAAGTACCCGATGAGTCGGAAAATATCAATTCACTACACTGGCGGCGGAAAATCTATCTGACTTGGAGGCAAATTTTTCCTCCAAGCCAGAGGAGAAACCCCCTCTTCACAGATAATTTGGAATAAAATGAATGTAGAATTTAATAAAAGTGAAGAGGAAGAAGCTTTTCGTAAGAAATGGCTCTTTTCAGGGTTGAATTTTGAGTTATTTAGTGAATTGTGGTACTATAATTTGGAATAGGCCTAAACTATTCCAGACCAAGCCATACTACTACTACAGCTACTACTACCACCACTACTACTAAGTCAGCCTCTGCCTTAAGTATGCACACTGCTCATTCAAAACAGCGCGTCAGAGTAGGGATCGAATAACTGGAATAGGAATACTGAAAAGAACCAGTGTGTTACGTACCAGCTGTATCAGAAAATGTATGAACCAGAGGAATGGCATGCTGAAGAAGAAAGTTTTCTAACTCTCCGGCTATTTCCCGCCAATATTCAGTCAGGGTATTATACTCGGTACGCAACAGTAATCTCATCTATCGGAGTTGAGAGGCAGCATAAGAGCCATATAACATCACAACAAACAATGGTCTATGTAATGTTATTGTTGATCAATGTTATGCGCTTTCGATATTGGGTAGTACTTTTCGATAGGACCAAAAACATAGGTATTTAAAAATTGAATTGTAAGCACCTTCCCCTAAACTACAATTTTATCCAGGGTGAATAAAATTTTTTATAGCTTAGACTGTAATTTCTTATTCCCCGACTCCATATACCGATTTTCATTAAATTCTGTCAACCCATTTTCTCGTGGCTCGGCGTCGATATGGACTTAGCAACAAAAATACAAATTCATGAATATCAGTGTTACCATAGCCGGTACGGTAAAAATGTATAAGACATAAATGGTCGGAAATTTAATTCTATGTAACTATGGTTATGTAGTATTTATCGATACGACCACTAATAATATAAATATTTGAGAATTAAATTTTGGGCCTTCTCCTAAACGCCCATTTCATTCAGCGTGAATAAAATGATTTACATCCTAGATTGTAGTGACTAATTCTTTGACTTTGTATACCAGTTTTCAATGAGATAGGACCACTAATGACGTAAACATTAAGGATTAAATTTTAGGCCTTCCCATAAACTACCGTTTCACTCAGCGTGAAAAAATTATTTATAGGTTATATTGTAGCGAATTATTCCCCGACTTTGCATACCAATTTGTATTAAGATAGGACCACTAATAACATAAATATTTGAAAATTAAATTTTAGGTCTTCCCCTAAAGTACCATTTCTATCAGCGTGAATAAAATTATGGCTTAGATTGTAGCGACTAATTCTCCGACTTTGCATACCGATTTTCATTAAATTCTCTTTAGCCGTTTTCTAGTGATGCGTGTACAGACAGACAGACAGACAGACAGACAGACAGACAGAAATTACGGAAAAGTAAAAAGTGCATTTCCTTGTTACTGTGGTCATACCCGATACAGAAATACCATTCTTTTGAGAATCTGAGCAATGTACAGACAAAACTTTTATTTTATTTATATAGATAGCACTTGAGAAGGTGATCAGGGATGCACGCCTGCAGACCAGAGGCAAATCTTGGCATATGCAGATGATTTAGACATTATAGCATGAACAATATCAGCGCTGAAAGAAGCCTTCACAGCCTTAAACCAGTAAAGCAGTAAGATGAGCCTAATGCTAATTGAAGACAAAACAAAATACATGGCCTGTGGAAAGCCTATCAACCCAATATGTCGATGACTTTCAGTGTGTATGGATATACATTTGAAAGAGTAGATAGTTGCAAGTATCATCGTTCCATAGTAACTTGTTTTAATGATCTCAGTTGAAATTAAGATCCGCCTAGTCTCAGCAAATGAGGCACACTTCTTTGCCTTGAGCAATTTATTCTGGTCAAGACTCCCCAGCCGCCCAATAAAACTTACTATTTATAAAACCCTTGTTAGATCAGACCTCACTTAGGCCTCAGAAACATGGCCCCTGACGAAAACGGACGCAAGGGTGCTTGAAGGATTTAAGAGGAAAGTTCTGAGCAGGATAATTGGTCCCGTGTATGATAAAGAACGATGGAGAACAAGGTACAACGCAGAATTGTATACTATATACACCAATGTTCCAGTAACAGACTTCATACGATCAGGAAGGATACGATGGGCAAGTCATGTGGCAAGAATGGAGGAGTCTGAGGTGACAAAGATGATTCTCTTTGGAAACCCAGGAGGACAAAGAGGACAAGGTAGACCTCGATCAAGATGGCTGGACGGAGTGGGAGAAGATCTACGGGAGATGGAATGCAGAAATTGAAGGAGGACAGCATGTGACCGTGATGGATGGAAGAAGCTCGTTGGAAAGGCCAAGGTTTACCCTGGACTGTAGCGCCACAGAAGTAGAAGAAGAAGAAGAATGAGAAAATTTTGTATGAAACGTGACTATTGAAAATAGTTTCTGGAGGCGTATGCTGTGGATATTATAGAATATTTTGTTGACATAAGTTCTTAAATAAATAATTTCGGCAAATTAATTGTGTAAATATTTAATGAATAGCTGCATTTATAGTGCAAATCCCATTTACCTGCCAAAATGTCTTCTTATTATTTTTGTCTGCCTTGGCTTCTTTACGAATTTCTTGGGGTCAGCACTTTGTGCGAATGTGGTCTAGTTTTACGGCCGAATGCCCTTCCTGACACCAGCCCTATGGGGAGCATGTTTCTGTAGTGGCTGGTAGTGTTGTTTGTTGTGTTATGTGAACTTTTTTTTTTCCTTTACGTCGCACCGACACAGATAGGTCTTATGGCGACGATGGGACAGGAAAGGTCTAGGAGTGGGAAGGAAGCGGCCGTGGCCTTAATTAAGGTACAGCCCCAGCATTTGCCTGGTGTGAAAATGGGAAACCACGGAAAACCATCTTCAGGGCTGCCGACAGTGGGGTTCGAACATACTATCTCCCGAATACTGGATACTGGCCGCACTTAAGCGACTGCAGCTATCGAGCTCGGTGTTATGTGAACAGGAAGAGTTGTGTTTTGAGAAGCTATTATATTTGAGTAGCAATCAAGCAGTAAATTATAGTAAAATATCGTAGGTTATGTTAGCGAATCTTCTTAATCAACACCTCAATCTAAAGACTCATTTAAAAATAGACGAATATAATATAATATAATATAATATAATATAATATAATATAATATAATATAATATAATATATACCAGGTGGCCTACCAGCCGAGTACCTGTAAGTGTCCCACATGCACTGATGATGAATGGGGTGTCTAATAACTGATTTTCACAGGAGTACTAGGTTACGTTAGAAAACGAAGAGATAATAACCGGCCGGCTGCTCGTTGCACGTACCTTAGCGCTACCCGTCTAATGCTCCCCCTCCCGTTAGCAATCCTCATTTTTGAACGCACAGTAGTAGGCTGATAGTTGGTACAGTAGCACTACAGTTACTGCGAAAATATCTACAATGGCTCGTGTGTTCAGCAACAATGAATACAGTACACAGGAATAAATTTAATCTATGAATAATTTGGTCGGAATGCAGCTGAAGGTCTCAGACGATATGCGCAGGAGTTTCCAAATAGCCGCCTGTCTTCTATACACGTATTACACCGACGAGAGTAGCAATGAAGAGCTAATGGATCACTCAAGGCACATACTAGCAACTTTTTTTTTTCTATTTGCTTTACGTCGCACCGACACAGATATGTCTTACGGCGACGATGGGATAGGAAAGGCCTAGGAATTGGAAGGAAGCGGCCGTGGCCTTAATTAAGGTACAGCCCCGGCATTTGCCTGGTGTGAAAATGGGAAACCACGGAAAACCATCTTCAGGGCTGCCGACAGTGGGGCTCGAACCCACGATCTCCCGATTACTGGATACTGGCCGCACTTAAGCGACTGCAGCTATCGAGCTCGGTAGCAACGTTTTGGTAGACTGAAATGTCGGTTCGTGTATACATTAATGAGTTATCATACTTCATTTCCTGTAACATTGGCGTATTTACCAACAAACTCTGTTACCGAACGTGTGTAGTAAAATGACTGCTATGCCTATTTGTTTCACATCCGAAATGCACGTCGTAGCGCTCCTTTGTAAATCTACGATCAGACATCCCATTCACCACTAGTACATGCGGGACACATATATGTAGAAAGAACGGGGATCGAAAGACGCCTGATACATATAAAAGGCAATGTCGTAACTGATTGTCAGTCAACGTCCAGGTAAAACTACCGGACATAAAGAAATGAAATTTTGGGGATACATTTTTATTACAGTGTACATGCTCACTAGGAATGGTTTCAAAAAATCCCACCCATAACGGGACGAAACGGGGGTAAAACCCTGAAAAAGAAAATTCATTCCTTTGAAACCGCTTACCGGACAAACTCGAGATTTCACTCAATCATTGCTCTTTTATGTACTAAGTGTTAGATGAAACAAGTTCAGAAAAACATCAGCCGTTAAGGGTTACATGGGGGTGAATAAACGAAAACAAAATTATTAATTTCTCTGAAGCCGTTTCACATATGAGGTTGAAATTTCGCATGACGGTTGCTACTGTATGTCTTAGATATTAAATTAAAATTTGTCTTAAAAGAATACATCCCTAAGGGGTTTTGGTCAGGAGGGTGAGGCCTCAAATGTAATTATTCATATCTCTGAAACTGTTTGACATACGAGGTTGAAATTTCACAGGAAGGTTACTCCTATATATCTTAGATTTTAAGTAAGAAGCGGTCTTAAAACAATACAGCCCTAAGGGGCTTTGACTGAGAGGGTTAGGCCTGACGACACAAATATTTATTTCTCTGAAGACGTTTGGCGTACGAGCTTGAAATTTAACATGGTAGTTGCTATTATAATGTCTTATATTTGAAATAAAAAGTGGTCTTAAAATAATACACCCCTAAGGGGTTTTGACCGAGATGGTGAGGCCGGAAAACATAATTATTCACATCTCTGAAATCGTTTGACATACGACGTTGAAATTACCAATGATGGTTATTTCTGCATCTCTTAGATATTTTAAAAACGTGGTCTTAAAACAATACACCCCTAAGGGGGTTTTGACTAGTGGGGAGGGGGTTGCGGCCTGAAAATATAAATATTCATATCCTTGAGACCGTTCGACATACGAGGTTGAAACTTCGCATGATGATTGCTCCTCTATGTCTTCTGCAGTACCTTTGGGCTGAATAGAGATTTCATCTCTAACATCGCGATTACCACACTCAGTCCGGCTCCATGGCTAAATGGTTAGCGTGCTGGCCTTTGGTCACAGGGGTCCCGGGTTCGATTCCCGGCAGGGT
Source organism: Anabrus simplex (assembly GCF_040414725.1). Taxonomy (NCBI): domain Eukaryota; kingdom Metazoa; phylum Arthropoda; class Insecta; order Orthoptera; family Tettigoniidae; genus Anabrus; species Anabrus simplex. Next base: position 240,960,746 of record NC_090269.1, read on the forward strand.
CGGGAATTTGAACCATCATTGGTTAATTTCTCTGGCATGGAGGCTGTGTGTATGTGACGTCTTCATAATCATTTCATCTTCATCATGACGCGCAGGTCGCCTAAGGGAGTCAAATCGAAAGACCTGCACCTGGCGAGCCGAACATGTCCTCGGACACTCCCGGCACTAAAAGCCATACGCCATTTCATACCACACTCAAGAAGTCCATCATGATCTTCAAGAACCATGCTTGCGGACCTCAAATAAATGTTTGACGTGCCTCACTCGTTTGCCTACACTTAACATCGTACGATCGCATCATCTATTGTATCTATATCCTTTATTGTTAAGGTACTTTTTGTCCTTGAGCAACCTGCAGCTGCTGCAGGAAGATTGTATAATAATAATAATAATAATAATAATAATAATAATAATAATAATAATAATAATAATAATAATAATAATAATAATAATAATAATAATAATAATAATAATAATAATAATAATAATAATAATAATAATAATAATAATAATAATAATAATAATAAAGTAAGAAGTGGCTTTGACTGTGGTGAGCGGCCTGATGACAAAAATATTTTTCTCAAACTGTTTGACTTACGAAGTTTATATTTCAAATTACATTCCAGGTGTTAAATAACAGAAGACCGAGCGAGTTCGTCGTGTGATTAAGGACGCGCAGCTGTGAGCTTGCATTCGCGAGGTAGTAGGTTCGAACCCCACTGTTGGCAGCCCTGAAGATAGTTTTCCGTGGTTTCCTATTTTTTCACATGACTGTACCTTAATTAAGCCCACGGTCGCTTCCTTCCTACTTCTAGTCCTTTCCTATCCCATCATTACCGTAAGACCTATCTGTGTCGGTGTGACGTAAAGCCACTTGAAATAACAGAAGGATTGAAAAAATTTACCCCTCACGGAATTAAATGGGGGTTAAGGCGGAAAACGAATATATTCAGTCCACCGAAACCGTTCAACGCATGAAGACAAAATTCCAAATGGCCCCGCGGTGTAGGAGTAGCGTGCCTGCCTCTTACTTGGAGGCCCCGGGTTCGATTCCCGGCGAGGTCAGGGATGTTAACCTGGATCCCAGGGCTGGTTCGATGTCCAATCTGTCTACGCGATTACAATTGAGGAGCTATCTGACGGTGAGATGGCGCCCTCGGTCTAGGAAGCCAATAATAACCGCCGAGAGAATTCATCGTGCTGACCACACGACACCTCATAATCTACAGGCCATTGGGCTGAGCCGCGGTCGCTTGGTAAACAATGGCTCTTCGGGGGTGTTGCAACATGGGGTTTGGTTTTTTAGGTGTAAAATCAGAAATATTGTTAAAACATTCCAACCCTAAGGGCTTGAATGGGAACAAAATTATTTATCACTCCAAAACCGTTTGAAGTACGAGGTTGTAATTTTAGAAGATCAAAGTAAGTCAGAAAAATTAATGATTCAGGAAAATGTTTGCAGAAATTGTCCTCTAACTATTTCAACAACAAAACAAATTGACGCAACAGCCTTGAAGGGCCATGGCCTACCAAGCGATCGCTGCTCAGCATGAAGGCCTGCAGAATACGAGTTGCCGTATGCTTAGCACGACGAAATCTCTCGGCCGTTGAAATGAAATGGCGTTTGGCTTTTGGTGCCGCGAGTGTCCGAGGACAAGTTCGGTTCGCCACATGCAAGTCTTTTGATTTGACCCCCATAGGCGACCTGCGCGTCGTAATGAGGATGAAATGATGATGAAGACGATACACACACCCAGCCCCCGTGCCAGCGAAATTAACCAATTAAGGTTGAAATTTCCGACCTGCCGGGAATCGAACCCGGGATCCCTGAGACCAAAGGCCAGCACGCTAACCATTTAGCCATGGAGCTCTCGGCCATTATTCTTAGCTTTCTAGACTAGGGCCGCTATCTCGCTGTCAGATAGCTCCTCAATTGTAATCACGTAGGCTGAGTGGACCTCGAACCAGCCCTCAGATCCAGGTAAAACTCCATGACCTGGACGGGAATCGAACGCAGGGCCTCCTGGTAAGGGGCAGCAATGCTACCCCTACACCTCTGGGCCGGCAACTACTTCGCATGAATGGCATTAAATGATACCTACCCTTAGTTACGTTAACCATACTTTTGCATATTTCCTTCTCTCCATTCTGGCATTTTAAGTGAAAATCAATTGAATTTAAAATAATATGTAATGTAATGTAAATCATGAGGTTTCAAAACCAATGTCTCTTGGATATCCGGCAACTCATAAAAGAACGTAAATATTTTGAACTTATCAACTGCTTAGCTATCCTAACACATTACGACTTCGCATGCATTTGCTGTGAATTAATTAATCATTCATTCATTTACCGAATCAATAGAAGTAGGCAGACAACTCAGATAGAATTCCCAGGATTAGTGACTGTTATGTTCCAAGCTCATAAAACAAGTAACAACTAAACTCATTTAGTTGTAGGCTATTTGTTGTCTTTTACACTAGGTTAATTTGGTGCCTAGAGTTTTAGTTTATCTCCCAAGTGGCACTGTTCGTACCTAGTCCTTGCACTTAGCACCTTAAACTTCCATATCTAGTGTATGACTTGTGTTTTTTAACTCACGAGGGGCGGAACATCGCCAAAAACTCCCAGGAACATCGTTACACTAGCTTACTACAAAGCGCATTCGCATTCCATGTTTTATAATCCGTTTAACCTCGTTTATTCATGGAAAAACATTGACTAACAGGATCAAGGAATCATTTTGCGGGATTTTTGGTCTCTAACAAGGAGGAGAGATTAATAACTTGATGGTGCAGCAACATCTTGAGGTCGGAGGTTGAAAACAACTTTATACGGAGAAGTAGCTGTTCTACTCGTCATTGACGGTTTTATTTTTGATCAGCTGCATCAGTAGGCCTACTGTCATCTAGCGGAGATGAGTGGCTACAGAAAAGACAACACACTTCAGCTAACAGCAGTCAGACAATGTAATGCTACTTTTTGTTGATCTTAGAGGCTTAGGGAATTGGAGGCCATCCCACTACCTATTTTAGGGTCGGCAACATTACGGCACCCTTCGTAACCATGACGACGGAACAAGATTTCCATGTCAACGATAAGTTGCTCGCTGTTGATGACATTCACAATAAATAAATAAAAATATTGAATATCTTTGTGAGCAAAAGGTCGAACATTTCATTTTGTACTATGTTCAGTAGATTTTTTTGATACAAGTAATATGAAGACTATCGTCGCAAACCCTATTATGTCCACCTCTGGGAAAAGTTGAGTTTGATACAGTTTCGTATAGTTTCTCTATGTGCTCCTTCATGCAGTTGAATCACATTGAGTCAAACGCTTTTAGTCGTGGTGAAAATTAAGCTGAAAAACTAGCTGTTGCTGTAATCCATATTTTGTCCACCAAAGTGTTCGGCGCATATCGTGTTTAGTCCACGGATACATTCTGTCACGTTGAATAACCGGAAGTTGTTGTGATATGTTGGCTACTATGAAGATTAGGCGCCAATCTTTAACAATAACACTAGGCAGCCTTACTTGCATTTTAGTCTCAAGATGGAGCATGATATTAATGTAGGGGAGCCGAAAGACACAGAAGGAAGAAAGGAACGCACGGCACCTAAAGAAAATCTTAAGAACGAAATTCTTAGAGAACCGATTTGCCGATTTCGAAAACCTAGAAAATGTTTTGTCCTTGAAGGGCATCCAGCCATAATACTGGGCCAAGTCTACATGTGATCATACCAGGATGGGGAAAGTGGTCGGAAGAAGAAGAGATGAGTAAGTATTTGTCATATTTATCCAGTGGAACGTACCGTAGATATGCGTTCACAGAAGATAAGACACCATAACTTAAATACCTGACCGTCTAATATTTCATTCAAGATTAGAGAAATAACATTGAAAGAACTGAATTACTTTCTCATCATCACATAATATAACGACAACAAACACTTCATCCGTGTTGTTTTAGTAACGGCTCCCAACGTGACCGCTCCTTTCATAAATACAGGGTAGTGCGTGGGAGTAAGCTGCAGTGTGCATTGATCTGCCACAACATCAGAACGAAATGAAAACAAGAGGTCCACGGCGTAGTTCGCTTTTCTTCTCGCCAGTCCTGGAACTGTTGTCTGGTATTCGGCATATCAATGCCATTCAGCGTCTTCCCTGCTGCCTCCAGGAGTCATTATAAGAAAGCAAAGTAAAGTTATCTCCGTACAGGCCATGAAGGCCGTTGGAGGGGTGGAAGGTAAAGGCTTCCACTATCCGTAATCTCGGCTCTTGATGGGGTAGAGTGGTTAGTTATACGCCCTGAGTTCCCAGTAAATAATAATAATAATAATAATAATAATAATAATAATAATAATAATAATAATAATAATAATAATAATAATAATAATAATAATACATTTTCTCGTTTATGGCCATTAGAGACCACGTCAAGTAACTATAAGGCATTTCCTGTCCAGTCGCTATTATGGTTCTGCTCATCGTGGAAGCCCTTAAAGTTGTTGATCACTGATCTGTATTGTGATCGGTTAGAGATGTCCTCCTGATTGAGTCCCATGCTCTTGAGGTCCTTTATCACTTCTTTGAACAATTTATCCGAGACGTTACGTCTTTTGTCCAATGCATTAAAAATCTGCTTCGTTAGTCGGGTCGTATCCATCCTGAACAGATTTCCGTAGAACTTCAGACGTCGTTTCCTTATTGACTCCATCAGCCTCATTATCCCTGAATAGCCCTTCTCTTCCTAGGAGTCTACACAGTCCATCTGTTATCTTAGGACCCATTATTTTGTGAAGGATCTTGAGCTCATACTCCTCTGTTTCTCTCAGTCCAGCATCTCCTGTCATTCTGAACCATTCACTTGCGTACAGACACTCGGATTTGGTCACTGTGTTATAGTGCCTAAGTTGAGCTTTTCTTGGGTTTACCTTTTTCTTGTATAGGGCATGCGTTCTACGAAAATCTGCAGCCATCTTCTCTCGCGTGCTGTTGTTAGCTTCTTGCTCACTAGTTTCATCTGCACTATCTCACCAAGATATCTGAAACTGTCCATTTTTTTCTATTTTACCGTACTGTGATGTTAGGTTTTGAGGTGCTGTTCAGATATTGGTTATGTACTTTTTTTTTCTCAAAAGAAATTTGGAGGCCTGTTCTTTCAGCATATTTATTTGTTCCACAGCTGTCTCTATGTTTCTTGATAGTATTGCCAGGTCATCGGCGAATGTAAGACAGTTAACTCTCGCGCCGTTTTTTGAGTCTCCAATGTGAACATTGTTGAGTAACCCTGCCCCAGCTAATTCATTTTCTCTTTCTCCGATCACCTTTTCTAACACGCAATTGAAGAGAGCTGGGGACAGTAGGCCTACATCGCCTTGTCTGACGCCAATTTTAATTAAAGCCTCCTTGGATAATTCTCCCATGAATTTTACTTTTAATGTGTCTGTGTTTTATCGGGCGAGTTGGCCGTGCGGTTAGGGGCGCGCAGCTGTGACCTTGTATCCGGGAGATAGTGCGTTCGAACCCCACTGTCAGCAGCCCTGAAGATGGTTTTCCGTGGTTTCCCATTTTCACACCAGGCAAATGCTGGGGTTGTTCCTTAATTAAGGCTACGGCCGCTTCCTTCCTACTCCTAGGCATTTCCTATCCCATCGTCGCCATAAGACCTGTCTGTGTCGGTGCGACGTGAAGCAAATTGTTGTCTGTGACTTTTGCTTGATAATTTCCACTGGTTTACAGTCCACTCGAAATTCTATCAAGATGTTAAACAATACTTCCGGTCGACCGAGACATAGACTTTCTTAAAGTCAACGAAGACCACTACCAGGTCCTTAGAGACGTAATTTTCCAATACCCTTTTAAAGCACCAAACTTGCTTAACGCACGACTTCCTTTTTTTGAATCCACCTTGATATTCGCCAAGTTGATGATCTACTTGCCCAAAGTTACTATTCTAGCCCGCAATGCTTTGGAGAGTTGGCTACCTGGTAAGTGTGAGGCATGATAAAAATGCCGCGATAATTGTTAACGTCAGTTCTATCACCCTTTTGAATAATAATAATAATAATAATAAAATATACTGAAGCCGCTTCACACGCGATGAAGAAATTAATTAAGGAATTAAAGATGTAGAAACTGAATGTGAATTACAGTAGAATGGAATATCTCTAGTTGGAGACAAATGTTGACAAAATGTTACAGATCAAAAAATGAGGAAATTGAGACATTCAGTAAATTCACATATTTGGAATCAATAATTGAGGCGGATGGCACAAGTTCGTGTGAAACTCACGAAGTATAAGTGAGGGTAGGAGAATGATTAGGACACTAAATTCAGTATTATAGAGTAGCCTATAACAATTTTTGAAAATAAAACAAAGAAACGCATCCTTGTTCAGAGTATTTTGCTGTATAGAACAGAAGCTATGGTAAAGATTGTGGATTTTCCAGCCAACAGCCCAACGCAGAGTGTTGAACGGTGTAATAACAACGGCTTTGGGCAAATGAGCTCTCCTAGAAGTTCCTGAAGTAAAGAAAATGTCACTGAAAACAATCTTATATAATCTGTTCTCCATGTTGGAGGCATCTGCCAAAGTTGTCTGTTCCCTATATTTTTTTTTTTTTTTTGCTAGTTGCTTTACGTCGCACCGACACAGATAGGTCTTATGGCAACGCTGGGATAGGAAAGGCCTAGGAATGGGAAGGAAGCGGAAACCGCGGAAAACTATCTTCAGGGCTGCTGACAGTGGGGTTCGAACCCACTATCTTCCGGATGCGAGCTCACAGCTGCGCGCTCCTAACCGCTCGGCCAACTCGCCCGGTGCTCCCTATATTAAGGGCGGCCTGTTGTACGGCGGTCTCCCTGACCGAGGAGGCTTAAATTGGAAATAGGAGTCAAATCCTCCATTACTATTATTATTATTATGACTATTATTATTATTACCCTCCACTATGAATAGAAGAAAAATGCACTCATTAAAGGGGATCCAAGCAATCTGAAAGAGGGAAGCAAAACTGCTTCATAATAGAAAACTTATGAAAATTCTTATAGGGTAAGAATGATTAGCAGAATTACTTGCAACAGTCGAGAAAATCAAATTGGACATAATCGGTTTATTAGAAGTGAGACATGTACGAAAATAAATTTCAGAAAGAGAAGATGGAGCTCTCTTCTTCTATTATGTCCGCAAAGAAAAAAAGAAGACTCTGTGGAGTTGGCTTTCTGGTCAACAACATTTCAGACAAAACATAATGAAAATGTTAAGATCAGAGAGAATTTCATTGATGAAATTGATATCTTATGGTATATCTTAATTTTGATCGAGGTATAAGCTGCACCTGACAAGCCTCCGTGGCTCAGGCGGCAGCACGCCGCCCTCTCACCGCTGGGTTCCGTGGTTCAAATCCTGGTCACTCCATGTGAGATTTGTGCTGGACAAACCGGAGGCGAGACAGGTTTTTCTCCGGGTACTCCGGTTTTCCCTGTCATCTTTCATTCCAGCAACACTCTCCAGTACCATTTCATTTCATCTGCCATTCATTAATCATTGCTCCAGAGGAGTGCGACAGGTTTCGGCAGCCGGCACAGTTCCTATCCTCGCCGCTAGATGAGGGCTTCATTCATTCCATTCCTGACCCGGTCAAATGACTAGAAACAGGCTGTGGATTTTCGTATTTGCTCCACCTGATGCAAAGAATATAAAATAAACAGCCGACGAGCGAACAAATTAGATTGGCCACAGAGCTGAAAATTGGAAGGAGAGTGATCAGAAATTTGAGGTTGGATAAAGTAAGAAACTCTAAAATTGTGGAAGAAGAGAGAAATGTTTTGGGCGCGATTGAAGAAAGATTAAGACGTTTCAGACACTTAAAAAAGGATGACATATGACTCCAAGATGATGCTGAATTTGACAGATGAGGGCAGCATGAAGCGGGAAAAACCTAGGGATCAGTGGATGGATGATTATACGAAGGAGCATGGCGAGAAGAGGATTAAGTGCGGAAGATATATAAGATTACTATACTGTACAAAATCCCTAGCAAAAAATGAGTACAATTGGAAAGCATTTCTGGCGAAAGAGAAGGATTAGTGGTGCCATACAAGACCAAGTAGTAACCACAAGGAACGGCCGAAAGTAGAGTCACTTAAAATCAACGAAAGAATTTTCTGGTGGGGAAATGATACCTGATCAATAATGCAATCCGGGCTCCTTAAAAGATTCAGGAGAATATTATCGAGACACCTCTCCTCAGTTGGTGGTTATCCGTGACTGGGAGAGAAGTGTTCATTCATTCATTCATGCATGCATGACAATTCAATTCATTCATGGAATCATTCATTTTCAACTCATTCATGCATTAATGTAGCCATATGTATAGTGTCTGTGAATATGGAGGAGAACTCTGTACAGACTTATGACAAATAAATAAATAAATAAATAAATAAATAAATAAATAAATAAATAAATAAATAAATAAATAAATAAATAAATAAATAAATAAATATTACCAAGGCACTCTACAACTATCTGCCCCTGTGATATTTGGCATCAAGATAATAGTGGTGGGAGCACTAGGACGTATTACCCACTAGTTGTACGATGTACTTCATCCGCTAAACCTCAAGAAGAACATCTACATTGAGCTGCTGAAGATAGTAGCTTTTAGAAATGTGCAAGATTATGAGGAAAGTGCTGAATAGGGATATGAAAAATCAACAACAAAAGAAAATTGGAAAATCAATTAAGATTCCCTTGGCTTAGATAAAAATATCAACTAATACAAAACTGAAACTGGTGAATCATTTCAAGTGTTTAGGAGGTGTATTCTCCCAGGATGGTAGTATACTAAGTAAAATCGAATCAAGGTGCAGTAAAGGTAATGACCGAGCTCGATAGCTGCAGTCGCTTAAGTGCGGCCAGTGTCCAGTATTCGGGAGATAGTAGGTTCGAACCCCACTGTCGGCAGCCCTGAAGATGGTTTTCCGTGGTTTCCCATTTTCACACCAGGCAAATGCTGGGGCTGTACCTTAATTAAGGCCACGGCCGCTTCCTTCCCACTCCTAGCCCTTCCCTGTCCCATCGTCGCCATAAGACCTATCTGTGTCGGTGCGACGTAAAACAACTAGCAAAAAAAAAAAAAAAAAAGAAAAAGAAAAAAAAAGGAAAGGTAATGCAGTGAGCTCACAGTTGCGATAAGCGGTATTCTGCATAAAAGAAGTCAACTCTCGGACGAAACTCTATTTTACGTCAGTCCGTTTCCAGACAAATTTTGCTTTATTGAAGTGAAATTTGGGTAGACTCGGGATATTTTGTTTATAAGTTGAAAAAAAAACAGATATGAAAATAGCGAGAATGATTGCTGATTTAAAAAAAACAAGCGGGAGCAATGGCAGGAGTGTAGTAGCATTGAGGAGGTAGAGGCTAAGTGAGGAATGAACTCAGCTGATGAAGCTGTGCATATGGATTGGCTTTGTTGGTCATGTGAGGCGAAAGGAAGAGGACAGGTTACCTCGGACTCGGTCAGAAGCAGAGAAAGACCAAGGTGTCGATAGTTAGTATCGTATTTAATGACAATAATCGTGGAACAACACGAGGCCACAGAGCTAGTTGTAAACAGAGCATTGTGAAGGCGCTTAGTTAATTGTAATTATAATTATTGCTTTTCTTTCTCTATAAACTGTGGGACGTCGCAGTGGAGAGACTTGCGTATCCCACTGAAGCAGGTACCGAATTGTAGGTACAACTACAATATATAGCATGGATATTTGTAGAGATGCCGGCCCCGTGGTGTAGGGGTAGCATGCCTGCCTCTTACCCGGAGGCTCTGGGTTCGATTCTCGGCCAGGTCAGGTACTTTTACCTAGACCTGAGGGCTGGTTCAAGGTCCTCTCAGCCTACGTGATTGCAATTGAGGAGCTATCTGACGGTGAGGTAGCGGCCCCGGTCTAGAAAGCCAAGAATAACGGCCGAGTGGATTCGTCGTGCTGACCACACGACACCTCGTAATATGCAGGCTTTCGGGCTGAGCAGCGGTCGTTTAGTAGGCCAAGGCCCTTCAAGGGCTGTAGTACCATGCGGTTTGGTATTTTTAGAGACAGCGTACTAACATGGGCTACCTAGTAGCAAGGGTGGTAGTCTGGATGACTGACTGGATTACCGTTACACGGCTGAGGGCAGCAGAAAAACATAACCATAAGTCTATTGGGACTCTCCTTATGACGATGGCTTCCTCCAAAGTTAAATAGTAGTCCTCCCATTCGGATTTTCCGGAGAGGACAACACGAGAGGTGGGCGGCGAGGGAACGACTAACAGAGCGATTTATAATGACATTCTGCGGTCGTAACATTTTCTTGTAAGTTAGAGAATCTGAAATACATATAATTAAGTTATAGTTCATATAAGTGTGGTAAGTTAAGGGGGAGAACTATAGGATGTCAGGTCAGACAATTACAGAATTATCAATACTAAAACAAGTAGTGAAATGCATGAGTTAGTTTCATAATGAATAACAAAACTAATCTCATGAAACTGAGTAAATACCGGGCGAGTTGGCCGTGCGCGTAGAGGCGCGCGGCTGTGAGCTTGCATCCGGGAGATAGTAGGTTCGAATCCCACTATCGGCAGCCCTGAAGATGGTTTTCCGTGGTTTCCCATTTTCACACCAGGCAAATGCTGGGGCTGTACCTTAATTAAGGCCACGGCCGCTTCATTCCCACTCCCAGCCCTTCCCTGTCCCATCGTCGCCATAAGACCTATCTGTGTCGGTGCGACGTAAAGCAACTAGCAAAAAAAAAAAAAAAAAAAACTGAGTACATCCCGATTTAGCCATTTGTCCAGAATAAAAATTCCTGGACTGGCCGGGAACCGAACCTGAACCCGAAGCCTTAGGGTTAGGGGTAGTCATGCTACCGGTACACCTCGAGGTTGGTCATACAGCGTATATACATCATCACACAAGCCCTTCCCTGATTCACTTACCCTCCTCCTTTGGCGAAACACATTAACACATCATCATCATTATTATCGTCCTCGAGACATGAGTCTCAAGAATGGCAGGGTCCTCAAGATGCATCATCATCGTCACAATCATCATCATCATCATCATTAGCAGCAGTGATGTAGGTTTAGAAAAAGCGCGCAAGAGAAATGACCATCTCACGGGTCAAAATAAGCTGTAATGCAAGCTAGAGAGTATAGACAGTCCCTTTTGTTCCTATGGTACTAAGTACTTGTTAATGACGAAGTAGAAAAGGTAGTCCTACAGTCTGTGTCAAATGGGAAGCTGTCTCCGTTACAGTCTCTTTTACGACATATGACATTTTTGCTTGGTGCAAGATATAATCTACTGTAGCTGTAAAATTTTTCGCGGAAGGCAATGCATTCAGTGGGTGGGATAACACAACAAGGAAGCTGATTGTTTGGACATTTCTGAGTAGTCTCACAAGGCCAAACCGCCTCCTATTTGACACAGACTGCAGATGTATTGAGCAATAGAGTAATTCTTCTAATCCACACCATTATAAATGTTTTAGACTCCTCAGGTGTCACACTACTGCTGACGCACATGGACCCTGCATCAGGTATACGTGGTAACATCCCTGGTAATGTTTAATTAACCACCAGAGGTCTGGCATACTTTTAAGAGGACATCGACCTTAAAAATTGAATCCTCCGAAAGGAAACATTTTGAGTAGGCCTATCGTTTGTGTTTCAACTGTTAGGATATTTTCTTACCTTGCTGTGGTATGATTGTCATTTCGCTGTCTCGCGCCAAAACTTAGAAAAATATGTACGAACAAGATGGAGTCACCAGAGCTCACATCGTTCAATGTCAAGCGTTCAGGTAAGTTTACTTATGTGCTAATAAGAAGGCTTTTCTAATGATTAAATTGAAGTGTTGGTTAAAAAGTGTACATATATATATTCGTATCCGAAATACCAGTTCTTCAAGAAACGTCGATACAGTGTCTTAAATAAGCAAGTACTTTCAAAGGGCCATCAGGGCTCTCTCTGTGTGGTATGAACAAAATGAAGAGAAAGCATCTATTTCATTTTTTCACGATGAAAGAGTGTCCTGTTTAGTACAAAGTAAATCTTTCAGTGTTTTCCACGAAAAATAGTGCTTTATTTAGTACAACAGTTATTTTTTCGCGAAGAATACTGAATTATTTGGTACACAAATTCATTTTATTGGGATTTCACAAAAAATGTTCCTGGCCGCAGGAAGTTAAATTCGAAGCCTCACAAGGCTCTTTGATATATGTTTAATGTCACCTCTGGGCCCGATCTCTCTCAACCATAACGAATATTTCAACATTGTTCATCCATGCTGAAACGTCATGGACAGGCTGGCGGAAGTTCACACTTTATGACTGGAAAATAGACATGTCAGTTCTTACATACTGTACTGTCAAGAAATAATCATGACGTGCAGAACTACAAGATGTGTTTCAATATGTAATATTGTCGAAACAGATGATTAACTAGTATTATTAATTCTCAGTGTCCGACTCGTTGGTTGAACGGTCAGCGTACGGGCCTTCGGTTCAGAGGGTCCCGGGTTCGATTCGCAGCCGGGTCGGGGATTTTAACCTTAATTGGTTAATTCCAGTGGCACGGGGGCTGGGTGTATGTGTTGTCTTCATCATCATTTCATCCTCATCACGACGCGCAGGTCGCCTACAGGTGTCAAATAGAAAGACCTGCACCTGGCGAGCCGAACCCGTCCTGGGATATCCCGGCACTAAAAGCCATACGACATTTCATTTCATTAATTCTCAGTGTTAGGGGTTTGAAATAGATAGGTCTGCTATGTCATGCATTTGTGCATGTGGACACTATAGAATAATAATACACACCAGGCAAATGCTGGGGCTGTACCTTAATTAAGGCCACGGCCGCTTCCTTCCCACTCCTAGCCCTTTCCTGTCCATCGTCGCCGTAAGACCTATCTGTGTCGGTGCGACGTAAAACAACTAGCAAAAAAAAAAGAATAATAATAATAATCGTATGGCCCCAGCTACCGTGCACATACATTTTAATTTGATGCCATCTGTCAGTCTGTCTGCTCGTTAATTTTGACGTTCCGTTTTACTCTAGGCCCACTAGATGGCAGAGTAACGCGAATCTCCCTTGGGCATCTGTGGCTGAGTTTTAATCAATTTTCTCGGGTATAAACACCAATTGTGTCACTAGAGACCTTTTACATGCCGATATCGCACGACATGGAGTGTCGAATGGACTTTTCCCCGACCTTCAAAAATCCGACTACCTCTGCCAGGTTTCAGAGGGCGACACTTTACCACTGATCCACAGAAGCAGCTACATTATTATCAGACACTATCTGATAACTTGTGTGTAACGGCACTATAGCTTCTAGAATTAACTGATGTACCTACTGAAGTAAAATCTACCTAGAAAGCGTGGTGCGGAGAGGTAACATGCTGGAGCAACTACTCTCAGAATAAATTAGCTATAACAGTACCGAAACTCAAACCACTATTGTTCTATTACTATTATAGAATAAATTTTACGTCAATCAAAAAGTATTTCTTGATGTTAGACCTTACAGCCTTACAGCTAAAACCTTCTCCATAGCACAGCAGAGTTTAATGTCTAAGAAGGAATATATGTTCTCACACACCGTCAGTTTCGCATGAAGAAGACAAGCAACAATGATTTATTCAACCCTATACTCCGCATTAAGAAGGACTTTACCGAAAGTATGAACATGTTCAGTTCCGTTACACAATTCACCACAAAAGTGGATATGCAGGGTCGAGTCTCGAGATTGTGGCATTTTGAAATCTTACGCCTTATTTTTAATGTACTCCCTTCCATATCCCACTTCATGTCTTACCATTTTCTCCCGGACGATTCCAACTACCCTGTGTATTTGGCAATCTGTAAGGAGAAAGTTAATGTAAAAATTAAAACACAAATAAACTAAACATGCTCTTTATAAGAAAATCAAGCCCCACTTATTTGAACTTAAAAAAACTGTACGCTTATTTGAGGAGGGAGTCTGTGAGACTGGCTGATGTTTTAAGTCATCGCAGCATGATCTTCTGACCACCACTCCGAGAAGGGGTAAGAAAAGACTCAGAACTCTCTAGGAATGTTAGAGAATGAGGATTTAACGGAACGAAAGAAGAATCATTATCGATGAGAATACACAGCTGTTCTTGAGTATCTGACTCGACAGAGAGGTCACTTGGTTTCCTTGGACAGGTTTACTATGCATTAAGAGCAAAATCATCGCTGTACAGCCCACAAGCCACCTCACGGTGGAGTGGAACGTAAAGACGCTAATTATTATTATTATTATTATTATTATTATTATTATTATTATTATTATTATTATTATTATTATTATTATTATTATTATTATTATTATTAGTGCAGTGACTGGTTCTTCATTCGTTGCTCATACTCGCTGTAAGTTTGGTTTAATCGTTTTGTGAACTAACGAGGGGACTCCCCCCCCCCCTTTTCGAGACAGGGAAAGCTCAATGTTGTCGAGACATCGTTGTAACTCACAACGCCCAGTTTGTATACAAAATGTTAGCTGCTAACGGAAAAACTTGTTCGTAGGGTAACGATGGAAAGTTTCCTTTGAATGATGAGGGAAGTATCTGCTTCCGAAGAGGAAGATAATCTGTAGCTGGCAGGAGTTAATATTTCACGAAATGTTCGTTTGAGTTTACAAAATGATTAAACCAAACTTGCAGCGAGCACTATGAGCAACGAATGAAGAACGAGTCACTGCACTAATAATAATAATAATAATAATAATAATAATAATAATAATAATAATAATAATAATAATAATAATAATAATAATAATAATAATAAGCTGAAACTCATCAAGACGTGACGGTCAGTGGGGTAAATATTTAATGAAGGATTTCCTTATATACGACATTAGTTGTACTTTTCTTTTACACTTTATTACGCCACACCGACACAGATAGGTCTTAAGCCGACGATGCTATAGGAAATGGCTAGAAATGGGAAGGAAGCGACCGTGGCCTTAATTAAGAAACAATACCAGCATTTTCCTGGTGTGAAAATGGCAAACCACGGAAAGCCTCCTTCAGAGCTGTCGACAGTGGGGTTCAAACCCACTATCTCCGGAATACAAGCTGATAGCTATGTGACCACACAGACACTTGCTTGGTACATTCCTTGTACAATTACCTCTTGGCACTATTGCAATTTTAAAATATCACTTTCTTGACATTGCAACATTTAACTGGCCATGGCTGAAAACTGACAGAGGTAAATAGAGACCTTCACATCCCTTAAGGTTTATTTATCGTGATACAAAATTCCAAGCGAATTGGAAATTGATGCCTCTTGAGAGAAAACGGAAGAGTTTTATCGGATGTTGTTAAGTCAGTTCGAGGGATTAGAGCTCTCTTCCCAGCTTTATCTCCACTTGTTATTTCAAAATCTAAAATATTTTCCGTACACACTTCTTGGAATTAGGCCCTAATCTGGTTCCGTTTAGGAGCCGTTTGGAAACGTTCTGATTTCTAGGCAGCGTAACTATGGCTGCAATTTTTAGAATAAGAATAGCAAACCATTAATTCCAAGGAATTCAAGAATTATGGAGGAAAACGAAGTAGCAAGCTTTTATCTCCATTATTAATCTGTTGCAGCTATTGTATGATTTTGAACTACCGGGTATAAGCCCAATGACTTTCAAATTAATTAAGAATGGCAACTTTCGAGAAAATTATATCAACTCTAGCAGAAGTGATCGTTTTGGTATTAATTTAAATCACGATAACAACATGTGCTAAAATTCTGGCTTGCGGTTCAATAACATTTGATCCGTCACAGTCACTGTTACCGATTTAGTGTAAAAAATCAGCGAATTCCATAGAGTTTAATAACTAAATAATTGTTTAGCGATAAGCATGCGGCAAAAAAAGGGCAAAACCTTTATGAAATCTCTCCCAAGAAGAATAATTTTCGCACCAGAAGGAATGGAATGTCTTTACCTATGATATATTTAGAAGACGATTCACACATATTAATGAATGACTATTTGCCATTGGGGTTTATCCCATATTGAGCCGTGCTTATCGAATATGGTCATCTGCTTTGGAATTTAATTATAATCCAGACACCGAACTCCATTTAGAGGAATTTTGAAAGTAATGTGCACTGTTCAACTGCTGGACAGCAAGTACAGCAGATCAGTGAGACTCTAACTGCGCATAGCCTACCCACTTCCATCTCCCCTATCGTGCCACCTGTGCAGCGCTCTCACGGTTCAAGCGGCCTAGAAGTACTGGTGAGCGCATTGACCAATGAGAATGCTACATTTTCTTTCGTGATTTAAAACACACAGCAAGAATTGTTTATGCTTTCAAAGACACTCTGCAAATCTACGGGCCAAGAGCTTTCGTCAGAATGCTTTATGATGTCAGTCGGTTTAGCCGTTCTCTCAGAATCGATGTAACAAACATCAGCCTAGTGTTTGAAATATATGGATAATCGTATGGCCTCGGCCACCGAATGTGCAGGCATTTTGATGTGAAGCCGTCTGTGCTCTTTGAGTGTCAGCTTCGATGTTCTTTTTCAATTTAGTTTTACAATTTTCTTTAGGTCGCACCGACACAGATAGGTTTTATGGCGACGAAGAGATAGAAAAGGGCTAGGGGCGGGAAGGAAGCGACCGTGGCCTAAATTAAGATGCAGCCCCAGCATTTGGCTAGTTTTAAAATGGGAAACCATGGGAAACCATCCTCCGAGCAGCCGAGAGTGGGGTTCGAATCCACTATCTCCCGAGCACAAGTTGACAGGTACACGACCGAAACCACACAGTCACTATCTCGGTTTTCGACGTCCTGTTTTTAAACTACTGTAGATCTTTCTTGGGCCATTTATATGAGAGTTTTCATTCATTTTGTCATGCAAATACCGAATATATCACCAGATATAATTTGCATGTCGAATAGACCTTTTCCCGCCTTCAGAAATCCAACTACCTCTGCGGGGTTTAAACCCGCTATAGCCTTATTGGGATCAGGAGGCTGGCACCCTACCACTGATCTACAGAGGGAGATACTGATCGAAACAGTCAATCTACACTAGTGTCCAAAAGTTAAGCATAATCACTAAACAAGGCCATACCGCCTGATAGGAATGTCAGACGGATTACTGAACAAACCGAAGCTGAATCACACACCATATGGCACACAACTTGTCCAAAAAAACAGTGTCGGAAAGGTTCTGATAGCTACGGTACACATTTTACAACAACTAACAAAACTTGGCAATGTCTTCCACAACAAGATATGCTGTTAATAGGACGTATGGTTATCCCTAACGGCCACACATGCTTCACAGCGACGTGGCATGATTTCTATCAGATGGTCCAATAGCTCTTGTGGCAGTCGATCCCATTCCTCCTTGGTGGAGGCTGACCGGATGCAATTCGCCTCCCCAATGCATCCCAGACATGTTCTATAGGATTCAGATCCGCAGACCTCGCTGGCCAGTCCATGCGATAAACGTCTTCCCCAGCCAGAAATACATCCACTAGAGCAGCGCGGTGCGATCGGGCATTATCGTCCATTAAGAAGTCTGGACCAACCGCGCCTCTGAAGAGTCGAACATGTGGTCTCAGTACCTCATCCCTGTATCTTCGAGCGTTAACAGTGTTCCTCGGACCACCCATGAAGATGTGCATGTCCGTACGGCCATTCAACATGATGCCGCTCCACACCATGACGCCACCACCACCATACTGGTCCTGTTCCACGATGTTCCTGTGGTTGTATCGGCTACCCAGTTCTCTCCAGATTAATGTCTGTACATTTAAATCAGGTGCCTTGGAGAATGCCATCTGATACATATGAAGTTTGCAACAACTAATACAAGAAGTTTGGACATTTCTCTACAGATATCTCTACTATAAAGTTATGATATGCCCTCTGGTGTGAAGATTAACTATTAAAATTGTAGAGTAAGCGGGATTCATCTGTGAAGAGCACATGCCTCCATTCATTAATGGTCCAGTTTCGATGTTGACGGCTCCACAGTAAACGGGCCCGTCTCTGTGCTGGAGTGAGCGGGACGCACACCGCTGGACGTCGGGTAAATAGCCCTGCTGTTCTGGACCTCCGGTACACAGTTTATCGGGAAACGGCAACCCCTGAGACGGCTGCAATCTCCGCTGACAATTGTCTTGCAGGTGCACTCCGATTTCGTCGGGCGGTTAAGGCCAGATATCGATCCTGCTGTGGGGTGGTTACCCTCGGTCTACCTAGTACTGGCCTACGACTAACATCTCCTGTGTCTCGAAATCGTCCCCAAAGCCTGAAAATGACACTTTGAGACACATTCAAGGATACGGCGACTTCGGTCTGTGTTTGGCCTGCTTCCAGGCGGCCGAGTATTCTACCCTGCAAAGCAGGGTCCAAATGGCATCGTTGTGCCATTATGTTACGTTCACCACGTGGCTACACTCCGCACACTATAACAGGGCAAACACGACTGAGGGAATATGGGGCGCAGGCACTGGCTGTGTTTACCTTGCAGTTACGCTGCTAGTCAAAGCAGGGAACGTTCCTTTCCTATACAGAGCGAACACGTAGAGTTGGTAGGTGCATATATCGTGCGATTTGCGGTCTATTTCCTGTTGTCCTGCTTACTCGTAACTTATGCTTAACTTTTGGACACTGGTGTGTTTAAAACTAAAGGGGAGTTCTTCAGGAGGATCATATAGCCTATGTAACCAACCCTGAACAACCTGTACTAACACACTGAATAAACATGATCGGCCCGAATGATTTAATACACGAAAATATTTCGATTTTGATTTATTGCAGTGAACTTTGTTGATCAGTCCACTGTATCATTCTTAATTCGCTGCTTATTATTGTGCAAGTTAAAAGTCAGCTTTTATCATTTTATGAATTTTGACGATCACCACTTTGTAATAAAAAACTAAGCCATCCTGCTACTCAGAAGCAGGTGTCTTTCACCACACGCTAAAGTAAACTTTCCACAATTTTCCTGAAGACAAGGTTTACTTTTCGCAGCTGGTTTTTTCTTTTTGCTAGTGTTTTAACGCCGCACCAACACATCAAAGGTTTTTGACAACGGAAGGATGGGAAAGGGTTGGAATTCGCAAGGTAGCGGCCGTTTTCTTTGTACCGGAGGTACACCCACCCTGTACATTTAAATCAGGTGCATTGGAGAATGCCATCTGATATATGAAGTTTGCAACAACTAATGCAGGAATTTTGAACATTTCTCTACAGATGTCTCTACCATAAACTTATGTTATGCCCTCTGCTGTGAAGATTGACTATTAAAATTTTTGAGTAATTTTGTATTTTAATGTTTACTAAGCTGAATTAGTTATTCTTTGTTTTTGGCGTGTTAAAGCTTACAACACTTCTACCTCTTCCGGCCAACTAAAGATGTTGGCCAAAGAAAATTTTGTGTATTTATTTTTCATCCAATCAAAAATTTGCTGGTATTTATTTGACCATCGAATAAGAACTGGGGGTGTGTCGGGTCTTAGCCTAGGGCTTTCTGGAACTTTCCCCTTGACGATAAAAGCTGGCACATTTTCGGGCCTAGTTTGTCTTATTCATCGCTCCAGTCTAGTGTGTGTGTTTCCAAAGGAGGCCAGCGGGCACCTCGTCCATCTTCAAGAGGTCCTTCAGCTCAAGGTAATGGCAGATCCAGTCTAAAATATGATAGTCTTTGAAAGGTAGCTCGAGGGGAAGGTTTCGAAACCTTTAGTAATGCAACTTAATTTTTCTAAAATGTAAATTTCAAACTCTAAATGTAAATTTTAAGTAAGTCGAAAGAACTTAGCCGAAATTAGGAAATAGAGAGTGAGATACCCTGTGGAATTCCCTTTCAACTAGCTTTTGAGGTGACTATGATTTTGTAATTTTTCTATGTTGGTAATTTCCGTAACTTAAATGTTCTCTCCATCTAGTCACCTCTGTAACGTCGGGCCATAAGCCCAAAGAGGATTTTATGCATTCTATTTTAAATTTCTAGGAGTGCAAGAGATCGCCTCCTTTCTATTTCGGTTTTTGGGCCAGTAAGTTAACCTTTTGTTTTTACCAAAGGCCTTGTAGAATGGGTACGTGCTACCCGTGTTACAATCAATGTCATTCCTTTTCATGTTAAAGATATCAGATTGCTGAGCAATTATGACAGTGAATACTGTTTGACGTTGTAAAATGTAGGCTGTGCCTTTGATAGGCCTGGAAATTGTTGGAAATAGATCCCTAAGTGTAAACTTATAGAGCAAAGACGCTCTTCTTATTAATGGAAAGCTTGAATGGTGCCTTTGGAAGGCTGGTATGTTATAATTAAAGCCCGGATTTTTTTGCAGTAACAGGTTAGATTGCAAACTAATTTGGTTAGCAGGGAGTGTCGACCACCCACTCTTCGATAATGTAGCAAGAGTAACATAAATTATAGGAGTTCTGATGGGCCTTACCCCTAATGTTTATGCAAACCCGGTAGCTTAATCGTTGTGAAAGTAGACTATACTTGCTACTCGCTTCAGTAAAGTTGCATTCTAACCTATTAATGCATAAAAGACCGGGCTCTAGTTATAATGTTCGGAGTGTAGTCTCCTAGATAATTAATAGAGCAAAGATGTTCTTACTACTGGTGTAAAAGAAATTGGGAGATCCGTCTCCTTGACTGTTGAAAGGAGCCGCAGCTCTCAGGGAGAATTTGTAAATAGGGAATTTCAATCTCAAAGTTGTTAATTAATTATTATACAATTTTCTAAAATTGTTACCCAATCTTATGAACTTTATACCTGAATTGCAAAGTTTACATTTTGAAAAGAAACCAAAAGATAGAAAGAAATACAGCTCGAATTTTAAAGTTTTAAATTAATCTTCTGACTGTCTTATATCGACCCATTCATGCCCGCACCTTCTTTCACGTCTGTCAACCACGAAAACTCCGTATCAGTCTTAATTAAGGTACTGCCCCAGCAGTTGAATGGTGTGAAAATGGGAAACCATTTCAAACAATCTTCGGGGCTGCCGTCGATGGGATTTGATCCCACCATCTTCCGAATGCAAGCTCACAGATACGCTCTTTTCGCAGCTACTATTGCGTACGTTAACTAAACATTGTGTGGTACTTAACAAACGTTGTGCCTTCCCGACCTTGGAGAAGGGCCTCGTAAGTACGATGCTCGACCGCCTTTGCATCTGGTGGAATTAACCTCGTACAGTGAAACCCCTCACATTGCACACCGCTATGTCCTGGACACCCCTTTTGATTGGACATATATCGAATGCACCGTTTAATTCCTTATATATTTACCTGTTAAAAGTCCTCTATACATTGGACATCCCTCAACTCTGGACCTTGGGCACTTTGGGCAGGTTTAGTGCAAGCAATTTCAACATTGTCACTGCAAATTGTATCTCTCCAAGAGCATTTAAAAACAATAATGTTAAGACAGAAAGTCTTCCTCCAATTTGACTGATAAGTGTAACAATGCAATCGAATTTACACGGAGTGTGATGGTCCTGGACGCAGTTTGCTGGATCATGGTGCTCGTATGGACGTGTCTAAAGAAACATTATCGTGAAATGTATTAACTGAGTAACTGAGTTGCCTCCCTGAAGTCCTTCGCAGATGGTGTTTTTAATGATTTCAATAATGTGCTGGAAGTCCACGATGATATTCCTGGAACAATTGATGGATTGTTACAAAAAGTTATTTCTTCAGAAGAATAAGTGTCTTAAGAAAAAGAAGAAGAAGAAGAATAAGAAAAATAAGTGGAGGAGGAAAAAAAAAGGAAGAAACAGTTTCTGTCCGGAAGGAACCACCAGCTCATCAAAAAGCTGTGCACTGTATTAATGAGTTGGAACGTTATGCGTTTGTGTAGAACCTACAAGAAATGATTGAAACTTGGCTAAATGGTCAGCGTGCTGGCCTTTGATCACAGAGGACAGGGGTTCGATTCCCGGCCGGGTCGGGGACTTTAACTTCGTCTGGTTAATTTCTCCGGCTCGGGGGCTGGGTGTTTGTCTTCGTCTTAATGTATAAGTTCAATTCATCAAGTCAATTCATAATTAATAATAAGTCACATACAGAATTGTAGCGGGCTAAATAGTTGATAGGACCAAAAGCAACAATTAAAGAAAGAAATGATTGAAACTATATTTGGATTACGTATAGGAAAACTGAATCATAATGAGCACGAACAAAAGTCGAAAAATAAAACGGTCGTGTGATTGATTTTTCGCTAAGCATTAAAGGGTGAGTACTGTACAGTGCAATATGCAAAATAAAACATAAGACAATACTGTAGAGCTTTTATAAAATACTGTTAGTAGATATGAAATTAATTTTGCTGTATTGTATAAATTCAAAGATATACAGTTCACACTATCTCAGAGTTTTTCCTTTCCTGCACTGTCAGTGTATTTTTGAAATACTGTACACCCACCCTATGGATTGGACACCTCGCTACATTAGACACATTTTTTTAACGAACCCGTAGGTGTCCAACTTAGAGGGGTACTTATTTCGAGTGTGGGCTGAGCGAACCCCAGGATCATGTGCCTTTCCAAAATCTTTATTATTTATATTTTGCTGGACTTTTTCACCTGAAATTGAACCCACATCCTTTCAGGTAAATGTAGTTCCCCTTTACCGCCACGATTAGGTGGCCTCTCCTTACTACGCAGCACCAATGGAATATCTGTTTGAGTCTATTAATACAGAATCCACGCTATATTCACTGCAGGTACGTTCAACTGCTGTAAGCAGTCGACAAAAGCCTCTCGTTGCAGCCACATCAAGTCAAGCTGCATCCTGAAATAACCTTTCATATTTCCCCAAAATACTCGATGATGCGTTATCTACATGTGAAAGACCCAGCTAAATGTGCAATATTAAGACAATTTTGGAAGTATGACATATTTTAAGAATAATTATTAACATACCACTGGAACAACTGTTACTTATATTATATATGCAGTTGTCCGTAGAATTACGCAATATGGTATGACTAACTCTGCAACAAATCGTGAATGTTTTGCAAATAACAAATACTTTATTTCTTTCTTAGTCCGTCTACTGACCAGCGTTGGATTGTTCCTCGGACTCATCGAAGGATCCCACCTCTACCGCCTCAAGGGCAGTGTCCTGGAACGTGGGACATTTGGTCGGGGATACAGCTGGGGAGGAGGAGGACCAGTACCTCGCCCAGGCGGTCTCGCCTGCTATATGCTCAACAGAGGCTTTGTGGACGATGAGAAGATTGGAAGGGATAGACAAGGAAGAGGAAAGGAAGCGGCCATGGCCGTAAGTTAGGTACCAGCGGTTAGGGGCGCGCAGCTGTGAGCTTGCATCCGGAAGAGAATGGATTCGAACCCCACTGTCGACAGCCCTGAAGATGGTTTTCCGTGGTTTCCCATTTTCACACCAAGCAAATGCTGGGACTGTACCTTATTAAGGCCACGGCCTCTTCCTTCCCATTCCTAGGCCTTTCCTCTCCAATCGTCGCCATAAGACCTATCTGTGTTAGTGCAACGTAAAACAAATAGCAAGTTAGGCATTTGCCTGGAAAAAAGTGAGAAACCACTTCGAGGATGGCTGAGGTGTGAGTCGAAAATCCCTCTAGTCATTTGAGCTCCCGAGGCTGAGTGGACCCCTTCCAGTCATGGTACCACACTTTAAATTTCGCGGCAGAGCCAGGAACCGACCTCGGGCCTCCGGGGGGGGGGGGGAGGTAGAGGGGTGGCAGATAATCACACTAACCACTAAACCACAGAGGTGGACAATAACAAATACCACTTGAAAGAAAATGTTTAGAGGACGAAATAAGCCGATCAGACCTTCTCCTGCAGTAATGATTCATTTATTGCGGAATGAGCCGTGCTGTGGATTTAGCCGAGTCTCCCTTACTTCAAACGCGATTCTCACAGTTTCTTCCTGGATTTCATTCCTCTTATCTCTAGCAAGATACAAGGTTTTCGAGATGTGTTTTGTATTTCTATCCTTTCCCTTCCTTTAACCGTTTCCCCTCATCTTTCCAATTGTCAGACCGTTTTCATTTTCTTCTCTGATTTTCTTCTTTAAATTACCACCACTATTTAACACAAGCTGCGGTTAGAATGTACCTCACGCATACTCTTTACTAAATCTATATATATAAAAGCAAGTCGGTTTCGAGCGATGGTATAGCCTATATAACAATATAGGTATAAAAATGAAAATAGATGTGAATTACTGAGGTACTTCCAGGCATCTTGGAAACTAACAACTTGGTACCAGAGAAGCTGATGACCTAAGGATCCCTAGAAAAATCGAAAATTCTCAAAACTCCCTGCGGGGGACACGCTGGGGAACTTCAAATTTTGGTCTCAGCATAAGAACGCAGTCGTTTATATTTATCCAAAGCGATAACATATGGGTTTCGTGGGCTTAAAAACTTTCAATAAATTCCTCATTTTCATCCCCACCTCCCCAGATCAAGATGGCGGCACAATCTGCCATACGGGCTAGAAAATTGAAATTTGGCGAAATTATACCTTTTAGCCTATAACCGACGGAAAAATCCAAGATGTTTAAATTTATCTCCTTTTAGCCCCGAATATAGAAATATGGAGGCAATTGTATTGATGGTGCAGACCTTCCTTTCGAGGTATTTGGTGGCTAAACGGTAAATCATATCACAAAACGGATGGCACAATCTTTATTCAATTTCGAGTGATCTACAACTTCGGTCCTATGACTTTTGGTCGTATCTCTCTCTCCCTTATACGTTATATTTGGCTGTATTTCTTGAGTGTATGCACATTTTGTGATTTTTACACCTATTATTCATAGTTTGACACGCTTATAGGAAAGGTAGAATCATCAAATTCGCCACGAACATTGGCCCACATAGTGGCCATATGTGAACCAAATTGTATGTTTCTAGCTGTCACATAAGTTTACGGAAAGTAATGCAGTGTGTGTAAACTGTACCCAAATTTTGCCTTATTCAACGTTTCTGACTCAATCTAACCATAAATTGAGGAGATAGGAGGAAATGCCATAGGATCTACCTTGTACGTCACTAAAAGTGGCGTCTGATTTTGCAATCCGTTTGTCGATATGACGTACCGTTAAGCAGCAGTTAATCTGTAAATGAATGTATGCTATATTGTAAACTTGCATATAGCTTCGTATATCGATCTATATTCATTGAAGTCGATTTGTAGTGATCTAGAAAAAGTCTGTCTGTCATTGTTATTAATTTACAAATTGATGATGACTGTCAGCAGCAGGGCGTCTCCTGTTGTAATCAGTTAATCAGTTCTCCCCACATCTACGTTGACTGGCAGTAGGAATGGGGTCCTTCTCCAACTCCTATGTAACTGGCATTAGTAAGAAGGGCCTGCCATTTTAATGAATAATTCCCTTCTCGGTTTGACAAGCAGAAGGCAAAGTAGTATGCAATTTTGTTAAATCTCCCCTACCCGTGTCTGGTAGTAGGCAAGGGTGCCCGCCATTATAAACAAATTTACCTATTTAAAATGTGACTGGCATTTGGCAAAGTGGCAAGAAAAAAGCAAAGTCATCTCCGTACAGGCCATGAAGACTCTTGGAGGGTTGGAAGGGAAAGGCTTCCACTATCCGTAACCTCGGCACTTGATGGGGTAGAGTGGTTAGCTCTACGCCCGCCCGCCTTTGCCCCCAGGAATTAAGCTGGTACTCATATTTGGTGTAGGCTGAGTGAACCTCAGGGCCATATGTACCTCCGGAAGTGGAAACCTCATTTCTAAAATTTTACGACTTTCTGACGGAGATTGAACCCACGTCCTTCTGGGCGAACCGAACACGCCTTTACCGCCTCGGCCAGGCAACCCCTTGGCAAAGTGACCTGCTATTATTATCGAAACTCATGAATGTTCCTCAAATGGAATGTGTCTGGAATTAGGAAAGGGGGCCTGCCATTGTAACGGAAACTCCCCAAATCGATTGCGACCGGCAGTAGGCAAATGGGCCTGCCATTATAATGAAACTTCCTGACTCGATTGCGAATGGCAGTCGGGAAGTGAGACTGCCGTTATCATCACAACTCCACAACTCGCAACTTACACGTGAAAGAAAGTATGGGGACCTCTCCAATGCGTATCTTCTATAACGCTCAGAAGCATGCAATTTAATAAAATCTCAATCACCAGTTGTACAGTAATTTACGTAGAAATCCGTATACAATGCAAAATATCGTAGCGAAGCACGGGCACATTTGCTAGTCTACTATAATACATAGTCACGTCCTCTCAAACCTAAGCCTACGAAACCAATCCCCATCGCACAACAGCCCCGAAGGGCCATGGCCTACCAAGCGACCGCTGCTCAGCTCGGAGGCCTGCAGATTACGAGGTGTCGTGTGGTCAACACAACGAATCCTCTGGGCCGTTATTCTTGGCGTTCTAGATCGGGAACCTAAGCCTATATTTCAACTTTTCTTTTCAGCCTTTCCCGAGGCCACTGAATGACACCGCAGTTTATTTATCGTTCACCCAGCTCCTCATTCTTTTCTCGCGAGTCTGAGAGCAGTTGTTAGTAGAGATAAAGTTTTCATTCCATTAAGCGTTTTTTGAAGATACTTTTCTTATATTTCTAAAATATCCTTTGGTTCTTCTGCAAGTTCGATTGACTTGCGCTAGTATTGCTTTTTCCCATCTGTCTTTATAGATTCACTCCAAAATGTAATTCCTACTGTCAGAATGTTTCCGATGTCTAAAACATTCGCTCCAAGTAGCATTTCGTATTATCAGTCTGTTTCCAATGTATTTCGGTAAATGATACTTGTAACCAAGGAAAACTAAATATGCCATTTCAAATTTCATTTTAAATTTCATTTTAAATTTCATTTTGTGCATAGCATCAGGGTAAGAAACTAGTGGTGATTACTAATTGGACAGTGAATAAATACTGTTTTCCCTTTCTGACAAATATTTTCTTTTCTTTAAGAAGGGGGTCTCCATAATCATCCATGGCCGGTTGTTCCCCAGCTGACAAGAGACCAAACCAACCCCCGGTATAACGTTTAATTTTAATCCTGGTGGTCCTCCGCTTCCCACGCGCAGGACGTTATCTCGAAGCAGTGCTGCGTGGGAGTCAGTGTGACGGAACTGCGTGTGAGCTATTGGCTTTAGCAGTCGAGCGGATCCAACAAGTGCGGTACTGCTTTATGATACAGTTTAATCCATTGAGTTTCCCTGGAATTTTGATAGCCTGTATAAAAATAAACTGAGTTTGCATTGGTTACCGCAGTATGATAGTGGCTGCCTGGCCGAGGCGGTAAAGGCGTGCTCGGTTCGCCCGGAAGGACGTGGGTGGGAATCCCCGTCAGGAAGTCGTAAAATTTAAGAAACAAGATTTCCACTTCCGGAGGTGCATATGGCCCTGAGGTTCAATCAGTCTACACCAAAAATGAGTGCCAGGTTAATTCCTGGGGGCAAAGGCGGCCGGGCGTAGAGCTAACCACTCTACCCCATCAAGTGCTGAGGTTACGGATAGTGGAAACCTTTACCTTCTACCCCTCCAAGGGCCTTCCTGGCCTGTACGGAGATTGCTTTGCCTTTTATTACCACAGTGTGATACGAATTATCACAATTGGCATTTTAAAAATGGAAGGAAAATCTCCAAAGCCGACTCTGTATAGGAAAGTCCTTGGAGGAGTGGGAGGTAAAGGCTTCAACTATTGGTATCTCGGCAATAATTATAGCCATAAATGGTCAGCATTGATGCCTTCGGTTCAGAGGGTCCCAGGTTCAATTCCCGGCCAAGTCGGATCTTTTAATCGCGTTTGATGAATTCCTCTGGCTCATGGACCGGATGTTTGTGTTTGTCCTAACACTCTCCTCTTCAAATTCAGACAACACAACACACTACCGATGCTCACAGAAACACGCAATACCGGGCTGAGTGGCTCAGACCGTTGAGGCGTTGTGTTCTGACTCCAGCTTGGCTCAGTCCAGTGGTATTTGAAGGGGGCTCAAATACGCCAGCCCTCTGTCGGTAGATTTACTGGCACGTAAAAGAACTTCTGCGGAACTAAATTCCGGCACCTCGGCGTCTCCGAAAACCATAAAGGGCGTCAGTGGGCGTAAAGTCAATAATATTATTATTATTATGAAACACGCAATAGTAATTGCATCCCTCCAGCAGGGCTGAGTGGCTCAGACGGTAGAGGCGCTGGCCTTCTGACCCCAATTTGGTAGGTTCGATCCTTGCTCAGTCCAGTGGTATTTGAAGGTGGTCAAATAGGCCAGACTCATGTTGGTAGATTTACTGGCACGTAAAAGAACACGTGCGGAACGACTAAATTCTGGCGTCTTGGCATCTCTGAAAACTGTAAGAATAGTTAGAGGAACGTAACGCCAATAGTATTGTTACATCCTTCCAAATAGGGTTGGCGTCATGAAGGGCATCCGAAAGTAAAACAGGGTAAAGTCCACGTGTGCGACATGTCGCACCCGTGACAACACAGGTGTGGAAAAAGCGGCAAAATAATAATAATAATAATAATAATAATAATAATCTACCGAGTTTCGGGCCTCCTCAAGTGATGCCATTTAGGCAGCCAGTTTATCAATTTCGACACTCTAATTGAGGTACTGTCTACCAACAGAAGCGGAATTCTGCCAGATGGTTCCTTTGACTGTATACTTTTAATGTTGTTGGGTGACACTGAGAACTACACCATAGATCTTGAACTTGTAAACAATAAAGGTATGCAGTGCCAAGATTTTTGACCGACCTTCAACAATCGACTACTTCAGCTGGGATCGAATCAATCATTTTAGGAACATAAGTCGCACACTCATTCTCAGCACTAACATGTGTAGCTAAATTCGGGCACTTCGACATCTCTGAAAACCGTAAGAGTACTTAGAGGAACGTAACACCAATAATATTGTTAGATCCCTCCAAATACGGTTGGCGACAGGAAGGACATCCGCCAGTAAAACAGGGTCAAGTCCACGAGTTCAACACGGTAGGTCAGTGGTAGAGTGTCCAACTCGTGATCTTCCCGGTTTCAATCCCGGCTGAGGTAATCGATTTATGAAATGAAATGAAATGAAATGAAATGAAATGGCGTATGGCTTTTAGTGCCGGGAGTGTCCGAGGACAAGTTCGGCTCGCCAGATGTAGGTCTTTTGATTTGACTCCCGCAGGCGACCTACGCGTCGTGATAAGGATGAAATGATGATGAAGACGGCACATACACCCAGCCCCCGTGTCAGCGAAATTAACCAATCATGGTCAAAAGTCCCGACCCTGTCGGGAATCGAACCAGGGACCCCTGCGACCAAAGGCCAGCACGCTAACCATTTAACCATGAAGCCGGACAATCGATTTATGAATGCTGGTCAAACATCTTGGCGTCTCATGTCATTGCTGATGGCATGTTAAAGAACTCTTGATGGCGCACTCAGTGTTACACGATAAAACTAAATTACCTCTATTATAGGAACCATCCAATTTAAATCCACTTCTGTTGTAAGACAGCAGCTCTATAGGAATGTCGAAATTGGTGGACAGACTGCCTAGATAGAGCGTCTTCAGAAATTATGAGAAATGACTGCATACTTTGAGGCTCACTGTATTCATAAGATATATTTCCTCTGTGGAGGCACCGTTCTTTCAGGTTCTATTTGCACGTGAATCAGCCTCGTGGTGACAGGATAGCGTGCGTGCCTCCTATCTAGAGGTCCTCGAATTCGATTCCCCACTAGTCTAAAAATATTAATGCCAGACTGAGGGCGATGATGGGCTTCACTCAGCCTTGTTTTCTCTTTCTTTTTTTCTTACAAGTTGCTTTACGTCACACGATGGGGCAAGGAAGGGCTAAGAGTGGGAAGAGCGACCGTGGCCTAAATTAAGGTACAAGCCCAGCATTTTCCTGGTGTGAAAACGGTAAACTACGGAAAACCATCTTCAGGGCTACCGACAGTGGGGTTCGAACCCACTATCTCCCGAATACTGGATATTGGCCGCACTTCCAGCTTTCAAGATAATGTTCGGAAATAACGGTCAACAGTGTTTTATTCCTTGAGATCCCTTCGGAGTTTCACAGCCGACAAACTAAAACACAGCTTCATACGGTGATTTCCAGACGACGTGGAGGAATGTCTGCAACAAACACTTCCTCGATGTCGGGTCTTGGAAACGCAAACATATTAAAGAATATCTCATACAGTATCTTCTCTTCATTGCTTGGAAGTGATTTTCTTTTAGTATCTGGAAGTGCTATTCCTTGAGATAGAAAAGGATTTACGGAAGTTGTTGTTACCCCTGTCTTCTTCAGAGCTGCGTTGACGTGGGAGGAGTTCCACCAGAATGGTGCTCGAGTTTTGTCACAGAACAACAGTACGGAGAGAGCCGATATGGCTGCACTCCACCCACGGTTTAACAAAACAAAATATGTCTTAGTGGCTACCTTGGTATTAATTTCGAACTTTTCAAGTGCTAATGTTCAGGGAGTCAAATTTTAAATGGGAAAGCTCATGATAAATGCGGGTTTTATTTCAGTTAACTGGCAAAATGTAGAGAAATAAGAAAATCTTCAAAGATTTCAACACAAATTGACGGTCTCTAACACCAAGTCATGAGTGATATTCTCACTGCGATCTTCTTCTAATGTAGAATAGGCGACAGAGGATGAGGAGCAACGGGTGGGCCCTAGTAGTTGCCTGCTGCTGCTCGATAAGGCCAGGAAGCAGGAAGACGGGAAAGTCCTTTGGAGTACAATAGCCCCGCATCCTTTCACATAACCGACGTAACGGGAATCTGAGTGCTTTAGAAGTTATAACCACATGCGCAGGTCTAGCGTTTGGTCATCTCCTTCAAACAGTCTCCACAACAATGACCTCATTGTCCAGACCAAGTTATGTACGTGCAATAGCATAGTGTTACCAACACCTACTAATTGATTCGAAACTTGTACCACTAGAACAAAGGAAGATTTTGGAACTTCCTACGACACTCGTCATAAATATTTTCTGTGGTGAGCTAGCAAGAGATCAAAGTAACTAGTGTGAAGTGTGGCATTTCGCAACCATCCGCAATCCTCAAAGCAAGACTTATGAGAGTAGGGCGCGTGATTGTAATATGTTCGCAGTCTTAACGTGCCAAACACTCTGTACCTAAGAACAATGGTGTCCTAATGTGGCACTGGCAGGTATCCTGCCTTGTGTACCTCAGTGACTGATGTTAGTGTTAATGATGGAACGTCCGTCATTTTATCTGACGATAGTGAAGAGTAGAAGAATGAAGTGGAAGAGAGGGCCTCGAGCCGTAACTTCGCCACTGAAAAAAGACATTAATAAATAATAAATAAATAAATAAATAAATGATACGCTGGGGACTCCAGCATCAGTTCCACTTCCTATGAACTATGAACCATTCCCCAAGAGCGAAATGGAACAGTATCCACGTTGACTTTTCTGAAAATGGAAAATATTTATATGGTACTGTGAGATTGCAAAGAAAACCGTTGCAGCAACTGCCCAAAAATTCAAGGCATTACCGGAAAAAATTAGTCAAACAGTAAAGCGCTTGAGAGAAGTGGGACGCTAGAAGACACAAATGCTCCTATTCGCGAGCATATGTACACCAAATTCCGAAATATGCGTAACATAGGACATGCAATTCACTACTGGCATTTGACCAAGTCGGCGAAAGGAACAGCTGCAGTGTATTGCTGGACATAACCAATTTTATAGCCAGCAAGTATTTACTGCGCCAGTTGAAGCGTCGTTGCAAAATAATATCACGCAAGGTCACAAGGTTCGTTACCAAGCGTGAGGCTTCTCTTGACACCGCTGTAAGGACCAGAGCTTGTATGTGAAGTTACGACCTTCATTTCTGCTAATGCAACCGATGCCGACATGATGTTCGGTATGCACGAAAGTCGGTTTGAGTATGAATTGACGTAAAAAGAACATTATCATTGATCGGAGAGAAGACGGCTTAAGCTGCTGTTCAAAGAATTGCATGTGTTACCCTCTCCTACACCATTCCAATTTCCATGTCAGGACGTCTCACAAAAAGCTGTGCATCTGCTCTCAGGAAGCGGGTGGTAAGATTAACAAACGTGTTTCCAGCACACTGCAATGTAATCAACTTTCAAATATAGAATATGACTCCGGCATCAATCGTAAGATACCAACAGATCTCGTTCTGCGTAAATTACTGCGACTGGAGCTAAAGGGAGCATGCGTCTGTTGTTGAATTCATGGTCTGGTCAAACCGACATACATTTGACGACTAGGACCTTATGTATATCACGCACTGTATGAGAAAATCAGTTTTCAATAAAATAAAATATATTAATTGTCTACAAAGTTGTGTTTATATGCTATGTTCATTTTTATTGGGCTCCCTGGCTTAATGCCCAACGTACTGGTCTTCAGTTCAGAGAGCCCCGGGGTCGATTCCCATCTGCGCCGAGAATTACAGTATGACTGCATATGGTTAATTCCTCTGGCTCGGGGACTGGGTGTTTGTGTTCGTCTCGATACACTTCTCTTTAAATATCAGTAACCCACAACACAACTAACCACAGCAACAGCACGATTGGTTAATGTATCCCACCATTTTGGTTTGGGGTGAGGTAGGGCACACAGTTGTGAAACTGGGCCAAATACATGTCAAGTGCAGATCCAAATAAACTAGGATTAAAGCCAGGAAGAAGAATAAGCTCATTTTTATAGGGAGGGGTTCCATAGGCTACACCAGTTTTTCAAACGAGTACGTGACGCATAAAGAGGTTAATCTAGGGAGTGTTCAAATGCCCTCTCTTATTCGTATCTCAAATTCAGATTAACTCGTGCCATCGTCCTAAATTATTATTTATCCAAAATATTTCAATCCATAACATTTCTTCAGAATTTATCTCCAAGGGGAGATATTCTGTTTCACTGTAATTCACAATCAGCCCCCACATTTTGTATTCCTCAATTAAATTCCTCGTCACATACGAAGTGTCATCAGTATCATGGGTTACTATTACGTGGACATCAACAAATAGAAAGTAATGTAGTAAGTACTTTTGGTTCATCAGTTCCCCATGGAGCCAAATTTCCTGTGCTATTTCCGTAAGCAGCCTTTTGTTGTGTAGGATTCTCTGGAGAGGTTCTTTAATTTTTTATTTTTTTACTTTACGTGTCCAGGATATCAATTTTACATAGTTAGAAAAATCTGTAAGTATAAGAACTACATTACTAAATGGAATGTGAGAACCAAAATTCAGCTGTCTTGATGGCCTTAAAATCAGCAGAAATTAAATCGTTCTGCTGCAAATTTCAGGCAGGTTTCTGCAGGACAACAGATGTTGTAGATCCTGTAAATCACCACACTTGCAACGCTCGTCTTCAGTGATGTATCTCCATTTCTTCAAATTCACCTTGCATCGGGACACTCCAGTTCTCAGCCTATTTAACGTGTTCCATGTAGCATACGGCAAATGATAGCCTGCCGCACGTATCTCCGTAACATTCTCCCAATGCTCTTCAGGTAACGAATCTCGCCACAGTTGGATGGAATCGACGTTTGGTAGGTGATGATGTAATTGCCACCATTGACAGCAAGAATCTCTTTCTTGATCTCAGCCTTGGAAGTTATTGTTTGTGTCTGTAAATGGGATGTCTCGGATCAGATTCCTGCTTCTTCTTCTCGATTTCCGCAACTGTTCTTCTCCGAATAGCTGGTGGTGCTATCCCCATGATTTGATATATTCTACGGGCAGGAGCTGGCCTCAGATATCCTGTCACGATGCGTCCAGTCTCATTCAGAGCGACATCAATTTGTCCAACATGTTGGGAGTTCCGCAAAACTGGTGCCGAGTATTCTACTGCTGAGAAACACAATTCCAAGGCAGATGTACGGATTACATTTGGCCCTGCACCGCAGGTGGTGCGAATGATGTCATTTCTAGCAGATACTTTCAGCTCCGGGCGAGTTGGCCGTGCGGTTAGAGGCGCGCGGCTGTGAGCTTGCATCCGGGAGACAGTGGGTTCGAATCCCTCTGTCGGCAGCCCTGAAGATGGTTTCCCGTGGTTTCCCGTTTTTACACCAGGAAAAGGCTGGGGCTGTATCTTAATTAAGGCCACGGCCGCTTCCTTCCAACTCCTTGGCTTTTCCTATCCCATCGCCGCCATAAGACTTATCTGTGTCGTTGCGACGTAAAGCCACTAGCAAAAAGATACTTTCAGCTTCATCTCTTCGCAGTGAGTTTTGAATGTGAGGGAGCGATCCAAATTTACTCCTAGATACTTTGGAGCATCACAGTGAGACAGTTGTTGTTCCTTCCGGCTTCCGTATTTCTGTACATAGCTGCGCCTTTTCCGGATTGGAATTAAATTGATTATCACCATAATATTTGGCCAGGTCTTCAAGTGCCGTAGCCAGCTTCATCTCCACATCTTGAAAAGTTCTGCTTTGGTCAACAGTAGCTGTATGATCTGCATAAATGAATGTTCTTCTACCAGGGATGATTAGCTGGTCATTTGTATAGGTATTATATAATAGCGGGGTCAATAAGCTGCCCTGTGGTAGACCATTTTTTTTAGTTCTCCAGCGACTCTTCTTATTTTCAGGGTGACAAAAATATCCTATTTTGTAGCAAACACTGGATGTGCTGTGTTAGGCGGTAGTCTTTTGTGATGGAATAAACTTTTCTGATCAGCTTTTTGTGGTTGACCGTATCATACGCTGCTGTAAGATCAATGAATGCCACACCTGTAACCTGCCCTCTTTCATATCCGTCCCCAATATACTGTGCCATATAAGGATCTGACGACAGCATGACCTTCCTGGACGAAAACCTGACTGTTCCTTAATTAGAGCTTTACCAACACGCTGTGAGATGAGATTGAGAATCAACCTCTCCAAGACCTTACATAAATGACAAGTAATGACACTGGACGGAAGTTTTTTGGATTTGTTGATTCCTTTCCGGGCTTCAGCAATGCTGAAACGTTTGCTTTCCACCAGATTTTGGGGATCTGCATTTTTAAAATACAGGTGTTCATTAACTTTAAAACCCACGGCTTCGTAGCTGGTCCAAACATTTTAATTTGCTCTATTCCCAGTTCATCTAAGCCTGCAGCTTTATTGTTTTTCACAGACTGGAAAAATATTTCCAGTCCTTCCACGGTGAAAGTAGTTCTAAGGTAGTCGCTCTCGTCAGGATGTCTTTGTAGATTTCTGTTCTCAGATCTTTTGTTATTATTTCCATTCAGCAAACGTTGATGAGGTGTTTGATAAGGAGTTACTTCAAACACGCTTGGAGGAGCACTGGTAGGATTGTTATTGAGATTCTTCAGCAACTTCCAAGCCTTCCGACTGTCCTGTTTCATGTCCAACTGTGACATCAGATTGCACCATTTATCTCTCTGGAGGCTGATAGAGTAAGCAGGAAATTTTCACCTGTCTCAATTGTTTCTTCATCCAATGGATTTTCTTCCAACAGTTGTTTGTATCACTCTAGGAGAGGTTTGGATTCGTTATCAAGCCCAGGGACGTAGGTTGTTCTGCAGCCACGAGGAATGTACCTACGTGAGACGACTTTCACAATTTCAATAAAATGATCATAACCCTGTGGAGATGACTCAATTTTTAGGACTTCCTTATCAAGTTATTGTGTAAACTTTCCCATTCGGCTCGTTTGAAGTTAAATCGTCTGTTAAACTGAACAGAGTTTGATTTCACGACTGCTTCAACAGTACAGATAATGGGTCGGTGCTGTGAACGAGGGATTTGCTCTCCAAAATCCTTCATCGTCTGCTTTGCAAGATGTTCGCTAACAAAGATGTTACCTGGGTATATCCATCACGCCATCTTCCACTGTTGAAAGATGGTGGAACTTTGGGTCATGAATGAGTTCTAAGCCCGTCCGTTCAATCCAGTCTTCAAGGTCCTCTCCATTTTTATATGTCTCCCTATAACCCCATTTTGTGCTGCGGCAGTTGAAGTCACCCATGAACAGTTTTGTTAGTTAAGAGTGAAAGTTAGGCGGTTATATGAAGTCGAAATCCGTATTTGGAGGTTTGTATACTGATGTCACGGTGCATGGTTGAATATCGACAGTCAGGATTTCTACATCGTTGTCCAAATTTGAACCTGCTGAAAGGATGTTTAACGCAAATTTAGTAAATACTGCACTGCCATATTTTGTACTTGGTCTTTCAAAGATATGTTGCATTGAATTTACTTTTGGCCTTCGGTCGTTTGGCCCTCTGAGGGTATCTTGTACCAGTAAAATGTCACAGTCTGTACGCTTGCAGATGTCAGAAAATAGAACTTCCTTTTCGTGTGACATCCCTTCTACATTAATTTAAATTATCTGAAGAGCTGGCTTCAAAAAAAGCCGTTTTGGAAATTGATCCTGATGGAGGAAGGATCTGCCACTAGGATTAATCCTAACGTTGCCCAAAGTACGCCCGATCGTTTGGGTATATGGATCGTAGGATATCAATTATTGTATCTTCACTCACTGAGGCTTCTCTGAACGCTTGACACAGTAGCTATCTAGAAACAATGCCATAGGCTTTTTCGAGATCAACCAACACAATTCCTATTTCTTTAGATTTATTCCCGCATGTTATCAAAAGGCTCCCCCAAGACCTTATTATTATTTTATTATTATTATTATTATTATTATTATTATTATTACTATTATTATTTTGGGGATATCGTGGTACGCAGAGGTGAAAGAAGGTGCAGGCATGAATGGGTGGATATATGAAAGACGGAAGATTAATTTAAAATTTAAAATTGAATTTAAAAATTTATATTTCTTCCTTTTATCTCTTGTTTCTTTTCAAATTTTGAACAGGGTTAGAAAATGACAATTAATCAGGTACAAGAGTTTGGCTCCTAAGCTTGAGTAACAATTTTAGAGAGGTCGACAATAATCAGATAACAATTTAACAATATGACCTTGAAGCTCCCTAATTACAAATTTTACATGAGCACTACCGCTCATTTCAACCAACAGTCGAGACGGATCTCTCAATTTTTACGCCAGTAGGACGAGCGTCTTTACTCTACACAGTTACTTCCTAGAAGACTACTCTCCAAAATTACAAGTTCCAGGCCTATTAAGGCACCTACCTATATTTAACAGAACCGGACAGTAAACACTGTCTTATATGCTCAACGGTCTGATTTACCTTAAAAGAAAAATAATGGAATTGACTTCAACAGGGGTAACAAGTGCCCATACTACGTGGCCTTTGGTAAAAATGAAAGGTTACAGTTGCTGGCCGAAAATCAAAAGGTTAGGAGGCGGACACTGCACTCCTTGAAATTCACATGAAAATACTTAAAACCCTATGTGGGCTTATGACCCGACTATACAGAGGCTAAGCCTATACTACGCAGGTGACTGGATGGAGAGAAAGCTTACAAAATTAAGAGTTAAATTTAAAGGTTACAAAACCATAGTCACCTCAATAATCAAGTTGAGGGGGAAAATAAAAGGGTTCCTCACTCTTTAGTCCCTAAGTTCTGTTAAGTACCTTAAACTTGTTTGAAATTTACATTTAAAGTTTGAAATTTACATGTGAGAAAATAAAAGTTACATTACTAAAAATTTGAAACCTTCGCCCCAGATTACCTATCAGAGACTATTATATGTTTATAAACGGTCTGCCATTACCTTGAGCTGATGGGCCTTCCTATGATGGACGAGGCAGCCCCCGCCTCCTCTATGAGCACACTCTGAACCTCTAGACTGGAGCGATCACTAAGACAACATGGCCCGAAACGTCACAGCTTTTATAGCGGAGGGGAAGGTTCCAGATTTCTCTGGGCCTAGGCTCTGGCACACCCACAATTCATATTGGTTAACTGAATAAATTTCAAAAATTTCTGATTGGTTACTTAAATGTACAGAATTTCTAATTCGTTAACATATTAAGTTGGCGGGAAGAGATAGAAGTGTTGATAACTTTAGAATACCAAACACAACCAATAAACAATTCCGTTTAGGAAACCTTAATACACAAAATTACTTCGAAAATGAATAGTCATCTTCACCCCAGA
This sequence comes from Anabrus simplex, assembly GCF_040414725.1. Lineage (NCBI taxonomy): Eukaryota > Metazoa > Arthropoda > Insecta > Orthoptera > Tettigoniidae > Anabrus > Anabrus simplex. Next base: position 240,998,834 of record NC_090269.1, read on the forward strand.
GGGGGCAACATAAGTTGATAGTAGCGGCATCTGTCGAGAAATGTTCCAACTATTTCCGAAATGAGTTTCAGATTTCCTGTTATAGATGGCCTTCTACAAGGCGCTAGTTTTAAATGCACGAGGCGGGTGTACCTCCGGTACTATTATTATTATTATTATTATTATTATTATTATTATTATTATTATTATTATTATTATTATTATTATTATTATTATTATTATTATTGATACGGAGATTTGTCGTGGAACGCAGATTTGAGTTAGTGCGTGGGGTGAATGGCTGGATAGGGGATCACTTAAAGCAAAATTTTACTTTACCGAAAATTGGACATTTTATTTCTTTCCTCTCTTAAAATGCAGATAAAGTAGAAAAATGATTTGAGAATATTCACATTTAACCAAAAGAGCTCGTCAGCTCCAACAACTTGGACTTAGAAGTCCTTAATCAGGTACAAGTTTAATTGGGAGAAACGACCGGTCATTAACCTATATATGAAAGAGCATAATTGTTCCTAACAAGTACAACATTATGAAAGAACCACTTGCCCCTAAGAGGTACAACACTATAGAGCCAGAGCTCCAAATACATAGAGACTAGCCTCATTCAAGCAATCAGTTGCTATTTTCTTTTTCAATTACACTGGTAACCCCTATGGTGACCGCACTTCAAAGTATTCATACACAGGTTGCCGCATGGTGGGCTTATAAAAAACAAAATTTGCAACCAGGGAAAGTACTGTTCTCCAAGGGAACCTAAATATAGACACGGTTACCCATAAAACAATAAAGAATATACAGAGGCATGTTATCCATTCTGCTAAGCCTTAAGAAAGAAAAGGTTACAACAAAATAGGCCATTAGCAAAAGTCAAGGAGGCGAAACACCAGCACTCTTTAGAAGAATGTTCTGGAAAAGACAAAAACCTAAGTGGGCTTAAGGCTCAATGACACAGAGGCTAATCCCATGCTAACATGGGTGACTAAAAGGGGAAAGTTTAAAGACAGAGACAAATTTCCAAAATTTGGATGTTGAAAAACTTTAGTCACCCAGCTCAAAGGTAGAAAGGGAGAGTTCCGAGGGTCACCACCCATGCTCCCTTCGAAACATACATCGACACAATCACATATTTAATTATATTCTACCATTACCTGTCAGTGCTGCATCTTCTTCAAGCCGGCCACCCTCTGCCTCCTGCCCTTCCAACTTCCGTCAAGTCACGCTCTCAATCACCGGAGCAAAAAAGACAAGACAACTCTAAAGCACTTTCATTAAATAACTCCGCAGGGGAGGGTTCTAGACTCTATTAGAATCCAGAGCGTTGATAGGCTAAATTTCCGTACCCACCCCCGGATACTGATTGGTTAGAGAACTTAGTTATAGACATGTGATAGGCAGATTACATTAGAGGAGGAACCAGGTGAAGTGTTGACAATAACCAGTAAAAAGGTTTACTAACTGTACCGGGCGGTACACCTCCACGCCGCTAATTTAAAATGTGCGCCAGTTGAAACTCCTCTGCTGGAGGAAGTCTGAACTTTATCTACTCTATTAATTCTCTACTTTCTCAGAAGATGTCACCACATGGAAAATTTTGAGTTTTTGAACTGTGTCACTTTTGATGTGTTTTTGTTTCGCTTGAAGTAAGAAGTGTGAACTTTCTCTTTTAGAGGACACTACTGAAGATCTAAAATAGTGCAACCTAGTGCGGAGTCAAAGAACTATTTTGTTGGAGAAAATTTAATTTCAAGAGGTTGTTCTTTGTTAAATTTCTTTCTGTCATTGTTTAAGTTGGCAATAATTACCCCTTTCTTCCCCTTGTTTTGAATGTATCCAATCACGAATTTCTTCTATTAATTTATGACCTATCATGGGCATCTTCTCCCAACTTGAATATATTTCTGTACCCTAGCCAATAAAATCTTTGTGGGAGGGTGTTTTCTTTCCCCTAACGCCTAGAACTTTCTGCGAGAGTATTTAAACTGCTGATTTTAGGCTCTCCGGGCCACTTCTGTTCCATCTTTCAGTGTATTAAGTACATAGCAGGAGGCGGGAAGCGCCTCTTTCTTCTTCAGCCGTTCAACACCAGGTAATGGCCTATTAATAACTTCTTTTCTGGCTAGGTCGGCAGTTTAACACTCGCGGCGGGTTCGAAGCATTTCCATCATGTAACCTTTTCCTAAAATGTAATTACTCTTATCATCTTTTTCTTGTAAAGCTACATATTGGGATAGAGAGTGCTAACCCTCTCGAGCTCCCACTCACATTTGTTTTGAGGTGAACTTATTTTTCCCTACCTATTCTTCGTTAACGTAATGTAAATTGGTTCTTTTTAAGTCACCTCTGTAGTATGGGAGTAGCCCTTGTATTAACGGCCTAGTGCCAAGTAGGTCTTAAGCAAATGTATTAGGAGTGCAGTTCGCCTCCTCTCAATTTGTTACTTTAAAGGTCATGTAATTAACCTTTTCGTTTAATAGACCTCAGTAGGTTGGGTATGTTACCCCTGTGTCTATGTCCTGAGAGGACAACTTGAAGGTGGAGTTTGGTGAATGTTTAAGAGCGTGTGGCTCTTTGAGGGTTATATGCCTCGAGGAGGCTTTTCCTGTGTAATGTGGAGCAAGTGCTCCTGAGCATGAATGGGGTTTTCTGCCCCTTTGTTGATTTCTGTATATTGTAAGGTTGGGCTTCTAGCTCAAGAATCGTATGGGCGGCTCTCGGAGCCCAAATTCTGTAGTCCCTGTAATTGTACATTTCAAATTGTGTTTCGGCTACTAAGTACCTGTTCTATGTGTTGTTACTTAATTTTGAAAAGAAAATATAACCTGGTTAAATTTTACTTAGTTTCTCTTCCGTAGCTTGAGACCCGTTCACACCCGCACCTTCTTTCACCTCTACCTACCACCAAAACACGGTAACACTAACTACAACAAATTGAATTTCTCTTACTATAAACCGGAACTTATCCCACCAGAGATCGCTAGAAAATAGATGTCAGAGCCATCTAACCATCGGAGAAGAAACTTTTAGAAAGTCTAAAAGTTCTCAGTCACTGTCAGAGATGGCCATAGTGGAGAAGGAGTACGGTTAAATATCCGGGGAAGGTGTACCCTTGGTACAACAATAATAATAATAATAATGGTATTCATTTTACGTCCCACTACTCACTTGGACGGTTTTTGGAGACACCGAGGTGCCTGATTTTTTTTCAATAAGAGTTCTCTTATGTACTGGTAAATCTGCCGACACTGGGCTGACGTACGTGAGCATCTTGAAATACCATCGGACTGACCCACCAACTTGAGCTCAGCAGGACAGTATTGTACCGTCTGAACTATTCAGCCTGACAGTGAATAAAGTATGAATGAGCGAGATATTCAAATCACTGTATATGACGACTGTGCTTAGGAAACCATATCCGCCCCCCCCCCCCCCTTGGATTGTGAAGATACAACACATTCACTGTACCCCTTGACTGTCGTAAGAGGTAACTAAAAGTCCCGAATGTTCTCATCTTTGGAGCATGGGTTGACGGTCACGCGTTCCCTGGCTGAGTCCAATGTTACTTCCACTTGCTTGTGCTACATTCATTGCTTTCATCTCTCCTATCTGACCTCCCTTGGTCAACTCTGGTTGTCTGCTAAAGTAGCGTGGAGCGTATGTCGCGACGCTCGGCTGTCTCAACTTTGGGACACTCTCGGTAAGCCTTCTGACGTTCGGCGTTGGCGATTTTGGAATTTTTGGAATTCTGACAAGCCACTCTTATTCCTGCCCTTTTCCCGGTTACCTGGGTTCCCCGAAGATTTAAAAGGGGGTGCTCAAAATATCTCCATGAGACGAGCTCGTTGTGTAACAGTTATTCTTCTTCTTCTTCTTCTTCTTATTATTATTATTATTATTATTATTATTATTATTATTATTATTATTATTATTATTTTGCTAGTTGTTTTACGTCTCACCGACACAGATAGGTCTTATGGCGACGATGGGACAGGAAAGGCCTAGGGATGGGAAGGAAGCGGCCGTGGCCTTAATTAAGGTACAGCCCCAGCATTTGCCTGGTGTGAAAATAGGAAACCACGGAAAACCATCTTCAGGGCTGCCGACAGTGGGGTTCGAACCCACTATCTCCCGGATGCGAGCTTACAGCTGCGCGCTCCTAACCGCACGGCCAACTCGCCCGGTGTATTATTATTATTATTATTATTATTATTATTATTATTATTATTATTATTATTATTATTATTATTATTATATCATTCATCGAAAAGCAAAAACTATGTGATATTATAAGACGAATGTAGATAAAGAAATCTAAAGAAAGTGAAAACAGAGAATACGCATTTAACAAATAGTATATGCATATGGAGATATCCTAGACTTTATGACTAGTCTAGTCTAAGAGGAAAATCAAAGGTTTATTTTATCTAAACACTAGCAAATGTACCCGTGCTTCGCTACGGCGTTCAACATTGTATTCGAATATCGAAGTAAACAGTGTACATGCAGTAAATAAGATTGTTTTAAAATTGCATCTCTCTTAGCGTTATGCGAGAAAGAGCATGGGGATGTCCCCATACGTTGTTTCCAATGTAAAGTGTTTGTTACGGATTTGTGATATAACGGCAGGCTCACTTGCCTACTGCCATTCACAATCGAGTTGGGAAGTTTACATTATAATTGGAGGCCCCATTGCCTACTGCGCGGTCACAATCAAGTTGGAAGTGTTCGTTACAATGGCAGGCCCCATTTCCTACTCCCAAACAGATTACAGTCGAGGAGATTTTATTATAATGGCAGGCAAATTCCCTACCACCATTCAAAATTGAGTTGTGCCGTTATCATTATAATGTCAGGCCGATTTTCCTACTGCCAGCCAGCTTACTGCCAGTCACACCAAGTTGGCGAGTTCCCATCAAAATAGCAGGCCACTATGCCTAATGCTAGTCACATTTTAGATGAGGACATTTGTTTATAATGGCGGGCAACCTTGCCTTCTGCCAAACACAATCGGGTAGGGAAGTTTTACACAAAACTGCATGCTCACTTGCCTTCTGCAAGTCAAATCGAGAAGCGAACTATTCATTACAATTGTAGACCTTCCTTACTAATGACAGTTACACAGGAATTGGAGAAGGGCCCTTTTATACAGCCAGTCAAAGTCGGTGTGGGAGGTACTGATTACATTAGCAGACCCACCCTTTCTCGATCGCTACAAATCGACATCAGTGAATATATATAGATCGACATACGAAAGTATATGCGTGGTTACAATATTGAAGACCTTGATTTACAGATTAACTGCTACTAAACGTACGTCATATCGACAAAGAATTATACTATAAGACACGCCGGATTTAGTGCCCTAAATGGCTGGTCCTATGATATGTCATCTATTCTAGGGTCAGACTGAGTTAGAAACGTGGAACAGGGTAACGTTTTTGTAAGATTATCTCACATTACATTACTTTTCGGATAATTATGTGACAGCTACATACATAGCATTTGGCTCACATATGGCTACTGGGTGGGCCAATTTTCTTGAAGAATTTGAAGATTCTGTATTTCATGTAAGTAATCGAAAGTATGAATTATGCTTGTGAAAATTCCAAACTGACTTAACATCGATTAATAGAGAAAAATCAAGCGTAAAAGGGATACAGATATGGCAAAAAGTCATAAGACCAAGGTTGTAGATCATTCCAAATTGAACGGAGATTGTGCAATCTGTTATGTGATAGGAATTTCCGAAGGTCTGCACCATCATTAAAATTGCCTGCATATTTTGATATTCTTCGGGGATAAAAAGTGAAAAATGTAATAATCTAGGATGTTTTCCGTTCGTTACAGGCTAAAACGTATAATTTTGTCAAATTTCAAATATCTTCTTTTTTTCTTCTGGCAGATTATGCCGCAATCTGGATTTTGGGCAAGGCGGTTAAAAATTAGGACTTTCAGGAAAGTAAACAAAAAATTGTGCAGATGGTCATTATTACCCCTTTAATGGAAAGCTGTACGAAAATTTCGCCAAAGTAGTCAGTGTAGTGGCACACAGTCGTTACGATTTGATTTATATAAATAACGAATCTGCTCCATGTAAAACACCTTTGTGGCTATGTCCGCTGGACTTAACCTGCAAAACTGACCATTCATGGTATCTCCCTTATTAATCCTCCTGACGAAAAAATGCACATGAAAAAATGGTTTAGAGGTGGAATTCCATCACGTTTGGTCGATTTCCAGTCAGGTTGGTCTTGTTCTGTATATATTGTGGAAGAGTAAAATCACCATTTCGGTTCCCTATAAACCGCCAGTCCATTCCGGAACATGAAATGTTATTTACGTTTAATACCTACCTTTGGAGAGGTGGATGCTAAATATAAATTTTGGTTCGAATGTCTTCAGTAGTTTTCCAGTTGTAAGGAATACGCTTTACACGCACCCGGTCGTGAGTTAAGTCCGATGGGACTTGTACAGAAAAACGGTCCGTTAATGATATCTCCCTTATTAATCCTCGTATCGAAATGATGCACATGAGAAAAGAGGTTTAGAAATTAATTTCTACCAAGGCAGGTAGATTTAAATGAACGTTGGTTGTGTATATTTTGTGGAAGTGCAAAATCCAGTTTCTGTTTCGTATAAACCCCCAGTCAGTTCAGGGATTTAGAAACAATATTTGCCCTAAAACCTGTCAAGGACAGGCGTATTCTAAATATGGGTCTTGGTGGAAATACATCCAGTAGTTTGTAGCACTCGCGTACATACGGCGTAATTAAGGAAGAAAATAATACAGTTAAGAAAGTTGAAACTAATAGAAAATGTATTATAACTGAGGACAGCCGGATAACGACAAATATGTAAATGCCAAGTGAATGTATTGGAAAATCAAATGCCCCTCAATAAATTATGCTAGTGTGAGTTATGGATATAATAAAGCGGTGACAGAGGAGAAATTTAGGTCCAGTGATTCCTAGGTAAACAAATAATAATAAGATGACTAATGGTGTTATTACTTAATCTATTCGAGGGCGGTTATAACAACCAACGATATTCCGCCAATATCCCGCAGGTAGGCCGATTGACGCCTATCTTGTCTTCTACCCAAGGAACAACCACGAATGTAAAAGCATGATGAGAAAAATGGCAATACGTTACTTCCCTGCTGGCATGCAGTCAGAAACTTTGCCATGGTAACCTGTAGGTTCGTTGTCGGTCTGTCTGTCACTCAATGCAGAGCATGATACCAGCGGACAATTGTAAATTTCTCCGTCATGTGAAGAGTAAGGTAAATTATGAAGATAACGAAAGTTGTTTATAATGAAGAGACGTTTCCCGTACGGTGAACGAAGTTTACAGAAAATCAATAGTATAAGAGACAATGGAGGAAAACCATTCTGGTTTTCCTATAAACCCCCCGTCTTTTCAAAGATTTTAAAATGATATGCATATCGAAACCTTCCCCGGGATGAGTATACTCTAAATATGAAGTTTGGTTGAGATCTATCTAGCCGTTTCGACGTGATGGTGGAAAAACCATTCTGGTTTTCCTATAAACCCCCCGTATATTCAAAGATTTTAAAATGATATACATATCGAAACCTTCCCCGGGATGAGTATACTCTAAATATGCAGTTTGGTTGAGATCTATCCAGCCGTTTCGACGTGATGGTGGAAAAACCATTCTGATTTTCCTATAAACCCCCCCGTCTATTCAAAGATTTTAAAATGATATGCATGTCGAACCTTCCCCGGGATGAGTATACTCTAAATATGAAGTTTGGTTGAGATCTATCTAGCCGTTTCGACGTGATGGTGGAAAAACCACTCTGGTTTTCCTATAAACCCCCCGTATATTCAAAGATTTTAAAATGGTATGCATATCAAAACCTTCCCCGGGATGAGTATACTCTAAATATTAAGTTTGGTCGAGATCTATCCAGCCGTTTCGACGTGATGGTGGGAAAACCATTCTGGTTTTCCTATAAACCCCCCGTCTATTCAAAGATTTTAAAATGATATGCATATCGAAACCTTCCTCGGGATGGGTATGCTCTAAATATGAAGTTTGGTTGAAATCTATCCAGCCGTTTCGACGTGATGTTGGAACAGACAAACAAACAGACAGACAAACAGACAAACAGACAAACAGACAAACAAACAGACACGAAACGTAAAAACCACCGATTCGGTCTTGAGTTGACCTAAAACGGATAAATATCTGAAAAATTGGCAAAACAAAAGAAATTACAGACAGCGGACCCCCTACAATTTTATTTATATAGATTTATTAAAGATGCGTCCAAGAAGTATTTGTGGTGTATCTATATAAATAAAATTGTAGGCTGTCCGCTGTCTGTAATTTCTTTTGTTTTGCCAATTTTTCAGATATTTATCCGTTTTAGGTCAACTCAAGACCGAATCGGTGGTTTTTACGTTTCGTGTCTGTTTGTTTGTCTGTTTGTCTGTTCCACCATCACGTCGAAACGGCTGGATAGATCTCAACCAAACTTCATATTTAGAGTAAACTCATCCCGGGGATGGTTTCTATATGCATATCATTTTAAAATCTTTCAATACTCGGGGGGTTTATAGGAAAACCAGAATGGTTTTTCCACCATCACATTGAAACGGCTGGATAGATCTCAACTAAACTTCATATCTAGAGTATACTCATCTCGGGGAAGGTTTCGATATGCATATCATTTTAAAATCTTTCAATAGACGGGGGTTTATAGGAAAACCTCAATGGTTTTTCCACCATCACTTCGAAACGGCTGGATAGATCTCAACCAAACTTCATATTTAGAGAATACTCATCTCGGGGAAGGTTTCTATATGCATATTATTTTACAATCGTCGAATAGACGGGTGGTTTATAGGAAAACCAGAATGGGTTTCCTCCATTTTCTCTTATACTATTGATTTTCTGTAAACTTCGTTTACCGTACGTGAAACGTCTCTTCATTATAAACAACTTTCGTTATGTTCATAATTTACTTTACTCTTCACATGACGGAGAAATTTACAATTTTCCGCTGGTATCATGCTCTGCATTGAGTGACCGACAGACCGACAACGAAACTACAGGTTACCATGGCAACGTCTCTGACTGCATGCCAGCAGGGAAGTAACGTATTGCCATTTTCCTCATCATGCTTTTAAATTCGTGGTTGTTCCTTGGGTAGAAGGCAAGAGAGGCGTCAATCGGCCTATCTGCGGGATATTGGCGGAATATCGTTGGATATTATAACCGCCCTCGAATAGATTAAGTAATAACACCATTAGTCATCTTCTTATTATTTGTTTACCTAAGAATCACTGACCTAAATTTCTCCTCTGTTACCGCTTTATTATATCCATTACTCACACTAGCATAATTTATTGAGGGGCATTCGATTTTCCAATACATTCACTTGGCATTTACACATTTGTCGTTATCCGGCTGTCCGCAGTTATAATCCATTTTCTATTACTTTCAACTTTCTTAACTGTATTATTTCTTCCTTAATTACGCCGTATGTACGCGAGTGCTACAAACTACTGGATGTATTTCCACCAAGACTCATATTTAGAATACACCTGTCCTTGATAGGTTTTGGGCAAATATTGTTTCTAAATCCCTGAACTGACTGGGGTTTATACGAAACCGAAACAGTGATTTTGCACTTCCACAAAATATACACAACCAAACTTAATGGAAATCTACCTACCTTGGTAGATAATAATTTCTAAACCTTTTTTCTCATGTGCATCATTTCGATACGAGGATTAATAAGGGAGATATCATTAACGGACCGTTTTTCTGTACAAGTCCCATCGGACTTAACTCCCGAGCGGGTGCGTGTAAAGCATACTCCTTACAATTTGAAAACTACTGAAGACATTCGAACCAAAATTTATATTTAGCATCCACCTGTCATGTGCATTCTTTCGTCAGGAGGATTACTAAGGGAGATATCATGAATGGTCACTTTTGCAGGTTAAGTCCAGCGGACATAGCCCAAAAGGTGTTTTACATGGAGCAGATTCCTTATCTATATAAATCAAATCGTAACGACTGTGTGCCTCTACACTGACTATTTTGGCGAAATTTTCGTACAGCTTTCCGTTTAAGGGGTAATAATGACCATCTCCATAATTTTTGGTTTAGTTTCCTGAAAGTACTAATTTTTACCCGCCTCGCCCAAAATCCAAATTGCGCCATAATCTGCCAGAAGAAAAAGAAGATAATTGAAATTTGACAAAATTATACGTTTAAGCCTGTAACGAACGGAAAACTTCCCAGATCATTAAATTTTTCACTTTGAATCCCCGAAGAATATCGAAATACGCAGGCAATTTTAATGATGGTGCAGACCTTCGGAAATTCCTATCCTATAACGGATTGCACAATCTCCGTTCAATTTGGAATGATCTACAACCGTGGTCTTATGACTTTTTGCCGTATGTGTATCCCTTTTACGTTTGATTTTTCTCTTTAATCGATGTTAAGTCAATTTGGAATTTTCACATGCATAATTCATACTTTCAATTACTTATATGAAATACAGAATCATTAAACTCTTCACGAAAATTGGCCCACCCAGTAGCCATATGTGAGCCAAATGCTATGTATGTATCCGAAAAGTAATGTAATGTGAGATAATCTTACAAAACCTTTACCCTGTTCCACGTTTCTAATTCAATCTGACCCAAGAATAGATGACATATCATAGGACCAGCCATTTAGGCCACTAAATCCGGCGTGTCTTATGGTATAATCCTTTGTCGATATGACGTACGTTTAGTAGCAGTTAATCTGTAAATGAAGGTCTTCAATATTGTAAATACGCATATACTTTCGTATGTCGATCTATATATATTCACTGATGTCGATTTTTAGCGATCGAGAAAGGGTGGGTCTGCTATTGTAATAAGTACTCCCCACACCGACTTTGACTGGCAGTAGGAAAGGGTTCCTTCTCCAACTCCTGTGTAACTGTCATTAGTAAGGAAAGCCTACAATTATAATGAATAGTTCCCTTCTCGATTTGACTTGCAGAAGGCAAGTGAGCATGCAGTTTTGTTTAAAACTCCCCTACCCGATTTTGTTTGGCAGTAGGCAAGGGTGCCTATCATTATAAAGAAATGTCCTCATCTAAAATGTGACTGGCATTAGGCATAATGGCCTGCTATTTTGATGGAAACTCACCAACTTGGTGTGACTGGCAGTAAGCTGGCTGGCAGTAGGAAAATGGGCCTGGCATTATAATGATAACTGCACAACTCAATTTCGAGTGATAGTAGGGTAATTGCCTGCCATTATAATAAAAACTCCTCAACTGAAATCTGTCTGGAAGTAGGAAGGGGGCTGCCATATTAACGAAAACTCCCCAAATCGATTTTGTCCGCGTAGTAGGCAATGGGGCCTGCAATTATTACGTAATCATCCCAACTCGATTGTGAATGGCAGTAGGCAAGTGAGTCTGCCGCTATATCACAAATCCGTAACAAACACTTTACATTGGAAACAACGTACGGGGAACTCCCCATGCTCTTTCTCGGATAACGCTAAGAGACATGCAATTTTAAAACAATCTTATTTACTGCATGTACACTATTTACTTCGATAACCGAATACAATGTAGAATACCGTAGCGAAGCACGGGTACATTCGCTAGTCTTTAATAAAACTAACTGCTTGTATTAATTATGATTGCAGCAAATGAATACTCTCCTCAGTTGGTGGTCATCCGTGACTGGGAGAAAAGAGTACTTCATTCATTCATTCAATCATTCATTCATTCATTCATGCCAAATTCCATCAGATTTCTTGGGGAGAAAATTATAGTCCAGTTGGAATCTTTGCGTTATTTATTTATTTATTTATTTATTTATTTATTTATTTATTTATTTATTTATTTATTTATTTATTTATTTATTTATTTATTTATTTATTTATTTATTTATTTATTAAGTTGCCTGAAGTTACAGGTGACCACAACGATCGAGAATACTACGAAGTTATGAACAAATGAAATGAAATATACATATCAAAAGCAAAGAATTGTGACTTAACATGAGGATGGATGTAAATGTCGTCTCAATATTCTGATGGGTCTCTTCAATGTTGTGAGGGCATTGCCATGGATGTCATCTTTGTCGATTCGTAGTATGTTGCAGAAGTCGACGAAGAAAGAGGTAATTGTGCTTTTGACTCCGACAACTTAAAGTTTCTTAGGTGATATTTAATAAGATAGTAGGTGACAGTTGCATAGTACATATTCCTTTTCTGTTTGTCGACTAATATTGCCTGTCACTGTGAAGTACTGTGTAATTGCAAATAGAATTTAAAAACAGCATCCGAAAACTAGGTGTCCTCAGTCTCTGGATAAACTAGTGGGAGATGTACGTGTTGCAAACTGTTTGATGAGGCATGTATTCACACACAGTGCTAACCACTGCCGCTCCCTCCCCAGCACTATCAGTATGTGGTGACACGTTCTTGTCTCTTATAAGTGGCAACACGTCTGCATAATAGGCAGAGCTCAAATCCCAAAGGATCTTCAGCATGTGACTAAACCTCTATCCTTCCTCTATAGACGTTGAAATATCATTATTTTCAATAATGTTTTAAAAGTTAGAAATGTACGCGAATGTTATTTCAAGTAACAGCTTACGATTGTCAAATTTAAAACATATTTTGCTCCTAAATCATTCCGATTTATTGTTGTTGTTGTTGTTTCGTTCATCAGTCTATTAAGTACTTCGATACATCTGTTCATGCCATAATATCCTGTGGTAAACTTCTCATTTCTACGTAATTACTACATCGTAAATCTACTGTAATCTGCATGTCATATTCATGTTTTGGTCGAGCCCTGCTGTTATTACTGCCATCAGTCTCCTCAAACACCGGCCTATCAATCCAGCTCTTCTTCTGGTCAAATGTCGTCAAATCGTCCTCCTCTACCAACTCGCTTCCAATCCCTTCATTTCTGATTCGATCTACACATCTCATTCTTCTGTAACGCCACATTATTCAGAAGTTTCCTCTTCATTCCTTCTGCGCTATTTATTGCCCACGTTTTGCTTACATGCACTCTTCTTGCATGGTGGTGTCAAATGACACCGCCAATTCAGTCAAGCAAGTGATTGTCTCAACATTCGAGTTGTATTACTTGAAGTTTAGAGCGCATTATTGTGTAGTTTAACAATACTATGTTGAATTAGTCATGTTTTCCCTCCATTTTTACCAACTCAGATATATTCCTGTTGTCTAGGTAGTTTGCAGCTGCTTTGCAACACCAACAATTCGTATTTTTCGGTAAGAAATATAATTTTGTTCTTCTATATAGACTATTAAAGGCAACAGAAATAATAACAGTGATTTATGTTATACTAAAAATAGTGTACGTATGTCTATAAATGTACGTGGTGGCATATGCCACCTTCATGCAATTATGGTAAAAAGTTCCCGCCTAACTTTTAAGGTTGTATGACTAAACACATTTTACTTGTTTATTTCAGGTGGCTTTAACTTTAAAATGTTGTCTCCAGAGGAAACTGAGGCATATTTACGTCAATTGAGGAGCGAAGATGGCATCCCCTAAGCCAGGGCCTCTCAAACGCCCAAAATCTCACGCGTGCAGAGCGAGGCGCAAGAGCTCCGTGCACTGTGCATCGGTGCCGCTCGGTGCCGCTCGGTATGGCTCGGATCAACGCTTCGTCTCTGGGCTACTCGGCTATGCTCGGCTCTACTCGGCTGTACTCGGCTCAACTCAGCCCGGATTTGGAGTGCTACGGCGCAAGTGGGGGAGAGGGAGACAGGGGGAGCGAGCGAGACAGGCGTGAGGAAAGAGAGAGTTAGCGCTATTGCTCCAAATCGAGGAGTGGGGGTCTGCACTCTGGTCAACCAAGCCAAGTCGTCTTTTGCACCGTGCACAGTGCATGCACCACGCGCATGCACCCTGAGAGGCCCTGCCCTAAGCTGATGATTGTAGCCTTTCCGGCGATGAACTGGTTTCTAATGATGAGTTGGAGTACATTATAGAAGAATATCAGTGTAACAATCAAGTGTTGAAGCTACCAGCATATATACAAATGAAACTGATGACGGACCTGTGATGTCACATGAATCAATCACGGATTGCGTTAATGGTCAAAAACTACTTCCTGTTAGCCCTTCGCCTGAACATGTTGCTTATTACTAATTTATTGATTAATATAGGTAAATATTATCATGATTGTTTAACTGTTTTATTTGGAATAAATACATGTTTCCTATGTAAGAATCTTTTTTTATACATAACCCCTTATTGCATGGAGGTGTCATATGACGTCACATCTGTATTTACTGAAGTTAGGCACCGGAAAATTAAAAATTAATATTTTTGTGTTCCAAAAGGCCAAAGGTAACTTAAAAACTGAAAAATATTTTTTATGATATTTTAAAGTAATTTATGCATGAAGAGGATACAGAGTTGGAAACTGAGTAAAAGTAATTGAATTACTTGTAACTATTACTTTTTAGTATTTTTTTTTGCTCATAATGGATATTTTTCACATAATATAATTTGTATTCGTAATTTACTCCTAAGTCCGCCTCTGTGGTATAGTCGTTAGTGTGATCAGATGCCACCCTCAGAGGTCTGGGTTCGACTGCAGGCTCTGCCACGAAATTAGAAAAATGGCACGAGGGCTGGAACTGGGTCCTATCAGCCTCGGGAGGTCAACTGAGTAGAGAGGGTTCGATTCCCTCCTTAGCCATGCTGGTATTGTTTTTCCGTGGTTTCCCACTTCTCCTCCAGTAAATTAGTGGTAGTGTCGGTTTCCGGATCCCAACATAGCGGGTTCAAACCCGCCAGAGGTAGTCTGATTTTTGAAGGGCGGGGGAAAGAAATCCGTTCGACGCTCCGTGTCGTTCGATTTCGGCATGTAAAAGATCTCTGGTGACACCCGACAAAATTCATTAAAACTCTTCCAGGCAAATGCTGGGATGGTACCTAACTTAAAGCCACGGCCTCTTTCTTCCCTCTTCCTTGTCTATCCCTTCCGATCTTCACATCCTCCAATAAGGTCCCTGTTCAGCACAGCAGGTGAGGCCGCCTGGGCGCGATACTGGTCCTCCTGCCCAGTTGTATACCCGACCCAAAGTCTCGCGCTCCAGGTCACTGCCCTTGAGGTGGTAGAGATGGGATCCCTCGCTAAGTCCGAGGGAAAACCAAACCTAAAGGGCAAACGGATTAAGAAAGAGAAACAAAGAAAGAATTTACTCTTAAAAATAAAATTGTAATCGTTACATTCTAGTAATCGATATACCTCGCATCGAGAGCTTGGCAACTTTGGAACCCCAGCACTCGCAAGGCGTCGCGGCAAGTGTACAATTCTAGGATACGACGCGCACTCTTTCATTTAATCGCAGGTTGTTGTTGTGTTTGTTGGTTGAGATTTAGATAATCGTGTACTACGTCGTCGAGACGGTGGTGGTGGTGGTGGTGGGGACATTCATTTTTTAAGAGTAAGTACATCTGGGTAACCATCCTCTATTATCACTAACCAGAAGGAAAATGGAAGAAGTCGACACCTCGAAAAATTGATGGTACCTACCGGAAAAAGAACGGGAAGGGCCACGAAGAGAGTAAAATGAAGCTCATTAGGCCTCAAAACCTGATGCTGTAGCGGTCGGGAAAGAACAAGAGTTGATGGATGAAACCGAGGATCCTGATACAATACTGTATGTGGAAGTAATATCAGACTCAGCTAGCGAAACCGTAGTTGCCAACCAACGCTCCCAAGTCGAGACTCTCTGGTCCCCCTTTTAGTCACCTCTTACGACAGGTAGGGGATACCACTAT
The DNA here is from genome assembly GCF_040414725.1 of Anabrus simplex. NCBI lineage: Eukaryota > Metazoa > Arthropoda > Insecta > Orthoptera > Tettigoniidae > Anabrus > Anabrus simplex. The sequence goes on from NC_090269.1 coordinate 241,014,664, forward strand.
TCTATCAACACCTCACCCTGGGTTACATGGTTGAGAATGGAGCCGGAATAAACATGTGATGGCGAAGGCGTTAAGGAATTTCCACTCCCCTATTTAAGTAAATATTTTGACTTAGTTATGCTGGAAGTATGCCTACACTTTTGCATCCATCTCTTGGCACAGACCAGAGCAAAGTGTAGCTTCCACCAAAGTTCCAGTCTCATCCACGGCTGTGATAATATGGAAGTTGCTGGGTTATGGGTAGTGCTGAGTAATGACCTAATAACATTCAGAGCACAACCAGTGTGTCTGAGTGTTATGAAAGGCGTTCCTCATACGGTCAGTTATGCTACCATTGCACTTTGTGGCCCAGTGAGGAAAGCAATGGCAAACTACCTCACTCCTCATCTTGCCTAGTACGCTGCCATTGGTTTTTGTGGTTTTCCTATAACTGCATAAACTTTGGTGGTGCTATTTGAGGATCCAACCAACCTCTGGGCTGATGACCTAACAGGCAGACAGACAGACAGATGCTGAAAATAATGAAAACACGAATATAGCATGCAATACTTGAGGGCAAAAATTTCGAAAATTTGTTCAGTCTCACTTAGTGATGATAGCCAATTTACGTCTGTGTGCTAAAAAGAAATGTAATGTATTTTTCCTTTCAAAGATTGGTATCATTTCACTCCCCTGTGAAAAAAAAAAGATCAATTACTCCCTAAAGACTCGCGTTCTGTGAAGTAATTGGAATTGTAATTTTAGTGATTACTTGTTGAAACAGTAATTAAGTAAAATTGATCCCAGCCACTTTTATTTTATACTTTTCCCATTACTGCTTTATATACAGTGCCACACTGCATACAAATATGTTTCAAAAAGGATCTTGCTAACGTTCATGTCTGTTATTCGAAGTGAGGAAGTTTCTTTATTCTTCTAATATTTTCTGCGTCATCTGACTTCATTCGACTGCATTCCATTGCTTTCATTTTTTGATTTATTTTTCAGCTTGTACTCCTCTGAGATTGTTCGAAGCCCATTGTTGGCAACCCTGAAGATGGTATTCCGTGGTTTCCCATTTTCACACCGCTTCCTTTCCGCTCATATCCCTTGTCTATCCCATCGTCACCATAAGACCTATATGTGTCGGTGCGACGTAAAGCAAATTGTAAAATATTATTATTATTATTATTATTATTATTATTATTATTATTAATAATAATTAATAATAATAATAATTAATAATAATTAATTAATTAATAATAATAATAATAATGATAATAATAATACGTTTGTAGATAATCCCTTTTTCTTGTTATATGATCCCAATCACATTCGGAACATTAAATAACTTGGTCCAATCAATGTTATCATATGCCTTCTCCAGATCTACGAATGCCATATACGCGGGATTGCCATTCGTAATTCGATCCTTTATTACTGGTCTTTATCACACAATGTAATTACTCTGGGTTATACGTCATCACGGGTATGCACTATAATCTGTCCACCAGCTTGGCATTATCTCGTTTACAACATTCCAGTCAGCTGATGACATTATCTTCTAACTAACCAGTGAAAAACAAGGTACTCAGATGATAGTGTAATAGGCACTTATTGCGGCTAACGATTTCTGGCATGCAGATCCTGTTAGTGGTGGACGTGGTACTATTGTCTGAAAGAATGCTCATGGCAGAGCCAAGGAGACAAACCTCAATGGTTCCTCCCAAACCATCGTCATCTTCTTCCATGGATTATGCCAGTCAGTTTGTTCCAGCATCGCATTCAGCCATCGTCCATATTCTCCTTCCTCTAGATTGATAATGGGAACCGGTTGGTTTTCACCCTCTCTTTATAGTCACTCTAATCCTTTTTATATGTGGATCGAACTTTCTAGATCCCTTATATTTGTAGATCCTGACCAATATTCATGAATCGTGTCATGTCCTAGTTCATGGGTAACGGCTGAGTGGAATGGTAAGTAGTCCTGAGAGTGGGGAAACCACTTGCTATGGAATAGGAGTGGATATCTCGGACATATTCTGAATCATGGCCCTCCTTGTGCTCAGGGGACTAGGACTGTAATAGCACCACAATTCACTAAATAACTCAAAATTCAACCCTGAAAAAACCCGTTTCTTAAAAAGAGCTTCTTCCTCTTCACTTTTATTACATTCTACATTCATTTTATTCAAAATTAGCAGTGAAGAGGGGGTTTCTCCTTTTTCCGCCGCAAGTGTAGTGAATTGAGATTTTCCAACTCATCGGGTACTCCTAGGAAACAGATTAGTAAAAGGGCATAGTTTTTGTCCTGGGACTCTCCACTATTCGACACCCCCCCCCCCCCTCGCCCCGAAATAGACTAAGAGTGTTCGCGGATCACGGCTGTCTGCGGCCTGGTCATTCCAGCTCTGGAACTTTGGATCGGCAGCGTTAAAAGTGAGAAAATGTGTGGTTTTTCATTTGAACGAGTATTTCATGTGATATCATTGTTTTTACTTGCGCCATTTCTACTGACGTCATTGTAATGACCTATGTTCAGTTCAGTTGGGAAAACCACTAAGACAGGCTTTCTGAGGATATAAAAAGGCAGGTGGAGAGTGAGTGTCTGCGATGATAACACAATTCCCCAACCTGATTGTGACTGATGGTAGGCAAGCGGGCCTACCATAACAATGAAAATTCCCCTAACGCAGTCTTCATATGAGAAAAGACGTTTGGTTATTTTTCGCGTTTCTAGGGTAACATTAAGAGCTATGCAATTTAATACAGTCTTGCTCACAACGTGTACACTACCTAACCTACAATTCTGTATACAATGTAGAATTCCGTAGCGAAGCGCGGGTACATCAGTTAGTTCTTCTATATATGTAAGAATACTGCTAAGGCCAGCTTGGTGAGTCCCAGGCAAGCATATAGGAAAGATCCCTACGCCACTCAGGTATTGTTTCACGTCATTTTTATTATTTTTTCACCTGGTGAACTCGACAGGAAACTGCCAGATTATAACTGAACATTTTTGAGGACATATTTCCATGTAAATTATGAAGTCTCCTGTTCCTACTTTAAAGTTTTGTACTTCTAGAAACATCACCTCTAATAGTATTTTTCCCATTTTATGAAACAAATGCATGTTTATACTAAGCATTATTGCCAATTAGCCAAGCTGTAGAAATTTAAGACATAGGTTCATTGTAATTTAAGTCAATTTTATTATTTTTAAGATAAATGTGCAAAGATACCATATAGATCAACATAGGAATACTGCGATGCATTTGACACGAGTACAAAAAGCGTTGTGATCGCAGCTTTTCTACCAGTCCACTGTGAAGAGCGACCAACAACAATTTTCTATAGACCTGTGCACTGCAATGGTGGGAGCTAATACCCCCCTACATAAACTGGACCATCTTCAAACTTCAACAAGCTGCCGGGAGCAATCACCGAGTTGGAGAAGAGTGGCTTTCCTCTGGTGGAGTCATTTATTGTTATGAAAGAAGCCAGGAGAAGCTTTGACCGAACCTCTGGGAAGGTAGCCGCTGTCAGCAAAAAGTTCCATAAGAGTCCTGCAGCAAAATCCATGATGGAAGGGACGGTAAAAGTAGCCAGGGTGCTACGAGGTGGGGTAGACGAAACAGTTGAACTAAAACCAGATGAAGTGGCTTCATTGAAGTTTCGTGCAATCCCTTCCTGTGATGTTGAGAGATCTTTCTCTCAGTACAAAACATTCTGCCCGACAGAAGAACAAGATTGTTACCAGAAAACATTGAAAATTTGCTTGTTGTAAATTTCTTTTATAGTAATTGAGGGTGTTATTATATTATAAGTATTTTTCATGCCTATTTTGTTGCCTATTTTGCACGTTAGTGCCTATTTTGGCTAATTTAAGAGCCAACTGTTTTAGTGCCTATAGTGCTCATCTCTAGAGATGACTTTAGATATTATGTTTTGCTCTGTTCGAACAGTGAGGCCGGTTTTACATGAGACATTTAGTTCCCGCCCCAGAAGTTTGAAATAAGAGCTCTCACATGGTGGCCCTTCATACCACAGTGCACTCGAACATGCTCACAGTCTGTTGAATTGGGGAAGTTGTGAATAAAGGTTGTAGGTAGCTCCTGCGTTCGTTATTATATACAAGAAAAAACGAGTAAATAGGAAGTCGTATTAAATTAGTTCATCAAACGATGTTTTAGACATCCGAAAGTAGACGAAAAATTATATTTGTCCGCGCATGGATCGGTAAAAGGAAGTATATAATAATTTCGTGTGACTATTTCTAGCCGAGTGCAGCCCTTGTATAAGTGTGCGCTCCGCCTAAGGCAGATCCTCCGATGAGGGTGGGCGGCATCTGCCATGTGTAGGTAACTGCGTGTTGTGGTGGAGGATAGTGTTATGTGCAGTGTATGAGTTGCAGGGATGTTGGGGACAGCACAAACACCCAGCCCCCGGGCCATTGGAATGAACCAATGAAGGTTAAAATCCCCAACCCGTCCGGGAATCGAACCCGGGACACTCTGAACCGAAGACCAGTGTGCTGACCATTCAGCCAACGAGTCGGACGGTAAAAGAAGTAAAGTGTTGTTCAATTGAAACATTGATTTGTGTCTAGAAATCTACACTGTATATATTGGTCAGCGTAAACTATATCAGAAAGACAGCATTCTGATGATAAAGTGAGAGAGTCTACCGACCGGGCGAGTTGGCCGTGCGGTTAGGGGCGCGCAGCTGTGAGCTTGCATCCGGGAGATAGTGGATTCGAACCCCATTGTCGACAGCCCTGAAGATGTTTTTCCATGGTTTCTCATTTTCATACCAGGCAAATGCTGGGTCTGTACCTTAATTACGGCCACGGCTGCTTCCTTCCCACTCCTAGCCCCTTCCTATCCCATGGTCGCCATAAGACCTATCTGTGTCGGTGCGACGTAAGCAAAATTGTTAAAAGAGTCTACCGATAATCAACCCGAGCATTCAGGCATATATCCCAAAGCTGAACAAGTTTCTGTATGCCCTCCACAGTGAAAGACGCTGGTTTCTAGTTGAAACTCTTCCACAGCATCACAGGCCGCTTTATCGGTGGTGAAACACATATTCTTTAGGACGTTCTTTAACGGATTAAACACACGATAGTCGCCAGGTGACGCCGCAAAGTCGGGTGATCCGTGAGACTTCAATAAAAGCGGCGCCGAGTACCTGTACATGTTTTGGCAGCCTTTGACGTGCGTTACCGTGAAGCTGAAGCACACCTCAAAACACCTTCTTTGCACAAGAAATGAATCACGGTCTATTTGTTTAGATGTAGCCTTCAGACTCTAAGGTTGTTTCAACTTTTTCCTCTTATCATCTGACGCGTGTCTCACCGTCAGACTGACCGGTTGTGTCCCATTTGCGATCACAGCAAAATTTGTCCCATTTGCGATCACTCCCATTACAGTGGGAAAAAAAAGAATGCGAAGAAAGGCTAGTTCGTGTCTTATTTGTGATCACTGTAAAATCATCAACAGTCTATCCGGTTTTTCCAACATCTATGCAGCAGGAGAACAGCTAATTAGGACGTACTCCAGATAACCAACCCATCCCCTCTCTCTTTAACGTTTTTTGAGGTAATATTATTATTATTATTGTTATTATTATTATTATTTATTTATTTATTTATTTATTTATTTATTTATTTATTTATTTATTTATTTATTTATTTATTTATTTATTTATTTATTTATTTATCTTAAGTTGTACATGTACAATCTTGGAGTGGTACTTCGTAGATGAAGAAAGGGCAAGCCCCACATACACGGAAGTGGCTCCGTCCCCAAATGTATGTTTACATAAATTCTACTGAATATTTACATACGTGTACACAAGTTTTAATGTACGTATTTACACTTCAAACACCGTACTCTTAGAATAATAATTATCTGGATGTATGCTATATAAATTAGAGTAAGAAGACCCATTCATTTATACCCTCACTCATATCCCTGTACACACACTCATTCACAACTACTCCCACACCCGCACACAACGCATACATATTCGTCCACATTCAACTGTACTTGCACACATCATTCTTGAAATTCTACTTTTTTTACAAGTTATATACATCACACATGGGTTTCTATTTACATATACATTTTCTTTACTGCGTGGAGGAAGTGGGGAAGAGGATGGTAGAAGATTCCAGAGCCGAGCAGACCGTGCGTAAAATCCTTGAATGAAGACTCGTTACCCGTGCAGGTCCATGGCGTCCGTAGGTCACTTGACCCCCTATCTTGAAGCTGGTGCGAGGCGACAAGACAGACTCACCTTGAAACGGTTGAGGTGCCTATTTACAAAGACGCAGTTCTGACAGGCGCTAACAATGGAACTTTCCGCACTATCATTATGGAATTATTATTTCTTAAGCTTATTTTGATCTAAGCATTTCTTAAGATTAACTTTTGGAATTTTTTAGACTACATATAATCCGAGCGTATAGACAAAATTATAATTTTATTTATACCGAGCTCGATAGCTGCAGTCGCTTAAGTGCGGCCATTATCCAGTATTCGGGAGATAGTGGGTTCGAACTCCACTGTCGGCAGCACTGAAGATGGTTTTCCGTGGTTTCCCACTTTCACATCTTATTTAAGGCCACGGCCGATTCCTTCCCACTCCTAGCCCTTTCCTGATTCATGTTCGCCATAAGACCTATCTGTGTCGGTGCGACGCAAAACAAGTTGTAAAAATATATATTTATATAGGTGAATGTAGGCTGAATGGCCGCGCGTGTTAACGCACTTCGGCTATGGAGTCGTATGGGTTTGAACCCACCTTCGGCTGTCCTGAGAATGTTCTTCTGTGGTTTCATATTTTCACATCCAGGAAAATGCCGGGACAGTTCCTATCCATAGGCCTATCCTCCCACCTCCTTACCCAATTTTACTCACCATTACACATTTCATCTTCATCAGCTTCTCAACCGAGTTGGATGCCGGGAAGGGCATCCGACCGTGGAAACATGCCGCATAAATACATCTCATCACATCCCCGACCCAGTATGAAGAAACGAGACTTAGTGGTACATATACACGCAGATAGATGAAAGTATGCTAATTATATTTTGAGCAGCTATTTACTTAACGTATCAGTTTGAATATTTGTTGCTGATGATGATGATACTTGTTGTTTAAAGGGGCTTTACATCTAAAGTCATCTGCCCTTGAATATTTGAACATTTTGAGCCTTATTTAAGCGTTAATTTTTTTTTTTTGCTAGAGGCTTTACGTCACACCGACACAGATAGGTCTTATGGCGACGATGGGATAGGAAAGGCCTAGGAGTTGGAAGGAAGCGGCCGTGGCCTTAATTAAGGTACAGCCCCAGTATTTGCCTGGTGTGAAAATGGGAAACCACAAGCGTTAATTTAATAGTGTCCCCTATATTATAAGAAAGTGTAAGTTTACTGCTAAGTTAGAGATGAGCTGCAAATACTTCAAAAAGGAAGCAGTGTTACAGAAAAAAAATCTGTTTTGAAATTGAAAAGTGTAAACTATAACGATTTTAAAACGCCCTCTTTCTGTCCTGATTTTTAAAACTCATTTGGCCGCCTTTACACCAACATCCATCTGATAACCCTAAATGAAAGGTTTATTTGAGTCCTATTTAGCCTCTGTCCCGATATAAACGTATCGGACTCAAACATTAAATATAAGTAATTTAATAAGTTTCAACATCAGAATCCTAATACCGGCACGTAGTTTTCACCAGTTACTTGAAGGCTGCCTCTCTGTACCAGTCCTTCAGTAGGAAATTCCCTCACGGCAACCTGAGTGTTTGTAAGTCATTATGTTCTCACTGATAAGAGTGATCACAAATGGTACAATGCCCAACGCATCAAAAATAAATTAGTCTTGTATTCTACCTCATTGATCGCAAATGGGACGACACCGACTGACCACCACAAACGATATTGTACCCTTGTCACTCTCAGTTAATGGTTCAGCTGAAAAACACTTATAAATGATGTACAGGCTTCTCTCCAGTCGAGCTGGTAACATAGGATATATGATACACCATTCTTATCTTACATTTCCTTTTCTTTTTGTTGTACAAAGAGAGATGAATCAGTTGTTCACCCCTAGATTCCATTAAGTAGTTGTGTTAATCACTGGTAGCCAAGTTTCTTACAGTATTTGGCCAGTTCTACGGATGGGTAACCAGTTATCTGGTGAAGGAGTTCGTATAAAGGGAGACTGCAAGCAAACTTCTCGCAGAACTCTGGGTTCAGTTGATCACGTTCATTGTTCTGATCTTAAGGTTTCCTTTTCAGATCAATAAAGTTGACACACTTGCTGCCAGTTTAAAAGTCCTTCAATTACTTTCGAACGGCATCAACAAAGTAAGCAAGGTATTTCACTTTGAAATATATATTCAGGAAAGAACATTCGTGGCAAGCTGAAAATTACCAACACTGTTATGACTCTGGAAGGAATCACCCTGGAAAAACATGTGGAAATCAAAACCAGAACGGCATTGCAAAAAAGTGTGTTTCTGGAACTGAGACATATTGTGTATAACCGTGACTACTGATTCGAAACTCTTTTTTTTTTTTTTGCTAGGGGCTTTACGTCGCACCGACACAGATAGGTCTTATGGCGACGATGGGATAGGAAAGGCCTAGGAGTTGGAAGGAAGCGGCCGTGGCCTTAATTAAGGTACAGCCCCAGCATTTGCCTGGTGTGAAAATGGGAAACCACGGAAAACCATCTTCAGGGCTGCCGATAGTGGGATTCGAACCTACTATCTCCCGGATGCAAGCTCACAGCCGCGCGCCTCTCGAAACTCTTTAGAGTAGCATGAAGTTTTATGCTTTGTTGACGGTGCTGTTTTATGCCTTCAAAGGACGGACAGTAAAGGCTTCACCAATGCAGGCCTTTGGAATGTGGATGTATCGCAGAATTTTGAAGATCCCATCGGTAGACCACGACACCATCGCACCGGCTCATTTTCAGAAATGACATATCCTGTCCGATACAACTGATGATACAAGGTAAACATTGAGTTGGGCGGAGAAAATTATCCTAGACGCGGCCTGCAACAGTGGTTCAACACACACGACTTCGCAACTCTGATATGGAAAACACAAAATTGTGGACATCAACTTTCTGGGAAAACGACATACTCGTTTAAGCCAACCATAACCTATACTGAGTCCTTAGCCCGAAAGTTGGTTGGATCCCAAATAATTCCAACTTCTGCTGCCACAGGTAGCCTAGGCTTGCTAAAAATAAATGAGGAACTTTCTTCTCCGAGCTAGAACGTACTGTACTATTACATATTATCAATCTTCCAAGTCCGCTAGAATGTAAAGAGTAATCGATCCTACAAGTGATGTCTTCACAAGATTCGTGACTGTGATTTACTGCATAAAAATTACTATCATTTAGCATCGCTCATAGTGCAACTCCTTGGCTGAATGGTCAACGTAGAAGTCTTGGATTCAGAGGGGCCTGGGTTTGATTACCGGTTGGGAGGAGGATTTTAACAGCACGAAGTTAATTTCCCTGGTTCGGAGACTAGGTATTTGTGATCGTCTTAATACACACCAGCATTTACATACAAAAGTAACCATCAGAAAAATGTGCAAAAGTGCAGTGATTTTTAACCACCGGCCCTAGAAATTGTTTTGCAAGTCGTCGGTGATAATTTTGTAGATTTTTAGTTTTAGTATTCGATGTTTTCGTAATTTTATATATAAAAAATATCTATTTATCTTTATCAATTGAAATATTATCTGAACTTTCTACCATGTAAAACTTTGAGAAAAATATTCAGGTTTTGGTATAATCATAAATAAATTCAAATTATCATTTAACATAGCCTACTCCGATCTCAACAGAAAAACATTGAAATTATTAGTGACAGTTTCAACTACATATTTATGTGAAACAACATTCTCTGGTACCTGTACCATGAAGATAAAATTTAGGAACCGAATGGGCGTTTATGCCGCCCTCTGACTTGCAGTATCAACATTGGGTCCAAAAATCGACAAGATTTTGACAAATAATAAGTAGTAGCAAATGTCACACTGAGTCTGTAAGAATAACCTTCCAGAGAAACGTGATAAAAAGGATATGCGGGCATAAAATTTTAAACTTAAAAGTAAAATGCTAATGTAACTGTAAAATTTGTGATGTTAATAATAATAATAATAATAATAATAATAATAATAATAATAATAATAATAATAAATCCAAGGAAAGTGTAGTTCCTTCTACTTTGCGGGTCCACGAGTTTGGAAAGGTTAAAATCTAGTGCATGAGTGAATATATCCAAGTAGGGTGGGCATCAGATATGGCATCTGGCCGTAAACCTGGGCTCAATCTACATTGTTGCCGATCACAGATGTTTGGGAACAGGTCGTGAAAGAAAGAAAAAAGCGTCGCTCGTACTGAATCATGTTCTTATTGTCAAAGCTTTATGAGACAGAGAAGTCAATGGCAGTAACAGATATATTTTACTCTATACCAGAAGATATAGTACAGTGGATGAGTAAAAAGACAATGCGTGATCTTGATCTGCTGAATAGTTCCACATGCTGAATGAATATCGAACGGTCGAGAACTCATTCCCTAATTGGCAACACAATGCAACTTTATGTGCCATTCATCCCGAGCCATTACACTAAAAGACATTTTAGTACTTTATGCTAGAAAACACTGGCTACAAAGTCACTCACACATCTTTATCACGTACAGTATGCCTAAGTAGTGCTTTCGTGTGGATTTTTCGACAGTACTACTAACGCACCCTATTAAAAGAATAAGAGACCCTTAGTATCTCATAGGGGTCACGAAGTTCAATAATAATAATAATAATAATAATAATAATAATAATAATAATAATAATAATAATAATAATAATAATTGTACGCCGCGCGTTCAAATGAGCGCCTAAAAGAACTCCTCTACCTACCAAAGGTGAAACCAATAATACAACAAGTTAGAACTTTACTCTCAAGATGTCACCACTAAAATCTGATATAATTTTGTTATTGTGAAGTTTCCTGTACTGTGTGAATTTCTACTTGTTTTGTTTGCCATTCATCAAGAAGTTTGGACTTTCTGCAACAGATGCCACTGCTAAAAACTATGATCATGCACCCTGGTGCGAAGTGAAAAAACTTTTGATTTAAAGAAGTTTTGTATTCATAAGTTTTTTACTAAATGTTGTTCATTTATTTTTGGGTTGGCAATATTGATCTTTTCTTGCCGCTAGTTTTAAATCTAGCCAATCCCAAATTTCTGTAATTAATTTTCAACCTATCACTTCCTTCTTCTTCGATTTTGTGTGTAACTTTTAAATCCACCAATAAATTGAGAGGGTGTGGCTGGTTTATTCGTGAAAGGTCTCGAACCTTCCCCGAGGGTTTATAAACTGCAGATTTTCACGTCTCTTGGCCAATTGATCGTCATATAACCTAGTGTGTGTGTGTCAAGCAGGAGGCGGGAGGCGCCTCTTTCATCAGGCAGCCGTTCTTCAGTAAGGTAATGGCCACATAACATCTTACTTTCTTGCTAGCTCCGCAGTTTAGCCTGAGGGAAAGGTCCGAAACTTTAACTATGTAACCTACTTCTGAAAATGTAACTTCTGCCGGCTTATGTAATAACTTAATAAAATCTTTAACTGTAAATCGGGGATAGAGAGTGATGTACCCTCTCGATCTCCCCTTCATATTGGTTTGAGGTGACTACGTTTTGTAATTGGTTTTCTTCCTTTCCGTTATGTCTTAATTTATTCTTCTACGAGTCACCTCCATAGTTCGGGAATAGCCCCTGTTTCACCGCCCTAGTGCCCTTTATTTTTAGTGCTCATATCCAAGAGTGCTAGCATTCGCCTCCTTTCATTTTGTGTTCGGGTCATTTATTTAACTGTTATTCCTTTTACACGAAGGCCCTATAGGTTGGGTACGAGATACCCCTGTTTCAATTTGTAAGTTGGGCCATGGAAGGCCAAAAGGTGTAAGATATTTCTTGGTGTTGCCTTGAGTAGGCTTGAAAACTGAGAGCCTGTTAGCTCTTTTTCAAGTAAGATTACTGTACGCTTCTTGGAGGCTAGATGTTGAATTTTGGGAGCAAGTGCTCCATGAATTTGGGGGATGTCTGCCCTTTGAACAAATTTGTGCTCGTTTGTAAATTTGAGCTGGGAGCTCAAAAATTGTAAAACTAGGGGCTTGAAGCCCAAGAGTGTTAAAATTCTGAAATCTTGGATTTTTTCTCTATTTTATACTTGAAACGGCATTGTTATCTCACTAAGTGAAAAGTTGTTAAGTTTGTTCTTGTTTTTCAAAAATACATTACCTTCAGTTTGAGTTTTAATTTTTTTTTGACATTGTAGTTAAACCCATTCATCCCGGCACTTTCTTTCACCTCTTCTGCTCCACGGGCATCTCCGTAATAATAATAATAATAATAATAATAATAATAATAATAATAATAATAATAATAATAATAATAATAATAACCGGGCGAGTTGGCCGTGCGGTTAGGAGCGCGCAGCTGTGAGCTCGTATCCGGGAGATGGTGGGTTCGAACCCCACTGTCTGAAGCCCTGAAGGTGGTTTTCCGTGGTTTCCCATTTTCACGCAAGGCAAATGCTGGGGATATACCTTAATTTAGGTCACGGCCGCTTCCTTCCCATTCCTAGGCCATTCCTGTTCCATCGTCGCCATAAGACCTCTCTGTGTCGGTGCGACGTAAAGCAATTAGCAAAAAAAGAAAATAATAACTAGTGGACCCACATTGCTCCACAAAACTCATTATAAACAGGTCAGACAATTCGTCTAGATATGCCTATCGTATCATATTGTTTTCCCTGCCCTTTTGAATAGTTTTAGGAACATTTAATGCCGGTACATAATAATTGATTCATTCGTAATGTAGCCTAGTTTATAAATAACACTTCGTTCCATGCAATATTTACTGTGCTTCGACCACTCGGGCGTATCTGGATCTTAACATTTTCAAACGATCTTGCCCGAGATAGTGCAACATACAATTCGCCGTGACTGGACACTGGTTCCGGTAAGTAGACCACACACTTTATCAAGCGTTTGTCCCTGCGCTTTATTAATGGTCATGCAAAAGGCTAGTCGACTTGATACCTTCTCGTTTGTGCGTAGATCGACTGTTTTCTCTCAGAAGCATGTAAGTTATTAGGAACGCTCTGCCATCTGTTGAGTATATTTAGAAGCTGGGGAAGGTTAGAGAATCAAAGAGTATCTAGCAGAGAATAGTATTCTTCCGTGATCAGAGGAAGTGTATACTTTATGGCTTGACAGGTAGTAACCTGCGGCTGCATGCAATCATATTAATAAGGACGAAAATAACATATTATCAGAATTTTAATTAAAGTTTTAATTGCTAAGAAACCCACTAAGTACAGAATGTATTACGGGCTAGGTTAAGCCTTCTCCTGCAATTAGCGAAGTGGTCATTTAGTGATTTGATTTGAGGATTTCTAGAAGTTGACTTGACTTGATGACTCACTGGAAGGTAATTTCGGAGAGAATTAAAAAAATGAAGTAAATCGGCCTAGTACAACGGCCGGACGGACTGGACAAAGCTTTTTAGTATTTTTATATATAAATAATAATAATAATAATAATAATAATAATAATAATAATAATAATAATAATAATAATAATTAGTAGATATGTTCGGATAAACGTCTTTTCACCGATCATTCAGTCTGCTGAAAATAATCTGCAAGTGGTTTACACTAACGAGGTGTGTAATAATAATAATAATAATAATAATAATAATAATAATAATGATTTTACGTCCCACTAACTACTGTACTTTTTAATGTCTTTCAGAAACGCCGAGATGCCGGAATTTTTCCCACATGAGTTCTTTAATGTACGTGTAAATCTACCGACACAAGGCTGTTGTGTGTGAGTACCTTCAAATATCACCGGACCAAGTCAGGATTTAACCCGTCAAGTTGGGCTCAGAAGGTCAGCACTCTACCGACTGAGCTACTCAGCACGGTGAGTGGAAAGTGTACTGGAACAGGCAAGTACAGGCTGACAGAACAACTAATAACAACGAATGATATTGTACTGAAAACCAATAAGACACATACCTGAATGATACTATAAACCCAGTTCCTGAGAACATCCAGAAGAAGATCAGGAAAAGGGGAGCAACTGACTCAGGCAAATGATATAAGAGAGATCTGACATTAAGGTAGAGTTGTTGTTGTTGTTGTTCCGATAGAAATGCGATCATTAGGACAAATTCCTCACCAGCTGTAATATATACTTCACCTGCTAAATCTCAAGACCATATACATCGAGCTGCAGAAGTTATTTTATCTTAGAAACCTGCATCATTATAAGCAAACTGATGAATGGGGATTTGAAGGATCCACAACTGAAGAACATTAAGAGTTTATCACTAAGAAAAAAGAAACGTGGCGCAACAGCCAAGAAGAGCCTTGGCCTACCAAGCGACCGCTGCTCAGCCAAAGGCCTGCAGATTACGAGGTGTCAGGTGGTCAGCACGACGAATCCTCTCGGCTGTTATTCTTGGCTTTCTAGACCGGGGCCGCTATCTCACCGTCAGATAGCTCCTCAATTGTTATAACGTAGGCTGAGTGGACCTCGAACCAGCTCTGAGATCCAGATATTAAAAAAAAAACCTGACCTGGAATTGAGCCCAGAGCCTCCAGGTAAGAGGCAGACACGCTAACCCTACACCACGGGGCCGCCAGAGTATATCACTAAGCTTGGAAAGAATGCAAGTGAACACCGAGGAAAACCGAAGAAACTTGGCTAATAATAATAATAATAATAATAATAATAAGAAGAAGAAGAATTTCGTGTGGCTATTTCTAGCCGAGTGCAGCCCTTGTTAGGCAGACCCTCCGATGAGGGTGGGCGGCAACTCCCATGTGTAGGTAACTGCGTTTTATTGTAGTGGAGGATAGTGTTATGTGCGGTGTGTGAGTTACAGGGATGTTGGGGACAGCAAAAACACCCAACCCCCGGGCCATTGGTATTACCCAACCGACCCGGCCAGGAATCGAACCCGCGATCCTCTGAACCGAAGGCCAGTACGCTGAATAATAATAATAATAATAATAATAATAATAATAATAATAATAATAATAATAATAATAATAATAATAATAATAATAATAATAATAATAATAATAATAATCGCTGTTTGGCCTCAGCTACCGCGTTGCAAGCCTTCCAAGTGGTGCCATGTAGGCGGCCTACCCACCAATTTCGATATCCCAATAGCGCTGCTGTCTACCAGGGAAAGTGGAATTCTGTTCGACGGTTTCTTATAGCTCAGGTAACAATGAGTGCGCCACCGGAGATCTTTAACATGCCATCAACAATGACAAGCAGTGCCAAGATTTCTGACTGCCCTTCATATAACGATTACCTCAACCGGGATCGAACTGGCGTCATTGCAGTCATGAGTTGAACACTCAACAACTGATCCATCGAAACAATTAGGTTTTCCGTGGTGTCCTCGTTTTCACACCAGGGAAATGCAGAAGCTGTGCCTTAATTAAGTTCACGGCCGCTTCATTCCCAGTCGTCGCGTCGCCACCTCCTTGGTCTACCGGCACTAAAAATCCACAGCCTGCTTCCAGTCATTAGACTGGGTCAGGAATGGAATGAATGAAGCCCCATCTAGCGGCGAGGATTGTGCCAGCTGCCGAAGCCTGTCGCACTCCTCTGGGGCAATGATTGATGAATGATTTATGAAATGTTATTGGAGAGTGTTGCTGGAATGAAAGATGACAGGGAAAACCGGAGTACCCGGAGAAAAACCTGTCCCGCCTCTGCTTTGTCCAGCACAAATCTCACATGAAATGACCGCGATTTGAACCACGGAACCCAGCGGTGAGAGGTCGGCGTGCTGCCGCCTGAGCCATGGAGGCTCTGCTACCGACATTAGCCAATTAAAATAATTAAATATTCTTTCTAAAGATTTTATTTATTTATTTATTTATTTATTTATTTATTTATTTATTTATTTATTTATTTATTTATTTATTTATTTATTTATTTATTTATTTATTTATTTATTTATTTATTTATTTATCCGTTTACCGTCCAGGGATCCCACCTCTGTCGCCTCAAGGGCAGTGTCCTGGAGCGTGTAACTTTGGATCGAGGGATACAACTGGGAAGGAGGACCAGTATCTCTCCCAGGCTGCCTCATCTGCTATGCTGAATAGATACCTTATTGGAGGGGGCATTGGAATGGATAGACAAGGAAGTGGGGAGGAAGTGTCCGTGGGCTTAAGTTAGGTACCATCCCGGCATTTGCAGATGGCTGAGGTGAGAATCGAACCCACCTCTACTCGGTTGACCTCCCGAGGCTGAGTGGATCACGTTCCAGCCCCCGTACTTTTTAAAATTTCACGACAGAGCCGGGAATCGAACCCGGGCCTCCGGCGGGTGGCAGCTAATCACACTAACCACTACAGCACAGAGGCGGCTATTATTATTATTATTATTATTATTATTATTATTATTATTATTATTATTATTCCGTATCATTTCCCAGCTACTTGAGGTTGGAACTACAAGTGGACTTAGCCCTGTTTTGTGGTCGGATGTTCTTCCTGGCGCTACTCCAACGCAGACGGAGGTATTCACTATTACGTGTTTCTGTCGTGGTTAGTAGTGCGATGCGTTGTAAGTAAATGAAATGTGTATTAAGACGAACATAAACCCATCCATCGAGTTAGAGGATTCAACACCAGATGTAGCTAAAATTTCCGACCCGGTCGGGGATCAAACCCGGGGCATTCTGAACCAAAGGCCAGTGTGCTGACTACTCAGCCAAGGAGCTAACTAACTTCACTCTTAAGCTGTTACTGCTAATTTCTTGATCTCACCGACATCCGCTACGAAACGTGGAAGGCATGTCTATTGTGGAATAAACCGGAAACTATTTTACATGGATTATTGAAAAGTTTTGAATTGCTAATATTCGTGATGTATGATTTTCATTACATTTTCGTGTACTTTGATATATTTATTTCAGAGATTCTTATGTAAAAATAGAATGATTACCTTCGGTTTAAAGAAGTGAATATTCATGCATCTGTTCAGAAAGTCACGAATACACATCGGAATTTTACGTGCTAAATAGGCTGTCAAATAATTGTGTGAAAAACAGGGTCTAAAAATATATTTTGAACAGCTGCAATTTTACGTATTTTGATAGGCATCAATTAAAATACCATTTTAATTTGCTAAATTGTTAATAGCTCGTTTATATTGTCCCCCGAAATAAGGTTATAATAATAGGCCCGGGTTCGATTCCCGGCTCTGAAAGAAAATTTGAAAAGTGGTACGTGGACTGGAAGTCGACTGAGTAGAGGTGGGTTCGATCCCCACCTTAGCCATCCCGGAAGTGGGTATCCGAGGTTTCCCACTTCTTCTCCAGGCAAATGCCGCGATGGTACCTAACTTAAGGCCACGGTCGCTTGCTGCCCTCTTCCTTGTCTATCCCTTCCAATCTTCCCATTCCCCCACCAGGCCCCTGTTCAGCATAGCAGGTGAAACCGCCTGGGCGAGGTACTGGTCCTCCTCCCTGGTTGTATCCCCGACCAAAATGACTAGCGCTCCGCGACACTGCCCTTGAGGCGGAAAAGGTGGGATCCCCCGCCGAGCCCGCGGGAAAAGCCAATCCTAGGCGTCAAACAAATGAAGAAATGAAAATAAATATATTTATAGATCGACTTAGTTCCTATGGTGTGTAGAAAGAGACCTGATCGCAACATATTTGAATCGTCAATTTCTTAGTTAATTATTTAATACAGGAAATCCAAATATTTATAATTTCGTCTGTAGTCCAACTTATTCGCACCTTGAGCATCTTTTAATAATTCAGGGATGTTGGGTATTTATTTCTTATACTGTACGTTATGAACCCGCCTGTCCGGCCCCTCGGTGTAGGGGCCAATGCGTCCGCCTGTCATCCGGCGGCCCCGGGTTCGATTCTCGGCCGGGTCAGGGGTTTTTAATTGTAAATGATTAATATCCCTGACCTGGGGACTGGATGTCTGTGTCGTCACATTCAACACTCTACACTTCCGCAATTCCACTTACACGCAGGTTCATATCATATGGTGCACGTAGTGGCAAAAGATCTACAGAGGTCGACGCCCCGAACAAATATCATTAAAGAAAAATTAACCCGCCTGGTGGCCATGATCGTTCAAGTCTATATGGTCTGCCACAGTGGTTAGCCGGTTCGAGTCCCGTTGGCGAAAAGAATATCATCATCACAATGTAGGCCGGCAGGGTGGGGGAGGGGGTGGTACACAATTTAAAATAATTAGATTGTGTGCAAAAAAGCTGGATTCAATTACAAACCTCTCCGCAGTTCTCATATGGAGTGGAGGCATATGACGCTGTTGATGGTGATTCGTGCGTCGAATGGGGTCAGGAGTAGGCTACACGCCGGCACCGGTGTTCACCCTCTTCCTTCCTACTATCATATATCACGTCGTTTATTTCATCTGATTAACTCTTTTGATGAGGTTGTCGTTAGAAAGGGCATCCGATCGTAAAAACTTGCTACGAAGATTCATCTCACTTCATTCCCGACTCCCTAGAGAAACGGACAACAGTTGGACCATACATTATAAGTAATAAATTTATCCGAAAACCTTCAAAAGTAGTTAGTGGGACGTAGAAATAATAACAGTAATGAATTTTAGACATTTTACCACAGTTATGTCACGCACGCCACAATAGGATTTTATTGCACACTTCACGAAGGTTTTTTAAAGCTGTGGGGGTTTTGAGATACGAGGGTCGAGTCATAAGCCATGCCAACTTTTTTTTTTCTTCTCGCGAACAGGAAACAACGCGGAAAATCTAAGATAAGCATTTGGAAATATAGGGCATGTACTTAAGCATAGTGCCTGAAGACAAATCTGACTTCAGGAGATTCTCGTAGAAAAGTGACAGAACACAGGCCATTGGTAAACATTGTTTTATTATGGTATAGACAGCAAATATACAAGACTGCGTACAAAGGTCAGATCTCCACTGGTTACAGACCCAAGGTTTCCACTGTTAGTTACCAGCGGTGAGGCAGGCGCTGAATACCATTCGCTACATGTGTATCGCTAACGTGTGACGCCTCTCTCCGAAATGCTGTTACGATGTCCTCTTTGTTAGCAAACCGTTGTCCACGTAATGGCTTCTTGACTTTGGGGACTAGATCATAGATCATAGGCGTGCATTTCTGCTGCGGAGAACTGCTATTTTAATATACGATCGTTGCTCCTGCTTGCTGACTTCCATTTTGTGACGCTCTCAATCACACAGGGAACTTCAGGGCATGCTTAGACCCACACTGTTGTTTACATACACCATCTAGTGGTATCATACGCAAGTACATACCGTACGTTTCCAAATGTATATCTTAGAATTTCCGTGTTGTCTCCTGTTCGCGAGGAAAAAGAATAGTTGCCATGACTTATAACTCGACCTACGTATTTGATTTGAATCTCAGGCCTAACGTGATCTTTTCTATGACGACTTTTTTTATTAATCTTTACACTAATTCCATCTGAAGTAGTACTACATTTCACATGCCGGGGCGCTATACAAGCCGCAAATAATTACACTACCGAGCTCGATAGCTGCAGTCGCTTAAGTGCGGCCAGTATCCAGTAATCGGGAGATAGTGGGTTGTGGGTTCGAGTCCCACTGTCGGCAGCCTTGAAGATGGTTTTCCGAGGTTTCCCATTTTCACACCAGGCAAATGCCGGGGCTGTACCATAATTAAGGCCACGGCCGCTTCCTTCCAACTCCTAGGCCTTTCCTATCCCATCGTCGCCATAAGACCTATCTGTGTCAGTACGACGTAAAGCAAATAGCAAAAAAAATGCACGTATTCTTCTTTCTTCTTTTGCTACCGCTTTTTTCCCCACACCTGTGAGGTCGCGGTTGCGAACTGCGTCCCACACGTGGATTTGGCCCTGTTTTACGGCCGGATGCTCTTACTGACGCCAAAGCTATATGGAGGGATGTAATAACTATTGCGTGTTTCTGTGGTAGTTGGTAGTGTGGTATGTTCTCTGAATATGATGAGGGGAGTGTTGGGACAGACAAATACAACCACTCCCCGAGCCAGAAGAATTCGGGAATCGAACCCGGGACCCTCTGAACCGAAGGCCAGTACGCTGACCATTCATCCAACGAGTCGGACCAAATAATTACACTTATGTTATTACTGATATCAGTAAAGCACAAGCTATCTTTCAGTTTTAAGTTGACGAGTACTGCAGACTGACATCGCTCCAGACCTTACAGGGACTCGATGACAAGACAGTTAATATCTGAATTTCCCTGTACTGACGGCAATTCCATGCGAAATAACAAAAATGATATCATTCAATAAAACCGGAAGTGTTGCTGTTGGAGGTCATTTCAGATAATATATTGTACTGTATGTCCACATTCACGTGGCTCATATTCAGCGTTGTGGAACGTATCCTGGACACAGTTCCATGTGCTCTGCAAAATCACATAGTACGTCATCTTTACTCTTATAGAATAAACCAGCGAGGATAGTGCCTTGTTGAATATAATCAGCGTAATGAAAGAGATGTATCAATTAACTCACAAACCAAGGAATAAAGATTAGAGGTTTTAAAACAGATACGATATCCTAAATTGGAGTTAATATCGTACTAGAAATGTAAGTAGTGTATATCAACACTACTGAACCAGAAAGCAGCTTCAAGTAACGCGTTCCGGGAATTAACTTCCCGGGCTGAATGATAGATCTGTTCGATTAACAATCTTCTTCTTCCTGACCTTTTTCCCATTCTTTAGGGTCGGTACTTGATATGAAATTGACCCAGCCTTACAGCGCCATGCCCTTCCTGACGCCAACCCCTATGTGGAGGTATACAGAGTGTTAGGGGTATACGTGCAGATATTAAGCTAGACGGCAAAGAAAAATACATCTCACAATATATGCTATGTACTTTTTACCTTGTCCTATTAGTTTGCCCATAACTGAGCCAAATATTTCAGGACCTAATGTGTTTTGAACGGCCGTAGCAGGATATGCCGGTTACGTCATTCTGTCCACGCGTAGTGGAAGTACAGTAGCAGAGTATAGGGCTTGTTGAACCTGTTTCTTATCGCAGGCCAACGCATGTTGTTGTGCACTTCCCCTAAAGCCTTGGCAAGTAGGAGAGGATGACTCACGTGCCAAGCCACTTGCTGTACTCGAGAAGCGGTCTAGGGTACTCTGTGTGAAATGTACACAGAATTCTTACAGTGACCTCGAAGATACGTACCAGCACATACATGCGAATCAAGTATTGTGTAGTTGTGTGTGATTTTTAAGACGTCAATGGCATTACTCAGTGATCCCAGCTGACAAAATGAAAGGAAATAGTTAATAAGTAAATTAAAAATGAGCGCAACATTTCTGTGCTCTTATTGCGACAGTCCACGATGAATTTCTGACAATAGACAATGCGAGTTTTCTATGCTTATTCATAAACTTTTCAGGTCAGTGAAAGGACGGTGGACACTGAAAGAAAAGGCTGTAAGTATTCAGTCATACTGTTATTAATGAGACAGATTTCAAAAACCGTAGCTGCAAATATGCGTGAACATTGCTCGAAGGAAAAATAGCTACTGTGGATTTGCTTTGCTAGTTACTTTACGTCGCACCGAGACAGATAGGTCTTATGGCGACGATGGGACAGGAAAGGGCTAGGAGTGGGAAGGAAGCGGCCGTGGCCTTAATTAAGGTACAGCCCCAGCATTTGCCTGGTGTGAAAATGGAAAACCACGGAAAACCATCTTCAGGGCCGCCGACAGTGGTGTTCGAACCTGCTATCTACCGAATACTGGATACTGGCCGCACTTAAGCGACTGCAGCTATCGAGCTCGGTCTACTGTGGAATTGCCGCCGGGCATTTCTAATAGAAGGCTTATTCTTCTTTTTCCTAATCTGTTTACCCTCCAGGGTTGGTTTCCGGACTCACCACTACCGCCTCAAGGGCAGTGTCCTGGAGCGTGAGACATTTTCCTAATCTGTTTACCCTCCAGGGTTGGTTTCCGGACTCACCTCTACCGCCTCAAGGGCAGTGTCCTGGAGCGTGAGACATTGGGTCGGGGGATACAACTGGGGAGAATGACCAGTACCCCGTCCAGGCGGCCTCACCTTCTATGCTGATCAGGGGCCTTGCGGGGGAATGGGGAGATTGGAAGGGATAGACAAGGAAGAGGGAAGGAAGCGGCCGTGGCCTTAAGTTAGGTACCATCCCGGCATTTGCCTGGAGAAGTGGAAAACTACGGGAAACCACTTTCAGGATGGCTGAGGTGGGAATCGAACCACCTCTACTCATTTGACCTCCCGAGGCTTAATGGACCCCGTTCCAGCCCTCGTACCACTTTTCAAATTTCGTGGCGGAGCTGGGAATGGAACACGGGCCTCTGGGGGGTGGCAACTAATCATACTAACCACTATACCACAGAGGTGGACAGAAGGCTAATTACTGGACAGTAAGTGCCGATAGGTAATGTAACGGACCCGTTTAATTAAAACTTCCGTAATAATAATGTTACTACTACTACTACTACTACTACTACTAATATCTTAACGTTTCACTAACTAATTTTCACGGTTTTCGGAGACGCTGAAGTGCCAGAATTTTGTACCGCAGTACTTTTTTAAATGCAAGTAAATCCACAGACACGAGACAGGCGTATTTCAGCACCTTCAAATACCACCGAACTGAGCCGCCATCGAACCTGCCAAGGTGGGATCAGAAGACCAGCGCTCTATCGTCCGAGCTACTCAGACCGCCATTGGAGCTTAGAGTAAGTTGATCGTGCGGTTAGGGGCGCGCAGCTGTGAGCTTGTATTCTAGTGATAGTGGGTTCGAACTCCACTGTCGGCAGCCAGGAAGATGGTTTTTCGTAGTTTCCCATTTTCACATCAGGGAAATGCTGGGACTGTACCTTTAGTAGACTTCGAACGCTTCCTTCCCACTTGTATCCCTTTTCTCTCCCATCGTTGCCGTAAGACCTATTTGTGTCGGTGCGACGTAAAACAATCTGTAAGTACATGTTTCGGTAATTTCGGAGACATGTCTGCAATTATAATATTAATAATAATTCGGACCTGTTAAAAGTTCACTATTTTCTTTAGGGTTTTCTGACAGATTACGAGCTACGATGTTTGAGTGGGGCGATTAACTTTTATTTTCATAATAGTTAGTAATAATAGACTAACACAGTTTTTATAATAATATTGTTACTGGCTTTTCGACGGATGCAAGCTGACAGCTGCGCGCTCCTAATCGCACGGCCAACTCGCCCAGTAATAATAATAATAATAATAATAATAATAATAATAATAATAATAATAATAATAATAATAATAATAATAATAATAATAATAATAATAATAATAATAATAATAATAATAATAATAATAATAATAATAATACATCTTTACGTGCCAATGGAGACGCGCGGTGTCGGAATTTTGCCCACAGGTATTCTTTAACGTGCCTGTAATCTACCGATCAGAAGCGGTCGTATTTGAGCACCTTGAAATACCAGCGGACTGAGCCAGGATCGAGCCTGCTAAGTTCATGAAACCAGTGCTTGAACAGTCTGAGCCACTCAGCCTGGCAACGTTTATTTTGATACGTTTAATAGGCACTGCAAAATCAGCAGTAAGCTAGAAGGCTTTCATTTACATTTAAACATGTTCTCTTCGGTTGGAAGCACGAAAGGAAGGTACGTCTAATTCATTTATGTTCAAAACATGTCCCTTACTTGTATGAAGTAAAACGTTCGATGTGTTTTGACATTTCAGTTCCGATACTACTCACTTGGAAATCATATCCCATGCATTCTTTCGTTGACGTAATAAACTTTATTTACATAGACGTCAACGCGGGATGTTTCTGCATACGGCGAGTTGCACTCCCAAAAGACCATGATATTGAAATCGCACTGTGGGAAAATATTCCACGTAAGCAGTTCGACAAAAGCACTAAACGTGTCTCGTGCCGATTCCGTTGTCTGCTGTACCTAGGGAAGGGGATGTGGCTGGACGGGTTCCCCGCCCCTACATGAAACCGGTCTGTCTGACCTTGACCTGAATAACAGCTGTCAGAGATGCGAATTTATTATCGTCCGTACTAGTACGCGAGTTACTTCGTAGTAGTAGAATCAGTAGTATTACTTGAATAATGCCAGTGTATGAATACCACGAATACCATGATCTGCTGCTAGTGTATCGTGTGGCAGAACAGAACACGGGTCGCCCTTCATGAATCTATCGGGAAAGGCTTCGAGCAATTTATATTTTGTTTTTTATTCACCACGAGTTAAAACAGAGGACACTTTGATTTTAAGGGCCGATGACATTAAGACAGCAATCATCATCATCATCATCGTCGTCGTCGTCATCATCATCATCATCACGTATAAATATTCAATAAAATAATTGTTTTATATTCATCATTACTGAAATAGGAAGTATAAGTTAACATTTAACTTAAGAAGGTTGCCTAGAGTGTTTTGTTAATTTACAAAAGAAAAATTAAAATTTCTTTTAGTGTAAGGCAATCTGTATGTTTTTGTTTTCTAAACTGTTGTACTGTAATGTTTAACATAGGTACATTTTGTTGTTCACAGGCGTTTTCGTGTACGTTCGTAAATCCGTACTTTTCTATTCGAGATAGTCTTGTTACCGTCCACCTGGAATTACGGAGCCCGTACTGTATGGTAGTTATTTTTCTACAACAGAGTGTTACTCATGCGACTGTAGTTCCTACGACCACGCCACTCTTATGTCTGTGTCACTAATGTGCGCTTTGTTCGGCTCTGTACTGCTTGACCATGTGGCTCTCGTTACCTTCTTCTGCCACTTCTTCTACTGCAGCCTTATGTCTTATTCTACCGACATCATCTTAACACGCAGTAGCGTAATCTGTTGCGATTTACCGAGCTCGATAGCTGCAATCGCTTAAGTCCGGCTCCATGGCTAAATGGTTAGCGTGCTGGCCTTTGGTCACAGGGGTCCCGGGTTCGATTCCCGGCAGGGTCGGGAATTTAACCTTAATTGGTTAATTTTGCTGGCACGGGAACTGGGTGTATATGCCATCTTCATCATCAATTCATTCTCATCACGACGCGCAGGTCGTGGATACAGGTGCTTATGTACCACAACATCACCGGCTTTCAGGCCGGCTCCTTGGCTAAATGGTTAGCGTGCTGGTCCTTGATCACAGGGGTCCCGGGTTCGATACGCAGCGGGGTCGCGAATTCTAACCATCATAGGTTAATTTTGCCGGCACGGGGGCTGGTTGTATGTGTTGTCTCATCATCAATTCATTCTCATTACGACACGCAGGTCGCCTACGAGTGTCAAATCGAAAGACCTGCTTCTGGCGAGCCGAACTTGTCCTCGGACACTCCCGGCACTAAAAGCCATACGACATTTCATTTCAGCGTGGCCAGTGTCCATTATTCGTGAGATAGTGGGCTCGAACACCTCTCTCGGCAGCCCAGAAGACGGTTTTCCGTGGTTTCACATTTTTACACCAGGAAAATGCTGGGGCTATACCTTAATTAAGGCCACGGCCGCTTCTTTCCCTGTCCTAGCCTTTCCAGTCCCATCGTCGCCATAAGGCCTATCTGTGTAGGTGCGACGTAAAGCCAATAGCTGCTGCGATTTGTTATTAGCACCATCATAGTAAAATGTAATATAGTTGTGGCGGAATCTTCTTAGATACCTTCGATATCTGTGGATTGTGTATACTTTGATAACTCATCTGTACTCATGAAAGCGACCGTCGGCCTGGCGTTCAGGTTAATAGCTACATCTCTCTAACGCGTAACCTTGATTATGTTTCTTAGATTTGTTGATGTGTATGTTTGATGTTTATACCCAGTACGAGATTACAGCTGACTCATCCCCACGAGCTTGACCTGGTTCTCGTCTTAAGCATAGTAATCTGTAGGTAACTACTGCGTCCGATGCTAACTCACGTGACATACATTTCATCTTGTTTCCTCTTAAACCACGCGTATTTTACTATTTTCTTCCACGTATTTCAGCTTTTAATTACGGTACCTGATAATAATAATAATAATAATAATAATAATAATAATAATAATTGCTTTACGTCCCACTAACTACACCGAGCTCGATAGCTGCAGTCGCTTAAGTGTTGCCAGTATCCAGTAATCGGGAGATAGTGGGTTCGAGCCCCACTGTCGGCAGCCCTGAAGATGGTTTTCCGTGGTTTCCCATTTTCATACCAGGCAAATGCTGGGGCTGTACTTTAATTAAGGCCAAGGCCGCTTCCTTCCAACTCCTAGGCCTTTCCCATCCCATCGTCGCCATAAGACCTATCTGTGTCGGTGCGACGTAAAGCCCCTAGCAAAAAGACCTATCTGTGTCGGTGCGACGTAAAGCAAAATAGCAAAAAACTACTTGTACGGTTTTCTGAGACGCTGAGGTGCCCGAATTTAGTCCCGCACGAGTTCTTTTTATGTACCAGAAAATCTGCCGACACGAGGCTGACGTGTATTTGAGCACCTTCAAATACCACCGGACTGGGCCAGAAGTTGGAGTCAAAAGGCCTGCACCTCAACCGTTTGAGCCACTCAGCCCGGAAGGAGGTACGAAATATAGGTACGTTTAATTTATTTAGTTGTATAACATGTATTCATTTGAAACTAAACGTTCGATGTGTTTCGATAATTCAATTCCGATGCTACTTATTTGGGCATCCCATGACTGTTTTCGTTGGCGTAAGGAACTGCCACCTTTCTTCTACCTTTACGCAATGCACAACGGGGATCGTACCGTATTTCACGTCCTGGCGCGCTTATCCCAACCAATAATTATATCAGTCGTACTGGTCCCGCACCGATACAGGTTTTCAGGTCATTTCCATACTCACTAGACCACGGGGCTGATGACCACAGATATCCCAACCCCCTAAATGACAAAACAGCAAATGAACCAGTATTAACGCTGAGAATTCGGTACATCTTCAGGGTCCGAAACCGAGGGTTGTCTGAAGCCCCTAAGACGGAAACTAAATACTGACAACAACGAACCCAGTCTGGCGAGAATGTAACGTAATATGGCATACACTACTGTAGTAGTCACCTTCAGCTGTTATCATAGCTCAGTGGCTCTTAAACATAAAACCAGTTTGACAAGTATGTTACGTAACATCTCGTGCAATACATTGGCAGCGTTCAGCTGTTACAGTAGCACACTTGCTTGTAAACATAAACAGAAACCAGTTTGGCACGAATGGCGCGTGACTCGCCTGTTCTCAATGCGAAGCTATTCATTCACAAGAACAAGTCATACTACCTATTCTAAAAACATCGTATCTTTTTGCTCTCGAAAATAACTTCCGAGGATTACTAAAAGTTTGATATATAGTGGTTCGTCACATCGTTCTCTATTGCTAGAAGAAATATCTGCAGGTATACACCTAACACCCTGTATATTCACTATTGTGTGATTCTGTGGTGGTTGATAGTTTGGTGTGTTGTACGTGGATGAAGAGAAATGTATTAATAAGATCGCAAATCACAGTCGCCGAGCTAGAAGAATTAACCAGACGCCGTTGAAGTCCCCGACACGGCCGCGAACTGAACCCGAGGCTCTCTGAACCAAAAGCCAGTACACTAGCCATTCATACAGTAAATGGAGTCGGACATTCTACCAGGTTCATGTATACGTTTTTTACGGTTTTTGTGGTAAATAAAACACGTAATTTTCAAGGGTTTTTTTTTTAAATTAAAAATATTAGCCATCGGCTTTTACACACTTCGCCCATCTTTCAGGTAAGTTATGAATACCATGCCAGAAAATCTGCTTGTCTTTTGCGGCAAACCATTCGTCGAGCCATTTTCCAACTTCATCGAAATTGCTGAAGTGCTGTTCTGCGAGCGCGTGCCCCCATTGATAAGAAGAGGTGATAGATGGCGCCAGGTCGGGCTAGTACGGCGGGTGCGGAAGGATGTCCCATCCAACCGATCTCAAGGTGTCTTTGACTGGTTTTGCTGTGTGAGACGGCGCATTGTCGTGTAACGAAATCACTTTGCCATGTCTTCTGGCCCATTCCGGTCGTCTTTCGAACAACGCATGATTTAAATTAATCATCTGTTAGCGATATCGTTGTACATTAACGGTTTCGCCGTACTTCAAGAGTTCATAATACACAATACCTCTCTGATCGCACCAGACACAAAGCATGGTCTTCTTGCCGATTAGAACATGTCTAACATGTTCCAATCGATGGAGCGTGTTCACCATATGTTTCTTTCTACCATCAAACAGCCTTTTTCTTTTGATTAAATAAGAAAAGCAATGCGTGCCGCAAATGTTTTTTTTTCAGGCACAAACGTCGACATGATCACTGACGTGTGTGTCAAATTCATGCACTGCTAGCACCATCTCTTAATGAAAGCGAAAAAGACGTATGCATGCACCTGGTATTCGATTAACAACATACAGCGAGTTCCCTAACATGTGGGAAGGAACCAGGGATGCACCAGGCACATGCACCCTGAGAGGCCCTGGTCTAGTCTATGCAGTAAGTTATAACGTCATCCGCATAAAAACATTGTCTGTGACTCCAATTCCTTACTCATACAATTTTTATATATAATAAAACATAAATATAGATCCAGTAATATAGCATTGTGGAGCCTCCCTCTTAATCACTACAGGATCAGATAATCAGATAACCTTCTCTACAATAACATCAATACATACTGCAGACACAAAGAAAATCACAACTAAGAGATTTCACCATAACGTGTTTTCTTCTACATACTGTTGCCTTTCTCGAAATGAACAGCACAGGTACTTTGAACTGTCCACTTAGCCCATTTGTCAATCTACTATCCGGTAAATATTTAATCTCTGGCGTCTCTTCATTTCAATATCGTGCTCGTTCTCATTTTCACATTTTTATTCCACGAGACGAACCGCGCTGAAGTACTGAATTCTCTGAATCTCTGAAGATGAATAACATAGGATGGGTAGACTACAGGAGGATCAGAAAGCACCGAACTGCAAGTAAAGTGTGGCTCAGGATGCCCTTATCCATAGTTCCCCGGCATAGCTGGGTAAACTGAGGGAGAATATCTCAAGCGATAACCTTTACAAATTTTTGTGTCTTACACTTCAAGCTCTTCAGTATAGCCTAATCGGACCGTCTGTTTCTTACACGAAAAATGCGTCATAGGACATCGGTTTCCAGGATGGTTCCCGCAACTGCTTGGAACCAACAACTCGTTCTATTGTGTATTCTCTCCGCAGTTATTCTGTCAACATCACCCGAAATAGCCTTTCCTGATATTGTAATCCATTAGGACGGTAAACAAACATTCCCTTTGTATTCTGCCATGCTCCTCCTGCAGTTACAAAACATGAACACACAATAAATGAGTACTCGACTAGTATTGCCTCTCAATTACTGTATACATCGGGCAGGTTTGTGTTCCAACAGTACACCAACGACGGCTGTCCTATCTTCTCAATATCTGTATACAGCAACACTTACCGTGTAAAATTAATTATCTAAACATCTCGATTGCAGTTGTAACGTAATCCGTTTCCCTGCTTCAAAATATTTGCTTCTTTTCTTTCGGGCAACCGAATGTCACCTCAAACAGGCATTTCCATGAATATAAAAAATAAACCAGGTGATTTGTTCGTGATATTACGCCAAATGGATATAAAAGCCAGCCCATTCGTATTTTCATTTTTTACGGCCTGGAAACGAGAAAATGCGAAATTTATACTAAAATGTGATACAAATGTGATACAAGTGTGATACAAATGCGAAACCGACGATCTTTTAAATAAATATGTATGTGTTTTCTTTTCTCTTCTGGAGACTTAGCTTAAAACATGGGATTTGTGCAGCTTTGTTCTGCCTGCAAATGTTCTTGATTGTTAAGCTCAAATACCCAGAGTTTTCCCAAGCAGCTCTACTATGTGTTTGAGGCCCTACCAATATTGTAGTCACTTAAAGATATTTCAGTAAATACAATAGAAAAACACGAATGACAGAACAAACATTCCGGTATCTTCTATGATTTCCGTTAAGTGTCACCGATTCATTAACATGACAAGTTAATCTTGTACATTTTTTCTCTATTATTCTGATTTTACATCAATGTTTATCTGTCTTTTTCTTTTATGTTATGCTTTAACTTATCTCAGTCCGGCTCCATGGCTGGCTGTACGTCTTGGCCTTCAGTCCTTGGGAGCCCTGGTTCGATTCGCGGTCGAGGGATTTTAATCTTGGCTCGAGGACTTGGATTTGTGCTGTCCTCAACATTTCAGAAACTCAAACACCATACATGACAGCATCTCAACCATACTAATATACAGTTTTCCCATACATGGTAGATGCCACCCATCCTCATCGGAGGATCTGGCTTAAAGCGACTGCACCAGGCTAGCAATATACACGTAAAATTATTCAATTTAAAATAAATGTACAAATTTATTATACTTCATGCATCTTTATTTTACTATTACTAATTACGCAAATGCAATGTTAATTTCACATTAATACAGGGTCGTCATTTTATTTGGGCCCGCTTGCAGCTGCGCCACGGACTCAGGCACTCATCGCCCGTCTGCCGACACTCCAATCCCTTCGGAGGTCCGCTTCTCCTCTTCTTTGCACTCGGCTGAATTTGCAGTCCGAGTTCATGGCTTGTCACTATTCGTTAGTGGGTGAGCGATCTGCCTGTGCCCGTAGGACTGTGTCACTCGACAATAGCCCAGCGGTGCTGTTCAGTTGTGTGCATGTAAGGGGATAAACAGCCAATATAATTTCGTCTAGGTAATTTCTCCGGCTCGGGAGCTGGGTGTTTGTGTTCGTCTTGAATGTACAAATTAAATTCATAACGTCGATTCATAATTAATAACAAGAAAAATAAAAAAATTCAGCTGGCTGCAGGTCGATAAGACCGAAGCCAGAATTATATTAAGGTTGAAAACATTTCTTAGCAAACAATCTAGGCGTCCCCATGGGCTACTATGAAAAACGTAAAATTAAGCAATTTCCTAAATTGTACCGAAATTTGAAGGGCTAAACGGGCTGGAAAGGTTGCAAATTGAGAGTCTTGGATAGCTCTATCAAATTAAAAAACAAATTTCGAAAATAACTTCCGGCCTAAATGTAGTTCCGGTAAAACAGCCTAAAATCAATCGTTTCTTTACTCGTTTACTTTTTAATTCAAAATCCTAGCCAAATTAACTTATTTACGTAATTCTTTCTGTAATGTGTTCCTTGGTTCAGTAATCTCATGCGTTTTCTTAATTGTTTGAAAAATGTCCACACCGAATGTAGTTATAAGGACTTAAAAGAAACTCTACATTGACTCACATTAGCGCTCGTAGTGGTGCTTAAGTAAAGCAATGCACTGACTCACATTAGCGCCCGTAGTGGTGCGTAAGTAAAGCAATGCACTGACTCACATTAGCGCTCGTAGTGGCGCTTAAGTAAAGCAATGCACTGACTCACATTAGCGCTCGTAGTGGTGCTTAAGTAAAGCAATGCACTGACTCACATTAGCGCTCGTAGTGGTGCTTAAGTAAAGCAATGCACTGACTCACATTAGCGCTCGTAGTGGTGCTTAAGTAAAGCAATGCACTGACTCACATTAGCGCTCGTAGTGGTGCTTAAGTAAAGCAATGCTCTGACTCACATTAGCGCTCGTAGTGGTGCTTAAGTAAAGCAATCCACTGACTCACATTAGCGCTCGTAGTGGTGCTTAAGTAAAGCAATGCTCTGACTCACATTAGCGCTCGTAGTGGTGCTTAAGTAAAGCAATGCACTGACTCACATTAGCGCCCGTAGTGGTGCTTAAGTAAAGCAATGCACTGACTCACATTAGCGCTCGTAGTGGTGTTTAAGTAAAGCAATGCACTGACTCACATTAGCGCTCGTAGTGGTGCTTAAGTAAAGCAATGCACTGACTCACATTAGCGCTCGTAGTGGTGCTTTAGTAAAGCAATGCACTGACTCACATTAGCGCTCGTAGTGGTGCTTAAGTAAAGCAATGCACTGACTCACATTAGCGCCCACAGTGGCAGAAAAAGGCAAACTGCTAATCTAATCGACAGGATAACTGTGATTAAGAAAAAGGGTTGTAATTTTTAGGTATAAATAAAGAATATATTCTCATACTTTATTATATTTGCCTATCATTCGTAGCTCATATCCCTCGGATGTTTTTAACATTGAGTTGCTTGCCTGAAGAGCAGTTTTTAAACAGTCAATATCTCGAAAAAGGGGAAAAAATGTTGCAACGAATAATGAAGATTTATCAAAACGCCGAATAAGCCTTGTCCGTTCATCCGCTTTATGTTGCGTGCGGCCCACTGAAGGGAATGGTGTGTCGCCAGGCTAACGATGCATGTCCAAAGCTACGTGCAGCTGAAAGCGAGTCCGAATAAAATTAAGGACCTGCATTACCAAAAGACATAACTTATTTATCAGAATGAACACAATTTTATTCAAAAGGCTATAAAATACTAAGTTACACATGTATAAACACTGCAAAATTACACATTTTAAAGTCAAAACGCTTGAACTCACCACCCACACCCCTAACACGCACAGCCTATTACGGACCCAAGCCTGCAAAGACGACTGCTTCCAAGCTAATGATCTGAAGATATTGGAGTGTAACGTGATCATCGTAACGACATTCTCAGTCTATCGGTCGGTTATTGTTACCAGTTCCACTGCCTCTCCACACCTCCTCATCAGCTGATTTCACGAAACTCAGTTAACCCTTTTCCGACTCTCAGTCCAGAGTTATAAACCGTGCACTGGCCGGGAATACAACTCGGAGTCTCCAGGCAAGAAGCAGCCACAACATCCTCTATTAAACGCTTCAACCTTTATTGGCACTCTTCTTCATCTCCAGCTCGCTTGTGCCTTTGCGCTTTCTTTCCCACCCTAATTCCGCTTATTTATGTTTGTCATTTCTTAAATTTGACTTTTAGTCTTATCCGATCATACAGCCAGCTTTAGTTTGCACAGCCGGGCTGAGTGGCTCAGACGGTTGAGGCGCTGGCCTTCTGACTAGGGTTGCCATACGTCCTGAAAAAACGGGCTTGTCCTGAATTTGAGTATGTGTCCTGACGTCCTGACTGATTTTTTAAAAATCCCTAAATGTCCTGAATTTTAAAACTCAGAGCAAATCATTTAAAATTTTGCTCAAATGCTTTTGAAATGGAATATCCCATCTAGGCAAATGACATTGAATATTACTCTTTTTTTCTTTTTTTTTTTTTTTTTGCTATTTGTTTTACGTCGCACCTACCCAGATAGGTCTTATGGCGACGATGGGATAGGAAAGGGCTGGGAGTGGGAAGGAAGCGGCCGTGGTCTTAATTGAGGTACAGCCTCACCATTTGCTTGGTGTGAAAATGGGAAACCACGGAAAACCATTTTCAGGGCTGCCGACAGTGGAGTTCGAACCCACTATCTCCCGGATGCAAGCTTGAACCGAAGTCCACTATGCTGATCATTCAGCCATGTTCCAGGTGGATCGCGGATTTTACTAGATGTATCAATAGCTACTGCAATCAAATTCCCCTCCATATGCTCAGTAAGCGCTATTCCTTTATTGTTAACATTTTCTGTAACCATCACAAAATGTTCATCTGCACTTATAAATGTATTTCAAAATTCCCCCATAGTTTATTTCGCTCCAAACTTTTTATTTGTTTCACTGTTAACGCACTACTCCCTACCCAGAAGATATGTTTCTAGGTCTACACGCTATCGCTCTCCCGAGGGAAGCCTCTTCACCACATTTACACACTGTCCTAACACCGACAGTAATCTGTAAGTGTGTGTTTGTGTAATTTTGTATCAACACGCTTGCTAGAAGAGAGATTACCTTTATCGTAGCCTTTTTTTTTTTTTTTTACATATATGAAAACATAGCGTTTTGCTACAGAAACTATATAGTAACAGGAGAGCGTTCGGTATCATTCTGCTTCACAACTGTTCACAGGAGATTTAAGCATGTTAAGTCCTTAAAAAATGATGCTCTTTACTTTGTACTTCATTGTTTATAGTAGCTTTTAAAGTAAAGTAATTCTTTATTTTCCTGGTATATTACAAAGCATGCTTTTTCGCGCATTTTATTATGCAAACGGCGTGTTGAACACATTTAATTATGTATTTCCTTATATGAAAGAATATATAAATGTATTGTACGGAATACCATGGTTAAGAACATGTAATGTACACCTCTCCAGGCTTCGCTTTCTGATTACGTCCAGGGCTAACCCTCGTAACAGCTGTTTCTCATGTATGTAGAACTGTCAGTCAGCTCGTGACCTTGTAGTGGCATTGATCGCTGCGAGAGACGGATATGAAGAAAACAACGGGTGCATTAATTCTGAGCTGACAACAACCATGATGGGCAGTATGTGGAAGAAATATGGTCATGGGCGCCCGCAAGGGGGGCAAGGGGGGGCACTTGCCCCCCTGGAATTCTAAAGATGTTGATGTTCAATTGTTTAATGTCATACCAGATTATTTCATAAACTGAAATTACTGACAGTCATCTAGCATATGTTATAACTGGAAGTTTCTGTAAACAATTTAATGTTGCTGACGTTATATTGGTTTTTATATTCAAGAAAATTGTTAATGTGCCCCCCCCCCTGGAAAAGATCCTGCGGGCGCCCATGAATATGGTTTACCTTTGGTGAATGAAGATTTTCACGCCTGATTTTGTGATGTAAAGTTGTTTCAAAATTACGTTTGCTGTATTTTAAGTGATTGACATAGTGGCTTTTGTATATTCATATAATTGATGCTTTAATTGACTCTCGTTTTGAAGTAGGTGATTATAGCCTTTTATATAAAAGAGGGTATTTTGTGTGAAAATCTGCTTATTTTTGTGACACTGCATGGTAATTTTACTGCAAAGCATTGGCAATCCTGATTGTTAGAAAAGTCGCGGTCGTAGTTGGTCGAGTTTATCTTCGGAGGTGTGGAGAAAAATTGTCCCGAATTTTCTCTGCAGTTCGCCTTTTTTTACACGACAAATCCCAAAATATATCACGTCTACAAAGTAACGTGGTTCGGGCGTTGAATCATTATAGGCAACGTTGAGAACTTGTATCACAGCCGATGACCGCTATTCACGACTTTTGGCTCTAAGAAATCCCGAGGCCAATACCCTAATGTGATATTTAATTATTAGTTGTTAACTAAGAAACACCAGTTCCCATCTGCAGATCGCCGGCTCAAATTTGCGCGGCCAGAGGATTTCATGAGTACGCCCAAACTGCTACAAACAAGTTAGTGGTGAATTGGTTGTTTTAAGGGGCAGAACAATGCGACCATCAGCGCCAACAAACGGATTGCATGTAACAAGCATATTACAGATGGGTAAAACATCACCTAGGAAAGATTGCTCCGAATTGGCTTATCGGTGAGTGCCTATGTGATTGATTCTGAGAACATCGGGAATGTGGTTGGATAAAAACTTTTTATGCTGAAAGTCTCAGATATAGTATAAAGAGAACGCAGTGTTGTCCAGTGAGCTAAAGTGGTACGTCGTTCCTGGTCGTTCATGACTACTTTCAGAGCCCTCAAGACGAGGATAACACCAATGACCCTTTTGTGGAGTCATATCGCCAATATGTCAGAACACAAATCAACTTCGTGAGTGATTACTCGTGCCAGAATCGCCATGGGAGAATGTGGCAAACTAGACACAAAACGTCTGACAGGCTGGCTGATGGTGCAAACAAGGACACAAGCATGGAAATATCAAGGGAATGAGTTGCCAGGTTGAAGGAACTGACAACGGCGTGCATAATATAAACTGAGAAATCAAAGCTTTGTTCTTAACCGACATTCCTTCGTTGGTTTTTAAGTGAACAAATGTTACATTTACTCTTCTCACGATTACTTTTCTGCTAAGAATCAAGCTATTCAGTGCTTAGATAGATCAAACCATTTCATGAAGCGTACAGCAAAAGTCAACGTTCCCTAAGTGTACCTTCAAATTTTGTTCACGTTTGCATTACCTGAACGAGCCAGTAGGCTGCAAAGTACGCGTTGTGCAGTCTAAGCTTGCATTCCGAAAACGGCGGATACGAAACCCACCGTTATAAGCAATAGTTTCCCAATCATATACCAGGAAAATTCACCAGTCTTATTATAATTAAGACGAAAGCCGCTTCCTTCCCAGTCCTAACCATGTACCATTCTACAATCACTGAAAACCTGAGGTAGTGTAACATTCAACCACTAGAAAAAAAAGTCGGGAAAAGAAGAAAAACCGTAAGCCAGCGTTAAATTTTAATATCATTCGAGCTAAAAAAAAAAAAGGATGATGAGCACTGATGAAACCAGCGGTTTGGAAAAGGAGATCATAAGTTCCCCCAAGTGGTTCCATCATGCAGTTAGAGAAATCGCGAATTACACCCCAGAGTAGGGCTGCGGGTTCGGCAGATACAGCCACGAACAAATAACTAGACTGGGTTGTAGGAATAATAAATAACGAGGGTATATTGAGTCAACTTGGAAATGATAAGGTCATGGATTTACTGCGGGATAATGAGATTACGGGAATGACCGAAACATGGCTTCCGGTAGGATGTGAATTTCAAATACCGGGCTATAATATTTGTAGTAAAACGAAGCAAAGGAGAAGTCAAAAGAGGCGCTATCCGGGAGGAATATTATTGTTTATAAATGATGAAATATTTAATAGGGTAGAGCTATGGCAATAAGGAATTGATCAAATGTTTTTGGTGAAAATAGCGAAAAAGAAGTCGGGGAGAGAGAGCATTTTCATATAATCATCCATCGGGATCCTCTTTTGAGGAAAAAGAACCTATTCGATTATCTTATTGCGCAGAAAGTCATATTAAATTAAAGAATGAAGAAGCAGGAATGATTATAATGGGAGAGTTCAATGCTAGGGTGGGTGAAAAAACCAAATACGATAGAGAAATAGGTTAGGTATTATTACAAAGAGAAATAAATATAAACAATGCAACAAGAATGGAGAAAATTATTAGAAATGTGTGCAATAGAGACATTCTGAACGATGGGTGGTTGGGGAATGAAACAGGAAACTTAACGTATATAGTCGATTCAGGAGAGAGTGCAGTAGATTTAGCGATAACATCTCGGAAGACTCTGACTTATATCAAAGGCTTACAGGCAAAGAACTAGGCAGCTTCTCATCATTTCCCAGTTGTTATTTGATTACTGAGAGATGAAGAAAATAGAAAAACAACATGTTAACCATGCACATAAACAATATAAACCATTGGTAAGATATAGATGTATCGAGGAACATAGGGATGAATATAGGGATTATTATAAGGGGAAATATTTTGAAATTTTGAAGTTAGGTATTGAGAATAATAAAATAGATGAAGCAATAATAATAGTTGAAAGATCAATAGCAATAGCTGGCAAAATATTGTTGTAAGAAAGAGCAGGGAAAAGAAACAAAACGTCTGGTATAATAATGAGCGTAAGGAAAAGAAAATTGAAGTGAGAATGGCATTGAAAGTGCACAGCGTGAGGGGTCTCACTATAACTCATTCCATGTTAACAAAACAGCATTGCTCTTATGAAAACATGGTTGCCATATCAAACGGCTCTGTTCAACACCATCACGAGAAAACTGCGCCACATAAATTTGTGAAATTCAGTATTTAAGGTCAAGAAAAAAGCGGAAGAAAGTAAGCTGCAAATTAATTTTATGAGCTAAAGGGGATGAAGGTTTATAGGGGCTATTTTTGGTTTGTACAGAATCAGAGGTAAACTACGGCACATAAAAAACCTCAGCATTGAAGTGTAAGGCAAATTGGGGTAAAATAGGCAAATAATTTGTATGGGCTCGAGGGATTATGGATACCTTTATTTGCATTTAAATTTCTCCAGGCCATAAAGTCTCGAAAACAGATGCAACAAATACTACTGTACAAAAGATCGCAGTATTAATGTTAAAGAAAGAAATCACACGCGTCGGCTTATCGCATAACTCTCACTCAACACAAGACGAGTACGCACTGATTTAAAGCCTAAAAGCACACACTTAATAAATAAATACTGTAGATGACTTCACTACAGAAGTGAGCTGCCGGCGGTTCGCAGGGGCTTGTACCAGAGCAACACAGAAGAAGGAAAATGAAGGAAGGCAACGAAGCGACGGCTGTTCCCGCCATTGTTCTTCCTCCCTTCAAATGATTTATGAAAAAGAAAATGTTATTTAGTTATTTTAATAACTCGCGGGCAAAAATGCCTCATCCTTTTTATCTATCTGTCATAATGCATTACGAAGTACAGTATAATATCCCTTGATCACGAGGAATTATGGGTGTCTCATAGGGGCGTGTTCACTCCTTGTAGGTCAATAAGAAAAATATGTTTTCTTAACGTGGAATGAGTTATACCTAAGGGTAGACTTCTGTATAAAGAGGAAGGAGAACAAAGATTTAATTATCGAAAGCGAAAAGAACTGGCAGATCAAAAAGGTACAATTATTAAGTAGGTATTGTAAAGAACATGAAACTAAAGAAAGTATGCAACAGAAGTAGCATAATCTGTAAGAATATAAAATCAGTAAAGAAGCAAGTACCGGTATATGCAGTAAGGAGTGACTAGTATATTTCAAGAGTTTGCTTGTTGATGATGAT
Organism: Anabrus simplex; assembly: GCF_040414725.1. Taxonomy (NCBI): domain Eukaryota; kingdom Metazoa; phylum Arthropoda; class Insecta; order Orthoptera; family Tettigoniidae; genus Anabrus; species Anabrus simplex. The sequence continues at coordinate 241,053,420 of NC_090269.1, forward strand.
GCTTGTTGTTTAAAGGGGCCTAACATCTAAAGTCATCGGCCCAAGAATTTGCTAGGGGATAAAGATAATGGAAAATGATTAAAACTGAGATTGGCATAGATATGTAAAGAACCCTCTGTCTGAACTAGACGATCCAATAACGACGGATGAAGTATTAGACACATTGAAATTAGGACAGATGGGTATTAGTGTAATTACTTATGAATTCTGGAAGTATCTAGGTAATAACAGACAGATGTTAGGAATAATAACTAAGATATTTAACAGAATTTTTTAGGGAAAGAAAATCCCAAGATTTGGGTAAGAAGAAATAATATGTCCGATATACACAAGGAAGGGGGAAAGATCATATCCAAATAATTATAGGTGTATTACCTTGTTAGATACACTCAGTAAAATTTATACCGGGGTTTTTGCGAAAATAATTATAAAATGTGTGGAAGATTACTCTATACTTACAGTGCACCAGTCAGGATTTAGGAAAGGAACCACAGATAATATATTTATAATTAAAACAATAATAGATAAATAAAAGAGAAAAGGTGGTAGCATAATATTGCAGCTACAGACATTCAAAAAGCTCTTGATTCGGTGAGCAGGCGGGCTGTTATTGCGAAGCTTGCTAGAACAGGGATGACAAATACGACATTTAAGGCCATCGAAGAACTATATGCAGAAGTGATATGCACTATTAACGTAAAGAAATACTTAACGGTAGGAGAGATACATTCAAATATTTCAAATATTGGACCCAAGCAGGGATGTAAATTACCATCTATATTGTTCATACATTTTATTAATGATGTAATGGATAATCAAAGGGAAGGAGGATAGGACAACCCCATGTCTGAAAAATACAGAAATTCCTGGCCTGGTTTTCGCGGAAAATATCGTTTTTCTCTCTTTAACATCAGTCGGTAGGTAAAGCAGTCTCAAGAAAACTACTGAATATTGCAGAATATGGAATTTCCCGCTTAAGAAATAGTACTGTATTATAGTAAAACACAGAAAAGCATCTTTTTCTGGAATACTGTTAGAATTACGAAGTAAATGCTTACACATTTTTTTCTTCAAACACTGACACCATTATTTAATAGGACTAACCGTTTAGCAGAGTATATAATTTGAAAGGCCCCAGTCGTACATTTTACTATGACATGGTTCACAATTTATTTACCTATATGGCCCTTTTAAGATACCGTACAGTGTAAGAGTAAGTATCCTGTATGTTAAGCAAAGGTTCCAGCTGTATGCCTGCCAAATTTGAGCATGGTCCGCCAAGTAGTTTCTACGTGAAAGAAAATGGCCAAGGATAACGCATGTGCCAAAACACAGCAAAACATTTGTTTCTCAAAAACTAATAGATATTCGAAAAAAATTCATATTTTTCTGTGAGAAAAATTTCAAATACATATGATGCGCTCTATTTCTCAATAGGACTAACCGTTTAGGCAGCGTATTCCATTTTAAGGGCCCCAAGCGTACGTTTTCCTATGACTTGCTTCACATTTTCTTTCACTACGTAGCCCACTTAAAAGATAGCGTGTTAGTAAGTAGACTATGTGTTAATGAAAGCAAAGCTGCCAAATTTGAGCTCCATCAATTAAGTAGTTTTTACATGAAAAACACCAATATACAAACGTACAAACTTTATGATTTATTATTGCTGCCATCCATTCAGTTACAGTTCTCGCTAGAACCCTTTCGATATTCCGGAACGATACATAGCCTATATTACCCGGAATTATATTATCTTTCAAGTTGTCCGGCTCCATGGCTAAATGGTTAGCGTGCTGGTCTTTGGTCACAGCGGTCCCGGGTTCGATTCCCGGCATGGTCGGGAATTTTAATCATCATTGGTTAATTTCCCTGTCATGGGGACTGGGTGTATGTGTTGTCTTCATCATTTCATCCTCATCACGACGGGTAGGTCGCCTACGGGCGTCAAATCAAAAGACCTGCACCTGGCGAGCCGAACCCGTCCTGGGATATCCCGGCACTGAAAGCCATATGGCATTTAATTTCATTTCAACTTTCAAGTTGTGAAAAAAGGCAATATCGGTCCAGTAGTTTCTGAGATTACCCGTTACTTTTTACAAGTTGCTTTACGTCGCACCGACACAGATAGATATTATGGTGACGATGGGATAGGAAAGGGCTAGGAGTGGGAAGGAATTGACCGTGTCCTTAATTAAGATACACCTCCAATATTTGCCTGGTGTGACAATGGGAAACCATTGAAAAGTATATTCAGGACTGCAACAGTGGGGTTCGAACCCACTATCTCCTGAATGCAAGCTCACAGCTGCGGCCAACTCTCTCAGTGATCACCCCTTACACACAAACTCACAGTATCTCTGTATGTATTAGTACAGCTCTCGTTTAGTTCTACCACTTACCTTCAAACCATTTAAAACTGAGCCTAATCATCGAGTCCATTATTGCTTTGTTTCGTCTATGGTGTTCATTCCTAACTTAGCCTTTATTGCCTCATTTTGTGTACCCTCCTCCCACTGTTCTAACCTGTTTGTATCAGCAACTATTCTCGCTGCCTTCACGTCTATTTCTTCCAACTCCTGAATAAGATATCCTAAGGCCACCCACCTTTCACTCCCATACAGAAAATTCGATCTGAAAATAGACCGGTGTAAAGATAGTTCTATTCAAGAACGCGCTTCTTTCTTAGAGAATACCGTTGATCAAAACTGCAAGCTCACAGCTTTAGCTTTGCTACATCTCGATTCAGTTCTATTTACTAGCACACATCCTGAATATTTGAAATGATCCCCCTGTTCCAAATTTGTACATCGTCCGTGAAATTCAATCCTCTTAGGTTTGTTCCCAACTGGCATCACTTTGGTTGTGAAAATGTTTAAAGTTCCACCATATATGAGGTTGCAGGCATAGTCCAAACTACTTACTATATTTTCTCTGAACTGAATCGCTCCCTATTATTGTATAACTTTCCTTAAATGGTCCGTGTAAACTTTAACAATTAGGATGAAAGATTACAGACTTGCTTCACTCTTGTAACAACTCTGAACCAATCATTTCTTTATTATTATTATTATTATTATTATTATTATTATTATTATTATTATTATTATTATTATTATTATTATTATTATCTTTACATTGTTATGCCCTACTCAGGAGCACGGTTGAACTTGCTGAGCTGATGTGTTGGCCTTCTTTTCCTCCCAAAATCTCTTCATCCTCTCGCTGAGCTTCTTCCTTCGTTCTTCTGTCCAAGTTATAGTAGCTCTGGTGTTGGGTTTGTCTTCAAAGTGGTGATTGTCGATTTTGGTTCTGAATTTACATCTGTCCTGCACAATGTCTTCTGAGATGTCGATTTCCTGGAGATCTGTTTCAATTTCACGAAGCCAGCTGTTCTTGGTTTTAGACGAAAGGGCCAGGTTGAAAATTCTTTTAGTTAGCCTGTTAGTGTTCATTCTGATAATGTGTCCATAAAATTTCAATCGTCTTTTCCGAAAAGTGTGAGAATTTTTTTTCAGAATGACAATATATCTCCTGGGATGATTTTTTTCTCCATATTCCATCTATACAAACTGGGCCAAAAAATTTTCGTAAAATTTTCCTTTCTTGTTTCTCAATGTGTTTGGTTAAAGATCCACCACCAATGATTAAGGTTTCTGAGGCATATAACGCTTCAGGTTTGATCACTGTTATTATTATTATTATTATTATTATTATTATTATTATTATTATTATTATTATTATTATTATTATTATTATTATTATTATCGCCTTTCTGTTCCTGATCGTCACGTGTGCACAGCGTCCGTGACCGTTATGTGCAATAAGCTGATCCTGTGACGGTCACGCGGATGATTTATGGACGAAGAGCGCCACGTACGATAGCGCAATTACCGTCGCAGTAAAGATGAAGCCGACCACTACCAGCTGATGATCAAAACAAGTGTTGATGACATAACAGTGGCAAGAGTGTTCGTAAATCACGAACGCTACAGCGAGGCTATACGTACACCGTTCTGCTGAGGGAGTTACTCCCTTCTTTACCCATTACAAAGAACTAATCTGGAAAGCTTGGGTCCGAACAAAACACATTTTACTATACCAATTTAACAAGGCATGTTGTGCCCATAACCTTAAAATTTACCCAGAAATAATATTAACAAGAACACTACTTGTACAAGTCCAAAATCCGAAAATTAAAAAAAATTAAAAATCCACAGCTTCCCTTCAGGTAAGCAACTCAATGTTGAAAATATCCTAGGGTTATGAGCTACGAATTGTAGGTAAATAAAATATAATAATGTATGAGAATATATTTTTATTTATTCCTGAAAATTACAATCCTTTTCCTAGTCATCGTTATCTGGTCGATTAGATTAGCAGATTGGCTTTTTCTACCACTACGAGAGCTAATGTGAGTCAATCCTTCGATCCACTTAAGCACCACTACAAGCGCTAATGTGAGCCAGTCCATCGTTCCACTTAAGCACCACTACAAGCACTAATGTGAGCCAGTCCATCGTCCCACTTAAGCACCACTACAAGCGCTAATGTGAGCCAGTCCTTCGTTCCACTTAAGCACCACTACAAGCACTAATGTGAGCCAGTCCTTCGTTCCACTTAAGCACCACTACAAGCGCTAATGTGAGCCAGTCCTTCGTTCCACTTAAGCACCACTACAAGCGCTAATGTGAGCCAGTCCTTCGTTCCACTTAAGCACCACTACAAGCGCTAATGTGAGCCAGTCCTTCGTTCCACTTAAGCACCACTACAAGCGCTAATGTGAGCCAGTCCTTCGTTCCACTTAAGCACCACTACAAGCGCTAATGTGAGCCAGTCCTTCGTTCCACTTAAGCACCACTACAAGCGCTAATGTGAGCCAGTCCTTCGTTCCACTTAAGCACCACTACAAGCGCTAATGTGAGTCAAACCTTCGTTCCACTTAAGCACCACTACAAGCGCTAATGTGAGTCAATTCAGAGTTCCACTTAAGCCCTTATAACTACATTCGGTGTGGGTATTTTTCAAAAAATCAAAAATGCCTTGACTCACACTAACTTATTTACATACTTCTTTCTAGTTTAATACCCTCAGGCATTTTTTTATTTTTTGAAAAATACCCACACCGAATGTACTTATATGGGCTTAGGTGGAACTCTGCACTGACTCACATTAGCGCTTGTAGTGGTGCTTAAGTGGAACGAAGGATTGACTCACATTAGCTCTCGTTGTGGTAGAAAAAAAACAAAATGCTAATATAATCGACCAGACTGGGCGAGTTGGCCGGGTGATTAGGTCGCGCAGCTGTGAGCTTGTATCCGGGAGATAGTGGGTTCGAATCCCACTGTCAGTAGCCCTGAATATGGTTTTCCGTGGTTTCCCATTTTCACAACAGGCAAATGCTGGGGCTGTACCTTATTTAAGGCCAAGGCCTCTTCCTTCCCACTCCTAGGCCTTCCCTATCCCATCGTCGCCATAATACCTATCTGCGTCGGTGCGACATAAAGCAAATAGCATAGTTTTGGTTAAAACACAGTATTGAGCCTTGGCCTCCCCAGATTTGGAACACACTTCCAGGGAAGTTAGTTCACCTTTACACTCGGATAGTTCAGTTAAGGATAGAAAATGCAGACACGAAAGCAACTTACCTTATATTGTTCCAGCCAGCCCCTACAGGCGCAGCAAATACGAATGAACTGGCTGCGGTGTATAATAAAGTGATACGGCGCACAAATACGAGAAAAAATGATAAGAAATATAGTTATCGAATGTTATAGGGGCAAAAAAAAATAAAGTTGGTAAAGTGGCACAAGATAAGGTTCGGTCGTGAAAATATGAACATAAAACACCACAATTCAGATTGCAATGAACTTGGGACTGTCCTCAGAATCGTAATAATAATATTATTGGCTTTACGTCCCACTAACTACTTTTTCGGTTTTCGGAGATGCCAAGGTGCCGGAATTTAGTCCCGCGAGAGTTCTTTTATGTGCCAGCAAATATACCGACACCAGGTTGACGTATTTGAGCACCTTCGAATACCACCGGACTGAGCCAGAATCAAACCTGCCAAGTTAGGGTCAGAAGACCAGCGCCTCAACCGCCTGAGCCACTCAGACCCCTCCGAGACGTCTGGTCACTTTGACCTTTATGAATATTAAGGAAAGGTGATAAGGACCTCATCCCTACTGATATAATGAATGTGAAAATGTGTTTGGATGTTTGGGAAATAATCCTGTCTGAACGACTTGATGCATTTGGATTAAATTTCACTCACAGTGACCTAGAATAACATATAGGCTTCTTTATCATTACAGTCTCTTACCGGTGGTCACACAGCGAAGGAATATTCAGAAAAATAATGTGCCTATGAGGCCCTTAAGTACTTTTCATCACCCTTATCGGCACAAAATGCCCATAATATTGCCATGTTATTTAAAGTGCTTTTTGTCATCCACAATCAATCTGTCCACGCATTCTCAGCATGTTGGATATCACACATCCAGCATGCATTTTATGTTGGTAACTATGCCTGCGTGGGTGAAGCCGTGGGTAGAAGCTAGTAGGAAAAAAGTACGTAGAAAAGGTGTCTACAGATAAATCCTAATATCACTTATTGTTTTTAACATAAATAAGTCTTATGGCTGGGAGTCATCTGAAAATTTATCGATACAAAATGTGTGACGCAATGCTACCTAGCAACCGTGCAGGCCGTGATGTGAAGTATTGATGGATGTCCATGACATTCATACTCTGTTTCCCCCTATCGATCCACTGAGTTCTACACTTGTCGCCATACAATTATATCTCAAAAACAATTCATCAGATGCAAATGAATCGTTAACGGGCGAGTTCGCCGTGCGGTGAGGGGCGCGCAGCTGTGAGCTTGCATCCGGGAGATAATGGGTTCGAACCTCACTGTTGGTAGCCCTGAAGATGGTTTTCCGTGATTTCCCATTTTCACACTGGGCAGTACATTAATTAAGGCCACGGCCACTTACTTCTCACGTCTAAGCCTTTCCTGTCCCATCGTCGCCATCAGACTTATTTGTGTCGAAAGAAAATTGAAAACAAATCGTTATCAGTTTGAGATTCATTTATTGAAATACATATTGCTGATCATTTTTCGGAAGGGATATTTGACACATTTTTATTTCTGCCATTTAACCATTGGACGCTTTCTCTTGTCTCATTGGTTGGAGTCCTGGTGCAGGACTTATAAGTGACCTGCGCGTCAATGATGATGGGGCTCTGTCTAAGATGAACTCTAATGTTGAAGCCAGTACACACACAGCCCTCGAGCCACAGGAATGATAACATCCCCGAACGCGGAGACCTCTGAGACCTAAGGCCAACATGCTTAACAGTTAAGTATAGAAAATCATACTCACCGGGCGAGTTGGCCGTGCGCGTAGAGGCGTGCGGCTGTGAGCTTGCATCCGGGAGATAGTAGGTTCGATTCCCACTATCGGCAGCCCTGAAAATGGTTTTCCGTGGTTTCCCATTTTGACACCAGGCAAATGCTGGGGCTGTACCTTAATTAAGGCCACGGCCGCTTCCTTCCAACTCCTAAGTCTTTCCTATCCCATCGTCGCCATAAGACCTATCTGTGTCGGTGCGACGTAAAGCCCCTAGCAAAAAAAAAAATCATACTCCATGGCCTACCAAGCGACCACCGCTCAGCCCGAAAGGCCTGCAGATTACGAGGTGTTGTGTGGTCAGCACGACGAATCCTCTCAGCCGTTCTTCTTGGCTCTCTAGACCGGGGCCGCCATCTCACCGATATATAGCTCCACAACTGTAATCACGTAGGCTAAGTGGACCACAATCCAGCCCTGAGATACAGGTAAGAATCCCTGACATGGCCGAAAATCGAACCCGGGGCCTCCGGATAAGAGGCAGGCACGCTACCCCTACACCGCGGGACCGGCTAGTTTGTACATGTAAACTTTATTAGGAGAATACTTAAGGTAGAACAAACGCCTGGTTTCTTGAGTATTCTTTTTCAGGTTCCCATGACCTAGAAATTTGCTGAAGAACTTCTACAGGTTACTAAAGGATCAAAATTGTTCATGTGAATCAAATTTGCAAAATGTCTGTTAGCCGGATACAGGACTCAGTATTTCAGGAGTATTGGTGATGACTGTACAAGAGTAATACAGTTTTTATGTCCCATTCAAGTTTCATTGTGTGTTATCAGCTCCTTGAATGTCAGGGTAATAATCGTTTTATGTTGAAATTATCAAACGTCTTTCGTCTGTTTGGAAGAGCGTAGTATTATGGCCTTGTGGTAAATATCAAGGTTTACATCAGAAATGAATAACAACGATATTATATTCGAACACATCGGCTGAGTCCAAGTCCCTTACCTTATGGTTGACTAATTGCTGAGCCATGAGTCTGGCATTGCCATGTCTCTCTCTGCATCATCTTCAAGCCTATCGAACCTGTTTTTTTCTGTTGCACTGAGTGGCTCAGACGGCAGAGCGCTCTCCTTCTGAACCGAAGTTTGTGGGTTCGACCCTGGCTCAGACCGGTTGAGTATAAACGTACTCAAATACACCAGCCTCCAGTCGGTGGATTTACTGGAAAATAAAAGAAATTCTTCGGAACAAAATTCCGGCAAAACGAATATTAATACAGTTACCATTCCCCTCTTCGTGATGAAGTCTCTTAAAACAACAATCACACACATCATCACTAAATTGCTTATTCTTCGGTAATACATGGCCGTCCTCGATGTACGCTACATTAGGATTCACTACTTAATCGGTCTTCGTCTCACCGAGCATGTAGCTGCGTGATTTGGGTCACGTAGCTTTCTGCTTGCATTTGGGAGATAGTGGGTTTGAACCCCACTGTCGGCAGCCCTGAAGATGGTTTCCGTTGTTTTCCCATTTTCACACAATGCAAATGCTGGAGCTGTAGCTTAATTAAGCCCAGGGTCGCTACCTCCCCACTCCTAGCCCTTTCCTATCCCATCGTCACCATCATCATCATCATCATCATCATTGGCAATCACTCGCGTGCGAGTATAATAGACTTCCTAGCCTTCCTATTGATGTGTCTTCAGATGGCTGATCAGTCCAATCCCTGAGTTACATACTGTACCACAATTGTGACAAACATACGAGGGTTGTAAATAAATTAGTAGCAACTCGCAGGAGATCGGGCAGGCGCAAACACGATATGGGAGCGATCAGGTGGCACTGTCCGTTTGACGGGCATCCAGTTGGGAGTGTTGTTGCTGTGTGGCGTTGAAATGAAGAGTTTCGATTTCACCGCCCTAAAGTATGTTTTCAAAAGGCGATCAGCGTTCGTGGATAAAAATCGAGTTGGCCTGTGGCAAAAATGCATCAGAATGTTATCGAGGATTACGTGAAGCCCGTGGCGGGAATGCATTACCGTATAGGCTCCGTGCGTTCGAAGGAGAAATGCACTGCCGCGCTGCAAGTGGCGAAAATTGTAAGTTATTGCGTTATACCGCGAACACACAAACATCAGCTGTCATCTCACCACGTGTTGCCATGGCAGACTTGATAATATCAGTGGGATTTCAGAGTATTTTATCTGACAGTAATCGGCCCAATTCTTCGAAGAAAGGCCGTCTACTTGCAGAAAGTGGACATGTAATTAATTTACTAGAAAAACAGTTTGCAGGAAATACCAACAGTGTAATAACTGCTGATGTGATAAGAGAGACATCGGTTCGCCAGAAACCTTACCATGTCACGATAGAGGTAACGTACCTAATCATTTATGTAAAAGTTGAAGTGATAACGGGATTAATGATCATGTACACAAAAGCAATGTTGACTTTAGAAAACTATATTGCCGGGCTGAGTGGCTCAGACGGTTGAGGCGCTGGCCTTCTGACCCCAACTTGGCAGGTTCGATCCTGGCTCAGTCCGGTGGTATTTGAAGGTGCTCAAATACGTCAGCCTCGTGTCGGTAGATTTACTGGCACGTAAAAGAACTCCTACGGGACAAAATTCCGTCACCTCAGCGTCTCCGAAAACCGTAAAAGGAGTAGTTAGTGGGACGTAAAACAAATAACAGTATTATTATTAGAAAACTATGTTAGGCTTATTTCTAATAGGATATCATGTTCTCATAGGTTAGTGCTACTAGAGAGACAATTAACTGTTCCTGTGAATGCCCTGCTGGACCGTCAGAGAAGTGCAAGCATATTTCGGCTGTTATTCATGCAGTGAACTCAGAAAATGTAACTTCGCGAACCGATCAACCATGTGAATGGTCTCGACCTCGTATCTCAAACGCGGGGAAAGAGTAATATAACAAGGGAAAGAGGTTAGAAGAACTTTTTCCCACAAAAAGGCAGAGGCTTGATGTTAATGCAGCTGAAATTTCTGATTTAAAAACCCCATGCATACTTTCCAAAGTCTTAAATGAGGAGAAAAAATCAGAATCAGTAAAAGTTGCCAATGAATTGCTAGGATATTTAATAGCAGATGTCACAGTTACTGTTCAGAATAATGCATGTAAACATGTAATAACAACATTATTAATGAAACAGGAGACTACATCTGTAATTAATGTGTGTAGTGTCAACAATTCTGCACTAGAAAATCATTTTTATAACAATCATGTTGTAATTAATAAGACTCAAGCAACTGAAATTTGTGTAAAAACCTTACATCAATCAAAGTCTGACCTCTGCTTTTCAGAAAGAAAGAAAAGGATCTCTGCAAGTAGGGCACATTCAGTTAAAAGTAGAAGGAAAGATCACATGAAACTGGTAAATATACTTTTTAATCCTAAATGTCTTTATGGTAGGGGCCTTAGGAATGTCACATTTGGAAATAAATTAGAAAAACCTGCTCTTGCCAAATACACAAATTTATATGACAGAACAGTTGTAGAATGTGGTCTTGTAATTCATCTCACCCATCCTTGGTTATGTGCTAGTCCTGATGGTATAGTAATGGTGGGTGGGAAGCCAGAAAGGGTACTAGAAATTAAATGCCCTATTTCATGCAAAGATAAACCAATTGTAGGTGATAATGATGAGATCAATGTACCCTATATTACAAGAAATTTACAAAGAAATTTGGAACTGAAACAAAATCATACATATTTCACTCAATGTCAGCTGTTGATGTACTGTTGTGGGCTTCATGTATGTGACTTTTTCATTTATACAGAGAACCATAGTTCCATTCTTTTAGAAATTCAAAGAAATGATATGTTCTTGAAGGGTTGTATTGAAAAGTTGAAACAGTTTTATTTTACACATTATTTAAAGGAACTATCATGCAAGTTTAATAATGAGCTTCAGAAATCAAGGGAGGTTGTACATTTGTCATAACATAACATAACAGTTCACTTGGAATTTTTTGAAGTATGTTATATACTTTCACTCTCTGAATGCAGCGTTCAACATGGATTCGCACACTAGCAATATTGTAAGTGTCATCTACTTCTTCAGGTGTCAAGTGACCTTCATGCATGAAGGGAGGTATTACTAAAATTGCATTGCTGTCCTCCAATACAGTTTTTATGCCAGGAAAACCTTTATCAACCATGATTTGATCTCCTGGTTCTATCAATTTCAAAATTCCACAGTCATTTGTGATAAAACTGTCACTAGCTCTACCACCATAACATTTGGAAATAAATGTCACCATACCACAAGGTGCAATTGCAATAAGGACCTTTGCAGTATATGTAGATTTATAATTAGAGTACATATACACAGGCTGGCTGATTTCAGGAGGCTGTTCTGTTTTAATTTCAGTGCAGTCTATAATAGCTCTACAATTTGGATAGTTATCTTTAAAAACATAATGCAATGTAGCATTAACAGTATCATTGCTAGGCCAGAAAACCCACTTTTTTGTTGCTTGTGCCAGTACAGGTAAAACCGATTGAAATATCCTAGAAATAGTACTACGGTGAATATTGAAAATAACAGCAAGGGCAGCAAATGGCAAGGCTAACTTCATTTTCATTAAGAATACCAATAGTCTATTTTCTTTACTAATTTTGCGTCTAGTAGTGTCTGGCAGTATGTTAAAAAATATATTAAAAATTTCTTTGTTTACACCAGTGAGGACATTTAATTGTGATTCATCAGAAACTGAACTATAACCAAAAAATCCTCTTTCTTCATATGGGGAGTCAGGCCCAGACAGTTTACTAACATGTCTAGGTTTAGCATGCAATGTGTGAATGGCTGATATACTTGCTTGTGTGCTGACACTATTTCCATCCAAAATACAACTAAATTCAAAATTACTTTCTACACCACTATTTCTATTTGTCTGAGTTTGTGCATCAGCTTTAATGGTCACTAGAACAGGCTCACTATCTTGCAGATCTGATATATGAGATGTTGAAATGACTAAATTTCTATTTACACTTCTCTCCTTCAGTCTTACAAATCTGTTGAGAGAGCCTATTCCTGTTAACTTTCTTCTGTAACATTCTGGAAAGATACTTGGTACATATGCTGGACTAGAAGGATGTTGAGATTTACACCCTCCTATGAAGTGTTTGCTGCAGATTCTAGATGATTTTGAAGGTGTCCACAAAGTACCATCTGCCCTATAAAATGAATTGTGTACATGTGGTGATAAAGTTTGAGCAATCTCTAGGCCTAAATGGAATTATTATTCTGAACACAAATTGTAAAATTTAAGTTTTATCTGTATTACACTTATTTGAATTTCTGTTGTAATGAATTCAATTTATTTTGTGACTATCTGGTTTTATAATATGACTTTGATAGGACTACTTAAAATACTGCAATGCTTCTTTATTTAATGTTTATATATAATTACACATTTGTAAAATAGTTCTGTAGGCTATTCCTATTTCTTGCCATGTAGGCCTATTTCTGTAAATATACTTATCCACTTACTTAGGAAAAGTACAAAATTTGACACTTTGCTCAGTATTAAGGTATTTATTATTATTATTATTATCCTGGCTTTCATCAAGACTATTGTGTAATATAATATCTCTATGATTATGATGTGTGTGCGTTTAAAATAAGGCGTATGGAGCTTACTTTTCAGGTATAGCATTACTATAATTATTTGGTTGTAGCTCTTAACCTAATTGTAAAATTCATTACCGTACTAAAATTATTTGGTTGTAGTTCATAACCTTTTTTGTAAAATGTATGGTTAATATAGGTTTTGTACAGTATAATTTAGAATTAATTAAAATATGTAAATCCCCAATTACTTACTTCTTGCGATTTACTGCTAAGATCCACTGTCTTTTCAAATCTATTTCGTGAGGTCGTGATGGAAAACTATAAAATTTCACACTTTGTTCTGTATTGCAGTATCTATTATTACAGCCAACAACACAGCACATAATATTTCCGGAACGTTTTGACATTTTAAAAATAGTAATGCCAAGATTACACTATAAACGAATTGAATAAATACATGTAAACACACATACTCCAACTTGTTACGATCAGCTGTTTATAAACATCAACCTCTGAGTAGTTCTCATAATATCCACCCGCGGCAGCACAGTGCTATACGCACGGAGCCTATAGGACGGTTGCATGATGGGTCAAGGCACTTCGTGCAGGTCGGAATTGGGCATTGGAAGGTCGTGGAACCCCCTCCGTACTCACCAGACATGAGTCCTTGTGACTTCGAACTGTTTCTGAAGTTGAAGGAACCCTTCCGAGGCTGCCGATTTCCTGACGTGGCGTCTGTACTCTGTGCAATAGGGCGCTCCGTCGCTGTCATCAACAGAGAACGCCTTGCCAACGCTCCCCAGCGGCATCCCAACATTTGGCAAAAGGTAGCAGACTTTGCGGGGAGACTACAGTGCAGGAATGCAATGCAATTGTACTTGTATTTACAGCCGTCGTATGATGGCCATTTTTCCTCGGGACATTCCTTTGTTTTCTCCAAGTGCACTTTTCCTTTGCAATACGACGTCTCTGTTCTTCAAAAACCGCTACTCCTTGATGGACAGTGTTTCACCAGAGCACGCAGTTCCCATTTGTCAGTATCAATGATACATTTCGCCAAAGTGGCTTTGATGCAGTCTTTATACCTCTTTCGCCTTCTATACGGCGGTGACCTTATTCAGAGTAAAGTACTAGTTCTGGGATGCGATGATTGCGCACTCGAACTATGTGTCCAACTCACCGCAGCTGATTTCGGGCTAGGATTGCCTCTACGCTCATACTTCCAGCTTCCTCCAGACCGCTAATATTCTACCAGGTAATGTTCAAGATACTTCCGAGACATAGGACCTATCTGCGTCGGTGAAACGTAAAGCAAACTGTAAAAAAAAATAATTTAAAAAATGGTCTCCATAACTGAAATGTCAGCATAACTGCCTTCGGTTAAAATGGTCCTGGATTCGGTTTTTGGCCGAGCCGGGGATTTTAGCCACGTCTGCTTAATTCCTCTGGCTCGTGGACTGGGTGCTTTTAAGGCACGTCTCTTCATACACAAGGTGTACGAAAAATGTCGTTCAATAAAATAGGCCGTGATGAAAGGGATCAGGACATTTAAAACTGAGAATAGAAATCAATCCTCAAACTCGAAATTTTTCATCCAGATTAAAATGGGGCAAGTAACGAACGTAATGTTTAGACGAGGTCTGCGGCTCGAATATCCTAAATGGAGCCGTCACGATGTCTACAACCACAGTGCTGTTGCGATAGCCACTCTTTCGATGTGGAAGAGAGCAACATAAGAAATATTCATTAGGCTACTTGCCACTAATGTGTATCATGTCTGCTCTGCTCCAGTGTTTAGGCTAATAGGACTAACCGTTCAGCAGAGTCCCAGACGTACGTCTTCCTCTGACTTGCTTCACATTTTCTTTCGCTACATGGCCCGCTTAAGAGAGAGTGTGATAGTCAAACAGAGAAAAGCAACTTTCTTTTTTCCAGTATACTGTTAGAATTACGAAGGAAAAAATCTCTACGATATAGAATTTTAAGCACACTCGCTCACCATTATTTAGTAGGACCAATCGTTTGAGGAGATTTGCCAGAGAATAAGTTTTTTGAATTTTCTTCATAACTCTAATCATTTCCGAAGATATAATATTTCTGTATTTTGGCGCATACTTTTGAGGGTCGGAGTGTGATGTCGTTACTTTGAACGAATAAATGAGCCACAGAATGGGGGAAGCTGTATAATTTAATTAGAGAACTGTTACACAATTCGTGCGTAATTCACGTGCCCACTCAGCCACTCACCTTACCTTTAATTTTCGCAGTAACCAAGTACAAACCATATACTGTATAACTGACTCCGCTTCAATTTGAGGACAGTACACTAGCGCCGCGTGTGAGTTTATCTTATTTTGAATGCCTTTGATTGGCAAGGGACATCAACAGATTTAACAAATTCATCATCATCATCATCATCATCATCATCATCATCATCATCTGTTTACCCTCCAGGTTCGGTTTTTCCCTCGGACTTGGCGACGGATCCCACCTCTACCGCCTCAAGGGCAGTGTCCTGGAGCTTCAGACTCTTGGTCGGGGGATACAACTGGGGAGTATGACCAGTACCTCGCCCAGGCGGCCTCACCTGCTATGCTGAACAGGGGCCTTGTGGAGGGATGGGAAGATTGGAAGGGATAGGCAAGGAAGAGGGAAGAAAGCGGCCGTGGCCTTAAGTTAGGTACCATCCCGGCATTCGCCTGAAGGAGAAGTGGGAAACCACGGAAAACCACTTCCAGGATGGCTGAGGTAGGAATCGAACCCACCTGTACTCATTTGACCTCCCGAGGCTGAGTGGACCCCGTTCCAGCCCTCGTACCACTTTTCAAATTTCGTGGCAGAGCCGAGAATCGAACCCGGGCCCCCGGGGGTGGCAGCTAAGCACGCTAACCACTACACCACAGAGGCGGACGATTTAACAAATTACGAAACAAAAACAGAAACACATTCAGTCTGCTATCACGGTACGGGGGTCCATTGCAAGATACTGCAGGAATATAAAATAACAGAAATCCTTTTACCTCCCGCTGAGTTACAAGACTTCCTTATTCTTAACATTTTCCAAGTTGTTATGACAAGTGCTAGCGATATGTCTTAACACAATATCTATACGCAGGCTAATTATCTCTTGTGTTCAATTAATAACACATTAATATTACGGAGTAATCATTCATAGTATTTCCTTTGAATTTGTACTTACGCAGCTACGTATAAAACGCATTTTTGCGTTAATATTGCTGTCATGTTGGCTTTTTATCCATTGGCAGATCCTTTAAGACTTTCGGAGCACCATAGAGACATTATTTCTGAGACCATAAATATGCAGGTTGAGAGTGAGAGCCTGCCATTATAACGAAAACTGCCCAACTCGATTGTGAATGGCAGCAGGCAACGGGGCCTGCCATCATAATGATAACTGCCCAACTCTATTGTGACTGGCAGTAGACAAGGAGGTCTACCATTACAATGAAAATTCCTTAACCCGGTCTTCACATGAGAAACGACGAATGGCGACTTCCCCGACGTGTTTCTCGGGTAACGCTAAGAGATATGCAATTTAATGAAATCTTGCCCACAACTGCGGATACTACTTCACCTAGAATTCTATATACAATGTAGAGTTCCGTAGCGAAGCACGGGCACGTCACCAGAGTCACCAGAAGTGATGATAACTCCATAGCAAACACTGCCCTTTGATAAGACCCAAGAAAAATTAGGCTTCGTGGTTGACCGAAAATACCGTGGCCAGTCAGGATCAAGAAGAATGTGACGGCGACAGGTCTGAGATCTGGAAATGTCCCCGACAGAAGGAAATCGCGAACAGTGACCAGATAGCGGACCCTGTACCGTTGCGGAATGCACGCTAGGAAAGCAGTAATAATAATAATAATAATAATAATAATAATAATAATAATAATAATAATAATAATAATAATAATAATAATAATAATAATAATAATAATAATGTTATTGGCTTTACGTACAACTAACTACTTTTACGGTTTTCGGAGACTCCGAGATGCCGGAATTTTTCCCGCAGGAGTTATTTCACGTGCCAGTAAATCTACCGACACGAGGCTGACGTATCTGAGCACCTTCAAATACTTCCGGACTGAGCCAGGATCGAACGTTGGGGTCAGAAGGCCAGCGCCTCAACCGTCTGAGTCACTCAGTCCGGCCGCTAGGAAAGAAGAAGGTGCAGACAGAACAGTACAGAGCTAATGCCAGAGTTGTGGCAGAGTGGACTCCACATCTTAGGATGAAGTGAGTTGCGGGTAATGCTGGGTCGTTACTCGGCACAAACCTACCATGATCTTATTTGGCGCAACAGTGACGAGTAATGAAGCAGTACTGGGACAGTTTTTGGGTGGATGAGAAAATTCCCTTCCATCGAAATGGCGTATAGCTTTTAGTGCCGGGAGTGTCCGAGGATAAGTTCGGCTCCCCAGATGCAGGTCTTTTGATTTGACACCCGTAGGCGACCTGCGCGTCGTGATGACGATGGAATGATGATGAACACGACACATACACCCAGCCCCCGTGCCAGCGAAATTAACCAATTATGGTTAAAATTCCCGACCCTGCCGGGAATCGAACCCGGGACCCCTGTGACCAAAGGCCAGCACACTAACCATTTAGCCATGGTGCCGGACTTCTTTCCATTGAAATCACGCTACAGAACTAGATAAGAAGAAGCGGAGATAAAGTCCGGTAGTAACTCTTACCTCGCAGTCGGTGAAGACGTGATGAAGTTTCATATTAACTTGAACGACTGATCAAATTTTAAAACAAGAGAAACACTCCTTAGATAGAAATAAAAGAAAGAGTGAGTCGGCCGTGCGGTTAGCGTCGCGTAGCTGTGAACTTGTATTCCGAAGATGGTGGGTTCGAATCCCACCATCGGCAGCCCTAAAGATAATTTTCCGTGCTTTCCCATTTTCACACCAGGAAAATGCCGGAGCTTTATCTTAACTAAGGCCACGACCGCTACATTAACAATCCTAGCCATTTCTCATCCTTCCGTCGCCGAAAACCTTCGACCTGTCAGTACGACGTTAAACCACCAAAGAAAAGAAAGATACGATTGTTTAAATAACTGACAAAAACTAAATGTAACAGAGAAAGAGTCAGAAGAAAGGTGGAAGTATCGGCAACTAAGTTTATTATACTAGAGATCATACTCTGCAGGGAGGGGCTAAAAGTTTCTATTATCAATAATCTTCAAAACTATGAAATATTAGTTTCCGGTACATTAGTCTATTATTATTATTATTATTATTATTATTATTATTATTATTATTATTATTATTATTTCTTCTTCTTCTTCTTCTTGTTTCGTATAGGCCAGCTAAGGACCACGACATTCAACTATTACATTTTGGAATGGGCTTTGATATTTGCCCAGTAGTTGCGCATCCTCATGCTGTGTTGCTCCTTCCTCTCCTTTGTCCAAAAGGCGCCAGTCTTCTTCGTTGGTAGTCTGTCCTGGAAATCCTTATGTTTAAGTATATTCCTGAGTGTTGTCCGATCCTTTAAGTTTCCTTCTGTTATTCTCAGTTCCTGTAGATCTTTATCCATTTCCATCAACCATGGTGACTTGGTCTTTCTTCCTATTTTGCCAGTAGCTGAGAATCCGGTTGGTCAACCTGGTCGGATGCATCCTATAGATGTGCCCATAGAATGCTAGGCGTCTCTTCCTTGCTACATTCGTTATTCTCTCACAGTACTTGTAGAGCTCACCTTCCTTGACTGGCCCCAGTATCTTCCTCATTATCTTTCTTTCCCGGATTTCAAGTTTTTCCATGAGTCCCTTCCTGTTGAGTGCTAAACATTCTGAAGCATATAAGGCTTCAGGGCGGATGACTGTCCGGTAGTGCTTCATCTTAGTATTATTATAAAGTTCTTTGAATAATCAATTTTATATTGCTTTAAACGCAGTCATCAGCCCTGAAGATGGTTTACGGTGGTTTCCCACTTTCACGCCAGGCAAATGCTAGAGCTGTACCTTAATCAAGACCAAGGTCAATTCCTTCCCACTCCTAGGTCTTTCGTTCCCATCGTTGCCATAATACTTATCTGTATCGGTGCGACATTAAGCAGATTGTAAACAAAACAAAATCCATTTAACAACGTGAAGATTTATAAAAGCTATGAGAGCCACACACTCTCTCCCTCGACAGAAATTTATCAAAATTCGCTAGGAGTGACGAGAGACTGATAACGTGGAACGTCGTATATATTTGTACGGTGATGCAATGACATTATATATACCAAACATTTCTTTTTAACTCAGAAAGTATGAAAGATATTCGAACAGGGAATGTGCCGAAAAGAGGAGGAATGATATAGTACCATAAAGGTTATTTCATCCTGCAAGTGTACCTGTTATGAAAACAATAGTTGCAAAATACACCCTCACTAGGCATATGTTACCAAAAATCAATCAATCAGTCAATAAACCGATCAATTAATCACCCACGTTCTACGCCTTAGTGACAAATTGTCTGTCAGTTGCTTTCCTAGTCTTTTCTTAAATGATTTCAGACAAATTGGAAATTTATCGAATATCTCCCTTAGTAAAGGTATTTTATGTATTTACATCGATACAGCCAACTTGCCAACTTACGCAAGCTACCTTCCTCTCTTTCGTAGGCTTACGCCTTTTTTTTTCTTTTTTCGACCTCACTCCCCTTTTCAGCGGTTCTTCCGCCAAAATGTTCCGCGGTTTAGTAGGTTCTCTGGATCTTCCTTCAACTCCGCAATATTCTTCCTAAAGATAGTCCTCTCCTCGTGTCCTTGTGCACCAAAACGAATATTTCCGCAACTTGTCGTTATTGAATTCGAACTTTATCTTCATATTATGATCGTTTCTACTTCCAAAAACGGCGTTCAAGCGTATTCGTTAACTAATGACATTCACGCCATCTCTCCGCTGACAGCTCACGACATACCACTTAGTCGAGCAGCTCGTCTCCTTACTCCCAAGTTTTTCCAGTCCAAATTTTGCTAACTGATCATTCAAAAGTAGATGGCCACCAAATCTATATAGGCTATATAAAATAAGAATTTTGTCTGTACATTGCTCAGAATTTCAAAAGAATGGTATTTCTGTATCGGTCATGTCCACAGTAACAAGGTAATGCAGTTTTTACTTTTTCGTAATAGTCTGTCTGTCTGTCTGTCTGTCTGTCTGTCTGTCTGTCTGTCTGTCTGTCTGTCTGTCTGTCTGTCTGTCTGTCTGTCTGTCTGTCTGTCTGTCTGTCTGTCTGTCTGAACACGCATCACGAGAAAACGGCTGAAGATAATTTAATAAAAATCGGTATGTAAAGTCGGGGGATGAGCCACTACAATCTAGGCTATAAATCATTTTATTCACGCTGAGTGAAATGGTTGTTTAGGGGACGGCCTAAAATGAACTTCTCAAATATTTATATTATTAGTGGTCATATAGACAAATATTGCATAACTAAAGTTATATAGAATTAAATTTCCGATCATTTATGTCTCATACATTTTTACCGTACCGGCTATGATAACACACATATTCATGAATTTAGATTTTTGTTGCTAAGTCCATATCAACGCCGAGCCCCGAGGACATGGGTAAACAGAATTTAATGAAAATCGTATATAGAGTCGGGGAATAAGAAAGTACAGTTTAAGGTATAAACAATTTCATTCACCCTGCGTGAAATTGTAGTTTAGGGGAAGGCACCTAAAATTTAATTTTTGAATACGTATGTTACTGGTCCTGTGGAAAAGTACTACATAGCAAAAGTTATAGAGAACACGATTTCCGATCATTTATGTTTTATTCAGTTTTACCCTACTGACTATGATAATAGTGGTATTTCAGAGCCGGAAGACAATTAAATGTGAAGGCCTACAATATCGAAAGCGCGTAATATTCATCAACAATAGCATTACATTGACCATCGTTTGTTGTGATGTTCCTTGTCTCTTCTGCTGACATTCAACTCCGTTAGATGGGATTACTGCTGCGTACTGAGTAAAGCAGCGTGACTGAATATTGGCGGGGGAGTTAGATGGCTTTCTTCTTTAGCATGCCATTCCTCTGGTTCATACATTTTCTGATACAGCTGATACGTAGCACACTGGTTCTTCATAGTACGGTATTCCAGTTATTCGATCCCTACTCTGACGCGCTGTTTTGCATGAGCAGTGTGCATACATCAGGCAGAGGCTGACTTAGTAGGAGTAGTATGACCTGGTCTAGAATAACAATATAGGCCTATTCCAAATTATAGCACCACAATTCACTAGATAACTCAAAATTCAATCCTGAAAAGAGCCGTTTCTTAAGAAAAGCTTCTTCCTCTTCACTTTTATTAAATCTACATTCATTTTTTCCAAATTAGCAGCGAAGATGTGGTTTCTCCTCTGGCTTGGATGAAAAATTGCCTCCACGTCAGATAGTTTTTTCCCTCGCCAGTGCAGTGAATTGAGATTTTCCAACTCATCGGGTACTCCCAGGAAACAGATAAGTAAACGGGCATAGTTCGCCCTGCGACTATCCATTATTCGAACCACCCCCCCCCCCCGCCTCCGCCGATAAAAAAACGAAGAGTATTCACGGATCACGGATGTCAGCGTCTTGGTCATTCCAGCTCTGTAACTTTAAACTGTTAGTTCGGAAGCATAGTACTGTTCGTTAAAAGTGAGAAAATGTGTGGTTTTTCATTTGATCTAGTATTTCACATGAAATCATTGCTTTTAATCGCGCCATTCCTACTGACGTCATTGTAATCACCCATGTTCATTTCGGTTGGGAAAACCACTAAGAGAGTCTTTCTGAGAATTTATAATGGCAGGCGGAGAGTGAGTTTCTGCCATTATAATTAAAACTCCCCAAACTGATTGTGACTGATGTATGCAAGCGGGTCTACCATTACAATGAAAATTCCCTAACCCAGTCTTCGTATGAGAAAAGACGTTTGGTGACTTCCCCGTCGTGTTTCTAGGGCAACTTTAAGAGCTATGTAATTTAATACAATCTTGCTTACAACGTTTACACTGCCTAACCTAGAATTCTGTATACAATGTAGAATTCCGTAACGAAGCACGGGTACATCAGCTAGTATGGATATAAAATCACATATCACCAACAGCGTAAAATTAGTGTAGCTCCACGTGAAATTGTGCGGGGAGTCGCACATGACTGTAAGGTATATAATTTACTGGATTAAACCTTTTATAGTTAAAGAGATCATAAGCGTCATATCGTTTATTTGAAAGTTTTGGATCGTTCTAAGGGATAAAATCACGAAAAAATCTGAATTCATAAAGGTTAAAAGATTGAGAGATTGAAGTTGTGAAATGTTGCATTTTATTTTTTATTTTTTTGCGTTTCGGGGAAAGTTCCTAACTTCTGTATCTCCAAACCAAGAAAGTGAATACCTCTAGAAAGAGGTTACAGGATAAAATAGCATTGAAGTCTGAACCTAAGAAGCCCAGAATGTCATCCATGGAAATGTTCCAGAAAATTTCGGGGGCGACAGAAACTCAAAGCGAAAGCCGAGTCAGAGCCTACAACAAGGGCGCAAACAATGGAAGTTAACGGCGATGGCAACGCCACCTCTAGCGGTGACGGCGTTTCGAGTACGATGGACTGCGACGATACTGAAGTACCAGAAGTCGATACACGAGATCCAAGCTTCGGAAAACATTGTGTGTCAGTTCACAGTACTTTCAGAAGTTCTTCTACGACAACGAGATATTCATTTCGACTCATAAGAAGACGTTTCACGTAGTGTCACGGATAGAATTTGTTTCTCTTCTAAAGGTTGAAGGTGAGCGCGTGTGGTAACAAAACAGCCCTAAAAGGAAGTAAGCCCTTTGACTTGCAAATGATAAGTGCTCTCAGGTAAGTTATCGCACCATACGCTTGCTTTGTAAACATATCTCACATATTTCTGAGGTCGTCGGAGCCACTCAGGTTGATTTTTGGTTTTGGCCGAGAATTTGGATAAGCCCTGTTGTCGTAGGATATTATCCACGGTATCCCCTGCCTGTTGTAAGAAGTGACTAAAACGGATAATCCCCAGAGGCTGTCAACTGGGCGCATGGCTTTGTAACTACGAGTTAGCTAGCTGAGTGACGAAATTAGGACTCCTAGCCCTTACTTGTCTACTCCAACTTTCACCTTTCCTGTTCGACCCTACTTGATGAACTCTTGTTCTCTTCCGACCGCGACAATGTTAGATATGCGAGGCCTGGGGTAACTTACATTTCACGCCTTTCTTTTGCCGATACTCTCACCCTTCAGAGGGTCCAATGATCAGTGTAGTGGCCTCCACTTCAGAGGGATCCTTGTTGGATTCCCGGCGAGGCAGAGGATTTGAACCACGTCTGGGTAATTCCCCTGCCTCAGATGCTAGGTGCTTATACAGGGTCTTTTCTTTTTAGCTCGCTCCGTGTGTCAGGGGAACATGCACGGAAAGCGATAGCGTGGCCGGGTGACTCATTTGCCGAGAGATATATTGCTTCATGACCGGCTAAGATGATCTAATGCAGTACGGTAGCAACAACCATTGCTTCACATAAATAGTTTAGTTTAACACCTGTGGTATTGGTAGCATGTTCAATGTGTTCGCTATAAAATAACGTCGTTTCTGTAGGAATATTAAAGTAATCGTGTGTATAACAAGTGATGTATACAGTAGAACAGCGTGTGTTCATTGTGTTGTGCTATGCGAAGCATTCTTCTCATACAGAGTGCCGCTTTCGATTCATTCACAAATTTCCTGGCTTCCTCCCTCCCCATAGGAGTACGGTACGTAAATTAGTAAAGAATTTCCGCACCACCGGGTCCATTCCTAACAAGAAATCACGCAGGAGCCGAACCGTTTTAACAGAGGAAAAGCTTCACGAAATAGGAGCTCTCTTTGAAAGAACTCCAACAGAATCCCTGTCGCGTCTCGGCGTACAAGCTAATGTGCCATTATCTTCTACCCACAAAGCAACGAAAATGTTAAAAGTAAAACCGTACAAACCCACCCCTGCCCAATATTTAAGAGAACCTGACAGTTTCGCTAGGGTTCGGTATTGTAACTGGTTGCTTCAGTCAGTTCACGATGGATATGTTAACCCAGAACTTTTATATTGATAAAGCATGACCACACTTAAGTGGCTATGTAAATAGTCAAAACAATCGCTACTGGTGTGCAGAAAATCCACACCATCTGCATGTCCGTCCACTTCATGATGTAAAGATAGGAGTTTGGTGCGCAATAAGTGCTCGCAGAATTATAGGGTCTATATTATTCCGTGAAACCATAAATGCTGATCGATATATAGACCCCATTCTCAGACCATTCTTCCAAGAGCTGACGGAAGAAGAAAGGAGTAATGGTTACTTCATGCAAGATAATGCGACGGCACACACTGCCAATGGACGTAATACGGGAAGTTTTCGAAGATCGTGTGGTTAATTATCCCCCTAGATCTCCCGATTTAAATTCCTGTGATCATTGCCTGTGGGGGATGCTGAAGGGAAAAGTGTATGTGAACAACCCTCACAGAAGAGAATAACTACAGGAGATGATTACACAAGTTATTTACGAGGTGTCAGACGTATTTGACAGCTGAGGGACAACATTTTGAACATTAAATCTAATGCCAGGTAGGTTTTAGACTAATATCACTAGAAATGGATTTCTATAAGTGTGAATTGCCGTGAGTAGTGGGGAGGAAAAGCGCGCATTATACCGACTAGCTACGGAGTATCATTGTGCTCTGAGTGGTGCTGCGGAGCGAGATAAAAAAAATACCCCGTTTTTTATCTTACACAAAAAATATCACACCACCTACAAGTCCACCTGGTGGTCTTGAGCGTTAAGGCGTCTGACACAGTGTTAGCCGGTTCGGGTCCCATTGGTGGAAAAAAACAACCATCAAAATGTTGGCCGGCAGGGTGGGAGAGGTTGTGGTATACAATTTGTAATTACTAGATTGCGTGCCAAAATCCTGGGTTCAATTCCAAACCTCTCCACAGTATTTATATGGAGTGAGGTTATACGATGCTGTTGATGGTAAATCGCCCGTCGGTTGGCGACGTTAAGCCTTGAGTAGTCCCCGGGTGTTATTCACCAGGAGCAGGTTATATGCCGACACCAGGAACCTCTGCCTGCTTCAATATCAACACACACATGTATATACACACAGAGAGAGACAGAGGCGAAGGTCGTCCATGCGCGTCAACTAGAAAAACTTCACCAGGCCTTTCCGGCGACCACATCACCAACTATCACAGAAACATGAACACATCCCTCCACATAGATTTGGCGATGGGAAGAGCATCCAGCCGTAAAACAGGACCAAGTTGCGTATATTACTGATCCACTGATCTGCGTTTAGGGCTGTCACCCAGGTGGTAGATTCCCTATCAAATGTTTTCCTAGCCTTTTCTTAAATTATTTCAAACTTGGAGTCCGACTCGTTGGCTGAATGGTCAGCGTACTGGCCTTCGGTTCAGAGGGTCCAGGGTTCGATTCCCGGCCGGGTCGGGAATTTTAACCTTCATTATCTAATTGCAATGGCTCGCGGGCTGGGTGTTTGTGCTGTCCCCAACATCCCTGCAACTCACACACCACACATAACACTATCCTCCACCACAATAACATGCAGTTACCTACACATGGCAGATGCCCCCTACCCTCATCAGAGGGTCTGCCTTACAAGGGCTGCACTCGGACAGAAATAGCTACACGAAATTATTATTATTAAAGAACCTGGAAATTTATCGAACGTTTCCCCTTGATAAATTATTACAATCCCTAATTCCCCTTCCTATAAACAAATATTTACCCCAGTTTTTCCTCTTGAATGTCAGCTTTATCTTCATATTGTTATCCTTCCTCATTTTAAAAATCCATTCAGGCTTATTAATCTTAATGTCATCCCACCGATTTGCCCGCTGACAGCTCGGAACATACCACTTGGCCGAGCAACTTGTCTCTTTACTGTCAAGTCTTCCCAGTTTTCAATACTATCATAACACGACTCTTTTGTCGGAAATCTCCCAGAACAAATCGTGCTGCTTTCTTTTCGATCTTTTTTTCTAGTTCTCCTGGTGAGGTTCCCATACACTGGAACCATACTCTACCGGTGACTTATTCACCCTCTCCTTTACATCCTCACTACAACTTTGCCAGTTAAAATAAACCATCTATCTATCTATCTATCTATCTATCTATCTATCTATCTATCTATCTATCTATCTATCTACCTATCTATCTATCTATCTATCTATCGATCGATCTATCTGTAACCTTTATTTTAAAACCTCGTTTACCGGGCGAGCTGGCCGTGCGGTTAGAGTCGCGCGGCTGTGAGCTTGCATCCGAGAGATAGTGCGTTCGAATCCCACTGTCGGCAGCCCTGAAGATGGTTTTCCGTGGTTTCCCATTTTCACATTAGGCAAATGCTGGGGCTGTACCGTAATTAAGGCCACGGCCGCTTCCCTCCCACTCCTAGACTTCCCCGATCCCATCGTCGCCATAAGACCTATCTGTGTCGCTGCGACGTAAAGCAGTTAGAAAAACCTCGTTAATGGAATTATCTCAATTAAGACATTTCCTTTTATTAATTAACACCTAAGTATTTACAGTGATCTTCATGAGTTACTCCCACCCCCATCAAAATAGTAATTAAAACTGAGAAGAAATTTCCTCTTGGTGTTATATTCAACCTGACATTTCATCCCATTTACCGTCATACCATTGTCACATCTCACATCATCGAGGTCTTTTTGTAGTTGCTCAGAATCCTTTAATGTTTTTACTACTCTATACTGTATATCATCTGCAAAAAGCTTTATCTGTTATTCCCCTTCTTTGCTCATGCCATATATATATATGAAATAAAACATATAGGTTCAATAATACCGCCTTGCGGGGCCCTCGTCTTAATCACTACAGGATTTGAAAAGAGAAAAGCCAGCAAGAATAATAATAAAACTATTTAGAGTGGATGCTTTCCCAGTAGTTCTTCCTCGTAAAAACATTAATCACCACCACCACCACCATGATCAGATCTCACCACAGAGCATATTAATGAAATACTCTGCAACACTCAGATCAGCACAAGTAGCCACTAGAGTATGTACACGGGAGTAATGACCGCGATGTACCCAGTCGTATAATGGAGGAACAATTTTTCACAATTGTACCAAATGTAGCTCATTTCACGCCATAAGACAGATTGTTTTATTAATAGCTAACACTCAAACACACACACATATCGCGACATCATATAACATATTCACACACAGCGAGGAGATATAAGTGTAATATCCAGAAACAGATAATTGTAAAACCATATACCTCAATCACTTATTAAATCGCAACACAACGCGAAAAGAATTATGTTATAAACAGTTCCCATAAAAATGATTATCTGTTTATTCGAAAGTAATGAAGAACAATATGTTTGTGATGTTCTTGATGATAGAAATACACCGTTACAAATATCTGTCGTAAAATAATGTATTCGAAAGTAATGTAGAACATCGTTTTTGTGATGTTCGTGATGATGTAAATATCCAATTACAATATCACTAACTCCTAAGAAATGTCACCAATTTAGATTCTAAGACGGATCTGTTTGCTTTCTATATAACACTGCAGTTAGGCCACTTCTCGTCGGATGAATTTAAAACTCACATGATGTGAAACTGAGCGAGTCATAACGTCACAGAATGTTGGAAAAACTGATAAACCGAGAAGAGAGGCATTACGGCTGTTAGTTATAATCATCGGTGGCGTACTATTGATTTCCGGTTTCAAATGTAGCGATCAGTTACGGATTAATTCTGACAGCAAGTGCTGCCCTGATAAATATAAGTACTACACTGCGAATACTTGCTATGCGACATACAGTTTTCATTACGCTTGTCATGTCACCCACGGCATCCTTTAAAACGTGTCACGTTTTAAACTCGTCAACAAGTTAGCCACGTTGGTAGTCCACCTCGACCAGCAAAAGTGTGTAGTGGGTTGTCTACGATGTAGGAGTTATGCACACTTGTGTGCGATCACGTTCTTGAACGTCATTCAAGCTGGCATTTAAACGTACTGAATCAATACAGCGGAGGTCTATTGAGAGAGGCATGCGCGGGTATATAACATAAGAGAGAATGACTTATGTGGAGAGAAGAAACAGCCTAGAGCTGTCAGCTGGTCGCTCAGTAACCTAGTGAGGGAACTATGCCCCTCGTGACGTCACCGGCCGATCGAACACTTGGTCTTATTTTGTTTGCAGCATTCACCACTTGTTGGCGTTGCGGTCTGTTAATGAAATACAATTTAGGAAGAATGACATTGTTTTTATCGTTGTTGTAGTTGTTGCTGTTGTTCTTGCAAAGAACAATGTCGATAGTCGTACCTGGCGCTTGTTTCTAAAATATGGTTTCCGCTGTGGTTGCTCCAGTCAACAACTTGCGATAAGAATGAGATAAGCTGGTAACAATATGTGGCAAGTCTCGGAGACCGTGTCATTCAATCACTTTCTTCGTAGCTAAAAGTTAATAAATAATACACAGTAGTTCAATTTCTTAAAACTGTGCGGCTGTTTCAGTTAATCTATGAGAAACAATTTAGTGGCAGTACTGTATTCTACTAACAGATCACCGAAAAATAATTGATCCAGAAGGTTTAATGAATGTTCTTAGAGACTGGAACCCTCTGACTGGTGTATGGAGCAGTGGAGGGTGGGATGTGATAACAGGATGAGCTTCACTCGAACACCATATGTTAGCTTAGCCCTCCCATCCCACGTGTTCTAGCCGACATCCTATTTCCCGCCTCAATTGAAACAAACTATTGGTTCAAGATGGCGCGATAGAGATAAATAACTATAAAACTGATAGTGCGCGGAAAGGGTTATCATATTTTGGTGGTGTTAGGTGTGGCAGTACACATATGGTTCACCTACCTTCTGGATGATGTAGCAGCGCGGGTTGTACGCTGTGCAGATGTAGGTCCCATTGGCGTCCAGACACGCTGTCAGTGGGTCCACTTTGCTGTTACGATTCTTTCTCTGTGGCATCTGGCTTGAGGGCGCCAAAGGCCAGCACTCACCATGCCGACCTGTTGAGTCCGGGCACTTGGCCAGCCGAACACTCTGATGAGGCAGGCGCCTCGCCAGCCCAGCTGCTCGTGTCCTCCCCTTCCCCCGCCAATCCGAGGACGCCGGCGCGCTGAACCCACAGAGTTGGCTGTGTGCGTGGCACCCTTCTTATCTTAACATAATCACTGTAACAAGCTCGTATTACCTTGTTTACAGACCAAAAAATTTAGTTCTTTCCCAGTCGCGGATGACCATGAACTAAGGAGAGAATTGCAATCGTTATTCATGCATGCAGTTATTTATCATACAAAATACTAAATAAATACAACATACTAATAACGTGTTTAAAACATAATTAAAATATAATTTACTTATCCCACAAATCCTTCTTGAATATTTCTTTAATTATTTATGTAGTATTTGAGTTTTTCAGCCTGTCGAACACAAGATACAAATGTATGAGAAAACTTTAGTAAAGGGATGGCGAACCTATGACACATGTGCAACTAATGACACGCGAACACGACTTCTGCGACACGTCAGACAACATGCTAACATATTTTAATGTTTTTAACATGTAATAAATAGGCCGAAAATGTAGCATCATAGCACTACGCTGTAATACAGAAGTATGTTTCAATTAAATCTATGGTTAAAATTTTTAAGAATTTTATTAGGTTGTTTCAATTAAATCTATGGTTAAAATTTTTAAGAATTTTATTAGGTTAAAGCAAAAATATACCTTATTATTAAAATGTACCTGTTATTAACGTATTTTCAGTGATGCTTGCAAAATAAAATAATTAAATATTCAGTCGAATGGATGTATATATAAAGCATTCTAATACATAAATGAAGTCAAATGAGGGGCTTCATGATGATTTTAAAGGAAAATAATCGATGACACACTAGAGAGTCTTATTCTTTTTCTACCACTTTTCCCACACCTGTGGGGTTGCGGGTGCGAACTGCGTCGCACATGTGGATTTGACCTTGTTTTACGGCCGGATGCCCTTCCTGATGCCAATGGAGGGATGTAATCACTATTGCGTGTTTCTGTGGTGATTGGTAGTGCAGTGTGTTGTGTGAATATGAAGAGGAGAGTGTTGGGACGGACAGAAACATTCAGTCTCCAAGCCAGAAGAATTAATCAGAAGTGATTAAAATCCCCGACCCGGTCGGGAATCGAACCCGGGATTCTCTGAACTGAAGGCCAGTCGGACGGTGACATACTAGAGAGTAAAATGTAATAAACAAGACCTTAATTGACACGCTAGTCGGCAAAGGTTTGCCATCCCTGCTCTAGGACATGTCTGAAAGAAACAGTTCATTTTATAAATTTAAATAGATTTAAAACAAGAACATATCCATTTAAGTAAACAATAAATTTAATCAACTGTTTCTATTTTTTCACGTATGTACTAGTATATTCATAAATGTGTATATTGTGCTCGACAGACTGCGAAAACATTCTATTGATTAGGCACTGAAAAGCATAACTTCCGTCTTGACAAATAAGAATATTTAATAATTAGGTAAACTTTGGAATATTTCAGAGACTTTAACTAAGTTATGGAGTCTAGGATTTCTCGTCATGTATATCCTTAATGCTAGTTACATGCATTTTATCTATTTTCGCCTTCCTTAGATTTCTTTTCTTACATCCATCTCATAATATTAGACAATTTTGATGCTTTCCCTAGTTTCTTCCATTTTTTGTTTAATAGCCTAACAAGAGTGGAAACAATTTCAATTTTAACTATCTCTTTTCCGTCTATATATGTCTGTCTGTCTGTCTGTCTGTCTGTCTGTCTGTCTGTCTGTCTGTCTGTCTGTCTGTCTGTCTGTCTGTCTGTCTGTCTGTCTGTCTTCCGAAACTTCTTATCTAAACCGCTGGGCAGAATTGTATGGAAGTATGCACGAACATTCTCATAGCAATCTGTTACATGATAAATTACGTTTTATTTCAAAATATTGACCTGAAAATGTTTTTGCAAAATTATTTGCATAATACTGAAGCTTAAAAATGGGATGGTTTCTCTTTCTTTCTCGCCTAATCACCCGAAAATTACAGCAATAATTGACCTGAAATTTGCTATGGACATAACTTAGATATTAAGTTTAAACACAGGCTTTCTGATTTTTCAATAATTTACCGTTTCAAAATTCTGACCATTAATTTGTAGGTATTTCATAACCTTGCGCGTATGGCATTCACTATAAACCGAAATTCTTGCAAACTGTCAGACCTATCACAGTAGAAAGCCCAGCGTGTGAACTTTAATTTCAGTTTTCTACAACAACCAAAAGTTGATGTGCGTCATTGGTTTGATGGTGCGAGAGGAATGATTCCAGATTTCTTCACTATGTTCTGCAAGGATTTCCATGTGAGCAATGCCTTTCTTATAAGAATTGCAATTATTGTTCTTAAAGGGCTAAGTTTTAATCTTACCCAATCACTCGAACGGGCCCGAAATTACAAAGTTGTAATTTTAAAATTGTCCAAACCCTCTTATTTTTTAACGTGAAATCATATTGTCCAGCAGGCTTTGTTTTAAAGCAGTCCCTGAATATGTAAATAATATAGTTTGTTATCATCATCATCATCATCTGTTTACCCTCCAGGTTCGGTTTTTCCCTCGGACTTGGCGAGGGATCCCACCTCTACCGCCTCAAGGGCAGTGTCCTGGAGCTTCAGACTCTTGGTCGGGGATACAACTGGGGAGTATGACCAGTACTTCGCCCAGGCGGCCTCACCTGCTATGCTGAACAGGGGCCTTGTGGAGGGATGGGAAGATTGGAAGGGATAGGCAAGGAAGCGGGAAGGAAGCGGCCGTGGCCTTAAGTTAGGTACCATCCCGGCATTCGCCTGGAGGAGAAGTGGGAAACCACGGAAAACCACTTCCAGGATGGCTGAGGTGGGAATCGAACCCACCTCTACTCAGTTGACCTCCCGAGGCTGAGTGGACCCCGTTCCAGCCCTCGTACCACTTTTCAAATTTCGTGGCAGAGCCGGGAATCGAACCCGGGCCTCCGGGGGTGGCAGCTAATCACGCTAACCACTACACCACAGAGGCGGACTAGTTTGTTATCAACCAATAAAAAATGACCCTCCAAGAAATGATCCTTTTTACATTTTAAAACACGCGTTCCGGGCACCTGCCAGCTACAGTAGACGTTTGGCTGGTTCTTGATAACTTCTGGAAATTCACAGATAGCCGGAAGAAAACAAAAATGTGATCATCTACAATATCCAAAACTCATTAAGAATAACTGATTATTGTTGTTACTTGAGAAGTGCTCTGTCTCTTTTGCTCCCACTCATCTCCGCTAGATAGCATCACTCCTGTACTTACAAAAAGTAACCCGTCGACGGATTCAAAAACCTATTAAATACATCTATTGTAATATACAGAGGTGTAAACATCATTAGACTCAACACTAATTTTTGAATATTTCAATTGTTCATTACCTATTACTTGCCTGCTCATAAATATCGTTTGTGCTGCAGTGGATTTATTTTACGTGTTACTTGTTGTATATTTTAAGTAAATTATAAAACACATCTTCTTTCCATTACATCAGTGACGATATTACAGTCAATAGACCCCTCTATCAATATTAAATTCAATGTTGAGGGTTTTGTCCGCCTCTGTGGAGTAGTGGTTAGTGTGATTAGCTGTCACCCCCGGGGCTCGGGTTCGATTCCCGGCTCTGCCACAAAATTTGAAAAGTGGTACGAGGGCTGGAACGGTGTCTACTAAGCCTCGGTAGGTCAACTGAGTAGAGGTGGGTACGATTCCCACCTCAGCCATCCTGGAAGTGGTTTTCCGTGGTTTCCCACTTCTCCTCCAGGCAAATGACGGCCGCTTCCTTCTCTTTTCCTTGTCTATCCCTTCCAATATCCCCATACCCTGCCAAGGCCCCTGTTCAGCATAGCGGGTGAAGCCGCCTGGGTGATGTACTGGTCCTCCTCCCCAGTTGTATCCCCGACCCAATGTCTCACGCTCCAGGACACTGCCCTTGAGGCGATAGAGGTGGAATCCCTCTCTGAGTCTGAGGGAAAAACGAACCCTGGAGGGTAAGCAGATTAAGAAAGAAGTAAAGTTGAGGATTTTTAATTTCTCTTTTGAGTGTAATTAGATAAAATAGAATTACACGGAGTGGCTCTGTAATATTTTGCTTTGCTCGAACGTCCGCTGTGCTTTGTACTATTTACTCTTGTAAACTGATGTTGCAGGATTAGCAACAGACCAAACAGAAATATTTAATCTCAGTGTAATATTTTTTTTAAACATATGATTAATACAGTAGTTCACAAAGTTTAGTAAATGGGATGAATATTTTACTGAAAGGTATGGAATTCCATGGAACAAATCAGAAAGACAAGTGAGGGCAAAAACTAAAACTAAAGCACTTTAACTTTTTGTCTTCTCCTTCGAGTCTAATAATTTTCATACCTCTCTACATTACAGGGGCTGCCTGGCCGAGGCGGTAAAGGCGTGCTCGGTTTGCCCGAAAGGACGTGGGTTCGAATCCCCGTCAGGAAGTCGTAAAATTTAAGAAACGAGATTTCCACTTCCGGAGGTGCATATGGCTCCGAGGTTCACTCAGCCTACATCAAAAAATGAGTACTAGGTTAACAATGGTGGAAGCCTTTACCTTTCACTCCTCCAAGGGCCTTTATGGACTGTACAGAGGTGACTTTGCTTTTTGTCTACATTACTTTTCCTGCTTTTGAATTAGATTGCCTCCGAGTTGTTTAAAAATGTAGCTCTTACGACAGCAATAAATCCCACACCGCAAGACAATAGAGTACCATTGTTATCTGTCTGATGTCTGTCTAAAAACTGAGTATTATTGTCATGAGAGAAAAACTGTTATAAAAATAAAGCAAATATTGGAAGTTATATAAAAAAAATAAAGAGTCGAGAAGGAAGAGTCGGCTGTTAAGCTGGAAGCAGATTATAGAAAAGGAGTACGAACTTTAGGGTTTTAAGAAAAGAAAAGCGGGATGGTTTTACGAGAAGTAGTGACAGTTGTGAACATTCAAACCGAAAAATATTAAAAAGAAGTCTTATATGCCGGGCTGCGTAGCTAGGACGATAGAGCGCTAGCTTTCAGAGTCTAAATCGGCAGGTTCGATCCTGGCTCAGATCGGTGGTATTAGAATGATTTCGTTTAAGCTTAGGCCTAATAACAAAAGAATTTAATACTTTATTTTAAATGTTTGCTTTATATAGCACCAACACAGATAGTTCTTATGTCGACGATGGGATAGGAAAGGCCTAGAGTGTGAAGGAAACGGCCGTAGTCCTAGCATTTGCCTTGTGTGAAAACGGGGAACCACGGAAAACCATCTTCAGGGCTGCTAACAGTGGGGTTCGAACCCACTATCTCCCGGATGCAAGCTCACAACTGCGCGTCCCTAACCGCATGGCCAACTCTCCCGGTGAATTTAATATTCATTAAGAAATTCATAAAACTTGATCAAGGACGAATCAGTCGAGGATGTTGTATTGAGCAGCATGTAACTTAGTGTTTCCTGTTGTGTAACGCGAGGTTAATGTGTTAGTCCCATTTCCTGATATGGTATTGGGAACGACGAAAGAAGAAATGATATGGCTTGTTTTACGGCCGGGTGCCCTTCCTGATGCCAAATCTCAGATGAGGAGGTAATGAACATGAAATGAATGATGGTGAAAGAAACTGGGTGAGGAGGTGACGTATGAATAGGAACTTTCCCGGTATTTGAATGGAAGCGAAAATGGGAAACCTCAGAAAACCGTTTTCAGGACAGCCGACGGTGGGGTTCAAACCCACTATCTCCCGGATGTAGAGCTTGGCTCCTTGACCGCAGTGCGTTAAAACGCGCAGCCACTGCGCTGGCACGTATAGTTATTAATATGTACCCTAAATGTTGATTTGGGAGTGGGAATATAATTGAACCCGTAGGTTTGAGGTGAGCAAACAGAAAAAAAGAAAACGAAGATTATCTCACAGGTGGCCAACGGTAGGGTTCAAATCAACCTCGCAGGAGCTGAACGCAATCCGCTATACTGCCCCTGACTTCCGTTAGATAACTGACCTGCAAGACACCGGCGGACACCAACTGTAGACTTTTCGTGCGGCTGATCTAATGGGTCCAAAATCAATACTTACAGTACTGGAAATTTTATCGAACGAGCGTTAGTTTTCGCGATTTTAGTGTTAAAATGTTGAAAAATATGTCATAAACCATAATATCAGTCATAAATCAGAGAAGCAAGACACTGGTTGCAAAGTAACTTATATAGTGTACGAGTTCGAGTTTCCATCAAGCCACTTTCATCTTGATTTTAAAATGTTTACTCCCTGCTGTTGTTTTTTTATGTACACTGCGGTAAATGAATTTACTAAAGTATTGATTCATATTACTACATGACGGTCCGGCTCCATGGCTAAATGGTTAGCGTGCTGGCCTTTGTTTACAAGGGTCCCGGGTTCGATTCCCGGCAGGGTCGGGTATTTTAACCATCATTGGTTAATTTCCCTGGCACGGGGGCTGGGTGTATGTGTCGTCTTCATCATCATTTCATCCTCATCACGACGCGTAAGTCGCCTACGGGAGTCAAATCAAAAGACGTGCACCTGACGAGCCGAACCCGTCCTGGGATCTCCCGGCACTAAAAGCCATACGACATTTCATTTCACTACACGACGTACGTATAGTATCAGAAATAATATACCGTTCTATAAAGGAAGACATTTTAAAGAAATACAGAGAAGCGATAAAGGGAAAGAAGAAAGAAAGATAAAGTTCAACAGGAACTCGAGCTCGCGCACTTAATATTACATCAAATATTATGTCAAAGATTTCTACAAACAAATTATACCACACAAGAAACACGCATTAATTCGCGAATAATTATTTTCAGACTGATAATCCACAGCCAGTCTCCAGTCATTTGATCGGGTCAGGAATTCAATGAATGAAGCCCCCATCCAGCGGCGAGCATAGGAATTGTGCGGGCAATGATTAATGACTGACAGATGAAATGATATTGGAGAGTGTTGCTGGAATGAAATATGACAGGAAAAACCACAGCACCCGGAGAAAAACCTGAGGCGGCTCCGTTTTGTCCAGCACAAAGCTCACATGGAGTGACCGGGATTTGAACCACGGAACCCAGCGATGAGAGGCCGGCGCACTGCCGTCTGAGCCACGGAGGCTTGCTTCTTTTCAGATTAGTGAATTAAATTGTTAAACCATGTTTCACACGCTGCACGATGTAGGTTATCTAAGGGGACTATAGTCCGACTCGTTGGCTGAATGGTCAGCGTATTGGCCTTCAGTTCAGAGGGTCCCGGGTTCGATTCCCGGCCGGGTCGGGGATTTTAACCTTCATTGGTTAATTCCAGTAGCCCGGGGGCTGGGTGTTTGTGCTGTCCCCAACATCCTGCAATTCACACACCACACATAACACTATCTCCACCACAATAACACGCAGTTACCTACAAATGGCAGATGTCACCCACCCTCATCGGAGGGTCTGTCTTACAAGGGCTGCACTCAGCTAGAAATAGCCACATGAAATTAATTTTATTGCAACCATAGCTACAGTCTATATAGGATTTAAGTTACTGCACATCGGACTCGTTCCTTGCTAGAATCTCCGCTCCGTTCCTAGTGCAGATTATGGAAAACTGAACCTACACATTTATTTTATTGTTCTGTCAAATCTGTTAGAAATTCCAAACGACAAATCCTCTTTGGATCATTCCATTCGGTAACAACACATTTCATTTCCTCTGACACCTCAAGAAAGTATTCCTCGTCGGAAGTGGACACAGGTAAGGCACATCTCCGTACTCTTTGTCACGATGTCACTATCAACTGTCGGTTGTTTGACCCTTGACTCCTGATAAAGCTAACTAATGTTACAAAAGCTGTCGTAACTAAGAGTTTCCTTCCTGGTACACGAGGTTTATGGACCGGAATAAGATGGCACCGTTTTATCCTTCAGATCTCTCAGTACCAGGTCTGGCCCAACGAGATTGTCGCAAGCCACAGCGTAGTAGATGGTTTCTACAAGGAGGTTTCACACTGAACGGGATTGTCATAACTCACAGTATGGTTCAAATGAGAATACAGACGGTTTCTCAGGGATTTCTTTAATTGAAATTTCATTCAGATCAACGTTGGTGGAGTTCCTCTCACACCCACTGATAAACTGTACACAGTGATATATTTTATGTGATATTTTCTCTTGATATGAGGATACTGGTGACATTTATCGCTGTTCGCTTAATTATTTTCTTTAAAAGAATAATTGGCTTTATGTCGCACCGACAAAGATTGTCGATGATGGGACAGGAAATGGCTAGGAGTGGGAAGGAAAGCGGCCATGGCCATAATAATGGTACATCCCCAGCATTTGCCTGGTGTGAAAATGGGTAACCACAGGAAACCATCTTCAGGACTGCCGACAGTGGGGTTCGAAACCAGTATCTCCCGAATGCAAGCTCACAGCTGTGCGTCCCTAACCGCGAGGCCAAATGGCTCGGTCGCGGAATTCTAGCCAAATTGTTGTGTCTAATATGAACGCATGCTATACGGCCTATTAGACGCCTGCATGTCTGTGAAGATGAGGGCCCTATCTAGGATGATTTCTAATGCAGAATACGCCACACACACCCAGCCCCCGAGCCATTGGAATTGACCGATTAAGGTTAAAATCCCCGATCCGGCCGGGAATCGAATCCGGGACCCTCTGAACCTAAGGCCAGTACGCTGACCATTCAGCCAACGAGTCGGATAGCCGGGCAATGAACTACTTCATGAACCTCCCAGCCTTGATAACGCGAAGTTTTGTCTCTATGCCGGCCTCGTAATCTAGGGATAGCGTGCCTTTGGTAGGTTGATTGTTTGGTCGTTCGGTTGGTCGGTCGGTCGGTCGGTCGGTCGGTCGGTCGGTCGGTCGGTCGGTCGGTCGGTCGGTCGGTCGGTCGGTCGGTCGGTCGGTCGGTCTATACAGAGTGTATCAAAACTCAACGGCAAAACTTCGTGCTCATGAATCGATTTGTCATATATTTATAGAGAGAGAGAGAGAGAAAAAAATGAGTACGACACCATGGATCCGGAAATATACCAGATGACCCACTAGCGCCGTACTTTCACTTCCAAGTGTCCAGCGTGCACTAATGATGAATGGGATGTCTAATGACTGATTTTCACAGGGGTATTACTGCTTGCAAGGTAGGTCTCGTCAGAATAGGAACAGAGAACAACCGGGCGGTCGTTCGGATCATGTTCCTCAGCGCTACCCGTCTAATACTCCTTCTTGCGTTAGTAAGCCTTGTTTTCGAAGGCGCAGTAGTAGGCTGATATTTGGCACAACACCACTACAGTTGCTGTCAACATATCGACAACGGCTGGTGTGTTCAACAACGATGAATACACAGGTTTAATTTTATTCTATGGAGAATCTGGCTGGTATGCAACCGAAGTTCCCAGACGGTATGCACAGGAGTTTCCAAATAGCGGCCTATCTTCTATACAAGTATTTTGCCCAACAAAGTTACAATTAAGAGCTATGGATCGTTCAAGGCACATATAAGCAACTCCTTGGTAGAGTGGAATGTCTGTATGCCCAGACATCAATGAGTCATTAAACTTTATTTTCTGCATCTTTTGCATATTAACAAATGTATCCTATTAGGAAAAGTGTGTAGTCAAATGACTGCTGTGTGTTTCACATCCTAAATGTAGCACGTTGAAGCGCTCTTCTGTAAACCAGTGATTAGGCATCCCATTCGTTGCTAATGCATGCGGGACACTTATACGTAGAAATTACGAGACTGGAGGACCACCTGGTATATAAATTCATATTTTTGCATGCACTCTTTAAATACCTTACTGATACTTGGTTTTTACACTAGGTAGGATGATTATTGGCCTATGTCGACAAAAACGTCAGCTACCTCTACAATTATGCATTTTCGGACGCATGTTGCCATTATGAGAAACACATTCCTGAAGTTCGGCCGCTGAATTTTGATACACATTGTGTATCCTCGTATTGTGAGATGGCTCACTTTTCTAAATGAGCTGAATGGGCAGAGGCCGAGTATGTGTCAATGTTTCAATCTCACCATTGGACATCCTCGGTATCCCCTGCCTGTCGTAAGAGGCGACTCAAAGGAGCCCCAGGAGCTCTGAACTTAGGAGCGTAGGTTGACGACCCCGGGGCCTTTAGCTGAGTCGTTGCATTGCTTCCACTCTTGTTCATTTCCCGACCTTGACGGTATTAGAGCATTCGAGGCCTTTCATTGTCAAGCCCCTCGTGACCGTTGTCCTTCTCTGGCCAATATCTTCATTTTTCGATGTGACGGATCCCTTCGAGTTTTTCTCTCTGATTAGAGTTATAGGCCCACAGAGGATGGTTGCCTAGTTGTACTTTCTTTTGAAACAATAATCACCACCACCACTCTCACCACTGGTTGTCCACTCAACTTACGATTTTTCAGTAAACTATATTGTGCCTCTTGGATAACACTTTTCTTTCCATGGAATTGCTTATTGTACTCTTGTTGTTTGTTTCTTTTTTTTTGTTGTTGTTGTTGTTGTTGTTGGGTAATTATGTTAAATTTACTTTATTATTACACTACTGTAAGTGACCATTGTCATCGGGATTTTCCCCATTTGCGATGCATTTGTTATTATTATTATTATTATTATTATTATTATTATTATTATTATTATTATTATTATTATTATTATTATTATTATTATTATTATATAGCAAAAGTATGAATATATATATTCATACCTTTGCTCTTCTCTGGTAGAACGCATGGATCGAGGTAACAATCCTGTTCTAACCCATACCAGAAGACACAGTATACTAAACTGTAAATACTGTGTTACCAAAGGCGATGGATATGGCCTAAGGTTTTCTTCTACATCTAAAGAATTCTTAATTGACAAACTGGCTTCCCAAACTAGTATATTTTTAAAAAATCTGCTTTATGTCGCACCGCAACAGATAGGTCATATGCCGACGATGTGATAGGAAAGGGCTAGAGGTAGGAAGGAAGCTGCCGTGGCCTTAATTAAGGTACAGCTTTTTGCCTGGTGTGAAAATGGGAAAAACCACGTTAAACCATCTTCAGGGCTGCCGATAGTGTGGGTCGAACCCACTATCTCGGGAATGCAAGCTACGTGACCCAAACCGCGTAGCCACTTGCTCGGTATCAGTATTTTTGCTATTTTTGCTATTTGTTTTACGTCGCACCGACACAGATAGGTCTTACGGCGACGATGGGACAGGAAAGGGCTAGGAGTGGGAAGGAAGCGGCCGTGGCCTTAATTAAGGTACGGCCCCAGCATTTGCCTGGTGTGAAAATGGGAAACCACGGAAAACCATTTTCAGGGCTGCCGACAGTGGGGTTCGAACCTACTATCTCCCGAATACTGGATACTGGCCGCACTTAAGCGACTGCAGCTATCGAGCTCGGTGGAATCAGTATTTACTGAAGGCAAGTGTAGTTCTAAAGTAACCCACTTGAGATTCTTTTGTTCAGTAGGATTTATTTCTCACATTTATTTTTAAAATGAATCATTCATAAGGTAGTCCTGGAGTGCGCATAGATCTATACGACGTGGGAGAGTCAGAGTGGTCGGGAACAGGACATATGGTGAACACATTACATTCTGAATGTAATTGACATGGGTTTGAGAACATACCACTAAAGATGTCCGCCTCTGTGGTGTAGTGGTTAGTGTGATTAGCTGCCACCCCCAGAGGCCCGGGTTCGATTCCCGGCTCTGCCACAAATTTGAAAAGGTGAACCAGGAGTGGAACGGGGTCCACTCAGCCTCGGGAGGTCAACTGAGTAGAGGAGGGTTCGATTCCCTCCTCAGCCATCCTGGAAGTGGTTTTCCGGGTTTCCCACTTCTCCTCTAGGCAAATGCCGGGATGGTACCTAACTTAAGGCCACGGCCGCTTCCTTCCCTCGTCTTTGTCTATCCCTTCCAAACTTCCCATCCCCCCACAAGGCCCCTGTTCAGCATAGCAGTTGAGGCCGCCTGGGCGAGGTACTGGTCATCCTCCCCAGTTGTATCCCCGACCCAGAGTCTGAAGCACCAGGACACTGCCATTGAGGCGGTAGAGGTGGGATCCCTCGCTGAGTCCGTGGAGGGTAAACAGATTACGAACGAATGAACGAACCACTAAAGATAAAAGTGTGATATATTTACATAATAATAATAATAATAATAATAATAATAATAAATGTGCCGGAGGTACACCCGCCCCGCGCATTTAAATTAAGCGCCTTGGAGAATGCCATCTGAAATATAAAACTTGCAACAACTAGCGCAAGAAGTTTGAACATTTCTCAACAGATGTCGCTATTATAAACTTATGTTGTGCCCTCTGGTGTGAAAATAAACTATTAAAATTCTAGAGTAATTTTGTATGTAAAGGTTTAATAAACTGGAATGTTTAGCGTTTGTTTTTTGATTTTCAAAATTCATCAATACTTCTATCTCTTCCCACCAACTCAAGGCGTTGACCAATCAAAAAATGTTTACATTTATTTATTCACCAATGAGAATATTTTGGTATTTGTTTTATTTTTTAGCCCAGAGTTTTCTGGAACCTTCCTCTCGGGTATGATAGCTGGCACATTTTCGGACCAGGTTGTCTTTGTGATCGCTCCAGTCCACATCCAGTGTGTGTTCGTAAGGTAGGCAGGGACGCCTCGTCCATCTTCGGGAGGTCCACCAGCTCAAGGTAATGGCAGATCCAGTTTAAAATCTGACTGTCTTTTAAAGCAAGCGCGAGGGGAAGATCTCGAATCTTTAGTAATGTAACTTCATTTTCTAAAATGTAAATTTCAAACTCTAAATGTACATTTCAAACAAGCCGAAAGAACTTAACCGAAATCAGGGAATAGAGAGTGAAGTACCCTCTCGTATTCCCTCTCAACTTGATTTTGAGGTGACTATGATTTTGTACCTTTTTCTATCTTGTCAACCCTGTAACTTGCATATTTTTCTCCATCTAATCACCTCCGAGCCTCTGTTGCTCAGGCGGCAGCGCGCCGGCTTCTCACCGGTGGGTTCAGTGGTTCAAATCCCGGTCACTCCATATGAGATTTATGGTGGACAAAGTGGAGGCGGGACAGGTTTTTCTCCGAGTACTCCTGTTTTCCCTGTCATATTTATTTCCAGCAACACTCTCCAATATCATTTCATTTCATCTGCCATTCATTAATCATTGCCTCAGAGGAGTCCGACACGCTTCGGCAGGCGGCACAATTCTTATCCTCGCCGCTAGATGGGGCTTCATTCATTCCATTCCTGACCCAGTCGAATGACTGGAAACAGGCTAATCACCTCCGTAGTATGGGCTTAACCTCTGTAACGTCGGGCCATAAGCCCAACTAGGGGTTTTATGCATTTAATGTAAATTTCTAGGAGTGCAAGAGTTCGCCTCCTTTCCATTTTTCTTTTTGGGCCAGTAATTTAACCTTTTGTTTTTACCGAAGGCCTTGTATTATGGGTATGGGTACTCGTTATCCCTGTGAAACTATATTTCATAGTCCGGCTCCATGGTTAAATGGTTAGCGTGCTAGCCTTTGGTCACAGGAGTCCCGGGTTCGATTCCCGGCGGGGTCGGAAAATTTAACCATAATTGGTTAATTTCGCGGACACGGGGGATTGGGTGTATGTGTAGTCTTCATCATCATTTCATCCTCATCACGACGCGCAGGTCGCCTACGGACGTCAAATCAAAGGACCTGCATCTGGCGAGCTGAACTTGTCCTCGGACACTCCCAGCCCTAAAAGCCATACGCCATTTCATTTCACTATATTTCATGCATTTAATCTTTAAAATATCAAACTGTTGACCATTTAAGACAATGAATACTGTTTAATTTTGTTAAATATACAGTAGGTTGTGCCTAGATTGACCTGGAAAGTGTGAATTTTCGAAAACAGGTTCTTAAGTGTAAATTCATAGAGCAAGGACGCTGTTCCTATTAATGTAAATGTTGGATAGTGCATTTGTAAGGCTGGAAAGGTATAATGTTTGGAGAGTAGTCCCGTAGACAAATTTTGTGGAGCAATGGTGCTCTTTTAAGATAACATATTTTGGATGCTTTGTCTCCTAGTGGTGTAAAAGAAATTGGGAGATCCTTCTCCTTGACTGTTGGTTCAATGGGAGCAGCTGTGCTCATGTAAAGGTTGTGATCTAGGAGCTCCAGTCTCATGT
Organism: Anabrus simplex; assembly: GCF_040414725.1. NCBI lineage: Eukaryota > Metazoa > Arthropoda > Insecta > Orthoptera > Tettigoniidae > Anabrus > Anabrus simplex. The sequence continues at coordinate 241,096,731 of NC_090269.1, forward strand.
TGTAAATAGTTGTTGGCTTTTCTAATTTTGTTACGCAAGATTACAAGCTAGTCTCGTTCCTGATCTATTGTTATTTGCTCAGCAAAGTGTAAATGAAATAAAAAAGAGAAAGAAATATAGCTCCAATTTTAAGGTTTTAAATGAATCATCTGACTGTGTTATATCCATCCACTAATGCCCGCAGCTTCTTTCGCCTCTGTAAACCACGGTATCCCCTAACAATAATAATGGGCATGGGGAGTGTCGGAGCCACATCCGCAGGTTTCTTGCGCGTAGAATACATAGCGTGGGTGCTAGAAAGAAGCGAATGCTCAGAGTATGATTAATTTTTTTCCCCCATCTACGTTCTCCTCTTGCAAATGTTGTGAAATTACATTGATTCCAATCTCCACCGACTTAATTACACCTTCTTGAGTATCTCTGTGCCGGTAGATCTAACAATACGTAAAAGAACTCCTGCGGGACAAAATTCCGGCATCTCGGCGTCTCCAAATAACGGTAAAAGTAGTCGATGGGATGTAAAACAAGCAACATCAGTATTACTGAGTATCTTCGGATGTATTGATCTCCATAGCCTGGATGAGAGCAATAGAGTTATAGACGTTGTCGGTTGAGGGTCGTGGCCTTCGGCCATCTCAGCATTCTTACGATACGCTGTGTACAGGCTCTCGAACATTTCGGGCTTGCTCGATTTTGTTTGAATCATTCTCTCTTCTTGTCTCCTTCTTTAAATTAAGATACTGAGATCAGTCTCGGTATTTTGAGTTAATAGTTTGATATCTAAATCCGAGCGGAACGATATGAATTGACGAAAATAATAAATCGTCAGTAGAAAAAGAAAAATATGGTGCACGGCAACTTCAGGTGTTTGGTGTGAAGTTCTCCGATGATTTTGAAACTGCTGTGCAATTTTATATGAAATTTCAAAAACTCGTGAAAAATGAGAACCTTACAAATTACTAGCTTTATAGCTGTAAAGAAACGGGCATTTTTGAGATGTTACCGGCTAATACACTCGCTTCAGACGAAGAAAAATGTTATCCTGTTCATAAAAAAGAAGCCAAAGAACGTCTCACAATGGCTGCGTCCAAAGCTTAAATGTGTTGTTATTGGTAAATCTGCTGAGCCTAGAGCATTTCAACACGCTCCCGTGGCAGCGCTACCTGTCACGACATACATAAAAAAGAAGTGCGTGATGGACCAGGAAATATTCAAGAATCGTTTTTTTATGATTGTATATCATAGATAAAAAATTATGATTGAAAAAAGTTTGTCAAGCAAAGCAACTTTATTTTAACACTGGACAATGCGGGCTCACTCCTAAGTGAATATAAACTGCAGACTGATAGGATCCGAGCCTTAGTGTCGTCATCTAACGTCACTAGTTTAATTCAGACTGTTACGGAGATATCCGTGGTAGTTAGAGGTGAAAGAAGGTGCGGGCGGGAATAGGTCTCAACTACAAAATTAAAGTTAATTAAAAACTTTAGCAAAGGTTATATTTTCATAACTTAACAGTGGTGACATAGAATTTGAAAACTTAACAAGTCAATAACAAGCCAAAATCAGGTACAAGGAAATTATAAGTGCTAGGGGATAATACAAGATCTGGGCTTCTAGCCCCACAAAAACAATCCTTGAGCTTTGAGCCCAACTTTACCAATGTACCCAGTTCACACAAAGGGGCAGAAAACCCCAATCATGCCAAGGAGCACTTGCTCCCAATTACCATGTTAAGCCTCCTAGAGGCACCTTTCACACACAAGAAAGAGCAGATGCGCTCTCAAAGTCTTCAAGCCTATTTAAGAGGCCATAAACTGACTTTACATTAACTGCCCTCAAGGCACACATACAGTGAAACAGGGGTATCTAATACCCAATCTACTGGGCCTTCGCAGGAAGGGAAACAAAACAGGTTAAGTAAATGGCCCAAAATACAAAATTGAATGGAGGCGATAACTTGCACTCCTACACCAAGTTTTTGTCTAAAACCTATGTGGCGCTAGGCCGATCATACAGGGGCTAATCCCAAGCTAGGGAGGTGACACGTATCAGAAAACTTTACTACATTAAAGAAGAACGGTTATGAAAACGCAGTCACCTCCTATTCAAAATGAAGGGGAGTTCGAGAGGGTGAAGCACACTCTATCCCCGCTTTACAGTAATTTATAGATTTATAATTTATAGATTTTACATAGACAGAAAAGAATTTAAATTTTTAAAAGGTAGGTTACATACTAAAGGTCTCGAACCCTCCCCGAGAGTTAAACTGCTGAGCTAGCAAGAAATGAAGATGTTAACAGGCCATTACCTTGTAGATGAACTGCTGCTTGAAGAAAGAGGCGCTTCCCGCCCCCTGCTACATATTCACACACTAAGAAAGATGTTACTGAAGTGGCCCCGAGACAAGAAAATCAGCAGTTTATATACCCTCGTGGAACATTCGAGACCTTTCAGGATTGAGTAGACACACCCTTTCGTTTTTATTGGATAACAGTAAAAACTAATACACAAGACGAGGAAGAAACACCTTATTGGTGGAAAATTAATTACGTAAATTCCCGATTGGTTACATTCAAAACGGGCGGAAAGAAAGGATTTATACTGCCAACCCACAAACCACAGAACAAAATTTAGTAAACATAAAACTTAAGAATACAATATTTCTTCAAGAAAGTTCATTCGATTGCACCAGAGTGTGTTACCATAGTTTTGGGTAGCGACATCTGTTAGAGATTGTCCACACCTCTTAATCGTTGAAAACCAAACGGCAAATAAAAAACACTCAGTGACATCTTCTGAATAACCGTGGAATTAGTTCAGTAATTAAAGTTCCAAGTTTCTCCAGTAGAGAAGTTTCAATTGGCGCAATATTTGAATTAGCGGCGTGGAGGTGTACCGCCCGGTACACAGACTATGGATCAGGGAGTCTTGGAAAGTCTCAAGAAAAGTTATCGGCGCCGGTTTCTACAATCTCTTCTACGAGCAACAGAAGGTGAGGATATATTGTTGGAGCTTTAACAAAAATAATAGTGAAGCTGAGTCATGGAGCGAAATAAAGTCAGAAACACTAGCTAAATCATGGAACAAATTTTGAACGATAAAGCAGAAAGTGACGAGGAGAACAAGTTGCGGGGGAGGGCATCCTCTACTCCAGTAGGCCGGTGTAAAAGGATGGCTAAGTTCAGGTAGGGACCCAGTCCCACGGGGTATAACGAGGAACCCATGCCCAGGGTTACGGGTGAAGACCTTAACGGCGGATCCAGCAGAGAACGAGACCTTCGGAATGGTGGAAAAGGCGGATGAGGCAACCCATCCTCACTGGGGTTAATTAGTTGAAAACATAAAACGGGGTAGACGGGACTCCTTAGTCGTGGTGAAGACAACCTGTCTAGGAGTAGGATGCTCCAAAATCAATGTCCCCAGCCAGTGGATAGGGTTGAGCGTGGGGTTAACGGCCTCACCTTGTAAAAAGAAGCATTGTTCAGAAGACTTCTACGGGAAAACCGGACGGAAATCAAAGACGACAAAAGCTCAGGAAAAGGACACGAGTAAGGAAAGCGGATATAAACATGGCGACATGGAATGTAAGAACAATGTTGAAACCGGGGAAAATGCAAGAAATAGTAAATGAAACAAAAAGATTTGGATACGACTTAGTAGCGATTCAGAAAATAAGATTGAAAGGACAAGGATGTATTGAAAAGAAAGATTATAACCTCTATTACAGTGGGCCGGAAGAATGAACAGGACAGCTCTGTACGGGATTTATAGTACATGGGAAATTGAAAAAGAGTGTAATAGGATTTGAACCGATCTCAGATAGAATATGTAAGCTTCGGATTAACGGGAAGTTTAGGATCATAACTGTTATATCAGCACATGCACCAACTGAAGATGCGGATGAGGAAAGGAAGGAACAATTTTATGATGAGTTAGTACAAACCGTTGAAGATGGACCAAGATATGAGATGATTATTATTTTAGGAGACTTTAATGCCAAAGTGGGAATGGAAGAGTGTGTGAGACCAATAGCAGGGAAATATACACTACATGAAGAATCAAATGAGAATGGTTTTCACTTGGGACAGTTTGCAACTACGAGTGGTCTTATAATTAAAAGCACCTGCTTTGATCATAAGAAAATACATAAAGGAACGTGGAAGGTGCCAGGAAGCACAGTGGTAAATCAAATAGATCATGTACTAGTGACTACGAGGCATGCAACATCCATTATTGACGTAAGGACATGCAGAGGGCCAAACTGTGATTCTGACCATTATTTAGTAAAAGCAATAGTGAGACAAAAATTGGCAACAGGACAGAGGAGACAACCTACGGAAAGAAGGAAATGGAATTTGGATAAACTACAACAACCAGAAGGGAAACAAGAATTCCAGTCAAAAATGAATAATACTTTACAGACGATTGGACAAGTATCTGGAATAGAGGAAAGGTGGGCAAAAGTTCAAAGGTGCATACAAAATGCGGCACAAGAAACACTGGGTATAGCTAAAACGAAAAGAAATATTTGGTTTGATATGGAGTGTGAGGAAGCGATTGGAAGGAAGAATGCAGCAAGAGCAAAAATGTTACAGAGAGATACAAGGTCAAATAGGGAAAAATTATGAGAAATGCAGACGTGAAGCTAATAACATCTGTAAGAAGAAAAGAGAGATGATTAAGAAGAAACTAGAGAGTATAGAGACACAAAAATTACAGAAGAGGACAAAGGAATTCTATAATGAAATTAATTATTTCAGGAAGGGGTATAAGCCAAGATTGAATGGTTGTAAGAATAAAGAAGGCAAGCTATTACAGAATGAAGAGGAAATAAGTGAAAGATGGACCGAAAGTGAAAGGCATACGGAGCAGAGTGGGCCAGAACAAAATTAAATAACCAAAAAGGAGCAGGAGAAGATGGAATAACAAGTGAACTAATTAAAAATAGTAGCAAAAAATGCTACAAGAGATACATGAACTGATTATTAAGATTTGGGAGGAAGAACGGATACGTGATGAGTGGAATACAGGAATAATTTTCCCAATATATAAGAAAGGAAATTAACACGACTGCACTAACTATAGGGAAATTATATATTACTGAATATCATCTATAAAGTATTTTCAAATATATTATTACAATATCTGACTCCATATGCTGAAGAGAGATTGGATGAAGTACAGTCTGGCTTCAGGCGAAATAGGTGCACATTAGATCAAATATTCGTGGTACATCAAACGAAGGAAAAATGCTATGAGCATAATATAGATCTACACATGTTGTTTGTATATTTTAGACAAGCATTTGACAGTATATACAAGGATAAGCTATATGAATATATGGAGACAAAAGGAATACCACAGAAACTGATTAGGATGATCAGAATCACTTTAGGAGAAGTAAGAGCAAAGGTGATGGTGGATGGAAAAATTGGAAATGAGTTTGCTCTTAATACAGGAGTCTGACAAGGTGATGCACTCTCAGCTACTTTGTTTAATCTGGCAATTAATGAAGTCCTTGAAAAAATAATGGATACCGGAAATATTGTATATAGATCTAAACAAATTTATGCGTATGCGGATGATGTAGTGTTAATGGCCAGGAATGATAGGTATTTGAAGGAAATATTTCTTGAAAAGGAGGAAACAGGAAAACGGATGGGATTGGAGGTGAATGACAGTAAATCCAAGTATATGCATGTGACTGTTATAGAGGGCAGAATAAGTCAAGATAATCTGACAATAAATTGGCATAATTTTGAGAATGTACGAAGTTTTGAGTATTTGGGAACCATGTTGACAAACAATAACAGAATAAGTGAGGAGATACATCGTAGAATAATAGCTGGAAACAGGGCCTATTATGCAAATCTTACATTATTTAAATCTTGTCTATTGTCTAAACCTACAAAATTCAAAATATATAAGACCCTTATTAGACCTTTAGTGACATATGGCTCAGAAGCCTGGAACCTTTTAGTTGATGATGCAAATAAATTAAGAATATTTGAAAGAAAGATTATTATACGAATATATGGCCCAATTCAAGACTAGAATGGTTGGAGGATAAAGACGAATGCTGAAATACAGAACATATTAGACCAGGAGGATATAGTTAGATTTATTAAGGCACAGAGACTGCGATGGCTTGGCCATGTGGAAAGAATGGAGGAAGATCGAATGCCAAGAAAAGTAGTTAAATCCCGAGCAGATAAAAGACGGCGACAAGGAAGGCCCCGTAATAGATGGAGCGATGAAGGTGAAGCCGACCTGAGGGCAATGAACATCCGCCCATGGAAACCAGCTGCTCAGGATCGAAGTAGATGGTGGACTATCGTAGAAGAGGCCAAGGGTCACACAGGGCTGTAGCGCCGGATAAGTAAGTAAGACGAGGAGAACAACGGTCAAGACTACCAGCCGTTGTCTAACATTTTTAAAAGACTTTCATGTTGTAAAATTAGCAACGAGATGGACAACATGGAGTGGTTAAAAGGTGATGAACAGCTGGAGATTACAGATGCCTTGTGATATGTTCGAGACTCGCTGACTAGCTTTACAAACATACTAGTCTGAATTTAATTTGAAAATATGAAATATTTGCATTAAAAATGCAAATTATGAACATTAATATTCATTGAATAAATACACAACTGTCGAACCTTGTATTCACACTTACTTCCTACCTGCTTACTTACACATACGTTATTTGAAGGACGCCAGCTACAACTCACTGCAGCAACAACAGAATGAGAATCTTGACTATCTCTAGGGTGTGGGGTAATAAGCTTACTTTTGACAACATACCATGTAAGTTCTGGGAAAAGGAGATTGGCGTTCGGTTTCCCCATTAAATTTGAGGTTATCTAATTCTACTGTAGAAATGAAACGCTAAATTAATTTGATAGAACAAAATATATTCTTGAAACAATATATAAAATAGTGAGAACTGCTACCGTTAAAACAGATGAGAATATGAAATTATGACATTGCAATTGAAAGAAACTAGGCATGAATTTGAATTCTTCTTGACCGGACATTTAACAATTTATACAAAATATATCCCTCACTGTTTCACTTGACTGTACCTTCAACACTTTGAGTGTAATTACGACGTATTCCTTAGATCTGGTGTTTACTGTAGATGTGTCACCCCTAATTTGGTGATGTATTCCTGTGACTGCTTCTTCGCCATATCATATGACTTCTTTGTAAGTCTGGATGATATTACTGCATTGCAAGTGGTATCCTTCTATGACTCCATGGTAAGCCTTTGCGTCCGTATCTTCAACTAGGTGACCGACCAACTCTAGCCTCATTCTCTTAATGACCAATGAGTAATGAATCACTGAGTCCTCTCCTTCCCGTAGACTCCCGTTGACTTAATGACCGACTGAGGCCTCTGCATCTCGTTCACACTCCGACCAACTGTCGCCTCTCCTTCCAACTGAATAATGACTGACACTACAAGATGCAGCCACCTTTTATAGACGTTGGTTGACGCACCTACGTAACCTCCAGAAATAACTATAATTTACTCCCACCTCGAGACAGATATTATATACAATGGTGAAATCCCCCGGGGCGGCCTGAGTATCTGAGCTCATCGCTAAATGCTCACGATGACGTAGCCATGACGTAGCGATGACTTGACAGTATTGCACAATGTAACAATGTCACATCCAACATCTGATATATAACAATTCTTACTGTACATGTCTTTAGTGTTATTTTACACACACGTATATATGCATACATTCAACTACTATTACGCAAGCGACAAGCATTGCAGAATCGAATTGAATAAGAATGATAATATAATAATAGTAATCTCATAGATAAAATAATAATAATACGGACATAATAATAATAATAATAATAATAATAATAATAATAATAATAATAATAATAATAATATCACAGATGAAATAATAATAATAATAAAAATACAGATATTACTTTGTAACGGGATTTGAACCGTTACAGCCTCTATCATAGAAATGATAAGTGTATCAACACAGTGAAAAGGATGTTACAGATACCGTACCGCTGAAGCAATGAAGGGCCTATTTCAGTTGTGATGAAAACAAAGACACACATTACATTTTAAAAATGTCAAATGTGTTTTGTTTTAACGACCTGAAGCATTTCCGAGCAGCAATGTCTAAACCGTGGGTTGTCCGCTGGGGTCACATGTTCTCCCACGTAGCACAAAAATGAAATGGCGTGTGGCTTTTAGTGCCGGGAGTGTCCGAGGACAAGTTCGGCTCGCCAGATGCACGTCCCTTTTGATTTGACTACCGTAGGCGACCTGCGCGTCGTGATGAGGATGAAATGATGATGAAGACGACACCTACACCCAGCCCCGTGCCAGCCAAATTAACCAATTATGGTTAAAAGTTCCCAACCCTGCCGGGAATCGAACCCGGGACCCCTGTGAGCGAAGGCCAGCACGCTAACCATTTAGCCATGGAGCCGGACCCCACGCAGCACATAGTTGCCTCTATACTGCAGCATGCTATGACTCATCAGTGGGGTAGTTTCGTAAGTCCGAGTTTTTCTATAGTTCAAGCTAGTCTCGGTTCCGTCCACCTCGAATTACCGAGACGACTGCATTTCAGAAATTTTCAGGAATTTCTGTGTTATTTCATCATTTTTCACACAATTAGTCACGTTTTCTTACAAATTCTATTACAGATGTCAATAGATCTCGCGTAGACGAAACGAACGACACCTTTCGGTACGTTAAGGTCCTGAGTTATTATTTTACCGCATACGCCAAGTTCCGATTTCAAAACAAAATGGCGGATCCACTTACCACTCACTATTGTGTCATTTGACCTTGAAAGCTATTTGACCGGGCGAGTTGGCCGTGTGCGTAGAGGCGCGCGGCTGTGAGCTTGCATCCGGGAGATAGTAGGTTCGAATCCCACTATCGGCAGCCCTGAAGATGGTTTTCCGTGGTTTCCCATTTTCACACCAGGCAAATGCTGGGGCTGTACCTTAACTAAGGCCACGGCCGCTTCCTTCCAACTCCTAGGCCTTTCCTATCCCATCGTCACCATAAGACCTATCTGTGTCGGTGCGACGTAAAGCCGCTAGCAAAAAAAAAAGGCTATTTGGATAAGACACTATGAGCCTTCATCTTTTCAATTCAACTATCATATTTATGCTAGTTTTTAGAGTTTAGAAATTATTATTGAAGGAAGTCTGGTGTACATAGTACTGTGATTTCAGAGGGAAACAGTACTTAACTGAACGATAATGTATGTTTAATGCACTTTCAATTACTATGGATCTTGAAAAAACACTTTGTGTCAAAAATTTATCTTCATCGTGCTGAAAGATAATGACACGTAGTTGTCATATTTAAGCACCCTCAAAAGCCACGATATACAGTACAGCAACACCGAGGTACTATCAACTACTGTATTTTACCACGATCCGCTATAAAGGGAAGTCATTGAAATCCTGAAGAACACCATCAGCTTCAACCGTAAGGAGGAATCTGAAAGGATCAACAAAGCCTGGTTTCCAGTCATGAAAACTTTAAATCCTGGAGTTCATGGTGGCCGCGGCAGGCCATAAAATGCAACGGGTGATGAGTTGCCTGTCTCCGCCAAGACAGGTCGACCAACGCTGGGCTCCACACTGCTTCACTCATTGGACAATGAAAAACTAATCAGCGACCACACCCCTCCACCATGGCGAAATTATAGGCAAGCAGCGCACCGTAGCCTGCAGTATCACTGGCCAAAGAACGACCAATCAGCGACTGTCCTCCACCATTGCGGACCACAGCCTGCACTATGTATTGAGGACCCACGCTACTTGGCTCAACCCGAGCCGGAGACCGAGCAGGACGGCGACGCCCCCGAGCGCCGCGAAGGTGCGACCCAGGTTCAACTGCTGCGCTTCACGAAGTGCACGCAGACCGACAAGGCCGCCACCCGGGAGTGTCCACCACCTGCCAGGGCCACCCAGGGAAGGCCCACCGCCCGGGCGCAGACCAGGAAGACGGCACGGAAACGGATGGCCCCGAGCGTTCAGAAGCTGCTATTCAGGCACGGCCTGCGAGTGTCTCCTTCACGATGCAGACATCGATATGCGCCCCACAGTACAGTGAATGCACACAGATGTCAGCACTGATCAACGCCGCCTCCAACCAGGAGGAGGGGGAAGTCGGCACTGTAGCGAGTCCACCCGCTACCCCGCGGTCACCAAGCCGGGACGAACGCCACCAGGGCGAGGCCTATTGCCCTGCCGAAAAGAGACAGCCACCACCAGGAAGCAGACGCCACCCCCCGGACCAGGAGGCAGAAGACGACGCCAGCCCACCAGGAAGGGGGCCACTCAGCCGCAGCCCAGGACTGCTCCCAGAGCAGCAGTCGACAGAGGAGCCAATCGGGAGAGGACCTCGGCGGGTAGCGGCAGTCAGGTGAGATCTGCATGTCACCCTCAGCAGCTCTTCCAGTGTTTCCGCTGCTTGAGGTGGGGCCACCGTCAGGGTAGGTATGAGCTCCTAAGGTGCAGTCGATGTGGGGGGGTTGGTCACCACTACACGGCCTGCGCTGCACTTAGGAAGACGTCGGTGTGCGCCAACTGCGTGGGGGGGGGGGGGCAATCAGCCTCCCTCTCGTCGTAGTTGCCCTGTTTACTGGACCTTGGCACGAGCAGAGAAGAAGGAGCCCCGGAGTCATGTCCCACCCTCATGGCCCCCGCCACGGCGGGTTTGGCCTCATTCTCCGGGATCGGAGACTGGGCTACGAGGTACCCCAAAGGGTCCGAGCGGTGCGACAGGCCCTAATGGCTATTACCGCATTGCTCAGCAACCGACAAGACCCGCGCTAGTCACGGCAGTGACCAGAAGGATTGATCCCCGAATAACTGGACTGGCGAGAATTAGGCTTATGACCTGTTCACAACTTTGATGGTTATGAATTTCATGTTTTTGGTCCGTATTGAACTGAGAATAATATATAAGTAATAATAATAACAACGTAAACGTTTCCACCTTTTCAATACTACAATATATTCACAAAATTACAAATTACACGGTACTAGTTTCGACCCATCTAGGGGTCATCATCAGCCGTATTGGAGCAAAGATCATTTGTGGCGAAATCCTAAGATAATGTTATTTTAAAGAATAACAAGTTAAATGAGGTGTTATGGTAATAGTTAATAATACAAGGAATATACATACTAAGAGGTTTTTAACAAAGAATAAAGTATAAATGGGGTGTTGTAAAAATTATAATCATGGAAATCAGTAAGTTCTTGTATTGAAATGAAATATGGCTTAGGAAGAGGGCTTAAGGTGGGGCTGAAGGGTGCGGGAGAAAGTGTAACTGTCTTGGAAAAGTACCTTTGATTAAATTTAGGATTGAGTTTAGGTTGGCTGCATTATTGTTTCTGAGGAAAGTGATAAATAGATCGAAGAGTATGTTGGGTTTCTCTGAGATTTCATTGAGATTGTGACTGGCATTAAATTATTGGTCTAGGTGTATGTAGTAATTTTCCATTATGTTGAGTAAAGGGCCCTTGTTTGCTAATACGAGGATGTCCATGTCTTGTTCAATATTGGTGAAATTATGCTTATAATCTTGCATGTGTTGGCCGATGGCTGAAAACCTGTTGTATTTTATTGCGTTAGTGTGCTCGTGGTATCTGATAATGAAGTTTCTCCCGGTTTGCCCGATGTAGGTTTTTTTACAGGTGGTACATTTGATCCTATAAACTCCTGATTTTAAAAAGCTGCTGGTCTTGTTGATGTGTGAAGTATTGTATAAAACGTTCATGTTCTTATTGTTGGTTTTGAAGGCTATTTTAACGCCTTGTTTCTTAAAGATGTTGGTTAACTTGTAGATATCATTGTTAAACGTGAAGGTGGAAAATGTTAGAGGTTTGATTATTTCTTTTTTGAGGGTAGTTTTTGGGCGATGTTTGTGTTTATTGATTATCCACATACAACAGCCTAGTTCATCGAGCCTTCAGCATACCTATGTCCAATAAAGATCTAAAAAACGAACTCAACACAATCCGCGGAATCGCAAAATTCAACGGCTTCGGCAATCATTTTATAGAAAGGATAATCAATAAACACAAACATCGCCCAAAAACTACCCTCAAAAAAGAAATAACCAAACCTCTAACATTTTCCACCTTCACGTTTAACAATGATATCTACAAGTTAACCAACATCTTTAAGAAACAAGGCGTTAAAATAGCCTTCAAAACCAACAATAAGAACATGAACGTTTTATACAATACTTCACACATCAACAAGACCAGCAGTTTTTTTAAAATCAGGAGTTTATAGGATCAAATGTACCACCTGTAAAAAAACCTACATCGGGCAAACCGGGAGAAACTTCATTATTAGATACCACGAGCACACTAACGCAATAAAATACAACAGGTTTTCAGCCATCGGCCAACACATGCAAGATTATAAGCATAATTTCACCAATATTGAACAAGACATGGACATCCTCGTATTAGCAAACAAGGGCCCTTTACTCAACATAATGGAAAATTACTACATACACCTAGACCAATACTTTAATGCCAGTCACAATCTCAATGAAATCTCAGAGAAACCCAACATACTCTTCGATCTATTTATCACTTTCCTCAGAAACAATAATGCAGCCAACCTAAACTCAATCCTAAATTTAATCAAAGGTACTTTTCCAAGACAGTTACACTTTCTCCCGCACCGTTCAGCCCCACCTTAAGCCCTCTTCCTAAGCCATATTTCATTTCAATACAAGAACTTACTGATTTCCATGATTATAATTTTTACAACACCCCATTTATACTTTATTCTTTGTTAAAAACCTCTTAGTATGTATATTCCTTGTATTATTAACTATTACCATAACATCTCATTTAACTTGTTATTCTTTAAAATAACATTATCTTAGGATTTCGCCACAAATGATCTTTGCTCCAATACGGCTGATGATGACCCCTAGATGGGTCGAAACTAGTACCGTGTAATTTGTAATTTTGTGAATATATTGTAGTATTGAAAAGGTGGAAACGTTTACGTTGTTATTATTATTACTTATATATTACTGTTCACAACTGACACAATTACCTGGACCTTTCCAAACCCACATCCTTGCATGTGCTATTTACAAAATGTCAGGCTTCACATGTAGACCTCTTCCTATTTCCATCTATGTGGTCTTATCCTGACCCTTATTTATAACCCGACTACACTGCTATTGATACCCATCACCACATCTGGCCTGGTAATATGCCGACCATGGAGACAGGTAAATACTCCTATAGTATCACACTACGAATCCTCCCTGTTATCTTTTCCTTCTTAGAACTAAAAGCATGTCGGAGGCAATGTAGATTAAAGTCTATCGCCACGCGGCGGGAGCGGGCTTCGCCCCCCCCCCTCCCCCCCAAAAAATGTGACACCACTCCATTCCACTGAGAGCTTCTTAGCCATCGAAGTCAATCGGAACCCTTGAAGATGCCGAACGCAGTCTTCGGTGAACCGGCGGGACCATCATGCGTTCGTAGACCACGGCCTACAAGCCCAGAAAATACAGATAATCTTCGGTCAAATACATTTGAGAAAACTGTGGTGTGAAGAATGGCGAAAATTCCTTCCTTTTGCAAAATATCGTGACAATCAGAAGCACAATAACCATTGCTGATGCACTGATAGCACGTTTCATTATTGACCTTTTGACTCGGCCGTTGAGCGTTACAAAAATATGAGAGTTTTAAAATCGACGAGGGCACAGTTTACATTTCATTGTAAAGAGGAAGGATTAGTGTACCAAGCAAGATAGGGGCGTGGCCAGAGGAAAACTTTCACAAGAATAAAAACTGACCATAAACTTTAAACATTTCGGAATGTAAAACCAACAGATCTGTTCAAGCTATTTTTTAAAAAGCCTCAACAATTTGGATTTTAGATTGTAAACTGAATATACAATTCGTTGTAAAACTGTTGACCTTGATCGTATTGTTTTTGTTCTGTATTTTAATGTGAGATTTTCTAGTGAACTGTAACTTGAATATCAACATCATTGTATCAGTGTCCTTATATAGACAAGTCGTGGTCAGAGGAGAACTTTCACCACACACACTCCTTCATTATGTTCTATCAGCACTGTGATAGTACATACATCACACACTCGCATTGTATTCACAACTAAGAGATATTATTATTGTCATTATTCGTATTATTATTATTTCATTTGTATATTTATTCGTAATACTTCAAGCTGGAAAGTCTCCATATGTGATATTGTTTCGTACAAACAGATGGAAAAACAGTGCTATTTACAGCTCGGAAACTTCCTGTGAATCATGTGGAAAAGCCCCTAGGCCGATGAGGTGGCCTTGTTGTTATTGTCTTGGGACCCGGAAGGGGTTCGGGGCGTGGTCTTGGTATGGCAAGAGGATCTTCCACTCGTGATCGGATGGCCAGGACCAATCTAGACGTATCATGTGAGAACAGGGGAAAGCTGAGGTCTGTTTTAGGAATGTAAGGAAACGGCAGAGAGGACTTGGCTTCTTTTTTTCTTTTTTTTTTTTGTTAGTTGCTTTACGTCGCACTAACACAGATAGGTCTTATGGCGACGATGGGACAGGGAAGGTCTATGACTGGGAAGGAAGCAGCCGTGGCCTTAATTAAGGTACAACCCCAGCATTTGCCTGGTGTGAAAATGGGAAACCACGGAAAACCATTTTCAGGGCTGCCGACACTGGGGTTCGAACCTACTATCTCCCGAATACTGGATACTGGCCGCACTTAAGTGACTGCAGCTATCGAGCTCGGTGGACTTGACTTCAAATGTTGGTGAAACATGATTTGCCTTAAAACTTCTGCTAAACGTGGTTGACGTGAAATGTTGTGGAATGTGATGTGTGGTACTGACCTACAAATTGTGGAATACTTAGGCACTTGGTATTTTATCACTTGTGGTGGCTTGGCGTCTTACATGTTGGTGAGAGCTATGGGGTGCTGTATTTCAGACTTTCCATCATTTATGCTCTGGAACAACAAGCGTCTGTTGCTCGAGTGAATGAACCTTTAAACCAAGTGTTAGAGTCAGTGAACACAGTATTATAACGGTACAGTATCTGTGTGATATAACAAGTGCCAATTATGAGAATATGCAAGTTGTGTTGATACACAGAGACAGGGAAGGGTATTTATCTATATATAGTATATGTGCTTTGTAATTAATGTTCAACGGTCTGACTACAAATGGTAGCTTGATCCTCGTTTTTGGTTTCCCACTATTTTTGTTGTTGTTGTTGTAAATATGGAGTCTTCCAGCAGTACATTGTGAGTGTATTTTATGTACATTTTGGTGTGTTGATGAGGTGCTCATGCACGCATATTATTCAGAATATATTTATTTTAGAATCAGTGGAGTTATTGTGTTGAACCTAGGTGCAGTTCCTACCTATTTAGTCGTTTTCAGAAGGTTAGGTAAGGCCTGAAGCAGATGTACCAGTACGCAGTTTTATGTACTCGCCCTGGGAGAGAGAATTACCATGCTTTATTAAAATTTGAGGGATCCATTCTGGTAAACTCTGGCGCCCATCCTACGGTCATTTCGATTAATTACTTTTATTAATTTATTTTATTTCAATGATGTTATTAATGTATTTCAGTTATTTATTCATATATTTTAATTAGATTACAACTGACGCCCAAGCGTGAGGCGATTAAGCATGTTATTATATTAATATTTGATTATTTTAATAATATTGCAATTATTATTATTATTATTATTATTATTATTATTATTATTATTATTATTATTATCATTGTACCGGGAGGTACACCTCAACGCCGCGCATTCAAAATCAGCGCCTTAAGAAACTCCTCTATCGAACAAATAGTGAAACTGATAACACAACAAGTTGGAACTTTAATCAGAAGATGTCACTACTTAAATATTGAGGAATTGTGTCATTGTGAAGTTTCCTAAATATTGAATTTCTCCTTGTTTTGTTTGCCATTCATCAAGAAGTTTGGACATTTTTCTACAGATGACACTACTAAAAACTATGATCATGCACTCTGGTTCAAGGTGGAAGAACTTATAACTTAAAGAAGTTTTGTATTTCTAGGTTTTCCATAAGTGATCTATGTTCATTTATTTTTGGGTTGGCATTGCTTCCTTTTCTTACAATCAGTTTTGAATTTAGCCAATCATGAAATTTTGTAATTAATTTTCAACCAATCCCACATTTCTTGTTCACTTTGTGTTAGCCGATAAAAATTAAGAGGGTGTGTCCTGATTAATCTTGAATGATCTCGAACCTTCCCTGAGGGTTTATAAACTGCTGCTTTTCATGTTTCCTTGCCAATTGATCGTCGTCTTTCTGAATGTGTGCGTTAAGGCAGGAGGCGGGGCAGCCTCTTTCTTCGGTCAGCAGAACATCCATAAGGTAATGGCCACATAAAATCATTCTTTCTTGCTACCTCCGCAGTTTAATTCGAGGGGATGGTGAGGCTCTTTAATTATGTAAACAGTACTTTTCTAAAATGTAACTTTTCTTTTGGCTAGTGTAAAAATTTCATAAAATCTTTAATTGGAAATCGTGGATAGAGAGTGAGTTACCCTCTCGAGCTCCCATTCACCTTATTTTGAGGTGTCTGCGATTTAGCAACGTTTTTGTAATGTATTACAGTAATTTCCATGCGCGCCACCTCAAGTAGCTTGGGATTAGCTCCTGTTTCATAGGCCGAGAACCCTGTAGGTTTTAAATTTTCATTATCTGGGAGTGCAGTGTACGCCTCTATTCAGTTTGTGTTCGGGCCGTTCCCTTAACCTGTTATTTTTCACAAAGGCCCTGTAGGTTGGGTACGAGATAGCCCTGTGTAAGGATATTTCAATTTGTAAATAGTGCCTTGAGAGGCCAGATAGTGTCAGATTTTCATGCAATGTTGCCTCTAGTAGACTTGAGAAACTGAGAGCCTGTTAGCTCTTTTTCCAAAATTTTGAAGAGTAACGAGTGCCTCTGGGAGGCTTGATATTGTATCTAGGGAGCAAGTGCTCTTGAATTAAGGGGATTTTTGCCCTTGGATAAATGATTCCTTAGGTTGAATTACAGTTTTTGTAAACTGGATCCGGTATCTCTGACATTGTAAACTAGGGGCTTCAAGCCCAAAATTGTTAAAGTTCTGAATCTTGGATTTTCCTAGTCTTGTTTCAAGATTGCTTTTGTACCTGATATGTTGTTACGTTCACTCAGTGAAAAATATTAGTTTTTGGAACCTTTTAAAGTTTTAAGTCAACTTTGATATTGTAGATAGACCCATTCACCCCGGCACCTTCTTTAACCTCTTTCTGCTCCACGGGTAACCCCGGAACTATTATTATTATTATTATTATTATTATTATTATTATTATTATTATTATTATTATTATTATTATTATTATTATATTTTAGTATTGTGTAACTATAATCCATCCAAAGGCCAATCCTGGCTACGCTACTGAAGCAAGAAGTCTCTTGCCTCGGAATGACAGCATCGAGTGGCGCAACAGTGCCGCCATCTTGAGATATCAATATCGCCGTACCGCGCGGCTAACAATTAGTGTAGCTCGGGACTCCAGCGGGGTAGCACGTCGTGCAGAGAGTAGTTTGATTTGACTTAGTGAATTCTACAGCCGGCCCCGTGGTGTAGGAGTAGCGTGCCTGCCTCTTACCCGGAGATCCCGGGTTCGACTCCCGGCCAGGTCAGAGATTTTACCTGGACCTCAGGGCTGGTTCGGGGTCCACTCAGCCTACGTGATTAGAATTGAGGACCTATCTGGCGGCGAGATAGCGACCCCGGTCTAGAAAGCCAAGAACAACGGCCGAGAGGACACGTCGTGCTGACCACACGACACCTCGTAATCTGCAGGCCTTCGGGCTGAGCAGCGGTCGCTTGGTAGGCCAAGGCCCTTCAAGAGCTGTAGTGCCATGGTTAAATTGAGGAAATTGCGGTGCGAAGAACGGCGAACAATTCCTTTCTCTTGCGAAATGTCGCGACAAGCGGATAAAAAGAGTTTCAAATTTATCGCGGGGATAGAGGGGCTTGCAGAAATTCGAAAAATCTAAGATCTCCAAAGTCAAATGTCGAAACGTTTATGGGGAATGTTTCAAAATTAAGGCGAACGAACGTCATGAGGTGGTAACTGGAGCCCTAACCGAGCATATCCACCACCCCAGTAGTGAAAAAGTTTCAAAGCTGTATTAATTAGGTACTTTTTCTGCAATACCTATCACGCGGTACGTATTCTACGTCAAAATTTGCTGACATCAATCCGACACAGCCCCGTTCATTTTTTTAAAAAAAATATTGGTATGCTCTTGTTTCTCAGCCACGAGTGCAGTCGAACTTTACTGTCATTGTTTATGACGTGAATATTTTAGTTAGTTTGGTGAAGTGATTGTAAGAACAAAACATGCCGAAGTGTAAAAGTTATTTTAAGGAAGAAAATTAGTGTAGTATTTAATTAAATTATTAGTAAAAGCGCACAAATTTACGAACTGATCAATATTCCAGAAGAGATTATGTTCTCTTGGTACATTTGCTAAACTGGTAACGTTCACAAGGGCTTTTATATAACATACACACATTTCATTAAAGAGGGCGCTGTAATGATGGCGTTAGTATACACTGACTGACAGAGCAAATGCAACACCAAGAAGGAGTGGTTCGAAAGGGATGAAAGTTGGGGAAAAAACAGAGACGGCACGGACGAATAATTGATGTTTATTTCAAACCGATATGCAGGTTACACAATGCGCACGGCATCGACTCAGTAGGATGTAGGACCACCGCGAGCGGCGATGCACGCAGAAACACGTCGAGGTACAGAGTCAATAAGAGTGCGGATGGTGTCCTAAGGGATGGTTCTCCATTCTCTGTCAACCATTTGCCACAGTTGGTCGTCCGTACGAGGCTGGGGCAGAGTTTGCAAACGGCGTCCAATGAGATCCCACACGTGTTCGATTGGTGAGAGATCCGGAGAGTACGCTGGTCACGGAAGCATCTGTACACCTCGTAGAGCCTGTTGGGGGATGCGAGCAGTGTGTGGGCGGGCATTATCCTGCTGAAACAGAGCATTGGGCAGCCCCTGAAGGTACGGGAGTGCCACCGGCCGCAGCATATGCTGCACGTAGCGGTGGGCATTTAACGTGCCTTGAATACGCACTAGAGGTGACGTGGAATCATACGCAATAGCGCCCCAAACCATGATGCCGCGTTGTCTAGCGGTAGGGCGCTCCACAGTTACTGCCGGATTTGACCTTTCTCCACGCCGACGCCACACTCGTCTGCGGTGACTATCACTGACAGAACAGAAGCGTGACTCATCGGAGAACACGACGTTCCGCCATTCCCTCATCCAAGTCGCTCTAGCCCGGCACCATGCCAGGCGTGCACGTCTATGCTGTGGAGTCAATGGTAGTCTTCTGAGCGGACGCCGGGAGTGCAGGCCTCCTTCAACCAATCGACGGGAAATTGATCTGGTCGATATTGGAACAGCCAGGGTGTCTTGCACATGCTGAAGAATGGCGGTTGACGTGGCGTGCGGGGCTGCCACCGCTTGGCGGCGGATGCGCCTATCCTCGGGTGCTGACGTCACTCGGGCTGCGCCTGGACCCCTCGCACGTGCCACATGTCCCTGCGCCAACCATCTTCGCCACAGGCGCTGCACCGTGGACACATCCCTATGGGTATCGGCTGCGATTTGACGAAGCGACCAACCTGCCCTTCTCAGCCCGATCACCATACCCCTCGTAAAGTCGTCTGTCTGCTGGAAATGCCTCCGTTGACGGCGGCCTGGCATTCTTAGCTATACACGTGTCCTGTGGCACACGACAACACGTTCTACAATGACTGTCGGCTGAGAAATCACGGTACGAAGTGGGCCATTCGCCAACGCCGTGCCCCATTTATCGTTCGCTACGTGCGCAGCACAGCGGCGCATTTCACATCATGAGCATACCTCAGTGACGTCAGTCTACCCTGCAATTGGCATAAAGTTCTGACCACTCCTTCTTGGTGTTGCATTTGCTCTGTCAGTCAGTGTACTACTCAATCTTGGCTTCTAAGTATTGGAAGCTTTCTGGCCCGGGGTTCAGTGTCACCTCGTCTCGAAGCCACATGGAACCTTTAATAATAATGGCGTTTGGCCTCCGGAGGGGTCTGGTGCAGGTCTTGTTCTCATAGACGGCCTATTAGGCGACCTGCATGTCTGTGAAGATGAGGGCCCTACCTAGGATGATATCTAATGCTGAATACGCCACACACACCCAGCCCCCGAGCCATTGGAATTAGTGGAACCTTTGTGATGGGGTGACAATTGCCCCACTGGCCGTGCAAGGTTTGAATGCACGCATCTCCGCTGCACGGCCTACTGTCGGCGCAGAAAACATGTGCGGTCGAGTTTAAACTTTAATAAAATTTGAACCAGTCTACCGATCTAAAATATAATTACACCACCGTAAAGCTTGTTCTATTCTGCGTTTTTTGGTGGTATGTGCATATTTTTATTCTGTTTTTTGTCAAAGTTATATTAGGTGGAATGAAAAAGTACCTATTTTCCTGTCCGTTTGCTGTAAACAACTTTGTAGTACCATTACACGAAAACGCACTGTCCGATTTTTATGAAGTTTAGGTGGATTGTGGAATATTATAAATATATTTACGAAACTTAATTACTTTACGCACTTTGGCAAAAAGTTGTTATTGTTTTTGCAAAAGTCTGTCCGTTTGATACTGGGCGGTCTTCCGAAATCGGAATTGAGTTCATCAGAAAGGTCTGAAGTTTTTTGTTTCAAATCGTTGTATACCGGAAACGTACAATGATTTCTGTATTTTATAGCGATAATAGAAAACGACCTGTATTAATGTAGAATCTATAGTTTTGGGGGTCGCTGAAGTGAATGGTCACACTCCAGATATAATTTAAGTCGAAGTTAAGCCCGACTGGCACGGCGGTGAGAAGGGATGGAAAAAAATATGTCCAAAATAAAGAAATGAAATTTTGGCGATACGTTTATATTACAGTGTAAGTGCTCACTAAGGAAGGATTTTTGGATATTACGTCGATAAGGGGGTGAAAAGGGGGGTACATTTTTAAAATGGGTATATCTCAAAAACTTAACAGTTTAAAGACATAAATATTGGCATTTAGAACCTCCTTTAAAAATAAAGAAACACGGATTTTTTATATTTTTTTCGGAAAAACCACTTATGGGGGTTAAAAATAAGTGAAAATTGGATTGAATCCTTTACATGAGGATACTTATGTCTCAAAAGCTGAAGAAGTTATAGGCGTGAAAATTGGTACATTGTATCTCCTTTAAAAATAAATAAGCACGTATATTTTTGAATTCCATAAAAGCACTTAAGGGGGTTTGAAAGGAGCGAAAAGGGTGTGAACTTTAAAATGAGTATATCTTAAACATTTAATATGTTACAGACGTGAAAATTGATACTTGGTCCCTCCTTTAAAAATAAAGAAACACGTATATTTTGTTTTCGGAAATCCACTTAAGGGAAAGGTGGTTAAATATTTTAATTGTGATACTTATATCTCAAAACCTGAGTATGTTACAGACGTGAAAATTGGTATCTGTAATATCCTATAAAAATAAAGAAATAAGCCTAAGTACTTTTTTGTTTTCGGAAAAAACAATTAAGGGGGGTGAAAAAATTGAAAAAGGGGTAAATATTTAAAATGAGTATATCTAAATAACGTAATATTTCCCAGACATGAAAACTGGTATTAGCATCCTTCTTTAAAAATAAAAGAACTCGTATTTTTTTTTGTTTTTGGAAAATTTAATTGAGGGGCTGACAAGGACTGAAAATGGGTTTAATCCTTTAATAGGGACACTGATATCTCAAAAACTGAGTATGTTGTAGACGTGAAGATTGGAGATTGGTATTTTCAATCTCAGTTTAAACTAAAGAAATACGTATTCTTTGTTTTCGGAAAATCAATTTAGGGGGGGGGTGAAAAAGACCCAAAAAAGCGGATGGATATTTTTATGAGGATATATATATCTCAAAACTGAACATGTTACAGACATGAAAATTGATACTTGGAATCTCCTTTAGAAATAAAGAAACACGTGAAGATTGGTATTTGGAATCTCTTTTAAAAATTAAAAAACACGTATTTTTTCGATTTTTTCGCACATTTACAGTTATATGTCCCATGTTCCAGAGTTAGCTCTGAAACTCAATTTTTCGGTAGTTTTTATACTTTAGGAAATTTCATATAATGTCTTAGTGCAGTACCGACGTATGATTACTTTTATCAAATTACGTAATGCATGCAGCGAAGCCGCTGATAACAGCTAGTACATAATCGTGTGTGTGTGTGTGTGTGTGTGAGAGAGAGAGAGACCAGGGTGACGGTTATTCTATTGTGTTGGCTGACACAGTAATTTATACGGTATACATCAGTATGAGGTAGTCCTGGGTAGTCGCCCATCCAGGTACTTTACACGCCCAATGTTGCTTTAGTATTCCAACGGAACTGTACCGGTGGTATTTCGCAGTGACTGATGTATTTATAATTTATGTGAATGTGCAGACGTTGAATTAGAAAAAGCGGCATATTTTGAATGAGCAGCGTTGTATTAGCGGTGCACATTGCCTCGTCTCCGAGAACCAGTGCTTTATCTTGTTTTGTTGGTATTTAAGGCGTATTTAGAGGCTGGGATGCTAGTCGGGGGGGGGGGGGGGACTACTGATTTGGTTCTCCAGGGTCTCGGCTACTCGACCCACAGAGGGGGCCCTGGGTTTGATTGAAACTGGTTTTTGGAGGAGGCTGAGGATGAGTAGAAGATTGTTGTTTTGTGCGTTGGTAGGGGTGGTGGGGAGGGGCAGTGGTGGGGTAGGATGGGTGTTTGATTATCGGCTGCGCTGGTCATTGGGATGTCCAAGCTCCTGGCTTCAGTCACCATCAGCTGATCCATGCTGATAGACTGCTTCCCGTATCCCACTCGCGGCAGCCCTGAAGATGGTTTTCCGTGGTTTCCCATTTTCACACCAGGCAAATGCTGGGGCTGTACCTTAATTAAGGCCACGGCCGCTTCCTTCCAATTCCTAGGCCTTTCCTATCCCATCGTCTCCATAAGACCTATCTGTGTCGGTGCGACGTAAAGCCACTAGAAATAAAAAAAGACTGCTTCCCAGTGGTAATATCTGTTGCAAAAGAACACTTCGTTAAACACAAAGTCTCCTCCGATCTGTCACATCATTGGTACACACAATGATACAGGAGTTAACGTTTCCGACACTGAATTACGGCACTGTTCACGCTGCGTAAACTTCCCGCACCTCTCTGATATAGCCTTTCTATACCCGTAATATTAAAAGAAGCATTCTGACAGATGAGGCTAGAGGGAGGAGCATTACACGTGCCATTGCACGGTGTTCTCACACTCCTGCATTCCTTTCTCCTTCCCCTCTCTTCCGACCATTTGTTCGTTCGTTAAGACCGATATGTTCTGTTGTACGTATCTCAGAAGAGAGAGGTTTGGCAACTCCGAGCAACACGAGCCAGCCAGCAGGCATATCTCCATGGCAACCATACCTCCCTTATTCCCACCCAGGCAGGCAGTAAACGGACCTCCCTCTATGAAAGGTCAGAATGCTTCTTTCAGTATTACGACCTTAGCTTATTTGAATTAATATCCTTACTATCCTTTGTTCTTAAGCCCACGGTGTAAATGTTCCTGTAACTGTTTTAAAAAGTACATGTTCTATTCACGACCGGACTATTCTTCCTACCAGTTACACTATACACGTTTCCAGTTCTGTTCACACTCCACGTGCACATCATAAAGGCACCTATACTGAGAGTCAACTCAAGACCTTAGCGGTCCCTTTGATGTTAGTCAGACTTCTGGTCGGTGAAAAGGCTTCCGCAGCGCTAAATAGTTCCCTAGGTTTGTTACTTGTTCTTGAAGTCAGGAGATTCCTTCAGTTTGGTTAGATATTCTGGTGAACAGACTTGACGAATTAAAAACTTTTGCCCTGTATAAATATGGAAAATATATCACAGGTTGTATGTTATTCGGGTTCGTTACCAACTCTTCTATTTCATACGTAAATGGCTATGGATAGTTATTGTTCTCAGTGGTGCATGTAGCAACATAATAATTATTTAATATGGGATTGATATCTTATTACACGGTGTACTTAGTAAGCTTTGTTCGAGTTCATTCAATTGCTGATAAGTTCGCATAATATTTGCGACGTTGAAGATGGATCCAAGAAAACTGTTGGCAGTACTGGTTGCAACAGCATGTCCATTGTCCAGTATTCATAATGGCTGCCAGCTGTAACACGTGTGTGATGTTGTGGCGCTTGAATCCCCAGTGAAGTACTTTAAAGCTAACAAAAGTGGAGAAAAATAAGTAGGAAATCTAAACAAATTGTTATAAACGTTTACAGTAGCCTACGAGATGAGAATCCGCTGTGGACTGTGGAAGACTTGGTGAAAAAACCGCGCAGCTGACCGGCGTTTCTGTGTACCGCTACAGTGTTTACGTCGCTCGCATGGAATTTAAACTTCCCGGAAAATCTAAGTCTCCAGCAAAAGGTCGAAAGGGAATTCTTTATGTTTTCTTGTGGTACTATACCGTATACTCTCCTGTGGCTGTTTATATATGTCGTCTTTCCGATGACACGTTTCTGTAAAGTCGCTGAACATTTAGTTTTAAGAAGTGTCTCAATATGTAAACAAGCAATCAGGGTGATAAAGAAAATGTCACTCAACTAAGGTGCATGCAACATTTATGTGATAGAAAACGTTTGCTCGTTTGGCTGTTCGTCAGTAAGCCTACGTGTCAGCTTAGTAAATAAAACAGGAAGGGCCTTAACACGGAATGGGAATCGGATCCTTGGCATATACTCTGATAATAATAATAATAATAATAATAATAATAATAATAATAATAATAATAATAATAATAATAATAATAATTTATACTTTACTTTATATTCGTAACCGCCCGCTACCTGCAGAAATGTTGTCATGAAGGGATCATGAGTTCGTTTTTACCTTCCGAATGGCGAGACTACAATAAACAGCATTCCAGGAAACATTGCATTTTGCAATCCCACTCACGGGTGGGTTTTTCTGCTTTTTTAACTGTGAGAAACTGCCACTGACAGTCGTAGCACGAGAGCGGAATCGTATGCTTACGTTGTAAGTCCCCATGCGCCTCACATAAACTGCTTTATGAAATAAAAATAAACCTTGCTTCTCTCGTCTCGGTATTCGTCAGTAATCTGTAAGTTTTACATGGTAAATAAGGGAAAAAATAGGTATGGTACGTAATCAAAGTACAGCTATGTGAAAGGAAGTGATTTATTTTGATGCTTCACTATTTGAGAATGAAGTACTTGTCAGATAGACGCACGACGTTAATAAGCTGGTTGTGGCGGAGATGGCGAACGGTGACGGGAAGGGGGAACAGGGGACGTGCTCACATGCGGAAGGATACTTTTCCTAAGCTCTTGACTTGACTTTCAGTATAGTGATGATGAAGATTAGTAATAATAATAATAATAATAATAATAATAATAATAATAATCTGTAGGACTATCTCGAAATTTTTTTTAGTTTACTCGCGAAACGTACAATTTCAGTACGGGAATATTGTGAGTCCTTGGGTTGAATCAAAACACAGTTCTCTTGATTTACTTCGCGGTTATTGCGTTTTACAGTCTCCTTCATTACCGCACAAAGGCAATATATTCACACGATGCGTCGCGCGACGCGACTCGTACGTCTCAACAACTGGAGCAACTCCATTCGTCCCCACTCAAATTAGTGTTATCCATAATCTTGGGATCTTATGACCCAGGTGATACAATCAGCATGTGGCCCACGGTCCTCAATGATTAGTACCTGGTGGAATGCAATTCCATCGTCGATTAATCAAATTGAGCCATCGCGTCCTTTGTCCTCCAAGGGATTCCCCGCCTCGAGGTGCCTGGGTGCGAGGTTAGCGTCTGGTTTCTTAAACATTTTCTACTCGCAGTTATGCGTATTTTCACTGCGGCTAAATGATCAGTACCGAACATGATATTACATTTGTGCTAAATTCAGGTCTTGCCATTGTGGACTTTCACAGGCATACGAGATGTCAGACTTTCGGAAACAATAGTAATATCTGGCTGTATTTCGATGTTGGCATCCTGAATTGGCACTTCTGGAATCTGCAGCTAGTAAGAATTTTAAGCTCCCTCTCTCCTCCGAGACTGGTGATATCCAGTTCTAACGGTTTTAAGGGGAATTCCCTCCTGACGTCATCCCTTAGCTTCAGATGTTCTTCCTTGTTCTATCTCTTGTCCTGGCGCCTCGCTGTCGCGGTTTTAAAACCCTTATGTGCTATATATTCCATGCAGTTGTTCAATGCCATGAAATATATCTTGGAGTACTAATTCAATATCTGTACATGTTTCAATATAGCGCTTGGCGGTCGTGGAGATAGCAAAGTTCACAATAGTTCAAATATCGTTCAGCTCGTAGCTCCAATAAAATGAGGTTGCCGTAGCGAAGACATAAAAGCGTGTTCGGTTCACTTGGAATAAAGTGGAGTCGATTGACCGTTGGGAAATCCAGACATTAAGAAACAAAACTTTATTTGTAGAGAGACAAACCGAGCAAGTGGCTGCGATGCTTGGGTCTCGTAGCTGTCAGCTTGCATTCGGAAGATAGTGGGTTCGAACCTCTTTATCGGGAGCCCTGAAGATGGCTTTTCGTGGTTTCCCATTTCCACACCAGGCAAATGCTCCGGCTATACCTTATACCACGGCCGCTTCGTTCCCGCTTCTAGCCCTTTCCTATCCCATCATTGCCATAAGACCTATTTGTGTCGTGTGTGACATAAATCAAACTGTAAAAACATAGAAAATAAAGAGGTTCATGCCACTGAAGCCCATTTAGTTTTCACTAAAAGTTGATACCAGGCGGCTGGGATAGAGCTGACCACTCTGTCTCACCTGGTGCCCAGTTAGGGCGGAGGGCAGTCTTTATCTTCATGACCTGTACAAGCATGGTTTTGCTGTTTTAGCTCTGGTAAAATGTTAAATCAGTTTTTATAAAATAGAATACAAATTTCCCCCTGTGAGTAAGGGGCGGTAGTACTGTACAGCATTCCCTGCTGGTCGTAAGAGGTGACTAAAAGGAATAATTTCTTGAGGCTCTCTGAACTTGTGAGTGTGGGTTGGCAACTCTGGTTCTCCTGGCTGAGTTTAGCATTGGCACCCCTTACATGCGGTATACCAAGCTCCCAATCTTTCCTATCCGATCTCCATTGGTCTCCTCTTGTTCTCTTCCGACCCCGCCAGTATTAGGTTTGCGAGGCCTAGAGAGTCTTCATTTTTATGCTGTTCAATGCCTTTCATTCCCTTCTTGCTGATACCCTCATTCTTGGAAGGGTCGGACCTCTACCATTTTTCCTGTGATCAGTGTTAAAATAATAATAATAATTTCATGTGGGAATTAACAGCCTGGTGCAACCTTTGTAAGACAGAACATCCAACGAGGGTAGGCGGTGTTTGCCGTGTTATTGTGTTGTTGTGGTAGAAGAAGATGTTAGTTGTGGTTTGAGAGTCACATGCAGGGCCGAATTTAACTAATGTAATCACTGCTTTTGAACCCAAATAATTTCGCGCCTCCTTCCTTATAATTGATAAGACAAAACTGCAATTACTATTATTTTATATAATGGATAAAGTAATGCAATAGAATTCTTCCAAGGTAAAGTATCAAATAATAATAATAATAATAATAATAATAATAATAATAATAATAATAATAATAATAATAATAATAATAATAATAATAAAAGTCCACCTGACAGCGAAGATGGCTGCCAACTCTGTACAATTCACTGCCCCGTAGATTACGTGTTAATCACGATGACAGTGGAAATACTCATGTTCCGTTACCCGCTGATGTCCGTGCTTCCAGTCATTGCAGCCAGTTCTTACAAATTGGGATGTGTCTCCAAACATTTACAAGGAGCACAAAAACAGATCGTTGGCTGCAGGAATAAACCAGATATTCACGTTTCATGTGCCCATTTGAAAGCACCTTTGTTCGTTGTCTGGATATGCCTACATCCGCATACAATTACAGAAATTGTCCTGACTTTGTTTCATTCCACTTTTAGCACTGTAGTCTCTAATAACATTACTCATAAGCCAAAAATAAGGGTAATCGTTTGGTTTAAAAAATCTTCTGTTGGTTCTAGATCGTCTTCACGATTTTCACTTACAGTTCCAACAGCAGACCAATGGAAATGCTACTGAAACTGGACGTACACTCATCAAAGTTTTCTGTGCTGGCACCATCATTTTTATTTTCGTCATTGCATGAGAAGAAGTTGTTTGAGTTACAACATGCATTCTGCACAGTTTCCTGAGAGAAAATTCAACATATTACGAAGATTTAGGTCCACGGGAATCAGGACTTCGATCCTCTGAAAATATTGACAATGATGCACGACGAGCACCCGCTGTAGCCTTCGCTGATCGTGAGAAATTTGTAGAGTTCTTTGACATGCATAACAAGTTAAAATTAAGTAATAATAATAATAATTATTATTTGTAAGGCAGACCCTCCGATGAGGGTGGGCGGCATCTGTCGTGTGTAGGTAACTGCGTGTTGTGGTGGAGGATAGTGTGGTGTGTGAGTTGCAGGGATGTTGGGGACAGCACAAACACCCAGTTCCCGAGCCAAGGGAATTAACCATTTAAGGTTAAAATCTCCGACCCGGCCGGGAATCGAACTTGGGACCCTCTGGGCCAAAGGCCAGCACGCTAACCGTTTAGCCATGGAGTCGGGCAATATTAAGTAGCTAAAGGGCAATTTCCGCTAGTATTTTCCAACTCCTTACTCCAGCACTTTACCATGAAAGATAGGATAAATAAAGTTGAAATAATTTTTGTGCGATGTAATTTTAGATTTAGAGGCTCCGGGATCGATTCCTGGCCGAGCCGGGGATTTTAAGCGCGTCCTGTTAATTTCTCTACCTCGGGAGCTTGGTGTTTTATGTTCGTCTTAATACACGTCTCTTCGTCTACATTCAGCACAATATACACCACTACCAGACACCACATTAACATGCAATGATGATTACACTTCTTCACATAGGGTTCGTGTTAGGAAAGGCATTCGGTCTTAAAACAGAGCTAAATCAACCTCGACTGCTGACCCCAATATTCATCAGTTCATCGCAGATCCAGCTACTTTTTTTTTTTTTTTTTTTTTTTTTTAAGTCACACAGTATAGATAGTTTTAGTATACATCTTACATGTATCTGGAAGTTTACGAACGAAAAAATGAGTGCAAGCAAAGTCACAAACAAACAGTGATAATTAAAGAATTGATACTTACCAGGTACGGTATACGCAGTTCTTTTCCTATTTCATCCCACAACATATCTTTCTTCCTTACATTACTCATGTCCTAAAGCATTGGGTGTTCCTTAACGCACTCTATCAACAGTTCAGTCGCCATTGCTAGTCACAATGAACGCGGGACGCGGGAAAACGCTGCATGCAGCGAACTGAAAATGGTTCGCAGCAATCCCGTCATGTAGGAGGGAGAGTGACGCACCAGTGTGAATGGATCCATATCCCGCTGTACTCATAATAGTTCGCAACGGGATCGTTCCCGCTTCCCGCTCACACACCAACGCGGGGCGCGGGAAGCGGGAGCGAAACCTACAATCCCGCGGTCGCTGCGAAGTTCGTCCAATACATTATGCCTTTCATGGCTATCTGTTTGAGGAAGTTCGTGATGGTTTCCTCACATTCTGTTGCTTACAGGAGTGAATGTAGCAGGCGGTGCCGATACTTTCTCTTTAGACATTCCAAAACGGCCTGATCCATAGGTTGTATCAAACTTGTTACGTTAGGAGGTAAAAATAAAGCACAAATTCCATCACACACTAGTCCATATCCATCTGCCCCTGCGTTGCCCAGCAATAAAAATGCTTTAATAGCCAGACTAGGTCTCAGTAGAGGGGACCCACAGTACGATGACATGGCGGAAATACGCAGGGAATGAAATTTACGAAAATAAAAATTCAAATAACGCTCGGATTTGCGAGCTTCCGCTCCATTCACTCTATGTATTTTTGTTTCAGATTTCTAGCTACTGGAGTTTCCTATTCTACAGTTGGTCACAGTTTCCGGGTCGGATTCACGGATTCACAACATTTAGTGGTATTGTGCGAAATGTTTGCTGAGCTCTTTGTGACAGAATGCAAGGAATATCCATGCCTGAACTATCTATCGAAACATGGATAGAATCAGCTCAAGCATATTACAGAATGTAGCCATTCCCAAATTGTGTTGGTAATATCGATGGGAAGCACGTTACTAAAAAATGTCCGATGAATGGATCAAATTATTTTTGTTACCTGAAGAAATCCTCTATTGTACTTTTATCAATTGCTGGTCAAGATTACAAGTTCCTATGTGGGGTTATCGGAGGGTACGGAAAACAGTGATGTGGTATTTTCCAGAACATCCAGTAATCGGGAGATAGTACAGGTAGGTTCGAACCCTACTGTTGGCAGTCCTGAAGATGGTTTTCCGTGGTTTCCCATTTTCACGCCAGGCAAATGCTGTGTCTGTACCTTAATTAAGGCCACGGCCGCTTCCTTCCCACTCCTAGCCCTTTCCTGTCCCATCGTCGCCATAAGACCTATCTGTGTCAGTGCGACGTAAAGCAACTAGCAAAAAATTAAAAAAATAAAAAAAATCCAGAACTTCGTAATGGGACAACGGTTAGAAGCGGGCACTCTTGGTGTTTCGAAAGACAAAAATCTTCCTGAACACAACGTGCCTACGCCTTATGTCATTATCGGCGACGAAGCGTTTCCTCTGAAAAGTTACTTAATGAGACCTTTTCCATACAGGCAAGCAAAAGGAGACAAGCGCTAAGAAAATCACAACCATCGCCTGTGTAGAGCAAGAAGGGTCGTAAAAAATGCCTGCGGCATACTAACATAGAAATGGAGAATTTATTACAGATCTATGGAAGTTCATGTGGAAACAGCTAAGCTAATTATTAGAACACCGTGCATTCTGCACAATTTCCTGAGAGAAAATTCAGCATATTGAGAACATTTAGATCCACCGGAATCGGGACCCGCTGTAGCCTTCGCTGATCGTGAGATATTTGTAGAGTTCTTTGACATGCATAACAACAGTGTATAGATAGTTTTAGTATACATCTTGCATGTATCTGGAAGTTTACGAACGGTATACGCAGTTCTTTTCCTATTCCATCCCACAACATATCTTTCTTCCTTACTTTACTCATGTCGTAGAGCATTGGGTATTTCTTAACGCACTCTATCAACAGTTCAGTCGTCATCACAATGAATGTGGGACGCCGGAAAACGCTGCATGCAGCGAACTGAAAATGGTTCGCAGCAATCCCGCCATGTAGGCGGGAGAGTGACGCACCGGTGTGAATGGCTCCATATCAATCAATCAATCAATCAATCAATCAATCAATCAATCAATACTGATCTGCATTTAGGGCAGTCGCCCAGGTGGCAGATTCCCTATCTGTTGCTTTCCTAGCCTTTTCCGAAATGATTTCAAAGAAATTGGAAATTTATTGAACATCTCCCTTGGTAAGTTATTCCAATCCCTAACTCCCCTTCCTATAAATGAATATTTGCCCCAGTTTGTCCTCTTGAATTCCAACTTTATCTTCATATTGTGATCTTTCCTACTTTTATAGACGCCATTCAAACCTATTCGTCTACTAATGTCATTCCACGCCATCTCTCCGCTGACAGCTCGGAACATACCACTTAGTCGAGCAGCTCTTCTTCTTTCTCTCAATTCTTCCCAACCCAAACATTGCAACATTTTTGTAACGCTACTCTTTTGTCGGAAATCACCCAGAACAAATCGAGCTGCTTTTCTTTGGATTTTTTCCAGTTCTTGAATCAGGTAATCCTGGTGAGGGTCCCATACACTGGAACCATACTCTAGTTGGGGTCTTACCAGAGACTTATATGCACTCTCCTTTACATCCTTACTACAACCCCTAAACACCCTCATAACCATGTGCAGAGATCGGTACCCTTTATTTACAATCCCATTTATGTGATTACCCCAGTGAAGATCTTTCCTTATATTAACACCTAGATACTTACAATGATCCCCAAAAGGAACTTTCACCCCATCAATGCAGTAATTAAAACTGAGAGGACTTTTCCTATTTGTAAAACTCACAACCTGACTTTTAGCCCCGTTTATCAACATACCATTGCCTGCTGTCCATCTCACAATATTTTCGAGGTCACGTTGCAGTTGCTCACAATCTTGTAACTTATTTATCACTCTATAGAGAATAACACCATCCGCAAAAAGCCTTACCTCCGATTCCACTCCTTTACTCATATCATTTATATATATAAGAAAACATAAAGGTCCGATAACACTGCCCTGAGGAACTCCCCTCTGTACTCATAACAGTTCGCAACGGGATCGTTTCCGCTCCCGCTCCCGCGTACCGCGGTGGTGTGTACAGACCTGTACGTCCTGCGTAGCCAAGCGCACCTATTTAAACATGCGAAATTTAACGCTTTCTGTAGGTTGTATAAGTTAATTTCCGAAAGAAATGATTTGGCCGTTGTGTTATTCTTGGCTCATTCAACGTGTGTGCAAAATTTAAGTAAGATCCGTGATTCCTCGGGATGCGCCCTTCTATTGTAAGTTATGGTACTCCATACTTGTCATGAAATTAAGAGATAGAGAACATTTTGATCTCCAATAATTTGTAGAAACAGCTTCATTATTTATGTCAGAAAAAATGGATGCTTAGATTAAGGTGTTGGTTTGTTATTCAGTGCTTCATTGAATAACTATGTATAACGTTGATGGTAATTTTTGACATTCGATATTTTAAATACAATATGTACGGTTCCTATAGAATGGAAAAATTATAAATTTCCACCAAGGCTGAGAAATAACTAAAAGGGACAATTGACCCAAAATCGTAGCAAAGATTTTCTGGCTGTCTAAATTAGACCTCTTACGTAGTCTAATATTTGTCCGTCCAAAAATGGCTTTAGATAAAATCATATATCAGATCAGAAACGTCCCTTCGTTCTGGTTCAGTGGTGAACTTCTTATACGAGAAAGCGATATAAATATTTCATGATTATAGCTGAAGATTTCAAAGAGTATAAATTTGACAATTTTAACATATGCGAGATAGATAGGACATTACAACTCTCCCTGGGGCAATACCAATCTTATGTTACCGCGTAAGTTGGCTACACGGTTCGGGTCGTGGTAGATGTAAATTAATAATAGGCCCTAATAATACTACTTTTTACCGTTTTCGGTAACACCGAGGTGCCGGAATGTTTTCCCGCAGGAGTTCTTTTATGTGTCAGTAAATCTACTGGCACCAGACTGCCATATTTAAACATCTTCAAATACCAGCGGAATGAGCTGGGATCGAATCCGCCAAAAGGCTAGGGCTCTACCGCCTGAGCTACTCAGCGCAGCTCGTGATCTAAGTTTATATTAGAAAGCTAGTGAAGTGTCCATGGATTTCCATTAAGAAATTAGTCAAACCTCCGGGTTGTGCCTTAGTTAAAGCCACGGCTAACACCTTCTGAACACTAGCCTTTCCAACAAGGTCGTCTCCGAAAGCCTACATGTATTGGTGCGGCGTTAAACCACTAGCGAAAACAAAAACACAGTGTTGTAAATATCTGTATATCTTGTACATCTTGTTAGGACTCACCAAGAGAGGCGTTCTCAGTACGTCAGCAGTACCTACATCCCGCCCACACCGAGATACGACCCGCTATTTATAGTCCCCTTACAATTAACTGTCACCTACTTTATGTCGCTTTCTCCAAATTCTTCCTCACAAACCAGAGAGCTATTTCTGCCGTACCTTCAAACATGAGAACTCCACGTGGAGTGCGACATGAGCACGTGGTGTTGTCGCAGCGTCATTCCCAAACACGCCTTGCGCGTAGGCTAGAGCGAGCTGGTCGAACACGAGCAGTTCATCAGTACTGATGGGCTGCGAATGGACTCGCGAAGAATCGAGTCTGGAACCGTAAAACTCGAGGTACTCGATTCCGGAATCGAGGCTGACGACGCTATCAGTGTTATCTGCGAGCCATGTATGGAAACAACACGATGCATAATATTGTAGGTAGGCCAAGGACAAGGATTTTTTCCGTTCCCTAATAGTGTACAGTGATATAATGTACAAAATAATGTTACGATGCGGTAATGAACATCACTTTAAAGAAGTGTGAACACAATCACCCTTTGAAACAGTCGTTAATCCCGAAGCATATATACGGTACGGTACCTTACCAAACAAGTACGATATTATACGGCAGAACAAAATACTGGAGGTGGGAACAATATAATTATGTTGCTCTATTGGAAACCGGTACCTCACCAAATGCCCAGAGCATTCCTTTAATCAATTGAACGTTGTGGACGTTGAACTAGGGCATTCGTTTGTACTACTGAACAACCAGATATACAGCCGAAAATGTACATTATGCCATAGGCCTACTTACATGAATGTACATATATGCCTACAAAACCTTATTGTAGGTAACGTAAACTAAAGAACGTGTGGACATATGTACTTATGTACCGTACCACAATAACACCAGCGGTGTGCACTACGTGCCTTTCCATTTTGTATTTAGAAATACAATCATATTCACCATATCCCCATTCAAACGGTTTCGCTTGTTAGTCACTAGTGCTCCAGCCTTGGAGGAAAGTCGGTCACAAGGAACGGACGTTGCTTGTGAACATAAATATTTCTTCGCAAGTTTAGCGAGTGTTGGAAATTTTGCCGCGTTGTGTCTCCAAAAATCCAGTGGATTTACCAAGCGGGGTCTGTAAGGCTCTTTCCGGTACGGTACCTATCTTTGTACCTCGACCGTAGCATCTGGTCAGACGTTATGACGTAAGTTTTCGTCTGCGACACGGGCACCAAATGATCCCCAAAAGGAGGTGCCGAGTCCAGTCGTGTTCGATGGTGTAATGACCTATACTGAAGTGGATGGGGTCGTAGGCCATAATCTACGCGCTTCGTTAATCACTGCCTGATCGCGTTGAGCACCACAAATAAAAGGCAAAATCTTAAATCTCGGATCGAGAAGTGTGGGCAGTGCAACAGGTAGGACACTTTCAACATTGACGAACTTCTTTTTATGGCTGACAAGAAGTCCGTTAACACCAGTTTCGCTACGGCATCTTGCTTCTCTTTTATGCATCTTCACAGCGTTTCCTGTATTTGTCTGCTGAAACCAATTATCTTTGAGATGGAGACTTGGAGTTCCGATGAGATTTCAGTCGTCATATAATGAAAGAGCCCAACTCATTATTGAAGATGAAGAATGTAATTGTGCGGCAAACATACGAAACGAATTGCATTTCGAAAGAAATATGTTAGGGTCTTACATTCGCGTGTTTCACGTTATGGTCATTATTTACTTAGCTGTTATGGTAGTACTTAACTAGCTGATGTACCCGTGCTTTGCTACGGGATTCTCAGAAAGACTGACTTGGTGGCTTTCCTAACTGAAGTCAACATAGGTCATTACAAAAACGTCAGTAGGAATGTAGCGATTAAAGGCAATGTTATCATTTAAAATAATCGATCAAATGAAAAACCACACATTTTTTTCACTTTTAACGACAGCCGTGAACACTCATCTGCCATTATTCCGTTAAATATGCACACTGATCATTCCAATCAATGCCTCAGAGTAGGGATTGAATAGCTCGAATGCTACGATGAACCAGTGTGTTACGTACCAGTAGTATAAGAAAATTTATGAACCAGAGGAATAGCATGCTAAAGAAAAAAGTTATCCAACCCCCCCCCCCCCCAGATACTTCCCGCCAATATTCAGGCAGGCCGTTACACTCGGTACGACATGGCAAGTTGGCCGTGTGGTTAGGGGCGCGCAGCTGTGAGCTTGCATCCGGGAGATTTTGAATTCGAACCCCACTGTCGGCAACCATGAAGATGGTATTCCGTGGTTTCCCATTTTCACACCAGGTAAATGCTGGGACTGTACCTTAATAAAGGCCAAGGCCGCTTCCTTCACACTTCTAACCCTTTCCTATCCCATTGTCGCCATAATACCTATCTGTGTCAGTGCGACGTAAGGCAAATTTTAAAAAATACTCGGTATGCAGCAGTAATCCTATCTATCGAAGATGATTAGCAACAGAAGACACGAAGCACATCACAACAAACAATGGTCAATGAAATATTAATCAATTTTGAGCTTCCTATATTGTAGGCTTTCAGATTTAGTTATCTTTCGATTCCGTGATATTAGGGCGTCTTATAAAATTACTTATTGCGTAGACCAGGGCATCTCAAACGCCCAAAATCTCACGCGTGCAAACCGAAGCACAGAGGCTCCGTGCACTGTGCATCGGTCTGACTCGGCTCAACTCGGCTTCTCGGATAGTGCAGTGTGCTGAGAGCGTGTGGTGATAGACGGCTTGTTTGTCAGTGAACTAGAGAAGCGCAAGACTACATAATAATGGAGCAGCCTGTTTCAAAGAAAACAAGGACTTCCGAAAATGCTTAATCTGTGGGACAATAATCAGGAACGTGATCATCAAAAAGATATATTTTTGAATGCAAAGGCTTTGCTCGAATTCTATGAGAATGTGTCGAAGGAAGATTTTCCTAAGCTGCA
The DNA here is from genome assembly GCF_040414725.1 of Anabrus simplex. Classification (NCBI taxonomy): domain Eukaryota; kingdom Metazoa; phylum Arthropoda; class Insecta; order Orthoptera; family Tettigoniidae; genus Anabrus; species Anabrus simplex. The sequence continues at coordinate 241,133,508 of NC_090269.1, forward strand.
TCGAGAAGCAGCTAAGGTTATCTATATGTTTGGTTCCACCTGCATATGTGAAAGATTTTTTTTTTCACTTGTACGTAAACTAGATGCATGCAAGTATTTCTGATTGTAATTTTAAGAACGCTCTCAGAATTGCTGTCAGCCGATCCCTTGTACCAGACATTACTGGTATAATTGCAAAGAAAAAGGAAAAGAAGAGCTAGAGAAGATAAATTGTCTGCTCAAACCAAACTGATAGAAGAGTTTTTTAACACCTGTAACATTGTCCCATACAACAGAGTGTCTCCGCTCACAGCACATAATTAAACATTTCGCAGTGAGGGGAGAATCGGCGCGGAAGGCCGAACGGGTGAGACAGTTGTAGGGAAAGAGGAATAGGGGTTTGCACTCTGGTCAACCTAGTGAATTGTCTCCTGCACCTTGCGCCATGCAGTGCACTGGAGCATGCACCCTGAGAGGCCCTGGCGTAGAATGTAGTTCCTTATTCTCCGACTTTACGTACCAACTTTCATTTAATTCTGTTTACCCATTTTGTCGTGACTCGGATCGATACGACCACTAATAACATAATTATTTGAGAAATACATTTTAGGCCTTCTCCTAAACTACCATTTTACCAGGCGAGTTGGCCATGCGGTTAGGAGTGCGCAGCTGTGAGCTTGCATCCAGAAAATAGTGGGTTTGAGCCCCACTGTCGGCAGCCCTGAAGATGGTTTTCCGTGGTTTCCCATTTTCACACCAGGCAAATGCTGGGGCTGCTCCCTAATTAAGGTGACGGCTGATTCCTTCCCACTCCTAGACCTTTCCCATCCCATTGTCGCCATAAGACCTATCTGTATCTGTGCGACGTAAAGCAAGTTGTAAAAAAATCTACCATTTCACTCAGTGTGAATGGAATTATTTATGGCCTAGATTGTAGCGACTTATTCCCCGACTTTGCATACCAATTTTCATTGAGGTAGGACCACTAATAACATAAATATTTGAGAATTAAATGTTAGACCTTCTGCTAAACTACCCTTTTTATGAGCGTGAATACAATTATTTATGGCCTAGATTGTAGCGATTTATTCCCCGACTTCGCCTACCGATTTTCGTTAAGATACGACCACTAATAACATAAATATTTGAGAATTAAATTTTAGGCCTTCCCTTAAACTACTATTTCACTCAGCATGAATACAATTATTCATTGCCTAGATTATAGCGACTTATTCCCTGACTTTGCATACCGATTATCATTAAATTCTCTTCAGCCGTTTACTGGTGATGCGTGTGCATACATACAGATAGACAGACAGGCATTACGGAAAATTAAAATGTGCATTTCCTTGTTACTGTGGACACGACTGATACAAAAATACCATCCGTTTTACATTCTGAGCAATGTACAGACAAAACTCTTATTATATATATACTAGCTGATGTACCCGTGCTTCGCAACGGGGTTCTCAGAAAGATTGACTTTGTGGTTTTCCTAACTGCAGTCAACATAGGTCATTACAAAAACATCAGTAGGAATGTAGCGATTAAAAAGCAATGTTATCACATAAAATACTCCATCAAATGAAAATCTGCCCATTTTCTCACTTTTAATGAACAGCACTACGGTGCCAATCTAACAGTCCAAAGTTCCAGAGCTGGAATGACCAGGCTGCAGACAGCCACGAACTCTCCTCTGCCATTATTCTGTTAAATTTGCACATTGCTCATTCCAATCAGTGCTTCAGAGTAGGGATTGAATAGTTTGAATTCTATGATGAACCAGTGTGTTACATACCAGTAGTATCAGAAAATTTATGAACCAGGGGAATGACTTGCAAAAGAACAAAGTTATCCAACTCGCCATCTACTTCCCGCCAATATTCAGGCAGGCTGTTACAAACGGCATGACCGGGCGAGTTGGCCGTGTAGTTAGTGCACAGCTGTGAGCCTGTATCCGGGAGATAGTGGATTCGAACCCCACTGTTGGCAGCCCTGAAGATGGTATTCCGTGGTTTCCTATTTTCACACCAGGCAAATGCTGGGGCTGTACCTTAATGAAGGCCAAGGTCGCTTCCTTCACATTCCTAGCCCTTTCCTATCCCATTGTCGCCATAAGACCTATCTGTGTCGGTGTGACGTAAAGCAAATTTTAAAAAAATACTCAGTACACAACAGTAAGCCTATCTATCGGAGATAAGTGGCAACAGAAGACACAAAGCACATCATAACTAACAGTGGGCAATGTAATGTTATTGTTGATCAATTTTATGAGCTTTCTATATTGTAGCCCTTCAGATTTAGTCTTCTTTTGACTCTGTGATTGTAGAGTGTCTTACACAATAATTTATAGCATAGACTGTGGTTCCCTATTCTCCGACTTTACATACCGATTTTCATTAAATTCTGTTTACCCATTTTCTCGTGACTCGGCGCTGATATGGTCTTAGTAACAAAAATCCAAATTCATGAATATCTGTGTGATCATAGCCAGTACGGTGACAATGTATAAGACATAAATGATCGGAAATTTAATACTGTATAACTTTAGTTATATAGTATTTATTGATACGACCACTAATAACACAAATATTTGAGAATTAAATTTTAGGTCTTCCCCTGAACTACCATTTCACTCAGCGTAAATAAAATTATTTATGGCCTAGATTATAGTGACTTATTACCTGACTTTGCATACCAATTTTCATTGAAATAGGACCACTAATAACATAAATATTTGAGAATTAAATGTTAGGTCTTCCCCTAAACTACCATTTTACTCAACATGAAACGTGTACATACATACAGATTATAGTGACATATTCCCTGACTTTACATACAAATTTTCATTAAATTATCTTCAGCCGTTTTCTCGTGATACATGTACATACATATAGACAGACAGACACACAGAGAGACAGACAGACAGAAATTACAGAAAATTAAAAAGTACATTTATTTGTTACTGTGGACACAACTGATACAAGAAATACCATCCTTTTTTAAATTCTGAGCAATGTACAGACAAAACTCTTATTTTATATATATTGATATAGATGATTGGAGTATTTATTCTGACTGCGCGGAAACAGGTCCTATATCGCAGTTACGGTTTGTGACGTCACCGCGGAGAGTCGAGTACTTTGCCGTACTTCGCACGGGTTACTCGGAGATGCTCGGAACAGCCAGGCTCGATTCTCGCGAGTCCAAGCGTCTTTCACACACATCACTACAGTTTAGGTCATATTGTACAATTACTTTTACACTGCCTGGTCAGAAATCTTACGTTTAAATCTCTATGCTAACAGTTCCATAGTTCCGTGACATTGCTGGAGAGTGACCTACCTTATTTCAAATCCCAGAGCTCCACCCAAATCAAATTTACAGTAGCTCACTGCAGTGGCAGCGATTAGGAATTAGAAGCAGGGAGAGTATAACAAATTATAGACAGCCAAAAAGTACTGGGAGGGGGGTCTCGGGGATATAGAAAGGTGGAACACAACAAAAACTGAAAAATGTAGGTACAAAATGGTAAGTTTCTGCTGCTCTGAGGGAATTTGGACAGAAAAATAAAGTTTGACAGTTTATCACCTGCGGTAATAACATATTTTTTGAGATTTTGATTGAATACAATAAAACGTTCACCAAAGGAACAATTACACATGTACTGGTAATTTAATTAAAGATAAGCACGGTGTGATTATACATTAAAAAAGTAATTTAGTACGGTATTTGACTACACACTAACAAAGTGACAGACACAGATAGAACTGCACAGACACATTGACTAATTAAGGCTGCCAAAGTGACGATTGCTCACAACAAGCGGGTGAATTATAGGCTACCTCAATGTCCATGACCTTGGCAAAAACATACCCCTGCTACCCGCCCTCACAGCACATGCTACAGACTGCTTCGGGAGTTTCTATATACTGTATACGGCACCTTGGCGTCCCCGAAAACCGTAAATAATTATTCATCATAGCATGATCCAATAGCATGAGGTCAACTGGAACAATAACATTTCAATACAAATTGTGAAGTCAGGCCTAAAGGCCTAACTTTTCATTTGCATCCACAAGATGAGGTCATCCAAAAGAGGGGTATAGTCAAAGAGAGGAGAGGATGTGATTTACAGCCACGCTCGGGGAGGAACTGTCAATGATTCCAAGAATTGGCACATCTCAGCAACACAGCTCCTCCTTCAAACAACGAGAAATACAAGGCAAGTTTGTCGCTTTGTGAGGTGTTACGGATATTTTTCACATGTGCACTGCAAACCACAGAACATAATTTTTAGTTTTGAAAATACACGTGCATTGACGGGGAGTCAAGCTCTGCCATCGTGGTTGGATATGGATAATTACAATACTATATTACCATGTCTTCTATCATGCAACATATGTATAAATAAAATTACATTAGTTTAATAATGAACAATGAAAATAGTTGTTTAAACTGTAAACTCACCCTTGTTTCTTGTTGATTAATTCCATGTGGTGATCTTTCTGGCGAACAAAGTGTTTTATATTGCAATCATTAAAGCTGTGTTTACTGGCCACAAAATAGACAGCATGGATAATACACTCAGACTCTCTTGGCAAATGGTTGACTGAAGACAGGTTTTTACTCATTTTAGAGTAGAAAAGCAATGTTCGGCTTCTGATGTACTCATTGGAATTATGATGAGAACGTCCAGCAGTTTTAACATTTTCTTTGAAAATGTCACACAAATTAAGCCTTAAAAAGTAATTTAAGAATGGCGTTAGACCCTTGACGTGGCTGAAATCCTTTTGCATGTACTCTATCGACAATTTTGTTTGTAAACGAACTTTACCAAGCATTGGGTAATTTTGAACGGTGGTATTCAATTCCTCAGTTAAAGTTCAAGGTATACTTTAGGAAGTTACCTGATAAAAATAGTGCTGAAGCAATTAAATGGCCATTGAATTTGAATCAATGCTTTACATTTCTTGTGATTACATCACAAACTTCCTAAATTGCAACGCAATGATCACTTACAGAATTGTAGGTGCACTTACGTTTCGGTTCATGGGAAACTGACTTCTTTGAAAGCATATCTGCTTGCTTCATAATTTCATTCATTTTACTTCTTATAAAAGATATATTTGTTTGAAAATATCTCAACACCCGTTCGGTCAGTTTTTACTTTCTGTAGTTGAATAAATAATATATCAACAATGGGCATAACATGAAAAAATGTAAACCAAAAGATGAACTTGTCATCTTTTTAACATTCTTTCTATTGCTGAAGCTTGATTAATGGATGTCGTCTGTCATGCTTCTTCTTGTATTTCTTGTATACGTTCAATAATATCACTTCTGTGTCCGTACACAATATTCACTATGCGGCTTTTGAAATTCCATGGTGTAGGTGAAGAAAGTAATTCTTCACAACAGCATGATCCAATAGCAAGAAGTCAACTGGGAACAATAATATTTCGATACACATCATGAAGCCAGACAAGCTTCCGTAATTCACTGACACATTAGACATCGTATATCAGGGGACATTTACTACATACTCGTACTTGATCCACTTGACATTTATAAATGTTTCTCCACTGGACCAACAGTCCACCGATTTAGTTTGTAAATTTCCCCCCTCAGCAAGCCAATAAGTATGTAAAAATCTTATAATTTACTCATCAGTGAACCAACTCAATTCCACTCACAATTCCTTTTTTATAATTGCACTGATCAACAGACTAATATCATCAGACAGGAAACAGGAAGCATTGAATGAAAAGATAATGTTTCAATGTTCACATTTGACAAAAACTCAGGATTTCTGGAGTGTCTCCCATCATTTTTAGATGTATTGTTTTCCAGTGTTCATACACATTTTTAATATTGTTAAACTCTTCATCTCTGAGTGAGTTGGCCGCACAGTTAAGAGTGTGCAGCTGTGAGCTTGCATTCGGGAGATAGTGGATTCGAACCCCACAGTCGGCAACCCCGAAGATGGTTTTCTGTGGTTTCCCATTTTCGCACCAGGCAAATGCTGGGGCTGTACCTTAATTAGGGCCATAAGGCCATAATGCCATCATCACCATAAAATTTATTTATCTGTGTTAGTGCAACGTAGGGACCCTCTTCGGAGGCAGCCCTACCCAGGGAGTGGCGCCCCTGCCTATGTGAGTCCCAGAGCACACTGACCCGGTGTGTAACATCTGGTATGGGTCCCAGCTCAGGGTTACGAGTGAAGACCTCAACGGCATCTACGGCGGAGAAGGTGGACTTCGGTACGGCGGGGATGGCGGAAGGGGCACACCCGTAGCGTCTGTACTCCAGAGGAGCGGCTACGAAAGGCGTCTGTCTCCATGTTAGGGGCGGCCTAATTTTGAACCTGGCAGTAGGTATAAAATGCCTTTGGGTGTGGCGAGCCCATCGTAACAATAGCCTATATGGACAAAGCAAATATGCTGCCTCGGAAAAGGTTAGGGCGTCCCCTGCTAAAAGCGACGCGCAGCTCTTCAGATGCTGGGGGAACTGTGAAAAATGGGCAACCAGCACCAAACTACATCAAAATTGCAACAGTTAATGTACTGACACTGACGGGAAAGACAGAAGAACTGGTTGACTTCATGATAGAAAAAGATATAGCCATACTTGGACTGTGCGAGACCAAGAAGAGGGGTACAGGGGAGATCCCTCTGAGAGAAGGATACAGGCTGTATTACAGCGGAGGACCTGAAGCAAAAAATGGAGTGGCCATCATACTTAGAAGAGAAATCCAAGAATATCTGGAATATACAAAGTACGTCAGCGATAGGATGATGATGATGAGACTCCAGTTTGAAAATGGTGTGAAAGATCTATTTCAGTTGTATGCCCCACAAACTGGTTGCATAGATGAACATCTAGAGGACTTCTTAGAGGAAGTGGAGAGACAGATAGAAGATAAGGAAGTGCTATTGATGGGAGATCTAAATGCACAAGTTGGAATGGAAAGACAAGGAAAGGAAGATGTTGTAGGGCCCTTTGGATATGGAAATGTAAATCCAGAAGGTGAGTTGTTGGTGGATTTTTGCATGAGGAATCAAATGATTGTTGCAAACACCTGGTTTAGGAAGAAGAACAGTCAGAAGATTACAAGGTATGGCTGGGGAGACAGACGGACAAAGACCATGATTGATTATATAATCATAGAGAAAGAACACCGGAAGAACTTTGTAGATGTAACAGCCATGCCTGAAGAAGCCTTTGGTGGAGATCATAGAGTTGTGATAGGAAAATTGAAAGTTGGCAAGATTGAAAAACCCCAATTAAGAAGAGAGAAAAGAATTAAAGTATGGAAGTTGAAGGAGAAAAGCATACAAGAAGAATTTCAAAGGGAAATAATACCCTTGGTACCCAGGACAGAGGTGGGGAATGTTGAAGAGGAATGGAAAAGATTTAAGGAAGCACTGGTTGGATGTGCAGAAAAGGTGTGTGGTAGAACATCAGGAAATGTGAAAGACAAAGAAACACACTGGTGGAATGATAGGGTAAAGATTAAAGTGAAGGAAAAGAAAATGGCATGGAAAGCATGGAAAACATCTAAGACTGAAGAAAGTAGAAGAAAATATGTGGAGGCAAAGAATTTGGCCAAGAAAGTAGTGGAGGAAGAAAAGAGGAAAAGCTGGGCCTTATTCACACAGACATTGAGAGATGATACGCAGGGCTGCAAGAAATTACTGTATGGTATCTTAAGAAACAAAAAGAGAGATCAAGTAAACACCAGATTTGTGAAGGATGAAGGTGGCATAATTTTAACAAAGCCAGAAGAAATAAGAAATAGATGGAGAGAGTATTTTCAGAAGCTACTGAACATAAGAACGGATGACAGTCATTCAATGAACGACCAGGAAAGGCAATTAGTTGACGAAGAAATGGATAAAGAAATTACAATGAATGAAATTGAAATGGCAGTAAGAAAGATGAAAAATGGAAAAACTGCTGGAATAGATGAAATTTCAGTGGAGATGATAAAGGCAGCTGGAGCTGTAGGCCTGCAGTGGACATATCGGATTCTCAGGAATGTCTGGGAGAATAAGGAGGTCCCTGAGAATTGGCAAAAAGGAATAATCATCCCAATTTTCAAGAAAGGTGATAAGAAAGTTTTGAAGAACTACAGGGGAATTACTCTAATATCCCATGTTGCTAAGATAATGGAAAGGATACTGGAAAGTAGAATAAGGTTGAGGGTTGAGAAGCAGATACAGGAAAATCAGTTTGGTTTCAGAAGTGGAAGGTCAACAATAGAGCCCATTTTCATTATGAGACAACTAATGGAATAGCATTGGGAGTACGGGAATGATATGGTGATGACATTCATTGATACTGAAAAGGCATATGACAGTGTCCCTAGGACGAAAGTTTGGGACAGTCTGGTGCAAAAAGGAATTGGACAGGGATTAATAAAAATGATCATGGCATTGTATAAGGAATGTTGTAGTTGTGTGCAAACACAAGTTGGCAGGACAAGTTGGTTCAAAATAACTAGTGGGCTGAGACAGGGAAGTGTTCTATCACCAATCCTGTTTACAATAGTGATGGATGACATCATGAGAACAGCAAAAGCAGCATATGGAGGAAGAGAAATGAACATGATGTTATTTGCAGATGATATTGTGATTTGGGGAGAAGACGACAGGAAGGTTCAAGAACAGTTGAATGTGGTGAATGGGAAGATTGAAGAATGTGGATTGAAAATAAGTGTAGAAAAGAGTAAAACTCTTGTTATGACTAGAGGGGAGAAAGAAGGGAAAGGTCAGATTAGACTTGCAGACAAGTCCCTGGAAGTAGTGGAAACGTTTAAATACCTGGGGAGTGAATTAATGGAGAATGCTCGACTGGATGCTGAGATTAGTAAAAGGATTCAAGCTGGAAGTTGTTTCTATCATAGTGTAAGAAATATGTTATGGGACAAGGATGTGCCAATGGAAGCAAAGGATACTATGTACAAGATGTATTACGTACCCATAACAACTTACGGAGCAGAAACTTGGACAATGACAAAGAAGGCAGCCGAAATGAAACTCTTGAGGAGTATGATACAGAAGAGTAGAAGAGACAAAATAAGGAATGAGAAAATCCGGGAAGAAATTGGAGTGGAAAAAATGAATGATAGAATAGAGAAGAGTCGACTGAGATGGTTTGGGCACATAAAGCGAATGAGCGACGAAAGAATGCCAAAAAAGGTGATGGAAATGCAAATTCAAGGAAGGAGAGGCCGTGGACGACCACGATTGAGATGGAAGGATACCATCCAACGCAGCATTATAGAAAGAAACCTGGACTGGGACACAGTGTTGGAAGAGGAGTGGTGGAAAGACCGAAGAAAGTGGAGAGGAACCATATTTGCCCCTACCCGGCTACAGCTGGATAAAGGGAAATGATGATGATGATGATGATGAGTGCAACGTAACATCAATTGTAAATATATACATATATCTTCATCAGATCCTTATGAGAGATTCAAACTGTTCTGTCAAGCCACATCTTAACTTTTTGCTTATCAGCTAATCACTATTACTGTTATAATAACCCAACGAATAGATGGACAATGCATTATTGCTTTCATCTTTAATGACAACATAAACCAAACTCAAGATTTTTAATTGTTTCATACTTAAGTGTTTTGTGCTTCAGCGCTATTGATATTGTACCGATTATGGATCTTATGTTATGGCTGAGGATGACCTCACAGCATAGAGGTCGAAACTAGTTCCGTTAATTAATAATCTATGAATAAAACATAGTTACATCATCTAAGTGTATTCAATCAATCAATCAATACTGATCTGCATTTAGGGCAGTCACCCAGGTGGCAGATTCCCTATCTGTTGCTTTCCTAGCCTTTTCCTAAATGATTTCAAAGAAATTGGAAATTTATTGAACATCTCCCTTGGTAAGTTATTCCAATCCCTAACTCCCCTTCCTATAAACGAATATTTGCCCCAGTTTGTCCTCTTGAATTCCAACTTTATCTTCATATTGTGATCTTTCCTACTTTTATAAATGCCATTCAAACTTATTTGTCTACTAATGTCATTCCACGCCATCTCTCCGCTGACAGCTCGGAACATACCACTTAGTCGAGCAGCTCTTCTTCTTTCTCTCAATTCTTCCCAACCCAAACATTGCAACATTTTTGTAACGCTACTCTTTTGTCGGAAATCACTCAGAACAAATCGAGCTGCTTTTCTTTGGATTTTTTCCAGTTCTTGAATCAGGTAATCCTGGTGAGGGTCCCATACACTGGAACCATACTCTAGTTGGGGTCTTACCAGAGACTTATATGCCCTCTCCTTTACATCCTTACTACAACCCCTAAACACCCTCATAACCATGTGCAGAGATCGGTACCCTTTATTTACAATCCCATTTATGTGATTACCCCAATGATGATCTTTCCTTATATTAACACCTAGATACTTACAATGATCCCCAAAAGGAACTTTCACCCCATCAACTCAGTAATTAAAACTGAGAGGACTTTTCCTATTTGTGAAACTCACAACCTGACTTTTAACCCTGTTTATCAACATACCATTGCCTGCTGTCCATCTCACAACATTTTCGAGGTCACGTTGCAGTTGCTCACAATCTTGTAACTTATTTATCACTCTATAGAGAATAACATTATCCGAAAAAAGCCTTACCTCCGATTCCACTCCTTTACTCATATCATTTATATATATAAGAAAACATAAAGGTCCGATAACACTGCCCTGAGGAACTCCCCTCTCAACTATTACAGGGTCAGACAAAACTTCACCTACTCTAACTCTCTGAGATCTATTTTCTAGAAATACAGCAACCCATTCAGTCACTCTTTTGTCTAGTCCAATTGCACTCATTTTTGCCAGTAGTTAAATAGGTGGACCCATTCCCACTTTATTAACTTGTAAACTGCTAACATACTGTCCAATAATTCATTCTGGATGGTTTTAGATGTGCCTTTAAACTCCCCAGAACTTCCTAGATGTTCTCTTAACATGCTATCCAAATTAGTGCCTAAATCAGTCAAGCCATTAAAAATACCCTGGTTTGATGAATCTTCTTTTTCATTCTGACCACACAAGGCTAGTTCTAGGGATCCATAGAATTTTATACAATTAAGTACCTAATTGGCATAGAACATACCTATTGTTTTGTAACCATTCATTATGCTTTTGAATGTTCATCCAATATGCAGAATGGAGTTGCTGTTAAATGTTTACAGTTCCCAATAGTGCAAGTACTGTCTGATTGTTTAAATGAGTCTGAATTTTATTGCTTCTTAATTTTTCACTTAGATGAATAACATCCTTGACTCCAGCTTTTGACCCATGGGCTCACCTCTGAATAAAATCTATGGAAAGCAGAACAGAGCATTGGTATTGTTTCAGCCACAAATCCATTTATTTCTCCAATAAATATTTTATTAAAATGCCTTTTTTATGCTTTTCCTCGAATGGAACCTGACACTTCTATTGTTAATTCTGAAAGGGATCTCCTTTGTTTTTAAATTACTGGGCGAGTTGGCCATGTGGTTAGAGACACACAGCTGTGAGCTTGCATCCGGCTGATAGTGCGTTCAAAACCCATTGTCGGCAGCCCTGAAGATGGTTTTCAATGGTTTCCCATTTTCCCACCCGGAAAATGCTGGGGCTGTACCTTAATTAAAGCCATGGCTGCTTCCTTTCCACTCCTAGGCCTATCCCATCGTCACCATTAGACCTATCTGTATCAGTGCAACGCAAAGCAAAACTGTAAAAAAAAAAAAAAAAATTTCTTTAATTAGTAGTCCTTCGTTATAAGTTAATGGAAACAAATGGCTTTGACAACAAGTATATCACTACATCCATATTTAAAACATTAAGTGCTAATTAAACTTTGACCATTGGCCTACACAGTTCTAAATAAATAACCTACCTTACCTGTGAAGTTTCTGCAGAGCACTTGCACAAAACTGACCCCAAATCAACAATTTCTTAAATAAGTTTGGTCTCACACACACTCTTAACAAAACTTCACTGAAAACTGGCACAAGAAATTACAATATGCAACACCTAATACACACGAATAGGCCAGCCGTGTTGCTAGGCATGCAGTTCAAACAGAAACTTATTGGAGACTCTTAACTACAGCTTTTTCCTATGGGTAGCTAAGTGTGCTCCCATGCTTTCCTTTCACTCATCTGGTGTTCACAGTTCCAAGCAAGGCTGCCAGATTACTAGTAACTGAATGGGTATATACACTCTCCTTATTCATTAATGATTCCTGAACCTGTTTCTGTCTTAAAGTATAAATACATATCCTTCCATTGCTCCCTAAAATCCATATGTCTGCCAATATGTTATCCTTAGCTGACTTTTTCACTAAATTCAATTTTCTAGTAAGCTCCTTAAATCTCTCCTTACACCCACAACCATTCCTAACTCAATCTGCACCTCCTCCTTAATCTCTTTATTTCCCTGGTATACCATAACATAATGGATCCTTACCACTTTTTAGGTTGGCTTTATCAAAATTCCATCTAGGAAGAGGAGAAGATCTAATAATGGGAATTTGAATTTGAGTGCCTACTTCCAAACAGACAGGGTGGTGTTTGGCTGTGTAGGAAGTTTGTGAGCACTTTATGGACAGCAGCTAAACTACAATCTTGCTTTTCACTAGATAAAAAACATGTCAGGATTTGTTTCTAAGTTCCATCTCCCTATTTAAAGGAGCCATTTTCCTATGGTTTGGAGATGAGGTGAATATTGTACTGTATATGTCTGACCGTTCAGTAAGTTCATCTCCACCAAGATCATTCAATCTATGTCCCCAATGGATATGGTGGCTGTTGAAATCTCCCACATAAATAGTAGGATGCAGAAAGTTTGGAAGAATATCAAGCCATAGGATGGTTGGAGGTTTAAAAATGTTCACTAATGTCATGCTGTTAACCACAGTCACAATGTAGAAAGTGTTATTCTCCTGATGCAGTGAGACTAAATGAGCATTTGTGGTGGAGTTACAAAAATAGATCAGAGTACTGTATGATTGTTGAGAAGTAGCTCCTGATAATGTCTAACCAGGAATGTTCTCTCTTGAGTAAATTTGTGACTCATTAAAAATATTATTATCAGATTTGGGAGGTAAGTTAATTGAGTAAAAGTAATCAAATTACTTGTAACAAATACCTTCTTTGTATTTTCTTACTTGTAACAAATACTTTCTTAGTTTTTTACTTGTAACTGTTATGTTTTACAGAATGTAATTTTTACTCATAATTTACTTTTTGAAATCAAATTGTAATTGTTACATTCTAGTGATTGATAAATATTGCATGGAAGCAGAAATGGGAAAAAACAAGTTAAGATGAAGTTCTACTATACCAGAACCAGTAGCTTCACCAGTGCTGGATGAGGTACTTTCTTACCTCTAAATAAATGCCAAAGATGTCACACTTCTCCTACAATATCCATTTGACCATTACTGATTAGGGTACTCTTACAATTACTTGATATAAGTGACCCTGGAAGACATATTTTTAGTAAATGGAAAGATGTACTTTCCTCCAAAGAGGTTGAGGTTTAGGGATGAAAATTTTAAGAAACAATTGTTCTGTTAAGTAAATGGTACATTACTGCCTTCCTTGGGAAAGCTCATTGCTTGAATTTTGGCAAATTATATACTACCCTTAGCGGAGGAACTACTACTAGAGAGTCAGTGTGGATTCAGGCCTTCTAGAGGAACCACGGATATGATATTTACAGCTCGTCAGCATCAGGAAAAATGCAGAGAATATAATAGACGTCTTTATATTGCCTTCATTGATCTCACTAAAGCATTTGATTCTCAAAACTGTGATGCTTTGTGGAAGATTTTAGGATTGTATGGTTTTCCACAGAAATTCATTTCCATCTTCTACACTGATATGACAGCAGCTGCTATTGGTACCAATTCTGTTGGAGAGCCATTTCGTATCAATACTGGTGTTAAGCAAGGCTGTGTGATTGCCCCTACTTTGTTCTCATTATATATAGCCGCTGTTATGCAGCTCGTTAAGGACATTCTCCCTCCAGGAATACAGATAAATTATAGACTGGATGAGAAACTGTTTAATTTGAGCAATCTAAGGGCGGAGACTCATAAAACTTTCTACAGCCTTGGTCGAGTTACAGTATGCTGATGATAATGTAGTTGTAGCTCAGTCTGAAAAATAACTAGTGTTAATCCTAAATGCCTTTTCAACTGCATACAGCAAGATTGGTCTCAAACTTAATGTCAGTAAGACACAGATTCTCCATCAACCAGCCCCTGGAGAAAGACATAGGGAGATCAATGTCTCCATCGATGGAGTGAGCCTTGAAATAGTAAACTCCTTCCCTTACTTTGGCAGCATCCTCTCATCTAGCGCAAATATAGATTCGGAAATCCAATTTAGAATCAACCGTGCTGTAGTAGGTATCTTTTGCCAAACTACGATCCCAAGTATTTGACAATCGTGATGTCAATGCTGCAACGAAGATCCTCGTATACAATTCAGTTATAGTTCCCAGCTTACTGCATGAATCTGAATCCTAGACATGCTACAGGCAGCATATTAAGAAGTTGAAACAATATCACCAGCGATGTTTAAGGAGAATTTGCATATTATCTGGCAAGATAGACGCACAAATGTCAGCGTACTTGAAGAGGCACATACCACCAGTATAGAAGCCATGGCTTTAAGACGTCATTTAAAATGGACAGGGCATGTAACACGCATGCCCGACAATTGCATTCCCAAGCAAGTGTTTTACTCTGAGTTAACAGTGGGTAAACGTTGTTTGGAAGGTCAGAGGAAGCGATTTAAGGATGCAATTAAGGCTAACATGAAGATGTGCCACACTGATGTCAACAACTGGGAGACCTTAGCCCTCAATCGCTCATCCTGGAGACCTTTAGTTCATCGCGGCACACCACTTTTCGAAGAAAACCGTAGGCAAATAGTGAACGATAAGAGGCAACGAAGAAAGGAAAAAGAACAAAAAAGGAGAACAATGGCTGCTCCACCTGGGACTATTTGCCAACTCTGCGGAAAATTCTTTGCCTCCTATATTGTGCTGTTCAGTCACTTATGAACTCACAGATGAAGAGGAATTCTGATTAGAAAACCAACCTACTCATTTTTGAGTGTTTGCTATTGATTGATTGAAATTATTTGAAACATTAAATGTCACCTAAAGAATGATAGGAAGAGATCATTTTGAAAGTTTCAAGGTATCATGTTTTGTCTCAGCTAGTAATGATAGGCAAATGTCTTTATGCTAAAAAAGAAAATCAAAATGAAGTCATTTATTTCTTCCTTGCAAACTTTTGTATTATTTCAGACACATGCGGAAAGAGAAGTGTCAGTTAAATCCTTAAGAGAGGCATTCTGTGAAGTAAAATTGTAATTTCACTGATTACTTTCTGAAAAGGTAATTCGTACTTCTCAAATAACTGTAATCCAGCCCAGTTACTTTTTTCTTGTACCTTTCCCATCACTGATTATCATTAACCTTCAGTTAGTCACGAAAAAAAATTATGTAGTTAGTCACGCACAGAAAAACTCCCAGGTTTAAGAAATGGATAGAAAATTTGTTTAAAACAAATTTTATTAGTACAACTGACTACAAAGGTTAATCAAATATAAACGGGACTTTTGTTCCTGAACATCAACAGTTGGTACGACTGGCCCCGCACTTCTGCTATGCATAGGCGGCACCATTAGCAGTGGGGAGAGCGTGCTGTTAGAAATTTCCCGTTGTTTCATCAGTAACGCTCACGATGTCAAAGCATCAGGTGCACTCCTCCACTGCGCAATGCATAATTATAAAATTTCTTGCTCGTGAAGGAGTTGTAGTGGCAGAAATTTGCCAGAGATTGACTTCACAGTTTGGTGATCAAACATTGTCAAGGACGCATGAGTGTGCCTGGCATAAAAAGTTCAAGAAAGGACGAGAACGTACGGAAAATCAGCAGCACGATTGTCGTCCTCGCACCAGCATTACAGACGAAAACATTTGTGCGGTTAAAGACATTATTGACGAAGATCGACATGCATGAGCAACGCACAATCAATGCTGCTTACTACTGCAAACTGTTGAAGGTGAGGGTAGCATATTGCCGCAAAAGAGGAGACCAACCAATTCGACAGATCATCCTCCTCCACGACATTGCGCAACCCCATACTGCAGCTCTAACTGTCTCCAAGCTACAGGAAATGCACTGGATTACACTTGATCATCCTCCTTACAGCCCGGACCTATCGCCATGCGATTTTGATTTCTTTGGACCGCTTAAAGAAGCTCTAGGAGGGCAACGATTTTTATGATGAGGGCATCAAAAAGCTGCCCATATGCTGGGACAAATTAATTTCCAAAGCAGGAAACTATGTAGAAAAATAAATTGTAATTGCCTTGTGTTTTTCAATAAATAGATTTAAATAAAAAATAAAATCCCGTTTATATTTTATCCGCATTTGTATTTTAAACACATTAAAATTCTATAATTATTATTTCTAAGTAAAAAATGTTTTGTACATTGTATATTTGTTTGGAAAAGTAAAATTTAAAATAATATGTAGGTCAGAAACAAATTATAAAAAGTTTTTAACTACAAAACTTAAGGAAAGTATAGTTTAGTTCTACAGTTACAAACCTACTAATATTTACAAAAATAAACCATGAAATAAAAAGAACAAAAAACCTGAAATCAGTCTCTATGCTTCCTCATCACTGCTGTCTTGGTTGCCATCTACCGCACAGTTGGTACAGAGGGAAGTTGTATGCCACTTAGAGATGTATCTTGAGCACTTTGAGCATGTCACAACAGATTTACTGTCTTCCCTTCAAGTACAATATGCACAGCACCCGGCTGCTCCAGCTGCACGTGGTCTTTTCGTATCTTCATCTTCAATATCAATGATTTCTCTTGCTTGTTGTTTCACTTGCCAAGGCAGATTGTCTGATATGATCTATAGACAGATCTTTCACAAGAGTTTTTAAAATGTTTCTACAGACAATACTTACCTGTGTGTTGGCTAAATATATTATGTTAGCATTCACTGCACCAATGTTCATAAGAGCAAAAAACAGAGCCAAGGGCCACCTGTTTGTTTTTCTTCCCACATTGTAGGTTGCCTTCAACTTGTCCAGGGTGTCAACTCCCCCTTCTGTTGTGTTATAATAAGTCAGCATTTCTGGCTTCAATGCACCACCGCTTTGAATGTCAATATTATCTGAATCATGCAATGATGAAAGCAGCAAAACAACTTTTTCTTTGCTTTGTAAGAAAGTAGAGTTTTGTCATAACCATTAAAAAAAAAAACCCTACTATTTACTGGTCAGTTAGTATGCTCTTGTACTATTGGTGGTAATTCAACCTTGTTTTTATGCAAGGTTCCAACGAGAGCTGATGGTCACTTGCTGATTTATCACAGAGCGGTATAGAGCAGAAGTGACTGTCTACAGTCACATTCCTACCTGACTGGTAAATAGGCCGTGTTAATCTAATCACAACATCCTTTGCTCTATTGCTTACATTGAATGGTCCTTGTTGTTGCTTCCCAGAGTAAACTTCCATTTTGCTGGCATAAAATGTCTTAGAATCAGTCAGGGCGTATACTTTTATGCTGGTTTTATGCAGGTTTTATTTTCATGCCCTGCCTAAATGGACACGGGCCTCTAAAGTTCTAACATTTCACCTATAGTGAAGTTTTCTCCAAGGGTGTAGTTGTTGATGCAGTTTTCATTAAAGACTTACATTTCTCGCAGTGGAACAAGTTTATCAAGCTGTCACCTTTCTTGTCTTGTTTTAGCATCGTCGAATCGTAGACTGGTCAAAAGAAACCTCCATCTTTTCAAAAACAATGTAAATCAGAAGAATTCCACACCAGTAAAATCATTTGCATATAAGTCATCCAGATTTAGGTGCGACAATTTCAGGGTTCCCGCCATATACATTAGACCTAACATAGCTTTCATGTTGTTGTTGATTTACAGTAATTCGGTCACTTGTGTAGCGGACAATTGTATCTATCATGGGGTCCGTAAAAAACAAACTCCGACAATCCAAGGCTGTACGAGCTTCTCGAACATCTCTTCGTGGGCCAGGTAGATTCACTCTCGGAATGTTGTGGGATCTATGTCTAGCATTCCTAGAAATAGGTGGGCTACACAAATACCAGCAAGTTAGTTTGTCTTTACCCAAAATAAAGTTTGTGTTTCTATTCACATCAAAAATAGGGATTGGCTGTCAAACTGGATGTACATCTGGCACTGGATCTGGCTGTTCTTCATCATCAGATTGTTCCATGTCCGTGTTGTGGTCAGAAACTTCTAAGTTGTCTCCTACTTCACTACCGTCAGAAAAGATGTCATCTTCCTCTGACATTGGCTCCAGTAACAGAGCATTAATTCTGCTTTCTTCTCTAGGATCCATTATGAAGTAAAACACACCCAAAATGACATACAACTATATGATATTATCTAAAAAAGTATACACCCACCTAGTCGCACACAGGACTTTCTACCGTTCAAATAGTCACGCACGGAAGATTAGACCAGGTCATTTGGCAAATCATTGTTGACAGGCACGCCTCCGGCCGAACACTGACAGAAACAGAAGTGAAAGTTGTGGAAGGGAAGGGGGGAGTGCTGTTAGGTCAGCCACACCGCCTCCACCTCAAACCAGTACAATCTGTGCTAAACAAATAGGACCCGGGAGAAAATCCTGTGACGTGACTAATTGAAGGTTAAGGAAATGGAACAAAATATATCAATGTACTAAGAAGCACAAAACCAAACCCCATGGTGCAACATCCCCGACAGGCCATGGCCTACCAAGCGACCACTGCTCAGGCCGAAAGCCTGCAGATTACAAGATGTGTGGTTGGCACCACAAATCCTCTCGGCCGTTATTCTTGGCTCTTTCTAGATTGGGGTTGCCATCTCACCGTTAGATAGTTCCTCAATTGTGATCATGTAGGCTGAGTGAACCTCAAAACAGCCCTCAGATAAACTAAAAATCCTTGACCTGGCTGGGAATCAAACATGGTGACTCTGGGTAAAAAACAGACAGCTACCCCTTCACAATGGGCCTGGCTTGTACTAAGAAGCACTTAATATAAATGCAGATTTATCTCCCAGACATATTCTAAATTATGACACTATGATTTTTTGCTAGCTCAATTCTTATTGAAATAAACAAAGAGTGAAAAGCATGAGTTTTACATGAATTACCCTGTACAAAATTCAGTGTCAAAACTTCTGCATACAGATCACATTGTTGCATGGACAAAATCCTCAATTCTTCCATGGTAAGCCCTCCATGGACACTCAGGCATTGTATAAGAAGTTAGTACAGTAGACTAAAAATGATGTGCATGTTGAAAAGAGATAGAGTCAGAAATGGTAGTGGATGCAAGAAGAAATTGAAGGAACTTACTAGTAAATTGAATCTAGCAAAGATGTCAACTAAGGATAACATGATGACAAGCATAGCTGGCAGTCATACAAATTTTAGTGAAAAATGGATAGGTATGTACAGGTCCTTTAAGGCAGAAACAGGTTCCAAGAAGGAGATTCCAGGTATCATTAATGAACAAGGGGGGTGTATATGTGAGGATTTACAGAAGGCAGAAGTATTCAGTCAGCAGTAAGTAAAGACTGTTGGTTACAAGCATAATGTTCAGGTAGAGGAGATGACTAATACTAATGAAGTATTGAAATTCTTTCACAATAACAAAGACATTTACAATAAGACAGCAAAAGTTGAAAACTAGAAAAGCAGCTGGAATTGATAAGATATCTTGGGATAAACTAAAGGCAATGGGGTTGGGATATAGTGCCATATTTTAAGTACTTACTTGATTACAGTTTGTTTGAAGGAGCTATATGAAATGAACAGGGAGTTGACTTAGTAGCCCCTGTATATAAAGGAAAGGGTAATAAACATAAAAAGCCAATAATGACAGGCCATTCAAGTTGACAGGTGTTGCATGTAAGCTTTGGGAAAGCATTCTTTCTGATTATATGAGACATGTATGCAAAATAACAAACCAAGTCATTTCAGCAGCTCAACTTGTACGATTCCAGCAAGATAGAGCAGCTATTTTTAGATTCAGGAAGTTGAATAGACTGTATTGCAATTGATCTATCTAAGGCTTCTGAGAAGGTAGATCATGGGAGACTACTGAGAAAAAGGAGTGCTGTTAGACTACACAAAGGAGAGACTGAATGGGTGGCTATATTTCTAGAAAACAGAACTCAGAAAATTTGAGTAGATGAAGCATTTACCTGACCCTGTAATTATTAAGAGAGGAATTTAAAAGAGTATTTTTGGACCTTTCTGTTTTATTATCTATACTAATTTTATAAAGAGGAAAATTTTGTATGTTTGTTTGTAACGAATAGACTCAAAAACTACTGAACCGATTTTAAAAAGTACTTCACCTATGGAAAGCTACATTGCCAGTGAGTAACATGGGTTGTATTATATTTTCAAAACAATTCAAGGTGCGGGGGCACGGGGGTGGGGGGGAGATATAAAAATAATAGGCTAGTATGGGCAAAATATCGAATATGTCGTATAAGGACGAGACAAAGCTCAATTTAATCCTCTTAACGCAAAGAAAATAACTCGATAAGACCTACAGGCCCAAAAACCTTGTTTAAGGCCCTAAAACCAACCATTACAGAGATAATGGCACCACACTATCCCTGCTCTAGGAATCGGATAAAAGAAATGAACTGCTGTAACCATGGCAACTTCAGCTCCAGGATTCTAGAGCAGCAAGATTATGCATGTACATTTGGGCATAGATGCCAACCAAAATATACTGTTGTGTAAGGCACTCATAGGACTCCTTTGGGTGGGGAAGGAAAGGGGGTGAAGTATAAAAATCTTACTATATATAAAAATGGATGTATGTGTGTGTGTGTAAATGACACATCTCCTCCTAAACCACTGGAGAAATTTCAACCAAACTTGGTACACGTATTACTTACTATTGGGAGACGTGCGCTGTGGTGTAAGCCATCCCTAGCACCCTTAAGAGAGGGGGGTTGAGGGAGTTAGTTATAAAAATAATCGAGATTAGTGTCGAATTCATAGTTTTCGGGGTCGCTGAGTTGAAAAGTAATACTCCAGAATTTTTTAAAGTTCAAGTTCAGCCCCCTTTTAGGTGGGGAGTGAAAGGGGGGTTGAGATATACAAATACTTAAAAACAGTTTCGAATACATAGATTTCAGGGTCGCTGGGATGAATAGTAATACTCCGGATTTTTTACAAGTCCAAGTGGCAGGTGAGGGGGTGAGATATAAAAATAATCGAAAAACTATATATAAAAATCGTATCTTCTTCTTACTATATATAAAAATGGATGTATGTGTGTGCGTGTGTGTGTGTAAATGACACATCTCCTCCTAAACCACTGGAGCAATTTCACCAAACTTGGTACACTTATCAATTAGTATCAGGAGACAAACCGCGTGGGGATAAGACACCCCTAGCACCCTTATGGGCAGGGGGTGAAGGGGTGGTATAAAAATAATCTAGAATAGTATAGAATCCATAGTTTTCGTGGTCGCTGAAATGAATAGTGACACTCCGAATTTTGTAAAGTTCATGTTCAGCCCCCTTTGGGGTGAGGGTGAGCGGGGAATGAGATATAAAAATAATCAAAAACAGTGTCAAATCTACAGTTTTTGGGGTCACTGAGATGAATGGTGACAATCCAGAGGGAGAGAGGGGCGAGAGGGAGACAGTCTCATTGACAGCTGAAATCCTGTACATCGTATCTATAGTGCGACGGCTAAATACATTTAGTTATCACTTATTAATTTTTGACAGGATCAGATACTTCCCAGTCGATTTGAGCTTCCATAAGGATGAAGTTTTACTCGAAAATTAAATAATCTAAAACTTGAAATCAAACACATCTAAATAATTCTAAAACTAGATAATAGATCGTAACATATCAATCTGCAAGTCAAAAAGGAATTCTATAAAAATTCACTTCACACATAATTAACTGGTAATGCAAATCTTAAAAGTAAATATACATAAACTATCTGGGCAATGCTGGGTACTACAGCTAGTCTATATATATATATAAAATAAGAATTTTGTCTGTAGGCCTACATTGCTCAGAATTTTTAAAAAAAAAGGTATTTCTGCATTGGTCACGTCCACAGTAACAAGGAAATGCACTTTTTAATTTTCTATAATTTCTGTCTGTCTGGATGGATGGATGGATGTATGTATGCGCATCACAAGAAAACAGCTGAAGAGAATTTAATGAAAATCAGTATGTAAAATTAGGGAATGAGCCACTATAATCTAGGCTATAAATAATTTTATTCACGCTAAGTGAAATGGTAGTGGCAAAAGATCTGCAGAGGTTGACACCATGAACAAATTTCATTCTTGAGAAAAAAGAGTGAAACGGTAGCTTAGGGGAAGGCCTAAAATTTAATTCTCAATTGAATCGTGCAGTCGAGTAAGGAACTAAGTCAAAATCGGCCATTTTCATTTTATTGCCTCATTTACCGCACATATCCAAGCCCTATCGTTTGGTAAAGGAAAGAAATAAGTCAGCCTTCTCCTTGTGGGAGAAACTGTGGATGGACATCAGGCATATTGTGAAGAAACGCACTAAGTCAATGACTTAGTGCGTTTCTTCACCACTTGCTATTCATGACTTAGTTCCATTCTTTGCCGCACGTTGCATGCGATGTAGGTATAACAGGGGATATTTCAATTTACGGCGTTGGTACAACACAAAGGACAACATACTGGAGGGAAACAGAAATCGTACGGTACATGGTAGGTTATAGTGTACAGTATTTCAGTTTGTATCTCGGTGGATGACAAAGTGATCTATGTATTACGTTTGAGAATATGACTCCGAAAAGGAAGGCACAGCCTGAGGGCCATAAACATAGTGTTCTGAAACACGCAAGACTCAGAGGACTGGCATATGTGAATAAACGTGGGAGAGTTGTGGAAGGCAAAGAAACTGGTTCTGACTGCAGGTAAGTAAGGAGCTTGAGAAGTATTACTAGGGATTGTTTAGTAAATAATATTCTAACATGCAACCGAAGTTTCTACTCTTGTTTTAGATAACAATACGTATGGTACAGATTTATACTTAGTATTAATAATATGTTATTCTTCTAGATGCAGAAAGAAGTGCTTTGAGATTATAAACGAAGAGGCTCACATGTCCATTCTTTCCAAGTTTCTTCAACTTCCTAGTAAGGATGCACAAGATTTACACTTGCAGCGCCTCATCGAGAAGAATGAAATTAAGACCAGAAGACCGAGGAATGAAAATTCAAAGCAGCGAGCAGCAAGTTTCACTTACTTTGTTATGGATGGCAACAATAGAAAGAAGGTATGCCGTTCAGCTTTTATGAGCATGCATGCCGTCACTCAGAAAAGAGTATTCCGTATCACAATGCTTCTTCTTCATGGAGAAATTCCCAGGGACAAGAGAGGAACCAATCCAAATACCAGAAAGATACCGGAAGATGTCACTAAACTGATATCCGATCATATTCAATCATTCCCTCTGAAACGGACTCATTACGGAGGGAAAGAAGTGCATTACTTAGATGCCCGCTTAACTATTAAAGAAATGTACAACATGTTTGTCACAAAATACCCGGAGTGTGGAGTCAAGTACAGCTTCTACAGGACTTATTTTGTTGAGAATTACAACTACCGATTCGGACGACCACAGATCGATGTCTGCAGCAAGTGTGAGGAGTTCACAGCTAAACTTAGGAGTCCACATATTTGTGAATCAGCAAAGCGTGCAGCTCAGGCTGAATATGATGTTCATAAAAGAAGAAGCAGGAAATTCTACAGGTCTTTGAAAGAAGTTGCAACACTATGCAGAACAAATGACAAAGTGACAGGCCTTGCCTTTGACTTTATGCAAAATCTGCCCCTGCCACACATACCGGTGCAAGAAATGTTTTACATGAGACAGTTGTGGGTGAATGTGTTTTGTATTCATGATCTTGCAATGGACAAGTGTGTTGTGTATATGTATCATGAAGGCCAAGGAAAGAAGGGTGCGAATGAAGTTGCTTCTTTCCTGAAAGATTATATAGACGAATTTGTGTCAGAAAATGTTGACCAGTTACACGTTTTCTCTGATGGTTCTCCAGGCCAAAATAAGAACCATACGGTCATAAGACTAATGCTAGGCCTGGCAGCTTCAAATCGATTTAAGGAGATTAGACAGTACTTTCCCGAGAGGGGTCATTCATTCCTACCATGCGACAGGGACTTTGGGCTATTTAAGAAAAACATTAAAAAAGTAGACAGAGTTTATACTATCGAAGAGTAAATGGCAATTATTGTAAACAGCAAAGCAAATGTTACAGTTAAGTTAGTAGACTCAAGTGCAGTATTTAATTTTGACAAGTGGTGGCCTGAGTTTTTTAAAAAAGTGACTGTATCAGCTGAAACATCGACAAAGAATACTCCTCGTGCTGGAAAGATTGCATTTTCTCCTTCTTCGTTTAAAGAATACAGATATAGGGCAGAGAAACCAGGAGTTATTGTAGCACTTCCCTTCATAAACAGCATTGTGAAACATACGTTTCATCTTGGGAAAGGTAACTTTTGCACATTTTCCTTCCAACCAATGGCAGCATATCCAGAGGGTGGGGTTCCAATAAAAGCTGAGAAAATAAAGGACTTGCGTAAACTGTTGAAATATGTTGCGAATGAGGATGCTTTGGCATTTTATTTGGACATTATTTCGCAGCCAATGAATTCCCCTTAGGTTAGTAGTCTCGGTTGTAATACTGTAGTTATTTGGCGCTTCAAGGTCATTTGTATTTGTTTTCCCTGTTTTTTTCTGTTGGATAAACTGTAAACAGTGCTTATGTATTGCATTAAGCTATGTTTAATATATAACAAAGGTTGGTGTAGTTTGTATGAGAGATTTATTCCCAAACTCCAAATTTTTTTCGGTATTATTGGAGAAAGGAACTAAGCCAAAAAAGTTTAAACGGTCATAAAATTTATAAATTTTTCTTGAACATTTTCCTGTTACCTCCATTACATATCTATCACTGATCTAAATATTATATACAATAATGGGAACTATTCACTGAAGCGTGTCGAAGAAAATCAGTTTTTTTGCTCTCCTGAAAAGTAGCAAAATCTGACTTAGTTCCTTACTCGACTGCACGATTCAATTATTCATGTTGTTAATGGTCCTATTGATAAACACTACATAACTAAGGTTATACAGAATTTATTTCTTGTACATTTTTACTGTAGGCCTACTGGCTATAACAGAGATATTCATGAATTTCAATTTTTCTTGCTAAGTCCACATCAACTGTGAGGCACAAGAAAATAGGTAAACAGAATTTAATGAATGGAAAATCAGGGAATAGGGAACTACAGTCTAGGCTATAAATAATTTTATTCATGCTGGATGAAACGGTAGTTTAGAGGAAGGCACCTGAAATGTAATTTTTAAATACCAATGTTATTAGTCCTATCGAAAAGTACTACATAAGAAAAGTTATAGAGAATACGGTTTCCGATCATTTATATCTTATTCAGATTTATTGTACCAACTATGATAAGAGTGGAGGTGGTGGTGATTATTGCTTTAACAGGAAGTACAACTAGGCATCCATCCTCTATATAATATAAATCAGAGAGAAAAAATGGAAGGGGTCCGACACTTCAAAAAATGAAGATATCGGTCTAAGAAAGACAAGGACCATGAAGGGCATGAAAATGAAAGACTTCCTGAGTTTCCATATGTAATACTATTGGTGGCAGAAAGGAACAAGAGTCAAGAGTTGACCAACAGAGATCTAAAGGAACGATCGCTTGAAGAATACGATAAGAGGGAGTTATGAAAGAAAGGAGGACACTCTAATATCACAAAGTTGGAAGAAAACTAAATGTGAAGGCCTACAGTATCGAAAGCTCATACAACTGATCAATAATAACATAACATTGACCATTTTTTTTGACACTCCTGTTGCCACCAATCTCTGATAGATAGGATTTCTGCTGCGTACAGAGTATAACAGCCTGTATGAATATTAGCGGGAAGTAGCTGGGGTTTAGACAACTTCCTTCTTTAGCATGCCATTCCTCTGCTTCATAAATTTTAGATACTACTGGTACATCATAGTATTCCAGCTATTGGATCCCTACTCTGAGGCGCTGATTGGAATGAGCAGTGTGCACACTTCAATGAAAGAAAGACAAGGACCATGAAGGGCATGAAAATGAAAGACTTCCTATGTAATGCTGTCGGCATCAGAAAAGAACAAGAGTTGACCAAGAGAGATCATAAAGGAACTCGTCAGCAAATGCCTAGCAGAACTCCTAAAGCTATGTATTTTCCTTCACAATAGATGGTGCTTCAAATTGCTAGCTGCACCAGAATCTGAGGAGTGTTCACGGCTGTCTGCGGCCTGGTGATTCCAGCTCAGGAACTGTAACTGTTAGATCCTTTTTTTTTTTTTTTTTGCTAGGGGCTTTACGTCGCACCGACACAGATAGGTCTTATGGCGACGATGGGATAGGAAAGGCCTAGGAGGTGGAAGGAAGCGGCCGTGGCCTTAATTAAGGTACAGCCCCAGCATTTGCCTGGTGTAAAAATGGGAAACCACGGAAAACCATTTTCAGGGCTGCCGACAGTGGGATTCGAACCTACTATCTCCCGGATGCAAGCTCACAGCCGCGCGCCTCTACGCGCACGGCCAACTCGCCCGGTAACTGTTAGATCAGCAGCATAGTACTGTTCATTAAAAGTGAGAAAATGTGCGGTTTTTCATTGGATCAAGTATTTCATATGACAGCATTGATTTGAAGTGCAACATTTCTACCGATGTCATTGTAATGACCTATGCTGATTTTAGTTGAAAAACCACAAAAACAGTCTTTATGAAGATGTAAAAAGCCACGTGTAGAGTGAGTGTCTGCCATTATAATGAAAACTGCCCAACTTGATTGACTGGCAGTAGGCAAGTGGGCTTGCCATCATAATGACAACTCCCCAACTTAATTGTGGTTAATAGCAGGCAGGAGGGCCTGCCATTACAATGAAAATTCCATGACCCAGTCTTCACACGAGAAAAGACGTATGGTGACTTTCCCATCGCGTTTCTGGAGTAACATTAAGAGCTATGTGATTTAATATAATCTTACTCACAACATGTACACTACTTAACCTAGAATTCTGGACAATGTAGAATTCCGTAGCAAAGCATGGGTACATCAGCTAGTCTATACATAAAATAAGAGTTGTGTGTTCATTGCTCAGAATTAAAAATTAATGGAATTTTTGTATCAGTCATGTCTGCACCAAGAAGGAAATGCAATTTTTAAATTTCTGAGGTCTGACTGTCTGTGTGTTCATCAGCCCATATCGGCAAAGGAAACTATAATGATGACTATCAAAATCAGAAAAAAAAAATGTGAAAGAAGGAATACCATTCCATTGTATCCATTCCTAATATCATAGAGTTGGAAGAAAATTAAAAGTGAAGGGCTGCAATATGAAAAGCCCATAAAATGGATCAACAATTATATTACAATGACTATTGGTTGTAGTGATGTGTTTTGTCTCTTCCACTGCCACTCATTTCTGACATATGACATTACTGCTGTATGCCCAGTAGAACAGCTTGCCTGAATATTGGTGGGAACTAGCTGCGGAGTTACAATAACTTCCTTTTGAAGCTCGCCATTATCCTGGATTATACATGTTCTGATAACTACTGGTACATGAAACAGTGATTCATCATAGTATTCCAGCTATTTGATCCCTACTATTAGGCACTGATAGGAATGAGGGAGAGTGTACACTCTACAGAAAATGATGGACCAATGTTCACAGCTGTCTGTGGTGAGGTCATTTCAGCTCTTGAACTTGGCACTGTTAGAACACCAGCGTAGAGGTTATGAAACGTGAGAAACTATGCCGTTTCTCATTTCATTGAACATTTCATATGACAGTATTATTTTTAAATGAGACATTGTAGCTGGTTAATATTGTATTCTGACAAGAATACTGACGTCATTGTAATGGCCTATGTCGGGTTCAGTTTTTTTTTCTGTTACAGTATCAGGGAACGTTAGGCTAGGAATATAGTACAGTTTCAATACTGGAGGAGAGTTGAACTGTGCCTTTTGAAGAGAAGCAAAAAGAAAACAAAGAAAAAAATGCAATGTGGATGGATATAATGGAGCCAGGGAAAACTGTCCAGATAGCTTGAACATTGAATTGCAAAAACAAAAATTGTTCAAACGACCTTAGCTTCAACCTGAGGGATCCTCATGTCTCCCATTGGGCCATTTTTTCACAAACAAGTACCACTTCATTAGCTGATCTTCCACCATGAACCAAAGTTGATGTTGAAGTCTTCATACATGGTTACGAATGTCATCACTTACAGTGCCATAATGTTAGAGCCTGCAGGGCCTGCAGTGCAGGTGGGTCTGGGCCTTTAAAGGGGCCCACATGGCAAAATAATTAAAGTAATATACATATTTAGCCTAATGTCACTCTGTGACAATCAGTCGAAATAGTTGTTTGATTTTTACAATTTGTACTTAGAGGAATTGTTACTTGGTTGCATCAGGCAGCAGTTTATTGTGTTGGGTGTAAACCACAGCTGTAAACAGTGCTTGCCTTAGCTGTCTCTCAAAAACATAATATTTTAGTTAGAAGAAGTGTAGTACCTGTTATAGTATTATGCACAAATTTTGCTGAATATTTAACTTTTGCCACACATTTATTCAACAACAGTGTATAATGCCAATAAGATGGTGTAGTAGCTAGCAATCAGTGAACTCAGTTTTGAACAAGCTCTCTCTGCTCAAAGTTAATAGTAAACTAGGCTTATCAGTGTTGCGGTTTGATATATTTCAGTATTGGTTACAGAGTATAGTTCTGTAATCACTGAAAAACGAAACATATTAAAGTTAAGTACAAACATCTAAGTGGTGCATGGTTGGCAGCTAAACACCTTAGCGTACCATGGGGGCAGTCAAATAAAACCTATTAAACATGATTTGTTAATAATCTTACAATAGCGAATAAACCCTTTCTTTATATAACTTGACAATATTTTGCATTACTTCCACCTGCTGTAATTTGATTTATGTTAGTTATGCAAGTATGAAGAATGAGATTTCCACGTAATCAATACTTTATTACAAAATGTTTAAAGTTATCTACATTGAAACAGTACCGGTTTCGACCTGTAAAAAGGTCATCATCAGCTGTTGGTGAACCTGCTTAATAGCGATTGTACGTAAAACATCGCATTCATTATGTCCCTAGTTGTTGCCCTTCAAAATATTTAACTGTGTTGTGAAGAACATAAATAAATTTTACAATGGTGTCAGTGAATACCGGAGAAGTTTCAACAGGTTTCTGTAAAATAAATATATGCTGATAGCAACACCAAAGGCAAATTCAACAACCCTTCTACAATAGCTTTTAACATCATCATCATCAACAATTCTCCACTCTGTCCACCTCCATTGCATAACAGTTAGCACTATTAGATGCCATCCTCGGAGATCCGGGTTCAATTTCGGGTACTGCCAGAAGTTTGAGAACAACGTATGGTTAAAATGGTACATGCAGGTTACCTCCACTGGTGGTGTACCTGAACACAACTTCACCACCCTCAAGACAAGGACATGAGTTTACATTCTCCACTTCAGCTGGCCAGCTGTGGGAATGAACAAGCCTCTCCACAAACTTCTAACTTGCCACTTCTTTTCCAGTATCTTCTCTCATTTTTGGCTCAACCTGACCAGGTTGCTTGATTCAGTCTGAGGCTTGATCAATTATTGCTGAAAGCAGTTCAACTGTATCCTCTTCTGCTGACTTGTTAGTCTAACACACTCAAGAATTTTTCTGTCAGGGAGAGGTCTCTTAGCCTTTCATAGTCTACAAGGCAGCAGGCGGAGAACTGGAATGCCTCATCTGCCAACTGCTCCATTCCAAAGGTCCCTTCCTCCACCAAAATGGCCATTAAGAACTTCACCATAACCCAAGCAAAGAACCTTTAAAAGGTGCTGCCAGCTGGGCTAGCTGGACCGAAGGTTTTTAGAGAGGTTTTACTCCTCTATTTCTTTTAACATGATAACGTCTTATAAGTTGGTTTGCACCAAGCAACTTGGCTACACGGTTCAAGTCACACAGCTGTGAGCTTGCCTTTGGGAAACAGTGGGTTCAAATTTCAGAGTCAGCAACCCTGAAGATGGTCCTCTGTGGTTTTCCATTTTTACACAAGGCAAATGCTGGGGCTGTACCTTAAGTAAGGCCATAGATGGTCCCTTCCCAGACCTAGCCCTTCTCTATCTCACCATCACCAAAAAGCTGAACTGAGTTAGTGTGATATTAAAACATTACCAAAAAAGAAAAATAGTTTAATCTGTCAGTAGGGGTGTAGGCTAAAAAGTTGACGTAACAAACCTTGGTCAGATTCTGAAGCCTTTGAACAATAGGAAGTTGCAGTTGGATTTCATTTAATTAGGCATCAATGTGTGGGATATATCCTCCACTACACAACTAGGTGTGCCAAGTGGAAGAGGTTTAGCACACGAGGTGTGGAGGCACGGTTAGCTCAAGGAAAATTTCAGGTGTACCAGTAAATTCAAATTCAAGAATAAGTCATGGATGTAGGTTATTTTGAAGAGATGCTACATAGCACACCATGCAGTGTTGTTTATACAAAAGAAGTAAAATAAGTCAGCAGAATGATCTGGCACTTAAAAACACATACTGTCACTGAAAGAGAATCGTCACAGGGAACACCCCTGGCCTGACTTGCATCACAAGAAGCTATCCTGTCGACAACAAATGCGAGGTATATAGGTAGGTGTACATCCTATCTACAGTTATTCACAAATTATGCAGGGTTAGTCAGCTAAGATGTCCACCTCAAATAACTTGGGAACCATTTAAGATACTGACATTCTATTTTCACTTCCATTAATGGTATTAAGGGGCTCAGAGTTGAATATGCAGTACTTTTCTAGGCTTTTGACAAAATACACTGACTGACAGAGCAAATGCAACACCAAGAAGGAGTGGTTCGAAAGGGATGAAATTTGGGGAAAAAACAGAGACGGCACGGACGAATAATTGATGTTTATTTCAAACCGATATGCAGGTTACACAATGCGCACGGCATCGACTCAGTAGGATGTAGGACCACCGCGAGCGGCGATGCACGCAGAAACACGTCGAGGTACAGAGTCAATAAGAGTGCGGATGGTGTCCTGAGGGATGGTTCTCCATTCTCTGTCAACCATTTGCCACAGTTGATCGTCCGTACGAGGCTGGGGCAGAGTTTGCAAACGGCGTCCAATGAGATCCCACACGTGTTCGATTGGTGAGAGATCCGGAGAGTACGCTGGCCACGGAAGCATCTGTACACCTCGGAGAGCCTGTTGGGAGATGCGATCAG
This sequence comes from Anabrus simplex, assembly GCF_040414725.1. Classification (NCBI taxonomy): domain Eukaryota; kingdom Metazoa; phylum Arthropoda; class Insecta; order Orthoptera; family Tettigoniidae; genus Anabrus; species Anabrus simplex. Next base: position 241,164,980 of record NC_090269.1, read on the forward strand.
TGTGTGGGCGGGCATTATCCTGCTGAAACAGAGCATTGGGCAGCCCCTGAAGGTACGGGAGTGCCACCGGCCGCAGCACATGCTGCACGTAGCGGTGGGCATTTAACGTGCCTAGAGGTGACGTGGAATCATACGCAATAGCGCCCCAAACCATGATGCCGCGTTGTCTAGCGGTAGGGCACTCCACAGTTACTGCCGGATTTGACCTTTCTCCACGCCGACGCCACACTCATCTGCGGTGACTATCACTGACAGAACAGAAGCGTGACTCATCGGAGAACACGATGTTCCGCCATTCCCTCATCCAAGTCGCTCTAGCCCGGCACCATGCCAGGCGTGCACGTCTATGCTGTGGAGTCAATGGTAGTCTTCTGAGCGGACGCCGGGAGTGCAGGCCTCCTTCAACCAATCGACGGGAAATTGTTCTGGTCGATATTGGAACAGCCAGGGTGTCTTGCACATGGTGAAGAATGGCGGTTGACGTGGCGTGCGGGGCTGCCACCGCTTGGCGGCGGATGCGCCGATCCTCGCGTGCTGACGTCACTCGGGCTGCGCCTGGACCCCTCGCACGTGCCACATGTCCCTGCGCCAACCATCTTCGCCACAGGCGCTGCACCGTGGACACATCCCTATGGGTATCGGCTGCGATTTGACGAAGCGACCAACCTGCCCTTCTCAGCCCGTAAAGTCGTCTGTCTGCTGGAAATGCCTCCGTTGACGGCGGCCTGGCATTCTTAGCTATACACGTGTCCTGTGGCACACGATAACACGTTCTACAATGACCGTCGGCTGAGAAATCACGGTACGAAGTGGGCCATTCGCCAACGCCGTGTCCCATTTATCATTCGCTACGTGCGCAGCACAGCGGCGCATTTCACATCATGAGCATACCTCAGTGACATCAGTCTACCCTGCAATTGGCATAAAGTTCTGACCACTCCTTCTTGGTGTTGCATTTGCTCTGTCAGTCAGTGTATATAGGCACACAAGTTTCCATATAAGAACTGCTGATGATATACTAATAAGCTTACGCTCGTAGTTACTGGGATGTCACACACATTGCAGCAAAGGAAAATCAGTCTCGAGTATTTTCCCATCACTACCCTGTCGAAAAAATCAGAGCAAACTCTGGCATTTTAGATTCACGTTCCACTCTTGTATAATTGTGGTTGCACATGCAGCAAGGCACACCTTGCCACATCTGAAGTTCAAATAATGCACGCCTCTCGTATCCAGGTAGGTATACATCCTATCTACAGTTATTCACAAATTATGCAGGATTATTCAGCTAAGACGTCCACTGACATTGTTTTCACTTTTGTGAATGGTATTCAGGGATTCATAGATGAACATGCAGTACTTTTCCAGGTTTTTGACAATTGGCACACGTTTCCACAGGACATTATTTCACGCAATAACTGCTTATGATATACAGTGAGTTTCTCTCATCGGCAGGCACACCCAGCTTATCTTCCTCCTGTTGACTCATCACTTCCTGTTACACAGTGCAGTGACAGCATGGGAATGCCCGCACTTCGCAGTTCAAGTCCGTGTTTAGAACGTGTATTAAGTGTTGATCTGTCGCTCCAACTGTTCTCGAGTTGTGAAGTGTTACTTCGGAGTATAATTTTCATAATACCTCCACATGTGTACATGGTAGAGGAAAGGGTATTTAGGCCTATGTATGATAATTATGTGAAAACAGAATCTTGCAGGGAAGTAATTAAGCAATTTGTAGCACAATTTCCAGGTGCATGCCCTCCACAGAGAGACTGTACAGAAACTCATAAACAAACTGAGAGGAACTTGTTCTTTACTCGATAAGAAGCAAAGCTTTAAAAAAAGTATAGTTAATGAGGAAAAAGTAAATGAAACTGCAGAAAGATTAGAGCATACGCCTATAAAATCCCTAAGATGACTTGGACAAGAAGCTGGTATTTCTAAGAGCTCAGCATGGAGGGCTAAAAAGAATGTTAAAATTAAAACCATACAAAGTAACTGTAGTACATGAACTGCATCCACGTGATCATGATAAGCGGGTATATTTTTGTAATTGGATGTGATGAAATGTTCATAATGAAATAATTGAGCCACATTTAATATTTTTGTCTGATGAAGCATGGTTCCATTGACATTGGTATGTTTTGATGCAGAATAACAGATACTGCAGTACAGAAACTTCCATCGCATATACAAAATTCCTCTACATGACATCTGGATCGGAATATGGTGCGCAGTGAATGGATACAGAATTATAGGACCTATCTTTGTTTCAGGACACAATTAATGCCCTAAGATACAGGGATAATGTACTCAAACCATTTTTTGACAAACTTACACTGACTGTCAAAATGGATATTTTCTCCCACTGCACATGCAGCTAATGACACATTAAACTTAATTGAGGAAATTTTTGAAGACCGTGTTATCAGTACAGACTTATGGCCATCACAGTTCCCAGACCATAATTGTGACTTTTATTTATGAGGGAGCTTAAAAAATAAAGTGTATCCAAGAAAGCCTCAAGTTGGACGAGCTGAAAGAACATATCCAGAGAGAAATAGCCTCCATTACAGAAGACAAACTTATGCGTGTGAGTCGGAGTTTCCTAAGAGGATGCCAGAAATATGTGATGCAGGAGTACTTTTCCAACATCTCCTGTCATAAGGTACGAGCTTATTCTCTTAATTTTAATTGTTATCTCATGTCACGCACGAATAAAGTGAGCGAAGTGTTGTCCTTACCGCTATGTTGTGAAGCGGGGGTGATGATTCAACAGGAAGCAGATATGCTGGGTGCGCCTGCCGGCCAACCCATGAGAGAAACTCACTGTACGGTCATGCTTACACTCGTAGTTACTGGAATGTCGCACAAACCGCAACACAGGAGAATCAGTCTCGAGACTCTCAGAAGAGTCTATCGAGATCTATGACATCAGTCTTGAGAGACAGCATTGCCCATCACTACTTTAAACCCATCCAACAGGCTGTTTTTATTTACCATTTTCTACCTATCATAATTATTTTCCAAAAACTCCCTCATTCCTCTCTTTTACAACCTTTCTTTCTCTCTCATTTATTTTTAACTATAACTGAAACACCCCTCATGATCAATTCAGTTTCTCTGTATAACCTTATCAGGTTTTATCAGCACCACATCTAGAATGTTCTTTCCTCTGGTTGGTTACATCACTTTCTGGTTCAGCTGTCCTTCCCAGATTAACTTACTTACCATTTATTGGTCATGCTTTCTATCATTTGCATTACATTTCCAGTTAACACTTGGTAAATTGAGTTCATCTGCTACAATCATATTGCTTTGTGTCATAATAAACTAATTCAGCATCAGCATCACCCCTTCCAGGTCTGTATATCATAAAAACATCAAGTTGCCTATCATCTTTAGAGATGAGCCTTAAACCTAGAATTTCATTTTTTTCATCCTAAACATTTTCATAGCTTACAAATTCTTCTTTCACCAGTCTGAATATCCTCCCCCTTTCAGTTCTATCCTCCCTCTAGGATAAATTCTCCAGTTCTGGGAGAATATCTCTACATTCATTATTACAATAACACTGTCCTGCGATGGTTTCATTGCCGCCATCCTGCTTTTTAGGATGAATTCTGCGTCCTGAATCAGGATCCAGTGTTAATTTTTCCCCATCGCATTTTCTCAAAAATCCTATATTACGTTTATTTCATCACATGCACTAATGCACTTCTTATATTGCTAGGAAAAGTCTTGCTTTAATTTAGGTTTCCGTATTCTTTTAATAATTTATTTTATTATTTTATTAATTCGACATCCTCCAGCCATCTCATAGTCCTGTATTATCATGCTCAGTGTAGAGCCGGCACCTATGAACAACATAGCCAGCAACGCACGGTTTTGGCTGAGTGGGTCATCATTCTCTCGTTGTGCTTCGTCCGCGACAGTCTGAGTTGTGTTTCGCTTGCTAGCGAAAAGAGATTTTTGTCTTCATAAGCCTTCTATATGTGAGTGACGTACTGTGTTAATATTTTTTATTGAACTTACATCTATCAACATGCCATCTATCTACATACCATGTGGCTGCAAGAACAATCCAGATACATTCTGCTATGTATGTGGAAGTTTCATGCCAATGAGACAGCGGCACAATATAACCGAGTTCGTGAGAAAGGCCTACTATGCCTATTTTGGCTTGAAACTTGGAGACCAAGATAAGCCACATTTGACATTTGACATACCCTGAGTATCTAAGGTCTCAAGGTATGCTGTACAACCATTGGAAACCCATCTACTAAATTAACGTTCACATATCAGACATTACAAAACCCCTAATTTTTTTGAACTGTGTATCATTACAGAGCCTGCACAGAAAGTCATTGGCTATGAGGAAAGGAAGAGAGAAAACTAGTTGGATAACAACAATGAAGAAATCTTGAACCTCATCAAGGCTAAACGGGATGCCTATCTATCAGTTTCTCAAGAACCATCCTCCAGAGAGAAGAAAATGCGTTTTCAAGAACTAAAAGAGAAGTGTCAGTCTGAAATCAGGGAAATAAAGAACAACTGGTGGCAGCAAAAAGTAAAGGAACTTCAGAAATTTTCAGATATTAGGGACTTACACAACATTTACGCAGGAGTGAAAGAGCTGTATTGCCCTGTCCATTCATCATCAGGAACTCTGAAAGCTGTTGATATAATAATTTTGTGTGGCTATTTCTAGCCGAGTGCAGCCCTTGTAAGGCAGACCCTCTGATGAGGGTGGGCGGCATCTGCCATGTATAGGTAACTGCGTGTTACTGTGGTGGAGGATAGTGCTATGTGTGGTGTGTGAGTTGCAGGGATGTTGGGGACAGCACAAATACCCAGCCCCCGGGCCATTGGAATTAACCAATGAAGGTTAGAATCCCCAACCCGGCCGGGAATCAAACCCGGGACCCTCTGAACCGAAGGCCAGTACGCTGACCATTCAGCCAACGAGTCGGACAAGCAGTTGATAATACCACCATTCTTAAAGACAGCCAGGACATGTTGAAATGATGGAAAGAGCACTTCAGCTCACTCATGAACCGTAGTTCTGCTGCTGCTGAAGATTTTCTTCAACATGTTCCTCAACATACTCCCCAACCCTGGATGGACACTCCTCCAATATATATATATATATATATATTTACAACTTGCTTTATGTCGCACCAACACAGATACATCTTACATGTAATAAATATCAACTTGTTCATCACAATCTGTTGCTTTGTCCGTTTTACTTGTAATAGCAGCCTTTTAACGTCAATAATTTTAATACTTTCACCTTTGTAATTCTTCACATTATGAAAACAAAAATTAAAACCAACATTGTTACTTTTAATGTTAATTTTAGTTTAAGTCTCTTCAAGATTTTTAAAATTAATTTCATCTTATTATATGTTTTTTTGCTAGGGGCTTTACGTCGCACCGACACAGATAGGTCTTATGGCGACGATGGGATGGGAAAGGCCTAGGAGTTGGAAGGAAGCGGCCGTGGCCTTAATTAAGGTACAGCCCCAGCATTTGCCTGGTGTGAAAATGGGAAACCACGGAAAACCATTTTCAGGGCTGCCGATAGTGGGATTCGAACCTATATCTCCCGGATGCAAGCTCACAGCCGCACGCCTCTACGCGCACGGCCAACTCGCCCGGTTATTATTATATGTTAATCAAGTGCTTATTTTTATTCCGAGGTTAAGACAATGGCTGATGATGCCTTCATACTAGGCAAAACATGTACCATTTTTAGTTAATAGATCAATGTAAATCATCCAAGACAATGACTTATTGTATTGATTAGGTGATCAATTTAATAAATAACTCACTGTCATTATTCTAAACAGATACATCTTACAGCGACAATGGGATAGGAAAGGGCTAGGAGTGAGAAGGAAGCAGCCATGGCCTTAATGAAGGTACAGCCCCAGCATTTGCCTGGTGTGAAAATGGGAAACCATGGAAAACCATCTTCAGGGCTGCTGACAATGGGATTCAAACCCACTATCTTCCGGATGCAAGCTCACAGCTGCATGCCCCTAACCGCACGGCCAACTCGCCCGGTCAGAATGTAAACAGGGAAGGCTCCAGGATCAGACAACATTCCTCTTGAACTCATTCAAAGTGGAGGCTCACTTCGAAAAAACAGGCTTTTCTATCTGATTCTTCTAATCTGGGAAACCAAATATGTTCCTGCTGCCATGAAAAACTCCAGAATAGTTACAATCTTCAAGAAAGGTGATCACAGTATCTGTGGAAACTACCGTGGTATATCCCTACTCTCCACAGCTAGAAAAATATTTGTTAGAATCTTACTGAATCAATTAAGGTTGCTTCTGAGAGGTTACTACCTGAATCTCAGGGTGGGTTTCATGCCTCTCATGTACAATTGACATAATATTCTGCACAAGATAACTCCACGAGAAGTGCAGAGAACAAATGACACCTCTGTTCTTATTGTTCTGTGACCCTGAAAAGGCCTTTGATACAGTTCCCCGAAATGCTATGTGGATGATTTTGAGGTACTTTGGATGCCCCGAGCATTTTGTTGGTCTGATCCATGCTCTCCATGATGGTACAGTTGGTCAGGTCATAGCAAGTAGAATGCAAAAGTGTGATCTCTTCCCTAGTTCATCAGTTCCTCCGCTAGGCCGCTCTTTCAGCAATAAGAGAGATTGAGCTTACAAGTCAGCATACGAATAAAAGACAATTATTGCATGTAAAATATTATGCTTTTGCTTACCATTCCAGAAGTCAGTTGTCAGGTAGTTTAGATAGCTTCCGGGTAGACTTTGTGGTCTTCGATGATTTCAGTTCCTTTGGCTTTCTCATCTCTCTTGTTACAAAATAAAATCGACACTTCATTGCAACACAAGTTTAGGGGTAATGTCTGCAACATGGTCAGTGCAGCATCCTAATTCTTTCGAATTAATAGTGATACTGAGCAAACTGTCCAAACACTCAAAAAATATATTGCCCCATAGACTATGTTAACAGGTTTCCTCCGGGTACTCCAGTTTTCCCTGTCTTCTTTCATTCCAGCAACTCTCCATTCTCATTTCATAGCATCTATCAGTCATTAATAAATCACTTTGGGAGTGGCGACCCCATCGTACTAATAGCCTATATCTGCTTCATTCATTCCATCCCTGACCCGGTCAACGACTGGGAAACAGGTTGAAGGTTTTCATTTTCAGACTATGTTAACAGGAGAGTTTTTGTTCCATTACACTTTCAACTTGCACGAACACATTATAAACTGCTCTTGAAGGATGGGCGAGGAAAGTGCTGTCAGTACTGTATTTATTTCTATAGTCCCTAATAAATGTGAGGGCTGCGGCAAGTATTTCTTCTGTAGCCTTTCCGTGAAGCAGGCTGACACATTTATGACATTTTGTGACCTTGGATACGTTGCGTATTATATGTTCTCCTAGATAATAAACACTCCTTTATAAGACTGTAGCTATCACTGTTAATTAGGCCTAAATTGCTCTCCCAGTCCGGTAAGAGGTCATCCATGTTCTCAGTGAAGTCTAGTGCTTGCCTTATTTAATTTGTGCATTTTCTAATACAGCCTTATTTGTCTCTCCTGTCTTCTTAGCCAGTGTTGTCATTTGATTGACGAATGAAGTCAGTATCAGTTCAAAAATGCTCACATTTACAACCTGATGACAGGGCAAGTTTGGTTGGAATATAAATAGACTGCAACGTGTAAATTCAGAAAATCCATTGTTGAAGGGTGGTCGTCACAACTTACTGAGCACAGTATACCAAAGTGCCGTTCTAGTGGATCTTGATTAAATTTGGCTGAGCACATATCGGAATCCATTATTCCATAAATAATGGTGCTCTCATTTGTATTCTTAGGGATTCAACAGTTCTTTCTGAAGCAAAAGTATTTTTCTTCCCACTGAGGTTATCTCTCCATTTTATTAAGGTTTGATACCCTATTGAATCTTTATGAAGAGTCCCTTCTAATGTAGAAGTATTTAGTACTATCAGGATATTTAATTCGCTAGCGAACGTTTTTGTCGGTTCACTGTCTTCAAATCTCTCTAAGTTTATCTGTTTTTGTTTGTTTAATTGTTTTGTGAGATATTGTGGCAAATTGGGGAATATACAAGGGACAGCACCAGTTTCCATCTATCTCTATGAATTTCTACCTGTTTGCCTTGTATTGCAAATGAATCTGATTTAACAATCAAATTTGTCAGAAAGATGTGAATCGCACACGTAACACTTATGAGAGCTTTTTGTCTTTTCTGGGAATCGCCTTTTCCCATTTCGAAAATTCTGCTTCATTTTTAGGTGGTTTGAAAAAGTCTTTACATTTCGTAATTTTATAGCCAGACTTACAGCCTGGAATGAAGCAAGTAGGCATTTTTCTCCTCCTAGGTATGTTTGTAAGTTTTATAAACTCAGCACTACATTTACACTAAATAAATGAATAAAAAAGTAAAGCAAAATCATCTCCGTACAGGCCATGAAGGCCCTTGGAGGGGTGGAATGTAAAGACTTCCACTATCCGCAACCTCAGCACTTGATGGGGTAGGGTGGTTAGCTCTACGCCCGGCCGCCTTTGCCCCCAAGAATTAACCTGGTACTCCTTTTTAGTGTAGGCTGAGTGAACCTCAGGGCCATATGCACCTCCGGAAGTGGAAATCTCATTTCTTAAATTTTACGACTTCCTGATGGGGACTCGAACCCACGTCCTTCCGGGCGAACCTTTACCGCCTCGGCCAGGCAGCCCCTAAAGAAAATGAATACCATCACCAAATCACATGCTCTTCACTTTCACTTAACAATAATGCAAGACTCTTAAGTTTTTGCCTTTACAGAGCAACACTACCTAACATAACCATATTACAACTACAGATACCAGCCCTTAGACAGCAACAGTGTTGCCCCTAGTGGATGATTCACCGCAGTCCCTATACTACTAGCAAACAGGAAACAGCTCACATTTTCTTTCACTCATTATGGTCAGGTACTGTATCAGAATGATATCTCAAGAAGAACTTCCATTCACAAATGGACTCAAGCAAGGATGTGTACTTGCACCTACACTTTTCGCCCTGTACCTGGCAGCTATGCTTTATGTGACAACGCCTGCAAACAACACAGGTGTGGCTTTTCAACCAGGCCAGACTTCACTCCAAAAGATTAACCTATTCCATCCGGGTCACAGAACTGCAATATGCAGATGACAATGACTTTCCAGCCCACACACCAGAAAAACTTCAACAATCTGTCATCTGCTTCAACAGAGCTTATGAATGATTCGGCCTGGGTCAACATTCAGAAGACCAAAGTACTTACTCAGCCTGCTCCTGGAACCACCCCCTCCCAGATTTTGATATCACCATATCTGGCACAGCTCTGGAAAGGATGGAACACTTCTCGTACCTTGGGAGTATTATCTCAACACTCTGTACCTCTAAGAAAGATGTGGAAAACAGAATACAGGCTGCCCATGTGGGTTTTGGACGTCTCTCACATCGTGTATTCCAGGATAAGGATCTAAGTATCCGCACAAAAATAATGGTGTACCAAGCTGTTGTTCTTTCTAAGTTACTCTACGGGTGTGAAACCTGGACCCTATATCGCCGGGACATCAAGAAACTGGAATGCTTTCAACAAGAACTTAGATCCATCATGAACATCAAATGGGATGATTGAATAACATAATGTAGCAGTTCTCGAGAAAGCAAAGTTAAACAGTATCGAAGCCACCATCGTTGGTCATCAGGTTAGATGGGCAAGTCATATCCATCGTATGAGTGACAGCAGACTCCCTCGGCAAATCCTGTTTGGTGATCTCAGCACTGGCAAGAGGACTTGTGGTGCTCTTCTGAAGCGATATAAAGACCAACTTAAGCAGACCATGAGAGGAGTAGATATAAACCCAAATACTTGGCATACTCTCACATTGGATCGTCCTCACTGGTGTGCTACCATCTCAGCTGCAGTTGCACAGTTTGAACAGGAACGTCGAAGACAGGAAGAAGAAACTCGCCAGAAAAAGAAGCTACGTCAAACACTGCCACGTACCCCACTTTCCATCGGATGGAACACGTGTGGCTGCATGTTTTATGCAAGAATTGGTCTAATAAGCCATCAGCACCACCATCATCATGTGGACTAAGGATTACGGCGCTGCAGGCGAGAAACGAAAACTCTGATACAAGTATCGGCCACCACCACCGATTTTTTCCTTACAATACTTCTACAATTTTAACACTAACTGCTTTATGCTATCCTTACTCGACTTCTGGCTCCGTGATACTCATCACTATTCCTTAGCACACCTCCTTTTCCTGAATTTACCTCCATATAACACTTCTAAACAACTCCCCTAACTTATATGTACCCATGCTGTTCAAGTGAAGGCAAGCCAAGTGCAGATCACTATCTCCTACTCCCCCATTGGGATCTACAAATCTCATGACGTTTCCCCACATACCCAATCCTGTCTCATTAAAATCCCCATTCACCCTCCAGTCAGTATCCCTACTGCATGGAATCCCACTGATAATCTCTGCTCCCTCAAACTTTTCCCAACCTGCCATAACCAGATCCCACACATCACCCAACTATGCTGGACCTATTCCTGCTTGCCCTGTGTTCCTGGCACTAATGTGAAAAACTACCATCTTCTACTTCCACTTTCCTCAGAATCTGTCTTAACCTAATTTCTGGTCAACACTCTACTCTGGTTCCTTTTCCTCACATGCCTTATAATGCAGTCCCATATGATCAGACTACTTCTGAGGGTTTGTCTGAGGAATAATTATACAGCACAAGGATTTCATGACTGATACTTTCCTTGCTTTATATTCTAAATCTGCTAAACCTATTCGGCTTTATTTGTACATTCCACAGCACCTTATGCTCCACACTCCCACCTGCACCGTCATAGTTTGTCACTCCACTTTTTCCTCGGTATCTTCCTGCAGGGGACAAAATCTATGCTTTTGGAATACATGAAGGGAAAAAGTAAGAAAATCACATAATCAACACAGCAAAGATTCATTTAGAGCAGAGGGTTCCCTGTGAGAGGGAATGAGGCTGCCTCAGGAGAGATGAACAATGATTTGGAATTAGTCAATTTTAATATAAAACTCTCTATGAATTTTTAAAATCTTAACAAGTGATTGTAACATTAGCATGTCAATAAATGTGGTGACTTGCTGATTGGCTTGTCCCTATCCATTGTTCCTCTTCTTGAAAGTGTCTGCTATTGCAGTCAAATCAAAGTGTGCAAGACATTCAAACTATCTGATCAGTAGGGAGCGGATTTTTATGTGCTAAAAATGTGAAAAATATTTTATTTTTTATGTGCTGAAAAACTTCAAAATATGTGATAAAAAATTGAAATGATTTTCCTTTAAATATAACATAACTACTCGCGCTCAAGAAGTAAATACGTATAATGTTTTGTATTAGAATATGGTGCTACCAAACGTGCTCCTTAAGGCAAAATGGTGTGTGTATGGAAACGTGCTGTATGGTATATTAATTTTTGATATGCCAGAGTAGATATTATGAATGGTAATTTTTTTAAAGGTAATGTTTTGTTTAAATATGGCAAAAGCAGCCTATCATCTTTGAAAAAATAGTACAAGTTCGTACTCACCCATCACACGCTGGAATATTAGTTGCTAGAAGTAGTCTCAGAATTGCAGTGAACAACAAAGGTCATCTCCAAATTGTCCAACACAAATGCATGCCGATTATCTCAAAAGAACGCCCTATACTGCGAAAACGATCGCTCCACATCACAGGAAGTCAGACGAGCATAGTTAAAGAGAGGAATGTCACCAACAATAACGCCATCAATTTCGCCAACATGAGCACCCTCCAATACATTAGAAATTTGGCACATTGTTTGAAATCCTTTGTTTTTCCTGAATAAATTTTGATATTTGACCTTTTTTTTTTGCTAGTTGCTTTACGTCGCATCGACACAGATAGGTCTTACGGCGACGATGGGACAGGAAAGGGCTAGGAGTGGGAAGGAAGCGGCCGTGGCCTTAATTAAGGTACAGCCCTAGCATTTGCCTGGTGTGAAAATGGGAAACCACGGAAAACCATTTTCAGGGCTGCTGACAGTGGAGTTCGAACCTACTATCTCCCGAATACTGGATACTGGCCGCACTTAAGCGACTGCAGCTATCGAGCTCGGTTATATTTGACCTTTAACAGTCCCTGTACCTGCGAAGCACGATTTGCTCTGTTCGATTATGTCATGATCACGCCTGTCTTATCTGATTCGATAATGGCACACTGGTGGTAGGTTGAAAGTATCGAAACTATTTTTTATCTTCAATTAATAAATATACACATAATAATGTTACTTGTTTTACGTCCCAATAAGTACATTACGGTTTTTGGAGAAAACGTGCGATTTTTCATTTGATTTATTTCATGTGAAATCATTGCTTTTACTCGCGCCATTCCTCCTGACGTCATTATAATGACCTATGTTCATTTCAGTTGGAAAAATAATGAAGACCGTCTTTCTGAGGATGTAAAAAGGCAGGTGGAGAGTGAGTGTCTGCCATTATAATACAATTCCCCAACGTGATTGTGACTGATGGTAGGCAAGCGGGTTACCATTACAATGAAAATTCCCTAACACAGCCTTCATATGAGAAAAGACGTTTGGGTGATTTCTCCGTCGCATTTCCAGGGTAACGTTGAGAGCTATGCAATTTAATACAGTTTTGCTCACAACGTGTACACTACCTAACCTAGAATTCTGTATACAATGTAGAATTCCATAACGAAGCAAGGAACATCAGCTAGTATATATGTAAAATTATTAGGCATACTCAACCACACAAAATATGACTGTCGCAGAAGATGAAATTTTTCCAAATAGGATGAACATTTTGTACAGATGGAACGATTCTAAGTACCACCACTTCAGCCACAGGCTATCCACAGTTTACGAATACCTTCTGTGTTTTGAGAAGGTATAAACCTTTTATTTGCCAGCCAATCTTTGTGAAGATGAGTGTACATACACTAGGGTAGATAGAATTTACATGTGGATAGCCCACATATTAATAGAAGAGGCAAATTATTAGGAATTTAAAGGCATTGCAGAGGTATTTAAGGAACCTTTTGGTTATCACACAACAGTTACAACAAGCTGAAAGTGGACAGGATTGCACAACTACAGGGAACACCAGGTTGGAGAATGGTACTGTTAAAAGGATGGATTCTAAGAGTGCTTTCATCTGCTGTAGAGAAAGAGTAAGTACACTGTAGTGATGGGCAGTCTGAGACAGGGTCTCGAGATTTCTCGAGGCTAGTCAAAGCCCCGGTTTCTCATGAGAAATGTTGACAGATCTCGAGTCATCTCCGCATACTGTGGCGATCAGCGTCTTAAGGCTTACAGGTAGACGCAGTCAACCACAGGCCTTCTCTATTCCGTAAATACGTGTCAACAAGCAACTAGGCCGTTCATTTCTACCGAGATCTATTATTGACGCAATATTACAGTCATAAAATATACGCATTCCGGCATTGCATGCAGCAGTAAGTACCTGAATGAGTAGGCTAAATACAGAAACTGATGGCTACTGTAGGTGTACCTCATCATCACTCATAATTTATCAGATCCCACATTCAATATCCATTTTACTGGGTGAGTTGGCCGTGCGGTTAGGGGCGCGCAACTGTGATCTCGCATCCGGGAGATAGTGGGTTCGAACCCCACTGTCGGCAGCCCTGAGGATAGTTTTCCGTGGTTTCCCATTTTCACACCAGGCAAACGCTGGGGCTGTACCTTAAATAAGGCCACGGCCGCTTCCTTCCAATTCCTAGGCCTCTCCTGTCCCATCGTCGCCATAAGACCTATCTATGTCGGTGCAACGTAAAGCAAATAGCAAAAAACAAATATCTATTTGACCAGTGCTTGTGTTTACAGACATGATAACAAAGGAAATAATTCCTAACAATGTCATAGAGATTTGCACCAATTTGATACATAGGTATGTGACTGTGCTTGTGCAATTGTGTCTATTTGTACGCGACAACTTTTAAGACTATGTCTGAAAATGTAAGTCGTGGATGTGGGATTATGCTGAAGAGATGTCACAGAGCAGACCACTGTGTTGTTTGTTCAAAAGAAGTGGAATACACCAACAGAAAAACTTCTGGAATGATCTGGCACTTCAAAATGCATATCACTGAAGGGGAATTGTCACACAGAACACCCCAAGCCTAGTCTGTATCACAAGAAGGTATCCTGTTGACGTGACGACTGAGGTAACCAGGTAGGTGTACATCCTATCTACAGTTATTAACAAATTATACAGAGTTATTCAGCTAAGATTACCACCTCAAATAACTCGTGAACCATTTAAGATATTAACATTCTGCTTCACTTTTTGACAAAATTATTGGCACACACGTTTCCATAAGACTTATTTCATGCAATAATAGCTGATATTCTATCAAGCTTACACTCTAAGGCACAGATTGCGGCACAGGAGAATCTGTCTCTAGATTCTCACAAGTCTCGAGATCTGTGACATCGTCTTGAGCGAGAGCATTGCCCATCACTAGAAGACTGTCCAAAAAAGATTCACACCATGGAAAACAACATATTGGTAATTTTTTAAAAAGGAAATATTGCAGAATTTAAAAATAACTTTCTCTCTTCACCATACTTACATTTTATCACTACTGTACTGAGCTCGATAGCTGCAGTTGCTGAAGTGCGGCCAGTATCCAGTAATCGGGAGATAGTGGGTTTGAGTCCCACTGTCAGCAGCCCTCAAGATGGTTTTCCATTTTCACACCAGGCAAATGCTGAGGCCACAGCCGCATCCTTCCCATTCCTAGGCCTTCCCTATCCCATCGTTGCCATAAGACCTGTGTCGGTGCGACGTAAAGCAAATATCTTATTACTACTCTATTTTACTTTCACTTATAACTAATTGAAAACATTATGAAGCACGTTTTAACTCTTTCAGACCCGAATTTTTTCCCACCAACAGAAAAATTCTCAGCCATGGTTACAAGCTGATGTTAATTTACTCCTCTACTTCCATGAGTCGACAATTGGTCTTCGGCTGTAACTCGATCCAAGTACATATAACTTCTTCCTGCATACATCGACCAGTTCAACTCAGTTTATGAATGTTTTTCATGACTAAACAGACCAATCCTGGCATAAAACATACACCCACACAAATCGCACTGAATGGATGGAGGAGGGCGGGGTTGTAATTGACAGAGTTTTCTTGCTTGTCGCTTGATGTCTGCAGCATTCTCTTTCAAACGAGTTGACAGCGCTGGATGTAGTGTTCCACCACAGTGAATGGTACACAGCGCACACTTCCCATTTCTGTATATCTATACCAGATGTGTTTCAGCTGGTCCTTAAAACGCTTAAGAGGGGCTCCATGAGATCTATTGGCGAAGCAAAGGTCACCATAAAGAATTTGGCGGGGAAGCCTAGTATCACCCATGTGGTGAACATGGCCTAACCACCTCAGTTTATGAGCAATGATCGTTGCCCCACTGCTATTTAGCTGCGCTTTGCTGAGCACTGCCGTGTTGGTCACATAGTCCTCCCACTTTAATCTCATTTTCTGTTGGTGGAAGCGCTCAAGCTTTTTGGTATCACGGCGATAGTGTGTCCAAGTTTCACAGCCATACAGCGGCATGGAAATGACAACAGCTTAGTACACCACGAGTTTGGTATGCAGTTTTAGGTTAGACTCTGCATTAACCGTCCGAATGCTGCATTAGCAGCCCCAATTTTTTTATCGTCTTGTTCCCAGGTAAACCATTTAAAGAATATGCTTCCAAAATATGAAAAGTGATCAATCTGTTCCAGTGCTGTGTCTAAGACGGAAATGCTGAATTCAGGAAAAGTTAGTTCTGGGGCAGATTGTGTAAGTACCTTTGCTTTTTCACATTAATGGCAAGACCAAAGTGATCACATGCAGTTTTAAGACTGTTGTAGTTGTGCAGGTGTTAGAGCAAGAGATGCGGGGTCATCGGCATACTACAGTTTTTTCGCACTTTCTGAGCAGCTGATGGTGTCAAAAATTGAACACCGAAACGTTCCGTAATAAATAATGTTGTAAATACCATCCAACAACATTGTATTTTGTATTGAAAAGGTGGAACCCGCTAGATTCTAATTTAATTGTGATACTACAGTTCTGTCACCCGGGTAACCAGAGTACGTCTTTGTGAGCGAAGTCTTGCCAGATTGAAAAGGCCCCTATCAAAACTAAATTTAATCTCCATGTCTAAGTTGTTTGCAGATGATTCATGCAGCATGGCAGCCATGTACAGTGCAAAGAGTGTAGGAGCAAGCACACAGCCTTGTTTCAATCCACGAGTGATTGGGAACGAATCTGATACCGAGTTACCATGAACCAAAAGCAGAAAAGTGCATGAACATGGATAAGCCATTTCAAAAGTTGTAGACTTGAAGCATCAGAAAAAGAATGCAGAAAGCCTACGCCCAGCCACCTTTGCCTCCAGGAATTACCTTGTACTCATTTTTTGTGTAGGCTGAGTGAACCTCAGGGCTATGTGCACCTCCAGAAGTGGAAATATATTTTCTTAAATTTTTCGACGTCTTGAACCCACATCCTTCCAGGTGAACCTAGCGCCATCTTTATAGTCTCAGCTATCCAGACCGTAGGAATTTGGGGAACTCAATATCTCACTGCACTACTGGCCCCAAGGGGCCTTTGGCTTGCAACGCAACCACTGCTCAGCCCGAAGGCCTGCAGACTGAGGTGACGTGTGGTCAGTGCAACAAATACTATTGGTCGTTATTGTTGGCTTTCTAGTCCGGAGCCACCATCTCACTGCCAGATAACTTCTCAATTGTAATCACGTAGCCTTAATAAATCTTGAGCCAGCCCTCAGGTGCAGGTAACAATTCAAGACCTCTGGTTAAGAGGCAGGCAGGCTAACCAGATACTATGAAGCTGGCTTATATTTAATATGATATTAAAGAGTAAAGTGCGTGTGTTAATTTTCCAAAGGGTGTATTAAAATTTTTTAATTAAAACCTGTGGAAGTTCATTTTTTCCAATAAATATGCATATAATTTTGCTTTTATAACATAGGAATATTTTTTTCCCAGTGGTTTGTGCTTCCAGAAGTTCTATTCGCTTACCATTTTTTAAATCAACTACAATAAAGTATTTTTGTCTTCAAAGTGTTCTAGTATGTATAATACTCTATTTTATCCTCTAGGTACACAGTGTTCCCCCTGTTGACCCAAACCACTTTTTGGGCCATAACTTTTACATTTCTTAAATGTAATTTTTTTAATCATTACAAGAATGAGTACATCATTAATCTACCATGTTTTCTCCATCAAAAATAAAAAACTGCAGGGAAGGGTTGAGATTTCCTCCCACTCAGTTTTGAATGACCAAATTTTAATTCTGTTTATATTTTATATACTAATTTTACAGTTGGGGTATTGAAGCAACATCAAGTCTAGTCCAAGTCCAGTTCCTTGGCTGAATTCATAATACCAAAATAAGAAGATTAAGGTTATGAAAGAAAAAATTCCAGAGATACTGTTACATTATTTTACTTGAACAATTCGAGTTTACATTATTTCGGTGTCATGTTGACAATTCAAGGTAAGTGAAGTCATTACAAGGAAAGGGTAACAAGTTGATTCTAAATATTCTAAAAATTAAAACAATGATTCTTTCATATTGATACAGTGCTGAAAAGTGATATACAAAATTTTGAAAAGCCCAATGTAGCTACACAAAAGCTTTACTTGAATATATTCAACACATACGTATACAATCCCCCACCCCACCCTGCAAGGCACGAAATATGAAACTGGTGAGGTCGTAGACTGGTATCATTGATATACAGTGCCATTCTTTACTGTTTTTCCACAACCACACTGCCAAAATAAAACTCTGCCAAGGTCAAAACCAAAAATAACTAGTAAGCATGGAAAGTTTCCTTAAATACAAAAATAGTTCACACACATTACAAAAGTGCAAATATTATTAACCTTAAATAAAAAAATTTGTAACATTTGAATCCTAAGAAATAATTATTCTTTCTCTAAAATCATCAATAGCACTCAGATACATACTACCTTAAGGAAACGACACACATAGCTTCTTCTCTTTGCAAAAATAGGTAGCAGTTGAAATGCCTATGAACAGGAAATCTTATCTTAACAGCATCAAAAATAGAAGCCTAAGGAGGTTATTGCTGGCTATAACTTGACAATGTGAAAGTGGAAACGTGCCCAATTCAGTAACTAATAACTATTAGTGTCCCTCAGTGATCCCACTATGAGATTCCCAAATTGTGGATAATTTAGTGTGTTGACAGGATCATTTGTAGCCGAAACAAGTTTGCTTCTTTCGTCGTAATTTTAGAAGCCGTGAACTTTAAGCTGCTCAGGTTTAGCAAGCCCAGCCTTCGTAAGCCACTGGCAGATGTTTTCTCGCTGGTCGCCCTGCAGTTGGAGCACTTCACCGTACTCAGGATGTTCAATCACAGTGCCATTACAGGCAAACTCCTGGAAAAGAAATCAATTAGCTAAATCAGGGCAATAAAATAGCTAAATGAAGTCACAAAAAACAACTCCCATCATCCAAACAGAAGTGGAAAAGTTACAAAACCTGCTGAAAAATCTGAACATTCTGTTCTCACACTATCTGTCTTTACAGTTTTAAGAAAAACTCAGGAGACAAATTTCATCCCTTGGTAAATCTACATAACAAATTATCTAGGTTACAAACACACACAATAACACTCAAAATACACAGCGTGAATAAAATAATGTACAGTCTAGACTGCAGAGACTTTTTCCTGACTTTACATAAACGATTTTCATTAAATTCTCTTTAGCCATTTCCTTGTTACTGTGGACAAGATTGATACAGAAATACCATTTTTTAAAATTCTGAGCAATGTACAGACTTAACTATTTTATATATATAGATGCAAGTTTACTCAGACCAACAGAAATTTCATTGCAGAGGCAAGGCCAATCCTTCCTAAACCAGAACTTTTTGTTGCCGTTTGTTTAGTAGACCACTAAACACTACAAACAATGTTCAGGAGTGATCCCAAGTTTAGCCATGTAACTGAAATATGCATAATAATGTTATTGGCTTTACGTCCCACTAACTACTTTGGCGGTTTTTAGAGATGCCGAGGTGCCAGAATATAGTCCCGCAGGATTCTTTTATGTGCCAGTAAATTAACACGAGGTGGACGTATTTGAGGAAGGAGCCAGAATCAAACCTGCCAAGTTGAGGCCAGAAGGCCAGCGCCTGAACAGTGAGCCACTCAACCCAGCCTGAAATTTTTAGAAGATAATCCAACCACAATAAGTTTGTAGGCCCGGCAGTGGAATAGGCATATCCCTAGCATTCTTACCACCTCCACTTCCTCTAAAGACCAACTGAACCAATCTTGGGAGTCTTAAAAATGTATCCTATCATTCCATCTCTTCTGACCAAATTTAGCCAAACTGATCTTTCACCAAATTCAGTTTTTCTTCATTCGTGATTCAATCTACCCCACCTTTAGCATTCTTCTGTAACACCACATTTTAAAAGCTACTATTCTTTCTGAGCTAGTTATCATCTATGTTTAATTTCTATAGAATACACGCACGAGTCTTCAAAGATATCTTTCTAAATCAATGTTCGAAGTGAGCAACTTACTTTTCTGAAGGCCTTCCTTGCTTGTGTTAGTCTCTCTACTTCTGCTACCGTTAAATTATTTTACTACCCCCCAAGCAACAATATTCATCCACTTTAAGACTTCTCCCATAACGCCAACCCTTCATCCATGTCATGGGAGGCAGATTGCCAGTAAGGGTGATGTACAGCGGGGACTATGTAGTACACCCCATGACCACTACAGTAGCTATGAAAGCCCTACAGGAACCCTGTGCTATCGAAGCTCAGGTGAAGACCTCAACAGCACCAATAGTGGAGGGGTCTTTTGATACGGCACAGCTGGCGGATGCAGCAGTCTTTTTCTAGGTTAAACAAGGAAGAAACCACTGCCTTGTGGTAAAGTGATCTTTAAAGGCTATATGGGAGATGACCACTACAGAAGATCTCTGGTCTAGCACAGACAAGGCAGTACCTCCACTGGACAAAGACCGACTCCAATCCTCAAACCTTAATGCTACTCTCGATCGTTCAAAGATAGCGAATCGAGTAGTCTGAATTGTTGGAAATGTGGGTTTGTTATCGTATGTAGTCGGTGTAATTTTATCGAAGTTGACGATAAATGTTAGTTTCTTTGTAGAATATAAGTGTGCGAGTGTATTTATATGAGTCAGTGGACACATACGATCTGTAATTATACACAGCAATGTGAAAATGTGCTTGTTTTGATCGTGTTTTTACCCATTAAAGAACATGAGTGCAGTAGGTGGACCGAGTTTTAGTCTATGGCAATGCCTCTCATACAAGTATTCTTAAGTTTTCTGTGAAATAGAACATTAAGAGAAAAATGGATTAGGAATATACATCGTGATTATTTTGAAGTCCATGAAAAAACTAACTTGCATACATCATGTTGAGAGTAAGTCTGAGGTTAGGGGAGCCATTCTCTACTTCCAAACTATTCGAGTTTCTCGAAAAATATTAATTTAGATAGAATATAACTGATATTGTGTTATTCCGTCAGTGTCTATGTGCTTCAAAATGTCGAGTGATTTAGATGCAAGTGTATTTTACAATAATCTGTGCTTTGCCTGCAGCAATGTTTGGCTGGATCTTGGAGTATAACAAAACTTATAAGCGTGACAGATGGAGCAATCTGTATA
Source organism: Anabrus simplex (assembly GCF_040414725.1). Lineage (NCBI taxonomy): Eukaryota > Metazoa > Arthropoda > Insecta > Orthoptera > Tettigoniidae > Anabrus > Anabrus simplex. Next base: position 241,185,813 of record NC_090269.1, read on the forward strand.
CTGTTACACAAAAGATATAGTGACTTGGATTAGCTTGGTTTGTAACGTAGGATTTTACACTACCAACACTTTCAGATTCATGCTATGGTTCTCTGCTATCAAGCAGACAGCTCCGAACTGAAGCTCGTCCATGTGGTTAAATATCAATGTTTAGTTGAAAACCTATTATATCCTTAGTGTCTGAATATTTCATTACTAAGGTTACTTATTGCGTGTGAAGTGCTGCTATGCCATACATCAACATTGTTAGCATTACCAGAGCCGTTCATTGGGTTAACACAATCATTTCGGGTATACTTGGGCTGAGTGACTCAGACGGTAAAGGCGCTGGCCTTCTGACCCCAAGTTGGCAGATTCGATCCTGGCTCAGTCTGGTGGTATTTGAAGGGGCTCAAATACATCAGCCTTGTGTTGGTAGATTTACTGGCACGTAAAAGAACTACTGCAGACTAAATTTCGGCACTTTAACGTCTCCGAAAACCGTGGGACGTAAAGCTAATAACATTATTATTTTGGGTGCTGAATTCAAGAAATTGTCCACCACTCCAAAACTAAGGTAACAAATTATGTTTCACAGTTCTCATGACAGTGAATAAATCGAGGAATTCCGCACCTTAATTTATTTAGAAACATTCAAAATGATGTTGGAAATATAATTTTAACAGTTTTATCATGTATTTTCATCTATCCAGCGAAGTGAAATCTAAGAGGAAACGTTATTTGACGAATTGAAATTTCTAAATAATCACCTTGTTGAGCTCTTTTCTAGTAGAATATATGTAATTCTAACTGATTTTTTGTGATACGTATGTACATGTTATTTTCGTGTTAGCCAATACCAGCAATCTGGCTACTTCGGCCGCCATGTTTTTTTTAATATTACGGTCTGAGGATTGGAGTCGGTCCTGACTGGCCTAAGGTGCTGTGGGCCAATAACTCATACATCCAAAACAAACTTATTGCAGAATCTAGACAATTTATGCTGGCCAAACTTTTGCATTTAAATACAGGACAAAAACTGGATTTTGTATATAAAAACTCTGTATGAAACTAGTAGGTAGAGAAGTAATGACAAATGAAAAGGAATAAACTGGAGATTGCTTGTGTTGAGCAAAACAAGATGTACAGGCTATGAACAGGTGACGGAGGAGTGGCGTCTTCATTTATCCAGAGGAGCATTCAAGCAGAGTAGGTGTCATACAGGAAGCAAGAAAAAGCATAATGGAATGGACCCCTGTATCATGCAGAATAATGACTGTACATGGGAGAATTAAAGTTAGAACTGTAACCATAGTGCAGTGCTACACACCAACAGAGTTAGCAAAGGAGGAATCTGTGTAGATTCCCCACCAAAAAGCATCACAAATAATGGGTAGAGCCTTTAGTCACTCATCGTTACTGCCGTTTGTTGCCAGGGCAAAGGAATGGGACTTCATTAACACTTAACTTACCCTGAAGTGTAGAAGCCAAAGTTTTAACTAGCATTCCCGTTTTTGTTCTCGCACAACCGTACTTCGAAGCTATTTTCGAATTGGGAAACATTTTCTTGGTTCTTTGGTTACAATGAGAACCCTTTCGCTGACGAGCAAATTTGGGAGCTTAGTTTTTCTGTTATACATATGCATACACTCAACTGCAGCATTTTAACTGAACGTGATTGATCTTCTATATCCATTCCTCGCTAAGTGCAAGAGTAAACTCTTGCAGACATTTGAAGGTGCTGTTGATGTCTTAGTAATAACCCACAACTCCGAATGGTGTAAACAAATGAAGTGAAACATCGTTAGTGCAGTCCTCATCAACACGTTTTCCCGCTTAGCACGTCGTAAATTCGAAGTCCTGATTCTCATAGTATTAAATCTACAGCTGCTGCATGAGAAACAAGTTACAAGGAATGTTTTATCACAGAACTAATAGGTTGTGTGCAAATGTTATTGCGTACTATGATATACTTTCATGAATTTTGTCTATTACTGCTTAGTACAATCACATTTTCCCTATACCTGAAAAATGTTACTGTGTTATCCCTTCCGAAACAAACTGCTTTCCAACGAGTAAGAGCCATAGCCACAGCTGCATGATTACGGGAAAAGGCTTCCCTGAACTTCAATGGATAAGTTGCACTTTCAGGGAGCAAGCCGTTAGACACAGGAATGTTCAGTTTTGCTTGCCGGTTAGCAGCGAGATTGCTGAATAGCAGAGCGAGCCTGTTTGTGCTTGTATTTCGCATCCCATTCATCCCATTATTGTATACTGTGGTACAGTGAAGTATAGCTAATATTTGCCGTGTGATACGGTAGCCTATATATGGATTAGGAACATAATCGTGTGAAATGACTAGCATGGTGCATATCTGTCTTGTAATAGCCTGGTTATGGACAGAAATTGTGACAATTCCATAATAACTTAATGAAGACAAAATTAAAATCTGTCAGAAAGTGGACTGACATACGCACACAGAGGTAGCGAATGACTAGCATCTTTCAGTTTCGACTCGATCAGTCAAGTTGGTCAAAGTTTTGTTTGATTCAAAATGGCAGCATAAATCATTCCTCGCAGTCGCACATGGTAGAATGTAACCTCTTGAGTGTGACCAGAAAATTATGTTTAATAACAGACTGCTCCAAAATAAAAGGCTTCCATTATCATTTGTTTTAGGAGAATAACACTGCTCTCACATGAGGAAAAGTGATGTTAAAAGAGTCATACTGTGAACAGAATAAGCAGTGGCGTTTGTAGTCTCCGCCAAGAACAAGCAGGTTTCAGAGGAAGTCGATCTACCGTGGGTCAGATTAACACAATAAGGTTAATCAATTACAATTTCAACAATCTTTGTACATACATTGTCAACCACAGGAAAATGTGAAGGGCTATGGAAAAGCTTGGAAACCCAAAAAAGATAGTCTGTCTTACTCAAGCGATGTACGATGGATATACTTGCCAAGCAGATCAAAGGAAGCCGTCAACCTTTTGCCATGAAATCTGGAATACAAGCATGTCTCCTGTTGCCAATCCAAACTTTGACCATTGGCCTACACAGTTCTAAATAAATAACCTACCCTACCTGTGAAGTTTCTGCAGAGGACTTGCACAAAACACACCAAAACAATTTCTTAAATAAATTGCTCTCACACACACACACCCTTAACAAAACTTCACCAAAAACTGTCACAAGGAATTAAAATATACAATGCCTAATTAATACACACGAATAGGCCAGCCATGCAGTTCAAACTTAATGGCGACTTAACTACAGCCTCTTCCCATGGGTAGCTAAGTGTGCTCCCATGCTTTCCTCTCACTGAGTTGGTGTTCACAGTTCCAAGCAAGGCTGCCAGATTACTGGTAACGGAATGGGTATCAATCTTTGGCTTGATAAAAACACATAGTATAAAGGCTGGGATAGCTTATCGCTATATATCTTTCATTATAGTGGTTGTGTAGCTCTGCAGATATTATGAAGCTGCACCTGCTTTGAACTGCTGACAATACTTCTGCCTTCTGTTAGTTTTTACATATACATTCTCATTCACAATCCCTGAAATGTCTTTCCTTGAACCCATTTCTGCCTGCCTTGAAGTATAAATACATATCCTTCCATTGCTCCATAAAATCCATATAGCTGCCAATTATGTTAGCCATCAAGTTATCTTGCTGACCTTTTCACTAAATTCAATTTTCTAGTAAGCGCCTTCAATCGCTTACTCCTACAACCATTTCTTACTACTGTACTTCTTTCTAATCTGAACCTCCTCAATCTATTTCCCCATTATAACATAATGGATCCTTACCACTTTTTAGGTTGGCTTTATCAAAATTCCATCTAGGAAAAGGAGATCTAACAATGAGAATTTGCACGTTGATGGTGAAACTAGTTTTTATTAACAAATTTTTGACGGTCTCTTTTGCGGTGATATGCAACCCTCGCCTTGTTCAACAGCTCGCAATAGTAAGCAGCATGGATTGTGACTCGCTCATGCGCAAAAAAACAAAAAAAAAAAAAAAAAAATAAATCGGCAAATTGCCTCGCCGATCGATAAAAAAAACGTTGCAAGAGCTTTGACAGCTGATATTCGAGTCTTTGTTTTCACTGGTGCTGCATTCCCTTTCCTCCGCCACTCCTTACTGGCTTGTTTGGATTCGGGAGTGTAGTGGTGAACCGATGTCAAGTCGCAGGTGGCGATCTGACTCAAAAAATGCACCACCTTCTTCCGCAAACCTTGCTGTAAACCTCTGACAGACCTCCAAAAGCCTCAACTTCAGATTTTTGGTCAAAGGGCGAGGGACCGATCTGGAACACACTTTACGGAACTGTAGATCGTTTGCGACGATTGCTTGATAGCTCCCATAACTAATTCAGACTTTTTCTGCAATTTCTGCTACTCTCACCCATCGAACATTGGCAATAATATCTTTAACCACACAAATGTTTTCGTCTGGAATGCTGGTTCAAGGACGGCAATCGTGTTGCTGATTTTCCACTCGTCCTTCCTTGAATTTTTTATGCCAGGCAAACACGCGTCCTTGACAATGTTTGATCACCGAACTGTGCAGTCAAGCGCAAATTTCCGCCGCTGTAACCTCCTTCAGGGCAAGAAAATTTATAATTAGGTGTTGCGCAGTGGAGGGGTGCACGTTCCAACATCGTGAGCGTTACTGACGAAACAGTGGGAAATATCTAATAGCAAGCTCTCCCCACTCCTAACGGTCCACCGCCTAAGCATAGCAGAAGCCAGTCCTACCAACTCTTGATGTTCAGGAACAAAAATCCTGTTGATATTTGATCAACCTTCGTATATGGCATGCTGGATGTATTTGAATTATCGAATCTCACCTATCCATTATTATTTTCTTATGGTGCCGTAATTACTCGTTATAACAAGTGCCGTAAGATAGCTGCGCTACTATACTTGCTACAATCTGCAACACCTGTGCCTTAAGAGTTACTGTATAGTGCACACACACCCTGCATGGACCGTAACACGCTTCACTCTTACCATGGCTATTACTCAACAGAAGCTTGCTATTTATTTTCAACTTCCATTCTTGAAATCTACCAAAATTTGCAACAAGGATAAATAGTCTCTGTAGATCAGTAGTAAAAAGTGCTAGCCACTGGATTCTAAGATCACATGCTCAAACCAAGCAGAATTAATCAAGATATTTTGGGAGGATGGAAAATAAAATTCCATACAGCACGGAAATTGTCTCTGGGGACATTCCGTGTTTACCCAGCAAAATTAATTAAAACTCAGTCATAGGGTTTCTCAGCCAAGTGATGATGACTGTTGTTTAAAGAGGCCTAACAGAGGCCATCAGCCCCTAATGGTACGAAATGAAATGGCAACAAAAAGTTCAAAAAGTCCACTGACAATTTTTTTAATTCATGAAAAATGAATAGATGGACATGAACCCAAAAAACAAACAAACAAGAAACAAAAAAACAGTGGACACGACTCAAAAAAGGTCAAATAACACTATTACTGACCAAGGGACCACTTATAAAGCACAGTCCTGAATCGAGGGTGCTTGATGTTTCTAAAGCGGTCCAAAAACCAGGTCTAAGGCCCCTCAGAATGGTACATGTCGCGAGTAAAGTAGAACCATGGTATTTGTCATGTTGGGGTACTAATCAAAAGTAGCAAAGATTCACGGTGTTCCACAAAAGACGGTACTATTCATAAGTACTGTACTTCGTATAGGTAACGCAAACCTATGGTGTTTCTCACACAATGGCGCCACTCATAGCCAACGCAAACCGATGAGGTTCCTCACCTAGGTGTACTAACCACAGGGACTCGCACTATTCCGTGGTGTTCCTCACATAGTGGGTACTAATCAAAAGGCAACACAGACCCAGGGTGTCTGCTCGTACAGTTGTACAACTCACAGGCAAAGCCCAGACCCGCGGTGTTGCTCACATGGGTACGACGCATGGGTACTGGAAACCCACAGGAGAACCCCCTCTTGCTGCTACTAATCACAAGCCTATTTCGTACCTAATGTAGTGGTACTACTCGCACGTACAGGCAACCCATGATGTTCCCCGCATGATGGTACGAATCAAAGTAGTTTCATGGTCCTAATTCAATCACCCCCTGGTCGCCCCTTTTAGTTGCCTCTTACGACAGGCAGGGGATACTGCGGGTGTACTCTACATGCGTGTCCCCCACCCGCAGGGGGTAGTGTGTTTGGTCCGTGAGAGGTATTTTATTTCCCTCAAGTCCGCCGGCAAGCCGGTTAGGACCCTACCTATCCGCCACCTGGGACGCGCCATGTGGGAGTAACACCTCTCCCCCTGCTACGCCAGCGTGGTAGGTTCGTGGCTCAGCCAGCCATGTGCAGAGTGAAGCAGAATGAACATGCAGGTGGCCTAAGTGGCATCAAATCAAAACAGCCTAGAAAAAGTTCTTGTAATGTTTGATCAATAAGGCACGGGGATGGATCTTTTTCCAGTGACCCAAATGTCGTCTGTTTCATATGGTAGCTGCAGCCTTACAGAATATTTTCTTAGCTATAAGGACACCCTTAATTTGAGTCAAAATGCAAAATTCTTGAAAAATTATAATTCTTCACTACCGTTGAGCTAAATCTGGCAACGTCGCCGGTTCTGGGCTTCTATGAAATTCTGTCGAAGCACACAGTGCAGCAGGAACTGTAAAAGCTATCCCTTCCTGACCCCAGCACGGCTAGAGTTGTCTTGGCTCCAGACTTGCTTCACAACCCACCCCTACAGCAGCACACCTGTTTGGCTGCTTGACTCGTACTGTGCCTTTCTTCTCGCATACATTCTATCTTAAAGAGGCGTACTGTGACAACTTAGAAGTACTGTTAATCACAAGCATGTTGTGAATTCAAGGTACAGCCTAAACCGATTCAGTATTCGAGTTATCAAAAGGGACAATTTAAGTTAGTGAAGGGCTAAATATTTCTGTGGAGCAAAGGAAGAGAAATTTTTTAAAAAAATGTGAAGAGTGGATTATCAACTTAAAAAATGCTACAATTCAAAGCACACGAGATTGCAAAAGAACCCAGCGATCTCAGCTTTAAAATTTGAGGAGAGCCAAGGCTGAGTAGAACTGTATATGCAACAATGCAAATTTGAGGAAACTTCACATTACCAATGGCTACCAGCTGACTACACAGATTAAAGTGATAGAATTTTTACTGTATGGCAATATTAAGTACAAATATTTAAACTGGCACATGACAAGGTCTTACGGCCTCAGAGCCCTAGGGTTACAGATACTGCAAGCTGAAAATCAGAAGTCTCCTTGATATGCCCTTGTCTTGCATTCAAACAATGTGCATAATAGACTGTATGGGAACACAACAGCCACACTGAGGAGATGGAATTTTGCCCCACTTACAGAGAGATTCAGCACAGATTCAATTACTTGTCTGAATCCTATTTAAAGCAAAGTTTTCCTTGGTAGATAAAAATCAGGTGCAGGTTTGTTATCTTCAAATAGGATCAAATCTCCATTCTTCTCTCCACTGGGAATTTGTATCAAATGACAATCTCGGACATAACTCACTGGTGGATATTTGGACATTGGCCAGTTCCTATTACGATCAGGAACATTCGTGAATAGGCAGACCCGGGTTTCCAATGATCTTGTATTCTTAATTTAGAGCAGCTTTCCTGTGCAGATGAGGCATGTTCTGTTTTGAGAGAGACAGAATTTCATTGTTTAGAAATGACTGTCACTAATTTGCAATGCCGATCAAACTGTTTACTTTGACATGCCATCAAGAATGATATTCACATCAGGTGCATCAAAGCAAATGTAGATGAAGGCAGATTTGGTGAAAGGCTGGCCAAGAACTATATGGGAATGACATACAAGAGCCCTACTTAAAAAAAGTGTGCTTGTATTGGACAGTTTTTGCGGTCACTTAGGTGACAGTATAAAAAAGGGGCATTAAAACCTACCCAGCTATTATCCAAGGACAACTTGCATTAATTTTGCAGCCATTAGACATCTCCATAAACATGTCTCTTAAAGACTGTATGAGCAATGACAGCCTGGGATTTGAATAACAAAAAGGTAGGGCTAATTTCTGTATTTTTATTTCCTAATTTTTTAGGCTTAAATATTTTTCATAAAGCATGAACATACACCAATATTACAAACAAGGATATTCATGTTACAGGTATAGTAGCCATTTTATATTCTAGGCTGCATGCTCTACTTTTTCTAATAGCCACGCCCATCCACTACATTATGAAAAAAGGCTTCAGTCTCCACAGAATTTATTGCTATGTGGGATGTTGGGGGTGAATAGTTTATAAAAGATATTAACTATTTTAATTATCTCATTATGTAGTATTCTGAACACTCCCTTACCATAATGGATTTATATGAAGTTTGTGCCTATAAGAACCCCACCTAATTTTGAAAGTAAAAAAATGAGAAAAGGGGGAACAGTCCTGTACACGAGCAAATACAGTATTATGTTACCCTTCATACTACCACTCAGTACGCGGCAGCTCTAGTCAAACAAGTAAACCTCATATCAGCCCTGTTTAAGAAAATTTTACTCCCCCTCCACACACACACAGCTCAATTATAACTTACCAGGCTCTGGGCAAAGGAATAAAATACGATACAGCTGGGGGGGAAGACTGAGCATCAGCTGTTTTGTTATGAAAAAAAAAAACCTACTGGAAATAAGATAGCAAAATGAACGCCCGATAGCACTATCTCACCATTTAAAAAATCAGTCTAAATATAACATTATGACTTTTACGACAAGTGACTTGCCACCTTTTTTGTGTTGCTATTGGGTGGCTCAGGTCAGCTGATTACAACTCCAGTTTTCTACTGCTCTGATAAACCTGCCATGTGCACCTACATGGCTGTCACATTTGTTGAAAACCCCCATCCCAAGGGTCATGTTACAAGCCGAACAAACCAATCCACACCAATGGTCGTGTTACGCAGGATACAAGAGGCCTGTGGTCTGCTTAGCGGCAGTAAACAGGGGCCTTAGACCCCAGTCCACTGATCCTGTTGCTACTTAGACCTAATCCACTCCAATGGTCTTTTCACTAGTTCCTACAGTTGGCAACCTTTGTACAGCCTGCTGTGACGTCATCAAAGTTGCACCACGTATCATCCATGTTCTAAGCTATCTTTATCAAGAAGATTCGGTGGGTCCAGAAAGCATAAAGGATTGATCTCTCTGCTGCTTTAGATATGATTTCAAATCTCAAATCATTTGTACATGCTTTTCTCATTCAGATACAACCATTCACTAAAGAAAGATAGGTTAGGGATCCAACATGCCATGGCTCTGACAACTACGCAAGTAATAAACAAGGCTTGCATACACCTGTAAAAGTTCAGAATGTGGACAAAACTGAAATTAACTCCTCGTACCTCCTTAAAGTGACAAAAAGTAACAATGACAAGAACACATGGTCTTTTTTATGATGAATATTGGTGTAGATAAGACCATCGGTCTGGGCACGCCCGGACCGAGGGTAACTGAAAGGAGTCTTGAGGTTAGGGTTGAAGCAATCTACAAACCTCTAGAATTCTCTGGAATCCTGCTAAAATGCAACAAAAAGGAAAGCTATGAAGCAAATAACATCCAGTGCACACCACAACTTGTCATTTTCTGATTTTCACCAAATATGGTAGTCAGACACTACGAGATCTCTAACAAGCTTGTCTTCATCACAGCCAGACATTAGCAAAACGGAAAATGTATGCATTTCCCACATTTACAGGCTCCATTTTAATTCCTCCGTGCAAGTACGACTAAATTCTTTGCTTGGTGGACTGTGCATGACTGTTCGGATGCCATCTCTTGCTAGTTACACATGACTGCCAACTTAGGAACTAGTGACAAGATCACTATGTTAAAAGACCAGGCTAATTAAAACACCATTGGTCTGGATAGGTTAGGCTAGTGACAAGACCATTGGGCTGGGGGCAAGCAAAGGGGGTCTGGGGGGGGGGGGGCACAAGCCCCCAGGTTAGATGGTGGTGGTGATTGTTTTAAGATGAAGTACAACTAGGCAACCATCCTCTAACACTAATCAGAGGGAAATAGGGGAAGGGGTCCGACACTTCGAAAAATGAAGATATCGGCCAAAAGAAGACAAGGGCCACGAAGGGCGTGAAAATGAAAGACTCCCCAGCCCTCGCAAACCTAATAGCGTCGGGGTCGGAAAAGAACAAGAGATGACCAAGGGAGGTCGGATAGGATAGATGAAAGTGAGGAGCTTGGCACAAGTAAGTGGAAGCAATGCCAGGACTCAGCTGAGGGCCCCGTGGTTGCCAATCCACGCTCCACAGTTCAGAGCCCCTGAGGCCCCTTTTAGTCGCCTCTTACGACAGGCAGGGGATACCGTGGGTGTTATTCTACCGCCCCCACCCACAGGGGGACCCCAGGTTAGAGCTATGAAGAGGCCCCATGGCCTCTAGTATACCGCATGACACCGCCATTGGTATGCATCGGTCAGGTTCAGCTAGCGACAAAACCACTGGGCTGGAAAGGTTAAGTTTGGCTAGTGACAAAAACTATTGGTCTGGATTGGTTGGGTCTAGCTGGTGACAGGACTGTCAGGCTGGATTGTAAGAAAGCCCTTCAATTTGTGGTCATCTACACACTTTTTGCGACAGAGATGGAATGATCAAAACAGTACCTTTTATAGCGGAGTGTACATTTTCAAAGAATGTGGTAACCCTGTGGCCACTGATATGTGATGTCAGGAAAAGAATTACATTACATCAGGAACATAAGGTATATTGGCATTCTTTCATGCTGCCCGGCTTCTATATATGTAAAAATACTTATGGAGCGGGGTAGTGCATTTTTAGTGAGCACAGAGTATCTCTCTTCTCTGCTACTTCAAGTAAATTAAAACATTACTTTTCAATCATTCTAAGCGATTCCCAACTGTGGCCCCGCCTAATGAAGTCACCATAAGATTACTTCTAGGAGGTTGATAAAGACAGACTACTAAAGGTCAACAGAAGCGTAACGATCTTTCCTAAACATGCACCGCCGTTAATGAAGTGCTACCCACTCACTTCTGTGCACTGCAGTTAGAATGACATTTTGGAGGGTAAATCATAAATCTATCATTTTATTATTTGTATGAGAGTGATGTGTTCAAAGTGAAGGCTGGAGACCGACCAACCCACACCTAAAAATATATTTTCTTTAATGTAACGTATCATAAAAAGTGCAACATTTCCCACACTACTCACATGAACAGGCAAGTCTATTGGCTAAAATGTATAAAATATGGTACCACTCACAGATGCAGTACTAACAGCAGCACAATATAGGCAACAAGGCACTAGTTGAAATTATATGTATCCTCAATTGCCAAGGAAGGCTCTTTGCAACAGTTCGTACAGTGATGAAGCAACTATCAAGCATCCTGCAAATGTCTGCAGGTTACAACAATGGAGCCACTAGGAACTCACCTGAAGTCCACAGGAGGCATTTTCTACCAATTATTTCCAACATTATACAACAAAATAAGAATTATTCAAAGAGGAGTAGCTCTATCAACTTTTATGAATAATAAACCATTCTTAATATGTAACTTTCACTACAATTCAGAAGAAACAAAAATATGTAAGCATCTAATACAAAAGCCTATCAGCATACAAAATACTGTCCCATAAAATTTACCTGCCATTCAAGTGTCTCTTAAAAGTCTTCAGCCCAGAAGCTGCTTAGATCCTTTGTTCAAAAAACCAAAAAGAGCAATGATTCTAAGCTTTTAATGCTGTTAACACAATACTTCCTTCAACAAAAATAGTTGCGCAACCTACATCAATGAACACGGGGGAAATCCAAAGTCCTATGCATATGTTTTTTTTAAAGGTTCATATGCACCCAGCAGCAATATTCATCACAAGCATCTTGGGACAAGGTTAAATATTTCAATTTAGGACTGGTTTGTCCATGAATTTTCCTGCAGTGAAATCTGTTGGGTCAAATTTTAGACCACTTCAATCACCACAAAAACAGCATACCAGGAAAACTTTAAATATGGTCTATTACGATGTACGTCCTAAAAGCAAAGATCAACCAAATTATTAGCATTAGGCCTACTCAAGAAAACAGAAGAGCAAATTAGATGCAACTGAATGCTGCACGTTGAGTTTTAACCTGCAGTGACATGTCCAGGCAGAGCAACATGTGCTTTTCTAACCACACATTTACAATAATGTTGGCATTTTTAACATGTAAGAATCAGTAAAATAACAATGAAGACCAGCCCATATGAAGTGATCAAGTTCCAGGATTTATGCAACATTAGAATAGTGAAAACAACATGCCAGAGTCTAGTTTGTCATAATGTTTTTTGTGTCTGATATCTCATACAAATGTATAAGATTACACAGAAACAAAATTTGATTTAGCACAACTCCGACACCTAGCCAACCATGTAAGGTAAAACTAGGCTCTAATGTGTGCAATGAAAAGTTGTTCAGATCCGAGGAGAAATCTGCAAGGTAGTTCATTGACAGGAACCATGACCTACTTCTGCAGACATTTTGCGGCCATACCACTTACCTTTTTACATGCTCGGACAATTTTCTTCAGGTCATACTCTGAAGATAGACCTTGCACAGTAGTTAGAGTCTTGCGACCATTGCGTTGCTGAATTCTTATATGCACGAGACCGTCTTGGACATCATCATCTGAACCCTTGATTGCATCTGCAAAGGGGTCTGCAACAAGAATTACATTATCACAGAACTTACTTTAACTAACTCTGCACTTAGAAATGACTTCACCTGCACAGAAACAAACCAACACGAAAGATACAAATAAAGGAAATTCAAAATACTGCGCAATCATTAAGCACCAGAAAATTCTCGTATTTAGACTCCAGTAAACAAGGGTCAAAACATTATCAGTAACGAATAAACAGTAAACAAAAACTTAACATGCTTCGCGATATTAAAATAAACGTCCCATATAAGAAGATTGCACAATCATTATTAATGAAACTTACTACATCCTGCTCCTACTCTGCCATTTTGATTGATGCCATGACCTATTTTGTACTAAAAATAACGATCATAATTTTAAACTTACCGAATGTGTTGAGATTCTGGATGGACATACGACACACAAAAGATTTCACTTGTCAATATACACCTGCAAAATGCAATTAGGTATTTGGATGTTCCTGGATAGAGAATTTGACCAGACGAAGCAGCAAACAACTTTACTCGCGTCCTGTCGTGCCCTGAATTCTTAACCGGATACGCAATTGCCAAATTTCCATGACGTCATTGGGTACGTTCTAGACAACATATACATTCCTTCCATAACTTTGTGCTACACAACACATCTGGCGGCACGGAATGAATGTACATACAAGACACAGACAAAATACCGTTTAATTTAGAATAAATAAATAAATAAATTGACTTTGTGAAAGACAAGGTAGATACAAATACACAATGAATACCTGTATATTATCTTATTCACTACTGTTTAATATCTACAGCGTACTTCTTCTAATGCCGTTATTTGTTCCGGATGCAGCCTTTCATCATGGTGATCGTCTTGTTGTCCCCGGAAAAATTCAAAGGCATTCCAAACCATTCGCTGTGATACTGTAGCCTAGAAATCGGCATCTTCCTGGGCTTCGTCTGTCGAAGATATTCCCTTACGTGACAAGTTTTAAGGGTACGGTATACGGCATTTCCCTTCATATCTTATAACGTGACAAAAATATTCCAGCCCCCTCTGCTTAAAGTTTTGAGAAAATCTTTCCTCTAGCAACACGACGTAATACTTCAATGCAAATCACGTGGTCGTCCCATGAAATTAGTCATAACCTTCGACAGACCAACATTTCAAAAGCTTCGATTATCTTCCCAGATGCTTAGGTTAACGTCCCAGCTTCGGCTCCAAACATATGCACCGGAAACACGTAAAACCTGGGCCTAATCATTCGGATCTTCGTGTCGAAAAAAAAAGTCACGTCAGCACAGATGACGCATTTCAGAAAAAACATAATTCTGTATTCAATCAGTCTCTTGTATAACTGCCTTCAGACATCCTTACAGGTGTCCAACTTTTCATAAATCTAAGGTCAATCATTAATCTTCATTTAGACGACACAGATTCTCTATCAATCATTTACCTAGTCTTTCTTAATAACAAATGGGTAACTTAGGGCATGCAGTACGTACAATGAATATTTGTTTATGTCATTATGATGTTTAAGGACTGTAGTAAGGATGGAAAGGAGATAGCATAAAAGTCTCTGGTGAGACCCCAATTAGAGTAGGCCTATGTGATCCACACCAGGATTACTTGATTAGAGAAATGGAGAAGATTCAAAGGAAACACGATGTGTTCTGGTTGATATTTGTCAAAAGAGTAGTCTATTGTTACAAAAATATTGCAAAATTTGGGCAGTAAGATTTGGGAGTAAAGAAATGAGCTGCTCAACTAAGTAATATATTCCGAGATGTCCGTGGAGAGATGGTGTGGAATGACATTAGTAGACGAATAAGCTCAAGTGGAGCTTTTAAAGGTTGGATGTTGTTGTATGTTGAGTATTAAGCCCGAAAGTTGGTCCGATCACCAACAGCTCCACCATCAGCCGTCGTAGACAAGCTAGGCATCACTGAAGAGGTGTACTGAGGAGTGAGGTATGGTCACCGGACAAAAAATGAGTCACCTCTGAAAAAATCATTATAAGCATCATTTAATATTTAATACCATATAACTCCACCTCTGGATTCGGTTAGGAAGTGAGTGCAAAAGGTTGTGCACGTACGTCGTATCCAGGTTAAGCCACTCACTGAGGATTAGATCGTGCAATTCTACCAAATTGCAGGGGTGTGGAATTCGGCGATTTACCCACTGTTCCGACATATCCCACCGATTTTCAGTGGAGTTCAAGTCAAGTGATTTTGCAGGACAATAGAGATGTAATAGGGTGGGGCAGTGTTTATAAAACCTGCCACATATTCGTCCAGCGAAATTAACTTTGCTATTGTCATCTTGAAAAATGTTTAAATAAACATGCTGGTTCATGTTAGTGGTCATCTCAGTGAACCGGCTCCAACCATGGTACGAAAATCTCCCCCAGAACATCACAGACCCACCTCCGGCTTGAACCTGAACGTGCACACATTAAGGATGAAATGGTTCATTTGGCCTTCGATGCACTTAACAACGTGAATCATTGAAATACAGGGAAATACGTAATTTGTCAGACCACATTACGTTCCGCCAGTCAGTTACTGTCCACGTTCGACGATTTCTAGCCCCAAGAAGACGCGCAGGCGCAGCTTGATGTACCTGTGTGAGCAATGGCCTCTTGCGAGTTGAAAGACTCCGTGTTTCCATCGCAATGTTTTCTCGCTAACAGATTGGGATGGACTTTCATTCACCGAAAGCAGCAATTCCTGTCGGATTTGGATCTGATTTTGATGCACAAGCCATGAAATGCATCTCTGGTCCCTCTCAGTCAGGATCTTTTTCGGACCACAATTCTGACGTCATGCTTCGTGGCCACGTGTAGTACACCACAGCTTGTAGACACGTTGAACAGTGCGCTGTTTTAAACACCAACAAATCCAGCAACTTCATGCACCGTATGGCCATGAGCATAGCCAAACACAGTTGCCCCTTTTTGCTACTCTGTCACATCCTTACAACTTCCCATGTTGACTTACAGTGTCCGCTTGAAACATCAATGTCTCACTGATCGCCGCGCCATCTCTACAGGCTTAATAATCTATCTGTGCGTGCACACTAGGGTAACTATCTTTTTGACCGGTCAGTTTAATTTCCTGTTGCTTTCCTCACCGAGCCAGAAGTTGTTATTTCATATCAGTCTGCCAAGCCTACCGGTACTGAAATGGATGTACCAACTGATCCTGTGAGCGACATTTTCACACCATTCATATCGGACTGACTGCATAAGGAATGGCATTACCGGTACTAGCATCGCTCATACCTCCTGTCAGACGGAAACAGGTAGTTCAATGAAAGTACCGCAACAAATTTGATGTAGTCCATACCAGAATACATAGTGCACTGTAAATACTAGGTCTCGCCAGGAAAGACATTTAAAATTAGGAAAGGTAACAATATGAAGATACCGCCGAGTTGGCCGTGCGGTTAGAGTCGCGCAGCTGTGAGCTTTCATCCGAACGATAGTGGGTTCGAACCCCACTGTCGGCAGCCCTGAAAATGCTTTTCCGTGGTTTCCCATTTTCACACCAGGCAAATGCTGGGCCTATACCACAATTAAGGCCACGGCCGCTTCCTTCCCACTCCTAGGCTTTCCTGCACCACAGTCGACATAATACCTATCCGTGTCGGTGCCACATAGGGTAAAGCAAACTAGCAAAAAAATGAAGATGAAGATCAAACTGGAGCAAATATTCATTTATAGGAAGTCGATTTAAAGATTGGAATAATTTATAATGGGGGGATGTTCGATAAATTTCGATGTTCTTTGAAATCATTTAATATATTTCTTACATAATTTTACCATTGTATACAGAGTTTTCAGGTTAGACTGCAACGAAGCATAAAAAAGTCGGACAAGTTAGTATATGGACAACATGCACTTCACCAGCAAGGTACCTCTGAAAGCCTTGGGGAAACTTGTATTGAATCTTACATTGTATAGGGTCCTACGTAAGTTACTCCGCACGCAGTGAGTAAGATTATGTTACATTGC
Source organism: Anabrus simplex (assembly GCF_040414725.1). Taxonomy (NCBI): domain Eukaryota; kingdom Metazoa; phylum Arthropoda; class Insecta; order Orthoptera; family Tettigoniidae; genus Anabrus; species Anabrus simplex. The sequence continues at coordinate 241,202,515 of NC_090269.1, forward strand.
AGGTCTCTTAGCGCTATCCGAGAAACAAAACGGGGAAGATCCCATACATTACTTCTTATGTAAGGAGCACGTTCGGGAAATTTAGATGATAATTGCTGGCCACATTTCCCACTGCCATTCACAATCGAGTTTGGGAGTTTCTACAATAACAGCAGGCTCACGTGTCAGCTGTCATTCACAGGAGAGATGGATGTTTTCATTATGATGACAGGCCCCCTTTCCTAATGCCAGTTGCAATCAAGTTGCAGAGATTTGATTGTAACCGAGAAATCTAAAGTATAAATAATCGAGATACGACAATAAGGCATAGGACCAAAGTTGAAGATCCCTCCAAATTGAGCAGCGATTGTGTAATCTGCTTTGTGAAATGACTTACCGTTTAGAAAGTAGTTATTACCACAAAGCGAAAGTCTGCACTGTCATTGAAGTTGCCTCCATATTTCAACATTTTCCAGGGATTAAAAGTAATACATTTGAACAGTCTGCAATATTCCTTCAAAGGAAAGAGTGTTCAGTGAGCAAGCAAAATTATGTACATAACGAAACGACGTAACGTATAAGGGAGGTTTAGCATTTTACAGAATACAAATACAGTAGAGTCCCACCAATCCGAACCCCGCTATTCCGAAAATCCGCCTAATCCGAACAGGGCTAGTAAAAAATATTTACCAGATTAGTTTTGAATTTTAGAACAGGAAAGAATAAAAATTAAGATAACATTTGTTTTTCCACGGAAAAACAAATTTATTAGCACAGGAAAACATAAAATAAGTGGTACAGGAGAAAAAAGTGAATCTATCTGCTATCTTATACACAAAAACTAAAAAACGGAAGGACTGCACCTACTAACAATGTGCATAACGCAGTTTGAATGCATTTTATTTACGTTAACGACAAAACAAACGGAAAAAGGAAATCAACACTTAACAAGTGAAGTAAGTGATATTCTTTTGACGCAACGCACTGAAACGACTTCAAGAGGCAATATTTCGCCAATGTCGCATTAACATTACATCACTAGGAATTGCAGCGGCATGCTGCTAGACGTAGCGTAGGGCGAGGTCAAGGGCAGTGTGTGAAACAACATCGGTATGGGAGTGCCCACGTCCTCACTATCATCTGTGTTGATCTCAGCTGACGTTCCCTGCACCACCACTACAAGTCTTCATCTGCATAGTATTCCTCATGATCACTGACGTCGATAGCCATCCACTCTTGACGAATTTTTCCTCTACAGTTTCGCAACCCGGAATTTTCTTTACAAGTGAAAGAAGTTCACATTCTTCTGCCGGGGAAAATACTGTTTGAATAAACTCCAGAACAGGTCAGCGATTTTCCCACGATTTCCGCAGTGCCACTTCGTTTGTGTTCTCCCAAACTTCTGCCACCCAGTAAATTACATCTTTATGGTAATTTTCTTGAGTTTTTTCACGCATGTAAGTTCTTCATTCTCTTCAAGTAGGCTTCGAAGAAGCAATATTCTGCAATTTTTTTATCGCTTACAACACTCCTTGGTCGACTGGCTGCAAAATCGAAGTGACGTTGGGTGGAAGAAAAATGGCTGTAATGTCACCGCAAACAAGTTTCTTCTCGATGCGACGGAGCACTTTCTATCAGTCACCAGGGATGGACACTGGAACAATGGCGTGACGTGATATGGTGGGACGAATCACGATTTCAACCGCAGTATGCCGATGGGAGGCACCGTGTATGGCGCAGACCACATGAAGCGATGGATCCCGCCTACCTCGAAGGGGTGGTCCAGGGCACTGGTGTCCCTGTTATGGTCTGGGGTGCACTTTCCTGGTATGGAATGGTCCCCCTAGTTGCTCTGGAAGAGACTTTGAATAGTACGCGGTATGTTGATCTGTTAGGAGTCCATCTCCACCCATTTTTGGCCTTCCAGTGCCTAGACGGTTCTGCGGTGTTTCAAGATGATAACGCGCCGCCACATCGCTCCCACGTCACCCGGGAATGGTTCCAGGAACATGCAGCAGAGGTCCAACGACTGCCATGGCCACCCAGGAGCCTCGATATGAACCCTATCGACCATATCTGGGATGTCTTGGAACGCAGGCTCCGTGCCACGGATCTTGCACCCACGAACAGACCAGCATTGGCGGCCGCTCTGCAAACGATTTGGTGTCAGCTGCGTCCAGAGGACTACCAAGGACTTGTCGACTCACTTCCACGGCGTCTCACTGCAGTTCGCAGGGCCAGAGGATTCCCCACACGCTATTAGGCGATTAGCCCATGACATTTGCTAAGTCAGTGTAAAAACAAATGAACAAACACACATCTGTTATTAAAATCTGGGATGAACTATGTGTAAAATTTGAACAATAAATTAGGCTCTAAATTCTTAGCATCTGGAGTATGCTCATCATCCAGACTCTTTCTCGCATTAATATTCATAGAACTTTTAGTTCCATCACTGCTAATCATTACAATTTCAATTGCAAAACGGGAAATGGTAAATGTTGATTCTGTAGTCAGATCATCATTCACCAAAACTACTTGAGTGGTGTTAGCAGTATGCAAACCACTGGACGCCACTGTGAGTAACCACCAGTGGACGCAGAACTGCTTGGTGGTGTTTCCACATCAACCAACGTAATAAAATGTTCCCGTAGTGCTTGTTAAAATCATGCTGAAATACTGTTGGACATTTTGTCAGGACGGCACGTGAAGATATGGTTAAAACTGACATATTCTTAATTTGTGGCTGGAATAAATTCGCAATTCATTGCGGTGTCCATGAATTTAATCTGAATGACAGATAAAATTAGATAAAATTAATGTACAGAAGGAGAGAGCGTGTTAGTTAAGTGGCATCTTCTATATAAATAAAATCGTAACGACCGTGTGTCTGTACATTGATTATTTTGGCGAAATTTCCGTACAGTTATCCGTTTCAGGTGTAATAATGACCATCTGCATAATTTTTAGCGTTGGTGTCTGTTTGTTTGTCTGTCCTTTTATAACTTGAAAACTACTGGATATATTTCCACCAAACTTCATATTTAGAATCCACCTGTCTTTGGGCAGGTTTTAGCGCAAATACCTTTCTAAATCCCTGAACTGAGTGGGGATTTTTACGAAACCGAAACCATGATTTTGCACTCCCTCAAAGTATACACAACCGAACTTGATGGAAATCTACCTGCCTTAATGAAAATTAATTTCTAAACCTTTTTTCTCATGAGCATCATGTCGATAACAGGATTTAATAAGGGAGATATCATTAACGGACCGTTTTTCGGTACAAATCCCAGCGGACTTATCACAAGAGCGGGTGCGTGTAAAGCGTATTTCTTACAACTTCAAAACTACAGAAGATATTTGAACCAAACTTTATATATAGCATCCATCTGTCCAAGGGTAGATTTCCTTGGTGTCTGTTAGTTAGTTTGTTTGTCTTTCTATAACTTGAAAACTACTGGATATATTTCCACCAAAATTCATATTTAGAATCCATCTGTCCTTGGGTAGGTTTTAGGGCAAATATTGTTTCTAAATCCCTGAACTAATTGGGGGTTTATACGAAACCGAAACCGTGATTTTGCACTCCCTCAAAATATACACAACCAATTTAATGGAAATCTACCTGCCTTAATGGAAATTAATTTCTAAACCTTTTTTCTCATGTGCATCATTTCCATACCAGGGGCCTATTCCACGAACGAACTTTGCAACTTTTCACTTTGCACTTTGCACTTTTCAGTTCAGATTTTGTTCCACCATCGCTTTTCAGATTTAGCTTGCAAAGTGTAAAGTGAAAAGTTAGAAATCTTTTCACTTTTCAAGCCTGTTATGTTCCTCCAATGGTACAGAAATGCAAAGTGCAAAGAAGTGAAGTGAAAAGTTTTCATAAATCTTGCAAAGAGATGATTCCCTTTTCATATGTTAATTACAAGTATGTACATTAGTTTCACGGCGTAGAATTTGGTTTAGTGATATAAACACGTTACGACGTGAGCTTTTGTTAGCATCAAGTGAGGACAGTGATGAAGAATCCAATAATAGAACGTACAAAGACAGGATTAATTTTCATAACCTCACTTCGACGTAATATCGCGAGTGATTTCGTATTATCCCAACAGAGGCTGACTATATTCTTGAAATGATCGGTCATTTATTGAAAAATAAAGAAGTAAATTCCTTTCCGAAAAAGAACAAATTCTTATGTTTACATTTTTTTTAAGTAAATGGTGCCCAGCTGTACTGTGTAACAGCAATACATGGGACATCAAAATCAATTATTTGCAGAACTGTTACCAAAGTCGTAGATGTTATAGTAAATATAATATTTCCTAACCGTACGTTGGCCTGATAATCCACTTAATATAGCGACGGGATTTCTCATGTCTTTCTGTGTGTATATGTGTTGACGGTACTCTCGTTAACATTGATGTGTGTCATCATTTGAACGGTTATCTTTAAATTTGTCAGAAAAGGATGTCACGTTTCTCCTTGACAACTTCCAGCACAGCCAGCTTCTTATAATAACCTTTCTTTCCCATGATAAGAACTTTAACGGCACCTACGACAATTATATCGCCAAGTTCGCCGCGAAAAGTAAAGCATTAAAATCATGGAGTATTAGGCCTATGCAGTTTGCTCATGGAATAAACTCGATCGGATCACTCATTCGCAAAGACTTTTCACTTTGCGAAGAAATTGAAAAGTAGAGCCTAGTTCATGGTGGAACAGAAAGACTTTGCACTTTGCAAGAATTGAAAAGTGAAAAGTGCAAAGTTGAAAAGTTGCAAAGTTCGTTCGTGGAACAGGCCCCAGGATTAATAACGGAGATATCATTAACGGACCGTTTTTCGGTACAAGTCCCACCGGACTTAACGCAAAAGCGGGTGCGCGTAAAGCGTATTTCTTACAACTTGAAAACTACTGAGATATTTGAACCAATCTTTATATTTAGCATCCACCCCTCCAAGGGTAGGTTTTAAGGTTTATACCATTTCAAATTCCAGGAATGGACTGGGGTTTTATAGGGGACCGAAATGGTGACTTTACTCTCCCACAATATATAAAGTACAAGACCAACCTGACAGGAAATCGATTAAACTGTTTGGAAATCCAATTCTAATTTCTTTTTCTCATGTGCATTTTTCAACGGCAGGATTAATATGAGAGATAACATGAAAGGTCGATTTTCAGGATAAGTCTAGCGGACATAGCCCAAAAGGTGTTATACGTGGAGCTGATTCCTTATCTATCTAGATAAATCATATCGTAACGACCGTGTGTCTGTGCATTGACTATTTTGGCGACATTTTCGTACAGCTTTCCGTTTTAGGGGTAATAATGACCACCTGCATATTTTTAGCTATAGTTTCCTGGTAGTCCTAAGTTTTATCCCCCCCCCCCAAAATCAAGATTGCCTCACAATCTGCCACACGAGCTGAAAAATTGAAATTAAGCAAATTTATACGTTTTAGCCGGTAACCTACGGAAAACTTCCACGATCTTTAAATATTTCACTTTTTATACCGAATAATATCGAAATATAGGCAATTTAATGACGGTGCAGACCTTCGTTTCGAGGTATTTCGCGGCTAAACGGTAAGTCCTATCAGAAAACGGATGGCACGATCTCCGTTCAATTTCGAGTGATCTACAACTTTGGTCCTGTGATATTTTGTCGTCTCTCTCTCTCCCTTATAGGGTAGATTTGGCTGTATATTTCGATGGTTCGTAAATTTTGTGCTTTTTACACGTGTATTACTTAGTTTGACACGCTTATAGGAAAGGTATAGTCATCGAATTTGGCACGCACATTGACACGACCAATGGCTATATGCGAACCCAATCTCATGATTCTAGCTTCCACATAAGTATGTGCAAAATAATGTAAAATGATGAAAATGTACCCAAATTTCACCCCATTCAAATATCATAACTCAATCGAACCTATAAATATGTGAGATACGAGAACATGTTTTAAAACTAAACATGTAGAGCGGTAAAAGGGACGCCTGAGGGTGCAAACCGTTTGTTGGTATGATGTACCGTTTAGGAGCAGTAAATCTCGAAATGAAGGTTTGCACTTTCAAACGTGCCCACGCTTATCTGTCATCTATATAAATATAATCGCAACGACCGTCTGTCTATACATTGGCTATTTTGGCGGAATTTCCCTACAGTTATCCGTTTCAGTTGTAATAATGACCATCTGCATATTTCTTAACTTTGGTGTCTGTCGGTTTGATTGTATGAGTTTTTATAACTTGAAAACTACTGAATATATTTCTACCGGTACCAAACTCGATATTTAGAATCCACATGTCCTTGTGTAGGATTTAGGGCCAATATTATTTCTAAATGCCTAAATTTACTGGTGTTTTATCCGAAACCGGAACCATGATTTTGCATTTCCTCAAAATATGCACATCCGAAATTAATCGAAATTTACAATCCTTAATGGAAATCCATTTCTAAGACTTTTGTTCCCAAGTGAATTTTTCGACAGGAGGATTAATAAGCGAGATATCATGAACGGTTGGTTTTGCAGGTCAAGTCCAGCGGACGTAGGCAAAATGTGTTGTACGCGGAGCAGATTCCTTATCTATCTATGTAAATAAAATCATAACGACTGTGTGTGCCTGTACATTGACTATTTTGGTTAAATTTTTGTACAGATACCCGTTTGAGGGGTAATAATGATCGTGTGCATATTTTTTGGTTTAATTTCCCGAAAGTCATAATTTTTACCCCCTCACCCAAAATCCAGATTGGAGCATAATCTGCCAGACAAGCAAGAAAATTGAAATTTGGAAAAATTATACGTTTCAGCCTGTAACGAACGAAAAACTTTACAGATCATTATTTTTTTCATTTTTTATCCCTGGAGAATATCGAAATATGGAACCAATTTTAATGATGGTGCAGACCTTCGTTTCGAGGTATTTCGTGGGATAAACGGGAAGTCCTATCACATAATGGATGGCACAATCTTCGTTGAATTAGGAGTGATCTTCAACCTTGGTCTTATGACTTTGTCGTATCTGTATCGCTTATACATCAGATTCGTCTCTACTTCTCGATTTTAAGTAAATTTGAACTCTTTACCTATATAATTCATACTTTCAATCACTTACTGGAAAGATAGTATGATCAAACTCTACACGTAAATTGGCCCACCCAGTACCCATATGTGAGCCAAATGCTATGTCACATAATTATCCGAAAAGTAATGCAATGTAAGATAATCTTACACAAATTTCAACCTATTCTACGTTTCTGACTCAATCTGACCCATGAATAGATAAGATGCGCGAAAATATCATAGGACCAGCCATTTAGATCGCTAAATACTGCGCATTACGGTACAATCCTTTGTCAATATGATGTACCGTTTAGCAGTAGTTAATCTGTAAATGAAGGTCTGCAATATTGTAAAAATGCATATACTTTCGTATGTCCATCTATATATATTCATTGATGTCGATTTGCAGCGATCGAGAAAGGGTGGGTGTACTATTGTAATCAATACTCCCTACACCGACTTTGACTGCTGGCAGTAGGAATGGGGTCCTTTTCCAACTCCTGTGTAACTGGCATTAGTAAGGAGGGCCTACCATTTTAATGAATAATTCACTTCTCGAATTGTCTTGCAGAAGGCATGCAGTTTTGTTCGAAAGTCCCCTACCCTATTGTGTTTGGCTCCAGGCCAGGGTGCCCGCCATTATAAACAAATGTTCCAATCTAAAATTTGACTAGCATTAGGCATAGTGCGTGGTATATTCATGGATACTCACTAATTCTGTGTGACTAGCAGTAAGCTGGCTGTCAGCAGTAAAAAAGGGTCTGTCATTGCAATGATAACTGCACAACTCAATTTTGACTGGTGGTAGGGAAGTTGCCTGTTATTATAATAAAAACTCCTCAACTGTAATATGTCTGAAAGTAGAAAATGGGTCTGCCATTGTAATTAAAACTCCCCAAATCGATTGTGACCGCGCAGTAGGCAGTGGGGCCTGCGGTTATAATGTAAACTTGCCAACTCGATTGTAAATGGCAGTAGGCAAGTTAGCCTCCCGTTATCATCACAACTCCGCAACCCTCACTTTGTATTGGAAACAACGTATGGGGACCTCTCGATGCTATGTCTCGGATAAGGCTAAGAGGCATGCAATTTTAAAACAATCTCATTTATTGCACGCACAGTCTTTACGTCGATATCCGTATACAATGTAGAATACCGTAGCGAAGCACGGGTACATTTGCTAGTAGGTAATATGAGACTTACCTCTCGTTGCAGCATGTGGTGCGTGGCCTATTGTTGTGTGCCTCATACTAACGGTTAAGAGATTCAAACGAAAAGTAAGGGGATGGGCAAGGAGAAAGAGGCGTGGCAAGGGGAGAGGTCGATGAAATGAGAGGGCTGGAGGGGAGGGGGGGATTAAGGCGGGGCCGAAGGATGTGGGAAAAAAGATGGCTGCTGAGGAAAGGTGCTGTGAATATTACGAAAGACTGAATTATGACTTGTTGGTTTGACGTTTCTAAAATGGGAATTAGAAGCTCAAATAGTATATTTGGCTTTTCTGAAATATCATTAAGATTATGATTCAGATTAAAATACTGATCTATGTGTATGAAGCAGGTTTCAGTAATGTTAAGGAGGGGTCCTCTGTTGATGATTTTAAGAATTTCCATAACTTGCTTTATGTCTGCGAATTTGTGATTATAATCATGCATATGCTGTCCTACAGTTGAAAATGTATTGTACCGGTATTTCAGGGCTTTGACATGTTCCTAGTACCTTAGATTAAAATTCCTCCCGGCCTGTCCGACGTAAGAAGAATAACAACTCTAGCAAATAATCCTGTATACTCCTGATTTTGAAAAACCTTTGAACTTGTTTATGGATATTATATATTATATAAGACTAGTGCATTCCTATTTTTGGTTTTGAAAACTACTTTTAGATCGTGCTTTTTAAAGAAATTAGTGACTTTGTAAATTTGTTCGTTGAACGTAAAGATAGAAAGGTGATAGAGGGGCAATATTTATATTTATTATTTTTTCAATAAAGAAACTGTTGTATCCATATTTTTTTCTATATTACGAATGGTGTTCAACTCATTTTTGAGGTCTCTTTTAGACATTGGAACACTGACGGCTCGATACACCACGCTGTTGCACGCTAATCGTTTGTAAATTTGGGGGTGTGAAGAATCTTCACGGATTTTAGTGACTGTTTGGTTGGACTTTCTGAAAATCTTATACCTTATTAGATTGGGTGCCTGATACTATTTTAGTCTAAAAAATTAATTCTCCGTTCAATTTCGGATTCAAGTGTGAATTTTCTATGCGGGTCAATGTTATTTATATTAATGAGAGTGGTAGCAGCGTCTGTGATGCTCTCATCCATAATTATTATGGTGTCAGCAGCGTCTGTGATGCTCTCATCCATAATTATTATGGTGTCATCTACATATCTTGCCCAGAAAAGGATGTTGTCAAAGTTATTATAATTATCAATTTTGGTGTGTTCCAAAATATTCAAGCAAATCTCGGCTACAATGTGTGGATAGGCAGGAAATAGAGTTTAAAATATTACAATATACACTTAAACTGTAACATGATACTTTTTTACTTTAACAAACGTGGTATCCCTATTCTTAACCGAAATAACTGGAAAATTAAGACATAATAAAAAAGACATTTATCAAAAACAATATAAAAAGTAATGTGACAAAAAAAGTTATGGATTATATGATATACCATTATCAGTACTGGTCTAAAACCTTAATACTAAAATCACTGTACACAATTACAGCACTGTAGGCATCAAATAACGGCATAAACGTGAATGGAGTATGTGTTTATTATTTGTGAGGAACATTCCTACAGTACTTTCATTCGTAGTTTGCTTTACAGTACATACCAATAATCTTCTCCAAATTTTCCACGGTCAGGCTGTGTCTTTTGTCTGTTAAAATCATTTTGAAAGCAGAAAAAGTGCGCTCCACACTCACAGATGTTAGAGGGGCATAGGAAAATTTATCTACATTTTTCAATTCAATTTCACTTGGTAAGTCTACCTTTTCCCCATCCATTACCTGATGTACCCTTTTCAGCACTGAATAACCTGAGTTCTTCTGCAGTACACTAGACCACTTGTCTCTTATTTTGTCCCCTACCTTGCCCCTAGCACTTTGTATGTTATTCTCAGCTTCCTCAATTACAGAAAATTACTGTTTGAGACTGTTTCCTTTTTCCTCCATTTTTGTAATGGTGACTGGAAGAAATGAAAAATTTGCCTGAATATACACAATGTCTCTCTGAACACTGGAACAATCATTTAACAGCTCTTTGACAGATGACACACATGCAGAGTTGTCCGTTAAAGGCAAATTGTCTATCACAGTCTTGATTTCCTCAAGATGTTCTGCATAATACAGGGCAGCTTCCATCCAGGAACCCCAACGGGTGATGATTGGCTGTGGTGGAAGGGGAATAGAGGGGAGTTTCTCTCGAAAGATGGCTATTCTTGATGGAGCCTTACAGAACACTTTCTTCATTGTTGAAATGAGAGTATTTACTGCAGGAAACTCGGCCCTAACTGTTTCTGCGAGTCTATGCAAGGCATGGGCCATGCAAGTAACATGAATTAAAGAAGGATAGAAAGTTTTGAGGAGAGGTGCAGTGGCAATCATGTAGGAAGCAGCATCGGAGACAAGGAGAAGGACTTTAGAATCATCAACACTCCCAGGATACAACAATTGCAACCCCTTGTTGATGAAGTATGCAATGCTTTGGACTATTGACTTTCTCAAGCTGTTTAGAGCAAAGAAGGTGAGCGGTAGATGCCTGATTGGGTTCCAGTTTTCCTACTATAAGGTTAGCAATGTACCTGCACACAGAGTCGGTGGATTCGTCCACACACAACCATATGCAAGACTCCCCAATATCCTCCCTGATTGACAAAATGACCTCATTGTAACAAATATCTAAGTAGTTCTTCTTTAATGTAGATGCTGATGGGATGTGCTGCTTGGTGTATTTCTCTATAAAATCTCTGAAAACCGGATTATGCACAGCATTCCAGGGGATATTTGCTGCAACTATGGGTTGTAGGAGATATAGTTTGTGTGAGCAGAGTCTGTCTAATGTTACTTTTCATGGCTGCTTTCGCTTTGTGACTGGCAGTATCTGCATGCTGCTGAAGGTGGCATTTTTTCTCATGTGAAATCTAAAACACAATAAAGTGATGTCAATTAGAGACTAAGATGAGGAACAGAAAAGGTGAGCTATTGAATAAAATTTGTAATTTTGTACTATTTAAATTAAAGCCATTATTACTCTAAAGTTAATTAAGAACAAGAACACTGCAGTCCCCGAAGGGCCTTGGCTTTCAATAATGGTTGCTGCCCAGCTCATGGCCTGCAGATAATGGGTGGAGTGTGGTCAGCACGATACATCCCTCAGCCGTATTGCCTTGCCTCCGTGACCCCTGCCCACTGTAGCTTCTCAATTGTCCTCACGATGCTGGGTCAACACCGTTCCAGACCTCATAGATTTCTAAATTACTGCCGGTACTAGAAATCGAACCCAGGTCGTCTGGACTAGGTCTCTACAATTAATTAGAGGAGCCAATATCAAAACCTTAGTTTTAGATTAATATGAAATTTACGATATATGCACATACCTGTTTATTGCAGTACTGGCAGAAAATAATCTTGCCATCAAAAGTCATCCCTGGAAATTGTACAAGCCATTGTTGTATAAGTGCACTCTTAGATGATTTTGTTTTAGGCATGATGAACTATATTCACTTAAACAAATGTTCTTTCACTGGAGGCTTGACACAGAATGTCCCTTCTTACTACCTGCCTTGTTCTTCCTAGATAATCTCTCCCCCCCCCCCCCCCCCCCCCCCTCACCCCGTCACTCGACACAGTAGTCCTTTACTACCTGCTCGTTGTTCTTCTGAGCTAATCCTCCACCTCCACCCTTCACTCAGCATTCCTTTGGTGACAGTAGTCTGGGAAGAGCACATTTCTGTGAAAAACCCACCCTCTCCTGTTCTGCTCGTTCCAGGATGTCCATTGTGTGATTGTAAAAATTATAGTTGAATTTTATTTTAAATGTAGAAAATAGGCATTTTTAGGCACTAAAATAGTAAAATAGGCATTTTAGGGCACTATAAAACTCTGTTAATGTAAGGTATTTATCATGAAACGTCAACATATTTTTTAAAAATCATGTTATTTCGTAAGGAACGAAGTAGGCATTTGCCTTAAAATCCCAGGTCTAGTTATAACTAATTTAAGCATAGACATGAAATCCTTTTCTAATATACTTAGGCCACTGTATTTGCTTAAATTGTTTTGGACGATGGGGTATACCTTGGAGATTTGTATGCTAGGATACATGTTTACAATATCGAATGAGTGGAGAGAATGATTGGATTGAATTTTTAATTTACCGATCAACTTTTTAGTGTTTTTGACGGATGTGTTCGACAAAATGATAGTCGCTTCTTAAAAATCTTTGAATCAATTGTGATGCTTTATATAACCAAATACAGTACATTAGAGAGTAGAGTACAGTAGTCTCTACTGTATTTGATATAACGGACTGGCTCTATAGTTAATGATCGAGCGAATGGGACCCCAGTTTTGTGTATCTTGGGAAGGGCTTTGGCGGTGGGTAAACCTGGGTTCATATTAATTCATTTAGTTTTTCCTGATCTGTCAAAAGATACCTTTCAGTATTAAGTTGAGCGGTTAGCTAATAATCAAGTTCCTACATCCCAAACATTGCAATTCAAGTCCTTGGCGTAGTTGGGACAGAAAGAGTTTTGAGAAATTATTGTAAACAACCTCATATTTTTCAGCATTTAAGGACACTTTTATTCTTTTTTTTTTTTTGCTAGTTGTTTTACGTCGCACCGACACAGATAGGTCTTACGGCGACGATGGGACAGGAAAGGGCTAGGAGTGGGAAGGAAGTGGCCGTGGCCTTAATTAAGGTCTGGTGTGAAAATGGGAAACCATTTTCCGGGCTGCCGACAGTGGGGTTCGAACCTACTATCTCCCGAATACTGGATACTGGCCGCACTTAAGCGACTGCAGCTATCGAGCTCGGTCACTTTTATTCTCCGTCCCGCGGAGTAGTGAATATAATAGTAATCCACCATCTGTAATAATCACATTTCAGTTGAGAATTGTAGTGTAGACACGGTGTGTTAGATACACTGAAGAAAATGGAAATTGCAACATACAGGAGTGGTGCTACACTGCTGCAATTGAACATGCAGGACGAGTGTTCGGTTGTGATTCGAAGATTAAACTTTCAGGTCCCTCTGACCGCAAGTTTGGACAACAATCAATACAGGATTTGCCCACCACGAGCTGCAATACATTGATGAATTCGTCGAGGTATGGAGTCAATAAGGTCCTGGATCGTTTCCTGAGGAATTGTGGCCCATGTTTGCTGCACTGCACGGGTCAGTTGTTCCAGAGTTGTGGGTGGCTGAGGACGGTTGGCCAGTTGTCGACCCATCTCCTACACATGCTCAATAGGACTGAGGTCGGGGGATCTGGCGGGCCATTCTAAGGTTGTGATGTCGTGGAGAAATTCTCTGGAGATGCGTGCAGTGTGAACCCGCGCATTGTCCTGCTGAAACATCCCATTAGGAATGTTTGCCATCACAGGGACAACCACTGGATTGAGTACCCTATTAACGTACTGTCGAGCAGTCATAGTGCCCTCAACAAGCACTAATTGTGATTTCACATTAAAGCCAATACCTCCCCAGACCATAATGCTTGGTGTTGGCCTTGTGTGCCTCTCGACAATAACATCTGGGCGGCCCCTCTCCCCGGTACGTCGGCGAACACGATTCCGGCGATCACTGCGGGCAAGACAGAAGCGCGATTCGTCACTAAAGATGACCCTATGCCATTCGTCGACCCACGTCGATCTTTCTCGACACCAGGCCAGCCTTACACGTCGCTGTTGTGGGGTCAATGGAACACCTTCTGCAGGGACATGGGCTCGTAAATGAGCTGCACGCAGGCGATTACCAACTGTTTGTTGTGTAACGTGGGGTGTCACAGCTGCTCGAATTTGCACTGCTGTTCATGGGGTTCCATCCGGGCCATCCGAATGATGCGGCGATCCTTTCTCACAGTTGTCTGTCGCGCTGGGCCTGTGTCAGGTCTACGAGTGTGGGGTACCTTCATTTGACCACTGCTGCCATACACGTTGTACCGTAGATGCCTGTTGGCCAACACGTGCAGCGACAGTCCTTAGCGATAATCCAGCCTCACACAGCCCAATTATCTGAGCCCTCTCAAACGGTGACAGTTGTTGATAGCGTGCTCTACTCTGTCGTTGGGGCATGTTTGATGGGGAACACTTCACTGCACAGACTGCAAGTCAACTACGCTACACCAGAGTCCGTACACTGGAGATGATTCCTCCACGACCAATCATGTGGGGAGACATGTAGCAACAATCCAATGGGTCTGAAACTTTGATTGTTTACATACCTACATGGCATCATTCCATATCTTGAAAATCAACACAAACGACCAATGCCTTCATGGTGTTGCAATTTCCATTTTCTTAAGTGTAGTATCTTGCCTGTTATATTCCTGTGTATTTCTGTGCAAACGGCAGGTTTCATTTCTATTACAGCATTGTAGGACAAAGTAGTACTAAATCTGTCTACGTGTTTAACTTTGTTGGTAATCTTTGAGTACCGTACCAGTAATTCTTGCAAATATCTAATTTCGGCCTAATTGGAATTTTAATTTCTATTAGTGCTTAGTAATAACCTATTGTAATTAGGATCCGTCTGAACGTAGTTTAAACATTATTGTAGTGTAGTATAGTAACTTATTAGAAATTAGATTGCCTATTCTATTACTTTGAGTAGTTTTGCAATTTTCTATTCTGTTTTTAATTGGTAATAACCTGTTGTAATTAGAATAAGTCTGAACGTAGTTTAAAATTATTGTAGTGTATTGTAGTATCTGAACTTAGTCTGAACATATTTTAAAATTATTGTAGCGTATTATAATATCTTATTAGAAAATAGTGTGTTTATTCTATTACTGTGAAATATCTGTGTAGTATAGTACCGTATCTGTGGTATCTGTATTAACTCCCTTACTAGAATTCTGTTGTAGTAATTAGTGTAGACATAACTGCAATTAAGGATTGTGTAATTCTTGTGTATTATTCTCTGTCTCCAGTAATTAACAGCAATTTTCATCCTGTTAGGGTGTAGTAGGAATTAAAAATCATACAATTAAGTAGTATTGTAGTAGCCTATATTAATTAACTTATTGTCGTGTGATCTTTGTGAACTACCCTAGACAATATTTCTTTCCTTTCATTTTTATTTTGCACAGAATAAGTTATCTTATTTTTTCCACAGGTAAGGGGATGAATTGTAGAAGACAGGTGGTCTAATGTTTTAAGGGGAAGGAGATTGCAGGCTAAGGGCTCCATTCAGGATCAGAATTCAGGACAGGTGTCTGTGAGAAATCGGTACGACTCACTGCAGGTAGAACAACCGAGGGAAGATGAGGAACGGGGAACTGTTGCTGAGATGTGTGGAAGTAGGATAAAGGGAAGATGTAGGAAAGGGAAATGTGGAGTAGTGAATAGGAAAAGACAGGTTAAACAGCGTCATTGGATGGAAAAAAGGGACGAGAAAGTAAATTCTGCAGCTGTCAGGGAAGATAGTGCTAACCAGGAGGGGAGGGGATCAAATGAGATAGGTAGGGTTGAGCTTCTGGTCATGGGGGATCCTATCGTTAGACATGTCGGGAAAGTGTGTGGAGGAAAAGGTACCAGGGTAGTGTGTTATCCAGGAATTCGGTTAAGGCAGATGTTGAGTAAAGTAGAAGAGAAGGAGGAGGAAAAGGAGAAGGTGGTAGTGTTTCACATTAGTACTAACAACATAAGACAAGCAGGTATAAGTACCAACATAGTTGGGGATGTATGGGACCTGGTAAATGCAGCACAGGTGAAGTTTAAGGAAACGGAGATTGTTATCAGTGGAATACTGTGTAGGAGGGATACTGACTGGAAGGTGATTGGGGATTTAAATGAGACTATGGAGTGGGTACCGGTATGTGAGAAACTGGGAGTGAGATTTCTAGATCCTAATGGGGGGGGGGTGGAGATAGGGATCTGCGCTCAGATGGGCTTCACTTAAACTGCCGTGGTACATATAAGTTACGAAATTTGTTTAGAAGGGTAATAGGGAGGTACATTCAGGGAAACGGGGTGGCCTAGGGAGCAGTGTTAACGAAAAGGGAACTGGAAATCAAGTAGGGATGGCATAAAAATGTTAGTGCTCAACTGTAGAAGAATTGTAAAGAAAGGGATAAAATTAAGTAATTTAACAGATATATACTTACCGGATATTGTAATAGGAATTGAATCATAGCTGAGAAATGATATAATGGATGCAGAAATTTTCTCACGGAACTGGAGGGTGTTATCGTAGAGCTAGGATAGGAATGGTACGAGGGAGAGTATTCATTCTGGTGAAGGAAGAATTTGTAAGCTACGAAAAAGTTAAAGATGACAAACACGAAATTCTAAGGGTAAGGCTCATATCTAAAGATAATAGGCAACTTGATGTCTTTGGAGTGTACAGACCAGGAAAGGGTAGTGCAGACGCTGATTCAGAATTATTTGATAAGATAATCAGTTATGTGGGAAACGATAAGGAAAGGAAGGTGACTGTAACGGGTGATTTCAGTTTACCAAATGTCAATTGGGAAGGTAATGCGAACAACAGGAAGTATGACCAACAAATGGTAGATAAGTTAATATGGGAAGGGCATCTGATTCAGAAAGTGATGGAACCAACTAGAGGGTAGAATATTCTGAATGTGGTGTTGGTAAAACCACATTAGCTCTATAGAGAAACCGAAGTAATAGATGGTATTAGTGATCACAAAGCTGTTTTTGTGGTAGTTAAAAATAAATGTGAAAGAAAGAAAGATATTAAAATTAGGACTATTAGGCAATAACATATGGCTGATAAAACAGGCATGAGGGAGTTTAAAAAGTAACTATGATCGGTGGAAAACTGTAAATAAAAATGTAAACAGACTCGGGGATAGTCTCAAAGCAATTGTTGAGGAATGTGAAAATATTTTTTTACCTTTAAAGGTGGTAAGGAATGGTAAAGATCCACTATGTTATAACAGAGAAGTAAAGAGACTAAGAAGTAGGTGCAGACTGGAAAGAAATAAGAGTTAGAAATGGCTGTGGAAGTAAGGAGAAATTGAAGGAACCTACTAGGAAATTGAATATAGCAAAGAAGTCAGCTAAGGATAACATGATGGCAAGCATAATTGGTGGCCATACAAATTTTAGTGAAAAATGGAAGAGTATGTATAGGTACTTTAAGGCAGAAACAGGTTCCAAGAAGGATATTCCAGGAATCATTTATGAACAAGGGGAGTGTGTATGCGAGGATCTTCAAAAGGCAGAAGTATTCAGTCAGCAGTATGTAAGGATTGTTGGTTACAAGGATAATGTCCAGATAGAGGAGGTGACAAATACTAAAGAAGTATTAAAATTTACCTATGGCAGGCAATGACATTTACAGTAAGATACAAAATTTGAAAACTAGAAAAGCAGCTGGAAGTGACAAGTTTTCGGGGGATATGCTAAAGACAGTGGGTTGGGATATAGTACCATATCTGAAGAACTTATTTGATTATTGTTTGCATGAAGAAACTATACCAAATGAATTGAGAGTTGATATAGTAGCCCCTGTGTATAAAAGAAAGGGTATAGACATAAAGCTGAAAATTACAGTTTGACATGTATTGCATGTAAGCTTTGGGAAAGAATTCTCTCTGATTATATAAGACATGGTTTCAAAATTAATAACTGGTTTGATAGAAGGCAGTTTGGGTTTGGGAAAGGTTATTCCACTGAAGCCCAACTTGTAAGATTCCAGCAAGATATAGCAGATATCCTGGATTCAGGAGGTCAATTGGATTGTATTGCAATTGGCCTGTCTAAGGCATTTGATAGGGTAGATCATGGGACACTACTGGCAAAAATGAGTGCAATTGGACTTGGCTCTGTTTCTAGAAAATAGAACTCAGAGAATTAGAGTAATAATTAGTATAATAATTAAGAGGGGAATTCCTCAAGCCACTATTATTGGACCTTTATGTTTTCTTATATATATCAATGATATGTGTCAAGAAGTGGAATCAGGGATAAGGCTTTTTGCAGATGATGTTACAAGATTGTGAGCAACTGCAAAATGACCTTGATAATGTTGTGAGATGGACAGTAGGCAATGGTATGATGATAAACGGGGTTAAAAGTCAGCTTGTGAGTTTCACAAATAGGAAAAGTCCTCTCAGTTTTAATTACTGTGTTGATGGGGTGATAGTTCCCTTTGGGGATCATTGTAAATATCTAGGTAATAATTTAAGTAAAGATCTTCATTGGGGTAATCACATAAATATGATTGTAAATAAAGGGTACTAATCTCTTCATGTGGTTATGAGGGTATTTAGGGGTTGTAGTAAGGATGTAAAGGAGAGGGCATATAAGTCTCTGGTTAGACACCAGCTAGAGTATGGTACCAGTGTATGGGACCCTTACCAGGATTTCTTGATTCAGGAACCGGAAAAAATCCAAAGAAAAGCAGCTCGATTTGTTCTGGGCGATTTCTGATAAAAGAGTAGCGTTACAAAAATTTTGCAAAGTTTGGGCTGGGAAGACTTGGGAGAAAGGAGACGAACGGCTCAACTACGGGGTATGTTCTGAGCTGTCAGTGGAGAGATGGCATGGGAGGACATCTGTAGACGAATAAGTTTGAGTGGTGTTTTTATAACTACGAAAGATCACTATATGAGGACAAAGTTGGGGCAAATATTCATTTATAGGAAGGGAAGTTAGGGATTGGAGTAACTTACCAAGGAAGATGTTCAATAAATTTCCAAATTGTTTGCAATCATTTAAGAAAAGGCTAGGAAAACAACAGATATGGAATCTGCCACCTGGGCGATTGCCCTAAATGCAGATCAATAGACATTGATTGACTGATATGAAGTATTCTTGAGGGTCTGCTTAAGTTGATGCTGGATTCTCGGGTATGAAGTATTCTTGAGGTTCTGCTTAGGGTGATGTTGGATTCTCGGGGTAGGGTCCTTCTTTACTGTAGAGAATGAGCTATCTTTAAAAAAACTGATTTGTTTTTCTTACATATTCGTTTTTGTCCATTATGACGGCAGTGTTACCTTTATCTGCTTTCGTAGTTATATAAGATTATTATTATTATTATCATTATTTTATTTTTGAAGCATGTATTTGCTTTTGTATGAGAATCGAATCCTTGTAGATATTGTCTATATGAGTAGTGAGGGGTGAATTACGGGAGTTAATATTGGTTTTTGTGTTAAGAATGGAGTTGAATTTTTTTCCTTCAAGTCTTACTTCGTCTTGTTTATCTGCTGGCAATTTGCTAATGGCTAATTCTGATTCTACTGTTGTAGTGATGGCTGTGTTCAGAGTGTTAAAATTAGGCCAATTGTGTTCAGGGCCCCTGGCTAAAATGGAACTTTCATCTTCATTGAATGGTACCTTGGACAAATTTATGATCGGAGGGTGAAATCTGTTGGGCATGTTAGGCCTACTGCTTTTGTTGGTTTCTTTAGCATAGTTATTGTAGAGTTCATTAATGTATGTAGATTTTTTTCTAGGGTTTGTTGTTTCTTTGATAATACAATAAATAATCTATTGTCAGTTTGGGCTTGAAATAAGTTCCAGTGAGCATTCGAAAGTAAACTTGTAGTTTCGAGGTGAGTCTCATATAATTTATGGTTAACAAAGGCCTTTTTCTTGTACAAAAATTTGATCTCCTCTCTCACCCAAATATTATTTGTTCTAGTTTGGGTTTTAGTATTTTGAAAAGAAGAACGACAATTCTTAAACTTGCTTTTTAGAAAGTTGGGTGTCAAATTGTGAGCGATACATTGTTTGAGAAATTTTATGTCTTTGCCCAATTTGGCTATTTTTTACTTTAGACCTAAATATAAATAGGTTTTCTGTTTTGCCTGGTTTGCTACGTAGTCATAGGATATAAACTTCATGGTTATGATCCGTACAGAATTGTGATAACAATAATAAAAATTAAATTAATGTAATTATACACCTCTTTCAATACTATAATACGTAATATTACATTACGTACAGTCAGCCTTGGCTGGCCATCTTCAGCTTTAATGTAATACATCTAATAACTAAACAAATGTACAAATACACAACACCAGGGTGTTATAACCAACACCAGTTATAAGGGTAGCACTTACATGTGGATAGGTTTTCTGCCCATGTGAGCGTCTACATAGTAGACTTAGTTTATTTTTATTTTGTACGGGTGGCACTTGCACGTGGCCCTTCCTACTTTCAATTATTTAATACTCAATACATAAACACTTTAAAAACACATGAAACATATATAATATTTAATGTATACATATACGTACAATTATTTTGTTTTAAGTTTAGTTAAGCTTTTTACTGCCATATTGGTCTCGAATACAGTTTTAACCCCATGTAGTCACAAACAATATGACGAATATATCTAATCCACAACCCCATTAGAAATCCGGATGCTCTAATGAACAACAACATCTTTGTGACACATACCAATGCCTAATGGTTGTAATATTGTAATGTATCAGCTGATGATGACTGTAAACAGTCAAAACTGGTACTGATGTGAATCTGCTTCATAATAAATAGTATCGATAGGTGGAACATCTTTCTTGTCTACATACATGCATCCAATCAATATGGAAATGAAACTTATAAATAATGATCCTTCATAAGCTTCCGAATTTTGGGGCCGGCAAAAACACCTTCCTTAGTTTTGGCATCTGACAGTCCTGGAAATTTCTGACAGAGGTACCAAAAGAAGGGACTGCCTCTATCCAAACTCTTCATGTACCGGTACTGCTTCATAATTCCCAATTTAATATGTAAATGGGGCAATAACACACTTTGAGGATCAATTAATGGAGGATTTACAATGTTTTTTTTCTCCAAACATGAACTGTTTCCTCTTGGACCACTCAGACACTAACCAGTAACAATCCCTGTCCCGAGAGTCCCATTCACACAGAAAACATCTGAACTTTGTATATCCTCCATGCTGCCCTAATATGATACTGTACACTTTTGAATCACAGCACAGTAACCAACTGTGTTCACTGTAGTTCAGTTTTTGAAACACCATAGATAAATTGTGATAGTTTTCACGGAGAGATGTTGAATGGGTGACTGGCACTGAAGCAAGTTTATTTCCATTGTGCAGAAAAACACTTTTGAGACTTCTTTTACAGGTATCAATAAAGAGATGCCAGTCCTTTGCTTGGTAAATAGTTCCAAGATGACGAATCAAGCCAGGGATATCACAGCAAAACACAAGTTCGTCTTCATGAACAAAATATTACCGGAATTCTTCCTCCTGATTTCTGTAACAATATGAATTTGTCCCAGGAAGTAAAAAATTTCTCTCTTTTAATCTTGATCCTAAAAGTTCACTCTTTTCTTTAGTGAGGCCTAGGTCACGCACCAAATCATTTAAGTCACACTGATTATAAAGACGTGGAGTTTTATCCTCAACATCCAGTACAAAGGTATCATCATTACCATCCTCTGCACTTGAAGATGACGAAGACACGCTCTCTGGTAACTGTATTGCTGGTTTTGGTACAGGAATATCGGGTCCATGTGGTATGGGGGTTGTGGCAGATGGAAGGCAGGGATACACGATGTACTTTTTATTTTTTGTATTGAACCTGGACATTTTACCTACATAAAAATAACAATTGTCAAAATGATTTCTTTGTTCCCGCCAAGCCATTGGGATTCTGAATGGCATTGACGGCAACAACTCATTGTACCGCAGGTTTTCTACATATGTTTTACACACAATATGGGGTGCAAAATTCTTGTCCTGATCATTTAACATCATGTTAAAATATGCCAAGTACAGGCTTTTTTATAAATGGTGTAATATTTTGCTTCTGGCCTTTAATTGTATACTGGCTACACATATAATAGAAAGAGTTGGGATTGTTCTCACATTTTGTCACTTGCCATTTTAACACAAACTAACTCACTTATTCACTCAATTAACTTCAAGTGCACGTTGTAACTTGTAGACAAAGGCGTGACACACGTTCTCAGATTCTCCTCTCAGAGTACGGAGAAATGCAATCTTGGCATTTTGACCTTGCCTGACATTGTGCATGCACGAACTGCAACTGTTCTAATTGTTATTCCGGTGTTCCTGTATGATTACCTACTCCCCTCCAAAACAGAGCACATACAATATTTTCTTTCAGACATGTCCATACCTTCATTCCATACAACCAATACAAACCTCAATTACAACAACAAAGCTCCTTTAGCATAAACATGAGACAGACTTGTGACAAATCTGTACATGATACGAAACAACTGGTATTATTTTTTACATAGAGACACTAAATATAATGTAATCACATACAATTACTTTTGCCGGAAAAGGTTCGCAGGCCGGTATTATAGATAGTTATCTGAAATGGAATTTTCATGAATCAAATTTGATCATTACACTTCAGAAGCTTATTTATATATTTTACAGAATTAGAAATGTTATTTCAACAAAAGCCTTGAAATCTGTATACTTTGCCTTAGTTCAATCGCAACTGCAATATGGAATTACCAGTTGGGGTGGAATACTTGATTCACACTTGGTTCAGGTAAATAGATGCCAGAACTATATACTGAAAGTCATAGGATATAAAATTCATGGTTTTGATCCGTATTGAATTGTGATCACAATAATAATTAAATTAATGTCATAATGGTCCACTTTTTTCAATACTATAATATGCAATATTTTTGAATTACATGACTAAACTAGGGACTAGTTTCAGCCTTGGCTGGCCATCTTCAGCCTTAGTGCCATGCATCTAATAACTAAAGAAATGTACATACACAAAACTGACATAAAAACAAATGTACAAACACACAACTGACATTAAAATCTGGGATGAACTATGTGTAAAATTTGAAAAATAAATTAAATTAAGCTCTAAATTCTTAACATCTGGAGTATGCTCATCATGCAGACTCTTTCTTGCATTAATATTCATAGAATTGTTAGTTCCATCACTGCTAAACATTACAATTTCAACTGCAAAACGGAAACTGGTAAATGTTGATTCTGTAGTTAGATCATCAATCACCAAATCCACTTGAGTGGTGTTAGCAGTATGCAAGCCACTGGACGCCACTGTAAATAACCACCAGCTGACGCAGAACTGCTAGATGGTGTTTCAACATTAACCAACGTAAATAAAATGAAATTTTCCTGTAGTGCTTGTTAAAATCATTCTGAAATGCTGTTGAACATTGTCAGGACGGCACATGAAGATATGGTTAAAACTGACACATTCTTAATTTGTGGCTGGTATAAATTTGCAATTCATTTTGGTGTCCATGAAGTTAACCTGAAAAAATGATAGATAAAATTAATGAATTGAAGGAGAGAGCATGTTGGTCAAATGGCATAGATTATATGAGACTTACCTCTCGTTGTGGCATGTGGTGCATGGTCTATTGTTGTGTGCCTCATACTAACAGTTGTGAGATTCAAAGGAAAAGGAAGGGGCGGGGCAAGGAGAGAGAGGCGGGGCTAGGGGAGAAAGGTGGGGCAAGGGGAGAGGTCGGGGAAAGGAGAGAGGGGGGGGTGCTGGGGAAGGGGCGAGGATTAAGGTGGGGCTGGAGGATGTGGGAAAAGAGATCGCTGCTGAGGAAAGGTGCTGTAAATAGTACGAAAAATTGAATTATGACTTGTTGGTTTGAAATTTCTAAAAATGGGAATTAGAAGCTCAAATAGGACATTTGGCTTTTTTGAAATGTCATTAAGATTATAATTTAGGTTGAAATATTGATCTATATGTATGAAGCAGCTTTCAGTAATGTTAAGGAGCGGTCTTTTGTTGATGATTTTGAGAATTTCCATATCTCGTTTTATGTCTGTGAATTTGTGATTACAGTCATGCATATGCTGTCCTATAGCTGAAAATTTATTGTACTTCAGGGCATTAATGTGTTCTGAGTACCTTACATTAAAATTCCTCCCGGTCTGTCCGACGTAAGAAGAATTAGAACTGTTGCAAAAAATCTGAACTTATTTTTCAAATTTTACACATAGTTCATCCCAGATTTTAATGTCAATTGTGTGTTTGTACATTTGTTTTTATGTCAACTGTGTGTTTGCACATTTGTTTAGTTATTATATGTATTACATTAAGGCTGAAGATGGCCATCCAAGGCTGAAACTAGTCCCTTGTTTAGTAATGTAATAAAAAAATATTGCATATTATAGTATTGAAAGGTGGACCATTACGACATTAATTTAATAATTATTACTGAAAGTCATGTACAAAAAGCCACTGATGTTTCCAACATATGAACTGTTCCAGAAAAGCAAGGTACTTAACATACGGCAGCTATTTATACAGTCAGTGACCCTATACATTAATAAAAATTAAGCCCTTCTGAAAAGAACGCAAGTCAAAAATTGGCACTAGGCTGTAAGACAGAATTGGAATAAGTACTCCACGCTGGAACACTTTACTTGGACAAAGAAATCTAAGTTGTCTAGGGCCACGGATATGCAATACATTACCTGCAGACATGATCAGTGGCAACCAGAATATCCTGAAGGAAAGGCTATTCACATGGCTCATTAACAATTATTAAGAAGTAGATCAACTTATAAATTTCCATTACAATATTTAAATTAACTAGCTCACTACTCCTCTCTACTAAGAAACCAACCTTCCCCTTAATCCATGTCTCTCATTTCCAGCTTCCTGCTTATTAGACCAAATGCAGAAAAACAGTTCAAAAAATTAGTACAATGTCACCAAAATGCTAATGGAGTAAATGCTATTCACTACATAATCTAGCTACTGTATTCTTGAAGTCCATACACAAGTTTACCTTATGTGGAATTCACACTGTATCTTTTACCACCTCTGTATGTATTGTATATGTATGATATTGATCGTGAATAAAAATATTTCAGATGTAAAAATGTAATTTACTGCTTTATACCAACAAACGGATTCCACCATCAGACGTCGCTTTTAGTGTTCTACATGGTAGGCCCTATGATATTTTCTCTTATCTCCAATATATTTATGCGTTAGATCGAGTTAAAAATATATAATAGGGTGAAATTTGGGTACAGTTTTCACACATTACTTTATTGTTCGGATACTTATGTGTCAGCTGAAATCATAAAATTTGGCCAACATATGACCACTGGTTGTACCAATGTGCGTACCACATTTGATGATTCTATCCTTCCTGCAAGTGTGCCATATTATAAGATATGCATGTAAAAAGTACAAAATTAACTTAAAATTGAGAAATGCAGATCAATCTAACGTATAAGGGATCAAGATATGATAATATGTCATAGGACGAAAGTTGTAAATCTCTCCATATTGAAGAGCAATTGAATCAATTATTTCAGAAACCAGTCATGCGCCAAGTCTGTCAATTTTGGGAAAATGAAAAAACTGTCTAGCATCAGATAAAATGTTATGGTAGGGGTTTTAATATTTTAGCTTGAAAGTATTATATCTTTTGATACTTTCTATCTAAGGAAAAATATTTTGTGCTTATTAACTTTTCTGTAATTTTTTTTTTAAAAATTCCACTTGACTGGTTTCTGAAATAAACGAGTGTTACAAACATATTTTTATGGGATAATTCTTGAATTTTAACAGGATTTTGTCATCAAACCGATATTTGTGGAAATAGAAAACATTTTTAATAGGTTTAGACTATATTGCTGATACAAATATAATTATTAAAAGGATGAAATCAGCAATGCCTGCTCATCATGACAGGAGGTAATCAATCCTCATAAACAAACTCCACAGCATATTCTGTCTCGGTTGTAGGCCTTTGTAAAATGCTGTCATAAGTGTGTTCATATCTCATCAGGTAAGGTTTTAAGGCATTTATGTCACATATATTCTTGATATTGATGGGCACCTAAAACAAACAATAACAAAGAATAATGTAGGGCTCAGGCCAGGTACTTCCTTGCCTGAGTAAGAAATATAACCTTCTCCTTTTACCCTTGCATTCCGAATAATATTACGCATGTGAGTTCGTCTACCACTCCTTGTCTCCTTTTAGATACAGGTTCGTCTCCTGAACTTCCAGACATATCACTACGATTATAAAAACACTGCACTAAACAAGAGATACATTTTTTCAATCAGTTGTTCACAAAACTACGAACATGCGATTCTAGAAACACAACAATGACAATTAAAACAGCTGAACAGCTGGCTATTCTGGATTTAGAGCAGCAGTGCCAACTGGCAAGGTGCGGCACATCACAAAATGTACCAGCAGTTTACTGCAGAAACCAGCGAAGTGGTGTCACTTAACTGGTTTCTGAACTAAATATGAAATTCAGCGTAATACCTGACCATTATAGGAGGACGTTTCTTGACTAGTTTCAGTACCAAAATGTGCGTATACCCTATTAGTAACATATTCTGCCAAAACCTTTCTTTTTTTTTTTCATTTTTTGGCACTTGACTGCTTTCTGAAATAATCGATTCAATTGTGCTTTCAGTTTTGTGATGCGACTTACCATTTAGCCACAGATTATCCTCAAATGAAGGGTTGCACCGTCATTGAAATTGCCTTTATATTTCGATATGTTCTGGGTCCAAAAAGTTATACATTTGAACAGCTTGGAATTTTTCCTCAAAGGAAAGTGTGTCCAGATTTCTGGATTAGTACTCGCATACATACGTAGTAATTAAGGAAGAAGGTATTACAGTTATGAAAGTTGAAGTTAATAGAAAAAAGAATCAAAATTGAGGATAACCAGATGGGACAAAAATGTAAATACCAAGTGGATGTATTGTAAAATGAAATGTCCCTCACTAAATTGCGATGATTTGAGTTAGGATATAAGAAGGCAGTAACAGAGGAGAAATTCAGGCATAGAGATTCTTAGGTAAACAGATAGGAAGATGACTTATGGTGTTATTACTTGACCCTAAAGAGGCAAGAAATTAAAACAGAAGTAGAAGAGAAATTTACAGCAAATGCTATAAAACACCTTATGGTGTGAAATCACGGGCTTCACTCCGTAGTACTGTTCAAATATTCTTCTTCTTCTTAAGTATTCAATCCATGGATTGGTCTGCGGCAGTTCTCCAGTCGGCTCTATTCATAGCTTCTGCATCCTACATCGGACATGATTTGTTGTACATATTGTAGGCGTGGTCTTCCTCGACATCTTTTGCCTTCAACCATTCTCTGCAATACCGTTTTCAACAGGCTATTGTGTCTCAAAATATGTCCTATCTGTTCAGTAATCCTCCTTTTTATACTTTTCCATAAGGTGTAATTTTCCTCCACCTTCTTAAACACTTCAGCATTCGTTAGTTTTTTTTCTGTCCAGCTAATCTTTAGCATTCTTCTGTAACACCATTGTTGAAAAGAATTTTACATCCTTTTTTCTTCTCCAATTGTCCACATTTTGCAACCATAAAGGGCAATGCTCCAGACATATGCTTTCAATAATATTTTTCTGTTTTAAGATTAATGGAATTTTTAGTGAATAAATGTTTCTTTTTGTAAAATGCTAATTTGGCTCTACAATTCTACTTTTGATTTCCTTCTTGGTTCTTCCATCTTTGGTAATTTTGCTTCCAAGATATTTAAATTCTTTAACATTTTCCAGTGATTTGTTGCCCACCAATATTTTCATACTTGAGTCTGCTTTTTTATTGCAGACCATAACTTTTGTCTTTGTCTTGCTTATTTTCATGTTTTATTTACTACCTATGATTTCCTGACTATTATTTATTTGAGATGTTGTTCACTGTCTGCAACTATAGCAATGTCATCTGCAAATCTAATCATATTTATTTGTTCACCCTGTATCGTTATTCCTATATTCAAATCCTCTCGAACCTTATTCAATGCATTCTGGATCTAGGCATTAAAAAGCATGGGAGACAAAGCACAACCTTGTCTAACACCTTTCCATGTTTTTACTTCCTCTTGTTCATTTCCACTTTTAATTACTGTACTTTCATTTTTGTACAAATTTCAAATTATTCTTCTCTCTCGATATGGAACTCCTATGTTTTTAAGAATTTCAAACAATTTTATCCACTGTACATTATCAAAAGCCTTTTCAATATCCACCAGGCATAAATAAGTTCTTTTGGCTTTTTCTAATCTTTTTTTCAAGTATAAGTCTCAATGCCAGTATTAGCTTCTCTTGTACCGTTACCTTTAACAAACCCAAACTAGTCTTCAGTCAGATACTCTTCAGTTTGCTTTTCAATTCGTCTTAATATTATATTGGTGACAATTTTTAATGCATGAACGACTAAACTGACAGTGCGATATTTTTCACATTGTTTTGCTGCTATTTTCTTTGGTATAGGGATCATGACACTTTTCTTTTTTCAAAGTCAGCAGGTAGTTTTCCTTCCATGTAGATGTTTTGTACAATTTTAAACAATCTCTCCTTCATACGAGGTCCGCTTTTCTTTAGGAGTTCAACTTTGAGATGAGTTCAACTTTGAGATTATCAATGCCTGGTGCTTTATTGTTCTTCAGTTTTCGTACAGCTAATTCAAATTCCTCTCTCAGTACGATGAAGTCTAAACTATCTTCTGTTAATTCATCTTCTTCCTCAAGAACTTCATTTTCTTGTAGATTTATATCCTTCTCCACCTCTTTGCAAATGCACTATGATCATCGAGAATTACTCCCTCTGCATTACATATGGCATTACTTTTGTTACACCTCTTTCCAAAGAAAATCTTTACCATCTGATACGCAGAATCTACATGTCCTTCAGTAGTTTCTTCTTCTATCAATGAGCATATACCCTCGTAATAATTTTCTCTTGCTATTCTTGCTTTCCTGTTTATAACATTCTGCAATCTTCTATATTCTTTTTTGTCTTCTGATCTTGTTGAGCTCTTGAGTAACCATATTTTATCTATCATATCTAAAATTTCTTTAGTGATCCATTCCTTCCTAGCTGGTATTTTTGTTTTCCCCAAAATTTCATCAGCTGCCCTCATCAGATCATTTTTAATTTGAGTCCATGAATCTTCTATAGTATTCTCTATTTCTGCTTTAGTTATCTCATCAGTTTTCTGCTGGTATGCCTCAGCAATATTCTCATCTTTCAATTTACTTGTTTGCCAAGATTTGGTATTTCTTTTCTGTATTCTTTTAAATTTCAGCCTGCTCTTCATCATAACGAGATTATGATCTGTTTCCACATCAGCACCCGGATAGCTTCTGCTATCTTTCACTTGATTCATAAATCTCTTATTTTTACTATTATACAATCAATTTGGTATCTACTGATATCACCTGGTGCTTTCCAAGTGAAACTTCTTCTTTTATGGTGTTTAAACCATGTATTGGTGATTACAAGTTGATTTTTAGCACAAAATTCTAATAGTCTTTCACCTCTTCCATTCCTCGTCTCCAGTCCATATTTTCCTACTATGTTATCTTCCGCTCTTTTTCCGACTACAGCATTCATGTCTCCTAGTATTTATAAAGTTTTCCTCACCTTTTTCTCTACTAAAAGCTTTTTCCATTTCTTCATACATGTGTTCTATTTCCTGAACATCATGACCAGTTGTTGGCACGTAAACTTGTACTATTAATGTATCTCTTGGTTCTGTTTCTAGTCTAACCACGATTAATCTTTCAATGAATTGGACATATCCTTTCACTCTTATACCCATTTCTTTATTTAGGACTATTCCTACTCCTGCTTGACCCGGTTTGTCAGGTGATGTTCCTGAATGAATTCTTCTAATATCGCCACTCTAAAAGTCTCCTGCATCTGGCCACCCTTACTTCCGACACTCCTAAGCTGTCAATCTTCGTTCTTTTCATCTCATGTTTCAAATCTTCCAACTTGCCACACTTCATCATCGATTGCATTTTCCATGTTGCTATTCTCTTCTCTGCTCCACTGTATTTCCTTCTCTTCATCTCTTCAGTTGTCCTCACCCAGAGATCTAAATAGAGGACTATTCTGGAATAATTTACTAAAGAGCCTTCCATCATACTGCTGATACTTGGGAAATCTTAATAGATCATTTATGGAGTAGTTTCCCTTTGCTTTCTCCATCGTATGCCGTTGATTAAATACTTTGGTATGTTACAATATACAATCTTAATTTAGAAAATTGATGAAGTCCGAACAACACATCCAAACCTGAAGCTAAATGATACATCAAAACGGCTGTGGTTGATGCCGAACTATGTCGTCGCTCCTACAACAGTCAAATGTTCCTGAGTTGATCTGGGAGTTGGCATTCTTATCTGTATAGATAAGCAACTTGATTTATAATTTATGTTTGTTCAATTTAATATGGGTAATGACTTTATGTAGCTTGAAGGGGAACATTCGTAATTTTGAATATGTATTCCTTTTCATTAGATGTAGTGATCTATTGTTTAATTTGGTTTGAAGTGAATGTCTGAAAAGAAAATAATTTGAAGTAAGTTATTGAGAAAAGAAGGGAAGCTAGAAGATAGAGATAAATACAGATATAGCTATACGAGACTCAACCCTATGTTCTTCGTAAGTTGCATGCATCCGATACGGAAACAACATCAGAGTGACTGTTAAGAGGGTGCAGGAGTATAGTTTATTATGGCAGGGGCTCGAGAAGGGATGTGTGAGGAGGGGCG
The DNA here is from genome assembly GCF_040414725.1 of Anabrus simplex. Classification (NCBI taxonomy): domain Eukaryota; kingdom Metazoa; phylum Arthropoda; class Insecta; order Orthoptera; family Tettigoniidae; genus Anabrus; species Anabrus simplex. The sequence continues at coordinate 241,233,334 of NC_090269.1, forward strand.
GGTGGGTAGGTTTGAACTGATTGGTGGACTTGAGGAGTGTCTTTTTTCTGTTTATACTTTGTGTATATAGGAATGATTATATCAAATAGAATATTAGAGTTTTCAGCATGGAGAGCTTGGATCAGACCAACAAAATGCTCAGGGCATATAAAGCGCCTCAAAACCATCCACATAGTGTTTCAAGAAACGGTATCAAAGGCCTTTTCAAGGTCATAGAACACTAAAAACAGAGGTGTCATTTATTCTCTGCACTTCTCCTGGAGTTGTCTTGCACAGAAGATCATGTCAATTGTACCATGAGAAGCATGAAACCCACACTGAGATTCAGGTAGTAACCTCTCAGAAACAACCCGAAATCGATTCAGTAAGATTCTAGCAAATATTTTTCCAGCTATGAAGAGCAGGGATATATCACGGTAGTTTCCACAGATACTGCAATCACCTTTCTTGAAGATTGTAACTATTTAAAAGTAAGCCTCCACTTTGAATGAGTTCAAGAGGAATGTTGGAAGAGTGTCCATCCAGGGTTGGGGAGTATGTTGAAGAACATTGTCAGCAGCAGCAGAACTACGGTTCAAGAGTGAGCTGAAGTGTTCTTTCCATCGTTTCAAGATGTCCTGGCTGTCTGTAAGAATGTTGGTATTAACAACAGCTTTCAGAGTTCCTAATGATGATGGGACAGGACCATACAGTTCTTCCAGTCCTGTGTAAAAGTTGCATAAGTCCCTAATATCTGAAAATTTCTGAAGTTCCTTGGCTTTTTGCTGCCATCAGTTGTTCTTTATTTCCCTAATTCCAGACCGACATTTCTGTTTTAGTTCTTGAAAATGCATTTTCTTCTCTCTGGAGGATGGATCTTGCCTTGCTGAGGTTCAAGATTATTATTATTTTCCTTAAATTGTACCTGTACAATTTAGGAGTGGTTGATGGAGAAAGGGTAAGCCCCACATACATGGAAGTGCCTCCATATCCACATGTATGTGTACATAAACTCTTCTGAACATTTACATACAAGTAGACAATTTTACATTTACATGTTTACACTCCAAACACTGTACTCTTAGAATAATAATCTTGATTTATTCTATACATATTAGAGTAAGAAGACCCAGCCATTTATACTCTCACTCATACCCCTGTATACACACTCATTCACAACCACTCCCACATGCGCACGCATACACATTCACTCACCTTCAACTGTACTTACACCCATTTTTCTTACAATTCTAATTTATACAAGTTATATACATCACATATGGGTTTCCATTTACATATACATTTTCTTTACTGCACGGAGGAAGTGAGGAAAAGGAAGCAGTTTTACCTCAGATGGTAGAAGGTTCCAGGTACGAGCAGACCTTGCGTAAAACTCATTTAAATATGAGGTGGTTCTAGCGAAGGGAGGGACAAGACTAACTCCTTGGCCTCTCTTAACGGAGTGGTAATTAAGCTGCAGGCAGCGGAAAGGGGAGAGGTGTGTGTTGTGTGTCAGAGATTTCCTAAGGAAGGCTACATTTATTTGTGTACATAACAAGTTCACTGGTGGCAATGACCTGGCTGTGTTTAAAGGGATGTATTTGTTAATTAAACGTTCTGCTCGTCGCTGGATACCCTCTAGTTTCCTCATATTTTTCCGTTGACGTTGGATGCCAGGAAGGAAGGCCATATAATAGTATGGGCCGCACCAAGAAAATATAAGCCATTCGTAGGGCTTTACTTCTTCCTTCCGAGAGACATCTATGGACAAAACCTATGGTTCTGTATGACTTACACCTCACTTCCTCCATGTGTTTATTCCATTTCAGATTGTCCGTAACGTGAATACCAAGCATTTTGATGGAGTTAGAAGTCGGCAGTTGGATTCCACATAGAGTAGGTTTGGTTGTGGAGTGGTTGTCTAGCTCTACCAAGTCTTATATATTTACACTTCTTAATATTTATGTACATTTTCTTTACCTCACACCACAGAGCTATAGTATCCAGATCTGACTGGAATTGTACAATATCATCACTGTTTTGTATGGCTCTTTTTTTTTTTGCTAGTTGCTTTACGTCGCACCGACACAGATAGGTCTTATGGCAATGATGGGACTAGGAAGGGCTAGGAGTGGGAAGAAAGCGGGCGTGGCCTTAATTAAGGTACAACCCCAGCATTTGCCTGGTGTGAAAATGGGAAACCACGGAAAACCATTTTCAGGGCTGCCGACAGTGGGGTTCAAACCTACTATCTCCCGAATACTGGATACTGGCCGCACTTAAGTGACTGCAGCTATCGAGCTCGGTTTTCATGGCTCTGTAAATGACTGTGTCATTGGCATACTGTGCCATGTTGCAAGTTGTGAATCTCATTGTAGAACTGTATTGGAATTCAGAATAAGAAGTTGATACGTTAATAAAAACCACCTTTCCAATACATAGTAATCCTTTATATTTAGGATAAGACCATTAACAGATATTAAAATTAGGACATGTTTTGCTCATACTTTGTGAGCATCATCAGCCAGAATAACCTAATTCAAGGTAGGTCAGGGCCCTAATCCCAGTACATCCCAGTACTGGATAAGATTTTAGGCCCCTTTAAACAACAAGTACCATAATCATTAGTATGTATGATTAATGTAGGAAACATCATTCTGGCACAATGTCAGAATTTGGGGAAGGGAGGTCCAGAATAATATTTTGCAGCCATCTTGATTCTTACAGCAGAGCCCAGATAAGAGCTTCAATTGCCATGTCATTTTCAGCATAGTTAAACTAGAGAATGTTCCTCCAGATTGCATGTACAGTAAACGAATGTCGTAGTACACATTTTCAACCCAACTTCTGGATAAATGTGCAAACTCTTGCATAAATTTAAACTGTCATAGTAGAGGCTCTTAGTCTATTCTTCTCAATTATGTCATTCAACTTTCCTACTCCAATTTCTTTCCTAACATCTTCAGTTGTCACTCTGTCTTTCCTTTTCTTTCCTATCACACTTCTTTGTAATTTCTGACTTGAATTTTATTGAATTTTAGTGTTACGCGTGCGGATCGAGAAATAAGTGTCTCTTGGTCAAATCTAGTGGAACTAGGAACGGAGCAGGTCCGTCCCAAGGTTGTTTCAAGTGCGGGTTGTTTTCCCGTCTAGCCAAGAATTGCACTTCACTTAACAGCACACCATCCTGTTCAACATCTGGTGCTGCCTCCACTAACCCAGGCGATAGGAAGTGACTAGTGTCATCGGATGAGTCACAATGTTCACCTTCCCGAGGCTCAGCCCCCATTAAATCAGGCAACGAATCCTTCAAGGAAGAAACCTCCTCTAATTTATCATTTGAAGGCCCTAGGGAATGCCTTAAAATTGCTTCTGAGACCCCAGGATACGTGCCATTTCTGAAAATTGAGATAAATAATGAACCTATCACTGCGCTATTAGATTCAGGAAGTGCTAGATCCATTCTGATGAGTGGTACTCTAAATTGAAAGCCTGTTGTAAATTTCTGGACTATTGTTTGTCTTCTATTAAATGCGTTTTGGCAAATTCTTCACCGTTAGAAATTTTAGGCTTCATTTTTGCTTAAATCTGTCTTGCACTGTAATACTGGGGGCCGATTTCATGTCTCATTCTGGTCTTGTGCTCGACCTTCAGAGAAAGTCGTGCACATCCAAGTTTGCTAGTAACATTAATATTCCTCTTTTGAAATGTAATTCTGTGTCATTTTCACCTATTCGGTAACATTATCATTTCTCTACTAGCGCTTAGAATATGTTTTCATGATACATGTAGTATGGTTATGTTAAGTGACGCTGTTCGAATAAGGAGACTGAAACATTTCCCACAAAATGCAATCGATCATTGAACCGTACCGTTTTCTTGCTATGTACACTTGTGAGCTCTCTTGTCAACATTCGAAGGCGATGTCAGAGTCGATTAATGATATCCGTCGACTGCTGTCTCTTAAAGAAAATTCAAAGTGAAAGTGGATAACAAGTTTTCGTAATAAATGCGTAAATAGTGTGGACAATCTGCCGATAGCAGTTGTTAACCCATTAGAAATAAAGGCTTCAGTAAATGGTTGCTTAATTTCAACATTATATACTGAAATTAAGTACGAATGAGACACACCAAGATATGGCAAAGTACATCGCTGATTTCAGAGGATAGGTTATATTTTCTCGCGTCTAGTTACATTTCGGAAAGGCTATTCCCATGTAAATTTGCAACGAGGAGGTTATCATTTCTCTATTTGAGCTTGATATATGTTTTCATGATGCATATACGGTCAGGTTAGGTGACGCTGTTTGAAGAAGAAAACTGAAACATTTGTCACAGAGGCCTCTGGAGTGAAACTACATTCTTTTCAGAATGAAATTAAACATACACTTTCACATAGTATCGGATTTCAAAACATAAACGAGTAAGCTGTAGAGTAGATATCATCCACAAAAACACAAGTTTTGAACAAACTGATTGCCGTTTCGTACCGATTTTAATGTGTATGGGGTTTTCCCCGACTTTTACAAAAAACCTGATATAACGACAATCTGCTCGAGTAAATTTTTTGCCATTATGAATTTTTGCTATAACAGACTTCTACTACAAATCACAAGAAATGCTTAACTTTACAAATATTATTTTAAGAGATAACAATTTTCTTTGTGTGGATGAAATGTCTCTGAAATCTATCTTGTAGCATTTGCACTCTACTTTAAGAGGGCAGCTGCAAAAGGCACCTGTTTCCTCTATGTTAATGCAGCATAATAAGAAACCCCTTAGGAATCTTCAATGACAGGTTGTGTGAAAAGCCGGTTGTAGGAAATCATCAAAGTTCACTTCACATGGTAATGGCACATAATACAAGGATGTACCCTGGAGGTGATGAGCGTCGTAACCGCTTGCGCAATCTGAGAAGTGGGTGGAGGGCTTCCTACTCAAGAAGAATGAGGTAGGTTCAAGACAATAAGAGTACAGAATTGTATCCAAATGGCAACAATCGATAGCAGAACCCTCACAGAATGTAGCTACGCACTGTCAAGTGCCCTGAAAAACAGATAAGTTGATGTAGCCCACATTCAGGAAACAAAATGGTCAGGATCAAAGGCAAAGGATATTGACAAACTCTTCTAAAATGGCTAGTTCAGAACACAGAAGGATATTGACAAAATCTTCTAAAATGGCTAGGTCAGAACAAAAAATAGTGTGGGTATAACTCTTGGTCAACGTCTACACGAGTATAACTTTGACAGGGCATGGATTTCTGATTAAATTACCTAGCGTCCATCAAAGGTGACACAGGTGATAGCATCTTGAAAATTGCAAGAATTGGCCACCAAGATGAAGAAGAGAAGTAGATTTCAGATAGCCTGGAAACCCATCTAGGCACCATCAATCCACAAGAGAGCCAGCTTAATGGAAATCTGAATGGACATGTTGGACAAAGGAGAGATGGCTTTGGGCATATCAACAGAAGAAATGGATTAGAAGCGTGGAATGATGAAGGGTCAGGATCTTGGAGTGTGCAAATATGCCCTATCTAGCCAGTATAAATATGTCGTACCAAAAGAGCCCTTTTCACCTGATCACATACAACAGTGGTGGTCATGCAGACACAATCAACAACTGAATGGTGAGCAGATGCAACTTGAGAAAGACACTTGATACAACAACAATCTATCTGAAAACACTGTTCTGCATTATCGACTATATTAGTCCTTGGATAAATAATGTGGCTCACACGTGGAAGGAATTGTTTGAAAATCCACACTATAGAACAGGAATTTTTCAGACAAAAGGTCTTCACAAGAATTTGTTGAGAAAGCAATGATGGTCATGAAGTTAAGCTTGAGGACGTTGGGAATGATAAATAACAGAAACCACCAATGATTAAGTACTAAACACATCAAATAGCAGAGGCTAAAGGAATGTGATATACAGTACTTAAGCCAGGACAGTTAACAGCTGTCATGTGGGATAACATAAATTACAACATCTAGTAACAGAGCAACAAAGCCTGGTAGAGAGTTTATACAATATATGAATAATTACTATTGTAGTAGAGGAGCAGGATCCAGGAACAGTACAGGCAAGGTAAATGGCTTGTCAGAAGAGGCAACAGACCCAAGACTCCAGTCTTCAACGATGAAGACCACAAGTCTATTCACTACTAAACGTGGGAGGACAGGGGTATCAAAGCCATGATTGACTACCATAAATTAATTCATGAAATCTCTAAGGAACATACCAGTATTCAGGGGATCTTGGATGATTCAGACCACTATGTGACCTGTAGTGAACTACTTCAACTGTTCAAAATTACAAAGTACACAAGGCTACAGCAAAAATTAGAAGTAGCAAAATCAGCCGAGACCACACTATGAGAAACTGTACGATCAACTTGACATGCAAGAGGAGACTAATAAGATCTACAAATCAGCCAAGTCAAAGCATCAGGCAAGCCCGGATATTGGACACACATACACGGTCTCTCATATAAACTAAGACCAAACGCATGGTGTTTGTACTCTGCACTACGGCAGCTGCCTCAGCCGAACTTACGTAGCGTCACCATATATATAAAAAAAAAAAAAAAAAAAAAAAAAAAAAAAAAAAAAAAAAAAAAAAAATGCTGGAAGTGTTGTCCTTCCTGGGTTATACAGGCATTGTATCTGGTAACCACATTCTGGCTGACACGATTGAGTTCTGCCGCTGTAATGTTTCTGATTTCATTGGTAATGTTTTTCTTCAGTGTCTCCAAAGTGTGAGGATTTGTTCGATACACTTTTTCTTTCAGTTTACCCCACAAGTAAAAAAAAAAAAAAAAAACATATTGTTAGATCTGGAGATCGGGGGAAAAATAGACCAGCATTGATCAATTTGTCTGCAAACACTTCCGAGATTATAAGAAGGGAATCTTCTGCTGTATGAGCACGAGCTGAACCTTGTCCAAACCACCCATGCCATTTTCTTCTTCCGTTAACTGATAGAAGAACGGCATCAAAATGTCATCTTGGTACCTCTTTGCATTTACTGTTCTTTAAAAAAAAAAAAGGCCCAATTATTCGTCTTGCACTAACATCACACCAAGCACCAATCTTCGTATCATAATGAGGGACTTCATAAACACCATTAGAATTTTCTGTACACGAACAGCGAGAGTTATGTCTGTTCACACGACTATTAAAATGAAACTAGAACTTTTACATACTAAAATACAGTGTTACAATGATAACTGTCTCACCATGTTAACAGCTGAGATTCACACTGGCGACTGATGCTTGCCAGGTCGAACACGTGCAGGTTGCTTGCAAAGTCAAGAACTATGCGTGCCCTTCTCATACTGGAGCTTACGTATCAGAGAGTAAAAATGCCGCTTCGATGGTCTTAGTTTATATGAGAGACCCCTGAATACATCAAAGATGAGGACCACAAGTCAATTCACCACTTCACGTGACACGACTAGAACGACATACACTGTAACGTCACTTTTCCACATAGTTTCCAAGAGACTCCAAATATTTCTGCGAACGCACAACCAACTTGTCGATGCCGGATGTATAGAAATTTTCTCCAGCATTCTGCAACAACTCAGAGACAGCGGCCTTCACCTCCTCATCGGTCTGGAAACGTCAACCACCGAGCTCCGTTTTGAGCTTACCGAACAGATGAAAGTCACATGGCGCTAGGTCGGGACTGTAGAGTGGATGTTGCCAGACCTCCCACTTGAAACGCTGCAGCAGTTCTCTCGTTTGGCGGGCCTTGTGAGGTGTTGTGTTATCATGCAACAAAATCACACCGGCGCTTCTCTTTAATCGCTTTACACAAGCAGTGCAACGTTTGACAATACAACGCCGCGCTGATCTTCGTTCCTTTTGGCATGAATTCCACGTGCAGCAAACCCTCCATGTCAAAGAACACTGTCGCCATAACCTTACCGGCTGAAGGTTGAACCTTGGCCTTCTTTCGTTGTGGTGATGAGGGGTGCACCCATTGCATTGATGTTCGCTTCGTTTCGGGGGTGAAGTGGTGGACCCATGTTTCGCCGCCTGCAACGATTTGCCGCAGAAACCCGTTGCAGTCTGCGGCATAGCATTGCAAAAATTCCAGGGAGGATTGGAAACGTCCCTTGTGCTCATCGGTGAGCAGAAGTGGGACTCATCTTTGACACAGCTTACGATATCCAAAGTCCTCGTGAACAATGGCGAACACAATGCCATACGACATATTCAGCTGCGTCGCGATTTCTCTCAGTTTAATGCGCCGGTTCTGTCTAATGATCGCATTCACACTGTTGACCTTTGCATGGGTCCTGGACGTTGCGGGCCTGCCTTCGCGATGGTTGTCCGTAATATCTGTGCATCCGGCTTCGAATTGCTGACACCACTTTACGATACCTTGCCGAGAAATGGCCAGCTCCCCATACACAGCACTAATTTCATGATGAATGTCCGTGCAATTCTTTCTTTTGGCCCATAGGAATCGGATTGTCGCATGCACCTCATATTTGGAGTGAACGTCCAGTTGACGCGCCATTGCATTTGGCCGCTATTCACACAATACTAGATGAGACACCACAGCGACCTGCCTAACAGACGTGTGGGCAGTGTCTGTCCCTTTCTCCGCTGTGCCCACGTTTGCGACACACAGCGCGCTGCTGCGGCGCGTTAGTGCAACTAACCTTCTGATCCATCTACGTAGAAGTACATGCTTATGATCAGGCAAAAGTTTCTAAAATAGATAGTCAGCATATCTAGAAAGATTGATTTAGCCAAAGCAGCTTGTATTTTAAAAAAAAGCTCCAGGCAAGACCTGATCTACATACAGAACAGTAAACAGTGAAAAGAAACAAAGGTGAACAGTAATTGACTATTTTGAAAGGGAAATTATGGGAGGACACTGGAAATAACCTAGAAAGTTTGTCAAGAATCAGGGACAGTTTTCCGGAGTGAAATAAAGTTAAAAAGTAATGAAGAGAAATGTATATTATTTTGGTTAAATCATGACTCACAGGTGGAAGAAATTGTTTGAAAATCTACACTATGCCAATGGGAATTTTTCAGAGAAAGGTCCTCATGAGAATTCACTGAGAGAGCAGTAGTGGTCATGAAATTAAGCTTGAGGACATTGAGAATGGTAAATAAACTGCAGTGTCATAAAGCAACAGGAACAGATGATTTTTAACCCAAGTGGAAAAATACAATGGGTAAGCACTGATAAAGCGGCTTCATAAGATAAAAAGATTAGCATGGTATTTAGGCAGGATAGGATGAAAACAGTAACTGCATCACTATACAACAACTACTAACAGGATATCTCTCTCATCTGTATAGCAGGCAATGTGTTTACAAGCATTTTAGAAAAGAGAGTATCACAACACCAGAGAATATTGAGGAATTATATAATTAGAACGACTGCAGGTTTCAAAGTAGTTCGAGGCGATAGAAGAGACTATAATCTTCCACCCTTCACTTTGTTTATTAGTTACGTAAATCATTTGCAGAAAGGACTGTCCAACTCCCTAGCTGAATGGTCAGCATACTGGCCTTCAGTTCAGATGGCCCCAGGGTTCAATTCCCGCCCGGGTGGAGGATTTTAACTGTGTATACTTAATTCCTCTGACTTGTGGACTGGACATTTATGTTTATTTTGATACACTTCTCTTCTTTTACATACAATACACCACATAACGAAGGCACCACAGAAACACATAAGAGTAAATACATCCCCCTATGTAGGGTTGGTATCAAGAAGGACATCCAGCCATAAAAATGGGCCAAATCCCCATCAACTGCCAAACCCAATAAATTGCAAAAAGGACCAGAAAGAAGGAGACTTAAAGAAAGGATTAGCTGCTTTGGTGGATCAGTGGTAGAATGTCAGACTCAAGTTTGTGGGTTTGCTTTCAGCTGAGGTAGTAATTTAATGAAGGATAGTAAGAAACGTTGGCACTCCATATCACTGTCGTGTATTTTTTTTTTTTTTTTTTTGCTAATGGCTTTAAATCGCACCAACACAGGTAGGTCTTATGGCGGCGACGGGATAGGAAAGGCCTAGGAGTTGGAAGGAAGCGGCCGTGGCCTTAATTAAGTTACAGCCCCAGCATTTTCCTGGTGTAAAAATGGGAAACCATAGAAAACCATCTTCAGGGCTGCCGAACAGTGAGATTTGAACCCACTATCTCCCAGATGCAAGCTCACAGCTGTACGCCCACCGCACGGCCAACTAGCCCAGTCTATGCTAGACAGCAGCACAATGGGCATGTTGAAATTGGAAGGCCTAGGTGGCACCTCTTCAGAAAGTTTGTAACTCGGAAGCTCAGGCCTTAAAATTATTGCTGTTATTATCATGATTATTAACAATATTATTATGGAAAGGGTTAACACGGCAGGGAGGAATAATTGAATGAAAACATAGTAAGCAGTTTGGGCTACGCTGGCAACTTGGTTTTAATGGAAGCCAGTGTTGAAAGCTTCAAATCTAATACTTTGGAGCTTGAAAAGAAATGTAGTGAGTATGATATGAAAATCATTATTTCCAAGACTAAAGCAACGTCAGTTTGACAGAAACATACAAGGTTTAGCTGAATATCATGTAGGATACAAAAAAATGGATCATTTAAAGTACTTAGGACATGTATTCTCCCAAGGTTGTACTATAGTAAGTACAGTATGGAATCAAGATGTATTAAAAGCCAATGAGTGAATCATTGTGATCAACACTATTCTGTAAGGAGGAGTGAGTTTGCAAATTAAACTATTTTTACACTGCCCTGTTTTCAGACAAAATTTGCTGTCAGCTGGTGCAAGCTGAATGAAATCATGGGATGTTATTCTTAAGCTGCAGGTAACAGGCATGGAAGTAGCAAAGTAGCAAGAAAGTAGAATGTTGGCACAAAGAGGTGGGAATAGCAAGAGAGCACTTGCAATGAGGAATGAGAATAACGGATGAAGCTGTGCGTATGAATGGGCTTCGGCGGTGGATCATGTGAGGCAAATGGAGGAGGATAGATTACCTAGGAGATTAATGGACAGACGTGTGGGCAGTGTCTGTCCCTTTCTCCGCTGTGCCCACGTTTGCGACACACAGCGCGCTGCTGCGGCGCGTTAGTGCAACTAACCTTCTGATCCATCTACGTAGAAGTACATGCTTATGATCAGGCAAAAGTTTCTAAAATAGATAGTCAGCATATCTAGAAAGACTGATTTAGCCAAAGCAGCTTGTATTTTAAAAAAAAGCTCCAGGCAAGACCTGATCTACATACAGAACAGTAAACAGTGAAAAGAAACAAAGGTGAACAGTAATTGACTATTTTGAAAGGGAAATTATGGGAGGACACTGGAAATAACCTAGAAAGTTTGTCAAGAATCAGGGACAGTTTTCCGGAGTGAAATAAAGTTAAAAAGTAATGAAGAGAAATGTATATTATTTTGGTTAAATCATGACTCACAGGTGGAAGAAATTGTTTGAAAATCTACACTATGCCAATGGGAATTTTTCAGAGAAAGGTCCTCATGAGAATTCACTGAGAGAGCAGTAGTGGTCATGAAATTAAGCTTGAGGACATTGAGAATGGTAAATAAACTGCAGTGTCATAAAGCAACAGGAACAGATGATTTTTAACCCAAGTGGAAAAATACAATGGGAAGCACTGATAAAGGACATTGAGAATGGTAAATAAACTGCAGTGTCATAAAGCAACAGGAACAGATGATTTTTAACCCAAGTGGAAAAATACAATGGGTAAGCACTGATAAAGCGGCTTCATAAGATAAAAAGATTAGCATGGTATTTAGGCAGGATAGGATGAAAACAGTAACTGCATCACTATACAACAACTACTAACAGGATATCTCTCTCATCTGTATAGCAGGCAATGTGTTTACAAGCATTTTAGAAAAGAGAGTATCACAACACCAGAGAATATTGAGGAATTATATAATTAGAACGACTGCAGGTTTCAAAGTAGTTCGAGGCGATAGAAGAGACTATAATCTTCCACCCTTCACTTTGTTTATTAGTTACGTAAATCATTTGCAGAAAGGACTGTCCAACTCCCTAGCTGAATGGTCAGCATACTGGCCTACAGTTCAGATGGCCCCAGGGTTCAATTCCCGCCCGGGTGGAGGATTTTAACTGTGTATACTTAATTCCTCTGACTTGTGGACTGGACATTTATGTTTATTTTGATACACTTCTCTTCTTTTACATACAATACACCACATAACGAAGGCACCACAGAAACACATAAGAGTAAATACATCCCCCTATGTAGGGTTGGTATCAAGAAGGACATCCAGCCATAAAAATGGGCCAAATCCCCATCAACTGCCAAACCCAATAAATTGCAAAAAGGACCAGAAAGAAGGAGACTTAAAGAAAGGATTAGCTGGTTTGGTGGATCAGTGGTAGAATGTCAGACTCAAGTTTGTGGGTTTGCTTTCAGCTGAGGTAGTAATTTAATGAAGGATAGTAAGAAACGTTGGCACTCCATATCACTGTCGTGTATTTTTTTTTTTTTTTTTTTTTTTTTTGCTAATGGCTTTACATCGCACCAACACAGGTAGGTCTTATGGCGGCGACGGGATAGGAAAGGCCTAGGAGTTGGAAGGAAGCGGCCGTGGCCTTAATTAAGTTACAGCCCCAGCATTTTCCTGGTGTAAAAATGGGAAACCATAGAAAACCATCTTCAGGGCTGCCGAACAGTGAGATTTGAACCCACTATCTCCCAGATGCAAGCTCACAGCTGTACGCCCACCGCACGGCCAACTAGCCCAGTCTATGCTAGACAGCAGCACAATGGGCATGTTGAAATTGGAAGGCCTAGGTGGCACCTCTTCAGAAAGTTTGTAACTCGGAAGCTCAGGCCTTAAAATTATTGCTGTTATTATCATGATTATTAACAATATTATTATGGAAAGGGTTAACACGGCAGGGAGGAATAATTGAATGAAAACATAGTAAGCAGTTTGGGCTACGCTGGCAACTTGGTTTTAATGGAAGCCAGTGTTGAAAGCTTCAAATCTAATACTTTGGAGCTTGAAAAGAAATGTAGTGAGTATGATATGAAAATCATTATTTCCAAGACTAAAGCAACGTCAGTTTGACAGAAACATACAAGGTTTAGCTGAATATCATGTAGGATACAAAAAAATGGATCATTTAAAGTACTTAGGACATGTATTCTCCCAAGGTTGTACTATAGTAAGTACAGTATGGAATCAAGATGTATTAAAAGCCAATGAGTGAATCATTGTGATCAACACTATTCTGTAAGGAGGAGTGAGTTTGCAAATTAAACTATTTTTACACTGCCCTGTTTTCAGACAAAATTTGCTGTCAGCTGGTGCAAGCTGAATGAAATCACGGGATGTTATTCTTAAGCTGCAGGTAACAGGCATGGAAGTAGCAAAGTAGCAAGAAAGTAGAATGTTGGCACAAAGAGGTGGGAATAGCAAGAGAGCACTTGCAATGAGGAATGAGAATAACGGATGAAGCTGTGCGTATGAATGGGCTTCGGCGGTGGATCATGTGAGGCAAATGGAGGAGGATAGATTACCTAGGAGATTAATGGACAGACGTGTGGGCAGTGTCTGTCCCTTTCTCCGCTGTGCCCACGTTTGCGACACACAGCGCGCTGCTGCGGCGCGTTAGTGCAACTAACCTTCTGATCCATCTACGTAGAAGTACATGCTTATGATCAGGCAAAAGTTTCTAAAATAGATAGTCAGCATATCTAGAAAGATTGATTTAGCCAAAGCAGCTTGTATTTTAAAAAAAAGCTCCAGGCAAGACCTGATCTACATACAGAACAGTAAACAGTGAAAAGAAACAAAGGTGAACAGTAATTGACTATTTTGAAAGGGAAATTATGGGAGGACACTGGAAATAACCTAGAAAGTTTGTCAAGAATCAGGGACAGTTTTCCGGAGTGAAATAAAGTTAAAAAGTAATGAAGAGAAATGTATATTATTTTGGTTAAATCATGACTCACAGGTGGAAGAAATTGTTTGAAAATCTACACTATGCCAATGGGAATTTTTCAGAGAAAGGTCCTCATGAGAATTCACTGAGAGAGCAGTAGTGGTCATGAAATTAAGCTTGAGGACATTGAGAATGGTAAATAAACTGCAGTGTCATAAAGCAACAGGAACAGATGATTTTTAACCCAAGTGGAAAAATACAATGGGAAGCACTGATAAAGGACATTGAGAATGGTAAATAAACTGCAGTGTCATAAAGCAACAGGAACAGATGATTTTTAACCCAAGTGGAAAAATACAATGGGTAAGCACTGATAAAGCGGCTTCATAAGATAAAAAGATTAGCATGGTATTTAGGCAGGATAGGATGAAAACAGTAACTGCATCACTATACAACAACTACTAACAGGATATCTCTCTCATCTGTATAGCAGGCAATGTGTTTACAAGCATTTTAGAAAAGAGAGTATCACAACACCAGAGAATATTGAGGAATTATATAATTAGAACGACTGCAGGTTTCAAAGTAGTTCGAGGCGATAGAAGAGACTATAATCTTCCACCCTTCACTTTGTTTATTAGTTACGTAAATCATTTGCAGAAAGGACTGTCCAACTCCCTAGCTGAATGGTCAGCATACTGGCCTTCAGTTCAGATGGCCCCAGGGTTCAATTCCCGCCCGGGTGGAGGATTTTAACTGTGTATACTTAATTCCTCTGACTTGTGGACTGGACATTTATGTTTATTTTGATACACTTCTCTTCTTTTACATACAATACACCACATAACGAAGGCACCACAGAAACACATAAGAGTAAATACATCCCCCTATGTAGGGTTGGTATCAAGAAGGACATCCAGCCATAAAAATGGGCCAAATCCCCATCAACTGCCAAACCCAATAAATTGCAAAAAGGACCAGAAAGAAGGAGACTTAAAGAAAGGATTAGCTGCTTTGGTGGATCAGTGGTAGAATGTCAGACTCAAGTTTGTGGGTTTGCTTTCAGCTGAGGTAGTAATTTAATGAAGGATAGTAAGAAACGTTGGCACTCCATATCACTGTCGTGTATTTTTTTTTTTTTTTTTTTTGCTAATGGCTTTAAATCGCACCAACACAGGTAGGTCTTATGGCGGCGACGGGATAGGAAAGGCCTAGGAGTTGGAAGGAAGCGGCCGTGGCCTTAATTAAGTTACAGCCCCAGCATTTTCCTGGTGTAAAAATGGGAAACCATAGAAAACCATCTTCAGGGCTGCCGAACAGTGAGATTTGAACCCACTATCTCCCAGATGCAAGCTCACAGCTGTACGCCCACCGCACGGCCAACTAGCCCAGTCTATGCTAGACAGCAGCACAATGGGCATGTTGAAATTGGAAGGCCTAGGTGGCACCTCTTCAGAAAGTTTGTAACTCGGAAGCTCAGGCCTTAAAATTATTGCTGTTATTATCATGATTATTAACAATATTATTATGGAAAGGGTTAACACGGCAGGGAGGAATAATTGAATGAAAACATAGTAAGCAGTTTGGGCTACGCTGGCAACTTGGTTTTAATGGAAGCCAGTGTTGAAAGCTTCAAATCTAATACTTTGGAGCTTGAAAAGAAATGTAGTGAGTATGATATGAAAATCATTATTTCCAAGACTAAAGCAACGTCAGTTTGACAGAAACATACAAGGTTTAGCTGAATATCATGTAGGATACAAAAAAATGGATCATTTAAAGTACTTAGGACATGTATTCTCCCAAGGTTGTACTATAGTAAGTACAGTATGGAATCAAGATGTATTAAAAGCCAATGAGTGAATCATTGTGATCAACACTATTCTGTAAGGAGGAGTGAGTTTGCAAATTAAACTATTTTTACACTGCCCTGTTTTCAGACAAAATTTGCTGTCAGCTGGTGCAAGCTGAATGAAATCACGGGATGTTATTCTTAAGCTGCAGGTAACAGGCATGGAAGTAGCAAAGTAGCAAGAAAGTAGAATGTTGGCACAAAGAGGTGGGAATAGCAAGAGAGCACTTGCAATGAGGAATGAGCATAAGGGATGAAGCTGTGCGTATGAATGGGCTTCGGCGGTGGATCATGTGAGGCAAATGGAGGAGGATAGATTACCTAGGAGATTAATGGACTTAATCATATAGCAGAGGAAGAACAAAGAGATAATGGTTAGATTCTTGTTTTAATGATTTCAAGAAAAGAGGTCCAGTATGTCAGTCTTTTTGTTTTAATCTTACTGTTCTGTTAATTTAAAATTATATAACTGCCCAAAAGTCAATTTAATTTTGCTGTAGTAATTATCAGATAATCAAATCATCAGACACCAAGATTTAGACTTTCTTATTTTCCTTTTCCTTTCAGAATGAGGATGCCACAGAATTGGCAAGGATAAGAGACGATGGGATTAGAAATGTGGGGTCATTTTACATTAAACACAAATGAGCATGTATGGAAAAAAAAAAGGTTGAAAGCATCAGGAGAAATCACATGCCAATCGGTCAATTGCATTGTCCACACTTATTTTTTACAGATGTAAGGTTAGCATTTTATCCATTAAAAGTAAAATATACTCTTATAAATATGACATAAGTCAAAAGAGTGAACAATATTTGTGTTTATAAGAAAGGAAATCATATAGTTCAGAGAGTTTATAATAACTTATGTACACAGCAGATCTGATTTGATACAGAATTTTCACACCAAATAACAACTAGGTGCCTAATCTTGTGTCAGTTGAATTATCTACCTTGCAATGAATGACAGTTTGTTTTTCAGTTCCTTCATCGGTTGTAGTCACAGTTTGCTGTAATGAAAGAAATATTGATATAATTTTCTGTCACTAATGAAATTACTATAATCACATGAAAATGTAAACACAATCATCTATTGCTTTTGAAAAAGGGCAGATGAGACCAATAAAAACCGCAGTGCCAATTGGCCAAAATAAATGGTTTGTATATCTGACTAGAGGGCAAGGGGATCAGGGTTAAGACTTGAGGGCAAACTCATTTTTAAAATTTGCTTCAGGCTGAAATTTGTTTAATGTAATCAATTCTGTACAGCAGTTTCCAAATATACACTGCTGTTTGTAGAAAGTGAAACACTCAGAAGCAATGGTCCGAAACACGCCAAATTCAGAGGATGTGTAGAACAGTGGAACCATAATAAGTGATTTAAAATGCAGAGAGATAGCATGCACATAGGCCCAGCAGTGCCCTTCTGTGTGTGACCGGCCAGGGCAGTGTTACGCAACGCTCAGTCAGTGCGGAGCCGTCATACGAAGTGGAAACATGTACCTAAATGCTGCTATGCCTCACCAACATCACAGGAGGGAATATCAGCAAGTGAGTGTGTTTGAACGGGGCAGAATGATAGGGCTCCGGGAGATGGATCTGTTGTTCCGTGACATTGCGGCTCGTATAGGGTACGCTGCTTCAAGAGTGAGGCACATATGGAACCAGTGGAGAGAAGAGGGCCGTACACAGCGCCGACAGGGTACTGGACGACACAATGTGACCACAGCGCAAGATGACCGCCATCTTGTCCGTTTGGCCGTAACAGACAGAACAGTTTTGTCCACGGTGTTGGCTGGACGGGTGTGGGGATGTCTCCATTGATGGTTCGATGTCATCTTCTGAGGGCCGGACTGGTGGCACTCATGCCAATGTGCCGGCTTCCATTGACCAGCAACCACCAACGCCGTAGACTGCAATAGGCACGTGAACACCGACACTGGCATGCTGAGTGACAAAATGTAGTTTTTTCGGGCGAGTCCCACTTCAATGTGTCCTACAGTGATGGCCGCATATGTGTTAGACATCACCGTGGTGAACACCATCGGGCAGACTGTATTGTTGAGCGGCATAGCGCACAAATGCCAAGTGTGATGGTTTGGGGCGCAATTGCCTATAACATGCGATCTCGCCTCCTATGTCTTGAGGGCAATCTGAACAGCTACCGCTACATCAGGGAGGTTTTACAGCCCAAGGCACTGCCCCTGCTGCAAGCCGTTCCAGACGCCACATTCCAGCAGGAAAATGCCCGGCTGCATGTGGCGAGGAACGTGCAAGCCTTCTTCGAAGAATGACGGATACCACGACTTCCCTGGCCTGCCCGTTTGTCGGATATGTCACCCATTGAACATGTCTGGGATATGGTCGGTTGACACCTTGTTCGTTCAGGTCCTCCTGCAGCCACTGTTGATGATTTATGGACGAGCCTACAAACCGCGTGGCAGAGTATTCCCCAGCAGCATATTCAGGCGCTCTTTGATTCGATGCCATGACGTCTAGTGGCTCTGATTGCAGCGCGTGGTGGCGCTACACCGTACTGAATTTCCATGGTCACTGTGCATGTACAGTTCTGTAATTGTAATCATTTGTGTCTTGTCATGTCCCTAATATGTGGAATAAATTGCATTGTGATCATAGCTCTCGGTCTTGGTGTTTCACTTTCTACAAACAGCAGTGTATTAGTAGTTTTATCCCTAAAAATAACAATCACTATATTCATATATAGGTAGAAACAGAAAGTAATGCATAAAGAATACATCAAGGAAAGTACATTGGATTTTATATTTGCAGACAATACATAGATGCAGATTACAAGGCTAGTAGCTAACGAGAATTTACCAGGTGAATTCTTGTAGGGTGGCAGTCTGAGCGTATCACAAGATTTCTACCAGTGTAGTGTTCCCAAGTGAGTGTTAGTGAAGTGATTAGTGAACACTAAAGGGAAAAATTAGGTTAAATAATAATGCTGTGCAAGGTCAAGCAAGTGATAAATGGAAGCCATAGTCAAGACGGCCAAGCAGGAAGCGCTGCACAGCAAGGAGACATTAAACACACTTGCCAACCTTATCCAGGACCAGGCGACAAGGACAGTTGTAGAAAAACTAAAGGAGACTATTAACACGTTCAGTGAGGATCATGTCCGAGCATGTGACTCAAGTGCTAGAAAATGTGAATCACAGGTTCCCCGCATGGTAAGAATCTCCTCGTCATCCAGCACGTCCTGCAAGTCCAATCTACTAGCAGGTTCATCGATAGCCAGATTTGCGCATGTGTATTCTGTTTCCCGTATATTTCCTCTCTTCAGTTTTCGTCATACGTCATCATTCCTTTTGGGATCCCTGAGCAGCAAAACAACTTCAATGCAAGGTAAGATGCAGCATTTTCTGTTTATTATTCTTATTTAAAGAGAATTCCTAAAGATTCTGCTTTTGTAATAAATAAATTCCAGTACTGCAAATGAGTTCAGTAAAAGAACTGAATTTGTAATTGTCATATATTCCTGCATCAGACTTTAGCTATGAATAACAAGACGGAACAAGATACAATATAATAATTTAAAAAGCTGCAGACTTTGCAACGAAAAGTACAAAATCAGGAAGGACTGTATTTTTGGCTGTTCATCATGCCTGGGCTTTCTGAGTTTCTGCCTAACACCTTGCTTTGGGAAATAAAATGGGTATAAGTAATGATTTTAGAACAAATTTTATTTCTAGATTTCTTCATTTATAGTTTTACATTATTGAAGTTACCTCTGTTCACTAAAGAAAGACGAATTGTTGTTACATTGATTTAACACTTATTAGCTATAGGGCTTCATCTTTGTTGTTGTTATATGGATCACTTGCATTGGCCAAAGGGTTTCTTGTTTGTTAAATGCTGTAAATGAGAGGGGTGAATATGAATATAGTTATCTTTGCAATCATACTTTGTCCATTTGTTTGTTATCCATGGTAAATAATGCACCAGGAACATGAGTAGGATAAGTCCATAAGTTTGGTAGAACTCATCTTACTGATGTTCAAAACTCTGATTATTAAAACCTTTAACCCATTCACTGCCAAACCCGTATATACGTTATTGAACGTCGTGCCTCGCCTGCCAAACGCGTATATATATGTTTTCGTGCACTGTGTACTTCACTGATCTCACAAATGAACGCGATATAGTGTCATGCTTTGAGATTCCGTGAAAATGCTCAAGGAAGTTCTTTACAGCAGATATACCACTCCATTTCACATGTTTTGAAAACGAACTGGTGTTATTTCAACTTCGTTGGCTAACGTGTAGCCATCATGGCGTCTTGAAGTATACATTCATCTCTTGTTGACAAAGAAATTGAATGTTTCCTCATAAATAGTGATTCTGGAGAGCTATATTTTAATAATGAAGATGGAGAATATTTAAGTGGAGATAATGAACTACAAGAAAGTGTGAGACAAGGTAGTAATGATGAAGCTCATGCAGAACTGTCACGCCCTCCTCAGATAA
This sequence comes from Anabrus simplex, assembly GCF_040414725.1. Lineage (NCBI taxonomy): Eukaryota > Metazoa > Arthropoda > Insecta > Orthoptera > Tettigoniidae > Anabrus > Anabrus simplex. The sequence goes on from NC_090269.1 coordinate 241,253,575, forward strand.
GTACTTTTTTCCCCAAATGTAAATGATTTTGATAATACCTGTTCTTGGATCAACAATTTTACATTACATTTCAGTAACAGTATAATCAAGCAAAGTAGCCGCACGTATTAACATGCTACGGCTATGGAGCCAAGCTCTGCATTCGGCAGGCAAGTGGGTTCGAAGAACCCCACCGTCAGCTGTCCTGAGAGTTTTTTTTGTGGTTTCCCTTTTGCACTCCCAAGCAAATGCCGGGACAGTTCCTATTCATAAGCCACGGCCAATTCCTTCGACTTCTTTACCCAGTTTCATTCACCATCATTCATTTCATATTCATTATCTTCTCAACTGAGGTTTGCATCAGGAAGGGCATCCGGCTGTAAAAATCATCATCATCATCATCATCATCATCATCATCACCATCACCATCATCATCATCATCATCATCATCATCATCATCATCATTTCCCTTTATCCAGCTGTAGCCGGGTAGGGGCAAATATGGTTCCTCTCCACTTTCTTCGGTCTTTCCACCACTCCTCCTCCAACACTGTGTCCCAGTCCAGGTTTCTTTCTATAATGCTGCGTTGGATGGTATCCTTCCATCTCAATCTTGGTCGTCCACGGCCTCTCCTTCCTTGGATTTGCATTTCCATCACCTTTTTTTTCTTTCGTCGCTCATTCACTTTATGTGCCCAAACCATCTTAGTCGGCTCTTCTCTATTCTATCATTCATTTTTTCCACTCCAATTTCTTCCCGGATTTTCTCATTCCTTATTTTGTCTCTTCTACTCTTCTGTATCATACTCCTCAAGAATTTCATTTCGGCTGCCTTCTTTGTCATTGTCCAAGTTTCTGCTCCGTAAGTTGTTATGGGTACGTAATACATCTTGTACATAGTATCCTTTGCTTCCATTGGCACATTTTTGTCCCATAACATATTTCTTACACTATGATAGAAACAACTTCCACCTTGAATCCTTTAACTAATCTCAGCATCCAGTCGAGCATTCTCCATTAATTAACTCCCCAGGTATTTAAACGTTTCCACTACTTCCAGGGGCTTGTCTGTAAGTCTAATCTGACCTTTCCCTTCTTTCTCCCCTCTAGTCATAACAAGAGTTTTACTCTTTTCTACACTTATTTTCAATCCACATTCTTCAATCTTCCCATTCACCACATTCAACTGTTCTTGAACCTTCCTGTCGTCTTCTCCCCAAATCACAATATCATCTGCAAATAACATCATGTTCATTTCTCTTCCTCCATATGCTGCTTTTGCTGTTCTCATGATGTCATCCATCACTATTGTAAACAGGATTGGTGATAGAACACTTCCCTGTCTCAGCCCACTAGTTATTTTGAACCAACTTGTCCTGCCAACTTGTGTTTGCACACAACTACAACATTCCTTATACAATGCCATGATCATTTTTATTAATCCCTGTCCAATTCCTTTTTGCACCAGACTGTCCCAAACTTTCGTCCTAGGGACACTGTCATATGCCTTTTCAATATCAATGAATGTCATCACCATATCATTCCCGTACTCCCAATGCTTATCCATTAGTTGTCTCATAATGAAAATGGGCTCTATTGTTGACCTTCCACTTCTGAAACCAAACTGATTTTCCTGTATCTGATTCTCAACCCTCAACCTTATTCTACTTTCCAGTATCCTTTCCATTATCTTAGCAACATGGGATATTAGAGTAATTCCCCTGTAGTTCTTCAAAACTTTCTTATCACCTTTCTTGAAAATTGGGATGATTATTCCTTTTTGCCAATCCTCAGGGACCTCCTTATTGTCCCAGACATTCCTGAGAACCCGATATGTCCACTGCAGGCCTACAGCTCCAGCTGCCTTTATCATCTCCACTGAAATTTCATCTATTCCAGCAGTTTTTCCATTCTTCATCTTTCTTACTGCCATTTCAATTTCATTCATTGTAATTTCTTTATCCATTTCTTCGTCAACTAATTGCCTTTCCTGGTCGTCCATTGAATGACTGTCATCCGTTCTTATGTTCAGCAGCTTCTGAAAATACTCTCTCCATCTATTTCTTATTTCTTCTGGCTTTGTTAAAATTATGCCACCTTCATCCTTCACAAATCTGGTGTTTACTTGATCTCTCTTTTTGTGTAAAATATAATATCACTTCATCTCCGACCCCATATTGGACTGCGGGGCTAAGAGAACGATATGCATTCCATTAAGAGTATCGGTAAAAAGGTATCTGTAAAAGTGCTTCTTCCTTAAAAAAAATTTCCGTTTTTTTTCCTATTTGTTTTACGTCGCATCGACACAGATAGGTCTTATAGTGACGATGGGATAGGAAAGGCCTAGGAATTGGAAGGAAGCGGCCGTGGCCTTAATTAAGGTACAGCCCCAGCATTTGCCTGATGTGAAAACGGGAAACCACGGAAAACCATCTTCAGGGCTGCCGACAGTGGGGCTTGAACCCACTATCTTCCAATTACTGGATACTGGCCGCACTTAAGCGACTGCAACTATCGAGCTCGGTTTCCTTATTTAAAAAAAAAACAAAAAGCCCAGAGGGCTCGCCTGGTCATCAAAACTCGGCAGTAAAAATGTTAAGAGTTCCCCGCAAATATTTTGTGTTCAGGTTGGTGGGTAACAATCCTCTACTAATACACAAAGAACATGTTAACTTCACTATGAGTTTGATTGAAGAACTTTGTCCTCTTGAATTTCTACTTTATATTATGATTTTTCGCTCAAGCTTATTCATCTAGTAATGTCCTTCCATACCATCTCTCCACTGACAGCTTGAAACATACCACATAAACCAATATAATTGGTCCATTATTGGACATTATAAATTTTCCAGCTAACTCATTCCTGTTGCCAGAGTTTCACCCCATTGTGCCAATTTGGGCTCATCAGTTGGTAATTTAGCACACCTACCAAGACGCCTGGCTAGTTACCAAATTATGAGCATAAATTGGCACACTGGGGTGAAACGCTGGCAACAGGAATGAGTTAGTTGGAAAATTTACAATGTCCAATAATGGAACAATTATACTGGTATTATAAATTTATTCAGGACAAATATTTCAGGTTCCCTACGGGAATTGATTTCTGTAACATACCACAGTCGAGCATTTCGTCTCCTTACTCCGAAGTCTTCCCAGGCCAAAGATTTCAATATTTTCGTGATACTACTCATACCTGCCAACTTTTACAAATCAAAAGTAGAAAGTTTTTTAAAATTCTTGGATTTCATTGTGTTTATTGCGCCACGATCTCGATGAAAAAAGGACAACATAAAAGGCATCCATATCTATAGTTACAAGGTGAATTGACCATTCAATTTAAAATCTTATACTAAGAAAACATAAAAATGGTTACAAGAAAATGTAGCAAACATGGAACAAAATGCATAATAGTTTCCTTCACTTTTAAGAAGAAAATTCAAAATTCAATTTTACAGGTACATCTCTCAACACATGGAGATAATGTGCGTTATGCTTTGTGGCCACAATGTGAAGAGAAAATACCAGAACTGTCACCGACACAACTGTCTGAAATACATTCAACCCATTAAAATTATGTCCGGCTCTATGGCTAAATGGTTAGCGTGCTGGCCTTTGGTCACAGGGGTCCCCGGTTCGATTCCCGGCCAGGTCGGAGATTTTAACCTTAAAATGGTTAATTCCCCTGGCTTTGGGACTGGGTGTTTGTTGCTGTCCCCAACATCCCAGCAACTCACACACCTCACAAAACACTATCCTCCACCACAATAACATGCAGTTAACTATAGTAATTGCCATGTAAGGAAATACCCCAGAAAGTAAATATCGCCGCCCGATGCTCTTCTTTTCTCTTTTTTGTAATGGCTGATCACTGCTGCCAACCTGCCTGGTTACATATTAAAATCATCAGACATAACCATAACAAACTAACCTCAATGTAAACACCGATAATGAATGTTTCCCTACCCTAGTAAATGATAAAAGATAAGATGAAATAAATCAAGATAATTATGAATATCTCCTCAATGAGGAATTAAGGAAATAAACACACTTTCTCACTTAAATTATCCGTCTTTATTTTGATATACAGTAGGCGTACTATAACCATATTCTTGAAAAGAGGGGCGTGTTAAACGATGCAATTTATTTAATAAGTCTTTGCAGTGTGATTTTCGAAAGTTCCAGACATCCAATGACTTCCCTTTCTTTTGCGCGAATATTTCCTTCTCTCTTCAATACCGGTAACCAGTAAGGAGAGAGATTATTGGGCATATTTTCAGCCTGCAGGCTGGTTATATCTTCAAGCTTATCAGGAAACATATAGGAATACTAATGTGCCAAGCTCCGTGAACGGAATTTAGGTCAGCTTTCAAGTTCACTGCGGATTTGAAAATAATAATGTTATAAGTTATACTGCCAAAATTTCGTCCCGCAAGAGTTATTTCATGTACCGGTAGATCTAGACATGAGACTGACATATTTGAGCACTTTAATCATTTCACACAAACAATGTTATTAAATGCATTATCCGAACATGCCACAATCCTACTTACCTGGTATTAGCCAAATAGATTTACAATCCCACAGAAAAAGAAAATATGCTTTAAATATTCTCGCAAATGTATCACTAGTGACTTTAACGGCAATGCGGTGGCAACACGCAATTCACACTAGAACAGTGATTGAACGTTGCCAACGTGCCAGATCAACGGTTAATGTAAGACGTCGTATCGGCAAGTAGGGTCCCTAAACTGTATGGTTACTGACACTGAAAAAGACCCAACAGCAAGAAAAGTAACTATAAATCAATATCTTAATATTACAGGGGAGAAAGGGTAAGGTTGCACCCTTAGGGTACGTCATTACACGGAGAGGACTATACACATGACAGAAGCCGCCCACCCTCATTGGAGTGTCTGACTTCCAAGGTTTGCACCATCTAGAAACAGCCACACAAAATTATACATTAAAATTATGAGCTAAGAATGAACACAAATGCACTGAAATATGCAAAACTACCACATACAAAACAGATCAATAGGTTTCATATATTAACACGCGACTTCGACAGGGGAAAAGCAAAGAACTGCAAAAAAAATAAGACAACCACACGTGGCCTAGAACTCCAACGAAACTACGCACAGAAATGATGTTAACAGCGCGCAAACAACACAACAAGAAACTCAATCTTTCGTCCTAATTAACGGAGTCACTAGCGCACGCTAGCATCTCTCGCTTGTAGGACGATTGCCGTCCCGAATTCCCAGCTGTAAAACACACATGATGCTGTAGTGAGTGGGAAACACGATATACAAAAGCGGCGGACGATACATTCGCCAAATATACCATCAAATAAATACACCTGAAAATGAGGTTGCGTAAATTACACAAGTTCACAATAATTAATCCTAATTAATAATTAACTTTCCGGGTAAATCGGAAGGGTTGGCAGATATGCACTATTCCTTTGAGGGAAATCACCCAGAACAAATTGTACTGCTTTTCTTTGGACCTTTTCCAGTTCTCACATCAAATAGTCCTGGTGTGGGTCCCATACACCAGAACCATACTCTAATCGGATGGTGTTATGCATCACTTGACCGAGCGCCAAAATTAGATTTTGAGATATTGACACAAACGCAAAATTCTTTGTATTAATTCATATTTCCTGAGAAATGTTAGGTATTATATACCAAAATTAAGATAGAAACATGAATTTCCTCCTTAATGTATCAAATTTAGGGATATTTTAAATATATTGTCGTAATCTGAGATAATGGCGCTTAGTCACTTGATGCTTTATTGATTCGATTTGACTTTCAAAAATTCAGTGCAGTGTAGAATATGGTACTTTTTAACTAATTTGATTGCTTATTTAAGTACAGGATTAAATGATTCATAACAGCATAGAAAAAATATGAATTTTAGAATATGGTATAGAAATTACACTTGTAGGCATCATAAACACACAGTTTCTCCAAGTGTAAGGTATAATGCAGGATTTTAAGAATTTTCAAGTTCAAAATCCACATTTCCACAATCAAACCCATCTATATCATCGTCTACTCCAGGATCACTAAACAAGCCCTTACAGAAAAATTTAGCAACATTGGGAATTAGCTTCAATAGAGAGTGCAAGTCGTTCAGCTTCGCTTCTGAAACTGGTTTTCCATTGGGCCATAACGGAGTGAGCAGACCATGTAGAGCTGATCTATTTTCATTCTGAAGCTGGCGACCAACTGTAGATTTCTTAATGTTCACTTCAACAGTGCATTCTGCATCAAAATGCGCTTTGAAGAAAATGCTAGGCCTATAAGGTTTATCTTTCTTCAACTCTATTTCTCTCATATCCAGCCAGTTTACCTTCTCACTGTTTACGGCTGTCTTCCTGTTTACAATGAGCTTCTCCAGATGAACTGTACTATGAAAATCTGGTCCGGTCATTCTGTACACAACAAGTGAGTTCTTCTTTCAGCACATTTTCATTACACTTGTGTAGTCTTCGGCGGTACAGAGGCACTGCTGATATTTTAAAGCACGTTCTATATCCCCAAAGTCGCTGTCGTTAGGGAGGAAACTATGGCCTGAAAATAGGAATTTTTGTGTAATCTTTTCAATGGTAGGGTATTCTTCCAATTACTGTTTTCAGAAGCAGAACAACCTTTATATTACGATTCTGGCCTCTGCAAGAATCTGACCACAATATGACTTCATTGGCTTTGTGCAAGTTTTCAATGAGATGCTTATACAAGCACTGTACAAGTTGGCCAACTTCTGCTGTCTCCTTCCAACAGACATAACAATGATCTTTATTATCTTTCCCAGTATGAATCCCTTAGTTGTATAACCACAACTGGCGCTTGTAAAAAATCACATTTGTTTTTTCAAGATCAAAACAAAATGTTTCCAGTTTTTCATCTAACTTCGATTTTTTCATATTCATTTCATTTCATTTTTTTTCATAAGACTTTTATTCTAGGTGAAACAAAACTTGACTTTTAATCCCATTTACCACCATACTATTATTCGCTGTCCATCTCACAACATTGTCTAAGTCCCCCTGAAGTTACTCACAATCCTGCATCTCATTTACTATTCTATACAGTATAACGTCACCCGCAAATTGTCTTATCTGTGATTCCAGTTCTTAATCCATATCATTTATACATATAAGAAAACATGAATGTCCAATCATATTCTCTGAATTCTATTTTCTATAAATTTAGCCACCGTTTCAACCACTCTTTGGCTAGTCCAATAGCCCCCATTTTTGTAAGTAATCTCTCATGATCTATCCTATCAAAGGCCTTGAATATCCATTTCACCTCATCAACATCATCATCATCATCATCATCATCATCACCATCTTCATTTCCCGTTTCCAGCTTCCCAGGTCAAGTTGTGAATCAAGGACCTCCATCGCTGCCTGTCTCTCCATCACTCTTCTCCTTTTTGAAGTACATCTTTTGGTTTTCCTCCCTTCTTCTCTATGCACTCCCACATTGAATCCGTCCACCTCTTTCGGGGTCTTCCTCGTGGTCTCTCTTCTGTTATATCCATTTCACCTAACAGGAATAACCTTTCCTAAACCTAAACTGCCTTTTATCAAACCAGTCAGTAATTTCACAAATGTGTCTAATATAATCAGAAAGAATGCTTTCCCAGAGCTTATAAACAACACGTCACGCTGACTGGTCTGTAATTATATATTGCAACTCTCCATTTATTTGGTATCATTCCTTCATGAAAACAGTAAGCAAAGAAGTATTTCAGATATTGCTCTATACCCCAACCCATAGACTTCAATACATCCCCAGATGTTTTATCAATTCCAACTGATTTTCTAGCTTTCAACATTTGTATCTTTTTGTAAATGTCTTTATTATCATATGTAAATTTCAGTAATTTTCCAGTAATAGTTACCTCCTCTATCTGGACATAGTATACAACTGCCTTTACATACTCCTGACTAAATACTTCTGCCTTCTGTAAGCTCTCACATATACACTCGCCTTGTTCATTAATTATCCTCAGAATGTCCTTCCTGGAACTTGTTTCTTGCTTAAAATATATCTATAGCCTTCTATTGCTCCCTGAAATTCACATAGCTGCCAATTATGTTTGTGGTGGTGGTGGTGGTGGTGGTGGTGGTGGTGGTGGTGGTGGTGGTGGTGGTGGTGGCGGTGGCGGCGGTGGCGGCGGCGACGGCGGTGATTTTTGTTTTGAGAGGAAGTACAACTAGGAGACTGAATTCTCAAATTTAGAAACTGAATGAAATAAATATGAAATCATCAATGTAACTTGTATTTATTCAAATAATGTCTTACTGTTTCAACTATTAATTGTTCCTCTTCTTGTAATGTTATCCCATTGCCATCATCAGTAGTCAAAATGATAAGTGAAGCCTCAGGAAACTCTGTTTCATCGATATACGTGACAGGAATCTGAGCTGGAACCTGCAATATAGATATAACATATGTTCAAAAATTGTAAGTCACCATACAATCACCAAAATGTTTCCTCACATTTTAAGGAAAGAACTAAAGGAGAATAAAAACAACATAAAACACTGTGTAAAATCCTAGAATATGGATGTTGATAAAATGAACACTGTTATAGCTAGTATACTGTCAAATACACTGACTGACAGAGCAAATGCTACACCAAGAAGGAGTGGTTCGAAAGGGATGAAAGTTGGGGAAAAAACAGAGACGGCACGGACGAATAATTGATGTTTATTTCAAACCGATATGCAGGTTACACAATGCGCACGGCATCGACTCAGTAGGATGTAGGACCACCGCGAGCGGCGATGCACGCAGAAACACGTCGAGGTACAGAGTCAATAAGAGTGCGGATGGTGTCCTGAGGGATGGTTCTCCATTCTCTGTCAACCATTTGCCACAGTTGGTCGTCCGTACGAGGCTGGGGCAGAGTTTGCAAACGGCGTCCAATGAGATCCCACACGTGTTCGATTGGTGAGAGATCCGGAGAGTACGCTGGCCACGGAAGCATCTGTACACCTCGTAGAGCCTGTTGGGAGATGCGAGCAGTGTGTGGGCGGGCATTATCCTGCTGAAACAGAGCATTGGGCAGCCCCTGAAGGTACGGGAGTGCCACCGGTCGCAGCACATGCTGCACGTAGCGGTGGGCATTTAACGTGCCTTGAATACACACTAGAGGTGATGTGGAATCATACGCAATAGCGCCCCAAACCATGATGCCGCGTTGTCTAGCGGTAGGGCGTTCCACAGTTACTGCCGGATTTGACCTTTCTCCACGCCGACGCCACACTCGTCTGCGGTGACTATCACTGACAGAACAGAAGCGTGACTCATCGGAGAACACGACGTTCCACCATTCCCTCATCCAAGTCGCTCTAGCCCGGCAGCATGCCAGGCGTGCACGTCTATGCTGTGGAGTCAATGGTAGTCTTCTGAGCGGACGCCGGGAGTGCAGGCCTCCTTCAACCAATCGACGGGAAATTGTTCTGGTCGATATTGGAACAGCCAGGGTGTCTTGCACATGCTGAAGAATGGCGGTTGACGTGGCGTGCGGGGCTGCCACCGCTTGGCGGCGGATGCGCCGATCCTCGCGTGCTGACGTCACTCGGGCTGCGCCTGGACCCCTCGCACGTGCCACATGTCTCTGCGCCAACCATCTTCGCCACAGGCGCTGCACCGTGGACACATCTCTATGGGTATCGGCTGCGATTTGACGAAGCGACCAACCTGCCCTTCTCAGCCCGATCACCATACCCCTCGTAAAGTCGTCTGTCTGCTGGAAATGCCTCCGTTGATGGCGACCTGGCATTCTTAGCTATACACGTGTCCTGTGGCACACGACAACACGTTCTACAATGACTGTCGGCTGAGAAATCACGGTACGAAGTGGGCCATTCGCCAACGCCGTGTCCCATTTATCGTTCGCTACGTGCACAGCACAGCGGCGCATTTCACATCATGAGCATACCTCAGTGACGTCAGTCTACCGTGCAATTGGCATAAAGTTCTGACCACTCCTTCTTGCTGTTGCATTTGCTCTGTCAGTCAGTGTATTCTATGTTAGTCAAAATATACTACCAATACAAGTCAGTGAATATTAAATTCATTAATTTCATAATAGTTTTTACACTTATTAGATGGTGCATGGTACACTGAGTATATACCATACAGATGTTAAACACAAATACCACTGCAAGGAAGACATTCTTGGTTCACTTTCTTTCATTCATTCATTCATTCATTCATTCATTCATTCATTCAATCAATCAATCAATCAATCAATCAATCAATCAATCAATCAATCAATCAATCAATCAATCAATCAATCAATCACATTATAAGGCTGTCGCCTAGGTGGCAGATTCCCTATCAATTGTTTACCTAGTCTTTTCTTAAATTTTTGAGTCGTGCCGAGCTATTTTTAGCTCTGCACTAAACTCTAATGTATATGGCATGACCTAATAACTGAGAACATTAATATGGAGAAAAAACAGTCTGAAAAAATACATAATTAATATTCACTAATTTAGAAAAATATGGCACAATAAAATAACAAGCTTTCATTCAGATCATTAGAGCAGTGACAGTAAATCCCATTTACTTGTTCCCAAGTTTCATAGTTAAAACAACAAATAAACCCAAAACTAAACAAACGTTACGGCACAAGAGTCCTGATGAACCATAGTCTACCAAGCAACCATTGTTCAGCCCGAAGGCCTGCAGATTAAGAGGAGATGCATGATCAGTGCAACAAATCCTCTAGGCCATTACTCTTGGCTTTCTAGACTGGGGCTGCTACCTCACTGTCAAACAGCTACTCAATTTTTCTTATGTAGGCTGAGTGGACCTTGAATCAGCCCTAAGGTAAAAATCCCTAACCTGGCCAGGAATTGAACACAGGGTCTTTGGATGGGAGGCAACCTCACCAACCCTACAATATGAGGTCAGGCTTTGATAATTACACTTCGGAAAATTTAACATTTTTCCAGCAGAAAGATCTAAGATCATGTTTTACTTAGCTCCTCTGTTGGCCAAGGAACATTGTTTACAAAGTATAAAAATTATTAAAAGTAGTACAGTTTTCCTGTTCCTTGGCATATTTCTCTATACTGACCTGGAAAGTTGCTGCGTTCAATAATGAAGTCAGTCTGTTTTGTCAATGCTATCAATGAGGGAAAAAGATGAGATGAGGGTTGTTGCATATTGCATGAATGTCCACTGGTAACTAGTAATATGGTATTTCAAATTAATGGGTTGTCTCAAAAGTGTATTTGGTGGTAATGAAACACATTTTGTGTGTTCATAATAAATCACATTTTATTCACTGTAGTTGTCTCGAATATTTTCCATGACATAAAATCTTTTCTGGAAATACCAAAATTTTTATCTATGTAGAAGCAGGCAGGAGTGAAGTTAGCAAAGTCATCCTAGTGACTTTTTCTACTGATGAAATCATCGAAGGATTTTACATTCAAAGAATTCAACCTTCTGCAAATTTTTGTATGTCCCAGCAATATGAAAGGCCTTGCATAGTCTTAGTAGAATTAGTTCTATTCCTTTCAGTTGAATGTTTAAATGATATTCCTCCAACTAGTTCCAGTTCACACAATAATTAATTATCTATTTGTATGAAGAAGCTGGAAGTGTAGGATGCCATGTATTAACAAAATGTTGCCATTTGACAATGATGGTCTAGTTAGCCAAAAGTTCTCAGTAAATATTCTTACACTGTTTCTTGTTTCATCAACTGTCTTAGCAGGAAAAGTTTTCAAGTATTTCTTTCAATGTAAAATATTAATTTGTATTAGCTTCAAACTTAACAAATGTAGATCAATCAAAAAGTTAGTTGTGCTTATATTTAAGACACAGGGTATTGAGCTAGAAAGACATTTATTTTATTTAAAGGAAATTACACTGCTAAAAATATTTTTCTACATAATCAACACAAACATTTACCAGAGTGTAATGAGTTTTTACTTTGTTCGAAGAATTCCTGTCCAACTTTCATAAGGAACGTGTTTAATCATTTTGGAATTAACTCTCCAAGAGTGTAGAAATGTGTGTCATTTTAATATATTTATTCACCGCTAATTTTCTATTAAATGAACTATCCTCAGGATAATGCATTCCTGGAGACTTTGTTGATAATTGTTATGTCAATCATGTTTAAATATTGCGCGTTAATCACTGCACAGCAATTCTTCGGACCAGCCACAGTGCACGAATGTCTTGTTACCTTGATAAAGGAACACAACTGATCTCCATGTTAGTCTTTGTCTGCTAGTCTCAGCATGCAGCTGTGTCAACTGCAAAATGGAAATCTTATTTATCGTGATGCTAATACCTTGGCAGCTCCTAATACGGAGTATTAATGCTCAAGCAGGCTGAAAACCAGCCTAACAGTAGGCGGCATCAGCAAATTATTTTTATCTTGATTAGTTAACAATTATGATAACACCAATGTGATCTATATCTCGGATACACATATGTATTAAACAGAATGTAAGTAAGCTCACTGGAAAAGAAATTAGTCACCCCTGGAGAAATCATTACAAGCATCATTTAAAACCATGTAACTCCACCTCTGGACTTGATAATTGTCTAGATTTAGTTAGGAAGTGAGTCCACAGGGTTGTGCAGGTGCGTCGCATCCAGATTAAGTCACTCGCTGAGGATTTGATTGCGTAATTCCACCAAAATTGCGGGGATGCTGATGTCTGTGTTTTACTAGCCGTTCCAACATGTCCCACAGATTTTCAATGGGGGTTCAAGTCAGGTGACTTTGCAGGCCAGTCGAGATGGAATAGGTGGAGGAGTGTTCATAAAACCAGTCACATATGCATCCAGCCAAATGAACTTTGCTGTTATAATCTTGGAAAATCGGGGTATCAATAGCATGCTTACGCAGATGTTAACTGAAAGGCAACAATGGGATCATCCAGAATGTTTAAATAAACATGCTAGTTCATGTTAGTGGTCATCTCAGTGAGCGGGCTCAATCCACGATACGAAAAACACTCCCAAAATATCACAGATCTACCTCCGGCTTGAAAATGACCTTGCACATATCCAGGAATAAAGGCTTCATTTGGCCTTTGGTGCACTCGACGATGTGCGTCATTGGAATACCGGCAGAAACTTGATTTGTCAGACCACATTATGTTCCGCCAGACAGCTACTGTTCATGTTCGATGATTCTTAGCCCACTGAAGATGCGCAGCTTGATATGCCTGTGTGAGCAATGGCCTCTTGTGAGGTGCCCGACTCCAAATGTTCATTGTATGCAGTACCCATCATAATGTTCTCTCGCTAATATGTTGGGATGGACCTTCAATCACTGACTGCAGCATTTCCTGACAGATTTGGGAGCGATTTTGATTCACAAGCTGTGAAACGTGTCTCTGGTCCCTCTCAGTCAGAATTTTTTTTTACGACCACTATTCTGACGTGTTTCGTGGCCATGTGCAGTACACCACTGCTCATAGACACGTTCAACAGTTTGCTGCGAAACACCAACAAATCCAGGCAACTTCACATACCCATACCTGCCAACTTTACAAAACCAAAAATCAGGAGATGCGATTGGTCAAAACTGCTTACTCTACATGTCTTGCACAATACAGGAGTATTATGGTGTATATTATAACACGTATTGTCTCAAATCCTGACTGTTGCTATACGAGGCTAAAAATTAAACCTCTATTCCCTCATAGGAAGCATATGAATGAGATGATCGGTCTCGGGTAAGCCTTCTGAAAATAACATGAACTCATGCTCCACACGTGCGAATCAGTCATACACTTAGATGCCAGTTATTTTTATCAAGTAGCTAATAAACTAAAATTTGCCAGAATTGTCTCCTATCTAAACAAGTTGCTATCTTTGAAGTTCTGTCCCTAAATTACTGAAAAAGACTCAAAACCTAGCGACTAGTCTGATATGAACGAACACGAACATAGCATGCGAGAACGAGAGATTGACAATCGATATACACGTCACAATATACAGGTTTCAATAAACATTGCTCATTCGCGTGCATTTCTCATATTAATAAACGTCAATATTTCATTTGAAAGCGACCAATGAGCGAAGGACTTCCGGCCACTGGTGTACAAAGCTGAAGTGGCGGGATCTGAAAACAAATGTTTGAAGTTCACCAAAAAATAAGCTAAAATCGGGAGTCTCCCACCTAAATCGGGAAAGTTGGCAGGTATGCGCACCATATGGCCATGGGCACGACCAAACACGGTTACCTCTTCTTGCCACTCTGTCACATCCTTACACCTACCCATGTTGATGTGCATTGACTGCTTGAAACATCAATGTGTCACTGATCGCTTCTGCTTTACGTTCCCATAAAGGCAGTGCGCATGCAGCTGAGCACAGGACTCATTCACTGTGACATCTGTACAGGCTTAATGATCCATCGGTGCGTGTGCACTACAGTGACTAATTTTTTGTCCAATGAGCTTTCCTAAACTAATGTATGTAATAATCAACTGATTCTTTAAATTCATAGTGTCATGAAACATTTTGCAAAACTGTTACTGTTGAATTTACGTGTTGAAGAAAAATTTAATTATCATGGATCTCAATGGCATCCTTGACCTAATTTAAAGGAAGACATATTAAAAATTAGAAACTTCGTTATGTTCCATACTGAACTGGGATTATAGTAAATTGAAAATGTTAAGGATCCACCTTTTCAATACAATTTATTTATTTACTCGTGTCAGAAGCATACTTAATCATACAGTTAAAATAAAGTGATAATTAGGCTATTAAAAAAAAAACAAAAAAAAACAAACAAATAAAGGAAAATTGACCAAATTTACTATACATCTAGATGGTGTTTTCCCAAAACTGAGCCACACCTATGGCATTGTCATCAGCAAGCATTAAATCTTGCTCTGAGCATGAAAATGGGCAGAGAGGACATTTATACACGTGGTTCACTGTTTGTTCTTCACCACAGTCGCACTTGCTGTCCTCTGATGTGAAGCCCCATAATTTAAGTGAGGACTTAGCCCTGCCGACACCAGTTCTTAATCGGTTAAGGGACCTCCAAACACTCCAGTCTTCACTGTAGCCAGCCGGAAGATGTTCACGTGGCTCCATCCATTCTTGCTGCTTAGATTTCCACAAGGAAAGTCTTAGCTTATCTGGTGGTCCTTTCAAGGGCTTTGATGTCTGGAGGAAACTTTTCCTTGACTTCAGCCTAGATTGAGATTGATGGTGACCAAACAGCGGGTGAGCTTCAACGTTCTCAACCTTCAGTCGTTCTTGATCAGCAGCGATTTCTCGACGAATACTTGGAGGTGCAACGCCAGCAAGACAGTATAGCTTCTCAACAGGGGTAGGTTTCAGGCATCCTATGATTAATCTACAAGCTTCATTCAGGGCAGGGTCCACAGTCTTGGCGTGGGATGATCTATACCACACAGGGGATGCGTATTCTGCAGCAGAGTAACACAGAACCAATGCAGTGGTTCTAAGAACTTGTGCCTTTGCACCCCAGTTTGTACCTCTCAGCTTCCTCAGGATTTTGTTTCTGGCACTGACTTTGTGTTTGATGTTGGAACAGTGTTTTCAAAAAGGGAGAGAGCGGTCCAGCGTTACCCCTAGGTACTTTGGGGTGAAAGAATGTTCCAAAAGGGTTCCATTCCAGGAGACATGTAATTTCCTTGATGCCTCTCTGTTTTTGAGGTGGGCCGGGCTGAGTGGCTCAGACGGTTGAGGCGCTGGCCTTCTGACCCCAACTTGGCAGGTTCGATCCTGGCTCAATCAGGTGGTATTTGAAGGTGCTCGAATACGTCAGCCTCGTGTCAGTAGATTTACGGGCATGTAAAAGATCTCCTGCGGGACAAAATTCCGGCACCTCGGCGTCTCCGAAGACCGCAAAAGTAGTTAGTGGGACGTAAAGCAAATAACATTATTATTATTAGTTTTTGAGGTGGAAAGCACAAAGCATAGATTTTGATGGATTCGGCTTTAGGTGGTTAGCCTTGTAATATGTGCGTAATTCCTTCAGAGTGCCATCAAGAGTGAGTTCTACCTCTTCAAAAGTTGCACACTGGCAGGCTAGTGCAAGGTTGTCTGCATATATGAAACTTCTTGTTTTGTTAGGGAGTGGTTGGTCATTGGTATAAATATTAAATAGCAATGGAGCCAGTACGCTTCCTTGGGGCAATCCATTTTTCTCTGATCTCCATCTGCTTCTTTGTCCTTGAAAGTCAACAAAAAAACTGCAGTTCTACAAAGAGGTTGACATCAATCTGGTAAGTTTTGAATCTTTCGTGAGTGTAAAGATCTTCTGAAGCAGTATACGGTGGTTCACTGTATCATATGCAGCACTGAGGTCAATGAAAGCTACCCCTGTAATTTGTCGATTTTCAAAACCATCCTCAATGTACTGCGTGAGGTTGAGAACTTGTGCAACAGCATTCTTGCTGTTGTGGAATGAGGTTTTTGTTGATAGTCTGGATGAGTCTGTTGAGTACCATCCTTTCAAAAATCTTATATAGGTGGCACAGGAGAGATATTGGTCTGTAGTTCCTGGGGTCTCTGCTGTCCTTTCCAGGCTTTAGAACAGCAATTACACGTGCTTTGCTCCAAAATTCTGGAATCTTGGACATCTGTAGGCAGTTATTATACAACTGTAGCAACCATTCTTCCGTGTTTCTTCCAAAGTTCTTTATTTGCTCAACTCGCATATCATCCAAACCCGCAGCTTTACCTGATTTGCACTTGATTATTGCATTTTCCAGCTCAGTGAAACTGAAATGTTGCATGAGCTCAGATGTTATTTCATCCCTACCTGCAGGTACCTTCAACATAGCTCTCCGGGTTTTAGCTTCTTGTTTTATTTTGCCATTCATGAGAACTTGGTGGGCAATCTGACTGGCTGTAACAAAAGAAAGTGTGTTACGCTTTTCCTTGTGTATCAAGACTTAACTACTGGGTTACCTTCTCAGATTTTATAGAATGCATTTTAACTTGTTACAAATTAACATTTGCCATTGTAGGTGCTGTCAAGTGTTTTATAAGATACACCTTATGATCTATACGCCTCAAGCTGGACTATTTTCTTGTGTACCTAGACTTAACAACTGAGTTACCTTTTCAGATATATAGAATTTTACTTTATGGTTAGACTCTCATAATTTTAACTTGTTATAATTTAACATTTATCATTGTAGGTGCTGTCATGTGTTTTATATTTTAACTTGTTACAATTTAACATTTGTCATTGTAGGTGGCATATGTGTTTTATATTGTTTTTTGAATAGTTATGATTTGCTTAATTGATTCATTGGCTGATGATGACACGCAATAAGCGTCAAAACTAGTACCAATCTTGTATAAACATGTGATCTAATTCACATCACTAAACTGTCATTGTATTGAAAAGGTGGGTCCTTAACATTTTCAATTTACTGGAAGACATATTGGCAATAAATACCTTTCCTGTTCCAACTATGCAGGAAGTGAGTTAATCCAATGTGCATTCAAAACATCACGTCATATGAATTTTTAATTGATGTTCTAAGAATGAATTAACTTTTCCAGATCAGCATATGTTCGAAGGAAATTATTTGAAAATGAATATCCACAGCCTGTTTCCAGTCATTCGACCGGGTCAGGAATGGAATGAATGAGCGGCGAGGATAGGAATCGTGCCAGCTGCTGAAGTCTGCCACACTCCTCTGGGGCAATGATTAATGACTGACACATGAAATTAAATTATATTGGAGAGTATTGCTGGAGTGAACGATGACGGGGAAATCCAGAGTACCTGGAGAAAAACATGTCCTACCTCCGCTTTGTCCAACACTAATCTCGCATGGAGTGACAGGCTTGCCTGTCTTACTCATCAAGATGTAGTTCCTGATCATTTGGTTGTGATGTTGCTTGCCTTGTAGCGGAGATTACATTCGCAGGATTATGCATGAATAATCTTTTGTTTATTTTCCCTGTTTTTGTTGCTGGTCGAATCGCTTTCATTTCTGGTAGACTTGGTTAGTACTCTTGTTCCTATGTAAAATTTCTGGTAACTATTTTCTCCTGTACTCATTTTATTTTTATTTTGGTTCACCTTTATTTTCTTTACCAAGTGGAATTTTCATGTTTGAGAAGCACATTTTAACAGTCAATTTTATACATGTAATTTTGAACTAAGTTATAATGATTAATTTTTAGCCTAACCAAGGTGGAATTCCCATTTGTAAATTAATTGAGATGCCTGTGGAAATGGAAAACTTATTCTTTAATTTTTTTTAGTGATTCTTTGGTCTTGTAGATGGGATAAGTTACCTTGTTCATTGATGGGGGCAGGGGGGGGGGGGGGAGTGTTGGAAACTAATTTATCTCTTGAATGGCTGCCGTAAAATGGGGTGAATCAGATCAAAAATTGGGAATTAAAAAATTCAATTTAGTGAAGTTAGATCACAATGTAAATTTGAATTTTTTACTATTCAACTTTGATGATGTTAGATCCACAAATTATTTCATATTTTCACCTATAAGTTACATTTAATTGTTGACTGGGTTCACCTCACAAGGTGGGGTAAATCCGATTACTATTCTGAATTTTTTTAAATATGTTAAGTATTTATAACAATTTATACAATTTTATTACAGTATTAGTTTGTAAAGATACACTTAACTCTAACAGTAGTGCCATACAAAACATTTGAATTACGAATGATTTCCAAACATATAAAATGCATGATTTCCAAGTGGTAAAATGATACACTGTGAACATAGAGGAATATGTACTCATTATCATAATCATTTATAGCATTAAACAGACTGAGCTCCACAAAAGACCAGATCAGCAAGTTCATCAATAGTACGCCTTTTATCCTCGTATCCAAGCATGCAAATATTTCCCATGTTTTCATCAGTTCTGGATGTGGAAGGCTGGCCCAGGTGTTGAATGTCTTTGATCGATATGTTGCTGTGTTTGAATTCCAAATACCACTCAAACACTTGAGTTCTTTTCAAGATGTGTTCTTTATAATCTGTAAAGAACATAACAACCGCGTCCGATGTACTTTTTTTTTCTCGCTAATGGCTTTACGTCGCACCGACACACGGCGACGATGGGATAGGAAAGGCCTACGAGTTGGAAGGAAGCGACCGTGGCCTTAATTAAGGTACAGCCCCAGCATTTGCCTGGTGTGAAAATGGGAAACTATGGAAAACCATCTTCAGGGGTGCCGACAGTGGGATTCAAACTCACTATCTCCCAGATGCAAGGATGCACTTTTACCGAGCAGAAAACAAAATTTCAATGCCGCACGCTGTTTTCAAATATCAACCATTTGCAATTGATGAATATTGCTTTGTTCCATATTGACTTTAATTAATAAAATGATTCCCGTAAATGGAATGTTTTATATTTTCACCATTCCATAATTACAGGAATCTCGATGTAAATGTCCATGCTAACCTTGTGAGAGAACATACCCCACGTTACAATTGCCTAAGAAAAGCCACACAGCTAGTGACTGCAAATCAGGGAACTGCAGAAAATGTAACAGAGGCCACCACACAATGTCACACTTCAAACACAGACTGCAGTAGTGATGCCTCCTCAAATAGTACCTCTCACCATCAGTCATACTCTTTAGTTAGGGGTGCTTACCTTCTCAAAGATGTTTTACTGTCTCCTGCTGTAGTTAATATTTTAAGGGTAGTGATGGCCGAATTCACCAATGTTAGCTCCTCCCAAATGAATTTTGTGTTGCAAGATTTGGCTGACCGTTTGTATATCAAATTTAGCTGCCATACCATGCCTACTAATTGCATTAGCAACAAACAGGCTACAGAATCCTCTCACCTTTCATCATCATCATCACCATCATTTCCCTTTATCCAGCTGTAGCCGGGTAGGGGCAAATATGGTTCCTCTCCACTTTCTTCGATCTTTCCACCACTCCTCCTCCAACACTGTGTCCCAGTCCAGGTTTCTTTCTATAATGCTGCGTTGGATGGTATCCTTCCATCTCAATCGTGGTCGTCCACGGCCTCTCCTTCCTTGGATTTGCATTTCCATCACCTTTTTTGGCATTCTTTCGTCGCTCATTCGCTTTATGTGCCCAAACCATCTTAGTCGGCTCTTCTCTATTCTATCATTCATTTTTTCCACTCCAATTTCTTCCCGGATTTTCTCATTCCTTATTTTGTCTCGTCTACTCTTCTGTATCATACTCCTCAAGAATTTCATTTCGGCTGCCTGTATTCGACTCTCATCCTTCTTTGTCATTGTCCAAATTTCTGCTCCGTAAGTTGTTATGGGTACGTAATACATCTTGTACATAGTATCCTTTGCTTCCATTGGCACATCTTTGTCCCCCCTCTCACCTTTATCACATTCAAACTGCATCCAGAGTTGGAGTTGGAACTTACAATCGAGACACTGTAAGTTCTGTGTTCCATTGTAATAATAGTCCACTGCCTTCATCAAGAATACATCATGAAGACTGGCAACTACCCACTGACATTCATCTTGCTGATTCAAGTTTCCACTAACCTAGTGCGATAGACCTGTTGTTGGGTGCTACAGTATTTTTTGAAATTCTGATGCCTGAACAATGATCTAAGGAAGGCTATCCAATACTGCAAGAGAGACAACTAAGCTGGGTACTGTCAGTATGTATCCCTGCTCATTCCATTTATCAATGAAAGAAGGCAGAAACCTCCCTCTCGTCAACAATTGAATGCATGCACGTTTAGGCACAACACTTTTGGTCACAAGAGAAGCTAATGACACATCACATTCCAAGCTTGTGCAAAGAACACTTCTTAAAAACCTTCACCCGTGACAAGAGAGTAAAGACAGACTCTACACAAGGAAGTTGGAGAACACTAAGATTCCTTCACCAATGAATGCTAAGGAGTATTTTTGTTTTATGTAAAGAAGATTGTAGTGACAACCCGATCTTAATAATGAGTACGCCACATTCATGAATGAATATCTGCAGCTAGGACACATGGAACTCATCGATCCTATCAACCAGTCACAATCATGGTGCTAAATGCCTCACCACGCAGTAGTGAAGGACATGAGGAGCACTACCAAGGTAAGTGGTCTACAATGCTTCTGTTAAAAGCCACTTCCTCATTCCGCTGCATGATTTAATAATGATTGGGCCAACAATTCAGCAGAATTTGTTTCAGATAACGAATCTGACAGAGATCTCCAAAGAATACTGTGACAGAGTTGTCCTAATCGACAATTAAAAATTTATTGCTTGACCGCTATAACCTTTGGCACTCATGCTTATTTCAGGTGCACCTGACAACCAAAACAAATATCCTTCAGCATCTGAAGTTGTCAAACAAGACTTCTACATGGATGACCTACTGACAGGTACAGATAGTACTGACAAGACCATCCATCTCTAAGAAGATATCACCTTTACTGCTAGAGATTGAAGGGCTTTCTATGGCCGGGCTGAGTGGCTCAGACGGTCGAGGCACTGGCCTTCTGACCCTAACTTGACAGGTTTGATTCTGGCTCAGTCCGGTGGTATTTGAAGGTGCTCAAATGTGTCAGCCTCGTGTCGGTAGATTTACTGGCACGTAAAAAAAAAAACTCCTGTAGGACAATTCTGGCACCTTGGTGTCTCTGAAAACTGCAAAAGTGGGATATAAAGCCAATAACATTAGTATTATTTTCTATGTGGAAATGGTGCTCCAACAACCCCGATTTTAACAGCTATTCCGTCAACACAGACTATGGCAACTCCTAAAGAAATACCTGAGCAACAAGGAAAGAAAATGTGTTTAGTTGGTATATATGTGGAGACTGAGACCATCTTCAGCAAGTTTCCGCTTGGTCAAGACTGCATCAAGTCAGTGATTTTCTCAGATTTCACCACAATGTGAGGCAGGCAGCAAATCAAGGCGGTATGGACCACTGACTACTGTCGAACTGCAAGTCTCTGATGATCATCATGTGCATTATACAGCATTGATCTCATGCTGAGGAGGTACAAGCATTGCAGCATAAGAACGCAATATCCCCTCAAAACAAGCTCCTCGCATTAAATCCATTCCTAAATGGGGAACATCTACTGAGGGTGGGCAGTTGGTTGGAGAACACTGAAGCACCCTCTGAAAATGCCAGTTAAGCATCACATAAACCAATTACACATTTGGAATGAACATGTACAGTTGTTACATGTTGGGAGCCGAGTTCTCTTAGCTTCACTGCGACAACTATTTTGGATTTCCAATGCCGGCCAGTTATTAGGCAGGCGACACACAAAATGCATCACATGCTTTAAGACAAGAGCCAAGGCTACTATTCAACTCATGGGACAGTTGCCTGAACCTGGCATAACACCTAGCAAACCATTCTCTCACAGTGGTGTGGCCTTTGCAAATGAAATATGGTAACCCTCACAGCAAAACACATAAAAGGTGTTTTAATTTTATGTACGTTGTCCAAGGCAGTGCACATTGAGCTTGTGAGTGAGCTAACAACCAAGGCCTTCACTGCTACCCTAAGGAGATTCATCTTGAGACGTAGTCGGTGCAGCAACATCTACAGCGACAATTGGACATAATTCACTGGGGCAAAGAAGAAACTGAGTGAAATGTCATGGTATCACTCCTCCAAGGATCACATATTTGCTCTATCAAAGTTCACTGCACAGGAAGGAATCGAGTAGCACCTCATTCCTCCTCACTTCCTTCATTTCGGCAGGCTATGGGAAAGCCGGCGTCAAGTCCAGGAAGATAGCTTCATCAAGAAGAAAAGTCCTCTTGCTATACAGTAATCACTGTGTTGATAGAGTGGAAGTACGCCATGGGGATCACTGTAGGTACCACGGAGAGATCTTCATTGGGATAATCACATTAACAGAATTTTAAATAAAGGTTACAGATCGCTTTATATATGGGAGTACAGTATTTAGCAGTTGTAGAAAGGATGTGAAAGAGAGGGTCTTTAACTCACTGGTGTTAGCACTGTACAACATTCTCTCCAGAAATTATGGAACACAAGTTGCATACAAACATGAATTAATTTATTATATACAAGTGAAACAAAAATACATTTATCCACCACATTCACTACACATCTACCACATGTTACATTGTTCTTGAGTTCTTCAAGCCGATATGGTGCAGTGTCATACTACCTCTCGCAATGAGGTACATGCTTGGTGACTGCTGTAGTCTGGCGTTAAAACTGTGAAACACAGCTCATGCAAGTGGGGCTGCAAACCATGGGCTGAGATGTGAGAGGAACTGAACATGCCGTCCACCTAATCTTTATTCATGCTGGATGAAATGGCAGTTTAGGGGAAGGCACCTGAAATTTAATTTTTGATGATGATGCTTGTTTAAAGAGGCCTAACATCCAAGGTCATCGGCCCAATTTAATTTTTATATGCCTATGTTATTTATCCTATCAAAAAATACTACATAAGAAAAGTTATAGAGAATACAATTTCCAATCATTTATGTCTTATTCAGTTTTACAGTACCAACAATGATAAGAGTGGTAGTGGTGTTGATTGTTATTATAAGAGGAAGTACAACTAGCAACCATCCTCTATATAATACTAATCAGGGAGAAAAAATGGAAGGGGTTCAACACTTCAAAAAATGAGTGTATCGGCCTAAGAAAGATAAGGGCCACAAATGGTGTGAAAATGAAAGACTTCCCAGGCTTCCATATGTAACACTGTCAGGGTCAGAAAAGAACAAGAATTGACTTAGGGAGATCGTAAAGGAACAATCGCTTGAAGAATAAGACAAGAGGGAGTCGTATGGTGGACTCCCTTTACATTAGATGCCCTAATATCACTGAGTCGGAAGAAAACTAAATGTGGTCTACAATGTTAAAAGCTCATAAAACTGACCAACAATAACATTACACTGACCATTGCTTTCTGTGATATGCTTTGTCCCTTCTGTTGCCACTCATCTCCGATAGAAGGAATGGAATTACTGCTGTGTACGGAATACAACAGCCTGCCTGAATATTGGCAGAAAGTAACTGGGGAGTTAGATAACTTTCTTCTTTAGCATGCCATTCCTCTGGTTCATACATTTTTCTGATACTACTTGTACGTATTCCAGCTATTGGATCCCTACTCTGAGCCTTTAAGGTGTAAAACTATTTTTTCAACTTTTTGTTTCTTTTTTAACTTTATAGCTTTCACAATAACGATACCAAGTGTCAGTACCAATTACATGTGGTTACTTAAGTGACCACTACCCGTTTAAGCACCCAGCCGGTACACAAGGGGATACTGGTTACATAAGTAACCAGTTACTGTTTCTAGGGTAATTAGATACTAAGTGATTATAAAAATGTTATTATGTATAAAAGAATGCATTATTTATAAATGACAACATTTATACTGAATAACTCTGTATAAACTAAATAGTAAATTAGCAAGCCCATTACAAGTTACAAGTACACCTTTATTTCTTCTACAGCTCTACAGATTTCTCCTTCTAGATGTAACAGAAGAAATATACTGTATTTACGCGAATAATCCCAACATATTTTTGAAAAAAATTTGAGGCACAAAATTGGCGTGTGAGTTTTATTTGCGTCAAGGTTGCCAACACGATCCTGGCTCACCTAGTTTTCGATGCTGAGTGTACAGTTATGCTGTACGCAACTGTAGATGGAAGAAAACTGTTCCCATATGTCATGTTTAAATGGAAAACAATTCAGATTTTAATTCTAAACTGACTTTACATTTTTTAAAATAGTACCTACCGTATTTTACAGAGTAATTCAAATTAAAAATTTCTCCCTGTCACGATAGAACGCGTCTTCCAGAACGTCCAGGGGTAGCTTTTCGCACTTTCACTCACTTCGGTGTGTCTATAGTGTGTTTCATAGTTGAAAATAGAGTGAAATTGTAATTCTTTTGTATTCAGAGTTTTAAGGAACGCCACAATATCATGTAGCAGGCAGTATGCGGAAAAGCAGAAACCGCGAAAAATGGCAAGAGTTGGCATTTCTGAATTACAAGATGGCTGTTAATTCAAAAATCACGTAATTGGAAGTCCAATTTCTGTATTACAAAGACTTTGAATTAACGAGGTTTTACTGTATCAGAAAACTAACATCAGATTTCGCCGGTGTGTCTATTTCAAGTGTTTACAATGCACTAAAAGAATTATCCACCACCGGTCGTGTTACTGTCCAGTAAAAGGAGACCACGTGTGAGAAGTGTTTTAGACGTGGAGTGTGACGAACTTGTAAGTAATTTAGGAGAGGATTCTAGTGATGCAAGAGACAACTAATCTTCCCATCTACAGGGAATTGAGCCTATTGCAAGTTCAGATTAATGAAATACCTGTCACGTAAGTAGGCCTACTTCCTCATTTTCATGGAAAATATATTTCATAGCAGTGATAATGTATTTTTATCATCTCAGGCAAAGCAGCTATATCCGTAAATTGACATGTTCATATTTGCGTAAAGACCACGTGGACCTCGCGGAATGATACGTGTAATATGTGGTGAGATGCTCGAATATTTTTGAAATTGTAATAATTTTTTTTTATGGAACTGTAAATGAACATTGCAAGATATGAGAATTGTTGTGAAGTGTTTTTTTTGGTATGTAAATTTTCTGTAATTGGTAATTTAATTAAT
Source organism: Anabrus simplex (assembly GCF_040414725.1). Lineage (NCBI taxonomy): Eukaryota > Metazoa > Arthropoda > Insecta > Orthoptera > Tettigoniidae > Anabrus > Anabrus simplex. The sequence continues at coordinate 241,279,195 of NC_090269.1, forward strand.
GTCAGCAAACATGTAAAAAGACACTTGGGACGTTTTAACTTGAAGTGGAAATGTAAAGGTGCTTTAATTCGAAACAGCCTATACCACACGCGCGGTTATTTGCTGTTGAAATAGGTGTCGCAATAGGAAATCTTGAGAAGTTGCTAACTATCTTAATATGACCATATACGGTCATGCAATTTCATTCGCTAGAATAACGAATTTCCTACTGGTGAAAATATAGGGAATCTAGTGGAAATTGTTTCCCATTGGTCGGTTGTGATCGGGCCATTTCCGGACTTTCGGCCGGCTTCGGAAAAATCATGCATGAGCTCGGCGTCATTTACATCCGACTGCCCTAGCAAGCGCAAGCTCGAGGGCTTCCCTCGGGAACTCCTGCCTTTCCGCGGTAAGTGTTATTTCAATGTTATTCTCAATGTTTTCTGGTTTCGTTTAATTTAATTTAATTAATTTGGTTTTTCGGTATATCCTTGCTTAATGTCATTTTTAAAGTTTTAAATTTAACGTGTCCGAGATTGCCCTAGATTCTCGCTGTTTATAATTTCAAGTCTTCACCTTTTTTTTTTTTTAATTCAACAATCCATTCATTTGTGTTTTTGGATTCGTAATTGTATCAGTTTGTCAAAAGCGTTAAGTGTCACCTGCTTTGTGATTTAACTTTGTTTTGATAATTTTTCAATTGTTATTTTTAATATAGTTGAGCTAGAGGGTGTTTCTTGTAAGTCTTTTCTCCCCATAATGCCATACATTCCCACAGACCTCATAGGGCTTCCAGCACCTTCCACTCTCCTCTCTTAGTTGTCATTTTCAGGCCTGTGTAAGTGTTCCCTGTATTTGATTTAATATTGCGTATCGATGGATATTCGTACGTTTCCACATTTTGATGTAAATTCACCGCCACTGCGTCATTTTCTATTTCCTTAGTCATATTATTAAGTGTTTATATTATTTACTATTTCCTCATTCACATTTTATTAACATTTATTTTTATTATATTTATTATTATTATTAATTTGTTATTGTGTACGCGTAGTCTCGAATTACCGTCACATTGGTAGCAAGACCGTAGGTTATGGAAAGATAAAAGGCTTACAATGATCATTCTCGGCAACTTTTCTAAAATTAATTTTAAATCTTAAGTTTGAATATAGGTTATAAGTGTTACGTGTGTATTCTTAATTCCTGGTTCTTGTTTTCCATGATTCTTGCGCGAGTTTTACACACCCCGTGTTTTTTGTTCCGCGATGTGCAGTCTTGTGTTGCTGTGTTTCACTTGTAATTAATGGTTGGAGGAAATGGCCTGATCACAACCGACCAATGGGAAACAATTTCCACTAGATTCCCTATATTTTCACCAATAGGAAATTCGTTATTCTAGCGAATGAAGTTGCATGACCGTATATGGTCATATTAAGATAGTTAGCAACTTCTCAAGATTTCCTATTGCGACACCTATTTCAACAGCAATAACCGCGTGTGCGGTATAGGCTGTTTCGAATTAAAGCACCTTTACATTTCCACTTCAAGTTAAAACGTCCCAAGTGTCTTTTTACATGTTTGCTGACATTAATTAAATTACCAATTACAGAAAATTTATATTAAAAAAAAAACACACACACTTCTTCACAACAATTCTCATATCTTGCAATGTCCATTTACAGTTCCATATTATCTTGATGTTTCCCTAAAAAAATTATTACAATTTCAAAAATATTCCAGAATCTCACCACATATTACAATACGAAATGTTTGTTTATGCCTATGTTACTCTTTTGATGGAAGGAATTTTAGTTCCTTTTTTTTTTTTCAAAATGAGGCTTCCTAAAATGAGGATGCGGGCATTATTTGATGGCGGGGATTATTCGGATAAATACGGTATAACAAAAAAAAAAACATAAAAGTATACAAGCGTCAAGCCTGGGTTGAATCAGCGTTTCAGATCATCCAACTCTAATCTCATACCTGCCAACTTTAGAAACGGGTTGTCACTAAAACTCACGCGCAATGAAAAATCAAAGGATTTTCGACATACCCCGGCTTGATGAAAATATTAATACTTCTGGTCTACAAAATGCAATAATTCATGCTTTAAACAGAATATTTCAATGACATCTAATCTATTTAAATCATAGGCCAATGATTTGTAGATGAAAATAACAATCAAGAAGAAATCCATGTTAAACAGCAGCAGGTGTGGTGAATATTATTTTGGAGCATACATAACAGGACATCCTTGATAAATTAAGCAGATACGTGATAGTCGAAAAAGGCTTTACACAATAAAACTTGTTTAACGTAACACAGGCAAGAAAAAATATAATACACACTGCAAATCACATCTACTTACACCATAGGCCAATGATTTGTAGATGAAAATAACAATCAAGAAGATTAATCAGGTGGCAAATGCAACCTATGACGGCAATACCTGGTTGAACTTACTTCAGAACTGCTGAAACCCCATTTTTGTGTCCTATCACAACAGGAGCATTGTCGGAGCAGAAAGCCACATAGTTTTCAATTGGTATGTTATGAGAATTCAGCTGTGATATGAGGTTACCTATGTTTCGCCCTGTTGAGTCCCTCTCCAATGCTGGTATGGATAGCACAGTGCTCACTACTTTTTCCCGCGGAATATCGTAGAATGCAACAACAATAGGATACAACTTGGCATTCGTATCATTGCTTCCATCTGTTGCCAAAGAAAATGGTCCATTCTGAAGGCACTTAACAACTTCAGATGATGCATTTTTTGTCATTTTATTTACAATGTATGCCGTTTTTGTGCGACCACAACTGTATTTCTTTGCAACTTCTGATATGGGAAACATGTTCTTAAATAAAGCACCAGCATGATCAGACGCATTTAAAGGCACATTGTGTTCCAACAAAAAGGAAGTAAACAGACACTCAGCCCTAATTACGTCACTGTCAACGTTTCCAGACTAAAAAAGGTGTTGATTTTTTGTTGTCTTTCTTCGATTTAACGTAACTTATGTGTTTACCGCACTTCACATGATTACTCAAATAATTTCTTCCACCATGTGCAATATTAATATCACACCCACAAACAGTACAAAAGGCAATTTTTTCTCCTTCTTGATTTTAGTATGCACAGAAAATCAACATAATATGATTCTTTAAATGTCTGGAAGTACTGTTTCTTGTTGGATTTATTCATGATAACCTATAATAGGAATATAGCGTATGAAAATGTCCGAGAAGAAAATGTCTCTATATCCATTCAAACATCGAAAGGAACCTGGATCACTGAACGTCACATAAAATTATAACAAACACTCAAGGCAGTCAAACACTTCCTTAAAACATAGCAAAGCACACAAAGCCTTAAAAAATTAAATGAACACAACGCCAACCTCATGAATGAAGAATGTGAACATGGTAAAAAAACACACACACGTGGAACGAATGTAATTATTCTTCTTCTTTGTAATTTAAGGGGTTTCGCTAATAGCGGTATACCCAGTCATTGGAACGAGTGTAATTAGTCCAAGGAATACAGGAAACTGCGAAGCACGAAGTTATAACACAAAACCTGGAACCCCTTATTAAAATATGTCATAACCTCAAAAGGCCATCAAAGAACAACAATCACGTGGTCAAAGAATATAGGTAAAATCACAAGCGAACGGAGCATCATAATAGTTTGTATAAAAAATTATTAAGAAAAGGGAAAGAGCAACCTATAACTCTCAGACATTTCACTACACAATCCAACGAATGGAGCGCAACAAAGAATTTGCAGAGCAGAGCCTGTCGACACCTAAGATTCACACGGAAGTACTGTTATCCCGGCTTTAAATTCAATTCCAACAATGACACAAACTACACAGTATTAAAAACACCAATCATATCAAAGAATGAGTTATCGACTATCGTGGACTTGCCTTCGTCCAAGACAGACTACGATATACTGTAGTCGGTCTTGCCAAGACCGAGCGTGCTTCGACCCACACAAACAATCGATTGTACGGAAGTGGAGCGATTATCAAATGTTAACGTTTCAAATTTCTGTCCGTGAAGTCGTAAAATGACACCGTCCATCCGTAAAACCGTAAAAGTTGGCAGGTATGTAATCTCATAAGCCACGACCTAGAACAATGCACATATCACCCCATCCTTGAATCATATTTCACTCATTCTCGACAAGGTTGAATGCTCCTTAGCAAGCCCATTACTTCCCAGAAAGCTACAACTCTTGATCAGTCATCCCAGATCCCTTGATCGTTCATAACTGCATTTGTAAATGCCAGTAATAGTAAGAATCGAACTCAGGGCATCTATAAAAAGAAAGAAACTGCTCCTCCAAGAAAGCATGGTGGTTGTAAAAATTACTATATTATTCTAATTACCAAAATATCAAGAAATCCAAGATTTAGAAATGCTTTTATTTCCACATTCCATCATTCCGCTCTTTCGCATTTAACACGTGGTAACGTCTTTGCACCAAATGAAAATGATCATTCATGATTAGAAAAGAAATCAGTAAAGATAACAGAACTATGATATCAACATTAGAAATACTACAGGAAGAAACAGACAAGTATATAAAAGTGTTTACAAAGGGGCAATAGTGTATGTAAATACACTTATTTTGCATTGATTGCGATCTGAAGTCGTCCGAAACAATACCTGGCCACTGTATTACACAGAAACAAATCTTCTGACAACCTATTAACGATCTATTGTTGATCAAAGCAGCTAAGAATGCATAATAGCACTTCTCCAACAATAAAATAAGGACAAACTATATAGCTGTCCAGAAGGCCAGGTCTCAGAGTGATACCGCTTATCTAATTAACCACTTTGAACAAAACACATCAAATTCATGAAAGATGAAATACCTCTTAAAATCATCTCTATGCTCCTCATGAGCATCAATAAATGCAAGAGGGTAGATTTCAACAAAAAGTAAGTGAGGGAAGTGTAATAATAGCTGGTGGTTTGTTAAATAACCAATAAGCCTTAAAGGGTTAAAGGAATAATGGCAGAGGAGTGTCCACAACTATCTGCGGCCTGGTCATTCCAGTTCGGGAATTCTGGACTGTTAGGTCGGCAGCGTAGTACTGTTCGTTAAAAGTTAAAAAATGTGCGGTTTTTCATTTGATTCAGTATTTCATAAAGACACAGGAAGCACCAGCTCTCATGAAGACGACTATCACACAACTGCTGACAATGTGCAGGTCCGGACTAGAGGCTCCCATTTTACCCTAAACCTGCCTCCACCATCCTTGATCGAAGTGAAGAAAGTCGCAGGAAAAGTGCCACTGGCGTGGATTTGTTTAAGGAGGATCCCAACTTGCCAGGAAGTGACCCTCACACTATGGTCTCGAAGCCATATCCTGCAGCACATGAGATGAGACGTGCAGGGTTAGGCACCGAGATTGCAATGGGTACTGCTGCAGATTCCAATTATGAGTGAGTAGCGCCTTCACAGCCAGTCCATCTAGCATGACCTCATCCGCCTCCACAACAGTTGGGAACCAAAGTGAGAGGTTCCTCCTCCGCTTGTTTTCCGTTGGGTCTTCAAGTGATGGATTTCAGTGTCATTTCTTCCACTGAGGGGACCATCACCCCTAAGGGAGCTCATCCGCCCGAAGCCGTTGGTCCCTTTAGGGAGTCAGGTTACTTACCGCTGCCTAACACTCAGCGTTAGCAGTTTTACAGCTGGGTGCCAGACCAGCCAACCCTCCTCCTTTCTCATTCCAGACTTGGGACTGAACAATGTCAAAGAGCTGTACTTCAGAACAGGAAGTGGAAAACAGGCTTTGTGCTGCCCATGTGGCCTTTGGCCGTCTATCACACAGAGTCTTCAGGAATAAAAACCTAACAATTCACACAAAGCTAATGGTGTACCAAGTTGTAGTCATCTCTACACTTCTCTATGGCTGCAAAATGTGGACATTATACTGCTATGACATCAAAAAGCTGGAGCGCTTTCACCAGCAAAAGCTACGCTCCATCATGAAAACTAAGTGGGAAAACCACGTCTCTAATGTTGAAGTTCTCGAGAAAGCATGTGGTAAGAGTGTAGAAGCACTGATTGAAGTCTTTCTGCAGTCACAATCCTCTTATTTATTACTCTATACAGTAGAACACCATTCACAAAAGTCCATATCCGTGATTCCAGTTCTTTTGTCAGAACATCTATCTATCTATCTATCTATCTATCTATCTATCTATCTATCTATCTATCTATCTGTCTATCACATATATATAAACACAGCCTGACAAAAAATTGAAGCACCCAGAAGAAATGGTCGGATGCCAATGTAACTTCGTACAAGTACATATCGGTGGATATGTAAACGATTAGAGTTGCAATTCTCTGACAGGTAGAACGGCCACTGGAGTGCATTGATGTTGTTTGTGTTTAGTGTTGGTACCAGGTATGGTAGGGTATATAAGGGGTGTGAACATCGTCAGCTGTTGAGTGATCACTGTGAAGGACACAGAGATGCCACTTACTCATGTGAGACAGCATTATCAGTACCTAACAGAGATTGAAAGGGGCCTCATTGTGAGTCTCCATTCAGTCGGCTGGTCGAATTGTGAACTATCCAGATTTGTGCGGCATTCGGAAGTGATGGTGGCCCAATCTTGGACTGCATGGGAACGCGAGGGCAAGCATACTCATCGTCAAGGTTCCGGTCGAACATGTCTGACCATCACAGGGGAGGATTGCCATATTATGCATCAAGCATATCTTAACTCCTTCATATGTACGCCTGCCATCCGAGAACAAATAATGGACTCCCTGAAATATTCTGCGTCATCCCGCACCACTGCTCGGAGACTAGCAGCAGTCAGACTAGGGAATTACAGTTCCATGCGTAGGCTGCTGTTAACACTACAACACAAACGGTTTGGAGTGGTGCCGTCACCGGGAAGCATGGACTGCTGATAAATAGCGTTACATTGCATTCAGTGATGAATCCCAGTCTTGAACTACTCCAGATGACCATCATCTGTGAGTATAGTGATGACCTGGGGACAGGTCCCATTCTTCCAGTCTTTTGGAGAGGCACAGCGATGTTACTCCTGGCGTCATAGTGTGGGGAGCCAACGGATATGACTTCAGCTCATGGTTGGTAGTGAATGAGGGAACTCTGATGGCACAACGGTATGTCACATACATTCTGCTTCCTCATGTGTTAACTCTCATGCGACAGAACCATGGTGCCATTTTTCAACAGGACAATGCTCGTTCACACACGGCACATATCTGTGAAAACTGTCTGCATGATGCTGAGGTACTCCCATGGCCAGCAAGATCCCTAGATCTGTCCCCAATAGAACATGTCTGGGACCAGCTCGGACGTTATCTCCATACCAGTACCATTATTCATGATATCAAGGACTAGTCACAATAATTGTTGCCAAACTTACCTCAGGAGAGGATACAACAGCTGAATGACACCCTTCCCAACTGAATCGGTGCATGCATCCAGGCCAGAGGGGGTGCAACGTTATACTGATAAGTGGGCTCGTACTACGAAGTTCTTTGTAAGTTTAACTCAATTTTGTAATCACTGAAATAACATCACATACCCTCTCAACATGTGAAGTTTCATTTCGTTTCCTCCTCCCTTCTGAGTGCTTCAATTTTTTTTGAATCGTGCAGTCGAGTAAGGAACTAAGTCAGATTTTGCTACTTTTCAGGAGAGCAAAAAAACTGATTTTCTTCGACACGCTTCAATGAATAGTTCCCATTATTTTATATAATATTAAGATCAGTGATAGATATGTAACGGAGGTAACAGGAAAATGTTCAAGAAAAATTTATAAATTTTATGACCGTTTGAACTTTTTTGACTTAGTTCCTTTCTCCAATAATACTGAAAAAAAAAATTGAGTTTGGGAATAAATCTCTCATACAAACTACACCAACATTTGTTATATATTAAACATAGCATAATGCAATACATAGGCACTGTTTACAGTTTATCCAACAGAAAAAAACAGGGAAAACAAATACAAATGACCTTGAAGCGCCAAATAACTACAGTATTACAACCGAGACTACTAACCTAAGGGGAATTCATTGGCTGCGAAATAATGTCCAAATAAAATGCCAAAGCATCCTCATTCGCAACATATTTCAACAGTTTACGCAAGTCCTTTATTTTCTCAGCTTTTATTGGAACCCCACCCTCTGGATATGCTGCCATTGGCTGCAAGGAAAATGTGCAAAAGTTACCTTTCCCAAGATGAAACGTATGTTTCACAATGCTGTTTATGAAGGGAAGTGCTACAAGAACTCCTGGTTTCTCTGCCCTATATCTGTATTCTTTAAACGAAGAAGGAGAAAATGCAATCTTTCCAGCACGAGGAGTATTCTTTGTCGATGTTTCAGCTGATACAGTCCCTTTTTTTAAAAACTCAGGCCACCACTTGTCAAAATTAAATACTGCACTTGAGTCTACTAACTTAACTGTAACATTTGCTTTGCTGTTTACAATAATTGCCATATACTCTTCGATAGTATAAACTCTGTCTACTTTAAAAATGTTTTTCTTAAATACCCCAAAGTCCCTGTCGCATGGTAGGAATGAATGACCCCTCTCGGGAAAGTACTGTCTAATCTCCTTAAATCGATATGAAGCTGCCAGGCCTAGCATTAGTCCTATGACCGTATGGTTCTTATTTTGGCCTGGAGAACCATCAGAGAAAACGTGTAACTGGTCAACATTTTCTGACACAAATTCGTCTATATAATCTTTCAGGAAAGAAGCAACTTCATTCGCACACTTCTTTCCTTGGCCTTCATGATACATATACACAATACACTTGTCCGTTGCAAGATCATGAATACAAAACACATTCACCCACAACTGTCTCATGTAAAACACTTCTTGCACCGGTATGTGTGGCAGGGGCAGATTTTGCATAAAGTCAAAGGCAAGGCCTGTCACTTTGTCATTTGTTCCACATAGTGTTGCAACTTCTTTCAAAGACCTGTAGAATTTCCTGCTTCTTCTTTTATGAACATCATATTCAGCCTGAGCTGCACGCTTTGCTGATTCACAAATATGTGGGAACTCCTCACATTTGCTGCAGACATCGAACTGTGGTCGTCCGAATCGGTAGTTATAATTCTCAACAAAATAAGTCCTGTAGAAGCTGTACTTGACTCCACACTCTGGGTATTTTGTGACAAATATGTTGTGCATTTCTTTAATAGTTAAGCGGGCATCTAAGTAATGCACTTCTTTCCCTCCATAATGAGTCCGTTTCAGAGGGAATGATTGAATATGATCGGATATCAGTTTAGTGACATCTTCCGGTATCTTTCTGGTATTTGGATTGGTTCCTCTCTTGTCCCTGGGAATTTCTCCATGAAGAAGAAGCACTGTGATACGGAATACTCTTTTCTGAGTGACGGCATGCATGCTCATAAAAGCTGAACGACATACCTTCTTTCTATTGTTGCCATCCATAACAAAGTAAGTGAAACTTGCTGCTCACTGCTTTGAATTTTCATTCCTCGGTCTTCTGGTCTTAATTTCATTCTTCTCGATGAGGCGCTGCAAGTGTAAATCTTATGCATCCTTACTGGGAAGTTGAAGAAACTTGGAAAGAATGGACATGCGAGCCTCTTCGTTGATAATCTCAAAGCACTTCTTTCTGCATCTAGAAGAATAACATATTATTAATACTAAGTATAAATCTGTACCATACGTATTGTTATCTAAAACAAGAGTAGAAAGTTCGGTTGCATGTTAGAATATTATTTACTAAACAATCCCTAGTAATACTTCTCAAGCTCCTTACTTACCTGCAGTCAGAACCGGTTTCTTTGCCTTCCACAACTCTCCCACGTTTATTCACATATGCCAGTCCTCTGAGTCTTGCGTGTTTCAGAACACTATGTTTATGGCCCTCAGGCTGTGCTTTCCTTTTCGGAGTCATATTCTCAAACGTAATACAAAGATCACTTTGTCATCCACCGAGATACAAACTGAAATACTGTGCACTATAACCCACCGTACGATTTCTGTTTCCCTCCAGTATGTTGTCCTTTGTGTTGTACCAACGCCGTAAATTGAAATATCCCCTGTTATACCTACATCGTATGCAACGTGCGGCAAAGAATGGAACTAAGTCATGAATAGCAAGTGGTGAAGTGTATTACTAGGGATTGTTTAGTAAATAATATTCTACTTAGTGCATTTCTTCACAATATGCCTGATGTCCATCCACTGTTTCTCCCACAAGGAGAAGGCTGACTTATTTCTTTCCTTTACCAAATGATAGGTCTTGGTTATGTGAGGTAAATGAGGCAATAAAATGAAAATGGCCGATTTTGACTTAGTTCCTTACTCGACTGCACGATTCATATATATAAAAGAAAACATCTTGGTAAAATCATACCGCCTTGCAGAATCCCCACCGCTTTATCATTACAGGATCAGGTAAAGCTTCAATAAATTCAATTCTCTGAGACCTGTTTTCTAGAAATTTAGACACTCATTCAATCACTCTTTTGTCTAGTCTAATAGCCCTCATTTTCATCAATAGTCTCCCGTGATGTCTTTCTTTTTTCTTTTCTATTTGGTTTACGTCGCACTGACACAGATAGGTCTTCTGGCTACGATGGGACAGGAAAGGCCTAGCTAGGAATGGGAAGAGAGCATCCGTGGCCTTAATGAAGGTACAGCCCAAGCATTTGCCTGGTGTGAAAATGGGAAACCACAGAAAACCATCTTCACGGCTGCTGACAGTGGGGTTCGAACCCACTATCTCCCGAATACTGGATACTGGTCGCACTTAAGCGACTGCAGCTATCGAGCTCGGTCTGCCATGATCTACCTTATCAAAAGCCTTGAATAGGTCAATAGCAATGCAGTCCATTTGACTTTCTGAATCTAAAATATCTGCTATAACTTGCTGGAATCCTACAAGTTGAGCCTCACTGGAATAACCATTCCTAAATCCAAACTGCGTTCTATCAAACCAATTAGTAATTTGCGAACGTGCCTAATATAATCAATCAAAAAGAATGCTTTCCCAGAGCTTATATGTAACATACATCAAACTAACTAGCCTGTAATTTATCCATTTTATGTTTATCCTCCTTTCTTTTACAAACAAGAGCTACTATAGCAACTCTCCATTCATTTGGTATAACTCATTCATCTAAACAGTAATCAAAAAAGTACTTAGGATATGGGACTATATCCCAAAAAATTGCCTAGAAATGTTATCAATTCCAGTTGCCTTCCTGGTTTTCAACTTTTGTATCTTTTGTAAATATTTTTGTTATCATACGCACATTTCAGTACTTTGTTAGTATTAGTCACTTCCTGTACCAGGACATTATCCTCATATCCATCCGACTCCATGGCTAAATGGTTAGCGTGCTGGCCTTTGGTCACAAGGATCCTAGGTTCGATTCCCGGCAGGGTCGGGAATTTTAACTATAACTGGTTAACTCCGTTGGCACAGGGGTGGGTATATGTGGCGTCTTCATCATTTCATCCTCATCACGATGCGCAGGTCATCTATGGGCATCAAATCAAAAGACCTGCATCTCCTGGCACTAAAAGCCATACGCTATTTCATCCTTATATCCAACTATCTTTACACACTGCACACTAAATACACTATCTACTAAAAATAATTGGACACCTATCCACAGTGTTTGTTTGGTGATTGTACCATGTTAGAACTTGTAGTGCCACCTCTTGCAGCTATACCAGCAGCCACCCTGTCAGGCACGTTCTCGACAAGTGTGTGTTTGTGGGGCATCCGGTGGGATTCATTGCCATTTCTCTTTAAAAATTCCAAGAGTTGGACAATGGATTTTGGCTGCTCCTCCCGAAACCTCACCCTGCAGTCCAATTCATTCCAAAGATGTTCTATTGGACTGACGTCGGATCTCTGGGTGGACCAGTCCATTTTGGCAAACATTGCTGTTGGCGTACCATTGCATAGTAGGCCCCGAAACATGGCATCTAGCATTGTCAAACTGGAAGTACAATAACAAGGATCCAATCTGTAAACATGCCACAATGTTGGCCGCACTTCACTATCCAGAATTTTCCAATATGCCTCTGTGTTCATGCTGGATGAACACCTTCGATCCCATGCCAAAGTATGAGAAACAGCCCCACATCATCACCAGTGAATTTCCTGGTTGGCACTACGCACTCTGGCAGAAGCTGTTCCACAGGTAAACGCTGCACCCATACACATCCACTGGACCAAAATAATGCAGATCTTGAATCATCACTCCAATGTTCCGGTGTCCAGTTTTGATAGTCCAAACACCGCCTGATGTGCTGAGCCTAATAGTCTTTCATGATATGGGGTTACTGCTCTTCCGGAATATCTGTGTTGGTGGGCCTCTGTACGCAATGTACTAATGGAAACAGACACTCCTGTTGCTGCATGAAACTCCTGTCAGATAGTAGCCAATATGAAGATAAAGTTGGAATTCAAGCAGATAAACTAGGGCAAATACTCTGTTATAGGAAGAGGAATTAGGGATTGGGATTTGATAAATTTCCAATTTCTTTGATATCATTTAAGGAAAGAGTAGGTAAACAACCAACAGAGAATCTACCACCTGGGTGATAGCACTAAATGGAGATCAGTGGTGAACGACTGAATTTTAGGTTGCCCAGAACGTGGACCATTGGCACAATGCACATCCACCTTCCACTTACACAGGACAATCCTACTGTTGATTTGAGCCTGTTCAACCACTGCAATCATCCTGCTAGACAGCCCACTGAGGTGGCAACTCATAATCGTGCCCTTATCAAAGTCCGGCAGCTCTCTGCCCCATGCTGTCTCCTTGTACACTGGTTCTCATATGTCCTGATGTATATGTCGGCCACCAAGTCAACTGACATACTAAATTACCAAATATCGGTTAAAAAGACTAGCAAGGTCATTATGTAACCGGCAGCATAGTAGCAGTTCACCCCGTAAGGTCATTGACAGCAAGCAAGGACATATTGTTTGGTTCAAACCAGTGTTATGTCATTTGAATTTTGTGGATAAAATTTAGTTGAAACTGAAGTAAGTAAAATAAAATTCCCCAGTCATCTGAGTTGTCGTCTTTTTCCAGTCTGGCTGCAGCAGCCAAGCTGTACGCTTCCCAACCATTCAACAGCAATAGTTATCAGATGTCATAGACCGGAAGAGGGCCACCTACTACAACTGTTTTTACACACCAGTGTACCCTGCTTTTAACGGTTTCAAGATTAACAACTTCAGCAGCACACACTCATCTTCAAACCAGAACACTTTAACAATATTAGAAAAATGAAAGCTACACAGTGCTTGGACTCTATGTAAACATTATATAATGATGCAAAGTGCCCCATATGAACTTAGCATGTATACGCAATGAAACAAATGCCCCATATGAGATCAACATATACCTTCATGAATGTTTATACTTTCAATTTGATTCATCAATAGACGTTTGCATCTTGGAGTGTACTTTTACCTTATGTGCAATTAATGTGTTTTACATGGTTTATATTTAACTTGTCAATCAACACAGTTTTTAAATTACCTATTTTACTATTATTATGAACGTAATATGTTTCATTACGTATATGTCAAACCAACCTTCGACACTTGTTTCTTCACTTGACAAGGTATAAAGCCTAACACAACATTATAAGAGCTTATACAGCTGTATTCAAGCATATTACCTTTTTACACCTGACAAATTAAGAACTTGTTTTATCTGTATAACTTGAAAGGTGATAGTACAAATGTACATAGCAATGTGTTTTTTACCATATAATGTAAACTTTTAATGCATTTCAAAATAGTTATCTTTTTAATATTAGTCTTCAAACAAACTTAAATATACGAACAGGATAACCACCCAAAAACAAGACTACTTGATGTCATTCAATACAAAATTGTTTTAAATTTGGCAAGGTATTACTATTGAGAATGTGTAGTCTAATGTAAATGAATGGCAGCTGAAGATGACTTTGTGAGGAGTCGAAACCAGTCCTGTTTAAAAAAAAAAATACCGTATTTCACGGCATAATCGTCGCACTTTTTATACCAAAATTTTCGAAAAAAAATTGTAGGGTGCGACCATTATGCGATGAATATTTAATACCAGTATTTGTGTTACTCAAAAAATGTATTTATAACTAAATTGTATTTGATACAAATTTAAGATGCACGTAATACTCGCGTTTATACATCAAAATAATTAAAATAGTCTAAAACAAAATTCATAATTTTTCGCAACAATTCGGCGAACGTTTTTCCAACCTGAAAATAAAAATGAACGTATTAAGTTAATTTGTCGTTAATTTGAGTATTAAAGTTAAAATATTACACTTGCAAAAAATTATCGCTTTGTTGTGAAATGCGGACTTACCGGTACGCAATTTATTCCAAATCTTCGGTGTCGCTATCGCAGGTTTCGCTATCTGATGCGCCGTCCTCGCCTCTGTTAATACCAGTATCAGATTCTTCGTCTCCCTGCCACACTGCGTCATCTTCGGAACCGTCTAGTGCATTCGAAATCCCAGTCCTTTTGAAGCTCTTGGAGACTAGTTCAGGTGGTATAAGATCCCAACTCTTCTTCACCCACGAGCATAACAAGTCCAAGGGTGGACGCCTGATATTTCCGGCGGGCGTCAATTGCTGATCGCCGCTCATCATCCACTCGTTGTAAAATCGACGTAAGTGGTCTTTAAAGGGTTTATTAACACATGCGTCTAGTGGCTGCAAAGCAGATGTTAGGCCACCAGGAATGACTATCTGTCGTGTCTTATTTGTAGTGAGAATTTGCTTCACTTCGTTCACGAGGTGACCTCGGAAACTATCTAAAACAAGCAGAGCTGGTTGTTTTAGTAGTGCACCAGGTCTTCTATTCCACACAGTTTTAACCCAGTCCAGCATGAGTTCTACGTCCATCCAACCCTTTGGTTGCACTCGTACATGAATTCCACGGAGAAACTGTATATTCTTAGGCATCGTTTTCCTCTTGAAAATGATGTAAGGCGGCAACTTTCTCCCGTCAGCTGTAATGGCTAGCATTGCCGTGCATCGCAACTTCTCACTACCGCTGGTTTTCATTAATACACTCCGTGATCCTTTTAGCGCAATAGTGCTGATGCGAAGCATATCAAAAATGATTGGAGTCTGATCGGCATTACCGATTTGAGAAAGCAAGTACGAAGTTTCCTTGCGCAAACGTATGACAAATCGGTGAAAATTTACAATCTTGTCCGTGTAATCAGCAGGCAACTTTTGGCTTAGTGTTGTTCTCCTTCGCACTGACAGATTGTGTCGTCGCATGAACCCCTTAATCCACCCACGAGTCGCCTTAAACTGAGTTACCGGTATGTTGTGTTTGCGCGCTACCTCCTGTCCGTTAATTTGTAACATTTCATATGATACACTGCAGCCATTGTTACGTCTTTCACTGACGTACCTAAACACTTCTTCGTCAATTATAGGAAACTTCCCTGTTTTAGGACCTCTAAACGCGCGTCTAGAAGGGTTTGTGCTTTTTAGCTTGTTTTTTACTTTCCGCCAGTCACGCACCAACTTTTCACTCACAGAAAATTTTATTTCTGCAGCTCTGTTCCCGTGCTGTTCAGCGAAGGCAATTACGCTTAGCTTGAAGCCCGCAGAATAGTTTCTATATTTACCCATAATCGCTTATAAATGCTTCACACGTTAATGTTTTGCGATATAAATGACTTTCCGTAATTGTTCACTATTAAAACAAATTATTTCTGCAAACACCCAAAACACAAATTAAAAACAAATTCTCACGCACACATGTCTACAGTAATCACGTAAATCTGAAACAAATAAATGCATCTGTGATCTGTCCATTCCAGAGCAGCCAATACTGTTAGGCAGCAAGGAAGCATGCAACAATTTATCAGTTTAGTTGACTGTATTCCGAGACGTCAGTAACAAACATTCATTTTTTTCAATTTCTTTTAAACATACGGTAATTAGGTTAATATTTCTTCCCAGTTATTGATGATTTTACATTACATTACTGACGAGTTTATAAAATAAAACTTTAATAGCATTGGATAATAATTATCTAGACTGCTTGGATAAAAGTTTTCATCCCATGCCCGGACACTTATGATGTAGTAGTAAGATAAGAGTCTAGCGATGACAACTGAGACATCGTAAATAATTCGGCTGACCGTGTGAATAATTCCGTGGAAATCTGCGTTATCGTCTTGGATTTCACTTCGTGCGCAATAACACAGGAGCCGGCCCCATGGTGTAGGGGTAGCGTGCTTGCCTCTTACACGGAGGCCTCGGGTTCAATTCACGGCCGGGTCAGGGAATTTTACCTGTATCTGAGGGCTGGTTCGAAGTCCATTCAACCTACCTAGCCGGTATTTCCTGGTGACGTTGCCGATAAGCGATAACTTACAGCCTTACGTATTTCAAATGGGAACTCATAATATGTAGGTGGTGTATAAATAGTACACTGTCTCGCGACCACGTTGTCAAACTGCCGATAGCCTACCGGTAAGCATAATATGTAGGTGGTGAATAAATAGTACACTGTCTCGTGACCACGTTATCAAACTGCCGACAGTCTACCGGTAAGCCATGCGTCGTACCGTTGCCTACGAGATATACAAGGCCGGGAAGTGGGCCGGTAGAATTGCGGGTCGCAAGTAGTTTCACGAACGTCCGCTAGAGGCCTCGACATCTTGCTATACTGCACGCGCGAAATACATTATGTTAATAGTACATGTTCGTTTTTAAGCACATAAAAACTACAAATAATGAAGTTAGGACCACCTAAATGTGATTTAGAGTGATTTGATATAATTTAAAGCACATTTAAGTGATATTTGGAATTATTTTAGGCAAAGTTAAGTGCAATAAATAATAAAAGTAATACATTAAAATGACTTACCAATATCACTGCTCGTATATCTCATATTTTTAAGATCTTCCGACTTGAAGGCTTTGTCCTCAAGTTCTTTTCCATGTCATGAGCATCTGTAATTTTACGAGCTTCATTGTCGAGAATCGGTTTTAAAAATTTTGTAATGAGAGTTACAGCAAGTGCTCTCTGATCACACTCATCACATTTGAATATTTCAATAAACTTAGGAACAACAAAAACGTTAAGATTTTTAACTAAATTCGTATTGCCCAGATAACGTAAGGAGTGACGCGTAAAATTCAAAGTATTTTGTAGAAAGTAAACAAATTTTCTTGAGAGGTAGCGTAATGCTTCACGATCTTGCATCCTAATGAGGCACATCAGTGGACTGTCATTAGTGGCCGAGGATATCTGTCCCAAGCACGATTCACAATTGGAATTTTCTTCAGCAACTCGAACAAGATAACCACCTATCATGGCCAAGGAAGACAACTCCAGAGTGACAGGTTTCTCTGAAAAGACATGGTATCATTCTTAATATCAATAGCGTCTAAGATAATAAAAAACTTGCAGATCTTTGAAGCCTATTAAAAATAATACATCAGAAAGAAAATACAATAATTGCGAAGTGATTAGTTAGCTTACCTTCGAGAGTCCCATCAAGAAATTCCAAAACTGTTGTTGGAAGAGCAGTAGGTTCCAGACATAATTTGCTCTGATCTTTCGATTCTTTCTGACGAATTGCAGCCGATGTCCTGAAAGCCTGTCTTTCTACGTTCGAAGAGTCAGATGGATTTATCATGCCCGTAATTAAAGTCGTTTCAATGGCATAAATGCAGGACCTCACATCCATCATATCATTAAATCCTACTCTTCTTCTTAGATAACTAAACAGAAGTTCAATATCGTCACTATTCAAGTTCCGACTTAGGATATAATGGAACCCAACTGATAATAAATATTTAATGCACCGCACAGTTGACTTGGTGGTAAGAACCAGGGCTTCATAAGTTTCGTGACTAATCCGGTGACTCTTCACAACATATTTCTGAATTTCTTCCAAATAAGGAAGAAACGTGTCTTCCAGCCACTTTAGTCTTTCATCGTCCGACTCCATAAATATCAGTTTATCCGCATTTCTTGACATGTAAGAGTGCTTAATGTTACATACGTCATGAATATCATGCCATTTCCTGATATGTTCCATAAATTCTACGGTCTTGTTAAGAGATCCCATATCTGACACTGCTTCTGGAGCAACAATAGGTAGTGTTTTTAAAGCTCCTGTAACGCATGTTGAAAATAAAAATTTAGCCCTTTGGACATTCATTTTTTCCAGGTTAGATGGAAAAACTACTTTCCTTGTTAAGCCACGAATAGGCTTCACTGTTTGCTGCCTTTGTATATTATATAATTTCTTAATATGGATGCTTGATATAATTTTTTTCTCATGGAAAATATCTTTCTGTAAAAACTGAGAACGAATGTTCTTTAGCACATGACTAGAATCGAAACTCAGAAAGAGAGGACGATTTTGGTCATTTGGGTGCTGAATTTCAGGCGAGATGGTCCCATTGCTCAAGTCTTTCATCGTATTTACATTAACTGTGCAGTTATCAGTAACCAACCGCAAAATTTGAAAACCTATGCTTTCCACTTCAGACAACACTTTCAAAGTTAATTTACGCAGTTGTGTACCCGTTAATTGGCGAGTGAAATAGAACGCCACAGGAATCCGAAAAGAAGTAGAGAGTCCTCGAAACAAAAAGCACAGAAGCCTGTTTGCAATCCTGTCGCTAAGGCCAGATTCTTCAAGTTCAGCCTAAGAGTATCCTAGAATTCTGTCAAGATTACGATCATAGTGTACTCTGGGCTTGATAGCCATTTCATCTATGATAAGGGATCCTAACTTATCTTCCACGCATGTCAAATTCATGACTTCGTAATGGAGCCTTTGTTTAATGAGGGATGTTATTCCTGTTTCTCCATTAGAAAAGCCAACATAATTCTTAAGTGTATTTTGATGCGGAAGTCGGAGGCAACGAAGCGATCTAATGAATCTGTAGCCCATTGGCGATTTTCTTTGCCAAAGAACAGAAATTTTTAAAGTTGTTTCTCTGTATCTTACATACTTCTTCCCATAAGCGTCTATTTGTTCTAATAGGAATAATGCTTTCATTTCCCCATTTCCACCATCTTTCCTTATTTTACTGACTTGTTCATCAATTACAGAATTTTCAACTTTCTTCGAGGACTTCAGATCTTTTATTTTACTTCTTAGCTTGCGTATTGTTTGTCTCAGTCGGTAGTTTGATTTCCTTTTCAGTATATATTTCGCCTTTGGAGTACTAGTGTTATTGTCAGTAAGTGGAAAAGAGACTTGAATTCCTGTTTCATTTGTGGTAAGCCTACTTGCATAATCCGGCGGAGTAATTACATTTTCACAATCATCTGTAGAACACTGTTTTCTTATTTTATTTGGAGTTGTACGCGTAGCTTCCGGTTTCGGGAAATATCTTTTTCTACGCTCGACTACAGGTTTGACACCTTCCTGTTTGTAGGCGGGGTAACCTATGAAGACTGAAGGGACTCCATTCGGAAGAAGCTGTCTTTTTACTGTACTCAAACTGAAGTCACAATCTTTAAAATGCAAATTAATGACTTTGGATGACGTCGTAGGCGACCAAAGGGAACCTAATTTGCCCCCCTGTCTAGATATAGCAATTATCTACTTCTCCTTTAAAACTGGATCGGCGGGAAACGAATGAAAACTCCAATGTTCTCCTTTCTTCGACGAATCGGACTTACAGTACGGTACACAACAATACACCATATTTTATAATGTAAATGAAACTTACTTGGAGTTCATTTGAACACTAACACTACGTGAAATATGTACGTAAACGTATTAAAAACACTTTTCTTCATATGTTAATACACTACAGAACACGAAAACTATAGCAAGATGTCGAGACATCTGGCGGCGATACTGCGAACCTGGTCGGGGACGGTTTTTCTGCTCAGAACTAGCGCACACTTCCCGGCCTTGTATATCTCGTAGGCAACGGTCGTACATATACCGGTATTATTTATTTATACCAAGACCGACTCCAATCCTCAGACCGTAATATAAGAAAAACATGGCGGCCGAAGTAGCCGAATTGCTGGTATTGGCTAACACGAAAATATCACGTGCATTTTATATAAACGGCCGTAATTTAATATGATAAATGTAACATCGTAAGGAAAATCACTTTTACACGTATGAAATCGCTTCGCCAACAAGTACGCACCACATATAATCAACTAGAATCACATATATTCTACTAGAAAAGAGACCAACAAGCTGATTATTTAGACATTTCAATTCGTCAAATAACGTTTTCTCTTAGATTTCACTTCGCTGGATAGATGAAAATATGTGATAAAACTGTTAAAATGATATTTCTAACATCATTTTGAATATTTCAAAATAAATTAAGGTGCAAAATTCCTCGATTTATTCGCTCTCATGAGAACTGTGAAACACAAACATACCGTAACTTGTTGCCTTAGTTTTGAAGTGGTAGATAATTTCTTAAATTCACCACCCAATGAATGGGAAGTACACCCGAAATCATAATGTTATTCGTTTTACGTCCTACTAACTACATTTTTTACGGGTTTCGGAAACGTCGAAATGCCGAAATTTAGTCCTGCAATAGTTCCTTTACGTGCCAGTAAATCTACCGACACGAGGCTGACGTATTTGATCACCATCAAATACCACCGGACTGAATCAGGATCGAATCCAGCAACTTGGGATCAGAAGGCCAGCGCCTTAACCGTCTGAGTCACTCAGATCATTGCTAGTTTTTTGATAATTGCTTTACGTCGCACCGACACAGATAGGTCTTATGGCGACGATGGGACAGGAAAGGTCTAGGAGTGGGAAGGAAGCGGCCGTGGCCTTAATTAAGGTACAGCCCCAGCATTTGCCTGGTGTGAAAATGGGAAACCAAGGAAAGCCATGTTAAGGGCTGCCGACAGTGGGGTTCGAACCTACTATCTCCCGAATACTGGACACTGGCGCACTTAAGCGACTGCAGCTTTCGAGCTCGGTGTCACTCAGATCAAGTACACCCGAAATGATTATGTTAACGTGATGTTAATATAATGTTGACATATGGCATAACAGCACTTCACGCAAGGATAGTAACCTTAGTAATGAAACGTTCAGACACTAAATATATAGCCTAATAGGTTTTTACCCATTAAATAACATGAGTGCAAAAACTCTATTGACTAAACATTGATATTTAACCACATGCACGAGCTTCAGTTCGGCACAGTCAGCTTAATAACTGATAGCCACAGCATGAATCGGAAGGTGTTGGTAGTGTAAAACCCTACGTTACAAACCCAGTTAATCCCTCTAAGTCACTATTTCTTTTGTGTAACAGTATGCAGATTGCTCCATCCGTCACACTTATAAGTTTTGTTATACTCCAAGTACCAGCCAAACATTTCCGCAGGCAAAGCACAGATTATTGTAAAATACACTTGCATCTAAATCACTAGACACTTTGAAGCACATAGACACTGACGGAATAACACAATATCAAGTATATTCTATCTAAGTTAATATTTTTCGAGGAACACAAATAGTTTGGAAGTAGAGGACTAGATTTCCTAACCTCAGACTTATTCTCAAAATTATGTATGCACGCTAGGGTTTTGCCATGGACTTCAAAATAATCACGATGTATATTCCTAATCGATTTCTCTTCTAATGTTCTATTTCGTAGGAAACTTAAGAATTGTTGTATGAGAGGCATTGCCATAGTTAGACTAAAAACTGGTCCACCTAGTGCACTCATGTTTTTTAAAGAGTAAAAATACGATCAAAACAAGCACATTCTCACATTACTGCGTATAATTACAGATCCTATGTACCCACCGACTCATATAAATACACTCGCACACTTATATTCTACAAAGAAACTAACATTTATCGTCAAATTTAATAAAATTACACCGACTACATACGATAACAACAAACCAAAACAAACCCACATTTCCAACAATTTCGGCTACTCGATTCGCCATCTTTGAACGATCGAGAGTAGCATTAAGGTCTGAGGATTGGAGTCGGTCTTGTTTATACGTTGTGCAACATGTCGCAAACGTGACTGTGTTGCCAAATTGCCCATAAACCATACACGTATTTAAATTACGCATTCATGTGCAACTTACGTTGCAGTTCCATTTACCTTTTAACCAGATTAGTGAACAAAATTTGGACGTGCGACGATTATGTAATTAAAGGTTTAAAGTCCGATTTTTGTATTGAAAATAAAGGATGCGACGATTACGCAGTGGCGACGATTATGCCGTGAAATACGGTAATAATAAATAAGTATTGATCAGGTGGATCTCTCTTTCTTTCTATGATATATACAGCTATAGAGCTCGGTAAGATAAAATTTAATATTCAAAACAATATATTCGATTCCCACCTCAGCTATCTTCGAAGTGGTTTCCCACTTCTCGTAATGCAAAGATAAGTTCTTCTGATGTAATTTCTTCATTTGCACAGCAACTTAATGCAGCGATGGTACCTAACTTAAGGCCACGACCGCTTCCCTGCCTATCGCTCCCAATCTTCCCATCCCCCCCACAAGGCTCACGTTCAGCATAGCAGATAAGGCCACCTGGGTGAGGTACTGATCCTCTTTCCCAGTTGTACCTCCAGACCCAAAATCTCACGCTCCAGGACACTGCCCTTGAGGCGGTAGAGGTGGGATTCCAAGGGGAAAACCAACCCTGGAGGGTAAACGGATTAAGAAAGAAAGAAAGGAAAGGAGAAATTTTCAAGAAGAGAGCAGAAAATATTTAAGTTCAACATAGTGACTAACTTAATATGTGTTATTTATTTATTTATTTAAGAATCGAAAATGATTCTATTTCAAGTGTTTTATTAAATGACAAAGTAAAAGTAAATTTAGACACAAAGAAACATTTTATTTCTTTTTTTAGATGTAAATAAGGACATAGGTTCCAAGAACAGAACAGATTTAAAATTTTAGCATATAGTGAGTAATTTAATAGATTTTATTCGTTTATGATTTGAAAATTTCTATTTTAAAGTCTGTAAGTAAGTAAAAGTTGAAACACAAAAAAATATTTTAACAATTTCAAGATTTATATATAATTGTTCTGTTGATAAGTATATTTGTACCAATGTACCAAGTCCAAAGTTTATTGATGTTTTGGCACCGCTGAAGAAGAGAGTAGTTAGCTCTCGAAACATGTACGGTGATTAACTATAATAAAATATGTAAAGTATTGACAAGGCAGGAAAGTATTCTATAGAAATTTGAATATAAGTCAATACAGACAGGATTAACCAACATGGTGAAAATAATCAATAGCAAGGAATTGATATGGAAGGTGATCGATCGCATTCAATATAAGCGCTGGAGTACTGTATTTGGTACAGTGTATGAATACTAATAACAGATACAAATTAACGCACACGAATTTGCCCATAATAACGGATGAAGCAGTAACAGGGTTCTCATTGTAACCGAAGGATATCGCACAGATTAATATAGGAATTCTTGAAGGTTATAATAACACTGTCATAAAAAAAGGGGTTCTCTTCTGTTATAGCGGCCGCGGTAGGATGTGCATCTGAGTCCGACATCTCACTTTAGCCCTAAGTGCCCAAGTTCTAATTCCCTCTTCTGCCTTGAATCATCCTTAGAATGCTTATTACGTCTTTTTCGTGGGTTCTTAATGTCCCATAACCAAAACGATTAGACACAAATATGAGGGTTGGGGCAAAAGTCAAGGCAACTATAATTTTTCTTGAAGATACCAGTCCGGTTGGAAAATGAGACATATACAGATGAAAGGACAAGATGTAAACTACATGTGTGGACAATGAATAGCACTGAAATATCGTAACACACTAATTTATTATAGTAGTATACAGGGCAATATGGCCTACCCGGTGCAAAAGAATGACAACACAGTACACATAAAGTGGACATGACAAACCTGGGCCTAAAGACCCTCAAAGTAGTCCCCTGCTACTGACGCCACACGCTGCCAACGATGTGGGAGGCGCTGAATACCATCTGCCTCAGCATTTGCTGCACCATGTGTGAATCGGGTCACCTGTTGGCGCACAGCATTAGCAATGTCCTCTCGTGTTGCAAATCAATCTTTCGAATGAGATCAAAGTCACAGGGAGAAATGTCGGGAGAGTACGGTGAGTGCTCCAATGATTCCCATCCCCAATCTTGCAGTAGCTGCCCTACACACACTGCTTCATGTGGTTTTGCATTGTCGTGCAGGATTATTGCACTGTCCACAAGATCCGGACGTTCCTCCTGAACGCTACATTGTACCTGTCGCACCAGGAAGTCCCTGTAGTACTGTGTGGTCACTGTTCTGCCATGTGGAACAAAGTGGCAAACAATGACACCCCTCACGTCATATGCGACGATCACCATCAATTTGACCGGGGAAGGATTCTGACGGAACTTCTGCCTCCTTGTTGATCCAGCATGTCGCCACTCCGCGGACTGACATTTCAGTTCTGGTTCGTATGCCCTGGCCCAAAATTCATCGATGGCGATTATTCGTGACAAGAATTGGTCGCCGTCCTGTTGCCAGCATGCAAGGTGGTCAGAGCATATTGCATAGCGCACCCACCTTTGAACTTCCGTCAGTGCATGCGGTACCCACCGCAGCTCATTATGCAATATCCTGTGGACGGCAAACAGTAGAGTCCATCGTCTGTCTTCATCCAGGAGCTGCTCGATGACGGCATGTGCCACGTCGGTCCGCACACTGACAGGTCGTCCTAAACGTTGCTCACCACTGGTTGACAAACGTCCTTGCTGAAACTTTCCTACCCACCATGCTACTTTACGGTATGGTAGGGCATTATTCCCAAGGGCTTCCACTAATTCACTGTGACATTCCATCGCATTTCTCCCTCGGAGAACGGTTATTTTGATGTAAGCGCGCTGCTCAACACGGGTTACTTCCATCTCGCACGACACTCACCAACTGACTGATTTCACAGCCCTCGCTGCGCTACTACCAGCTATCACAGAGCCATCTGTTGTTCTGCATACACACTATGCCTGCAGAACTTCCACACGACACATATACGTTTGTGATCTGTTCACATTTCTACAAGAAAAAAAATAGTTGCCATGACTTTTGCCCCAATCCTCGTATTTGAGAATTTTAACATTTCCTTAAAACTAAAAGCGGGTTTTGCCCTATTGTGAATTACGTTGAATCAAATAAAAAATAGCATTGCTCTTATGGGTTAAATGCAGGTTTACGTTAAATCAAGGTCACGCAAAATCGGAGTTATACTGTAACATCTTTTCTAAGTTGTTCTTTGACTTCATATATCACTTATTCTCTAAATAAATTATCTGGCTGCCAAACTAAACATCCAGTTTATATTTCATGTGCCACAATAGCCACAAAACAGGTAGCCATTAAGAGTTGGTATTTTACAAAACTCTTGAACAAACTCAGGTCAAACAAATATGGTATGTTACAAGGAAATACAATAACATGAAAACTCCACGCTTACCTCTTGGAAAGAAAATTCAGGTTGTTCTTGAAGCTGAGCTACGGCAGTATCAACTTCATTGTCAATTGTTTCTGTTACTTCCTGATGTCTTTCATGTCTAGCAGTTGGGGACGGTTCAATCTTGGATCCCTGCTGGAGGCGCCTCCAAATGGTAGTCTTAGGAACCTGTGCAATAGAGACAATATTGTAAAGTGGTGGTGATTATCATTTTAAGAGGAAGTACAACTAGGCAACCATCCTCTATTAACACTAATCAAAGGGAAAAAATAGAAGGGATCTGACACTTCGAAAAATGAAGGTGTCAGCCAAAGAAAGACAAGGGGCATGAAGGGCGTGAAAACGAAAGATCCCCTAGGTCTTGGGAACGTCGGGGTTGGAAAAGAACAAGTGTTGACCAAGGGAGGTCGGTCAGGATAGATGAAAGTGAGGAGCCTGGCACAAGTAAGTGGAAGCAAAGCCAGGACTCAGATAAGGGCACCGTGGTCACCAACCCACGCTCCACAGTTAAGAGCCCCTAGGCCCCTTTTAGTTGCCTTTTACAACATGCAGGGGTTACCATGGGTGTTTTTCTACCAGCCCCACTGACAGGGGTTCACTATGATAAGGAACTCCAAAGATGAAGAAAAGTTAAATCGGGGGACATATTTAGATATAGTATACATAATAACATTGAAGGTACAGAAGGGTGACAACCAGCCAGAAATCATGCTAAATGGCATTAAAGTGGACAGTGTCACAGAATTTAAGTACTTGGGTAGTATAATGTCCAAGGATAACTTAGCTAAATATGAAGTAAACAGTCAAATCAGCAAAGCAATACATTTTTACCTGCAAGTAAGACAACTATTATGGGATAAACAAGTGCCACTCAAAACCAAGATGACAATGTATAAATCATACTACAACCCTATCCTCACATACAGACTGGAAACCGCTACATTAACAAGAAAGGACCACTCAAAACTCCAAGCAGCAGAAATGAAATTCCTACGCACAATGATCCAGAAGACCAGGAGGGATAAAATCAGGAATGAAAAAGTCAAAGAAGACTTAGGACTAGAAGACTCCTTACTCCAGAGGATCCAAAAGGTAAGACTGAAATGGTTTGGTCATGTGAAAAGAATGAGTGCCAACAGGTCTGCAAGAAAGGAGTATGAAAGAGAAATAAGGGGAAAGAGACCAGTGGGCAGACCCAGAGAAAAATGGACAGACTTAGTGAAGAAGGATATAGAGGAGAGAGGTCAGGATTGGGAGCGGATAGTGAATGAAGAATGGTTCATGGACAGAACAAAATTGAAGGGGCTCGTATACCACACCTGGGAAACCGGAATTGGAAAATGATGATGATGATGATGATGATACATAATAACGCAATAACAACAAGCCCATGGTGCAAGAGTCTGTTAGGCCTTAGCCTGCTAAGATGACTGCTGTCCAGCCAGACAGCTGGAGTTACGGGCGTGCTTTATGGTCAGCATGACAACATCCTCGGCAATAATGAAGTTACTCGACTTTCTTGACCGAGTGCACAGCCACTCCTATCAAACGGTTCCTCAGTTGGTCACATGAGGCTGAGTGATCCCCAATCCAGCCCTCATAGCAAACTTAAAATCCCTGAGCTGACTGGAAATCGAATCCAGGGCCTCCGTGTAAGAGTTAGGTATGCTAACCCTATGCCATGGGACTGGTCATAGATGACGATAAAGACAATGATGATCCATTCATTATTCTATTTTACATTTTATGGCCTACAGTTGACCACTCTAGTCAATTATACGGAGGAATGTTTGCTTTTCTATCAGCCCAATATTTCTTCATTCTGAGAGATGTTGCGTTCCTTTCTTCAACTGAAAACACCCTTCCATTAAACTTTTTATTAATCTTGTCTGTAGCCCAGTGTGTGTGTCTTGAGTATCTTAATTTTGTCTGTTTTGTTCTTTATTACTTGGAGTTCTTTAATATCATCCTTAATCTCTGTAAACTATTTAATCTTAGTCTTGTTATACCATAATTTTTCAATTATTCTTCTGCTAATTCTGGTGTCAAGTGTTCTGATAAGATGTCCAAAGAATGATATATGTTTTTTCTTAATTGTCCTCAATACTGGTTCAATTTCCTTATAAACTGTTTAACTTGTTACTATTCTCCATTGTTCATTAACTTAATATTGTTTATTTATGCATGTTCTAATTATTGTTCTTTTTGTCTTCAGTATTTTGTCTATTTCAGCCGTTATTAGCAGTTTGTAAAATGGTTCCACTACCATAGTTATTTCAAGCTGTGTGACTGTTTTATAATGTCTTAATTCTGCTTTATTGTTGTTGTTGTTGTTATTGTTGTTGTGTGCTGTCTTGGAAATATAATTTGCTTTGTTCAATTTATTTATTCTGTTATTGCAAGCTGGGTTCTCATTATGACTGTACGTTATAATTTCTCAAAACACTTCAATTTATCAACAATTTTAACTTCTTATCCGTCAACTGTTATACTATTTACCAGTGGTGGATCACAATAATTATTATTGTGATCACAATTCAATACGGAACAAAACCATGTTTATATCCTATGAGTGGTGGATCAGTAAACATGATCCGTTCATTAATCAGTTATTAGGGTTCTTTTCATTTCTTTTCCAGAGATAGTTTTTTCTTCTTCCTCTTCTTATTCTTCTTTTTCTTCTTTAGTGTTTGTCCCACCTGGTGCAGGTCTGCTGTGTGGATTCGTTGTCTCCATTTAATTCAGTCATGGGCCATGTCAGGATGTAGTCTTACAGCTTTCAGGTTGTTGTGCACTGTATCGATCCATCGCTGTCTTGGTCGTCCCTTGGGCCTCTTTGCAGCGACTTCCAATGTATACGCTGACTTTGCCAGTGTATTGTCTTCTGCACGCAACACATGCCCAAACCAGCGCAGACGGTTTTCCTGCATTTTCCTCTGGATCAGTCAATGCCAAAGTGTTTCCTAATATTGTCATTTGAAATATGATCCAGTCTAGAGATGCCAGCTGTCCACCGAAGCATCTTTGTCTCCATGATGCTTAGTCGACATTCCACCTCCTTCGTAGCAGGCCAACTCTCAGTGCCGTAGAGAGCGATGGGACGGATAACAGTCCGGTAGATCTTAGATTTCAGATGGTCCTTCATCTGACGACCGCAGGTGACGCCCGTTGTCACTCGCCACTTCAGCCAGGCTGCATGGATCCTTGTGTTGACCTCATTAGTAAGTCTGCTATCATCAGAGAGTGCAGAGCCAATATATTTAAATTCCTCTACTCGTGGTAGATCTTCATCATCAACGTGGATGGTTCCAACTTCTCGAGGATTTGGTTTCAAATATATGATCCTCAACAGTTTTACTGGTCTGTAAGGTTCTATTTCATGGATGTTCCCTTCAGTCATGGTCATACACCTCAGTTTTGGTGACTACCACAAATTACAGGTTTCAATCAAGGACAGATGTTATACTCACCGATGTTAAATCAAGACTGTTATAGTTTGCAATTATAACTGTTGATCTGATTGTCACTGTCAAATTCGCTATACAGACTTACTTGGAGTGTTTTTAAAGTGTGTTTATTTATCTAGGGTTCATGTTTTTAGACAGATTCAGGTATTAATATTTTTATGTATTAATGATAATGACGGCTGATGACAAAAAAAAGGGTCGAAACTAGTATCAAAATAAAAAAATGAGGATATAACTAATACTAAGATATAGTTTTATTCACATGTGTTTGTACTGATTAGGTGGACCACTTAAAATCAAATCATATGATAAAGGAATGCAGCTTGAAGTAAATAATTTACTATATACTATTAGGAAAAATACTCAAAGAATAGTTTATACGAATTTAGAATGTTTTTAGATGCTCTTTGGACTTCAAATTTACAAGTTCCTCTGTGCTTTAAGAAAAAGTAGGAGCACCTTGCATGGAAACTGCAGGAGCTCCAGCTGCACCTGCCGTCACTTCCACTAATTTGTACCACTACCTAACTAGTCTTTCAACTTTCCTGTACAACTGTTACTGTTCTTATTATCTCTGTTCTTTTCTGACATTGACAGTATTTGATTGGTGAATTTGAAGAGTCTTTTACTTTACTTTTTGTGTCCCTTTCGTTTCTTTTTTTTTTTTCCTGACACCCACACACACCAAAATGTCCTTTAATTAAAGATGTAAGAATCTGTTGATCTCAGTGTCTTGGCATTTACAACACTGATCACCATACCAAACTGAGAGGGGGAGATGGAAGAGGGGGTTTGATTTACACATGATATAGGAGCGAGAGAGGAATAAACCGATAATGGAACATCTAATGGGATAACAGAAACATCCAGTAATAATGATAAATACCTGAAATGTAAGGGATGCGACAGCTTGAGACATCTTTCCTTCCTTACAAGCTGCAACAGCTTCACTCAGTCTATGTTGTTTGAATCCATCAGCATCTGGATCATGTTTCCGAAGGCAGGTCCAAGGCAATCTCCCTGCTTCCACTAATCGAGCCTTCTCACGGAACAATGTTGTTTTCGGAATCTTGAATCAAATAAACAAATCACAAATAGAATAAAATACAGTTTCTGAGCCTGATAGGATAATCTTATCTGATTATCTGATCCTATGAAGTCTATATATAACAAACACAAAAGGGAATGCTGAAAATTAGGAATTTCTCTAAATTCCTAAAATGAACTAAATACACTCATTTGATTTGTTAATTACATAGAATTGAAGAAGCATAACTACATGCAATAGTTACGTTCAGTTCAGAGAGACATATTTACATTTAGCAATTTTAGGAATAACTTATTTCGTCCTACTGAAACAATCTAAAATTTTACGAATGAGACACATAGACAGATAATTCCATGCAGGCCATTCATTCATTCATTCATTCATTATCATTATAGACTGTTATGCCTTTCAGCGTTCAGTCTGCAAGCCTCTGTGAATTTACCAAACATCGTCACAATCCTCAATTTGCAAATAGTGTTGTGGCCTCATTTAGTTCTATACCTCTTACCTTTAAATTGTTAGCAACCGAGTCTAACCATCGTCGTCTTGGTCTACCTCTACTTCTCTTACCCTCCATAGCAGAGTCCATTATTCTCCTACGTAACCTATCCTCCTCCATTTGCCTCACATGACCCCACCACCGAAGCCAGTTTATGCGTACAGCTTCATCCATCGAGTTCATTCCTAAATTAGCCTTTATCTCCTCATACCGAGTACCCTCCTGCCATTGTTCCCACCTGCTTATACCAGCAATCATTCTTGCTACTTTCATGTCTGTTACTTCTAACTTATGAATAAGATATCCTGAGTCCACCCAGCTATCGCTCCCGTAGAGCAAAGTTGGTCTGAAAACGGACCGATGTAAAGATAGTTTCGCCTGGGAGCTCACTTCCTTCTTACAGAATACTGTTGAACGCAACTGCGAGCTCACTGCATTAGCTTTAGGACAACTTGATTCAATCTCACTTACAATATTACCATCCTGGGAGAACACACAACTGAAATACTTGAAATTATCGACCTGTTCTAGCTTTGTATCACCAATCTGACATTCAATTCTGTTGAATTTCTTACCTACTGACATTAATTTAGTCTTCGAGAGGCTAATTTTCATACCATACTCATTGCACCTATTTTCAAGTTCCAAGATATTAGACTGCAGGCTTTCGGCACAATCTGCCATTAAGACCAAGTCATCAGCATAGGCCACACTGCTTACCACATTTCCACCTAACTGAATCCCTCCCTGCCATTTTATACCTTTCAGCAGATGATCCATGTAAACTACGAACAGCAAAGGTGAAAGATTACAGCCTTGTCTAACCCCTGTAACTACCCTGAACCAAGAACTCATTCTACCATCAATTCTCACTGAAGCCCAATTGTCAACATAAATGCCTTTGATTGATTTTAATAATCTACCTTTAATTCCATAGTCCCCCAGTATGGCAAACATCTTTTCCCTCTGTACCCTGTCATATGCTTTCTCTAGATCTACGAAACATAAACACAACTGCCTATTCCTCTCATAGCATTTTTCAATTACCTAGCGCTTACTGAAAATCTGATCCTGACAGCCTCTCTATGGTCTGAAACCACAATGGTTTTCATCCAACTTCCTCTCAACGACTGATCGCACCCTCCCTTCCAAGATGCCAGTGAATACTCTGCCTGGTATACTAATCAATGAGATACCTCGATAGCTGTTGCTATCCTTCCTGTTCCCTTGCTTACAGATAGGTGCAATTACTGCTTTTGCCCAATCTGAAGGTACCTTACCAACACTCCACGCTAATTTTACTACTCTATGAAGCCATTTCATCCCTGCATTCCCACTATACTTCACCATTTCAGGTCTAATTTCATTTATTCCTGCTGCTTTATGACAATGGAGTTTATTTACCATCCTTTCCACTTCCTCAAGCATAATTTCACCATCATTTTCCTCCTCCCCATGAGCTTGGCTGTTCACAACACCACCAGGATGATTTCCTTTTACATTGAGAAGATGTTCAAAATATTCCCTCCACCTCTCCGGTGATTCCCCCCTGTGGGTGGGGGCGGTAGAATAACACCCACGGTATCCCCTGCCTGTCGTAAGAGGCGACTAAAAGGAGCCCCAGGGGCTCTGAACTTTGGAGCGTGGGTTGGCGACCACGGGGCCCTTAGCTGAGTCCTGGCATTGCTTCCACTTACTTGTGCCAGGCTCCTCGCTTTCATCTATCCTATCCGACCTCCCTTGGTCAACCCTTGTTCTTTTCCGACCCCGACGCTATTAGGTTTGCGAGGGCTAGGGAGTCTTTCATTTTCACGCCCTTCGTGGCCCTTGTCTTTCTTTGGCCGATACCTTCATTTTTCGAAGTGTCGGACCCCTTCCATTTTTTCTCTCTGATTAGCGTTATATAGAGGATGGTTGCCTAGTTGTACTTCCTCTTAAAACAATAATCACCACCACCACCATCTCCAGTGATTCCCTGGGATCTATTATGAGTTCACCTGAATTACTCAAAACACTGTTCATTTCATTTTTCCCTCCCTTCCTAAGATTTTTTATTACTGTCCAGAAAGGTTTCCCTGCTGCTTGACCTAGCCTTTCCAGGTTGTTACCAAAATCTTCCCATGACTTCTTTTCGGATTCAACAACTATTTGTTTCGCTCTGTTTCTTTCATCTACATACAAATCCCTGTCTGCCCCGGCCCTTGTTTGGAGCCATTTCTGACAAGCCTTCTTTTTACATTTACAAGCTGCTCTCACTTCATCATTCCACCAAGATGTTCGCCTTTTCCCAACTTTACACACAGTTGTTCCTAGGCATTCCCTTGCTGTTTCTACTACAGCTTCCCTATATGCCACCCATTCACTTTCTATATCCTGAACCTGCTTACTGTCTACTGTTCGAAACTTCTCATTAATCATATCCACGTACTTCTGTCTAATTTCCTCATCCTGGAGATTTTCTACCCTTATTCGTTTGCAGGCAGAGTTCACTTTCTCTACCCTAGGCCTAGAGATACTTAGTTCACTACAGATCAGATAGTGGTCTGTATCATCAAAAAATCCCCGGAAAACTCGTACATTCCTAACAGATTTCCTGAATTCAAAGTCTGTTAAGATATAGTCTATTATGGATCTGGCACCCCTAGCCTCCCATGTGTAGCGGTGAATAGCCTTATGCTTGAAGAATGTATTCGTAACAGCTAAACCCATACTAGCACAGAAGTCCAGCAAACGCTTCCCATTCCCATTAGCTTCCATATCTTCCCCACATTTACCCATCACCCTTTCGTATCCTTCAGTCCTATTCCCAACTCTCGCATTGAAATCGCCCATTAGCACTATTCTATCCTTGCTGTTGACCCTGAGCACGATGTCACTCAATGCTTCATAAAACTTGTCAATTTCATCCTCATCTGCACCCTCACATGGTGAATACACGGAGACAATTCTAGTCCTAATTCCTCCAACTGACAAATCTACCCACATCATTCCCTCATTTACGTGCCTAACAGAAACTATGTTGTGTGCAAAGGTATTCCTGATAAAGAGCCCTACCCCAGACTCTGCCCTTCCCTTTCTAAACCCGTCAAGTACACTTTATAATCTCCTATCTCATCCTCGTTATCTCCACTTACCCGAATATCACTTACTCCTAGCATATCCAGATGCATCCTCTTTGCTGACTCAGCCAGTTCAACTTTCTTTCTTCCGTAAGCCCCATTAATATTGATAGCTCCCCATCAAATTCCATTTCGTTCGCCAAGTTGTTTCCAACGAGTCCCTCGCCTGTCAAATGGGAGTGGGACTCCATTACTCCCATAGGTCCGAGGCTTGCTTAAAATGTTCTGAGCTCGGTAAATTCATGAAGCAGGATGCTACCCTACTAGCACATAGTCCAAGTGAGGATCTCTCCTCTAACGGGTTATGGACCACCGGTGGATTGTATAGTCCTAGCCGCCTGAGCACAAGGAGGGCCAGGACTCAGAGTATGTCCGAGAGGCCCGCTCCCATTCCATAGCAACTGGTATCCCGACTCTCAGGACCACTTACTAGGCCACTCAGCTGTTACCCATGGTTCACGAACTAGGACATGACTACAGTAACCCACAAACAGCGATAATATATTTTTAAATGTTGATGTGATAAAATCAAAACTTTAAATGACAATACCTCAAAACAGTGTTTTTGTAGTTATGCTTATCTGATCCTAAGAAGTCTATATATAACTCACACAATAGGGAATGCTGAAAATGAGGAATATCTCTACATTCCTAAAATGAACTATATACACTCATTTGATTTTTTAAAAAGTTATTTGCACACCAAGAACGAGTTGTGAGAATTGCATGAAAGTTAATCTGGGTGATTGCAACGTTGATGTAAGTGATTACAATATCAGAACAAAAGGATAATTAACTGCAAAAAAACTGAATAGTTGAAATGAGGCTCTAGTACTCTATGGGTCCGTTTTATCCTTGGATACAAGATGTGATAAGAGCGGGCAAAGAGACTAACAGGTGTCATATGGTATCCTGCGATGTATCTGACCATATTTGCTGCAGCTAGTTCTCTGGCTAGTGCAAAATTCTAAATTCTAGGCTGCTGAAGTTGGTGCCCCAGGTAGTCCCTAACAGGTTCAATGGGCAATAAATTTAGGCCACAGGAGTGTGCAATATTGAGGAGACATTGCTGCAGCCAACCATTATTCTGCTGGGAAATACCTCCAGGAAGCCCTGCATGAAGAGCAACACAAGTGCCTCCAGTACATCCTTCACACATCGCTGTGCTGATGTGGAAACACCATCTAGCAGTTCAGCGTCAACTGGTGGTTATTTACAGTGGCGTCCAGTGGATTGCAAACTGCTAACACCACTCAATTAGATTTGGTGATTGATGACCTGATTACAGAATTAACATTTACCAGTTCCCGTTTTGCAATTGAAATTTTAATGATTGGCAGTAATGGAACTAACAACTCTACGAATATTAATGCAAGAAAGAGCCTGGATGATGAGCAGACTCCACATGCTAAGAATTTAGAGCCTAATTTATTTTTCAAATTTTACTCTTTGTTCATTCCAGATTTTAATGTCAACTGTGTGTTTGTACATTTGTTTTTTATGTCAATTGTGTGTTTGTACATTTGTTTAGTTATTAGATGTATTACATTAAGGCTGAAGATGGCCAGCTAAGGCTGAATCTATTCCCAATTTAGTAATGTAATTCAAATATACTGCACATTGTAGTATTGAAAAGGTGGACCATTACGACATTAATTTAATGATTATTATTGTGATCACAATTCAATACGGATCAAAACCATGAAGTTTATATCCTATGATGTAACTGCAGGCCGAGTTTTGCAGCAACGTGACTATTCCTTCACGGTGCGCAATTAATTTCCAAATTAGTGTATGTTTCAATGGCCAGGCACTCTGATATGAGTTCATTGGCCATGATGATGGGTGGTTTGTGATATTCACTTATTTGTGCGCACCATCTTTGATCAAGGAGATAGTTACTCCTTGCCTCAGACGAGATAATCGTAATGCAAGTGTATATGTTGCTGTGTCCTGTGTGATGTCTGCATATTAGTGCTGGGCAGTAAGATGATGATGATGATGATGATGATGATGATAATGATGAGGTGGGAAGAGGGTGAAAACTGGTGTTGGCGCAGCCTACTACTCTTTAGTAACACCAAGAGGCCTGCTCATCCAATGGATGAATCACCATAAACAGTGTCATATGCTCTCAAACCCAGAGACGGATCCTATCATCATGGCCAATGAACTCATATTTAGAAGTTTACAAACTTGTTTTTGTTTAATGAAATTTTACCTAACAGTTTTGTTCCTGCATTAAATACATAGGCTGTGTCACTAAAGTTTGCTAGGGATGAATAGTGACTACAGGATAGTAAGTATTGAACTCAAATTCATCCTAGGAGTGATCGGAGGACTGGCAACGATAGGCTGCATGTTGCCAGTGACTGCCGAATTCAGGACTTCACAAGTAATACTCGAAATATTAGCTGAAAGTATACTATTTTCTATGCAATGAATAGCAAAGGTAAATTTTCAAGTATTTCAATTTAATAAAACATATCAAAATTTTGTTGATAAAGGCTTCTTCTAGTGGTGCTGACCTGATTACTAGTATTAACAAAGTGATCCCTTTGAAAGGGCTTATACGCAGCCAGTTTTCTAAGCTTAAAATAGATGAAATAATGAAAGCAGCAGAGATGTACAGTATGATGCAGATTGCACAGAAACAAGTGCTAAATTAAGAGCAAAAATATCACTATGGAGAGATAATTGGACAACTTCTCATCCAGAAGAATTTACAACGCCAAAAAGTTACATATATTAGCTCTATTTAAAGGAGATTTCTTTCCCAATATTAGACTATTGCTACAAATGTTTACCACTTTGCCAGTCACAACAGCCTCTACAGAGAGAAGTTTCTTGGCCCTACGTAAGTGCTAAAAACCTACAAGTACAATGGGAGAGATCCTAATCAATGGCCTTTCATATTTATAACTGATCAAATGTTGATTGATATGAATTGTTAATACCTAACCGTACATAGTTAAGTTCATGTACCGGTAATACTTTAAACATTATGAACTGGAATTATGTGGTGAAATAAATAACAAATGACCTTAATTGTCGACTGAATATAAAAACCATGCTAAGTGCCAAAATGTAAGTTCTGAGATAAACAGAAGAAAACATTGTCATTTTTACAGTTTTTTATTATTTCTTCCAAAAAGGTGTAAAAATGTCAGAAGCACTTACTTTATAAACACTCATGAAAGCTTAATGTTACCTAAGGAATATTATTCTTGTAATTACCTCTTTTGTCTGAACATTTTATGAAATGAGGTATGTGCCAACCCCTGTTCCATTAAAACCGGGCTAAAGTGCCGTTAAAGTATCACAATAATTAAAAGCAAAATTTACAAGAGCAGAGTTAGCAAACAACAGGTATGGACAACATTTTGATAAAGAAAGAAGAAAATATTTTTTAAGTGAATTTTATTCATAAAACAAAAAAAATCTAAGTACTCAAGTCATAATAATAGTAGGCCCTAAGTAAAAAGTAGTGTTCTTGAAAACTTTGTTGTAGAAAAAATTAATAATTTGAAAACAATGTAGTGTACAGTACTTTTCTTTAGGCTATAATAATTGTTATACAAATATTAAAAGATTTAAAACATAAATGGTGTTCTTCAAACCATGGCTACTGTGTTAGTTCAGTGTAAAAAGGTTTGTTTTCTTCCTTTAGGAATGGAATCATCTTTTTCAGAGCTTCCTTCTTTTCAGGCTTCAATCTTGATGTCATTCCCAACCGTGGCAGTTCAAAGTTTTTTATAGTTTCATTTGTTACCCCTTTTTTAAACACGTTTGTTTTTGCCCAAAGTTCAAAATCACTGAAAGATTTTTGTGTATACGGTTCCTGGAAATTTCTAAAGTTGTGTATGAAGGCAACTTTTAGCTGCTGAGCTGAAGTCATAAAAATCTTCTTCATTCATCAAAGCTGTTATAACTGTTTTTTTTTTTTTTTTTTTTTTTTTTTTTTTTTTTTTTTGTGCAAGCTGTACAGAGAAGTCTGACAACATCCAAGGGAACCTCACATTTCTCAACTCGTTTTCTTTTTTCTACGAGACCAAAGTTGCGGTCGCAGCTTAAGTAGGAGTGGCCTGGGACAACATACTCTGAACCTCATCAACATAGTTGTTAGAAACCAAATATATAAAAAAAAACCCAAAAGCATCTTATTCTTATTTTGGCCCCCCACAGTTGTCGCTCCATACGATCAGTTTTTTCTTGTTTGTTATGTTACTTTTAATGCCTCTGAATATGCATCTGGCGATTTCACTGCCTCCTTGGCCACTCAAACCCTCATGCCAAACAAACATAAATCCCTGATTGTTGTCAGCCATGTGCAAACCCAGATTAAAACAAGACAATTGTTGTAAGTAATACATTTGGCAGTGGGTTAGTGTTGGTAAAGAAAACACTTGCTGCAAGTCGACTGAAATTGTACAGATATCACTTACAGGAGCAGCTGATTCCCTGTAATCTAGTTTCAGCATTTCTCTAGCACGCTCTGCTTTCCTGTGGTGAATTTCCAGTGAGGTTCGGTATAGTTCGTTGTTCCTCAGGTCATTTTGTATTTTGTTGTGCAACAAATCGCTAGTATTACACGTGTCTTTTCTCGGTTTCCAAAATCTTAGGTTTGGAAAGTATTTTCCCACAGTTTCTAAGTAAAACCGGTACTGAACTGTAGTATCATGATGAAGTTCTCTAAAAGCTGCATGCAACTTTTTGAAGTTCAAATCTTCACTTAAAAACAAATTTGAACTCCTGGCCCTGGTATAGTGGCTTTCCTCTTTTGGTAAACTTTCAATACGATCAATTATTAGCTTTACATCTTGAGCAGTGTATTCCCTTTCTTTAGTTTTTGTTACAAGTGAACTATGTAGTGCGAGTGGAATGTATTTTTTTTTAAACTTTATTTGTAAAATACGATATGATGTTTTATTTTTAATGACCTAACCTGTACTGTATAATATTGTAGCATAGGCATTTGTAAATAGTAGAATTCTGTTCTATATTTCCTGGAAGGATCCAGAAAATTACATGAATTATGGAACAGGGTGTGTTGTTTTGTGGGTAATGTATTCTAGAAAATATTTCTGACTGTTCTGGAAATACGACATTCGGGATCAGGCGTATTCTAGAATGTTAGTCAAAGTTCGCGATCGAAAGTAAGGTTGTGATTGGTGAGTCTAGGTGGCGATAGGGAACTCGTGCACACTGACTGGCTGCCTCCAAGGCCGGAATTTCCTATATATAGTGAGCGAGGCAGTGTTCGAATGAATTCTGTATCCTGAATTCTGTCGGTCTTGGTATATCTGTCTGCGAGCAGCCTATCTGGTTGATGTCCCCCGGTTTCCAGGATGGCACTCTCCTCGGGTAAGCACTCTTGAATTCCGTTCCTGCCAAAATTTCCGTAATGTTCCGATTTGCTTTTCATACAGGAGTCTGCCCTAACCTCGCCTAGATTCACCAAATTAGTTACATATGACGCCTTTGTTTTTCAGCTGGGCTTACCTGTTCGTTTCCGAGGCATTCCTATTTCTTGTTTCACTAAAATATGTAGATTGTAGTTCTGTATCACTTGAGGTACGCTAGATTTTGGATAACCTGTTTCAAATCACTGTAAATTTGCATTGTACAACTGCATTGGTAACTAGATGTACAGTTGATTTCAAATTTGAATTTACACTGCTACGAAATAAGCTATGTATATCACTGAACTTATAGCTCGGAACTTGGAATTGTATTTGGAATGTATTTGTAAAATTATTTTGTAAATAATATTTTTCAAATTCAAGGATCACGGCGATTTATTTTCGGAATCCGCTATCTAAGCCATGTCCATGCCTTTGGTAGGTTTCCAGCCTTTTCACCTTCCCGGTTTATTGTTCACTAGTTGGCCCTACTGACATTTATGTACATGTTTTGTTGGAGATCCGCGTAATGCCAGCTACTGTTTTTCCGAGTGTGTAGTGTTTTTTTATATTGTGTATTTTGCTCTTACCTTCCCCTTTTAACTGTGTTTGTGCCTTGTTTGGTGTTACCACTGTAGTAGAGGTATCAGTTTTGTTACCCCTACGTTCAATATAGGTAACGTCACCCCGCTTCTTTGCTGCAACTAGGGTTTCGACTCTTCGCTTTGTGATACCGTGAATTTCACGGAATGTTCTTTTACACACCTGTGCATGTTTATCTTTGTCATCAGGAAGTGAAAAGTAAACAGTTGCCTGCTGACGACTTTCTTCTGGAGCTGTGAATGAACCATGCCGCCTACGTTTAACATCACTAACACCTAAAGAGTCCCATTAAAAATGAATTTTGCTTCACGTGGTCTGCCAGGCTGTAAAAATGGTTAAATAAATTGATCATTTGTTCATAACCAATGTTCTTACATTCATAACGGCAACGGCATACAACCTAAAAGTAAAAGTAAACCAACAAGACATTAGAGGCATTACTATTACAGTATTGCCGAAAGTAACCTGTTTGCTAAGTTACTCTGCATAGTACAACTAAAAAACTAAAGCCTTAAAACAATCTTAGGCCTACTCACACCTTTTTGGAATAAAGATAGCCTATAAGGTTAACATTAGCATTCTAGGCCTACCTCTTTTGCAGGAACAGTTTGCTATTTCCCTCATAACTTTTCCCCTCTGACCTCTGCTTCTTCTTAAATTGGGAAGCACTTCCTTCTCCACTTTTACAGCATTTTTTCGGTGCATCAATTATTAAAACACCACAAAACACTTAAAACACTGAACTTGCACAAAAAAGCAGCACACAATAATCTGCAGGACTTCCAAGTAACTACAAAACCAGTCATATGGCGCTTGGCACATAGCCCGGATTTTGATACATGGTAGGTGGCACTTAGACCCAGGCGAATTCTTGTGGCTACTTGCAGACTGAATATCACATAGCCCGGTTTTTACTGCACAGGCATAGGCATATAGCCCACGTTTTAGCAATAAAATGGAATTTGATTGTTTTGGCACTTAGCCCGGTTTTTATATTCAGTCGACAATTAGCGTTTACTATACTATAACAACAGGAAGTTGTAAAATTTAAGAAACAAGATTTACACTTCCGAAGGTGGAAATGGCCCTAAGGTTCACTCAACCTACACCAAAAATAAGTACCAGGTTAATTCCTGGGGGCAAAGGTGGCCGGGCGTAGAACTAACCACTCTACCCCATCACATGCCGAAGTTACGAATAGTGGAAGTCTTTACCACCCCTTCAAGGGCCTTTATGGCCTGTATGGAGATGACTTTGCTTGCTTTGCTTATACTATAACAACGTCCTTAAAATAAACTATGGAAGTAAAATGTCTCACTTACTCGTTTTTGTTTCGTGGTACCTTTTTAATTTAGCCCCTCCCTTTCGGGAAAGTCATAGAAAAGAAAATGGGACTTCTTGTGGAGACGTTGCTATTGATAAAATGTTGTGTCAAAGCTAGCTGATGTCAGTAAT
Organism: Anabrus simplex; assembly: GCF_040414725.1. Classification (NCBI taxonomy): domain Eukaryota; kingdom Metazoa; phylum Arthropoda; class Insecta; order Orthoptera; family Tettigoniidae; genus Anabrus; species Anabrus simplex. Next base: position 241,320,284 of record NC_090269.1, read on the forward strand.
TATGTTGGTGCGGTAATCAATTGGATCCAAAAGACGGTCAAGTGGGTGTTATTAACCCCGTTGAAACATTCGTTGGAAGAAATGATCGAGTTTTTTCTTCGTACTTAAAATTGACAGTGATTTTACTATCTTGAACTCATGCTATGGGAATGGAACAAACATCCTCCTTGGATGATTGTGCTTACACTCAAAGCCGCCACAGTCTTAATGATGTATAAGAATAGGATCCATTTTGGTTTTAAATGCTCAAATATTCATGATTAACCACGTTTTAATCTTCAAAAACTGTTAATTCACAGTATTTTTAACATAGCAATTTCTGTGCAATATCGTTATTTTAGACGTTATAGTAGGGGCCCATAATATTTTATGAAATCATTGTCCAACATTTTACTCTATAGTTTATAAGATTAGAAAGATTCCATATCCATTAATTTTTAAGATTGATACAGGCTGATGATGCCCGTAAAAAAAGGGTGAAACATGTACCTATGACTTTTATGTATTAAGTATAAATTTTAACCACATGAAATAGTGGATTATATTGTGTTGTACTGAACAGGTGGATCTATAAATATTATAATAATATATGAGATATACGTCAACTTCAATACGGAACCAAAATGAGAATAGTTACTTGTAACAATATTGTCATTGCCGATGAAACTGCATTGCTTCATTTTAATGCAAGCTCAAATGGTCTTATGGTTTTAAAGGCGAAAGTGCCAGCCAAGGAATCGTACAAGGGTGAGGGATTGGGGTCATTGTAGTGTACTGCAATGCACATGGGAGCGAGAAACTTTATCCCCTAGTCATAGGAAAGTTCGATAAGCCACAATGTTTCAAGGGCGTCGGGCACTTTCCATGCCAGTACAAAGCATCTAAAAATGCAAACAGTACAGAAATCCAAAAAATAATGCATTTGCACAGGGAAACCAGCATAATTTATCCTCATCTTTGAATCATGTGATTTTTTTTCTTTTGTTGCGTAAGGTTGTGTTTGTCAGTGATTTATCCAAGTGCATTATTTGAACATTGTAAATGCACCTTGTTGTTGGATACATTTCGGAAATAGTTTTTTCCGTGGCATTTGAAAGGTTTAAACTGTGAATCAAGGTGATTGCATGTATTAATGGGTTTTAGAATACTTTGTCACGCGGCAAGTGTTTACATTTCTGAAGTACGAGAGAAGTGCCATGGTGGGAAATCATCCAAGGATAGAGTCATAGGAAAGTTTGATTTTAAGGGCATCAGGTACTTTCTATGTAAATACAAGGCATCTAAAATGCATACAGTATAGTAATCCAATTAATAAAGCACTTGCACATGGGAGCGAGCATAATTTATCGTCTTTGAATCGTGTTTTTTTTCTTTCTTTCGTTGGGTGAGGTTAAGTTTTGCCAGTGAGATATCCAAGTGCATTTTTTGAATACTGTAAATGCACCTTCTTGGATACATTTCAGAAATAGTTCTTTCTTCATGGCATTTGAAAGGTATAAACTGTGAATCAAGGTTAACTGCATGCAGTAACGGGCCTTAGAATAGTTTGTAACGCGGCAAAGGTTGGTACTTCTGAATTGCGAATTGGCGGTTAATTCGAAATCACGTAATTCGAAGTCCGATTTTTTAGTCCCAATGACTTCGAATTAATGAGGTTTTACTGTATAACAAACAGATCCAGTTTTAATTTCTAACAGAAAATACTTTAAATGGCATCTTACCTGATAATGAAGAGAGACTTTGCTGAGATTTTCTCCCCTTTCAAGTGCTCTAACAGCTGCCTGCTTCTTTTCAGATCCATAAGTTTGCTTCATTCTTGCTCGTCGGCTCATAGTATAACTTCCTCCTTCCTTCTGCACACGTCGCCAAAGAACAGTTTTAGGTATTTTGTACAGTTCTGATGCCTGTTGCAAACTAGCTCCATCTGTGTTTTAAAGAATTATAAATTAGCCAATTTATCAATGGGCACAGCCAAGAATAAAATATATAAATTCTAAACTACATCCACTTCAAATTACAAAACTAAACTGAATGAAAATCAATCCTGAATCTAAAATGAACCACATAATTTGAACAAGACTTTCTGGAAATATTTTATGGTTCATGGCAAGGCCATACCCAGAAGGGATGTTAGGAGTGGGGGGTGGGTTCAAACCGCCCATCCCCACCCCACCAAAATAAAAGACGACTTGACAAATTTAAACAGCACATATAGGTTTTCAAAAATTCCACCCATTACAACAGAACTATTATGAAATCAATAATTTGTAAAATGAAACAATTTAATTTAACCTACAAATATAAATATTAGGGACAGTCAAATGAAAACTGAACGTCCGCTGCAACATGACCATGGAATGGTTTTATTAAAAAGTAATTACCAAAATTGTTAATACATTAATTTTAAATAATTTTGAAAATATAGCTTTCACAAGCTCATTGTACTTTAATCAGACTTTTAGTTCATTAAGTTGTGTCAAGTACATATACACTGCCTGACAAAAAAATTGAAGCACCCAGAAGGGGAGGAGGAAACGAAATGAAACTTCACTTGTTGAGAGGGCATGTGATGTTATTTCAGTGACTACAAAATCAAGTTAAATTTGCAAAGAACTTGGCAGTACAAGTCCACTTATAGTATGATGTTGCACCCGCTCTGGCCTGGATGCATGATAATTATCAATTCCAGTTTTGTAGAAAGAGGAAAGTTGCTGACGGATCCACAACTGCACCCACTATTGCACTTCCTCATCCGAATGAAACCGACGTCCACGAATTTCTTTCTTCCTCCGTGAAGCACTGCTTTTCCCGGATAAGGCCATAAATCCACCCTACCACATCGGGAGTAATGGCTCGATGGGCCTGTCCTGGCATGCGTAGTCTTTTTTTTTTTTTTGCTAGGGGCTTTACGTCGCACCGACACAGATAGGTCTTATGGCGACGATGGGATGGGAAAGGCCTAGGAGTTGGAAGGAAGCGGCCGTGGCCTTAATTAAGGTACAGCCCCAGCATTTGCCTGGTGTGAAAATGGGAAACCACGGAAAACCATCTTCAGGGCTGCCGATAGTGGGATTCGAACCTACTATCTCCCGGATGCAAGCTAACAGCCGCGCGCCTCTACGCGCACGGCTAACTCGCCCGGTATGCGTAGTCTTACAGTGATGTGTGCCCTTCTCGGGATCTCCTATGCCACTCGTGCACACTCATGGACATGTAATGTTCCCCGTACACAGCAGACATGTGATGATGAGTTTCACGTACTCCAATACCCTCAGCCACTAGAAAATGAACCACACTTCTCCGCTCTTCTTTTTCTGCCTCCATTTCTACAGTTGGACGAACATACTAGAGCAGTCCGTGGAACAAAAAGACATAACCCAACAACGCGTGCACCTGTGAGTTGTCACTATGCATTTCCCTTACCACAGCAATGACAGTATCGATACGTAACAACAGTGTTGACACCATTCGTGCAGAATGTGTGTTATGGCGGGTGTTCTGTTTTCATTTGACGGCACCTTATATTTCTCTATGAATATACTGTACCGGTAAAAGATAGCTAACTTGTTATTTGAAAAGAGCATGAATTAAAGTTCTCAAGGCACTTCCTAGGCAAAAATAGCTAGGGCTTCATACAGGAGGATAGGTTCTATCTACAATAAGTGAAGATGTACTTTGAACTTTTGGTTTATTCAAAATTTTGGCAAGTTTGAAATTCATATATGTCCCGAATCATCTTCCAGAATGGTTCTCCAGACAATTCGTACTCCAGGGTCCTCTCATCACCATGGTGTTGTACTCGTACTCAAGGATCCTCTCGTCACCATGGAATTGGACTCGTGCTCCCATGTCCACTTGCCACCATGGAATCAAATCCGTTCCTCGTACCTGAAGGCCTCGAATTTCTCGGAGGTCTACGGCAATCTTGAAGCGGCGTAATACTCGTGCTTTAGCTTTAAACAAGTGTCCACAGTCGTACAGACCTCCGACATGTTCAATATCACTTGTCACCAAAATTTGCAAAGTACTGCCCTTAATTTAATTTACATAGGCAACGTTGCTTAGAATATGCCAATAAACTTCACTTGACACTTGCAGATAGAAATTAATTAATGTCACTTCAAAATGTTAAAGTTGAAAATGTAAATAGCATTCATTTAAGAAACGAAAATGTTACCAATAAACGAAATAATGATAGAACACAGTTTATGGTTATTTACCAATAAAAAAAGATGAAACTAAACACAGTTCACTTGCTATACATTGTCTGTGGTTACTTGCCACAATGTAAAAATAATACTGTCACACTTGACACACAAAAAAGAGCTATTAACCCTTTCCCGCCCTTAGCGCCTGAAAGCGCCCAACTCTTCACTTTGCCTTCTGGTCCTTAGCGCCCGAAAGCGCCCGGCTGCATTATCTGCAGACTTACGCGAGCTATGCGATAGTTTTTTATTTTCTTCCGCTTTGAAGTGTTTAGGGGGCATTTATGAACATACAGTACGACCTACAAGGCTTAGGAAATGAAAGAAGAGCGATAATCTGTCTTGACGTCGCCTAGGAAACGGTCTTGAACTTCCGCGAGCGCGGGACAGCTGTTTCGTTCGTAAACATGGCGGGATTGAATACTGCGGATATTGAAACTAAGCTGAATATAAGCGACGAAAGTGACACAGAATCATTGAGTAGGGGTGGAGGTGAATTTTTAGTGAGGGAATAACGTATCAACGAAGATAATTTTAGTGATAACAGTGATGTAAGTGAAAACAGATATTGAGAATTCTGACCTGATTGTGATGCCGCGGCATTTCAGTTAACACAAATATTTCGTTTCGTTACTCTGAATGATTATATGGATGATGTTGAACCTGTCCATAATTTCGAAAGAGTATTATGAGAAATATTATTTTTGACATATGTTAGGAGGAGACAAACTATTCAGTGAGACAGCCACTTGTATATATATCAATGCAGCATTCAAACAGGCACATTCCGGAAACATACTACAGAATGTGAAGACACTTGTTCAGGGGAAATAGAAGCTGATATACAGTATACATTCCACTTACAGAACCACGCGTTTATTGGTTCAGAGGGATTCATACAACATGAGAATGTGACAAATAGAGCCTACCTTTGTGTCGAGTACCAAAATTAGAGGTGGGGGGGGAGGTTTGAACCAACAACCTTATGACTCAATGAATACGGAAATGGATGTGATGGAATCTTTTCTAATATTATTGAAAATTTGAATACATTGTGATCAACAGTTTTTATTATATTTAACTTTTTCTGAAACAGTGTGCTCTGCTTCAAGTTTTCCTAAATAATAGGTTGAAATCTGGCGATAAGCAGACTCAAAATGTGGGCAGGAAAGGGTTAAAGGGTTTATCTGTACAACACTGCTAATAGCGATGAAATAAATAACAACTAGTCAGTCATTCTAGGCACAGTGCGTCTCATAAAATAACATAGTCACTGAAGAATATTTAGAAGCAGTTATATACAAATGTGCAGAAATCAGTTCGAATCCAGTTAAGATTAACACCGTAATGGATTATCAGTCTAAGTCACTCGTATTTATTAGTACGGTTGGCACAGTCTATCGTACTCAAAATTTATCACTAGTTAAGGAGCACTTAAGTGTTGAATGGCAAGAAATATGCAAACACTTGTGTTATAATGATGTGATATCTCAAAATACTTTCAAATATCAGTTACCGAAATATTAAATAATGTTCTAACACTTGCACAGCAATGAAAAAAGTTAAAACACTTCACTTGGTTTTTAATTGAAGAAACATTAAGTTCCACAATTCGAGAATTAAACTAACTTCAATTCTCGGCTTGAGAATTTACAAGTCGCGTTTTACAATCACCATGTCGTCACTTGACTTTACTTTCCGATGGACAGAATAACACAGGGTCAGACCAGGCAAAGCCCTAGCCGAGGAATGTCTGTCTACCCTATCTTTTATACTGGCAATGCCTAAACATCATGATAACATGATTATTTCAAAGTGGATTTACTCAAAAATCCCTCAATGGATTTTCTTGACATTTGACAACAGAGACATTGTTGTGATTGGCTACAGAATGGCGTATCTCCCAAGACGATATGACCATTATTAATAAAGTTTTGTAAATTTCTGAATCGAAAATTCTCAAATGCATGTCTCATGGATTCCAGATGCATCCAATTTCCGCCACGAGGTAGGTTGACGAGTTGGGCGGGCTAGTCTGCCTTGCTCCTGCATCTATGTCACGCACAGCTGTTGGCTCGCTCACTGCCTCGTCCTGGCAGATGTAAACCCATCGAGCTTGGAGTTCTCGGCATGCGCGATAATTATACGACATTGCTCTTAAAAAATACAGCATGTACCGTGCGTTCCTGGTACAATACTTAATAAATTTACTGAAAAACATAAGTGAAAATTTTAAATTGGTGATCTGCTTGTTTTTAGTGGTTTTTAAAAATAAATTTTGTACTATCATTCAATTATTTACCACCAGTGGTTACAAGCAGTGTTGACTCTCTCCAACAAGGGCTGAAGATCTTTTGTACTGTCTGCAAGCTGCACACTATCATCTGCTTACCATGTTGTTGATGCGCTCACCATTGATGCAGATGCTTTCTGCTGTTGCTGTCTGCAGTGCTTCGTTCAGTACTGCCGGTGAGTAGATGTTAAAAAGCTGTGGAGATAAGACACAACCCTGACGGACTTCTTACTGGATCTCGATCTCTTCAGACAGACTGTCTTCCATGCAGATGGTGGCTTTCTGGTTCCAATACAGATTTGCGATGATGTAGGTGTCTCTACTGTTGAGACCGATCTACTTTAGCACTTCCAGCAGTCTATTGTGTTGTACTTTATCAAATACCTTATTGTAATCTATAAAACCTGCATACACATCCTTGTTCATATCCTGGCAATGCTGTATCACGACCTGTATGCAGTACAGCACATTCCATGTCCCAAATCCAATCCTGAACCCAAACTGCATTTCTGAGAGTGTTCCCTTGCATCTAGCATAGACTGTACCATAGATGATCTTCAGAAACATCATCAGAGCATGGTTCATCAAGCTGATTGTATAGAGTTCCTCACATTGCACTGCATGGATCTTCTTCAGTATGGCCAGTATCCAGTATTCGGGAGATATTGGGTTCAAACCCCACTGTTGGCAGCCCTGGAAATGGTTTTCTGTGGTTTCCCATTTTCATACCAGGCAAATGCTGGGGCTGTACCTTAATTAAAGCCACGGCTGCTTCCTTCCCACTCCTAGCCCTTTCCTGTCTCATCGTCGCCTTAAGACCTATCTGTGTTGGTGCAACGTAAAGCAACCTGTAAAAATAAAAATCTTCTTCAGCAGAGTGACAAAGGTGAACTTAAGCCAATCATGAATTACACCAGTTCTGTACACAACTTTGAAGAGGTCTGTTAGGACGTTAATGCCATCATTGTCCACCAGCTTTAGGATTTCGGCATACACCTGATCTGGCCCTGCGGCCTTACCACTCCAGTTGTTGAACAACTTGCCGCACTTCCTCCTACAAGATGCCGGAACCAGTGTCTGCTTCGACTCTGAAAACTGTAAAAAAAAGTAATAAGTGGGACGTAAAGCCAATAACATTATTGTCTGCTTCAACCACGCCATGCTGCTCTGGTCTGGTCTGGCATCCTCAAATAGCTGTTCAATGTATGCCTTCCACAGCTCCAGCTTATCAGTTGTGTCTGTCACCAGTCGGTTGTTCTTGTTGACCAGAATGTTGGTGCCGTGCTTTCTATTCATTCCCAGTCTCTTTGATCTTCTTGTGCAGGTTGAAGCTGTCATGTCTCTCTTGTAGTTCTTCAATCTCTAGACACTTTGATGACAACTGTTCTTGAGTGGCTTTGATCTTAGCTTTCATTTCCCAATGTACCCGGTCGCATCGTGGTTGATTATGATTCTTCCATTTCAGTCTCGTCCATTAAGTCCAGAATCTAATCTGTCACCCATGGTTGTTTCTTCCTCCTCATCCCTGCCGACAAATTCTTCGTCTCTGTCATGACAAGACCCTGCTTCATGCCTGCTCATAACTCCTCCACATTCATCATCATCATCATCATCATCATCATCATCGACTAACTCCAGTTTCCAAGGTGTGGTATACGAGCCTCTCCCATTTTGTTCTGTCCATGAACCATTCTTCGTTCACAATCAGCTCCCAATCCTGACCTCTCTCCTCTACATCCTTCTTCACTAAGTCTGTCCATTTTTCCCTAGGTCTGCCCACTGGTCTCTTTCCCCTGATTTCTCTTTCATACTCCTTTCTTGCAGACCTGTTGGCACTCATTCTTTAACTCCTCCACATTGTGTTTCATTATTCTTCAGTTGCTTCTGCAAGATGAACCTTGACTCTGTGGGCAGACCTTTACCTCTTTGACCCTGTTTATATTTATTAGCGCTGTCCTTGGCTCTCTGTGAATGGTCTTGAGATTAAGCTTTATGTTCCCAACCACCACAGTTTCTAGGTATGTTTTGAGTGCCTGGAAGCTGTTCCTGAACCTCTGGTTGACCAGGATTTTTCCTGCTCTGTCTTGAGGTGACTTCCATGTGTAAAGACGGTGTGGTGAAAGTCTGAAGAAAGTGTTCAGGATAATTAGATGTTCTTCCTGGCAGAAGTGAATGAGATGACTTCCCCTCTCCTTCCGTACACCCAGCCCAAAATTTTCCACCATTTCTCCTGTTCTTCCCTACCCCTACCTTCGCACTAAAATCCCCATGATGATATTCAGAACCAGCTTCTTTCTCATTTGCATCACCTCGTGGACCTTTTCAGAGAACTGCTTCATCCTCCTTATCCGCAGTTGGTGCATATACCTGGATAATGTTAACATTGAGAGGAATGGCTTGCAGCTGCAGTTATGTACACGGTCTGAGAGTGGCATAAAATTCTTCACAGCATGACTCATTCACCATGAAACTATCACAGTAACTCCTTGTCAGTGATCTGGCTCGTTCCCCGCATATTACACACACACTGTCCACATACCGGGCATCTCATTTCTCTTACACCAAGGATGTCGATCCTAGGTCTCTTCATCTCTCATGTGGCATTCATCTTTCCTGTTTCATGCATACTTCAGACATTCCATGCTGCAATCCTGATGGCTGACCTGGAGATCGTAGCACCCTCTGACTATCTAAGGTCTGCCAAGGACGAAGGGCCATATATTTAGTGTTCTCAGCCATGATGATTATACAAGTAAAAATTAATGCCAGGTTTTCCGTTGCCTTCCACATCAAAACACCTGTTTCACTAATCCAGCCCCGCACGCCATTGTCTGGTCCATTTAAATCTAAGAATTTCATTTTTTGTCCGTATTGAACTGAGAACGTAAGATAGGAAACTTAAAAGGGTCCACCTTTTCAATACAAATAAATGTTATAAGTTTATTTACAACATATATTTACACTTGGAACTAGTTTCGAGGCTGTTTGGCGCCATCTTCAGCCAAAATGTGGGAAATAGGCATAGGCGTAAGCATGCAGGCATTTACATTATACAAGATGTTAATAAATCAGTGTGATTAAATAAGAGACATGAAATAGTGAATTACAATGTCAGTTTACAAAATGGTCATGAAGGGTGAGTGAAAATTGTATAAACATGAGTTAGGTCTCAAAAACATAATCACTTAAAAAACATATAAACCGCAACAAAACCACGCAGAAGTTCGAGATGAAATTGGCATTGGAGATTCAAATTATTTCAGACACTCTTCCATTGAATGCTGCCTGCCGCGAGTGTAGTACAAAACATAGGTTAGATTTCAATAAACACAATCGTATCAAAAATGCACGTAACATTTTAAAAATATTTTTGGGTTGAGATGAAATTTGGCAGTTAGGGAATGAAATTACTTATTCACTAAGCGTCAATTCAAAACCAGCTGTGAAGGGTGAGACAAAATTGCACAAACGTGAGTTTGGACTTGATAAATGCAAAACCTGAAACACATGCAATACACTCGAAACTGTAGGTTCGCGATGAATTTGGCACATAAAGGTCTGCGTTCACTCCTTCATTGAATGTCACTGGTGCAAGTGTAGTTCAAATACGAGTTAAGATTTAAGAGAATCAAGCCTCTTAAAATTGCACATGACATCTGAACCCATGGTGCGAGATGAACTTGGCAGTAAAGGTTCGAATTTATAGATATTCAGTAATGCCACTTCAAAAGTCCATGAAGGGTGAAACAAAAGCTATAACTCACAAGAGTTAGGACTCATTAAATACTAATTTCAAATACATATCTGGTTACTGTAGTCACGTCCTAGTTCGTGAACCATGGGCAATGGCTGAGTGGCCTAGTAAGTGGTCCTGAGAGTCGGGATACCAGTTGCTATGGAATGGGAGTGGGCATCTCGGACATTTTCCGAGTCGTGGCCCTCCTTGTGCTCAGGCGGCTAGGACTATACAATTCACCAGTGGTCCATACCCCGTTAGAGGAGAGATCCTCACTTGGACTATGTGCAAGTAGGGCAGCATCCTGCTTCATGAATTTACCAAGCTCAGAACACTTTAAGCAAGCCTCGGACCTATGGGAGTAAAGGAGTCCCACTCCCACTTGACAGGCGAGGGACTCCTTGGAAACAACTTGGCGAACGAAATGAAATTCGATGGGGAGCTATCAATATTAATGGGGCTTATGGAAGAAAGAAGGTAGAACTGGCTGAGTCAGCAAAGAGGATGCATCTGGATGTGCTAGGAGTAAGTGATATTCGGGTAAGGGGAGATAATGAGGAAGAGATAGGAGATTATAAAGTGTACTTGACAGGTGATAGAAAGGGAAGGGCAGAGTCTGGGGTAGGGCTCTTTATCAGGAATACCATTGCACGCAACATAGTTTCTGTTAGGCACGTAAATGAGCGAATGATGTGGGTAGATTTGTCCGTGGGAGGAATTAGGACAAGAATTGTGACCGCGTATTCACCATGTGAGGGTGCAGATGAGGATGAAGTTGACAAGTTTTATGAAGCATTGAGTGACATCGTGGTCAGGGTCAACAGCAAGGATAGAATAGTGCTAATGGGCGATTTCAATGTGAGAGTTGGGAATAGAACTGAAGGATACGAAAGGGTGATTGGTAAATGTGGGGAAGATATGGAAGCTAATGGGAATGGGAAGCATTTGCTGGACTTCTGTCCTAGTATGGGTTTAGATGTTACGAATACATTCTTCAAGCATAAGGCTATTCACCGCTACACATGGGAGGCTAGGGGTACCAGATCCATAATAGACTATTGTGATAGTACATATATCACACCCCCGAATTATATGTAGAAGTTATAGATATTATTGTCAGTATTCGATTTATTATTATTATTATTATTATTATTATTATTATCATCAGTATTTCATTTGTATATTTTGTCATTTATATTGGTAAGCTGGAAGATATCCACATATGTAGGTATGAGTAATTTGTTTTGCACGAGTGGGAAAACATTGCTTTAATAACTCTGGTAATTTGAATGAGTCATATGGCTACCCCAGTGTTTGTTGGGATGTACTTGTGTCGGGAAATTCATGAGTCATGTATATATCCCAGCCTGATGAGATGAGCTTGTTGTATTAGGAAAGTTTGGCGATTCATGGAATATACCCCAGAGTTTGTTATTGTCTTGGGAGGAAGAAGTAGTTCAGGGCTTGGTCTTGACTTGAGATCACTCATGATTGGCTGGCAAGCACCAATCCAGACGTATCATCTGAGAGGAGGGGGATGTTGATGTCTATAAAGGTTGATCATACGGCGGCAACCAGGGACATTGTAAGGGTGATTGTAGAGGTGAAGGTAAAGGAACGAGAAGGAAGATAACTACTACAACTACAAGCAGTAACACTGTATAAGAGAACTACAACTGACGCACTGTACGGGAAGGAAGTGGTGCTGATACACGGTACTGGAGTGACACGGCTGCAATGGACTGGACTTCAAACGTTCGTGGAGCGTAGTCTTGTTATGTTCGCGGAAAGTGGCTGATTGTGGAGAGTGCTTGCGCATTGAGTATGGTAGCACTTGTGGCGGCCTAGCATTATATGTTGGTGAAAGCTATCTCAGACTTTCCATAACTTATGTTGAGGATCGACAGACGTGTGTATATATCTTTACAACAAGTGTTAAAATATGTGAACACAGTAGTACAAGGTACAGTGTCTGTGTGATGTGATAACTGCCGATTATGAGAATCGGTAAGTCGAATTGATATAGAGACAGTGAAGGGTATTTATCTTCATACATGTACATTGTTCATCGGACTATCTACAAATGGTAGCTTAGTTCTCGCTTTCGTTTTCCCACGATTTTCATTATTTTTGTTGTTGTTGTTGTAAATATGGAGTCTTCCAGCAATATTTTATGTGTGTATTATATGTATAATGTTGTATGTTGATGAGGTGCTCATGCACGGAATTTGTTAAGAATATAGTTAGCTATTTTAGAATCAGTGTTATTGATGAACCTAGGTGCAGTTCCTACCTAATTAGTCGTTTTCAGGTTAGGTAAGGCCTGCAGCAGATGTACCAGTACGCAGCATTATGTACACGCCCTGGGATATAAAGTTTATCATGCTCTTATCTAAATTCGAGGGATCCATTCTGGTGAACTCTGGCGCCCATACTACGGACGTTTTGGTTAATTATGCTTATTAATTTTATTAAGTTTTTGAGTAATTTTATTTACATATTTTCACTTATTGATTATATTTATCAGTATTCATCAAAAAGTTACACTATATCTTAACAGAGTTTGAGTTCAGGAAATCTGTTAGGAATGTACGAGTTTTTCACGGATTTTTCGATGATATAGACCACTATCTGATCTGTAGTGAACTAAGTATCTCTAGGCCTAGGGTAGAGAAAGTGAAATCTGTCTGCAAACGAATAAGGGTAGAAAATCTCCAGGACGAGAAAATTAGACAGAAGTACATGGATATGATTAGTGAGAAGTTTCGAACAGTAGACAGTAAGTAGATTCAGGATATAGAAACTGAATGGGTGGCATACAGGGATGCTGTAGTAGAAACAGCAAGGGAATGCCTAGGAACAACTGTGTGTAAAGATGGGAAAAGGCGAACATCTTGGTGGAATGATGAAGTGAGAGCAGCCTGTAAACGTAAAAAGAAGGCTTATCAGAAATGGCTCCAAACAAGATCCGAGGCAGACAGGGATTGGTACGTAGATGAAAGAAACAAAGCGAAACAAATAGTTGTTGAATCCAAAAAGAAGTCATGGGAAGATTTTGGTAATAACCTGGAAAGGCTAGGTCAAGCAGCAGGGAAACCTTTCTGGACAGCAATAAAGAATCTTAGGAAGGGAGGGAAAAAGGAAATGAACAGTGTTTTGAGTAATTCAGGTGAACTCATAATAGATCCCAAGGAATCACTGGAGAGGTGGAGGGAATATTTTGAACATCTTCTCAATGTAAAAGGAAATCATCAGGGTGGTGTCCGACTCGTTGGCTGAACGGTCAGCGTACTGACCTTCGGTTCAGAGGGTCCCGGGTTCGATTCCCGGCCAGGGCGGGGATTTTAACCTTAATTGGTTAATTCCAATGGCACGGGGGCTGGGTGTATGTGTTGTCTTGATCATCATTTCATCCTCATCACGATGCGCAGGTCACCTACGGGCGTCGAATAGAAAGACCTGCACATGGCGAGCCGAACCCGTCCTGTGATATCCCGGCACTAAAAGCCATATGACATTTCATTTCATCAGGGTGGTGTTGCAAACAGCCAAGCTCATGGGGAGGAGGAAAATGATGATGGTGAAATTATGCTTCAGGAAGTGGAAAGGATAGTAAATAAACTCCATTGTCATAAGGCAGCAGGAATAAATGAAATTAGACCTGAAATGGTGAAGTATAGTGGGAAGGCAAGGATGAAATGGCTTTATAGAGTAGTAAAATTAGCGTGGAGTGTTGGTAAGGTACCTTCAGATTGGACAAAAGCAGTAATTGCACCTATCTATAAGCAAGGGAACAGGAAGGATTGCAACAACTATCGAGGTATCTCATTGATTAGTATACCAGGCAAAGTATTCACTGGCATTTTGGAAGGGAGGGTGCGATCAGTTGTTGAGAGGAAGTTGGATGAAAACCAGTGTGGTTTCAGACCACAGAGAGGCTGTCAGGATCAGATTTTCAGTATGCGCCAGGTAATTGAAAAATGCTACGAGAGGAATAGGCAGTTGTGTTTATGTTTTGTAGATCTAGAGAAAGCATATGACAGGGTACCGAGGGAAAAGATGTTCGCCATACTGGGGGACTATGGAATTAAAGGTACATTATTAAAATCAATCAAAGGCATTTATGTTGACAATTGGGCTTCAGTGAGAATTGATGGTAGAATGAGTTCTTGGTTCAGGTAACTTACAGGAGTTAGACAAGGCTGTAATCTTTCACCTTTGCTGTTTGTAGTTTACATGGATCATCTGCTGAAAGGTATAAAATGGCAGGGAGGGATTCAGTTAGGTGGAAATGTAGTAAGCAGTTTGGCCTATGCTGACGACTTGGTCTTAATGGCAGACTGTGCCGAAAGCCTGCAGTCTAATATCTTGGAACTTGAAAATAGATGCAATGAGTATGGTATGAAAATTAGCCTCTTGAAGACTAAATTGATGTCAGTAGGTAAGAAATTCAACAGAATCGAATGTCAGATTGCTGATACAAAGCTAGAACAGGTCGATAATTTCAAGTATTTAGGTTGTGTGTTCTCCCAGGATGGTAATATATAGTAAGTGAGATTGAATCAAGGTGTAGTAAAGCTAATGCAGTGAGCTCGCAGTTGCGATCAGCAGTATTCTGTAAGAAGGAAGTCAGCTCCCAGACGAAACTATCTTTACATCGGTCTGTTTTCAGACCCACTTTGCTTTACGGGAGTGAAAGCTGGGTGGACTCAGGATATCTTACTCATAAGTTAGAAGTAACAGACATGAAAGTAGCAAGAATGATTGTTGGTACAAACAGGTGGGAACAATGGCAGGAGGGTACTCGGAATGAGGATATGAAGGCTAATTTAGGAATGAACTCTATGGATGAAGCTGTACGCATAAACCGACTTCGGTGGTGGGGTCATGTGAGGCGAATGGAGGAGGATAGGTTACCTAGGAGAATAATGGACTCTGTTATGGAGGGTAAGAGAAGTAGAGGCAGACCAAGACGACGATGGTTAGACTCGGTTTCTAACGATTTAAAGATAAGAGGTATAGAACTAAATGAGGCCACAACACTAGTTGCAAATCGAGGATTGTGGCGATGTTTAGTAAATTCTCAGAGGCTTGCAGACTGAATGCTGAAAGGCATAACAGTCTATAATGATAATGTATGTAATGTATGTATGTTCTTCGTCAGATGCCATATAGGTCAAGCGCAGCATAAGTATGAGATAGGGCTCAACATATCCAAACTTGTACAAATGCATATAACATATCTAAATCCAAGTGTGAGATGAACATGGTAGTTAAAGAATCACATTTGTTGAGGGTGTAGTAAACATTCAGCTCGACAAGAATACATGTATTCCATTACCACTGCTAGGTGTACGGCCAGATATATGAGGCGGACAATGCATATATGCTTATTACAAAGTTGTAAGATTTTAGAATTTTAAAGGTAAATAAAACTATAAATAAGGCATACTTTTGCTAAAAACAAAAACAAAAGAGGTAATTAGTGTATATACAATAATACTGCACTGCCTTCGCAGAGTCCTCCCAGATTTTGAAGAGGGCTTTGAAGTCATGTACATTACATTTCACAACAGAGTAAAACAACTAATAAGTCTAATACCTGAACAATGTAGTGTACAATTAGAGTCTATATCACAACAAAATATAAGCTTACATCATTACGAAACCAAACTACAGAATTAAATACGTGTATTCAAAATGTGCGCCAATCATCCACTGCAACATACTCGAACATCAGCTTAGCACAACATATAGATGAAGACTGGGCAACGGGAGGAGTGGGAGACAAGGCAATCCCCTCGCTTGCCCCTCACCACAGGTGTTCATTACATTTATTCCCCAATTCCGTCTAATTAGCAGTCCTACTCCAATACTTCCTCCACTATATACCATTCTAGTCATCACTGTAGAAATCACCATTTTCTGGCCATCTTATTTCACATAGCCCCATATCCAGTTCTCTTTTGTCCATGACAATTTTAGCTTCTTCCAGCAGCGTTCTCATGTTTATTGCTCAAATTTTCACTGACTCGATATTGCAAGAATTTCGCCAACTGCAGTTGAAAAATGTTATGTGAGGAATGGGCAATTATGTTTCGCAGATCTAGAGAAGGCACACAACAGAATCTGAGGGAAAATATACTATCTGTCTGTACTCAGGGTTTATGGGATTTGGGGTAGATTATTACAGGTAATCAAAGACATTTATGTTAACAAATGGGCCACAGTGAGAAATTAGGGTAAAATGAATTCTTGGTTCAAGGTAGTTACAGAGGAGAAATAAGGCTGTAATCTTTCACCTTTGTTGTTTATAGTTTACACGGATCAAACTTGGGAGTGTGGGTTGGCGACCACAGGGCCCTTAGCTGAGTCCTGGCATTGCTTTCACTTACGTGTCCCAGGCTCCTCACTTTCATCTATTCTATCCAACCTTCCTTGGTCAACTGTTGTTCTTTTCTGACCCCGATGGTATTAGGTTCCCGAGGCCTACGGAGTCTTTCATTTTCATGCCCTTCGTGGTCCTTGTCTTCCTTTGGCCGATACCTTCATTGAAGTGTCTGATCCGTTCCATTTTTCTCTCTGATTAGTGTTATATAGAGGATGGTTGCCTAGTTGTACTTCCTCTTAAAACACTAATCACCACCACCACCTCTACTTTTTTATTTTATTGTATGATGAAAGGAGGAATATCAGCTATTTACAAAATATATACAAAAACACACACACACACGCACGCACACTCACTCTCTCTCTCAAGTTCATAAAAATATTCACAATACAGTAGAACCTCGATTATACGTTCCCGGAAGCTACGTTTTCCCGTATTATCCGTTTAAATTACGTGGTCCCGCGAGCATCCTAATTAAATCACGTTGTAAAAATCCCGCATTATCCGTTCCTCGAAGAAACGATTTCCCGTATCAACCGTTCAGAAATCTCAGTCCCATCAACGCTAAATCCTCGATCACGCGTTTTTCAAGAAACTGTATCTCACGAAAGGACGGCAACGCATACTTGCGGATCTTGGTATTAACGTCCAGTCACTGCAGTAATTTGAGGAAGAGGAAAAGCGATCGGCGGTGAACTTGCATAAGGGACCATCTTAGCATCGCATTCAGGTGGTACTGTTTAGAGAATCAAAATCACAAAGCAGAGTGTGTCCACAATAATTGGAAGGAGACAGAGCGCATTTCGACAGCTCTACTTGAAGACGGAACGAGTTTCGTCAAATGTTTGTACTTGCAAAGCGTCTACATTATGTCCAGGGTTAGATGTTTACTTTTTTTTTTTCGAGTGTATCGCCGAACAGGTTTTCGGCACTTCCCTCAGGGCACTGTATAGTCACTGAGCTTTCAGGCAGGAATCTAAACTGCTCCTTCTTAAGTAACATAAATTTAGTATTTTAATATTATCGCATACGATTACGTTATCGAGACCTGAACAGCTGTTGCACCTTACATACATAAAGCCGTGGAAGGTTTTGGGATTGCCTTTTACTGTTTTGGTCCTAATGTAAGACTAGGAATTTCACGTTATTGTGTTAAAATGTTAAAACCGCAGTCGTTTTATTTGCGCACGTTACATGTAAAAATCTTTGCATCATTTCGCACTCGTACCAACTTGGACAGCGAGCGCGTTTTCCAGCTGAGGTCAAGGTCGCGAATAACCGTAAATTCGGAAGTTTTGATATTTTTTCTCTTTTCAATTTAATCGTGATTAGTGACGGACATTATTGAATATAATGCATTCGAAAACTTGAGAATCGATACTTACCTTCGAAATAATATTCTCAAGTTCAACATAACCTTTAAAAGTCGATGTAGGCCATAGGCCTAATTTGTGCGGTAGATTTCCACAAAGGGATTTCGCCATCATGTTGGACGATTTTGTATCCAATGTGCTTTTATTTTACTAGATTAGAGAATTAAAAAATACTTGTGGTCGATTGTTTGGCTTAATGTTAATAGGTTTTTCGAACAGTTTGACCGATCAAAGTTGCTGAACTGAAAGAAGTTTCCCCGGTAAAACTGAATGTAAAGTTTCGAGACTTTTAAGTCGCGTACCGGTAATTAATGTTTGAAGCCGGCCCCGCGGTCGAACTTGCCTGCCTCTCACCCGGAGGACCCAGGTTCGATTCCCGGCCAGGTCAGACACTTTTACCTGGATATGAGGGCTGGTTCCAGGTTCACTCATTCTACGATTACCTTTAATTGAGGCGCTATTTAATGGTGAGATGGCAATCCCGGTCTACAGAGGTAGGAATAACGGCCGAGAGGATTCGTCACACTGACCATGCGTCACCTCGTAATCTGCAGGCGTTCGGACCGAGCAGCGGTCGCTTGGTAGGCGGAAGGCCCATTGAGGCTATAGTTTGGTTTAGGGGTGTTTGTAAGATTTTAAGTATAGATATTTTTTTTTTTTTGTGATGTTTAGCCAAATTGTTCATGGTTCATTCATTCCCGGATTTTCTGTTTTCCCGTGTTGTACGTTTTTTTTTCGGGGGTCCCTCCAAAAACGGAGAATCGAGGTTCCACTGTACTATGTCCAGATGGTTAATCCACTCAACAGCTTCTTGTGTTAGGTTGTGGAGCTTCTAAACACTCTGAGGGGACATTCGAGCACTATATGATCCATGGTTTGCTGCTCTTCACCACAGTCGCAATGAGGAGAGGACTTCCATCCCCACTTGTTCAGTATTGCTCTGTATCTTCCTTGGCCAGTCCTTATCCTATTCTGTACACACAGTAGTCGAGGTGAATGAAAGCCTGCAGGCTGCTCCCAAATAGTTTTAAGTAAATTATGATATGTGTTACGGAGATTTCCGTGGTAGTTAGAGGTGAAAGAAGGTGCGGGTGTGAACAGGTCTCAAGCTACGACATTAGAGTTCATGTAAAATTTAACACGGTTATATTTTCTTTATAAAATCAAAAAAATAACAAGCATGGCAGGTACAGAGTAGCAAGGCCACTATTCGAGAATGTACAATTACAGAGTTACCGGATGGGCTCCGAGAGCCAAACCCACAATACTTGAACAATTAGCCCAATTTTACAATATACAGGAATTCAACAAAGGGGCAGAAGACCCCAATCATGCCCAGGAGCACTTGCTCCAAAATTACACAGTAAAGCCTGCTCGAGGCACACAGAAATCAAATTTCAAAAGAGCAATACGCTCTCAATGTTCTGGCCTATAAAAGACCACACCAAACTTGACTTTCAAGCTGTCCTCTAAGGACATAAACACAGGGGTAAGATACCCAACCTACTGAGGCCTATTAAATGAGAAAAGATTAATTACATTGCCTCTAAACTACCAATTTGAGAGGAGGCGAACTGCACTCCTAATGCATTTGTTTAAAACCCTAATCTGGCTCTAGGCCACTAATGCAAGGGCTAATCCCATACTACAGAGGTGACTTTAGAAAAGAACAATTTACATTACATTAAGGAAGAATCGGTTGTGAGAAATAAGTTCACCTCAACACAATATGAGTGGGAGCTCGAGAGGGTTAAGCACTCTCTATCCCAATATGTAGCTTAAAGGATAGAATAAATACAAGGTATCTTTACATTTTAGGGAAAGTTACATGGTGGAAACGCTTCGGACCCGCCCCGAGAGCTAAACTGCTGAGCTAGCAAGAAAAGAAGTATTTATACGGCCATTACCTTATTGTTGAACTGCTGCCCGAAGAAAGAGGCGCTTCCCGCCCCCTGCTAAGTACTTTACATACTGGAAGATGGAACAGAAGTGGCCCAGAGACCCCAAAATCAGCAGTTTATATACTCTCGCGGAAAGTTCGAGGCGTTTCAGGGAAGAAAACACCCGCCCACAATCACTTTATTGGCTAGGGTACAGCAACATATCCCCTTTGGAGAAGATACACCTGATTGGTTAGAAATTAATTTTAAAAATTCGGGATTGGCTAAATACAAAACAAGGGGAAAGAAAGGGGTATACAGCCAACTTAAACAATAACAGAAAGAAATTTAACAAGAAACAAACTTTTGAAATAAAAATTTCTCCAAAAAACAGTTCTTTCACTTTGCACTAGGGTGCACTATTGTTGATCTTCAGTAGTGTCCTCTAGAAGAGAAAGTTCACCCTTCTTACAATAGGGAAACAAAAATGCGTCGAAAACGACCCAGTTCAGAAACTACAACATTTCCCAGTAGTGACATCTTCTGAGAAACTTGAAAATTAATACCGTAGATAAAGTTCAGACTTCCTCCAGCAGAGGAGTTTCAATTGGCGCAAATTTTAAATAAGCGGCGTGGAGGTGTACCGCCCGGTACAATATGTCAGGGAATTTTGGTTCTGCCATTGATTGTTAATATGTTGTTAATATGTTATCACTATTATTACGGTG
The DNA here is from genome assembly GCF_040414725.1 of Anabrus simplex. Taxonomy (NCBI): domain Eukaryota; kingdom Metazoa; phylum Arthropoda; class Insecta; order Orthoptera; family Tettigoniidae; genus Anabrus; species Anabrus simplex. Next base: position 241,340,890 of record NC_090269.1, read on the forward strand.
ATATTAATGACCCTTAATAACCTTGACTGCACCATTAGGTTCACTAAGAAGGACGAAATCAACAAGTCTTTAAACTTCTTGGACCTAAACTTGACCAGAGCCAATGATAATTTTATTTTTCAAATATACAGAAAGCCCACCACTGCTTCTTTGACAGTAAAGAACAAGACCATACATCCTCAATCTCAAAAAACATGCAAATTTCTACAGTTTAGTTTATCAAGCATTAAATGTTCCACTCTCTCTCTCTAACTGGAAAAAAGAATTCGATTACATAAAAGACTTGCAAAACTAAATGGCTTTAAACCTAACCTGATCAATAAGATTTTTTGGTAAAATAAAAAAAAGCCACAAATTTAAGTTCTGATAAGCCCATAAGAATAAATAGTGCCACATTCACCTTCACTAACCCGGCTATATACAGCATTACTAACCCGTTAAACAAGCATAATATCAGAATTGCCTACCGAACTCACAACACTAATCGGAACATATATTTTCATTCCAACTCGGTTAATGCTTCTCAGGACAAATTTTCGGACTCTGGTATTTAGACTTAAATGCCCCCAGTGCGAATTTTCTTATACCGGGCAAACTGGCCGTAGTTTTAGAACTAGATACTTGGAACATTATAACGCCTTAAAGCATAAAAAATACTTGGCTATGAGCAACCATACGAGGGATTCCGGCCACAATTATTCTACAATTGATCAGGATCTTCACATTATTAAATTAAATATGTAAATAAAAGCAGCTTAATGGCCGGATTTGAAAATTATATTTTTTTGGATCAACACTTTAATAATAATAATAATAATAATAATAATAATAATAATAATAATAATAATAATAATAATAATAATAATAATAATAATTTGAATGATGTCTCCAAGAACAATAGCCTGATAATTGAACAAGTCCCCAAGTTACTTGCTAATGTTGATATAAATAATAATTTCACGAAAATCTTCAATTATAAACCATTAAATATCCCTCCGGTCATAATAACAGCTTCTACCTTATCCCCTCCTCATGCCATGACTCCGCCGCCAACTTCTAGCGCTCTCATTGTTGAGCCTACCCCTCCCCTCCTGACTTGCTTTCCACCCAAGCTAGCACACCAATACAACACACGTGGCAACGGGCAGACGATTACCAGACCTCCTTGAGCGGCTAAGGCGACCAGTCACTGCTCTTCCAACATAAGGGGTAAGCGGTCTTAGACTCTCATTTTTTGGACACACTAATTTTTAAGGCACTGAGTACATCTTTTCTCTTTCATTTTTTCAGATTTCAATTCACGCTCATTGCGTCTTATTTTCTCCACCTATGACTTTGTTGATCTCCCAGTAGAAATTCGAGGACACCTGTTTTCGAGTTTAACCTATGTTTAAAGGAAATGGATATTTGCCTCTACATATACGCAGTTTCAGACGTGATCAATCCTGTGATGTGTTACTACTCCATTAGTCAACTACTATATGTGATTTTTTCACCCGACTCTCATGTCTATGCAATAGAGTGAGATTTGACTGGTGACTATTCTAATTACCTTCTTCATACCAATGAACATGGAATAATCATTTTTATGTACATAACATTTTTATTGATTGACTGATAGCAATATGATATCCTGTATGATTTTACTTACTTCACTATCAGCTCGTGTTTTATGTTTTAACCTACGTCAATACGATAGTAGTGTTCTTACTCTTAGCTATGTCGCACATTGTTAGAAGTTTTCACACTAGTTTTAAGGCTATTAATTGTCTCTAATGTAAACGTCGGATCTTAAGGAACCGTATACTTTAAGGTCACTAGGTTCGGGACCCTGACCAAACTTTAGGCTAAGGTTTATATTGGCTGATGATGCTTACGACAGTTAAGCGAAATATGTCCCAACTTTCAACACCAGTGTAATGTTTGTATCCTAAATATAAGGACTGATAGTACTGGAAAGGTGGTGTATATTATTGTTCTTATTTTAATGTTTATAATTTAAAAAATAATCAGAAATAGTGTTGAATCCACAGTTTTGGGGTTGCTGAGTTTAACAGTGACACTCCAAGTTCATTTCCCTTTGTGGTAAGGGTGAGTGAGATATAAAAATAATGAAAAATAGTGTCGAATCCATTGTTTTCGGGGTCATCGAGATGAATAGCGACACTCCAGATTTTTTTATATCTCCAAGCTCAGCTCCCTTTGTGCTGGGGTGATGGAGGAGTGACATACAAAAATACCATAATCGAAAATAGTGTTGAATCCATAGTTTTCGGGGTCGCTGAGGTGAATTGTGACACTCCGTATTTTTAAAGTCAAAGTTCAGCCCCCTTTGCGGGGGGGGGGGGGGGGGGGGTGAACGGGCAGTGAGATAATAAAAATAATTGAATATAGTGTCGAATCCACAGTTTTCGGGGTCGCAGAGTTTAATAGTGACACTCTGGATTTTTATAAGTCCAAGTTCAGCCCTTTGTGGTAGGGGGTGAGGGTGAGTGAGATAAATAGTGACACTCCATAATTTTTATAAGTCCAAGTTCAGCCCCCTTTGTAGTGGGGGGTGAAGAGGGAGTGAGATATAAAAATAATTGAAAATAGTGTTGAACCAATAGTTTTCGGGGTCGCTGAGATAAATAGTGACACTCCAAAATTTTTATAAGTCCAAGTTCAGCACCTTTTGTTTTTTGTTTTTTTGCTATTTGTTTTACGTCGCACCGACACAGATATGTCTTATGGCGACGATGGGATAGGAAAGGCCAAGGAAGTGGAAGGAAGCACCCGTGGCCTTAACTGAGGTACAGCCCCGGCATTAGCCTGGTGTGAAAATGGGAAACCACAGGAAAACCATCTTCAGGGCTGCCGATAGTGGGGCTCGAACCCACTATCTCCCGATTACTGGATACTGGCCGCACTTAAGCAACTGCAGCTATCGAGCTCGGTAGCCCCCTTTGTAGTGGGGGGTGAAGGGGGAGTGAGATATAAAAATAATCAAAAATAGTGTTGAATCCAAAATTTAAGGTGTCACTGAGATGCACAGTTTCACTTCGGATTTTTTAAAAGTCCGAGCCTTGATTGGCAGAGGAGTGGGAAGGGGTGAAGAAAAGAAAATGTCCAAATGACCAAAATTATGGATGTTTGTGTGTATGTTCCAGCATAGCTGTTAACTAAACTTGGTACAAATATTACCTACTATCTGAAAAAATTAGTGTGGGGGCAAGACACTCCTAGAAGCCTTAGGGAAAGGGGCAAAATACAATTGTTACGGGGTTACCCGTGGAATGCAGAGGTGAAAGAAGGTGCGGGCTGGAATGGGTCTAACTACAATGCTGAGAAATGAATCAAAATTTCATTAAAGGTTATATTTTCAAAAAAAACTTTAACAGATAACAAGTCAACAACAAGCCAATAATCAGGTACAAGGTATAATTTTACCAACGAAACATAAGTTTCGGGGACTTTACAAGGTCTGGGCTTCGAGCCCCAATTTTACAATCCTTGAGCTACTAGCCCAACTTTACCAAGGCACACATTTGATCAAAGGGAAGAAAACCCCTTCATTCAAGTAGCATTAGCTCCAACAACTATATCGAGCCTCCTGGAGGCACTTTTACCACATCAGAAAGAGCTGACCCGCTCTCAATTTTCTGAGCCTATCAAAGGCCACAACAAACTTTACTATCAACTGCCCTCAAGGCACACTTACAAAGAAACAGGGGTATCTTGTACCCAACCTACTGGGCCTTCACTGAAAAAGAATAGGTTAAGAAAATGGCCCAAACTGCAAAACAGAATGGAGGCGTGAATTTGCACTCCTAGATGAAACTTCTTAAAACCTAAGAGGCGCAAGGCCAATGAAACAGGGGCTATCCCCAGACTATGGAGGTGAGTCGTACACAGAGAAAATTTAACACATTAACCCGTAGAGAACCAGACAACGATATATTGTTGTTTCGTATATACGCGTAAAGTGCCAACAACGATATATCGTTGTTTGGATAGCGCGCAATTCTATACAAGTTATTACAACTTGGGCCGTCAGATTGCAACATCTTATGTGTCGAGTCCATAGATAATTGTCATTAGATTTTACCTACGCCGCTAGATAGTGCGTAAATTCATTCGCTATCATGCACTGAATTTCTAAATTCCATGTTCATCTACGACGTATGATCTCCATGCCGCATGAGTAAAATGGCGACTAGCGGGAGAAGTTATTTTGTTAACGATGACGAACTGGCTGTATATCTTAATACTTTTTAGTGAAGAAGAGGATGATGAAGACTCTGATGAGGAATTCATTCCTGCAACAAGTGAGGAAGGGTAAAGTGAAAGTGTTATTGGGACTGATAACAGCGAGTTTTCTGTAAACACTCAACCACGTGCTCATTGTCCGAATGTAAACATTGGAAGTGGTAATGACCGTCTGAATGACAGTACTGATGATGATGACGGCTGTAACAATATCCAACAGCAACAATTTCTTGTGTTCCATGAAATTCAATTAGGTCAAGGTGCAAATTATCAACCCTAACCTGATTATTATGATACTCCTAGCCCGAGACACGCCCCTTCGTCAGACGCAAACCTATAGCGTATTTTTATTTTATTTTTCACGGCTCAATTATTGAATCTCATAACTACAGAGACAAGCAGATATGAGAAATCATGTCTTGTCACCATACGCCAGAGCACAGCAGTGGCGCCTGGTTACATTGACTGAAATGAAGGCTTTCATTGCTGTTTTGTTGGAAATGGGTATAACTACAAGGCCGAGCATATTTTCTTATTGGGTCAAAAACTCCCGTTATATTCCGTGGTTTGGAAATATGTTCTCAAGAAACAAATTCCAATTGATCTTGAGATTCTTTCATCTTGTGAATAATGATAATGTATCACCATCTGGTCACCGTGACTACAACCCATGTGCCAGGTTCGATCTCATTATTGAACATGTCAATTGTATATTACGATACCATTGTACATAACTCTTAAACTATTGAAGATAAAAATGTAAAACTTTACATGTTTATTCATCTAAAATAGGACATTTCAAAGAAGTCATCAATATTTACCGTTGAGTTGAATTTTCTGTTTTTTTCTGTTTTGTTTCTGATTTTTAATTTTTGGTGTTTTGAAATTGTTTGGAAAATATTTTTTTTCAAAATATCCAAGAGCATTTTATTGCTGTAACTTAGTTCAGCAGTAAGAATGTCTTCTTGGAAACATTTAATAAAAATTTCAAGTCATATTTATAATATTTGTGAACTATACAGTCCAGAGAGTGAGAACCTGCAAAATTCTCTAAATCTGTCTGGCACTCTTGGCATACTGTGAGCAACCGGGCCTGGCACTAAGAGGGTTAAGGAAGAGTAGAAAAACGGTTTCGAAAACGCAGTCACCTCAAATCAAAAGGAAGGGGAGCTCGAGAGGATAAAGCACTCTCTATCCCCGATTTACAGTTAAAGATATGTGAAGTTTTACAAAATTTTACATGTTTAAGAGATAGGTTACATAATAAAAAGGTTTCGGACCTTCCCCGAGGGTTAAACTGCTGAGCTAGCAAGAAATAAAGATGTTAAATGGCCATTACCTTGTTGAAGAGCTGCTGCCCGAAGGAAGAGGCGCTACCCGCCCCCTGCTACACGTCCATACACTAAGCTAAATGTTGATGATGTGGCCGAGAGACAAGAAAATCAGCAGTTTTTATACCCTTGTGGAAGATTCGAGACCTTTCATGAATAATCAAGCCACACCCTCTTTGTTTATTGGTCCGTCTTGAAAATACACTCAAAGTCGGAGAAGAAATACATGATTGGTCAAAAATTAATTACAGAAATTCTGGATTGGCTCAATTCAAAACTGGCGGAAAGAAAAGATTAATATTGCCAACCCACAAATGAAAGAACGAAATTTAGTAAGGAACAAACTTATGAATACAAAATTTCTTCAAATAAAGTTCTTCCACTTCGCACCAGGGTGCATGGTCATAGGTTTTTAGTAGAGACATCTATAAGAGAATGTCCACACTTCTTGATCAATAGAAACAAAACAAGTTGAACTCCACACAGTACTGACAACTTCGTAATCACAAAATTTACGGTAGTGACATCTTCTGAGAAAACTTATGAGTTGATACAGTTGTTAAAGTTCAGAGTTTCTCCTGTAGGGGAGTACTTTAAGGTGGAAATTCAAATGTGTGGCGTAGAGGTGTATCAGCCGGTACAATAATTATAACTAAAAACGAATGACATCATCACATGTACATGATGATCGTTGTCATGCTGTCTGACGTGCCTGTTTTCTCCATTGATTGCAGTGATACCAAAGGATCCTCGCACATCCTCACTGTGCACTCGGTCAGAACACCGGTAGACCATCACACCATTCACATCTCTGTGGCTTGAATTTGCTGATTGTGTTCCTTCTGCCATGCCCAATATTCAGAACCATACATAAGGGCAGGTCTGACAACCAACCTGTAGATCTTCCCTTTAAACTTTACAGGGATTCTTTTATTGCTTGAAGTCAGCATCAATTGTGACACTGGTGGTAATTACAGAGCCAAGAGACTTGAAGGTATCATCATCAGTAACCTGCTGGCTAGGACAAAACAGCTCTGGCTCTGTGAAGTTCCAGAACATGTATTCTGTTTTCTTACGGCTGATCCTCACTCCGTTTCTTTCCAATGAGGCTCTCTATCGGCCTACGGCTGCCTCGATCTCTTGATGCATTTTGCTAATCAGAACAATATCATGCACGTATAGCATGACAGACCCGGAATTAGCTGCTCTGTCAGTAGTTTATGACAGAGTTGGACTTGGCGTTAATCCCTGCGCACACTTTCTGAATCAGCCTCACATAGGCTTTCTTCAGATCAATGAGCAGCATGTGAAGTTCCATGTGCGGCATATAGTGTTTCTCCGTCAAGATCTGGAGAGTGTGAATTGCAAGGCTGGTTGACATAATAGATGTCAAACTACACTAATTCGGATTAGTGTTGGCAATATTCCTGATGCTATTTGCAATGGCACATTCCAAAAATTTGAGTGCGGGAAGTGAGTTTGACACCCGTGTAGTTCGACTGATGTGATGAAACCAGACACAGTGATATGGCATAACCACTGACATTGTGTTTCAATTACAATGTGTCCTAACATACCAACTTGCCTGTGACAGCTTGGACTGCAGCTTGGACTCTCTCTCCAGAGTGTTCTTGCCTTGTGATTGTCATTGCAACTCCCTGAGCTCGAGCACGCACATATAAAGTAGAACGGGGAATACGATGAGCAGCAGCTGTTTCCACAAGTGAACGTCCAGCTCGCAAGTCATCAAGAGCAGCCAGTAACATAGCTTCACTGAAATCAAATAAAAACAACTATATTCCAAATATCACCTTCACAAGAGAAGTGACAGAAGTCAAAATAGTGTGATTCTGTATACAGTTTTAAAGATAGGTAACGCTCAGTGATGGGAAAAGTACTCAATAAAAGTAAATGGACTCAATTACTGTTACCTGAGAAAAAATTTACTCAGTCACAATTACTAATTACTTTTTCAACAAGTAACCAGTAAAATTATTATTACAAATACAATTACTTCACAGAACACAACTCTTTAGGGAATAACTGACATTCTTTTCATAGGGGGAATGGAATGATTCCAAAGTTTGCAAGTTAATGCATTACGGTTTTTTTTTTTTTTTTTTAAGCATACAGATGTAACGTGGCTATCATCACTAAATGAGACTAAATAAACTTTCATATTTTTTTGCTCCCAAGCAATGTTTACATACCATATTTGTGTTTTCATTACTTTCAGCATAACTAATTAACCCATTCAATGCCAAACCCGTATATAATTATTCTCATAAACCCATATATATATGTTTTGGTGCAGTGCATTGTGTACTTCACCGATCTCATAAATGAAAGGGGTATAGTGTCATGCTTTGAAATTCCGTGGAAATGCTCAAAGAAGTTCTGTACGGCAGACATACCACTCCATTTCACGTGTTTTGAAAGCGATCTGATGTTATTTCAGCTTCGTTGGAGTGGAACATCTTTCCCGTCAATGTGTAGCCATCATGGCGTCTTGAAGTATACATTCATCTCTTGTTGACGAAGAAATGGAATGTTTCCTCATAAATAATGATTCTGGAGAGCTATATTTTGATAATAAAGATGGAGAATATATAGGGGGTGAGAAAGTGCGAGACAAAGTAGTAATGATGAATCTCATGCAGAATTGTCATCCCCTCCTCAAATGAATTATTTTTTCCCCAAATGTTAAAGATTTTGATAATACCAGTTCTCGGATCAACAATTTTTTATTATATATCAGTAATAATATCACTGAGCGGAGTAGCTGTGCATGTTAACATGCTATGGCTATGGAGCCAAGCTCTGCATTTGGCACGCGAGTGGGTTCAAACCCCACCATCAGCTGTCCTGAGATTTTTTTTTTTTTTTTTTTTTTTTGAACTCCCAAGCAAATGCCAGGAGAGTTCCCTATTCATAAGCCACAGCTGATTCCTTCCACTTCCTTACCCAGTTTTATTCACCATCATTCATTTCATGTTCTTATCTTCTCAACTGAGGTTTGCATCAGGAAGGGCATCCGGCCATACAAATATGGTGTAAAATATAATCTCACTTCATCCCCGACCCCGTATTGGGCTTTGGGGCTAAGGGGGCAATATGCATTCCGTTATTATTTTCAGTAAAAATTTATCTCTAAAAGTGTTTCTTCCTAAAAAAAAAAAAGCCCAGAAGGTTTCCCTGGTCATCAAAACTCAGCAGTGAAGAGGTTAAAAATATTTATTCAAATAGGAGAATGGAAATTCCTTATCCCTTTTGCTGCTACATGTTCATTCTGGCTCCATTCTTGATCACGTACCCTTGTGAGTGGGGTTGGTATGGTAACATCCATGGTATCCGCTGACTGTCATACAAAGCGACTAAAAGGGGGACCAGGAACACTCAACTTTGGAGCGTGGGTTGGCAACCCGCTAGCTGAGTCTGACAAGGCTTCAACTTACTTGTGTCAGGCTCCTCAGTTCCATCTTTCCTACCTGACCTCCCTTGGGCAATTCTTATTCTTTCCCGACCCCTCAGTATTAGCTTTCTGAGGCGTAATGATTCTCATTTTACTTCTTTCGTGGTCTTTCCCCCCCCCCCCCCTTTTTTTTTTTTTTTTTTTTTTTTGCTGATACCTTCATATTTCAAAATGTTGGTCCTCTTCCATTTTCCTTCTGGTTAGTCATAACGTCATAACAGAGGATGGTTGCCCAGTTGTACTTCCTCTTAAAACCACCACCACCACCGAGGTATGTATATGACAAGCAGATTAGGGAAGATGTAGGATGTAGTAGTTACATGACCTGAACAATATCAACAATGTCCATATATTATCAATAAAGTTTCATACTACATTGTATAGGACCCACACCAGTATAATTTGATATGAGAACTGGAAAAGATCCAAACGAAAGCAACACGATTATTTCAGAGTGATTTCTGATAAAAGAGTAGTGTTATAGAAATGTTGCAAAATCCAGACTGGGAAGACATGGAGTAAGAAGAGCTGTTCGACTAAGCACTATGTAATACCAATATAGTGGTCCGTTACTGGACATTATAAATTTTCCTGGATGCATCAATTTTTGGTAAAGAGACAAAGTCTCTCATAGTGCATTGGCACTGCCGGTGGCTCCAAGTAGCCTACGTAGTGGCCTTCACGGTATGCACTAGCCAGCGTCTTTGTAGGTGTGCTAGGTACCAACTGATGAGCCCAGCCTAGCACACGAGGGCGAAACGCTGGTAACTAGGAATGAGTTAGCTGGAAAATTTATAATGTCCAATAACGGACCACTATATTGATTTATTATAAATTTACTCATTCGGGACAAATATTTCAGATTCCCTATGGGAATCAACATCTATATCATCTGATAGCCAAGGAAGCATCAATTTTTGGTAAAGAGACAAAGTCTCTCATAGTGCATTGGCACTGCCAGTGGCTCCAAGTAGCCTATGTAGTGGCCTCCACGGTATGCACTAGCCAGCATCTTGGTGGGTGTGCTAGGTACCAACTGATGAGCCCAGCCTAGCACACGAGGGCAAAATGCTGGCAACCAGGAATGAGTTAGCTGGAAAATTTATAATGTCCAATAACGGACCACTATATTGGTATTATAAATTTACTCATTCGGGACAAATATTTCAGATTCCCTATGGGAATGAACATCTATATCATAAGCAGTATGTACCGAGTTATCAAGGAATAGATGGCATGGAATGACATTAGTAACGAATAAGCCTGAGTTATGAAAGATCATATTATGAAGAAAAGGTTGCCCACAGGTTCAAGAGGACAACCTGGGGCAAATATTAATTTATAGGAAGAGGAATTAGGGATTGGGATAATTATCAAGGGAAATGTTTGATAAATTTCCAAGTTCTTTGAAATCATTTAAGTAAAGACTAGGTAACCAACTGATTGGGAATCTGTCACTTGGGTGACAGCCCTAAATGTAGATCAATGATGATAATTGATTAATTGAATCCTCTGCCTAACACTTCCACACTTCTACAGGAATCTCAACTGGTCTAACAGTCTTACCATTTTTCATTTTTCTTATTGCCTGATACACTTCCTTTGTACTTATTCCCTCATTTGGTTCACCTTCTTCCTGGATCACTCTTACATCTTCTTCATTTAGTAGCTTTTCAAAGTACTCTCTCCATCGATGCTTGATCATGATCTGGTCTGTTAATACCAGTACCTTGCTACAACCACCTTTCATCCGTTCGAGTGATGTTCTTCTTCTTCTTCTTCTTATTATTATTATTATGCTGTGAAGGAAGTGGCGAAGACAGCAGAACGAGCTCAAACGGGTAATCATTATTCTAGGAAACTGACGCTTCTTGTGACTCTAGATGTTAAAAATGCCTTCAACTCGGCAAGATGGAGTGATATTTTGGAAGCTCTAGAAGAAACTTTCAAGCTACCAGAATATCTCATGTATATACTGCGAGACTATTTGAAAGACCGTACATTGTTATACGACAAGGAAGACAGTCAGAGAAGAAAATGGCTCACAGCTGGTGCAGCGCAAGGCTCAATTCTCGGACCACACCTTTGGAACATCATGTATGATGATTTGTTACGGCTGGAGATGCCAGAAGATGTAAAACTTGTGGGTTATGCTGATGATGTGGCTGCTGTGATAGTAACCCGTAACCTAGAGCTGGCTCAATTTAAATTGAATCAGGCGATGCGACGTGTCAAAGAATGGATGATAAATCACAAGTTAGAACTCGCAGATCACAAAACGGAAATTGTCCTCCTGACAAGGAAAAGGATTAATACTGTTGTACCGATGCAGATCGGACAGATAGCCATCGAAACAACTAGGAGCACAAAATATCTTGGTGTAACGCTTGATACTAAGCTTACATATTGGGACCACATCCAACGGGTAACAGATAAGGCAGCGAAAACCATGACTACACTGAGCAGACTCACGGGAAATATCAAGGGACCGATATTTAGTAAACGGCGGCTTCTCATGTCGATTGTTCAATCGATACTGCTATACGGTTCGGAAATTTGGGCTGAATCGTTAAAAATTGTGAAATATCGGACAAGAATTGCGGCTGTACAACGGAGAGCAGCTTTACGAATTGCTTGCGCATATCGCACAGTATCAGAACCTGCGATTCTAGTAGTAGCAGCAGTAGCTCCCATTGACTTGTTGGCCTTCGAAAGACAAGAAATTTGGCTCACACAAGAAGAGCTAGGAAAGAAAAGGGCAAAGGCTTTGGCTCATAGTCGCAGAATGCAACGATGGCAAACAAGATGGGAAGATGATACTAGAGGGAAATGGACGAAAAGACTGATACCTTCTCTGGGCGTATGGGTTGCCCGAAATCATGGTGAAGTGAACTACTATCTCACACAGTTCTTGACAGGTCATGGATACTTCCGAAAATTTCTTCATAGGCTAGGGCTAGCAACTAGTCCGGTGTGCATATACTGCGGTGATATCGATGACGTATCACATACTTTCTTTGTGTGTGTTCATTGGCTGCCACAAAGAAGATGCTTAGAAGTTATGCACGGAGAATTGAAGCCAGAAGGGATCGTGTCAGTAATGCTACGAAGTCAAGAATCTTGGGACCAGGTGGCAGTCTACGTAGAAAATATTCTGCGTCAGAAGAAGGACCTAGACGATTACGACAGACAGTAAAGCAGAAGAAGGAAGATGAAGCACAAGATGCATTAAGCACGACATCCGCCCTGAAGTAATGCGAGAGCGGTTTCCGGGGCGGAGATAAATGTCGTGGGAAAAGGGAGTGTGGTTTTTAGTGGGTAAGAATCTCCACACACTTGTTGAGTGCGGACCCTCACAAGCGTCTTATGAAAGATTTTCCACACTCCCTCGCAAAAAAAAAAGAAAAAAATAATAATAATTATTATTATTATTATTATTATTATTATTATTATTATTATTATTATCAATTTTTATTCTCCTTCTTTCCTATCTATTTAAACATATGCCTCACTTACAGCTTTCGCTTTTGCCACAGCCCTTTAACCTAGGGTGATCAGATTTGCAAAACTGAAAAAAGGGACATTTCAAGACTTTCTTGCCTAAATGAAGGGACAATGGGACACATCTGAGTAAAATTCAGTACCCAATTTGCATATAGTTTATTGGAATAAGTTATTTCCCATTTGAAACACAGAACTGAAATGTATTATCAACTTTTGACACATTTTAAAGATTTTAACAATGTTTCATAAATTATTCTTCCAAAATACATCACTCAGGTGTATTAAGAACTATAAACGTTGATATATAGTGAAACCTAATTATTGCATTACTCATTAACACGTTTTTCCGCTTAGCATGTCGTAAATGCGAAGTCTGTTTCTCAACATATTAAATCTATATAAAAATACCTCACTTGTCGCATCACAAATTATCGCCATTACCGCTTAGTACAATCACATTTTTCCTAGCCCTGAAAATGTTATTAGTCATCCCATGTGAAAGAAATGTGATTTCTAACTCGGGTAAGAGGCGTCGCCACAGTTGCATGATTACAGAAAAAGGCCTAAATTCCTGAACTTCACAGGATAAGTTGCACCTTCAGAGAGCAAGCCGTTAGCCTCAGAAATGTTCAATTTTGCTTGCCGATTAGTAGCGAGATTGCTGAATAACACAGTGAGCCTATTTGTGCTTGTATTTCACATTCCATTCGAAGTTAGAAATTTATTTTGTGTTGACTGGCACAGTGAAGTGTAGTGAATACTTATCATGCGATACGGTAGCCTATATCTGGATTAGGAACATAATCGTGTGAAAATTACTAGCGTGGTGCATATTTGTCTTGATATAGCCTAGTTATGGATACAGAAAAAGTTGTGAAATTCCTTACTAATGAAGACAAACTTAAAATCTGTCAGAAAGTGGACTGGCATCCGCATCTTAAAGGGCGCTGAGGTCGCGAATGTTGAACCTGCACCTTCAAGTTAGGAAATGCACATCACAGGTGCTGAAATTTAGCTCAGTACATAGAGGATGGGTTTGAAAGACGTAAAATCACAGGAGTGGTATTCGAGGACCTCATGACAGCGTATGATACAGTGCATCATAGAACATTGCTCACCAAGCTCTATAACTTCACAAGAGACTATGGTTTCACGAAGATTGTTGAAACTCTCCTGCAGAACCGCTGGTTCTTTGTTGAGTTTCAAGGTAAGTACAGTAGGTGGAGGGATCAATGGAATGGACTTCCCCAGGGCAGTGTCCTCTCACCATTCCTCTTTAACATTTACATGAATGTCATTCCTCCTGGTTGCACATGGTCGAGTGTAACCTCCAATTCCTTGTCTAAGTGCGTGATCAGAAAATAATGTTTAATAACACACTGCTCTGAAATAAAAGGCTTCTACTAACATTTGTTTTAGAAAGAGTGTGATCTGCAATAATACTTTGATATTTTTATTTGCTCCTGTGCATATGTTCTGTTATTTTATAAGCCCTAGCAGAAAAGGTTTTCATATTTGTTCTCTCATGTTTTTCACACCTTTCTCATTTTTAGAAATGGTAGATATAATTTTCACTGTAACCTCAGATACAGGACGTAAAATGCCCTCATGTCAGAAAAATCGTATCTAGCGTTTCCATATTCCTGTTGGGTAGTTTTCATTCGTATATTCAGTAGTATTTTTTCACTCAACACATTCCGTACCTGCCAACTTTTAAAAAGAGAAATCCAGAAAATCCTCAAGCGGAAAAAGTTTAGCAACGCGCGCGTGCATCGCAAAGTCTTGAGACATAGTGCTAAAGGATGACAGGGAGGGGGGGGGGGAGAGAGATTACAAACAATACTAATACAAGAAAAGTATGTTATGATTAGGGCCCGGATTCGTATGCACTAAAAACTCCGAAAATATGCATGCTCATATGCACTGAAAATGTTTTAAATATGCACTAAAATATGCACTAAAAATAAAATAAAATACAATTAGCAGACGCATTATTTAATTTTAACTCTGTGTTAAATTGATAAGCATGTTTAATTCCTTGCAAAATGATGCATGTCATTAAGTTCCAACAGTTTTTCAATGTTTTCAGGAGTCAATAAATTTCTGTTGTCGGCAAGAATTAATTTACGCTGAAAATTATCCTTCTACGTCGACGGATGTAAATGGGTAATACTTGAGCATTGGCACTGATTGCTCAGAACATTCTTCTGGTAAAAATTTAGGCATTTTTACAGTTTAATCAGGCGAAACACTGAAACAGACGAAGAGCAAGTTAACAGATGAACGCATTTGTTTAAGCAAATCTCGGGAGGCTACTGTAAGGAGAAGGAAAGAGTAATGTCAGAAAGAAGGAAATAGCTATTGTGAAAAGCGTCATTATCCGTCTACCAGCTTGTATTGTATTGTATCCTTGATCAGGGAAGGCTTCTTATGTTGTCAAAGGATGTACAAGATACAAAGGTTATTCAATTTTTCATTTCGTTCACAAATCTTAGGTAATCGAGCACACATAAGAGAAAAAATATGTCCGTATATGCACTAACGCTCAAAATATGCAGTAACGTTCGAAATATGCATTTGCATATGCGCATATGCATTTTTAAAAAATCCGGGCCCTAGTTATGATCGCCCTTGAAATTAAATACTTACACAAAGTTACATCTTGATGAGTGCTCATATGTTTTCACTTAACACTGGGAACAGTTCACACAGTACAAAAAACGTAACTTTCTGCACTTTAAACTTGTGGGTGACAATATGAATGTCACTGCCAAAATTAAAATAAACATGTACACTAATTTACAAAATTCTGTTAATTTCACAGTATGCAGGCTATAATCCATCACAGGTTGGAGAAGACAGATGGAGATGAGTTGCTTTCTTTGCTTTCTTCAGAAATTCTGGAGGAAAACTACTCCAGTAACATGGAGCAGTACCTCTGGTTTTCA
The DNA here is from genome assembly GCF_040414725.1 of Anabrus simplex. NCBI lineage: Eukaryota > Metazoa > Arthropoda > Insecta > Orthoptera > Tettigoniidae > Anabrus > Anabrus simplex. Next base: position 241,356,393 of record NC_090269.1, read on the forward strand.
AAACAAAAATAGAATCCAAAATTTCATTTGACAATGAGGATCTAAACTTATTTAGGTTCTTTTTCACCAAGCTGAACACTCGTTCACACTCAGCATCGCTGTGCAGTAGTCAGAACAGAAAGCCTTAGCCTAGATATCCTATCATACTTAGGAACACCATCAGCTCCATGAATGTTCATCAAGCGAGCCCATTTAGTGTCATCTGTCAGATTCTCACTCTCAACAGTAGCAGAGTCATCAATCTCAAGAGCTACAAATTGGTTCTGAAGCACATTCATTGCATCCTCAACCGACTCAGTGTCCTTCCTCGGCAGCAATGATGGAAATCTTTCTATAAAAAATTGTACAGAAGAAAACTGGGCATCTTTAATTTTTGAAACATCTGCAACCTTCGGATGTTTCAGTACTTCATCAATGAGAGGGAACTTAATGACTAACTCATCATTGTCTCTCTGATTCTCAAGAGAATGGTATGGAACTTTTTTTTGGCTAGTTGCTTTACGTCGCACCGACACAGATAGGTCTTATGACGACGATGGGACAGGGAAGGGTTAGGAGTGGGAAGGAAGCGGCCGTGGCCTTAATTAAGGTACAGCCCCAGCATTTGCCTGGTGTGAAAATGGGAAACCACGGAAAACCATCTTCAGGGCCGCCGACAGTGGGGTTCGAACCTACTATCTCCCGAATACTGGATACTGGCCGCATTTAAGCGACTGCAGCTATCGAGCTCGGTGGTATGGAACTTTTAATAAAAGGGAACTTTTGATCACTTTTGGTTTAACAAATCTGGAAAGCAGCTGCTTTAACAGGTTCATCATTAGTTCTAGCAGTTAATGAATGTGAGGGGAAGCACTCTGAAGTGTAGAACTGAGATTCTCCAATAAAGGAATGACAGCATACAGGAAGGCACAGTATGCCTTATTTAAGCCTGATGACAGAACCATAAAAAAATGTTCTTCACGATTTTGAATAATGTTCTTATTCTTTAGCACAGGAGTGTCAGATTTTGAGACACATGCAAATATTTTGGGAGCGACCAATTCTGACGACTCAGTAGCTTTCCTCTTTTCATGGTCTTTGGAACTACCAGGCTCGGCTTTTGGGATCGTAAATTATGTTAAGCTAGTAGTTAATGCACACTGAGCATTAACAAATACCTCATCTTAAAGAAACCCAGTAGTGGATCCCATTGCTCCAACAGCCTCTGCAGACACCTTCCTAACGATAGCCATCTTGGGCAAACATGTTTCAGTATCTTCTTTGTTTCCTTGTGAAGCTCTTGGAATTTTTTAAGGCGTTCCTTCCTCTTACAACTCTTTTCTAAAAAACAGAAGATGTCGACTAATAGTTCATCAACTTTAACAGACAAACTGCTTGCACCTTTCTCAACAGCCAAGTTAATCAAATGGCATGAACAACCTAGTACGAAGACAGATGACTGTGCTTCGCTTAAACCAGCAGCAACTCCATTCTTCTTTCCAATCATAACTGGAGCATTGTTGGAACAGAATGCTACACAATTTTGAATTGGTATTTTGTAACACACTAACTGTGAAGTTACCAAATTACCAATATTACGTCCGGTTGAATCACCCACCACGGCTGGAACAGACAACACTGAGCTATCTTTTCCTGCTTTGCCACAAAACAGGTGACAACAATAGGGTAAAGCTTAGCATTACTATTACTGTTCTCAACCGTAGCTAAAGAAAATGGTTCACAATGTATGTAACCAATGAATTCACTTCTTGAATCCGTTGCCATTTCTTTCAAAATGTGTGTGGCTTTTGTACGACCACAGCCATACTTTTTTGCAATTTTTTGCAATTTCTGAACCTGGAACATTTTCCTAAACAGAGCACCAGAATGATTGGAAGCAGCTAATGGGATATTATATTCATTAAAAATGAAGTGAACAAGCATTACACTCTTACTAAATCAAGGTCAGTTCCAGTAGGGGTAAAAAAACGAATTAATTTTACTGACTGCCATCCTTAAATTTTGCATTGGAGACGTGTTTAACAGATTTAATGTGATTTACTAATTCTGTTCTTCTTCCATGAGAAACATTTATATCACACGAGCACATGGAACAGAATGCAAATGTTTTGTATAAAACAAGGAAATTCAGCAGAATATGCCTCCCTAAAAGAATGATAATATTGTTTCTTAGTTGAACTCATTACGATCACTACTAAAAATACTAAATCGCTTACAAATTCGTCACACAATTCCACGAGTTTCAGAACTACCGCCAATGTTACTCACACCCACACACAAACAAAGCCTTTCATAACCAACAATGTGATTATCGATACATTTACCGGTCAAATTTCAAACACTGCATCAAGTATTACTAGCTACTATCGAAAGTCAAACAAATCTGATTTGACTGCAGAAAGCAAAAACAAGTGAGGATATTCAAAATCTGTACAATAGCATTGTTCATCCGTAAGACAACCGAAAAACACACTCAAAATACGTACATTTTACGGGAAAACAGGAATACTTGGCAGGTATGACATTCTGTTTTGTTGTCCCTTGCAGAAACATCTTAACAAGGTTTTACTGTGTTTGTCTTAGAACATAACTTGCATAAATACAGTGGACTTGATCATAGAACTGAGAACTACCATTTATGATAGCCATCATTCACATAATTTTCTGAAGAAACTATTCCCTCCAAACATTTATGATCTTTCAACGCGACAAAATTTTATCGTTAGCTGTTAGGACAGATGGTACAGCTGTGCTGCCACACATTGCAGCATCAAGTTTTGTAAAAATTCTATTATTCGGAGTAGTGTTATCTGGATGTGAAGTTTTTTTTTTTTTTCTCCCTACATCGATATGCTATGTAAGCTCCTGAGGCGTTGTAATTGTTCATAATGTTTTATTGTACTGTATGTTTAGGTTAATTTTTAAAAATTTTGAATTCATAATTGTTCCCAAATGTTTTGTATACTTGACTGTACCTATTGTGTGTGTATTTTACTATACTGAAATTTTTCCATGTAGTTAGATTATACTATTAGGATTTTTGCTTATCCGGACGCCCCCTAGTTCCAATTGAACCGGATAATCCAGTTCCTATTGTAGTTTTCTATCATGCAGGGTACAAACATGACAGTTACTTAACGCACCATTAGAAGAGCCCTCCGCGTATTTACCTTAAAAGCTTCCATAGCTACTTCGGTCATTTAAAAAAAGACAAAATGGGACCCAAATTAATAAAAAAGGATAATTTACCATACTGTTCAAGTTTCATGAGGACAATAGGACAACAATCGAAAGAAAAAAAGGGCAATCCCGTTGAAACGGGATTCTGGTCACCCTTCATACTGTATAATCCCAAGTACCACCCACCCCTGAATAAAACCTGCACGCTATATTTTAAAGGAAAACATTTTTTTAAAAAGAAGTTCCACTCAAATTTATTTACAATATCTGCTACCAAACAAGAATGTCATTTTACTACCTATGTTTCATGAATTTAAAATAGTTTCAGACAGTTTTTAAGTGTCCTTGCAAAAATAATCAATAAATTATTTAAAACACACACCAGAAAATGTTACCAATCACAGAACGATAGCAACACTTCACTCAGCATCAGAAGTACCAATTTTGGAGCTTTCACCATCACTTTCCCACACAATATTGTTTTTGCTGCCATCCATAGCATTAGGAATACTGCACTTCTGGAAACTTTTCCAGATGAGGTCACCAGAGATATGATCCCACGCCACCTTTACCCACGAACAAAGCAGGTGAACTTCCGGGTGCTTAATACAACCAGTTGGCGTCAGTGTCATCCGCCACCCACTCGGTATACAGCTGTTTCAAGGCTGCTTTCAACGGACGGTTTACACAGACATCCTCCGGCTGTAACATAGACGTCAATCCGCCCAGAATTATTGCTAGATCGGTTTTTGCATTCTTGGTTTGCTTCTTCACAGCTTTTGTTGTATGATCACGGTAGTTGTCCATAACAAGCAAACTTTTTCACCCAAACAAAGCACCAGGGCGACGTTGCCAAACACATTTCAACCAGTCTTCCACTAGTAGATTGTCCATCCAACCAGAGTCCTGCGTTCTGACGATAACACCAGCAGATAGATCTTTCGGAAGCGTCTTTCTCTTCAAGGCAACTTACGCTGGAAGTTTAGTTCCATCAGCAAGTACACATAACATTACTGGGACAACTCTGTTTTTCATTACCACCCGTTCTGATGGTAACAGTTTTTGACCCCTTAACACTCACAGCACTGTCCAATGGCATTTCAAAATAGACAAGTGTCTGATCTGCATTTCCAATTTGGGAAAGCAGTTACAAATTTTTCTTTCGCAACCGAATTATATGGCGCTGGAATGAAAACGGTTTTTCTTCACATGCAGTAGGAACACGCTGTGAAATTGTGGTATGCCTTTCTAATGCTCAGTCCATTCCTCTTAAAGAAATTTCTCATCCATCCTCAGCTTGCTTTAAACTCTGGTGTAGAAAGTATTTTTGCGATTTCTAATGCTTTTAATTGGCACATTTTGGTAGGCATGCGGTATTCCAATTCCCACCATTCTGCAACGTGTTTGAACAGAATCCTTTCATTTCAGGAAGCTGTGCACTCGCCCGTGGAAAGCTCTACAATCACCCCTACTGTTTGAAAGGAAATCTTTCTTCTTTTTCCAATCTCGAATGCAAGGTTCATTTATATCGTTATTTCCTACCAGTGGCACAATTTCCGATAATTTCAGCTTCCTTTATAACTTTCCGTTTCTCACCTACAGTAAAAGACCGCAAATGCTTTGCTGAATTCATGTTTATATGTGGCACTCCAAGAACGCAAGACTGTAGACTGACTGTCGCCGAGCACTTACGGTAAACGAAAAGTGAAAGTGTGTTTGGGGTTGGGGGAGCGCACACTGAGAAGCTCAGTTGCCAAATAACAGGGATCACGAGTGTTACATGTAATTAATCTTATAACACCATGATTGTTTTCAATATCAAAGATTGCCATCGTTAATGCATTCCACGACAAATACTTGTTTTTAACTTGCACACATTTTGTTACAATCACAAGTCTAATGTTACATTGTGTTGATCGTTGATTATCACTTTTTTATTATGATATGGTTAGTCTTTTGATATGAGGATACTATTTTCATCATTTTTATGCTCAGGGCCCTGACCTTAGTCTTTGTGCATTAACAGCTGATGATGTTCGCTATGCCGAACGAAAAATGTCCCGGTATTTAACACACTTCATGATTATACTATAATTCAATGAGTGTATTGTAATGTATTGAATAGGTGGTTGTAAATAAACAAATTTTATAATTTTAATAGATCACGAGTGTGCCGATGTTTTATTTCAGGGTTGTTCCATATTTAGAAATAATTTTACTGAGCTTATAAACTACAGCCGACTTTCAGGAAAGTTTTACACATATTTTTATTATAGAACAAATTTCCATTATCACATGAAATACATAAGAGAGAACAATACGGTACACACATGTCCACTTGTTATTTTTAAACAAACGCTGTTCGAAGACAGGGTTGAACCCAGTCATCATCATTTCCCATTATCCAGCTGTAGCTGGGTATGGGCAAATATGGTTCCTCTCCACTTTCTTCGGTCTTTCCACCACTCCTCCTCCAACACTGTGTCCCAGTCCAGGTTATGAGTACGTAATACATCTTGCACATAGTTTCCTTTGCTTCCATTGGCACATTTTTGTCCCATAAGATGTTTCTTGTACTATCACAGAAACAGCTACCAGCTTGAATCCTCTTACTAATTTCAGCATCCAGCTGAGCATTCTCCATTAATTCACTTCCCAGGTATTTAAACATCTCCACTACTTCCAGGGGCTTGTCTGCAAGTCTAATCTGACCTTTCCCTTCTTTCTCCCCTCTAGTCATAACAAGAGTTTTACTCTTTTCTACACCTATTTTCAATCCACATTCTTTGATCTTCCCATTCACCACATCCAACATTTATGTCTTCTTCTCCCCAAATCACAATATCATCTGCAAATAACAACATCTTCATTTCTCTTCCTCCATATGCTGCTTTTGCTGTTCTCATGATGTCATCCATTACTACTGTAAACAGAATTGGCGATAAAACACTTCCCTGTCTCAGCCCACTAATGTTTTGAACCAACTTATCCTGCCAACTTGTGTTTGCATGCAACTCAACATCCCTTGTACATTGCCATGATCATTTTTATTAATCCCTGTCCAATTCCTTTTTGCACCAGACTGTCCCAAACTTTAGTCCTGGGGACACCGTCATATGCCTCTTCAATGTCAATAAATGTCATCACCATATCATTCCCATACTCTCATTGCTTTTCCATTAGTTGTCTCATAATGAAAATGGGCTCTATAGTTGAACTTCCACTTCTGAAACCAAACTGATTTTCCTGTATCTGATTTTCAACCTTCAACCTTATCCTACTTTCCAGTATCCTCTCCATTATCTTAGCAACATGGGATATCAGAGTAATGCCCCTGAAGTTCTACAATACTTTCTTATCGCCATTCTTGAAAACTGGGATGATTATTCCGTTTTGCCAGTCCTCAGGGACCTCCTTATTTTCCCAGACAATCCTGAGAACTCGATATGTCCACTGCAGGTCTACAGCTCCAGCTGCTTTTATTATCTCCAGTGAAATTTCATCTATTCCAGCAGTTTTTCCATTCTTCATCTTTTTCACTGCCATTTCAATTTCATTAATTGTGATTCCTTTTCTTCATCAACTAATTGCCTTTCCCGGTGGTCTGTTGAATGACTGTCATTAGTTCTCATGTTCAGCAACTTCTGAAAATATTCTCTCCACCTATTTCTTATTTCTTCTGGCTTTGTAATATTATGCCACCTTCATCCTTCACAAATCTGGTGTTTACTTGATCTCTCTTTTTGTTTCTTAAGATACCATACGATAATTTCTTTCTGCCCTGAATATCATCTCTCAATTTCTCGGTGAATAAGGCCCAGCTTTTTCCTCTTTTCTCCCTCCACTACTTGCTAGGCCAAATTCTTTGCCCCCACGTATTTTCTTCTACTTTCTTCAGTCTTAGATGTTTTCCATGCTTTCCATGCCATTTTCTTTTCCTTCACTTTAATCTTTACCCTATCATTCCACCAGTGTGTCTCTTTGTCTTTCACACTTCCTGATGTTCTACCATATACCTTTTCTGCACATCCACCCAGTGCTTCCTTAAATCTTTTACATTCATCTTCACAATCCCCATCTCTGTCCTGGGCACCAAGGGTATTATTTCCCTTTGAAATTCTTCTTGTAAGCTTTTCTTCTTCAACTTCCATATTTTAATTTTTTTTTCTCTTCTTAATGTTTTTTTTTTTTTTTTTTTTTTTTTTTTTTTTTTTTTTCAATCTTTCCCACTTTCAGTTCTCCTATCACAACTCTATGATCTCCACCAAAGGCTTCTTCAGGCATGGCTGTAACATCTAAAAGGTTCTTCCGGTGTTCTTTCTCTATGATTATATAATCAATCATGGTCGTTGTTCGTCTTTCACCCCAACCATACCTTGTAATCTTCTGACTGTTCTTCTTCCTAAAGCAGGTGTTTCCAACAATCATTTGGTTTCTCATGCAAAAATCCACCAACAACTCGCCTTCTGGATTTACATTTCCATATCTAAAGGACCCTACATCATCTTCCTTTCCTTGTCTTTCCATTCCAACTTGTGCATTTAGATCTCCCATCAAAAGCATTTTCTTATCTTCTATCTGTCTCTCCTCTTCCTCAGAAAGTCCTCTAGATGTTCATCTACGCAACCCGTTTGTGGGGCATACACCTGAAATAGATCTTTCATGTCATTTTCAAACTGGAGTCTCATCACCATCCTGCTATCGCCAATGCATTTTGCAGATTCCACATATTCTTGGATTTCTTTTCTAAGTATGATGGCCACTCCATTTTTTGCTTCATGTCCTCCGCTGTAATACAGCCTGTATCCTTCTTTCAGAGGAATCTCTCCCGTACCCCTCTTTTTGATCTCACACAGTCCAAGTATGGCTATATTTTCTTTTCATGAAGTCAACCAGTTCTTCTGTCTTTCCCGTCAATGTCAGGATTATACAGTACTGTCGCAATCTTGATGTAGTTTGGTGCTGGTTGCCCACTTCTCACAGTTCCCCCAGCACCCAAAGAGCTGCGCGTCGCTCTAAGCAGGGGATGCCCTAACCTTTTCTGAGGCACCATATCTGCTTTATCCATATAGGCTATTTTTACGATGGGCTCGCCACACCCAAAGGCGGTTGAACCCAGTGCCAACCCCTAAAACTAAAATACACTAAAAAACTTAACATTCCCTAAAGCACGTAAAGTATCGTGCCATGAAATGAAAGGCTTCAATATTAGCTGGCAATTTTTTTTTTCTCTCATCACGTTCTCCTCGAATTCCTTCTTAGGGTCTTCTTCCTTCAATTTACACCATTTCATCCTCTCTGCCGGTTCCTTTTGCTCATTCCTCATCTCATTGATCTCCCAGTCTGCTACTACTAATCCATGTCGTACAGCCACACTTTCTCCATATATAACTTTGCAATTTCTTACTTCCTTCAGATGCCTCCTACTAAATATGCTGCAGTCAATATGGATTGTTATATCACCACTTTCATATGTTACAAGCTGCTTTTTCTCTCTTCTCAAAACAGGTATTCACTGTAGCCAGATCAAAAGCCACTGCATGGTCTACTATTCTTCTACCATTGGCATTTCTTTCACCAAATACCCACCCACCGTAAACATTTCCATCCTCAGTATCCTGCTCAAATATGTCCATTGAGGTTACACCTTACAATGAGTCTCTCACTTTTAGGTATCTGCCTCACCACCTGATCTACTGTATTCCTAAAGGAATATACAAATATTATTGTAACCGAAGTCCGTCTCCATGGCTTAATGGTTAAGCGTGCTGGCCTTTGGTCACAGGGGTCCTGAGTTTGATTTCCACCAGGGTTGGGAATTTTAACCACCATTCGTTAATTTATCTGGCACGGGGGCTGGGTGAATGTGTCGTTTTAATCATTTCATCCTCGACACGACGCGTAGGTCACCTACAGATAGCCCTACAACTTGTTCCTCCTCAGTTGAAGCTATAGGTGACAGCAAGGAAGTTCTTGACACACCTATATCCCCCGCTCCTCCACCTCCTCAGGTGCAAGAGCAAGGAAGATTGCATCATCAATATTACACCCGGCGCAAAACTGTGAAAGAATGACAGGAGTTACTGTTCCAAAGGAAAGCAGGCTTAATAAGATTTGACAACTAGGAATTAGTTATATTTTCATCTACATTAATAATAAGAGCCGCACTGTGATATCAGGATTTCTTCGTTTCGATAATTACTTATAAATTGTATAATTTTTAATTTATAAATTGATCTTTTTTCATGAATTATTAAGAAAAGAATATTTATTAGGACAATTTCTCTATGGAATATTGTACAAGTGTTTCCTTGATGACTGCTTTCTATTGTAGAAATAATTTATATATTTTCTCTTGAGTTATTTGTTTGTTTTAATCTTGTCAATCTTATGTTAATTTTAAGGACACTTCCTCTAAAGCATTACTTTGTCAATTTTATATATTTTTCATCTAAACAGTGTTATGTGGCTGAAGATGTTGATAATATACGAAACATGTACCACTTTTGACCATTAAAAATTGCCTTAAGCAATCATTGTATCGACTAGGTGGAAAATAAATTAAATACTTAATTGTGAATCTATTGAAGTGCGATACGGACCATGAAGCTGATTTTACGTAAGACCTGCACCTGGCGAGCCGAACATGTCCTCAGACAATCTCGGCACTAAAAGCCATACACCATTTCATTTCACTGTAACCAAATTTCCTATCATATCTATCTTAATACTCATGATTCGCAATAGTAAAAGTAGTGAACAGTGAAAGTAAAGTGAAGTTAATACTCATGATTCGGTTACTTCTTCTATTTACACCACACACTCCATCCTTCAACACCTTGTCTATTACAATTTCAACTCCATTTCTTCCTCTCTCATTAGCTCCATTGTAGAACAACTTGTAACCTCTTCCCAATTCCCTTGCCATGTTTCCTTTCCACCTGATTGCTTGTACACACATTCTCCTCCTCTCAATCCACCACCTCTCTGTCTATTCTATCAATGGTCCCAATATTAATAGTTCAGTTCATATGTCATGTATTTTCATGTTCTGCTTCTGGACTAGCTTCTTCAGCCATACCCATCCTTGGTACGGTAGCCTTAACCCATATCTTGCAGTTTCTGGGTGATGTAACTGCACATGTAACTGCACATTGCTTATGGGGAATGCCCTATCCCTGACAGATATTCCATTAAAACATATTTCATAGGTTTTGGAAGGTGTTTTACAGTCAGATATCCTTCCAGACATTAAGAATGTTATCCTTATTACCAGGTTTCCAAAAAACAGCTGCCCACTCTGAATACTGACACTGCCCATAAGCTGCTCAATGTGGGTATAGACACATGCAGTTATAGATTCCAGTGACATTTCCTTCACTATCACTTTCACACAGGAAGCTCCTCCATCCACAGCTGTTGGCCTTCTCTAGTGTACCAAGTTAATTACAGCTGCCCAGCATTCAGTATTGGGTTGCTGACTGTATGGTCTACCCTTTTACCAAAGCAGGATTTCTCTTGGTTCGACAGAGCTTATCAAATAGCTGTAAAGAATATTACTTTTGTATGTTTTCAAGATTGTGCTAATCTTGTATTTGAAAAAGGAGATTGACCAAGTAAAAGCATTTTAATGAAAACTCTCTGTTTCAATGTCTTTGAAAGAAATAACATATAATATATATATTTTTAAGTGCACCTGTTGTCGCCATGAGACCTATCTGTGTCAGTGCAAAGTAAAGCAGTTTTTTTTTAAATAAGTACACCTGTACAAAGCCAATTGAAGGGCTGAGAACCATAGTGGGCCAAGTGCCATTTTTTTTTTAAATGGAGAAAATTAAGGTTACAGTTTAGTCACTGCTATAATTCACAGACACAGATTACAGAGACTACAACATTTGCATATTATAGTTAATAGATCCATTAATCACTACAAAGCAAAATACAAAGATTATTTTACAAATAAAAAGTAAATGAATACCATCATTTTCCACTGGAGTGGATTTGGTCCACTTTGGCTCTAAACAGAAAGGATGAATTTTAACAATACGCCAGTGGGCCAACTCCACATGGCACTGTAAGGTACTTCATTTTGCCGTAGTTACATCACAATATTGAAAATCCTTTAAAAACTTATGATTAACTGGTGGAATGAATGGAAGCATGGCAATTAAATCATCATATTTAGCTTTTGTCAGCTTAATGGGTGCTGCGTAAGCAGGACTTAGTTCCCATGGTGAAGGTACTGAAGTTGTTACATTTACAGATGGCCTGCCCTTACGAGAAGGTGAAATATCAAGGATTTTCCATTCTTCCATTTCGTTGAAAGTGTACCTGAACTTAATCTTAAGAGGTTCATTAGACTGGAAATGAAACCACCTAATTTTGAGCCACTCAACCTTCTCCCCATCTACTGTTTCCTTACTAATCACAAAGGTTTTTGAGAACTCCTTAATGTTCACAAATTCTTTCTGTTCCATTTTCTTCACACTAAAGGGCTTATTTCTCCTATATTCCTCAACTAAGGTCACATAATCTTCTACCGAAAACAGTGATTTTGCCTTACAAGTTTCAATAGTACTAAAATCTCTGTCATTAGGCAAATATGAATGGCCAGGTTCTAGGAACTTATGATCAATAGTTTTAGATTGGGAATAATGAACTAATGTGCCCACAAAGATGCAATATACTGATTCCTATTCTGACCACCACAAGTGTCTGAATAGGCTAATAAATGATTTGCTGTTATGCTGATGTTCCTCAGGTAACACAGAATACATGAAACTACTTCTGTTGGGCCCCTTTGTGCTGTATCTTCACCCCACAAGTACATGTACCCTTTCTCATCCTCACAGTTATGCATTCCTACATTATACACCCAAAACTTCCTCTTGTAAAAATAAATGCTACTTGTTATTAAGGGAAGGAGGAGGGTCTGCTGAATGTCAAATCACTGCTTTTATTTTCCACGTGGCCGATGTCTGCCATGATACTACGCATATCACGTGACTCAGAGCTAGCAAGGGATTGGTCATGCGGATTTGGCCCAATATGGCACTACCTCCAGCGGTTAGTTCAATTTGGTTGATATTTTGTGACCCTGTAGCACATAAATGGGAAGACGTAGAGATAGTCCAGTTGAAGAGATAATACCTAAGTCAGAAATTAACCGCTAGATGGCATTAACTCAATTTCGACGATTGGTGGATTTGGCCCACTATGGTTCTCAGCCCTTCAATTATTCATTTCCAAGTAAAAGATTAGGAACACAGATATACACAAAAGGTTAAAAGGAACCCAAGTCAATATAAGTAATGGAAAGGAATGGAAAAAACCTCCCAGCAAATCAAGCCTTATACAGAAAGGAACACAAATAATAGGAACATGTAACAGGATAAACACGCAGAGTGGAACATGATGAGGAACATTGAAGGATAATACAAAGACAGGTCAGCATCAGAGAAGGGAGCAACCTAAGAGGACAAACCTGCAAACACAAAAGGACAAAGACATTCTCCACTATTCTCACACAGCCTCTCTTCTCATCCATCTCAATTCTTCAACACAATTTTCTTCTCAGCCATGATAAACTCATTTCTGCATCTCAGCTTCATCAAGAGAGCAGGCTTCAACACTCACACAGGGGCCACTTGACTGATCTTCATTATTGATGTGGGAAGTGCTGGATAAATACAGAAAACGGTAAGGTAATAAAAGATAAAGATAAAAAAATGGATTTAGAAGAATTGAGCAATGTACAAAAATGTGGAGATTGTACTTGTCCATTTGTGTTTCCATGTTTGTCCTTGTTGCTTCTTCTATCGCTCCCTCTTCTGATGCTAACATGTCTTTATATTATCCTTAAAAGTTCCTCATTATATTCCACTTTCTATATACAACATGGACTTCGAGAACGGAGGAAGAAAGAAGATTGATCTTTTGAAATGTGGGTATGGAGAATAATGGAGAAGATCAACCAGCGAGACAAATTAAGGAATGAAGTAGTATTGGAAAAACTAGGTGAAGAAAGGAAGACAATTCAGGAAACCGTTCAAATGAGAAAGAAGAATTGGTTAGGTCACTGTTTACGAAGAAAATGTTTATTAATACAGGCACTGGAAGGAAAAGTTGCATAGAGAAAGTTGGGAGGAAGAGGAAGAAAGAGGTAACAGATGATGGACAGTATGAAAATTAATGGAAGATAGTGGAAGACTAAACAGATGGCAGAAGACATTTTTTTTACAATTTGTTTTGAGTCGCATCGACACAGATAGGTCTTATGGTGACAATGGGATAAGTAGGGCCTAGGAGTGGGAAGGAAGCAGCCATGGCCTTAATTAAGGTACAGCCCCACCAATTGCCTGGTGTGAAAATGCATATGAAAACCTGCTGACAGGCAGAGAACTGATGACGATGCTGATGATATACAACTTGATTTGTCACTTGTTTGTTTCTTTGCAAGTGAATAGGTGATATTATTAATAAACTAATTAGCATTCTACAGTGTTTGTTTCTTTCCATTAAGTGCTGGTGGTGGTGATTAGTTTCAGGAGGAAATATCCTTTCCATTACCAAGAATAAAACTTACATAAGCTATACAAATAGCGTAACATAATAATTGGAATTCATGCAAAATATGCAAAATGTAACTTAAAATATTTTCTATCAAGGAGCATTGCATAACAATTATAATGCAGTCTCAGAAGTCATATATAATTTACAAAACATACTGTATGTATGCAAATAATACCCACTATCGCATAATTTCTGCACCCCAATTTTAACTCCCTGAGGATGGGGGCAATAGAATAAAATCCACAGTATAACCTGTCTGTCATAAGAGGCAGCTATATAAAAGGGGCCCCAGGGGCTCTGAACTTCGGAACATGGGCTTCATTTTTCGAAGTGTCAGATCCCTTCCATTTTTTCCCACTGATTAGCGTTAATAGAGGATGGTTGCCTAGCTGTACTTCCCCTTAAAACAATAATCACCAAAACCACCCCAATTTCAAGAAGGGAAATTTTGAAAAAAAAAAAAAAAAATTTGTTTGGTTTTTATAATTTTTGTAATCATATAGGTTAGTCTTGTTAAATATTAAAATAGCAAAAGTCCATTATAGCAAGAATTTATTCATTATAGTGGATTTATATTATATCCAATTTTTCATAAAATTCTGAAGAAAGAAAAAAAAAAACCATTGAAATCTCAATGAAACAGCAAACAGATAGTTCAAAACTTATGTTTACACAGATTATTTCCATACCGCAGCTTACTCGTTGGTTTTATAATTTTGATACCATCTAAATGCACAGGTTCAAATTCATACTTAAAAACTGTAATAGAACCACTTCAGAGGCTTCTGTGGGAAGAATTACATTTGTCTTACACAAATAGTGTCATCTTAAGCATGCATGTATCATGAAAATACATCTCAGGTCCCAGTAATGATAACCTTTTTGCTATTTATGTAGAAACAGCCTTTTTGAAATTTAACCAGACGTAAGAATATATAGCTTAACCAACGAAATCAGTGATACAGGCTTGAGGAGTATCACATTCTTATTTCATTTCAGTACCAATTATTGAAATTAAGTAATCATTTTATATACGCCTTTATTTCTAATGAGTTAACAACTGCTACTGGCTACATTATATAGGCATTTACTGTGAAAACACATTCTTCCACTCTGTTTTGAATCTGAACGTCCTTTTACACCAGATGGAGTCACGAGTCGACAGGTATAACTAAATGACTTCAACAATACCTTCAAATGTTAGAGAGAGAGCTTGTTAGTGCATGTAGTGAAAAGTCGATACGGAAGATGATCGATCGTATTGAATATAAACACTGCAGTGTATATCAATGACGGAGAAAACTTGTACTAAATCACTCATAAAAACAGATGAATCAGTAAAATGGTTCCCACTGTAACTGAAATACGAGTGTTGGAACTTAAATAGTGGCAACACTGCTGTGGAGATGCTATGCAATGGAATCTAATATTGTTGCTGATAGCACAGGTTGGTTACATACCTACCTTACCTCAGAGGAAATGGACCTGCCCTTCCCACATCACCTGCGTGCGCACAAGCGAGAGAAACACGGTCACGTGTGAGCTAGCGGTCTATGTTTTCCAAACAGGAACAACAAAGTTGGATCAAGATTGAATGTGCCAGAGGTTGTACAGCACGACAGTGTCATCAAGGTCTTCAAGAGGCTTGCGGGAAATCTGCATTGCCTTACAGAACAGTGGCACGTTGGGTAAAAGCATCAATGATGGTCGGCAAACTGTGGCGGACATTCATCGGGTAGGTCGTCCTACGAGTGATGAAGAAGTGCATGCTCTTGCCGCGTTACTAGACAGTGATCGAAACCAGACAATTCGTGAGCATTCGCTTCAGAACTGTTGCAGAGATTCGACAGGCAGCAGACCGCTCCATTCACACCATCAACAGAACAGGCTCTGCTAAAGGTATTCTACGACTTCCATATCGCTGGCAACGCTGGTGACTACACTGAAGGACAGTACGGGTTGCTAACATGTAACTCTTTTGTATCTGTTGTAAATAAATAGTTGCCACTATTTAAGTTCCAACCTTCATATATTACACAATTTAATATAGGAATTTTCAAGTGGCATAAAATAATTGTCGTTACAACAAGATTCTCACTATAAGTCATACTTGCTCTAATGTACTTCTTCTCTTTCTTCTATTATTATGTACTACTTACTGAAAACCGTAAATACTACATTACAATAAATATGTCTCATCTGCATTACCACTCTGCAAATTAAATGTAATTTCTCTGATGCAAACCGAAATTCAGAATATTTTCTTCATAACTGGTTGGGAAACATTATGTAGTCCTAGCTTTCCTATGAAAAGTGAAATAATTTCATTCAGAAACACGCATGAATCATCCACAGCTAGGCTTACAACCCATAGAACACTCTTGCTTTTGTTACAGCTTTTAACTCACACATCACTTGTGACTGCATATCCAAACTGATCTTTTCAGTCCCATTTTTGCACATAATGTTTTTGATTTCTGGAAAGTTTGCCTTTTGTCTGCGAAATGTATGGTGGTTACTGCTTGTCTGTTGAAGACAAGCCTTATTTTTTCTCCAATCATGTATGGAACTCTTGTTTACAAAACACTTCCTTCCTGCAGTTAGATTACCAATTTCCTCCATCTCTTCAATAATGTGGAGTTTTTCTTTAGCCGTGAGCAACCTATAACAAGAACTCACACCGGCCATCCTAAACGTGATAACTGATGCCATCTAACTGATGCGATATGTTTCTGGTTTTGGCGGAACAGATTTGCCAACAGAGTGCGCAGAAAATACCAACTACCATATTCTGTATGTCAGAAGTACTGTACCGACCTTGATGCAAATAATACCTGCACCCCAAATTTTCACCATAATTTTTTTTAAAGTTGTGGAGATTATTCGCGTATATACAGTACGGTAATTAAAAATATTCCCTTACAAGTATTTTGACATTTCCTTTCTTATGTATATATATGGTGTCTTACACATTGATAAGATCACTATATTTTTGTGGTGTACTGACATAGTAAACAATCCAAGCATGAAACTGATAATGGAATGAAACACACAACATTTATAAACATATAGCTCTGCCACATTATTTGTTACCGGTAAATTTCAATAACAGAGTACATCTACTTTTGAAAAATGATAAGACTACTCATTTTCTGTCATAGAAATACTGTTTCTATTTCAATTCCTTCTTGGCTGTAGTTACAGCATAAGCTAAGATGTGCGTTTTGTATGTGTGAAGGTTAAAATTGGTCACAAGTCACAAGTGCCCTACTTTAACCAGGGAGAGAGTACAGCCTACAAAGAAGGAAATAGCAAGAAGTGTCAGACCACCTACTGTAGTAAACAATTTCCTGAAGTTAAAGGAAAATTATGGAAGAAAAGGAAGTTGCCAGCAAGTTCACAGAAGCTGACACCTAAACGAAAAAGACCAAGTTGTTCAAAAGCTTAGTGCTGGTGGAACAATGCTGGGACAATACTCATAAGATCCCAATATCAGTATCCACAAGTCCACATCCAGAATGGTCAGTCAGAACAATATTTTGAAATATAAGTAAAGAAGAAGCAGCCACATATGATGGTAACGCATCTTTTACCAGTTGCGTAGGAGAATGGTATATTCCTCAGTATTCCTACAAGACAATGCATCAATCCATCGAGCCAAGTTCACCAAGAAGTGGTTTCAGCAGAAAGATGTTAATATAATGGAGTGGCCAGCCATTTCTCCAGACATTAACCCTATGGAACTCGCAAGGGTAATCTTTGCAAGAGCATATACTGGCTACATTATATAGGCACTTACTGTGAAAACACAGTAGCAGAATGATAATGTTAAAAAACTAAAGACATCTATAATTCTGCATGAAGGAGAATGGACATTTCTGTGTTACAGAACCTTATGGAGGTGTATCAGGTATCAGGTCACTGTGAAAAAAAGAAAGAAAAAAAGGCTCATTTATAAGGCATTAAAGTGAAATGCGCTTACAATCTTAAAATTATTTTTGTTTTCAGATATAAACCAAATCATTAATTCTTTATTAAATGTTATGTAAAGAATATAAATCTTTGTTGCAAGTACATTAACATAAATGATGTTTGAATTTTCTATCACTGAGAACATTTTCATTAAGAGATCTTATCACTTTGCAATGGACTTTACTTAGTGTATCTCATCACCATCTTCCTGCCTGGTTGAAAGTATCGTTTTATCACATTTACTTGTCACTAAATTTGTTTTAAAATTTCTAATACAGGTCATGAAATGTATTGATAGCCAGACCTTATAGCAAAGTTAAAATTATACCAGGTGAATCATATGCCCCTACCAATAAAGTTTTATGCAAACCGCAGTTCTATCTACATCCAGGAAACATCTGTCCTTTTGGTACGCACAGTAAACACACTGCAACGGATATCTTTGAATTTACAGCCTACACAAATACACTGATCAGCCAGAACATTATGAGCTCCTACCTAACAGCCAGTATGTCCACCTTTGGCACGGATAACAGCGGCAACAGGTCTTGGCATGGAAACAATGAGGCCTTGGTAGGTCGCTGCAGGGAGTTGGCACCACATCTGCACACACAAGTCACCTACGTAGGTGCTTTGAAAAGTTCTCGGAATATACTAGAATTAACTATCTTACCTCGGTGGAATTGCTTTTATTTTTCAACATAGTCTCCCTGTAGACTAATGCATTTGGCCCAGCGATGTTCCAATGCCTTGATCCCATCTCGGAAATGAGATTCCTCCAGACCTGCAAAATACCTCTCCAATTCAGCTGTCAGTTCTTCCCTTGTAGAAAATCTCCGTCCACCAAGGAAAATTTTCAGCTTGGGGAATAGATGAAAGTCTGATAGTGCCAAATCAGGTGAATAAGGTGGATGTGGCAAAAATTCGTACCCCATTTCATGAAGTTTTGCCATGGCAATAACACTTGTGTGCGGCGGAGCGTTGTCCTGATGAAAGATAACCTTTCTCCTTGCCAAACCAGGCCTTGTTTCGCGTATCTTTTCCTCTAGTTGGTCTAGGAGGTTTGCATAGTATTGCCCCATAATTGTTTGGCCAGTAGGAAGATAATCTATCAGCAGAATGCCTTTTGCATCCCAGAAAACTGAGGCCATGACCTTTCCGGCCAAACACACTGCCTTTGCTTTGTTTGGTGGTGGTGAATCAGCCTGTTTCCACTGCTTTGACTGCTGTTTTGTCTCTGGGGTATAGTAGTGGACCCAAGTTTCATCAGTAGTCACAAACCGGCACAAAAAATCTTGTTGGTTTCACTGAAAACGGGCCAGACTTTGTTCGGACATTTCCAATCTGGTGCGTTTATTGTCCAATGTCAAGAGCCGTGGCACCCATTTTGCAGATAATTTTTTCATACCCAATTCTTCGGTTAAAATATAATATACACATTCAGAAGACATCCCTACAGCTTCAGCAATCTCCCGCACTTTCAGTCGACGATCCTCCATGACCATTTTATGCACTTTTGCGATAAATTCTGGGGTTGTAACACTTTTTGGCCGTCCACTACGCGGATCATCATCCAAGCTCTCTCGACCAAATTAAAACTCGCTGGTCCACTTGGCAACAGTTGAAAATGAAGGAGCAGAGTCCCCCAGTGTGTTCTGAAAGTCGGCATGAATTTCCTTTGCTTTCATACCTTTCTTTACAAAGTATTTAATCACTGCTCGAATCTCAGTTTTTTCCACTGTCACAAATCACTACGTGGGAACAACAACAAAGAGTCGTCACTACCACACTCCTGTTGACGCGCAACGTGTTCACTCACAAAGTATGTGTGATTATTGCGCGGGAACCTCGTTGCTCTAGCACTGACATCTGGCGGTGATTCCGAGAACTTTTCAAACCGTCCTCGTAATTCTCATAAATTCCTGGGAGGGAGGCGAGTGGTGAGCTCTGACACCAAGATGTGTTCTATCGGGTTACCTGGCAAGTCATCAATTGCAACTCGCCACTGCGTTCCTCAAACCACTTCATCACTCTCCTGGCCTTGTGGCATAGCGCATTATCTTGTTGAACAATGCCACTGCCGTTGGGAAACATGATCGTCATGAAGGGGTGTACGTGGTCTGCAACCAGTGTACGATACTTCTTGGCCGTCTTGGTGCCTTGCATGAGCTCCACTGGACCAGTGGATGCTCACGTGAATGTTCCCCAGAGCATAATTGAGCCTCCACCAGCTTGTCTCCGTCCTGCAGTACAGGTGTCAAGGAGCTATTCCCCTGGAAGATGACTGTGCCACAGTGCAGTATAGCGCAGATGGTAAGAGCAAGCCAAATGCTATAACGTACCAGTCTTAAATGTGACAGGTGGTACTCTTTTATTTTACTGTCTCTTAATGTATGTAAAATATCCTTTTCTTAATGCAAATTTTCAGTGACAAAGTGTATGTGACCCTAAGAAGGGCCGATATGTCAACAGGGTTGGACGAAGACTGGGTAGGTAGCGGGGGGGGGGAACCAAACTGGACTAACAATGGCTAGTTACGTTAGTGAGTGCTCAAAGTGATGACCTGGTTGGTTTATGCACAGCTGGGCATGCCGCTGAATAGATATTCTAGTGCGCTGTAGCACTGATATGCAGGTTTTGGCAAAGAGTTGTTAAAGCCACTTGGGATTTTCTGGCTTCCGTGTGTAAACTGTTTTGAATGCTCACACAGGAAGGAGTCTAATGGTGTTAAATCTGGTGGCCTGGCAGGCCAAGAGACAGGTCCTCCTCTTACTACCCATTTTCCTTTGTGTGTCTCATTATTCAGATCGTTACGGACAACTAATGCCCAATGTGATGGAGCTCCATCCTGTTGAAACCACATCGTAAACAATTCTCCTATTAAATGACCCTCAAAGAAATACAGTCCATAAGGCAATCGCCCAAGATTCCACACCATACATTCACTCCCCATAGTACTTGATAGGCTGCCTGCTGCACACAGTGGGAATTATCAGTACTCCAACGGTGCATATTGTGGCGGTTGATGGTACCATTATTGTGAAATTGTGATTTGTCTGAGAATAAGATTTTCGACAGGAATGCTGTATCATTTTCCAGATTTCCTAATAGCCACCAATAGAAATTTATTTGAGCTTTGAACTCCTGCCTGTGGAGCTCCTGGTGTGGCTGCAGATGATAGGGGTGATATAGATACACATACAATATTCATAGTTAGGAAGCACAACTGATGTTCACCTGTTGTGCAATCGCGCTCATGTAGGTTATTGCAAGCTGTGTCTGGAACAGTCTCCTTATTCTCACCAGATGTTACGGTCTTCTCTCGGACAAGTGGTATCGTCTGAAGTACCCCTCTTTTTCGTAGTCTTTTAACACTGCAGAAAGATTTTGCAATTGGGTGTCACTTGTACCGATACCTTTCCTGATACAGATGTAGTGCCTGCGAAAAATTCTCACTTGCCTCCCCGTAGATAAGGAGCATGACTGAGATGACTTCATTCCAACCTTATAGCATTGCACTGTGCGCAGCGCAAAAAAACAATTATAGCAGTGTTTTACTGCTTGCGTGTGGCATATACTGGCCTGTGTTTAAACAATGAAGCTTCATAGTGATAAAAATTTAGTACGACGGATTCAAACTATCAATGCAAAATTCCATTAATTGGTAGGCTAGCATTTGACCACATGCGCTACGCCACAGCTGTGAGTGAGACCTGTATTAAAAATGCCTTAGAGTATGTTATCCCTCTAGTTTGCTGTTTTGTATGCTCTCCACATCACTGGACAGTAGTTTTAAGCGTTAATTTCGCATTTTGCTATACCCGGTCGCTTGACACAACATCTTAACGTAGTAACATGATAGACAATAAATGATTGAAAAAGGTCATATTTTCCTAATGGTCTATAGTCTCATGACAGGGACAACAACAGTGTTCAGAATTGTTTGCAGGATGTGCTTACAGTGCATTAGTATGCTAGTAGAGCAATACAGACTTCATGACAATCTCACATGTTTGCAGAGCTGCAGAACAAAATATTGGTAAGGGCAGCTGATTCGTCTGGTATATATTATAGAGTGTGAGTGAGCAGATTACGGTCATCACTAAAAAAAAAAAGATAATATAATTCATAACAGCGCAGTCTTGCCTAAGCCACGGACGAGTGAGGTCGCAATGAGTGGAGGGTCCCGGGAGTGGGAGGTGTGGGTGAAAGTGCCGAGTGCAGGAAGGTTGTGGAGAAGTGTGCCGACAATGATTGGTGTAGAGCAGTACAGGGCGACGGTAGGAAGATGGCAGGGAAGAGTGAAGAAAGAAGAAATGAAATTAGGAGGGTGTAAAATGGATTTGGAGAGAAAAGGTGAACTATTGCTATCAGCGGCGGTGATTATAATTTTGCTATGCATGGGGGGGGGGGGGGTCGAGCTGAATCCAGGCCCGACCTCTGGTAGAAATGAGGAAAGGGAAAATATGGACGCATTCAAAAGAGCCGTAAAAGAGGTGGTGGAAGAAGTTGGCCCTTTTGAGCAAATTAAAAATATGATTAAAGAACAAACCAGGGAGTTTGGAAAAATGGAGGTATGGTTAAGAGAAAAAACGGAAGATATAACAGCACAAGTGAGACATAACACCGAAGAAGTTGTAACATTAAGGGAAAAAATAGGACGATTAGAAGAGGAGAACTTGAAGCTGAAAATAGAAGTGGAAGCCAATACTTTATATCGAAGAAAGAAGTGCTTATTTATATATGGTGTGCCTGAGGAGTTGAGAGAAGACAAAGTACTTACAACTTATAAAGTAGTGGATTTAATACAGGGGAAATTGAAACTTAACTTTAGTGAAGTAGATATAGACGATGTGCAGAGGGTGGGAAAAATTAGGGGCAACAGGCCTACCAAACTAGAACTGTTTTCTACGTTGATGGCTGATGCTGTGATAAGAAATGCGAGTAATGTGCAGAGAGAGAAAATATGGATCAAGAGAGACGTGGGATGGGAGGCGGTTAGGAACGAGAAAGTACTCAGAAAACACAAGTTTCGTGCAATAAATCAAGGGTTGAGAGCGACTATTAAAGGGCAAGAACTAGTGGTAGCAGGCAGAAATTGGAAGAGAATCTGGTCTGTAAATAGATTGATTGACTTAGACAGGAGAATAAAAGAAGACGAAGAAAAAGTGAGTAGTGCAACGAAAGGTGGGGAAGTGAGGTGAGATATTAGTAACAGTGTGCAGTGTGAAGAGGGTCAGGGAGAGGTGCCAAGTGAAAATGTGATCATAAGCAGTGAAGAAGCCCAGGGAGAGGTGCCAAGTGAAAAGGTAACCATAAGCAGTGAAGAAGAAAGGCAGGGGAGTGAAAGCAGCAAAGTAAGAGAAGCGCAGGGTAAAAAGGTGATGTCAGAGGCAACCAGGGGGTGTCTCAATCTGAGTTGGGATAGAGGCATGGGCAGAAGGCTGGGAAGCGAACAGAGTTGGAGCAGAGGGAGAAATAGAGACTTAACGGTCATGTAGGGAGCTACGAAAAGTAATGAGGGTATTGTAACAAGAAGCAAAAACAATAATAAAGTGAGTAAGTAAGTAATTAAGAGATGGAGGTGATGTTTGTGGAGTTGGAAGTTATGATGGTATTTATTTGTGGAGGCTGAAATGTGGTGATGGAAAAGTGGTATGTAAGCTATGATGTATTATATGAGGTGGAGTTGGTGTTATATTGCTGAAATGTGGTGTTGGAAGTTAATGAGGGCTTGGTATTTATGATTATGTGTTATGATTAAGTTAGGAGGTGTTATATTGTTGAAATGTGGTGTTGGAGAAGTGGTGATATAAGATGGTGGATGGCAGAAGGTGAGTGTTATTGTCGAAAAAGTAGAGGTGGTATAAATGTGGTCTTGGAAAGGGTGGAGATAGATAAGTTATTGAGGGCTATTGCTGAAATGTGGTATTGGAAAAGTGGTGGTATAAGATGGTTGAAATGTGGTGATGGAGAAGTGATATGTAGAGTTATTGAGGGCTTGGTATTTATGATTATGTGTTATGATTAAGTTATGATGTATCATATTGCTGAAATGAGGTGTTGGAGAAGTGGTGGTATAAAATGGTTGAAGTTATTGAGGACTGTGTTATATTGCTGAAATGTGGTGTTGGAAGTTATTGAGGGCTTGATATTTATGATTATGTGTTATGATTAAGTTAGGAGGTGTTATATTGTTGAAATGTGGGGTTGGAGAAGTGGTGATATAAGATGGTGCATGGTAGAAAGTGAGTGTTATTGTCGGAGAAGTAGAGGTGGTATATGTTGAAATGTGGAGTTGGAGAAGTATGGAGAAGTGGTGGTGTACTCATGAGTAAGTTGTAAGTGAAGGCGGTTTGGTATTTAATCTGATTATTTATTGCTGAATTTTTTTGGATGGAGAGGTGGTATATGAGGTGGAGCTGGTGCTATATCGCTGAAATGTGGTCTTGGAAAGGGCGGAGATGGATAAGTTATTGAGGGCTATTGCTGAAATGTGGTATTGGAGAAGTGGTGGTATAAGATGGTTGAAATGTGGTGATGGAGAAATGGTATGTAGAGTTATTGAGGGCTTGGTATTTATGATTATGTGTTATGATTAAAGTTATGATGTGTCATATTGCTGAAATGAGGTGTTGGAGAAGTAGTGGTATAAAATGGTTGAAGTTATTGAGGACTATTGTTGAAATGTGGTGAGAAGTGGTGTTATTTTGCAAATTTTAGAGTTTGTAAATTTTGATTTGGGGGTGTATCTGAAATGGAAACTGTGTCGAGTACTTAGTTAAGTATGTGGAGTTGGGTAATGATTTGGGATTGCATGAAGGCAAGGTTTTTCTGTTTGTGTTAGAGTTGGTTGGAATGCAAGTGCTGAAATGCTGAGTGTTGTTGTTTGGAGTATTGATTAGGTGTAGGTCAGGAACAATAATGTGATGCAAGTGCAGTCAATCAATCAATCAATACTGACCTGCATTTAGGGCAGTCGCCCAAGTGGCAGATTCCCTATCTGTTGCTTTCCTAGCCTTTTCCGAAATGATTTCAAAGAAATTGGAAATTTATTGAACATCTCCCTTGGTAAGTTATTCCAATTCCTAACTCCCCTTCCTATAAATGAACATTTTCCCCAGTTTGTCCTCTTGAATTCCAACTTTATCTTCATATTGTGATCTTTCCTACTTTTATAAACGCCATTCAAACCTATTCGTCTATTAATGTCATTCCACGCCATCTCTCCGCTGACAGCTCGGAACATACCACTTATTACAAGTGATGAAAATCATTTTTCGTCCGTATTGAAAGTTTCATAAACTGTATATAGGATAATATCTTTTGTTTATTTCCACCTATTCAATACATGTTTATCGTGTTAAATTTTATAGTCAATTATTTCAAATTTATGTTTTGTTTTTATTATTGATATTATACTGTACTTTTAGAAGCATGAATATATTTTCTTTTTATTTATTTTTTGAAAGTAGATTAATCCGATTATCTTATATTAATATGTTTAGTTTTTTTAAATATTTTTTCTCTACAGGGTTAACTGTATGTTATTCTTTGCGATTAGAAATATACATGTAATGTATTGAATAGGTGGAAATAAACAAAAGATATTATCCTATATACAGTTTACATACCACTTAGTCGAGCAGCTCTTCTTCTTTCTCTCAATTCTTCCCAACCCAAACATTGCAACATTTTTGTAACGCTACTCTTTTGTCGGAAATCACCCAGAACAAATTGAGCTGCTTTTCTTTGGATTTATTCCAGTTCTTGAATCAGGTAATCCTGGTGAGGGTCCCATACACTGGAACCATACTCTAGTTGGGATCTTACCAGAGACTTATATGCCCTCTCCTTTACATCCTTACTACAACCCCTAAACACCCTCATAACCATGTGCAGAGATCGGTACCCTTTATTTACAATCCCATTTATGTGATTACCCCAGTGAAGATCTTTCCTTATATTAACACCTAGATACTTACAATGATCCCCAAAAGGAACTTTCACCTCATCAACGCAGTAATTAAAACTGAGAGGACTTTTCCTATTTGTGAAACTCACAACCTGACTTTTAGCCCCGTTTATCAACATACCATTGCCTGCTGTCCATCTCACAACATTTTCGAGGTCATGTTGCAGTTGCTCACATCTTGTAACTTATTTATCACTCTATAGAGAATAACATCATCCGCAAAAAGCCTTACCTCCGATTTCACTCCTTTACTCATATCATTTATATATATAAGAAAACAAAGGTCCAATAACACTGCCCTGAGGAACTCCCCTCTCAACTATTACAGGGTCAGACAAAGCTTGACCTACTCTAACTCTCTGAGATCTATTTTCTAGAAATATAGCAACCCATTCAGTCACTCTTTTGTCTAGTCCAATTGCACTCATTTTTGCCAGTAGTCTCCCATGATCCACCCTATCAAATGCTTTAGACATGTCAATCGTGATACAGTCCACTTGACCTCCAGAATCCAAGATATCTGCTATATCTTGCTGGAATCCTACAAGTTGAGCTTCAGTGGAATAACCTTTCCTAAAACCGAATTGCCTTCTATCGAACCAGTTATTAATTTCACAAACATGTCTAATATAATCTGAAAGAATGCCTTCCCAAAGCTTACATACAATGCATGTCAAACTTACTGGCCTGTAATTTTCAGCTTTAGGTCTATCACCCTTTCCTTTATATACAGGGGCTACTATAGCAACTCTCCATTCATCTGGTATAGTTCCTTCGACCAAACAACAATCAAATAAGTACTTCAGATATGGTACTATATTCCAACTCATTGTCTTTAGTATATCCCCAGAAATCTGATCAATTCCAGCCGCTTTTCTATTTTTCAACTTTTGTATCTTATTGTAAATGTCATTGTTATCATATGTAAATTTTATTACTTCTTTGGCCTTAGTCTCTTCCTCTATCTCGACATTATCCTTGTAACCAACAATCTTTACATACTGCTGACTGAATACTTCTGCCTTTTGAAGATCCTCACATACACACTCCCCTTGTTCATTAATTATTCCTGGAATGTCCTTCTTGGAACCTGTTTCTGCCTTAAAATACCTATACATACCCTTCCATTTTTCACTAAAATTTGTATGACTGCCAATTATGTTTGCCATCATCTTATCCTTAGCTGCCTTCTTTGCTAGATTCAATTTTCTAGTAAGTTCCTTCAATTTCTCCTTACTTCCACAGCCATTTCTAACTATTTCTTTCCAGTCTGCACCTCCTTCTTAGTCTCTTTATTTCTCTATTATAATAAGGTGGGTCTTTACCATTCCTTACCACCCTTACAGGTACAAACCTGTTTTCGCATTCCTCAACAATTTCTTTAAACCCATCCCAGTCTGTTTACATTTTTATTTACCGTTTTCCACCGATCATAGTTACTTTTTAGAAACTGCCTCATACCTGCTTTATCAGCCATATGGTACTGCCTAACAGTCCTACTTTTAAGACCTTCCTTTCTATCGCATTTATTTTTAACTACCACAAAAACAGCTTCATGATCACTAATACCATGTATTACTTCAGTTTCCCTATAGAGCTCTTCTGGTTTTATCAGCACCACATCCAAGATATTTTTCCCTCTGGTTGGTTCCATCACTTTCTGAATCAGCTGTCCTTCCCATATTAACTTATTTGCCATTTGTTGGTCATGCTTCCTGTCGTTCACATTTCCTTCCCAATTGACATCTGGCAAATTCAGATCTCCCGCTACAATCACATTTCTTTCCATGTCGTTTCCCACATAGCTGACTATCCTATCAAATAATTCTGAATCCGCATCAGTGCTACCCTTTCCCGATCTGTACACTCCAAATATATCAAGTTGCCTATTATCTTTAGAAATGAGCCTTACACCTAGAATTTCATGTGTCTCATCTTTAACTTTTTCGTAGCTTACAAATTCTTCTTTCACCAGAATGAAAACTCCCTCTCCCACCTTTCCTATCCTATCTCTACGATACACACTCCAGTGCCGTGAGAAAATTTCTGCATCCATTATATCATTTCTCAGCCATGATTCAACTCCTATTACAATATCTGGTAAATATATATCTATTAAATTAATTCTATTCCTTTCTTTACAATACTTCTACAGTTCAACACTAACAATTTTATGTCATCCCTACTTATTTCCAGTTCCCTGTTCCCTTATCACCGCTCCCTAGGCCATCCCCTTTCCCTGAATGTACCTCCCTATTACCCTTCCAAACAAATTTCCTAACTTATATGCACCACTGCGGTTTAAATGAAGGCCACCCGAGCGCAGATCCCTATCTCCTACCCACCCATTAGGATCTAGAAATTTCACTCCCAGTTTCCCACATACCCACTCCATAGTCTCATTTAAATCCCCAATCACCCTCCAGTCAGTATCCCTTCTACACAGTATTCCAATAATAACAATCTCCGCTTTCTTAAACTTCACCCGTGCTGCATTTACCAGATCCCACACATCTCCAACTATGTTGGTACTTATATCAGCTTGCCTAACGTTGTTGGTACCAACGTGAAACACTACCACCTTCTCCTTTCCCTCCTCCCTCTCTTCTACTTTCCTCAACATCTGCCTCAACCTAATTCCTGGATAACATTCTACCCTGGTTCCCTTTCCTCCACACACTTTCCCCACGTGTCTAACGATGGAATCCCCCATGACCAGAGCCTCAACCCTACCCACCTCATTTGATCCCCTCCCCTCCTGGTCAGCCCTATCTTTGCTGATAGCTGCAGAAGCTACTTCCTCCTCCCTTTTCTCCTTCCCATGACCCTGTTCCACCTGTCTTTTCCTATCCTCTACTTTACATTTCCCTTTCCTACCTTTTCCCTTCCTCCTACTTCCATGCATCTCAGCAACAGTTCCCTGTCCCTCATCTTCCCTCTGTTGTTCTACCTGGAGTGACTCGTACCGATTTCGCACAGACACCTGTCCTGAATTCTGATCCTGAATAGAGCCCTTGGCCTGCAATCTCCTTCCCCTTAGAACATTAGACCACCTATCTTCTACAACTCCTCCCTTTCCTTCCCCTCCCTCTTGTACACCTACTGTAACCTGTACATTGTTTGAGGGAGTCCTATCTTCCTTCCTGTCTTCTGTGAGAATCCTAATTATCTCCCTCAATCTTTCCAACTCCTCCCTCATACCCCTCAATGCCTCACCACACCCACAATAAGTACACTCGCGCTCCTTAGCCATTCTTTATGGGGGAAAAATTTTAAATTAAAAAATAAAGTAACTTATTTGCAAAAAAAATGAATGAACAGAGGGATATATTGTCTGGGATAGTACACAACAATAAGGTAATTAATATACGACTACACTACAATACTACTTAGTCGTGCTCTATTTTTTTTTATCCTACAACCCCTAACAGGATAAAAACTGCTGTTAATTACTGAATATCGAAAGTAATACACAAGAACTACACAATTCCAAACTGCAATTAAGCCTATCCTAATTTCAACAATATTTTAGTAAGAGTTTCTACGGATACCTCTACTACACCAGTACTACACAAATATTTTACAATAATAAAATAAGCACACTAAATTCTAATAGGATATTACTCGTATACTACTGTACAGTACACTACAGTAATTTTTAAACTACTTTCAGGCGTATCCTAATTACGATACCGGTACCGTACCGTATGTCACTACTAAGCACAACAGAAATGAAATTTGCAAGAACTACTGTACTCAAAGATTACCAACGAAGCTAAA
Organism: Anabrus simplex; assembly: GCF_040414725.1. Taxonomy (NCBI): domain Eukaryota; kingdom Metazoa; phylum Arthropoda; class Insecta; order Orthoptera; family Tettigoniidae; genus Anabrus; species Anabrus simplex. The sequence continues at coordinate 241,385,872 of NC_090269.1, forward strand.
TGCTTAGACAAATTATTATTAGTATTAGGGTCTAATAGATACACACGAAAGATAACACACGAATATAGCAGGCAAGATACGGCACTATCTAAATGTACTGTATCTATACTACAATGTATCTACACTACACTACACTGCGTTTGGTTAAATGCTTAAGTATCAAAAGGATTGCCGTACACGAAGAAAAACACGAATATAACTGGCAAGATACTATCTAATATATTATACCTTATCTTCACTACAATTCTACTGAAATGTGGTTATGTGATTATTACAGCTGGTGGATTACTATTATTTTCCCTACTCCACGGGACGGAGAAAAAAAAAGTGTCCTTAATTAGGCCTACTGAAAAATACGAGGTTGTCTACAATAATTTCTCAAATATTTCTGTCAAAACTACTACTACTACTACTACTCCCGGGACTTGAACTGCAATTACTGGGATATATGAACTTTATTATTATTAGCTAACCGCTCATAAATACTGAAAGATCGAGGGAGCGAAATATAAATTACGGATACTAACTACCTACTCAGAAGTACAAATGAATGGAATACAAGGTCAGCTGATTTTTATTTATATTTACTTGACTACACTACACCCTTTGTTCACGACTGTAGCCAACAATGCAATATTTGAATATGAGGAGCGACAATAATCAATAACAGTACGACTGTTAACTATTACCGTGTAATCTCTTTAACTTTTTTTTAAATGGAAGTTTACAGGCGTATCGTGTTTTTTAATGTAGTAAATTATTACCTTCGCGATAGTTTGAACGTATATCTATACGGAATACCGGAGAAGTTGCTGCAGAAGTTACGGTACTACTCCTTATGATAATCTGCCTTTGTAAGTACAACCAACGAACCTACAGATATTCACAAATATTTTTAAAGTTAATATTGTTACCTAAAGTATTACCTAAACCTAAATTCGAAACAAGGTGAACCTAGCTAGCCTACTTAACCTAGAAAACGTAATTTACTGAAGACCAACTGAATTACTTGTTACAAAATTTAAATAAGGACACTTGATGAGCATCTTTGAACATTGAGTAGGTGACGGCTACAGCTAATGACTGCTAGGAATAATGCTATCATATATATATATTATTATTATTATCTTTATCATTATTTCTCTCTTGATTCTGGGGTTTTAATTCAACGGAATGAGGGGCATGGCACGAGGTTCTGAGGATGACTGCTGTGGTGACTCTATTTTGGGGGTTGTACGTTTCCGGAGTATCCAACGAACCTCATGGCATGCCCGGGGGATACGGTAATTTCTTTCCTTACCCTTTTTTGTGATAGGAGTTGTCCATTATTATTATTATTATTATTATTATTATTATTATTATTATTATTATTATTATTGAGATTTGATTATTTTATTTATTGTTGTGAACGTGGTGGCTTACAATTAGGAGTGGAATGGTGAGAGGGAAAGCATTGTAATCTGGTTGGATCTTGGGGCCTTCAGGAGGTCTCCACGGGAAGGGCAAGTCGAGTCATCATTGGGTTGGCGGCCTTCTTCTCACCAGGGGCGATGACTCGGCCGGACGGTAGGTTATTATGTGGTGTTTGTTCTGTTTGTGTTTGTTTATATGGTGGAGTGTGGTGGTTTAGGTTGGATTATTTTATTGTGAACATGTATTTGGGGCTGAACGCCTGTTATGTTCATGAATAAATGAAATATTCTGATATTCTGTTAAGGTAAATTCATAACAGAAAAACAGTAACAGAAAAAATTTATTTACTAGTGTAGTGATTTTATAGATATAAATGTATAAATTAACCACCTGACAGTGTTGGAAGTCAGATGTCAGAAACATATGAATGAATATACGTAAGGAAAAATATGATCCAACAAAAAATTACAGTAGGACATTCATAAGATCGATATAAATGCATCAAATTAATAACACATTTCAAAAAACATTAAACTAAAAATTACCTGTAATCTTTCTTAGAAGTTTCCTTCCTTCGCTTCCTCTTTTTATCCTCTTCATCTCCTTTATCAGACAGGAATAACACCTCTTTTGTATCCTATAAATTAGATTGATTTCTGTGAAGGCAGATTACAGAGTTATAAACAAAAATTACAATACAGATTTCACTATTATAAGGACTTAAATCGTATAAGAACCTCAGCTAATGCACCTGACCAGATGACTGATCATTTATTATTTTATTAGCTTTTATAACCAATTACTTTAGTTGTTTTTCTTTTTTTGCAAGTGGTTTAACATCGCATTAACATACTGAAGGTTTCTGGCAACGCAACCTGTCTGTCTGTCTTGCCTGTTCTTTATTTAACTAAGCAAGTTCTACCTATACAAGAAGTTAGGTCTTATCTTCATTCTTACAATACTTATAAGACTGTACCACATCTACATATCTAAGAAAGTGAAGTCTTGAATGTGTACAAAGACGATAACACAATAACTTCAGGTTTTTCCATTATGAACACTTCAACGTGAGATTACTACTATATCTTGCATTATGAATGCCTATAAATTCAGTTGTTTTTATTTGAAATGATTATAAGTTGCTGATTTGATGGTCACTGCTAATTTGTATGGTTTTAATTCTTTGTCATCATAACCTTGTTATTAAAAACCAAATCTGTTTATGCATAAAATACAGTAAATAAGATAAATAACAGAACATACAGCACCTAGTGCTTAATGAAGAGAAAGTGAACAAAATCGCAGAAAAATTAGAACATATGCCTACAAAATCCCTAACACAACTTGGACAAGAAGCTGGGGCTTCGAAGAGCTCAGCATGGCAGGCTACAAAAATGTTAAAATTGAAACCATACAAGGTAACTGTAGTACACGAAATGCATCCACGTGGTCATAAGCGGGTAGGTTTTTGTAACTGGATGTTGCGAAACGTTCATGATAACATAATTGATCCACGCTTAATATTTTTCTCTAACGAATCATAGTTCCATTTACACGGGTAAGTATCGATGCAGAATAACAGATATTGGAGTACAGAAAACCCCCATCGCATATGATAAATTCCTCTACATGACGAACAGATCGGAGTATGGAGTGCAGTGAATGGATACAGAATTATGGGATCTATCTTATTTCAGGGCACAATTAATGCACAAAGATACAGGGATAATATACTTGAACCATTTTTTGACAAACTGACTGTCGAAATGGGTGTTTTCAGCAAGTCTCTGCCACCATGCATACAGCTAATGACATATTAAACTCCATTGAGGAAATTGGGCTTATGGCCGTCACGATCCCCAGATTTAACTGTTTGTGACTTTTATTTATGAGGGAGCTTAAAAAATAAAGCGTAGCCACAAACCCTCCCGCCTTGGAAGAACTGAAAGAACATATCTGGAGAGAAATAGACTCAATTACGGAAGAGGAACTTATGTGTGTGAATTGGAGTTTCCTAAGACGATGCCAAAATGTGTGGATGCAGGAGGAGAACATTTCCAACATCTCCTGATATAAGGTACAAGCTTATTTTCTTCATTCTTAATTACTAATTTTCTTAGTTGTTATTTTCTTAATTTTAATTGTTATCTTATGTCATCTACGGAAAAAGTGAGCGAAGTGCTGTCCTTGCTGCTATGCCGCGGAGCGGGGAGTGATGAGTCAAGGGAGGCAGATAAGCCGGGCGCGCCTGCCAACCAACTAATGAGAGAAACTCACTGTAGTGGTCGTATTATGCATGCTGCTGCCGCTGCCATTCTATCCTACTATTTATGTTTATTAACGAACGAAGGAATGCAAGTCCAATGCCTGCTGCTAAGATAAACAGAGGCAGCACTGCAGCCAATCTCTTATATCACTGGGCGCTGTGCACGTTTCTTTAAATTTTGTATCACTAATGATGAGCAATTCTAAAATGTTGTTGGCAAAGCCACAGTGATCCTTGCTGTCTGAGAGTTTCATATTTTTAACAGCTTTCTCTACTTCATTACAGTTAACTACTCCATTTAAAATTTAAGTTACACGTGCTCAAATTCAAATTTACGCTTGCCAGCTTTTCAACAGCCACACTACTTGGTTGCTGAAATTTAGAACAGATGTATGTCTGAATGGATGAGGTAATTATTAAACAAATTTGGGTCATTTACAACAACAGATTTTGTGTTAGAATATGTTTGGACGCCCTTAACTGTCCAAGTTGCTTTATATGAATTCTTAGAATTTTGTATAAAATTAATATTTACAGAAATTTGAACTTCTCTAAGGCTTAAAACATAGTGGAGCGGCAAACGAAGCAGCGAGCAGAATGAGGAGCAAAGTAACAAAATCAAACTCATGCTTGCAAGTGGAATTTTACAAAGTGCAGCGGAGAGCAGAGTCACTTTTATCATGAGGAGAGAGTAAAGCGGAGCGTTCAAAATAATTTGATTTTGCTGTTCTTATATCTTGGATGTAATATGGATATCGATCAACTAATTAACGCTGTTTTCATTCGTAATGCTCGGTGGGATCAGAAGGACACACATCACGATCGCTTTTTGATAAGCTAAGGGATGAATCTGCTGCAGAAATGAAAATAAATATGTAGACATACAAAAGTATTGTGGTATTTCTTCAATGATTCTGCATGTGCCATCAACTTATGGTATCTTACTACAATAACAAAGGGCAAACCTGCCTAATTCCAATAAATACGCTGTAATTACTTGTTCTTCTACGAGAGTCAAAACTCTGCCATGTTTCAAATCGTGTGACAATAACTGATAGTAGTATATTTATAAAAGGGGAGTGGAAGATAGGAAACTTAAAAGGGTCCACCTTTTCAATACAAAAATGTTATAGTTTATTTACAACATATATTTACACTTGGAACTAGTTTCGACGCTGTTTGGCGTCATCTTCAAACTGCGTCGAAACTAGTTCCAAGTGTAAATAAATTATAACATTTTTGTATTGAAAAGGTGGACCCTTTTAAGTTTCCTATCTTCCATTCTCAGTTCAATACGGACAAAAATGAAATTCTTAGATTTAAATATAAAAGGGAGATTTATACAAGTCACCACATGCATCTCATGTAATTCCATGACATATTTTACGTAGAATAAATCTCTTACACGCACTTGCTGGATGAGCAATTTTAAAATGCGGTTATTTACTGTATGTGTGTATTTTCATTGTTTATTATTAAAAAAGGCTGAAACTAAAATAGTTTTAAACATAATAGAGCAATACATATAATGTTGTTATTACTACAGCTAAGAAAATTTGTGTCCTCGGTCCCGAGGTGGTGCAGCTCTTTTTAGATACATTGTTAATGGAGGTGAGCTGCATGTACCATTTTAACCACATACCAGCCCTCTTCCAATCTTAAATTTCAGGCTTTTCAGACATCGAACCCGGGCCCCCGACGATGGCAGCTAATAGTGCTAACCATTATACTGTGGATGTTGTGGACATTACTCTATTAAAGACTTAATAATATTCGAATAATATTTAATGTTTGCTTTTTTTTTTTTTTTTGTATTAGACGTCAAGTGTGTGGAGACACATTTAGGCTTCGTGGATATCTTTCTCACCCAGCTGTTTGGTCACCGACATAGAGCATAAGGACATATGGGAATTTATTTCATAGCTGGAGGAGATCCTACATCAAAATGGTATACAAGGGCAAAGGGGACATGGGAGATCCAGACTCGTACAGAGGTATCGCACTCGAATGCACTCTTTTTAAGGTAATGACCAAAATTCTCACTGACAGGCTAACAACACTTGTGGATCAATATATACCAGAGCAACAGTTTGGTTTCAGAAGAGGTAGATCTACCCTGCAAGCGGTGGAGTGTTTAAAACAAGATATCGAGGAAGCACTAAGAGTACCAGGTGGAAAGCTCCACGCAATCTTTGTTGACTTCTCTAAAGCTTTCGATATGCTCAATAGGAACATACTCCTGACAAAGTTGGAACAATTAATTGGTAAGAGTCACTACCTGACGGTCATAGTCAAAGACATTCTCTCCAACAATACAGTATTTATACAGGATAACATATCAATATCAGATGCAATAGCACAGACCAATGGTGTACTACAAGGAGATCCTCGAAGTCCTCTTCTGTTCTCAATAATCACTTCGGATGTGACGCGATGCATCAAGGATGGTGTAAAGTTGTATGTATATGCAGATGATATGGTTCTCGCTGCAGAACGGCTGGAGGACCTGCAAGAGTCCTTTGATCTTCTGGCAGCATGGGCACATGAAATTGATCTCAGCATAAATGACCAAAAGACTGTCCACATGATTTTCAGAAAAGGTGGAAGAGCAGCAGTGACTAACAGAGTCCATTACAATGGTAAAGAACTAACAAGGGTTAGTCACTTCAAATACCTGGGAGTCATATTCCAAACCAGAGATGATGTTTTCACAAAACACATAGAGAATAGGACTATCTTGGCATTTAAAGCAGTGAATGAAATCAAAGATTTATGTAAGATGTCAGTTAAAGCAGCGATACAACTCTTCAATATTAAAGTTGTGCCTATAATCACCTATGGTCTACAACTCGTCTGGGAATACCTAAATATTAATAGTCTACGACGAATAGAGAAAGTCAAAGCCGCATACTTAAAGAGAGCTCTGGGGCTTTCGAAGTATACACTATCTCGACTTGTGTATGTTCTGACAAGGGAATCTTTCCTGATCGAAGAGCTACGCTTCAAGATGTCACTACCATCCACGACAAATTACGATAGACTACTTACGGAACTGAAGCAGAAAAGAGAAGACATTTGGTTAGATTTCTATGCAACAGATGCTATGACAACGCGGGGATGGATGGAAGCGAACTACGAATTAAGACATATTGTAATTAGATTGGCTGTTCATGGCTTTCACTTTAAGCTTTGCAAAACCAAAACATTTCATGAACCTGAATTCGGATGCATGTGTAAATTGTGCGAACGTGAATGTGATAGATACCACGTCTTAACATGTCCTAATAGAGGAAAATCATTGACTAAATTCTGTTCAGAAGAATGAGACCTATGTGGAAATGTTAGAATTAATGTACTTACTTACATGGCCATTTGGCTGCAATAAAACTATTATTATTATTATAATCTGACTTGCTGTAAAACAGCCCAAAACTGTGAAATCAAATAAGTATTCCCTTCAATAGATTCCAAGAATAGCTGGGTCAGCTAATCAAATATTTCTCACCAGGCTATTTTGTTACTGACAGATATACATAGGAATGTTGGAGATTAAAGTTTGTCCACTTCTTAAGTACCTAGTCTTTGTTTTATCTGCGTTTTGCAGCAAGGTGGCGGTGGTGGTGGTTGTTTTAAGAGCAAGTACAACTAGGTAATTGTCCTCTCTGAACAAATTAAGTGAGAAAAAAAAATATTCAACAAAGGAATTTGGAAATGGATTACAAAATATTTTATTAAGCCAAAAAAAGTCCAAAACGAATCCAAAGGGAACTAAGTTCCTTGAGTAACAGAACACTTGAAATTTACATAACTTTGATTAATCCACTCCTACACATAAAGCGAATAACTAGATCAGCAATAGTCACGTCATCAACTAGTACGAGCTCAAGTGTCTCCTGCAGGCCGAGGCTCCATCTTAGGCCAGAGAGATCAGTGCACTCTGTGAGGATGTGAGCCACAGTGAAGTCGGCACCACAAGAACACACTGGGGGAGGGGTCTTCCCTCTTTAGGAAGTAAGAGTGTGTAGATCTTCCATGACCTATCCTCAGCCTACACAAAACTGAGGCCTCTCTCCATGAAGGCTGGAAAGAGGACCGCCACATGGTAGTTGTCTTCTTACTTGCTCTCAGCTTGTTGGGGGATCAGATAGCTAGCCGTTTTGATTCTGCGGATGCCAAGATGGTTTGACGTAACTGAGAACAAATATCTTTAGCATGAACATTCATAGGCTTTGGAGGTAAAAGTACTGCTTCCTTTGCAACTTCATCTGCAAGTTCATTTGCTGCAATCCCAACGTGGCTTAGAAGCCACGCAAAAGTAATTCTGGTGCCAGCATCACTCAACCTGGCTAGGTCACAATCCGCTGCACCCGTAGGTGTTGCGGGAAACAGGTGTTAATGAACTGCAGGGAATGTAATGAGTCGGTACACACGATAAAGTAGTTTCTTTCATCACCCAATGCAAACTGCAGATCTTCTAAGATGGCGAAAAGCTATGCAGTATACATGCTACAGACATTCGGAAGCGACATCTTCATGCTTTATCGGTAGCAAAAGAGCAACCCACATTTTCTCCAATTTTGTCTCATGGTCAGATATTGGTGAACGAAGTCCTGGAAATAGAATTAAGAAAATGGAAATTGCAACACCAAGAAGGCACTGGTCGTTTGTGTCGATTTTCAAGATATGGAACAATGCAATGTAGGTATGTAAATGATCAAAGTTTCAGACCCATTGGATTGTTGCTACAGGACTCCCCACGTGATTGGTCGCGGAGGAATCAACTCCAGTATAAGGATTCTGGTGTAGTGTAGTTGACTTGCAGTCTGTGCAGTGAAGTGTTCCCCGTCAAACATGCCTCGACGACAGAGAAGAGCACGCTATCAACAACTGTCACCGTTTGAGAGGGCTCGGATAATTGGGCTGTGTGAGGCTGGATAATCGCTAAGGACTGTCGCTGCATGTGTTGGCCGATAGGCATCTACGGTGATATAGATGTTGATTCCCACACGGAATCTGAAATATTTGTCCTGAATGAGTAAATTTATAATACCAATATAAATGGTCCGTTATTGGACATTATAAATTTTCCAGCTAACTCATTCCTGGTTGCCAGCGTTTCGCCCTCGTGTGCTAGGTTGGGCTCATTCAGGACAAATATTTCAGATTCCCTATGGGAATCAACATCTATATCATCTGATAGCCAAGCAGCATCAATTTTTGGTAAAGAGACAAAGTCTCTCAGAGTGCATTAGCACTGCCGGTGGCTCCAAGTAGTCTTGGAAGGTGTGCTAGGTACCAACTGATAAGCCCAACCTAGCACACGAGGGCGAAACGCTGGCAACCAGGAATGAGTTAGCTGGAAAATTTATAATGTCCAATAACAGACCATTTATATTGGTATTATAGGCATCTACGGTACAATGTGTATGGCAGCAGTGGTCAAATGAAGGTACCCATACTTGTAGACCTGGCACAGGCCCAGCGGGACAGAAAACTGTGAGAGAGGATCACCGCATCATTCGGATGGCCCGGATGGAACCCCATGTTACACAACAAACAGTTGGTAATCGCCTGCGTGCAGCTCACTTACGAGCCCGTGTCCCTGCAGAAGGTGTTCCATTGACCCCACAACAGCGACGTGTAAGGCTGGCTTGGTGTTGAGAAAGATCGACGTCGGTCGACGAATGGCGTAGGGTCACCTTTAGTGATGAATCGCGCTTCTGTCTTACCCGCAGTGATCGCCTGAATCGTGTGCGCCGACGTACCGGGGAGAGAGGTCGCCCAGATCTTATTGTCGAGAGGCACACAGGGCCAACACCAAGCATTATGGTCTGGGGAGCTATTGGCTTTAATGTAAAATCACAATTAGTGCTTGTGACTGCTCAACAGTACGTTGATAGGGTACTCAATCCAGTGGTTGTCCCTATGATGGCGAACATTGCTAATGGGATGTTTCAGTAGGACAATGCCCGGGTTCACACTGCACGCATCTCCAGAGAAGCTCTCCACGACATCACAACCTTAGAATGGCCCTCCAGATCCCCAGACCTCAGTCCTATTGAGCGTGTGGGACATGATGGGTCGACAACTGGCCAACCGTCCTCACCACCCACAACTCTGGAACAACTGACCCGTGCAGTACAGCAAGCATGGGCCACAATTCCTCAAGAAGCAATCCAGGGCCTTACTGACTCCATGCCTCGACGAATTCATCAATGCGTTGCAGCTCGCGGTGGGCACATCCTGTATTGATTGTTGTCCAAACTTGCGGTCAGAGGGACCTGAAAGTGTAATCATCGAAGCACAACCAAACACTCGTCCTGGATGTTCAATTGCAGCAATGTAGCACCACGCCTTCTGGGTGTTGCAATTTCCATTTTCTTCAGTGTACCTCCAATGAGCAGAGGCATCCGTGTTCACCTTGGGTACATGGAGTAGATCAAGCCATATATCCAGTTGTGGAACTAACCACAGAGGTACCTCGCTAGAAGTCTGCTCAAGACAACCATCGATAGCCACTTCTATCTCACGACATAAGCTATCAATAATAATTATTAAATTAATGTTGTATGGTCCACCTTTTACAATACTATACTCTGCAATATTATTGAATTACATTACTAAACTAGGGACTAGTTTTGGCCTTGGCTGGCCATCTTCAGCTTTAATGTAATACATCTATTAACTAAACAAATGTAAAAACACACAACTGACATGAAAACTAATGTACAATCCCCGAGTTTGCTCCAATTCGTTCGACAGGGCATGTTTGAAGCGAAACTTGCTGACTAAGGAGGATGGCCTTGCTTGCTTTACTGACGTTGCAAGCAATGTGGTTTCTCCAGATATAGGGAAGCCCTTGTTTACATAGAACAAAGCCCGGAAATTCGGAGGTATAAAAGGGTGAAAGAATGGTTGAGTTACACATTAGTTTTGAGCTGAAGTTCACCATGCCACGTGAATCGACGGACAGCATTATGGCTAAAATTCAAAGCAGTGAATATAAACTAATCACGAGAGATGGGCTCAATTCTGATGTTTGGAAGAAGTTCCTGCTTGTGGTCACTGCGGATAGTCAGCAGACAGGGTATGTTTCTTGTGAAACGTGCAATGCACTATTAACATATAAATCTGGTACAACTCATTTAAAAAAACATGTTTGCAAATTTAATGCTAGCTTTCCTTGCCAAGTATTGCCCGGAATTACAAAGCAAACCATAAATAGCGCGTGTTTTCATATGTGCCAAAGATTTCCGACCATTTAATACTGTTGCCGGAGAAAGCTTTAAAGAATTAGGGCAAGAACTGATTAATATCGGGCCAATTTTGGAAAAGTAGATATTGTTGATGCGTTACCACATCCTTCCACCATCAGTAGAAATTTCCAAGCAGAGGCAAATGAAATATGAAGCGAAATAATGCCACTGATTATTTCTGCTATGCACGACAAAATGCTGTTCGGCTACTGTTGATATGTGGACTGACCAACCAAACCCATTATCTGACGCTGACTACGCAGCTTAGGCCTGCGTAGGCTATAGACAGAGAGTGGAAGCTGATCAGTAATGCGCTTTTTACTACAAAATTTCCAAATACAAAGAAAACAAGTGGAACTATGATTGAGGAGCCACTTCTGTGGTGTAGTGGTTAGTGTGATTAGCTGCCACTCCCGGAGGCCCGGGTTCGATTCCCGGCTCTGCTACGAAATTCAAAAAAGTGGTACAAGGGCAGGAACGGGGTCCACTCAGCCTCGGGAGGTTAACTGAGTAGAGGTGGGTTCGATTCCCACCTCAGCCATCCTGGAAGTAGTTTTCCATTGTTTCCCCACTTCTTCTCCAGGCAAATGCCAGGATGGTACCTAACTTAAGGCAATGGCTGCTTCCTTCCCTCTTCCTTGTCTATTCCTTCCGATCTTCCCATCCCCCTGCAAGGCCCCTGTTCGGCATAGCGTGTGAGGCCACCTGGGCAAGGTACTGGTCATCCTCCCCAGTTGTATCCCCCGACCCAGAGTCTGAAGCTCCAGGACACTGCCCTTAAGGCGGTAGAGGTGGGATTCCTCGCTGAGTCCGAGGGAAAAACTGACCCTGGAGGGTAAACAGATAAAGAAGTATAATTGAGGAAGTTCACGAAAGAATGTCCGAGTTAAACATTCATCAGTGTGATTATAAAGACATGTTTTTATTTTTTTGTAACAGATCAGTGTTCATTTGTTCCATGCTTGTTTCATGCCGTTCTCATATTGACATTATGATAGTTGACACTTAGTATTATTTCCATTGGATGTGAACATTAGTTGGACGTCTCATTAGAACTTCAAGACATGAATGGCTTATTCACTCCAAATTATGACCTTAGTTTTCTTGTACTTCAGTGCAATTGTTATATAAAAAATATGATTTATGAATAATCCTAGTATAGCATGCACTCAGAGCTCTGACTTGGAGTTAGAATTCATGGCTGATGATGCCAGCAATGACAGGCAAAACATGTACCATACTTAAACTTAATATAATGACAGTAATATAGTCCTAAAGACTTTACTAGTATTGAATAGGTGGTTTCAATAAATTCATTGATTAACATTTAATAAATACCTTCATGTGCCGTCCTGACAACGTCCAACAGCATTTCAGCACGATTTTAACAAGCACTACGGGAACATTTTATTTACATTGGTCAATGTGGAAACATCACCTAGCAGTTCTGCGTCTGCTGGTCATTATTTACAGTGGCATCCAATAGCTTGCATACTGCTAACACCACTCAAGTAGATTTGGTGACTGATGATCTGACTACAGAATCAACATTTACCAGTTTCCGTTTTGCAATTGAAATTGTAATGATTAGCAATGATGGAACTAACAATTCTATGAATATCAATACAAGAAAGAGTCTGGATGATGAGCATACTCCTGATGCTAAGAATTTAGAGCCTAATTTATTTTTCAGATTTTACACTTAGTTCATACCAGATTTTAATGTTAATTGTGTGTTTGTACATTAGTTTACATGTCAATTGTGTGTCTGTACATTTGTTCAGATATTAGATGTATTACATTAAGGCTGAAGATGGCCAGCCAAGGCCGAAACTAGTCCCTAGTTTAGTAATATAATTCAATAATATTGCATGATACAGTATTGAAAAAATTGGACCATACGACATTAAGTTAATAATCATTATTGCCATCACAATTCAATACGGATCAAAACCATTAAGTTTATATCCTATGATAAAAAGCTATCAATTCGAATCCCAACCAGCCGTGTGGCATTCGGCCGATCTTTGTACCTCTGGTGGTATTGGGTACTAAGGATGCATCGATAGCTTGGATGTAGCGGCATTTCACGAATTTTGGCAGTGTACGTGAGGAGTAACTGCTGCCTCCTTATTCGTAAAGATGTAACCCCCGCTTCAGCAAGAAAGCTGGGAATGGGACTAGTATGGAAAGCTCCCTTTGTCAGCGTAACTCCACTACAGTGAACACTGTCTAAACGTTTCAGCATAGATCTTGATGCTGAAACATAAGGCATACTACCATAGTCTTTCGGAAGAGGACCGTTACCGTGCAGAAACATAGCAGCACTGCACGTTCAGCTGCCCATGAAGTGCCGCTGAGAAACTTGAGCACGGTAAATCTTCTTTATACAGGCAACCTTCAGCTGGCGGATGTAGTAGTAGTAGTAGTAGTAGTAGTAGTAGTAGTAGTAGTAGTAGTAGTAGTAGTAGTAGTAGTAGTAGTAGTAGTAGTAGTAGTAGTAGTAGTAGTAGTAGTAGTAGTAGTAGTAGTAGTAGTAGTAGTAGTAGTAGTAGTAGTAGTAGTAGTAGTAGTAGTAGTAGTAGTAGTAGTAGTAGTAGTAGCAGTAGCAGTAGCAGTAGCAGCAGCAGCAGCAGCAGCAGCAGCAGCAGCAGCAGCAGCAGCATCTTTATTGTATTATCATTAACTACATTATTACCCTGAGGAATACCTAGAATATCTGTTGGTGCACTTACCCTGTCAGTAGTCTCAGAATTTGTGGTTGTGTTTGTCTTCAACTGTCCACTGCTCTGCTTCCTTACACGTTTCCCATTTGAAGGCTGTCTGCTACTCTGTTCAACAGGCTGCTGAAATGTGACGATCCCTTTCTGTTGAAATGCAGGCCATCTCTTCCAATATCCCTATCTCCTATCCATGAATTACCATCAATGAATAGCAAGTCCATCTCCTCACAAATCTTGTCAAGGCATGAATTAATCTCATTAATGCATCTGTAATGTACACCATGTCTATATCACCCCACTTATGCACTTTTTTGACCCTGCAAATTTATCGTTCACTTTTCTTGCAAGCTGCTTCCATTATGTGTGATAGCATCGGAGAGCATTAATATAATTCGTAACCTCATGGAGCACTATAATATCTGGGTCTTCTTTTGCATCAACTTTCTGAGCATGCTGGCTAACCTATCAGTTCCTAAGCCTATGTTAACTTTGCTATGTAGTCTCGCCCTATCAAATCTGCATATATAAAACAACAGTAAGTCCGGTACTAAAGTATGGAACAGAGAAATGGATTTTTAATAAAAACGGAAGGAAAAAGATGATAACTTTTGAAAACAAGGTATTGCAGAATATTTTTGGACCAACTTCTCAGGAGGGAGAATGGAGGATCATGCATAACTGGGAGCTCAGAAAACTGTTTAAATATTGCTGCAGACGTTAAGAGCAGGAGACTGAGATGGGCAGGCCATATCATATGAAAGGAAGAGAATGCCATGATCAAGAAAGTGTGGTGCGATGTACCAGAGGGAAGGTGGCACCAGGAAGACCTAAAATAAGATGGTGGAGAGAGTGAGTATGTAGTGCCATGCGTACCATTAGACACATTTAAAAAAGTCAATAATGACATGGAGTTCAATATTTTTTTTGTATCTCAGAAACTGACTACCTCAATACAGATTGAACCTGCCTATTTAGTCATGAGTCGAACATCCTTGCCCAGATTGACTAAGGCAGCTAAATGATTAGGATGATTATGTGTGAATATTTATCTCTACTGTCTAAACTTTGAGATCATATTACAGCCAAAATGAGAGAGTGCCCATACCCACCTTTTCCGTTACCTGCAGTTGGTCTGAAGTTGGTTGTGGTATGACAAGATCTTCAGGTGACTCCACAAGAACATCAACCGTCTGGGTATCAACTTTAATCATATCCAGATCAGAATCAACAGTTTGTTGATTTTCTAGTGGTACCTCATTAGCAGTATCATTACTGAGGACAGGTAAATGACTGCTAACCTGTAGATAATAACAAGCTTTAGACCAGTTATGCTCTTATGACATTTATAAATACAAACATCACCTACTAATATGGTACAGGAGAGCATTATCATGACCAAATACCAGCTTCTAAGGGACAGATGACTCTCTGATGCATGCTGACAAAACTCAACAAAAGACAGTCGCAACATTTGTAGAAATAAAGTAAGAGTCAATAAACTTAAATATGTCTGCAGTGAGACAATATTATTGACAGTCAATTAAAAAATGGTATGAGGAGGAATGAGAAAAGGGGAAATGATAATGCTAGTCAGAGGCAGGATTCTGTTCAGCAATGAGGTAATCATCCCCATGCCAGACTGAAATAGTAAGCGACAGATGTTGAGTTCAAAGTGAATTTTGTTAGGACTTAAATAAACATTGGATAAACAGGGTAAGATGACATATTAATCCAAATTAACCCTCAAAACTTTCAAACCTGAAGGCTGGAAGAAATCTATCCATCCTGTTCATCCATCTCCATGATATTGTGCTAATAACAACAACAACAACAACAACAACAACATAGCAGAATTATGATTTTCCGAGCCTCCATTCACCGAGACCCTGTATTATCCAAGGCTAATGTACAATTGTAATACACTACTTTAATATTAACAAAAGATTTTCCATAAATACTGTACTGAGCAAATAAATACAGTTCTCCAAGAAACTGTGTGGGGTTCTGTTTGATGATTGTGCACAACACAATGGCGATAGAACCTATACAGTAATATATAGGTGGTAGTGGTGAAATCGACTCAAAACAGTTTGTGCATACGAGATGACTATGAATGGTACAATATGCTACCACTTTTTTGAGCGGGAAATGAAGAAAAAATTACATACTTGCACGGCTATCTAAAGCAGTTCACAACAAAAACCGGCAATACACAACGTCTACTTCAAACTGCATGAGCTTAGCTCCAATATTTGCTGTTCATTCTCGGAGATTGTAACTGAGATAGCGAGCAATCATTATTCACCCATCTTCCACCAACTGCATCCCTCGATTGTTATCAGTGCAGCTCCAGCGTTGACATTATACATGTGTTCTAGTGTTGTTCACGTGGGAATTTACTGAAAAGCACAAATGAGAAAAACAGGGAAGCATGTAGTGATTTTTTTAAATAGAAATGAGAGTGGAAGGAATCAAATTGTTGGACCAGGGAGAAACAATTAAATAAGTAGCTAGTGACTTAGATGTTGGTGAAGTGACCAAGGGAGAATAGGAGAGACAAAGAGCTGAAATGACCGTCAGTGAGTAGGGATATAGCTGGCCCCGCGGTGTAGAGGTAGCATGCCTGCCTCTTACCCGGAGGCCCCGGGTTCGATTCCCGGCCAGGTTAGAGATTTTTACTTGCATCTGAGGGCTGATTCGAGGTCTACTCAGCCTACGTGATTACAATTGAGGAGCTATCTGATGGTGAGATAGCGGCCCCGGTCTATAAAGCCAAGAATCACGGCCGAGAGGATCCGTCGTGCTGACCACAAGACACCTCGTAATCTGTAAGCCTTTGGGCTGAGCAGCCAGGAGAGCCATGAAAAACGGGTGAGTAAAAAAGTACTTCAGAACCTTAATTTCTATAATTTACTGAAATGAGTTCTCATTCTACAAGCAAAAGTTTTAGAATTTTACTAC
The DNA here is from genome assembly GCF_040414725.1 of Anabrus simplex. Taxonomy (NCBI): domain Eukaryota; kingdom Metazoa; phylum Arthropoda; class Insecta; order Orthoptera; family Tettigoniidae; genus Anabrus; species Anabrus simplex. Next base: position 241,402,491 of record NC_090269.1, read on the forward strand.
CATTTTAAAGACAGCGAAGAAGGGTTCAGGGCAAGTTTCGGTTGGCTGGACCAATGGAGAAAACGATATTGGGTGAGATAGTTGAACATCACTGGCAAAAACTGGTCAGTCAACATGGAAGAGATGGTGTTTAATGTGAAATTATTGAAAGAGAGGACTTAAGTCTGCAACAACTCTACAATTTTGCCATTGATGCTTTCACGGCCTGTACTTATCGACATGATATAGGCTTTTGGGCTTATGCCGTGTCAAGAAAATAAGGTGAAATTCTTTATATTTCACAGAGAACTTAGCTCTGCATCATCAGAAGAAAATCTTGATTGTGATGAAACAGGACTGAACTATAAAATGCTGCCAACAAATACACTTGCTTCAGGAGCAGATAAATCAGATCCCACCTATAAATGAAGCAAAAAGTAGATAAATGGTTTTGGCTTGTTCAAACAAATTGGGTGATCACAAGCTTCAAACTCCTATTTATTTATTGGCAAATCAAAACAGCCAAAAGCTTTTAAAAACATTAATGTACAAAACCTTCCTGTCAAGTATAACAACAACAAAAAATGCCTGGATGGAATCTGTTTTAAGAAAGGATTCCATGACGATTTTGTTCCAAGCGTTAAAAAATTTTAAGACGTAAACAATCTCCCACATTAGGCAATCTCTATTTTGGATAATTCTCCAGCTCATCCCGATGAAAGTGGAGATATTCATGCTCTTTTTTTACCTTACAATGCAACAGACCTCATCCCACCAACTGATCAAGGTGTACTTAAGCGTAATTACTGGTACCTACTTATGAAGCATCTGCTACGAATCTAGAATATGAAAAACTGTAGTTCAGAGCCTAAAAGAAATTAATGTAAAAGATGTGATTTACTGGTTGGCAGAGTCCTGGGATGATGTTAAAAATTCAACAATTGTTACAAGCTGGAATAATATTTCTGTCAACAAAAACGGTACCAACAAAAGTGAGATAGCCTGTGTTGAAGAACCTCTCTTAGATATAGCAGTCTACCAGTTATGGAGGATATAACTGAAAAAGAAAAAAAAACACCAATGAAGAGTAGATGAATGATGATGAGCAGAATAAAATGGTATGACGTTATCATTAACCTAGTGACACAAAAAAAAAAAAAAAAGGCAGTGGTGGTAAACATGACGACGGCTGTACTGACAATCCACACAGGATTTTTCATACAGGAGGACTAATTGCCATTGAAACAGCATTTTCACATATTGAACATCAGGAAGACACACATGCCAACGCTGTGATGCTGAGGCAGGGTATAAAAAAATTACGATTTTTATTTTAAAAATTAAAATCAATTATTTTTTTATTTAAATCAAATTTATTTGGTTTACATCATATTTATTTCAATTTTATATTTTTACTAATCATATGATATTATTTTCAAATTTGTGTATGCATCATTGTTTATTAATACCTAAGATGAATAAAGAAGAACCAATCTAAATCCTGTGTTTTAACAATATTTTGAATTGGGGTATGAAATATTAAAATATATATATTTTAAACAAGTTTTTCTGTCCCATAACTTATTTAAAAAAATAAAAAGCACAAACTGGAAACTGGAAACTACCCTTTACATCAAGCCCATTTCTAAACTAGTTCTTCATGTTCAGTCACCGAGCTCGATAGCTGCAGCCAGTATCCAGTATTCGGGAGATTAGTAGGTTCAAACCCCACTGTCGGCAGTCCTGAAAATGGTTTTCTGTGGTTTCCCATTTTTGCATCAGGCAAATGCTGGGGCTGTACCTTAATTAAGGCCAGGGCCGCTTCCTTCCAACTTCTAGCCCTTTCTAGTTCCATCGTCGCCACAAGACCTATCAGTGTCAGTGTGACGTAAAGCAACTAGCATCTTCAGTCACATTTATAGCTTCCTTATTTAGGTGCTTATACAAAAGCACAAGCTTGGAAGCTGTTTCTTAACTTTGAAAGAACACCACCAAATGTAGAAAACACATATTCTACACCTGTGAATGAAGCTCTAGCTGTTAAGAGTTGCATAACTTTGTCTATTACCAACTTGCCAATGACATTTTCTTCAGATTTCCACCACTGCAAAGCAGACATACCTTGCAACGCTTCATTGGAACATTGTTGGAATGAAAAGTTGAGATTTTCCTTGATATTTCACAAGTATTGATAGAAATGAAGATCTTCCATACTTTCCCTGGGCAAATTGAAATGCATAATCTTGCTCAGATGGATGTAAAAACATATTCTGAATTAATGCTAAATAAACAATGAAAGCCAGAAAATGTGGTGCAGCCAATGCTTGATAATAACATTTTTCAAACATCTTAGTTTTTGTGTCATTAATTCCAGATTTTCTTAACACTTGTAATTCCTCCAAGTCATACTTTCACTGCTTGTTCAATGGTACAGTCACTTCTCTGGGTTGCATCGAGAGCCAATGCTATTGTTTTTAACACATTTAAAACTTCTTCAGCATTTTGCTTACACTAACCTTCCTCTTAATGGAATCTTGAATATTGTCTCTATTTTCTTCACAATTCTTTACAGGTTATGGTCAGTTTTTAATGTAAGATAATCTTCACAAGTAGTGGCTAGTTTGTATAAGATTGAACGCAGTCAGACAACACATTCCATCAAACTTCCTGAAGCAGGATTAATGATTACCCTCCTTCACACGTAAATTTTGCATTAGCAAAATTATTGATGCAGAAGTATTTCACAATTTCTACTACACGTCCCTTAATGTGTGAGGTGTCCTTAGTAAGATCCTGGGAGAGAAGATTCAAAATATAAGCAGAGCAGCCATGTGTAATGACATCAACATCCTCCCTTTCTTTCAGATCACTCCTCATTTTTACCCTATTGTTTACAATGTCTGGAATGAAGCTTCTCACATTATACTTCAATTCACTCTCACAATATTTAACTCAATTTCTTGCAGGTTCAATTAAGTAGTCATATGTGTGGAGATGCCCAGGTGTATAAACTGTGTTGAACAAATGTGCATCCCCATTTTTACTGGTTACTGTAACACACACAATAGGCTCATAATGCACATTTGACCATCCATTTAAGCTCATACAAACTGTATTCTCAAATAAATCCTTGAAACACTTCTCTCTCTCTCTCTCTCTCTCTCTCTCTCTCTCTCACTATGATATAGTTCTTTAAGAAGTGATCCTGCTACTGCAGCAGATAATAGAGGAGGATAGGCAGCATGCAACATAGGCTACTTATGAGTCTAATTCTGAATTATTAATGGAGTGGAAGGAACTGTTGGTAGCATAACAGAATTATGCAACCTGTTTATCTAAGTCCTTTCTTTGTTTTTCATTAGTTTGGACAACAAAGTGACCAAACTGACTTTGCTTAATATACAGTTCAAAATAATTAGGGGAACATGTTTTGTAATGTCTGGTATGTGAACGTTAATTCGGTCGATGGGGTTCTAATGGTCATACAGCACACGTTGAGACCTTAGCTACTCAGGGTAAGTCAAATTGAAGATATACTCCATCTGTAGGTGTAGCCATGCATTAAACTGTCAGGTGACCCTTCAAAACAAAGTGAATAGAGGAGCATCTGTGTGTCGCTGTGAGCTACATAGACTACTGTGGTCATTTGAGCTTGTTGTATGTAAACCAGCACATTCCACGAGACATCTTAACGAGGTTCAAGTAGCAAGGGCCGTCACTTTGATGCAGGAAGGATGGACTTTTCGTCGTGTTGCTGTGAATCTCAATGTCTCCCTGTCAGTTATTCAACGCTTGCGGAATCGCTACAATGAGACAGGCCAGTTCACAAGGAGGATTGGACAAGGTCGTGGACACATGATAGCCCCACAGGATGACCGATATCTGACCATCTGTGCGCTGCGGCATCATTCAGCAACTGCCGGAGAACTGCAACAAGACCTCAGGAGGGTCAATGGAGTCACGGTGTCTGACTAGACAGTAAGGAACAGGTTAAGAGAAGTGTCCTTATGGCCCAGGCGTCCTGTTGGAGTGCCCCGTTTAACGCAGCAACATCGCGCAACTCGCCTTCTATTTGTCCGTACCCACGTCAACTGGCCACTTCACCAATGGAGACCTGTGTTGTTCACAGACGAGTCCAGATTTCCCCTGACACAGTGAGATGGACGTCAACATGTATGGAGACGCTGTGGGGAGCAGTACATCCCAAATGTTGTCCAGGAAGACAACCAAAATGCAACGGGTTATTATCAGTTGCCTATCTCTGCCAAGGCAGATCAACTAATGCAGCGCTCTACACTACTCCAATCATTGGCCAAAAAACAGCCAATCAGCCTGGTAGACCAAGAGGTGAGCAGCACCACGTAGTGTATCACAACCATCCTACACCATGGTGGCCCACAGTCTGTATTGTTTATTGAGGTGGAATTGTGACACCACTCCATTCCAGTGAGAGCTCCATAGCCAACAAAGTAATTCGAAACCCTTCAAGATACCGAACGCCTTTTATGTTGAAACATCGGGGCCAGCTCTTAAACTGGTAAATACACACACTGTTGTACTGTAAACTGTTGTATCCTCCTTGCAAATGTATTTTTGACAGATCACATACATACCACTTGTCTTGCTATACTGCCACTAGGTACAGAAAGTGCACCTTCCAGGTGCCTGTCAGGAATGCCAGCAAGCAGTTGGCCTTACACTTTTCGTTACCAAGGGAGGTTTTCAACTCTACCTCTAGAATTTGACTGTTAGACAGTACTGTACTTACTTCAAGATGTTAAGGAAGAAGCATAAAATAAAAAAATAAAAACCAACAGAATCACACTCAGTATTTGCAATGATAATTGCACAAAATTTGGTAGCTGCAACTAGTCGCACTTGGAAGTTGTGACTGTGTGGGTGCAGTATAAAATATCCAGTTACCTTTGCTACCAAACCCATTCTTTAATTAAAAATAGCCATCCCGAGTTATCAACAATGAGCGTGGAAAAGGTACACAACATGGCAGTTGTCTTCTAAGGTAAGGCCCCAACATTTGCCTGGTGCGAAAATGGGAAGCCATGGAAAACCATCTTCAGAGCTGTCGACAGTGAGGTTCAAACCCACTGTCTCTTGGATGCAAGTTCACAGCTGTGCGCCCCTAATCGCACAGCCAAATCGCCCAGTAATTGAAGTTTAACACAAACCTCAAGGCAGGCAAATTCTTTTACAAGATATGTGAGCTTGAGTTGGGGATGGTTTTTGATTTATACGTTTAACATATTAGTACACAGATAGGTTACTTATTGGCATTATCAATGCGCTTTTCATCTTGAGGATTAAGATTGATTCCATGCCTTTCTTTCCACCCTTGAGCTAAATTCTATTCTCTAATTTTCAATTTACCATGTCTTTCTTTCCACACAAGCTAAATTATATCCTCTAATTTTCAATTCATTCTCCCCTTTTTCTTCAGGCATATATTTTTATCTTCATCCTTGAAGGTTTTTCTGAGCTTATTCAGGGTTGCCATCTCAGATATCTTGGTTTTCTTCTCAGTCCCATAACTCATATCTGACTATCGTGATCTCATGCTTACTTTTACTAATGGGGGTAATGGTGTCCACCAGCAGTTGCCAATGCCTACGATCTTCTGCTTTCCGAACTGTCACTCAAGGAGGTGTGTGAGTTGCATCTTTGATCTGGTCTAGCCATCTTCCGGGAGCTCTTCCATGTGGCCTGATACAGTTTACTTTTTCTAGAGCAACCAGTTTTTCAAGGATATTTTCTCTCCTTAATACATGTCTAAAGAGCATTTTTCTGTTTCTCTGGTTTTTTTTTTAAAAATTTGCTTTACGTCGCACTGACACAGAGAGGTCTTATGACGACAATGGGATAGGAAAGTCCTAGGAGTGGGAAGGATTCGGCCGTGGCTTTAATTAAGGTACAGCCCCAGCATTTGCCTGGTGTGAAAATGGGAAACCACAGGAAACCATCTTCAGGGCTGCCGACAGTGAGGTTCAAACCCACTACCTTCCGGATGCAAGCTCACAGGTACGCGCCCCTAACTGCACGGCCAACTCGCCCGGTTCCAAAGAACTGCAGGGTTCTCCGTCTAACAAGAGTGGAAAGTTGATTCGGGATACCAAGCTCAATGGAAGAGTTAGATCTTTTTTCCAACCAAGGTATTGATAGATATTCTTCCAGCACCACATTTCAAATGCTTCGATGCACTTTTTGTTCTTGGCCTTCACTGTCCATGATTCACAGCCTTATAAGAAGACTGAAAGTACTAAGTTTCAAACCAGGCGTTTCTTCGTGTTTTTACTGATTGCTCGGTCATGCCAGATCGTTCAAAGTTTATCCATAGTAACTTTTCCAAGAGCAATTCTTCTTCTGATTACTTTCTCGCAGCTGCCAGTGTTGGTCAGCAAGGAGTCAAGATGAACAAATTCATTAACAATGTCTAGGCCAACTGGACGACCACTAAATTGGAGCTTCTTTTCCCTATCAACAACCATCACCTTGGTTTTTCTGCAATTCACTTCCAATCCAAGCTGAAGAAGTTCATTTTCTATCCACTGCAACAATTCAGCTAGTTCATCTTCACTGCTTGCCAACAGAATAGTATCATCAGCAAAATGCAAATTCTGTAACATCCTTACTCGAACTGAAACTCCACCATGTTAGCTATCCAGAGCCCTTCGCATGATGTATTCCCCCATATGTTGAACAACTGGGGGAAAGAATGTAACCTTGTCTCACTCCTTTTGACATTCTGAAGGCATCCGATAAGCCACAGTCCAGCTTGACTTGAGCGGTGTTGTGTTCATATAAGCTTTTTATCAAAGCAGTAAGATGAGACGGAATGCCTACTTCTTGTAATACTTCCCAAAGCTTACACCACCAAACCCAGTCAAATGTTTTCTTGCAATCTAAAAAAAAATCAACATTGGTATGTTGAATTTGTACATCTTTTCAATGAGTTGTCGGATGTTATGTACCTACTCCATTGTGCCTCAATCTTGAACAAAACCTGCCTGTTCTGGAGTAATTTCTTTCTGGAGAAATGGCCTTAGGTGCTGGTGTATAATATGTAATAGAACTTTTCTAGCATACGAGACTAAAGTGATAGTTAGATAGTTACTGCAGTCCAGTGTGAATCCCTTTTAGTGTAAGGGTATGAATATGGAAGTAACCTAGTCTCAAGGCCATAATCCTGTATTCCACACTTCACTGCAGATTGAATGAAGTAAGGCAATATCCTCTTCACCCACACTTTTAATCCAGATATATTATCACTACCAACAGCTTTGTGATTCTTTAAATGTTGAACTGCCTGTTATACTTAACTTTCCAGGGTTGGAGGATCACAATCAATATTGGAGCTTATCTGGTTTCTGGCTGTCATCAGAATACAGTGCATACAATATTCCTTCCATCTTTCAGTGACTTGCTCTTTCTCACTCAGAAGAACACCATCGCCACTTCTTACAGCCCAAGTCCACAGTTTAAATATGCAGATTATTTTCTTAACTTTGATGAAGAGATCACGAGTTTGATTCTAGAACTGGTGACTTTCGATCTGATCGCATATTTGATGGATTTCCTGTTATCTATCTTGTCTACATTTCTTTTGTAATTAACAATTTAGTGAACTGTATTTCAATCTGTTCTCTTCAGTCAGAGTAAATGTACGTTCAGGTTCCTTCTTTTTTTTCAATCAACTTCACAGTTACATTGATGCTTAAATAAATTACTAACAGTTCCACCTTTTCAATACAACATTTTATGCAATGTGAGTTACATTACAAGCTACTTTAAAAAATGGTACTAGTTTTGACCTACATCAAGGTCATCATCAGCCAATAACTCAAATCATACAAAGCATCAAATAGCCCAAAAACAAAGAACAATTGTGATAAAGTTAGATAAAACATGTGAAAATTAAAAGTTAAGCTGATTTTTGGTTAATATAGTGTAACCTTGCAGAATTAAAACTGAGAATGAGAAATGGTCACAATGATACTGACATGGTAAAAACTTTCAGCTAAGCATGTAATATATTAATAAATTAGCCACTGAAAACATTTCAGGTGAATATTATTGATAGAGAAGGTTCTTCAACTTGTGTTACATTTATAATAAAATTCTGTTGATCAAATGACATTGTATAGAAAAATGTCATATAAGATTCAGTTGTGCAGGATTTCCATATCCTGTGTTATGTCGGTAAAACTATGATTATAGTCATGCATGTGTTGCCCGACTGCTGAGAATTTGGTGTGTTTCAGGGAATTTACATGTTCCAAGTACCTTATGTTGAAACTTCTCCCAGTCTGTCCCACATACAAAATATCACAATTATTACATTTAATTCTGTAAACTCCCGATTTTGAGAGACTGTCTGCAATCTGCCAGAACTTCCAGTCACCGTGGGAATTCACATGGTCCCATGGTACAGAGAGCTGACCTATGGTGTGGGAAAGGAGTACCAACAGCGAGGGAAATCATCTGCCACAACAAAAAGAACATTCACTCCTCTTTTCCAACTTCGGCTGTATTAAAGGTTATATGCAACTTGCCTTCTTTTATGAATAAACAAACAGTTCAATTTTAAAAGTTTGTTTCGAAAACCTCTGTCTGTACACATTCCAAGCATGAACAATGTGTGCCTTGCGTAAATCCATACTCTCCAAGATAGCGAAGTATGGGCGTTCTCGGTACAGTATCGATACTACTACTACTACTACTACTACTACTACTACTACAGATATAGAAACATAGAAGTAGAAGAAATTAGGCTACATAAATTAAAAGTAAAACATATACAAATAATTTCCAGATATATCCGTGTCTTAACCTAATCAGCTGATCTTGGGGAGGTTCGCAAATGTAGTCACCGAAATATTACTCAATGACTGGAGTATGTTGCTCAGACATATATCTAAAATAAGAGTTTTGTCTGTACATTGTTCAGAATTTGAAAAGAATGGTATTTCTGTATAGGTCATGTCCACAGTAACAAGGAAACGCACTTTTTACTTTTCCGGAATTTGTGTCTGTCTGCATGTATGTACACTCATCACAAGAAAACGGCTGAAGAGAATTTAAAGAAAATCAGTATGAAAAGTCGGGGAATGAGCCAATATAATCTAGGTTATAAATCATTTTATTCACGCTGAGTGAAATGGTAGTTTAGGGGAAGGCCTAAAATTTAATTCTCAAATATTTATATTATTAGTGGTCCTATCGATAAATACTACATAACTAAAGTTATATAAAATTAAATTTTGATCATTTATGTCTTGTACATTTTTACCGCACCGGCAATGATAACACAGATATTCATAAAGTTGTACTTTTGTTGCTATGTCCATATAAACGCCGAGCCACAAGAAAATAGGTTAACAGAATTTAATGAAAATCGATATATAGAGTCGGGGAATTAGAAACTACAGTCTAAGCTATATACAATTTTATTCGCCCTGGATGAAACAGTAGTTTAGGGGAAGGCACCAAAAATGTTTAAATACCTATATTATTGATCCTATCGAGAAGTACATAACAAAAGTTACAGAGAATACAATTTCTGATCATTTATGTTTTATTCAGTTTTACCGTACCGACTATGATAAGAGTGATATTTCAAAGTCGGAAGAAAACTAAATGTGAAGGCCTACACTATCGCAAGCGCCATTGAGCCACAATGACATAACATTGACCATTGTTTGTTGCAATGTTCTTTGACTCTTATGCTGCCACTCAACTCCGATGGATGGGATTAGTGCTGCGTACCGAGTAAAACAGCCTGACTGAATGTTGGTGGGAAATAGCTGGGAGTTTAAACTTTCTTCTTTAGCATGCCATTCCTCTGGTTCATACATTTTCTGATACTGCTGGTACGTAACCACTGGTTTATCATAGTATTCCAGCAATTCGATCCCTCCTACTTTGACACGCTGTTTTGAAAGAGCAGTGTGCACACTTAAGGCAGAGGCTCACGTAGTAGTAGTAGTAGTAGTAGTAGTAGTAGTAGTAGTAGTAGTAGTAGTAGTAGTAGTAGTAGTAGTAGTATGACCTGGTCTCGAATTACAATTTAGGCCTATTCCAAATTATAGCATCACAATTCACTAAAAAACTCAAAATTCAACCCTGAAAAGCTCCGTTTCTTAAGAAAAGCTTCTTACTCTTCACTTGTATTAAATTCTACATTAATTTTATTCCAAATTAGCAGTGAAGAGGGGGTTACCCCTCTGGCTTGGAGGAAAAATTTGCCTCCAAGTCAGATTTTTCCGCCGCCAGAGTAGTGAATTGAGATTTTCCGATTCATCGGGTACTCCTAGGAAACAGATTAGTAAAAGGGCATAGTTTTTGTTCTGGGACTCTCCACAATTTGACTCCCCCCTCCCCACGAAAAAAGACGAGTGTTCACAGATCATGGCTGTCTGTGGATCGTTCATTCCAGCTCTGGAACTTTGGACTGTTAGATTGGCAGCGTAGTACTGATATAGATATAGATTGCCATAGGGAATCTGAATTATTTGTTCTGAATGAGTAAATTTATAATAGCAATATAAATGGTCCATTATTGGACATTATAAATTTTCCAGTTAACTCATTCCTGGTTGCCAGCGGTTCGCCCTCGTGTGCTAGACTGGGCTCATCAGTTGGTACCTAGGACAATTACCAAGACGCTGGCTAGTGCATACCGTGGAGGCCACTGCGTAGGCTAATTGTAGCCACCGACAGTGCCAATGCACTATGAGAGACTTTGTCTCATTATCAAAAACTGATGCCTGCTTGGCTATCAGATGACTCCCTATGGGAATCAACATCTATATCATCTGATGGCAAAGCAGCCATCAATTTTTGACAATAAGAAAGTCTCTCATAGTGCACTGGCACTGCTAGTGACTACAATTAGCCTACGCAGTGGCCTCTACGGTATGCACTAGCCAGCGTCTTGGTAGTTGTGTTAGGTACCAACTGATGAGCCCAGACTAGCACACGAGGGCGAAACGCTGGCAACCAGAAATGAGTTAGTTGGAAAATTCATAATGTCCAATAACGGACCATTTATATTGGTATTATTAATTTACTCATTCGGAACAAATAATTCAGATTCCCTATGGGAATCAACATCTATATCATCTGATGGCCAAGCAGGCATCAATTTTTGATAATGAGACAAAGTCTCTCATAGTGCATTGGCACTGCCGGTGGCTACAATTAGCCTACGCAGTGGCCTCCACGGTATGTACTCGCCAGCGTCTTGGTAGTTGTGCTAGGTACCAACTGATGAGCCCAGCCTAGCACACGAGGGTGAAACGCTGGCAACCAGGAATGAGTTAGCTGGAAAATTTATAATGTCCAATAACGGACCATTTATATTGGTATTAGCGTAGTACTGTTCGTTAAAGGTGAGAAAATGTGTGGTTTCTCATTTGGTCGAGTATTTCATATGAAAGCATTGCTTTTAATCGCGCCATTCCTACTGACGTCATTACATCTATTTTCATTTCATATCTTCATTTTGTTTGGGAAAACCACTAAAACAGTCTTCCTGAGGATGTAAAAAGGCAGGTGGAGAGCAAGTCCTTGACATTATAATGAAAACCCCCCAATCTGATTGTGACTGATGGTAGACAAGCGGGCCTACCATTACAATGAAAATTCCCTAATCCAGTCTTTAAATGAGAAAAGGCGTTTGGTGAATTCCCCGTCGCATTTCTAGAGTAACGTTAAAAGCTATGCAATTTAATACAATCTTGCTCACAACGTGTACACCACCTAACCTAGAATTTTGTATACAATGTAGAATTCCGTAGCAAAGCACGGGTACATCAGCTAGTTTCACTAATAAAATAGTCCAGAACTGCAAATTTTAAAAAGGTAGAGATGACAATATGAAGAGGCTGAAAAATATCTGTCGAGAAGATAAATAAACACTGAAGCCCATAGCAACCAACTTCGTATAACTGCAAGATTTATATTTTTTTAAATATTTTTTTTGCATAATTGTTGTGTTATGTCTACAAACGCTTTGACTGTCTTTTCAATTGAACTTTTACCAGCTCATTGCCTTCTAAGTCACTGACTGTACGAAGATTAACTCCATGAAAAGTAAAATTTTGGTCTTCACAAAGTAGGCAAAAATCAGCGTTAAACAATGATTATAAAATTAAATAATAAACCTAAAATCAAAATAATTTATAATGGATGTGAAACATGGATATGTTTATAACAGTTATGTAACAAAATGTGAATTTATTTTGCTAAAGAATACAAACTTTACTACAAGGTATGTTGTCCATTTACAAAATATGACTTTACCTCCATTAATCCTCTGATTCGTAATTCCTCAGCTGCCTTAAGAACAGAGGTAAATCTATCCGCAGTGACATTCAATTCTCCTCTATACACAAATTCAATAATTGATTTTATATCTTCAGAATTCATTTCACTAAGAATAATTATGGGATGGCTGTCTTCAGTGTTTGAAAGTATGTCCTGCACATACATATTTATATGAATTAGAACACTTTCCACATATATGTATAATAGTTAATAAACAACTAATTTAGGGTCAAACCTGGAAATAAGGACTGCAAGCTGAGAGAACAATTCTGTGAGCATATATCTTCTCTCCTTCAACACATAATGTAACATCTACCATAGATTCAGCTAATAACAACTGTACAAAAATTTCAGCTACATGACTCTGATAGTTATTCCATTTCAAGCAGTAATGTTGTGGTTTTGTCCCCATCTGAAAAAAGCAAGGGAGAAAATAATAATCAGAGGCTGAAACACAATTAATATGTCATGCTTAGCCCTTTCAAACACAATCTAATCATACATCACTTCACTCTAAACATTAAATTAGATTAGAATCAGAGACAACAACAAAGATGATGATGATTATTATTATGTTCAATCCTCAGTCCTAAGGCTGGTTGGATCCCCCACAGCTCCACCATCAGCTGTCATAGATGGCCTAGGTATCACTGAAGAGGCGTACTAGGGAAATGAGGAGTAAGGTAGTTTCCCATTGCTTTCCTCACTGAGCCAGAAGTTGCTATTACACATCATTCTGCAAAACCCACTGAAATACATGCACCAACTGACCCTATGAGCAATATTTTCACATCATTCATGGCAGGGACTGACTGCATAAGGAATGTCATTACTAGCATCACTCACACCTCAGTCACTTTCATATTGTCAAAGCCAAGGATAAGACAGAGACAGATCAATGAAAGTAACAGAATTGCTCTAGCCTATACCAGAAGACACAGTGTACTGTACACACTACATCCCGCCAGCAAAGGCACATTATTATTGTATATACAACATATAGAAGAAAAGATGAATATGAAAGTACAGTTGTGAGATGTTCTGAAGCACTATCAGTGGTGAGCATGTAGGGAATTATATCACACGGCACATGTAGGTTATAAAAGGTGGAATAAGACGCTCAGCTTGTGAAAACTTGCACACCAACATTGTACAACCATCAACATGTATTACCAAACTTATGCATTCATGTATTCTACATCAAAACAAGCTGGCAAATCACATGAAGGATATGGAACTCAAAAATTAGTGAAGGTTATTAAGGAGAAACTGTAGATGCTGACACAAAGGACAAACAATACCGTATTCTAGTAAAACAACATCCTGTCAAACAATGATGGATTGTGCACACTCACACTACAGTGGATAGAGTAAAGTAGCTGTAGTTGTTACCAAAGAAATAGGGTCAATGCAATCATTAGTGATCATGAAGCTGTTTTTGTGGTAGTTAAAAATAAATGTGATAGAAAGGAAGGTCTTAAAAGTAGGACTGTTAGGCAGTACCATATGGCTGATAAAGCAGGCATGAGGCAGTTTCTAAAAAGTAACTATGATCGGTGGAAAACGGTAAATATAAATGTAAACAGACTCTGGGATGGGTTTAAAGAAATTGTTGAGGAATGCGAAAACAGGTTTGTACCATTAAGGGTGGTAAGGAATCGTAAAGACCCACCTTATTATAATAGAGAAATAAAGAGACTAAGAAGGAGGTGCAGACTGGAAAGAAATAGAGTTAGAAATGGCTGTGGAAGTAAGGAGAAATTGAAGGAACTTACTAGAAAATTGAATCTAGCAAAGAAGGCAGCTAAGGATAATATGATGGCAAGCATAATTGGCAGTCATACAAATTTTAGTGAAAAATGGAAGGGTATGTATAGGTATTTTAAGGCAGAAACAGGTTCCAAGAAGGACATTCCAGTTATAATTAATGAACAAGGGGAGTGTGTATGTGAGGATCTTCAAAAGGCAGAAGTATTCAGTCAGCAGTATGTAAAGATTGTTGGTTACAAGGATAATGTCATGATAGAGGAGGAGACTAAGGCCAAAGAAGTAATAAAATTTACATATGATAACAATGACATTTACAATAAGATACAAAAGTTAACAACTAGAAAAGCGACTGGAATTGATCAGATTTCTGGGGATATACTAAAGACAATGGGTTGCGATATAGTACCATATCTGAAGTACTTATTTGATTATTGTTTGGTCGGAGGAGCTATACCAGATGAATGGAGAGTTGCTATAGTTGCCCCTGTGTATAAAGGAAAGGGTGATAGATATAAAGCTGAAAATTACAGGCCAGTAAGTTTGACATGCATTGTATGTAAGCTTTGGGAAGGCATTCTTTCTGATTATATTAGACATGTTTGTGAAATTAATAACTGGTTCGATAGAAGGCAATTCGGTTTTAGGAAAGGTTATTCCACTGAAGCTCAACTTGTAGGATTCCAGCAAGATATAGCAGATATCTTGGATTCTGGAGGTCAAATGGACTGTATCGCGATTGACCTGTCTAAAGCATTTGATAGGGTGGATCATGGGAGACTACTGGCAAAAATGAGTGCAATTGGACTAGACAAAGGAGTGACTGAATGGGTTGCTATATTTCTAGAAAATAGATCTCAGAGAATTAGAGTAGGTGAAGCTTTATCTGACCCTGTAATAATTAAGAGGGGAATTCCTCAAGGCAGTATTATCGGACCTTTATGTTTTCTTATATATATAAATGATATGAGTAAAGGAGTGGAATCGGAGGTAAGGCTTTTTGCGGATGATGTTATTCTCTATAGAGTGATAAATAAGTTACAAGATTGTGAGCAACTGCAACGTGACCTCGAAAATGTTGTGAGATGGACAGCAGGCAATGGTATGTTGATAAACGGGGTTAAAAGTCAGGTTGTGAGTTTTACAAGTAGGAAAAGTCCTCTCAGTTTTAATTACTGCGTTGATGAGGTGAAAGTTCCTTTTGGGGATCATTGTAAGTATCTAGGTGTTAATATAAGGAAAGATCTTCATTGGGGTAATCACATAAATGGGATTGTAAATAAAGGGTACAGATCTCTGCACATAGTTATGAGGGTGTTTAGGGGTTGTAGTAAGGATGTAAAGGAGAGGGCATATAAGTCTCTGGTAAGACCCCAACTAGAGTATGGTTCCAGTGTATGGGACCCTCACCAGGATTACCTGATTCAAGAACTGGAATAAATCCAAAGAAAAGCAGCTCGATTTGTTCTGGGCGATTTCCGACAAAAGAGTAGCGTTACAAAAATGTTGCAATGTTTGGGTTGGGAAGAATTGAGAGAAAGAAGAAGAGCTGCTCGACTAAGTGGTATGTTACATGTAATAAATATCATTTTTGGTCCGTATTGATGATATTAGATTGAAATAATAACATTAAGTTATTTATTAGACCACCTAATCAATACAAAATCGTCTTGGATGATTTACATAAATTTGTTAGCTAATAGTGGGACATGTTTCGCCTTCCCTGAAGGCATCATCAGCCATAGTCTTAACCTTAAATTAAAAATAAGCGTCTAAATAACATGTAGTGATGAAATGAATTTTAAAAATCTTGAAGAGATTTGAAGTAGAATAACATTAAAAATAACAATGATGGTTTGAAAATACAATGTGATGAGATACAATAGTGGAAGTATTAACAAAATTAACATTAGAAGGCTGCTAAAATAAGTACAATGGATAAAACAACAGATTGTTATACAACAAGTAGTAAGATTGCATAAAAGTAAAGTTGATAGTCATGGCGGTTATAATTAGACGATGGCGAAAAATCTTATATAATCAAAGTAAAGAGGAGAGAATAAAAGTCAAAGTTAGTCGAGAGATCCAAAGTTCATCATGATCTTGAAGATAAAAGACGAAAGTCAGATGCATATGGTGAAGTTGTAGAACACGTTGAGGATATGAAGTAGGTGAATAGAAGTTGAAGAACAGTTTCAAATAGGATCACTATGGACCATCTCAAAATTTGAAGTGATGTTCAAATGTTGTAAATAGTGAGTTTGTAGATATTCTAGTTGAAAAAGCATATAAAAGTGGAATCATTTGACGGTGACAAAGATAGCTTGTAATATTATGAGTTAGAAGAATTTGCAACCGTAGACTGTAGCAAGAAGTCTACGGTTGCAAATTCTTCTAACTCATAATATTACAAGCTATCTTTGTCACCGTCAAATGATTCCACTTTTATATGCTTTTTCAACTAGAATATCTACAAACTCACTATTTACAACATTTGAACATCACTTCAAATTTTGAGATGGTCCATAGTGATCCTATTTGAAACTGTTCTTCAACTTCTATTCACCTACTTCATATCCTCAACGTGTTCTACAACTTCACCATATGCATCTGACTTTCGTCTTTTATCTTCAAGATCATGATGAACTTTGGATCTCTCGACTAACTTTGACTTTTATTCTCTCCTCTTTACTTTGATTATATAAGATTTTTCGCCATCGTCTAATTATAACCGCCATGACTATCAACTTTACTTTTATGCAATCTTACTACTTGTTGTATAACAATCTGTTGTTTTATCCATTGTACTTATTTTAGCAGCCTTCTAATGTTAATTTTGTTAATACTTCCACTATTGTATCTCATCACATTGTATTTTCAAACCATCATTGTTATTTTTAATGTTATTCTACTTCAAATCTCTTCAAGATTTTAAAAATTCATTTCATCACTACATGTTATTTAGACGCTTATTTTTAATTTAAGGTTAAGACTATGGCTGATGATGCCTTCAGGGAAGGCGAAACATGTCCCACTATTAGCTAACAAATTTATGTAAATCATCCAAGACGATTTTGTATTGATTAGGTGGTCTAATAAATAACTTAATGTTATTATTTCAATCTAAGTGGTATGTTCCGGGCTGTCAGCGGAGAGATGGCGTGGAATGACATTAGTAGACGAATAAGTTTGAATGGCGTTTATAAAAGTAGGAAAGATCACAATATGAAGATAAAGTTGGAATTCAAGAGGACAAACTGGGGCAAATATTCATTTATAGGAAGGGGAGTTAGGGATTGGAATAACTTACCAAGAGAGATGTTCAATAAATTTCCAATTTCTTTGAAATCATTTAGGAAAAGGCTAGGAAAACAACAAATAGGGAATCTGCCACATGGACGACTGCCCTAAATGCAGATCAGTATTGATTGATTGATTGATCAACTCCATATATTTGGATGTAGTGTTGCTGTACTAATTTCGAGCTGTGAACGTTAATAGAATACTGAGGCTAGCATAAGACTACCTTCTAGCACTTTGTTGGAATAAATATAGAGAACATTCAGGAATTAATTTCACTCTGGTTAGCCATAATAATAATAATAATAATAATAATAATAATAGGAAGAAGAAAAAGAAAAACACATGAAATTTGAAGAGATTTTGGGAAAATATGAAAACAAATTCATCAGCGATACATATTCTAACATACGAAAGAGATGTTAAGTACAGAAAAAAAGCTAAATAGACACACCCTTCTGATTTTGCTTTGGTTGTTTTACCATTAAGCTTTGGTGGCCTAGGTCATATTATTATCGTTCTATTGGAAAGGATCTAAGATATTTCTGCCAGTACAACTATAGATTGCGTGCTTGTCACCTGCTGTGGGCCATTTCAATGAATATTTAATTTTCATGATCACATTGTACTTTCAGGAAAGAATCTCCAATTTAGCGGTCATCCAGTTGCATTCAGTACATATATTACATATCGAACAGATGTTTAGTACATATATTACATATCAAAGAGATGTTTAGTACATAACAAAAATGGCCAACTAGACACCAGTGGGATCCAGACCACCAACCTTCCGATTTCATGTCGGTGGCTACAATGGCCTATCATCATCATTAATTTCCCTCATCCAGCTCCTGCCAGGTTGGGATGTTTATGCCACCTTTCCATTTTCCTCTATCCAACCACCAGAGTTCCTTCTTAACTGTGTTCCAATCCAGGTTTCTTCTAATTATGCTATTCTTAAAAACACTTAAGCTCTTCAGGCCTTTTCAATTGTGAAATTACCAGTGTTTCACCCTACTGTAGCAGTGAGCTCATCAGTTGGATTGGTATACCTTTCCAAGACACTGGCGGCTAGTGCATTGTTGAGACACCACTACAAGCCTATGCACGACAGTGCAGTGACGGTGCACTAGCGCAAGCATGTACCTCCACTTGTACAAATGCCTGCCTTTGGCCTTTATACAAAAATGAAATTCCCAGAAGGAAATCATAACTGAATTTCATCAACTGCAAATGTTAAAAAATGTAAGCCCTTCAGGCGTTTTCAGTCGTGAAATTACTAACGTTTTGCCCCAGTATAGCAGACAGTATAAGTTTACGTATTTTATTGCAGATTTTCTTTAATAAGCCTGAAACATGACAATATTAATAACTTTAAAAAAATATATATATATACCTACATTAAACTTCTTTCATCCTTCATGTACTAGTTTATAATATAAACATAAAATTATCCTTAGGGTTATGTGTGTAAAGGGGTGAATTTTATGATCCAGTAAAACAGAGAAATGACAACCGTTGGAATACACTATAGCAGTCCTGGCTATGTCATTCACATGTGTCGCTGATGCCAGAAAGAACTCCTGTTAACTATGTTCTGCTTTTTATGTCAAAGAGTGGGAATGTCGCCAAAATGAAACGTTGTTTTGGGTGTTCTGGCAAATGTCAAGGCATTCTGGAGAACATCAGAGAGTGTGGGAAATATTTCACCCTCATGTAAGAAGATGTGAAGACTGCTCATTAAAATTCTGCGCGTGATTGTTCGATTGGTTCCCTTGTTTTGGAAGGTTGCTGCGTGCAAACTAGGGGTTTGACTTGATATCCTAAGAACAAGGTTAGCGCCAAAGTTTCTGATCTTCGTTCTCAGTCAGAGCAGATTTTTTTCGTTCAAAATCTTGCCCTGAAGGGGTAGTGCCATGTTGATGGGAATAAGGTAAATTTTCATTTCTTTATTATGTCTTAAATTAACTTGTTTCTCTTACAGGAATTGTCAGAGGCAGTCTTGCATTTTCAATTATGTAATTTGGTCAAAAATCGCCTTTCAGTGCTATGATAAGCAGTTTATTTGTGAGCAGGCAACCTTACCATGTAAATCGTCATATAAAGTAATGTCATTGTGTTTTTCTTTGTTGTCTATCTCGGAAGAATGGGACTAGCTCACTGCAATAAGGGAATCTTCAATTCCAAAGTAGGTTTTTTATTTACTGGGTCATGTGCTTAGAATCCCCTTGATTTCAGTTTCTAATTTGTTACTGTTTACCTTAATTCTAAAATTGTATATTCGTTTGATATCGCCTTTATAACTGTCAGCGTATACTTGGTGCTCGGAACATCACTTGGGTTCCG
Source organism: Anabrus simplex (assembly GCF_040414725.1). Classification (NCBI taxonomy): domain Eukaryota; kingdom Metazoa; phylum Arthropoda; class Insecta; order Orthoptera; family Tettigoniidae; genus Anabrus; species Anabrus simplex. Next base: position 241,422,222 of record NC_090269.1, read on the forward strand.
AGCTCCAGACTAACAACCCTCCCGCGCCTGCGAGCACTGCTGTCAATTTGGTCACCTCCAATTGTTTCTCAATGTAGCATCTTTATGTAATATTAATTAATTGTCTAATATTCCTAGACCGCAAGGGTCACAGTATTCATGAGGAAGGCGACAATTTCAGGTTGAAATGAAATGACGTATGCCTTTTAGTGCCAGGAGTGTCCGAGGACAAGTTCGGATCGCCAGATACAGGTCTTTTGATTTGACGCCCGAAGGCGACCTTCATGTCGTGATGAGGATATGAAGACGATACATACACCCAGCCCCAATGCCAGCAAAATTAACCAATTATGGTAAAAATTCCCGAAACCTGCCGGAAATCGAACCTGGGACCCCTATGACCAACGGCCAGCACGCTAACCACTTAGCCATAGAGAACAGCATACAGTAGGCCTAAATGATATCTTCAAATAATTTTGCAAGTATTAATGAGCACTGTGTAGATATCAATTTATATGGTTAAGCTGTGTTTTCTAAAATCATTTTTGAGGGTTATTGAACCTAAGGAGTTATGTTTAATAAATTATATTTTAAGAAACCTGATAATCTTATTCAAGAGTTCAAGTACTACCAGGTTACGTTCCCTGAAGGGGTTGTCCAGCATTCTTCTACATCCTATTTTCCGTCTGTTCCTACTGCCTTTAGTTGTCCTTGTTAAGCGCATTTGTTTATATATTTTTTTTTTATTTTTTTTTTTACAAATCGTCAAATTGTATTTAATTATCCTCCTGATCAATACATAATATACATCTAGTTAGGATGAGCTTTCAATCAGACATGTTTCAGCCCAACATAGGGTCATCCTCAATAAAATACATTAGATACACTAGCCACAAAGGAGGTGGCAAATAGAGTGCAGAAGAGCTCTCACTTTTACCAGCAAGTAAAAACACTCCTCTGAGATCCCAAAATACCAACAAAATCAAAGCTGGTGATGTTCAATCAGTACTTCATACCAATCATATCCTATGGTATTGAAACCTGCACCCTCACTAAGAAAGACTTGTCAAGGTTGCAGGCATCCGAGATTAAGTTCCTTAAGTCCACAATTCAAAAAACCAAACTGGACAAGTTAAGGAATGATGTGGTTAGGAAGGAAGCTGGGATTGTTACATCATTGTTAGATCACATCAGCATGTCCAGACTGAGGTGGTTTGGGCATGTAATGAGGATGGAGCCAACAAGAACAGCATAATTATGTTAACTAGGAGCGATATGTGGCAGGGAAACAAATGGTGGGAATACCAAGTACCCACTGAATGGACATCGTAAAGATGGACATTGTAGATCAGGGAAGGTCACTGGAGGACGTCATTAACAACAGAATGTATCTCAATAAGACAAAATGGAAGAGGCTCACCAACAGTACCAGGGAAACTGGAACTGTAAAATGATGATGATGATAGAATAATCTAAAAACATTAAACACACAATTGTATGCAGTGATTGTTAAAAAAAATTTATTTAAAAATCATTATGAAATTAAAATATGAGGTGACGGTCGTTATGCAAGTTTTTTATACTGAAGGTCTTTATGTTGTAACTTCCTCGTTGCCCCTTGACACAATTCAATACAATACACTGTTGTCTCTCAATTATCATGTTAAGTCAGAGGCTGACATTATATGAGTTGTTAGTGATGTTGAACCGTCTGATTCATAATCTGTAATGTGGATAATGAAATCAAATTAAGAACTGTAACCAACACGAACATTTAAGGCAAGTTTTTGACGAAGAAAATAGCTTACGTTACATGGCCCGCTTGACCTTCCCGTGTTTGCTGACTGCAGAGTTCAGCTCTCGATTGACATGCTCCCGCAGTCGAGATGTGTGACGTTCTATTAGGAGGAGATGGAGTGGGGAAATGGGGCGGGACTTAGGGGAGTGTGAGGGTAGTAACTGAAATTGAGTGTAGTAGATGTGAATTCTTTTGATCTTGTTTTTTTACTGTAAATAATTGGAATGAAAGTTTCCCATACTATGTTCCTTTTTTCATTTATCTTATTTAAGCTGAGAGGTGGATTCTTGTACTGATCCATACTAATGTGAAAATTTTCTAAAATATTGAGTAGTGTACCTTTCTGTTCACGCTGTATCATTTTTAGGATCTTGATCTATTATGGTGTGACTAAGATTATAGTCTTTATGATGGTTGCTCCTTGCCGAGAAATGATTACATTTTAAAGCGTTATGGTGGTCTGTAAATCTTGTTAAGAATTTCCTGCCGATCTGTCCGATTTAAGTTGATCCGCATCCCCAGCATTCCAGTTTATATATTCCAGAATTTTTGAATTTATTGCTAGTATTTACTGTGTGTGAATTAAAATTATTTTTTTAAATACTGGTGTTGCTGGTTTTAAAAGCAATTTTTAGGTTCCGTTGCCTTAGGGCATTAGTGATTATATTTCCAGTTTTAACTTTAGCAGCTACATTTGAGAGGTGTTGCTTGAAAGTCGAAGTTCTATCAAGTGTTAGTTATTCCCAAGTATTTTGGTGTACTGCAGAACGGCAACGCTTGACCTCGGAATCTGACTGTTGGTTTATAATTAGATTTTCTGTTGTGTAAGTGGAATGTAGATATAATTATTTTTTGAGGATTTAGGCACAGGCAGCATTTCTTCAAGTATACATCCATGGCTTCCAGATCACTGGCTAAAGTAGTTTTAACATCATAAAAGTTGGAGCACTGAGTCACCAAACAAACGTCATCAGCATAAATTAATTTTCTTGAAGATGTGTCTGGGAAATCATTTATGTACAGACTGAAAAGAAGGGGAACCAGGACTGATCCTTGAGGCAAACCATCATTTAATTGAAACATTCTACTTCTGTCATTATCAGCATAGATCTATAAGTACCTATTGCTAAGCACATTACTAAGTAAGGCCGCAAGTTTATGACATAGGATAATCAAAAATTTTAACGAGTCCTTCTCACCAGACAGTATCATAGGCAGCTGATAGATCCAAAAAGGCAGCCACGCATACTGATTTCCTCTCATATCCATCTTCAATATACGTGGTGAGAGACAGTACTTGTTACAAGATACTGATCGTTGATTGTTACAACTTCTTCCAGGACTTGCTCTATAGGAATGTAGCTGTTGATTGTTTCATAAATTCTATTATAGAGCAGTCGCTCAAGGAGTTTATCTGTGATGCTTAGAAGTGCTACTGGATGGTATTTTCCACTTTAATTGGATCTTTATTTTGTCTCAGTATGGCTATATTTTTGTTTTCTTCATCAAAGGTAGGATGTTTCCAGTTTGCAGAATATTAGAGAACATTTTATTGTGGCTGGCCCGCAATGAGCCAAAATATCACGATAAATTCTATCACATCCAGCAGCTTTTCCAAGTTTCATACTTTTGATTGCGGCTTCAGTTTCCTCTTCTTTATCTCATTCATCCTCAAACTATACATATATGTACATACATTCATCATACAATAAATAAATAAATAAACAAATAAATAAATAAATAAATAAATAAATTAATTAATTAATTAAATAAGTGATTATATGTATATATATTATTATTAAATATGAATGGGGCATATTTTCCCTTAGTTTTAGACTTCATCAAAGCAGTTTTGGGTTTGTTTCTATGTTTACTAATTAACTTATTTATAAACTTTGTGCTAAATCAGTTGCTCATGGCTATTTCAAGAATGGTCTCGATTTTTTTTCAAATGACAGCACTTATCTCAAATATTTTAATCCTAAGGGTTAACCTTTATTTCCAGGCATGCCTTCAATTCTAGTCAGAAAAATGAAATACCTAAGAAGTGAGATAGGAAAGACAGAGTGAGAAACAAAGATTTTAGAAAGGAAGCCAGAAAAGAAAACCTAAATGAAAGAATTGATAGGAATAAACTAAGATTATCTGGACATGTAAAGAGGATGGATGAGAAGAGAATACCAAAACAGATGACCGAGATAAAGTTTGAGGGAAAGAGAGCAAGAGAGACACCTGGAACAAGGTGGACTGATTCAATAAAGAATGTAAGGAGAAGAAAAAACATGGACGGGGACAAAATGATGGAAGAGGAATGATGGAAGGAGATAGAAAGCTGGAGAAATGTCATAAATTTCCTAACCCTGCAGGAGCTGATTAAGGGGAAAGGAAGAGGATGATGAATGATTTTACGATAGAGACTAGTGGAATTAAGTTAAAAGAACTAGCAAGGAAATTAATTGAAGTAGTGCAATAAGATTATAAGGAATATGATAGTAAGACAAGGTTTTGTATCTTTAATACCACTGTATCAATACCATACCATTGTATATTTAATATCTAAGAATTAATGGCAAACATCATTCATTGGAAGTAGCCTACATATGTTTGATCATATTTTTCATTTTTTGGGTCATATTTAGCTATTTTTAAGAGCATATTTGGGACTATGTTAAAGTCTTAAACATCCAAAACCTAGATATCACCATATCTCTTTCATATTCCCAATGTTTTTACCATTACCCGCCTCACACTGAAGGTGGAGTCTAGTGTTGGTCTTCAATTTTGAAAGCCATATTGCTCTTCATGTAACTGTCTGTCTACCTTTCTTCTCATTCTCTTTTCCAGTACCCTTTCAAATATTTTTGCTGCCTAAAATATTAGTGTAATTCCTTGATAATTGAGGAGCGTTTTTTTCAAAACTCGACATTTGCAGCAAACATCATTTTTCAGGAAATGTGTTTTTGTTTTTGAACTTAGAAGCATATGCATGAAACATTTCAAATTTTTGTCGATATTAGTTCCAATAGAGGCAAGCACGGTACCTGAATAGAACTTGTTGAAACTTAAGGTGGATGAGGTAAGATTAGAAGATAATTTTCTCAAGTTTTTTTCAAAATTCGATATATGCAAATATTCTGGTAAAATGGAACTTCACATTAATACTCTAACTGAATTATATACTTTTGTTTATGGAATTATTTACTTATTTTTGTTATTTTGTGAATAATATTTTTTGAATATTAAAAATTTATTGATTTTTGAGCTCCATTTTATAATATAGGGTACTTGGTATTATTAGATTACATAATATTATTAGATTCCAATATACTTAGCATCAAGCAAAGTAGCATAAAATAAGATATTAACCTATAATATCAATCCTATTGTAATGAATGAACACATTAATAACACAAAGGTTAAATTAAAGTTAAGTCTTACAAAATAAAGCCTACTCAATTAATATTTAAGAACTCATCAAAACACATAGTCATCAGAAGGCTGTTACTTGTCTTCTAACACGACCCTATAGAAATCGACAGCATCATCCGGTATTTCAAAAAACCTTAACAGAGCTTGAACATCCTTCTTCTTTTCTTTGAACACCAAATTTTCTTTGGTAAAACAAAGGATTTTAGCAATGCTTCGTGGCTGGATCTCATTTTCAGAACTTCAACTTCCACTGGGTATGCGAAGTAGGTATCCTGTACTGATACGGAGACTTCTTATGTCTCTTATTATTTGTGATGAAACGGTGACTATTCATTTTAAATGGCAACCTAGTTCGTAGTACCTTCTGTGAACTCTCTTTTAGATCTTTGATTTCCTAGTCCCTGCTCAGAATTTTAAGGGTGCCATGCTTCTCTAAGATAATTATCATAGTATTGTTTGGGAGACAGTATGTTTTCCCGTCCTCTGTAAGATTTCTCAATTCTACCGAATACTCTGTCTGAAGCCATGTAGCTGTGTCCCCGAATAGGAAAGAAATGTAGATTATTGAATAATGTGCTTTTCTCCAAGAAAGCAGTAAGTGTGGCCAGGATGACACTGTTTTTGTTTTGGCTGCTACAAGAGTCTGAGAATAAATGTATCGTGGTAGGGCCATCTTTGTTCAGTTTCTTTTCTAGGTTAAAATAAAGTTCAATAAAGCCGAAGCAACTTGATTGCAACCTCTTGAGGATTCTGTTTCTAGCCAAGTATAGAAAAATATGTCTTCCTTTCTCTGCTCCTTTGAGTGAATCATCATGTAGAGATTGTATATCCACACTTGTCTAGCATAGAAAACCTCACTCCCTGATAACTTCAGAAGTGGTTGATTCCGTTGCACGTCAAAACATATCTTGATGACACCTGGCTTTTCTTCTTTCATTATTTGATAAAACTGCTTTGCACGAAGTGGAGCAGGTATCAGTGTGAGGAGTTTTGAAAAACAGTTTGAAACACTTATAGAATATATACTTGTATTTTGACAGCGAGCACAGTTTCAATCCAGAACTGTTCTTTTCTTCATAGAATGTCTTCCACATCTTATTGACTGAGAGATATGACGGTGAATATCCTCTCTTAGACTTTCCTCTGCCATGATGGCTCTCTCTGCATTTATACCTTTTGATGTGATTCTTAATGGCAACCGTTATGTCCTTGTGTTCCTTGCCTGTTCTGTCACCACCTCGATTTTTCTTAGGTAACTTCCCAGTATGATGAAACCTACTAGCCAGATAAGATAATCCGTCCTTTGACATGCCAGAAATTCCTTGAAAAGTTGCAGCACAGATAGGAAGTATTTCACCAGTTTTCTTACTAATGCTGTACTTCACAGAAATAGTTTCCTTCTTCCTAGCACTTTCAGTGTTCATTACCCTGCGCTGAGGTGTGGAAATGCACATATACTTCAATAGAAACTTGTCTTGATCGATCTTGTGTAAAGAAGTCACATGATGATGGAATTCTGTGATATTTTCATAGCTGAGTTCAGCCGCTTTCATTATTTCATGCTTTTAGTTTCTGTACTTTGAGTCCATGAATGCATTTAATATTAGGTTCGTTTTTAGTTCTAGCCAGCTTTCCAGGTACTCTCTTCTTGTATCTAAACTTTTTTCCACCGACACACTTCTGAACAGGCACGCCAGTTTCAGAACCTTCAGATTCATTATTCATACTGCTGTAGAGTGAAATAGTTCCTCAGACAGTACAGTAACTTGCTTAAAACTTCTCAAGAAGTGAGTTTCATTTTGTCGACGACAATGAGGGCTAATCGTGGGAACATGTGGCATGCAATTCCAAGAATATATCCTTTCAATAAAGGAGTCCGGTGTTCCATTGTTCCACAGAATAACACTTCCAATTATCCATGAGAATGCCAAGTGATTAATAGTTAACGGCATTTATCGAGTTTTGCTTTAACTTTCCGAGAGCATATATCGACCTTTGCAAAAACCCAGTGATTTCAACCACTTCTATATATGGCAAATATCGACTTATGCAAAGGATGATTGCACAGGATGGTGAGCAAGGTCAAACTGATAACATTAGCATGCATAACTCAATTTCAAAATTTTTTGCATTTATCGAGTTTTCAAAAAACGCTCCTCAATTATCACATTTCGTCCTGCCCTCAGCCCCCCTCCTAAATGTGAGAATTATTATCCCTTTACTTCAATCATTTGGTACTTTTCTTTCCAAATATATCTAAATAGCCTATCCAGCCATTGTAGACCAACAGGTGCTACTACTTTTACCATTTCCACACACACTTCATCCAATCCTGCTGTTTTTCCCCACTATCATTCGTTTGATAGTATAGGGTCGGTGCTTAAGTTTGCGGTATTCTTTTGGGTTGGAAACAATGCTGCGTGAAGGGATTGCTTATCATAATTCCGTTATTTTAACAGAGTTTGGAGTTTGTGTGTTGTGAAACACAGGTTTTCTTGATTGTGAACGTATTACTTGTGTATATTTCAGACAAACGAATATGGAATGTCAAGTTGAGAAAAGTGAGCATTTCCGACACATTTTACTCTGAGTTTAACCAAGGATCCAGAACAGCAGGAACTGCGAGAACTTGTGAAGTGTACAGGAATGAAGCAATTGCTGAAAGAACAGCGCAAAAATGGTTTTCCCGCTTTCAAGCAGGATGGTTTGACTTGTCTGATGATCCACGTTCTGGAAGACTTTCAGATTTTGATAAGAATCGCTTGAATGAGTTGCTTCATGAGAATCCTCATCAAACAACGTGGGAAATGGTGCAAGCTTTTGAATGTGATCAGTTAACTATTGTACGCCATTTGCATTTGATGGATAAGGTACAGAAAGTGGGTATGGGTACATGTGCAAAGCGACTGTAACAAAAATCAACAAGTAAACATCTGTTCGTCATTGCTTGCCCAGCACTAGTTGGCTTGTGATAGGCACAAAGCATTCCTTCTGAAGACTGTCACCAGCGACGAGAAAATGGTGCCTGTATGTCAACACGAAGAAGAGAAAAGAGTGACTCAGCCCATCAAGGAAAGCAACTCCCCGTGCCAAGGATAGCGCCCCATCCACCGAAAATCATGTTGTGTGTTTGGCGGAACAAAGATAGCATTCTTCACCATGAACTTCTTCCGAAAAACATAATAATTACCTCTGCTGTCTATAGTGACCAGCTAAGACGGCTTGCCGTTGCTATTGACAACAAAAGACAAAGACAACAACCAGTCTTATTACTCCATGATAACGCTCAATGATATAGCACAATTGACCAAAGGTGTGATTGCTGAACTTGGCTGGGGACCTCTTCCTCCGTATAGCCCTGAACTTGCCCCCTCAGATTTCCATCTTTTCCGCTCTCTTTCTAACCACATTCAGGGTCAAGTGTTACCTGACGAAGCTTCTCTTGATGAATGGCTAACAGATTTCTTCCAATCAAAACCAAAACAGTTCTACAGGCGAGGCATTCAACTGCTACCTGAACGTTGGCAGGACATAGAGAGTGGAGGTGAAAACATTACTGACTGATTGATTGTGAGTTAAGGTGCGTGACAGTGACAATAAAATGAAATATAAGAACCGCGCAAACTTATGTTTCGACCCAATAGTTTCCACCTCTTCCATTGTGATTTCACTCTCGAATTCCGTCTTCTCACCCGGTATCACTATCATCCCAGCCCTTCTCACATTGAGGAGTTCATCACAGTAATCCTTCCATCTTTTCTTTATCTCTTCTGGTTGTATTATTATGTATTCTTTCCCCCCTTTCACTTGGTTTTTGTAGACTCTTTCTTTTGTCTTCCTTCTTACAAGTTTATACAGTATCCTTATAATTAATGCTATGCACATCCTCTTCCAACTGTTCTCTAAATCCTTCCCAGCTTTTCTTCACCGCACCTTCTTTTAATTTCCTGATACATTCTTCAGTTTTATCCCAATTCCATACTTGCCATGCTTTCTTATTTTATACTGCTTCCTATACCCTCTCATTCCACCATAAGGCATCTTTTATCTTTCACTCTTTCAGCTATTCTGTCACAAGCACTCTCTGTACAGCTTACAAATGCCTTCTTGAACATGTCCCATTCTATTTCCACATTCCCACCTCAACTTTTGGTAAGTGTTAATTCAATTTACAACCTGTGACAATAAAGTTCGGTGAATGAAGTCAGAACAGTCGATCCGGCATCACTGGCGACACGCAATGCTGCACCTGCGTAGCAGCAGGTTTTGCCCACCTGCTCCCAACGTTGTTCAGTTGAGCATTGTATGTGTGCCGTGTAAGACCTGTTTGACACAGTGCGTGTTTAGTGGGTTGGTTCTGAACTGCGAACAGGAACATGAACGACCAAAATATCAATGCACAGTTTTGTTTTAAGCTTGGCAAGACAGAGAAAGAAATGCATGCGATGCTGGTATGTGTTTCGGATGAACTGCAGATTAACCGTGAATCCGTGCAACAAATCGTTACCCAGAAGTTAGGGAACAGGAAAACGTGTTCTCGTCTTGTGCCACATCACTTGACTGACGATCAGAAGCAGGCATGTTTAGAGGCTTCATAGGATTTTGTCGAAACGGCAGAGGCGACACCAAATTTCTTGAACTGTATTGTCACTGAGGATGAAACCTGGTGCCTCAGGTGTGACCCTGAAACGAAAGGGCAAAGCCTGGAATGGCCTTCTCCGGGATCCCCTTGTCGGAAAAATGTCAGAGCCAAAAAGTCGCGCATCAAAACGATGAAAGGAAAGAAATTTGACGATAGTCCTGACAACGAAACGTGATAAGGCTTTTGAACACCACCCCAAAGGAAGCCTTCTTCCAAAGTTTCCAGGACATGTATCACCGATCTCAGCAGTGCATAGTTATGGGAGGGTACTATTTCAAAGGAGAGTAAGGTCACTGTCGTGCATTGTTCATCTATGTTGATAGCACAGGACTACTCACTGAACTTGTCACAGGTTGTATATTCAAATTTATCTTTTACTCCCATAACCTCTGTTTCCACACTTTTATTTTCTTGTGTTTCTTTCACTTTCACTATTTTTCCTACTTTCATTTTTGCTACTAATTACTCTATGGTCTCTATCAAAGGCTACTTCTGGCAAGGCTGTTACATCTAATAACCGTTTACCGGACGAGCTGGCCATGCGGTTAGGGGCGTGCACTGTGAGCTTGCATCCAGGAGATAGTGGGTTCGAACTCTACTGTTGGCAGCCCTGAAGACGGTTTTCCGTGGTTTGCCATTTTCACACAAGGCAAATGCTTGGATTGTACCTGGATTAAGACCACGACCACTTCCATCCCACTCCTAGGCCTTTCCCATCCCATCGTCACCATAAGACCTATCTGTGTCGGTGAGACGCCACAAAAAAAATTAACAAAAAACTGTTTACAATTTGCTCTTTTACCAAGAAGTAATCATTTACTAACCTTTTCCTTCTGTTTCCCCATCCATATCTTATAATCTTTCTACTATTCTTCTTCCTGAACCACATGTTTCCCACATTTAACCAATTTCTCATAAAAATATCCACCAAATTCCCTCTCTTTTAATTTCTTTTTCCATATCCATATCCAAAAGGTCCAATTACTTCTTCCTTCGCTTCTCTGTCACATCTCACCATGGCATTGTAGTCTCCCATGATAGTCACTTCCACATCCTTTATTTCTCTCTCCAGTGTCTCCAGAAATTTACATCCAGACTGGAGTACATACACTTGGATGAAATGCTTTTCTCAATTCTCCACGCTTAATTATTATTATTCTATTACTCATATAGTCCATCTTATCCACATACTCAACCAAGATCTTGCTTGTTATCATCCCCACTCCATTCTTTGTCTTATGTCCTCCACTCCAGTAGAGTGTCGAGACTACTATGTGCTGAATTCCAGGAATCATTAATGAACAAGGGGAGTGTGTATGCGAGGATCTTCAAAAGGCAGAAGTATTCAGTCAGCAGTATGTAAAGATCGTTGGTTACAAGGATAAGTCCAGGTAGAGGAGATGACTAATACTAAAGAAGTATTAAAATTTACCTATGACAGCAATGACATTTACAGTAAGATACAAGAGTTGAAAACTAGAAAAGCAGCTGAATTGATAAGGTTTCGGGGGATATACTAAAGACAGTGGGTTGGGATATAGTACCATATCTGAAGTACTTGTTTGATTATTGTTTGCATGAAGGAACTTTACCAAATGAGTGGAGAGTTGCTATAGTAGCCCCTGTATATAAAGAAACGGGTGATAGACATAAAGCTGAAAATTACAGGCCAGTCAGTTTGACATGCATTGTATGTAAGCTTTTTGGAAAGCATTCTTTCTGATTATATAAGACATGTTTAGGAAAGGTTATTCCACTGAAGCCCAACTTGTAGGATTCCAGCAAGATATAGCAGATATCATGGATTCAGGAGGTCAATTGGACTTATCACGGTTGACTTATCTCAGGCATTTGATAGGGTAGATCAGTGCCTCAAACGCCCAAAATCTCACGCGTGCAGATTGAGGCGCAAGAGCTCCGTGCACTGTGCATCGGTGCCACTCGGCATGGCTCGGATCAACGCTTTGTCTCTGAGCTACTCGGCTAAGCTCGGCTCTACTCGACTCAACTCAGCCCGGATTTGGAGCGCTACGGCGAAAGTGGGGCAGAGGGAGACAGGCGGAGCGAGCGAGACAGGCGTGAGGAAAGAGAAAGTAAGCGCTATTGCTCCAAATGGAGGAGTGGGGGGTCTGCACTCTGGTCAACCAAGCCAAGTCGTCTTTTGCACCATGCACAGTGCATACACCACGCGCATGCACCCTAATAGGCCCTGGGGTAGATTATGGGAGACTACTGGCAAAAATGAGTGCAATTGGACTTGACAAAAGAGTGACTGAATGGGTGGCTCTGTTTCTAGAAAATAGAACTCAGAGAATTAGAGTAGGTGAAGCTTTATCTGTCCCTGTAAAAATTAATAGGGGAATTCCTCAAGGCAGTATTATTGGACCTTTATGTTTTCTTATATGTATCAATGATACGTGTAAAGAAGTGGAATCAGAGATAAGGCTTTTTGCAGATGATGTTATTCAGTACAGAGTAATAAATAAGCAACTGCAAAATGACCTCCATAATGCTGTGAGATGGACAGTAGGCAATGGTATGATGATAAACAGGGATAAAAGCCAGATTGTGAGTTTCACAAATAGGAAAAGTCATCTCAGTTTTAATTACTGCGTTGATGGGGTGAAAGTTCTCTTTGGGGATCATTGTAAATACCTAGGTATTAATATAAGGAAAGATCTTCATTGGGGTAATCACATAAATATGATTTGTAAATAAAGGGTACAGATCTCTGCACATGGTTATGAGAGTATTTAGGGGTTGTAGTAAGGATGTAAAGGAGAGAACATATTTGTCTCTGGTGAGACCCCATCTAGAGTATGGTTCCAGTGTATGGGACCTTACCAGGATTACTTGATTCAGGAACTGGAAAAAATCCAAAGAAAAGCAGCTCGATTTGTTCTGGGCGATTTCCAACAAAAGAGTAGCGTTACAAAAATGTTGCAAAGTTTGGGCTGGGAAGACTTGGGAGAAAGGAGACGAGCTGCTCGACTAAGTGGCATATCACAGAGACGTACAGTAATTGAAAATCTTCCACCTTTTTGATACTTTTTATTTGATTTTTAGAAAAATTAATTAATTATAAACAGTACATGTTTCGTTCTCACTTGAGAACATCTTCAGCTGTTGTTAAGCTTAGATGAATCGCTAAGTTTCTGTTGAGTGGCGTTTATAAAAGTAGGAAAGACCACAATATGAAGATAAATATTTATATTCAAATTTAATTTATATTCAAATAGTTCTTAAGAGGAACAATGTACCTGAAAATAATGTACTCAGAAACTTAGCGATTCACCTAAGCTTAACAACAGCAGAAGATGTTCTCAAGTGAGAACGAAACATGTACTGTTTATAATTAATTAATTTTGCTAAAAAGAAAATAAAAAGTATCAAAAAGGTGGAAGATTTTCAATTACTGTAAGTCTCTGTGATTAGAATTTGATACGGAAAATGTAGCTGATTACTTGCAATAAGTGGTATGTTCCGAGCAGTCAGTGGAGAGATGGCATGGGAGGACATCAGTAGACGAATAAGTTTGAGTGGCGTTTATAAAAGTAGGAAAGATCACAATATGAAGATAAAGTTGGAATTCAAAAGGACAAATTGGGGCAAATATTCGTTTATAGGAAGGGGAGTTAGGGATTGGAATAACTTACCAAGTGGGATGTTTAATAAATTTCCAATTTCTTTGCAATCATTTAAGAAAAGGCTAGGAAAACAACAGATAGATAATCTGCCACCTGGGCGACTGCCCTAAATGCAGATCAGTAGTGACTGATTGAATACATGCGTGCTACATTTACTGAAATTCAATGATACGTCCTATGTGTACTGAACATGATCTAAGGAGTTGATAGCTTGTTTTGAAAACAATGTGGTCATGAAGAAGATGATTATGATGATGATGATGATGGGTGTAACCACCAAGTTGTGGACTTTCTGAAGTGGTAACATTAGGAGACCTACCTACATATTTCTACTCTGCATTACTGTTTAGTAAAGAAAGTAGAATTCTACTAGACTGAGTTAATTTAATGTTGTTAGGTGACACTGAGTGCACCTCCAGCTTTAACATGCCAACAACAAAAGACATGGAGAGCGAAGATTTTGACTGTCTTTCAAAAACCGATTACCTCGGTCAGGCTCGATTCCTCAAATGCAAGGGATCATGAGTTGGAGACACCACCACTGATTCACTGCCCAAGATGCATGTGAACCATGTGACCTTTCCGCAATGCGGAGGCTTGCACGTCCCAATGAAGCAGGTAGCTCAGCCGTAGGTGCAACCATGCTGGATGGGTATCTGTCGAGAGACCAGACTAACGAATGGTTCATCGAAAGTGGGGTAGCAGCCTTTCGGAAGTTGCAAGGGTGGCAGTCTAAATAGTTGACTGATATGGTCTTGTAATAATACTTAACATGGCTTAGCAGTGTTGATACAGCTACACAGCTGAAAGCAACGGGAAACTACGGCCATAACTAACTCCCCAGGACATGCAGCTCTCTCTATATGAATGAATGATGTACTGATGATGGCTTCTTCCCAGATAAAATAGTACCCCATTCGGATCTCCGGGTAGGGACTACACGAGAGGGGGAATCATCAAGAAGACATTCTGTGAGACGGAGTCTGAAATTTTAGAACTTTGAATCGTTGCGGTAGGTTAGAGAATCTGAAAAGGGAAATGGATAGACTAAAGTTAGATGTAGTTACTATAAGTGATGTGCATTGCCAGGAAGAGCAGGATTTTTGATCAGGCGACTACAGAATTATCAACACAAAATCAAACAGGGGTAATGCAGGAGTTGGTTTAAGTTACTATGACCAGCATAGTGAAAGGATTATTGTTGTCAAGATAGACACCAAGCCAATTCCCACCACTATAGTGCACGTTTATATGCCTGCTAGTTCAGCGGATGACGAAGAAATGGAAAGAATATATGAAGAGATAGAAGATGTAATAAAATACTAGCGGACCTGCGCTGCTCTGCAGCGTTCATTATAAACAGGTCAGATGAAATGGAAATGAAATGGCATATGGCTTTTAGTGCCGGGAGTGTCCGAGAACAAGTTTGGCTTGCCAGGTGCAGGTCTTTTGATTTGACACCCGTAGGCGACCTGCGTTTGAAAATAATACGATCCAGAGACATCCGAATGGTCGAAGCAGAGTGAATACTGTATGGAAAGAAGTGTTATAAACTACATAACAAATTAATAACTTATTATGTATAGGAGACATATATATTTTTCAATATAATTTAAATTTTTGATTCTGATATGATAAAGCTGAGGATGTCCACTTAATTGGATGAAGCATGCCATTTGTTGTTTAATTATATCTTTTATTTTAGTTCTTGTGTCTTAAAATTTTGTTTGTGCAGCAGAACGTTTGAATAATTCCAACTTTTCTCACGGTCCCATGGCATTGCTATACCGGTACAGTATAATGTTAAACATTTGTGTGTTTTTTTTGTTTTTTTTTTTGCTAGGGGCTTTACGTCGCACCGACACAGATAGGTCTTATGGCGACGAGGAAAGGCCTAGGAGTTGGAAGGAAGCGGCCGTGGCCTTAATTAAGGTACAGCCCCAGCATTTGCCTGGTGTGAAAATGGGAAACCATGGAAAACCATCTCCAGGGCTGCCGATAGTGGGATTCGAACCTACTATCTCCCGGATGCAAACTCACAGCCGCGCGCCTCTACGCGCACGGCCAACTCGCCCGGTAACATTTGTGTGTAATTAGAATATTATGTTGTTTAATATGAAGTGAAAATACCATATTAGAATATTCATATTTTCAAAAAAATGATGCTTAAGGATGATGGAATGCTACCTGGGAAGAAGAGAAAAAGTAATGTAGAATTGTGATGGTGCTGGAAAAAGAATTTTAGTTGTCTGGAAGCTAAGGAAAGGTTCAATCTTTTAGCCTTGTGACAGTTCCTTGAATGGTTTACTAGGTACCAAACTTTGAGTTTCAGTAAGCTGGAAAATCTGCTCATTAGACCATTTTTGCACTTTTTGCATCATTATTATGTCATTTTATGGAATTTATTAGAAATATTTATATGTTTTGAGTCATTTTTTCACATTCTTAATGGTTTATGATGCATTTTTTGCATATGGTACTGGATATTAATGGAAGTGAAAGTGACGATGAATACAAAGACATGAGAATCTTCACAACTTTGTTCAACCTTTATTTCTTGGAATATCCACATTCCAGGAGACACACCTGCGCTTGCAGCTAATCTGGAAGCGATGTTGTAATCGAGGAGGAAGACAACAGTACACACAGTAATGCCAGTCTGGTTAAGTACTTCAGTGCAACCATACGTTTTCTAAGTGGATTTGTGTTATTGGTAGCGATTGTTTTTCAATTGTATTTAAAACACCGAAGTTAAAGCCATCTAGGGCTGTTCATTTCAAACAAATAATTTTGAAAGTCAGCGAGGATATTTTTACCACCTGTGGTGAAATTCTTTCCTGCAAAATATGTGAAGTAAAAGTGACAGGAGATAGGAGATTTACCGTTTAGCAACATATTGGTCAAGAGAAGCACATACGTGGAGTCCAAAATAGTAAGCAAACGAAAATTTTCAATCAATCAATACTGATCTGCATTTAGGGCAGTCGCCCAGGTGGCAGATTCCCTATCTGTTGCTTTCCTAGCCTTTTCCGAAATGATTTCAAAGAAATTGGAAATTTATTGAACATCTCCCTTGGTAAGTTATTCCAATCCCTAACTCCCCTTCCTATAAATGAATATTTGCCTCAGTTTCTCAACTGTTACTCTCACAGACATCCTCTCATGGCAGTACTTCCTCTGCTTTGTCAAGACTTGTGTGAAGCTTTGGTTTCTTCGAACATTCCACTCTGGAAATGAAACAATATTAAACTGAGAGATTGCTCAGAAAGATATACGGGCGTGTAATTCCGGATGAGTCTACTCTGAGAAAGAACTATGTATCCCAGTGCTATGACGACACAATAAGGAATATCAGAGAAGTCTGCGGAAACAAATTATTTGTTTCAATCGATGAAACCAGTGATGTAAAGGGACGTTACATTGCCAATGTTATTGTGGGTACGTTAGAAGTAGATAGGCTTGGAAAAATATTTTTGCTCACGACCAAAGTTTTGCTATCTGTGAATCATTCTACAATTTGTCGCCTCTTCAATAAATCGATAGGATTACTATGGGCTCCGGGTGTAAGGTATGATGATGTTCCGCTCTTTGTGATTGATGTACCGCTTTACATGCAATCGAAGCATTTTACTCAAAAATTGTTCAAGTAACCTGCCTAGCTCATGCTTTTCACATAGTAGCCAAAGAAGTCAGATCAAATTTCCCTTAAGTTGACAAGCCTCTGTCCCTAACTAAGAAGGTATTTAATAAGGCTCCATCACGCAGGGAACTTTTCAGATCCCAAGCACCCGACATTCCATTACCACCGCAGCCTTGCATCACATGATGGGGTACGTGGGTCAATGCCTGTATTTACTATTGTGACCACTTTCAGACAGTGAAGCACGTAACAGATTCTTTCGACGTACAAGATGCCAAGGCCATTCAGATGGCTCAAGAATTGTTTTCAGATATGAAAATGGAGGGAAAACTATCATGCATCAAAGCAAATTTTAGTTCCTTGTCGTCAATTATTACACGTCTTCGGGAAAGAGGCATGGCTCTAGAAAAAATTATCAATTTAGTCAGATGAGCCACGGACGAATTAAAATGCACTTGTAGCGATTCTGGTGTGGCAGTGTCGGACAAACTGAAACGTGTTCTTGACAAGAATGCGGGTTTTAATGCTTTGTGCTCCATCTGGAAGATAGGAAACTTAAAAGGGTCCACCTTTTCAATACAAAAATGTTATAGTTTATTTACAACATATATTTACACTTGGAACTAGTTTCGACGCTGTTTGGCGTCATCTTCAGCCAAAATGTGGGAAATAGGCTAGCATGTAGACATTTATATTACACAAGGCGTTACATTAAACAATACACATCTTACGAGGAGATAAAAACAGGGACGAATATAGAAACAAATGAATCGTTGAGAAAGCAAAAGTTATAAATATTGTAAATATTGTAAATATAAATATTGTGTATGTTTATCAGGAACTCAAGGGAGACTTCATTAGTTAGTCGGAACATAGAAAAAATGATGAACTCTTCTCAGAAGAACTCTTAAGGTTTCACCTTACTTTTTCCTGCCTGCTGGCTCTTCAGAAGTGTGTGCGCGTGCATTTTGTATTCAGGAATCATTCAAGGCAAATATTTTCGCACTGCAAGATGTGTGGTTAAGGTTGTTTTTAATATGTATAACTTTTGCTTTCTCAACGATTCATTTGTTTCTATATTCGTCCCTGTTTTTATCTCCTCGTAAGATGTGTATTGTTTAATGTAACGCCTTGTGTAATATAAATGTCTACATGCTAGCCTATTTCCCACATTTTGGCTGAAGATGACGCCAAACAGCGTAGAAACTAGTTCCAAGTGTAAATATATGTTGTAAATAAACTATAACATTTTTGTATTGAAAAGGTGGACCCTTTTAAGTTTCCTATCTTCCATTCTCAGTTCAATACGGACAAAAATGAAATTCTTAGATTTAAATTGTGCTCCATCTCTCGGATTTTGGCGGGTAAAGATTTCAGCAGAAGAAGAACTTCCATCCAGTGATTCAGTGTACTTCAAGTATGTTCCAATAGCATCCGTAGACATTGAAAGGAGCTTTTCAAAATACAAAAACATGCTGGTCGACAATCATAGTTCTTTTTTCTGTGAGAATCTACGAATGATCACAGTGATCTACTGAATTGCAGAGTGAGATAAGCCTGTATAGCCTGTCATGTATATTAAGTGCACATTCTTCTTATAACCTCTAATCTGATAAAGAATTCGAGTACCTAATGACGAAATTCTCTCTTTTTTGTTCTTCAGATGTTGCAGCCTTAAAGTTTCACATACCATGAAGTGTTATTTTCCAGCTTACTGAAACTCAAAGTTTGGTACGTAGTAAACAATTCAAGGAACTGTCACAAGACCAAAAGAATGAACCTTTCCTTAGCTAAAAAACAACAAAAATTCTGTTTCCAGCACCATCACAATTCAACATTATTTTTTTCATTTCTTCCCAGGTAGCGTTCCATCATCCTTAAGCATCATTTTTTGAAAATATGAATATTCTAATATGGTATTTTCACATCATATTAACATACATACATACATTATCAGTATAGACTGTTATGCCTTTCAGCATTCAGTCTGCAAGCCTCTGAGAATTTACTAAACGTCGCCACAATCCTCGATTTGCAACTAGTGTTGTGGCCTCATTTAGTTCTATACCTCTTATCTTTAAATCGTTAGAAATCGAGTCTAACCATTGTCGTCTTGGTCTCCCTCTACTTCTCTTACCCTCAATAACAGAGTCCATTATTCTCCTAGGTAACCTATCCTCCTCCATTTGCCTCACATGACACCACCACCGAAGCCGGTTTATGCGTACAGCTTCATCCATACAGTTCATTCCTAAATTAGCCTTTATCTCCTCATTCCGAGTACCCTCCTGCCATTGTTCCCAACTGTTTGTACCAACAATCATTCTCGCTACTTTCATGTCTGTTACTTCTAACTTATGAATAAGATATCCTGAGTCCACCCAGCTTTCGCTCCCGTAAAGCAAAGTTGGTCTGAAAACAGACCGATGTAAAGATAGTTTCGTCTGGGAGCTGACTTCCTTCTTACAGAATACTGCTGATCGCAACTGCGAGCTCACTGCATTAGCTTTACTACACCTTGATTCAATCTCACTTACTATATATTACCATCCTGGGAGAACACACAACTTAAATACTTGAAATTATCGACCTGTTCTAGCTTTGTATCAGCAATCTGACATTCGATTCTGTTGAATTTCTTACCTACTGACATCAATTTAGTCTTCAAGAGGCTAATTTTCATACCATACTCATTGCACCTATTTTCAAGTTCCAAGATATTAGACTGCAGGCTTTCGGCACAGTCTGCCATTAAGACCAAGTCGTCAGCATAGGCCAAACTGCTTACTACATTTCCACCTAACTGAATCCCTCCCTGCCATTTTATACCTTTCAGCAGATGATCCATGTAAACTATAAACACCAAAGGTGAAAGATTACAGCCTTGTCTAACTCCTGTAAGTACCCTGAACCAAGAACTCATTCTACCATCAATTCTCACTGAAGCCCAATTGTCAACATAAATGCCTTTGATTGGTTTTAATAATCTACCTTTAATTCCATAGTCCTCCAATATGGCGAACATCTTTTCCCTCGGTACCCTGTCATATGCTTTCTCTAGATCTACGAAACATAAACACAACTGCCTATTCCTCTTGTAGCATTTTTCAATTACCTGCCGCATACTGAAAATCTGATCCTGACAGCCTCTCTGTGGTCTGAAACCACACTGGTTTTCATCCAACTTCCTCTCAACGACTGATCGCACCCTCCCTTCCAGGATGCCAGTGAATACTTTGCCTGGTATACTAATCAATGAGATACCTCGATAGCTGTTGCAATCCTTCCTGTTCCCTTGCTTATGGATAGGTGCAATTACTCCTTTTGTCCAATCTGAAGGTACCTTACCAACACTCCACGCTAATTTTACTACTCTATGAAGCCATTTCATCCCTGCCTTCCCACTGTACTTCACCATTTCAGGTCTAATTTTATCTATTCCTGCTGCCTTATGACAATGGAGTTTATTTACTATCCTTTCCACTTCCTCAAGCATAATTTCACCAACATCATTTTCCCCCTCCCCATGAGCTTGGCTGTTTGCAACACCAACATTATGATTTCCTTTTACATTGAGAAGATGTTCAAAATATTCCCTCCACCTCTCCAGTCATTCCCTGGGATCTATTATGAGTTCAGCTGAATTACTCAAAACACTGTTCATTTCCTTTTTCCCTCCCTTCCTAAGATTCTTTATTACTGTCCAGAAAGGTTTCCCTGCTGCTTGACCTAGCCTTTCCAGGTTATTACCAAAATCTTCCCATGACTCCTTTTTGGATTCAACAACTATTTGTTTCGCTGTTTCTTTCATCTACGTACCAATCCCTGTCTGCCTCGGACCTTGTTTGGAGCAATTTCTGATAAGCCTTCTTTTTACGTTTACAGGCTGCTCTCACTTCATCATTACACCAAGATGTTCGCCTTTTTCCCATCTTTACACACAGTTGTTCCTAGACATTCCCTTGCTGTTTCTATTACAGCATCCCTGTATGCCACCCATTCACTTTCTATATCCTGAACCTGCTTACTGTCTACTGTTCGAAACTTCTCACTAATCATATCCAAGTACTTCTGTCTAATTTCCTCGTCCTGGAGACTTTCTACCCTTATTCGTTTGCAGACAGATTTCACTTTCTCTACCCTAGGCCTAGAGATACTTAGTTCACTACAGATCAGATAGTGGTCTGTATCATCGAAAAATCCGCGAAAAACTCGTACATTCCTAACAGATTTCCTGAATTCAAAGTCTGTTAAGATATAGTCTATTATGGATCTGGTACCCCTAGCCTCCCATGTGTAGCGGTGAATAGCCTTATGCTTGAAGAATGTATTCGTAACTGCTAAACCCATACTAGCACAGAAGTCCAGCAAACGCTTCCCATTCCCATTAGCTTCCATATCTTCTCCACATTTACCAATCACCCTTTCGTATCCTTCAGTTCTATTCTCAACTCTCGCATTGAAATCGCCCATTAGCACTATTCTATCCTTGCTGTTGACCCTGACCACAATGTCACTCAATGCTTCATAAAACTTGTCAACTTCATCCTCATCTGCACCCTCACATGGTGAATACACGGACACAATTCTTGTCCTAATTCCTCCCAATGACAAATCTACCCACATCATTCGCTCATTTACGTGCCTAACAGAAACTATGTTGCATGCAATGGTATTCCTGATAAAGAGCCCTACCCCAGACTCTGCCCTTCCCTTTCTAACACCTGTCAAGTACACTTTATGATCTCCTATCTCTTCTTCATTATCTCCCCTTACCCGAATATCACTTACTCCTAGCACATCCAGATGCATCCTCTTTGCTGACTCATCCAGTTCTACCTTCTTTCTTCCATAAGCCCCATTAATATTGACAGCTCCCCATCGAATTCCATTTCGTTCGCCAAGTTGTTTCCAAGGAGTCCCTCGCCTGTCAAATGGGAGTGGGACTCCATTACTGAGCTCGGTAAATTCATGAAGCAGGATGCTGCCCTACTTGCACATAGTCCAAGTGAGGATCTCTCCTCTAACGGGTTATGGACCACCGATGAATTGTATAGTCCTAGCCGCCTGAGCACAAAGAGGGCCACGACTCAGAATATGTCCGAGATGTCCACTCCCATTCCATAGCAACTGGTATCCCGACTCTCAGGACCACTTACTAGGCCACTCAGCCGTTGCCCATGGTTCACGAACTAGGACGTGACTACAGTAACCCACAAACATGAACCATCATATTAAACAACATAATATTCTAATTAAACACAAATAATTAACATTTTACTGTGTCGGTATAGCAATGCCATGAGACCGTGAGAAAAGTTGGAATTATTCAAACGTTCTATTGCACAAACAAAATTTTAAGACACAAGAACTAAAATAAAAGATATAATAAACAACAAATGGCATGCTTCATCCAATCGAGATAGAGGAGGAGACTAAGGCCAAAGAAGTAATAAAATTTACATATGATAACAATGACATTTACAATAAGATACAAAAGTTAAAAACTAGAAAAGCGACTGGAATTGATCAGATTTCTGGGGATATACTAAAGACAACGGGTTGGGATATAGTACCATATCTGAAGTACTTATTTGATTTTTGTTTGGTTGGAGGAGCTATACCAGATGAATGGAGAGTTGCTATTGTAGCCCCTGTGTATAAAGGAAAGGGTGATAGACATAAAGCTGAAAATTACAGGCCAGTAAGTTTGACATGCATTGTATGTAAGCTTAGGGAAGGCATTCTTTCTGATTATATTAGACATGTTTGTGAAATTAATAACTGGTTCGATAGAAGGCAGTTCGGTTTTAGGAAAGGTTATTCCACTGAAGCTCAACTTGTAGGATTCCAGCAAGATATCTCGGATTCTGGAGGTCAAATGGACTGTATCGCGATTGACCTGTCTAAAGTATTTGATAGGGTGGATCATGGGAGACTACTGGAAAAAATGAGTGCAATTGGACTAGACAAAAGAGTGACCAAATAGGTTGCTATATTTCTAGAAAATAGATCTCAGAGAATTAGAGTAGGTGAAGCTTTATCTGACCCTGTAATAATTAAGAGGGGAATTCCTCAAGGTAGTATTATCAGACCTTTATGTTTTCTTATATATATATAAATGATATATGTAAAGGAGTGGAATTGGAGGTAAGGCTTTTTGCAGATGATGTTATTCTCTATAGAGCGATAAATAAGTTACAAGATTGTGAGCAACTGCAACGTGACCTCGAAAATGTTGTGAGATGGACAGCAGGCAATGGTATGTTGATAAATGGTGTTAAAAGTCAGGTTGTGAGTTTAAAAAATAGGAAATGTCCTCTCAGTTTTAATTACTGCGTTGATGGGGTGAAAGTTCCTTTTGGGGATCACTGTAGGTATCTGGGTGTTAATATACAGAAAGATCTTCATTGGGGTAATCACATAAATGGGATTGTAAATAAAGGGTACAGATCTCTGCACATGGTTATGAGGGTGTTTAGGGGTTGTAGTAAGGATGTAAAGGAGAGGGCATGTAAGTCTCTGGTAAGACGCCAACTAGAGTATGGTTCCAGTGTATGGGACCCTCACCAGGATTACCTGATTCAAGAACTGGAAAAAATCCAAAGAAAAGCAGCTCGATTTGTTCTGGGTGATTTCCGACAAAAGAGTAGCGTTACAAAAATGTTGCAAAGTTTGGATTGGGAAGAATTGAGAGAAAGAAGAAGAGCTGCTCGACTAAGTGGTATGTTACATGTGATAAACCTCATTTTAGGTCCGTATTGAAAATTTTTACAGTTCAACAATAATAAAGGTGTTTTAATTTGTTCCACCTATTCAATACTTATATTTTCACTTATAGTGGTTACATAAATAGATTCTTAGTTACATGGGACATGTTTCGCCCTCAATTAAGGGCATCTTCAGCCTAAACATAATCATCAACAATACAATTAAATTAAAAGTGGAAGTTAAAAGTTTAGTCAATTATTAAAATTCGGAACATAAAAATGTGAAAAGTGATACAATATATAAAGATGCTAATGGAAAACTGTCTTATCATTAAACCATAATCTTGTCGGAGACTAAAACTTCTTCTATTAAAATTCTAATTAAAAACAGTTCATATAAAATATTAGTGGAAAACCAAAGTGGTAATAATATAAAGCCAACGACATGAGGGCGTGAACACAAGCATAAACTTGATTGTCATGAATACAATCTTTCCAAGGTCGCTGATGAAATTCGTCAGCAAGTAAGACAGAAGCATCTGTTGAAAAATTGTAAGTGGCCCTTAGCACCGGTAGGTAATAAAAATGGCTAGCCAACAGACGGGCAGCAACCAACACAACATCGAAGACAGGAAGAGGAAACTCACCAGAGAAAGAAGCTACGTCAAACACTGCCATGTCCCCCACCTTCTGTCCGATGCAACATGTGCGGCCGCATTTTTTATGCAATTGGTCTGATAAGCCATCAGCGCAACTTCATCGTGTGGACTAAGGATTACGGAACTGCAGGTGAGAAACGAAAAGTCGAATACGAGTATAGGCCGACAACGACGAATGTGCTCCAATGACCACAAAATTTATGTTTTATTCAGATTCATCATACGAACTATGATAAGAGTGGAGGTGATGGTGATTATTGTTTTCAGAGGATGTACAACTAGGCAGCCATCCTCTATATAATATAAATCAGAGAGAAAAAATGGAAGGGGTCCGACACTTCAAAAAATGAACATATCGGTCTAAGAAAGACAAGGACCACGAAGGGAATGAAAAGGAAAGACTTTCTAGGCTTCCATATGCAATACTATCAGTGGCAGAAAAAAACAACAGTCAAGAATTGACCAATGGAGATCGTAAAGAAATGACTGGGAGATTATGGTAAGAGTCATTGTTCAATTAGAGTTTTAAAATTCTTCAAGCGCTGCTCTCAGGATGGGGGCTGGACAAAACATAAAAGTCTTACTTTTTCCATATTCGTTGTATGCATAACATAAATATTTTGACTCAAACATGTTTAAATTTTAATTTCAATATGTATAGTTTCAGATTACATTTCTTTCACACCTTTCACTGGAATATTAAATACGGGGCAACTTGGCCGTGCTAAATGCAGAAAATAATTTTTACTTGAAATGCAGTAGGGCGGAACAAGTTGGCCGCGCGGCGTGCAGCTGTGAGCCTGCATCCAGGAGATAGTGAGTTCGAACCCCACTGTCGGCAGCCTGAAGATGGTTTTCCGTGGTTCACCATTTTCACACCAGGCAAATGCTGGGGCTGTACATTAATTAAGGCCACGGTCACTTCCTTCCCAATCCTAGCCCTTTCCTATCCCAGTGTGAAAACCACTTTGAGGAGTTTTAATTTCAATGTTAGTCTGCAAATAATCTTACTCACAACGCGTACACTACTTAACCTAGAATTCCGTATACAACGCAGAATTTCTTGGCGAAGCACGGGTACATCAGCTAGTTAATAATAAAGGTGTGTGATCTCCAGAGAGGCATAGTGCAGGTCTTTCAAGTTGACGCTTACAGGCGACTTGGGCATCCATGAAGGTGGGGCACTACCTATGATGAATTCTATTTTTGAAAATGGCCAAAATATCCATCAGAATTAACCATTAAAGGTTATAACCCTCGCCAGGATAAGTAACATAATAATCACGGCTGACGGTGGTGGAAGTAGACTCTGCCATTGGTAAGATTATGCCAATGAAACGTCGCTCCCATAATTCCAAAATAGCGAGAAGTTATGACCAACTTAAGCGGTATAAAAAGACCTAAACGATGAGGCACTGTTACCGACAAAGTAATCATCGTTGTAGTCTGGAGGAAAAATGGAAAGAATAAGCATATAAAATGAATAAGAATAATAACATCTCGCTGTCTTGAATTATGGAAGTGACGTTTCATACGGTAAATCTTCAGCCAATGGCAGAATCCATTCGTGCCACCGCCAGCCACGATTAAATAAGAACACCAAAGACAAATAACGTGTTTAAATAGTTGAGAGGTAGTGATGCAATAATTACGCATCTCACCACTGCAATGCATACATTGTGCCACTTATGATTTAATATGAATAAGATAGAGAGAGGCCTAAAGCCGCTTCATGGCACTAACCTGGGGGCTTACGTCACCAGACCCCCTTTGCTTGACCACAGACCAATGGTTTTGTCACTAGCCCGACATAACATATCCAGACCAATGATTTTGTCACTAGCTGGACCTAACATATCCAAACCAATGGCTTTGTCACTAGCCAGACCTAACCTATCCAGACCAATGGTTTGGTCACTAGCCGGACTTAAAATATCCAGACCGATGGTTTTGTCACTAGCCAGACATAACATATTACATATCCAGACTAATGGTTTTGTCACTAGCCAGACCTAACATATCCAGTCAAATGATTTTCTGACTAGCCAGGCCTCTGAAAAGTGACACTAATGGTCCAGGGTAGACTAATGCTGACAAATTATTTCATACACATACATAAACAAAATTTAACGAACAGAAAAGGGAAGGAAGATTCATATCAAAACTTAGCATACCTTATTGGAGAGCATCTAAAGAATAATTTGTTCCCTCGAAAATCAGTACTTATGATATAGCAACCTCCGTACGGAATAACATCCATGTTTAACAATACCTTGTTGATTAGCACAGCAACGGAGAATTTATTTATGACCGTAGCAACTAACCACGAACAAATTAAACAGCCCAACCAAAGTTGGTACTAGGAAGTAATTACGTCACATCAGTTGGAACCAGTCGCCAAAAAGTGACTTACAACCCCACATTAAACAAAGTCTGCCCTAACAAAAGGCCAGCATGCTAACCATGTAGCCAGACAGTAAGTCATTCATTTTAATGAAGTAAATCGCTTTCTTTGGAAAATCTGAAATGTTCCAGGGGTTTTTTCCTTGTCAGTGTATAAAAATGACAATAGTTGTAGAAGCATCGGAGTCGAGATTCAGCCAACATAATAAGAAAAGGTTCCCTACATATCGTAAGGGTCCATAAAAGAACTATAACAATATTTAGATCAATACTTGGCCGATGACCTTAGATGTCAGGCCCCTTTAAACAACAAGCATCATCATCATCATAGATCAATACTATCATAGCTCAGAATACTAGTTTTGATATTTTGATATTATTGTATTCTGAAAAACGACTCTGGGAAGACGCTTCTCCGCTTCTCATAAATGTTCCACTACAGACCACAACTAATCTAATAAAAAAATAAAGAGATCAAACCACACGAATATCACATCTATATCAATATTTTCCTAACAGTGGCCCGGCTAATGAAGGGTCACCAATAATGCAAGTAAAAGATTGCAGGAAAAGGGTCGAGTTAACAGTTAAAGGGGGCATATCTTTAGCAGCAGGTAAATAATACACGCTAGTCAGATAATTCAAGATAAATCCAGGGAAATGTACGTCTTGCCGAAAGACTTAAAGTAAACAGTAGGTACTGACAGTCTGACTCATATTTTAATAAACAATTATTTTATTAGCACACAAAAGGTTGTTACATGCGTTCTCATTAAGAAGTAACTCAACAACTTCACTAAACTGAAGAGTACAAACCTTAACCAACGATATGTGACGAACAAGTATGGCTTTCCCTTCTTAAAATACAAGATTCTCAAAGTATCCTAATAATTTTCCAGTGTTAAATTAAAGATTTAAAAGAGAATAATCAAGATATAATTCGCATAACAACAACGATTCATTAAATTCACGCCTCCAATATTTGTTACTAAAAATTGAAAACAAAGTGATAAATGAATGTTGATGAGTACCAGCATAGCCAACTGAATTCACAAAAATATCAAATTCTTCATTTAGCAGAAGCAAAGGCTCCCTGTGCGAGTGGCGAACTGATAGGTGGACCGGCACAAGTATGTATAATACTTGACAGTTGTAAGTCATGTTGGCACCACTACAAAAATGAAAAGAAGAACATCACCCGTCAATCAGAAACACAAATCTACTACTTTTTATTCACGTTAATTCATATTTAATTACGTATAGTGTTTATAATCTTTCATTTTTTACACAAATATGAGCATGTTAAAAATGTTATAAGGTTTCAGCGAGCCACACAATAAATACGAACTATTTTCAGTTGATTGTTCTTGGCTATATGAGTAGTATAGTAGTGCCATCTATAACTAACTTCACTTTCGTATTGAAGTGTTGCCGTTTGTCCGTCACCGCTAGCACGTGGTCACGTGTGATTCGCGCGTTTATGAAAGTTTTGTTTTCATTGTGATATAGTTGCGAAATATTATTTTAACGAATGCAGTGCGATGTTTCGGAAACAACATAGTTATGAAGAGCGAAGTGATAATTCTTTGCGCCGTGGAGTGTCCCTTAATTGTCAGGCATTAGAATTAGTGGGGAGAACTTGTGAGTTATACCAAATACAGTAGAGACAATACGCGACACTTAGGGATTTAGCATTGCTAAAATGGAAGACAATTCGACGGTGGCGCTCCTAGTGACTTGACCTGAAAAAATCGCGCTAAATTCAAATATCAATGGAAATGGATAAATAAATTACGTCTAGAAAGAAAGTGTTTTTGAGATATTAACTTCGAAGTTGCTAAAGCAATTTTGGATAAATTAATGAAGAATTATTTAAAAGGTTATTATTCAAAGACTGAAATTAGGCATATAAACAAGAAGTGAAATAGACTGCTGTGAAATGGCTTGATCTTTCATTTATGCATTACTTTTTTAGCTTTAGCACTCCTGCCTGAACTCTTGCGGTTGGATTTATTTTTTTCTCATTTAAAAACATTGTATCATCACATTAAGACACTGGTCAATAAAAATATCGGCACATTCCTTACACATGATGTACCGGTAACGGCGGTACAGGCTAAGTCCCCGTTATGAAAATCTTAAACTTACGTGTTATGCTCCGGAACGCTTACGAAGAACTGACCGGGCAGCGAGCAACAGCTGCGCGCGTGTGACGTAGTGAGCGGGTGACGTCACAGCCTGCCTCGCTGCACTACACAGTCTGGATTGATGCAGAATGTTCTACAAGTTTCGGATCAAATATAAATACGTGCTGCTTCGCTCAGCAGATCAGTGTCTGAGTGTGAGTGTGTTGCAGCATGTTATAGTGAGCAGCAGTGCGCTGCAGAATGTGATACCAGTTTGTGGCCGGAATTTCTATAAGCACACTAGACTGTCGTATTCGCGCAGTCAGTTCGCGGGTGCGGTAACCGAACGTGAAGCCGCTGCTAAGTTTCAAGTTCGTGGACTTTAATGTAGTCATGCTGAATGTGGACTTATTCAGATTTCCTTATATTGTGACAACCTTTTACTCCGATAGGACGTGAGGTGAATTGTGTATCGTCTGGACATTATTTATTGACTGTTACTCTATACGAGTGTCCAAGACCCGCAAACATCTTCGAGTGTTCGAAATTGAAATTTGATGGACTTAAAACTGATTGCTCCTTGCCGAGGACTCGATACTTTAAGTTATAAACTGTATTTAATCCAAATTTAAATTACCAATCCGTAAATTGTGTCGACATTTTTGAACTGTGCAGGTGTGAACAGCGCATCTCTATTTTAATGAACAGTGCATTTCTACTCTAATGAACAGTGTATTTCAATTCTGGGCACATTTAGTTTATGAACAGTCAAACCAAGGACTGTCAGTACACAGTTAATTTCGTCTTTTGGTTTCAACACGTGAACGAGTTTGATTCACGAGCGGAACGTCTTTATTTCATTTAAATTGAACAGTGCTTCAATGAACTAAGTAATGTGACATTACTTCACGTTGTAATAGGTGCAACGAACTTTAAATAACTTTAAACTGGACAATCAGTTCCGAGTGGACTTTACTTTGTGAATGTTTCTTTCACTTGACATGTGATAAAGTTAAGTGACATTTCACCGAGACATTTTGTGTTTGGACTTGTCTAAAGCATTTATAAACACTCTATCATCTGTGCAGAAGCAGCCGTTGCACTAACTCGCCCCAGAGCTGAACGATGTTCATTTATGTTCACCATTTACAAGGACTACCTCGACGCCATGGATCTTCAAAGCACCGAATAGATCTTCTAGAACTTCCATCGGGGGACGAATGGTGGTTCGTTGCTATGGAATGTGGAGCTGCCGGAATCCAAGGACATCGCCAGCCATAGGTCAAGGAACGTTTTCGACTGTATACGCTGTACAGAGGTGATATTAATTTCAATCTTTTAATAAACTCTGAAAACAAAGTTTTTAGGATTTCTTTTAAACAAAACCCTCTCCCTCTGTATGCACTTCAGCGACTGGTACACGCCCTGCGTCTCATCTCTACCGAAGTACCAAATTTACTGTTACAATATGGTGCAATGAATTAACATTTAATAGCTGGACAATTTTCCTCTTAACATGAAGCCTACTAACAGAAAGATATTCCTTACACATATGATGCAATGAATTAACATTTAATAATAATAATGTTATTTGTTTTACGTCCCACGAACTACTCTTTTACGGTTTTCGGAGACGCCGAGGTGCCGGAATTTAGTCCCGCAGGAGTTCTTTTACGTGCCAATAAATCTACTAACACGAGGCTGACGTATTTGAGCACATTCAAATACCACCGGACTGAGCCAGGATAGAACCTGCCAAGTTGGGGTCAGAAGGTCAGCGCCTTAACCGTCTGAGCCACTCAGCCCGGCGAATTAACATTTAATAGCTGGACAATTTTCCTCTTAACATGAAGCCTACTAACAGAAAGATAATATATAAAATCCCTGCTTTAATCTGAGAAGAGGGATAAAAGGAAAGAAAAGTATGAAAATGTCGATAGTGATGCTTTGAGGAATATTTACGTACAATTAGAGTAAAAATGTAACATAGCCTTGGCTGTATAGTCGAGGATTTTTAAAGTCTGGAAATGATCTGAACAGATCTTACAATTCTTATATAAACGTAACGTCCCGTCTTTCTTGTACAACTTATCCAAATCACTTCTGCGACATTTCAAAACCCACCGATCATACCTACAACAACACATCGGTATTGAAGGTTAACTGCTGCACTATACAATAAAATATGCGTATTATATTTTAAGCCAGTTAAAATAAGGGTCGAGCAGGTCAGAAGATTTTGAAGTACTATAAAAATCTCTGTCACTGGAAGTATATATATGCAAACACAATATTACTTACATTTTATGTCACGAGGGAACCTGAAGAACGACCGCGCATTCTTCTCTACTTCATAGTTACTGCAGCCAAACACAGCACATACCTTTCCCTCATGTTGAGAGGAGATATCAAGGAATGACACACGCTACTATTTAATTATGTCAACTCACTGAAAACGCATAAATAACACCAAAAACCTCACACAAAAATACACGTGCTCTTATGACAGAATCAGTAGGTCTCAGGTCTACTCACTAGAGACAATTCCAATAGCTGTCCCTCGATATCTCGCTCAGTGTCGCGTATTGCCTCTACTGTATTTGGTTATACGTACGCCGTATAGTCGTGTCTCT
The DNA here is from genome assembly GCF_040414725.1 of Anabrus simplex. Taxonomy (NCBI): domain Eukaryota; kingdom Metazoa; phylum Arthropoda; class Insecta; order Orthoptera; family Tettigoniidae; genus Anabrus; species Anabrus simplex. The sequence continues at coordinate 241,453,888 of NC_090269.1, forward strand.
CTTACTGCAGATCATGTTGTGGAACGCACTAGTCAAACATTAGGGCTTTCAAAGCGTACTGTTATTCAGACAGATGTTTGCCTCCAAGAACAGAAGAATAAAGAGACTGGAGAACATAGCAGTAGCGGAAACAGAGCTGATAGTAGGGACTTATTTCACAGCACTCCGGGAAAGAAACGAATTAAGCTATCTCCTGTAACATGAATGAATTATTTTCAGGCTGATGCAATACGAAGACACGAGTACGATTATTACAGCTCAAAGTCCCTTCTGTCATTGTTATGGACAATGCATCTTACCACTCCGTAATAATGGACAAGACCCCTACTTCGAAAGCCCGTAGCGGAATGGCTGCAGTAAAGAAATATCTCAGTGTATATGTGTATGACTAAATTAGTCGATGAGGTAGCGAAGGAACAAGGGCACGAGGTTAATAGGCTGCTGCCGTACCACTGTCACTGTCACTTAAACCTCATTGAGTTGGTACGGTATGGGGCATGCGCGCCCATACCCGGGGGCAAGGTGGGACGCCACCCCCCCCCCCTCGTAGCTCTCAGGGAAAGGAAAAAATCTAATATAGTCAGCTGTTTTTCTTTCTATAAAACGGTTTAAAAATCGGTATTACGTAGAAATGATAGGGGATACCGTGCGTGGTATTCTACCGTAGAATACCAGTCGACATTCATCTTCCAAAATATTAAAAATACTACATAACCCCAGGTCTAGCCCCCCCCCCCAACAAAATATCCTATGGGCGCCCATGGTATGGGGTGAAGTAAAACATTACGTACGTACTAATAACAAGACCTTCACAATTACAAAGGGGAAGGACAGTTCCGGGAGAGTATTGCTCGAATGGATGCGGCTTTGTGAATGAAGGAAGTTAGGCATGTCCCAACATTCATTAACTCGGCAATGGCAATACATGGTATCATCAGTGACTGTCAGGAGTTGATGATCTGCCTAGCCGATGATGACAATGACAAGGAAGGAAGGCGCCGGTAGTGATGGCAGAGATCTGGAGGGTATCGAGCCTCTACCTTTGTGAGTCAGGTATGAAAATAAGGTTTCTGAATTTTCGTAAATTTTATGATTTATTTTGAAACCTTTTATAATCATTATAAAATATCAAAGCCATTTTGACAGTGCTGATATAATTATTTTATTATTATTATTGATATATACAGTGTGTGCTGATACGACTGTATATATCAATAATAATAATAAAATAATTTGAAACCTTTTGTGTTAGCACCGGTGTACATTATTCTAACATTTATTGGTGTATTTAAAGTGAGATTTTTGTCGGCGATTTATTCTGTATTTTCTAATATCGCGATAATAAGAACTTCGTAGTATATTTATGCGTATCATTTTGTGTGATGAGTAATCGGTGAGTTGAAAGCTCGATTTTTGTCGGCGGATTACATTTGTATTGTGTATCATCGCGATAACATTTAAAAAATTCTACCCATGATCTTAAAAACTCACCCTTCGTGCACAGTTGTGGCAGCAACATCGCTTCGTGCGCCATTGCAGTGTGACCAACATTGTGCGCAGTTGTCATGTGCAACCTTACACCAGCCCACCTATAAGTTAGTGGGATTCACCACGGCCGACTGGATCCCTCGCTGCGCTCCTTATAGCGACCTTGACAATTGCTTGTGAAGCCCAGCATAAAGCTGTAATTGGAAAGTTTCACCGTAATGCCGCTGGAGCGCTGGCCTCCTACCCAAGGGCGCCCGTACTCAGGGGTAACGTGGGGACGTGGCCCCCCCTCTAACTCTCAGGGAAAGGCAAAAATCTAGTGTAGTCACGTGTTTTCCCTTCAAGAAAATTATGTAAAAGTCAGTAGTACCGTCCCCCACCAACAGGCAGGGGATATCGTGGGTTATTCTACCGCAGAAAACAAATCACCATTTATCTTCCAAAATATTAAAATTACTACTATCCCCAGGTCTGCCCCCCCCCCCCTTAGAAACTGTCATATGGGCGTCCATGCTCATACCCACTGTCAGGAATCTGTAGACCGTAAATTGCCGCATTACTAGTTTTACTTATATGGTTTTGCTTTCGTAAATGTTGGCAATGTGTTCGCAAAGAGGTGCTTGTTGGCTTGATATTGAGAGCTGTTAGTTATGCGCTAGTGACTTAATCGTTTAATTGTGTATTGTAGTAATTCTATTTTTTAAAATTGTGTTTTCTCATCTTGGAATTTGTGACATTCTTGTGCACCTTTTCGTACTTCGAGCAGAAATTTTATGCAGACAGGAAAAAAGTGATTCCTCGCTGTAACTTCGTCCTAAACAAGAATTTTAATTTTAGCGCTAATTCGTTCTTTTAATGACGTGGTGATTTGCTTTTCTTTAACTGTGTTTGGAAATATTCGAATATGTATTGATATGTGCCTATTTTGTATTCCCAACAGGAAAAAAGACAAAGGGACAATATCCTTTCACGAATTCCCTGTAGACCAGGACAAAACTACAGAGTGGATACAAGCACTTAGAACTCTCATCATAGTTTTCCGTTTCTATTTCGGGTATTTACTTTTCTTTCTTCCTTCCTTTCTTACTCTGTTTACTCCTCCAGCGTTGAATTTTCTCTCGGACTCAGTGAGGGATCCCACCTCTACCACCTCAAGGGTAGTGTCCAGGAGCGTGAGACTGCGGGTCGAGGGATACAACTGGGAAGGATGACCAGTAACTCGCCCAGGCGGCCGCAACTGCTATGCTGAACACGGGTCTTGTGTTGGTGATATGAAGATTGGAAGGCATAGACAAGGAAGAGGGAAGGAAGCGGCCGTGGATTTAAGTTAGATACCATACCGTCATTTGTTTGGAGGTGAAGTGGGGAACTATGGAAAATCACTTCGATGATGTCTGATGTGGGAATTGGTACCCCCTCTACTCAGTTGACCCCGTTCCAGCCATCGTACCAATTTTGAAATTTCTTGGCAAGGCCAGGAATCGAACGCGGGCCTCCGGGAGTGGCAGCTAATCAGGTATTTTTACACATTAATTTTCTTTCATAGAATAATTCTTTAGCGGTATTGTATTTGTCATATGACAGCATTATCCAAGATAATCTGAACTTTAAGATTTAAACATTGACAAGTAAGAATCACTTCTGCTATGACGGTAAGGCCAACGTATGAAGTGTTACCTGAGCAATGACCAGTGTACCGCTTCATTGCCCTGGTCATGAGAAAAAACGAGGTATTACAGCATCTATATTCGCCATGCACAGTAGTAAGATTAGAGAGATCATATAGTTGAGCATTATATCTGAAGAATGTACGGACATATAGAATTAAATAGGCCGTGATTTCGTAATGATAAAATACGGACGCATAAAAATCAAAGAAACCATAAATATGTCGAAAAGAATGCGAATTTGGCGAATCAAATCAGCCATGGTCACGAAGTTAGACATACAGACCATGTAGGATCCATGCATGATAAAAAAGTAGAAGGTTTTAAATTGTTAAAATAGCTAGTGAAAAAAATTACACTGAGCATCGGAACGAGATTTTTCCACGAAATAGAAGTCGTCGCGTGAAGAAGGAAGTTGTCTACAGAGCTAGAGCTGAAAAATTTGTACATCAAGTGATGTTGAAGATTACGCCGATATCCAACTCAATATCGAAGCAAATAAGCAAGAGAAATTAAGAAAGGAGAAGATTAAATATTTGATCGGTAGCCGAAGCTCGAACTGAAAGTTGACGAGAGACGTTAAATGAAATAAAGACATCGCATATACAGAATATATTGACGAAAAACGAAGAACTAACTAGATTATCCCTTTAAAGTTTATTACTAAGAGCTAACGTTGAATTTCAGGTAGAATAACCTGTTATAGAACTATAATTTAGATAGTGAATAATATATTTGGAAGATTATGTTTATGATACCAATGACGATGTTGGACATGTTTATGTCGCATGTAATCAACGGCCTCAACATGGATAACTAAATCGGACATGGGACTGTCAACCGACGGAAGCCGCTCAGCTGATTCTACTAGCCGTATCTGGATGCTACTGCTTATCTATGACGCAGCAGATGCCTGAAGCCAGCCAGCAGACCGTGGATGACCGCATCGAAATCTAGCCCAGTCCAGTAACATCGGCAGATGAAAGCTAAGTCCAAGATATGTTATTTATTTACAGTAATTATTAATGTTAGATGTAGTGCATAGATATTAGCAATAAAATTGTTGTGTGAAGGTTGTTACTTATGTCTTCGAGATATAATTCCAATTGGCACTATCTTCGCAAAGAGATTATTGCAATTGATTTGTAACTATGGAAGTAGGTAATCTTCAATTATGTAAATCAGTGTCATTACGTAGGAATGCTAATAGTTAAATATGGCGAGATTTAAGGTGATGTTTCGACGATTATCAAAGAAAAGCGACGTACCGTACTTAATATGATATAATCCACCTGTAATGCAGAAAGAAGATAGTTGTTTTATAAGTTATTAAGACTTCGTTATCGCTACACTACGACTACATGTGAGTAAATGTGAACTTATTCTGTTCGTACATGTATTTCTTTTTAGAATAATATAATTATGTGTATTATGATTGAAATTTAACCCATAAATGCAACGTTGTAGTTTGATAATGAAATGTTGAGATGATATGCCGCGTAGGAAGAAGTTAATGTTATTTATATGGGAAAATAAGGACATGAACGACGTGTTGATGGGATTATATGCATAAATATTCGTTGGGATATATTTGTGGTTAGGAATGACGCGATGTTATAATGTTTACGATTGGAATATGGAGATAGATATACTTATGACTTATTGATAGTAATTACGATGTGATACTAAACTTTAATATTATTTGACGTGTGCGGCATGAATTTAAATAGCAATATTAGACCCTTTTGGGTTAATTATATATTCATACAATGAAAAGCATCACAGAATTCGTAGATTGGTAACCATAAACAGTCTTCAGAATAAAATCTCCGAAAAATAAATAATTAAGGGTAAACTTGATGTCTTCTTGGAGTATATCAAAAGTGGTAATGAGTTTTGCTTGGTATTTTGTTGACGAGACCATATTTTGACGGGGAGGGGCGTCTTCTTAATTTAAATCTCTGCCATAAGTAAATAAAATAGTGTCACCAACTATATTCCTAAGAAATATATGATATAATAATCGGACATAGATGCGATCGTGAATCACGATAGATATAATTCCTGATAGAAAAATGATAATAGCTTGTTATTAGACGATACCTACATTTAATTTTAGGATGTAACATGGTCATATATATCAAATGACATGATGAAACTGATTGTTTTTATTTATCGAAATATATTTAAAATAGCCGATAAGAGCTATAGCATTTGGAACGTCGCTTACACTGCTGACGTTACAATTTTTTAATATAATCAAAGAAAGATTATTGACAATTACATTATGAATTTGGTATAAAGGAAAATAAGCATTTTTTAAATTTTCAAGAGCTTAGGGTCTTTAAATAAGCACATTTTTCTTTTATTTCCTAAAGCTTAGGGACTTTCACTTTAACCGATGTCAATTTACTTATTTATGAATTTATTTACATTTCAACTTTTGAGATACTTCACTTTCAATGAATATCCAAGAAGATTGTTATCTAATGTGACTGATATTTACGTCTTATGAAGTTTTGCAAATTTTCTTTCTTCTTATGATGCCGATAACGTAATTATTTAGCAGGAAGACTGACTTGAGTCCAATCATAAACAATTTTGATTTATATTTCGGAAAAGGAAAGACGATTGATGTTAATGAATGTTATTTTTATATAATAGTTCATGATCATGAATAAATCAGGGATTTATACATTTAAGTTAGTATTATTGCATTTATTTACATAATTATAGGAGTTAAGTTTACATTGAACTTCGACGAAAATATTTCTTGAATGATTGGATTTGGACGATGACTTTACACTGATATTTACGAATGAATGATTGCTGGTAGATAATACGAAAAGACATGCGGGTTTCCCAGTTGACCTCACGTTAAAAATACACTTTACTGATGCATGTTAATTATCCCTGAGTGGTGTCGTGTGACAATTCGGAAAGTATTTCGACGGTTATAGTGAAACGTGGAATGGAGATTTCTGCGTTAGTCGAAACTTACTTCGCATAGACAGTTATTTATTCTCAGGTTCGTGGAAACAAATATATCTACCGACACTTAGCATCATTTTCTTTAATGCATTGAGCCATTCAATTGATCCGAAGACGAGATATAGTCGGAGGAGGGGAGGCAGCCGGAGCATATGTTTGGTCGCCCGACATGGTGCAAAAAATGATTTACCCGAAGGATGGTGCATTAAAAATGGCGCCCAACAGTGGAGCAAAACTGGGGATATCCAACGTGGCGCGCATTAAAATGGTGCCACAACGTTTAGGCAAAAACTGAGGATACCCAGGGGCGTAATGACAAGATAGATGTTGGGTACATTAAATTGATGCCCAGCAGTAAAGCAGGATAGAGGAAGCCTAGCCCAAACATTGAATTGGCATTCACCGTTGGGATATGACTGAGGATACTTCGCATGGGAGTGTTTAAAAGAAAATAATAAGGAAGGATATCTAAGAAAAATAATAATCAGCACTGAGGCAAAGAAGGAGTGATTATTTGAGACTGGATACTTATAGAAGAAGCCAAATAGAGCAGAAGTTGAGAGTTAGGCAGGAAGTTATACGGCTATGAAAGAAAAGCGGAAGAAATGGATGATAATAATAATACTGAAATAAATTGCAATCATAATTTAAATAATTAATAGTTTAAGATAATTTATAATGTTGATATCAATCGTTATACCGTAATATGTTTTTTCTTTGCTAGGGGCTTTACGTCGCACCGACACAGATAGGTCTTATGGCGACGATGGGATAGGAAAGGCCTAGGAGTTGGAAGGAAGCGGCCGTGGCCTTAATTAAGGTACAGCCCCAGCATTTGCCTGGTGTGAAAATGGGAAACCACGGAAAACCATCTTCAGGGCTGCCGATAGTGGGATTCGAACCTACTATCTCCCGGATGCAAGTTCACAGCCGCGCGCCTCTACGCGCACGGCCAACTCGCCCGGTACCGTAATATGTTAAGATAAGAAGTTAATAGGTTGATAATTTTTAAAATATAAAAAAATGCTTATTTTCAGTTTCTTAAACGACTGGGATAGTGGAATGGCTGGTTGGCGGGAGAAGTCAGATTGACAGTCCCATATTGATTGAAAAGTTGATATAATTTCTGTGATTCTAAGTCATAAACAATTACAGAAATTGAAACCTTAAGGAAGTTCGATAATAATGTGTTAAGATGACCAGTTTAAATCAGCTCCGTTCGCAATTTGAGGAATATCAGGAGCAGGGAGAGAAACTGCAGGAAAAGGATGAGATAAATAGAATAGAGGATGTAGAAAAGACAATCAATCAATCAATCAATCAATCAATACTGATCTGCATTTAGGGCAGTCGCCCAGGTGGCAGATTCCCTATCTGTTGCTTTCCTACCCTTTTCCGAAATGATTTCAAAGAAATTGGAAATTTATTGAACATCTCCCTTGATAAGTTATTCCAATCCCTAACTCCCCTTCCTATAAATGAATATTTGCCCCAGTTTGTCGTCTTGAATTCCAACTTTATCTTCATATCGTGATCTTTCCTACTTTTATAAACGCCATTCAAACCTATTCGTCTACTAATGTCATTCCACGCCATCTCTCCGCTGACAGCTCGGAACATACCACTTAGTCGAGCAGCTCTTCTTCTTTCTCTCAATTCTTCCCAACCCAAACATTGCAACATTTTTGTAACGCTACTCTTTTGTCGGAAATCACCCAGAACAAATCGAGCTGCTTTTCATTGAATTTTTTCCAGTTCTTGAATCAGGTAATCCTGGTGAGGGTCCCATACACTGGAACCATACTCTAGTTGGGGTCTTACCAGAGACTTACCAGAGACAAAAGGAGAGCAGGAAGAGAGATTTAAGAAGAAGGATGAGCAGATAAATAAGATTACCGAAGAGTTAGACAAGACGAAGGAAGAACAGAAGGGAATAGAAGAAATATTGAAAGAAAGGAAGAAACAAGAAAAATACCAGAAAAACAAGAAGAAACTTATCGAAACCAGATGGAAGAAATGAGAAAAATGAAAGAAAAACAAGAAGAGTACCAGAAAAAACGAGAAAATTATCGAAACCAGATGGAGGAGATGAGTGGAGAAGAGATGATTAGAGCAAGAATTGGTAAAATTGAAGAAGTTTCCCAGATGAAAACCGAGTTGAACGAACTTCGAACTGAAATGATGGAGAAAATGGAAGATAGAAATAAAGAAATCCATAATGAAATAAATAAAATTAGAGGTTAATTAGCAGAAAGTAAATATTATATCCAAGAATTGAAAGAGGATGAAATCAAGAAATTAACGGATAATATGGAATCGATGAGAATAGATTCCCAAGAAAAATGGAATCAATATGATGAGAAGTTGAAAGATATAAATGAGAATGTATTAACAGCAAACAAAAGGTTGGGAGATTATTTTATCCTAGCACGTGACCATATTGGAGATGAGATGAAAATTATAAATGACGAGATGAAAAAAACAAATATGAAACGGAAAAGAGGATAATTAGAACAGAGCAAGGAATAGAGGAAGAAATTCAGAGCATGAAAGGTGAAATTAGACGACAAAGTTGGAAATGTCAATACAATTGAATGAGCAGAGAATGGTAGACATACGTATAAACGACAGAGAGGGAACACCGACAATATCTGGTGAAACCGACCAAAGTAATAAGGACGTAATGGTAGGAAACAACGGAAATGGAAGCCCAGATATCATAAACATTATAAAGACTTATGATGACAGACCCAAACACTTCAGTAACACCGCAGCCATGTCACCGAAGAGATTCTTGCGAGAGATGGTGGAATACTTTAAAGAGAATAAGATACCTGATGAAAAGAAATTAAGGGTAGTCGAGAAGCACTTGGATGCAAATCCAAACTTGTGGTACCAAGCCTTTAAATATACTTTTCACGACTACGAGGAATTCAAGATCGCATTTTTGAAACGTTTCTGGAATCCCGTAATTCAGCAAAACCTTAGGCTGGAATTATACTCGAAAATATATTCTTCAACGGGACAGACCAGATATAGTGCCTAATTTTCGTATCAATTTCAGATTCCAGGACCTCGATTCTACACCTAGCGAATTAGAAGCAATAAAGACAATACAGAGGCATTTCCCTCCGGAAACATTACTGGCAGCCGCAAATATAACTTCGGCAATTGAAATTGGGAGCATATTGAGACAGCTAGACATGACATCGAGTCATAGAACAACAAAAATCAACAGGAGCACGAATAATCAGGAAATAAACTGGGAAGATACTCAGAGAAAATCACCTGAGAGGAGAGGTAATGATAGAAATCCCAGGAAAAGAGAATATAGCGACGATGAAGGAAGGATGAATGAGCAAATCCGATGCAAATGCAGACAAAATGGTTACGATGCCGGAAGGCAGAATGAAAATGGAAGATTTTTGCCTTATCATCGACCACCCAGCCAATATAGAAATGGAAGAGATAGAGGAAGTTATAGGCGAAGACCGATGTATCGAGGAGCACCAGTGGATAGATAAAACAATAGGAAGAATAGAAACCGGCAGTATATTTAAGAGTTAAGGAAAGAGACCAAAGAGAAGAAAAGATGGGAAGAATCGATCAAAGACCAAGATATAAACGGAGATATAGAAGGAGCCGAGAGTTTAGAGCTTCAAGTATATAAAAGAATATAGAGAGAGGAGCAGAAATTGAATCCGGAAGCCCAAACATATCAATTGTACTCCCGAAGTAAAAAACTCCAATTTCAGTTTAGAAATCGGGAAAGGTTATATTTCGGATGAATTGTGTAGCAAAATTAAAAGTTGGTATATATTGCAAATTGAATCCTGGGATATTGATCCAAATGATTTATTGGACAAACCGCAGAGAAAGAGCAAAAATAAAATGCACTTACCTATCATCACCACACGGATAAATGGCCTAAAGACACATTGTCTAATTGATTCTGGAGTAAGCATAAGCGTAATATCAGGAGCATTATTTGATGAAATTAATCAGAAGGGAAGATTGCCCATAATGCCAGTCGCGCAGACAAAAATAAGAGGGATTATACCGGATAAATCAGTCGAATGTAAGATACAAACCTACTTAAATATAAGGATTGGCAGGTTAATATTTGAACACCCATTTATGGTTATGTATAAAATAAGATATAATGTGATCCTTGGAATAGATTTCATGATAATTACAGAAATGACCATAGATCTGAAGAATCAGGAAATAAGATTCCAAATTAATGAGGATAGTGGGAAGGTAACGAAAGAATTAAATTAGATGAAAGGCGGAAAATATGGAACATATGAAATTTGAAGGATTTGAAACACAAAAGCAAATGGGAGAGAATACATCACTAAGCGAGAAAGAGGAAATGGAAGGAATCATGCATAGCTTAGAGAGGATTTTGATGGTTGATGATAAGGAAGAACCAGATGTTTGGAAAAAAATCGCAGAAACAAAGTTAGGTGCAGAAATTGCATACGATCATAGAAAAAATATTCAGAAATATTTAAAGATAAACCGGTACAAATACCAAATTATTGTAAACGATTGGACACCATACAGAGGAAAGCTATACGACATATTTCCAGGAAGTGAAGAAGATTATTCAAGAGATGATGGTATAATTATTAAAACAAGCACGCCATATCTGAATCCGATCGTTATAGTAAGGAGAAGTAACGGGAAGTTAAGTGTGTGTCTCGATACCAGATAATTAAACGAAAAATTAATACCGGAATACGACCAAGTTTCAAAGATCAAGGAAATAATAAAGAAATTCAAGGGCATGAGACATTTTACGAGTTTAGACTTTATATCCTCATTTCACCACATACTATTGGAAGAGAAGTCAAGACTTTTAACAGGGTTCATGTTTAACAACCAGACCTACGCACACTGCAGGTTGCCGTTCGGGTTAAAGAACAGTTGTGCGGTATTAATAAGAGCGTTAGATAGAAATTTATTACCTGAAGTGAAAGAGTATGTGGCATGTTACGTAGCTGACCTGGTCTTTGCAACTGAGAGATTCGACGACCATTGTATCAAACTTAATGAATTACTAGAGAATTTGGTAAATATAGGTTCAAAATTAATTTATCTAAGTCAAAATTCTGTCAAGATCAAATATTATTTGTCGGACACGTAATTGACGGAGATGGAGTGAAACCTAATCCAGTGAAAATTCAAGCGATTTGCGAATTTCCTCGCCCGATGCGAATAAAGCAGGTCAGACAGTTTCTGGGGATGACTCAGTTCTTCGCAAACCATTGTAAAGTATACACGGAAATAGCAACGCCATTACAGGATTTATTGAAATCAAATAACAAATGGAAATTGAATAATCAAACAGAGGAAGCATTTATTGCGATGAAAAAGTTACTAGCGAATAGCGTGAAGTTGAGATATCCAGACTATACCCGAGAGTTTATAAAACAGACAGATGCATCTGATATAGTCATAGGTGCGTATTTATAGTAAGAAAAAACAGGCAATGGTGATAGTCGAATTTATTTAGCATTTGCAAGCCGAATGTTGCGTAATCATGACCTAATTATACGACTGAGCAGGAACTGTTAGCAATTATTTATGCCCTGCAACAGTGGAAAAAGATCATATACGATATTTCCAGTCACAATCCGGAATGATCATAAGGCTTTAGAATTCGGTCTTAAGGCAGCAATCTTAAGTGAAAGAATTACACGGTGGATTCTATTTGCTCAACAATTTAATATTAGAACACTGTAATGGAAAGGATAATATCTTTGCTAACGCGTTAAGTAGAAATCCTGTGGCAAGAGAAGAAACTGTATATCAAATAAACTAATAAAGCAGGATGAGGAATTCTTGGAGAAATTGAGGGATGTAGCATTATTGCAAAGGTCAGATGAAGAGCTGACACTAGAAATTACAAGAATAGAACAGAATGACTTGGAGGGCAAGGGGCAACCGAATAGAAATTGTAAATACATATTGAAAAATGGGATGTTGATTAAATATATCAGCAAGGATTCAAATAAGACAAAATAGTCGTACCAAAGTCCCTGCAAAAAGGAATAATTTGGCATACCCATAGAGTAATTGGACATGGTAGCATGGAGAAGGTAGTGAGAACGATAAGGGAAAGGTTCACGTGAAAAGGAATAAGGCGAACCGTCAGAAATGTAATCAAGACGTGTGGTACATGTCAGACAAAGCATAATTCATTCCTAACCAAGCATGAACCGGTTGCTATATTACCAACAACCCCTCGAGAGGTTCTTGCATTGGATATTTAAGGAAAACTACCACCGGCTACTAGAGGATATAAATATATAGTCGTTACAATGGATGTCTTTTCAAATTTCGTAGTGTTACAACCGATTAACAAACCTAATAAGATGTCCTTGGACGTAAATTGCTGTTGACAGTCTAAATGTTTTAATGTGTAATTTATTTTAATGGACAATTTTCATATCAACTAATGTAATACAAACTATAAAAACAACGCAAGAACTTACTGTTACCTGTTGCTTTATACTGTCAACAATGCATTCAAGCACATTTTACCATGTCTGCTAATGCTTCATTGTGCTTATGTAATTTATTATTTTAATGGACAATCAACACATAATTTCATATTAGCTAACGTAATTACTGTTAATACAAACGCAATATTAACCACCTTATAAGTAACAATTAAGCTTATCTCACACATGACTACACATTTATATGTTAATGGAACTCCTGTTAACTGACAAGGCAAATGCCTATTGTAACTATCACAAAACTAGTCCAACATACTCATTATGCATAAAGATTAAGATAGAAGACAAACTTATTCAATTATTCTTGTCAATAATTGGGCATATGTATATATTGTGTCATATTTTATTATGTATTAAGAGCATTTTAATTTGTTTATATAATTTTTAGTTAAGCTGTAAAATTAGAAATTCTTAGCAAAGCATAAGCATAGCCACCATAACGTTGTCAAATTCAGAATCTGTTATAAAGTTCTTAAGTAGTGAGGCATAATACAAAGATGCAAATAATATAAGATTCTAATAAAGCTGAAGATGACTTTGTAAGAGTCGAAACTGTTCCTATTATACATGTTATAATAAATAAGTATTGATCAGGTGGAACTTTTCTTTCTTTTATGACATTTCGTGACTATCAATACAGAACAAAATGAAATTTATCAATCAAGATACTGTAATATTATTAATTATTTTCTATTTCTATACAACATAGTTCTTTTTACTAGCGGCCAGCGAGGTAAGCCGTAACAAGCCTCTTCTCCTGACCACGAGTTATCATATAAAGCTAGCTCATGCCTTGAGGAACAGCATACATTACCAAGTCAGAGTCGCTTCCTGGAAGGAGGTTACGATGTGTCCCGGGTGTGTGTTGTAATGCTGAAATACAGGGTGATTTATATAAACTGGGTAGTTTTCAAAATGATCCCATTTCTATCTGAAAGTAGATTGACACTAGCGGATGTAAGACATAATTTTACAGTCGAATGGCTTTAATAGTGTTGGAAGAAGCACAACATTATATTTTAAACACGTTCTAAGTTGGCTTCAGCTGTTCAAGCAGGTGTACTTCCCTAGTAAGAAGCATTAAAGAAGGGACTAGAGGACAAATGAAATTTGAATAGAAGAAAGGAGACAAAGGATTATGAAAAAGAGGAGAAAAGGAAATCATAAATATGGACTAAAATTGTTTCAATCACCATGAAAATAAGAAATGTTAAACATGTTTTGTAAATATTTTAATATGAAGCTTACATGTTCTGTATTTTTATTGTAGCAAAAATATAAAAGTAATTTAGAATTGCATCCTGAAATGATTTAACAACAAATAATATACTAGAAAAGAAGACAAAATAGATCTTTCACGTTTTTAACTGTAACACTTAGAATAAGAAAATACAAACAATACTGCATACAGCTGTTGACTCATTCTACTTCATCATTAAACACTATCTTAAAAAGAATATACAACATTGTTTTTCCCAATGTACAGGAAGGAAATCACATTTATTTCAGATTCACTGCTCTTATAGAGAATATTAATTCTTTAATTAATTCTCTTACATCCAGTCATTTTGAAAAACAGAGAAAGAAATGTTCTCAAAAGAAACAAACAAGGAAACTTTACTTTTCCATTTGAAGACAGGTTTCCAAATAAATGTTCATTTGAAGATATTTTATCTAACAAGGGTCAATTCTCATATAAATAGCAGTCAAAGAAGTGCTTCCAACACAAAGTGTTAAAACTAATTATTGTGCTCAGCAGCTCCTAAATAATATCGTAATTAATCACTGTTAACCTGAAACTTAGAGAATCTTCATGAAGAGGATTTTCAGTTATTCCCAGTAATTTCTAGGATGCAGCAGCCAGCCTTGCACATTGTGGGTTTTGACCTATGGTTTTAAACTAAATGCCATTCCAGATGTCAAGTGAATTTTCATGTTAAAATGCTACCCTGAAGTCACAGGAACTTGTGCCTCAGTTTTCTGTGTGGAAATCCAGACCTAAGTCACTGTGTTTAACCATACCTCCTATTGTGAAATTGAAATCCTGCACAGGGTCATACTGATTCCATAGATTTGCTTGAAATAGAAATGCAGGACCTCACGATTTCTTTAAAAGCACATCGTACCATCTACATTCTGCTCGCCTTCATGTTTAAATTTCTGTGTATGCTTATTCTCTCTGCAATTTCATTAGAAACTGATATAACCCATGAGGATGGATCATTACAACATTTGAGAGGTGATCTTTTCAACCCTGTTACACATTTCATGTTCATGAAGGTATAAGCAGGACAACATCATACTGACTCCACAGTTGTGCTGCAAATTGGTAAGAAAGTACTCATTGGTGCAATTTTTTCCTCCTACCTTGGATACAATTACTCGCAAAATATTCTGTTCCTGGGAAGAAGTTAATCTTGCCTTGAACAATTTAAAGCAAAGTTCAAAAGTGCTCCAAAACTTCCCCTGGCAGCTTAAACATTACTGCACACAAATGGGAAGCAAGGGCTGGGAAAAATAGTGAAAACAATAGGAATTGTAACTTAAATTTTGGTGTGAATTTAATACTTTTAGAGAAAACTTAATTGAGAAAATGTACTCCAATAATTTTTCTTCAAGCAAATGAAGATACAGTATTTTTCCTACATAAAACAATCATGTATGTCCGGTTCTACCACCTGCGGGCAAAGTAGCACATAACTTGCCCTCCGCGTACGAGGATATTTCTGTTCGACCACTCCCACATAGCACTATCGGCAGCATAAATCGTAGTTACCCGGTGCGTAATTTACCTGCCACTTCGAAGGTCTGATAAGACTTTACCCGCTGGGCAAGTTTTGAGAGATGAACATTATTAGCTGTGTTTTTGGTGATATACAGCTTAAATTAGCTTAGTATGTTGACAAAAGCATCGATATTATATTGCAGGAATTTGAACAGTAATGCCTCCCTTGAGTTGCAACGGTCACACCAGCCTCTCGTATCTGCAGCGTGAGGGGCACATATTATATGTGGTCAAGCTTTCGCGAAGAAACTCTGCAATGATATAAAATCAAAACCTGTCAGGAAATCATCTCAAGTGAGCTTTAATTTTCCAATTTTAATTTTTCAGTTTTCAGACATCAGATATAAGATTTTATATGTATGTGTGCCACTCTAAGTATTCTCGTAGAGTAATGGTTAAGGCCCTTGCTTAGTAATATGAGGTACGAAGGTTCAAGTCCTCATTATGCCGAATATTCACTGAAACGTTTAATCACAGCATTATGTCTAATAGGAAAATACTTTATATGTGTGCTACTTATAGAAAGTGATGTTATGATTAATTCCAATCATCACTGATCTGCATTTAGGATTGTCGCCCACATGGCAGATTCCCTATCAATAGTTTACCTAGTCTTCTCGTAAATGATTACAAAGAACTTGGAAATTGGTCAAACATTTCCCTTGATAAATAATTCCATTCCCGAATTCCTCTTCCTGTAAATGGATATTTAACTCAATTTGTTCTTTATCTTCCAACTTTATCTTCAGAAATTAAATATTAATATGAAATACACTATCAATAAATGGAAGCATGTGAAACTAAACAAGGTCACAAGAGCTATTTGCAAACAGAGGATCTTGGAGATACTTAAAACAATTAACAGAAGCCTGAAGATAGAATGCTCAAAGGCAATAGATCCATAAGGAAGATGTGGGTATATACATATATGGAAGTACATACAAGAATGTTAAGAACAACGGCAGGGAACGAAAATAAATTTAAAATTTAAATTTAAATTAAAAAACGAAGAGAACCTGCGTACCTTCTATTTTGGAGCGAGTGCCTACTAAAGGAATACATTCCGAAACACTGCCTTATGTGACAGCTTATAACTGGCATAAGAAAATGTAAACATTAAGATCTCGAGATTTTAAGCCCAATTAAGTACTGATTTTGAACCTCATACATTAACCTCACCAAAGCTTGATATAAATCATTGTCCATAACTCTACAGACTTCCCTTATTACGCTTGTTGGTGATAATCAGCAGATGTAAGCACAGGAAAAGAAGACAATCGAAATGAGCATTCATACATCTTAACGATAGATGACACCTCAGTCGAAAGCGAGAAGTCACTAAAAATCAGTCCAGCCAACCCCGTATGTCGGTGTCTAGGTCCGGGTAGCTACCTAGCACCTATGTGGAGGGGGTAGCATGCAAGCCAAAGTACCACGTGATTTACACCCCTGGGTAGTTTACTTCCCGCGTAGCTGCCATCTAGTTTACCAGCAGATGGTTGAACCGGACCTAAATATAACATATTTTGTCTTAGACGTTAACAATGTTATATAGTCTAGGACAACATGTCTTTCCCCCCTTCCTTAGCTTATTTAGTACTTACTTTTCTGTCACAAGTCTCATGGAGTTATCCTAACATTAAAACATACATTATGACTAAACTGAATGAGTGGATGACTGCATGAATTGGTACATGGATGATTTCAAGGTTGAAAACAATTCAAATACATTGCTAGGATATACAAATTTGTAACAAACATACTGATATGGGTTAGTCGCATGGAAAGACTCTTAAATGTCAAAGAACTGAGCGACAATAATGTTCTAAAAACTTTAATAAGAGAGTTGAGGACATAACTTCCCGTGTTAATCAGCTGGTTACAAAAATTACTCTTAATTGTAAATGGTTGAACCGGACCTAAATATAATATATTTTGTCCTAGACGTTAACAATGTTAACAATCTATTAACAATCTAAAGAAAAAAAGAAAAAAAACTTTTCCTTTTCTACCATTCTTCATTTTCATTAGTAATGTGTTCTATAAATATAAACATATGAAGATGTGTACAATACTGAAAAAATCCATTATTATAATTTATAGGCATAGTTTCATAACGTCTATGTGCTAAAACAATGGACCATTCAATCATTGCTGAAGTATGGTTTTCTTCAATTCAGTATTTCCTTGTAAATAAACTTAGCTTATTAAATCCTGAATACATCAATCATCTAAATATGATGTACTTGCATTGTTTTCTAGATCCGTAAGGATAATTAAAACGACAAATGATTGTTCATAAGATACAATTTGTTATCAGTGATCACTGATGTTATGAAAACCACAATATGAAAGTACTGTATAATCCCAAATACCAACCACCAGCGAATAAGACCTACACCCAGAATTTCTAATGTCAAAATTCGTAAAAAGAAATTACATGTTCACTGACCGATTTTATTACATTTCGGAACAAAATTGCTAATATCATGTGGCATAGCGAGAACCCCATTGTAAATATTTTTCTTAAAGCCCCTCGAAAATCCCTGTATTAACCTGTATAAAATCCTATGGTCACAACAAAAACCCTTTCGCTCATGCATCCCAAAGAGTATATTCATCCATTATTACGATTTTATGAGTCATCACAGAACACCTGGTGATTTATAGCGCACATTATTTTTTCCGTTATCAATATTTATACCCACAGCATTTAAAATGAGTACAATCGAACACCTTCTGTCTCGATTTCCTGCTATAAGCACTAGCGAGTGCTCTCACTGACATTTGAAGGTACTGTCCAAGTTGATTAGTAATACCCCTCGACTCACGACTCCGACTGTTTTAAAAAAGAACATACATGATATAATAACAAGGTATGGCTAAACTTTCAGGACATATTCCTCACAAGGGATTCAATGCAGCGGCAGGTTGATGCGTGTATCAAAGCTAACGGAAGGTATTTTCAACGTTTCATATAAGAAAGAGTTTCATGTGGTATGCTGGTACATTTGGTTCTTGTGTGTTTCTCATAATTACTGTACTATGTAGAGTTATAGAACATGAGTTCTAACATGGAAATAAGCATTTCTGGACCCATGACCATATAAAATATATTTTTCTACGTGTGAGGAATGTGTCCTGAAAGTAAGGCCGTACTACATCATTACACCCTGTATACGCTGGACCATTCAAGGAAGTTTGAAACGAGAGGTAAAACCATGTATTCACAATAACTGCATTCATAACGTGGCTGATAGCAGTTGTTAATTTATTAGAAATGAAGGTTGGAGTACATGATCCATTTTAAATTTGATACTAGGTGTTGAAATTAAATAAAGAATGTGATAATTCTCAAGATTCAACAGTGTCCATCCCTCATTTCAGAAGTTAGTCTAAATATTTTCGTGCTGGTTGAATTCCAGAAGCTTTTCCCATGTAAATTTAATAGAAAAATTTTAATACTACTCTTAGTACTTGAAATATGTTTCTATGATACATGGATGGTTAAGTTAGGTGATGCTGTATGAGTAAAAAAACTGAAATGTTTGTCACAGAAGTCTACTACTGTATTACAATTTTTAGGAAGTAAATTGAACATGCACGTTCACACAGCATCAAAATTAGAAAATAACTCAATTCATATTCTGGACCCATGACCATATAAAATATATTTTTCTACGTGTGAGGAATGTGTCCGGAAAGTAAGGCCGTACTACATCATTAAACCCTGTATACGCTGGAACATTCAATTTGCAATTAGGATGCTAATGGAAAAATACTGGGAGAAGAACAAGCCTTTATTCATAATATTTTTGGACATTGAGAAAGCATACGATAGTGTACCAAGGGAAAGAATTTGGCAATGCATGAAAGAACTTCAAGTGCGAGACAGCCTCATAGACAAAGTGAAAATGTTGTATAGTGGGAACAGAAGCTGTATTCAAGTAGGATGTAGTTTGTCAGACTGGTTTGAAACAAAGAGAGGAGTGCAGCAGGGCAGCTCATTGTCACCACTTCTATTTATTATTGTAATGGATGTAGTAATGAAATCTATTAAAAGGAAAGAACATGGAGATATCAAAGCCTTCACATTTGCAGATGATGTTGCGATCTGGAGTGACTCAGAAGATGAATTGGGAGAGAGAATACAAAGCTGGAATGAGGAGTTTAAGAAATATGGTTTAAACATCAGCAAGACCAAGACGGTGGTGATGAAAGTGTATGGGGAAGGAGCAGAACCAACAGCCATGTTAAATGAATCTCAACTGGACAGCGTTCCAGTTTTCAAATACTTGGGTAGCGTTATATCAAACGACAACCTAGCAAAACATGAGGTGAACAATCGAATCAATAAGGCAACACAATTCTACCACCAGGTAAGACACCTGCTGTGGGATGAGCAAATACCCATGAAAACAAAAATGACATTGTACAAGTCCTATTATACACCAATTCTTACATACAGTCTCGAAACCACAACACTGACCAATAGAGATAATTCCAAACTTCAGGCAGCTGAAATGAAATTCCCACGCACTATGATCCAGAAAACCAGGAAAGACAAGATTAGGAATGAGAAAATTAGAGAAGAAGTAGGAATAGACAATTCTCTCCTAAATAAGATTCAGATATCAAGACTGAAGTGGTTTGGTCACATGAAGAGGATGCCAGTAAACAGAACTGGAAGGAAGGAATTTGACAGAAAGGTAGAAGGAAGACGACCCGTGGTAAGGCCACGAAGGAAATGGATAGATTTAGTTAAGAGCGATGTAATGCTGAGAGGTCATGATTGGGACAAGTTGGTGGAGGAAGAATGGTACAAGGACAGGATGAGATGGAGGAGGCTCATATACCACACCCGGGAAACTGGAGATTGTTTAGGATGATGATGATTATGATCATATTCCACAGTAGGGAAATCATCTGCAAAAACGGTTTTGAACAAACTGACTGCCATTTCATACTGACTTGAATGTCTTTTCTCTTGTCTTTTTTTCTAGTTTTACAAAAAAATCAGCTGGCACACTGTGTGGTTCCGGTAACGCGGAAGTGAGCAAGATTCTGGCCGCTTACAAGTCACGTTCGACATGAAATTGCTGTTGCCACATTGATACACATACTAAACAGTGTATATGTGACCAAAATATGACATGCACCCGATTTTTAGAAGCAATATTTTTCCAAAAGAAGTAAAGGTGATATTCGGGATTATATGATATATACAGAAACAAGGTTGAAATTATCCCTTCCACTATGAACATAAACATCATGAGTCCCAATGAAACTCTAATTTTATTTGGTGTAGTGTTAGTAAAACTCACTGTTTTGCCTTTAAAATTTCTGGTTGTTCTCGATTAAACCTAATTTTAAATTATTTCTTTTTCCAGAAAATATGCTACATTAAGTGCGTATCGAATGTTAACACTGTCAATAAGTGTGATTACTGTAAAAGTGTGACAATGTAAGAGGCGTGGAGTGAAGATTAAGATTCAACATGCATGTGTCAATAATATCCTCACGAGTCGTACAATACTACTATACCAGTTGCAGGAATGACTTTAATGGTATGATTGCGGCTGAGGAAAAGTTTGAAGATGAACAACTGGAAGGTTTGCTGAAGCCTTAAATACAGGATTACACTGCTTTTACATTCTTGTATTCAACGTTTTCCTTTCATTTAAGACATATTTTGTTGGTTTCCACAGATTTCCTATGCTTACAATGGATTAAAATCCTGAAATTTACGTTCGCGACATTTCATGCTCCGCGCCATTTACGCCACGTCAGGCTGTTTAAGAGGGGAAAAATCAAAGTAAAATGACATTCCAGCTGAAATAAAACACTTTGAGTAACCATGGTATGATGACCAAATCAAACAACCATAGTCTAACTCTTAGCACGGAGCTCCTGCTTTCCTTCGTGTCTAGGCATGTTCATCTTTTGAGAAGCTACAGTGGTGAAGTTATAAAGTGATTCAGTGTTCGTCTTGCCCCAGTTCGTTATTTTGTGGTTACTGTTTTATGCTTGCTTTTCTTGTTGCAGTTATTAAAGTTATTGTGACTGGTTCATCAGATTTAGCGTACCAATATATACCAAATACACTACCAATGTTTTTTCCAGAAATACATAGATGCGCTCATTATTTGAAATACCACTTCACCTCAAATAAAGGATCCAGTTATACTATAGCGTTGTCTCGCCTTCGTCTTTGCATGCTAGAAGTGAAGTGTGTGAACTACGTATTAAGTATGGCTACAGGTTCTCATAATCGCTCGTTCAAGGCTAAAGAAAAGCTTTAGTTTATATAAGATGCAGAGAATATTGGAAACTGTATGTCAGAGAAAGTTGTATTCGCAACTGGCGAAGAAAAACACCCTACTTTAAAACAAATAGGAATCGCCAGGAATTTTGCACAAGAATGTCAGACAGCGCACTCATTACAACACATGGGCGGAAACTAGCCAATTACAAATATCAGGGGAAGGTATGAAAACCACATGCCTACCCAAAAAATGTATATATTAATAAGGATTCAATTCTTGCACATAAAACAAAAATTAAAGCCAATTCTTTTTCCTTATACTTCTCTTCTAAAATTAGGGTGTGCAGATTATTCGATGGCACAGATTATTGGTGTCCATTATCCTATTTTTGTTCTTGTTATATGAATCGAGCAACCAAGTCATTTGCCGCGATCATCTTTTCATGACGTTTTAACATTCAAACATATTTGTTAATCCTTCTTTGTTATTGCTTATTGTTTTTCTGGCTAATAATGGAAAAGAGGAAAAGGAAAACTTCCACTACGGAAGAGAAGGTCTGAATCTCGGAAAAAGTTGATTTGTTCTGAGGAACACATATTGCACTAGCATGCAAGTTGCAGCTCTCTGTAACCACGCTGAATGCAATGGTGAAAAACAGAGGAAGCATATCAACAAGAGCTTCAGAATGTGGACCAGACTTGAAAGAGAAAAAAAAGGAAGAAAAAAAGCTAATATGCATATACGAGGAACTGGAAAGAATACTCAGAAGGTGGTTTGAAACTTCAAGAGCTGCAGACATTCCAACTGATGTGCTCTTGAAGCTAAAGGCATAACATAGCTTATAAAATTATTTATGAGGGAATCAAATGCAGTTAGTGACAAAACTGTGGAAGAGTGGATCAGTGGATGATTGCAAGAGCTGACCAACAAATACATACCCAGGAACACTTTTAACCCAGATGAAACTTAGTGTGTTGCCACGCAGAACTTTGGCATACAAAGAGGATAAATGCCATAGTGGGAAACAATGCAAAATGAAGCTCACAGTGATGTTGGGAGCCAATGCTGGTGTCTCTGAGAAGCTCCACCCCTTTGTGATAGGGAAACCTAAAGAGCCTTGCTGCTTAAAGAATGTGCGAACATGACCAACATAAAACTTGGATGAACTCGGATCTTTTCTGACAGCAGTTGGCTGCTGTGGATGCAAAACATGCGTGCGCAAAATAAGATCATCATCAATCACTGTTTGCACATCACATGGATGTTTATTTGAGGAATATGTAGTTAGAATTTCTGCCTGGTAACTACACAAGCAAGCTGCAACAAATTTTATTGCTTATGGATGCTGGAAAAGATCTATCATCATGTAAAGTTTCAATCCTGGATGCACTTCACTTCACTGCAAAGTCTCAGAAGGCTTTGAAGCAGACTACCATTTCCAATTGTTTTTTGAAAGCAGTATTCCTCAAGAATAATCCAGACTCTCAGCTGCCAAGGGAAAAATGATGACGAGGAGAAGAAGAAGAAGAAGAAGAAGAAGAAGAAGAAGAAGAAGAAGAAGAAGAAGAAGAAGGCCTGCTTCCGGGAGTATGGAGAATATTCCAGGCAAAAATGCACTATAGAAGACTTACTTCAAGTGGATGATGCTGTGTAACTGCAGGGGAAAAAAGTGTGGAGGAGTTGATTGTGAAACAAATAGTAGCCAAGTCTCCCACCAGTGACAATGAAGAAGAAAAAGAAGAGCACAGTGAAGTTATGCCTAACGGTGCTGAGGCAAGTGCAACAGTGGACATTTTATGTAAATACTGTACCTGTAGAGAGGGGTGAAAATAATTTTCATAACCTTTATGAACTTAAAAAACAACTAGAGGACATCACAGATAAGAAGTGCAAACACAGACCAATTCTGGACTAATTTGGTAGGAAGTAGTGATTATGTAGTTTTTTATATGGAATAAATACGTGTTAATGTTGTAAATCGGTACAATAGCAGTAATTAAAATGTTCCATCCAGTGAAAGAAAATTTATTGCAATGTAGGTGATTCTAGAGCTAACTGGATAACTGGATTAAAATAATACAGAATATTTTAACTACAGTACTTGCCTGCACCTTTTCCAGGTCAGTGCATGAGCAGAATTACAAAGGCAGTGTAGTAACAATTAATTATCACTGGATCTTTATTTGAAAAAAGTAATAGTATTAAGATTGAAATACTCTATAAATTAATAATATGCTCTTGTGTAACATTTCCCCCTTTTTCAGAACATTTTTACGTATATCAGTTGTTCACATGATTTTCACTTTCCCCCCATTTACACCAGTATTCCTTGGTCCCCCTGTAAAGTGTAAAAGAGGGGTAATACTGTATATTTAAAAGACTTGCAAATCTAAATTTACAAGGAAATGTCAATGGCAGAAATCACCAGAACATTTCACTGACTGCAGTTTTTCTCTTGAGATAAAGTCTGAAACGCAAGTGGTAGTAGAAAATATGTTTAAAGAAAAGAAATGACGTTTTGTAATAAAGCAAATTTGAAAGTAATAGGCCTAATAATGTGAGGTCTACAATTCATAAACTTTATTCAAATACGACTTATCCCTTTTCTTTCTCTCCTTCTTTAAATTCTCCTGCTGAAAACACTGAATTAAAGACCAAACACATATTACAAAGCACCGACACCAAAGTAATAACAGTACACTGCCTGGTGCTTAAAGCACTCCGATGAGCCTCAAACCCAGTTTTGTGGTGGCTGCCAGCATTGCAAAAAGCCCCAAGTAACCAAATGCGCCCTGCATCCGTTTCTTAGGATCTGGAAATTAAAGAATAATATTTTAAACACTGTGTGTTAAATCACATAATGGAAAGAATTTCAAAACCAAACGTGGCCTGAACATCAATTTATGGGTGTCATTCTGAATGAGAGTGTGATATCTCATCACTTATGTCTAAACCCTTTGAGTGACAAATTGGCCAGTACCAGGTTCAGAGAAATTTATCCAGCCTCAGAGAGCTGTGATTAGAATACAAGCAAGTGAAATGAAATTTTTGAGAAGCAGGATAGGAGTGACAAGAATGGATTAGATGAGAAATAAAAAGGTTAGAGATATAGTAAAAGAAGAGCCACTAAAGAACAGGATAGAAGCATCTAGACTCAGATGGTATGGACACATGAAGAGAATGACAGGAAAAAAGGATACCTAGGAGGATGCACGAAATGGAGATAACAGGAAAATGATCAAGAGGAAGACAGGTGGATAAAAGGAATGGAGGAGTGTGTACAGAGAAGAAGAGAAGACTGGGCAAGAGTGAAGAGGGAGAAGTGGTGGAAAGATAAGGGGAGATGGAGAGGCTTACTGTATGTTCCAAGCAGACCTGGCCAACAGCTGGAAACTGCATATGATGATGATGATGATGATGATGATGATGATGATGATACACGGGATCAGCAGGTCAGAGTATCCTTTTTTAATTTTTTTTAAATATTACAATTTGCTTTACCGTCACACTAATATAGTTAGGTCTTATGGCAATGATGGGTTAGGAAAGGGCTAGGAGTGGGAAGGAAGCAGCTGTGTCCTTAATTAAGGTACAGTCCCAGCATTTGCCTGATGTGAAAATGGGAAACCACAGAAAACTATCTTCAGGGCTCCCGACAGTGGGGTTCGAACCCACTATCTCCCGAATACAAGCTCACAGCTGTGTAACCCTAACCACATGGCCAACTTGCTCGTTGGCCAGGGTATCCTTTGGCAATACGTTATTCTCTCAAAGTAATTTCTTAGAAGTATGTAATCATTTTTGTCACAACTGAATTGAGAACGTCTGCTGGTCAGTTATGTTTCCAATATGAGAACTGTATGGAACAGAATGGAAGAGAAGAGGCTCTATATTACATCAGTACATGTCCATTCCCTGTCCCGTTTCTTTGCGGGGTCGGGTAAGAAGTGGGATGAATCTTTGTAGCAAGTTTTTACTATCTCCTGTCGAATAGCACCTAGGGGTCTGCTCCAAGGCTTTATGTCTCCATCTGACGGACAAATCACCATCAACAGAGCTATATGCCCTCACTCCATATGAGCACTGCGAAGAGGTTTGGAATTTAATCCAGGCTTTTAGCATGCATTCTAGTGATTAGAAATTGTATACCACCACCTCTCCTACCCTGCTGGCCAACATTCTGATGGTGAAAATTTTTCAACCAATGGGACTCGACCCGGCTAACCACGTGTCAGACGATATAGACTTCACATCTTAATGATCATGGCCACCGGGTGGGCACCCTTTGTATTATATCAATGCACACTTGTAAAACCATCAATTTCATTATATGCTTGTATGACAATCATTAAGCTCTCTTCCAAATTCTTTTGTAGTTTTTTTGAAAATAGTAACATCTGGCAAAGTTCTAATTTTATATCATCTATTGCGCCAGGCAAGGGCTCACCTGATGAAAGGAGAGGGTGTGGGAAGAAAAGTAAAGGAATGTGGTCACAGCAGTCAGAGGCAGGTACATATTGTATTGAAGTCTGCATATTCATGATCTGTGACATATATCATTTCAATGGCCTGCTTTCTCAAAACAACAACATATCAGAAAACCAAACTACAAACCCAGCCCTCTATATAAAGTTTCTCAATTTATTCAATGGTTTTTAACTAAGAACTATCAATTTCTCTCTAAAAAATCCATCGAAAACACCACCGAACTAATTGAAAAAATTAAGTCATTTAATGTGCAGCCCAAACATACCCTTCATTCTTTCGACATAGTGAATATGTATCCAAGCATACCCATAACCGAACTCTCCTCCATTATTGAAAATAACTTAAACAAACAGAGTTCTCTCAGCAAATTAGAAATACAAGATTTTATTTCTCTTCTGAAACTGGTCATCAACAATAATTTCTTTAAGTTTGATGAAACCAATTATCAACAAAATGGACTGGCCATGGGATCACCCGCATCGGGAATTCTAGCGGACATTTACTTAGACTTTCTAGAATATACAAAAATAAATAGCAAACACTTTTCCATACATCCTCATTTGGGCCAGGTATGTTGATGACACAGTGGTTATAATGAATGAAGAAATCAAGAATGCGACCTCTACCCTGTAAGAACTAAACAACTTCGACCCCCCACATCAAATTTATGCTTGAGTCCAAAAAAGTAATTAATTTTCTGGATTTAACTATTCTCAGAAACCCTTTTGCTCTTTCATATAGAATCTTCAGAAAACCGACACAAACTGCCAATACTATTCGCTAAGAATCCATACACCCCCAAACACACAAATGTGCAGTGTACAATAGCATGGTTCATCGTGTATTCATGATACCTATGACTAAGAGACCTCAATAACAAACTCAACACAATAAGAGTAATCGCCAAATTTAACGGTTACAACAGATCATTTACAGAACAGATAATCAATAAATTCAGACACCGGCCTAAGACTACTCTCACAAAAGAAAAACCAAAACCTACCATTTCATCTACTTTTACATTCAATGACGATGTCCATCAAATCACCAATCTCTTTTGAAAACATAATGTAAACATTTTCTTCACAACTAATAACAGGACTTCAGAAATTATACACAATTCAGCATCTGTCAATACCTCTAACAGATTTTCTAAATCCGGAATCTATAGATTCAAGTGTAATGACTGCAGTGCCTCTTATGTGGGACAAACAGGACATAGCTTCACTACCAGATATTCAGAGCACATCAACGCAGTAAGATATAACAAGTTTTCTGCTATAGGCCAACACATTCACGACGCTAATCATAAGTTCATCGACATAGAACATGACTTCGAGATACTTCAAATAGCAAACAAAGGGCCAATTATGAATATTCTCAAAAATTGTTTCATTCATTGCGATCAATATTTCAACCCTAACTATAATTTAAATGAAATTTCCAAGAAATCTAATATTCTTTTTGATCTCATAATTAAATGGTTAAAAAGTATTAGACCCCCTATTAACAACTCCATATTTAAAAACCTTATGTAACATATAGCCTCATCAGTTACCCCCACTAACACATCCCTCGGCTCCATCTTAGCTCTCTGCCAGTTGCTCAGCCTCTACCCCTTCCCTCCGCTTTGGCCCTTAACCTCATGATTCCATCCATCAGTCCAGCTTCGTCCGCTGATCAAACAGGCTGCTCAAGGTGAATTCGTTTCTAGTCGTTTTCCGTCATTTCTAGATTTTTCTAGTCTTTCATTCTTCTTTTTAGTCTTTCTTTTCTATCTTTTGCCTAATTCGGCTTTTAATTTCTTCTCCAGGTTCCAAAAACTCCATATTGAAGTGAGAATTAATTCTTTGGGTCTAACCAAGTCCATCATATGCATGTTTATTTTCGGAACCAAACCACAGATCAAACAGAGTGTAAACTTCATATGACTTTAAAATCTGCAGTGTAATTTCAACAAGATCAAAGAACTAAAGACATATACAAGCTGGACAAATCACCATATGTACAAATCAAACCAACGGAGTCATCATCATTTTAAAAGGATTTTATACTGAAGTGCAATACTATAATGTACCATATTTTATTTAATATTAATCTATGTAGGTGTTGTCTGTCAGGTCAACAGCCCAGGGGATGGTTGGATCCTCAAATAGCACCACCAAAGGTTATGCGGTTATAAGGAAACCCCAAAAACCAATCGCAGCATCAAAATGAGGCGTACTAGGCAAGATGAGGAGTGTGTTTAAAGTTGTTTCTAGTTAATGTGTTTGCCTGATTTGACTTGGTGGCTGATGATGGCACAGGTTTAGTGCCGAAACTAGTACCTCATGTGAACGACATGTGATTGATTCACATTAATAAATGTCTGTATTGAATAGGAGGACCCCTATTAATTAATTTTAATTATTGTAATCCCACTTCAATACGGATCATGAAATTTCTAAATATCAACTATTCGCAGATGCGGATGAAGGAAGTGCGGATGCAGAGCGGATATTATTTTGTATATCCATGCAGGACTCTAGTAATAGGGACCTCATTGCCAGCTACCCTCCTATTTACTTTATTCCTGGTTTTGTCCTTTCGAGTAGTTCAATTAATAGTTTGAATGAATCTCATTTCTGCTGCCTGACTTTCGTGTAATCAGTGTTCATAGCATGACAAGCTGAAGTAAGACCCTGGAAGACAAGTAACATAATCACTAGTTCCACATTAGTTGATGTAATGGAGAGAATAGGGCGAGTATGAGAGAGCAGACAGTGAACACACTTTTGTTATCTCTCTCCCTTCGCTATGAAGAACTTTGTTTTTAACACCTGCCGTTACTTAACACATGGATACAATATACTTCCGATAAGGTAAAATATCATATTCCAACAAAGACGTCACTGAAAATTTCACTCTCAATACAGTGCAACACTTGGCGTATGAGAGTCAGAAGCACTAGCTGCTAAGATATGATTCCTGCCAGCACACACATCGATGTTGCCAAGCAATATGCAGAGAAAGACAAAGCATGGAGCTAGAGCACATCAATGCTGGTTTAATGGAAATGTATCCCATGTATCTGTCTGGTTGCTGTATTCAGTCACTGGCCAATTTCATCGATAATATCTGTCGAAGTTGAAAATATATGCATATGAGGAGACACTGCTTTGTGCATATGACCAATGTATTTATACACCTGTGTTGTACAACAAACAGTGAAAATCTTTCTTTGAGGAAAAAAGGAATCCAACCTTTTGGTTTTCCAAATGGACTCTTATCTGCCAAGACATGAATTGATGTTCCACTCAGAAATTAAGAATATTATGAAATCTGGAACCTCATTAGAACACTTTTGAAGGGACTGAAAAATTTGGATGGCAAATGCGAGAAAACGTACTACCGATAAACGCTACTGTATTTACAATGTGTAAAAAAGAACGCGGAGTAGACGTTCTCGTTAAATCGCCTATCTTAATAATTAGTTACATGCACTACTATGGTGAAGCCTTCGTGGCTCAAGCGGCAGCGCATCGGCCTCTCACCACTGGATACCGTGGTTCAAATCCGGTCACTCCGTGCGAGATTTATGCTGGACAAAGTGGAGGCAGGACAGGTGTTTCTCCCGGGTGCTCCGGTTTTCTTAGTCATCTTTAATTCCAGCAACACTCTCCATTAACATTTCATTTTACCTGTCAGTCATTTATCATTGCCCTAGAGGAGTGTGACAGGCTTCGGCAGCAGGCACATTTCCTATCCTCGCCACTGGATGGGGGCTTCATTCATTCCATTTCTGACTCGGGCGAATGACTGGAAACAAGCTGTGGATGTTCATTTTTCACTACTACGGTCAGAACATAAACATAGGTTATTATCGGTAACTTACACAGGGAATAAATAACAACGTAAAGATGAAAATGAATTACTATAATGTATTCCAACTACCGTACATTACATAGTACACTATAACGTATTTCAGTTCTACAACATCAAAACACACTAAAATCATCTACACTGTCAAAAACTATCAGAGATAGGAAACAATATCACATCATGTTTTCCAGATGCCAGATTTTGTATTTATATAACGTAATATAATGTCCTATAATATCTATATATATGTAAAATAAGAATTTTGTCTGTACATTGCTCAGAATTTGAAAAGAATGGTATTTCTGTATCGGACATGTTCACAGTAACCAGGAAATGCACTTTTTACTTTTCCGTAATTTTTGTCTGTCTGTCTGTTTGTCTGTCTGTATGTATGTACACGCATCGCTAGAAAACGGCCAAAGAGAATTTAATGAAAATTGGTATGAAAAGTCGGAGAATAAGTCACTACAATCTAGGCCATAAATAATTTTATTCACACTGATAGAAATGGTAGTTTGGGGGAAGGCCTAAAATTTAATTTTCAAATATTTATGTTTTTAGTAGTCCTATATTAATAAAAATTGGATGCAAAGTCGAGGAATACATCGCTACAATCTAGCCTATGAATAATTTTATTCACACTAAGTGAAATGGTAGTTTAAGGGAAGGCCTAAAATTTAATTTTTAAATATTTACGTTATTAGTGGTCCTATTTCATTGAAAATTGGTATGCAAAGTCGGAGAATGAGCTGCTACAATTTAAGCTATAAGTAATTTTATTTACGTTGAGTGAAATGGTAGTTTAGGGGGAGGCCTAAATGTAATTCTCAAATATTTATATTATTAGCTGTCGTATCGATAAATACTACATAACCAAAGTTATAGAGAATTAAATTTCCGACCATTTATCTCTTATACATATTTACCGTACCGGCTATGATAACACAGATATTCATGTTTTTGTATTTTTGTTGCTAAGTCCATATCAACGCCGAGCTACGAGAAAATGGGTTAACAGAATTTAATGAAAATCGGTATATAGAGTCGGGGAATAAGAAACTACAGTCTAAGCTATAAACAATTATATTCATCCTGGTTGAAATTGTAGTCTAGGGGAAGGAGCCTAAAATGTAATTTTAAAATACCAATGTTATTGGTCCTATCAAAAAGTACTACATAAAAACGTTATAGAGAATACATTTTTTGATCATTTATCTTTTATTCAGTTTTACCGTACCGACTATGATACGAGTGGTATTTCAGAGTCGGAAGAAAACGAAATGTGAAGGCCCATAATATCGAAAGTGCATAACATTTATCAACAATAACATTATATTGACCATTGTTTATTGTGATGTTCTTTGTCTCTTATGCTGCCCCTCAACTCTGATAGATGAGATTACTGCTGTGTACCGAGTATAACAGCCTGACTGAATATTGGCGGGAAATAGCTGGGGAGTTAGAAGACTTTCTTCTTTAGCATGCCATTCCGCTGGTTCATACATTTTCTGATACAGCTGGTACGTAACACACTGGATCATCATAGTATTTCAGCTATTCGATCCCTACTCTGACGCGCTGTTTTGAATGAGCAGTGTGCATACTTAAGGCAGAGCCTCACTTAGTAGTAGTATTATGGCCTGGTCTAGAATAACAATTTAGGTCTTTTCCAAATTATAGCACCACAATATTCACTAAATAACTCAAAATTCAACTCTGAAAAGAGCTGTTTCTTAAGAAAAGCTTCTTTCTCTTCACTTTTATTGAATTCTACATTCAATTTATTCCAAACTAGCAGTGAAGAGGGGTTTCTCTTCTGGCTTGGAGGAAAAATTTGCCTTCAAGTCAGATAGGTTTTTCCGCCGCTAGTGTAGTGAATTGATATTTTCCGACTCATCGGGTACTCATAGGAAACAGATTAGTAATTGGGCATAGTTTTTGCCCTGGGAGTCTCCACTATTCGACCCTCTCCCCGCCGAAGAAAGCCGAAGAGTGTTCACGGATCACGGCTGTCTGCGGTTTGGTCATTCCAGGTCTGGAACTTTGGACTGTTAGATAAGCAGTGTAGTCCTGTTCGTTAAAAGTGAGAAAATGTGTGGTGTTTCCTTTTAACGAGTATTTCGTAATATGAAAGCATTGCTTTTAATCGCGCCATTCCTATTGACGTCATTGTATGTTCATTTCAGTTGGGAAAACCACTAAGACAGTCTTTCTGAGGATGTAAAAAGGCATTATAATGAAAACATTCCAACCTGATTGTGACTGATGGTATGAAATTGGGTCTACCATTACAGTGAATATTCCCACAGTCTTCATATGAGAAAAGATGTTTGGTGACCTCCCGTTGCGTTTCTAGGATGTTAAGAGCTATACAATTTAAGACAATCTTGCTCACAACGTGTACACTACCTAACCTAGAATTCTGTATACAATGAAGAATTCCGTAGCGAAGCACGGGTACATCAGCTAGTAATGTAATATAATGTCCTAAAAAATAGTACAATGAAAATGTGATCATTACAAGAAATGAACTTCATAATTAATCCTTGTCAACCTTTAACAAGTGTTGAGCATATTTTCAGAACAGCATCAAAGGGACATGTTTTGTCTCTATATGGGAGACATCTTCAGCAAAAGAACAAAAATATACTAAAGATACAGATGGAATTCCTAATAAACTGCAATATCTAAAATAATGTATAAACTTCTTGAGTTATACATTAAGAACTCAGTCAAATGCCAATATACACTTCAACAGTTAAAAAGCATATTTATAATTAAAATATTAGGTCCTCAGAGAAGATCATAAAGTTAAAATGAGATTACAAGGTTAAAATAAGCTGCATTGTTTTTGGATTGTGACAGTAGTTTTAAAGACCTTGTAAATACTCAATTGAAGACACTGTTTGATAGTCCAACACTTAGCTGACAAGTTATTGTTCCTCATGTTCTGATATTAATTTAGAAATAGGCTTAAATCAGGTGGAACTTCTCTCAAAATATGGTTGAAATGCTGGTCTGGTCTAATGGCTCAGTATGTTATGGAGAAGTTACAGTAAGAGAAGACTAAAAGGAAAAAGATTAGAAAAGAATGAAGTTTGTGATTAATAATAATGTTAGAAGCGTCCAAGTATTTACTGTAGATGCTGTTCTAAAAAGGAATACATTTTATTAAGTACTGCAAAGATGGAGTTTACCGTCAACATCTCCTTAACACCTGTTGAAAATATGATCATTGTAAACAGGAATAGAAAACATATTAAGGGGATATATTTACATGTATTCAGGAGGATTGGGACTGGGTCTTGAGAAAATCGTGCTAAACAGGAAATGCAGTAACCGAGAACATGTTAACAAGATTGCACTGTACGTCATAACCCTGTAGCATATTCTGAACTGTGTTCACTACACTTAACACATTGGTGACGGGCCCTAATAATTTTTGTAGTTTCTCAACCGACTGTACGTGATGGGCTACGAGAATTCTCAATTTTATGGATCTCGTGTTTTCTTGATTGCTACTACAATCTGGTGGCAAAATTATAAGTTTTAAACAGTATCTTCTTCTTCTTCTTGAGGCGCCTTCTCCTAGCGGAGGTTGGCGGTTCACATAGCCAGCTCTGTACGTGATGTTGCAGCATGGAAAGAACCTTCTGAAGTGCAGTTGTGCCATCTTTGTCCTTCAGCCATGAATTCCTCCTCCTGTCTACAGACCTTTTCCCCCTGTATCTTACCTTCAATGATGAGTTGTAATAGCTAGTACTTCTTGCCTCTCATAATGTGCCCTAGATATTGAGGTTTCTTTTCTTTTTTTTTTTTTTTTACAGTAAGTACATTTTGTTTCTTCATGTGATGAAGGACTTCGTCATTTGAGATTTTCAGCACCCAGGGTATTCGGAGCAGGTGGCGATATAGATACATTTCAAAAGCATCAATTCTTTTTTTCTAGATTTTGGTCAAGGGTCCAAGCTTTCACATCCAAAGAAAAAAATGGAGAACACTTAGCACCGAATCATTCGCATTCTCAATTGCAGACTTAGATCCGATCTTGTAAACAGCTGTTTCATGTTAAAAAATTGTCTCCTGGCTTGTTCTATTCTAGATTTTATCTCTCTCTCTCTTGGAATCACATTCCTCATCTAGCAAAGTGCCCAAGTATTTGAAGGAGGATACTTGTTCAATCTTATTGCCTTTTATTGACAGGGTTACTTGGATTTTTCTTTTAGAGAAAAGTACAACTTTGGTCTTGGAAGCGTTGACAAACAGGCCAAACTCTTCACTGCGCTGGACTAATTTGTCTATCATGCGTTGGAGCGCAGGTGATTCATTTGCTATGACAACAGTATCATCTGCGTACCTGATATTGTTAACTGCCTGTCCATTTATAACTATCCTGCTGTTTTCTTCCAGCAACACTTCCCTAAATATTGCTTCAGAATAAATGTTGAACAAGAGAGGTGATAGCACACATCCCTGACAAACACCTTTTCTGATTGTAGTCGCTTCTGATGTTCTTTGGTCGATTTTGACATCTGCGGTTTGATTCCAGTACAGTGCGCTGATAATGCGTAAATCGCTTTGGTCAATAACAGTCGACCTTAATATCTCTACCATCTTTTCATGTTTCACACAGTCAAAGGCTTTTTTGTAGCCAATGAAACACGCATACACAATGACATTCATGTCCCTGCACCTCTGTACTAGTACATTTAAGGAGGAGTGCTTCACGTGTGCCGACCTCATTTCGGAAACCAAACTGGGTCTGATCCATATGAGATTCACATTTCTTGTAAATCCAGGTGTGTATGATTCACAGAAATATTCTGAGTACATGGGGCATCAAACTAATCATACGGTAACCATCATGCTGGGAGGAGTTCTGCTTCTTTGGTATTGATATGAAAGTTGATCTCAGCCAGTCAGAAGGTATCTTTCCTGATGCATAGATAATGCTGAACAACGATGTTAGTAGACTGATGCCCGAGTGCACCAAGCTCGGTAATTATCAGCCTTTACGAAACCGTGGTAAAACTTTTACCGTGGTATTGTCGTAAAAGCAGTGCACCATTACTATCGCCCGGTTTCGTTACCGCGGTTTCTAGACGCTTGATTTTCTCGCTATTATTCCCCTCGGAAGAAATTCGAAGTAGTATTCAGGAAGCAGTGATCATTTCGATAGTCACTTGTCTTTAGTTTATCCAGCCGGCAGTGATCGTTTCGACAGTCACTTGTCCCTCGTGTTTACATTTTGTGACAGCGCAAGCAAGTTATCGACTCCTTAAAATGGAAAATAATGTTCGACAAGTTTTGAATGTTACATCGAAGTCCTAAAGACATGGAAGGGGACCTCCTTTTCCACACACAATATTGTCTCTCGACAACATTCCTTGTGGCAATATGGGCTCTGTTATTTCGTTGTTCTGCTGGGGAGGTGGGATTCTGAACAGGTGTAAGGAGGAAGGATTTACATGGGTAACCTCCATCACTCAAAATATAGCCATTAGCTATTTCTCTCGTCTCGAGACGCGCTCTCAGCCGAGAATTGTGAAATATTGTGCTAACATGAGTCGACCCTGGCCATCTTGCTACAATACCTCGTATCGTGAGGTTCGAATCGCTCACAGTTTGCATGTTTAGCGAGAAATAACCTTTCCTATTTCTAAATACCTCCCCATTTTCACCTCCGGGAGACTGTATTCGCACATGAGTGCAGTCCAGCGCACGCAATGCACCAAGGAACCCAGCTATTGTATGAAACCCTTCCATAACCTCTCTTTGTTCTCGCTGCGTAAGTGAAAGTTGAATGAACTGTGGCGATAACGACGCAAGTAGACCAGAAACCTTGTGTATTATGCGGCATACAGTTGTTCTCTCAACATCACAGACGTCACCGATCACTCCTTGAAATGTTCCAGTTGCATAGAACCGCAGCGCTATTAAAAGACGATTTCTAGGCGACATAGGACAGTTTCTCCCAGTCGGGCATTCCAATTGTTCACCATTTAAATCTTCTCTGGAACGAAACATCGCTTAATTCTTCAAATAAATCGCGTCTCTCTTCTATAATTCTCCCTTCATTTCTTTCAAACTGATTAAGATACTGGAAATATAACCTATAGTTGTTAAGCTCCATCTTGGAATCTTTAACCACAGAGCACAAACTTTACCGCGGTTTTCTTAGTTAACCGCTCGCTCACGCGCGGTAAACATTATACCGCGGTAAAATGTCGGTAAACTCGAAACCGAGCTTGGTGCAACAGAAATACGACTTTACCCTGGTAAAGTTGTGAAGTTTACCGCGGTATTCTCTTTACCGAGGTTGGTGCACTCGGGCATGAGGCCGGTTGAGTCCTATTCAGCTATAACTTTAACAGCTTCAGCATAAATTCTGTCTGGACCAGCGGCTTTACCATTCTTCTGAAGTTTAATGCCATTTAATACTTCACTCTTTGTTATTTCAGGACTGGCTTTATTGATTCTTTCGTCAGGTGGTGGAGAAATTATCTCTGTCATCTTTGAAGAGATATTTGACGTATTCCTTCCTTCTTTTAAGTTTCTTTTCAACTCCTAAAATAATCTCATTGTTTGCGTTCCTTAATATTTGTCCGCATCGCTTCCTTTGCAGACCACTCAGCTCTTTCACCTTTTTATATAGGTTAATGTGATCATGTTTCTCCTGAAGTTCTTCGATTTCCTTGCATTTGTCAGACATCCAGGATTCCTTTGCTTCTCTGCATTTTCTACGTATCTCTGTCGTAGGTACAACATCGTAACTAGTGTAAAACCTTCAATGAGTATGTTTAATATATTCTAATTATAGTTTTCGTCGCCATAAGACCTATCTGTGTCGGAGCGACGTAAAGCCCTAGCAAAAAAATAAAAAATAAATAAAAATTATAGTTTAAGGCTAAATTATCTTTTATTAAATGTTAAATATGATTAATATATGGTTTCTGTGTAAATATGTAGTATAACTGTGTGTATTTGGTAAGTATGAAGAGTTCTGGAAACTTACTGTAAGGTTTTATTATCCAGATACACGTAGAGACATCACGAATGTTGTAGATATTTCCATGTACATTTTGAAATATTGAAAGAAAGTTCAAGTACCCATTCGACTAGCTAGTTGACCGATGTTTCGAGTGTGTTTCATTAGTGTTGTAAGAACTCTTCCAGAAGTCGATCATTCTAGATGGTTGATCAAATGGTATAAATATCGAGCTGTCAGTCAGTCAGTCAGTCAGTCAGTCAGTCAGTCAGTCAGTCAGTCAGTCAGTTCTTAGTTCTTGGGACTCAGGCAAGTGATGGACTGGGAGTGACTATTGGGCTCCGAAGTGAAGTCTGAGTACTGGACTCAAGTGAGTCGGGCGGTGAATTTGAAAGAGAGTATGTTGTAGTGCGCGCGTCGGTGTTGTTGATATCTGTACTTGTCAGAATCGACTTCAGGGTACTCTGCTATTGAGTGTTGTATATAGTGTCATTTGCTACTGTGTAAAATTGTGTGTTGTGACGTAAAGTGTAAATAAAGTAATTTATACAAGGAAGTGAACGTGTTCTCGTGTGATATTTATTTACGTCAAATAAAATCATAACGTAGAATGATATCTCTTTGTGTAGATTTTTGTATTTAACGGGGTCTTTATC
Organism: Anabrus simplex; assembly: GCF_040414725.1. NCBI lineage: Eukaryota > Metazoa > Arthropoda > Insecta > Orthoptera > Tettigoniidae > Anabrus > Anabrus simplex. The sequence continues at coordinate 241,491,608 of NC_090269.1, forward strand.
TTTATATTTGCCTCTTTCATTCATAAGCTCCATGATTTCATCAGTCAAGTTTGCCTTTTGTTGCTGTTGACGTATCCGATGTTATTTTCGTGGACTTGATGAGTTATGCTACCTCTTATGAAGTTCCATGTGGATTCTACTTCTATATGTTGAGACTCTTTTATTGTTTCCATCTTTTCCTCCAGAGCAGCACCAACACTAGTTCTGACATAAGAACTGGCCAATTTTCTGATGTTTATGCATCTTGATATTTTAACACACCCTGTAGCATTTCTGAAGCGTTGCATTTTGAAGTCCATTATTACTGGGTTGTGGTCACTGTTAATGTCGGCACCAGGATGGGTTTTTACCGATTTCACAAATTTCTTCAGTTCTTGTTTCACTAGAATAAAATCGATCTGATTTCTGACAGTTTTTTCTTCATTATCTGCGGGTGAAGTCCATGTGTATAACCTCCTAGGGTGAAGTTTGAAAAAGGTATTAGAAATGAAAACTACATGTTCTGTGCAAAACTGCATCAATCTGTCTCCCCTTGTGTTTCATTCACCAAGACCATGGCTCCCTACAATATCACCTTCAGCACCAAGGCCAGTATCTGAGTTGAAATCACCCATGACCAATGTTATCTCTCCTTTTTTTGTAAGTTTCAGTGCTTCATTCAAGGTATCAGAGAATGATTCTATCTCTTCATCATCTTTATCAGAAGTTAATGCATGAACCTGGATGATATTCATAGGTTGGTGTGATGTTTGCTACCTTACTAACATTACTCAATCACTAAGTGGAACAAAATCTGAAACTGATTTTACAATCATTGATAACACAATCACGCCAACTCCATACCTGTGGTTAACATCATTTCCCCCTGAAAAGTACAAGGATCCTTCCTTCATAATCTGAATCCCTTCACTTAATCCAAGAATGTCAATTTTCAGCCTGCATCTTTCTGCTTCCATGTTTGCAAGCTTCCCTGTCATATATAAGCTGCGTACATTCCATGTAGCAATTCGAACTTTGTTGCCATACACTATGATCTTTCGAAAACTGTCGGGCTTTCTAGTCATACCAACATTCAAAGCCCCCCCCCGGAGATCTGAATGGGGGAATATAAACTCCAGATAATAATTTTTCGTTGAACAGAGCCATGCCATATGAACTCAAAGGGATATCCTTCAGGATCTTTAATGCAGTGATTTCCCGTTGCCTTCCGCATCATAATGCTGTCATCCAGTTGTAGGTTCTTCCGTCTTTTGGGACCATTTCCTGTCCCATGGAAATTAGAGTGCCTTAACGTCCACCCACTCACCCACCCTCAAGGAGACTGTTGGAACTTGGTAATACAGGAATATACTCGGTCCCTTCATTCGTTAGCCGCCTGCATATAACAAAATTGTCATAAACAGTCATTGCCCCCTCTCTACCGCAGAGAGGTGAATGTCAGGATTTCACCATCATTGAAACTGAGACCCAAATGGCTTTTCTCAGTTTCTCTTTATCTTCAGTATATTTAAACCATATAGTCATGGAATAAATAGTATAACGCAGCTATTGCTCCATTATCTTCTTTTCCATGCCCAAGTGTAACATTCATTACCTCCTGTAAAAAGTAGGACTAAAGAGGTTAAAAATGTTCATCAGGTCTTTCAAGTAAAGCAGTCAAGGATTAGTCCTGATACTCCATCTGCTAAAGGAGGAAGAAAGAAGGAACGTTTGCCGCACGCAACAATATCCCAAAAGTGGCTAGACTGGGTTCAGAAAAAGGATGAAATTAAAGCAGTTAAAGAAAATAGAGAGAAAAGAAAACTGCAAGCCAAAGAAAAAAGCTAGAAAAGATCCTCAAAAATATGCACATGCAGTTCCTGAGAAAATTAAATGGAAAACAAGGAAACAAAACAAGAAAAATTAAGAAACAGATGCTGAAACCAGAGAGGAATGGGTTGAAAGTGGTGATGTAACTCTGCTTCTGTCATCTGAAGATGAAGGAAATGAGAAAGAAGGTATTACTGAAGACAGAGGTGTCTGAAAAGAAGGAGACCTTATTCTTGTGAATTTTCTGGGAAAGAATAATATATCATACAACTATGTATGCATCGTACAGAAAGTTCTAAATGATGAAATACAAATTAAAAAAAAAGTAAACTCATGTCCTCATCCTGAGGTGGTGCAGTTCTATGCAGGCCCACCCCCGATGGAGGTGAGCTGCATGTACCATTTCAACCACATACCAGCCCTCCTGCCATTCTTAAATTTCTGGCAGTATCGGGAATTGAACCTGGGCCCCCGAGGACGGCAGCTAATAACACTAACCGTTACACTACGGAGGTGGACGAAATACAAGTAATGGCTTAAAAAGATTGTGATAAAAGTTGTACGGTATTTAGAACTGATGAAGATGATGTGAGTGTTGTGGTCATCTCTCAAATTAAAAAAAAACTAGATGATCCTAATAATACAGGAACAGAAGTAAGAACTAGGTACCAGTTTCTTCACAACATGTCTGTAGGAAGACAAAACTGAAGATGAACTTTGAAGAGGACATCACAGTGGTGTTTTAATACTGTTCAACTAATGGTGTTGCTATTGTTCAACTTCTGGGATGGGTTGTTCAGCTATTAGTGAAATATGAGTTTTTTCTTTAACATGAAAGATTTATAGATGTACTAGCTGATGTAACCGTGCTTCACTACGGGATTCTCAGAGCTGGAATGACCAGCCCACAGACTGCTGTGAACACTACTCTGCCATTATATTGTTAAATATGAACACTGCTCATTCCAATCAGTGCCTCAGAGTAGAGATTGAATAGTTTGAATGCTATGATGAACCAGTGTGTTACATACCAGTAGTATCAGAAAGTTTACGAACCAGAGGAATGGCATGCTAAAGAAGAAAGTTATCTAACTCCCCAGCTACTTCCCGTCAATATTCAGGCAGCCTGTTACACTCTGTAGGACTGGGCGAGTTGGCCGTGTGGTTAGGGGTGCGTAGCTGTGAGCTTGCATCCGGGAGATAATGGATTCGAACCCCACTGTCAGCAGCCATGAAGATGGTATTATGTGGTTTCCCACTTTCACACCAAGCGAATGGTGGGACTACCTTAATTAAGGCCAAGGCCGTTTCCTTCACACTCCTAGCCCTTTTCAATCCCATTGTCGCCATAAGATGTGTCGGTGCGAAGTAATGCAAATAAAAATTTACTCGGTACGCAGCAGTAATCCTATCTACCAGAGATGAGTGGCAACAGAAGACACAAAGCACATAACAACAATGGCCAATATAATGTTATTGTTGATCAGTGTTAAGAGCTTTCTATATTGTAGGCTTTCACATGTAGTTTTCTTTCAACTCGGTGATTTGTAAAATTATTTACAGCGTAGACTGTAGTTCTTTATTCTCCGACTTTACATACTGATTTTCATTAAATTTTGTTTACCCACTTTCTCGTGACTCGGTGCTGATATGGACTTTGTTTTTTTTTTTTGCTAGTTGCTTTACGTCGCACCAAGACAGATAGGTCTTATGGCGACAATGGGATAGGAAACGCCTAGGAGTTGGAAGGAAGTGGCCGTGGCCTTAATTAAGGTACAGCCCCAGCATTTACCTGGTGTGAAAATGGAAAACCACGGAAAACCATCTTCAGGGCTGTCGACAGTGGGATTCGAACCCACTATCTCCCGGATGCAAGCTCACAGCCACGCGTCCCTAACCGCATGGCCAACTCGCCCTTCCTGAAGTATACGATGCCGTCTTGTGATCGCCTCGCTCCTACAGTTCCCTGCTACAGTAATTGTTACATCGTCTATCATGAAATATTTATTTCAGGCTCTGAACACTGTCTTCAAAAAGTACTATCGGCGTTCCTGTCGATCCTTTAAATTCCAACACATGAAATGTTGAGAAATGTATTAATTTCACATACAGTGATACTGATAATTTACACTCAATATACTGAATAATTATCACTGTTTGTCTTCACCTTCATGACTACTAACGTACTTTCAACTCTAACAGAATCTATAATGCGTTTTCTGGTACTGAGTTACGGAGTCACCGTGTCAGCGTATCAAATTATTTCAAACCACTGGTTGATGTGAAGCTCGACTGGTCACAGCTGGTGATGTGAGGTCCCACTGCTGGTTATTTATGGACGATATGGTTTCCCGCCGGGGTCATCCGTGGTCATCTCATAGGGAGGGGGGTTGGTTATCCTAAATCGGCATATGCAGTTGGATTTGGATCTCTTAATTTATCCCACTTAATAAACTGGCGATACACATTCACGTGTCGTATTCTGAACTCATATCGTTCGGTGATTATGGAAATATCACTAGATTCCTGTCCTCCACCTTTCGTGCGCTAAGTCGGCTTCCCTGATGGCGTGCTCATCTTGACCAATGGCGAGATAGCGTGGGTCATTTCCAAGAATTCATTACTTTAATTTATTACAATTAATCAACATGGAAATGATATCACAAAAATCCCCTCTATTCAATTCTGTGGTTGGAATAATTTAATTATTGTTATCGGAGAAGCTAACTGGAGTTCACTCTGAGTTTCTCTTATGTTGGTTTATCTGCGAGCCTCTGATAAATTTTGCCATTGGTCAACACCGCATCGGTTGGTTTAAAATCTCTTCGTTGCAACTTGACAACACAAAATGCCTCGAGGCGTTGGAAATAATGGTACGTGATATTCTTCGTATCGGTGATGCACCTGGCCTCGCCCTTCTTCAGAAATAAATGCTCTTTCACTTCCTTGTAGTCATTACTTCTGTTGTATGAGCTCTAGATTTAATCCTCTTAACTTTTGACCAAGAATATTCTCCCCATAATGAAAGGCTTAACTGTGGCGACGGATTGTCATGACCACGTCTGGCTATGTCGAAATTCTTCTTTCCACACCAAACTGACACTGTACATAATTTAATATCCCCATATATTATAATCAAGAAATCATGATAACTAGGGCGTATCTCATCCGGGTACAATATATATATATATTTTTTTTTTTTTTTTTGTTAACTTAAGGTTCTTATTATGCTCTTTGTAGAGTAAAATTTGCTCTTTAAGACACGTTTCTCAAATGTTACATTAAAATAAACCATTTAAGTTTTATTAAAATTTAGGAACAAGAGTGGTGACAGGACATTTCCTTGTTGGACATCTCCCTTTGTCTCAAATTGTTTCGATCATCCACTGTCTATCTGAACACAGTTGTAACTATTCTCGTATAGCATCCTTATTTTGTCAGTCAGATATTTTGGCACCTTGAGATCTTCCAGATATTCTCAGATATTGTTCCGAGGGACAATGTCGTAGGCCTTTCAAAGTCCAAAAATGGAATCACAAGATTCTTTCCATGTTCCCAAATACTTTTCTGTAAGCATTCCTACAGCAAAAATGAGATCCACAATACTTTGATCTTTCTTGAATCTGTGTTGTTCTTCTTCAGGTAATGGTCCACTATCTTCGTAAGTCTCATTTCGATGATCTTTTCCAACAGCTTCAGGGTGTGAGACAACAGCGATTTGCACCTATAGCGTCCAATTTTTCCACCTGTTGCCCTTTTTAAACAGTGAGATGATGACTCCTTTTCTCCAATATTCTGGGATTTTGTTTTCTTCCAAGATCACAGAGAGCATTCTATATAGCCAATTTAAGCCTGGCAATCTACCAGCTGGCCTTATCATATCTAAGGTGAGATCACTGAAGCCTAAGGCTTTCCATTTCACATGTTCTTTAATGGTTTTGACTTCAAGCCATGTTAATGGGTGTTCGTTTTGCTGGATTTCATCTATTCAGCAGTTGCAGGAGAGAGTGGTGGTGGTGTCTCCACCTCCACTTAACATTATGATGAAGTACCTCTTCATTTCATCTCCGATCCCTTCCGCTGTTCTTATCAAACCACCATAATTTTTTTTGAGCGCAAGGATGTTTCCTACATTCACTTTTACAGTGGAACCTCGATTCTCCGTTTTTGGAGGGACCCCGGGGAAAAAACATACAACACGGGAAAACAGAAAGTCCAGGAAAGAATGAACTGATGATGATGCTTGTTGTTTAAAGGGGGCTAACATCGACGGACATCGGCCCCATAACGAATGAACTATCAAGAATTTGACTAAATGTCACAAACATGAAATATGTACAGTAGAAGTCCACTATAGCGAGTACGGCATATAACGAGAACCCCATTATAATGATAACTTTTGTCAGTCCCTTCAAAATTCCTATATTAAACTGTGTATTAACCTTCGATTACAGCGAGAACCCTATCACTGACGCATCCGTTATTATGAGCGATTATGCACGAGTGATTTTTCCGTTGCCGATATTTATGCACCCAGTCATTATACTGCATGCGATCGATCATCTTTGGTACGTATCGTTTCCTTGCTATGCCCACCAGCGAGCTCTCTCGTCGATATTCGAAGGCAATGTCGGAGTCGATTAGTAATACCCGTCGACTGCTCTTCCGCGAGCAAAATGAAAGAGGAGAACATGTTTTCGTAATAAATCCGTAAATAACTGTGTCCGATAACCATTGTTAACTCGATAAAGATAAATGCTGAATAAATGATCGCTTACTTTTAATGCTAAATACTGCAATTACCTAAGTAAGAATGAGATACGCCTACATGAAATATGTACAGTAGAAGTCTGCTATAGCAAGTACGGCATATAATGAGTGCGTCATTGATTACTACGTTAGTTTATATTTTACCGTGTCCGTTAAATTACGGAAAGGCTATTATCCTGTAAATTTATAGCGAGAAGGTTATAATTTCTCTACTTCCGGTTCAAGTATGTTTTCATCATACATATAGTACAGATAAGTTAGGATATGTGACGCTATTTGAATAATAAAACTGAAACGTTTTCCACAAAACGCAATTGATCATCTGCGGTACGGTATAGTTTTCGCGCTATGAGCATTTACGAGGTCTTTCGTCAACATTCAAAGGCAATATTGGAGTCTATTAGTAATACCCAAGGTAATACCCACCGAGTGCTGTTCTCAAAAGAAAATTTGAAATGAAAGAGGATAACACGTTTTCGTAATAAATGCGTAAATAACGTGGCCGATAGCAGTAGTTAACTCATTAAAAATAAAGGCTGAAGTAAACGATCTCTTAATTTTAATGATCTACCGTTTACTGAAATTTAAGAAGGTGATACACCTCAAGATATGGCAGGGTACATCACTGATTTCAGAGGATAGTTTTAAATTTTCTCGTGTCTAGTTAAATTTCGGAAAGCTATTCCCATGTCAATTTTCAGCGAGGAGGTTATAATTTCTCAACATGCGTTTTGAATAGGTTTTCATGATGCATACATGGTTAGGTTAGGTGATGCCGTTTGAAAAAGAAAACTGAAATGTTTGCCACAGAAGCCTCTGTAGTAATACCGTATTTCTCCGAATCCAAGACGTTTTTTTCTCAGAATCTCAAAACTCGTTGAGAATAAATGACCACCTCTTTATCATAGGCCTAGATCGCTAGCTGCGGCGACCGGTCATACAGTGCCTATGTGTAACGTCACTGGATCTCAGGAAATAGTGAAGAGAGAATGACACACTTTGTCCTCTACAAAAACGTTTCTCAAATCTGCAGAATGGCATCAAAACATGCGAGCCTTCGAATTCTTAGAAAGGCCACGTCTACTCAGTAGCAGAGTTATAACACATCTGCTGTACCTGACGCTTAGTAAAATTAAGTTCTATAGACAGCAGGAATATTTTCGTGATGGATCATCGTATTGTAAAGATACGTAGAACAGGCATTGCCGGCAAATTTTCAACGGGTTCTCGATGTTATGATGCCAATTTTAAGTTAATGGCCATTAAACACTCGGAAATGTATAATAACTGTGCAGCCGCAAGAAAATACAGCATAGGCGTAACTAAAGCCAATATTCGGCGTTACAGTGAAGACAAAGATAGCTTATAAATGCGTACCACACAAAAAATGCATTCAGTGGCCTGCAACAAGGACACTTTAATGAAGTCGAAGATGAAATTGTGAGGTACGTGCACAAAATTGCATGGGCGGAATTGTCATACCGCGGCGCAATAAACTCGTTCCTTGACTTTCCAAGTCCGCGATTAAGACCTATACATCACTAGCCGCTGAAGATGGCCGAATCTGGCAAGCAAGACGTCCATGTAGCGGCAGACAGTTATATCTGACGCTGAGTGAAAGTAACAGTTTTATAGTAAGCAAGAATATTTTCCTGATGGATCGTCATATTGTTGAGATTTAAAGATAAAAATTTCATTGTTCCGTATTGAAAAGTATCACAGTTAAAATTGAAATAATAAATAAAGAGGTTCAACCTATTCAATACAAAAGAATAAGAAATGCAGTGATTTCATTCTTATTTAAAATAAGTAGAAGTGGTACTGGTTTCGACCCTAGTCCAGGCCATCATAAGGCGAAAAAACATGAAAAACAATGCATAGGAAAAAGAAAATAAAAGATCAAGTTCACTGCGGATCAGTTGAAGAGGCGATGTAAAAATGACGGGGATAGACACTGTAAAATTCAGAAGAAGTAAAATGTAAGTCACTTAAAAGAAACAGTGCGTAATTTTCAGAACGGCAGTATGGCACACACAGTGTTAGGCAAAGTCTTATAATGTTTATGAAAAGCGGAGAACAGTTAAATGAGCTAGCTTGTATACACTGTCAGGCACAAAGTCATAACACAATCGAACACATATGAAGATCCATAATCGTGCTGAAGCTGAAGATGAGTAGATCAATTGAAGTAACTTGCCAGCTCCCTGTGATCAGCGCGATATATTCAACATCAGGCACTGTGGTTTCAAACGCCAACGTAAAATGAAGAATAGCTTAATCAGCGTTCTCCCTAGGACCTTTCTAATGGGCGCACCGCCCAGCCGTTTTCACTGACCGCCCAGCTATCATAACCTAGATATCTGCTAGTTACATAATATTTCTAGTTGCTTTACGTCGCACCGACAAAGATAAGTCTTATGGCGACGATGGAATAGGGAAGGGCTAGGAGTGGGAAGAAAGCGTCCGTGGCCTTAATCGAGGTACAACCCCAGCATTTACCTGGCGTGAAAATGGGAAAACACGTAAAACCATCTTCAGTGCTGTCGACAGTGGGGGTCGAACCTTCTATTTACCGACTGCAAGCTCACAGCTGTGCTCCCTCGGTTTATGTAATATTAATACATATTTCAGTCATTGAAAACGTACAAGCTATTTTCCAGTCCGTAACCGGGTCAGGGATGGAAAGAATGAAGCCCCCTCTTGCGGGGAGGATAGGAATTGTGCCGGCTGCCAAAGCCTGACGTAGTCCACTGGGGCAACGATTAATGACTGACAGATGAAATGAAATGATATTGAAGAGTGTTGCTGGAATGAAAGATGACACGGAAAACCGGAGTACCCGGAGAAAAACATGTCCCGCCTCCGCTTTGTCCAGCACAAATCTCACACGGAGTGACCGGGATTTGAACCACGAAACCCAGCGGTGAGAGGCCGGCGCGCTGCCGCCTGAGCTAAGGAGGCTCACATATTTAAGTCATTATGTGTTCCAAATTAAAATGTAAACACTGTCAAACTGTTTATTTAAATGAAACACCTTCATTATTGTCAGCATAACTGCGCGAGTTACATCGGAGTTCAGCTTATCCCGTAGTGTCGTGCGCGAGCGATGTCTGGATTAGTGTGGAATCGCATGCGAGCACTCGATTCCGCGGGACGTAACAAACCCGTCTGGCTCTCCACAGCAACCGGGTGATTATGAACGAGCAGTAGAACACTAGAACTTCAAACTACTCTCTTACATCCTCTTCGTGTTAACACTAAAATAGTTCATTTTTGCAGTTAATGTTTACCTGTCTATTGTTATTGTTAATGGCCTGAGGGGTATGAGTTGAAATTTTATTATAATTATTTTTTACGTAGTATTCCCCGCCTGGCTACTCATTCCTACCACCCAGCTAACGAAAATTTCTGGGGAGAACACTGTTAATGATCCAGTATTTGCTTCGGTTGCGGGAATGTAAGTATATGTTTGTGTGTGTTTGAGTCATCAGTCCATAGACTGGTTTGATGCAGCTCTCCATGCCACCCTATCCTGTGCTAAACTTTTCATTTCTACGTAACTATTGCATCCTACATCCGCTCTAATCTGCTTGTCATATTCATACCTTGGTCTACCCCTACCATTCTTACCACCTACACTTCCTTCAAAAACCAACTGAGCAAGTCCTGGGTGTCTTAAGATGTGTCCTATCATTCTATCTCTTCTTCTCGTCAAATTTAGCCAAATCGATCTCCTCTCACAAATTCGATTCAGTATCTCTTCATTCGTGATTCAATCTATCCATCTCACCATCAGAATTCTTCTGTAACACCATATTTCAAAAGCTTCTATTCTCTTTCTTTCCGAGCTAGTTATCGTCCATGTTTCACTTCCATACAATGCCACGCTCCACACGAAAGTCTTCAAAAACATCTTTCTAATTCCGATATCATTGTTTGAAGTGAGCAAATTTCTTTTCTTAAGAAAACTCTTCCTTGCTTGTGCTAGTCTGCATTTTATGTCCTCCCTACTTCTGCCATCGTTAGTTATTTTACTACCCAAGTAACAATATTCATCTACTTCCTTTAAGACTTCATTTCCTAATCTAATATTTCCTACATCACCTGCCTTCGTTCGACTGCACTCCATTACTTTTGTTTTGGACTTATTTATTTTCATCTTGTACTCCTTACCCAAGACTTCATCCATACCATTCAGCAAACTCTCGAGATCTTCTGCAGTCTCTGATAAAATAACAATATCATCGGCAAATCTCAAGGTTTTGATTTCCTCTCCTTGGACTGTGATTCCCTTTCCAAATTCCTCTTTGATTTCCTTTACTGCCTGTTCTATGTAAACATTGAAAAGGAGAAGGGACAAACTGCAGCCTTGCCTCACTCCTTTCTGGATTGCTGGTTCTTTTTCAAAGCCCTCGATTTTTATCACTGCAGACTGATTTTTATACAGATTGTAGATAATTCTTCGTTCTCGGTATCTGATCCCTATCATTTTCAGAATCATAAATAGCTTGGTCCAATCAACATTACCGAATGCCTTTTCTAGATCTACGAATGCCATGTACGTGGGCTTGTCTTTCTTGATTCGATCCTCTAAGATCAGACGTAAAGTCAGGATTGCTTCACGTGTTCCTACATTTCTTCTGAAGCCAAATTGATCTTCTCCCAACTCAGCTTCAACTTGTTTTTCCATTCTTCTGTAAATAATACGTGTTAAAATCTTGCAGGCATGAGATACTAAACTAATGGTGAGGTAGTTTTCACACGTCAGCACCGGCTTTCTTGGGAATAGGTATAACAACATTCTGCCGAAAATCAGATGGGACTTTTCCTGTCTCATACATCTTGCACACTAAATGAAATAACCTTGCCATGATGGTTTCTCCTAACGCAGTCAGTAATTCGGAAGGAATGTCATCAATTCCAGGTGCTTTGTTGCTATTTAGGTCACTCACAGCTCCGTTAAACTCTGACCTCAAAATTGGGTCTCCCATTTCATCAGCGTCAACAGTCTCTTCATGTTCCAGAACCAAATTATCTACATCTTTACCTTGATACAACTGTTGGATATGCTCCTGCCATCTTTCTGCTTTGTCTTCTTTCCCTAGAGTGGCTTTCCATCTGAGCTCTTAATATTCATACACCTAGATTTCCTTTCTCCAAAGGTTTCCTTGATTTTCCTGTATGCAGCATCTACCTTTCCCAGGACTATACAGCCTTCGACATCCTTGCACTTCTCCGTCAGCCATTCTTCCTTAGCTACCTTGCACTTTCTATCCACTTGATTCCTTAATCGCCTGTATTTTTTTCTGCCCTCTTCATTTCTAGCATTCTTGTATTTTTGTCGTTCATCAATCAGGTCTAGTATCTCCTGAGTTATCCACTGATTCTTAGTTGATCTTTTCTTCCTTCCTAACATTTCTTCAGCAGCCCTACTGACTTCATTTTTCATTACTCTCAACTCTTCTTCTATAGTGTTTCCTTCAGCCTTTTCATTTAGTCCTTGTGCAACATGTTCCTTGAAACAATCCCTCACACTCTTTTCTTTCAACTTGTCTAGATCCCATCCTTTTGCATTCTTTGTCTCTTCAATTTCTTTAACTTCAGATGGCATTTCATGACCAACAAGTTGTGGTCAGAGTCCACGTCTGCTCCCAGGAAAGTTTTGCAATCCAACACTTGGTTTCTGAATCTCTGCCTAATCATAATGAAGTCTATTTGATACCTTTCAGTGTCTCCAGGTCTCGTCCACGTATACAGCCATCGTTTGTGGTGTTTGAACCAAGTATTGGCAAGGACTAAATTATGATCAGTGCAGAATTCAACCAGCCGACTTCCTCTTTCGTTCCTTTGTCCCAATCCAAATTCTCCTAATGTACTACCTTCTCTTCCTTGGCCTACCACTGCATTCCAGTCTCCCATCACAATTAGATTCTTGTCACCTTTTACATATTGTATTAAATCTTCTATCTCCTCGTATATTCTTTCGATTTCTTCATCATCCACTGAACTAGTAGGCATATAGACCTGCACTACTGTGGTGAGCATTGATTTGGTGTCTATCTTGACGACAATAATTCTTTCACTATGCTGGTTGTAGTAGCTTACCCGTTGCCCTATTTTCTTATTCATTATTAAACCAACTCATGCATTTCCCCTGTTTGATTTTGTGTTGATAATTCGATAGTCGCCTGACCAAAAATCTTGTTCTTTCTGCCAACGTACTTCACTTATATTAACTACATCTAACTTTAGCCTATCCATCTCCCTTTTCAGATTCTCTAATCTACCACAACGATTCAAACTTCTCACATTCCAAGATCCGACTCGCAGAATGTCAGTATACATCTTCCTGATGATTGCCCCCTCTCGTGTAGTCCCCGCCTGGAGATCTGAATGGGGGACTAGTTTACCTCCGGAATATTTTACCGGGAGGAAGCCATCATCAGTACATCATTCATACAGAGAGAGCTGCATGTCCTCGGGAGGTAGTTACGGCTGTAGTTTCCCGTTGCTTTCAGCCGTGTAGCAGTATCAACACAGCTAAGCCATGTTGAGTATTATTACAAGGCCGTATCAGTCATTCATCTAGACTGCCACCCTTGCAACTACCAAAAGGTTGCTACCCCCTTTCGATGAACCATTCATTAGTCTGGTCTCTCAACAGATACCCATCCGATATGGTTGCACCTGCGGCTCGGCTATCTGCATCATTGGGACAGGCAAGCCTCCCCGCCGCGGCAAGGTCACATGGTTCGCAGAGGAGGTGTAAGTATATATAGATACATATGATATAATTCAATATAATTGAATAAGTAATTGTGATCCTGTAGAATTTTTGGAACAGTTGACGTGAAAAAAACAATTGTGAAGAGAAAAAAATATAGTAAAAAGCACAATACCGGAAAGAAATGAAAACATATATATACAGTGCACTATTTAGTAAAATGTAAAAAATTCAGGTCGTGATTGAAGTAGTCGAAGTCGGCGCAAGGCAAGAGTTAAATTTGAATGAGAAGAACCGAAATGAAGGTGGCATTTTTTTTTTTGAGGTGAAAAGAAAATATAGGATAAATTAATAGAGGAAGAGGAATAGTGGAATAAGAGAAGAATAAAAGAGATTGAAGTTAAATGGTGTTGAGGAAGGATAATAAATTATTTCATGAATTGTCAATTAAGCAACAAACCCTGGAGAAAAAAACTCAACATTCTTAAGAACAACTCTTCTTCACATAAATTTCAGATTAAGAACATTAACACACCCTCCAAAACCATTGAACAATTCCATCCTCCCATTGAAATTTATCTAAAACAACTCTTGAGTGATGATGAAAACTTAATTCTTTCGAAGGGCCTCAAACACAATTGGCCAAACCTCAACACTTTCAATGTAGCCACCAATTTAATTATTGAATCTGAAATAGCCATTAACAAAATGCCAATAGACGAACAAGATGAAATCAGATATGAAGTAAAAAGAAAACTTGAAAAAATCTTCATTAACAATAACAAAAACACTTCTCTTAATGATTATAATAATAATAATAATAATTTAACTAATGATAATAAACTCATTTTAGATCTTAAAAAGAAAATCAATGACAATAATCTCATCACCAAATCTGATAAAGGCAACACTACTGTCATAATGGAAAAAAACTGACTACTTAGATAAAACTAAAATGTTTTTCAGTGACTCTTCTTTTTCTATAGTAAAAAAAGACCCAACCACAAAAATCCAACGTCTACTCAAACAAACTTTAAAAAACACTTCCTTTCTCCTCACAGATCAAGAAAAAACTAAATTAATAAACATGAACCCAGGCCTACCCACTGCCAAAGCCCTCCCAAAAATTCATAAAACTAACATTCCCATCTGCCCAATAATCAATTACAGACCCAGACCCCTATACAATGCTTCTAAATTCATCCAAACATTTTTACTAAAAAACTAGTGATTTTTATCCAACAAATCTATCAAAAACACTTCTGAACTAATCAACAAATTAAAAAACTTTGATATCCAACCAAATTTTTCTCTCCATTCTTTTGACATTGTAAACATGTACCCTAGTATTCCAATTTCCAAATTATTCCCCATAATAAACAACAACCTAAACAAATTCAGTAACCTGAGTAAACTTGAAATTCAAGACTTCATGTCTATTTTAAAACTGGTTCTCAACAATAATTATTTTACCTTTGATAACACCATTTATCAACAAGATGGCTTGGCTATGGGCTCACCAGCTTCAGGCATTCTTGGTGAAATTTACCTTGACTTCTTAGAAAACACAAAAATTAATAATAATAATTTCTCTAACATCCTCTTTTGGGCCAGATATGTTGATGACACACTAGTAATTTTAAATGAAGAATCAACCAACGCAGCCTCTACACTTCATCTCAACAACATAGACTCTAACATTAAATTCACCCTCGAATCAGAACACAACCAAACTCTTAATTTTCTAGACTTAACTAATCACTAGACATCCTTCTTCTTTATCTTACAAAATATTCAGAACACCAACACAAAAAGCAACCACAATACGACAAGATTCTTCACACCCTCAAGCACATAAACGCACACTTATAACAGCTTAATTTTTTGTGCCTTCAACACCCCTATGTCTACAAAAAGATTTAAATAATGAATTGAACACCATCCGTAACATCGCTAAATTCAATGGCTTTAACAACTCCTTCATAAACCGTATCATCAACAAATTCAAACACCGTCCTAAAACCACGTTATCCAAAGACATAACAAAACCAACTGCTTTTCCCACTTTCACTTTCACTCAAGATGCTTATAAAATAACTAATGTTTTTTTAAAAAAAATGAAAATTTCTTTTAGAACTAACAATAGAAATTTTTATATTTTACATAACTCTAAATCACTAAACAAATCAAATGCTTTTTCTAAATCTGGAGTATATAGATTCAAATGTAACAACTGCAGCTCCTCCTACATCGGACAAACTGGCCGCAACTTCAATATCAGATACTCCGAACAAATCAACGCCATTAAATACAACAGATTCTCCGCCATAGGACAACACATACAAGACTCCGAGCATAATTTCACCAATATTGAAAAAGACATGAAAATACTTAAAATCATTAAAAAAGGCCCCCTCTTAAATACTGAAAACTGCTTCATTCACATTGACCAATACTTCAACCCTAATTTCCATTTTAAATGACATTTCTGAAAAACCCAACATCCTTTTCGACTTCCTAATTCTTCTTCTCAAAAATTCTAAATTTCAAAACCCCAATTCTATTTTCCATGCCTTACAAAGTTCCTACCCACATTTTCTACCTTCAATAACCCACCCTCCTAACCCACCCTAAACGACCCCACCTTCATCTCCCTATCTTATCCTTCCTCAACATCATTTAACTTCAATCTCTTTTATTCTTCTCTTATTCCACTATTCCTCTTCCTCAATTTATACTATCTTTTCTTTTCACCTCCAAAAAAAAAAAAAAAAAAAAAAAAAAGGCCACCTTCATTTCGAATCTCCTCATTCAAATTTACTTCTTGCCTTGCGCTGACTTCGACTACTTCAACCACGACCTGAATTTTTTACATTTAAAAAAAGCGCACTGTGCATATATGTTTTCATTTGTTTCCGGTATTGCGCTTTTTACTATATTTTTTTCTCTTCACAATTGTTTTTTCCACGTCAACTGTTCCAAAAATTCTACAGGATCACAATTACTTATTCAATTATATTGAATTATATTATATGTATCTATATATACACTTACATTCCCGCAACTGAAGCAAATACTGGATCATTAAGCTATTCTTCATTTTACGTTGGCGTTTGAAACCACAGTGCCTGATGTTGAATATATCGCGCTGATCACCGGGAGCTGGCAAGTTACTTCAATTGATCTACTCATCTTCAGCTTCAGCACGATTATGGATCTTCATATGTGTTCGATTGTGTTATGACTTAGTGCCTGACAGTGTATACAGGCTAGCTCATTTAACTGTTCTCCGCTTTTCATAAACATTATAAGACTTTGCCTAACACTGTGTGTGCCATACCGCCGTTCTGAAAATTACGCACTGTTTCTTTTAAGTGACTTACATTTTATTTCTTTTGAATTTTACAGTGTCAACCCCCGTCATTTTTACATCGCCTCTTCCACTGATCCGCAGTGAACTTGATCTTGTATTTTCTTTTTCCTATGCATTGTTTTTCATGTTTTAATCGGCTGATAATGACCTGGACTAGGGTTGAAACCGCACTTCTACTTATTATTAAATAAGAATGAAATCACTGCATTTCTTATTCTTTTGTATTGATAGGTTGAACCTCTTTATTTATTATTTCAATTTTAACTGTGATATTGTAGAGACGCGTGGAATGTGTATTGCCGGCAAATTTCCAACGAGCTCCCTTCGATATTATGACGCCAATTTTAAGTTAATGGTTATTAAACCCACTGAAATAAAGCATAATTGTACAGCCGTAAAAAATTACGACATAACTAAAGCCAATGTTCGGCGTCTAGAGTCTAAAAATGCATGCGTACTGTATAAGAAAGCCATTCATATGATTGTACAAAGCACTTTTTAAGCCTGATAATTTTTTGAAGGAAAAAGTGGGGGTCGTCTTGGATTTGGAGAAATTAATATATATTTTTTCAGAATGAAATTAAACACACACTTTCACGTAGTATCGGATTTCGAAAAACAACAAACAAGTAAGCCGTAGTGTGGATATTATCTGCAAAAACTCAAATTTTGAACAAACTGATTGCCATGTCATACTGAATTTAATGTTTATGGGGGTTTTACTGACTTTTACGAAAAATCGGATATAATGACAACCCGCTATAGCGAGTAAATTTTTCGCCGTTATGAATTCTCGCTATAACGGACTTCTACTGTATTATTATATTACAAACACTCCTAAACCAAACCAAACTAAACTACAGTCTCAATGGACCTTCTGTCTACCGAGCGACCGCTGCTCATCCCAAAAGCCTGCAGATTATGATGAGGTGACACATGGTCAAATCCTCCCGGCCGCTATTCCCGGCTCTCTAGACCAAGGCCGCCATCTCACCATTCGATAGTTCCTCAATTAAAGGTAATCGTGGAATGCATGAACCTGGAACCCACCTTCATATGCAGGTAAAAATGAGTAACCTGGCCGGGAATCGAACCCGGACCCTCCGGGTTAGAGGCAGGCAAGTTCGACCATGGGGCCGGCTTCAAACAATTACCGGTACATGACTTTAAAACCTCGAAACTCTACATTCAGTTTTACCGGGAAAACTTTGTCACTTTCCCGTGAAAACTTACATAAGTTCAGCAACTTTGATCAGCCAAATTCTTTGAAAAATCTAATACCGGTAAAGCCAAGCCAAACAACAATCGACGACAAGTACTATTTAATTCTCTAATCTAATAAAATAAAGCACATTAGATACGAAAGCGCCCAACATGATGGCAAAATCTCTTTTTCTTAATCTTCCATTTTAATTTGGTCACCGGTATACAGTTTGTAGTCAGCTGATGGAAATATTGCACCGCGTAAATTAGGCCTACATCAACTTTTAAAGGTTACGATGAACTTGCTCGAGAATATGGTTTCCAGTTTCCAGTATTCGGGAGATAGTAGGTTCGAACCCCACTGTCGGCAGCCCTGAATATGGTTTTCCGTGGTTTCCCATTTTCACACCAGGCAAATGCTGGGGCTGTACCTTAATTAAGGCCACGGCCGCTTCCTTCCCACTCCTAGCCCTTCCCTATCACATTGTCGCCGTAAGACCTATCTGTGTCGGTGCGACGTAAACAAAAAGAAATATATATATATGGTTTTGAATCTAAATATTGATTCTCGAAAGTTCTCAAATTCTGCCCGTCACTAATCACAATCAAATTGGAAAGAGAAAAAATATCATCAAAACTTCAGAAATTATGGTTATTCATGACCTTGAGCTCAGCTGGAAAGAGCGCTCGCTCTACAAGTCTGTACGAGTGCGAAATGCTAACTAAATGTAACGTGCGCAAATAAAACAACTCTGGTTTTTATAACATTTTAACACCAAAACATTAAATTCTCAGTCTCATATTACGACCAAACAAGTAATAGGCAATCCGAAAACCTCCCATGGCTTTATGTATGTAAGATGCAACATCTGTTCTAGTCTTGATAACATAATAGTATACGATGATATTAAAATACTAAATTTGTGTTAAGAAGGAGCCGTTTCGATTCCTGCCTGAAAGCCCAGTGACTATACAATGCCCTGAGGGAAGTGCCGAAAACCTGCTCGGCAATACAATCGAAAAAAAAAACAAAAAAAAACCATCTAAACCTGGAAATAATGTACACGTTTTGTAAGTACGAACATTTAACGAAACTCGTTCTGTCCTCAAGTAGAGCTGTTGAAATGCGCTCTGTCTCCTTCCAATTGTTGTGGCCACTCTCTGCGTTATGATTTCCGAGGATTCTCTAAACAATACCACCCGAATGCGATGCTAAGATGGTCCCGTATGCAAGTTCACCGCTGATCACTTTTCCAGTACAGTACTTCCTCTAATTATCGCAATGACGGGGCGTTAACACCAAGATCCGTAAGTATGCCGTAGACGTCCTTTCATGAGATACAGTTTCTTGAAAAACGCGTGATCGAGGATCAAGTATTGATGGGACTGAAATTTCTGGACGGTTGATCCGGGAAATAGTTTCTTCGAGGAATGGATAATGCAGGATTTTTACAACTTGATTTACTCAGGACGCTCACGGGACCACGTAATTTAAACGAATAATATGGGAAAACGTAGTTTCCGAGAACGTATAATCGAGGTTCAACTGTACTTCTTGCTACTTCGAAAGTCATTCCTAAACCTTAACTTTTCTTCTTGGATTAGTAATTTACAGCCAACTTTTTGTTCCGATATTCCTGTGCTCACTCTTCAATGTCTACCTCACTTCCCCTATCACCCATTGTTTGTTTTTCTTAATCTTTCTTTTCAGCATATTTCTTTCTTCTACTCCTGTGTTCACCCGATCTTTCCAGCAAGGAATTTCCTTCTCTTTCAGTGTTGTACTTGTTTTTTCACAATTTCCTCAGCTTTGTTTACAAGAATTTCTTTGAACATAGTCCATTCTTCTTCTATCCCTCGAATCTCATTTTTGGGTAATTTCGTTGTTATCCTTGCTTGGAAATTCTTTTTCTTCTCCGAGTTCTTCAACAACCAGGTGTTTGGCGTTTTCTTGCATTTTGCTTTAGGGACATGGGCATTTTTAAGATCAGCCATTAATAGCTGATGATCACTATCTACATACTCACTGGATATGATTTTAACATCACTAATATACCAACCAGCTTCACCATCAGTGATGATGTAGTCTATCACAGTCTTGAGCTTTCCATCCTAACTGTATCTTGTTATTTTATGACTATCCCTCTTCTGGTACAATGTGTTTTGTATCAGTAAGTTGTTACGCATGCAGTACTCAATCAAGCTGTTTCCTTCAGAGTTTTTGTTCTAACACCCTTGTCTCTCTTTACGAACTTGGGCATTCAGACCACCCATAATTACAGTGTTCTCCTCCATTAACTGTTTTTCAAGTTCGGTAAGGGATTCTTTCTTATCAGCGGTACACCCTGCTTCAGGTGCATATACTTGAAATAAACTGTGATGCGAGTTTCCATTTCGTAACCTCATTTGGATGATCCTGTCATTCACAGTGTTGACATCTGCCTGTACATTTATGTCTTTGTGAAGGAGGAGACCAACTCCATTTTTGGATTCACTCTTGTTTCCACTCCAATATAACATACACCTATTTCTCAGGCATTTCTACCTACAGCCTTTCCACTTTGTCCCACTCAATCCCAACATCCAAAGCTTCCTCCTGTCCATAAGGTCTACAAGTTCTTCACGTTTGTCAGTGAAAGTGAGGATGTTGAGGGTTCCAATTCTGAGCTGTTTCTTGGGCAATGTCTGTCTCTTCCTGCACCTCCGATGATCTTTGGGTTGTTGGTCATCATCATTTCATGAGATGCTTGAAGACTTGTCATGTCTGGTGATTTAAACGTTTTTATATCCGAGGCTTGTTTTCGTTTTGAAAGCAACATTCATTTACCACAGTCCAGTTGGCTTGCTAAGCCTAATGCTGTAGAGGGTTTTCTGTTGGAGTAATCTCCTTTAGCTTTTGGCAGTCCCTTGCCTCATCCACAAGGCAGCAGCACTTTGGTGAATGTACGCATCGTTTGCTACATACAGTAGCAGGATTGCTCTTTACCTGACCAAATATATATTACAAACACAGCATTACTGTTTTTGAAACACTGTAAATTAAAATGGAGAATTTTAAAGGACTGCCTTTAATAACACAGTGAGACCTCGTTAACAAGTTTTCCTGCTTAGCACATCATAAATTCGAAGTCCTGATTCACAACGTATCAAATCTATATAAAAATAGCTCACTTATCGTGTCACAAATCTTTGCTATTACTGCTTAGTACAATCACATTTTTCCTCGATCTGAAAATGTTATTTGCCATCCTTTGTGAAAGGAACGTGATTTCCAACTCGGGTAACAGCTGTCGCCACAGTTACGTGATAATAGGAAAAGACCTTAAATTCCTGAATTTCATAGGATAAGTTGCACCTTCGGGGAACAAGCTGTTAGCCTCAGGAATGTTCAGTTTTGCTTGCTGGTTAACAGCGAGATGGCTGAATAACACAGTGAGTCTGTTTGTGCTTGTATTTCATATTCCATTCAGAAGTTAGAAATTCATTTTTGTGTTGAGTGGTACAGTGAAGGGTAGCGAATATTTGTCGCGTGACAGCCTACATCTAGATTAAGAACATAATCGTGTGAAGTTGACTAGCATGGTTCATATTTGTCTTGTGATAGCCTAGGTATGGATATTGAAAACGTTGTGAAATTCCTTTCTAATGAACATGAACTTCAAATCTGCCAGAAACTGGACACGCATCCACATTCTTAAGCGCGCAGAGATGGCACAAATATTGAAACTCACACTTTCGAGTTTCGACTCTATCACTTGAGTTGGTCGAAGTTTTGTTGGATTCAAAATGGCGGCCCAAAGCCATTATCTTGCAGTCGCATATGGTCAAGTGTAACCTTCAATTCACTACCTAAGAGTGTGACCAGAAAATAATGTTTAATAACCCACTGGTCCGAAATAAAAGGTTCCTACTAACAATTGTTTTAGAAAGAGTGTGATCTGCAATAATACTTCAATATCTTTATGGGCCCCCGTGCAAATGTTTTCATATTTGTACAGTGTTCTTCACACCTATTAGTGAATTGTTATTTTATAAGCCCCAGCGGAAAAGATTTTCATATTTGTTCTCTCATGTTTTTCACACCTTTTAACACTCTCCTCTCATCTTTAGAAAGGGTAGATATAGTCTTCACTGTACCCGCAGGTACATGACATTAAATGCCCTCATGTTGGAAAAGATTGAATCTAGTGCTTCCATATCCCTGTTCGATAGTATTCATTAGTGTATTCAGAAGTACGTTTTCTCGCTTAACAAGTTCTTTTTCCTTGTCCCCTGTAGAAACATCTTAACAAGGTTTTAATGTACTTCAATAACAGAAGTTATTACACACCTCCAGTGTAGTAACCCTTGGCATATGCAATACGACCCAACAACCAGACGGTTCCACCAACAGCAGACACAACTGGCCATTCAAGTCCTCCAAGCAAAAGCAGCATCAAAAACTGTGGGTAGTTCTCCAGTCTAAAAAAGAAGAAAGAAAAAGAGAATTATAGTAAACGAATATTAAGCCATGACTGCACAATAAAGACAAATGGACAAAAAACAAACATACATACATACATACATACATACATACATACATACATACATACATACATACATACATACATACATATATCATTATAGACTCTTATGCCTTTAAGCATTCACAGTCTGCAAACCTCTGTGAATTTACTAACTGCTGCCACAATCCTCTATTTATGACTAGTTCTGTGCACTCATTTAGTTCTATATCTCTTATCTTTAAATCATTAGAAACTGAGTCTAACAAGTGTCGTCTTGGTCTCCCAGTACTTCTCTTACCCTCCATAACAGAGTCCATTATTCTCCTAGGTAACCTATCGTCCTCCATTCACCTCATATGACCCCACCACTGAAGCCGGTTTATGTGTACAGCTTCATCCATAGAGTTCATTCCCACCTTATCCTTTATCTACTCATTCCAAGTAGCCTCCTGCCATTGTTCCCACCTGTTTTAACAGCAATCATTCTAACTACTTTCATGTCTGTTACTTCTAACTTATGAATAAGATATCAGAAATAACTCCAAACAAGGACTGGTGCACGTAGGGAATTGTATGTAAATGTATATTACTCCCGTACAGCAAAGTTGGTCTGAAAACAAGCCAGTGTAGCTTTGTCCGGGAGCTGACTTCCTTCTTACAGAATACTGATGATCACAACTGCGAGCTCACAGCTTTAGCTTTACTGCACCTTGATTCGATCTCACTTACTATTCTCCTATACTGGGAGAAAACACATCCTAAATTCTCTACGTGTTCCAGTTCTTGGATTTCCTACCTACCAACATCAATTTAGTCTCGGAAAGGCTCATTTTCAAACCATACTCATTGAACCTATTTTCAACTTCCAAGGATTGCAGGCTTTTGGCACAATCCACTATTAAGTCCAAGTCATCAGCATAGGCCAAACTGCTTACTACACTTTCACGTAACTGAATCCCTCCTTGCCACTTAATACCTTTCAGCAGATGATCTATGTAAACAATAAAGGTGAAAAATTACAGCCTTGCCTAACCCCTGTAAGTACCTTGAGCCAAGAACTCATTCTACCATCAATTCTCACTACAGCCCAAATGTCAACATAAATGCCTTTGATCGATTTCAATAATCTGTCCTTAATCCCATAGTCCCCCAGTATGGGGAATATCTTTTTCCTCAGTATTCCTGTCATATGCCTTCTCAAGATCTATGAAACATAAACATAACTATCTATTCACCTTGTAGCATTTTTCAATTACCTGCCGCATACTGAAAATATGATTCTGACAGCCCCTCTGTGGTCTGAAACCACACTGGTTTTCATCCAACTTACGCTCAACTGCTGATCGCATTCTCCTTTCCAAAATCCCCTTGCCGGGTATACTGATCCATGAGATACCTCGATAGTTGTTGCAATCCTTCCTGTTCCCTTCCTTATAGATTTACCGTCCTTTGCACTTCCTCAAAAGTAATTTCACCAACATCATTGCCCACCTCCCCATGAGCTCGGTTGTTCACAATATCACCAGGAAGATTTCCTTTTACATTAAGAAGATTTTCAAAATATTCCTTCCACCACGCCAGTGATTCCCAGGGATCTATTATGAGTTCACCTGATTTACCCAGAACACTATTAATTTCCTTTTTCCCTCCCTCCCTTTCTTTTTTTCTTTCTTTCTTTATTACTGTCCAGATATGTTTCCCTGCTGCTTGACCTAGCCTTTCCAGGTTATAACCAAAATCTTTCCAAGACTACTTCTTGGATTCAACAATTATTTGTTTCACTAAGTTTCTTTCATTTACATACAATTCTCTACGTGCACCAGTCCTTGTTTGGAGTCATTTCTGATACACCTTTTTACGTTTACAAACTGCTCTCGCTCTTTATTCCACCAAGATATTCACTTTTTGTCCAGCTTGACACACGGTTGTTCCTAACTATTCCCTTGCTGTTTCTACTACAGCATCCCTGTATGCCATCCATTCTATTTTTATATCTTGAACATGCTTATTGTTCATTGTTTTGGAACTTTTTAGTTATCATACCAACGTAGTATCGTCTAATTTCCTTGCCCTAGAATTTTCTACTCTTATTCGTCTGCTGACAGATTTCACTTTTTCTATCCTAGGCCTAGGGATAGTTCATTGCACATCAGATAGTGGTCAGTATAATTGAAAACTGCCAGGAAAACCCACATAATCCAAACAGATTTGATGAATTCAAAGTCGCTTAAGATTTAGTCTATTATGGATCTCTTGTCCCTACCCTCCCATATGCAGCAGTGAACAGCCTTATGACTGAAGAATGTACTGTATTTGTAAACTGCTAGCACGGAAGTCCAGTAAATGCTTTCCACTCTTATTAGCTTCCATATCTTCCTTATACACTTACCGGCGAAAAAAGTGAAACACAACGTATTCCAGAAAAAAAAATTAATGTTAGTCCATTTGAACCATGGTAAAAATCAAATGTTATGACAATAAAACAATATGGCTCCTTGATCAAGACCGGAAAGCTTAAGCATACACTTGATGTACTGAACGACAAGAACATCAGTATAGCAGCTCTCCAAGAGACTAGGTTTCCGGACGAAGAAGCCATAGAGTCTCAAGGATATAGAATATATAAAGGGAAACCTGGTAATAGAGTAATGGAAAATGTACCATTCCTTGGGACTGGTTTCGCAGTACACCATCTACTGGTTAAAAGCATACTTGACTTTTCATCACCAAACGATAGAACATCGGTGCTTTCCTTCAGATGCAAGAATAGGGGATACTCAATGATTAACTTCCACGCTCCTACCAATGACTCTAACAGGAAAAACCCAGAAATGACAAACCAGTACTGGGATGCCCTTGAAGAAACCCTTGATAAAGTACCAAATCATCATACGACTATATTGTTAGGAGATTTCAATGCCCAGATCGGTAGAGAACAGAAATACCGGAAGATTGTCGGAAGATATCCTGCCCATAAGAGAACCAACAAAAATGGGGAACGCTTAATCAGTGTCTGCACCAAGTATGGATTACTTTTGATGTCTACAGCTTTCAAACACCTTCCCAGAAAGGCAATGACATGGCGATGCCCAAATAGCATGATGGGTGAATTCCAAATTGACCACGTAGCAATAGACAAGCTGCACCACAGGGATATTATGAATGTCAAAGTGATACGAGGAGCCAACATTGACTCTGATCACTACCTGTCTCTGGTTAAAACGAACCTGAAACCACTAATAAAGACCACGGGTATGTTAGCAAAAAACACGAAGATCCCTAGGTTTGATATCACCAAACTCAAAGAAGACAGCACTAGTTACCAAGAGAGGCTGATTCATAATACCAACAGGATTAACACATCTACAAAATGGGATCAACTTAGGGATGCCATAACAGTAGCGGCTCAGGAAACAATCCCCAATAGACCTAAAGGGAACAAGCATCCGTGGTGGTCCAGCGAATGTGATAAAGCTATAGAAGCTAGGCGGCTAGCGTGGATCAAATGGAATGTACATAAGAACGAAGCTAATTTACAAGCCTTCATTGCACAGAGGAAAACTACGTCGAGCATCATAAGAGGGGCCAAGAGGAAGCACAACCAGGAACTGATTAAGCAAGCAGAGGAGGATTTTGTAAGGAACAACTCTAGAGATCTATACAAGGGCCTCAAGCAACAAACAACCCAATTCGCTTCCCCTGCTTTACATCTCCAGAGACCAGATGGATCGCTGTGTCTTAATGACAGCGATTGTACCAAGACCCTAGCTAACTACTTCAAAGGACTCTTAAATGCAGAAGAACCTATTGAACGTCTCCAAGTTACAGAACCAACTAACCCCAATACTGAGTTTATCCCTCCTCCAACGTATGAAGAAGTCAGAGATGTAATTAAATTACTCAAGAACAATAAAGCTTCTGGAGAAGACGGGATAGTAGCAGAAATGCTAAAACATGCCGGAGAACACACCTTCAGGAGCATACATAAAGTAATTCTGGACATATGGACTAGTGAGAGGCTCCCAGATGATTGGACGTCAGCCATTATCCATCCAATCCACAAGAAGGGAAGCAAAACAGATCCCAGTAACTACAGAGGAATATCACTCCTTGCTGTTACCTATAAGATATTTTCCAAGATTCTGGAACGCCATGTCACAAGACAGTTGGATAAAGAGTTAGGAGAATATCAAGCAGGGTTCAGAGCATCGAGGTCCTGTACCGAGCAGATACAAAATCTGAAGACCATCCTTCAATACAGCAAATCAAGAGCTCGACAATGGGTAGCTATATTTGTCGACTTCCAGAAAGCATACGACTCAGTAGATAGAATTACTCTTTACAATACATTAAGAGAACTAGGACTTAACGACAAGATCAACAGGCTGGTGCAAGCAACCTTGCACAATACCACAGCCAGAGTAAAGTTTAGAGGACAACTCTCGGAGAGTTTCGCCATTAAAACAGGGGTGAGACAAGGAGATGGCATCTCATGTATATTATTTAACTGCGTTCTGGAAAAGATAATTAGAGAGTGGATGAGATTCCTTCCAGAGAACACTGGATTACGGATGGGGATTAAAGCAGACAACCTGAGGATACCATGCCTAGCCTTTGCAGACGATCTGACTTTATTGGCAAATGACATACAGGAGGCTACTACTCAGCTCCAAACACTGCACTCAATAGCGGCTAAAACGGGTCTTTTGATCAACATAGGAAAGACCGAGTTTGTTACTAACATCAAAGATGCCCCTGGAAAGATGAGAGTCAGTGATAATATCTACATCAAGAGAGTCAAAAGTGTAAAGTACCTTGGGGAATGGTTCTCAGAGGACCTCAGTGAAACAATGGCTCTTGAACACAGGAGACTCAAACTAGATAAGGCTTACCATGCCTGTAGAAAGCTGTATGCTTCAAAAAATCTGTCGATGAATGTCAAACTAAGACACTACAATGCAGTAATCAGACCGTCAGTCCTCTATGCAGCAGAGTGTCTATATTTAACTAAGAAGACCCCACTAAGAGCCCTCGAGGTACAAGAAAGAAAGTTCCTGAGACGGATAGTGGGACCAAGAATTTTACCAGATGGAAGCCGATGGTATCAACCAAATCGTGAGCTATATAAACACCAAGAAAATCTCATAGATGCCATCAGAAGAAGGCGACTGGCTTTTTACGGACACCTATCCAGAATGGACTCAAATAGATTATCTCATAGGATCTTCAAGGCTGCTAACAAGGGCAAAGCTACTGGGTTCGTGTGGATGAAGCAAGTGGAGAAGGACCTTTCGGAACTCCACATAAATCAAAACGACATAGCTGATCGGAGTAACTATCATACAACTCTTAAAACTAAATCCTTTGTAACATCCCTCACAGAAGTTACCCACAGACCAAAAGACGAGACCAGGAAATGGTCTGAGGAACGTAAGATTGAATTTAGCCGGAAAATGAAGGACTACTGGGCCATCAGGAAAGCTCGAGGTACCAACAAGAAAACAGCTGCCAAACCAGCCGCTAAGAACACCAATTGTGGCAAACAACGACGATGACTTCAAGAAACAGCTAAAACACAAGCACCGTGGTCCATAGATGGCCCTAACGAATTAAAAAAAAAACAATATGGCAATGTATAATAAGTTAATTAGCCCATTTGGGAAGTTTCAGTGTAATAATTGATAAGGATTGTTGATCATGACGATCACAACAGTCCACCAACACAAAGCTGGAAATGTCGAAACATGCAGCTGTGCATAGTTTCGTATGCAGTCCATTTGTCCACTTGTTTTAAACACATTGCCATTGTGTCAGTAATGGGTATTACCACCTCTAGCCGCAGTTACAGCTGTGATTCGATCAGGCATGTTTAGGATGCAATCTCAAATATTCTCTTGTGGTATGAGCTCCTATTCTGCCTGGAGCACAGCTCGAAGTTGAGGCAGTGTGTCAGCGGAACAACTCCTACTACGTCTCCCAAGCATATCCCAGACAGGATCTACTGGGTTTAGGTTGAGCAGGCCACACCATGCGCTCAATTCAGATTTCATCCAGGTTCTCATGTACACAAACAACAATGTATGGGTGAACACTGTCATGAATCAGGATAAAGTTCTCACCGATGATAGGTGGAAAGGGCACCATTTGATCCACTAAAATCTCCTCGATGTATTGGCGGGCTGTTACCCTTCCGTTCTTGACTAACACGAGCTCCGTGCGCGCATCAGTGGTAATCCCAGCCCAGACAATCACAAAGCTTCCAGCGAATGGTGTCCTTACAGAGAAAGTACAGGGTGAATAACGTTCCCCAGACTTTCTCCAGGGCCAATGACCTTAGATGTTAGGCTCCTTTAAACAACAAGCATCAGACTTTCTCCTTACACTCTCCCTTCTATCCGGTGCCCTCAAATAGAATCTAGATTCATCATCCGTGAACAGCACTGAGTTCCACTGCTCCACAGTACAGTTTTGATGGGCATTGGCGAATTGCATCTGAGAATAATGTAGAGTTTGAGGGATGTTCCACCATCAACACATTGCAACAATTTATTAAATTATAAGAAGGCCGGTTTTGACTCCCATGGAGTCATCATCATCATCATCTTGGTGAAATTTAAATTAAGGGGAATCTGATAACAATCATCATAACGAAAAATCCATGCACCCATAGGTGGTTGCATGGAAATACATCATTCAGTTGATAGATATTACCTTGAAATGCAACATACACTTGGCAAGGAGAACTTCGAGCTTAGAGTTCCCAGTTCTGGCTCTAACAGTCTTGTGTTCATAGAACATGGAACACTGGAATTACATGTACTGGATTGAAAATCATTACAAAACACAATAAGGACACTTATAATGGTGTGGAAAACTTGGCTTTCTAAGAGCATTCTTGGATTTGACAGTCCTGTTTGTCTGAAAAAGATTGGATGAAATACACACCATGAAGCAACATGTATAAAGACATAGATCTAGTCTAAACTGTTGCGTGTTCATGTACACAGAACCCTGGGAACACTTGTATTGTTTGATAACACACTCGTTCAAATGAAAACACTTAAAACCATATGAAATATTGGCGTTACAAGAACGTTTATGGGTTTGACTGTCCTGCTTCCCCCTGACTTAACTAGTGAAATAAATATACATTGAATGTTAAAGATAAACTACTTGGTATTTAAAGTTCTGGTTTTTGGTTTCAAAAATTGTCATGTGTTTATGGAACACAGAATAGAACTGCTGGTCCTGCTTCTGTCTACTGGAAACTAATGCATTAACGCAGTTGAAATTAATTGATTGAAAGTTTATACACCAATGTGAAACACTTGGCACTTTAATATTCTTGGATCTAAGTAAAATATCGTTGTATGTTTACACAACTTGGCATAGACTTGTCGAGCGGTCTTGTCACAATCAACCAGAATATGTGAACCTTAAAAAAAAAAAAAAAAAAAAAAAAGACTTGTTGACTATTACAACCACACATCACATGATACGTTTGGTGAACAGCTGAAGTTACACACTGGTCTGAGATACTTAGTATTTAAGAGAGATCTTGGGTCTATATTAAAACTGTTACCGTGTGTTAGTGGAACATGGAACTTAATTGTCGGTCCTGAATCAAGATACTTGCTGGTTTTAGTTTACATGAGCTTGCAGTGTTTTACGATAGATGGAATGAACTTATTAGTAGAACTAAGCTGGTTGAAGAGCTGGGGGAACATCCTTCAATAAGGAATACTTGCTATTGTAGTTGTAACTGTCGTCGCTATTGTTGTTGTAGTATGGTGATGGTATGGCCTTGGCTTATGGAAACGTGCATTGAAGGTGTTCCGTATCCGCTCGTGCTGACCAGCCGTTTGAAGAGTGGTTGCGATAACTTATGATTGCATCCGAGAAGCGCAGTGCTCACGTGTAAGCAGGGGGGCGGCTTCTTGGACTTTAAATTCTCATCATACAACCACCTTCTTACTCTCCCTTTGCGGACGTTTGTGTCCTGAACTTGCCGCAAAATACTGTCCTCCACAGCTGTTGTGTGTGGATCACAAAGAACTTGCATTACGAGAAAGCGATAATCACGCTCAGTAGTGCTTCACCTACGAACAGAACTGGGTCTCCCGGTATAGATATTGTCCTCTCTGTACCTTTTTACAGTTCTGTACACGTTAGAACAAGATGTGCCTATAACGTCTGCTATACAGCATATACTGCGACCATCCTACACTAATGCTACGGTCCTTGCTGTGTTTTCAGATGAAAGAGCCATTATGACCTGACCTTAGAAGTGAGACTAACTGTTGTAGACAAGCCATAATGTCCACAAAATTAAGCAGCACAAGAATTTACAGCAATAAACCTTATGATAGCTGTTTGTGATTATTCTTGTTAAAAGGCGGGAAATGACAGCATTTGCGTTGATTGTCACGATCAGTAGTCTAATGTTTATCAATTATCGAGTTGAAACTTCTCAAATGGGCTAATTAACTTACGATACATTAGCATATTGTTGTAATGTCATAACATTTAAATAATGCAAAGTTTCAAATGGACTAACATTAAATCTTGTCTGAAATATGTAGTGTTTCGCTTTTTTCTTTTTCTTTTTTATCTTGGTGAGTGTATTTACCTGCCAACTTCTCATATCCTTCAATTCTATTTCCAACTCTCGCCTTGAAATCACCCATTAACACTATCCTATCCTTGCTACTGAACCTGACTACAATCTCACTCAATGCTTCATAAAACTTGTCAACTTCATCCTCATCTGCACCCTCACATAGTGAATACACTGAGACAATTCTCATTGTAATTCCTCCTAATGCCAAATCTACCCACATCATTTGCTCATTTATGTGTCTAACAGAAACTATGTTGCATGTGATAGCATTCCTGATGAACAGCCCTACCGCACATTCTGCCCTTCCCTTTTAACACCTGTCAAGTACACTTTATAATCTCCTATCTCTTCCTCGTTCTCTCCCCTTACTCGAAAATCATTAACTTCTAACACATCCAGACGATTCCTCTTTGCTGACTCAGCCATTTACAAAACAATTTTAATACGATGATGATGATAATAATAATAATAATAATAATAATAATAATAATAATAATAATAATAATAATAATTGTAACATTTTATGGTCAAAATAAGACCACTCCAGTCAACTATACAAAGAAAATTTAGCATTTCTATGCTTCCAATATTTTTTCATCCTCTCAGATGTGATATCCTTTCTTCAGTTCAGAACACTCTACCTTTTTCCCTTTAATTAATTTTGGTTTGTAGTCTCACAAGTGAGTCGTTGAGCACCTTCATTTTGTCTGTTTGTCTGTTCTTGAGATTATTTAGTGTTATTTTTAGTTCATTAATATCATTCTCAATTTCTATGAACCATTTAATGCCAGTATTGCTGTTCCATAATTTTACTACTATTTTTCTACTAATTATAGTTTCTGGTGTTGTAATAAGATGTCCAAAAAATGAGATGCTTTTTTTTCTAACTGCGCTCAATACTGATTTGATTTCCTTATAAACTCTGTTATTTGAAGCTATTCTCCAATGGCCATTAATTATTCTTCATTCTATCTCTAGTATTTTATCAATTTCATTTGTATTACTAGTTTTGAAAATAGTTTCACATCTGGCTGTGTGTCTGTCTTATAATTTCTTAATCTTGCTGCAACTGGTAAGTTTTGTTTCTTGTTGTATGTGGTTTTGATGACATAATTTCCTTTGTTTAATTTATTTATTCTATTTTGCCAGGTTGATTTTTCATTTAGATTATGTTATAATTTCACCTAAATACTTAAAATTATTAACAATTTTGATTTCATGTTCATCAATATTAATTTTATTTTCGAGTGCTGGATCAGTTAACATTTCATTTTTTTCAAAGGAAATTGTGCTATTTCCTGCAGAGAACTGATTTGATACTCAGTTTCCTGAATATTTTTGGATAATAATGGAAGGTCAACAGGAAATGCCAAACAGTTTAAACTACTTTTTTTGTTTAGAACTTCCAATTTTTACATTTTTAGGATTCTCTTTTAACCATTCTCTCATTAGTCATTACATATTCTAATACACAGTTAAATAGCAAAGGGTTTTTTTTCTAGTTGCTTAACATCGCACCGACACAGATAGGTCTTATGGCGACGATGGGACAGGGAAGGGCTAGGATTGGGGAAGGAAGCTGAATGCAAGCTTACAGCTGCGCGACCCCAAACCGCACAACCAATTCAGACAGTTAATTTAAGTGTTAGTCTTTTGTGTATTGAAAGGTTGATCCACAAAAAATAAAACCTTAAAGACTTAAAAACCAAGAATGAGCTTGCATCCGGGAGATAGTGGGTTCAAACCCCACTGTCGGTATGTCGGCAGCCCTGAAGATGATTTTCCGTGGTTTCCCATTTTCACACCAGGCAAATGCTGAGGCTGTACCTTAATTAAGGTCACGGCTGCTTCCTTCCCATTCCTAGGCCTTTCCTATCCCATCGTCGCCATAAGACCTATATGTGTCAGCGCGACGTTAAGCAAATAGAAAAAAAAACAAGAATGAAATGAAATGGCATATGGCTTTTAGTGCCGGGAGTGTCCGAGGACATGTTTGGCTCGCCAGGTGCAGGTCTTTCGATTTGACACCAGAAGGTGACCTGCGCGTCGTGATGAGGATGAAATGATGAAGACGACACATACACCCAGCCCCAATGCCAGTGAAATTAACCAATGATGGTTAAAATTCCCGACGCTGCCGGGAATCGAACCCGGGACCCCTGTGACCAAAGGCCAGCACGCTAACCATTTAGCTATGGAGCCGGACAAAGAATGAGTATTCTAGATGAATTCCCACGTATTTCAAGATGTATCTACTACAATTATTATGGTAGTCATGCATAACGTAAGTGAAGTCATCATTTCTGTTCAACTGTGAAATGAAATGTTAGAAGAAGACACATTAGTAGCATTTGTTCTGTTATAGTTAGTTATACAGAAGTTGTTTATTCCATTTTTAGTCAATAATTATAACTTGGTTGTGTCCTATGTCCAATTATGTGATTATTGTATTCATTTATTTACATAACTACATTTATATTGAAACAATGAAACAGCAGAAATGTTCTTGCAATATTTTTATTGATTTTATGCTTTGCCTGGACTGATAGTTACTAATGAGGAAGTAATGGAAAGAGTTGGAGAAACCCCAAACTTGTCAATGAATATGAAGAAAAGAAGAAATACATGGATTGGCCATATAATCACACATAAGAGATGGCTCTGTGGAAGGAAGAAATTGTAGGGGAAGGCCTGGACTGGAACATATTGGGATGCCAATCTTATGTAGAACTTAAGAGAATGGCACAATCCAGAATCTTTGAAAAGCTGCTGCCAACCAACCTTTAGTAGTAGTATAAAGGGACCATCGCTGTATTTTATCATCATGTTATTAACTGTATCAATGGATATTTATTTAATACAATTTCATGAACTAAGAATGAGGAACGATAATGAAGA
This sequence comes from Anabrus simplex, assembly GCF_040414725.1. Classification (NCBI taxonomy): domain Eukaryota; kingdom Metazoa; phylum Arthropoda; class Insecta; order Orthoptera; family Tettigoniidae; genus Anabrus; species Anabrus simplex. The sequence continues at coordinate 241,525,510 of NC_090269.1, forward strand.
GAAAATATTGTTTTCTATGATATCATGCTGATATACTTCACCATGATGAAAGAAGAATAAATTCCCCATATTTGTACCGTTTATTTGAAGTTTAAATTTTATTTTCATATTTTAAATACTTTACGTTGATTTTTTAGCAAGTAACATGAGTACAGGACTTACACAGGACAAGAGGAATTTATTCATGTGAATAACGGTTCATTTTTCTAGGACTCATGTCAATATTAAAGATCAATGAGATATAGGCATGCAGATATAATTTCTCAAGAAAATCCATGTATACCAAATTAATAAAAATGAATATTACATATCTTATCAATGATTTATAAAAATATTTAGTGGATTTTTAATTTCATTCTTCTCACTTCATTTTCAAAATAGAATAAACAGGTAAGTCCTTTCCAGAAAGCCAATAGATATTATATTTTTAATGAATTAAGAGACCAGGTTGTACAATAGTGTTCGTTAAATGGTCTGTATCGAAAGAAAAGGGAATCGCACGTCCTAACACATTCGATACTTCACCCCCAGAGATGATTCTCATCTCCCTGAACAACTGACAATAAGATGAAAAGAAGAGATGGGCATAGTATGATGCAGGCACAAAGAATATAGAAACAGTGTTGCATGACTCTTGCTCCATTAATTCTGATTCTAATTGTGATCAATACTTTAAACAGTACAGATAAATATTATTACAACATTCATTGCAATTGCTTTCTTTGTACTTCAAGCAATATTGGGGCATATTATTATAAAATTACAGTAAAACCTCGATTATACATTTCTCCATTAACCGTTCTGCGGATTATGCATCGCCTAAAAAATAATCTCAATTTTTCAAAGGCAATGTACAGTCGCTCCAAAACTAAATGAGCATACACTTGATGTCAATAATAATATTGGTAAATATTTCACAAAAAAATGAAATGGCGTATGGCTTTTAGTGCTGGGAGTGTCCGAGGACAAATTCAGCTTGCCAGATGTGGATCTTTTGATTTGACACCCGTAGGCGACCCACGCGTCATGATGAGGATGAAATGATGATGAAGACAAAGCATACACCCAGCCCCTGTGCCAGCGGAATTAACCAATTATAGTTAAAATTCCCGACCCTGCTGGCAATCGAACCCAGGATCCCTGCGACCAAATGCTAGCATGCTAACCATTTAGCCATGGAGCCGGATAATAATTCTCAATGCACAGGAATCGGATACCAGCCTAGCGGTCCGTCATAGTCAACTCTATTTACAGACAGGTAGGCTACATCTTGTAGCATCGAATAAAACCGTTCATAAGGAAATTGAGTATTGAGCATGATTAGGAAAAAATGTATATCATTTTTTGGACATCTTATCAGAGCACCTGACACCAGAATTAGCAGAATAATTGAAAAATTATGAAATAGCAAGACCAAGATTAAATGGATTACGGAAATTAAGGAAGAAATTAAAGAACTACAAATAACAATAGATGATCTCAAAAACAAAACAGAAGACACACACCAGGCTACAGACTAAAATCAATAAAAGGTCCAATGGAATAGTATTTTCAACAGAACAAAGGAAGGCAGCATCTCTCAGAATGAAAAAAATATTGGGCTGATAGGAAATCAAGAAATTCTTTGTACAATTGACTAGAGTGGTCCAATGTAGGCCAAAAATGTAAAATAAAATAATTAAATGTTAGTTTTACGTCCCCTAAGTACTTTGACGGGTTTTTTGACGCCGAGGTCCTGAAATTTTGTCTCGCAGGAGTTCTTTAATGTGCCAGTAAATCTACCAACACGAGGCTGACGTATTTGAGCACCTTCATATACCACTGGACTGAGCCAGCATCAAACCTGCCAAGCTGGGGTCACAAGGCCATCGCCTCAACCGTCTGAGCCACTCAGCCTGCCTCTTGATGTCAAGATATCTTGATACAGTATTCTGTTTTAGAGGTACTATATATTGACTCTCCAACTTATGAGTCCACGATCATAACATAACTACTGTACGTACACGCACACAGACTGGCAACTGGCATTGAAGACATGACTTCATACATTTTTTGCCACATAATTTTATGTTGTGCAAAATTATTTAACTTTTAACTGTTACAACAATCTCAAACATTATTATACATTTCCATTATTGAGGAATAATTTAATGTGCCCTCTCCCAGCCCATGGAGTGTAGAGCACGGTATGCTGGTCATTTCTACTTCAGAATGATACCACAGGGAGAGCTGGCTGTGTAGTTAGGGCTGCACAGCTGTGACCTTGCATTTGGGAGATAGTGGGTTTGAACTCCACTGCTGGCAACCCTGAAGATGGTTTTCTGTGGTTTCCTATTTTTACATCAGGCAAATGCTGGGGCTGTACCTTAATTAAGGTCATGGCAGCTTCCTTCCCACTCCTAGGCCTTTCCTATCCCATCGTCACCATAAGACCTACCTGTGTTGGTGTGATGTAAAGCAAAGTGAAAAAAAAAAGATACCTACAACTTATTTTGATAGTGTGTAACATCTCCTGGCCATGTCACAGATTGGGTGAATTGGAGAGCACTGAACAGACTGCGCTCTGGTGTTACGCGGTGCAGGGTAAACCAGAAGAAATGGGGTTTCGAAGTGGACAGTACCTTGTGTGTATGTGGAGAAGAGCAGACCACAGCCCATTTGCTGCAATGCAGCTCATGCCCATTCAGCTGCACAACAGAAGACCTGGTTAAAGCGAAGCCAAATGCACTTGATGTTGCAAGGTTTTGGGCTCACGTAGTTTAATGTGGCTCTTCGCCATTGGAGTATTTATATTATGTTTTATGTTTTTCCTTATCTTTAATTTTAAACTTATGTATGCTTCTGAAACGATATAAATAAATCTTGTTCCGTGACAAGGTTAAAAATGTTCACAATTTAGGCTACTGTATCGTAAACCCTTTAGAGGAGAGATCCTCACTTGGACTATGAACAAGTAGGGCAGCATCCTGCTTCATGAATTTACCGAGCTCAGAACACTTTAAGCAAGCCTCGGACCTATGGGAGTAATGGAGTCCCACTCCCATTTGACAGGCGAGGGACTCCTTGGAAACAACTTGGCGAACGAAATGGAATTCGATGGGGAGCTATCATTACTAATGGGGCTTATGGAAGAAAGAAAGTAGAACTGGCTGAGTCAGCAAAGAGGATGCATCTGGATGTGCTAGGAGTAAGTGATATTCGGGTAAGGGGAGATCATGAGGAAGAGATAGGAGATTATAAAGTGTACTTCACGGGTGTTAGAAAGGGAAGGGCAGAGTGTGGGGTAGGGCTCTTTATCAGGAATACCATTGCACGCAACATAGTTTCTATTAGGCACGTAAATGAGCGAATGATGTGGGTAGATCTGTCAGTGGGAGGAATTAGGACAAGAATTGTGTCCGTGTATTCACCATGTGAGGATGCAGATGAGGATGAAGTTGACAAGTTTTATGAAGCATTGAGTGACATCGTGGTCAGGGTCAACAGCAAGGATAGAATAGTGCTAATGGGCGATTTCAATGCGAGAGTTGGGAATAGAACTGAAGGATACGAAAGGGTGATTGGTAAATGTGGGGAAGATATGGAAGCTAATGGGAATGGGAAGCAATTGCTGGACTTCTGTGCTAGTATGGGTTTAGCTGTTACGAATACATTCTTCAAGCATAAGGCTATTCACCGCTACACATGGGAGGCTAGGGGTACCAGATCCATAATAGACTATATCTTAACAGACTTTGAATTCAGGAAATCTGTTAGGAGTGTACGAGTTTTTCGCAGATTTTTCGATGATACAGACCACTATCTGATCTGTAGTGAACTAAGTATCTTTAGGCCCAGGCTAGAGAAAGTGAAATCTGTCTGCAAACGAATAAGGGTAGAAAATCTCCAGGACGAGGAAATTAGACGGAAGTACACGGATATGATTAGTGAGAAGTTTCGGACAGTAGACAGTAAGCAGGTTCAGGATATAGAAAGTGAATGGGTGGCATACAGGGATGCTGTAGTAGAAACAGCAAGGGAATGCCTAGGAACAACTGCGTGTAAAGATAGAAAAAGGCGAACACCTTGGTGGAATGATGAAGTGAGAGCAGCCTGTAAACGTAAAAAGAAGGCTTATCAGAAATGGCTCCAAACAAGGGCCGAGGCAGACAGGGATTTGTACGTAGATGAAAGAAATAGAGCAAAACAAATAGTTGTTGAATCCAAAAAGAAGTCATGGGAAGATTTTGGTAATAACCTGGAAAGGCTAGGTCAAGCAGCAGGGAAACCTTTCTGGACAGTAATAAAGAATCTTAGGAAGGGAGGGAAAAAGGAAATGAACAGTGTTTTGAGTAATTCAGGTGAACTCATAATGGATCCCAGGGAATCACTGGAGAGGTGGAAGAAATATTTTGAACATCTTCTCATCAATGTAAAAGGAAATCATAATGGTGGTGTTGCAAACAGCCAAGCTCATGGGGAGAAGGAAAATGATGTTGGTGAAATTATGCTTGAGGAAGTGGAAAGGATAGTAAATAAACTCCATTGCCATAAGGCAGCAGGAATAGATGAAATTAGACCTGAAATGGTGAAGTATAGTGGGAAGGCAGGGATGAAATGGCTTCATAGAGTAGTAAAATTAGCGTGGAGTGTTGGTAAGATACCTTCAGATTGGACAAAAGCAGTAATTGCACCTATCTATAAGCAAGGGAACAGGAAGGATTGCAACAATTATCGAGGTATCTCATTGATTAGTATACCAGGCAAAGTATTCACTGGCATCTTGGAAGGGAGGGTGCGAGCAGTCGTTGAGAGGAAGTTGGATGAAAACCAGTGTGGTTTCAGGCCACAGAGAGGCTGTCAGGATCAGATTTTCAGTATGTGCCAGGTAATTGAAAAATGCTACGAGAGGAATAGGCAGTTGTGTTTATGTTTCGTAGATCTAGAGAAAGCATATGACAGGGTACCAAGGGGAAAGATGTTCGCCATACTGGGGGACTATGGAATTAAAGGTAGATTATTAAAATCAGTCAAAGGCATTTATGTTGACGATTGGGCTTCAGTGAGAATTGATGGTAGAATGAGTTCTTGGTTCAGGTAACTTACAGGAGTTAGACAAGGCTGTAATCTTTCACCTTTGCTGTTCGTAGTTTACATGGATCATCTGCTGAAAGGTATAAAATGGCAGGGAGGGATTCAGTTAGGTGGAAAGGTAGTAAGCAGTTTGGCCTATGCTGACGACTTGGTCTTAATGGCAGACTGTGCCGAAAGCCTGCAGTCTAATATCTTGGAACATGAAAATAGGTGCAATGAGTATAGTATGAAAATTAGCCTCTCGAAGACTAAATTGATGTCAGTAGGTAAGACATTCAACAGAATTGAATGTCAGATTGGTGATACAATGCTAGAACAGGTCGATAATTTCAAGTATTTAGGTTGTGTGTTCTCCCAGGATGGTAATATAGTAAGTGAGATTGAATCAAGGTGTCGTAAAGCTAATGCAGTAAGCTCGCAGTTGCGATCAACAGTATTCTGTAAGAAGGAAGTGAGCTCCCAGACGAAACTATCTTTACATCGGTCTGTTTTCAGACCAACTTTGCTTTACGGGAGCGGAAGCTGGGTGGACTCAGGATATCTTATTCATAAGTTAGAAGTAACAGACATGAAAGTAGCAAGAATGATTGCTGGTACAAACAGGTGGGAACAAAGGCAGGAGGGTACTCGAATGAGATAAAAGCTAATTTAGGAATGAACTCGACGGATGAAGCTGTACGCATAAACCGGCTTCGGTGGTGGGGTCATGTGTGGCAAATGGATGAGGATAGGTTACCTAGGAGAATAATGGACTGTGTTATGGAGGGTAAGAGAAGTAGAGGGAGACCAAGACGACGATGGTTAGACTCGGTTTCTAACGATTTAAAGATAAGAGGTACAGAACTATATGAGGCCACAACACTAGTTGCAAATCAAGGATTGTGGCGACGTTTAGTAAATTCTCAGAGGCTTACAGACTGAACGCTGAAAGGCATAACAGTCTATAATGATAATGTATGTAGGCTATGTATGTATGTATCGTAAATATTTCACAATGCACAGGAATCGGATACCAGCCTAGTAGTCTATCATATTCAACCTTCTCTATTTACAGACAGGTAGGCTACATCCTGTAGTTCAAAGACATAAGCTTCATTATTGTTTCCATATTGAACCGAGATCACAGAGAAAAGTTATTTATAGGTCCAACCCTTTCAATACAAATTACATGTTGTGTAGATGTTATTTACAACGTTTATTTAATATGGGACCGGTTTCGACTTTTTAAATGTCATCATCAGCCATAAACACATTAATCACAAACAAAGGAGCAAGGTCATAATAATTAAAACTGGCATATTGACACATTGAAATATGTACGAAGTTTTTACCATTCAAAGATTAAAAGCAGGTTTTGATATGTTATCAAAGTCAAAAGTCCTATAATTAGAACTAATTATATCTGTAAGTTCTTGTTATTTTATTAACACAAGGTGTGAATGGGCGTATAAAGACTTTTGTACTTTGATAACATGTCAAAACCTTCCTTTAATCTTTGAATGGTAATAATTATGTACATATTTCAATGTGTCACTACGCCAGTTTTAATTAGTACGTCCTTGCTCCTTTGTTTGTGATTAATGTGTTTATGACTGACAATGACATGTAAAATGTTGAAACAGGTCCCATAATAAATAAATGTTGTAAATAACATCTACACAACACGAAATTTGTACTGAAAAGGTTGAACCTTATAAATAACTTATCTCTGTACATCCTGTAGCGCAAAGCAAAGAAAGGCGAGTGTGACTGATAAAGCTGAACATTTAATTTCAGTTCTAACAGGTAAGAAATGTTTGAAATCTACAGCAAAGAGAAAATGCGTAGTTTTAACCATCAAAAATAAAGTTAATATAATTGAACAATTGAAGAAAGGTGGACTAGTCGCACCAGAGTTCGGTGTTGGTGTGACAACAGTAAGGGACCTAATGAAGAATAAACAAAGTGTTGCAGTTTGCGGCGAGTTCTGACAGTTCGCATGGACTCGATAAAAGAAAAACAATTAAAGCAAGTTTAAAAGAACTGGATACTGCGTTCTTACGTGGTTTCAACAAAAACGTTGCGAAGGTGTACCTATTAGCAGTCCTATGATAACAACGCAGGCACAAATATTTCACAAAAATATGGGGCTCTCAGGGTACTCAACAGCGTCTAGCGGTTCGCTACAGAAATTTTGAGGTCAGACATTGCATGTGAGAATTAAACATCGAAGGAGAAAAACTAAGTGGTGGCAGCAGTGCAGCAGAAAACTTTAAGATATGAGTTTAAGCACATAATTGAGAGATACAATTTTGTTCAAAGTCAAGTGTATAAAGCTGATGAAACTGGATTTTTATTGGAAGTGTTTACCCAGTAAAACAATAGCAGCCGCTGAAGAGAAATCAGTTCCTGGTCACAAATCTAGTACAGAGCGCGTTACCATCTTGCGTTGTGCGAACGCTAGTGGCAACCATAAATTAAAATTAGCGGTTGTTGATAAAGCAAAAATATCTGCATTCTTTCAAAGAAACAGTGATGAAATATTTTCCAGTAGATTATTGTCATAACAAATCTGCACAGATGGCATGCGATATTTTCAGGGCTTGATTCCATAATAAGTTTGTTCAACGGGTTCATGATTTCATTGCGTCCAAAGGCTCGCCATCAAAGGCAGTCTTTTTTCTCAATAATGCACCCTCTCACACTGTTGATAAAAAAAACCCCTATGGCACAACAGGCCCGAAAGGCCATGAATTGCCAAGCAACTGCTACTCAGCCCGAAGGCCTGCAGATTATGAGGTGCTGTACGGTCAGCACGACGAATCCTCTCGGCCATTATTCTTGGCTTCCTAGACTGGCTCACCCTGTTGATACAGATTTGAAATCATAGGACGGAAACATTGTTTTTCCCTATTTGCCGCCGAATGTAATATTATTAATTCAGCCTGAGACGTGTAGAATCTCTTGGAGGTGGAAAGTGTTTGTAGAAGATTTTATTTGTAAATCTTTTTAAGTAATGCTTTCCATAGGATCTGGAGTGTTGGGCTAGAATATTTTATTCGTATCCCATTTAGCTACCTGACCTGTACACTGTAAAATATTGCTGTAGCATATTTTATTTTTAACTACTAGATTATTCTATATTTACTGGAACAGTCCACAAAGGTTGTGATGCAAACTTTTGGAACAAGGTGTGTCAGCCTTTGTCAGTTATGGTTCTAGAAATGTCTCCTTTCTATTCTGGAAAATGGAAGGTTCACGACTGGTGTCTGTATATGTGTTCGAAAATGTTGGTTAAAGATCGCGAACGGAGAAAGAGTTGTGATTGGTGAATCTGGATGGCGATGGGCAGGCTCCTGCGTTCTGATTGGCTACTCCAAGGCCAGACTTCCCTTTTAAAGTGAGCGAGGCAGTATTTCGGGGTCTGTTTTTGGTCTGTCGATTGTTCTCTCGTCTGCCGAAGTTTTGACGTCGTCGGCGCCTCCTTGCTGCCGGGATGGGCTGCCTTAGGGTAAGCACGTTTGTTTTCAGTCCTGTTTTAATTTGCATTTAATTTTGGTTGGTGTATCACACAGGAGATTGCCCTAGTCGCCACTCTATTGATCAGGTATTTTGAAAAGTACATTTAAATTCATTCTAAATTGTAATAGCATGTTGTGTTTTTGCTTACCTTCATGATTGTACTTGTAGAATTTGATTTGTGCTGAGATGTATTTGCTTAACTCTTTGGACTTAAGGCAAAGCCCTTGTGAAGGAACATCTAATTTGTATTTGTCAAAGAATGTCTAATTCATGTGTCGTGTGCATCTAGATTTTCTGTACAGCTGAATTTGTTTGGTAGTTAATTTGTATTGTCAAATTTTGAAAAGAATATTTTGAAAACCAGAGATCACTGTCGTCTTTTTGGAAAACCGCAACCTTCGCATCCATATGGCCTTTGGTTGGTTCCCGGTCCCATTCCATGTCCCTTGTTTTATTACCGTCAAGTTGCCCTCCCTGATATTTAACTGTGTTGTTTTCGGCGCAGGTCTGCGCAGTTCATCCGATGTTTATGGTGTGTGTAGTATTTAAGGTACCGTGTAATTGCTTTTATTTTCCTCCCTTTTAACTGTGTTTGTGTAGCCGCTGTAGTAACGGTTATACAGCTGATGGAGCAAGGCGTCATGGCAACCTTTAAGGCGTATTATAAACGGGAAGTTCTAGGCCTCTTACTGTCTGAAGAAATGTCGATGGTAGAGTTCTGGAAAAAGTTAAATCTTAAAGAAGCGCTTTAACTTGCCCAGAAATCATGGGATCTAGGAACTATTCAGAACATTACTCAATAGTGGAGAAAACTCTATGTTGATGTCAATGAGCTCTCCGATGATTTTCAGATTCACTAATGAAGATGAAAATGAAGGACTGATGATCAAAGATATCCTGAAGACTATTGAAAATATAATTCATTTTGGAGAAGGCGCGGCTTTATACTGACGATGTATTGTTTGGGCATCACATGTTAACTGATGACGAAATAGTAACTAAAAACATGAACGGGAATTTGGCAGTCAGCTGCGAAGTGATGAGTGAAAGTGAGGGGGGAACGAAGAGTGCATCGCAAACAATCGCGTACCGCTTCAGACCGCACTGGAGTCGACTGAAATTTTAATTGAATTCTTGGAGTAAGAGGACGATACGGATTTTTCAGACATTCTTGTAATTAGAAAGCTCAGAATGGACACAAAGAAGAAAATAAGTTCTAGGAGAGTGGAAAAAAAAAAAAAAAAGGGAAAAATTATTTTAAAAGCAGCTTAAATGACACCAGGTAAATTAATTTATTCATGTTCTGCTGGTAATTTACGTGAATGTTTAGTATGTATTATTGTTGCATTGACTACATTTTGGTTTTAACCCTCTTGGAGCCAAGAGCCGATCTGGTCGGCCGCTCCCCATCAGCTGGAAGAGGCCAGAGCTCCGCCTCCACTCTACTGCTGTAAAGTGCCAGGCCGTTTTCTGTGGAAATACATGTATTTTAAAATTTGCGTATATCTGCCAGTGTATAGTAAATACCGGCATGAAATTTTCTACATATCGACTACGTAGAATAAGAAACTGGTTTGGATAGATATAAAGAGTCAAAGACGATTTATTGTTGATTTATAGTTATCGATAACGTTTATTTTTAGGAAGAGAAAAATATTTTCTCACTTTCTCTCTCAATATCTACTTTGAAAAAATAATTTACGATACAAAAGAATATACGTAATTATGTATAATGTATTTCTAAATACAATTCTATAGAATAATTAATTTGAACGAGAAAAATAAAAACATAAAAATTCAAACCTATGGCACTAGTAAAAACAAGACAAATTTACTCACCGATAAAATTCGCGTGTATGTATCGATGTTTGTCAAATACTGACAACAAATTTTCTACGTGCGGACAACACAGTATTAAAATAATTCTGAATTATTAAGTAAGTAAAAAATAGTAGTTGATATTACAGTTTTTTGTTTTCAGAAAAAAGTTTCTCGTTTTCGTTTGTAGTATATATTAGAAAAATAATTTTACAATACAACAGAATTCACGAAATTAAGAAACGTATGGCACTAAAGTCGTGATTTGCTTTGACCTACTAAGCGACCGCTGCTCAGTTCGGTACCTGCAGTTTACGAGGTGAATCATGGTGAGTAGACGGATCCTCTCAGTAATTATTCTTAGTTTTCCAGACCAAGGTCGCCCTCTCACCCTCAGATATCTCCTCAATTGCAATCACTTAGGGTCACTTAGATTGAGTGAACCTCGAACCAACTTTCAGGACCAGGAGAAAATTCTTGACCTGGGCGGGAATCGAACCCATGACCTCCGGGTGAGAGGCAGGCACGCTACACTTGGCCCGCGGAGACCGGCATTTAGGTAATGATACAGGACTATACGTGACTATAAGTTTTAGCAGAGAGTAAGTGAAAAGTAAATTGAAGTATGATATGGGCAGAGAATCAGACTGTAGGACATGTTTAGGTCCAAGAACTTCCTTGAAGGAGACAGGAGGTTGAGGAATGTTCTCGGGTTCATTGGGACAAATTTCCACAAAATGTTCTCTAGTGACATTATCATATTCGTTATCACTAGTTTCATCTACCACTATATTCAGAGTAGTGCTGTTAGACACAATTAAACGTCTCTTCTTTAGCTGCGGTGATTCCGCGGACGTGTCCGGTATAATTTTGTCGCTACTCTCTGAACTAAATTCCCTATCGGTATCCGATAAATCATCCGCGTTAACTTGGCAATGTTCCAAATACTGCATTAATTTATTGTCATCAATACCTGCTAAAAAAATATCAAGTGAACAACATGCCATTTTCCTGTCACAAATCCACTCACTGCAAGGAGCAATCTCTTACTGACCGGTTAGTGGTATTTGTAAACACAGGAAACGACTCTTGTGAAAGGTATAACACGCTCTTAGAAATGCCAAAGCAAGGCCAGGCACACAATAACGTGTAGCCCCTTTACTACAGGTTGTAACAAAAGTATGCACATCACTATAGGTTGCCTCAAAATTATGTATATCACAGAATTTTAAGCCGGCCGATGCAATCGGCTCTGGCAACATCCGACTGGATTGTTAAAGGCCGACCAGGTCAGCTCTGGCAATTTAAAGGGCGGATGCTCGCACTACCACCTGGCACCAAGAGAGTTTCATGCACTGCATTTTAATGTTATCCAATATGTATTTTAAATTACATTAAAATTAGTAATATAGATTATCCATTTTTATTTTTTATTAACCGTTCACGTCTTCCCCGGGCATTAGAATGGATAATCGAGGTTTTGTTGTATTTCACTCTTGCAGTTCAGCATGCTATACATGGTAGTCCACCTGTCCCTTCCAATCTAGTTTTATGCAAACTGCTGCTTTTACTACAATTCTGAAATACACCGGTCTCTCTCCCTAAACTGGGATAATATAATGAGATATGTAGTTACGGGCTAGAAGAAAGCAGGAATCATGACTGCCACTATTAACTCATTATGGGCTCCCCGAATGAATCCATAAGATGAATCCATGAGATGAAGAACATGTACCTTACAACAGGAGATGCACACTCAGACCAGGAATAGGTATTGTACTCTGCACTTCTTAATAACTCGCTTGGCATGGGCACTGTTGAAGACGTGACAGTGGGCAATGCTTGAGGACATTGAAGTTCGAATCCCATGTAAATAATTTTTTTTCCCCTTGTCAATTGCCTGGGATGTGGCAAGGTTACATACTTAATAGTTTCCAAAGACTGATTTGTTTATTTGATTCTGCCTTTTTAATGACCATCTTATTTACAGATGAAACGCAGTCCACAAAAATGACACCGTTAATCTCCATAATATGCACTACTGGCATGTGGATAATCCCCACTGGGTACGACAGGCAGTTTTTCAGTTTCAGTGGGGTGTGAAAGTATGGTGTGGTATCGTGGGTGCTATCTGCAGTTCATCCATGATGAACTAACCACTGTTGTTGGAACACATGCCACTTCTTAACCACCATAGGATGTGGTTTCAACATGACAAAGCTCCACTGCAGACGGCAGTGGTCGTCTGGAACCATCTCCATGTGACGTATCCTGATAAATGGATAGAAAGGGGAAGATCTGTCACCTGGCCTGCCAGATGGCCCGATCTTACACACCTAGAATTTTTCCTGTGGGGCCATGTAAACCATGTAAACCAACTGGTGTATGCACGAGAATAATGGTTTGTATGCACAGGAGTTGGCAAATCCTGGTCACCATAGACAGATCATCACTGAGACATGCCGATCCGTTACACTGGAGATGTTGCAGTGTGACAGGCGGTAATTATATTGTGCACAGCTCAGTATGAACCATGGAAGTCGTCAGTTCAAGCAGGTGATGCATTCAAACGATGTAGGTAACTTAACCCTTTCAGACCTGAAAGAAAACTGGAGGTGTGAATTTTTGTTTGTACGTCAAGAACTGACTAAAATGCTCCTCAATACACATATTAATAGTTTATTTTACAAAATAAAAACTAACATCCGAAAAACAGGACCCACACAATTGTGCGTAACAAAATTCAAAACCTCGTTGTATCACGTACGATGGTGTAGCTTCAAAATTTACGTTCACTAACCAAAGTACACACTTCATTGAATATATTCCGGTATTCAGTAAAGCTTCTAGATTAACATAAACGCAGTAAATAAATACTTACTTTCGGCACTACTGCTTCCTGCCATCTCGCCGATCAACTGTGCTTTTTAAACTCTTCTTCCTTCGCCCTGGCAGTCAAGCGCATACTAAAATCAATTGAAATACACGCCACGTGTCCTGCACAATCACTGCAGTCCGGTGTAGCGCCAAAAAAACATCAAATACGGTCAGGGATAACTAAAATACGAACCCGCACAATTGTGCGTACTCGGTCTGAAAGGGTTAAATCCTGCACATTTCTAGCCTCTTATAATCCAACTCCACACCATATGCCACAATACTAATGGCTCTTTTCAGGACCAAATAAACAAATCAGTCGGTGAAAATGAAAACTATCAAGTATGCAACATTGCCACATCCCAGGCAATTGACGGTAAAAAACACAACAAAAAAACACTTCTGTGGGATTCATCACTGTCCACTCGGTTGAGGAGCTCGTCTTCTGACTCCAACTTGGCAGGTTCGATCCTGGCTCGGTCCAGTGGTATTTGAAGTTGCTCAAATACTTCAGCCTCATGTCGGTAAATTTACAGGCACATAAAAGAACTCCTGCGGGAAAAAATTCCGGCATCTTGGCATCTCCAAAAACCATAATAGTAAATAGTGGGACGTAAAACCAAGAACATTATTATTATTATTATTATTGTCCACAATCAAATATTTAACTACGCCCCTGCCAAGAGAGCTATTGCAAGGCTTGACATGCAGCAGGCAGTTCCCAGCCTATACAATATCTGTTCCTGATCTGTGTGTGCACTTCCTGTTGAAATCGTGTTGCAGTGAGTCAGAGTGATGTCTCCAGAGTCTGAAAACAGTTCATACCTACCTGCCATCGCATGCTGTTATCGTTCCAATGGGGTACACTTTGCCCTATCTATGGCCAATGAAGCTTTGAACATGTACGACATAGCTAACTAGTTGCCAGTGTCCTAGCCACAGCCCATCACTTCCTCATACTCATCCAACCCAACTTCATTCTACCCTATCTCATGATACCAACAGTCCTTTTCAGGCCCAAAATAAAGAAATTAGTCTGTGGAAACTATTATGTATGCAACCTTGCCAGAACCCAGGCAGATGACAGTAAAAAAATTGCCTGCGTGGGATTCAAACCTTCGTACCCTCGAGCACTGTCCTCTGTCATATCTCTGACTTTGCCTCTATCAAGTAAGCTATTGCAAGGATTGGCATAAAGCACATAGTTCCTAGTGTATACAATAGCTGTTCCTGGTCTGTGTGTGTGTGTGCAACTCTTGTTGTTACCGTTCTGGAAAAGTCCATACCTATCTGCCATTGAATACTGTTATCATTCTAATGGGGCAAAACTTTACCTTATCTGTGCCCTACCAAGCTTGGAACATGTATGACTTAGCTAAATAGTTGCCTGTGTCCTGGCCACTGACCATCACCTCATCAAACACAGCTCCATACTACCACAATACCAACTGCCCTTTTCAGGGTCAAATAAACAAATCAGTCTGTGGAAACTACTAAGTATGCAACCTTACCAAATCCCAGGCAAATGGTGGTAAAAAAAAAAAAAAAAGACTTGTGTGGGATTCAAACCTCCATACCCTCGAGCACTATCTACTATCACATCTCTGACTGCGCCTCTACCAAGAGAGCTATCGCAAGGCTTGGCATGTAGTGGGCAGTTCCTAGTCTATACAGTACCTGTTTCTGGTATGTGTGTGCACCTCCTGTTGTAACCATGTTGCAGGGAGTCACAGCGAGTCTTCAGAGTCTGGAAAAAGTTCATACTTACCTGCCAAAGCATGTTGTTATCGTTCCAATGTGGCATACTTTGCACTATCAGTGTCCTACGAAGCTTGGAACATATATTGTCCCCTTCAAATTTGGCTATCTTTAGATTATTTACGACAAGTGAACATTAAAAGTTTTATTGTTCACCGGGAGTTGTATTCATCATTTGGAAAGCTGTGTGTGAGCACCAAACTGGTTTTTTCTGTCGTTCAGAGGGACGATGTATTGATCCGTGTTAGACTGAGCGCAGGGTAGATCACGTGAAAAGCCAGTATTCCCAGCGAGCCACGCGCCGACAACCTGTGCTGCGAGCAGGCAAACTTCTAGAAACAGTCACAGCCAATTACAAGAGACCCCGAGAACCAATGATCATCTCTAAAAAATACACACCTCCCGAGCGAAGACTATAAAATGTCATGTTCGCAGTAAATCACTCTCTACTACTCTGCTCTGGTCAACGCTACTCTTTCATCGGAGTGGTGGTGGTGGTGGTGATTTTTGTTTTAAGAGGAAGTACAACGAGGTAATCATCCTCTCTGAACAAATAAGTGGAAGAGAATTTTAAAATATAAAAACGAAATTATTTATTCAACAAAGTAATTTGGAAACGCAGTACAAAATAAAACAATTATAGAATTAGACCGAAAGGATTACTAACGTATCAAAAGGGAACGTACGTTCCCTGAGTAACAGTACACTTGTAATTTATATACCCTTGATAAGTCCACTGTCGCACGTAAAGCGGATGACGAGATCAGCAGTAGTCGCGTCATCAGCTAGTATGCGTTCGAGTGTTTTCTGCAGGCCGAGGCTCCGTCTTAGACCAGAGAGATCGGCGCACTCTGTGAGGATGCAGGCCACGGTGAAGTCAGCACCACAAGAACACACTGGGGGGTCTTCCCTCTTTAGGAGATAAGAGTGCGTGGATCGTAAATGACCTATCCTCAACCTGCATAGTACTATGGCCTCTCTCAGTGAAGGTCGGAAAGAGGACCGCCACACGGTAGTTGTCTTCTTAATTGCTCTCAGCTTGTTGGGAGTTCGGATATCTAGCCACTCCGATTCCCAGGACGCCAAGATGGTTCGACGTAGCTGAGAACATATATCCTTAGCAGGTACAGTACATTGACTGGTCTTGGAGGTAAAAGTACAGCTTCCTTTGCAGCTTCATCCGCAAGTTCGTTTCCCGCAATCCCAACGTGGCTTGGAAGCCACGCGAAAGTGATTCTGGTGCCAGCATCCCATAACCTGGCTAGAAGGTCATGTATCTGCCGCACCAGTTGGTGTGGCGAGAAACAGGTTTCAATAGACTGCAGAGAGCTTAATGAATCGGTACACAACAGAAAGTGGCTTCTTTCGTCACGCAGTGCAAACTGCAGAGCCTTTAAGATGGCGTAAAGCTCTGCAGTATACACGCTACATACTTTAGGGAGCGAGATCTTCATGCTGATATCATCAATGACGAAAGAGCAACCAACATTATCTCCGATTTTTGAACCATCCGTGAAGATAAGTCTCGCAGAAGGATATTGGTGAACAAAGTCCTGGAAATACCTCCGATAAACGGAGGAATCTGTGTTCACCTTGGGTCCACGCAGCAGATCTAGACGTATATCCGGTCGCGGAACCAACCACGGAGGTACCTCGCTAAGAGTTCTTTCAAGACAACCACCGATATCAATATTCAAATCATGACACAAGCTATCAATCCGAAACCCAACCGGCCGTGTGGCATTCGGCTGGAAAATTTATAATGTCCAATAATGGACCATTATATTGGTATTATAAATTTACTCATTCGGGAAAAATATTTTAGGTTCCCTATGGGAATCAACATCTACATCATTTGATGGCCAGGCAGGCATCTATTTTTGGAAATGAGACATAGCTCTCACAGTGCATTGGCACTGCTGGTGGCTTCAAATAGCCTATGCAGTGGCCTCCACGGTATGCACTAGCCTTGCGTCTTGGGTGGTGTGCTAAGTCCCAACTGACGAGCCTAACTTAGCACACGAGGGCAAAACGCAGGCAACCAAGAATGAGTTAGCTGGAAAATTTATAATGTCCAATAACGGACCATTATATTGGTAACTCACCTAGGCGACAGTGGTAACTACTGCAGTTCCACTGCAATAGTGCCATTGTGTGGATTAGTAGTGTTGCGAAATTAGGACAATTGCTTGCCCTTCTTTTTGTCAATTACCTGCCATTTTCCGCCGTTCTTGTCGGTATTGTCGTCATCATCCACGATAATGAGTGATTCAGTCTCCATCGTCTCCTCAGAAGTAGGAGGCGTGGTGACTGGACACTCCGCGGACGGTGATCTCATTGATCGGGGACAGTGGGCCTTCTTCCTGGGAGAACTAGGTTCTCCAGAAAGAGATCGAACAAGAGGGCGTTGGGGCCTCTTGCTCTTACCCACCATTTTCGAACACTTCGGAGGAGGGCTGGCAGATGGCTTACCAGGCTTTTTTGGAGATCCTGTGAGGGCTAGGGAGTCTTTCATTTTCACGCCCTTCGTGGCCCTTGTCTTCCTTTAACCGATATCTTCATTTTTCGAAGTGTCGGTTCTCTTCCTCTTTTTTCCTCGAATTAGTGTTATATAAAGGATTGTTGCCCAATTGTATTTCCTCTAATAACAATAACCACCATCACCACCCTCTAATAAACGTTCCCCACCCCCTTTCTCTATTTATCATTTCTTTATCAATTACTACGGCAAGTTGTTTCGAGTTGAACCTCGTATTTCTTTCATTATTTCTTCCCATTTTTTAATATATTTTTATTTGGCTTTATTATTTTTTAACGTTTTAAATTATTTTAAAACCTATATATCCACTTCGATTTTGACGAAATTAAATCCTACACTGTTTTCCTAAGACTTCATTCACGTCACCTTTTACTCTTCGGCCGGAGAAACAAATGCCTACAAGACCTGCCTAGCAACGACTTTACATAAGTGCATACTTGATCTGCTTATGAACTTCAAATATATTTGTTTTCGGCGCAAGATAGTGATGTTCTGTTTACTCTCTTGACTGTGATTATTGTGTTTTGAACATTAACTGAATTGCTACGATATGATACAATGTTAATATTTTGCCTGTGTTCAATATATTAGTTGTTTTAAGATCTTCGCTAATTGGCTGATGATGACACTTATGTGTTGAAACCGGTCCCAATAAACAGGTTGTAACTACTTTTTACTACGGAGTATTGAAAGGTGGATCATTCCCTATAATATTGTACATCTTCTTATTTCTCTATTCAATACGGAACAATCATGAAGTTTTTAACTTTACATGCTAAAAATAATTAACTAATTTATAAGGGCAGGATTCGCTGTAAATATTTTTTATATAAAAATCACGTGTTACCTTGTGTGAATGTGGTGTGTGTGTGTGTTGTAATTATAAATATTTTCCATGTTTTTCGATTGTTTAATGTAATTTAATCTGGTCGTGCATTTATTGCAACGGCATGGTTTGTGTTCAATGTTGTTTTCCACCATGATGACTTCTTTAGCACACCTTAAGGAACAATTTGATGAGATTAGTGCCGAGTAAAACTAGGCTAGGATTTAATTTACACTTTCTAAAGATTTAGGTGAAAGATCGTATCGTTATTTTTCAGTAAAGGCAAACGATTTATAAATTAATCTTCAACTAACTCACACATGGATTTGAGAAAATTTTCTATGCATTTATATTAAAATTCCAAAATATTTTCAAACTGACTTGAAACTTTAAATGCCATGCAAATATAAATTTAATGTTTACAAACGGCATAATCAGCTTGAGTTTAGGTGATAATGAGTAATGATAATCACAATTAATTGGAAGGATAATTAATTAGGAAAATGTGTATTACAATTACCATGAGAATTATTTAGTGAGATACACTAATTTATAAAGACGATCATGTGATGATAAAGTAAAATGCTACACAGATAATGTTAGAGATTAATAATAATAATAATTAATTATACATTTTGGAATCAATTTTGATTTTTCATCAGAGTTTCTACTAGCGTTATTAATGGACGTTATACACTTTAATTATTGAAGTTCATCAGAATTTAACATTAACCACGTGTTGAAATTGCTATAAATTAATGGAACCTTAAGTTAATTTTATTATGTAATAATAAGCGAGACAGCTGCCTACTAATTTTGGTGTTCATTCTCATTGAAGTCTCTGGATACTTTCATTTAAATATGTTAATTTTTGAAGGCAGGGAAGGCCTAATCTTTTGTTAATTTTCATTCCAGAACAGTAAAACTGGAGGACGAGGATTACATTTTGGTTGTTAATTGCTACAGGAAGACCAGACATTATGAAAGATGTTTGTAATAAAATTCCAGCAAGGATATTTTTGTGTTTTGGATGCTTATGTTAATAAATATAAGTGTGTTGTTTTTAATTTTTTTTTGCTTGGTCGTCACCCCTTTTCCCTTAAATGCCTCTAAAAGACGGAAAGCCAGGAACGAACGGTCCACCCCGGGATCTCTCACTCACTGGCTGGGCTTAGCTCGGCAATAATGGGGACAATATGATGTAGGTAACTGGTTGCCTATGTTCTAGCCATCACCACCTCATCTTTGTCCAACCCAGCTCCACACTATGCTATGCCATAATACCAACAGCACTTTTCAAGGCCAAATAAACAAATCAGTCTGTTGAAACTAAAATATACAAACTTTCTACATCCCAGCCAATTGGCGGTTAAAAACAAAAACAACTTGCATGGGATAGTGAGTTACTATGAGGCTTGAAAAGCAGCGGGCAGTTCCCAGCCTATACAAACCTGTTCCTGGTCTATGTGCGCACCTGTTGTTGTAACATACGTGTTGTTTGTATCTGTGCTTGTTTTACGGGTTAATTCAGTGTATCCATAATGAATTAATAGTGGCACTCACGATCCTGTTGTCCTCTAGCCCGTAACCACACATCTCATTATATCACCCATTTAGGGACAGAAACTGGAGTATTTCAGAATTGTAGTAAATGTGACGGGTCGAATAAAACTCGCAAGTGGCAGGTGGACTGCTCGGTACATGATATGGACAGAAATAAAGGATGTGTGGTGAGCTTCAGTATAAAGAGAATGTAGTTCTGTGGCTAATTGCATAAGAGTGAGGTTGGAGGAAGACCAGCAAATAGCTCTAGTTTGTTGTTCGGACCTGAGAGAATTCAATGGACTTACCAACTTAGTTTAC
This sequence comes from Anabrus simplex, assembly GCF_040414725.1. NCBI lineage: Eukaryota > Metazoa > Arthropoda > Insecta > Orthoptera > Tettigoniidae > Anabrus > Anabrus simplex. The sequence goes on from NC_090269.1 coordinate 241,545,765, forward strand.
AATGAGAATTACTAAAAGGTGTAAAAACCGTTGATTGTTTATGTGGCTCTCCCTGCAGGCAGTGGTTTCTCTACAATAAGAGCAGTGTATTGTATAATGAGTGGGGCTAAAGGAAGATGAAGCATTTTGTTTTGAATGTATAAGGGACTGACAACATATTGGAAACAGTCGTGTTCTAAATAACAAACTGTCGAGCAGGTAATGTAAAGTTCAGGACAAATTTATTCTTTTTTTGGTACAGTTTACAAAGGTTATGTTCAACAACGAATGCCGTGAATAAACATTCTGTTCGAGTGATTGCATCATCGTCCTTCCTGCCTACAAAAAACTTACTTAATTTTATGTCCTTTTGAGACAGCTAGCACTATCTTTGTGTTTTCGTGTGATACTGTGAGCTACAATATCAGCCTTCCCTCCATGCAAGATATTTATATCACACCGACATATGGAATAAAATGCATAACAGTAACCTTTATTAGACTGTAAAATGAGCAGAAATTCAATTTTAAAAGGTATCTCTGAACACTTGGAGATAACACTTATGTTTTATGGCCATAATGTGAAGAGAAAATACCAGAAACTGTCATCAGCACAACTCTCTGAAATACATCCAAATCATTAAAATTATGATCTAAGAATGAACACAAAGGCACTGAAATACGCGAAACTACCACATGCAAAATAAATCAATATGTCTCATACATTATTAACATACAACTTCGACAGGGGAATAATCACAGAACCCCAAGAAAAAATACGTGGCCTACAACTCGAACTTAACTACGCACAGAAATGATGTTAATAGCATGCAAACCACATAATAACAAACTCATTCTTGGTCCCGATTAACGGAGTTGTTAGCGCGCACTAGCCTCTCTTGCTTGTAGAAAAATTGCCATCCTGAATTCCCAGCAGTAAAGTACACACGCAGTTGTAGTGAGCGGGAAACACGATACACGAAAGCAACAGACGATACACTCACCAAATAAAGCATCAAATAAGTGTGCTTGAAAATAAGGTTGTGTAAATTACACAAGAACATAAGAATTTATCCTAGAGGAAGAGTAATACCCGTACTGGAGGTTATATAGATAAAAAATAGGAAGAAGTAAAAATAAATCAGAAAATCAGAAGACGAGTTAAAAAACGGAAAGCTTCCGGGTAAATCGGAAGGGTTGGCAGGTATGCAATATACGGGGTGAACTTTAATAAAACTGACAAACTGCAGGGACTTATTCCTGACTGGAAATGGAGGGAAAAATGTCCTATGAACATGTGTCTGGAAATGCATCATTGCTACGGTAGATGGCACCGACGAATGAAATTTTCTCCGACTACTTGCAGTGTGTTTCTTCTGTTGCAGATAGTGTGATTGAAGCAGCGTACTGTCGGAAGCAGAATGGTGCGGTATTCATGTCAGGAACAAGCCGAGATGGTGTTTGTGTATGGCCAAGCCAATGGAAATGGTCGAGAGGCAGCACGGCTATACGAAAACAAGCACCCCTCACAGACACCAACCACATCACACAACGTTTCAAGCAATTTTTGGGTGTTTGTGTGATCATGGGTCCTTTCAGACAGCCAAACGTGCAGGGAGGCGGCGGACTGTGCGTATACCAAACCTGGAGGATCAGGTTCTTCAGGACATTAAGACGAACCCTAGTACAAGCTCCAGGCAAGTGGCCTGCCAATATGGTGTAAGCCAGACTACGATTATGTGTATCCTGCAGGACAACCGCTATATCACCTGCAACGAGTGCAAGGATTATCAGCAGCAGATTTCCATCTACGGGAAGGATTTTGTTGATGGTTTTTGCACCAGGCCATCACAGTTATGGGATTTCTGTCATCAGTCCTCTTTACAGATGAAGCAACCTTTACCAGAAATGGCATCGTCAATCTGCATAATAGTCATCTGTGGGCTACAGAAAATCCCAGGGAATGGTTGATGCGTCTCACCAGCATCGGTTCAGCATCAATGTTTGGGCAGGGTTTCTAGGCAACCACATACTTGGACAAATTATTCCACAACGCCTCAACGGTGGAACGTACGTGGACTTCCTGCAAAATACTCTGCCTGGATTGCTTGAGAATGTGCCTTTGGCAATAAGACAGGTTATGTGATTTCTGCATGATGGAGCACCACCCCACTTCCTCATTACAGTTCGCTAACACCTCAACAACATCTTCCCCAGGCGCTGGATAGGATGCAGAGGCCCTGTTGCATGGCCTCCTAGATCACCGGACTTAAACCCCCTGGATTTTTACCTCTGGGGACATCTGAAAAGCGTTGTGTATGCTGAACAAGTTCCTGATGTACAGACCCTTCAACAGCGTGTTCACAATGCCTGTGACGCTATTCGGCGAGAGGCGAAAGAGTGAGGCAATCCACGACACAACATCTGAACGCACGCATTGCAGCCCATGGAGGCCACTTTGAACATCTGCTGTGACGTGGATGCGATTCAGCTATGTACTGTGTCCCGGGACTATTTGTAGTCGTTGCACGCACACCGTCCATTTCCGGACACATGTTCGTAGGACATTTTTTCCTCCATTTCCAGTCAGGAGTCAGTCCCTGCAGTTAGTCGGTTTTATTAAACTTCACCCTGTAGAGATCCTCGCAGGTTTCCCTTTCTTTCTTTCAATAAAACTGATACAAATTAGAAATTAGAAAATTATATTCAGAAGAAGATACTCACGTGTTTTGATGTGCACGCTGAATACAATTAAAATGAGTATTTGTAGGACTGTACATGTTAGGGTATGGTACATCAAACTTCTTACGAGCTTGCCCAACCTGGAAAATAAAATAATTATTCAATAACATTATAAGTTCTTGTTCTTCTAAACTTTTGAAACTTCTGAACAATCAAGGATCAATATTTGGACAAATAATCAAGTGCTAGATGACAGACCTATTCGTTAAGGAAACAAATAGAGAAAAAGTGACCTAACTACAAAAGGACTGGAAGATGTGAAAGATGCATACTAGAAGTTATAGCCAAACTCAAGAAAAAGCTGGAGATGATGAGAAAATTGCAAAGGGTACTTGCCAGTACTTTAAAAAGAATTAACACATTGACGACGAACCCCGGAGATCTCCATAGTACTGCGTCCAGGGATTGCTGACAGGCCACAGAGATCTCCGTTTTTACGCAAGGGCATCATTTGTAGCTTGTTGTGCTATCTGTTTGCTATAATTTTAACTAGTTTCAATCATGTCATGGAGTAGAGGGGTCGTAGATTTTAGTGCCAACATATTTTTTAAAATTGTATGGTCTTAAGTAGCCATGGAAACTTTGTATATACACGGGTGTTCTTAAGCGCTGATAATCATTGTACAAGATGGAGCGCCCATGCCAACGTGCCCTATGTAAGGACAAAGTATTTCAACATTTATATGCAAATTCATTGTCTGATGTGCCACATGGGTGACGAGTCCTGAGGATTCTTGCAGTTTCTCAGCTGACAGTAGGAGACAGGCTACGACAATTCTCACTTTTATGCACCTCGCATTTCCTTGATTATTGATGAAATTATGGGCAAGATCAGAAGTTCCAAATAATGTAGTCATGGAATTTAAATTATCGCTGCATCTTTCTTTTTTTAAACCTTCATGTATTTAACAAAATAATGTTGGATATCTAGAGCTATTTCCTGGAGCTCCAGTGTGAATGTCAACATGGCGCGGCATATTCAGTTGCCAATGGATACCGATAATTGTGATTAATTATGTACAGACCATCTTCCATAAGCCCAACCCCATGTCCACGTCGTGGGAGATGGGCAACGTTAGAAGTAGGGGAATGCCTGTAAGGGTGAAGTACAGTGAGAACCTCGTGTGCCCCGCGACTGCTACGGTCGCTGTGAAGGCCTTACAGGAACCCTGAAAATAGCAGCTAACAGGGCTCTGGTGAAGTTACTGCCTTGTAGTATAGGGAGTTGGTTCTCCAAAGGCTAAGGGAAGAAACCCTAACAGAAAATCAGCACGCCTAGATGTTATAGGAGGCTGCCCCTCCACTGCTGGGTGCTGTGGGCTAATAACTTGCACACCCGAGAATCAAGTATTACAGAAACACATACAAAAGTAAACCGGACGGATATCTCGATGACAACTTTTGGAATGAAAACTCGGACTCAAATTGGTTTCTGGAATGTGCGAACATTGTACGAAGCAGGGAAGTTGGAACAGATTTCAAAGGAAATGGATCGCTATAAGATGATGGTGCTTGGACTGAGGGAAACACTATGGAATGGATTTGGAAAGCATCAGTTGAGAGATGGCAAAAGGTTGTTATATTCAGGAAAGGAAGATGATGATGACCACCAAAGCAGAGTGGGACTATTGCTGACAAGAGAAGCACGAAAATGCCTCCTTGACTGGAACCCTGTTTCAGACTGCATCATTACAGCATGGTTCAAGACAAGAGTCTGGTACAGTGCTATGCACCAACCCAAAGAGCAGAGCCTGAAGAGAAGGACCAATTTTATGGACAGCTTGAAAGTCTCCTCACAAAGATTAAGAAGAAAGAGATCAAAATGCCAAAGGTTGATTTGAATGCCAAGATTGGGAATAAAAATGACGGGGTGAAAAGAGTTCTAGGTAAACACGGAGTGGGACTCCAGAATGACAATGGAGAGCACTTTGTTGAGTTCTGCCTAACTAACCATCTGGTGATTGGTGGATCAATTTTTCCTCTCAGGACATGTCACAAAAGTAACATGAGTTTCACCAGATGGGAGAACACAAAATCAAACCGATCACTTTGCAATCAGCCAGATGTGGAGACAATCCCTCTTAGACACTCGGAACAAAAGAGGTTCATACTGTGGAAGCGACCACCACCTGGTAATAGCTGAAGTTAACTGAAAATTGTTGCAGTAAACTGAAGGAATAAACGAAGTGGAAAGAAAAAATTCAACGGCGAAAAATTGAAAGATGCTGAAGTTAAAAAAGGATCTTGTAATCAAGCTGAAGAATAGGTACAGTTCACTTGATCTAGATAACGCAGGAGGAGGTCCAAATGAAACGAGAGTGAATGGAAAATGGGAAAGGATAAAACCAACCTTCCTGAATACAAGTGAGGAGATATTGGGATTCAAGCAGAACAGGAGAAAGGAATGGATATTGGACAATACTGGAAGAATATAGAAGAGAGAAAGGAGATCAAAACAAAGCTAAATCATTACAAAGATGAAACAAAGAAGCTTGATAGAAAAGTTCAGTGAACTGAACCGCCAAATAAAGAAAGCAGCAAGAAATGATAGAAGAATCAGGTAAATAGCCTAGCAGAGTTGGCGCAGGAGGCAGCACTTAAAGGAGATTCAAAACAGCTTTACAACATTTCAAAACAGCTGTCTCTAAAGAAATTCAATCAGCGCAGGCCAATAAAATCCAAGGAAGGTAAGAAGCTTACGAACAGTGAAGAACAAATGACAGGATGGAAAGAGCATTTCAGAGAAGTGCTAAACAAAGTCATGGTACAGGAGGATCAAGGAGAGGAAGACTCCAGAGGTTCCAGAATTGACAGTGAATATCAACCTGCCAACGAAGAGCGAGATCATAAAGTCACTGAAAAGCTGCAAGGCAGGCAAAACACCTGGAGTGGATAATATTGTGACGGAGGTGTTGAATGTAGACTACGAGTTGACAGCTGAGATGCTTTTGCCATTGTTCGAAGACATATGGAAGACGGAGACACTCCCAGAGGATTGGAAGAAGGGCATTTTGATATAATTACCAAAGAAGGGGGATCTGACTTGTTGCACCAACTTGCGAGGAATTACACTCTTGTCTATACCAAGTAAAGTTTTTTCGAGAATCATACTGAACCAACTGAGAGAACCATTGGAGGCAAATTCCGGAAATAGCAGGCAGGTTTTACAGAACACCGATCCTGTATAGAGCAAATAAATAGCTTACGAATTATAGTAGAACAGTCCATGGAATATCAGTTGAATATCATTCTTCACTCTACTTGGCATTCATTGACTTTGAAAGAGCTTTTAATAGTGTACAGCGCCAAGCAATCTGGAGAGTGATGCAGGGGTAAGGGGCTCCAACGAAAATCATCAACATGGTAGATATGTTATACAGAGGTTACACCTGCCAAGTGGAACATCATGGAGACCTTTCAGAGCCCTTTCAAATAGAGTTGGGAGTGAGACAAGGGTGCCTGCTGTCACCTTTGCTGTTTTTATTAACATTAGAACAAGTCATGAGAAAAGTGGTTGAAGGGAAGCAGATGGGAATACAATGGGGAATGATGGATTGTCTGGAAGATTTGGACTTTGCGGATGATATATGTCTATTCTCACTCATTCAGACATATGACTGAGAAAATAAAACACCTCGAAACGGAAGCACAAAAGGTGGGACTCAAAATAAACATTGCCAAGACAAAGGAGCTAAGGATCGATATCAGAAACATGAACCCACTGGTATTAGAGAACTAGATAGAGCGAGTTGACAACTTCTGTTACCTAGGAAGTATTATTTCTAAAAGTGGTCTACATGGGGTAGCAGCCTCAATATTCGGGGCCCGTCAGCAATGTTACCAGTGTGTAATTTCCAAGTCACTTGTAACACAAAAAGAGCAGAGGCAGATACTCTGTTAATGAATTTAACGTTGATACACTCTTCAAAGTATTGTGAAAGTGACCACCGTGTCCTAGTCAAGATAGTTTTTCTTCTCTTTTTCATTATTCAGCTTTATTGTCAATGCGTTAGACAAGTAACTTCAGTATTATCTGTAACTGAGATTTCATGGCCTTTAATCATTTCTTCATTGGACAAATATTTCAGAATTTGTTTCCCAATACTTCAAAGACCTGTCTGCAAGGAAATATTCTACAAAATTTACTAATACTTGATTACACTAGAAACTTCCATCTGAAATATGGGTATTTGTAATTATTGTTACATGCCCTGTCACAGCCCCTTTCAGTATATTCTGGAAGGGATTAGTGAGTCAGAGTGATGACCTCCTAGCCGGCCTCTCCCTGCATTGTGCTTTCATCTGGTTTCTCCATGGGCCTTCTGGAACAGGACACAAGAACCTTTCCTTTCCAGTCACACCGCAAAGATTCCAGTACTTCATCACCCGAGATAAAAATACAAGGCTGTCGCAAATGAGTTGTTGTTGGAGTGTTCTTCAATGGACAAATACAGGGTGTTAAAAAAGAATATACATATTTCGAATGCATATATTTATTAAACTGTAAGACATACGAATATGAAACTTTACACACATATTTATGAACCTCTCAAGTTCAGATTACAGATGTACAATATGTCCTCCATCAGCGACACGAACAATATCACATCGATACTCAAATTCCTCCCATACTCGGGCAAGCATGTCCTTCATCCACTGATGTTATGGCAGTACGGATCCGGTTCTTCAACTGTTCCAGGTTCTGTGGGAGTGGTGGTACATAAACGTTGCCTTTAACGAAACTCCACAGGAAGAAGTCACAGGGTGTCAAATCCGGTGACCGTGGAGCCCAGCTGAGACATGCTAAGTTGCCAGATCCTTGACGACCAATCCAACGGTTCGGTAGAGTTTCATTCAGATATTCACACACTTGGCGACTCCAGTGAGGGGGTTGAAAAATGAAGTTGTCTTTGTGCAGCCTCAGAAACAACCAGTTTTGTAACATAGCGAGATACTGCTGACTGTTAACCGTGTTTCTATCAAAGAAGAATAGGCCGTAAACAGATGATCAGGATATCACACAAAACACACTGACTTTGGGCGAATCTAGTTACATGTTCAATGACTGCATGTAGGTTCTGTAGGCCCCAAATTCAAACATTGTGTTTGTTCACCTGACCACTAACATGGAAAGTCGCTTTATCACTGAACACGATGCACATTGTGCGAGAGTGTTATCATTGTCAATAGCATCAAGAATCTCGTTACAAAATGCCACACGTTTGCGTTTGTCATCAGGACGCAGAGCTTGTAACAGCTGTAATTTGTACGGCTTTATAACCAACCGATGTCTCAAAACATGCCAAATTGTTGTTGTAGGCAGTTGTAACTCCCGACTAGCATGACGAGTTGATTTTGAAGGACTACATTGGAAAGCAGTTTCAATTCGTGTAACATTTTCTTCAGGAACACGAGGGCGCCCAGAACTCTTTCCTTTACGTACACATCGTGTATCTACAAACTGTCGATACTATGTGTGAATGTTCCACCCATTCGGAGGATCAATTTGGTATCTCAACCTGAAACGCCTTTGCACTGTAATCATGGAATTGCACTTCGCAAACTCGAGAACACAAAATTATTTCTGTTGCGGAGTAGCCATTTTAAACATATGACGGTTACCAAGCAAAACAGGAGACAACTGACATCTAGGGCTATTAATATAAACTAGACTATGTATTCGTTTCTCCAATAGCCAAGCCAAGCTGCAGCGATCGATAGTTTGGACAAAATAATACTTTGTAATACGTATATTCTTTTTGAAACACCCTGTATTTCAGAAATTGTTTCCAAATACTTCAAAAAATTGTCTGCAAGGAAATATTCTACAAAATTTACTAATACTTGATTTAACTACAGACTTCCATCTGAAATATGGGTATTTGTAATTATCGTTACATGCCCTGTCATAGCCCCTTTTGGTATATTCTGGAAGGGATTAGTGAGTCATACTGATGACCTCCTAGATGGCCTCTCCCTGCATTGTGCTTTCATCTGGTTTCTCCATGGGCCTTCTGGAACAGGACACAAGAACCTTCCCTCTCCAGCCACACCGCAAAGATTCCAGTACTTCATCACCCGAGATAAAAATACAAGGCCGCTGTAAATGAGTTGTTGTTGTTGTTGTGTTGGAGTGTCTAGTGTTCTTTAATGGACAAATATTTTGGAAATTGTTTCCAAATACTTCAAAGAACAGTCTGCAAGGAAATATTCTACAAATTTACTAATACTAGATTAAACTAGAGACTTCCATCTGAAATATGGGTATTTGTAATTATTGTTACGTACCCTGTCGTAGCCCCTTTTGGTATATTCTGGAAGGGTTGTTCCACCAGAGTCTGAATCAGTGTATCATCGTGTTGGAGTACGGAGTACTGTGTGTGTACTACCGTGGACTGTAAACCATTATGGAGTCAGTGTACGGAACAGGTGGCATGAGTAGAATTGGAGCAGTGTTAATTTTCATCATATCAGGAATATTACAGTGCTGGCAAGCACTGTTGAGTTGTTGCTTGTTGCGTGATCGCTGTTTTTAGTTGTCAGTGTTGAGTAGTTCACTGTGTAGAGCAGCCATGTTAATTGACGGTCATGACTGTGTGAGTGATGGACTTTCTCTGGAGTCGAGCCAAGCAACAGTCATTGTGTGTTTTGGTGATCAGAAGCTGTGTGTTCATATCTGTCTCTATGCATCTGCTGAGCAGGGTGACTGGATTTGCGAGACAAAGTGAAAATAAAGCGAGCTGTCTATCAAGATTTACGGAAAGTCACCCCTCCAGATAAAGACTGCCCAGCTGGAGACCTGCTGAATGAGGACAAAAGACTTATAAATAGACAGCAATTAGTGGAGTGTGGTCATTCATGGCTGAATATAATTGTGAGTGTATTAATTGGGTTATTCTAGAATTAAATTAGTTCGATAACAGACAGTGTCTTGTTCATAACGTTATATTACCTTCATTCCCTTCCAGACCAGAACAAATGCAGACCCAACAGCCACCAGCACACAATAGCCATATTCTGCAGGAATAGTAAGCGTTACAGGTGAATTCCTGAAAAGTAAAATGAAAAGAATAGAATCACATTATAGCTGGCAATATCACCCTACACAGAAAAAGAAGAAAGTCATTTATTATTGGTACTGCGAATTGGAAGAAGAAGAAAGCAACAACTTTACCGAAGAGTAGATACGAGTCCCGTGGTCCTCAATAGGCCTAAACTGACAAAGAAGAAGAAGAAGGTATTGCAAATGTTGATGTCAAAGGAAGTTAAAATAAATTAGCTAATCAATACAGTCACATGGTAATAACATGGTAATTAGTAACAACAGACTCTTAACACAAATGGTATTCACCTTTCACAATGCCAAAAATTATCCACTTTTTGATCTTGACCAAAATAAAGTGAAACAATGATTCAATCTACATCCTGTTTCTCTTTTCTCTCACACAGACAAAACAAACACACAAAAAACACACACATATTCTGAGCCATTTATCCAAACACCACATAGTTTCATGGATAATGAAAAAGTAACAATGCAGTAACAGTGCACTATGGGAGATAGCAAATGCTTGTCTTTGACTTTCAAAATAACAATAAAGTTCCTGGAAATGCAATGCACTTCAAAGGAGGCTTCCAGTGCTGTCTTGATGGTACACTGATCACCTGCATATTAGAGAAGTGTGGCATTCCAACTGATGAGCCTGCCACCACAAGGGTGAATTGCTGGCAATTTCACAAATGATAAAGCCTGAAGAGCTTGAATATTTTCAACTGTTGAAAAAAAATTTACGTTATTAAGTATGTTGCATACAACAGACATTGTCAGAGACAATAAAATTATAAATATAATTTACATACTCAGAATAATAGATAATTTCTACATATAACAAACTCATTAATTTCAAGGTGTGTCTGCAGTAAGAACAGTTTATAATGAAGATTTATGTATGTTTGTGATGCTGCTGATAATAATAATAATAATAATAATAATAATAATAATAATAATAATAATAATAATAATAATAATAATAATAGAGTGTTTGTTTTTACGTCTCACTAACTACTTTAGCAGTTTGTGGTGGTGCTGAGGTGCCGGAATTGTGTCCGGCAGGAGTTCTTTTACATGCAAGTAAATCTACCAACATGAGGCTGGTGTATTATAGCATCAGACTGATCCCAGAGTGGACCTGTCGACTTAGGCTCAATTCTCAGTCACAATAAACAAGTTTGAAGGTTCATTTGTAGAACAATCTCCATTTTTGCAGTTAAAGCTCCAGTACATTGTTATATTTGTGCTATTTTCCTTTCCTTCTTCTGCTAAAGCAGAGTCTCTAACCAACACAAACATCACATGATTTGTTACTATTAATATGCACTATTAATTTTTAATGTTATTGTTTTTACGTCCCACTAACTACTTTTGACCATTTTCGGAGACGCCAAAGTGCTGGCGTTTTTTCCCGCAGGAGATTTTTTACGTGCCAGTAAATCTACCGACATGAGGCTGGCGTATTTCAGCACCTTCAAATACCACCAGACTGAACCAGAATTGAACCTGCCAGGTTGGGATCAGAAGGCTAGGGCCTCGACCATCTGAGCCACTTAATCCGGCATTTATACACACGATTAAGACACTGAAGCTTAGGAATGTCTTACACAATCAACTTGTTTCCCTGCTCAGTAGAACTCCATAAAGTCAGACCTCTTTTAACATGAATCTGCGAATAACCCAGACAAATTGCAGAAATGTTATTTATTCTCATGCCAGAAACATATATATATATATAAGGAAGGCACAGTTCAAATATTATATACTTTGTGACCAGAACTTGGCTACTTCCAGTGCATTTACTGTGGAGTAATGAAGGTCTTCTTGAGTAGAGGAGGCTGGACACAGTTGGCATTACAGCAAATGTTGTACAGTCTGGACTTCTCCACCTGCACACTGAATATCATTCTTATCAGAGCCCCACCTTATAAATTTACCATTGATACGCCCACTTCTCTATCTATCCAGGGACTTCCAAGACAACCATCCCTCGTCATGGCCTGGATGCAAAGTTTCCGAAATTCTTTTTCAACCAGTGGGAAGGTAGGTCGTAGTCTTCCATAGTTGTAGCCTAGCCTTATCAGCGGTGGTTCTAAGTTCCTTCGATGCTCTAAGGAAGCTCTTCCTTGATTTCAATCTTTGTGGATGTGGTTCATACACATGCAAAATATGGGTTCTTCCCTACTCCACTTTCTTCCTTTCCTTATTGGCAGCCATTTCTCTTTGAATAGGAGGTGGTGTTATTCCTGCAAGGTGGTAAAGCCATTCAACAGGAGTGGATTACAAGCAGCCTGTTATAATACAAGGTGGGGCATGGAAACTTCCTGTTTTGAAAATGCAATAAAACACACTACAGGTTTCATTCAACTCTATTGCTATTTTCCGCCTACCACACAACATTGGAAACTTGAACTTACACAGTTTTAAACACAATGTCTGTTAAATGTCGCCCTCCATTGTAAATACACTGATTCAGCCAACTTCGAAAACTGTGAGTCACCTTTACAAGCATATCGACCGGGATATTGTCAATTTCGACTCAAATGTTGTTCCGTAGGTCTTTCAGGGTGTTGGGACAATCTTTGTAAACTAGGGACTTGATATAACCCCATAGGAAGTAATCAGGAAGGGCTACATCAGACGAGTGCGCAGGCCAGTTTAAGTCCCCTCGCAGGGAGATCAGTCGTTCAGGGAAGGCTGCTCTCAAAACAACCATCGAAACCTTGGAGGTGTGAGTTGATATGCCCACCCCTCAATCTATTCAGGGACTTCCAAGACAGCCATTCCTCGTCATGGCCTGATCTTGTTGATACCACACACTGTCAAGATCCATTTCTTGGAGAGCAGGTAAGAAGAATTATTAGATCATTGTCACATAATGGTCTGAATTGACGGTAACAGCACGACCGTTTTCTTGAAAAAAGTATGGACCAATGATCCCTACTCTTGATAAGGCACACCATACCGTGACATAATCTGAATGAAGGGACCTCTCATAAAGTTCGTTGGGATTTGTTGCACTCCAATATCACACGTTCTGTTTATTCACACAGCCACTGAGGTGAAAATGTGCCTCGTCAGAGAAGAACACAACCGTGTCATTCGGCAAAGTGTCACACAGTTGCTCACATGTTTGTTGGGTTACATAATTCTGTTCTGTATGTTGTTAGACCGCAGTCATTTTGTATGGGTAAAAATGGAGCTCATAGTGAAGAATTCGACGAAGAGAACAGGACGACATCCCAAGGGCAACTGCATGTTTAGGCGCAGAACGCTTAGGTGACCGCAAAATAGACACACGAACTCTGTCCACATTTTCAGGAGTTCTAACAGTCTTCGGAGATCCTTTCCTTTCTGTGGAGACACTTCCCGTTTCTCTGAAGGCATCCACCCACATTAAAACATATTTCCGATCAGGAACACGACCTCGCGGAGGAATATCGAAGTGGCAACAAAAGGCACGTTGCACTGCAATAACTGACCGGCCATTAGAGAAATATGCCTCCACGGCAAAAGCGCGCTGCTGCTACTTCAACCAAAGCGTGTTTGCGACTGAGACAGGCGGGAACACAAATACTCCATTCCGCCCCTTCCACTGAACCCCTCCCCTCGACCTTCACTGCAACATGTTTAAAACAGGAAGTTTCTACGCCTGACCCGGCCAGGAATCGAACCTGGGACCCTCTGAACCGAAGGCGAGTAGGTTGACTATTCAACCAACGAGTCAGACAGCAGTGTTCTCCCCAGAAATTTTTGTCAGCCGGGTGGCAGGAATAAGCAGCCGGGTGGGAGAATACTACCTCAAAAATTAGTAATAAAATTTCAATAAATAAATTGTTTATTCGCCTCTGGTTGATATAGGTGGGGCACATGCTTGGATTAACAATAATATCAGAGAGGTAAACATGAACTGAAAAATTGATTTCACTGTTATCACCAACAAGACAAAATAAGATATATCTTTTTCTACCAATAAAAAATTGAAATTTACTTTTAGCATGACATTTTATATGTTGATTCTTCTTTTCTTCTTTGAGGCCCAGTTGTCTGCAGCTCTTACATAATTGAATTCTATTGATTCTGGTCCCTCTAGTGATATCAGCATCAAATTGTTGAGTGTGCTCTGCTTCAAGCGATTCCTCAAAGAGGTTTTAACTCTCTTGAAAGCCAAAAATCCCCTTTCACATTCAGCTGTGCTCACGGTTATGGACAGTCCAATAGCAGCTAGTCTTGCTAAATTCGGAAAAGATTCCTTAAGCTCGCATGTTGTTGCAAACTTCATCATTATTTGTTTAGGTCTTAATCCAATGTAGGACTCTCCTTGGAACATTTTTGATGCAACAGACCATTCCAGTTAAGTGCTATTTTAATTTATGACTTGAGGGCTTTCCATTTTAGAGTAGAAATCGAGAAGCAACTCAGAAGATTCATTCTGGTCTTGAATTTTTGCATTAAACACTCTTGAAAAGCAGGAAATGATGGGCATATCTGGAAATCTGTGTTCTAGATGTTGGATAACAGTATCTATGCACTTGTTATAAATTGTTGTCTTGAAGGTCACAACATTGACATCTGAATAAGTGATGTGGAAGTCTGACCATTCACCAGCAAGATTGTGACTGAGACTAAGAAAATTATTTCCTGGAGTGTCTTTCAATTGTAAGACGCTGAGTTTTGTGGCTTCTAAGTATGGCTCAATTTCTGTCAAGTCAATATCTTGCGTTTGCTAAGCTCTAGACAATGTGCAAAGAAGAGGTAAGATATCTGAAAGCATCATAATTGCAGCTAAGAAATTGTATGTCTTCATGAACTTGCTTAAGCCTTCAGCTGTAATATCATTCCTTTCAGTGGCCTCTCTTTCAAGTGCAACAACAACACTCACCACAGATCTTCTTAGAGACTGTACAGCAGTCATGAGACAACCATATAGTATCACTGCTCAATTTTAGTTTAATTTGAGGGCTGTCCATGATATTCTGGATTTCAGTTAAACCAGCCATCCTGACTGAGGAATTTTGAAAAAAGAAAAAGAGTTGTCTTAAAATGTCATTAAACTTCACTAAGTAAGGCACTTCAGCTGCTGCCTGGGCTCTAGCAAGTGCCAATCTGTGGTTAATGCAGTGACAATTTACCATGAGTCCATTTGTTTTCTCTCTTAGCAGTGTTACTACTCCCTTTTGCTTACCAATCATGACAGCTGCCCCATCAGATCCTAGACCTACCAAATAACAAGTTTTTAACCCTTAATTTTCAAGGATTTCAGTTAGTTTATTTGTTATGGTCTCAGCTTTACCATCAATGATGTTGCACGTTGACACAAAACTAACATTTTGCCGGGCTGAGTGGCTCAGACGGTTGAGGCGCTGGCCTTCTAACCCCAACTTGACAGGTTCGATCCTGGCTCAGTCCGGTGGTATTTGAAGGTGCTCAAATACGACAGCCCCGTGTCGGTAGATTTACTGGCACGTAAAAGAACTCCTGCGGGACTAAATTCCGGCACCTCGGCGTCTCCGAAGACCTTAAAAAGTAGTTAGTGGGACGTAAAGCAAATAACATTATTATTATTAAAGCTAACATTAACATCTTTTTCAAGTTGGTTGACATATTTTGTGTACACAATTAGTCGCTTCACTACAGAAATATATGTAAATTCATCACACAGAACACTGAAATAATCTGCTGAATGTATGTTCTTTAATATTTCACATCTAATTTCTGAAGCTATATCATCAAGTAACTCCTGCATTATTCTTTCTGAAGTATAATTAGCATTATCACCAATATTAAGATGCTTTAGATATGTACAACCCATAGCCTCACAGTGTTTGAGCAATTTTCCGTATAATGTAGTGTGTGGTAGCTCATTTTTGGGCGACCAATACATTGATCTTAGGGCTCCGAGAAAAGCATCTCTCTGTAAATTGTTGAAAATAGAAACTGATTTTTCTATTTGCCCAAATCTAGTTTCTTCGAATGCACGTCTTTCACTTAAGTTTGAACAAGAATCTATATGCAGCTTGCTTTGTTCATGGTCAACTAAACTCTCCTTTCGAAGTCTAGCACACGGTATAGTCACCCAAGTCACTTCCTTCTTTGTCGGTTTCTTCAATGAACATTTTATACATGTGGAACAAAACATACCATTTTCTTTCACAACTAACCACGTAAATTGCTTAAACCAGTTATTGCTGTTGCCCGATAAGCGGTGTTTAGAAGAATGTTTCACTTGTGGTTTTTCATTTTCAATACTTTCCACTTCACCAGATGAGCCGGCCTCAGCAATGTCCTTTTCGGAAATCTCTCCTGGTGTTGAATTAATACTTTTACTAGGTTCTTTCTTAAAGAAACTTAGAAGAGTAGATGTTTGACGAGATTTCCTGCTCATTTTGAGAACACAGAATTTGGCGTCAGAAACATGAAGAAATGAAACGGGCAGTTCATTTAGGTAATTCCCGCCAAGAGATTGAAAATAATACCAATATGCGTGATGAATTAGAAAGTAAAGCACAAAAAACTGACAACAATAGTTAAAATGTAATTAAATCGGAACTATAATTCAACTGAAGTTCATTGTTAGCAGTAGTAAATGTTAAAGAAACCAAAAGAACACAGAACAAACAGATTTGCTTCCAAAACAACTGAACACTAACACGTACCCACTCTATCGATTCGTGTGTTTCATATTCGTTTGTAAAGCGATATTTTCCATCAAAATGGCTGCCATAGAAAATGCGCAATACCAAATATTGTATTGAAGAATTTGGTAAAATGTTGTGATAAGCTAGCGATGGAGAGGAGTCGAGAAAGTCTGTCTCGAGTTGAGTTCTATGCCTGGAAATGGACACTGCGCCGGAATCGAGTCCATAGGAATACGCATCGGTATCTCTGACCGTTCGTAAAATTACTTGTAACAACGAAACTAGCGGGAATGAAGTCGTGATGTAACGAAGGAAGTGTGTTTAAAATAACACTTAATGACTCCAAGACAATGATATGGATCAATATATGCGAAGTACATACATTTCAAATCAAGAATAAAATAATGAACACAACCCCAAACTCGGTTAAATCTTAACTTAGGATAATCTCAAATATTAGTGTTGTATTCGCGTTACCACTTCATAAAATTAACTATGGAAGGACTGAATATCAGTAATTTCTGTGTAGCTGCTAGTGATATTGTTGCCCGGCCGAGCGGCTCAGACTGTTGTGGATCTGGCCTTCTGACCCCAACTTGGCAGGGTCGATCCTGGCTCAGTCCGGTAGTACTTGAATGTACTCAAATATGTCAGCCTCGGTATATTTACTGGCACGTAAAAGAACTCCTACGGGACACAATTCCGGCACCTAGGCGTCTCCGAAAACCGTCCAAAGTAGTTACTGGTACGTAAAGACAACATTATTTTTATCAGTATAACACTGTTAATGAATTCACCAAGGTGACTGGGAGGATGCCGGTACCAAGCATCACATTGGGATGCATGACTTAAACAATGCTGCTGCAACAGATAACCCTCTCCAATTGATTCGTAAATGTATTTCTATATTGAGATAATGTAGTTAGAATTTTGTGTTTTAGAACGCTACTAATATAATAATCACCATCTCGTTCTTATAATGGTCTCTAACGATCCTGTCCAATATTATACGGTGTATTTCTTCCATTTTTATTGCGTGGAATTCGTTATAATCGTTATTAATTCAAGTACTGACAGAGAATTTTGAACTTCTGGTGTTCTAACGCTCGTTCATAATCATGTATCATCGTCCTTGGCCACTCCGTTGCTGTGGAGTGCCGTGCGGGTTTGTGACGTCATACGGAATCGAGACGAGTGCTCGCAAGCGATTCTACGCTGATCCAAGAGCCGCTCACGCACAACGCTACGTTATAGTGAAGCAAAACACTTAAACTCCAATGCAATTATGCTGACAACAATTAATTTTTATCATTTAAATAAATAGTTTCACAGTATTTATATTTTAATTCGAAACAACCAATGACTCAACTATGTGTTCAAATAATCTAGGTTATGTTATCCGGGCGGTCTATAAAAACAGCCGGGCGGTGCGCCCATTAAAAAGGTCCTGGGGAGAACACTGGACAGGATGTGGGGTAATAAACTTACTTTTGACAACATACCATATAAGTTCTGGGAAAAGGAGATTGTCGTTTTGTTTCCCTATTAAATTTGAGGTTATCCAATTCTACCATTGAAATGAAACGATAAATTAATTTGATAGAACAAAATATATTCTTGAAATCATTTCAATAAAAATAGTAAGAACTGCTGCGATAAAACAGATGAGAATATAAAATTATGACATTGCAACTGAAAGAAACTAGGCATTAATTTGAATTCCTCTTGACTGGACATTTAAAATTTATACAAGAAATTTATCCCTCACTGGTTCACTTGACTGTACCTTCAACACTTTGAGTGTAATTGCGACGTATTCCTTTGAGTTTGTGTTTTGCTGTAGGTATGTCAAGCCTAATTTGGTGATGTATCCTTTTTGTTTCACTGACGACTAAGTATCCATGTGACTGCTGTTTCCCCATCCAGATGACTGACTACTATCATCTCAGTACAACACTTCTTAGTAAGTGTCTCCATCCATACGACTTCTTGGTAAGTCTCTCCATTCATATGACTTCTTGGCAAGTCTCTCCCTTCATATGACTTCATGGCAAGTGTTTCCCTCCAACTGAACTGACTGACTGAGGTCTCTCCTTCCAATTGACTCACTCACTGTTCACTATCCATTTGACTGATCGATCAACTGTGGCCTAACTTTCCCAATGACCAATGACTGACGCTACAATATACAGCCAGCTTATATAGACGTTAGTTGACACATCTGCACAATCTCCAGAAATAACTATGATATACTCCCACCTGGCTCCAAATGTTACATACAATGGTGAAACCACCTGGGGCACCCTAGGTATCTCCAAACAAAAATGAGCTCACCGCTAAATGCACGCATTGATGGTGCGATGACTCTGCAGTTACGCTGGTAGTATTGCAACATGAGCGTTGCAATGTCAAAACTTATTACAAAGGATATATTATGTAGCAAGTCTTACTTTACATGGTTAAATGCTAATATTCACACACACATATATACACAATGAATTAAATACAATCACGCAAGCGATAAACATTGCAGAATTGAATTGAACAATAATAATAGTATAGAAATAATAATAATAATAATAATAATAATACAGATATTATCTTGTAACGAGATTTGAACCGTTACACCTCATCACTTGCTTGGTGGGAAATATAAGCCATATGAATTGGGATGAAGGGACAGTTTGGCCATGATAATGGACAAAACATTTGTCCTAAGTTTCCGATGATGATTGATGGTTGAGAGTAAGTTAAATGAAAACTAGTGTGGTTTCAGACCGCAAAGGTGCTGTCAGGATTAGAATTTCAGTACATGCCAGGTAATTGTTAAATGCTATAAGAGGAATGTTTATGTTTTGTAGATCTAGAGAAGGCATATGGCAGGCTACTGAGGAAATAAATGTTGGCCGTATTGTGGGATTATGGGATTATGGGTAGGTTATTAAAAGCAATGAAAGGCATTGTGTTGATAATTGGTCTGCAATGAGAATTGTCTAAGGTACTTACAGGGGTTATACGAGTCATGATCTTTCAACTTTGTTGTTCATAAACTTAGTTTACAATGATCATTTATTGAAAGATATAAAGTTGCAGAGAGGGATTCAGTTAGGTGGAATTGTAATAAGCAGTTTGACTTATGCTGACGACTTGGTCTTGAGGAAGATTGTGCTAAAAGCCTGCAATCTTATTTCTTGGAACATGATAATAGGTGCAGTGAGTATAATATGAAAATTAGCATTTCCAAGACTAAAGTGATGTCAGTAGGGGAGGAACCTAAGAGAATGGAATGTCAGATTGGGATTACAAATGTGGAACAGGTAGATCATTTCAAGTATTTAGGATGTGTATTCTTCCAGTGTGGTAGCATAGTAAACAAGATTGAATCAAGGTGTGGCAAAGCTAATACAGTGAACTTGCAGTTGTGATGAACAGAATTCTGTAAGAAAGAAGTCTGCTCCCGAACAAAACTCTCTTTACACTGGTATGCTTCCAGACCAACTTTACTGTACAGGAGTAAAAGCTGGGTGGATTCCAGTTATCTTAAATAATGGACATGAAGGTAGTGAGTATGTTCGCTGGTAGAAACTGGTGGGAACAATGATAGGAGAGTACTTGGAAGATAAAAACAAAGTTAGGAATTAACTCGATAGATGAAGTGGTAAATATAAACCGGGTTCAGTGGTGGGGGTCATATGAGGTGAATGGAGGAGGATAGGTTACCTAGGAGAATAATGAACTCGGTCATGGAGGGCAAGAGAAGTAGAGGGAGACCAAGATGACAGTGGTTACACTGGTTTCTAATGATTTGAAGATAAGAGCTATGGAACTAAACGAGGCTCATAAAGCTAGTTACAAAGAAAGGATTGTGGAGGCATTTGGTAAATTCACATATGCTTGTACGCTAGATTGAATGCTGAAAGGCATGACAGTTTATAATGAAGAAATATGTATATATGATGCCTTTCCAGGTGAGACCTAGTGTTTACAGTGCACTATGTTTTCTGGTATGGGCTAGAGCAATTTTGTTACCTTCATTGATCTGTCTGTCTTATCCTTGGCTTTGACAATATGAAAGTGACTGAGGTATGAGCGATGCTAGTAATACCATTCCTTATACAGCCAGTCCCTGTTATGAATGGTGTGAAAATTTTGCTCATAGGGTATGCATTGGTGTATGCATTTCAGTGGGCTTGGCAGACTGATAGCAACTTTCTGCAAAGGTTTCCTTGATTCTCCCATGTGCAGCATCTACCATTCAACGAGCCATACAACCTTCAACATCCTTGCACTTCTCTTCCAGCCAATCTTCCCTAGCTAGCCTGCACTTTCTATCTACTTCATTCGTTATTTGCCCGTATTCTTTCCTGCCCTCCTAATTTTTGCATTCTTGTACTTTTGTCATTCATCAGTTAGTATCTCTTGAGTTATCCAATGTTTCTTAGGTGATCTTTCCTTTCTTCCTAACTTTTCTTCAGCAGCCTTAGTGATGTCATTCTTCATGACTGTCCATTCTTCTTCTCCTGTGTTTCCTAGAGACTTTTCATTTAGTCCCTGTGTTACATGTTCCTTGAAACAATCCCTAAAACTATTTTCTTTCAACTTATCTAGATCCCATCTCCTTGCATTCCTTCCTTCCTTCCTTCCTTCAATTTCTTCAACTTCAGATGGCATTTCATGACCAACAGGTTGTGGTCAGAGTCCACATCTGCTCTTGGGAAAGTCCTGCAATCCAACACTTGGTTTCTAAATCCCTGCCTATAGCTCATTTCACGTTAAGAAAACGTACAGCTCTTATGGACCTACAAGGACTGAACAGACACCCCCCCCCCCCTCTGAGACACCCATAATTCCTTGTCATTAAGGGATATTATACAGTAGGCTACTTTGTTGTGTATTATGAAAAGTAGATAAAAAGGATAAAGCAATTTTGCCCCTGATTTATTAAATAACTACATAACATTTTCTTTATCATATGTATATTTCTAGGGAGGAAGCACAATGGCAGGAACAGCCATCGCTTCATTGCCTTTCTTCATTTTCCTTCTTCTGTGCTGCTCTTACAAGTCCCTCACTCTGTAAACCGCCGGTGCTTCACTTCTGTAGTGAAGTCATCTACAGTATTGATTTGTTGCGTGTATGCTTTTAGGCTTTAAGCCAGTGCGTAATTGTCTTGTGCTGAGATGGAGTTATGCGATAGGCCTACATGTGTGATTTCTTTAACATTAATACTGTGATCTTTTGTAGAGTAATCTAGAGTATTGTCCGGCCCCGCGATGTAGTGGGCAACGTATTTGCCTGTCACCCGGTGGCCCCGGGTCCGACTCCTGGCAACGTCAGGGGTTTTTAATTGTAATGATTAATATCCCTGGCCTGAGGACTGGGTGTTTGTGACGTTCTTAATCTTCCTTTCCTCACACACAACATTCCACACTACCGCCATTCCTATTACACGCAGGTTCATACGATAGGGGGAAAAGATCCACATAAGTCGACGCCCCGAACAAATAGCATTTAAAAAAATCTACAGTATTTATTTGTTGCGTCTGTTTTCTAGCCTTTACTGCCTGGAGAAATTTATTAAATTTATTAAATGCATCCCTTGCCCCTCGAGCCCATAAAAATATAATTTGACTTTTTCTCCCCCCAATTTGCCTTACACTTCAATGCTGAGTTTTTTTATGTACAAACCAAAAGTAGTCCCTGTAAACCCCCCCGTTCCCTTTAGTTCATAAAAATAATTTGCAACTTAGTTTCTTCTGCTTTTTGTCTTGAACTTAAATACTGAATTTCACAAATTTATGTGCCACCGTTTACCCATGATGGTGTTGAGCAGAGCTGTTCAATATGGCAATCCTGTTGTCATAAGAGCAATACTATTTTCTTAACATGAAATGACCTATAATCATAATGAAGTCTATTTGATACCTTCCAGTGTCTTCAGGTCTCATCCATTTATACAGCCGGCATTTGTGGTGTTTGAACCAAGTGTTAGCCAGGACTAAATTGTGATTGGTGCAGAATTCAACCTGCTGGCTTCCTCTTTCATTCCTCTGTCCCAATCTGAATACTTCTACTGTATTACCTTCTCTTCATTGGCCTACCACTGCATTCCAGTCTCTCATAACAATTATATTCTCATCACCATTTACATACTGTATTAACTCTTCTGTCTCATCATATACTCTTTCGATTTCATCATAATCTGCTGAACTAGTAGGCAAAGAGCTGCACTATTGTGGTAAGCATTGGCTTGGTGTCTATCTTGACCACAATAATCCTTTCCCTATGCTGGTCATGGTAGCTGACCCGCTGCCCTATTGTCTTATTCATTATTAAACCTTTTCCTGCATTTCCCCTGTTTGATTTTGTGTTGATAATTCTGTAGTTGCCTGACCAGATATCTTGCTCTTCCTGCCAACGTACTTCACTTATACCAACTACATCTAACTTTAGTCTATCCATCTCCCTTTTCAGATTCTCTAACCTATCAATCACAGCGAATCAAACTTCTAACATTCCACACTCAAACTCGCAGAATGTCGGTATCCAACTTCCTGATGATCGCTCCCTCTCGTGTAGTTCCCACCCAGAGATCTGAATGGGGGATTATTTTATCTCTGGAATATTTTGCCCGGAGGAAGCCATCATTAGTACATCATTCATACAGAGAGAGCTGCATGTCCTCAGGTGTTAGTTACAGCTGTAGTTTCCCATTGCTTTCAGCCGTGTAGCAGTATCAACACAGCTAAGCCATGTTAAGTATTATCACAAGACCATATCAGTCAATCATCTAGACTGCCAAAAGGCTGCTGCCCCCCTTCTGGTGAACCATTCGTCGGTCTGGTCTCCCGACAGATACCCATCCAATATGGTTGCACCCACGGCTTGGCTACCTGCTTCATTGGGACAAGCAAGCCTCCCCACCGAGGCAAGGTCACATGTTTCACAGGGGAGTGCAAACAAGTTATAAAGATAAAAGAAGAGAATCATAATAGGACCAGAGGTTAGCATCACTTGTACTTTGGGAGTACTTCAAGAGGAGCATTTCATTAACAATACTCATAATTATTGGGGGGCCGATGTTGATGACCTAAAAAATCACTGAAAATTTATCAATAAAGTGCACTTAAATTCATGGGAAAAAGCTATAAAATAAGTTTAAAAAAAATTAAAATGTTTAACCAAACTGAATTCTGGTAACCATGTAAACAATGTTTTTACAAGTAATATATCCCTGTTCTCTTCACAACACAGCCCTTGCTTTTACATAAGTAAGCATCTCCTAATTTACTTGGAAGTGAATATAAATACAGTATGGAGATAATAATTTGCCTGGAAGAACCTAAAAACACTGTTGTTCTTCGCATTTCAAACCTTCCTTATTGGAGAAGTCCTCCTCGTGAACAGTTGAGATTTTCTTCTGAAGATGCAGAGCAAAGTTCTCTGCAAAACGTAACAAATTTCACCTTATTTTCTTGACACGGCATAGCCCAAAAAGCCTATATCATGTCTATGATAAAGCATGTTCCACAGGCCGACGCTCTATCCCCAAAACCTTGTCCAGAAGACTGCAAGTTCTGTTCCAGGAGAGAGGCCAAGCTGGAAGATCCCTGTGGAGATCGAAGGAAACTGGAGCCATGATGCCTGGATTGAAATGCAGAGGGATGGGGATTGTCACCTTCCCCTGGTCCCCTGACTTACCAGTCTGCAGTGCATGAGGCCATGGGATCTGGGGGATTTAGCGTTCAGCCGACCTAAGGATCATCCTGCCCCGACCGACCACTACTCCCTGTTTCTGACAAGGAGACCAGAGGAAGTACATGCCGCTGTCCAGAAGAGTTCGAGCACAGACAGTGATTGAGTGAAACTGCGGTACAACCAACGAGCAGACACCACCAGAAATCATGAGAACAACCTAGGGTGGCTGTACAATCCCATAAGGAAGAGACGTTTGTCTTTCAAGGTCCAGAGGACATGGAAAGGCCCTTATCCGAGGGGAATAAATGACGTCAGCCATCGAGAATGACGGAGGCTAAGATGCAAGATGAAAGTGGCACACCTCGAACGATTTCCGACATACCAAGGAACAGCTGAGAAGATAGCTGATCGGGTCGATCAGCTCTTGAAGGGGGGGCAATGTTACGTGCCAGGCCTGTGGTAGCCCCTTCTGACAGGTACTTCCTGGAAGAGGCTAGGACCAGTGAGCCAGACAACCGGGGATTTCCTAGCCAGTCTTTCCATGTATTGTTCTCATCGTCTGGTTTTACCATGCATTTCTGCAAGGTGCAGTGGGATGTGGCTGGTGTATTTGAGCACCTTAAAAGAGACCTCCACCAAAAAACTGATTCTTTGAGATGTGGTGCTTCTGATACCTGCTAAGAATATCATGGATTGACAGAATACATACCGATAACATCAAGGTACTCCAACACCTGAACAAAGAGCTAAAGGTCCTATACAACATCAAAAAGAAGAAACTTGATTACTTTGGCCATATCATTCAAAGTAATAAATATAAACTCCTTCAGGTTATATTGCTAATACTATTGAAGGAAGGAGAAGTAGGGGTAGAAGGAGAATAACTTGGTTATGGAATCTATGATGATGATGACAATGATCATGTTTGTCGTTTAAAGGAGCCTAACAGCTAGGTCATCGGGCCCTACTGGTACGAGGAGCAACAAAATGAAACGATAATTAAAACTTCAAAATGTACCCACTAACTAAAATATAAAATGAATGACGAAAAAATGACCATGAATCTAAAACAATCAGTGGATCCAATTCACAATGCATTCTTTTCTTAGGTGACGCTTGTTATAAGAAGGGGTCCAAAATCCAGATCACCAGCCCCTCATTATAGTACTAATCACTGGTACAGCAGAACCATGGTGTTCCTCCGTTAGTGGTACTAACCACATGAACGTAGACTCATGGTGTTCCTCGCATGGTGGTACTAATCACAGGTAATGCAGACCCATGGTATGTCACACATAATGGCACCACTTGTAGGCAACATCGACCCCTGGTGTTCCTCATGTAAGGGCACTACTCACAAGCAATGCAGACCCATGGTGCTCTTCATATAGTGGGACTAATCACAGGCGCCGGTGTTCCCGTGGTGTTCCCCACATAGTGGAACTAATCACAGGCCTACTCTTGGTGCCGCTCACCTGGTAGTACTAATCATAGTCAATGCAAACCCACGGCACATCACACAATATGGTACTACTCTCAGGCAACGCAGACCCATGGTGTTTCTCACATTGTGGTACCACTCATACATAACGCAGATCCATTCTGAACACAGGGGAACCGGCACATTCCAGCGCAGTGTACGGTACCTTTTCTTGCATGGATATTAGTCCACGCAGCCGAGAGCTCCCCCCCCCCCATCCCCGCCTCGGTGGGATAAGCACGATGGTGCTGACCGCAAGCAATGCCCAGATCCGTGCTGTTCCTCACATGGTGGTAATAATCACAAGTAACACCAACCCATGGTGTTCCTCACGTAATGGTAAGTTACTAATAACAAGTAATCTCATGGCCCCTTTCAGCTGCCTCTTACGACGGGCAGGGGAAACCGCAGGTGTATTCATCTGCGCCCCCCACTCACAGGGGGTATGGAATCTACGAGAATGGTATGGACTCAGTACCTCTTTTCCGACATGCCAGGAACAAGAATCAGATCGCCATGATGACAGCAGACATCCAATAAAGAAGAAGAAAAGAAAAATATAGGCCTACCACCATAATGAGCTGGGTTCAAATCCACCAACTTAAGCTTAGAAGGCCAGCACTTCTAATGTCTAAGCCACCTAGATTGGCTTTTATTACTAGGCCTACTAATATTATCAGTTGAGATATCAGGGTGCCAGAAAATTGTCCTAGAAAGGGCCACTTCATGTTAACTGTGAATGAACAAGTTCTTAATTCCACAATCTGATTAGCCTAAATAAAAGCAAGTAAAGTAGTAAATAATTATAATCTACTGTACATTCTTCTTCTTCTTCAACTTTACCCTCTGGAAGGGTCATGGGTGTGAACTGTGTTGCAACTTGCAACATGCGGTCTTGGTCCCGTTTTATAGTCGAATGCCCTTCCTGATGCCAACCTTATGTGGATGTATGTACCTACAGTATTTACTACTAGTTGATGTACCCGTGCTTCACTACGGAATTCTACAATGTATACAGAATTCTAGGTTAGGTAGTGTACACGTTGTGAGTAAGATTGAATTAAATTGCACAGCTCCCTTAACGTTACCCTAGAAACACAACGGTACGGTAAAACCGAATAAAACATAAATGATTGGAAATTGTATTCTCTATAAATTCTGTTATGTGGTACTCTTCAATAGGACCAATAACATAGGTAGCATAGTGCATTTAAAAATTAAATTTTACGCGCCTTCCCCTAAACTTTCATCCAGGGTGAATAAAAATGTTCATAGCTCAGACTGTAGTTTCTTATTCCCCAACTCTATATACTGATTTTCATTAAAATCTGTTAACACATTTTCTCATGGCTCAACGTTAGTATGGACTTAGCAACAAAAATACAAATTCATGAATATCTCTATTATCATAGCCAGTACGGTAAAAACGTATAAGACATAAACGATCGGAAATTTAATTCTATATAACTTTAGTTATGCAGTATTTATCGATAGGACCACTAATAGCATAAATAGAGAATTCAATGTTGGACCTTCTCCTAAACTACAATTTTTTTCAGCGTGAATAAAATGATAATTTCGTGTGGCTATTTCTAGCCGAGTGCAGCCCTTGTAAGGCAGACCCTCCGATGAGGGTGGGCGGCATCTGCCATGTGTAGGTAACTGTGTGTTATTGTGGTGGAGGATAGTGTTATGTGTGGTGTGTAAGTTGCAGGGATATTGGGGACAGCACAAACAACTAGCACCTAAGCCATTAGAATTAACCAATGAAGGTTAAAATCCCCGACCCACCTGGGAATCGAACCTGGGACCCTCTAAACTGACCACTCAGCCAACAAGTCGGACAATAAAATGATTTACAGCCTAGATTGTAATGGCTTGTTCCCCAACTTTACATACCGATTTTCATTAAATTCTCTTCAGCCACTTTCTCGTGAACATACATACAGGCAGACAGAAATTACGGAAAAGTAAAAAGTGCATTTCCTTGTTACGGTGGACACGACCGATACAGAAATACCATTACTTTTAAATTCTGAGCAATGTACAGACAAAACTCTTATTTTATATATATATTGTGTGTTTGTGTGGTGGTTGATAGTGTGTTGTGCGTAGGTTCTGTATTAATTTAATAGAGCACACAATTTGTGTAGGCTCTATATGAAGAGGAGTTTGTTATGACAAACACAAGCACCCAGTTCTTGAGGTAGAGAAATTAACTAGATACAGATCAAATTTTCAGCAACGCCACAAATTGAAACTGGGACCCTCTAAACCGAAGGGCCCAACACTGACCATTCAGTCAAGGAGCCTGATAACGATAGGCATACAGTACATAGATGCATGCGCTGCAAGGTGGTGATTCCTGGCACTAATGCTGAATAATGCATGGTAAAAAATTTGCTCTTTTGAAGGAAAATTTCCCATTATACATCGCCTATATACTGTATCACTGATCAGTAGTTGCGCATTCATCGGATCTTTACAAGTAATGAAAATCATTTTATTTTCCGTATTGAAAGAATCTCAATAATAATATAAGAGAATTTATTGGACTCCAACCTATTCAATACATTACAGGATGTTAACATTTTTAGTTAAACATCGTTAAAATGGAGACATGTTTCGCCCTCCATGTGGGGCATCATCAGTCATATCAAAGTACCTCAAAATTAAACCAGACGTCTGGTTGGAAATTATGAACATAATATGTAAGAAAGAATACATTAAAAAACACGTACAAAGTCCTATCCTAAATGAAATAACAATAGACTAGTTACACATAGTAAAATACGCTAGTGGTTTCTTAATATTAAAATGAGGCCATCATATGCACAGTATAAAAATGAAAGTAATCAAAGTCTATATGATATTGAGTTCGATGGTAGTTCTACGTAGTATATACAAATGTTGGCAAAATAAAACACAATTTATAATTACTGTACACTTATTTATAATTGTTAAAATTGATGAGGTAAAACATTCCCAATTTGTCTATTTGTAATTTGGCTCCAACCAAAATAATCCGCCCTAGGATTCATGAGGTAGTCAACTCCGTTGGTCACTCTCTATTTGAATGGAGTGCACAGTGCAAGTAAACAGCTTTTGTTGATTATAAAATGAGGCTGTGCTAAGACAGAGTTAAAACAACACCGGCTTCAAATGAAGATAGATAAAAACATCATTAGGTTCTCCTAGTTGACTACAGGTTTGCGTATATTTTGTTGTTGAAGTGTGGGAAAGTCAGTTGTTGGTTGAATGGGCAACGGTCGAAAATGTTGTGCAGTGCAATTGGTGTTTGAGCTGTCCTACATGTGAGGGAAATCTGAAAATGGAGGATTTGTCTTAATTAGTTATGTGAAATGACGGAAAAAGAGAAAAAAAGGGGGAAATCATTGAGAAATGAAAGATGTAAAAGTAAAAACTTACCTTGAAAGCTGTTGAGCTGTTACCTAATTGTTAGGAGGTTTGTGGAGCACTGGCTGTCGCTAATGTCCTGCTCCTCGTGTTGTACATGTGACGTCTTAGAGGAGGCGAGTGGATTTGAGAAGGCGGGGCTGTGGGTATGTGATTGGCACTTGGGGAGGAGTTGTGTGTATTGGAGGGAGAATAGGGGCGTGATGAGTTGAGCAGCTTAGTGGGGGTGCTTGGAGAGCTTGTTTGCCAACAAATTTAAAAACACTCCTAAAAAATTCACCTTTTTTATTTAATGAACACGAACATCAAAAACTCATCAACATGAATCCCAAATTACCCACCGTCAGATCACTGCCAAAAATACATAAAAATGACGTTCCCATTTGACCCATCATAAATAGCCGAAATAGCCCAACGTACAAAACTTCTCAGTTCCTCCAAAAATTCCTTAAGAAACATTTTAGTCAACTAGGAAGAACCTAATGATGTTTTTATCTATCTTCATTTGAAGCCGGTGTTGTTTTAACTCTGTCTTAGCACAGCCTCATTTTATAATCAACAAAAGCTGTTCACTTGCACTGTGCACTCCATTCAAATAGAGAGTGACCAACGGAGTTGACTACCTCATGAATCCTAGGGCGAATTATTTTGGTTGGAGCCAAATTACAAATAGACAAATCGGAATGTTTTACCTCATCAATTTTAACAATTATAAATAAGTGTACAGTAATTATAAATTGTGTTTTATTTTGCCAACATTTGTATATACTACGTAGAACTACCATTGAACTCAGTATCATATAGACTTTGATTACTTTCATTTTTATACTGTGCATATGATGGCCTCATTTTAATATTAAGAAACCACTAGCGTATTTTACTATGTGTAACTAGTCTATTGTTATTTCATTTAGGATAGGACTTTGTACGTGTTTTTTAATGTATTCTTTCTTACATATTATGTTCATAATTTCCAACCAGACGTCTGGTTTAATTTTGAGGTGCTTTGATATGACTGATGATGCCCCACATGGAGGGCGAAACATGTCTCCATTTTAACGATGTTTAACTAAAAATGTTAACATCCTGTAATGTATTGAATAGGTTGGAGTCCAATAAATTCTCTTATATTATTATTGAGATTCTTTCAATACGGAAAATAAAATGATTTTCATTACTTGTAATGATAAAGCCAACCAGGCTAATAAAAATAAAAATAGATATCAAAACCTCAAAATCAAAATCGGTAAAATTTCAAAAGATATCTTATTCTTAAAAGAATGTTTAAGATTAGGTCTTGTGCCGAATTTCTTAAAATCAACTCAAAGGAAAAACATTCCAACACTCAAATCTAAAGACATCCAAAATAAAGTCAACACCATCTGGCTTAGAAATGAAATTAAACTAATGTATAGAAAAAAATCCCTACTAAACCTGCAGCTTTACCGGGAACATTTGATCACTGCTCAATCATTATCACCTCTCGAATGGAGCTCATACCAAAGACACATTGCACGTAAATTGCAGAACATATTAGACAAAAAACAAAAAACCTTAGACCACAAGTTGACATGTCTATTAGAAGAGAAACCTAAATCCATAAACCAAAACAAAAATAGAGAAACTTTCACCCCCTCATGGAAAAACACTCCAACCACCATCAATTTATTTAACACCACATTTTCGGATAATGAAATCAATTTCTTTGACCAAGGCCTAAAATATAATTGGCCTAGTCCAAATAAAGCCGAGGACATAATTACCACAATAGCCGAAGTTGAATCCAACATAAATAAACAAATTCCCTTCAACAGACAAAATGACGTGAGATATGAGATTAAAAAAAAATTACCCACCCTTGTAAAAGAAGTTTCCGACATCAATAATTTCACCGTTCTCAAACAAACCCACGAATTAAGAAAAAAGGTAGATACCAATAATGTTATAGTAACGAAAGCCGACAAAGGCAATGCCGTAGTCCTAATGAATAAACACGACTACATCCAAAAAACGGAGGATTTCTTTTCCGATAAATCTTACTCAATAATTTCAAAAGATCCTATCTTAAAAACTCAGCGTAATTTAAAAACACTCCTAAAAAAATTCACCTTTTTTATTTAATGAACACGAACATCAAAAACTCATCAACATGAATCCCAAATTACCCACCGTCAGATCACTGCCAAAAATACATAAAAATGACGTTCCCATTCGACCCATCATAAATAGCCGAAATAGCCCAACGTACAAAACTTCTCAGTTCCTCCAAAAATTCCTTAAGAAACACTTCACATTTCACAATAAACACCCTATTAAAAACTCAATAGAATTATGCGAAACTTTAAATAAATTTAATTTGCAGCCTAACCACATAATGTGCTCATTTGACATTACCAACATGTTCTCGAACTTTCCCGCTAAAAAAACTATCGAAATCATATGAACTAATCTTTCTAAACACAGCACCTTAAGTCAGTTAGAAATAGAAGAATGCTTATAATTACTAACTTTCATCCTTCATAACAATTATTTTACGTTCAATAATAAGATATACAAACAAGAAGGTCTAGCCATGGGTGATCCCATTTCGGGAATACTCGCCGAAATTTATATGGACAACCTCGAAAATAGTAAAATAACAAAACAGCATTAATGGTTTGTGTCTTTGGCTACGCTATGTCGATGACACACTAGCAATAATAGACAAAAGCTGCAACAATAGTGAAGACATACTAACTTACTTAAACAGCCTTGATAATTGCATCAAGTTTACTAAAGAAGATGAGGGCAATAATTTCATCAATTTTTTAGACATTACAATCACCAGGACCTTAAACAATTTCGATTTCCAGATTCACAGAAAACCTTCATTCACTCCCACAACCATAAAACAAAATTCTCTTCACCCACAATCGCACCAACAAGCCTCATTTTACAGTTTAGTGTACAGAGCGTTAAAAATTCCCATGTTAACCGTCAATTTAAAAAAAGAAACAAGTACCATAAAAGAAATAGCTGTTTTCAATGGATACAATCCCTCAATCATACAGAAAATAATCAATAAAGTGAAATTGAAATTGGCCACAAACCTCACCCCAATAAAAATTAATAAGCCTAAATATGCATCATTCACCTACATTAACCCCATTATACATCAAATCGCTACCCCTTTAAAAAAACATGATATTAGGGTAGCCTATAAGACCCATAATTCTAATCAAAAGCTATTTTTCAACCACAATAAGATAAACTCGGACAACAATAAATTTTCAGGCTCTGGCATTTATAGACTGAAATGTGCTGAATGTAACAGTTCATATATCGGTCAAACTGGTAGAATCTTTGCAATTAGATATGCAGAACATTTCAATGCCCAAAAGCACAATAAACACTCAGCCATGAGCATCCATATGAAAGACACCGGACATAGCTTTACCACAATCGAACAGGATCTCCAAATTTTAAAAAGACTAGATAAAGGCAGGCTCATGACCGAGTTCGAAAATTTATACATTTTTTTGGACCAAAAATATAATAAGAATAAAAATGTAAATGATCCAATAGACAACCGAAGCCCTCTTTACGAACAATTAATATTTTCGCTCAATAGTTTAAATCTGAAAGACAAAAGACTTGTTAACGTCCTCAAAACAAGCTCTCCAAGCACCCCCACTAAGCCGCTCAACTCATCACGCCCCTATTCTCCCTCCAATACACACAACTCCTCCCCAAGTGCCAATCACATACCCACAGCCCCGCCTTCTCAAATCCACTCCCCTCCTCTAAGACGTCACACGTACAACACGAGGAGCAGGACATTAGCAACAGCCAGTGCTCCACAAACCTCCTAACAATTAGGTAACAGCTCAACAGCTTTCAAGGTAAGTTTTAACTTTCACATCTTTCATTTTTTTCTCTTTTTCCGTCATTTCACTTAACTAATTAAGACAAATCCTCCATTTTCAGATTTCCCTCACATGTAGGACAGCTCAAACACTGATTGCACTGCACAACATTTTCGACCGTTGCCCATTCAACCAACAACTGACTTTCCCACACTTCAACAACAAAATATACGCAAACCTTTAGTCAACTAGGAAGAACCTAATGATGTTTTTATCTATCTTCATTTGAAGCCGGTGTTGTTTTAACTCTGTCTTAGCACAGCCTCATTTTATAATCAACAAAAGCTGTTCACTTGCACTGTGCACTCCATTCAAATAGAGAGTGACCAACGGAGTTGACTACCTCATGAATCCTAGGGCGGATTATTTTGGTTGGAGCCAAATTACAAATAGACAAATTGGAATGTTTTACCTCATCAATTTTAACAATTATAAATAAGTGTACAGTAATTATAAATTGTGTTTTATTTTGCCAACATTTGTATATACTACGTAGAACTACCATCGAACTCAATATCATATACACTTTGATTACTTTCATTTTTATACTGTGCATATGATGGCCTCATTTTAATATTAAGAAACCACTAGCGTATTTTACTATGTGTAACTAGTCTATTGTTATTTCGTTTAGGATAGGACTTTGTACGTGTTTTTTAATGTATTCTTTCTTACATATTATGTTCATAATTTCCAACCAGACGTCTGGTTTAATTTTGAGGTGCTTTGATATGACTGATGATGCCCCACATGGAGGGCGAAACATGTCTCCATTTATATAATTTAATAGCACACAATTTGTGTATATAAAGCGATTACATGTCATTTAAACATAAGTCAATTATAGGCCTATTTCTCTTAGAGCATTCCACGACATCGTAACGAGAACAAGTCAAATTACACAGTGTACACACACAACTCTCATCCGGTTCAGGAAAGATCCTGGTTTTGCAGAGTTTGTAGTGGTATCCATGAATTGCCATAGAATTGATAAAATGTCGGAGGTCCTGGTTTGTATTGGTCCATGCTCTGTTCGTCATTGCTTCAGTCGTATAGAATTCGGGACAAATATCATTCCTTTTGGCCACTCTTTCGTCCAGGAGTTTCTTCCATTGGTCTGTATAAGGTAGAGCAAGCTTGAATCTCAAATCTTCAATTAGGAAAGGCTCCTTTGCGAGTTCATAAACCAGTCTTGATCTAGTGAATCTAGACACACACAGGGTTGTCTTTAAGAATCGGGCTTTGACTTTTTCTAGAATGTGTAGGTCATTCTTTGTTAGCTTATCCCAAATGATTTCCACCCCATATGTTAAAATAGGGATTATTTTGGCATCAAACAGGGTAATGGCCGTCTTGAGAGATAGTCTGTTTAGATTCTTGATGTCAAATATCGCTTTCATAGCTGCCGCAGCACGTAGTCTAATATGAAGTCTAAAGGAGTTTGCTGTCGTCTGCATCGTCAAGCCCAGATGTTTAAAACTGTTCACGTCGTTTAATGTTTCTGCTTTGTACGTCACTTTGTCACTTGAGGATGTTCGTCCACCCTTCCTGAAAATCATGTAGACAGTCTTTTCGATGTTTACCTGCAATTCATTTATATCTGCCCACTTCTCCAGTGCATCCAGTGCTTTTTGTAGCTCTTTAACATCGTGTGATCCCAGAACCATATCATCGGCATATAAATACGTGGTTACTTCGTTTGTCACCTCTTTTATCGCTTGGACCACATCATAGGTAGCTACATTAAACAATAGAGGACTGAGAGGGTCACCCTGTAGAACGCCATTTGTCTGCGTTATCTCCCTCGATGAGGTTATATTGTCTGAGATGATGACAGTGTTATTTATCAACATGTTATGGATCAAAAGAGTGAGCGCCTTGTCCTCTACAAGAGAATCTAGTTTCGACGATATGATGTTTCTTTTAAGATTATCGAAGGCCTTGGAGAAATCTATGAACACTGTGTGAAATTTACCCTTTGGTAGTCTATTGTTATTTCGTTTAGGATAGGACTTTGTACGTGTTTTTAAATGTATTCTTTCTTACATATTATGTTCATAATTTCCAACCAGACGTCTGGTTTAATTTTCAGTCAGGGCCGCGACAAAGTGGCGACCATGTGGCTCGAGTACATCTCTCTGGAAAAGTGCTACGGAGACACGCATTTGAGGCGCTTATTCCAGCGAGCTCTCGCTTCGGTCCAGGATTGGCTTGAGAGCATCGGAGAGGCTTGGCTCAACTTCGAGAGGGATGAGGGCACTTTGGAGTCTTTTGAGGCGGGTGAAGCTAAATATAAGGCAAGACTGAAATTTGTGCAAGACCTTCGCAAGAAGCAAGAAGCAAGCAGCCAAGGAGGCAGAGGCTGTGGGAAGGGAGGAGCGAAGAAGACAGCTCCAGCATCATCAAGACCCTCGCAATCAGGGAGGAGGCAAGAAGAGAGACACAGCCAAGAGGAAGCTGGAAGATGGTGGAAAATGGGCCTCTGTGGCAGCAGAGTCAGTTGTAATTCCCCCAGGCCAGCCTCTGCCACCGAAGGTCGAGCCTGCAACGATTGCCAAGGAAGAGCCTCCTCAAAAGAAGGCTAAACCGGAGGAGAAGTCAGAAGGTCCCCACGGAGTGACGGTGCCCCACGACCCGGCTAAAGACAACTGCACTGTGTTTGTTAGCAATCTGGACTACTCGTTAGAAGAATCCACGGTGCGAGAGCAGTTTGCGGATGTCGGAACCATCACGGACCTTCGAATGGTGAAAGATTTCAAGGGATGGTTCAAAGGCTTTGGCTACGTTGAGTTCAGCTCACCGGCCAAAGCTGCGGAAGCTTTGAAGAAAGACCATCATCCGATCAATGGTCGACCCATGTATGTATCGAAATGCGATCCTGACAAACAGACAAGGAAGCCTGGCTTCAAGTACAGCACAGATTTGGAGAAGTCGAAACTCTTCATAAGAGGATTACCTCTGACAACGACGAAGGAGGAGCTCGAGGAACTGTTCAAGCCATTCGGCAAGTTGAAAGATGTCCGCATCGTTACGTATCGAAACGGACATTCGAAGGGATTGGCGTACGTTGACTTTCACGACGAGGCTACAGCTGCCCACGCACTAATCAAGACTGATGGTATGACCCTGGGTGACCGCACAATATCCGTTGCGATCAGTAAACCACCCGAGAGAAAAGGAGGGCCCGCTGCTGCTGCCAGCGCTGCTCCTGTTCTGTCCCTCGGTGGTGGACCTAAAGAAACTGGACCGCGTGGTCGGAGTAGGACACAGATGTTCGTTCCCAGTTCCATTCAGAGGGCAAAGTTGAGCAATGCAGCGACAAACTTCACAAACACAATCCCGTCTAGCACTGCGGCCAGCACTGCCAGATCGACTCCCTCCCCTACGACCAACGGCGACAGCAAAGGAGCTTCCGACAGCGACACTCCCAAGCTGATGAGTAACGCCGACTTTCGTGCAATGCTGCTCAATAAAATGAAATAAAGGAGTACTTTTTTCCTATTATTATACATTTTCCTTCGTCCACCTTCCCTGCTGGTATCCTTGATTTCATTTCTTGTCCTGTGCTTCGATATAGTTTTGTTTAGGGAGCAGTTTGGGCAACTACCAAGTGAGAAACATGTCTCCATTTTAACAATGTTTAACTAAAAATGTTAACATCCTGTAATGTATTGAATAGGTTGGAGTCCAATAAATTCTCTTATATTATTATTCATCAGATCTCGCGTGCAAGCAGAGACAAGTCAATTTAAGTATAATTTAATTATAAAATCCAGACCAGAAATTCAATCAATCTATCACCACTAATCTGGATTTACGGCTTTCACCCAGGTGGCAGATTTACTATCAGTTATTTAGCTAGTCTTTTCTCAACTATTTTTTAAAATAATTTGCTTTACGTCGCACCAACACAGATAGGTCTTATGGCGACGATGGGACAGGAAAGGCCTAAGAGTGGGAAAGAAGCAACCGTGGCCTTAATTCAGGTGCAACCCCAGCATTTGGCTGGTGCGAAAATGTGAAACCACAGTAAACCATCTCCCGAATGCAAGCTCACAGCTGCGCGCCCCTAACAACACGGCCAACTCACCCGGTTTTATCTGATTAATGATTTCAAACCAGTTGGATCATCTCCCTTGTTGATAAATTATATACGAGACTAACTGTCGAGACTTACAGACATTCACATATTGTTAAGAACTTGAGCATTTATTCTGAAAAGCGAAGTAACACAGAAATTCCAATATACATGATGCCTACTGATTTTTATGGACTTAACATCAAGTCGTTCTGTACACCAAACAATTACTGGCGTATTAAAAAGCTGATAATTCGATCTTCACACCATTCCTGCCAATAAACATACGATAGGGCCTACCTAACCATACAAATGGATTAGATAGACATTACGAATTAAATACTAAAACCTTACTCACATGATTTTGTGGCTGAAATGATGTAATACGTTGCAGGCAGGTGAATACTGCTTTTTATCTCCACACTCGAAGTAAGGTAAATAAGATTTTAAAATCTACTGCAATATAAACATCCAGTAGATAACTAAAATAAACAAATCGCCTGTTAACAACTGAATATTCACATCAGGGTCGACAAACTAGCTATCAAGATCCTGATAGTGATAACAAACCTATGAGATGCAGAAAGAACAAACATTCACGAAAGCTTCTTCAGCACTCTTGTCCACAACTGCAACAATGTAACTTCAACCGACTTATATACAAATTTCGAAGCTGAAAAATATCTTAATCACAATTACTCAGCACATTTTACTATTACTGATGCAAGAAATGAATTATGTGCCGCAGGCCTGAACCGATGATTCAGCGAATTGATTTCAAATACAAAGTTAAAGCTATATACATTATATAATTGTTCGTCTGCCAGACCTATTAAGCTTGACAGAAAACCAAAAAAGTATATCAATGCCGCATAATTCTGCGATTCTGACCTTTTGGGAAGTCAGAAAA
Organism: Anabrus simplex; assembly: GCF_040414725.1. Lineage (NCBI taxonomy): Eukaryota > Metazoa > Arthropoda > Insecta > Orthoptera > Tettigoniidae > Anabrus > Anabrus simplex. The sequence goes on from NC_090269.1 coordinate 241,583,662, forward strand.
TATTATGTAATCATATAATGTTGGTACAATGTTGGCGGCACTGTTGCCGGAAAAGTTTTGTCACGAACTCACAGCTGATATGTTATGGCTGTGACTTGCCTGTAAGAAGTCTTCTCCACATTTATTTTCACTTTGTCTTCGTTACTTTGATCTTCAGATATGCGTGTTTTAATCAGTAGAATTCATTGGCCACCATCTTTTTCTTTTGATGGAATTTTAATATTTCTGTTTTTCTGTGTCATTTTCACATCTGCTACCTCTTCCGATGTTCTGCAGAAGACTAACTTTAATCTTCTTTCTGCGGGAATCGACGCAGTATCTGAGGAGATAAATAAAAGAGAAACCCCGAATAATGTACAGCAACCTGAAATTAGCGAGAAAACGTCGTCGCTCAAGAATGTGTCGACTGCAAATGATGCTGGTAAAATTTCACAGCCAGTTACGTCCACCGAATCAAGCAATATCACTGTAAACACAACTTCTGCTGTAGCTGTCAACCAACCACCCTCAAATGTCACTAATATCGCCTCCTCATCAACTACCCCTCTGCCAGCTGAACCTGTGTTGCCAGATAAAGGGTCTGCAGAAGAAGAGCACAATAGTTCAATGTCTATATTTTTTGTGCTGTGTGTTCTAGCTTTGGGTATTTTGTTGATCCATTTAATGTTACAGACAAATTTTCAGTATTTACCAGAGAGTGTAGTTATTGTCTTCCTTGGTGCATTAATTGGACTTATTATCAATTTAATGTCCAATCAGAACATTGCTAACTGGAGGAAAGAAGAAGCATTCTCTCCTACAGCTTTCTTTCTGGTTTTACTGCCACCAATCATTTTTGAATCTGGATACAATCTCCACAAAGGAAACTTTTTTCAGAATATAGGTTCTATCCTTGTATTCGCTATCCTTGGAACCACAGTTTCTGCATTAATAATTGGAGCAGGTGTTTATCTTTTAGGATTGGCCAAAGTTGCATACCGCTTGAGTTTTGCAGAGAGTTTTGCTTTTGGGTCCTTAATCTCTGCTGTGGACCCTGTAGCCACTGTTGCCATCTTCCATGCTATGGATGTTGATCCAGTTCTTAACATGTTAGTATTTGGAGAGAGCATTTTAAATGATGCTGTTGCAATTGTGCTGACGACAACTATTCTTGAATCCAACAACCCAACTATGACATCTTCAGAGGCTGTGATAACAGGTTTCAACAGATTCTGCCTGATGTTTTTTGCATCAGCAGGAATAGGTGTTGTGTTCGCTCTTATCAGTGCATTACTATTGAAACATGTTGATCTACGCAAAAATCCATCTCTGGAATTTGGAATGATGTTGGTTTTTACATATGCACCATATGCTCTTGCAGAAGGCATTCATCTCTCAGGTAATGGAATATATTATGACACAACTTTATCAGTATTCTCCTTGAAAGCAGATGCTTACTTTGGTGTGCATGAAATTGAATAATAATAATGTTATTGGTTTTACATCCCGCTAACTATTTTTTTTAAGGTTTTTGAAGATGCAAGGTGTCAGAATTTTGTCTTGCAGGAGTTCTTTTACATGCCACTAAATTTACCAACTCAGGCTGATGGTATCTGAGCACCTTCAAACAGAGTGAGTCAGGATTGAACCTGTCAAATTGGGCTCAGAGGACAACGCTCTACCACTTGAGCTACTCAACCCAGCACATGAAGTAGATAAAACAAAAATCAGTATATATATATATCTTCTTATTAAAATACTTGACATAGCAGAATTCAAAAATATATTGTGTAGGTCAGCAACCAAAACCTGTTTACACAAGAATTCTATAAAGTGAAGTGTTATTATTTATTCACTTAAAATAAATCTGTCAGGTTGTAATAAACTGGAGATGGGAGTACCTGAGTAGGCCTACCGGTACTGAAGTAAGAGGATAAAGCTGAGAAGTGAGTCTCCCAAACAGTTTACCATTTTAACACACGTTTCATTTTGAGCTGTCAGACAATTCTTTGAACTGGATAGTTCATAATTATGCTCAAGAATTACTGGTAAATAAGCTTTATTTGTTGATCAGTCCAATAGTAGGTTTCTCAATATAGTAATTGTAAACTTATATTATGTTAGGTACAAATTGTTACCTAGAAGCAGCTGTTGGGTATTTCTTGATGTGACCCTCTTGCATTATGCTCCTATTTCAGTAATTGAACATTTCTCATAAACAACAAATAGGCTACTGTAGTTGGCAGTGTACTTCATATATTCAGGCAGTACCAAGCAAAGTGGCTGCATGGTACAGGCTGTATACCTATAAGCGTGCATTCGGGAGATAGTGGGCTCAAACCCCACAGTCAGCAGCCCTGAAACAGAGTGAGTTGGCCACGCAGTTAGGGTTGCATGGCTGTGAGCTTGCTTTCGGGAGATGGTGGGTTTGAATCGCACCGTTGGCAACCCTGAAAATGGTTTCCCATTTTCACACCAGGAAAATGCTGGGGCTGTACCTTAATTAAGGCTACGACCTTCCCAGTCGTAGCCCTTTCCCATTAAAAAAAAAAAAAAAGCCCTGGAGATGGTTGTCTGTGGTTGTAGGTGCTGTACCATAATTAAAGCACAGCCAATTCTTTCCCAGTCCTAGTGTTTTCTTACTTCATCATTGTCAAAAATTTATCTTGAGTTAGTGTGATGTGAAACCATTTGAAAAATCATATTCAGGAACTAATAACTTATGAAAATAAAATTGTTAATTTGAACAGTATTGACTTATATGATGATGATGATGATGATGATGATAACTGACTTAACTCAGAATGCTGTAAATGATGACATTTATTAACACAGAGTGAATTTGTGAATCATGATTATAGAGAATTTAAACTGTGTTTAATGGTGTTTTTGTTTTTGTTTTTGTTTTTTTTTGTTTTTTTGAGGTTCCTGATAACTTGTTTGATTCAGACAGCAGCAGTTTAATACCCTACTGATCTGTCCTGATTGTATGGGTCTAGGAAAATGAATGTTTTGACACTCAGACCGTTAGAGTGCTGCCAAATCCTCTGGTTGAACCCTCCACTAATCCCTTCTTGATTTGAACTTATTAAGTTACCAAGCAACACATTCCTTCATTGTAACCATTTTTCAAAGAATCTGTTACCTCATGTTACCAAAATATTTGCAGCAGACCTCTTTATATTTGAATAGAGTAATGACAAAGCAATACACTAATATATTTTTGCCTCTGTTGAATGCATCAGTAGAAGAAATGTTATGTTGACAGCTTTTGTCTTAAAGCTAAGTTAGATTAGCTGTCATTCAGACATTTAAACTCAGACTTCAAAAGTTTAGTGGCCGAAGGGAAGGGGGATCATCCATCAGGTGAGCAAACTTATAGAAATATTGAAAATTTTGAGTATTTTGACGCGACATGTGGCGATTGCCCTAAATGCAGATCAGTAGTGATTGATTGATTGATTGATTGATTGATTGATTGATTGATTGATTGATTGAATGATTGATTGATTGACTGATATATCTAAATAAAGTATCTTCCATTATAAATAGAAGCAAAATCAATATTGAAAATATATGTTGGTGTGTGTTTAGAACTACTCAAACAAAATTTAATAATGTCAAAATTCTCTCAGAGTTTATTTTATTCAGGATAGTTCCATCAAACGAGGGGAACCTAGTGGCTTGTGAACTTAACGGTTTAAACAGTACTTACCCTTCTGGAGGGACATATAACCTTGGAGTTCACTGAGCCTACATCAGAAATGAGAACCAAGTTAATTCCTGGAGACAGGCAGCCAGGCAGAGAGCTAACCACGCTATCCCAGTTAGTGCCAAGGTCCAGATAGTGGAAGCCTTTTGGCTTGTTTGGAGGTGGATTTGCTTTGGTACTGTCAAATCATCTCCATGCTTGCCGCATGTTGTGTGGTGCAAAGGAAAGCATTCTAGCCCACACACACCGAGTATGAGCCATTATCAAAAACCATCAACCATTACAAACTAATAGATCTGATAGAAAAAATAACCATTAATAAAACTTAACATACTGAAGCAAGTGAAGGAAATGTTCCCTGTTAGCCTGCAGACATGCAACAAAAAATTGATCATGCAATGAGAGAAGAAATTACATTGAAGATCTAGGAGCCTACTCGTAGTAGTGGAACCTTGAGTGAAGTTGTTACCTGACTGTAATTTAAGGCCATTAACTACTTTCTTATGTTTCTTGTACATCAATTTTCCTACATTCCTGTGAATGGTGTTGAGTGCAGCATTTAACAGTATATATCATCATCAATTCTCCACTCTTCTTTTGCTGACTTGCTAGACCTAACACATTCAAAGGATTTTCCGTCGGGGTGAACTCCCTTAGCCTTTCATAATACCCTACTTTATCTACAAGGCAGCACGTTGAGTACTGTAGAGCCTCTTCAGACTTCAATGTCACTTTGGCACGGGGCCTATATGAGATTGCTACTATAAGCAAAATTATCACAAAATAATTTATTACTATAAGCAAAATTATCACAAAATAATTTGTATATTATCACCACCTATTCAATATATGCCACGTGTTACGTGGTTGAAATTTACATAATACTATATAAACTTCTCAGGGACATGTTTTTCCCCTTCTTAAGGGCATCATCAGCCTGTAGGCAACCTTAAGGTCAAATGTCTGAAACCTTGTCTATCCATACATAGTTTACAAAGAAAGTCCCATTACACATTACAAACCTCTTAACATTAATATGCTACAATTATACTATAAAAAGATGTCACATTACACTATGAGTATCAGGAATTGATGGTAACTTGAACACATGAAAATTAAAAACTTATTGGTGCTGGTCAGTCTACATTCTAAATAAGTCCAAAGCTAAAAATGGATCCTCTTCATAGCAACCTGCAGACCATTGAAATAGCAGCAGTCTTGAGTAAAGAGTACCTGATCGTGATAAAATCAAAGTCAATTAATTATAAACAACAGCTGGATGTTTAACAGTAAATTGGATAAGATTGAGTATTGTTAGTAAGATCTTGTAATTATAAAAATATACGATCGTATGTTTTCTGCTGTGTGAAGCAGTGTCAAGATGCCAAGTTGAGGCTGCTGCTTAATTGTGCAAATATGCCCTTGGCGTTACGAACAGTCATATGTGAATAATCTTTCTTGTTGATGTGATTATTATCCTTAGAGAGGGATATTGTTCATCGAGGTTGTGCTAGGTAGATCTGACTGTTCCGGCTGTGAAAAAATTTTAAAAATAAATAAAAAAGACTCTACTAACTCTGTTCAAAGAAAACTGAAACAAATACTTAAAATCATTAATTTCATCCGTAATGATAATGAAATATCAGGCTTAGTTAATATGAATCCAAGACTACCGACAGCAAGGGCTTTGCCTAAGATACACAAACCCGACACACCTGTAAGACCAATTATTAACTTTAAAAACAGCCCTACCTATAAAACTTCTAAATTTATTAATAATTTCTTAAAAAAGCACTACACATTCCAAAGTCAAACTACACTTAGAAATTCAATAGAATTTTGTAAAATTATTGAGAAGACTAAATTAAAACCATCTTTCACCTTGAATTCATTCGACGTTACCAATATGTATTCTACCATCCCCACGAAGGAAACCCTAGACATAATTAAGAACAACTTAAGGACACATAAGGAACTTAGTAACCATGAAATTAAAAAAAATTATGCTGCTCCTAGAATTTACCCTTATCAATAATTATTTTTCCTTCAATAACACAGTACAGTGAAACCTCAGAATGCGAGTAACTTGGTCTACGAGTGTTTTGCAAGGCGAGCAAACATTTTAAATAAATTGTAATTTGATAAGCATGTGAGATTCCGCAATACGAGCGTCACGTGTGCCTACGTTTTCTCCTCCTCTGTTTGTTTGTTGAATGGATGAACAAGGTCTTTGGTCCTGTAGTGAAGAAATACCTTTCAGAAAATAATCTGCCGCTCAAAGTCTTGCTGGTTATGGACAATGCTCCTGCTCATCCTCCAGGCCTTGAGGACGACTTACTGGAGGAATTCGAGTTCGTTAAGGTTAAATTCCTTCCTCCCAACACTACTCCAGCCTATGGATCAGCAAGTCATTTTGAACTCAAGAAGCTATACACCAAAGCACTATTTCAGCGATGCTTCAAAGTGACCGAAGAAACAAACCTCTGAGAGTTTGGAAGAAATCATTTCTCCATCGTGAACTGCCTGAAGATCATCGATAAAGCCTGGGATGGAGTCAACAAGAGAACTCTTACTTCCGTTTGGGGAAAGCTGTGGCCTGACAGTGTTCCTGGATATGACTTTGAGGGGATTGTTGGTGACAATAAGCCACCGATTGTCGATGAAATTGCGTCCGTAGGGAAGCCTATGGGGCTGGAGGTGAATGACGGAGATATTCAAGGGCTGATGGAAGAACATAGCCAGGAAATGAACACCAACGAACTGATGGACCTGCATCGCGAACAACAGGAGGAGGTTATCGAGATCTCGTCCGGGGAAGAGGAGGAGGAAAAGTCAATCTAATCTCTCACTTCAACTGAGATTCGGGAGAAGTGCAAAATGTGGGAAACGGTGCAAGATTTTGTAGAAAAACACCACCTGAATAAGGCTGGAGCAGTGCGAGCAATGAATTAGTTCAAATGCAAATGCATTTGTGTGAATCATCAATACGGATATGAAGCTCATAAATTACGAATCAGTTCAATGGCAATGCAATGTCACGTTTTCATGAAAAAGAGCCAAAAGCAACAGCCATTGGACAGGTTCCTTGTTAAAGTTGCACGAAAAGAAAACAATTCCAGTGAGCCAACAGATAGCAGTGATTCCGTTAGTGAAATTCGTGCTACACAGTAACTCTTCTCGAGTCATCTCTCGTCTCCCTCACACCAACAATGATTTTATTGTAAGGAAAAGTGCACTTTAATTTGTTTTACGTTATATTTTGTTTTAGAAATGGTATGCGAATAAATATTTTTGTGTTGTGGATGAATCACCTGCGTTTCAATTGTTTCTTATGGGAAAACTTGCTTTGATATACGAGTGCTTTGGATTAACGAATTATGCTCATAATCCAAGATTCCACTGTATATCAACAGAGAGGTCTCCCAATGGGATCCCCAGCATCAGGTATCCTTGCAGAAATATACATGGGTCATTTAGAAAAACATAAAATTTTAAATGAAGAAAAAGGTATTATCTTCTGGCTAAGGTTTGTTGATGACTTTTTTGCAATTATTGATGAACAGATCACTAGCAGCGCTAATTTAATAGATCAAATTAACAGTTTAGACCCTTTCATAAAATTCACATTAGAAACGGAGAACAATAAAAAAACTAAATTTCCTGGATCTAACCGTTGAAAGAAAAGAAGAAAATTTATCCGTTTCAATCTTTAGAAAACTGACCCAACTATAAATACCATACGAAGAGATTCATACGATCCTTTTTAAGCGTGTTAAATAGAGCCTTTAACATCCCCTTGTCCAAAAACGATCTTCAAAAAGAAATTAATCTCATTTACAAAGCTATAGGCAACAGGTACACAAAACACTACATAGATAGATTACTAAATAAAATAAAGAATAAACCTCAAACACAGCTGATAAAAGAGCATAAAAAGAAAAACTTTGCTGCCTTCACATATAATAATGGAAATATTTACCAGATTACTAATATTTTTAAGAGACTTAATTTCAAATTAGCCTTTTGCACTAATAACAAATAATCAGCATTTAATTTTCAATTATCAAAGCATTGCAAATTATAAGAGATATTCAAATTCCGGGATATATAAACTTAAGTTTTCAAATTGTGCCAATTCTTACATTGAGCAAACAGGACGCAATTTCTTAGTAAGATACCAAGAACATGTTAATGCTGAGAAACATAGGAAATACTCGGCCGTGAGTCTACATATGACTGAATATAAACACAATTTTACGACAATAGAAAAAGACTTGACCATTTTGCGAACATTAAATAAAGGTAAATTAATTAATATTCTGGAAAATATTTATATTGAGAGAGATCAGAAACAAAACCCTAGCCAGAATATTAATGAAATAACAGAGAATATCATTATATTGCTAGAAGAGTCTACCAAATTGGATTTATATAGGAAAGCCATCAAAAAGGATCCGGAAAAACATCTAACACGCTTTCTCTCCGTTAGCTCCACCCTACACAGCATTCCCCCTACTTTCCCTACACCCCCTACTTCTCCTTTCTGCTTCCCCTTGCCTACCGCAAACTCAATTAAATTGAAATAACAAATAACGTAGTTCAACCTATTCAATACAAGTCAATAAGAAATGTAGTGTTACATTCCTATTTAATTATAAGCGGAAATGGTACTGGTTTCGGCCCCAATCTGGGTCATCAGCCAAATGAAATGCAAAAACAATGCATAGGTAAATAAGAAATTAAAGAATGAGTCTTTCACAAAAACAGTTGAAGAAGCAATATAAGATAATGGGGATTGGCACTGCGCGATGTTAAATCGTAAAATCTAGAAGAAGTAGAAGGTCAGTCACTTATATGAAGTCAGGCGCAATCTTCTGCATAGTAGCACAACACATGCAAAGTTCGGCATTGTGTCTCAAAATATTTACGAGAAGAGGTGAACAGTTAAGTGAGCCAGCCTGCATATACTATCAGGCGCGAAGTCACAACACAATTTAATAAATATGAAGTCCCAAAATTGTGTAGAAGTCGAAGATGAGTAGCTTGATTGAAGCAAATTGCTAGCTTCTGAATGTCCTGCACTGTGCTTTCAAATGCCAACGGAACTTGGTGAATAGCTTAATGATCCAGTCTGTAACTAGGATCTTGTAGATTCTTTAGAACAGTTGACATGGTGTGGGTTACTGTAGTCATGTCCTAGTTCGTGAACCATGGGCAATGGTTGAGTGGCCTAGTAAGTGGTCCTGAGAGTCGGGATACCAGTTGCTATGGAATGGGAGTGGGCATCTTGCACATATTCTGAGTCATGGTCCTCCTTGTGCTCAGGCGGCTAGGACTATACAATTCACCGGTGGTCCATAACACGTTAGAGGAGAGATCCTCACTTGGACTATGTGTATGTAGGGTAGCATCCTGCTTCATGAATCTACCAAGCTCAGAACATTTTAAGCAAGCCTCGGACCTATGGGAGTAACGGAGTCAAGGGACTCCTTGGGAACAACTTGGCGAACGAAATGGAATTCGATGGGGAGCTATCAATAGTAATGGGGCTTATGTAAGAAAGAAAGAAAGTAGAACTGGCTGAGTCATCAAAGAGGATACATCTGGATGTGCTAGGAGTAAGTGATATTCGGGTAAGGGGAGATAACGAGGAAGAGATAGAGGAGATTATACAGTGTACTTGACGGGTGTTAGAAAGGGAAAGGCAGAGTCTGTGGTAGGGCTCTTTATCAGGAATATCATTGCACGCAACGTAGTTTCTGTTAGGCACATAAATGAGCGAATGATGTGAGTAGATTTTTCAGTTGGAGGAATTAGGACTAGAATTGTCTCCCTGTATTCTGCATGTGAGGGTGCATATGAGGATGAGTGACATTGTGGTCAGGGTCAACAGCAAGGATATACCGGGCGAGTTGGCCGTGCGCGTAGAGGCGCGTGGCTGTGAGCTTGCATCCGGGAGATAGTAGGTTCAAATCCCACTATCGGCAGCCCTGAAGATGTTTTTCCGTGGTTTCCCATTTTCACACCAGGCAAATGCTGGGGCTGTACCTTAATTAAGGCCACGGCCGCTTCCTTCCAGCTCCTAGGCCTTGCCTATCCCATCGTCGCCATAAGACCTATCTGTGTCGGTGCGACGTAAAGCCCCTAGCAAAAAAAATAAAAAATAAAAAATAAACAGCAAGGATAGAATAGTGCTAATGGGCGATTTCAATGCGAGAGTTGGGAATAGAACTGAAGGATACGAAAGGGTGACTGGTAAATGTGGGGAAGATATGGAAGCTAATGGGAATGGGAAGCGTTTGCTGGACTTCTGTGCTAGTATGGGTTTAGCAGTTACGAATACATTCTTCAAGCATAAGGCTATTCACCACTACACATGGGAGGCTAGGGGTATCAGATCCATAATAGACTATATCTTAACAGACTTCGAATTCAGGACATTTGTTAGGAATGTACGAGTTTTCCAGGGATTTTTCAATCATACAGACCACTATCTGATCTGTAGTGAACTAAGTATCTCTAGGCCTAGGGTAGAGAAAGTGAAATCTGTCTGCAAACGAATAAGGGTCGAAAATCTCCAGAATGAGGAAATTAGACAGAAGTACATGGATATGATTAGTGAGAAGTTTCGAACAGTAGACAGTAAGCAGGTTCAGGATATAGAAAGTGAATGTGTGGCATACAGGGATGCTGTAGTAGAAACAGCAAGGGAATGTCTAAGAACAACTGTGTGTAAAGATTGGAAAAGGCGAACATCTTGGTGGAATGATGAAGTGAGAGTAGCTTGTAAACGTAAAAAGAAGGCTTATCAGAAATGGCTCCAAACAAGGACCTAGGCAGACAGGGATTTGTACGTAGATGAAAGAAACAGAGCGAAACAAATACTTGTTGAATCCAAAAAAAAGTCGTGGGAAGTTTTTGGTAATAACCTGGAAAGGCTAGGTCAAGCAGCAGGGAAACCTTTCTGGACAGTAATAAAGAATCTTAGGAAGGGAGGGAAAAAGGAAATGAATAGTGTTCTGAGTAATTCAGGTAAACTCATAATAGATCCCAGGGAATCACTGGAGAGGTGGAGGGAATATTTTGAACATCTTCTCAATGTAAAAGGAAATCATCCTGGTGATGTTGCGAACAGCCAAGCTGATGGGGAGGAGCAAAATGATGTTGGTGAAATTACGCTTGAGGAAGTGGAAAGGGTGGTAAAAAAAACTCCATTGTCATAAAGCAGCAGGAATAGATTAAATTAGACCTGAAATGGTGAAGTATAGTGGGAAGGCAGGGATGAAATGGCTTCATTGAGTAGTAAAATTAGCATGGAGTGTTGGTAAGGTACCTTCAGATTGGACAAAAGCAGTAATTGCACCTATCTATAAGCAAGGGAACAGGAAGGATTGCAACAACTATCGAGGTATCTTATTGATTAGTATACCAGGCAAAGTATTCACTGGCATCTTGGAAGGGAGGGTGCAATCAGTGGTTGAGAGGAAGTTGGATAAAAACCAGTGTGGTTTCAGATTTTCAGTATGCGCCAGGTAATTGAAAACTGCTACGAGAGGAATAGGCAGTTGTATTTATGTTTCATAGATCTAGAGAAAGCATACGACAGGGTACCGAGAGAAGTGATGTTCGCTATACTGGGGGAATATAGAATTAAAAGGTATATTATTAAAATCAATCAAAGGCATTTATGTTGACAATTGGGCTTCAGTGAGAATTAATGGTAGAATGAGTTCTTTGTTCAGGGCACTTACAGGGGTTAGACAAGGCTAATCTTTCACCTTTGCTGTTCGTAGTTTACATGGATCATGTGCTGAAAGGTATAAAATGGCAGAGAGGGATTCAGTTAGGTGGAAATGTTGTAAGCAGTCTGGCCTATGCTGACGACTTGGTCTTAATGGCAGATTGTGCCGAAAGCCTGCAGTCTAATATTTTGGAACTTGAAAATAAGTGCAATGAGTACAGTATCAAAATTAGCCTCTCAAAGACTAAATTGATGTCAGTAGGTAAGAAATTCAACAGAATTGAATGTCAGATTGGTGATACAAAGCTAGAACATGTTGATAATTTCAAGTATTTAGGTTGTGTGTTCTCCCAGGATGGCAATATAGTAAGTGCGATTGAATCAAGGTGTTGTAAAGCTAATGCAGTGAGCTCGCAGTTGCGATCAACAGTATTCTATAAGAAGGAAGTCAGCTCCCAGACGAAACTATCTTTACATCGATGTGTTTTCAGACCAACTTTGCTTTACGGGAGCGAAAGCTGGGTGGACTCAGGATATCTTATTCATAAGTTAGAAGTAACAGACTGAAAGTAGCAAGAATGATTGCTGGTACAAACAGGTGGGAACAATGGCAGGAGAGTACTCGGAATTAGGAGATAAAAGCTAATTTAGGAATGAACTCGATGAATGAAGTTGTACGCTAAATCGGCTTCGGTGGTGGGGTCATGTGAGGCGAATGGAGGAGGATAGGTTACCTAGGAGAATAATGGACTGTGTTATGGAGGGTAAGAGAAGTAGAGGTAGACGATGATGATTAGACTCGGTTTCTAACGATTTAAAGATAAGAGGTATAGACCTAAATGAGGCCACAACACTAGTTGCAAATCGAGGATTCAATTCACAGAGGCTTGCAGACTGAACGCTGAAAGGCATAACAGTCTATAATGATAATGTATGTATGTATGTATGTATGTATTGTTTTTGCATTTTATTCGGCTGATGATGACCCAGATTGAGGTTGAAACCGATACCACTTCCGCTTATAATTAAATAGGAATGTAACACTACATTTCTTATTTACTTGTATTGAATAGGTTGAACTACGTTATTTGTAATTTCAATTTAATTGTGATACAGTTCAATACGGAACATCATGAAAAATTTTTATCTTTAAATACTGCAAGCTCCTCACACACGTACAAACTCAGTCAGTTAACAACATGGCATAAGGGAGGATGCTAAACACAACACGACCGACCTCACCAATATACATTCTTACAAGGTTTTCTCCTTTAAGATACCACCCTTATTTAAATTCTTTCTCGTTTCAGACTTTTTTCTACAGTCTAACCATAGCGAATAGAAGGAAGAAGTGTGATCACTCCCCTAGTTCATCGGTTCCTCTGCTAGGCCGCTCTCCCAGCAGTATTTGAGCTTGAGCTTATAAGTCAGCATACGAATAAAAGACAATTATTGCATGCAAAATATTATGCTTTTGCTTACCATTCCAGAAGTCAGTTGTCAGATAATTTTGATAGCTTCCGGGTAGACTTTGTGGTCTTAGAAGATTTCAGTTCCTTTCTCATCTGCCTTGTTACAAAATAAAATCGACATTTCATCTAATGTAACACAAGTTTAGGGATAATGTCTGCAACATGGTCATTGCAGCATCCTAATTCTTTTGAATTAATAGTTATACTGTGCAAACTGTCCAAACACTCGTAAAATATATCGCCCCATAGACTATTTTCACAGGAGAGTTTTTGTTACACTACACTTTCAACTTGCACGAACTCATTATAAACTGCTCTTGAAGGATGGTTGAGGAAAGTGCTGTCAGTGCTGTATATATTGCTATAGTCCCTAATAAACGTGAGGGCTGCAGCAAGTATTTCTTCTGCAGGCTTTCCGTGAAGCAGGCTGACACATTTATGACATTTTGTGACCTTGGATACATTGCGTACTATATTCCTCCTAGATAATAAATCAAACACTCCTCTGCAAGACTGCGGCTATCACAGTTAATTAGACCTAAATTGTTTACCCAGTCCAGTAAGAGGTCATCCATGTTCTCAGTGAAGTCTAGGGCTTGTCTTATTTTCTTTTGTACATTTTCTACTACAGCCTTATTTGTCTCTCCTGTCTTCTTAGCCAGTGTTCTCATTTGATTGACGAATGATGTCAATGTCAGTTCAAATATGGGCTCACAATTACTACCCGATGACAGGGCAAGTTTGGTTGAGATATAAATAGATTGCAACATGTGTAAATTAAGAAAATCTATTGTTGAAGGGTGGTCATCACAACTTACTGAGTGTAGTATAGTGCCGTTCTAGTGGATCTTGATTAAATTTGGCTGTGAGCACATGTCAGAAACCATTATTCCATAAATACTCGAACACCTGTATGGTGCTCTCAATTGTTACTCAGGGATTCAAGAGTTCTTTCTGAAGCAAAAGTATTATTCTTCCCACTGAGGTTATCTCTCCATTTTATTAAGGTTTGATGCGCTATTGAATCTTTATAAAGAGCCCCTTCCGGTATAGACGTATTTAATACGTCTATTAGGATGTTTAATTCCCTTGTGAACGTTTTTGTCAGTTCGCTGTCTTCAAATCCTTCCGTGTTTATCTGTTTAAAGAACTTTATGCCATTTGCAACAGAATTACTAAATAACTGAAAAGCAAGTCTCACGTTCATGCAATGAAATGAAGTGGGGTCTATATGTGCAGACATTAGCTTTTGGCAAACTTTCAAACCTGCAAACTTATGGCAGTTATCCATTTCAAAAACTTGTTGATAGAATTTAAAGTCCACAACTTCATTATTGTAATAGACTTGCCTTTTGTCGTGAAAATTATTTCTGATGCACTTAATTATATGTACAGCATCTGAAAAACCCCAAAGTCTCCTACTAGAGTCAAAGGGATTAGAAATAGAGCACATAACCTTCCCTTATTTTCCATTTATTCCTAAACATTTTCACACCTTTTTATTAGACTGACTTCCATCTGAGGTGAAACCTATAATTCTGGTGCCAATTTGCTCCAGTTGTAAGACCACCTGGATTAAAATTCGTGACAAAATATCAGCAGATGTGGAATTTCGGCTTGCATACACAGCAGCGGGTTGAACCCAATTATTCAATAGGGGCACAAACACGAATACTAACGCATGATTTGAGAGTTTATTTTTCCCATGTTCTTGGATGTGTTCTCCTAAATTTACGAATCTATCACCTTTTAATGAGTTGGTGTTAAACTGACATCTCTCAGTTTTACTTCCTCATATGTGAGAATTCCTGTACGATTGTTTTCACTCTTCTCATCGCAGAAATAGTTCTCAATAGCACTAATGGCATGGGTGTTCACCCCGTAAGGGCACTTAAGACCTTTAACTAATTTTCGCAGGTGAGCCTCCGACAGAAGGGGAAGCATGTCATGCCTTAAACAGTGTCTATAGCCCTTAGGTGATTTAATTTTAAATAAGAGACTATCTAAAAGGAATTCATTATCATATCTCATTCCTTTCTTATTTCTTAGCTGACATTTTTTTTAGCATGGTGTCAATAATCACCTTTTGCTTTCTGCTTAATGTCGGCTCACTCGAATAATTTGGCTGTAATTTGGAATCTCTTAGTTGTTTTTCTAGCAACAAAATCTTAGCATTAGTTATTTTCAATTTATTGCGGATAGTCATTATATTACGTCCCTGTCTCTTTAGTTTGTTTCTAAGTGACCTTATTGTCTTTTTAGCTGTGTATGAATCTATCTCATTTCTTTTATCACTCTCAGAAAAAGCATCAAAATTTAATTCGCAGTGAGGCCTGTGTGATTTGTTTCTTGAACTTTCCTCTGTCTTTGGAGGCTGTCTTTTTTAGGGTGATTTTCGTTTGTTTAATTGTTTTGTGAGATATTGTGGCAAACTGGGGAATATATGAGGGACAGCGCCAGTTTTCAGTTTAATTCTATCTCTAGGAATTTCTACCTGTTTGCCTTGTATTACTAATGAATCTGATTTAACAATAAATTCATCAGAAAAATGTGAATCGCACACATAACACTTATCAGAAAGCTTTTTGTCCTTTCTGGGAATTGCCTTTTCCCATTTTGAAAATTCTGCTTAATTTTTAAGTGGTTTGAAGAAGTGTTTACCTTTCGTAGTTTTGTAGCCAGACCTAAATCCTGGAATGAAGCAAGTAGGCATTTTTTCCTCGTCGGTATTTTTGTAAATTTTATAAACTCGGCACTATATTTACACTAAATAAAAGAATACCATCACCAAATCACACGCTCTTCACTTTCACTTAACAATAATGCATGACAATTAAGTTTTATGCCTTCACAGAACAACACTACCGAACACAACCATATTACAACTACAGATAGCAATGGTGCTGCCCCTAGCGGACGATTCATCACAGTCCCTATACTAGCCAACAGGAACAACTTAAGAGCTCACACTTTCTCTTCTACTCATTATGGTCTAACTTTAAATTCAACTTCGCAAGAGTTGCCCCGACAATCATATTTTAAGAAAATCTCTTATATTCTTAATTTTACGTTCAAGATTCAACAATTCTCCAGCCTAAAAAGAAGACCCCTTATGTTGATTTTATTCGTTAACTTGGACATTGACTTGTTCGAAAATTTTAATCCAACATGAATGAACATTTTATCTGATCATCTTATCATAATCATCACAAGTGTTTTATTTGTCTTGTTAGTTTTTGTTAAATCTTTTAGCTGAAGATGTTCCATCATTGGAACGAAACATGTTCTATTTAGTGCTATACTCAGAGATTAAGCTGGATTATGTTATGTAAATAATAAAGTATGTATAAGAAACTGACAAGTATTGGAAGGTGGGAATCTCCTAGTAACATAACCTTAGTTGTGTTGAGCCAATACGGGACAGAACATGAGATTTATAAGCTCCTCATATGTATATTTTTTTGCATTAGTGTACTTTCGTCCTTCGTCAGTGAGGTCCAGTATCTCCTGAGTTATCCATTCATTCTTAGTCGATCTTTCCTTTCTTCATAACTTTTCTTCAACAGCCTTACTGATCTCATTCTTCACGACTGTCCATTCTTCCTGTACTGTGCTTCCTTCAGCCTTTTTATTTAGTCCTTGTGTTACATGTTCCTTGAAATAATCCCTCACAATATTTTCTTTCAACATGTCTGGATCCCATGTCCTTGCATTATTTCCTTTCTTCAATTTCTTCAACTTCAGATGGCATTTCACGACCAACAAGTCCACGTCTGCTCCTGGGAAAGTCTTGCAATCCAACACCTGTTTTCTGAATCTCTGCCTAATCGTAACTGAGTCTATTTGATGCCTTCCAGTGTCTCCAGATCTTGTCCATGTATACAGTCATCATAATAAAAGTAGTAATAAAAATAATCTAAATGAGGTTTAAAATAGAATTGTATCAAATTTAAAAATATTAAATTAGAGTCACAATATAAATGGTTGTGATGCAAAATTAACATAATTGAAGTAAATTTGGTAATTATAAAGAACGCTGTTGTACACGGAACAAGCCTGTCTGGTGACCATAATTGTTAAGGCATCAAGTTTGTATGATCTAAGACCGTGGTTAGCTCTTGTGTTGGTTGAAGCAGATTTCACCGTCAGAATGTCAGCTGGTAGGGTAAGAAAGGTGGTGGTATACCATTTCTAATCATTAGATTGCTTGCCAAAAACCTGGATTCAATTCCAAACATCTCTGTAGTGCTTATATGGGCTGAGAGCATATGATGCTGGTGATGGTGATTCGTTCATCGAAGGAAGACATTAAGCCTTGTGCAGACCCCTTGGTGCAATTTGACAGGAATAGGCTATGTGCCGGAACCAGTTTTCACCCACTCTCTTCCTATTATCATATATCATGTCATTAACTCCTCTCAGGAGATTGATCCTAGGAAGGGCATCTGGTCATAAAAATTCACTACGAAGGTTCATCTCACTTCATAACCAACCCTGTAGAGAAACGGGACAAGGGTTGCATACTGTCCTACACAGAGCTCTGGTGTTTTTATTTGTAAGAACACCACACATTGAACAAGAACTGTGATGTGGTAGACAAATGTAAAAAAGGACATGGAGATTGCCAATTTACTGCCAGTGGCAACATACTACCATGCAACGTGATGCTGCATTATAGGGAGACCCGACACCATATGAATTGGGAGAAGACAAAGGAAGGGGAAAAATATACTTTCAAGATACTGAAGTATTGCCTTCAGTATAGAGAAATAAAATTAAGAAGAGGAAGAAAATGATGTATAAATGGAGAGGGGAAATGATGATGAATAGGAAGGAGGATGAGTTTTAAGATCATGACTAGATGACATACAGTGGAACCTTGAATTGTGAGCATAATTCGTTCCGGCAACATGCTTGTAATCCAAAGCACTCGTATATCAAAGCAAGTTTTCCCATAAGAAACAATTGAAACGTGGATGATTCGTCCACAACACAAAATTATTTATTCACATGCCATTTCTGAAACAAAATATAACTTAAAACAAATTAAACTGCACTTTACCTTTCAACAGAATCATTGTTAGTGTGAGGGAGACGAGAGATGGCATACTGTGTAGCACGAATTTCAACAAAGGAATCACTGCTATCTGTTGGCTCACTGGAATTGTTTCCTTTTCGTGCAACTTTAACGAGGAACCTGTCCAATGACTGTTGCTTTTGCCTCTTTTTGGGTATTTCATGAAAATGTGACATTGCATTATCATTGAACTGATTCATCACTCGTACTGCTACAGCGTTATTCGGGTGGTGATTTTCTACAAAATTTTGCACCGTCTCCCGTATTTTGCACTTCTCCCGATCTCAGTTGAAGTGAGAGATTCCATCGACTTTTCCTCCTCTTCCCCGCACGAGATCTCCTCCATAACCTCTTTCTGTTGTTCACGATGCAGGTCCATCAGATCGTTGGTGGACAGTTCTTGGCTATGTTCTACCACCAGCTCTCGAATGTCCACGTCATTCACCTCCAACCCCATAGTCTTCCCTAAGGACACAATTTTAGCGACAATCGGCGGCTCGTTTCCACCAACAATCCCCACAAAGTCGCGTCCAAGAACACGGCCAGGCCACAGCTTTCCCCAAGCGGAAGTGACAGTTCTGTTGGTGACTCCATCCCAGCCTTTATCGACGATCTTCAGGCAGTTCACGAAGGGGAAGTGATTTCTTCTGAACTCTCGGAGGGTAAGGTTTGTTCCTTCGGTTACTTCGAGGCATCGCTGAAATAGTGCTTTGGTGTATAGCTTCTTGAAGTTTGAAATGACTTGCTGATCCACAGGCTGGAGTAGTGTTGGGAGGAAGGAACTTAATCTTACGAACTTGAATTCCTCCAGTAAGTCATCCTCAAGGTCCTCAAGGCCTGGAGGATGAGCAGGAGCATTGTCTATAACCAGCAAGACTTTCAGCAGCAGATTATTTTCTGAAAGGTATTTCTTCACTACAGGACCAAAGACCTCATTCAACCATTCAACAGAGGCGCAGGGGAGGGAAAAACCTAGGCACACGTGGCGCTCGTATTGCGGAACCTCACTCGCTTATCAAGTTACAATTTATTTAAAATCTTTGCTCGTCTTGCAAAACACTCGTAGACCAAGTTACTCGCATTCCAAGGTTTCACTGTATTCATGTTTTCATGTAGAAATAAGGAAAAGAAAATGGGGATAGATAGGACACTCGCTTAGAAAACAGGATGGAGCAATTGAAAAGTCTGTCGTAGGATGGAATCCAAAAGGAAAGATGAAGTGTGGAAGACCTAGGAACACTTAGAAATGAATAGTTATAGAGGATTTGATTGGAATTGGGAAAACATGGGCTGAAGTAAAAAAACCTGTCTGCAAAATGTATCGAGTTGAGAGCTTTCCTAGATGCCTTTTGCTCCACAATAAGAAATAGGAGTGAGATTTTTTCTTTTAGATTTCCTAGCATTTCAATGCAGTCACTTTTAAAAGCTGAGGTTGCTAGACATGCCTCCTGACAACCATTGGATTTTAGTGTGGGTTGTAGTTCCCTGCATGGGAAGGGATAAACTCAAGGTAATGTAGGATTGAGTATTTTTGTTATGGTCTGTGTAGAGGAGCTCGAGGTGATCATGGAAATAGACTGGCTTTCAGAATATTATTATGCAGAGAGCAAAAAATGTGAAGTGCATGACGTTCTTGCAAGCAAAGCCACCTCAACTGCATGTACAACGTGAGTTAGTCAGCTTAACAAAGCCCACGTATAAATCAAACACAAGCATCCTGAGCACACTGCACTAACTAAAATGAGGCAATGCAAGTGATTCAACTAATATTTTACCTTTCTATCTTTTATTTTTCTATACACAGATACAGTGGGGCAGATCAGGATATATGTTTATACAATATTGCACCTAGATTTCTTATCTTATACTGTATAAAAGTGCTATATATGGACTATTAAGACATGTGGGATCAGGCAGCAAAACTGCTGTGGACTCTAGTATATTTGAGTTGCACCTTTTTAGCCTCTTCTGTGTGCAGAATCTTTGGGAGCCAGACCAATGTTAGTGATTCCTTCTCTGTTTGGTTAGCCATTGGACATTTCTGAAAGCTGCCTTTTCCGCTTCACTCACCATACTAAAGTTCATCTTCTCCCCTAAGTAATTATGTGGAGGTAATCATATTTTGTTTCTCAGTATTTTCAGTTTTGCAGATTATTTGCGGTTATATTAGTCAGGATTAGCTCTGTCAAAAAGCAGCCATGACATAAAATGTTCGGCTAATTTAAAGTAAGTTTCGTTTGAAATGTTTCAAAATAAAGCTGACCGTTTTTAGAATATCGGCAGAAGTCCACTTCAAACACCCTCTTAGGCCCCTTCCCCCTGTGAGTGGAGGTGGTAGAATACATCCATGGTATATCCCCTACCTGTCATAAAAGGTGACCAAAAGGGGGACCAGGGGCTATCAGCTTGGAAACGGGTTGGTGAGCACATTCCTGCTAGCTGAGTATGGCATTGCTTCCACTTCGTTGTGCCAGTCTCCCTGCTTTCATCTTTCCTATTGACCTCCCTTGATCAACTTATTCTCTTTCAATCCTGATGGTTTTGAGGTGTAGGGAGTCTTTAATTTTCATGCCCTTTCTGGTCCTTTCCTTTCCTTTTGCCGGTGCCTTCATTGTTCGAAGTGTCGGACTTCTTCCATTTTCCCTCTGGTTAATGTTAATAATAGAGTATGGTTACCCAGTTGTACTTTCTCTTAAAATAACCGTCACCACCACTCGTAGTCTCCTTTCTCCTGCTAATACCGCAACAGCTTCTGGCTCAGTATTTTTAGCACAATTGTAAAATGTATGCAGAGTTTCATAAATATATGCCTTGCCATTGAATACTTGATAAATTATTATTGTTTGAAATAACTAATTTTTGGTATATTATTTGTAGGTATCATGGCCATTCTGTTCTGTGGCATTGTTATGTCTCATTATACTCACTACAACTTGTCGACTGTCACCCAAATAACGATGCAGCAAACTATGAGAACCTTGGCCTTCATAGCTGAAACCTGCGTATTTGCATACCTGGGCCTGGCAATCTTCAGTTTCCGTCATCGCTTGGAGCTGGCACTTGTGGTGTGGAGTCTTGTCCTTTGCCTTATTGGCCGTGCTTGTAACATATTTCCTCTTGCAGTTCTTTGTAATCGATTCAGAGAGCATCAGATCACCAAGAAGATGATGTTCATTATGTGGTTTAGTGGTAAGTGTAGTTTAAGAAGCTCACCAAAATGAAAAGCTTATACATTTCAATATTATCATGAAAACATTAATATCTGCCATTTCCCGGTCTAGAAAACCAAGAATAACGACTAGGAGGATACGTCATGCTGACCACACAACACCTCATAGTCTGCAGGCCTTCGGGCTGAGCAGCGGTCGCTTGGTAGGCCAAGATGGGGTTGTGCCATGAGGAAAATTGCCATTTATGTGAATAGTATCAATTGTCCAACTCCTTGGCTGAATGGTCAGTGTTGAGACCTTAGGTTCAGAGGGTTCCAGGTTCGATTCCTTCCAGATTAGGATTTTAATCACATCTGAATAATTCTTCTGGCTTGGGGACTGGGTGTGTGTGTTGTCCTGACACTCTGCTCATCATATTCAGAAAACACAGTACCAATTAACACAGAAATACACAATAGTGATTACATCCCTCCGTATAAGGTTGGTATCAAAAAGGGCATCCGGCTGTAAAACAGAGCTAAATTCACATGTGCGACACAATTGGCACCTGCAACCCCACAGGTGTGGGAAGAAAAAGAAGAATAGTATCAACTATAGCTACAGAAATATTTACATCGATCATAGAGTTCATTCTCTATCAGTAAAGTTTGTTGTAAATTTTCTTGATAGAATATCTGCTAAATATTAGAACAAGGTAGCTTCAAAATGTAAGGCAACAAGAGCTCACAGAGAAGGCTGATATAAGGATACACATTAGTAGGGCACCACCAGTTACCATTTTGTGATGGATGTAGTAATGTTTCATCTATCTCTTGGCACAGGCCTGAGTAAAATGTAGCTTCCACCAAAGTCCAAGTTTCATTCATGCCTGTGACAGTATGAAAGTTGCTAAAGTATGGGTGATGCTGAGTGATGACATTCAGAGCACAACTGGTATATATGAGTGTTATGAAAGGTGCTACTCAGAGGGCTGGTTTTTCTGCATCAGCATTTTATGGCCCAGTGAAGAAAGCAGTGACAAACTGCCTCACTCCTCGTCCTGCTTAGTTTGCCTTATTTTGGGACCACATCAATTTTTGTGGTTTCCCTGTTACTACACACCCATTGGTGGTGCTATTTGAGGATCCAACCGACCGACTGACTATTCTACATACTCACCATTATTGACCAAGCATTTGTTCCAATGGTACACCAAGGCATTGATGCCGGTATGGAAGAAATCTGCATGCAATCCCCGAAGCCACTTCGTGATGGCTTGCTGAATGCTTGCATGCCTGGAATCGTGGTTGAGAGAAGGGGTGGGTAATAGAGAAGTATTTCCAGAAGGGTACACAGTCTATCGTAGAGACCGAGAAGATAAAAAGAGAGGGGGTGTTTATTCTGGTGAAGGAAACTTACTGTTCACATGAATGGTTTGCCGATGAAAGGGATGAAATATTAGGGATAAAATTACTGTAGTTTGTGATAATATGAAGGAGGTGGGAATTATAGGAACATACAGGCCTGGAAGAGAGGAAAGAGACATGGAAATATTTGAGAAAATAATAGATTATACTCATAAAAACAATAATAATGATATGGTAATAATTGGGAGAGATCTAAACTTGCCTGAAGTTGAATGGAATGGAGCTGCAAGTGAAGCCCATGAACAGAAATTGGCAAATAAGTTAATTTGGGAGGGAGGATTTACACAAGTAGTACAAGAACCGACTCATCTCAATAACTTACTAGATGTATTCTTGGTTAAACCATGGGAAATTGTTGATAAAACTGAGGTAATTGAAGGAATAGGTGACCATAAGGCTGTAATAATGGATGTAGGACTGGTACCAAAAAGGCTTAATAAGAGGGTCACACAAGACAAGAAATTGTACAGAAAAACTAAAGTTGATGAATTTGGGACTTACCTTAAATCACAATTCAGTTGTTGGATAAGTGGAGGGATTAATGTGGATACACTTTGGGCTAAATTTAAAGGAATCATTTGGGAAGGAGAGGAGAGATTTGTACCTGTTAAGAAGGGTAAACATGACCTCAGACCCTGTTTATTATACAAGGGAAATAAGAAAATTAAAAAGAAAATGTAGAATAGTAAACAGGAAAATCAAAGAGGGTAGGGAGAGGAGGGAAACTAGAAAACAGCTAATGAGGGAACTGAATAGAGTGAAAAAGGAAGCAAAAGAGAATTATATGAATGGCATACTTCAAGAGGGTAATGACCACAAAGGGAAATGGAAAAGGCTGTATTCATATATCAGGAATCAAAAAGGAAAAGGAATCCAAATTCCTACAATGGTGGGAGAAGGGGGTGAACACTATTTAACAAATACTGAAAAAGCAAACCTATTTAGTAGGGAATTCAGAGATTCAGTAGATGATTGTCAGGAGTTGGAAACCGAAACAGAAGATAGAGAGGGAGAGACACAGAGGGAAACAAGAAGCTTCTCGTTCACAAATGAAGATATTTTCAGAGAAATCCAACTGCTTCAGCAAGGAAAAGCAGCAGGAAGTGATCAAATTACTGGGGAGGTATTAAAGACAATGGGGTGGTACATAGTGCCTTATTTAAGATTTCTCTTTGACTATGTCATAAATAATAGTGTGATACCAAAGGAATGGAAGGAATCTATAATAATACCAATTTATAAAGGAAAGGGTGATAAAAGGAAACCAGAGAACTACAGACCAATCAGCCTGACCAGTATAGTTTGTAAAATACTGGAGAGTTTAATATCAAAGTACATCAGAGGGATATGTGATGATAAAAATTGGTTCATGAGGAGCCAGTATGGATTTAGAAAGAAATTTTCTTGTGAGGCACAACTGGTGGGATTTCAGCAGGACATATCAGATCAATTGGATTCAGGAGGCCAGTTAGATTGCATAGCCATAGATCTTTCCAAAGCCTTTGATAGAGTGGAACATGGAATATTATTAAAGAAATTGGAGGGAATAGGATTGGACGTAAGGGTTACACCTTGGATAAAAACATTTCTAAATTCAAGGGTTCAGAAAGTCAAAGTAGGAAATAATGTATCACGGTAAGAGAAAGTTTGGAAGGGAATTGCACAGGGTAGTATAATCGGTCCGTTACTTTTCTTAATATACGTAAATGATTTAGGGAACAATATAACATCAAAAATAAGATTGTACGCAGATGACATAATTGTTTATAGGGAAATAAATAATATTGAGGATTGTTCAGAATTACAAAGGGACCTTGAGAGTATCCAGCAATGGGTTGAAGAGAATAATATGAAGGTTAATGGAGGCAAATCAACTGTTACAACATTTATAAACAGGAGTTTTAAAACTGAATTTGAGTATAGTTTGTATGAAGTAGTTATCCCAAAAGATGGCAAGTGCAAATACTTAGGTGTGAGATTTGAAAGTAATTTGCACTGGAAGGGTCATGTGGTTGACATTGTTGGGAAAGCATACAGATCGTTACTTGTCATAATGAGGCTACTTAAAGGATGCAACAAAGAATTCAAAGAGAAAAGTTACTTAAGTATGGTTCGTCCATTATTGGAATATGCAAACATTGTTTGGGATCCTCACCAAGAATACCTAATAAAAGAAATAGATATTGTGCAGAGGAAAGCAGCAAGATTTGTAACAGGGGATTTCAGGAGAAAGAGTAGTATATCAGAAATGTTAAAGGAACTTGGGTGGGAAACTTTAAGTAAGAGAAGGGAGAAAACTAGACTTATAGGATTATATAGACCCTATACAGGAGAAGAAGCCTAGGGAGATATCCGTGAGAGGCTTCAGTTAGAAAATAATTATATCGGCAGGACTGACCACAAATATAAAATTAGAAGGAATTTTAGCAGAAGCGATTGGGGTAAATTTTCATTCATTGGGAAGGGTGTGAAGGAGTGGAGCAGTTTACCAGGGATAGTGTTTGATCCTTTTCCAAAATCTGTACAGATATTCAAGAAGAGAATAAACAGCAACAGAGAAAATAAATGAAATATTAAGAGGGCATTTGACCAGTGCAGCTTAATGTAAATAAAAAATGTGTGTGAATAAATTAATTCCATCCCCTAGTCTAAGGAGTTTGGACAGCCAAAGTAGGGGCTGCCTGTAGGGGTGAAGTACAGTGGGGACTTCAAGGGCCCTGGGACCGCTACGGTAGCTGTGAAGGCCCTTCAGGAACTCTGAAAAGTGGCAAAAGGGGCTCTGGTTAAGACGCAGCAGGTCGTTATGCTACTTAGGTTCCAGAATCGGTAAAAAAATAAATAAGTAAACAAATGCAATGTAAATTCTAATCTTTTACCAGTTGTATAGTAGCATTTGAAGTAATTCCACATACTGTAAATCAGTTGACTATGTAAGCAGTACAGGAGATATTATAAGTAGAATTTTGTAAACAATATAAATTTATTAAGGATGAGCTGTGTGTTTAATAGAAAAAATTGTTAGCATAAATTGTATAATATTGTATTTTTGGAAAATATTCTTCTCTTGTTAATTTAATATCTAGTGCTTGACAATAATGTATTTTAGTGTACCATTTGCCACTGAGGTAGACACCTCATTTGCAAATAAAGAGATTTTGATTTGATTATCGTTGAATCACTTACCACCAAGATGCTTCTTCACCGGTCCGAAGAGACGAAAACCACCAGGTGCCAGATTGGGGCTGTATGGAGGATAGTCCAATACTTCCCACTAGAAGTGTCATAACAACTGACATGTGCTATTAGCTGCATGTGGTCTGACGTTGTGCAACAACATGACTCCAGTTGAGAGAAGTCTATGGCACTATTTCGTGACAGAAAATTGTCAGACAGGTTTACATATTGACAATTTAGTGTTTCATAAAAACTTACAAGTTTACAAAACTGTCATGACGATTTTGTAGATTTTTAAAACAATTTTACAAATGTCTATTTCATAAAACATTCAAACTGACAGGTGAAAAGCCAACAAATTTGTCAGATTGTAGGCTAGATCTAGCGTTATGAAACAGATATGTGTCATTAGTTTCTGACATATTTACATATTTGTAGAATTGTCACTGTGGAAGTGGCAGGTAAATCCTTCATATGTAGCCTGTATTGCGTATATAACTTGGGAGCTCAGTTTTGCAAATGTTTTGTAATCATAGGATATAAACTTCATGTTTTTGATCCGTATTGAATTGTGATCACAATAGTAACTAAACTTATGTCGTAATGGTCCACCTTTTCAGTACTATATTACATAATGTTTATATTACATTTTTAGTCAAGGAACTAGTTTCGGCTTTCGTTGGCCATTATCAGCCATAATACAAAACTGTACCAACATATCTAATAACTACAAATGAACAAACATATACAAATAATGTTAAAAGGTATTAAAAGCATCTGGAGATCCTAAAATGAACTCTTTGCACAACATGTAAAATATAAGGTGAAATTAAAATAAGGCTCTTACTGAGGTGTAAAATCCTTAAATGCATTTTATCATGTTAAAATGTTTCATTAGTGCTTCCTGTTAAAATATCTTGAAAACGCTGAAAATGTTCCTCTATTGGAAGTTGTCAAATGGTTGAGTCAAGGACAGCACATGAAGATATGTTTAAATAACTGGCACGTTCTTAGATTACAGCTGGTAGAGTTTCGAAATTCATTGTGATAACTTCATGGACACCTTTTCAATACTATGTTACATAATGTTTACATTACATGTTTAGTCGAGGAACTAGTTTCAGCCTTGCCTGGCCATCATCAGCCATAATACAAAACTGTACAAACTCATCTAATAACTAAAACAAATGTATAAACATACACAAATGACGTTACCATGCGGTAACTTCATGGACACCACATTGAATTGCGAATCTCTACCAGCTGTAATCTAAGAATGTGCCAGTTATTTAAACATATCTTTGTGTGCTCTCCTTGACTCAACCATTTGACAACTTCCAATAGAGGAACTTTTCAGCGTTTTCAAGATATTTTAACAGGAAGCACTAATGAAACATTTTAACATACTACAATGCATCTAAGGATTTTAGATCTCACTAAGAGCCTTATTTTAATTTCATCTTATATTTTACGTGTTGTGCACATAGTTCATTTTAAGATCTCCAAATGCTTTTAATTCCTTATAACATCATTTGTGTCTGTACATTTGTTTTAGTTATTAGATATGTTTGTACAGTTTTGTATTATGGCTGATGATGGCCAGCCAAGGCCGAAAATAGTTCCTCGACTAAAAATGTAATGTAAACATTACGTAATAT
Source organism: Anabrus simplex (assembly GCF_040414725.1). NCBI lineage: Eukaryota > Metazoa > Arthropoda > Insecta > Orthoptera > Tettigoniidae > Anabrus > Anabrus simplex. The sequence goes on from NC_090269.1 coordinate 241,611,051, forward strand.
AGTACTGAAAAGGTGGACCATTATGACATAAGTTTAGTTATTAATGTTGTATGTTGTGTAATTCTTCTTTTTACAAGTTGCTTTACAATTTTTTTACCTTTGTAAAGTTGCTTTACGTCGCACTGACACAGAGAGCTCTTATGGCGACGATGGGAAAGGAAAGGACTAGGAATAGGAAGGAAGGACGTGGCTGTGGCCTTAATTAAGGTACAGCCCCAGCATTTTCCTGGTGTGAAAATGGAAAACCACAGAAAACTATCTTCAGGGCTGCCAACAGTGGGGTTTGAACCCACTATCTCCCGAATACTGTATACTGGCCGCACTTAAGCGACTGCAGCTGTCGAGCATGGTGTTTTGTAATTTAACACCTCTTGTATTCACAAGTAACATCAGTAGTGACAGTAGTGAAGTAATGATGAAATTAAATTGAGACCACACCAGGTTTTTTAGACAACAGATTATAAATTCTATAGGACAGCATTTGCAGTCTCAATGCAAAGAAGTTATTCATTCACACCTGAAGAGCAAATTTTGTTTCCTCTGCATTGGGTGTTTAATATCATAATCTTATCAAAATTATTTGCCATTCTGCCTGAGGGAGTAGGTTAAATTTCACTCTTCAATTTTACTGCTTCATAATAAGAGTCGATCATTTGCGCATCGCATTCAATGATCGATGCCGATCTTCAGAGCCATCTAGAGTGAAAAATAGTATACTTCAGATCTGACATAAAATTGTTGTATTTACAAAACAAGTTCTTTAAATTTGACAAGTTACAATACTTTGCATGTCACATAAGAGAAACTTCACTGGAGTTCATTATCCACAAAAGATCTTAAATTTTAAAAAACTTTAAAAAAATAAACTCCCCATGAACCTGCTACGCTGGTGTAGCAGGGGGAGAGGTGATACTCCCACATGGCGCGTCCCAGGTGGCGGATAGAGGGATCTTAACCAGCTGCCAGTGGACTTGAGCGAAATAAAATAGCTCTCGCGGACTAAACACACAACCCCTGTTGGTGGAGGACACAGGTGAAGAATACACCCACAGTATCCCCTGCCTGTCGTAAGAGGCAACTAAAAGGGGTGACCAAGGGATGATTGACTTAGAATCATGAGACTACTTGTAATTAGTACCATCACGTGAGGAACACCATAGGTCGCCTTTTCTTGTGAACCACCATGTTAGGTACACAATAGGTTTGTGATTAGTAGCAACAGTGGGTGGGTCACTATGGGTTTACAGTACCCGTGATTAGTACCACTATATGCGGAACACCATGGGCTTACGCTGCCTGTGATTAGTATTGTTGTGAGAAACACAACGGGTCTCTCTATGAGTGACGCCATGGGTCTGCGTTGCCTGTGATTAGTACTCATTATGTGAGGAACACCTTGGAATAGTACAAGTTTCTGTGATCAGTACGCCTATGTGAGGAACACCATGGGTTTGCATTGCCTATGAGTAATGCCATTATGTGAGAAACACCATAGGTCTGCGTTACCTGTGCAGCGTACAATACTTGTGAATAGTACCATAATGTGTAGAACATCATGAGTCTACGCTACTTTTGATTAGTACCTCAACATGAGAAATACCATGGTTCTTACTTTTCTAGCGATAAGTACCATTATGAGGGGCTGTTGACGTGGATTTTGGACCCCTTTAGACAACAAGCATCATTGATTCAGGATTGTGCTTTGGAAGCAGCCCCTTGGTGAGTAAATCATTGTTCATTGTCCCTTTTTTTTAAATTCTAGTCAGTGGATTAATTTTGGAATTATTCTAAACTTTCAGTATGGGGGAGTTGGATTCGCTGATTATATTCATCCATTCATTCTTCACCATTAGGGCTCAGAAGTTCATGCATTTGAATGTTTTATCTAGGGGTTAAAATGTATGCTTATACATTATGTGCACAAATTATGGAATCTTCAGTCATTTGAACATGCTTTTATGGTGCATATAACAACATATTTTTGTGATTTTAATAAATTCATCATATTTTAATATTTTAGTGCCTATATGGCATATTTTAATCAGTTTAATGGTCTTTACAGTATTTTTAATCAGCTTTTTTCATCTGGTCGATGTTGGCAGTAATGTTGCGCATTATGACGCAGCTTGTCGTATGGTGAGGAGTTATGATATCATGCAGTGAATCCCCTGTTTCATCATCTAACCTCACGTTTTGTGCTTAGCTGTTGACTGGCTGTCCATTGAGTCGTGAAACAGCGTTGTGAACTGGTTGTGACCAAACTATGTTTCGCGTATAAAGTGTCCATTAAAAAGTTCTTTAAAAATGCCAAAAATAAGAGCAACTTCGAGTTGTAGATTAACTAATTTACAGGAGGAGTTTACAGGTGACTTAATATCTACAGATAATAGGGTTACTGTTCTGTGGAGCACATGAGAAAACTATAGGGAGTGAGAAAAGATTCCAAATAGTTGAACAAACACAGAAAAATATAAGCAAACTCGCAAATAAAGAGCCTGTTCAAAAACAACTATTAGAGTGTTTAGGAAGTAGGATTAGTGAATTTTCTTACGACTTGTGCCAAGCATTTTTAGCTGCTGATATTCCCTTGTATAAAATTAATAACCCCACATTAAAACATTTTCTTGCCAAATACAGACGACAACATGTGCCTGTAGCAAGTACATTGCGTAAGAGTTACGCAGGACGTTGTTACAATAACGTATTGTCAAATTAACAAATTAAATCTGTTTGTGTGTTAGTTTATTGATGAAACCACTGATTCTGAGGGCCGATTTATTGCTAATGTAATTGTGGGAGCCTTCAATAAGGGACAAAAGAGGATACCATATCTTCTTAATGTGTGTGAATTGCCAGCCACTAACAATGTAACTGTAACTCAGTGTGTGATGGACTCATTGAAATTATTATGGCCATCTGGAATCAAATACGGCCAGCTACTTTTATTTGTTACCGATGCAGGTACTTATATGGGAAAATCAGAACAAACACTGAAAGGCATTTTTCCTAACTTAATTCATATAACTTGTTTGGCACATGCTCTTAATCGCATTGCTGAGACAATACACAATTCTTTCCCATTGGTAGATCGATTTGTGGCCTGTTCAGAGAAAATTTTTATTAAATCTCCTTCAAGAGTCAAGTTGTTTAGATCAACAGCACCCAATATTCCACTTCCTCCTGCGCCAGTGTTAACACGATGGGGAACATGGCTGGATGCAGCGTTGTATTATGCTCAGCACATAGAACTATTCAAAGAGGTTTTTAATTCATTGGACTCAAATGAAGCTGCATCAATACAAACAGTGCAACATATTCTGTCAGGCATTGAGTTAGAAGAGAATCTTATTGTTATAAATGCCCATTTTTCCTTTTTGTCAACCGCCATAACGTCACTGGGAACTGTAGGATCTCCCTTAAAGGAAATACATACTGTTTTTGAAAAAAAACAATATCCAGTCTAAAGTCTGTTCCTGGTAGTATAGGACAAAAAGTGAAAGAAAAAAATAAATTGTTACTTCAAAAAATCCTGGTTATAAACAGTTTGGCGATATCCGAGACATTCTCGAAGGAAAACCGCCTGTCACACCAAGAGACTTGCCTCATTCTGTGAAGCAGTTATCATCATTTAAATATGCCCCAATAACATCTTGTGATGTGGAAAGAAGTTTCCACATTACAAAAGTGTTTTGCGAGACAACAGACAATGTTTTTCAGTTGAAAATTTGTGCAAAGTGATGGTTGTGAACTGCAATTCATCACTCAGCATTGACAGCGGGACCATTTCTGCTCCAACCTCCAAGGAATAAATGTAAGTTTATTATTATCAATACTAACCTGACTTGTCTACTGCCATTTTCTCATTTTAATTGTGCATATTATATGCATATTTCTTAGTTTTTTAGGGCATGAACTTCCGAGCCTTATTCATCATCATGTTTTGAATTCTGGTCAGTGGATGAGTTTTCAACTTTGAAACTGTCATTACATTTTGTCTCATTTCGTACCATTAGGGGCATATGAACTAGATGTTAGGTCCCATTTAAACAATAAGCATCATCATCATCATCATCATCATCATCATCATCATCATCATAAAATAAACTCCCTAGTTATATATACATTACAGGCTACATATGAAGGATTACCTGTCACCTCCACAATGACCAAAACCCCATGGCACTACAGCCCTTGAAGGGCCTTGGCCTACCAAGCGACCACTGCTCAGCCCGAAGGCCTGCAGATTACGAGGTGTCGTGTGGTCAGCACGAAAAATCCTCTCAGACGTTATTCTTGGCTTTCTAGATCGGGGCCGCCATCTCAGATAGCTCCTCAATTCTAATCACGTAGGCTGAGTGGACCTCAAACCAGTCCTCAGGTCCAGGTAAAAATCCCTGACCTGGCCGGAAATCAAACCCGGGGCCTCTGGGTAAGAGGCAGGCACGCTACCCCTACACCATGGGGCCGGCTCCTCCACAATGACAATTCTACAAATTTGTAAACGTGTCTGTTACGGGGATACTGTGGTGGACAGAAGTGAAAGAAGGTGTGGGCATGAATGGGTCTATCTGCGACAGTCAAAAGATTAAATTTTAAAATTAGCGTTAATATTCTTTTCTCGGTTATCTTTTTTTTTTTTTCAAAGACAAACTTTATAATTCAGGAACAAAAGTTCAGAAGATAGGTTAACAATATTAGAATATCAAATAACAACAACTTTGAGCTCGAAGCTCTCTAATTACACATTCTCCATGAGTGCTGCGACTCTTTCAAAAAACAGTCAAGGAGATGAAACTCCCAATTTCTTCTACAGAGTATACAAAATATCCAATGTTTCAAAAGCACCCTTTTGCTCCACAAAATTATCTAGGAGACTGCTCTCCAAACCCTATACCACACCGGCCTTTCAAAACACCATTTAAAAAGGAGCGTCTTTGCTCTATTAAAATTTTACACTTGGAAACCTAGTTCCAGAAAGGTCCAGGCCTATCAAAGGCACAACATACATTTTACAATTCAAACAATATTCACTGTCTTAGACACTCAACAGTCTTAACATAAAAGAATGAAATTGAATTTTACAGGGGTATCGAAAACCCATTCTACCGGGCCTTTGTGAAAAACAACAGGTTAAATTTACTGGCCCAAAAATCAAAATGATATGGAGGCAGACACTTGCACTCCTTGAAATTTACAATTAAAAGATTAAAACCCTATTTGGGCTTTTGACCCGAAGTTACAGAGGCTAATCCTATGCTACTGAGGTGACTAGTTGGAGGAAGGTTAAGTTACAAAGGTTACAAGGTCATAATCACCTCAAAATTAAGTTGAGAGGGAATACGAGAGGGTGTCGCACTCTCTATTCCCTAATTTCAGCTAAGTTCTTTTCGGCTTTAAAGTATGAAGGCTTTCACGGCCGGTGTCAATATAATAAAAATCTTCTGGGCTATTATGCCGTGGTCCACTCCTCTCGCTTCTCCCAGACGTTTCGACTACTGCTGCGGTGGTCATCTTCTGTGGCGCCATGTAGATACGCTCTCCTGTATCCCGCTGGCGACTGCTTTCGGCTTGTTTGAAATTTACATTAGAAGTAGAAATTTACATTTTGGAAATTTAAGGTTACATTATTAAAGATTGAAAACCTTCCCCTCGAGCTAGCTTTCAGAGGCTATCACTTAGTTATATAATGGCTGCCATTACCTTAAGCTGATGGAATACTCGACGATGGGCGAGATGCCCCCACCTCCTCTATTAACACACACTCAGTAGACTGGACGATCAATAAGACAACCTGGTCGAAAAATATGTCAGCTTTTATACCCGAGAGGAAGGTTCTAGAGAGCTCTGGGCTAAGGCCTGACACACCCCCAATTTCCATTGGATAATTAAATAGTTACAAGATAAATGTAATTGGCTGAAAAATAAATACAAAAAAATTTCTATTGGCCAGCATCGTAAGTTGGCGGGAAGAGATCGAAGTATTGACAACTTTAACATACCAAAAACAAAGAATAATCAACTCAGTGTAGTAAACCTTAAAATAAAAAGTTACTTTAGGATTTTAATAGTTCCTCTTCACACTAGAGGGCTTAATATAAGTTTTTTTTTAGTAGAGACACCTGTAGAGGAAAATCCAAACTTCTTGCACTAGTTGTTGCAAACTTCATATATCGGATGGCATTCTTCAAGGTGCTTCATTTGAATGAACGGGGCAGGTGCACTTCCCGGTACAGACCTCCCCCCCTTAAAGTCTCTTCTGCGGACCCCCCAAGTACCCTCAGATACACCTCTCCCGCTACTATGTCAAAAACTAATGACTTCCATCTGTTTCATAACGCTATATGTAGCCTACAATTTCACAAATTTGTCAGCTTTTATCTGTCAGTTCAAATGTTTTATGACACACACATTTGTAAAATTATCGAAATAATCTACAAAATTATAAGTTTTGTAAACTTGTACGTTTTTATGAAATATAAAATTGTCAAAATGTAAACATGTCTGACAATATCCTGTTACCTGTAAAATTGTAACTTTTATAAAATAGGGCATGGGTGGTAAGCGATTCAATGATGATACAGCCATTAGCATCCTGTCATAATGTGGCTTCAGGGACTGGACAGAGATTTCTTCCAGGCTGGCATTGATGCCTTGGTGTACTGTTGAAACAAATACTTGGACAAGAATAGTGACTATGTAGAATAGTAATACATATCAGTGTTCTACTGTGCCTCCTTATATCTGCCTGTAAAATAAAGTTACTCTGTGCGAGCTTTTGTTGCCTTATTTTTTGAAGTACTTTTGTGTAATACTAGGTTACTAATTCTTCCTCCATTACCCTTATCCAGGGAGCTCCTGGGCCATCCACTTCTCTCACCTCCCTGGAGACACAAGAGATGCATGTCTTTTGTGGTACTCCTTAGTTCTTTGATCTGATCCACTTTGTTGCTTCATAGCTTCATATAGGCTATTATTGCGGTGGGCTCACCACACCCAAAGATATATTATACTATCAGATCTGAAATTTGTCTTCTTCATTCCTGTTTTTTCATTTCCTTGTAACATGCCTAACCTGACTTATTTTCCTGGAAGAATTCACTGTTGCAGGTGGAAAACTGTGATATAAACAGTTTGCTGTAGATTTTTTTCACCTTGGATTGTAACTGTTTTTCCTGTATGTAGGTGGTGTTTTGGCCCAGTTATCTGCTTCTGTTCGTTTCTTTGAAAGTTCAAAGTGTTTTAAAATAAAGCTCCTTCCAAGTAGTCCCTTCAAAATGTGTTCCTTCTGTTTTGAACAGTGGCTAATAGCATATTTCTATTTGACAGATTTTGCTACAATATATTAACATTCTTATCATTTCAGTTAGCATATTATTTTGTACATTTTCTCTTGGCTGGGTATTAAAGACCTGAACATTTCAGTGAGCATATTTTTCTAGATTTCTTGGCTAGATATTTGAATAACAAAGGCTGTATTATCACAGTAATGAATGATACATAAAAGAGACAGAAATGCAGTAGAAATACACAAGAGATTTCAACAGGAATATATTATATTGATATCAAATCTTCTTGGATTAGAGTGAACTTGTACACATAAGGTCAAATAAAAGAAGCATTTATAATTCTCTGTATGATTTTCCTTATTATTTAACTGTTAAGAAAATTAATATTGTCTCTTGTATTTGTTCACTGAAAGCATGTTTCTTACTACAGGCTTACGAGGAGCCATTGCGTATGCATTATCACTGCATTTACAGTTTAGTGATGAAACACGTCATGTGATCGTCACAACTACTCTCATTATAGTGCTCTTCACTACGCTTGTGTTCGGTGGTTCTACAATGCCTCTAATGAAGGTAAGAGATTAGCCTGAAATTCTTCCCTTATGTCGTATTGCAGTACACCCACTTAACACATCTTGGTGAAATGTCCAGAATTGTGAAAAGGAATACAAATGCCATATCTATCTTATGTTCTGAAAAATGTTCTTGGTATGTTTATTGTATACTAACAGTAGTAATAACAATAACATTTTAGATAAGGATGATACAGTTATGGTACTTCATGACAAACCATTCATTTAAAACATCCAAAATCACTGGTTTGAGATGTTGTCGTATAGCATATATTTATTGTAAATCAGTTAGTGTTTTGGTTGACAGTAGTGGAATGCAAATATGAATGTACTAATGATTTGTAAGGGTCAGGGAAGAGTGGGGGTGAGGATAAGGAACAACATACTTGAAAGCAACAGGTTCGTCAGATTTCATCTGAATGCAAGTTTTGCCAAGTAGTTACTACTACATATATGGATGAAGCCCTCTCCTATTCTCCAGGTTGCAGATTCAAATTCCAGCACAATTGGTTGGCATTTAAATGGACTTGAATGTGAGGGACCCATGTGAGTAACTTAGCAGCATGTTAAGGAACCCTCAGGACAAAATTGAAGTTGTGCCAGCATCTCTGAAAGTCAATAGAAATGAAGAGCTGTTGTTGTTGTTTTCCAACACTTCCTATGTAGGCAGTACTGGTACATTTCGGCTGTCTTGACATGGTGGTAATTATTGTTTGAAGAGGAAGTACCATTGGGTAACCATCCTCTTTTGTCTATCCTGAACACTTCATGACCTTGGCCAAGGCACTCCGTGATGGTAGTCTGGACAGATTCTCCATCGACATGAAATTCTGAATCATCCCTAATCATACAAGGATTGAAGCAGGATCATGTAATTGGCCTAAAAAGTCATGCCGTGATGGAGGAGTTTTTTAACTTGGCCAGACCACTCTCATGATAACTAACTGATGTTACCAGGATAACTGAAATGCAGGATACTGATGACATTGTATTGCCTGCTGTTACAAATAAGGAGTTACAACAACCAGTTTTAAATGCACATGTGATGGTTTTCAGTGCTTGAAAACAAAGTAACTTGCATAATCTAGCCCAGAAACAAACCTTCCAGAGATCAATATTACCACTGAATACTGTTAAGAGATATCTCAGGAGCATCTTGTCTAAGTGATGTTTTAAGAAGAGGATATGGAAAACAGTCTCCTTGCTGCCCACATATAAATGACTATCCCATTGTATCTTTAGCAATAAAGACTTAATGAATTATACCAAACTCATGGTCTCCCAAGGTATTGTAATTTCAATTCCGTGAATGTGAAGCATGGACACTGTACTGCCACAACATCAAAAGACTACAGCACTTGCATCAACAGATTTTTTTTTCCATCATGAATATCAAGTGGGAGGACTACATCTATCTTATAATTCTTGTGAAGATGTGTTGGTCTGGCACACAACTTTGAGATATGTCTTTGAGACATTATAAAGACCAAACCAAACCCCATGGCACTACAGCCCTTGAAGGGCCTTGGCCTACCAAGTGACCGCTGCTCAGCCTGAAGGCCTGCAGATTACGAGGTGTCGTGTGGTCAGCACGACGAATCCTCTCCGCTGTTATTCTTGGCTTTCTAGACCGGGGCCGCTATCTCACTGTCAGATAGCTCCTCAATTCTAATCACGTAGGCTGAGTGGACATCGAACCAGCCCTCAGGTCCAGGTAAAAATCCCTGACCTGGCCGGGAATCGAACCCAGGGCCTCCGGGTACGAGGCAGGCACGCTACCCCTACACCACGGGGCCGGCATAATAAAGACCAGCTTAAACAAATCATGATAATAATAATAATAATAATAATAATAATAATAATAATAATAATACAAATGGCACTAGGATAGTTTTGCAATACGCAAAAACAGTTGGCTGGACACACCTGTTATGGTGAGGGATGAAAAGAGGAGTGAAAACTGGTCTAGGAGACAGCAAGGCGCGACTTTCACACCGGTTGTTACCAAGCGGTGGGATTGAAAGCAAGTTATGATGTCAGTGTGGTCTAAAGGTGAATATCGCACAATTATCCGCTACAGTTTTGCTCGTGGATTAACTGTTGACCACTGCCTGGAGGAAATGACTCCTGTGCTAAGGAAAGACTGCCCACATTGGACAACAATTTTCCGCTGGTACAAAGAGTTCCAGAGGGGAAATTTTGGGGTTGAAGACAATCCTCATTCTGGGTGAAGCGGTTGACATATTGGCAGGTAGAAGAAACCCTCCACATCCCTGCACCAGCTATTCATTCAAGGTTTGTTCCACCGAGTGAGTTGGCCGTGCGCATAGAGGCGCGCAGCTGTGAGCTTGCATCCGGGAGACTGTGGGTTCGAGCCCCACTGTCGGCAGCCCTGAAGATTGTTTTCCGTGGTTTCCCATTTTCACACCAGGCAAATGCTGGGATTGTACCTTAATTAAGGCCACGGCCGCTTCCTTCCAACTCCTAGGCCTTTCCTATCCCATCGTCGCCATAAGACCTATCTGTGTCGGTGCGACGTAAAGCAACTAGCAAAAAAAAAAAAAAGTTTGTTCCCTTTGGGTGCCCCATTCACTTTCAGAGGAACAAGTGCACATCGAGTGAAATGGTGCCGAAGAATGCTAAAACAGTTTGAAAATGGGACTTCGCGTAATGTCAATAGCATCGTTACATTGTATTGAACAGGTGGAATAAATAAACTTTAATATTTATTTGACTTCATTGTACATTTCAATACGGACCTAAATATGAGAATTATAACATGTAATCGTTACAGGTGACGAAACTTGGCTTTAGTAATATGATATCCCAACAAAATCCCAGAACAAGGTATGGCTGTTTGAAGATGAGGGTACCCCTTTGACTGTGCGAAAGTCAAGGTTAGTGAAGAAAAAGATGATGGCAGTATTCTTCACTAAACAGGGCATCCTGACTCGGGTTGTGCAAGAAACACAAAGGACAGTTACTGCAAAGTGGTACAGTGAGACTTGTCTGCCTCAGGTCATCCATGGGCTCAAGCAGCTCCGTTCAAGGTCACGGCTCAACACTTGGCTCTTGCAGTACGACAATGCTCCAGCACATCGTGCTAATGTAACAATGGATTTTCTTGCCAGATCAGGGTTGACTGTGCTTGATCACCCTCCATACAGTCCTGATCTTGCCCCATGTGACTTCGCACTCTTCCCAGAAGTGAAGATGAAGCTGAAAGGGTGGTGTTTTGCATCCGACGAGGAGCTTCTGCAGCATGGGATCAAGAGTATGAAAATGTAACCGAAGAAAAGTGGCAGAGTTGGTTCAGTGACTGGTTTCGACGTATGGGGAAGTGTATTGAGCGTGGTGGAAATTATTTTGAAAAAGTCTGAAGCGTTCACTCACATTTCAAAACTTTTCTAGTGCCCTTTGTAATAATAATAATAATAATAATAATAATAATAATAATAATAATAATGATCATTATCATCATCATCTAGCCTCAGCTCCTGTGTGCACAATTTGATTTGACACCATCTAGACTGCCAGCATTTCAATTTGAATGTTCTGTTCTGTCAGATGGCAGAGAAACTGGATCACTGAGCGAGTGGCTGCACGGTTTGGGTCATGTATCTGTCAATTTGCATTTGGAAGGTAATGGGTTTGAACCCCACTGTCGGCAGCCCTGAAGATGGTTGTCCATGGTTTCCCCATTTTCATGCCAGGCAAATGCTGGGATTGTACCTCAATTAAGGCCACAGTCGCTTCCTTCCCATTCCCAGCTCTTTCCTATCCCATCGTCGCCATAAGACCTATCTGTGCCATGACGTAAAGTAAAGTGGAAAAGTAAAAAAAAATAATAATAATTAAAAACTGGATCTCTGTTTGGTGATTTATAATCGAATTTTAATTTTATTGGGTAAACTACAAATGTGTCACCAGAGATCTTTTACGATGCCAACATCGTAGAACATCGAGTGCCAAATGGACATTTTTTCTGCACTTCAAAAATCCTACTACTCTTACGAGTTTGAACCTGTGATCTTGGAATATGGAGGACCATGAAAATGTCAAAATACCTTCATACCTGGGATATACAGTACTTTTCAGGATTCAGTTACAGTACTTTGGCTCTAAACCATATATTTCACTATCGGATAGTTTGTACAAGAAAGACACAAACACAAAGAGGTCAAACAGCAGGAGCTTCATCAAACCCACCCACAGGCTTGCACCTGTCCATTAAGTAAAATTAGTGTTTTGTGCAAGAACTGAGCTGTTTAGATGCCAAAAGGTTGTACATAAAATGCCTGTACATGAAACGCATTGTTAGACAGGAATGATTTGCTTGCACCCAAGAGTAATAGCTGCCTCTGTGCTCCATGGATCAGTGATTTGAGTGTCTGACTCATGAAACTGCTTGTTAGTCTGGTTTTGCAGGGTAGTCAAAAATCTTTGCACTTCATGCCATTGTTATTGTCATGTTAAAGACCTGCTTTGGCACACTGTCATCCAACAAAATTAAATTAAATCACAGAAAATATTCACTAGAACCAAGTGAGTTGGCCGTACGGTTAGGGTCGCACAGCTGTGAGCTTTCATTCAGGAGATAGTGGGGGCTTTGAATCCCACCGTTGGCACCCTGAAGATGGTTTTCTGTTATTCCCATTTTCACACCAGACAAATGCAAGGGCTGTACTGTAATCAAGGCCATGGATGCTTTCTTCCCACTCCTAGCCCTTTCCAGTCCCATCATTGTCATAAGACCTATATGTGTCGGTGCAACATAAAGCCAATAATGTAAAAACATCCTGAAGATGCTGTAAAATCTATTGCTTTAGTGGAATATGGTAGCAGCATGCATTACATTGCAGAAATGTTGAGAACTACACCTTCCATGATTTCTGGAACCATAAGGGCAGCAAAACTGGACACCATCAAGGAGATCAGGATCAGGCCCAAGAAGAGCAACATTGGCAAGAGATGATCACTTCTTATGGCTTCAAGTTCTCCACAACCACCGTTGAAGTCCGAAATTGTCTCCACCAAGTTTGAGAGGTTGCTTTTAGTGAGAGAACTCTCCAAAAAAGACTGGAGGAGTTCAATCTTCAATCCAGAAGACTCGCTAAAGGCCCAGAACTCACCAAATAGCATCACACTGTAGGAATGTGTTTTGCAAGGAAAGATCATGGCAACAATGGGACAATACGAGCAGGTGCTGTTCACTGATGAGTCGCAATTTGGCCTGCGATCACCTGATGGTAAAGAAAGGGTCTAGAGAAGGTCTTGAGAAAGGTATTCCCCTTGCACATTCTCACCCAGGATGACTTTTTAGGGTGATTCTCTGATGGTGTGGGCAGGAATCAATGCAACTGCAAGGACGGATTTAGTCTTTGCGAAGCATGGGAGTCTTACAGCACATGGGTAGATATGTGGAGGAAATCCTTCTGGAGTATGTTGTGGCATTCACTTTATTTATTGGTGATGGTTTCATACTAATGCAGGACAAATTACACCCAAATTCGTGAGATATGTGCAACAGTTCTTGGATGGAATCTGCTTGAAGTCCCGATATGAATCCAATTGGGTGACTGAGGACCTACGGAAGGACCTCCTGGAAAAATGGCAGATAATTCCTCAAGAAGACATTGCAGTGTTAATCAGGAGCATGCTCAAATTGTTGGACACCGATGAGAAAAGAAGTCCGTGAAGTGTAGAAATCTGAAATAAAGGCGAATTACTTCTTGAGCTTCCTCAAAATTTGCGTAAGTGTAAAAGCCATACATGGTACTTCCATATGTCTGGCTTAATTCCATCAAATTGTTTGTAAAAAAGTTCTTCTTTCATAATCAGACATCTAAAGGAGTCTGTACCACAATGTTTTGTCATAAAAATATATATTTGTGTCATAAAAGTGATTGGAATTGAAAACAAATCTCAGTGTTTTTAAGAATATTGTTTGTTTCTTTGTGAAAGAGACTCCTATGATTACTGTTTTATGATTATTGCTTTTGGTTAGAAGTGTAGCAGCCTTCTTGTAAGTTATGTAAAGATTTTTTTTGAGACATCAAAATGTTCATGTTTATGGGAAATAACAAACATGTTCAACTCTGTATGCAGCAATAAAAGTTGAAGTATTTTCCCTTGTTTCATTCACCATTGTAAGCAGTGCAATGCTGTACCATGTGTCCTCCATTAAACTACTCCTTGGACTGATCATCCTCAGACCAACACTAGTGGAAGTTTAATAATAATAATTAAGTTCAAATTCAATGTTAATTTCTTCAGCATAGCTTAAATGTTATTCTCTTTCTTCAGTTACTGCAGGCAAACAAGAAGACACGGACTCGAAGGAGGAGACGAGAGAAAGAAATAACTCTGAGTAAAACACGAGAATGGGTAAGTTATTATTATTAATATTATTATTATTCTGTATCTTTTCGTGTTCACTGGGGCCCAGATTTTGATGACCTAATAAATGCTGAAAAATGACTGAAAAATCCTCAAAAATGACTTTAAATAAGTAAGAAAGTAATAAAAAAAAGATGAAGGAAAATATATATTTATATAATAAGAAAATTAAAATCTTCCGGGCTATTATGCCGTGGTCCACTCCTCTCATTTCTTCCAGACGTTTCGACTACTGCTGTGGTAGTCATCTTCTATGGCGTCGTGTAGATACTCTCTCCTGTATCCCACTGGCGACTGCGTTGGTTGCCTGGGAAGCAGCTGTATTTAAATGCGAGCGTGTGTCCTCCAATTGGTTCACGCCATGCAGTCTGACATCTGATTGGATATTTGAAAGCACGACCTCCGATTGGGTCGCGCCGAGCAGTCTGGCGTTTGGTTGGGTCTCTGAACACACGACCTCTGATTGGTTCACGCTGTGCAGTCTGTCATCAGGTTGAATATATGAGGGCATGAATTCTGATTGGCTCGCGCCGAGCAGTCTGTCGTCAGATTGGATCTCGAAGTGCACGACTTCCGATTGGGTCGCGCCGAGCAATGGATCCTCTGTTTGGTTGACTGTGGTGTCCCTGATCTTAGTTAGCTTCGGCCGTATGTTATGTAAGGGGGTGTACCATGCCTTGCTGAGCTTCAGTCCACTAATACAAAAAATCCTTGCATAATTTGTGAGACAAATCAATCAATTTTTTATTTAAAAAAAATCATATTTGTTTGTGGCGTCGACCTCTATAGATCTTTTGCCACTGCTTTCATCATATGATAGGAACCTGCGTGTAAGTGGAATTGCGTAAGTGTAGAGTGTTGAATGTGAGGAAAGGAACATTAAGGATGACACAAACACCCAGTTCCCAGGCCAGGGATATTAATCATTTACAATTAAAAACCCCTGACCTGGTTGGGAATCGATCCCGGGCTGCCGGGTGACAGGTGGACGCGTTGCCCTCTACACCGTGGGGCCAGACTATCAGATCAATTAGTAAGGTTTTAAGAAAACCGTGCTTAAAAAAAAAATGTGAAGAAACACACTTAAGTACACATTCCTCTTTCATTTTACACTGACCGGGCTAGTTGGCTGTGCGGTTAGGAGCGCACAGCTATGAGCTCGCATTCGGGAGATAGTGGGTTTGAGTCCCATTGTCGGCAGCCCTGAAGGTGGTTTTCCATGGTTTCCCATTTTACTTAAGACCATGGCTGCTTCCTTCCCACTCATAGGCCTTTCCTATCCCATTGTCACCATAAGACCTATCTGTGTCGGTGCAACGTAAAGAAGAAAACCGTTCATAATTTGTCCAGTTTCACCTTCAAACGCACTTCCTTTTCACTTCTGGAAGTCTTCATATAAACAAACAAAATATGCTTCTGCATACAAATCCACTATCTAGTGATAATACCTCTTCCTCTCATTGCAGACCCATCCAGATTAGAATTTATGTCTCATCACATTCTAGGGATGTGGATTCCCAAAGAGTAGGGATATAAGTTGTAGAAGGCTATTTTATTTCACAGTTTTCATCTGGGTACTGAACCTTTTGAGGTTTGAGTATTCTTATTTATTGAAAACTTGGGTGATTATTCAGATATGTTAATTACCCAGTGTAAATGCATACAAATTGCTAAACAATAATAATGCAGAACAAAGAAAAATAACTTGAATAATTATGCAGAACAAAAAGATTAATGTACAAAAATGATAAAAGAATGAGGCAAAACAAAAAAAATGACCTAAAAGTAAAAAACAGCAAAACATGATGAAAAATGTCTTAATAAATGTGCATTTCTGTAATCAAGGGGCGCTGATCAGGATTTATATATTTTAACACCATGTATGATGCACCAGTTAAAAGATGTCATGTCATCAAAATCCAGGCCCTGCTAATCACACATAAACTACATTTCATTTTGTTTCAATTGCTGCCTCCTGTAGTCTGTATATCTGAAAATACTGGGTCTGTATGTCACATTTATTTATAGTCTTGTTCTTGGCTGAATGGTTAGCATAGTGGCCGTGGTTCAGAGGACCCTGGTTTCTCCTCCTCAAAGCCTGGATGCTTGTGTGTATATTAATATACATTTACATACAACACATTACACTACCAACTACCACAGAAACACATAATTGTGAATATGTCCTTCCACATAGGATTGGCATTATGAAGGGCATCCAGCCATAAAACTGGACTTAATCTACCTGTAATAGGGACCTCAGGAAATTGGGTAAAGGCTTGAAGGGCAAATCACATTTATTAAAATAATTCAGCAGACAGTTTCCCCAGGTTAATGCTGCTAAAGGTAACAAAGTATAATAAATATTCATGTATTCAAGTCCTGTAGACTTTTTCAACCATGAAATTACCAGCATTTCCCTTCTTTGTGGCAGCAGGCTCTTCTGATAATTTGCTACACCTGTACAAGATGTAGGTGGCTAATTTGCCGTTCAAACTGCACTGCTGGCCTTCTTTATAGGACAATGCAGTGATGTGAAAGCCATAGGCAGGCATTTATAATAGTGGAGGTACATATCTTCCCTAGTGCACTGTCACTTTGGCTTTCATATCACTGCATTATGCTTCAAAGGAGGCTTGCAGTGGTGTTTTAGTGGTCCACTAGCCACCAGCATCTTGGAAAAATGTGGCAATCCGCCTGATGAGCCCATTGCCACTTTGGGGCAGACATGGTAATTTTGCGACAGAAACAGTCTAAATACCCATATTATTTGCAACAGTGAGGACCAAGAGTGCGTATACTGGCAGGTGGCGACCTGTTGAAGTATGCGCTTGGGAAGTTGGCCAAGCCTTTTCAAAGATTCTGTATGCGGCTAACAATGAAGAGGCATCCGGAATTATCTGGAAGTATCTGGAAGTGGACACTGTCAGATGCTTTATCTAGAATCTTCTGCTGGCATGTTTGAAGAGCTAAGCTGGGGAGCAAGGGCGAGTCAGTCAGGTACTGAGACATAGCTTTTCTAAAATTGTCTAAAAACATGCATAAAAACTTAAAAGCTAAACAGGGGGTAGAGGGGGAAGGTAGTTGATTGTAGGAGAATTAATCTGATTAGTATCTACTGACTTTAAATGCTTTTTTTATAAAAACTGTGACATTTTGTCATAATGTTCATCAAAAGGTTCTTTGTAAAACTTATGTTCCGTAATTACTACAGATAAAGCGTTATATTTTCTTGCTGCACCATTTTGTTGAGAATCTCTTGAATAACTCCTTAAAATGAGTGACTTGTGGTGTTTCTTTATGTAACATAAAATTCCATTTTTAATGCTGTTAACAAGGGACATCCTGCGGGTGGATGATCATTGAGAAGTAGAAAGATTGCAACAGTAATCTTGTTAATAAGGAGTCCCGAATAATTGCTGACCTTGGAATGGTCTAACTGCCATTGATACGGCTGCGTCTTTAATTTTAAGTTATCAAATACTTTAGACATCGATGCGGATCATGAAGTTGATTGCTTACCTGGATGAAGTCGGAATTGAGTGCATGGTGTGGCCTGCTTGCAGTTCCGACCTAAACCCGATAGAGCATGTCTGGGATTTGCTTGGGAGACATGCTAGGAGTCGTTCCCCTGACAAACTGCCTCAACTTTGGGCTGCGCTCCAGGCTGAATGGGAGCTCATACTACAAGAGAACATTTGAGATTGCATCCTGAGCATGCCTGATTGAATCACAGCTGTAACTGTGGCTAGAGGTGATAATACCCATTACTGTGGCAATGGAAATGTGTTGAAAATATGTGGACAAATGGACTGCATACGAAACTGTGCAGACTCCAGATTTCAACATTTCCAAATCTGTGTTGCTGGAGTGTTGTGATTGTCACGATCAAAAGTCTTTATTAATTATTGCACTGAAACATCTCATATGGGCTAATTAAATTAAGATACATTGCCATATTGTTGTAATGTCATAATATTTGATTTTTACCATGTTTCAAATGGGCTAACATTACATTTTGTCTGAAATACATAGTGTTCCATTTTTTTTTTTTATTGCCAAGAAATTCAAACCAACACTTCAAAATATAATATGAATATTTCCCTTACTCTGTTGTCTAAATAGACAGGTAAAATCTTCCTTCAAAGCAGACAGTACTGTGGTCTGTATTAAGGAAGAGTGCAGCTCCAACTATTTACAAGAAATTACAAATTTTTTCTTAGTGTTGCTGGAGCTCCAGTCAGCAGCCCAGTCACTTGAGTAGTCCCTAATCCATAGTAATGGTAGAAAGGTTCATTGACTTCATTCGAGTGGCTGGATTCAAATCTGTCGGTAGGATCGATAATGTATGACTTAGTGTGACACAGTAGTTTATTTAACCACTTAACTGGTCATGACGAGTTTACTTGTCTGCCAGTTGTTGTTACTTATTGCGATAATGACAAATTGACTTAACTGGTGCCATTGGAAACTGTTTTCTAATGGGCAGGACAAGTTAAAACGTCCCATTATGTTGTCAAAATAATTGGATGCGCAACACTGTGTATATATTGCATCTACCAAACTTCCGTTACTACAGGCTCCATGCTTTATGGCTTACCATTGTAAACAGAGAATTGTTTAAGCATTGGTATCTAAATTGCAGAATTTTTTTTGTGTAACTTTATTTACAGCCTTTACAATTTTTGTGCTTTTCTTATCAAATGTTTACAACTGTTATAAGGCACATTCAAATAATGTAATGATATTGTAGAGTATTATAGGGCAATACAATTTTAGTGATTGTTTTGTGGTGTCATAATTAGTAGTCTCTGTGCACTCTAGTTCAAAGAAGTGGAACAAAACATCGCAATAAAATTCAAAACGGGTAGGACTAGCTAACTCATCTTCCACATGTGAATATGCTCATAATGGGCAGGAAGAGAGACTCCACCACTTGAATCGAGGTGTTGTATGGAACGAACTAATTTGTCTTCATTCAAAATGTATTCCCCACTACTAGTGTTCTTTTCTCATTAGGAACTTCCCGATTAAGAGGTTAAAGTCTACCATATTGATCCCCTGGCAATTCCATTATCTGCCAGACTTGGGCTTCCTTGTGAACTAGGTACCCAGAATCACTCTGCCCCTGAGCAGATACACTATGTATTTGGTAGTGTCTGATATTGTGTAAGAGTTCTCTCTGTGTTCATTTTCCCAAGACGTGAGCAATTGTTTCTATCTCATTATGACGATGTTGACAGCGATTATAGTCTGGGGTGTGAAGTTTGCTCTAATGGTAATATTTCCATTCATTGATCATTTCAACAAAGTACTGAAAGGATGTGTAGTGGTAATGTGTAGCATAAGGCTCATATACAAGATCTTCATACTATCCCATATGTTTTTACCAGTTTAAGGCCAGATTCCACCCCAGGATCTACCAGGATTTAAACCGTGATGATCTGGGTGGAAAGCCAACGAGCAGCTAAAGTAGTCTGCATCATCATCATCATCATCATATAATCATCATCATCATCATCATCTATGCAGCTAAACTGCTGCACGTATTATGCACACTCAAAACCTCAAAAGACTTGTACATATATTTTATTTTTAAACATGTAGTTAGTTTGAACTGGATGGTGTTATGCTTACACGTTCACTACCGTCTTAATTAGACCTACAAATCGTCCCAGGAGTTGATATGTTTCTCTTCTCTTTCTATTAGTTATAGGATATAGAAAGAGAATGGGTGGCATACAGCGATGCTATGGTAGAAACAGACAGGCTGAGTAACTCAGACAGTAAAGCGCTGGTCTTCTAAGCCCAGCTTGACAGGTTTGATCCTAACTCAGTCCGATGGCAATTGAAGGTACTCAAATACGTCAGCCTTGTGTCAGTAGATTTACTGGCACATAAGAGAACTCCTGTGGGACAATATTCCAGCGCCTTGGCGTCTCCAAAAACCATACAAATTTAGTTAGTGGGATGTAAAACAATTATGTTGTAGAAACAGCAAGGTAATGCTTAGGAACAACTGCATGACAGGAAGAATCAATATAAATGCAGTGCTTCACAAAACCTCAAATACCAGGTGAGTTGGCCATATGGTTAGGAGCATGCTGCTGTGAGCTTGCATCTGGGAGATAGTGGGTTCGAATTCCACTGTCGGCAACCCTGAAGATGGTTTTCCGTGTTTTCCCATGTTCATAGAAGACATTACAGTGAAATTTTGTATGTTGTTTAGCCTCATATACAAGATAAATTCCATGTAAGTAATTTTCTCTTGGTTATCATGAACGGCAGTTATGATTTTTCAAATACACTCACCGGCCAAAAAGCTAAACGCTACGTATTTCAGACATTTTAAATCCATTTGAAACCTTGTATAAATTAAATGTTATGACATCACAACAATATGGCAATGTATCATAATTTAATTAGCCCATCTGAGAAGTCTCAGCACCATTTCTGATATGCCTTCTTTTTTCGTTTACTTCATCATTTCACCAAGATGTTCCCCTTTTCCCATCTTTACAAGGGGAGATGGCTTCAAATAAGGACTAATGCAGACAGGGAATTTTATGTAGATGAAATAAACAGAGCAAAACAAATAATTGTTGAATCCAAGAAGTAGTCCTGGGAAGATTTCAGTAATGACCTGGGAAGGCTAAGTTAAGCGGCAGCAAAACCTTTCTGGACAGTAATAAGGAATATTAGAAAGGGAGGAAAAAGGGAAAAGAATGGTATTTTGTGCAAATCAGGTGAACTCATAATAGAGCCCAGGGAATCTCCGGATAGGTGGAAGGAATATTTTGAAAATCTTTTAAACATAAAAGGAAATTTATCTGGTGATGTAAATAACTGAGCTTCTGGGAGGAAATTACAGGTGAGGAAGTGGAAAAATGGTAAACAAACTCCATTATCATAAAGCTGCAAGAATAGATGACATATGCTGCGAAGGCAGGGATGAAATTACTTTGTAGAGTAATATTAGCATGGAATGTTAGTGAGGTACCTTCTGATTGGACGAAAGTAGTAATTGCACCTATCTATAAGCAAGGGAAAGCAAAGGAATAGGAAGGATTGCAACAACTGTAGAGGTATTTCATTGATCAGTATACCATGCAAGGTGTTCACTGGAATTTTGGATGGGAGGGTGTGATCAGTGATTGAGAACAAGTTGGATGAAAACCAGTGTAATTTTAGACCACAGAGGGGCAGTCAGGAATAGTGATATACCAAATAGATCATGGCTACCCTCCATAGTTAACTCTTCAACATCTTTTCTTTGACTCTGGTGGCTCTGGAACGAACGACATTTCTAACAGGGTCTCTCTATCTTGAGTCTAGTTTCTATGGACTGACAGTTGCTACTAACATCTTTGTTATTGCTCTGAAGACAATCCTGGTTGCCCACATCATTCCATTCCTGTCACAAAACTCAAGTAGTTTCTCTCCTTCATTCCTTTCCCCATATCCATAGTCCGATTACTTCTTCCTTTCCTTGTCTTTCGTTTTTCCGATTGTAATCACTTCCATATCAGTTATCTCCTTTTCTAGTTTCTCTACGAATTCCTCAATATCTTCCTCTTTGTTCCCTGTCTGTAGTGCATACACTAGTATGAAGTCCTTCACTTCATTCCTCGTTCTCAGTGTGATTTTCATTATCCTGTCGCTGATATACTCTACCATACCCACGTACTCCTCTAACTGTTCTGAAATTATCAAGTCCACTCTATTTTTCGCCCCTCAGCTGCCACTCCAGTATAGTGTACATCCTTTCTTCATTCTCTTCCTTCCTTTCCCCTTCGATTTAACTTCACTCAAACCCATCATTTCTATACCCTCTTTTTCCATAATATCCACCACTTCTTCTGTCTTTCCTGTGAGGGACATAAGGTTGAATATGCCCATCTTCATGATGTTGGTTACTGGTCGTCCCATTTTTCACAATTTTCTCAGTACCCAAGGAACTATGTGTCACATGCTGGGTATGTCCTAATCTTTTCCAAGGCAAGTTTAGGAGTACAATATCATATATAGGCTATTATTATGGTAGGGTCACCACTCCCAGAGGTATTTTTTACCTATTACCAGGTGTAACTTTAGACTGTTCCTCAGGAGTACAGACAACTTATGCAACCACTTCACTGAAGTACAGATGTTGTTGACAACTGGGGTCCTCTTCCACCATCTAAACTGCTGACTATGTTCTCTCTTGAACTACACAATCTATACTGCATAGGCTACTTGCCCGGTAAAGTATAGTGTGAAATATGCAAGTGTATTTACGACTAAACATTCTTTAACATATTCTTGCATGTAAACTTACTTGGCATCATCACTTTGTTTTTTCTATCCCCTCTCTCCAAAAGTAATGAATTGAGGTTCCACTGTATCTCTATTTTCAGGGCCAAGCAATTGATTCTGAACATCTCTCTGAATATACAGAAGAAGAGATGGAGGTAAACTTCATACAGTCCAGGATCAAAGGTTTTGCAAAATGTGACATTAAGTACTTTATCCCATTCTTCACTCGGAGGTTTACTCAGCAGGTAAATGAGATTTGCACCAAAACTATAAGAAATTGTATGGGATCCCAATAAATGTTTATTTATTGTTGTTATTTATATTGTTTTCTGTTTAGGAACTGAAAGACTGCAAAAGTCAGATGACAGATTTGACTAATCAGTGGTACCAAGCAATTAGAGTTTCGCCAACAGAGTCTGACGAAGACACAGCGCCATCATCGGTAGCATCTCAAAGCTTAAAAACTTAATGTTAAATTTCCTCATTTATGTAACGCATTAAGAACAAGTAATGTCTATCTCTACACAATTGTAAGGTATTCTTTACAGTTACGTTAAATGTAAAACATCTGGATGGAAAAACTGTTAACTGTGACCTTTGTTACTGCTGCAGAAATGGGTCTTTTGAACATGTATTATTTATACATTGTGGTCAGTGTTCAATATAGATTGTGACTCGGGTTCAGTGCCCTTTAGAACAAATTAAAATTATTATATAGGAAAGTATTTATGAAGACATTACAGCATGTTCCAGGTAATGCAACTCCTGCTGCGGGTCGAGAAATTGTGTTAACTTGCCCTGCTATAGTTGATATACAATTCAGATACCCTTGTGTATTCTGCATGCTGGAAATAATGAGCAGTATTAAAAGATTAGTATGGTTTACTGTTATGAATTATGCAACGTTTTAAGTGCAAGTCCACATTTATTGACAAATTTTTACTTCATAATGTAAGCACAGATCTGCTGTCTATTCGCTAGCTTCTAGATGCTATATTCTTCAGTCTGCTAGTGCAGTGATTAAACAATTGGGAAGTGGTGGTGGGAATCCAGAATTTAAATTCCTTCACAACCAAGTATTTTTTCTAACTCATGTTTTCAGAAAACTTCCATAATACTAAGCCCTTTCAACTACTATTTGTCTTAAGAAAGTTTTTGGTTGAGAGAAGTTGCCAATAATTTTGATTCTCTATGTATGAACATAACAACATAGAACTTCCTAGATGCATGCCAGTAGCCTGAAATAGACAATTCATTGCTTTTCATCATCGAGCAACAATGTAATCAGAGAGTATTCTTATAATTTGCCTTTAAAATTTTCTGTTTTTAGAGCAGTGATATGGGCTATGTTTCTCATTATACTGGTGCAGAATCAGGGAAATGTCATAATTGAATTAACAAGAATGTAATATTCCATATAAACAGTTCCAAAGAAAATGTGCAATTTATTCACACGCACACAAAAAATCCTGTAGTGTTTCAGAAATTGTTATAATTAGTTTACTTATAATGAAGAAGGCAACGGGAAGCCACTTCACTTAATTTCCCAAGAAGATGCCATGAAATGTATAAGTGTTTTATGGCAACTGATCAGTCTTGAGATGGTAAATCAATGATGATAATGAGAAAGTATCCACATGACATGATAAAAGTGATGTAAGAGCAAAATTTTTAATTTCTCAAAGAAATTTGTCTTGTTGGATTGATGTCACTTGTTTATTCACTTTTGAAATGCTTCTTTTGATTTGATCATAATTAAATTTAAAAAAACTAATTTGAATTATCATCATCGAACTAGTGGCAGAGAAGAAAACCACCATAAAATCAATACAGTCCCTCATACAAGAGATAGAGAGAATGGTAGTAGTGGTAGACTTTTGTACTACTAACATCTGGAGTATATTTCTCTCCAGAATTTAAGGTAGAATGTACAAATAATGAAATTTTAATTTTTAACTGCTTAACAGTTCCTAAAACCAACAGCATAGCAACTTCAATAAAACAGGATTAAGTACATTTCCAAGTAGCTGAAATCAGCATTGTTATAAACCAAGTGAATATGCAAATTACCAAATATTGTTAAGGCATCAAAAAACAAATGATTTTGAAGAATATATTCAAACTTCTTGTAAATTATGTAGTATTAATGTGACAGATTTTTTTAGAATAGAATAATTTTATTGCCATAAAAAATATACAGTTCTGTTTGATGAAGTCAATCACATACTAAGTTGAATTTCTTTCTGATGTACATGTAAACACATTCATTTCTTACTCTATATCAGTGCTGAAAACTATGGCCTACAAATTAATGAATTGTTTTGAGGCTGTTGAATGTATGGGCATCTTAACTATTTATTGTCATGGATGATATCATGAAGAGCAGTACAAAGAATTTGCAAAAGTACAAGAATGAATACAATACTGTTTGTTGATGAAATTGTGATTTGAGGAAGAGATGTGGAAGGAATCGTGGAACAGCATGGTGTAATAAATGAGAATCAGTGTGGAGAAAAGCAAGATTCATGTGGTGACAGGAGGAGAATGGTGAATAATAGAAATGTGAGGTAAAGATATTAACACGTTCACTACCGGCTCCTCAGCAGGTGCTTTAAACCTCCAGCCCAGCCTTTTTAAATTCCCTCAGTTCTATAGCGCACTATGTTACATTAAATGTTACTGTAAGAAAACTATTGTAAGTACAATATTGAAATTTTCAACATACCTTTAGGATGATAACTAGTAGTGCTTCCCCTCATAATGACTGCTGTCGCTAAAGTGCAAGAACAACAAAATGTTTTCGAACTGGGTTCGTTTCATTGTTTTCGAAAAAATCGGCGACCCAAAAATAGTGTCCTCTGTCCAGTACATTTTCAAATCTGGTTTTTGAATTATTCCCGTTACAAACATTACTCCTAAAAACTTTTTCATCTCATTTACATCGACCGGTTTCCACGTCTGAAATATAGAATGTTTAATGAAAGGACACGGCGCTGCACTAATAATTTGTTCCGCGTAAAGGTTTGTCTGATCGTATATATATTCAAGGAAATCGACATTTACAAATAAATTTATGAAAGACATAATTTCGTTGCTATCTTCTATCTCAACATTTAATCCTACCCGGCCAGTGAAATTGATTGGAGGCGGGCAATAAGATGGATGCATATCGGTTATTTGAATGTGCTGAATTTCACTTTGCCCATAGTCTGGTATGTCATCATCGGAATTGCTATCGCTATCACGGAAATCAGGGATGAGTTCATCACCGGAATCATCGTTCAGTAGTATGTCTTCAATTTCCTCACTTCAAATACTGTCTTTGTAACTTGTCATCTTGTCGCGACATAAAAACTCACTTCACTACAAACCTTCTGTGTTTACTCAAATAAAAAAAGAAAGAAAGCATTGGAATGTACCCTCTGGTCAGGTAGATGCCATCTATGGTTTACACCACGAACTACGACTTTGTGCAAATTTTGCGCTAAATTCAAACTAAGTTTACATCGCGCGGCCTTAAGCGCCTTAACTTGGATACGGTCCTGCACATATGCAGCTTTTAAACGCCTTAAGGCGACTACGGGAGTGAATGTGTTAAATTGTGGAGAGCTTCAAGTTCTTAGAAAGTGAATGAAATGAGAATTCAGGATTAAATATGGGAATCAACTGGAGGAGATAACAGGTGTCTCCTGTTTTATGAAATGAAGATATTCCAAAAGAAAGCTAAGGAAGTACAGTACAACGTAAATTACTTACCTATTATGTTTTAAGAAATTGTGATGAGAACAAGTGAAGATGGGGTGTAAATATTGTAAGTGTAATTTCTGAGAATTATGTTTCAGAAGTCATAGAGGACAAGTAAACATTCTGATGGGGGAAGATAAAATACACTGAAGAAAATGGAAATTGCAGCACCCAGAAGGAGTGGTGCTACATTGCTGCAATTGAACATGCAGGACGAGTGTTCGGTTGTGATTCAATGATTACACTTTCAGGTCCCTCTGACCGCAGGTTTGGACAACAATCAATTCAGGATGTGCCCACCACGAGCTGTAATACATTGATGAATTCGTCGAGGCATGGAGTCAATAAGACCCTGGATCGCTTCCTGAGGAATTGTGGCCCATGCTTGCTGCACTGCATGGGTCAGTTGTTCCAGAGTTGTGGGTGGCTAAGGACGGTTGGCCAGTTGTCGACCCATCATATCCAACACATGCTCGATAGGACTGAGGTCCAGGATCTGGCGGGCCATTCTAAGGTTGTGATGTCGTGGAGAGCTTCTCTGGAGATGCGTGCAGTGTGAACCTGGGCATTATCCTGCTGAAACATCCCTTTAGCATTGTTCGCCATCATAGGGACAACCACTGGATTGAGTGCCCTATCAACGTACTGTCGAGCAGTCATAGTGCCCTCAACAAGCACTAATTGTGATTTCACATTAAAGCCAATAGCTCCCCAGACCATAATGCTTGGCGTTGGCCCTGTGTGCCTCTTGACAATAAGATCTGGGCGGCCCCCCTCCCCGGTACGTCAGCGCACACGATTCCGGCGATCACTGCGGGCAAGACAGAAGCGCGATTCATCACTAAAGACGACTCTATGCCATTCGTCGACCCACGTCGACCTATCTCGACACCAGGCCAGCCTTATACGTCGCTGTTGCGGGGTCAATGGAACATCTTCTGCAGGGACACGGGCTCGTAAGCCAGCTGCACGCAGGCGATTACCAACTGTTTGTTGTGTAACGTGGGGTGCCACAGCTGCTCGAATTTTGCGCTGCTGTTGCATGGGGTTCCATCCGGGCCATCCGAATGATGCGGCGATCCTCTCTCACAGTTGTCTGTCGCGGTGGGCCTGTGCCAGGTCTACGAGTGTGGGTACCTTCATTTGACCACTGCTGCCATGCAAGTTGTACCGTAGATGCCTGTCGGCCAACACGTGCAGCGACAGTCCTTACCGATAATCCAGCCTCACACAGCCCAATTATCCGAGCCCTCTCAAATGGTGACAGTTGTTGATAGCATGCTCTTCTCTGGCGTCGAGGCATGTTTGACGGGGTACACTTCACTGCACAGACTGCAAGTCAACTATGCTACACCAGAGTCCATATATTGGAGTTGATTCCTCTGCAACCAATCACGTGGGGAGACCTGTAGCAACAATCCAATGGGTCTGAAACTTTGATAGTTTACATACCCTACATGGCATAGTTCCATATCTTGAAAATCAACACAAACAACCAATGCCTTCATGGTGTTGCAATTTCCATTTCCTTAAGTGTATTTGATTTCATTTTATCAAATTTAAAATATAAAAATATGTATTCATACAAATCTTGGCCATTTGAATGCAATTTTTTGGTAATGAGCAGTAATCGTAGTTCTTACCTGAATTTATGTTCCATTGCATTCGCAAGATACTTTCAACTGGGATTAATCAGGAATGCAGACACTGTGGTCGTGGTAGTCCATAAAAAGTGTGTAAGCATAACTTCTCTATACACCATCCTCATTTAATAACTGCTACCTTTTCACGCTTGATACAATCTTTCAAATTCTTGAAGCAGCAGTCAGTTGTATTTTGAAAATGGTCTTTGTTTCTTGCAGCAAATCCAGCTGATAATGCTGTGGGAGGAACTGTTGTTATACCAGCGACTGTAGTTTAAAAAACCCACATTTAATTCATTTATACAAACAGGAAGAAAAAGATATTGATTGAGGGGTTGAAACCCTTATGTTGTGCTGGACAGTATTATGTTTACTGTCAATCTGTCAGGGTCATGTTGCAGTGCTTCAAGAATTTGTCTGACATTTTGTATTGTTGTGGATAGGAATTTAAAAGAAAAAGATTTGAGCCCTTGAATTTGGAAGAAACAGCTCTTTTAAAAATGAATTGAATAATCATTTTTGTCATCTTTCCTGATGAATTCCATTCTTCTTGATTAGATTTTCAGGTCTGAACATCTAATCATCAACTTCATTGCTTATTCCAATGGGTCATTAAGAATCACAAATAATTTAGGCATAAGTTCTCTAGATTTAGACATTATTAATAGTGTAGGAATGAGTTGTTGTATCTCTCGACTGTACTTCAAAATGTACAATGTGTCTGAATGTGTTATCACAATTGACAAATTCCTTCATTTTGTACAACTGCCTTTAGCCTGTTAACTACATAAATTTCTGTTTGTTAGATGTCCAGGATATATGTTTAAATTTTGCTTGTAACGTTTAGGTGTTTCTGCGAAGAGCCAATAATTTACTATTTTAAATATATTTTTAGATATATCTCTGTGCTATTTTGGTGGAGTTAGAGCATCAGAGAGCCTGACTGTTGTGAATTACTGGGTTCCTCTTTGGAAGATGTCTCTGTTGATGATAACTTGTCTTGAATAATCCCACACAGATCATCATCTTGCTGTGATTTAGTTATGTCAGTATCTTAAATTATGTCACTTCTGATACTATCCATCCCAATTTTTTTCAGTATCTCGTCAGCTATTCGCATTTCCTTTGGTGAAACAATTGAAAGTTTGTATCCCTTGTCTTCAAACTTGGGTACAAGTATTTTTGCAGCATTTAATAAGTTAATATTTTATTTATTCAACACGCATTTATTGTACATTGCTATGGCGCTGTTAACAGCATACTAACCTTACTTGCAGGTAGTCTTGAGTAAATCGGTATAACCTATACCACACAGCCACAAGCACATTATGTGACTTCACTTTCTTAGATGCATACTTGCCTGCAACCTAAGAAGACCCTAAAGTTACAATTTTCACATTTCTATTCTCATGATGTAATTTTGGTCAAGTGATAAAAAAACTGAAACTTCATAAGAACACAAATGTAATGGAATATAACTGGGCTAAGTCTGCAAAGTGTGCTGTTGCCATTCTTGTTCATAATGGTAATGTATGAGATTGTGAAGGAGGCCAAGGAAAGATATGGGGACAGGGATCTGAAGGTAGTGATGTTTGCAAATGGCACTGCAATATGAACAGTTACTGGAGAAGAAGTAAAAGGTCAACCCCACATATTAAGTTACTACTTACTTATCGTATGGCTTTTTAGTGCTGGGAGAGTCCGAGGACATGTTCGGCTCGCCTGGTGCAGGTCTTTCTATTAGACACACATGGATGATCTGCATATCTGAATGTGGGATGATGATGATGATGATGAGGTAGGGAGAGGGTGAAACCTGGTGTCGGCACGTAGCCGATGCATGAATCACCATCAACAGCGTCATATTCCCCTACTCCATATGAACACTGCGGAGAGTTTTGAAACTGAATCCAGGATTTTGGCACGCAATCTAGTGATTAGAAATTGTATACCACCACCTCTGCTACCCTATCAGCTAACATCTTGATGGTGAACGGGACTCGAACATGCTAACCACAGTGTCAGACCATTATAGACTTGACGCCTTAACAATCATGGCCACCAAGCGATGGTAATTATGGAATGAAAATATGCTTGGAAAAAAAGCAAGACAATTGTGCTGACTAGAGAAGAAACAGAAGGGAAAGGTTCTGTAAAACTTGTGGGACATGAACTTCAAGTACTTGAGAAGCAAAATGGTCATGGAGATCAATAAAAGGATACAAGAGAAATTAATTTACCAGAGTGTAAGGAACTTTATAGGGAAGAAGAAAGTGTATTATTGACCCATACTGACATGCAGCTGAGACCCAGACAGTGACAAAAACAGTAGGATAAACTCAGGCCAGTGAGATGAAATTTTAAGAATGATCGGAAAGACAAGAAAGGATAGAGTAAGAAATGAAGACATCAGAAATGAAATCAGAATAAGTTTTCCAACAGAATGGAAAGAAATAAACTGAGATGGGTTGGACATTTTATAATGATAAAAGAGGGAAGGATACCAAAGCAGATGACAGAGGCTAAGATTGAAGAAAGGAGACTCGGACTAAGGTAGTTGGTCTCAGTCAAGAACAGTATAATAAGGAGTCTGGAATGGAATGTAGTTGAGGAGCAGCAGTGGAGGTTGGATAGAGAAAGATGAAAAGGTCTAATTAACGTCTTGACCTGGCTGGATAAGGAAAAATGAATGGTGGTGATGGTGAAATAATAACGGACTATTAGTGAGTAACAGAGAAGCATGTGACTATGCAGCAGGTCACTGTTTATTTATATACTGATAATTCAGCAGTAAAAAGTGTGTGCCTCTACCTTACACACTGCTTATAATTTCATAGTAAGTGTTTCACACCTGGTTGCATTCTCCAGTACACAACGTGACATCTGCTGTAACTGGCGAGATTTCATTGCTTCTTGGTCGGCAGGTTCAATTGAACCACCAGGTATTGTAAACATAATACAAAAGACTGTGAACTTTGTTACAGTTAATGGTTGCAGAGTATGTTACTTAGTGTAATGCTTTTTTTAATGTCGTCTTCAAACGGCTTCTTTTCAGACTTTCCTGAATTTGTTGTACTGTTAGAACTTTAACTTGAGTAGAAATTTTACTATTTATAGGTGGTTGGAGTACTTTCTTACTAAGAAACAGAGACAGGATTTTTAAGCAGCCATTTTATAATGTGAAATTAAAGAAGGGAGGGAAAATTAATTATTATGAGGAGGAACTTGATGGACAGTACATAAATATGTTCACAGGAAAATGAAAAATATCTTCAAATTTAATAAAATGTTTTGAGGTTAGAAGTTACTATGAAAGGTTTATACTGACTGGCATACCTGAAGAATTAGATTTGAATGGTATCGAGGAATACCAGTTTTATGTAGGCTGCTAATAGGCTATCGATTTATCCATCAGAAACTGCACAAGTGAATGTGTTTGGGATGATCCTGGGAAAGTGAAAGTAAATTAAGAAAAAAAATTAATGTGTGGCAGTAGGAAGGAATGCCCTCAGATAAAATTTATTAGAATTTAAGGCAGTTATCAAGCTTGGCTTAGAATAATTTTTGGTAAACATTACTACTCATTTAAGTTTGTACTGCTCTATTAACTGCAGTTATGAAGCCCTTCAAAAGTACCAGCACTGAAGAATGCATATAGATTTAGAACAACCTTCTTTCTAAACAGATTATGAAACATTAACATTGGTTGAAAAAATTATTTACCGAGCGAGTTGGCTGTGTGCTTGCATCCGGGAGATAGTGGGTTCGAATCCCACTGTCGGCAGCCCTGAAAATGGTTTTCCGTGGTTTCCCATTTTCACACCAGGCAAATGCCGGGGCTGTACCTTAATTAAGGCCACGGCCGCTTCCTTCCAACTCCTAGGCCCTTCCTATCCCATCATCACCATAAGACCTATCTGTGTCGGCGCGACGTAAAGCCACTAGCAAAAAAAAAAATATTTACAGTTATTTATCATTATAATGTAACAAAGTTTAGAAATAACTTGTTGCTGTTTGTAAAACAAAGTTATTAACTTTAATGTTACAGTTGACTGGATTCTAAATGTCCCCACCAGAGTTGAGGCTAGGATAGTTCTATACCCTACATTTCAAAATCTACGTAGATTATCACCTTTCTGTCCCCATCCTCATACTTGATCTTTACATCAAATCTCAGGTCATCTTCTTTACAAGCTTGGTTCAAAAGCCTGGATAAGTTTTATTTCTTCATTCTACTTTTGCAATTCCTTTTTCTTTATTTCTCCAGATTTCTGGTTTTTTTTAATTGTTCTTCCTTGCAATTCATAATTTCACTCATGATCTGACATTTGGTTCAAACCAACCAGTTGGAGTTTTCACATAATGCTTGTGATTTTCTTCCTGTAGTCCTGGCATGTGGTGTCTGACACCTTGGCTGAATGGTCAATGTACTGTCCCTCAGTTCAGAGGGTCCTGGGTTCGATTCCTGGCTGGGTCAGAGATTTGAATCGCTTCTGATTAATTATTCTGGCTTGAGGATTGGGTGTTTATGTCTGTCCTAATACTAATTAACACATTCAAACAACACACAACACTATCAACAACTACAGAAACACACAATAGTGATTACATCCCTCCATATAAGGTTGGCATCAGGAAGGGCATCCGTAAAACAGGGCCAAATTCACCCATGTGATGCAGTTCGCACCCGCGAGCCCAAAAATGTGGGAAAGGTGGTAGAAGAAGAAGTCATGGCATGTGGTACCAAATTTTTTCTGAAAATCTCCCCTGTGTGCTCTATAATTTGCTTTTTGTGCATTTGTGTTATGAACAATACCTTCTCAAAGTCCCATTTATTGCAAAAAAAAAAAAGTCGTAAATACGCCAGACCATCTTATCTCGTGTTCTGTTAATATTTTATGGATAACCTAGTTTGATGTTTTAACTACAGTACCAAACCTGTATATACACTGACTGACAGTGACAATGCAACACCAAGGAGGAGTGGTTCAAAAGGGATGAAAGTTGGGGAAAAAACAGAGACGGCACGGACGAATAATTGATGTTTATTTCAAACCGATATGCAGGTTACACAATGCGCACGGCATTGACTCAGTAGGATGTAGGACCACCGCGAGCGGCGATGCACGCAGAAACACATCGAGGTACAGAGTCAATAAGAGTGCGGATGGTGTCCTGAGGGATGGTTCTCCATTCTCTGTCAACCATTTGCCACAGTTGGTCGTCCGTACGAGGCTGGGGCAGAGTTTGCAAACGGCGTCCAATGAGATCCCACACGTGTTCGATTGGTGAGAGATCCGGAGAGTACGCTGGCCACGGAAGCATCTGTACACCTCGTAGAGCCTGTTGGGAGATGCGAGCAGTGTGTGGGCGGGCATTATCCTGCTGAAACAGAGCATTGGGCAGCCCCTGAAGGTACGGGAGTGCCACCGGCCGCAGCACATGCTGCTCGTAGCGGTGGGCATTTAACGTGCCTTGAATATGCACTAGAGGTGACGTGGAATCATACGCAATAGCGCCCCAAACCATGATGCCACGTTGTCTAGCAGTAGGGCGCTCCACAGTTACTGCGCGTGCTGACGTCACTCGGGCTGCGCCTGGACCCCTCGCACGTGCCACATGTCCCTGCGCCAACCATCTTCGCCACAGGCGCTGCACCGTGGACACATCCCTATGGGTATCGGCTGCGATTTGACGAAGCGACCAACCTGCCCTTCTCAGCCCGATCACCATACCCCTCGTAAAGTCGTCTGTCTGCTGGAAATGCCTCCGTTGACGGTGGCCTGGCATTCTTAGCTATACACGTGTCCTGTGGCACACGACAACACATTCTACAATGACTGTCGGCTGAGAAATCATGGTACGAAGTGGGCCATTCGCCAACGCCGTGTCCCATTTATCGTTCGCTACGTGCGCAGCACAGCGGCGCATTTCACATCATGAGCATACCTCAGTGACGTCAGTCTACCCTGCAATTGGCATAAAGTTCTGACCACTCCTTCGTGGTGTTGCATTTGCTCTGTCAGTCAGTGTAATATCATACAACAACTCAGCTGTTTGTATATGTTACAGTACAGAGCTTGCTGTAAGAAATATGGTTAGAAAAAAGAGCCACAGTTGGAATCTAACAAAATATTGCTGTAAAAACATTTTTTCTTTTTTCACACTTGTTCGCTGTATTCCCTATACTTATACCACATTGTTAATTCACAGGCACTACAGCCACATTATCATCTTGCATTCTCTTTACAAATTTGTTTAACATGACTTCCAGCTGTGATGTTTCTTCAGCTCCTCCTTATGCTTTCTCTTTTGAGAACATGAGAAGGCTGTTCTATACATTTTATGTTATGTTGTGAACGTAATGATAAATGACGGGGACAAAGCATGGACTTAGCTGACTAACACACAGTCAACAAATATGCTAAGCAGACAGGGACAGGAAATACATGGACCGGAAATTTGTGATCGATAGATATTGACAATCGCACTAGAATTGCAGTGATGTATGACTCTGTTTCAAGATTTCAGTGATCAAAAAACATTGATAACTCAACTAGAAGATAAGGGATTTTAAAGAGAGACAGTTTTACCGGGAAATGAGCCCTGTTTTTATTAATAATGCTTTTAAAGGAGCGCAACGATGGGACTCCCTTAAGCTCGCGACCCCCTGCAGCTGCTACAGGGCCCTTGAACCAGCCCTGTCCGCGTATGATCTTCCCTTTCTGAAGCCGCATTGATATCCATCTGTTCTCCTACTATAGCTACAATGTTTAGTAAGGCCTTGTCTGGGTCTATAGCTAAATGGTATTCTTTTCCTTCTTACTCCAACTTATCTCATCCAAAATCATACTTCTAACCTCTTTAACTTCTTAGTCAAGTCAAGTCATTCACCTCCCAAGTCCATGTTTTAAAAGAAAGAATGGCATTTTGCTTTAAGCAACAAGGAGAAACCCTTCTAAACTGCAAGGAACCATCAGGACCGAACTGTGAAAAACCACCTAAAGAGAACCCACAGTAAAAACCACCGTTTCTCAATAAAATAAAAGAAATTACCAAAAACTGAAAAACAATAAAGCACCCAGGGAAGATGGAATAGTAACCGAGATGTGAAGGAGGGGATAAGGCAGTGGAGAACTTACAAGGACTGATCTGCAATATATATAGGGAAAAGAAATCATCCCCAGACTACTCCATAAGATGGGAGGCTGCACCAACATAAAATAACTACCGAGGAATTTCACTATTACCAGTCTCATACAAAGTGCATTCCAAGGCCTTGCTTATGGCATGTGGCTTCCGAAGAGGTCTGGTGCAGGTCTTTTGAGTTCACGCCGTATAGACAACCTGCGTGTCTGTGAGGATGGGGCCCTACCTATGATGAATTCTATTTATGAAGACAGCGCGCGCGCACACACACCCACACACACACACACAAACAAGCCATCGGAATTAATAGATGAACGTTAAAATCCCCGACCTGGCTGGGAATCGAACCTAGAACCCCCTGGACCAAAGGCCATTGAGAAGCAAGTGAGGCATTCCTATGATACGTTTTGAGATTAAAGGTAAACAGCCATGGGACGAAACCAAATTTCCAAAGAGTTTGTTGGGACTGCTTTTATGTTCCTTTCACAGAAAAAAAAAAAAAAGTAAACGGTGTAGGCATTCCCAATGGCTCTATCTTATCTGGATATAGGTCACCTTCTACATTGGTCTCTACATCAAATTCGACTGTATCACTTGCGCCTAAGATACGAATCAATTCCCTATTTCAGCAAGTGGGGTTGAGAGACCAATTAGACGTAACTGTCCTCTGTTGTGTCATTTTGTCTACCACACCAAATGCGTGATCAAGACGGAGCCAGAGCTTATCTTCATCTGTAGAAGGTGACCCTAGAAGTTCATGCTCTGTATATTCCAAATTATTTAATACGTATGCTTGATAACGACTGTCATGATTTTCCAAGTTCCCGTGAACGTGGGAGGAAATTTCATACAACTTCAGTTTTTCAAAGTTATCTGTCTTTGGTAAGGTATATAGGAAATTAGAATGCCCAATCGCCATAAAATCTTTCCATTTTATTGCACCATCGGAAATGGTGTACCTGGTAGTTGACTGATACTTCGGCATGAAATGAATTATCTTATTCTGTTGCACAAACGAAACCATCTCGATGGGCTTGTTACTTCGTATCTGAAGTTCGTCTGTGAGGATGATGAAAATCGTCATCCTCACCTTCGGCTTATGAATGCGATAGCCTAGGCAGCACGGCATGATGTGCTTTATAACACTTAACATTTCATCGTCTAACATAGCCATTAAGCCGATGGTTGATGGCAGCGTCGACTACTCTGTTGATATTTCCTCCCATGACTGTTGGAAAAATGTGAACATAACGTGCTTAAATTGGAGAGGCTGTTCTACAGGCGATTCACTCTCCCCAGGAATTATATCAGCCTGTCCTGAATTGCCTGTACCACCAGTAGACCCAGCTTCTCATTTCACCCGTTGTGCAGA
The DNA here is from genome assembly GCF_040414725.1 of Anabrus simplex. NCBI lineage: Eukaryota > Metazoa > Arthropoda > Insecta > Orthoptera > Tettigoniidae > Anabrus > Anabrus simplex. The sequence continues at coordinate 241,647,511 of NC_090269.1, forward strand.
TGGTTCCTCAGTGTTGCCTTTGTCGATTGATCATTTACGAGCCAAAGTTCCACCTGATTTCAACATTGTGAGGTCTAAACGACCCAATCAGCAAATTGGTTCAGTGTAATTTGTTTCACACACGAAAAAGGCACATGCTTTCTCGTAACGTTTACCTAAGTATCCTTTACCCAGAAATTATAACATTAACACAGGTGTTTGAAGCAAATCCTATTTTGTTGAATACTTTTTGGAAATCTGAATGGGAGCACCAGCAAGAACGGATTTCATATCCTCACAACTAGATTCGACTAAAAATGGTTCATCGATTACAGTAACAGATTTATTAAGAAAATTTTCAAATGAAAACTCTGGAAGTGAACCTAAACTAGAGGCATAACCAGTCACGAAGTGTGCGGCAATGCTCTGCACTATAAAACTCTTTCCAGTGTTACTTGGTCCATAGAGAAAGAGCGAGTTAATCTTGAGTTGTTCCTCATTAAGAATTTTCTTAAGGTTGCAGACAAAATCAATAGGAACAATATTATTTCTATAAAACAATTCAAATATTGTATCTCTGCTAAAGCTGGTGCCACCTGCTGCACAATTTAACAGAACAGTTTTATATTAATATAACATGAAATTTTATGTTGAATTTCCCTAGCTAACACCTGGGATTAGTGTCCAGTAAGGAGTGTTTCCATTCGTCCAGTGTACATAAATCTTATTATAAACTGTGAGAGGTAGCCTTGTACTTCTTAATTAACGACTCAAGAATATTGTTTGAAGGCGAAGTACTCCCAGCTCGGTGTGATGGTCCAGGGTGATGGTTGTCCAGGGGTGGTTCAGGTGACGTAGTAATCCTCCTCTTCTGGGTCAGCGCCAGTAACCGCCGAGAGTCTTCCTTTTGAAGATGGATCGATTGTGGCACCACTCTGACGAACTCAACCCATTCCCCAAATTTATGGTAAATAGACTCACACTTTGTAGAGTATGGAAGATGCAGAAGTATGGCATCGTTGCCCTGCAGGTCGAACTTGCAATTTGGTTGATGAAAAGAACCTCGCAGAAGAATTGAGAGGTCGTCGACCGAGAGCTCTGCTAAGTCGGCATTTTGAACGAGCCAGCTTGAAGGTGTCGTTAATGCAGACATAATGAAGCTGATGAGAGTATGATGTCCTTATATATAGTAATTGCCACGTAAGGAAATACCCCAGAAAGTAAATATCGCCGCCCGATGCTCTTCTTTTCTCTTTTTTGTAATGGCTGATCACTGCTGCCAACCTGCCTGGTTGCATATTAAAATCATCAGACATAACCATAACAAACTAACCTCAATGTAAACACCGATAATGAATGTTTCCCTACCCTAGTAAATGATAAAAGATAAGATGAAATAAATCAAGATAATTATGAATATCTCCTCAATGAGGAAATAAGGAAATAAACACACTTTCTCACTTAAATTATCTGTCTTTATTTTGATATACAGTAGGCGTACTATAACCATATTCTTGAAAAGAGGGGCGTGTTAAACGATGCAATTTATTTAATAAGTCTTTGCAGTGTGATTTTCGAAAGTTCCAGACATCCAATGACTTCCCTTTCTTTTGCGCGAATATTTCCTTCTCTCTTCAATACCGGTAACCAGTAAGGAGAGAGATTATTGGGCATATTTTCAGCCTGCAGGCTGGTTATATCTTCAAGCTTATCAGGAAACATATAGGAATACTAATGTGCCAAGCTCCGTGAACGGAATTTAGGTCAGCTTTCAAGTTCACTGCGGATTTGAAAATAATAATGTTATAAGTTCTACTGCCAAAATTTCGTCCCACAAGAGTTATTTCATGTACCGATAGATCTAGACATGAGACTGACGTATTTGAGCACTTTCATCATTTCACACAAACTATGTTATTAAATGCATTATCCGAACATGCCACAATCCTACTTACCTGGTATTAGCCAAATAGATTTACAATCCCACAGAAAAAGAAAATATGCTTTAAATATTCTCGCAAATGTATCACTAGTGACTTTAACGGCGATGCGGTGGCAACACGCACTTCACGCTAGAGCAGTGATTGAACGTTGCCAACGTGCCAGATTAACGGTAAATGTAAGACGTCGTATCGGCAAGTAGGGTCCCTAAACTGTATGGTTACCGACACTGAAAAAGACCCAACAGCAAGAAAAGTAACCATAAATCAATATCTTAATATTACAGGGGAGAAAGGGTAAGGTTGCACCCTTAAGGTACGTCCTTACACGGAGAGGACTATACCTATGCGGGGAATTTATACTCCTTAAATTATGCAAGAAAGCTTTCTAGAAGTGTCTGTGTAACTGCACCCATTTTCCCCTACCTTACAGCACAATTGAAATCCGTCTGCGAACAAGGCTAACGTTAGTGCAGCCCATCGTGAACCGGGCCGACGTCAGTGGTGCCCCCAGTAGCAAGCCCGGCCCCCATCGCCAATGGTGCCCTTAACCTTTGAGGAATGCAGATTGCAGAAGTTGGAAACTGCAAACTGCATAGATATGAGAAAACAGACTAATTCAATAGTCAAACCTTACAGTCAGTTGTAAAAGAGAAAACAGGCTCAGCAATGACAACACACCAACTGGAAACCCATGGGAGAGTGCACTATGAAGAAGTGGGCTACAAGCACCAGACTCATTTATCATCTCTGAAAATGGACATAAGTCAGAGCTCTCCAGAAACAAGAATGTTGTCTTTGAAAAGGGGGAATCGGAAAACTCCTCAGGCTTTGAATAAACTCACCTCGTCATCTCCAAAAATCATAAAGTAGTTAGTGAGATGTAAAACAAATAACAGTATTATCACAAGCTGTTCCTTCCATCATTGAAATTAAGCTCTTCATTTCTGTTGCTTCTTCCATCATACTACAAGCACACTAGCACTCTCTGGAGAATATTTCAGTTGGAATTTCTAGGCTACAGAAAATTTAGGCATGAGAGATTAAAGACAGATGCATTGACTTGGAACAATGATAGCTATAAACTGAAAATCAGTTGTCTATAAGATACAAAATTTTCAGAGGTTTGTTCTGAGATTGGTAAAGACTGTGTACAAGCTGTCAAAGAGCACGTGTTTATTTTACAACCAAAGAAGAAGAGAAAAGCAAAGGAATATTTAAAAAAAAAAACGTATATGATCTTAAACATTAAATGTTTATTTAATGACTGGAAGAAAAGAGGTGGGTCTAAGATGGGAGTGCTGAATCTACCCCTCTTGGTTACCCCTTACCTTTCCTATTCACCTTTAAACCTGTTCCTTTTTCTGCTCCATCGTGTTGATGTCTGTTTTCTCATGATACATTACCCTCTTTTAGTATTTCTACCACATGACTCCAAAATATTGCACTTAGAGTCAATTTTCTTCAACCTTGCCAATCTTGAGACTAGGAACATTTCAATTGGTCAACAAAGTAATTTGGATAGCAAAATTGTTTTGTGTGGGTAATACTACAAACATAAAATATTACTTGCAATTATTGATGTGTGTAAAAAAAAAAAAAAAAGTGTACCTGTAAGGTATAGGGTAACAATTTTACACAGTATTGAACTATGCTGTATAATTATAGCAAGTAAAAATATATTGTGAGGAGATCAAATGAAAGATGTCTGCAACTATCATTTCTCATCACATGAAATTTAATATAATCTAGGGAGAAAGTACATGTATTGTGATTGTGTTACAGGAAGAGCTCCAATGAAACTACATCCTCTCATGCTGTCATGTCATATTTAGAATGATTGAGATATAATGAGTGTTTGTGTATGTGTACTAAATAATGTTACTATTTTTGTGATAACATTTATAGAGATCTCTGTTTGTTGCTTGCCAGTTATACTTGGCAGCTACAATTGCAGTGCAATTTGATCAGTATTATAACTTACAGAAACAATTTGTAAATTGTGTAACATACATGTATTATATATCAGAATAAATTTATGAAGATGTTATTAGTCAATGGTTTTAAAATTAGATTTACCTTATCCCCATGCCTATGGAAGTGCATCTTAGAATTACCCATTCTATGAAATGTGGAAATGTTTTCCCATCTGTTCGATTTCACTTTGATATTAATGTGAAGACTTGTCATACTAAATCTACAGACTGAGTGAGTTGGCCGTGAGGTTAGGGACGCTCATCTGTGAGAGTGTGAGGTCGAACCTGATGATGGTTTTGTGGTTTCCCATTTTCACACCAGGTTAATACTGGGGCTGTACCTTAGTTAAGGCCACAGCTGCTTCTTTCCCATTCCTAGCCCTTTCCTATCCTATTGTTGCCATAAGACCTATCTGTGTCAGTGTGATTTGTAAAAATAAATATCTGTAGAGATTTTTGGAAAACAAAGAAAGACTTCATAAACAAGAACTTCCTTATTAATTATTTGTTGATGTGTCAAAATGAAGTACCAAAAGAAAGGCAAATAAAAGTTATGAAAGTTGGTAATGTGATTGATATTTATCATATCATATCCCAACATTGGCAATCCTGAAGATGGTTTTCCATGTTTTCTCACTTTCATATTAACATCACTCAAAACCCGTTTGTGTTAGCATGACTTTAATGTTAATTAAACTTATCAAATTCACATGTGCAATAAGAGCAAATCATTTTACAGCAATGGCCCACGTCAATGGCCATATTCACTGCAAAACAAAATAACCGACTACTAACGGGCGCCAGGAAATGTTCTCTGCAGTGCCTACATGCTGCTCTATAAGGGAGCATCAGCAGTTTAGTTGGCAGCACAGTGTATCTGTCACGCTCACTCGCCGACAGGCCAAGGTCAACTAGATAGCAGTGCAGGGAAGGCCATACGTGTGAGCTGTGAGCTGTGGGCTGTCGAAATCGTCAGTGTATATTGCATTAAGCGAGCACTCTGATAGATTACTGGAATAGTGCAACAGGATACAAGCGGTAATGTTTACTACTGAAGAGAGAGCTTTTTTGGTGGAATGCGTGTTTCGTGAAGGCGATTGATTTACAGAAAATGTAAAACTAAAATTTCAGGCACAGTTTCGTAATTCAAAGTGTCCTAACCAGGATACCATTCAGGATTTGGCAAGTAAATTTTGTGCGACCGGCTCAGTTTACGATGTACCGGGAACAGGCAGGCCTACGCTTTTAACGGATGAAAAAAGATTGATGAACTTAAAGTGAATATCATTAATTACCTGCAGTCCATTACGCAAGAAACTTTAATGAAAGTCTTCGACAATATGTGTACACGTGCCGAAGTCTGTCTTCGAACAGAAGGACAACACTTCTAGCATCTGTTATAAATTGCTGTGGTGATTACAAAGTTTACTGTTTGTTTTATTTGTTTTGATACAAGCGGCAGCAGCCGTGCTACCAACTTAACTGCTGATGCCACCTCATGCAGCAGCACAAAGGCGCTGTGGAAAACATTTCTTCCAAGTTTGCCATAAAGAAAGGACTCCTCCTCAGCTGAAACCAGCATTGAGGTCATCACCGTAACCCTGGCAAGGGGGGTCCTTACAAAGCAATACCAGCAAGGCCAGCTGGACCAAGGTATATTTAAAGAGGTGTTACTCCTTTATCCTTCCCTGTTGTCCCATCACATATATTATTGGTGTTACATCTTTATACATTTTGTTTTAAAGAACCAAAAATGACTCATATAAATGGTTTATTATGAAAAGAAAACACTGATGTGCAAATGAAAGCTTACACACGAAACTTAGAAGATGCCGAGATGAACTGGAATAAGACAGTTAATTAAACATTAAAAATCGCAAGCTATGGTACAATAGTGATACATGACAGATGCTCCAAACAGGGTTGTACAACTACAGCACAAGTGAATAAGAGCCCTGTCCCCTGCTCACAAGTGTATTATTTTAACCATTATGGTTTATTTTTGGTCTGTATCGACTTATATCCAATAACAAAACTGAAAAATTGCTGGTTATGTTATATGTCTGCCTTGTCAATACTAATAAAATGATTAGCAAGCAGCTAAGTGAAAACGCAAAAGACAGTGGGTAATTGCTTTAGTCTGTACAAGTGTTTTTCCAGTTTGCATGCACAAGTAAAGTTTTGCAATTTAAGAATCTCATATTTGTTCCATATTGACTTTACAGTAAAGAAGTAATTTCAGAAGTCCGCTTTGGTCAATACATCAAATATTGAGTAAAAACACATTAAAGATACACCTTTCGACCCTATTGGGCCTTCTTCAGCCTTGAAAAAGAAAGTTTATAGAAATGCTCTAGAAAAACACCACACTAAAATTCCATAAGAAAGAATTGATCTTGAAACCTTTTAACTTGTCATAACATAAAAACACAAACATAACCAAAGATCATATAGAAGAAGAATATAAAAACCGAGCAAGTTGGCCGTGGTTAGGGGCGCGTAGTTGTGAGCTTGCATTTGGGAGATAGTGGGTTCGAACCCCACTGTCAGCAGCACTGAAGATGGTTTTCCATGGTTTCCCATTTTTCACACAGGCTGTACCTTAATTAAGGCCACGACCGCTTCCTTCTCACTCCTAGGCCTCTCCAATCCCATTGTCTCCTTAAGACCTATCTGTGTCAGTGTGACATAAAGCAACTTGTAAAAAAAAAAAAAATGAAATAGTTAAAACACTTATTCATGAAGTCTTGATGAAAAGTATCAATAGCATCAAACTTTTTGTGCTGTATAAAAGTTAGGATCATGACAATTAGAAAAAGGGAAATGAAATATGTTGTCAATACAGAAAACAAAAGAAACGCAGCAAAATCATGAAAGTGATAGACTGCCATGCAGCTGTATCTTTAATGTTATTTTTACTCAACATTTAATGTATTGACCAAGGTGAACTACTGAAATTTTCTTTACAGTAAAGTTTGTTTGCTTACAAAAATAATTATTAATAAGCAGGAATCACATTGTATTTTTCATTTGTAGGCAGAATTTTGTAGAAAACAATATTGTACAAAATAATTGTACTAATTCAAGACATTGCCTTCGGGCTGAGCAGCGGTCGCTTGGTAGGCCAAGGCTCTTCAAGGGCTGTAGTGCCATGGGGTTTGGTTTGGATTTTTTTGTATCAGCACTTTTTGCATCCACAATCAAGGCTGGTTTACTTACGGTACAAAAACAATTACTGATAAATCTGCAGTTCCTTTTCTGGTATAAATGGCAAAATGAGTGATCTATCAACAACTCAGCACCATTTTATGAAGTAATACAGCTGAGTGGAGAATGAGAAATATCTAAAGCGTCAAGTGGAAACAAACATTTGAAATGACTTTGTAAGTAACTTGATGCAGTACATCACTGTAGGTACTGTAAAACATTCTAAACTAAGACATCACACTGAACAGAAAGAAAGTAATTAAAACAACTGGGTTAGCTGATAGAAGTACAAAGACATTTATTTTATTCTTCTTCAGTGCAAATACATTTAAATTCATGAATGATTACACAGTTACTGCAATCAGCCATCTAAACAGATATGGTACACAGAGAATGCCTGAGGAGGAGTTTCATAGGAACACAAAAGTCATAAATGTTAAACTCACCCTGATATTTCAGGTAGCCAATGAGGTGCAAGATAGGGCCACTCCAATACATGTGTCTTATCCAGATCATATAGGAATGGAGTTCTTTTCTTCCAGATCTTTAATACTTCAGTCATGCCGTACTTCTCCATAGCATCATCAGATGTCTCCGCTAAACAAAACATGAAGTAGTATGAATAAGGCAGGGACTGAGAGGGGGGGGGAAGTGTTAATTTTAGTGTTAGAGGGTCCATACATTTCTATCCTATATTTTCTATTTTTAAATATATCATCAACATCTATCTTGTTTTTTCCAATTTTATAAATCAAGCAGATTTTTAACTAAATTTTTCTCAAGGAAGGCGTGACATCATCACTGACTTTTCTTTAAGTCAGCTATGGTTTAAATCACAGGTAATATTTTGTATAGGGAAGGATCGGGAGGTAACGGATGGTGGCTGGTGTCGGACAATCACAGATATCTTTGTTAGCAGCATGTGGCAGAACCTGTTTAGTTACTCACAGGTCTGTCTGCATGTTTGAAGGGTGAGAACATCCTATTCAGTCGATAGGCAGGGTCGTTTATCAGTGGTGGTGCATTTTTGTTCTTTGTATGATTTTCAACTGGCATGGATGTATTTTTACCAAGAAGTACCAGGAACAAGGGTAAGCTGCATTTAATTTTAAGTACATTAGCAGAAACAGTATTCCTTACTCTGTAATATCGTGGGTTTAGAATCAGTTTCTTTTCAAACATTGTAGCAATTTGGATGGATAGCTAAGCAGGTGGATTACCAAAAGCGGCTTCCTGAAATGGATGCAGACTTTGGCTGAGAGGACAAATCCTTCACAACAATATATTGTTCTGTTGATCGTAGATGGGCACGCTAGACATAAGAATATGGACATCATCATGTACGCAAAGAAGAATCATGTCCATATACTGAGCCCACCGCCCTTCAAAAATCCGTACACCAAGGCGTGCTCATTATGGATGAGAAAGTATCTCAAAATGAAAATAAGTCAGGGATATTACTGTACTTGTAAACTTTGCGTTGACCAGAGTGTGCCGAATGGAGCTTGCTCAGTGCCTTTGCCTGTATGGGAATCTACCCCTTCAACCACAATATTTTCACGGACCTGGATTTTCAATCATCCTTCTCTGAATCTCCAGTGACTTCTATTGAAGAACCTTCTTCTTCACTGCCTCACTTCACTTGTACCCTTAAATCAAGATTTCCCATGAACTTCAAGACAAGCAGCAACACCATTTGCACAGCCATCCCCACCACTTGAAGCTGAAGAGATCTTCTACATCCCAGGTGCTACTGGAGAAAATCTTACCCCTTCCAAGCACTACAAAGGAGAAATTAGATACGAGGAAACGACGTCGTGAGCAGAGAGGAGGCTTGAATTCCACCCCATATAAACACCAACTGGAGGAGAAATGAGCTTGTTTGTCTGAACTAGAGAAGAGAAAGGGCAAAGTCACCAAAAATTCATTAAAAACTGGAAAAAGAACCCTAGCATTCACTGAAGACAATGCAGGAAATCATGGAAAAAATGACTGCATCATTTGTGGAGAGAGCTTCAATGAAGATTGGATTCAGTGTAGTATTTGCAGAGGCTGGGCTCATGAAAACTGTGTAAATCTTGAAGGAAAAGCATTATTTTAAAGTATGATATTTTCATAATGGCTAAACATTAATTTATTTGTATTTTTAATGTAAAAAATCTCTTTTTGTTAAAAATATTGACCGTCCGATACCACACTCCATTTTTCAAACGTACAAGAGAGCAATGACCACGTAATTTGCTAATATTATCCATGTTTTTAATTGTAATTTAATATATTCTAGGGAGTACCGTACATTCATATAAGAATATAGATGCTTATAAAATGCATTACATTATTATTTCCTATTCCATAAAAATATTAGGCAAAAACTTAAACTGTCCGATACCTCCCAATATTTCCCTAGTAGTATAACATTACAAGGGCACTAGGAAAGTTTTGCAATACGCAAAAATGGTTGGCTGGACACCCATGTTATGGTGAGGGATGAAAAGAGGGGTGAAAACCGGTCTAGGAGACAGCAAAGCGCGACCTTTACACCAGTTGTTACCAAGCAGTGGAACTGAAAGCAAGTTAAGATGTCAGTGTGGTCTAAAGGTGAATATCACGCAATTATCCGCTACAATTTTGCTCGTGGATTAACTGTTGACTAGTGCCTGGAGGAAATAACTCCTGTGCTGGGGAAAGTCTGTCCACATCAGACAACAATTTTCCTCTGGTCAAAGAGTTCCAGAGGGAAAATTTTGGGGTTGAAGGCGATCCTCGTTCTGGGCGAGCGTCTGAATCAGTGACTGAGGAAAACATTGAAGCTGTGAGGAAAAGGTTGCAGCAAGAGAGGCAGTTGACATATTGGCAGGTAGAAGAGAACCCTCCACATCCCTGCACCAGCTATTCATTCAATTCTACATGACCATCTCCATGGGTACCCCATTCACTTTCAGAGGAACAAAGGGCACATCGAGTGAAATGGTGCTGAGAAATGCTAAAACAGTTTGAAAATGGGACTTCGCACAACATCAATAGCATCGTTACAGGTGACGAAACTTGGCTTTGTTATTACGATGTCCCAACAAAATCCCAGAACACGGTGTGGCTGTTTGAAGATGAGGGTACTCCTGTGACTGTGCAAAAGTCAAGGTCAGTGAAGAAAAGGATGATTGCAGTATTCTTCACTAAACGGGACATCCTGACTCGGGTTGTGCTAGAAACACAAAGGACAGTTACTGTGAAGTGGTACAGTGAGACTTGTCTGCCTCAGATCATCTAGGCTCTCAAGCATCTCCATCCAAGGTCACGGCTCAACACTTGGTTCTTGCATTATGACAATGCTCCAGCACATCGTGCTAATGTAACAATGGATTTTCTTGCCAGAGCAGGATTGACTGTGCTTGATCGCCCTCCATATAGTCCTGATCTTCCCCCATGTGACTTCGCACTCTTCCGATGAGGAGCTTCTGGTAGCATGCGATCAAGAGTGTGAAAATGTAACCGAAGAAAAGTGGCAGAGTTGGTTCAGTGACTGGTTTCGACATATGGAGAAGTGTATTGAGTGTGGTGGAAATTATTTTGAAAAAGTCTAAAGCGTTCACTCACATTGCAAAACTTTCCTAGTGCCCTCTGTATCAACACTCTGATGAATGTTACCTGGTGAGCATATTTGATACTGTTGCACAGAATATTGGTGTGTACAATGTGTTTTAGAAATATTTCAAGTAAGCATGCTTGAGATAGGTGAACCCCACAGGAAGTCCTTCATATTGGATGTGTGGGTTGGTGACCACCGTGTCCCCAGCTGAGTTTGTCATTGCTTTCTCTTACTTGTAACTTATCTTTCCTGTTCGACCTTTTGCTCAGCTCTTGATCTCTTTAGTTGGGGTTGGTAGTTGGCCCTGCCCTTTCTTTTGCCGATACCTTCATTCTTAGACAAGTCAGACCTCTTTTATTTTTCCTCTTATGAGTGTTTATAGAGGATTGCTACCCAATTATGCTTCCTCTTAGAACAATGATCACCAGTACCACAAGGTTAGATGTAGTGTTTGTTGTCAAGTTAAAAAAATACTCTTAGGTTCTTCAGTCTGCTAATTTATCAATAAATAACATTTAGAAAACACCTGAAAGAGAAAACATAACAGATAACAGCTGAGAAAGAAACAACTTAATTAAATTAGAATGGCATGTTTCATCCTTGAAAGAACATCATCAGATTCTATCAAATCACACATATTTTTGTTCTTTATTATGTAAATAGCCTACAGGGTGGCCCACTTAAAACATTCACCGCAAATATATATGGAACAACAAGAGATATTGAAAAATGACTTTCACGGACATGAAGGCAGGGAAAGGGCTAATTAAAGTAAATACTATGCTGCGCATTTCGTTTATCTCAAGCGTCAACTTCACATTGCAATATCTCGGGATATAACTGGCCTATTGCGATTAAACAAACGCCATTCCTTACAGGATTTTTCATGTTAATGATTGAGCAAGAAATAATACAGGGTGTCAATAAAAAAAACATGAGTTTAAGTTGAAAATAATATTTTCTTATGTTTTTGACTGGCTTATAGTATTGACGTTAATTAGACCCTTCTCTGCCTTCATGCCCGTGAAAGTCATTTTTCAATATCTCTTGTTGTTCCAGATATATTTGTGGTGAAAGTTTTAAGTGGGCTATTCTGTATATAGCTTATGAGTGTATTAATATTATTGAGAACTGTAAAACTTTTTATGCTAAAACCTGTGTACATTCTGTCAATAATTGTTTGAATGTCATAATTTATATTGATGAAGTACTCCTCAATGTGGTGTTTTCTCTCCTCACTGGTCCACCTAGGAGTACGATATTGTGCAATAAACTGGCACTGGCATTACACCAGCTGGATTGTTTACTGTAAGTTTCCATTGCATCATGCTTAGGTGAGTCATGGGTCTTCCTGGAGTTGTAATTATAGCATATTCATCTTCTTTTTCAAGTATAATCTGTTGTTATATGTTTTCTTTTTCAGGTATTTTCTAAATTTTATTTATTCATAAATTAGTTTTGACAGCCTGAAGAACCTAGCAGTTATAAATTAACTGAGCTGAAACTGAAAAGAAATGGCTTCCACTACAACAACAATCAAAGGTGATTTTTGTTTTTGTTTTGTTAGTGGTTTACATTATACTAACACATCAAAGGTTTTTGGCAATGCAAGGATGAGACAGGGTTAGAATTGGGAAGGTAGCAGCCATAGCTTTAATTAAGGTACTATTTGCCTGGTGTGAAAATGGGAAATCATGGAAAACCATCTTCAGGCCTGCCAACAGTGTAAAGTTGAAGTAAAGATGTTTAAATATTATTTCTATTATGTGTTTTTGTTGGTTTTTCTCTTGTTAGTGTGCTTTTTAGTATGTACAAAGGCACTTCAAAAACATATACACACAAGGATTTATTGAACTTAACAGGCTTCAGCCCAATATATAGTTCAAATCCGTGAAGTTTAAAGCTTAAGCAAGGTACAGAGATTATATAGTCCAGTAACATAAATTTAATGGCAATCTGCCACCATATGCGCTGTCGTATGGCCCATGATCCACTCTTGATGTGAACCAAAGGCACTGGCAAAAGGCAGCCGGATAATAGAATCTAAAATAATAACCTAATAACGGGTATAATAAAGAACTTCGGCAGTCGACATACGAGGTTTAAACAACCTTCGTCTCACCTCTTGCTGAGCTAGCAACCTGTCACAATCCAGACCGCACGCTGAACTCTCTTCTGACTTACTTAGGTTGCAAACTCAGCTTAGCGTTGCATTATCCGCTGTGCTGGTGAACCACATATTCTTTCCGCAATATTCATATTCAGCAACTATCCCACCGTCTACCTCACCAAAATAAACTCTTCTCGTTCCCACATCACTCTGAGCTTTTCAATCTCATCCAGATTATCTTCGTTCCACTCTAAATAAACAACCACAATCTCACACTTTCCTTTCTCGCCGTTCAGCCTCAAGTAACCACTCTTCAATTCAGATTACTCACAATCAAGTATCACACTTAATCCCCACTTACATTAACTATGAAGAAACCACAATCTTACTCTCTCTTTTCACGTCACTTCACCTCTTAAAATTACAAACCCAAACCAACACCACATTTCAAGTTCTCATCCACCTCCTCAACTACCCACTCCTTAATTTGAATTACTCACCATCAGCTACCACACTTGATCACAAACCCACCCTTTCCTTTTACATCAATCCACCTCCTATTCTCCTGGCCTTCAACACTCAAAAAAGCCTTATATACATCACATTCCAAATCCATTCCAAATTACCTTATATTTTACTCTCCATCTCACATCCTAATTACCTTAATTATGCTCAAATCACTCAACTTTTGAAAACTATACCTTATAATAAATAGACCACAACCTCACTTTATCCTTTCAAGTCACTCAACCTCTTATAATTAGCAACCCACTCAACTCCACATTTCAATCTCTCCTGCAACTCAACAGCTAACCACTCACAAAGTACCATATCCATCTACTCCATACTATCGACCTTTCTATTCTCATCCAAACTGCCTTAATTCCACTCTATATTCACTCATCGTTACCAATTCTCAACCATTTTAATCAATACACATTACAATAAACAGACCATGTTACCTTTACTCTAAATTCACTAATCAATACCAATTCACGACCAATTTCAATCACTCAACTCTCTTACATACTAAACGTTACAATAACCTCATTTTTTCCTTTCACATCACTCAACCTCTTATAATTACAAACCCACACAACTCCACAGTTCAAATCCTCCTCCATCTCAACAGCTAGCCACTAACCACTAACCACATCCAACCACTCCATACTACAGACAGACCACATTACCTTAATTCTACTCTAAATTTGCTAATCGATACCAATTCACAACCCATTTCAATCACTAAACTTGACGATAAACAGACCACCATCTCGCAGTCACTCAGCCTCCACTAATCATTCTTCGATTCAGATTACTTTCAATCAGATACCACACTTAATCACCACTTACATTACTACTGATCATTACCAACTCTCAACCATTGCATTCAATACACATTACAATAACCAATCACATTACCTTGATTCTACTTTAAATTCACTAATCAGTATCAATTCACAACCATTTTCAATCATTAAACTTTACGATAAACATACCACCATTTCTCAGACTCCTTTCTCGTCACTCAGCCTCCACTAACCACTTTTCATTTCAGATTACTCACAATCAAATACCACACTTAATCACCACTTACAATACTATTAATAAACCACAACCTCACACTTTCCTTTCACATCAATCAACCTCCTAAAAGTACAAACCTTATCCAACACATTTCAGATTCTTATCCAACTCATCAACTACCCACTCTTCAATTCTAATTACTCATTCCAAATTACCTTATATTTTATTCTCCGACTCACATCTTTATTACCTTAATTATCAAATCAAATTATCACAATTTCCTCATCTCCTCTTCTAATCAGTCTTCAATTCAAGTTGCTCACAATCAATTACCACATCCATCCACATCAAACTCTTATCCTTCAGTTAATCACTCTTCCAAATGACCTTAAATCCACAATTACAAATCCAGACCCTCTCCACATCTCAAGTTTATCCATACTACTACCAAACTCATTAACATCTACTTCATTTACTAACACTACATGTCTTTACTCTATCATCTACTAACTCTCTTTACTTAACTTTCTACTTCTTGTTACTACACCCTCCTCCTTTTTGTCCTTCTTTCCCTACAAGTCTTTTAAATTCATGCTTCTCCCTTTCCTCAAAGACTCCCCTTTGCTAGGTGTCTCTTTTAACTTTTTCTGTCCTTCGCTGTTCTTCTTCATTTCACTTACCCAGCCTTCCTCGCCCAACTCCTTACATACTTCCTTGACAGCGGTCCTGATTGCTGTCAATTGTGACATACTAAACACTGACCTCTCTTGATCAATAATTCTTCACGGGTTTGCCATGGAGCTTGTCTCTATACTGCGATCATTTTTCCTTCCTTCCTCTGCATTTGTCACCTCTGAAGCAGTTTCTATGGCCTCACTGGACACTGGTCTTCCCCTTTCCTCATGTCCGTCTTCTCCTGGAAGGATTCCCGCTGCTAGCCTTTTTTCCACTCTCATCCCCGTATCTTCATCCTGCTTCATCCTTTCCTCTAGTTCTAGTAAGTTTATTAGACCAAAATCTTATCCACCTGCCATTAGTCACTACTAACTGCTGTCCCCTAACATAAGCTTTCAAACCTTGGTGTCTGGCCCTCATCACGTGCTTTTTAAGAACTTTTAAATTCCTCATCTTTTCACTTCCTATGTGTCTCTTAATCCAAATTTTGTCATTCTGGATGTTATCTGGGTTTCTGATCACTATCTCGGCCATCAAAGTAGATACAAATTTCACTTTTATAGGCCTGCTACCCTGCACTTTCCCTATTCTTTCCGCATTGTCTATATCAACCTCGCTAAAATTGATTTTAATTTTTCCTTGGATTAGCTCCAACACTTTATAAATAGTGATTACTTTGTCCCCCCTCTTATCCTCTGGAACCCCATAAATAAATAAACATTTCTTTCTTCGATCTTGACTACTGGCCTCTACTTCTGATTTCGCCTTCGCCACTTCCTTTTCTAAGTTTCTTATTTTTTCTCTTAGTGACGCAATTTCTTTAACACTGCTTCCCACTTTAGTTACTGTATCGTCTGTTTTTTCCTGGAACCATTTCTTCATATTGTCGAACTCTTGCGTCTGCTCCTGTATCATATTTTTAAGGTGGTCAAACGGGAAATTTCTTCTACCACCTCTTTAACCACCTTCCTAATAACTTCCATGTCTTCCCAGCTCAAGCTTCCACTAGAGCTCGGCCCGGGGTTCAATTCCACAAAACCGATAATTAACATTATCATAATCACCACTGCCGTCAGCATCCTCGCCCCCTTCATGCCCAGTTCCTTCTTGCTTGCTCCAATTTTCACTTCTTCTTTCCTCTTTCTCCCCTGCCATCTTCCTATATTTGCCCTATATTGATCTACACCAATCATCTTCCACGATGCTCTTCACTTCACTCTTGCACTCCCCTCCAACACTCCCCTCTCGCACTACCGGCACACTCTACTCAGCACGTCCACGCCTGTCGCTTGACTAAGCTACACTGCCAAAAACACATATATATATATATATATATTATTACAATTAACTTTACGTCACACTGACACAGATAGGTCTTACAGTGATGATGGGATAGGAAAGGGCTAGAAGTGGGAAGGAAGCAACCATGGCCTTAATTAAAGTACAGCCCCAGCATTTTCCTTGTGTGAAAATGGGTAAACATGGAAAACCATCTTCAGGGCTACCAACATTCTCTTCTACCAAATTATTGGACCTATTTTTATTAGGGTGGGCTTCTGTAGTCATCTCCTAGATCATGAACCATGACCAACAGCCGAGGGGTCTAGTAAGTAGTTCTGAGAGTCCAGGATACCAATTGCTATTGAATAGGAGTAGGCATCTCAGATATTTTCTGAATCATGGCCATCCATACGCTCAGATGGCTAAGATTATACAATCTACCTATAGTTCCTAATCCATTAGTGGAGAAATTCTCACAGGGATTATGTGTAAGTAGGGTAGATCATACTTCATAGAAACTTTATGAACTCAGAATGTTTCAAGCAAGCCTTGGACCAATAGGACTGATGGAGTTCTGCATCCATTTGACAGGGTAGGAACTCCTTGGGTACAACTTAGCAAATGAAACAGAATTCCATGGGGTGCTAACAATATTAATGGAGCTTATGAAAGAAAGAAAGAAAGAAAGAAAGAAAGAAAGAAAGAAAAAAAGAAAGAAAGAAAGAAAGAAAGAAGAACTGGCTGAGTCTCCATGGAAGATGCGCCTGGATGTATTAGGAGTTAATGATGTTAGAGTAAAGGGATATAATGAGGAAGAGATAGGAGGTTATAAATTGTTCTTAACATGTGTTAAAAGGGGAAGGCCAGAGTTTGGGGTAAGACTGCTCTTCAGGAATTTAATGGGGAGGAATTAGGATAAGAATTAATATAATATACCTAGGTACTCACTGTGTGAGGGAGCAGATGAGGATGAATTAGATATGTTTTATGAAGCACTGAGTGATATCATAGCCAGGGTCAACAACGAAAGGATAGTGGACCTCAATGTGAGAATTGGAAACAGAACTGAAGGATAAGAAAAGATGATGCATAAATGTGGGGAAGATATGGAAGTCAGTAGGAATGGAAAGTGTTTACTGGACTTTTGTGCTAGTATGCAATTAGCAGTTACAATACTTTATTCAAACATATGGTTATTCATTATTATGTATGAAGAGTAGGGGTAAAAGATTGGTAAGAGACTGTTGTATATCATAACTGACCTTGAATTAATAAAATCTATTAGGACTGTATTGATATTCCAGGGGGTTTTCAATGATAAAAACCAGTATATGATCTGCAGTGAACTAAGTATCACTAGGCCTGTGATAAAGAAAGTGAAGTCCGTCTGCAGACAGATAAGGGTAGATAGCTCCAGGACAAGGTAGGCGTACCAATATAAATGGTCCATTATTGGACATTATAAATTTTCCAGCTAACTCATGGACCATTTATATTGGTATTATAAATTTACTCATCCGGGACAAATATTTCAGATTCCCTATGGGAATCAACATCTATATCATCTGATAGCCAAGCAGGTATCAATTTTTTGTAAAGAGACAAAGTCTCTCATAGTGCATTGGCACTGCCGGTGGCTCCAAGTAGCCTATGCAGTGGCCTCCACGGTATGCACCAGTCAGCATCTTGGTAGGTGTGCTAGGTGCCAACTGATGAGCCCAACCTAGCACACGAGGGCGAAACGCTGGCAACCAGGAATGAGTTAGTTGGAAAATTTATAATGTCCAATAAGGGACCATTTATATTGGTATTATAAATTTACTCATTCAGGACATATATTTCAGATTCCCTATGGGAATCAACATCTGTATCGAGGCAGGAGTATATGGATATGATTAGTGAAAAGTTCCAAAGCTCAACTGGTTCAGGATATACTGTACGAGGACAGTTTGAAAAGTTCTCAGAATCACTGCTAGATGTCAGTGCTACAGCAACGAGGTTCCCGTGCAATAATCACACGTCCTTTGTGAGTGAACACGTGGCGCGTCAGTACTCTAGCTGCAGGAGTATGGTAGTGACGACTCTTTGTTGTTGTTCCCGCGTAGTGATTTGTGACAATCGAAAAACTGAGATTCGAGCAGTGATTAAATACTTTGTAAAGAAAGGTATGAAAGCAAAGGAAATTCATGCCGACTTTCAGAACACACTGGGGGACTCTGCTCCTTCATTTTCAACTGTTGCCAAGTGGATCAGCGAATTTAAATTTGGTAGGGAGAGTTTGGATGATGATCCCCATAGTGGACGGCCAAAAAGTGTTACGACCCCCGAATTTATCGCAAAAGTGCATAAAATGGTCGTGGAGGATCATCGAATGAAAGTGCGGGAGATTGCTGAAGCTGTAGGGATGTCTTCTGAATGGGTATATTATATTTTAACCGAAGAATTGGGTATAAAAAAATTATCCGCAAGATGGGTGCCGCGGCTCTTGACATTGGACAATAAACGCACCAGATTGGAAATGTCCGAACAAAGTCTGGCCTGTTTTCAGTGCAACCAACAAGATTTTTTGCGCCGGTTTGTGACTACAGATGAAACTTGGGTCCACTACTATACCCCAGAGACAAAACAGCAGTCAAAGCAGTGGAAACATGCTGATTCACCACCACCAAAGAAAGCAAAGACAGTGTGTTCGGCCGGAAAGGCCATGGCCTCAATTTTCTGGGATGCAAAAGGCATTTTGCTGATAGATTATCTTCCTACTGGCCAAACAATTATGGGGCAATACTATGCAAACCTCCTAGACCAACTACAGGAAAAGATACGCGAAACAAGGCCTGGTTTGGCAAGGAAAAAGGTCATCTTTCATCAGGACAACGCTCCGCCCCACACAAGTGTTACTGCCATGGCAAAACTTCATGAACCGGGGTACGAATTGTTGCCACATCCACCTTATTCACCTGATTTGGCACCATCAGACTTTCATCTATTCCCCAAGCTGAAAATTTTCCTCAGTGGATGGAGATTTTCTATAAGGGAAGAACTGACAGCCGAATTGGAGAAGTATTTTGCAGGCCTGCAGGAATCTCATTTTCGAGGTGGGATCAAGGCATTGGAACATCGCTGGACCAAATGCATTAGTCTACAGGGAGATTATTTTGAAAAATAAAAGCAGTTCCACCGAGGTAAGATACTTAATTCTAGTACATTCCGAGAACTTTTCAAAGCACCTACGTAGATAGAGAATGGGTGGCATATAGGCTGTTGAAAAAGAAACAGCAAAAAAATGCCTCGACTAGGCCCCACAAGAGTTGGAGTCTGACATTTAGTGCTAGCAGCGAGAAAAAGCTAACACTGCTCGAAAACAGTCTGTTGCCATGGCAATGATCCCAGCAATGCCAGATATTAGGGATACTATTGCCATGTGACTTGCCTTGTTCTCAGTCACTTTTGTGATAGCATTCAGAATAGTACTGTTAGTAGTTATTGCTTTACACGTTTGTTTTCTGAATATTATTTTTGTTGTTTGTTAATCAGTGGCTGGTGTACAATTTTCCTAAGGTTATACATTTGTAAATTTCAGCAGTATTTTAGTGTGACTAATATTTATTAGGGGTGTTAACAATTTGTGTAGTTTAACTTCTTTGTTCTTGTGAATGTTTAACATAAATTTCTGAACAATAAAGGTGAGGTCTAGATGATTCTTTAATTTCATAAAGGTGTGTTTGGTAAGACAGTGAAAAAGAACGTTTTCACATGAAAATATTCATGTTGGTTGCAGAAAGTCCATAAAATGGGATGTATACTAGTGAACAAATAATTTAATGGTGTACACAAGTGTAATGCACAGTCTGGTAATAATGCATTCCTTCTAGATTTTTTTTGTGGACTATAAATCTGTACAAAATGAAGATCACGTACAGTTGATAATAATCCCTTCTGGTGTCGCAGCTTATTGTCAATCAGAAAAACCATACCAAACCCCATGGCACAACAGCCTTGAAGGACCATGTCCTACCAAGCGACCACTGCTCAGCCTGAAGATTATGAGGTGTTGTATGGTTGGCATGACGTATCCTCTCAGCCATTATTCTTGGCGTTCTAGATCGAGGCCGCTATTTCACGGTTAGATAGCTCCTCAATTGTAATCACATAAGCTGAGTTGACCTCAAACCAACACTAAGATCCAGGTAAGCATCCCTGACCTGGCCAGGAATTGAACCCGGGTTCTCCAGATAAGAGGCAGACATGCTACACTTATACCACAGGGCTGGCTTACTGTTGATCGCTAGATGTATATAGGTTTAGAGTATGGAAAAGCTTTGTGCGTAGAATATATGACACTGTTAGTTTATTGACTTTGGATATTGTTTTGGTACAGAGAAACATCTTCTTGAAAATTCAGTCTCTGACATACCACCAACTGTATGGCAATATGTGCCTTTGAGGACCCTGTGCAATATAGTTTTGATAGAAGTGATGTAAAATGTTCCACTTGCTCTTATCCTCATTTCATTAGGTGTGGTTGGTGTAAAACCGTTTTGTGCTTCCAACATTTCTACCATGAACATCATTGTTGCAGAAACAATAAGAAGCACCATGTGTAATATTCCTTGTCATACTAATGTAATGTTTATATTTGTACCTTTATTTTCCCACAAAACATCTTATTATACTGCCTTTATTGACCCATAATTAGACACACCTGTTTCTGGTGAAAATTTTCGCCTAATTTAGCATTTTTCAGAAGTTATTTTGGTATATTTTTACTATCTTTATTTTATTTTGTTCATAATTTTGCTAAATTTTATTTCCACTTTTCAGCAATAAAAGCCAGACCAACAGATAGGTGATAGCATCCCCCTGTGGGTGGGGGTGGCAGAATACCACCCACGGTATTCCCTGCCTGTCTTAAGAGGCGACTAATAGGGATCCCAGGGGCTCTAAACTTTGGAGCGTGGGTTGGCGACTATGGGGCATTTAGCTGAGTCTTGGATTTGCTTCCACTTATTTGGGCCAGGCTCCTCATTTTCATCTATCCTACTCGATCTTCCTTTGTCAACTCTTGTTCTTTTCCGACCACAACAGGATTAATGCACTCGAGGCCTAGGAAGTCTTTTATTTTCATGCCCTTCATGGCCTTTCCCTTTCTATGGCCGATACCTTCATTTTTCGAAGTGTCGGATCCCTTCCATTTTTTCTCTCTGATTAGTGTTATATTGTACCCGACAGGGACATGAAGCAAGGACTAGGGATCAAGTGAACACACATTTATTTACTGGGAGAGAGTTTGCGGAAACTCGAAGCATGGAACACGGGAGTATTTCCCCTAAGCAGAAGTAGGGAACCCCTGGATGGAAAGAAGGAAGGAGTTATCCCACCCTCAAGTGGGAGAGGTTAACATTTTAGCATCGTAATCTTGGAACCATCTTTAAAACAGCTTGGCCAACTTTGTTTTCTATATCAAAGGAATTAACGTACAAGGATCCAAAAGAGCTGTTCGTGATATGTGAATTTACTTAGGGTTTGTGACGTCCTTTATGGCAAAATAGTTGTTTTTTGAACAAAATTCTTCTAATTTGAGTTTGCTAAGTTTACTGTGTTTAGTGAGGTTGTTTTTGATAATATTTACAGTTTCGTTGACTGGTACGTTAGAATACATGTTAGTAATATTGAAAGGTGAATTCTTTTAAAATATTACAAAAATCAACAGAATTTTTTATTGGGGATTTATTGTTAAAAATGTAATGTTTTTTGAGAAAGTTGTGGATATATTTTGAGGTTTTATATGTTGGACTATTTCTGCAATTGACTATTGGACGTATATCTTTCTTATGTAATTTTGGTAAAGCTCTTGCTGTGGGAGTATTAGAAGACTGCAGTTTCATCTCTTCACATGAGAGTTTCAACAGTCTAACAATTTTTATGCTTACGCTTGAACTGTTTAATACCTGATAAATTTTCTCTAACACCCTCAACCATCAAAAGGCCCCACTTTACTTGTTTCAACGTATCAATTTATTTCAAACCTCACTTGAAGTGAGCAACGGAAACGTCTCTTTACAAAATTTACATTCTTAAAAGAATACCAGTAAACAATTTGTTACCAATTTTTAAACAAGAGCATTCATAAATTTACGACTATTTGTATATTAGACTTTATTAAGGTTTCATTTTAAGAATACCAAAACTATTGTCAACCATTTTGCTCACCATTTGAAACACATTTCCAACATCATCTTCATATTCATATGTATTTTAATTACAATCAGGTACCTGATAAATTAACTTTCAGATTGAGATTAGGCTGAAGATGCCCTTAATTAAAGGGCAAAACATGTTCCTATAGTTTTATTTACAGATTTAATTCTTTATTAACATCTCTTTTTATGTATTGAATAGGTGGAATAATTAAACTTTATTATTTATTTGACTTCATTGTACATTTCAATACGGACCAAAATATGAGAATTATAACATGTAATTTAGAATGTTGCCGCT
Organism: Anabrus simplex; assembly: GCF_040414725.1. Taxonomy (NCBI): domain Eukaryota; kingdom Metazoa; phylum Arthropoda; class Insecta; order Orthoptera; family Tettigoniidae; genus Anabrus; species Anabrus simplex. The sequence goes on from NC_090269.1 coordinate 241,670,290, forward strand.
GTCGTTAAGTCTGCTATCTATTATGGTGTAAACATTATCCACATAGCGCATCTACAAGTCCAAACCTATTTTTTGGATAATTTGTGTGTGTTCAAGGTGATCAAGATAAATGCTTGCAGAAGGACTGAAGCCGGAGCTCCCATCGGAAGGCCTTTTTGACAGTAGATTTTGTTATTGAAAGAAAAATAATTGTGCTTGTGTACGAACTTAAGAATATTTATGAAATCTTTGACCTCCGGTGCGCTAATTCAATTGTGCTCCATTAGATTCTTCTTTAAAATGTTATTTGCTTTTTTCAATAGAAATATTAGTATACATATCTTTTATGTCAAACGAACAAGTAGTACGAAAGAAAGTTAATTTAAAGTCTTTAATTATTTTACAAAAATCTACTGAATTTTGAATGGGATTTTTCTTGTGAAAAGTGTAATTATGAGACAGAAATTTGTGTATAAACTGAGATGTTTTGTATGTGGGACTGTCTCAAAAATTTATAATGGGTCTAATTGGTATATTCTCTTTCTGCAGTTTTGGTAGTGTGGGAGCTTTGGATTCATGCAGATCAGCCTTTTTTTATGTCTTGACACTGAAAAGGATGCAATAATAAAAAGAATCAGCAAAGGTAAATTATTGAACAATTATGAAAACATTCACATTTATTTGGACAAACAAACAACAAAAATTTAAATGACATCCTAGAACACAAAAATCCTCTGTATGATAATATCATAATTTACCTACAGGTGTTGGAAATATGAGCTCGTAACTAATAACATAAACAAGCTGGACCGCTTTAATTCTCAGCTAGAATCTCCTTCTGCTCAAGACACAGCCAACAACAAAGGAGCTGAAGATAGACCTTCTTCCCCCCTCTTCCACACTGCACTGTGATAACGAGCACGCATGCACATACAAACAGATCACATTCCCAGAATATTTGAGACTCGCACCATCATAAGGACTACTTAACTTTTAAAAGTACATTGTATATGGCATCAAAAGTATTTTTAGCTATAAACCATTTTAACTGCTAAAAAACTTTTTAAACCATAATGTGATAGTTTCGCCCATCCCTCCCCATTCCCATAACACTTTCCTTTAGTTTGAATTATGTTAATTATTTTTAAGGTTTTCAAATGTCTTTTTAGGATTAAGAAGAGATGAATATGTCCTTACTTCTTGTAAACATTACACCTAAATGAGACGTGGCTGATGTCTAGTCACTAGACAAAACATGTACTACAGTTTTTAGTTTCCCAAAGGCAAATAAATAGTATCAATTAGGTGGAATCATCGATTAATTTCTCTCAATTGTATCCTTACATGACTCGTGACTATCACTATGAAAAGCATTTTCAGGTGGTTCTGATTCCTCCAGGATACTAATGATCTGCTCGACATATCCAAGAAGAATAAAGGAAAACTCTATATCAGTACTGAGGTAATCCCGTTCGCGCCCACTGTTGATATATGTCGACGTGGAACTTTTGTGTTCTTCTAGAGAGAAACAACTATCAATATACCACAAATGAATTAAAAATATGTTAAATGCATGTTTCATTATTATGTTTCACATAACAGCGCAATTTTACTATTAAACATAACAATATAACAAAATAATACTCACCACAACTGGACGTCATCTTCTGGGTTGTTTATAGAATGATATTTCACACCCAGCCACTTGATAAGGCACTAAACTGAGAGTCTCGTTTTCATGTTGTGCAGTTAAGTGTCAAACTATGAACTGTAAACAATGCACCTTAACCCTAGATTACTATGCTCTTCTATGAAGTACGTTATTACTAAGCATTTGTCTACGAGACTACGAAAAAAAACCTTCCATAACTCTTACAATTACTTTATTTAAAACTTAATAACCAACCCAGCATGTAATACATTCTATGTACAGACAGATTTTTCCATTTTTCACACACTCGTTTCATTTCAACACTCAGCACATGTTGTTAATCGGTGGTCTCTGCACATGGCTCAATAGCAAACCGGACAATAAAACCGTGTCATTCTTCGTAGCTTTGAGGGACAAAATGTACATATTTTCTTTTTGCCAAGTTGTGCTTGGTCTGGCCTGTGTACTATAATATTTTCATTGAGAATCTCACAGATCATACCACGTAATTCCTGCAGCAAAGATGGTTGCGTAAGGCGGAGCTAGAGGTGAGGTCTAATCAGGTCACCGTTTAACTGCTGCGCGAATGCCCTTCTCGAGATAGGTTTCCCTCCCTTTCGGAGGATGTTGTGGCAGAATGAAATATATCCATTGACTAAGAACATATCGATCATAGTGAAGAATACACACAGAGGCCAGCGTTGGGTCTTTCTACTGCAGTTCATGCTGCAACACATTTGTACGAAAGAGTCTGTTGCACCTCTTGTTTCATTATAAATTCCAATTGCTGCAGGTTTGCCACTATTATCCCTTATTTCTATGTCCTCGTGAGTAGTGGATAGCAGAACAAAGACTTCCCCTGCTTTGGTTTGTATGATACAAGAGCTTTTGGTCCATCAAAACAAAACACTGACATGTGGATTTTTTGCTTCTTCACTTCAAGGAGCTCAGGAGATATCTCGCATTTATTCTTATTGTTCGTATAACTGTCAGAGAGTAAGGTGGTTTCAAAAGGTCTTCAGCCAATGGGACGGAGGTAAATCAATTATCCATGGTTACATTCCTATTTGAACCATGGATGATCACAGTCAGTTCTTTTACAAAATAATGAGCGAGAGGTTGACCAGACATATTCGTATTTTCCCCCAAATATGGCTTAGTGTCAATCATATATTTGGTCCCAACGTCGTTCAACATAACAATCTTAATTTCATATTTTGTGGGTTTGTTGGGTATGTACATCCTAAAAGGACAACGTCCACAAAATCCAACAAGTTGTTCGTCAATGGTTGTGTAACTTCCTGGCTTGTATGAGTCTCGACAGTTCTTGATAAACTCATCTCACACATCTTGAATGGCTGCAAATTGTCACTCGCTCGTCCCTCTACCATAGTAGATTTATCATTGAATCTAAGACACTTCAAAGGAAAATCAAAACGCTCACTTGACATTTACAGTTAAAAACTTCATGGTTGGTCTGTATTGAACTCTCCACATGACTTCATGGCATGCTGAGCAAGGTGAGTTTCATACTATTAGTTTTCTTTTGTTTCCATTTGTTTTCAATCAGTCTTTCTTCTTCCTCTCAGTTTCTTCACCTCTTTATGTCTTTTGCATTCCCAATTAGTTCTCGTTTTTCTTTAGGTTGTTTATGCTCCGTATCAAACTGAGAAGCCTAAGTCTTAAACAGAAAAGAAAAAAAAAAAGGACCTTCACCTTTGTAGCTTTCCACTGCTTGATGTACTGCAACACTTACTTTAAAGCTGCTGTTATACATCAACTGTATTTAAAAGTTGTTTCTCTATTTAGAGATCCATTTTACTCTGTCACAACAAGACAACAACTTCAAGATTTTAATGTGTATATTCAAGATTTTAAACACATACCCAATTAAGACTCAGCATTAAAGTTTGGCTTTCCTCCTCATATCAAGGTTAATCAAGACTATCATGTCTTAAATACATTATAACAAGAAGAAGAATGTTTTTTAAACTTCATTGTGGATTTTTCGTCAAGGACTATCTTACTTTTAAGTGTTACACTTATTATTTGTGCGTCATGTGTGTGAATATTGTCTTTTATATTTTGTTCTTTTGCTATTTTTAATGATCGGTTGATGATGACACAAACACAGTGTCGAAACCGGTACCATATTAAATGTGTTGTGATACTTTGCACAATATAATTGTATTGTATTGTATTGAAAGGGTGGAACCCTTAAATTTACCTTATCTTAGTGTAACTCACTTTTGCCACATTTCTGTAACCACAGAAAGTTGGATCAAACAGCTCTCTTGTAGTAAGATGATTGGTTTTCATGGCTGCTGATAACACAAGTATACCAAAAACGAGCATTGATTTCTTCTCTGCTTGTTTGAGAAATTGTTGCATTAGCTGTAGCATAGTTACAAGTCTGAACTTATATTTCCTCATTCATGTATTGTACCAGTTTATCTAAAATGAAATTGTTAAAGAATACAGAATACGATTCCATGGGTGTTGAAACATTTCTGGCTTCTCCTAAAGGAGTTTGCTTTATATGAATTATCTTCGTGGTGGGTGTCTGGGTATTATGGTTTCTCGATGGAAGTGCTGACCATTTGTGTTTATTTCTCCCTTGTAGATTGGTCTTATTAGGAACTATAACATTCAGATGCCTAGCACTGGAAACAATCAGGTGAACTGCTATTAGTCGAATCAGAGTCTTCAGAGTATGTTGGTTCAGGATCACATCTTCTCTTTCTTCCCGGCTCGTCAGAATCATAGGAATCATCTAACTGTGGGTTATATCTTGGGTCAGATTCTCTGTCAGTTAATTTGATGTCGTCCTCTTCAAAGCCATCCTCCGGTTCACTGCACGTCTCTCCAGTTACTGCTGTGTTGTCGCCAATGTCATCTACTTCTGTCAAAAGTTGTAGTATTGTGTGTGGGTCATCTCCGATATTCTCTGCCATCTGAAATGTATTTCAGTTTTCTGGAGTGGCTTCCCGATTTAAATACACAATTACAGCTAATGAGAATGTAACAATGAAATGATATATTCTGATGTTAATAATGGAAGTACTCAGTCACAATGTGCAATAAGCTATTGTTTATTTTTAGAAAATAAATAAATAAATAAATAAATAAATAAATAAATGAATGAATGAATGAATGAATGAATGAATGAATGAATGAATGAATGAATGAATGAATGAATGAATGAATAAACTGCTCAACTAGTATAAAATATAAAAGTAACGTCACTAAGCATTTGTACCTCAGACGACGGGGTTCCTGTAGAGACGGAATGAAGCAATGTACGGTGACACAACTGTTCTCTACAAGGTCAGGACTCGCACAAAGGAAACTAGAGAGAAAGTGAAGCAAATACCTTTGCGGGAGGGGGAAGAGGAGCTACTAATATCTGCACATGTCGTCCGGCAGACGAAAGTTTAGTAATCCACAGTTTAAAATATTCCTCCTGTTTACTAATATATGACCAACAATATTCAGCTATTCATGTCAATAGTGGGCAGACATGGATTAATATAAGTCAATTTCAGATCTCAGGGCTGTATACAGTAAAGATGGCATTGCCTATATTCACATATTTTAATGTACAATGCCTATAAGTGCCTACTTGCCTTTAAAAAATGTGAAATTGATGTTGCCCAGCCCTGAAAACAGCTAACATAATATGGTATTTAATTATTGAAATTTTGCAACATAACCTCACTGCAAAAATGGGACTACCTTGTTCTTGGAGGTGGGGTTGTGTCATTGCTATTTGAAGGGATTATATCTATATTATGCCACCAACTTTAACAAGATACTGAATATTGTTATCCATCTCTATGAGGATGATGCTTATTCTATTTTCATTGTGAAAAAGTTGCTCTTGAAGGTTACTGTACGAAATAACTTTGCTTTCATTCCTTCCAACCATTCTGTATTACCAGGTGCAAACACATGTCTTCAGGGGAGAAATATAACACTGACAGCGTAACTGGATCTCATGGATGATTTGTAAAAAAATGTAAAAGATTTCAGGTGAAGAAGGCTAAATAAAAGTGATCAGGTTCTTGCTAATTACGAGGACTTTCAGTAGTTAAAAGATGTAGGAATGATTCTTCAAGACAAAAATACTGATCCACATAATGTACCACTGTTCCAATAAGGTAGTAGAAGTTGAGTTTTCTGTACTCAAAAGTGTTTTAATATAGAAAGCAAAACATAGTAAACGGATAAGCTGGAGTGGAGCTTTAAAGTTTTAAGAAAGATAAAGAGCACAAAATAGGGCAAATATTCATTTATAGGAAAATAAATTAGGGAAGGGAATAATTTATCAAGGGAAATGTTTGATAAATTTCGAAGTTCTTTGAAATTGAAAATACTAGGTAAATATAGGATTGATACATAAGTTTGTGCGGTTGTTATATTTTATACTAGCTGATGTACCCATGCTTCGCTACGGAATTCTACATTGTATACAGAATTGTAGGTTAGGTAGAGTACACGTTGTGAGCAAGACTGTATTAAATTGCATAGCTCTTAAAGTTACCCTAGAAACGTGATGGAGAAATCGCCGAACGTCTTTTCTCATATGAAGACTGCGTTAGGGAATTTTCATTGTAATGGTAGGCCCGCTTGCCTACCATCAGTCACAATCAAGTTGGGGAATTGCATTGTAATGGCAGATACTCACTCTCCACCTGCCTTTTTACATCCTCAGAAAGACTGTCTTATTGGTTTTCCCTATTGAAATGAACACAGGTCATTACAATGACGTCAGTAGGAATGGTGCGAGTAAAAGCAATGATTTCACATGAAATACTCGATCAAATGAAAAACCACACATTTTCTCACTTTTAACGAACAGTACTATGCTGCCGATTTAACAGTCCAAAGTTCCAGAGCTCGAACGACCAGGCCGTAGACAGCCGTGATCTGTGAACACAGTTTTTTCGGGGTGGGGGAGGGGGTCGAATAATGGAGAGACCCAGGGCAAAAACTGTGCATTTTTACTAATCTGTTTCCTAGGAGTACCCGATGAGTTGGAAAATCTCAATTCACTACACTGGCGGCGGAAAATCTATCTGACTTGGAGGCAATTTCTTCCTCCAAGTCAGAAGAGACACTCCCTCTTCACAGCTAATTTTGAATAAAATGAATGTAGAATTTAATGAAAGTGAAGAGGAAGAAGCTCTTTTTAAGAAACAATTCTTTTCAGGGTTGAATTTTGAGTTATTTAGTAAATTGTGGTGCTATAATTTGGAATAGGCAGAAATTACTGTACTACTACTACTACAACTACTAGAGCCTCTGTCATAAGAGTGCATACTGCTCATTCGAAACAGCGTGTCAGAGTAGGGATCGAATAGCTGGAATACTGTTGTTGTTTGAGTCATCAGTCCATAGACTGGTTTGATGCAGCCCTCCATGCCACCCTATCCTGTGCTAACCTTTTCATTTCTACGTAACTACTGCATCCTACATCTGCTCTAATCTGCTTGTCATATTCATACCTTGGTCGAACCCTACCGTTCTTACCACATACACTTCCTTCAAAAGCCAACTGAACAAGTCCTGGGTGTCCCAAGATGTGTCCTATCATTCTATCTCTTTTTCTCATCAAATTTAGCCAGATCGATCTCCTCTCACCAATTCGATTCAGTATCTCTTCATTTGTGATTCGATCTATCCATCTCACCTTCAGCATTCTTCTGTAACACCACATTTCAAAAGCTTCGATTCTCTTTCTTTCTGAGCTAGTTATCGTCCATGTTTCACTTCCATACAATGCCACGCTCCACAAAAAAGTCTTCAAAAACATCTTTCTAATTCCGATATCAATGTTTGAAGTGAGCAAATTTCTTTTCTTAACAAAGCTCTTCCTTGCTTGTGCTAGTCTGAATTTTATGTCCTCCTTACTTCTGCCAATATACATCTACTTCCTTTAAGACTTCATTTCCTAACCTAATATTTCCTACATCACCTGCCTTCGTTCGACTGCACTCCATTACTTTTGTTTTGGACTTATTTATTTTCATCTTGTACTCCTTACCCAAGACTTCATCCATACCATTCAGCAACTTCTCGAGATCTTCTGCAGTCTCAGATAAAATAACAATATCATCGGCAAATCTCAAGGTTTTGATTTCCTCTCCTTGGACTGTGCTTCCCTTTCCAAATTTCTCTTTGATTTCCTTTACTGCCTGTTCTATGTAAACATTGAAAAGGAGAGGGGACAAACTGCACCCTTGCTCACTCCTTTCTGGATTGCTGCTTCTTTTTCAAAGCCCTCGATTCTTATCACTGCAGACTGATTTTTATACAGATTGTACATGATTCTTCGTTCTCGGTATCTGATCCCTATCATCTTCAGAATCATAAATAGCTTGGTCCAATCAACATTATCGAATGCCTTTTCTAGATCTACGAATGCCATGTACGTGGGCTTGTCCTTCTTGATTCGATCGTCTAAGATCAGACGTAAAGTCAGGATTGCTTCACGTGTTCCTAAATTTCTCCTGAAGCCAAATTGTTCTTCTCCCAACTCAGCTTCAACTTGTTTTTCCATTCTTCTGTAAATAATGCCAACGGCCGTAGCCATGTTGAAACACCGGATCCCGCGAGATCTCCGAAGTTAAGCAACATTGGGCGTGGTCAGGAGTTGGATGGGTTGCCACGTGCTGTTGGTGGGGGTAAGGGAATGGAGGAGCGGAAAGGAACTGGCCACCCTACCGTACGTAAACTCCGGCTCAGGAACACCTCTGCGGAGGTTCGGACCTGCCTTCGGGCAGAATAACCCTTACCTTACCTGTAAATAATATGTGTTAAAATTTTGCAGGCATGAGATACTAAACTAATGGTGAGGTAGTTTTCACACCTGTCAGCACCGGCTTTCTTGGGAATAGGTATAACAACATACTGTCGAAAATCGGATGGGACTTCTCCTGTCTCATACATCTTGCACACTAAATGAAATAACCTTGCCATGCTGGTTTCTCCTAAGACAGTCAGTAATTCAGAGGGAATGTCATCAATTCCAGGTGCCTTGTTCCTATTTAGGTCACTCACAGCTCTGTCAAACTCTGACCTCAAAATTGGGTCTCCCATTTCATCAGCATCAACAGCCTCTTCATGTTCAAGAACCAAATTATCTACATCTTTACCTTGATACAACTGTTGGATATGTTCCTGCCATCTTTCTGCTTTGTCTTCTTTCCCTAGAAGTTGCTTTCCATCTGAGCTCTTAATATTCATACACCTAGATTTCCTATCTCCAAAGGTTTCCTTGATTTTCCTGTATGCAGCATCTACCTTTCCCAGAACCATACAGCCTTCGACATCCTTGCATTTCTCCTTCAGCCATTCTTCCTTAGCTATCTTGCACTTTCTATCCACTTGATTCTTTAACCACCTGTATTCTTTTCTACCCTCTTCATTTCTAGCATTCTTGTATCTTTGTCGTTTATCAATCAGGTCTAGTATTTCCTGAGTTATCCACTGATTCTTAGTTGATCTTTTCTTCCTTCCTAACATTTCTTCAGCGGCCCTACTGACTTCATTTTTCATGACTCTCCACTCTTCTTCTATAGTGTTTCCTTCAGCCTTTTCATTTAGTCCTTGTGCAACATGTTCCTTGAAACAATCCCTCACACTCTTTTGTTTCAACTTGTCTAGATCCCATCTTTTTGCATTCTTTCCTTTCTTCAATTTCTTCAACTTCAGATGGCATTTCATGACCAACAAGTTGTGGTCAGAGTCCACGTCTGCTCCTGGGAAAGTTTTGCTATCCAACACCTGGTTTCTGAATCTCTGCCTAATCATAATGAAGTCTATTTGATACCTTCCAGTGTCTCCAGGTCTCGTCCACGTATACCGCCGTCGTTTGTGGTGTTTGAACCAAGTATTGGCAAGGACTAAATTATGAGCAGTGCAGAATTCAACCAGCTGCCTTCCTCTTTCGTTCCTTTGTCCCAATCCAAATTCTCCTACTGTACTACCTTCTCTTCCTTGGCCTACCACTGCATTCCAGTCTCCCATCACAATTAGATTCTCATCACCTTTTACATATTGTATTAAATCTTCTATCTCCTCATATATTCTTTCGATTTCTTCATCATCCGCTGAACTAGTTGGCATATAGACCTGCACTATTGTGGTGGGCATTGGTTTGATGAACAAATGAGTTATGTACCAGCAGTACGGTATCAAAAAATGTATTAACCAGAGGAACGACATGCTAAAGAAGAAAGTTTTCTAAGTCCCCAGTTATTCCCTGCCAATATTCACTCAGGCTGTTATACTCGGTATGCAACAGTAGTCCCATCTATCATAGTTGAGCGGCAGCATAAGAGACAAAGAACGTCACCACAAACAATGGTCAATGTAATGTTATTGTTGATCAATGTTATATGAATTCGATATTGTAGGCCTTCACATTTAGTTTTCTTCCGACTCTGAAATACCACTCTTATCATAGTATGGTAAAATTGAATAAAACAGAAATGGTCGGAAATTGTATTCTCTATAACTCTTTTTATGTAGTACTTTTCGATAGGACCAATAACATAGGTATTTAAAAATTAAATTTTAGGCATCTTCCCCTAAACAACATACAGGGTGAATAAAATTGTTTATAGCTTAGACTGTAGTTTCTTATTCCCCGACTCTATATACCAACTTATATTAAATTCTGTTAACCTATTTTCTCGCGGCTCGGCGTTGATATGGACTTGGCAACAAAAATACAAATTCATGAATATTTGTGTTATCAAAGCCGGTATGGTAACAATGTGTGATACAAATGATCGGAAATTTAATTCTATACAACTTTAGTTATGTAGTATTTATCGATAGAACCACTAATAGTAATATAAATATTTGAGAATTAAATTTTAGGCCTTCCCCTAAACTACCATTTCACTCAGTGTGAGTAAAATGATTTATAGCCTAGATTGTAGTGGCTCATCCCCCGACTTCACATACAGATTTTCATTAACTTCTCTTCAGCCATTTTCTCGTGATGCGTGTACATACATACATACATACATACAGACAGACAGAAATTACGGAAAAGTAAAAAAGTGCATTTCCTTATTACTATGGACATGACCGATACAGAAATACCATTCTTTTCAAATTCTGAGCAATGTAAGACAAAACTCTTATTATATGTATATATATATATAGGTTTTTTTATTTTTCTGTCACTGTCATGCACTGTAACTCACAATCACAATTACCCAGGGATGTATTCACCTCCACTCTCTAATGACCTGTGCAGTCTCTCTTACGGTGTTTCTTAATGTGGTCCACTCTGATTCAACACCTTTTGCGTTCACTGGACATTTAGTTAGTTTAAAAGAGCGTCTTGGAAACCATTGCGAACAATTTCATTCTGAAGATTGGTGATGTTGAATTTTCTCCTGGAAGGTTCTGAGAAGTGAGATCGTGGCTTACGATGTACAAGGATCCTTGGACGACTAATTAGAAGTCTATGGTCAGTCAAGTAAGTCATCAGTGTTACGTGCTGTTCATGTAATCAGAAGATCTTTCCTGTCACACTTATTCCCATATACTTCACAAATTGTTCTCACAGATCCTGCTGCTCTGGAACCTCGATTAAACTTACGAGTAAAATGTGTCGGAAATGCTCACTTTTCTCAATCTGACATTCTATATCGTTTGTCTGAAAGGTCCTCCAGAACGTGGATCATCAGACAAGTCAAACCGTCCCGCTCAAAAGTGGAAAAACCATTTTTGTGGTGTTCTTTTAGCAATTGCTTCATTCTCTGAGATTGCTCTTGGTAAACTGTCAAAGTGTAGTAAATAAACAATTAAAATTCAGTACATTAATGGAATCTTATGAGACTGATGTGGTGATAGGAGTGGAATCGTGGTTGAGAGAAGGCATGGGTAATAGAGAAGTATTTCCAGAAGGGTACACAGTCTATCGTAGAGACCGAGGAGATAAAAAGGGAGGGGGATATTTATTCTGGTGAAGGAAACTTATTGTTCACATGAATGGTTTACCGATGAAAGGGATGAAATATTAGGGATAAAATTAGTTTGTGTTAATATGAAGGAGGTGGGAATTATAGGAACATACAGGCCTGGAAGAGAGGAAAGACACATGGAAATATTTGAGAAAATAATAGATTATACTCATAAAAACAATAATAATGATATGGTAATAATTGGGGGAGATCTAAATTTGTCTAAAGTTGAATGGAATGGAGCTGCAAGTGAAGCCCATGAACAGAAAATGGCAAATAAGTTAATTTGGGAGGGAGGATTTACACAAGTAGTACAAGAACCGACTTGTCTCAATAACTTACTAGATGTATTCTTGGTTAAACCATGGGAAATTGTTAATAAAACTGAGGTAATTGAAGGAATAGGAGACCATAAGGCTGTAATAATGGATGTAGGACTCGTACCAAAAAGGCTTAATAAGAGGGTTACACAAGACAAGAAATTGTACAGAAAAACTAAAGTTGATGAATTTGGGACTTAAATCACAATTCAGTTGTTGGATAAGTGAAGGGAGTAATGTGGATACACTTTGGGCTAAATTTAAAGGAATCATTTGGGTAGGAGAGGAGATTTGTACCTGTTAAGAAGAGTAAAATGACCTCAGACCCTGTTTATTATACAAGGGAAATAAGAAAATTAAAAAGAAAATGTAGAATAGTAAACAGGAAAATCAAAGAGGGTAGGGAGAGTAGGGAAACTAGAAAACAGCTAATGAGGAAACTGAATAGAGTGAAAAAGGAAGCAAAAGAGAATTATATGAATGGCATACTTCAAGAGGGTAATGACCACAAAGGGAAATGGAAAAGGCTGTATTCATATATCAGGAATCAAAAAGGAAAAGGAATCCACATTCCGACAATGGTGGGAGAAGGGAGTGAACACTATTTAACAGATACTGAAAAAGCAAACCTATTTAGTAGGGAATTCAGAGATTCAGTAGATGATTGTCAGGAGTTGGAAACCGAAACAGAAGATAGAGAGGGAGAGATACAGAGGGAAACAAGAAGCTTCTCATTCACAAATGAAGATATTTTCAGAGAAATCCAACTGCTTCAGCAAGGAAAAGCAGCAGGAAGTGATCAAATTACTGGAGAGGTATTAAAGACAATGGGGTGGTATATAGTGCCTTATTTAAAATTTATTTTGACTATGTCATAAATAATAGTGTAATACCAAAGGAATGGAAGGAATCTATAATAATACCAATTTATAAAGGAAAGGGTGATAAAAGGAAACCAGAGAACTACAGACCAATCAGCCTGAGCAGTATAGTTTGTAAAATACTGCAGAGTTTAATATCAAAGTACATCAGAGGGATATGTGATGATAAAAATTGGTTCACGAGGAGCCGGTATGGATTTAGAAAGGAATTTTCTTGTGAGACACAACTAGTGGGATTTCAGCAGGACATATCAGATCAATTGGATTCAGGAGGTCAGTTAGATTGCATAGCCATAGATCTTTCCAAAGCCTTTGATAGAGTGGAACATGGAATATTATTAAAGAAATTGGAGGGAATAGGATTGGATGTAAGGGTTACACGATGGATAAAAACATTTCTAAATTCAAGGGTTCAGAAAGTCAAAGTAGGAAATAATGTATCGCAGGAAGAGAAAGTTTGGAAGGGAATTGCACAGGGTAGTATAATCGGTCTGTTACTTTTCTTAATATACGCAAATGATTTAGGGAACAATTTAACATCAAAAATAAGCTTGTATGCAGATGACATAATTGTTTATAGGGAAATAAATAACATTGAGGATTGTTCAGAATTACAAAAGGACCTTGAAAAGTATCCAACAATGGGTTGAAGAAAATAATATGAAGGTTAATTGAGGCAAATCAACTATTGTATTATAGGAAAATTTTCTTCTCTTGTTAATTTAATATTTAGTCCTTGACAATAATGTACTTTAGTGTACCATTTGCCACCGAGGTAGACACCTCATTTGCAAATAAAGAGATTTTGATTGATTTTGAAATTGTTCTCACAGATCCTGCTGCTCTGGATCCTCGATTAAACTTACGAGTAAAATGTGTTGGAAATGCTCACTTTTCTCAATTTGACATTCCATATCCGTTTGTCTGAAATATACACAAATAATATGTTGATCTTCTGCCAACGTTCAGGCAGCAGTTGAATGCCTCGCCTGTAGAACTGTTTTGGTTTTGACTGCAAGAAATCTGTTAGCCATTGGTCAAGAGAAGCTTCATCAGGAAACACTTGCCCCTGAATGTGGTTAGAAAGAGAGTGGAAAAGATGGAAATCTGAGGGGGCAAGGTCAGGACAATACAGAGGATGAGGAAGAGGTTCCCATCCAAGTTCAGCAATCACACCTTTGGTCAATTGCGCTGTATGCAGACGAGCGTTATCATGGAGCAATAAGACTGGTTGTTGTCTTTGTCTTTGGTTGTCAATAGCAATAGCAAGCCGTCTTAGCTGGTCACTATACACAGCAGAGATAATCGTTATGATTTTCGGAAGAAGTTCATGGTGAAGAATGCCATCTTTGTTTCACCAAACACACAACACAATTTTCTGTGTATGGGCAATATCCTTGGCACGGGGTGTTTTCTTTTTTGATGGGCTGAGCCACTCTTTCCTCTTCTTCATGTTGACATACAGGCACCATTTCTCGTCACCAGTGACAATGTTCAAAAGAAATGCTTCATGCCTATCACAAGCCAAGCGGTGCCGGGCAGACAATGACGAACAGATGTTTACTCGTTGATTTTTGTTACCGTCACTCAGCACATGTGGTACCCATGTGGCATTTCAGTGCCAATTTCTGTACCTTACGCATCGAATGCAAATGGCAACACATGCAAAAACTTGCGCCATTTCCCACATTGTTTGAAGAGGATACTCATGAAGCAACTTATTTGATTTTCGTCATAATCTGAAGGTCCTCCAGAACGTGGATCATCAGACAAGTCAAACCGTCTCGATCAAAAGTGGGAAAACCATTTTTTGTGGTGTTCTTTTAGCAAATGCTTCATTCCCGTATACTTCACAAATTGTTCTCACAGATCCTGCTGCTCTGGATGCTTGGTTAAACTTAAGAGTAAAATGTGTTGGAAATGCTCACTTTTCTCAATTTGACATTCCATATCCGTTTGTCTGAAATATACACAAATAATATGTTCACAATAAAAAAAAACCTGTGTTTCACAACACACAAACTCCAAACTCAGTTAAAACAACAGAATAACGATAAGCAATCCCTTAGATAGAAATAATAACAGTAAGTTATGATATTTATCACATGTAAAAGCAATCCCTTCACGTCGCATTGTTGCCAACCCAAAAGAATACCGCACAAACTTATGCGTCGACCCAATAACTGATGGGGAATCTCCCACAATGGCAACGGCCCTAAATACAGATCAATGACCACTGATTTATTTGACTGATTGATTGATTGATTGGATTGAAATTCAAAGATGGAAAATCTGAAAAAGCTTCTCATCATTAGATTCCTAATGATATAATGGATATAATGCTCCCATCAGAAAGCTAAGCATTTAATTTGTGTTCAGCCTCATTATGTGAAATATAAAAGCAGGTGTGTAAAAAAAACACAAATAGTGAAAGAACATCAACTCACAACTATTGCACTCAATGAAAGGCTCATCATGTCTCTTAGAATTCCTCTTGCTGGAGATAGATTTGTTACTTTTATCTCCACCTATGCTCCCACTTTAGATGATAATGATGATTCTAAGAACCAATTCTACCACCAACTGAACGGTCTTCTTGACAACGTAGATACTAAGGATAAAATCTTCTTGCTTGCTGATTTCAGTGCCAGAGTGGGAAGAGCCAATCAATTATAGGAGAACGTCATAGCTAATCAAGTTATATGAAACTGCAATGCAAATGGGCTGCTACTTCTTGGTCTTTGTGCTGAGCCTCTTCATCATCAACACACATTTCCACCTAGGTACCTAATCGCTTCAAGACCTTATGGATGAATCCACGTTCCAAACACTGGCATCTCACCGACTATGTAATCACTAAGCAGTGTGACAGAAAAGATGTTCTGATTACAAGAACAGCACATAACACTGATGACTGCTTGACTGACCATAGACTTCTAATTAGTTGGATCCTGAAACCAAGGATCCTTGTATATCATAAGCCACGATCTCACTTCTCAAACCCTTCCAGGAGAAATTCAATATCACCAAGAATGAAATTGTTCGCAATGGTTTCCAAGATGCTCTTTTAAATCAACTAACTAAATGTCCAGTGAACACAAAAGATGTTGAATCAGAGTGGACCACATTAAGAAATACCATAAGAGAGACTGCACAGGTCACTGGCTTTGAAAAGACTGCTCTGGTAATAATAATGAAGGGATTCTGAGTCTCATCAGTGCTAGAAGGAATGTCTACCTGTCTCTTGATCAGGATCCATATTCCGTAGAGAAAAATGTTAACAAGAGCTCAGGCAAAAATATCAGACTGAAGTAACAGTAAACCAAAGCAACTGGTGGCAACAAAAGGCTAAGGAACTCCCAAAATCTATCTGATGCCAGAGACCTATGGAACTTTTATGCTGCAATAAAAGAACTGTACGGACCTGTTTGTTCCTTGTCAGGCACTGTGAAAACTGCTGACAATACTACCATTTTCACTGACAGACAGGACACCTTGAACTGCTGGAAGGAACACTTCAGCTTGCTCCTAAACTGCAGTTCTTTTCCTGCTGAAGACTTCCTCCAACGTGTGCTACAACATCCTCCACAAACTTGAATGGCAGCCCCACTTACTTTTCAGGAATTTAGAAAGGCTCTTGATAATCTAAATCCAAGAAAGGTTCCTGGACCTCACAACATTCCCTTTGAGTTCATCCAATATGGAGGCTTACCTCTGAAAAACAGACTTTTCTCCCTGATCGTTTTAATATTAGAATCTTGCAAGGTCTCTGCTGATATGAAGAATTCCACCATTGTCACAATCTTCAAAAAAGGTGATTGAAGCATCTGTGGCATATCCCTGCTCTCCATAGCTGGTATAATATTTGCTAGAATTCTGTTGAATCGTTTCCAGATAATCTCTGAAGGTACTTCCTGAATCCCAATGCGGGCTCTGTCCCTCAAGAGGCACTACTGATGATCTTCTGTGCAAGACAACTCCACGAAAAGTGCAGAGAACAATAAAAGCCTTTGCTTTTTTGCGTTCTCCGAACTGGAAAAGGCCTTCGACACAGTGCTTAGAGAAGCTATGTGTATGGTTTTAAGGTGATTTGCTGTCCAGAACATTTTGTTGGATTGATACAGGCACTCCAGGACAATATGCATGGACAAGTGTTGTACCAAATGAAAGGAACTGGTTTCCTATGGTTAACAACATCCTTAAGAATTCTCCATAGATAGAAGTCCAACGGACTTAGATCTGGAGAACACGGTGGAAACTCCCATCAATAATGGGCTTAAGCAAGGCTGTGTACTTGCACCAACACTCTTTCTGTATCTGGCAGCCATGCTCTATGAGAAATCATCTGAGAACAACACAGGTGTGGAATTTAAGTGCAGACTGATGGAGGGCTATTCAATCAGGCCAGACTCTGATCAGAAAGACTTACTAGTCTCACCCATGTAACTGAACTGCAGTACACGGGTGACAATGCTTCTCCAGCTCATACACCTGATGACCTGCAAATGTGGGTTAACTGTTTCACTAAGGCATATGAACGATTTGTCCTAACCATTAACATTCCTAAAACAAAGATACCCGCACAGACAGATCCTGGAACTGCCTTTCCAGATTTCAGTATTTCTATCTCCTGTATGCCTCTAGAACAAGTACATCATTGAGAACAATACGTGCTGCCCACGTAGTTTTCAGACATTTTACTCATCGGGCCTTCCTGTATAAAGATCTAAGAATATATACAAAATGGATGGTGTATCAAGCAGTTGTCATTTCCACCCTGCTCTATGGATGTGAAACCTGGACTCTATATCGCCGTGATATGAAGAAAGTAGAACACTTCCATCAACAGAAGCTCAGATATACAGAGGATGCCAATAAAATGTATCTTCATTTCAAGCAAAGAAAAAATCTGTGTTAACTTAACGCAGCTGAATTCACACAAACAGAAAATGATGAGTTACAACAGTTCATCAAAATGTCCACCAACGGCATTGATGCACTTCTGAATACCTTTAACTACTTATCGAGCAATGTTTGCTAAAGTGTCCTCGGCGATTGCAGCACATGCCGTTTCAAATTCTTCCTGAAGTGCTGCCAGTGT
The DNA here is from genome assembly GCF_040414725.1 of Anabrus simplex. Classification (NCBI taxonomy): domain Eukaryota; kingdom Metazoa; phylum Arthropoda; class Insecta; order Orthoptera; family Tettigoniidae; genus Anabrus; species Anabrus simplex. Next base: position 241,688,208 of record NC_090269.1, read on the forward strand.
AACTGGTTTCCTATGGTTAACAACATCCTTAAGAATTCTCCATAGATAGAAGTCCAACGGACTTAGATCCGGAGAACACGGTGGAAACTCAATCGGACCTCTTTGTCCTACACAGTTCCCTGGAAGATTGTCATCAAGGTACACAAGGTCCGCTGTTCAAACGATAATCTTGGCTCCATTTCATTGTAGCAACGCTAGCATAACGTCATGCGACACATCAGTTTACAGAACATTATTTGATAATCTTTGCTTCATTTGTTCATTGTTGCCTGTCCTGTAGCAACACTAGCATAACATACCCACGCTTTCTGCTCAATCTTCTATCACTGACGCGCCTCGCAGCTACTACTGTAGATTAACTACACAACACAATTCTGTCTGAATGCAATAGCAATGCATTGCAGTAGCGTGAGCTGGTGCGGTGCATGGCACGCAGCTGAGCAAATACCCGCGCGCGAGTTGAATTTCACATTAATTTACTTGACATGATGTAAATGCCTAATTTTATGCAAATACCTACCTAAAAATACAGTATATCTGTTTACAGAACATCATACTACACATTACTATTGCTTTTCGGCCCAGCTCAGTAATATATTAAATATATATATATATATATTAAATAGATATCTCCTGTCAAAGTGTGTATATATTTTATTGGCACCCTCTGTATTATGAACATCAGATGGGATGACTACATTCCAAACACAACAGTTCTAGAGAGGGCAAAGATGAACAGTATAAGAGTCTACCCTCACTGGTCACCAAATCAGATAGATTGGTCATGTCCAGCGCATGACAGCCTTCCTCAAAAAATTCTGTACAGTGAAATCGGTACACGCAGGAGACCCCATGGTGCCCCTCTGAACCGCTATAAACTTCAGATTTAAGACTTGGTATATCTGTGCACAAGATTGCACTCACTTGCACAATACTGGAGATACTGTTGCACAATTTGAGTGTGAATATTGTAGACAGGAAGCAGAAAAAGTCAGAGGCGTAAACAATGCCAGGCTCAACCACAACTTCCACCCTCTACGCAGCGCAACCAATGAAGGCGTATGTTTCATGCTAGGATTGGTCTTCTTAGCCATCAAAGTTATCTGCATCCCTGAATTCAATTACAGGAAGAACTGAAGGAGAAATATGAATACATAGATGAGTATCAGCCACCAATGACGACTGCTCCCATCAGAAAGCTAAGCATTTATTTTGTGTTCAGTCTCATTATATGAAATATAAAAACGTGTGTATTCAATTAATTATATCTACCATGATTTAAAGATTTAGTCCATATGACAGAAAGTTCAAAGTTTCCTGTTCCAATTTATACTGTGCCCTTGATATAATGCCTCAAAATGTCAGCCTGGATTTTGCATTGAAAATGTGCACGTTCTAAATAAAAATACACACGTATTTTAAGTTATGAAATTTAATTTATATTTCTCATTTGTACATTTTACATATATAGATATTGATATCTTATAACAAGCTGTAGCCATCTATATGTTTATGTTAATAACGTTTTTGAATTTACGTCCCACTAACTACTTATATGGTTTTCAGAGATACTGAGGTGCCAGAATTTTTACTACAGGAGTTCTTATACGTGCTAGTAAATATGCAGGCACAAAGCTGATGGATTTGGGCACCTTCAAATACCATCAGACTAACAAGATTGAACATGTCAACTTGGGCTAAGAAGGCCAGAACTCTACTGTCTGAGATACTCAGCCCGTGGAAAAAAATATCCAAACACCAAGAAGGGGTTGTGCTAGATTAACGAATGCTGGTAGACGTGTTTATATATCTGAAAGATGACGTTGATTCGAATTTCCCAAAAATTGCATTAGCATGGCGCTAGTAGCTGCCTCATGACGTTGCACATCAGGTTTGCTTTAAATACGGGCTGTATTGTGCCAGAGCGTTTGTTACCTGTGAGATTGAACGAAGTGACTGTACTTATAGTTATGAGTGACTGTAAGTGGGTCAAGAATGCCTTTACGATGACGAAGAGGCCAGTATCAACAGCTCACTGCGGTTGAACGAGGCTGTATAATAGGGCTACCTGAAGGTGGATTACTTCCGCGCTACTGCAGAACGACTTGGCAAAAACGTCTCCACTGTGCACGCATGCTGGCAGCAGTGGTCACGAGAAGGTACGCTCGCAAGAAGGCCGAGCTCCGGACATCCCCATGGCACCACCAACAGGGAGAACCGCCATATTCGGCGTATGGCTGTGGCGCAGCGGACTGAGTTTGCAGCACCAATTTGAGCGGCAGTTGGAACCACAATGGCGCAAGGACTGTTCGGAACTGGTTACTTGAAGTACAGTTCCGAGCCAGACGCCCTGAGGCATGCATTCCACTTACCCCAAATCGCCGTCTGCAACTTCAGTGGTGTCAACCAAGGGCTAATTGAAGGGTGGAGTGGAGGTCCGTTGTGTTTTCCATGAAAACCGGTTCTGTCTTGATGCCAGTGATGGCCATGTGTTGGTTAGGAGGCGGTTCCTGCATTCCATCTGTCTGCGTCGTCGACAATTTATGAACTTCATCATATAGATCCGTATTGATATAGTTTAAATTAAGAACTAGTGTTAGCTTTAATGGTCCACCCAATCAACACACTTCACTTTACAAGTGAAAACTAATTAATATAAAAATATATTAAACATACTTTGGAACATGTTTCGTCTCATTTGAGACTTCTTCAGCCATAACATCCCATAGCAGGTTACAATGCTCATTGTTGCTGTCTAATAATTTAAAAAATGGAAGAACCCATGTTCTTTAAGAACTATTTAAGACTACACTAAATATACAATATACATACTATTTACATAAAATTGTCCATCACTTCTTGCAAAAAAAATTTATCTTCCATGTTAAAATTTGAGTGACATTTCTTGAAATTATGTCATGCTAGCCATAATGTCTCGTAACAGATTACAATGCTCACTGTTGCTGTCTAATAATTTAAAAATGGAAGAACCCATGTCCTTTATGAACTGTTTGAGAATACACTAAAGACAAAATATACACACTGTTTACATAAAATTGTTCAACACTTCTTGCAAAAAAAAAATTTGTCCCCTTCAGTGTTAAAGTTTGAATTACATTTCTTGAAAATATGACATGCAGTGCTAGTAGCTGGTAGCTTCAGTGTACTGACTGAGGGAGATTTGAATTCCGGCCTTGGAATAGGAAAATGGGACCAAATCCACATCAGAATATTTGAAAGTTTTAATTCATATGGAAATTCCTTTCAAACAATAAGCTATTTCTGCTAGAAGGAATCTAATGCTTCTGAGATAGCCTGTCGTATGGCAAAGATCTGCACTGCATGACCACCATACTGGTAGCTTAATTCTTATGAATATTCCTCTTTAAAAAGACAAGGTCATCAAAGTTAGTGAAACTCCCTATAGCTGGTTCACATCTGAGCCTCGCTCTGACTTGCTTCTCGCCACGCTCGTGTGCTGGTGAAATAAACCCTTACCATCTGGTGGTGTTACAGCCTGAAAAGCCTGTTGAGAGTAGGGCAATATTAGGTTTTGAGTGTTCTGGTCCCATGTCACCGCATTTTGAACCACTCATACCTCAACATATCCCTTCTAATCAAAAAACCACACACTATCGCTAGCACTGACTTTAGATCACTTAGTGATGTTAGTGCTCAACTGTAGAAGTATTGTAAAGAAAGGAATAGAATTAAGTAATTTAATAGATTTATACTTACCAGATATTGTAATAGGAGTTGAATCATGGCTGAGAAATGATATAATGGATGCAGAAATTTTCTCACGGAACTGGAGGGTGTATCGTAGAGATAGGATAGGAATGGTAAGAAAGGGAGTATTCATTCTGGTGAAAGAAGAATTTGTAATCTACAAGAAAGTTAAAGATGACAAACACGAAATTCTAGGGGTGAAGCTCATCTCTAAAGATAATAGGCAACTTGATGTCTCTGTAGTGTACAGACCAGGAAAGGGTAGCGCAGATGCTGATTCAGAATTATTTGATAAGATAATCAACTGTGTGGAAAATGATAAGGAAAGGAACGCGACTGTAGCGGGTGATCTCAATTTACCAAATGTCAATTGGGAAGGTAATGCGAACGACAGGAAGCATGACCAACAATAATGGCAAATAAGTTAATATGGGAAAGGCACCTGATTCAGAAAGTGACGGAACCAACTAGAGTGAAGAATATTCTGGATGTGGTGCTGGCAAAACCAGATGAGCTCTATAGAGAAACCAAAGTAATAGATGGTATTAGTGATCACAAAGCTGTTTTTGTGGTAATTTTAAAAAAAATGTGAAGGAAAGGAAGATATTAAAATTAGGACTATTAGGCAGTACCATATGGCTGATAAAACAGGCATGAGTTTTTAATAAGTAACTATGATCGGTGGAAAACGGTAAATAAAAATGTAAACAGTCTCTGGGATGGGTTTAAAGCAATTGTTGAGGAATGTGAAAATAGGTTTGTACCTTTAAAGGTGGTAAGGAATGGTAAGGATACACTATATTATAACAGAGAAGTAGAGACTAAGAAGGAGGTGCAGGTTGGAAAGAAATAGAGTTAGAAATGGCTGTGGAAGTAAGGAGAATTTGAAGGAACTTACTAGGAAATTGAATCTAGCAAAGAAGTCAGCTAAGGATAACATGATGGCAAGCATAATTGGCGGCCATACAAATTATAGTGAAAAATGGAAGCGTATGTATAGGTACCTTAAGGCAGAAACAGGTTCCAGGAAGGACATTCCAGGAATCATTAATGAACAACGGGAGTGTGTATGCGAGGATCTTCAAACGGCAGAAGTATTCAGTCAGCAGTATGTAAAGATTGTTGGTTACAAGGATAATGTCCAGATAGAGGAGGTGAATAATACTAAAGAAGTAGTAAATTTTACCTATAACAGCAATGACATTTACAGTAAGATATAAAAGTTGAAAATTAGAAAAGCAACTGGAATTGATAAGGTTTCGGGGGATATACTAAAGAAAATGGGTTGGGATATAGTACCATATCCGAAGTACTTGTTTGATTATTGTTTGCATGAAGGAACTTTACTAAATGAATGGAGAGTTGCTATAGTAGCCCCTGTGTATAAAGGAAAGGGTGATAGACATAAAGCTGAAAATTACAGGCCAGTCAGTTTGACATGCATTGCATGTAAGCTTTGGGAAAGCATTCTTTCTGATTATAAAAGACATGTTTGCAAAATTAATAACTGGTTTGATAGAAGACAGTTTGGGTTTAGGAAAGGTTATTCCACTGAAGCCCAACTTGTAGGATTCCAGCAAGATATAGCAGATATCCTGGATTGAGGAGGTCAATTGGACTGTATCGCGATGGACCTGTCTAAGGCATTTGATAGGGTAGATCATGGGAGACTACTGGCAAAAATGAGTGCAATTTGACTTGATGAAAGAGTGACTGAATGGGTGGCTCTGTTTCTAGAAAATAGAACTCAAGAGAATTAGAGTAGGTGAAGCTTTATCTGTCCCTGTAATAATTAAGAGGTGAATTCCTCACGGCAGTATTATTGGACCTTTATGTTTTATTATATGCAGGGTTATTCACTTAACATGTTACACGCAAATAACTTCTAAACTATTAAAGATATCAGCATTCTGTTTTCATATTCGTAAATGGCATGCAGGGTCTTGTAAAATAATGTGCTACTTAGTCTCATGGGATGATTAACAACCGAGATATTGAAACTAACTCCATATTTTTAAATGGAATGGCACAAATTTATACAGCTGATTTAAAAGTTCATCTGTATACAAGTTCAAATATGTAAGTATTTTCAAAATCAGACAATTACTTTTTGAGATATAAATAAGAACAGCATACACGGTTTTGCTGCCGCATCAGACGGCGTGAAGTCAGGCAAGGACATATTGAGGCGCAAGCTGCTTCCTGGCCTTAATTCCAGCCACAGAACGGATACCAGGCATGTACTATAAACATAATGTGATGTACCGTAACATACCCTGGGTGTGCAACGTTATTGTATAAGTGGCGAACACACAACGGGGAAGGGAGATTAAAGTTGTATTGTTTTGTTTTGACATGTATTTGGTTGCGCTCAGTTTAGCGTTTTTTCTCACGGACGGGAATGGGAAGGATTTGGGAAGGAAGTCAGCCGTGGCCTATCACGAATGTACCTATCCGGTATTTGCCCGGTGTTGAACATGGGACACTATGAAAATCACTTTCAGGTTGGGCGAGGCTGGACTCGAACCTACGCCCTCTCGAATGTACGCTACTACAGTCGCGCTGGAGCTCTGCGGAGATTAATGCGTGTAAAATAAAACATAAATAATAGTGTTGCTGCCATCTCACCACGATCAGCTCTGAACATTTGCTTTTCTAAAAGGAGGTCTTCCAGTGTTTTGTGTTATGTTTATTTCTCAACTCATAGAGTAGTATGAACTGTACACTAAAACGAGTGACAATTATAGCTTTCGTTATGTTCCTTTCAAGGCAAAGTACTTATTTTATTCCTTTTAAACACATCAAGCCTTTCTGTCCTGTCATGTGTTCGTCTGTCATACACACTTTGCAAACCCATCACATGTGTACGAGGTGCTTACTTGCCTGGTATCCATTCTATGGCTGAACTCATTCCCAGGAAACTGCTTGCGCCTCAATATGTCCTTGCCCGACTTCACGCCATCTGATGCGGCATGCAAAACAGTGCATGCTGTTCTTACTTATATCTCAGCCGGGCTGAGTGGCTCAGACGGTTGAGGCGCTGGCCTTCTGACCCCAACTTGGCAGGTTCGATCCTGGCTCAGTCCGGTGGTATTTGAAGGTGCTTAAATACGTCAGCCTCGTGTTGGTAGATTTACTGGCACGTAAAAGAACTCCTGCGGGACAAAATTCCGGCACCTCGGCGTCTCCGAAAACCGTAAAAGAGTAGTTAATAAAATAATAATAATAATCGTATGGCTTCAGCTACCGTGTGCAGACATTTCAATTTGACGCCATCTGGCTGTCTGTTCGTCAATTTCGATGTTCCGTTTTACTCTAGGCCCCCACTAGGTGGCAGACCGAGTAAACCGAAACTCTCTTGGGCGTCTATGGCTGAGATTTAATGAATTTTGTCGGGTAAACACCAAATGTGTCACCAGAGATCTTTTACATGCCGACATCGTACGACATGGAGTGTCGAATGGACTTTTTTCCGCCCTTCAAAAATCCGACTACCTCTGCCGGGTTTGAAGCCGCTATCTTGGGATCCGGAGGCCGACACTCTACCACTGATCCACAGAGGCAGCTAAAGAGTAGTTAGTGGGACGCAAAGCAAATAACATTATTATTATCTTATATCTCAAAAAGTAATTGTCCGATTTTGAAAATACTTGCATATTTGAACTTGTACGCATATGAACTTTTAAATCAGCTGTATGAATTTGTGCCGTTTCATTTAAAAATATGGATTTAGTATCAATATCTCGGTTGTTAATCACCCCCACGAGACTAAGTAGCATGCTATTTTACAAGCCCCTGCGTATTATTTACGAATATGAAAACAGAATGCTGCTATCTATAATGGTTTAGATGTTATTTCCGTGTAACATGTTAGGTGAATAACTCTGTATATCAATATGTGTAAAGAAGTGGAATCAGAGATAAGGCTTTTTGCCGATGATGTTATTCTGTACAGAGTAATAAATAAGTTACAAGATTGTGAGCAACTGCAAAATGACCTCAATGTTGTGAGATGGACAGTAGGCAATGGTACGATGATAAACGGGGATAGAAGTCAGGTTGTGAGTTTCACAAATAGGAAAAGTCCTCTCAGTCTTAATTACTGTGTGAATGGGGTGAAAGTTCCCTTTGGGGATCATTGTAAATACCTAGGTATTAATATGAGTGTACCGGGAGGTACACCTCAACGCCGCACATTCAAAATTAGCGCCTTAATGAACTCCTCCATCGATCAAAAGGTGAAACTGATACCACATGAAGTTGGAACTTTAATCACAAGATGTCACTACTAAAATTTTAAGGAATTGTGTTATTGTGAGGCTTCCTAAACTGATTGAATTTCTCCTTGTTTTGATTTGCCATTCATCAAGAAGTTCGGTGCAAGGTAAAAGAACTTACAACTTAAAGAAGTTTCGTATTTCTAGGTTTTCCATAACTGAATCTATGTTCATTTATTTTTGGGTTGGCAATACTTTTTCTTTCTCCCCATTTTGAATCTAGCCAATCACAAAATTTTTTTTGTAATTCATTTCCAACCAATCCTGCATTTCTTGTTCACTGTGTTAACCAATAAAAAATGTGAGGGTGTGTCTGTATTAATCGTGAATTCTCTCAAACCTTCCCGAGGGTATATAAGTTGTGGCTTTTCGAGTTTCTTGGTCAATCGATTGCCATCTTTCTATGTGTGTGTGTGTGTGTGTTAAGGCAGGAGGCAGAGCGCCTCATTCGTCGGCAGGCAGAACATCTACAAGGTAATGGCCACGTAAATTCTATCTTTTTTGCTGTCTCCGCAACTTTATTTGAGGGGAAGGTCCAAATCTTAACTATGTAACATCCCTTTCTAAAATGAACATTTTCTTTCGGCTAATGTAAAACTTCATAAAATCTTTAACTGTAAATTGGGGATAGAGAGTGAGTTACCCTCTCGAGCTCCCCTTCATCTTGGTTTGAAGTGACTACGATTTAGCAACCTTTTTTTCTGTAATCTTTTAAAGTAATTTCCATGTGAGCCACCTCAGTAGTTTGGGACTAGCCCCAGTTTTATCGGCCGAGAGCCCTGTAGGTTTTAAAATTTTCATTATCTGGGAGAGCAGTGTACGTCTCCATTCAGTTTGTGTTCGGGCCGTTTATTTAACCTGTTTTCTTTTTGCAAAGGCCCAGTAGGTTGGGTACTAGATACCCCTGTGTAAAACAATTTCAATTTGTAAACAGAGCCTATAGAGGCCGGAGATTGTAAGTTTTTGATGTAATGCGGCCTTGAGTATGCTGGAAGAAAGTGAGAGCCTGTTAGCTCTTTTCAAGTTTTGTAATAGTAAAGTGTGCCTCTGGAAGGCTAGGTATTGTAAATTTTGGGAGCAAGTGCTCTTGAATTAAGGGTTTTCTGCCCTTACCTGAATAATACCACTTTCAATTTGTAAAGTTGTAACCTGGGGGCTTGTAGCCCAGAACTGTTGAAGTCTGAATCTTGAATTTTCCAATTTTTGAAATTGTCATTATACCTGTAATCTCATGTTGTTCACTCAGTGAAAAGATTGTTAAGTTTGCAATTTAAAGAGAAATATAACCTTTGTTAAAGTTTTAAATTCAATTTTGATGTGGTATTTAGATCCAACACCCACACCTTCTTTCACCTCTTTCTGCTCCACGGATAATCTCCGTAACAATAAGGAAAGATCTTTTTTTTGCTAGGGGCTTTACGTCGCACCGACACAGATAGATCTTATGGCGACGATGGGAGAGGAAAGGCCTAGGAGTTGGAAGGAAGCGGCCGTGGCCTTAATTAAGGTACAGCCCCAGCATTTGCCTGGTGTGAAAATGGGAAACCATGGAAAACCATCTTCAGGGCTGCCGACAGTGGGATTTGAACCTACTATCTCCCGGATGCAAGCTCACAGCCGCGCGCCTCTACGCGCACGGCCAACTCGCCCGGTAAGGAAAGATCTTCATTGGGATAATCACAAATATGATTGTAAATAAAGGGTACAGATCTCTGCACATGGTTATGAGGGTATTTAGGGGTTGTAGTAAGGATGTAAAGGAGAGAGCATATTTGTCTCTGGTGAGACTCCAACGAGAGTATGGTTCCAGTGTATGGGACCCTCACCAGGATTACTTGATTCAGGAACTGGAAAAAATCCAAAGAAAAGCAACTTGATTTGTTCTGGGCAATTTCCGATAAGAGAGTAGCGTTACAAAAATGTTGCAAAGTTTGGGCTGGGAAGACTTGGGAGAAGGGAGAGGAGCTGCTCGACTAAGTGGTATGTTACAAGCTGTCAGTGGAGAGATGGCGTGGGAGGACATCAGTAGACGAATAATAATAATAATTTTGTGTGGCTATTTCTAGCCGAGTGCAGCCCTTGTATGGCAGACCCTCCAATAAGGGTGGGCGGCATTTGCCATGTGTAGGTAACTGCCTGTTACTGTGGTGGAGGATAGTGTTGTGTGTGGTGTGTGAGTTGCAGGGATGGGGACAGCACAAACACCCAGCCCGCAGGCTATTGGAATTAACTAATGAAGGTTAAAATCCCTGACTCGGCCGGGAATCGAACCCGGGACCCTCTGAACCGAAGGCCAGTACACTGACCATTCAGCCAACGAGTCGGACGGTAAAACGGTGTAAGAAAATATCATAAAAACAACATTTTACATACCACTCACATCAACAACTACTGCCATTGAGTGAAAATTATAAAATACGGTCTCAATCCTGGAATTTGACACAGATAAATGTGACTGCCAACTGTGGTACAATCCTAAGCGAGGAATATAAACTAACAATGAAAAACAGGGTTATACTGCTGAAATGTGACCCCACCCCTGTAAAAAACTTTTTTAAACCCATGGTGCTACAACGCAGACGAGCCCCTTGGCCTATCAAGTCACCGTTGCTCAACTCAAAGGCCAGCAGATTATAAGGTAATGCTTGTCAGCGAGAGACGAATCCTCTTGGCGATTCCTCTTGGCTTTCTACACTCGGGCCGCTACCTCACCATGAGACAGCTTCTCAACTGTTCATAAGTAGGTTGAGTGGACCTTGAACCAGCCCTCTAATCCATGTAAACCGAGCTGGATAGCTGCAGTCGCTTAAGTGCAGCCAGTATCCAGTATTTGGGAGATAGTGGGTTCAAACCCCACTGTCGGCAGCTGTGAAAATGGTTTTCCGTGGTTTCCCATTTTCACACCAGGTAAAGGCTGTAACTTAATTAAGGCCATGGCCACTTCCTTCATACTCCTAGCCCTTTCCCGTCCCATCGTCGCCAAAAGACCTATCTGTGTTGGTGTGACGTAAAGCAACTTTATAGGACAAATAACAAAGGTATTTTTAATGTTCCACCTTTTCAATACAACACACTGTTCTGTGGTTTCTGTGGTTACAACAGTGTGTTGTATTGAAAAGGTAGAACATTAAAAATACCTTTGTTATTTCTTATATGAATAATTTTCAATATGGAAAAAATAATGAGGATAATAACTTACAAAAAAAAAATTCCATGTAAAAATCCCTGACCTGGCTGGGAATCAAACCCTTAATTGCCTGGGAAGCTCTTTACTATGCATCCATGATGGTTTTGACAAATAAAGTAGCATTACAAGCCAGGTCTGTCCAAAACAACCGAGTAGTAGACTTCTTGTCAACAGCAGGTATCATGACTCACGACATGCAACAAGCTGCAAGAGTCTGCAGTTGTCATGCCTGAGATTCCCCAGCATATATAGTTCTCCAGGTAAGAAACATAAGACAAAAATAAATACTGGGCCGATGACCTTAGATGTTAGGCCCCTTTAAACAACAAGCATCAAGATAAATACAGGTGGTGAAAGATTACGAACACAGGACAAAAACAAAGAGAGAAAAGAATCCCAATGGGATAATGTAAGTATTGGAAAGCTACAAACAAGTGTCCAGGTATGATTGGAAGAAGTACTGGCTTTAAGGATCACTTGGTATCGAATCTGGACTAGGTTGGTTTACGTATCCTCTAAATCCATTTTGTGCAGCACAGTGCTCAAATATGAGGAGATAATGTGAGTTGCAAAAGAAAGAGTGAACTGTATTAAATGGATTATGTTAACACATTCTATCTATCCAACCTAAGTTGGATAGTGGATATCACTTTAGGAAGAGAGTATCCAATTCACGTTGGATAAGCTTTAATGTAGACTAACATGTTTAAAGAGCTCCACAGTTTTTGTCATAGCTATGCTTCTAACCTATTGAAGTATAGTTCAAAGAAGGTATACATTTTTTCCTAATTATGTAGAGATCATGTGTTGGCTATTTGTCATTTGATCAAAGATCGAGGTCGAGCAACTGGAGCCACTTCATTGTCTTTCTAAGCCCAATGCGAGTATTGGCAAGTGTGTTGTGAAATAGATGAGAAGCAATGGCTTACAAAGGATGTTTGTAAATGCATGAAATACTGGACGTGTTGCTTAATGATTCAGATGATAAATTTACCATATTTCAGTTGAAGGGGCAAGGATGGTGACAGTGAATTTGAAGAACTATCTACAGAATGTGACCCAGAATAAGTTTTAGTACCTTATAAATATCTGTCATATAGGCCAACTGTGCCACCATTCACAGCTAATCAGGGCTAAAATATTCTGCTGATTAATGAAACTGATGATATGTAGTTTGTGACTTCTTTTTCCACAAATTTTTTTGAGCAAGTCAGCAAACAAACTTAGGGTATATGTGTACTCCAGTGAGGTGATAGCGCCTCACCGAATACTGCCGTATGCAGGCATGAAGGTCTATACAAAATTTCTGATTTTTAAGTTTAGTACCTTAGGGGCAATAATAAAAAATATGCAATGATTTACAGCCTAAGTTTAAAACAACTCATCATTTAAGGGACACTGGGACTGACATTTTGACAAAATATATGAAATTGATTTTCGGTTTTTCCATATTAATACACCCCTAACCCCTGTGGATGAGATAGTGTTTTTATCCGAATTCTGCCATTTTTAAAGCTCTAGCATAGCTTTTAAATGCCTGGCGTGCAGTCCTTTAAACGCCCACTTTCGTTTGACTCATGATCAGCGCATATTAGTGGTGTATTCAAGCAGACTTCTTTATTTCATTTCATAGGAATAATTCAAAAAGGCCTCCTACATCTGTCGGTCTGCATTGAGCTGCTTTCTAGTGGAGGAATGTGTCAACCATGTAGCGAAGAGAATGGGAACAGGCTTGCGACAGTTGGTACAGACTTGGAAGCTGAAAGGTGTACAACTTGGTGGTCGTAAAGGTGGTCTTACTAATGCCATGATAACAAAACTTACAAATTATTATAGGAATGCAATAGTACAGAAGATAACTAATATTGCAGATATGAAGAAAGCAGTGTATGTCACTCTATGCCATTACATGTCAACTGACAGTAAGCTCCAGCACAGGAAGTGTCCTGAAGGTTCTGATATGTTTATTTTGTTCCCAATGCTTACAGGATTAACTTAAATGGTGCAGCTTTTTTCTGTTACATGGTTACTTTGTGTATGTTCCGTCATGTTGATGGTACTGAAATAGAGGAGCTTATCTCGATCAGACCACAGAAAGCTTTAAAAATAACCAGGCTTGACTGCAGCTGCAATAAGAACTTTTAACCATGGAGCTCCTGTTTCGGATTTGCTATGTTTCTTTTGATGTATTTTCTTTGTTCTTTTATGTGTTTCATGTGTGAATTGCCTAGAGAGCAATAAATTAGATTTTACCAGTTATACTGGGTCCTCATTCATAAGTAGTAGTTATGTATCCCTGCCTTTCTATAGTTTAAGTCTGATCAGGTCCTTTTCACTGAACTGGTCACGAACTGAGGGGCTGGCCAGAGCAAATATAGGGCAGGGAAGGGGCAGTACCAGTCAGTAACCTAACTTACTGCTTACTAATCAGTCACAAAGATGTCTATGGCAAAGACATGAACTTCACAACTGGAAATAGAAGTATTACACAATTTGGAAATAAGAATAAAACTCTCTTTGCAAATATTGTGTATCATTTAATAATATTCTCTACAGGAGCAACCATCTTCCTGCAAGAGAGGGTCAGCGGGAGTCTAATAATTTGTATCACTGGCTTTATGTGTGTCTTTGTAATTCTGTATATCAGCACAACTGAGGATAATTCAATAATCATACTTAATGGCAAGGCATAGGGGTGTTGCGTTTTAAAGAATCTGTGTCAATTAGCAACTTTAAATCATGTAATAACCACATTACTTCAGAGTGGACAACTCTATTAAAACTGAATATAAAGCAGTCCTGCCAATCTTTGGAGTAATCACAGAATAAAGGAAAACATCAACACACGGACCTAATATAATATGCCTTTGCTGGCAGGATCTAGTGTTAACAGTGCACTATGTCTGCTGGTATCAGCTAGAGCAATTTTGTTACTTTCATATATATGTCTCTGTCTTATCCTTGGTTTTGACAATATGAAGGTGGCTGAGGTATGAGTGATGCTAGTAATGCCATTCTTTATGCAGTCAGTCCCTGCTAGGAACAGTGTGAAAATATTGCTCATAGGATCGGTTAGTGCATGCATTTCAGTGGGCTTGGGAAACTGATATGTAATAGCAACTCTGGCTCGGTGAGGAAAGCAATGGGAAACTTCCTCACTCATTTCTCTAGTATGCCTCTTCAGTGATGCCTAAGCCATTTATGACAGCTGATGGCAGAACTGTTGAAGATCCAACCACCCTTAGGACTGAGGATTGAACATATATACATAACCTAAAAGAAATGTTCATGTTTACAATACCTGTTCAGTAATTCTGGTGTACTTATTGTGTTGTAGCATGCTTTGCTTCTTATGACTGCTTCTCAGTGAATCTCAGGGAAGCCAGTTTCTCAATGAGTGATAATGATAATTTTTTACTTAGTGAGGACCTAAATCCAGTTTGAATTCTTACAAACCTGACACTCCTTTTGTTTGTACATTACTGCGGCTCTGATATGCAGGATGAATAACCTTATTGAGTGGTAAGATGCAAATTCTGATTCAAGTTTTTCATGTTCTGAATCTGCTATAATTTTGGGAAATCTATTTATCAAATATTCCATAGATGAAGATTAAAACACTGTCTCTCACTTAAATTAGCAACCTCAGCATGTTTTAAAAATTCATCACTAAGAGGAATGTCACAATGTAATCACAAGCAACAACATAAAACTCGGTACGTATGTACGTTCAGTCCGTCAGCGATTCCGCTTGTGGGATCCTCAACAGCTCTACCATCAACTGTCATAGATGGCCTAGTCATCACTGAAGAGGCGTACTAGGGAAATGAGGAGTGAGGTAGTTTCCCGTTGCTTTCCTCACATAAAACTCGGACAAAGGAATAATAATCTTGCTTATTACTAACACTTAATTCTTCTTTCAAATAAGCCCTGCACTTACCATCAACCACCAAATCCTTATATTTTTTTTAGGTGCTTTCTTTTTTAAAATTCTACCTCAGGAATTGAAGCAACCCTTGTTTGAACACAAGATGGTTTAATATTCCTTACCAGTAAGTCTGCTGAAAGACCATTAATTAAATTGACCTCTCAACACATGTATAACTGAAGCATTTTGTTGTTTTACATTATTAAAAAGGGCAGTACACTTTGATGAAACTAACAGTCATGAAAGAAAGTCCTCACTGTTTCAAACTGGTTTGTGAATTCTTCCTTTTTCTTTGTGGTCCCCTGCAAAACATTAGAATTATGACCATCCACTGATCCAGAACCATGGTGATTCATTTGGGGAAAGAAAGGCAATGTGTATTTACATATTTAAAAATCTTGTTAGGTTTAGCACCACATATCTCTTCATATACTTTCAAAGTACCGGGTGAGTTGGCCGTGCGGTTAGGGGCGCGTGGCTGTGAGCTTGCATGCGGGAGACAGTGGGTTCGAATCCCACTATCGCAACGCAGTTTTTAGTATCAATTATTATTTCAAATTAACACCTGTTTCACTGAATTTTGTCGCAATAAGTTGTTTTTTGCTCTGCATATTGATGTAAATATTGTATATTTGTGCTATTTTGTTTCCGTCTAGGCTCTCTTTTGTTTGTTTTTTCATTTGCGCTTTCATTATGTTTTTTAGCATTTTTTCAACTCATATTATGTAAATTATTCCAACCCCCCTAATTTTTTCACTGAAGATGGCTCAAACGAGCCGAAACATGTCTAAACTTGTTTACTCCGTCTAATGACAGAATATATGATGTATTGAATAGGAGGATACTTTCATTTTTCGCCATTGTAAAGTGAAAACCGTCAATACGGAATGATTCTAATATCTTGTAACCCTAAAGATGGTTTTCCGTGGTTTCCCATTTTCACACCAGGCTGTACCTTAATTAAGGCCACAGCCAGTTCCTTCCAACTCCTAGGCCTTTCCTATCCCATCGTCGCCATAAGACCTATCTGTGTTGGTGCAACGTAAAGCCACTAGCAAAATAATAATAATAATAATAATAATAATAATAAAAATTACTTATTTAAGTATTTTGGAACTTTTTGTTTTCAAGATAATAGAAAAGATGAACCAGAAAATGTTCAATATTAACTGGCAAATAAGCACAAGCTTTTCAATCAATCGCTACTGATCTGCATTTAGGGCAGTCTCACAGGTGGCAGATTCCCTATCTGTTGTTTTCCTAGCCTTTTCTTAAACGACTGCAAAGAAATGAGAAATTTATTGAACATCTCCGTTGGTAAGTTATTCCAATCCCTAACTCCCCTTCCTATAACAAATAATTGCCCTCTTGAATTCCAGCTTTATCTTCATATTGTGATCTATCCTACTTTTAAAGACACCACTCAAACTTATTCATCTACTAATGTCATTCCATGCCATCTCTCCACTGACAGCTCGGAACATACCACTTATTTGTTGCTGGAAGTAATAAATATCACTGTAGTTCTATAATCTTATAAGTACGTACCACTTAGTCGAGCAGCTTGTCTCCTTTCTTCCAAGCAACTAAATGGATTTGATGGCATGGACATTTCTGTAATAAAACAGAAGACTGTTTGACTGTCTCCGACACATTTGACAAAGCCTTTATTAATGCCAATCATTGTGTTGGCCTTGTCAGAAGATTCAGGTATACAATTTTCTCAAGGAATATTTAGAGTAGAAAACTCATTGTTAACAAGCAAAACAATACCTGCACCTATATTCATCTTTCTCTAATAAGAATAAAAGTAAAGTGCACAACTGACCCTGTTCTAGATAATAAAAAGAAACAACCAAAGGACAAAGCTTCAGATCATCGGCATCATCACTAGCATTAGTAGTCAAGGAAAACGGCATACTTTGCAAATATTGAACTGTCTTGTTTTGTGTTACTTGCCATAAAATTTACTAATGCACAAGTTTTTATTCAACCACAACCTCACTTTTGTGCAGTTTTTGAATCTGGCTGACTGAATCCGTAGCTCAAGCAAACTGTTTACGAACTATTTCTTTTTTTAATCAATATTCACTGTACTGTGTATTTTTTGTCTTCGGGCAGCCTCTGGTGGAGGAAAAATTTATACTAAAATAATAATTTGGTGCCATATTGTGAAGCCGCGAAAGGCACGGACAAAGACAAGACCAACTAGATGGCCAGAGCAAGGCCTGATGGGAATGAGTGTATACTCTTTGCACATCGTGATGTGACAATATTACCCAACGCTTCATTTAAGATTAAACTTTTTTTCATTTAGCGATGAATCACCTCTACTGGGAGTTTCAAAGGCATGAAAATTCCAAACGACACATATGCTTACTCCACAGATTCAGCTTCGTCCTCCCCATCTATCGAGTGCAATTTATGTGGATGCATGCTTCAAGCTGGAACTGGCTTGTTCAGTCATCGGAAATACAAGCACGTAGAGAACTGAGTGCAAGTGGATTGTAAGCAGAAGAAACTGAATACTGGGAAATGAGTATCAGCTGCTGCCAATGGCATGTTCTAGCTGCTCGCAAACAGTGTAAGGAAAGGAAACACAAGAAGATAACTAAAGAGTGTGTGTAAAGTACTGTATTATATATTTATTGTAATGAAGTTTTAATTACATTTTACACAAATTAATACTGAACTACAATATATATATATCATTTTTGTTTCAAAAAATTAAATCACTATTATATAAATATAAATCCTTTGGCATTGTCTTGCATTGGTATAAAAATCTAAATAAATCCTAGCTTTCATTAAACAGAACTGAAAATAATTTTTGAAATGTTATTTCAAATTGTACTATAAGAATTTTTTTTTTTTTTTTTTTTACAAAACTTCCAAAAGAAACTTAAATAAATAAAATCTTCTTAACTACTACTATACAGAGGTTCCTTCAATGGCAACATCTGAAGTACTCCTGCTTTATCAGCAAGGTCATCAGGGAGAACAGGATAAAAGTTCCCTCTGTTGATTAAGCTTCTGTGGCCTGGCATAAATCTTTGGGATTTAAATTATGTAAACAGCACCAAAACATAGGAATTCTTTGTTAGTTGTTCCATTTTATTCTTGCGTCGTTTCATTTTACTTAAGGCCTCTATGAAGAGAAAGTGGGAAAGTTGTTAAAATAACTAGATATTGTGGCAGATATTTTATGAATTGTATTAAAATTGCTCTCTGGGAAAAAAAGAAAGGAAAAAGAGAGAATGGAACAGGTGAAACTGGAATTACATGTTATAATTCTCATATTTTGGTCCCTATTGAATTGTACTATAAAGTCAAAGAAATATTAAAGTTTATATTATTCCACCTATTCAATTCAATTCAATTGTGAATTGAATAGGTGGAATAATATAAACTTTAATATTTCAAGTGAATAGGTGGAATAAATAAACTTTAATATTTTTTTGACTTTATATGAAACTGGAATGTCGGGAAGTCCTTTATCATTGTACAAAATTAATCACACAGTATCCCACGTCAAGGAAAATTTTCAATCCGTGTCGTAGACACAATATTCAGCACGGATCCAAAACTTGTTGCTAGATATCTGTTTGCTCCATATTCTGCAAAGTAACCATGTTAATATGTTGTGTGTATAAACATATGTAGATTCATAAAGAGGAAATCTAGATGTGTGCATTATTGCCAAGTAGACATGCAGATTTTAAAATAATCTGCAGTGGTTGCAATTGGCGATATTGGTAATAACCGCGTAACATAATATCGCAGTGGTGTACATATAATTCCATATGAAAGTGTGCGAAATAATGATTGAACGGTGCATGTTTAAAACTAAGTTAAGCGTGAATTAACGAGTGTTTTAGCAGTGAAACAAATGATGACTACAGTAAAAGGTGAGATCCTATAAACGAAATTTATTATCGGAAATCCTGTACGATTTGGTGTATAAAAGTGATTTGATCAGTTACTCATCCTCAAGAGGAAACTGACACCATAATGAACTTCTAGTAGCTATCTAGACCTTTGGAACAGGAAGAATTCCCGTGGAATCTTTACAATTAAAAAAAATAAAATAAATTTAAAAAAAAAAATCAAAGTGTAATAAGCTTATACAGTACCTACCCTTGCACATCTTGAAGGGTAGCAAAGAGGTTGTTACTGGAGATGGAAATCAAATGGTCCAAGAGATGACAAATGTGAGGTTTGCCACAAACAGGTACGAAGCAATGAGAATGCCGCTGAATGTGAAGGTTGTAGAAGATCGCAACACTCGGAGTGCTGTGGATTAACCGTAGGAGAGTTTGCAATAATTAAGCGGAAAAACTTTAAATTCACATGGCTTTGTAGTGACTGCAAACCTCAACTATTGAAGAAGACGACATCAAATGAAAAATGAAATCTACGACAGGAATAAAAAACAACAAAAAAACACAGAAATTCTTAGATTTCATGGAAAATGGACTCAAGGAAAGAATAAGACAAGAAATAAGATTCACATTTGAAAAAGAACTAGTAAGCAGAGTGCCTAGAAAATCTGTAATTGTAGAGGACCCAAACCTCAAATTACAAGGCCAAGATGTGATTACTGGAAAGCGACCAAGCCCCAACTTGACCCATCACTGTGAGCCCCCAACAATTTACAGTAGACCAAGAGTGAGAAATTCTAGAAGAAAGCAGAACAAATTATACCACAAAAAAAAGGGAAACAACTTAGCAGGATATGTGATACTAGTGATGATGCAGAATCCTGGAATACTTATCAACGAAAAAGATCAAAAGTTCAAGAAAATAAATATAATCGTTAACAAGGGAACGTATTGACTGGTACCAAAAAGATCACGGAAATTCCTACAGGCAGCTCCTAGGAGAGCATGGGTGCACATGGGTAGACCGCATAGCAAAACGGAACCAGAGACAACAAAATTCCTCCAAACAGCATTGAAGATCGAGTATGAGATGCTCCCAACAAAAGGAACCAACAAAGCCTTAAAAATAGGAGTAGACTTTAGTTACATCGGCTCTCTACAAGACCCAAACCTCTGGCCTAAAGAAACAATAATACGTCCGTATATTTTTCGAAGGTACAAATTGGATGTATCTTTATAACCCGAACTTCAGAACATCAAAAAACAAGTCTACGGCAAGGCATCTGGATATTATGCTTTGGAATATGGAAGGGTTGAGGTCACCTATCCTGCAAATACCACATACTTTCTGGCGACAGTTCGATGTAATTATAGCCACAGAGACATTCTTAATCGATCATATAAGCTTACCTCACCTATACAGCAATGTGCCTTAGCCACCTCGAAAGAAAAAGGAAGTCCAGAAGGTGGAGTAAGCATCTTTCACAAAAACAGCATAGGGATAATAAAGGAAGTAATTATAGAAGAGAATATGCTAATCATTCAAACAGAGAAATTAACTATCATAGAGCTTTATATCAGCCCAGCTAGGAAAATAGACGACACAGTTGAGCATCTAATAAATGCAGTTACAACAGTGAGTGGTGACAGAAATGTAATTCTAGGTGGTGATTTCAATTGTAGAATTGATAAACCAGATCATAAGGCTAGTTAGTCCCATGACTGAGCTCTTACTCGATGAGGGCTTCACTTTGCTTAACAAATAACATATATCTCCTAACGGAAAAAGCACCATTGATCTGATTTTCTTGAAAGGTGACGGCTTCACAAATTACAGCCAAGAGGTCGTGTACTCAAACACAGTTGCCACTCTGAGAAAACACATACTTGTTATATCGAGACTTGTTCTTGAATCCAACAGCTCTGGGAAACATATCACAAATGATTGAGGAGGGCCTATTGGATACAGCGCTCAATACAGCATTGAACATCATCAGGGAGTCACAAATTCGGAAACCACCAAGAGCTGCCAAGATTTGGTTAGATAATGAGTGTTACAAAATCAGAAAAGAGACCCTGGATCTTCTACATAAGGCGCGGTATTCTAACGACAACTGTATCCCGGAAAATTATGCAATAAAGAGAAAAGCATACAAGAAGCTGCTTCAACAAAAGAAAACTAAAAATATTTTGAAGACGTGGCTCAAACCCAAGCTACAGAAGCACTAAAGGATCCGTTCATCGTGCTCAAAAAACGAAGGCCACGCTTTACTCCAGAACTTCTGATAACCTCGTGGGAACAACATTTCTCGAAGATTCTGAACATGCAAAACCTCAAAATTGCTCTTCCTCTTAGGGAAGGTAGTACAATCAAAACGGACCCAACAGAAAAGGAGGAAGTAAAAGCCGCCATTGTTTGCACCAAGGAGAAAAAGCAGCTGGGCCAGATGGGGTATTTAACGAAAATCTGGAAGATACTTGTGATTTATTACTTGACATCTGGACCAACTTGTTTAACAAATGCTTCACAACAGGACAAATTCCAGAAGGATGGAGGCAATCTAGTATTAAAATGTTACACAAAGGCAAGGGGGATAGAGGTGACCCAAACTCATACAGAGGTATTGCCCTTGAAAACAACATTTACAAGGTCTTCGCCAAGATACTGGAGAATAGACTTAACTTAACAACTGGAATGATGATCCCTGAACAACAATTTGGATTCATGAAAGGAAGAGGTACTCTAAATGCATTAAAAAACTTTATTGATAATATTTACGACGAACTTCAAACATCCAAGAGGAAAATTCTATGCAATTTTCATTGACTTCAGAAAGGTGTTCGACCTCCTAAGCACAGAAACGCTCCTTAGGGAATTGGCGAACAGGATAAGATCCGATAATCCATTGACTGTAGCAATTAACAACATCCTTGCTTTCAATTGGGTCACCGTTCAAGATGGCAAGACAACATCAGAATCAATAACTCAGAGTATCGGTGTCCTACAAGGTGACCCCTTAAGCACTATTTTATTCCACATTGCCTTGGCAGATATCACAACACCCAAGCAATCTCAGTCGTAATGTACTTATACGCCGATGATATAGTATCAAACAACAAAGAAGTTACAAAATGTAATGAATGAACTTAAGGACTATGCTGTTAATAACAGGTTGGAAATCAACAAAAACAAAACAGTACAGATGGTATTTGGAAAGGGGGAACAATTTCAACTAAAGAGACTACAATGTGGAGGGGAGGACCTGTGGGTTGTGAACTCATTTAGATATCTGGGCATCACACTCCAACCTACAGCTACCTCTTTTAAAAACCGCATAAGAGAGAGATACTTAGCAGCTATTAGAAGTACTGTATATACATCATCACGGATCCCACGAGACTTTCTTCGAATATAGCCATGATGTTATTTTACACCAAAGTCCTTCCAGCATTAACTTATGGGCTGGAACTCATTTGGGAGTATCTATCAGTATCGGACCTACGAGTTACTGAAAATGTTAAAGCTAGATTTTTGAAAAGAACTCTAGGGATTACCAAGATGTCTCCTTCAAGACTGGCATATGAAATTGCTTCAGAAAAGTTTCTACTGGAGAACTTAAAATTTAGAATGAAACTCCCATCTATGAGGCAGGAACAAGAGCTTCTACAGAGAGGAAGAGCTGACATAGACCCACACTTCTACTCAACAGACACAATGATGTAAAACAAAAGCTAAATGTTTCTACCAATTCAATACTATTTAATGCTCGATTGGAGATGGACAGAACCGAACAATATTATGAGGAGTTCTTTAAATAGATTGGCAATACATGGATTTCACCATATGCTATGCAGCCGATTGGGCTTCCACGAACCGACTGTGCAATGTGTATGTAAGCTTCGTAAAGCCTTGGGTGAACAATACCATTTCAGCAAATGCATCAAAAGAGAAAGATCACTAATGTAATACTGTAAACCTAATTCACATTTGTGCACTGTTTCTTCTTCTTCTTCTTTTATGACCACATAGGATCACTTTAGTCAGTCCGTCGTTCAGGTCTCTTTGAAGGGATTGTTCGGGCTTTGCGGTCCTCCCAGTACTTCTTCAGACGCTCCGATCTTCGGGCCCTTTCCTCAGTTGAAAATGTGCGTGTTGTTGGTTTGTTTTGTGTAAGGGTAAAGCGGAGGTTTGTATTCTTGAGTTTTGTATTCAATTTTATCTTATTTGTGGTGTCTTCTGTTGTAAGGTCTATTTTCTTCAGATCCTCTCTTACTTCTCTGATCCATTTACATCCTGTTGTGGTATTTTTTGAGACGAGATTGTGTTGTACTAGTTGTTTCAGAAGTCTCGAATCCTGCATCCTCATGATATGTCCAAAGAATCCCAGTCTCCTCTTACGCATAGTATCTGTAATGGGTTCTAGCTCTTTGTACACGACTTTGTTAGGTATTAACCGCCACTGTCCATCTTTCTGGTATTTTTTGTTGATGCAGGTTCTTCCAATCCTCCTTTCAATTTTCTGAAGTTTGTCAGTCTTTTGATTGTTTATTCAGGTAAAAGAGTGTTTCTGCTGCATATGTAGCTTCTGGTTTTATAACTGTGTTGTAGTGTTTTATTTTTGTATTTATTGATAGACATTTCTTTTTGTAGATATCCCATGTTAATTTTTGTACTTTAGCTAATATATTTGTTCTTATTTGGATTGAGATTTTTTCATTTAGGTTATGTGTTATTACTTCTCCAAGATATTTAAACTGAGTTACTATTTTGATTTTATTACCATTTATGGTGACTTCTTTTAGCTGTGTTGGTTTTTGCAGCATAATTTCTGTTTTTTCAAATTATATTTTGAGGCCAATTTTATTTGCAATGTTTTGAAGTTCTATTATCTGGGTTTTTGCTTCTTTCATGTCCACTGTTAGTAATGCTAAATCGTCAGCAAAACCCAGGCAATTTGTTTTGATTTTTTGGCCAATCTTTATTTTGGGGGGACATTTCCTAAACCATTCCCTCATTACCATTTCTAGAGCACAGGTAAATAATAATGGTGAGAGCCCATCTCCCTGCCGTAGCCCAGTTTTAATTTCAAATGTCTCTGATGTTTCACCCCTAAACTTCACTTTTGATTTGGTGTTGGCGAGAGTCAATTTTATCATGTTTATTAATTTGGGGTGTAGTCCAAGGTGTCTTAAAATTTTAAACAGAGATTCTCTATGGATGCAATCATAAGCTTTCTTGAAATCTACAAATGTTATCACCATCTCTCTGTTTCTTCTCCTGTTATAGTCCATTATCAACTTAAGACTCATGATCTGATCAGGACAGCTCCTCCAGGGTCTGGAACCTCCTTGATATTCTCCTAGTTCTTTCTCAAGTTGTAAACTTATCCTATTAAGGATGATTATTGAAAATATTTTGTATGTTATGTCTAGGAGCGAGATTCCCCTGTAGTTATTAGGATCGGTTTTATCTCCTTTTTTGTGCAGTGGATGAATGACTGCTGTTGTCCAGTGTTCTGGTAGTTCTTTAATCCAGATAGAGACAAGTTGTTGATGGAGGGCAACTTTTGCTGATGTTCCTTCATATTTCCAGATTTCCGCAAAGGTCTGATCTTCTCCTGGCGCTTTGTAGTTTTTTAATTTATTCAGAGCTTGGTAGACTTCCTTTATTGTGGGGGGATTGATGTTCTCTGGTGATGTTTTTATCGGGGTGCTGGTGTCCAAATGAAGGAGTTCTGTAGGTTCCTCACAATTTAAAAGCTTGTTGAAATGTTTAGCCAGAATTTCTGCATTGTCTTTATTGTTATGGGCCAGCTTACCATCTTCATCCTTCATCAGTAGGGTCGGGGGTTCATATTTTTGGAGCTGCTTTCTGAAGGTTTTGTAGTAGTCCCTTGATTGAGTTTTATTGAATTGTTCTTCAATTAACTGCAGGGTGTCCTTATGATGTTGTCTTTTTATTCTTCTTAAGACTTGGGTAGTTTCTTTTCTCTGTTTTACTAGATTTTGATAGGATATTTCTGTTTTTTGGGACTGATGTAATAGCAATGCCTGATGTCTTTTCTCCACTGTTTCATCACATTCACTGTTCCACCATTGGTGTTTTTTATGTGGTTTAATTGGAGCCAGGTCTTCTGCAATTTGTTTAAGGTTGTGTACTAAGTCTTCAAGTTTATCTGTGATTTTTATTTTTTCAGTTGCTTTCTGGTAATTTTTGTTGTTGATTAGCTGGGTAGGATCTATTTTTCTTTTAGTTTACTTTAATAATATTAATATAATAATATGTACTTAGCTTACGGTTCAGGCCACATTATACTAAACAAGGAAAACCATGTTATGCAGAAATACAAATGTAATTTTAATTTTTGTATCTAAAAAGAACATGTTCCGGTAATTATTTTACTGAACTAAAATAACTTGTGCAAATTTCTGAGTGCTTTTGGACAAAAAAGATGATCACCCAGCGCAATTCTTCTATTATTCGCCTGACGTGGGAAGGGTAAATATGGATCACAGCATTATAATCTGCATACTATATCAGACATCTAAGCTATTGTTACTAATAATAATAAAAATGTTATTGGATTTACGTCCTACAACTACTTTTAGGGTTCTCAGAGACATTGAAGTGCCGGAATTTAGTCCCGCAGCAGTTCGTTTTTGTGCCAGTAAATCTACCGACACGAGGCTGGCATATCTGAGCACCTTCAAATATCACCGGACTGAGCCAGTATCGAACCTGCCAAGTTGGGGTCAGAAGGCCAGGGCCTCAACGATCTGAGACACTCAGCCCGGCCAAAGCTGTTCTT
This sequence comes from Anabrus simplex, assembly GCF_040414725.1. Taxonomy (NCBI): domain Eukaryota; kingdom Metazoa; phylum Arthropoda; class Insecta; order Orthoptera; family Tettigoniidae; genus Anabrus; species Anabrus simplex. The sequence goes on from NC_090269.1 coordinate 241,714,019, forward strand.
GAAACCATTACAAATAAAGATTCCATACAAATAAGACAGTATGGTTTCCTTAAAAAATCCACTGAAATGTCAGTCCAGTAGTTCAAGAGGTCTTTTGAAATGCTACCACCACTTTCCCAAAACTGTAAACAAATCTAAGACTTGTTTGCTCATAAATGTTTAAAGAGGTCAGTGAAGTATCAGAAAATACCAACTACTCATTCTTATAAATAATATTCATTGCAGCCAATGGCCATATATAAATTGACTCTACTCTTTAATATATTCATGTAAGGTCTTTTCTCTTTTGCTACATTTATTGAAGTGGTATCGTTATACAAAAAAAACTCATTCTTATAAATGTCAATGCATTGGTTACCTAAGCTGAATAATAATCTTTATCATCACCTGTGTGAGAGAAGTACTTTTCTCTTGATATTTGTCATGAACTTCTAGAAATCCACCACATTCTGATTTGCTCAACACTTTACAAGTACATACTGCACTGTACTAATACGAAGCATTTTTAAAGGTAAGTACCGTTTTTAAATATGGCCACTGTAGCACTTCAGTCGTTGTTCAGAGCATGCACGCTCAGGATGTACACCTGTAGGCTAGCCACAAATGCCATTATGGAAGCATCTGCCTGTATTTACATGTTTGTGTGTATTGAAAATGCCTCTGACAATTAACGACCCCACAAAGTGTGACTCTTTAAAAAGGGTGCCTATAAAGGATTGTTTATAGACCACTTTGTCGGTAAGTTGAAAAACCTTTTTTTTCTTAAAGTAAGTATTTGGTCTACTATAACCACCTTGGGCGCACAGAGTACACATGTGTCGTACTGCATTATTGGCTATGCCGTGCAAACGTGATATGTCGTTTAGTACCTTAGTTACTAAATGGAATTACCTGAAATTTGAGTTTCATTGGTTGAAATAATATTTGAAGAAAAAGTGTTTCCCTCGAAATTCTCAAGTGATATGCTATGAAGTTTGGTAAATATGTATGTGTTTAAACTTAAAGAAAAAATTAAACCAGTGGTCTTGTAATTAGCTGATGTTGCCTGGTATTATAACTTAAAGACCTTTCAGAGTGCAGCTAACATCACATTATTACTGCACCGGCTGTACACTTTCTCCGTCCAGTTAAACTGCGCACCTTCCATAAGGCCATCTATGTAATTGAACTTGAACTAATGTAATGGAAGATACTTGGGTTTGCAACTGTTAGATGTCTCTACCATCGGCCTAAGTGCGCCCTCTGGCAGGTTCTTTTCTTTTCTTTTTTGCTTTATGTTGCACCAACACAGATAGGTCTTATGGCGACGATGGGACAGGGAAAGGCTAGGAGTGGGAAGGAAGCGGCCGTAGCCTTAATTAAGGTACAGCCCCAGCATTTGCCTGGTGTGAAAATTGGAAACCACGGAAAACCGTCTTCAGGGCTGCCGACAGTGGGATTCGAACCTACTATCTCCCGAATACTGGATACTGGCCGCACTTAAGCAACTGCAGCTATCGAGCTCGGTCTGGCAGGTTTAAGGACTATTCATTCTTAAGGGAAAGTTTATTTTCACAGTTGGCTAACCTAAGTTTTTGAAGATTGAAGATCACTAATGATATAAACAGGCGAATTTCGTGAGATATTGTTTCTTTCCAAAACTGTGCCCTTGTATGCAGGGATTTATTTACAAGTTTTCCTATGCACATTTAGCATACAAATTAGTTTTGGTCACTATCAAATTTACAATTTCATCTGTTCGAAACAGTTCAAAACAGTCAATTGCACTCACCTCTGGTGATAATCCAACCTTAACACCATGATTTTCCATAAATGGAATTATATCAGGATGCACACTATCCCCAGGCTTACACTTTTTCCACACGAATGTACGTCCAACATCTTCTACCATCATCTTAGCTTCTGACGTAATATCTTCTCACTTTCACTAGAAATACTAAGGTCATCATCCGAAGCATCAACATAATCGTTATAACTATTGTCAGAAATACTAATGTCACGTAGAGATTCATCTTCGATATAGTTCCTTACTTTGTCTTCAAACATCTCTTCCGTTTTGCGCTCGCCATTTCTGTTTACCTCGTCAGCTGACCAGAGATTGTATATGTAAAGTAGAGAAGATAAGGTATATTTTAGGCCAGAGACTTCATGAATACAACTGGAAACGCTCCCGCCATCTGTTGAGAATGCTGGAAAACATTTTCCAAAGAGATTACAGCACCCGAGAAATTATTGGGCGATCGCGAAATGAACACTGCAGCTAAACGAGAATTTCTCGGGCGGTGACGTTATGGGCAAGCGCGTGCCACCTGAGAATTTCTCGGGCGTGCCACTGAAGAGGTTAAATGTAGATTTTCAGCAAGTCTGAGGACTTCATTCAAATCCCTGCTGGGAAACATGTAATGTTTAGGATCAAACAGTGACTACCCTCTGTTGATTCCCATTCAATTTGGTATGGGGTGACAATTTTCTAATCATCTAAAATTCTTAACACTCTTTTGGTATTTAATATTCCTCTTTCAATCACCCTGGCGTAGAATAGGCTTAGCCTCTGTGTCTTTGAGCTGTAAGCCCACTTAAGGGTTTTATGTTTCTAGAACAGAAAGTGAAAAACTGTTGAGCTGGAGATAAGCCCAAAACAGGGCTAAGTGACTGTAAAAAACTTATTTGAAGATTGTCAGGTATAATCTTGTGCGCTGTAAGAAATTTATGCCTCTGAGAGGCTGGACTGTATTCATGTTGGAGCTCAGACTCCTAGGCTATGTAAATTAGTGGAGCAAACATGCTTTTAAAAAATAGTGTACCTGTTTCAGAGCTACAATGCTCATCCCTTTGTATGTTATCATGTTGATAATTCTGTCTAGTTTTGTACCTGATTTTTGGACTTTAAAGTCGTTGTTGGAGCTGATGAGCTCATTATTATGTTGTTACTGTTTATTCAGATCTTCTATCTACTAAATTTTAAGCTTAAAAAAAAAAAAAAAGAAACCCCAGCACCTTGTTACACCTCTGTGATCCATGATATTCCTGTAACTATCGTTACTAATATTTAAATTTGGACTCAAATGTGTACTACTTTACCTAATTTGTTAGTAATGATATTATTATACATTTAGGTTCCTTTAGTAGCTAAACTCATTCATTTTCTACAGTATATTGAAGGTGCTATTTATAACGTAATGGATTTATTCATTTTATTCGTAACTTCTATTCTTGTTACTGTTGCATCATCTTATAATGGTTATACCACTGTTGGGACAAGATGATGTGTACTGATAAGATAAGATATGCGTTGCATCACCCTTATGAGTTTGTCATTGTTTCCAGAAAGCGTTGCTGATTAGACGTTTGAGTCATGTAGACGTCAAGTTTTTGATTGATGGTGACTGTTTAGTAGTACCTCATATTAAATAACATATTCGGGAAAATTTAAGAAATGTGATCTCTACTATATTTCTTCTGTTCTATTTGTGATGGTGATTTTGCAAACATTTTTTAAAATTTTTCTAGAGTGAATATGCCGTGTTTAGGCATGTTGCGAACTTGTAAAATTTCATGTTTCCTCTTTTGCCTTCTGACATTCAAGGTGTTTTAAATTAGTTGGTTGGGATGTTCCCCTTCATTTTTTAATTTATTATGCACTTCAAACTTCTATTAGAAAATCTGGTATACTAAAAGGGGTTCACCATTCTTTTTCATCAGGTATGGTCATATAACCATTTGATTAAAAAGTTGGTTTTTAAAGAACTGCAGTTCGTGTGTAAAATTTTAAATAGTATAAAATGTACTTGTGATTAAGCTCATTAATATAAACTTTCTTGTAATTGATACTCACGATGCACGTTTTTACTCTAATGGTTTTATTCATGTACAAGTTATTCATTTTTTTAAAAATGAGAATCCTTTTAAGGATTTTTAATTTTCTGGAAACAATAATTAATTGTAATGCTACCCTTTTTCAAAAATTCTGAAGGTATGAACTATGATTTTGGAAAATCCCTTCCTTTCAATTGATTCATCATATGAATTAAATTCTTTTAAACCTTTTTATTTATTTAGATGAATTTCAGTTTGCTTTCTTCATTTAATGAAATTATTTATATGTGTTACTATCTAAAAATTTAAATTCTTCCTTCATTTAAATTTTTATGAGGTGGAATGGAATGGCATATGGCTTTTAGTGCCGGGAGTGTCCTAGGATATGTTCAGCTCGCCAGGTGCAGGTCTTTTGATTTGACGACCATAGGCAACCTGTGCGTCGTGATGAGGATGAAATGATGATGAAGACGACACATACACCCAGCCCCCGTGCCAGCGAAATTAACCAATGATGGTTAAAATTCCCGACCCTGCCGGGAATCGAACCCAGGACACCTGTGACCAAACACCAGCGCGCTAACCATTTAGCCATGGAGCCGGACTTTTATGTGGTTTAAACTATTTATGGTGTTTGATGATATTTCTCATGAATTGTTCTATCCTTCTGCCCACGATCCACCCTCTGTTGAGGTTCTTTTGACCTTAGTTTGCCCAGATTCCATCGCTTCCCAGTCCTGTTGCTTGTGTTTTGGTCAAGGCCTACCCTAAGATGATGGCGTGATTTTGCACTGGGATGGCCTCTAGGCTTTCTTGTGGTAGTGTTGGCAATCAACATTTTTGTTATTAAGTTATGAGTTGCCTGAAATTTTAAGGAGTGGTCTTCATGAAACTGTGTCGGGATGCTTATTTTCGGAAATTGTGCTCACGCTGGGTACAGAGAATGCTGACAGAGGTGCACAAAATCAAGCCCGTAGGCAGTGCTTTGACTTTCCTCAAGCGGTACTTTAATGAAGGTGAAGCATTCCTAAGCTGAATTGTCACCAGCGACGAAACATGGGTAGCTTATGTTATGTCGGAATCAAAACAGCAACACATGGAATGGAAACTAATGGAAACACTCAACATCACCCAAGAAAGCGAAGTGCAAGCAAACAATTTGAGCTTACAAACTCATGTGCACTGTGTTTTGGAAGAGGTAGGGTGTGTTGCTTGTGGATATTTTGCACTGGGGTGGCAATAAATGCAAAGACTTATTATGGAACCTTACTTAACATCTGTTGTTCAATCCAAGACAAACGGTGTGGCATGCACACAAGGGGGATTCTTTTGTTTCATGACAATGTGCGACCTCCCATGACTAATCGAACCTGAGACCTATCGCTTCATTTGGTAGAAAACAATTTGATCATCCTTCGTATAGTCTTGATCAAGTGCCTAGTGACTACCACTTGTTCTTGCACTGGAAAAAATATTTATGAGGTCAGCGCACCGATGAGTTAAACAACCGTGCTGCAGGGGCTGGCGCATCAGGCAGCAGATTTCTATGAGGATGGAATTCAGAAGTTGGTTTCATGATATGACAAGTGCCTTAATATGCTTGAAACTTATGTTGAGAAATAGTTTAAGGTACAGGCTTACATGTAATAATAACATTTTTTTAATTTTTTTTTTTACATCCCACTAACTACTTTTATGGTTTTCAGAGACACCGAGGTGCTGGAATTAAGTCCTGCAGGAGTTCTTTTCCATACCAGTAAATTTACTGACACGAGGCTGACGTATTTGAACACCTTCAAATAACACCGGACTGAGCCAGGATCGAACCTGCCAGGTTGGGGTCAGAAGGCCAGAGCCTTATCAACCTGAGTCACTCAGCCCGGCAGGCTTACATGTAAAAAATTAATTGTTTAAAAAAATTGCATTACTTTTTTTCTACATCAAAATGGTACTTGCTTAAAAAAGTGCCTCGTATATGAACATATACTTTTTATGTTGTATTCACTCGTATAATTTCACCCAAAGATTTTTAGGAAATATTTTCTGAATATTATTTTTCTTGCATCTCGCATGAAGAAGTTCCATACCTCCTCCACCTAAAGAGAGCATTTTGTGGATTCGAAGAATCATATAAATACTACTGCGCACAGAAATTCTTAAGTCATTAACCATTTCTTCCGCTTGCCTCGTACCCTATCCTCTCTCTGGGCAGGACCAGAGATAAGGAAACAAGTAGTGACACACAAAGCAGCAGTACAAGTATGGTGTAAAGTGATGTGCAAAATAGGATGAAAGAATAGAAGTTATTCTGCGCCGTTCACAGTTGTTTATTTTGTGGGCAAAATATACAGTCAAATTTAGGTGAAGACAGATCAGTGTAGAACCAAAATTAATTTATTACCGGAGGGCTCAGAAGGACACTTTAATCTGTCTTCTGGTATATCTTCCAATAAAAGCTGTGGACAAAAAATACAGGTATGCTAATTTTTTTAAAGGTAATTAATGAGCATATCATGTAACTCTGCAATGTTTATGATGCTAGGGTCAACTTCAATGTCAAGTTAATCAGTGTTACCACCACTTTTGAACTTCAATACAGCATTGTGTTTGAAGAAAAGTCTCAAAACTTCTCAAATTTTATATCACTCTAGTTATATGGTATTAGGTAAGATTAATTTGATAAATAAATGAAGTGTTTGACGTTATTTATCACAAGTTTCCTTCCGATTTGTTCATAGTCGTATAATTCCCCCCCCCCACGTCTCCCCTGCTGACTTTTGGTCTCTATTTTAAGAAAACGTGAGCAAATACAGTATATCAATAAAACATAGAATCACCATATTATGAAAATGAAAAGTAGTCAAACTGTAGCCTAGAATAACACACAGCCCATTCAAACATTATAACTGAACTTAGTACTACTCAATAATACCTAACAGGCTCCAAAAAAGAAACCAGGAACTTTTCATGAACTGTGCAGTCACAGCAATAACAATGTAAAAAAATAAAATGTGGTTTATATCTAAACTTTGGTATTCTGTCTGATCACGGGCAGCAGAAGGCACCTTATCCAGTAACTCTGTAATATTAACATCTCTTTCAGGATCTTCTTTGGGTAAGGTAACAATTTGACTATTCCCAACAGTTGAGCTGGTATCTCGCAACATAAAATCATTGTACTGTTCCTGAAAGATGCCATTACAATTGACACACTTGTTGAAACCATTGCAATATTTACATAATGATGCAACATCTCTAGCCTTTTCTTCTACAATGACATTTTTAGCATGAAGAGCAGAAGGATTGCCTGTGCTCTCATCAGACAACTTAGCATCAAAAGTATACAGACCCTCAGATTTATTTTGGGAATGAATACCGCTTCCTATATTAATAAAATCACTACAAAAATCATTATCCAATAATTCAGCTTTAGCAACATTTGTATCAGCTTCATGAAAAGAAATGGTATTACTCAGAATACAGTTATCTATGGTTTGAAGACTACGTAAGTTATCAGATGAATTACAGGCATTCCTATTAATCTGAACTGAAATACACCTACTGTAAGCAGATTTGTTCTGAGATACAATATTACTTTCACTACCATAATGCTCAGTCACATTATTACAGAATTCAGTAATATTAGAATCTCCCATAGTTTTAGAATTAGACATAGAGTCAACTTCAATTTCATCTTTATTTGGAAGACCACAAATGTTATGGCAATTCATGATCAAACTCTCATCAAGCTGGATATTTTTTTCATTTCCATGTTTAATGTTACCAGATAATTTATTAACTACACAAGATCCCTCCAAGTCCTCCTCTGTTTCATTGTTAGAGAGGTGACTAATACTCTCAGAACTTCCCATACCTTCATCATTGAAGTGCAAGTCTGAGCTAACAAAATTAATTATCTCTACTTCTTGCTGTCCATCTTTTGCAACCATAACGGGCTCAACTAAATTAGCACTCTGGAGACCTTCCCCTTCAGACAACCTACCAACAGACTCAGTAGCACTCAATCCATCATTCACAGTTACACAACTCTTTGATATCTTTTCAGTACCACAACCGTTGATATAGTCAAGAAAGACATTACCTTGATTTATGAAGATATTCTGAATGTCATCCAGAGAAATACAATCAAGGTGCATCAAGTTTTCATTATAAGAGGTTTCTATTGTTGGAGTTAGAACTACATCACCATCTTCCAGGTTATGAAGATTTAAAGAAATTATATCACCAGTTATTACAGTCTGACAGTCCATATCTTTCTTAAAAGGTTTGTTTGAAACCTTGTCCTTGTGTTCTTGGGTTACATCCAAGTTCTCATTTAACAATCTCAGTCTCTTTAGAAAGTCAATTTTATCTCTTGAACTCTCCACCACATTACGTTCAGGTTTTGTCACAAGCGCATTACTGCTGTAAAGTGAGAGATCACTTCCACTGCTGTTAGCATTCACATCATTTCCAGCAAAATATAGGTCTGGTTTTAAAACAACTGGGTTTGTGTTGACTGCAACATTTTCTGCATTATTTACTTGCAAAGTTGTTCCTTCTACACTTCTGTTCTGAGAAGTGGAGTGTTGTTGCCTATTACTGATTCTCCCCCTCCAATCTCCACCAGACAACACATCTGAAATGAAAACATGAAAAAAATTAGCAAGCATACTCTCATACGAGAGATCACAAAAAATTGCATTCTCTGCATTTGGGAATATATTTGGTGCCTTGAAAAAATTATGCATAACCCTATACAACACACCTGAAATGAAAACATGAAAAAAATTAGCAAGCATACTCTCATATGAGAAATCACAAAAAATGCATTCTCTGCATTTGGGAATACATTTGGTGCCTTGACAAAATTATGCATAACCCTATATTAGTCTTGCTCACGCTAGGCTTTTCGTCCTGTCGGAACACAATGTACAAGTGGGTAGACGGGTGATCAGTAGGTGTGCTTCAGCCACAGTGATGTGGTTATGTCACAGGCTGTGAAGGTACTGGGCGAACGCCTGCCAATCAGCCTCTATCATTGCAGTGATACCAGAGTCAAACTGGACCCAGAAACTAATGAAAAAAAAATAAAAATAAAATAAAATAATAATAATAATAATAATAATAATAATAATAATAATAATAATAATAATAATAATAATAATAATAATAATAATAATAATAAAAAGAAGAAAAGAGACGGCCTCACCAAATCTGCCAGTAGAGAGCCAGTTGGAAGAAAAGTACTTTTTATGCAAACAAGGGACCATACAAATGATGTGTATGTGGGCAGTCTGTTATACAGAAAAAGGTTTAATATACGAGAGCTGTAAATAACGTGATGGCAACGTGGTCCAGACACTCGCAGGAGATTGGGCATACGCAAATAGGATATGGGAGCAGTCTAGCGTTGTTGTCGATGTGCAGTGTGCATCTGATAGGCATCCAGTTGGGAGTGTTGCTGCTGTGTGGTGTTGAAGTGAAAAAATGCATCAGAATGATATGGAGAGTTACGTGAAGCCTGTGACGAGAATACATTACCATATAGGACGGTTGCACGATGGGTCAAGGCGTTTTGTGCGGGTCGGAATGAGACTGCGGATCTGCACCGCACAGGGTCATGTTTCCGTAGACCGTTGACGGACGGTCTGGGAATTATCCGTAGAGGTTGGTTTCGGTTATCAAACGGTGTGGCACATAGGCTACTGACAAAATGTCTTAATATGAGGAAAATTGCATCCCATTGGGTTTCACATCAACTTAACGATGTACAGAAATGGCACCGGTATGCACTGGCTGGCATCCATCTGCAGAGATCCCGCAACGAAGGAGACACATTTCTGCAGTGCATTGTTGCCATTGACGAGACGTGAGCACGAGCCTGAATTAGAGTGTCCAGCGAATGAATGGCATCACCCAGGTTTGCCACATCCCCAGAAATTTCGACAGGAACCCAGTCAGGTGAAGCTTATGATGATCGTCTCATATGACTACGAGGGTGTTATTCTTATGCATGCTGTCCCTGAGGGACAACAAACCGTCAAAAGTGACTACTAATGTCGATTTAAGGAGCGACCTCTGAGTCCGGCTATGCGATGGAAACGTCCATGTTTATTGCGAGACGATCACCCTACTGTGTTGCATAACAACACACATTGTCATGTCACAATCAATGTCAAGCTCTTATTGCAACAGTGGCATTGAGAGGTCTTGGAACACACACACCGTACTCAGCAGACACGTGTCCTTGAGATCAACTCGTTTCCAAAGTTGAAGGAACCCCTCCGAGGCCGCAGATTTCCTGATATGGCATCTGTACTCTGTGCAGTAGGGCACTCCATCACTGTCATCAACGGAGAACGTCTTGCGAACAGTCCCCAGTGGCTTCCCGTCATTTGACAAAAGGCAACAGACTTTGCGGGTGACTACACTGAATGTAATGCAACTGTACTCATTAGTTCATTAAACATTGCATTCTATTAATATCACCACTAGTTTATTTACAGCCCTCAAAGAACATCACTACAAAATGAAACATGCTCATTTGTGTTGTAGGGGGGCATCGCATAAAAAAGGTCGAGCCTGTTAACCCTGAAAGAGTGCATCCCTGGGTGACAGATAGGGGGCTCACAGACAGGTATGTGGACTGGTTCAGACACTTTGGAAATGGACCTGCAGATCAAGATAGGCCAATTCCTGGAGCTTAATGATATACTGGGACGTCCTCTCTCCAGGGTATATAAATATGGAGGGAGAGCCCTAGCTAAGAGTAAGCGTGAAGACTTCAACAGTATCTGCAGTGGAGAAGATAGTCTTTTGATACAGTGTAAATGGCAGAAAATGAAGTCCTGTACTCTGGTTCAACATGAGGAAAGGTTTCCTCATTATCAGCGAAGGCAGAGATGATGGCCTTCAGTACAGCAGAGCTGATGGAGAAGGGAGCCCATTTTTCAGGGTTGAGTGTACATTTCCTGAGGGAGGCCAGCAGCTCCAACAATACCACGTAGTGGCACGTAAGGATGGATTTTACTAGCAAAACTACAATGGACGTGGAAGCCTCTACGGTTCCCACACGGCAGCACAGAAAGGAAATATGAACTCCTGCTGCACTATCTTTCCAAAATATTCAATGTGGTTATGGTTAGAGTTACTAAAGCAATGACCCTTAGTTCAGGGCATTCCGTAAGAGAGAAGAGGGTGCTAGGAATTCCCTTGAAGACATTTAACCCTACAAAGACGAAGGTTTGGTTGTTACACGGAGGTCCAAGGTGGAAGGGGGCGGCGCTTCCGATGCCCATTCTAAAAAATATGTAATAAAGCTGGATTCTACTGACATAAATTATCAAACAGCACTTAATGAATAATTTGTACGGAAAACTTCAGTATACAATATTAAATTGAAATTCAATTCATCCAGATATTGGTCACAAACACAAATCTCTTTCTTGTCAGTCAGAGTTATTTCTTGGCTCATATTTTAAGCAGATTACAGTTTTATTGCTTCTGCAACAAAGTTATCTGTCAAGGAATGTATACCATAATCATCTTTATCATTAACATCATTTGATCCTATATTAAATCCAGCTAAATATTAGTCAGAAACTCAAATCAAACACGAATTTCTTCAACTGAAGAAACGAAAATATTTTGCTCAATACTGTCCTCCTCTTCCAAACATTCAGTTTATCTCTTCAACACTAAATTTATTTTGACTCATGTTGACTCACAGCTTATATATCTTTTGTGAAAAGTACTAAGAGTGTAAGTAAAAATTTACCCATTTCTTGATTATGGTAGCTTTAAAGTAGGAGTACAAGTAAATGTTGTTTGCCATTATGGAACTATATCATAGTGATATAATAATGTGTAAAGTGGCTCCTGGTAACGAATGAAAGTTTCAAATGGCTCTCCTGAAAAATCAACTTTTGTGACATACTCTTAGTACTTTTCACAAAACATATTCACCTAAGGAATAATACATAAACAGACTATTTTATCTTTAACATTACAAGCACACACTAACTGCTAATCTAACAACCAGTATTATACACAAAGAGAGGAAACCAATGAATCAGTTTCCATGACTGGAAAAGGCAACAACAATGCCCCACGCAGCAAACAGGTAACAGATAGCGATGCCAGTGTCTGCTGCATCAATAGTTGTAATAAATGGTATCACAAAGATTGTGTCTGTATCAGCGCTGGAGACTATACTACTCTCCAGAAACCTAGCTGCACATTGTTATGGCTTTGTAAACCTTGTAAAAGGGAGCTAGAATACCTCAAAAGAAGAAGAAGCGAACTCAAAGATATCAGAAAAGAAATACAAACATTACAGGAAACAATCCTAGCCAGAGTCAGAAGAAATGAGGAAATTCTTCGAAAACCACATCTGCAAACACAAGTATGAGGGATGAGAGTTTTCTACCTAATCAATACTTTATTATACGAAGTGTCTAATAATTTAAATTACATTAAAACACAGTACCGGTTTCGACCTGTTTAACAGGTCATCGTCAGCTGTTGATGAACCTGCTTATTCAATAGCGACTGTACAGAATACAACATTGCCATTATTCTAATAGCCAAAACTGCATGGCTATATGTGGGAAAGATAAAGGAAAGAACCACAGAAGATAACATTAAGAACTATTTAATAAGAAATGGCATTCCACACACATAAAAGCATGTGTAATGCTTAATATAGCTGAACCCATGAAAGCCTGCAAGTTGGGAATTCCTTCTGAATTTCTACAAACAGAAAAACCCGACTTCTGGCCTGCAGGTATTCTAGTTAGAAGATTTTCTTTTCGAGGCCAAAGATGCAACATTGGAGTGTCCCTCGAATAACAAAATAATCAAGAATCTTCTCTGGAACATCAAAGAACTAAAAAAGGCCTTACTATTCATACCTTCAGAGACAATGGAACATTTTGATATCATCATAGCTATGGAAACTTTTCTTTTAGAACCAACAGACCTACCAAAATTCTATAGATACCACACATTTGCAACACCAACAGGAGGTAGACCAGCTGGATGAGTTTCATACTTCGTCAAACCAACAGTAGGAAGAGTAAATGAAATCCAGAGAAGTGAAAACACAATCATAGTTAGGACCACGGAACTAACATTAAATAGGAATTTATATCACTCCAGATAATCCAATAGAAGATGTAATAGAATCAGTACTTAATGCAACAGAGAAACTAAATACTGCAGAAGAAGTGATAATAGTAATTCTAAATTCCCATGGAGGGAATTAGATATTTTTCCACCAATAGAGCATATCATAAGTGGGTAGGGTCTGACACATCCCACTCTGACGAGTCTAGTGTCAGACCTAAGACGAAATGCTGGTTAATAGAGCAAACGCCTGAAAAGCCATACATCTAATTTTTGATCTGATTTTTGAGAAGTGATAATCGCGGGTGACCTCAACTGCAGGATAGACAAGCCGAACGCAAAATCAGAGATAGTTATCCAAATCCTGAGAGAAGGTTTCACAATGATAAACAAAAAAAGATCGTAAAACATACTTTGCTCCAAATGGCTCCAGCGCAATCGATCTTGTATTCTACAGAGAAGAAATATTTGTAATAAAGAAACAGGTAGGTCTATGATCCTCAGGGTAAACATCAATCAGAAAACATATACCCATCTGCACAGAAATTGAACGCAAAGACACACGGAAATCGCTAATCCCCAATGATAAGGACATAACACTTTCAGGAAATACTGATAGAACGAAACCGCAAGACCACCCGAATATACAAAAGGCAAGAGCACTTGTAGCTCGAGGACACCTAGATGAAGCAGTAGAAATTGCTACTAATCTGACAGGAAGCTGCTTTGCCTGTGAAAGAAAGGAGAGCACAAAAATGGTTTGACAGACAGTGCCATATAGCACGAAAAGACACTTTACATACGTTATATTCAGTCAGAAAAATGGAGACCGCTGATTACTTGGAAGCATACGCCATTAAAAGAAGGAATTACAGAAAACTTCTAAAAGACAAGCGAGCTGAATATCTGGAAGCAGAAGCAAAGAAGCTTGTAGTCGAAACAGAAACAGGCCCATTTGCTGCCCTCAAGAAAAAGCAAGCGTGCAGAGTGAGGGAAATACCAATAGAAACATGGGAAAAACACTTCTCAGTGCTTCTAAACAGAGACAGCAGGGAAACGTGACACCGCAAACCACTATATCAATCCAGAACACGAAATTAGACTAACCACAGGGGGAGGGCACAGACTGTAATGGGTAAAGGAAAAAAGGGAAAGACAGAAGGACCGGACAACATCTATATAGAACACTTCAAAAGTACTCAAGACTACTTACTACAGCTTTGGACAGAACTATTCAACAAATGTCTAAATTTAGGCAAAATACCGGAAGTTTGGAGAACGGCAACGCTGAAGATACTCTACAAAAGGAAAGGAGAAACTGACAACCCCGACTCATATAGAGGTATAGCTCTAGAAAGCAATCTATACAAAGCATTTGCAACTATCGTAGCGAATCCCCTGAATGACGAAATAAGAGCCATTCATACCCGAATGCCAACTAGGCTTCCGCAAAGGAAAAAGCACATTACAAGCTGCAACATACTTAAAAGAAAAAAGTAGAAGAGGCACTGAGGTACCCGAAAGGGAAATACTATGTCGTCTTTGTTGACTACAAGAAGGCTTTTGATCTTATCGATAGAGATATCCTGATAGGAAAATTAAAACAAATGATTGGATACAACACGCTCGTGAGAATCACTGAGACCATACTAGACTACAACCTAATCAAAATTGAAGATGGAGCATCCTCTTCTGGGAAAGTAATTCAAACAAATGGGGTACTTCAAGGAGACCCCCTAAGTCCACTACTATTCAACGTAGCAACGGCAGATATCACACAAATAATGACGGACTCTCCTGAGACTACTCTAATAATGTACGCTGATGACATGGCACTGGGATCGTGCTCGAAGGCAGAACTACAGATGACAATGATGAAGTTGAAGCTTGGGCTTCAGATAACAAATTTGAAATTAATCAGGAAAAGACAGTACAGATGGTGTTCAGAAAAGGTGGCAAGACGGCCAAGGATGACGCTATATCATTAAAAAAATAAAACACTAGAAATAGTCAAGAAATTCAAATACGTGGGCACCACGTTCCAAATGAGCATGACATCCTTCAATGACCACGTTATAGACAGAACAACAGCAGCAATCAGAGCCATTCACAATATCAAAAATATATCTATGATATCCCTAAACACAGCGATGACTTTATTCAAGACCGCAATAACTCCAATTGTCACATATGGAATCGAAATAATATGGGACAACCTGACAATCGGTGACTTGGAGAGGATTCCTCAAGAAGGTCCTAGGAGTAGGTAAACTGGCAACCTCCAGACTTGTTAATTACTGGCACGGGAAACCTACTTCATTGAAGATCTACGACTCAATCTACCATTGCAATCTACCAGCCCCTTCCAAGAGCTTCAGAGAAAACTTATTCAGAAACGTGCGGAAATAGACCCCGAATTCTATGGCAATGTCAAAAACATATCAGATGTAAGGCTTTTCAGGCGTTAGCCTTACATCTGATATGTTTTCGACATTTTTGACATGCTCTATTGGTGAAAAATATCTAATTCCCTCCATGGGAATTTAGAATGTTCCATTCTACGGCAATGACGCCACGATTGATCTAAGTGGACCAAACAACTTCAAGAACAAAGACATGTCGTAACAAGATATGCGATACATGGCTTCCACCACAAAATATGTGTAAAGACAAAATTCCACAACCCAACAGGTCACTGTGTTTGTACAATTTGTAAGGAAAAGTACGACCGGTACCATCTGCCAAACTGCAAAAACAGACTAAAAACTCTAACAGAATACAGCAAAATGTAAATCAACACAACAAACTTAATACTCATTCGAGTGCTCCTTATAAATGTATATAACAACAACCAGTCTTGTTTCTTCAATAATTTGTTATTTTTTGTGCATTACTGGAACCTACTTGGGCAAGGCTGATGTAAAAAAAACAATGGTATTTATAAGTAGACAAAGTGGTCTTCACTTAAACCAAGGGAGGGCCTCACAGGCCCATAGCGGTTTTGATCGCCATTTTAAAATACCGGTAAGAAAAAAAAGCTTCAAAATTATTTAGTTTATTATGGTTTAAACTTATGACTCAAATAACAATATAATTTCTTTACAACCAGTGCAAAGAGTATACCTCATTACAAGAAGTAATTTATTATGTTTACAATAGCAGCTCTATCATCAATACCTTCAAGCTACTGTATAATCCCGAATACCACCCGCATTTCCCCCCCCCCCCAAATTTTGATTCTAAATCTTGGGTGCGGGTCGTATTCAAGTCGTTCATTCTCGTAAATATTTACTACGTTTACATGGAGTTTTGAAACAGATTTGAATACGGTTACCATACTCAAAATACCACATGTAAAAGGGCATTCAGGTCTTACTAGGTTTTAATTGCGTTCTAGAAAACAAGATCGATTTTTTCAATACAGTTACTGTGACATGTAAACGCGAAATGTAAGGTAATGAAATATGGTAAGTCAAAGAATATGGGTAAATATGCAGTAAATATGAAAGCTGCTGCTGCGGATGCTCGATCGTCATTTGTTTCACAAGTGTTGCTGGCATGCTGGGTACGCAAATAACTGATCTTGCGGGATATTGTACTTTGCAAGAGTTGAGACTGTTGGTTACGGAAGTCTACCTCGCTCACATTCGAGTTCAGTATCTGTCCCATGAAAGTGCTGTCTCGATAGTAAGCGATGGATTCAAAACGGCATCTGCGGTCATTTACTGTGCATGAGAAACTGAAGCTGAATTATACGGAAATCGTGCCGTTAGCAGAAAGTGCGATATTGATGAATCGTGCATTCCTGATTGGTGGAAGAAGGTAAAACTTCTGAAAAGTAACGGCGATTGCAGAGCGTTCCGCGGGCGGAGTGCAGTGTTTCCGGAAATTGAAGAACGACTCCACAAATTTGTGATAGAAAAACATGAGTTAGGATATGGTGTTGCTAGTGAAATGTGTCGCTTGAAAGCACTAGAGATCTCAAAAGAACTCAAAACACAGGGTTTTACAGCAAGCCACGGGTGGATCCAAAACTTTTATCAGAGAAAGGGATTGTGCATTCAGAGACGTACGTCTATTTCACATCTCCCTGGGGTGTATGAAGAAAATTAATGGTCTTTCAGTGTCACATTATTCATTTGAGGAAGCAAAATTCTTATTGGGGTTTCAAATTGGGAATGCTGACCAGACACCTGTCTATTTTGAAATGCAGTTGGAAAATACAGTGGATACGAAGGGTTCTAAAAGTGTAACCATCAGAACAGGTGGTAATAAAAAGCAACGATGCACAGTAATGTTGTGCATATTAGCGGGTGGAACCAAACTCCCTCCAAATGAATGTGGTTCTGGAAAGGAAAACACTTCCGGAAGGAAACTTGCCATCTGATGTAATTGTTAGAAAACATGAGTCCGGCTGGATGGACAGTGCATTAGTTGAGGAATGGGTGAAGTGCATTTGGCAACGTCGCCTGGGAGCTTTGTTACAAAAACGAAACATGCTTGTGTTGGACAGTTAACGAGGACATACAACTGACGCCGTAAAAGATAAGATGAGGAAAGGAAAAACCGATCTTGCGATAATTCCAGAACTCACTTCTATTCTACAGCCATTGGATGTGTGTGTGAACCGGCCTTTCAAAACTGCAATGAAACTGTTTTACACCGAATGGATGTCTTATGGTGATCACGCGTTAACACCAACCGGACGAGTGAAGAGGCCTGAAGTGGGACTAATATGCAGCTGGATCAAGACCGCATGGGCGCACATTCCCAACGATCTAGTGTCAAAAGCTTTAAGAAATGTGGAATTTCAAATTCAGTGGACGGTAGTGAGGACAACTATTTGTGGAAAGATGCCTGTGACGAAAGTTCCTATGGTGAAACTTCTGATGAGGACAGTGAATTGTGAATGATCTGAGTATTGGACCAATTTTATTTACGATTTTTGTGATTTTATTAATTGTAAGCTGTTTGAATTTATATTTGGGGTATATTTGAAGAAAATTAAATATGTATGTAAGTTATTTGATTTTTTATATTTTTCCGTATCTTGCTGTCTCAAATTTAGGGTGCGGGTCTTTTTCGGTGGCGGGTGGTATTCAGGATTATATACGGTACATCCCCAGCACTTGTATACATGAATGTCCCCTGCAGACTGCACAGGTCATATTACCAGGAACCAGATGGACTTCATCCTCAATTCAAGTCATCTAGCCCTGGTGCGGATGTAAATTGTGACCACAATCCCATCATCATGGATTTCAAACACCATTGCTTTGTCAAGATCAGAGGCTCTGAAAAACCTAGTTGCACTGATATACAGAGATTTAACAACCTTAAGGCACAAGCTCAAACAACCCTAAAGCTTGAAGAGCAGTTATGTGTAGCAAACAACTCAGGAACAGTCAATAATGAATCACAATGGAGTGTCCAAAAGAACATACTCAAGAAACAGACACTGGATAGTCAAGCAGCCATAGATGACTGATGAAATACTGCAACTTATGAAAGATAGACAAACTGAAGCACAGGGATAGAGATTAGTACAAAGAGTTGAACAGGGCAGTGTGGAGAAAATAAAGGGAGGCTAAAGACCTTTGGCTGGTGGAAAGATGCAGAAAAAATGAATATCTTCAGGAGAAACATAACTTATTTCACTTCCGTAAGAGAATTAAGGAACTTGCAGGGAAATATTGCAAGCCACATAAAGCTATACTGAGGGATGCTGAAGAAAATCTGAAGTGCTGGAAGGCGTACGTTGAGAATCTATTCTGTATTCATGAATGCAATGAAGCAAATCTTGACATAACAAAAACGGAAGTACTGTAAGCAACAAGCTCCAGAAAAACGGTAATGCTGTGGGTCTGGACAAGATATATGTAGAAACTATCAAACTTATTGCTCAAGGCGATTCTAACTGCATTATTTAACACATTATATGAGGCTGGATAAATTCCATCTGGTTAAGAACACCTTTAGTTACCCTACCTAAAAAAGCAGGTGCATCGCACTGTGATAATTATTGCATAAATCAGCCTAATGTCCTAATCTTACATATCATCCACAACTTGTATCTACACAAAATGTGAACGACAACTATTAAATAAACAAGAAAAATGACCGGGAAACCACAACACGACATGGAAAAATATGTTCTCAACTACGTTACCAAGAACACATACACATTAGCTAATATTTTTGAAAAACAAGGTTTAAAATTAACCTTTAGAATGAACAAGACACTGCAGAGACACATCAGCAAGTGCAACCTAAACAAAAAAAAAAACCCTTTCTGCAAGTCAGGAGTCTGTGAACTCACGTGCCAAGAACCTAACTGCAATGCCACATGTAGGCCACACAAAATGCAATTTCCACACAAGACACAAAAACACAATCAAATATAATTGGCATTCAGCCTTTGGAGAGCACATATACATCAGTTCACACCTTTTCAGACATCAACACAGATCTAAAAATTTTACACATCGAAGAAAAAAAAAAAAAATCTCTAAGGAAGGAATCAAAATTTACATCGAAAAAAAAAAAAAACCCCAACCTAAATGACCATACACGTTAAAAAATTTCCCACTCTTAGCTCTACTTACATAAGATCTGGTCAACACTTACTCTTTAAATTAGCACTTAACGACCTTTAGAGTATGGTTTATCATAAAAATAACATAAAATAGATACTCTTTATTTCAATTCCATATTTTATTTAACCCAAAATCATTAACTTGCATTTATCCACAACACACAAAATACATTACAGTATAACATGAAGAAGGTAATAACCTTCAAGGTTAATAACCTCCTCTCCCCTCTCCAGTAGATGAAGGAAGATTCCACAATGCTCTCCTCGCTCTGCTCCTTTTTCCCCATCCCTTCTCCATGGTACAGTATGCTAGATTGTAACATGGAGAAGGAATTAACCTGCTCTCCACTCTCCGATAGGAAGGATCCACAATGTTCCACTCACTCATCCCCTGCTTCCCCACCTCCCCCCTCTGTGGAACAGTATGCTATTCCCACAACTTTCCACTAGCCTCTCCATGACCACAGTCTGAAATAGTGTTTGGAGACAACGGACTAAGCTTCAGCAGTCTAGATAAGTACAGAAGTATTTCTTTTTTTTTTTTTTTGCTTTACGTCGCACCGACACAGATAGCTCTTATGGAGATGATGGGACAGGAAAGGCCTAGGAATGCGAAGGAAGCGGCCGTGGCCTTAAGGTACAGCCCCAGAATTTGCCTGGTGTGAAAATGGGAAACCACGGAAAACCATCTTCAGGGCTGCCAACAGTGGGGTTTGAACCCACTAATTCCCGGATGCGAGCTCACAGCTGCATGCTCCTAACCACATGGCCAACTCACCCGGTTTCCATTATGTTGATAAGGTATGATTGTATATTTTTACGATCAGTATTTGTTAATACTTGTTCATATTATCACCTAACTCTCTATCATTGTCAAGTTCATGCAATGTAAACAATACTGTACATATATATGCATGATTTATGTGATTTGATAGAATCTTACAGTGTTCTTGTAGAATGAAACATGTCATTCTTTGTATAATAGTGTGTATTTTTTACAGGTATGTTTATATTGAAATGTTTGTGTGTTTGAGAGACTGTAAAGTTTTTAATATTACATTTCACATAAAAGTCACATATGAGGTGCTGCAGCTGCAATGTATGGAAGAGACAAAAACTCTTCTATGGAAACGTCTACTGAGCACACTGTACACTATTACCATACACCATGATAAAAATAAGACCAACATATGAGCTTCTGAAACTTTAAATATGTACATCCAGCAATCTACATTAAAACATTTTATGTACGCCAAACCATTATCTCTTTTCTCTATGAGGTCGGGTATGAAGTGAGATGAAACATCACAGCAAATTTTTATGATCGGATGCACTTCCTGACGTCAATCTCTAACCTACTCCTGTCCAATAACACCAACGGGTCTGCTCAAGGGTTGATGCCTCCATCCGATGGTCGCATCACCATCAACAGAACAATATGCCCTCAATCCATATGAACACTGCGGAGACGTTTGGAACTGAATCCAGGCTTTTGAGCATGCAATCTAGTGATTAGAAATTGTATACCACCACCTCTAAAGGTGAATTTTTTTTTCAGCCAATGGAACTGGACTTGACACCTTAATGATCATGACCACCAGTAAAACATTAATGCTTGAGAAATTCCTTAATGTTAGTTTGTTTTGTATACTTCGGTTCAGCAATGATATTTTCTCTATGGGCAATTAAGTCTTATATCAAATTTAGACCTTTTTCATCATTCTGTGTACAACAGAATTCATTCTCAACAAAGTCCAGCGCCTCAACGAACAAGGTTACTGGCAGCACATCAATTTCCATATATTCTTCAACGTAGGCATTAGCAAAACCTTAGCTACTTTCATCAGAATCAACATTTTCGCCCTCCTTACCTTGGATTGATTGAAGAATCGTTTTCGTGTCTCCACTCTCACACTCTATTGAAATAACTGTATCAATTTCAATATACTGTAAAGGTTAGGTTCTACCCTGTAACCTGCTGCATTAATTACCAGTTGTGTTGCTTCCAGCTGACAGAGTACAGTATGTACTGTACTCAATGAAAACTGGACAATTTCTGCCTTATTCAACATGTTTAATATACATATACTTATTCCTTCTTCCACATGCCTAACAAAGAAACCTGTTTCACTTTCCTTGATGTCATGTCTTTCTCAATGCAGTCTTTAGCGCTGCCAGTAGCTCAAGAAGTCACTGTGAATTCGACTTGACAGCAAATTTCATGTCCCTGACACACTCAATAGCTTGTTCACGAGTGCATATTTTTCCTGACTTTCTCTTTCCTCCTCCTCTTCCTGGTCTTCGTCCCTTGGATTATCATCTTCATTCTCTGTACACCAGATCTTCAGAAGCTGTACAGCAGACTGAAAACTGTACTGAGTAACAAGCTGGTCATCGCTGCGAATGTATTCGTCTACATTACATGCAAAATTCTGTTGTTGGCTCAGCGTAGATATCAGTACAGCATTTTCAGTCACTTCCTCAGGTGTGCCGACGTCATCATTTCAGAAAATCCTGGTTTTGCAAAACACTTTACAACTGTTTGAGGTTTGATCTGCTTCATAACCAAACTGATCCAGTTGACAGCATCCAGTATGGAAACTGAGCATGCAAGGAAGTTACAGTGTTCTCCCTAGGACCTTTTTAATGGGTGCACCGCCCGGCTAACATAACCTAGATATGTGAAAGTTACATAATATGAACACATATCTGAGTCATCAATTGTTTTGAATTAAAATATACTGTGAAAATGTTTACTTAAATAATAAATATTCATTGTTGTCAGCATAATTACATTGGAGTTTCTGAGTGCTTTGCTTGACTATCAAGTAGCGTTGTGCGTGATCGGCTCTTGGATCAGCGTGGATTTGCAAGCAAACACTCGGCTCGATTCCGTATGACGACACAAACCCGCACGGCACTCCACAGCACCGGAGTGGCAAGCCTGATGATACGTGATTAACGAACGAGCAGTAGAACACTAGAAGTTCAAAATTCTCCGTTAATACTTGAATTAATAACGACTATAACAAATTCCAAGCAATACAAATGGAAGAAATACACCGTATAATATTTTCCAGGATCGTTAGAGAGCATTATAAGAACAGGATAGTGATTGTGATATATTAATAACGTTTTTTTTTTCCTAGTTGCTTTACGTCGCACCGACACATATAGGTCTTATGGCGACGATGGGACAGGAAATGGTTAGGAGTGGGAAGGAAGCGGCCGTGGCCTTAATTAAAATATAGCCCCAGCATTTGCCTGGTGTGAAGATGGGAAACCACGGGAAACCATTTTCAGGGCTGCCGATAGTGGGGTTCGAACCTACTATCTCCCGAATACTGGATACTGGCCACACTTAAGCGACTGCAGCTATCGAGCTCGGTAATAACGTTCTAAAACGCAACATTCTAACTACATTCTCTCGATATAGAAATATATCTACAAAACAACTGGAGAGAATTCTGTTGCAGCAGCATTATTAAGTTATGCAGCCCAATGTGATGCTTGGAACCGGCATCCTCCCAGTCAATTTGGTGAGGTCATTAATGGTGTTATACTACTAACAATAATGTTATCTTTACGTTCCACTAGCTATTTTGAACAGTTTTCGGAGATGCCTAGGCGCCGGAATTATGTCCTGCGGGAGTTCTTTTATGTGCCAGTAAATTTACCGAGTCTGACGTATTTGAGCACCTTCAAATACTACCAGAGTGAGTCAGGATTGAACATGCAAGTTGGGGTCAGAAGGCCAGCTCCTCAACTGTCTGAGCCACTCAGCCGGGCAACAATATCACTAGCAGTTACAGAGAAATTACCGACATTCAGTCCTTCAGTACTTAATTTCACGAGGTGGTAAGGCGAATACCACACTAATCTTAAATGAAATTATCGTCAATTAAGATTTAACTGAGTTTGGGGTTGTATTCATTATTTTATTCTTACTTTGAAATATATGTACTTTGCATATATTGAACCATACCATTGTCTTGTAGCCATTAAGCGCTATTTTAAACAGACTTCCGTCGTTATATCACGATTTCGTTCCCGCTAGTTTCGCTGTTAGGTTTACAAGTAATTTTACGAACGGTCAGATATACCGACGCGTATTCCCATGAACTCTATTCCGGAGCAGTGTCCATTTCCAGGCATAGGACTTGACTTGAGACCACCCTGGTGAAAGTTTAATGGGGCTTATGGTTCCAATCTCTAGCTAGCTTCAGGTAGTTTCTGTCTGAAATTTTAGATGGCGCTGGAAGTCATTCACACCGTGTAGATAGTTGTAGACAGGTTCTGTAGATGGCACGCAAGTAGGCATGAAATGAGCGATATTAATAATTAAAGGCAGTTTGCCTCGAAGTGATGTATTTCAAGTCTAACCTCAATCAGTGGGCCCTTCTGACAAAGAATTAGTCGTACCATGTCAAGTATTATGGAGATAATATTGCTGGATTGCACTGAATCCGACTTTACCCAATCGATTAACCTTGTTTGAACTAATATCTATTTTAAGCAATAGTTCCCATGATGCTACAGTATTTGTGTTGTTTGAATTCCAAGTGCTCATGTGCTTATGCTGTAAATCTTTGTTCCTTGTGCTTGCTTATTAGAAATATATTTCGCCAGTCCTCCTGAAATGTATTTCCTGTTTGGGTACACCTCAGGGGCTGGAAGCTTAACGGATATTGATGTGATATCCCATTCTCTTGCATATGGTGTGCTCTGTTGCCTTGCTTTTGAAGGGATTTCTTATTTGTTATAATATCAGCTTTGTGTTAATGTGTCAATCATTCATTTGAAGTTAAAGCAACTTTGAGGTGTGAGGTTATGTTCTCAATAACATGGTATGCCATACGAACTAGGGGTATCAGATCATTATTTACAACA
This sequence comes from Anabrus simplex, assembly GCF_040414725.1. Lineage (NCBI taxonomy): Eukaryota > Metazoa > Arthropoda > Insecta > Orthoptera > Tettigoniidae > Anabrus > Anabrus simplex. Next base: position 241,738,449 of record NC_090269.1, read on the forward strand.
TGTCCGGCTCCATGGCTAAATAGTTAGCGTGCTAGCCTTTGGTCACAAGGGTCCCGGGTTCGATTCTCGGCAGGGTCGGGAATTTTAACCTTAATTGGTTAATTTCTCTGGCATGGCGACTGGGTGTGTGTGTCTTCATCATAATTTCATCCTCATCACGACGCGCAGGTCGCCTACAGGAGTCAAACCAGAAGACCTGCACCTGGCGAGCCGAACATGTCCTCGGACACTCCCGGCACTAAAAGCCACACGCCATTTCATTTAATTTTTTCATTTACACATAGTAAGTACTTGAAAATAAAAATATATGAATTACAATGTATTGGGCATGGAAGTAGTAGAGGGGTGGCGAGGGTTGGGGAAAGGAGGGGGAGGGGGGAGCTGTAAGCATAACCAGATGTGCGTCACTGCGCCGGATGTTACTTCTCTGTGCTATCTGTTGATAATAACAGTAAGGTATTGCACACAATGCGCACTGTGGCTATCTCAAATTTCGGACTAAAACTACAAGCGCCTGGTGGCATGGTACTGAAATTCATCATTGAGTTGCATCTCTATTCTATACTATCCTCTTTGCTCGAGACTGACTTTCCCAACTCCACTCCATCGCTAGCTCATCACAGTGGTTTACCAATTACTTTAATATAGTATTTGGTATTACGCATTTGCTACGGCAGCCATTTTGACATAAAATAACGATCTACAATCGAATATGAAACACAGGAATTGATAGAGTATGTATTAGAGTTCAGTGTCACCAAATACAGTAGAGACAATACGCGACACTCAGCGAGATATCGAGGGACAGCTATTAGAGCTCTCTCTAGCGGATTGACCTGAGAACTACTGATTCTGTCATAAGAGCATGTGTATTTGTGTGTGAAGTTTTGGTGTTATTTATGCGTTTTCAGTGAGTTGACATAATTAAATAGTAGCGTGTGTCATTCCTTGATATCTCCTGTCAACATAAGGGCAAAGGTATGTGCTGTGTTTGGCTGCAGTAACTATGAAGTAGCGAAGAATGCACGGTCTTTCTTCCGTTTCCCTCGTGACAAAAAAATGCAAGTAATATTGTGTTTGCATATATATTCTTCCAGTGACAAAGATATTTTTATAGTACTTCATAATCTTCTGACCTGCTCGACCCATATTTTAAATGGCTTAAAATATAATACGCATATTTTATTGTATAGTGCAGCAGTTAATCTTCAATACCGATGTGTTGTTGTAGGTGTGATCTGTGGGTTTGATTTAACTCAGGAAAATACATATGCATATGAGTGTGGCTGGTTGTTTCAAGTTACCCCATATGGAATGCCGTAATACGTTGTCAGGCACTGAAGAAAATATGGGTGATTTAAGAAATGTACATATTTTGTTGAAACAATATGATGCAAATTTGCTTTATCCTAATGTAATGGCATTATGGCAAGTATTGCTTATAGGGAAAGTTTGAATTTTTTGAGGCTGAATTTTATAGATTTTCTTTCTGTTAGTAGGCTTTAAGTTAAAAGGAAAATTGTCCAGCTCTTAAATGTAAATTCATTGAATCATGTGTGTAAGGAATGTGCCGATATTTTTGTTGACAAGTGTTTTAATATGATGATACAATGCTTGTAAATAAGAAAAAAATCTATCCATGAAACTTTAGGCAGGAATACTAAAGCTAAAAAGTAATGCATAAATGAAAGATCAAGCCCTTTCACAGTAGTCTTTTTTTTTTTGCTAGTCGCTTTACGTTGCGCCGACACAGATAGGTCTTATGGCGACGATGGGACAGGGAATGGCTGGGAGTGGGAAGGAAGCGGCCGTGGCCTTAATTAAGGTACAGCCCCAGCATTTGCCTGGTGTGAAAATGGGAAACCACGGAAACCCATTTTTAGGGCTGCCGACAGTGGGGTTCGAACCTACTATCTCCTGAATACTGGATACTGGCCGCACTTAAGCGACTGCAGCTATCGAGCTCGGTCACAGCAGTCCATTTCACATCTTGATTATACGTCTAATTTCAGTCTTTAAATAATAACCTGTTAAATAATTCTTCATTCATTTATCCAGAATTGCTTTAGTAACTTTGAAGTTAATGTCTTAGTAACACTTTCTTTCTAGACGTGATTTATTTATCCATTTCCGTATATACATTTCCATTGCTATTTAAATTTAGTGCGAATTTTCAGGTCAAGCCACTAGGAGCACCACTTGTGACTTGTCTCCCATTTTAACAAGGCTAAATCGGAAGTGCCGCATATTGTCTCTAGTATTTGGTGTCACTAACTTAGTTGTTTTCGAAGGAAATCTGTTTGTTCGGTGCTTAGTTTCTTTAACATTTACTACTGATACATTGGACTTTACTTAATTTATAGTTCTGATTTAATTACATTTCAACTATTGTTAATGTGTTTTCCACTTGTGCTTTACTTTATAATTCATCACAAATATTGGCGTTATTTACAATTTCTGGCGGGAATGATCTTGTGACAGTATTAACAAGATTGAGCCTCTCCTATAACCTTTTTGGACTGGTGTTAGCACCATTGAAAATAGTGTCAATCGGCCTTACGGCAATGTACCTTTTTAAGTTTATGAAATGTGGAGTTCGTTCCTGTACTCAGTTGGTGAATGTTTCCGTCTAACTGCGCATGCGCCAGCAGCCGCCTGGCGTAACTAGCCCTGACTTCGCCAGCAATAGCGGGAGCCAGTTCGCAGCGAGAAGTGGTGAATGTTTCCGTCTAACTGCGCATGCGCCGGCAGATGCCTGGCGTAACTAGCCCTGACTTCGCCAGCAATAGCGGGAGCCAGTTCGCAGCGAGAAGCCATTATGGGTGGCAGTGAGAACGTTTGCTACGCAATGGCGTGGTGGGTTATTCTGAAGCCCCCGTGATTTCCCCTTTAATGGGGATGTATCCCTGCTGGACCTTCGGCTGACCTTCTACCGTTACCTTTGAAATATAATTTTGGGTGAAAGCTTCTTCTGGATTCTTTGTAACAAGATTAAGTTCTCTGGACTCGTGGTAACCTACTTCAACAACAATGACCAGGTTTGGATTTCCCTCATTCGCCGTGAAGAAAAAAATTATCATGTGTTTTCGGGTGCGGAATAATAATAATAATAATAATAATAATAATAATAATAATAATAAAAACTTCTTTCTCCAAATTCGGACTTGACGTCGTGTGTGCTAATGCTTTTCGGAAGATTGGTTCTTCTAACTAATTGTTTTCCTAAATGTGGAAAATGCACAGTGGACTGAATTAGAAAATTCATTCTTAATTAATAACTGTTTCTTTGGCAGTATTGTAACTTTTTCGGTGTGAACCAAGGTGCCGTTTCCAAGGTATTGAGCTTAGCTTTTTCCCTTGGGGTTTCCTGTTCATAATTATGTGTATCTTTCCGCTCTGTTTCGTACGCATTCTTTCTGCTCGGGTTTTCTGTTAATTTTTTTGCTTTGTTTATTTTCCTCCAATTCTCTGATGGAGGCGCGTTTGTTTTTCCTGTTACCGTAGGAACCGATGTTGTTGGCATTATTGTTGGGATTTGGTTTATGTAGCCTGATACACAGCTCCTGTGTGGTTCTCTGATAATATTTTTGGTTGTGTGTGTCTTGTTGACTATTTTTCATGTTCGTTAATTAATTTTGCCAACCTTTTGACGTATGATTCGCTTTTTCCTTTGGCCGGGGCAGATGTGAAAACTTCTACGTTAAACTTTATTTATCTTGGAAACAGCCCCTTGGTGGAAGTTAAGTAAATTTCTTGAGCTGATGAAGAGAAACATTTTGTTTAATATTTACCTGAACCTTAATCTTGTTAACTAAAACTAGTAGTTTTCTTGGTTTATTCTTCACGTGATCGATCACATTTTATTTTACCTCTTAAGTGTTTCCGCTTGAAAGGTACGGAGGTCAACGTTTTGTTTTTCCTAATTCATGGTATTTCAATTACTAATTTGTTATCTGTTAAAACAATATCATATATTTCCATATCGTTAATGAATTAATGAATGCAACATTTTGTTATTTAAAGATTTTTAATCTGTTCTTAATTATCAGCTAATTGATATCAAAATATTTTTTCCTGATTAATTTACTATGGTTTATTTGGTTATTTACATTTAACCGTTTCCAAACATCACAAATTTATTTTCTGATATAAGTTTTTCCTTTTTCGAATTAACCTAGGTTTCTTAGCTTAACTTCATTTAAGTTGTTACATTTTATTCGGAACTAATTAAAGCTATTTTCTGTCACTAAAGTGTTGTTTTTCATTCACCACTTTGAATGGAGCACTGTCACTGTCTCCTTTGGCAATTGTAACCACGGCCTTAAGCCCCTTCCTTTCTCTGCTTCCGGTAAGTGTGTTAATTTCTCCCTTTTGGGTAATTTTGTACCATGTTGTTTTTTTTTTTTTTACCTTTGGTTGTTGTTGGTTGTTGTTGTTGTATTGTGTGTTGTTGTTTTCCTTATCCTCATTGCCCTGCGATGCGTTCGCTTTAACTTCCTTTTCAGGGCGAGCACGCTAACAACCTTCTCACCAGGGTTCTCTCTCTCTCTCTCTCTCTCTCTCTGGTGGGTAAGGTTATGAACCCATCATCCATAGGTTGTTCCAGGGACCTAGAGGATGGTGTTGGTTTGAATCTAAATTGAACTGCCTGTTTCATTTTTTGCGTTCTTGATGCCAAATTTTGTGTTCTCAAAATGAGCAGGAAATCTAGTCAAGTTTCTTTAAGAAATAACCTAGTAAAAGTAATAATTCAACACCAGATAGAATTTCCAAAAAAGACATTGCTGAGGCCGTCGCATCTGGCGAAGTGGAAAGTATTCAAACCACAAGTGAAACACTCTTCTAAACACTGCTTGTCGGGCATCAACAATGACTGGTTTAAGTAATTTATGAGGTTAGTTGTGAAATAAAATTGTATATGTTCCACATGTGTAAAATATTCATTGAAGAAACCAACAAAGGAGGTGACTTGGGTGACTATGAAGTGTGCAAGAATTCAAAAGGAGAGTTGATTCGACCACGAACAAAGCAAGCTGCATACCGATTCTTGTTCAAACTTAAGTGAAAGGCGTGCATTCAAGAAACTGGATTTGGGCAAATAGAAAAATCAGTTAACATTTTACAGAGAGATGCTTTTCTAGGAGCCCTAAGATCAATGTATTGGTTGGCAAAAAATTAACTACCACACACTACATTATACTGGAAATTGCTCAAACACTGCGAGGGTATGAGTTGTACATACCTAAGGCATCTTAATATTGGTGATAATGCTAATTATATTTCAGAAAGATTAATGCAGGAGTTACTCGATATTATAGCTTCAGAAATTAGATGTGAAATATTAAAGAACATACATTCAGCAGATTATTTCAGCATTGTGTGTGATGAAACTACAGATATTTCCTTACTGAAGCAACTTATTGTGTGCATAAAATATGTCAACCAACTTGGAAAAAAAAAGTTAATGTTTGTTTTGTGTCAACCTGCAACATCATTGATAGCAAAGCTGAGACCACAACAATTAAACTAATTGAAACCCTTGAACATTTAAGATTAAAAACTTGTAATTTGGTGGGTCTAGGATCTGACAGGGCAGCTGTCATGATTGGTAAGCAAAAGGGAGTTGCAACACTGCTAAGAAAAGAAACAAAAGGACTCATGGTAAACTCACTGCATAAACCACACATTGGCACTTCCTAGTGCCCAGACAGCAGCTGAAGTGACTTATTTAGTGAAGTTTAATAATATTTTAGGACGACTCTTTTTCTATTTTCAAAATTCCTCAGTCAGGATGGCTGGTTTAACTAAAAACGAGAATATAATGGACAGCCCTCAAATTAAACTAAAAATGGCCTGTGATACCAGATGGTTGTTTCATGACTCTGCTGTACAGTCTCTAAGAAGATCTATGGTGAGTGCTGTTGCTACACTTGAAAGAGACCACTGAAAGGAATGACATTACAGCTGAAGGCTTAAGCAAGTGCGTGAAGACATACAATTTCTTAGCTGCAATTAAGATGCTTTCAGATATCTTACCTCTCCCATGACCGGGCAAGTTGGCCGTGCGGTTAGCAGCGCACCGCTGAGAGCTTGCATCCGGGGATAGTGGGTTCGAATCCCTCTGTCGACAGCCCTGAAGATGGTTTTCCATGATTTCCCATTTTCACACCAGGCAAATACTGGGACTGTACCTCAATTAAGGCTACGGCCGCTTCCTTCCAACTCCTAGCCTTTCCTATCCCATCGTCGCCATAAGACCTATCTGTGTCGGTGCAACGTAAAGCAAATAGCAAGAAAACACCCTCTTCTGTGTACATTGTCTAGAGCTTGGCAAATGCAAGATAATGACTTGACAGTAATTGAGCCAATCTCAGAAGCCATGATACTTGGAGTCTTGCAATTGGAAGAACCTCCAGGAAGTCATTTTCAAAGTCTCAATCACCATCTTGCAGGTGAATGGTCAGACTTCCACATCACTTATTCAGACGTCGATGTTGTCACCTTCAAGACAACAATTCATGACAAGTACATAGATACTGTTATCCAACATCTAAAACACAGATATCCAGATATGCCCATAATTTCCTGCTTTTCAAGGGGGTTTAATGCAGAAAGTCAAGATCAGAATTAAGATTCTGAATTGCTTCTTGATTTCTACTCTAAAATGGGAAGCCCTCCAGTCATAAATTACAATAGCACTAAACTGGAATGGTCTGTTGCATCAAAATGTTCCAAGGAGAGTTCTTCATTAGGTTAAAACCTAAGCAAATAATGAAGTTTGTAACAACATGCGAGCTTAAGGCATCTTTCCAAATTTAGCAACATTAGTTGCTATAGGACTATCCATACCTGTGAGCACAGCTGAATGTGAAAGAGAATTTTCGGCTTTGAAGAGAGTTAAAACCTGTTTGAGAAATCGTATGAAGCAGACCGTCATATCTCTTGTTTTTCATTCTTTCCTTAATTATGTTTTAACACATTTTTAGCATCAATTATGTAGATAACTTGATCCTTTCTTTTTCACTGAAGATGGCTCAAATGGTTCATGTTTGTGGGTTACTGTAGTCATGTCCTAGTTCGTGAACCATGGGCAAGTAAGTGGCCTATTAAGTGGTCCTGAGAGTCGGGATACCAGTTGCTATGGAATGGGAGTGGGCATCTCGGACATATTCTGAGTCATGGCCCTCCTTGTGCTCAGGCAGCTAGGACTATACAATTCACCGGTGGTCCATAACCCGTTAGAGGAGAGATCCTCACTTGGACTATATGCAAGTAGGGTAGCATCCTGCTTCATGAATTTACCGAGCTCAGAACATTTTAAGCAAGCCTCGAACCTATGGGAGTAATGGAGTCCCACTCCCATTTGACAGGTGATATTCGGGTAAGGGGAGATAACGAGGAAGAGAAAGGAGATTATACGGAACCTAACAATGAAGTTTTATTACTTTGAATGAGGGACTCCTTGGAAACAACTTGGCGAACGAAATGGAATTCGATGGGGAGCTATCAATATTAATGAGGCTCATGGAAGAAAGAAGGTAGAACTGGCTGAGTCAGCAAAGAGGATGCATCTGGATGTGCTAGGAGTACGTGATATTCGGGTAAGAGGAGATAACGAGGAAGAGATAGGAGATTATAAAGTGTACTTGACGGGTGTTAGAAAGGGAAGGGCAGAGTCTGGGGTAGGGCTCTTTATCAGGAATACCATTGCACGCAACATAGTTTCTGTTAGGCACGTAAATGAGCGAATGATGTGGGTAGATTTGTCAGTTGGAGGAATTAGGACAAGAATTGTGTCCATGTATTCACCATGTGAGGGTGCAGATGAGGATGAAGTTGACAAGTTTTATGAAGCATTGAGTGACATCGAGGTCAGGGTCAACAGCAAGGATAGAATAGTGCTAATGGGCGATTTCAATGCAAGAGTTGGGAATAGAACTGAAGGGTACGAAAGGGTGATTGGTAAATGTGGGGAAGATATGGAAGCTAATGGGAATGGGAAGCGTTTGCTGGACTTCTGTGCTAGTATGGGTTTAGCTGTTACGAATACATTCTTCAAGCATAAGGCTATTCACCGCTACACATGGGAGGCTAGGGGTACCAGATCCATAATAGACTATATCTTAACAGACTTTGAATTCAGGAAATCTTTTAGGAATGTACGAGTTTTTCGGGGATTTTTCGATGATACAGACCATTATCTGATCTGTAGTGAATTAAGTATCTCTAGGCCTAGGGTAGAGAAAGTGAAATCTGTCTGCAAACGAATAAGGGTAGAAAATCTCCAGGACGAGGAAATTAGACAGAAGTACATGGATATGATTAGTGAGAAGTTTCGAACAGTAGACAGTAAGCAGGTTCAGGATATAGAAAGTGAATGGGTGGCATACAGGGATGCTGTAGTAGAAACAGCAAGGGAATGCCTAGGAACAACTGTGTGTAAAGATAGAAAAAGGCAAACACCTTGGTGGAATGATGAAGTGAGAGCAGCCTGTAAACGTAAAAAGAAGGCTTATCAGAAATGGCTTCAAACAAGGGCCGAGGCAGACAGGGATTTGTACGTAGATGAAAGAAACAAAGCGAAACAAATAGTTGTTGAATCCAAAAAGAAGACATGGGAAGATTTTGGTAATAACCTGGAAAGGCTAGGTCAAGCAGCAGGGAAACCTTTCTGGACAGTAATAAAGAATCTTAGGAAGGGAGGGAAAAAGGAAATGAACAGTGTTTTGAGTAATTCAGGTGAACTCATAACAGATCCCAGGGAATCACTGGAGAGGTGGAGGGAATATTTTGAACATCTTCTCAATGTAAAAGGAAATCATCATGGTGGTGTTGCAAACAGTCAAGCTCATGGGGAGGAGGAAAATGATGTTGGTGAAATTATGCTTGAGGAAGTGGAAAGGATAGTAAATAAACTCCATTGTTATAAGGCAGCAGGAATAGATGAAATTAGACCTGAAATGGTGAAGTATAGTGGGAAGGCAGGGATGAAATGGCTTCATAGAGTAGTCAAATTAGCGTGGAGTGTTGGTAAGGTACCTTCAGATTGGACAAAAGCAGTAATTGCACCTATCTATAAGCAAGGGAACAGGAAGGATTGCAACAACTATCGAGGTATCTCATTGATTAGTATACCAGGCAAAGTATTCACAGGCATCTTGGAAGGGAGGGTGCAATCAGTCGTTGAGAGGAAGTTGGATGAAAACCAGTGTGGCTTCAGAGCACAGAGAGGCTGTCAGGATCAGATTTTCAGTATGCGCCAGGTAATTGAAAAATGCTACGAGAGGAATAGGCAGTTGTGTTTATGTTTCTTAGATCTAGAGAAAGCATATGACAGGGTACCGAGGGAAAAGATGTTCGCTATACTGGGGGACTATGGAATTAAAGGTAGATTATTAAAATCAATCAAAGGCATTTATGTTGACAATTGGGCTTCAGTGAGAATTGATGGTAGAATGAGTTCTTGGTTCAGGGTACTTACAGGAGTTTGACAAGGCTGTTATCTTTCACCTTTGCTGTTTGTAGTTTACATGGATCATCTGCTGAAAGGTATAAAATGGCAGGGAGGGATTCAATTAGGTGGAAATGTAGTAAGCAGTTTGGCCTATGCTGACGATTTGGTCTTAACGGCAGACTGTCCCGAAAGCCTGCAGTCTAATATCTTGGAACTTGAGAATAGGTGCAATGAGTATGGTATGAAAATTAGCCTCTCGAAAATTAATCTAAAAGGCCACCTAATCAATACTTTATTTCTTTTGCCTTTGGCAAACTTAAAAATACATTAACAAACACAGTACATGTTTCGACCACTTAGTGGTCATCTTCAGCTGTATATAAAAAATCTTAGATGATAACATTTAAAAGCAAGCACATTGGATCTTAAAACTATATCCCATGGGAATCTAAAAACTATTGTTCTAGATGCTTTAAATGAAATGGAAGATGGGAGGGAGGGGTGGGTTGGGCGTAAGGAGATTTATGTGAATGATACTCAAATTACAGTATTGTTTACAATTGTGTTTACAACTTTACAAGTGGACAGCTTGCAAGACTAAAGTGATGTCAGTAGGTAAGAAATTCAACAGAATTGAATGTCAGATTGGCGATACAAAGCTAGAACAGGTCGATAATTTCAGGTATTTAGGTTGTGTGTTCTCCCAGGATGGTAATATAGCAAGTGAGATTGAATCAAGGTGTAGTAAAGCTAATGCAGTGAGCTCGCAGTTGCGATCAGTAGTATTCTGTAAGAAGGAAGTCAGCTCCCAGACAAAACTATCTTTACATCGGTCTGTTTTCAGACCAACTTTGCTTTACGGGAGTGAAAGCTGGGTGGACTCAGGATATCTTATTCATAAGTTAGAAGTAACAGACATGAAAGTAGCAAGAATGATTGCTGGTACAAACAGGTGAGAACAATGGCAGGAGGGTACTCGGAATGAGAAGATAAAGGCTAATTTAGGAATGAACTCGATGGAAAGCTGTACGCATAAACCGGAGGAGGATAGGTTACCTAGGAGAATAATGGATTCTGCTATGGAGGTTAAGAGAAGTAGAGGGAGACCAAGACGACGATGGTTAGACTCGGTTGCTAACAATTTAAAGGTAAGAGGTATAGAACTAAATGAGGCCACAACACTAGTTGCAAATCGAGGATTGTGGCGACATTTAGTAAATTCACAAAGGCTTGCAGACTGAACGCTGAAAGGCATAACAGTCTATAATGATAATGTATGTATGTAGATGGCTCAAACGAGTTGAAACATGTCTGACTGATATTACTCCATCTAATGATAGAGATGTGTATGTATTGAACCGGAGGACAACATATTTCCTTTGTAAAGTACAGTATTTTCATACAAAATCAGTGCACACATGAATGAATTTCTTTTGAAAACAACTGTTCATTTAGGAGAGGTTTAAATGGAGTTTCTAGAAGCTATGGTGTGTCAGTGTCCATAATAGACGGGGTTAACTACTCCTACACAACATGAGACTATTATGAACCTAGAAAATTGTCTAAGGAGGGATGTTTGCCGGTGAGAGGTGCCCCTTAAGACAGGTTTTACTGAATGAATAACAAGAACTTTACTTTCCTTAGGGGAAATTTTGTCAATCCTATCCAAGAAACTGTAAATCTAATATTTGGCTGTCACTATCCAGGCACTGCTGAAAACACAGACGAATGGAATTAAAAACATTCCATATCATATCAGTTGTTACCTGGGCACATTCTCTTTCAATGGCAGCTTTCAACTCATTGACTGTTGGTGGTCTTGTGCCATAAACTTGATGTTTGAAGTGTTCCCATGAAAAGATGCCCATCATGGTTAAATCTGGTGATATGGAGAAAACTCAATGGAAACTCTTCATCCTATCATTCTGCCTGGCAGATTTTCTTCAAGATAAGCCTTTAGCCCTTTAGGATGAATTTGCTTTCCTGAAAGTTTAAACTTTCATTGCTTTAATCAGTTACACCTGAAAAAAGAATTGAGAATAATAATATTCATCCATCCCTTTTATTTTCTATGTTGTTTTTTAATTATTTAAAGTATTTATTATGTTCTTAATAGGCCTACATAATATGGCTGTTAAGATGTGTGGTGTATCTGATAGCAGGAACTATGAAATTCAGACAAATTTAAAGCCAGTTTTCACTGAGATAAAAAGCTGTAAGTAATTTTCTCTTTTGGAAGTAAGCCATTATTATTTTCTTCAGATGTAGGCCTACCTTTCGAGTGAACTAATATAACTTATGTTGTTTTTAACATCAATCCCGAGTAGGTATTATTTTTAAGGCTAATGTATATATACTATTAATAAAAATGGGATTGTGACTGTTCCAGACAGGATTTTTAACTACCAGACGGACTGAGATGAAATTTGTAATCCTTATTCACTCAAGGGATACTTTTGATATATTTCACCGGTTTGAACTAGCAGAGTATTTTAAAGGGGTATATCCCAAATTTCAGCAATTTTTGCCCTACATCAAATAGAATAATGGGTAGATGGTTGGCCCTGTTGAAAAATGAAGTGCACCGTGTTGCTTTGAAATTAAATTTTCTAGAAGAAAAGTCATATGCATTTTCTTCATAACTAAGTTTGAGAAAATTCAGCTTTCTTGTGTTTCTGGCTGTGGAAGCAGTCACTAACAAATAAGTTACTAATTTTGTGCTTAAGTAAGGGTCACATAAAGCTACTGTCAAATGCCAGCTCTGTGGTAGCCCCTTTCAGTACTTCCTAGAAGAGACTAGGGAATAAGATGACTGAGGACCTCCCAGCCGGCCTTCCTATGTATTGTTCTTGTCGGCTGGTTATCTGTGAGTTTCTGGGAGATGCAACGAGAATGTTCAGTCTTTAGTCACATAGCGAATATTCTGGTACACATCACCCGAGCTATAAAGAGAGAGACTAACACGGACAGTCAGTGTTGGAGTGTGGTGGAGTCAGCACAAGACTCAGTGTGTTGGTGTTCGGTGGCTGGGCTGAGGGCGATAAAGGTGTTGGCTGTCTCTAGTGTCCCACGGAGGTCTGAAAGAGGAGTTGTGGCTGTTATTGTGTCGGAGTGTCCAGTGAGTAGCTGGGCTTAAGATGACACACATAATGGAAGACTGTGTACTAGATTACCTGAGAGAAATATGTGTGTGTACTTCTATAGACTGAGGAGGGTACATGAACGAATTGTATCCATGAAATTTCACCATAATTTTTGTCCCAAATGGAAGATAATTGCTTTTAAGCAAATTAAGAGTAAAATTACTGGTAAATTAATAAATATGATTATTACTAGAGAAATATATACATACATACTTTGCTACATTATGACTATGAATTCTTCTACGTCACAGCGCTTCAGTATGTCACTCGTTCATGTAACACTTTTGTGTGTGAAGTCTTTGCTTAACTTCTTTGAACTTCTTTGCTTTGCTTGATGTTACTTGGTGGGGCGAGTTGTTGACGTGAGCTCCTAACTCATTTTTAATATAATTATTGGTCCAAGGATCATGCTATTTTTCTTTGAACAAAAATAATTTTTGTGTTATTTACGATATTCTTTTCACTTCCATTTTCCCACCTGAATTTTCCGCACAAGTCATGATGGATAAAGATATTGAGAATTCACAGACACAGCACTACCATTCATCGGCGCTAGTCCAGGACCTCAGGAAGAAAACAAAAGATGGTGCGATGAAACGGAATGCCACAGAAGAGAGTCGTGTCTACAGCAAAATAGTCGCCATAGTTAAGTATCTATAATTCTTTAGTAATACAGTAATGGTATTTATTAATTTACCACTAATTTTACTGTTGAATTGTGTGAAATCAATTATCCTCCTCCATTTAGGACAAAAATTACAATGAAAATTTCATGGATACGATTAGTTCACATAATCGACTGAGGACAGCCATGTAATCGGGGAGTGGAGCAGTTATTGTGAGTGTAATTGGAACAGTGTTAATAGTTGTTTTGTGGGAAGTACTTTCTGCTGTTTAGCACTGTTTAACTGTTGCTGTTTAGTTGTTCACTGTATGTGACTGTAAATTGCTGGGAGTCAAACCAACAAACAGTCGCTGTGAGTTGTGTGGTCTGTGGCCCTGTGATTAAACCTAGCTGACTGCACACACTGCGGTGTGGGGTGACTGGACTTGGAGAAGTGAAAGTAAAGGTGAGCCAGTGAATCGAATTTAAACCTCTCAGGTAATTCTAACGAGCTGGGACTCCCCGCTGTGCGTAAAGAACGGAGACTTGTAAATAGACAGCAATTAGTAAGTATGGTCATTCATGGTTGATTAGAATTGTGTGTGCGCATTTATTGGGACACCCTGAAATAAATTAGAGTAATAAAACAGATGCTCCTTTATTCGTAACACCATGTTCATCATCATATGTGTAACAAGGTGTAATTCGTTTGTTAACAGGCCAGTTGAAAAATAAACGAGCCATTATGCAGGAAACTTTGGAGTCTACAGTTGTATTGTTAAGAGCGCTAAGCATGCTTGCCTATATTTGAGAACTGGTGTGGGCTGTAGTTTATTTACTAGCGAATGTACCCGTGCTTCGCTACGGTATTCTACATTGTATTCGAATATCGAAGTAAATAGTGTACATGCAGTAAATAAGATTGTTATAAAATTGCATGTCTCTTAGCGTTATCCGAGAAAGAGCATGGGGAGGTCCCCGTACATTGTTTCCAATGTAAAGTGTTTGTTACGGATTTGTGATATAATGGCAGGCTCACTTGCCTACTGCCATTCACAATGGAGTTGGGAAGTTTACATTATAATTTCAGGCCCCATTGCCTAATACGCGGACAGAATCGATTTGGGGAGTTTTCGTTAAAATGGCAGCCCCCCTTTCCTACTTCCAGACAGATTACAGTTGAGGAGTTTCTATTATAATGGCAGGCAATTACCCTACTATCACTCAAAATTGAGTTGTGCAGTTATCATTATAATGCCAGGCCCATTTTCCTTCTGCCAGCCAGCTTACTGCCAGTCACACCAAGCTGGTGAGTTTCCATCAAAATAGCAGGCCACTATGCCTAATGCCAGGCACATTTTAGATGAGGACATTTCTTTATAATGGCGGGCACCCTTGCCTACTGCCAAACACAATCGGGTAGGGGAGTTTTAAACAAAACTGCATGCTCACTTGCCTTCTGCAAGTCAAATCGAGAACGGAACTATTCATTACAATTGTAGGCCTTCCTTACTAATGACAGTTACACAGGAGTTGGAGAAGGAACCCTTTCTTACTGCCAGTCAAAGTCGGTGTGGGGAGTACTGATTACAATAGCAGACACACCCTTTCTCGATCGCTACACATCGACATCAGTGAATATATATAGATCGACATACGAAAGTATATGCGTTTACAATATTGAAGACCTTCATTTACAGATTAACTGCTACTAAACGTACGTCATATCGACAAAGGATTATACCATAAGACACGCCAGATTTAGTGGCCTAAATGGCTGGTCCTATGGTATGTCATCTATTCTTGTGTCAGATTGAGTTAGAAACGTGGAACAGGGTAAAGGTTTTGTAAGATTATCTCACATTACATTACTTTTCGGATAATTATGTGACAGCTACATACATAGCATTTGGCTCGCATATGGCTACTGGGTGGGCCATTTTTCGTGAAGAGTTTGATGATTCTGTATTTCATATAAGTAATTGAAAGTATGAATTATGCATGTGAAAATTCCAAATTGACTTAACATCGATTAATAGAGAAAAATCAAACGTAAAAGGGATACAGATACGGCAAAAAGTCATAAGACCAAGGTTGTACATCATTCCAAATTGAACGGAGATTGTGCAATCCGTTATGTGATAGGAATTTCCGAAGGTCTGCACCATCATTGCCTGTGTAAGACGGACTATCTTTTGTTGAATTCCGAACGTTTCCATAGCCTTCCACATTTTCCTCCGGTTGACAGTCAAAGGCCTGTTCAAAATCAATGAAAAGTATATACAGAGATGTCTGATACGAAACTTGTTATGGTATTGTACAAACACAGAAGGCTAGTCTGAAAAAGGAAAATTGATGGGGATATAATGAGTATATACCTTATTTCTTTGAATCCGCGGTGATGATTTTTCTCAGAATCTCGTGTGAAAAATCAAGGCTCGTCTTGTATTCGCAGCTACCGCAGTAACCACGCTGCTTCCCTCCAACCCCTGCGCGAGCATAAAACTTGACCTTCAACATCAGCATCTTTATTACGCCTGTAGGCTACATCGCTAGCAGCGGCAACCAGTTGTACACTGCTTCTGTATAACGTCACTGGTTCTTAGGAAATAGAGAAGAGAGAATGACATTCTACTTGATGGGAGTCAAGACACGCAGTGTGGGCGACACGGCAAACAACAAAATTTGCGAGTTTTTGAATTCTTAGAAAGGCCATGGATACTCAGTGGCAGAGTTATAAGGCGTTTACTGTACCTGACACTTAGTAAAATTAATAATTTTACAGATAGCAGGAATGTTTTCATGATGCATCGTCGTAAAGACACATGGGACAGGAATAGTCGGCAAATTTTTAAAGGGTTCTCATTGATATTATGATGCCAATTTTAAGTCAGTGTTTATTAAACACGCAGAAATGAGGAATAATTGTGCAACTGCAAGAAAATACAGTACAACTAAACCCAATGTTCCGTGTTAGCGTGAAGACAAAGATAGATTAAGAATGCATAATGTACAAAAATATGCATTTCAGTAGCCCACAACAAGGATGCTTTAAAGAAGTTCAAGATGAAATTGTGAATACAGGGGTGGAATGGCCATGCCACAGCGCAATAAACTCGACCTTCAACATCTGCAATTTCATTATATGTCGCTTGCCGCTGAAGTCAACCGAAGACAAATAATAATAATTGAGATATAAGAATATCATATTGGTCCATATTGAACTGAGATTACAATAAATAATGTCTTCTGGTTCCACCTATTCAATACAGGAATATTTTGCGAGTTACAGATTTTACAGATAGCAGGAATGTTTTCATGATGCATCGTCGTATTGTAAAGACACATGGGACAGGAATTGTCGGCAAATTTTCAACGGGTTCTCATCGATATTATGATGCCAATTTTAAGTCAGTGTTTATTAAACACGCATCGTTTACAAAGGTACCAGTTTTGACTCCAGATCTGGGTCATCAGTTGATAGTTCAAAAAGTGCAAGATACAAAAAACACAAAATTAATGCAGACACATATAACAAGAAGCAAAAAGGCAAAACATTAATAGTTAAAAATAATTATTTGTGGTGCAAGTTCACATGGAGCTGTATATAATCAGTATGATGCGTCGGGCTGGGGCATTAAAAATCTTATCATCTTGATGTGAGGATAAACGAATACAATGATAAATCTTACGGAACATGTGAAAGATGAGTGAATCTGGGCCATGAAAACTTTAAAATACATATAACTATTTGACTTGCTGCAAGGAAAATTAAACTAAAACACCAAAGTGTTGATTAATATAAAATGCGGATTTCAGCAACAAATAAGAATTATAGTTGACATTCGATGGTATCTTTAAGATCTATGTCCAAAGCAAATCGTATCATTTAAACTCCAGGAACAGCAACCAAGTGTACAACTATGTAAATAAGACTAACACAGAAGTCAACCGATGAATTGAACAACACTCAAGACACGAACGTTCATGTGCATGAAGTTTTCCTATGTTGTTGTTTGAGTCAACAGTCCATAGACTGGTTTTATGCAGCCCTCAATGCCACCCTATCCTGTGCTAACCTTTTCATTTCTACGTAACTATTGCATCCTTCATCTGCTCTAATCTGCTTGTCATATTCATACCTTGGTCGAACCCTACCGTTCTTACCACATACACTTCCTTCAAAAATCAACTGAACAAGTCCTGGGTATCTCAAGATGTGTCCTATCATTCTATCTCTTCTTCTCGACAAATTTAGCCAAATCAATCTCCTCTCACCACTTCGATTCAGTATCTCTTCATTCGTGATTCGATCTATCCATCTCACCTTCAGCATTCTTCTGTAACACCACATTTCAAAAGCTTCGATTCTCTTTCTTTCTGAGCTAGTTATCGTCCATGTTTCACTTCCATACAATGCCACGCTCCACACGGAAGTCTTCAAAAACATCTTTCTAATTCCGATATCAATGCTTGAAGTGAGCAAATTTCTTTTCTTAACAAAGCTCTTCCTTGCTTGTGCTAGTCTGCATTTTATGTCCTCCTTACTTCTGCCATCGTTAGTTATTTTACAACCCAAGTAACAATATTCATCTACTTCCTTTAAGACTTCATTTCCTAATCTAATATTTCCTACATCACCTGCCTTCGTTCGACTGCACTCCATTACTTTTGTTTTGGACTTATTTATTTTCATCTTGTACTCCTTACCCAAGACTTCATCCGTACCATTCAGCAACTTCGAGATCTTCTGCAGTCTCAGATAAAATAACAATATCGTCGGCAAATCTCAAGGTTTTGATTTCCTCTCCTTGGACTGTGATTCCCTTTCCAAATTGCTCTTTGATTTCCTTTACTGCCTGTTCTATGTAAACATTGAAAAGGAGAGGGGACAAACTGCAGCCTTGCCTCACTCTTTTCTGAATAGCTGCTTCTTTTTCAAAGCCCTCGATTCTTATCACTGCAGACTGATTTTTATACAGATTGTAGATGATTCTTCGTTCTCGGTATCTGATCCCTATCATCTTTCTAGATCTACGAATGCCATGTACGTGGGCTTGTCCTTCTTGATTCGATCCTCTAAGATCAGACGTAAAGTCAGGATTGCTTCACGTGATCCTACATTTCTTCTGAAGCCAAATTGATCTTCTCCAAACTCAGCCTCAACTTGTTTTTCCATTCTTCTGTAAATAATACGTGTTAAAATTTTGCAGGCATGAGATACTAAACTAATGGTGCAGTAGTTTTCACACCTGTCAGCACCGGCTTTCTAGGGAATAGGTATAACAACATTCTGTTGAAAATCGGATGGGACTTCTCCTGTCTCATACATCCTGCACACCAAAATAAATAACCTTGCCATGCTGGTTTCTCCTAAGGCAGTCAGTAATTCAGAAGGAATGTCATCAATTCCAGGTGCCTTGTTCCTATTTAGGTCACTCACAGCTCTGTCAAACTCTGACCTCAAAATTGGGTCTCCCATTTCATCAGCATCAACAGCCTCTTCATGTTCGAGAACCAAATTATCTACATCTTTACCTTGATACAACTGTTGGATATGTTCCTGCCATCTTTCTGCTTTGTCTTCTTTCCCTAGAAGTGGCTTTCCATCTGAGCTCTTAATATTCATACACCTAGATTTCCTTTCTCCAAAGGTTTCCTTGATTTTCCTGTATGCAGCATCTACCTTTCCCAGGACCATACAGCCTTCGACATCCTTGCACTTCTCCTTCAGCCATTCTTCCTTAGCTATCTTGCACTTTCTATCCACTTGATTCTTTAATCGCCTGTATTCTTTTCTGCCCTCTTCATTTCTAGCATTCTTGTATTTTCGTCGTTCATCAATCAGGTCTAGTATTTCCTGAGTTATCCACTGATTCTTAGTTGATCTTTTCTTCCTTCCTAACATTTCTTCAGCAGCCCTACTGACTTCATTTTTCATGACTCTCCACTCTTCTTCTATAGTGTTTCCTTCAGCCTTTTCATTTAGTCCTTGTGCAACATGTTCCTTGAAACAATCCCTCACACACTTTTCTTTCAACTTGTCTATTACCCATCTTTTTGCATTCTTTCCTTTCTTCAATTTCTTCAAACTCAGATGGCATTTCATGACCAACAAGTTGTGGTCAGAGTCCACGTCTGCTCCTGGGAAAGTTTTGCAATCCAACACCCGGTTTCTGAATCTCTGCCTAATCATAATCAAGTCTATTTGATACCTTCCAGTGTCTCCAGGTCTCGTCCACGTATACAGCCATCGTTTGTGGTGTTTGAACCAAGTATTGGCAAGGACTAAATTATGATCAATGCAGAATTCAACCAGCCGACTTCCTCTTTCGTTCCTTTGTCCCAATCCAAATTCTCCTACAGTACTACCTTCTCTTCCTTGGCCTACCACTGCATTCCAGTCTCCCGTCACAATTAGATTCTCGGCACCTTTTACATATTGTATTAAATCTTCTATCTCCTCATATATTCTTTCGATTTCTTCATCATCCGCTGAACTAGTAGGCATACAGACCTGCACTATTGTGGTGGGCATTGGTTTGGTGCCTATCTCGACGACAATAATTCTTTCACTATGCTGGTCGTAGTAGCTTACCCGTTGCCCTATTTTCTTATTCATTATTAAACCAACTCTTGCATCTCCCCTGTTTGATTTTGTGTTGATAAATTGGTAGTCGCCTGACCAAAAATCTTGTTCTTCCTGCCAACGTACTTCACTTATACCAACTACATCTAACTTTAGCCTATCCATCTCCCTTTTCAAATTCTCTAACCTACCCCAATGATTCAAACTTCAAACATTCCACGCTCCGACTCGCAGAATGTCAGTATCCATCTTTCTGATGATCGCCCCCTCTCGTGTAGTCCCCACCCGAAGATCCGAATGGGGGACTAGTTTACCTCCAGAATATTTTATCCGGGAGGAAGCCATCATCAGTACATCATTCATACAGAGAGAGCTGCATGTTCTCGGGAGGTAATTACGGCTGTAGTTTCCCGTTGCTTTCAGCCGTGTAGCAGTATCAACAAAGCTAAGCCATGTTGAGTATCATTACAAGGCCGTATCAGCCAATCATCTAGACTGCCGCCCTTGCAACTACCGAAAGGCTGCTACCCCCCCTTTCGATGAACCATTCGTTAGTCTGGTCTCTCAACAGATACCCATCCGGACACACAAGCCTCCCCACAACGGCAAGGTCACATGGTATGCAGAGGAGTGTTCCTATATACATTGTATTCATCTTATATGTTAGTCTTAAGTAGAATTGTGTTTTATGAACTAATTTTAAGACATAACATATCATTTTAGACATACAATTGCATTGTCGCACATAGCGACATACACGCCAGTTCCCGTTTGACATGCCCCATTCGGATGTGACCAAATGTTTATCATCATATGGCATTACCTCGACAATGTATCTTAATTATACCTCATGACATAGATATAAATGTATGGTTCAGCTGAAGATGACCCTACGTAAGGGGTTGAAACCGGTCCTGCAGCATAATAAGTGCAATAAATAAGTATTGATAGGTGGAAATCCTTACCTATTTCTAATTGTGTAATTCGTCAGAAGATTATAGGTTACGATACTTTCAAGCTGTCCATAAAATTAGTCCTTCTCTTCTGGCTCTGCTGTTTCTGTTGGTACACAGCACTTTACCAGATTAATATTTCTAACTCTTGTCTTGAACCGCGCTGTAATGATGCGGTCTGAAACAGGGTTCCAGTCAAGGAGGCATTTTCGTGCTTCTCTTGTCAGCAACAGTCCCACTCCACCTTGATGGTCAATATCATCTTCCTTTCCTGAATACAACAAGGTTTTGCCATCTCGCAACTGATGCTGTCCAAATCCATTCCATCGTGTTTCACTCAGTCCAAGCACCATCATCTTATAGTGATCCATTTCCTCTGAAATCTGTTCCAACTTCCCTGCTTCGTACATTGTTCGCACATTCCAGAAACCAATTCGAGTCAGAATTTTCATTCCACAAGTGTATTGAGATATTCATCCGGTTTACTTTTGTATGCGTTTCTGTAATACTTGATTCTCAGGTGTGCAAGGTATTAGCCCTCAGCACCCAAAGCCCAGTGGAGGGGCTGCCTCCTATAGCATCTAGGCGTGCTGATTTTCTGTCAGGGTTTCTTCCCTTCGCTTCTGGAGAACCAACTCGCTATACTACAAGCCAGTAGCTTCACCAGAGCCCCATTAGCCGCTATTTTCAGGGTTCCTGTAACTCCTTCACAGCTACCGTAGCGGTCCCGGGGCACATGAGGTCCCCACTGTACTTCACCCTTACATTCTCCTACTTCTAACGATGCTCATCTCCCACAACATGGATGAGGGGTTGGACTTATGGGAGACCGGATAGACATAGACAGAAATATTAAAAACAATCCTCAGATATTGAAGGAAAGACCACAAGATACAGTGACCACATCACAAAATACATTTGGCATGAATCTGTGTCTTTGATAGCCAGGTATCAAGCTGATAAGTCAATGTCTCACTACTGACAATGGGATTGTGATGATAGTGATGACAATAATAAGCAGAAGAATCTTATGGCCTTGGGTACCAACGTGAAGACCTTCTGAAGCTGCATCATCTAGGCAGCCAGCTTACCAATGTCGACATTCCAATTGTGTTTCTATGAAGCAATGTAAGTGGAATTCTACTGTCAGAACAGATACTATGGTTGATTCATCGCTGTCTACTATCTTATAATGCCCTACTACTTCAGCGCGAACCCTATATACTCAGTAGCACTGCAATCCTCTGCTATTCAGCTCAGAGCGCTACAAGGATGTCCCTCGCAGTCTTCACATCTGCTGCAGGCAGCTTTAACTCTTTGTATCTTCAGACTTAAAGGTTTTTTCCATTGTTCTGTTATTTTGGAAGCAACTTTGTCATGAAAGATTGGAATTGCAATTTTGCAAATCAGTTCGCTTAACTTATTATGGATGCTGTCAGAAGATGAGGTGCACATTAGTAAAGTAGATTTTCTTCAGTACAAGCAGAAAAATTTCAGTCTTACTTTCACACACTCTGGTAGACACGTACTTTGCAGCTTCACACACAAATTGGGAATCTATGGTCACTACCCACATTAATTCTTCAGCTGGATAATGCAGTTTATCTGAAGTATCTCTGATGTAAATTAAATCTGTCAGTGGGGAACATATTTTACTCCTGCTGATCAGTGGATAGCACAATTAACACTAAGTTTTCTTTTGCACCGGATGTACTATAAAACTTTCAGTGTACGACATTGATGCCTGTTCCACAGTAACAAAACCAAGACCTGAAATTTAGATAAACAAGGCATGCAAATTATAATAAACATAATAGAATATGAATAAAGACTGTGGGGAAAATTCAAATTACGTGGACATTTATTAGGATTCCTTGAGATATTTGTCGCTAATCTTGGAACAGAACGCTGTATAACCTCTCTCCTCTCCACATTCTTACCAGATGTAATCTTGTCCTTTGTTTCTGGTGTGAGGGATGATAGTGAAAATAAGCCTGTTTTCAATATCCTGTTTATGTAAAATATTAACACCTTAGAATGCAATAAACCAATATTCTTCATGAAATATGTCTGAAAATTTTTTCTGTAGGATCACTGTTAAATATTCTAGTTAGTACAAACTTAAGTACACAAGACAGAAGGTACTTCATACATTCCTTTACATGGAGACCCTACTAACCTTTTTGCTGCATTTCTTAATTTCCACCAGATATCCCAGAAATGAATTTTCCAACAAAGATAGTCTCTCATCGTTGGTGCATTTTCTGTTTATGGTAACGTACACTACACTACCGCTGTTTAAGCCTATATCCTGAACATCAAACCATTTCCTCACAAATTTCAATGAAACATTGGTTGCAGCATAATTATGAAAAATTTGTGCTTTCAAATGGGAAGAGTTTTCCTTCAAATATTCCAGAGCAGTTATGACCTCTGTAGGTAATACTTCTTTAGCTCCTTCTACATTCATCTTCTCTAACTTTGTAGGTGCGTGTCTCTTTGTTAGGAAAGAAGCAGGCTTAATTGTTTCCTTTGATTTGAGTGTATATAAGTTTTCTAGATGCTATCTTATTATATCTTCAGGGCCAGCCCCGCGGTGTAGGAGGCAACGTGTCCGCCTGTCATCCGGCGGCCCCAGGTTCAATTCCCGGCCAGGTCAGGGGTTTTAAATTATAAATGATTAATATCCCTGGCTTGGGGGTTTGTGTTGTCCTTAACGTTCCTTTCCTCACATTCAACACTTTACACTTCCGCCATTTACATAATACACGCAGGTTCCTTACATCTGGTGCAAGTAGGGGCAAAAGATCTTCACAGGTCGATGCCACAAACAAATAGCATTTAAAAAAAAAAATTATATCTTCATGTTCATCTATCACTGTTTTCTACAAAAACAAAAATTCTAACGTTCTTTAATATGTAGCATTGGTCGAAAGCCAGAAATAGAGGTCTGCTTTGGTCTTCTTGATGACATATTTGTGGCTTTATTTCTCTTTATTCTGACAATCATCTCCTGTTTGCATTAGTTTTCTGATTGTCTGTAACTAATTCAGTATTACAAAACCACAAGCCTGGTTTAATTCCCGACAGTGTTAATGCAGGAAACTGTAGGATAGAAAATTTAAGAAATATGCCACTCGAGTTCAGCAGTTTTTAAATAAGCCATTCATTAGGCAACACAAATTATTCTCAAGTACTGTCCCATTAAAAAGCACATTAAAAATATACAAAGATAGATAAAAAGTCTTAGTGTAGTTAACAATAAAAGAAATATTAAAAACAAATAGAAACTTCACTTTTAAGTGCAATAAAACAGGACATTATCCGTCATAAAATGAATGGCGAGGTCTACTGACTGTGAGTCATGTAATTCGCACATGCAACACAGACCTATGGTGTTTCTCACATTGCGGTGCCATTTACAGGCAACACAAACCTATGGTTTTCATCACTTAATTGTACTAACCACAGGGACTCGTACTATCCCGTGGTGTTCCTCATGTAGTAGGTACTGATCATAGGCAAGGCAGAATCATGGTGCCACTCACTCATGGTGTCGCTCATATAGTGGTACTAATCACAGGTACTGTAAAAGCCGAAAGCACACTCTTGCTACTAATCACAAGCCTATTGTGTACCCAACATAGTGGTACTACGCGCAAGTAAAAGTGGCCCATGTTGTTCCTTGCGTGATGGTACTAATTACAAGTAGTCTCATGGTTCTATGCACTTCATGATATCAAACACTGTTTATTTTTAATTTGTTAACAAGTTGTTTGAGGTTGCACCGACACAAACATGTCTTATGGCAACGATGGGATAGGAAAGGGCTAGGAGTGGGGAGGAAGCATCTGTAGCCTCTATTAAGGTACAACCTCAGCATTCCCCTGGTGAGAAAATGGGAAATAACGGAAAACCATATTTAGCACTGCCCAAGGAGGGATTCGAACCCACTCTCCCCCAAATGCAAGCTCACAGCTGCGTGCCCCTAAGCGTACGGCCAGCTCATTCGGTATCAAACAGAGGTAGCCTATGATTAAAAATTAGTATGTTGTGAATCACATGTATAAAACTCAGTATTACTGCAAAACTTTATCTTACGCATGAATAAAATGGTAATTAAATGCATTCTCAGCATGTTAAAAATATTATGATAGTGGGTTAATTTTAAGTACTTGTGTTGTTGAACTATCAGTCCCATTTTTTGCTGTTGGTGGCAGGTTGACACGGTTTTCAAAGGTCAATTACTGAAACATTTATAGGATAAGGGACATTTTACGGTACATTGCAACAACACGGACAGATCTTGTGGAACAATGGGATAGGACAGGAAAGAAGCAACCGCGGATTTAAGGTGTACAGCCTCAGCATTTTCCTGGTGTGAAAATGAGAAACCATGGAACACCATTTTCAGAGCTGCCGACAGTGGGGTGTGAACTCACCATCTCCTCGGCCAAGCTCATAGCTACACGACTGAAACCATACAGCCAGCTCTCTCTGTGATCGTTTTAAGAGGAAGTGCAACTGCGCAACCATCCCCAAAATGTCTCTGGGGTCATTCCATGAAAACAGGGACATAGATACAGAATACTTTTTTAATATTTTCTGGTAGATACTGGGTGAAATTAGGTTGGCGAAACTTCAAAATACAATGGGAAAGTATCAGAATTCGATACATCGCGTATGTTTTTGTTATATTTGCGCCAAAAATTGTCGCATGCTTATGAGATCTGAGATGGCTAAATAGTGCTGTGATCTTATGCCACTTTTTATACTGAAACAAGGAATCGCATGTTGAGAAACCATATCAGATTAGAAAAGCGTATTCTGGTAAGCAGTTTGCGACAGTAATATTCTTGTTTGCTTTTTGTATAATCGCTGAAAATGATAATCTCTATATAATGAAACTGATTGTAACGTGAGTCACGAAAACATGGAAAAGTTTTCCTGTAGCTAGATGCAACGATGTTGTTTCGTTTAAACTCGTTTTTCTTCTTCCCATGGCACTATCTGGGAACACTTATAATAAAACAATATTCATTTTTTGCCTCTAATGCATTAAAATACGAAAAATAAACGTGTAACGTGAGTCACGAATTTTGGCCTACGACACGGCGGCGTCGCGAAATATTCCGCGGCAAATGAATGACACTTCAAACTGATGTTCACATTGCATATTTACAAAACTGCTAGCAATACCCTTTCTTAACAAACAAAATGTAAGTTATTATACTTCAGGCTAACTGCACAGTAGTACACAGCAATTCATGAGTTTAGTTTAAATCTGTCACATTCCCTGCACTCGCTTTAGACAACTTTCAGGTTATGATTGACAAAATCTAACTCATGGCTAACGAAACAACTTCGTATTTAAAGTAAATTGTAGATATTAACAAGTATTTTACATAACTTGCTACCTTATTTTTCCTTAACCTCACTTTTTAGGTTTACAAGACGATTTGAGGATGCCTATGACAGCAGCAGAACGCCAAAGGAGAAGAAGAGAAAAGTTAAAAAAGGAAGGGAAATACGATGAATACAGATTAAAACATCAAGAGGAAGCAAAGAAACACAGAATGAAGATGCGTGAAAATTTGAAGAAGCTGCCAAGAGTAACAAGGGACAACGTACAGAAAAGAAAGAGGGAAGAGGTACGACGGAGAGTGGCAAAACACAGATCACTAAAGAAAAAATCTTTAGAAAAGGTTCAGAGTGCTGAAACTGAACAGCCTGCATATCGAAGTGCCCAAGCCTTAGGTAAAGCAGTATCACGAGCAACGAAAGCACTTCCATCATCACCTCGCCGCTGTACCGTTGTCAGGAAACTTTTTGGTGACAACTGTGAAGAGAAAATTTTGAATCCTAGACTCCTAAATCAAGAAGTCAGGCATGGCAATTCTCTTGATCAGGAAGTGATCCTCATGAATAAAAACAGGATGATATAAGTAGAATGGCTCCTGGACGTAAGGATGCTATCAAAGTAGTTGACAGTGATGGTTCACAGTCAAAAATGCAAGTGCGACATCTGATGTTTACCATTTCTGAAGCTTTCCAGATGTTTCAAGAACAGTATCCCCATGTATTAGTTGGTCGTAGCAAGTTCGCAAAGCTTCGGCCACCGTATGTCCTTCTCAGTAACAAACTGCCACATAATGTATGTCTGTGCAAGTACCACGAGAACTTTAATCTTGCATGGGAAGGTCTTCATAATGCTGACAAAAATGTCCCGTTGTTTAAAAACAATCTCTTAGATAGTATTATCTGTGAAAATAGCACTGAGAATTGTTGGCTCAACAAATGCTCTGTATGCTCTGAAGGAAAAGGATTTTTAAAATTCATTGGAGATAGAGAAGAAAGAGAGGCAACATGGTGTGTATGGAAAAATAATGGTGAAGATCGCATCCAGAAAGTTGTGGAAGAAGGAAGCACAACTGAACTTGTTGAGCATATCTGTAGTATAGTACCTCAGTTCCTTGAACACAGCTACGTTAAGATGAAACAAGCTGAAAGCTATCGGCAGATGAGGGCAGAAGCTGAGACAGAAACCTTCGAGTCCAAGGCATTAATTCAGGTGGACTTCGCAGAGAACTACACCTGTGTCTCACAAGATGAAATTCAGAGTGCCCACTGGCAGCAAGCACAAGTCAGTCTATTTACTGCTGCAGTGTGGTACTCTGGGAAAATGCAGCCCATTGTATTATGCAGTGATAATCTAACTCACTCAAAGGACACCATTCTAGCATACGTAGACATTTTACTCGGAACTTTACCCAAGGAAACAAAACAAGTGTTTATCTGGTCAGATGGTCCCGCTTCGCAATTTAAAAACAAATACATTGCAGCATTTCTTCCTGAACTGTGCAAGAAGCACGGAATCAACCTGCAGTGGAATTTCTTTGCAACGTCGCATGGGAAGGGCCCGGTTGACGGAATTGGTGGTGCTGTCAAGAGGAAGGTATGGAACTCCGTTCGCCAGCGTAAATGTACTGTTACATGCGCTTCTGAATTTGCAAAGGCATATGTGGATGGGCATGTGAAAGTGTTACCAGTATCATCCACGGACATCCTGGAAAGGAATACAGCTCTGCATTTCAAGGATATTGTAACAAATGTAAAACCAGTTGCTGGCATTTCAAAACTACATTGCTTTGCAGCAAATGAATCATCACTTTCAACAGCATTCATAACTGAAAAAGGGTTTAATGAAATTGGCTGTGAAGTGAATCCTGGTGACTGGTACATGGTACAGTATGATGGGAAGTGTTACCCTGGTGAGGTACGTGAAGTAATAAACAATGAGTACCTTATCAGTACAATGGAGCAGGCTGGAAGTTACTGGAAGTGGCCGTCTAGTCCAGATGAAATCTACTACACTTCCACACAATTAATCAAAAAGTTAAATGCTCCTACAGTTGTAAATGCCAGAGGACACTGGAAATTTGAGTAGGAAAGTGATGTAACATGAGTTATTCTGTTGAATAATGTATGTGCCAAAATTGTAATCAATCCATTACATAGCTGTTCTTACACTGTAGTGTTTTCCTTTATATGATATTTTATATTACTTGTAGTACACTATGTCCACAAATGATCTTGAAATCATTAACAGACCAGAGTTTAGCAAAAAGCAGAAATACTATTTGATGTGTCATCTCCACAAAAAATGAATCAGGAAACTTCAAAAAGATGCAGAAAATGTTAAAGTATATATATATATATATATATACTTTAAGAATGCACTAACACAGTTAACCAAAAAGTTAAATGCACCTACAATTGTAAATACCAGAGGACACTGGAAGGCTGAATAGGTATAGCAGTGGTGTAACGTGAGTCACGCTCATTAGTAACATGAGTCACGATTACTAATCGAACAATAATATAGTTGTTCTCAAAATATATGTTTTTTCTTTATATGACATTGTATACTAATGTCTATAGTACATCATGAAATGAAATGATCATGAAATGATCATCATGAAATCATTAACAGAGCAGAGTTTAGCGAAAATCAGAAATACTGCTTGATGGTGTGTCATTTCCATGTAACATGAGTCACACAACTTTAAAAAATCATAGAAAATTTTAAAAAATATATATTTTTCTTAAAGTGCTTGAAAACAAGTAAGCAACCTATAGGGTACTTAATAACCACAGAATCAAAGTTACACAGTTACTTGTTTGTGTACTATGTGAATTTAATTTAGAGTATAAGCTCTCCAAATGTAACGTGAGTCACGTGGATTGACCCCTTGAGTGTTATAACCTATAAAGGCTAGTGGCTTTACGTCGCACTGACACACATAGGTCTCATGGCGACGATGGGATAGGAAAGGGTTAGGAGTTGAAAGGAAGCGGCCGTGGCCTTAATTAAGGTACAGCCCCATCATTTGCCTGGTGTGAAAATGGGAAACCAGAGAAAACCATCTTCAGGGCTGCCAAAACTGGGATTCGAACCCACTATCTCCCGGATGCAAAGCTATAAAGGAGAGAGGGTGAAACACACTCTCTTTAATTTCTATAACAGTAGCAGGCAATTGTAAATTACCGTAGTCCATTTAATCCCTGACAGACAGGTTTAACATAGGGTAACTGAAAGCAGTTGATCGAGTCACAAAACTATTCATCATAAGCTGCCACTGCAGTAATGAATCAATGATTGCAGAGTTCATGATAATTGATGTCGTCTGGCATCCAGAGTGGCCTAGTGCATGTCATCCTTGATGCCTATGGGCAACCTGTGCATCAGGGTATGTGACGATGATGTGGTAGGGAGAGGGTGAAATCCAATGTCTGCACATGGCTTACTCCTGATGAATAACACCAACACTGGTCAAGGCTCAATGTGCCCATCTGACAGATGAATCACTATCAACAGCGGCATATAGCCTACCCTCATTTTAAACGAACAGTGCGGAGAGGTTTGGAACTGAACCAGACTTCTGACATGCAACGTAGTGATTACAAATGGTATGCCACCACCTCTCCTACCCCATCAGCAGGCCCTGATTTATAAATGGGCGGACTGGGCATTTACCCAGGGCACCAGTTTTCGAGGGGCGGCAGCCAGCGCATCGAGTAATTATGGCCTGTGTGAATTACGTCTTAAATTCATTACACTCAAATTACTTTTACTTTCCACAAATTATTCCAATTACTTTATTAGCCTAGTTAAAAATGAATTTAAACTATTCTAACTTTAAAACCTGAATTTAATCTACATATTTAAATTTTATGAAGAAAATTTAATAACTGCAGACAGTAAGAAAGGTATTATTTAACTCGTGCGGTTGCTGGGTGGACAATTGCAGTTGGTGGCTTGGCAACCGTGTTAGTCTAGACAGCCACTGCTCTGTCTGTCATTGGCTTGTGACGGTTCATGTGCGTATTGTTGTTAACATCTACTCACCATCAACCTGATAACCTCACCTAGCCAACTCATTGTCTCGCGTAATTCTTACATGTTTTTCGGTATTTAAGCAACTCACCTAGCCAACTCATTGTCTCGCGTAATTCTTACATGTTTTTCGGTATTTAAGCAAGAGTAAAATGTTAAGTGGTGCTGAATACAAAAAACGCCCTGGTAAAACGCAGAGTGACTAACTTGAACTACTTATGAAAATGCCTAAAATCGGAAAGTTCCTTACTTCGACTCGTTCAACTTCGGAATCGGAATGCCAAGATGACATAACAAAACCTTCGACTTCGTCATTGGTTCCATTTAACTTTACACAAGATGACTTACAAGGCCTAGATATACAGACTGATTAGCCCTATGTTAGTATTAAATTGAACAATGAGCCTGAAGTTGTCCAGCAGCCGTTTGGAACTATTTCACAATTACAACCTGAGGTTACCTTACCTAATTCATCTTCTATAGATGATCCTGTTACTTGGAATGTCAAGTTAAACTCGGTAGTTGAGAATATTATTAAACATTGTCGAAAACAAAAACGTAATGGTTGATTTTTCGAAATTTCTGCGAACTTATAATGATGGTAAAAGAACATTGTCTCGAAACACGTTTAAGAGAACTCTTTCTAATGGAGACGTTATTTTAAGAGATTGGTTATTGTATTCACAGTCAACTGGGAAAGTATACTGTATAGAATTTTTTTCAAAAACATTTCATGTAAATTAACTGAGTAATGTTTATAGCTAAGAACAATGTATTTTAAATCAGTGTTTTAAATCGAAGTTTCATGATTCTAACTCAAGTAGTGTTAGTTGCATAGCGTTTCCTTTGATATTCTTTAAAAACTCATGATCTTGAAAACTGTACTCTTTAATTTGTAAACTATTTTTTTTAGAAGAACAGAAAAACGAACAGTGGGGGAGGGGGCTAAAGATTGTTTGCCCAAGGCGCTAACTACTTGAAATCGGGGCCTGCCCACCAGCCTACATTCTAAGTTACTGGAGATTTATTTTTTCCACCAATGAGACTCAAACTAGCAAACCACAATGTCAAACCTTAAAAACATAACGCATAACGATCATGGCCATCAGGCAGGCTGTTATTGGCTGTAAGATGTCCACGCATAATGCAGTACTAAGCACTAACAAGGTCTTAGCCATACTGATTGTACATTTAAAGAGACGAGATGTTTCATAATCACTCCAACACTAATTAGCTGCCCAACTCATGAAAATACTTTAGTGTACAAATAGACAAGTCTCAAAATATAGATCATAGTTTACATCTCCACAATGAAAGGAATGAACAACTAAGACAACATATTAGATAAAATATGTAATTAATTTGAAACTCACAATGACACAGGAAAAACAATTATGTCAACTGACAATATAGCCTAGATAAGCAAATAACAGCTAGTAAGCATATTTCATACACTGTTTACCACAACAGCTTATGTCATTCCAGTTGAAAGAATACGACAGGTACAACAAGAACTGGAACAAAGTCCTAGACAAACATTCAACTGCAACCAGTTCCCTCAAAGCAATAGTATAACCAAGATACAAACCTTCATGTTTAGAGGAGTTCAGGCTAAAGAATTAATTTCCTTCTGACGATTCCCAGAAGAGAACATGGAATTCAACAAAAGACATTTGTAGATTTAATTATTTAATTAAAACGTGCAAAGGTTAGTTCTTAAAATCGAAGGTAATTACTGACATCTACTGAGTGTAAATATATCAGCGTGACACCATAACGATATCAAGTTAAAGCACCACAACTGACTGTAACTAGAAAAATTGCATTACATCTCTAAATAAATATATACCGCCTTGGAAATTCTACGAAAAGGAATTACGATTTCCTTAGCAATTCATGCCAAATAAAGACAAAACTCAAACGGTAAATCTGAAGGCTACAAAACTTATTTCCAAGTTAACAAACAGCTTACCTACTAAATATTTAAGCGATCGCTTGGCTGTAATATATCCTTATGATGCAGCTTACACCACAGATGAACAATGAATAAAGACAGAGCCATTCTTACTATCATGATTTTACCTTCACAAATAGAATTCCATTCTGACTCCGGTACAAACGTGTATGCTGACGGTCCTCCTGGAAGTGGATTAGGCCGTAAATATTCATATTCATCAGATGACGAACTTGACGAATCCATGCTCGTTATAAAGTAGTATTATGTATGCATTCCAATCACAACAATCTTACTGAACAGATAAGATTTCGCACTTTTCGATAAATAAATGCCCCCTCCTTACGTCAAAACTCGACGCCAAATCGCCACCACCTCGTGACCACTACTTGTTCGATTCCAAACAGTGTTGCCAACCCGTATAATTATCTTTCCCGGCTAAATTTTAGTTGGAAATCCGCTAAATTTCGAACTGAAGCAAAATAGCATACACCAGTTGTTCTAATAAAGGAAATGTAACTCAACACTCACCCGTTTCAGAACAGGAGGTCGGTCATTAGCTTCTCCTTCCCGCACTATATGCTATAAAGCAGATGAGCAGGGTTGAGGTCCTGTGGATCCACATGAAGCCACATGGTACTATTCTCCGGCCAGATACTATTCCTTATCAAAATACATGTTGGTAGTTCACAGCAGCAAAGCAAATCAGGAAATTTTCAAATCTATTTTGAAAGTTATTTTCACTTTGTTACCATTGATGCTTTCACAGCCCGTAGGCTACTCATAGATATGATATAGGCTTGTTGGGCTTATGTCGTGTCAGGAATATAAGGTGAAATACGTTTCGCACAGCAAGCCCAAAATGCCGATATCATATTTTATTTTCACTTTCATTACTGTTTTCATTGTTTTGATAAGTGCGGAAAGAAATAATGTCAAACAATTTCGCATTTACGGTATATTGCAGTGCCAATAGATGCACCAACCAACATAGCACCAACGAACTAGTACGGTATTTTAAAGTTTAAATATGTAACCACGCTTTACGAAATATCTAACTACTTTTTAACCTTTTCTTTCGACATACTGACATACCAAAAACAAGCTAATGTCAAAAGAAACACAATAGCAAACACGATACTACCCAGCTCATCAAGAGTAGGCTACAGTCGCAACGTAGGTTCAAGACAACGGGATTATACTATTATACCGTATTAAGTTCTACATTTTCTCCTTGTGATGAAAGGTGACATTGTTACCACTGAAAATCATTTAAAGAAGTGTGAAAAATTCGAAAAAAATCCGCTGTCAGCCAAAGAGAAAATGTTACCGCTGTTCCATTTTAAAATTCGCCAAATTTAGCAGATAATTCGCTGAGTTGGCAACACTGATTCCTAATAAATTCCAACCTATCAGACGATAATGGCGTAATTCCCCGGAACACTTACAAGCGAAAATTCCAAGCAATGAATATACAGGAAAAAAAAAAACATTAGCCACGATCTACGAATCTGCAAGTTCACAGACACCACGAGAGGAAGCATCCGGCAACCTTTGAGAAGAATATAATGTTCCGACTGTGTCGAATATTTTTTCGCTGTGTGGTGGAAGGGTAAACAAAAGATGATTATATACCGTCTTATAGGGATACTTGAGAGAGCGGAGGAAATTTGGGACAGTTGTGGTCTACCTGATAGAGGTGTGACGATCCATTCCAGAAATAATATCACTGCTCCAGTGACACGTTGCCGGTCCAGCCACAGATGGAGCTGAGGAGCATGGCATAGCACGCACAGCGCGGTGACACGCTGCCGGTCCAGTGACAGATGAAGCTGAGGAGCATGGCATAGCACGCAGAACGCGGTGACACGCTGCCGGTCCAGTGACAACCGGTACAAGCACAAATGGAGCCGAGGAACATAGCATAGTAGGCTTACATAGGCAGGGGATGCACGATTTGTTCTGTTCTTCGATGATGTCATGATTTCACCTGTCTTATCTGATTCGATAATGGCACACTGGCGGTAGGCTGAAAGACTCGAAAATATTTTTTTGTCTTCAATTAGTAAATACATACCGTACATAATAATGTTATTTGTGTTGTGTCCCAATAACTACATTTACGGTTTTCGGAGACGCCGAGGTGACGGAATTTTGTTCCGCAGGAGTTCTTTAACTTGCCAGTAAATCTACTAATAATAATCTTATTTGCTTTACGTCCCTCTAATTACTATTACGGTTTTCGGAGAAGCCGATGTGCCGGAATTTAGTCCCACAGGAGTTCTTTTACCTGCCTATAAATCTACCGGCACGAAGCTGACGTATTTGAGCACCTACAAATACCACAGGACTGAGCCAGGTTCGAACCTGCCAAGCTGGAGTCAGGAGGCCAGCGTCTCAACCGTCTGAGCCACTCAGCCCGGCAGTGCAAGTAAAATCTACTGACCAAGCAACTGGCTATACGGTTTGGGTTACGTAGCTGTCAACTTCCATTCGGAGATAATAGGTTCGAAACCCACTATCGGAAGCCTTGAACGTGGTTTTCCGTTGTTTCCCATTTTCACACCAGGCAAATGCTGGGTATGTTCCTTAATTAAGGCCAAGTTTGCTTCCCACTCCCAGCCCTTTCCTATCCCGTTGTCACAAGTCCGTGTCGGTGCCACGTAAAGCAGACGATACGAGGCTGTCGAATTTAAGCACCTTCAAATACCACTGGACTGAGCCAGGATCGAAACTACCAAGTTGGGGCTAGAAAGTCAGCGCTTTCACCATCTGATAATAAACAGTTACCGGGCGAGTTGGCCGTGCGCGCAGGCGTGAGCTTGCATCCGGGAGATAGTGAGTTCGAACCCCACTGTCGGCAGCCCTTAAGATGGTTTTCCGTGGTTTCCCATTTTTCACACGAGGCAAATGCTGGTGCTGTACGTTAATTAAGGTCACGGCCGCTTCCTTCCCATTCCTAGTCCTTTCCTTACCCATCGTCGCCGTAAGACCTATCTGTGTTGGTGCGACGTAAAACAAATTGTAAAAAAAAAAGAAAAAAAAAGTGTGAAAATAGATTATTTACATGGCACTTATAGGATATTTTGGCGTATAACTAGTGAATCATCATCTAATCAGTAGGATGTGTTAGGTCAAGACGTCATAATACCGTTTCGTTGTAAAAAACACCAAATAATTTCAAATATGCTTTCAATTATTTCTGACTGATTACGTGCACATGCATATCGTTCTAATTCGTCTATACACTGCATTGCTTTTTCCTGTGTTATTATTTCTGAATTGAGAGCACAGATATAGAACTCTGAGATAATGAAATTACACAGTAAGCACAAGATAAGTTCATCCTCTCATTTTCTTGAATTGGAATGCAGGGAGGGAAGGAGGAAGTTACAGTAACCGGGAAAAAACATCCTTTCAAGCTGCTTCTCTAATAAGCCCCATAGCTAAATCGTTAGCGTGCTGGCCTTTGGCCAGAGGGGTGCTGGGTTCGATTCCCGGTAGGGTCGGATATTTTAACTACCATTGGTTAATTTCGCCGGCACGAGGGCTGGGTGTATGTGTTGTCTTCATCATCATTTCATCTTCATCACGACGCGTAGGTCGCCTACGGGAGTCAAGTCAAAAGACCTGCATTTAGCAAGCCGAACATGTCCTTGGACACTCCCGGCACTAAAAGCCATACACCATTTCATGTCATCCACCACCAATGAAATTACAATAGGATCAAGTACAAAACCGTCTACATCCTCCGCAAATGTTAAGAAATACAGATGTTCATAAAGGATTATCAACCTTTTACTCTGGTAGAAGATAAAGGGTTCAGACAATTTGTTATGTCGTTGAACTCGACCAATCAATCAATCAATCAATCAATCAATCAATCAATCAATCAATCAATCAATCAATCAATCAATCAATCAATCAATCAATCAATCAAAACTCATCTGCATTTAGTGCAGTCGCCGACGTGTTCCCTACTTTTTACCTAGTCTTTTCTTAAATAATTGCAAAGAATTTGGAAATTTATTGCACATCTCCCTTGGTAAATCATTCCAATCCTTAAGTCATCTTCCTATAAACGAATATTTGCCCTAATTTCTCCTCTTGAATTCCAACTTTATCTTCATATTGTGATCTTTCATACTTTAAAAAACACCACTCCAACTTATTCGCACGTAGATTTACGTGCCAGTCAATCGACGGACACGAGGCTGTCGTATTTGAGCACCTTCAAATACCACCGGACTGAACCAGGTACGAACCTGCCAAGATGGTGTCAGAAGGCCAGCGTTGTACTGACCAAGCTATACCGCCCGGCACAATTTTATTTCAAGAAATAAATGACAATTAAGAATTGTTTTTTCTTGTAACACGTAACGGTTACAAGTAAAATTTGTTATGAATGTGATCGTTACAAGTAATCCGATTACCTACTTTTACCCAATTACTTCCCAACTCGGAAAATGAAAGAATTTCGTGTGCAATTCTTCCCTAAGATTCACATGTGAATGACTTATAATATTGTTCAGAGATCGCCGATAATCATTCTGAAACATATGACGTTTTAAAAAGTATTCAGTGTTGCGAATTCAAAATGTTCATTGATCATATTCGCCAGATTAAATGTTTTGTTATAGTATCAAAAATGACGTTTGCTATATTTTAACTACCGGTATGTTAAGAAAAACTTAATCATTAATAATAATCACTATAATAATAAAATATTATTATTATTATTATTATTATTATTATTATTATTATTATTATTATTATTATTATTATTATTATTATTATTATTATTATTATTATGTGTTGAAAAGTTTTAGTGTTGAAGTAGATTACTGTGAAATAATGAACACCATACGGGTACGTCTCCGTCTTGTTCTTGTCACAACCTCCCGGTACGGAGCCACGATGGCTGGACGGGCTGTACCACTGGACAATTTGCGGATAGCAGTAACAACACAGGAAATTGCGAGTTGCAGCGCAACACTGTCACAGCAGTGGACCGGTAGCAGCAAACTGCGAGTCGCAGCGCAAGACTGTCACAGTAGCAGTGAATCAGTACCGGTACAGCAAACTGGGAGTCGCAGCGCAACACTGTCACAGTAACAGTGGGCCGGTAGAGAAGAGACTCCTGGAGCAGGTTGTCACTGCGACTGCTCCATTCCGAGAATAGGTGACGCCTACCGGTACAACAGTACCGACACACCTGTACTACCCGATTTCTTCCTCGTTCGTACCACTGACGTTACAATTTGGCGGTTTTTCTCATGTGCATAAGTTTTGAATAAATAGGAGCTATTTTTGAAGAACATTCGGCATTCTTATCACTGCAAGTAACAATATACTTAAAGTATTGCCATTTAATAACAATTTGGCGTCATATTACTATGAAATTACCTTGTCCGTCACACTTCTACATTTTTCCTATGTTTCATTCCCCTCCCTGAAGGGGATGGGCGGGCCACCCTGAAGGTTACGCCTTCACTCTGGCCAGGAGTTCCGGCAGGTTGGGGAAGGAGTAATAGTATGAGGAGGAGGGTAATTCGAAGTAAGGAATGAGGAAGTGTGCGTGGTTATTATTTAACGGGATGTGTGCAAGGATTGAAAATTCAGAGGAGAGTACGGGGGTGGGTATTGAAAAGATGTAGTGCAAAGTTATGATAGAAGGATGAGAAGTTTAGAAGGGATGTGAGCAGTAGGCGAAGACTGTCTGATGGGGGTGGAGGTGGGGAAAAGTAATGGGGTGGAGGTGGATGAAACCGCATATTGGGAGTAAGTGGTGGGGGAGGAGGGGCAGGCCAGGGACGCCGACGAGGCATTGAAGATCGGGTCAAAAGTTGGGGAGGTGAGCGGGAGTGTTCTACTCGATGGTGGCGACTGAAGAGATGGATTCCATGAGCGATGAGGCGTTGATTGTCTGCAGACGTCGGGAGTTGGAGGCGCACGAGATATGTGGGTCCATGGGTGTTGTGGATCCTGAACGCTCTCCGCACGAGGATCCCTGCCAGGCGAAGTTCGTGAACGATGACATCAGTTGGGAGATTCGGACCCACGCCGCAAACAACACAGCTGTAGATGATATGCTGGTCTGTCGGCGGTGATGGTGGAGATGGTGGGCACGCTGTATCTTGAACGGTGACATTTTCCTCGGCAGGCGACTGGTTTGTTGCATGTTGTTGAGTAAGGGAGGGTTGGATGGGGAGAGGAAACGTCATAAGTGGGGTCGAATGGGACATAACGGTAGTAATTAGAGTAATACTGGAGGAAGCGTGGGCAGAAGTGTTTGTGGTAGTTGTGATGGTAGAAGTGGTGGTTGTGACAGGGGGCCGTAGGAAGAGTGCTATGTCAGGGAAGGCGGGAGTTCTTGGGGTAGTATGGGTGTGGTGAGGGGCTCAAAGGCGTCATCAAAATATGAAGGGCAGCGTTCCACCCGATGCGTGGAGAGGTCGAAGTGCACGCCGTCTTGGAGCAGTTGTTGTACGGCATCTTCTGTTGGAACTTGAACAAGGATCCGACGAGTGGGAATACAATTGTCCTGTACCCGAGACAGGTTGGTAATCGGGAAGAAGTTATTGCGGAAGTAGAGGAGAAGTTCTTCATCAGAGTAGGTGAGTTCGACATCGTGAAGAATGTAGTTGGGCATGATGGTGATGGGAAGGCCGACTTCCTACTTGGCGTCAGCCGATATGCTTTTTTACGTGGCTGGGTGCAGACGTAAAGATGCGGCGTCACTCGGCCGATCAAAAGAAGAAGTGGTGTTGAGTACGGATAAATCCACCTTAGAGACGTGTGGTGTGATCAGCGATCGTTGCGAGGTGTGTGTGCTACTGTTGTTCAAATGCGTTCATTCCCCACCTGAAGGGCGGGGCGGGCCCCTAGATCGTGACGCGATCTCTCGGGTGCTACTGTTTTCGTTCGTTCGAGAACGTTTTCATTCCCCACCCTGGAGGGGTGGGGCGGGCCACCAGAAAGGTTACGCCCTCCCTCTAGCCGAGAGCTTGGGCGGGGTTGGGAAGATTTGTAAAAGGTGGGAGATGGGAAAAGGCGATGTGACGAATGGAAGAGGAAAGGCCTCTTGGATAAGGGGGGTTTAGTGTTATGAAGAGTATTTATTGTAATAAATGTTAACTGTTAACTGTTGTAATAACTGTAACCTCAATCTTGTATTCTATAAGGTTAGTAACACCAAGAGTATCAGAGAAAACATCTGGAAACGACTGACACAACTTACGAATACTCTCAGCCTGGTCCTCAGGTAGATGTCTAAGGTCTAACAACATCTCATCCTGGGTAGGCGAAACAGATGAACATGATACAGAATTATATTTTAGTAAAGGAATTTTGAAATTACTAGCAAATTTGAAAGTGCATGACTTGCTCTGAATGTCGAGCACTAGACCGGTGTGAGACATGAAATCGGCTCCCAATATAATGGGGCAAGACAAGTGCTTAGCCACAAACAGTTTAACTTTCCAAGTAAATTTAGAAATACGAATTTTGGCATACAGGAAACCTAAAATTTCTAATGGAGAGGAGTTTGCCGAAACGCATTGAACCAAAGACGAACAATAATCCGGAAGTTTACACACAGATTTTAATTTGGAGTACCACTCGGCCGAAATAATGGAACACACACTGCCAGAATCTAATAGCGCTGTTACAGGTTCATTATTCAATTCAATTTCGAGAAATGGAACAGGTGCGGGGGGATCCGACGCAATCTTAAGACATTCTTTGGAACCTTCGAAAGATAAATTAGAGGACTGAATTTTCCCTGAGATTTCGGCAGTTTTACTTGGGGCTGAGCCTCGGAAAGAAGAGTTAGTCGCCTCAGCCGAAGCCACTAGTCATTTTTGATTGTTGGTCGAAGTTGCACGCGAAGTTGAGCAGGAGGGAGTGCTATTCGAATTCGGGCAATTTTTGGCAATATGGGAGAAAGCGCCGCATTTAAAACAGCCTTGGGATGACCCTGCTCCATTCCTTGTCCCGCTATATTTAATTAATGGAGAGTTGTTCCGAAGATGGTCAGGCGACCCGCAAGCGTAACATTTACGGGGTGTGACGGGTCGGCGAGGTGGAGGCCGAAAATTACTAGAGGATGGAGGGGGTTCTTTCGCGACACGTAAGGTGTTGGCGTATCTAAAACTCCTTCCAGTTGAGGAAGGTGGGAGGGAGGACAAGGTTGACTTGACATTCAAGGTGGTAGAAGTCATACGAGACAGAATGAAGATAAACTTCAGTGAAGCAGACATTGATGATGTAGAGAGAGTTGGAAAAATCAGAGGTCGGAGGCCTATTAGGGTAACATTTTTCTCAACCTTAATGGCAGATATGGTGATATGTAACAGTAATAATTTACAGGGACAGAAAGTGGGGGTGAAAAGAGACTTAGGAAGGGGAGGAAGTGAAAATATGAAGATCTTGAACAGGCACTTATGGAGAGCGAGGAATCAGGGGCTAAAGGCCCGAATAAGAGGTCAGAGGTTGGTGGTGACAAACGGACGATGGGTAAGGGAGCACTCGGTGGTGAAACTAAAGGAGATGGACGAATGGGCTAGTTCCGAGGGAGGAGAGATGACAAGGCAAG
This sequence comes from Anabrus simplex, assembly GCF_040414725.1. NCBI lineage: Eukaryota > Metazoa > Arthropoda > Insecta > Orthoptera > Tettigoniidae > Anabrus > Anabrus simplex. Next base: position 241,779,139 of record NC_090269.1, read on the forward strand.
ATGGAAGGAAGAAGGAAGTAACAAAGAGGAGGGGAGACGTGGAAGGAGAGGGGATCAGCGCAGAAGAGAATGGACAGTGCAGTGTGGATTCAGAAGACCATAATAGTGATGGGGCGAGTGGAGGTGAGCAGCAAGAATTGGTGAGAGCAGAGTGCAGTGGTGTAGTGAGCAATAAAGGACACGAGGAGACTGATCGACAGGAAGGTAAAAAAATTATGAGTAAAGGAAGAAGTAGGAGCTTAAAAGACATCTGGGGAAAAGTACTTAAAGGGATGGAAGATACAGAGTTCGTGAAACGGAATAGGTTGGTTAAGAAAGGAGGAATGGAGATAAGGGATGAGAGGTAGATAACTACAAGAAGTAAGAATAGAGGGGGAGACTTAGAAGGGAGGGAGGGAAAGCTATAACTATATTGGAAAATAGGATGTGTGAATATTGAGGGACTAAGGAACAAATTAGGAAATAAGAAAGTTCGGGAAGTAATAGAAAGTTTCGATGTTGTGGCACTCTTAGAGACGTGGCTGGAAACAGGGATGGAGATTTCATGGAAGGGGTTTGTGATCAAATATAAATATAGAAGAAAAGAGAAGAATAAGGGACGAGCACCAGGAGGGATGATCGTTCTAATTAGGGAAGAAATTAGGGAAATGGTAGAAGATATAGAGACCGATATGAAAGAAACCATATGGTTGAGATTGAATATGGGAGGGGTTGAGGGAATTCAGTAATTCAGCATATGCAAATAAATATTTTTTGAAGAGTTATTGGTAGATATTGGTAGGATAAGAGGAATGTTTCCAGGGGAAGAGGATATGTTGCTATTCGGGGATTGGAACGCTAGAATAGGGGAACAGAGCCCAGTACATAGTAGGGAGGATGGAATGTGTATGTTGGAAAGTAGAAGGAGTAAGGACAAAATTATAAACAGTTATGGAGAGAAGCTCTTAGAGATGTGTGCTGTGGGAAATTTGTATATTCTGAATGGGTGGATAGAGGGTGACAGGATGGGGAAATTGACATATGTTACTGAGAAGGGTGGTAGTGTGATAGATATGGTTTTAAGTTCGGAAGGGGTGATTGAGGATATTGTAAGAATGGAAATAAGAGATTGGATTGAATCACACCATTTCCCGGTGAGGGTTATGCTGAAAAGGGGGGAAGAGGAGTGTACAAGGAAGGAGGAAGAGACGAATGATAAACGAGGGGATGGTTATAATAAGTATAAATGATCAGAGAAGGTGGGCCGGGATTGGAATAGGGTAGTAAAAGAGGAGTTACAACTTCTGAAATATGGGTGAGAAGGGGCGTTAGAAGAGAATAATACTGATAAAGCCTTAGAATTGCTGCTACATCCAATAAAGATAATAGCGCAGAAGGCGAAAGCTAGAAAGAGAAATAAGAAAGAGGGAGAAGAATGGTTTAATAGGGAGTGTGAAAGAATGCGGAGGAAGGTGATGGACGCGTTAGGAGAATATAGAAGGAAATGTGGGGGCCAAGAAAGGGAGATTTTCTGTGAATTGAGGAAGGAGTATAAAAAGAACATTTGTGAGACAAAAAAGGCGTGGTTAGAGGAACAAATTGAAGCCATAAATAATGATTGCAAGACAAATAATTTTGAGAGAGTTTGGGACAAGATTAATAAAATTATCAAGGGTGGGAAGAATATAGAGGAAACGAGTATTGAGGAAGTGCAATGGGTCAGACACTTTGATGAATTGCTAGGGGAAAAGGGGGAAGAAGGATGGAGAGGGATGGGGAAAGAGGTAATTTGGAGGAATAGGAGAGTGGCAATTTATGAGCTGGATAAAGAAATTACAAGGGAGGAAATCCTGAGGGTGATAAGCAGAGTCAGAGCGAAGTCGGCCGGGGGATGTAATGGTATAAATAACAAGTTTTGGAAGGAAATGAGCAAAAATGAGATAATGATAGGAGGCATAGTTAAACTATTCAATAATATATTTGAAGGAGGTAAGTACCCAATGGAATGGGAAACAGGAATTATATGCCCTATATACAAGGGGATGGGTAGTAGGAAAAGTGTGAACCGTTATAGAGGTATATCTCTGTTGGATTCCTTGAGTAAAATATACACTGGAGTGTTAGCGAACAGAATAAGCGTGTGGGCAGAAGAAAATGAAATGTTGTCAGATTACCAAGGGGGATTTAGGAAAAAGAAAAGAACAGTGGATAATATAATGATAGTAAAGATAATTCTAGAAAAGTATAAGAATATGGCTAGGAGTACGGTTTATGTAGCAGCAATAGATTTTGAGAAAGCTTTTGATAAGGTGAATACAGAGGCCCTATTAGAGAAATTAGGCAGACTAGAGATTTCGAAAAAGATGTTGAGGGCAGTGAAAGGAATATATAGGGTTGTCAGGTTTTGTGTAAAACTGGGAGAAGAGAGACTGAGTGAACCCTTAGAGTCCAAGGTGGGTTTAAAACAATGGTGCAAGTTATCGCCAATACTGTTTATTTTATTTATCAACGATATTTTAGAGGGTTTTGGGGCAGAAAATTGGGCTGTGCCGGTAATTAATGGTTTAGAGGTACAAGGACTGATATTTGCGGATGATGTGTTATTGATGACTCTAACTTCAGGAGGGATGAATAGGGCGTTAAATTGAGTGTCGCTATTTGCGAGGAAATGGGGATTGAGAATTAATGGAAATAAGTCTAAAATATTAGTAGTCCAGGTAGACAAAAGAAGAAAGATAGAAGGTAAATGGGTAATTCAGGGAGAAAGGTTGGAACAGGTAAGGAAGTTGGAATATCTAGGAGTTATTTTTAATGATAAAGGAACGTGGAATGACCAGATCAAAAGGGTGAAATACAGAGGATTGACAGCCCTAGCCTCAGTCAGAAATCTGCTAGTCAAATACCCGGGTATAAGTTATAAAACACTGAGGCTAGTGTTAAGGTCGGTAATTTTTGGGAGGGTATTGTACGGATCAGAAGTTTGGGGGCTGGATGAGAAAAGAGAGGAACTAAGAAGGATTGTTAGTAGTTTTGCTAAGTTAGTAATGGGCTTACCGAGGTGCACAGCAAATGCAGGGGCGGGATTAATGTGTGGGGAGGATTTGGAATCAGAGGGTGTGAAGAGAATAGTCAGATAATGGATGAATTTAAAAAGACAGGAAGGTGGGAGGGTATTACAGGCAGCGTATGAACAGCAATATAGGAGTATGTATAGGGGTGGATGGCTAGAAAAAATAAAGGGATATTTGGAGAGGATAGGATTAGGACAACTGTGGGGGGAGGTATGGTCGAAGACAGAAGTGAGAGGGATGAAGATACTTGAAAGGAGAATTAGAGATATTCATAGGCAGAAATTATTGGGGGAAAGTAGACTGAGAAACTCGCTGAATGTTTTGACGAAAATAGAGGAGATAGTAGGGTTGAATATTAGATACGTTGATAGGTCAAAACGGTATGGGATGATGTGGTGGCTTTTAGGGTTGCAAAGGAATACAGGGTGGCTGCAGGGGAGGGATAAGACAAGATGTATACTTTGTGGAGCTGTGAATGATGAATTTCATTTGCTAATAGACTGTGAGGAAACGAGGGAGATAAGACATGGATTATTGAGTGCCGGACCATCGGAAAATTTTGTGGAGAGGGGATGAGAAAGCAATCTTGAGATGGATTATTAAACAGTGGGAAAAAGGGGGTGAATTGAACAGGTATTTTTGTGCGGCAAAAAAGGCCTGTGAGAGTAAAATGAAGGAGGGTGAGTTAGAGGGTGGACAAGGGGGTAGGAGGGTGGAATAGTTATGTATGTAAGGGAAGGGGATAGCATGATAGTGTGGTATGAGATTGAGAGGTGGTATATGAAGCGAGGTGTCGGTATTGAATAGTAATTGTAATAGCTTTTGTGTTTGGTATGTTGTTTATTTAATGCTAACTAAGTGAGTGTTGAGAGGGAGCAGAATTTTGGATGGTGGAGGTTGAAATGGGGTGTGGGTGAAGAGATGGTATATGAGTGTTTGGTATTTTAAGGTGAAGATGGCTTGGTATCTAGATATGATTATGTGTTATGATTAAGTTATGATATGTCATATTGCTGAAATGAGGGGTTGGAGAAGTACTTAGTTAAGTAGGTGGAGTTGGGTAATGATATGGGATTGCAGGAAGGTAAGGTCTTTCTGTTTGTGTTAGAATTGGTTGGAATGCAAGTGCTGAAATGCTGAGTGTTGTTGTTTGAAGTATTGATTAGGTGTAGGTCAGGAACAATAATGTGACGCAAATGCAGAGCGCAATAAGGACACTTAATGAACATGTTTGAGCATTGAGTAAGTGACTGCTACAGCTAATGACAGCTAGGAATAATACTATCATATTGATATTATTCTTATTATTATTATCTTTATCATTATTTCTCTTTTTTTTTTGCTAGTTGCTTTACGTCGCACCAACTCAGATAGGTCTTATGGCGACGGTGGGACAGGGAAGGGCTAGGAGTGGGAAGGAAGCGGCCGTGGCCTTAATTAAGGTACAGCCCCAGCATTTGCCTGGTGTGAAAATGGGAAACCACGGAAAACCTTTTTCAGGGCTGCCGACAGTGGGGTTCGAACCTACTATCTCCCGAATACTGGATGCTGGCCGCACTTTTGCGACTGCAGCTATCGAGCTCGGTCATTATTTCTCTCTGGACCCTGGAGTTTTAATTCAACGGAATGAGGGGCATGGCACGGGGTTCTGAGGATGACTGATACGTTTCTGGAGTATCCAACGAACCCCATGGCATGCCCAGGGGATATATGAGTTGGCCATTATTATTATTATTATTATTATTATTATTATTATTATTCTCTATTAGTTATCTTTCTCTGTATGTGAACATGTATAGGGGCGAATTCGCCTGTTATGTTCAATAAATGTTCTAATGTTCTAAAACTCCTTCCGCTGAGACCACCATAGCCTCTAATTCGGCAAAAGATGAGGACGTGACGCAAAGCACAAACATGACCTGTACGATGGGGAAATGCCTTCCACAATGGCCTGTACAATCTGGCCTTCAGGAAAATGAAGAGCAAATACCCTGGTGTAGAATTTAATGTCTTGGATGAAGTCGGCAAGGTTTTCATCCAGCCGCTGTACTCGCTAATAGTACTTCTGAATTAGTGATGACTTTGCTCGAGCCGGAATAAAATTAGCTAACAGATGGGCGTGAAATTCTTCTATAAATGATTGATCAGCAATTGCTCTTACTATTTTGTCAGATAGAACACCAATTGAATAGGGATAAATGATCTGCAAAATTTGACACGGAGAAAGAGAAAAACAAGAGCATGATCCTGAAACTCAACAAAAAATCTTAGAAAAGCAATAACACCACTGGTGGAATTGACGGAGAACTTCAAAATACCTTTGAGCAACATTGCTAAAGGATGGGGCAAACTGCTGAAGCCAGGTGACATAGTAGGTAGAGGCCTAAGTGGCGGAGAAGCTGTTTCAGAAGGTGCATTATTCAACGAGGTACGACGTTCGGATTCATTGTCTAATGGGGCAGAGGTTTGTTGAGCTCCTACAGATTTCCTATTTTCTTCTCCTTTAGAAGAGTCTTCCTCGCTAACTACGTTTACCAGAGTGGGTTGGTCGGTTTTGGGGGGGTACAGCTCCAGTTAACAATAGAGTAACCTTACTGGACAATGTGGAAAGGTTTTCGAGAAGAGCACTAGCCTCCTTCCCTTGAATGTCATTCAACTTTAGAGACAACAGATCGTTAACTCTATTAGAAAAATGGTACAATCTCGCCTGTACTCCTTTGACTTGATTTGGGGATGGATCCCCTCCTTCAAAAAACTAACTACGGATGCTAGCTCAGTAGTATTGTCAGTGATCGTGGAGAGAGAGTCGTCAATCTCTTTCTCTCCCAAAGTTGGGGTGGTAATCGGCAAATTAAGAGAATCTTTAAGCTTAGTGATATCTGCCGCAACCGTGCCTCCAGATGGAACATTTCTAATTGTTAATTCATAGATTAATTCCTCCTTGCGCAAATAGCCGGGATGGAGGACATCGCGAGGACCGGGCATGATGACAGACACTTTACAAATTTAGAAAAATCGAAAAATTCCAGCGACGGAGAAAATTGTTAGAGTTCGAATTCAAAGCAATGTTTAGCCGTCAAAAGGGGCTAAATTGAGACCCATTCAACCACGTTCTGCTACCACTTGTTACGGAGATATCCGTGGTAGGCAGAGGTGAAAGAAAGTGCGGGCTGGAATAGGTCTCAACTACAAAATTTAATTTAAAACTTTAACAAAGGTTATATTTTCTTTTCAAAATCAACAAATAACCGAGTATAACAGGTACCAAGTAGCAGATCAACAAATTAAGGAATTACAAATTACAGTTCGTTACAAGGTTTGGGCTTCGAGCCCCGTTTTATATTCCTCAAGCTACAAGCTCAACTTTGCCAAGTCACACATTTGATCCCAGGGGCAGAAAACCCCTCCATACAAGGAGCACTGCTCCCACCTTTAAATCACAAGCCTCTCAGAGGCACTATTCAAATACCCGAAAGAGCTGACCCGCTCTCAATCATTCAAGCCTATTAAAGGCAACACAATGCTTTACAATTACTTGCCATTGATGCGCAATCTACAAGAATTAAACAGGGGTACCTCGTACCCAGCCTACGGGGCCTTAAAGGTAAAAAATAATAGGTTACTTAAATGGCCCAAAACACCAATATGAATGGAGGCGTTGCTTGCGCTCATACATGAAACGTTATAAAACCTAAGGGGCACTAGGCCTATTACACAGGGGCTAATCCCAAACTATGGAGGTGACTCGTATACAATTTGAATTTAACACATTAAGACGGAATAGATGAACAGTTACTAAAACCTAGTCACCTCAAATTCAAAATTGAAGGGGAGCTCGAGAGGGTAAATCACTCTCTATCCCCGATTTAAAGTTAAAGTTGTATGAAGTTTTACAAGGACAGGGAAGGTTTACATGTTTTTAAGTTATCGGTTACATATTAAAGGTTTCGAACCTTTCCCGCGGGTTAAACTGCTGAGCTAGCAAGGAAAAGAAAGATGTTAAACGGCCATTACCTTGTTGAAGAACTGCTGCCTGAAGAAAGAGGCGCTTCCCGCCTCCTGCTGCTAAACCGCGCACTAAGTAATATGTTGGTGAAGTGGCACCGAGACAAGAAAATCAGCAGTTTTATACCCTCGCGGAAAATTCGAGACCTTGCAGGGGTAATTAAGACCCGCCCTCTGAACTTTATTGGATAGCTTAGAGCTACATATCCATATCGAAGAAGACTTACACGATTGGCTGAGAATTAATTTAAGAAATTCGGGATTGGCTAAGTTCAAACCTGGCGGAAAGAAAGATTAATATTGCCAACCCGAAAATAAAAGAACAAAATTTAGTAAAGACAACAACTTTTGAATACAAAATTTCTTCAAGAAGGTTCATTCCTTTGCACCAGAGTGCATGATCATAGTTTTTTTGTAGAGACATCTGGTAGGGAACGTCCACACTTCTTGATCAATGACAAACAAAAACACATCAAAATTCACACAGAGCCATCTTCTGAGAAACTGTTGAGTTAATGCAGTTTTTTTTAAGTTCAGGCTTTCTCCTGTAGAGGAGTTTCAATTGGCGCAATATTTGAACTAGCGGCTTGGAGGTGTACTGGCCGGTACAATAACATTACAGAGATGTAAGGCATATTACAAAGAGATTACATGATTATTAAGACATAGATGTACTAGTGTAGCGAAGGTTTATACTAAGGTGCTAAGGGTAAGGTGAGAGGCGAGGGTGGGAAACACAGACGAGATGTTAACTAAAGATGTGAGGAGTAGGCGAAGTAGATCAGATGTAGTCGAAGTTGGGGAAGGATAAGCACGTAGCTGTTGATGAGGTGAGGGGAAAGGAGGGGCTGGCCGGGGACAGTGACGAGGTGTGTTAGATCAGGACAGGGTTTGGGGAGGCGATCGGGACAGTTCGACCCGGTGGAAGCGGTCGTAGAGATGCGTACCGTGGGCGATGAGGCGTTGAGCGGCGTCTTGAGTCGGGAGATGTAGGCGCACTAGAAATGTAGATCCATGTTCGTTGTAAAACTTAGATGCTCTTCTCACTGGTAGTCCCGCCAGACGAAGTTCATCGGCTATTGCTGCTACAGGTATAGTGGGATCCACGCCGCAAACGACGCAGCTATACATGGTAGAAAGGTCAGGCGTTGATGGAGACAGTGGTATACGTGTTGCAGCTGCATGTTGGTCGGTGGTAGAGTCATCTGCCCGTGGCTGAATAAAATCATCTGCGGGTGGCGGATTGTTGGCTGGGGTGGTCAGATGTGGAAGGGGTGGAGGTACGGGATGACAGAATGGGTAAGGATGGGACATAGCAGTGGTGGTGATGGGAGGATGAAAGGAGGTGTGAGCAAAAGTGGTGAGGGTAGTAGGGGTTGTGGTGGTGACAAGGGTGGTGTGGAACGAAGACGATGGCAGTAGTTGTGACGTCCCGTAAAGTGACGGTGTTTGATGGGCGGCTCAAAGGCGTCTGCAAAGTAGTGAGGACAAGGCGTCGCTGTGTAATAGTAGCCGGCGAAGGTCATCCCGTTGGAAAGAAGTGTCTGGACGGCAGCTGTTGTGCAGAGTTGAAGCAGGACCCGCCGTGTTGGAAGAAGATTATCCTGAACCGAGGTCCATTCTCAGTTTGGTAAGCTTGCATGCGAAGGTGGTTGAGTACATCTTAGTCAGTGAGGGCGAGATCAACGCCGTGTAGGATGCAGTTGGGCATTGTAAGGGAGGCTGACTTCCCAATGGGTGTCAGGCCGATATGTTTTTTGGAGCCCAGCGAGGTGCCGAGTCACCCGGCCGAGCAAAAAAAGAGAGATGTTGCTTGGAGTTAGCGAGCAGTTTGCTTTCTCCTGCTACTGTTAGGGCCTGTACTACGACAGACAGATAAAGGTGCGGTTTAAATTTGTGTGGCAGTTTGCACATTTATCCAGAAGCTCGGTTGAAAACGCGTACTACGACTATCGTTTATGTGCAATCTGGGAGAATATTCTCGAGGTTAGCCATGCCGAAGTTGTAGAGGCAGTTAACGCTCTTATCCGTTGCCTACGAGATATACAAGGCCGGGATACAGCTACTAATTTTCCGTTGAAGAGACGGCCCGGCGTGTTCACGGTTTGGCCGCTAGATGTCAGGCTTCTGTTCTGCTCTTGGCGGACTTTAACATTGTGATGCTGTGTTGATTTTATGCAATTTATTGTGCGTGTTGTTTCTGTCAGTGAGTGTCCGTGAGGTTGAAAAGCATGGGGCACTGTTGTGTACCTCTATACTTCGGATACCGCTAAAAAGCAGTTCCATAATTTTCGAGGCACGAGTATGTAGCTTGCATTTTAATACATCAGATTTCAGTGTAAGCATATCAATCAAGTGAATTCTCCCCAACGAAGTTCCTTGTGTTTTTAGTGTATATCCTGTTTACAACAGAAAAGTGTCAAACGCAGGAAGGCTCCAGCTCCAAGAAATGACGTATTGTCATCAAAAGTTAGTAAAATTTCTGATTTGGATAACTATGAACATACCAGTCCGCCTGTGTGGTGTAGTAGTTAGTGTAATTAGCTGACATCGCTGCAGGCCCGGGTTCGATTCCCGGCTCTGTCACGACATTTGAAAAGTAGCACGAGGGCTGGAACGGGGTCCACTCAGCCTCGGGAGGTCAACTGAGTAGTGGTGGGCTCGATTCCAACCTCAGCCATCCTGGAAGTGGTTTTCCGTGGTTTCCCACCTCCTCCAGGCAAATGCCGGGATGGTACCTAACTTAAGGAAACAGCGGCTTCCTTCCCTCTTCCTTGTCTATCCCTTCCATCTTCCTATCCCCACGCAAGGCCCCTGTTCAACATAGCAGCGGAGTCCGCCTGGGCGAGGTACTGGTCATCCTCGCCAGTTGTATCCCCAGATCCAGAGTCTGAAGCTCTAGGACACTGCTCTTAAGGCGGTAGAGGTGGGATCCCTCGCTGAGTCCGATGGAAAAACCGACCCTGGAGGGTAAGCAGATTAAGAAAAGAAGAGATGAACATACCATATCTTCAGCAGATAACTGATCAACGTCACCCACAAACAAAAAAGAAGTACGTACAAGTCTCGTTTCTATGTAAGGAAAGGCTACGAGTATCTATGTTAAATCTAAATATATATTGCTGAGATTTCATATGCCGGATTACGGAAAACAGTCTTTATATTGGGAAGTAGGATACGGCAATTAAATCAGAAAAATGATTTAAGGTGTCTGAACTTGACAAAAATGTAAATAGAAATAATGATCATTTAGGAGCTTTATTCCTGTTAGAACAAAGTAAATCATTCTTTGTTACCGGGCGAGTTGGCCGTGCGCGTAGAGGAGCGCGGCTGTGAGCTTGCACCCGGGAGATCGTGGGTTCGAGCCCCACTGTCGGCAGCACTGCAAATGGTTTTCCGTGGTTTCCCATTTTCACACCAGGCAAATGCTGGGGCTGTACCTTAATTAAGGCCACGGCCACTTCCTTCCAACTCCTAGGCCTTTCCCATCCCATCGTCGCCATAAGATCTATCTGTGTCGGTGCGACGTAAAGCAAGTAGCAAAAAAAATAGCATTCCTTCTTAATCTGCTTACCCTCCAGTGTTAGTTTTTCCCTCGGACTCACCGAGGGATCCCACCTCTACCACCTCAAGGGCAGTGTCCTGGAGCGTGTAACATTGGGTAGGGGTATACAACTGGGGAGGATGACCAGTACCTCGCCCAGGTGGCCTCACCTGCTATGTTGAACAGGGGCCTTGCGGGGGGGGGTGGGAAGGTTGGAACGGATAGACAAGGAAGAGGGAAGGAAGCAGCCGTGGCTTTTAGTTAGGTACCATCCCGACATTTGCCTGGAGGAGAAGTGGGAAACCACGGAAAACCACTTCCAGGATGGCTGAGGTGGGAATCGGACCCACCTCTACTCATTTGACCTCCCGAGGCTGAGTGGACCCTGTTCCAGCCCTCGTACCACTTTTCAAATTTCGTGGCAGAGCCGGGAATCGAACCCGGGCCTCCGGGGGTGGCAGCTAATCACACTGACCACTACACCACAGAGGTGGACACAAAGTGAATCTTACGGGAATAAAAAGTGAAATGCGGAGAAACGACGCTAGAAATTTGCGTCGTCTGGCGTAGGAAAGCACCTACCGGCTACAGATTTGAGATCCTTGTACTGCCTAACTGTACCACATCAGAAGATACTGAAAAAATTATATAGGATTTTCTAATGGCGAAACATGCATAACTTCGCTCTCCAAACAGCGACTTCAATACGAATGTCGCCAACATCAGATGTGTGGAGGAAAATGTAGGATAGCTGATAATTTATAAGATGGTGATTAAACCAAATACAGTAGAGATAATACACGACACTTACGGATTTCGCCTTGCTAAAATGGGAGACAATTCGACGGTGGCGCTCCTAGTGACTTGACCTGAACAAATCGCGCTAAATTCAAATATCAATGGAAGTATATATACGGAAATGGATAAATAAATTACGTCTAGAAAGAAAGTGGTATTGAGATATTAACTTCGAAGTTACTAAAGCAATTCTGCATAAATGAATGAAGAATTATTTAAAAGGTTATTATTCAAAGACTGAAATTAGACATATAAACAAAGTGTGAAATGGACTGCTGTGAAATGGCTTGATCTCTCATTTATGCATTACTTTTTTAGCTTTAGCATACCTGCCTGAAATCTTAAGGTTGAATTTGTCTTTTTTCCTCATTTAAAAACATTGTATCATCACATTAAGACATTTGTCAATAAAAATATCGGCACATTCCTTACACATATGATGCAATGAATTAACATTTAATAGCTGGATAATTTTCCTCTTAACATGAAGCCTACTAACAGAAAGAAAATCTATAAAATCCCGGCTTTAATCTGAGAAGAGGGATAAAAGAAAGAAAAGTTTGAAAATGTTGTCGATAGTGATGCTTTGAGGAATATTTACGTACAATTAGAGTAAAAATGTAACATACCCTTGGCTGTATAGTCGAGGATTTTTAAAGTCGCTGGCCTGGAAATGATCTGAACAGATCTTATAATTCTTATACAAGCGTAACGTCCCTTCTTTCTTGTACACTTTATCCAAATCGCTTCTGTGACATTTCAAAACCCACATATCACACCTGCAACAACACATCGGTATTGAAGGTTAACTCCTGCACTATACAATAAAATATGCGTATTATATTTTAAGCCCGTTAAAACATGGGTCGAGCAGGTCAGAAGATTATGAAGTACTATAAAAATCCCTGTCACTGGAAGAATATATATGCAAACACAATATTACTTACATGTTCTTGTCACGAGGGAACCTGAAGAACGACCGCGCATTTTTCTCTACTTCGTAATAAGTGCAGCCAAACACAGCACATACCTTTCCCCTCATGTTGAGAGGAGATATCAAGGAATGGCACACGCTACTATTTAATTATGTCAACTCACTGAAAACGCATAAATAACACCAAAAACTTCACACAAAAATACACGTGCTCTTATGACAGAATCAGTACCGTTTAGGTCTATCCGCTAGATTGAGCTCCAGTAGCTGTCCCTCGATATCCCGCTCAGTGTCGCGTATTGTCTCTACTGTATTTGATTAAACCCAAAGTTATATATGACTGCAATCTCGATCAGTTTATCGGATACACTGAGACAGAATTAGAGAAAACGGGAAGAAGTGACAAACTCGCTAACAGACTCTCTGCTTCTTTCGTGTATTACTTATTTCGTTGCAGCGTTATTTACAAAATACGCTCGTCATGGCATATACTTTGAACAATCAACTGTCTACACGACACTTATTAAATTGTGTGAACTATCCGCACAAGTGATATTTTGTGGATTAAGCATCTTACTGTTGGACCCTGCTTTATTGCTATAATGTGCTGATATCGTCATTGATAACTTTGCCATTATCTATTTGGAACTGGAATTCTACACCATTTGGAGTATGGGATGACTAAAACCTTGTATCTGGTAAACTTGGGTTAATTAATGCATGAGCGCTCTGAACTGTTAGAATATTGGTCATCTATTCTATCTAAACCGAGTGTGAAGTGTATCTTTTGGCTGTTGGACTCGCTCGTGACTGGACGCGATGGCCATGTCTAACAGCGGCGCTGCTACTAAAATTATTATGGCTGAACCGCTTGGGATCGGATAATTAAGGAGGGTATACCTCGCCTAGCGAGGAAGACTAATGTGGTGTATAGGATGTTAAGTACCTTTGTGTTTAGGATGTAAGTTTTTTTTAAATATTCTTATTTGTGAGTGCATTAGTAATTAGGTATAACACGAGTAGGTTACCTGAGCATAATTGATCACCATGTAGGTACGTCGTTGGTTTCGTTACTGTGTATCAGTGGCGGCGCGTTCTATATGTTCAGTGGTTCAGTGAACCCCCTGGAAATATATAACTCTTAGTAAAATGGTTAATCAAGTGCATATTTCTTTAATTACGTCTGTAAATTTGCGCTCGGAGCAAAAATTTTGACATCAACACTCGATTGCTTTCCGGAATCAGCGAAAAGGTTCAATTTCTGGATTGCGGGCGCGCGGTGGAGGGACGTAAGGAGGCTGAGCATGGCGCGGGACGTGTGAGGCAAGGGGGGTAACCCGAGAACAAAGCTAAACTATCGCTGGTGACTAGACCAGCTCTTGGCAGCCCTCGACGCGATCTACATCGAACAAGCCCGAAGTTAGCCGATGTATTGTCTCAAAGCGCGCGGTTAAAATTTGTTGTATATGGTACGTTTTGAATGGATTTTAATTTCACGATTTTGCGTTTTAGACGTAATTAACCGCAATGAATCAAAATACTTTGGTAACTAGGATTTGTATAACATAAATAGGCATACGTAGCTTATGTGTATGTAATTATCGTAAACTTTTAATCAGTAAGAAGTGTTCATAAAAGCAAAATACGTCAGTAAAAGAACACATGTAACAACAGGATGACTAACACGTTCTTGAAGCAGTATTTATTTCTGACCCTTCAGTTCAACCACTTCCGGAACAGTACCGTAGCGAATATCTACTCAAGACTGTGTTTAGTAAAGTGCTCTATTGTATCTGACGTCGTTATCACTGTGTTTGGCGGTGTCTTGATGCGTGTGTCGTGTATTCATCAGTCTGGAAATGAATACCGTTCAGTTTCTTCTCGAGAATACCTTTCCAACACTTGGTTTAGAAGAAAAATGCAGAATAAAGCAGCTGGGCAGGCCTATTCCCTCCCTGAACATTATTCAGAAGCAAACTAGTAGAGGTAAGGTTTTTTGTAGAACATTTAAGCCACAGATTTACGAGAGGAATACTTGGCTATGTGGTTGCAATACCATTAATAGGCTTTTCTGTTTCCCGTGCTTGCTTTTTGCTAAGGGTAAGGACACGAATTGGACAAAAACAGGGGTATCAAATCTCAGCCATTTAACACAAAAGATCAAAAAGCACGAAGCATCTATTACACATAAGAGTGCATGTTTGGATCTTTCAGTTCTGGGGAAAACAGATATTAGGCAGCAGCTAAGTAGCGCTTTCAGAAAGAGTATTGAGAGACATAATGACAGTGTGAGAAAAAATAGGTACGTGCTCTCGAAGATCATTGACTGTGTGAAGTTCTGTGGTGAATTTGAACTTGCTTTGAGAGGTCATGACGAAACACTCGATTCAAACCATCCAGGCGTATTCAGAGGACTCATTAATTTTACTTCGGCATTGGATACCGTTGTTAGGGGTCATTTCAACAGTGCTACAGTCTTCAAGGGTACGTCGAAGGACATTCAGAATGACATTCTGGAATGCATGTTGCAAGTGTGCCGCGAGAATATTTTAGCTGAAGTAGCTACTGCAGATTTCATCTCCGTAATAGCAGATGAAACATCTGATGTGTCTTCAAAGTGTCAGTTAGTCATTGTACTTCGATATGTATTAGCTAATGGGGAGCCTGTTGAAAGGTTCTGGACTTTCTTAAACCCAGCAGGAAACGACGCCTTCTCATTAGCCGATTGTATAAAACGGGTCCTCACTGAAGTAGTTGGGGAGGACAAAGAAAATGTAGTCTCCGAAAGTTACGATGGTGCCAATGTTATGAGCGGCCGACACTGCGGAGTACAAACAATTGTAAGGCAAGACTACCCATTTGCTTACTTTGTGCATTGTTACGCCCATCAGTTGAATTTAATTCTGGCCCAGGCTGCTAGCCACAGCAAAGAAGTGCGATTGTTCTTTGCCACCATTGGGGAGATTCCAGCACTTTTTTCTCATTCGCCTCAGAGAGTGGCTATTCTTGATGAGGTTGTGGGCAGAAGAGTTCCGGAAGGCTCAGCTACGAGATGGAACTTTAAATCAAGATGTGTTCTTACATTGCATGAGCATAAGGAAGCAATAGTGGAATGCTTAGAGAAAATTGAAGACACGAGCAGACAAACAGCTACTATGAACCAAGCACACGGACTACATCTGAAAATACAACAGCCAACGTTTACTTTTTGGTTAGAGTTCTTTTACAGGGTTATGCCTCACGTGGACATTCTATACAACCAAGTACAAAAGCGTTCTGCTAACCCTGTATCAGTGCGAAGTGCAGTAAGCTCCTTTGAAACGGCAATTTCGAAAGTAAGGGACAATGTTGACAACATTGTTGTGGAGGAAAATGTGCAAGAAGACGACAGAGGGAAAAGAAGATGCGAAAACAGTTACTACTCGAGGAACATTGCGGCAAAAGAGGTATGTGACGTGATTACAAATCACAGCAAAGAGAGGTTCAACTTCTCTAACCATTTACTGGCCTCCAGCTTCTTTGATCAACAATTCTTCCCATCCTTCCAAAATAATTTTCCAGAGGAGAATCTTACATATATTATACAATCATATCCTTTTCTTGACAAACATAAACTGAAAACTGAACTGCAAGTGATTTACTCAAGAAGTGATTTTAAAGAAATGAACAATGCAACTGATTTACTTGTTTTTTTGATAGAGAACAATCTCAAGAAACCTTTCGGAGAAGTGATGAAACTTTTGAAAATAATTATTACTGTCCCCATGACTACTTCTGAAGCAGAAAGATGTTTTTCCACTTTAAAGCGGATTAAGACATTCCTAAGGAGTACAATGGATGAAGAAAGACTGTCTGCTCTTGCTATGTTGTCCATCGAGAAGGAGATGACCCATAAATTAGTCGATTTTAATGAAAAGTAATGGACCTATTTGCCGCCAGGAAGGAAAGGAGGATGGATTTCCTGTACACACAGACGACAGCTGTTATACCAACGCCAGCAACGTCTTCAACATTAGACGAAACTGGAGCAACTTAAGGTAATTACACTTTATATTCTCTGTCTTTCATTATTCGTTCTTTTTTTTTGCTAGTTGTTTTACGTCGCACCGACACAGATAGGTCTTACGGCGAAGATGGGACAGGAAAGGGCTAGGATTGGGAAGGAAGCGGCCGTGGCCTTAATTAAGGTACAGCCGCAGCATTTGCCTGGTGTGAACATGGGAAACCACGGAAAACCATTTTCAGGGCTGCCGATAGTGGGGTTCGAACCTACTATCTCCCGAATACTGGATACTGGCCGCACTTAAGCGACTGCAGCTATCGAGCTCTGTGGGTAACTTCTTCGAGCTGCAGCCGTCTGGATTCAAACGAAAGTCACCTTTCTAGTCAAACAATGTCACTATTTTACATCTATGTAAATATCAAGTAACATTAAATTTGGACACGTTATTTTTCAAAGTAGTGAACCCCCAGATGTTTTATCCACGCACCGCCACTGCTGTGTATATAACTTTCTTGGTGTGATTTACTGTATTCTATAAGTGTTTTTATTGTAAGTGAAATTAGGCCACTGTTTGGTGATTGCGTTCATACTTGAAGTATGTAGTGTGTAACTGCGTAGTGCATTGTCTGCTCCAGTTAATCGTCAAAATTCGTTCTTGTTTTTTCTAAATTTTGTGTTTTCCTTTGGTTTATCTTATTTCTGGTGTACCTGCGTGTGTTTGCCCTGAGTTCTATACGTGTGCTGTTTCTATTTGTAAAATTCATATTCATATTGTGGTGCATATTATCGTCTTTTCTCTGATGTTGTGATTCTCATATTATTATTTGGTGCTTTGTTTCGTATGTTTCGGCCTCCTGTTACTCGTGTTTCTGACCTAATTACTACGTTTGCACTGAACTCCACCCCTTTTTAAAACTATATTATTATTATTATTATTATTATTATTATTATTATTATTATTATTGGTTGCATATTTCGTAGATTATTATTCGATTGATACGTATAGTTAGGGAATAGGATTGTATATTTTTGCATTATTGCGGGTGGTTTTATTTGATTATTACCTTATGATATGGGGATACCCACATTTATTTCAAAGATGTAATTTCTTAACAATGTATAGTTTGGAGTTTTAATTGAGGGTTTTGGGCACCCCTAGTGTGGAGCGATCGTAGCTTTGGCCTTATCTACTCTTCATATTGTTGTTGCATATCTTATCTTATCGTCCTGTGGCAGTTACGCAACTGAAATTGGGCATTATTGTCTCGCGGAGATTTGCGTCCGCTAGGGTGTGCCGCTGTGAATATTATGAGAATTTGTTTTGCGGTATTGAGGCGAGACCATGTGCTTGCTTTCTTGTGATGTGTGTCCTGCCTCATTACATTATGTATTTCGGGTCGTGTTTTTGTTAATTACCACATCTACTATGTGGGGTGATTTAATTCATAAATTATTAGTGTTGATATTATTTTAATTTCTTTGCGATATGTGTTTTCATATTGGTCGGTTGTTGTGTGGAGTTCCTTTATTTTCATGCATTGTTTGATTTACGTTATGTGGGTTTTTTGGGGAATGATCCTTCCACTAGGGTGTGTCGGAAGCCTTCTATTAAACAATTTGTTGTTAATTTTACTAAAATTTTAAGTTTGTTTGTGAACACGTAGTAGTAACTTGTTGTTTAAGCTGTCTGGTGTACCAGGATTTTCTCTTAAAAATGAGGAAACTAGTTTATTTTAAAGAATATTAATTATATTTATACCTAGATTATTTACTTCACCCAATTTTCATGGATGTCATTTAGATTTCCATTCCTTCTAGTTCATTTTATTTATCGGGGTCTAAAGATTTCTTGTTGGGTAATATGTAAAAATGAATTTTCTTTCAAGTATATATTTATTTTAAAATGTTAATGTTGGTGTGATTTGAGCGATGTCCGTCGCAATTCATTGTGATGCCCTCCTCTAATCTCATTGAATGGGTAAGGTCCTGCACTCTTCCTTGTTTCCTTGCTTCCTTATTTACATTTTGAGGTGTTATTTATTGTTTTGCTTCCTTTGCTCCTTTGTTTTTATTTTGACTTGGTGCGCACTTCCCTAGAGAACGTCATTCACCCATCATTATTTGGGGGTGTTGCAACGTTTATGCGAAGTGTAAAAAATACGTTGTAGAAAGTAAGTCATACAACTGCTCCTGGTCTATTTTGTTATCTCACATCTGTTTAGTGTCTTCTGAAATTGCTAGTTTTAATGAATGTTATAGGTTTTCGTACTGGAACGTGTTGCTGTGAGCGGGCGAGACCAAGGTCTGTCTAGGGAGGTCAAGTCACGAATGCTACTTATGGTGCCGCCATATTGGGTCTTTAAGCGAGCGTAATCAAAGGCAAGTGTATTCGAATTTAGAGGATTTCGGTACCGTACATTGAAATAAGAACAAAATACCAACTATTTTTCATAAAGAATTTAATTGGGCATCTACTGGTCATGTATATATAACTGTATGACATGAATACATTCACAGCTATTTGAATAGGAAGATAATTAACAAAGCCTGAACATTAATTCTTTTTTGAAAAAGAAGAATCAACAGAAAAGCTCATGTTCTTTTCTTTTACTTCCTTACAACTTGGTCTTACTGTGTTTCTTATTAATATCATCTGTCAAATACTTAATCTTATTGACAGAAACATATAAATCTGTACAGTACCTGTGTCATATTATGATTACCGGTACATGAAATACTGAACTTGAAGTACAGTATTTAAAGTACCGAATGACGGTTGTAATAAATTACCTCCGTCGTTTTCTTTATTAAGAAAGTAATTTCCGATACTGTGTTTCTAAATATTTCCCCAGTATGTTGACAAACACTGAATGCCTCTTGAGTTGAGTGCATTAAATAATGTATGGTAACTGTTGTTATCCATTCATGTGGTATTTCTTTGGGTTCTAATGCAACAATATTCTGCACATATGCAACAAGAGTGATGTTCTTAGCTACTCTTAACTAGATTATTGATAACCCATGCAGTTATATAGTACAAAGTGGTGGTGGTAATTATTGTTTTAAGAGGAAGTACAACTGGACAACCATCCTCTATAAACACTAATCAGAAGAAAACAAATGGAAGGGGACCAACACTTCGAAAAATGAAGGTATCGGCAAAAGAAAGATGACGGCCATAAAGTGCGTGGAAATGAAAAACTTCACAGGCCTCCAATGCGCTAATACCGTCGCGGTCGGAAAAGAACAAGTGTTGACCAGGGGAGGTCGGATGGACTAGAATAGTGAAAGCAATGTCAAGACTCAGCTAAGGGCCTCGTAGTCACAACCCGAAATAGATTTCCCCCGTGGTTAATGCAATAGAACAACACCCACGGTATCCCCTGCCTGTCATAAGAGGCGACTGAAAGGGGCGTCAGGCGCTCCTAAGGAGGGAACGTGGGTTGGCGACCACGGGGCTCTTAGCTGAGTCCTAATATTCATGCATATAATAATAATAATAATAATAATAATAATAATAATAATAATAATAATAATAATAATAATAATAACTATAGTTAAGAAAATTAAAGCCATTGGTAGACACGATTCCATAAGAAGTAAAAATTCAGTCACTATGAAGTTGAGTTAAACTAGGTTAGGCTATTTTAGGGATTGCATTAGGATATTATGTTAAGCTACGGTACATTAAATTACAGTAGTTGGTTAGTGCGAGTAAAGCGAGTCTTGTGATCTTTAAGTATTTGTCCAGCCATATAATGTTCTCTATAGAGCATTTCAGATGAATGAAATTTAGCTGTAAATATTAACTACAGTACAGTATAAGACTGCTATTATCAATAACATTGTTGTAATGATGTCCACTGGACATAAATTGTTGGTTTGAAGTGATAGGCCTATTGTTTGTCGAGATTATAACTGGTAACTGAACAGGAACAAGGATTTCAAATATCTGTGAAACATTTGTACGTTGCTTTTTTGACAGCTGTCTTCTTGACGGACCCTAACCTCACATTGAAGGACAATAGAGCGTCGCTAACCTCACTGCTGCCATCTTTACGGCGGCAAACCTCAAGGCTGCCACCCTATTCATGTTATAGCGCGGAATTTAAAATCCAACAACAGAACGTCGCTAACCTCACTCTTGCCATCTTGATGGGCTTAAACCTTACTGTTGCTACCTTGGTTATACGCTTTTGTGTTAGTTTACTGTTAATCGCTAAGCTGTTCGCATCATCGAAGTAGAGAGTAACAAATGTCAAAGTAGATTCAAAGAAGAATCTGTTAGCAGAAGAAAAAAGTCCGTCATGGAAAAACCTATTTCTAGGTATATTTGCGAAGAGTGTGGAAAAGCATTTTCCCGAAGCTATCACAGGAGACCTCATGAGATATCATGTAGGACAATTTTTCAATGCAAACATTGTAGAAGAGAGTTCAAGAACGCATACAACGCTCAACGTCATGAAGCCGCGTGTAATGTAGCTTCATCGGGAACAAAATACAAAGAGCTCAACCATATTCCAGCGAACACTGATTTATGTTTAAAAAGTACACCTCTGCGAGAGATTTTTAATTCTCCCTTGTTGTCTAGGCCTGCTGCAAGTTCTGTTACTAAGCACAAACTTCAAGATAAAGAGAGGCAAGATCATGATTATGATAATAAGGATAATGATGTTGATCAAAACAGTAGTAAAGGGAAGGTAGAAGAAGAAGAAAATCTTAATGTTTCATTGCCATTACAGCTTGATGATTTTACTTCATTTCCTAAGCCTACTACACGTTCTGTCGCAGTGCAAACATCTCAAGAAGAGATGCAAGGTAAAGAAGAAGGAAATTTCAACGCTTCATCGCTATCGAAACTAGTTAAGTTTGTACCTAGAAACGCTACTGCTGAAGCACGTATTACATCAAAACAAGTCCCTACACATCAACTGTCTGCATATATACTCAAAAGTTCACAACGAACCTCTGTTACCCTATGTAGATATAAGCTACTGTAAAGATCCCAACGTACTGGTAAAACGTTTACAGCTGCTAAGAGCCTATCATGATGCTGGTTACACACAGTACAAAGAAGATATTTTTGAAATAGAGCATGAATTACGTCGTGTAGGTATTATTAAGTAAGCGCTTACCCTCACCTAAGTCATCCATCTGTAGTATATAGTCGATCGAGTAGCTATATTCGTATAGATTATTTCCCAACTTTCTCCCTTCCTTAGGGTGTTAACTCCGCCTCTAGTTGTAGAGCCGGTCTCAAGCCCGGATAAAGAGAGGAGAGGCACCCTAGCCCTTTAGCACTTTAGCCCATTAGCCCTTTAGCCCTTTAGCCCTTTTTGCCCATTAGCCCATTAGCCCTTTTGCCCATTAGCCCTTTAGCCTATTAGTCCTACAAGGAATGTGCGGTAATCTAATCTTCTTAGAACAAAGGTATCCCCTGACATGTTCTAAACACATGTTGTATCGAGTACAGTGTTCTATTTTAGACTTGATCACTTATTTAGTGTTCTAAACACTTCAATCAATGTTCCGATCACATGATAAAGTTAACGGCATAGAGTGCAGTGTTCGATTCTAGTCTTGTTATGTTTCTTTAGTGATTTGCAAGTCTTAACATGCAAAATGACGTCATCACTGCAGCACGTGCTTACTCTAGCTATCCCGATGCAGGTTTAAACTTGTTCGATATAAGAGGAGGCCTTAACAGCTTATGTATAGCCGCTATTGTTTAAAGATAGCTGCTGTTAAGAAAAAGCACGTAGAATTTTTCAAATTACCCGCCACCACATTTCAAAGGTATGAGGTTTAGTGCTGTAAAGAAACCTGCACGATGCAAAGCTAGCTTTCTTCATCACAGCAGCCACCATCTTGTGTGAGCACCTCTAGGCCGTATCATAAGGAGCTGTGTATAGTCGCCGTCTTGTCACTGCTACCTTGCGCAAGCACCCTTAGGGAGTCTCATAAGAGCAGCAGCCATCTTGTGCAAGCGCTCTTAAGCTGCCTCATAAGAAGCTATGTATAGCCGCCATCTTGTAGAATTAGATAGCTGCCAATGCCAAAGGGCCTAAGTAGGGATCGAACCGTCGATCTCATCATTAGACTATGTTTTTCTTATGCTATCATGTTCTTGATACTGCAAACCTAGGTATCAGATAGAAAAATTTTATCCGTTTTGCTCTACGATGCACCGTTTTCGAGATATTTAACATTTTGCATTTAAGCCCAAAATTTAATGAATCGAACCTGCACGGCACGTTATACTCTCTACCATAGCTAGACCTGATCATGTTACGAAGACTTGCTTCAATACAAACTAAAACAGAGCGAATGCCAAAGGGCCTAAGTAGGAACCGAACCGTTGATCTCATCATTAGACTATGTTTTTCTTGTTCCTCGTACTGCGAACCAAGGTATTGCGCAGAAAAACTGTTGTCCGTTTTGCTCTACGATGCACCGTTTTCGAGATATTTAACATTTTGCATTTAAGCCCCCAAATTTAATGAATCGAACTAGCATGACACGTTAGCCTCTAAGCTAGCTTTCTTCATAAGAGCAGCAGCCATCTTGCGCAAGCACCCTTAGGGCGTCTCATAAGGAGTCGTGTATAGCCGCCATCTTGCTTCCGCCATCTTGCGCAAGCATCCTTAGGGCGTCTCTAGTCATTTTGTGCAAGGACCCTTAAGCCACCTCATAAGAGCAACCGCCATCTTGCGCAACCATCCCAAGGGCGTCTCATAAGAACCTATGTATAGCGGCCATCTTGCGTAAGCACCCTTAAGGGGTCATGTATAGCCACCATCTTGTGCAATTAGCGTCGAGAGATGGCTGCCGTAGAATGTTTCTTTTTAAATTATCCGCCACCATATTTCAAAAGTATGTACCTAAAGAGTGTAGCACTGAGGTTTGCGATGTAAGATGGCGGATGACAGCTGACTAAAAGCGCGTGAGTTTGTTTACTAAACAAGAGCACGTGGAATTTTTCAATTTGCCGCCACCACATTTCAAAGGTATCTAGCTAAAGATGGCAGCACGGTGCTCTCTTGATTAAAGATGGCGAATGACAGCTAACAGAACTTTTCAAATTGCCCGCTGCTACATGTCATAAAGAGGGCAGCACGGTGCCCTGTGGATTAAAGATGGCGGATGACAGCTGACGAAATTACCCGCATGAGAGCAGCACAGTGCTCTATTGATTAAAGATGGCGGATGACAGCTGTCCAAAAAGCACGTGGCTTTGTTTCCGACCAAGAGCACATAGAATTTTTCAAATTGCCGCCACCACATTTCAAAGGTATCTAGCTAAAGAGTGCAGCGCTGAGGTTTGTGACGCAAGATGGCGGATGACAACTGTCAGAAAAAATCACGAGAATTTGTTTCCAAACAAGAGCACGTGGAATTTCCCGCCACCACGAAGAGAGCAGCACTGTGCTCAAAGATGGCTGCTGTCACGTAGAATTGTCTGCCACCACAGGTATCTAGCTGAAGAGGGCAGCACGGTGCTCAAAGATGGCTGCTGTCAAAAAGCATTTTTCAAATTATCCGCCACCACATTTCAAAGGTAAGTAGCTAAAGAGGGCAGCACTGTGTTCTATAGATTAAAGATGGCGGATGACAGCTGTCAAAAAAGCACGTGGATTTGTTTATCTCGCGCTAGTGAGGTTAAGTTGGTAGCACTAAGTTTTAGGTCCGCCAAGATGGCAGCACTGCGGATGACAGGTGGCGAATTTACAGCTACTGCGATAAAGAGGGCAGCACGGTGCTCTGTAGTTTAAAGATGGCGGATGACAGCTGTCAAAAAAGCACGTGGATTTGTTTACAAATTCGGCAGCTGTTAAAAAAGCACGTGGATTTGCTTATCTCGCGCTAGTGAGCTTAAGTTGGTAGCACTAAGGTTTAGGCCCGCCAAGATGGCAGCACTGCCGATGACAGGTGACGAATTTGCAGCTACTGCGATAAAGAGGGCAGCACGGTGCTCTGTAGTTTAAAGATGGCGGATGACAGTTGTCAAAAAAGCACGTGGCTGTCAAAAAGCACGTGGCTTTGTTTATCTCGCGCTAGTTAGGTTAAGTTGGTACCACTGAGGTTTAAGCCCGTCAAGATGGCAGTACTGAGGTTAGCGATGCGTTGTTGTCTGTCAAAAAGAACGTGGCTGTCAAAAAACACGTGGCTTTGTTTATCTCGCGCTAGTTAGGTTAAGTTGGTACCACTGAGGTTTAGGCCCGTCAAGATGGCAGTACTGAGGTTAGCGATGCGTTGTTGTCTGTCAAAAAGCACGTGGCTGTCAAAAAACACGTGGCTTTGTTTACCTCGCGCTAGTTAGGTTAAGTTGGTACCACTGAGATTTAGGCCCGTCAAGATGGCAGCAGTGAGGTTAGCGATGCGTTGTTGTCGATGACAGCTGTCAAAAAGCACGTGGCTTTGTTTACAAATTCAAATCTCCCGCCAAAATTCAAATTTCCCGCCGGAAATTCAAATTTCCCGCCAGAATTCAAATTTCCCGCGGGAGGAGGCCGCAGAACCCGCTTATTATACTACTAAAGTTTCTTCGTATGTGTAAATTTCAGCCCTAATTCTCTTTTTGACCTGAAATTCCACATTATAGCTTAATAAGTGTCTGATATTGGATTCTAGCAATACAATTCCAAACGGAATAGCGCTAAACAAACGAAAACACGAGAGAACACGTATACCACCGCGCTAAATTTCACTATTTTTTAAGGAACCTTATTGCCAATCCAATAAAAATGTTACTACATTTTCTGCATTACAATACTGTCGTTAAAAATTCGTTGGTTAACAACAAAATATTAAACTTCTAGTTTGCAAAACTGCAGCCTACGAAACTGGCTGTTTATCTTACAGTAGTAGTATAGGTCCTAGAGTTACAATAGAATAAAGAGCACCTAACCATAACATCACTTCTACATTGTCACGGCCAGGCTGATACTCCGACCTGCAATTAATCTAAAATAGACATGGCTGAAAAATAACGTAGCAGTTACTTTGTCACAGTTACAAGCCTGTCACTGTCATGAATGGAACGAGGACAACAATAACAGGTTGCCGAGTATTGACAACAGAATAACTACTAGTGAAAACAGTAACTGGGAAGTGGAAAATGTCACTAGTAGCTTCTTACAGACACAGAATGCGACTTTCAGATTTTAGATAGTACGCATGTCTTCCAAGTGAGAGCATTTTCGTGGGAGATTGCTCTAAGTCAAATACACTATAGTGTATACCTATACCGTAACATAACATCATTTTTCTTAATCGATCCTCTTGTATCGGTTTGTGTTGAGGTCTGGCAGTCGGATCATCATGTTTTCTTGTCTTCTAACCTTGGTCAGGGCATTGTCAAACTCACTCCTCTAGATTTCAGAAAATACGCTTTGTATTCTCATTTCATCGGTTTCTGCCCCTCGTTAACTTTATAGCAAATAGGGATGCGTGTTTTGCTGCACCGACTTTCAAGAGTTTAGTATTGCGTGCATGAATGTGCGAGTAAATGAATGGGATTTCGCAACACAGCTGTAAGGGGACAAGCTTGAAGCTGTGACCAGGCTGTGGCCAGTAAAAGGTGAGTAACGGTGGACGTTATTTTTAATTATTAAATTTCACAGTCACTTTATTGTAGCAGTGACAGATGTAGCAGTTACACAAAAATAACAGTTTGTCACACCTCTAATCTGAAATATGTGATACATGATTTCTTGAAAATGGGACGTTAACCAGTAGTTTTCACAACTTGATATTTTCTACTAATGCTTTCACCTCATGTGCATGTTTACTGTTAGATGAATATCCTGCATACTGATTTTAATTGCAGGTGATGAGACTGGAAGAAAACACAAGAAAGAATTCTGTAGCAGACGATATACTGATTATCCCAAGGAAAATCTGGAGAAAGGTGTTGAAGTCGTAAGAATGAAAGAATTAAGTGTTCGGAAGGCTGGAGAGAAATACGGAGTCCCAAGGAGCACAATCAATAGAAAAGTCAATGGAAAAAGTCTGAAGAAATGTGTCCACCTGTTTTAAGTCCTGATGACGAACAGTCCATTGTACATGGGCTTATAGTGTGCGTAAATTGGGGATTTCCCTTGAATGATCTTGATGTACGGTTCATAGTGAATAAGTATTTGGACAAAAAGTCCATTAAAGAAAGTCATTTCAGAAACATTATGCCCGGGATTGATTGAGTCAAACCCTTGAATCGGCACAAGGGGGGGCTCAAAGTACGCCTTAGGGAAAATATTAAGGCCCGCTTTCATCAACACATGTTAAATATATACTAACAAGTAATTAGTTAATACGGAGTTAAAAATTTAACATCTTGTTAGGTTTCTTGCGTTTCATCAAACTTTTCTTGAGAAATGTTAACTAATCGACTGTTAACTCTCCCAATATTGCGAACGGGTGCGAATCAAGGAGGCATTGGTACGAACATGCTGTTTTACAGCGCGCTCCGATGCGCTTTTGTTTGCGAACAGCTGTAAAATATGGCGCGTGAAGTGAAACAGAATCGTAGTTCTAATTTTTCCTCCTTCGTAAAAGAGTTGTTAATTTTATTAGTTAGTGAATATATGTATAAGTTATTGAGTGCAAGCGCACAGATGGCTTAACGATAAAAGAAAAGGACGAGGTGTGGGAGAAAGTTCGCGAGGGTTTCAATGGAGTTAACAGATACTCTTTTTAGCGGGTATCCACTGTCACCTAACAAAATTACTTCGTTAATTGTTCCACTTCAAACTGTGCTCCGATAGGGGAGTTATTAAATACTGTATTGTCGTGTGCAGAACCAGACCACCTAGCAAGTATATCCCTGATTTGTAGGTTAGGCTCACTAATCACCTGAACATTAACAGAGAAATATCCCTTCCGATTACGATATATTTCGACCCAATTGCCTCCAGGTGATTGAATTCTTACATGTGTGTAATCTATTGCACCTAGAACAAACACTAGGAGAACGGCTTATTTAATAGAAGTCGCGGATAATTTGCTGACGCTCTTCTCCTGAAGGGAATGTAATGTTATATGCCTCATCCACATGGATGCTATTGCTGCAGACACTCGACAAGCAACTCTACTAACAGTGGCTTTAGAAATTCCAGCATTGTCTCCGACCATTATGTGAAAAGAACCAGTAGCAAAAAATCGTAACATTATCAGTACCTGCAACATTGGATATTCGTAGGATATTCCAACCTCACTCGAATTTCGTCAACAACCTTAACGACTATTTTCGATAACCTGTATCTATGAAGAAATTCCGCATCCGTCAAATTTTCAAAGTCATTACGTCGCTGAAATCTTCTTCGACCAGGATTGTTTTGCAAAATATCTAAATAGAGCAATTCCACATCGAAAGTGAGTTTCACAGCAGCCATTTTGGAACAGGTTGCTAAATGCTAATGTTACCCATTTAACATTCGAAATGGCTGATGTTAACTTTAATACGCAGTTTAACAATTGTTAATGTTAACAGTTGTTGATGAAACGCAAATTTTCTTAAATCATATGTTAAAATGATTTAACACCTTGTTAATTACTAACATGTGTTGATGAAACCGGGCCTAAAAGAGCCAGAGCAGACGTAGAAGAAGAAACACTTCAACTTTACTTCAGTGGATTGGAAATAGCTTCAGAGGGAGTCCCACCAGAAGGAATAATTTATTATGATGAAACATATAATTATGTGCGATCAGCCCGGAAAGTTGGAAGTGATTGTGCGAAGGTCTTGTAAACACCCAGAAATATTGATGGATGGAACAAAATCCAGCACCTCTGTCATGTTTTCTGGTACGGCCTACGGTCATTCCCTGTCACCATATGTCGTATGTAGATCGCAGCAGCTATATCACACCTGGGTAGAAGGAGGGCCTTCAGGTACTCGTTTCAATTGTTCAAGGTCTGGCTGGTTTGAAGGCCAGATTTTTGAGGACTGAATTTTTTAAATTACTCTTCCCTACTGCCGGAAATTAGGCAATCATATAAAAGTAATCGTAGACAACAATTTGGCGAGTCACATTTCTATAAATATGATTGAGCCATGTGAGCAGAATAACATTAGATTCGTTTTGTTATCACCCACTGCTACATACCTGTGACAACTCTTAGATGTGGCATACGTTAGAACCCTTAACGTTGTGGCGTATTGGGTCAGTATGAGGGCGGCTGAACGTTTGAGGCGAGCAAATATTGTTTCACTGTTGGAAACTTGCTAAACCACTGAAAGGCATATTCCCGACACCTCAATAAACTGGAACGACACCAAGAGAAATTAGTATATCGGGCTTAGCTTTATCCAATCGACAGAGGCAGCGGAAGCTTAGCGGGCCAACCGACAGGGCTGTCCGTGGTAGGTACCGAGTTCAAAAAAAAGAATAAGCAAGGATTGAGAGGACAGAGGATACATGAATCCAACCAAATACAAGAGTGAAGAATCAATTTAAAACAAGCTATACTTTAAGCATAAATGACTAGAACAGGTAATACATAAATCAGATGAAGGATAGGAAATACAAACATATGATAAGGGCTCAGCCCACTTCACGACCAGAATACAATCTAGACAAATAATGATTAAGAATTCTTGGGGATACCAGTTATAATATTCAGCTAAAGCTGAAGACCCGTATTCAAAAGACAAAACACAATTAGTACCTAATAGATTACACGACATCCAATAAATAATAATGCTAATTGTTTTACGTCCCACTAACTACATTTTTAAGGTCTTCGGAGACGCCACATCCAATAAAAAGGGGGGATTGGTACGCTTCACCATACCAATTAAAGGCCACTCTTACAATCTTTATTTGAAACCTCAAAGAGGGAAAGAGAGCTAAAACACATCGGGAGGAAAGAGAATTACATTACTCAATATCGGAATAAAGGAAAGAAAACAGGGACAGAGTGAGTACGAAAGGAAAGGAAGGAAGAGAAGGGGAGGGGGGGAGGGAATCCTTCCAGACTGCTTAAACACTACTACTTCGGTGATGTAAGCGACCACTCGGGCCTGTATTTTTTTTTCCATGTTCAATCAATACCGATCTGCATTTAGGGCAGTCGCCCAGGTGGCAGATTCCCTATCTGTTGCTTTCCTAGCCTTTTCCGAAATGATTTCAAAGAAATTGGAAATGTATTGAACATCTCCCTTGGTAAGTTATTCCAATCCCTAACTCCCCTTCCTATAAATGAATATTTGCCCCAGTTTGTCCTCTTGAATTCCAACTTTATCTTCATATCGTGATCTTTCCTACTTTTATAAACGCCATTCAAACCTATTCGTCTACTAATGTCATTCCACGCTATCTCTCCGCTGACAGCTCGGAACATACCACTTAGTCGAGCAGCTCTTCTTCTTTCTCTCAATTCTTCCCAACCCAAACTTTGCAACATTTTTGTAACGCTACTCTTTTGTCGGAAATCACCCAGAACAAATCGAGCTGCTTTTCTTTGGATTTTTTCCAGTTCTTGAATCAGGTAATCCTGGTGAGGGTCCCATACACTGGAACCATACTCTAGTTGGGGTCTTACCAGAGACTTATGTGCACTCTCCTTTACATCCTTACTACAACCCCTAAACACCCTCATAACCATGTGTAGAGATCGGTACCCTTTATTTACAATCCCATTTATGTGATTACCCCAGTGAAGATCTTTCCTTATATTAACACCTAGATACTTACAATGATCCCCAAAAGGAACTTTCACCCCATCAACGCAGTAATTAAAACTGAGAGGACTTTTCCTATTTGTGAAACTCACAACCTGACTTTTAGCCCCGTTTATCAACATATCATTGCCTGCTGTCCATCTCACAACATTTTCGAGGTCACGTTGCAGTTGCTCACAATCTTGTAACTTATTTATCACTCTATAGAGAATAACATCATCCGCAAAAAGCCTTACCTCCGATTCCACTCTTTTACTCATATCATTTATATACATAAGAAAACATAAAGGTCCGATAACACTGCCCTGAGGAACTCCCCTCTCAACTATTACAGGGTCAGACAGAGCTTCACCTACTCTAACTCTCTGAGATCTATTTTCTAGAAATATAGCAACCCATTCAGTCACTCTTTTGTCTAGTCCAATTGCACTCATTTTTGCCAGTAGTCTCCCATGATCCACCCTATCAAATGCTTTAGACAGGTCAATCGCGATACAGTCCATTTGACCTCCAGAATCCAAGATATCTGCTATATGTCCAAAAGGTGGCAACACTTCTATCATTCGTCCAAGCACAATTAGTCTTTTAAAGTTATGAAATTGATTAAGATTTTCGGTCAGAAGAACTCTTTTACATTGGAGACCGAGAAGCCACAAAATGATCAATCATTCAAAGTTCAATTCTTGATTAAAAGAACGAAGGACCACAACAACTTATAAAATTTTGCTCACCCAGTCTGTTGAAGCACGATGCAGCTATTCACAAATGTGCCCCACCAGTTAGGTTACCCGGTGCCAACTAAACTGATTGGCAGTCAAAGACACAACACAGGACAAAGATCCTGTTGAAAGGAACAAAACGGAAGCGTGATAAACACTACACACCCAGAAAACACCAAAAGGAACATAGTAAAAGGTAAACTTACCTCCAGGTGGTAGGAAAAAAAACAGGTGGATCAAACTACCAAACGACAGTGTGTCAAATAAATGTTGCGTGGAAATAAAGACAAAACTTTCTTTTTTAAAAAAGAATATATATAATTCATCAAACTCAGATTAACAAATTAAATAAAATGACATCCTCGTAGTTAGTATTATTAGGAAAAAAAATTAGGTACCAGAAACTAAATAAAATCAGATGACGTAGGGTAAAAATAAGGAGGCCTTTAAAATTCAAAGATTAAATTAAATTAGATAAAATAAGGGAAGCAGACCTCACTAAAACCACAGGAAATCCACAATTAAATTCAAGAAACACCCAAAGATAAATTAATGAAAAATCATTTGAAACCGCCGGTCGGTAAGAAAATAATGAAAATAAATTAAATGGTACCTTGAGTTTGAAACAGACCAAAATTAAGAAATTAAAACACAAAACACCAGTCGGCAAGAAAGATATAGAATGCAGGAAGGATTACAATCACCTCAACCTGTTTGCTTAGCAACAACAACCACCACCAAATCATTTATCAGAGGATTCCATTTGGAAAGGATACTTTGTTTAAAATTAGAAAATACAACCTTCTTGGTTCACCGTTATTCCTTGAGAGGTTCCTACTCTCTATCCGTTTCACATCAGCAAACGGGGAACCATTAATACAGTGGGAGTTCCAGTCATGGGATGCTAAGTGCTTTTCATAATCAGTTACCAAGGGAAGAAACCCACAACCACAAACATAGAAGGAAAAGGGAAAGAGAGCAACAGAGGTGCCCAAGAAACAGTAAATACACAACGGGGTGTCAAAAATACTGAACAGACATGCCAACTTTCAAATGTGAAAAATCAGGAGAAATTTCGCAGCGAATCGCGACGTATTACGACACATCACTGATGGCAAAACATGTACAAATTCATTATAATTCAATACATTAACAATTCTATTTTCCCATATATATTTTTTTCATCATTTACTTGTGAATACTAAATACTGGACATACCTGAACTGTAGAAACATGTGACTTCTCATACTTCAACATGGTGATCACTCACATTATGACTAATTGTTGTTCAACACACCAGTAGCTGACTTAGCCCTCTTCAGAAACTCGGAACTAAATTTTTTCTCAAAGCACTTGCCTTGCTGAACTGATTTCAAGGTTAAAAGTTTCTCCAAAGTTTGTTCAGACAGCAAGGATCTGAACTGTGTTTTTGTCTTTGTGACTCTGCTAAAAATCCTTTCACATTCTGCATTGCTATGTGGAATTGATAAAATAGCAAGCATCACCTTATAGAGTCTGTCATATTTAAGTACACCATCAGCTGATTTCATCTGACCTACTAATGCCCATTGAGCATCAATTCTTCCTTTTGCCAGGTCTGTTTCTTCGAGCTGAAAGTTACAGAACTGGGAGTGCAGAATATCAGTTTCTTTATCCGTTTCACTAGTCTAAATGTTCGGACACTTGTTAATGAAAAATCTAAGGCTAGAAAATGATGCCTTACTTATAGCAGAAATATTTGCAACTTCTGCATTAATTAAAACTTCATCTTTGAATGGAAATTTGTGAACCATGTAGTCACACGATGAAGAGAAACACTTTCTAACAGACTTAAAGAATACGCACTTTTCCTCAGACTTCAAGGTGTTCACTAAAACAAACGCAGAGTTCCCTATCATCAAATCACAATCATCCTTTTGATTTGCTGGAGTATGATAATCTACATCAAGGAGAGAGGAGGATCTTTTAATAACGTCTGGTTTCACAAACCTTGCCATCACATTCTTCAATAGTTCCTCCAAAACTGACCTCAATAAGTGGATGTGCGGCATACATGACTGAAGAGCTACGTTTGGATTCTCAAAGATATCCATAAAACTTGAGAGAAAATGGCAAAAAGATTTATGTAAATTTGATGAAAGAAACATGAAAAGTCGTTCTTCACGTGACAATGCATGGCTCTTAGTGTGATCAGTAGTTTCATTTTTTTAGTGAAACTGATGACTGGGTTTTCCTTTTAACTGAGGAGTGAGGTGAAATGTTATGACATTCCTTAATGTTTTCAGACAAACAAGACACATCTGCACTTAAACTGCGCTTAGGAATTTTGTAAGTCTTCAAAGTTCCCATCTGAGAATCCTTACTCACAATTTTGCTCCTGAATAATGTAACCAAAGGGTCCCACTGAAGCAAAATCCTATCTAAACACCTTCTTAGTGATAACCATCGAGTAGGCACATGCTTCAGAATTTTCCTGATCTCAGTGTTGTGTAAAGTCTGAAATTCTCTGAACTTTTCTTTCCTCTTTGCACTCCTTTCCAGATAATAAAATACAGTATATCAATTATATTTTCATCTACATTTACGGGCAAGCACGCCGCACCCTTCTCGGCAGCAAGATTAATTGACAAGAGCAGCCTACGATGATTATGTTACTATTTTCCCGCTTCAAACATCCTGCCACACCATTCTTTAATCCTACCATTACTGGAGCATTATCAGCACCAAGAGCTAGGCAGTTTTTTAATGGAATGCAGAATTCCCGAGAAGTTGAGAGCGAAAGATTGGCAATGTTAGCTCCAGTAGCATCCCCTTCTAAATTAGGCACAGAGAGGAGACAACTCTGAATTTCATTGAGTTCAGGCCTAAAAAATGTTACAACAATGGGATATATCTTCAAGTCGCTTTTATTGCTACCATCAGTAGCAACAGAAAATGCATTCACCTGCAAATGTGATACAATTTTCTTCCTTTCTTCCATGCACATTTCTGTAATGATAGTCGCTGTTTTCGTTCTAGCACACCCATATCGTTCAGCGATTTTCGAATCAGGAAACATTTTGCGAAACAAAGGCCCGGCGTGATCGGCACAATTTACAGGCAGGTTATGTTCTACTATAAATGACGTAAATAACGCCTGGGCATTCGTCACAGGATTTACATCTTGGTTTTTACATGAAAAGTTCAGTTTCTGGTTTCTTTCTACACACTGGACACTCTCCTTATGTTTTTTCGTTTGCATATGCT
The DNA here is from genome assembly GCF_040414725.1 of Anabrus simplex. Lineage (NCBI taxonomy): Eukaryota > Metazoa > Arthropoda > Insecta > Orthoptera > Tettigoniidae > Anabrus > Anabrus simplex. Next base: position 241,813,119 of record NC_090269.1, read on the forward strand.
TGAGTATATCGCATTTCCCGCCATGTGCAACTGAAAATTCACACCTACATACAGTACAGAATGTGAACGTTGGTCCCTTTCTGGATTAACTCAAACACGGAAACTCTTCCCTATAAGCACTTTTAAACACTGCATCATATTTATTTTTTGACATTTTGGCCAAAACAAATATTAAGGCACAACACAAGCACTTCTATGGGTAAAACAACTATGGTGTGCTACTTCTGAGGTTAGGTTACTCCAAAGAGAATGTTACTCGCTTGACTCGCTTGCAAAGAGAATGACTGTATTATAGATCAAAGAGCAGCACATGACTAGCTACCGTGCCCCGTACTGTCATCTGGTATCATTATTAGAACTACTATCGACCAGCCATACTCAGCCATATATCGATAGAACGAGGAAATACGCGGGAGTTTAAAATAATACGAAAATTACGGATATTGCTCTTAAAATCGGGAGATCGGACCCGGCGATCGGGAGATCGGGAGGAACGATGAAAAATCGGGAGTCTCCCGCTCAAATCGGGAGACTTGGCACGTCTGACTGAACCAACATCAGACAGGGTAGTCTCCCAACATAAAAATCATCACCAACATCAATCCATTTCAAAAATTAACAACCATCACCCAGGCAACAAAGCAATTGTTATACCATGGGAGAACCAATCCCGATGGAAGGACCAACAATGGCACCAAAACAATGGAGGCCAGAAGGGCAAAAATCATACTCAAAACATGTTTAAAGCCCCCCAAAAAATAAACAAAATTAAAATAAACCAGCATAGCACAAGTAATCCCTACTGGATCTCCCATGTATTACCCTACTTTTAAAAACCAAAATAATTTCAGAGCAGCAGTAACATCATTACGGTGTGATGATAATAATAATAATAATAAATTTACACCACTGCTTTTCTTTGGAAATTACCCCAAGTAACACTTAAATTCCATTACGAGAAAGGTTATACACTAGGTACTCTGAATTAACAAAGTCTTTTCAACCCGATACTTTGTTTTGAAAGGGCACTATAATTTTACCCAACAATGAAAAGGTCCACATCATTATAATCGAACGCACAACTTTGATAATTAGAAAGTTTCCTCCGAAGAAATCACACGAACAGTTCACCGCCGATGAAAATACCAAAATAACAAAGGTTGACTTACAGGTTGGTTGCTTGCTCAATCAGTAGTATGATTTATACATGGCTCGGCCATGTGCACCTTACCAGTTGGAGATCTTCCTTCGCAGCATATTAAAAACAATCACTCACTACGAGCATCGCCCTCTACTATGACTGCGCTAAATGCACCTTACCAGTTGGAGATCTTCCTTCGCAGCATATTAAAAACAATCACTCACTACGAGTTTTTTATTATTTTTTGTTATTACTATTATTACTACGAGGTTACAAATTGAGAATATAAAGAAAATATGATGAGGGTGTGGAGCACATCCCCACATCCTTATGATTTACTATCCACCGTCCATGATGCTATCCCAAAGCATTGCTTTGAGCTCAGAACAGCAACGACTTTTAGCCATGATTGCAAAGCAGCAACTGCTTGCTTCGCTTCCCTCTCTCTCGCGCCAGAGAGAGAGTCTTCATCAAGATGGCTGACACCAAGCGCTGATTGGCCGGAGCAGCTTAAAGGAGAAAGGGGATAAATAGTTCCCATTATAGCCGTAGATAGCAGTAACAATCAGAGCTCACATGCGCTCGCAGAGTTAAACATGAGAAATTGTGAGAACACCGTTTAAAGCAGAAGAAAATTACAATACAGTTTTCTACACCGTAATAGGCAATCCCAAAACGTTGGTGGAAAGGAGACAAAAACGAAACCTCGGTTTCAAATGAAAAGGAAATAAAACATCGCTACGGGCCAGCCGCCAGTGAACAGTTCGCTCTCTCCACTTGAGTTAATGTGCACTAAATGTCTGACCGTCGAAACGAAGGAATGGCTTGCTTATATACGAAGTGAAGAGATTCGAGAAGTTACTCGACGAAGATCACTTAGGTGTGACGTCACAGCCAGGCAGCACGAGCAGTGCCGGAGAACAAGCCAGTCAGTAAACAGCTGGGCGAGCGAGCAGTAGAATGCAACAGATGGCAGAAGGTAAGATGTCGTAGAACGGTCGTAACAAAGTACAATGGAGGGAAGTCTGGAGGAATGGCAAAAAAATGAACCGTGGTTCAATCCTTAAAAAAACATTTCATCGCCTCTTGAAGAAGTGTCTTGAGAAGCTTGAGAAGCCCATTGCTGCTGGTTTCAAAGCCAGGGGAATATTTCCTTCAGATGCACAGCAAATGTTGAAGCGTGTTCTAAACAGAAGTGTTGACGAAAGCACATGATCCGAGGCATTTGAATAATTCATGAAGGAGACAAGAATGACAGAAACAACAAAGGTGAAGAGAAGGCAAAAGTGAATATTTCTCCTGGCACGCGTGTTACTGCGGACATTCTTTAAAACATACGAATGAGCAAGAAAAGAAGGAACAAGAACAAGCAAAGAAGAAGCGAACATCGCCCAGTTTTGTTAGTGGTGATTGTGCTGGAGAGAATCGATAGGTTAAAATTGAATCATCGTTAGAAGATGATACAGAAGAGAACATGATTATCCTCTGACAATGATCTGCAACTCCTAGAAGAGTAGCTTGACACCGGCGATGGAACAGCTCAAGAGAAATATCATCAAGAAGAAGCATTACAAATTCAAGCTGGTGATTTTGTGCAAGTGAAAGTTTTGTATTATGAAGACACAAAGAAACAAACTCGGAAACATTTTGTAGCAACTGTTCTATCAATTTATAATGGACATTAAAAGTGCAAGTTCATGAGTAACTACAAGGGAGACAAAAACATATTTATGTTTCCACACGAAGATGACATTTTAAATGTGATACTACCTCAAATAAAGCAAAAATGGTCACCGAAGGTCATACAACGGAGTAGACATATGTTTGCTGGTGTCTGATTAACCATTTCATTGTATTCCATTATGCTTGTGTTACATGTTTTTTCCATTCTAGATCCATTGTAATATAAAGGTAAATAATTATTTATAATTATTTTTAAGAGTCTCATGTTGAACTATGGAAGGGATAACTTAGGATACAAAAGAATTAATGCAGACTGCAAATGAGATTTGCTTAACTGTCTCAAGAATCCCATAACTGGAGGTGACTTGGGACATCAGAAAAATATTTTTCCCCTTTATTGATACAATTAAGTAGACTATTTCGACAGTTACCAATAGCATTCATACCCACTGGAACAGAGAAACCACTGACTGTTTGATATGACAAATGCAGTAGCAACTATGAGATGTTAAAGAGAAACATTGTCCCAAGTGTCCCCAGATGACGGTACCTTACAACTTGACAAAATGTTCTTTAATGCAAGAGGTAAACTTTTCTGAAAAATAAAATATGATTATGAGAATGGGTTTGTATCTCTGATGTTGGCAATTGGTAAAGATAATTGAACTTGATATCCGAAAAGAGCTTATCCAAGTGCCTCGTGAGCACAGCAGCGCCTGTCGAAATCACGAAAGGGAGAAGTAAAAATTCGTACAAATTCCAATCGGTGGTAAATGTGGTAAAGTGGCGCGATTGTTCCGCGAGAGGTATTTGATAAGAGGTTTGATTTAAGTCTAATTCCGTGAAATACTTGGCCCTCCTAAACCACGGAAAGCACGAGTGTTCCTGGAGAGGAACCGACTGTAATACAATCTTCTTATTCTGGACCCTGTAATCCAGAACAGGCCTAAATCTCCCTCAGGTTTAGGGACGAGAAAAGTAGGCGACGAATAGGCAGGGGTAGAAGGCCGAATAATTCCCTCCCGAAGCATATTATCGACAGTCTCCTTCAAAGCCTTCATCTTAGGAGGGGAGAGCCGATAAGGGGGAATCTTGACAGGAATCGAATCCGAGACCTCAATTTTATATGCCAAGATGTTAGTCATGCCTAATATTCCGTTAATACATGAGAAAAGGTGTCACACATCTCGGTAACACTCTGCGCCTTATCCTCAGGCAGATGGCTAAGATCACACGCCATCTCACACTGACGGAGCGTAACAGAAAATAGCGAAGCAGAATTAAGGATAGTTAACGGAATCCTCACCGTATCACAGAACCTGAACCAGCAGGAACTGTCCTGGTGGTTCAAAACTAAACCAGAATAGGAAAAGAAATTCGTCCCCAAAATAACAGGGCACGAAAATTTTTTACAATATAAAAGGGAAAACTCCAAGTAAAATTGGAGACACGAACTTTACATTTAACCAAACTCATAATCTCGACTTTAGAGGAATTGGTGGAAACAAATAATGGAACTGGGTTCTAAACCTGAAAATCTTCAAATAGTTTTATAAACAACATACCACTCCTCACTAATCAGGGAGACTACACTGTCAGATTCCAAGAGCGCAGAAACGGATTTGTTCCCAATTTCGATCTTTATGAAAGGGCACATCCTCTAAGATCAGCGGAAATCCGCGAACACTCCACCGGACACATAATAGAGCGCTGATTTACCGGCACAACTTTACTCCGGTTATCCAAGGAGGTTCCATTGGTGAAAGAATCCACGCCGCCCCCTGTCCTAGTCAAATGGAACTCGGGGATCCCATACAACATCTCGTCACATGACCAGCGAGCCCACAGCGAAAACAAATAACATTACCAAGGCTAGCGGAAATGTACGCATCAGTTGCCACGGGGGTGGCCGCGCGCCCGACGACCGAGGAGGACAGCGGTTTCGTAAACCATCAGTGGACCCACAGGCATGAAATTTCCTAGAAGGAACCGGCTTTCGTAACATAGGTGTACTAGCAAGATGGGCTGGCAGAGACCCACTCTCCATACGTAAAGAGTCCGCATGGCGAACCTCTTCGGCTGAGGCGACCATAGCCCCCAATTCGACGTAGGAGTGAGGGTACGCCACGAAACACAAACAAGAACGATAGATGGGTGAAATCGGGGTGAAATCCCCTCTACAATTGTAGCAACTATCTTCTCCTCCGAATAATCCAGAGCAAACACCGTCGCATAAAATCTAATATCTGAGGTAAAGGCAGATAATGATTCCTCCGTACGTTGTATCCTAAAATAAAACTTCTGAACAAAAGAACTGAGAGCTTTAGTTGGAATATAATGGGACTATAGCTATGCGTTAAACTGAAGGGACATATGTTCGGCAACAGCACTGACGATTTTTTGAGAAAGAATCTCACTCGTATGCGGATATATAATCTGTAAAACCTGATCATGTGATGACCCGAAGACTGATGCATGATCTTGAAAGTCAATGAAAAATCGAAGAAAAGACACCGCGTCACTCGCCAAATTGACAGAATATCGGAGAGATCCCTTTTACGTTAAGGTCTGAGGGTGGGGAATGCTAGAAAAGGCAGACACATAAGACGGTAAAGTGGACCGTACTAATTGCTGTTCTGTAAACACAACATTTCCCATAGGTTTATGTAACTCTTCTCCGCGTAACATAGAAATGGTAGGAACCGACTTAGGTTTAGTTACCAAATCAGAAAGCGATAGGTCAATTTTCTCTAAAAGATTAAGCGCTTTAGTCTCCAATTTCTTAACCTGGCTTCTTACTTCCTCGCATACCTCTAAGGGCAGAAGGTCTCCAATCCGATACACATAGTGGGTCAAGCGACCTTGAACACTTCGAAGCTGATAATGTGAGGCCACGTCACTTTCTAAAAAATCAATTACCGAAAGAATATTAGAAAGATTCGTATCAATCAGGCCTGCAGCACACCCGACCTCGTCGTCAGTACATTAAGGGACAGATTAAGCCCTAGCTAAGCTTGACCTTAATAACGCTTCATCACCCTTCACGGTACCTCTGGATTCCACATACTGAATATTTAGCTCATATAGTAGCTCCTCCCTACGGAGCCCCCGAGGGTAGGAAACATCACGAGAAGACATTTTAAAGAAGGCCAAAATTCAAGAAACACCCCGACGAAGGATCTTCCGGACTCCACCCCTACACAAGATAACTAACACAAATATATGTTAGGCCATCCCCATTCAACCCGACGCTCAGCTACCAGATTTTGTACTGGGTTTATACCCGGTAGATTTTATGGGAAGAAGTGGTGGGCCGAGGGAATGGGAAGTAAAGGCACATTAAGTTTTCCAGATCACAATTTATTACATAAAGGGAACCCATTGCATTACTTAGATACACAATTTTTCAAACAGCACAGGGACATGTCTCATTTAAAAGGAAAGAAATAATTTACTAAAATAGTATAAACACATGTACCTAGTCCAATTTACTAATTAACATGATATACACTAGTTATGGGGCCTAGCTCTAAAATCATAAGACATCACGTTCTCAATGATTCAAGAAATATAGTAAGTGTATAGAACTTGAGGTAACTATCTGTGTTTTAAGTTGGTCAGTATAATTTCATGATCCCAACAACCTTCAGTGTCACTCGCACACACTCATTGTATGGGATATACTTGGTAACATTAATGTATTTTCACTGAAAACCTGGAACTGATGTTTAGAACTGATTGAGACACCTATCAAAGGCCGGGATTAAACGTTTAATTTGTATCAAGGACCAGCGTTCCCGTCTGATATAAGAGAGGAATCCAGTGTCTGTTGTCTGTGTGGGCTGGTTCCTCTGATGAAAGATGTAGTACACACTCGCTGCTGTCATCCATACTATGGTGTTGTTTGTGGGGCTGGGGGTAAAGAAAAAGTCCAACGTCAGGATCCGTTCTTGTAAGGTTGGTTGCGGTGTGATGTGCAACAGACGACAGATCCTTGATAAAGTCCATCTCCATACATCTGCGGCTCTGGTGCAGGATGTTATGCGGTGATAGATGGTATCCGTTTGTGTGCAGTATTCGCAGACGTTGGTGTCGGCTCGCCCATGTCGATATAGTTTGTCCCGAGTGGCGTGTATTTCATTGACTAAGAAATATAGTGTCTCCTTCCATTGCAAGGGTAGCCACTTGTTATGCACGTTACGCCATACCATATTCTATCGCCGTGAGGGTTACTTAGCCTGTATAGCAGGTGACCTTGTGTGTTGGGTCACTATGTATGCGTATAATTCCCACGTTGTTGTTTATGATTCGCGAGGCTGGTAGTTGTTTGAACGAAGTTCTTCTATGAAGGCGATAATTTGTCTGAGAGGCTCCGTTGTTTGACCAGCATGTGGTAAACTGTCATTATCACTCAGGATCAAGGTCAAGACTGATTTTGCGTAGTTATTGTTGGATGATGTCTTACATAGAATTAAGTTGCGTGCTAGTAAGGCAGTGCATTTAGATTCGATGCAGACAATACCTAGTCCGCCTTGCGAGGTCTTTCGGTATAGTTGCGTTCTTGCTCTTCTGTAGGGTTGTCCTTTCCATTAATAATATCCCACCCTCAACGTCATTTGGTTCAAAATAACCGTGGGCGCAGGAAGAATTTGAGCGAGGTACCACAATTTACTGAGTATGAAGGTGTTAATAACCCATACCTTTTGTATTACATTTAGATGTCGGAGGTGGTGTGCATTTATCGCTGTCCGCACAATGTGTGACTGTCTGCTCCAATTCTCCGTGATCATGACTTTGAAGTTGTTGCAAAAAGTAATGCCTAGTATTTTGATCCTGTCGACGGTGGGTATCCATGTTGTTACCCGTGGACAGGCGGCAAATATCAACAATGCCGATTGTCGTACATTTAATTGGGCACAAGTATGTAGTTCATAAGTATGGATGATATTTTTTAGTGTGTCGTCTGAGATGCGGTACTTAGTATAACGGATACGTCATCTGCATACACTTGTGCACTGATCTTTGACTGTCCTAGCTGTATTCCTGGAAGTTGATCCACTAGTTGTCGTACGAATGGTTCGATGTTTAGTGCAAATAAAATGGTTGACAGCGGACATCCTTGTTGTATGGATTTCTTAATTTGTATCGGTTTGTTTAGGTAACCATTTACTTGTATTCTAGAAGTAGCTCCTTGATACAGAATTTGCAGTGTTGCTGTTAGTCTGCGGGGGAAGGCGAATTTGTGGAGTAATGACCACAAGTATTTATGTGAAACTCTATCAAATGCCTGGGCGAAGTCTAAGTTGAGAAGCGCTTGTGTTGTAGTTTCTATGCTCATGTGTAAGTTGAAATTTCGTAGATTGTTAAGCCCAGTGACAATGTTAGATTTCTCCATGACTCTGTGTTGCTCAAGACCCAGAATGTTTGGCAGTAGTGCTTTGATGCTCATGGCTAATATTTTTGTAAGAATCTTATAGTCTGTATTCATTAGGGTGAGTGGTCTATAGTCGGCAAGGGATTAGGGGAATTTAATTTTTGGCACCATGACGACGATTCCCTGTGTGAATTCCAAACACAGAATATCTCTCGTAAACAGTTCCTGAAAAAGTGATAGCAAATCAGTTTTCAGTAGATCATAATACTATTTATAAAATTCAAATGATACCCCATCTGGACTTGGGGATTTATTTCTACTGATTGCGAAAACTACGTGTCGCAATTCTTATTCTGTTATATCAGCTTCTAAACGCTCGGCGTCTTGGAGGCTAAGGTGTAGCTGGATAGCGTTGAGAAAAGGGGAAGTGTCGTCTGGGGGCGACTCGTTATTGCGGGCGAAGATAGTTGTGTAGTGAGCAGTAACTTCGTGAAGAATTTGTGTTGTTCCACTGACAATCCCACTTGCTGTTTGCAACTGAACAATGAATTTCTTTTTATGGCAGCTGGCGTCTTTGGCGATGTGGTAGAGCGATGTGCGTTCTTCATCGGTCATCGAAGGGTGGTGTGTTCGGATTTTAATACCTTCTAGTATCTGTTGCTGTTTTGTGCAGATTATATGTTTGATTTCTGTCAGTCGGTGATGGACAACGTGGCCTTGTTGTTGCAGTCGACTGTAATTGTGTAAGGCTCGTTGTTCTTCTGACTTGGTGTATGATAAGTTGCGGAAAAACTGACGTATACCGGGTTTTTCTGCTTGGATCCACCACTCCAAGAGTGTTGGATAGTAGTTTTTCCGCCTGGTTATTTGGACCCATTTTCGGGGAAATTATTCCATTGCTTCTGGCGAGGTAAGAAGTCTGTTATTCAGTTTCCAGTAACATCTTCCCAGTAATGGGATAGACGTGCGAGATTTTAGTTTGAGTACGACCGTGTGATGGTCCGTAAAAGGAACAGGAAGAACACTGTTAGTATGAGTACAGGAGTATAAAGTTTGAGAAAGTTATACCCTATCCAGTCTGGATGCAGAAGTGGGTCTATGGTCGTTGTGTTTGTATTCCCATGCGTTTACCAAATGCAAGCGTTTGACTATTTCGGATAGTGTTGGAGGCAAGTTGGGTGTTTGTCCTCGTTGGTCTTTCAGGTGTAACACACAATTGACATCACCACCTAATACTAAGTTACATCGGTTCCACGTGTAAAATGGATAGTTAGTTCCTCCATAAACATTTATCTCTCTCCGTTCGGTTTTGTGAGCCTGAAGGACTGTAGATTGATGTATACTGTATTGTCATATAAGGCTCAAATTACTCGACCACTGGGGTTCGCTGTGAATTCAGCCATTGTTAATCCTGATCGGTAAACGATCGCTGTTCCCCTTGGGACCTGCCCTATGTTAACAAAATACTCATATGGATGGAGGATATCCAAATTTTTTAAACGAACCTCTTGTATGAAAAGTATGTTTATGTCATTATCGGTTATAAACTTCTTAAGGAGGGTCAACTTGCTAGGACTGGTTATTCCATTTATATTAGCTGTAGCAATAGTGCGCAAAGGCGTAAGTATGTACAGCAGTAGATATAGTCCCCACTGTAGCAAGAGATGATAATTCCGGATTATCATGTTTGGGATATAGCATATGGGGGTAAGGCGTCCCTATTAAAGCATCTATAAAGTCCTGTGAGCGGTTTTCATAAATTGTAATTTATTTCCTTCAGTACAGATATTAACTGCGTTTCGAACATCTGTAGGGAGTCTGGTGAATGTGTGTTGTACTTGGCATGCATGATATTTCGAAATTCAGGAACGTACTCATGCAATTCTGTTCGATGGCACGCCCTCAGAACAGAGAAAATCGGGCCTTGGCGGGGCGCTGTGTTCATGGGGCAGAGATCGTTCATTATTCTACTTACCGGTACTTCTTCACCATTGGCATCCTGTAGTTGGGCCTGATCACCGATCGCAGTCTTTTGGGTTTTCGATCTAGGGTCTTTGGCACTGTTTGTAGTCTGGGACGGTTTACGTGTTTTAGTGCCATTCTTGGGGTGTTGTGTCAAACTTTCCGGAGCTGACGACGTATCAGAGTCCTCGGCTGAGGGACTGAACATCATTTCTTGAAGGTCTTTTTCAGACAGTTTTGGTTTCTTACGGTTAGCAATTTGGCTCGTGTCTGTGCTGCCAGTTATGGGCAAGTTCCGTCCTGATGTACTAAGAACCTGTTGTTCACTTGCTACGTCATCTGGTGTAGTGTTTTCCTGCACGGGCACGGAAGCGGGTGGTACACTCGACTGTCCTTGGCCTTCGTCGCCACTAGGGTTAGTCTGCCTTGCTAGGGGTGGGTACTGCGCATTGTACTATTGCTGTTGTACTTCTGGCGTGCTTGCGGCTGGCTGTTCGCCGGGCTCTCTGCGGATAATTTCTAAACGTGTCATTGGTCTGTAGCGACGCGGACAGTCAATTTTGAGATAGTCACTAGAATTACAAACAGCGCAGGTTTTTTCTTGACCGTCATATACAACTTGTCCCTTAACCCTTCTATGACGATAAAAGATGGAATTTGATTTTGGAGGTCTATTTGTATTAGCCTAATCCCGTTTGCAACTGGTAACTTATAACAATGTGACCGGTATTCGTTTGTAACCGATTTAACGGTACCGTATTTTGCGCAGTATGTCCGTATTCTTTCATTTGGTACTGCCGGCGGAATGTTAAATAGCCTTACTCTTGTTGCCTCAATGCCAGCTGCGGTAATTTCGACTGGGACAAGTTCGCCAGTAAATAGTGTGACACTGTTTTGTCCAGAAAAGTTAGTCAATAGCCTATCAAAAATGTTGCGAGAAATTACCTTAATGTAGACAGAATTCGTTGAGGCGTCTAGTTGCAGGGCTTCCAATTGGTCCACAGTGATCTTCAATATGTCTGCTACCCATGTGTGGATTTCAGCGGCTGAGGGTCGAGTTGTATTTCGTTGGAAGAAGCACTTCAAAGTATTTTTCTTGGTATGTTGCATGTTTCTGTCTTGTGTTTCCTCAATTACTGATAAATAAACACAGCACTTTAAAAGTGAGCGGCGCACTTAACTGGATTTACCGTTGGTTAATTTCACTAAACACGTTCATTAAGCGTGTGAGCTGCATCTTACAATCTTCTCTGGCCAGTGCTTGGACGGAACTGCTTAAATATTAAGATCCGCTTCCTCAAACTCCTCATATCCAGCTACACAAGGGGAAAAATATAGGTCTTACCTCCAAGTTTGGTGAGTGCTCGGTTCGACGTTGCGGCCAGTCCAGTCCGAAAGTGTGCAGCGAACGAGCTAATAAGCCAGAATGACGACACGGTCAAGTGAGCGCTACCCCGACCGGAGCGGCGAAGGGCACGCGCAAGCTGTCCCGCCTCTGATTGAGGTAAGAAAAGGGGCGGGGCGTCTCTCACCAGAACGTGGAGCCAAGAAGAAGATAGCCAACTTAAGGCGGTAAATACCAAAAGGCGGGAAGAAATCTCTCTTTACCCTGAGGTCATAAGGGGATGAGGACCAGACTTTATTTAAGGAAGAAAAGGGCAATCCAAAGAATACATTATACAGTATAACACGGACAAATAAGAACACAATTAAAATCAGCTTTCAAGCACGATCACAAACGACGAATACAGATGAAATAAGACGAAGGGGGAGAAGAGAATACGTTCTTCACGGCACAGTCTCATCAGCTTAAGAGGGTAAAGGGCTGATTAAATCATTACATTCAACGAGCGGAATGTCTCCATTCATTGTAATTAAAGGAGGAGATATCGAATCAGGTTCTGGATTTAAAAATCCAACCTTTTAGAGGAAGTTGAGGCTTGGTTAGCTGGGCTTTCTATGAAAACGAAGCCTGTTCTTCCTTCAAATGTCCAGGTAGAGGGCGAGTTGAACCAACAGAGATGGGAGAGATGGTTCTGGTTGCAGCTGTGCTAATTGCACTGCTAGTTATTGGGGGCGTGGAGCTAAACCCCATCTCGAATACTAGTGGCAATATGAGTTGGGACGATACTGAGATTATTAGAGGTGGTGAAAGAGGTGGTGGAGGAAGTCTGTCCAATAGAACAGATAAGGGAGTTGATCCAGGACCAGACGAAGGAATTTAAAGATATCTAGGGATGGATAAAGGAGAAAACAGAGGAGACAATGGCGAAGACGGGAAGTAATGAGGAAGAAATCGTAAATTTGAAAGAGAAAGTTAAAAATTTGGAACAGGAGGTGGCGAAATTGAACAAAGGAGGCAATCAACTGTCAGGAGCGTATGAAGAAATGAATATTCATTTATAGAGTGAAGGATGATGTGAGAGAAACCAAATTAGACATCATATATAAGGTGGTTGAAGTTATACAGAACAAGATGAAGATAAACATCAGTGAAGTGGATATAGACGATGCTGAAAGGGTGGGAAAAGTGAGAGGGAATAGGCCAGTCAAAGTGAAGTTTTGCCATCTACTTTGATGGCGGAAATTGTCGTGAGGAACGCGGGTAATCCACAAGGCGAAAAATATGGGTGAACAGAGGTATGCGGAGTGACGACAGTAAGTGCATGAACACTTTAAGAAGGCTCCTGATAAGCGCAAGACACCAAGGACTAAGGGCGCATATCAGGGGCCAACAGCTGCTGGTAACCAACGGTAGATGGGCGAGATGGTGGCCGGTGGCGAAGCTGCAGCAGACAGGTGAGAAGTTAAAGCAGAACGAGTTGATGTAATCAAGGCAAGACGACAGGCGTGTTGCTGAGCAAGCGGAGCGGTGCAGCAAGGTAAGAGACAAACGCACACCAGGGGTCAGTGCCCAGTGCAGTGCAGGTGCAGAAGCGAGGAGTCAGCATGTGCTGATAGAGGGAGGATCTCAAATATCGGAAAGTTCAACTGTAAGCGGACTAGCGCAAAGTAAATGTCAAAGTGCACGCGATGAAATGAAAGGGCAAGAAGCCCTGAATAAAGGGAGAAGTTTGTGTTTAAGGGGTTTGCGGGGAAAGTAAAATAATGCTGTTGAGGATAAGAAGGACAAAGAGCGCTCCAAAGTACAAAAAAGGAGGCTTGGAAGTACTGTAGAAGGAGATAGGACTATAATAACGAGAAGTAAAAATAGGGGAGAAATAGGGAGCGGTGTGAGGGTAACTTGTAGCTCGATTGGAATATAGGATTCGTAAATTTTGAAGGATTATTAAACAAGCTTGGTAATGAGGAGGTTATAAGAATGGTTGAAAGCTTTGGCATTGTGGCGCTTTTAGAGGCGTGACTTGAAATTGGAAAGGTAATAAAATGGAAAGGGTATGCGGTCAAATATAAATCCAAAAGAAAAGAACACGGCAAGGGTAGAACGCCGGGAGGGATAGTGGTATTAATAAAAGAAGGGATTAGTGAGCTAGTAGAGGACATTGACACTCAGATGGACAAGGTAGTTTGGATTAGGTTTAGTATGGGGATGGTACAAGGGAGAGAAAAGAAGATATGTATGGCTTTTGCATATTCACCCTCAGAACTCTGCTTATACTAAACGAAAATGTTTTGAGGAATTATTATTGGAAACAAGTATCATAAGAGGGAAAATTGGTGGAGATGGAATGTTGCTGTTTGGTGACGGGAACGCTAGAATAGGTGAACTGTGCCCTGTATACAGCAGGGAGGTGGAGATGACAATGAAAGGAGGAAGAAGAATTGCAGATAAAGAGGGAAATGGTTACGGGTCAAAAATACTGGAATTATGCGCCGCCGGGAATTTTATATTTTGAATGGCTGGTGGGAAGGAGATAGGATGGAAGCTGACATTCATTGCAGTGCAGGGTGGAAGTGTTATTGACTTAGTAATGAGTTCGGAAGACATGTTAGAGAGAATTAAGGGGATAGAGGTAGGTGACTGGGTGGAATCCCTTCATGCGCCGGTCTGGTTGATGATAGAAAGATGCGGGGGAGAAGTAGAGGGGGGAGGAAAGGAGGTGTATCGAGAAGGGCAAGAGTTATATTAAACATAGATGGATGGAGAATGTAAAAGGGGAATTAGATGCCCTTATAGAAAATGAGCTGGAAATAATTAGGTGTGGTAGGGAGGAGGCTTTAAAAGAATATAACATTGACAGGGCGTTAGAATTAATTGAATATCCAATTAAAATGTAGCACAGGCGGATAGAGTCAGGAAAAGGAAGTGTACGTTGAATCAAACTGAGAGAGTATGGGACAGAATAAATAACATTAGTAAGGGGAGAAGGGGGCTGATAAACCGAGTATTGATTACGACCAATGGGTGGACTATTTTCGGGAATTATTTGAAGGGGAGGACTAATGGAGTCAGGGGAAGAGTGAAGTGGCCTTAGGGAGAGTCATAAAGGTTCGGATACATGAACTTGACAAATAAATTTCAAAAGAGCAAGTGATAAGGGTGATAGGTAATCTTAGGAGTTGGTCAGCAGGAGGAAGCAATGGTATTTTTCCCCTTCCTGCGTCCACGTCGATGTAAAGGATTCCCAACCAGTTTCTCAGGGAATGCCATAGTTTGGTTCGATTAAACGTGGGATCCGAGAAAAAGAAAATATGTCGTGTCGATCACTATATCATCAATCTCAATCTTGCTGATGGACGTCTCCATCCGACACCTTGGCAATGACATCCAACTAGTAGATGCGAAAACTTATTTCTACCTATCTTATCCTATCATAATCCTAATAAATAATACACCAATTTAATCATTACTTCTAACTATTTATTAAACATAATGATTCGAAAAAAGAAATAGGGAGAGAAAAATATTGTTCTGTACAAGTCGTTTTCTTTGATTAAATAAGCAACCGCTGGACTGCTGATCTTCCAGTGGCGGCTGGTCAATACGTGCTTCCGGGCTCCAGCACGTAGCTTGGAACTATAAGGAATATTCAGTACAATTATCCTGGTGCCCTTTCTTTGTTTTGAGTACAGTATGAATTTGTGTTTTGTGAAAATCAAACGAGATCTGTCGAACATCTAGCTCCGTTCTACCGGGAATTTGGCTCGTGCTTACGTGAAATGAGCTCTGGTCTGTGGCCTGGCCGAAGCAATACGCAGGCGCACCAATGCTTGCAACACACCGCGCAGCCGGTGGAGTATAATAAACCGTGATCAACATTCACTGATTCCGTCTGTAGTTACTTTTCCTCCTGCAAGGGTGTGGAAGTGTTCGACGCCTCCTGCTACCCTGATGTTGAACGTGATAAGCGGTTCTGCCACTAGAGAGTAGCATCGTCTGGGCTCATTGGTAAAGCGAAAGTGGGGGCAATCCATCGCAAACATAATGATGTTGTTAAGGTAACCAACCAATGCTTATTAAAATATCCATCATCCTTTTGTGTCGAAAATAAGGAATTCCTCTGTGGTGTAGGGGTTAGTGTGATTACCTGCCACCCCAGGAGTCTCGGGTTCGATTCCCGGCTCTGCCACGAAATTTGAAAAGTGGTAAGAGAGCTGGAACGGGGTCCACTCGGCGTCGGGAGGCAAAATGAGTAGAGGCGAGTTCGATTCCCACCTCAGCCATCCTGGAAGTGGTTTTCCGCGGTTTCCCCACTTCTTCTCCAGGCAAATGCCAGGGTGGTACCTAACCGCTTCCTTCCCTCTTCCTTGTCTATCCTTTCCAATTTTCCCATCCCCTCCACGAGGACTCTGTTCGGCATAGCAGGTGAAGCCGCCTGGGCGAGGTACTGCTCATTCTCCCCAGTTGTATTCGCCGACCCAATGTCTCGCGCTCTAGGACATTGCCCTTGAGGCGATAGAGGCGGGAACCCTCGCTGAGTCCGAGGGAACAGTCAACCCTGGATGGTAAACAGATTAAGAAGAAGAAATAAGAAATTCGTAGGTGAATCAAAGAATCTTGCACTGACCCTACATGTTATCACACATTTGAATGTAATTTATGCTGGTAATAGGGGAGCAGTTGACAGCAGTTTCAGTTGCTTTGTGCGGTGTTTGATCTCGCGGGTATATGGTTGGTGCATGTTTTTCTATCACTGTGTTAGTGCTAAAGTTCATACGGAGATTTATCGAATTATTTGTCCGCTAAATTATTTATCCCTGAAATTAGCGATGCTATCAAACGAGAAAAAGTTAATCTTGGTAATAAAGAACTTCGACCAAGAGGTGATCGACAAGATTTGCAGCAAGACAGATAGCCGTATGATTTCGTATTTTACGAATAACTTTGTACTCAAAAACATTACTTCTCGAATGAGTTATTTATCTCCTAGACAATTGTCGAAGTTTTCATCTGCTTCCAAATTAATGTTGTCTTTGTTTGTTCTGTGTTATCAATTGTGAGAAAATCTGCTAAAATTATTATTATTATTATTATTATTATTATTATTATTATTATTATTATTATTATTATTATTATTATTATTATTATTATTATTATTATTATTACCAAGTTTGAAGTAAATTATGAGTTGTGGAGAATGGCAATATGCAGATTGAAAGCAGCGTATTTAGCGCTTTTCGTAGCACATAGGTTGATTTTTTCACGAGCCGCCAATGGAATCTTTACTTGTTCAACTGGCCTACATATCTTACATTCTACTTGCTTCATACCCAAAATTGAAATAGGTTCATTTCTTCTTTAATATGCTTTCTTATCAGTTAAACTGGTCAATTATCGTATACATCTAGCAATTCTCATCATTCTAAACCCATTTTCTTACTCATTTTCGGTCTACTCCTCCCACTGAAGAGTGGAATTTAGCATCACACTTAACCAATATTAGGTCTTCTAATATCATCAGTACAACGCCCTACCTAAGGTATCCGTACTTAGATTGAACAATCTGAACCTATTCTGATCTAAATTGCTTTTATCTAAATTTTGTATCTGAATTTTTATTATTTGACACCTTTATTATCTGAAATTTTATTATCTGGAATCTTATTATGACCTCGGTTGATTTCTTGGGTTTCGGAATGCTCAATAAGTTTCTTGTATATAGCTAATATCTGCTGTTATCAAGTTAACATTGTCAATGAAATATTTCCACACCGATCATTCAGGTATTAAATACATATATATCACATTAGCAAAGTTCATTATGCCAAAAAATACAGAAATCGAAGTAATATATGGTATCAGCGATCATGAAGCTGTTTCTGTCGTAGTTAAAAATAAATTGATAGAAAGGAAGGTTTTAAAAGTAGGACTATTATGCAGTACAATATGGCTGATAAAGCAGGCATTAGGCTGTTAAAAAAGTAAATATGACCCGTGGAAAACGGTAAAAAAGAATGTAAACAGACTCTGGGATGTGTTTAAAGCAATTGTTGAGGAATGTGAAAAGAGATTTGTACCTTTAAAGGTGGTAAGGAATGGTAAATACCCACCTTATTATAATAGAGAAATAAACAGATTAAGAAGGAGGTGCAGACTGGAAAGAAATAGAGTTGGAAATGGCTATGGAAGTAAGAAGAAATGGAAGGAACTTACTACTAGGAAATTGAATTTAGCAAAGAAGGCAGTTAAGGGTAACATGATGGCAAGCATAATTGGCAGTCATACACATTTTAGTGAAAAATGGAAGGGTAGTATAGGAAGGCAGAAACAGGTTCCATGAAGGACATTCCAGGATTAATTAATGAACAAGGAGAGTGTGTATGTGAGGATCTTCAAAAGGCAGAAGTATTCAGTCAGCAGTATGTAAAGATTGTTGGTTACAAGGATAATGTCGAGATAGAGGAGGAGACTAAGGCCAAAGAAGTAATCAAATTTACATATGATAACAATGACATTTACAATAAGATATAAAAGTTGAAAACTAGAAAAGCGGCTGGAATTGATCAGATTTCTGGGGATATACTAAAGACAATGGGTTGGGATATAGTACCATATCTGAAGTACTTATTTGATTATTGTTTGGTCGGAGGAGCTATACCAGATGAATGGAGAGTTGCTATAGTAGCCCCTGTGTATAAAGGAAAGGGTGATATACATAAAGCTGAAAATTACAGGCCAGTAAGTTTGACATGCATTGTATGTAAGTTTTGGAAGGCATTCTTTCTGATTATATTAGACATGTTTGTAAAATTAATAACTGGTTCGATAGAAGGCAATTCGGTTTTAGGAAAGGTTATTCCACTGAAGCTCCACTTGTAGGATTCCAGCAAGATATAGCAGATATCTTGGATTCAGGAGGTCAAATGGACTGTATCGCGACTGACCTGTCTATAGCATTTGATATGGTGGATCATGGAAGACTACTGGCAAAAATGAGTGCAATTGGACTAGAAAAAAGAGTGACTGAATGGGTTGCTATCTTTCTATCTTTCAGAGAATTAGAGTAATAATTAAGAAGGGCATTCCTCAAGGCAGTATTAATGGACCTTTTTGTTTTCTTATATATATAAATGATATGAGTAAAGGAGTAGAATCAGAGGTAAGGCTTTTTGCGGAAGATGTTTTTCTGTAATAAATAAGTTACAAGATTGTGAGCAACTGCAAAATGACCTCAATAATATCGTGAGATTGACAGTAGGCAATCGTAAGATGATAAAAGGGGTAAAAAGTCAGGTTGTGAGTTTCACAAATAGGAAAAGTCCTCTCAGTTTTAATTACTGCGTTGATGGGGTGAAAGTTCCCTTTGGGGATCACTGTAAGTATCTTGGTGTTAATATAAGGAAAGATCTTCATTGGGGTAATCACATAAATGGGATTGTAAATAAAGGGTACAGGTCTCTGCACATGGTTATGATGGTGTTTAGAGGTTGTAGTAAAGATATAAAGGAGAGAGCATATGCGTTTCTGGTAAGACCCAAACTAGAGTATGGTTCCAGTGTATGGGACCCTCACCAGGATTACTTGATTCAAGAACTGGAAAAAATCCAAAGAAAAGCAGCTCGATTGGTTCTGGGTGATTTCCAACAAAACAGTAGCGTTACAAACATGTTGAAAAATTTGGGCTGGGAAGATCTGGGAGAAAGAAGATGAGCTTCCCAACTGAGTGGTATGTTCCTAGCTGTCAGCGGAGAAATGGTGTGGAATGACATTAGTAGACGAATAAGTTTGAGTGGCGTCTTTAAACGTAGGAAAGATCAAAATATGAAGGTAAAGTTGGAATTCAAGAGGACAAATTGGGGCATATATTCACTTATAGGAAGGGGAGTTAGGGATTGGAATAACGTACCAAGGGAGATATTCAATAACTTTCCAATGCCATTGAAATCATTAAAGAAAACGCAAGGAATCAACAGATAGGGAATCTGCCACGTGGGCGACTGCCCTGAATTCAGTTCAGTTTCGATTGACTTATTAATTGATTGATTGATTGATTGATTGATTGAATGAATGAATCTATCTTACACTAAACATAAATTAGCATTATAACTCAAATATGTGCCAATATGTATTGTGCTTCCTTTCTTGGTGATACTATAAGCTGATCTAAATATATATTCTAGTGTGCCATTTTACTGAATTACTTCATAACCTCGATCTTAACTTGATTTGGGAAGGAGTAGTTCTGAATATGTTGATTATTCCTATTACAACCCATTATATTAATACCTATTTCAAGTATGGAGGCTCTCAGCTGACTAGGGTACATTACTATTAGTTTCTATTTAAGATGGGAATACGCTGTGATCATAATTGTATACTCTTTTCTCGACATAAACCTTTCCATATAATCACTATCCAATATGATCCTACTCTCGTATGCTTTTTAATATCAACATTATTTCTTCTTTCCTCGCAATTTCCGACGGATGCACCTTCGTGCCTTTTACATTTCCATGTATATTAAATTCAACTGTATCACTTCGTAGTCAATGCTTTCCTCATCTCAAATCTTCTTAATAATCTCTCATTCTTCATAACATTAAAATTCCCTCGACGTTATTGCTTCTACACTTGCCCATAATTCACATTTATGATCTATCTCTTCTTTTTATTTTATAGCCTTCGTCCTGTCCATTAATATTATTATCTCCTAGAATCCATCTGAATTTCATACAGCATGTATTCTTCCCCAAACTGTTTGAATTACAACAACATAGACCTTCCATGTGATTTGTGATCTTATAACTATACGTAACACACTCTCTTATGGCATCAAAAAACTGTGGATAAAATTGGAATTCGCTTATAACGTTGTCGCTTACTACACCAATATACATATTGACTAGCACAATCACCATTCGTAAATTTACATGAAATAGGCTAGCTCTGTAGGTCATGCTTGGCACATGGATTATATGTCACTTGCAACTGAGCTATAGTAATATTATCTACCTGACGATACATAGCATATTAAAAACAAGAAACTTATCTCGCTTCCTTCGCCCCTCTGAGATGGTCTCTTCTTCTCAGTTGCTACATGCGATACTCGCGGCTGGTCCTCCGAACGTCATCTCTGGTCACGGTGAGTCATCTTGAGCCAAATTATGTTATCTTTGGCAATCCAATCCCACGTCTTAGAAAGACACCATGATGTCAAGCTCGTTCATGAAGTCATAAGATACAATTCGAATGATACAGTGCATGTTGATGCTGTTCATTTAGCTTCTAATATATTTATTTCTCCAACTATTTACGATGTATATATATATATCGTTTCTGATTATTGACTCTAAATTCTCTTGGCTTATGTGAATATTAAGTAGTTGGTTCAGCTCTTTCTATTCTTGTAGTGGACTGCCGAAAGTTGCGCGTACTACTCTTGTTTTCTTCCGATGTCACAGTTCAGTTTTTATAATTTTTCTTGAGATATTGGATTTTCTTCCCGTACTTCTCGCTGTTTATATGCTATTTGGTTAGAATTCCTCGTCAGTCTTCTCTTAAATGTGTTTCCTTGATTTATCGCGATGATTTGATATGTCTTCCTCTCAGCTTACTTGCGTGTTTCTCTCGGTAAAAAGTGATTCAGAAGTCAATTTTTTTAAACAACCCAGATCCCGTTTCGAGTTCTTTTACATGGCACTCGCGATTCTATGCCTTCTGCTATGATGTCAATCTGGGTTTCGGTGACATTTTACGTATTATCTGCGCACTTTTTAGTGATAGATTTACACCCTAGTGCTGAAGCGGTCGACTTTGGTTATCTTCGAGATTCGTATTGGCAACCTTTGAAACACAAACTAAGAATCGCTTATCATCGCTGTGCGCCATCTGGCGTACACTTTAAGTACTCGTACTGTTGTTGTTTACACAGCAAAGCTAAACTATAGAATTCATGCTAGGAACACTTTTCGCAACGGGAAACGTTATATAGTATTAAATATTGTGTGTGTGACACAGTTGTTTGCTTAAGATAATAAAGGTTTATAAAATTCATATCGATCAATCATATTATCGATTCAATTCAGATTTCAATTCCATTCAGTTGGCAGTATTAACGGAACCCTTCTTACTTCTCCAACGAGTACAAAAATCTATCACTAAAAAGTGCGCGGATAATACATTTACGCTGCTTTTAAGTCGCCGCCGGCCATTGTATCTGTTCCGATCTCCTTTATATTTTCACTCTAGTGATAGCGTAATGGTAAAGTATTAACAATGTTTTTTGGAATGAAATAGGTAAGTACGGGCAGATGATAGAGGGCATAGTTAAACTTTTCAACAGGATCTTCGAGGGGGAAAGTATCCCATTGAGTGGGACGTAGGGATAATATGCCCAATTTACAAATAGAAAGGTAGCAAAAATCTACCAAGAAATTATAGAGGAATTACATTACTGGACTAATTGAGTAAGGTTTATGAAGGAGTATTAGCGATCCCCCTGTGGGTGGGGCGGTAGAATAACACCCACGGTATCCCCTGCCTGTCGTAAGAGGCGACTTAAAGGGGCCCCAGGGACTCTGAACTTTGGAGCGTGGGTTGGCGACCACGGGGCCCTCAGCTGAGTCCTGACATTGTTTCCACTTACTTGTGCCAGGCTCCTCACTTTCATCTATCCTATCCGACCTCCCTTTGTCAACTCTTGTTTTCTTCCGACCCCGACGCTATTAGGTTTACGAGGGCTAGGGAGTATTTCATTTTCATGCCCTTCGTGGCCCTTGTCTTTCTTTGGCCGATGCCTTCATTTTTCGAAGCTTCGGATCCCTTCCATTTTTCTCTCTGATTAGTGTTATATAGAGGATGGTTGCCTAGTTGTACTTCCTCTTAAAACAATAATAGTCGCCATAAGACCTATCTGTGTCGGTGCGACGTAAAGCCCCTAGCAAAAAAAAACAATAATCACCACCACCGAGTATTAGCGAATAGATTAACAGACAGGGTGGTAAAACAGTCGATACTGATAATTCTCAGGGTGGTTTTAGAAAAGGCAGGTGGACGATAGATAGTATAATGACAGTAAAGATGATCCTGGAAAAATAGTTTGGAGAGGAAAGGGGTAAAGTTTATCTAGCGGCCATAGATTTTGAAAAGGGTTTCGATACGGTAAGATCATCCGAGCGATCCAACGTTATACGAGAAGGTATATTGTTGTATTAGTTTGGAGGAAAATTTGGTGAGGAGTCAGATAGAATGTAAAGTGGGGCTTACGCAGGGATACAAGTTATCGCCGATTTTATTTCTAAAATTTATTAATGACATTCTACAAGGTCACGGAGAAAATAATTGGGCGCACCGGCGGTAAATTGGTTGGAGTTCCCATGTTTGATATTTGCCGATGATGTGATTGTTTTAGCTCTAACAGAAGGGTGGTCTGCAGAAAAGTCTCAATATGGTTGAGGAATACGCAAGAAGGTGGTGCCTGAAAATTATTGGAAACAAATGGAAGATTACGGTAGTGAGTAAGAACAAGAGGAGGAAGAATGAAATGAAACGGGTGGTTCAGTGGAAGAGGATTGAAGAGGTAAGTAAATTGGAATATTTAGGAGTGGTTATAAACAGGAGAGGAGGGTGAGAGGACCAAATTAAGAGGGCGAAATGGAAGGTGATAGCAGCTCCTTCGCTTGTCAACATTCTAGAGTCCAAGTTCCCGGGCATAAATTATAATGTACAAAGGTTGGTGTTAAAGACATTAGTGTTAAGCAGAGTATTGTATGGAGAGGAATTATGGGGTTTAGAGGACAAAAGAGAAATGTTAAAGCAAATTATATATAGATTTAGTAAAACGGTATAGCAATTACCGCAGTGTACAGCGAATTCCGGTGCGATACTAATGTGTGGAGAATATATATATTAGTGGAATGCGTAAAGAGGGTACCAAACTACTGGATGTGTCCAAAAAGAGGGGAGGGGGTTTTGTACTGCAAGCGGTGTACCAACCTCAGCTGAAAAATATGTATACGGGGTGCTGGCCGACAAAAATTAAAATGTATGTAGATAGAATCGGTACGGGTTACATCTGGAAGATAGTTTGGAATAGTAGGCAGAGAGCGATTTTAGGGCGGATTAAGTACAGTATATCCAAAGGTAGCGTCAGTTGGAGGAGTGCAGAGAGAGAGTCACTTAGTTTATTTATCAAAATTATTCAAGTCGTAAGGATAAGCCTTAATAACGTATAGAAATAAGGGGTGGACAAGAAGTGCAGACAAGTTGCGGTGTATATTATGCGGGAATGCGAATAATGACCCAGACTTGGTAGGTGAATGCAAAGCAACATATCATGTGAGATTGAGATATTGAGTGTTAGGGAGTAAGAATTGCTTAAACAGGGGGGTGAGCGGAACTTATTGGGTGCGTGACTAAGGAATGGTTTAGGGGAGGGATGTTGACTAGATATTTAAGCGCGGTCAAAAAATTGTGTGTTATCAAAGTGGAAGACGAAATCGGATAAATAATTTGAGACATATTAAAAAGTAAAGGCATGGTGTGTGTTGCTTAATAGCAGTGAGACAGTTGAACATGACCATTCAAAGAGGTGAGTGTTGTAACTTAGGTAGGTACAAACTCAGCAGACTAAAGAAGCGGTGGGTTTGTATCAGAAAGCCGGGGACAGTAGTACAGGCAGTACCTACTAATACAACAGGCCTCACAGCACGGCCGATGACGTCACAAGGATAGGCAGTCACTCCTGAAGCGCTCAACGGCACTTCAGTGGTTGTTGAACGAATTACTTTGATGATGAGAACTTGTGAGCTTTACAAAACGTTTTCAAAAGATGCTCTTTCAGGGTATTAAAGCACATTCAGTTGTACCGAGACCAATTAAAGCAGAAGAAAGGCGGAGAGATGGCGCACTCCGTTTTCTGGAAATTTCGTAAAAGTTCAGATTGATAGTAAATAACAATAAGGGGTTTTAATTTGATTCTTACCATTTTTTAGTTAATAATAATTTTATGACCCTTGGTGATTAGTAATTAACCTACGTTTTACTCATGAAGTATCAGTTAACATTTTACTGGAAAATAAAATAATTATATTAATTAATAATCAAGGTCTTTCGTATATACTACTAATTATAAGCCAAAGTAAACTGGAATTTCGTCCCATTTAAGACTCTTTAACGTGCCGGAAACCTCCCTTTATTCCTTATTTAGAACTGCACCAAGGATTGGCAGCGATATGGAAGTAAGGAAGGTGCGGGCTTTAAGACCGAAGGCTGAATACCAGTGACGAGCAAGGGAAGCGATAACACAGTCAGCGAAAACCGAGTCGTTGCAATGCTGAACATTTATTACAGTAGTAAGTGCGCACAAAATAAAGTCCGTATTCATTGGGGGACCTGCCCTCCGACAATTCAAATACTACAATTCTCAATTCTTAACAATTACAGGGGCCATAGGCCGCGTACCGATTCAACTATCATGAGGGCTACACTCATTTTACCAAGAATTTGAGGCTCAGCCTCGGGCACAAAGTCCTTTAGTGACAACATGTTGAATTACTTAAAAAAACCCAGTTAACACATTAACTTTTACAGAAGTAAACCCTCTTACTATTTACTGAGGCCCTTAGCCTCTACTAACAAGAGAACAAATATGTTACATTCTGAATATAAGACAACTCCCTCCCTAAGCCTGAAGTTGGTTGACAAGCATTCCTACCTCCACGCTCACGGCTAGGCGACTAAGCAGCTTGCTCGCTCCAAGCGAACTGAACGAAGTTCCCTGCGAACACCGTGCCATCCCTCTGCAGGGGAGAGGAGGGGCAAGGTGGAGAGAGAACGCGACAAGTGCGCAGGTCGGAGGAAGGCTTGCCAACACAATATGGAAGGTGCCACCAGGGCGGAAATAATTTTCGCTTTTCCCTGGGGCCATAAGGGGGGACAGGACAACATGTGTATTTTATTAAGATACAAGGAGAAAACATACTAATTACAAATATACAATATACGCAGATCGATCTGTATAAATTGAAAATTTAAAAGAATACGGCGAAGGAGAGTTCCTCTTGGTACAAGAACATTTTATTTTTACTAATTTGGTAAATATTTCTGTCTTAGTGCTGACTTAGAAACAAATCGGATATTATACATAATGGAAATAATTGGTTACAAATGAAAAATGGAATACAAAGGAGGGAATGATTCACAGAGGATGAAGAAATGATGCTGGAATTCATAACAGGAAATACAACAATTTAACAATAATAACATAGTTTTAGTTAAATAACTTAATTCTTCTGTACAAACATTACATCAATACACATTTCTGAAGTGTTAATTCTTAATCAAGGGAATTTTCTTACAGAAACTTGTTTAAACTCATTTGTTTATTTAGATGAAATTAAATCCTATAAATTTTCCTTAAGTCTTCCAGTGAAATAATCTGACATTTGTCCTACATGTTCCGTATTCCTTTTCTCCATTAGTGGCAAGATGCAGTAATTAACTTAATTTTTTTACTTTTCAAGTAATACCCTGTCAATCACATTCCGTTAATGTAAAAGCTCTCTTTCTCTCCAACACACTGGTTTAAACATATTTTGCTCAAATTGCAAGAAAAGTGTTAAATATGTTTTTATGGAAGACAATTTAACTTAGAAACTGGCATAACATAGGAAAAATTCTAAGCAAAAGAAATCTAAAAATTCCAACAAGTGCATATTTTGCACAAATTGCAAGAAAGATGTTAAATCTATTTTTTTGTGGAAGACAAATTAGGCTAACTAAGAAAATAGCATAATATGGAAAAAAAATCTTAGCATAAGAAATTTAAAATTTTGCTCAGATTACAAGAAAATGTTTAAATATGTTTTGTTGAAGACAAATTAACTTAGAGACTAGCATACAATTAGGATGATGGAAGTAAAGCCTTTTATGGCAATAGACTAACCTTGAAACAGTGAATCAACAACAATACACTCAGAATATGAGTACATGGGCTTAATAATATCACAAAATTAGAGCCCAGAAATGCCTGATTAAATTCAGATTGCATGGAAGTACTGATACTAAATTATGTACTCTCATACTCAACATGTCAAAAATTAAAAGTATCTATTTGGAAATATTTTAACTTGGCTATAAAGTACCACTGGCCATTTAGATAATGTTTGAAAAATATTTTTTCATTGTCAATTGAAATATGCAAAGGTTTGGAGTATATTTTTTAAGAAATAATTTACAGCATACATGGTAATATAATCATGCATCCAAACCATAGTCACTGCAAGATATTAATTCTTAAAATTACAAGACACATTTAAAAGGGTATGCAAGCACCTAATATTTTTCAAGGAAACTCATTAATGAAACTGTGCAAAGATTTAGGTTCATTAAAAACATGTGATTTAATTCCAATTTCAACCTTGGCATAGAGCTCGAAAGTGAACTACAAGTTTTTCACTAAGGCAGTACTTTAAAATTTAAAGATTTTTTCTCCTTTGCAGGAACACATACATCTTCTGGTTCTGTTGCCATTCTGATAGGAATGAACACTTTATATTAATTGAAGAACACTTTGAAAATATGACACTTTTTGAATTACACTACACTGCATTTATGAAAATATCTGAACCAGTTTATCACTGACTAAAGGGTGGAATATGACAATATAATAGCCAAGTTTTCAGGGTATGCCTACATTATAACATTTCATCCTCTTGCTGTAGAACCACTCTATTACAAGATAATTTAGTACCCTTAACCTATGAGACTGTTAAGCTTCCTCCTCTTTGTATGTATGCGAGTCTGGACATTATTAAGTTTCTTAACATAATTATTAAGGAATATGTTACACCCTGTTTTTACAATGTAAGAGAGAATTTTTTCATGAGTATGGTCATCTTGAATACATGGCAACTCCACAAGAAGTACACCTTCTTTTCTAATCACAGACATTGCCAATGTTTCAACTAAATTTTGCTGTGATGGGTGCTTCATAAACAAGTATTCATACTTCTCAGATACCAAGGTTTTGACAGTCAAGTAAGTGAAAATAATGGCATTAACAACTTCTGGGTTGGGACAATGCAGCCCCTCCCCTGTCAACACTTTTTATTAGCTCATAATTACCTTGATCATCTGTTAATGATAACGTTCTATCCAAAACGAGAGATTTTTTACAAATTTCACACTTCAACCTTCGAAGAACTGCTCTTACACAATATCCTGACAAATATGTGATAACAGGCAAATATTCCTGAATGGATAAAAGCTGGTCTTCACTGACATCTACACAGTAAAGGTCAACATCTGGGGGACTAGCCTCAAAGTCATCCAGTTTGAGATCACATTCAAATGAATCCAGGTCCAGATCAATTTCACCAAAAACATTAGATGCAATTTTCAATGACAATAGAGTTTGAATTTTTATCTTTGATTCAATTTCAAATACTTGTCGCAGAGATATTAGGTACTGAGATCCAGCCATTGTTCTGTACTTACCAAATCGTGCTTCAAGTGCATCTGTTTGAATTTTACCTGGCAAAAGGTATTTGAAATTCAGCTCTTGAGTACAGTATTTAGTGATTTCTAAAATGGCATGAGTAGTATGTGATATGGCTAGATGTGTTTCATTTGACAGAGCACTTGCACGGTTTGGTAAATTTTTCCAGAAATCTAACCAACACAAGGAACGTTCCAGAAATATGAAATTTTCATCACTTGGATTTGACAATGGCTTTTGACAGATATCCTTAAAACGAATATCTCTACCAGGTGATCCTACATTTACAATTCTCCACCATGTACAAATTAATTTAATGAAAGTGGCGGTTGCCTTAAAATTTACAATTCTGTTGCTTTCTCCAAGAGCTTCCAGCCCCTGAATAGTCATTTCATTGAAAACATACAGTACAAGTTTTACATTTTGACGTTCAAGATTGGTAGGAAATAGTGACTTCAAGTTCAGCCTGTTGGCATATTTTACAATCTGAGTACTCTCAATGTCATGAAGTGTCTTAATGGCTGAGAATTTGGCCACTGCTAACTCAGTGTCTTGTGGAAATGTCTCAAATGAGGGATATATTATCGACTGATCAACATCTTTTTGGTTAAGCCAATTGTTTCTAATACATTTGAGAATGTGAACAGAATCTAACACATAGAAAAGAGGCTTGTTGTCATCACATGGGTGCCTATAAACAATTGATAATTTTGGTGGTGAGGCAAGAAAAGACATAGCCCTTCTATTGAGTGCATTATTGTCAGTTACAATGCATATGACCTTAAAACCTATTGTACGTAATCCACAAACCACTTTCTTAATAAATTGAAACATACCCTCACCATTGAGCTTCTTGACTGGAAGTATGTGTACTACATCTTTGAATGATGACAATAAACTTTGAATCATAAAAACTTGAGCACTAGCAGCAGCATTTGAGGAATTATATGCAGCACCTAGTATGTTACCATCAGTATAATCTAGGTAAGGTTTCAGATGGATTTCATCAACCATTAGTGAAACAATATTATCTGATACACTAAGAAATTTATATTTCTGCCTTATATAAAGGAGAAAATTCTTGTCAATTTGCTCCATAGCTGGGTTGGTATTATATGCTGAGCAAATTTTATGCAGTGTGTTGGGATGGGGCAGTATCAAATAGCCTGAACTTCTCATAAATCTATATGCATGAGGTGAAATAGAAAATAAAATGCTTCAAAAATGAGGAAATCTGATGAATAAGAATAATGATTCTTGGGTAAATTAAATAACAGTAACTGTTCACATATAAAGTTGATCAAACTAGATTCTTCTCCTTTAAGTAGCTCTGATAACTTCATTAAACTGTCCTTAATAAACTGAAAATGATCTTTTATAAAATCCTGATTTTCTAATCGTCCAATCTTATCAAGTTTGAACATACTGTCTGCTACATCATTGATATTACTAACTATTATAGGAAACTTTCTTTTATCTAGGTTATTAAGTTCCATTTTCCCCACATGTAAGGACATACTCAGGTCACTTTTTACCACAATGGAAGCTAGGAGTGTGGGAATATTGCATGTCTCGAGTAGGACAAATGAAACATTAGATTCTGATTTACCGGTAACACAGATCCAGTCATCTAAAATTTGGATATTAGGGAGACATTGAAGAAAACCTTGAAAGTCTGTGAAATTCCTTTTGTCTTGGTACTGAGCATGGGTTTTCAAACTTTCTGCTAATGCTGTTTCAAGATCCCTGTTTTCCAACCTTTCTCTTCTTTGATCACCACTCTCTCTACACGAAGAAGTGGAAGAGAGATAAGAGGGGCAGTTGGGCATAATTGTTGGCACTGCTCCCTGTTTCAGACGAGGTTTCTGAAGAGGTATACAATACTTATTTCCAGTCTTACTGTCATAGCAGTCACTATGCCTCAGGATTTGGTCCTCACTGAAATGCAGTTCACAGACCTTAAAAAGAAAAAGAAAAGTCTAATTTGTTATGCCAATACCTTAGAAAACAGTGAGGTAATTAATCAACTACGGATAATCATCTCAAGGTGGGCAGTTAAAATGTGGAACAGGACAGCAACTTGATGTGTGTGGTTCAAATTAGGGTGGTCTTAGACTCAAATATTATAAATCTTAAATGTTCACATTTATCACCTGGTTCAGTTTGAGAGATAATGAATACGGTATAACAAGCTTCCTAGACCTTTAAGTGAAAAATAAGAGCTCACAACCTAAAACGAACAGAATTTTCAAAATATAAGTACTGAGCTTACCTTTGAATTCTGCGTGACCTGGAAATTGTCTCGGCGTATTGCGTTAACCCATATCTTGCGAAGTCCTTCATCGCTTGGGAAGGAAAACACAGCTACACGTGATCCTTTATCATAATTTCCCCTGCAGCGGGGAACGGAACATTTAAACACCATTCTTCTACGAACTGTCATACCGGTACACTACACTAATTATTTCGACCATACGCCAGTATTAAACAGATTCAGCACAGCATTATTTAGTCGCATGTTCCTCACGCACAACTCAACATAGCAGCCATGTTTGATGATACTAATTACAGTAGGGGTGCCAACATGGAAACTTCAATTTTTCTCCAGGTGAAGAGGCAGGGAAGGGAAAATAAATTGGTTCGAAATACATTTAACCGTTTTTATTCATTAATGAACTTCGCTGTTCTTTGTAGTTCATTATAAACACATTTATTTACGATGTTGAGCGTGGAATTAATATTCCATACGTGGGGTGAAATAATAGACGTTGGCACCTCTACTATGCTTAGTTCCTCCTTTCACCGCCAAGGAATCTCTCTCTTTGCTGTGATCTAAACGCTGGGTCGTCGACTGGCCACGTCTGCCTATCCCCGTGACGTCACGTACCTCACGACACATCTGTTGTAAGGCCTGTAGTATTAGTAGGTACTGGTACAGGTCACGATAATGAGAGAGCAGACAGGTCGAGCATATTGTAATATGGCTTAATGACAGTGGCTGCTTACTCAGATGCGTGACATGGGAGGGGGGTAGGGAATAGACAGGTATTTCTTATCCAAATAGGATGAAGGGAAGGATGTTAGCCTTCCGATGATGTGGCCGGTGTGACATAATTTTGTTTTGTACTGCCGAAAGATATTTCTTTTCTTTATGCTGTGTTGTCGTTTTTCCGTAGCTTTATTATATGCCGTGATAACGTGGCTATCTGTTCTCTGATTAGGAGCTTAATTTCGTTTTTTCTTTTAATTTTGTATTTCATTACTTTCTATATTGCCTGGGATGGAGTGTTAGTGTGTTCTCCGTAATGATCGAATGGTTTAATCGCTGTAAGATCTGGATGAATAAACAAATAATTCTGTTCTTTATTTCTGTCTCGAATTTGTTATCCTCTCTTAAGATGGTGCCCGGACACTCAGTTTGTTCTACTTGCTCAATATCCTCTTTTTTCCACTTGATCTGAAGATGTGCCTTTTCTCCTTTGGCGAACTGCATGACCTTGGTTTTGCTCGCATTCACTTCCGTCCCACGGTCCTGGAAGGCATAAGCCCATTCCATAATAGCTTGTTGGAGATCCTCCTCTTTCCCAGCCAAAATCAGAATATCATCTGCATAGACCAAGGATTGGACATATATTGGTCTCACGTTCCAGTTGCCATCCTTAATTCTTCTATTTCTTCTTTTACACTGTTTAATGACTTGTTTAATGAATATCACAAAGAGAAGGAGGCTCAAGATGTCACCCTGCTTTACTCCCTTCGCCATATCAAATTCCCTAGAGCATTCACCAGCTATTCTCACCACTCCATGGACTCTATTGTACATGTTTCTAATGCGGCATTAGAGAGTCTTGGTTACCTTTTCCTCTTCAAGTGCTGCCCAAAGCTGTTCCCTGGGGACCGAGTCAAATGCGGCCTTTAGGCCGACAAATGTACCTAGTTCATCCTTCCCACGACTAAGTCGTTTCTCTATAACGGTTCTTAGTGTGTATATATGGTCGTGTGTTTGTCGATTTGGTCTGAAAGCACACTGTTCTTCTTCCAATTTTTCCTCAACTTCTTGTCCCAGTCCCCTCTCCAATTTGCGAGAGTATATACTTTCGGCCAAACTGAAAAGACAATTTGCTCGATAGTTCGCACAGTCCGGAGTGCTGCCCTTCTTATGGATAGGAACAATAATGTTCTTCTCCCAATCCTTTGTGAACTTCTGAATGCTCCATGATTTTTTGCATATACTTGTCATTCATTTCACCACAGACTCTCCTCCATACTTCATCAATTCCGGTGAAATTCCATTCCAACCAGTTGCCTTGCCCACCTTCATTTCAGTGATAGCCGGCGTGCTTCATTCTGCACAACTGTCTCCACTTCTTCTAGTTCTTCTTATGCCCAATTACCGGAGTCGTCTTGTGAATTCTAGTCTGCACGGAATACGTCCTCATAATATGTACTCCACGTATCAAGAATGTCCTGTGGCCTCGTTTGGATCATCTGGTTACTGTCTTTAATGTTTCTGATTCTCTTTCCAATTTTGCCTTGGAGGGATCTTAGTATCTTCCAAAACTTCTTCTGATTATTTCTGTATTCTGATTCCATTTCCTCACCAAATTCCCGCCAGTTACTTTCTTTTGCCTCTTGTACTTGTGGCTCAGCTTCATTACGTGCTTCAACATAATTCCTCCAGTCCTCTACCCATCTTGTTCTCATGTACTCCTTCCATGCTGCATTTTCCTCCGTACTTTCTACTTATAAGTGTTCCACGTGCGCTAATCATGAATGGGATGCCTAATTGCTGTTTTACAAAGGAGCGCTACGACGTGTTTTATACCGGGTGTAAAACAAATACAGGGCCTTCCATATACACTAATACCGAAAGCACGTTCCTTGTAATCTGCGCTAAGACAGCTGCCTCAGCTGAACTTATGTGGCGCGCAGTCGCCCTGCTTTAAGCGCGTATACAATCTTATATGAAATTCTACCTTATGAAATATGCTGGAAGTGCCGTCCTTCAAAGTTTATACAGGCATTTTACCTGCTAACCACATTCTGGTTGACGCGAGTGAGTTTTGCCGCTGTAATGTTCTTGATTCCATTCGTAATGTATTCTTTCATTTCCTCCAATGTGTGAGGATTTGTTCGATATACTTAGTATCTTAGTATCTTCCACAACTTATTCTGATTATTTCTGTATTCTGATTCCATCTCCTCACCAAATTCCTGCCAGTTCCTTTCTTTTGCCTCTTGTACTTGTTGCTTAGCTTAATTACGTGCTTCAACATCATTCCTCCAGTCCTCTACCCAGCTTGTTCCCATGTACTCCTTCCATGCTTCCTTTTTCCTCCTCTCACCTTCCTTGACTTCCTCAATTCACCATTTTGTTCATTTCCTTCTTGTGTTTACTGTAGTTTTCCCACAGACCTCTTTTGCTAGTTTGATAATACTCGTCTTAAATTACCTCCATCTCTCTTCTAAACTGCAGCCTCTCTCGGGTTCTTCTCTTTCTGTTTGCTGAAGATTTCCCCCCAACTTCTGAACATAATGCTGCCTTAACTCTTCCTCTCTGGATGCAAAAATTCTTATTTTCTCGAATCGAAGATGAGAGTGTGTTGGTGTAGCCTCAAACCTTGTTTTCGTAACCAGAAGCCGATGTTCTGTACTCATTTCTGCACTGTGGAAGACCCTTACATCTAGTGCTGCATAAGTCATATTCTCGGTGTAACGGAAGTAGTCAATGTTGCTCCTTGCTCCACGGCCTACTGCCTCAAAAGTTATTTTATGTTTACTTTTGTGGGGGGAAACGTGTTGCCTATCCTTAGCTCGTTATCAATACAGAATTCCAACATTGTTTCACCATTGGTATTGATAGTACTGTACGTTCTGCTCCATATTGGCCCATGCATCAATGTCCTCGACGTAACCTGTTTCCAGTCCTAGCACCTTCACAATAACATGTCTACTTTCGTCGCCATAAGACCTATCTGTACCGGTGTGACGTAAAGCCACTAACAAAGAAATGAACATATCTACTTCTTTCCCTGGCTTTGCCTATAGCTTTTTGCATTCCAACATAGAATTGCTCCTTATCTACTTTTGCATATATTCAGTGAGAGCATTGACCTGCACTAGCGTAATACTTTCTTCTAGTTCCACATCCACTGTAATAAGCCTGAAGTTAATAGGTTCCCATCATGTCACTTTGTTTACCATTGCTTCTTACATAATGATGGCCACTCCTTCTTTTGCCCGTTCATTCCTGCTGACTCCTGAGTATCTCATTACATGTCCCTTATCCAAATTTATTTTTCCACTACCTTTCTCTTGGTTTCAATGACTCCAAGCATGGAAAGCTTGTACTTCTCCATTTCTTAACTATTTCTACCTCCTTCTCTGACAGCGTCAGGTTGTTTCCTTGATATCCGTCCGAATACTCTCATGTTTCTCTGAATAGTTAATATCGCTCCACGTGGGTTATTAGTCCTACAGAAGCTAGCATAATGAGGGGGATGCCCTCTTAGGTGTTATGCCAGCCCGTTTTCTGTCAGGGTTTCTTCCCTTAACCTTTGGGGTTCTCTCCCTATCTGCAAGGTAGCAGTTTGTGTTTCGCAGTTCCTCTGCCTACTCCGCCGTTGAGGTGTTTACAAGGTACTTTCTTCCGCCTTTGTAGCCATTGACTGACAACTCCATTTCGACATTATAAAGCTTAATCAACTAACAGGTGTTGAAACCAATAAAAAATAAGTGCTAGGAATTTTTATTCATACAGAATTATGATCCATGAATGTGAAGTAATTCACATTTTAAAGTGTCGCTGTCTTTTCCACTAGTTCGCGGTTGACATGTATGTCAACTTTGAGACTGAGCAATTGACATATACTAGCTTGAACCAAAGGCAGCTCCGATCTGAAGAATACATTCATCTCTGCGATGCGATTAATTCCGACGGCGATGCAAACAACGTGGGTAGAATGACAATTTTGTCGGCTACTTCCATTGGATTCCGAGATGATGATGATGATGATGCTTGTTGTTTAAAGGGGCCTAACATCGAGGTTATCGGCCCCTAATGGTGCGAAATGATATGTCAAATTAAAAGTCCAAAATCCTCCACTGACCATAATTAAAAAAGCGCGAGGATGAAGAATGTATGTATGGATGGATATGAATTTAATACGATCAATGGAACCGACCCACAGTGCCTCACATGGACAGAAGCTGGCACAAAACAATAGTATTACTGACCAAGGGACTGCTTCTATAGCACGATGCTGAGTCGATTATGCTTGTAGTCGAAACGGGTCGGAATTCCAGGTCATCGGCCCCTCATAATGACACTTATCGCTAGGAAAGTAGAACCATGCTATTTGTCATTTGGCGGTACTAATCAAAAGTAGCGTAGACTCGCGGTATTCCACACATTATGGTATTATTCACAGGTAGTGTAGAGCCTCCGTGGCTCAGACGACAGCGCGTCGGCCTCTCACCGCTGAATACCGTGGTTCAAAACCCGGCCACTCCATGTGAGATTTGTGCTGGACAAAGCGGAGGCGGGACAGGTTTTTCTCCAGGTACTCCGGTTTTCCCTGTCATCTTTCACTCCAGCAACACTCTCCATTATCATTTCATAGCATTCATCACTCATTAATAAATCACCTTGGGAGTGGCGACCCCATTGTAATAACAGCCTATATATGTTTCATTCATTACATCCCTGACCTGGTCAATGACTGGATTGTAGGTTTTCATTTTCATTTCACAGGTAGTGTAATGCGCACATGTAACACAGACCTATGGTGTTTTGCACATTGCGGCGCTATTTACAGACAACGCAAACCTATAAGGGCGACGCAAACCCATGGCGTTCCTCACATAAGTGGACTAACCACAGGGGCCCGACCTATCCCGTGGTATTCCTCACATAGTGGGAACTAAGCATATTAAAGGCAGAACCATGGTGTCTCTCGTCTCATGGTGTTGCTCATATAGGGGTACGAATCACAGGTACTGTCAGACCATCATCCTGATTCGCACACTGTCGCTACTAATCACAAATCTATTGCGTACCTAACATAGTGATACTACGCGCACGTAAATGCGACCCATGGTGTTCCCTGCATGATGGTACTAATTACAAGTAGTCTCATGGCTCTAATTTGGTCATCCCTTGGTCGCCCCTTGTAGTCGCCTCTTACGTCAGGCAGGGGATAGCGCATGTATTCTACATGTGCGCCCCCACCCGCAGGGGCGTAGTGTGTTGGTCCGCGAGAGGTATTTTATTTCTTTCAAGTCTGCCGGCAAGCCGGTTAGGACTCCCCCTGTCCGCCACCTGGGACGCGCCACGTGGGGGTATCACTTCTTCATTGGTATCCCGGGCCACATGCATGAGTTCGCGAAAGATGCGATGCCGTATGTTAAACAGTATGGCCACCCAGACCTATTTATAATATGTTCGTGTAGCCCTCAATGGACGGAAATCAAGAAGGAACTGATACTCAGCCAAACACCAGTTGACAGACATGACATCACTGCCAGAATTATTAAACAAAAATTAAAATATCTGATGGATTTCATCATAAAGCACTGTGTGAATGGCCAAGTTCGTTGTTAGATGTACTCCGTTCAATGGCAAAAGCGTGGTCTGCATAATGCGCATATTTTGGTTTGGTTAGTTGACAAAATCATGCCGGATGAAATCGTTCCAATCGTCTTAGCTGAAATCCCGGATGAAGCTGTTGATCGGAAATTGCATGCAGTGGTGACTAAGAATATGATCCATAGACCTTGCGGAGTTTTCAACAACTACTCAACCTGTATGCTCGATGGTAAGTGTTCCAAGAGATACCCAATGCAGTGAATTCTTCGTACGTTGGTTGAACTGCCATCCATTGTTGTTTGGACTGTTGAGGCACATCACGAAGAAAGTTTTCATCAGTAGTGGAAGAATGATTTAGATTTTATGGCTGTCAGTAAGAGTGGTAGAGTTGTCAGCAGTTTTCAGTGTAACTGTTGAAGAGCGAGATGGATCAAACAGATTTTTCATTCCTGTGTAAACGTTCATCATGTCTCGAGCATCAGATAGTTTCTGGAGTTTTTGAGCTTTCTATTGCTACCAGGTGTTCTTAACATATCTTATCTTTGTATGACACGTTCTTCTGAGTTCTAACAGTGTACTTTCTTGGTGTTGAAGGATGGAACTTGTAGATGGGATAGATAGGCTTCCCTTTTTTGCCTTGACCATACACAATATTTCATCATTGTTGTCGTCAAACCAGTCTTGTCTCTTCTAATTTAGAAAACCAATGGTTTCATCGGCTGAATTCATGATTATCTTATGCAAAATGACCCATCCTTACTGAACGTAATTTGTGCAAACTGGATTAACTGCTGGCTGTAAATTGATCATATTCTGAAATTTTGTGGCAAAGGATAAATTCTGAAGGTCAAAGGTTTTGAATTTTCTTCCAGTCATGATTTGGAGATGTCTAGGTAGTTTAGGGCGTATGGAGATCCTGAGTTGACAAATAAGGAGTTTGTGATCAGTCCAACTATCATCAATATTTATTGCTGTTCTGGTAATATGTATGCCCTTCTTATCGCAATTCCGTGCAATGACATAATCAAGGAGGTGCTAATGCTTGGATGGAGGATGTATCCACGTGGTCTTGAAGCGATTAGGCAGTCGAAACTGAGTGTTGGTGTCGAAGAGTTCATGTTCTGCACATAGACAGAGAAGCAATAGTCTATTTGCATTTGCATTACAACTGCTAACTCCTTGTTTACCTATCATATTTTTCCATATCTTTGGCAGTATGTCATGCCGGTAACCCATAACATTAAAAAAGATTACAAATCATGCGACTTTCTCTATAAGAAAATCTAAGGTCTACATTAAGTTCCCCACAGGTTATTACTTTTATTTTAGGCCTAGTCTTTAATATCTTATCAAGTTTGGTCGCTTAAGAATTCTTTTTATTATATTGTAAATATTTTGATGACAGTTTTATTTCGGCAACCGGGAAAGAATTCCTGGACGCCAACCATTGTTAATTGCACCAATTATATCTAGCGTAATGAGGTAGCACTTGTAACCAAGTTGTCAACAATGTCGAACGAAGCCAAGAAAGAGGAAAAAGGAAGCATTTGGTACTTTAGGAATAATTTATGCAATAATAGCAATTGGTCTTCTCGGATTCGTCGTATTGGCACACCATATATTCACTGCAGGAATAGACGTAGACACATTTCACATTCGCCACTATAATCATTGCGGTCCCTACAGGAATTAAAATTTTTAGTTGATTAGCCACACTTCACGGAACCCAGTGACGTCGTTAATAGCATCAATGTAGTGAGTCTGGTGTTGTATCCGTACCAAGTGCACGTAACTTACGAACAACAGAGGGACGTTCTCCTCCAAATAAATTAAACAATAAATCACTACATTGATGATAAGGAAAACCTATTCAAAGTACGAATGTGCCCCTTAAAGCTACATAAGTCTTGACCCATATTACTATTGAACAAACATGAATATAAATCAAGTTGCTCGTCTACACAGGAAAGAATACCAACTCCCAGATCAACTCAAAAACAATGGCTGCTGTAGAAATGACAAAATAGTTCGCCATCAACCACAACATTCTCGATGTGTTATTTAGTTTAAAGTGTGGATATGTTATTCGGACATCTATAGTTTAAGTTATATCATTGTTTACACAGAAAAGGATACCAGCTCCAAGATCAACTAAAAACAATGGATGCTGTAGAAACGACAAATAGTTCGCCATCAACCTCAACATTTTTTATGTGTTATTTAGTTTAAGGTGTGGATATGCTATTCAGACTTCATCAATGGTTTCAATTAAGACTATGAATTGTGTCATATCAGTGTTTATATCATTATTGGTTATATGTGTGATTATGTCTTCCTACTGGAGCGTGGCTGAAGATGACCCAATACATATGGGTTCGAAACTAGTCCCAGTTTTATACGACAATATACAAGCTAAAAGTATTGAATAGGTGCACCCTTCCTACCTTTTCATAGTGATCAATTGTCAATACGGACCATAGTGAAATTTATAACTTATGATATTGTAAACGATCAAAACAAGTGGGCGTGGTGATAAAGCAAGTACACAGGCTGCAGGAAAAAAATACTGTTTCACAGTTTTCTTAATTAAAAACACTCTAACGTGCAGAATGCCTTTTTAAGAGGGCATTAAAATACAAGATACAAGCTACATACTTACATTTATTGTATAAAGGAGGAAGGTTAATACATTTTCAGTAATTACAAAAGAAATTACAATACAATATCATTAAACAAATTTAGCCCTACTTACAGAGAATTAAAATGTACAACAGAAAACCTTGACCAAAATATTATAACATGGAGAAATAATTAGTGGCTATCACTTGCATAATAATAATAATAATAATAATAATAATAATAATAATAATAATAATAATATGGTGATGATAATAATCATAATAATAACAATAATAATAACAATGAATATAATTTCATGGTCTCTTCTCAGTTACCTGGAATCGATTACCCAGTTAAAACCCTCGACGCGGTCGAATACGCGGCTCTCTGAACCGAATGGCGGCTCTAACGTTATGTGATGTATACTATACGCGAACCTTTTCTTGAGCCCTGAGCTCCCTAGTGCTGAATCGACAGACCTCAGTTATCTTCGACATCCATATTGGCGACCTTTGAAACACAAACTGTGAATCGGTTATTCATCGCTGTGTGACATTTGGCGAACACTTTACGAACTAGTACTGTTGACATCCATATTGGCGACCTTTGAAACACAAACTATGAATCTCTTATTCATCGCTGTGTGACATCTGGCGTACACTTTACGAACTAGTACTGTTGTTGTTAACACATCAAAGCCAAACTATATAATTCGTGCTAGTAACAAGATTCGCATCGAGAAATGTTATACAATGTTAAATAATGTATGTGTGACACAGTTCTAGAAAATTCATATCGATCGATCATATTATCGATTCATTTCAGATTTCATTTCCATCCAGTTAGCAATATAACCGGAACCGGCAGCGCTCCCTCCTTACTCCTCACCCCGTAAAAATCGGGCTCAAGAAAAGGTTCGCGTATAGTATTTGTCTCTTAAAATAGTGTTTGTGGCGGGTAATGAAAGGAATTTGAAGGTTTCCTATATTATAGTAGTGTACATTTCCGAGTGACGATTAAAAGGAAAAATCACGTACTGCTGGCTAACCTTTAGAGTGCTGTGTAATTATATAATTTCTTTTTCTCGCTTTGTGATAGTGTAATTGTAGGTTATCTCACGGAATAAGCAAAAGAATAAAAACAAGAACAAGAACAGCAGCATGATGGATACCCAGGGTCAGTTTAAGTGTCTCGAAGTGGACGAAACTAGTATCCGAGTTGCTGAAAGTGGACTTGGCAATCTAGAATCAACTATTCGTGAAATACTGACTACTTCTACGTTCTT
The DNA here is from genome assembly GCF_040414725.1 of Anabrus simplex. Lineage (NCBI taxonomy): Eukaryota > Metazoa > Arthropoda > Insecta > Orthoptera > Tettigoniidae > Anabrus > Anabrus simplex. Next base: position 241,853,610 of record NC_090269.1, read on the forward strand.
CGATTGTATCTTTGAGCGACTAATCGATAGAGTAATTGATAGGCTTAAGGGCAGCATCGACTTCGATACGAAGATTATTGAAGATCTTAGAAAGGAAGTAAATGAAAAAGATACAATAATAAAAGAACTGCAACTAGAACTTGAAACTATGAAATCTAAATCTTATGACGAGATGGATCAACTTGATCAGTACTTACGACGTAATAACGTGGAAATTCATGGTATTCCAGAGCTACAAAGTGAAGGTTCTGAATTCCAACGAAGTGAATTACAGGAGCTTACTAACAAAGATGGAATTAGAATCTGCACATCAACTCCCAAAGCATTCGTATAAGTGGAGTAATATACTTTGTACAATAAAGGAAGCACAATATCCTGAAAGCATTGTAATTGTTGAAACATGGGTTTCTCCAGAGGAAGAAAAATATTTTAACCTGAATGGATATGATGGTCTCTTTTGCTCTAGATCACGTAATAGGGGTGGTGGAATTGCCATTTATATAAAGCAACCGTATAAGGCTAATGTATTATTATCTATTAACTGTAATGCTAGTTCATATAATAAATTATTACCTATTAACAGTAATGCTAGTTCATATAGTTTATTATTAATCGAGATAAAAGGTTTTGTGAATGACATTCACTTACTAGCAGTATATAAACCTCATACCAAATTTTCGGAAGAATTTCTAAAATGTTTAGACGATATTTGGAATAAAGGTGGTAAAACCTTTTGTATTACTGTTGGTGACTTTAAAACAAATAAATTAGAACATAGTCATATATCTACAGGGCTACAGAATCTCTGTGGGTGTTATAATCAGAGTTCATGAAACACTGTCTTTCCTACTACAATTTCATTAGCAACTAGTACACTTATAGATCATTTTTACGTGAATAGAGTCTCCAAAAATAAAATATATAACATAATGAATGACCTGAGTGATCACAATTTATTAATCTTGGATATTAATATTACACCCAAAATGAATACACAAAGAAATTATGTAATGCAACCTACAAAATACCATGTCCCATCTATGGAAAAATACATGTCTCAAACGCCATTAACTATAAATGATGATGATAGCTCGTATAGCATAACAAATAAATTAATTAAATATTTTAAAGAAAGTACTGCTTTTGATAAAAATGAAAGTCCTGATCTAAATAAGAAAGTTAGACCCTTTTGCCCAGGGTTTACTTCAGAGCTGTTAAATTTAATCAGACAAAAATAATTTATATTATAAAATTAAAAGACGACAGATGAGATTTAGTATGTGATGTGGCGATATTTCACAGCAGTTAATTCAAGACTATAAAGACATACGTAACAGGGTTACTAGAATGAAAAGAGGTCTAGAAAATAATTATTATATCAATAGGTTAAACAGCACAAATAATCAGTGGAAAGTTATTAATAATATTTAACAACTAATAACTGTAATAATGAAGAAATGCAGTTGAAAGTAAATGATATGTTGGTGACTGATTCTAGTCAAATTTCTACTATATTTAATGACGATTTCACTGATATGTGTCTGTCTTTAGCTAAGAACATTCATCAGTCTAAATACCCTCACCTTAAACCTGGCCTATCTAATTATTTATTTTTAACCCCTACTAATGAAAGTGAAATTGAACAAATTATTAATAATTTTAAAAACAGTTGTAGTGTTGACTGTTTTGGTATTAGTAATATTCTTATGAAGAGACTCTCTAAATTTATTATACCTCACATTACAAAATTAGTTAACAAATCTCTATCAGAGGGTCAAGTACCAGCTAAACATAAAATCGCCAGTTGTACCAGTCTATAAAGACATGGCTAAATTTAATGTAAGTAATTACAGACCAATCTCGGTATTACCTCCTTTCTAAGATTTTAGAACAAGTGGCTAAAAAAGATTATTAGATATTTTGTTAAATAATAAATACTTTTATCAATTTCAGTATGGTTTCCTACCTCACTCGAGTATCAGTAATGCTATTGAGGATATTATTATTAAACAACAAAAATCTTTAGTCTCAGGTATGTTAGCAGCTGGTTTATTTATAGATCTTAAAAAGGCTTTTGACATAGTTGATCATAAAATTCTATTACATAAATTAGAAGCAGCAGGCATTAGGGGTATTGCATTGGATTGGTTTGTTGATTACCTCTCTAATGGAGAGCAGTTTGTTACATTTAATAATACTCAGAGTAATGTAAAAGTGAACTCATTGGTGTGCCTCAGGGTTCTGTGCTGGGGCCTTTATTGTTTCTTATCTTCATTAATGATATTGGCCACCTTAATTTAAATGGAAGACTATCCATTTTGCTGATAACACTAATATTTTATACAGGCTCTAGCAATCATGAACTTGAACAAAATATGCAGCAGTATATTCTATTACTTGAAACATGGCTTAATTCCAACTGATTAACTATAAATCTAACAAAAACAAACTATGTACATTTTCACAAATCCTTATATGTATTAAATTTTGATAAAAATCTGCTTTTCTTCAATCATAGAGTAATGAAAGAGCACAGTACTAAATTCTTAGGACTGATTATAGATGAAAATCTGTCGTGGAGTAATCATGTGGAGACAATTTGTAATAAAATTATCCCTGTGATTGGTACCGGTATTCTCAGTAGATTGCGATATAAATTTTCTCGTGGGTTGTTGAAGGGTATTTACGATGCTCTTATTGAAAGCCACATCTCTTATATTATATAAGTCTGGGCATGCTGTAATAAAAATTATTTGGAAAGGTAGAGGTCCTTAGGAAGAGGGCACTAAAAATAATTTTCAAACTGCGCATCCTGACACCGACTAAAGTTCTGTATAAACATTGTAATAATATCACTTCCAAACCTCCGCATAAAGGCTTCTATAAATATGATCTATAAAATTCAAAACAAATTAGTCCGCTCAAACATATCAACAATTACAAATTCACAGATTCATAATTGTGAAACAAGAATTATTTATAATATTCACTAGTCAGATTCGTTCTACTAGTTATTGTCAAAATTCTCTTTGGCATTTTTCTATAACTATGTATAACTCACTTCCAAAAAATATAAAAATGTTACCAACTTTGTCTATCTTCAAGAGTAATGTAACTAAATACTTGAAGTGGTATGGTAATTATGTTTAGTAAGCTTTGCCCTATCTTATCTATTACATCATGTTAAATTATATACTTACTGTATTTTATTTTGTAATTACATTTTCAATATAGCTGCCATTGTAATTTATTTGTATTGCACCAAGAAGAGCCTTGGCTCATGTGCCTATATTGAAATGAAATAAAAAATAAAAATGCTTACCATTCAGTCGAGGAGACTGACACTAAGCAATAATAATAATAATAATAATAATAATAATAATAATAATAATAATAATAATAATAATAATAATAATAATAATAATAATAATAATAATAAAAATAATAATAATAATAATAATAATAATAATAATAATGTCGCCGGGATGAGTGGCTTAGACGGTTGAGGCCCTGCGCTTCTGGCTCCTACTTGGTAGTTTCGATCCTGACTCAGTCCGGTGGTATTTGAAGTTGCTCAAATCCGTTAGCCTTGTGTCAGTAGATTTATTGGCACGTAAGAGAACTCCTGCGGGACAACATTCCGGTATCTCGCCGTCTCCAAAAAAAGCAGTCAGTGGGATATAAAACCAATAGTAATAAAATTTACGAAGAATAAGTGTTCTAGAGCCGTGGAGTACAAGGTTTGAAGTGAACAATTGTGTAATAAAGTATCCCATAATATTAGTAAAATCAGAACAAGAAGTTGTAGGATAAACTATTTAAAATAATTGTTTAGAAAGAGGACAGCCCTTTTTGTGTTAATGATCTTAAATCATATCCTTACGGTACCTGAATAATTCACTTCCACACTTTTGAACGAAGATTCTGGTAATACAGAAACTTTTTGTTTGTCTTATGTTGCACCCACTCAGAAACAACGTCTTATAGCTAACGTGAGATAGGACAAGGCTAGGACTACGAAAGAAGTGGTAATGGCCTTAAGGTACACCATCCCCTGCATTTGCCTGATGTGAAAATGGGAACCACGGAAAACCAGACATCAGGACTTTTGACAGTGAGATTCGAACGCACTATATCGTTGTTCACTATCATATTTATTTTCAAAATGCAGGATACTATTCTCTGTAGGATACCATTTAGTAGTAAATACGGTAGTGTTATTGGTTTTTCGTCCAACTACTTTTTTCGGTTTTCGGAGAAGCTGAGGTGCCAGAGTATTGTCCCGTAGGTGTTTGTTTACGGGCAGGTAAATCTGCCGACACACAGGTGACGTATTTGAGCACCTTCAAATACCAAATATGCCAACTTGGGCTCAGAAATCCGCGCTCTACCGTCTGGCAGACTCAGCCAGGCATGAAACCAATTATTGTGTTTCGCTGTTCGGTCAGTTCTTATAAGAAAATAAAAGTAGGCCTACTGTACACATGCTGGATTGTGTTACAAGCACAGGCAACGTAATTCTGCTAAACGCCAACTGTGTAGGCCTACTTTACTAAAGAAAGGACTCATTTGAACAGAGTAATTTGTGTTTTCTCTACAATTTATGCAATTGCGAGCCGCACACGCAGAGAGCATAATTTATGCTGTTAATTTGTTCGACCTAATCTATTAAAAGTAACGTGCTGCAAGCGGAGGTAGCTATATGGATAGCGCTTAAACTATGGCTTCGCTATTTCGCCTTGGCACCGCCCAGAGCGCTGCAGCAATTACGTTAGGCACTCTATAGTCTTCTTTGTAGCTCGTTGGTTGGTACATGTCTAGCCGATTCGAGAAAGGAATTTAACATCTCATTCACTAGGCCAGCGCTTTAAAAAACTATTCTTTGGAAGTGAAAGATAAGCCTGGGTATGACCATAATCGTTAAGGCGATGGTCCCGTTTGTCGAAAAATTTCACCTCCAGAAAGCTGGCCGGCAGATTATGTGAGATGGTAGTATACAATTTTCAGTCATTAGATCGCGTGCCAGAATCTGGATTCAATTTCAAACTCTCCGGGGGGTTCATATGAGGGCATACGATGCTGTTGATGGTGATTCGTCCCCCTTGGTGCTATTCGACAGGAGTAGGCTACGTGTTGGCACGGAGTTTCGCCGTCTCCTTTCTTACTATCATGTACCGTAGGCCCTATGTCATGTCATTCATATAATCTCATTACCTCCTCTGATGAAACTGACGTCAGGACGGGCATCGGTCGTATAAACTCGATATGAGGATCCATCTCACTTCATACCCGACCCCGTAGAGAAACGAGACAAGGGTAGGACATAGATTACTCGTTAGGGTTTTCCGACAAAAGAGTAGCGTTACAAACATTTTGCGAAGTTTGTGCTAGGAAGACTTGGGAGACAGGAGGCGAGCTGCTCGACTAAGTGAAATGACATTAGTAAACGAATAATTTTGAGTGGAGTTTTTAAAAGTTGGAATGATCACAATATGAAGATAAGGTTGGAATTCAAGGGGAAAATTTGGGTAAATTTTCGTTAATAGGAAGGGAAGTTGTGGATGGAATAATTTACCAAGGGGGATATTCAATAAATATCCAAATTCCTGTAATCATTTAAGAAAAGCCTAGGAAAACTGCAGGCAGCAATCTGCCCTAAATGCAGATCATTGGTGAATGATTGATTGCTCCGCAAGATCTCTTACGAGAGTGATGTTTGATTCGAGGCATTGTCGATTATTATCGATTCCTTGATTATAATCGATGGTCTTGTTATAATCAAGTTCAATGTTGATAGACGTCAGCTGGCATGACGGGAAGGGAAGAGCCTGGGGTGTGTTTGGAAGTGATAATTAAAAACGAGCAATATTTATTTATAGTCTTTTGACATGTGATATTATACATACAGCACGAAACTTTATATACTCCATTTTGCAAAATGTATTGTCTACAGTGGCTTATACCAGTATTACTTATACCGAAGCCTATTAATCCTGCATTGATTCATACGCACGTCATGTTTATGGTCCTTTATTTAATAGGATTTTTCTTGGAAAGAAAACCTTGTACAATATGCAGCTTGGTGTTTCTCGCTGCAGTGTTTCTTATATGCTACAGTGGTGTAGGAAATTGCTTGTTTTGGAGCAGTAATTGCGACACGGTTCGTTGTGAAAATGGATGAAAACTAATGTGTATACTATTTCTTTAACATTAATGTTGAATGTGGTCGTCGGACACGCTGAATCACTGGCCTAATGAAGTAGAAGTGCTCAAGAAAGTTTTGAACCATGTCATTACTCAACCTGATGTCGGCTGTACATAGTTTTTTTTAAAAGTATATTTTATAACCTAGACCTGCAAATACATTTGCAGCCTGGCAATTTGTATTCCACTCCTGTTTCGATGTACAATAAGGCGAGCATGCTTCCGCATTTTTTTAAAATGGTGAAAAGTACTTTTTTAAATGGTTAAAAGTACTTGCCTGAAGCACAGTATGGAAAAGAAAACCTAATTTATTTTGATCTGTGATTCGATATTATGAACAAGTTTCATAGTTTTCGTTATTGGCTATAAATTACTCTGATGATTTGTTTGTTGTATTATTGTTTGTTTTCTTAATATTGTTATTTTTTCAAAGTCTATACACACACGATATCATTTTACATCTAAAGATAAAATGTTATGTACACTTCTGTTAGTCATGTGAAAGCTACAGTAGTGTCTAGCAGACTTAAATATTTTTATATGATTGACAACCATTGCATTTTATATTTTATTTCTTTAATACATAATCCCTTTTTGTTGAGGTTATGTTGACTTTTCTTCCAGTAATTGGGAAAAAAGGAAGAAACTACCAGCTGAAAAGAACAGCAATAACATTTGTAATTACACATATTCATTCCTATAATGTGATGTACTGTGGCCATGTTTAGTATTTTTATATTGATAAAAATCCAAGCATATCTCGTATTATTTATGACTGCATAAACATTAAGAAAATGTTGTGTGTGTATGTGTGTGTGTCCATGCCTTGTCTCGTTTCTCTGCGGGGTGGGGTATAAAGCGAGATGATTCTTTGTTGTGAATTTTACGACAGGATGCATATTTAAATATTTTTGAGACTTTCATGTCCATTATAGACATGATTGTTACCAATGTCTGGGATATTACCGTATTTATTTACTTGTATTGAATAAAATCAATGTTTTACCCTCATATGTGGATGATATTTGCAGAAAAATATTTTTTCAGGAAATGAAATATTTACAGAATGTATTTCAACATGCTCCTAAAGAGTAGATAATGTTCCATACATTCAGTGAATCTTTTTCATAGTGATCCAAAAAGTTCTCCATTGATGTAAAGATTCTCTCTACAGTGGTGTACACTTAAGAAGGCAAAACACTGAACTTCCAAGTATTTGACATAATATGTCAGAATTTGAATGTTGATATGAAGATTGTGTTTCTAGATTGCTGTACTTCTCTTTGACAGATGGAGCAGAATATGTTGTTTAAGTTGTACAGAATACAGCCAAAGTTTTAATAGCAATAATTATTTTAAGTGCTTTATGGGTCATTGCATTCTAAATTTCTGTTTAGGTTAATGCATGTGAACTTATTTTAATGAAAGTTTGTGTGCAAATTGTACTGAGAACAGCAATAAGTGAGAATACCCCCCTCCCTCTAAAGCAGGATTTTTCAACCAGTGTGCTGCAAAGAAAATATTAATGAGCAGATCCCTTTTTTTACAATAAAATTCACTATAATAGAACAGATCCCTTTTTTTTTTACGATAAAATTCACTATAATAGAACAGTTTATTACCTTCCTTATTAATTCTCCCTCTGTCCCATAATTATTGTCCAGTACGCTTTTAATTTGCTGTACATCAATAATTGTCCGATATGCATAATTTGACATTGTCTTGCACATAGGAGGAAATTGAAGCAAGGGAATGAGTCGTCCAACCTTATTACTCTAGGATCAGTACAAATTGACTAAATTACTGCAGTAACTATTTGGCGTCCCATAAAGTTATGGGAAGAGCGAGTAATAATAAAATTTTCTTCGTTGTTTGTTATTCGTCCAGTCACCATTCAGCAATACACTAATGTTATGCAAAGATTCATTTTAAAACAACTATTAATTTTATAAGTAATTATGTTCTGTTTGTTGTTCCTGATTCTGACCTACAGTTTTCCAAAGATTGTCAGTTTTTCTATCTGTCTCTGTCTCTTCCCTAACCCAGCAATGCGAACAGGATGATTCCAGCACATCTTTAAGAACTGTGGTTGTTTGTGCAGTATGTAATAATAGCTTCCTCTATGGCTCCATAACATGGCATGTCATTTATGCTGGCATTTAAATGTACCCTGGTGAACATTGTTCATTTGGGTAAATTCACTTGAGATCTAATCTGTCTACATTGATTTTCATTTTACTAGTAAGTATCTTCTTAATTACAGAAGCATGACTTATTAATGACAGTAGAAAAAAATTCTTTGTTGTTTGTTATTCATAGGATATTCATGGTTTTGATCCATATTGAATTGTGATGACAATAACAATTAAACTTGCGCCATAATGGACCACCTTTTCGATACTATATTATGCAATGTTTACATTATATTTCTAATCTAGGAACTAGTTTCGGCCTTGACTGGCCATCATCAGCCTTAATGCAAAACTGTACAACACATCCAATAACAAAAACAAATGTACAAACACACACACAAATGATATTGTACATTTGTTTTAGTTATTGGATGTGTTTGTACAGTTTTGCATTAAGGCTGATGATGGCCAGCTAAGGCCAAAACTAGTTCCTAAATTAGAAATGTAATGTAAACATTGCATGGTATTGAAAAGGTGGACCATTACGACATAAGTTTAATTATTATTGTTTATTATTCATCCAATTGCCATTCCGCAATATGGAAATGGTATGCAATGATTTTAACCATACAGTTTTTAATTAATAATTAGATACTTCATTTTTTTAAAACCAAAAACTAATTTGTTTTAAATACAAGTATGCCCTACAGTAAAGTAGGAAAGATCATAACATGAAGATAAAGTTGGAATTCAAGAGGACAAATTGGGGAAAATATTCATTTACAGTATAGGATGAGGAGTAAGGGATTGGAATAAATTATCAAGGGAAATGTTCAATAAATGTCCAAGTTCTTTGAAAACGTTTAAGAAACTGCAGGGTAAACAATTGATAGGGAATCTGCCACCTGTGCAACAGCTCTAAATATAGGTCATTGATGACTGATTAACAAGAAGCATTAATATGCAGGACCTGACTAAAAACTTTAATACTAGTCGGTAACATTTCAATCTTTGAAAGTGGAAAAATGAAATAAAACAGTTAATCTCTGTCTAATCAGTCAGTCTTTAACAACAAACAGAACATAACTACTTAAAATGAACCCATGCATATCATTTCATATTGCAGAATAGTGATTGGATGAATAAGAAATTTCAAAGAAATAATTAAAATATTATTATTGTTATTATTATGGAAAGTTATGAACTGTTCTATTGTAGTGTGCTTTATTTCATAAAAGGGATCTGCAACATTAATACTTTATTTGCAGGACACTAGGAGATCATTATATAATAGAATATTGATCCAGTTACCATTCCGCAATATGAAAATAATATGCAAGGGTTCATTTTAAAATTGTTATTGTTGAATAAGAAATTATTTTCTATTTGTTATTAAAGACTAATTCTGTAAGACAGAGATTAGCAGGTTTTATTTAGCATTCCGCTTTGAAAGAATTTAATATTATGGATGTGTGACAGAGTTTTAATCGTGTCCTGCATATTAACGCTTGTTGTTTGTACTGTAATTGTACTTACAGTTAGTCAGTTTTGGTTTAAAAAAAGTGAAGTATAAGTATCTGATTAATGAAAAATTATAACGGCAATGTGTTATTCTTACCATACTTTTACCTATATAAACATAAATTACAAAAAAATAAATTGTATTATGTTTAGCTAATTAAATTACATTTCTGTATTAATTATCAAATTAGAATCTTGTAAATGTTACTTTTACTTGAGAATAATTTGCAAGACTATATGAGTACGAGAGCCTCCGTGGCTCAGACGGCAGCACGTCAGCCTCTCACCGCTGGATACCGTGGTTCAAATCCCGGTCACTCCATGTGAGACATATGCTGGACAAAGTGGAGGCGGGACAGATATTTCTTTGGGTACTCCGGTTTTCCCTGTCATCTTTCATTCCAGCAACACTCTCCATTATCATTTCATATCATCTATCAGTCATTAATCACTTTGGGAGTGGCGATCCCAATAGCCTATATATGCTTCATTCATACATCCCTGACCCGGTCAAAGACTGGAAAACAGGTTGTAGGTTTTCATTTTCATATGAGTATGCTGGAGGATTTTAAATTACTCCACCGAGCTCGATAGCTGCAGTTGCTTAAATGCGGCCAGTATCCAGTAATCGGGAGATAGTGGGTTCGAGCCCCACTGTCGGCAGCCCTGAAGATGGTTTTCCGTGGTTTCCCATTTTCACACCAGGCAAATGCCGGGGCTGTACCTTAATTAAGGCCACGGCCGCTTCCTTCCACTTCCTAGGCCTTTCCTCTCCCATCGTCGCCATAAGACATATCTGTGTCGGTGCGACGTAAAACAAAGTAGCAAAAAAAATTTAAATTACTCCTTTAATGTGTCGCAGGCTTAAAAACGCTGCTTGAGAGGCTCATGAGCTGTGGCAGGCAACCATGGGGAATGTAGCTGAATTTATTGTTTACTTTAGCTCCTCGAAACCTGTCCAAACTATTTTGATCAACTTCTGATTTGCTGTTATATATATGCTAGTAAGTACTTTGCTGCTGTTTGTGGTTAAGTGGTTGGTTCTTTCATGTGCTGACATGTTTAATGTGGTGAACCTCGAGTGTTGTTGCCTATTCCAACAGAGATCTTGAAGCTGCTCCTCCAACTATTGATAACTGAGGTACCATAGTTGCTATATCTCTAGTGATGATAGTAAAGAGATGATCTTGTACAGTTCTCCAAAAACTGTCAATTTTTCTGTCTCTGTCTCGTCCCTAACTCAGCAATGTGAACATGATGATTCCAGATCTTTACGAACTGTGGTTGTTTGTGCAATAGGTAATAATAGCTTCCTCTATAACTCCTCCACATGCCATTCTATTTATGCTGGCATCTAAAAGTACCTTGGTGAACACATTGTGTTCATTTGGGTACATTCACTTGGCATCTATCTGTCCGAATTGAGCTTCCATGTTACTAATAGATATCTACTTAATTACAGAGGCATGGACCTGTTCATGACAGTAGAGAAACAAAATTGACAACATGTTGTGTGTTTGGTGAGAAGAGAGTCTCTTTCTGCTATTCTTTTCACACTGTAGTCATGTGACATGAGGGGAGGTGAACAAAAACCTGAAGTTCTAAAATTTGGTAAACAATTACATTTCAAATGATGAGCATAGTTTTGTAAGAAGGGGTTAGGTAAGCCCAGAATCTAGGGCAATTAAGTCATTAATTAATTAATCAATCAATCAGTCAATCAAGTCATCAATGATCTACATTTAGAGCTGTTGCCCAGGTGGCAGATTCCCTATCAGTTTATTAAACGTTTTCAAAGAACTTGGAAATTTATCGAACATTTCCCTTGATAATATATTCCGATCCCTTACTCCTCAACGTATAAATGAATATTTGCCCCGATTTGTTCTCTTGAATTCCAACTTACACTTCTAAAATATCTGCTGTATCTTGTTGGAATCTTACAAGTTGCACTTCACTGGGATAACCTTTGCTAAACCTGAATTGCCTTCTATCAAACCAGTTAATAATTCAAAATAAATCACCAATAATCTATATTTAGAGCATTTTGCAAACAGGTCTAATATAGTCGGAAAGAATGCTTTCCCAGAGCTTACAAACAACACAGGTTACGCTGACTGGTCTGTAATTATCTGCTTTATGTTTGTCACTTTTTCTTTCTCAACCTACTACGCTGGAGTAGCAGGGGGAGAGGTGATACTCCCGCGTGGCGCGTCCCAGGTGGCGGATAGGGGGTCCTTACCGGCTTGCTGGCGGACTTTTAGGGAAATAAAATACCTCTTGCGGACCAAACACACAACCCCCTGTGGGTGGGGGATGCAGACGAAGAATACACCCATGGTATCCCCTGCCTGTCGTAAGAGGCGACTAAAAGCGGTGACCAAGGGATGATTATAATATTAGAACCGTGAAACTCCTTGTGATTAGTACCACCACGCGGGGAACACCATGGGCCGCTTTTCCTTGCGCGTAGTACCACTATGTTAGGTACCAAATAGGTTTGTGATTAGTAGCAAACGAGAGTGCGACAGCTTTTACAGTACCTGTGATTAGTAGCACTATATGAGCGACACCATGGGATGATGGAACCCATGGTTCTGGCTGGCCTATGATTAGTACCCATTCTATGAGGAACACCACGGTATAGTACGAGTCCCTGTGGTTAGTACACTTAGGTGATGAACACCATAGGTTTGCGTTGCCTGTCAATGGCGCCACAATGTGCGAAACACAGTAGGTCTGTATTACATGTGCGAATTTCATTACCTGTGAGTAGTACCATAATGTGTGGAATACCGCGAGTCTACGCTACTTTTGATTAGTACCGCAACATGACAAATGCTATGGTTCTACTTTTCTAGCGATAAGTACCATTATGAGGGGCTGATGACTTGGATTTTGGACTCCTTTCGACTACAAGCATCATTGATTCAGTATCGTGCTATAGAAGCAGTCCCTTGGCCAGTAATATTATTGTTTTACGTGAGCTTCTCTGCATGTGAGGCACTGTGAGTCGGTTCCACTGATCGTTTTAAATTCATATCCATCCACCCATTCATTCATTCATTCATTCTTCATCCTCACGTTTTGAATTGTGGTCAGTGGAGGATTTTGTTTTTAATTTGTCATTTCATTTCGTCTCATTTTGTACCATTAGGGGCTGATGACCTAGATGTTAGGTCCCTTTAAACAACAAGCATCAATCAGCATCATCATCATCATTCTTTCCCTTGTACACTGGGGCTACTATTCCATCATGATGATGATGATGATGATGATGATTATGATGCTTGTTTAAAGGGGCCTAACATCTAGGTCATTGGCACCAACTACAATTCTGACTCTCCATTCATTTGGTATTGCTCCTTCACGCAAACAATAATCAAATGAGAATTTAAGATATGGCACTATATCTAGACCCTTAGCCTTTCCTGATCTTTCCTACTTTTTAAAAGGTCCACTCAAGCTTATTCGTATACTACTGCCATTCCATGCCATCTCTCTGCTGACAGCTCGAAACATACCACGTATTACAAGTGACTATTTTCGTTTTGACCGTTTTGAAATTCAATATATTACTTTTTTTTTTACAATTAATTAATTGAGAACCACCTATTCAATAGGGTTTGGATGTAGTGCCATATCTTAAATTCTCATTTGATTACTGTTTGCGTGAAGGAGCAATATCAAATGAATGGAGTTAGAATTGTAACATTTTTAATACGTACCATATAGTCGAGCATCTCGTCTCCTTACTCCTTTGTCAGAAATCACCCAGAACAAATTGTGCTGCTTTCTTTTGGATCATTTTCCAATTCTTGTAACAAGTACAATAGTCTTGATGCGGGTCTCATACACTGGAACCATACTCTAATTGGAGTCTTACCAGAGTCTTATGTGCTCTCTCCTTTGCATCCTTACTACAACCCCTAAATACTCTCATAATCATGTGCTTATCAACCTCGTTAATATGATTACCACTGAGCTTGATAGCTGCAGATGCTTAAGTGCAGCCAGTATGAAGTATTCGGGAGATAGTAGGTTCAAACTACACTGTTGACAGTCCTGAAAATGGTTTTCCGTGGTTTCCAATTTTCACACCAGGTAACTGCTGGGGCCTTAATTAAGGCCATGGCTGCTTATTTCCTACTCCTAGCCCTTTACTGTCCCATTTTGTGACGGTGCGGCGTAAAGCAACTTAAAAAAAAGTTACCCCAATGAAAATTGTTCCTTATATTAACAGTGTTCCCCATGAGGTAGCATCACCTCATCAACACAGTAATTAAAACTGAGAGGACTTTTCCTCCCATTTACTATCATGCCATTGTCCTCTGTCCATCTCACAACATCTAGGTCGTCCAGTAGTCGCTCACAATCTTGCAACTCATTTACTACTCTGTACAGTATAACATCATCTGCAAATAACCTTATCTGTGATTCCAGTTCTTTACTAATATAATTTATATATATAAAAAACATAAAGGTCCAGTAATACTGCCCTGTGGGACCCCCCTCTTAATTATTACAAGATCAGATAACACTGCACTTCCTCTACTGTAATTCTCCGAGTTCTATTTTCTAGAAATTTAGCCACCCATTCAACCATTCTTTTGTCTATTCTAATAGCTGTCATTTTCATGAATCTCCCATGATCTGCCCCATCAAAAGCCTTGGGTAGGTCAATAGCAATATAGTCCATTTGACCTGAATCTAAAATATCTGCTGTATCTTGTTGGAAGTTGTGCTTCACTGGAATAACCTTTGCTAAACCCGAATTGCCTTCTATCAAACCAATTGATAATTCAAAATAAATCGCCACTGATATGTATTTAGGGCATTTTGCAAACAGATCTAATATAGTCAGAAATAATGTTTTCCCAGGCTTTCAAACAACATATGTTACGCTGACTGACTTGTAATTATCTGCTTTATGTTTGTCACTCTATCTTTCCCTTGTATACTAGGGTTACTATTTCATGGCGATGATGATGCTTGTTGTTTGAAGGGGCCTAACATCTAGGTCATCGGCACCAACTACAATTCCAACTCTTCATTTACTATTGCTCCTTCATGCAAAGAATAATCAAATGAGAATTTAAGATATGGCTCTATATCCAATCCCCTAGCCTTTAATATATCTTCAGGCATTTGTTACACTTTTTATAGTTGCAGAAGTGTCTTGAAGGGAAGGTCATTCATTCTCAACTCCCACTCCTAAACTGGCTTTAACTTTGGGCAGGCAGAGTCTCTGCTTGTTAAACACTTTTATCGTCACCCAGGTGGCATTAACTCAGGAGACTTGCATTTTGGCAATTGAAGTAATACATTATTATTAATATGCAGGTCCTCTTCCTTCCTAACCCAGCTTTACCCCCTTCAGATGATCAAAACTCTTCATTCATGGGAATGGGAACCTTGTTCTTAAGCTTCTTAAATTGAAACATGAGACAGGACAGTGTGTCAACTAGCAAGAGAGACATAAAAACATTTTTTAAAGGATTACGTTCTGTCATTTATGATTTTAGTGTATGGAGGAAGAAGAACATAATCTTTAGAGTGCACCAAAATATATTACAGAGGGGTGTTTGACTGGGCAGGCAATGAGCAGAATCATATGTTGGCTACATTGAAGAAGTTTGGTAGTGGGTCCAGGCTGGTACATAGAAGCAAGATCAGGATACATAATGGGCAAGGTTTAAAAACAAGAACAACTTATTGTAATTCTGAAAGATATAAATGGAATAATTAGAAACTCATTTGATGTACACTGAAACTTGAGTGTTCCTGCTTGCTTCAACAGGGATTATGAGGCTGCTTCTCTGGCCTTGATAACTGAGGTTGTTATCTCTAATGATGATAATAAAGAGATAACCTTCTACAATTCTCTGAAGTTTATCAGTTTTTCCATCTCTTTCTCTCCCTCATCTCATGATGATTCCAGCAGATTTTTAACAACTCCCCGAGGAGATGGAGAATACATTCATGGTAACCCCTGCCTGTCGTAAGAGGCAACTAAACGGGCCCCCAGGGACTCTCAACTTGGGAGCATGGGTTGGCGACCGCAGGGCCCTTAGCTGAGTCTTGGCATTGCTTCCACTTACTTGTGCCAGGCTCTTCACTTTCATCTATCCTGTCCGATCTCCCTTGGTCAATTCGTGTTCTTTTCTGCACCCAACGTAATTAGAGCATTTGAGGCCTACGGATACTTTCATTTTCACACCCTTCGTGGTCCTTGCCTTTCTTCGTCTGTTACTTCATTTTTCGAAGTGATGGATCCCTTCTTCTCTCTCTCTCTACCCCCTGTGGGTGGGGGATGCAGACGAAGAATACACCCACAGTATCCTCTGCCTGTCGTAAGAGGCGACTAAAAGGGGCGACCAAGGGATGATTGTATTAGAACCATGAAACTACTTGTGATTAGTACCATCACGCGGGGAACACCATGGGCCGCCTTTACTTGCGAGTAGTACCACTATATTAGGTACACAACGGGTTTGTGATTAGTAGCAGTAGAGATTGGCTTCACTGTGGGTCTGCTTTGTCTGCGGAGCCGACGACCTTCGATGTTAGGCCCCTTAAAACAACAAGCAGCTTTGTCTGCAATTAGTACCCACTATGTGAGGAACAACACGGGAATACGACATCAGTGATTAGTATACCTATGTGAGGAACACCATTGGTTTGCGTTGCCTATGAGTGGTGCCATTATGTTACTGTAGAAACACCATAGGTCTGCATTACCTGTGCAACGTACAATACTTGAGAGTAGTACCATAATGTGTGGAACACCGTGAGTCTACGCTACTTTTGATTAGTACTGTAACAATCAAATATCATGGTTGTACTTTACTAGCGTTGAGTAGCATTATGAGGGGCCGTTGACTTGGATTTTGGACTCCTTTAGACATCGAGCATAATCGTTTCAAGAATGTGCTTTAGAAGCAGCCCCTTGGTCAGTAATACTATAGTTTTCAGATAGTTTCTAGGAAGGTGGGGCATTGTGGGTTGGATCCACTGATTGTCTTAAATTCATATTCACCCTTACATTCTTCATTAATACGTTTTGAATTCTGGTCAGTGGATTATTTTGGACTTTTAAATTGTCATTACATTTTGTCTCATTTCATTCCGTTAGGGGCCGATGACCTAGATGTTAGGCCCCTTCAAACAGCAATCATCATCATCATCATCATCATCACGATCTTTAACAACTGTGCACATCAGTGGTAGAGTGTCGGCCTTCGGATACCAAGATTGCAGTTTTAGATCTCTGGTGACGTGTTCATTGTTTACCTGACAAAATTAATTAGGTGTCGGTGTGGCGTAAAACAAAATGAAAAAAAAATTAGGACTCGACCATCAATTGCCTGACAGAGATCCATTTCTCCGCCGTTTCATGAAGTAGAGCGTTGAATCAAAATGCCTGTATGAGGTAGCTGAGGCTATATTTTTATTATTATACGTACATTATCATTATAGACCGTATGCCTTTCAGCGTTCGGTCTGCAATCCTCTGTGAATTTGCTAGACATCACAACAATCCTCTATTTGCAACTAGTGCTGTGGCCTCATTTAGTTCTATACCTCTTACCTTTAAATTGTTAGAACCGAGTCTAACCATTGTTGTCTTGGTCTCCCTCTACTCCTCTTACTCTCCATAACAGAGTCCATTATTCTCCTAGGTAACCTATCCTCCTTCATTCGTCTCACATGACCCCACCACCAAAGCCAGTTTATGCATACAGCTTCATTCATCAAGTTCATTCCTAACTTAGCCTTTATCTCCTCATTCTGAATACCCTCCTGCAATTGTTCCCACCTGTTTGTACCAGCAATCATTCTTGCTACTTTCATGTCTGTTACTTCTAACTTATGAATAAGATATCCTGAGTCCACTCAGCTTTCGCTCCTATAAAGCAAAGTTGGTCTGAAAACAGACCGATGTAAAGATAGTTTCGTCTGGGAGCTGACTTTCTTCGTACAGAACACTGTCGATCGCAACTGCGAGCTCACTGCATTAGCTTTACTACACCCTGATTCAATCTCACTTACTACATTACCATCCTGGGAGAACACACAACCTAAATACTTAAAATTATCGACCTGTTCCAGCTTTGTATCACCAATCTGACATTCAGTTCTGTTGAATTTCTTACCTACTGATATAAACGTCGACTTCAAGAGGCTAATTTTTATACCAAACTCATTGCACCTATTTTCATGTTCCAAGATATTAGACTGCAGGCTTTCGGCACAATCTCCCATTAAGACCAAATTGTCACCATAGGCCGAACTGCTTACTACATTTCCATCTAACTGAATCCCTCCCTGCCACACTTCATACCTTTCAGCAGATGATCCATGCAAACTACGAAGAGCAAAGGTGAAATATTACAGCCTTGTGTAACCCCTGTAAGTATCCTGAACCAAGAACTCATTCTACCATCAATTCTCACTGAAGCCCAATTGTCAACATAAATGCCTTTGATTGATTTTAATTATCTACCCTTAATTCCATAGTCCCCCAGTATGGCGAATATCTTTTCCCTCGGAACCTTGTCATATGCTTTCTCTAGATCGAAACAAACACAGCTCTCTAATCCTCTTGTAACATTTTACAATTACCTGGTGCATATTGAAAATCTGATCCTGACAGCCCCTCTGTGGTCTGAAACCAAACTTCCTCTCAACCACCGATCACACCCTCCCTTCCAAGACACCAGTGAATACTTTGCCTGGTTTACTAATCAATGAGATACCTCGATAGTTGTTGCAATTCTTCCTGTTCCCTTGCTTATACAAAGGTGCAATTACTGCTTTTGTCCAATCTGAAGGTACCTTACCAACATTCCATGCTAATCTTACTACTTTATGGAGCCATTTTATCCCTGCCTTTCCACTATACTTCACCATTTCAAGTCAAGTCTAATTTCAGCTATTCCTGCTGCTTTAGGACAATGAGTTTATTTACCATCCTTTCCACTTCCTCAAACGGAATTTCACCAACATCATTTTACTCCTTCCCATGAGCTTGGTTGTTCGCGACACCACCAGGAAGATTTCCTTTTACGTTCAGACGATTTTCAAAATATTCTCTCCACCTGTCCAGTGATTCCTTGGGATCTATTATGAGTTCACCTGAATTACCCAAAACACTGTTCATTTCCTTTCTCCCTCCCTTCCTAAGATTCTTTATTACTCTCCAGAAAAGTTTCCCTGCTGCTTGACCTAGACTTTCCAGGTTATTACCAAAATCTTCCCACAACTTCTTTTTGGATTCAACGACTATTTGTTTCGCTCTGTTTCTTTTATCTACATACAATTCCCTGTCTGCATCGGCCCTTGTTTGGAGCCATTTCTGATAAGCCTTCTTTTTATGTTTACAAACTGCTCTCACTTCATCATTCCACCAAGATTTTAGCTTTTTCCCATCTTTACACAGAGTTGTTCCCAGGCATTCCCTTGCTGTTTCTATTACAGCATCCCTGTAAGTCACCCATTCTCTTTCTACATCCTTAACCTGCTTACTGTCCACTGTTTGAAACTTCTCACTAATTATATCCAAGTACTTCTGTCTAATTTCCTCACCTGCCTTAACCTAATTCCTGGATAACACTCTACCCTGTTTCCCTTTTCTTCACACACTTTCCCCACATGTCTAACAATGGAATCCCCCATGACCAGAGCTTCAACCCTACCCACCTCGTTTAGTTCCCTCCCCTCTGGTCAGCCCTATATTTCCTCACTGCTGCAGAAGCTACTTCCTCCTCCCTTTTCTCCATCCCATGAGGCCCTGTTCCATCTGTCTTTTCTTATCCTGTACTCTACATTCTCCTTTCCTCCTACTTCCATACTTCTCAGCAACAGTTCCCTGTTTCTCATTTTACCTCTGTTGTTCTACATGCAGTGACTCATACCGATTTCTGACAGCCATCTGTCCTGAATTCTGATCCTGAATAAAGCCCTTAGCCTGCAATCTCCTTCCCCTTAAAACATTAGACCCCCTGTCTTCTACAGTTTCCCCGTTTCCTTCCCATCCCTCTTTTGCATCTACTGTATCCTGTACATTGTTTGAGGGAGCCCTACTTTCCTTCCTGTCCTCTGAGAGAATCCTAATTATCTCCCTCAAACTCTCCAGCTCTTCCCTCATACTCCTAAACGTCTGGCCACACCCACAGTTCCTACACTTGCACTTCTTAGCCATTCTTTACAGAATAATGAAAAGGAAAGGAAAAATAAAATAACTTATCCTGTGCAAGAAAATTAAATGAAAGGAAATAAATATTGTCTATGATAATACACAAAAATCACACGACAGTAAGATAATTAATATAGGCTACTACTACAATACTGCTTTGTCGTACTAAATTTTTACCCTGCAAGACCCTTACAGGATGGAAACTGCTGTTAATTACTGAATACTGAAAGGAATACACAAAAATTACACAATTCTAAACTTCAGTTAAGCCTATCCTAATTAGAACACAGAATTCTAGTAAGAGAGTTTCTACAGATACTTCTACTATGCTACACAAATATTTCACAGTAATAGAATAAGCACACTAATTTCTAATAAGATACTACAATACACTACAATAATTTTAAATCATGTTTGTTTACTTCCGCAAACAGTAACACAACCTTTGCTTTCTATGCAGCGATCAAATTTTGCCTGTCCACCATTTCCAAATACTTACAATATTACATAGCATAATTTCTGTGAACAAAAGAATTTATGCAAACACTTCGGATGCCATTTTGCGATATGTCACCGCTATTTTATCTGTTTATTATAAATCAGAACCCTAAATTTGTGGACATCAGTTACAATCATTTTATATCTTACATGTTGTGATTTTTAATCTCTACAAATACCTGCCCCTGGTCATAGGCATGGGAATTCTTCTCACTCAAGAATCTCAAGCCTAGCAGCCAAAATCTCTAGAATCTCTTAAAACTTCTCAAGTCAATGTCAACAGTGCTGTGCTCTCTGTACCTTCTCTCACAAAGCGCAGGACTCAAGTTGTTTTTATCAAAACGTTCATAAATGTATTGACTAACCTTAACCTAACTGTCCATTTAAACAGTTTACTGTTGATTTCAAATACAATATATGTTCAAAGAACTGAATACTGACTGGACATTGCACTGTGCGAAGGTGAAGAAAGTACAAAGAAAATGAAAGGCGGCTCACATTTTCATTTAATCTATCATGACACATCCGCAACATATATATCATAAGTGCATATTTGCAAAAAGAATTGAAATAGAACAAAACCCAATTTAGGAATTCTTCAAAAACAGGCGAAATATTATTTGCCATTAAGTAAAAATCTAAGCCTCCGTGGCTCAGATGGCAGCGCGTCGGCCTCTCACCGCTGGATACCGTGGTTCAAATCCCGGTCACTCCATGTGAGATTTGTGCTGGACAAAGCGGAGGCGGGACAGGTTTTTCTCCAGGTACTCCGGTTTTCCCTGTCATCTTTCATTCCAGCAACACTCTCCATTATCATTTCATAGCATTTATCACTCATTAATAAATCACCTTGGGAGTGGCGACCCCATTGTAATAACAACCTATATATGTTTCATTCATTACATCCCTGACCTGGTCAATGACTGGAAAACAGGTTGTAGGTTTTCATTTTCATTTTTCAAGTAAAAATCTAATGTTTTCATTGTTTTGAATTATGCTTTCTCCTTTTGTAAACTTTGTATTTATAAGTAAAATTGTAACTACTTATTCATAAAAATGGAATCAAGAACAGAATATAGTTTAAGCTAGAAACGCACCCTGCAAAGTCGAACAGCTACTAGCTTTCAAATGTCTCATAACTTTTCAAATGGCAAATCGTGCCTAATGCACAGGGCGACCTACAGTACAGTAACCGGACATTTTTCAAATGAACAGTACTCAGTTGATGCTCAAGGAAAACAGAGTTAATTTTTTTTGAAAAATGGAGAACATTTACCATTTGATCCATCATAGGCAGGTACGGAAAATTATGTCACTCAGATGGCGGCCATCCATTTGAATGCAGGTTACAGTTCATCGTTAGAAAACATTCATAACCCGGGATAACACCTCTCGGTCGATCAAAGGCGTCTCTTCTGTAACTTCTGGAATTCAAGAGGAAATATTGGGGCAAATATTAGTTTATAGAAAGGGGAGTTAGGGATTGGAATAACTTACCAAGGGAAAATGTTCAATAAATTTCCAATTTCTTTGCAATCATTTAAGAAAAGGCTAGGGAATCTGCCACCGACTGCCCTAAATGCTGATCAGTAGTGACTGACCGATCTTTCAACTCCATTAATGTACAGGCTTAGTGGATATACACACCTTCCTTTTGGTACCTCCCACAGGAAAAGTCACAAGTGGATAAATATGGGGATCTTGTGGGCCAAGGCATATCACTGAAACATGAAACGAGATGCCCAGGGAACATGTTCGTCACAACTTGCATGGATGCTCTGGCGGTAGGTATGCAGTGTAGCACTACCCTGTTGATTATAAATATTTCCCATGTTTATTTGTCGTCTGCAGTGCCGGTTGAAAAAATATATTCAGCATGTGGACTTGTCATTCTGAGTTCAGTGTGACCATTTTGCTGGCTTCTTAAAAGGAAAAAAAGGGGCGACAGCACACCAAATTGTCACGTCGAGTGGAGGGATTTTTAATGAATAATGCGAGAGTGTTGGGGGAGCCCAGTAACAGAAGTTCTCTTTGTTGACTGAACCATCAACCGAAAATGAGCCTCATCGCTCGTCATCACTACTGCATTTGGGTCCTCTTCCATAACCACTTCCATACGTACAGTGAAAACTTTTCAGGCTGCATAGTCCTAAACTCTGAGCTGCTGAAATGACAGCATTTTATATGGGTGGAAGTGTAAATCAAAACGTGTAATTTTTCTCGCACTCTCATGACATCCTTAATTTGCACAGATGTTGGTTGACATGTGGATTGACTCAAACTTTGAATGAGTGCTCCTCTCACTCCTGATGTTGTCGGTCGGATGTTCATGCAGGGCCTGATGGCTCCTTCTTCATAATGTTTTCTGTTTCTCTGTAAATTTTCAGCCATCTCATGATCATATTGTGGCTAGGAACTGCGCTGTCATGACCGATATTGAAATGGCGACAGAAGATCCGCTGTGTTGTGACAACAGACTTGCTATTTGTAACATAGGTTTTGTGCGTGAATATGCAGTATTACACCGACTGCTGGTCCATTGTAACTGAAATAGTACGCCATCCTGCAGCGAATGACGAGTATCCTTACCCACTCCCAACTGCCAAGAAGTGTATATTTAAAAAATATCTGGTTCTCTTACATCACCCTGTATCTTTGCTTTTGAAACTAATACACTGGAAACAAATATTACAGTGCACTTTATTTTCTGGCATTTCTGTGAAATAGTTGCAGGCTTATGATTTTCTTTTGGTAGCCATCATGCGACGATTATCACAAAACATTTGGTGAAATTGGCAGAATTTTACAAAAAAATTTAAAGTGAGAAAAAATTTCTCACACCTTGTGACGATAGTCCAAATTTTTTTAGTGAAATTTGCAGAATTTTCTGGAAAGTACATAAATGTGAGACAAATTTTCATCCGAAAAATTTTGGTAGTGTCCACAAAAAATATTATATTCAATAAATAATGAGCAGAAGGGTGCAGATCTTTTCCATCCACCGTAAAGGCTCAAATCAAATGAAATGACAGATGATGTGGGTAGATTTGGGTTATCAACTAGGCTATCAAAACTAGATTTACTCATCTGTCATGTTATCTTTTTGTCTTCTAGTGCATTCTCATGCTTAGTTCGACATCAAAACTGCTTATGGCCCATCATCGCAAGGCCTAAACCCTCTACAATTTAAAAAATA
This sequence comes from Anabrus simplex, assembly GCF_040414725.1. Lineage (NCBI taxonomy): Eukaryota > Metazoa > Arthropoda > Insecta > Orthoptera > Tettigoniidae > Anabrus > Anabrus simplex. The sequence goes on from NC_090269.1 coordinate 241,877,359, forward strand.
GAACTCAAATTCTCAAAGATGAATCTTCCATTAACTCCCACTGGAGTAAACATTTTCAGGAACTCTTGAACAGACTTTTTCATATTGATGAATACATCTTTGCTACATTTCCTCCAAAATCCATACAGAACCATTTAGGCCATCCCCTCAAAAGGGTCTTCAACAACCATGAGCTCGGAGTCCAGACCAAGATCTATATTTACAGTACCATACTAATACAAACACTTACTTATGTATATGAGACTTCGGCAACCTACAGAACACACTTAACCCTTACACTGCTATGCCCGAGATATCTCGTCGGTAACTAGTTAAAATTCTGATTAGGAAACCTTTGGAGTTTCCTTTGATTTTCAAAATTGAGTGGCAACAAGCTACATATTTTAGTAGCATAATGGACCATCAGTCAAAACAGAGACTGCATTTTAACGCTATCTGCAGTCAAATATCTGAAATAATGCACTCAGCTCAGTGTGCAACCTAGGTTGGCAGTCCTGCAAAGCACCTGTGTTCAGGGTTTGTAAAAATGGCTACAAGTAGCGGACGGCGCGTTCTTTCCGAGTTCGAACTTATAGAAGCTGTGAATACCCTTGAATCGGAAGATGAGTATTCAGATATCAGTGATTTGCGTAGTGATTACAGTCCTTATGACAGTGATGACAGTGATAGTGCTGAGCCTCAAGTACCAGCTCCACAAACCAGGAAAAGAATTCGTTCCAAACCCGATTTATTTCAATGGCGCATGGGTAATATATTTAGTCCTGTAATACACAGCTTTGATGACAGTTCATTGGGTATATCATTCGGTGCGATGCATGATGAACCAGCGGCTTTAGACATATTTCTGTGCTTCTTTTCATGTGAAATTATGGAGCATATAGCAGTTGAAACAAACAAGTACTTTTTATTTATTATGCAAACAATATCACGGTCTCAAAGTTCAAGGCTACAGAAATGGAGGGAAACCACATCTGAAGCACTGTACATCTTTTTTGCCGTGACAATGCTTATGGCAAGAATGAAGAAACTTTCAATTCTTGAATACTGGTCAATTGATCCCCGCAGTTCTCGGATTTCATGTCTAGAGACAGGTGTCTCTTATTATTGCGGTTGTTACATTTCAATGACAATAACAGTCAGCCTGAAGGTGACCGGCTGAATAAAATAGAGCCTGTAATTGTCCATCTCAGAAACAAGTTCACAGAAATGTTCACCCTGTTTAAAAACATTTGCATTGATGAAAGTTTGATGCTTTTCAAAGGCAGGCTTTCATTCATACAATTTATCCCATCAAAGAGACACAGATTTGGAATAATGACGTTTGTTATCTGCTATTGTGAGACTGGATATGTGCTGGATTTTATTGTTTACACAGGGCCAACTACAGAAATAATTCCTGAACGTGAATTTGGGGTATCAGGTGCAGTTGTCTTGACGCTAATTGAAAGGTACTTGCAGAAAGGACATACATTGTGGGTAGATAACTGGTATTCAAGTCCAAAAATGTATGATCACCTACACAAAAACAAAACCAACACATGTAGTACCATCAGGAAAAACAGGTGGGGTATGCCAAAATTTACTACAAAATTGAAGAAAGGACAAACCGAATCAAGAGCGACAGATAACATGTTTGCAATCAGGTGGTTCCATAACAGGGAAGTTTGTATGCTGACCACGTGTCATACTGATGAGACCTATAGGGAAGGAAGACAGACAGACAGACAAGACTGGCTGTAGAGAAACCTCATTGTGTTATTGACTATAACAAGTACATGGGTCCTGTTGACCGGTCAGACATGATCAGTTCTATCGAGTGTGTGCGGAAGTCAATGAAATGGTACCGAAATTTCTTTTTCCACCAGCTGGACATCACTGTTCTAAATTCTCATGCCTTCTTCAATGTCAAAACTGGGCAGAACATATCTCTAGCAGATTCCCAGCTACAGCTTATAAGAACTACTACGTATCTAGACAAACCAGTAAAAAGAGGACGTCTTACATCTGGTGACCAACCTCTCAGACTGACGGAGAGACATTTCCCATCTCCTGTACAACCTACTCCAAAGAAGAAATTTCCTGCTCCTACACAACAACTGGCAAAAAGAAAGGCAAGAAACCCGGTACATGTGTGGCAAATGTGACGTTGCTCTCTGTATTCACCGCTGTTTCGAAATACCACACATTAGTGAAGTTTTGAAGACTGACACATTGGAGTGTCTGCTGTAAATTTTGAAACAATTTGGTGTAAATTAGGTGAATTGATATTTTAGAACTTGGTGTTTTCACTACAGTTCTTATTTTGGCCAACCCTGACTTAATTTTTGTTACATTATTAAAAATGAAATGTTCTTCGATTGCTTTATATTTGGAAATAATTAGTCATAACAGATTTATTCAAGGCAATGACCAGTGAGTATTTTGACTATTATGGACAACCCTGATTTGTAAAATAGCTAAAATGTCTCACATTCATAATTGTTGAAAGAGCGTTGTGCAATTTGGTGAGAATTTAGCACTTGTGAAAAAGGAATATAGAACTTTTTGTAGGAAAGTGTATTTTTGGCTCCCATGGACAACCCTGATTTTCTGTTGTTAATTTTTGTGGAAAATATAAAACTGAAAGCTGGTCTGGAATTATTTTGTCAGTTCATATGAAATATCTTGCACAATTTTCATATATTTCGTGTATTTTGAGGCATTATCTTTTTTAAACATAATTCAGCACGGAGGGTTCGGATAGTCGCTCACAATATTAGCAGCGAAAAGGTTAAAATGTCTAGAAAAATACCACCAGTGCTGCTGCCTTAGAAGAATACTTGAGTAAACTGGCAGGCCTATTTAACAAATATTGGTATTGTGAAAAAAACTGATATCATCGGCATTGAGACATTGACTATTAAACTCTAACTTTGATGGGTTGCCTGTAGGCACAACACACATCTTTCAAAGTAAGTGATATGCTCTCAACTGAAGTATGGACAGTATAAACACAGAGGACAGCAAAAATGATACAAGAATGTTCTAAATTCTAATTTGAAGAAATGTCAAATTGACATTAGTAAATGGAAAATGTAACATCTGATAGGCTGTGTTTTGTCCTCAAGGGTCCACAATATCTTGAACAACAGCAATAGAAGCACCTGACACTGCTAGGCAGCAATCAGTCTTTCATGTCCTCTAAGTTTAGTTTCTTAGCGAACTGCCTAATTAGTTACTTGTTAGTTTATTCTTACCACATGGTAAGAATAATAATAACAGTTATTAACAAATTATACACCGAGCTCGATAGCTGCAGTTGCTTAAGTGTGGCCAGTATCCAGTATTCAGGAGATAGTAGGTTCGAACCCCACTGTCGGCATTCCTGAAAATGGTTTTCTGTGGTTTCCCATTTTCACACCAGGCAAATGCTGGGGCTGTACCTTAATTAAGGCCACGGCCGCTTCCTTCCCACTCCTAGCCCTTTCCTGTCCCATCGTCGCCATAAGACCTATCTGTTTACATAAAATCAGCTTCATGGTCCGTATTGCACTTCATTAGATTCACAATTAAGTATTCCTTTTAAGGACACTTCCTCTAAAGCATTACTTTGTCAATTTATATATTTTTCATCTAAACAGTGTTATGTGGCTGAAGATGTTGATAATATACGAAACATGTACCACTTTTGACCATTAAAAATTGCCTTAAGCAATCATTGTATCGACTAGGTGGAAAATAAATAAATACTTAATTGTAAAGACCTATCTGTGTCGGTACGACGTAAAACAACTAACAAAAAAAAAAAAAAAAAAATTATACGGGTTATTCAGCTAAGAAGTCCACCTGACATAACTCATGAACAGTTTAAGATACCGTACTGGCATTCTGTCTTCACTTTCGTTAATGGTATTATGGAGCTCATAGTTCAACATGCAGTGTTTTCCTAGGCTTTTGACAAAAGTTATCGCCACACGCGATTCTATATAAGAACTGCTGATGATAACTATCAAGCTTACACTCGTAGTTACTGGGACGTCGCACAGCTTGCAGCACATGAGAATCGGTCTCAAGAGCATTGCCCATCACCCCTGCTGAAAGGATTGGAGCAAAGCCGGGCATTTAAGATTACACGTTCCACTCATGTGTAATGGGGGTTGCATATGTAGCAAAGCACATCATCCCAGTCTCAGGTTTGAATAATGCACGCCTCCAGTATCCAAGTAGGTTTACATCCTATCTACAATTATTCACAAATTATGCAGGGTTATTCAGCTAAGATGTCCACCTCAAATGAGCCGTGAACAGTTTAAGATACTGACATTCTGTTTCCACTTTCATTAATGGTAATAAGTGGTTCATAGTTGAACATGCAATAGCCTACTTTTCCGGGCTTTTGACAAAATGTATTGGCTTGCACGTTTTCATATGAGAACGTTATTTCACACAACAACTGCCAATGCTATACTATCAAGTTTGCAGTCGTAGTTACTAGTATGTTGCACAGCTTGCACTACAGGAGGATCGGTCTCGAGATTCTCGCGAGAGTCCCGAGATCTGCGACGTCAGTCTCGAGAGTCTTGAACGAGAGTGTTGCCCATCACTAGGGACTGATGCACGTGTGCATCTCCCGCATGCTCTGTCCCAAGTCCATCGTTGTGTCGTTATGTGCGAGTGAGAGGAACAGACGTGTTTAGTGACCAGTTCAATATAACAAAAAATGGTGCTCATGATAAAACTGTTTGCACAAGTGTTCAAGACTGGAGGTATTTTGGCAAAACCTCTAGCAAACTCTGCAATGCAAAACTTAATGGCAAAATGGTGTGAAATGGGCGCTGTAGTGAATAAATACAGTCACTATCTGAAAAGAATTGGAACACACATTGTTCGAGTGAAGGAAAACCAGGAACGAAGTCCAAGGAAATCTCAATGCCGTTTATCTGTGCAAGTGTGAATTAAGAGATAATGTCAAAACATTATCAAAAAGGACCTGCACCTGTATCCTTAACAAATTTACTGTCGTGCACGCATTAAAGCGTCCAGAGGAATCTTTGCGTGTTGAGTTCTGAGTGAAGTCAGGACTTCTGCATCCTCAGTTTTTAATTTCTTTACATAAGGCCTGGTTTAGCTTGTCAGGCTATGTGAACTCCTAGAACACGTACCATTATGCATCAGAAAATCTCCTCGGTGCATCGAATAGCTGTTGCAAAGATTGGTGTGTGGTGTGCAATGTCTGGTATCAGCATCGTAACACGATTCTTTCACCAAACTGTTAATGCTAAATGGTATGTCCAGAGACTGTTTAATCAATATGTGGATCAATTTACAGAAGATGAATGACTGTATGGATACCAGGCCAGTTTTATTTTGCCAACTGGGTATTATATATTTTTAGTTCACGGTAAATAATAATAATGTTATTGGCTTTATGTCCCACTAACTAAATGTTTACGGTTCTTGGAGACGCCGAGGTGCCAGAATTCAGTCTTGCAGTTATTTTACGTGCCAGTATCTCTACCGACACAAGGCTGACATATTTGAACACCGTCAAATACCACCGGACAGACACATTCAGCCTGGCACATGGTATATATACAATATATAATTAAGTGTGGGAGTGCATAGAGAAGAGGGAAGGAAAACCAGAAGATGTACTTAAAAAAAAGGAGAAGAGTGGTGGAGAGACAGGCAGTGATGAAGGTCCATGTATCACAACCCAACCCAGGAAGCTGGAAACAGGCAATGAAGATGATGATACAATTAATTGGAAATATGTACATTAATGAATTTTTATACAACTGGTGTTGTAAAATGAGTTAAAAACATATACTTCTTTGACGACCTATTCTGAAACAAATCTTAGTTTTTCAGGGCCAGGTTGTTGGCTGTCTTGTTGGAATCATACTATGGCAATGAAGAAGATGGCATAGCCAGTAACTCTACATATACTATGTGACGAACAGTGATAAGTAACTCCCTATGAGCCAATAGCATTGGGCAAAAAGAGTCCCTTAATGGAGAAACTATTGTGAATCTATCAAGCAGCATCCATTCTACAGGTTGTGGATGGCTATGAAAGGTGCTATTTTCTATGTTACCGAGCTCGATAGCTGCAGTCGCTTAAGTGCGGCCAGTATCCAGTATTCGGGAGATAGTATATTTGAACCCCACTGTTGGCAGCCCTGAAAATGGTTTTCCGTGGTTTCCCATTTTCACACCAGGCAAATGCTGGGACTGTACCTTAATTAAGGCCATGGCCGCTTCCTTCCCACTCCCAGCCCTTCCCTGTCCCATCGTCGCCATAAGACCTATCTGTGTCGGCGCGACGTAAAGCAACTAGCAAAAAAAAATTTCTATGTTTTTTTTTTTACAAGTTGCTTACAAGCTGCTTTTGCTTTATGTCGCACTGACACAGATAGGTCTTATGGCGACGATGGGGCAGAAAAGGGCTAGGAGTGGGAAGGAAGCGGCCGTGGCCTTAATTAAGGTACAGCCCCAGCATTTGCCTGGTGTGAAATTGGGAAACTATGGAAAACCATCTTCAGGGCTGCCGACAGTGGCATTCAAACCCACTATCTCAATACTGGCACTTAAGCGACTGCAGCTATCGAGCTCGGTGTTTCTATGTTAGTGGCTCATAGATGAACACTTGTGAAAGGTATGAAATACTTTTGGGATTGGTGTCCTCACTGTAATGGTACTTTGGAAAAGGCTTGTGTATCTCCTGCAAGCAATAGGTAGTTCTCTGGTACAAGGAGGGTGAGAGGATGTGCAAACCACAGTCAGGTGAATATCAGCCAACATCTTACATTACCTGTTAAATGTAAGAGCATGAAGTAATGAAACATTCTTTCTTGTGACCTACATAACCCTAGCACACACCCTCCAAATCGAATGCTGTATTCTTTAACCCTGCAGAGGTCGTGCTTATTTTTAGGACATGAAAGCTTGTACTGGGTTTATCAGACCCATCTATAAATGTTTAAAAATTGATATTAGACCAATGATGTGTTTTGGGTCATAAGTCATGGCAACTATTTTTCCCCTCACAAATGTAGGATCTACCAAACAAATGGAAATAAACAGATGGGAGTAAGAAGCATGAGGTGCTGTGAAATGTATAATACTGAGTAGGTTTACCAAGTGTAGGATATAAAGTAAGGAAACTGTCAGCTATGAAAGTCTTGTGCTACATAAAGTTTATTATCAGAGGGTACAGAGCCTCCGTGGCTCAGGCGGCAGCGCACCGACCTCACCGCTGGGTTCCGTGGTTCAAATCCTGGTCACTCCATGTGAGATTTGTGCTGGACAGGTTTTCCCTGTCATCTTTCATTCCTGCAACACACTCATCATTTCATCTGTCAGTCATTAATCATAGCCCCAGAGGAGTGCGACAGTCTTTGGCAGCCGGCATAATTTCTATCCTTGCCGCTCGATGGGGGCTTCAATCATTCCATTCCTGACCTGGTCAAATGCCTGGAAACAGGCTATGGATTTTCATTAGAGAGTACAGTAACCTTTTCAGTAAACCCTCCAAGTAGTCCCCTAAATTGTTCACAACACGTTGCCAATGATGTTGGAGGCGTCGGATATCAGTTGCCTCACCACGCATGAAGTTTGCAGTCTCAAGTTTCACAGGGCTGCAAAGTCGTTTCATATCCCAAACTGTCTCCCATGCAATGGATTTTTCACTTTGGGGAGGAGGTCAAAATCGCACGGAGACAGGTCCAGTGAATATGGCAGGTGTTCTAGCATTTCCCAATCCTGGCACTGAAGTTGCCTAATCACATACTTTCTGTATGGAGTCTGACTCACTACCGCAGTGTGTGGTACCTGTCCAATGCGCTGCCATCACGTGATGTTTCCATGTACTGTGGGAGTCACCGGGCGAGTTGGCCGTGCAGTTAGGGGCGCATAGCTGAGAGCTTGCATCCGGGATATAGTGGGTTAGAATCCCACTGTCAGCAGCCCTGAAGATGGTTTCCTGTTTCCCATTTTCACACCAGGCAAATACTGGGGCTGTACTATAATTAAGGCCGCTTCCTTCCCACTCCTAGCCCTTTCCTATCCCGCCATTGTCATAAAACCTATCTGTGTCAGTATGAAGTAAAGCAAATTGGAAAAAAGAAAAAAAACCCCACCTATGGGAGTCATGCTTTCTAGGACATTTGCATGGTACTACTATACAATAGTCATATGTGAGGGGAAAAAAATAGTTGCTATTACTTATGCCCCAACCCTCACTGTAGCCTACACTATTTCATATTATTTATTTATTTGCGTATTTTATGCCCTCATTGGACCACTTGTATCAAACCATATATCTAAGTATTCAAAGAATTAACTGGGAATTTAAGCTTTCATCATCTTCCTCCTGTCTCAAAACCTCATTCTTTCCAACCTGGCTGCCAGTTCAGATATGCCAGATATGACGTTTTTGTTGCAAAATTTTTAGTTTACGTCTTTATGTTTGTTCTGAATCCTTTCCTCTATTTGTAATGTGTTGCACTGTAATATTCAACTTTTCTTAAATCATCTTGACTTCTTTGAATCATTTATTTTTCATTTTACTTTTCTAAAAGTAGTTAAATAGTTGTACAGTAGAACCCCGTTTATCCGAAATAAAGGGGGCGGAGCCAATTCGGTTGACACATGGTAAATATTTTCGGAAGTTAAATGTCGAAATAAAATTGCATAAACTCTGTTAAGAAACGGTGCGTACTGTACATTAACATTAAAATGTTTTCATAATGTCACTCATTATTTTCTTGGTTTTTCTTCTGAATTTTCTTGGTGCAGCGCTGTCGTGCAGCTATGTTGCGCCACTGTTTAATCAACATTACATCAGCTGGTGTAGATTCACTACTTTGTTCAACAAAGCGCAACGCAATATGAAATATGAAACAGTTTATTTTGTTACTACTGAAGTGAATACCGTATACAGTAATTTTATTACAGTACTATAATTGAAGTGTGTAGTATTGTATTTTAATAACAAATGAAAATCAATCTTACCTCCTATGCATTAAATCCATCATCTGCTGTGACTCGATTCTCAGAACTGCTGTTGTCAAAATAGGGTTTGCCTAGTAGATCTCAGCACATACTGTATTGTATAGCAAGATAATTACTAATATAGACAGCTAGAAAAGGGGGTAAAACAAAATATTATAATACAATTTTGCCAGAGCATTTCGGTTAAAATGTTCTACTGTATTATAAAAATTAGGCCTGTGTCATTATTATAACAAAATGTTATGTTGGACTTCAGAAATGAAAAAAATGTGACATTAAGACATAATTGGTACATAGAAACATGTGACTACTTCACATATGCTGGTAGTCATCCTAGTCGCTATCACTGGCATTCCCCCAAAATTCCCCGACACAGAATTGGTATGTGCACCAAATATATACATTTTTAACACTTTCCACAGAAGTACTAGGTTTTTCTGTTTTCTATGGAATTCTTGTCTTGTTTCACGTTTTCTTTTTCCAGACTGCTGCTTTAAAGTAGGTGTAGTGATGTGTCCACTGAACCTTTGAAGGCAATCAGAGAAACAGTGCCATTATCTGTGAGGGAAGTAATGCCTAAATAAATGAATAAAATGAAAAATAAGTTATTTATTCCCTGAATACATAAGGAAATAAATCTTTTTATTCAATATATGGACATTATTTACAAGAACATACAAGTACATAAACAGACTTACCTCCTGCAACAATTTTAAGTACGAGGATTGGGGAAAAAGTCATGGCAACTGTTTGTTTTCTTGTAGATATGTGAACGGATCACAAACGTACTATACTTAGGTCCGATGATATTTATCAGTTCCTTCATCACTCTTCGGCACTTCCTTAGATCATTTCCGTGGAACCTTTGAAAATCTTTTTCTGGTTCGCAAAGTGTCAAACCACTGGGGAGATGGATTCATTAGGCCTCTTTTAGACAAAGCCGAGATCCAGTCAGAGTTCCTAATATTAATGCATTTTCCAGTTTTTCCTCTGTAGATGAAGCTAGTGGTGATTCCTTTTTTCGTAACTCGGTATGCAATATACCCCGCCAACATTTTCAATAAGTCCTTATTTTCATTATGTAAGCAATCTCCGAGATTGTGCTGCTCAGTAAACTGATTTATTAATGAGTCAACTATGCAATTAAAGTCTTCATACTCTGAATCATAAATTTCCAAGTTAGTTTCGACTGATTCTATGGTGTCATTAGTAACAGCACAGTCTACTCGGTCAAGGACATCTACAGTTAATGTTTCACACTTTTCCCTGTTGCAGTTTGCAGTTTTAATTATGTCATATGCACTTTTGCTCAGTAATAGGGACTTTATTCTCTGGGTAACTGTTGTGGGCAGGGGGTGTTCATATAAAATATACGATATAGCCTTAGCCACAGTGCCCGAGAGAAGTTCAGCAGATTTTCTTACATTTTGTCGTTCACTACCAGTTACTAGAAAATGCTATTCAGTTATTATGAGTGAATTTTAAGTCCCCAATTTTCCGGTACTGTACTAAGTCTACAAAGATGTCTTGCTTGAGTGCTTGAGTGAAATCACTGACAGCAAGGATATTATAGACTGATATTAGCGTGCCAAACAATGCGTAGTGTAATGGGAGGGACGGGCCAGTGACGTCACCACCACGGCAGTCCAATGCGCATCCGACTCATGACACCTACCGTCTCTCTTCTAGCTATAATACCAATATAAATGGTTCGTTATTGGACATTATAAATTTTCCAGTTAACTCATTCTTGGTTGCCAGCGTTTCGCCCTCATGTGCTAGGGTGGGCTCATCGGTTAGTACCTAGCACACCTACCAATACGCTGGCTAGTGCATACCGTGGAGGCCACTGCGTAGGCTAACTGGAGCCACCGGCAGTGCCAATGCACTAAGAGACTTTGTCTCATTATCAAAAATTGATGCCTGCTTGGCCATCAGATGATATAGATGTTGATTCCCATAGGGAATCTGAAATATCTGTCCTGAATGAGCAAATTTATAATACCAATATAAATGGTCTGTTATTGGACATTATAAATTTTCCATCTAACTCATTCTTGGTTGCCAGCGTTTTGCCCTCATGTGCTAGGGTGGGCTCATCAGTTGGTACCTAGCACACCTACCAATACGCTGGCTAGTGCATACCGTGGAGGCCACTGCGTAGGCTAACTGGAGCCACCGGCAGTGCCAATGCACTAAGAGACTTTGTCTCATTATAAAAAATTGATGCCTGCTTGGCCATCAGATGATATAGATGTTGATTCCCATAGGGAATCTGAAATATCTGTCCTGAATGAGCAAATTTATAATACCAATATAAATGGTCCGTTATTGGACATTATAAATTTTCCAGCTAACTCATTCTTGGTTGCCAGCGTTTCGCCCTCATGTGCTAGGGTGGGCTCATCAGTTGGTACCTAGCACACCTACCAATACGCTGGCTAGTGCATACCGTGGAGGCCACTGGAAAATTTATAATGTCCAATAACGGACCATTTATATTGGTATTATAAATTTGCTCATTCAGGACAGATATTTCAGATTCACTATGGGAATCAACATCTATATCATCTCTTCTAGCTACCGTGGAGGGTACTAATCATAGGCAAGGCAGAACCATGGTGTTGCTCATATAGTGGTACGAATCACAGGTACTGTAAAATGCATCCTGAGCACAAACTGTCGCTACTAATCACAAACCTATTATATACCCAACATAGTGGTACTACGCATAAGTAAAAGCGACCCATGGTGTTCCCTGGATGATGGTACAAATTACAAGTAGTATCATGGTTCTAATTTGATCATCCCTTGGTTGCCCCTCACGACAGGCAGGGGATACTGTGGGTGTATTTTTCGTCTGGGTGGACGTGGGATTATTTTGAAGAGATGCCATATAGCACAGTCCAGTGTGTTGTTTATTCAAAAGAAGTAAAATGTCAGCAGAAATACTTCTGGGATGATCTGGCTCCTAAAAACACATATCACTGAAGGGGAATCATCACAGAGAACACCTCCAGCCCGGTCTGCATTGTAAGAAGCTACACTGTCGACAATTGCGAGGTAACCACGTAGGTGTACAACCTACCTACAGTTATTAAATTATACAGGGTTATTCAGCTAACGAGGGAATGGTACAAAGTCGGACAGCAAATTTCAATTTGATTTTTACATATTTTTTTTTTTTAAACTGAAACAGGTAGTGGAGATCTAATTTTTCGCTGGTCCTTTTTAAGGGGGCATTTGGGAGCTTCAAGTTGGCGGAGCGCTCCCTGAATTGTACAGTACATGCCGGCACACGTCAGCGCTCACAGCCAGTGGCTGTCTTACCTCGCCTTCCCTCTCCTCTACTTCGGTTCTCCACTATCCCCCACCACATACGGCTGCCTGCAGTTGTGTACATGGGATGGCGGGTTAAGACTGACATTGGTTGGGATATTTTATTTACAAAGATGAATTCATTATGCAATAAATAAACAACAATAGTGGTTTACAAATCACTACTTAACATACAAATAATACATAATCAAATATCATCTGCATCATCATGACATTCAAGGTGTTTAAGAAATGACTTTATTCCAACAGTCTGGCATTGGTTCATTCTTCATGACATGATAGTGAAAATCTAACACAAAATGTGAATAACAAAACAGAAGAAAACAATGTGCACACCTTATGAACGAAAAATTGGTACAATCATTTCCAGCACACTTTTTATCAGTCAAATCACGAAAATTAGTTTGCGAAACAGTATGAAATTGTGGTATATTGTCAGTAATGGAATAACCACCCACTTTCCAAATATGTTTCAACATTAGTACAAAACAATCAGCATGTAATTGGTTATGCGCTAGCATTTGATTAGTTATGATGAAAAGTTGTTTTTAGGTTTTAATTTTGACTGGCCGTGTAAATTCCTTACTCGGCAAATCTTTTCCATTTGACAAACCAAACATTTTAGTTGTCCGAAGAGTTTACTAGTTTGGTTACTTTTCGGAAAAAAAAATTTCAAACGCCTTTTAAGGTTTGTCGATTAGGAGTCGCTCTAGAGAGAGTGTTCGGGGCAATACAACTCCCTACCCTCACGAATCCAATGCTCAATGTCCGATTTTGTGACATAAATAACACATCCTTACCTTGGTGAACTCTTCTTTCACGTAAGCTTGAACCATTGCACATTTCCTAATTTCTCCATTGTGTTCAATGTGGTTGACGATTCCAAAAATTTGTCTGAGAGTCCTCTTATACTTCCGTATAGTGTACATAGGTCCTCGTTCCTTTATTTTTGGAGACACGTCCAACAATAATTTGGAATCATAATCTTCCACTGACTTACAGGGTCTTCCTCAGCCATCACAAGACAAGTTATCTTCGTTAAACTCATCTCAGTGTTTGCGTTCTTTCGGTAGTTATGTCCCCTCGACGCCATCTTCGTCTTCTGAATCAACGATAACGGCTTCTTCCTCTTGAATAAGTTCGCATTTTCCTTCCAAAATTGCATCAAACATTTTGTTTATTTGTATGCACATGATTTGCTCTTTATCAGAAAGCTCTGTAGCTTCCTGAATATTAACACCGTAGGCATTAATAAGAGCTGTAATAATGTTACAAGCGGTCATAACAAAGCAAAGAATCTGATGCGATCGCCTGTATGTGGAATGTGGAGAACTTGACCGTATAAAATAGGACTGGCCATCCCATGTACATAACTGTAGGCAGCCGTATAGTGGGTAGTGGAGAACCGAATAAGAGGAGAGGTGAGGCAAGGCAAGGCAAGGCAGTCACTGACGTGTGCCGGCATATACTGTACAATTCAGGGAGCGCACCGCCAACTTGGAGCTCCCAAATGCCCCCTTAATAAGGACCAGCGAAAAATAGACCTCCATTACCTCTTTCAGCTTAACACGTTCGCGGCCGATGACGACACACGTGCATCACAATCCGCGCCAAATATTAAAGCTCGAATTTCCGCCAATATGTATGTAAACAGACCTCTTATCTGTGCATTGTTAAGGTGTTACATATGTGCCATCGGCATCAGATCAATTGTTATTTACAATCTCTGTAGCCATTACAAGTCGGCATACATTTCTGCGATGTCAAGAGAGAACAGTGAAGTTTCAGAACCCCATCTTAGCGGGATAAACAGGCAATTTGCAATTCATGGTGATAGACTGGAAGCTCTCCTGAACGCTAGTGACAGTGACAGAATTGATAGTGATGACAGTGATGACAGTGTGAAAAGTGACTGTAGCCACCTGAGTGAGAATTTTAATCACGGATGTATCGAGCATCCATTCCCAATTCTCACATTACAGAAGATGAGGAAGACGTAAGTAATATCTCATCTTCAAATCTCCCGCCAAATATCATGGGCAATATTTCAGGGGTCATTTCTTGGAGTTCAGATTCGTCCTCAATGAAACAAATAAACTTTATTGGTCGGCCAGGAATGAAGGTTCCACTGCCAAGTGACATGAAACTACTGATTATTTTCGCTTGCTTGCATATGACAACTTGCTGAATAATATTGTCAGTGAATGTAACGCATTTGCAGAAGAGTTATTTTTGCGAGGAAATGTCACTGAAAAGTCAAGGATTAAGGACTGGTACGATGTCACCGTGGATGATTTCCTTGTATTTCTAGGACTTATGTTTCACATGGGAGTTGTGCAAGTGTCTTGTATTAGGGATTACTGGAAAACGCACAGGTTATTCAACATTCCATGTTTTAGGAACTACATGAATAGAAATAGATTTGTACTTCTACTTAAGTGCCTCCATTTTGCAAGAAACCCAGCTGAGGGAGATCCAAATCCAACAGATCGTTTGTATAAAATACAACCAATATCGAGTACTTCAGTGATAAAATGAGAGAGGTTTATGAACCTGGGAGGGAGCTGCGTATTGACGAATTCATGATGATGTGGCGTAGTAGGCTGATGTTTCGTCAATACATAAAAAATAAGAGACATATATATGGCATCAAGCTCTATATGCTCACGGAGCCGGATGGAATGGTTGTAAATTTTACTGTCTACACCGGGATAACAGACGACCTAGGTGGGAAAGCCCATGCTGCAAATGTAATGATCCATCTTATGCAAGGCCGACTAAATTTAGAACATGCACTCTATATGGACAATTTCCATAATAGCTATTCTTTACCTCTTTATCTGCTCCTCTTCTCAGTAATGGGACACATTCTACTGGTACGCTCAGAGTTGGAAGGAAGGAAACACCAGCCAGCATAGTTGAGAGCAAACTAAAAGTTGGCGAAGTTGTCTGCTCTTATGCTAATGGCATAACCGTGGAAAAGAAGCAGGATAAGCGTGAGGTACGATTCATTCCTACAGAATACGAGCTTGACATGGTGGAGGTCAGCAACAAGAGAGGGGCTAAAAACTGAAGCCTAAAGCACTAGTGGAGTATAATAGACATATGTTAAGCACAGATCATCATGACAAATGATTTCCTACTATCCTTTCACAAGAAAAACAATGAAGTGGTATCGAAAACTAGGAATTCATGTGGCTTGAAATGATATTATACAATTCCTACATGCTGTATAACAAGTTCTCTGTAAAGAAGGTATCACTCTACGACTTTCGATAATTGAAGTTATTACCAGCTGACTACAGGCCACCATTTTGTAGGCTCCCAAAATCTCTCACACCGCCTTCCAGGGACTCATTTTGCCAGTAAATGTGCAGCTAAGGAGAATGGACGCAGACTGAGGAAATGGTGCAAACAGTGTTACAAAGAGGGGCGGCGCAGGGACAACATCTTCTACTGCAGCAAGTGTCCAGGACAGCCAGGCTTGTGCCTTGAGAAATGTTTTGTGGAATTCTACAAGAGACAAAAATAATTGACCACAAACAATGGCATGTCTCCCTGTGTTTGTTGTAGCACACTGTATTGACTAGTTACATTGTACAGCTTATGGAGTAATGTAAGTATACATTGTTCCCACAGCAATAAGAAGATTCTACTGCACAGTATTTTTGTGTAAAATGTTCAAAAACTTATTTTTCTGTTGTAAAGAAGTTTTACAACCGAACAAAACATTATTTTCCTCATTCCACTTCATTACCGTACCAGTCATGACGCACATGCTGTGTCAAATGGCACCGAAGGCAAAAAGCTCATCGGTAGTGTCGCTGATGCAGCGTGTGTGTCATGACTCATATGCACATAAATAATATTGAAATAATTAAAATAATAACCTAAAATGTATAAGGACACAGAAATGAACTCCTTTAACAAAGAAAGTATTACGGTACCACGGTAATGATTGGCAATATCCAAGTGGCCGCGAACGTGTTAAAAAGACCTTCATGAATACGTACAAATCAAATTGAAATTTGCCATCTGACTTCATACCATTCCCTTGTAAGATATCCACCTCAAATAACTTGTGAACAGTTTAAGGTACTGACATTCTGTTTTCACTTTTGTTAATGGTATTAAGGGGCTCAGAGTTGAACACGCAGTACTTTACCAGACTTTTGACCAAATTTATCGGCACACACGTTTCCATACGAGAAAGTTATTTTATGGAATAACTGCTGATGATATACTATCAATCTTACACTCGTAGTTACTGGGATGTCGCACAGATCACAGCACAGAAGAATCGGTCTTGAGATTCTTGCTAGAGTTTCCAGATCTGTGACGTCAGTCTTGAGCGAGAGCATTGCCCATCACTAGTTATAAAATGAAAGCCTGCAGTGGATCTACAAGACCAAATAACTCAATGGTTTCTTTACTTTTAACCACAAAAATGGAGATCACATGCTACCACCTTGAAAGATAGGTTGTTTCAGGAAAGCACTAGAGAGGGCAGGTCCGTAACATGAGGCAATCAATAGCAAAGAATGTAAACATATTTGTCCGGGTCTCTGAGACCCAACACAAGCTCTGCAGGGTTAATTGAAGAATGGAAAACATAATCAGGGAGGACAGCAGAAGCGATCTGTAATGATACCTTGGAAAATTGCAAGCAATAGGTACTGGGTACTAGGAGGGTGAGAGGATATGCAAACCGCACTCAGGTAAATACCATCTTATATTACTTGTTAAATGTAAGAGCATGCAGTAATGAAATATTCTTTCTTGTTACCTATATAACCCTAACACACACCCTCCAAAGCAAGTGATGTATTCTTAATCCCACAGAGGTTGGCACTTATATTTAAGACGTGAAAGCTTGTACTGGGTCTATCAGCCCCATCTATAAATGTTTAGAAAATGATACTACTGTAGACATCAATGGTGCATTTATTAGCAATTAAAATATTTTTTTTGTATATATGTGAGTTGATAATGCAAAATAGTGCAGGCCTACTACTGTATGAGGTTTGGGGCATAAGTCATCGCAACTATTTTTTCCCCTCACAAATGCAAGATCTACCAAATACACTGACTGACAGAGCAAATGCAACACCAAGAAGGAGTGGTCAGAACTTTATGCCAATTGCAGGGTAGACTGAAGTCACTGAGGTATGCTCATGATGTGAAATGCGCCGCTGTGCTGCGCACGTAGCGAACGATAAATGGGACACGGCGTTGGCGAATGGCCCACTTCGTACCGTGATTTCTCAGCCGACAGTCATTGTAGAACGTGTTGTCGTGTGCCACAGGACACGTGTATAGCTAAGAATGCCAGGCCGCCGTCAACGGAGGCATTTCCAGCAGACAGACGACTTTACGAGGGGTATGGTGATCGGGCTGAGAAGGGCAGGTTGGTCGCTTCGTCAAATCGCAGCCGATACCCATAGGGATGTGTCCACGGTGCAGCGCCTGTGGCGAAGATGGTTGGTGCAGGGACATGTGGCACGTGCGAGGGGTCCAGGCGCAGCCCGAGTGACGTCAGCACGCGAGGATCGGCGCATCCGCCGCCAAGCGGTGGCAGCCCCGCACGCCACGTCAACCGCCATTCTTCAGCATATGCAAGACTGTTCCAATATCGACCAGAACAATTTCCCGTCGATTGGTTGAAGGAGGCCTGCACTCCCGGCGTCCGCTCAGAAGACTACCATGGACTCCACAGCATAGACGTGCACTCCTGGCATGGTGCCGGGCTAGAGCGACTTGGATGAGGGAATGGCGGAACGTCGTATTCTCCGATGAGTCACGCTTCTGTTCTGTCAGTGATAGTCACCGCAGACGAGTGTGGCGTCGGTGTGGAGAAAGGTCAAATCCGGCAGTAACTGTGGAGCGCCCTACCGCTAGACAACGCGGCATCATGGTTTGGGGCGCTATTGCGTATGATTCCACGTCACCTCTAGTGCGTATTCAAGGCACGTTAAATGCCCACCGGTACGTGCAGCATGTGCTGCGGCCGGTGGCACTCCCGTACCTTCAGGGGCTGCCCAATGCTCTGTTTCAGCAGGATAATGCCCGCCCACACACTGATCGCATCTCCCAACAGGCTCTACGAGGTGTACAGATGCTTCCGTGGCCAGCGTACTCTCCGGATCTCTCACCAATCGAACACGTGTGGGATCTCATTGGACGCCGTTTGCAAACTCTGCCCCAGCCTCGTACGGACGACCAACTGTGGCAAATGGTTGACAGAGAATGGAGAACCATCCCTCAGGACACCATCCGCACTCTTATTGACCCTGTACCTCGACGTGTTTCTGCGTGCATCGCCGCTCGCGGTGGTCCTACATCCTACTGAGTCGATGCCGTGCGCATTGTGTAACCTGCATATCGGTTTGAAATAAACATCAATTATTCGTCCGTGCCGTCTCTGTTATTTCCCCAACTTTCATCCCTTTCGAACCACTCCTTCTTGGTGTTGCATTTGCTCTGTCAGTCAGTGTATGTATAAATATACAGATGGAGTGGGGAGTGTGCAGCCCCAGCATTTGTCTGGTATGAAAATGGGAAGCCACGGAAAACCATCTTGAGGGCTGCCAACAGTGGGGTTCGAACCCACTATCTCCTGAATACTGGATACTGTCTGCAGTTAAGCGACTGCAGCAACTAGGTTCAGTAAGATCGTATCACAAGGCAATCTCTAGTAAAGAATGTAAACAAATTTGTCTGGGTCTTTGAGACCCAGCATGAGCTCTGCAGAGTTAAGTGAAGAATGGATAATGTAGCATCTGATAAGTCGATGTATTGTCCACAAGAGCCCACAAGATTTTGAACACCAAAGAGGAAGGCATAAGTACCACAAAAGAAATTGGAGGAAAAAAAAAAAAAAAAAGAAAAAAAGAAAAGAAAATCAGAGAAGAAATGACCTCAAGGTTCTACAACACAGAGATTTGGTAGGTTTTAATGTGCCAGTATTTCAGCCGAGTTTAGAACACATAATTTGCAACCTTGATGCACTCGGGAGGCACTGTTACGTTCGCCAGCAGCCTGGAAGATAGTTCCTGGTTTTCACACCAGGTAACTGTCAGGGTTGAATTTTAACTAAAGCCACATTCACTCACAACCTTCCTTGTTCTAAACCTTGCCTATCCCATTGTCAATCTGGGTTAGTATGATATCATTATCATCGTCGGCAGTGCAATTACTAATGGCTTCCATTAACATAGGAACACTAATAGGACAAACCCGTGAACATGATGTGTTGAAGAGATGTAATGTAGACACTACATGTTTACAGGAGACTAGCTGGAAAGGAGAAATGGCAAAGAGCATAGATCAAGGATACACCGTCTAATACCATGACATATCTACTAAGAAAAATGGAGTAGCAATAGTAATAAGCTCTCAGATCAGAGCCCATGTTGTCAAAATCAAGTTTTCCAACAGCACAATAGCCACTGAAACAGACTTGGAAAATGAAAGTGTTCTCTACTTACACACTGCAGCAGGGATGTTTGGATGAGAAAAAGGACCATTACTGGCCAGAATCAGAAGAGGTGGTTCGAGAGCAGGGCGATGTCACAAGGATCATATTTGGAGGTGATCTTAACAGCCACACGGGAATGGAGAGAAATGGTTATGAATTCTATGGAGGATATGGGTATGGCCAAAGAAGTGAAGGAGAAAGGATCCTGAAATTTTCTGAAGCAAGTAACTTTGCAAGAAGCAAAAAAGCTTTTAGGCATCACAAAACCTGGTAAGAAGAAAGTTGACAAGCAAGCCTGGATGTGGACAGATATGCTGCAGGAGAAAGTGAAAGAGAACTTTTCATCATTAGAGAAAAGATTAAACAGTATAAAGAAACCAAATAAGAAAAAAAAAAAAAAAAAAAAAAAAAAAATCAGTGGTAATAGCTAATCAGGCCAAAAATATCAATGGCAATAGCAAATCAGGGCCAATTTGAATCATCATATGATTATCTAAATACAGAGAAAAAGCAATTTACAGATGAGCAAAAACCCAAAGTACAATTTGTTCTGGATGATTTGTGATAAAAGAGTAGTGTTATGAAAATGTTGCAGGGCTCGGAAGACTTGGGAGTAAGGAGAACAGCTTAACTAAGCATTATGTTTCAAGCTGTCAGCGGAGAGATGGCGTGGAATGACTTGGTAGATGAATGCACTTGAATACAAAGATCATGATATGACAATGTTTGAATTCACAGAATAAACTGAGGTGGTGGTGGTGATTATTGTTTTAAGAGGAAGTACAACTAGGCAACCATCCTCTATATAACACTAATCAGAGGGAAAAATGGAAGGGATCCGACACTTCGAGAAATGAAGATATCGGCCAAAGGAAGACAAGGGCCACGAAGGGCGTGAAAATGAGACTCCCTAGCCCTCGCAAACCTAATAGCGTCGGGGTCAGAAAAGAACAAGAGTTGACCAAGTGAGATCAGATAGGATATATGAAAGTGAGGAGCCTGGCACAGGTAAGTGGAAGCAATGCCAGGACTCAGCTGAGGGCCCCGTGGTCGCCAACCCACGCTCCAAAGTTCAGAGCCCCTGGGGCCCCTTTTAGTCACCTCTTACGACAGGCAGGAGATACCGTGGGTGTTATTCTACTGGCCCCACCCACAGAAGGGGACAAACTGAGGCAAATATTCATTTATTGGAAGAGGAATTAGGTATTAGAATAATTCACCAAGGGAGTTTGATAAATTTCCAAGTTCTTTGAAATCATTTAACAAAAGAATAGGTAAACAACTGCTAGGGAATCTGGTACCTCGGTGATAGCTCTAAATGCAGATCAGTGGCGACTGATAATTTCCGGCCCCGTGGTGTACGGGTAGTGTGCCTGCCTCTTACCCGGAGGCCCCGGGTTCGATTCTTGGCCAGGTCAGGGATTTTTACCTGGATCCGAGGGCTGGTTCGAGGTCCACTCAGTCTATGTGATTAGAATTGAGGAGCTATCTGAATGTGAGACAGCGGCCCCGGTCTTGAAAACCAAGAATAATGCCCGAGAGGATTCGTCATGCTGATCACACAACACTTCATAATCTGCAGGCCTTCGGGCTGAGTAGTGGTCGTTTGGTAGGTCAAGGCCTTTCATGGCTGTAGTGCCATGGGGTTAGGTTAGTTGGTGATTGATAATTGCCTTGAAAGGCAACAGCATATGAGGCATTCCCAACCAGAAGGGTAAACTTGACCGGCAAGTTCTTTTTTAAAGCATTCGTCATGATGGGTAACAGTGAACGTTGTTGTAGATTAATGTAGTTGTGGTCACTTTGGTATAATGTGGAAAATGGACAGAGAGAAAGGAGTAGGATTTGGTTTGAATGATAGCTGCATGGACCAGAAGGGCTAACTCAACAGATACCTTGGTGTCCCCACACCAAATCCACTTCTCCCACTCCATTGCAACCACCTCACTTGTGACCCCGAGCTACCAGTTGGCGCTGTGACTTTTGTATACTCAGTATTCATTCTGCCGCTGGTGTCCTCTTTGTAGAGTTGTGTGTTGATTATTTACTGTATACCTGTCGCAAGTGTCGTAATGGCAAATGCTGCTGCAGCAGGAGAAAAAGAGGAAGGTAGTTATTCTCGTGAAAGACACTTGAATGAAGATACTTGGAAAACTCTGGAGAGTTTAGATATTAAGAGAATTAGCATAAAGGAAAGGCCAAGCTGAACTTTGATGAGAAGCAAGTACAAGACTATTTACGGGTTCTAGATGCCAACCTTCAGAGGTGGTTGTCCATAGTGACATGGTCTTCTGCAGGCAAGAGAAGGTTGTGTTAAAAAAAAAAAAAAAAAAAAAAAAACGCGTGAACAAACATTCAGTCCATATAACACTATTACTTTCACATTTTGTCACATTAAAGACAAGATCATCTTGCACTGCCCTTCAACGCATTCATACTCTTCATGATGACATATACTTTTCTTAAATTCCCACTGCATTCACAGTCATCACATTCACGTTTAATTGAAAAATCGCGTTTGTATATTCCACAGAACACGTTTCAGTGAAATTTTTGATGGTCGTAGGCATGAAAACATTTTTGTGTACTACTTTCAGTAATACTGATTCACTGCAGATCATCTTTCTCTAAGATCTCTTGGCTCAAGATTGTTTTTACGTTTACACAACTTCTTATTTAGTTTATGCTGTTCTTAACTTTACAAAATAAATGCTTGTACTACAAAACAAATTTGCAGCAAAAGCATGTAATGGAAGTAATTTTTTTATTTTTGCTATTTGTTTTACGTCGCATCGACACAGACATGTCTTATGGTGACGATGGGATAGGAAAGGCCTAGGAATGGGCAGGAAGCAGCCATGGCCTTAATTAAGGTACAGCCCCAGCATTTACCTGGTGTGAAAATGGGAAACCATGGAAAACCATCTTCAGGGCTGCCGACAGTGGGGTTCGAACCCACTATCTCCCAGATGCAAGCTCACAGCTGCACGCTTCTAACCGCAAGGCCAACTCGCCCGGTGAAATGGAAGTAATAATCAGCACAGACAACTCATTACTAAATCACAGATAAACAGAAACAGAGCTCATTATGCCGGCTGGTAATGGTGCGGATATCACAATTTTGTAATTTTTTCATGAACTGATTTCTAACACCGGGTCTCCAATGTAAGAATTTATTTTCATGTTCATGGGAGAAATGGAGAATTTATAAAGAACATTTAGATTTTGTGAAATCCATAATAATTAATACCACTTCCGTATTGCTGTAGTATACGAGAGAAAATCGTAGAAGCTACGGAAAATCCTTAATACTTGGCAACGCTGTACCTTTCAAGTTTGCCGTACTGCATTTGATAGAATTCACAGAATTTTGAGAAATGTTTCAGTAACATCTTGTATAAAACTAGAGCAACTGGTAGCGTTGAGACTGGTTGTGATAAAACAAATATATACATAAAAATTTGAAGATGAAGAGTAATAAAGACGTTAATGTAAATGAAGTAAACTGGCAAGGAAAAAAAGAGGTGCGTTTAAATAGTGCTGAAGTTTCTAAAAACAGTAATAAATGAAGGACAAAAAATTGAGGTACTGTGATGTGTCCTCAAACGATCATTACGTTCAGTTTATAAAGAAATCCCACAACAGGTCACCATCTGATGTTATACACGTTACTCCAAGACATATTTAAGAATTTTACATTGTTACAGGAGATAACAAAAGCTACATTGACTGGTGCTAAATTTAAAGATGGCATAATATTTCATGACTGCAAAGATGGATTTTACATACCTCTGAAATACAACCTAGAAGTCAAAACTATTGTTAAACTCCCAAAGGGAAAGAGACAATGCTAGGATCCAGACAAGTTCAGCCTAAAATCTGCAGATTTAAACCAGGCATATGATGATGCTCCAATCTCTGTACCTCCAGCTAAGCTGAACAACATCAGAGATTTGCTACCTTATGTACGTATGCCATGGAATCAATATTTTCACCAGATACCCCTAGCTCAATCGAACTGTTCCACCATCACAAATGATGTCAAATCTGATGAAGATACTTTTGTTGAGTATGACAAATGTGTTTGTTTGTACACATTCCTTTGAGATAATAGTATTACCTATTTCATTCATGTCATATTTTGTTTGTAATATAAGAATAATGTGATAAGTGTTTTGTTTCATTACCATCTATACTTTTGAATTAAATCACAAAGGAGGAATATATGTCGAGTTTGCTCTTGTTAAAAATTGTAATGGCATTTTTCTTGAAACGTCCATTTGTTGAGTTTGCCCTTCTGATGGGGAATGCCTCATATAGAGGCAACCTCATACCTGCCAACTTTTAGAAACCAAAAATAGGAAGATTTTTTTATTCCTGGATTTCATTACATATATTCCACCACGGTCTAGGTGAAAAAAGGTCAAGATAAAATGCATACATATCTACAGTTACAATGCGAATTGACCGTTAAATTTCAAATCTTAAACTACCAAAACATAAAAATGGTTACAAGAAAATGTACCTTATCATTATCATTTATGACACTTAAACGAATAATAATATTTATGTCACACCGACACACGCAACAAAATGCATAATATCGTATTTTCTCGCGTAATTAACGCACTTTTTGACGAAAAATACAGGCGAAAACTTCGGATGCGTAAATTATTCAAGGAATTAAGATATTTACAATTAATTTACATTTAAAAGATACATCAAATATAATATAAAAACACAACTGGTTCAACTCGTTCGCGGTTATCGTCATTTGGCGTAAAATTCCGGAGTGAGATTTTTCCTGAAAATTCAAATAGGGTACATCAGGTAAGTTAGACACCGGGGATTGAAGTACCGACTGGAAAATATTCTTCCCATTACGAGCTGACAATACGACCTGGAGTGAAAACATGAACTAATAAAAGTACAATTCATGTAATGCCATAACAATGACATACTGGCAAAAAAACTGTCCAACACGAGAAGGGCCGGGCATCGAAGGAGGGACCCTGCTACATTACCCCAAACCGTTCGTATCCAATCTTGTACGAGTGACGTGTCCATCCATCCTTCTTCTTGAATACGAACGTGGATCACTCGCGGAAATTTTGCTTTGGGCATTGTTTTTCGTTATAGATCAATGTAAGGTGTAAAGCTACTCGTCCACGATGCAACTAAAATGGCATGCAACTTCGATTTGAGCAAGAAAAGTTGAGTGGCTTCGTGTAAACAGTCATGCAATTCGAAAAGTTGCACGCGCCACTCGAATTCTGCGCAACTTCCAAGTTGCGTGCAAAGTCAAAAGTGGCATCGTGTACACAGCGGAAGAGAGGAAGTTGCGCCATCTGAAAGTGGCATGAAAAGTTCAGATCATTTTTGTGGCGCAACTTTCTCACGTGGCCGTCTGCTGTGACATTATACTGATGTTTGAGAGGTTCACACTCGAGAATAAATTAACGTAAGTACGTACCTGTATATCCTTTATTGTAAATGAAATATAATATGCCTCAAAATAGATACCCATCTTAGTAATAATTGCATAATTTACGTAAGTTCATTTACAGGTTACAATGTCTCAGAACACGAAATGAACGAGGGAGATGACGAGAAAGCTGATATATTTAGTTGAAACACAAGAATGTTTATGGAAGGTTGAGGCAACGGACTACAGAAATAAACAAAAACGGCAGAGAGCATTCATCACGATGTAAATAGCATCACAAACTTCAGATATTACACGTGAAATAGAGCATGTTGGTATCAATGACTGATAACTGTCACCTGTAACAAAAAAAAAAAAAAAAAAAAAAAAAAAAGTAGGAAATTACAATAAGCTAAAAGAAATGATTCTTTATGTGTACTGTATACAATCCATATTTTTAAAAAATCGGCTTACCTGTTGCTAAATATCTCAATGTCAACACAAGGCGTTCCGTTGGTGATATTCATTTTCTCATTAGCGTGTCTTTCTTTTGTATCAACCGCGCTGCTCTTCTCAGCAGATATTCAAAATCAGTCGCTAACTTTCGCAGGATATTCTTGCAGAAGACTTGGTCTCCCATGTACAATTCCTGTAGCAAGTTATTAACAACAACACAATGTTCACGACCTAAAATCCGTTCCCTCATCCAACATTTCCGTTTCGCTCTTTCTCGTCTTTATTTTCGTCGCCATAATAAAATCAGCGATAAGCAAGCCGCCGATAACACCTCGCCAGAAGACATGCTTGCTACTATCAACACTCACATCCGCTAGAACAGCTGACTAGGAAAGTTGCATGCGAGAAAACTTGCGCCACTTAAATAGCGTGGTGTAAACACTCGGTGCAACATTTCCTTGGGCGTGCAAGTTTTCGTGTTGCGCAACAAGAAAAAAGGCAAACTTGCGTGCTGTGTGTAAACAGTGCCTGCCATTTTTCTTGCGCAACACAAAAGTGGCATGCAAGTTTTGTTGCATCGTGGACGAGTACCTTAAGCTTTCTGAGATCAGCTGTTATAGCAAGCATTGCAGTACATCGTTGTTTTTTGCTTCCGGTAGCGCGTACGATAACACTGTATGATCCCTTCTTATCGATTGTTCGACTTTGTGGCATATGGAAACTGATTGGCGCAAATACAGTAGAGACAATACACGACACTGAGCGAGATATCGAGGGACAGCTATTGGAGCTCACTCTAGCGGATAGACCTGAACGGTACTGATTCTGTCATAAGAGCACGTGTATTTTTGTGTGAAGTTTTTGGTGTTATTTATGCGTTTTCAGTGAGTTGACATAATTAAATAGTAGCGTGTGTCATTCCTTGATATCTCCTCTCAACATGAGGGGAAAGGTATGTGCTGTGTTTGGCTGCAGTAATTACATAGTAGAGAAAAATGCGCGCTCGTTCTTCAGGTTCCCTCGTGACAAGAACATGTAAGTAATATTGTGTTTGCATATATATTCTTCCAGTGACAGAGATTTTTATAGTACTTCATAATCTTCTAACCTGCTCGACCCATGTTTTAACGGGCTTAAAATATAATACGCATATTTTATTGTATAGTGCAGCAGTTAACCTTCAATACCGATGTGGTGTTGTAGGTGTGATCTGTGGGTTTTGAAATGCCACAGAAGCGATTTGGATAAAGTGTACAAGAAAGAAGGGACGTTACGCTTGTATAACAATTATAAGATCTGTTCAGATCATTTCCAGGCCAGCGACTTTAAAAATCCTCGACTATACAGCCAAGGGTATGTTACATTTTTACTCTAATTGTACGTAAATATTCCTCAAAGCATCACTATCGACAACATTTTCATACTTTTCTTTCTTTTATCCCTCTTCTCAGACTAAAGCCGGGATTTTATAGATTTTCTTTCTGTTAGTAGGCTTCATGTTAAGAGGAAAATTGTCCAGCTATTAAATGTTAATTCATTGCATCATATGTGTAAGGAATGTGCCGATATTTTTATTGACAAATGTCTTAATGTGATGATACATTGTTTTTAAATGAGGAAAAAAGACAAATCCAACCGTAAGATTTCAGGCAGGTATGCTAAAGCTAAAAACGTAATGCATAAATGAAAGATCGAACCATTTCACAGCAGTCCATTTCACACCTTGTTTATATGTCTAATTTCAGTCTTTGAATAATAACCTTTTAAATAATTCTTCATTCATTTATCCAGAATTGCTTTAGCAACTTCGAAGTTAATATCTCAATACCACTTTCTTTCTAGACGTAATTTATTTATCCATTTCCGTATATACATTTCCATTGATGTTTGAATTTAACGCGATTTGTTCAGGTCAAGTCACTAGGAGCGCCACCGTCAAATTGTCTCCCATTTTAGCAAGGCGAAATCCGTAAGTGTCGTGTATTGTCTCTACTGTATTTGATTGGCGTCTGATCTGCGGTTCCTATAAGGGAGATCAAATATTCCTCACTTTACGCTTCTCAATCACAAAACGATGAAAATGGTTTAAATCATTCATTTTTTGGCATGATGATGTTCTTCGCCGAAGAGGAAGTCCATTTCTCTTCATAAAATTAATCAAGACTCGGCTAACCTTCAAATCCGAGACACTGATTCCATGTGCAGCGATTATTTCGCATTCTTTAAAATACTGCATTTCGTGAGAAATTGCTTATCCAACGTTGCGTCACAAAATCATATATTTAAGCAGATCCTTCTCTACTTGCCGAAACTTGCCGCCTTTTGGTCCGCGAAATGCTTTGCGAGACATGTTGGCCGCTTGACGTGCACTTCTGTTACCACGGTAGCACACGTTTCATTTGGGCATTGAATACTCGCTGCCCTCTTCCCGTAGGTTTCGGCGTAACTGATCACCGCGAGTTAGTATGATGCAGTATTACTCGAATACTGTGGACTGACAATTTTGAGATCACAGAATGTCCCGTACCCGAAACACTCGTAAAACTAGTGCCGGCTAATAACAGCACGTTGCTCTGTATCTGGAATGCCCGCTTTCGCAATAGGATTACAGGGTTGCCACCGGGAAAAATATTTTCGTACTAAATCTTCCCCTAAAAAGGTACTAGATTATGGTAAAAGGTACTAAATATTTATTAACAATGGAACAGGGTTATTCATAAAGGCAGTAAGTTATAGAAATCAAAGTATACCTATCAAAAATACACATTTATTAAATGAGAACAGAACTTACCGGTTTTCATCTTCATATTTTACTCTTCTCTTAATCCTTGGAAAACAATGCCAAAGCAATAAACTGTTTTGAAATGTGAAAATTACGTATGTTTTAGTTTCTCATTTGTCAGAAGGAGCCCATTCATCATACAGGATTGGAGTTTGTTTCTCAACTTGGTCTTATTGGTAGTAACAGCAGAAAAAAGAAAACTCTTCTGTTGCAGCAGAAGAATGTAATAAACAGAACACTGCCTTCACAAAATTCGTTAAATTGGGAAAGGTGTAGTCGCCTACAGGATTTTTAATTTCAAAAACACCGGGCGAGTTGGCTGTGCGGTTAGAGGCGCGCACCTGTGAGCTTGCATCCGAAAGATAGTGGGTTCGAACCCCATTGTCGGCAGCCCTGAAGATGGTTTTCCGTGGTTTCCCATTTTCACACCAAACTGAAAATCTTCAGTTTCTGTGGACTTCGCTTACCACTATTTCCCATCTAATTTCATTAACACTTTCTGTAATTACAGCCGGGAAATATATAGCTAATGGGATTATACTGATGAAACTGCCACCTCATTAGTAATTTTCCAGGTTCGCCATGGACAGACTTATTAAAATAGGATCACGAAAATCCACCGTCCAAAAAATCTGTTTACAAACGTCAACATGGGTCTGAAGCTTCTTATCAATTTCTTTCTTGTTCTTTTGCTGCACTAGAAGAGTTTATACTCCACCCCCGTAAAAGGTACTAGATTTCCATAAAAAGGACTAACGTACTAAAAATGATCATGAAGTACTAGATCTAGTACTAAAGTACCAGAGGTGGCAACTCTGAATAGGAAGCCTGCTACTTGAGTAGTTGACATCTTTATCTCGAAACGCATTCGGAGCTGCGTGATGGATGTTCGAAGTTGTGGGAGCGTCAAATACGTGAACATTTGTTTTTTGTCCACTTTGGACCCAAAAATATTGGGATGCGTAAATTATGCAAGAGCGTTAATTACGCGAAAGAATATGGTTAGTTTCTTTATCAGACGGTAAAATGAACGGAAATTTATAGGTGTCTCTGAACATTTGAAGATAACGTTTGTTATATTTTTGGCCTTAACGAGAAAATAAACTACCTGAAACTGTCACCGACACAACCCTCTTAAAAACATTCAACTCATTAAAATGATACACTTAAATACGCGAAACTACCACATACAAAACAATTCTATATGTTCCATACATTATTAACATACGACTTTGGCAGTGGGGGAAAGCATACAAATGCAAGAAAAAAAGGGGCCTAAAACTCCGACGAAACTACGCACAGAAACGATGTTAACAGCGCGCGAACAATAATAAACTCATTCTTTCATCCCGATTAACTGAGTCGCCAGCGCGCGCCAGCCTGTCTTGCTTGCAGGACAATTGCCCGTGATGTGACTTACATCATGCAATTGCCGCCCCGAATCCCCAGCTGTATAAAGCGGACACGCTGCTGTGGTAAGCGGGAAACACGATACACGAAGGCGCAGGACGAAATACTCACGAAATAAAGCATCAAATAAATACTCTTGAAAATGAGGTTTCGTAAATTACACAAACACATAAGAATTTATCGTAGGGGAAGAGTATTGGCCGTACTAGAAGTTATATTGGTCAAAAATAGGAAGAAGTAAAAATAAATCGGAAAATCGGAAGACGAGTTAAAAACCGGAAAGTTTCCGGGTAAATCGGAAGGGTTGGCAGGTATGCAACCTATTCTACTTAGCTCTACTACTACAATTTTGTCGGCATTGATGGACCAGAATTGTCATTGTCTATACCATTTCCTTTTCCCATTCTGTCAGGGCTGCACTGTCACCAGGGTATGTCAGAAGATACATTCTGCTGTTCGAGGTTTTCATCCTTGTCCATTTCCCCTACAATTTTCTTGAGCAAGATATTAAGAAGTATTGGTAATATGGAGCCCT
This sequence comes from Anabrus simplex, assembly GCF_040414725.1. NCBI lineage: Eukaryota > Metazoa > Arthropoda > Insecta > Orthoptera > Tettigoniidae > Anabrus > Anabrus simplex. The sequence goes on from NC_090269.1 coordinate 241,907,777, forward strand.
TTTGTCAAAAACCTATATGTATACTGTAACAAATTCTCTCGACAACTGTATCTTGCATTTCATCATGGCTTTGGTTACAGCTGTGCATGTTCTCATTATGCTGATGAGTTTCTTTGGTACACCATACTTCAGGGTAGAGATTATAGCCAATAAATGCTGACAAGAAATCAACAAAATAAATAAATCAGCTGTGCACTCAACTCTATTGGACTAATTTAGGCTAGTCTTTAGTTCTATACTAGCAAATGTACCCGTGCTTCGCTACGGTACTCTACATTGTATACGGATATCGAGGCAAATTACTGCACATGAAGTGAATAAGATTTTTAAATTGGGTGTGTCTTGGCTTTATCCGAGAAACAGCATTGTGAAATCCACAGACGTTGTTTCCAATGAAAGTGTGATTTGCGGGATTGCGATGATAATGGCAAGTCCACTTGTCTACTGCAATTCACAAAGAAGTTGGTAATATTCATTTAACGCCAGGCCCCATTGCCTAGTGCGAGGCCAAAATCGATTTGGGGAGGTTTCATTACAATGGCAGATCCCATTTCCTACTTTCAGATAGATTACAGTTGAGGAACTTTTAATATATTTGCAAGGACCTTCCTTACTGCCAGGCACACCCCGAGTTGGTGAGTTTCCATTTTAATAGCAAGCCACTATGCCTAGTGTTAGTCACATTTTAGATGGGTAAATTTGCTTATAATGGAAGACACCCTTGCCTACTGACAAACAGGATCGGGTAAAAGAGTTTTGAAAAAAAAAATTCACGCTCCCTTGTCTTCTGCTAGTCGAACCGAGAAGCGAATTATGCATTAAAATAGTGCACAGGAGATGGAGGACGACCCCATTCTTACTGCCTGTCAAAGTCGATGTGGGGAGGAGTGAATACAATAGCAGACGCCCTCCTCCTGACAGTCACTATCGATTTGCAAAGTATTTAATAACAATGGCAGACAAACCCTTTCTAGATCGCTACAAATCACCGTCAGTGAAAGAATATAGTCGTCATACGGAAGTATATGGATGTTTACCTTCATTTACAGAATAACTGCTGCTAAACAGTATATCAAATCAAAAAAGGATTGTACGATAAGACGCACTTTCTGGCCACATTTAGCGATAAAAATGATATCCTATAATTTCACCAAATTTCAATTTTCTACCTCGTCTGGCAGGTTGTGCCGCCATCTTGATTTGGGGGGACGGGGGATAAAAATTAGGAAATTCCCGAAAATTTTTAAGCCCACGAAACCTATAGGTTGTCGTTTTGGATAAATTATAAAGACTGCGTTCTTATGCTGAGCCCAAAACTTAGGCCCCCGGCATGCCCCCTTGAGGGAATTTTGAGAATTTTCAATTTTTCTAGGGATCCTGGGGTCATCAGCTTCTCCCTACCAAGTTTCAAATTTCGGAGATCTCTGGAAGTGCCTCATTAATTCAAGTCTTTTTTCATTTTTAAATATTTATATACACATCGCTCCACACCGACTTGCTTTTATATATATAGATGACGGATAAGCATGAGCACGTTGAAAAGTGCAGACTTCCATTTCGAAATTCATAACTCCTAAACGGTGCATGATATTAACAAACAGTTTGCGCCATCAGATGCCTTATTTATCGCTCTACATGTTTGTTTCTAAACCATTTCCTTGTATCTCACCTATTTAGTGGGTAAATTGAGTTCAAAATTTGAATAGGGTGAAATTTGGGTACATTTGTAATGTTTTACATTACTTTTTGCCTACTTATGTATAAGCTAGAATCATGAAATTTGGTCTACATATGGCCCTTGATCGTGTCAATGTGTGAACCCAACTTGATGATCCTATCATTCATATAAGTGTGTCAAACAATGACATATACTTGTAAAAATCACCAAATTTACGAACAATCAAGAAATACGGCCAAATCTAACGTATAAGGGGGAGAGATACGACAAAATGTCATAGGACCAAAGTTGTAGATCACTCCGAATTGAAGCGAGATTGTGCCATGTTTTGTGATACGACTTACTGTTTAGCCAACAAATAGCTCAAAAGGAATGTCTGCACAGTTATTAAAATTGCCTCCATATTTCGATATCTTTGGGGGTAAAAAGTGAAAAATTTGAACATCTCGGAATTTTTCCATTGGTTAGGGACCAAAAGCTATAATTTCACCAAATTTCAATTTTCTACCTCGTCTGGCAGGTTGTGCCGCCATCTTGATTTGGGGGGACGGGGGATAAAAATTAGGAAATCCCCAAAAATTTTTTAGCCCACGAAGCTTATAGGTTGTCGTTTTGGATAAATTATAAGACTGCGTTCTTATGCTGAGCCCAAAATTTGAGGCCCCCCCAGCGTGCCCCCTTGAGGGAATTTTGAGAATTTTCGAGTTTTCTAGGGATCCTGGGGTCATCAGCTTCTCCCATACCAAGTTTCAAATTTCTGAGATTTCTGGAAGTGCCTCATTAATTCACGTCTTTTTTCATTTTTAAATATTTATACATCGCTCCATACCGACTTGCTTTTATATACATAGATGAATAAAATACATGTCACCATATTCCTGAAACACAGTGCTGAGGAAGTATGTTCAAACCACTGACTTTACACTGGAGTAATTACGAGTCTGGCACACAATAAGAATTGAATGTCAATGTGTCTCCTATGACAATCACAACAGTGAGTGATCAATCATTCATATATTTGAGTAATTATGGTGAGTAACCTCCTCTTCAAACCATGTGACCTTGTCGTGGTGGGGAGGCTTGCGTGTCCCAATGATGCAGATAGCCGAGCTGCAAGTGAAACCATATCGGATGGGTATCTGTTGAGAGACCAGACTAATGAATGGTTCATCGAAAGGGGGGTAGCAGCCTTTCGGTAGTTGCTAGGGTGGCAGTCTAGATGATTGACTGATACGGCCTTGTAATAATACTCAACATGGTTTAGCTGTGTTGATACTGCTACACGGCTGAAAGCAACGGGAAACTACAGCCGTAACTAACTCCCGAGGACATGCAGCTCTCTCTGTATGAATGATGTACTGATGATGGCTTCCTCCCGGGTAAAATATTCCGGAGGTAAACTAGTCCCCCATTCGGATCTCCGGGTGGGGACTACACGAGAGGGGCCGATCATCAGGAAGATGGATACTGACATTCTGCGAGTCGGAGCGTGGAATGTTAGAAGTTTGAATCGTTGTGGTAGGTTAGAGAATCTGAAAAGGGAGATGGATAGGCTAAAGTTAGATGTAGTTGGTAAAAGTGAAGTACGTTGGCAGGAAGAACAAGATTTTTGGTCAGGCGACTACCGAATTATCAACACAAAATCAAACAGGGGAAATGCAGGAGTTGGTTTAATAATGAATAAGAAAATAGGGCAACGGGTAAGCTACTACGACCAGCATAGTGAAAGAATTATTGTTGTCAAGATAGACACCAAACCAATGCCCATGTGGACTCTGACCACAACTTGTTGGTCATGAAATGCCATCTGAAGTTGAAGAAATTGAAGAAAGGAAAGAATGCAAAAAGATGGGATCTAGACAAGTTGAAAGAAAAGAGTGTGAGGGATTGTTTCAAGGAACATGTTGCACAAGGACTAAATGAAAAGGCTGAAGGAAACACTATAGAGGAAGAGTGGAGAGTCATGAAAAATGAAGTCAGTAGGGCTGCTGAAGAAATGTTAGGAAGGAAGAAAAGATCAACTAAGAATCAGGGGATAACTCAGGAGATACTAGACCTGATTGATGAACGACAAAAATACAAGAATGCTAGAAATGAAGAGGGCAGAAAAGAATACAGGCGATTAAAGAATGAAGTGGATAGAAAGTGCAAGCTAGGTAAGGAAGAATGGCTGAAGGAGAAGTGCAAGGATGTTGAAGGCTGTATGGTCCTGGGAAAGGTAGATGCTGCATACAGGAAAATCAAGGAAACCTTTGGAGAAAGGAAATCTAGGTGTATGAATATTAAGAGCTCAGATGGAAAGCAACTTCTAGGGAAAGAAGACAAAGCAGAAAGATGGCAGGAGCATATCCAACAGTTGTATCAAGGTAAAGATGTAGATAATTTGGTTCTGGAACATGAAGAGGCTGTTGATGCTGATGAAATGGGAGACCCAATTTTGAGGTCAGAGTTTGACAGAGCTGTAAGTGACCTCAATAGGAACAAGGCACCTGGAATTTATGACATTCCCTCTGAATTACTGACTGCCTTAGGAGAAACCAGCATGGCAAAGTTATTTCATTTAGTGTGCAAGATGTATGAGACAGGAGAAGTCCTATCCGATTTTCGGAAGAATGTTGTTATACCTATTCCGAAGAAAGCCGGTGCTGAAAGGTGTGAAAACTACCGCACCATTAGTTTAGTATCTCATGCCTGCAAAATTTTAACACGTATTATTTACAGAAGAATGGAAAAACGTTAAGAAATCCTGACTTTACGTCTAATCTTAGAGGATCGAATCAAGAAGGACAAGCCCACGTACATGGCATTTGTAGATCTAGAAAAGGCATTCGATAATGTTGATTGGACCAAGCTATTTATGATTCTGAAGATGATAGGGATCAGATACCGAGAACGAAGAATATTATCTACAATCTGTATAAAAATCAGTCTGCAGTGATAAGAATCGAGGGCTTTGAAAAAGAAGCAGCTATCCAGAAAGGAGTGAGGCAAGGCTGCAGTTTGTCCCCTCTCCTTTTCAATGTTTACATAGAACAGGCAGTAAAGGAAATCAAAGAGAAATTTGGAAAGGGAATCACAGTCCAAGGAGAGGAAATCAAAACCTTGAGATTTGCCGATGATATTGTTATTTTATCTGACTGCAGAAGATCTCGAGAAGTTGCTGAATGGTATGGATGAAGTCTTGGGTAAGGAGTACAAGATGAAAATAAATAAGTTCAGAACAAAAGTAATGGAGTGCAGTCGAACGAAGGCAGGTGATGTAGGAAATATTAGATAGGAAATGAAGTCTTAAAGGAAGTAGATGAATATTGTTACTTGGGTAGTAAAATAACTAACGATGGCAGAAGTAAGGAGGACATAAAATGCAGACTAGCAGAAGCAAGGAAGAGCTTTCTTAAGAAAAGAAATTTGCTCACTTCAAACATTGATATCGGAATTAGAAAGATGTTTTTGAAGACCTTCGTGTGGAGCGTGGCATTGTATGGAAGTGAAACATGGACGGTAACTAGCTCAGAAAGAAAGAGAATAGAAGCTTTTGAAATGTGGTGTTACAGAAGAATGCTGAAGGTGAGATGGATAGATCGAATCACGAATGAAGAGATACTGAATCGAATTAGTGAGAGGAGATCAACTTGGCTAAATATGACGAGAAGAAGAGATAGAATGATAGGACACATCTTAAGACATCCAGGACTTGTTCAGTTAGTTTTTGAAGGAAGTGTAGGTGGTAAGAACGGTAGGGGTAGACCAAGGTATAAATATGACAAGCAGATTAGAGCAGATGTAGGATGCAATAGTTACGTAGAAATGAAAAGGTTAGCTCAGGATAGGGTGGCATGGAGGCTGCATCAAACCAGTCTATGGACTGATGACTCAAACAACAACAACAACAACAACAACAACAACATGGTGAGTAAACAAAACACATACAAACCTATGGTGAAACTGCCTTTTAAGGCCTTGGCCTGTCAAGATGACTGTTGCCCAGCTAGATGGCCTGCAGATACTGGAGTGCCACATGGTCAGCTTGATGACATCCTGAGCCACATTGCCTGGGCCTACTGTCTCTTGAATTAAGCAGTTTTTCAGTTGGGCTCAGAATGAGTGAACTTCATTCCACCCCTCAGTCTGAGGAATTATAGCCTACGGTGGATAAAGCGAATAACAAAGCTTCACTAATAAAGTCAACTCTTGATAACTCGGACTAAAGTGGGTGGAGATCTGAGTTATTGAAGGGAATTAAATTGTGCCTAATAAATGAAAACTAACACAGCAAATAACCTATACAGTAGTAATATTATACTAAACATTAATGAAACAAGGTTATCACTGTACCAGGTATTGTAAAATAGAAACTGAAATAACACAGCTAGGTATACAGGAACTATAAAACTGATACAGGACAGTACTAGCTTTCTGCTCGAAGTACATTAATCAGAGTCTGATTGCCTGTGAACAATATCTTATGTGCAGTCCGCAAGTGTCTATAGAATGGCAGTAGTTCAGGGTCTGAAGTTAAGTCTATAACACCAATAAGTACGTCCTGAGTTTCACGAGCACTTGACAGTTTCAGCTTAGACAAGGGCTGCATACATGATATGGGCCATGAAAGCATCAACGTTAATATTAGACAAGGGTTGTTCTTCTTCCTCCTCATCCATACTCTTCTCCTTGGTGGTAAAACAGTAAATCATGAGCGATCTCTTCTTCTGTCTGGATCTGGTAGCCTGGGTCTCCATCTTCTATATCTAACCATTCGTTTCACTGGCTGTTCACAGTGACTGAAGATAATCAGTGGCCTCATAACCCTCCAAATTATACTCTACATGTGTGACAAAAAAAAAGTTTATTCCAGCAGTTGGCAAACGTAGATGTTTTTAGTTCATTCTGAGCAGAAGCTCAGTTAAAAATTGACTTGATGTTGTAGGGGCGAATGTTCTGAGATGTTTTTTACTCTCTGTCTCTGTTTCTTTGTCCTGAGGTTCCTCCAGTACCACCATAATTTCGTCGAGAAACTTCCTTTTGTACATTCTTTTGCATGCCAAAATAACACCTTGGTCCACTGGTTGGATAAGTGAAGTGGTATCGGGAGGCAATGCCAGGCATTTAATTTTTCCATCACTGCTACACATCTTCGCAGTTGGATGTGCTGGAGTGTTGTCTACAAGCAAAACAGCCTTGACATCATTAGGGGCAATCTTTAGATCTTCGATTTGGAATCACTGCACTTCAGGAATAAACTGTTTTCAAAACCAGTCCATTGTGATTTCTTGGGTGAACCATGCAATTTTAGAATTTGCATAATGCACCTGTATCTATGATGTTTTTAAGTACACAAGGCTGGCAAGATTTGCCAATATACCTGCCAACTTTACAAAACCACAAATCAGGATGTTTTGATATGAAAATCAGTAAAAAACAAGAGAAATCAAATTGATCAAAACTGCTTATTCTACATGTATTGTGCATTACAGGAGTACTATGGCATATATTATAACACTTATTGTCTCAAAACCTGAGTGTTGCTATACGAGGCTACAAGGCTAAATATTACACATCTCTATGCCCTCACAGAAGTATCTGAGTGAGATGATCAGTCTCTGATAAGCCTTCCGAAAACTCATGCTCCATACGTGTGAATCAGTCAAACACGTAGATGCCATATATTAATATACTGCATCACATGCCTGCGCGATTATGCGAAGTGCAATGCTATTTTTATCAAGTAATAAATTAAAATTTGCCAGAATTGTCTCCAACTGGCTCCTAAAATCTCTAGAAAAGCCACTAGTCGCTATCTTTGAAATTCTGTCACTAAATTACAAAAAAAACACCACTCCAAATCTAGCGACAAGTCTCCAAAATAAACTAAACTGATGTGAATGAACACAAACATAGCACGCGAGAACAAGACAAGAGATTGATAATCGATATATGTGTTACAATAAACATAGCACATTCCTCGTATTAATAAACGACGATATTTCATTTGAAAGCGGCCAATGAGCGTAGGACTTCCAGTCACTGGTGTACAAAGCTGAAATGATGGGATTTGAAAACAAATTTTAAAGTTAGATATTTGGAACATGTGAATGCTGAAAAACATAGAAGTTTCTCAGCTATGGGATCACACATGACTGCCACAGGTCATAAATTTACCAACATAGCTTAAGACCTGACCATCATAAAAAAATTAAAAAAGGGCAGCTTAATGAACACATATAAAGATCTATACATTCATCTAGACCAACTTGTAAAGAAAAATGATAACCTTAATGAGGCTGTAGAATATAAAAACCCATTATATTATCAAATTCTAGCATATTTGAAAATGCTTGAGAAAGATCACGAAAAAAGAATTGGAATTTCTCCACCTACAGATAGCCCTACAACTTATTCCTCCTCAGTTGAAGCTATAGGTGACAGCAAGGAGGTGTTTGACACACCTATATCCCCCGCTCCTCCACCTCCTCAGGTGCAAGAGCAAGGAAGAACGCATCATCAATATTACACCAGACACAAAACTGTAAAAGAATGACAGGAGTTACTGTTCCAAAGGAAAGCAGGCTTAATAAGAGCCACACTGTGATATCTGGATTTCTTCATTTTGACAATTACTTATAAATTGTATAATTTTTCATTTATAAATTGACCTTTTTTCATGAATTATTAAGAAAAGAATATTCATTAGGACATATTCTCTATGGAATATTGTACAAGTGTTTCCTTGACGACTGCTTTCAATTGTAGAAATAATTTATGTATTTTCTCTTGAGTTATTTGTTTGTTTTAATGCTGTCAATCTATATATTTTTCATCTAAACAGTGTTATGTGGCTGAAGATGTTGATAATATACGAAACATGTACCACTTTTAACCATTAAATTGCCTTAAGCAATCATTGTATTGATTAGGTGGAAAATAAAAAAATACTTAATTGTGAATGAAGAAATCCGATATCAAATAATAATAATAATAATAATAATAATAATAATAATAATAATAATAATAATAAAAAAAAATGTCTGCACTCACCTGATCTGCGAGTTTCAATAGGATTAATCCCCTGTCTGCGAGCTAAAACTTGTACGCGTTTTAGTGCCGGGTGCAAACTAGGTGAATCCCCTACCTCAAGGGCCACACACAAAACAGGCCAGTTCATTATCCAGTCTTCCTTCATAGCATAAATATAAATGCTACTCTCTCACAGTTTCATTATCTGTCGTCATTCGCCAACTACAAGATAAATACTCTTTCCCCCGCATTAGAAGTTTATGATACCATGATCTCATAACACCAAATCCAAATAACATGATTTCCTGATGTGACTGCTAGCTCCTGACAAGAAATACGGAATAGCTCGGACACAGACTGGAGTACAAATTAAAAAAGAACGTAAAATGAATAAAACACTAAATTCCGCTGTAATAAATCTAGAATTTCGCCAAAAATTCCGCTGTCTGCTAAATGATAAATTTCTCCACCGACAGTCTTCTAATTCCACCAAATTTAGCGGAAAATCCGCTAAGTTGGCAACACTGTTGGTAATCTTAGTGTTAAACAAATAGACTGTATTGCATGTGTTATTTTGGCCTTCAGTACTTCTATAGTATGGGGATCATTTTGCTTTTTAAGGTTTTCCAAACGTAATAATCACAGTAAGTTAGGTCTGCTGACCAAAGGACATAAAATGTCTATAGATTAAAAAATGACTAGCATTCAAGTCAAAATTTTGAATGAAATGTTATTTTAGGGAACATCTTTCATACAGTAAGAATAGTAGTAACGTATTCAAGAGTTAACTTATTTTTATTATTGTATAATCTCTGGTGAAAGGCACTGATAAGATCATACCATAACAGTGCAGAGATGCGTAAGTGGAATATCAAGTAGCACAAAATAAATATAAAAATCAATTTATTTCTTGTAATCTGAAACTAAATTGTACAAATAAGACCTCAGCATACTTTTAAAATCTAATATAATGATCACAGATACAACAGACAATCGAGGAAAATTAAAGAAAATGGAATTACAAAAGTTAACTAAACTGTACATAAAATGACTAGCATTCAAGTCAAAATTTTGAATGAAATGCTACTTTAGGGAACATCTTTCATACAATAAGAATAGTAGTAACATATTCAAGAATTAACTTATTTTTATTATACAATACACTTATTACATACAGCAGGTTAGAACAGGATTCCTCACTGTTTGGGCCAACAATTCACAGGTCAAAACAGCCTGTTAATTTGATTTGAATCACACTTAAGCTTTAAGATATAAACCTGAGAATTGCTCCACTGGTAAGACATTTCCACGCTACATTTGAATGTACTTTTGTCCTAATCTATTACAGAGATGAAGTCACACTTAAAAATATTGTTTGTAAGAAAGTTGAGGAATGAATTATGTATTTTAAAATTTAATTACATTTTTATATATTAAGTGAAGTAAACTGGTTAAATTAAACCATGAAAATACCACAAGGCAGATGACGATTACACAGTTTGTATTTCTTTACCAGTAGGTGCAGTCCCTGGGAGGACAATCCAAGCGTTGTTGTTATTTCGATGAAGAGTTGTGCAAACAATTTTATCTCTCAATGGCCATACCTGAAAGAATAAGTAGTAGTTTCACTCTCAACAAATCATGACTTAATAATAATAATAATAATAATAATAATAATAATAATAATAATAATAATAATAATGGTAGTACATTAATCAGAAGAGATGAAGGAAGAAGTCTGACTCTTCAAAAAATGGTACTGGTAAAAAAGAAAGGGCTACGAAGGGCCTGAAAATTAATGACCCCCATGGCTCAAAACCTAACACTACCAGGGCCAAAAATGAGCTGACCAAAGAAGGTTGAACAGAAAAGAAAAAGCAAGGAAGCAGGCACAAGTGGAAGCAACGCCATTCTTGGGTAAGTGTCCCACCATGCAAAGCGATAACTTAGCCTTGTATATGAGCTGCTATATGGTTCAAACTGATGAACTTAGTCCTATGCAAGCCCCCTCTCTTCTTTTTTCTATGTTTATGTGACTTTTTTCTTATTCTACACTTTCCAAAACAAGACAATGTCTCTCAAGATGGGTCCCTCAATGAGTAAGCAAACTGATAAAGACAGGGAGCAGGGATTGATGAGAAAAGAATCTGAAAGTAGGATTGAATATAATAATTTATTTCATATGACAGCATGAAGGACACTGTGTTAATGGATGTGTTAATTATCAATGGGGTCTGTCGACACAGCCCCCTGTGGGAAAGGGGAACTTCTCTATTAAAATAGAAAGAACCATAATACTACTTACTAATTATAATCAACACTTTCAACGTTCTGGATCGACATTTATCATTAGAAGCAATCTGCCTACTTTTAAAGTCCATCCACTACAATGAACGAGATGTTTCACTAAACTAACATAATGAACTTTCAAATCAACATAAGACTAGTTCTATTTCTAATAACTACATTGTTAATTTCAACCAAACTGAAGCAAGATTACTCTATGACAGACACTACATAATGTGTTTAAAAACAATCTTTTCATGTATACATGTTTTTCATTTTAATATATCATTTAACACATTTTATCATTTTTTAAATATCATTTCAATGTTTGCAATTGGCCAAAGACAACCTAATAGGATCAAAACATGTATCAGACTTTTATATGATTAAAGTTTATCACTTGATTTGAGTGTTAGGCTTCGATCACATTGGAGGCACGCTTGTGCAAGAAATTTGGTGGCGCGCGTGTGCACATATAAACAAAATCTGCAGGAAAGCGACAGAAACAAGTGGTGACTTGTCCATCACTGCTCACACTGCCCGCCACAAGCAAGTGCACGCTTGCGCAAGCTTGATCCGACTCCACTTCGAAACAAAAATATTTGTTTTGTAATTGCAAGCGTGCGTGATCTCAGTTGATTTCTGACCATCGAGGCTTCTCTTCAGGTGATACACACTTTCGGAAATGAGATTGCTTCCTTATTCTAGATATGACTCTGTCCAGTATATAGTAGAAAGTGTCCGGTATCATTCTTAAGTATTCAAAAAAATTTACCAGGCTGTCTAAGCAAATCGTCGAATATTTGTGCGTACTCTCCATCTTTCTCTCTGTCCAAAAAATACTCGTTCACCCACTCTTCCCTAATTTCCTGCTCATCCAAAAATAAAAACTTTAAAACACCATTTTCCAAAACAATGTCTTCATCGCCTGACATCTCCATTTTGACTGACCTGCTTGCCTTTAGTGTGAGTACATTGCTGTTCACACCAGCTTGCGCACGCGCGCGCCACAAAATTACTTGCACAAGCGTGCCTCCAATGTGATCGAATCCTTACTCTTTTATGTATTGAAAGGTGGACCCGTAAAAAAAATTCTTTAAGATTAAAAACCAAGTACATTGCACCATGGAATAATGATGGTATAATCGAATACATATAACTGCTAATTCAATTATTTAATTTTCTTCAATTTTTTTATGATGATATTTTTTGTTTAAAGGGGCCTAACAGCTAGGTCATCGGCCCCTAATGGTACGAAGCGTAACAAAATGCAAATTAAAACTTTGAAATGTATCCACTGACTAGAATCTAAAACGAATGATGATTGAGAAAATGATTGTGAAACAAAAACAATCAGTGGATCCAATTCACAATGTCTTAATTACTGGGATGATGCTTATTATCTAAAGGGATCCAAAATCCAGGTCACCGACCCCTCACAATCGTACTAATCACTAGTAAAACAAAACCATTGTGTTCTTCCCACAGTGGTAACGTAGACTCATGGTGTTTCTCGCAAGGTGGTACTAATCACAGGTAATGTAAACCCATGCCACTCGCACGTAGCACAAACCTATGGCATTTCGCACATAAGGGCACCATTCACAAGCAATGCAGACCCATGGTGCTCCTCACCTAGGTATACTAATCATGGGGTCGCTCACATAGTGGTACTAATCGTAGGCAATGCAGACCCATGGTGCATCACACATAATGGTAATGCCCACAGGCAACACAATCCCATGGTGTTCCTCACATAATACTACTCTCTGGCAACATAGACCAATGGTTTTCCTCAAATAGTGGTAATAATCACGGGCATCAGCCAAACCTGTGGTGTTTCTCACATAGTAGTACTAACTGCAGTCAATGTAGATCCATGGTGTTGCACATAATGTGGTACTACTCATAGGTAATGCAGACCATACTGAACACACCGGAACAGACCAGTGGAATACACATGACCTCTTTCACAAGCAACACTCAGACCCATAATGTTCCGCATAGAATGGTACTACTCCTATATAACTTAGACCCTTGCAAGGTGGTATTAGTCGCAAGTAACGCAGACCCATGGTGTTCCACACATAATGGTACTAATCACAAGTAATCTCATGGTTTTAATGTCATTATCCCTTGGTCGCCCCTTTTAGTCTTCTCCTACGACAGGCAGGGGATACCGTGGGTGTAGTCTACATCTGCGTCCCCCACCCACATAGGGTAAAGAGAGAGAGGGAGAGAAGAGGAAAAAGAAGGGATCCGACACTTCGAAAAAGGAAGCACCAGACAAAGAAAGAGAAGGGCCATGAAGGGCGTGAAAAAAAAAAAAAAAGATTCCCTAGGCCTCGAATGTTCTAATACCACCGGGGTTGGAAAAGAACAAGAGTTGACCAAGGGAGGTTGGACAGGATAGATGAAAGTGTGGAACCTGGCACAAGTAAGTGGAAGCAAGTGGAGCTAAGGGCCCTGTGGTTGCCAACCCACGCTCCCAAGTTGAGAACCCCTGGAGCTCCTTTTAGTTGCCTTTTATGACAAGCAGGGGATACCGTGGGTGTATTCCTCATCTGCGACCCCCACCCACAGGGGGTTTATTTATTTGATTATTCATTTGAAATTCCATTAGAATGAATGAGGTAATCGAATAGGGAATGCTTTCAAAATAATCGTATGAAAAGTAATACAAACGTTGTCATCACTCATCAATCTCATCAAAGGGAAATTAAAATTTCCTATCTCCATTCCCTTACATGAAGTGTAATGGTGGAAGGATTGGTCTCTGATAAGCCTTTTGAGAATAACTAGTAGTGCTCCACACGTGCGAATGAGTTATGAACTCGGATCCCATTACTTAAAATTCATAGATAAATATACTGCATCACGTGCCCACATGCCCATGCGATTATGCGATGTACAATGCTAGTGTTAACTACTTGGCTCATGAAATTTATCAAGGCATAAATTAAATTTTTCCATAATTTTCTCTAAAAGGCAAAGTTGCTAGGTGCTACCCTTGAAATTCTGTCGCTGACTTAAAAAAGACTCCAGATTGCTAGAGTTTGTAACACTGATGATATTTTGTGATGGTGGTTCATTCTCCAGCCAAGAAAATGTGTAAATAGTCAATACAAAAATAAAAAGGTGGTGGTGGTTGCGATTAGTCTGCTGTTTTGAGAGAACTGCAACTGGGCAACCATCCTCTGATAATAGTAACCAGAGGAAAAAATTGAAGGTGTCAAACACTTCAAAAAATGAAGGTATTGGCCAAGGAAATACAAGGGCCATGAAGGGTGTGAAAAGAACAAGAACTGACTAAGGAAGGTAGGTTAGGATAATTGAAAGTAAGGAGCCTGGCACAAGTGAGTGGAAACAACACCTAGATTTCAGCTAAGGACCCTGTGGTCACCAACTCTCGCTCACTCACTCAATCACTGATAAGCATTTAGGGCAGTCGTCCAGGTGGCAGATTGCCAATCAGTAGTTTACCTAGTCTTTTCTTAAATACAGTAATTTAATAAATCCTTGAGGGCCCTTTCAGTCACCTCTTATGACAGGCAGGGGATACTGTGGATGTTATTCTACCGCCCCAACCCTCATGGGAAAATAATGGTTGGTGAATGAGGCAGAGCTGTATTATTATTATTATCATTATCATCATCATCATTGTACCGGGAGGTACACCCCAACTACACACATTCAAAAGAAGCGCCTTAATGAACTATCTATCCAACCAAACGTGAAACTGCTTCTGCAGGAAGTTGGGACAGTAATCAGAAGATGTCACTTCTGAATAACTGAGAAGTTTGTCATTTCTAAGTTTTCTAAACTCATTGGATTTATTATGGTTTTGTTTTGGTGTACTTCTAGAAGTTTAAAATTTCCTCCATAGATGTCATTACAAAAACTCTGGTGCAAGGTAGAATAACTTGTAATTTAAAGTAGTTTTGTGTTTATAGGTTTTCATAACTGAATCAATGTTCATTTATTTTTGGGTTGGCAACACTTCTTTTTCATTCCGCCAGTTTTGAATCTGGCCAATTAGAAATTTCTGTAATTATTTTTCAGCCTATCACAGGCTTCTTGTCGCTCTTTGAATTGTCCAATAAAAATTGAGGGGGTGTGTCCGGATTAGTCCAGAATCCTCTCGAACCTTCCCTTCGGGTATATAAGCTGCGGCTCTTCTGGCTACCTTGTCATTTGATCGCCGAATTTCTAAGAGCGTGTGTTAAGACAGGAGGCAGTTCATCAGCCCACGTAATGGTCATCAGTTTTATCTCTCTGTAGCTACCACCGCCGACTTACACGAAGGGAAGGTTCAAAGTTCTAACTATGTAACCACCTTTTTCTAAAATGTAAATTTTCTTCCGGCTAATGTAAAGTTTCATAAAGTCTTAAACTCTAAATCGGGGATAGAGAGTGCGAAACCCTCTCGAGTTCCCCTTCAACTTGGTTTGAGGCGACTACGATTTTTGCAGCTGTCTTTCTTTCTCTTAATGCATTAAATTAACCTTCTTTCGAGTCACCTCAGTAGCTTGGGATTAACCCCTGTATAATCGGGTCGAGAGCCCAGTTAGGATTTTATACTTCATTATCTAGGAGTGCAAGTGTACGCCTCCATTCATTTTGTGTTTGGGCCAGTAATCTAACCCTGTTCTTTTTCCACGAAGGCCCAGTAGTGTGGGTAACAGATACCCGTGTGTAAAAGTAATTTCTTGTAAATCGTGCCTAGAGACGCCAGAGAGTAAGATTTTAGATGTAATGTTGCCTTGAGTAGGCTGTATGAAATTTGATGATGTTGGAGAGCAAGTAAGCTCTTTTCTAAGTTTTCTGTAATCATGCCTCTGGAAGGCTAGAGATTGTAACTTTTGGAGCAAAGTGCTCTTGAACTGGGGATTTCTGCCCTTGCCTAAATTATACCTCATTTACGAAATTGTAAATTTGCAAACTAGGAGCTTGAAGCCCAAATTTGTTAAAGTTCTGAATCTTGGATTTTCCAATTCTTGAAATTGTCATTGTACCTGTAACCTCATTATTTCACTGAGTGAAAAAATTGTTAAGTTTGTGATTTAAAGAGAAATATAACCTTTGTTAAAGTTTTAGATTAATTTTTCATATATAGTAGTTTGACCCATTCCACCAAGCACCTTCTTTCACCTCCTTCTGCTCCACGGATAACTCCGTAACAATCATGATCACCATCAAAATACTCCGCTCTTTTAAAGATATTTATTTTTTCACTTTGACATAAAATTAAAGAAGGTATACTGCTTGCTGCTAGTTAAAATTGTGAATTGGTGGTGCTAGGGCTTATTTCCATTATGTGCTCAGAAGATGCCATTTACTTAAATAAGGAACTTCATTTTACAGATATTAAAGATTAAGACAACTCATTTACTCATTTAGTTTCAACATTTGGTGATTCTTTTGAAGGAAAAAAAAAAACAAAAAAACAACACTGTCTGCAAGAATTCATCTATTCACTTATTTAAATCAATTATCCATTCGGGACACTTAAACCGAAAACTTCATGACGTATCCGATTATTCTAAGTAATACAACTGAATGATATCTGAAACTCATTCGATTATTTTATTTGATTAAATAATCGGATTGAGTGCCAACTTTCGAAAGTAAAAAAATTAGATCTTTTTTGTGGCATATCCCAAAATGTTACAACTCATTATTGACGACATAACTTTGAAGAACATTTAACACATTATACTTACTCAATTACATAATTTTTCTTATTTATTTATAAATACTGAAATACCTTGTTTTTTGCTATCTGTTTTATGTCGCACCGACACAGAGAGGCCCCTTTTTCTTCAGCAGTCCTTGTACTAATTTTGGCTTTTATTATTTTTTAGGTCAAACATCTCGTTCCGCATTGAACGGCGGATCTTTACCACCTATTTCTTAGAATCTGACCTTCATGTGCAACATTGCCCTTTGTGTTAAGAACATCAAGTGGAAGTTTTTTAATGGCATCAATGTACCTTGTTTTAACATTAATCATATTATGTGCACAACTTAATCTTAAATGTCATTGCTACTACACAATGTTGTCTGACTATTAGAACTTCTGTATTTCTAAGAATCTTCTTCAGCATCAAGATCAATTAACTAGAAACATTCCTTAGCGGCATCCAATTGCCTTATACTTAATGTATTGTGTACACAATTCAAATATTTTAATATCGTTGTGACCACCTTTATCTTCAGTTTTAACTTTGTAACGGTACTTTACAATATTCAAAATCTGTCTAATTTTAACTCTCACGTGTTCATTTAATGTCATTGTCTTGTACATTGTTTTTGGGCATTTCTAGTGACTTCACCATGTTCGCAGGCACCCAAGACGTGTGCAAGAGTTTCTATCTCACTGTGGCAACAGCAACAGCGGTTGCCACCTTGGGACCTGGCTCGTAATGCCCAGATTGGATAAATGGTTAGCAATGATTTTCGAGTGAATCTTTCCATTTACTGCTCGATAATCCTTCAGGATTTGTCACCCATTTGTTGGTTGCCGTATGTTCCTTCAACAGAATAACTCCTTTGCCCTAATGAAGTAAGGAACATCACCTTTCATATTCTTTCAAGCGCAGGTCTTGTCCGAACCGTTGAGCACTTACAAGTTCTGAACTGGACTGTTTGCTGCATAGATCTAGTTTATGCAAACATTCATCTATTTCAGCACTGATATTTCATCTGTGGACCACATGAACGTTATTAGAGCTGGTAGAGACGTGACGTATATTGATGTGTTGGAGGTATGCTTCCCAGGTAGCTCTGAAGAGCCCAAGCACTTTATATTTCTTTGGATAATACAACATGCTGTCTGGAATATCTGCTGGTAGTTGTAATATTTCTTTCAGCAGGGTCCTTATTAGTACATCAGCATTCGAGAGAAATTTTCAGTTTTGCAATATATAAATATATACACACACATTATGCCTTTGCTGGCAGGACCTAGTGTTTACAGTGCACTATGTCTTCTGGTACGGGCTAGAGCAACTTTGTTACTTTCATTGATCTGTCTCTGTCTTATACTTGGCTTTGACAATATGAAAGTGACTGAGGTATGAGCGATGCTAGTAATGCCATTCCTTCTGCAGCCAGTTCCTGCTATAAGTGGTATGAAAATGTTGCTCATAGGGTCGGTTGGTACATGCATTTCAGTGGGCTTGGCATACTGATATGTAATAGCAACTTCTGGCTTGGTGAGGAAAGCAACGGGAAACCACCTCGTTCCTCATTTCCCTAGTACGCCTCTTCAGTGATGCCTAGGCCATCTATGACAGATGATAGCGGAGCTGTTGACGATCCAACCAGCCTTAGGGCTGAATACTGAAAACACACACACACACGTTGAACAGTCCCCCATCGAAACTATATCTGACCTTTACACCTTGGTTGTCTGTAGATGTTTCACATAGCATGGCAGCTACAGGGTGTATCCGTGATGAAGTTAATTCAGGGAGGATGGACGGCAAAGAGATAAATTTTAGATAAGGAACCATACTCCGGAAATGATAAGAGTCAAACGTTAAAATATTGCGACCCCTGCTGCAGCTCTTTTATCCTGTGTAAATCCACTGTAAATCAGTGTATTTATCAATTTATTTTGTCCCTTGTAATTTCTTTTATGTCTCAGTAATTACGGCAACATTGATTTCTTTCTTAGCTAACTCTCTTTCCAGTTCTTCTTCTTTGGCTTTTATGCCTCTCATGTTCCAAGTTCCCAACTTTAATGTATCTCTAATTCCAAATCGTTTGTCCTTTGATCTTGTCTTTGTCGTCATCATAGAATCCGTCCGGTTATTCACCTGAGATTTATGAGCGAAGTAAGTTTTTAAGTTGAAGAGTTCCAGCGACTCTTCTGTCGGGGTTACCATACCTTAGCCAAGGGACCCATTTTTTTTTTACGTCGCACCGACACAGATAGGTCTTAAGGCGACAATGGGGTAAGAAAGGCCTAGGAATGGGAAGGAAGCGGGCATGGCCTTAATTAAGGTACAGCCCCAGCATTTGCCTGGTGTAAAAATGGGAAACCATGGAAAACCGTCTTCAGGGCTGGCGACAGTGAGGTTCGAACCCACTATCTCCTGGATGCAAGCTCACAGCTGCGTGCTCCTAACTGCAGGCCAACTCGCCCGGTGGACCCAGTTTTGAAGTGCCAGGTACTCATCCTTACCCATCCTTATAAGGGGTAGGATTTGCTGACTATATTAACAGATGGACTGTCAACTAAAGCATTTCTTGAGTTTTAATTGCAGCACTTACTCAACATCAGTGCAATCCCCAAGGCTCAACAACCAGCCATTGACCCTTCTCCTTTATCTGGGCTTGGAACCAGCACTAGAAAATCATAGTCATTCCTAGTGGTGGAGTTAGATATGATCTTCTGTGTAAGGCAAATCCAGGAAAAATGTAGAAAGCAACAGTCTCCTTTATACCTAGTGTTCTATGACCTGGTAAAGGCTTTCAACTGAGTCCCGAGACCAGTTATGTGGACAGTACTGAAACATTTTGGCTGTCCACAGCATGTTATAGATCTGGTCAAGGCTCTTCATGATAACACATCTGGGCAAATCTTTCATCAAAATATTATCTCTGATCCTTTTCCAATCACTCATGGACTGTGACGATTTTAACGTGTCGTAACCCCTCAGTAACCTTTTGGACTGGGTTCACAAACCCCTGGAAATTTGTGTCGACGAACTTTGTGTATGAACTCTATCCAATGACATTTATTGTGTAATATCTTGGTTGTCTTGTTTGAATTAATTAATCATACTGACTAGCGGTATTATGTGCTACACTCTGGTGGCTAGGCTTGGAACTCTCCGGCTGCCGGAAGTATTCTGTGCGCATGCAAGGAGAAGTAGACGCCACACTTTGTTTGCAGTTAGCATGCCGGCAGTTCGTGTAATATCGCCATGGCGGGCAGACGCGTGTGTTGCACCAGCAATATGTCTGGGAATATTAGCTTTGAGAATGGCTAAATTAAGTCCCTTGTGGGCTTTTGGCTGCCCTACAGACTGATTGTTGGCCTCGAGTAATTTTTGGTGTGGCACAAGCAGATAACTGCATATTTTTCGTCTGTTTGAAAACCATGTGGTGAAGGTATATTACAAGGCAACCTTTCAGCACCACCTCGTACTCATGGATCGAAACTGTAAGTTCTTTTAATTAATTTATTATGTGGAAATTTATCCTCGAGGAAGATGGAAAGTCTTCAAAAAACCTCCTGCTCCGATGTGAGAAAAGTTACTCATTTTGGTAATAATAATAATAATAATAATAATAATAATAATAATAATAAACTGTGTAACGACTGCATGTGTGTTACATCGCAATGTAAACAGGAAGAAGCTACAGCTTAGTGTTATAGCAGAAAAGTTTGCTTTCTTTCTTTATTCGTGTCAGAAGTATCAACTTTACTTATAGATATTTAACAAAAAGCAACAAGATATCTACATTCCTACTATACAAATATACAAGTCTATTATACAATCACAGATAGAGCAGCAATATTCAAGAGCTAGATGATGCTTGCCCAGTATTGGGCGACGTCAATAGCGTTGGGGGAGGCTGCAATCAAGTCTTTCATAGAGCACATTGAAGGACATAAAACACACTGACATAGATGTTGGATCGTCTGCTGCTCTCCGCAATCACAAAGTGATGAATCACTTGAGAAGCCCCACTTCCGCAAGTTTACTTTGGTTCTGCCGACTTCTGTACGGAGTCTGTTAAGGGCTTTCCATACTGTCCACTTCTCCTGGTGTCCACATGGAAGACTTTCCTTTGGCTCTATCCAGTTGCAAAGGTGGTGGATTCTTTCTTTCCACATTGTGACTCTAGCATGCTGTGGACTGAAATTATATTGCTTTAAGCTTAAACATGTTTTCTGTAGGTTAAAATTTCTGGAAATTTCTGTTTCGGCAAAGCAATCGCAAGATTTTGTTTGAAATTCAATCTTGGTTAATAATTTATTTTTGGCCTTTGGTTCTTGTCAATTATTGTTTCGCTCAGTTCATTCGGTCTCTTATTTTATTTTTCTGGTTCATGGGCATTTTTCCTGTATTAATTGTGTCCTCATGGACATGCTTTTGTTGTTGTTGCCTTAGCAAAGTTTTTTGTTGACGTGATTGTTAGGCGAACTGGAATTTTAAATGGAGGCATGGCCTTTTGCTTGGTACATTCTTAATGTGGATGTTTTGACTTTCGTGTGCTCTAAGTGAATAGTTACCTTGTATTTTCTTGCCTTTTACCTTTTTCTTCTCTGGTAAATTGGAAACCTGTGTCGTGTGTTCGGGGTGTTTTAAAATACTAACTCATGCGAAGGCTTGCCGTGCTGAAAAGGTTTTACGGGAGAGAATGTTACTTCAACCTTGGATTAATTAATTAATTTTTAGAGTTTAGGTTTAATTATTAGCTTAGGCGACCGGTCGATAGGAAGTTTTATTTCTTTTGTGCCATTAATGTTTTAATCGAGGTCAGCATATTATTTATTTTATTTTAAAACCAATCTTATCGTATTGCTTGGTTCTCCACCTGTTAATTTAAATCATTCCACTATTAAGAGTCTTGGAGTTTGGTCACAATTTATTAATGTTAACTGAAGAATTTTAAAGAAATTGATTTCTTGCTGAGTTTCTGTTTTCTTCCTTGATTTATTGCAAGTTTGTTTTCTTTGAAAGGTGGATTAAAAATCATTTATTTTTACAAATGGTGGGATTCATTCATTCAACTTTTCAATGAGGCACTGTCACTGTTACTTTTAAAATATTATATTCTGACCACGGCCTTTTCCTGAGTCCAGCAGTTTCCTTACGTAAGTGTATTTTCCTCCTGTTTGATGTTGTATCGTGCATTGTTTTTTCCCTTGTCCCCCTTGCCCTTCTATGTGTTCGTTTTAACTTCCCTTTCGGGGCGAACACGCTAACAACTTTCTCTCCAGGGCTCTCTCTCTCTCTCTCTCTCTCTCTCTCTCTCTCTATTTCTCTCTCCCCCTGGTGGGTAAGGTTATGAACCCATCATCCATAGGTTGTTTCGGGTACCTAGAGGATGGTGTTGGTTTGAGATTGAACCAGGGATATGTGCTTGCTCCAACACTTCACTCTTTATTTACAGGGTGTATCCGTGATGATGTTACAAACTTTGAGGAATGGAGGAGGACAGCAAATGGATCGATTTGAGATAAGGAACTGTACTCCGGAAACGTTTGAGTCAGAAGTTACTAATAATTGTTTCAATAATTTATTTTTCCTCCCCATCTAAATGCAACAGTGTACGCAGTGGTGTTCAGAGATGTACTACCCATATTCCTGGAATCCCACTTGCCCTTTGTAAAAAAATAGAAAGATGTTCCACCTATTCAATACAATAATATTGTTGCACAAATTAATGTAGCAACATGTTTAATATGTTATGGGACCGGTTTCGACATATGTCCATGTCATCAGCCGTTACAAAAATGGCAAGAAGTCAACACAATTGTAACACTTATGACACTTTTCTTGAAGAATTAAAAATAGAAGTTCATGTAGCACTTTTGAGTTAAGATTAGATATCTTAGGTTCTTGAGCACTCTTGCTGTAGTTCTTGAGGTTAAAAAATGATGCAGTATAATTCACATATTGTTGTTATTCAAGGAATAAAATTTGTTGCTAGGTAACAAATGATATGATTTTGTTTTAGTACTTCAAAAGGTGGAATAGTGGTATATATAAAAACTCTTAGAATGTGAGACTATTAGTACTAATATGGATTTTATGAGATCTAAGGAAAATAAAATAAATTAAAAATAAGAAATAGAAAAGTGAAAATGGTAAGGTAAGTAATATTATGTGGCTCATTTTAATTTAGCCTTGTCATGAAGTACAAGAGGAAGTAAGAACTGAAAATTGAACATAAGTAAGGGATAGGAGGGGCTAAGGGAGAAAGGGGAGTAGTTTAGGTGGGTCAGGGGGGTGTTGTGACAAGGGCAAGTAGCGTGAGAAGGTGTTGTGTATTACGTGGAAGATTGAACGCCTACTTGTCAACTTGAAGCTTTTGAAAACTAAGATAAGGAAGTCAAAAAGAATGTTCGGTTTTTTAGACAAATTGTTAAGGTTTTGGTTAGGATTAAAATATTGATCAAGGTGTATTAAACAATTTTCAGTGATATCAAGAAGAGGGCCTTTGTTTCGGGTACTGATAATTTCAATGTCTTGGTCTAACGTAGTGAAATGATGTTTTACGTCTTGCATGTGTTGCCCTATTGCTCAAAATTTATTGTATTTCATCGCGTTAACATGTTTTGAATATCTAATTTTGAAGCTGCGTCCAGTTTGTCCAATGTAAGAAGAAACTGTATACGCCAGATTTTGAAAATATATTAGTTCTGTTTATAGATTTGGAGTTATAAATCACATCCATGTTACTATTGTTAGTTCGAAAGAAAATTTTGGAATTATGTTTTTTGAAGATATTAGCAATGCAGTAGACGTTTTCATTGAAAGTGAAGGTAGAGTAAGCTGCTGGTATAGGATTGTCATTTGATAGCGTTGTATTTGTTCGGTGTTTAAATTTATTGATTATTTGTTCAATAAAAAATCTGCTGTAACCATTAAATTTAGCGATGCAATGTATGATATTAAGTTATTTATTTAAATTTTCTTTAGATAAAGGTATTTTGAAAGCGCGGTTAACCATACTGTTGTAAGTGGCACATTTATGCGATTGTGGGTGTGAGGAAACATGGATGTGATTTATAACTCCAAATCTATAAACAGAACTGATATATTTTCAAAATCTGGCGTATACAGTTTTAAGTGCAACACCTGTGATTCTTCTTACATTGAACAAACTGGACGCAGCTTCAAAATTAGATATTCAGAACATGTTAACGCGATAAAATACAAGAAATTCTCAGCAATAGGACAACACATGCAAGACGTAAAACATCATTCCACTACGTTAGACCAAGACATTGAAATTATCAGAACTCTAAACAAAGGCCCACTTCTTGATATCACTGAAAATGGTTTAATACACCTTGGTCGATGTTTTAATCCTAACCAAAACCTTAACAATTTGTCTGAAAAACCGAACATTCTTTTTGACTTCCTTATCTTAGTTTTCAAAAGCTTCAAGTTGACAAGTAGGCGTTCAATCTTCCACGTAATACACAACACCTTCTCACGCTACTTGCCCTTATCACAACACCCCCGACCCACCTTAAACTACTCCCTTTACCCCCTCCTACCTATGTTCAATTTTCGGTTCTTACTTCCTCTTGTACTTCATGACAAACCTAAATTAAAATGAGCCACATAATATTACTTACCTTACCATTTTCACTTTTCTATTTCTTATTTTTAATTTATTTTATTTTCCTTAGATCTCATAAAATCCATATCAGTACTAATAGTATCATATTCTAAGAGTTTTTATACATACCACTATCCACCTTTTGAAGTACTAAAACAAAATCATATCATTTGTTACCTAGCAACAAATTTTATTCCTTGAATAACAACAATATGTGAATTATACTGCATCATTTTTTAACCTCAAGAACTACAGCAAGAGTGCTCAAGAACCTAAGATATCTAATCTTAACTTAAAAGTGCTACATGAACTTCTATTTTTAATTCTTCAAGAAAAGTGTCATAAGTGTTACAATTGTGTTGACTTCTTGCCATTTTTGTATCGGCTGATGACATGGACATATGTCGAAACCGGTCCCATAACATATTAAACATGTTGTTACATTAATTTGTGCAACAATATTATTGTATTGAATAGGTGGAACATCTTTCTCTTTTTTTTTCCTTGACCTAAGAAAAATTTTCCCTGACTCACGAAAACTGAGTGGCAAGTTCATTCGCCAAACAGCATGTTTAACGAGGAACAAAACAAGGAAATTCCAGCCTCCGCCATTCCCATAGCTGGCCTAATTCTCTCTCCACTGCCTTTTTTTACAATTGTTTATGGAAAAACAAGTAGGCCTAACATATACCTTTATCTTACCATTTCCAAGGAACAAAGTACAACTAACTTATCAATAGAGTAATTCAAATACGAAAATAAAATTATTTTGCCACAGCAATCTAATACTATTTCATGTGAATTTAAAGCACTCTTATCAATAGTAATTAACTTGTGTTTCTAATGCAGGCAAATATAATGAATTCCAATTAGTCTAGGTCTATATTCAAAACAGTTTTCAAATCTGAAGACAAATCAGTCATAGGCACCATAGGTTTCTGACTTTGAAATCTTCTGAGGAAAGGTTCAAAATATGGCAAAATACTTCTAAAAGCACTTATTTTTGCCTTAAGTAGTGGATTCTTCACAGCTTCTCAAAGGTATTGAAGGTTTCTGTTGATTTCTTTTTTTTTTTTTCAGTGTGCTCTTTCACAGATTTGTCAATGTGATCAAATATTTTAAGAGCTTGATCAACAAAGCATCCATTTTTCAACCATCTTTTTGCAGTGAACTTGTAAGGAAATACGGTTCTTCTTGTTATGTCTATATATTTAGCACGCCAAGCAGGGCTATCTTTAAAAAGATTGTGCAGAGATCTAAAAAATTAAAAAGGTCCCAGTCAATTTTGGAGATTCCAGTTTTCATGGCTCACTTCACTGTTTATGCCTATATCAAGAAGAGATTATTTTGGCCTTGGGGTTGAGCACTTGCAAATGCTTTTCAAGTTTTTAATAAAACTGAGGTTAACATTCGGCCTATTCATTGAGACTTGCAAAATATTGCCTAAAGGTATGGACAGTCCATGTATAAATCCATCTAATAAGTGACCCGCACTTTCCCTGCCTAAAAATACACTATTCTGATACCTTGTTGCAAATTTTGAAGATTTACATCCCTAAACCTTACACACAAGTCCATTTGTCCTATTTGGACAAATTTGTCTAAAGATTCATCAAGACAAACAACGTAGTCAGAGCACTGTTTTAAGTCATTTTGCAAACTTTCTTTAAAATATGGGGCTAATTCATTATTTACAACATAGGAAGCCTTAGTCTTGCTCATAGTGAAATTGTGAGCAGTTTTACTGTCCGGGAATGCTGCGGAGGTTTCATCACAAGAGTTGAGAAACATCTACCCAGTGACAACCTGGAGAGCCCATATGGCTTCAGTCGATAATACATCATCTATATTCACATTGCACGTCTTTGAACTCCTTTAACTTGTTCCTGGCACTGCTAATTCCTTTGTAGCTGTGGATGTAGTGGTAACTATTAGCTGCGTATCTTCAAGTGGAGATGGAGTAGGTATTCTTTGCAAAGAAAGACATTGTTGGCTGGGAAGACTTAGCTTTCATGTATTTTATATGAGTAGGTCCTTCAGCATGAGAAGTGACTGCTTGTTTGCCAGTATTACTAAGTTTGAATGATTTATAACACACTTTACAATTTGCTGAAGTTGTATCATTTGCCAATATGTCCAACCAACCACTCAGTTCGGGAAACACTTTACTGTCTAGCCAAAGTTTATTAAATGTAAACTGCTTGTTAGCCATTGTCATTAGTTTCAAGAAAGCATCCTAGAACTGAAATCAAAAAGAATAACATAAAAATAGTTGAAAGAAATGACACTAGGGCACAAAAAAATTGTAGAAATTGATGTACACTTCTTGTGAATAAATGCCTGAAAAAGAAATTGCACAATAGCCTGGGTTACAACAGGCTAGAGCCTAAAAATATCCTGTCAAATCCGTAATTGGGGAAGATTTCCCTGACTTTCCATATTTTAAAATCTTTTTCCCTGACTTTCCCGAATGTGGACACTAGGAAACACTGATGGTTGAAATTCCCGACCCCGCCGGGAATTGAACCCGGGGCCCTTGTGACCAAAGGCCAGCACACTAACTATTTAGCCACGGAGCTGGACATATCTTCAAATAACTCGTCATCAGTATTTATGAATAGGTCATGATAGAAAATAATTCCATGGACCTGATTTAAAGTCCAGTGCTCTTCCGCTTGGATGAGAATTTTGCCAAAGCGGTTACACTTGAGTAACTCTGATCCCTCGGCGGCAGAGTATGTCTTTAAAAGTGTGCTACCATTATGACTTTTCTTCACTTCATCAAGCTTCAATCTATCTGCAGAAGATGACAGACTTTACCAACTTGATGTCTCTCCCATTGATTCTGGTAGCAACCATCAACCTGGGGAAGGTGGTACCTACCTTCTTGCATAGAATTCGTTCCCATGGCATTGCACCCCATACAGAATCCAAACTAAAGTACTGGGCGGCGGACCACCCTTGACAGGCTTTGACTGTTTCGCGCCCGTGCCCGGAAGTATCCTCCCTGCATGCCATCGACTCCAATCACAGGCTGCCTCTGTAGCCACAATGCAGCCAATGCATGGAAGATTTTTTTTTTTTGGAAGCTGTTTCACGTCGCACCGACACAGACAGGTCTTATGGCGACAAAGGGACAGGAAGGAGCTAGGAGTGGGAAGGAAGCGGCTGTGGCCTTAATTAAGGTACAGCCCCAGCATTTGCCTGGTGTGAAAATGGGAAACCATGGAAAACCACCTTCAGGGCTGCAGACAGTGGGGTCCGAACCCACTATCTTCCGAACACTGGACACTGGCCGCAATTAAGCGACTGCAGCTATCGAGCTTGGTGGGCATGGAAGGTATTGCCTGGGGTCTGATGTTGAACTGTGTAGACATGTACACTAGCATCAGAAAGTTCGCCCATGACTTTTCACTTACCATGGAAGATAGGGGCTATTTGTTGAAATCACATCAAAGAAAAGTACCAATAGGTTCCACCTTTTCAATACATTATATTATGTGACAGTTTTACATTACAGTTAAACCTTCACATTTTTATACATTCGGGACCGGTTTCGACAGTGTCCCTGTCATCATCAGCCAAGAACAATTAATCGAGGACATTAGACCTTACAATACTTTAGGTATGATATAACAGTGAATATAAAATTATACATTATCTATCTACAAAAAGGTGTGAACATGTCCAGGTAAAAAATCACGATTTAAGAAAAATCATAGTCCTGTAGGGTGTACACTTATAAAATTTCTAATTAAAATAACGTGTTAAAAATCTGCTGTTGTATTATAGCTATAGCAGAGTATGTTTATAGGTGTAAATCTATGAAGTTTTGGCACTCAAGACATATAGCTATGTTTGACAAGTTAAAGGTGTTCAAACATTTAGTTAAATGGTGTTCCACTTAAAATATGTGATGCAGTTCAGCTGAGGTTGTAGTAAATATGTTTGTAGGCTTAATTTTGGTATTTTTATCACTCGAGACATATAGCCATGTGTGACAAGTTAAAAGTTGATAAAACATTTAGTTAATGGTGTTCCACTTAAAATATATGGTAAAGTTCAGCTGAGGCTACAACTTGGACTTGAGGAGCAGATGATTATGTAAAATATCAATATAAGTAGAAATGAACAATTTAAATGGGTCACTGCTTGTTGATGTAGATGATCAGCAAGTCCTATTAAACAATTATACATGTCGACATGTGGTTGTATATCATCTTGCTGAGAAGTAACAAAAGTCCTGGCTGAAATGGTGCTTGTAGATCTTATATTGTAGGTTGTGATTACATAAATTGATTAGAAGGGATCCTGATCCAAGTCGGAACCTATAAGAAATAAAACGCGATATAAAGTTACCGTATTTAAGAAACGAAAGGGAGTTAAATTTCGCGAAGTATTGGTGAATGAAAAACTCACCTCAGGTGCCAAGTTGATGGTAGACGGAACGTAGTGGAACTGACAGGCTGAGGAGAGACGAGGCCTAGAAGGGAGCAGGGAGGGGCGGAGTTACTGAGTTAGGGGAAGGAGGCAACGCGGTAGAGGCGGGACTGTGATCAGGTGGGCGCGTGCGATGGTAGGGGAAATATGTAAGCGTGTTGTGTATTGTTTTGAAGATGGATCGGTTTTTTGGTATTTTAAGAGTGTTCATTATTTTGATAAAAGTGTCAAAAAGTATTGTAGGTTTTTCGGAGAGATCGTTAAGGTTAAAATTTGGGTTATGGTATTGATCGAGTGAGATGTAGAATTGTTCGGTGAAATCGAGTATGGGGCCTTTATTTATTATTTCAATGATGTCTATGTCGTTATTCATACCATAAAATTTATGTTTATAATCATGTATATGTTGGCCTATTGCGGAAAATTTTCTGTATTTTATTGCATTTACGTGTTCAGTATATCTAATTTTGAACGATCTACCGGTCTGTCCAAGGTAGGTGCTGAGACAGTCGTTACAGTGGAATCTGTAGACGCCTGATTTGTCAGAAGGGTTAGAGGTATTGATTGAGTTAGAATTGTATAGGATATCTAAATTTCTGTTATTAGTTTTGAAGGAGATGTTAGTTTTCTGTTTCTTAAATATATTTGTAATTTTGTAAATATTACGGTTGTAGGTAAAGGTTGAAAAAGATTTCGATTTAGTAGCTTCTTTAATTAGGTTCGATTTTGGGCGATGTCTGAATTTGCTGATTATATTTTCTATAAAATTCTTGTTGTATCCATTATGAGCTGCGATATTGCGTATGGTATTTAATTCTTTGTTGAGGTCTGATTTCGACATTGGGACATTAAATGCTCGATGTACTAAGCTATTATAAGTGGCCCGTTTATGGCTTAGGGGGTGAATAGAGTCTTCTTGTATTGTAGTGGCAGTATGTGTAGGTTTTCTGTAGACATTATATTTGAAGGAAGATAGAAGTCTGGTGATAGTGAGATCAAGAAAATTAATAGTATTATTGGCTTCGGATTCCAGTGTAAATTTTATGTCTGTATCAATAGTGTTAAGGTGCGTTAAGGTGGTAGCTGCGTCTGTAGTGCGTTGGTCCATAATAATAAATACATCATCGATATACCTGGACCAAAGATGTATATTGCTAAATGTTGTGTTATTGTCAATTTTTGTATGTTCTAAAAAATCTAAGTATATTTCTGCTAAAATGCCGGAGGCTGGGGATCCCATGGCTAGGCCATCTTGCTTGTATATTATTTTATCGAAGGTGAAGTAGTTGTTATTGATTAAAAGTTTCAAGATAGACATAAAGTCAGTGATCTCAAGTTGACTAAGTTGACTATGGTTATGCAAATTTTGAGGGATAATTTTAAGAAGTTTTTCTGGTTTAATACTGGTGTACATATTAGTGATATCAAACGAATGTAAAGAATGGTATGGTTGAAGTGTAAAGTCATCCAGTTGTTTGATAAGTTGTAGTGTATTCTTGATAGATTTCCTAGACTTAAAGGTGTAGTGTCTTTTAAGAAATTGTTGGGTGAATTGTGCTACTTTGTACAATGGGCTCGGTCTGTAGTTTACTATAGGACGTATCGGGACATTAGGTTTATGTATTTTAGGTTGTGCTTTAACGGTGGGAAGTCCTGGGTTCATTTTAATTAGTTTGCTTTTTTCACTGTCGGTTAAAAGAAATGATGTGTTTTTAAGCGTCTGTTTTAATTGCCGTTGGATGGTTTGTGTAGGATCTTTGTTAATTATTGTAAAAGTGCTGTCTGTGAAAAACATTTTGGTTTTGGATACATATTCTGTTTGATTCATAATAACAGTGGTGTTGCCTTTATCTGCTTTCGTGACGATAGTATGAGTATCTTTAATTTTATTTTTAAGTTGAATGATTTTATTTCTATCTTCGAGTTGAGATTTGGTCATGCTTTGGGTAGGTGATGTAAAGGTTTTCTTAAGCTGTTTGTTGGCTTCGTGTCTGAGTTCATCTTGTATATCATGAGGCATATTCTTTATCGCTGTTTCCGTTTCTACTATTAGTGTTTTTGCAACATTTAATGGGTTATAATTAGGCCAGTTGTGTTTAGGGCCTTTTGACAAAATAGTGATCTCTTCATCATCGAATGTTGTATTAGATAAATTGATGAAAGGAGGGTGAAAGTCAGCTATAGGGTGACTGGCAGTGTTTGGGTTGATCAGGTTATTAGATGGTTTGTTGGTTATGGAAGATCTGTTGAGGAGGGTTTGAAATTTGTTATCTAATGTGGACTGTTTTTGGACAAGCAAAGTGGATAGTTTACTGTAAATTTTCTCTTGGAAAATGTTCCATTGTGAGTCTGATAACAACATGGCAACTTCGAGGTGGGTTTCATACAATCGGTTGTTTAAGAGTGATTTTTTCTTATGTAGAAATTTCAATTCATTTTTGAGCCATAATTTGTTAGTTTTACGGTTAACTTTATATTGATGTGGTAAAACATGTTTCTTATTGTTATTTTTTAGAAAGTTTGGAGTCAGATCGTAGGCGATACATTTCTTTAAGAAGTCTATGTCTTTGATTAATTTTCCTATTTTGATTCTTAAGTTCATATAATAATGAGCTTTAGTTTTTGCCTGGTTGGCTACATTATTTAAAGTTAAGAACTTCATATTTAGGTTCCGTATTGAAGCAGAATTCACATCAAAGAAAAGTACCAATAGGTTCCACCTTTTCAATACATTATATTATGTGACAGTTTTACATTACAGTTAAACCTTCACATTTTTATACATTCGGGACCGGTTTCGACAGTGTCCCTGTCATCATCAGCCAAGAACAATTAATCGAGGACATTAGACCTTACAATACTTTAGGTATGATATAACAGTGAATATAAAATTATACATTATCTATCTACAAAAAGGTGTGAACATGTCCAGGTAAAAAATCACGATTTAAGAAAAATCATAGTCCTGTAGGGTGTACACTTATAAAATTTCTAATTAAAATAACGTGTTAAAAATCTGCTGTTGTATTATAGCTATAGCAGAGTATGTTTATAGGTGTAAATCTATGAAGTTTTGGCACTCAAGACATATAGCTATGTTTGACAAGTTAAAGGTGTTCAAACATTTAGTTAAATGGTGTTCCACTTAAAATATGTGATGCAGTTCAGCTGAGGTTGTAGTAAATATGTTTGTAGGCTTAATTTTGGTATTTTTATCACTCGAGACATATAGCCATGTGTGACAAGTTAAAAGTTGATAAAACATTTAGTTAATGGTGTTCCACTTAAAATATATGGTAAAGTTCAGCTGAGGCTACAACTTGGACTTGAGGAGCAGATGATTATGTAAAATATCAATATAAGTAGAAATGAACAATTTAAATGGGTCACTGCTTGTTGATGTAGATGATCAGCAAGTCCTATTAAACAATTATACATGTCGACATGTGGTTGTATATCATCTTGCTGAGAAGTAACAAAAGTCCTGGCTGAAATGGTGCTTGTAGATCTTATATTGTAGGTTGTGATTACATAAATTGATTAGAAGGGATCCTGATCCAAGTCGGAACCTATAAGAAATAAAACGCGATATAAAGTTACCGTATTTAAGAAACGAAAGGGAGTTAAATTTCGCGAAGTATTGGTGAATGAAAAACTCACCTCAGGTGCCAAGTTGATGGTAGACGGAACGTAGTGGAACTGACAGGCTGAGGAGAGACGAGGCCTAGAAGGGAGCAGGGAGGGGCGGAGTTACTGAGTTAGGGGAAGGAGGCAACGCGGTAGAGGCGGGACTGTGATCAGGTGGGCGCGTGCGATGGTAGGGGAAATATGTAAGCGTGTTGTGTATTGTTTTGAAGATGGATCGGTTTTTTGGTATTTTAAGAGTGTTCATTATTTTGATAAAAGTGTCAAAAAGTATTGTAGGTTTTTCGGAGAGATCGTTAAGGTTAAAATTTGGGTTATGGTATTGATCGAGTGAGATGTAGAATTGTTCGGTGAAATCGAGTATGGGGCCTTTATTTATTATTTCAATGATGTCTATGTCGTTATTCATACCATAAAATTTATGTTTATAATCATGTATATGTTGGCCTATTGCGGAAAATTTTCTGTATTTTATTGCATTTACGTGTTCAGTATATCTAATTTTGAACGATCTACCGGTCTGTCCAAGGTAGGTGCTGAGACAGTCGTTACAGTGGAATCTGTAGACGCCTGATTTGTCAGAAGGGTTAGAGGTATTGATTGAGTTAGAATTGTATAGGATATCTAAATTTCTGTTATTAGTTTTGAAGGAGATGTTAGTTTTCTGTTTCTTAAATATATTTGTAATTTTGTAAATATTACGGTTGTAGGTAAAGGTTGAAAAAGATTTCGATTTAGTAGCTTCTTTAATTAGGTTCGATTTTGGGCGATGTCTGAATTTGCTGATTATATTTTCTATAAAATTCTTGTTGTATCCATTATGAGCTGCGATATTGCGTATGGTATTTAATTCTTTGTTGAGGTCTGATTTCGACATTGGGACATTAAATGCTCGATGTACTAAGCTATTATAAGTGGCCCGTTTATGGCTTAGGGGGTGAATAGAGTCTTCTTGTATTGTAGTGGCAGTATGTGTAGGTTTTCTGTAGACATTATATTTGAAGGAAGATAGAAGTCTGGTGATAGTGAGATCAAGAAAATTAATAGTATTATTGGCTTCGGATTCCAGTGTAAATTTTATGTCTGTATCAATAGTGTTAAGGTGCGTTAAGGTGGTAGCTGCGTCTGTAGTGCGTTGGTCCATAATAATAAATACATCATCGATATACCTGGACCAAAGATGTATATTGCTAAATGTTGTGTTATTGTCAATTTTTGTATGTTCTAAAAAATCTAAGTATATTTCTGCTAAAATGCCGGAGGCTGGGGATCCCATGGCTAGGCCGTCTTGCTTGTATATTATTTTATCGAAGGTGAAGTAGTTGTTATTGATTAAAAGTTTCAAGATAGACATAAAGTCAGTGATCTCAAGTTGACTAAGTTGACTATGGTTATGCAAATTTTGAGGGATAATTTTAAGAAGTTTTTCTGGTTTAATACTGGTGTACATATTAGTGATATCAAACGAATGTAAAGAATGGTATGGTTGAAGTGTAAAGTCATCCAGTTGTTTGATAAGTTGTAGTGTATTCTTGATAGATTTCCTAGACTTAAAGGTGTAGTGTCTTTTAAGAAATTGTTGGGTGAATTGTGCTACTTTGTACAATGGGCTCGGTCTGTAGTTTACTATAGGACGTATCGGGACATTAGGTTTATGTATTTTAGGTTGTGCTTTAACGGTGGGAAGTCCTGGGTTCATTTTAATTAGTTTGCTTTTTTCACTGTCGGTTAAAAGAAATGATGTGTTTTTAAGCGTCTGTTTTAATTGCCGTTGGATGGTTTGTGTAGGATCTTTGTTAATTATTGTAAAAGTGCTGTCTGTGAAAAACATTTTGGTTTTGGATACATATTCTGTTTGATTCATAATAACAGTGGTGTTGCCTTTATCTGCTTTCGTGACGATAGTATGAGTATCTTTAATTTTATTTTTAAGTTGAATGATTTTATTTCTATCTTCGAGTTGAGATTTGGTCATGCTTTGGGTAGGTGATGTAAAGGTTTTCTACAACTTATCAAACAACTGGATGACTTTACACTTCAACCATACCATTCTTTACATTCGTTTGATATCACTAATATGTACACCAGTATTAAACCAGAAAAACTTCTTAAAATTATCCCTCAAAATTTGCATAACCATAGTCAACTTAGTCAACTTGAGATCACTGACTTTATGTCTATCTTGAAACTTTTAATCAATAACAACTACTTCACCTTCGATAAAATAATATACAAGCAAGACGGCCTAGCCATGGGATCCCCAGCCTCCGGCATTTTAGCAGAAATATACTTAGATTTTTTAGAACATACAAAAATTGACAATAACACAACATTTAGCAATATACATCTTTGGTCCAGGTATATCGATGATGTATTTATTATTATGGACCAACGCACTACAGACGCAGCTACCACCTTAACGCACCTTAACACTATTGATACAGACATAAAATTTACACTGGAATCCGAAGCCAATAATACTATTAATTTTCTTGATCTCACTATCACCAGACTTCTATCTTCCTTCAAATATAATGTCTACAGAAAACCTACACATACTGCCACTACAATACAAGAAGACTCTATTCACCCCCTAAGCCATAAACGGGCCACTTATAATAGCTTAGTACATCGAGCATTTAATGTCCCAATGTCGAAATCAGACCTCAACAAAGAATTAAATACCATACGCAATATCGCAGCTCATAATGGATACAACAAGAATTTTATAGAAAATATAATCAGCAAATTCAGACATCGCCCAAAATCGAACCTAATTAAAGAAGCTACTAAATCGAAATCTTTTTCAACCTTTACCTACAACCGTAATATTTACAAAATTACAAATATATTTAAGAAACAGAAAACTAACATCTCCTTCAAAACTAATAACAGAAATTTAGATATCCTATACAATTCTAACTCAATCAATACCTCTAACCCTTCTGACAAATCAGGCGTCTACAGATTCCACTGTAACGACTGTCTCAGCACCTACCTTGGACAGACCGGTAGATCGTTCAAAATTAGATATACTGAACACGTAAATGCAATAAAATACAGAAAATTTTCCGCAATAGGCCAACATATACATGATTATAAACATAAATTTTATGGTATGAATAACGACATAGACATCATTGAAATAATAAATAAAGGCCCCATACTCGATTTCACCGAACAATTCTACATCTCACTCGATCAATACCATAACCCAAATTTTAACCTTAACGATCTCTCCGAAAAACCTACAATACTTTTTGACACTTTTATCAAAATAATGAACACTCTTAAAATACCAAAAAACCGATCCATCTTCAAAACAATACACAACACGCTTACATATTTCCCCTACCATCGCACGCGCCCACCTGATCACAGTCCCGCCTCTACCGCGTTGCCTCCTTCCCCTAACTCAGTAACTCCGCCCCTCCCTGCTCCCTTCTAGGCCTCGTCTCTCCTCAGCCTGTCAGTTCCACTACGTTCCGTCTACCATCAACTTGGCACCTGAGGTGAGTTTTTCATTCACCAATACTTCGCGAAATTTAACTCCCTTTCGTTTCTTAAATACGGTAACTTTATATCGCGTTTTATTTCTTATAGGTTCCGACTTGGATCAGGATCCCTTCTAATCAATTTATGTAATCACAACCTACAATATAAGATCTACAAGCACCATTTCAGCCAGGACTTTTGTTACTTCTCAGCAAGATGATATACAACCACATGTCGACATGTATAATTGTTTAATAGGACTTGCTGATCATCTACATCAACAAGCAGTGACCCATTTAAATTGTTCATTTCTACTTATATTGATATTTTACATAATCATCTGCTCCTCAAGTCCAAGTTGTAGCCTCAGCTGAACTTTACCATATATTTTAAGTGGAACACCATTAACTAAATGTTTTATCAACTTTTAACTTGTCACACATGGCTATATGTCTCGAGTGATAAAAATACCAAAATTAAGCCTACAAACATATTTACTACAACCTCAGCTGAACTGCATCACATATTTTAAGTGGAACACCATTTAACTAAATGTTTGAACACCTTTAACTTGTCAAACATAGCTATATGTCTTGAGTGCCAAAACTTCATAGATTTACACCTATAAACATACTCTGCTATAGCTATAATACAACAGCAGATTTTTAACACGTTATTTTAATTAGAAATTTTATAAGTGTACACCCTACAGGACTATGATTTTTCTTAAATCGTGATTTTTTACCTGGACATGTTCACACCTTTTTGTAGATAGATAATGTATAATTTTATATTCACTGTTATATCATACCTAAAGTATTGTAAGGTCTAATGTCCTCGATTAATTGTTCTTGGCTGATGATGACAGGGACACTGTCGAAACCGGTCCCGAATGTATAAAAATGTGAAGGTTTAACTGTAATGTAAAACTGTCACATAATATAATGTATTGAAAAGGTGGAACCTATTGGTACTTTTCTTTGATGTGAATTCTGCTTCAATACGGAACCTAAATATGAAGTTCTTAACTTTAAATATTTGTTGAAAATCAACATGGAAATACCTATGTTTTTAGAACTACATACATACATACATATCCCACGTCGTTCCATATTAAGCGATGGGTCGGCAAACGAGGCTTCTCCACCAGTTGCGGTCCCTGAACTTCTCTCCTTCTTCAATGCTTTCCAAAGTATGTCCTCTCTGTTGAATGTCAATCTTCACCATGTCCTTGTACCCGAGTCTTGGTCGCCCTCTTGGTCTTTTGTCTTCAAGTTTTAGATCGTACATATTTTTTGGTAATCTGTTATCACCCATGCGTCGCATATGTCCATACCATCTCAGTCGCTGCACTGTTATTTTGTCCTGCAGTCTTACAACTTGAACCTGCTTGTGGATTTCCTCATTACGGACTCTGTCCCTCCATGTTTTGCCAATCATGCTATGGACATACACAACCATTAACTCGGCTCAAGGGAGATAGGGTCACCTTCCCTATTCCTCCACTTGTGTAATTCCTGTCTGGCGCGTCCACGTCGTGGGGGTGGGCACCCTACACTTCAGTAGGCCGGAGTGATAGGATGGCAGAGTTCAGTCGGGGACCCAGTCCTGTGGGGTATAACACAGAACCCATGCCCAGGGATACGGGTGAAGACCTCAACGGCAGTGAAGGCGGAAGTGAAAATCACTGGATCTGGCGGAAGAGGCAATATCTGATTTTTTTGTTCATGTCAACTGTTCTAAGAATTCTATAGGAGCACAATTATTCAATTATATTGAATTATATTATATTTATCTATATACTTACTTTCCCGCAACCAAAGAAAATTACTGGATCATCAAGCTATTCTCCATTTTACTTTGGTGTTTGAAACCAAAGTGCTTGATGTTAAATATATCGCGCTGATCACTGGGAGCTGGCAAGTTACCTCAATAGATCTACTCATCTTCAACTCCTGCACGATTATGGATCTTCATATGTGTTCGATTATGATATGACTTTGTGCCTGACAGTGTTTAAAAATTACCTCATTTAACCGTACTCAGTTATTCATAACCATTATAAGACTTTGCCTAACACTGCATGTGCCATACTGCCGCTCAGAAAATTACGCACTGTTTTCTTTTAAGTGACTTACAATTTACTTCTGAATTTTACAGTGTCTACCCCCGTTCATTTTTATATTGCCTCTTCTACTGATCCGGAGTGTACTTGATCTTTTATTTCCTTTTCCTATGCATTGTTTTTCATGTTTTAATCGGCTGATGATGATCTGGACTAGGGTCGAAATCGGTATCACTTCTACTTATTATTAAATAAGAATGTAATTCACTACATTTCTTATTCTTTTGTATTGAATAGGTTGAATCTCTTTATCAATTATTTCAATTTTAACTGTAATATTCTTCATTACGGAACAATGAAATTTTTAACTTTAAATGATCATCAAGGTGTCAAGCCTTTATGGTCTAAACACTGTGGCTAGCTGGTTTGAGTCCCATTGGTAGATAAACCTTTCACCATCAGAATGTTGGTTGGCAGGATAAATGGGGTGGCAAACAATTCGTAATCACTAGATTGCATATCAAAAGCCCGAGTTCCATTTCAAACCGTTCCACAGTGCTCATAATGAGCGAGGGCATACGACACTGACGATGGTGATTAGTCTGTTGGAAGGAGATGTTAAGCCTTTAGCAGACCCCTTGGTATTATTCGACAGGAGGCAATTATTATCACCATCACACACCATCTATATAAGAGTTTTGTCTGTACATTGTTCAGAATTTGAAAAGAATGGTATTTCTGTATCAGTCAAGTCCTCAGTAACAAGAAAATGCACTTTTTACTTTTCCGTAATTTCTGTCAGTCTGTATGTACACGCATCACGAGAAAACTGCTGAAAATGAAAATCGGTATGTAAAGTCGGGGGATGAGGCTCTAAATCATTTTATTCACGCTGAGTGAAATGGTAGTTTAGGGGAAGGCCTAAAATTTAATTCTCAAATATTTATATTATTAGCGGTCCCATTGATAAATACCACATAACTGAAGTTATACAGAATTAAATTTCTGATTATGTCATACACTGTTACCATACCGGCTATGATAACACAGATATTCATGAATTTGTATCTTTGTTGTTAAGTCCATATCTTTTTAAATACCTATGTTAATGGTCCTATCGAAAAGTACTACATAACGAAAGTTATAGAAAATACAGTTTCCCATCATTTATGTTTTATTCACTTTTACCGTACCGACTATGATAAGAGTTGTATTTTAGAGTCAGGAGAAAACTAAATGTGAAGGCCTACAATATCGAAAGCGCATAATATTGATCAACAATAACATTACATTGACCATGGTTTGTTGTGATGTTCTTCATCTCTTATGGTGCCGCTCAACTCCGATAGATGGGATTACTGCTGTGTACTGAGTATAACAGCCTGACTGAATACTGGCGGGAAATAGCCGGGGAGTTAGAAAACTTTCTTCTTTAGCATGCCATTCTTCAGGTTCATACATTTTCTGATACTGCTGGTACGTAACACACTGGTTCATCATAGTATTCCAACTATTTGATCCCTACTCTGACGTGCTGCTTTGAATGAGCAGTGTGCACACTTAACACCTTGAGTGCCACGTGAGACCAACGTTGACTCACAGAGCTTAATGCCAGTCGGGCCGCGTGAGTCCGCTGTGGACTCACGCGCACTCTCCAAGTCTCAGGCCCTGTGGTGCCATACTCTCATCACACTTGACATGTAAACGTATGTTAAATGAAAGTAGGTGGCCAGTACGTCATGAATCTATTCTTGGCCTGTTCATTTGCGAGTCCGATGTGGCACAACGTAGCCTGGACGTCACTGTAATATATCGACCACAATAAATAAATCATGATGACATTTTTTATTGTTTTCAGATCGTGTCATGTGTACAAATAACAAGAGATTGTACTGTACAGTGTACTCATTGTTCATTGTCTCATATCAGGGTCTATAGACGAATTGAAAACATAGGGTATAAAAATTACATGAACTTTATAGAAAAAATATTTGTAACTTTGTCTCATTCGCAATCACACCACAAAGTGGTACACTTCTTTGGTACACTTCTTGCATATGAATTTAAAGTATAACAAATGAGACTTTCTTAAGAAATATAATTCAAACTGTGTTTCACAATCACACTACAAATTTGTGCACTTTGAAGAAACAGTCCAAACAGAAGAAATTTTCACAGGCTGATCATTTGAACTTAGACTGCAGAGTCTTCTTCATGGCATATTGCCTTCCTGATTCCCGATGGATCTCTTCACTTACTGCATTTTCATCTTCCCTGCCGGCCTACATCATCCAGTCGGTGAGGTAATACCCACTTTTGGTACTTGTTGGGGAATGTGAAGATCTTTGATACCGGTACCTGTTAACTGTTCAACAATGTCCTCTTTGAACTGGGTAACAGATATACTTTCATTCCCAGGTTGATTTGAAATATATATGGCATTTACCATACTTGTGTCGATCAATATCTCAATAGCCATTTTTCTGTACCATTTTACTCCCCGTCTCAGGGAAGTACTGTAGCTCTTTTTATGATCTGATAAATGAATGTACGGTTTGCATTTGTTATACTCTATAACACTCCGTGACTTTTGCATTCACCATCCCTCCTCTGAATAGTGACCATCTCACCAGTGTGTTTAGTTGTCAAAATTAACACGTCTCTTTTATCCTGCGATTTCTGAACAACCACACCAGTGATACTTCCACGGGCTCTTGTCTCTCCTCTTGCTAACTTGCTTTTAGTAACATCGGTTGGATTATATTTCCGGTTAGATTTCAATGTTTCAAGATGTGAGTTTTATTCTTTAGTAGTTCATCAGCTAATGAGACAGACGTATACCAGTGTGTCAGGAAGGTGAGAACTGTGCTAGGATACGTGGTGACACATTGGTCTCATTTCCTGATTCCCGATGGATCTCTTCACTTACTGTATTTTCGTCTTCCCTGCCGGCCTACATCATCCAGTCGGTGAGGTAATACCCATTTTTGGTACTTGTTGGGGAATGTGAAGATCTTTGATACCGGTACCTGTTAACTGTAGTGTGATTGTGAAACACAGTTTGACACTACCTTCCAGCTGTTTTTTTTTTTTGCTAGGGGCTTTACGTCGCACCGACACAGATAGGTCTTATGGCGACGATGGGATAGGAAAGGCCTAGGAGTTGGAAGGAAGCGGCCGTGGCCTTAATTAAGGTACAGCCCCAGCATTTGCCTGGTGTGAAAATGGGAAACCACGGAAAACCATCTTCAGGGCTGCCGATAGTGGGATTCGAACCTACTATCTCCCGGATGCAAGCTCACAACCGCGCGCCTCAACGCGCACGGCCAACTCGCCCGGTCCTTCCAGCTGTATAGGCCACTGACACTACCTTCCAGCTGTATAGGCCGCGTGAGGCCAATGTGTCATCACAATTTCAACACAATGTTATGACTACAATTTTGGCCCAAGATGACTAAAAGGTACTTTTCTGTAATAAGATGCGCTATTTTATACTCTATAGTAAAAAAAAGAAAGAATGGCCTTGATGGAATTTTTTTTCACTGCATATGTGGCACTTAAGGTGTTAAGGCAGAGACTCACTTAGTAGTAGTAATAGTATGTCCTGGTCTAGAATTACAATTTAGGCCTATTCGAAATTATAGCACCACAATTCACTAAATAACTCAAAATTCAACCCTGAAAAGAACTGTTTCTTAAAAAGAGCGTTTTCCTCTTCACTTTTATTAAATTTCACATTCATTTTATTCCAGATTAGCAGTGAAGAGAGGGTTTGTCCTCTGGCATGGAGGAAAAATCTGCCTCCAAGTCAGATAGATTTTTCCACCGCCAGTGTAGTGAATTGAGATTTTCTGACTTATCGGGTACTCCTAGGAAGCAGATTAGTAAAAGGGCATAGTTTTTGCCCTGGGACTCTCCACTATTCGTACTGTAGGAGTACTGTAGGAGTGCTGTCTGCAGTCTGGTTATTCCAGCTCTGGGAACTTTGGACTGTTAGATCGGCAGCATACTATGGTTCTTTGAAAGTGACAAAATGTGTGGTTTTTCATTTGATTGAGTATTTCATATGAAAGCCTTGCTTTTACTCGCGGCATTCCTACTGATGTCAATGTAATGACCTATGTTCATTCCAGTTGGGAAAACCGCTAAGACAGTCTTTCTGAGGATGTAAACAGGCAGTGAGTGCCTGCCCTTATAATGAAATTCACAAACCTTATTGTGAGTGATGGTAGGCAAGCGGGCCTACCATTATAATGAAAACTTCCTAACCTAGTCTTCATATGAGAAAGGACGTTTGGTGGTTTCCCCGTTGCGTTTGTACAGTAATGTTAAGAGCTATGCAATTTAATACAGTCTTGCTCACAACATGTACACTACTTAACCTAGAATTCTGTATACAACTAGCTGATGTACCCGTGCTTCGCTATGGAATTCTAAACTGTAGGCTATGCAGTATTCTAGGTTAGGTAGTGTAAACGTTGTGAGCAAGATTGTATTAAGTTGCATAGCTCTTAACGTTGCCCTAGAAACACAATGGGGAAGTCACCAACGTCTTTTCTCATATGAAGACTGGGTTAGGGAATTAATTGTAATGGTAGGCTAGCTTGCCTACCATCAGTCACAATCAGGTTGGGGAGTTTTCATTATAATGGCAGACACAGTCTTCGCCTGCCTTTATAGATTCTCAGAAAGACTCTCTTAGTGGTTTTCCCAACTGAAATGAACATGGGTCATTACAATGACGTTAGTAGGAATGGCGCGTTTAAAAGCAATGCTTTCATATGAAATACTCTATCAAATAAAAACCCACACATTTTCTCTCTTTTAATGAACAGTACTACACTGCAGAACTAACAGCCCAAAGCTACAGAGCTGGAATGACCAAGACGCAGACATCCGCGATCCGTGAACAATCTTCGTCCTTTTTTCGGCGGGGGGGGGGTTTCGAATAATGGATAGTCCCAGGGCAAAAACTATGCCCATTTACTTATCTGTTTCCTGGGAGTACCCAATGAGTCTGAAAATCTCAATTCACCACACTGGCAGGGGAAAGAACTATCTGATGTGGAGGCAATTTTTCCTCCAAGCCAGAGAAGAAACCACATCTTTGCTGCCAATTTGGAATAAAATGAATGTAGATTTAATAAAAGTGAAGAGGAAAAAGCTTTTCTTAAGAAGCGGCTCTTTTCAAGGTTGAATTTTGAGTTATTTAGTGAATTGTGGTACTATAATTTGGAATAGGCCTAAATTGTAATTCTAGACCAGTTCATACTACTACTACTACTACTACTAACTGAGCCTCTGACTTAAGTGTGCACACTGCTCATTCAAAACAGCGCGTCAAAGTAGGTATCGAATAGCTGGAATACTATAATGAACCAGTGTGTTATGTACCAGCAGTATCAGAAAATGTATGAACCAGAAGAATGGCATGCTAAAGAAGAAAGTTACCTAACTCCTCAGCTATTTCCCACTAATATTCAGTTAGGCTGTTAATACTCGGTACGCAGCAGTAATCCCATCTATCAGAGTTGAATGTCAGCATAAGAGACAAAGAACATTACAACAAACAACGGTCAGTGTAATGTTATTGTTGATCAATGTTACGCGCTTTCGATATTGTAAGCCTTCACATTATTAATTGTCTTCCGGTTCTGAAATACCACTCTTATCATAGTCGGTACGGTAAAACTGAATAAAATACAAATGACCGGAAATTGTATTCTCTATAACTTTTGTTATGTGGTACTTTTCCATAGGACCAAGAACATAGATATTTAAAAATGAAATTTTAGGTGCCTTCCCCTAAGCTACCATTTCACTCACGGTGAATAACATTGTTTATAGCTTAAACTGTAGCTTCTTATTCCCTGACTCAATATACTGATTTTCATTAAAGTCGGTTTACCCATTTTCTCGGGGCTCGGCGTTGATATGGACTTGGCAACAAAAATCCAAATTCATTAATATCTGTGTCATCATAGCCAGTATGGTAAAAAGGCACAAGACGTAAATGATCGGAAATTTAATTCTATATAACTTTAGTTATGTAGTATTTATCGATATGACCACTAATAATATAAATATTTGAGAAATAATTTTAGGCCTTCCCCTAAACTATCATTTCACTCAGCGTGAATAAAATGATTTATAGTCTAGATTGTAGCGGCTCACCCCCCGACTTTACATACTGATTTTTATTAAATTCTCTTCAGCCGTTTTCTCGTGATGCGTGTACAGACAGACAGACAGACAGACAGACAGACAGACAGACAGACAGACAGACAGACAGACAGACAGACAGGTAGACAGACAGACAGGTAGACAGACAGAAATTACGGAAAAGTAAAAACTGCATTTTCTTGTTACTGTGGACATGATCGATACAGAAATACCATTATTTTCAAATTCTGAGCAATGTACAGACAAAACTCTTATTTTATATATATATATATATATATATATATATATATATATATATAGATATAGAATTCCGCAGCGAAGCACGGATACATCAGCTAGTACAATATATAACATGCAGTCAACACACAGGACACAGAAACATATATACTCGCATAATGATCTTTGTTCTCTGATGCAAGGAGTAACAAACTCCTTGGCCGAAGATGGTATGCACATATAAATCACAGCCAATGGACTCATATCCAAGGGCCTTAGGAAAAAAACAGTGCAAGTCAATACACATTTGTATGCCAAGAACTCCTGTGA
The DNA here is from genome assembly GCF_040414725.1 of Anabrus simplex. Lineage (NCBI taxonomy): Eukaryota > Metazoa > Arthropoda > Insecta > Orthoptera > Tettigoniidae > Anabrus > Anabrus simplex. The sequence continues at coordinate 241,952,446 of NC_090269.1, forward strand.
CCTCTCTGTTTCTCTCATCCATGCTGAGTGTATCTCACTTTATCACACTTGTATGTGTTATTTATACAGCTATCTTCCAATAGGTGACACCCACAGAGTATACCATAATAGTAAGATGGGTACATGATCAAAGGCTCAAATCAAAGAACACTAGTGAAATGGTTGTTTCTCCTCTTGATAAATTTTTCATCTACTGACAGGCTGCAAAGATCGTAGATCTTTGGCCCCGCACCCCTTCACAACTACACACTGGACTGGAGTCAATGGATGATGTTGTGAATGCACTAGTCAAGGATTTTCGCAAAGAAGTCGTTGGGTTAGTGCAATCTGCAGTGTCAAGAAAGTAAGCTATCCTGCAGTTTTACGTTATTGTGAATTTGTGATCATAAATATGGGACACTCAGTTTTGTGTGGAATTAGAACCACAGGAAGAATTGGCTGGGTTTTGAACTGCAACCACCTTAGCAAGTCAGCGACAATGCCACTAAGCTATTACACCCCTAATCCACTGGGTCACCATTGTTCATACATATAGGGACCATAATACTGGATGATTATCCAGAGGGAATATGACTGGTACCTGTAACTGCTAGAGGGCACGTCCCCAGGTGGGAGGTCCTACTGAAAAGGTTGGTAAAAATACCTTCCAATAGGGCTTATGGAGTAACAAGGTAGCTCAATTCCTGGGGGCTTTATAATGCTGGGATAAAAGATTGTCTGGATGGTCATAAACACTGCAATTCATGAATTAAATGCACAAAATAAGCAGACACTTGTATACTGAAACAAAAACAAGACCCTGGATAGCCAGGATGAGTGGCTCAGACTGTTGAGGCGCTGGGCTTCTAACCCCAACGTGGCAGGTTCGATCCTGGCTCAGTCCGGTGGTATTTGAAGGTGCTGAAATATGTCAGCCTTGCGTCGGTAGATTTACTGGCATGTAAAAGAACTCCTGTGGGACTAAATTCCGGCACCTCCAAAAACCGTGAAAGTAGTTAGTGGACGTAAAGCAAATAACATCATTATTAGACCCTGGATATGAATAGTGAGAATGACTGAACACATCAGATTAAGTTGTGTGTGCGACTAATCAAATACAGTGCCTAGAATGGGAGGTAATAAATTAAATGTCAAATTAAGGAGGTGGTTAGACCGATGATTTCAAAATAAGAACTGTGGAAGCAGAAAAGAACACAGATTAGATGCAAATATAATATAATGGGCCAGCAGATACCAAATTCAGAAAGTGAAACTCTCACTAATATAACTGCACATTTACCTAATGGTAATCTGCATAAGTAGTTCACTGTCATATGGTGTAAGTGGATAACCAAACAAGTAAGAACAAATACTTATGGCTATGAAGGAAATACACTGATGTTACAAGTATTGGTAAAACACACCAAAAAACAAGATGTCACCAAACAACTTGTGACTGATGAGAATATGTTGTATATACTGTAGATGCAAAATGAGAACTTGCTAAGGACTCATTTCTGTGAAAGATTTCTTCAAGAAGCATCACAGCCTACTCTGAAATTTTATGTTCAATAATAATTATAATTCCATGGAATTAAAGGTAGATTATTAAAATCAATCAAAGGCATTTATGTTGACAATTGGGCTTCAGTGAGAATTGATGGTAGAATGAGATCTTGGTTCAGGGTACTTACAGGGGTTAGACAAGGCTGTAATCTTTTACCTTTGCTGTTCATAGTTTACATGGATCATCTGCTGAAAGGTATAAAATGGCAGGGAGGGATTCACTTAGGTGGAAATGTAGTAAGCAGTTTGGCCTATGCTGACGACTTGGTCTTAATGGCAGACTGTGCCGAAAGCCTGCAGTCTAGTATCTTGGAACTTGAAAATATGTGCAATGAGTATGGTATGAAAATTAGCCTCTCGAAGACTAAATTGATGTCAGTAGGTAAGAAATTCAACAGAATCGAATGTCAGATTGGCGATACAAAGCTAGAACAGGTTGATAATTTCAAGTATTTAGGTTGTATGTTCTCCCAGGATGGTAATATAGTAAGTGAGATTGAATCAAGGTGTAGTAAAGCTAACACAGTGAGCTCGCAGTTGCGATCAGCAGTATTCTGTAAGAAGGAAGTCAGCTCCCAGACGAAACTATCTTTACACCAGTCTGTTTTCAGACCAACTTTGCTTTACGGGAGCGAAAGCTGGGTGGACTCAGGATATCTTATTCATAAGTTAGAAGTAACAGACATGAAAGTAACAAGAATGATTGCTGGTACAAACAGGTGGGAACAATGGCAGGAGGGTACTCGGAATGAGGAGATAAAGGCTAATTTAGGAATGAACTCGATGGATGAAGCTGTACGCATAAACCGGCTTCGGTGGTGGGGTCATGTGAGGCGAATGGAGGAGGATAGGTTACCTAGGAGAATAATGGACTCTGTTATGGAGGGTAAGAGAAGTAGAGGGAGACCAAGACGACGATGGTTAGACTCTGTTTCTGAAGATTTAAAGATAAGAGGTATAGAACTAAATGAGGCCACAACACTAGTTGCAAATCGAGGATTGTGGCGACGTTTAGTAAATTCTCAGAGGCTTGCAGACTGAACGCTGAAAGGCATAACAGTCTATAATGATAATGTATGTATGTAATAATTATGACAATAAACAGATTCATAGACTTCCAATATAGGTAATGCAAGATATCACTCCTTTACATAAATGCCGAACATGAGAATCCAATTTGCTATCTTTCATGGTTTAAAGGAATTTTTTAAAAATGTCTAGGTAACTGGATAAAAGAGTTGCATTGTATTCTGATGAGTGTACAAATTATCCATGATGTCTGAAAGAGCATTAACACTGTTAAGCACAAACTGTGTTGTAACTGGGTGTCGTCTGAAACTGTCAATACCTGTTAGACGGAAAAAATTTGTCCAGTGTCTGGAAGGGCATACAAACGTGTTACTCACTGCTGATATTAGAAGTAAGGTCCAATACACCTAATCTATACAATAAAACTTCATGTTGCTTTCTGTACAGACTTGATGCTTGTACATGGATATTCAAGGGATGAGCAGACACACTGGGTATATGAAAAAGTGAGTCAGAACTTGTCAGTAGAGAACTAAATAGAACTGCAAGAGAAAGAATTCAAAATTTCATTTAATATTTTATCCTATTATCTAGAGTTATGATAAATCTCCTGTATTTGACAGCAGAAACCACAAAATAATATTTAAAAAAGATCACTTTTAGAGTTCAATCCAATAACTGTCTGTAAGTGGCACATCTCTAAATGTTTGTGGTTAAAGAAGTTCATAATAAATACATTTCAATCACAGATCTTCAGCAACAATGTATTAAATTTTGTCTTATTTCTAATATTAAACTGTGCAACAATATATTTATATAGTGAGCTTCATGGAGCCACTGTGAATTGGTGCATCCTACTTACTTTTGGAACTCCCATTCACGATTATCCAGAGGGCACACCTGTCGAGTCTTGAGCCAACGCGAGATACAGTGGAAATGGAAAGCATGCTGCAGACAGACGAACCAATTCATCAGATTCTCCAAGAGAGGGTCAATTCTCTGAACTCTTTCACATTAGATCTATGTTTGAAGCCATCTGTATGGCACTGAAAGACTTCATGTGTAACCAACAGGACTTCCTGCCATTTTAGATAAAAATAAAATAAGTTTCATGACTAATTTTTAACTCTGAACCACACAATCTGAAAGGAAGTACTGTTACTCAGAATATAATAACATGACTGTAACAGACTTCCAGAAAGTTCATCTAAGTTGTATTTTTAGATATATTGGGAACCGTTAAAAGTACCACCAAGAGAATACTGGGACATAATGAATGTTAACTTTCATGTTGGACTGTTATAGCTGTAAAGGGAAATGTCATGATGCTAAGAAATGTTTATCACAAATCATCTTCAATCATGATTAGGAATATAGAGAGTAAAAATAAACAAGAATCTAGGGGAAGGTGGTCCTAAGTATTATGCCATTGAACATAGTAGAACACAAGTCCTGTGTTTGAGAGAGCTCCAAAATGGTGGAGTAATTTTAATAGCAACAATGAAATTGAGGAACAGCACCACAGTATTTGCAGGGAGTTTGCAAATCAGCTTCAATATTTCCTTGGATAAAGGGCATTAAGCATGAAGCCAACAAAAAGTCTGCAGATTGGTCATTGAACATATCCTCAACACCACAGGTCTATGATCAAAAGCAATGTCACTCATCACAGTTAATCAGGCTGCCTATACAAATAAATTGAGAACGTCTACAGATATTGCTGGATATGATAAAGGGAAGCTGAGGATAAATTGTTCTTTGAATTTCAAAAACAGTGCTTGAGATTATTCTTAGTTACAACACATTAGCACAAGGCAAGGCCTATGTAAAGGGCTATCATCTGTAATTTTTAAAACTTGTTTCCTGGTTACTTTATCACCAAAATGAAACACAATTAGAAAGTTGAATGATACAAAGAAAGATGATGCTTGTTTAAAGGGACTTAACATCTAGATCATCGGCCCTGACGAAGAAAGAGGCTACTTGGAAAATGTTATTTAGGCAAGAGACAGTTAACATCAACGAAAGGAAACGTCTTAATACATGCTCGTTAAAACATTAGTCTTGAAACTTATTAGATTGACTTTGTACATGGTAATTGCAATCCATGTTTGAAAACACTAAATGAACACTCTCTTTTATGTCCTGTCAAATAACCTTGATCATGAAACTAGGCTGTCAAAGAAGTCTGCAAACAGATAAGCATTGATAGCTTCAATACCACAGAAATAAGAGAAACATATAAGCTTATTTATCAGCAAAATAAAACTAATAAAGAATACACAAATAATGGCAACTAAGTCAAAATAATTTCATATAAATATATCAAACCAAACAGCAGAAAATTATAATAGAACTTCCTAATCATGGTGATGTTTTGCAAGGCGCGAGTCAATACATCAGCAGCTCAACATTCCTAGCCATAAGGAAGTTAACCGTTCTCATTTGCATTTTTTTCTTCTTAATAACCATGTCTACCTAAAATATCTTAAGACATACAGAATAACAATAAAGGAACAAATGCTAGAGTTACTTTATTTTCTGTGCTGCCTGCTGCACACTTGCTTTAGGCTTCTATGCTCGGTTTTTCATGCTAACGGTTTTAACGCTGCACGAACACACTAAAGGTTTTTCAGCGCCACAAGGATGAGAAAGGGCTAGGATTGGGAAGGAAGCAACTGTGGCCTTTGCTTGTTGTGAAAATGAGAAACCATGGAAAACCATCTTCAGGGCTGCCGATAGGTTTTGAGCCCACCATTCCCTGAATACTAGCTTAAAGCTATGCAACTCTAACCGCATGGACAACTCGCTCAGTTGTATGCTTAGTTATCTATCAATACTGCTTATTGGATCTTTGTATTTTCATGGATGTACTTCAGTTCAAGAAACTTCATGAATTTCTGAACAAAGGAGTAACAGTACTTGAAAAAATGTGCAGGACTGCTAGTTTGCAGAAATACATGTTCATCTGTACATTGTTAGACGCAGTTTATCTGCTCGTTTTAAACCACACTCTCTCTAGAATTAGCTTTACAACAGTGTGATCCAACCTGTTATAATGATCGTTTAGATGGAATACCTTTTAAGTCTCTAGGATTCTTAATTTTAAAAATGAAATGTAGATGTGCTGACAGCTAATTTATGGAGTATGGCAGGTAGAGATACATTTGTGTTATTCAAGATAAATATGCAGTTCCTGATCAAAACTATGATAGTATCTACAAAAAGCTAAAAATGTAGTTACAGCTGTCTGATCCTAACCAGTCAAATTATAGAGATACTAGCTCATGTGCCTGTGTTTTGCTATGGAATTCTAGGCAAAATACTACATATGTTGTTAGTAAGATTTAATTAGTTTGTATTGCTCTCAGTGATACCTGAGAAATATCACGGGAAGATTGGCATATGTCGTTTCACATATAAAGTCAGAGTTAAGTAAACTGATGGGTCTGATTTCCTACTACCTGTCACAGTTGAATTTATTATAATGGGAGGCCTGCTTGCCTACTGCCAGTCACAATCAAGTTGGGGTGTTTTCATTATAATGGCAGGCACCCTTGCCTTCTGCCTGTCGAAGGCTGTTTCATGAAACTTTTTTTCTTAACTACATTTTTCATTCATCCCTGTGGTTGCAGAATCACAAAGATGACCGGAAAGCTTACAGTGAACAGGCTCCATATAACTGGCAAGGGAAATACAATAATTCCTTAACCTTTTCCGGTCCAACGTCTAGGTGACCTCGACATCATGGTTTATTGTAACTGGTCCAACGTCAATATCACCTCGACATTATGTTTCGTTCTACTTGAGAAGTTATTTATTGAAGTTTTTTGAACTGATTGAGGCCGATCAATATCCCTAGAGTTTCTAGAGTAAACATTTGTGCAAGAAAGCCGTTCTGTTATCTCCATGGAAACAATACGAGATATATGTAGCTGTGTATCATCATGGTTACCCGCGGCCTGTCAGCTGTTTTTACATTGAGTAGTACTGTGCACGTGTTGTACTAGTTATGTTTATATGTGAATGAGAATTGTCTCAGATGAATTTGCAAGATAAAAGTAGTAAATATGAATGAAGTAAAAATACGTATGCACGTTTATTTAGACAGCAGACGATTTATTTGAATTAGACGAAGAGTTTAGAGAACTGTCAAGTGAAGATGAAGATGTAGCGAACTCCAGCATTGCAAGTGAAACTTTAGCAACTGGACCTGTGCGTAAAATAAGCATGGAATGATCCTGGACCATCATGTGCTGTTTCTGAAGATTCAAAAAAGGAAGTTCCAGTGATTGCTACAACAGCAAGAAGAAGCGCGAAGGTAATGGGCTGGGTTGGAGGAGGGGATACAGCACACAGCAATGGCGACTCTTCTCAGGTCAGTGTTGATAATTTGAGCAACGGTGATGCTGAAAATACTTCCGAACATACAAATGGGAATGCAAACGACAATAGTGTTTACCGGAATGTAACATTTCATGATAGTGAGCCTCCTAGTTCTTCATCAGGTCAGAAAACTAGAGGACTGAGGTTACTCCTAGCTACATCACTCCACTTCAGTTTATGTTATTTTTCACTCCTGCACTGATGACGAAAATTAGTATGGAAACTAATTTCTATGCAATAGAATATATGGTAATAATAATAATAATAATAATAATAATAATAATAATAATAATAATAACAACAACAACAACAACAACATTTATAGTTATTAATAAAAGTTCTCAGATTAATCTCACTAGGTAAAAATATGCAAAATTAATTTGGACCAGAATGTTGGAACATGTGACAGAAAATCGGACAGCAAGATGGTTAAATCGACACCAGCAACTTTTAAAGACTGCTATTGAGCTTTTTATTGTCACTGCAAAGCATACTTCTATGGAAAATTGCAGTCATTTGAATAGGAAGTGGTAGTAGGGCATAATTAAAGAAATGCGAGGGATAAAAACCGTTTCTACCATACTGGATCCCGTGAAGATGGTTGCTTTGATCACATTACTATGTAAAGACTGTAGTGCAGCCTGGTGCCATGACAAAGCTTAGCAGGTATCAGATTTCACGATAGCCTTATAGGTGCTCCAACTTTCAGACAAACTGTGAGGTGGAAAACCTGGTGGATTTAAAGTGAGGAGGAACTCCACAGGATGGTGGACTACGTTCCCTATCTCATCATCATAGTACAAAATCTGTCCAATAACGCTGCAGCATCGTTCTTAGGTGGGAGAATAGCTACCTCCTTAAGGCAACTGGGCCATCAAGTCAGTGCCATACATTAAGATAGGGAATAGAGAAAACACGATCATCTCCCTTTGTGGGAACAGCAAGGTGAGGTAACATTACAATACCAATATAAATGGCCCGTTATTGGACACCCACTGCATAGGCTACTTGGAGCCACTGGCAGTGCCAATCCACTATGAGAGACTGTCTCATTACCAAAAATTGATGCCTGCTTGGCCATCAGATGATGTTGATTCCCATAGGGAACCTGAGATATTTGTCCCGAATGAGTAAATTTATAATACCAATATAAATGAAAATGAAATGTAGTACGGCTTTTAGTGCCGGGATATCACAGGACGGGTTTGGATCGCCAGGTGCAGGTCTTTCTATTTGACGCCCGTAGGAGACCTGCACGTCATGATGAGGATGAAATGATGAAGACAACACATACACCCAGCCCCCGTGCCAATGGAATTAACAAATTAAGGTTAAAATCCCCAACCCAGCCAGGAATCGAACCCGGGACCCTCTGAACCGAAGGCCAGTACTCTAACCGTTCAGCCAACGAGTCGGACACCAATATAAATGGTCCGTTATTGGACATTATAAATTTTCCAGCTAACTCATTCTTGGTTGCCAGCGTTTTGCCATGGTGTGCTAAGTTGGGCTCATCAGATGGTACATAGCATACCTACCAAGACGCATGGCTAGTGCATACCGTGGAGGCCACTGCATAGGCTACTTGGAGCCACCGGCAGTGCCATTGCACTATGAGAGTGTCTCATTACCAAAAATTGATGCCTGCTTAGCCATCAGATGATGTTGATTCCCATAGGGGACCTGAAATATTTGTCCCGAATGAGTAAATTTATAATAAAAATATAACTGGTCCGTCATTGGACATCAATTTTCGAGCTAACTCATTCCTGGTTGCCAGCGTTTCACCCCCGTGTGCTAAGTCGGGCTCATCCAGTTGGTACATAGCACACCCACCAAGATGCATGGCTAGTGCATACCGTGGAGGCCACTACATAGGCTACTTGGAGCCACCGGCAGTGCCACTATGTATTATGAGAGACTGTCTCATTACCAAAATTTGATGTCTGCTTGGCCATCAGGTGATGATGATGATGATGATGATTCCCATCGGGAACCTGAAATATATGTCCCGGATAAGTAAATTTATAATACCAGTTTGATTTTCACCTATTTTAGCCTAGGCTATTGTGGCAAAGAGCCTAAGTCTAGGAGAGACGCTGAATTTTGAAAAATCCTCTCTTAGTGCACATCTAGGGCAAAAGATGAACCTATGTTCCTGTTTTTGGTTTTCTAGATCTTTTGGATCTGGAGATCTATGAGTGGAATTTGGCTTTTATGTACATAGATTGAAGTGTTAACATAAAAATGCCTATTAATATGAGGGCAAGTCAATAACTATCTGCAATCAGTTTTTATACTTTACTACAAAAAGAGTACACACTTTTCATTGATATCATTTTTCAACATAGTCACCCTGCTTTTTAAGGCACATGGTCCACCGTTTCACAAGATTTTTGATACCCTCTGCAAAAAAGGGTTTTGGTTGTGCAGCAAGCCATGTATGCACAGCTTCCTTCACCTGTTGATTGGAGCTGAATGACTGCCTCTTACAGCATTTTTTAAGTGGGCTAAACAGATAGTAATCCGACGGGGTGAGATCGGGACTGTATGCAGGATGCTCCAACAACTCGAAACACAGCATTTGAAAAGTTTTAGTATGTGGATGCGCATGTTATGCAACAAAAGAACTCCTTCTGACAATCGAACTCTGAGTTTGTTGCGAATTAGAGGTTTCAGCTTGTTTACCAGCATATCACTCGTAACATTCACCGTTTCCCCCTTTTCCTGGTAATGTTCCAGGTTGGCCCTTGAGAGACCCAAAATACTGTGAGCATCACTTTTCTTGCAGAAGGTTGACTCTTGAATTTCTTTTTGACTGGGGATCTGGGATGTTTCCATTCCATGCTCTGACATTTGCTTTCTGGTTTGAAGTGGTGAACCCCCCATGTTTCATCTCCAGTCATGATAAGTTTCAGAACCGTTTCACCTTCCTTAGCATGACTGTCCAGTAGGTGCTGACAGATTCTCACACGATTGTGCTTCTGCTCTCCATTGAGTTGTTTTGGAACCCATCTCGAAAGTTAAACCTGTTATGCACGATTTCATAATGTGCACATGGTTTGCCATGTCATCAACAGTCACTTGTATGTTATTCGGGATCATATCATGCACTTGCTCAATATTGGCATCAGTTAAGGCTGCAGATGGACGCCCAGATCTTTCCTCGTCATCCACGCTCGTGCAACCCCTTTTGAACTGTTCAATCCACTGGTCCACTGGTAAACACTTCGCTGTGGCAAAACATTGTCCCTGTATTGTGCTGAAAGTCTTCTATGAATTTCCGCTCCCAGTACACCCTAAAAAAAACAACACAGATTACGGAATGCTGTTCTTCCTTGGTGCAAATAGAGAATGGCGCGGCCATTTTTACGTCACAACAGTGCAAGCTGTACTGATCTAATAATGATGAAACCTACCACAGACGTAGACAATGATGCCATTTAGCAGCTGGTGAGCACACAATGTCATAGAGCCAACCTAAAGACAAGTAGAGAAAAATTGCAGATACTTATTATCGACTTGCCTATGTACATGCTATTGTATTTATTATTTCAAGGATGAAAGTATCTGAATTTTGAGTGTTGATACAAAAATTGTTTATAGTAGTATCAAGTATCGACAAAAACTGGTGCCAACCTATCTCTAGTTTACAAAATGTTGGTCTTAGGAGGGAGGTATTGCTAGACTCGTTGAATTATTTTCACAGCAGTGTACTTCGTCATGGTTTTGAGTCAACTGAACCCATCCACCCCTGTAACTACTGTATTATGACCATGTATCTCTATTAGACACTTATTTTTATTACTTTCCATAATCCTTTTACATCATGGAACTCCCGACTACTGTCGGATTTTTTATTATGGACACTCGAGTTTAGGCTCTAATTACAAACGAACCAATAGGCCTATGGAAATTCGAGTTATAACAATATTTTCCTTGTTTAATTCTACATTAGCGTATATAAGACGCATTGTTTTCGGCGTCATTAAATATTTTTTATTTGTGGTTGTAATAAATATTGCCCGGATTTTTGGCTTCTTCTCTGCGAAGCGCTCACTTAGGAATATATACAAGGAAAACGACTTGTCTGATTCTAATGAAATTTGTATATGTTATAACCACATGCATTTATAGTGTAATATTCAAGTTACAATTTTTTTCAACCACCCTGAAAAACGTTCTTATCATTTTTCTAAGGCAACTCTTTCTCAGCCCAGGATAAACGTACAGCAGCAAACTTGGGCTTATTTTGAAGCACGCAGTCATGGTTATCAGAAACTACAACAACTGTAACCTTATAGAGTGGTACCGAATTTATGAAGAGTAATATTGAAGGGAGGTTTTGTCCACGCCGGACCGTGCGATTAACAGCAGGCCGGGTGGTGAAATTGGGCGCAGTGTTGCCGCGTTCAGTAGTAATCACGCGCGCAACGAACACAGTACACTCGCCCCGGGCAGTTGTGAAACGGAATGCCCGTGACCTTGGTTTGTCCGGAAACTATTTTCAGTTTTCCTATGTTCTGCATGTTGACTACGTCACTTCAAGATGCCTCCGAGACAGCCGTTATCAGAGGGTGAACTTGCAATGATTTTTTTTTGTTTGTTTCTTATTTGCTTTATGTCGCACCGAAATAGATAGGTCTTATGGCGACGATGGGAGAGGAAAAGCCGAGGAATGGGAAGGAAGCGGCCGTGGCCTTAAGGTACAGCCCCAGCATTTGCCTGGTGTGAAAATGGGAAACCACGGAAAACCATCTTCAGGGCTGCCCTCAGTGAGGTTCGAACCCACTATCTCCCGGATGCGAGCTCGCAGCTGCGCGTTCGTAACCACATGGCCAACTCGCCCGGTTTGCAATGATTTCGAGTGCTATTTTTTCTTTCAATGTGAGGGGGAAAAGTAGGGGACAAGAGGTTCCCTGTGTAGCAGAAGGTGGCAGACTGTCTTGGATTATCGCTGTCGTCAGTGAAGAGAGTAGCAGCCGCTTCAAAGGAGAATGATGGAAATACGTCATCCAGGTCATAATTTTACGCATCGGAAGTGAAGAACGATTTCTTGACGGTGCAGAACTTTGTTTTAATGGCAAGAAAAGTAGTGGTGATTACCAGAATGAGATGAACTCGACTCATTATGAATGGTTCAAGAAAGTCCTGAGTTTATTGCCTCAAAGTTCGGCCGTCGTTATAGATCAAGCTCCATATCATACGAGGATCGATCCTTCATCTAAAAACCCGAACATGTTATGGCTGAAACGTGAAATTATACATTGGATAACGTCAAAGAATATTTCACTACCACCTGGAGTTGACGATAACAAATTAACTAAATCAGAGCGATTGTCCTTGCCAGGCCTTAGTTTCAAACGCCGGTAAAGAAGCTGGAACAACTGACTAAACGACTTCGACCAGATGTACAGATTATTTGGTTACCAGTGGCCCATTGCGAGTTTAATCCAATCGAGCTCATTTGTGCTTACGTAAAAGGGAAAATAAGCAAAAACAAATATCGCTAACACATTAGAAAATGGTAGAGGTATGGAAGCAATTTACGCTTTATGCCGAGAAGCCTTACGTACCGTGACCCCTGAACTCTGGAAACAATGTATTAAACACGCGAAGAAAATTGAAGACCACTACTGGGAAAAAGATGGACTGTGTGCAAATGTCCCTTATTTCGAGCCAGTCATAATCAACATGAATGAGAGCAGCACCGAGTCTTCGGAGCAAAGTGATTTTTCAGACGAAGAAAATTGATAGAATTAAATACCGTAAATATCTGTAAATAATAATAAAATTAACTCTTGTAAAAATTGTACAGTGTGATATTTCTAAATTAGGAAGTTAACCATTTTTAAACCTGCCGTTGAAGGTCCAAAGTCCTTATGAGAAAAGGTGATGGGAAGTGGAATTTATAAGAGGAAATAAAATTGAAGGTTGAAAGTAAACGAAGAGCTGTGTTCGTTGCGCGCGTGATTAGTACTGAACGCGGCAACACTGCGCCCAATTTCACCACCCGGCCTGCTGTTAATCGCACGGTCCGGCGTACACGAAAACTCCTTTCAATATTACTCTTCATAAATTCGATACCACACTGTACGGTTACAGTTGTTGTAGTTTCTGATAACCATGACTGAGGGCTTCAAAACAAGCCCAAGTTTGCTGCTGTACGTTTATCCTGGGCTGAGAAAGTTGCGTTAGAAAAATGATAAGAACTTTTTTCAGGGTGATTGAAAAAAATTGTAACTTGAGTATTACACTACAAACACATGTGGTTGCGAACGTCGAAAACAATGCGTCTTATATTCGCTAATGTAGAATTAAACAAGGAAAATATTGGTATAACTCGAATTTCAATAGGCCTATTGGTTCGTTTGTAATTAAAGCCTAAACTCGAGTGTCCATAATAAAAAATCCGACAGTAGTTTAGACATTCATGCTCCCAACAGCAAGACATGTAACACTGTTTATCCCATGGCACTAGATTAATGATTTCACAATTAGAAAGAAAGGTACAAAAGTATGGATCAATTATCAATAATTAACAATCAAGTCAATAATTAGCAATAAGTCCAATATAATTAAATTTCCATTTATTATATATTTTCCAGTGTTTGCTGATATAATATTACATTCTATTACCACAATAGATAATGCGCATTATTCCATTACCTCAAAACTCTGCAACATGAACAATGTGACACACTGCAGGTGGAGCCCGTAGGTAACTGCTAGTCTATAAGTTGTTAAGTGGTTATGCTACAGAGATTCTAATCTCACCTACTGCTTTATGTTTTTGAAAAATTTGAAACAATATGGCTGCTTATGCAAAATTTGAATGGGGAGATCTCCAGTCCTAAGCAGTGAATTTAAGAGCCCTTTGGGGACCACCAGATACCAAAATATCCCAATTACTACTGAATGTTTCTCTCAAATGTTTGGCTATGTCTGGGATGACCTACCCGTGGACAGTTATCATTTATGAAATGCCTCAAGAACAAAGCACAATCAAGATTAACTGATTCACATCTGCAGGATTGTTTATGCGTAGTAGCTACAAGCATATACCAAGGGTGTCACTGAAATTCCTGGTAACAATTAAGCTCAAGGATCGCATTAACTCCTAGTATTTTAAATATGTATTAGGTAATTTATTAAAGCTACTGTATATGAATTCATGGGGTTTGCAGATTTAGTATTGCATATGTGGGTGGTGCTCACAATCTTAGAAAGTTTGAGAGCTCTTGCATTAGATCTTTGGTCAGAAATTCATGGAGTAAATGCAAGAGAATAAACCTATTCTGGAGGAGAATGTCTGAAAAGACTTACCATGGAGAAGTGGAGGAAAGTGCAGTAAATATGAACAAAGAGAACACTTCAGTAATAAGTACAGTATACTTTCTTCTTATAATTACTATCTTCATTTCACTATAATCCATATTTTTCAAACCTCAAAAAGCCTTTTCGTTCTTTATTTATTTGCTGTCAATAATAGTGCCATTCCTCATTATTATCTAAGTATATCATACTGTTGTTCCAGCTCTCAACATAGTTACAGCATTATTTTAAAAGCAGGTAAGTAAGAGGCACCAACACAATGGATATATACCAGTACAAAAAGATTATGCACAGTTGCAAAGATTATAGGTAACAGAACACACAAACTTTACAGACAGTGGGCACTACAATCTCATAAAAGACATACCATTGAGAGTTTAAACTCAATTGTACTGTAGAAGTGTGGCCATTGAGATAAGGCAAAAAACCAGGCAGTAGTCTGCAGCAGACTAGTCTCTGGAGAAATCCTATTCCAAGTTATGAATCTCATTAAAAACCACACTGACTTTCAGAAGTTACAACATTAATTAAACCACATTTCCAATAAATAACAATCCTTATATTTAGGGTAGTATAACCATTGTACAGATGTTAGAACTAGGACATTTCACTTATACTTATTAAGCATCATCAGCTAGAAAAGGACTCAAACCAAAGATAGGTCAGGACCCTGTACCTGGTTCATATAATATAAAATGTTCCATAGTAATAAGAAAGCAACTTTCTTCTTTCTCTACCAATTTTTCAACACCCAGGTGTAATCTGCCCCCAGTTTTACTGTCAGATGCCATTCCTGACACCCACCCTATGTGGAGGAATGTATTCAATTACTGTACTGCATTTGCTATGCTGGTTGGCAGCATGGTGTGGCAAGTAAATAAAGAGGTGTGTGTTCAAGATTAATACAAAGACTCAGTTCCTGAGCAAGAAAAATTAATGCGATCTCGCTAAAATCCCACGCTTAGCCAGAGATCGAATCTTGGACCCTCTAAACCAAGGTTGCCATGCAGTTCCTACAGCCAAGAAGCCAGCCAATCAAATACCAACATGCTATGTTATTTCTTCTTATAACGCTATTTCCAGGAAGATGTTTTATGAAATACTGTATCTTAACCAAGTCAATATGGAAAGGATATAATAAAAATTGAAATTTAATTTTAGATTACTGAATATCTCAGAAGGGCATTTACAAGTGCACAAAATTCATATCAAATGAAGACAGTATGCAAGAATTTTACAAGAAAGAATTTAAATATGACAAATAACTCTGAATATACAACAAAGGGCTGATTTGAGTAAGGGTTTGAGATATCCTTGGTTCCCTGTTCCATGTACATTATGTGCTAGTAGGAGTAGTATAGCATTGGGGGTGGAGGAATGGGAGAGGTGCAAGACTTCACATACAGCATCATTCACACATCTCTATACAAAGAAAAATTCAGAAAAAATTCACATTCAGGATAGGCACCATCACACCACGATAGAATTTCAGATTACAAGAAGAAGTACTTGAATCTCTCAACTCCACTGACCCACTTATAAAATTCACCATAGAGTAAGAAAACAATAAAGCCCTCAATTACCTGGACTTAACCATTATGCGCAACTGCAACAACACTTTATCCTTTAATATACACAGGAAACCCACCCACACCATCAATATCATCCAAACTTCTATAATAATAATAATAATAATAATAATAATAATAATAATAATAATAATACTATTTGCTTTACGTCCCACTAACTACTTTTACAATCTTCGGAGACGCCGAGGTGCCAGAATTTAGTCCCGCAGGAGTTCTTTTACGTGCCAGTAAATCTACCGACACGGGGCTGTTGTATTTGAGCACCTTCAATTACCACCGGACTGAGCCAGGATCGAACCTGCCAAGTTGGGGTTATAAGGCCAGTGCCATAACCGTCTGAGCCACTCAGCCCGGCCAACCAACTTCTGTGCACCCAGACATACTTAAGAAAGCAGCTTACAAGAGCATGGTACTCAGAGCATTAACTGTTCCTTTATCTCGCAAAAAAAAAAAAAAAAAGCAGAACACAACACTTTCAGTAGAACCTTCATCAGCAGAATCATCAATAGATATAAGAGCAGACCCAAGACTTCCCTAGAAAAAGATTCCGCTCCTAAAGAAAAGATTTCCACGTTCACTTTCAATAATAGCAGAATTTACCAAATTTCTAATATTTTTAAAAAACATAACATTAAAATAGCGTTTAGAACCTCCCACACTAACTCCAAACTCATTTTAAATCCACACACTGTCAACAATAACAACATTAATAATAGGTATTTGAACTCCGGAGTTTACAAATTAGAATGCCAATCCTGTAATTCCAGCTATGTAGGTCAGACAGGCCGCAATTTTGTCACAAGATACGCTGAACATTGCAACGCTCCAAAATATAATATTTTTCAGCTATGAGTGAACATCATAATGCATCCAGCCACGAATACACATCGATAGATAAAGATCATAAGATGAGCAAAAAAGGCACCTTACTCAACGTTCTCGAGAGCATCCACATCGATTTAGATCAGTTCATGAACCCCTCTCACAATTTAATTGAAATCAATGAAAAAAAGAACATTCTACTTGAAACATTCATTCCATATATTTGTCAGAACTTCTATAATAAAAACAAACTCCGCCTCCACCCTCCAACTCACCACCACTCCCCCCTCCCTGCCCCTACCAGCCGTGCATCCCTCCCTTCCCACTCCGCTCTGCCCAACCTTGCAAACACAGCTGAGCCAACAATAGATTTGATGGTACAAATGGGACCGTTAACTTTGGGAAGACCAGGCCGGTTTGAGACGACAACCACCTTTTTAAGTACCATAAGTTTAATGTTTTCTTCACATTCATTTAACACTTTTTACTTATCAGCCCAAGTTTCTCACACAACCTCGTTTTTTCCCATTACAGATTGGAACTTAATTGCCGGTTTCCACTATGGTCACTTACAGTTTACCATGCACCTGTTACTTCTCCAACAAAGCTTCTCAATTTTGTCAATGCCCTACCGAACATTTAAAATAAGGCAAACACACCTAGCCAACTTTGGAAATAATCTTCGAGAACGAGACCGCTAAATTGAGAAGAAATTGATACGGCTGCTATTCTAAAATTTTAAATTCATTGGCGTTTTTCCATCACTTATCATGTACATTTCACCTGGTACATTGTCTCCTCAACTTGGTTTCTCAAGCTTTTTCGCTCTCCTCCTAGCCGTTCGTTCGATGATGTTTCTACAAAGACAGACTGTCAGCCTAAATTTTCAACACAGTGATTTCGTCCTGTTTTTTGAATTATCAAACTAAATTTTTTAGTCTAAGAGGTCCGCAACCTCACTTTTAGCACTTATTGTTTCGTTTCCGTCTGTTATATTTTCCTTTCTTTTCTTCTTAGGTTTAGCACATTTTTTGGATTCAATTATGTTTTATATTAACCATTTTGTGTCAGCAAGTTATTTATTGCTCCATATAGTAATTGTAATTGTTTCTATTTCCGTCTGTCTCTTTTGTTTTTCATTTGTTCCTTCATTATGTTTTTAGCACATTTTAAGCTTGTATTATGTAGATTACTTTAACCACCCCTTATTTCACTGAAGATGGCTCAAACAAGTCAAAACAGGTTTAAAAGTTATTGCTCCATCTAATGATTGAATTATGTTTTGTACTGAATTAGGAGGATACATGAAATTTTTCCTTTGTAAAGAGAATTTCAGATATCCAAACAGGACAGCATTTCATCTTGATTACGGAGCAAGTGTTAACAGGTTTGCCTAGAAACAAGGCTTACTTTTTTTTTTTCCAAGGCAGACATAGGCAGCTTAAAAATGATGAGTCCTAGATTTCTTGCTCAAGATGTTGGGAGGTCCATTCAACAACATTTTATTCAGTTCCCAACAAAAGGTCGTAACATGACCTTCAATAATGTTTGTATTTATTTTTGTCTTATATTTCAGGACTCAATAATAAAAATGCCTACAGCAGTATGATTAATATTCACTCATTATGAAAGAAAATTATGACTTAAAACTTGGAAGATTATTATAAAATATTTCAAACAAAATAGTTCACAGCACAGTTTTCTATAAAACTTTTTTTTTGCTAGGGGTTTTACGTCGCACTGACACAGATAGGTCTTATGGCGACGATGGGATAGGAATGGACTAGGAATTGGAAGGAAGCGGCCGTGGCCTTAATTAAGGTCCAGCCCCAGCATTTGCCTGGTGTGAAAATGGGAAATCACGGAAAACCATCTTCAGGGCTGCCGACAGTGGGATTCGAACCTACTATCTCCCGGATGCAAGCTCACAACCGCGCGCCTTTACGCGCACGGTCAACTCGCCCGGTAAAACTGTTTTGAATGCTCACCTTTCTACTTATTTAAAAAAAAAAAAAAAAAAAAAAAAAAAAAAAAAAAAAAAGATATTGATATACTGTGCAGTCTGTCATTTCTAATCACTAAATAGTGTGCCAAAAGGCTGAATTCAATTCCAAACCTCTCCATAGTGTCACATGGAGTGAGGGCACATGACGCTGTTGATCATGATTCGTCAATCGGATGGAGACAATAAGCCTTGAGCAGAAATCTCAGGAGTAGGCTATGTGCCACCCTCTCCCTTTCTACTATCATAATCATGTCATTCATTTTATCTCAACTCCTCCGACGCGGTTGACGTCAGGAAGGGCATCTAGTTGTAAACTCACTATGAAGACTCATTTGCTTCATACCTGACTCTGATGAGCAACGGGATAAGGACTGGACACACAAAGAGTGCAGGCTGTCAAGACTTCAGTGGTTATAGAGGAGAGCAATGCAAATCACATAACTCATTAGCCACACAACCACAGAGTTCTATACCAGTTCTTATTTTAAATTGTTTTCATCACTAGGCACCTAAACAACCTGCAACATATTTCACAGTGATTTCTCGAATGCTGGTACTTAGGTACCACGCGTTTCACTTCATATTATAAATGTGTCGCGCTTTTTCTATATTGAATAGTATGTACCTCATTTCTTGCTCCTGGTTAACAGAGGTATGGGAGTATGGCTAAATACATTTCTGACTGTCAGCGCCAGGTCATCAATCCACTTCAACCAGCCATATGGTAAACAATGATGCTTGTTTAAAGGGGCCAAACATCTAGGTCATCTGCCCCTAATGGTACAAAATGAGACGAAATGTAATGACAATTTAAAAGACCAAAATTCATCCACTAACCAGAATTCAAAACATAATGATGAAGAATGAATGGATGAATATTAATTTAAAGTAATCAGCGTATAATGAAAATTAAAAATAATTCCAAAATCTATCCACTGACTCGAATTCAAAAAGACGACGATGAACAAAGATTATGAACTTAAAACAATCATTGGATCTAACCCTCAATGCCCTACATTCCCACAAACTATC
Organism: Anabrus simplex; assembly: GCF_040414725.1. NCBI lineage: Eukaryota > Metazoa > Arthropoda > Insecta > Orthoptera > Tettigoniidae > Anabrus > Anabrus simplex. The sequence goes on from NC_090269.1 coordinate 241,972,189, forward strand.
TTAAAACAATAGTATATAACTTACTGACCAAGGGGCTGCTTCCAAAGAACAATCCTGAATCAATGATGCTTGTCTAAAGGGGTCCAAAATCCATGTCTTAATGGTTCTTATCGCTAGCAAAGTAGCAAGGAAGTAGCAGTACTAATCAAAAGTAATGTAGGCTCGGTCTTCCACACATTGTGGTACTACTCACAGGTAATGTACTAAAATGGCGTATGGCTTTTAGTGCCGGGAGTGTCCAAGGACAAGTTCGGCTTGCCAGGTGCATGTCTTTTGATTTGATGCCCATAGGCGACATGCGCGTCGTGATGAGGATGAAATGATGATGAAGACGACACATACACCCATCCCCCGGCAAGCTGGTTAGGACCCCCTTATCCGCCATTGGGATGCACCACGTGGGACTATCACCTCTCCCCCTGCTATGTCAGTGTAGCAGGTTCGTGGCCTGTGATCAAAGACCAGCATGCTGACCACTTAGCCATAGAGCTGGACAGGTAATGTACTACTATGGTCTTTCTCACATATGGTGCCAACCACAGGCAACGCACACCCATGGTGTTCCTCACATAGTGGGTACTAATCACAGTCAACGCAAACCAACAGTGTTTATCACATAGTGGTACAATAATCACAGGCAATGCCCAGACCTGTCGGGTTTCTCACCTAACTGTACTAATCACTGGCAATGTATGCCCATGGTGTTCGCATATAGCGGTACTAATGACAGGTACTGTAAAAACATAGTGATCCAACCACTGTTGCTACTAATCACAAACTTATTGTGTACCTAACATACTGGTACTACTTGCAAGTAAAGGCGACGCATTGTGTTCCTCGCATGATGGTACTAATCACAAGTAGGTCATGGCTCTAATTCAATCATCCCTTGGTCACCCCTTTTAGTCGTCTCTTACGGCAGGCAGGGGATGCCATGGGTGTATTCATATGCATCTTCCACCCACAGGGGGTTCCACTGATTGTGGGAATTTCTTTCATATTCACTTGTACAGCTAGTACAGCTAGAGTGTCATCCATGGTATATCCAGAAAACAGTGAACGATCTGAAATTCTTGACACACCAGTGTTTTCTTTCCCACCTGTTTACATTTAACACATCCACTGAACTGAGGTATGATGGGTAAAGCATGATAATTCACACAGATTTGTATGTATGTTGCCGGCCCCGTGCTGTAGGGGTAGCGTACCTGCCGCATACCCGGATGCCCTGGGTTCGATTCCCGGCCAGGTCAGGGATTTTTACTTGAATCTGAGGGCTGGTTCGAGGTCCACTCAGCCTACGTGATTATAATTGAAGAGCTATCTGACAGTGAGATGGCAGCCGCGGTCTAGAAAGCTAAGAATAATGGCCGAGAGGATTTGTCGTGCTGACCACACGTTACCTCGTAATCTCCAGGCCTTTGGGCTGAGCAGCGGACGCTTCGTAGGCCATGGCCCTTCGGGGCTGTTACGCCATGCGAGTTGTATGCCTGAAGGCAGGTTGGATCCTCAACAACTCCACTATTAGCTGTCACAGATGGCCTAGGCATCACTGAAGAGGTGAACTATGGTCGCGGCCACCAAATTAGGCGGGTGAGGAAAATTGCGCTGTCGTCAGATGTGGGAACGGCGATTTAAAGTAGTTCTTTTTCTATATTACTCAGTACAATATACAGTATTTAAAGATATAATGTAATAAAACTGATACACATTAATAGGTAATCCGAAAGTGTTTACGGCGTCCTATAGCCTGTGCTGGCGCGCGCGCGCCCCGAACTGCCCCAGGTCGAGACATTTACATGATCGCTTTTCGGGCCATTTTCCAGGAAAATTACAAGACTCAAGGAAATATGTTTCAGATAAAAAATATAAATCAGGCGTTTTTTTACATTTTTCCGCAGACAAAATTTTATTGGCTGAAGAAATAAAAACTTGGCCGCTTACTGAAATTTTCAATACATGATTCTACAGATTTAAAATTACTCGTTCAAGGTTTTATTTTTAATAATTATTTAAAGTGGTTTATATGGAAAATAGTTATACCACTGAAATCAGCAGTCTTTTCTGAAGCTTGTAGTATAATATGTTTTGAAACATTGTATAAAGTAACATCAGGAGCTTGAGAGAGAACAACATGCCTCGCGCTGCGAGATGATGTGTTCAGTTAGGCATTTCTTCTCCAGTTGCTACATAACCTTGGCAACAGCGTAATTTATCTGACCTGCCTAATTTGGTGGCCGCGACAAGAGGGAAATGAGGAGTGAGGTAGTTTCCTGTTGCTTTCCTCACTGGACCAGAAGTTGCTATAACATATGGATATCAGTCTGCCAAGCCCACTGAAATGCATACACCAACCGACCCTATGAACAAAATTTTCACACCATTCACATCAGGAACTGGATGCGAAAAGAATGGTATTACTAGCATCGCTCATACCTCAGTCACTTTCATATTGTCAAAGTCAAGAATAAGACTGACAAGGGACCATCAATCAGTGTTAAGAAAACTTGAAACCGATTCATACACCATTCAAAAGAGCACACTGAAATATGTAAAACACTTGAATATTATATCCTACTGTGCACGTATATACGAGTTTCAGGGCAGTAAAGATGTGTGGGTGAGAGTCGTCAGTGTCCAATTGGAGTGAAGTTATTTTGAACTGCTGGCGTGATGTAAGAAGCGGGAGAGGGAGGGGGGGGAGCACTGTGAATGCAATGAACCGTGTGAACGTTGTACGCCTGTTAAACTACACATTCATTTCTTTTAAATCGTAATGCAGTAATCACAAAACTTGGAATTAATTTCTGCATGTTTTAAAGACACCATTACATATTACTTTGAAGTTGTATTGTGATCGCATGAGGGATAAAAATATTCAAGGTAAACATTTAAACACTGCATGTATGAGAATGTACTGATTAAACAATTACATATTCACCAATAATGGCGGCAGTCGTGTTTAATTCCCTTCAAGATATTTAATCTCCTGTGAATGATAATGGAAATTAAGAAAAAAAAATGTTAGAAATACAACAGCTTCTTGCACCAGCCACATATGAATAAAGACAACTGGTCAAAATTATAATTGTCCTCCATAAGGAATTCAAGAGTACCAGTACGTTTTCTAATACAACAGTCTACACTATTTTAAAAGGTTTCATTTGTGCTAATTAGGTCCGCTAATTTCCACTCATGCCTATGTGACAAAAGGAAGCACGGTGACATTTGATTGTAGATCAATGACATGCGATTGATAATATTGTTACACTGTTGCAAGTTCGAGCCGGCCCCGTGGTGTAGGGGTAGCGTGCCTGCCTCTTACCCGGAGGCCCTGGGTTCAATTCCCTGCCAGGTCAGGGAATTTTACCTGCATCTGAGAGCTGGTTCGAGGTCCACTCAGCCTGCTTGATTACAATTGAGGAGCTATCTGAAGGTGAGATGGCAGCCCCAGTCTAGAAAAATGCTGCTTGAAATTCCATACCCATGTTGCACTTGGTGAAAAGATAAATCAAGTGATTTGGCTCCTTCATGGGACCATTTTTGTAAGTTCATATCGTGCACTATCAAGTTGTTGAGCGAGCTTCCATAAATACCGTAAACACCAACTTGTACATCTGCTTATATTTATCTTACTTCCTTACTTATCCATGCCTTTGCTGGCAGGACATAGTGTTTACAGTGCACTATGTCTTCTGGTATAGGCTAGAGCAATTTTGTTACTTTCATAAATCCATCTCTGTATTATCCTTGGCTTTGACAATATGAAAGTGACTGAGATATGAGCGATGCTAGTAATGCCAATCCTTATGCAGCCAGTCCCTCCTATGAATGGTGTGAAAATGTTGCTCATAGGGTCGGTTGGTGTAAGAATTTCAGTGGGCTTGGCGGACTGATAAATAGCAACTCTGGCTTGGTGAGGAAAGCAATGGGAAACTATCTCACTCCTCATTTCCCTAGTACGCCTCTTCAGTGATGCCTAGGCCATCTATGACAACTGATGGCAGAGCTGTTGAGGGTCCCCACCAGCGGAATCGCTGATGGACTGAAAATACATACATACTTTCTTATCCAGCGCTACAGCCCTGTGTGAGCCTGGGCCTCTTCTACGATAGTCCGCCATCTTCTTCGATCCTGAGCGGCTGGTCTCCATGGGCGGATATTCATTGCCCTCAAGTTAGCTTCAACTTCATTGCTTCATCTATTACGGGGCCTTCCTTGTTGCCGTCTTTTATCTACTCAGGATTTAACTACTTTTCTTGGCGTTCGATCTTCCTCCATTCTTTCCACATGGCCAAGCCATCGCAGTCTCTGTGCCTTAATAAATCTAACTATACCCTCCTGGTCTAATATGTTCTGTATTTCAGCATTCGTCCTTATCCTCCAACCATTCTGGTCTTGAATTGGGCCATATATTCGTCTAATAATCTTTCTTTCGAATATTTTTAATTTATTTGCATCATCAACTAAAAGGTTCCAGGCTTCTGAGCCATATGTCACTAGAGCTTATATTTATCTGTGACTGTTAAACTAGAAGATGAATTGCCAATAGAATCCACTTTTGCAATATCTTCCTAAAAACGGTACAACTGCGTCTCGTGCTTCAATCGAGGACTGGAGTGATATGTGAGGAAATGTTTGCTTTGGCTTCTACTGTGTTTATAATCTTTCTTTTTTCTTCTAATGACCATTCTACTCTGTTTTTTTGGGCTCTGTAGACCTTCTGATGTTGATTCCTGTTTTGATGAAGGTGAAGTAGATTCTTCTGATGGAGATTCGTATCTGTCTAGCACAAACACTGTTTCAGATACTGGTTCGTATTCATTAATGTCTGCGTATATATTATTTCTCCATCAAACTCCATTCTACTAAATACTGAAACATTGTCTCATCTTCTTTGGTTAAAACAGAGAGCTGGAAATTATTTTCTTTAAAGTGATTATACCTAGGGTATAACACATTCAATACGTTAAGGGAGTTCAGTTTTATTGGTAGAAGTTTACCTCGGAAAGACCTGTACACAACTCACGATTCCTCACTGCACTCAGTGCTGTCTCCCTCTCTCTCGTCCGCTTCTCCTTACATCACGCCAGCAGTTCAAAATAACTTCACTCTGATTGGACACTGACGACGCCCACCCGCACATTTTTACCACCCTCTAACTCGTATATACATGCACGATAGGATATAATATTCGAGGGTTTTAGATATTTCAGTATGCTCTTACGGATGGTGTACAAATCGGTTTGAAGTTTTCTTAACATTGATTGATGGTCCCTTGTGAGACAGATCAATGAAAGTAACAAATTTGTTTTAGCGATTAAGAGAAAACAGTACAATGTAAACACTAGGTCTCGCCAGCAAATCTTTGTCTTTGTTACTTGCAAGTCTACTAATAAATCTGATTCATACAATTTGATATGTGTGGTTCCATTTTATGGGCATCTTCTAAAAAAAAATAAAAAAAAACCCTATGAACCTCACAATGAGCTTCAGACAAATGATGAAAATCTTCCAACATGTCAATGATTACCTACTTATAATAATAATAATAATAATAATAATAATAATAATAATAATAATAATAATAATAATAATAATAATAATAATAATAATAATAATAATAATAATAATAATAACAACAACAACAACAACAATCACAATCCAATTGCTTAAGAACAATAAAGCACCAACCAGTTGTGGATTCAATAGTAGTTGGTGAACTGTAGATTGAAAACTTCCAAAAACAAATAAAATAGACATTAACAATTACCATGGACTCATCTTCTGTTTTCTTTCGAGCTCCACTCACAATCTCTTCAGTCTATCAGCAGAAGAGCAACTGAGTCCACAAATGAGTGAATAGCGTGCAAGGAAGATTCAATAAACGATGCTCATGTGTCAAAAAGATCTTAAATCCGAAATCCACCCTTTCCTATCTGAAGCTTTTAAGTAAGAACCTGATGGTGATTTAAGTCGATCCTAAGAGGTGTTATGACTCATTCGATCATAGCGCTTAAATCTACATCTTGAAAGAACTGAGCTTAGAAAACAAAACAAGGGCATCATCAAACAGACCCTCACCAGTACCACCTCCAAGGTGAAATTCAGAGGAAAGATACCAGGCACTTTTGACATCAGAACAAGAGTCTAACAAGCAAATGGGCTCTCACCACTAGTCTTCAAATGTGTATTTGAAAAAATTCATCCGCGAGTGGCACAAAGAAACAATGAAAGGGTCGAGAAAGGGGTCAGACTGGGCATGAACCTGACAACCGACCGTCTTTCACAGATAATCACGTGATCTCCTCAGATTCCCTGGACATGGCTGACAAACAAATCAGCCAACCTCAAAGACAGAAGGTGAAGGTAGACCTTCAGATTTCCTTTCAGAAAACAGAGTTCATTAAAAAAAAAAAAAAAGACCTGATAGACAGAGGTTGGAGAGAGGAAAATAAAACCAAAAGAAAAGTTTCAATTACCTGGCCAAATGGAATAAATCCAACATCTTGAAGAAAGAAGCCTTTGTATTCCACATCAACAAAATGGAAATGGCATACCAACTAACCAAGTATATCTAAAACATAAGATCTATATCCCTCAACATCAAGCTTACACTATCGCATGGTTGTCTGACTAGGAGCCTAGTACACAAGTGAATGTCTTGCAGTGTATAGGAAATGATCTAAAATTGAAAATCACAAAATGACATGAAAATGGACTGGAAGATTGACCAACTCTGGGTATTTTTTTTTTCTATTTGCTTGACGTCGCACCGACACAGATAGGTCTTATGGCAACGATGGGGATAGGAAAGGCTTAGGAATGGGAAGGAAGTGGCCTTGGCCTTAATTAAGGTCCAGCCCCAGCATTTGCCTGGTGTGAAAATGGGAAATCACGGAAAACCATCTTCAGGGCTGCCGACAGTGGGGTTCAAACCCACTATCTCCCAGATACAAGCTCACAGTTGTGCGCCCCTAACCACACGGCCAACTTGCCTGGTCAACTCTGGTTTACCGAGGCGGAGTGAGACTTTCAAGAATTAGGAATCACACATGAAGATATCAGAGCAGAACCAACTTAAAGAGAAACTTCAAACACACCAGGGTTTTCAAGAGCGAGAGAACGGAAGGAAAAGGAACTGATAAGAAAGGCATGGACTGAGGAGAGAAAAGAACACTGAACTCTTACGTGAGAGATCTGGGCAAAAGTTAAAAGACGATAGAAGACAAAAACAATTCTCTTTGACATGCAATGAGCATATAAAACAGTCCATTATAACTGCCTTGTAATGTAGCTCCATTTGCATTAATCTTTAGTGTTTCTAAAATAAAATGAATGTAATTTCATGCTGGATTAAGTGTCAAAGAGTTGTACAATATATTTCATCTGATTGCAATAAATAATTCATTAATGGACATGATACCATATATAGCACACGGTTGATAAAATATCTTTCTGCATGGTTGATTGAATATCTTCGAGACAATCTTGAATGTTCCATTTTCATAGACAAGAGAACTATTGGAAAAACTGTTCTATATCTTATGGATAAAAATAAAAAACTGGGCGAGTTGGCTGGGCGGTTAGGGGCGCGCGGCTGTGAGCTTGCATCTGGGAGATAGTGGGTTTGAATCCCACTGTCGACAGCCCTGAATATGGTTATCCGTGGTTTCTTATTTTCACACCAGGCAAATGCTGGGGCTGTACCTTTATTAAAGCCCCGGACACTTCCAATTCCTAGGTCTTTCCTATCCCATCGTCAACATACAACCTAACTGTGTCGGTGTGACATAAAGCCACTAGGAAAAAAAAAAAAAAAAAAAAAAAAAAAAAAAAAAAAAAAAAAAAAAAACTCTCAAAACAATTGAGGCCGAGTTGTACCTTCAGTATTACACTACACGACACTCTCCAGAAACTGTGTGCCTGTGTGCAGAGGGTGGGCAGTCAGTAACTCCACACCCCTCCAACAAGAACCACCACAGCACAGCACGATGATTCCCGAGTCCAGTTAGTAGGGCGCCGTGAATAATGTGGTAGTGACTTCCATGATCCCTGAAGAATTTCTATTGCTCACTGTCAGCAGCACACCTTCACATGCTTTGCCCTGACGAAAGCCAATGTGTTGATATAAAGTGGCTTTAATCCAGATATAATATTTATTAATTTTAATAAATTATAATGAACCACGAAAACCTACATTCATTAATTAGTTTTTAAATTTATTTGTTCAAAATTACTTTTGGCAGACTGAAGAACCTAACAGTTATAAAGTGACAACCTCTTTTGAAATGATAGATTCTGTTTGTGCCTACAAAAATGTGTTCAGGCTGACAGATGCAATGGAATGGAAAACAATTTGAAGGAATGGGGGCAATTCATAGACTCAATAAGAAATGCATTACATAGCAATACTAACTTTTTGTTGCTAGTGGTTTTACATCACACCAACACAGACTGGTCTTTCAGTGCCGAAAGAATAGGAAGAGGCCAGGACTGGGAAGGAAGCGACTGTGGCCTTTCTTAAGGAACACATTCGGGAGATAGTAGGTTTGATCCCCACTGTCGGCAGCCCTGAAGATGGTTTTAGGTGGTTTCCCATTTTCACACCAGGCAAATGCTGGGGCTGTATCTTAAGGCCACGGCCGCTTCCTTCCCAGTCCTAGCCCTTCCCTGTCCCATCGTTGCCATAAGACATATCTGTGTCGGTGCGACGTAAAGCCAATAAAGAAAAGAAAAAAAAACAAACCAAAACTCTCTTAAGGAACAGCTCCAGCATTTGCCTAGTGTGAAAATGGGGAAACAATGGAAAATCATCTTCAGGGCTGCCAACAGTGGGGTTCGAACCCACTATCTCTCAAATGCATCCGCCTGTTACCCGGCGGCCTGGGGTTCGAATCCCGGCCAGGTCAGGGGTTTTTAATTGTAAATGATTAATATCTCTGGCCTGGGGACTGGGTGTTTGTGTCATCCTTAATGTTCCTTCCCTCACATTCAACACTTTACACTTCCGCCATTTCCAAATATCTGCTGGTTCACAACATATGGTGGAAAGTAGGGGCAAAAGATCATCTTAGGTCGAAGCCCCAAATAAATAGCATTTTAAAAAATCTCCCAAATGCAAGCTCACAACTATGTGACCCAAACTGCATAGCTATCTTGCCTGGTTACTAAATCTTCCATCCAGTGTCAGTGACTATGAAATAAATCTACAAGATTATCACAAGTACAGTACGGAATACAATAAAGTATAATCGGCATAATTAGTAACTGAAAGAAAAACCTTTACTCTTTGGAATGTAGGGAAGGTTCTGTTGTTCTGTATTTTCGAATGCTTATGTTATGGTCAAACAGTTGCAAATTAAAAAAAATAAACCAAGTTATTGCATTTGATTTTTTTACTCACTCAGTTAAAAATGCCCCAGCATTTACATATTTTCTAAACTTGCAACAATCTTGAATATTTACATTATTATAAAATATATGCATCTTTTAATGCAGTGGAAAGAGGCTGGAGGAACTTGAGATTGAAACAATGGCTGACTCTACTACAGTAAAAGGTAGAGAATGAATGTGTGCTACAGCAAATCAGTATTAGGAACATACCAGAATTAATAAACTCGTAAAAGTGGAATCAAAAATACTCACATTACAAACTCCCCACGCTACAGTACATTCTTCACTGGTGGCCGATGCTTGATTTGCTTGGCATTCAATGCACAGATCCATGATGTGATTGCGACAGATAGCACAGTTGTCTACAACAATATCTACACAAACAAAAAAGAGAGAGAATTGTATTAATTTTTCCGATCACTGACTATTTCTTAAATCATATAATCTTCATAATCGAGGAGAGAAGATAGCTGAGAACACAAGACAGGAGACCGCACAGCTAAGGGATAATTACTCCGTAACCCACCATAAAGTTAAATCTCAATTTTGATTACTTGTATGAAGTTAGTAAAACAGTTCTTATAAAGCTCATTAAAGGATTAAAAGAAAGTGACTTATCAGGAAGGTTTAAGATTGCTGGAGCAATATAACTCTAATAGAAAAAAAAACATCCGCAAACTGAGAAGCAAAGATACAAAACTAAAATGCAATTATTACGCCTTCTTTCATAAATCAAAATGGAGTGGGCTTATAAATGGACCAAAGAATCAGAATATCAATTAAGATTACTTATGGAATTGAAGTAAGAATTTCAGTCATATTCAAAATAGAATTCTGTACACATAAGCAGCAAGCAAAGAGTATTACATCCCATCACAGCAACAATATCACAACTTATACCTGGATGTATGGAACTCTTGGATTCTTCCAATTTTACAGACCACAGATTACTCAGAAAAGAACTCGTATCCCGTTGGTGTCATTTACCCATTTTAGCACAAATGATCTGGACTGATGGAAAAATACTTTTTACTAATAACTTGTCACCATGCATTGATGTCGCATATGGGAACACCATGCAGATGCAATGGAAGTCCATACAAAATACAATATATGTATGTTTTGGACAGAAGTACTTGTCACAATCATTCAAAATAGTATTAATTTCTCTACATGTTTCCGTAATTTCTTGCCACTTTTGAAACCACACAAGATTTGTATCTCTGACAACACATAATAATAATAATAATAATAATAATAATAATAATAATAATAATAATAATAATAATAGAGACACACAGAAGAAGGGTACCGCCTCCAAACCCGGAAATCCACAGAAAAATGATCTAATATTGCAGCAGACCTCAGGAATAGAAGGCTAAAATTTTATGGACATATTAAGAGGCTTCCAGAAACCAGAGTAACCCACCAAGTTCTTGAAAGAGTTGATAAATTAAGAATTTTCCTTGGATACAACAAACAAAAGCGGACATGAAGAACACACAAATTCAACCTAAAGAAATTTTGAATCGAAATATATATAGAAAGAAAACTGACAAGTGGGAAGTTATTCCAGAGAATAAAGTACCAACAAGTGGACGGAAGAAAGGAAGAGGATCTTTAGTCAACAAATGAAAGCACCCTGGATCCTCCGCAAACAAAATCATAAATAAAGCTTCATGTGTTCTGAAAGGGACCATTCACACATAATAATAATAATAATAATAATAATAATAATAATAATAATAATGTTATTAGTTTTAAATCCTGCTAACTGCCGCTATTGTTATTGGCGGTCATGGAGCCAGAATTTTGTCCCAGCACAGGGCCGGCAGACCTGAGCACCTTCAAATACCAGTGAATTAATTTTTCTTATAATTCTTCTTTCTAGTACTTCTAATCTTTCAAGTTTCAATTAAGTAGTAAGCATTCACTGACATAAGCATTCTGGTTTCACTACTGTGTTGTAGTGCTTTATTTTAAGATTTTTAGATAAACATTTTTGTTCTATGCGTTTTTTGTAATACCAGATGCTCTTTCCATTTTGTGCATCCTTGCCTCTATAGCAGATTTTTCCAAACCATTTTCTAGGATTGTTTCCCCCAAATATTTGAATTGCTTTACCCTTTGGAGCATTTTTTACATTCGTCATGAATTTTGTTTTCTCTGCTGAAATTCTTAAGCCTGCCATGTTGGATGTCTCTTTCAGAACATTTACTTGTATTGCTGCATTAGTCAAGCTTTCAGAGAATATGGCAAAATCATCTGCAAATGCTAGGCAATTTATTGCAACACCTTTGTTCTTTCTCCCCAGCATAAGTGATAATATATATGGTGCTGCAGTTTTTCGTTCAACTTTTTCCCAGATACAGTTGAAAAAGGAGTGGAGATAAGCCATCACATTGTCTTGACACTTGTTTTATTTTAAAAGGTCGTGATATCTCACGCATAAATTATTACTAATATTTCAAATGAAACATACTGGCTTTTATAATTAAAAATAGGAGAGGATTTCCACCAATCAATACTTATTTATTGTATATGTTAAACTACAGGACCGGTTTCGACCTCATATTCAAGGTCATCTTCAGCTGAACCATACATACATATTATATAATGAAGCTTTGATTAAGATTGTGGTGTTGAAGGAATGGCATATGATGATGTACATTTAGTTACATACAAATGGGGTACGTCTTAGCGTGAACTGGCGTATATGTCATTCTGTACAATATTGCAACTGTATGTCTAAAATGTTGAAGGTCTTAAAACTAGTGTATAAAACACGTCTTATTCTAAACTAACTTATATATATGTACAAGATAAAACAATATATAAAAACACTTCATGCATATGAACATTCGTTCTTGCTTGGTGGTCAATACATCGACTAACTTCCGTATTTAAGTCTTATTCACAGTTGTACACTTCAGCTGCTATTCTTAGAGTTTGTAAAATTGCATGGATAAAAGTTTTGTCTTCCTGTGCGTATGTGAGATAAAACACTTTCAATTTTAAAAAGGTGCCAAATGTATGGATGAAGTTCAAGTAAAATATGTTCAGCTCTGCTGTATGTGTTGCCCTTTTATTAGAACCAATTCATGTTGTTTTTTTGGTGTCCGTAAATATGGATGATATTGGTTTCAAAGTAGTGGCTCCTTTCCCATTTGTAGCTGTGCAATGATGTTATGTTTATCTGTGGAAGATAAGATTGAGTTATAAGTGATATTGTGTGGAGGAATGTCTAAGGGTTATGTGTGTGAATTGGAATATGTACTTACTGTTGTTGGTTGACAGTATAAGAATTAAAAAACATTTTTGTATTGGTGTGAACGGTCTTGAAAGCTACTTTTAACTTGTGCTTTTTAAAGATGTTTGAAATAGGATATATATTATTATTATTAAAGGTAAATGTGGTGAACTTCTCTTTATGGGAAGATTGTTTTTCTAAGGTGGTTTTGGGTTTATTTCTAAATTTATTGAGAATTTTATTCACGAAAGCTTTACTGAAACCATTACCTTCGGCTATTGCATAAATGGTGTTGATTTCCTTTCTAAAATTCTTACGGGATAAAGGAACATTAAGAGCTCTGAAAATCATACTATTGTAAGCTGTCTTCTTCTGTGTCCCTGGGTATAGAGAAGTTTGATGGATTGTGTTTATTGTGTGAGTGGGCTTCCTATAAATATTAAAAGAAATGGTTTTATTCTGATTGCGAGTAATAGTTAAATCGAGATAATTAAGGGAATTGTTGTTCTCGGATTCTATCGTAAACTTTATGTGTGGATCCAGGTTATTAAGTAATTCAAAAACGGTGTTGCTGTCAGTAATGTGAGAATCCAGGATAATAAAAGTATCATCCACATACCGAGTCCAATGTTTGATCCCATTAATTTTACCTATAATGTGAGTGTATTCGAGGAAATCTACGTAAATATCAGCGAGGATTCCCGAGGCCGGTGACCCCACAGGAAGGCCCTTCTGTTGGTATATGATGATGATAAAAGTAAAGAAGCCATTATTTAATGTAAACTTGAGAATCTGAATAAACTCTTCTATCTCCCCTATAGTCAATTTACTGAATTTGGAAAGATTGTTTTTTACTATTTCGATGGTTTTATTGACGGGTACATTCGCGTACATATTTACTATGTCAAAGGAGTGAAGGGTGTAATGTTTCGGTAACGTGAGATTTTTTATTCTATTGCAGAATTCCAGGGAATTTTTAACTGACGTGTTAGCTTGAAAGGAATAGGAGGATTTTATAAATATTTTCTTTTGTAAAGTGATAACCGTCAATACGGAATAAGATTCATAACTTGCAATATGGTTATGAGTAAGAAAAAAAACAACGTTTTTATCATTCTGGACAGCAATATCATTGAAAGGGAGTAATGTTTCCAGTACTCCAGGTGCTGGCTAATGGAGGCTTAGAAATCAAGACCAAAATCAAAACCACAATTGTCATTTCAAGAGGTGAGTTTCTGAAATATTTATTTTGCGACTGAGACTTTTGATTCAACTTGTTGGTGTGTTTTGACATGGTAGCGTTGCTGCTTTATGGTGTTGAAAGCTTGACACTACATATTGCAATGGAATGGAATAGACTGAATCTATTCACTCCACAATAATCAGAAAAGAAAAATCTAGGTAAAATATATGCCCAATAAAATAAATTAAAAAAAGAGAGGAGAAGCACTGTGAAATCAGCTCCTCACTTTGCACTGCTAAGAAATTTCAAAATGAGTTTCTTAGTATTTGGTTTTTAATCGACGTACATGTGGCTCCCACGATACTTTGCTATTAAAAATGAGCTTGAGTAATTGGTACATGCCTACTACTGGTAGAACAATGTTTCTCAGATTAAATTTACAAGTGGCTTCACGTCGTACTGGTACAGATCTTATGGCAACAATGGGGCAGGAAAGGGCCAAGAGTGGGAAGAACACGGCTGTGGCCTTCATTTAGGTACAGCCTCAGCATTTGCCTGATGTGAAAATAGGAAACCACGGAAAACCATCTTCAGAGCTGCCAATAGTGGGGTTCAAACCCACTATTTCCTGAATGCAAGCTCACAGCTGCGCACCCCTAACTTCACAGCCAACTCGCTTAGTACTGTGATAAAATTCAGGAAGGGAATTGAGAGATCTCTTCTGGCAGAAATGAACAACAGATCTGTCCAAATATCCAGTGTCCTACTCTCCGAATAGTGATCATTTGAAAGAATTTAATTGCTCTTTCACATTTAAAAACCAAAATTTAAGTATTTTGCAGTTAGTAAGGGCATCTTGTTTAACATATCGCCGTTGCACCTCGAAATACTGTTATGTGATAATGTTGAGGGGAGAAATGCTGACCCGCAGTACGTGTCACTTAGAAAAAAAAAAGTCGTTGATATAGATCATGCAATACTGAATCTTAGATACAGAACCTTTCTTATCAGAGTTGTAAGCTGAAATATCATAACACAGTGGTTTTTCTAGGCGCAACGATGATATACAAAATTATTTAATCTCAATGAAATTTCAGAAAAAATTAATGTCCTTTTCAGTGAACTAATAAACATTAGATCAGAATCTGGAACCAACAACACATGCAATACATGTCGCAAGCAAGCATTTACTTCCCCTTTGGGTTCAAGCCTACCTCTTCCTATTCCCCTCCTCAGCTGATTTCCCTCAATGACAAGAACTCTCCTCCATAGCCTAACATTGGTCACGTGACATGTAGAGAGGACATAGCTCACTAAGGGAGACTGAAGGACAGGGAGTGAGTACCCGGCCATGGCATTTCCCACTTTGGTTATTCTTTTTTTTTTTTTTGCTAGTTGCTTTACGTCGCATCGACACAGATAGGTCTTGTGGCGACAACAACTTTTTCTAAAGCCGTCAAGATTCTACAAGATGTTTTAATCATGTAATTTGTATATTACTGCGTAGAACAGTGCGATTTTTAGCATTAAGATATGTAAACAAGAGGACTTTTAACAGTCAAGAACACACTGCTATACGAAATGTTCAGCATTCTGCCAATTTTTAGAGGACTCTTAACAAATTATGTCAAGTATCATAATTTTTAACTTTTCAGTAGCATTTAAAGATTACTAGCCCGATGGTCTAAAGAAAAACTGAAACATATACTGGTGACAAATAATGCTTTTCATTATTGTAATTAGAGTTAATGTTTTTAACACTGAATTGAAAAATGACACATTATAATAATTTTCATGCAAGAGTTTTTTTTTTTCATATTTGTAGCTCTGCGACTGCCATATTTGCTGTGTTATGATGTAGAGCAAAATAGCCTACATATTGCAATGGAATGACTGCTGAACCAGTAGCAGCGACTAAATATTTTATAGCAATTGAGAACGAAGTGACACTCCGAACTGATCCCTGAGGGACTTAATTTTCATGCATGTGGTATCGTGAATATTTCCTTAGAATTTCCACCGATTCAGGGTTGACAGGATGTGGTGCTATAGGCCTTCCAAATTGAAGAAAACAGTCAATAAATTTTGTTTTCAGATAAAAGGATCCTGGGAGAAAAATCTCCATGTGAACCAAGTGGTCAGGGGTGAATCGAGCAGTTCAAAATACACGCGGGTCCTCTGATAACAGTCTTATTTTCTCCGAATACCACAAAGTCGTTAATTCACCATCCTCTCTAACAGTTTACAAAGATAATTTGTCAGACAGATTGGTCTGCAGCTCCCTGCAAACTTTCGAGTCTTCATCAGGCTTTAAGAGAGGAGTTACTGTTCCTTCCCGCTTCTGAAATGGAAATTTAAAGATAAAAATGTCATAATGTTCCGTACTGAACTGTATCACAATTAAATTGAAATAAGAAATTAAGTGGTTCAACCTATTCAATACAAGTAAATAAGAACTGTAGTGTTACATTCTTATTTGGTTAAAAGCGGTACCGGTTTTGACCACCAATCTGGATCATCATCAGCCGATTAAAAATGCAAAAACAATTCATAGGAACAATAGAGTAAAATAATATATTATTATTGGTCCACCTTTTCAATACAAAATGAAAATTACATAGGGACTAGTTTCGACCTAGTAATAGGTCATCATCAGCCTGAAGTAAATTAAAGCGTAAATATCGAAGAAAGACATAAACAATGTAAACACAAGTACAGTCTTTTTAAAGGTACATACCATGTGGGAATTTGAGTAGAGATATATTAAAAATAATAACTCTTCCAATTGACGAAGCACTGAGCGGAAGTTATGTAAAGTTCGGTGTGCCGTATATTATAAAAGACCACTGTGCACTAAATGATGTAATAAAGAAGAAGAGTAGGTTGAATGCTGGCTTCTTCTTAGCTGTTGTATATTCGAAGAAGATTACGTCGTATTTTGTAAGGTATTGAAAGACGTCAAAATACATGGATGTTGGAAAGGCTCTTCATTTTTTGGAACAAGGCAATTGTTGCGCGAGGAGGCTTAGGAAACCAGAGAAGTGCTATATTATGTTAAAAAATAGAGATCCTTAAAAAAGTTCCATGCGTCGTATAAATTGTGGAAATGGAAATCGAAAAAACTTGGTTCTTAAGCGATAATGTTGTTCATTCAGAGATCAATTGAAAATAAAGAATCGTAACATTGTCTTCTCAAGATGTTTATAAAGTAGAATTAATAGACGATGCGAAGTATGATACTAGGAGAAAGCTCTTCTGCTTCTGGAATCTTGAAGGACGATGGATGTTTCACGGGGTGGAATAACATATATGGAGTTAAATAAAGGTGGATATAAATTCGCAGTTCAATGCGGACCATAAATTTGATTCTGAATAAAAGACTAAGATTTTTTTTTTAGCTGAAGAGAGAAACGGAGGTAGGTAAGGATCAAAGGAAAATTTTTGAGGAGGTGAAGGAAGGAAAATAAAGGTATGAGATTTTTTTTTTTTTAAGCTGAAGAGAGAAACGGAGGTAGGTAAGGATCAAAGGAAAATTTTAGAGGAGGTGAAGGAAGGAAAATAAAGGAATGAGATTTTTTTTTTAGCTGAAGAGAGAAACGGAGGTAGGTAAGGATCAAAGGAAAAATGTTTGAGGAGGTGAAGGAAGGAAAATAAAGGTATGAGATTTTTTTTTTTTAGCTGAAGAGAGAAACGGAGGTAGGTAAGGATCAAAGGAAAATTTTAGAGGAGGTGAAGGAAGGAAAATAAAGGTATGAGATTTTTTTTTTAGCTGAAGAGAGAAACGGAGGTATAGTCCTCTCCGTGTAAGGACGTACACTAAGGGTGCAACCTTACCCTTTCTCCCCTGTAATATTAAGGTATTGATTTATAGTGACTTTTCTTGCTGTTGGGTCTTTTTCAGTGTCGGTAACCATACAGTTTAGGGACCCTACTTGCCGATACGACGTCTTACTGTTACTGTTAATCTGGCACGTTGGCAACGTTCAGTCACTGTTCTAGCGTGAATTGTGTGTTGCCACCGCATTGCCTCTAAAGTCACTAGCGATACATTTGCGAGAATATTTAAAGCATATTTTCTTTTTCTGTGGGATTGTAAATCTATTTGGCTAATACCAGGTAAGTAGAATTGTGGCATGTTCGGATAATGCATTTAATAACATAGTTTGTGTGAAATGATGAGCACATCATTTTATTAATTACGTTCCTATTTCGTTCCATACTTATACGAACAGAATTCGATTGGGATGTCTAAGAAGGAAGAAAAATCTGCAAAAACTCCTCCGAAAAGGAAACCAAGGTTACGTCCTTTACAAGCTTCAGGTCAAGAAATGCTTGTACATTGCTACGAGCAATTGAAACAGGAAGACGACGAAGAAGGTATCAGTCGTAGTGATACGAAGCTAATGGCAAGAGTTTCATTATTAACTGGGGTAAGTGTTCGTTTTTATCTTGTTTCTATGATAAGTTTCTGGCATAATGACAATCAGTTGAAAAGGAGCAGTATTTCATTCTGAACCTAACCTAACCTAACCTGATCATGTAGGCCTAGGCCTATACCGGTACCATGTCTTGTGTCGACTTCGATACGGTTCGTAGACTTAACCTCTGTGTATTCATGTTGACTTATGGTATATGTGTATGTAATATATTTCTGTGTGTGTATTCTTACAGTGTAGTTTCGGTTTAGTCCGAAAAGTAATAGGAAATTTCAAGAAGGGAGTTGAATTTTCTACACCAGGTAAACGCCGAAAGCGTGAACATCCAGTGACCGGCATAGACAGTTTTTCTAAGGAAGCGATAGCAAGGTTTATTTATGATAAATTACATAAAGGTAAGGTGACTTCATAAGGAATCTATTGCAACATTATTTATAGAAATTGGCACGCAGGTGAGATAAGCTCCCAGAAATGTTTTGTGCATGTATTGTCATACAGCTCTTTTGAGTCCCTTGTAACTCTCTTTTTTCTTCCCACAGGAGAAGTCGTAACTGTAAGAAAGGTTTTCGACCACATGAAAGCAAATTATGACACTTATTTGTACAAGGGCTCCGAAACATCATTAAGAAGAATTTTGAAGGCCATGGGGTTTGTGTGGAGTAAAGGTGATCCCTATGCGTATGTTAGAGAAAATGAAGACATTTGTTTTAAGAGATCCTGTTTTCTGAGGGAATACATGCGTAATAAGGACAGTGGGAAACCAAAACCTGTTGTTTTCTTGGATGAGACTTGGATTTTTATGAATGGTGAATATATATGTTATATATTACATTTTATATTTAAAAAATCTTGGAATAATTTATCTTCATCAGGTGTCTTTGGTTTCAATTGTGCATTTGTCTTTCAGGGTCACCCACATACTCCTGGAATAAACCACACAAATCTGGACATGATGTTCAAGGAGTAATTCGTCGACCTGTGTCTGAGGGAGGAAGACTGGTTATTGTTCATGCTGGAACGAAGGATGGCTTTGTACCTGGTATGTTCTTAATTTATTTTACTTCATTTTATTGTAGTGAGGTGATCTCTCTTTACATAGTTATGAGGGTATTTAGGGTTTGTAGTACGGATGCAGGGGGGGGGGGGGGGGGGGGCACATAAGTCTCTGATAAGACCCCAACTTAAGTACAGTTCCTGTGTATGAGACCCTCACTGGGATTACTTGGTTTGAGAATTGGAAAAGTTCAAAAGACAGAAGCACGATTTGTTGTGGGTGATTTCTGACAAAAGAGTAGCGTTACAAAAATTTTGTCGGGTTTGGGCTGGGAAGACTTGGGTGAAAGGAGACAAGTTGCTGGACTAAGTGGTATATTCCGAGCTGTCGGTGGATAGGTGGTGTGGAATGACATTGGTAGACGAATACGTTTCAGTGGTATTTTAAAAGTAGGTAAGATCACAGTACAGTGATAAAGTTGATGAAAAGTGGGGCAAATATTTGTTTTTTTTAAGAAGGGAGTTAGGGATTGGAATAATTTACCAAGGGAGATGTTCAATAAATTTCCAAATTCTTTGCAATTATTGAAGAAAATACTAGGCCTATCCCTGAAACTACATCTTCTGTCCTAAGTGCAGATCAGTGGTGACTGATTGATTGAAATTGACTGGCACTAGGTCGGAAGTGGCATTATAACTTACCGCTCATTGAGCTCTGTACGTGGTTTTTGATTTTGACTTCTCCACTGTTATTAAAAAGACTTGCAGGTATTCACTTTAGGCCAATGATTAACCTTAGAGAGGTATTTCAATCAAAACTTACTCAGTGTATTTTCATATAATATTACTGGATATTTGTATCAGTAAATTACTTGTATTGTAGGCCTATTTATTATGTTTATTCTGCATTCGACAATCTCCACCTGAATCAGTGCTTGATACCTGACTGTTGAACACCTTCCAAGCTTCTTATTTCTTACTGCCTGATATAGGTTCAGTGTTCGCAGCAATTACATTTGTTCTAAGGTATTGAAATGGGTGTTTATACTTATATCTTTTATGCAAGTGATCGTGGACTTCTAATCCAGATATAGGCCTACTAATGGAGATACATTCATGAGAGATGTTACGATAAAGTAGTGTAAGTAGTAATTAATTGACTTCATCATCAGGTGACTTTGCTACACAGTAGTTGGTTTTACTTAAAATCAGACAGCTTTTTGTATCATTCAACAGAAATCACATTTTTTATTAATAGGCCTATACTTTTTTTTAGAACAAATAACTTCATACTAAAACTTAAAATTCTTACAGGTGCTGATTTGATATTTGCTACAAACTTGAAGAGAAATCAGGATTACCATGGTGCTATGAACAGCGAGAAATTTCAGATGTGGGTGAAGACGCAATTAATCGTAGGATTAAGAAATATAGGACCCTGTGTTATTGTAATGGATAATGCACCATATCACTGTAAGCTTGTTGAGCATCAACCAACAACGAAATGGAGGAAGGATCAATTAGTGGTAATTATACTTAATTGAATATTTCCTTCTACTGAATGATGTTTAATGATGTTACAGAAATTAATTTTTATTTTTCCTTTAATTTACAGTCATGGTTAAGGCAGAATGGAGTTTCTCCACCAGAAAATGCCACAAAAGATGAGCTGCAAAGGTTGTGTAATATGAATCGAAGTCACTTAAAGAGGTACAGAAGCACGTAAACATAAGTTTAGATAATGTTGTTTACACTCGTGTATTTGACTTTCATGTATGCATAACAATATTTCTCTGTTTCCTTAAAACCAGGTACATTGTTGACGAGATGCTGCACAGTGAAGGCCATACTGTCTTACGACTTCCTCCATACCACTCATTTTTCAATGCCATCGAATTTGTATGGTCTGTGGCAAAACAGTATTATAACAAAACAGTGGCTTCAAGACCTGGTCACGGATTGGACAGAGCTACAGCTGTGTGGAAAGAATCTCTTGATCAGGTAGGCCAAGTGGAAATGTTATTTATTGGATATATGCAAGTGGAGTTTATAATATACTTGTCAGGTTGTGATACTTCAATATATCTTATAGGTGACAGCAGAGATGTGGAGAAATGAAGTAAAACACACTGAGAAGAAGATTGTCGAGTTCTACAATAATGAGGTGAGAGGTCTTCCTGAAGTGGAGGAACTAGTCATTCATCATGGAAGCAGTGAATCGGAGGAGGAAGATGAAGAAGAAGAAGAAGAAGAAAGAAGAGAAGCCGAGGAGTTAGCTGTACCATTGTAAGAGCCATTCCATGAGATTAAGAATGTTATAACTTTGCTGGGAAATAATACATTTCTGATTGCCCCGTCCTTTCTGATATAACGAAGTTACATTTCAAAATTGTGGGAATTGTGTATCTACAAGTTACAGGGCGGTATAGATGTGCAGGTGGGGATCAGTGTCCAATCGGAGTGGAATTATCTAGAACTGCTGTGGCGCAATGTGATGAGGAGCGGGCAAGGGGGGGAGAGAGAGAGGGAGACAGCACTCTGTTACCAATACACGATGTAAACATTGTACGCCTGTTAAAATACTGACATAACTTAAATTTTATACACTATCTAATGGTTTTCCACAGTTCTCTGAAAGTCACAACTCACGTATACTGTATATATATAGAGAGAATTACATATAAAAATACCTGTGTACACAATAAGTAGCCCACATATTAAATATAAATCAATTTGCTTTACGTCGCACCAACACAGATAGGTCTTATGGCGACAAAGAGGATAGAAGAGATAGGAAAGGGCTAGAAGTGGGAAGGAAGCGGCCGTGGTCTTAATTAAGGTACAGCACAAGCATGTGTCTGGTGTGAAAATGGGAAACCACCGAAAACCATTTTAACGGCTGCCGACGGTAGGATTTGAACCCACCATTCCCCGAATGCAAGCTCATAGCTACGCGACCCTAAACGCACGGCCAGCTAACTCGGTCATCTTTGAAAATGTCTTTTTCTATCAGCAGAGGCTTTTTTAAAATCGTCATATTTTGTATAGGCTACAGGAGATGTACAGTAGCCCACTGGTTTTCTGATTAAACATCATTTATTTAATCTATTGCATCAGTCTACTTACATACTCACTGTCCACGTACATCGGTAACCTCGTGATTCGATTATTGAAGTATTGTGCAATGATGCGACATACAAACTAAGAGAATACCGAGTGGTTCTTCCAAATATAAAACAGACAATTTCGAGTGGTCATGAGCATGACTCATAGTCATAGGGTAGGCTAAATAATAATGTTATTGGCTTTATGTCCCACTATCAACTTTTAGGTTTTTTTTGAGACGTCGAGGTGCTGGAATTTAGTCCTGCAGGAGCTCTTTTATGTGTCAGTAAATCTACTGACATGAGGCTGAGCACCTTCAAATACCACCGCACTGAGCTCGGCCCTGCCAAGTTGGGTTCAGAAGGCCAGCGCCTCGACCGTTTGAGCCACTCAGCCAGGTGTGGAGGCTAGAGAGCTGAGTTTAAGTAATTGTCGAACGTCAACTAGTTATAAAGATACTGATTGATTAAACTAATACAGTAATTAGAATAACCTAATTGACTACCTACTTACAACCTAGGTACTTTGGAATTGTGTTCTATCTTTTTAACACTGCAAATAAATCCATGTATTGTTTAAAACTCCCTGTAAGAAGAGGACAGTGGATGCGAATAGGTATTATTTTCAAATGAGCTGAGCTCAAGAGTCCATTATAGCATACGATTTTTTCAGTGTACCATGACTCTGTATGTATTGCTTCAGAGGAAGTTCGGCTCCCCGCCAATGTCCAGTGTGATATAGATGTTGATTCCCATAGGGAATCTGAAATATTTGTCCTGAATGAGCAAATTTATAATACCAATATAAATGGTCCGTTATTGGACATTATAAATTTTCCAGCTAGCTCATTCTTGGTTGCCAGCGTTTCGCCCTCGTGTGCTAGGGTGGGCTCATCAGTTGGTACCTAGCACACCTACCAATACGCTGGCTAGTGCATACCGTGGAGGCCACTGCGTAGGCTAACTGGAGCCACCGGCAGTGCCAATGCACTAAGAGACTTTGTCTCATCACTAAAAATTGATGCCTGCTTGGCCATCAGATGATATAGATGTTGATTCCCATAGGGAATCTGAAATATTTAGGTGTGCTAGGTACCAACTGATGAGCCCACCCTAGCACACGAGGGCGAAACGCTGGCAACCAAGAATGAGCTAGCTGGAAAATTTATAATGTCCAATAACGGACCATTTATATTGGTATTATAAATTTGCTCATTCAGGACAAATATTTCAGATTCCCTATGGGAATCAACATCTATATCATCTGATGGCCAAGCAGGCATCAATTTTTAGTGATGAGACAAAGTCTCTTAGTGCATTGGCACTGCCGGTGGCTCCAGTTAGCCTACGCAGTGGCCTCCACGGTATGCACTAGCCAGCGTATTGGTAGGTGTGCTAGGTACCAACTGATGAGCCCACCCTAGCACACGAGGGCGAAACGCTGGCAACCAAGAATGAGCTAGCTGGAAAATTTATAATGTCCAATAACGGACCATTTATATTGGTATTAATGTCCAGTGTACCGATAATGAACCATGTGTGTGTTGTGTCTCACTGATCCATGACTGCGTACGATTCTTTCAGTGTGCCATGATTCACTGTGGCTCGCTGCAGCGAAAGCTCGACTCCCCGCCAGTGTCCAGTGTGCCTATAAGGAGCCGTGTGTGTCGTGTGGCTCACTGAGCCGTGATTGTGCATGATTTGTGTGCCGTGAGCTTGCCGTTCCTGTGAATCGATTCACTCGGACACTGAATGAATCGATACACTGCTTCGAATCAAGCACTCAGTAGCCTACACTAGTAGAGGTACATAGTACATTACCATTAAGATAGATAGCATTGCAAAGTAATTTGTCTTTACCATAATAATAATAATAATAATAATAATAATAATAATAATAATAATAATAATAATAATAATAATCGTATGGCCTCAGCTACCATGTGCAGACATTTCAAGTTGACGCCATCTGGCTGTCTGCTCGTCAATTTTGACGTTCCGTTATACTCTAGGCCCACTAGATGGCAGACCGAGTAAACCGAAACTCTCTTGGGCGTCTGTGGCTGAGATTTAATGAATTTTGTCGGGTAAACACCAAATGTGTCACCAGAGATCTTTTACATGCCGACATCGTACGACATGAAGTGTCGAATGGACTTTTTTCTGCCCTTCAAAAATCCGACTACCTCTGCCAGGTTTGAACCCGCTATATTGGGATTCGGAGGCCGTCACTCTACCACTGATCCACAGAGGCAGCTGTCTTTACCATGAAATACATCGTCGTCGTACATGACTGAATTACTATCAATATATCTTAGAGAAACTGTAATGTACATGAAACCGAAATTGAGTTAATTTCCACGATACATTCTTCCTATATAAAGGAGACCATGTAGCTTATCCACCTTCATTTCAGCCACATAAATATTCAGCAAAAATTGCAAAATCACATTAAAGGACAAATACAATTTTTTAAGTAGAAATAGTCTGGAACATAGATTAGTGAGGTTGGACATCCTGCCCGTCATCATTCAGGAGTCGCTGTTGAACATACTGTACTTGTCAAAACTAGTAAGTTTCTATTTTACACAATAATAGTGAAATGTTGATGAAGACGACATACACCCAGCCCCCGTGCCAGAGAAATTAACCAACGGTGGTTCAAATTCCCCACCCTGTCGAGAATCAAACCCACACCCTGTGACCAAAGGCCAGCACGCTAACCATTTAGCCATGGGGCCAGACAATAATAGTGAAAAAGCATGTTCACTGCAGCTATTGTTGACAGGATATTTCTTCTCTTTAAAGAACAATGAGTACCACGAATTAATATCCTGTTTTGTTGATTCCTGTAAACTTTGTATGTACGGTTTTGGTTCGCCAGTTCCTAGCGTATCTACTGAATGAAAACTTTGTAGACCAATGGATTCAGTTTTATGTTTATTGCCTTAAGTCGTCACGACAGTTTTTTCAATGACAACAGTCGCTCAATTACAAATCCTGTCAAACCTAACCTAACCCTGCGACAATCAGTGGTTTTCGATGGATCACTACCTAACCGGTCATTATAATTTGTTTTCGGTGGATCACAACCAAACCTGTCCCTATCAGTGGTTTTCGGAAGAATACAGTGGTTTTGTCACAAGTCAATACAGACTCTTGAATCAATGTGTGAAAATGGGAAAGTGTAGAAAACCCTCTTCAGGAATGCCAATCTCTAAGTCCATAGTCTTTTCAGCGTTGTCACACAGCTGAAATTCACTTTAGAAGTAATTGTAAAAAGTCGTATATAGGCTCTACAGATACATAGTACATTACCAATTCCATCTCGATTGCTATGATACGCACACTGCATAGCGGTTTTGCTCTATAGATAAATCATATTATAGTGAAAAAAAATTTGTTTAAAAAAAAAAATCTGTCTGGCATGAAGGTCCAGAAGGAAAATACTTTCATTGAATTCTTATTTATGTGCTCACCACCCTAGTAGGTTTAAATAAACCTTATAAATACGTTGTAAGACCCATTCTCGAATATGGATCTGCATGTTGGTTTAATAAATTCCCTAGAGAAAGTTCAAAGAAGAGCGATGCGTTTCGTAACTGGGAATAGAAGGAATACCATTAATTGGGAAAGTCTTGAATCTAGAAGAACTAGAGCTCGCCTGTGTGGTCTTTATAAGAGCTATACGGGAAGGGCTGCTTGGAGTTGTATTAGGAATAGGTTATAACCTCCCTCATTGTATCACTATTTGCAGCGATAGCCAGGAAGCGTTAAAAGCACTATGTGCAGTTAAAACAACATCAAAAATGGTATGGGAATGCCAAAGGATGTTAGATCAGCTGTGTGAATTTAGCTCAGTTACCCTATTACGGGTCCCTGGGCACACAGGTATCAGTGGAAATGAAGAAGCTGACAAACTAGCGAAACAAAGCTCAAAAGGTCCTTTTATAGGACCAGAGCCCTTCCTGGGAGTGTCACTCCGAAGCGTGAAACTGGTAATATCCCAGTGGACAAACCAGTCTCACTTAAGACATTTGGAAGAGGTTAACTATAGCAAGGCAGGCACGTGAACTTATCAAAGGGCCTAGCCAAAGTTATAAAAAGGTCCTGATAAATTTGAATAGGACCAGAATGCGAATGGTAGTTGGACTGTTGACAGGCCACAATACCTTACAGAGACACCTACACATCATGAAAATCAGTCAGGATCCGATGTGTAGAAGATGCGGTAGGGAGGAGGAGACCTCCGCGCATGTGTTATGTCAGTGTGAGGCTCTTGCAAGCACTAGACATCGATACCTTGGCTCACATTTCGTGAGCCTGGAAGACATCAGGAATGCCAACATCCGGGCACTGGTATCCTTTATAGGAGCCCTAGGTCTGGACTAGGCAAACCCGTTTAAGGGACACAAAGGGTCTTCACAGACCTACGTGTGGAGCCCTGCGAAGGCAGGGTTCACCCATTCCTTATCTATCTATCTATCTAACCTCCCTCATACTTATCGAGAAATTATCATAAGCATAAAATTAGGGCCAGAAACCAGCATACGGATGTGGGCAAGTTTTCCTTCGTCAACAGGACCATAAGGGATTGGAATAAATTACCTGCGGCAGTCTTTGATAGATTCCCTTCTGGTATCAAGTCATTTAAGAAGACCATTTGTGTAAAATGAAAAGTAAAAGTTGTAAATTACGGGCACTGAATTTGTGATTTTCTGCTTGGTTTCGATTGTGAAACTGGGAGGCTTTTTCTTGTGGTTTTCTCTTTCCAGGGAAGTGCTTGCTGTACTCATGTTTTTGTAATTGTTGTTGTTCTTGGTTAATTAACAATGTTTTTAACTTTATTTTATCATCACTTGTAACGTTAAGCTAGTAGTAAGCTCAATCTATAGTTTTGTAAGCCATAGTAGCAAGTATTGGAAATAATTAAATTGTGTATGAAACTGTACATGATGCTGGATTTAGAATGACTAGTAGTATTTCTTGTAATATTTTTTTCCATGGAATTCCTTTTTGTACTTGAGTTGTTGTAGTTGTTGGGTAGTATGATTTAACTTTATTATCACTTGTAGTGTTAAGCTAGTAGTAAGTTCAATCTATAGTATTGTAATTTGTAGTGTTAAGTACTGGAAATACTTAAGTTGTGTGTGAATATGTATATAATGACACTTTAAGTTTAATTAGTAGTATTTCTTGCTTGTTGTAATGTTGTTGTTGTTGTAGGGTAATTACGGTTTAACTTCACTTTATTATCACTTATAATGTTAAGCTAGTAGTAAGGTCAACCTATAATATTGTAAGCCAAATTGTTAAGCACTGTAAATACTTAAGTTGTGTGTGAATTTGTATATGATGTTGCTCGATTTAGAATATTAAACTAGCAGTAATTCTTGTTATATTTTCCTTCCATATATCTGCTTCTTGTACTCTTGTTGTTTGTTTGTTTGTTTGTTTGTTTGTTGTAGTTGGGTAATTATGTTAACTTTATTATCACATTACTGTAAGTGACCGTTGCCACCGGGGTATTTCCCATTTGCAATTTATTAATAATAATAATAATAATAATAATAATAATAATGAGTGACAGAGGTTTAACGTAATTTGGAAGGAATGTTTTGCATATGATAAATGAGTACCAGTTAACTATTGGGGGCAAAGGCGGTCATGCGTTGAGCTAACCACTCCACCCCACCCCACCAAGTGCCAACGTCATGGATAGTGGAAGCCTTCACCTTCCCCCTTTCCAATGGCTTTCATGGTTTGTACGGAGATGACTTTGCTTTTTGCTTTTTAAATATTAGTATTCATGTTTATTATGTTTGTTTATTCATACCCCTGCTTTGTAATTCAGTGACCATGGAATGGCTCTAAATGTTGTAAATTATATTTATATTTACTTGTATTTATTTCCTTTTTCCTTATTGCACACGTTTGTTGTTGTTATTGTTATTACTACTACATATCGCTTAACATGTAAATAAACTAATATTTAATGCAGTAAATAATGCTTATCTCTTCGGATTCATTTCTTCGTTGCGTATTCGTTTTGCTATGACAACATGACTTCTTTATGATATAAATAAATATAAAATAAAAGTATTTCTTCCCAAACATATTTGTTATACGTGCACCAATCAGAGAACCAACTAGGGAAGTACCTCTTACTAAGGTGCATAATGTTTTTGCATACATGTATAATTGAAGAATTGAAGATCCATATACAGGTAAGTGGGTCGCCCATGTGGTAGGCCTATTACGCGTCATAGGAAACTGAGTGAACTGGCTGTGCAGTTTGATCACATTGCTGTTAGCTTGGTTTCAGGAGATGGTGATGTATTCGAACCCCACAGTTGGCAGGTCTGAAGTTTTTTTTTGCCCGTCATTTTCATTTCAGGCTAGTGCTGTGTCTGTACGCTTATTAACATCTTAAATCCTAGCCCTCTTTCCTATCCAATTCTTGCATCACAACCTGTCTTCATGTGATTTAAGCCAATATATATGCAAAAATCTGGTAATGTTGTTTGACTCATAGTGCTCCTGTACATTGGTTTCCGTAATGTTGAAAGCTTGAGATACACCAACTTGTAAGCTGAAAATATGTTTAAAATGCCAAATGCCGAAAACCGTAAAAGTTCTTAGTGGGATGTAAAGCTGTTAGCATTATTATTAAAAGGAAGGACATATGTCTTATGTGGTAAGTCCTTGAACTTGCAGAAATCGCAATGAATTATTCAATCTATATTCCCTCCCCCCTTTCTTTAAGAATGCAGTTATAGTAATGCATACATCAGAATCAGAATAAAGGCAGGAAATGTTTAACATTATTTTAAGCGAGTGAAGGAGAGAATGTATGACTAGCTCAGGTTGGCGGATTCGAGTTCGGCGGTATTTGAAAGTGCTCAAATACTCCAGCCTCATGTCTAGATCTACTGGTACATAAAGAACTCTTGCGGGACGAAATACTGGCACCTCGGTGTATGTGAAAACGATAGAAGTAGATAGTAGAACTAATATTCAATTCTGCAGTGAGCTTGAAGCTGACCTAATTTCCGTTCACGTAGCTTGGCACATTAGTATTCCTATATGTTTCCTGATAACCGTGAAGATATAACCAGCCTGCAGGCTGAAAATATGTCCAATCTCTCTCCTTAGGCTACGGGTTACCGGTATTGAAGAGAGAAGGAAATGTTCGCGCAAAAGAAAGGGAAGTCATTGGACTTTCGAAAATCACACTGCAAAGACTTATTAAACAAATTGCATCGTTTAACACGCCCCTATTTTCAAGAATATGGTTATAGTACGCCTACTGCATATCAAAATAAAGACAGATATATGTAACATTAATTTGAGTGAGAAAGGGTGTTTATTTCCTAAATTTCTCATTGAGCGTGGAAACCGACTTAATTATGAATATCTTGATTTATTTCATCTTAACTTTTATCATTTACTAGGGTAGGGAAACATTTATTATCGGTGTTTACATTGAGGTTAGTTTGTTTGGTTATGTCTGGTGATTTTAATATGTAACCAGGCAGGTTGGCAGCAGTGATCAGCCATTACAAAAAAGAGAAAAGAAGAGCATCGGGCGGCGATATTTACTTTCTGGGGTATTTCGTTACGTGGCGATTACTATAGGTAAGGATCAAAGGAAAAATGTTTGAGGAGGTGAAGGAAGGAAAATAAAGGAATGAGATTTTTTTTTTTTTTTTAGCTGAAGAGAGAAACGGAGGTAGGTAAGGATCAAAGGAAAATTTTAGAGGAGGTGAAAGAAGGAAAATTAAAGGTATGAGGGTTTTTTTTTTTAAGGTGGGGCTGAGGGATGTGGGAATATGGAAGAATGATTAAGAAAAGTAGTAAAAATAGAATGAACAATCGGACCTTTAATATTAGGTTTTGATTGTCTGAAAAGTTGAATTAGCAGGTCAAAAAGAATGTTTGATTTATCGGAAATGTCATTGAGATTGAAATTGGGATTGAAATATTGGTCTAAATTTATAAAGCAATTCTCTGTTATGTTAAGGAGGGGTCCTTTACTCATAATTTTGAGAATTGTCATATCTTGTTTAATGTCAGTAAATTTATGATTATAATCATTCATGTGTTGACCAACTGCAGAAAATTTATTGTGTTTTTGGGCGCTGACATGTTCAAGGTATCGTATTTTAAAGCTTCTTCCTGTTTGTCCGATATAAGAAGAATTGCAGCTGTTGCATTTGAACCTATATACACCAGATTTTGAAAAAGGATCAGTTCTATTAATAGATGATGAGTTGTGTAAGACATTAGCGTTATTATTGTTGGTTCTGAAGGAGATTTTAACATCATGTTTTTTGAAAACGTTAGTGACCTTGTAAATATCTTTATTGAACGTGAAGGTAGAAAATGAAGAAATTTTTGGTTTTTCTTTTTTCAGAGTGGTTATAGGACGATGTTTGTATTTATTGATAATACTTTCAATGGAAGAACTATTGTAACCATTGAGTTTAGCGATCATACGGATATTGTTTAATTCTTTTTTAAGATCACATTCAGACATTGGGACTGTATAGGCTCGATGAACCATACTATTATAAGTCGCTCTTTTATGGATTTGTGGATGAGAAGAAACTTGATGAATAGTGGAAGAAGTTTGGGTAGGCTTTCTGAAGATGTTGAATTTTAAGGAATATAGTTGCCTAATGATGGTTAAGTCTAAAAAATTTATTCTTTGTTCAGATTCAGATTCGAGCGTAAATTTTATGTGTGGGTCGATATTATTAAGGTTGATAAGAGTAGAAGCTGCGTCTGTTGTGCTTTCATCTAGAATTACCAAAGTATCATCAACATATCTAGCCCAAAAAAGAATATTAATGAACTTATTATTATTATCAATTTTAGTATGTTCTAAAAAATCTAAGTAGATTTCAGCTAAGATGCCCGAAGCCGGCGATCCCATGGCCAAACCTTCCTGCTGGTAGATAATACCGTCGAAAGTGAAATAGTTATTGTTTAAAACCAATTTCAGGATAGACATAAAGTCTTGTATTTCTAAAGCACTTAGGTGACTGTATTTGCCTAAATTGTTTTCAATTATAGGGTATAATTTAGAGGTTTGAATACTAGGATACATATTAACAACGTCAAAAGAGTGAAGGGAATGGTTAGGTTGGATATGAAAGTTATTAAGATTCTTGATCAACTCTGTAGTATTTTTAATAGATTTTTTAGACAAAAAATGATAATATCTTCTTAGAAACTTTTGAATGAATTGAGAAGCATTATAAAGAGGACTTGGTCTGTAATTGATGATCGGGCGGATAGGGATGCCGGGTTTGTGAATCTTAGGAAGGGCTTTAGCGGTTGGAAGACTTGGATTCAT
Source organism: Anabrus simplex (assembly GCF_040414725.1). Taxonomy (NCBI): domain Eukaryota; kingdom Metazoa; phylum Arthropoda; class Insecta; order Orthoptera; family Tettigoniidae; genus Anabrus; species Anabrus simplex. Next base: position 242,003,912 of record NC_090269.1, read on the forward strand.
GCTAATAAATTTAGTTTTTTCTTGTTCAGTTAAAAGGAATGAAGTGTTTTTAAGAGTTTGTTTAAGAAGGCGTTGGATTTTTTGAGTAGGGTCTTTTTTAACAACAGTGAACGAACTATCAGAAAAGAATTCTTTAGTCTTATTAATATAATTGTTTCTTTCCATTATAACAGTGGTATTGCCTTTATCGGCCTTAGTGACAATAAGATTATTATCAGAAATCTTCTTTTTGAGAGCGCGTAATCGCTTTTGATCAATGAATGATTCCTTAATGTCGATAGGGATGTTGGGGTTCATACTTGAGTTAAGAATGTCGTTAATTTTACGTTTAACTTCGAACCTAACTTCATCCTGTTTTTCGAGAGGTAATTTACTGATGGCTAGTTCAGATTCTAGGATCATAGTAGTAGAGCTGTCAAGTTTATTAAGATTAGGCCAATTGTGATTAGGACCTTTGGCTAAAATTGAATTATCATCATCATTCAGAGGAACATTGGATAAATTAATAATTGGTGGATGAAATTGAATCGTTGTGCTAGAGGAATTTCTATGATTAGTAGCAAGGGTGTTATTAGGTTTAGAACCTTTTAGTATACTAAGTTTCTTATCCAAGGTTTTCTGTTTCTTAGCTAATATGTTGAAAAGTCTATTATCAATTAGAGATTGAAATAAATTCCATTGAACACTTGAAAGTGAATTTGCAGCTACGAGGTGACTTTCATATAATCTATGATTTAAGAAAGATTTTTTTCTTGTATAGGAATTTAATTTCTTCTTTTAGCCAAATTTTGTTCGTTTTAATTTGGGTCTTAGCAATGTGAGGTGAAGGTCGAAATCTTTTTAAGTTGCCTTTGAGAAAATTAGGTGTCAAATTATACGTAATACATTGTTTAAGAAACTCGATATCCTTGCCTAATTTGGCTATTTTAACTTTTAAACCTAAGTATAAATAGGCTTTACGTTTTGCCTGGTTGGCTAAGTAATTAAAAGAAATAAGTTTCATAATGATAGATCCGTATTGAACTGTGATTACAATAGAGTAAAATAATATATTATTATTGGTCCACCTTTTCAATACAAAATGAAAATTACATAGGGACTAGTTTCGACCTAGTAATAGGTCATCATCAGCCTGAAGTAAATTAAAGCGTAAATATCGAAGAAAGACATAAACAATGTAAACACAAGTACAGTCTTTTTAAAGGTACATACCATGTGGGAATTTGAGTAGAGATATATTAAAAATAATAACTCTTCCAATTGACGAAGCACTGAGCGGAAGTTATGTAAAGTTCGGTGTGCCGTATATTATAAAAGACCACTGTGCACTAAATGATGTAATAAAGAAGAAGAGTAGGTTGAATGCTGGCTTCTTCTTAGCTGTTGTATATTCGAAGAAGATTACGTCGTATTTTGTAAGGTATTGAAAGACGTCAAAATACATGGATGTTGGAAAGGCTCTTCATTTTTTGGAACAAGGCAATTGTTGCGCGAGGAGGCTTAGGAAACCAGAGAAGTGCTATATTATGTTAAAAAATAGAGATCCTTAAAAAAGTTCCATGCGTCGTATAAATTGTGGAAATGGAAATCGAAAAAACTTGGTTCTTAAGCGATAATGTTGTTCATTCAGAGATCAATTGAAAATAAAGAATCGTAACATTGTCTTCTCAAGATGTTTATAAAGTAGAATTAATAGACGATGTGAAGTATGATACTAGGAGAAAGCTCTTCTGCTTCTGGAATCTTGAAGGACGATGGATGTTTCACGGGGTGGAATAACATATATGGAGTTAAATAAAGGGGGATATAAATTCGCAGTTCAATGCGGACCATTAATTTGATTCTGAATAAAAGACAGTAAGATTTTTTTTTTTTTTAGCTGAAGAGAGAAACGGAGGTAGGTAAGGATCAAAGGAAAATTTTTGAGGAGGTGAAGGAAGGAAAATAAAGGTATGAGATTTTTTTTTTTTTTAGCTGAAGAGAGAAACGGAGGTAGGTAAGGATCAAAGGAAAATTTTAGAGGAGGTGAAGGAAGGAAAATAAAGGAATGAGATTTTTTTTTTAGCTGAAGAGAGAAACGGAGGTAGGTAAGGATCAAAGGAAAAATGTTTGAGGAGGTGAAGGAAGGAAAATAAAGGTATGATATATTTTTTTTTTTTAACTGAAGAGAGAAACGGAGGTAGGTAAGGATCAAAGGAAAATTTTAGAGGAGGAGAAGGAAGGAAAATAAAGGTATGAGATTTTTTTTTTTTTGCTGAAGAGAGAAACGGAGGTAGGTAAGGATCAAAGGAAAAATGTTTGAGGAGGTGAAGGAAGGAAAATAAAGGAATGAGATTTTTTTTTTTTTTTTTTTTTAGCTGAAGAGAGAAACGGAGGTAGGTAAGGATCAAAGGAAAATTTTAGAGGAGGTGAAAGAAGGAAAATTAAAGGTATGAGGGTTTTTTTTTTTAAGGTGGGGCTGAGGGATGTGGGAATATGGAAGAATGATTAAGAAAAGTAGTAAAAATAGAATGAACAATCGGACCTTTAATATTAGGTTTTGATTGTCTGAAAAGTTGAATTAGCAGGTCAAAAAGAATGTTTGATTTATCGGAAATGTCATTCACACCGAACTTTACATAACTTCCGCTCAGTGCTTCGTCAATTGGAAGAGTTATTATTTTTAATATATCTCTACTCAAATTCCCACATGGTATGTACCTTTAAAAAGACTGTACTTGTGTTTACATTGTTTATGTCTTTCTTCGATATTTACGCTTTAATTTACTTCAGGCTGATGATGACCTATTACTAGGTCGAAACTAGTCCCTATGTAATTTTCATTTTGTATTGAAAACGTGGACCAATAATAATATATTATTTTACTCTATTGTAATCACAGTTCAATACGGATCTATCATTATGAAACTTATTTCTTTTAATTACTTAGCCAACCAGGCAAAACGTAAAGCCTATTTATACTTAGGTTTAAAAGTTAAAATAGCCAAATTAGGCAAGGATATCGAGTTTCTTAAACAATGTATTACGTATAATTTGACACCTAATTTTCTCAAAGGCAACTTAAAAAGATTTCGACCTTCACCTCACATTGCTAAGACCCAAATTAAAACGAACAAAATTTGGCTAAAAGAAGAAATTAAATTCCTATACAAGAAAAAAATCTTTCTTAAATCATAGATTATATGAAAGTCACCTCGTAGCTGCAAATTCACTTTCAAGTGTTCAATGGAATTTATTTCAATCTCTAATTGATAATAGACTTTTCAACATATTAGCTAAGAAACAGAAAACCTTGGATAAGAAACTTAGTATACTAAAAGGTTCTAAACCTAATAACACCCTTGCTACTAATCATAGAAATTCCTCTAGCACAACGATTCAATTTCATCCACCAATTATTAATTTATCCAATGTTCCTCTGAATGATGATGATAATTCAATTTTAGCCAAAGGTCCTAATCACAATTGGCCTAATCTTAATAAACTTGACAGCTCTACTACTATGATCCTAGAATCTGAACTAGCCATCAGTAAATTACCTCTCGAAAAACAGGATGAAGTTAGGTTCGAAGTTAAACGTAAAATTAACGACATTCTTAACTCAAGTATGAACCCCAACATCCCTATCGACATTAAGGAATCATTCATTGATCAAAAGCGATTACGCGCTCTCAAAAAGAAGATTTCTGATAATAATCTTATTGTCACTAAGGCCGATAAAGGCAATACCACTGTTATAATGGAAAGAAACAATTATATTAATAAGACTAAAGAATTCTTTTCTGATAGTTCGTTCACTGTTGTTAAAAAAGACCCTACTCAAAAAATCCAACGCCTTCTTAAACAAACTCTTAAAAACACTTCATTCCTTTTAACTGAACAAGAAAAAACTAAATTTATTAGCATGAATCCAAGTCTTCCAACCGCTAAAGCCCTTCCTAAGATTCACAAACCCGGCATCCCTATCCGCCCGATCATCAATTACAGACCAAGTCCTCTTTATAATGCTTCTCAATTCATTCAAAAGTTTCTAAGAAGATATTATCATTTTTTGTCTAAAAAATCTATTAAAAATACTACAGAGTTGATCGAGAATCTTAATAACTTTCATATCCAACCTAACCATTCCCTTCACTCTTTTGACGTTGTTAATATGTATCCTAGTATTCAAACCTCTAAATTATACCCTATAATTGAAAACAATTTAGGCAAATACAGTCACCTAAGTGCTTTAGAAATACAAGACTTTATGTCTATCCTGAAATTGGTTTTAAACAATAACTATTTCACTTTCGACGGTATTATCTACCAGCAGGAAGGTTTGGCCATGGGATCGCCGGCTTCGGGCATCTTAGCTGAAATCTACTTAGATTTTTTAGAACATACTAAAATTGATAATAATAATAAGTTCATTAATATTCTTTTTTGGGCTAGATATGTTGATGATACTTTGGTAATTCTAGATGAAAGCACAACAGACGCAGCTTCTACTCTTATCAACCTTAATAATATCGACCCACACATAAAATTTACGCTCGAATCTGAATCTGAACAAAGAATAAATTTTTTAGACTTAACCATCATTAGGCAACTATATTCCTTAAAATTCAACATCTTCAGAAAGCCTACCCAAACTTCTTCCACTATTCATCAAGTTTCTTCTCATCCACAAATCCATAAAAGAGCGGCTTATAATAGTATGGTTCATCGAGCCTATACAGTCCCAATGTCTGAATGTGATCTTAAAAAAGATTTAAACAATATCCGTATGATCGCTAAACTCAATGGTTACAATAGTTCTTTCATTGAAAGTATTATCAATAAATACAAACATCGTCCTATAACCACTCTGAAAAAAGAAAAACCAAAAATTTCTTCATTTTCTACCTTCACGTTCAATAAAGATATTTACAAGGTCACTAACGTTTTCAAAAAACATGATGTTAAAATCTCCTTCAGAACCAACAATAATAACGCTAATGTCTTACACAACTCATCATCTATTAATAGAACTGATCCTTTTTCAAAATCTGGTGTATATAGGTTCAAATGCAACAGCTGCAATTATTCTTCTTATATCGGACAAACAGGAAGAAGCTTTAAAATACGATACCTTGAACATGTCAGCGCCCAAAAACACAATAAATTTTCTGCAGTTGGTCAACACATGAATGATTATAATCATAAATTTACTGACATTAAACAAGATATGACAATTCGCAAAATTATGAATAAAGGACCCCTCCTTAACATAACAGAGAATTGCTTTATAAATTTAGACCAATATTTCAATCCCAATTTCAATCTCAATGACATTTCCGATAAATCAAACATTCTTTTTGACCTGCTAATTCAACTTTTCAGACAATCAAAACCTAATATTAAAGGTCCGATTGTTCATTCTATTTTTACTACTTTTCTTAATCATTCTTCCATATTCCCACATCCCTCAGCCCCACCTTAAAAAAAAAACCCTCATACCTTTAATTTTCCTTCTTTCACCTCCTCTAAAATTTTCCTTTGATCCTTACCTACCTCCGTTTCTCTCTTCAGCTAAAAAAAAAAAAAAAAATCTCATTCCTTTATTTTCCTTCCTTCACCTCCTCAAACATTTTTCCTTTGATCCTTACCTACCTCCGTTTCTCTCTTCAGCTAAAAAAAAAAAAAATCTCATACCTTTATTTTCCTTCCTTCACCTCCTCTAAAATTTTCCTTTGATCCTTACCTACCTCCGTTTCTCTCTTCAGCTAAAAAAAAAAATCTCATACCTTTATTTTCCTTCCTTCACCTCCTCAAACATTTTTCCTTTGATCCTTACCTACCTCCGTTTCTCTCTTCAGCTAAAAAAAAAAAAAAATCTCATTCCTTTATTTTCCTTCCTTCACCTCCTCTAAAATTTTCCTTTGATCCTTACCTACCTCCGTTTCTCTCTTCAGCTAAAAAAAAAAATCTCATACCTTTATTTTCCTTCCTTCACCTCCTCAAAAATTTTCCTTTGATCCTTACCTACCTCCGTTTCTCTCTTCAGCTAAAAAAAAAAAAAAAAAAAAAAAAAAAAAAAAAAAAAAAAAAAAAAAAAAAATCTTACTGTCTTTTATTCAGAATCAAATTTATGGTCCGCATTGAACTGCGAATTTATATCCACCTTTATTTAACTCCATATATGTTATTCCACCCCGTGAAACATCCATCGTCCTTCAAGATTCCAGAAGCAGAAGAGCTTTCTCCTAGTATCATACTTCGCATCGTCTATTAATTCTACTTTATAAACATCTTGAGAAGACAATGTTACGATTCTTTATTTTCAATTGATCTCTGAATGAACAACATTATCGCTTAAGAACCAAGTTTGTTCGATTTCCATTTCCACAATTTATACGACGCATGGAACTTTTTTAAGGATCTCTATTTTTTAACATAATATAGCACTTCTCTGGTTTCCTAAGCCTCCTCGCGCAACAATTGCCTTGTTCCAAAAAATGAAGAGCCTTTCCAACATCCATGTATTTTGACGTCTTTCAATACCTTACAAAATACGACGTAATCTTCTTCGAATATACAACAGCTAAGAAGAAGCCAGCATTCAACCTACTCTTCTTCTTTATTACATCATTTAGTGCACAGTGGTCTTTTATAATATACGGCACACCGAACTTTACATAACTTCCGCTCAGTGCTTCGTCAATTGGAAGAGTTATTATTTTTAATATATCTCTACTCAAATTCCCACATGGTATGTACCTTTAAAAAGACTGTACTTGTGTTTACATTGTTTATGTCTTTCTTCGATATTTACGCTTTAATTTACTTCAGGCTGATGATGACCTATTACTAGGTCGAAACTAGTCCCTATGTAATTTTCATTTTGTATTGAAAAGGTGGACCAATAATAATATATTATTTTACTCTATTGTAATCACAGTTCAATAAGGATCTATCATTATGAAACTTATTTCTTTGAATTCATAGGAAAACAAAAATTTATAAGGATAAGTCTTTCACAAAAGCAGTTCAAGAAGCAATATAAGACAATAGGGATTAGCACTGCACGATTTTAAATCATAAAATCCAGAAGAAGTCGAAGATCAGTCACGTGTGTAGCAAGGCGCAAGTCCCTGAAGAGTAGCACAACACACGCAATGTCTGGCACTGTGCCTTAAAATGTTTACGAGAAGAGGTGAACAGTTCATTGAACAAGCCTGCATAACACTGCCAGGTGCGAAGTCACAACACGATTTAATAAATTTGAAGTCCCAAAATTGTATAGAAGTTGAAGACAAGTTGCTTAAATAAAGTAAGATGCTAGCTCCTGAAGATCAGCGCAACATACGCAAACTATTAACATTGATATATACTTCAATTATATTAACTTGTATTATATATTTTTGCAACTGAAGCATTTGCAGGCTTATTCTTTAAGCTATTCAATGAGTTTTGTCGGCATTTAAAAGCATAGTGCCGGTCATTTTGTTTTCCTTCCTGCGTGCAGATCCAGGATTATTTCAGATCGCTGTATTATCCACGAGGTACCCCACTTGGATGTCCAACAAGACAGGGAACCGAAGGCACATCAAACAATCTGTGATTGCTATCCAAGCGTATTCCAACCAGCCGCGTCACTCGAGGATAAGTAGCGTACAGCCGACGGTTTCCATTGTGAAATACGCAAGGATAGCTTGGGTGAAGCGGCATCTGTCGCAAATTTGCAGCATAGGACAGAAGCATTTGCTGGCGCCTCAGGTGTAAAGGCGGCACACCAGATTCAGCGAGCAGGCTAGCAACGGGGCTTGGACGAAAAGCTCCCGTTGCCAACCTAACCTCCCTATGGTGGATGTTATTCAGTTTCGCAAGGACGCTTTGACTTGCTGATCCATATGCTGCACTGCCATAGTCTAATCTGGATAAAATATGTGCCCTATAAAATCGTAGAAGCACTGTGTGGCCAGCCCCCCCCCCCCCCAAGTAGAGCTGCTAAGAAACTTCAAAATATTCAACTTCTTAGTACATTGCACTTTTAAATGCCACACATGTGGCTCCTACGATAATTTGCTATTGGAAAGGAGCCCAAGAAATCGGTAAGTGTCAACAACGGGAAGAGCAACATTCCCTAAATAAAGCTCAGGATGCGAGTGAAGACTGGGCTTCCGGCAAAAGTGTACAGAGATCTTTGCGGTTGAAATCCGAAAGCCATGTTCTTAAGTCCACTGTTCCACTCTCCTAATAGCTTGCTGTAATTGTTGCTCTGCAACTGCCATATTGTGCGAGCTATAATGCAGAGTTAAATCAACCACATATAGAAACAGTATTACTGTTGAACCAGCAGCAGCGACAATACCGTTTATGGCAACCACAAACAGAGTGGCACTAACAACCGATCCCCATAGGACTCCATTTTCATGAATGTGGTATTGCGAATATGCCCTCCCTACACAGACATGGAATAGACAGAGGGACTAAAAATTTGCAATAAATGGGGTGAAATCACAACTCCCAATTCATGCATTGTCATGCTCAGGTCTTTGCTAATCAATTTCTTATTACCAAGACACACATTTTTCAATTCTCTCAAAGCCCTAGGTGAAAGTTTCTTTCATTTGCATTTTCTAACTCTGTTTTCTTTGAACACTTTCCTTGATCAAACTTTTTCTTAATATAGCACACAGATTTGAGATATATTAAGTCTCCTTGCAATGTCCCTCTGAGAATATCTTTTCTCTTCTAATAGAGACATTACAATGCCAATTTTCCTACGAGATAAGTAATTTTTTCACCCCATAGCCTCAAAATATATGATAACAGATGTTCCATTGATATGTACACCACCACATGAAATTTTTGAACTCAAAATGCAAAAATAACACCCTGCAAATGATAAGAGGCGACCCACTTCAAGATAATTGCAGCAAAATTGCTGTTGTTGCCAAGTCATGTCAAAAAATTCCTGGATTATATTGCTAGATGTAAGACATTATTGAACAAAGAAAGCACCAAATACATTCTTTGAAATAGGCACCAAGTACAGGAAAACACAAATTGAATAAAAACATTTTGAGTAATCATTTGATCACCTCTGTATATGTTTCTTACATACCCAAAATACATCTGAGTTTAGTCCACACTTGAGATAATGGTGTATATGCCATCACGAACATCACATAGCCTACTTTTACCCATGAAGCGTTCTTTTTCTGACTGATAAAAACACGCCTTTGCGTGGAGTTTTTAAAACATTACCAAACCGCTCACAGTGGGCTGCCTGGCATAGCAAAATAAGGAAATGAACGCATGGCTGCATAGATTAATGCTAATGCTGGAAAACATTACATGCGCTATATTAAAATAAGTTATTCCCCCTGTATTCAAAATGCATAAATCTGCATACATCCAGCTCTCTCATCAGCCTCTCCCTCCAATTTCCTTTCCTTGGGTGAAAGAATGACAAGCATTAATATCACTAAATAAGAGGATAGGTGTTGTGAGCTGATCAATAAGGTCAATTACAGCACCATATTAAAGAGGCTGGTTTGGAGGGAAATACACATTTCAAACGGTGGTTAAGACAAGCAACGAAACATACTACAACTGCTTCCAGCTTGGTTCTTCAAGAAACCGGTTCTGCATACGATTCGAAACGGATAAAGACACCAATGCCACTGACAGTCCCAGTTGGTATTATCCTGTTTCAAGTACAGTTTGAAATTTCTCAACATCCTTTCTTGTAGGCAGACTATAATTGTCACAAACTCATTAATTAGCCGGCACAACTCAGTAAGCAACCTGTTTTAAGGGGCAAACCGCTTTCTAACCCAAACATAGCTTCCGTCTCTACCAGAGCATAGAGGTGAACCCTCAACCTGACTGGCTTTGAAGCAGATGTTCCAGCTGGTGCTAACATATACTCTCCAGATGGAAGGTATGGTTTCTCCTTGACAGGAGGGGTGAGAGACCATTCTGAAAGAGCTCCCTTCTGTCCCACTTTTTGTTCTGATTCAGACAGGCTGGGAAACATATTTCCAGCCTCAGTTGGCGAAGCTGCCTCTGTTGCCTTAGAAGTGGCTTTCATTGGCCTTTAAGGGGAAGGAGATTTGACCTACCTCCACTGCAGCGCTGGCTTAGTTGCCTCCAATGGCACAGGCTTCTTAGTGGCCGAATGTGAGACGCTCACTGGAGCAAATGTTGGCTTTCAGCACAATGATCTTTACTGGTATAGATGAAACAAAAGCTGAACTTGAGAGACTTTGTGCTGTAATGCTTTTAATACATTTATTGCATGGCTTTTAGCGCTGGGAGCGTCAGACGAAATATTTGGCTTACCTCGTGTAGGTCTATTTGATGCCCATGGGCAATCTGCGCGTCTGGATATGGGATAATGATGATGAGGTAGGAACGTGAAACCTAGTGTCGGGACTCAAACTGGCTAACCACAGGGTGAGACCACATATAGACTTGTTACCTTAACACATTGAGTGCCAAGCGACCCCACTTGGGTATGTTCGATTTCTGTACCATTAGATTTATTACTTTATATGTAACAAATAAACAACGAATGTCATAAGGTGGGAATTTGGAATTATTAACCATTCCTGTGTTAAGTCTCTGCCCCTTGAACTTCAAGGCCCCCTTAAGGGGTCATATGTTTGTTCGAAATAGAGAACTGTGCGAATCCATTTGGGTGCGAAGTGTGTGTTTTTAAACTATATAAAGCCTCTTCCTGCCATCTCTTGGCTATTTAACCCTTTTGATGCCAGGCTGTATGTAGTGGTTGTGCTAAGAATGCGAAGACAATTTTAATGAAAATGCACACAACAAAGAAAAACATTCTCCTACTTAAATTTTTGGAGGTAAATCCCTGTTATTTTTTGCTATAGCACACAGGTGAATAGAGAACATGTGAGTGTGACTATAACTGCAATAGAGTTTCATTTTCTTCTTTTAAAAGTGTACAAATTTTTAATTAATTTTAGAAAAACTTGACCTAATTTTTATATTTATAGTGTATCTTTGTCATGGGCATGATACCTCTGCGATAATATTTAGCTAATTTTGAATAAAAAACTAGTGCTTTACACAATTCTTGATGGTACTTTCTGAGAATTACGCATTTTTAGAAACTTATGTACACGCAGGTTAAATACACAATAATCTCTTCTTTACTTCGAACACTCATTAATTGATAAATTATCTACTGTAACTATTCCCCACATTGTAAGCGAGTGTCAACTACGGGCTTATCCAGGTAGATTGGAAGACTTCCTATCCCCAACAGTGGATTGAAAAGTTGGACATTCAGATATAACATAACACTAATGCCAGAAGTGAATCAATGTTTTTTGTTATTGTGTGCATATTGTAATTTCCTTGCCATACGCTAATAATAAATATATTTACACCATTGGAGGTAAATAAACGTATAAATAAGTGAGATAACAAGCGACACGAAGCAGCAGAGTGCAGGGCTACCACGCGTGGAACTTACAATGCGTCAAAAGAAATCTTTTATAAAACCTAAAACTTCACTGATATTGATAACGCCGCCAGGATTTTTAGCAGCAGCTCCCATGGCCGATAGATTGGCCACCTGGCACTACAGGAGTTAAGTAAATGCATAGTCCACCTTTCATTTGTCAATTCCTGTTAAGGCACAACCCCATACGAGTATGTCAGGAGTGGTCTGTATGCTGACAAAGTCACTGCCTATCTCGTGGGTTGTTTGTGTAAGTTTACAGTGCTGTTAGTTTTATTTTGTGTGAGTTAGTTTGTCCATTACTATGATTAAATCTTTATGAGTAAATCGAGCAGTAAAAGACTTAGTGCAGATAGTCTGGATGATTTACTGAACAAGTTGGACAATGATCATATCGACAAAGAATGTAGTTACAGTAATTTTGAACCAAGTAAAGGCAGAAAGATGGCAGGAATATATCCAACAGCTGTATCAAGGTAAAGATATAGATGAAATGGTTCTGAAACAGGAAGAGGCTGTTGATGCTCAAGGTACCTAGAATAAAAAGGTAGGCTACTCCAGCGGTTGAAGCTTCCATTGGCTGGAGCGCTATGACGTCACGCGGTATGAACGATAGCGAGTAAAGCACACCGTCGCAATACAGCAAGCCTGCGAGTTCTCGTTCCTGTGAAACATCTTCTCAATCATTCATCAAATAATAGTCTGGTTTAGTCTGATTCGATAAGTAACGGCACTTCAAATAGATTATAAAACGTGAAAATGCGTTAAACTTCGTCACATGCTGAGCAGGTAGAACATCAACTATCAAATACATGACATATAATACTATAGGAAATAAAATATTGCCATGCAACTCAAAATAATTTATTTCCTGACGAAGTAAATATTTATATCAAAACGGCATAGGAAAATATACATCATATCGACATTTTTATTAAAACGAACGTGTCAGGAGACTTAATTACTTGATGAACCAGCCCAAAGCTTAGCCTTCTTATTGGCATATTTTCTCAGTGCTAGTTCCTTATTCTTTGCATTAAAATGACATATCCTAATAAATGTCCTGGTCCTTACGTAGAGACAAATTATTTTGTCATGCAATACTGGAAATTTTGACTTAATAATAGAAATAAGAGTTTTCATTACGTTTTTGCATCTGGATACAATCTTACCGTGAAACACACCAAATGCAATTTCGAACTGGGCTATGTTTTTTAACCACTCATGACTGGGAAATTACTTTTGAAATAACCGAGATCCAGTAACAGGTCTCTTCTCGCACGACATTTTTGTCTCTTTCTTCGTATTTACTGTATATTGGATCACAGATACTATATTATTTTAATACCAATATAATGGTCCGTTATTATTTTTTATTTATTTATTATTTATTATATTATTTCACGAGCTTCGAAATATATTCAGAAATATAAGTTATTAGCTCATAATAATGTTAATGTTATTGGATTTTACATCCCACTATCTATGTATTTGAGCACCTTCACCACCGAACTGAGACAGGATCGAGCCTGCCAAGTTGGGCTAAAAAGGCCAGCACTCTACCATTTGAGTTGCTACTCAGCCTGGCTATTAGCACATAATTATACAAAATATGATTTTCATTCAGTCATTTATATCTGACACCTTTTTACCGTACGAGCTGTAATATTGGAGATATTCAAGAGTTTATTACAAAGTGTTTCAACAACCAAGCATTGCTGACGAGGAAGTATTGTTATGCCAACACGGTAGCAAACTAACTGGATATGATGGTTATTGTCGTTATTGTCTTTATAATATGCAAAATAATACTGATGTTATTTGTGTTACGTCTCACTAACAACATTTACGGTTTTCTGAGACTCCAGGTGCCGTAATTTTGCCCCACGGGAATTCTTTTACGTGTCGACAATTTATAGCGCCACACACGTTTCCATAATATGTTGACTGCATTTTAATAAGTACAGTGGTTCTACATCAGATACTGACAACACGAACACTGTTCACGTAGTGAACCACTATAAAATTATTATGCATCCGTGATCCGATGTGCAGTAAATACGTAGAAAGAAACAAAAATGTCGATCGGTCGGTCACTTGCTTTCTTGGCTTACGCTGCGTGAACTATCAATGATAGACCCCAAGTGTAAGCGTACGAATGACCTCTACAAAAAAGTCAGCGATGGCACATACCCATTTCTAACCGGCTGCCCTCTAGAAGCGATTTTATGCTATAGTCCGCGGTAAAAAATATAACTCCTTAAAATTAAATAAATGTTTCGATATTATCCTCGAGTTCCTAATCAAAATAAATTGTTTGACCTCCTCCAGTATTTTATAAGGATTACAATAACCTTGTCAGGACATTATTTGCATGAATGATTCAGAAGTTATGACCATTTTAGACTCTAGTGGTAATACGTGTCAGCAGGACGGACAAGCGCTGTCTCATATCACATATTCACACGTCTACTTACTAGAAGACTCACGGACCTAGTTGATACTTACCTACCTGAAGAGCAATTTGGTTTCTGGAAAGGAAGAAGCACTACACAAGCTGTTCAGTGTCTTCAAAGGGACATTGGAGATGCATACTAAAACCGAAAGAGAAACTACACGCGATCTTCGTTGACTTCTCATAAGCCTTTGACACCATCAGTAGAGACATTATCTTAACTAAACTAGAAAATTTACTTGGCCAACATAATCCCATATGCTGCATTATAAGAAGCATACTAAGCGAAAACTATATAGTGTTAGACGATGGAATCTCCCAACCAAGAACCATAAAGCAAGCAATAGGGATGTTACAAGGTGACCCACTTAGTCCCCTTTTATATACAGTGGCAACAGCGGACGTAATAGACGCGATACAATCGGAGAAAGTTAAAATATATATCTATGTAGATGACATTGTGATGGCCTCAACATAGAAAGAGGATCTGCAAACCTCTTTCGATCAATTGGCAGACTGGGCAGAGAATAACGAGCTATGTATTAATAAAGAAAAGGCAGTGACTGTGACATTTAGAAGAGGCGGGAAACAGGCGACTTTCTTCCATAGAACAGTTCCCCTAGCAGCAGTATCACATGTGAAATATTTGGGAGTGATCATGCAAACAGGTGGAGACAATTTTTTTTACCACAATAAGGACAGTCAGCGGAGCATTTAGAAGCGCAAATAGCATAAAACATCTGAGGAAATTATCACTAAAAACAGCAGCAAAATTGTTCAATGTCAAGGTTTCACCTGTCATTACCTACGGAATAGAAAAGGTGGTGGTGGTGGTGGTGGTGATTACTGTTTTAAGAGGAAGTACAACTAGGCAACCATCCTCTATATAACACTAATCAGAGAGAAGAAATGGAAGGGGCCCGACACTTCGAAAAATAAAGCGATCGGCCTAAGGAAGACAAGGGCCACGAAGGGCGTGAAAATTTAAGACTCCCTAGCCCTCGCAAACCTAATAGCGTCGGGGTCGGAAAAGAACAAGAGTTGACCAAGGGAGGTCGGATAGGATAGATGAAAGTGAGGAGCCTGGCACAAGTAAGTGGAAACAATGCCAGGACTCAGCTAAGGGCCCCGTGGTTGCCAACCCACTCTCCAAAGTTCAGAGCCCCTGGGTCCTCTTTTAGTCGCCTCTTACGACAGGCAGAGGATACCGCGGGTGTTATTCTTCTGCCCCCACCCACAGGGGGATGGAATAGAAAACATCTAGCCATACCTAACTAAAGCTCAACTGTCAAGCATAGGAAAAGTTAAAGCATCATTTCTGAAGAAAGCTTTATGTGTCTCCAAATACACTCCATCTCGCTTGGTTTACGTACTGGCAAAGGAACTATTCTACTTAGAGGAAATAAGGCTAAAATTTCTACTTCCAGCCACACCCGCGTACAAATCTACCATGATGGAACTTGCATCAAAGAGAGAAGAAATCTGGGAAGAGTTCTATGCCATCAAGAGTCATACATCTAATTTTTGATCTGATTTTTTATATGCTCTAAGGTGGAAAAATATATAATTCCTTCCATGGGAACTTAGAATTTCCATTTGGAATTGCTAGGCGGGCATTAATTCCATTGTGGAGTTTTATCTCTCGTATGCAGTTATCAGACTGTGCCTCTTATAATGGGCTTCTGATAAATTCACCTGCATACACCCCAGCATCAGTAGGTAGGGTCTGACACAACCCACTCTGAGAGTCTAGTGTCAGACCTAAGACGAAACGCTGGTTAACAGAGCAAATGCCTGAAAAGCCATACATCTAATTTTTGTAAAGCAACTTAAAAAAAAAAAATCTTTTCACAGAGATAGAGCTTCTATCTAGAGGAGAATGAGATCAGACCAGTTAGTCCACTGCGTACATTATTCTACGCCATGGGATTTTTTTTGCACCTTCACAACAAAAAGACTGGTTTGAATGAGATACCATGGGTCTGAACCTTTGGCAGTTATAGCACTGAAGACAGAATGTACAATCTTACATCACAATAGGTATTACTTTTTCTTTATCTGTTTCTGGCAGCAACCAAGGACCTAGGGAAGATGGATCCCATTCTTTCATGATGCTCATCTTCCCATGGGTTTGCACCCCACAGGGAATCTAATGTTAAAGATTTGGGTGGCAAGCTGCCATGGTCAGGTTTCAGTCATTTCAAAGCCATACCTGAAGGTATTCATCCCAAATGCCACCAACTCCAAGCATGGGCTGTCTCTGTAGCCACATGCAGTCTAGGCAATATCCACCATGTTAGGACGGTATTGTCCAGGGTCTTTTGATAAACAATGTTGTATATGCATGTACCCTATAGTGTATACAGAGGAGTTTCAGCTCTGGCCTTCACCTGTGAGGTACCTGTTTTTTCAGACAGATATTGCTGCATAGAAACATGATGCTCCCACTCAATAGGACATGGGTACCATCCAGGATTTTGAGCATGGTTGCACAAATAAGAGGTTCTTCCCCAAGCAGCAAACATACTAAATTTTGAATCGGTCAAACCATCAAGCCTTTATGACAGTCTGGGCTCAGTTACGAAGGTATCCTCACCCTTGCACCCATAAGGGCCCCAGTTCACAAATACCATGCCATAAACTGGAATCTTTCCAAGGTCGCCCCATTTAGCTTCCTCTTATGACAAACAGGAGTTGGTGGTGGAGGTAATTTAGGTTCCACCTTGAGTGTGAGCAAAGGGTTTTTGGTCTTGTTCCCAGCTTTTGGCTGTGTGTGTTTTAGCTTCTTAGGTATGAGAGGGGAAATCACTCTTTTACAATTTGGTTGAGGGTTGAGGTCTATCAGTGGCCCCATCCTATATTAGTCCCATGTTGTGTTGGTGTTGCTTTTGTACTCAGAACTTTCACGACCTGAACGCATCTTGTTGCATTTTGAGAGTGTGGTGGTTTTGGTTTCAGTGTTTGCGTATACATGTGTATAGTTGCTATGATGGTCTGTGCTTCCGAGTAGCTAGCGGGGACACATATTTGTATGGACTGAGATTTTTATAGTGGGTGGTAGTAGTTTGGTTTCCAGGTTCTTGAGTGGGTGGAGTAGTTGTGGGGGATACTGGAGTTAGACTGTAGGATTTGACCCATGGTGGGAATAAATTTATTTTTGACCGGGTTTTTTGTTTCTTTGATGAGGTAGGCGGGTTGTGGATGAGTGGAAGGTATTAACTGAAGAGGGTACAGAAACAGAATTTGTAATAACTTCACAGCAGGGAAAGGGATGTTCTTGATTGTAGGCAAGAGGATGGGAGAAAGGTTCGTGTAGCTGCGAGTCTTCATAATTATCTTCTTCATGCTGCTTGTTGCTATAGCTGAGGGTGAAGGGAAAAGCTGTATCTGGGACTGGAATAGTGGCTGGATGGGGATCTCTCAAGTTTGATTTCAAGGCAAAGGGAAGGGATTTCAATGTTTTAGATGCTATCAGCAAGATGTTGAAACTGGTGGCACAGTTTGTAGGTGGGGTCCGAACTAAATACACCAAGGTGATTCCTCCTACAAGCCGTGCCCCTTGAATTTTTGTGGAGTGAGTGGTTAGGAAAGTGTGAACTGTGGTTGATGCACTAGAATTTGTCAACTCATGATGCAAAAAAGATCTATGTTCTAACTTGTTGGCTGAGTAGGTCACTGTTGGGTGGTGTTGGGCGTGATCAGCCGTAGAAGAATGAGCACTTGATCAGTAGTCCACAGCTATCTGGTGTGTGGACAGGTGACTGCCTTTGAACGTTGTGCTGTGGCTGGATCGTAATTGGTATTTCGGTAACTATGCATGGTGGAGAGTAAGCAGCAGCAAGCAACATTCTAGCAAACTTGAGTTTTCATTGAAGAATGAGGAATTTGAAAAATTCAGTATAATTATTATCTCCCCTTATCCAGATGCAGCTGGGGTGGTGCAAATCTCCATCTTCAAGTGAGAGAATCTCCAACAGATAGCCGTCCCTGTTAGAGGGACAGAACCAGTTCATTCAGAACAAGTTATGACAATTAACTATAGTATTTCTATGTTTTATTGATATTTTTCTAGTAAGCAGGTTCATATCTGGTATGGAGCTTGAGGGCAAATCTCTTAAGATTTCCTGTCCTCTAGTTTATTGGAATTTTAAGCATTTTACACAATCATGTTATGGAATACAGGTAATGTCTGATAACATAAGTAGTGTTTTAGTCTGCTATAGCCTGGATGGTAGATTAATGTCCAGAGTTTTCTTAGGTACAGTCCCTCTGGCACCCGTCATGATACCAACCATTTCCATTTTTGTATTCTCTACCTGTTTTTAAGATCATCACAGCATGGTTCGTAGATGGCCCTTTTTCCATCACAGATAATTTTTGGCTGGTGTTTGCTGTCCTCAATAATAATAAATAATGTTATTTGTTTTACGTCCCACGAACTACTTTTTAAGGTCTTCGGAGACGCCGAGGTGCCGGAATTTAGTCCCGCAGGAGTTCTTTTACGTGCCAGTAAATCTACCGACACGGGGCTGTCGTATTTGAGCACCTTCAAATACCACCGGACTGAGCCAGGATCGAACATGCCAAGTTGGGGTTAGAAGGCCAGCGCCTTAACCGTCTGAGCCACTCAGCCCGGCTGCTGTCCTCAAAACACATGGGTAAATGTAAATTCATGTCCTCGTCTGAGGTGGTACAGCTCTTTTAAGACACCCTCCACTCTTTTTGGAGGTGAGGCGTGTGTATCCACTTAACAACATTCCAGCCCTTGTGCCAATCTTAAACTTCTGATAGTACTGGAAATCACACCTGGGTATCCAAGGATGGCAGCTAATAGCACTAATCATTAAACTACATGGGCGGACAACACCAGGTTGAGCACTAGTAACCTAAATCTGTTTTCCCTGGGATATTCCTGTTTACCCTGCATTAAATTTAGCAGGATATGGTACACAAGTGTGATGCTCAAGTATGTTTATCATACTCTAGAATCATCATCGTGAAACATATTTTGCATGAACACTTACAATAGCATAAGAACTTAAATGTATCATAAATGAAACAAGCTACACCTTATCATGAAGTGCCAATCTGTAAAGTGGGTTATCAGTAATTCCATCTTAAACAGCCATTACAGGAAACACTACAACCAATGAAAATGAACTACATTGCTCTCAGCAAGCCATCAGTGAATCACTATTCAAACTAATACTTGTGCTCATCAGGGACCTTATTCTTGAAATAGGCATGAGTTTGTAACAAATATATTGGTTAGTGTTCAGAAACTCGGGAATAAGATCCCAGTTCCTGTAGCAAATCGGGGTGTTTTGAATACGTATTGTGGTCAAGTAGTATGTATAGAAACAAGCACCACTGACACATTCCTTTCTTTGTAGAAAATTTTTTGTAATAATTTTGCTTTTCCATAATAGTTAGCACATATTAAAAGCTTTTAAAACACTGGGCATTCTAAAAAGAACATTAAGAACATAAGAGTTATTGTCATTTAATTTATATTAT
The DNA here is from genome assembly GCF_040414725.1 of Anabrus simplex. NCBI lineage: Eukaryota > Metazoa > Arthropoda > Insecta > Orthoptera > Tettigoniidae > Anabrus > Anabrus simplex. Next base: position 242,023,348 of record NC_090269.1, read on the forward strand.
TACTACAATAATTTAAGTTTTGGTTGAACGATAACAATGCAACTACAAATTAATGGGGGAAAGTTATTATCTACGAACATTTAATTTTACTATCAAAGTATTTCTGCATTTTTATTTCCCCGTGATTTCCCTGTTTTTTCCAAAAAGGGGTACCGTGAGTACGAGTGATATAGTCACCACTGACCATCCCACATCAACTTTATTTCCAACATAAAATCCAAAAATGGTGCAAAAAGTTACCTTGGGGGTTTTTGTTTTTATTAAACATATCTTTAGCATGCTTCGTATGTGGTTCTCTTAGAAAATTATTATTAAAATTTAATCCCGTGACTTCCAATATTAGTCTGCGCAGAATGACTGAGTTTTCTTTTCTTCTTGCGGCCTTCTTGCGGAAGACATGGTCGGAGCGATGGACAAGGCTGACAACCTATCTAGTTAAGTATTAAGACGGGAAAAGCCATGTTAGAGCCGCAAAGCGGCCTTAGGCCCCTAGCAATGCATTCTATGCAGGCTAGTGGTGTAAAGTCGAATTACAATTTTTTAAAAAATATTTCACACTGATGAGGGGTGATTAGAACGCATTTTATAGGGTACAATAGTGGAAAGCTAAATTACAACTGTTTTCAGTATTTTTCAAAAAGAAGATTGCTCCATGCCGATAACAGCTGGTTAGGGTAGGTTTAACTTTTTTCAGTACTTTTTAAAAAACACAGATTTGTTCCAGGCCGATAAGAATGGAATCCTGTATTTATCGTTGTTTGTGCTTTTGTTCTGCATGGGTTGGTTATTACGACTGATGATGATGCCACATGCAACTTTACGTTGGGCAATAGGAAAGCAAGTTCATACTTCAGCAATACACAATGGTGACCGTTGCTCTCTATTTGGTTATATAGGTAAATGTACTTCTGGGGGTGGGATGGTGGGTTCCAGGACTTTGCAATGAACACATCTCTCTTTTAAAAGTATTTCCAAGTAAGATTTCCATACCTTATTATTTTCGACCAGATTTCTGGAACTCATCAATAAAAAAATTTGGACAGTTGAGGGTTATGAGCTGTGAACCTATCTGGAACGGCAATACTATTGAGCTACATCAATACTCATTTTCTCTGAATGCACACAATGTTATCTCTATAGTTGCCACAAACTTGTGATGAACACCACCAAGTCAGCATGCAGCCAATGTGATTTAAAACTCTCGAACAGTGGGTGCCACTGGCATTTCAACTCTGATGATATTTGTATACACACACACCTGAACGAAGTCCGATTTCTTTCGTCATGTGAATAGCGATATATGTAAACACACCTGATCCAACCCCTCATACCTAGTTTTGCTTGGCACATACAGTATACTGACAGGAGGCCAATAATTTGACGTATCACATGAATTCACCATCACAGTTTTCATGCTGCATTTCCCAGTATTCATCACAACATCAAATTGGCTCCCAATATTTGAGAGTTTTACAGCATTTTGACCTGTGCTGTCAAGTGGACACTCCAGCTGATCAATAAGTTTGATGAGGTGGACAACAAGTACATTGTGAAAGCTAAGGCTGCTTTTAAAATGAAGGGCTTGATGCCATCCTTGACTTTCATAAAAGCCTACATGAGTGTCATTCCTGAGGCCATCCTAAAGTTGGAGACCAATCACAATATTTTCTGTTGTTAGGAGAGTAATTGAGCGAGCTCTTGATAAACGCCTGAGAGAATACGTTGCTTTTAATCCACAACAACCGGGATTCATATCTTCAGCCGGTACACATATCAATACTTCTACACTCGATTCAGTTTTAAATTCCGCAAAACTGATCTAACAGTGATTTTTCTAGACGTCAGAAAGGCATCTGACAACATTGGGCACCTTCATTTACATGAGACCTTGAAGACATTAGGAATACCTGAGAAATTAAAGGAACTAATAGTTAATCTCCAGACAGGAAACACTACAAAAATAGAAACTGTAACTGGAAAGACAGTCACCTTAAGCCTAAAAAGGGGTGTTATGCAGGGATCACCTCTTTCTCCCTGTCTCTACAATCTAGCAACAGATCATATTTTAAACGAACTAACTGAAGACTCTCTCACAAGCCACTATGGATTTTCTTTAGTACCGCATCTTCCACCTTTAACGATCATGGGTTTCGCCGATGACTTGGTTGTCATAGGAAATAGTCGAAGAGCAGCACTTGAGCTCTTGAATATAGTCACAAGGAGATTTCACGAAATAGGGCTTTATATCAACCCAATGAAAACTACGGCAATCTGCATCGAACGCGGAAAGTTAATCGAAGACCCAGCTGAATTTAAGAGCTATGATATATCGAGTTTGCGACGTGGGGAAACAATCTGCTATCTGGGAGTTAACTTTTCAAATGAAATAATTTTTCAACCTACACAGGAGCTTAAAAATTACGGAATAAAATGGAGAAATTGGTTTCTTCCCCACTATTACAGGCTGACCAGAAATTTAAAGAAATAAACACAGTTATATGCCCATCTCTCATATACCCATTCCAAACTATCAAGCCAGAGAAGATTCCGAAAAAGTTCCTTGCTGATACAGACATACTAATTTGAAGTGCTCTTAAGGAAATTCTTCAAATACCTGCAGGCATTCCTAATGGAATAGTCTACACTGAGAAAAAATATACGGGGTTGGGATTCTTCTGCACCACTTGGGAAGCTCATCTTCAGCACACTAACAACTGTAAGGTACTATTAAGCTCAGGTGATGAATACATCCGAGCTACAAGAAATCTGAAAGAAGAAATAACTCTCTCACTACAATCCCTCAATGTCCCTCCATCTGACAATTTTCTGCATCCACGCCAAGAAATAACAGATGTCAGGAAAGTGAGAAGAGTACTGAGAGAAAGGGCATTCAGTGAGTGGTGTAACTTGCAGCAGAAAGGAAGAGGTGTATGTTTGTACAATGAATATACTCCTGCCAACTCCTGGATTCGAGACCATCAAGGCTTATCATGTAGTGAATGGCGTGAAGCAATTAAGATGACAGCGAACATTTCAGCAGTTAGATCGGTACCAGGAAGATCTCAGAACGATTCCCTTTGTAGGCGCTGCCTCAAGGAGATGAAAACTCTTGCGCATGTTCTGGTATCTTGTCCTCATGGTGAACTTTTAAGGAATACGTGTCATCATAACATTCGCTCGTTAATTGCGGCAATGCTAAAAGACCATGGTTTCCAGGTATTTGAAGAGGTTCATGGCTTAGCGGACAACGGAAGCCACAGAAGGATTGACATCACTGCTTTCAAGAATAAGAAGAGAGGTTACATCATCGACCCCACAATTCGCTTTGAAAGCCATAAGTCGCAGCCCTCAGATGTTAACCTAGAGAAAAGGAATATTTACTTACCAACAATTCCTTACTACAGGGAGAAATACCAGATAGAAGAAATCGACATAGTAGGTCTGATGATTGGAGCAAGGGGAACGATTCCCGCTTTTGCCGCTAATTTCTGGAAACAGATGTCTCTGCCAGTTACAGCGTTACGGGAGATTGCCATCATAGCCTTAAGGGGCTCACTGATAATTCTAAGAAATCACTGTTACAATTAGGTTACCTTCAATTTATCAAGTACAGTATATATATTTATCTTCTAAAAATAAATGTAAAAGTATACTTTGTCGCAAGGCAGCCTCTGCATGAGAGGAAGTATTTGATAAAATAAATAAAAATTCAGTGACTCGCCTAATTCTGAACATTTTGTAAATGAATTTTAAACTAACTTTTATAAGAAAACTTCTCATATATATACTTGAAACTTGAATGCAAGTATATCGCAGTGTATCATACAGACGAGAGCCCTAACTCTGCCACTTAATCAAGACACAAATAAATAAATACAATTAGAAAATAAAGCTCGTATATAAAGATATGTTATTGGTTTTTCGTTTCACTTTCCTTTCTTTAGTTTTTAACGGCGTTTTTTAGAGGATATTCTGCATATTTAACTGCATATAATGGGTTTTTCGAGCATATCTATGGAGCATATAATGGCTTTTTAGAACATATCTATCGAGCATATAACACATGGTTTTCGAGCATATCGATCTGATTCCTACGGATAACTTATTGAAAAAGTTACTGTGCAGACGACTGCCGTAGTGTGGGATTTAAATGTGTTTTCTCAATGAACTGCTATGGTATTTAAATAGGATGCAAATGGGTTAAGGCTGCCACAGCCCTGATTCGGCCACTGCATTAAGGTAAGTTTCATATAAAATTATTGCTGCAGTGTATTTCACATTGTTTCCTTTACATGGGTTTTTCATTTGTGCTTTTATTCAGCCGGGGTTGGTAACGCAATCTAATTATCATCGTTGATGGCAATAAAGTCACATTCTTTTCACATTGGCCAATAGGATTGCAAGTAGCTACTTCAGCAATGGACAATAGTGGATGCTGCTTTTTATTAGGTTATAAAAGTAAATGTACTTCTGGTGGTGGGGTGGTGGCTTCCTAGATATTACAATAAATACATCTCTCCACTAAAAAATTCCAAAAGATCCACATAATTTCCACTTATAATGTTACAAACTTTGGGTTGCACGGAGTCAACTTTTGCCCATGTTTAAGTACCGTACTGTCAGGGTTATTAAGGACAGGCTTACACAAGATGTTCTTCGATCCCCAACCTATATTCCAAACATTATAGTTTAATTGAAGTTTTGGGTGATTTGGGCTCTATCTGGTGGTTGTGTGTAGAAACACAAGACATCCACCAATCCCAAGTTGCCATTTACATCAATTTACATGGGTTAAGCATGATCTCAAGACTTGGTTGCCATCAGTATGTGTACTAGCAGAAGTACCCGTTCTTCGAACGGGTTATCAGAAACTGGCTTTAGTTACTCATACTATCGGTGTGACTGACTTCATTAGATATTTATATCACTGGTGTATTTACTTAAGTACGTAGAAATTATTTGTCATGTTTGGAATTATAGTGTATCTTCTTCTCCTTTTCTTCATGGGGGCCTCTAAATATTAGTCCCTAATTAGCGTCGACATCTAAGATCTTTTGCTACCATGTTTTTCCTTCATTCCCACCTAGATATACCTGCTCCCTTCACAAAGCTGCAGGTTTAGTGTAAGTATACTTCCGCTAGATAGCAACACAAATATAAATATTATTGAATGTATTTGTTTGATCCGACATTTCGTAACTGTTACAAATGATCAAGGAAATACGCGATGCATAAAAAGAAACTAATATAATTATCGAGAATTATAATTCTCAGGGCCTGTCACTCATGTTGCACATCATATAATGAATCTGAGTATAAATGTTGAGAAATTTTTTCAAGTCACTGTGTACAGTACATAGGTTGATTTCCTGGTTACAATGATTGTAAAAGTGGACCAAAATATCGGCACTAATAAAATCAGTGATCCTACTACTCCATGATTTGATGGAAAATAGTTTAAACCATAGGTAACAGACGCCGCAAAATGCTGAAACCTAAGTCAGTACATAAAAACGGAGGCCCGTCGGCAGCCGTTGGTCACTGTACTACGGAGATCTCCGGGGCTATTATTTCTATACTTCACTCCCTTTCCATCCCTGCCCAAAGGAGTGCTGTGAGCGTCTTACACAACAGTTTATTTTTTCCAGATAGTAAGTCATATGTGTATCAATTTTGGTTGGCAGCTATGCCCAAACGTACATGCATAATCTAGCTGCTGTAGAATCCTGGAGCTGATGTTGCCATGGTTACAGCCGTTCGTTTTTTTATCCGATTCCTAGAGCAGGGGTAGTGTGGTTCCAATATCTCCATAACGGCTGGTTTTAGGGCCCGAAGGGTTTACAGAGTTTTGTTCTTTGCCTCAAGGGGCTTAAAATGAGCTTTGCCTCGTCCTTGTACGACAAATTCCATTTCGCCTATATTAGTCTATTATTTTAATATTTGTAAATCTCCCTCCGTCACCCCCCCCCCCCTCGAATTGTTTTGAAAATAAAATACAGCCCATATTACTCACTGGCAATGTAGCTTTCTATAGGTGAAGTAATTTTTTAAATCGGTTCAGCAGTTTTTGAGTCAATCCATTACAAACAAATACACAAATTTTTCCTCTTTATAATATTAGTATAGAAGTATAGATTAAATCCCTACACATACAGTTGCCGTCAGGAAGGGCATCCAGCCGTAAACAAGGGTCAAATCCCCATGTGCGACACAGTTCGCACGCGCAACCCCATAGGCGTGGGTAAAGCGATAGAAGAAGATACTCATTTTAAAAATTCACCCGCTTTTATTCATTTCACTCCCTTCAGTGGATTTTCCAAAAATAGTGTGTTCATTTTTAAAGGAGATTCCAAGTACCAATTTTAAAATCTGTAACATCTTCATTTTTTGAGATATATGTATCCTCATATACATAACTCCTTCCTCACTTCTTTTAATCCCCCTCCCCCCCCAAGTGAATTTTCTGAAAATGAATATTTGTGTTCTTTTATTTTTAAAGGGAATTCCAAATATCAATTTTCATGTCTGTAACATATTAGGTTTTTGTGATTTATTGTAGATAATTTCACTGCTGTAGAATCCTGGAGCTGATGTTGCCATGGTTACGTCAGTTCATTACTTTATCCGATTCCTAGAGCAGGGGTGGTGTGGTGCCAATATCCCCGTAATGGATGGTTTTAGGGCCCGTAGGGCTTACCGAGTTTTGTTCTTTGCATCAAGAGGATTAAATTGAGCTTTGTCTCGTCCATATACGACAAATTCAATATTTTGCCTATATTAGCCTATTATTTTTATATCTCCCCCTGTGCCCCCCACCTTGAATTGTTTTGAAAACAAAATTCAGCCCATGTTAGTCACTGGCAATGTAGCTTTCTATAGGTGAAGTAATTCTTAAAATCGGTTCAATCGTTTTTGAGTCTATTCGTTACAAACAAACATACAAATTTTTCCTCTTTATAATATTAGTATAGACAATCACCACATGGTTAAGTTATGTCACTTGGTACGTAATGTTATTTGGTATGGCTTGCAATTTTTTGAGTTTTCTTCAATCATTTGTGCTTTTCATATTGTTATCTCTACTCATCTCTCTAGTATAGTACAGTATAGTGTAGTTTACAGTTTAGTATAGCATAAATTAGTACAATAGCCTATAATATTTTTAAAAGGTTTAATAGTTCCATGTAGCTGTAGTTTTATTTACATCCCTGTGATGGTTAGTGTACCTGCTCTGTCTGTGAGTATCATGCCCCAGTGTCATTCTGGAGAGATAAGTGGAAAGAAAGTGACTGAGATCAGTGGAGTGTTCCCTTAGTAGACCATAACCTGATTCCTGTGCCAGCCATTAGCTGCAAATAATTTATTTCCAAATTCTCTCCGGAGAAGTCAGGGGAAGATGTTCTTACTGCCCTTTGGTAATTGAAGAGAGCATCTCTACTATTCAGCAGCTTGAACCGGATGAAAATATTCAATATTTGGAAGTCAGCTTTCACGACAATTTAGTAGAGTCCTTTGTTCAAAGCAGAACAAAAGTTCTTGGTTGTAAATCAGTTCATATGGCCCACTCTTATATACCGTCTGCAGAACGCTAATACCACTAAAATTCTGCAGTTCTAAAATTCATGTCGTCAAGACTGTGAGAAGCACAATTTTTTTTTTGCTAGTTGCTTTACGTCGCACCGACACAGATAGGTCTTATGACGATGATGGGACAGGACAGGGCTAGGAGTGGGAAGGAAGCGGCCGTGGCCTTAATTAAGGTACAGCCCCAGCATTTGCCTGGTGTGAAAATGGGAAAGCACAATCAAAGAAATTCTTCAGTTACCTGCTTACATGCCAGACAGCCCTCTATAGTCTGCAAGCAAAATGAAGGGGCTTGGGCTGTGGAAAGCAGAATCGGACACACCACTTCAACATCTTAACATCTGTCACTTACTAGAGAAGGGTGGTAATGCGTACAATAAATAATTTATTTGCTTTATGCCCCACTAACGACTTTTACGGTTTTCGGAGATGCTGAGGTGCCAGAATTTAGTCCCACAGGAGTTCTTTTACATGCTAATAAATCTACCGACACAAGGCTGAGGTATCTGAGCTCCTTCAAATACCACCGGACTAAGCCAGGATTGAACCTACCAAGTTGGGGTCAGAAGGGGAGCCACTCAGCCTGGCTGGTAATGAGTATATAACATCATTGCACAATCTGGCAGAAGAGAGGAAACTATGCGTTCAGAAACTTCACCTAAGAAACGCAGATAACACCCAACTCGAAGAACTTAATGCAAGGAAGTTAAGAGAAATGCTAAGGAGAAAAAGAGTATAGCAAATGGTGTGCATTAAGAACTCGCGGTAAGAGAGCCATGCTCTATCAGGAATACACACCGGCTAACTGATGGATCGACACCCTAAATGGACTCTCCGGATGAGAGTGGAAAGACGTGCTGAAAATGCAATACAACGTGGTTCCTGTACGGGCCCTCCCTGGATGTAGCCGGGATGGAGCCCACTGCAGACACTGCAGTGAGCCTGAAACCCTAGCACATGTTCTTGGTTCATGTCCACGACGAGACTTGCTTAGGAATGTTAGACACAACAGAATTAGACCTAGAATTGCAGAAGCATTCTCCGAGAAAGGTTATGAGGTACACGAAGAGGTGCCATATATTGCTGACGATGGAAGAAACTAGAGAATAGATATAACTGCAATTGACCGAGAATTTTTTCCTTGCATATATTCTGGACCCCACCATTAGAAGTGAGGTTGACTCAAATCAACCAGCAGAGTCAGATGCAGAGAAGCGAGCCATCTATGAACCAACCATCAGCTACTTCAAAGAATCATATATCATCTCCTGTATAAGGATTGTATGACTTTTCATTGGAGCAAGAGGAACCATATCAAAATTCTTAGTTGAGTTCTTCAAAAGTGTGGGCATTCCTAAGAATCTGTACTGTGATTTAGCCGCCTTGGCCATTTAAGGTTCCGCCCAAATTGTTAAGAAATCACCTCTACAGTTCTAAATACAAGAAGGATTAACTCCAGAAAACTCTTCATGGTTACACAGTTATTCAATATTCTAATGTTATGGTATACTTAAGTCAGGTTTAGGCAGGCTATCATTGTAGGAAGTACAAATAAATAAAAATCTTAATAGTATTCCAGTTTGTGTTGAATGTTGTTAGTAAGTGCATACAGTACACGGTCTTTGAAGTTTTTGTGAATTTGTTTTCACACGTGATTCATTAGTTTTTCCGAGTATAGCATTACATTTTACAAGGGCTGCCTGCTATGGTCTTATAGCATCTGCTGTTCTCACAGCAGTAGAGCACTGGCAATATAGGTAAGGCGATGCTCATGTGTTTTGCGAACTGTCAATTTAGAAGTAAAGCTGTGGAGCATAGTTCGTGAACTAGTCCACACCATGTCAACACATATTCTTTACGGAATAAGTCAGCGTTTGGAGATTGTCAGAAGCTAATTATGCACTGTGTGTAAATCTATGTGGTAATGTGTCACAAAGGAATATCTCCAGATATAGGCCTAACAAAGGTGCCTCTGTAAATGAGTGGTAGAGTGTCGGCCTCCAGATCCAAAGATAGCGGGTTCAAATCTGGCAGATGTAGTCAGATCTTTGAAGGTTGTAAGATTTCCTGTGGCGACACATTTGGTGTTTACCTGACAAATTTCATTTAAAACTCGGCCATAGACTCCCTAGAAAGATTTGGTTTACTCTGACATCTAGTAGGACTACAGTACAATGGAACGTCGGAACTGACAACTGTTTTTATGTCACCTGTGTGTTTGTACATTTTAGTTATTAGATGTATTACATTAAGGCTGAAGATGGCCAGCCAAGGCCGAAACTAGTCCCTAGTTTAGTAATGTAATTCAATAATATTGCTTTAAAAGGTGGACCATTACAACATTAACTTAATAATTATTGTGATCACAATTCAATACGGATCAAAACTATGAAGTTTATATCCTATGACTATGGTGAAGGTGGCGCTTCATTGATCAAATCGCTGGTGTAAAAACATTTTAAATGATGTGAAACTATATCTGAAGCAGCACATACGAAAGATTCTTCTTTTATGCTTGCCAGGAATCCACCAACCTGCCCCTAGAAATATTCTTACTTGTACAGAAAGAATAAAAAAAGAACTGCAGTTTGATTCATCCTGGAGTGTGCCGATTACTGTAATTTTTTGGTCATATTTTAACAGGACTACAGGAGATGCTACAGGCTGCTTTGCACCCCTAAACCGTGCAGCCCAATATTCTACTTATCCAGACCAGTGGTCTTCTCTCCCTAATTCTCCAACATTGGCATTATATATATATATATATTTAAAAAAATAAGAGTTTTGTCTGTAAATTGATCAGAATTCAAAAATAATAGTATTTCTGTAATGGTCGTGAGCACAGTAACAAGGAAATGCACTTTTTAATTTTATGTAATTTCTGTCTATATGTACTATCTGCGCACTTTTTAGCGATAGATTTGTGTACGATTTTGAGGAGTAAGGAGGGAGTTCTTCCGGTTCCGTTAGTACTGCCAACTGAATGGAAATGAAATCTGAATTGAATCAATGATATGATCGATCGATATGAATTTTCTAAACCTTTGTTATTTTAAGCCAACAACTGTGTCACACACACACATTATATAACATTTCTCGATGCGAATCTTATTCCTAGAGTGAATTCTATAGTTTGGCTTTGCTGTGTAAATAACAACTGTACTAGTATGTAAAGTGTACGCCAGACATTGCACAGCGATGCATACGTGATTCATAGTTTGTGTTTCAAAGATTGCCAGTACGAATCTTGAAGATTGCCGAGGTCGACCGCTTCAGCACTAGGGTGTAAATCTATCGCTAAAAAGTGCGCAGGTAGTACATGTATGTACGTACGTACATACGTACGCGCATCACGAGAAAACCGGCTGAACAGAATTTAATGCAAATCCGTATGCAGAGTCAAAAACGACTGAAGAGAATTTAATGCAAATCGGTATACAGAGTCCGGGAATAAGTCGCTACAGTCTAGGCCATAAATAATGTTATTCACACTGAATGAAATGACAGTTTGGGGTAAGGCCTAAAGTTTATTTCTCAAATATTTATGTTAGTGGTCCTATCGTTAAACACTACATAACTAAAGTTATATCGTATTAAATTTCCGATCATTTATGTATTATAAATTTTTACCGTACTGGCTTTGAAAACAGAGATATATATGAATTTGGATTTTTGTTGTTAGGTCTGTATCACCCCCAAACCACGGGAAAATGGATTAACAGAATTTAATGAAAATCGGTATGTAAAGTTGGTGAATAAGGAACTACAGTCTACGGTATAAATTATTTTATTCACAATGATTGAAATGGTAGTTTAGGGGAAGGTGCCTAAAATATAATTAACAGTCTACATTATTGGTCATATCAAACAGTATTACATAACAAAAGTTATAGAGAATTAAATTCTGATCATTTAGGTCTTACAGTTTTACCGTACCGACTATGATAAGATTGGTGGTGATGAAGGTTAAATTGTGAAGATGATTATAAAAATGAGAAAAATTCATGAAGGAACGATCACTTGAATAATAACACAAGAGGGAGTCATGAAAAAAAAGGAAGACTCACTTTACATTAGATGCCCTAATACCACAGAGTCGAAAGAAAAGTAAATGTGAATACCTGCAATATAGAAAGCTCATAAAATTGATCCAATAACATTACATTATTTGTTGTGATGTGCTTTGTGTCATCTGCTGCCATTCATGACCGACAGATGGGATTACTGCTGCGTACCGAGTATAACAGCCTGCCTGAATATTGGCTTGAAGTAGCTAGAAGTTAGATCTCTTTCTTTTTTAGCGTGCCATTCCTGCGGTTCACAAATTTTCTGATACTACTGGTACGTATCACACTGGTTCATCATAGTATTCCAGCTACTCCACCCCTACTCTGAGGCGCTGATTGGAATGAGCAGTGTGAACACTTAACAGAATAATGGCAGATGAGTGTTCACTGCTGTCTGTGGCCTGATCATTCCAGCTCTGGAACTTTGGACTGTTAGATCGGCATAATAGTACTGTTCGCTAAAAGGAGAAAATGTAGCCCAACGTTTATAACATTATAAGGAAGTAAAAATAATGCAAATCCTACTTGGAAGTCCTTTTAGAGGAGAGGTGTGTTCATTGCGATGTCTAAGAACCCACCATCCCGCCCCCAGAAGTACATTTACTTTTATAACCCAATGAAGAACACCACCCGCCATCGTCCATTGCTAAAGTAGCTACTTGCATTCTTATTGGTCAATGTGAACAGAATTTGACGTCATTGACATCAGTGCTGATAAATACACTGCGTTACCTATCCCTGCTTAATAAAAGCACAGACCACCTAGTTGTACTTCCTCTTAAAACAATAATCGCCACCACTACCTTCTTGCTTGCCAGACCAATGGTCTTGTCCAGATCCTATCCTAACCATCTACACGGCAAGAACCAGTCCAGACCAATTGTGTTTCCACATGAAACTAGAGGCCTAGGGTTGCTTCGCGGCTTCTAACCGTCCAGACCAATGGTCTTGTCCAGATCCTATTCTAATGGTCCGCACGGCAAGAAACAGTCCAGACGTATGGTTTTGTCCAGATCCTATCCTAATCGTCCGCACGGGTAGAACCAGTCCAGACCAATCGTGTTTCCACACAAAACTAGAGGCCTAGGGCCGCTTCGCGGCTTCTAACCGTCCAGACCAATGGTCTTGTCCAGGTCCTATCCCAACTGTCCGCACGCCAAGAACCAGTCCAGATCCTATCCTAACGTCCGCGAAGCATCACTCATTAATTCCTAAGTACAGAGATTGGCAACAATGAGCACAGCTTGACAACATCCTTCAGAAGTAGTCCGCGAGCGTGTAAACAAAAGACAGTCGTTCCGCGCGCAGCTGAATGTAGTGAGTACTGGGCTGCGAGAAGTAATGATGCGAAACACGGGTACATCAGCTACTCCTTGTATATTACTAGTGATGTCGTCGAGCCGTGCTATATTAGATCTCTAACCTATCTTTCGCGAATGGTCAACGGAAGTTTTACCATTACACAAACATGCAATAACAATTACATTCGAATAATCCACGTGTTTTAATGGTGATACTACGCAACTTCTGTATGAAACCATTAACTTCGGCGAACATAATACACGTGAGGTTTTCTTCAACGAGCTTCCACGGACAAATACGTATTAAATTTTAAACTGATAGCCTCATGCTGATTAGTTACTTTAGGAGTGCATTTCGAGATAATAAAAAGTTAGATAGCACACTCAACTAAGGAACGTTATCCCGTATTACACAAAAAGTAGGGTTACGGAAGGTCAAGCAACAAAAGGCCGTTACAAATAAAATACAAGCATTAACATTGATAAAAAAACTCACCCCATGCCCATAGAGCGACCGCATTCCACTGTTGAGAGAAGAATAAAGAATATTATAATGACATGTCAAAATTGTAAATCAACTCATTTAATATCAGAAATACCACAATGGCAACCAGATAAGTATTTATCTACAAATCTGGAATTCACAACTGACTCACCTTTTTTACTTCAAACCGTTTCTTTTCTCCCTTTCCACTACTGGATGTTGGCAACTCGATTTCTTCCTCATCAACGTCCATTGCAGAAGCCATTTTCGTGGATTTCCTATGTAACAAAAGACAATGACTACCGTAAAGAAAACCAACAAAAATCTTCACACTGAACAGGACCGCCAACATCAATACATTTATAGATGATGACAGTGTTGCCAATCCAATTTTAATTTAATAAGCTAAACGATCTTCCAATTTAAGCTAGAAAAAGGAAAATGACTAGAAAAAGTTAAAAAATGAGCCAAATATTTATAGCACTGCTCATCGGGCAGGGAGTGAAATTGTTCTTTGTTCTGTTCAATTAGCAAACCATTATAACCGCAAACTATGGACATTTAATTATGTACACTGAGCTTGCCTTGACGTGTGTAGGTATTGGTGATTATTGTTTTAAGAAGAAGTTCAACTACAAAACCATCCTCTATAAAGCACTATTCAGAGAAAAAAGAAAGGAAGGGATCCGATACTGGGAAAATAAAGGTGTTGGCCAAGGAAAGACAAGGGCCACGAAGGGCGTGAAAATGAAAGACTCCCTAGGCCACGAATGCTCTAAGGTACTGTCGGGGTCGGAAATGAACAAAAGTTGACCAAGAGAGGTCAGATACGATAAATGAAAGTGAGAATCCTGATACAGTAAGTGGAAGTTATGTGTCGCGTGGTCACCAACTCACGCTCCCAAGTTGAGACCCCTGCAATCCATTTTAGTCGTATATTTCGACAGGTATGGGATACCATGGGTGTTTTTCTATCACCCCCACGCACAGAGGGCTAGTCTTGAGAGAGACTGGTTTTAGAAAAAAGAAGGAATATAAATATTACAATTTTTTCTCTCTACGAAAGTGGGGAAAGGTGGTGGTGGTGGTGGTTTTTGTTTTAAGAGGCAGTACAGCTAGGCAACCATCCTCTATTAACACTAACGAGAGAGAAAAATTGAAGGGGCCCGACACTTCGAAAAATGAAGGTATCGGCCAAAGAAGGACAAGGGTCATGAAGGGCGTGAAAGTGAGACTCCCTCGGTCTCTTGACCTAATACCGTCGGGCTCGGAAAGTACAAGATTTGACCAAGGGGGGACGGATAGGATAGATGAAACCGAGAAGCTTGGCACAAATAAGGAAGTTTTTTGAGGTCATCGGACTATAGTAAAACTAAAGGTTGAGAAGGGATGTCATAATATTACAACAAAAAGGCACTTTCCATTCTCCCGCTGGACCAGTGGTGAATCACGTTTCATGATAGGTAAGTTAGTTTCGCTGTTGCTACCACATCATACACGAAGGGTAGGCCTACATAATGAGAAAAAGTAAAGGCACATTGGATGTAAGAAGCTAGATTTAGCGGGCAAAAACCTACAGCGGGTATATTGTCCTTTTGCCGCCAAACGTTGGATAATAAGCTAGATTTAGCGAAAAAAGCTAAGTTGGCAACACTGGATGAAAATCGTCATTACTATTGTTACTACCACCAGCTTATACGAATTTGCTGACGACGGGCTCTCCATTGAGTACTTTTTAATTATAAATTCCACCTCCACCTGTAGCCTGCCTGAAGACAAAGAATACACAATACAGCGGATATTAATTAAAACTATTAAAAATCCATTTAAGCTAACTACACAAATTATCGGAACTCGGACTACCTTCTCTACACATGTTCAAGAGGGCAGTGGCAATCAGAGCCATGAAAGATAATCACAGACCTGAAACATTATGTTTGAAAACTGCAAAAACTCGTTAAAGCGAAATTAATTCCGGTGCTGACATATGAAATAGAGCTTATTTGGGACTACTTGAAAGTAAGCGACCTAGAAAACCTCGAGAGAGCGAAAACGACGTTCCTTACGAGGACACTTGGCCTATATAGATTCACCCGTCCGAGACTTATATACGAACGAACTACGGAGGACTGTCTAAAACAAGACATCAGGAATAGTATGCATCTGCCATCCACGAGTGCCTTTCAAAAAGCAATAAACCAACGACAGCAGAAAAGAAAGCGTATCTGATGCGAGTTCTGTGTTACTACCGCGATGGCGATAAGGAACTGGACTCAGTCAACTACTACTACTACTAAATGTTTTCATTTCTTCACCTGAAGGGGAAAGCGAGCCTCCTAGACGGTGATGCCATCTCACAGGTCAGGACATTTCTACCGGAGAAGGTGATAGGGTGGCAGCCGTGGCCTATACTAGGAAATGTCCTGGCATTCACCTTAATGCAGGAGAATGGAAAACTACGGAAAACCATTCTCAGGACTGCCGATGGTAGGGATCAGCCTCTCCCCTTCTCCCGAATACAGAGGCGTAGAACCACGGTAGAGCCGTGGCCATCCGTCCTCTGCTCGATTGGCTGGTCGGAGTCCACAGCTATCGGACCACGGACCAGCCGAGGCCCACTCTGCATCTTCCGACACATAGTCTGCGAGCGTTTTCATTCCCCTCCCCTGCGGGGATGAGTGGGCGACCTAGAAGGTAAGGCCTTCTCTCTGGCCAGGAGATTCGGCGTGGTTGGAGTTTTGATGGAGTAGGGAGAAGGGTAGGATGGTTGGACATGGTGATGGAGATGGAGGTGGAGATTTGACCTCTTGGTTAAGTGGTTTATTTAATCTTCAATTTTTACAAAGTATTTGACAGTTTTTACAATTATACTGTAGTTAAGGTTATATTTGGTTGTTTTCTCCTTTTACATTGGATTTGTTTTCATATACCTACCATCAGCGAATACATTGGACATAATTATACGGTACAGTATCAACATAGTATTTGAAAATATTTACAAATTACATTTCGGTAATTTTCTTCTTTTATTGTTGCAGTTATTTTCTCCATATAGTTGTTGAAAACGTTAGCAATACTTATTTACAGCACCCGATGCATTTGACATTCCAGAATTTACACAGTACTTGATTGTTACAATTTGCAGCAAGTTTACATTTCGGTTATTATTTCTTAGGGCGAGTTTTGCAAGCATGCTACAGTATTTCAAATTTCAAAAAGGAGATAACATTTATTGTACATAGGGTTGGCAAATACTTTGGGGATGTATTTACATTTGATATGAACCTTTAGCTTTTACAGTGTATTTTACGATATTTATTGTAGAGTTTACAATTAAGCTATTTCTACTTTTACAATCGGGGTTTACTTGTTCATACTTCGGGTGCGTACATTGGAGATATGCTTACATTTATTCAGTGAATGACAAATGTTTTCATTCCCCATCTTGATGGCGTGGGGTGGGCCACCTAGAGGGGGACGCACTCTCTCGGGCCTGGAGATTGGACGGGGTTAAGTGTATTGGATGGAAGTGGGAGAAGGATAAAGTGATGTGTGCAAGGTAATAAATGGCGTATTTAGCCTATGGATAAGATTCTTTTACTTGCATTTTGCGTCTTTCTTTCTTTCTTTCTTCCTTTCTTTCTTCAAAATCATTCATAGAGTTCAAAACGAACATCCATCAATCAATCAATCAATCAATCAATCAATCAATCAATCAATCAATCAATCAATCAATCGATCAATCAATCAATCAATCAATCAATCAATCAATCAATCAATCAATCAATCACTACTGATCTGCATTTAGGGTAGTCGCCCAGGTGGCAGATTCCCTATCTGTTGTTTTCCTAGCCTTTTCTTAAATGATTGCAAAGAAATTGGAAACTTATTGAACATCTCCCTTGGTAAGTTATTCCAATCCCTAACTCCCCTTCCTATAAACGAATATTTGCCCCAATTTGTCCTCTTGAATTCCAACTTTATCTTCATATTGTGATCTTTCCTACTTTTAAAGACACCATCCAAACTTATTCGTCTACTGATGTCCTCCCACGCCATCTCTCCACTGACAGCTCGGAACATACCACTTAGTCGAGCAGTTCGTCTCCTTTCTCCCAAGTCTTCCCAGCCCAAACTTTGCAACATTTTTGTAACGCTACTCTTTTGTCGGAAATCGCCCAGAACAAATCGAGCTGCTTTTCTTTGAATTTTTTCCAGTTCCTGAATCAAGTAATCCTGGTAAGGGTCCCATACACTGGAATCATACTCTTGTTGGGATCTCACCAGAGACAAATATGCTCTCTCCTTTACATCCTTACTACAACCCCTAAATACTCTCATAACCATGTGCATGTACTCTGGTGGTTGAAATATAAAGCAGTTTTGACTTGTGTTCGTTACATGATGAAACTGAACCGTTGCGTCTCGTGGTCACTGACATTTCTTCAGCCCTTAAACACAAATACAAACCCAAGCCAAGCCGTCTTTTGTATACAGTATTAGTAGCTGATGTACCCGTGCTTCGCTACGGAATTCTCAGAAAGACTGTCTTTGTGGTTTTCCCAACTGAAGTCAAACATCCTTTAGATCATTACTATGACGTCAGTAGGAAAGTAGACAATGTTATCATACTAAAGTACTCGATAAAATGAAAAACCGCACATTCTCTCACCTTTAACGAACAGTACTACGCTGCCGATCGAACAGTCCATAGTTTCAGTGCTGGAATAACCAGGGAGCAGACAGCCCACAGCCGTGAACAGTCCTGTCTCATTATTCCGTTAAATGTGCACACTGCTTATTCTAATCAGTGCCTCAGAATAGGGATTGAAGAGCTGGAATGCTATGATAAACCAGTGTGTAACGTACCAGTAGTATCAGAAAATTTATGTATACCGGATGAAAGGAATGGCAAGGTAAAAAAAGAGAGGTCTAACTCCCCAGCTATTTCCGCCAATATGCAGGCACGCTGTTATACTCGGTACGCAGCAGTAATCCCATCTATCGAAGAAGAGTGACAGCAGAAGACACAAAGTACTTCACAACAAACAATGGTCTATGTAGGCCTAATGTTATTGGTGATCAGTTTTATGTGTTTCTTATATTGTAGGGCTTCACATTTAGTTTTCTTCCGACTCTGTGATATTAAGGCATCTTATGGCTCCATGGCTAAATGGTTAGCGTGCTGGCCTTTGGTCACAAATGTCCCGGGTTCGATTTCCGGCACAGTCGGGAATTTTAACTATAATTGGTTAATTCCGCTGGATCGGGGGCTGGGTGTATGTATCGTCTTCATCATTTCATCCTCATCACGACGCGCAGGACGCCCACGGGTGTCAAATCGAAAGACCTGCATCTGGCGAGCCGAACTTGTCCTCGGACACTCCCGGCACTAAAAGCCATACGCCATTTCATTTCATTTCATTTCAGGGCATCTTATAAAATTATTTATAGCGTAGACTATAGTTCCTTATTTCCTGACTTTGCATACCGATTTTCATTAAAATCTGTTTACCCAGGACTTGGCGCTGATAGGGAGTTAGCAACAAATATACAGATTCATGAATATCTCTGTTATCACAGCCGGTACGCTAAAAATGTATAAGACATACTTGATAGGAAATTGAATAATATATAACTTTAGTTATGTAGTGTTTATCGATAGGACCACTAATAACGTAAATATTTGAGAATTACATTTTAGGCCTTCCCCTAAACTACCATTTCACTCAGCGTGAATAAAATTATTTACGGCCTAGAATGAAAATGAAAACCTACAACCTGTTTTCCAGTCTTTGACCGGGTCAGGGATGTAGTGAATGAATCATATATAGGCTGTTATTACGATGGGGTCGCCACTCCCTAAGTGATTTATATTAATGAGTGATAGATGCTATGAAATGAGAATGGAGAGTGTTGCTGGAATGAAAGATGACAGGGAAAACCGGAGTACCCGGAGAAAAACCTGTCCCGCCTCCGCTTTGTCCAGCACAAATCTCACATGGAGTGACCGGGATTTGAACCACGGTATCCAGCGGTGAGAGGCCGACGCGCTGCCGTCTGAGCCACGAAGGTTCCACGGCCTAGAATATAGCGACTTATTCCCCGACTTTATACACGGATTTTCATTAAATTTTCTTCAGCCGTTTTCTCGTGATGCGCGTACAGACAGACAGACAGACAGACAGACAGACAGACAGACAGACAGACAGACAGACAGACAGACAGACAGACAGACAGACAGACAGACAGACAGACAGACAGACAGACAGACATTATGGAAAATTAAAAAGTCCATTTCCTTGTTACCGTGGACACGACCGATACATAAATGCAATTATTTTTAAATTCCGAGCAATGTACAGACAAAACTCACATATATAAAGATTCTCGGTAGTGGTGTCCCGTGATGCATGATGGGATAAGCGCCGCTAGAGCCCATGTCGGATTGCTCGCTCGTTCAAATGAAATGAGAATAAGATATGCATATATTTTCTAGAAATGTAAATGTAATATAAACTGTTCTCTCTATTACATTGGTAGTGTCATAGTACACCGGCACTACGGACACTACCTAGGTGGTCTCTGAAGGTTGCAAGTGACTGCCTCTCGTGAACTTGAAAGCTTGAGCATAGCTTTTTAATGTCTACCTCTGCACACATAGTATCGGATTTGGTATTAGCCAGTGACGTATGCTGGGATCAAGACGTGGGCTACCACTAGACTTAGGTTACCGATTTTCGATAGTTGGTTTAGAGAAGATGAAGTCTTCAGCATTTTGAGCTGCAGACAATAGCCAAGGGAGAAGCCTGTTGTGTTGTGAAGGCAGCTTCACGAGCTACTGCCCTGGCCTCTGCTACTGTCAATACTCAACACCTGATCAGTGGAGATGGAAGCCTACGGTTTACCAAATTAAAGTCCGGTTTTGTGGCTGAATGGACAGAATGCTTGCGTTTGGTCCGACGGCCCCGGTTCAATTTTCAGAATCAAACCCCTCATACTATTAATTTCCTTGGCTTGGGGAGTGGGTATTTATGATGTCTTCGCCATTCATTTTATTCTCATTAGGACACCACCAAGCATATACCGATGCCATGCACCATTATTATTATTATTATTATTATTATTATTATTATTATTATTATTATTATTATTATTATTATTATTATTATTGTACCGGGCGGTACACCCCTACGCCGCACCTTTAAATCTTGCGCCAATAAATCCTCCTCTACAGGAGAAACTCTGAACTTAAAACTGGATCTACTTAAACCTTTCCTCTGAAGATGTCACTGTGTGAATTTCGATGAGTTTTTGTTTACTATTTATCAAGAAGTTTGGACATTCTCTCATAGATGCCTCTGCAAAAACTATGATCATGCACCCTGGTGAGAAGTGAAGGAACTTTATTTGAAGAAATTTTGTATTCGCAAGTTTGTTCTTTACTAAATTTAGTGCATTAATTTATGGATTGGCAATATCTATCCTGTCTTTCCGCCTGTTTTGATTTTAACCAATCAAGAATTTCTGTAATTAATTGTCTACCAATCACAGGTTTCTTCTTCGATTTTGGTGTGTAACTCTAAGCGACCCAATAAAATTAAGTGGGTGTGGCTGTTTTATTCATGAAAGGTTTCGAACTTTCCCCGAGGGTATAAAAACTGCTGATTTTCACGTCTCCTGGCCACTTCATCAACATCTAACCTAGTGTATGGACGTGTAGCAGGAGGCGGGAAGCGCCTCTTTTATCAGGCAGCAGCTCTTCAGTAAGGTAATGGCCGTTTAACATCTTCATTTTCTTGCTAGCTCAGCAGTTTAACCCGCGGGAAAGGTCCGAAACTTTTACCATGTAACCTACTTTTCTGAAATGTAATTTTTGCCGGCTTATGTAAATATCTTTAACTATAAATCGGGGATAGAGAGTGCCTTAACCTCTCGAGCTCCCCTTCATTTTGATTTGAGGTGACTACGTTTTGTTAACTGATTTTCTTCTCTTCCTTAATGTTTAAATTTCTTCCTTATACGGGTCACCTCCATAGTTTGGGAATAGCCCCTGTTTCATCGGCCTAGTAGCTTTAAGGTTTTAAGAAGTTTCATGTAGGAGTGCAAGTACACGCCTCCATTCAACTTGGTGTTGCGGGCCAGTTACTTAACCTGTTATTTTCTGCTATGGCCCAGTAGGTTGGGTACGAGATACCCCTGTTTCATTTGTTGTAAGTTGTGCCTTGATGGCAATTTATTGTAAAGTTTGACATTGCCTTATATAGGCTTGAAAAACTGAGACCGCGTATTCTCCTTTCTGGTGTTGTGAGAAGTCCTCTGGGAGGCTTGAGGTTAAAAGTTGGGAGCAAGTGCTCCATGTGGTAGGGGTTTTCTGCCCCTTTGAACAAATTGTGCTTTTGTAAAACTAGGGGCGTGTAGCCCGAGAGAGTTAAAGTTCTGGGATCTTGGATCTTTCTAGTCTTGTTTACAAATTGTTATTCCCAAAGTAAATGTTGTTAAGATTTTGTCGTTGATTGATTCGAAATTTTAGAATTAACTTTGATTCTGTAGTTAGACCCATTCATCCCGGCTCCTTCTTTCACCTCTGCTAATCCATCACACCACGGTAACAATTATTATTATATTAAACAAACATGTTGAATTTTACAGCGGTCGTACCCATCGTTCACTGGTTAATTAGCTTCCTCGGGAGATCAGTGGTGATGTCCGACCCATGATCACGGGTTCGATTCCAACCAACAAAACAGAACACTAAACCTGAAAAAATGCATTTCATTTTAGCAGATCTACCTATAAAAAGAAAACTATATTACTCCTATAACAGGAGCCCTGCAGTGTCTACCTACAAGGATGTAGAAGTAAACGGGAGTGAAATACCAGCACTCTGTTCTCTATATAATTACGCCAGACATGTGGAGGTGAGGAAGTATATACGATGAGTAACGCATGGTTGACAGCAGTGGCGATCTGGCGGAACGAAGCCTAGCACAGCTATCATCCCGGTCCCAGCACCTATCGGACATACGTCAACAAGCCGCGTAAAGTGGGTCGAAGGGAGAGGGACGAGAGTCTGGGCTGCGATATCAGTCTCCGATGCTTAGCTCTCAGAAATATGTGCGACGTTTTTTCTCATTGCTTTTAAGTTTTGTAAATGGAACAATGTGTCAGATGCTTACATTACAATGTGCTTTAGACTTCCATCATTCTCAATTGAGGTTTGGGCTTCACCGATAGTCTTGGTAGCCCTCAGTATACGCCACTGGTATTAGCTGGCCAGTTTCAGGATAAAGCACTTTTGCACTATAAGTTCTTGATCACTAGCACTATTCAGTCTTTTTTCAGTGGATTTGCGTAGGCTTTTATAGAACTGTCCTAAATTTTTTGGGCCTTGTTCACTCTCTTAGTGTCATTTTTGTGAAGTGAAATCTCTTTAGTGTCCACAAACTTTATCGCGATACTGTAGTATTGGCCTGGTTTCTCCTTTCGTCTTTCAAGCACCATTAACTGCTTCTTGATGGCCTCACATGCCCGATAAAATGACATTTCTCCAGATCGGAGTTCGAAAGATAACTTGGACAATTCTTGGAGAGCATCGCACATTAAAGTTGAATCTAACACAATTTCTCGGGATGGTATTTTCCTAAATGTGTCTTCATACGTACTTCTCTCTTTGGCATCCCTGTGGAATGTGTCGACCAAAGTATTTTTAAAATGAAGTCTCCCATACTGCTGAACCTGTGCAATAACTAGAAGCAACCCAACGTGTGCTTAGTATTCTTTCAATTCTTAGCAGCTGAACATTCATTATAATTATTAGCTCAAGCAGCTGTAATCCATCCGACGTTGTGAACGGACCTAAAGTGCCGATATTGAGCTAAGAGTGCGTGCGTGTGGTGTGGACTACAGGAATTTGGGAGCAATACTGGTGCGCTATGGGGATGTTATATTCCAGGATAAAAGTCAAATATATCCAAAATGTCAACAACCCCTTTAATATAGAGCAAGCGGTGCTGACGTAAGTGGTTGTGATGGTTCGTTTAGTGATTGGTGGCGTTGAAATGAACCCTGGCCCTGGACTACCTTGGGAGGACATCAAAAGCTAAAGGAAGTACTGAAGGACGTGTGGCATGTGGAAAAGACCAATAAAGTATTACTAGACCAGAGTAAGGAGTTAAAGGATATGAAAAGCTATCTGCAATCGAACCTGAGTGACGTAAGTTGAGCTTTACTCAAAATAAGCCTGATCTTGGCGAAATTAAGAATCGAGTACCGAACTTGGAAGAAAGGTTTAAGAGACTTGAATTAAAGGATCAGTCACGAGTCAGGGAATATATAAAGAGACATATCGTCGATCCACTTAAAAACAGCTACCTATGTGATAATATTTCAGCTTAAATTTCCGACCACAAAGTTCTGTCATCTAAGGTTCAGTATTGCATGATCAACGAAATTTCGTTCTAAGTGATGCATGTGATCTGGCTCAGCATTTCTCTCCTCAACATTGTCACATAGCGTTATTTCTAGGTCCAACGACGATATAGTAATATGTCGAATGGAAGAACCCAATAAGGAGAATTTCAGTCATATGGTAAACAAAGTAACCTTGTTGATTAGGGAGAAAGTGAAAGTGGACTGGTGACAATGCTTTGAGAATAGGAAGCAACACGGGAAAGAAACCTAAAGGCGCGTTTTGGAAAATGTGAGGTACGGTACTTGAAATGGACTAAAATATAGATTAGGAAAGAACTTGATTCGGAAGAGATGAAAGACATGAGTACGCTACGCTTTTACTTAGGTAAATCACTTAATTAAATTCTCAAATTCTCCGTGGTAATAGGCTAACAGTAGAAATGGATTGTTGGAGCAGATATGCGTCCACCCAGCAGCTAAAGGAAATTGAAGAACTCTTTGATGTGCCTGCAGTGAATGGGAAGGTCATTTACATAGTAAGTAGACCAGCATGTGATGACTGAGCAGAAGCAGCTGAGGTACATAGAAGACAGACTGTTGGCATATGTGGATCGTCGACATCGCTACAAAAGAAATCCAGAACTGTGGAAGTATAAGAGGAAGGCAATCTCTAAATCAGACTCCAAATTTTCAATTCTTCAAGATGAGTTAACATCGATTAGTAGAATTTACTCTTCGATACCCCATATTTCTTCCCCATAAAATGCTCTTGATATCACAAGAGCACTTAAAATATTCATATGTAGCTTAGGCCTATATTCAGTATTTCGCGTCTTTCTTTCCAGACACACCGTGCAAGATATAGAAGACATTACTTTCATTTTAGCTTGTCTTATTATTGTTCTTTCCACTTACAATTAGATGCTAATATAATTCCTAATATTCGATTTTATTGACTCCTGTACCTATAATTCTACACATTCAATCCACCACCTTTCCTTGCTCTTTAGTTTAATTCTCTTCTTACATGCCATTACTATCATTTTCTTAAAGTTAATTTTTACATTCCATTTCGTACAATATTCAGCAGTTTTTGTGATGCTTCTTTGCATACCAATTGATGGTTAAAGATAACATAACGTCTGCAAAAACGAGGCCATGAGTTCCCTTTGTTTTCCAAAATGTCGTTAATAAGATGTATAAACTATATAAGATAATTTGCACTCCTGATTTAGCCCAATAAGTCTTCTTTTACGTCAATCGTGAATTTAACCTCTGAATACAGTTCTTTTATGGCATTAATCATTTTAATTGACACCACTATTCTAGCCGGCTTAGCAGTGACCGCTCCTCTGCTGAAAGAATCAACAGCATTCTGTAAAACTATAGCTGAAATATATAATTGGCCACCGTTTCTTTTTAAGTACTTATCTGATATTGTTTGAATGACAAACATATTGGCTGAATTTTGCATTCCTTTCCTAAACCCGGCCTGGTACGCCCATTTTATGAGTCTTTTTGCTAATATCCTGCTATGCGTGTCCAATAGATTGTGCCTCTATAATTATTTGTATTAGATCTCATTCTCTTCCTTTTATATATGGGGCATAATATACCTTTTTGCCAAAATCTTGGGATTTTCCTAGCATCAAAAATCGTGTTATATATTTTTTGTTATTATTCTCAGCATATGACTGTTGTTACCTAGCTTTATCCAAAATTCAAAGTTATTCCACTAACAGCACGTGATTTTCCGCTTTCCTATTTTCATTGCCTCTAACAATTCATCCGTAGTTACCGCATCATCCAACAAGGCAGAGTGTTTTCCATATGTTTAAGTATATCACTCTCAATTTTGTTAGGTTTCCAATTATCACAATCCCCTAATAATCCCTTGAAATTCTCTACCCGTTCATCATTGCTTATACTTACCTGGTTATTATTCTTATTTTCTTTATACGTTTTGTTTATTGTGTTCGATATTTCTTTGGTTCCATTTTCCTTACAATATATACCGGTAATCAACAACTGTTCCTCTTTGGGCTGACAGTTCTTTCTACACTGACGAAAACGAAATCCCAACATCAGGAAAGAGTTGCACTAGGTAAATGAAATTCGGCAGGCTTATTTCAAAGATCTGAAAGATTATGCCTATTCGACTTTGCACGCTAGTCGACGAAGAGCGGTGCTAGTAGCGCCCCTATAACCTTGCAAAGGACATTTGCTTTAAATACGCGCTTCCATATGTTTAAGTATATCACTCTCAAATTTGTTAGGTTTCCAATTATCACAATCCCCTAATAATTCCTTGAAATTCTCTACCCGTGAGCGCCCATCATCCTCCGGTGTTGATGTTGTGAGGTATGTGTGAGTCATACAAGCCTTTAAGGAGACGAAGAAGCCAGTATAATCAGTTTACTAAATTTGAACAGGGCTACGAGAAAGTGGATGATCTTTCCGCGATATAGCAGAAAGACTTGGCAGGGGTCTATTCACAGTGCGTCTTTGTTGGCAACAATGCTCACGGAAAGACACTGTCTCGACAAGACGGAGGTCCGGCCACACAGGGGCCACTACGGAGAGCGAATATCGCCGTATTCGTCCCTTAGCTGTAGTGGATCGTACTGCATCTGCAGCAACCATTAGAGATTCATTTGGCACCAGAGTGACACACTAAAGTGTAAAAAATCGATTACTTGAACGACAGTTCCGAGCCAGACGTCCTGTAGCAGTCATTCCACTAACTCAGAATCAGCGACTTCAGTGATGTCAAGCTAGAGCTCATTGGAGGGCGGAGTGGAGACCTGTTGTGTTCTCAGATGAGAACCGTTTTGGCTTGGTGTCATTGATGGCCGTAGCTGTGTGCGGCGTTGACACACAGGACCCACATCAGGAGCCATGGCCTAGGGAGCAATTTCCTTTGACAGTAGAACTCTCGTGGTTATATCAGGAACCTTGACAGTGGATTTTGTACGTGAGATTGGTGATTGAACTGTTTGTGCAGCGATTCATTCGCAGTATTCAAAGGGGTGCCCGTTTGCATGTTTGCATTCAAAATCGTGGCAACTACAGTGGTTATTAATGTACCAACATATCACACGTCTTCTTGAGCATAGTTGAACCTGTGACCGGAGAAATTAATCAAATAAATATGTTTCCTAGATAATTGCTTAGCCTAAATTGTATTTCTATAAACTAATGTCTTCTTGGTATTGGGATTACACTTTTGGCCAGTGTATATATTACATTTATTTTTATCTTCGTTTACATATATTTTGTTTTGAGAGGATGGTTTCCAAATTGCACTTCGTCTTCAAACAAAAAATCTCCTTCACCACTAATCATCATCTCAGAAGAAGATATGTGTTTTCTTGCTTTCCTTTTACGAGTTTGTTATAATCCAAAGTAATTTATTCTGCTCGGGCTGATAATAGAGCTTTTATACGCTTGAAGCCAACGTATTTCCTCCTCCATTCCTTTGATGTAATCTAAACAGCGAAGTTAATTCATTCATAACTGAGCCAGTATTTCTTCATTGCCATCTTGTTCTTCTGTGCACGCGTGTGTTCCATCATTCTGTATGTTTCTATGCCTGTTGATTTCTGCTGATTAATGACTGTATGTATCCAGAGTCTACCCGAATATCATCCGCAGTAGCAAAGTTGACCTGAATGGTGTTTCAATCAATCAATCAATCAATCAATCAATCAATCAATCAATCAATCAATCAATCAATCAATCAATCAATCAATCAATCAATCAATCAATCAATCAATCAATCAATCAATCAATCAATCAATCAATCAATCAATCAATCAATCAATCAATCAATCAATCAATCAATCAATCAATCAATCAATCAATCAATCAATCAATCAATCAATCAATCAATCAATCAATCAATCAATCAATCAATCAATCAATCAATCAATCAATCAATCAATCAATCAATCAATCAATCAATCAATCAATCAATCAATCAATCAATCAATCAATCAATCAATCAATCAATCAATCAATCAATCAATCAATCAATCAATCAATCAATCAATCAATCAATCAATCAATCAATCAATCAATCAATCAATCAATCAATCAATCAATCACTACTGATCTGCATTTAGGGCAGTCGCCCAGGTGGCAGATTCCCTATCTGTTGCTTTCCTAGCCTTTTCCTAAATGATTTCAAAGAAATTGGAAATTTATTGAACATCTCCCTTGGTAAGTTATTCCAATCCCTAACTCCCCTTCCTATAAATGAATATTTGCCCCAGTTTGTCCTTTTGAATTCCAACTTTATCTTCATATTGTGATCTTTCCTACTTTTATAAACGCCATTCAAACTTATTCGTCTACTAATATCATTCCACGCCATCTCTCCGCTGACAGCTCGGAACATATCACTTAGTCGAGCAGCTCTTCTTCTTTCTCTCAATTCTTCCCAACCCAAACATTGCAACATTTTTGTAACGCTACTCTTTTGTCGGAAATCACCCAGAACAAATCGAGCTGCTTTTCTTTGGATTTTTTCCAGTTCTTGAATCAGGTAATCCTGGTGAGGGTCCCATACACTGGAACCATACTCTAGTTGGGGTCTTACCAGAGACTTATATGCCCTCTCCTTTACATCCTTTCTACAACCCCTAAACACCCTCATAACCATGTGCAGAGATCTGTACCCTTTATTTACAATCCCATTTATGTGATTACCCCAATGAAGATCTTTCCTTATATTAACACCTAGATACTTACAATGATCCCCAAAAGGAACTTTCACCCCATCAACGCAGTAATTAAAACTGAGAGGACTTTTCCTATTTTTGAAACTCACAACCTGACTTTTAACCCCGTTTATCAACATACCATTGCCTGCTGTCCATCTCACAACATTTTCGAGGTCACGTTGCAGTTGCTCACAATCTTGTAACTTATTTATCACTCAATAGAGAATAACATCATCCGCAAAAAGCCTTACTTCCGATTCCACTCCTTTACTCATATCATTTATACATATAAGAAAACATAAAGGTCCGATAATACTGCCTTGAGGAATTCCCCTCTTAATTATTACAGGGTCAGATAAAGCTTCACCTACTCTAATTCTCTGAGATCTATTTTCTAGAAATATAGCAACCCATTCAGTCACTCTTTTGTCTAGTCCAATTGCACTCATTTTTGCCAGTAGTCTCCCATGATCCACCCTATCAAATGCTTTAGACAGCTCAATCGCGATACAGTCCATTTGACCTCCAGAATCCAAGATATCTGCTATATCTTGCTGGAATCCTACAAGTTGAGCTTCAGTGGAATAACCTTTCCTAAAACCGAATTGCCTTCTATCGAACCAGTTATTAATTTTACAAACATGTCTAATATAATCAGAAAGAATGCCTTCCCAAAGCTTACATACAATGCATGTCAAACTTACTGGCCTGTAATTTTCAGCTTTATGTCTATCGCCCTTTCCTTTATACACAGGGGCTACTATAGCAACTCTCCATTCATCTGGTATAGCTCCTCCGACCAAACAATAATCAAATAAGTACTTCAGATATGGTACTATATCCCAACCCATTGTCTTTAGTATATCCCCAGAAATCTGATCAATTCCAGCCGCTTTTCTAGTTTTCAACTTTTATATCTTATTGTAAATGTCATTGTTATCATATGTAAATTTGATTACTTCTTTGGCCTTAGTCTCTTCCTCTATCTCGACATTATCCTTGTAACCAACAATCTTTACATACTGCTGACTGAATACTTCTGCCTTTTGAAGATCCTCACATACACACTCCCCTTGTTCATGAATTATTCCTGGAATGTCCTTCTTGGAACCTGTTTCTGCCTTAAAATACCTATACATACCCTTCCATTTTCACTAATTCGTATGACTGCCATTATGCTTGCCATCATGTTATCCTTAGCTGCCTTCTTTGCTAGATTCAATTTTCTAGTAAGTTCCTTCAATTTCTCCTTACTTCCACAGCCATTTCTAACTCTATTTCTTTCCAGTCTGCACCTCCTTCTTAGTCTCTTTATTTCTCTATTATAATAAGGTGGGTCTTAACCATTCCTTACCACCCTTAATGGTACAAACCTGTTTTCACATTCCTCAACAATTTCTTTAAACCCATCCCAGAGTCAGTTTACATTTTTATTTACCGTTTTCCACCGATCATAGTTACTTTTTAGAAACTGCCTCATGCCTACTTTATCAGCCATATGGTACTGCCTAACAGTCCTACTTTTAAGACCTTCCCTTCTATCACATTTATTTTTAACTACCACAAAACAGCTTCATGATCAGTAATACCATCTATTACTTCAGTTTCCCTATAGAGCTCATCTGGTTTTATTAGCACCACATCCAAGATATTCTTCCCTCTGGTTGTTTGTCTGAGATTTCTACGTTTACACAAAATGCCGTCGATCGTAGCTGCGCTAGCATTACTACACGTTCATTTAAGATCATTAACTATACTTCAGTAAGTTCATGAGCTGCTCCAGTTTTGTATTACTGACCTCGCATTTAAGGTTTCCGACAAACTTCACTTCTTCAAATGATGAGTTTCATTTCCTACTCTTCGGATTTTGTTTGAAGTTCAAGATATTATATTGCAAGTTGTAGACATAGTTTGGCATCAATAGCATGTAATCGGCATAAGCTTGCTTCGCGAATTTCAGGAACTCAAGCCAGTACGTATGTGAGACATACACTGACATGCCAACAGTTTATGGGATGGGATCTAGTATCGTGTAGGCCCTCCTCTAGCTCTGCCAAGTGCAGCAACTCTTCGTAGCACCGATTTCACAAGTGGAAGAAACAGCTGTGAAGGGATTATTTAGTTCTTCTTCCCGGTTGAACGTGATTGTTCTTTTCTGCATATTCCGTACAGTTTGTCAACATTTCGAATACATTGCAATATTCTTTGTCAAGGCGACTGAAATACTCCTACTCGATCTGAGGTAATCAGCCTCCCAGGCAGCAAGCACACTACGAGAATAATTCACCACCTTCGCCTTATATATCCAACCTTCTCTGGCTGACGTAAGCCCCCTGGCTGTCTCGTGAGGTTTCTGGAACGTTACGTACCAGCGCCATGTAGTGGGACTTGCCCGTGCTGTTATGTAATTAGAGGTTCGTCCTGCGTTTTCACGCTGAGGTCTGCATCTCTTAATCTATGTATGATAGACATCCAAGAATCGCTGATTTTATATCCTTCTAAATTTATATTATTCGGGTGTTTCTTATTTTCACGGATTTCCCTTTCGAGATTCCAAGGGATAGCTGCTAGGATCTTGGTCTTTACAAATGATAGTTTGTGTCTTGTTTCGTAGGAATGCTTGGCTACAGCTGAAATATCTGTGTCTTGGTTCTTTGTGTGACGGATGTGTTCTTTTAGGCGGGTAGAATTCGGACGTTTTGTTTCATCGACGTAACACGTTCCGCAGCTACATTCAATGTGGTAAACTCCAGGAGCCTGTGGTTCTATAACGTCTTTTACTGGTTGTAGACACCGAGCTAACTTTCGGTGTGGTATATAGATGGTTTTTGTGTCATATTTTTCCAGTATCTTGCCGATCCTATCTGTAGTGTTTCTAATGTAAGGAACTATCGCTGTTTTCGAGGGGGTCAGTTCTTCCTCTTTGTTTTCTTCTACGGCGGTCTTTTCTATGTTTCTTATGATTTTCTAAAAACTCACCGGATGTTATTGAGCGAGTAGCCATTTCTCCTGGGGGTTCTCGTGAGGTGTTCTTCCTCTTCTTCGAGGTGTTCTACGTCCGATATCGCTATGACCCTGTTAATCAGTGATGTTATAACAGCCTGCTTTTGTGATGGGTGGTGATGAGAAGAGGCGTGCAGATACCTGTCTGTGTGTGTGGGTTTCCGGTATACCACGTGACTGAGAGTCCCATTGGTGTTGCGTTTTACTAGGACATCCAGTAACGGTAGTTTTCCGTTTACCTCGATTTCCATGGCGAAATGAATATTTACGTGAATAGAGTTGAGATGGTCAAGAAATAGCTGCAGGTTTTTGCTCCCGTGAGGCCAGATTACGAACGTGTCATCCACGTAACGGGGAAAGCATTTCGGTTTCAGGGTGAATGTGGCTAAGGCTTCGAAGTATTCCATATACATGTTTGCTATTATTGGAGAGAGCGGTTGATTTCATCGCGGCCCTTTTGGTCTGTGGTTGGAACCCCCCGTTAAAGTAGAAATAAGTGGTGGTAAGGCATTCTTTAGCTAGTATTGACAGGTCTTCTGGAAGTTTCTGGTCTGGTAGCGGCAATAATTCTGTTAGCAGCACCTTGGTGTAAAATGTCGCGACATCAAAACTTACTAATAAGTCCGTATTTTCGATTGATTGGTCCTTAAGGAGCTGGATGAAATGTCGGGAGTACTTCACGTGGGTTTCAGTGTGTCCTGTACTGCATACAACTACCCTCAAACTAAAATGCTTTCTCCGTTACGTGGATGATACGCTCGTGATCTGGCCACACGGGAGCAATAACCTGCAGCTCTTTCTCGACCATCTCAACCCTATTCACGTAAATATTCAGTTCACCATGGAAATCGAGGTAAACGGAAAACTACCGTTCCTGGATATCATAGTAAAACGCAACACCAATGGGACTCTCAGTCACGTGGTATACAGGAAACCCAACACACACACAGACAGGTACCTGCACACCTCTTCTCATCACCACCCATCACAAAAGCAGGCTGTTATAACATCACTGATTTTCAAGGACATAGCGATATCGGACGAAGAATAAATACCTCAAAGAAGAGAAAGAACACCACACGAGAACCCTCAGGAGAAATGGCTACTTGCTCAATAACATACGATGAGTTTTTAGGAAATTAGAAGAAAACAAAGAAAAGATTGCCGTAGAAGAAATCAAAGGGGAGGAAGAACTGACTCGCTCGAAAACAGCGATACCGCCTTACATTAAAAACACTACAGACAGGATCGGCAAGATACTGGAAAAATATGATATACAAACCATCTATGTACCACAACGGAAGTTAGCCCGGTGTCTACCACCAGTAACAGACATAATAGAACTACAGGCTCCTGGAGTCTACTACATTGAATGTAGCTGCAGAACGTGTTACGTCGATGAAACAAAACGTCTGACCTCTACCCGCCTAAAAGAATACATCAGTCACACCTAGAAACAAGACACAGATATTTCAGCTGTAGCCAAGCATTCCTACGAAACAAGACACGAAATATCATTTGAAAAGATCAAGAACCTAGCAGCTACCCCTTGGAATCTCGAAAGGAAAATCCGCGAGGCTATCGAAATTAAGAAACAGCGGAACGATTTAAATTTAGAAGAAGGATATAAAATCAGCAATTCTTGGATGCCTATCATACATAGATTAAGAGATGCAGACCTCAACGTAAAAACGCAGAACGGACCTCTAATTACATAACAGCGCGGGCAAGTCCCGCTTCCTGGTTGTGATACATAACGTTCCAGAAACTTCACGAGACAGCCAGGGGGCTTATATCAGCCAAGGAGGGTAGGATATATAAGGCCAAGGTCAGGAACTACTCCCTTAGTGTGATTGCTGCCTGGGAGACTGATTATCTCGGATCGAGTAGGAGTATTTCAGTCGCCTTGACAAAGAATACTGCAATGTATTCGAAACGTCGGCGAACTGAACGTAATGTACAAAAAACAACAACACGTTCAACCTGGAAGAAGAACTAAATAATTCTACACACCGTGGAAGCTTCACTTCTAAGATACCTGAGTAGGGAATCAGATCCACGCCGTTTGGATAGCTACCCACACTTTCCTGCTATTTGCAGGTGCAGTGTCTTGGGCGCGATTGGATCTCACCACCACGTCCCATAAACGCTCACCCCGGCTGATATCAGGCGGACAGTGCTGGTACAGCTTTTATTGAAACGCTCCTCGGACCAGTCCTGGACAACCTGGGCCCGACGATACCGAAGGTTATCCTGATGGAATATACCATCACTGTAGGGGTACGTGAAGTCCATGAAGGGCTGCAAGTGGTCAATAAGCTGTTCAAATTAGCAGTCATTGACCAACGACCTATTCAGCTGGATTAGCGGATTCAGCCCATTCCACATACACTCCACACCACTTCGGATCTACAACCAGCCTCTATGGTGCCTTGTTGTCATCTGGGATCCATGGCTTTATGATGCCTGTGTCATATCCGAACCCTACCATTAGCTATAAATAACTGAAACAGTGACTTATCGAACCAAGCTACAAGTCACAAGTCCTCCAGGGTCCAAATAGCAATGTCATGCTCCCAAGTGACATGCTGTACTTAGTGTGGTGTTAACAACGGCAGTCTGATAGGTGTTCTGCTCCCATACCCCAATCCCCCTGCCTGTGGGTGGGGATGGTAAAAAACACCCACGATATCCCCTGCCTAAAAGGCGACTAAAAGGGGTCTCAGAGGCTCTGAACTCTGGGGCGTGGGTTGTCGCCCACGGGGCGCTTAGCTGATTCCTGGCATTGCTTCCACTTACTTGTGCCAGGCTCCTCACTTTCATCTATCCTGTCCGACCTCCCTTGGTCAACTCTTGTTATTTTCTGACCCCGACGGTATTAGAGCACTAGAGGCCTAGACAGTCTTTCATTTTCACACCCTTCGTGGCCCTTGTCTTCTTTTGGCCAACACCTTCATTTTTCAAAGCGTCGGATCCCTCCCATTTTTTCCCTCTAATAGTGTTATATAGAGATTGGTTGCCTGATTTACTTCCTATTAAAACAATAATCATCACCACTACCACCACTCCCATACCCCACTGACCTTAAAGAACGCTGCACTGACCTGCTAGATATGCGCTTGGTACCTCATGAATTGAATGTGGATGTGATTTGAGCCAGTGTGGCTTGAGTGTTACAGCGGACAATTCTAGAGAGCGCCGCTAATTGCATCCTTGGTCGGGCACTACACTATGGGTGGTAATATCTTTCAGGAGGTATTCTTGATACACACTTGACACCGTCGATCGAAGAATGTTAAATGTCCGCAAAACTTTGACACTGGAATGTTCCATCCATCTGGCCCCCATTAACATGTCCTGTTCGAAACAGTATAATCCACGTAGCCTTGCCACGACCAGCACAGATGGTGTTTACTCTAACTCTCGATATATCAGATCACACCTGATAAGGTCTGGGCGCTTTCAAGACGTTAGGGTACGGTGGCGCCACTGATTATTATCCTTAAATACTGCTATCCCATGACTTTGGAATGTCAGTATAATTAAATTCGAAAGATCAGATTGATCCACTGAGTGTAAATAAACCGAACTTAAATGTTTTTCGTTGATAGCTAGTATTCTAATGTTTCGAAATAATTCATATACTGTACGACGATTTTGTGCAAAAGTATATCAAACCTCCTGTAACGTGGATTACAGGGCTCAAGTTTTGTAACAATGATAATATTCCTTTTAATTATTACCTACTGTCGTGATAAGTCACTAAGAGTCTAGTTGTACGTGTGAGACACACCTTGTCAACACGCTCACTCTCCTATAAGAACTATTGTGTAATGCACACGCTGATAATCGTATAACTAGTGTGAACAAGATGAAGAATGTAAGTCATGACCGGAGGTCATGCCGAGTCCTTCCGCATATACCTGGTGAGTCAGCCACGCCTTGACGTTTCTGCTTTTAGGCATCCCAACGAACGTCAGTAGGGTGACGGTCGATTTTCCTTTGCTGTATACCAAGCTACACGCCGCCTCTGTGGTGTAGTGGTCAGTGTGATTAGCTGCCACCCCCGGAGTCCCGGGTTCGATTCCCCACTCTGCCACGAAATTTGAAAATTGACACGAGGGCTGGAACGGGGTCCACTCAGCCTCGGTAGGTCAACTTGGTAGAGGTGGGTTCGATTCCCACCTCAGCCATCCTGGAAGTGGTTTTCTGTGATTTCCCACCTCCTCCAGGCAAATGCTGGGATGGTACCTAACTTACGGCCACGGCCGCGTACCTGACTCGTCTCTGACTGGTTGGTTTTAGTAGCGAGACCGGAGCCCTAAGTTGGTGACGCACTCAGGGCTGGAGTCAGGCTAACTTGCTATTCCCAAAACTGTACATTAAAATGGTGGACGCCGTCACCGTAAGTTATCCCACTGGTTTTGAGCAATTCCGCCTGGCCAGAGAGAAGTCCCTTAGTTTACCTACCTCAACCTTTCAGGTAAGGAATGAATGCATTCGACGATAGGTATATTCCTGTGAAATTCGCAGAATAGTGGTTTGGCCACCTGAATGCGAATATTTAGTTTGACAAATTTTCAGGTCTCTTTTAATAATGTTCCAATAAAATATTTCTGACTTCGGAGACGAATTGTGGAAGTCCAAGAAAGTAAGTAAGCCCCTTATCTGAATGGAACAATATCTTGAAACACTTTTACGTAATTGAGACTGTACTGGCCTCTCGAAAATTTGTGCAAAAGTAGTAGATTTTGACGGAGTATTTCTACATATTCTACATGTTACGAACTAAAGATAAGCTAGGAGTGAACTATTCAGATGTTAATAAAAGAATTGGTCAGATTATTACATCACCCTTAGACCACCGGCTGTCTTCTTTCCGGATGCTGGTTTCTCCATCGTTTTCGCCTTGGTTGCCACATACTTCTGGGATTTATCCATGTTTGTTCAGCAGAAGGCTGCGATGTACGGCTCGGAATTATATAATGGCTCTGCTGTAGTCATCAAGCGGCAACCCATGAAATCTTGCCCCTAGTGATAAAAGGGAGTTACAGGTTAATGATCTTGGATTCATAGTGCATCAACATTATGGCACATTAAGCAATTCGAAAGTCGCTGCCTAACCGAGGTGGTAAAGGCGCCCTCGGTTCACGTGGAAGGACGAGGGTTCGATTCTCCATCAGGAAGTCGAAAAATTTAAGAAACCTGATTTCCACTTCTGGAGCGGTATATGGTCCTGAAGTTCTCTCAGTCTGCACCAGAAGTGAGTGCCGGGTTAATTTCTGGGAGCAAAAACGGCCGGACATAGGGCTAAACACTCTACCCCGTTTAGTGTCGAGGGTTTGGAAAGTTCCATTCCTCCAAGGGCCTTCATGGCGTGCATGGAGATGGTATTGATTTTTTTGCTTGAAGTAATTCCGTCGGGGATTACAACCCGGAGCCCAGTGGTGGAAGTCCGATGATTAACCGACTCAGCCAAATGTATATTTCTGTGGTTAGAGGTAGTGTCTACTTCGTAAGAGATTACTGAATGGGCTCTCATCTTAGGACTGTGAGTTGACGTCGGCGGGGTCCCTGGCTTGAAGTAGAATGCAGTAATGTATTTAAACAAGAGAGCAGAATACTCCCATCCTCAGTTTCGAATTACCTGAAATTGAGGAGGGAGTAATCATTTATTGTAATCCAAAATGCGTTTTGATACATGCATTCTTTTACTTATTACTATTTGGTAATCTATTACTACTTACAATTAAACTTATTAACTACGTTAAGCCTTGATCAGACCCCTTGGTGCTATTCGACATGAGTAGGCTATGTGTCGGCACTGCGTTTCACCTTCTCCCTTCCTACTATCATATATCAGTCATTTATTTTATATTATTAATTCCTCTGATGAGATTTACGTCAGGAAGGGCATCCGGTCATAAAAACCCACCACGACATATTCATCTCACCTCATACCCAACCCCGAAGAGAAACGGGATAAAAATTGGAAAAACAATTACACTTATTTCCACCCAATTTCTTAATACTGTAGTTTTAAAAATATTGTATTTATTTATTTATTTATTTATTTATTTATTTATTTATTTATTTATTTATTTATTTATTTATTTATTTATTTATTTACTTTTGTCCTAGATGTTAACAATGTTATATAGCCTAGGAACACGTACATCTTAGTTAGTAATGTTTTATTTTACCTGGCAAGATTAAGGCCTTCCGACCTTATCTTCTATCTAACCAGGCACTGAAATATACACATATTACATTGTATCACTTATCAATAATAGATTTAATACTAATTAAATTAATAGTAATACGAGAATGATGAGTGATAAGGTTAAATGAAGATGAAATAAATTAGGTATAATAAAAGGATAAATTCTTAAAACTAATATCCTACATGTAAAAAGAGGTAGTACAAAAAATGTAATATTTGAAAAACAGATCGGGTAAGAATTTTAGACTAATCTTCTACCAGAACATTCATGACAATAGAATGGTTGTAAGTAGCAGCATTAAGTTTACAGACGAACCTTACTGGTGCATAAAATGTCTCCACAGAGCTACCTTGAAAGTGCGAATAGCGCTTAACCCTCTGATATTTTCGGGAAGGAGGTTCCACTTCCGGCAGGCAATTACCGTGAATTATTCATCGTAGGCCAACGGCCGTAGCCGTGTTGAAACACAGGATCTCGTGAGATCTCCGAAGTTAAGCAACATTGGGCGTGGTCAGGATTTGGATGGGTTGCCACGCGCTGTTGGTGGGGGTAAGGGAATGGAGGAGCGGAAAGGAACTGGCCACCCTACCGCACGTAAACTCCGGCTCAGGTACACCTCTGCGGAGGTTCGGACCTGCCTTCGGGCAGTATAACCCCTTATTCATCGTAGATGGCAGATCTATGGGTAGGTAAAGCAAGGATGGGCTGTGATAAGAAGATAGGTATTTGAAATATGAAGTAAGGTAAAATGGTTGTGAAGAATGAAGGATTTTATGGAGATGGCATAGGGTATGAACAGTGCGACGGATTTCTAGTCGGGGCCACGATAGGTGATTATATGAAGGAGTTACATGGTCATAGTACCGTAGGTTACAGACGTATCTCACACATGAATTTTGACCGCGTTGCAATCTGCTCAATAACTTGCACCCAGCGTCTCTAATCACGTCACAATAGTGGAAATGAGGGAAAATCAGAGCTTCAACCAACATTTGTTTTAGTTTTTCAGGAAATAAGTATTTATACCCGCGCATCATGTGTAATGCACAGAATGTTTTCTGAGTGATGTTCGTAATATGTGTTTTCCCTGACATGTCATTATCGAAAGTAAGTCCATGGAATCCAGTTGCTACAAAAAAGTTGATCCATATACAGGATTTTTACTGATGACGTGAATGGTGAAATGGCGTATGGCTTTTAGTGCCGGGAGTGTCCGAAGACATGTTCGGCTCGCCAGGTGCAGGTCTTTCGAGTTGACTCCCGTAGGCGACCTGCGCGTCGTGATGAGGATGAAATGATGATGAAGATAACACATACACCCAGCCCCCGTGTCACTGGAATTAACCAATTAAGGTTAAAATCCCCCACCCGACCGGGAATCGAACCCGGGACCCTCTGAACCGAAGGCCAGTACGCTGACCGTTCAGCCAACGAGTCGGACGCGTGAATGGTATGTTAGTATTATATAACCTTATAGATGGAATCTCTGGTCGATTGACCTTCGCGAGTAGTTTCGGGTATCCGAGGATGATGGCTTGCGTTTTTGCTGGGTTTAACGTAAGACCACATCTCAAAGACCAAGAAGGAAAGGATGTTAGATCTTGATTGATTTTGTCTATGGCCGAAAATATTCGATCTGGAGATGTATGGAGGTACATTTGTACATCATCAGCGTAAATATGGTATTTGCAGTGCGTTAGGTTTTGGGAGATATCATTAATGTAAATAGAAAAAAAGAAGGGGTCCTAACACCGACCCTTGGGGCATACCACACTGCACGGACCTCCAAGTTGATCTGTTTAACCTATCTGTAACACACTGCCGACGGCCATACAGGTAGGAATGCAACCAAAAGAGGACACTGTCCGAGAAATGGAGGGAATACAATTTCGAGAGCAAAATGTCAATGTCAACAGAGTCAAAAGCTTTGCTCAAGTCTAGAAGTATTAAAACTGTCACTTTTTTGTTGTCCATTGCTTCTCGAAGGTCTTCTGTGACCTTCAGTAGTGCCGTTGTAGTACTGTGTGCTTGACGAAAACCATATCGTAGTGCGTCAAGTAAGTTGTAAGTCGCCATGTAGTCTGTTATTTGTCTATGAGCGATGAACTCTAGCTCTTTGGATAAAGCAGAAATATGCAGATGGCTCTGTAGTCAGATGGTTCAGAAGGGGAAGCTACTTTTTTTATAGGACGTATAATGCCCGCTTTCCATGTTTAGGGAAATGTGCGGTCTACAAGGGAAGATATAATTATGTTTACTAGTGCAGGTGATATCACGTCCAGAATCATTTTTATCATCTCTATTCCTATACTGTCATAACCTTTCGCCGGTTATGTTATCCGATTTATAGCAAACCTGACTTGTGAGTGGGTTGCTGGACGGTAGTAGAAGTTTTCTCTATCTGTTCGCGTCTTTGCATAATTCCCGTCAAGAGCTTCCTGTTTCAGGGCTACATTTAATGTGCAGTTAGATGAAAAATAATCATTCAGTTTTTCCAAGGGTATATTTATTTCGTCGTCGTCTCGTCCTTTGGTATTGCCAAAGCTTTTTATAGATTTCCACAACACAGCTGTTGAAATATTTGGTTGAATTAAACTGTGAGCGTGTCGTAATTTCGCGTTTCTAACCTGTTGTGTCATAGCGTTTCTCAGTCTCTTAAAGTTTCTTTCCTAAGTTGAATTAGTGCTTACTTTTGTCACAAGTTTTTAAAGGTTAACCTACAATTACAACATCCGTTATACGTTACGAATGCATTGCATGATGAATCATTGCATGAATTGGTGAATGAATGATTTCATGATTGTTTTGTGTTCGTGCATGAATGAATGAATAAACACTCTTCTCACCCAGTCACGGATAGCCACCAACTGGGGAGAAAGTTTCATGAATGAATGAATGAATTAATTAATTAATGTTCTCATTCAATTCACATGCAATTAAGGAGAAAAACGACACGACAGTACAACAATTTATCTATTACGGTACTACATTTAATAGTATATTTTAATCTAATAGTAGTTGTATCCATTCCTCATGTGATCACTCCGTTGTTTCTTTTTTGTTCAAGATGTAATACAGTGTTACATTTTCTAGGACCAACATGTCTCTTATCCTTCATTATTTTCCTTAATGCTTGTTTCATTTTTTCTTATTTTCTTTTGCCACATACTTTTCAAAATGCAAAAACTGCAGTCTTCCCAGTGCAATCCATTCCTTATTTAATAATTTAACAATCGTGTAGAATTTTCTCTCTCTTTCTAGTTTTGTTTTATATTCCCTACCTAGATAGTTTACTCGGATTGCATCCATCTCCCTACAAATAGATGCGCCTCAATCCTATTTCCACAGACGGTAAACAACGGTTCTCGTCATGTTTCTCTCTCTGACCCTTATACTTATATAGTCTCATTAGTCACCACATCATACCTCTTAATTCTCTGTTTGGAAAACATTTCTTTCTTAATTGACATTTTTGGATAATTTCACAGAATTCATATAACGTCCTTTTAGTCTTACATTCTGTTATAATCATTTGCTCCTCAACTCGAATCGTTACTTTCCTACACCATTTCTTGTCTTTGTTCTGAATCTCGTTATCCCATTTTCTCCAATTCCTATTCTACCAAACATCCTTTTAACTTTCGTTAAGCAATAATAATCAGTTAAATGTTTCATCTGGTGTTGGTATGCTGAATTCTATATTTCCCTTCCGTTTCCCCTTCTTAATTTCAACCAATATTTTATTACCTTTAAGCTATATATGCTTGTATATCTACATCTTAGTATTCTGACTCCACTACTAGCTGTACATTCTGGTAGACCCATTATTATTTTGCAGAATTTATTACTACTTACGTCTAGTTATTTCTTTTCTACTTAAATACCCCCATATTTCTGCCCCATGCGATACTCTTGATATCACAAGAGCATTTAAAACATGTTTATGTAGCATATAGTCAGTGTTTGGCATTTTCCATTCCAGACACACAGTTAGATAGATCGGCCAATCCTTTCATTAGCTCGATTTACTCGTTGATTCCGGATCTCATTTAATGTTATTATACCTAAGTATTTTATTGATCACTTCAAGTTATACGCCTTATAACCACCATATTTCGATTTCTTTAATTTATTTTCTTATTTACAAACCA
The DNA here is from genome assembly GCF_040414725.1 of Anabrus simplex. Classification (NCBI taxonomy): domain Eukaryota; kingdom Metazoa; phylum Arthropoda; class Insecta; order Orthoptera; family Tettigoniidae; genus Anabrus; species Anabrus simplex. The sequence goes on from NC_090269.1 coordinate 242,065,299, forward strand.
TTACTTTTTCATGTTAATTTTGATATTACATTTCCTGCAAAATTCAGCGGCTTCTTGATATTATTTTACACACCGACTGCTGTCAAAGACAGCAGAAGGGTGTCATCTACGAAAACTGGGTCAGAAATTTTTCTGTTATTCGAGCATGAGCATGTCCTATACACTTTCCCATCATCATCCAAAATATCTTTTAAAAAAGTATAAAAAATATGGGTGATTATTTACATCCCTAATTAAATCCAACATTTGAATATATCTCTCCTACCACATGGTCTTCCTTTATTTTTACAGATCTTCTAGAGTCTTAATCATTTTATTCGACAGTCCTATTCTAGCCAGCCTCGCAGCGACAGCCCGTCTGCTGACCGAATCAAAAGCATTTTGTAGGTCAATAGCTGTAATATGTATAATCTACCACCACTTATTTAATAATTGTACATCTTTTTCAGTCAAGTCATCTGTTTTCACTTACTAGATCTTTGTATTCGCTTCTTAATCTACAGAAATCTATCCGTAGCTCCTGGGAACCCTTACATTTTATATTTATTCATTATTGTTTTAATTATAAATATGTTGTCTGTGGTTCTCATTCCTTTCCTGAATTCCGACTGGTATACGGAGAGTGTAGAGTAATCCTTTGCCTATTTTATAATTCTCTTTGCTAATATCCAGGTATGTTTCTTACTAAGTGTTTCCAGCAAAGTAAAACCCCTGTAATTATTTGCAGCGGTATTCAGTATATTTCCCTTCCTTTTGTATATAGAGCATGTTATTCCTTCTTGCCAATATTTTGGGATTTTTCTACCATCAAATGTTTTGTTAATAATATTTTAGTTATTATTTCTAGCATCTGTCAGTTATTGCCTAGTTCTTTCCAGAATTCGTATGTAATTCTACTAATAGCACCTGATTTACCTCACCTTCCTTTTTTTCAGTTTTCCTGGTACTTCATCCATGGTTATTGGATTGTGTAGTACCGGCATGGTGTTCTCCATATTTCTCAGTAGACCTGTCTCAGTTTTATTAATCTTCCATTCATCCTTAACCCCTAGCAGCCTCTTGAAGTACATTATTCACTCTTCCTCGCTTACATCTACTTGGTTTCTACTTTTGTTTTCTTTACAGATTATGTTTATTGTTCCATTCATTCTCAGTTTCGTTTTCTTTCCAATACTTAGTGCCCTTATCACTTCAGTTTTTCTTACATTCTTCATTTTAGCACAGGTTCTGTTTGTTTCCCCTTCTCTTTCTTTACAACCATTTTCTACCAGCCATTACTATCATCGATCTTTCAATAATTCTTATTGCTTCCTCTATGTTATTATTCTCCATCATATTTTCAATACCTATCGTCAAAATTTCGAATGTTTCTCCCCCCTCTAATAATCTCTGTGAATTCATCTTTATGTTCCTCACTCCACCTATACCTTACTAACTGCTTCTGTGTATTGTTAATTATTTGCTTTACCTTCAGACATTTTAGCAGTCAAATAACCACCCTCCCACCATTTAGTATGCATAATTCTTCTACTGCCCATATTTGTACTAGTTTCTTTCCATTCTTGTTGTCCGGCTCCATGGCTAAATGGCTAGCGTTCTGGCCTTTGGTCACAGGGGTCCCGGGTTCGATTCCCGGCAGGGTAGGGAATTTTAACCATCATTGGTTAATTTCGCTGGCACGGGGCTGGGTGTATACGTTGTCTTCATCATCATTTCATCCTCATCATGACGCGCAGGTCGCCTACGGGTGTCAAATCAAAAGACCTGCACCTGGCAAACCGAACATGTCCTCGGACACTTCCGGCACAAAAAGCCATACGTCATTTCGTTTTTTCCATTCTTGTTGCATTTAACTTCTCCGTCTTTCTATCAACATTTCTCGTATTTCTCTATTGTACACTGAATTATTTTCACCCACCATAGTTAAGTAATAATAATAATAATAATAATAATAATAATAATAATAATAATAATAATAATAATAATAATAATAATAATAATAATAATAATAATAATAATAATAATAATACCGGAGGTACATCTTCTCCGGCCAATTGAACTGCGCACATTCTGGAAGGCCATCTGTGCTGTGAATTCTAACCTATGTATCTGAAGATACTTGGACCTTTAATCTTTAGATGACTCTACTATCGGCCTATGTGCTCCTTCTGGCGGGAGGACGGACTATTAATTTTTAAAGGGAATTTGCTATTGTCTATGTTGGTAAACCTTAAGTGTTTGTAAATTGCTTTTGTTATGAGCTGAGGTTGTCAGTACATCTACGGCTTCCTTCTTCCTTAAGTCATTAGCCAATCAGGAATTTTTGTATATATTTTTCTATCCAATTAAAATTGGGGTTGACCGGGCGAGTTGGCCGTGCGCGTAGAGGCGCGCGGCTGTGAGCTTGCATCCGGGAGATAGTAGGTTCGAATCCCACTATCGGCAGCCCTGAAAATGGTTTTCCGTGGTTTCCCATTTTCACACCAGGCAAATGCTGGGGCTGTACCTTAATTAAGGCCACGGCCGCTTCCTTCCAACTCCTAAGCCTTTCCTATCCCATCGTCGCCATAAGACCTATCTGTGTCGGTGCGACGTGAAGACCCTAACAAAAAAAAATGGGGTTGTGTACAGGTATTCTGCCTAGGTCAAGAGAGTTCTGGAACTTTCCCCTCTGAGTTGCTATAAAAGCTGGGCGCTTTAGGGCCGTATGGTCATCTTCATCGCTCCGGTCTAGTGTGTGTATACGGTGTAATAGGAGGCAGGGGCAGCCTTGCCGTCGTCGGAAGGCCCAACAACTCAAGGTAATGGCAGACATCTTTTAGTATGTGATAACTCCAGGTAGTTAACTTGAGGGGAAGGTTTCAAACTTCCTTCTTAATGTAAAATTCTCAAGTTTAATATCACCTTTAAAATGTAAATTTTCAGGCAAGTCTGAAGAATTTGTTCAAATCCCTGCTGGGAAATATGTAACTTAGGGAATAAAGAGTGTTCACCCTCTATTAATTCCCATTCGACTTGGTATGGGGGGGGGGGACTATGATTTTCTAAAACTTTATATTCTTCAAAACTATTTTGGTACTTAATATTTTGCATCTAGTCACCCCTCTGTAGTATAGGCTTAGCCTCTGCAACCCATTAGCCCATGTAGGATTTTAAGTGTATTTCGGAAGGAGTACAAGTGTTTCGCCTTCTAGCATTTTGTTCATGGCCGATTGTCTTTGTACATTAAGGCCATTTAGAATGGGCACTCATTGCCCCTGTTTAAGTTAACATGATTTATAGACGAGTGTGTAATATACTGACGAGCCGAAGTGACAGTAAACACAGTTTGTTTTTTGCTAGTTGCTTTACGTCGCACCGGCACAGATAGGTCTTATGGCGACGATGGGATAGGAAAGGCCTAGGGGTTGGAAGGAAGCGGCCGTAGCCTTAATTAAGGTACAGCCCCAGAATTTGCCTGGTGTGAAAATGGAAAACCACGGAAAACCATCTTTAGGGTTGCCGACAGTGGGATTCGAACCCACTATCTCGGGTGCAAGCTCACAGCCGCTATGTAAGTGAATGGAGCAAGAGAAGTATGCTCTTTGAGAGAATGTGTTTATAGAGCTACAATGCTCATTCATTAGCACATTATTGTGTCGAAAATCATCTCTATCGTACCTGATTTTTGGACTTATAGTCCGAGCTGACGAGCTCTTTAACTGTTATTTGCTGTTTCTTGTTCAGATTATCTATAAATGTTTAAAAACTCAAAAAGGGGGAAAGAAATAAAATTTCAAAATGTAGTGTTTCAACTTATGCTCTCATCTTTTCTCTGTCCACCCATTCACACCACCATCTTCTTACACCTCTCTGGTCCACAAAATCACGCTAATAATAATAATAATAATAATAATAATAATAATAATAATAATAATAATAATAATAATAATAATAATAATAATAATAATAATTGTTACCGTGGTTTGGTGGACTAGCAGAGGTGAAAGAAGGTGCCGGGATGAATGGGTCTAACTATAAAGTCAAAGTTAATTTAAAATTTTAACAAAGGTTATATTTTCAGAAGAAACAACAGAATTATAACAACTTTTCACTTGGTAAAATAACAATTTGGAAACAAGACTTAGAAAGATTCAAGATATCAGAATTTTAACACTCTTGGGCTACAAGCCCTAGTATTATAATTTTGAGCTCCTAGCTCAACTTTTACAGGCGAGCACAAATTGTTCAAAGGGCAGAAAGCCCCTAATCCCTGGAGCACTTGCTCCCAACTTCAAATATCAAGCCTCCCAGAGGCACAGTTACCACATTAGAAAAGAGCTGACACGCTCCCGGTTTTTCAAGCCTATTTAAGGCAATACCAGAAACTTACAATTATTTGCCATCCAGGCACAACTTACAAAAAAGACACAGGGGTATCTTGTACCCAACCTACTGGGCATTAGCAGAAAAGGACAGGTTAAGTAAATGGCCCGAAACACCAAATTGAATGGAGGCGTGTACTTACACTCCTAAATATGCATTCTTAAAACCTAAAAGGCACTAGGCCGATGAAACAGTGGCTTTTCCCAAACTATAGGGGTGACTCGTATAAGAAAAATTTAATACATTACGGAAAGGAAGAAAACCAGTTACAAAACGTAGTCACCTCAAACCAATATGAAGGGGAGCTCGAGAAGGTAAATCACTCTCTAACCCCGAATTACAGTTACAGATTTTATGAAATTTTCACATTAGCCGGCAGAATTTACATTTTAGAGAAGTTGGTTACATATTAAAGTTTCCGACCTATACCTCGGGTTAAACTGCAGAGCTAGCAAGAAATAAAGATGTTAAACGGCCATTACCTTGCTGAAGAACAGCTGGCTGCAGAAAGAGGCACCTCCCGCCTCCTGCTTCACATACACACACTTAGTTAGATCTTGATCAAATGGCCAAGAGACGTGAAAATCCGCAGTTTATAAACCCTCGGGGAAGGTTCCAGACCTTTCATGAATAATCAAGCCACACCCTCTCAATTTTATTGGACCATACAAAATTTACACTCAAAATCGAAGAAGAAATCCAGGATTGGTCGGAAATTAATTACAAAAATAGCGATTGGCTGGATTCAAAACTGGCAGAAAGAAAAGATAAATATTGCCAACCCACAAATGAATGAACGAAATTTAGTAAAGAAAAAACTTATGAATACAAAATTTCTTCAAAAAAGTTCTTTCACTTCGCACCAGGGTGCATGATCATAGTTTTTGTAGTGACATCTGTTGTAGAAAGTATAAACTTCTTGATAAATGGTTACCAAAACACGTTGAAATTCACACAGTCCTGGAGACTTCACAATCACAAAATTAAAGTAGTGACTTCTTCTGAGTAAACGTTTAAGGAGGTCTAGTTCCAAGTTCACTGTTCCTACAGTAGAGGAGGTTTTATTGGCGCAAGATTTAAATGTGCGGTGTAGAGGTGTACCTACCGGTACAATAATAATAATAATAATAATAATAATAATAATAATAATAATAATAATGTCCGCCTCTGTGGTGTAGTGGTTAGCGTGATTAGCTGCCACCCCCGGAGACTGGGGTTCGATTCCCGGCTCTGCCACGAAATTTGAAAAGTGGTACGAGGGCTGGAGCGGGGTCCACTCAGCCTCGGGAGGTCAACTGAGTAGAGGTGGGTTCGATTCCCACCTCAGCCATCCTGGAAGTGGTTTTCCGTGGTTTCCCACTTCTCCTCCAGGCGAATGCCGGGATGGTACCTAACTTAAGGCCACGGCCGCTTCCTTCCCTCTTCCTTGCCTATCCCTTCCAATCTTCCCATCCCTCCACAAGGCCCCTGTTCGGCATAGCAGCTGAGGCCGCCTGGGCGAGGTACTGGTCATACTCCCCAGTTGTATCCCCGACCAAGAGTCTGAAGCTCCAGGACACTGCCCTTGAGGCGGTAGAGGTGGGATCCCTCGCTAAGTCCGAGGGAAAAACCGAACCTGGAGGGTAAACAGATGATGATGATGATGATAATAATAATAATAATAATAATAATAATAATAATAATAAAATAAATAAATAATAATAATAATAATAACATAATAGTAATACCAATAATAATAATAAAAATAATAATAACACCTTACTATCACTGATACACAATAATTTGCAATCAATATGAAAAATATTATCAGATTGGTACGACTTATCTTCGATAGCTCGCTACATCAGCAAGTAATATCCCGATCCGCACTACTATCACGGTATCAAAACAGTTGAGCTACAATGATATCACCAACTCGCTTCGTACAACTCTCTTATATAGACTGGCTAGAATTCTAGATTATTCTGTGTCTTACAACATAGTAATACTACAAGATACCCCCAAAATTGTACAATAACCCCAGGAAGTCCTGGTAAGTTTCTGTTCTAGAATTGTGTTGAAACAAGTTTGTCACTATGGCACATAGCCTAAAGATATGTACTAACAAGTACAATATTATACAACCTGTCCTTGGTACACGAAGCTTCCAGAACTCACTCACATTAACACATACCCTCAACTGGGGGTTTTCATCAGCATCTTGGGAAACACGGACGGTTATTTACAGTGATAAACATGATGTAACATTAATGTAACTTCCCTTGAGTTTTAGACAATCATAGCCTAACCAGAAGTTTCCTGAATTACTTCGAATACATCAAGGATGATTTACAACCTATCAATGGAACCAAGCTGTAATACACGAGTTACATACACATGATTAAACTTAAATACAGTCCGGCTCCATGGCTAAATGGTTAGCGTGCTGGTCTTTGGTCACAGGGGACCCGGGTTCGATTCCCGGCAGGGTCGGGAATTTTAACCTTAATTGGTTAATTTTCGCTGGCACGGGGCTGGGTGTATGAGTCGTCTTTATCATCATTTCATCCTCATCACGACGCGCAGGTCGCCTACGGGTGTCAAATCAAAAGACCTGCATCTGGCGAGCCGAACTTGTCCTCGGACACTCCCGGCACTAAAAGCCATACGCCATTTCATTTTTTTTCAACTTAAATACATATCCTAGCCTTTAACACATGATCATCAGCTTGAATCAATCTGAGGCTGGAATTGTTTACATTTGATTATGCCAGTCTCTTCACTTTCAACGTTTCTACCCAACCTTTCTTGATCACTTCTAGTTCTCTTCCGACCTTGATGGTGTTAGGTTTGTGAGGCTTAAGGAGTATATCATTTTTATGCATGTTGTCATCAAGGCTCTTCCTTTCTTTCTGACCGAGCTCGATAGCTACAGTCGCTTAAGTGCGGCCAGTATCCAGTATTCGGAGATAGTAGGTTCGAACCCCACTGTCGGCAGCCCTGAAAATGGTTTTCCGTGGTTTCCCATTTTCACACCAGGCAAATGCTGGGGCTGTACCTTAATTAAGGCCACGGCCGCTTCCTTCCCACTCCTAGCCCTTTCCTGTCCCATCGTCGCCATAAGACCTATCTGTGTCGGTGCGACGTAAAGCAAGTAGCAAAAAAAAATAGCCTTTCTTTCTGCTGATACCTTCAATCTTCGAAGGATAGGACCTTCTTTTCCTACTCTCTGATTAATGTTAAGAGGGGATAAAGAAAATCACTGATCGCACCCTCCCTTCCAAGATGCCAGTAAATACTTTGCCTGTTATACTAATTAATGAGGTACCTCGATAGTAGTTGCAATCCTTCCTGTTCCCTTGCTTATAGATAGGTCCAATTACTGCTTTCGTCCAATCTGAAGGCACCTTATCAACACTCCATGCTAATCTTATTATTCTATTAAGCCATTTCATCCCTGCTTTCCCACTATACTTCACTATTTCAGGTCTAATTTCATCTATTCCTGCTGCTTTATGACAATGGAATTTATTTACCATCCTTTCCACTACCTCAAGCGTAATTTCACCAACATTTCCCTCCTCCCCACGAGATCCGTTGTTCACGACACCACCATGAAGATTTCCTTTTAGGTTGAAAATATTTACAAAATATTCCCTCCAGCTGTCCAGTGATTCTCCGGGATCTATTATGAGTTCACCTGAATTACCCAAAACACTGTTCATTTCCTTTTTTCCTTCCTTCCTAAGATTCTTTATTACTGTCCAGAAATGTTTCCCTGCTGCTTGGCCTAGCATTTCCAGGTTATTACCAAAATCTTCCAAAGACTTCTTTTTGGATTCAACAACTATTTGTTTCGCTCTGTTTCTTTCATCTATGTACAATTCCCTGTCTGCACCAGCCCTTGTTTGGAGCCGTTTCTGACAAGCCCTCTTTTTACGTTTACAAGCTTCTCTCACTTCATCAATCCGCCAAGATGTTCACTTTTCCCCATCTTTACACGCAGTTGTTCCTAGGCATTCCCTTGCTGTTGCTACTACGGTATCCCTATATGCCAACGATTCTCTTTCTATATCGTGAACCTGCTTACTGTCCACTGTTCGGAACTTCTCACTAATTATATCCATGTACTTCTGTCTAATTTTCTCGTCCCGGAGAATTTCTACCCTTATTCGTTTGCAGACAGATTTCACTTTCTCTGCCCTAGGCCTAGAGATACTTAGTTCACTACACATCCGATAGTGGTCTGTTTAATCGAAAAATCCCCCAAAACCCGTACATTACTAAGAGATTTCTTGAATTCGAAGTTGGTTAAGATATAGTCTATTATGGATCTGGTACCCCTACCCTCCCATGTTTAGCATTTTGTAGCCTTATGCTTGAGGAACGTAAGCGTAACTGCTAAGCCCATACTAGGACATAAGTCCAGCAGATGCTTCCCATTTCTATTAGCTTCCATATCTTCCCCACATTTACCAATCACCCTTTCGTAGCCCTCTGTTCTATTTCCAACTCTCGCCCATTAGTACTATCCTATCCTTGCTGTTGACCTTGACTACGATGTCACTCAATGATTCATGAAACTTGTCATTTTCATCCTCATCTGCACCGTCATATGGTGAATACACTAAGACAATTCTCGCCCTAATTCCTCCAACTGCCAAATCTACCCAGTAACGCACAACACGTACAGCTAGGGTAATTTCACATCACGAGAAAAGTGACTGGTGAATTTCCACATAGCCAATATATGCTCATCCTAATTGAAATTGGTATCACAATCCCTGTAATTAGATCAAAACCACATTCTCGTTGGAACTTTCGTAAAGCTGACTGAACCAATTTCACAGCAGAACTTGATAAGTCTATCCGATGGATTACTCCTAAGTCTAACAGCTATAAGCGTTTTGCTGGTGCAGTTATAGGAACAGCTAAAAGTTCATTCCAAGAGGTTACTGCAAAGAATATATCCCTGGATGGAATGAAGAAAGTGAAGCACTATATCAAGACTTTAAACGATGCGGAGATCCTAACACAGCAACCGAGCTTCTGTCCTGTCTGGACTCATCTCGAAGGCATAAGTGGATAGAAACAGTTGAGAGGATATATTTTATTTGCTATAGAAGAGAACCTTGGAGCCTTCTCAAAAAATTAGGAGGAAGCCCACCAGTATGCGGAGAACAGGCTGAAGTTACATCAGATCAAATTGTCTCTCACATCATTGCAACGTCACGAGTTTCAGGTGACAAGAAATACACCAAATTTATTAGACGACAACTTCAAGTCTTGAAGTCAACAGCATCTCAGTCTTCAGAATATTCAAATCCCTTCACAGTATCCGAGATTGATACAGCACTTAAAGATCTAAAACCATTTCTCCTGGCTTCGATGGAATTCATCCCGAGTTCTTGATCAGTCTGAGACAAAATGCAAAGACATGGCTGGCAGAATTTTTCACAGACATCTTACTAACTGGATGTATGTCATTGGAGTTCAAAAAGGCTAGGATAATTGCAATTTTAAAACCTGGCAAACCCAACAACAAGCCAGAAAATATCGCCCCATAGCTCTCCTTAGCTGTTGCTACAAACTTTTTGAAAGACGCATATTTAATAGAATAAGCAGTGCCATTTTACAGCACGTTTTCAGGGATCAGGCAGGATTCAGACCAGTTCGCAGCTGTTGTGGTCAAGTTGTGGCACTTACAACATTCATATAAGTTGAGTTCCAAAGAAACCTGAAAATATCTGTTGTTTTTGTTGATATCACTGCTGCATTTGATACCGTGTGGAGGGAAGGAATGGTCTACGAAATTCTCCGGGTCATACCATGCAGAAAGATAACAAGACTTATTAACAATATGCTGAGTGATAGGAGGCTTCAGTTTATCATCGGGGACAATGTGAGCAAGGAGAGGAAACTTAAAAATGGTTTGCTTCAAGGTTCAGTCCTATCACCACTCCTGTTGAGCTTGTATATATCTGATATTTTTAAAGTTACATCACGAAAATTCTGCTGCACTGACGATATAGCATTAGGTATTTTGAAAAAGCGTTCGATACTGTGAGTAGAAGAACGTTAATAGAACAATTAGGAAGGATGGGGGTGTCAAGAAAGATTATCCGAGCGATTGAGGCGATATACCAGAACGTCTACTGTAGCATTAAACTGGAAGAAAATGTAGTAAGTAGTCCGATAGATTGTAAGATAGGATTAGAAAGAGGGATGCAAGTTATCGCCGATTTTATTATTATTCATAAACGACATATTGCAAGGGCACGGAGGCAATAACTGGGCGGTGCCGGTAGTAAACGAGTTAGAGATCCCAAGATTGATTTTTGCTAATGACTGACCTTAACATGGGGGGGGGGGGTCTGCGGGGATGTTTGAATGCGGTTTCGGAATATGCTAGGAAGTGGTCCCTGAAAATTAACGGTAATAAATCGAAGGTAATAGTAATGCTTAAGCATAGGGGAAGAAAGAACGAAAGGAAATGGGTGGTTCAGGGGGAGATGATTATAGAAGTAGAAAAGTTGGAATATCTAGGAGTGCTTATAAGTAGAAGAGGTGGATGGGAAGATCAAATAAAGAGAGCGAAATGGAAGGGGCTGGCAGCTCTCTCAGTTGTTAAAATCCTAGAGGCAAAGTTCCTGGGTATAAATTGTAATATACTAAGGTTAGTGTTGAGGACAATAGTGTTAAGCAGAGTACTGTATGGGGCTGAATTATGGGGTCTAGAGGAAAAAAATAGATATGCTAAACCAAATTATTTATGAATTTAGTAAGACGGAAGTGCGACTCCCGCAGTGTACAGCGAACGCCGGGGAGATATTAACGTGTGGGGAGTATATAGAAGTGGCATTTGTAAAGAGAGTACTTAACTATAGCATGCGTTTAAAAGAGTGGAGGGGGCGGTAAAGTGTTTCAAGCGGCTTACCGGCGACAACTGAAACGTATATATGCGGGTAGGTGGCTGTCAAAAAATAAAATGTAAGAGGGTGGGTATGGGTTACATTTGGCAGGAGATATGGAATAGAAGGGGCAGTAGAAGCCAGAGATAAATTATAATGAGGATTAAGGACACACAAAGGCAAAGACAGTTGGAAGAAAGTAGAAATAAAGCATCCCTCAGTTTATATAATAGGTAATACAAGTTTCAAAGATAAATATTAGGAACGTGGATAGAATGATGAGAGGAGATATAGAGTATTGTGATGTCTTATGGGATTGTACAAAAATAAGGGTTGGATCAAGAATAAAGATGATTTATTGTGCATAATATGTGGAAAAACGATTGATGACCTACACTTGGTAGGTCAATGTAAAGAAACAGAAAGGTATGAGGGAAGCTTTTGAGTGCCAGCCAACAAGAGATATTAAAGCAGTGTGATGAGCAAAAAATTATAGGGTGGATGATTAAAGAATGGAATAGGGGAGGGAACTTGAATCGGTATTTATGTGCTGTTGAAAAATTATGTGTAAATAAATAGAAAGATGTGGTCGTATAAATTCATAAGGGATGTATTAAAAGGATGAGAAATGGTTGTGTAGATTTAGAAGTGGACATGCATTTAAATGGAAAAGTAGGACAGTGTATGTAATATCATAAACTGCGAAGGCAGTAAGTTGAAACGCAAGGGGAATGAGGGCACGTACTCAGCATACTGACGAAATGTTAAGACTGAGGCAGCAAGTCTTGGTATAGTGGGATAGGTCACGAGTGAGTATGGTATGTATGTAATTCAAGTCTTGCTGATTCAATCAGGTCAGAAGAGGCAGGTTGTTAGCCTCTCTGGTGGGGGGGTGCCGTGTTGCCGATTCTTTTCGTGAGCAACTTCGCGATCCTCTGGCTAACGCCAAGAAACTGGTTAGCACAAGGCTTCATCTCGCAGTTATAACTCCTTGGAGTAACTACTCCTCCTACTATTCCTAACTCTATATTGTTCTTTTCTGTGTTGCCGAGTTGCCTTGGTTCCTCTTTTCCTTATAGATGTTGTTTGTCAGTTTTCCTACTTTTATTTGGTTTTATTTACTCACTTAGGCTACTTATAGCATAGGGTCTATCAAGTGGAGGAAGCTCTGTATTGACTTATGGTAAATAAATAAATAAGCAAATAATCCAAAATAAATAAATAAATAAATAAATAAATAAATAAATAAATAAATAAATAAATAAATAAATAAATAAATAAATAAATAAATAAATAAATAAATAAATAAATCCATGCAACATTAGCTGTGCAACAGAAAGAACTGGAGAAGACTGAAGAGATGTTAACAAGAGATTTGTCCATTTTGGAAACATACTTCAGGAACTGGAGACTTGAGCCCAGCACAAATAAAACGGAGGTGTCTTGTTTCCATTTAAATAATCTCTTACCAAATACTAAATTGAACGTGAGTTTCTGTGGCAGGATACTTCACCACAACTGGAACCCAAAATATCTTGGAGTAACCTTGTATCGAACAGCAGTACAGTGGATCAATGATCTTGACATTCAGTTGTAAGGGGTCTCTTCTTGTTCATTGTTTTCCTGTTATGTAAATATGTATATAATTCATTTCTGTATTCAGCTTGATTGTATGGGCCGTACGCTAAATAAATCTTCCACCTGGGCGACTGCCCTAAATGCAGATCAGTATTGATTGATTGAAATAACCCACATCATTCGCTCATTTACGTGCCTAATAGAAACTATGTTGCATGCAGTAATATTCCTGATGAACAGCCCTACCCCAGACTCTGCCCTTCCCTTTTTAACATCCGTCAAGTACACTTTATAATCTCCTATCTCTTCCTCGTTATCTTCCCTTACCCGAATATCACTTACTCCTAGCACATCCAGGCGCGTCCTCTTTGTTGACTACTTTCTTTCTTTCATAAGCCCCATTAATATCGATAGCTCCCTATCGAATTCCATTTCGTTGCCAAGTTGCTTCCGAGGAGCCACTCGCCTGTCAAATGGGAGTCCGAGGCTTGCTTGAAATGTTCTGAGCTCGGTAAATTCACGAAGCAGGATGCTGCCCTACCCGCAAGTAGTCCAAGTGAGGATTTCTCCTCTAACGGGTTAGGTACCACCGGTGGATTGTAAGCTCTAGCCGCCTGAGCACAAGGAAGACCATGACTCAGAATATTTTCAATATGACCATTCCCATTCCGTAGAAACTGGTATATTGAGTCTCAGTACCACTTACTAGGCCACTCAGTTGTTGCCCATGGTTCACGAACTAAGACTTGACTACAGTAACGCACACCGCGTAAAGCTAGGGTAATTTCACATCAAATGCCGACCCCAATACCTTGAATAAAAGGTTAGGAAGACGAGATTCAACTATAAATGGTAACGAAATATATTCGCATTCTTTTTAAGCGTTACAAAAGTCAATTAGTTATGAACAGAGCTCGGATTTTGATAGCCTAATAAATGCCGAAAATCTCCTATGAAATGGTCTACAAATCCTCAATAAATGACTTAAAATGAGCGAAAAAGCGACTGAAAAACTTGAAGGAAAACATATATTTACCCAAAACAGTAAGTATCTACATAATCTACATTAGGCCCTATACGAATAATAATAATAATAATAATAATAATAATAATAATAATAATAATAATAATAATAATAATAATAATAATAATAATAATAATAATAATAATAATTGTACCGGGGGTACACCTGCTACGTCCTGTTAAACTGCGCACCTTCTATGAGGCCATCTGTGTTATTGAACTTGAACCTATGTGATGCAAGATACCTGGGGTTGCAACTGTTAGATGTCTCTACCATCGGCCTAAGTACCCGTACCCCTTCTGACGGGATTAAGGGCAATTAATTCTTAAGGAAATTTCAGTTTTCAATCTTGGTTAACCTTAGTTTTAGCTTAAGGGGGGATGTCAACAATAATTCAGTGTTTGTTTAAAAAAATCACTGTGGGCTTGTTTTTCAAGATAGAATTTTCATATTTTGCACATCTAATAAAATGGTATTAGTGAGTCTAAATGCTTTATTACAGTTAGAAATATTATACAGTGTGGTCAAAAAGTTGATATCATTTTTAGAAAATCCATTGTAAAAAAAGTGCACCTTTCTCCCAAGACCAATGGACATATCACTATGAAATTTGTTGTGCATAATTTACAAACATATGTTAGTTTTGGGAACTAGAATTTTGTATTTGAGTGAAATGATTGGGTAGAAATAAAATTTTTAATTTCCAAAATTTTTTCATCCCCATTTTTCAGTTCATAATAACCCCATAATTTGTTTTCTAATAACTGTAGACTCTTTATTCTAGTTCGTAAGGAATTTTGTGTTGCTATAAGCAAGTACTGAAAATTACATTACTCTGGCCCTAATAGCTGCTGAGAAAAGGTACAAAATAGTTTGAAAAATGTGATTGTGAAAAATGAAGGTTTAAAATTTTCTCTTTGCCTTCAGTATGAAAATACTCGTTTTTAAAGCCAGAGAATTAATATCCTCCATATGAATAGTGTTCTTCATCATCCTTTTGCCTTCTCTTCTCTGATCTTCTGTGTTGTCTTGCAGTCTGCTATAATTTTGGTAGACTGGCTTCAGCTTTTGCAATCCTCTTCTGATCTATTTCATTCAAGATCCGGATAGTATGTACTCCTGGTTCCATTTCTACCTGCCTTAGAACTTCAAGAACTTCAATTCTGCCTTTATTTCCCTCATTAAACCACAACACAGCATCATAAACAGCAATAGATAACACTTTCAGTCCACAGAATGTAGCTTTTGGACACCGATCCCACACTAGGTTGTCAAAACTTTCATTATTATTTTGTGCCTTCCCATGAATACACTTTTTTTAGTAATTCTGGGTCAGCCAGAACTCTGAATGTTGGCTTTATTTCATTCATAACTGCCTCAGGGAATGAATGTTTGTTTGTAAGTAGTTCTATAAATATTGTATTTACACCAGTCATCCTTGGGGCATCCAAAAGCAACAGAGTAGGTTGAAACTTGGTGCAATACATTCGCGCACCCACATAAACATTAAATTTTTCAGTCACTTCTAGAAAAGATATTACCATGAAAATTTCACAAGATGAAAACAACATCCTAAATATTCAAAAAACACCATTTTCAGAAAATTGAAATTTTCAACCATTCTCATTGACATCCCCCTTAAGCGCTAATTTCGTTGGCTTTGAATGTGCCAATGACGTCAACTTACTTATGTTTGCCAGGGTCCTCACTTTCATCTAACCTATCCGACCTCCCTTGGCCAACGCTTGTTCTTTTCCAACCCCAACGATATCAGAGCATTCGAGGCCAGGGGAGGTTTCCATTTTTTCGCCCTTCTTGATGCTTCTCTTTCTTTGGCTGATACCTTCATTTTTTGAAGTGTCGAATCCCTTCCATTTTTCTCTCTGATTAGTGTTATATAGAGGATGGTTGCCTAGTAGTACAATAATTGGGCCGATGACCTTAGATGTTAGGCCCCTTTAAACAACAAACATCATCAACAAAACAATAATCACCACTACCACTATGTAGATTTCAAGTGTTCTGTTATTCGGGGAACTTAGGTTCACTTTTGTTTCGTTCGTGACCTTTTCGGCTTAATGCAATGCTTTTTGTTTTATTTTGCACTTCATTTTGAAATTCCTTCGTTGAATAAATAATTTAGTTTTATTTTAAATTTATTTTCCACTTAATTTGTTCAGAGAGGACGATTACCTAGTTGTACTTCCTCTTTTAAAAAATTACCACCATCACCACTGTGCCATGACGACTTTGCAACAGGCACCGCGTTGCTGTCCGCCACTATCAGTCAGGTTACGATACGGAGGAAAGACCAATGAATGAACACCGACCTCCCAAAATGCCATCTCTTGTAGTCTGTGCGAAGTTCAATGAGCGCTGGAGGTTTGTGAACCAGTAAATGCGCATGAATGCTGTAATTTCTCGTCCACAATGACGCGCGGTCGTTAGTACTGCACCGAGCTCGACAGCTGCAGTCGCTTAAGTGCGGACACTATCCAGTATTCGGGAGATGGTTCGAACCCCACTGTCGGCAGCCCTGAAAATGGTTTTCCGTGGTTTCCCATTTTCACACCAGGCAAATGCTGGGGCTGTACCTTAATTAAGGCCACGGCCGCTTCTTTCCCACTCCTAGCCCTTTCCTGCCCCATCGTCGCCATAAGACCTATCTGTGTCGGTGCGACGTAAAGCAACTTGGAAAGAAAAGTAGAAATAACAGGACTGCACTGAACTACAAAATGAGGTGATATTGGTCATTATCGAGCACGACACTTCGGACTGACCATGGTACCAAGCTACGCAACAACCCTAGCATCGAACCTGTAAAATTATCTCCCACTTGCTTAGTGTAGCACCTAGCACCTCGTTCTGGTGAGAATTCGGGTACAGGGTCGGTAGATGCAGAGTGGGTCAAGGCCCATAAGTGGCCACGGCTGGTCCGTGGTCGAATAGCTCTGCACTCTGACCGATCAATCGACGGGACAGGGCTGGACCTCATGGCTTACCCTTCCTTACATTCCTATCACCACTGTTACATACTCCCACCATTCACCGAATCAGACTACGACACTTTCTCTACCACCATACCCTGATCCGTCCAGTTACCTTTACTCCCATCCCCGCTACTTCAATCGCTCGCCCATCGACGAAGAAGCCTCTCCAACGCCACCAGTAACGCAGCCATCACCCCAAGCAGAAGCCGCACAATAACCATCATCACCACCGCTACAACCAGCCCGCAGTGTCATGTACAGTTGTGTTCTCCGCGGGGTGGATCCTGTCATCCCGGAGCAAGAAGTCATACATGAGATCAAGCTCGAAGGTATCCCTGTCCGGCGAGCATTTCGAATTTCGAACAACACTGGACCGACCTACTTAGTCCGTCTTCACCTGCCAAATGAAGAGGAAGTCCAACGCCTTATCATCAACGGAGCACGCCTGTATGATCGCCGACTCAAAGTGGAACCTTCTCGTTCCCCTCCCCGATCTTCCATCAACCCACGTCATCGACCCCGGCCAGCTCCCCCCCCCCCCCCATATTGACCTCCACCACAAAGTCTGTCCACCCCCTCTCCTAAGTTCCTCCTTCATCCCAATACTCCCAACAGCTGACCTGCTACGACTTCTCACCGCCTCCCTATGTAACATCTCCCCTACGCTTCATATCCTCATCTCACACTTCGGTACTCCTGTCGGAACCTTCACTAATACCTAATACGCATCTCCCCAGCCAAGAGTCCTCTATCATTCCTCCTCCGCCAATATATCATCTCCCTTTACCCACATTCCTCATCTAGCACAACTCACTGTTCTCTCCACTTCTCCCGGCCTGAGAGAGAGCGTTACTCTTTAGGGGGCCCACCCCGCCCTTTGGGAGGGGAATGAAAACCGCTTCGTCGTCGGGTACAGAGTCGTAGATGCAGAGTGGGTTTCGGCCCGTAAGTGGCCACGGCTAGTCCGTGGTCCAACAGCTCTGCACTCTGACCGGCCAACCGAGCAAAGGAGGGGTGGCCGGGGTGCCGTGGCTCTACGCCTCTGCATTCGGGAGGCGGGACAGGGCCGGACCTCACGGCTGGCCCCAACCGTCGGCTGTCCTGAGGATGGTTTTCCGTGGTTTCCTATTCTCCTGCACAAAGGCGAATGCCGGGACAGTTACTAGTATAGGCCACGGCCGCCAACTTCACCTTCTACGAGCATCTCCTTCACCGTCACAAATCTCCCGGCCTGAGAGACGGCGTCACCGTCTAAGAGGCCCACCTCACCCTTCAGGAGAGGAATGAAAACATTTTAGTAGTAGTAGTAGTAGGGTACAGGCCTTGGCCAGAGAGAAGCCGTAACCCTCTATGTGGCCCGCTCCACCCCTTCAGGGTGGAGAATGAAAACCTTAGTCAGCTATTCGGGTATAGGGTTGGCGGATGCAGAGTGGGTTTCGGCCCACAAATGGTCATGGCTGGTCCGTGGTCCGACATTCCTAAACCTCCGAAGGCTAAGTCTGCTTATATGCTGACGACACGGTAATCTCCTGTGAATGGATTTCCATGGTTTTCTATTGTCCTGCACTAAGGCGAATGCCGGGACAGTTCCTTGTACAGGCCACGGCTGTCAATCCTCTCACCTTCTCCACACAACTCCTTCTTCGATACAAATCTCCTGGCCTGAGAGACGGCGTCACGGTCTAGGAGGCCCGCCTCCCCTTTCAGTAGTAGTACTAGTAGTAGTAGTTGGGGATAGTCTTATTGAATATTTTTTAATTTTGTCTAGGATATAATCGAATGTAATAACTGTCATTCCTATGTAACTATAAAACATCTTGATGTTGTCTTAAATCATTGCAGGTAGGCCCTTTACGATGAAATTCTCCACATGGTGGTTCAGTGGATAAACTGTAACAGGAAATCTATTCATTTCACGAGCAGAGTACCACACATAGAACAGCATGTGAGACATGACACTAACACGCCCAAGGCGGAGATGGAGCCTTTCGTTCACCACCACATACAGTAACTCCATGTATGAACTGTTGGAGGGAGGGAACAGTGAAGAGGAGACGGTCTGTGACTTTACCCTCTGTTTCTACCACCTTTCTCGGCAGCGGTTAAGCGCATAACTTTCTTGTTGCTTGTTGGTTAAAGGGGCCTAACATTCTGGTCATCGGCCCTCATTACTTCGTTTGGATCATGTCCTGTTGCCCTATACTTATTATCCGTTTCAAGAGTCTTTGCCGTTTAAGCGTGAGCACGCTAAAATCTAGTGGCACGCCAGGGGACTAGCAGGGAGTGGTACACTCCGTATCGCAGCGTTATTGACACCAGGCATTCATCTATGTACAAATCAGTATAATAAGAAGCCTTTTATTTTAAACTAACTGAAACTAATTTAAATAAAGTTAAATACATTTGAAAATAATTCACTACTGAGTGGAAACTGAATTTGTACATTTAATTTCGTCAGCCGTATCAGTTGTCTTTTCTGCCGTATCGGCCGAGCCACAATCAGATTCTCTAGTTGTGGGGGTGTTGGGTTTCTGGTCATTGTCTTCATCACCAGTTTCCAAACAAATATGTATTACACTTCTCTCAATCTCCCATTTCATTAGTGCTCCACGGCGCCAGTATTCTTTCTCTATTACTTTACTTTTTGCACACTATTTCATTAAATTTTCTTTGGCTACTTCTCGTATGCAGCAACGTGTTTAATTCTTTAAAAACTGACAGTGAGAGATTGGAGACATTGTTTGGGGCTATTTTGTAAGTTCGAAATGAATTAGATCGGATTTAAGTCACAGTGATAGGGAAGCAGTCTCGGCACAGAAAACCCACTGTCTTTCAAAATCCTGTCTACCGTGTACACACGTTCTGGTTTATTTGCTTTTACCAGTTTCACCAATTCTCGCCTGGTCATGTCGGCACTCATAGCAATTATGTTGTCTTTCAACCATGACACTAAAATGTCTTTGGCCGGGCTGAGTGGCTCAGACGGTTGAGGCGCTGGCTTTCTGACCCCAACTTGGCAGGTTCGATCCTGGCTCAGTCCGGTGATATTTGAAGGTGCTCAAATATGTCAGCCTCGTGTCGGTAGATTTACTGGCACGTAAAAGAACTCCTGCGGGACAAAATTCCGGCACCTCGGCGTCTCCGAAAACCGTAAAAGTAGTTAGTGGGACGTAAAGCAAATAGCATTATTATTAAAATGTCTTTGCGACCAGCACGTGTGGGATGTTTGTTTTCCTGAGTGGCAATGGTGGCAGTGATTATTGTTTAAAAAGTACAACTAGGCATCCATCCTCCATCTAACACTAATCAGAGAGAAAATATGGAAGGATCTTAAACTTTGAAAAGGAGGTATCGGTCAAAGAAATACAAGGGCCACGAAGGGCGTGAAAATGAAAGACTCTAGGCCTTGAGTACTCTAATATCGTCGGAGTCGGAAAAGAACAAGAGTTGACCAAGGATGGTCAGATAGGATAGATGAAAGTGAGGAGTCTGGCACAAGTATGTAGAAGCAATGCCACGACTCAGCTGAGGGTCCCGTGGTCGCCAACCCACGCTCCCAAATTAAGAGTCCCTGGGGCCCCTTTTAGTCGCCTCTTACGACAGGCTGGGATACCGCGGGTGTTTTTGTTTTCCTTAAAGGGATGGTACGGTGCAGTGTTAAGGACTACAATGCAGCCAGGCGGAAGGTTTGAGGTAAGTCGTTCCTGATGATCACAACAACAGGTATGGGCCGGTGATGTACATGTTAGGACCGTTAAAACAACTACAATAATAATAATAATAATAATAATAATAATAATAATAATAATAATAATAATAATAATAATAATAATAATAATAATAATAATAATAATAACGGGAGAAGGGTACCGCCTCCAAACCCGGGAATCCACAGAAAAATTATCTAATATTGCGGCAGACCTCAGGAAAAAAAGGCTAAAATTTTATGGACATGTTAAGAGGCTTCCAGAAACTAGACTAACCCACCAAGTTCTTGAAAGAGTTGACAAACTGAAGAATTTTCCTTGGATACAACAAACAAAAGCGGACATGAAGAACGCACAAATTCTCTGTGAAGACATTTTGAATCGAAATATATATAGAAAGAAAATTGACAATTGGGAAGTTACTCCAGAGAATGAAGTACCAAAAAGAGTAGGTACTAATTGGACGGAAGAAAGGAAAAGGATCTTTAGTCAACAGATGAAAGCATCCTGGATCCTCCGCAAACGAAATCATAAATAAAGCTTCGTGTGTTCCGAAAGGGACCATTCACGCATAATAATAATAATAATAATAATAATAATAATAATAATAATAATAATAATAATAATAATAATAATAATAATAATAATAATAATTGTACCGGGCGGTACACCTCCACTCCGCTAATTTAAAATGTGCGCCTGTTGAAACTCCTCTGCTGGAGGAAGTCTGAACTTTATCTACGCTATTAATTCTCTACTTTCTCAGAAGATGTCACCACGTGGAAAATTTTGAGTTTTTGAACTGTGTCATTTTTGATGTGGTTTTGTTTCGCTTGAAATAAGAAGTGTGAACTTTCTCTTCTAGAGGACACTACTGAAGATCAACAATAGTGCAACCTAGTGCGGAGTCAAAGAACTATTTTGTTGGAGAAATTTTTATTTCAAATGTTTGTTCTTTGCTAAATTTTTTTTCAGTCTTTGGTTAAGTTGGCAATATTAACCCCTTCTTTCCCCTTGTTTTAAATCTAGCCTATCCCGAATTTCTTGAATTAATTTTCCACCAATTATGTGTTTCTTCTTAGTATTGTGTAGGGGGTTTATTGATCTACCAATAAAATCATCGCGGGAGGGTGTTTTCATTCCCCTAACGCCTAGAACCTTCTGCGAGAGTATTTAAACTGCTGATTTTAGGGTCTCCGGGCCACTTCTGTTCCATCCTTCAGTGTATTAAGTACATAGCAGGAGGCGGGAAGCGCCTTTTTCCTCGGCAGCGGTCATCAATAAGGTAATGGCCGATTAATAAATTCTTTCTTTGCTAGCTCAGCAGTTTAACTCTCGGGGCGGGTGCGAAGCGTTCCTCCATGTAACCTTTTCCTAAAATGTAACGATCTTTTCTTCTATTCTCTTTTAAGCTGCATATTGGGATAGAGAGTGCTAACCCTCTCGAGCTCCCACTCACATTGTCTTGAGGTGAACTTATTTTCTTAACCTATTCTTCGTTAATGTAAAACTAATTGCTCTTTTATAAAGTCACCTCGGTAGTATGGGATTAGCCCTTGCATTAGTGGCCTAGAGCCAGATTAGGTTTTTAAAAACAAGTGTATTAGGAGTGCAAGATCGCCTCCTCTCAAATTGTTATTTTAGAGGTCATGTAATTGCCCATTTTTATTTAATAGACCTCAGTAGGTTGGGTACTTTACCCCTGTGTCTATGTCCAGTGAGGACAACTTGAAGGTGGAGTTTGGTGTGGCCTGGGAGAGGCTTAAATTTTGAGAGCGAGTGGCTCTTTGAAAATTGAGTGTTGTATGCCTCGTGGAGGCTTTTCTGTGTAATTTGGAGCAAGGGCTCCTAGGTATGAATGGGGTTTTCTGCCCCTCTGTTAAAACTCGTGTTTGGGGTAAAACTGAGCTGATTGCCCAAGCAGTGTAAAATCAGGGCGCGAAGCCCAATTCCTGTAAATATTGTAACTACCCTTTTTGATTTGCTACTTTGTACCTGCCATGCTTGTTATTTCTTTGTTTTTGAAAAGAAAATATAACCTTATTAAATTTTAAATTAATTTTGCTTTCGTAGCTGGAGACCTATTCACACCCGCACCTTCTTTCACCTCTACCTACCACGGAAAACTCCGTAACAAGTGGTAGCAGAGCGTGGTTGAATGGGTCTCAATTTAGCCCCTTTTGACGGCTAAACATTGTTTGTTCCGAACTCTAACTATTTTCCCAGTTGCTGGAATTTTTTGAGTTTTTCAAAATTGTTCTGTCATCATGCCCGGACCTCGCGATGTTCTCCATCTTAACTATTTGCGCAAAGAGGAGTTGATATATGAATTGACTATTAGAAATGTACAATCTGGAGGCACGGTTGCAGTAGACACAAACAAGCTTAGAGAGTCCCTAGATTTGCCCATTTCCATCCCCAATTTGGGAGAGAAAGAAATTGACGACTCTCTTTCCACGATCACGGAGAATATTACTGGGCTAGCTTCTGTAGTTAGTTTTTTTGATGAAAATGATCCTTCTCCTAATCAAATTAAGCGTGTGCAAGCTAGGCTATATCATTTTTCGAATAGGGTTAACGATCTGTTGTCTCTAAAGTTGAATGACGTTCAGAAGAAGGAAGCTAGTACGCTGCTTGAAAATATGTCTGAATTATCTAGCAAGGTCACTCAATTGTTAACGGGGGAGGTTCCTCCCAAAAGCGATCTACCCACCACAGTGAATGCAGGTAGTGAGGAAGCGCCTCCCAAGGGAGAAGTTAATAGGATAACCGTTGCTACTCAAACTATCCCTGCCCCATTGGACAACGAATCTGAACGTCGTGCATCATTGAGTAACATCCGTTCTGAATTAACTTCCTTGCCATTGAAACCTTTACCTACTATGTCACCCGGGTTTAGCAGCTTGCCTCATCCATTGGCAATGTTGCTCAGAGGTATCTCTAAGTTTTCCGTTAATACCACCAGTGATGTAATTTCTTTTTTAAGATTTCTAGTTGAATTTCAGGATCATGCCCTTGTGTTTTCTCTTTCTCCATGTCAAATTTTGCAAATTATCTATCCGTATGCTATTGGTATTCTCTCAGATAAAATCGTAAGAGCCATTGCCGAGCAATCATCTATTGAGGATTTCCATGCCCATTTGCTAGCTAACTTCATCCCGGCTAGGGCCAGGTCCTCCCTTATTCAGAAGTACTATTACCGTGTATAACGCTTGGATGAAAACTTGGCTGATTTCATACAGGACATTAAGTTTTATACTAGGGTGTTTGCTCTTCATTTCCCTGAGGATCAGATTGTACAAGCTATTGTGGAAGGGATTTCACCACCCTACAGGTCATATTTGTGTTTCGCGGCGTGCCCGCAAACTTTCTCTGAACTTGAAGCATTGGCCGTCTCAGCGGAAGGAGTTAGATACGCCGATTCTTTGCGTGTCGCGAAAGAACCCCCGCCTTCCTTTAGTAATACTCGGCCTCCACCTCGCCGACCAGTCAATCCCCGTAAATGTTATGCTTGCGGGTCGCCTGACCATCTGCGCAACAAGTGTCCACTGATCAAGTCAAGTGGGACAAGGAATGGAGCCGGGTCATCACAAGGCTGTTTTAAATGTGGGGCTTTCTCACATATCGCCAAGAATTGTCCCAATTCGAATAGCACCCCCTCCTGCTCAACTTCTGGTGCAAATTCCACCTATGCCAATAATAAAAAGTGACTAGTGGCTTCGGCTGAGTCGACTAATCCATCTTCCCGAGACTCAGCCCCGGGTAAACAGGTTGTAAATTCAGGGAACGAGCAATTTTCAAATTCATCTTTTGAAGGTCCCAAAGAGTGTCTTAGGATTGCGGCGGATTCCCCCGCACCGGTCCCCTTTCTCAAAATTGAGTTAAATAACGAGCCTATAACAGCTCTCTTAGATTCAGGTAGTGTTTGTTCTATTATTTCGGCTGATTGGTATTCAAAATTGAAATCTGTTTGTAAGCTTCCTAACTATTGTTTGTCGGCGATCCAATACGTTTCGGCTAATTCCTCTCCATTAGAAATTCTCGGTTCCTTATATGTCAAAATTCGTATTTTTCAATTCACATGGAAAGTTAAATTGTTTGTGGCCAAGCATTTGTCTTGCCCCATTATATTGGGAGCGGACTTTATTTCTCACACTGGTCTTGTGCTCGATCTTCAGAGTAGGTCTTGCACTTTCAAATTTGCCTCTAATTGTAATATCCCTCTATTAAAGTGTAATTCTGCATCATGTTCTTCTATTTCGCCTACCCAGGATGAGATGTTGTTAGACCTTAGACATCTACCTGAGGAGCAGGCTGATAGTATTCGCAAATTGTGTCAGTCGTTTCCCGAGGTGTTCTCTGATACTCTTGGTGTTACTGACCTTATTGAATACAAAATTGAGGTCACGGATTCGATTCCTGTCCGTTTTCCACCTTATAGGCTATCTCCACCTAAAATGAAGGCTCTAAAAGAAATCATCGATCAGATGTTGAAGGACGGTATTATTAGGCCCTCTAAGTCAGCGTATGCTTCGCCTATTTTTTTAGTCCCGAAACCCCAAGGAGGCTTCAGGCCTGTCATTGATTACAGGGCTCTCAATCGGAAGGTGGTGTTACAATCTGTGCCCCTTCCCGACCTTCATTCTTGTTTTTCATGGTTTCGTAAGGCCAAGTTCTTTACTATCTTGGACTTGAATCAGGCCTATAATCAAATTCCCCTGGCCGAAGAGTCTAAACATCTTACAGCGTTTGCCACGGACTGGAATTTATACGAATACAACCGCGTGCCTTTCGGGCTCCCCACGGGAGCAGCTGTACTCACTAGGCTACTAGATAGGGTCTTCTCCGACATCAAATTTGAGTACTTATATCACTACTTGGACGATGTCGTCGTATTTTCAGAGACTTTTGAAGAACATCTAGATCATCTGCGAGAAGTTCTCGATCGCCTTCGTAAGGCTGGGTTAACTGTTAAGTTGTCCAAGGTTGCCTTTGCTAAGCCCTCTATGTCTTTCCTAGGGCATATTGTGTCACCGGATGGTGTAGCAGTCGATCATTCTAGAACACAGGCCATCCGTGATTTTAAACCTCCCAAGGACATTAAAGGTATCGCCAGGTTCATTGGTATTGTGAATTTCTTCAGGAAGTTTATTCCTAACTTCGCTAATAGAGCGGCGCCCTTAAACCTTCTTCGTAGGAAAGGCATCAAATTCGAGTGGGGACCTTCTCAACAAGCCGCTTTTGAAGACCTTAAATTAGCTCTTTGTAATGCCCCTGTACTTGCTATGCCTGATTTCTCGAAGAAATTCATTGTCCAAACCGACGCATCGTCGTCAGCGGTAGCTGCAGTCCTTCTTCAAGAGACTGAACTAGGGAGGCGCCCCATCGCCTATGCGTCTAGGACATTGTCGGCTCAAGAAGCCAAGTATTCCATCTATGAGCTCGAAGGTTTGGCAGTCTTATTCGCCTTAGAGAAGTTCCGTCTCTATCTGGAACATGTCAAATTCGACCTGGAGACAGATAATCAAGCCTTAAGCTGGGTCTTAGGTAGGCCGCGTCGTACTGGTCGTATAGCCCGCTGGGCCATCCGTATTTCTGCCTTCCAGTTTGATGTTAGACATATCAGAGGTACCGAAAATGTTGTTGCTGATGGACTCAGCCGTATGTTTTCTAACGACGTCGAGACCCACGAACCGGTCGACAGTTCATCACCTTCCGAGTCCATACTATCTAAGGTTAATGCCATCCTAACAGATGCTCCCATGCTCTTTAGGGATATCGAGAAATACCAACGTGAAGATCCGACGCTGGCTCCGATAATGGAAACCCTTTCTTCTGGGGAACATGTTGTCCCTTATGTTCTGAGGAATGGTGTTCTATGTTGCCCTTCGAGGCATGATAAGATGATGAAAGTTGTTGTTCCAGCGGTTCTTGTACCTATGATCTTCAAGTATTATCATGAGACCCCATTAGGAGGGCATCTTGGTATCTTTAAAACTCGTGAAAAGATTCGTGAAATGTTCATCTGGAAAGGTATGGACGGTGAAATCCGTGAACTAGTAAAGGCTTGTAAATCCTGTTTGCTTAGTAAACCGACCATGTCCACCAAGGTAGGCCTCTTGTCTTCTCAGCAAGCGTCGCGCCCCATGGAACGCCTGTATATGGATTGTGTAGGACCATTCCCCCAGTCAAAGGGTAATGCCAACAAGTTCATCCTTGTGTGTGTAGATGGTTTTACCAGATTTTCTTGGTTATTTCCGACTAAGCTGGCTACCGCTCAGTCTACCATTACTTGCTTAAATTCTATTTTTGCTTCTTTTGGTCCGTGCCAATATATTGTATCTGATAATGCTAAGGCTTTTACATCTAACTTATTTCGTAAATTCTGTTTTGACTTATCCATCTCTCCCGGCCAAGGCTGATGTGCGGCGCACGACCTGCTACTTGCCCGCAGCCTGTATATGTTCACCGCGGGCGCGGCGTGTTTCAACACCTCTGCTCCCCTCATAGTGCGGGCGAGCGGTATCTCAGGGTACTTGAGGGGTCCGAGCGGCCTCCTTTGGACGCAAGCTGCAACGGCCGGTCTGGCCATCCAACTTCATTAACATCAACTACATGAACAGTTACTATAAGCAATGACTACACTTGGGAATTCAACAGCAATATTTGGTGGACATTGCAAAATTTTTCATCACTTTTAAGTATTAAAAGTCTATCTTCGGAATTCTACTTCTACAAACTTAAAAACTTTACTTCACCTGCAACAACAAAATTTTGAAACTGAATCAAACCAAATTAAGAAAATCTTATAATTTTTTTTTTGGCAATTAATCTCCATATCTACATCAAAACTTGGACCTTGTTTTCAAACAATTTCATGTGTCACCCCGGGAGGAACTTTTGGGGGGGGAGGTCTGTACCGGGCGGTACACCTCCACTCCGCTAATTTAAAATGTGCGCCTGTTGAAACTCCTCTGCTGGAGGAAGTCTGAACTTTATCTACGCTATTAATTCTCTACTTTCTCAGAAGATGTCACCACGTGGAAAATTTTGAGTTTTTGAACTGTGTCATTTTTGATGTGGTTTTGTTTCGCTTGAAATAAGAAGTGTGAACTTTCTCTTCTAGAGGACACTACTGAAGATCAACAATAGTGCAACCTAGTGCGGAGTCAAAGAACTATTTTGTTGGAGAAATTTTTATTTCAAATGTTTGTTCTTTGCTAATTTTTTTTCAGTCTTTGGTTAAGTTGGCAATATTAACCCCTTCTTTCCCCTTGTTTTAAATCTAGCCTATCCCGAATTTCTTGAATTAATTTTCCACCAATTATGTGTTTCTTCTTAGTATTGTGTAGGGGGTTTATTGATCTACCAATAAAATCATCGCGGGAGGGTGTTTTCATTCCCCTAACGCCTAGAACCTTCTGCGAGAGTATTTAAACTGCTGATTTTAGGGTCTCCGGGCCACTTCTGTTCCATCCTTCAGTGTATTAAGTACATAGCAGGAGGCGGGAAGCGCCTTTTTCCTCGGCAGCGGTCATCAATAAGGTAATGGCCGATTAATAAATTCTTTCTTTGCTAGCTCAGCAGTTTAACTCTCGGGGCGGGTGCGAAGCGTTCCTCCATGTAACCTTTTCCTAAAATGTAACGATCTTTTCTTCTATTCTCTTTTAAGCTGCATATTGGGATAGAGAGTGCTAACCCTCTCGAGCTCCCACTCACATTGTCTTGAGGTGAACTTATTTTCTTAACCTATTCTTCGTTAATGTAAAACTAATTGCTCTTTTATAAAGTCACCTCGGTAGTATGGGATTAGCCCTTGCATTAGTGGCCTAGAGCCAGATTAGGTTTTTAAAAACAAGTGTATTAGGAGTGCAAGATCGCCTCCTCTCAAATTGTTATTTTAGAGGTCATGTAATTGCCCATTTTTATTTAATAGACCTCAGTAGGTTGGGTACTTTACCCCTGTGTCTATGTCCAGTGAGGACAACTTGAAGGTGGAGTTTGGTGTGGCCTGGGAGAGGCTTAAATTTTGAGAGCGAGTGGCTCTTTGAAAATTGAGTGTTGTATGCCTCGTGGAGGCTTTTCTGTGTAATTTGGAGCAAGGGCTCCTAGGTATGAATGGGGTTTTCTGCCCCTCTGTTAAAACTCGTGTTTGGGGTAAAACTGAGCTGATTGCCCAAGCAGTGTAAAATCAGGGCGCGAAGCCCAATTCCTGTAAATATTGTAACTACCCTTTTTGATTTGCTACTTTGTACCTGCCATGCTTGTTATTTCTTTGTTTTTGAAAAGAAAATATAACCTTATTAAATTTTAAATTAATTTTGCTTTCGTAGCTGGAGACCTATTCACACCCGCACCTTCTTTCACCTCTACCTACCACGGAAAACTCCGTAACAATAATAATCAGAACAACAACAAAACAAAAACATCTTCGTCAGATGAGGATAAGGTGCACATTTTGACGCCGAAAGTCAAGTGGGATAACATGCGTGAGCTTAGGTCAATGTCGATAGTAAAGGCTGTACTGACGGTGGTGCTTGGTTGTTAACGATATCTAACACTTATTTCATACGTACCTGTCTCAGCTCATTGGTACATTTCCCTCTTTGAGACGATCAGGATGGGAGCAGGGTCAAGCATACCGAGTGTCATGGCACTCAGGCACAGGGTGCAGAGCAGACAACCGCAGCAGAATAGCGGTTGGAGGAGAAGGAACATAAGAATACTCAAGCCGGTCACCATGTTACTGCACGTTTCGCCTTGAAGACCCTGAAAATTTTTAAAATTTTCGAAAAATGTTCTTCTGAGTAAGATCCATGGCAACCCATTGCATCGTGACAATGTGCCTATTGCGGAAAGCAATATTATTTCAAGCGGCTGAATTGTTAATCATTGTTGGTGATATTCTTTGTGTTTACTATTTATTTCTTGGCGGTGACTATTGTTTTAAGAGGAAGTACAACTGTATTATTTTTTACTGCATGGCTTTTAGTTCCTGAAGTGTCCGAGGACATGTTCGGCTCACCTAATTCAGGCCTTTTTATTTGACGTCCATGGGTGATCTGCACTTCTGAATATGGGATGATGTTAATGAGGTAAGGAGAGGGTGAAACCCGGTGTCGCCATATATCTGGTGAGCGGTTGATACAAGGCTGAATGTGTGCTAGGTTCACCTGGAAGCATGGGTACCCTTTTTTGTTTCTTGGGGCAGATGGTGGGTGTGGGAGGTTGAACCCGCCCCCCACTGCGTGGTGGTCAACACAAATACACCTCATCCGACATTCTGTTAATTCTAATGAGAGAAAAATACGTATACAACTAAGCGCTAGAGACACTGAAAAATACACTTACAGTGGAATTGTCACTTCTGGATGTGGGTCGCTGCCACAGACTGGGCCGCCGAAATCGGTCTGATGAGGTGGTCGCACATGGACATCGACCGATCATTATGAAGTTTCACACAATTGTGAGGAAGTATATCCTACATAAGGCAAGGGATTTCTGCAATTGCAGAAATGCTGCCAGTTTGCAACTGTCTAAAAAGCTGGGCTTCCCAGGGGCCGATAACCTAAATAATAATAATAATAATAATAATAATAATAATAATAATAATAATAATAATAATAATAATAATAATAATAATCATCATCATCATCATCATCATCATCATGGGTTCCCCATCTTGATAAGCAGTTTATTTCAAAAACGGAGAATTCCAGAAGTCCTCAGTAGCGAGGAGCGGTTACAGAGAAATGTCTTTAGCTATCGCAGTGCAGAGAAAACAATATGCCTCTAACGAAACGCAGAGTGCCAGCACTCGGTGTTTATCAAGTAGAGACCATACTGGACGAAGTACGTAGGTCTGGATACCTGGCCATAAGGTGTCCAACACAACGAGTATGTTGAATGGCTCGCTAGAGCAGCAACGCATTTGGGCCAACGCCTAGATTCACCAGTGCCAATTCGAGACTATGTACCACGTATCAAGCAGCGTTACCGAACGGAAATTGAAGAAGAATGGAATTTTACAGAAAGGCAACGAGCAAAACAATACGCTGCAGTACAACCACATCCTCCTCACTCACCTTGGTTCTCCAAATGGAATGCTTGCCGCCGTTACGTCACTTCTCTTACTCGCACGAGGTTCAATCACACAGTTTTGCAAACCATCTCTACCGGACAGGAGTCCTAAACTAGCCTTACTGTTCCCTTGACTGTCAAGCAATCGCTGACCTCAACCACATCTTCTCGTGCCATCTGTATAATGCACAGCGAAAAGTTAATAACAACTTTACTCTCAATAAATTTCCAACTACCACTCAACACAGTGCATTTTATCATCCCAGCAACCGGAGGTCATAATGCAGTCGCCATATTCTTAAAAGACACCGATTTTAGACTATAAAGTTTGACGTGCTACAACATCGGAAAAAATAACTAATTATACTAAAATTACAGAGTTTAATTTTCTTATTTTCTCCCTCTCGGTCTGTGTGTATTCTGTAAGGACTCAGAACTATTAAAACTACGAAATCCAAGTACAATCTTATGGAAGATTCATACGTGCATATGTATTCTAACTGTATATTTACTGTTTATATATTGTTTTCCAATGCATTTGTAGAAGGCTGTTTGGCCTGGTACCTAAATCCAATAAATAAATAAAACCAAGAGAAGTTCCGCCGTGTGGTTCTGCTAGAGAGCGAGAGCGACATGAGCCGAGAAGAGAGCCCTTTTATGAGAAAAGGCAAGGTGAAGAACATCCAAAAAAAAAGCAGAACTGAAAAAGGCTAAAGACTAGAATTACCTAGCAGAAGTAGAAAAAATGTTTGCAATTCAGAAAACAACATACGTAGGCCTTAAAAAGAATATCTGCATGGAAATTTAAATAATCATCGAAAATAACGCAAAGAATATAACCAATCAGAACGTGAAGAGAAGAAAAGTGAGCGCGGAACGATACATTACGTCATCCGGAGCCAATAGCTAATGAAGTTATCGTTGACGAAACGGTGTGACGAGGTATGAGATTACCAATAAGAAAATTAGGTAATTATAACATGAAGAAGACTTATTTGCCAAGCAGACAGGCGAGGCACTGAACTGTGAGCCACGAACAAGAGACGTCGCGTCAAAAGAGACTTCGAAAGGATGATTAAAGTGAAGGAAGACAATTCCTGAAACGCAAGTAATAACTTTAAATTTTGATTAAAAGTTCCGTGATAAATATATGTCAAATCTAAGCTGGAAAGAACAATTTCGAGAAATTACCATAGGTTAGCCAAAAATGTAAAACTTCCAGAATCTTCGTGGAAACGAACAGCATGAATCAATGCGAAAGCGGGTTGATGCACGTACCAATACTCATAGAGGGCATTTTGAACATTTCTTGAGGCATGATGGTAAGTTCTGCTGCTGTGTGTTTCCCATTAGTGATGTATTATGCAGAGTTGTAGAAACTGAGTTCTAACATGGAAATAAATGGTTTCTGGATCGATGTCCATATAAATCAACTTTTTCTACATGTGCGGAATGTATTCTGAATATTTGTCCGTACCTCATATTTACACCTGTATATACTAGGTGTATTAAAAAAAGTTACACATCAATATTTATGTTGAATGTTCATTGAGTTACGCAGTACAGGGACACAAATAAACCACATTACTTTTTGACATACAGTAGTCATCCAGTCTCGGTACACATCTGTGGCAAGTTTCTACTAATCGCTCAATACCCTGACGATAGAAATCCACTTCTTAGTCCTGGAGCCACCGGGGAACCACTATTGGAACTTGTTCATCGTTGGCAAATCTTGTTTCACCCAGATGTCTTTCAGCTGCAAAACACATGGAAATCGTGTGGTGCGTGATCAGGGATGTATGTAGACGCTGCCATTTCTCTCATCGAAACCGTTGAATCAATGCTTGGGTTGTGTGCACCTTGTGTGGTTTTGCATTGTCGTGAATGAGCACAGTGTCGTTGTTTAACTTCCTCCGCATCTTGCTCTATACGACCTAGCACAACGACCTCAATACTTGGCAGTCGGAATTAATGGATGCGCTCCTTTTCTTTAAATTAATGTAAACAACGCCTTTACACTCGGAGAAAGCAGTGGGCATGACCTTCGCTACTGATGGTGCAACTTTCAATTTCTTCCGCACTGGTCAGGATGTGTGTCTCTCTATTTCATAGACACTTTCTTCGTTTTTGGCGTGAAAGGACAAAGCCATGTTTCATCAAAGCAATGATGCGGCTTTGATTCTTATTTCCTTCTACTGAAGGAAGTGTTCCGGTGTCAGTGATCGCGGAATCCAACGTGAACACAATTTCCGATAATCCAGCCGGTGTCGAACCATAGCATACGCACTGCTTATTGAGATACCCATCTCCTGTGCAATGTCTGCAATACGCACTCTGCTGATGTTGCACAACATTGTCTTTTGTCGTCGATGTTGATGGTATTTCTGTCCGATCAGCATCACCCAGGTCTGTGTGACCTTGTTCGAATTGTTGGCGTCAATTCACAATGGTCGAATGTAACACTCGTTAGTCCGCACCATACACCACCACAATTTCACGGTGAATCTCAATGCAATTGCGACGTTTTGCCTACCAAGTACTTCAAATTTGGAGTACCACTAGGTGACACGCGAACACGACTTCTGTGGCTCGTCAGACAACATATTAATATATTTTAATGTTTTAACATGTAATAAATAGGCCGAAAATGTACCAACGTAACATATTTTAACATTACACTCTAATACAGAAGTACCGTATGTCACAATTAATTCTATGGCCATATTTTTTAAAAAAATTTATTAGGTTAAAGCAAAATTATATCTTATTCTTAAAATTTACTGTTTTTGACATTTAACTTTCAGTGATGCTTGCAAAATAAAATCATGAACATTCAGTCGAATGGATTTATATGCAATGCAGACTAATAGGCCTACCTAAATTAAGTCATTTAAGTGATTAAGTGATTTCATGATTATTTTAAAGAAAAATAACCGATGGCACACTAGACAGTAAAAAAGTAATAAACAGAAGCTTAATGGTACACTAGTTGGAAAAGTTTTACCAGCCCTGCCCTACTTTATTCGGTGTTCTCCGGTTCGGGCTACATATGTAATATAATTTGAATGCCTCTCGTATACAGTATATTGTTAGCTTATCTATATACTATACCCTATTAGGGCGTGAGTGAATGGATAAGTCGAGTAAATATAGGGGGCTCGATAACTTACCTGTTATTCCTGTCCAGAATTCTCCGCCTAGCAGCCGTAGAACACGGGTAAGGGTCCGGTGGCTTCCAATTAATAACTAAAGGATCTTTTAGATCTAAATGGACAGGAATTTTGCGTTGTATTTGCGTAAATGAGGCACAACTTAAAATCAGTCAATTTAATGAACGACGGCACAATGAAGGAATATTAAAATCTCATGATAATATAACCCAATGCACTAAAATCAGTGCGATAAATGCCATGAAGTGGCAATGGCACTAACAAAACTTTGCATCTTCGTGATAATTACAAAACATTAATTCCATGTGATTAAACAAACGTTGACTCTTCGATTATACAAACATTGATTCTTTGAATTATACAAAACGTTGAGTCTTCGAATTATACAAAACGTTGAGTCTTCGAATTATACAAAACGTTGAGTCTTTATAATGTTACTAGATCATTTGTATTTTCAGCTGGTTTTGCGGACAAGTCCGTGATGTACATCATGGCATAGAAAAAAAAAAATTGTTGTGTTTGGACTAGTAACACTTCGCAGATCAATAATTAACCCTAGAAAATCCCTTAATATGGGAATTATATACAACCGTACAAAAACACAGGACTAACGTAGATCTATCAAAACACAGACTTTAATGTGGACACGGTTCCACCAACATATAAGAGTAACGAACTCTAGACCCTTGGTAACTTGCGTGTTACATCACTTATTATAGTCCTGACGCTCAAAGCATACCCACGCGGTATACTCTGATCTCAAAACTTGGCGCACCCTGGTAATAACGAGGGTTGTCATTCTGCCCGCCCTAGTGATAATGAGGGTTGTCAGTCAGTTTCTTTCCTCTGGACACAAGAGGCGCGTGTCGTTTAAAAGGCAAGTGAGCTCTGTCAAAAGCAAGGTTGTCATATTTTGCGTCGATTATTTAAACATGTTAACATTTAATTTACTCTAAAGTCAAAATATAAATATAAAAACTTGATCATGAACCACAGCACACACCGATATCGCAGAATAATTTGTTTCGTGGTTAACACGTGCGGTGGTCGCAGATGTTGAAAGAAAGACAGAAAGAAAAAACAGGAAGAAGGAATTGGCAAATAAACTCGACAAAGACTAAACTTAAATTGATACCAAAGTAGGCCTATTAAAATATTATACGTAATTTCATGCTGCTAATATCAGTGTCTCGCTTTCAGTAAAGAAAGGAAAAGTACAACAATTATTTACAATTTGTTTTATGTCACACCATCACAGATAGGTGTTATGGCGACGATGGGCTAGGAAAGGCCTAGGAGTGGGAAGAAAGTGCCCGTAGCCTTAATTAAGGTTCTTCCCCAGTATTTTCCTGGTGTGAAAATGGGAAACCACGGAGAGCCATCTTCAGAGCTGCCGACAGTGGGGCTTGAACCCATTATCTCCCCGATGCAAGCTCACAGCGGCGCGCCCCTAACCACACGGCCAACTCGCCCAGCAAAGGAAAAGTAAAATCACGAACTAGGGACTGGGATAATAATAATAATAATAATAATAATAATAATAATAATAATAATAATAATAATTGTCCGCCTCTGTAGTGTAATGGTTAATGTGATTAGCTGCCACCCCCGGAGGCCCGCATTCGATTCCCAGCTCTGCCACGAAATTTGAAAAGTGGTACGAGGGCTGGAACGGGGTCCACTCAACCTCGGGAGGTCAACTGAGTAGAGGTGGGTTCGATTCCCACCTCAGCCATCCTGGAAGTGGTTTTCCGTGTTTTCCCCCTTCTCCTCCAGGCAAATGCCGGATTGGTACCTAACTTAGGGCCACGGCCGCTTCCTTCCCTGCCTATCCCTTCCAATCTTCCAATCCCCCACCAAGGCCCCTGTTCAGCATAGCAGGTGAGGCCGCCTGGGCGAGGTACTGGTCATTCTCCCCGGTTGTATAAGTTCCAGGTGTGATTCCCATGATCTCCACATCACTGCATGAAGTGAAATGAAAAGCAACACACTTCACAAATATTAATTAACGAAGCAAAGAAATAATCCAAAACTTTCAAACAGCGAACAAAGCAAGTGTGAATTGTCTGAGCTGAAAAAAAGAGACTGACGTCTATTTAACAAGAGGTGCATTGGCAACAGAGTTGTGAGGATTTCTGAAGGGGAATGCGAACTTCCGTTTTAAAGCCCACTGCCGTCATAAATCACCCCCTGCTAGGCAAGTGAGTGGCCAGGGAGATCAAACGTTTGCCGAACTCTTTGAATGCCGCTGGGTACGCTTTGCCCGTCTCAGCTATACACGACAACCGGGCGAGTTGGCCGTGCGCGTAGAGACGCACGGCTGTAAGCTTGCATCCGGGAGATAGTAGGTTCGAATCCCACTATCGGCAGCCCTGAAAATGGTTTTCCGTGTTTCCCATTTTCACACCAGGCAAATGCTGGGGCTGTACCTTAATTAAGGCCACGGCCGCTTCCTTCCAACTTTTAGGCCTTTCCTATCCCATCGTCGCCATAAGACCTATCTGTTTCGATGCGACGTAAAGCCCCTAGCAAAAAAATATTACACGACATCATAGAACAATCTAACGCACATGAACAACACAAATATACATACACACGGATGCCAGCAACAGACATCAAATTAGTCACCTGGATAAACACAAGAGGAACAGAGCAAAATAACAATACACATGCAGACCTTCAAGATGAAAAGTTCCTTTAGCTGGGTGTGGGTTGTGTCGTTGACCTGTAGGGGTGGGGGTGGGGGGGTGTAGCTCTCTCTTACTAGCAGAAGAAAATTGTAAACAAACACGCCACCTCGACCTAGTTCCTCTCAGCTGATGCGAACTTGACGGGACAAGGACTTTTAGTCTTCCGCTCTTCAAAGCGGGCATATGGGCCCTCTCTTGGCCATTCTCTGACAAATACAAGGGTACATTTACTTTCGCAAACACAAAGGACTCAATCGCCTGACCGCATCTAGGGTCTACCTCATTAAATCAAAGTACTCTCACGTATTAATTCATCACAAACGCTAGGCCACATCTTTCATTCGGCGCTACATCTCATCCCTGAGTCCCAAGTTCAAGTCAAGAGCATGGTGAAAGAAACTCTGTCGGAAATTTAGGTAATCATACTCTTACGACGTTGTTACAGCTTATATACAGCCTCATCCAAATTACTGAAATTCATGCAAATAAACATGCAGATCCGGACGTAAAATTAACTAACATTTTGCTATCTCCCAGATACCGTCTTAGATTATCAGCACTTTCCTTTGAAGGCATTTACATTGCAACAGATTATGTTAACGTGCATAAGGAATACCAGGAATATCATTTTCTATCACCATCGCTCTGTTGATTCTGTCGAAAGGTTTTGTAAAGTCAACGAAGACAACATAGAGTTTGTTTTTGGGTACCCGTAAGGCGTCCTAAATGTTCTCCAACAACAACTGTATTGCTTGCAGGGTTGATCTCTCTTTTCTAAATCCAAATTTCTCGTCTGGGATGTGGCTATCGACTATCTTTGTCAGTCTCTCCGTCAGTATTTTGGCGAAAATCTTGAAAAGTGTGTTTTCTAAGGAAATTCCTCTGTACGAGTTAGGATCACTAGGGTTATCTTTTCCCTTATAGAACATGTTAATAGTAGATTTCCTCCATGTATCGGGTATTCTGCCTTGCAGAATGCATTCGTTCATCGGGGATGTCCATGTTTCCAAAAGAATAGGGGCTGCTGATTTTAAATGTTCATTAAATATTGAATCAGGTCCGCATGCTTTCTTGATTTTACTATTGCGAATTGCCACGGAGACTTCTTCTGTTGAGATAAGTTCGAAGCCTCCCACAGGGAGGACATGCGTGGGTCTGGTATCATTTTCCTGCAATACACGACTCACATGATTAGTCCACGTCTCCATGGGAATATCCC
Organism: Anabrus simplex; assembly: GCF_040414725.1. Lineage (NCBI taxonomy): Eukaryota > Metazoa > Arthropoda > Insecta > Orthoptera > Tettigoniidae > Anabrus > Anabrus simplex. Next base: position 242,103,015 of record NC_090269.1, read on the forward strand.
TGGGAAACCTTGGCTGTCGATGTTTCAACGCTTGAAATGGATCTTTTTCTACCTCCGCTATGAGTGTTAACTCCTTCCTTTTCTGGAAAGCAACTTTTGCCTGCTTGATGGCGGTGTTGTATTCCCTTCTTCTCCTTGCGTAAGTTCCCAACGCCTCTTCTGTTGGAAGATTCTGTACGTTACGGAGGGCTTCTATTGCCATTTTCCTCATATGACAGCACGTCGCGTTGAACCACGGTTTCGCTTTTCTAAATGATTTCGTATTGGGTTGTGTGGCTTGTGTTACCAAGTTCTCTAATATCAATATATATATATATGTTGTTTTATAGCCGTGCTGAGTGGCTCGGACGGTTGAGGCGCTGGCCTTCTGACTCCCAACTTGGCTAGTTCGATCCCGGCTCAGTCCGATTGTATTTTAAGGTTCTCAAATACATCAGCCTCATGTCGGTAGATTTACTGGCACATAAAAGTACTATTGCGGGACAAAATTCCGGCACCTCAGCATCTCCGAAAATAGTGAAATCAGTTATGGGGTCGTGAAGCAAATAACATTATTATTGCTGTTTTATACATAATAATAATAATAATAATAATAATAATAATAATAATAATAATAATAATAATAATGGCAATTATGCATTTATATGCACGTATGTTAAGAATACGCAATATTACGTGTATATATATTTATATGCATTATAAAACAGCCATTTGATTTCAAATGGAATGAATCACACTTATTCTTAGTGACATAATTATTATATCTTGTAACAAACAAACCATGCAAATATGCCAAAATCCGACGTGCATAATGCCATTCGATTTCTAATGGGATGAATAGCATTGATTTCTTTTTTCCTTGCTATTTGCTTTACGTCGCACCGACTACATTTATAAAAGACATCTAATATCTTGAAACAAACAAAACATGCAAATATATGCCGAAATCCACCCCCTACCTATTATTGTTGTTGTTTGAGTCATCAGTACACAGACTGGTTTGATGCAGCCCTCCAGGCCACCCTATTATGTGATAAACTTTTCATTTCTACGTAACTACTACATTCTACACTTGCTGGGTGTTCTGAGTGATTTCCGACAAAAGAGTAGTGTTACAAAAATGTTGCAAAGTTTGGGCTGGGAAGATTTGGGAGAAAGGAGACGAGCTGCTCGATTAAATGGTATGTTCCGAGCTGTCGGAGGAGAGATGGCGTGGGAGAGCATCAGTAGACGAATAAGTTTGAGTGGTGTCTTTAAAAGTAGGAAAGATCACAGTATGAAGATAAAGCTGGAATTCAAGAGGACAAATTGGGGCAAATATTCGTTTATAGGAAGGGGAGTTAGGGATTGGAATAACTTACGAAGGGAAATGTTCAATAATTTCCCAAATTCTTTGCGATCATTTAAGAAAAGGCTAGGAAAACAACAGATAGGGAATCTACCACCTGGGCGACTGCCCTAAATGCAGATCAGTAGTGATTGATTGATTGATTGATTGATTGATTGATTGATTGATTGATTGCTCTAATCTGTTTGTCATATTTATATCTTGGTCTACCCTTACCGTTCTCACCGCCTACACCTCCCTCAAAAACCAACTGAACAAGTCATCATTCTTCTCGTCAAATTTCGCTAAATCATCCTCCTCACACCAATTCGATTCAGAATCTCTTCTTTCGTGATCCGATCCACCCATCGGAACTTCAGAATTCATCTCTAACATTACATTTCAAAAGCTTCTAATCTCTTTCTTTCTGAGCTTGGTATTGTGCCATTTCCATTGTTCTAAGAGCAATTTAGTTGAGTCGAATTGCACACGATTGCCGCTAGTGAAATTAAACATTGTGCACAAAGTGATAGAATATCAAGGAAATACGGAGTAGCGCGAAAGAGTAATGGTCACGATCGTAGAGGCAGTGCATAAGACAAATTAGGCTGATGACACACGAAGCGGTTTTGGTCGAGTCGGCCGCCAGGCCGCCGCCTATGACTGATACATAGGGCGGTTTTGACGACTGCGACAAAACACACGAGCGAGCGCGACATTAGATGAGGCAAGACAAACTACAATTTTCAGAAAAACATACAGAAAAACATGGCTACCGTACCTCACCAAAACTGACATAGCGAATAGTAACCTAATAATGTACGAATTGATACTTACCAACGATGCCGCGTAAATTCAGCTAATGTACTATACGCGAACCTTTTCTTGAGCCCTGAGCTCCCTAGTGCTGAATCGGTAGACCTCGGTTATCTTCCACATCCATATTGGCAACCTTTGAAACACAAACTATGAATCGCTTATGCATCGCTGTGCGACATCTGGCGTACACTTTATGAACTAGTACTGTTGTTGCACGGCCGACTGGATCCCTCGCTGCGCTCCTTATACTGGCCTTGACAATCGCTTGTGAAGCCCAGTATAAAGCTGTAATTGGGAAGTTTCGCCGTAATGCCGCTGGAGCGCTGGCCTACTACCCACTGACAGGAAGCTGTATACCGTAAATTGCCGCATTTCCAGTTTTATTTATATGGTTTTGCTGTCGTAAATGTTGGCAATGTGTTCGCAATGAGGTGCTTGTTGGCTTCATATTGAGATTTGATAGTTATGCGCTACTGAGTTTATTTTTTATTGTGTAGTGTATTTTTTAAATTGTGTTTACAAATCTTGGAATTTGTGACATTCTTGTGCACATTTTCGTACTTCGAGCAGAAATTTTATGGAAACAAGAACAAAATGATTTCTCGCTGTAACTTCGTCCTGAACAAGGATTTTAATTTATGCCCTAATTCGTTTTCTAATGGTGTGGTGATTTGCTTTTCTTTAACTGTGTTAGGAAATATTCGAATATATATTGCTGTGTGCCTTTTTTGTATTCCGAACAGGAAAAAAAGAGCAAAGGGACAGTATAATTTCACGAATTCTCTGTAGACCAGGACAAAACTACGGAGTGGCTAAAAGCAGGTAGCACTCTCATCTTAGTTTTCCGTTTCTATTTCGGGTATTTACCTTCTTTCTTTCTTTCTTTCTTTCTTTCTTTCTTTCTTACTCTGTTTACCCCTCCAGCGTTGGTTTTTCTCTCGAACTCAGTGAGGGATCCCACCTCTACCACCTCAAGGGTAGTGTCGTGGAGCGTGAGACTGCGGGTCAGGGATACAACTGGAAGGATGACCAGTAGCTCGCCCAGGCGGCTGCAACTTCTATGCTGAACAAAGGCCTTGTGTTGGGGATGGGAAGATTGGAAGGCATAGACAAGGAAGAGGGAAGGAAGCAGCTGTGGCTTAAGTTAGTTACCATCCCGGCATTTGCTTGGAGGAAAAGTGGGAAACTATGGAAAACCACTTCGAGGATGTCTGAGGTGGGAATCGATACCCCCCTCTACACAGTTGACCTCCCAAGGCTGAGTGGACCCCGTTCCAGCCTTTGTACTACTTTTGAAATTTCGTGGCAGGGCCAGGAATCGAACCAGGGTCTCCGGGAGTGGCAGCTAATCACGCTAATCAGGTATTTTTACCCATGGATTTTCTTTCATAGAATAATCCTTTAGGCGGTGTCGTATTTGCCATATGACAGCAACACAACACATTATTATCCAAGATAATCTGAACTTTAACATTTAAACATTGACAAGTAAGAATCACTACTGCTATGACGGCAAGGCCAACGTATGAAGTGTTGTTACCTGAGCAATGGGGCCGATGACCTAGATGTTAGGCCCCTTTAGACAACAAGCATCATCATCATCATCGACCAGAGAACAGTTTACAATTTATTTACTCAAAATACTTTTCTCTCACTGAATTTTTATGTAAAATTCTTCTTCTTCTTCTTTCGCTATTTGTTTTACGTCGCACCGACACAGATAGGTCTTATGACGCCGGTGGAATAGGAAAGGGCTAGCAGTAGGAAGGAACCGGTCGTGGCCTTAATTATGGTACAGCCTGATGTGAAAATGGGAAACCACCGAAAACCATCTCCAGGGCTGCCGACGGTGGGGTTCGAACCCACTATCTCCCGGATGCAAGCTCACAGCTCACTGCTGCACGCCGTGCGGACAACTTGTTCCGTCCTACTGCATTTCAAGTAAAAATTATTGTCTGAATGTAGCATGGCCAACTTGCCCGGTATTTAATATTCTAATGAAAGGTATGAATGAAATGTAATCTGAAACTATATACATTGAAATTAAAATGTAAACATGTTTGAGTCAAAATATTTATGTTATGCATACACCGAATATGGAAAAAGTAAGACTTTTATGTTTTGTTCAGCGCCCTTGCTGAGAGCAGCGCTTGAAGAATTTTAAAACTCTAATTGAACAATGACTCTTAATCTCAATATTAACATCGGAAGACAAAAGCATTGTGGTAAGTTCTGCTCTGTATCTAAATGGCACGATAATAAAAACGATTACTATTATTTCTCACAATTAAGGAACGTCAGTTGGTCTACTCCATCCTCCGCATTCATTTCACGACGTTATTTTGGCACATATCAATGAAAGTAGCCTTTAGGATTAATCATTTTAACAATATTAGTCAATGTAACATACTATTTTATTCCCTAAATTAAGATACATCGGCAATCAGAGTCAATATCAGAACGTCAGCTGGACTAAGTCATCTCCCCGCAGTTTCATTTCACATCATTTTGGCAAATATCGACGAAAGTAACCTTTAGGATTAATCATTTTAACAGTATTAACCTATGTAACATTCTCCATAACTCTAAATTACGATAAATCGGCAATCTATAAAGAAGTATGCTTTCTACCGCAAATAGGTCGGCCGCCAGCGCCACGCGTCGAGCTGTGTAACTACTCCCATTACAGTGCGTGGAGCCAAATACAGTAGAGACAATACACGACACTGAGCGAGATATCGAGGGACAGCTATTGGAGCTCACTCTAGCGGATAGACCTGAACGGTACTGATTCTGTCATAAGAGCACGTGCATTTTTGTGTGAAGTTTTTGGTGTTATATATGCGTTCTCAGTGAGTTGACATAATTAAATAGTAGCGTGTGTCATTCCTTGATATCTCCTCTCAACATGAAGGGAAAGGTATGTGCTGTGTTTGGCTGCAGTAATTACGAGGTAGAGAAAAATGCGCGGTCGTTCTTCAGGTTCCCTCGTGACAAGAACATGTAAGTAATATTGTGTTTGCATATATATTCTTCCACTGACAGAGATTTTTATAGTATTTCATAATCTTCTGACCTGCTCGACCCATGTTTTAACGGGCTTAAAATATAATATGCATATTTTATTGTATAGTGCAGCAGTTAACCTTCAATACCGATGTGTTGTTGTAGGTTTGATCTGTGGGTTTTGAAATGTCACAGAAGCGATTTGGATAAGGTGTACAAGAAAGAAGGGACGTTACGCTTATATAAGAATTATAAGATCTGTTCAGATCATTTCCAGGCCAGCGACTTTAAAAATCCTCGACTATACAGCCAAGGGTATGTTACATTTTTACTCTAATTGTACGTAAATATTCCTCAAAGCATCACTATCGACAACATTTTCAAACTTTTCTTTCTTTTATCCCTCTTCTCAGATTAAAGCCGGGATTTTATAGATTTTCTTTCTGTTAGTAGGCTTCATGTTAAGAGGAAAATTGTCCAGCTATTAAATGTTAATTCATTGCATCATGTGTGTAAGGAATGTGCCGATATTTTTATTGACAAATGTCTTAATGTGATGAAGCAATGTTTTTAAATGAGGAAAAAGACAAATCCAACCGTAAGATTTCAGGCAGGTATGCTAAAGCTAAAAAAGTAATGCATAAATGAAAGATCAAGCCATTTCACAGCAGTCCATTTCACACCTTGTTTATATGTCTAATTTCAGTCTTTAAATAATAACCTTTTAAATAATTCTTCATTCATTTATCCAGAATTGCTTTAGCATCTTCAAAGTTAATATCTCAATACCACTTTCTTTCTAGACGTAATTTATTTATCCATTTCCGTATATACATTTCCATTGATATTTGAATTTAGCGCGATTTGTTCAGGTCAAGTCACTAGGAGCGCCACCGTCGAATTGTCTCCCATTTTAGCAAGGTGAAATCCGTAAGTGTCGTGTATTGTCTCTACTGTATTTGGTGGAGCCGATTGTCAAGGCCGGTAAGAAGCTAGCTAAAGCGACGCATCAAGTCGGCCGTGGTTGTTGTTTACACAGCAAAGCCAAACTATACAATTCATGCTAGGAACAAGATTCGCATCGAGAAATGTTATATAATGTTAGATAATGTATGTGTGACACAGTTGTTGGCGTAAGCTAATAAATGTTTAGAAAATTTATATCGATCGATCATACTATCGATTCAATTCAAATTTCATTTCCATCCAGTTGGTAGTATAACCGGAACCGGCAGCGTTCCCTCCTTACTCCTCAGCCCGTAAAAATCGGGCTCAAGAAAAGGTTCGCGTATAATATGTATTCAATCTATAGCGCTTGAGTGCGCACATTCTTCAAAACGCTCGCTACACCGCCAGCAAACGACAGGCCGAGTCGGCAAACCTGCTGCCTGTCGGCGAGCACTGCTGTGTGTTTCATCCCATCTGGTACAATAGAAACATGTGCCGACCCGGTGACCGACTCGGCAAAAACCGCTCCGTGTGTCATCAGCTTTACTGTTCGAATTGTTAACGCCAACACTAATATCAACATTACAGACGAATACACATCGATGAAAAGCGGACGAACTTCGGTCAAGAAAGAAGCAACTCGTTAAAGCATTGAAACTGATATAGCAGCGGAAGAAGAAAAGGATATATTGCAATTATATGCAAGAACAACGTATAATTACGATAGTATTATTAATAAATTCACGCTAATACGTGAAATACTGCAAGATTCAATCAGCCAAGAGTTAAGAAGAATTCATAGAATAGGCCTTGGCACGTAAAAGAAAGAATCAACTATAAAACGCCATTTATATAAACTAACTTGAGTAGAACTTACATTCAATATAAAGAAATAAAGCAAAAGCGAACATATTGAAGGTGTGCAAAAATTGAGAGAGATAAACGTCTATTTAAACCGATTCTTGACATCATTGTTATATTAGAATGAATTTGTGTCTTCCAATTGCGCACGACAACTACGTCATGGACCTGTAAGAAAAATGTGGGCCGACTGTTCGGCGAAAATCTAGCTGACATGACAGGCACGAGAGAGCTGCATTCCCAAGAACATCTCAATGACTGGCGGCGGAAAATCGAGGCCGACCAAGGCTACTGAAGGCTAGCCAGAAATAACAATCCCGGTGGCCAGAGGAAAAGATAAGTTTCGTAGAGATATGAATTTAATCGTTACTTTCTGTACATGGTAGATTGCATGATTTGATTAATAAATGGTAAATCGTATGTCTTCGATAAGATAGTTTCTTGCGAGTGGCCTACAGTAATAGTGTGTCGTTATAATGAAGGAAATAGACAGTCTTCATAAAAAAAAAAAAAAAAAAAAAAGACCATATCTAGTTGAAATGAAATGGCGTATGGCTTTTAGTGCCGAGAGTGTCCGATGACAAGTTCGGCTCGCCAGATGCAGGTCTTTTGATTTGACACCCGTAGGTGACCTGCACATCGTGATGAAGATGAAATGATGATGAAGACGTCATATACACCCAGCCCCAGTGCCAGCGAAATTAACCAATTATGGTTAACATTCCTGACCCTGACGGGAATCTAACCCGGAGCCTCTGACCCCAGGCCAGCACGCTAACCATTTAGCCATGGCGCCGGACATCTCTAGTTAGGGAAGTGACTAAATAGTATGATAGTGTAACGTCTACGATATTAATGAGTCATAGTGAATCATGCCGTAACATATGCGAAGTATTTGAGAGTAGAATGCTATAGGTTTTTAAATGAGGTCAAATACAGTAGAGACAATACACGACACTTACGGATTTCGCCTTGCTAAAATGGGAGACAATTCGACGGTGGCGCTCCTAGTGACTTGACCTGAACAAATCACGTTAAATTCAAATATCAATGGAAATGTATATACGGAAATGGATAAATAAATTACGTCTAGAAAGACAGTGGTATTGAGATATTAACTTCGAAGTTGCTAAAGCAATTCTGGATAAATGAATGAAGAATTATTTAAAAGGTTATTATTCAAAGACTGAAATTAGACATATAAACAAGGTGTGAAATGGACTGCTGTGAAATGGCTTGAGCTTTCATTTATGCATTACTTTTTTAGCTTTAGCATACCTGCCTGAAATCTTACGGTTGGATTTGTCTTTTTTCCTCATTTAAAAACAATGTATCATCACATTAAGACATTTGTCAATAAAAATATCGGCACATTCCTTACACATATGATGCAATGAATTAACATTTAATAGCTGGACAATTTTCCTCTTAACATGAAGCCTACTAACAGAAAGAAAATCTATAAAATCCCGGCTTTAATCTGAGAAGAGGGATAAAAGAAAGAGAAGTTTGAAAATGTTGTCGATAGTGATGCTTTGAGGAATATTTACGTACAATTAGAGTAAAAATGTAACATACCCTTGGCTGTATAGTCGAGGATTTTTAAAGTCGCTGGCCTGGAAATGATTTGAACAGATCTTATAATTCTTATACAAGCGTAACGTCCCTTCTTTCTTGTACACTTTATCCAAATCGCTTCATTTCAAAACCCACAGATCACACCTACAACAACACATCAAATCATAATCGGTATTGAAGGTTAACTGCTGCACTATACAATAAAATATGCGTATTATATTTTAAGCCCGTTAAAACATGGGTCGAGCAGGTCAGAAGATTATGAAGTACTGTAAAAATCTCTGTCACTGGAAGAATATATATGCAAACAATATTACTTACATGTTCTTTTCACGAGGGAACCTGAAGAACGAGCGCGCATTTTTCTCTACTTCGTAATTACTGCAGCCAAACACAGCACATACCTTTCCCCTCATGTTGAGAGGAGATATCAAGGAATGACACACGCTACTATTTAATTATGTCAACTCACTGAAACCGCATAAATAACACCAAAAACTTCACACAAAAATACACGCGCTCTTATGACAGAATCAGTACTGTTCAGGTCTAACCACTAGAGTGAGCTCCAATAGCTGTCTCTCGATATCTCGCTCAGTGTCGTGTATTGTCTCTACTGTATTTGAATCATCTGGATTCAAACCCCTCTATGGCAAGCTTTTCAAATTTTACAGGAGAAGGCAAAACATGTTACACTATGATATAATACATTTATAAACACAAAACTTATGAAAACTTTACGTCATCCTAAACTAAATTGATTGAGCCATAGTATTCGTAAGTAGTAATTATATTTTGAACATAATAATTAATGATAAAATCGTATAGGGGGTTTTGCAACTAATTTTCTTGCCTAGTGGGTTTTGAACTTAGTAATGACGAATGTTGCATAAAATAGTGGATTTTGTACCTAACCAGAAAATGATCACACACCTAAGTTTTGCAGAACTTCTAGTGCGTGTATTGATCCTTCATTTTGCAAACAACTCATAAAATTATTTTATCACAGAAATAGTAACATTTTCACTGAAAATTTGCACAAAATGATAGTACTGGTAAACAAATTTTGAATTTGGAAACAAAGTTTAAATATGCAGAGCTTCCTCTTCCAGTGGTTCACATACTAAGTCCTCTTCCTGAAGATCAACCTCTGGAGCTTCAAATAGATAAAACTGGAGGTTTTCTAACTCTTTCCACTGCGGTCCATAATGTTTCGATAGAAGTTGGTGGATGTCATTTATCTTTGCGGCACTTAAATATCTTCCTGATGTCACAGTCGTAGGAAGGATGTCGGAAGCCTTGAGTCCATTCTTAGTAATGTACTTTCTTACACCTATATTAACTCGGTAATTCGGTTCTCCTTGTAATTTAATGTTTCCTTTGGTTTTGAATAGTATAAACCTCTTGCACAAGTTGAAGCTGACATGCCAAGTTCCAACACTCTTGAATACTCGCTTTGCTTCTCTTTTCCAGTCATAAACACATACGCCATTATCACCAAACTTGTGAAGCTTTCCATGATTCTGTACAATTTCTTCATAGTCCTTTGGTTCCACAATGACTTCTTTTTTCCTCACTTTCTTCTCTACTCTTGCAAACACCCTGTCGGGAGGAATGAACGAATGTCCAACTACAGGAAATATGAATTGTACACTTTATACTGAAGCAGGAGCATCCCAGGACAGCCACTTACTTGCCATACAAATCATAGTGCAATTTTTGTTCTGCCCACCGCAACCATCTGCGACGAGCCTACAGTGTGTACACCATTCATAGATGTGCTGCACAAAGTGTGATAAACAGCACTTGCTATTTCATTTGAGCTTTTGGAGTACTCATTCTCTGTCCAGCTATGAGTGTACATTGTCATTGTGAAGTTTTGTTTTGGAATGACCCCGTACTACCGCAAAATGATAGAAATTCAGCTGTCTACTAAAATAGGCAGACTGGTCTGGAACCTTTGGCAGAGGAAAATTTTTCTCACAGTCATATGAAAAAGTAAGAACATTAAGTTCATCCTGTCTTAAAATATCAAAAAATGCTTTGTATTTCAGTCGATGAACTCGTTTTTCAGTTATTAATTGCTGCTTGATTTTAAAGTTCTTTTCCACGTTCAATTGTTCTCCTATTTCAATGCACTTTGAGCAAGCATCTCCTTGGGGTACCAAATCCGATATTATAATTAGTGTTAAAAATATTTCTAAAAAAGCATTCCTTTACTTTAAGCACACTTTGTTGATTGTAAATCCGCCACAGTTTCTTTATGTTCAGTTCTGGAGGAAAGTACACCCGGATGCTCTTTGATCTACAATAATGACTTTCTTTTGTTCTGATTGACTCGATAAATGTCCTTACAGCTTTTCTTTTTTCTGAATTAATTTTACTTCTCCTATCTCCACCTCTATTCTCCACAGGAATTTTACCACCCGAAATGTGTGAACTTTTCAGTACACCCTGTACTCTGTCTTTCTTCAGACCTAGGCATTTTAAAAATGTTTCTCTGCAAACAGGAATTAGGGATCCAGTTACTGAATCGCGTATGTGGTAATTGTAGGTTACATTTCTCCTTGTTCCTTTGGTTTTCCTTGCTTTGACCACTGTACAGTGTTTGAGAATGAAATAATCCTGTTGAATTTTATTTCAGGAACTGTAATATACCTCGTGAAATTTCTTCATGTCATGCATTCGTACCTGAGTGCACTTGAGCTTTGTCGAACTGTGTCCACAAGTTGGCGGTTCGGGAAGACCCTTGGCAGAATACCTTTCTCTCTTCTTTACGTTCCGCTTCCACGTTTCTGGCTGCGTAACTCGTTTCCTTGATTCATGAGGAGCCACTTTAGAAGGATACTGATTGTGGTCTGACATTATATACATCAAAAACTCACTCACAAACTCACGTTAAAATCCTTCAGTTTAATCTTGTTATCAACACAAAACCAGCTTTGTAGATGAACAAGATGCCAATTATTGGCTCTAATCGCTTCCGTCACAAACCTCGTGACTACTTTTATACTCGCTCATTGGCTAACTATCTATAGCGGCTTTTGAACCTAAGTGTATATATTAATAGTGGGTTTTGAACCTCACTCCAATTTTTAAATGTGTAAAACTAGTGGAAAACAGTGTATTTTGCTCCTAAGGGTACTCAATTCATAATCTCACGAGAAAAACAAACCGGGATGTGCAATAAACGCAATATCGAAAAAACGTTGCCATAGAGGGTTTTGAATCTAGACGATTCATTTGATGAGGTGTAGGATATTATGTTAACGAATATAGGTTAAATGTTGTCATGGATGAGTGAGAAGAGGTTGATATGGATATGAAGATAGAAATAAGACATGTGGATGTTAAGTGTAAATATATTGATTCGATGATTGATTGATTTAGTTAAATATGAAGATTGATATGCGTCAATGTAGGTTGTATTCGATAAATGTTGTGAAGTATTGCAAGAGATATGAAGTGAAATACGATAATAGGAATATGAGATGATGTTATGTGAGGATGAAAATGAAAGAATAGAACTATGAATATTATACTACGAGGATATAATGGAAATTGAAAGAGAAATAATGAAGTATTGACGCAGACGCGGATCGATAGTATTTATTAAGCAATAACGATGTTTCTTTGGTTGGAAATCTATATCGTGCAGTAAAATGACAACATGAGGCATTAGTTGTGAATAGTGAGAGAGGAGTTGATCAAAGATAAAACCTAATATGAATTATTATTCATTTAAATGAGTATTTCAATATGATATTCCTACTCGTATGCTTTATGAAATATCGATTATGGCAGGCATTGATTAACATGAGTAGTTATTCCTACTTCTTATTAATAATTTTAAGTGTATTATAGTCGCTCAATACCTTTAACCATGGTATTCCGTACACTCATAGTTACGTTATATAAGGTCATGCATTGGATTTTTGATTCAATTGAGAGATTACTTGGTTGTTTATGATATATTTAATTTAAGTTGGAAGCTACGTTGATGAATAATGCAAGGATAATCAATTAATGTTATTGTTTTGGATGAATTATAGCATTGCTATTGATACACGAAACTAATCTTATCCTTTCCGCCAATCCTACGAAAAGTTGAATAAATAAGAAAAGTATTTGTTCTAATAATTGAACACAGACTTACGGTAAAATGAGGAGTGTCATACGACAACAAAATTAAATGCTAAATTTAATTGATATTAACTCATGGAAATTTGCAATTGTCAATTTTTTATATGATGTACTATGAAGTGAAGTAAACATCCATTTCAATGTTGATGTGAAGGAGACATGCGACGAATAATTATTATGTATGAATGATTCAAGATCGATTAGTTTTGGATCTTAAATCCATATTCACACATTTTGTCTATCGTATTTTACTTTTATGAATAAATGTTAGTAAGATATTCTTGAGAAGTCATTCATAGCTACTTAGCATAATATATAATTCTGATCTAGACATTCCCTAATTTAATATGTGTGGTCTCTCGACGACTCGTTTGATGGAGACGTCCATCACTGTTTTTCTTAGTAAGCGAAATATTTAGTTACGAGTCGGGTCTTTTTATTGGACACACGTTAAAATACTACGACGATTACCCTGAGATACTCGCCGACCCTAGCTGGAGTTTTCCTCTTTTGAGACAATGGGAGGTGAATCAGCATTTTCCCACGAAATCATTCACTTCGAGGTCATTGACCCCGGTCACCTTGACGGACCCTAACCTCAATTTTTGGACAAGAGAACGTCGCTAACCTCACTGCTGCCATCTTGAGAGACCGTAACCTCACATCTGCAATCTTAACTACGCGGGGGCGCGGAATTTAAACATCTGTCAAGATGACGGCTGCCATTTTGACGGATCCTAACTGTACTTTTGAGCACGTGGGCGTGGTATATGAGCAAGTGAACGTAGCTGACCTTACTGCTGGCATCTTTACAGGGCCTAACCTCACTGCTACCATCATAACCACGTGGGCGCGGAATTTGAAATAAGTGACAGCTGACAAGATGGCAGCTGCCATCTTGACTGGTTCTAACCACGTGCACTTGTTGAACAAGTGCAATCGGCTAACCTCACTGCTACCATCTTGACAGGTCCTAACCTCACTGCTGCCACCTTAACTACGTGGGGGCGCGGAATTTGAAATAAGTAACAGGTGTGAAGATGACAACTGCCATATTTACAGGTCCTAACCACGTGCACTTGTTTGGCGCGGTTTTTGAACGTGCCGAATCTCACTGCTGCCATTTTGACAGGTCCTAACCTCACTGCTGCTATTATAACCACGTGGACGCCGAATTTGAACAGCTGTTAATATGACAGCTGCTATCTTGACACCACGTGCACTTGTTTGGCGCGGATTTTGAACAACTGAACGTGGTTACCTCACTGCTGCTATCTTGGCCGGTCCTAACCTCACTGCTGCCATATTAACCATGCAAGCGCGGAACTTGAATAAGTGACAGCTGTCAAGTTGTCTGCTGCCATCTTGACAGGTCCTAATCACGTGCACGTGTTGAACAAGTGAACGTCGCTAACCTCACTGCTGTCATCTTGACAGGTCCTAACCTCACTGTTGCTAGCTTAACCACGTGGGAGCGGAATTTAAACAGCTCACTGCTGCCATCTTAACTATGTGGGTGCGAGGAATTTACACAGCTGTCAAGATGACAGCTGCCATCTTGACAGTCCTAACCAACGTGCACTTGTTTAGCATGGATTTTGAACGTCACTAACCTCACTGCTGTTATCTTGACAGGTCCTAACCACACTGTTGCTATCTTAACCAAGTGGGCGCGGAATTTATACAGCTCACTGCTGCCATCATAATTATGTGGGTGGGCGGAATTTGAACAGCTGTTAAGATGACAGCTGCCATCTTGACAAGTAGCTGCCCTTCTCGACATCATTTTAGATGGGGTCTAACCTCAGAGGATTAAAGTTTTAAGGCTAGCTGCCCTTCTCGACATGCCCCTTCTACGACATCATCTTGGAGGGGCCCCTTCCCCTGACATCATCTTGGAGCGTATCCGACAGCGTGACGTTACGAACGTCAGTCCAATCCCTGCTCCTCCTCCTCCTCCTCATAGTTACGGAGGTAAGCTCAATCCCTCCTCCTCCTCATAGTTACGGAGGTCAGCTCATTCCCTCCTCCTCCTCCTTACAGTTACGGAAGTCAGCCCAATCCCTCTTCCTCCTCATCACAGTTACGGAGGTTAGCTCAATCCCTCCTCCTTCTCACAGTTTTACCGTTATCGGGCAAATGCCCCTCCTTCGCTAGATGGTCCTTCTAACTACACCATCGCTAAGGCTTTATGTGTCCATCCGACGCGTGACCTCCCCTCCTGAACAAGATAAACATGTTATTAATCAATTCTGTAACAGAGGACCGGAAATGATGTGCTCCTCTACCAAGGGCAACATTTATTTTGTGTTTAGAACACATATAGTCTGCATATATTCCTATCGTGTTCTGAACAGAAAAGAAAAATCTTACCTTGATTATAAAAATATACGATAGGAGGCGGGCGTGCGGTATCTTGTTGATAAAAACAAGAGGAATGAACACGCAGGTATGTGATGATTGCATGGAATAAAACTACCTCTCTCCCCTTATTTTGCGAATATAACATCAACTTGATCCTGGCTCATTCTAAAGGTGTTTAAATACAACAGCCTTGTAACGGTAAATTTACTAACACGTTAAAGAACACCTGCGGGAAAAAATTCCATTACCTCAACGTTATTTGACTACAACTTGTCAGATTCGATCCTGGCTTATTCAAAAGGTGTGCCAGCCCCGTGGTGTAAGGGTAGCATGCCTGCCTGTCGCCCGGAGGCCCCGGATTCGATTCCCGGCCAGGTAAGGGATTTTTCTCTCGACCTGAGGGCTGGTTCGAGGTCCACTCAGCCTACGTGATTAGAATTGAGGAGCTATCTGACGGTGAGATGTAGGCCCCGGTCTCGAAAGCCCAAATCAAATACAACAACTTTGTAACGGTAAATTTACAAACACGTTAAAGAACTCCTGCGGGACAAAATTCCGCCACCACGACGTTATCTGACAACAACTTGGCAGATTCGATCCTGGCTTATTCTAAGGGTGCTTAAATACAACAGCCTTGTAACGATAAATTTACTAACACGTTAAACAACTCCTGCGGGACAAAATTTCGTTACCTCGACGGTATCTGTCTACAACATGGCATATTCGATCCTGGCTCATTCTAAAGGTGCAAAAATATAACAACCTTGTAACGGTAAATTTACTAACACGTTAAAAAATACCTGCGGGGCAAAATTCCGTTACCACGACATTATCTGTCTACAACTTGGCAGATTCGATCCTGGCTCATTTAGTGCACAAATATATCAACCTTGTAACGGTAAATTTACTAACACGTTAAAGAACTCCTGCGGGGCATAACTCCGTTACCATGACGTTATCTGACCACAACTTGGCAGAATCGATCCTGGCTTATTCTAAAGGTGCACAAATATAACAGTCTTGTAACGGTAAAATTACTAACACGTTAAAGAACCCCCTGCTGACAAAATTCCGTTACCTCGACGTTATCTGACTTCTCAAGGTAAGTTTTCTGATTAAAACACTAGGATTGCATGCTGACTGTTTAAAAAAATGAAAAACCTACAACCTGTTTTCCTGTCAGTAATCGGGGTCGGGGATAGGAAAATTGAAGCCGCTAGCATGCAGCAAGGATAGGAATTGTGCCAGCTGCCAAGGCTTGTCGCACGTTTCTAGGTCAATGATTAATGACTAACAGATAAAATCATTTACTAAGAAGTTTTAGTCTCCAGCATTTGCTTTATGCAGTTGTACTTCCTCTTAAAACAATAATCACTACCATCTAATACAAGCTTACAACTGGGTGACCCTAACAGGACAGCTACTCTCTCTTAGTGTTATTATACCTGCCTCTGATGATTAGTAGTAGAGTGTCACCCTCCGGACCCTAAGATAGCAGGTTAAAACTCGGTAGATGCAGTCGGATTTTTGAAGGACGGAAAAACTCCATTCGACACACCATGTCGTACGATGTCGGCATGTAAAAAGATCTCTCGTAACATATCTCGTGTCTACCAGACAAATTCATTAAAACTCAGCCATAGACACCCCAAGAGAAATTCGGTGTACTCTACTATCTAGTAGCTCTAGAGGAAAAGAGCACTTATTTCTTTCTTTCGACTTCTCTAAACTAGATAGGTCTTATAACGATGATTGGCGGAGGAGTGGGTGGGGGGCTAGGAAAGACCTAGGAGTGCGAAGGAAGCGGCTGTGTCCTTAATTAAGGTAAAACACCAGCATTTGCCCAGAGGCGCGCGTTTAATTTAGGGCCCTTAACAGAACAAGAACGGTGACTACTCATCTACAGATTAAATTCCTACACCGAGACATAGTGGGTTTAAAACGGATTTATTGTGGGCTAATCTATAACAGAGTTCATTAATGTTGTTTACGCTTTCCTATCCTCCTACATACCCTCTGTTCTGCATAGCAGATGAGAACCATCTAGGGAGCGAGGTACTGGACATTCTCTCTAGTCGTATTTCCGTGAGTTTAGGGGGCGTGCGGCTGTAAGCTTGCATCCGAGGGAGAGATAGTGTGTTCGAAAAAACGGGCTATCTTGGTCAACTCTAAGGACTCTAACTATTATTATTATTATTATTATTTATTATTATTATTATTATTATTATTATTATTATTATTATTATTATTATTATTATTATTATTATTATTATTATTATACCTGCCTCTGTGGATTAGTCGTAGAGTGTCAGTCTCTGGAACCCAAGATAGCGGGTTGAAACTCGGCAGTGGCAGTAGAATTTTTGAAGGACGGAGAAACTTCCTTCAACTAGATAGGTCTTATAACGACGATGGGGCAGGAAAGGCCTAGAAGTAGGAAGGAAGCGGCCGTGTCCTTAATTAAGGTACAACCCCAGCATTTGCCTAGTGTAAAAATGATCTTCAGCGGCTGACGACAGTGGGATTTGAACCCACTATCTCCCGGAACGCTGACTAAGGGTTACCGACGGACAAAACACCATCAACAGCGTTATATGCCCTCACTCCATATGTGCACTGCGGAGAGGATTGGAACTTAATCAAGGCTTTTTTGAGCATACAATCTAGTAATAAGAAATTGTATACTACCATCTCCCTTACCCTGCTAGGCTGTATGGCTTAGACGCGGGCTTTCTATCGATAATCCCTAAGCCTAACCGCGAAATGAACCCAGAGGTGTGGGTACCTCAGACTATGAACTAGTAGGCGTAGCCTTAAGTTAGGTACTATCCTTCCATTTTACTCCGAGCCCTCTAGGTAATAATCTCAACCCCCTACACTACACTGTTAATGCAACATTTTTCAATCTGATTAATTTATAATTCACTTCGACTGTATGTTAGTGAATGTTACATGGTTAACAAGCCGCACGACTGTGAGCACTGCCTCTGCAGAAAATTGAAACCCTGTTTCTTGTTATAGACCGCAGAGAGTCACGCGCGCAATCAGAGGCAGGCACACGCATGCATTGATTACATTTGTCATTTCAAATCATGAATAAATCCTCTTTTTGTTTTACATGTAAGTATAAGGTAAGTACAAAAAGGTGAACGAAGTGCATGTACCGAATTAAACAGAAAAGCTGTGAAAATGTGTGTGTATTTTTCCGTTAGGATCTTCACTGCATTAGAAGATGGGGTTACGTGCGTGTGCTATACAATATGTTTAATATCTGTGATTGTTATTATTATTCATAGCGTAAATAGGAGCAAATCCATTTCCTTAACACAATACGATATAGAATTATTCTTCTTTTGCACACGACTGTGTTTGAGGCAGCACAGAAGAGACATACAAAGAAAAAATCAGTAAGGTTTTTTCTGTTGTTTACTTCAAAGAGAGTTCAAGGTTCTGTGAATGAGAATGCTCAGTGACTATGTAACTGTGTAGTCGAAAGAGATAGGTCCCGTATCTTTTACAGACAAACATCCCAGCATTTTCATAGTAATATCGCTAATCATTTTACCGAGGAGACGGATCAATATCGTTGGGTGATGTGTCATACAGTCCTAGCATTTGCTTGGTATTTACTAAGGGATAGTTCGTGAGGCCGGGTTCGATTCCTAGCCAGGTTACCGGAAGTTGATCCTGGCTCAGTCCGGTGGCATAAAAGTCTCTACTGTTTAACACAATAAGCTCGAAATGTTTCAATCAAAAATTCAGTGTTCTAATCATTAAAAACTGATGTAAGGGGCGTCTAAGAGGGTGTGCTGGGTGATAGTTCATTCATAAATTATATTTGCGTAGAGTGAAAATGTGAAACCACGTACGGAAGTACAACTATACATCCATCTTCTATTATCATTAATAGTAGTGATTGTTGTTTTAAGAGAAAGTACAACTGTACTTCTCCGTTTCTTTATTCTTATAATATGACATTCAATTACGTTTTAAAGTAAGTACTGTGATGCGTGTTCACGTTCGAACTTACATCTATCCACTATAAATGGTGGTAGTGATTATTGTTTTCTTCAAAGGTAAGTGTATGTCCGTTTATTCGATTTATAGCGAGGTCAGATAATTTTTTATTGTACCCCCGGCGTCGCAAGTAGTGTGTATAAGGGAAAAAAAAATCAATTTACTTTTCTCTGGAGTAGCGAAATTGTTATTATGATTTCTGGCTGGGGGATAGTTCATTGAAACAAACAAAAGTCGTCTCATTTTCGGCAACAAGCGAGGAAAATATAACTTTCCCCACGATTGCCGCTTAATTCACAGTTACGCCAACAGGATGCGTATACAGCTCACACAGACAAGGGAAATTGTAATCGAAGTCTCATATCGATACATGATATTTAATTACATGAAAGGAGAGTATTACTCCTGTGAAATAAAATATGAATCTCTTACAATACAAAAGAACGCTGACACAGATTTTCAAACCAAAAGGATAAATAACCGAAACTTATTAGCGTGATATTATCGCTACAGAATGGTATGCTGATAAACGGGGTTAAAAGTCAGGTTGTGAGTTTCACAAGTAGGAAAAGTCCTCTCAGTTTTAGTTACTGCGTTGATCGGGTGAAAGTTCCTTTTTGGGATCATTGTAAGTACCTAGGTGTTAATATATGGAAAGATCTTCACTGGGGTAATCGCATAATTGAGACTGTAAATAAAGGGTACAGACCTCTGCACATGGTCATGTTGGTATTTAGGGGTTGTAGTAAGGATGTAAAAGAGAGGGCATGTAAGTCTCTGGTAAGACCTCAACTAGAGTATGGTTCCAGTTTTTGTTACCCTCACCAGCATTACTTGATCCGAGAACTGGAAAAAAATCCAAAGAAAAGCAGCTCGATTTGTTCTGAGTGATTTCCGACAAAAGAGTAGCGTTACAAAAATGTTCCAAAGTTTGGGCTGGAAAGACTTGAGAGAAAGGAGATGAGCTGCTCGACTAAATGGCATGTTCCGAGTTGTCAGTGGCGTGGAATGTCATTAGTAGACGAATAAGTTTGAGTGGTGTCTTGCAAAGTAGGAAAGACCACAATATGAAGATAAAGTTGGAATTCAAGTGGACAAAGTGGGGAAAATATTCGTTTACAGGAAGGGGAGATAAGGATTGGAATAACTTACCAAGGGAGATGTTCAATTCATTTCCAATTTCTTTGCAATCATTTAAGACAAGGCTAGGAAAACTACAGATATGGAATCTGCCACCTGGGCGACTGCCCTAAATGCAGATCAGTAGTGATTGATTGATTGCTATGTGCAGGATGTAATCATTATTGAGTTTTCTGTGGTGGTTGTTAGTGTGGTGTGCTGTCTGGGGACGCAGACGTAGACTACACCCACGGTATCCCCTGCTTGTCGTAAGAGGTGACTGAAGGGGCGACCAAGGGATGATTGAATTAGAACCATGAAACTGCTTGTGATTAGTACCATCACGCTGGGAACACCACGAGGCGCCTTTCCTTGCGAGTAGTACCAGTATGTTAGGTACACAATAGATTTGTGATTAGTAGTAGTAGAGAGTGAGTTCACTGTGGGTTTACAGTACCAGTGATTAGTACCACTATATGGGGAACACCACGGACTTAAGTTGCCTGTGATTAGTACCATTATATGAGACACACCGCGGGTCTGGGCGTTGCCTGTGATTAGTACCACTATATGCGGAACACCACGGACTTACGTTGCATGTGATTAGTACCATTATATGAGATACACCGCGGGTCTGGGCGTTGCCTGTGATTAGTACCACTATATGAGCGACACCGTGTTTCTTCGTTTCCTGTGATTGGTACCCACTGTGGGAGGAACACCACGGGAATAACGGCGTCCGTGATTAGAACATCATGGGTTTGCGTTACCTATGAGTGGTGCCATTATGTGAGAAACACCATAGGTCTGCGTTACCTGTGCGACGTAAAATACTTGTGAGTAGTACCACAATGTGTGGAACACCGTAAATCTACGTTACTTTTGACTAGTACCGCAACATGACAAATGCCATGGTTCCCTTACTAGCGATAAGTACCATTATGAGGGGCCGCTGACCTGGATTTTCGACACCTTTAGACAACAATCATCCTCGATTCAGGATTGTGCTTTAGAAGCAGTACCTTGGTCAGAAATACTATTTGTCTGGGAAAGTGGGGCATTGCAGTTCGGATCCACCAATTGTTTTAAATTCATATTCATCCAGTCTTCATCATCACGTTTTAAATTCTGGTCAGTGGATGATGTTGAACTTTGAATTATCATTACATTTTTGTATCATTTCGTACTATTAAGGACCGATGACCTAGATGTTAGTCCTCTTTAAAAAACAAGCATCATCATCATCATCATCATCAATCTCCGACACGGAGATCAAATGCGGGACTCTCTGAACCGAAGACCTCAACGATGGCCATTCAATAAAGAAGTCGGATAGTGTAAATAATTTGAATGATCGAGCAACATTTATTAAATACAATAAAAAATGCAAATCTCACCAAAATAAAATTCTTCATTTACTTTTTCAGTAAATTTGTTAAATATATTCATAGATAAACATGTGAGTAGTTTTCTAGGTTAAGCTATTCAATTGTTTTATTTTTCAAATTCTTGATTTCATAATGGTTTTGATCTTTCTTTCTTTCTTAATCCGTTTACCATCCAGGGTTGGTTTTTTCCTCGTGCTCAACGAGGGATAGCACTTCTACCGCATCAAAGGCAGTGTCCTCGGACGTGAGACATTGGGTCAGGGGATACAACTGGAGAGGAGAACCAGTACCTCGCCCAGGCGGCCTCACCTGCTCACAGAGGCCTTGTGATGGAATGAGAAGATCGGAAAGTATAGACAAAGAAGAGGGAAGGAAGTGGCCGTGGCCTTAATATAGGCACCATCCGGCATTGCCAGGAGGAGAAGTGGGAAACGATTGAAAACCCCTTCGAGGGTGGCTGAGGTGGAAAACGAACGCCCCTCTACGCAGTTGACCTCCCGAGGCTCAGTGGACCCCGTTCCATCCCTTGTACCACATTTCGAATTTCGTGGCAGAGCCAGGAATCGAACCTGGGCCTCTGGGGGTGGCAGCTAATCACTAGGGCCCGGATTATATGTAATATAAAAATTAGAAATATGTACATAAATATGCAGCTAACATTTACTAAATATGTAGTTAAATATGTAGCCTAATTAAAATATGTAACTTAATATTTAAGCTTTATTTGATATATTCTTGTACACCGAAAAGGAAACAAAATTGAAAATAGGTAAAAGTGCAGGTATTATTTCACCTCTAATTTTCATTTGGAGGCGCAATTAATACTAAATATTTTTCCAAATTTTCTGCTGTCATCAAATGCCTTCCATGTTCTAATATATAGAAAAAGACCTTTCAACTTAACATGAACCGAGCTCGATAGCTGCAGTCGCTTAAGTGCGGCCAGTATCCAGTATTCGGGAGATAGTAGGTTCGAACCCCACTGTCGGCAGCCCTGAAAATGGTTTTCCGTGGTTTCCCATTTTCACACCAGGCAAATGCTGGGGCTGTACCTTATTTAAGGCCACGGCCGCTTCCTTCCCACTCCTAGCCCTTTCCTGTCCCATCGTCGCCATAAGACCTATCAGTGTCGGTGCGACGTTTAAAAAAAAAAAAAAAACTTAACATGAAGTCATTGGCACGTATTTCGAACGAGGAATTATACTGGTATACTGGAAGGTACGTTCTCATTCTCAGGGAGCTGTACAGGCTCACCGTTAACTACATGGCATATATTTGAAAAAGATTTGAATGCTGGGTTCTTTTTCAATACATCATTCGATTTCACTATAGACATACCGGTACTCGTAGATTCATGGAGGGACAGTCTAGAAGTTTCCAGCTTTGTAATGCTGTTCAGAATCCAACTATAATGGCTTGTGCTGAATGCATTCGATGAAGCCACCTTCGAATCTTGAAAAGCACTCATACACTTACGCAAAGACGCTGCTCTTTCAGGAGGAAATGTTTCCATCACTGACTTCACTGCTTCAAAATGTGCATTGAAGAAGTTCACAGCTTCTGTCCACGTTCCCGATCTGGTGATCACAGGCTGTGGGGGAAAAGGCATATCTGGTAATAATTTCACAATCGCAGCTCTTAGCATATAGGATGCCGTATCTGACTAGTTCTTTAAGTCTGTTGTTGATGAATCGCAGAACTGTAGCATAATTTGACTGTTCCAATGGTTGCAGTAAGTTAAATCAGACTTATACGGAGCCTCTGGATCCAATTTACTTGCTGCGAGATTTGCAGTGAAAAGACCCAAGGCATCTGCCGACTCGTCATCCGCAATCCATATGTATGAATCGCCAAGTAGAGCTCTACTCGTTCCCATCATATCAATGTAGTAGGAGTTCAAATAGTTTTTCCGGAGTGTTGATTCATCTGGAACACTGAAGTTGCAAAATTTGCGCAGGAATCCTTGAAACTTGGGCACTTCAAGTTAATATCATGGTAGGTTTGCAGCGACCATTGCCATGCACAAATCTTTATTAAATTCACTGGTACCGAGCTCGATAGCTGCAGTCGCTTAAGTGCGGCCAGTATCCAGTAATCGGGAGATAGTGGCTTCGAGCCCCACTGTCGACAGCCCTGAAGATGGTTTTCCGTGGTTTCCCATTTTCACACCAGGCAAATGCCGGGGCTGTACCTTTTCCTTCCAATTCCTAGGCCTTTCCTATTCCATCGTCGCCATAAGACATATCTGTGTCGGCGCGACGTAAAGCAAATAGCAAAAAATAAAAAAATAAATAAAAAAAATAAAAAAAATCACTGGTAGAAGACGAAGTAGGTTTCAGCGCCCCTTGCGTAAGAAGAACTTGTTTCATCGACGGAATACGTTTTTTATTTCTTACATGAAGATCTTTTTTTAAATGCTGTCCTAATTGTGACTTCATGGAGCACCCAATACGTTTGCCGCACACTTGACTTGCATAGCACGATTTTACCGTCACTTTTAAAGGTTTGAAATCCAATCTTTTAACTTTAATGCTAGTTTGGATGCGACTGGTGCCATAGCGATTCACTAACTGTTACTTGGAATATGGTTCGAACAAGTGTTTTCTTTCAGATACGCAATGAAAATGAAAACCTACAACCTGTTTTCCAGTCATTGACCGGGTCAGGGATGGAATGAATGAAGCAGATATAGGCTATTAGTACGATGGGGTCGCCACTCCCAAAGTGATTTATTAATGACTGATAGATGGTATGAAATTAGAATGGAGATTGTTGCTGGAATGAAAGATGACAGGGAAAACCGGAGTACCCGGAGAAAAACCTGTCCCGCCTCCGCTTTGTCCAGCACAAATCTCACATGGAGTGATCGGGATTTGAACCACGGCATCGAAATATGCGAAAATATGTAACTTTAAACTCCTGAAATAATGCTCATATTCGCCAACATTTTAGATTTTCTTGTAGCTACATATATGGGAACAGAATATGCAATAATCCAGGCTCTACTAATTACACTAACCACTACACGACAGAGGCGAACTAGTTGAGTTAATGAGTTGAATTTTCAAAATCCCATATGTGGCGTTTAAATTTGTCAAGTCACTTATATTTATTGCAGGGGTGAAGTCCTGTAACCACTCGTCCCCTGGGTACGGCCTTGATGTGTTGAACTGTGTCCATGGGAAACCGGAAAGTACAGAGCTGTTGAGGAACAGAAATGGCGGGCTGCATCTGCATGGTAGGACTCGTCCTCCTTACAGCGTTCTGCTGAAGAAGTTCTAACTTTCGCCGCACGAGCGTGCCCCACTTCACATTTGCGACACCGCAAGAATATTCCTCGTTCAACCACGCTTTTGGCGGTTCTAGCTTTCGCCGCACGAGTGTGCCCCACTCCCCATTTGTGATTTGTAATATCACAAGCCTAGTCCTCGTATAACCACGCTTTATTATTATTTACATTCTTGTACGGAGAATCGATTGTAACTGGACAATTACGGCACCACACAAATATCGTGTACAATACTGACTTCACGAAAGCTGTATCAATTCACCATAATAATAATAATAATAATAATAATAATAATAATAATAATAATAATAATAATAATAATAATAATAATAATAATAATAATAATAATCTTTTACTGTTCACCTCTCTTCAATTTTTATAGATTTTAAGATGCGCCATAATACTGAGATTATTTTTTGCCCAAAATGAGTTATTATAACATTTCGTAAATCTACTAGTATGGGTCCCTGCATATCAGCACATTAACCACAGAGTGAGCGAAGTTGGGGTCAGAAGGACAGCGCCTCAACTGTCTGAACCACTCAGTCCAGCTAGAGAGAGAGAGAGAGAGAGAGAGAGAGAGAGAGAGAGAGAGGTTGTTGATATTTCAGCTCGCCACTTACAGAGTTCAGATACCCGTTTCAAGTTGCATCCTACAATTTGTTGGAACGTTCCACCATTCATTTTAATATATTAAAATAATATATACAAATATTATATATTCGTAACAATTAAACTGCAAGCAAGTAAAATAAATAAGAAAGTGATTCACTTAAAACTTTGTAGAAAAACGTAATGTCAGTCTTGGTAAAATTAAATTTGATTCCTGTATTTATTATTATTATTATTATTATTATTATTATTATTATTATTATTATTATTATTATTATTATTAATAGCAAGATTAAAGTCTGACTCGTTGGCTGAATGGTCAGCGTACTGGCCATCGGTTCAGAGGGCCCCGGGTTCGATTCCCGGCCGGGTCGGGGATTTTAATCCTTAATTGGTTAATTCCAATGGCTCGGGGGCTGGGTGTGTGTGTGGCGTATTCAACATTATATATCATCCTAGGTAGGGCCCTCTTCTTCACAGACATAGAGGTCGCCTACTGGGCCGTCTACTAGAAAAAGACCTGCAACAGGCCTCTCCGGAGGCCATACGCCATTATTATTATTATAGCAAGATTAAACATCGTTCATTGTCCATCAAATAGGGTTCGGACACAACACCAGTGGAACCGTAGCCTATTACTCGCACGGGTCGGGTAACATACAAGAAAATATCAGATACGAACTATACTGGGACAGGAAAATCCTAACAGAAATATGCTACATTACTGACCAGTATGGAACCGCACTGCCAGACATGTTGGGATGGTCGATTTTGCATTGCTCTATAGTTTAAATATTATATCATATGAAAAGACAAACATATTGATCCTGCTACAGATCAGTGGCGAGTGGACCAAGAGATCAAAGTACCAGTTGTGATTGAAATAATCCTGAATATCCTGAACAAAAGTTCAACGACAATTTAGAAAACAGTCTATGTATATCCAATAAATAATATTATTGACTTTAATGTCCCACTAATTACATTTTCTGTTTTCGGAGATGCCGAGGTGCCGACATTTTCCCCGCAGTTCTTTTACGTGCCAGTAAATCTACCGACACGAGGCTGACGTATTCGAGCACTTTCAAATACCACCGGACTGGGCCAGGATCGAACCTGTCAAACTGGGGTCAGAAGGCCAGCGCCTCAACCGTCTGAGCCACTCAGCCCAGCGTATTATTATTATTATTATTATTATTATTATTATTATTATTATTATTATTATTATTATTATTATTATTATTATTATTACCAACTCCTTGGCTGAATGGTCATCGTTGAGGCCTTCGGTTCAGAGGTGCCAGGTTCGATTCCCGGCCGGGTCGGATATTTTAATCGTGTGCGATTAATTATTCTGGCTCGGGGACTGCTTGTTTGTGTTTGTCCCAACACTTTCCTCTTTATATTCAGACAACACGCCACACTACCAACCACCACAGAATAGTGGTTACATCGCTTCAGGCAGGGTTGTCGCCAGAAAGGGCATCCGACTGTAAAACAGGGCCAAATCCACATGTGCGACACAATTCGTACCCACGACCGCAAACGATGTGGGAAAAAGCGGCAGTAGAAGATTATTATTAAGTACGATGGTATTCAGCTCCATAACTGAGAGGTATCTTGACTTTAGGGCGTCGGTGTCCTGGGTTCGGTTCCCAGCAGAGTCGTAGAATTTTAATCGTAAGCGTTTAATTCCTTTGGCTCCTTTTTTTCGAACGCCAAGAATTACTGTACTTCAGAGATTCTGAATAAAATATGTGGAACTACTGGGAAGAGGGGATGATGTCGGTGAAAGGGAATCTGCTCTGTGGTGAGGTAGGATCAGATCGCGCCCGGGCAAGGAGCTAGCTCAAGGACGCCTACGCACCAGCCTCTGGCCGGACTGACTAGTGAATGAACGGATCGATACCGTGCCAGCAGCCGCCCTATGAATGGACCGTTCCATCTCTTCCCTTCCCGCCAGTCTGTTGCGCCCTGCCACGTTTTAATTCATTCACACGACACCACCGACTGACCCACGTCGCCATCACCCGCCCTACTACCAGGCAGCGGAAGGTTTATTCCTTTATCAAGCTGACATTCTATTCAAATATTCGAGCGAGGTGTGAGGTCAGTGACCGTTCGTTACAGTGCCTCATCCTGGAAGCGACTTGCTTTGACTCTTGCTACTTTGTCCTTTATCAGAAACGCCCTTTAAATAGCGTATAACGTATTCCAAGGCTATCATAATATACAACACTGAACTGTTCTTACATTCCATTTTTTTAATACGGTCACATCTCAAGCTTTTTGTAGTCCTGATATGGAAATATTGTTCATATGACGTAATATCCATTATGAAAGAAGTATACATTTTAAAAACTGTAATAAGTAGGAAAGGGCGACCGTGACCTTGATTAAGTTACAGCCAAAGCATCTGCCTGGTGTGAAAATGGGGAAACCATGGAATATCATCTTCAGGGCTGTCGAAAGTGGCGTTTGAACCCACTATCTACCGAATGAGAGCTGACAGCTATGTGAGACAAGCCTCGGTGCACTTTGAAGAGACATAGGGCAAGTCAAGTAAGGAGAAAAAGGCGGAGGTGTTATTTCTGTCCCGAACCACACAATCCCCTTCAATAGTTCTATTTGATGAATTTATTTTATGGCTTTTCTCCAAAGCGTATAGCCATTAAAAATATGAATAATTTTAAGAAATATAGGAATACTTTGGGAGGAGAGGTTTGCAAAGTTGTTATTCCTTAGAGAATAATTTCGGATGAGTATGAAATCCACTGTAACATTAGCACTTATGAAATACAGTCGATTATAACGACTCTGAAGGGATGTAGCTGATTGTTGCACAAATCGTTTTGTATTACTAACAAAGTCATATCTTTAAGTTTTAGGCTTCACACTTTCATGGTAAATTAACGAAACTAAGTTAAAATTTCAGAAAACATAACTGAAATCGGTATTGTATTTACATTACGGTGTTTGTGGAGTGGGACTGATAGGAATTTCATTGGCTTTCGCTTGAAGAATACGTTCATTGATCGAGCTCGATAGCTGCAGTCGCTTAAGTGCGTCCAGTATCCATTATTCGGGAGGTAGTGGGTTCGAGCCCCACTGCCGGCAGCCCTGAAGATGGTTTTCCGTGGATTCCAGTTTTCACACCAGGCAAATGCTGGGGCTGTACCTTAATCAAGGCCACGGCCCCTTCCTTCCCACTCCTAGGCCCTTCCTGTCCCATCGTCGCCATAAGACCTATCTGCGTCGAAGCGACGTAAAGCAAATAGCAAAAAAATAGCTATTTTTCTTTGCTGCTTAAACCACTTATGTACAGATTCTTCAATATCTTTGTGCTCAGATAATCTGGCCCGCTTGAGTTTTAAAGCATTTTCTTTGAAAAGAGACTGTATTTTCTCTCTGTCCATCCAAATCGTAGAAATCGTTCAGTGTGATACATTCAATTCCTTCGCGAAGCCTGATGTTTGTTTCCCCATTTTCTAATCGCCATATTATGTGTGACTTTTCTTCAATATTAAACACTTTCCTTTTCTTTTGTGACATCTTCACAGCGATGCTTGCCTTGACAGACTGACTGGAAGTCCACAATAATAAATAATGGTTACCTTGTTGTCAGCATTCTCCAAGTACGTAACAAACAAAAATCAACATTGGACGTTATAGGCGATAGATTCCTCCGTTGCCCTTTGGGCCTTTTCTGGCGGGGCCTAGTGTTTACAGTGCACTATGTGGTCTGATATGGACTAGAGCAGTTTTATTACTTTCATACATCTGTTTCAGCTTTATTCTTGGCTTTGACAAAATGAAAGTGACAGAGGTATGAATGATGTTAGTAATGCCATTCCTTCTGCAGCCAGTCCCTGCTATGAATGATGTGAAAATGTTGCTCATAGGGTCAGTTGGTGCATGCATTTCAGTGGGCTTGGCAGACTGATATGTAATTGCAACTTCTGGCTCGGTGAGGAAAGGAACGGGAAACTACCTCACTCCTCATTTCCCTAGTACACCTCTTCAGTGATGCGTAGGTTATCTGTGACAGCTGATGGTAGATCTGTTGAGGATCCAACCAGCCTTCGGGCCGAGGACTAAACATACATACATATTCTTTCGAAAATGTCGTTTTACGCGATATACGATATCTCGTAATAAGCGACGTGGTAATAAAAGGATATTTTAAATACAGTCTTTTGTAGGATTTAGACGGGATGGTTATATTTCGCCATTAGGCTTATATCCAGTACGTCGCATAAACGTTTTCGACTGTATTAACATGAATTATTTACAGGCACTTCCGGGCTGAGTGGATCAGATGGTACAGTGTTAGCTTTCTGATCCCAAATTGGTGGGGTCTATTCCGGCTCAAATACACCAGCTTCATGTAAAAGGAACCGTGCGTAAAAGAACTTGTGCGGAACAACATTTCTGGTACCTTAACGACTTCGGCCTCATGTAGATGGAATCGTAGAATACATCCACGTTATCCCTTGCCTGACGTAAGAAGTGACTAAAATAAACTCCCAGACGATCTCAACCTGGGCAAGTGAGTTGGGATAGCTACTGTACCTACCTACCTACCTACGCGACCTCCCTTGGTAAAGTTTTGATTTCTTCTGTCCCTGATAGCACTCGCTTTGTAGACGAGCAGGTTGGCCGTTCGGTTAGGGGCACGCAGCTGAAAGCTGGCATTCGGGAGATAGTGGGTTCGATCCCCACTGTCGGCAGCTCTGAAGATGATTTTCCGTGGTTTCCCATTTTCTCACGAGGCAAATGCTGGGGTATATTAAAAAAGGCCACGGTCACTTTCCACCCACTCATATCCCTTTCCTATCCCATCGTCGCCATAAGACCTATATGTGTCGGTTTGACGTAAAGCCAATTGTAAAGATAATATAAAAAATAGGTTTGTGAGACCTAAGGAGTCCTTCATTTTAATGTCTTTCATCGGTCCTTCCCTTTCTTTTGGAGACAGCTATTATTTGAAGACTGGATCTCTTCCATTTCTCCTCTGGTTATTGTTAAGAGAGAATGGTTACCCAGTTATAAGTCTATGTACTCTTAAAACGGTAATTACTACTAATAATCGACGTCTCCGAAAACAGTGAATTGAAATGGTGTATGGCTTATAGTGCTGGGAGTGTCCACGGACATGTTCGGCTCGCCAGATGCAGGTCTTTTTATTTGACTCCTGTAGGCGACCTGCGCGTCGTGATGAGGATGAAATGATGATGAAGATGACACATACATCCAGCCCCTGTGCCAGCGAAATTAACCAATTATGTTGAAAATTCCAGACCCTGCCGGGAATCGAACCCGAAACCCCTGTGACCAAAGGCCAGCAAGTTTAAATTCCCCGAGAGTCCCCATTTTACTCTCCTCTTACAAGAAGCCAAGGGCACGATGGATGTATTTAGCCATGGAGCCGGACTCCGAAAACAGTAAAAGTAGTTAGTTGGACGTAAAACCAATTTCTTTATAGTCTAATAATAATAATAATAATAATAATAATAATAATAATAATAATAATAATAATTGTTATTCTCTAGACAAACGGAAATACAAGCTAGAGTTGAATTGGGAGAACAGTTTGGTTTGTAACAAAGTGAGAAACAAGTGAAGCAATTCTGATTCTAGTAATTCTAGACGGAATAAAGACGAGGAATTGGCAATACATGTTTTTCGCATTTTATCACCTCTTGCGTTTTAAAGACATTTTTGATGAAATTTATGAAGAGCGCAGGAAGGTATGGAAGTGAAACATGTGGGATAGGATTGCGGAACCTCTGTGTCACCGAAAATCGTGAAAGTAGTTAGTGGGACGGAATAATAATAATAATAATAATAATAATAATAATAATAATAATAATAAGTAGTGAAAGTAAAGAGCTTGACACAATTAAGTGGAAGTAATGCTGGGTTCAGCTAGAAGGCCATGGCTAATGGCCACCAATCCACGCTCCCAAGTTTAAATTCCCCGAGAGTCCCCATTTTACTCTCCTCTTACAAGAAGCCAAGGGCACGATGGATGTATTCTACAGCTTCTCTACCCGCAGGGTTAGTGTCAGGTATTCGATGCTGCAGGAATAGGAAGGGGTTACGATAGGGAGATTAGCAGGCGTGGTCGAAATTAAAGTACATTTGTTAAGAGTAAAAATTTGAAAAAATATAAAATCAAATTCGAGGCTACAAACAGTAGAGTCCGAACCCAAAATCTCCCTAATGCAAGTTTACAACTTGATGACCCGTACGGCGTATTCAGTTTTCCCAGTTTCCTTTTGATGTGGTGGACTTTCTATATTTCCGCGATGCCCCTATTTATGAGGGTGACCGAATGCAAAGAGAGCTGTTAACAGGATATTGGGTCGTTAAAGGTCAGCACCGCGTCCTCCCCAACTCTCGGCTAGTCCACCACTAACCTCCTCCCCAGTTTTGAACTGTGCCGTGACATTTCTGCGAATAGGAATGAGACTGTATTGGAGAAAATAACTCACCTGTTGTTCACAACAGTAAAATGGTCAAGTTATTGTCATGAAACGAAAAGTCAATATACATTTTTACCCAATATTATTAGCTATACGTAGCCTATCATGTTACAATGATGACCCATCGCGGTGAAATTTCATGTGCTATGAAGTCAAAAGGGAATAGAAGGAAGGCTGACAACACGACCATATTTTGTACCTGTCTGATTTCTAGTGGGTAACGCCACTAAATGAAATGGCGTATGGGTTTTAGTGCCGGTAGTGTCCGAGGACATGTTCGGCTCGTCAGGTACAGGTTTTTGATTAGACGCCCATAGGCGACCTGTGCGTCATGATGAGGATGAAATGATGATGAAGATGACACATACATCCAGGTCCCGTACCAGCGAAATTAACCAATGATGGTTAAAATTCCTGACCCTGCCGGGAGTCGAACCTTGGACCACTGTGAACAAAGGCCAGCAGGCTAACCATTTAGCCATGGAGCCGGACACTGGCCAAGAAATGAACTGGGTTTGAAATAATGATGGAAGCAGTTGGGTTAAGACTTTATTGGTAAAAATGAAATGGCGTATGGCTTTTAGTGCCGGGAGTGCCCGAGGACATGTTGATGACCATAGTCGACCTGCGCGTCATGATGAGGATGAAATGATGATGAAGACGACACATACACCCAGCCCCCGTTCCAGCGAAATTAACCAATGATGGTTAAAATTCCCGACCCTGTCGGGAATCGAACTCGGGACCCCTGCGACCAAAGGCCAGCACGTTAACCATTTAGCCATGGAGCCGGACAGTTTACTGGTGGGCGGGAATAATCTCCTGATGGGATTTTTGTGAGAGGTGACAATGCAAAGAGATGGGAAAAATGGAGTTTAGGATGTTTGATGAAGGATTGGGGAAGCATACTGTTGGGTAATCTATTTTATTCTTTCCTTCTTTTTACATTTTTATTTGCCACTTTTACGGTAAGACAAGAAAAAGACCACACACGCGCGCGCGCGTACATATCTTCGTTAAAAAATATTATAAATATTTACTATTTTTGAGAGAGTGGAAATAGTGACAAAATAAATTATGATGACCGAGCGAGTTGGCTACGTGGTACGGCCCGCATAGATGTAGGCTTGCAGTCGGGAGGTAGTGAGTTCCACAGATGAATTAGATTGATGATGAAAGTGACGTCGTGGAGGAGGTATGGAGACATACCCGGCCATAATGTCATTATGGAGGAGTTCGGTCTGTGAGTTACGTTGGGGAACGGTAGTAATGAAAGCGTACGATTTGTATTTTTGTAAAGTTCATTCTGTAACTTAAAAACTAAAATCTACCCCCCGTGTGTGGGGGACGCAGATGAAGAATACACACGCGGTATACTCTGTCTGTCGTAAGACGCGACTAAAAGGGGCGACGTAGGCGCGGACATGGATTGCGGTTTGGTATCATCTGTTGGACCCCCTGTGGATGGGAAGGGCTGAATACATTCACAGGTAATCCCTACCCATCGTAGAAGGCGACTAAAAGGGTCATGTGGCCGTCGGTCCCCTCTTTTTTTAAGGATTACTTGTACACCGATTCAAAATTCTTGATGTGCGTGTTGCTCGGAGATGGGCCTCTTACGTGTGCGCTTACGCCCGAAAGCCCGATCGTGACACGGGAAAGCCTGCGGGTGGGAGTGACATGTACCCGTGCAATAGTATCCGCCTGACAATACAGGTCCCCGCACAGCCGAATGCCAGAAGGACATATTTTTAGTTGCTTTTTATTTTTCTCTCTAGTTATCACTCTGTACACGCTATGGGGTACATGCTATTGCGGGTGATTTGAGGAAGGGAATCTTAGTGTTCATTGCCTCAGTCATCGCGTATAAGGCATCGTTTAACATCGGACCTTGGGCAATACCTGCTTCGACCAGGTGGATATTGCCTTGGCTACTTGGTTCGGCTACAGAGACCCCTGATCCGAGTGGGAGGCCTTCGGGGAGGATGATTTCGGGCATGGCTTAGAAACGTCTCCAGCCTGCTCAAGGTGGTCCCCGACCGAAGTCTTTAACATTTGATTCCTTGAGGGGTTTAGCCCGCTGGGAACAAGCGCAGCGTGAAGGAATGGGATCCAGCTTCCCTAGGTTTATGGTTGTTACCAGAACTGATGGGAGTGACTTCAAACTGGTAGTCTATTTTGTTTAGTAGACATATAGAAGGTGTGTACGGCGAACTGGAAGATCTGAAGAAAATGCGCAGCGGTAGTTTGTTGCTAAAGACGCACACTGCCGTGCAAAGTGATCAGTTGCTGAAGTGAGACCACTTTGGCGGTACTCCCGTCAAAGTGGAGGAGCAAAACACCTTAAATCTGGTACGTGGAGTTATCTTCCACCGCGATCTCATCTTGAACACTGATGATGAGTTGATGGAAGACATGAAGCACCGTGGCGTGACACACGTCCAGCGCATTACGCGCAAAGTCAACGGCTAAGACGTTGCCACGTGTACGTTCATTGTCCCCTTCAAATTGTCAGTGTTACCA
The DNA here is from genome assembly GCF_040414725.1 of Anabrus simplex. Lineage (NCBI taxonomy): Eukaryota > Metazoa > Arthropoda > Insecta > Orthoptera > Tettigoniidae > Anabrus > Anabrus simplex. Next base: position 242,137,497 of record NC_090269.1, read on the forward strand.
GAAAAAGTCAAGGTAACAACCTATCGCTGCAATGTGAGGCCGTACATACCGCCTTCCATGCGCTGCTATCAATGCCAGAGGTTCGGGCATATGGTATCTCGTTGCTTGAATCACTCTGTATGTAGTACATGCGGCAGAGGAGCTTACGGCGCGGAAGATTGCAACTCCATACAGGTGCAATAACTGACCTGGCCTTCATTCACCCCGAGATCGGAACTGTCCGGTATATCTCGGTGAGAAGAATACCCGAAAGAGAGCAAGGCCCTGGATGTTCTTTCCTACTAGGAAGCGCGCCGTAAGTTCAATTCTATGAATGCACCCACGTAGACGTTTGACTACACGACGATAGCACAGAGTCTTCAGGTTCGTCGTTTCCATCTTCTAAACCTGTTGCGATCGCTGCGCCCAAGGCGGCTGTTGCTTCTCGAGCAAAGCCGCAAAGAGTAAAAGTACGAAGGGGAGGGGGGGGGGACCACTCAACTTTCGACCACAAACAATCTGTGCCGTTAGGGAATCCTAAGTCGGCGTAGCAGGTGGGGGTGGGGGGTGGTCAAGTCTCCCCCCATAAAGAGGTCGGCGAAAGTCGTTTCCACGCCGGCGGTGGTGGCATCGTCGACCAGGGCTGGGAAAATATCTCTCAGCCAGTCTAAACAAAAAAAGAAGGCGGAGAAGCGGAACGCCCTTACCAGGCACTCCCGCACTTCTCCTACGAAGGGGAAATCCTGCCCTCCATCTGGAGGGTTTGAATCAGCGCCTCAGATACGCCTGCTCCCCTCGTAGGATGAAATACCGCCCCCAAAATAAGTCAAAATTCTGGGTTCCAGTCCCCTAGTCCGTTGACGATTGGATGGACGTCGAGCTTTCCTCTACATCTTCGGATGTAGATGTTGATGTTAGTGCTTAGGTTTTAAGTATAACGCAACACTCACACCTTTTAGTCCACACCGTGGCACTGTTGCAGTTGAATTGTAACGGTAATGACAGGCATCTTACTGAGCTGCGCCAGCCAATTAGTTAGTACTCTGTATTCTGTATTCAGGAAAATAATCTCAAACCAGGTCATCATATGGTCTTGAGAAATCTTCGACTATACCCGACAGAACGACATTATACCAACCGGGCTTCCGGTGGCGTTGGCATTTTTGTCCGTTCTGATACCTATAGCGAAGAGGTTCCTCTAAGAACCTCGCTGGAGGCTCTAGCAGTTCGCGTTCCGCTGCCTATCATAGTAACAATGTGTAATATTTATTTTCCACCAGGTCAGCCTCTTAATATGAATGATGTAGCTGATCTTATAGATCAGCTTCCACCTCCATTCCTCCTACTGGGAGATTTTAATGCCCATCACCATATATGGGGCTCTGAAACGTCCTGCCCCAGAGGAAGGGAGTTGGAAACATTAGTAAGAGAGCTGTATTTATGTATTTTGAATAAAAGTGAACCAACTCATTTCAGTGTACGTTACGGTACATGCCGAACGACTTTTCCCCTGTTTCGGTGGAATGCACACGATGATCTCTGTGACAGTGACCATTTACCCATTGTTCTTACTTTGTTGAAACATAAATACGTTGAGGATCCTCCTCGATTGACTCTTAAACATGCTGATTGGCCAAAGTTAACATCACTAGCTGTCTTTAACGACGTGACCAGGCGGAGTGTAGACAGCGAAATAACTTACATAACACAAGTTAATCTTGCTGCTGCTGCTGAGGAGCCCATTCCATCGTTTTCAGAGACTCGACGCCGAAAATACGTTCCGTGGTGGAACGAAGGAATTGCAGTAGCTAACAAAGAACGCCGCTGCGCTCATAAACGCTGTCGTAGGCAGCTTACTGTGGCCATCTTTGTAACATTTAGAAAACTCCGTGCTAAGGCGCACGTTCTTATTCGGCAGAGTAAGAAAGCTTCGTGGGAGACGTCACATACACCGTCGTCTCAAGTGTGGACTAAACTTCGACGTATTTCGCGTATACATGGATCATCCTCAGTACCGGCAATTTCAAATGCAGGCAGCATGTCCACGGAACCACTCTCGATTGCTAATCATCTAGCCAGTCATTTCGCGGATGTGTCTGGCTCTGGAAATTACCATCGTGATTTCCTCACTCTGAAGCGGGAAGCAGAACTTCATCACATCAGTTTTGCTACTCATTCTTCAAAAGACCATAACGTGCCCTTTACGGAGTGGGAACTCCTCAGCGCCTTGGTGCTTTGCAACGACACGTCTCCCGGACTAGACAATGTCCATAACCAGATGTATACATACCTTAGTAAGGATAGTCTGTTATATCTCCTTCATGTGTTCAATCGAATCTAGATAGTGTGAGTTCCGTCTCAGTGGCGAGAGGGCATAGTCATTCCTGTCCTCAAGCCTGACAACAATCATAAGTATGCAGGAAGTTACAGACCACTTTGTCTTACTAACTGTTTGTGTAAGCTATTTGAGAGGATAGTAAATCGCCGACTTGTGTGGTATCTGAAAAAAAACGGACTTTTGTCCGATTACAAATGTGGCGTTCGAACCGCTCGCTCAACCACTGACCACTTACGACGCCTGGAGATTTCGTTCCAGGTTGCATTTCTCAGCAAAAAGCATTTGGTGGATGTTTTCTTTGACTTAGAAAAATCCTACGACACCACCTGGCGATATGGTATCCTTTCAGCTCTGCATCAATGGAGATTTCGAGGTAACTTGTCGGTATTTATTGCGAACGATTTGTCCTTCCATCTATTCCGTGTCTGAGTAAGGAAGGCATATTCGCAGTACCACGTTCAAGAAAATGGAGTCCCACAGGGATCGGTTCTAAGTGTCACTCTGTTCGCGATTGCCATAAACGGTACTCTCGCTGCTGCTGGTTTATAAGTAATACCATCGCTATATGTGGACGATTTTGCTCTGCTAATTATAGCTCGCACAGCTCGCAGAGCGACAATTACAGCAAGCTATTAGGAGAGTGGAACAGTGGACTTTAGAACATGGTTTTCGGTTTTCAACTGCAAAGACGTCTGTTGTACACTTTTGCCGGAAGCGCACTCTTCACTCGCATTCTCTGCTTTATTTCGAGAATGTCGCTCTTCTCATAGTTGACACTTAGAGATTTCTTGAGCTCCTTTTCGACAGCAAATTATCGTGGGAGTCACACGTGCGGCAGTTAAAAGTGCAATGCACTAAGAAGTTGAATATTTGTATCTTAGCAGCAATACTTGGGGGGCTGACCACACGGTGCTCCTACGATTTTATAGGGCACATATTTTACCCAGGTTAAACTACGGTAGTGCAGCATATGGTTCAGCAAGGCAAAGCGTACTTGCGAAACTGAATAGCATCCACCACACCGGGGTTAGGTTGGCAACAGGAGCTTTTGGTACAAGCCCCATTGCTAGCCTGCTTGCTGAATCTGGTATGCCGCCTTTACATCTGAGGCGCCAGCAAATGCTTCTGTCCTATGCTGCAAATTTGCAACAGATACCACTTCACCCAAGATATCCTTGCGTATTCCACAATGGAAACCGTCGGCTGTACGCTGCTTATCCTCGAGTAACGCAGCCGGTTGGAATACGTTTGGATGGCACTCACAGATTGTTTGACAACCTTCAGTTCCCTGCCTTGTCAGACAACCAAGTGGGGTCCTCCGTGGATAATACGACGACCTGAAATAATCCTGGATCTGCACACTGGCCCGAGGGAAAACACGGACCCCTCGATTTATCGGAGGCTCTTCCTGTCCGTTGTTGGCCGGTATCCAGATTCAGTCGTCGTTCACACGGTTGGCTCGAGGACAGAAACGAACGTGGGCTGTGCGTTCGTTGTCGACAATGATAGGTTACGTTTTGCTCTCCCGGAAACCGGTAGTGTGTACACAGCAGAGCTCTATGCTATCTGTGAAGCTCTGCGATGCGCACTGTCCGATGAGTGCTGACACTTTTTGGTATGTACTGACTCCTTGAGCTCACTGCTGTCTATTGATACCTGTTTCCCTCGGCACCCTCTGGTGCAGCGGATCCAGGACCTGCTGGCCGTATGTTCGGATGCCGGCACCAAAATCAAGTTTATGTGGCTTCCAAAGGCGTCTGGCTGAGAGCTGTCATTCAAGTAACCGATTTCGAAAAGTTCTTTGCGTCACTGTGGTGCCAACTGCCGCTCGAATCGCTGCTGCAGCCGCAGTTCACTGTGCCACAGCCATTCGCCGAATACGGCGGTCTCACGGGGACGTCCGGAGCCCGGTCGTCTTGCGTGCATACCTTCTCGTCACCAATGCTGCCAGCACGCATGCACAGTGGAGATATTGCTGCCAAGTCGTTCTGCAGTAGCGCAGAAGGAAATTTCACCTTCATGTAGGGTCTAGCCCTATTATCGGCCTCGTTCAATCACAGTGAGCTGTACATACTGGCGTCTTCGTCGTCGTAAAGGCATTCTTGACTCACTCATAGTCAATCCGTCCAATCTCAGAGGAAACTAACGCTCTCACCATGCTATCCCCATGTTCAATGCAATGACCGCAGGGGTCACTGCGCGAACTTTTGACCCGTCGACCTTACTCGTCCTGTTTGCCATGTCATAAATGTTAATCCCATTCCATTAATATACTGGTGAATCGGGATATGTGGAATCTAATAATCCTTAGGTGGTCAGAGTATGACCGGGCGCACTACTGTCATGTGCGCTGTTAGTGCTTCTTGAGCAGTTGGTAGCGGCGTTGAGGAGACTTAAGTGTCGGTGATAGTTAGTCCAGTGATTATAGGAAGAAGGCCGAGATGTTGGTTTAGAGGAAGGAGTTAGCAAGGCGATTTTTCGGGGCTAGGAAACTGTTTGGGGCTGAGGGATAACTTTGAAAGCTTGGTGAGGGTTTACTTCGCTACAGGGTCTCGGTTACTCGATCCACCAGGGTGGCCCTGATGTGGGTGGGGAGACTTGGTTGAATTTTGAGTGTGATTAAAGAGGAGGGTATTAGGGGTCGGGAGTGTGAGGGCATGGTATCCCGGGAAGGGGTCATCCACCGTCGGCGCCAGACGACACGCGGTTCGGACCGTGACGCATCGGCTGAACATAGAAGCGTAACATCCGGTCCGAGTGCAGACTCCTCCGCATCCAAGGTAGCCATGACTTCACGAGGGGTGGAGGTCGATGACGACCTGGGAGTGGCTGGAGGGGTGTTCGGGACACTGGAAAGGTCAAACACACTTGGCGGACCGACCAAGCATGGCAACCCGTTGCCTGAGTAGTGAGGGGGCTAGTATTTTTAAGTGGTTAACGCCACTGACAAGCCACGAACACAGGGCACCGGGCCACCCTGACAAATAGCTCACAGCTGCCGAGCTGTGTTACTGCGTAGAGCCCAAGCCTGGGCGCTCGACGCTGCTGGAACTGGACTGGACAGCAACGCAGAGTCCTGGCTGGTTCCCCCGGCAAGTTAATCAGGAGGCTGGTAGGCTGTGGTCGCTGATTGGACGCTTGTGTCGGTCGGAGGGCTGGTGTTGGTTGGTAGTCCTGATGCGCCAGCGCTGGACTGCTGGCTTGGCGGGAGTGGCCGTGAGAGCTGGTGAGCTCCCGGACTTGGCGGCCATCTTGTCTTCGGTCTTGACGGAAGAGCTGGGAGATGCTGGCTCGACCGGAGTGGCCGAGAGAGCTGGTGAGCACTCGGACTTGGCGGCCATCTTGTCATCGGTTTTGACGGGAGGCTAGCTCTTCTGGCTGCTAACCATGGCTGGGTTGGAGCGCAGGGAATAACCACCCTTCCGAAGAAACGATGAATAACGCTCTCGCACAGTAAAGACCATATTTAAAGCAAACCTGATGTGCAACATGGGGCCGCTACTAGCGCCACGCTAATGCGATTTACGGGAAATTTGAATCAACGTCATCTTTCAGATGTAAAAACACGCCTACCAACGCTCGTTAATCTAGCACAACCTCTTGATGGTATTTGGATATTTTATCCCATCAGTGTATGAACTAATGCTTCCCTATGCCTGGCATGCAACAGGTTGTCTTTCGATGGCTTCTCTTGCTGGATATTCATGTATCAAGGAGCTGCAGTGTAGAAGACGGTGATGCAAATGCTTTTATGATGTGTTGACTGGTGCGATAATAAACGATGCATCGAACATTTTCTCTTCGCTATATTTCCCTCAGTGCTCTTATCGTTTTAAATTTCCGTTTTATGTGTAACTAGCTGATGTGCCTGTGCTTCATAACGAAATTTTACGTTGTATACGGAATTATAGGCAATAATAATAATAATAATAATAATAATAATAATAATAATAATAATAATAATAATAATAATAATAATAATAATAATAATAATAATAATAATAATAATAACGCGAAATAAGGAGACGATAGCATTGCAAGAATTTGCTGATATCCAAGACGAAAGCTGATGGGTTAGGTCATGACTGTGTGGAGGTTTACGTTACACGTGTTCTAGTGTTCAACATGTGGCACATGGCGCAGAGTTAGCTATTTCGAACTTTTTGGTCCATTTATATTAGTCACAATAAACCTAACCAAATCGCACGAATGCTGTCCATCTAGGTGGTTTACATATACTGGAGTGAAGGATGGTCAGCGCGTCGACTTCTCAGTTGCATTTTTTGCTCCCAGGAATAATAAACTTTAGAATAAAAATCTAAACCAAACCCCATAACACAACGGTCCGTAAAGTGCTTAGACTTGCCAAAAGCAACTGCTGTGCAGCTAATTTGTTTGCGGATACTGGGGTGACGCGTGGTTGGCGCGTCGACTCCCTTATCCAAATTTCTTGGTTTTTTTATACCAGTGATGCAACTTTTCGTATTATCCTCACAAGGCTGAGTGAATCCTGTTACAAACCTCAGACCAGGAGAAAATCCCTCAATCGACCGGTCAGGAATCGAACCCGGGAATCTGAGGTCTAAAGGTCTGCGTGCTGACCGTTCAGCCACACATTAGGTATGATAGTTAATTAATATATGTACGTGAAAGCTTCATCAGGCAGCATCAGTTAATCTAAAAAGATTTCCCTCTCACAAAATAATGGTAAGAGAATGTTTGCAAAATGTGAGATATCTACTTACGCCTATGAAAACCATGATAAATCTAAATTGAACTGAATGTGATAAACTCTAGAAAAAACTGCTAATCTAGTCCCTCAGCAAATACCATAAGACCAATGCGTAGCAGCCATCTTGGACAATTGCCCTGTGCGAACTATTCTCATAAGGGCAATGTATACGCAATGGTCCCTGTGCCAGATTCACACTCATTTGGTCCTTTTGCCATTTTCCCAGAGTTCGACCTGCAAGAGCAATGCATGCGAATTACCCCTTTACCAGGTCCACAGAATTAGTTGCATTAGGCATTAGCCTCTATACCAGGTCTTCAGATTTAGTCCCATAAGAGCAGTGTGAACGCATTAGCCCCTGTGGCAGGTTCCCAGAGGTAGTTCTTTAAGGGCAATGTATACGAATTAACCCCTGTGTCAGGTACACAGATTTAGTTATATAACAGCAATGTAAATGTATCAGCCACTGCGCCTGGTTGTGAGAATCCAATTAGAGCAATAAATACGCATTAGCGCCTGCGGCGGTTTCCCACAGTTAGTCTCATAAGACCAATATATACTGATTAGCCCCTGTGCCAGATCCATAGATTTAGTCCCATATCAGTAATGCATATGTATTTGCCCCTGTGCCTTATCCCAAGAACAATGCATACGAATCTCCCTGTGCCGGCTGTGACTTAATTTCGCTACTCTCACATACATACGGATCGATTAAAAAGAGTGACATGAGAATAAGTTTGTCAGCAAATCATTTTAAGATTAAGAACTAGTGTTAGGTTTAATGGCCCACCCAATCAATACATTTCACTTTAGAAGTGAAAACTATTTAATATAAAAGTATATTAAACTTTGCCTGCTGCCATTTCTTGATGGATACAGTACTTTTGTATCCATCTCTTGGCACAGGCTAGAGTAAAGTGTAGCTTTCAACGAAGTCCCAGTCTCATCCATGGCTGTGACCATATGGAAGCTGCTGGGGTATGGGTGGTGCTGAGTAATGGCATTCAGAGCACGACTAGTGCGTCTGAGTGTTATGAAAGGTGTTGCTCATAGGGTCAGTCGTGCTGCAATAGCACTTTCTGACCCAGTGACGAAAGCAATGGCAAACTACCTCACTCCTCGTCTTGCCTAGTACGCCTTATTTTGGTGCTGCCATTGGTTTTTGCGGTTTCCTTATAACCGCATAACCTTTGGTGGTGCTATTTGAGGATCCAACCAGCCTCTGGGCTGATGACCTAACAGACAGACATTAAACTAATAATTGGAATGTTTCGTCTCATTTGAGACTTCTTCAGCCATAACGTCTCGTAGCGAATTACAATGCTCATTGTTGCTGTCTAATAATTTAAAAACGGAAGAACCCATGTTCTCTAAGAACTGTTTGAGAATAGCCAAAATATAAAATATAAACATTATTTACATATGAAGCTGATGAAGTTCGTAACTTGTAGCAAATCATTTCCTAAAACACCGTCGAAGGAATATAGAACTCACAGAGTTACCTTCCGTACACCGTAATTTCTTTTGTCGTATTGTACTCTTGTTGTAGGAGAAAACACAAATGAGGAATGTCTGCTCAAAAGGTGCTATTTCCTCTTCCAAACATGAATCAGTATTTTTTTCCAGTTGAATATTATCGATTGCCATGGGCAATCCAGAAGGGGAAGATATTATAATTCCTTAAAATTTGTACGAAACCCTGTCATGGGTACGTTCCATGTGCCTTTCATTTTACGTTTCTTGCGCTTTTCCCACAATAGCACAATAGGTGGAAATAGCACCTTTTGAACAGACAATCCTCAACTAAAATACTTGAAGTAATTCTATTGAATTCTGGTTTTCAACCAGGTATTCGATCTTCCTACGTCTTCTCCCATTCAATTTCGCTCTTATTTCGGAAGTGTTCATTTTTGTACTATATTACTGCAACTCTGTTGAAGTTCAAAATAAATAAATAAATAAATAAATAAATAAATAAATAAATAAATAAATAAATAAATAAATAAATAAATAAATAAATAAATAAATAAATAAATAAATAAATAAATAGCTCCCTCCGTAGATCAGTGGTAGAGTTACGCATTCCGTGTCCCAAGATTTTGTTTCAAAACCAGGCGGAGGAAGTCGGAAATTTAAAGAGAGAAAAGAAGCTCTTTATGTTTTCTATTTCGTACGATTTCCGAATATTTATTGTAAAATATCTCTGAAGTCAAATTTTGTTTACTCGATAAGGTTAATTAAAAATGAATCATACATCGTCCAACGGAGATTCAGTTTCTCTGACATCTGGTAGAATGAAAGAGAACGTCGAAATTGACACACAGCAGCTTAAATGGCGTCAAATGAAATTGCTTGCACTCGGTAACTAAGGCCAGTTGATTGATTAATAATAATAATAATAATAATAATAATAATAATAATAATAATAATAATAATAAAACTGAATAGAGGTTAAGACGCGAGGTGGGAACGAAATGATGCGGTGTGTATTTTGGCTAGAGCAGCCAGCATTCCTTGATCGATCACCTCGGGAGTAGGCAAGTCCACTGTTCGTCTACCCTCCACGCTCCTGTTTTGAACCCCGCCGTGACATTTCTCATGACCCTACAACACTGTTCACCTTTTGCCCTTCGACTTTCTATACCCGCTCACTATATGTGCTAGATGATGCGAACATCACAGTTGTCCACGCTGGTCACACGGAAAAATCTGAAGTCGTGTTTTTAACAACACCTGAATGGTCGTTAAATAGATAGGTTATTGGAATATGGGGCCCTTCGCTCCACCTCTCTCTCTCCAAGTTTTAGTAAAAAATTTCAATAATTATGATCCCTAACATGTTTTATTTACTGTGCGGTACCCGCTTAGCGAGCGTTGGAAATCCTTTTTGTTTAAATGCTGCTCGAAACAACCTTTAGACTCTTTAATCATAATATTCTTTTTTCTACCGCTTGACATTTTTTTATTACATTACGTGGTGACGTGTAACAGACTGTATTATTCTGGGTGTCGCAAGACTTGGATAAATCATTCTAGCTTGTGCTCTTGATGTTTTTTCACAGTTTCATTTGGTTTCTTCAGAAGCCCTAGCACTTTCATATTTCTGCCTTTAACAACCTTGTTTATGCGCGTTATGCGTCTGTAAACCTACATTTCAAATGCTTGAGGCATTTTTATACTAGTGTCTGTCAGGGACCAGCTCCATGCTGCTTAAAACAGAATGGAGAAGTTATAACATCTGACAAGCCTAATATTCAATTTTAAGTTTAACAACAGGTTATATGAATATTGAATTTTCACGACCGCAATATTCATTGACATTCATTGACATTGACAATATTCATGCCCCACAACGGGTGACTTAAACGCACTCTACAGTGTGCTAGCAGCAGTGCCAGACCTGTAGCTCAGATCCTTTCAAACAGAACAAAGATGGCCTAGGCCACCATAGCTCAATTGGTAGAGCAACCGACGCGAAATCGGGAGGTTGTGGGTTCGGATCCCACTGGTGTCCGGCTGGCCATTTTTGTTCCGTACTTAACATCTCTTCAACACGTACTACATGTACGTAACACGACCTAATACGTTGAAAGTCTGTTTCGATAACAGGTTATATGATTGTCTAAGCAGAAGTTCATGAACTGGCTGTTGTCAAAAGAACATGTAATTTAGGTCACAAGTTACTAATACTTAAAACCAATTAAGTTCTTCTTCTTCTTATTCCATTCTCAGTCAGCTAATGTGGTGGTTTGGCTCTGAACTGAATAGGAGGTGGATGTAACCTTCCATGAGACACTGGAGTGGGGCTCTCAATCGCGACATGGCGCGACATGTCGCGTCGCATTGACTGATAGAGGAAGCTTCTGTGGATACACAGGACAGGTGTGAATAAGGCTTGGCCAAATAAGCGCCCGCGGACGATCAAATGAGGCTAAATGGAAAATGGACAACGGTCTCTAAGGCGGAAGAGGAGGATTCCCAACGGCTTGGACGGCGAAGGAACTGATAAAACCTCAGTTTCAATTCTGAGGGATAGGCTTCACCCTCCCACCCAACTACTTTTTTAACATAGAGAATGATGGAAAATACCTTCAGGAAAAATTACCCCAGAGGTCTGCTGGAAACGGGATCTCCCATTGCCTAGGGCGGTGGAACCATGCCTTTGGATTCTTGAGAGCCTGGAACGTCATGCAGGTAAGAGTCGGGGATTCAAAGAACCTCATCGCAGAAGATACGTGCTGAGCAGAAACAACTCTTGGAACACTGAATATCAACACGCCTCCTAGAAGTTGGAAAATTTAAAAGAATGACGGCATTTTGAAAGAAAGGGGAATCTACATAGTGGCACTACAGAAGACAAGTTATATTCATGAAAACCTATAGAATCAGTGGAGTTCAGAATTTACAAAGAAAACATCTGTGATAAAAAAACTCCGATGTAATGATTCTAGGCATAACATTCCAAGTTCAAAGGAAGATGAATGAATCCATCATCAACTTCACTTCACCATCAGAGAGAATGTGACTTCTATCCCTTGGTCTCGAAATAGAGCTTACCGATATACGATTATCAATGCACATGGTCCAACAAATGAAGACAACAGGGAAAACCCTGAAAAGGTAAATGACTTTTGGGAAACTCTTGAAAGAACAACTTCCAAAATACTACAACACCAAGATATGATGTGGAAAAGTTGCGGCTGACTATCCCACACACACACATGAACAGATGGGAAAAAATCAGAGAGTCAGTGACCAAAGCTTCCGAAGGATTGGGAAAACTGCCAAGGAAGAAAGAGCACAGATTGTAGAATCAAAAGTGCGACGGAGCTCTTGAGAAAAGACTGCAAGCATAGAAGAGGTAGCACTCCAACTAGACCTAGAAGAAATGGTAAGTGTCCAGGGAGAAAAAGAAAAGATCAGTCAAGATCGCAAAATCCAAATAGAGAAGCCACGACAGGAATAGGGCGGAGAAGTTAGAAGAGCTTGAAATGAACAACACTCGAGAGCTTGACAGAATCTTCAAAGGTGGTGGACTGCAGTTATATTAGCTACCAACTCTGTGCTTCAAGCGAGTAGGTTATACTGAAGCGACGAATGATAAGGAAACCTGTCAGCTTCTGGCCGACTACTTCAAAGACCTAATATTCTACGAAGACCTCATGGAGAGATTGAATAATCAGAATTTCTTCCAACATAATCCGGATTCCTAGCCACTACGTATAGATGAAATCAAGTACATAGTCGGCGAACTTAAGACAAGAAAGAGCTATGTGAAGACGGTATCATCTCAGAAATGTGGAAGTTCGTAGGAGAAATCGCTGCAGAACAATTCATCGCTTCATACAAGAAATGTGGAAATGTGAAAGGGTCTCGAAAAACGTATACATCCACTTCATTAGTAAGGTAACCAGACAGATACGAACAACTACAGATGGATCTCTTTACAGGATACTCTCCAAAGTCTTGTTGAACAGAGTCGAAGAACAAGCAGACTTCCTCATTGGTGAATACCAAGCTGGATTTTTAGGAAAGAGGACGCGCACAGAACAGATACTCAACCTCAAAAGCATCCTGAGAACAAAATCTTTGTGAAGCCAGAACACCGTGGTAATACTTGTTGAATTCAAGAATGCGTACGGCTCATTTGACTAACAAACTTTGTTGAATGCCCTAGAGGAGAAAGGGATTGACAGGAAAACGAGAGGAATAATCAAATAAATCCTAACGAACACCATATCGAAAGTCAAGTTCCTTGGAGAAATATCTGGTCCTTTTTAAATAAAAACAAGAGAGACAAGGAGAAGGCCTATCACTGATTATATTCAATATCGTTCTGGAGAAAATCATCAGAACATGGGAGAGAGCTTTAGAAGTGAAAGGAATGAATTGAATACACGTTTGGAGGAAAGGACAGAACATGGAAGTTTAGCTTTTTCTGGTTATTTTGCCATCTTAGCCAAGAATATGCCAAAAATTGCTGGATAGTCTTCACAATATCGCTGAGAAAACCAGTATTAAGTCTCTTATGAGAAGGCAGAGTACATTGAATACAGACATCAAGGGATAGAGACCAGGAAGTGAAATATGGAACCATAAAAAGAACTGGGAAATTCAAATATCTGGAGGAATGGATACAACCAAGTGGGCAAATAAAGCAAGAGCTAGAAAACTGGAACTGGTCTGCAGACTACTTCAGATCAGGTAGAACAAGCGAACTATATACTAGAAGGATAAACTCAGACACAGCAGCATAGTAATAAAACCAGAGGGTTCTGCTCAGTTGACGTCAACTCAATACACTTCCATTCTCGTTGCTTTGTCTACCACCCCCACCCTGCTACCATAACACATCAACACAATACACGACATATACTCGCAGATACCTACCTCACTTACCTCTCTTCATAAATTGCCGTGGATGGACTGGAACGAACTAAAACAGTTCGGAGGTAGACCCGTGCGTAGATAAAAGAGGAGCGAAAGGACAGAAAGGCAAGAACCCGTAAACCCCATGAATGGGTCAAGAGAAAATGGGGTTTATTACCAACACATATAATATAAAGTGAAAATAAAAATGGGAAGCTGCATTAAAAATTACATAACTGCAGGAAAATAGATCATCAAGTAGGACCTCACTGTTCACTTCCGTACGACCACATATAAATACAAACTCGTTTCAAAGAAATAATGTGACGTGGAACATGTTATCGAAGGAAACAGAAAATGGAACCACGAAAGAGATAACGCAGTAGTACAAATGCGGACCGCGCACATATCGACATTTAGCATAACCGTGCTCCAAACGAGCGTCCACTTGATGCTACTGCGTTACAAAACAATGCCAAAGCACAGCCTCCCAAAGGAGTAGAAGGAAATGGAAATGAAGATGTTTCCACAGTTACAAAAACAAAAACTAATCGCCGACAATGGAGCAAATGACGGCCTAGCAATATAAAATAGCACACCATACATGGCCCAAACCGGCCAACTAAAACTAAAACAGAAAAGAAAAAGAATAAAATTAAAATTATGAGATACGGATAGTACTTTATAAACCGTACACAGGCAGACAGCACAGGCACGCATACACACGTATGAACAAGAAGAGAGACCTAATATAAAATCGACCCAGACCAGACCGGTGTGTCAAGGCACGCGACGTATACTTAAGCGCAGGATAGCGACGGGTATCATGGACTCACGAGCTTTGTTAGAACACCACAGATACAATGCTAGACCACCACAAAAAACAGGCAAGGCTGATCCAAATATAATCGTAGCAATCACAACTTTCGTCGACCCGCTACCCGGGACATCCAAATTGCCTCACGTGGACAAACATGGATTAAATCCCGCAGCGTCAAATCATACAATAATGCTCAGCCATGATTCAAAACGATGAGGAAACAGAAGTGCATGGTCTCAAAATCCACAAACACACAGGCCCAAACAAACAGGTAGGTAAATACCACCCTCCGCTCTCGCGCGTGTACACACAAAGAAAGGAAAATTTAAAACACACATAAAATTAACTAAGAGCCTTCAAAGAAAGGTGATAAAAACTACGGAAATACAATCACATAGAACCGTTCTAGTAACTATGGCGCGTGAAAAGAAATAAAATGAAATACCCGGGAGTAGCACATCTGGAATCTCGAAATATTTACGTCAATCAAAATAATGACTCCCAGCAGAGAGCCGGACGTTGAAACAAATAAATCAGCGATAATAGCAATTCGTAGATCAAGAAGCACATTTTAAATCTCAGTTTGTTCATCATTTTCGATCCCTCGATTGTTGGTATCACGAGCAGACCAAGTTAACACTCGGAGAGCGAGAGACAGACTGAGTATCAACACAGATAGCTAGAGTGCCATCTTCAATGAGAAACTATAAGTTTCACGTCACATTCGGGTAATGTTATCGCTAATGGCGACAGCGAAAGTCAAGGAGAAGTAGGAATAAAGGAAGTGTATCACCAAGGCAGGCTTGGTTCGGCACATTTGTTTAATTATTAATTTGCTTGTTTAAATTGTACAGCTTACAAATACAAACATAGAGTCAACTTGGTAGCACTAAACCAAGATTGTCCATCATTCTATAGCCGATTCGGAGACATTCACCAAGTCCTTCACAAATCCAAAGAAGACCCTGGATGCGTTTTCGCTGACGATATGTCATGTTGTTTGCATCAGTGCACCACATTTACAGATATCATACCCCATATTATGGAGCAGTGGACCCCGTTATCCATGGTTGGTTCGGACTGTGTTTGGGGCAACCCAAGTTTTGCGTGGCAAATTGGAACCAATTGAAGGGACATGCGTATTAACTAATGTCTGCCTCTCAATTTGAACTGCATGGTCCATTTCAACAGCCAGTCATCGGCTGTATTAAAGTCTATGGTGTTGATATTTGGAGCTCTTTTAACTGGTGGGGATCAGGCTTCTAATCTTTACTGATATATCTTCAGGAATGGGAAGAGTTAAGTTTGTTGATTCGTTTTATACTCTCGGAGTAAGTTGTTCATACCTCTTATTCTACTGTAAGTGGTTCTATGTGATTAAGAACGAGCAACTCGAAAAGAGGAATGGATTTCACTGAGCAGCTGATAATGTACTGTCTATCCACATATTTGATGTGCGGACTGTATATCCACACGGAAGATTGGTATTCAGCTATAAAATAATCCAATCCTATTGCTGAAGAGCAAAGGGTGGATGCAGAAGTTCCTTCGTTGACCCGGCAAGGTCGTGGAGGATATTATTCCTTGTCTTCAGTTTATCAGAGGTGTTGGCTAAGTGTTTCGTGAATGACAATGTCTGGCAACAGTACTGTGTGGTATTGTGTGAAAGAGGAATACCAGTAAGCGACAAGTATAAGGTAACATTTGCCTGCCTGTGTTGTAGGTGGTAAGAATCGTTTTATGTTTTACTGGTGTTAGGTTTTAAGCACCACTCCCCCAAGAACTCACAAAAGATGCAGATATCAACATTTAGAGTTTTCTCTGTCTCACTGACTACGGATGTTAAGTAACTATTACTAGATCGGTAGCTGTAGTCTGAGTGTATAAAATTAAAATGCAACGGAGAAAGTAGATATCCTTGAGGGTAGGCATTGATGAGAACTTTTACTTGACAATGTTTATTATTCGAATTTATACGGACTCTTCTGTTTGATAAAATGATACTTATCAATTTTGTCATTAGTTTATACCCTGTTAGTTGTACTAAACTGTGCCTTATGTATCCGTACAATTTATAGACACTGTTCCACTCCTTAGCCATTTTCCAAAACATCCTCGGCATGCGTTGTTAGTGATAGTACTTAGTCCTCACAACTTTGTAGTGGTCTGAAATCTGCCTGTTCAGCTGAATATCTGGGGATTATCCTGTTGTAAAGTAGTCGTTCCAGGAGTTGATGACAAGAACTCATTAGAGCAATTGATTGTCCTGTAACTTTCACGACAGTCTGCTGGTTTACCTAGTTTGAGAATTACAAAAATATTGGTCCGTTGAACTCGGGTAGAAGGCTATTCGAGAGAAACTGTCGTAGCTACTTACTCGCAATTTTATCACAATGCATTAGTCGTTCAGAGTGTATATAATCACAACTCAAGAGTCTTATCGTTCTTCAGTGCTCTTAATGGTACTCGAATTTTATATTCAGAGAAAGTAGCAGGAAGTACTTGATGAGGCATTGCAATACATTTTCATATCGAGTAATTGTTGCTTTATCGCTCTTTTCTCTTGGAGTGCTTAAGGTTCATGGACTTCATAGTCCACTTACTTAGCCTGGCTTCATCTAAGTTGTGAAAGATATCATCAGCAACATAGTTTCCACCATTCTCTTTAATGTCATTGCAAAACTGTTTATGTGCTTCACTCCACCTTGAAATATATTCCTATCTCATTCTTCTGGATATATACCTTTTGACTGTTGATAATACTGCTAATACGAAGTTAATTTTCGACACATGATTGTAAATATCTTGTGTTACTATCCAGATCACCGGAGTATATTTACCAGTTGCCTTTATCAAAGTTCCAGCATGGGACTGGAGAG
This sequence comes from Anabrus simplex, assembly GCF_040414725.1. Classification (NCBI taxonomy): domain Eukaryota; kingdom Metazoa; phylum Arthropoda; class Insecta; order Orthoptera; family Tettigoniidae; genus Anabrus; species Anabrus simplex. Next base: position 242,154,614 of record NC_090269.1, read on the forward strand.
AATCTAATTATAAGTATCTGAATACCTATTTACAAAATAAATGGACGGTGTTGGTTGTGCGAAAAGGCCGTACGATATTATTATTCTTTAAAGCATCAAGGAAAATCACCCTATCTATGGCAGAAAGAGTCGGTATTAGACTGTATATGATACAGCTGTAAGCGTTTTAGGTGTAAATTCGTATATTTTATTTGACGAAATAAAATACTACGATTTAGTTTGAGCTCCGTTTATTCAGATACTGGCTTATAACTAGTTACAAAACTTATGTAGGATATAAGAAATATGACATATACGGCGAAGTTTCCGCAGTAATATTTCACACAAATAAGAGTAAATAAGCAAGCAAGTAAGTAAGTAATATAAATCGGAGCAATTCTTTAGGAATGTGAGCTACTTTTTCGTTTTGAAGAAATTGAAATCTGCACACAGAACTATAGGTATATAGGAGTCGAGTCCATCCTTGTAGTCCGTCAGAAGATGGCAGAATCGTCTGTGTCAGAAACATTCTGATGTACTTGTACGAGGATCGCTGATGAATGTAATTCGATGGTACCACAAGTTTGAAAAGCGAAGGAAGAGAGACTTTAATCGAACATATATCGCCGAAGTGTGAACAGTCATAGACCAACACAAAATTTTACTGTGCACCTTTCAGTACCAGGTGTATGTATACGATTTTGACCGTTTTTGTGGTAAAGAAAATACGTTATTTTCAAGGCAAATTCATTTTTTGTTTATTCAAAATATTGGCCATCGGCTTCTACACACTTCGCCCATCCTTCAGGTAAGTTATGAATACCATGCCAGAAAAGTGCTTGTCTTTTGCGGCAAATCATTCGTCTAGCCATTTTATAACTTCCTCGAAATTACTGAAGTGCTGCTCTGTGAGTGCGTGCCCCATTGATGCGAAGAGGTGATAGCAAGATGGCGCCAGGTCGGAGCAGTACGGCGGGTGCGGAAGGTTGTCCCATCCAAGCGATGTCAAGGTGTCTTTCACTGGTTTTGCTGTGTGAGACGGCGCATTGTCGTGTAACAAAATCACTTTGACATGTATTCTGGCCCATTCCGGTCGTCTTTCGATCAATGCGTGGTTTAAATTAATCATTTGTTGGCGATATCGTTGTGCATTAACGGTTTCGCTGGGCTTAATATGTTCATAATACATACTATTGCTACCAGAGCGCGCACTGCCTTTCACTCTGAAATCACCACGTTTAAATTGTCTCACACGTTCTAATCGATGGAGCGTGTTCACCATATGTTTCTACCAGCAAACGATGACTTTACATATACTTTCTTATTTAAGTAAATAAGAAAAGCAATGCGTGCCGTACAAACGTCGACATAATCACTGAACGCTACAACACAGACGCTAGTGTTTGGCGGACTCAACTTCAGTGTATTTCAGTACCAGGTTAATGTCAGACGAACAAACTGACGTTTTCTGTCAAATTCATACGCTGCGTACTGTTCGCTGGCACCATCTATTAGTGAAACCGGAAAAGGCATATGCATGTGTTGTGTGTGTCCCCCGCGCCTACAATCTCCGCAGCCCGCCCGACACATGTACGTTTCCAGAGACCACGAGGCACACTGCAGTACGCTGACGTGATCGTCGGTGACGTCAGCCAGCGCTATAAAAGGAGCAACGTTTCTCGCCTCTCCAGGACTACCACAGTGTCCAACGACCAGACTACACCGCAAGTCAGACACGGAGGCACCCTCTTAAAAATGTGTTCTGAATAGGTGGACTGATTCCTTTCCGTGAGGTTTCACCTCTGGACATTGCCTCATTCATCCTGCATCCCGTAGCCACGTCGAGCACCCATCCAAGCATTCTGCTACTCACTCAAGTCCCCTATAGTGCTCCGACTCCAATAATAGCATTCTGCTATATATGTACATTAGATGTAAGTTCCTTGCAAGTTATACGTCTCCTGTTAGCATTCTGCTAATACGAACTCTCTCTACAAGTTACACTTGTGCCGGGCTGAGTGGCTCAGACGGTTAAGGCGCTGGCCTTCTAACCCTAACTTGGCAGGTTCGATCCTGGCTCAGTCGGGTGGTATTTGAAGGTGCTCAAATACGACAGCCCCGTGTCGATAGATTTACTGGCACGTAAAAGAACTCCTGCGGGACTAAATTCCGGCACCTCGGCGTCTACGAAGACCTTAAAAAGTAGTTAGTGGGACGTAAAACAAATAATATTATTATTATTAGTTACACTTGTTATTATATATGACCGATGGTTTTCGACTATCAAGAACATTCTCTCATTTGAACAGACTGTCTCATCAAGACAAGATTGAATGCATATAGGAATCTCAAATGTAAATATTATTCAGGCCCTCAGCCTACTACCTTATATTAACATTAAACGTGTGCAACTCAACAAGCTTCAAGAAAAGTTTCGTTCTATTTTATGTACATATTGTATAAATGTGTTGAAGCAATAAACCTTTATGTTGTGCCTTGTATACTAAGTTCCTTGTATACAACAGCATGCACCTGGTATATAGTTACTTCGGTGGCAGCGTTTGTGGTTGCATCGCTTCTCGAATTACGTCGCGTTATGCACTCATATCCTAAGATTTCCATAGCATATTTATTGTCTCTCATGAATGTCTCAGTGAGCGCCATTACCAAGTCGGTAGCAATTGAGCGTCCGAACTTATGATGTCACGCAGCTGTTGCTATTCACTTTCCTGGCTGTGGCACCGTAGAATCTGTGGTTTTGTGATTCGCTTTTCCATGTAAACTCTTTCGAACGAAGTCACGGGACTGAATGCGACGTAAACGAATTGATACTTAAGATATTATCGCAGCGGGCGCCGATTGCAGCATCGATTTGTTTTATTATCGGCTGAAACTTTGGAATGAGTGGGTATACTTCGATGATCGAGAGGTAAATGGATCTTTCTTCAACTCCTCTGTCATTATTATGCCCTGAAACAAATTTATCTTCACTATTTGAGTGACAAACTTCGATATGTTGAAATTTAGTCACCGAATTTCGAAACACATGCGGGGCATTTTCTTGTTCAAAACTCACTGTACGTAAGTCTACTACGTCTTAAATAACTCGTCATTTCGTTTCAAATTCAACCAATCGTCCATCGAAATTCGTCCACTCAGTCCGATAGCACAGTCGATAAAAAACAAAAACCAAACAAAACCCGCTGAAATTGGCACAATTTTGTTTTCCGTCACTGCGTTGTGGTAACAACATTAGTCGATTAGTCGATTACCTCTAGACTGATTACTTTCTGAGAATAAGCGTCAAGTTTCACGCGTCGTTTTCATTCTGCCATCCATATCTTGGACCGAAAGAATAGACGTCAAAACCTCACTGAGGGAGATTGACTAATAAACGTACGAAATCGCATTAACTACACAAAAGCTACTGGGCGTTTTAAAGTCATTGAAATGCTGGAAAGCCGTGAAAGGTGGTTAAGTTTAGTTAAGATGGAGTGGTTCGTTCAACAGTACCTACCGCAAAAGCAACCCGCCGCATGCCGCGTGTTGGTTGCTGGTATACACCAAGACAGCTGTTTACACCTTACTGTCGACAGATACACTATTCTGAAAGGCCTGATACAGTATTAGTATTACCCAAATATTTTTTAGGCACTCCAGTTTAATAAATTCGAAGTAACTGTCAACATTTCATGCCACAGCGAAGCATAAATATTGAATATTGTGTATATTATGCTACTGTTACCATAATCAAGATGTGTCTGTCTCCATTAAAGTTCCAATTATTCACTTCTAAAATGATAGCGAGCGGTGCTCTCTGGAGTCAAGCTCTGAATTCTGAAGGTGGAGGGTTGAATCCCACTGTAATTTTTCCCGAGAATGGTTTTTTCCTTCGCACCTTCAGGCTAACTCCGGGACAGTTCTAGTTCATAGGACACCCTTCACCTCATCTCAAATTACCACCACATATCTCTTGAACAGAGAGAGGGTGTTACCCTCTAAGTGGCCTGCCTTATCTCTTCAGGATCTGGAATGAAAACGTAGCAAAACAAGAAAAATTGATAAACGATATACAAATTTTATGTTTGGGGCCGTTCTCGTGCTGCAGAATACAGTAATTTCAGCAACTTACGTAATCTGGGTTATACACAGGTTTTGGTATATGCGAAATAAAACATCCTTACACTGACAGCATTACACAAAATAACGAGTGGATTATTCCTAATACCTCAGTTTCAGTTAACTAATTATTGCAGTTAAAAGCCTTATACAGTCATTGACGCTGGTAATAAGCCATGTACCCAACAAAGGAAGGGTTCACTGATCAGTAAGGTTGTGATCATTTGGTGATAATGATCTTCGTCAGATTTTCGAAAACTAAATTTTATTCTCGCATTCACGATTTATACTGCAGTCTGCATACAATGTTAATCAGTAATACTACAGTATATATATATAATTTCGTGTGGCTATTTCTAGCCGAGTGCAGCCCTTGTAAGGCAGACCCTCCGATGAGGGTGGGCGGCATCTGCCATATGTAGGTAACTGCGTGTTATTGTGGTGGAGGCTAGTGTTATGTGTGGTGTGTGAGTTGCAGGGATGTTGGAGACAGTACAAACACCCAGCCCCCGGGCCATTGGAATTAACCAATGAAGGTTAAAATCCTCGACCCGGCCGGGAATCGAACCCGGGACCCTCTGAACCGAAGGCCAGTACGCTGACCATTCAGCCAACGAGTCAGACAATACAACAGTAATGTTAAATAAGTTTAGGACAAGATAATTGCTGATATTCAATATATTACAATGTGTCTTTTATGTTTCATAAATATCCCCATGCTAGAATGGCTCTCTACTCTTTGAATTGGGACTGCAAAGGAAGTGAATATCAACAGTTTCGCAGACTAAAATTGGTGATGCATCATTATATGGAAATTCGTTCAGATGTATTTGCAAGTTCCCAGAAGTGTACGGTCCAGAGCCCTTTGAAAACCTAGTTTTTGTGTTAGTTTCATAATTATTCTTTAATCGTCCAAGCTTCTACCGCCATGCGATTTGCGCCCAAGCAACCTGCATCTCCGTCCTGTATTGAGAGTTGCCTGGTCTCACGGAGCTTGAGATTCATCTTTCTAACAGAAACTCTCTCTCCGCTGACAAGAGGTACGTACTTAAGGGAGGCGTTTCTTGTTGTATTTTCTCTCATGAACAGGTTAACCAGTGATCTTCCCAACAACATAGGAACCATGCAGAATCAATTTTAATTTCCACAGACGTCCAAAACTCTCAGCTCAAATACACTGCGTTCTGCTACTCTAATTTGTATATATTTTGCAGTTGAATATTGAGCTACTATGTGGGAAAACATTTCTCACACCACAGATAGACGTGCAGCTGAATGAGGCTTCAAGGACTATCACCGGTACTGCTCAATCTACTCACACCCAGTGGATATCAGTCCTGTCAAATATCACACCTCCAGACCTTGGAACAAAAGCAGCCAAAGGCACTTTTCCCGAAGAAGATCAAGTTATATATACTCACTCTTATATTGTATTATACAGATTATCGCGGAAGAATTGTGAAAAACTGTCCACTCAGGACCATTGAATAATGGCTGGAAGCTCTTCAGAAAGTGACATTAAATAGTCTGGGCAGGTTGTTTAAACTGAATATTAATATCTAATTTATTTATTTATTTATTTATTTATTTATTTATTTATTTCATTCCTTCATTTGTGGCGAAGTTAAGGCTCACGGCCCTCTCTTACACTTAATCACATATTATCTATAATGAACTTCATAAAACAGAATAATGAAATAATATAAGAAAATATAAATCCTAACCTCATTCATTCTTCCTTTCATACAAGCTGGTTATACATTTAATAGGTAATCTCGGCAGGACCGCTTGAAAGAAGCTAAAGAAGTGCAATTTCTAACACTGACTGGAAGGGAATTCCATAGCCTTGCACCAGACACTTGAAAGGAGCGGTTAAATGAAGGTGACCGATGCACAGGAATTGAGAGTGTAGTAGTCAATCGTGTGTTATGTTCATGAGAGGAGGGGAGTAAATTAAACTTTGAGGATAAATACTGGGGTTTAGATTCATTCAACAGACGAAAAACGAGAGTTGCAATGTGAAGATGACCTAGTTTATCGATTTTTAACCAGGAGAGAATTTCATAATAGGGGGAGATATGAGTTGAAAATTTAATTGAAAATATAAACCTAATGCATGAGTTCATTGACCTCTGTAATGTTAATGTTTGTTCCATGGTGGCATCTATCATTACAATATCACAATAATTAAGTATGGGAAATATGAGGGTCTGGATAAGTTTAATTTTTATGCTTAGTGGAAGAAGTGATTGGCGAGTTTTGAGAGGGTGAAGTGACGAGTGAATTTTCCTACAGATGTTTGTTATGTGCTCACTCCAATCTAGTGTATCACTTATGATAATCCCAAGATTTTTTACCGACTTCTGAAATGGTATAGCTACACCACATAGCAAAAGTGAAGGCAATAACTTCTTATTAAGGATATTTAACTGCCTTTGTTGTACTATTATAATAGCTTGTGTCTTTCTAGGATTAATTAATAAACAGTTCTTATTAGAATAGGAACTAATCAGATTTAAAATAGAATTCATCTGATGAATTACAAACTCAATATCAACAGCTTTACAGTGATAATATATTTGTAGATCATCTGCATATAAATGATACTTACAGGTACTGAACTGAGAAGATATATCATTGATATACAGAGTAAACAGAAGAGGTCCAAGCACAGATCCCTGTGGGAAACCTGTTTGCTTCGTCTTCCAGTCCGTGGTCATGCCGTTTATGACAACACGTTGTCGCCGATTGGTGAGGTATGAAGCAAAGAGCTGAATAGCAGAGGGACTCAGATTAAATATTTGTAGTTTCGCTGATAATATGTCAATATTTACTGTGTCAAACGCACTACTGAAGTCAAGTAAAATAAGTATAGCCACTTTCCGCTCATCTATAGCTCGTCTAACGTCGTCTGTAATTCTTAGTAGTGCCGTCCCTGTGCTATGTCCTTTCTTGAAACCAGATTGGAAGGGGTCACGCAGAGAATATTTTTCCAGGTATTGTACAAGTTGGCTATGTATATAAATTTTTCTAGAGCTTTAGACAGTGCTGAAAGAATGCATACAGAACGAAAGTGAGATGCTACATTAGCTGGCGACCTTTTTGGAACTGGGACAACTTGTGCATCTTTCCACTTTGTCGGAAAATAACCACAGGAGAGGCACGCATTAAATAAGTCAGTAATAACCGGCAATATTATATCCATAATGTTAGTAATAAAGAAAATAGGGATTTCATCAGCCCCCGTTGCATGGGATTTAATTGAAATCGGTTCTCGTCTCACTTCAAACTCTGAAACAGTTCGAAATTCGAAACATGGGCAATCAGATTATTGTTGTCGTGTTATAGACTTGATGGTGGCTTGCACTATATCACGTTCAAGAGTAAAAGCATCTGTTGACAAGTGTCTATTAAACTCGTCAAGCGGTATTTCTGGTTTAGCATTGTTCACAGAAGGCCTTCCAATACCTAATGAACGAAGTTGTCGCCAAGTACCACCAGCGTTTATATTATTAGATAGACGCCGGAAGTAATCGAATTTCTTATTGCGGATCATTTGTTTAATTCGATTTCGCAGTACACGGTACTGTTCAAATGTGTCAGCTGATAAATTTTCTTTTGTAACGTCTATATAACAAATCACGCTGAGCCATCAGAGATTTGATTTCAGTTGTAAGCCACGGACAGGGCGGGCGTGTTACTTTCACACAGCGCTTAGGAGCATGCTTATTGTAAAGTCCATGAATATGAGAATTAATATTTTCCAGTTTTTCATCTATATCATTCATTAGTATTATGTCACCCCAAGGACATTTACATGCATCTTATTTTAGGTGATGGAAATCTATATTTTTAAAATCTCTAAAAGTCATGTATTTCGACCTATATTTAGGAACTCTTACCGAATACGCTAAGTATATAAGGTCATGAGTTGATATTTAAGGAACAGGTATTTGACCGTGTTTAAGAACCTTGTGTGGATTATTGGTTATCGTGAGATCAATGTGTGTATCAGAAGAGACGGTAGAAGTACGAACGTGGTTAGTTAGTTCCGAGGGCAATATTGTCATGTTACAGGAGAGAAAAGTATTTCGAAAACGTATTGTTTCACTAGTCCGAGTTAACAAATTTGTATTAAAGTCGCCTAGTATAATCACGTTTTCATAAGATGGTAAAAGTCTCATTAAATTGTCCTCTAACTTACTAATGCCCCCTGCATTTGGAGGCCTATATACAATCCCAATGAGCACTTTAACAGTGCCTATAATAATTTCAACAAACATAAATTCAGGAACGGGATTTGTAGTGGTGGTAGAAAATTTTTACCACTGTTCTCCTGAGATTAAGCTTACAAAACAACGCAACACCACCTCCACGCCTGGTCATCCTATCAGATCGATGAATACGATACTCTTGTATTTCAACCATACTGGAAGGAATTGAACTACATGGCCAACTCCCACTTACGGCAATTATTTGAAATAAACTGTTTTAAAATATGGCTTTCAGTTCATCATGGTGAGCTACAATAGACTGACTGTTAACATGAGCACACAACAAAGCGCGTGGAAATGCCTTCACTTCCGTTTCTAAAATACTACGAACAGATAGATCTGGGGAGAGAATCTGGGAAGAGAGAGAGGTAAGAGGAATAAAACTAGAAGGGGTGGTGTCTGTGTCCAAGTCTATGCTCGCAAAAGAAGTGATTGACATTGTTATACTTTAATCCTCAGGCAGAAGTTGAGAATAAACAGATCACGGCTTACCTCGACATAGCATAAAATATAACTTCCAGCGGATTCACACAAATGCACACACTTACTAACCATAACTAACCTAAAACATAGAATAGGCCTAATATACCATAGTAATAACAAGAACACGATCATAATTATTTCCTAGTGCTAATTTCGCCTAACCGTCTAATCAAAGGATTTAATTTTGCAGGAGTGTTTAAGTGCATCTTCTTCCCATCGGCTGTGAGGACGATAACCGTGCCATTTTGCGTATAGGTGTTACGCATTCCATATCACGTGCCTTGCGGAACATCTCCTTCCTTAGAGATTTAGTTATAAGAACTTTAGTTCCTTTTAGCAGCCGCTTAGCGCGCCACACTCTATCTCGTTGCTGATATCTAAGAAATTTTATGATAATTGGTCTGTTTCCTGATGACACCACATCAGCAGTCGATCTCTGTTGTCGCCCTAGTCTGTGACATCGATCAATGCAGTTAATATTCAGGTCAATCTGCAGTTTATCTCTGATGGTATCCAGGGCCTTGCTGTACACATCTTCATCAGCAGTCTCATTAACACCATGCAACAGGAGACAATTGCGTCTGGTGTATTGGGCCGCTTCATCTGACAATGCTTCTTGTATCTCAAGACGCTGTTCAATTTCACTTATATTTCTCTTCAGATCGGATATTTCCGCTGAAATAGATTCTCGAAAGTCACGGAAGTCACGTTCAAGCACACGTAGCAACTCTTTAGGATTAGTGGCATTGTTAGTAGTAGCAGTTAGAGCTTCCTCCAGGCGCCCTTGGAATTGAGACATACGTCTTTCAAATTCACTAATCTTCTCATTCACAGCTTTGAGGGTCATGTTTGGTGCACTAAAAATGAAATATATATTTATAAATCTAGTGGATCCCACTCACAGTAAATCTATATATTTTTTTTTTATGAAAACTAAAGCCATTCTATCCGCTCGATTTCCTTCATTCTTTTTTTAACTGAAAGGTATTCATGCACAGATTTGTCGTCAGGTAGTATAAATCACTTTACTTCCGCCTTCCTCAAATTATTTGATTTTTAAATTTTTTGTCTCTTTGAAGCAATCATATTTTTGGTTCTAATTGAGGTACGGAGTTCATTTTGGCCTAAGAACACTCAGTGTATCAAGATCTTTAACTTCGGCTCTTAACCATTCAAATTAGTTGATTCTGAGGAAAGTTATGAGTGCACATTCAATTTGACATCTCATTTCTTCAACATTTTTTCTCATTGAAGCAATCATATCTTTCGTTCTAATTGAGGTACGCAGTTCATTTTGGTCTAAAAACACTCAGTGGATCAAGCGATTTCTTTAGAGGTAATAACTACTTAAATTAGTAGATTCTGATAAAAGTTATGAGTACATTTTTCTCCATGACGAAGATCTTTGCAGGACTTTTTAACAGTTCGGCGCGTAGTGTTGTTCCAAGGAACGTTTAATTCAATTTCTTTGTGTGATGTACCTTCAAGTGTTTTGTTGACATAATATTACATTCTAATACCACAGCAGATCATGTGCTTTATTTCATTAACTTGAAACTTTGCAAATACATCCGTGAGGATAGTAACGAACAACACCATACTTTGTACAATGCGGGCGGAGCCAGCGGGAATCTGCTAGTATGTGTGATATATTTTGATATTCGGGTAGGCGAGTTGTGGAGCACTTTCACACACGTTCAACCACAGGCGCCATTTGTGATCTTAATCTGTGTATATAGTCTATACTACGTCCGTCCCCTTGGCTGAATGATCTGTGCAGTGGCCTTCGGTTCTAATAGCCTTGTGTTCGATTATTGACAGTTTTTTAGCCACTTCTAATCTATTCCTCTAGATCGAGGGTAAGGTGTTTGCGGTCGTGTTATTACACATAACTTTATCTACTCACAGCACACTACACTACCAACCACCACAGAAACACACAATAGTGAATACACCCTCCTCAAAGGGTTGCCGTCTGGAAAGGCATTCAGCCATAGGACAGGGCTTAATTCAGATGGAATGTCGATCCTAAGTAAGTGGGAAAAATGATCAGGAGAAAGAAGAAGTATTTACGGCATTGTTAGTTGTCAGCCATACGATTATGATAATAAGCTGAATTTTTCTCCGAAGTTACATTTCTGGGCCACTTACCTCTCTTAATTTCCACAGGAGAATCTGCCTACGGTTGGATGACCTTCGTGAGGAGGAATGGTGGTTTCATTCTTTCAGTTGTAGGAGACAATAGCGATAGAAGTCCAAAGCAGCAGTAACTATCAGATGTCTTCAAAGACGTCTCGATGCTGTTTGCCACCGCCATCGGAGTGCGACGGAAAGTCTGTGAAAGAGGCATCCAGCGGAAAGTGGTGGGAAGTCATTGTCTATTGTAGAGAAAAGACGGTAATGATAATGGGAACTGGAGGAATTTGAGAAGAAGCATATCAATAAACGATACACGAGGGAGAGTAAATGTAAATGTGAAAAGTATAATAAGAATTCGAAAAGTTGTACCACGTTTCCGTCTGTTGACAGCTCTGTTACAAAGGCTTCAACGACGATAATTTAAAATTGGTGATTTCAAAGTGAAAGACAGTGTGCGCTCTGGTAGCGGTATTGTGTGTTATGTACTATTGAAGCCCGGCGAAACTGTCAATGCACAACGATATCGCCAACAAATGATTAATTTAAATCATGCATTGATCGAAAGACAACCAGAATGGGCCAGAAGACATGACAAACTGATTTTGTTACACGACAATGCGCCATCTCACATAGCAAAACCAGTGAAAGACACCTTGGATGGGACATCCTTCCGCACCCGCCGTACTGCCCCGACCTGGTGCCATCTGACTATTACCTCTTCGCATCAACGGAGCACGTGCTTGCAGAGCAGCATTTCGGCAATTTCGAGGAAGTTGGAAAATACCTCGACGAATTGTTTGCCGCAAAATACAAGCAGTTTTCTGGCACGGTATTCATACCTTACCTGAAACATGGGCGAAGTATGTAGAAGCCGATGGCCAATATTTTGAATAAAAAAAAGGTGAATTCCCCTTGAAAATTACGTGTTTTCTTTACCAGCCGAGGTAACCAGTATACAATTAGAAGTGAGCTCATTTCAGTCCGCGCAAAAGGGTACGAGATTGAATGAATCGTAGGGTCATATGCCTCTTCACAAGTTATAATCTCGTTTCTAAGTGACTAGACTTTCTGTCGGGATTAAATAAACGAAGCGAGCATTTAGTGTAGGAAAATACGTGAATCATGCGCATCTAAGGTATTTTAATTACTGAAACTTCATGCATAAGGTTAGAAATTGGCCTGATTATGTATCTTTTAAACCGACATTATTCAAATCCAATAGAGCACTTTTATGGGAATTAAAGATCAGTTATATTTGGGTGAAAGTGCATGATTCCCTACCTATTATACCAAGTGCAAGCATTAATGGTATATGAAAAGTAGACATTGTCAGTGTATGCGTGGTGCGATCTTTCAGGTCGGTAGGTTGGCGTGTACAGGCGTGGGTCCAGCACATAAGAACACTGTTAAAATCATGCAGGTTGGTGTTAATTCGTGAATTGCTTACACCGCCTCCATATGCCATTAACGCTCGCGACTGCTGTAGGGTGATGGTGGGCAGAGTTTGGATAATAGGTATGGATCAAATCATTTTTCACAATTACAAACTAATCTTAGACATTTAATTACCCTTTCTGAAGTAATGGATTCAAATAAAGGGAAAGAGCTCAAAATGACTTCACTCATTGTCTTCCTCACGGAGAAACAATCCTTTTACACCTCCTCTGAATTAAACATGTTAGGCCCTAATCCTGTTCAGGCTAGTTCTCTAAGGCTACTTAAACATTTTTTTTACGATAACACTTCAGAAAACCAGCCGTACCAGCATCTTTATTACAGTTATTAGGGATGCTATTTTCTTCAGCGTATCTAAAGATTTATTTTTCTTTGAAACCTGCTGGCGTTAGACCATAACAGAGATTGACTAACATATGAATATAATTCTTCATTTCACCTTAAATCTGATTATTCATAATAGATTAACGGCCTAAATGAAGCTACTTCTACTCAGTTTCTGTTGCTTCCTCAACGTCGACTATCAGATATTCCAAAATTTCTACCAACCTCTCTACTTTCTTACCTTCTTTGGTAATAGTTCCTAGGATATTATTTGAGGTTTGGGCCAAGTAGGAATTTATTTTAGTTTTTCTCTGGTAATTACGTTGCATCTGACAACATAACTGGGAAAGTGTTGAATTAGTATGACCGGGCGAGTTGGCCGTGCGCGTAGAGGCGCGCGGCTGTGAGCTTGCATCCGGGAGATCGTGGGTTCGAACCCCACTGTCGGCAGCCCTGAAGATGGTTTTCCGTGGTTTCCCATTTTCACACCAGGCAAATGCTGGGGCTGTACCTTAATTAAGGCCACGGCCGATTCCTTCCAACTCCTAGGCCTTTCCTATCCCATCGTCGCCATAAGATCTATCTGTGTTGGTGCGCCGTAAAGCAACTAGCAAAAAAAAGAAAAATAGTATGCGTTCTAATTTCAATGGGGTAACTACTCCTCTCTGTTTCTATCAGATCTCTACTTAGTATTGATGCAAGTGTGATAAACAGATATAACTCTAAAACAATATTATCTCACTCATGGGTAAATAATGCAAGTGTCGAGTTCGAAATATTATTATTAATTTACGATTATTATTATTATTATTACTACTTGTAATGTATGGCTATGAAGTGTTGCATCCAGTTAGTATTTGTATTATTACATCATATGTACATACGATACGATCGCGTTGTTTGTGAGGTTATGTCATGAAATATGCACTGTATGTAGACATTTATATCAGTTCAATTAATGTAAGAACCTGTATATAATGTATTCTTACCTGTATATACAATTTCTAATCCACTAAAAAATTGTGAAACACGCTGTAACTTCCAGAATGGTACTGGGTAGACGAGAACGATGAAGAATATTCTGTACACTATATCTATGTATTAAGCACTATAGAATTTTCGACAAGGTATTTTTTGTAACGTATCTTTCTAGAAGCCTGGCCAGGCACCTATATAAGGGGGCGATCTTGATGGTAATTTCGGGTTATTGTTCAGTAGAGTTATGTGCACCTCGTCGACCGTCATTTCCCGTGGTGACTTCCTCTATTTGCCACTCGCATGGGTGACAATTAATGCTCATAACGGGGTACATTATCCGTATCGTGCCTTTTCCCAATACTTTATCATAAACTCCGGCCAACAATCCATTATCTAATGTTAGGCGGCCAAATAAATATAATTAATTCCCGCACACTGCAAGTTATCATGCGGATGGGAATGAGACATGAGTACATCATCCTAACTCTGTGATCTTATATGAATATAAGTATCCAGTCTTGTCCTAACATTTGAATATTTCATCCCATCCGATATAAATACTCCTTCGCCTCCATCGATTTTTTACTTATTCTGTGAAATATCACTTACTTTTCATGTTATATCAATTACATGTATATTCGCTGCACGATACCTCTCAGGGATAAAAATTGTGGTAAAAAATATATATATTTCCCCTTTTTTTACGTGGACTCAACTGAAGGTAATGCACAGCCTCACTCCCAAGTTCATTCGCAAACCATCACAGCTCGATTGTAATCCATGACTAAGAAAAACCCTAAGTTCATTTACCAATCAACTAGTTCGTATACCTCCAAATACCTCTACGAATTATGAAATAAATAAATAAATAAATAGTACGAATTCCAATCAAAGTTCTTATCACCTAGTTTATTGAAAAATAAAATGATAGTACTTGGAAAATAGTAAAGAAAAATGATCTACATGCTCGTTTGTATTCACTGGATTCCGATCCCTAAACAAAATATTGTAAATATTTCTTAAAATATTATCTGAATATCATTAATAATAATATTAATTACCATTTAAATATCTTTCAAATATCAATTATCGATGCTGTAACATCTTGTATTACTGTAGAAATAACATCTAAGTATTATTCAAATTTAGGTTAAATATCAAGAATGATGTTTACATATCGTTCAACTGTCCTTTAGAATCATTATACCATATAAAAAAACTGTAGAAAAATTTTCAAAATATTATTTAAATCCCAACTAAGTGTCCTCAATTTTCTCAAATGAATTAAATATCTTTCCTCAAGAGTTTCTGACATAGCGTAAGCAACATAAGCGAGTTCCAGAAATCATGGCTTAAAAATTGCCATTCATTATCATACTGTCGTAAATCACCTCAAAAATAAATATTATGTCTATTAAATAAACTTAAATATCCATAATTTTTCTTAAAAGTGTGTAGGAGTAACCTAATACAACATTCATGTGTCAACAAGCAAGTTATTCAACTGATAGTGTCATACCATGATTCAAAAAACAATCATCTATCTGCGAAAGATTTCGAAAAAAAATCGTTAATGAAGGTCATCTTTTCACGGACGGTAGTTTTATAGATCATGAAGACATTTCCTAGTTCCAATCATGTCTTTGACCGGAAATCAACTTGAAGTTAGCCTAGCATGTGAAATATTTCTAGAAAAATACTAAGTTTCTCTCGTAAATACGTTACTTCTAGGATATACTCTCGATGATCGTACACCATAAACAGCCTGTAAGTTTAAAAACCTCATATGGTCGTATTCATATTCCATTTAACCCAACATGACATGCTACCGTATGTATCACGTGACAATAACAACAACATTAACCTAATATCGGCGTTACGCTGCATAAATTCCACCAATTATTAATATATGCTCGTATTTTCGCCATATACGCAGCTTACGTCTCATAATTCCTCACAAATCATCTATACTACCATAAATCCAACCTATATTCTTGCGCACAATATCCTCATTTCATTGTACATATCAACAATCTCATTCAATTACATCATTTGCTGCTCTACGCGTGTCACGATGTACGTATATTCCACTAAACACAATATCATAACATGTCATAAGTTTACGATATTAAATAACACAAGTAACTACATTCCTCCTGCAATTAAAGGCATGTATTAATAATTCAGGCTATGTTACTCACGTTTTTATGACGATTAAACATTATGTCGTTTCCTTCTGTCTTAGAGTACGATCTCATTTCGTTCAACATTGTATTAAGCTTGATTTGCATTATAAAAGACGTATAATCCTGTCACAACGTTGTAATACTGATTTTCAAAGCTTTCCTCAAGTAAACAAACATTCCTATTCTGTTCTGTTCGTGAAGTTGATTTGGGCTCGTTATTTCACCCAGACACAATATTGTATTATATTTGTATTAGTTCTACACGTGCACACAATTAAACATTCCTATACATGGAGTATAAATTTTTGATTTGTCAAAGACTACCTAGATCCGAGTTCTCAAACGATTACATGGATTATTTTTCAAAGACACTATTCATGGAGTTTATATTTCGATGAACCAGATATTAACCTTGCTGTACAAATATTTCAACTTAAACACACACTATTATTCGCACAAATCTAATAATTTAACTACGTAAAATAACTATAAGGAACTCCACTTATCTTGCTTTCGCTATTCCGCTGGGCTGGATTTCATCCTGGGTCTTCTTTGGACAGCATCTCGCGCATGTGCTCGTCACTGCCGGTAACTGGACTCGGGCTTCGGGCATGCAGAACGGTTGGCTAGGGTTCCTCCTGATTGTGACCCCATATCCTTGAATTACTCAGCCATGATATCTCCGTCGATTACATGCAATAAAAAAAAACATATTGAAGGTCGTCATTAGATACATATTTCAATTATGAACTGAACAATTCCGGGTATATTCTCTATCTTTTTAGCAAACACTAAGAAGGTGTAATATTTTATATAGTAGTCAAAATGTTTTCTGCTTGACGCTGATTTTAAAATGTAAACTGGCGACTTCTCCTGCGAGATCAGATCTTCCTTCCTTACTCTTCTTCCGCGCCAGATATTAATAATTCGTATTTGAAATTTGGTGAAATTTTCTTTACGTTTCGCATATGGTCGTAACTGTATTAATAACAATTCTCTTCTCCAGCTTCAATCCCTTCTCTTTTTGTATATAATCTCGTTCGATACTTCGTTCCGAAATTGACTTCTTTAAGTTTTTTAAGTGACTCTTTTTTTAGCTCGGGATAAGAATTTTTTTTTTCACGGCCGCATGGATTCGTTAGGTCTGTCCGTCTCAAGATTTATTCACGGCCTACTCGAGTTGACATATCTGCAGTTTTTTTCTCGACGCGTTCACGGCCGCATGGACTTCTCAAGTCCGATCGTCACAACTGTATTCCGCGGCTTATTTGATTCTTTATGTCGGTGTATTTTCCTAGTAATATATTCTTTTTTTCATACAATTTTCATCATTCCATCGCGATGCATGGCAACTGTCAGCGATATAACTGCCGTTCATGACGCAAACTGGGCAATGAAATGGTACATATGAGTAAACAGGTTATACTTGTGACCACGTGTCGTGACATGCCTTTAATCAGTCATCTGTTTCAACTGTGTTTTAAGGTTGCAATCTCCGTGTTCAGTGATAGGAAATTGTCAAAATGGCGGTTTTTGATATGAGTGTTTTTTGTGACAGTAGCGATTAAGGATATGTGTGTGTTTAATTTGTAAATAGATGTGAATAAATAACTGTACCAACTGACAGCATTTCGTGTGCGTCTTTGTGGATACATTAGTATAAAATACAGTCCTCGATCCCGTCTGTCTGTCTGTCTGTCTGTCTGTGACGGCTAATCTCAAGAAGAATTGGATGGATTTTATTAGTTTTTCACGATTCTATTAAGCATTTATCGAGGAATATTTATATATAGAAACATTCTTCTATGACTAAATGAAGCCGAGAAGTAATGATTTCAGTGAATCAAGTGGAAGAAAAACGGCCGTTCGTGCGCCTTTTTAGCTTACTCTGGCTAAACCGTTAAAGGTACGTCTGTGCTATGACGGTGAGAATTGTTCAGCAGAAAAAAGTTCTACAAAAATGTCCGCGACAGCATATGTCTATCTTTAACTGTTTTTATATTGCAGTTTGCAGTAAGGAAATGTCAAATTTAAAAACAACTTTTTAAATTAGTTAATTATTATCAAAATATCATCATTTTCATTTTTTTCACGCAATCTCCATTCTGAAATATGAAAATATAAATGACAGTCTAGGATTACTTCTTGCCTCAGAGGCGAAGCCTATACGTTTCTGTATCCGGTGTGATGACTACGTGTTATGAGTGTTGTGTTGTGTGTGATAAAGTGGTAAGGAGAAGATGAAATACGATGGCAGTACATAGACTGCTCCTGTCGAATAACAGTAAGTGGTCTACTCAATCCATGGACGAATCATCCGCAGTGTCATATGACCTTATTCAATATGAGCTCAGAGCAGAGGTTAGGAACTGGCTTTTGAAACATAATATTGCGAATATGAATTGTATGCTATCATCTCTCCTACATTTCCGATGGAATTTCTTCCCACCAGCGAGACTCGAGCCGGCTAACCACTATGTCAGACAATAAAGGCTTCAAGTTTTAGCAATCACGGCCACCAGTTGGGATGTAAGAATTACTACATTACAGCTCCTTGGCTGAATGATCAGCGTACTACTGGCGTTAGGGTCGAAGGGCTCCGGGTTCGATTCCCGGCCCGACTGGCGATTTTACTGAGTGTGGTTAACTCGCCTGGTTCAAAGACAGATTGTGTGTGTTCGTCGTAACACATCACATTACCAACCACCAGAGGACCACGCAATAGTGAATACATCCAAGGGGTTGGCATCAGAAATAACTTCCAGGCGTAAAATTGAACCTAATCCACATCAAGTGCCGACGAAAATACATGTAAAAAGGTTGGAATTAAAAAGAAGGGACATCTACAAAACCATTTGGGGTTAGGGAATAAACTAATACTCTCTCTATCGTTTTTGTGACCCGAAACTAGAGGAAGTATTGTATTGTTTTGTATTATATTCTATTACGCCCCTGCCAAAGGAATTTCTGTTTGAAATTAGCACGATGTAATGGATGTAGTGAAGTCGTATGGTGGTTGATCCTCGCTTCAGGTCTTCACAAAGAAGTTTCCTGATAGTACTTTTTCCCCATAGAATGTTGTTAAACAATGGTTCTTGAGACACGTTTCACTTTCACACCAGTTATTTATTCGGAGAAGTGGAAGACAGCTGAACTGGTGAAAATGATCGATAAGTTGCTTGTTCTGGCAGGGATGACAATATATTTCGCACTTTTTTATAAGTCAGGATAAACGTACAGGGTGCAGTCCTGGTGCTGAGCCCTGCCGCTATTATTAGTTCGCTGGACGGGACGCGAGCGCGTGTTCAGCTTTCTTCATTGTCTTCCAGTGTCAAGTCAAGGTACGTCATAGCGTCCCCACCGTCGTCATGGTTACCGGCCCCGTGCGGACGCCTGCTGACGTCAGCGCCGCTAGCGTCAGAGCTTCTGACGTCACGCTGCGTCTCGCCTAGGGTTGCGTGGGCGCCGATGGAGGTAGGCTTAGTGCTATATAAAGCCAATGGCCTTGACACAACCTGCTCTGGGTCACGCTCCTTGTTGATGTAATTCCAATCACTATTGTGCTTGCTTATTCTCTTTGAACTGGGAAGTAAGAGGGCACTTTTAGACTGCAGCTCGGGAGATTCACGCATAACTTAAATAAAACAGTGCTACTTCGAATGATTCTAAATTTAGAACACCAAAGTAAGTGAAGTTATTAAGTACTAATTTCTGGGACTGCAGAAAATTCTTGGGAAGTCGGATATGGCATTTCTGACTGGCGTTTAAAACGTATTATCATTTCAACTGTTCAGAATAACTGAGAACACGGTCATTCCCCACTGAATCTCGTTTGTTGTCAATATTGAGATTGACTGGCCCTTAGGATGAATGGCCAACCTACTGACCTTCGATTCAGAAGTCCCTGACTTGGATTTCCCGTCGGGCTGTTTAATAAATTACGTGTTGTCAATTCCCCTGGCTCGGGGACTGTGTGTTTGTTCATCTACACAAAACGCACCACAGGAATGCGTGATAGTGAATACATCCCTGTACATAGGCTTGGTGTCAGTAAGGACATCCAGCCGTAAACCCGTGCCAAACCCACTCAAGTATCGACCTCCAAAAAGTCCTGGAAGAAGAAAAGAAGTTCCTTACTGAGACTGTATAACCCATAAAAGATACAAATGTCCCTTAGGGATCAATTGGACGATCTTGGCAAACTAAAACAACATTATACACTACAAACGTAATTCATATACCAACGCAATTTACGCTCAGATGTGCGCTACTCAATTGTTCAGCGATCCATTAGAAAAAGTGCCTCGTGACAGGGATGATCATTCGGTTGCAGGCATCGAGTTGCGTGCCAGAGATGATTATATTTCATAATTTTGCGAAATTAGACATGATGTATTTCCAATGTGCGTGTCACAGCTCTTGCATGACGCTCTGCGGCAGCAGCTTCTCTTATAACGTTAATTTCCTCGGAATCCCTTTGCTGTGTTCGCAATGGACGAGTTGCCCAGTTAAGTTTACCATGCTGACGTAGTGTCTTATCGACATGCCGAACATATTGTGATCTGTCGTCTGTCTGGATATTACTGCGCATAAAGTGCAGCTGCTTGTCGTTCACCGCGATGATACTCTTCAATAATATACAGTAAGTAACATATCCACAAGTTACGGGGCCATTCCGTTTCTATTCATTTGACTAGACAGTGTTTTCACGCTATGGCTGTTCGCACTCCGAGAAGTTCACAGAGCCCTCAAGTGATGTTTCAGCAAATTTAGTTTTAGGTTATTCTGCGTCCGCTGCAAGGATCTCTCTGACTTAACATTGTCATGTGTAGCAGTTTTATATACCACCACGAGAACGCCTGCAGTGGACCTGACAGACTACCCTTTCTACTGCCAAGTATGTACAGTATCTGAAGCATGAAGTACAAAAGCTCGTGGGCTGCAATAGTGGCAGAACTAAACAAAATACAAATTTGGAGTCAATGCACTCTCCAGCATTGCAGATTAGTCTACCTTCCGGCAGCAACACCAGCATAGCTTGCAGTTCAATATTCCATCAACAAATAGCGGAAGTGCCACTGCTGCATTCTCTGCATTGTTGTTTACATTGGCTGCAATACTGGTGCCCCTCAGTTTGCACCCGAGCTCTGCAGTCACGTAGCCCATTCTTTCATTGTAAGTTGTGCCAGAGTTGCAAAAAAAAAAAAAAAAAAAATATATATATATGTCTGCGGTCCGTCCGATACTTTAAAATCATTCCTTTCAAAATTTACTTTTTTGAGCTGTGCCACTGCCTTCGTGATGTCCAGGCCGTACTGTAACGAGTGCGGGAAAGCAATCAGCTGATCGTTAGGGGGGAAGTTTAGCACATGAGTTAGTAGAGTTAAACATAGATTTTCGCAGTTTTATTGAAATTTTTAACGATGACCGCATGTTCACTCAAATATATGTGAGAATGAGTCGTCATCGACTGCATTATTAAGTGGAAAGTCGTTAATTAGTGAAGAAAACTTAGTGTGAGGGTGTATTTATTTGAAGCTATAGGTTAAGAAGGTCGTTCTTCAGTGTTTTAATTTTGTAGTTTATTTGTGTAAAGTTATATTTATAGTGTAAAATTAATTGAGTTAGTGCATTCCGTGTTTTATTATTAACCACGAATTGTATATACTTGAGTTAAGATGATCAGTGAGAGAAATCACCATGCCTAAGAGTTGCTGTGTGCCTGGCTGCAAAGCCAATTATAAACAAGGAGAGTACAGTACGGTATTTGTGTTTCCTTCTGATGAAGAACGAGGTAAGTTATGGAAGTAGGCTATTCCCAGGGAGAATTTAATAGTTAATCACAACACAGTTGTGTGTATCAAGCATTTTCCTGAAAATCACACCCTGAGAGAAATAAGAGTGTCTCGTCCAGATGGTGAGTTAATTTTTTTTATGTCATAAACATGGGTAACATTAGGTAGGCCCTATATGTTTATGTAACCAGACCTACGGCTTATCTGAATTCGGTGTATTTGAAAATGCAAGTCTTATTCATGAGTATCACCGAGCTCGATAGCTGCAGTCGCTTAACTGCGGCCAGTAGCCAGTATTCGGGAGACAGTGAGTTCGAACCCCACTCTCGGCAGCCCTGAAGATGGTTTTCCGTGGTTTCCCATTTTCATAGAGGATGGTTGCCTAGTCGTACTTCCTCTTAAAACTGTAATCACCACCACCACTTTCCCATTTCCACGCCAGGCAAATGCTGGGGATGTACCTTAATTAAGGCCACGGCCGCTTCCTTCCCATTCCTAGACCTTTCCTGTCCCATCGTCGCCGTAAGACCTATCTGTGTCGGTGCGACGAAAAGCAAATAGCAAATATATATATGAGTATCAAACAGCAGTGTGATTTATGTAAATCTTATCTTCTGACAGATTCAGATCTTATTTATGAATTACCTCCAGAAGTAAGATATCTGAATTTCCTAAATCGAGGGGGCTTAAAGTATCCATCAGACATGTCAATAGAACTTGGAATTGAGGTGTACAAAGTATTTTGTGTGTTAGTGCCAGATACATATAAGATGGTATTTCCAAATTCAGACAATCCTAAGTGTGTCACAAAATCCTTGGCTTTGGAGTCAATGCAGTTGGCAGATTCCCTAGTCATTTGTGACTGCGGGAAGAAATTGGAAGACCTGGCCGGACAGTGTATATATGTTTGGGTGAATATACATTTAAATAATTTTTCCAACATTCACACCGGCTTGTGTATTCAACAAAGTGTTTCAAAGAGAACAGACCTACTTCATACTGGTGTAACTTCCTGTAAGAGGTCCAGGAAAGCTGCAGTGTTCATGGAGTGGAAACAGTGAGGTACAGAAATAATTTATATTTGTAATAAATAGTAATGGTAATTGGCTGCATGTTTTCTGTCAGTGTGTATGATGTGAATGTTCCAGTTGACCAGAAAATGGATAAAATCGCAAGAATATGTCTCAAAGTGTTAGGCTGTACTCACGCAAACGAACGTATATACGCGAGAAATAGAACGTTACGGAGAAGAATATGCATTGTATGTCAGAATTAACAAATACTTGAGGATAGGTTTTGGTTTTATAAGGTGTTAACAGTTCTTTAAATAATTTAAACGAATGTACTATTCAAGCGGAGCGTATGCGTATCGCCTTCAAGTCCCCCCCAAAGCGTGACGTCATCAGAGGTACAATACGGCCTGGACATTACGAAGGCAGTGGCTGTGCTGCTATTGTAGTCCACGAGCGATATTGTAAATACTGGTAACCAAGTGAATACTTTGTAATACCTAATTTAATGGTTCTTAATATACAGATTATGTACGGAGATGGAAACTCAAATGTACAGTGTATGTGGGGTTTGCTAATTTTTTCGAATAAATAAATAACAACAACAACAACAACAACAACAACAACGATGTATCTGTCCTACAGAAAACTCGTACAGTAGAACATTTCATCTAATGCTCGTCAGTCTAATAGAGCATTTCAGCCAAACCAGATTATAGCCATGCAACAATGAAAATCCACGAAAACTTCCTTTTTTCTTTTACGCTATGCTGACTTCCTGACCTAAACTTTAGAGGGTGCTCATATACGTCATCCTCGATTCATCAGATTTACTAGGACATGAAAGAACTTCTACGAGACAAAGTTTTGGCACCTTAGAGTCTCCGAAAACTACAGAATTAGTAAGTGAGACGTAAGATCAATCTTCTTACAAGACTAAGTCTGTCTAGATTCGTACAGATATCTACCAGAATGAAATACTGAAACTTGGAAATTGATGAGAAATTGTACATGAAAACGAGTTTTTCATAAAATGTCTGGAGTAGTTTCATCTTCATCAACGACTTCTTTTTCTTTGATTAGATTCTGTAGATGAGCGTAAGTGCGTCGGCTTCCGGATCATAAGATCGTGAGTATAAAACAAGCAAAGACAGTCGAATTTTTGTAAGGCGGAGAACGTTCTTAGACATTGCATGTCGTACGATGTTGGCATTTAATGATTTCTGATGTCATATTCGACGTAATGCCAACAGATTAATTAATCATTCTGCAATAGGTCACCCAATTAAATGACTCTTTTTGGAATCTGAAGAGAATGAAGTTAATACACAGGCAACCAAATCTAAATGCCTGCGTACAGTAACTGAGGGCACTGGTTGTTAGGTATTATTATTTACATCGAAAGAGCCAAATGTGTGCTACGAAAACACAAGGTAGACCTTATTTTTAATATGTTCGCCAAAAATGGTTCAATCTTCTGAAGTTAGTGTGTGGTTTTGAATCAAAAGACAGTATATATTAATATTCAGTATTTGTGAACTTAAGTTAGAAATATGGCTTATAAATCGATGCGAGGAAAGTTTGGTGAAAGTTTCGCATTGAAATAAAACGACTGTGGTAAGGTGACAGACAGGAACGGAGTGTTTTGTAAGAAACGCGGAAATTCGTTCAGTTATATTGAAAGGACAAGTAGACCTCAATGTCATTTTAAACATATTCATCTTTTCGTAAGTGTATCTGTACGCATCAACGTAACTACTATTTCATCTTCTCAGACAACTACTGTCATAGTCACGCCTGTGTACTCTAATAAGTAAACTGAAATTAAGGATAAAATATTGAAGTAGATTGTACAGGACAGTAGGGCGGACAACATTGTCTCTGATCGTGGTTTTGGAGAGAAAATGCCTGCAGTAAAAGAAAGTATTGGCTGACCCGTCAAACAAACACTACAGTATTTGTACATTCTTGCTGAACGAGAAGTGTTTTGCGGGACAGTATTTAGAAGCAAACCGTCTCGCTTCTGCACTAACAAGAGAGAGACGATCTCTTCTCCCACTACTTAGTTCAAGTCTTTCTAAGTAAACAACGCCCCTACGATCATTGATTAAATACACTAGCATAAGCCATGTTCACAATATGTTACATAGGACGTAAGCAGTACACCGCAACTACTAATGGAGATGACTGAAGGTGGCTCACTTCTATTTTATTAATCAGATTGTTCAGAATTTGTTTTACAATTAAAACAATTCAGAAAGAAGGAGTTGTAGTAAGGATGTAAAGGAGAGGGCATATAAGTCTCTGGTAAGGCCCAAACTAGAGTATGATTCCAGTGTATGGGACCCTCACCAGGATTACTTGATTCAAGAATTGGAAAAATTCCAAATAAAAGCAGCTCGATTTGTTCTGGATGATTTCAGACAAAAGAGGAGCGTTACAAAAATGTTGAAAAGTTTGGGCTGGGAAGACATGGGAGAAAGGAGACGAGCTGTTCAACTAAGTGGTATGTTCCGAGCTGTCAGTGGAGAGAGAGATGGCGTGGAATGACATCAGTAGACGAATATGTTTGAGTGATGTCTTTAAAAGTAGGAAAGATCATAATATGAAGATAACGCTGCAATCCAAGAGGAGAAATTGGGACAAATATTCGTTTACAGGAAGGGGAGTTAGGGATTGGAATAACTTACCAAGGGAGATGTTCAATAAATTAACAATTTCTTTGCGATCATTTAAGAAAAGGCTGGGAAAACAACAGATAGGGAATCTATCACCTGGGCGACTGCCCTAAATGCAGATCAGTAGTCATTGATTGATTGATTGATTGATTGATTGATTGATTGATTGATTGAATGGCAACGGGCAGTACGGTTCCCTTGTTGTGGTGCAATACTATTGAGAAAAAAATACAAAACAGTGAAACAAGCCGAAACGGTCACCTCCAATCGACGGTCACCTTGGTATGCATTCACGTTTCGGACCAAAATCTATATTATTCTATCAATTTCTTTGAAATTTGTACAGTGAAATACTTGCATTTAGGGAAGATACTTACACCATAAAAAGTTCACACTAAGGTATCGTTTTCTAAATAATTGACAAAAACTCCAATATCTTGCATACATTTATTGATAATATCAGTTCAAAACGATCTACGTTTAATAGGATTCGATTTGACATATCACTCTATGTTATAACTTAACATTTGAAGACCCTATGATCTTTTCGAAAATTATGAAAAATGTGGAGAAAACTGAACTTGAATTCTGGAAGTTTATTTCACGATTTAAATTACTTTCTTTGGCTAATCAAATCTTTCCACATGCATAAGGAGGTCCCTCCTGTTGTAATTTATTGTCCTCCTTATGTAGTTTTCTTCCATTGTTCCTTTTCGGGTGTGCTCTGCTTTTTGGGTTTGCAGAATTGTTCTTATTCTGCTGCCTTTGCATCAGCTGCGTCATATCTTCCCCGAGTGATGTTCATCTTTTGTAGAAATGGTAATTCACTCATACTACCACATTTCTGATGGATCACAATATCCATTCCTTCTAATTTCAGAGTTGTGAGTCCTACAAAAGTGTATTTTGGACATCGATGCCTTGTTATGGAACTACTCCTCTGACACAACTATCAAACACTTTTCTTAAAGTTCTGGACAAAATTATAAGAAGTTCTGTAAAAGAAATAATTATGCTGCCAGATGATACTCCAAATTCGATGTTGTATAGTGCCAAAAGGTCAGAGGGATGGGAATAATTTGCGCAGAATGAGAAGCCAATATACAGCATTGCAATATTTGTAATCGCTTACTCCATGTTCAGGCCGTTCATCTACCATACGTATGAAGAACAAGATATGGCACTCCACAGACTTGACGTAAAAAAAGTCTTCTGCCAAAGATTGACGGAAGAAAACTACGTGAAATTATGAGAAATCGATCCTTTCAGTCGTGGTGCCAGCTACCACATAAAGGAAAAGGAGTAGTGTTATATTTTGATTGCCCGAAAGTAAACTCCTGGATGACACATAAACTTTTTTTTGCTATTGGCTTTACGTCGCACCGACACAGATAGGTCTTATGGCGACGATGGGACAGGACAGGGCTAGGACTGGGAAGGAAGCGGCCGTGGCCTTAATTAAGGTACAGCCCCAGCATTTGCCTGGTGTGAAAATGGGAAACCACGGAAAACCAGGGTTGCCGACAGTGGGGTTCGAACCCCTATCTCCCGAACACTGGATAGACACATAAATCACATTTGTCCTCTTCTGAATACATAAACGCAGTGAAGATGTCATGCGACCTCACCGTAGTCAGGTCGGTTAGCGATAGGTCATTCAATACAACCCATTGCCGCCAGAATGGCTGCAATGAGACATAAACCCTTGGACATGTGCTGGGATTCTACCGGAGTACTGAGCTAATGCGCAACCATCGCCATCATCGTGTAAGAACGTCGATTGCTCAAGGCTTGAGACAGCGTGGATGGGAGGTGCATGAGGAGGTTCACTGCATCTGTACCGATGACTCTAATCGGGGGCCGGACATCGCAGCCATCAACAGATAGGACATTAAAGCAATGGTGTTAGAACCCACCATTCGCTGAGGTTGAGGGTTCCGATTTAGAGGGCCTCGGGTTCGATTTTGGCCCGTTCGAAAGTTTTTCCGCGACTGGTTAATTCGTCTTACTCGGGAAGTGTGTGTGTTTGTCTTCATACATACCTCTTCATATATCACAACACATCACATTACCAGCATCCATACAAACACGCTTAGTAAATACATACCTTCGTACAATATAAGGATGGAGTCATGAAGGGCAACCGGCCTTGAAACAGGTTCAGGTCCACATGTGCGATACAGTTCACACCCATGACCCCTGTAGGATGTGAAAAACTTGAAAATAATAATAATAATAATAATAATAATAATAATAATAATAATAATAATAATAATAATAATAATAATAATAATGATTTAGTATAATTAGTTACTGAACAAACCTACTATCTGTTGAGACGAAGGAAAGAGAAATCCTCTTTTATACGCTAATGAAGAGCAGGTTTTTACACACGTCTCACTCTCTTGCTTGGCGATTGGCTGACTTTATGGCACGAGTTAGTCAATAGTTTGTAATGTTGATGTGTTTTAAACATGTGGTATTTATTTACTCGTCATTAAAGAAACGCAAGCATATCTTATCACAGCCCGGATAAATACGTAGATGTGTCATATGTTTTGGTTCTTACCTTGCGAAAGAAACGAACTGTAGGAAAACGTTTACGTTTCGTGAATACTGTTGTTACGGAGGCCGTTTCTTAAGTCATGGCCACCGTGTTACATCTTCTGAACATGTGAGAGCAGTTGAGTATATACTGTACGTTTGACAATCTGCTTTACGTCGCACCGACACTGAAAGGTCTTACGGCAACGATGGGATGGGATGAGCAAGGAGTCGGAAGGAAGGGGCCGCGGCCTTAATTAAGGTACAGCCCCAGAATATGCCTGGCGTGAAAATGGGAAACCACGGAAAACCATCTTCATGGCTGCCGGAAGGCGGGCTCGAACCCACTATCTTCCGAATGCGAGCTCACAGCTGCGTGCCCCTAACCGCACAGCCAACTCACTCGGAACTGTTTGAAATATTTTGTCACATTCAACTGAATGCCGTCGACAGGTAGCGTCTTTGTGGTTGGGTGACACGTGGGTGACTACTTAACGCACAGTCCTACTCCAAGATGGATGTATGTAAAGTTGAACAATGGTCATATCTGAAATCGCAGTTCTGGGAGGGAGAAATGCACTTCAGTGTGATGCGAAGCTAGGAGAAGCGTTGAGCCATATCAAAATGATGAGGCATTCAGACGTAGACGTTTAGCTGCTGTTGAACTGTCTCAAAGTGGAATCACGTTTCCACTCGTACAGAGGTGCCCGTGACCGTCATTGAAGGGCGCTTAACATAAGGCAAATTATCCACAATAGAATAGAAATTTGTAGATGCACAGGATACCTCCATACTATAATTATGATTTCTATTGACATATATTTCGATTACCTCTTGCCATTTGTTTCTGCAATCGGTCGCAATTTTGTTCTTGTATATATTGGATTATTTGTAATATCTGAAGATATTTCTTTACAGTTTCGACTAATTTAATTTATAACTGCTGTGCTTTTCAGTCTCCCGAAACTAAGTTTGAGTAAATAAATGTATAAACTACCTGAAAGGGAAAACATATGGTAACTGTATTACCCCTGAAAAAGAAGGAACTTAAGTAAAATAGAATGACATGTTTCGTTCTTGAAAGGACAAAGTAAAATAGAATGACATGTTTCGTTCTTGAAAGGACATCATCAGATTCTATCAAATCAAGCACAAATAAGTTACTGCAGTAAATTCTGGAGTAGAGACAAAGGAGGACATCATTATGATAAGTTCTAGATTTCAAGTTCCCAGGTATTTAAACAGAAATAACTAAATATTTGAGTGTGACCTACTAGAAACTGATGATGCTCTTCCAAGAACGAAACCTGTCATTGTATTTTAATTCATTTGTTTCTATTTCAGGTATAACACTGTTAACATATATTTTCTCTTTCAGGTAGTTTATAAGTGTATTTACTCAAAGTTAGTTTCGGAAGAGTGAAGAACCTAACAGTTATAAAATATGTGGATTAACATTGCCATTGCTTTATTGGAAGGTATAACACAATTGCCATTACTTATGAAACTGGAACAACTGTACACGTGATCGGTAGAGTTTCTCCTCTATGTTAGCGGATAATTTTTTTTTCAAAACGTGATGATTTCCTGCAATTTTGCTCTTTGACACGGCAAAAACCCAGAAGCTATCAAACCAAGTGAGGGACTGCGGTTAAGGTCCCGTAGCCGTCAGCTTGCATTCGGGGATAGTGGGTTCGAACTCAGATGTTTTTCCGTGCTTCTCCATTTTCACACCAGGCAAATGCTGGATTTCTACCTTCATTAAACCCGCAATCGCTTTCATCACAGTCCTGGTTCTTTCCTATCCCGTCGCTATAAGTCCTATCTGTGCAATGTAAAGCAAATGAAACAAAAAATCATGTGTAGACGTAGGGAAGGCACGGCTAAATCCGCACTAACAGAAATATAACTTCATAGCGGATTTACCCCAGCGTGAGGAGAGGATCTTACAGGCTTATTACGTCCTCTAAACATCTTGTACTCTGATAGTAAAGGTTGTAAATGCAGCAGTGAATTCTTTCAGTACTTATACTTTAAGGCAAGTACTTCTTCAATATGTATTGCTGCTGACAAGTAGTACTTTTTACAGCCTTATTGGCAATAAATTCAAGGACTAATGCGGGATTATCCATACCATTCTGCGGAATTACTCAGTAATTAAATAACTAAAATAATTGAAAATTTTAACAAAAATGTTATTGGTTTCACGTTCCACTGACTAGTTTTACGGACTTTGTAGACACCGAATTGCCAGAGAAGTTCTAAAACAAGCCAGAAAATCTACCGACACGAGGATGACGTATTTGAACAACTTCAAATACCACCGGAACAGAGCCGGGATCGAATCCACCAACTTGAGCTCAGAAGGACAGCGTTCTATCATCCGAGATAGTCATCCCAGGAATTGAACTACATTATTATGTAGTTTTGAGTCTAAAAATAAATGTTGTTCCAATGTATAAATACTATTCTGATGATCATTCTCAAAATGCATCTGCTTCCAAGTTTGGTTCAATGTTACGTATTTAGCCGCGTCTGCTCTATATATATTATTTATATTTTTATTTTCGGTTTAGATGAACTCGTTTCACAACGTCATGGGTCTTTTCAAAGACGTGCACAGCAGATCGAACGTCACAGCTTCCTGCTGCCAGAGTCGAGCGGAGTGTTAGACTGCGGCGACACGTCAGACAAGTGCGGCTCTTCCTGGAAACCTGCACTCCAGGGGATATTGTTCTCATCTGATAAACTTCACGCACACTACACGATCAATAATATTACAATTTCAATACAATTCTAAGAACAGTCATGATTCAGTTAGTGTGACCCAGACCAGTGAGTAATTTCTCTGTGTCCGAACATTACGCAGAACTTATTCATAACATAGTAAGTGAGCAAAAATCGCACCTTTCACGGTATTGAAATACAATACATCTATCATTTCGTTTCTGGGTAAATACCTTCGAGTCAAAAGAAAAAGTGGTATAGACCAGATTTCCATCAATCATTTCGAAATTATTAAAGCTACCAACATTTTAAGACTGGTGTGAAAATAGGAACTTTCAAGGAGTCTACCCAAAGGGCGCATTGGCCATTTTATGGTGGAATCGGAACTCTGAGCATGCGTTGAAATGAGTATAACTCTGGAACGCGATAGAACGTCCGCAGCAGTATTGTTTGATCTTTGCCTGGGACCACTGCCTCTCGTATGGGACAGCTCCTCACTTCGGTTCACGACGCTGGGTGAACACCGTCTCAGCTACCAGTACAGAATTTAAATACCTGGACTGGCCATGAATCGAACCCGAGACCTTCAGGTAAGAGGTAGACACACTACCCTTACACCACGGGCTACTACTACTATTACTACTACTACTACTACTACTACTTCTACTAGCTGTCGATTTAATCGATTAATAGGACCACTTAATCTAAAAATCCAATTAACCTACAGTATTACTGTACTTGAGCCGATTAATAGAACCGATTAAAATTGTATATTGTATTATTATTTGCCATTTCGTGCGCTAGCCTCAGCTATTGTATGATTGAAAGGTAATTAAAGTAAGCTGATGTTCATGACTTTCTTTCATAAAGATAAAATAAATAATAAATCCTTAATTGCCTTCTTCTAATACGAGGGTTATGATAATTACTTTTATGAACTGTTGGAAAGGAAATTGCAAACAAGCTATTGCAGTATATTTGCGGACCTTTAAAAAACACAGTCAGGTAGCGTAATTGGTTGGGGTGGGGAGGGTACTTGGAGGGACTGTCATGAAGGAACTTTCAGAAATTTCCAAGTAAAATGCGATTAGATATGATACCAGTTGATAGAAGGATGCAATAGGAAGAATCACAACTTAAACCTCAGTTGGCGTGTGATTGTTTCAATAATAATATTGTTATTTGCTTTATGTCCCACTAACTACTTTTACGGTTTTCGGGGGAGCCGAGGTGCCAGAATTTAGTCCCGCAGGAATTCTTTTGCATGACAGTAAGTCTACCTGCACGAGGCTGACGTATAGTGCGTGTGTGATTGTTATTCAGAAGACGGTATATACTCACACTAAGTGCTTGTGAAGTTCGGTTACAAATATGGCTATGAACCTATGTGGGGAAATCTTGGTGGAAGTTTCGGATTTAAACTAAGCGATTGTGATAAGGTGACAGACAGGAAAACAGTGTTTGGTAAGAAATGCGGAATATGGTTGTTAAGTACAAGTAGTCTTCAATAACATCTCCTCCATTCCAAAGTGTATCTGCGTCTATAAATGCCACTACTAGTTTACCTTGTCAGTCAATGTTCGAGCATCTAATAGTGGAGCCTGTGTCCTACGATAAGGAAAATGGAAACTACGAATAAACCGGTGAATTACATTGTGCAGGACAGTAGGTCGGTCAACATTGCTTCTGATCGTAAAGGGTTGTAGCGAGGTACATTCAGGGAAACGAAGTAGTCTAAGGAGCGGTGATGAGGGTACAGGGATATGGAAGTCAAGTAGGCATTACATAAACACATTAGTGTTGAACTGTAGAAGTATTGTAAATAAAGGAATAGAATTAAGTAATTTAATAGATATACACTAACCAGATATTGTAATAGGAGTTGAATCGCGGCTGAGAAATGATATAATGGATGCAGAAATTTTGTCTCGAAATAGGAGTGTTTATCGTAGAGATAGGATAGGAATGGTAGGAGGGGGGTATTTATTCTTGTGAAAGAAGAATTTTTAAGCTACGAAAAAGTTAAGGATGAAAAACGTGAATATAAGGCTCATCTATAAGATAATAGACAACTTGATGCCTATGGAGTGTACAAATCGGGAAAGGATGGCGCAGAAGCTGATTCGGAATTATTTGATATGGTAATAAGCTATGTGGAAAACGATACAAAGAGGAACGTGATTATAGTGGGTGATCTCAATTTACCAAATGTCAATTGGGCAGGTAATGCGAACGACAGGAATCATGACCAAAAGATGGCAAATAAGTTAATTTGGGAAGGAGAGACGAATCTGAAAGTGATGGAACCAACTACAGGGAAGAATATTTTGTACGTGATGGTGGTATAACCAGATGAGCTCTATAACCGAAGTAATGGTATTAGTGATCACGAAGCTGTTTTTGTCGCAGTTAAAAATGTGATAGAAAGGAAGGTCGTAAAATTATGACTATTAGGCAGTAACGTATCGCTGATAAAACAGGCATGACGGAGTTTAAAAAAATTAACTATGATCGGTGAAAAACGGTAAATAAAAATATAAACAATCTGTGAATCATGTTTAATGCAATTGTTGAGGAATGTGAAAATAGGTAAGTACCTTTAAAGGTGATAGGGAATGGTAAAAACTCACTGTATTATAACAGAGAAGTAAAGAGACTTAGAAGGATGTGCAGGATGAAAAGAAATAGAGTCTGAAATGGCTGTGAAAGTAAGAAGAAACTGAAGGAACTTTCAGGGAAATTGAATCTAGCAAAGAAGTGGGCTAAGGATAACATGATGGCAACCATAATTTGCAGTCATAAAAATTTTAGTGAAAAATGGAAGGGTAGAACAGGTTCCAAGAAGGACATTCCAGGAATAATAAATGAACAAGGGGAGTGCGTATACGAGGAACTTCAGAAGCCAGAAGTATTCAGTCAGCAGTATGAAAAGACAGTTGGTAACAAAGATAATGTGCAGATAGAGGAGGTGACTAATACTAAAGAAGTACTGAAATTTACCTATGATAACAATGGCATTTACAAAAACCACACAAGTCAAAAACGGGAAAATCAGCTGGAATTGATAAGCTATCTGGGGATATACTAAAGGCAATGAATTGGGATATAGTACCATATCTGAAGTAATTATTTGACTATTGTTTGCATGAAGGAACTATAGCATATGAATGGAGAGTTGCTATAGTAAATCCTGTGTATAATTGAAATGGTGATAGACATAAAGATGAAAATTACGGCCGGTAAGTTTGACATGCGTTGCATATAAGTTTAGGGAAAGCATTATTTCTGATTATATTAGACATGTTTGCGATATTAATAATTGGTTCAATGGAAGGCAATTCGTATTTAGGAAAGGTTATTCCACTGAGTCTCAACTTGTAGATTCCAGCAAGATATAGCAGATATCTTGGATTCAGGAGGTGAAATGGACTGTATCGCGATTGACCCATCTGAGGCATTCGATAGGACAGATCATGGGAGACTACTGGCAAAAATGAGGGATATTGGACTAGAAAAAATAGTGACTGAATAGGGGGCTATATTTCTAGAAAATAGAACTCAAAGAATTAGAGTAGTTCAAGCCTTATCTCATCTTCTAATCATTAAGATCAGAATTATTCAAGGCATTATCTTTTTGCTATTTGCTTTACGTCGCATCGACACAGATCGGTCTTATGGCCACGATGGGACAGGAAAGGCATAGGAATGGGAAGGAAGCGGCTGTGGCCTTAATTAAGGTACAGCCTCAGCATTTGCCTGGTGTAAAATGGGAAACCACGGAAAACCATCTTCAGGGCTGCCGACAGTGGGGTTCGAACCCACTATCCCGTGGATGCGAGCACACAGCTGCACGCTCCTAACCGCACGCCCAACTCGCCCGGTTCAAGGCATTATTATTGGACCTTTATGTTTTCTTATATAAATGGTATGAGTAAAGAGCTAGAATCAGAGTTAGGGCTTTTTGCGGGTGATGTTATTCTATAAAGAGTAGTATGAAAATAAGTTACAGGATTGTGAGCAACTGCAAACCTATTTTGAGATGGACAGCTGGCAATGCTATGATATTAACTGGGTTAAAAGTCAGGTTGTGGGTTACACTAATATGAAAATTCCTCTCAATTTTAATTACTGCGTTGATGGGGTTACATTTCCTTATGGGGGTCATAGTAAGTACCTAGGTGTTAATATAAGGAAAGATCTTCATTGGGAAAATCACATAAATGGGATTGTAAATAAAGGGTACAGATCTCTGCACATAATTATGAGGGTATTTAGGGGTTGTAGTAAGGATGGAAAGGCGAGGGCATACAAGTCTCTGGAAAGACCCCAACTAGAGTATGGTTCCAGTGTATGGGACCCTCACCAGGATTATTTGTTTCGAGACCTTGCATCTTTCGAGTTCGGCACCACTTGTGATGGAGGTTGCAGTCTACAAATCGTTAGTATAACTAGAAGAAGACTTAGCAGACCCTTTGCAATGGTGGAAAATATATTCAGTCCAGTCTTCACATCTCGCAGGCATAACGAAGAAATTGCTTTGCATTCCAGCTACTTCAGTCCCCTGTACGCCAGTGTTCAGTGATGCTGGAAATATTGTTACTAAGAGAAGAGCGGCCTTCAACTCTGAACATGTCAACGTACTGGAATGTCTGAGGTCCTGGAGCAATGAGATGTGACTGTAAGTTACTCTAAGTAACTATCAACTTCACGGTTTC
Organism: Anabrus simplex; assembly: GCF_040414725.1. NCBI lineage: Eukaryota > Metazoa > Arthropoda > Insecta > Orthoptera > Tettigoniidae > Anabrus > Anabrus simplex. The sequence continues at coordinate 242,190,020 of NC_090269.1, forward strand.
AGACTTTTGTATCATTAAATCACCAATATTGAAACCTATTTTGAAATATTAACTTAACTGCTCCACCTACTCACCTCATCTACTAACAAAATATCGTGGACCGATTGAAACTGGCAATAGACAGCCCGGAAATGAATACGGGCCTTTTTCACTAATGACTAAAAGTATAAAAGGCGTGAAACCAAAGAAGAGATCAGGTTAAGATAAAAAAAGTTTATTATCAAAAGGTTGCCCGAACAAATAAAAGATGAGCACACAATATACAAAGAGGAGATATAAGGGAAACAGTTATTCACGTACATAGTCTTTGAAGTATTCTAAAATACACACAAGTCTTTCGCCTCTTTAATAACCATCACCTAAAATTCTTGCATTTATCTTATTCAACAGAGGCATAGGGAAGGGCTACACCAATTGGTTCAGTTAATACCAGACAGTGGTATATAAGGTTTGTTGCAAAACATTTCTTTCGTTAGAACTAAGCATCAGTTAGAGTTAATATAGCGGCTGTTAAATAAGAAATAAATAATATTGTCACCGCTCGAGATAAAACAAAAGTAATCCAACAACACGTCAAGCCTTCTCAAAAAGCATCCAACAATTTGCAAAGAGTCCAAATTTCTCATAAATTAAAGTAGTAGAAGCAAAGCGGGCAGAAAAGAATAATTATAGAACATCAGGAGGTTATAAGGAGGATAAAATGGCGTTGCCATAGTTACCGAAGCAAAACAAGCACGAGTCAAAGATGATAAGATGAATAGAAAATAAGATCCCGAAATAAGTAAAAAAGTGTCTGAGCAAGCCAGAAACATCGATAAGATAATCATGTAATAATAATAATAATAGTAATAATAATAATAATAATAATAATAAAAAGCTAAAGGCAAACATTCATAAGGAACCGAAAAATAACACCGATCCGACAATCACACAACGCACATGCACATATACACATAGAGACCAAATGTGCAAAGTTGAATAAAATGTAGTATCAAGGCACGTTACGATAATGCCGTAACAGCATGATAAAAGTCAGTCGATGGCTTATGAGCCCGATTCGAGAGTACAGGTCAGATTATCTGGGTGGCCGCTACGTAGGCAAGGCTCACCCAGTCATCACAATAACCAACAACCCATAAGCTATGAAACATATTCATATCGCATGAAATGGCAAACATGAATCGTACAGCATTACCGTTTCAAACATATTACACAACATGGGCTCAAGAAGACGTCGCAGTCGAAGAGGATGTGAACAGGTCTCAAATGTAAAAGAATCCACAAACAACCACATCGCGCGCGCGCCCACACACACACAGACACAGACACACACACACACACGCGCCTATCAGGATGGATCAGCGTTACCTTTCGTCCCTACGTAGGAACGAATATATGTCAAGTAAACATAAAGAAAAAGGGAAGACACGCAAATAGGTCCGCCACAATAAATATAAAGAACAAAATAAAGAACCAGGATCATATAGTACACTAACCTAGCATAACTGTGGCAAGCCAAGGAAAAGGAAATTTAAACAAATACCTGGAGTTCGAAGGATAAAACTCCAAACATATTAAGTAATCATGTACGTTGACTCCAAGCAGAGAGCCACGTAAGGAAAATCATAAATCTTTTCGTAGTACCATGTAAAAGACACGAGAATCATCTCGTAACCTTGCATTTCAATCCTTTTTACCCAAGCCTTCTTCTTATCTTATAGTCAGAGAACACACAGAGAAAGTTTTAGATTGAAAAAAAAAAAAAGCTTTGGCAATTCATAATTACATGTGGTGCCATTTGTCTCTTTGAGAAGAAGTAGACGTCAAGTTAGAGAATATTTACCATTTTCAATTAACTGACTTATGACATCGATATCTGAGAATAAAGTATGAAGAAAATTAGGTGTGCGTTTGGCACACTGCTTTTCAATTATTTTATTACTTGCATGTCATCAATACAATTAAAATTTACATTATAAAATACGTCTTCTTTATAACATCAAATTATACAAATGTATTATGCTAGGTGTTTTTATCGAACTTATACTGTGTGAACCCGATTAAAACGATTAATTCGACCGATTAATCAATTAAAGGTATTCAGTTAACCAGCCGACATTTTTATTCGATCAGCTCTAATAATAATCAAACACTGCCGGAAAATGAAATACCTACAGCAAGAATACATTAGTTTGGAGGAATGCAATTTAGGCTAAAAGTTGTCTAGGTAACACATTTATTCGATTGAAGAGAAGACATGTGACATGGTGGTACATTAATAACCGCTATTGTCGCCACGATTTTGAATGCAAGCGTGCAAATGTGCATGCATTGTGTCGTACAAGTGCCATGTCATTTTGTGGGATGGAGTTCCACGCCTGTTGCACTTGGTGAGTCAAATAAACAACAGTTAGTGCTGGTATTGCATGGCGCCTGGTTTTTAGTCCCATAATGTCCCTTATGTGCTCAATGGAGGAAAGATCTGGTGGTCTCGCAGGCCAAGACAACTGGTTGACACTCCGTAGGGTACGTTGGGTGTCAAACGCGATATGTGGACTAGCGTTACCTGTAGAAAACACGCCCATCAATACCGAGAATGAATTACAGTACAACTGCTTCAATCGGCAGTCTGAAGTACAGGTCCGCTGTGAAGGTTCTTGGAATAACGATAAAAGTGTTCCTGTTGTCATAGGAAATTGCTTCACAGACTATAACTCCTGGATTAGGTCCAGTGTTTCGACGCCGCAGGCAGCTTGGTCCCAAGCGCTCACTTGGCCTCCGTCTTACCAACATACTGCCATCACTGGTAGCAAGACAGAAACGGCTCTCATCTGAGAACAGTTCTTCACCCGTCCTTCAATAAGCTCTAGCTAGACACCACTGAAGTCGTAGATGGCAGTGATTCGGAGTTAGTGGCTTGACCGCTACAGGGCGTCTGGCTCGGAGCTGTCCCACAATTGATTTTTTACAGTTTACTGTGTCAGTCTTCTATACGATCCACTACAGCCTGTGGCCATTGCGGTAGTCTTCCGTCTCCGTAGTAGCCCAGATGTGGCCGGACCCCGGCCTTCTTGAGACAGTGTTCTCCCGTGACCACTGTTGCAGTGTGTATACATCCCTGCCACGTCTTTCTGGAGTATGGCGGAAAGAGCATACACCTTCTCGTAGCCCTACTATATGGCCTCGTTCAAACTCAGTACGCTGCTGATACTGCCTTCTGCGTCTCCTTGATGGCATGTTTTGATTTAATTTTTTTAAATCATCAACAGAGTCATTACTTCTCCAGTTACGGATGATATAATACATTCAAATAATAATAATGAGAAGTGGAATTAATAACAATAATATAAAATGACAACAAAAAGATAATAATAATAATAACAACAACAGCACCTATGCTATATATACACTGGTGTCCGGTTGGCCATTTTTGTTCTGTACTTAACATCTCTTCAACCCGTACTAAATGTACTTAACAAGACCTAACAGGCTGAAAGTCGGTTTCCATAATATATACATATTTACAAGACACATACGGAACCTGACGCCCGCGAAGTTCAATTCTAACCGCAGCACAACCTCTTAGGGGCATTTCAGATAGACCCTGGAGTCATCTCAAGGAAGTTACACAGAGAGATCAAGAATGGAAGTGTATTAAGAGCAGCAAATTTGCTCTCAGACCACTATCTCCCCTAAGAAAGCTAAGATTCCTACGTAGAAACACTAAGAAAACCGAGCCGCTCCTGCTTATTAAGTTTTACTTAGAAAACTTTCAACTTACAACCACTTCACAAAGAAACTGTAGGTTCTGTAATGTAGCAATTGGAACGAACTGAGGGACAACCTAGAGGAATTTGCCCTCGTGACTGCCCCATTGCTAAAACAGAAGAAGCATGCCTGGTGGACAAATACATGCGAAGAAGCGGTGACGCATGGGTAAAATGGAACTCGTCGCAGAAGGCACAGTACAACATGGATAAGTTCATAGAGCAACGGAAATTAACTACCAGAATCATCAGACAAGAAAACACGACCAATTGACACGGTTGGATGAACACTTCAAGAAGAACAACTGCAGAAACTTCTACAGGAGCTTTAAACGGAACTTCAGCCACTAAACCACACCCAGCCTCTACTTCGGAAGACCAGACGGGAAGATAGCCGGTACTGATAGAGATGTAAGAAAGGCAGAAGTGCAGATACATGGTTAACATGGTTCATGCAGCTCACGTCCACTGGGGGTGTGCATGACAATAGCTACACCACCTCGGGACGTAGACATAAGTTTACTCTCACCATTATATTTTCCGCCATGCTCTCTTCAAAGCTTGAGGGGTTACTCGACAAACATGACCTGGTTTCAGAAATTTTTGATTGAGGATAGCTTTCAACACAATTGAAAACTATGTGACCGGGCGAGTTGGCCGTGCGCGTAGAGGCGCGCGGCTGTGAGCTTGCATCCGGGAGATAGTAGGTTCGAATCCCACTAACGGCAGCCCTGAAAATGGTTTTCCGTGGTTTCCCATTTTCACACCAGGCAAATGCTGGGGCTGTACCTTAATTAAGGCCACGGCCGCTTCCTTCCAACTCCTAGGCCTATCCCATCGTCGCCATAAGACCTATCTGTGTCGGTGCGACGTAAAGCCCCTAGCAAAAAAGCAAAACAAAAAAAACTATGTGATTGGTACGCACTGCGTAGAAGTAATGATTACAATGCGTACTGCCTCTTTACAGAGGTAGCCTTAAGGACTCTGTACAGTTTCCTATATTATGATCTATATATACGAGAAATCAAGTGTACGTAGGTCAGTAGCATGTTACTTGTGAGAGAGCTGTTAGAAGATGAAACAAAATGTGACATGATATCTTAGGAAAATAGTGACGATGTGTATCTGAGGACCGTAGGTCGTCAGTAGTCATGGCGAAACTTGTGGTATTACTTCGGAATAGCATCGCGCGCGCCTATAAAGAGGCTGATTGCACGTATATTACGTACTGAAGGTACAATTTCACCTGGACTTGGAGGCACTGGTGTTTGTTTATCGCAGTTGGTTGATGACAGCTGGGTGAGCAGCGGGCTTCTTAGCGGACTGAGTACAGTCATCAGTCATCACATAGGTCTCGCATTACTGACAGGACACGATTGATTTTAGGGGATAATTTGTGAGTGCCACAGGTGCAAAAAGATAAATAGGACGAATTCAGAACGGAATATGTGTAGACTGTTCAGGAGCTAGCTATGTTAGAACGAAGGACCAAGGACAGCAGTCATGTACAGGTTGTATCAAAATGAAATACTCCAACTTCTAGCGATGATACAAGAGACTGAAACAGACGTTTCTGGTAAATAGCCATGGGTCTGGAATGAATTGTTGACAAAATCAGAAACTGTGCTGTAAGGCTATAAATTAATTACGACTCTCCTTCTTCAAAATCATCTACTTTATATATTTTGTTAGACATGCCATGGTGTCAGATTACAATGTCTGTGCCGTGGAAACGGGCAGTTCGTTTTCGTTCGTTAATAGCAGAACGAGAGAGTGTATATGAGTGCGATGGCCAGCTCGTCGTTCGAATGCTTGATGTTGACAGGCAATTGCACGTTATTGCAAAGTGTGGGTTGAAGGAGGAGGACGCATTATTTTAATGTTTAAAAATTGACACGTGATAATAATTCGCAACCGCCTTAAAATATAGTTGAACTACTGATTTTGGACAGGTAGTTGTTTAATAAATGATATCCGTATTTATCTCTTCTATTATCCCTAACAGTTTGATATGCTCTGTATGTACTGGGATCGGGTACTTGACGACGGAACTGGATGGCGGCATCAGACGTAAGGAAATAGTAGTTCCTGGCATGGCCGCGTGCCAACATATCTTGAACATGTAGCCCAATACCACCCAAGTTTTATTTCTCCTTGACGTAAGGGATGTGGGATCATACCTTTTCTTCATCGCCCAGTGGTTGAAATCCGTGTTCAAGTCGAATTGTAATATCCATTTTAGCCCAAATCTTGAAGTGACGATTATGTTCATACGACACGTTGAGGCGCTCACACTAAGGCTGGTGACCTCTTCAAACTCTTCAAGACCTCTATTCCCAAGGCAGTGATTATCTGGGATCTAACTGAACGATCACGCGAAATTCTGAGCAACGATCCACGTTTGCGCTATCCTAGAACATTGCTTTCAACTGGAGAAATATTAACCAGTCGATGACGGGTACAGCACATAGTTTATTATAAAACGATAACAATATGTATACTTTCGTTCTAATTTGTTGATCCTGTACTGTGCATGTCTACATTTTATTTAAGGACTGTTGACGGGAACTAGGGTACTATTAGCAGTGTTTAGTTCTGCGGGTTGTATTCTCTAGTCTCATTTCCTCGTTATGACTTTTTCAATTTTATTGACGCTTAGGCTCGGGCAGAGCAACAGCGTTACTCGCGAGTAGCGTGGTCACGTGCTCACGCCATGACGTCAACAAATACGTGTGCTCTACGAATCAAGATATTTTAGTACCAGCTGTTCGATATCATCTCCACGGTAAGGTTGAACTCTACGTAGCTTGTTGCCAACACAGAAGCTCAGTGATGTAATCCAACACGGGATTCAGAAGGGGAGGTATAGTTCAACTCCGAACTTCCCCTGAAGAGAAAGGCAGTTCGTCCAGCACTAAGTGATAAGATTTTAATGACTGCAACATTTCTAAGTCTTAGTAGGACTACGCATAGTATTTTAAGGCTGAGCACCCAATGCACTCTTCTTCACTTTGAAGTTTTGAAATATGTTTCCTTATAAGGAATTATTGACGGGTCCGAGGTGTAGGGATAGCGTGCCTGCCTCTTACCTGGAGACCTCAGGTTCGATTTCTGGCCAGATCAGGGATTTTTACCTTATCTGAGGGCTGTTTCGAGGTCCACTCAGCCTACGTGATTACAATTGAGGAGCTCTCTGATAAGAGATGGCGGCCCCGGTCGAGAGAGCCAAGAATAACGGCCGAGAGGATTCGTCGTGCTGACCACACGACACTACATAATCTGTGGTCCTTCGGGATGAGCAGCGGTCGTTCGGTAGGCCATGGCACTTCGGGGATGTTGCGCCATGGGGTTTGGTATATGGAATTATTCTTGCGACTAAATTCTCATCAAAATTCGTCGAAAACTGATTAGTACTGACAATGCAATAGGAATTTAATTTTCATTTGTGTTCAAAATTGCTTTGCATTTTAGCGAGTATTTGATTTCTAGTTAGAGAACAAAACTGCAATTTGAAGAAAACAGGAGGGGACAGATGAGGGACTGCTCTGAAGGGTTTTCGTGACAACGTCGCGCGGTGCATGTCTGACTTGGGCGAAATGAAGAACACGTTAGACGAGCCAACTCAGTACAATTGTATTTACAAGTGGCTGAAGAGAGGGACACGTTAGACGGGTCAAGTCAGTAAAAATTTATTTACAAGTTGCCAACGAGAGACAAATGGAATCGTAGTGAGCAAAATACTCTTCGTGGTTTATTTGTGAACCAGCTTACCTGGATGATCGCCTCAATCGATAATAAGTGAATTGCACCACTCCGTATAATTGCGAACCAGTCAGTGTGTAGGCTTATGCAGTTCGTTGCATTCTTAAGTTGGATATTCTGAAAATTAAGCACCATTCTCTTACGACGACACTGGGCAAACTGGCCTCATTTGCAGTACAATGACCGAACAAGAACTCAGTGTAAGAGAGCACAAAAAATGAAAAAAAACCTGTCATTTTACACACATTTTAATCTATATCTTTCGTGCCAGGGCTAAAGAGTGTAAGTCAAACATAGCTGCATTTCAAGAATGTTTAAAGTTTAAAAAACAGGGACAGTATTAATTGTAGGGGTCTGAAATGAATATTCTTATAGTTACCCGTTTCGGATGTAATAAGGAAAATCTACAGATATTTTAACTTTGCAGTCTCTCTGTTTAACTTCTTGTAACGGAAAAATTGCTGGACATATTTCAACCAAACATAATATTTAGAATCCACCTGTCCAAAGTTGGGTTTTAAGGTCCATACTTTTCCAAAATCTCTGAATGGACAGGGGCTTTATAGGAAGACTGAAACTGTGCATTTACTTTCCCACAATCTTAATGGATATCTACCCACCTCAATGTAAGTCTATTTTTCTAAAACTTTTTCTTCATGTATCCTATTTCGATAGGAGGATTAATAAGGGAGATATTATTAACGGAATGTTTTTCAGTAGAGTCAAAGCGGACGTAACCCAAAAGCGGGTGCGCGTAGAGCTGGTTTCTTATAACTGAAAACTATTTGACGTGTTAAAACCAAATATCGTATTTATATTCCACCTATACAAAGGTGGGTTTTAGGGTCCATACCACTTCAAAATACATGACTAGACTGGTTTTTTTAGGAAGACAAAAACAGTGATTTTACTCTCCTAAAAGTATCCTTGATCAACCTAAGTGGGAAACTATTTTTAAAATATTTTTATCATGTACATATTTTCGAATAAGGGAGGCGATGTTACGGAATATTTTACAGTCTAGGTCCTAGCGGACATAGCCCAGCAGCGTTTGCGCGAAGTTCTGCTTTCTTATAACAAGAAATATGCTGGAGATATTTCAACGAAACTTCGTATTTAGAATCCACCTATTCAAATGTGGTTCTAAGTTTAATGCAAGTTAAAAATCTCTGAATGGACTGGGAGTTTATAGGAGCACCGAAATAACGAATTTACTCTCCTATAAAATATCCAAGATTAACCTTAATGGAAATATATCATCAACTGAAATCTATTTCTAAAACTTTCTTCTTATGTACCATTTTTTGATAGGAGGAATATTAAGGGGAGATGATGACGGAATGTTTTACAGTTAAGTCGAAGTGGACATAGCCCTGCAGCGTGTGCGAGTAGTAAATAAATACTTGTTATAACTGAAACATTGCTGAGAATTTTAGTTACTTCTTTGATTAAGGACTTTATTCACCGTACTCTTCGGAGGCCAAGAGTTCGAATCTGGATGCCTACAGCGGCCGTTGTCAGTGTGTTAATTTCTTGTTGTCCGCCTCCACCCCGCTCCACATTCAAGGGAAATGCTTAGGTAGTACCAAAGTTTCTCAATACAGTTAGGGAATTGGTAATTAATTAATCAATTAATTCATTTATTCATACACTCAGGTAGATAATCGTAGGCGTGGCCCTTGCATGTGGAATGGCGATCCGCCTGTGCAAAGGGCACTATTTTAGATAGGGAATCATAGCCAATTAATTAATTCATACACTTATGTAAGGCTATAACCGAAGTAGGACGGGATAGGACGGGCCTATCCCAATCGAATATGTAGAGTGATCTAAATGCAACAGAGAAAGAAGAATAGGGAGGGGGCACATGAGGTGCGGGATTCCCGCTTACGTGTGCCTCGCAGAAATTAGGGAATGGTGAGAAATTAGTGTTTGACAGCTATTAGATCAGGTGGGGTCTTCTGTTTGGGCCTCAAGGGAAAGGGCCGGACGTGTTATCCTTGGGAAGATGGCTCCTTTTTCTCACCAGGGGTGGATAACACGACCGGGCAGTAGTCATGCATAATCCCATCCATGCATTTATCCTGCCAACCGAATGCTCTCTCCTCAGTTGGTGGCTATCCGTGACTGGGAGGGAAGTGTTCATTCATTTATTCATGCATGCATGACAATATTATTCGGTCATGGAATCATTAAAAAAAAACCTCATTCATGCATTTATGTACACCTATGTATAGTGTCTGTGAAAATGGAGGAGAACTCTGTACAGACTTATGATAAAATAAATAAATAGTACCAAAGAATCTATCCTATCCCTACACTTAATAACAGCAGTACATACTTCCACACATACGACAGACAACACAATAAGTTGCCTGTCGGTTTCCGTTTGCAACTTCCCGTCAGTCCGTGCTTCGCGATGACTATCAACAAATCATAGAGTCAGACTCTGAGAGTTGCAGGTCGAGTGACTTCTCCCCTGGCTAACTGTTCGTCGCATACTCCCCTGTTAGTAGCAGTAAATGTCACTTCGTTTGTGTACATGGCAACAGAATGACGAATATGATGTACAAAGACACGTTAGATTAAAAGTCTGGCTTCAAGTATCTCAAATATAGAACTGGATTCACATGTAATCGCCTAAAATTCAGTATGTCAGGAACAAAGAAGTTACGTATTCTTTGTGTTTATCAGTCTCCCATGTTATATTGTTTCGGGCAGTGAAATACAAAGAATAATATGTGATAATCTTGCCCTTAGCCTCTAACGTAGGCAACTTAGCACTAGCTTTCCTTTCTGGAATATTCCGCTTAGTGTAACTGTGCCTTCATTCTGAAGAATCCGTTAAGAGGGTTGGGTTGATTTAGTATAAATATTTATTGTAAAAGCATTGATTTTCTTAGTTTCATTGAACTCAATGTGATTGTAAAACTTCCTATTACGCGCGGATCAAATCGTATTATATCTCAAGTATTTTTCCAGTTTTCGTAAAATTTAAGATGAGATGATTCCATTTTCCGTGGACCTCTATGGGTCCACGGTACCTACTGGCTCTCGTTAGAGGCGACTAAAAGGGGCGACCAAGGGATGATCGAATGAAAACCATGAGACTACTTGTAATTTGTGCCACCACGCGGGGAACACCATGGGTCGCTTTTACTTGGGCGTAGTACCACTATGTTAGGTACAAAATAGTTTTGTGATTAGTAGCAACAGAGTGCTCTGTCGGTTTTTGCAGTGCCTGTGATTAGTACCACTATATGAGCGACACCATGGTTCGGGCTTGCCTATGATTAGTATCCACTATACGAGGAACACCGCGGGATAGTACGAGTCCCTGTGGCTAGTACACTTATGTGATGAACACCATAGGTTTGCGTTGCCTGTAATTGGCGCCGCAATGTGCGAAACACCATAGGTCTGTGTTACATGTGCGAATTTCATTACCTGTGAGTAGTACCATAATGTGTGGAATACCGCGAGTCTACGCTGCATGTGATTAGTATCGCAACATAAACACCGTGGTTCTACTTTCTTAGCGATAAGTACCATCATGAGGTGCCGATGACTTGGATTTTGGACCCATTTAGACTACAACCATCATCGATTCAGTATTGTGCTATAGAAGCAGTCAGTATTACTATTGTTTTACGCTAGTTTCTCTGAATTTGAAGCATTGCGGGTCGGATCCACTGATTGTTTTAAATTAATATCCATCCATTCATTCTTCATCCTCACGTTTTGAATTCTGGTCACCGGGCGAGTTGGCCGTGCGGTTAGGAGCGCGCAGCTGTGAGCTTGCATCCAGGATATAGTGGGTTCGAACCCCACTGTCGGCAGCCCTGAAGACGGTTTGCCGTGGTTTCCCATTTCAAACCAGGCAAATGCTGGGGCTGTTCCTTAATTAAGGCCACGGCCGCTTCCTTCCCATTCCTATGTCTTTCCTATCCCATCGTCGCCATAAGACCTATCTGTGTCGGTGCGACGTAAAAAATAGCGAATTCTGGTTAGTGGAGGATTTTTGACTTTTAATTTGTCATTACATTTCGTCTCATTTCGTACCATGACACAGATGTTAGGCCCCTTTAAACAACAATCATCATCATCATCACCATTTTCCGTGGTTCATGGGTGCATACATAACGCCGAATGAAACTCACTTACTGCTGCGTGATTAGTTCCCTTAATTGGTTATAATGAGGGTTTACTTCGTCTTGTAAAATTTCTTTCTGCGGACACAACATGCTTTGCACTTTATGCCTCATATCATGTAGACAGATGTCCGACTCGTTGGCTGAACGGTCAGCGTACTGGGCTTCGGTTCAGAGGGTCCCGGGTTCGATTCCCGGCCGGGTCGGGGATTTTAACCTTAATTGGTTAATTCCAATGGCACGGGAGCTGGGTGTATGTGTTGTCTTCATCATCATTTCATCCTCATCATGACGCGCAGGTCGCCTACGGGAGTCAAATAGAAAGACCTGCACCTGGCGAGCCGAACCCGTCCTGGGATATCCCGGCACTAAAAGCCATACGACATTTCATTTCATTTCATCTAGACAGATAAAGGTAGGGTGCTGTAGAATGTCGCAGTATTGTAAAAATCTGATGAACTTGGTTAATGTGTCCTGGAACCACGCAGATGTAAGTTTTCAGTAGGTTCCTTTGTTTGTACAATTATGGAAGGACGCGCATGTATCGGTTCCAGTATTTCATGCGGTTTTAGGATTCAGAAATGCTCGAGCATGATTCCACAAGGTCTAAAAGGGCTGTGATATTTGTGGGATCATGAAATATTCGTGTGTCTGTGACGTAGACAAGACAATATTGCTGACGGACATGAACTCGTAAGAGCGAGCCAATCGATGTCTGACAATCGATACACGTGCGTAAGTGCTGACGTCCTTACTAGTGTATATTTCCGTCACCGAGAACATCGATACAGTAGTAATACCATGGCCCACTCATTCCCTCACAGTAAAAAGGAATATATAAAACCAGCTTAACGGCTTTGTGATAATCTTCAACTAGATATCCCGTGGTTTTTGAGTTGTTCTAGGGACTGCGGCATGAGCGCGCTGTACGGTGTGAGTGTAGCAGGCACTTTAAACCTCATAGATGTGATATGTGTTCGTCAAGAAGGCTACCACTAAATGTGATTTCCTGCGATGAAAGTGCCACATTTTGGCCCTCATTTAGCGCACGTGTGTTGATAAACACATTAGTATAATTAACACTTTGAGGCCGCCTGGGCGAGGTTCTGGCCATCCTCCCCAGTTGTATCCCCCGACCCAGAGTCTGAAGCTCCAGGACACTGCCCTTGAGGCGGTATAAGTGGGATCCCTCGCTGAGTCCGAGGGAAAAACCGACCCTGGAAGGTAAACAGATAAATAATAATAATAAGACAATGAGTAATACATGCTGAGGAACTGGCCTTTAAGGTTAAATGACGGATGACGTCATAAAAGTAAGATCGTTGTAAAAACATGTGTGCATTCGGTGGTTACAGAATGCATCAATCTGTCAAACGATAATGTTAACGGGCCGTGCCAAATGGCCTGACATTGTAAAATTTGAGGAGAATACTGAACACAACGATACAGAGGTATTAGAAGTTTTTCGACTTGGAGAACAGGAAGTTAACTCACAGTAAATACGATCTGCACACAGTCGTCGGCGTGGCTATTTTGGCTAAATGGCATAGGTAGTGTCCCTCGCGCCGTTTGCTGATGGTTCGAATCGCCCATCGAAATATTTTCTGTTTGCTTTTGTTGTACATTCGGAGCTTAGGTTACCAGACACGCTGTTCGTGTCCCATTTTGAGCAACATGCCACTAAAAATGTCGTATGGCTTTTAGTGCCGGTATATCCCAGGACGGGTTCGGCTCGCCAGGTGCAGGTCTTTCTATTTGACACCCGTAGGTGACCAACATGCCACTATAATACCGTCGGCTGCAGTCTCAGTGGTGCTGTTCTTTCCTTTGCTATGTATTGAGTACGTTGATATACTCCTAATTTATGGTGAATTAAGAGCGAACGCACTACAAGCATAACGCATTTACCAAGAAAGACTTCCACACAAAGTCAACCTGCCGTAGTTGCTTTTTTTTTTTTTTTTTTTTTTTTTTTTGCTAGTGGCTTTACGTCGCACCGACACAGATAGGTCTTATGGCGACGATGGGATAGGAAAGGCCTAGGAGTTGGAAGGAAGCGGCCGTGGCCTTAATTAAGGTACAGCCCCAGCATTTGCCTGGTGTGAAAATGGGAAACCACGGAAAACCATTTTCAGGGCTGCCGACAGTAGGATTCGAACCTACTATCTCCCGGATGCAAGCTCACAGCGTAGTTGCTTTTAGTAACGTGGAGCGCCATTTGCATACAACAGGGTCACTCACCTGACTCCCTCCAGTTAGAGAGCCACTTGTGACTTCTGGTGCTCGTGCAGAGGTTGTGTTGAACGCTATCACGGATAAGCCGCACACGAGCGCAAGGGCAGTGGCACAACAGCTAGTTGTTTGTAGTACGTATCTTACAGTACATTATAGTCGCTTTCACACCTGTCACCTACAACTACATCAGGAGCTCTACAGGGAAGATTTCAATAATAATAATAATAATAATAATAATAATAATAATAATAATAATAATAATAATAATAATAATAATAATAATAATATTATTTGCTTTACGTCCCACTAACTACTTTTACGGTCTTCGGAGACGCCGAGGTGCCGGAATTTAGTCCCGCAAAAGTTCTTTTACGTGCCAGTAAATCTACCGACACGAGGCTGTCGTATTTGAGCACCTTCAAATACCACCGGACTGAGCCAGGATCGAACCTGCCAAGTTGGGGTTAGAAGGCCAGCGCCTTAATCGTCTGAGCCACTCAGCCCGGCGGCGAAGATTGCAGAGCTTGGGTCAACTTCTCTGAATGGATACTGAGTCAGGTGGCAAATGATGGGGAGTTTGTTCCGAACATCTTGTTTTCAGGTGAATCACGGTTTCATAATAATGATACCGGGTATCATCACAACATGTATTATTGGAGTGTAGTCAATCCCCATCGGATAAAAGGCAGCATTTTACATAATATGGGGAGTAAATTTTTCGTGTGGTATTCTAGGTAACTGTCCGCCTCTGTGGTGTAGTGGTTAGCGTGATTAGCTGCCACCCCCGGAGGTCCGGGTTCGATTCCCGGCTCTGCCACGAAATTTGAAAAATGGTACGAGGGCTGGAACGGGGTCCACTCAGCCTCGGGAGGTCAACTGAGTAGAGGTGGGTTCGATTCCCACCTCAGCCATCCTGGAAGTGGTTTTCCGTGGTTTCCCACTTCTCCTCCAGGCGAATGCCGGGATGGTACCTAACTTAAGGCCACGGCCGCTTCCTTCCCTCTTCCTTGCCTATCCCTTCCAATCTTCCCATCCCTCCACAAGGCCCCTGTTCAGCATAGCAGGTGAGGCCGCCTGGGCGAGGTACTGGTCATACTCCCCAGTTGTATCCCCCGACCAAGAGTCTGAAGCTCCAAGACACTGCCCTTGAGGCGGTAGAGGTGGGATCCCTCGCTAAGTCCGAGGGAAAAACCGAACCTGGAGGGTAAACAGATGATGATGATGATGATGATGATTCTAGGTAACTACCTAATTGGCTTACATTTTTCTTGTTAGAGGATGTGCCTCTAGGACAGCGTGTTATCATGTGGTTTCAGCATGACGGATCTCCAGCGTACAATTGAGCTCAATACTTCACACCCTGGTCAATGGATAGAAAGGGGAGGACCTGTCCCTGAACTTCCAGATCTCCAGACTTAAAGACCATTGGGCTTCCCTCTTTGCAGCCATTTAAAACAAGTAGTCTACGCTCAAAAGCTGGTTCATACTGGGGGCTTCGAAATCTAATTATGGAGGCCTGCAGGTCCGTTACACCTAACATGATCCAGTAAATCAGAGTCACGCTGCAACGGCGTGCGCAAATGTGCATTAATCAAGAAGGTCACAATTTCCAGCACATACTGTGTTAACGAACTTGTGTTCACGTACCTCAAGTCTCTTCCACCGGTCATGCAGTTCCCGTCCAGACCTGATCATCAAACGGGCCTTTTTAGGGCCACATAAATATTCAGTCGCTGAAAACATTATGTGACACAATGTAAAGACGTAAGGTGAAAAATTTCAGCACGTCCGAGGATTAAAACCAGCTCGCACTTTATTCGGCCGCTCATGAATTCACTGCGGGTTCCAACTGAGTCGACGAGGGACCTAGAGGGTCACTGGAAGATTACACTTTATCGAATATGCTTGGCGTAAACCTAGCGCACTCTTCGACGTGTACAAAGGAAATTCGTTGGGAATGGCTAATGAGTTCACTCTGGAGTGCTACCACTGCCAAATCCATGGCATGAGGCCATTAGAGCTCTATGGAGTGTATTCAGTGACAGCCATAGTATGCGCACGCCAGCATGCCCGACGGTCGTAGGTTGTCTATAAAATCCACATGTACGAAGTGTGGCCTAAAATAACATTCAAAGGGGTACCGTATAATACATTATGGAACGAACGAAAATGGCGAACCGGACACCAGTAGTATCTGAACCTAGTATGTTCCGATTAAGCGTCGCAGCTCTTACAAACTGAGCTATGTCAGTCTAGGTCATTTTTGTTCTGCTGGAAAGGATCTAAGCGTCAGGTCTACCACTACTGCCAGCACAACTGCAGAGTGCGCGCAAGTTGTCCGTTGTGGACAATTTCAATTGAATACATTTTTCACGACCGTGTTGTATTCGAAATATACTTTTAGACTACACTGTGTCTGTCAAACTGTTCATGTACTAATTTGTATGTTTTGTTCTTTCATCTAATGTGTTGAGGTTTAAATCTGGTCCAATGCTTGTCTCAGCTTCCCTCGTCTTCATTTATAATCGATCCCATTTATCCTAAATTGAAACACCGAGGATAGATAATAATAATAATAATAATAATAATAATAATAATAATAATAATAATAATAATAATAATAATTGTGGCGTAATTGTCGATGTGGGGTGCTAATAAATATTATGTTCATACAAATGGCTAAAAGGACGAAAATCTTAGTATAGATAATGATAGGATGGTCGGCCCACAACATCAAAGATCGTCAAACGGTAATCATTAGGACACCATAACGCTGAAAGCAAGCAAATATTATTTCACTGGTGGTGACTTGTCGGACCACGGAAAGGCATGCGCTTGATGCCTCGTTGGGTCAAACCTAGTATATCAGACTTATTATTTATCAATCAGCAGAGTCAGTGGACGCCACGGCGGGCTAACCGAGAGGGCTGTCCGTGGTAAGTACAATGTAAAAAAAAAGAAGGAAAAGGTAAAGAGTGAGAGACAACGTACCAGTGTATAACAAACAAAGAATGGGAATTACAAACATTTAGCGAGGGCTCAGCCCGTTTGACAACCAAAATACAATCAATATGAATAATAATTAAGAATTCTTGGGAATAACGATTATGATTTTCAAGAAAAGCCCAAGACCAGAGTTCGAGAGAAAAAAACCAGAATTAGCACCTATTTAAATATACTACTACTTTTTTTTAAAAAACCACATTGGTTAAGAATCAAAGGGGGGGGGGGGTGGGTGGGTTACATTAGTATATTTGGAAATAATGATTTAAGGCCACCCTTACAATCTTCATTTGAAACCCAAAAGAGGGCAAGAGAGTTAAAGCACGTCGGGAGGCAAAATTTTTACAACTCAATACCGGAAAAGAAAAAAGGGAAAGAAAAAGAAACAGAGTGAGAAGGGAAGAAAAGAGGAAAATGAGGGGGCGGGGGAAATCCTTCCAGGCTGCTTAAACGCAATCACGTTGGCAATGTAAGCAACCACTCGGGCCTGTAGAAAAAGTCCAGGATGTGGCAACACTTCTATCACTTGTCCAAGCACAGTTTATTTTGGTGTATGAAATTGATAAAGGTATCAGTCTGAAGGACTCAGTTAGAATGGAGACCATGAAGCCACCAAATAATTTAACATTCAAAGTTCAGATCTTGATATAACCCATGAAAGATATAAAAAGTTGTAACATTTTGCTCACCCAGTCTGTTGATAAACAATGCAGCTATTCACAAATTAAAAGTAGGTAAAACGTCGCAACGGGCCAGCCGCTAGCGAACAGTTCCGCTCTCTCCACTCGTGCTGTTTTCCAACTCAATGTCTGACCGGGGAAACTAAGGAATAGCTTGCTTATATACGTGGTGAAGAGATTCGAGAAGTTACTCGATGAAAAATACGTAGGTGTGACGTCACAACGAGGGAGCAGCAACAGTGCCGGAGAACAGGCCAGTCAGTGAACAGCTGGGCGAGCAAGCAGATGGACGGTAGAATGCGACAGAAGGCAGAAGGTAAGATGTAGTAGAGCGGTCGTAACATATTCTCACCACTCGGCGAATCCGAAGGATGGGGGAGATGACGACGATGATCCAGAGGAGTAGAAGAAAGTTCCATGTTGACCAAAGAAGGTACCATCGCCGGAACTCGTAGAACGATGAAGCAGAAACGGAAAGCAAAAGCCAAACAGGCATAAGCAGCGAAAAAAAAGGAGAAAGGGAAAAAGGGATGGGATGGGATAGAGAGATAAAGAGGGAAAAAGGGGGTATATAGAAAAAGGAAAAGAAAAGTGATATGGATTGAAAGAGAGAATTACAAAAATATACATATATACATTAATAAAAAAGGAGTGGCCTTAATATATATAGAGAGAGATGCAATAAAGATAGATGTTTTAGGACAATATAAGTAATTTAAAGTAAAGTTTCCCATATTGGAAATAAAAAATGGGATATAAAACCCCCAAAATTTATATATGGGTGAGTCAGGGCGAGGGTGAGTGGAGAGAGCAGAACTGAGTGAGCAAAAGGAAAAGAAAAAAATACAAGTATAGAAAACTCAAAATGGACAAATGAAAGAAGATAAATAACCTAACCAAAAGGAACAACAAAGGCAGCCTGGAAGAAATCCCTATCCCTGGCCCTCAGGAACAGAAGGAGGAAAAAATTTCTTCATCTGAGAAAAATGAGCCTTTTTAACATCAGTAGGAGTGTCAAGGGATTGGAGGGCAGTGGTCGGAGAGGGAAAGGAGAGGATACGGAAAGGGCCAATCCAGCGAGGGGAGAGCTTTGCAGATAAATTTTGAGAAGTAGAACTAATGGGGTGATTCTTTCATAATACAAAATCAGAAACTTGAAAAGATGGAGAACGGACTCGGGAATTGCAAGCCTTACTGTGAAGATCTCTGGCGTGAAGAAGTTGTTGAAGGGCGTGATTCAGTTGAGTATCAGTGAGAAGATGAGAGGGGGTATCCAATAATGAGGGTAAATTCCAAGATAAAGAAAGGGGTGTGTGTAACTCTCTGCCAAGAAACAACTTGGCAGGAGTAAAGGAGGTAGAAGAGTTAATAGTAGCATTTAATGCCAAAACAAAATAGGGGAGTGCGGAATCCCAAGACTTATGGTCAGTAGAATGAAAAATAGAAAGAAAGGTTTTGAGATTTCGATGGTAACGTTCTACAATGTTACCCTGAGGATAATATGGGGAGGTAAAAACTTTCTTGATACCGTGAGAGAAACAAAAATTATAAAAGGCTTTAGAAGTAAAAATAGAGGCATTATCGGAAATTAATACTTTCGGAAGACCAATGATAGGAAAAATCTGGGTGGATAATAAATTAATAATTATTTGGGAAGAAATATTTCGTAACGGACGAACAATAAGAAACTTTGAAAAACCGTCGAGCAAAGTGAATATATAAGCATTTGCTTTTGAAGATTTAACTAATGGGCCAACAATGTCAATATAGAATTTCTCAGCGCAATGAGTAGCAGGGGAAGCAGCATAAGTACCATAGGGTTGGTGATTGAGTGGCTTATGTTTTTGACAAGAATCACATAAACGAACCCATGAATATATGTCTTTTCTCATCTGTGGCCAAAAAAATAAAGAGGCAAGACGAGCATACGTTTTGGCCATTCCAAAGTGGCCCCCAACAGGGGAACCATGAAAATACTGAAAAAGCATAGGATGTAAAGTTGAAGGAAGAACGAGGCGAGAAATAGCACGTGGAGTAGGTTTAAAAATGAGGAGATGATTCTGCAAACGAAAAGGACCAGGGTAATTTGGAAGAGAAAGGTCATGAATCAGCTGTTGGCAATACGGATCTTGTTTCTGGTGGTCTACACAGGACTGAAAAGAAAGAGGAAAATTGGTAAGGGAGGAAATAGAAGTAATAGCATTAACAGGCAAAGAATCAATTTCAGGTTCATGGGATTGATTATCTTCAAAAAGGCGGGATAAAGCATCAGCAACTGAATTATGGAAACCCGATACAAACTTGAGCGAAAATTTAAAGCGAGATAACCGAAGGAGCCACCGACCAGTACGGCCTATTTTAGGAGCATTATGAAGCAACCAGGATAGTGCTTGATTGTCGGTATTTACTACAAATTCCCGATGGTCCAAGTATTCGGCAAAATGTTCAATAGCCAGAAGAAGCCCCAGAGATTCTCTTTCGTAGACAGAATATTTTAGTTCGACAGGAGATAAAAGACGACTAAAATAGGCAATAGGTAAGGGTTGGCCATTACAAGTTTGTTGTAAGACAGCACCAAGAGCGACGTCAGAGGCATCAGTTGAGAGTTCAAAGGGGAGGGAAAAATTGGGAATTTGCAAGAGAGGGGCATGAGAAAGTTTTGATTTGAAGGTATCAAAAGAAAGTTGTTGAGAATTAGTCCAGTGAAATTTAATGCCTTTTCTTTTAAGGAGATTTAAAGGTTCCGAAATTTGAGAGAAATTAGGAATGTATTTGGCATAAAAGCCCACCATACCTAAAAAGGAGCGCAATTGTTTCACATTCTGAGGAGGGGGAATTTTATGAATGGCGGAAACACGGTGAGGATCAACAGCGACACCCTGTGAGCTGAGGATATGACCAAGAAATTTGATAGATGTTTGAGCGACAAGAACCTTGGAAGGGTTAACAGTCAAGCCAACGGAACGAAGACGTGTAAGAACTTCACGGACATGCAGTAGGTGAGATTCAAAATCAGAAGAATAAACAAGGATATCGTCAATAAAAGGAAATAAATATTTGTACTTAAGATCGGAAAATAAAGAATCAACAAAACGCTGCATGATCTGGGATCCAAGATTTAAACAAAAAGGAACTTTTTTGAACTGATATAAACCATTAGGCGTAATGAACGCAGTGTAGCGAGAGCTAATGTCATCAAGGGGAATCTGATTGTAAGCGGAATTGAAATCAAAAATAGTAAAATAATGAGAATTAGAAAAATGTTGAAAAGCGGATTGTAATTTGGGCATCGGATAGGCATCATACAATATACGGGAGTTTAATTTCCTATAATCGACAATAAATCGAAAGGAGCCATCAGGTTTATTAACAATGAAGGCAGGAGAAGCATAATTGGAGGATGAAGGAACGATAGTGCCATCACGAAGCATCTTATCAATTAATTCATTAAGAATCTTCATCCTACGAGGGCTGAGAAAATACGGAGAAGAACGAACCGGAGTAGTGTCAGTCAGATCGATATGGGCAGTGAAGTTCTTAACAGTCCCTAAGTTAGGGGTGATCACGTCAGAAAATTCCTGGAGCAGAGACTGTACCTGATCAGAATAAAGGGAATTAATTGTGAGGAAGGAAGACTGATGGAAAAAGGGATAATCAAAGAGGTTTATCAACGGAACAGATTTAGATGAAAAATGAAAAGAAACCTGGGAGTGAACTGAATCAAGAATGAGACCAGTGTGAGAAAAGAAATCAAAACCTAAAATGAGAGGAGACGATAAATGTTCAACCACAAGAAAAGTAAAAGGCAAGGAAAAATATTGCATTTTAATGTTTAAAGATATAGTGCCAAGGACATGAAGGGGTTGGTTTGATGCGGAAATACATTGCTGAGAAGATGGAGTATATTGCAAATGAGGAAAATTGGCTTTTAATGATTCAAAAAATGGTAAACTAATAAGGGATACGGCAGCACCTGAATCTAAAAGAGCAACCGATGGCAAATTATTCACAGTTATCAACACATGAGAAGTACATGGAAAAAAAGAAGCATTATATATACTGGAAAAAAATGAGGAACATTTTCAGCTGGAGAAAAAGTAGATGAAGGCAGGTTTTCCCCAATAATACGACGAGTGCCTAACGACGTGGGTGGAAGGCGTTTCCCGAAAGTGAGGCAGTACAATACTTAGCAATATGTTCCTGACCTTTACAACGAAAGCATGATATAGTTGAACGATTTGTTGATGGAGAAGGGGAGACGGAAGGCGAAGGTAACGAAATAGGTAAGGGAGGGGGTACGATACCAGGTGGGGGAATAGATGAATAATATGAAAGATCTTCTAAAGAATTAATGACATGAGACTGAGCCAAATTATGTAACTGAAGCATGGTAGTGGAGGGGGGGGGGGTTAAGTGCATCAAGGAGTTGACGAAAGGAAGGAGCAGCATAAAAACGGACAATTGAAGTTAATTCAGAAGTATTATAAGCAATGTTCAATACATCACTATAGGTGGTAATAGAATCAAGATAGTCATGTGTAGATTCAGTAGGTAGTTGGTGGCGACGGACAAACTCAGTACTTAATTTATAACGAATCTCATATGGCAAAACATTATTGTGTATTATAGTCCGTAAGTGAAACCATGAAGAGAAATTAGACATATTATCAAGCCAAAATTTTGAAAAGAAACCAGTAGTTTTAGCCGACAAAAGACCGATTAATTGAGGGAAGGAAGCAAGTGTAATATTTAAAAATTTTCTCACAGAGAAAAGCCAAATGGTCAAGCTGCGAGGATCAGTAGCCTGTAGCTGAGGTACAAGAAGCAATGACTGCTTAACTATCTGAATATTAAGTGCACTGTCAACAGAAGTAAGGTGAGGGGAGGAAGAAAAATGGGATGGTGGAGACGGAAACATTGCATGTTGAGCAAGGACTGGAGGAGATCTTATGTCATCGGAAGAATGCATTACTGAATCAGAGGAAGGAGAGAAAGAAATCAGGAGGGTTGGGTAAGGATAAATTATGATATGAAGGAAGTGGTGAAGAATTAGAACTGTCACCAAGAGGAAAGTTATCCGAAAAACATGCCATAACGATATGTAAAAGAAAAACAGGGCGTATAATTAATAGAAAAGATTGTCTGCTACCATTTGTGGCGTAATTGTTAATGTGGGGTGCTAATAAATATTATGTTCATACAAATGGCTAAAAGGACGAAAATCTTAGTATAGATAATGATAGGATGGTCGGCCCACAACATCAAAGATCGTCAAACGGTAATCAGTAGGACACCATAACGCTGAAAGCAAGCAAATGTTATTTCACTGGTAGTGACTTGTCGGACCACGGAAAGGCTTGCGCTTGATGCCTCGTTGGGTCAAACCTAGTATATCAGACTTATTATTCATCAATCAGCAGAGTTAGTGGACGCCATGGCGGGCTAACCGAGAGGGCTGTCCGTGGTAAGTACAATGTTCAAAAAAAAAAAAAAAAAAAAAAAAAAAGAGAAGGAAAAGGTAAAGAGTGAGAGAGAACGTACAACGAACCAAATGTAAGAAAGGTGGATTGATTTAAAACAAATTGTATTCAAACTTCAAATGACTAGAATAGGCAGTGTATAACAAACAAAGAATGGGAATTACAAACATTTAGCAAGGGCTCAGCCCGTTTGACAACCAAAATACAATCAATATGAATAATAATTAAGAATTCTTGGGAATAACGATTATGATTTTCAAGAAAAGCCCAAGACCAGAGTTCGACAGAAAAAACCAGAATTAGCACCTATTTAAATATACTACTACCTTTTAAAAAAACACATTGGTTAAGAATCAAAAGGGGGGGGGGGTTACATTAGTATATTTGGAAATAATGATTTAAGGCCACCTTTACAATGTTCATTTGAAACCCAAAAGAGGGCAAGAGAGTTAAAGCACGTCGGGAGGCAAAATGTTTACAACTCAATACCGGAAAAGAAAAAAGGGAAAGAAAAAGAAACAGAGTGAGAAGGGAAGAAAAGAGGAAAAGGAGGGGGGGGGGGGAAATCCTTCCAGGCTGCTTAAACGCAATCACGTTGGCAATGTAAGCAACCACTCGGGCCTGTAGAAAAAGTCCAGGATGTGGCAACACTTCTATCACTTGTCCAAGCACAGTTTATTTTGGTGTATGAAATTGATAAAGGTATCAGTCTGAAGGACTCAGTTAGAATGGAGACCATGAAGCCACCAAATAATTTAACATTCAAAGTTCAGATCTTGATATAAACCACGAAAAATATAAAAAGTTGTAACATTTTGCTCACTCAGTCTGTTGATAAACAATGCAGCTATTCACAAATTAAAAGTAAGTAAAACGTCGCAACGGGCCAGCCACTAGCGAACAGTTCCGCTCTCTCCACTCGTGCTGTTTTCCAACTCAATGTTTGACCGGGGAAACTAAGGAATAGCTTGCTTATATACGTGGTGAAGAGATTCGAGAAGTTACTCGATGAAAAATACGTAGGTGTGACGTCACAACGAGGGAGCAGCAACAGTGCCGGAGAACAGGCCAGTCAGTGAACAGCTGGGCGAGCAAGCAGATGGACGGTAGAATGCGACAGAAGGCAGAAGGTAAGATGTAGTAGAGCGGTCGTAACATAATACACTAGAGATCAGTAGTCAAATGGGAATGTTTATATCCACCAGGAACAATACCTAGGACGGGACTGTCGGATATAAAAAAAGGAGAGGAAGAAACCGGCGTACCCCCCCCCCACCTCCCATCAAAAGGAAATCAACTGATGATTAGTTCATATTGCACCTGAGACCAGAAAAAGGTGCTGTATGAAAAGTTTGAGATCTCAGCAACTATGAAGAAAATGAGACAGGCCTTTTTTGAAAATATTAAGATAATGGACCCAGAAATAATAGCAAAGAAGATCTTCACATTCCAGAAGTAACGGAAAACTTAATCTCCATGGGTGACAGAAATCCACCATGACTTAAAAATGTGGGGTGTCTACGAAAGACGAAGAAAATTGAGATGTGTTGAGAAAGAAAATTGCGAAAGTGAAGGATCTGTCGGAAGAGAAATTAAGGAGAACACGGGTAAGCTTATGAGCACTGATGGGAGAAGTACGAATTAAAAGTATGTATGTATGCTAAAATTACAGCGGAATAGAAAAGAAATGGAAGACGTTTATAACCTCGATGCTATCTTAACTCTGCCTATAAGCTAGGGTGAGCCAGAGAATATAGTATTAAAGTATATTAGTGTCCCCAAATCGCGGTTAGCTTCGCATACCATTTTAACCACTTACGAGTCCTCCTACGAATATTAAATTTCTGGCAGCATCGAGAATCGAAACCAGGCCCTCGATGATGACAGCCAACAGTAGTGCTCTTATACTTTTAAGTTAAATTTTGAGTTAATTTATGTGTGAGAGTGTTGTAATCCGTCATATAAGGGAATGATTTAACGTATTTTCTATACATTTCGTATGAATTGCAATTCATTTTATTGTAATTTAAGATACACTACCGGTACTCGTACGAAATTATTACTTTTGAAGTATTTTCTGATGCTTTCATATATTTCCTTTATATTCTTTCGTTGTAAAATTGTTGTAGTCATATTTTAATTTGCATTATTTTATTTTATTCCGTTACTCTACTACTTTAAGATAGCTTTGCTGGCCGGACCGAGTGTTTACACTGCACTATGTCTTCTGGTATGGCCTAGAGCAATTTTGATACTTTTATTGATCTGTCTCTGTCTTATACTTGGCTTTGACAATATGAAAGTGACTAATGTATGAGCGATGCTAGTAATTCCATTCCTTACGCAGCCAGTCCCTGCTATGAATGGTGTGAAGCTGTTGCTCATAGGGTCGGTTGGTGCATGCATTTCAGTGGGCTTGGCAGACTGATATGTAATAGCAACTTCTGGCTCGGCGAGGAAAGCAACGGGAAGACACCTCACTCCTCATTTCCCTAGTACGCCTCTTCAATGATGCCTAGGCCATCTATGACAGCTCATGGTAGAACTGTTGAGGATCCAACCAACCTTCGGGATGATGACTAAACTTACATACACTACTTTAAGCAGATATCATTAACATTTATTATTTAACAATAATAGATCAGTAATAAATCCCAGTTGCAAAGGAGGTGGAAGAAATGCTTAAAATGCTTAAATCCACACATGTCTGTACAGGTATAGTTCGGCTCCGAACTTACCGTGAAGAGAAAGGCAGTTCGTCCAGCACTAAGTGATATGATTTTAGTGACTACACCATTTCTAAGTCCTAGTAGGGCTACGCATAGTATTTTAAGGCTGAGCACCCAATGCACTCTTCTTCACTTTGAAGTTTTGAAATATGTTTCCTTATACGGAATTATTGACGGGTCCGCGGTGTAGGGATAGCGTACCTGCCTTTTACCCAGAGGCCCCGGGTTCGATTTCCGGCCAGGTCAGGGATTTTACCTGCATCTGAGGGCTGGTCCGAGGTCCACTCAGCCTATGTGATAATAATTGAGGAGCTATCTCGCGGTGTTGTAGTCAGCGTCTGTACACCATGTGAGGTGCGGCTGAGAAATAAACTCAAACGGCTCACAACCGTATTTTTAATATTTGAACGGTCAACGGGCCGTTCCCCTAGAACAGGGCCTCTCAACACCCAAAATCTCACGCGTGCAGATCGAGGCGCAAGAGCTCCGTGCACTGTGCATCGGTGCCGCTCGGCATGGCTCAGATCAACGCTTCGTCTCTGGACTACTCGGCTAAGCTCGGCTCTACTCCTCTATACTCGGCTCAACTCAGCCCGGATTTGGAGCGCTACGGCTCAAGTGAGGCAGAGGGAGACAGGCGGAGCGAGCGAGACAGGCATGAGGAAAGAGAGAGTTAGCGCTATT
Source organism: Anabrus simplex (assembly GCF_040414725.1). Taxonomy (NCBI): domain Eukaryota; kingdom Metazoa; phylum Arthropoda; class Insecta; order Orthoptera; family Tettigoniidae; genus Anabrus; species Anabrus simplex. The sequence goes on from NC_090269.1 coordinate 242,216,511, forward strand.
GCTCCAAATCGAGGAGTGGGGGGGTCTGCACTCTGGTCAACCAAGCCAAGTCGTCTTTTGCACCGCACACAGTGCATGCACCACGCGCATGCACCCTGAGAGGCCCTGCCCTAGAAAGTCAAGTAACCTATGTATGATGCAAACTTACGGAATAACTACTCCAGATGGTAATCGGAAACGTCAGTCTACCACGGCAGTATGCCGTGCAACTGGGTCTAAGGCTTCTGGAGAGCGCAGAACAGCATGCAAGAAGGAGTCGGAGCCTTCTAGTGGTGACCCATCAATAACAGAAAACTGAGACCAAAAGGAAAATACTTCTTTGTTACGCTAAATATTAATACGATTCTGAAGGCTGGAAAACTAAAAGAACTAATCAAAATTCTAGACGTCCAGAAAATCTTAATACTTGCTCTTCAGGAAACTGGATATACAGACAGTAATATGTTAGACTCAGAAAATTACAGAATATAGAAAGGAAAATCGGGGAAGAGTATAATTAAGAACGCCCCCCACCTATGAACTGCTTTCATAGTACACAGGAGCATGGTGGAACCAGACCAAAACTTCTATTCACCCTCTGAAAGACTGCCTCTTTTGACCATAAGATGTGGAAATAAAAATTCTACATTAATGAATGCTCATGCTCCAATAAATGATGAAAACAGGAAAAATCCTGACAAAGTGGAAGAGTACCAGGAATCTTTGAAAATGAAATCCACAAAATTCCAGCAGATTACGTCAAAGTGTTACTTGGAGACTTCAGTGCACAAGTTGGTTGAGAAAGGTTTTATAAGAAGATTGTAGCAGAGTTTCCGACACACAAAGGAACAAATAAAAATGGAATAAGGCTTATACAAGGCTTTTAATCTCAAACTAATGTCTACCTACTTTAAAAAGCTGGGTAGAAAACAAAAAACCTGGTGGTCTCCAAACCTACACCTTGGGGAATTCCAAATTGACCTCGTACCTATCTCTCCTAAGAGCAAGAAGGAGATTCAAAATGTGAAGGTAAAAAAAGGAGCCAGCATTGAGAGTGATCATTACCTCACGACCATTAAAATGAGAATCATCCCTCAAATTAGACAAAACAACAGAACAAAGAGGAGAACTAAATTTGATGTTAAAATGTTAAAAAACAACTCGGAATAAACCAAAAATTCAAAGAGAAGTTAGAAAAGAACAGTGCGAAGAACGGAGAGGATCTGAGAACCAAAGTAAGTAAATCTGCACAAGAAATATGAAGAGGGAAAAGAAGCATAGATTGTGGAATTAATAATGTGAAGAGGCAATAAACGAGAGACTGACAGCCTGGAGAAGGTTTCACTCCTCTAAAACTGATGGGAATTTTCAGACCTTCAAGACAGCGCGGAAACAAACTTCTAAAACTGTAATAAATATGAAGAGAAAATATGAAATAAGTCGGCTCATGCAAATTGAAGAAGACTTCACTAAACATAATACAAGAAATTTTTACAAAACATTCAAAGAAGAAACAAAAAAATATCAACAACCCAGTCTCAGTTTTAAAGACGAAAAATGGAAAAATTGGACTAAACAATAAGGACAATTGTCAAATTTTGGCACGTTATTTTGAAAATCTAATGAACTGCGAAGAACCTGGAGAAAGATTAGAATTCAGTAAACCACAAACAAAAGCTAAACCCTAGGGCCCACCAGATGAGAAAGAAATATATGACATAATCCGAAGTCTGAAAAACAATAAGGCTGCGGGGGAAGATTCGATTGTTGCAGAACTGTGGAAAGAAGCAGGCAGTCAAGCAAGACAGGAACTACAAACCTAATACAAGAAATATGGCGAACGGAGAAGATCCCTGATGATTGGAAGGACGCATTGATACACCCATTATATAAGTACGGTGACCAAACAGGTGTGAACAATTACAGGGGAACCTCCCTAGCAGCAGTATAAAATACTGTCAAAATCTCTTCATAATAGAATTGAACCAATAATAGACAAACAAATTGGAGTATACCAAGATTTTAAACCTGAAAACTATAGTACGAGACAGATTTACAAAGAACAAAATCTATGTCATAGTTTTTGTGGACTTCATAAAAGCGTACGATTCAGTAGACAGAATTTCGCTACTGAACATTTTAGAGGAATTTAGAGTTGACACAAAATCAATCAATATAATTAGCCAAACTCTGACTGAAACTGAAACAAAGTCCAGAGTGAAATTTAAGGGAGAGATCTCAGATGAATTTGAAATGAAAACCGGTGTCAGACAGGGAGATGGGCTTTGCCCTATTCTTTTCAATATCGTCCTGGACAAGGTAATAAAAGTATGGGAAGAAAGACAAAGAAAGGGGACTCCATCATGAGACAAGATTAGGTTAAAAGCACAAAGGGGTTGGTGTAAACTGCTTGGCCTTTGCTTATGACGTAGCAATCCTCTCTGGAAGTATAGAAACTGCCTTAGAGCAAGTAACCATCTGAAAAAATAGGAGGAAAAGTTGGACTTCAGATATCTTTTGAGAGGACTAAATTCATATCAAATATTCGGGATTCACCCAAAGCGCTAAAAACAGATTACGGAAAAATCAACAAGGTCAATAAATTTAAATGCCGAGGTGAAATAATTGAGGTTAAATGACTCTATAAGGAAGTAAACAGATCAAGAGCATGTAAACTGCCACAAGCATACTAACTCACTAAAGATACCTACAATAAGAAAAATCTCTAAAGGAAAACTAAAATCAAACGCTACAACACAGTAATCAAACCAGAGAGTCTCTATGCCAAAGAATGCACTTTCTCTACGAAGAATGGTGAAATAGAAGAGACAGAAAAAAATAAAGGAAAATATTCAGGAAAATTTGGGGACCATTGAAAACGAAGGAAGGAGAGTTTAGAAATAGGAAGAATAAAGATCTGTACAAGGACAAAGAAAATGAAAGGCTATTAGACATGATCAGAAAGAGGAGAATTAAATTTTTTGGACACATATTGAGGATGGATAACAGTAGACTGACAAAACGAGTGTTTAACCATGTTTACAAGAGAAAGAATGACAGCCAGTGGATCCAAGGTGTAAAAAAATATGTCAGAGATTGGAATAACAGACGATGTAATACAAGGCAGAACAACTTTCAGAAGATTGATACAAAATGTCAAGGGTTTCCTGGAGAAGGAAAAGAGGAAAGGTAATAATAACATCTGGACACAAGAGAGGAGGAGAGACAGTAAAGTGAAAGGATGAAGAACTATTGGAAGTCAAAAAAATAAGGATTAAGATGAATAGATAGGGTTACTTTCCGTGGTCCTTAGATGGCTAGAATCGAATAATAAGAATAAGAATAAGAAGATTAATAATAATAAAGATATAGGAAACAACAACAAGAAGTATTTCATTTAAACAATGATACTGGGTCTGCCTGGAAAATGATGCCCGTTGCAGAGAGATGGAGCAAGGTGTCATGGCAAAGGTATTGGAACAGCCCTCGCCAACTCTTGTCATAGTCACTAAAGTGTCGTGCTTGAAGCTTGAACTTTCTTTAGAGTAGGTTACGAGTATCACCATCTCTATCTTCTGAACCTAGAAAGTAAATTTAAATTCGTGCCCTCGTCCCGAGGTGGTGCAGATTTTTACAAAGAGACTCAAAATGGAAGTGGACAGCGTTTTCCCCCTTTTCTTAACCATATACCAGCCATCCTCACAATATTGAATTTTTGGCAGTACCGGCAATCGAATCCGCGTTTGAGTGGACGGCAAGTAATACCGCTAAGACGGGTAAAATTCGAGCTCTCATCCCGAGGTGGCGCAATCCGTTACAGACACCTCTAATGGTATTGAGCTGCACGTACTTATTAAAAAACATACCAGTTCTCCTGCCAACATAAAGTTTTTTCAGGTGAACGAGGACCGTAGCTAATTGCAATAACCATTATACTACGGAGGTGAACACCTAGCAATTATGAACACAGGATGCACAGTGACCGATTCCCTGCAATATCTTACCTCACTCCTGGCCAACAGGTCGATCGTGGCATTACTGATTGTTTGGTTGATCGCTGTATGTTTTGTTGGACATAATTCTTTCCCATTAAAATTGGAGTGGATACAAAATAACACTGAATGGAAAATCATTATGAATTTCTCCGTGGATAACACAGCTGTTCTTAGAGGCTTATTCATCAAAAGAGAAATTTTTAAAATATGTTTCCCGAGAAAGATATAAACATTTTAGGAAATGCAGTAGAACGCTGCATTCTTGCCTTGGATCAACATGTTACTGTGAATCTGCGTTTTCATACTTAAAAATAACGAAGACTAAACATCGCTCAAGTTTGAGGGATCTCCATTTAAACGTTCCTTGAGACTGGTCTTGTCATTGTATATTTTTGATTTGGGAAGCCTTGAAGATGATATGAAGTCTTAGCATATTAAAATAGCACCTGTATTAGGTAATTAGTATCTTGTTATTTATATATAATAAGTGGAAATTTGTATTAGTCAAAATGCATGAAGAAATCAATTTTGATAATCAAGTAGACTGTTATCTATTTGTGGCACTGAGTAGATGTAGCTCGCGACTGGTCTTAACGGGGAAAGGTACAGTAGATCACACCGCAAATCAAGCCGACCGGACTCGAGTTGCACCAACATACTTGTAAAAGAAAGCTGATCTATTTTAATGAAATATAAGAAGAATGGACATTCATCATTCATACGGAATTTGCAGTTGTGTGTTGCTTTGACATAAAAGAACATCACTGGACAGAGCAACGATGGTGTCTTACACATCTGTTCAGATTGTACTCTTCTCTCATGTACATATCTGTTATAAAAGTGTATTCTGTTTGAGATAACAGAAGTTTTACTGTGACCCTACCTTTTAAGGAAATGCGTAATTGGTCGGATAGATCACGGGTTGTATTACTTTTAATCAGATGAAGGCTGCTGCAGTTGTAGTTTATTGATTTGAAAGCTGTGAAGATGAGGAATCTCAACCAGGGTTCAAGGGCAACACCCTAACCCTGCCCACACACGTGTTTGCAATGTTCTCTTTAATATGCGTGCATCTAGATGAAGGCGATCGAAATCTTAACTCAGGTTGCAAACAAAACTGTAATCGGTCATTTAACCTAAAATCAAAGGAAAACATAATTCCTTTCATCTGCTTAAACTTGCTTCAGATGTACTTAATATAAAAGGAAGGAACTTGCTATGAACTTTTTTTAAAGCAGATATAGATAATTCCTTCAGTAAATGGTTATCTTTTCATGTTTATATTTTTAAAGAGAGTTGTTCTATCAACTTACTTCTACTGTACGCAACCAAATCATCGCTAAAACTCAATTTCTTTGAAAACCAAGAACAAACTGTGGCTCTAAGAACATTTCATGAGAACTACTTCGTATGGAGTATTTTTAACCAGGTAACTACAAGGTGAGAGAGAGGTCTGTTGGACATTTACATACCGCGCGTTCTTTGTTTTAATTGTCGAAAAAGTTTTCAAAATTGTAATTTAAGGATGGATGAAGAATAAATAACAATATTACTGCTACTACTATTACTGCTACTACTACTAAATAATATTATTATTCTTCAACTTTCTGCAATCAAGTGAGGTTGGCTTTTCTTGTCGCCCCTCTATAGAAGATTATATTTTAAACTCTATTTATATCGGCTTTGGTGTAGTCGAGGTCCTTTCTAACACAGGCTCTCCATCTTGTATTAGGGTGTCTCGCGCCTGGTTGGACATCTACTACAAACCTCTCCACTCTATGAAACACATATTCCTCTGATTGCCGTTGAAGGAAATCGAACCATATTAAACTGTATTCTTGAATTTCTCTTGGAGTGGTGCTTCTCTCACAGATTTTCGGATGGCGTCATTTCGAATTTTATCCTCGCCCTTCACTCAACAGGCCTCATCTCAGGTAAATGGTGTTTCTGTTCGCCAATTTTCTTCCTAGCCCAACATTCTGAGCCATTTAGAACGACTGGATGGACAATTATTTTATCGGTTTTGTCCTTCTGGATGGATCTTCTTATCATACAGAACTCCTGTAGCTGCCCGATGGTTCGCCCTGCCATCGTTTATCCGATTTCGAGATATATATGTATTCCTATCGATGTTTACGTTATCCTATATTACTGATCAAAAATATTTGAAGATTTTTTTCCTTACCTCTTTATTTCCAATTTTTAATCCTTCATGACTGTATATTCTAATGGAAATATTGCATTTTAAGTATTCTGCCTTCGGTCTGCTAATCGTAAGGTGAATTCTTTCTAACAAATCCTGCCGGGTGTTAATCTTTCCTCGTAGTGCTTTTACAATTTTACTCCCAACCCTTTTCCGAGGATTTTTAAAAAAGTGGACAGTGTACCGTAGGTACATCCACCCCGTGCATTTAAAACTAGCGCCTTGTAGAAGGCCATTTATGATGCAAACCTTGAAACTGCTAGTGGAAGAAGTTCGAACTTTTTTCGACATGTCTCCACTATCAACTTAGATGCGCTTTCTGGTGCGGGGATGAACAATTAATTTTGAAGTAATTTTGTGTGTCAAGATTTTCTACACTGAATTATTTTTTGAATATTTTTGGTGTTCAAAAGTTATCAACACTTCTATAATTTCCCGCAAACTTAATATTTCTGCCAGTTAGAAATTTTGTACATTTATTTAAGTAACCAATCAGAAATTTTTTATATTTATTAAATTAACCAATAGGATTTGTAGGTATGTCAGGGTCTCGGCTCAGAGAAATCTGGAATCTTCCTCTCCGCTATAAAAGCTGGGACATTTCGGGTCATGTTGTCTTTGTCATCGCTCCAGTCAAGAGGTTCAGAGTGTGGTCATAGAGGAGGCGGGAGCTGCCTCGTCCATCTCAGGAAGGCCCATCAGCTTCAAGATAATAGCAGACCGTATGTGAACATGTAATAGTCTCAGAAATATAGTTTGAAGGGAAGGTATCAAATTTTTAGTAATGTAACTTTATTTTTATAAATTTCAAACTTTAAATGTAAATTTCAAACAAGCCTATAGAATTTAACCAAACTTAGGGAATAAAGAGTGAGGTACCCTCTTGTATTCCCTCTCAGCTTGATATTGAGGTGACTATGATTTTGTAACCTTTAAATCTATCTCTTCATTTTGTAAACTTTCTCTCAATCTAGTCACCAACGTCGGATAGGTTTAGCCTCTGTAACGTCGGGCCTTAAGCCCACATAGGGTTTTACGTATTTTCATGTGAATTTTAAGGAGTGAAAGTGTTCGCCTCCCACCATTTTGACTTTCGGCCAGTAACTTAACCTTTCGTTTTTACCAAAGGCCATGTAGTATGGGTACTTGTTACCGCTGTAAAAGTTAATTTCATTATTTTCCTTTTAAGTTAAATCAGACTGTTGAGCCGATAAGACAGTAAAGTCTGTTTGCTTTTAAAATGTAGATTGTGCCTTTGATAGGCCTGGAAAGTGAAAAGTTTGAGAATAGTCTCCTAAAGTGTAAATTTGTAGAGCAAAGACGTTCTTCCTACTAATGTTAAGATTGGGAGATCCATCTCCTTGATAGTTGGTTGAAAGGAGCAGCAGTGCTCATGTAAAATTTTTAACTATGGAGCTTCAAGCTCAGGTTGTTGAATGGTTGTTAGTTGATTATTCTGATTTTTCTAATATTGCTACTCAAGCTCACGAGCTAGACCTTGTACCTGATTTTGTTATTTGCTTAGCAAAGTCTAAAGTTTTTTAAAAAATCCGGAAAGAAATATATCATCAATTTTAAAGTTTTAAATTAATTTTCCATATTTTCTATATCCACCCATTCATTGCCACACCTTCTTTCACCTCTGACCACCACGGAATCCCCGGAACATACAGTATTGATGTTGTCAACACTTCACCTGGTGCCTTCTCTATTGTAATCTGCTATCACACGTTTGTAACTATGTTCTGTAGCGAATCAAACCCGGGTGTGTGTATGGAAATTCAGCCTATCAGCGTACTGTATTTTCATTGAGTCTGGAACTTTCCCTACGGAACTATTTAAGGAGAGCACATTAGGGCCGTCTGGTCTGAATTGCTCCAGTTCTTTAGAGTAAGACTTGACGGAGGCCAGAGAGGGCTAGGGAGGCAAAGCGCGGCCGGCTTGAAGAAAATCCATCGCTACAACGTAATGGCAGAATTTATCTAAACGTGCGATCGTGCCTATGGATATTTCGAGGGAAAGGTTTCAGCCGTTTTCTTAATATCCAACATGTAATTGTCTGCGCAGTCTTCGGACTCTATTTCTATTCCCTACTGGGAAAATATTTAATGTAAGGGAGCACGAGTGATGACCCTCAGTTATCTCCCCTTCAACTTTTGAGTTGGGTGACTAAAGTTTTCAAACTCTAAATTTTGAAAATCTTGTCTTCCTTTTTAAATTCCCGTCCCCCATTTTAGTCACTATGTTTAGTATGGGATTAGCCCCTATGTGACATTGGACCTTAAGCCTACTTAGGTTTCCGGCTTCCCAGAGTGTTCTTTAAGGAGTGGTGGTGTTTCGTATCTTTTCCTTTTGTTAGTGGCCTGTTATGTGTAACTTTTTATTTTTTATTTTTAAGGCCTTGTAGTATGTTTAATTATGACCCCTGTTTATTTTTTATAATTTTAGGGTAACTGTGTGTGTGTGTTTTTGTTCCCTTTGGGAACAGTAATTAAATTAAACTGATTGTGGAAACTTGTAATAGATAAGCCCACCGTGCGGCAACCGCGTATGAACACTTTGAAGTGGGGTCAACCTATGTGTTGCTTAGTGTAACTGAGAGTGTAAAAGCAACTGAATGCCAGTTCGAGGCTATCCTCTTGTATCTTGGAACTGGGACTCCTATTAATAGTACCTGTCAGGAGCAATTATGCTCTTTGGTATGTATTTTAACGACTGGGAGTTTCTCACAAATTATTTTGCACCTGATTTAGGACTTCTAAGTCCTAAGTATTGTTGGAGCAAATGAACTCGTTGTTAATATGTTCAACTGTTCTTTGTTATACTATTACATTTTTCTCTCTCTCAATTTTAAGAATAGAAAGAAATAACATGTCCAAATTTGTTAAAATAAAAAGTTGCACCAAGTATTCCCCTGTCCAGCCATTCAACCCAGGCGCAGCCACAGGATTCCCGTATCAATTAGTATTGTTATTATTATCTAATGATAAACTCCCTTTCAACGAAAGAAAAATACTTCATTATGTTAAGTGTTGCAAAAAGTAAGGAATATGTTTCCAAGTGAAGTAAAGCAACCACCACTATGTGTTTAGCTGACCCAGCATAGTTTATCATATTTGTAATGTGTATAGCACCTGCTCTTAGCTGTAATACTATAATATTATTTTGTGTCTGTGATTGTATATCAAGTAGAATACAATGTTTGTCACCATTTCACCACCTGGCGACAGAGCATTGTCTCCGAAATGCGCTGTGAAGTGAATAATTTAATAAAACTTCGAAGTAAGCAGTAAGAGTGTTTTCTGTTATTTCATGAAGAAACAAAATTTTGTTGTCTGCTACCGCCTTCTGATCGATGACAGTGTAAATATGAAAACAAAGTTCAGCACGGTTTATCATTATCTATCTGGGAGACAGTGGGTTCGAACCCCACTGTCGGCAGCCTTGAAGATGGTTTTCCGTGGTTTTCCATTTTCACACCAGGCACATGCTGGGGCTGTACCTTAATTAAGGCCATGGTCGCTTCCTTCCCATTCCTAGGCCTTTCCTGTCCCATCGTCGCCATAAGACCTATCTGTGTCGGTGCGACGAAAAGCAAATAACAAGAAAACTTTAAAAATATTCTTTATCTTTGAACATAACAATACATTTAAATTTGTGTTAGCCACAAGCGGGAACTTCTGTTTGCCCAACAATTGATTTTTAAATTAAAAGATTTCACGTCCCTCAGTTTTACACTAACGGTGCTAGTAGTTTCAGCTGTGGTGTGAATTCTCTCCGTGTTTTCATTTGTATCGTTTTGTAGAAATGTCTTTGAAACGTACCAGTAAAACTCTCATTGCAGGAGAAGATGAACTTGGTGGAGGAACGCGATAAAGAAAAATAAGAAGGAACATTTTGAAAGAAGTTGTCATGTTTCGGAGTAGACATTTTTTACTGTAATAATTACTTTATTGGTTTTACTTCTCACTAATTTCCTTTACCGAGCTCGATAGCTGCAGTCGCTTAAGTGCGGACAGTATCCAGTATTCGGGAGATAGTAGATTCGAACCCCACTGTCGGCAGCCCTGAAAATGGTTTTCCGTGGTTTCCCATTTTCACACCAGGCAAATGCTGGTGCTGTACCTTAATTAAGGCCACGGCCGCTTCCTTCCCACTCGTAGCCCTTCCCTGTCCCATCGTCGCCATAAGACCTATCTGTGTCGGTGCGACGTAAAGCAAAAAAAAAAAAAAAATTCCTTTAACGGCTTTCAGAATTGTCGAGCTACCGGAATGTTCTCTAACAGGAGTTCTTATATGTGATGGTAAATCTGCCGTCACGAGCCTGGAGTATTCGAGCCCATTCAATTACCACTAGACTAAGCCGTAATCGAAACCACCAACTCAGGCTCAGATGGCGTTTGCGCCTGTCATCTGAGATACTCAGCCCAATACGTAGAAAAGTTGCGAATTTACTGTAACCATCGAGAGTCTTCCTTCCTGCATGATCCTTCGTTTCTGAAAGGAACTACTATACACATTCTGATGTAATTTCATGTGTTCATAAATTCTGCGAATGCGTACAAAAGTAAAGTATGCGTGCGCAGCCGCAGGTAAAAAAGTAATATATATATTGAACCCATGACCTTTGTGCCCTAAGAACATTATGCATAAATCGACAATCATTTAAAAGTTGGATTCCTTATAGCATGGATTTGACACGTGACGAGGGGGTGATTACCTTCGGTCCCACGCTCTGGGGTACTTGACGTCAGCCACACGTGTCAACGGCGGAAGAATCTCAAGTCATTTTTGTGAACTATTTCAAAGCGCGTGTACATGGCGTGACCCAAGCCAAGTCAAAAGAATATAGTGCCTATCAAAGGGGGTCAATCATCTCGCAAATCGAACCCGTAAAAAATTTTAAATGTCCATGAACACTACCGCCAGAAGTGTAGCAAGCATGTAGTCACTTTCAAAACTCTTGAAATTACAGTTTAGGTAAGTCAGAAAATTTATAGAAATTTTCTTGGCGGCAAAGGGAGAGATCCGAAGAGAGGGGGTAACTGCTCTAAATATGAAGGGACGCCATGACGAAGTCTCCTTCTCCGGCATTTGTGATACAAAGCGGACGAAAAATTGTTGAGCTGCTCTGCGAAATCAAACCAACGAAAGTGGACTGAGTTCAACTGCAGATTTTAGCCATTGTGGCTAGGTCTTGTCTCCCTGAGGAGATAGTTTCCTTGAGTGAAATAATTGTACCAGATAGGACGGTCAAAGTACTGAATAAATTCTAATGTGATTAAGTAATTCGTGTGCCGAAATAATTATAGTCCATCGTGTGCGTTCAGCAAACAAGTGAAGGGTATTTTCTTTTTTTAATGCTTTATTCCAGGAAACCTGAAGAAACATAATGGTTTGTAAAGCCATGAATGTAAACATGGCTAAATAAAATGTCAGGGTCGCAGGTGAGCCCTATGACTACATGAGGTAGGTGACTTTCCATCTTACTACCTCTTATATCTTGTCTCATGATCTCTAAAAGTGTATTTGAATGGAGATATACGCAGTGGTCACCCCTACTAAGTTTGTAAATGTGAGAATACGACTAAAAGAGTCATTTGTTTCATTTTCTCACTTGGATAAATTTTTAAAGTCTTGCGAGTGCCGTATAATGTTGTAAAAGTATCGAATAGGGTTTCGAAGTGATGTCACGTCCAATGTAGATCGTCATCCGTGTGAGTGGACTGCCTATATTTTGTGATGTCAAATTAAGATGTTCATTCGACGTAAAAATTTTCTGTCTGCAATTTGACGTTAATAATTTAGGAATCCATGGTCACTCATTTTCAATCGAGTGGAAGCGCTCTGTCGGGTGAGAACCTAGGGTGATGAATTTGGTCACGGAGAGAAACGTTTTCTATGCCCATTTTAAACTGTGTCTGACCGACAATAAAAAGATCTAGTAGAATGTTTCAGTCATTTCTCGTAAAAATCAAGTTATTAAATACGATATCATTTATGCGAAGTTATTCATGATTAATGCATTGTGCGATATTAGACGTCGAGATTTCTAGTGAGGATTTTATTCCAGTTCTTTGTCGATGATAATTGTGGAGCTGGGAAACAGAGGTTAGTTTGTTGATATGAGATTTGTGAATCAGGTTGGACCTGTCATTGAAACCGGGACATGGAAGCCCGAGGAATGTTTTATATGAGTTGAGATGAGATGTGCGAATCAGGTTAGAGTCCTGTCATTGAAGCCGGGACACGATAGCCCGAGGTATATTTATATTGTTGGGAATGGAAAGAAATTCATAGAAATCCATAGCGGTATTAATTGGCGACGCGTATAATTAGTGTGGGCATCTTGAAGCATAATCTGTGCATTTTGTTGGTTAGAATATCGTATTTGTTTAATTTTGTCGGCAGAGTTTAAAGAGAGCATTTTGAGAAGCCAGTCAACTGTGAATAAACCAGGTGTTTCATGTAACTGCCAAGCGAACTGGGGGGCGAGAGGCCTCAGCTGTGATAACGGGACAGGCGTGGAATTGAGATTGTACTGTATTCTCGGCCAGGGAAAACGTTAAAATGCTGGATTTAGTTGAAATTCATAGCCGGTAATGATCTGAGTATTGTGAAATACTGTAATTGGGGACGTAATGAACATTTGAAATCATGAACTTTGAGTATAAGGAACAGAGTAACCAAATTCAGGGTTGTCCAAAATATAGAGCGTTGGTTGTGATGATCGGCTTGTCTGTGAGGGGTGTGCAAAATTCATAAATGGTAATGACGAGATATGACATCGTAATTATATGGCGAGTTGTTTGGTTTGTACGTAGATTATTAGGATATCAAAGTGTTAATAACGGTTAGGACTAGATTAGATTTTGAAAGTGTGAGATCAGGAGACAAGATATATAACTGGACATGAATTATGTAACAATTCTTTTCCAGCCAGATAAACATCACTAGATCGAATTCACATCACAGCTGCGTACGAATTTGTGAAGAAACCAGAGTACGCGGAGATAAAATTTACTGTTCTTTAACATTTCGTTAAATCGTTTAAATTTATTTAATTATTAAATTCAGTGAAACCGCATTTGAAATAACTTTAATCAAGCGAATAACTTGGAGATGCATTCTGGAAATTTTAGTTTGTTTTGTAACGGTTCAAATCCCGTTACAAGATGATATCTGTATTTTTATTATTGTATGATTTTATCTGTATTTTATTATTATTATTATTATTATTATTATTATGTCGGTATTATTATTATTATTATTATTATTATTATTATTTTATCTGTGATATTGTTACTATTATTGTAATTATCCGCTTTATTCAATTCGATTTTGCAATTGCCTGTTGCTTGCAAGATTGTACTTAGATGTATACATATATACGTATGTGTAGAATAACACTCAATACCTGTACAGTGAGAATTGTTGTATATATCAGAGATTGGATGTGACGTTGGGACATTGTGCAAGATTAGTGGCGATTCTGCCAAGTCATCGCCGCGCCATGGCTACGTCATCGTATTTATTTAGCAATGCGCTCACGGACTCAGCCGAGCCGGCGGCGGTTTCACAACTATATGTAATATTTGCCGCGTTGTGGGAGTATGTCATTGTTATTTCTGGAGATTACGTAGCTGTGTCAACCAACGTCTATATAAGGTGGGTGCATATTGTAGCGTCAGTCATTATTTAAACGGAAGCAGTACAGTGAACAAGTCTACTAGATCAAGAGGCCTTAGTTGGTCAGTCAACGAGTGTGAACGAGTGTGAACGAGAGATGGAGAAGACTCAGTGAGCCATTAATTATTGGTCATTGAGAGAGTGAGACCAAATGGTTGGTCCGTCACTTAGTTGGAGACACGGACGCAAGGGCTTACCATGAAGTCAGAGAGGGCAACCCAGGACCTACCAAGAGGTAATACCATATTGACTTACAAAGAAGTCAGATGATATGGAGAAGAAGCAGTCACAAGGATGTATCACCAAGCTAGGCGTGACACATCTACAGTAAACACCAGATCAAAGGAATACGTCGTAATTACACTAAAAGTGTTGAAGGTACAGTCAAGTGAATCAGTGAGGGAAATATTTCGTATAAATTGTTAAATGTCCGTTCAAGAAGAATTCAAATTCATGCCTAGTTTCTTTCAGTCGCAATGTCATAATTTCATATTCTCATCTGTTTTATCGCAACAAGACTCACTATTTTTTGATATATTATTTAAAGAATATATATTGTTCTATCAAACGAATTCATAGTTTCATTTCATTGACAGTAATATATCTTAACCTCAAAATTAATGGGGAAACCGAACGCCAATCTCCTTTTCCCAGAACTTATATGGTATGTTGTCAAAAGTAAGCTTATTACCCCATACCCTAGAGATAGTCAAGAGTCTCATTCTATTATTGCTGCACTGAGTGGCAGCTGGCGCCCTTCAAATAACGTATGTGTAACTAAGCAGGTAACAAGTAAGTGTGAGTACAAGGTCCGACGAGTGTGTATTTTATATAATGAATATTAATTTTCCGATTTCCCATTTTAAATGCAGATATTTCAGATTTTCCATATTAAATTCAGATTTATATGTCTCAAAAGTTAGTCAAACAGTTAGGAAACTCTTACAGTTTTCTGGGGAATATTAAAAATAAAGTAACGATAAAAGGGGACATATCCGAAGGAAATGGATTTTACTGCCACAAAGTTTGTGAGCATTGCTATTGTTGTAATTATTGAACTTTGATTGATTGAGCAGTGAATGTGCTGGGGATAGTAAAGTGGAAACTTTGGTCATCAACCGATGTAACTTAATTGTGTTTAGCCTTCAGCCTAGAAACTTGGATGGTCAGGGGGTCATCAACCTCAGTGACTTAGATTAGGGCCATATGCCATTGTAGCATCATTTCCTTGCGGTCATCATCCACAATGACTTTAAAGTAACTTAGAAGATTAGATGTCGGTCCATGACATAGACGCAGGTCACATCGATTCAATTAAGGGTCCATGCCGTAGAACCACTGTGTGGCACACACCGATTGGACGGCCTTAATTATACCCAGAGTCCAGAGTTCGTATTACGAGGGCTGGACCATAACGAATCACTATGATGGTACATGTGGTCTCACATCGAAGCCGAATTTAAGGATTTCCAGACTTTCCTTTCTTAAATGATTAATAATTGAGACAATGGTTTCTAGTAAGAATGCCCGTCAGGCAGTTACGTTAAAATCTCACACCAGTGTTCTGACGTTTATGTAAAAATGATTGTGGTGTCCAGTGGACACAATTGACTTCTATGATACCATTGACATATCAGATGGCTTCAGAAATTTCCTGAATAAATAGGAATCTTTTAAACAGACCTTTCATTCCAGTAGATAGATTAGAATTACTGAACCCTACCTTTACCTCAGCAAATGACGAAGAACCCGATACGACCCAAGAGACAGATCTGATGAACTTTGCTGATAGGTAAGAAAGGTAGGTATCCCTCAATATGGACCAAAAGGGTACAGTAAAATGGCGCCATCAACGTCGGGCTTAAGTCAACCAAACGTTGGGGCATAAGTCACGATAACGATGAGGGAACCTAAGTCACGATAACGATAAGGATATTTTGGAAAAATCGTGTACTAGAGGAAATGAGAAATAATTTTGAGGCTATGCCACATTATGAATGATAAAATCGTGCGCCAGAGTGGATAGTGAACTCGAAGAAATAGATAAACGTCCGATGAGTAAGGCTAGGAGATACCAATATGAGAATAATTTATCTACTGAATGAAAGGTATAATTTAAGTGTGTTACAGTAATTTCCCAAATTTTTGAATACTGGTTTGAGTGTTTTGGCTGATCACTTTGATCGAGTGAACATTGAATTTCACATTTTATTAAATACATTTTTAGAGAATGTTGCATTAACAGTGTGATGTGTTAGATAGGAGGATGTTGTGATGTTTATCGTTGTAGTCCTATTATACGCCGTTGAAGTCTCGGGCTCACCGATGACCTATCGTTTTCTGTTAAATACAGTATGTTTATGCAGGAGGGAGAATTGGCCCAAGGGCAGGTGGTCCAAATGATCAAGGACTTAATGGAGGGGATGGAAAATGATAAGAAGGACTTTATGGAGAGAATGGATGCCGATAGGAAGGTTACAGAAGCCGATAGGAAAGACTTAAGTGAGAGTGTAAAATCTATTAACGATGAGTTAAAAGGCGTGAAGGAGGTCGTACAGGACACGCAGGATAGTTGTAAAGAAGCTAGTGGGGATATTAGGAAGGACATTGGTGACTTTAAACATGAAATTAATCAGCAGTCTATAGAAACTCGCGAGCTACATTGTGTTCTTAGTGAAAATCAGGACATAATTAGAGGAGACCTCGATAGGCACGTCAACGAAAGTAGGGAACTACATAAGCAGTTGATGTCAGATCAAGCTGAGCTTAGGGCCGATCTGAAGACAGAGGTAGAGAAGTTCAACATCATGCGTGAAGAAGATAAGTCAAAGGTCTTCACAGCGATGAATGAACATAAGGAAATGTTGTGAAAATAGATAGCCGTCGTAAATGACAAAGTAGACCAGGTAGCCGAAGACGTCAAGGCAACTGTAGACCAGCGTATTGAGGCCATTGACTTGAAATTAATCCAGATAAATAAAGAGGATATAAGAAAATTAGGTACGACTCAGGAAGAAACGCCTAGGAGTATTGAGGAGGTACAGGCAGACTTGAAGGAACCAAGTGAAAAAATGTAAAGGCGGATGCGAAAACTCGAACAAGAAGTTAGAAACAGTGGATGTTATACTGGCCCGTATACTTGAATATCTAACTAACATGAAGTCTCCTAAATCAGCGTCACAAGTAACTAAGCATGTGGAAAACCAAGTGAATGTTGTAAACCATATCCAAGAGAGTAGACCGGATAGGGATGTTTCGCAGGCAGTCATACAAGAGAATAATGGGCAACAGTTTGAGACCATACCAAACCAGGATAGTAAGAACGTGGAACTGCCTAGCTACCTGTACGGAAAGTGGAATAGACGCCGTGATCCATGTAAAAATGATTGTGGTGTCCAGTGGACACAATTGACTTCTATGATACCATTGACATATCAGATGGCTTCAGAAATTTCCTGAATAAATAGGAATCTTTTAAACAGACCTTTCATTCCAATATATAGATTAGAATTACTGAACCATACCTTTACCTCAGCAAGTGACGAAGAACCCGATACGACCCAAGAGACAGATCTCATGAACTTTGCTGATAGGTAAGAAAGGTAGGTATCCCTCAATATGGACCAAAAGGGTACAATATATAAATTGCTTGTATAAGGCTCCTTGGCTGAATGGTTGGCCATCGGTACAGAGGGCCCCGAGTTCTATTCCCGGCCGGGTCGGGGATTTGAACAGGATATGTTTAATTCCACTAGCTCGGGAATGCGGTTCCTTGCTCATCTTAATACAAATCTTCATTCAGATATAACACATCACACTACCAACCACCACATAAGCACGCAGTAGTGAATACATCCCACCACTTAGGGTGGCGTCAGGAGAGGCATCTGGCCGTAAAACTGGACTTAAGCAAAATAATGGTGCAGGCCCCAAATGAATGAGAAAATACGAGGACGAATTAGATACTTAATTCTTTTTTATTATGTAATTTATGTGTTAATTTCATTCCTATCTGGCTATTGAAACGTAGTTAATAATAATAATAATAATAATAATAATAATAATAATAATAATAATAATACCAGGGGTACAACTTCCCAAGCTAGTTAAACTACGCGCCTTCTTTAAGGCCATCTATGCCAATGGACTGGAACTTGTAGCCTTCCAAAGATTTTGTCGCCTACCGTTAGTTGGCAATACAATCGATTTATAATTACTTGATAGAATAATGTTTATTTTAAAGTTTGTGAACCTGGTTCTGAGGATTTTTTTTAATGTACCCAAGTTGTCACCATTTTAGCTGGCTCCTTCTCGATTTAATCGACCTATCAGATACTTGGAAATATGTTTTCTAGCCAATTAAAAACGGGGGATGTGTACATGAATCCAGCCTCTCAGTGAAGAGTTCTGGAAGCTTCCCTTCATGGTAATATAAAAGCAGGGCACTCTAAATAGGGCCGTCTTGTCTGAATTGCTGCAGTGATTGTGAGTGCGACTTGTCCGAAGAGAGGCAGGGGTGAGACCTGCGTAACGATGATCCAGCGACTCAAGGTAATGGCAGAATTTACCTAGACATGTGATAGCTCCTGCGGATATTTTTTAAGGGAAGGTTTCAACCTTTTATTTTAATATAATTTTGTAATCTGGTGATATTAGATGTAGAATTTTTGGCTAGTCTGAGGGCTCTGGTTATATTTCCTACTGGGAAATATGTAATGTATAGGAACAAAGAGTGACGACCCTCTGTCGTTTCCCATTTAGCCTTGCATTGGATGACTAAAGCTTTCAACCTCTAAATTTATTAAATCTTGTATTGTCATTAATTTTTCTTTTTTAGTCACCCCGGCGTAGCATAGGATTAGCCTCTGTATCTTCAGACCTTAAGCTCACTTAGGGTTTTAACTATTTCTAGAAGGAGTGCAGGTGTTTCGCCTTTTTCATTTCGTTTATGGCCGGTTATATACAACCTTTTCTTTTTACTATTAAGGCCATGTAGTATGGGCAATTACGCGTCTGTGTTTCCTGTATCATTTTTAGGGCATCTGTTTCTTCGATTTCGGATCCCTTTTTGGAACAGTGATCAATTCCGATGGTTTCCTAGTGCAATTTCAGTGTATCAAAGGAAACTGAGTGCCTCCACGATGTTAAGACTATGGTTTTTCAGAGTTCAGATTCCTGATTAATGTACCGTTTTGGAGTAAATCCTGCTCTTTTTAAATATTGATAACTGTCAAGAGCAATAATGCTCCTTTATATTTAAATCAACAAATTGATAAATATCTCAAGTTTTGTACCTGATTTTCGGACTTATAAGTAATTGTTATTGTTAGAGCTGACGAGCTCATTAATGATCTGTTCTGTTTGTTAGTTATTCATTCAGATTTTTTATCTCTCAATTTTAAACTAGAAGAAAGAAAAGGAAAGAAATAAATTTTCCTAATTTGTTGTGTTAGGTTCTGCTCTAGCTAATTTCTTGTCCAGCCAATCAACTCAGACGCTTCCTATCCCTCTGTGAACGACGGGAACCCCGTTATAATAATAATAATAATAATAATAATAATAATAATAATAATAATAATAATAATAATAATAATAATAATAATAATAAATACAGATTTTGGAGTATTAGGTCCAAATTGTATATCGGCTACTGCTGCAGGTGTTGCATGAGAAAAATCCTCAACTCTTCCATGGTAAGCTCTCAGTGAGCACTCAGTGTTACAATCGAAGTGTGGAGAGGATAGTTTACTACACTTGTGCAATGAATCAGCACTTAAACCATCACTAGTGGTAACTAGTCGTGACTAGTTCGAATACTTTTCACCTTAAATCCGTAACAATTTATTATTTAATACAAAAGACGGGAAACAAAACAATTGTTACCAAATATTCAAATAGTTAAAAGCAGAACCTTTAAATTCAGCCATTACACAAATACTTATCTTCACCATATTAATATACACTAAACAATGATTATTATTGGTATAACAAATTGACTACTGTTGGAGTTAATATTTTTAGTGCCTATTTGAGCTTTAAAGATCTAATCATATAAAACTATAATTTGCCGGGCTGATTGGTTCAGACGGCTGACCTTCTGACTCCAACTTGTTAGGTTCGATTCTGGCTCAGTGCTGTCTTATTTTGAAGGTGCTCAAGTAAGTCAGACTCGTGTCGTTAGACTTACTGGCATGCTATAGAACTCCTGCGGGACACAATTCTGGAACTTCGGCGTCTCCGAAAACCTTACGAAGTAGTTAGTGGGACGTGCAGTTATCATCAGTTCTCACAATAGTTAAATATCTAATTAAATACTTATTATTGTTGTAACGGTGGCACAATATGAAATAAGTACATTTTATGTTCACTGTAGATGGTAACTAGTTATTGGAACTATTATCTGCTCATTTAATTTTACTTCCGTTTTTATTTCACTTATTTCCGTGATAGAGCGATGGCTGCCGATTTTTAAATTTCCTAAGAAATTGTATAAATAATTTAAGCTCTGGCGGTCAAGTGATTACATTTATCCTTGTTGTGTATAAAATATTTCAAATCTTCAAAAAATTCTGCTTAGGATCGTGTATTGATGCAAAATAAAAATTAAAGACCCTCTTTTCTTCATGATAAATGTAGGGCTCAACACACAAAAAAAGAAAACAGCAGAACGGAAACCAAGCCTCTTAACAATACCTCGATATTAAATGGTTTCCTGTTAAGAAAGAATTCACTCCAAGCCTTTCGTACGCAGTTGCTAGTCTTGCTGATTAGTGGTTACACCTGACATATAACTTTGGAATAGACTATCATTCAAGATGTACCCTACTTCGTGAAAGCTCAATATAATTATTATTTGATCCATTATTTAATGATAGATTTTAAAAGTTTTATTCTTGCTTAATTGTTTACTTTTTATATGTTTTACATGTATATTTTTGTGGATATAGATTTTATATACTTAAATAGTAAATATATTTGCAGTATTATCAAGGTGACTTGGATTTATTCGTTTTCGCGGAATTGCGTGAGTCACGGAAATACATGAATTTACCCTACTCTATTGTAATATTTCTGTTGCCGTATAGTTTTCTTTATGCTTCCTTGATACAAATGTGACAGTCGAACGTGCATTTTCTGTAATGAATATGAGAAAATTAAAATTAAAATAGATTGGCTACTTTGAAAGTAATTCTAATTGTTAAGATTTGCAATATAGTTATTTGGAGTTTCATGATTTTAAAACGATACAAATCATTCCTGAAAACGTATTCTTCACATACTCCAAATCACGTACGGTACACACAACTTGCAGTATTGCAATACAAAAATACAATATATTTAATTGCAAAAATGGTTGTAAAAATCATAACAGATTAGAAAGTATATGTGGAAGGTGTTACTATGGCTGTCCATGTTCTAACACTGTATAGAACTGTTTATTACTTCGATAGTGTACGACATTATTAATAAAATGACGCATGCGAATTATTTAGTTTTGTTCATTCTATCGTTAGCTTCGATAGTAAAGTCAAAGTGACTGTTGGACATTGTTTTAACTGTAGTACCTAGAAGGACTGGGAGGTAGGATCTTGCGGTAGGTAGCTGTTTGGTCCCGGCTTAGACCCGCAAGGATATCGTGCTTTCAGTGTTGATCACTTCTGTAAGTTATTCTTTTCTGTATTTGAAGATTGCGAGTATATTTCAAATAGCTTTTTTTCTTACAATTGGCATTACATCGCACCGACACACATAGGTTTATGGCAACGATAGGATAGGAAAGGCCTAGGAGAGAGAAGGAAGCGGCTGTGTCCTTAATTAATGTACAGCCCCAGCATTTGCCTGATGTGAAAATTGGAATCCACGGAAAACCATTTTCAGGACTGTCAACAGTGGGGTTCAAATCCACTATCTCGCGAATGCAAGCTCAGAGCTGCGCGGCCTACAATATTTATTTTCAAGCAGACGAAATACCTTTGTTCACAATTAAAAATAGTAATAATCGTGTGGACTCAGCTAAACTGGTGTCTTGTAGGCGACCTGCCAACACATTTAGACATTCCGATTTTGTTGGTATCTAGGAACGAAGGGAAAATTACTAGTCTCTGTTTATTGTCTACAGCAGGGCCTCTCAAACGCCAAAAATCTCACGCGTGCGAACTGAGGCGCAGAGTTCCTGTGCACAGTGCATCGGTCCCACTCGGCTCGGCTCGGACAATCGCTTCGTCTATGGGCTACTCGGCTAAGCTCGGCTCAACTTGGCTCAGATTTGGAGCGCTACGGAGCAAGTGAGGAAGAAGGAGACATCAGAGGGAGCGAGACAGACGTGAGGAAAGAGAGAGACAGCGCTATTGCTCCAAATCGAGGAGTGGGGGCTCTGCACTCTGGTCAACCAATCGAAGTCGTCTTTTTCACCGTGTACAGCGCAATGCACTGCGGCATGCACCCTGAGAGGCCCTGGTCCACAGTTACGTCCGAGGAGTGTATGTTCAAAAGGCGCTATGTCCACTTCTAAAAAGTACGTTAGTATTTCGTCCACATGCATTGCAGTAGTTGAATATTGCCATGATCAGTCCAGACGAGGAAGATGTAAATATTCAAAATTTGTGCCAAACACGATCATGGGTACGTTCCATGTGCCTCTCGTTTTACGTTCCTTGCGCTCTCCCCACAACTTTTTCAAAGTGGAAGTACCACCTGTTGAACAGAGACTCATCTAATGATAAGATGGGATCTTCTGTGCATCGGCGATTTGAAAAGGGAATTAGAATATCGGTGACTCCACCTGAAATTTGCTCTGGACGAAGCAGAGATAGGTCAAGTTTCCTCCAGAATGTCCGAGAATAGGCACACAGCTGAATTAAACTGACTAGGCTGTAATCATTCACCCTGTTGTTTATAGTATACATGAATTATTTTCTGAAAGGGAGGGATTCAGTTACGTGGAAACGTATTAAGGAATTTTGCCTATTCCGACAACTTGCTCTTAATTCCAGACTATGCAGAAAGCCTGCAATCTAACATTTTGAAGATTATAAATAGATGCCGCGAGTATGATATGAAGTATTATCATTTCCAAGACTAAAGCGATGTCAGTAGTGAAGAAATCTTGGAGGATTGTCAGGCGGGAAATATGAAGTTGGAACAGATAGACCACTCAGACTGTTTAGGTTGTGTATTCTACCACGTTGGCAGTATAAAACGAAATCGAATTAAGTTTCAGAAAAGCTGATGACGTGACCTCGGAGTTGCGATCAACGGGATTCTGTAAGAAAGAATTTAGCCCTCGGGAGATCTGTTTCTAGACCGACTCTGACGTACGGGAACACAAACTGAATAGACTCTATATATCTTATTCATAAGTTGGAAATAACAGATATGGAAGTATTTATTTATTTACTTCATACCAACAACAGAGATGGTTCTCCAGTTACAAGTGGCTCAATCACTACACATTAATTATTTTAAAAAGCACATATTAGTAAGAACCTAAATATTTCAAAATATCTAAAATCTAAATATCTAAAAATAACAAAATGAGAAATGTAGCAATCGCAATTTACAGCACATTAATAGGGGAGACCGGGGCATGTTGTTACGAGTTTTGGTTTTCATTTTTTAAAATTTTAAGATGAATAGTAAATGAAATTTCAATTTTGCTGATAGAAAGAATAAACCTTTATCATAAGAACTGCAGTTTTTCTTTCAGACCAATACGCTTGACATTCAACACATTTTTCGTCTTCTGAAGAAGACGGACTTGGAACCTTCTGCTCTTTAGCGGTCTCTTTCTGAGATTTTCCTTGTCTCATTGCAGTTCCAAGGCGTTTGAGTTTTCTTCCCTGCACTTTTCTTCTTCTTCTTCTTCTTCTTCTTGAAATTCTTTCTTTTACGGATGTTTATGTCAGTACTAAGGACTTCCTAACTTTGCGACCCTTAGCTTTTCTTTTTCGTTCACCTGCCTTCGAGTCTGGACGAATTTCTTGCGGACTAACATGCCGTAATGCTGAATTTCTATCTTCTAATGTTTCTGGTAATTTGAGACTAGGCCTATCTGTGCTAATGGTAACTGTGGATCTGCTTGAGCAAGGCTTGTACCACGAAGAATCGTCTTGCGTTAGATCTTTGGAACAGCGATGAAACAGCTGTCACAACAGTTCAGGGTCCCAGCAAAATTTTGGCAGTAAACGGTGTAAAGCAAGTTGGTGCAGTAACATCATGGGAAAGAGGAAATTTAGTTCGCAGTTAGCGCAACTGGTAATTCTGTTCCTCACATGTTCATTTTCCCGAGGAATTTCTTTCGAGATACTGTGAAATGGTGCAAAGACATTAATTGAATTCCGAACGCTGTAGCAGCTTTCCTAATAGAAGATTCATTTGATCTTACTGTACTTCTAAAGCGGCTGCTTCGAATGTCTCCATGTCTGTGTTAACACTTTCAGTTGTCTTCTTACGGGAACGAACCACGTTCTCTGTAAGAAATGAGAGAATCAAAATAAGAACAGCATGGGGCACGTTATTACATGTATCAACATGCCCCACGCGGTAAGTAACAACTAGCCCCAGTAGCCGCCATCTTATATTTTGTGTTACAGTTAACCACACAGGAAAGATAGAATTATCTTACATTAGAAAACAAAGGCTTATGTCTGAGGGTTTAATTCACAAACAGAAAAAAAACTGTTTACCTGTAATTTGATCACGTGGTTTAAGATCGGAAATGCGCAAGACGCTGCCTAAACACACAGCAAAAATAAACTTTTCCACTTTAAAAATTTCACAGATCCACACCCAGCCTGAGACTCACTCGGATTGAGAGGGACGGTAAGGTCAACACGTGATATGGAGAGGGATGCGCTGTTCCTATTGGTTCTTTCAAAAATATGTTTGTAACAACCTGCCCCTGTAACAACTAGCCCCGATCTCCCCTACTTTTTAACATTCCAAGTAGATATATCTCCTACAAAAGAATGCTGAAGGTGAGACTTGTAGATTGAGTCACAATAAAAGGACAGATAAGAGAAGACAGGGAGGGAAAGTAGTGCAGGACATACATATGTCTGATGAGAGACAACTCATTTAGAGAGTTTTTACGGTGATGGTGAATCGTTTTAGAAACAGGTCTAGAGGTAAACAGAACTTAAAAGAATCTTCTTCTGAACTGCACTGTTGTAGGCATTGCATAGTCTGTAGAGTGAGGAATTTTTGTGAGCGGTTGTTCTGATGTTATTATTCTGAAACGTTACATTGGCCTTGCATTAAAGCGAGGCACGTGAAATATCAAGAGGCATAAAAAATCAGGATTGTCAATTATGGAATTTATAGCTTTGTACATATACTTCATGCCATCCTTTTATTTGCTAATGACAGAGGGTACAAACGGGTGGGAACAATAACAGGAGTGTCAAGCTGCAATGTTTAAGACTCACTAAGATTTGGTAGAACCGGACAATATTAAAAGTTACGAAGACGTATTTCGTTGAATCACTAGTGTTCTTAGTTTCTGTGTACGGCTGTGAGACCTGGACTTTGAAAGTTAATGACAAAAATAGAATCGATGCCTTTTATATGTGGTGTTGGTGGAAAATGCTACGTATACCCCGGGTGAAAAAACAAACAAACAAATGCTTCCATTATAGACCAACTAAGCGTCGACAAACGTCTACCTTCTCGTGTAAATGAGTGTTACCTCCAGTTCCTTGACCACATACGAAGAAAAGGACATAATATAGAAAATACCATTTTACAAAGCAAAGTAGATGGTTAGATCAAGCGAAGAAGATCACTGGTCTACCTCTTCAGATCATGTTAAGAAGAGCTGAAGACCGCTCTGGATGAAGACGTCTCGTCAAGGCTGCCACACAGTGGCTGCTCAGCAGTGAGCAGAATGACTAATGATGATGTTGAAGATGAATTGAAATTAGGAGATTAAGGCTAAATTAGGAATAAATTCAATGGATGAAGTACGCATAAACCGCCTTTAGTTATTTGGGTCATGTGAGGCGAATGGAGGAGAACAGGATACCTAAGAGAGGATTCCACTCGGCTGTGGAAGGTAAGAGAAAGAGAAGTAAACCTGGGTGACAATTATTAGTAATTTTTTAATTATTTGAAAGTAAGAAAGCTGGAACTATGCGATGTGACAGACCTTCGAATAGTTCGAAGAAGAGGATTGTGTAGGCTCTTAGTTCATTCATAGGGGGGGGGGGGGCATGATTAACATCAACAAAGTCATGTGAAATGAGGAACAACTATTAATACAAACATTACTATATAATAACAATATTCACAAACAAAGAGAACAGTAATAGAGCTTGTTCCTCAAATACATTTTTGGACGAGTCTTATGCACGGAGTTTTCAATAATATTCACAAGTAGACAGAAAAATAGAACTTGATTCATAAATATTTTGAAGGAACGTATTATGTACGAAGCTATAAAAATAATCACTAGTAAAAAGAGTAGAACTTGCTTCATAAATATATTTTCTTAATAAATGTCTTCTTACTGTATATTATGCATTTCATGATACGAAATGTGAAAAGATCTACCACCAGATGTACCACCTGAACAGTCTCCATTGAAGGAATTCCCGCATCTAATTTCTTGATATAAAACCATCTACCACCAAACACCTCGTTATAAGGGGACTTAGGCTAACATCTAGGAGGAGAATTTTTTTTTGGGGGGGGAGGGGGTTGGGGCAAAATGGCACTCTACCCCTAAGATCGTTTTCTGTGGGAGGGGGAGAGAAAGCGCCTAGCCCCCCCCCCCCCCGGCTGAAATTCGGCGCTACTGATCAAAGAGGCTTGCATACCGAACGCCGCAAAGAATTAAAAGATGCAATTTAGTGGTTGTTCATTGGGAAAAAGAGAGGTCCTACAAAAGAGAACATAAACTATATTGTTCTTACGGAAGAACATGGCGCGGAACGAAGTGCAAGTCCGCAAATAGCCTGAGCTGGTGAAAGCCGGACATAGGCGATGAAGCCCAGTGCCTTTACCCGTCATGGAAGCGCCCGTTGAGGGGTTAGTGCGTGCCGCGTTTGTGCCCCTCCCCACTCCTTGCCAGATCGATTATGAAGTTCAAAGTTCAACAGTGCGCACAAAGTTCAGAGTTGAACTAGCGGGACTCGGAATAAAAATGAATGAAGTGTGACTATCTCTAGTTCTAGCTCACATTGGCTCTAGGACTAGTCTGCCAACAGTAAGGAATCGAGTTTACTCGAAAGCTTGTTTCTCTCCACTCACTGGTCGATAGTGTCAGTTCTCTTACTGAGATCGTTGACTCTTATATGGGACAGCTTTTCACTTTCCCTCGTTTTCTAGTTGTTTAACGTCGTACTTATTGACATAGATTTTCGGCGACGATAGGATTCGAGAAGGTTAGGACTGGGAAGGAAGTGACCGCGGCCTTAATTCAAGTAAAATATTTGGCAGACGTGATATTGGGAAACCACGGAAAACCACCATCTCCCGAATTCAAGCTTACAGATTAGCGATCCATACCACTCACCCAGCTCGCTCGGTTCGTTTGATACATTTATTCATGAACAAACATCCTAACTGAAGATATAACAAAACCAAACCAAACCCCACGACACTTGACGCCCTTGAAAGGGCCTTGGCATGTCCAGCGACCGCTGCTCAGCCCGAAGGCCTGAAGATTACGAGGTGTCGTGTGGTCAGCACGACGCATCCTCTCGGCCGTTATTCTGGGCTTTCGAGACCGGGGCCGCCATTTCACCGTCAGATAGCTCCTCAATTCTAATCACGTAGGCAGAGTGGACCTCGAAACAGCCCTCAGGTCGAGATAAAAATCCCTGACCTGGCCGGGAATCAAACCCGGAGCTTCCGGGCGAGAGGCAGGCATGCTACCCCTACACCACGGGGCCGGCAATTGAAGATATACCTGTAGTTAATTTGATAGAGTGTAATCTCATTTGTGAGTTTTTGCCAGTTACCTATATAATCGACTCCTTCGCTGAATGGTCAACGTTGAGACCTTCGGGTCATGGGGTCCCGGGTTCAATTCAAGGTGGAGTCGAGGGTTTTAATCGCGTCTGATTAATTCTTTTGGCTCGAGGGCTGGGTGTTTGTGTTTGTCAGAACAGTTTACTCTTCATATTCAGACGTCTCACCAGCACTATCAACCACCGCAGAAACACGCAATAGTGATTACGTCCCTCCATAAAGAGTTAGCGTCAGGAAGGGCATCGGCCGTAAAATAGAGCCAATCCACATGTGAACACAGTTTGCACCCGCGACCCCATAGGTGAGGGAAAAACCGGTAGAAGAAGAAGAAGAAATATAATTTTACTTTTAAAAGGTTCTCGTGGTCGCGAGGTACTCGTAGCTAGTTCACGGGTACAGACTTTCGCGGTTCGATCTACGTAAAGAGCAATTAATTTTCGTCTGGCTCTATGACTGAATAGTCTGCCTCGAAGCCTTCTCTTCATTGTTCCCAGGTTCGACTCCGGGATGGTTCAGGGATTTTAGCCATGTCTAGTTAATTCCTTTGGCTCGAAGACAGAATTTTGTGTTTCTATCAATAAACACATCTTGATCAACACACAACACTGCCAACTACCGTAGAAATACCCAATGGTGAACACATCCATCCAGGTCTAGTTGGTGATAGAAAGAAAAGAGCCACACTTTGTACATTTGACCAGGATATGGAAGGGAAGAAGCAGTGGATGAAGGATTGGAATTACGTTTGCTTTTAAAAATGTTTCGAGGAACTCGATGGATGAAGCTGTACGCATAAAGCGGGCACGGTGGTGGGGTCAGGTGAGGCGAATAGAGGAAGACGGGTTACCTAGGAGAATAATGGACTCTGCTATGAAAGGTAAGAGAAGCAGAGGGGACCAAGCCGACGATGGTTAGACTAAGTTTCTAACGATTTAACGTTAAGAGGTATAGAACTAAATGAGGCCACAGCACTAGTTGCAAATAGAGGATTGTGACGACGTTTAGTAAATTCACAGAGGCTTGCAGACTGAACGCTGAAAGGCATAACGGTCTATAATGATGATGTATGTTAAACATTTTTAACCAACATATATCCTTCTAAAAGTATTTATGTCGATCTTGGCGCTATAGGGAGTGAAACATTGATGATAATTGTTGCTGAAAGAATACTTCACGTGAGATGGGTCAATCAGGCAAACCGACTAGACGTGAAGAGAACGATTTAGTGATATTTGACACGAAGGACAAAACAGTTCGTTGGTAACTTTCTGAGACATGCAGGACTTGTTCACTTATCTTTGGAGGAAAACGTACGTAATAAAATAGCCGAGGAAGATCAAGGAATCTGTATTACAAACAGGTGAAAAGTAATGTGCTAGTTGTGTAGCGAAGAGAAGATTGGTGCAGGATAGGGTGGTGTGGAGGACTACATTAACTCGGAACAATCGTTTCTTTTTACTAGTTGCTTTACGTCGCACCGACACAGATAGGTCTTAAAGCGACGATGGGATAGGCCTGGGATTGGGAAGGAAGCGGCCGTGGCCTTAATTAAGGTACAGACCCAGCATTTGTCTGTTGTGAAAATAGGAAACCACGGAAAACCATCTTCAGGGCTGCCGACAGTGGGGTTCTAACCCACTATCTCCCAGATGTAAGCTTACAGCTGCTCGCGCTTAACCGCACGGCCAACTCGCTCGGTCAGAACAATCAAGTTATACTTCAACGTTCAATGTATCTCCTCACAAGGCCGGGTAGGGACGTGGCAGTTTACTTAAGTCGTAGTGAGGTGATATGCATGATAATCTATAGGTGAGCACGGAGACTTGGATTGGTTCGCTCCGAGAGACTGGCAGGTAGAATCTGTAGCGTGAAGGTTAGTAAGTTGATTAATTGGAGGAATGTAGTGGGATAGAGTAAGATGAGTAGTATAATAGACGGGTTCGGCGGCCTCCTCCTCCTCCGGCTCTCGGAAGAGGCCTCCTCCTCAGCCAGTGGCCTCCTCCTCCTCCTCAGCCAGTGGCCTCCCAGTGGCCACCTCCTCCTCCTCCTCAGCCAGTGGCCTCCCAGTGGCCACCTCCTCCTCCTCCTCAGCCAGTGGCCTCCCAGTGGCCTCCTCCACCTCAGCCAGAGGCCTCTTCCAGTGCTGCCAACTTAACCTAACTAGCGCGAGATAAACAAAGCCACGTGCTTTTTGACAGACAACAACGCACCGCTAACCTCAGTACTGCCATCTTGACGGGCCTAAACCTCAGTAGTGCCAACTTAACCTCACAAGCGCGAGGTAAACAAAGCCACGTGCTTTTTGACAGCCACGTGCTTTTTGACAGATTTGTAAACAAAGCCACGTGCTTTTTGACAGCTGTCATCGACAACAACGCATCGCTAACCTCAGTACTACCATCTTGACGGGCCTAAACCCCAGTAGTGCCAACTTAACCTAACTAGCTCGAGGTAAACAAAGCCACGTGCTTTTTGACAGCCACGTGCTTTTTGACAGATTTGTAAACAAAGCCACGTGCTTTTTGACAGACAACAACGCATCGCAAACCTCAGTACTGCTATCTTGATGGACCTAAACCTTAGTGGTACCAACTTAACCTCACTAGCGCGAGGTAAACAAAGCCACGTGCTTTTTGACAGCTACGTGCTGTTTTGACAGCTGTCATCCGCCATCTTTAAACCACAAAGCACTGTGCTGCCCTCTTTATCGCAGTAGCTGCAAAATTCGTCACCTGTCATCCGCAGTGCTGCCATCTTGACGGGTCTAAACCTTAGTGCTACCAACTTAACCTAACTAGCGTGAGGTAAACAAAGCCACGTGTTTTTTGACAGCTGTCATCCGCCATCTTTAATCTATAGAGATCAGTGCTGCCCTCTTTAGCTACTTACCTTTGAAATGTGGTGGCGGATAATTTGAAAAATGCTTTTTGACAGCAGCCATCTTTGTACACCGTGCTGCCCTCTTTAGCTAGATACCTGTGGTGGCAGACAATTTCACGTGACAGCAGCCATCTTTAATCAAGAGAGCACCGTGCTGCCCTCTATGTGGTGGCGGCAATTTGAAAAATTCTACATTCTCTTGTTTGGAAACAAACCCATGCGCTTTTTTTGACAGCTGCCATCCGCCATCTTTAATCCAGAGAGCACCGTGCTGCCCTCTTTAGCTACTTACCTTTGAAATGTGGTGGCGGCAAATTCCACGTGCTCTTGTTTGGAAACAAAGCCATGTGCTTTCTTGACAGGTGACATCCGCCATCTTTAATCTATAGAGCACAGTGCTGCCCTCTTTATCGTAGTAGATGTAAATTCGTCACAGCTGTCATCCGCAGTGCTGCCATCTTGACGGGCCTAAACCTTAGTGCTACCAACTTAACCTCACTAGCGTGAGATAAACAAATCCACATGCTTTTTTGACAGCTGTCATCCACCATCTTTAATCTATAGAGCACAGTGCTGCCCTCTTTAGCTACTTACCTTTGAAATGTGGTGGCGGATAATTTGAAAAATGCTTTTTGATAGCAGCCATCTTTGAGCACCATGCTGCCCTCTTTAGCTAGATACCTGTGGTGGCAGGCAATTCCGCGTGACAGCAGCCATCTTTAATCATGAGAGCACCGTGCTGCCCTCTACGTGGTGGCGGCAATTTGAAAAATTCTACATGCTCTTGTTTGGAAACAAACTCACGTGCTTTTTTCTGACAGCTGTCATCCGCCATCTTGCATCACAAACCTCTGTGCTGCGCTCTTTAGCTAGATACCTTTGAAATGTGGTGGCGGCAATTTGAAAAAAATCTATGTGCTCTTGTTTAGTAAACAAAGCCACGTGCTTTTTTTGACAGCTGTCATCCACCATCTTTAATCAATAGAGCACTGTGCTGCTATCATGCGGGTAATTTCATCACCTGTCATCCGCCATCTTTAATCTACAGAGCACCGTGCTGCTCTCTGTAGTAGCGGGCAATTTGAAAAGTTCTGTTAGCTGTCATCCGCCATCTTTAATCAAGAGAGCACCGTGCTGCCATCTATGTGGTGGCGGCAAATTCCACGTGCTCTTGTTTAGTAAACAAACTCACGCGCTTTTTTGTCAGCTGTCATCCGCCATCTTACATCGCAAACCTCAGTGCTACACTCTTTAGTTGAAATATGGTGGCGGATAATTTAAAAAGAAAAATTCTACAGCAGCCATCTCTCGG
The DNA here is from genome assembly GCF_040414725.1 of Anabrus simplex. NCBI lineage: Eukaryota > Metazoa > Arthropoda > Insecta > Orthoptera > Tettigoniidae > Anabrus > Anabrus simplex. The sequence continues at coordinate 242,248,540 of NC_090269.1, forward strand.
CGCTAATTGCACAAGATGGTGGCTATACATGACTCCTTAAAGGTGCTTATGCAAGATGGCCGCTATACATAGACTCCCTTGGGTTGCTTGCGCAAGATGGCGGTTATACATGGCTCCTTTTGAAATATGGTGGCGGATAATTTAAAAAGAAAAATTCTACATCAGCTATCTCTCGACGCTAATTGCACAAGATGGTGGCTATACATGACTCCTTAAAGGTGCTTATGCAAGATAACCGCTATACATAGACTCCCTTGGGATGCTTGCGCAAGATGGCGGTTATACATGGCTCCTTATGAGACGCCCTAGAGATGCTTGCGCAAGATGGCGGTTGCTCTTATGAGGTGGCTGAAGGGTCCTTGCACAAGATGACTAGAGACGCCCTAAGGATGCTTGCGCAAGATGGCGGACACAAGATGGCGGCTATACACAACTCCTTATGAGACGCTTTAAGGGTGCTTGCGCAAGATGGCTGCTGCTCTTAGCTTAGAGGCTAACGTGTCGTGCTAGTTCGATTCATTAAATTTGGGGTTTAAATGCAAAATGTTAAATATCTCGAAAGCAGTGCATCGTAGAGCAAAACGGACAAAATTTTTCTGACCAATGATTTAACAGCTGCTGTTATGCATGCGGTGGAGGGCAATTTGAAATTCTATGTGCTTAATCAACAGAGCACCCTGCTGCCCTCTTTAGCTGAAATGTGGTGGTGGTGGATAATTTGAAAAATTCTTTTGACAGCTATCATCCTTAAACAATGGCGACTATACATAGGCTGTTAAGGCCTTATCATGCTCCTCCTCCTCCTCCTCCTCCTCCTCCTCCTCCTCCTCCTTCTCTACCTCCTCCTCCGCCTCTTATGTCAAGGCATAGCTTTATATCGAACAAGTTTAAACCTGCATCGCGAAGGCAAGCGTGTGCAGCGATAACATTATTGTGCATGTTTAGACTTTCGAAACATAAGAAGAGTAGAATCAAACGCTGTACTAGATACGACATGTGATCAGAACATTGATTGATGCGTTCAGAAAACAAAATAAGTGATCAAGACTAGAATCGAACACTGTACTCAATACATCATGTGTTTAGAATATGTCATGGGATACCCTTGATCAGATTGAAACATAACAAGACTAGAATAGAACACTGTAATCGATGTTGTTAACTTCAACATGTGATCAGAACATTGATTGATGTGTTCAGAACACAAAATAAGTGATCATGACTAGAATTGAACACTGTACTCGATACAACATGTGATCAGAACATTGATCGATGTGTTCAGAACACAAAATAAGTGATCAAGACTAGAATCGAACACTGTACTCAATACAACATGTGTTTAGAACATGTTAGGGGGTACTACAACCTCATCGATCGCTATCAGCAAGAACGCTTGTACTTTGTTAAGTGTAGAAAATTAATCTTTATTGGTAAATGGTTTTATGTTCAGAACAAGGAATGGAACCTAGGGGTTACGTCTTACCTAATAAAATCCCCGAGGTGCGATGAGTTACGTTTTTCGAACTAGTGTTTGGAACACTGAACTTTTCAAGATGGCAAGAGTGAGGTTAGCAATGTTCTGTTGTTGGATTTTAAATTCCGCGCTGTAACATGCATAAGGTAGCAGCCTTGAGGTTTACCGCCGTAAAGATGGCAAGAGTGAGGTTAGCGACGTTCTGTTGTTGGATTTTAAATTCCGCGCTATAACATGCATAAGGTGGCAGCCTTGAGGTTTACCGCCGTAAAGATGGCAGCAGTGCGGTTAGCGACGCTCTATTGTCCTTCAATGTGAGGTTAGGGTCCGTCAAGAAGACAGCTGTCAAAGAAGCACGTGGCTTGGTTTACTAAACAAGAGCACGTGGCTGTGACGTCACGGTCACGTAATCAATCCTTAGCTCGACGTCGTTAAGAGCAGCATTAGGATTAGCTATGTTTAAAAATCTTGGGAACAGAGCAGCAATATGAATAGCCATGTTTCAAAGCGTGTACACATCACCTATCGATTTTACATGCATCGACCCTCGTACTAATCTTCTTCCGCTAGATCGTGCTGCTATCTTAGCATAACTTATACGCATGAACTTACAGTACAAAGAATAGCCATGTTTCAAAGCGTGTACACATCATCTATCGATTTTACATGCATCGACCCTCGTACTAAACTTCTTCCGCTAGATCGTGCTGCTATCTTAGCATAACCTATACGCATGACCTTAAAGTCCAAAGAATAGCCATGTTTCAAAGCGTGTACACATTACCTATCGATTTTACATGCATCGACTCTCGTACTAAACTTCTTCCGCTAGATCGTGCTGCTATCTTAGCATAACCTATACGCATGACCTTAAAGTACAAAGAATAGCCATGTTTCAAAGCGTGTACACATTACCTATCGATTTTACATGCATCGACTCTCGTACTAAACTTCTTCCGCTAGATTGTGCTGCTATCTTAGCATAATTTTATACACATGAACTTACAGTGCAAAGAATAGCCATGTTTCAAAGCGTGCACACATTACCTATCGATTTCACATGCATCAAATATCGCACTAAACTTCATCCACTAGATTCTGCTGCTATCTTAGCATAACTTATACGCATGAACTTAAAGTACAAAGAATAGCCATGTTTCAAAGCGTGTACACATTACTTATCGATTTTGCATGCATCGAATCTCGTACTAAACTTCTTCCGCTAGATTGTGCTGCTATCTTAGCATAACCTATACCTATAAATTTAAAGTACAAAGAATAGCCATGTTTCAAAGCGTGTACACATCACCTATCGATTTCGCATTCATCGACTCTCGTACTAAACTTCTTACGTTAGACTGTGCTGCTATCTTAGCCTAACCTATACGCATGAACTTAAAGTACGAAGAATAACCATGTTATAAAGCGTGTACACGTCACCTATCGATTTTGCATGCATCAAATATCGTACTAAACTTCTTGCGCTAGATTGTGCTGCTATCTTAGTATAACTTATACGCATGAACTTAAAGTACAAAGAATAGCCATGTTTCAAAGCGTGTACATATTACTTATCGATTTTGCAAGCATCGACTCTCGTACTAAACTTCTTCCTCTAGATTGTGCTGCTACCTTAGCATAACCTATGTGCATGAACTTAAAGTACAAAGAATAACCATGTTTCAAAGCGTGTACACATCACCCTGAACTTCTTCCGCTAGATTGTACTCCTATCTTAGCATAACCTATACGCGCGAACTTAAAGCATAACAAATAACGATGTTTAACAGCGTGTACACATCACCTATTGATTTTGCATGCATCGACTATTTTTTTACCGCCAGAGTGTACAACGATCGCATATGTGTATTGCTAACGTATGTGTATAAAGTTAAAGCACAAAGAATAGCTATGCTCCAAAGCGTGTACACATCACCTATCGATTTTGCATGCATCGACTATCGTACTAAACTTCTACCGCTAGAGTGTACAACGTTCGCAATTGTGTGCTGCTACCTATGTGCGTGAACTTAAAGCACAAAGAATAGCGTGTACACAACACCAGTCAATTTTGCACGCATTAACTCTTGTACTAAACTTCTTCCACAACAGCGTGCGATCATCGCTTGTGTGTGCTGCAATCTTAACATAACCTATGTGCATGAAGTTAAAGCATAAAGAATACCCAAGTTCAAAGCGTGTACACATCACCTATCGATTTTGCGTGCATCGACTTTCGTATTAAACTTCTTCAACTAGAGTGTGCGACAACCTTATAAGTATGCTGCTAACTTAGTATAACTTATACACATGAACGTAAAGCATAAAGAATAGTGATGTATAAAAATATTGTGAACATAGCAGCAGCAGGAAGAATAGCAATATTTTAAAACCGTGTACGCATTGCCTATCGATTGTACATGCTTCAACTAGAGTACAAAACTTCTCCCGCTAGAGTGTGCTGCTATCTTAGCATAACCTATGTGCACGGATTTAAAGCACGATGAATAGTTAAGTTTCAAAGTGTGTACACAACACCTATCGATTTTGCATGCATCAACTCTCGTACTAAACACATCCCGCTAGAATGTACAACGTTCGCATGTGTTCGCTCTGCTACTTTAGCATGACCCTTGCGAACGAACTTAAAGCATAAAGAATAGCGATCTTTGAAAATCTTGCGAACATGGCAGCGGTAAGAATAGCAAGGTTTAAAAGCGTGTACATATCATCTTTTGATAATGCATGCATCTTCTACTAGAGCACGTGACCATCGCTTGTAAGTGTGCTGCTATCTTAACATAACCTATGTGCACGAACTTAAAGCATAAAAAAAGTTATGAGTAAAAATTTTGTGAACATAGCAGAGTGTTTACTACGTAGGTGTAGACATTGAACTTTGCATGCTGAAGCAGCATACTACGTGACCGTGACGTCACGACCACGTGCTCTTGTTTAGTAAACCAAGCCACGTGCTTCTTTGACAGCTGTCTTCTTGACGGACCCTAACCTCACATTGAAGGACAATAGAGCGTCGCTAACCGCACTGCTGCCATCTTTACGGCGGTAAACCTCAAGGCTGCCACCTTATGCATGTTATAGCGCGGAATTTAAAATCCAACAACAGAACGTCGCTAACCTCACTCTTGCCATCTTTACGGCGGTAAACCTCAAGGCTGCTACCTTATGCATGTTACAGCGCGGAATTTAAAATCCAACAACAGAACATTGCTAACCTCACTCTTGCCATCTTGAAAAGTTCAGTGTTCCAAACACTAGTTCGAAAAACGTAACTCATCGCACCTCGGGGATTTTATTAGGTAAGACGTAACCCCTAGGTTCCATTCCTTGTTCTGAACATAAAACCATTTACCAATAAAGATTAATTTTCTACACTTAACAAAGTACAAGCGTTCTTGCTGATAGCGATCGATGAGGTTGTAGTACCCCCTAACATGTTCTAAACACATGTTGTATTGAGTACAGTGTTCGATTCTAGTCTTGATCACTTATTTTGTGTTCTGAACACATCGATCAATGTTCTGATCACATGTTGTATCGAGTACAGTGTTCAATTCTAGTCATGATCACTTATTTTGTGTTCTGAACACATCAATCAATGTTCTGATCACATGTTGAAGTTAACAACATCGATTACAGTGTTCTATTCTAGTCTTGTTATGTTTCAATCTGATCAAGGGTATCCCATGACATATTCTAAACACATGATGTATTGAGTACAGTGTTCGATTCTAGTCTTGATCACTTATTTTGTTTTCTGAACGCATCAATCAATGTTCTGATCACATGTCGTATCTAGTACAGCGTTTGATTCTACTCTTCTTATGTTTCGAAAGTCTAAACATGCACAATAATGTTATCGCTGCACACGCTTGCCTTCGCGATGCAGGTTTAAACTTGTTCGATATAAAGCTATGCCTTGACATAAGAGGCGGAGGAGGAGGTAGAGAAGGAGGAGGAGGAGGAGGAGGAGGAGGAGGAGGAGGAGGAGGAGCATGATAAGGCCTTAACAGCCTATGTATAGTCGCCATTGTTTAAGGATGATAGCTGTCAAAAGAATTTTTCAAATTATCCACCACCACCACATTTCAGCTAAAGAGGGCAGCAGGGTGCTCTGTTGATTAAGCACATAGAATTTCAAATTGCCCTCCACCGCATGCATAACAGCAGCTGTTAAATCATTGGTCAGAAAAATTTTGTCCGTTTTGCTCTACGATGCACTGCTTTCGAGATATTTAACATTTTGCATTTAAACCCCAAATTTAATGAATCGAACTAGCACGACACGTTAGCCTCTAAGCTAAGAGCAGCAGCCATCTTGCGCAAGCACCCTTAAAGCGTCTCATAAGGAGTTGTGTATAGCCGCCATCTTGTGTCCGCCATCTTGCGCAAGCATCCTTAGGGCGTCTCTAGTCATCTTGTGCAAGGACCCTTCAGCCACCTCATAAGAGCAACCGCCATCTTGCGCAAGCATCTCTAGGGCGTCTCATAAGGAGCCATGTATAACCGCCATCTTGCGCAAGCATCCCAAGGGAGTCTATGTATAGCGGTTATCTTGCATAAGCACCTTTAAGGAGTCATGTATAGCCACCATCTTGTGCAATTAGCGTCGAGAGATAGCTGATGTAGAATTTTTCTTTTTAAATTATCCGCCACCATATTTCAAAAGGAGCCATGTATAACCGCCATCTTGCGCAAGCAACCCAAGGGAGTCTATGTATAGCGGCCATCTTGCATAAGCACCTTTAAGGAGTCATGTATAGCCACCATCTTGTGCAATTAGCGCCGAGAGATGGCTGCTGTAGAATTTTTCTTTTTAAATTATCCGCCACCATATTTCAACTAAAGAGTGTAGCACTGAGGTTTGCGATGTAAGATGGCGGATGACAGCTGACAAAAAAGCGCGTGAGTTTGTTTACTAAACAAGAGCACGTGGAATTTGCCGCCACCACATAGATGGCAGCACGGTGCTCTCTTGATTAAAGATGGCGGATGACAGCTAACAGAACTTTTCAAATTGCCCGCTACTACAGAGAGCAGCACGGTGCTCTGTAGATTAAAGATGGCGGATGACAGGTGATGAAATTACCCGCATGATAGCAGCACAGTGCTCTATTGATTAAAGATGGTGGATGACAGCTGTCAAAAAAAGCACGTGGCTTTGTTTACTAAACAAGAGCACATAGATTTTTTTCAAATTGCCGCCACCACATTTCAAAGGTATCTAGCTAAAGAGCGCAGCACAGAGGTTTGTGATGCAAGATGGCGGATGACAGCTGTCAGAAAAAAGCACGTGAGTTTGTTTCCAAACAAGAGCATGTAGAATTTTTCAAATTGCCGCCACCACGTAGAGGGCAGCACGGTGCTCTCATGATTAAAGATGGCTGCTGTCACGCGGAATTGCCTGCCACCACAGGTATCTAGCTAAAGAGGGCAGCATGGTGCTCAAAGATGGCTGCTATCAAAAAGCATTTTTCAAATTATCCGCCACCACATTTCAAAGGTAAGTAGCTAAAGAGGGCAGCACTGTGCTCTATAGATTAAAGATGGTGGATGACAGCTGTCAAAAAAGCATGTGGATTTGTTTATCTCACGCTAGTGAGGTTAAGTTGGTAGCACTAAGGTTTAGGCCCGTCAAGATGGCAGCACTGCGGATGACAGCTGTGACGAATTTACATCTACTACGATAAAGAGGGCAGCACTGTGCTCTATAGATTAAAGATGGCGGATGTCAGCTGTCAAGAAAGCACATGGCTTTGTTTCCAAACAAGAGCACGTGGAATTTGCCGCCACCACATTTCAAAGGTAAGTAGCTAAAGAGGGCAGCACGGTGCTCTCTGGATTAAAGATGGCGGATGGCAGCTGTCAAAAAAAGCGCATGGGTTTGTTTCCAAACAAGAGAATGTAGAATTTTTCAAATTGCCGCCACCACATAGAGGGCAGCACGGTGCTCTCTTGATTAAAGATGGCTGCTGTCACGTGAAATTGTCTGCCACCACAGGTATCTAGCTAAAGAGGGCAGCACGGTGTACAAAGATGGCTGCTGTCAAAAAGCATTTTTCAAATTATCCGCCACCACATTTCAAAGGTAAGTAGCTAAAGAGGGCAGCACTGATCTCTATAGATTAAAGATGGCGGATGACAGCTGTCAAAAAACACGTGGCTTTGTTTACCTCACGCTAGTTAGGTTAAGTTGGTAGCACTAAGGTTTAGACCCGTCAAGATGGCAGCACTGCGGATGACAGGTGACGAATTTTGCAGCGACTGCGATAAAGAGGGCAGCACAGTGCTTTGTGGTTTAAAGATGGCGGATGACAGCTGTCAAACAGCACGTAGCTGTCAAAAAGCACGTGGCTTTGTTTACCTCGCGCTAGTGAGGTTAAGTTGGTACCACTAAGGTTTAGGTCCATCAAGATAGCAGTACTGAGGTTTGCGATGCGTTGTTGTCTGTCAAAAAGCACGTGGCTTTGTTTACAAATCTGTCAAAAAGCACGTGGCTGTCAAAAAGCACGTGGCTTTGTTTACCTCGAGCTAGTTAGGTTAAGTTGGCACTACTGGGGTTTAGGCCCGTCAAGATGGTAGTACTGAGGTTAGCGATGCGTTGTTGTCGATGACAGCTGTCAAAAAGCACGTGGCTTTGTTTACAAATCTGTCAAAAAGCACGTGGCTGTCAAAAAGCACGTGGCTTTGTTTACCTCGCGCTTGTGAGGTTAAGTTGGCACTACTGAGGTTTAGGCCCGTCAAGATGGCAGTACTGAGGTTAGCGGTGCGTTGTTGTCTGTCAAAAAGCACGTGGCTTTGTTTATCTCGCGCTAGTTAGGTTAAGTTGGCAGCACTGGAAGAGGCCTCTGGCTGAGGTGGAGGAGGCCACTGGGAGGCCACTGGCTGAGGAGGAGGAGGAGGTGGCCACTGGGAGGCCACTGGCTGAGGAGGAGGAGGAGGTGGCCACTGGGAGGCCACTGGCTGAGGAGGAGGAGGAGGCCACTGGCTGAGGAGGAGGCCTCTTCCGAGAGCCGGAGGAGGAGGAGGCCGCCGAACCCGTCTATTATACTACTAAGATGAGATGAATAGGAGTACTATACCAGAGTAGTCTAGATGAGAAGAAGAATGTCGTTATCATCTTTATATTGATCACATGCTGAAATACATTTTGAAATTTATTTCGAGTTGCCTGAATGAGAGAACTCAAACACCTCCTTACAGCTACACCACCTTACAGTACCTCCTTGTCAACGTTGAAATTATCACATTACCGCTACACTATCAGCTAGCACCTTGTAGTCAACGTTGAACTTATTATATCACCGCTGCACTATCTGCTAGCACCTTGTAGTCAACGTTGAACTTATCATATCACCACTGCACTATCTGCTAGCACTTTGTAGTCAACGTTGAACTTATCACATTACCGGTACACTATCTGCTAGCACCTTGTAGTCAACGTTGAACTTATCACATTACCGCTACACTATCTGCTAGCACCTTGTAGCCAGCGCTGAACTTATCACATTACATTGTAGCCAGCGTTGAACCATACATCTACACCACCTTAAAGTACCTCGTAATCAACAGTGAACCCATCATGTAAATGTACACTATTTTATAGAAAGTCGCAGCCAACGTTGAACCTATCAGCTTCCAGCTACACCACTTTATAGCACCCCGTACCCAACTTTGAACCTACCACTTTACAGAAACTGGTAGCCAACTCGTTCCATGCATTTTAATTAATTTAACTCTATAATTATTGTTGGTGACCTGCCGCAGGAATAGCTGGAACTTAAAATGGAACTGTTGATAAAGGAAACGTGAGGAAAAGAACGCAGAATACTGAATTCTGGAAATATAGCTTTCTACTTACATTATGTCTATAAGTTATACAGAGTGTTTTGAACCTCGTAACTGCCTTCTTGTCATACTTGACACATTCGTGTTTAAATCATTGTAATAAGGTACAGTTCACTGTAAAAATATCATGTCTGACTGTCCTCTTACTGGAATATCTTCAGTGGTTTTTTGTAAACTATGTTACTTATGAAATACTCTTGAGTTTCAGAGAACTGACCTTTATAACATGAAGTTATATACAAACTAAGAACACTGATTTTACCAGCGGATGCCGCCAACGGATTGTGGTGATTGCCCGAACAACGATTGCGTGACAACGGCAAACCCCTCACATCGTCGGCAGCTGCAAGCTCGGATAGCTGGGCTGATTTCTTGATTCCATCAAACGCCGTGTTAGAGTGGCTGGAAGGAATGGACATTCTTATTTGAAATTATTGCTCTTGTTGTATTATATTCAATTGTATATATACACACATTTTGTGCCACACGCTAAATAAATAATAATATACGTCATTTCGGGGCGAACCTGTGAATTCAGTACAAATATTTGATTTAATTACGTGTTTCATGAAATCAGTATGGGTGACTGTCACCCTTACGGATGTAGTAATACAGCGAGAAAGAAGCTGTATAGACTGCCATTAGGAATGTGAAATGCAGAGGAAAGAAACTTTACTTGCCCAAAAATCAGCAGGAAAAACTGCGTTGAGTGGCAGGTTGTTTACTAGATTGTGTTCTTATTGAATTTTCCAAAGGGACACTTTATGCAATTTTATTACACGAAATTGAAAAATAAATGGTAAAATAAATTAAGGCGAAAATTATGCGTAATATTGAATGACTTGTAGTAAAAGAACACACGAACTTTGCCTGGGATATTTGTCTGGGTCTGGCTGTAATTACGACGATGATTTTATGTTTACAATTGATCATAACAGTAGAAGTACGAAGGAATGTGGACCTAGAATAGGACATCTACCAAGTACTACAGATATATTCCTGTTTGATTTCTTCTATATGTAATACTACGTTTCTCACACGTCGGAGATGTCGGTCATTATAGAAGGAAAACTTCCATGAGAACTCTAGGAAAAACAAAATGAAGGATGCACAACAAGGCTGTCGAATTACATTTCTGTTTGGTATTCAAGACATAATATGATGTGTTTCAATTTAATGAACTCTGACTGTCGATGTACATCCACCACTCCATCTTCTTCTCTCTGCTTCCAGAGCTACCATGTACGTTTAACTCTTTAGCAAGTTATGTTGTTTTTATAACTCTGTGAAGTTATATTCTGTTTGTATTTTATTGATTCCTTATTATTTATTGTCAGGCCACCGATCAGGTACATTACAGTCAAAATTCGTCACCGATTCTTATAGAAAATTCTTAACATTACATCACGATATAGCCTATGATATCGGTTGTCATGTCCTGTTGAGACTGTTCATAATAATGTGACTTTAATATATTAATTCATGAAAAAAGAATCTACGGGTATATTAGAAAATTAATTTAGTAAATAGTGTTTGTGCCTGCTAAAACGGCCACGTGATGACGACGGCCGAATTTTTTAGATGAAATACTTGTTTTTCTCAGGCGCAATGACGATACGTAATCCTATGGCTCCTCGGTTGAATGGGTGACCTTCGATTCAGAGGGCCCCGGTATCGATTCCCATCCGGGTTTTGAATTGTAACTTTTCTGGTTGATTCCTCTAGCTCGGGGGTTGAGTTTTTGTGTTTGTCTTAAACACATCTTCATTCACGTACAACGTATCACATTATAACCCACCCTAGAAAGCTGTAATAGTAGAACTACCGGGCGAGTTGGCCGTGCGGTTAGGGGCGCGCAGCTGTGAGCTTGCATCCAGGAGATAGTCGATTCGAGCCCTAGTGTTGGCAGCCTTGAAGATGGTTTTCCGTGGTTTCCCATTTTCACGCCAGGCAAATGCTGGGACTGCACCTTAATGAAGGCCACGGCCGATTCCTTCCCACTCCAAGCCCTTTGCTGTCCCATCGTCGCCATAAGATCTATGTGTGTCGGCGTGACGTAAAGCCATTTGTAACAATAGTAGGACTGCCACCACTGCTGCCACCAGTGCCACTTCACTCATACTTTCCATATCACCCTTGCTCTTTATTCTCCTTATTACTTTTCTCCTACTCCTCTGCAATCTTCCACTTACTGCTCGATATTGTTCCAATGAAATGCCCATGTCTCGACACTAACCGCTCAGCACATCCGCTGTCTCTGCTTGCTTAAGGTAAACTGAGATAGAGGTGATAGTGAATGAGTCACTCCACATTGGGTTGGCGTCAAGAAAGCCACCCGGTCGTAAAACAGGGCTGAATCTATACAAAGTAATGACCTCAGGAAAAGGCCAGGATGAAGAAGAAGAAGAAGAAGAAGAAGAAGAGGAAGAATCCTATGACTATTTGCGGCATACGAAAGTATTTGTGTGCAAGTATGTCTAATAATTAATTTAGTTATTACAGCGAAGTTAGTAAACAAGTGCAATCACTCTTCATTGTTTGCATACAGGAGGCTACCCCGTGAGTTTTATCCGTACTTTATAATACGGAGCTTTAGTGCAGGCACATTTTTAGAGCTGTCTACCGGGAAATAGAGTAAAATAGAAGTGCACCGCCTGCACCACCTTATATTTTGAATAAATAACCATGTTAGATAAATAAAGGATTTAATGAAACGAATACTACTGGATTTTTCCAACAATCCTTAAATCTAGACCTTTCTGTTGAAGTAAAATAGGAGTTATATAATTGCGGTTTTCTCAGAATTCGTATTGTACCTTATACGTTCAAATAACATATGTAATTCGCTGTCGTGCTGGTCATTGACGGGTTAGTTTCCGTGCAATTACAGCGGGAATGCCATTAGGTGGAGATAAAGTGGTAGCAGAGGAGACAGAACACACCTCAGCTAACAAGTCACTCACTTTTATGACATTGTTGATCAGTTTCTGGGGCTACGAACATTGTAGGCGGTCGCACTTTCTTCTCTCCGGACTCTCAGCATTCGAGATCATGCGTTTATGCACATTATAAAGAAGATCACGACTGGTCTCCATTCCATGTCAGCGATGCTTATCGTTGACGGACTTTGTAATAAAATATCATATCAGTGAATATTTCTATCAAGGTTGGTTGTGTCGAGAAAATTGTCATGACATTAAGTTGTGTTTGGAATATTTCTAAACGAAGCTGTCAGTGTTCACAATATCAGCAAGAAACTATTTCAATTCCCCCTTTTAGCCGTATTCCTCCTTTGAATATCGTAATATCACTTAGTGTAGCATCACAGAGTCTAGTATCTGAGCCTGAGGTAACAATATTGTAAAATCTGTGTTGAGTTTGATAACATATGCTCTGCCGTTTCCATGTGATACTTGAACAATCGTATATACTTACGTAGATGCATGCATGTAGTGCTGATTTTATAGAAAATAATAGAAATATTTGATATTAGCAGTTTGTTTACAAAAATGTTTCCTGTTTAAATTAGTTCTGTTTTCCAATTGTGAAGTACGAGCTCTCATCCATTTTTGTAATCGGCTTGATATTAGGTCCCCAAGGACCATAACTAAAGTTTTTGTCAACTTTTTTCATACCTTTGGGCTGAACAGAGATTTCATATATAACATCACCATTAATACTCTTCAGAATTCCATCGTGATCTTCAAGAACTACGCTTGCGGTCCTCAGATGAATTTGGACATGCCTCACTCTTTTGCCTACTGTTATGTACCTTCATATTATTTCATGTAGGGCTAACCCATTCATTTATATCAATCTATTATTATTCAGGTACACTTTGTCCTCTGGGCAACCTACAGTTGTTGCGGGAAGATTATATAATAATAATAATAATAATAATAATAATAATAATAATAATAATAATAATAATAATAATAATAATAATAATAATAATAATAATAATAATAATAATAATAATAATAATGTTTCCTGTTCAAATGATTCATTCTTTCAGTTTTGAAATATATCGGTTTGCCTAAAATTATGGGTATATATTTTTGCACAGAGAACGGTAATATCGTGTATGAATGAAAATGAAGATCAGGAGCCTGTTTCCAATCATTTGAACGGGTCAGGAATGGAATGAATGAAGCCCCCATCTAGCGGCGAGGATAGCAATTGTGCCGGTTGCCGAAGCCCGTCGCACTCCTCTGGGGCAATGATTAATGACTGACAGATTAAATGAAATTATATTGGAGAGTGTTGCTGGAGTGAAATATGACGGAAGAAACCGGAGTACCCGGAGAAAAACCTGTCCCGTCTCCGCCTTGTCCAGCAGAAATCTCATATGCGGTGGCCGGGATTTAAACCACAGAACCCAGCGGTGAGAGGCTGACGCGCTGCCGTTAAGATTTGTGAATGTTTCCATTTTATAGAGAAGATTACCAATACAATGCACAATTACAAACCGTTTAGCAATAATAAAAAATGGTATCAAACTTCCATTTTAGAAAAATGAAGTGATGATATATATATCTTTGAGGATTCTCCATGAACGGTTGCTAGGCAACATGGCGTCATACGTTTTGTATCGCCAATTCAGGTGACTGTCAGCATGACACATATGCATGTCAAATGTTTACTCTCTGTGGGACCTGCTCCTAATAAAACCATAACCGAGCTCGATAGCTGCAGTCGCTTCAGTGCGGTCAGTATCCAGTAATCGGGAGATAGTGGGTTCGAGCCCCACTGTCGGCTGCCCTGAAGATGGTTTTCCGTGGTTTCCCATTTTTTCTATTTGTTTTACGTCGCACCGACACAGATAGGTCTTTGGCGACGATGGGATAGGAAAGGCCTAGGAAGTGGAATGAAGCGGCCGTGGCCTTAATTAAGGTACAGCCCCGGCATTTGCCTGGTGTGAAAATGAGAAACCACGGAAAACCATCTTCAGGGCTGCCGACAGTGGGGCTCGAACCCACTATCTCCCGATTACTGGATACTGCCCGCACTAGGTTTCCCATTTTCACACCAGGCAAATGCTGGGGCTGTTCCTTAATTAAGGCCGCGGCCGCTTCCTTCCAATTACCAGGCCTTTCCTATCCCATCGTCGCTATAAGACCTATCTCTGACAGTGCGACGCAAAAAAAAAAAAAAAGAGACATAAGAGACATAAGAATGATTGTGAACATAAAATGTTTCAGAACATGATATTAAAAAGCATTCTGACTTTTAAAGATATCTTAAGATGAGAAAAGCACTTTTGTCATTAAAAAAACTAAATTCGCGTCCTCATCCCGAGGTGGTGCAGCTCGTTTGTTTCAACCACATACCAGCCCACCTAGCATTCGTAAATTTTTTGCAGTACCGGGACTCGAACTCGGGCCCCCCGAAGGTGGCAGTTAATAACATTAACCATTACGCTACGGAGGCGGATACTTTACTTTTTGTACAATTTGCTTCATGTCGCGCGTCGCACCGACACGGATAGTTCTTATGGCGACAATGGGACAGGAAACGCCTAGGAGTGGGAAGGAAGCGGCCGTGGCTTTAATTAAGGCACAGTCGCAGCATTTGCCTGGTGTAAAAATGGGAAACCACGGAGAACCATCTTCAGGGCTACCGATATTGGGGTTCGAACCCGCTAACTGCCAAATTCAAGCTCGCAGATGCGCGACCCTAACCGCAGGGCCAACTTGCTCGTTTTTTTATGATGAATTAAGTTGTTTGAAGCAGATTTCAAATCATCATCACAGAATCCCACCCTTCCGTTCCCTATTTGTGTTCTCTGTAAAGTGATGTCCTCTTTTCAGAAGCCACGTCTAGGCATACACAGATGATCTGAACAATTGCAAAGGAGGTCGTACTAATTTGATGAACAGACTTGTACTTCATGAGGATCGAATGTGAAAGTAAGAAAATGACGTCGTAACTAAGCTCGATGTAGTTGTAGGCGGTATGTCCGTCCGTTATTTGGAGCCTAGAGTAGCGATATGTAGGCCACTAAGATTTTAATAATATTATACATGCCACTAATCTTGGTGCCTTTCGGGGAAGCTGTGAGACTGTCTGCCATGATACCTAGAAGGATTAAAAATATACAGCTGTATAACTCCAAAATGTAAACGGCTAATATTTATCCTTTTTCAAGTAATGACTGTGTTTTCTAAAAACCGGGCGAGTTGGCCATGCGCGTAGAGGCGCGCGGCTGTGAGCTTGCATCCGGGAGATAGTAGGTTCGAATCCCACTATCGGCAGCCCTGAAGATGGTTTTCCGTGGTTTCCCATTTTCACACCAGGCAAATGCTGGGGCTGTACCTTAATTAAGGCCACGGCCGCTTCCTTCCAACTCCTAGGCCTTTCCTATCCCATCGTCGCCATAAGACGCTGTCGGTGCGACGTAAAGCCCCTAGCAAAAAAGTGTTTTCTAAATCTCTGTAGTTATGATATACCTATTAAGCATCTTTTTCTGAGTATTGAGAATGTTTAATGGTACTCGCCCGGGAATGTACCAGCAGAAAATCAGCACTGCATACGCATATATAGATTGAATGTCGGACAGGCAGTCAGACAATAATCCCTAGAATCATTACAATAAAGAAATGTTTTAGACAAGAAGTGAAACGAACAGATGAAACAAGAATTGCAATTTTTTAGAGATATAAAGGAAATTAAACGACTTCTTTTTAAAGACAGAAGTCTTTTAACAAATACCCATATATTTAGAAAAAAATAAAGGCTTTTGTAAAATACTTTATCTAGAGTGAACTGATTCATGGTCGTGAGAGCTGAACTATTGCAAAAATGGAAAGAGATTCATTGGAAGCAACTGAAATCTGGTTGTGGAGGAAAATGATGAGGACATGCTGGGCTCAAAAAGGGACGAATCGAGATGTCCTAAACGAAGTCAACGAGCAACGGAGGATATGAAAATAAAGTCACTTTGTTTTGTTGTGGTTTTTCTTGCTACTGGCTTTACGTCGCACCGACACAGATAAGTCTTATGGCGACGATGGGATAGGAAAGGCCTAGGAGTTGGAAGGAAACGGCCGTGGCCTTAATTAAGGTACATCCCCAGCATTTGCCTGGTGTGAAAATGGGAAACTACGGAAAACCATCTTCAGGGCTGCCGACATGGGAATTCGAACCCACTGTCTCCCGAATGCAAGCTCACCGCAAGGCCAACTCGCCCGATAGTTAAAAGTTGTAGGCCATATTCTGAGACATAACAACTTCTTAGTAAACGCCTTTGAAGGAAAAATACTAGGAAAGAAAGGAAGAGGAAGACCAAGGAAGACATACTTGGAGGATGTGAGAAACTTCATGGGACGTAACGACTACACGGAAGTGAAGAGAACAGCAGGATTGGGAGGAAATTGGTTGCAGCGACAAGTGTATGCTGCTGACGATGATGATGAAGGAAATATAATGCATTGATTTGAGGTTTGCATGATTACCGGGCGAGTTGGCCGTGCGGTTATGGGCGCGCAGATGTGAACTTGCATCCGGGAGATAGTGGATTCGAATCCGATTGTCGGCAGCCCTGAAGATGATTTTCCGTGGTTTCCTATTTTCACACCAGGCAAACGCTGGGTTTGACCTTCATTGAGGCCACGGTCACTTTCTTCCCACTCCTAGCTCACTCCTAGCCCTTTCCTATCCCATGGTCTAAGAAAGAATGTTTACATAATTCTGTAATAAAACATAATGGAAGTGGCTGTTGCTTCACACATTAGCAGTCTCCAGATGTGTTGTCAATACGCTGTAATTCGGACGTATTTAATAATCATGCAGGTTACTTAACTCTTAGCGCAGATCCTCTCTGCAGGTTTGTACATGTGCAGCTCTTCATTTCCTTCCTCCCCATCTGCAGTATGCATGAATAATTACGAAAATATCATATCATGGACTTGGTTGATAAAATACTGTTTCTGTAGTGAATGGTGTACACCTACACGGAATGTCTGTCTTTGAGTTATGAATATTCTTAAGGTAGAGAAAGTGAAGATAAGGAAAGGCTTTTGTACACACAGACGGTGACAGTGGTTACCTGGGAGACGGACAGAGCTGGTGGGCGGATACCAAACACTAGCTCTTTCATTCATATCCTTCTTTGAAGATCAGTTAGCAACATCCAGTACCTCTCCCTCTTAGAGACAATAAATCTCAAGTTATTGTAACTGTGCGAGTGAATGAGGAGAGTCCACTTCATAAACTTGTTTTACGAGAGACACGAATAGCGCAAAGTAACCTCTTCCTGAACGACGGATTCATCCGTATAGGCGTTAGAATTCTTTGCTTGGATCTCAACAGAGAACAACGTCATCCTTTGCTTCTTGCTGACTCTCATCGCTTCACAGAATGTCTCATCTTCCAAAAACATGTCCAGAACAACTTTGGACCTTTAGAGGTCGTCAGACTATAAAGAAGGTTTTACACAAGTGTCTTCTATGTAAAATATTGAACAGTTCAACCGTACAGAAAACTGAAGTTCCATTTCAGTCGGACCGAGTAAAGTCATCAAAGCCATTCGCTGTCATCGGAGTCGATTTCGCTGGCCCACTTTACATCGCCCTGTTCACATGCGCCACCACTCGTGCGATACATCTCGAACTTTGTTCTGACATGACTCTGAAAACACCAAGACATTTTCAAGCTGCAAACACGGAACTATTTTCTTCCAAAACACACCACTTTGCCGCTCAAAGTGAAATAGCATGGAAATTCATTTCATCGCCAGCTGCTTGGCGGGGAGTACTGCATAGTAGGTATTACAACATATTGGCCGCAGAAAGGACTAGGGAAATCGAGGCTTACTGAAGAATAATTAAATACGACACCCATAACTGAGGGCGAAGACTCGGATGAAGTAATTCCTTGATTGGTTATCATCCCAACAGGTCCAGAACCCGAAAAAAAATACAAGATCTGAGCAAGTTTCCCAACTGAGGCTAAATGTCTCTGATTACTTTTGGAAACGTTGGCAGAAGGATGAAGATCGAAAACGGCACAAGTCCGGAGAACTGCACCTCGGAGATGTCGTTTTGATCGAAGAGCATGTCACATGTGGAAAAGGGCAGGAATTGAATGTCTACAGGAAGGGAGAAGTCTCAGTATAAGAACAGTTGCTCTCCGTACGTCAGAAGGAAAGAATATCCACCCTCCGTTGCAGCTAGCCGTTCCCTTAGAGATCGACTGGAGTGGGGAGCATGAGGAGGATACAATATGTTGTCACTATACAAACCCTCAATATGTTTAACCCCTACTTGCCGACGCCAAGACCCTCCTCCGTTATACAGATATACACTTCTCTTTTATATTATCCTTTTAATATAATTTATATGCTACTAGCTGTGGTACCGGCGTTGTCCGGATCGTTTTTGAAAGTTTGCTTTTGAGATTTGTATTACCTGTTAACTAGGAGTAAATTGAACTTTATTGAATTCCTTATTGAGATGTTGATTGACATGTTATGATCTATTATGTAGTTTTAGGGTGATTTAGATGTATTTGAAACAGACTTTCAACGTATTAGGTCGTGTTACGTACATTTAGTACGTGTTGAAGAGATGTTAAGTACAGAACAAAAATGGCCAGCCGGACACCAGTGGGATCCGAACCCACAACCTCCCGATTTCGCGTCGGTTGCTCTACCAATTGAGCTATGGTGTCCGGCTGGCCATTTTTGTTCTGTACTTAACATCTCTTCAACACGTACTACATGTACGTAACACGACCTAATACGTTGAAAGTCTGTTTCGATTACAATGCGGTCGTGAAAATTCAATATTCATAGATGTATTTGATTTCAAGTTTCTGATTATTTGATGTTCAAGTGACACTTTGTCCTTGTGGAAGCTCGAATTGCTTGAGAAAAATTTGATCCTTTTAAAAAAGAAGAGTGATAACTACATGTGTATTTTTCCGTCGTGCTATAGATATAATGTACACGATTCCAACTGTCATTTTTACTGGCACCAATCAGCTTTGCGACCCCAAAAAGCATTGGATTCAACACTAATTTCGGTCATTTTAGTCCTTTTACGTTCTAATGGAGGCTGAACGTGTACTTAAACGTCAAAATACATCTCAGCGACAGATAGACAATGGATTCGACATTATTTTCCATTATTTTTACATCCCTTTCTATTCCCCACCCCTAGCGGTGGTTGTGATGTTTCATTTTCATAGTGGCTTTTTTTTTGGGTTTCAGTTAGTTGGTCATATGTGCACCAAGTTTCTTTGAGAGCTATTCTGGAACATACCCACATACATCAATGATCTCGGTTACTTTTACATTCATATCCACCCATTCTCAACCTCCATTCTGACTGCTGCTGTGGTATGATTTAATCGGCATCCAGAGTGTCACAGTTCAGAACAGCGAACTCGTAAACAATGGTTTCGACGTTAACATAAGTTGTTTTAGTTAATTTTAATATTTCACCCCCTCCCCTAGGAGTGCTAGGCGCGTTTTACCTCCACAGTATTTTGTCATATCGTAAGTCATATCATGTGGACCAAGTTTAGTTGAGAGCTATTTTGGATCATACACACATACATCTGTAATCTCGGTAATTTTGGACATTTTCTATTTCACCCTTCTCAACTCCAATGCCAATGGGAACTGAACATAGACATGAACGACAACCGTATTGCCACTATTCACCTCAGTGATCCCGAAAACTATGGATTCTACATTAATATTCATCGCTGTCTATTATTTTTATATTTCACCCCTTTTTCTGTAATTTTTATAATTCATGCGCCTCCCTAGGCGTGGTAGGGTATCTTACCCCCATAGTATTTTTTTCCGATAATAAGCCATATGTGCAACAAATTTCGTTGAGAGGTATGCTATAACAGACACACGCCCATAATCTCCGTCACCCCTCATTCCGATTGGGGATGAACTTTGACTTAAAAGGCATCCAGAGCGTCACATTTCATATCAGGGACTGCGAAAACTATGGCTTCGACACTAATATCGGCCGTTTTTAGTTATATTTCACCCTTTCCTCTAGGGGTCTTAAGGGTGTTTTGTCCCCTCAGCATTTTTTCCAGATAGTAGGTAATATTGGTACCAAATTTAGTTAGTAGCTATGCTGGAACATACGTACATCCATAATCTCGGTCACTATGGGCATTTTCTTTTCTTTAACCCTTCTCCCCCTGCCGATTGGGACTCAACTTGGACTTAAAACGATATCCGAAGTGTCACTATTCACCTCAGCGACCCCGAAAACCACGGATTCGACACTGTTTTCTATTATTTTTGTCTCTCGACCCCATCAGCCCGCCCCTAAGTGGGCTAGGGATGTCTTACCCCCCACAGTGCTCGTCTCCATATAGTAAGTCATAAGTGTACCAAGTATTGTTGAAATTTCCCCAGTGGTTTAGGAGGAGATGTGTAATTTACATGCACACATCTATTTTTATATAGAGACCAGTTACAATACCGAACCCTAGCGAAACTCTCAGGTGCACGTAAATGTAGAGCAGCGGTGGGTTTGTAAGGCTTGGTCGGTAACAGTTTTGTTACTTTGTAGCAGAAGGTATTGACACATTAGCTTGTAGGGCGAGATGCGTCAGGGATTTTGTTGCAGTTCTTACCAAAAGAGCTCCTATTTAATCAAGTTTTTCCTATGTTAAAACAGATCGTCTCTGGCGTATTGTTAAGAATGGATCCAGGGGTGCGGAACTACTTCACTAAATTAATTATCGCATTCCTAAGGGGAGGGGGATGATGGCAAGAAATTTGCAAATATTTCGAAAACGGCACTCTAACAGAATAATGCTTCGCATAGCATAACAACAATGAAATACACTGAGTTTTACTGTATAAGTCACCCACTTAACACTCAATAAGTCCTGTACTGCACTCAACCCTTGAAATTACAGTTCCATCGTCATTCGTCTGCCTCGGCTACTTCGGTAGAACAATGTTGATTCTTAGATCTAGGGTCGTGTAGGATTCTTTTCAGTAACTTCATTGCCCTATCGACAAGGGTTAAGAGGAGAGCATAATTACTTCAAATGACGAGCAAAAATGTACTTAGTAAAAATTTATTCAAGGAAATCACGATAATCGTGTATTACTGAATCCCCACCCAAAAAAAATCAATTACATTTGTCGCAACATGTTATAACGCAGTCACAATGCATAACGTGAATGGTGAAGGGATCTTGCCATTATTTACATTAGTGTCTTTCAAAGTGTGAAAATTCAATGGAGGATTTTTGGACAGGAAAACCAAAAAAAGGATAGAAAACCTGAAAGTCGGGCAACATTGTCCCAAACGATAACTGAGAGTTAACCCACACGCCTCGTGGAAAATATGACCTTCAACAAGTAGAATTCCAGATTTACATTTAATTAAGGTTATCCCCAAAATGGATCCTTAATCGAACCAAATTACCTATCAGTTGCTTTGGATATGTTGTGAAATCTTATTTGAAAGCATGATGTTTATTAGAAGTTAACAGCAATTATCACAATCTGAAATAAAATTTCACCATGTGTTGTCACATCATGACACCCTTAAGTTATAGATGAGTCGCGATGCTGAAATATGCATCACCCCAAAGAGATGTTCAGAATGAACCTACAACAATTGATCCAAGGGGATCTTACGTTACATCGTTCTGAAGGAACAAAACTACGGAATGCAGGGAAGCTTTGATTCACTGTGCGTTTAGAAGAAACGCCAAACACTGAAGTTAAATATAAGTGATAAATCACTCGAAAAATCTTCTTACTAAACCAACTTTCAGGTTATGAAACAGTTACATCGTTAAATTCGTTAAACTACAAATCCACAATACAAAACGAACAACACGAAATCTTTCCATTTCTAAATGACTACAACTACAAGTGATCGGTAGATCAACGACTCATCTATATAATGTGAATAACGCACAATAAAATATTATAACAGCTGACATATCGAAACCACATTCGTAGTATAAATACTACAAAAAATTAACTAAGTGTCAACCTACTGCACTATCGCAACATACCGTACACCCGAACAATAAATCTCGAAGTAAAGAAAAAGAAACAATGTCAAATGTAAAACGAAAGTTCATCGAACTTGAACACACGCGGCTAAGTAGTAGGGACCAGTCTCCATTAGCCAGGCTTCCTCGTGGGACAACTCTTACATTTAAGCCACTACTGATGCGACGCTATTATGGGAGCACCTTCCAGCTTGTAACAGTTATGCCAAAACATGGCCTAAATAGTATCTGCTAATATCTTCCATAACTGCATCCATTACTACAGACACTACCATCGTTCAAGTCGATTAGCAAAAGTGTCTAACCTATGACTTGGCTACGTACAAACGGCGTCCTGATCCTATCGCTGAGCCAACACTACAGTGTCTACACACCTGTAACGATAATTTGTCTACACGCGGCATCCCGAACCTATCGTTGAGCCATCACTGTTAGTAATCAGGTACATCCGACATCCCGAACCTATCGTCGAGCCAACGCTATGGTATCTACACATCACTGATACTGCCGGGCGAAGTCGACGATTTAAAATACTGTCCGGATATTTAAATCTAATTCACCTTCAAATTCAAACACATGAAGTAAAATCCGTTACAGAAATGAACTCTAATCTGGAAATATTAACTACCGGTATGTCCATTTCCTACGATAAATAACGGTTTTGAATATTTAAATATATCACTCATTAAAATTTAAATGGTTCATGTTTGTGGGTTACTGTAGTCACGTCCTAGTTCGTGAACCATGGGCAACGGCTGAGTGGCCTAGTAAGTGGTCCTGAGAGTCGGGATACCAGTTGCTATGGAATGGGAGTGGGCATCTCGGACATATTCTGAGTCGTGGCCCTCCTTGTGCTCAGGCGGCTAGGACTACACAATTCACCGGTGGTCCATAACCCGTTAGAGGAGAGATCCTCACTTGGACTATGTGCAAGAAGGGCAGCATCCTGCTTCATGAATTTACCGAGCTCAGAACACTTTAAGTAAGCCTCGGACCTATGGGAGTAATGGAGTCCCACTCCCATTTGACAGGCGAGGGACTCCTTGGAAACAACTTGGCGAACGAAATGGAATTCGATGGGGAGCTATCAATATTAATGGGGCTTATGGAAGAAAGGAGGTAGAACTTGCTGAGTCAGCAAAGAGGATGCATCTGGATGTGCTAGGAGTAAGTGATATTCGGGTAAGGGGAGATAAGGAGGAAGAGATAGGAGATTATAAAGTGTACTTGACGGGTGTTAGAAAGGGAAGGGCAGAGTCTGGGGTAGGGCTCTTTATCAGGAATACCATTGCACGCAACATAGTTTCTGTTAGGCACGTAAGTGAGCGAATGATGTGGGTAGATTTGTCAGTGGGAGGAATTAGGACAAGAATTGTGTCCGTGTATTCACCATGTGAGGGTGCAGATGAGGATGAAGTTGACAAGTTTTATGAAGCATTGAGTGACATCGTGGTCAGGGTCAACAGCAAGGATAGAATAGTGCTAATGGGCGATTTCAATGCGAGAGTTGGGAATAGAACTGAAGGATACGAAAGGGTGATTGGTAAATGTGGGGAAGATATGGAAGCTAATGGGAATGGGAAGCGTTTGCTGGACTTCTGTGCTAGTATGGGTTTAGCTGTTACGAATACATTCTTCAAGCATAAGGCTATTCACCGCTACACATGGGAGGCTAGGGGTACCAGATCCATAATAGACTATATCTTAACAGACTTTGAATTCAGGAAATCTTTTAGGAATGTACGAGTTTTTCGGGGAGTTTTCGATGATACAGACCATTATCTGATCTGTAGTGAACTAAGTATCACTAGGCCTAGGGTAGAGAAAGTGAAATCTGTCTGCAAACGAATAAGGGTAGAAAATCTCCAGGACGAGGAAATTAGACAGAAGTACATGGATATGATTAGTGAGAAGTTTCGAACAGTAGACAGTAAGCAGGTTCAGGATATAGAAAGTGAATGGGTGGCATACAGGGATGCTGTAGTAGAAACAACAAGGGAATGCCCAGGAACAACTGTGTGTAAAGATGGGAAAAGGCGAACATCTTGGTGGAATGATGAAGTGAGAGCAGCCTGTAAACGTAAAAAGAAGGCTTATCAGAAATGGCTCCAAACAAGGGCCGAGGCAGACAGGGATTTGTACGTAGATGAAAGAAACAGAGCGAAACAAATAGTTGTTGAATCCAAAAAGAAGTCATGGGAAGATTTTGGTAATAACCTGGAAAGGCTAGGTCAAGCAGCAGGGAAACCTTTCTGGACAGTAATAAAGAATCTTAGGAAGGGAGGGAAAAAAGAAATGAACAGTGTTTTGAGTAATTCACGTGAACTCATAACAGATCCCAGGGAATCACTGGAGAGGTGGAGGGAATATTTTGAACATCTTCTCAATGTAAAAGGAAATCATCATGGTGGTGTTGCAAACAGTCAAGCTCATGGGGAGGAGGAAAATAATGTTGGTGAAATTATGCTTGAGGAAGTGGAAAGGATAGTAAATAAACTCCATTGTCATAAGGCAGCAGGAATAGATGAAATTAGACCTGAAATGGTGAAGTATAGTGGGAAGGCAGGGATGAAATGGCTTCATAGAGTAGTAAAATTAGCGTGGAGTGTTGGTAAGGTACCTTCAGATTGGACAAAAGCAGTAATTGCACCTATCTATAAGCAAGGGAACAGGAAGGATTGCAACAACTATCGAGGTATCTCATTGATTAGTATACCAGGCAAAGTATTCACAGGCATCTTGGAAGGGAGGGTGCGATCAGTGGTTGAGAGGAAGTTGGATGAAAACCAGTGTGGTTTCAGACCACAGAGAGGCTGCCAGGATCAGATTTTCAGTATGCGCCAGGTAATTGAAAAATGCTACGAGAGGAATAGGCAGTTGTGTTTATGTTTCGTAGATCTAGAGAAAGCATATGACAGTGTACCGAGGGAAAAGCTGTTCGCTATACTGGGGGACTATGGAATTAAAGGTAGATTATTAAAATCAATCAAAGGCATTTATGTTGACAATTGGGCTTCAGTGAGAATTGATGGTGGAATGAGTTCTTGGTTCAGGGTACTTACAGGAGTTAGACAAGGCTGTAATCTTTCACCTTTGCTGTTTGTAGTTTACATGGATCATATGCTGAAAGGTATAAAATGGCAGGGAGGGATTCAGTTAGGTGGAAATGTAGTAAGCAGCCTGGCCTATGCTGACGACTTGGTCTTAATGGCAGACTGTGCCGAAAGCCTGCAGTCTAACATCTTGGAACTTGAAAATAGGTGCAATGAGTATGGTATGAAAATTAGCCTCTCGAAGACTAAATTGATGTCAGTAGGTAAGAAATCCAACAGAATTGAATGTCAGATTGGTGATACAAAGCTAGAACAGGTCGATAATTTCAAGTATTTAGGTTGTGTGTTTTCCCGGGATGGTAATATAGTAAGTAAGATTGAATCAAGGTGTAGTAAAGCTAATGCAGTGAGCTCGCAGTTGCGATCAGCAGTATTCTGTAAGAAGGAAGTCAGCTCCCAGACGAAACTATCTTTACATCGGTCTGTTTTCACACCAACTTTGCTTTATGGGAGCGAAAGCTGGGTGGACTCAGGACATCTTATTCATAAGTTAGAAGTAACAGACATGAAAGTAGCAAGAATGATTGCTGGTACAAACAGGTGGGAACAATGGCAGGAGGGAACTCGGAATGAGGAGATAAAGGCTAATTTAGGAATGAACTCGATGGATGAAGCTGTACGCATAAACCGGCTTCGGTGGTGGGGTCATGTGAGGCGAATGGAGGAGGATAGGTTACCTAGGAGAATAATGGACTCTGTTATGGAGGGTAAGAGAAGTAGAGGGAGACCAAGACGACGATGGTTAGACTCTGTTTCTAACGATTTAAAGATAAGAGGTATAGAACTAAATGAAGCCACAACACTAGTTGCAAATCGAGGATTGTGGCGACGTTTAGTAAATTCTCAGAGGCTTGCAGACTGAACGCTGAAAGGCATAACATTCTATAATGATAATGTATGTATGTATGTATTAAAATTTAAGTATATGCGGTGAAGTTCGCTAAATAAAAGTAAACTCAAATCTCGTATGATATTACGTGATATTACTGAAAACAATATTCACAACCACCACGATATTCGCGGCATTGCTTAGAGTGAGAGGCTCAAAATAACCTGCAATGTCAATAGTCCAAACATGTATCATTGTAAACTCTCTAGTACCGGGCGAGTTAGCCGTGCGGTTAGGAGCGCGCAGCTGCGAGCTCGCATCCGGGAGAGAGTGGGTTCGAATCCAACTGACGGCAGTACTGAAGATGGTTTTCCGTTTTCACACCAGGAAAATGCTGGGGGTGTACCTTAATTAAGGCCACGACCGCTTCCTTCTCATTCGTTCGCCTTTCCTGTCCCATCGTCGCCATAATACCTATCTGTGTCGGTTTGACGTAAAGCAACTAGAAAAAAAAAGAAAACTCTCCAGTGATGTAACTCTCATGAACATAAGCAGGATAAACTCTCAATCTAATAAAATCATTCTTTCACCCGCAATGTTTCCAATTCGCGATTATTTTCGCCTCGTAATGATACAGAATAAAATTCAACTTCCAATAAGCAAATATTTTCTCGAACGTGTGTGAGAATGTATTTTGTTCGTGAGGTCGGCTTATAACAAAATCCACTTCGCTGGTATCAAATAGAATCGTGAACTTGACTTAAAACACGTTACCTACAGTCGTACGTAAAATAAAAATCTCTTTACGATCCATTTCTTTTTGTTTGATCAAATTTTAAGTACAAGCTATCCCGTAACCAAACGACATCATAACGGATCTCAAAGTAGGTTCTCTAAATTTACCCTGACCTCAGGAGCGAAATGTTATGCCGTGATTCTATATCACAAATACACGTTGTCACAAAATTATATTCCCAAATGCCAAAATTTACATTGCTTCATTGGATTTCGATATAAAACTGCAAATCTCGCTTACATAACTGCTGTTATTTATTCCCTAAAGAATGGCCAAGGAGTGCAAGTGTAGGAACTGTGGATATGGCCAGGTATTAAGGAGTATGAGGGAGGAGTTGGAGAGTTTGCGGGATATGATTAGGATTGTCTCAGAGGAGAGGAAAGAAAGTAGGCCTCCCTCAAAAAATACAGGATACAGTAGGTGTGAACGAAGTATGGGAAGGAAAAGGGGGAATTGTGGAAGACAGGTGGTCTAATGTTTTAAGGGGAAGAAGATTGCGGGTTAAGGGCTTTATTCAGGATCAAAATGCGGGAGAGGTGTCTGTGAGAAGTCGATACGAGTCACTGGAGGAAGAACAACCGAGGGAAGAAAAGGAACAGGGAACTGTTGCTGAAAAGTGTGGAAGTAGGAGGCAGGGAAACGGTAGAAAAGAAAATGTGGATTAATAGATAGGAAAAGACAGGGGGGACAGGGTTATGGGAGGGAGAAAAGGGAGAAGGAAGTAGCTTCTGCAGCTGTCAGGAAAGATATGGCTTATCAGGAGGGGAAGGGATCAAGTGAGGAGCGTAGGGTTGAGGCTCTGGTCATGGGGGATTCCACAATTAGACATGTGGGGAATGTGTGTGGAGGAAAGGGAACCAGGTTAGAGTGTTATCCAGGAATTAGATTGAGGCAGATGTTGAGGAAAGTAGAAGGGAAAGAGGAGGGAATGGAGAAGGTAGTAGTGTTTCGCGTTGGTACTAACAACGTAAGGCAATCAGGTATAAGTAGCAGCATACTGTAGTTGGGGATGTGTGGGATCTGGTAAATGCAGCACGGGTAAAGTTTAAGGAAGCTGAGATTGTTATCAGTGGAATAATGTGTAGGAGGGATACCGACTGGAAGGTGATAGGGGATTTAAATGAGACTATAGAGTGGGTATATGGGAAACTGGGAGTGAGATATCTAGATCCTAATGGGTAGGTAGGAGATAGGGATCTGCGCTCAGATAACCTTAACTTAAACTGCCGTGGTACATATAAGTTAGGAAATTTGTTTAAAAGTGTTATAGGGAGGTACATTCAGGGAAAGTGGCCTAGTGAGCGGTGATAAGGGTATACTGAACTGGCAGTGAAGTAGGGATGACATAAAAATGTTAGTGCTCAACTGTAGAAGTATTGTAAAGAAAGGAATATAATTAAATATCTTAATAGATATATACCTACCAGATATTGTAATAGGAGATGAATCATGGCTGAGAAATTATATCATAGACGCAGAAATATTTTCACGGAACTGGAGTGTGTATCGTAGAGATACGATAGAAATGGCAGGTGGGGGAATATTCATTCTGGTGAAAGAAGAATTTGTAAGCTACGAAAAAGCTAAAGATGACAAACATGAAGGTCTAGATAGGTGTAAGGCTCATATCTAAAGATAATATTCAACTTGATGTCTTTGGAATGTACAGACCGGGAAAGGGTAGCTCTGACGCTGATTCAGAATTACTTGATATTGGTTGGAAACGATATGGAAAGGAACGTGATAGTAGCAGGTAATCTCAATTTACCAAATGTCAATTGGGAAGGTAATGCGAACGACAGGAAGCATGCCCTACTAATGGCAAATAAGTTAATATGGGAAGGGGAGCTGATTCAGAAAGTGATGGAAGAAACTAGAGGGAATATCCTGAATGTGGTGCTGGTAAAACCAGATGAGCTCTACAGAGAAACTGAATAGATGGTATTATTGATCACGAAGCTGTTTTTGTGGTAATTAAAATAAATGTGAAAGAAAGGAAGGTATTAAAATTAGGACTGTTAGGCAGTACCATATGCCTGATAAAACAGGCATGAGGGAGTTTTCAATAAGTAACTAGGATCGGTGGAAAACTAAATAAAATGTAAATAGACTGTGGGATGGGTTTAAATCAATTGCTGAGGAATGTGAAAATAGGTTTGTACCCTTTGAAGTTGGCAAGGAATTGTAAAGGCTCACTATATTATAACAGAGAATTAAAGATACTAAGAAGGAGGTGCAGGTTGGACATAATAAAGTTAGAAATGTCTGTGGATGTAAGGAGAAATTGAAGGAACTTACTAGGAAATTGAATCTAGCAAAAAAGTCAGCTAAGGAGAATATGATAGAGGCCATACGAATTTTACTGAAAAAAGAGGAGTATGTATAGGTACTTTAAGGCAGAAACAGGTTCCAAGAAGAACATTCCAGGAATCATTAATGAACAAGCGGAGTGTGTATGCGAGGTACTTCGAAAAGCAGAAGTATTCAGTCAGCAGTATGTAAAAATTGTTGATTACAAGGATAACGTCCAGATAGTGGAGGTGACTAATACTAAAGAAGTATTAAAATTTAACTACCGGTATATTAACAGTGACATTTACAGTAAAATACAAAATTTGAAAACTAGAAAAGCGGCTGGAATTGAAAAGATTTCTGGGAATATACTAAAGACAATCAATCGGTTGGGATATGGTACCATTATTGTTGGAATGAAGGAGCTATACCGAATGAATGGAGAGTTGCTATACTAGCCCCTATGTATAAAGGAAAAGGTGATAGACATAAAGCTGAAAATTACAGGCCAGTCAGTTTGACATGCATTGTTTGTAAACTTTGGGAAAGCATTCTTTCTGATTATATTAAAAATGTTTACGAAATTAATAACTGGTTTGATAGAAGGCAGTTCGGGTTTAGGAAAGGTTATTCCACTGAAGCTTAACTTGTAGGATTCCAGCAAGGTATAGCAGATATCCTGGATTCAGGAGATCAAATGGCTTGTATCGCGATTGACCTAACTAAGACATTTGATCATGGGAGACTACTGGCAAAAATGAGTTCAATTGGACTAGAAAAAAAGAGTAACTGAATGGGTGGCTTTATTTCTAGTAAATAGAACTCAGAGAATTAGAGTAGGCGAAGCTTTATCTGTCCGTGTAATCATTAAGAGGCGAATTCCTCAAGACGGTATTATTGGACCTTTATGTTTTCTTATATATATCAATGATATGTGTAAAGAAGTGGAATCAGAGATACGGCTTTTTTCAGATGATGTTATTCCGTGCAGAGTAATAAATACCGGTAAGTTACAAGATTGTGAACAACTGCCAAATGACCTCGATAAGGTTGTGATATGGACAGCAGGCAATGGTATGATGATAAACGGGGTTAAAAGTCACGTCGTGAGTTTCACAAATAGGAAAAGTCCTCTAGGTTTTAATTACTGCGTTGATGGGGTGAAATTTCCTTTTGGGGATCATTGTAAGTACTTAGGTGTTAATATAAGGAAAGATCCTCATTGGTGTAATCACATAAATATGATTGTAAATAAAGTGTACAGTTCTCTACTCATGGTTATGAGGGTATTTAGTTATTGTAGTAAGGATGTAAAGGAGAGGGCATATAAGTTTTTGGTAAGAACCCAACTAGAGTATGGTTTCAGCGTATGGGACGCTTACCAGGATTACTTGATTCATGAACTGGGAAAAATCCAGAGAAAAGTTGTTCGATTTGTTTTGGGTGATTTCCGACAAAAGATTAGCGTTACAAGTATGCTGCAAAGTTTGGGCTGGGAAGACCTGGGAGAAAGGAGAAGAGGTGCTCGATTAAGTAGTATGTTCCGAGCTGTCAGTAGAGAGATGGCGTGGAATGATCACAGTAGACGAATAAGTTAGCCTGGTGTTTTTAAAGGTAGGCAAGATCACTATATGAAGATAAAGCTGGAATTCAAGAGGACACATTGGGGCAAATATACGTTTATTGGAAGGGGAGTTAGGGATTGGAATAATCTACCAAGGAAGATGTTCAATAAATTTTCAATTTCTTTGAAATTATTTAAGGAAATGCTAGGAAAACAGACAGGGAAGCCGTACCTGGACGACTGCCCTAAATGCATATCTAGTGATTGATTGATTGGTTGAATGCAATATTATTACCTAAATTTACTCCTAACACGAATATTATTATCCCTGTTATTATTTGATTTCATCACACGTATAATTGTTATGTTTATTTTATAATCATTGTTGGTAAGGTAAGGGTTATTCTGCCTGAAGGCAGGTCCGAACCTCCACAGAGGTGTTCCTGAGTCGGAGTTTACGTGCGGTAGGGTGGCCAGTTCCTTTCCGCTCCTCCATTTCCTTACCCCCACCAGCAGCGCGTGGCAACCCATCCAACTCCTGACCATGCCCAATGTTGCTTAACTTCGAAGATATCACGGGATCCAGTGTTTCAACACGGCTACGGCCGTCTGCAATCGTTGTTATGATTATAATTTTTACCGCCAGCATGAACGGATTTTTACTGATTTCCTTTGTAATGCTTAACTTCATATTTTAAGAAAATGAATGCAGTTTAATGCCTTGCGGGACAAATAGCAGACAATCGCAACTACAGTGTTTCTTAGAATACCGACATTACACATTATCGTCATTGCAGCACATTTCATTCTACACTCACCAAATATACAACCCGGTGTCATGATTTACTAACTAATTTAAAAGGACAAGCATTCACATTTCTAACTACAAAGACATAAGATTCAATTTAGACAGACCTGTAATTGTGCTGAACGATGTGGCGACATTTTTGGCTGCATTTAGCAAGCAAGCCATCTCCAGCTTACCCCTTCCTCATGATAGGTGGCATTCTTCACTTAAAACTACCTTATCAATTACACTGACTCTGCACTTGTTTTTATGTAAAACAAGTTCATTTTCTTGACCCGGAACTAACATAATAACAGATTTTATTGTGCACATAACACGAAATGGACCACATCGTTCAGTCTCGACCAGTAAACTGATGTAACTGTGGAAAGCTGCTACCTTTCTCTGCCAGGTGTTCGCCAAACGTGAATGACCGTGGGACAATGATGCTTTCTCTCGCAAGAAAACAATTATTTTCCCTTACAGATTGTCAAAATAGCCGTATTAAATAATTTCATAGAAATACTAGGGACTTCGCTGTTTTCCTCGCAGAAGTTCATAAATCCTATAAATAGCCACTACGATCTTCCCTCCTACCAGGATGAATTGTCGTAAATAATAGTGTTTTAATACCAAAGTTGTTTCTTTTCCTTATTGATACTTTACGAATTTCTTATCTCTCAAGCCAACTGGCTGTGAGATTTCCAAGTCTAGCTTCTAACACTGTAATTTCTGTAGTTCCTCTTCTTGATGTCGACTACCACAGGTTTGTCACCTCGGACTGATGATCGCTCACTGCCTTTCTAAATTTTGAGAATGGGTATTTATACGCACACAAGAGACCCGATACCACGCGTTATCTCTTAATTTGCAATATTTCCATCTGATAACCAGTGGACCGATTTTTTTTGAGACTCGCACCAGAGATTCCGCCTATTTTTTTGATCAAAATGGTGTTGATCGTTGGTTTCTCCCGCTTCTTTTGCTGGCGTAATTAATTAATTTCGTGGACTATATTTCCGCGTATTTTGACTATGTGTCCTGGAAACGTGTAACTTCATTCTGCCGACAGAAAGGCTAACTTCTCTCTGGGCATAATTATGTATATTTCCCCCTGTGAAGTTAGCTTCATAAAATGATTCAAAAATTCTTAATTGTTAATTAATTACTTCCTCGCTAATGACTGTGCCGAAAGCTCTCACAATAGGGGTTATTAGCCAGAATTTATTATTAATAATTTCGGGAGGTCTTCCGAAATGTCCCGATTTTGCTCGATGTTTTTTGATCATCTCCTGCGTGAAGTGACAAGCCACGAGCATGAGGCTAGCGGTATTACACAGATGGATGCACGTTTTTTTCTCGCAGTTGGCCCTACATAGCCGTGCGGTGGTTCCTTTAACAATGTAGAATTACGGGCTCAGTATTTATAGAGAAACTACCCTATTTCAAACCTAACACATTGAACACACTATCGACACCACAGATGTTAAACTAATTTATAGCTTAATGGTTACTGCCTTTTATCATATTAACCCGATATGAAGCAAAATATCGCTCGGGAAGTGAGTTACCCGGCCGTGAAATCGCCTTTTCGTGTAGATCCGCGGGCAATCGCTCAGAGCTAAAAACGAGACTCTGTAGAACAGCCTGAGTAGTATAATACAGGGATTCTGGCGCCACCACCTCCTCCGGGCTCCCAGAGCTCCCTCCACCACCCGCGGGAAATTTGAATTTTGGCGGGAAATTTGAATTTTGGCGCGAGATTTGAATTTGTAAATAAAGCCACGTGCTTTTTGGCAGCTGTCATCGACAACAACGCATCGCTAACCTCACTGCTGCCATCTTGGCGGGCCTAAACCTGGGTGCTACCAACTTAACCTCACTAGCGTGAGATAAACAAATCCACGTGCAGCTGTCATCCACCATCTTTAATCTATAGAGCACAGTGCTGCCCTCTTTAGCTACTTACCTTTGAAATGTGGTACGTCACAGCTGTCATCCGTCATCTTGCATCCGAAACCTCAGTGCTACACTCTTTAGCTAGATACCTTTGAAATGTAGTGGTGGCAAATTCTTTATGCTCTTGTTTGGAAACAAAGCCACGTGCTTTTTTGACAGCTGTCATCCGCCATCTTTAATCCATAGAGCACCGTGCTGCCCTCTTTAGCTACTTACCTTTGAAATGTGGTACGTCACAGCTGTCATCCGCCATCTTGCATCGCAAACCTCAGTGCTGCACTCTTTAGCTAGATACCTTTGAAATGTAGTGGCGGCAAATTCCACGTGCTCTTGTTTGCAAACAAAGCCACGTGCAGCTGTCAACCGCCATCTTTAATACAGAGAGCACCGTGCTGCCCTCTTTAGCTACTTAACTTTGAAATGTGGTACGTCACAGCTGTCATCCGCCATCTTGCATCGCAAACCTCAGTGCTGCACTCTTTAGCTAGATACCTTTGAAATGTAGTGGCGGCAATTTGAAAAATTCTTTATGCTCCTCTTTGGAAACAAACCTATGCGCTTTTTTGTCAGCTCTCATCCGCCATCTTTAAACCAGAGAGCACCGTGCTGCCCTCTATGTGGTGGTGGTAAATTCTACACGCTCTTGCTGGAAACAAACCCATGTGCTTTTCTGACAGCTGTCAACCGCCAGAGAGCACCGAGCTGCCCTCTTTATGCCGGTGGCAAATTCCACGTGCTTTACAAACTCACGTGCTTTTTGACAGCTGTCATCCGCCATCTTTAATCAAGAGAGCACCGTGCTGACATCTTTAGCTAGATACCTTTGAAATGTGGTGGCGGAAAATTCCACGTGCTCTTGTTTAGTAAAAAAAGCCACGTGCTTTTTTGACAGCTATCATCCGCCATCTTTAATCAATAGAGCACTGTGCTGCTATCATGCGGGTAATTTCGTCAGCTGTCATCCACCAACGTTAATCTACAGAGCGCCGTGCTGCTCTCTGTAGTAGCGGGCAATTTGAAAAGTTCTGTTACTTGTCATCCGTCATCTTTAATCAACAAAGCTTCGTACTGCTATCTTTAGCTACATACATTTAACATGTGGTGGCGGATAATTTGAAAATAAAAAACCTTCCGTTAGCTATCATCCGCCATCTTTATTCAACAGAGCATCGTGCTGCTATCTCTAGCTACATACATTTAACATGTGGTGACGGCAATTTGAAATTCTATCTAGATGCCATCTTTAATCAACAGAGCACCGTGCTGCTATCCCTTTGAATTGTGGTGACGGATAATTTGAAATTCCGTTAGCTATCATCATTAAACATTAGTGCATTCGCTAACCTAACCTCTCATCTACTATCTTGAAGGAGATTATACGACACCTCCTCTACCTCCTGCTCTTCCTCCTCCTCCTCCTCCTCCTCCTACTCCTCTGTCAAGGCATAGCTTTATCGAACACGCATCGCGAAGGCAAGAGTGTACAGCGATATGCATGTTTAGACTTGCGGATTACGAAAGAAACATAACAAGACTTGAATCGAACCCTGCACTCGATGTCGTTAACTTCAACATGTGATTAAAACATTGTCTGGTGTGTTCAGAACACTACATAACTAGAATCGAACGCTGTACAACATGTTAGGGGATACCTTTATTCTAAGAAAATCAGATTGAAACATAACAAGACTAGAATTGAACACTGCACTCGATGTCGTTAACCTTAACATGTGATCAGAACATTGATTGACGTGTTCAGATCACTAAACAAGTAGAACCGAACACTGTACAACATGTTAGGGGATACCTTTGTTCTAAGAAAATTAGATTGAAACATAACAAGACTAGAATCGAACACTACACACGATGTCGTTAACCTTAACATGTGATCAGAACATTGATCGATGTGTTCAGATCACTAAACAAGTAGAACCGAACACTGTACAACATGTCAGGGGATACCTTTGTTCTAAGAAAATTAGATTGAAACATAAGAAGACTAGAACCGAACACTGTACTCGATACAACATATTAGGGGATACCTTTGTTCTAAGAAGATCAGATTGAAACATAACAAGACTAGAATTGAACACTGCACTCGATACAACATGTGATCAGAACATTGATTGATGTGTTCAGATCACTAAACAAGCAGAACCGAACACTGTACAACATGTTAGGGGATACCTTTGTTCTAAGAAAATTAGATTGAAACATAACAAGACTAGAATCGAACACTGCACTCGATGTCGTTAACCTTAACATGTGATCCGATACAACATGTTAGGGGATACCTTTGTTCTGAGAACATTAGATTGAAACATAGCAAGACTAGAATCGAACACTGTAAGAACATTGTTTGATGTGTTCAGAGCAAAAGTACAACTTCAATGATTTACCTAGTGTAAAAATCAAAAACACACACTGTGCACATATCGCATAGCTATCTCGCCTATCACTTGTCTAGTATGAAAATCAAAAACACACTGTGCACATATCGCATAGCTAACTCGGCAACACTTCAAATGATTTGCTTAGTCGAAAATAAAAAATCTATACCGCGTAGCTAACTCGTTCATCGCACTGCTAAGACGCTTAGTAATTGCAAATACACTGATATATGTCATACGAAAATCAAGAAAGCACACTGCGTAGCCAACTCGCTCGGTCACTCGCTTAGTAATTGCAACACGACTAGAACACTGATACACGTTACTCTTTTTTTCTCAAAACACACACACACGGATAAGAATGTTGCGAGATACTACATACTTACATGTTTTTTTAAAAAAAGAATAGGGGGATGAAAGATCATAAATTATATGTACACATGTTGTCTCCTCCAAGTTGTAAGACGAAATAGACGCAGTACTGCGAGTTTCCGCTCTAGCTGGCGAACGGAAGTAACATGATATCTCAGCAAAAAAAATACGCGTGAGCTTGCATACACGCAAGTCAGACACAATGATGGATACCGCGATTCAAATCCTGGCAACTTATGCCGTCAGGAAGGGCATCCGGCGAGCATCTAGCTGTAAATCCCTGATTCTCATGTTAGAAAGGGCAACTTGTTGTAAAACATTCTTAATCCCAGTTCTTTGACGTCAGGAAGGGCGACCGGTCGAAAACAATAGTGTATGATGTAAGAGGTTAGATACTGCCAGTTTTGCGTCAGGAAGGGTAACTAGTCATAAAACAAATTCTTGCGATTTAAAATCTTAGTTTTGCATCAGGAAGGGCATGCGGCTGTAAAACAATAGTTCGTGATACAGCGATTTAAAATCTAAGAAGAGCATCTAGCTGTAAATCCCCGATTCTCGTGTTAGAAAGGGTAACTAGTTGTAAAACAGATTCTTAATCCGAGTTCTTTGACGTCAGGTAGGGCAACCGGTCGAAAACAATAGTGTATGATGTAAGAGGCTAGATACTGCCAGTTTTGCGTCAGGAAGGGCATTCGGCTGTAAAACATAGTTCGTGATACAGCGATTTAAAATCTAAGAAGAGCATCTAGCTGTAAATCCCCGATTCTCGTGTTAGAAAGGGTAACTAGTTGTAAAACAGATTCTTAATCCCAGGTCTTTGACGTCAGGAAGGGCGACCGGTCGAAAACATTAGTGTATGAAGTACGAGGCTAGATACTGCCAGTTTTGCGTCAGGAAGGGCAACTAGTCTTAAAACAAATTCTTGCGATTTAAAATCTTAGTTTTGTGTCAGAAAGGGCATCCGGCTCTAAAACAATAGTTCGTGATACAGCGATTTAAAATCTAAGAAGAGCATCTAGCTGTAAATCCCCGATTCTCGTGTTAGAAAGGGTAACTAGTTGTAAAACAGATTCTTAATCCCAGTTCTTTGACGTCAGGAAGGGCAACCGGTCGAAAACAATAGTGTATGATGTAAGAGGCTAGATATTGCCAGTTTTGCGTCAGGAAGGGCAACTAGCCTTAAAACAAATTCTTGCGATTTAAAAATCTTAGTTTAGCGTCAGGAAGGGCATCCGGCTGTAAAACAATAGTTCATGATACAGCGATTTAAAATCTAAGAAGAGCATCTAGCTGTAAATCCCCGATTCTCGTGTTATAAAGGGCAACTAGTTGTAAAACAGATTCTTAATCCGAGTTCTTTGACGTCAGAAAGTGCAACCGTTCGAAAACAATAGTGTATGATGTAAGAGGCTAGATACTGCCAGTTTTGCGTCAGGAAGGGCAACTAGTCTTAAAACTAATTCTTGCGATTTAAAATCTGTAAAACATATTTTTAATCCCAAGAGAATCGAACCCGAGACTACCGGGTGAGAGGCATGCACACTAAAGCAAACTGTAGGCTATAGGTTACATTTTTTTGTTCCACAGTCTTTGAAGTTGTATCGGCGCAGTCATTCAGAGCGAGGTGCGGAATGCATGTGTTGGCTGAAATTGTACACGCATCTTCCGGCTGTAGTAACCTTGAACGAAGACACTGGGTGGTGATAAGCTACTTGTAACTCACGGAACGTCTTCTTAGCTGAGTAGCATTTAGCTCGTGTAAGCTCCTAACATAAAATATTATGATTGTACGGAGAGGTTAAAACACAGTACCAGCATATAGCCTAGCCCTATCGAAAGAACATGCACGGCTCCGGCATGTAGGCTTCTCCTGTTGAAGGAGCCTGTACAAGGTTTAACACCCGCCATCAACGTCCCTTACTTAATGCTGGCTTTTTGCACACCCTCGAAACTGCCTAAGAATGTAATATACTACCGTAGGGAGAGGGTAAAACTCGGTGCCATCACATAGCCTACTCCTACCGAAGAAGCCTGCACAAGGCTTAACACCTCCATCCGACAGATGAATCACCCTCAACATCTTGTACTCACAATCAGTTTCGGGGAAGCCTGCACAAGGTTTAACACCCCCATCAACAGCCCTTACTTAATGTTGGCTTTTTGCACACCCCGCCTCTTAGATCATACACGATAGTTTTACGACCGGTTACCTTTCCTGGCTAGGATTTTAAATCGCAGTATACGAGATAAATTTCTTATAGCGGGTTTTATAACTAGATATCCCGGTACCGGCACATAGCCTACTCCTACCGAAGAAGCCTGTACAAGGCTTAACACCTCCATCCTATAGATGAATCACCCTCAACATCGTGTACTCACAATCATTTTCGAAGGAGTCTGCACAAGGTTTAACGCCCCCATCAACAGCCCTTACTTAATGCTGGCTTTTTTGCACACCCCGCCTCTTAGATCATACACCATAGTTTTACGACCGGTTACCCTCCCTGACTAGGATTTTAAATCGCAGTATACGCGATAAATTTGTTATAGCGGGTTTTATAACTAGATATCCCGGTACCGGCACATAGCCTACTCCTACCGCAGAAGCCTGCACACAGCTTAACGCCTCCATCCGACAAATGAATCACCCTCAACATCTTGTACTCACAATCAGTTTCGGGGAGGCCTGCACAAGGTTTAACGCCCCCCTATCAACAGCCCTTACTGAATGCTGGCTTTTTTGCACACCCCGCCTCTTAGATCATACACCATAGTTTTACGACCGGTTACCCTTCCTGACTTGGATTTTAAATCGCAGTATACGCGACAAATCAGTTGTAGCGGGTTTTATAACTAGATATCCCGGTACCAGCACATAGCCTACTCCTCGCTGTATCATGAACTATTGTTTTACAGCCGGATGCCCTTCCTGACGCTAAACTAAGATGTCAAATCGCAAGAATTTGTTTTAAGACTAGTTGCCCTTCCTGACGCAAAACTGGCAATATCTAGCCTCTTACATCATACAATATTGTTTTCGACCGGTTGCCCTTCCTGACGTCAAAGAACTGGGATTAAGAATCTGTTTTACAACTAGTTACTCTTTCTAACACGAGAATCGGGGATTTACAGCTAGATGCTCTTCTTAGATTTTAAATCGCTGTATCACGAAATATTGTTTTAGATCCGGATGCCCTTCCTGACGCAAAACTAAGATTTTAAATCGCAAGAATTTGTTTTAAGACTAGTTGCCCTTCCTGACGCAAAACTGGCGGTATCTAGCCTCTTACATCATACACTATTGTTTTCGAACGGTTGCCCTTCCTGACGTGAAAGAACTGGGATTAAGAATCTGTTTTACAACTAGTTACCCTTTCTAACACGAGAATCGGGGATTTACAGCTAGATGCTCTTCTTAGATTTTAAATCGCTGTATCACGAACTATTGTTTTACAGCCGCATGCCCTTCCTGACGCAAAACTAAGATTTTAAATCGCAAGAATTTGTTTTAAGACTAGTTGCCCTTCCTGACGCAAAACTGGCAGTATCTAGCCTCTTACATCATACACTATTGTTTTCGACCGGTCGCCCTTCCTGACGTCAAAGAACTGGGATTAAGAATGTTTTACAACAAGTTGCCCTTTCTAACATGAGAATCAGGGATTTACAGCTAGATGCTCGCCGGATGCCCTTCCTGACGGCATAAGTTGCCAGGATTTGAATCGCGGTATCCATCATTGTGTCTGACTTGCGTGTATGCAAGCTCACGCGTATTTTTTTGCTGAGATATCATGTTACTTCCGTTCGCCAGCTAGAGCGGAAACTCGCAGTACTGCGTCTATTTCGTCTTACAACTTGGAGGAGACAACATGTGTACATATAATTTATGATCTTTCATCCCCCCTATTCTTTTTTAAAAACATGTAAGTATGTAGTATCTCGCAACATTCTTATCCGTGTGTGTGTGTTTCGAGAAAAAAAGAGTAACGTGTATCAGTGTTCTAGTCGTGTTGCAATTACTAAGCGAGTGACCGAGCGAGTTGGCTACGCAGTGTGCTTTCTTGATTTTCGTATGACATATATCAGTGTATTTGCAATTACTAAGCGTCTTAGCAGTGCGATGAACGAGTTAGCTACGCGGTATAGATTTTTTATTTTCGACTAAGCAAATCATTTGAAGTGTTGCCGAGTTAGCTATGCGATATGTGCACAGTGTGTTTTTGATTTTCATACTAGACAAGTGATAGGCGAGATAGCTATGCGATATGTGCACAGTGTGTGTTTTTGATTTTTACACTAGGTAAATCATTGAAGTTGTACTTTTGCTCTGAACACATCAAACAATGTTCTTACAGTGTTCGATTCTAGTCTTGCTATGTTTCAATCTAATGTTCTCAGAACAAAGGTATCCCCTAACATGTTGTATCGGATCACATGTTAAGGTTAACGACATCGAGTGCAGTGTTCGATTCTAGTCTTGTTATGTTTCAATCTAATTTTCTTAGAACAAAGGTATCCCCTAACATGTTGTACAGTGTTCGGTTCTGCTTGTTTAGTGATCTGAACACATCAATCAATGTTCTGATCACATGTTGTATCGAGTGCAGTGTTCAATTCTAGTCTTGTTATGTTTCAATCTGATCTTCTTAGAACAAAGGTATCCCCTAATATGTTGTATCGAGTACAGTGTTCGGTTCTAGTCTTCTTATGTTTCAATCTAATTTTCTTAGAACAAAGGTATCCCCTGACATGTTGTACAGTGTTCGGTTCTACTTGTTTAGTGATCTGAACACATCGATCAATGTTCTGATCACATGTTAAGGTTAACGACATCGTGTGTAGTGTTCGATTCTAGTCTTGTTATGTTTCAATCTAATTTTCTTAGAACAAAGGTATCCCCTAACATGTTGTACAGTGTTCGGTTCTACTTGTTTAGTGATCTGAACACGTCAATCAATGTTCTGATCACATGTTAAGGTTAACGACATCGAGTGCAGTGTTCAATTCTAGTCTTGTTATGTTTCAATCTGATTTTCTTAGAATAAAGGTATCCCCTAACATGTTGTACAGCGTTCGATTCTAGTTATGTAGTGTTCTGAACACACCAGACAATGTTTTAATCACATGTTGAAGTTAACGACATCGAGTGCAGAGTTCGATTCAAGTCTTGTTATGTTTCTTTCGTAATCCGCAAGTCTAAACATGCATATCGCTGTACACTCTTGCCTTCGCGATGCGTGTTCGATAAAGCTATGCCTTGACAGAGGAGTAGGAGGAGGAGGAGGAGGAGGAGGAAGAGCAGGAGGTAGAGGAGGTGTCGTATAATCTCCTTCAAGATAGTAGATGAGAGGTTAGGTTAGCGAATGCACTAATGTTTAATGATGATAGCTAACGGAATTTCAAATTATCCGTCACCACAATTCAAAGGGATAGCAGCACGGTGCTCTGTTGATTAAAGATGGCATCTAGATAGAATTTCAAATTGCCGTCACCACATGTTAAATGTATGTAGCTAGAGATAGCAGCACGATGCTCTGTTGAATAAAGATGGCGGATGATAGCTAACGGAAGGTTTTTTATTTTCAAATTATCCGCCACCACATGTTAAATGTATGTAGCTAAAGATAGCAGTACGAAGCTTTGTTG
The DNA here is from genome assembly GCF_040414725.1 of Anabrus simplex. NCBI lineage: Eukaryota > Metazoa > Arthropoda > Insecta > Orthoptera > Tettigoniidae > Anabrus > Anabrus simplex. The sequence continues at coordinate 242,290,648 of NC_090269.1, forward strand.
ATTAAAGATGACGGATGACAAGTAACAGAACTTTTCAAATTGCCCGCTACTACAGAGAGCAGCACGGCGCTCTGTAGATTAAAGATGGTGGATGACAGCTGACGAAATTACCCGCATGATAGCAGCACAGCGCTCTCTTGATTAAAGATGGCGGATGATAGCTGTCAAAACAGCACGTGGCTTTGTTTACTAAACAAGAGCACGTGGAATTTTCCGCCACCACATTTCAAAGGTATCTAGCTAAAGATGTCAGCACGGTGCTCTCTTGATTAAAGATGGCGGATGACAGCTGTCAAAAAGCACGTGAGTTTGTAAAGCACGTGGAATTTGCCACCGGCATAAAGAGGGCAGCTCGGTGCTCTCTGGCGGTTGACAGCTGTCAGAAAAGCACATGGGTTTGTTTCCAAACAAGAGCGTGTAGAATTTACCACCACCACATAGAGGGCAGCACGGTGCTCTCTGGTTTAAAGATGGCGGATGAAAGCTGACAAAAAAGCGCATAGGTTTGTTTCCAAAGAGGAGCATAAAGAATTTTTCAAATTGCCGCCACTACATTTCAAAGGTATCTAGCTAAAGAGTGCAGCACTGAGGTTTGCGATGCAAGATGGCGGATGACAGCTGTGACGTACCACATTTCAAAGGTAAGTAGCTAAAGAGGGCAGCACGGTGCTCTCTGTATTAAAGATGGCGGTTGACAGCTGCACGTGGCTTTGTTTGCAAACAAGAGCACGTGGAATTTGCCGCCACTACATTTCAAAGGTACCTAGCTAAAGAGTGCAGCACTGAGGTTTGCGATGCAAGATGGCGGATGACAGCTGTGACGTACCACATTTCAAAGGTAAGTAGCTAAAGAGGGCAGCACGGTGCTCTATGGATTAAACATGGCGGATGACAGCTGTCAAAAAAGCACGTGGCTTTGTTTCCAAACAAGAGCATAAAGAATTTGCCACCACTACATTTCAAAGGTATCTAGCTAAAGAGAGCAGCACTGAGGTTTCGGATGCAAGATGGCGGATGACAGCTGTGACGTACCACATTTCAAAGGTAAGTAGCTAAAGAGGGCAGCACTGTGCTCTATAGATTAAAGATGGCGGATGACAGCTGCACGTGGATTTGTTTATCTCACGCTAGTGAGGTTAAGTTGGTAGCACTCAGGTTTAGGCCCGCCAAGATGGCAGCACTGCGGATGACAGGTGACGAATTTGCAGCTCCTGCCATAAAGAGTGCAGCACGGTGCTCTGTAGTTTAAAGATGGCGGATGACAGCTGTCAAAAAAGCACGTGGCATTGTTTACCACGCGCTAGTTAGGTTAAGTTGGTACTACTGAGGTTTAGGCCCGTCAAGATGGCAGTACTGAGGTTAGCGATGCGTTGTTGTCTGTCAAAAAGCACGTGGCTGTCAAAAAACACGTGGCTTTGTTTACCTCGCGCTAGTTAGGTTAAGTTGGCACTACTGAGGTTTAGGCCCGTCAAGATGGCAGCAGTGAGGTTAGCGATGCGTTGTTGTCGATGACAGCTGTCAAAAAGCACGTGGCTTTGTTTACAAATTCAAATCTCGCGCCAAAATTCAAATTTCCCGCCAAAATTCAAATTTCCCGCGGGTGGTGGAGGGAGCCCTGGGAGCCCGGAGGAGGTGGTGGCGCCAGAATCCCTGTGTTATACTACTAGCATGGTGAAGGAATTTTAATGCAGTCGTTGACAAAATCTAATGACGAAGGAAAGAGCAAATACAATTGAAATGAAAATACATGCCAATATTTACATGTATTCGTACGCAACTTAACCTCTTAAGCAAGACACATTTTTTAATGTTGCTTACAATAACAGGCAATGTGTTGCCTAGTTACATGAAATCTTCCATGATAGTACATCTCGATCACGACATGTTGGACTGCTATTTCCAAATAATAGTCAATGAGTTGCCTAGTTGCATGGCCGCCTAACAAGAAAGGTACTTCATGAAACATGACGACGTGTTCCCATCCCATCCTATATACAGTATTACTTACCGGACTACCACGTTACAGAGTTGCTGTCGCCTAGCGATAATCTGTCCATCAATTTTGATCAAATCGTGGTGCGGCTTTTTAATTAAATTTTTGTTTGTCCAACCCTTGTCCCGTTTGCCTACGGTGTCGTGTATGAGGTGAGATGAATCTGTCGTGGCGAGTTTTTACGACCGGATGCCCTTCCTGACTTCAACCTCATCAGAGGAGTTAATGAGATGAAATGAATGACGCGATATAAATTAATTATATCAAATTAATTTCTTTAAAACCACTTCTTAAACCGTGTCTGGAGATATAAGAACAAATTTTGAAAATTCCAGCAAAATCGGTCCAGTAGTTCTTGAGTTCATTCGAGAGAAACAAATGCACATATTTTTACTTTTATATATGTATAGATTTGTAAATATTGTGCATGTGTGTGAAAAAATTTGACTACGAGTTATTGTATTTGTTATTTATCAGCCACAACAGACCCGAAGTTGTTGAATAAGAGGCAAAAAAGGAGAAGAAATAGAAGTTTTGGAATGCAATACTGCATTTCAAATTCCTTCCTTTAATACTTTGAAAGTGCAAACAGTACGCAAATGTCTTGCTGATCTCAGTGCACATACAAAAGTGGTTTAAAAAGAGCATTGAATGCTATAAACTTTTCATTTACAGGAAACTATTATCAACTATACACTATTTTGCTGCAAAATTAAAAATCTCTCCGCCGAATTTCGACGGGGTCATTTTAATGTTATTTAAATTATTAAAACAGTGCAGTGAACAAAGCAATAATTTGTAACCTTTTGATGATTACTGATAAATAAAATCGTGAATAAGAATATATAAATAAAATTACTCAAACACTTAATAAAATTAATAAACATAATGAACCGAAATGGGCGCCAGAGTTCACCAGAATGGATCCCTCGAATTCTTGATAGAGCATGATAAACTTTATATCCCAGGGCGTGAACATAATGCTGCGTACTGGTACATCTGCTGCAGGCCTTACCTAACCTCCTGAAAACGACTAAATAGGTATGAACTGCACCTAGGTTCATCAATAACTCCACTGATTCTAAAATAGCTAACCATATTCTTAACAAAATCCGTGCATGAGCACCTCATCAACACACAAAATTATACAAATAATACACACATAAAATATTGCTGGAAGACTCCATATTTACAACAACAACAATAATGAAAAGCGTGGGAAAACGAAAGCGAGAACTAAGCTACCATTTGTAGATAGTCCGATGAACAATGTACATGTATGAAGATAAATATCCTTCACTGTCTCTATATCAATTCGACTTACCGATTCTCATAATCGGCAGTTATCACATCACACAGATACTGTACCTTGTAATACTGTGTTCACATATTTTAACACTTGTAAAGATATATACATTTTAGTAACACACGCTTGTCGATCCTCAACATAATTTATGGAAAGTCTGAGATAGCTTTCACCAACATAAAATCCCAGGCAGCCACAAGTGCTGCAATACTTAATGCGCAAATGCAAAATGCTTTATACGGGCAAGAACATCCACTTCTTGGAACAAGACATCATGAACAGGTGTTAAGGCATGATCAGCAACAGCTGATTGATCAGGTTGGTTGAGTCTGATACATCTGGTATGTTCTTTGATGCGAGTACACACCGTTCTCGAAGTCTGCCCAAAATAAACCTTGCCACAAGTACAGGAAACTCTGTAGATACCAGGTTGTTGCAATTTAGGCAAACTATCCTTAGTTGGTCGCAGGAGTTGCCTAATATTAATTGATGTTCCAAAAACAGTTCGTACATGGTACCTACGTAAGATTTTAGCAATACGGTCCTTCGTGTTATGTATGTAAGGTAGGTAAGCAGGGTGTGTGGTCACTCCTTGTAGGTTATTAAGAGCAATACTGTTTTCTTAACATAGAACATTCTTGCGTAATACCACATTTTATTTTCTCTCTTTCTGCACCCGTTACTGACCACGTTTCACTTCCATTCAGCGCCTAGCTTCACACGAATATCTTTAGAAACATGTTTCTGAAACAAATATCTATGTTTGAAGTGAGTATATAAAGGATTTTCCTTGGTAAGGCAAATTTGAATCTTAAGTCCTCCTTATTTCTGTCATCATTTCTACTGTCTTGATAGTAATATTCATAAAATTTTCTTTAGACTTCGTTTCTCCTACTGATATTTTTTTTTGCAGCGGGCGAGTTGGTCGCGTGGTTGTGAGCTTGCATCTGGGAGATAATGGGTTCGAACCCCATTATCGGCAGCCCTGAAGATAGTTTTCCGTGATTTCCCATTTTCACACCAGGCAAATGCTGGCCACGGCCGCTTCCTTCCCACGCCTAGGCCTTCCCTATCCCATCGTCGCCATAAGATCTATCTGTGTCGGTGCGACGTAAAGCAAATAGTAAAAAATATAAATATATTTGCATCACTCGTCTTCATTCGATTGTCTTTTCTTACTTTCTTTCAGGCAACAGACACCATCGGGGAAAATAATGGCGAACTTATCAAAAAGTCTATGAAATTTATAAGGATGTGCAGTCTCAACTGATGGACCCCGTAAGCGTGCTGGCCTCTGCAGGAAACAAAACATCGGTTTTATTATGAATCCAGCAATAGGTTTTGGGGAGAAGATATCAGAGCTAAGACAGTTGATTGAATAGAAGCGTCTCTGAACCTTGCTTTCCATACATTGCATAAAAGTATCATATAACTGTCAGTGGTTGGGTTGTCCTTTAGTACACGAGGACCTGCCGCAAAGTCATCAGTTAATTTCTTCCTGTGTATTAGTATTCTTGTTTCGGGTTTAAAATGGCATCTGTCCAGCAGTTTTTAAGACATTCATTGTCGATTTTGAATCACGTCTTTTATTAAATTTTTAAGAATATGTGTAGAAAGGGTTGATTAACTGATTCAGCACTCATCAACGTCCTGCCGAGTTAGAGATATGAAACTTTAAAGATGTACGGTATTCGTACAGGTGCGTTACATGTTAAAGTGGGGTATATTTAAAATTTACTTTTAAAAAATAAATTACAAATTATATTTTTACTAAAACATTGGTCACATATATATGTAAAATACGATTTCTCCAGCTTTTGAATTTCGACTTCCAAGGGCTGAAACAGGTTGAACAAAACTTTGTATCACAAAATCAGATACGTAGCAAATACTTCATAACGAAAAAAAGATATCAACGCCATTTTTGCTAGGAAGTTGTTATCTATACTGTCCTGTGAGTACGATTACATCGTTAAGAGGGCGCTGGGAGCAACGTAATATGACAAAGTGGGTACTACATCGATCGCATTCGACAATACAACGGCTGTTTCTAAATGACATCTTTTGGTGGAGACCACATTATGGAAGGCGGTTTTATGGGAACTTTCAAAATGTAAGGTCGAGTTTATTTAATGGATGCTTTCTGATAGATTAAGGAAAAGTTTGTTTTTTTTGCAAATTAATTTTGTCGGTGAAGATGATAAAGTAGCGCGTCTAAGTTGTTATAACTCTCCCGGCGTTAAGCAAGAATTAGTCAAGCGATTAAATCGAACGCTTCAAATGAAATAATTCGGTATGAAGCCGCGATGGGTAGTGCTAGTAATTATATGATACAGAGGAACTATCAGTTAATGTCCCTCCATCTTTGCTTGCCTTACCTAGAATTATTCCACCATTTCTTCAACAAAATGCATTAATATTATTGTTAAAAACAAGTGTACTTCGGTATAGAATAACAGCATATTTAAAATTGAGGTTATTGACCCTGAAGAGATCTATTTCCAGCACTGTTGAGCACTTGCATGATATATCTGATATATCTTTATATAAATACTATGCTCTGACGTCACTGCGACCCTTTGTTCGCCTTATGACGTAAGCGGTGTCGATCCACTTGTCACTGACCGCTATGGAGAGAGGAAAGTGCCACTCTATTACGAATACAGAACCTTCGAGCTGCTACCGACTTTTTGGAGAAGAGAATTGACATTACACGAATACCGTACCATTGAGCTGATAGTGGCTCCTACTCTGTGTTAACCCTTTGCAGCCCGTATGATTTAGGGTTATAAGGAAATTTCAGGGGTATGCGTCTTGTAAACGGTGCTACAAAAATGTAATATTTTCAGACTTCCTCACGTTGATATATTAGTGAAGTCATGCTGTACACTAATATAACGCAGAGTTAATGCAAGTCTTTATAAAACTTCTTCAGTTCCGTGGAACAGGATTATATATTTAGAAATTTTAACCGATTTATGAATTCCGAGACAAAGGGAGTTACTGTGGTAAGTAAAGGTAGAATAAGACAGAAGGTATGAGAACACACGGGGCAAATATTATGCCTAAATCAATCAGAAACCAAGTACATAATCCAAAGAGGTAAGCACAAATTTTCCTCTAGTTACTTCACCTGAATGACTAAAATGATTCATATTGTTAGATCTGATAAGAATATACCCTGGGTATAAACGTGATAATATTATAATAATACATTTGAAGCGAAAATTAATGAAATTCTCTCCAATATGTTGCCCTAATAGTAATCATGAGGTATCTTGTATATCCTGTCGGTCCAGAAAATTCTTAAATACAGTAGTTTGAATTATTCACTTGCTGAGATTTTGAAGAGTAGTAGTAACTATTCGCTATTTACGTTGTTTAAATGTTTACAGGTCTGTTTTTCTTATATACTCTACACTTCTATTGACATTAATCTTTTTATAAATCGTGTAACTCTGACAAATTCGTATATTATTATTATTATTATTATTATTATTATTATTATTATTATTATTATTATTATTATTATTATGATTACCATTTTAATATTTAAGATAAATTAGATTTGTAACTATATTTTCCACTCTTAAATAATAATTATATATATAAATATTTTAACCGAATTATGGTTTCCGAAAGAAAGGGAGTTACTGCGGTAAATAAAGGTAGAATATTATAGAAGGTACGAAAACTCACGGGACAAATATTACGTCTAAATAAATCAGAAATTAAGTACAACATCCAAAGAGGTAAGCAGACATTTCCCTCCAGTTACTTCACTCTTACTATACTACACAATATTCTAATAATAATAATATTAATTATAACTAGCATGCACCCGCAGCTTCACCCGCGTTTATTAATTAAAACATTTATTTAAAAGCAAATTATTACATTATTTTTAATTATAATGTTACTTTTAATGTTTAAGATACCGGGTTGGTGAATGGTAAAAATAATATTAAAACAATATAAAAACATACTGTATAAAAAGCCACACTAATTTTCTCTTATAAAGCTTCGGGATGAGCTATTTTAAATGTCCTTCCATTTGGAGCTGGTATGTATGTGTGTTTGCCTTTCAAACCCTTGAACAACCCACGTATAGTTGGCCATGGGAGAAGCACCGTTTCCGAAGACTGAGTCCTACAACATTAAGAGAAATTAAAAGAAATAGGGAACTGCACACGCCTAAACTGACATGGTATATCCGAAGCGATGATTTGAATCTCTTGTTGATGACATTCACTACTTCATTTCTCGGAGCAATAATTGCTCTTTGACACAGCCATGCATGAAAATTTTAAGCGAATGAAATGAATATCGGGTAAATTGAGCTTTGCCCATAAAATAAAAAATGAAACGACAAAAAAGTAATAAAATAATTAACGCAGTCACGTCTTGTCCTGTAAAAAGATTCATCTAAGAATACGCCTCTGTTAACAAATTTAAATATATTTTTGCCATAGATTTGGCTCTGCAGCGCACACATACACACAGACAAATAGTCCCGGATATTACCTGCTGAATATAGCTCCTCGTGTCGGGGACCAAAAATGTCTTCCTGCGCCATGGACGTAAAATGGCTCCTTGACTTCAATTACCTATCTTATGTACGTTGCCTAACAACAGTGATGTATACATTTCATCCTGTTGATTGCAAGATGGTCCTTGTATTATTATTATTATTATTATTATTATTATTATTATTATTATTATTATTATTATTATTATTATTAATAATATATTTACGTCGACATTTCAAGAAATGCAAGATTTTCATGTACTGTTGAGACGATTTGGATGATTTTGGTACAAACCGCACCTTTTAACTGCCTCTGGTTTAATAGCTTGAGTTTTGTGAAACATACACCTTAGCGTTATATACCAGGTGGCTCTCGCGCGCCGTACTTTCTACTTATAAATGCCCTGCATGCACAAGTGATGAATGGGATGTCTACCAACTGATTTTCACAGGGGATCTACTGCCAGCGGGCAGGTTACGTCAGAATACGGAGAGATAAGAAACGGAGGGTCGCTCGCAGCACGTTACTCACCGTTGCCGGTCTAATGCACCCCTTGCATTAGTAAACATCGTTTTCGACCGCATAGTTCTAGGCTTGTGTATGCTACAGCCGCACTATATTTGCTGTCTGCATATCAGCAATGGCTAGTGTGATCAGCAGCGGTGAATACACAGACATTTTAATCTGTACAATCTGGTCGGAATGCAACAGAAGCTCCAAACAGACGTATGCCTTCTACACACGTACTTCACCGAACAATATTAGTTTTTGTTTCATACAAGCAACTCTTCCATCGAGTGGAATGTCTACACGTATATAAATTAATAAGTTATTAGATTTTCTTTTCTACATGTTTGGCGTGTCTACAAACAGTATCGGCGATTAGGGGGTGGGGTGAGGAGGGACAGTGCCCCCTCCCCCCACTTTGTGGAGTAAACATTACATTTTTATTCCACTTTAGGCAGCTGGACCTAGGAATTATTTTAAGAAAGCTGTTTGTACAAACCTTGTTATCTTATCTGCTAATTCCTTCGTTTATTTTCTTTAATTATTAACATAATTATTGACGGAAATACGCACAAAAGGCTGTTCGTCGCGGCTAACCAATTTGTATAGCACTACGGCAAGTAGTGGAGACTTTGCATATGCTGTGAGGGGGAAGGGTAATAGGGGTACATATTTTTTTGCCGAGGTTGTGGCCACTGAGTTATAATTCACCCACTTGCCGCGCGCATTCATCAGTCTGGCAGTCTCTTTAGTGTCTGTTAGTTTCTTAGTGAGTATTCAAATATTAAATGATTTTTAATTGCATAATCATGCCATACTTCTATTTAATTATACCGGGCGAGCTGGCCGTGGGGTTATGAGCGCGCAGCTCTGAGCTTGTACTCGGGAGATAGTAGTTTCGAATCTCACTGTCAGTAGCTCTGAAGATGGTTTTCCGTGGTTTCTCATTTTCACACCAGGCAAGAGCTGGGGCCTTATTTAAGGCTACGGTCGCTTCCTTTCCAGGCGTAGCCCTTTCCTGTCTCATCGTCGCTATAAATCCTATCTATGTCGGTGTGGCGTAAAGCCAATTGTAAAAATAAAATATTCACTTCTAATCGTATTTCAATGGGAGCTAATACCAACGTTCCTAAATTATTTCTTTGTAGTATGTTTGTGAGACCTGGTGAAAATTTTATTATACAGCATTGAATCAAAGTCTCAAACAAACTATTATTACGAATAAACCACGGGGAAGATTAATTAAATTTACATATAAAATGACATAATACAAACGAAATAATTCAGTTCGGTGAAAGTAAAGTTGGTATTCTCTCACGTTGAAATTACCATTACAATTAAATATATCTTTTTTACAATTGACTTTACGTCGCACCGACACAGATAGAACTTATGGGAAGGAAGCGGCCGTGGCCTTAATTAAGGTACAGCCTCAGCATTTGCCTGGTATGAAAATGGGAAACCAAGGAAAACCATCTTCAGGGCTGTCGACAGTAGAATTCGAAACCACTATCTCCCGAGTGCTAGCTCACAGCTGCTCGTAACCCCACGGCCAGCTCGCCTGGTATAATTAAATAGAAGTATGGCATGATTATGCAATTAGAAATCATTTAGTATTTGAATACTAAGTAACTAACATGTTTTATGTTCAGATATCCTTCTTGGCATGATCCGACTCGTTGGCTGAACGGTCAGCGTACTGGCCTTCGGTTCAGAAGGGATTTTAACCTTAATTGGTTAATTCCAATGGCACGGGGGCTGGGTGTATGTGTTGTCATCATCATTTCATCCTCATCACGACGCGCAGGTCGCCTAAGGGAGTCAAATATAAAGACCTGCACCTGGCGAGCCGAACCCGTTCTGGGATATCCCGGCACTAAAAGCCATACGACATTTCATTTCATTTTTCTTCCTCACAGCATATGAAAAGTCTCCACTACTTGCGTAGCGCTATACAATAAAGGAAATATTTGACATATAAGACAACAAGGCTTGTACAAATAGCTTTTCTAAAATAATTCCTAGTTCCAGCTGGCTAAAGTAGAATAAAATGTAATATTTACTCTACAAAGTGGGGGGTGGGAGCGATTGTCCCTCCTCACCCCATCCCCTAATTGCCGCTACTGTTTGTAGACACGCCAAAGATGCAGTAAATGACATCTAATAACTAATTAATTTATATACGTGTATACATTCAACTCGATAAAAGAGTTGATTGTATGGAACAAAAACGAATACTGTTCGGCGAAATATGTGTGTAGAAGGCGTACGTCTGTTTGGAACTTCTGTTGCACTGCGACCAGGTTGTCCAGCTTAAAATAATGTCTGTGTGTTCACCGCTGCTGATCACACTAGCCATTGCCGATATGCAGACAGCAAATATAGTGCAGCTGTACCATACACTATGTGGTCGAAAACGATGTTTACTAATGCAAGGGGTGCATTAGATCGGTAGCGCTGAGTAACATGCTGCGAGCGACACTCCGTTTCTTATCTCTTCATATTCTGACGTAACCTGCCCGCTGGCAGTAGTTCCCCTGTCAGAATCAGTTGGTAGACATCCCATTCATCACTTGCGTATGCAGGGCATTTATAAGTAGAAAGTACGGCGTTCGAGAGCCACCTGGTATATATTTCCGTTGGCATTTCAAGAAATGCAAGATTTTTCCTGTACTATTGAGACGATTTGGAAGATATTGGTACAAACCGCACCTTTTAACTCCTTCTGGTTTAATAGCTTGAGTTTTGTGAAACACTCAGGTTAGCGTTTTATATACCGGGTGGATCACCAGCCCCTTACTTTTCGGAGGTAGGTGATCCAACCAACGCGTATGACAGTCATGTGAAACACATTAACACCTGCTCTTTTATGGCCTTAGTACAACTATACAGTTTATATAATGCTCGCGAATATGGCACAAATCATTAGCGGCAGTGTTATTTCTGTTATTTAAGCTATAACGTTTGTGTAAAACGATCACAGCTGCGAATAGCACTTTCTTACGTTTGGAAAAGAAGTGTCTATAAGGACTGCAACGTGCTAGCTATGCACCACGGCTCGCGGTACCAAAGATGGCTAAATCATGCATCCTTGCTATTGTATGACCCAAGCTGTCTGGTAGTAGGTTCGGTTCACAGGCTGTTACTCTTTCTTTTTCGATTAACGTCGTTTACAGTGAATGTACAGTAATTTGGCACCATGCCATCTTGTTGCAAAGAGTGAACTTTCATTTGGCCCTGAAGAGGATCGTTTTTATGCTATGTTACGTAGCCAGGTTGGACTATGACATGATGGTCTGTAGGTAGGAAGTAGTGTACCCGGCATATTCCGTGTAACAAATGTTCGAAATGTTGACCACCTTGGTTCAGCACGACGTTTTAAAGACATTCTAGCACATTGTAAAATGTCAGGTGTAACATCTTGGCATGCCTCGGTGATCAGTTACCGAAGGTGACCAGGATCTTCAGGCTCCTGTACATACTCTACCTGTTTTAAGTGAGCCCACAGGAAGAAGTCAAGTGGTGGTAGATCGCGTGATCTGGTGGGCCAGTAAACGGGTCCACCACTTCGTACCCATTTATTTGGATACGAAGGATGAAGATGGTTCCGGTCGACTACTGATCCGTGGGGTGAAGCCCCGTCCTGTTGAAACCACATTCTTAATCGCTCGCGCAGTGGCACGTTCTCCAACAACTGTGGGAGTACCTTTTGAAGAAAATGAAGTTAGCGTGCTCCCGTTACATGTCCTTCGAAGAAATATGGTCCGATGAGATAGTCACCCAAGATCCCACACCGGACATTTACTCCCCACTGAACTTGAAATGGGCCCTGTCGTACCCAATGGGGATTCTAAGCGCTCTAATATTGCATACTGTGCCGATTCACGACGCCATTGTTGTGAAATCGTGATTCATCTGAAACCGGGACTCTTGACAAAAAGGCTGCATTATTGGTCACCCTACGTAACGCCCATTGACAAAATGTTACTCTGGCATATAAATCACGTCCAGGGAACTCCTGGTGTAACTGTAGATGGTATGGGTGAAATTTACTGTTATGCAGCATACGCATGACTAATGACCGGCTGATGTTAGTTGTTGTGCAAGTGTCCGACTGTCCTTTCCAGAGATAGAATGTTAAAATTGAGAAATTATCTGCACTTTATGGACAATTTAGGTATTTCGGATGAAGAAAAACAGGAAAATAAATCGTGGAAGTACAGCCGATACTTGATACCGTTCGAAGAAAGTGCTTGATCCTTCCAGTTTCACGCAATCTGACAGGAGATGAGCAGATGATTCCACTTACTGGAATTACGTCACTGAGACAGTTTGTAAAAAAATCTAGTTGGTATTAGGAATTTTGTTCTTGCAACCCCCGATGGACTGGTACTAGATCTTTTCATCTATTAAGGAGCCAAACTGAGGCCTAAGGGTAAGCCTTCCCTTAATTTGGGTATTATAGTGTCAGTTGTAGTGAAACGGGTTCAAGATAGAATTAAAAGTGAAGAAAGAAAAACTCCCCGGATCCAATTCCCAACAAAGACGTAAGAAAATCAGGAAACAACCATCTACCTATCTGTGGAATTAAGGAGAAAATCATATGAATAAAATGTTTAAACAAGGACTGTAAACCTAGAACGAAATTCAAATTTCAGTGTAATGTGTTTCTGTGGATTTCGAGTGAGAGGCAGTGTTTCCTCCAATTTCACGGCTGAACGTTTCATTGTGTGTAAACAACTGATGCTCGATAGTTAGAACCCTAATTTATGTTCACTTTTTTCTCATTGTTTGCAACAATTGAGTCCCAGCGTCCAGCCTACTGGACACTTAGTTATGTAATAAAAACATCTATGATGAATGAAAATTATTTCTTTTCTCGCGTTATTTGATACCTAACTGAATTAAGAATGTAAAACCGAACTTGTAACAAACTTAATTTCCTGTCGGGACTGTCATTTGCTTCAGCATATAATGGATTACTTAAGTGTAATCTTCCTTTCTGGTACATTATTCTTAATATAAGGTTTTGAAACCAGCTATCTCCTAACACCACTGGGTAAATTACCATATCATCACTTGGCTTCGTAATGAATTACGATTGGACGAAAAGATTCGGAAATACAGTTTCATGATTCAATATGGCATCACTGGGTTGGATATGATTACGCTCCAATTCTAGATCCTGCCTCGATTATGGCATCCGCACTGCTCATAGGTCCCGGTTTCAAATACCGTCGTCGACAGCGGCTATCATCAGTTTTAATCCCACCCTCCCTATCCTCTACATATTGTGCACGTAAATATGCCAATAATACCACATATACAATCACTCTCAAAATGAATTAAGACATGCATACACAATATTTTTTCAATTTATAGTGGATTACATATTAAACTCCACAAAAGTGAATAAATAAATAAATAAATAAATAAATAAATAAATAAATAAATAAATAAATAAATAAATAAATAAATAAATAAATAAATAAATAAATAAATAAATAAATAAATAAATAAATAAATAAATAAATAAATAAATAAATAAATAAATAAATAAATAAATAAATAAATAAATTTTGTAGTGGTTTACCATCTCACCAATTCAGATATGTTTCAGGCACAAAAGATAAGAACTGAGAAGGAGGTGGCCGTGAATGAAGGACTCGCCCTCTACAGTCATGATGACAGTAGTTCGAGACCTCGGACTTAGATCCTTTCCAATAGAACAATTTGAAAATTGCATCCGACGGCGATATCGGGATGTTGTCGTTTCGGATCGCTCTGGTGTCCACTCGGCCATTTTTGTTCTCTACTTAACACCTTTTAGATATGTACTGAACACGACCTGATACGTGAAGGCTTATTTCTAGTTCTATAGATCTTTGGTTTAAGATGGATGCACATCATTCGGTCACACATTGTACCTATGACATTCCTATATCTCTTCCAGGTCGCATTCTCTCGCTCGCACGTCGCCATAAATATTGCCGTCCTTCTGCAGTTAGGAATCCAAATACCGGAACAGGAATGTAAAAGAAAGTAAATCCTCCCCTTTCAAGCCATTAAGGCACTTGGGACAGCGGGAACATGTTAGCTTTCACTGTTTATTAAGTAGGACAGAGTGGTTAGTCCTATGGTAAGCCCACAACGATCCCAAAAACTAATTAAGTACCTGCTCGTTACCGTCGCAGGCTGAGTGAACAACAAGGCCACGTCCCTTTACAGAAATGAAACATGCGACTTCGAACCCAAGTAATTCTGGATGAAACGTGAATAGTAGAACCGCCTGGTCATGACTTTTCTATTTACGAAATATCGACATGCCGGAATTTTGACCGCATTGGATATGATCGGTGAACCCTGGCCGAGCACCCCAGTGCACGTAATTGGCAACTAATCGGGAAAAACCACATTCTGGTTATCTACCATCCTCTGCACTCGAACCACCAAGCATTTCATAGTAATAGGTTGAATATAATAATTAATAACAAATGAATCTTGTGCAGTCCATATGGACGTGCTAATGAGGTGAAAGCGGGTGAAGCAGTCTTGAAATCTGCTGGCACTGTACGGTGCGCTGGCGATTAGGTGTGGCATACTTTCTGCTGAAAGAGTAATTCGGGCGAACTCGTTGGTTAATGTACGCTGGGTTGCGTCAGGACGCTGCCCGTTGCCATGGCACCTGTTGCTGTGCGGGTGACGTCACTAGGGACGCCACAACCGGCGGCAGGTTGTTCACGCCACGGCTTAGAACAGCAGATTTAGTTGACTCTTAGGAGGACCCTTTGTGGATCAATGGTGGAGTATCGGTCTCTTGATCGCAATATCGTGAGTTCAAAGACGGTGAAGTTGTCGGATGTTTGAAGGACGGAGGAGAGACCATGTCGTACGATGTTGGTATGCAAAATATCTCTCATGACACATGTAGCGTTCACCCGACGAACTTGAACATATAGCCATAGATCGCCCAACAGAATTCTGTCTCTATACCGTCACGTAGAGTAAAGCAGAACGTCAAATTTGGCACACAGGTAGCCTAGATTATGTAAAATCAAAATTTCAGCTGAGCCATACGATTATTAGCATTATTATTAACATAAAGTGATGTTTGGAGAATTATTTAGGTCAGAAGTGATACGGTGATAGCGATATCAACAGCTGTATTAGGGGTGTTACTCTCTTCAGGTTAATTAAGTCAAAATATGAAGAAATAACAACCGGACTTTTCTCTTCGTTTTGGAACGTACGATAGTAGGCTAGCATTTGGTACAGTAGCATTACAGTTACTGTCAACACATCGACAATGGCTCATGTGTTCAGTGACGACCAATACATAGATATAATTTTAATACTGTATATGGTGAATCTTAACTTAATATATTTTCTATAAATGAAACAGGACACATTAGAGTGACCACGCTCTAAGGATGAAGAATAAGAATACAATTTCTCAGAGATTCAGCTATGCAGACGACTTGGCTATAGGTTAGTAATGCAAGGATTTTGAAGAAGGTGAGAAAATTCATACTGAAGACCTTAAAGCACTGCACAAGTACTAAAGAATATAATGGCTGTACCCTAACCCTTCACAAACATAAGTGTGCGCTTTCCATCTGCACAAGTTGCTTGTTGATCGCTCTCTGAACTACAGGAAACATCTTGAAGTATTAGCGCAAAAACTCAAGACATGGTACAACCTGATCAGAAAACTGACTGGAGCAGACTTTTAACCTGCGAAATGCAGTACTGGCTCTAGGGTACACAATAGCAAAATAATGTGCACCAGTTTGGTAAAAGGGCCATTACACCAACAACACAGGCGATGAAGATAACAACTGCTACACTGAAGTCAATGCTAATTCCCTCACTGCATGCCCTCTTTAACATGTACCACCAGAAGTGCGGGGACAAGTAAGTACAACAAAAGTAAATAAAATTCAATCTTCCAGTCCATATTACCAAAAACAACCCACCCCATTATAACCTGAAAAGTTCTTGCCTTTGAACACTCTGAACCGCACAAAAACATGCTTGGAATATTGAATGTCCGGCACGATAAACAGTGGTTTGAGTCATTTCCATGCAAAATGGTGCGTTCTTCCTAAAAAAATATCTGAATAAAAACCTATTCAGGTCCTAAGCGAGGAACTTGGTTAGCGCAAAAACTAAGACGTGGTACAACCTGATCAGAAAATTGACTGGAGCAACTTTGGGAGCACAGGTTTCTAACCTGCGAAATGCAGGACTGACTCTAGGGGTACACAATAGCAGCATAACGTGCACCATTTTGGAAATATGAGGAAAGCACACGTAATGAAAGCCAGGAGTATATTATTATATTTTCCATCAACAGTGTCACAAACCCTCAGCTTAAGGTAAATAACTAGAGTCCGGATTATTAGGTGCTGATAGGTTAGAATGCAAACTTACTTAAGCCAGTAACAAGTATACCCTACACTGTACAGCGGTTGTGCTATGAGATTTGCATAGATATTAGGGGTACAGCAGACAGAATTCCTTTAATTTATGCTATTCTTCCTACACGGTGGTACAATGGGTTGCATGACACATCCTACAAACCAAATTACTTTACATTCTAACCTATTACCACCTAAAAATACGAGGTATAGTAATAACAATACGTAAAATACATTTATTTTACTGATCTAATAGAGCTGCTGATAGTCCTTAAAATGCAGACGTAAGATTTCAAGGAAGTGATTGAAGCAAAGTGGAAGAGAACAATATGCACATGTCACCAAAGCCACACTTTTACATTCTGTCGTCATAGTAACGAACTAACTGGAGAAAATGGCGGCGATTTTTGTCTTAATTGTTATTATAAGGTGCAATATCAGGTGGTCATCAGCCCCTATTGAACAGGATCCACATGAGTGGTATAATAATAATAATAATAATAATAATAATAATAATAATAATAATAATAACGATAATAATCAACAAATCAATTATCTGCATGAATTTGAAGTTACGATTTACCTCAAAATCTTCTACAAAAAAAAAACACTTCATTTCTAACATCATACATAATTTTGAAAGTGGACAGTTTCAAATACCTTGCTGAATGGGTTGAATTTAACAATTCTGAGAATTTCGCCGTCTTAACACGTGTCAAAAAGTTTGAAAGAGCCTTACGACTCACTCAAAACCTATATAACACCAAGTCAATCTCTCGAAATGCGAAAATTAGACATTATCAAACTACAATAATTAGACGTGAAGCATTATGCAGCAGAATGTTAAATACTTCCAACACACAGCCTGCTTGAAAAGCTGGCAATTGAGGAAAGGAGGAAAATCCGAAAAATTCTTGGTTCTAACCACAAAGATAGTGTTTACAGACTTCGGAGCAACTTAGAAGTATACACCCACATAGAAAATATATCAAGCGTAATCCGGAGTAGCAGGATAATTTTATACGCTCACCTCTTCAGATTGCCAGCTGAAAGAATCTGTAAATGTTTGTTATCCTATGTCAGAATTCTCAAAACGATTCTTCCTTGGTTGGTGGAGATCGGTAAGGATCGTTTAAAGTATGGAATAACAGAAACAGGCATTCAAATCCGAGCACCACTCAAAGACAAACTTAGATAAGTTCATCAAGAAGAAGTAACAACTCGACTAAAGCATGTCAATTCTGATCCATAGAAGAAAGCACACTCTCCGCAAGAAGACAAACAGATGAGATCTCGTGGTCCTTAGTGTCCCTAACGATCAAGAACGAAAAGAAATAGTAATAATAATTATACCATAGATATTACTGTATCGAACTTCCCTAACAGGAAAAATACGATTCAAGAACTAATTCTTGAACGTATCGACCTGGCAACAGAAAGCAGTCGGATCTGAAAACCGCAAATAGTTTAGGTTATTGTAGATTTGATCTCATTAACTGGAGTCGTACCTAAACACGTTCGGACAGCTCTACACCAAACATCATCCTCCAGAAATTACAGAAGGCAGTTGTCACACAGTCAGAAAATTCATAAATTCGGGCGAATCGAGCAAAACTTTCTGTGCGTAGCGAAACATAAATAAATAAATAAATAAATAAATAAATAAATAAATAAATAAATAAATAAATAAATAAATAAAGAAATAAATAAATAAATAAATAAATAAGCGTACGGATCGTAATTGGGAAGTATCTGCAAGGTAAGCAGCGCGAGAGTATCTCCACGTCGGGTGGGGCTATGAACTGCTCTATGACCCACAGTCCTGAACGAGGAGGGCAGGCCATGACGTTGGCGAATATTCCTCGAACCGCCCCCGACTGCCAGAACTCAGCACTTCCAGGAAGTGGAGCGCGCATTGGGGTGGAAATCAATATGCGCCCTGAGTTACCGCGCGTCAACTTTCATTCAGCCGCTTGCGTCGTTCTGCATTCTTTAGCCCTGAATGAAACCGTCTGAGGCGATCCTGAGACGGTGTATATACCGGAATTTGTGAATACTGTACTGTCTAAGGAAGTTGTAATTGAAGTTCAGTAAGGTGGGCGTTTTCTGTTTTTACTGCAGTAATAGGCCTTTAACTGCTGTCCGAAAGAGATCAGAAACAATGCAATTATTACGTGATACTTTTAATTTATTTTCAGTGGTGAGTTTAGAACTGTCTCCTAAATAACACCAGCTGTTCTACATGTCTCTGACGGGTTATCGGACAACTTACAAACCGTAGTGTTAGCGGGAGACGTTTGTTAGAACTCACTCGTGTGGACACTGTTCAATAGTGTCTGATGACCACCCAATATCGCACCTTAAAAACAATCATGACAACAACCGCCGCCACTATCTCCAATTATCTCCATTATTATTATTATTATTATTATTATTATTATTATTATTATTATTATTGATTCGTTGTGCCCAACTGTTGACCGCGTTTGAACTTATTTTGCACAATGTTTCTTCTTCTTTTCTTCCCAATATCTCTTCATTTTTTCACTGTGTTCCTTTCTGCGTGTTTCTGTCCAGCCTGTATTTTTTCTTGTTGGTTTCTCTGCAAATTTATGCTTGTTTACTAAGCTTCTAAATTTAACTTACTAGCATGATGACAACGTCAGTTAATGATACTACTACCCCAGGCCCTAGTATTCATACTAGGTTTTCTCGGTCATCGGATTCTGGGGGATCGAGAACATCATGCGGGAATATATCGGAGCTTATTATTATTATTATTATTATTATTATTATTATTATTATTATTATTATTATTATTATTATTATTATTATTATTATTATTATTATTATTATTATTGGTTGTTCTTTACTGTGTGATGGCAGTAGTGCCAGACCTTTATCTTAGATCCTTTCTAACAGAACAAAGATAGCTAAGGCCACCATAGCTCAATTGGTAAAGCAACTGACGGGAAATCAGGAGGTTGTGTCTTCGGATCCCACTGGTGTCTGGTTGACCATTTTTGTTCTGTACTTAACATCTCTTCAACTAAATGCACGTAACACGACCTAATAGGTCGAAAGTCGATTTCGATTACGATGCGGTCGTGAAAATTCAATATTCATTATGCAAGGTGTTCCAAAACATGTGGGAACATGTGCCCTATGGTCGATCGTTTACGAGCTACAGACTTTCCAACTTTGTATACGGTATGTATTGTTACTGCCGGCCCCGTGGTGAAGGGGTAGCGTGCCTGCCTCTTACCCGGAGGACCCGGCTTCGATTTCCGGCCATGACAGGGATTTTTACCTGGACCTGAGGGCCGGTTCGAGGTGCACTCAGCCTGCGTGATTAGAACTGAGGAGCTATCTGACGGTGAGATAGCGGCCTCGGTCTAGAAAGCCAAGAATAACGGCCGAGAGGATTTGTCGTGCTGACCACACGACACCTCATAATCTGCAGGCCTTCGGGCTGAGCAACGGTCGCTTGGTAGGCCATTGCCCTTCAATGGCTGTAGTGCCATGGGGTTTGGTTTTTATATATGAATGCTATCCTTACCTGGCACATCCGACGTCAAGTAGCTGCCGCCATGTTGGCATACTAGCAGGAGTACTGAGTTCTAATACAGGAATATATCCACCAAGTGACTGAATGCACGCCTGAGTACGCTGCCACATTGATTGTCGGACGTGCTCGGACACTACAAACATCGATGTAAACCTTGTTCCACACACTGGTCAAGTGCTGAAATGTCCGTAACGACATGCCTGAATCCAAACTTAATACTAAATACGAACTCTACGCCAATTCGAGCTAATGACTATAACAGGCTTAGGTTGTAAGTGATCATCTGTAGAGCAAATGCCCATAGGGACACTTCATTTTCTTTCGGGGTCTAATATTCATCCCTCGATTACTTCCCACATGTTTGGGAACGTCCTGTGTAGACTTACGTAGAAGTGTAAATCTCAAACTGGTGTGTAGGAGAGTAAGGTAAGGGCGTGTTCTGCCCGAAGACAGGTTCGAACCTCCGCAGAGGTGTGTCTGAGCCGGAGTTTACGTGCGGTAGGGTAGCCAGTTCCTTTCCGCTCCTCCATTCCCTTACGCCCCACCAAAAGCGCCCGGCAACCCATAAAAATCTTGACCATGCCCAATGATGCTTAACTTCGGAGATCTCATCGGGATCCGATGTTTCAGCACGACTACGGCCATTGTCAGCGAATTTAATCTAATCAAGAGAACACAGTGGGCCACTGATCAAGACAATAACATTTTAATATGGAATAAAGGTCTAAATATGTTATTAAAATTGATAAAGATACATTCTGTTGTTTTAGAATCTCATATATCTGAATATGGTATAAAATAGTACATTGTTAGAAAAATTGCAAGAACAGATATGCGCTATATGAACATAAAATTTAAAAAATTTGCATTAGCATGTACTGTTTGGTAGAATAATTATTTTGAATTGGAATTATGGCATGATTTATCATTAACCAGCTGCCCAAAATCTGATGAAATATTACGACTTGATGCACCTCTCATAATACTTTTAAAACGTTCACAGGTAACCTGATTTCTTAGTTGGGATCTGTTCAACTTTCGTTCAGATTTTAAGTATCGAACATACTCTAATTGATTGACTGATTGATTGATTGATTGATTGTTTGATTGACTGCTGGATTTTTTATTTCAAGATTACATACGTAGTTCTCTGGGGTTCCATGTAGTGTACAAATTCCGCCCTCAAACATGGAAGATGACTTCAAGTTGATTTCATTAAATTATTTGAGTGATGCGTTGTTCTGTATTAGACAAGTTAATTACTAATGGGCCCCCTCCCTGTTGAAGAAGACACATTTTACTGTGTGATAGCTTTATTTATTTATTTATTTATTTATTTATTTATTTATTTATTTATTTTTTTATTTATTAATCCTTTCGTCGAGGCCCCTTGGACCACGTGGTTCCTAACTCTGGTGAGCTTTCTTCATAGCCAAGTATCCCTTCATCTTTGCATTGTGGATTGCTTTCCTTTCCTGAGTTCACCGAGCTCGATAGCTGCAGTCGCTTAAGTGCGGCCAGTATCCAGTAATCGGGAGATAGTGGGTTCGAGCCCCACTGTAGGCAGCCCTGAAGATGGTTTTCCGTGGTTTCCCATTTTCACACCAGGCAAATGCCGGGGCTGTATCTTAATTAAGGCCACGGCCGCTTCCTTCCACTTCCTAGGCCTTTCCTATCCCATCGTCGCCATAAGACATATCTGTGTCGGTGCGACGTTAAGCAAATAGCAAAAAAAAAAAAAAAAAAAAAAAAAAACTTTCCTGAGTTCACTTCACTTCCACCAGGACGCAAAGTTTTAGCTGTCAGTGACTGGAGGGTGTAGAATTTTCTGATCAGCATTCTAAATTCGTCCCGATTGAATATATCCTTGGAATAATTTTTTTTAAATTCCAGGTCTTTTCGAACCAGTTTCGTCCATTTAGCATTTATCCTCTTTCCTCGAGGAATGGTGTTGAAGTTTCTTGAGGTCATCCTGTTGTCCATTCTGACTACGTAACGTTAAAAATAAGTCTCCTCTTTCTCATGGTTTATGTCATGCTCTGTGAATGCTGGTAAAGCTCGTTGATATGTTTGATTCTATATTCTCCTCCCTCTTGAATTAATTTCTTTATACTTGATTCTTGCGAACCATTGAGAAATGCCTTAATAAATTAGCCCAAACTCATACTTTTCCCAGGGACGTATGTTTGATACCTGTGATCTAGTGCACATCTCGTTATTGTTGAATGTAAATGCGCCACTTTGGCGTTACATCGTAAGGGGAAAAAGACAGACAAAATTGAGTAGAACCTATTTTCATTTTATAAGATAAAACTAAATATGAGGCAAAAGTTTGAAATTTATAGACAAGTTTATTTTATTTGCATAGATAATTAAAGTACAAAAAGTGTCAAGTGACTTTGAATGCAATTACAGTAAATTTAAAGGAATGGCCGATGGCTGGGATTGTAGATAGAGATATAACACGACTACTGCGCTATTGAAGTTTATAGATGACATAAGATCGCAGTGAATGAACAGCAGCACTGCTTATACAATACTTCCTTATTTCAGTAACACATTCGTCACTAAAATCATAGGAATATTGCTTAGTAAATTAAAGTTCCTTTAAAAGAGTCAAATTGCTTTGAAATACTTTACCTCTTACGCCACCAACCACATACAACGTGTAGTTATACGCATTCAAACGTCTAAATGGGCAGTAGAACATATCAGTGTACGACAAGGCTCTGCATTTGGGCCACTCCATTTTAATTGGTACATAAGAGATATCTAATACAAACTGAGATTATCTTATCTGATGAAATGAAATGTCGTATGGCTTTTAGTGCCGGGATATCCCAGGATGGGTTCGGCTCGCCAGGTGCAGGTACTTCTACTTGACACCCGTAGGCGACCTGCGCGTCGTGATGGAAATGAAATGATGAAGAAGACAACACATACACCCAGCCCCCGTGCCATTGGAAATAACCAATTAAGGTTAAAATCCCCGACCCGGCCGGGAATCGAACCCGGGACCCTCTGAACCGAAGGCCAGTACGCTGACCGTTCAGCCAGCGAGTCGGACATCTTATCTGATTATATACAGATATACAACAACATAGTCATAATAGGCATTCACTTGTCCAGTGGCCTAATTTATACTGACTTAAATAATATTTGCTTCTATGTTCGTGAAAACCCTGTATTAAAACCCATTTATGCCCAATAATGTTTTTCGAATTTTATGGTTTTGACTACTGGAATCAGTTTATTTATGTCCAAAAACACCCCAAAAATTGTTTTAAAAATGTTTGTTGTTGTTGTTTAAACATTATAGCATGGGTCGTAAACGACCCACTGGGCATGGACCCCAGAGGCATATCTTCAACATGGGATTTGGCTATTTTCATGTTTGGGTTCATCACGGTACATTTTTAATGATAAAAGAAGAACAACTGGTGTATTTATGACTCATTATTATTGAAAAATGAAAATGAAATATCTACTACAAAGGTAAGTACTGAGGTAAATATTATAAAGGACATAGAAAATGCTAATAAGAAGTCGCTCTTCACTAAATGCCATAAGACCGGGCGAGTTGGCCGTGCGCGTCGAGGCGTGCGGCTGTGAGCTTGCATCCGGGAGATAGTAGGTTCGAATCCCACTATCGGCAGCCCTGAAGATGGTTTTCCGTGGTTTCCCATTTTCACACCAGGCAAATGCTGGGGCTGTACCTTAATTAAGGCCACGGCCGATTCCTTCCAACTCCTAGGCCTTTCCTATCCCATCGTCGCCATAAGACCTGTCTGTGTCGGTGCGACATAAAGCCCCTAGCAAAAAAAAAAAATGCCATAAGAAGGAATCGTTCCTAAAAATGTAAGGTAAGGTAAGGGTGTGTTCTGCCCGAAGGCAGGTCCGAACCCCCGCAGAGGTGTACCTGAGCCGGAGTTTACGTACGGTAGTGTGGCCAGTTCCTTTCCGCTCCTCCATTCCCTTATCCCCCACCAACAGCGCGTGGCAACCCATCCACTTCTCGACCACGCCCAATGTTGCTTAACTTCGGAGATCTCACGGGATCCGGTGTTTCAACACGGCTACGGCCGTTGGCCCTAAAACTGCAAAGAGTATCAAAATTTAACATTAACATTTAACATTAAGAATATAAAATAGACTATCAGTCGAGTTTCCTAGTCAGTCTTACACATTCCTTTGAATACTTAATACTGAAATGGCCCAAAAGGCTTTGGCAACATTATTAAAAAACGTTCTGTCTTGAATAAAAAAACTGAATCAGTCAAAATTACTAAAACTATTATGCTAAAAATACGTTTTCATTTACACAGTGCACTTTAATTCTTGTGGAATTCTCCAAAACAATAATGGTGTAAGGCAACAGCACATCTTTAGCTTGCTTGGACAATTTTACTTTTGCAGACGCAACAACGTCGCCGGTGCTGATTGTCAACCAGAAGATGGCCACCGTCGCTTTCCCGCATGGCTTCAGTCACTGGTGCACTCGTGTTAACATTGCGAGGAGGGGTTCCATACTTCTCTAACAAGCTGGTCACAATGAACCGTCGGAAATCAAGGGCGTCAAGCTTCATGCCGTGAGATCTCGACAAAAAGCATTGCTCATCACAATGTCTAGAAGCCAGAGCAGAATTGGCATATGCCAGTTTTTGCCTCTTATGTTGATGCGGAAAGTAGATACATTGTTGTCTGTTTTATCTACTCCTCCCGTGTTCTTGTTGTACTTAAAAACAAAATATAGTTGAGGTAACTTAACATGTTTTTCTGCGCGAATGAGTACCGCACACCTTCTCCAACAGGTTCTACGCCATGCTCGTTTGACATAATGTTCACAACGTTGTTGTCTTTCCATGTCACAGCCACTATTTGGTCTTCTTTGTCAACTGCACTTTCAAAGTATCCCTTTTTTTTTATTCGTCGTCTTCTTGTCTGGCAATGGGCAGCCCTCCAGTTAGCCTGAACCGTGCCAATGCATCGCAGTCCTCTCTTTTTTAACTCCGACAACAACTTTGGGCAGGTAAAAAAAATATCGCACTAAAAAGAGAAGCATACATTGGGGTAGAACTTAGATAAAATATCGCAGAATTTCAAAACAACGCTTTCCCCTAAGTCAACATCTTTAGAGCGCTTTCCATTAGCTTTTGCACCTTGATAAATAGTTTTGTGGTTCAGTCCCTAGTTGTGACCCACTCAATTTTGTCTGGATTGCAGCAATCATCTTCGACACCCGAATCGGCGTCTGATATAGGACCCGTATCATCCAGTGGAGTTATAAAACATCCACTAATGTTCTAGAAATATCGCTGGCAGTCAATACTTAAAGCTCTGACAACATTTCAGCAGTAGTTAAATTTTTTCGCCTGAAAAAGACGAAATAAATATTAATAAACTGTAATTTGCTAATTAGTTAATGAATAAACCACTTAAATGTGCTCCGAATGGTTGATATTGTTTCAAAAACACTAATTTAGAATATTTTACACCAATCCTTTGTGTTGTAACCATCTAAATGCAAAAATACGCTAAAGTATTATTGTTCTGTGATTTGTGCCCGGAGGGTCGTTTGAGATCCAAACTATGCTTTTCGTGGTGTATTGTAAGAACCAATAGACATATTGAAATAGTAAAGGCATCTAAAGATGCGACAGATATCCCCGAACAACATCAACACAGTTAATACTACCTTTTAAAACTTTTAACTACTCTACTTACCAATAATGGCGAGAGTGTGATGCAGGTTCCACCATGACTCAACTAGCTGCCGCGCAGCATATGCGTTGTGGCGGGAAAGCTACCTACTCCAACCAAGACACGGCAGTGCGGGCAATCTTACTACACACACTGAATGAGCTACCAACGCGAAACAACAAAAAATGCGCTCGGCAGAATTTTTTCTTTCGGGTGGGTCGCAAACGACCCGCTGGGCATAAATGAGTTCCCAAATTTCACTCGAAATAACCTTGGTCTCATAATAAGGGAGAATCTAAATTGGACTAAAGATATGTGTAAAAGAGTATAGTAGCAATCTATCTTCTGTTCTATCATCAAAATTAATGTGCCTACCTAAATCATGAGCCAATAACCACTAAGTATGAAAGTCAGGGTTAATGAAACATGTGATATTCCAATATATTATTACTGCCAGTCTGTAAAGTCTACATGCCGGAGGCTGGCTGGATACTCAAAAAAGTTATGCGGCAATAGAGAAAAAAACAAAACCGATTATGGTGCCATAATCAGTCGTACAAAACATGCTCAGGAGTGAGGTATTATTTATCGTATGGCAAATACATGAACAGTGCAATAAATTACAGGTTTTTATCTACATTATTTACATAGGTAATCGCATGTGGCGTCGCCAGGAAATTTTACCCTACACGTGCTCCCTGGGTGGTGCTAAGCGAGCAACAGCGATCAGGCTGCCAGACTATCCTGGTGATCTCCTGGCTATTTTACATGAAAATGAAATATAATTCAAACGGTTCTTTTCAGAACCAAGAGGCAAAGACTTTCGAGCCTACACTTAAAGTCCTTCATCTCAGTATGGAAGGCATAAGCAAATCCAAATGCCAATACTTGTCAAGAATTCTACGAGATGGAAAAATCGATGTGGTTGCCATTCAGGAAACAGGAGTGAAGTAGTTTGCCATTGCTCTCTTCAAGACCAGAAATTGCTATTGCGGCATGCCCTGTCCTATAATTAGCACCTTTTGATAACACCCAGACACA
Organism: Anabrus simplex; assembly: GCF_040414725.1. Classification (NCBI taxonomy): domain Eukaryota; kingdom Metazoa; phylum Arthropoda; class Insecta; order Orthoptera; family Tettigoniidae; genus Anabrus; species Anabrus simplex. Next base: position 242,317,712 of record NC_090269.1, read on the forward strand.
CTAGTCACTCTCTGAACGATTAAGAATCACACATACATGAACAGATGAAATATTGTCAGATCTATAACGAGGTTGACTTCAGCGGAAGCTACATTTAGCTATAGCCTGTACAGAGAGAGAGGCATACAAACAATATCTGCTATGATACTGCAATCACTGATGTATACGGTATGTGGCAAAATAAACGACTCAGACATTATTGCTCATCTGCCGTGCACGTTCCTCTAGCAACAAGGTATTTCTTTATTTGACATATTGCCACTCCAGTGTTGTGTTGATTTCTGCAATTATGCTTCTCACAGGAAAGGAGAATGTGGTTAATGGGGAATATTATTTCCGGTCATATGGAATTGGGCATCAGAATGGGTCGAACTTGCTTCACGAAGAGTATGAGGAGACATCAAAACCAGACCAATTTTAGCCGTCGTTGACAAGTTTTGTCATACGGTATCAGTCTTATGTCAATGAAACGGAACAACAGGGATCCCAAGAATCGTCACAGCAAACGAGAATCATGGATGAATTCCAACAGGTGTTACGCGTTCGGTCATGGAATATTGGGCCTTTATTTCGTTGAGGATGCTGCACATAATCCAAAAGCAGTGGACCAGGTAGTCAACAGAGAACTCATTTTACTCCATTCATGTGGTATTTTCGCTGTGTTTCTTCGCGTCAGAAACTTATCCCTCTAACGGCAATGGTTACGGAAAGGTGGAGCCATAGCCCACACCGCAGTGGAGTCACTTACCCTTCTTTAACGATACTTTGACCCACCTACAAATATTGACGAATTACCCGAGAAGATAACGCCATTTCCCTTTTCCCCACGGCAATCTTTGTTCCTCGGCATTGTTAATAATCTTCAGATTCGTCATGAGCAATGCGTGTCATGTACAAAGCAATTAGGTGCCATTCCAATGCCGTTTGTTTAGCCACATATGGTATTAGGACGAAAATAAATAAATAAATAAATAAATAAATAAATAAATAAATAAATAAATAAATAAATAAATAAATAAATAAATAAATAAATAAATAAATAAATAAATAAATAAATAAATAAATAAATAAATAAATAAATAATGTTCCAGAACATCATGTAATCATCTTGATGGGATACTTTAACGCCCAGATTGGTAAGGAGTGCAGGTTTAAGAACATAGTCGGAGAATACCCGGCCCATAAGAGAATCAATTGTGATGGTGAGAGGTTGATCAATATGTGTAAGAATCACAACCTTGTTCTTAAATTTACAGCATTCAGACACCTCTCCCGAAAAGCCAAGACCTGGAGGTGTCCCAATCCCTTGTTAGGAGAGTACCAGCTAGATCACTTTGCCATCAATAGAAAGAATAGCAAGGAAGTAATGAACATCAAGATATTGAGAGGTACCAATATTGATTCAGACCACTACCAATCTTTGGTCAAAGCAAATTTCATTCCACTCACGAAGTCCAGAGGTAACAATTACACCAGGTCCAGAATCCCAAAATTTAATCCATCCCAGTTGTAAGAGAACAACAACTTTACTAAGGTCCTAAGCAATAATCGAAATAAAACGGATTGGCGTAACCCACAGAAGGCACTGATAGATGAAGCAACAGAAACCATCCTTGCAACCAGAAGGAGAAAGCATCCATGATGGACACCAACATGTGATAAGGCAATATAGGAGAGAAGACAGGTATGGGTGAAATGGAACCGCAACAAAACACGGAAAATCATAAAGCCTTCCTAACAGTCAGAAAGAACACGGCCAAAACCATCAGAAATGTTAAGAGGCAATATAACAATAACATCATAGATCGGGCAGAGAAAGACTTTCAATGGAACAACACCAGTAACTTGTACAAAACTCTAAAATCTCAGACAAAGGCTTACTCAGCCCCTACACTTCACCTTCGAGGACCAGATGGAGAACTGAAAATGAACAATGAAGATTGTATCACAGCCCTTGGAAAATATTTTGATGACCTCCTCAATGCAGAAGAACCAGAGGGAAAACTACAATTACAACCCAAGAATGTTATTAACCCTGACTCCCTTCCTTCTACCAAAGAAGAAATCAAACAGATCATCTCTGAACTGAAATCTAACAGAGCAGCAGGCGAAGATGGCATCATTGTGAAATTATGGAAACATGCAGATGAAGAGTCAATTGACATTATCCACAGAATCATAACTAACATCTGGACAACGGAAACTACCAGGGGATTGGACTTCAGCTATCATCCATCCGCTCCACAAGAAGGAGACAAGTTAGACCCTAACAACTATAGAGGGGTCTCTCTCCTATCAGTGACTTACAAAATCTTCTCCAAAGTACTGCTTAAGAGTGGAGGCACAATTAGACTCCTGCATAGGAGAGTACCAAGCTGGATTTAGGACGTCAAGGTCATGCACAGAGCAGATTCTGAACCTCAAAACTATCTTTACCTACAAAAACCTCAGCAATTTTCGTTGACTTCCAGAAGGCCCACGACTCGGTAGACAGACAGTCCCTCTTTGAGACGTTGACTGAAATGGGACTGGATAAGAAGACTTTGAATCTTGTGAAGGCTACTCTAACGAACACCATGCCTAAAGTCAAATTCAGAGGGATATTATCAAAAACCTTCGAGATCAAAACAGGTGTTAGACAAGGAGATGGTTTGTCCCTTTTCCTGTTTAACTGTCTGCTGGAAAAGGTCATTCTGGAATGGACGAACACACTAACTGACAACTCTGGATTAAAAATCGGCTACAAAAAAGACAAGTTAATATTCACTTGCTTAGCGTCCGCAGATGACCTCACACTCTTAGCTTCAAGTATGGAAGAAGCTACGTACCAGCTATCCTCCCTCGAACGCATAGCAGCTAAAGTAGGGCTGAAGATCGCTATCAACAAAACAGAATTCTTGATCAACATCAGAGAAGCACCCAACTTCATTTCTTTGGGGGACAAAATAATACACAAGGCCAACTCTTTCAAATATCTTGGAGAATAGATAACCGCAAATGTTAATGAGGACCTTTCAAAGAAGAGTAGATGCACTAAATTAGAAACAGCTTATCATCTTTCTAAGAACATATACAAGTCTCAATCCTTCTCATTGAATCTTAAACTTAGACACTGGAACATCGTAGTAAGACCATCTGTACTGTAGGCCTCAGAATGCCTAAACATGACCCGGAAAGGACAACGCAAAAACTGGAACTGAAAGAGCGAAAGATCTTCAGAAGGATTATGCGTCCCGTTAAAGAAGGAGATGGGTACAGGACCAGGCACAACAAGGAACTGTACAGTAAAATAGAGAGCATTAAAACAGCTATGAGGAAGAGAAGACTAATGTTCTATGGTCACATAGTTAGGATGGACAGTCAGAGACTCACTTCAAAGATCTTCAACACTTTATCTAGAGGGAAAGCAACAAATGTCAAATGGACGAATTTAGTTCGGGAAGACCTGCAATACCTAAACATTGATCACATTGACATTTACAACCGAGATAAGTTCGGAAAGTTAATCAAGACATCTGACTCTCTCCAGTCACTAACAGCTAAATCACTGCGTCCAGGAGTAGGGGTGATATGGACTCAAGAAAGAAAAGACATCCATATCGCTAGAATGAAAGAATACTGGGATAAGAAGAAGAAAAGAGCTCACCAGAGTTAAGAACCACGTAGTCCATCGTACGCCTAAACGAAGAAGAATAAATAAATAAATAAATAAATAAATAAATAAATAAATAAATAAATAAATAAATAAATACGGATTATCATGTAAGAAGGGTACTTACGATGTAAATACACTGAAGAAAATGGAAATTGCAACAACCAGAAGGAGTGGTGCTACATTGCTGCAATTGAACATGCAGGACGAGTGTTCGCTCGTGATTCGATAATTACACTTTCAGGTCCCTCTGATCGCGAAGTTGGCCAATAATAAATGCAGAATGTGCACACCACGAGCTGCAATACATTGATGAATTCGTCGAGGCATGGAGTCAATAAGGCCCTTGATCGCTTCCTGAGGAATTGTGGCCCATGCTTGCTGTACTGCACGGGTCATTTTTTCCAGAGTTGTGGGTGGCTGAGAACGGTTGGCCAGTTGTCGACCCATCATGTCCCTCACATGCTCAATAGGACTGAGGTCCGGGGATCTGGCGGGGCATTCTAATGTTGTGATGTCGTAGAGAGCTTCTCTGGAGATGCGTGCAGTGTGAACCCACGCATTGTCCTGCTGAAACATCCCATTAGCAATGTTCGCTATCATAGGGACAACCACTGGATTGAGTACCCTATCAAAGTACTGTCGAGCAGTCATAGTGCCCTCAACAAGCACTAATTGTGATTTCAAATTAAAGCCAATAGTTCCCCAGACCATAATGGTTGGTGTTGGCCCTTGTGCCTCTCGACAATAAGATCTGGGCGGCCCATCTCCCCGGTACGTCGACGCACACGATTCCGGCGATCACTGCGGGCAAGACAGAAGCGCGATTCATCACTAAAGACGACCCTATGCCATTCGTCGGCCCACGTTGATCTTTCTCGACACCAGGCCAGCCTTACACGTCGCTGTTGTGGGGTCAATGGAACGCCTTCTGCAGGGACACGGGCTCGTAAGCCAACTGCACGCAGGTGATTACCAACTGTTTGTTGTGTAACGTGGGGTGCCACAGTTGCTCGAATTTGCGCTGCTGTTGCATGGGGTTCCATCCGGGCCAGTGGTGGTGGTGATTATTGTTTTGAGAGGAAGTACAACTAGGCAACCATCCTCTACATAACACTAATCAGAGAGAAAAAATGGAACGGGTACGACACTTTGAAAAATGAAGGTATCGGCAAAAGGAAGACAAGGGCCACGAAGGGCGTGAAAATAAAGACTCCCTAGGCCTCCATACGTAATACCGTCGGTGTCGGAAAAGAACAAGCGTTGACCAAGGGAGGTCGGATAGGATAGATGAAAGTGAGGAGCCTGGCACAAGTAAGTGGAAGCAATGCCAGGACTAAGCTAAGGGCCCCGTGGTCACCAACCCACGCTCCAAAGTTCAGAGCCCCTGGGGCCCCTTTTCGTCGCCTCTTACGACAGGCCCGGGATACCGTGGGTGTTATTCTACCGCCCCCAGCCACAGGGGGATCCATCCGGGCCATCCGAATGATGCGGCGATCCTCTCTCACAGTTGTCTGTCGCGCTGGGCCTGTGCGAGGTCAACGAGTGTGGGTACCTTCATTTGACCACTGCTGCCATACACGTTGTACCGTAGATGCCTGTCGGCCAACAAGTGCAACGATAATCCAGCCTCACACAGCCCAATTATCCGAGCCCTCTCAAACGGCGACAGTTGTTGATAGCGTGCTTTTCTCTGTCGTCGAGGCATGTTTGGCGGGGAACACTTCACTGCACAGGCTGCAAGTCAACTACGCTACACCACAGGCCGTATACTGGAGTTGATTCCTCCGAGACCAATCACGTGGGGAGACCTGTAGCAACAATCCACTGGGTCTGAAACTTTGATCGTTTACATACCTACATGTCGTCGTTCCATATCTTGAAAATCAACACAAACGACCAATGCCTTCATGGTGTTGCAATTTTCATTTTTTAAGTGTATGTTAAACGGGTTTTGATCTATAGGGGCTCCTGGGCTTCTTCTTGAAGGGGAAGTACACTGCTGTGCAAAACTTAAGGACGAAAGTAACTTTCGCATGTTGTGTCACTATCAAGTAACATAGCTCGATGAAATTTGAACCATACATAGGAAGAACTGCTAAAGTATGGTACGGTAGGCGACTGAAAGGAATATTCGATGAGAAGAACAGAAATTACACTTTCATACAGAGACAATAAATTACAATAAGTCACTGTGACTCATGATGGTCCACTAGATATCAGAAAAGAAGGGAGGACATGGTTCTTGAAAGGGTGTGTGATCACTACGGACAGCGATGCGTGCTCTGCAGTGTGTTGGCATGTTGGCCACAACATTGGTAAAGAGTTCTGGTAGTAGAGCGTTCCATTCACCCACCAGTGCGGTTGACAACTACTGGATGGTCGTTGGTGCATGTGGACGTGCTGAAATACATCTGCACAACATGTCCCACGCGTGCTCGATGGGATTTAGGTCAGAGGAAATGGCAGGCCAGTCAGTTCGCCGAATATCCTCCGCAGTTCGATGCGGTGGTGCATTGTCATCCATAAAAATGAAATCAGGGACGAATGCACCCCTGAGAAGACGCAGTTGGGAAAATAGTATACTGTGGCAATGACGTTGACCGGTGAGTGTACCCCGTTCAAGGATTTGGAGGTCGGTACGCCCATGCAAACTTATGCTTTCCATAACACTTCGACCATCAAAATGATCTTGATGGACAATGTTGTTGGGTACATTGCGTGTTGCCACCTCTCGCCAGATGAAGGTACGTCTAGAATCACTACTCACATTGAATCTGCTCTCATCTGAGAAGAACACGCAACCCCACTCCTTGTCGATCCAGACCTGATGCTCTTGGCACCATCGCAAACGGCGCCGCCGATATGCGGGGGTCGACGGAGCACAACGTAATGGTCGTCGGGCAAACAGACCTCCCCCCTGCAGTCGCTGTGCCACTGTGAGGCATGGGATTGCAGTCCTGTTATATGTGGTTGCAAATGCACCCGCTGTTTGACACTAGACTCTTCTTGCCTGTTGCACATGTAGCGGTCATTTGCTGTTGTAGTTGACCGTGGTCGACTCCCTCCTCTCCTTCGGGCAGCAGTGCATGTGATTCGGAATGCTCTCCATGCACGTGAAACAATGTCGTGAGCAATACCAAAATACTGGGCTACACTCGTCACACTTCGTCCTTATTCTAGTTTCCCGATGATTCTTCCCAGTATGAAGTCATCCAAGTATGGCATCCGGGCCATGTTGTAATGAATAACACCATCATAGTGCACCATAACAGCTTGCTGATTGATTTACACAGTCTTTTCCCATTCCTTCAACAGCTTCGTTTTGTGGGGCCAGACCTATTAGGCGCTATAATCGCGCTGAGTTCACGCCAGATTTTTACTGAACACTTTGGTCCACTATGAAGGATACCTACCTTCCTTACCTATGAGCAATTTTCATGAGATCTGTCTCTAGGGTCGTTTCGGGTTCTTCGTCACTTGCTGAGGTAAAAGGTAGGGTTCAATAATCCTAATCTATCTACTCAAATGAAAGGTTTATTCATAAAATATTTGTATTTTATTTTGGAAAAATGTACTGAAGAAATTAATAATTTGAAATCCATGTATAATTCGGACTCTATCTTGTTCACTTAACACCACAATCATTTTACACAGAGGGGCCGAACGCTGGTTTGAGCCTTTGACTTAACTGCCTGATGGGCATCCTTACTAGAAAACATTGTCTCAGTTATTAAAAAAAAGGAAAGTCTGAAAATCCTTAACTTCGACTTCCATGTGAGACTACATGTACCATCATAATGATTCTTTATGGTCATGCCCTCGTAACACGAACTCTGGACTCTGGGTATAATTAAGGCAGTCCAATATGTGTGTGCCACACAGTGCTTATACGGCATGGACCCTTAATTGAATCGATGTGACCTTCGACTATGTCATGGACCGACCTCTAAACTTCTATGTTACTTTAAAGTCATTGTTTATGATGTCCGCAAGGAAAATGATGCTACAGTGGCATATGGCCCTAATCTAAGTCCCTGGGTTTGATGACCCCATGACCATCCAAGTTTCTAAGCTGAAAGCTAAACACAATTAAGTTATATCGGTTGATGACCAAAGTTTCCACTTTAATAACCCCAGCACATTTACTGCTCAATCTAAGTCAAATAATGCAACAACAACAACGCTCACAATACTTTGTGGCAGTAAAATCCATTACCTTCGGATATGTCCCCTTAATCGTCACGTTAACATTTAAATATTCCCAGATAAATAAACTAAGATTTCCAGAATGCATCTTCAAGTTATTCTCTTGGTTTAAGTTATTTCACAACTACGGTTTCAACTGAATTTAATAATTAAATAAATTTAAATGATTTAATGAAATCTTAGTGAACAACAAATTCTATCTCCACGGACGAATGGTTTCTTTCACAAGTCCCTACTCAAATTCTGACGCAGTTATTTTCAGTTCATGTTTAATGTTTATCATCTATTGTTATCTTGCAACTGGAAAAAATTTACATAATTCATTTCCAGTATTATATCTTGTTTCATGACATCACACTTTAATCTAATCTAATCCTAACCATTATTAATACTTGGATAACCCTAATAATCAAGTACAAACCATAAGTAACTCGCCGTACAATGTAAGCCGATTACGATGTCATATCTTGTCATAACATTCCATAAAGCTTTGTGCACCCCTCACACACAAACAATCACTACCACCACTCTATATTTTGGACAACCTGAAATTGGCTGACCTCGCTCATTGTACTCTAACTTTAGGGTTTCAAATATACATTACGATCTCAATTAAACAAATTCACAGTATCTAATAACCTACACGTTATTTTCGGATGAAAATTTCAACTAGTTCTCGTAAATAATGATCTCCGCTGCCAAGAATGCAGTTTCATTTTGAACACGTAGCAAGCACTCATCCCCGTTACCTTCGAGCGGCGAACTCCGATCAGCTGGCGGCATTGGACACAAACGACCCTCGCTATCAGTTTCGACATGAAACACATGTCTTTCGTCATACATGACTGGCCTCTCAGAATGAACCCTTTGACTTCGCAAAATAGAATAAAATGCGATATTTTGACCAAACAAATATGCACATAGATTTTACTTTTAAAAGTCCTACAATAATTTTACACGTCGCAAATTTATACCTTCGTGGATTCTCTCATTCTACTTTCCATCCCAAACATTATAAAATCTTCCTCGGGCTCCCACAAATCCAGGCACCATTAACAGGCTTCCAATCACCTGATTCACAAATCCTATCTCAACTCATACGACAAATATACCTCTTGTCTCAACTCGAAAACTCTTACTGACAAAAGAACTGGAATAAAAATCCTTACTGGAATCCATGACGCATAATACGCACAAATACTTTAATAATGAACAACCTCGCATAAAATGATCTCGTATTTTAAAACTTGGATTTTCACAAAAATGACTGAGAAATTTTACTGTTATTTATTGTCACATATACCCAGTTTAAAAGGACATAAATAACGTTACACTTCGTGACAAAATTCTTCGATCTACATACTCAACACTACATACAGCGCTTCCACCCGATTGAAAATGGGTACTACGGATCTTTTGCACCAATTCCATCAAAATTCCTACAGAAAATTTTACGTGGAATAAACATCTTAATTTGACATCACAAAATATAGGCAATAATTTCACGGAAATTACGATCTACTTTGGACGTGATATCACTTCGAAGCCCTCATTAATAACTTTCTACAACATTACACGGCACTCGCAATACTTTAAAAATTTATCCAAGCAGAAAATATAACCAATGACCTTTCGTCATATTTCTAACATTCACGAAAAAATACATATGGGTGACCAACTGCGTCATAAATTCCCATTTCAAATACATATAAGTTTGACATCATAAAACAAGATATTGTAGGCGGTAAGATGGCATGTCACCTACCTTATTTTACGTCATTGTCCAACTTTGGGCTCACCTCTGGCCCTCTGTCATTTAGCCATTTTTACATTTCTGGCTGTACATAGAATTTTCTTCATGTTCCCTGGAAATAAAGCATAAAAAGAAATGGCCTTTCACTCGGTGTCTTCGTTGATCGCACTCGACTAATTGTATTTATTACCCGCACACGAATTTATTTTATTCACAATGTTAAAAATTTTACAAAAACTACTTCGGTATCTTGACCGTTCAATGTATCAAATTACTTATGCTCAAAAAAACTATCTCCAAATGGAGTCAAGACCCAGCCACATCGGCAGAATCTAGGTTTGTAGTACTTAGTCTTCTTTTGACGAACGATTTACTTGCATAGTTTAACCCTCTCTCTTACGCTTCAATGATACACATGCAGGGGTTTCAACATGGCGTCCCTTCTTATTTATAGACGTTACCCTCTCTCTCCAGGCATTTTCTCTTTGCCGCCAAGAAAACTTGCGTAACTTTTCCGGCTTAAATGAACTGTAATTAAAAGAGTTTTTCATGTAACCACATACTTGCTACATTGCTAGCGGTAATGTTCATGAACATTTAAAATTTATTCTTATTAAATTAACCGAATAAATGACCTCATTTGATAGGCGCTATTTTCTGTCGACTTAGCGTGGGTAAGCTAGGTACGCGCGTCCCTCTGAAATAATCCACAGAAATAGCTTAGCAGTCTCAAGTCCGTCTTACTAAAGACCAAGTGTCTTATAGATAAATACATGAGACTCATTATACTGCGTTCACCACTAATTCTTTCATTTAAATATATTTATTCAACCTAAACTTTCTTCTGTATCCTTCCACATTCGACACGTGCGGATGACGTCACATCTCATAACGTGGGACTGAAGGTAGTCACCCCTCTTTGCCACGTGTCACCTCGGATATACGGTATATAAAATTTCGAGCTTCCTATTACAATTGACATGGGGCCTTCTGTAATAATTATAATACTTAAATTTCTTAGGGCACAAAGGTCATGGGTTCACTACGCATGTGTGGGAGACCTCTGGCAACATGTTACTGCACTTTAATTCATTTCCTCCGAGTAGTTACTATGTTATGTTGCTTTATCTATCTCGTCCTTAAGTTTTGCACAGCAGTGTATTTCTTAGTTCAAAAGGATATGTGGTATCAGTAATACGATCCATGACGTACCACCAACGTGAGGCAATGCAGGGGTCTGGTTAAGAAATTTGCATTCGGGAGATAATGGGTTCGAACCCCCACTGTTGGCAGCCCTGAAGATTGTTTTCCGTGGTTTCCGCATTCTCACACCAAGCAAATGATAGAGCTGTACCTTAATCAAGGCCACTGCAGCTTTTTTCCTACGCCTAGCCCTTCCCTATCCCATCGTTGTCATAAGACCTACCTGTGTCGGTGCGACGTAAGTAAAATTGAAAAAAAAAAAGAAAAATGTAGGTTGTTTACTGTTCATGTGTCTCTCACTTCAGTGAAAGCTATAATATCGTTGTATACACATGGGAAGGCAAGAAACTTCTCTCCGGAACAGGAAAGACAATAGCTCCTTCCTCAAGAAGCCGAAATTCACAATCAGCGATTATTGCTTCTCACTCCTGTTGTGAAACGGATTTTAGTAGTTGCTGATTTTGTTGCTGCATGAAAGTAGAGGCTTGGGACATGTGTTTGCTTATTGCGTACGTTTATGGTCTGACATGTCCTGGAATTGAGGAAAGATTGAAAGATACTTCTATGATCGCGAGGATGGAATTTTCACCCAATTACATTTCCTAAGGCTGAGTGTACGCTGCTCAGGAAAATCCAAGAAAATAACAGGATCAGTCAAACAGAAAATTACTGATCTAACCCTAGCGGTAAATGTAGGTTGTGCACCTCATCAATAGCCAGGAGGGGAGATATAACACACATCATGTAATGTGGTACGGGGGCTGTAAATATTATGAACGATTCATAAATTTGAGGAACAGCGACGGAAAAGGTCACGATATAAATATAAAGTCATTTGTAACTCACGGCAAAGTTATAAGAGTAATAAATTAGGAAAATTAATTAAGTAAGGGGTGAGGGAGAAAGAGGATGTTATATCAGGAACAAAATGGGAGCAGACGTTACTGGATATTAATATCTGGCAGCTCACATACGTGGAGATCAAACAAAACTGTCACGAGCAAGTTTTACATTGTAGTGGCTGAACGTCATGAGAATTACAACTAGCTGCGAATAATGAAAAACGAGTGTCCTAAACAATAAGCAAATTATGGCGCAACAATTAGTTGCAGGATTCAGTTCAGTCGGATTTTCCTTTTCGCGGAGGGCTTTTTTTATTATCCTGTTTGGAACTGACACAAGTCGGTCATTACTGTTTTCTTAACTAGAATATACAGTTCCAGTTAAGAGTGTGTGTTAATTCCTTTGGCTCGATTATTGGATTTTCAAATATATTGTAAATTATTTCTAATAGGCTAGAGCCTCTCATGTGCAGATTATATTATGGGTAGTTACTGTCTCCTTTCTGCATAATCGGCGTTCAAGGTTGTTCTTTAGAATTCTCCTATTATTATTCACAACTACATGCCCTGCGAAGAGTGCTGCTACAAATATTTACTGAATTCTCCGATGTACTACTTCAGCTGCTTTATTATAGGGTCCTTCAATAAATAATTTCCCATATTTGGTACCTGTAATTGGTTTTCTGCTTCTGAGGTGTTCGTTCCTGTACCAGCTCTTGATGACTCGTCTAAAGAACCCTTACAAATTCCCAGATATGGTACAAGTCCTAGTAAACATAATGCTGAATCTAGTCGACAATGTTGCCAGCTTCTTAATTTTTCTTGATGGCTCTGTGATCCGGGACCTACAATCAGTTTACAGATTCAGTACAGTTAGATTGTGAGGAGATGTAATACGAACGAGTCGGGAGTGAGTATCTCTAAAACTTATAACCAACCTGGGAACTGTCAAACAACCGAAGCTAGTCGAATGAGATAAAGAGACACTTTGCCCTGGCTCGTGCGACGACTGCCAAACTCAGCAAGATTTGGAGGGACAGGAAATCAAAAGTGAAGAAGGTAAATGCGCTGGTATTTTAGACCGTCACGTACGCCAATGCGAAATGGACTATTAAAAATAATATTAGGAAGAAATATAAACGCTGAAGATAAGGGTCTCCCGTCGAGTCTTGCGCGTATTTTGGATGGGAGAGCCAAGCAATAGTCCTATTTTTGAGGTTAGCAGAGTCAAGGCTTCAGGAGAGTATCAACTGAGCATTCATAGGATACTTTGAATATATATCAAGGAAGGAAGGAAGGAAGGAAGGAAGGAAGGAAGGAAGGAAGGAAGGAAGGAAGGAAGGTGCCAGGAGGGAGACATGAATGGTGAGCACCTAATAGGTGGGTAGACGGATAACACTTTTGGAAAGTCCTTATTCTTGGCTTTGCAGTTAACTTAAGGTGAATGGTGAGCACCTAATAGGTGGGTAGACGGGTAACACTTTTTGGAAAGTCCTTATTCTTGGCTTCGCAGTTAACTTAAGGTTCAATGAGCATGGCTAAAACACTCCAACTACTCCTGACGTATCACCCCACCCTGTCAAGGGTAAAATAAGAAAGAGTAGGCCTACCTATAACACTAAATAGCTGTTGTTAACGGAACAGTCACTTACTATGTGCATGATCACATTTTTTTCAACCCTTCAAGTCGTTCAGAATCTCTTTTTTTAACAATTGTTTACTTTACACCTACACGGAAAGGTCTTATGGTTATTATGGGTTAGGAAAGGGCTAGGGCCGGGAAGGAAGCGGCCGTGGTCTTGATTAAGGTACATCCCCAGAATTTTTCAGGTGTGAAAATGGGAAACCACGGAAAACCATCTTCAGGGCTGGCGACAGTGGGGTTCGAACCCATTATCTACCGGATGCAAGCTCACAGCTGTGCGCCCCTAACCGCACAGCCAACTCGCCCGGTCCTTCAGAATCTGAGGCACATAGCTGGGTATACCCCTCCCTTTCGGTGGCTCGTCATGACGTACTCTCGTCATGCCTTTTACAGTTTCAGTTTAATCTTTTCTGCACTATTGCTCCTCTTCATTTGATCTCTTTCTTCTTGTATAAAATAGAAGTATCGGGTGAATATTAAATCAGTACAGACATATTTACAAAGCCCATAAAAAATTGTCGAGATGATCTCCATAGAGCAAATTACCGGTTTTTGGACTTAAACTTTCACATAACCACTACCGATATCTCTCTCATATTTAACAGTACTGGAAAAAGGTACAGAACAAGAAAATTGTCAATGATATTCTAAACACATTTTGTCGTAAGGAATTTTCATGTAAAACCATCAATACAGAGATATATCGTGTTGTACATTCCAGGGCCCCCGTGAAGCACCCATCCAGCTGAAAATCTTGAACAAATTTTTGCTAAGGTACTATTAACCATTTTTAAAAACTTCAATTCACACTTTCGTGAGAATTCCCCAATCCATTTTCCGTGATGCTGCAAACTAACAAACTAACAGATCAAATTTAAACCCAACCCATCAGAGTCGATTATTTGTCCTGTATGGTATAAAATCCGAGTAAGAGATTAATACTCAAGAAATACATACAGAAAGATGACAAACGAAGTGGAAGTGGCATGCGTATACTTGGAAGATCTCGAAGCCCGTTCAGAGGTCATTATGCCTACTACGAAGATGGGAACGTGGAAACACACAATTAATTCCCAGTTGTTTTCTGAACGAACATGGAATGATTTAACTTTCTAAAATAATTGTATGTTTATTGTGTATCATGATTGGCTTCCTGGTACATTAGGGACAACTAACTTACTCTAAAGCCTGTGTATAAACAGGTGCACTTTGGGGCATCGGAGCACTATGAAGGAAGTGTAGTATTTATAGATATACTGTAACTAATGAAAGAACCATCCTCTATCTTATAAGAGTGAAATGCAGGACGACAGTTCTAATGCTCTTTCAAGTTAATATTTATACAATATCTAAAACCTCTCCCCAGTTACAACATGATAATAAAAATTAGAATCCAAGTGTTCGGGCACTGTACCATTCCGTAATCCTCCGGCATACCGCTGAATTAATGGCATCCAAAATTCACCCTAACGTTCCAACCCTGCGTAGCCAGGGTAGTTTCACTTGTGAAAAAGGAAGCACCGGCGTTATTCTATTGTTTATATTGTTTATGCTGCGAAGTAAGAAATATGGACTTTCAGGAGCTGAGTGCAAACATTCAATTTGGTCAATGTTTGAAAGAATACTTTTAGGGAGTGTTCAATGTCAACTGTGTTGTGGCGGCGTGGAGAATCCCACTCCCACAATGAGAGCTCTGATTGCCAGACTGAACAGCGAATGACATAATTAATCATGTGGTTCAGTGAGCTCGTCAGAATCATTGTCGAACCACTGTGAATATATTAGTAACCATCTATCGGTGCATTCAAACGGACGATTTTAACACGCGCCGCGTGTGTGAGCACATGGTCTCAGAATTCCTTGGCAAATATTGAACATCGGTGCTTCAACAGCTCGCCTATTCGGGAGTTCAAGGTAGAGGGTCAGTGGTCACAGGTTTCGCCTTTTATTTTATGTTTCTTTACATTAACAACGTACACACTGAAGATAAATTCAGATAAATTCTTGATTAATGTGAGAACTGAGTGTGGAAGGAGGAATATCTCACATCCAGGACATTTAATATTGGGAACCGCCTGTGCATTCTGCAACCTGTATTTTTTATTGCTCGTTAACAGTCGTTAGATCCAGAATAAAATCTCTCTGCCATCACTACAGAACATGCTTATAGCTATAACTGGCATTGTGGATCCTTTACGTATTGCTAATTATTAAATAGCTGGTATATATATAGAATATGTCTAGAAATCATAGGGCGTGGGGAGTGTCCTGTTTTTAAGTTACAGTTACAGTTGGAATATTGAAATTTATTAAAACGATTCCAAAATATTCGCATTTATTCATGCCATTATACAGTAATTATTAGCGATCAGTTGCAATTAGTATGCAATCAACATCTGCCCTCTGGGAGATACTGTATTTGTGTATCATTTGCTATCCCTGTTCTGGTATTCGTGCACTCGTATTTCACTCAAGAGAGAGATAGAGAATAATGGATTGGACAACTTTCAACACCTACCGATTACAGCAGTTGACGGAAGTGAAACGTAACGTCATCTTTTACATAGGGAATTACATCAATCCTTGCACCTCTAATATTTAGTCTCATTTCAGCTGTAATGCAGCACCTATCGCACTCTTACAATAATTTTTAGGGAACTGTAGAAAGCACCTCAAAAAGACACCAACTTCCAATAGGAAAGCGATGTCTAGACTGAATACCATTTAGGGCATAAGAAATTGCTAGAAGTTGAGGCATTATAGTAATTGACCTGGCATTCTTCCTAGGATGGAAGTATCATGAGAACTGTACAAGCCATTTGAGACAAAGTTAAACCAGTGAGTTCTTAGTGTCACTTCCCGAGTTCTGCGGGAAGAATTTTTTGATTGATACTTAGATGGCTCTTAATACTAGACTGGTAAAATTTTGATTTAGGCCACCTGAAATTATACAAACAGCAGGAAATATTTCTTTACGCCAAGATGTATTTTGGGCAAACCTACTGATTCGCGGGGCTCGCATCAATGCCATGGTACGAATTTCTGTCGCAACTATCCAAGTAAATTGGAAACATTACACACGCTTCATCTCTTTGTATCGGATAAATCTGTTCGAGCTCTTTTCACAGAAAAGAATGCAATCGGTTTAGAAATGGTGGAGAGATTGCAGTAAGTAAGGAGGGACACTGTCTAACAATATTTGCAATAATTGTAGGTCGTTCCCTTACCAGATCGTATTTTAAAATTTAATTTCTTGAAAATTCTTCTATGTGCTATTAGGTCTCTTCACATTATTATCAAGCGAACTAGATATTACTGTGTCTATATTACTAGGGTACGTATCTGAAACGCTGTCTGATTGTATACTGCACGCATTCATAAAATTCGGTCCATTTCTATTTGTGCGGCGTGGTTTCTGGTTTTAGATTTCCTTTCTCATTTGACCCCTTAACTGTCTATCTCTTCTGCTCACCTTGTTTATTTTATTCCCTGCTCGTTCTAGTCTCGACTTCAGTTACTTTTTTCTTATTTCTTTACCTCCCTCTCATGGACCATGTTTCCAGTTTTCATGATGTCTTCCTTTTGTATTATTATCTTGTTATCTTATGCTCACATTTGACTCTCTGGCTGGCCTTGCGTGCACATATGGTAACTTGAACTACTACTCTGTACAGTGATTCCATAGGTACACTGTGGACGAGTGCTTCACCATGTTTTAGGCACATGTTCCGTCAGCTGTTTTAAACGTATGTCATCATAGTTTATAATTTTTCATTTTCCTTGTTGGTTTACCAGTTGTTTCGTAGCTGAGGATGGTCATATTTTGACCGAAACTGGTACTACTTCTAATGAGGTAGATTAAGAATGTATGTCTTACTTATAGTGTTGATTGGGTGGGAGTTTTAACAAAGTCATTTTTTCACACGAAATATCATATGAAAATCACTCAGCTACATGTTCACGGTAAATTGTAAGTGATGTAACCCAAGAGTAACTTAACTGAAATACATCTATGTAAAATTGTATTAAAATATTTCATTACAAACTATCATCCATTTCATTTGAAATGTACAAGTTCCCCGAATTCAAATAACAGGTAACAAAGTGTCGTAGAGAGATAAGTAGGCCTATATCTGAAAAGAAATAGCTGGGTTGAGTGGCTTAGACGGTCCAGGCGCTGGCCTTCTGACCCCAACATGGCAGATTTGATCCTGGCTCAGTCCGGTGGTATTTGAAGGTGCCCAAATACGTAAGCCACCTGTGGGTATATTTTCTGGCATGTAATTCATGCGGGGCTAAACTCCGCCACCTCGGCGTCTCCGAAAACCGTAAAAGTAGTTGGTTGGACGTAAAGCCATTATTATTATTATTATTATTATTATTATTATTATTATTATTATTATTATTATTATTATTATTATTATTATTATTATTATTATTTCAAAAGAAATACATTAAAAGTAATTAATACTGGCATTATTGCGTACTATTTATACTATTAAATTTACTCGAAATTGTTTAAAGCATTAGGATTTGCACCCTCGGAATTAAAAATTATAGGTACCCTTACCTATTGTATTTATCTTTGTTTTTCATTCTTTTGACAGCTCATTCAGTTTCTTTTGTCATCTACCAGAAGGCGATAGCAATATAGCTTGTGCAGTGTTAGTAATTGTTGAAAACATGAACTTAAACTGACCTTGTAGAAAAAATTAAAAGAAGGATGGAGGGAATTTTGGAACCCAAACTATAAATAATAGTAATCTTGCTTATGGACTGGAGAAGGTCTTAAAATTATTCATGTATGGAAAGAGAGAATCTTGGAGCAGTACATATAGTGGAGGGAGAGAGTTTGAAAGAATTACAACAACTTTTAAGCGAAGTTACGAAGCCAAAGACAGAGTTTAGCCATGACATGAGTAACAGATTTTTTAGAAGAGTTGGTTGAGAGATTAAAACCCCCATTATATAATTTTTTCTAAAGAGTGGTAGGAAAATACTTTGGAAGTGGAGTCTTCATATCAATGTCGGAATTTAGTATCTTATCTTCGAGCCACAGCATTACAGGGAAACAACGCATCTGCTGTTCAATCAAGGATATAAAACAAAGTGTTTATCCAAAGATTTGTCCTTTGATTAACAAGTTGATGACATCTTTCTATTTCAAGTGAAATACACTATTAATGGGTGACTTATCGCTTTATACAGCATTTCTTCCGTCTTTACGTTCATTGAAATTTTAATCGACAGATAACGAAGGAATATTTACGCATGTAGCGTATTGAGTTCATTCATGTGTATATACAGTATTGAGGTCCTCTGGATGAACAGCTTAAAAAGAATGTTCACTCATCTTCGCGGACATTTCTACCTAGAATTGATCGGATAGTTCACGACATATTGTATAAGCCAGTAGTTGAACTGGTTTTGCTTTATCATAATCCGTTAAGAACAGGAAGGCAAATACATTTTATTTACAGGAGTCTTTCATCATTATCCAGAACGACTGGCTTATCAAATGCCTTTTACAGCAGCAACACAACTACATTTTCATCGTTGGCTGGTTCGTTGTGTATGTCATCGTCCAGCATGGCTCTTAGTCATTTTCACCTGTTTGACATGAGGGTAGCTAGTGATTTGGAATGTAATGATGTGGGATCTCACACACTGAAGGAAATGAACAGATTCGGGATGCGGCCCTTTCGACAGCGAAGTTTGATATTCTGGTGGATAATTTACAGAATTCAATTACATTTTGCCGAAGGAATAGCAAGTTTCTTCCATTTCAGATCCATTTTTGGCTGCTGAATATAATTGATGAGAGGGTTTTTATACGAATGTACTTCTCTGCTTATCAGTTCATTGAAACCCAGTACATCTAGCTTCAGTAGAGGTTGAGCATAATAATTACGTTTGAAACTGTTGTATACCGGGCGAGTTGGCCGTGCGGTTAGGAGCGCACAGCTGTGAGCTTGCATCAGGGAGATAGTGGGTTCGAGTCCCACTGTCGGTAGCCATGAAGATGGTTTTCCTTGGTTTCCCATTTTCACACCAGGTAAATGCTGGGGCTGTACCTTAATTAAGGCCATGGCCGCTTTCTTCCCACTCCTAGGTCTTTCCTATCCCATCGTCTCCATAAGACCTATCTGTGTCGGTGCGACGAAAAGCAAAATAGCGAAACTGTTGCACATATGTTCCTAACACACGGTACTACATACGAAACTGCTCTTCTGTAGACAACGAAAACACTTCAAAGTTTTA
Organism: Anabrus simplex; assembly: GCF_040414725.1. NCBI lineage: Eukaryota > Metazoa > Arthropoda > Insecta > Orthoptera > Tettigoniidae > Anabrus > Anabrus simplex. The sequence goes on from NC_090269.1 coordinate 242,337,277, forward strand.
AATTAATGTTGAGGCTAACTCCTCTTAGGCACTGCCGAGACTTAGCTTCATTGCGAAAGAAACATTCAAATAAGCTTGAATACTTCCCTTTCGGCTAAGTTAATTTCGGGGAACCTGAATATACTCCGATACCTTTTACTTTCTCTCTTCATTTTCTGCTTACTCATACTGTTCATTGCGTGCTTTTAGTTTCCCGTAGAATCGCGTTCGGGTCTGTTCTGCTGGAAGTGAGTGGTCGAGTGGACATTTCGACTGTTCGGTTCGATTCGATTCCATGTAAGCAGTTGAGTGGAAATTTCGCCTGTTCAGTTCGATTCGATTCTACTAGGTGGGAGCGAGTCGTTAGTCATCTCTACCTGGACGTTATCCTCTTAACCAACAGTCTTTACATACTGCTGACTGAATTCTTCTGCCTTTTGTAAATCCTCACATATACACTCCTCTTATTTATTAATGATTCCTGGAGTGTCCCTTTTGGAAGCTGTTTCTGCCTTAAAATATCTATTCTACACCCTTCCATTTTTTCCTAAAATTAGTATGACTGCCAATTATGTTTTCCATTATGTTATCCTTAGCTGACTTCTTCGCAAGATTCAATTTCCTGGTTCTTTCAATTTCTCGTTACTTAAACAAACATTTCTAACACTATTTTACCGAGCGAGTTGGCTGTGCAGTTAAGGTCGCGCAGCTGTGAGCTTGCAATCGAGAGATAGTGAGTTCGAACCCCACTGTGAGCAGCCCTGGGGATGGTTTTTCCGTGGCTTTCCATTTTTACATCAGGCAAATGCTGGAGCTGTACCTTAATTAAGGACACTCCTAGCCCTTTCCTGTCCCATCGTCGCCATAGGAACTATCTGTGTCGTTGCGACGTAAAGCAACTTGTGAAAAAAATGTTATCATATTCCCTGGAGGAGGACTACTGTAGTTCTTGGAAGTAGGGGAGCTGTCCTTCAAAGACGGGGAAATATATAAAAGGTCGTGGAATACCCACCAGTTTTTAAAATGTTATTGTTATAAATGCTGTATTATAAATATTTCCCCGTGTATACTTCGCCCCTTGTATTCAATAATATGAGCGTCACTATTAAAATAATTTATAACGCTGCAAGCAGGAGAAATAGCAAGACAAACGGGAATATCGAGGTCAAGGAATGTAGGATTTTTGAAATGAAAAGTTAATTTCCTGTGGTTCGGATTCCACGTAGCACTGGATGTCCCATGAATATAATCACGTTATCGGCTTCCATGTAAATTTACAAGCTTGCTTTGTTTTGCGAACGGGTACGGGACAGATAACTTCTGAATCGCAATGTAGTTCATTCATAGCGCCTTGTAGGTTGCCACCCGCTCATCATAACTGCAGAAATGGTGGCTTTTCGAGTTTAACTTCTTGCACGAAGCACTGGCTATTCCTAATTTATTACGTCGTACGATCTGTATTATTTTTAGGTTCAATTGTGTGATATATTTACTCATGTGGAACACATGCAAAAGGAGGGCGTTCGAGCACTTCTTTATGGAACTATACGCGAAGATGTCTATGTATGTATCGATGAATTGAAATGGGAAACTGTACGCTTGAATTGCTTGCCAAACGCATGTGAAATACGGCTCGATGGGTGAGTGATCAGGGACGAGTGATCAGTATCCTGGCCGTGTCAATGTATATAAATTTAAAATTTAAAATGAGTTTAAATCTAAAAAACGCTCATTTCCTCTGGTTCGAGGACTGATCCTTGTTCTGTTCCTAAAATCCCTGCAACTGATACACCACACGCAGTGCTATCCTTCACCATATAAACATGTAGTTTCCTATGTACTGCATTTGCCGTCCACTTTTATCAGAGGGTCTGGTTTGCAAACGCTGCACCGAGGTAGCAACATTCCAAACCAAATCGGTGGATGTTACTTTAAAAAGGAAAACACGAAGAGCGCAATAATAATAATAATAATAATAATAATAATAATAATAATAATAATAATAATAATAATAATAATAATAATAATAATGTACGCCTCTGTGGTGTAGTGGTTAGCGTGATTAGCTGCCACCCCCGGAGGCCCGGGTTCGATTCCCGGCTCTGCCACGAAATTTGAAAAGTGGTATGAGGGCTGGAACGGGGTCCACTCAGCCTCGGGAGGTCAAATGAGTAGAGGTGGGTTCGATTCCCACCTCAGCCATCCTGGAAGTGGTTTTCCGTGGTTTCCCACTTCTCCTTCAGGCGAATGCCGGGATGGTACCTAACATAAGGCCACGGCCGCTTCCTTCCCTCTTCCTTGCCTATCCGTTCCAATCTTCCAATCCTTCCACAAGGCCCCTGTTCAGCATAGCAGGTGAGGCCGCCTGGGCGAGGTACTGGTCATTCTCCCCAGTTGTATCCCCGACCAAGAGTCTGAAGCTCCAGGACACTGCCCTTGAGGTGGTAGAGGTGGGATCCCTCGCTGTGTCCGAGGGAAAAGCCGACCCTGGAGGGTAAACAGATGAATAATAATAATAATAATAATAATAATAATAATAATAATAATAATAATAATAATAATAATAATAATAATAATAATATAAATATGTGAGAACATGTCGCTGGTCTGATCGGCTTAATTTCTATATATACTTCTGTCACGGAGAATTTAAATCGTAACCTATGTTTTGCTAGTATGGCGACGATGGGACAGGAAAGGGCTAGAAGTGGGAAGGAAGCGTCCATGTCCTTAATTAAGGTACAGACCCAGCATTTAGATGGTGTAAAATGGGAATCCACGGAAAACTATCTTCAGGGCTGCTGACAGTGGGGTTCGAACCAACTATCTCCCAAGTACTGAACACTGCCCGCATTTAAGCGACTGTAGCTATCAAGCTCGGTCGTTATAAGTTTACAGGACATGAAGGTGTGAGGTGTCACACATACTCCAGACAGCGGAGATATTTCCGCTCAGTCACTGAACTTACCGAGCGTGTTTACGCCTAATTTTCTAATTTGTATGTGCAAACATACAGGTGTAAATTTATTTATTTCACAGGGAGTAGAAAGTTTTAATGTAGCCAGTGTTCAAATTGCAAAAAAGAACTAGTATTTCTGTATCACTAAAACCGAAACCTTCCGCATTTGGGAATTTTCTGAAGTAGAATTAAGCGAATATTTAGCGTTGAATAATATTTTAAAATTTATTTCTCCTTAATATTAAATTGTGTAGTAACAGAAAGTGGTGCCTACATCAAAGAGGAGAAGCGGCAGTGCCTCAGGTCTCATCGAGGAATAAGCAAAGAATCAAAACGGCTAACTTCTAGTAATGAATTTAAAAAGACCTAGTCTTCCTTCCTTTATGTGCAGAATTTTCAATGAAGAATGCATAAATACATAAACAAGACTACACGTTAATAAAGTGAGCTCAATAATTAACAATAAACATATAAAAAGGTAAGAATAACACTGAAGAAATTTGGGGAAGTACGGGCCTCGAAGAAAATGAGATACTAAGATAACACCAACAACAACAACAACTACTATTACTTCTACTACTACAACTTGTAGACAGCCCTGAAGTATTAGTAAAAGAAAGGAACTGAACACGGAGTGGACGTTTGAGCCCCATTATACATAGCAGATATTCAAGTCTGGTACATTCACGATCCGTAAAGGAACTTCGAGTATTAAACACTCAGTTACTCCAAAACGGAGAACACGAACAATAGTTCCAGCAAATAGTCCCTAATCTCGATATCCTCCCTCACTTACAAGAGGCGATTACAAGGAAGAAATAACTCCAACGAAGAAATAATTGTTTTTTGAAAGCTAGAGATACAAAAATCACACATCGCTGCAATGATGGAGAAAACACAACAGACAACTACGGAACGGTAGATCAATTTAAGCAGGGGTAAAACCCTAACGATAAAAGCCGAAAGATCAACAGAGTTTAGATTTGGAAGAAACCTAACCGAATTGAAAGAAAGGTGAAGAACTGCAGCCCCTACAACCCCTAGCCACACTTTAATGAGTAAGTAAGTAAATAAATGAACTATATCTCCATCTAGCTTTCTTCATTCCCACTGTTCCTTTCACCAGCTCTTCACTCACATTCTTAACCCTTAAATGCGCAATTTAATATTTCTTTAAAATATGATGGTTTTTCATTATAAAAATAATAGACTGTTACCAGAAAAATATTTAAAATATTATTTGTCAAAATTAATATATTTTTATTTGTATCAGTCAAATTATAAGTGTTCTGCATGTTTTAAGCATCGGTATATGCAAAACTGTACGATTACTGTAGCTACTGCCACACTGAGTCTTAAGGATGTCGTGGCTCACGAATTCTCTGAGGTAAACAACTTAAAACTGCTTAAAGTTCACACCACTCCAGCTCATTAGCAAGAAATCTCATAAAGTAAAAGATTGTCCATTTTTGATACACTAGCGACCACTAGCGAGTTCGTCTGTAGGGCAGAAGTAAATTGACACTTGTAAAATCATAAAGCAGATATAACAATCAAGTATATTCTCCTTTGCACATATGCAATGCTGCGCATTTAAGGGTTAAACTAGTCGATGTACCCGTGCTTCGCTATGGAGTTCTACATTGTATACATTGTATACATTGTATAGGTAGTGTAGATGATGTAAGCAAGATTGTAGAAACGCAACGGAGAAGTCACCAAACGTCTTTTCTCATATGAAGACTGGGTTAGGGAATTTTCCTTGTCATGGTAGGCCCACTTGCCTACCATAGTCACAATCAGGTTGGGGAGTTTTCGTTATAATGATAGACACTCACTGTCCACCTGCCTTTTTACATCTTCAGAAAGACTCTCTTAAAGGTTTTCCCAACTGAAATGAACATAGGTCATTACAAAGACGTCAGTAGGAATTGCACGATTAAAAGCAATGCTTTGATATAAAATACTCGATCAAATGAAAAACTACACATTTTCTCACTTTTAATGAAGAGTACTACACTGCCGATCTAACAATCCAAAGTTCCAGAGCTTGAATGACCAAGTTATCCATGAACACTATTCGTCTCTTTTCGGCAGGAAGGGGGGGGGGGGAGCAATAGCGGTGAGTCCCAGGGAAAAAATATGCCCTTTTACTAATATGTTTCCTAGGAGTACCCGATGAGGCGGAAAATCTCAATTCACTACACCGGTGGCGGGAAAATCGATCTGACTTGGAGGAAAATTTTTCCTCCGAGTCAGAGGAGAAACCCCCTATTCACTGCTAATTTGGAATAAAATTAATATAGAATTTAATAAAAGTGAAGAGGAAGAAGCTCTTCTTAAGAAACGGCTCTTTTCAGGGTTGAATTTTGAGTTATTTAGTGAATTGTAGTGCTATAATTTGGAATAGGCCTAAATTGTAATTCTAGACCAGGTCATACTACTACTACTACTACTACTACTACTACTACTACTACTAAGTGAGTACGCTGCTCATTCAAAACAGCGCGTCAGAGTAGGGATCGAATAACTGGAATACTATGATGATGAACTATGTTGAACCAGTGTGTTACGTAGCGGCAATATCAGAAAATGTATGGACCAGAGGAATGGCATGCTAAAGAAGAAAGTTATCTAACTCCTCTGCTATTTCCCGCCAATATACAGTCAGGCTGTTCTACTCGGTACGCAGCAGTAATCCCATCTATCGGAATCGATGGTCAATGTAATGTTATTGTTGATCAATGTTATGCGCTTCCGATTTTGTAGGCCACCGCATTTAGTTTTCTTCCGACTCTGAAATACTACTCTATCATAGTCGGTACGATAAAACTGAACAAAACATAAGTGATAGAAAATTGTATTCTCTATAACTTTTGTTATGTAGTACTTTGCGGTAGGACCAATAACATAGGTATTTAAAAATTAATTTTTAGGCACCTTCCCTTAAACTACAACTTAATTCAGGGTGAATAAAATTGTTTATAGCTTCACAGAAAATAGTCCTGCTATCAGAAAAAATATAAGCACGGTGTAATCCAGTAAATTTTTCTATTTGTTTCTTACGTCGCAGCGGCAGAGACGGTTCTTATGGCTGCATTTCCCTGGTGTGAGAATAGGAAACCACAGAAATATTTCTAGGGGTTCCGACAATGGGATGTGTGTTTTAGGGAATACAGTACATTATTATTATTATTATTATTATTATATTATAATTACGACTATTATTATTAATTTTATTATTATTGTTAAGGTACTATCGTGGCTCACAGAGGGATAAGAAGCGTGAGGGTTGAATGGCTGGACAAGGAATTAACTAGAGCAGAACTTAACACAACACATTTTGAAATTTTATTTCTCCCACTTACGTTTCTACTTTAAAACTTGAGAAATACAAAACCTGAATGAATAACAACAATATTAATGAGCTCGTCAGATCTGACAATATAGTGGACTTAGAAGTCCGAATATTAAGTACAAAAACTTGAGAGAATTACAAATTATTAATTTACACAGAAAAGAGTTAAATTGCTCTTGCCAGGTACAATATTTTATAAGAGCAAGAAAAGTACACTTCATAGGGTTCTGCGCTCCAACTACATCACCAGCCTCGCAGAGGCATCAGTTTCTTGTAACGCACTTTAAGTTCCAGCAGACAACCTATCGGTTGTCCGCTATTAAAGTATTTACACCAAGTTTCCCCGATGTGGGCTAATCTATTGCTCAACGGTTATATAATTCACTGTTCTCAAAAGGAACTAACACCAGAAACAATTACAAAAAAAAAACAGGGGCATGATTACCCATACTAAATGGCCTTAATGACAAAAGGAAAAAGTTGGTTGTAACAGGCCATGAACAAGATGCAAGGGGGCGAAACACCTGCACAAATTCTAGAAATAATTAAATTCCTAAGTGGGCTTACGTCCCAAAGATACAGGGGCTAGTCCTATACTAGACAGTGGGTGATTAAATGAGAAATGTTAATGCCACATAAGTTTTAAGAAATTTAGAAATTTTGAAAACCTTAGTCACCCCATGCCAAGTTGAGTGGGAGCCTACGGAGGGTAATCACTCTTTGTTCCCTTACATTACATATCTACCATTAGGGAATAGAACAGAGTACTTGCCGGAAATTCTACATTTAAACCACAAAATTTAGAAATTTACATGAAATAAAAGAGGTTGAAATCATCCACTCACACTATCTGTAGGAGCTATCACATATCTACGAAAATGCTGCCAGCACCTTGAGTCGCTGGACCTTCCTCACTGAGACCGCGCCCCTGTCTGCCATAGGACACGCAACACTCAAATCTCTGGAGCAATCAGGACAACACGGCCCTAAAGGGCCCTGCTGTTATAGTATTTTTAAGGGGAAGCTTCCAGAATTCTTTGCTGATAGGCTGGATTCCTGTACACACCCCCAATGTTAAATTGTCTAAAGAAAATATTTACAAGTTTCTGATAGGTTGATTACTATTGAAGAAGGAACCAGTTGAAGTGTTGACAAATTCAATACACAAACAAAACAATCCTCAAAACCTAAGGTTTGCCAACCGCAAAAATGAACATTCCTTTAGGAAATAATTAGGGTTCATCCCACTAGAGGGAGCAATTAAACCGATGGTAGAGACATCTAACAGTTGAAAACCAAAGTATCTTGAAGTACACACGTTCAAGTTTGTTAAAATTATTATTATTATTATTATTATTATTATTATTATTATTATTATTATTATTATTAGTGGTTGATTTGTATCAAAGGGTTTATTTAAATAAGAAAAGTTTTCTCGTAACAGTTTTTTCCCACATAAATCGTATCAAGAAGAAATAGTTACGTGGGTTTGAAAGTGAAAGAGACCGTACAGAACTAGACTTTTGTCTTTTGCTCATCGTCTACAACTCAGCGTGAAACACGAGAATAATATGTAGTGAAAAGACCACGCTGAGCCGTTTCGAGAAACTACAGTACTCTATGTAAGTCGAATACAACGCTCTTCATAAACCTTAGGAATATCTGTAACCAACAAGTAACAGAGTAGGAATAACAGTGCTCCCTCTAAGGAGTTACAAAGCAATCACTCGCGAATGCGCGGGAGTGCCCCGCTCCGCTTCCTTGTGGAGCCTATCATCCTTCATTCAGAAACGCCCTTTCCTTCACTTTGCTTTTTGTTTTTGTTACATAGCGTAGGTTTTATCATTTAATTTTACTGCTATGCTGTTGCAGGCATTGTCACTGGATTAAGTCCCATTACAATCAATATATTATTATTATTATTATTTAAATAAAAATATAGCTCCAGCATTTGCTTAATATTCTTCCTAACAAGTAAAGCAAAGCAAAGCAAAGTCATCTCCCTACAGGCCATGAAGGCCCTTGGAGGGGTGGAAGGTAAAGGCTTCCACTATCCGTAACCTCGGCACTTGATGGGATAGAGTGGTTAGCTCTACGCCCGGCCGCCTTTGCCCCCAGGAATTACCCTGATACTCATTTTTGGTGTAGGCTGAGTGAACCTCAGGGCCATATGCACCTCCGGAAGTGGAAATCTCATTTCTTAAATTTTACGACTTCCTGACGGGGATTCGAACCCACGTCCTTCCGGGCGAGCCGAGCACGCCTTTACCGCCTCGGCCAGGCAGCCCCTCTTCCTAACAAGTACCATTGTTTAATACATATCAGGGTACTAGAACTTTTACCTTTACATGCCGGAAGCCTACAGCTCGGTGTTATGGAATTCAAATACCTCGAAAACCATTGAGCTCAGCCAGAGTCTAACGTGTACAGAAGAAAACTGACTAACTCATCTATCGTCTAATGTTTCACTTGCTGTGCACGTCAGTGCCACTTCCCTTCCCATTAGAAGTACTGAAGTCACACAGTGGCCGAATCCACTTCATTAGGTGCCCAAACCTACGGTTTGTGAATTTAATCGGAATGGTTCGAACTGACGGGAACATATACACAAAAATACAGGAAACACGGATCATCATGTTATATAAGAAATGAATGCATTTCATTTGGGTTGTGAATGATATGACGTCTTGAATTTGAAACGTACACTTATTGTTTCCATAACCTGGTTTCAACACCGATACTCATCGTTCATTTACAACCATAAATAAATAAATAAATAAATAAATAAATAAATAAATAAATAAATAAATAAATAAATAAATAAATAAATAAATAAATAATCGGACATTTATCTGCCTTACCCAGACTAATGAATCAGTACAATGCATTGACCGTTAATTATTCACTTTTTTATGATGCACTGGTTTCCTATTTGCAATCGTCGTTTTCATAGATCAATATCTACATTGGCCTGCCGTTGGAGTTGGCCGTGTGGTTACGGGCGTACATCTGTGAGTTTGCATTCAGGAGATAATAGGTGCGAACCTCACTGTCGGCAGCCCTGAAGATGGTTTTCTATGGTTTCCCATTTTTACACCAGGTTGTATTTTCGTTAAGGCCATGGCCGGTTCCTTCCCACTGCCCCATCGTCGCCATAATACCTATCTGTTCGGTGCGACGTAAAGCCAATTGTAAAAAGTATATTTATATTGGCTTCGAATATAAGAAAACTTCCCAAGTATTCTATTTTGAATCGGATCGTAATGTGTCTCCGACACGTTTGTTTACATAATTCAAACAGATCCCGCTGCAGGAAATTGCAACTGATCCCGTGATTGAATAAAATAACTCATGAAGCACGCCTGCTCGAAATCCTCCTTCCATTCAATATCTGTTAATTTGTACTTTATCTGTAACCTCTCCTTCAATCCTAGGTTTAAAATAATTCTGGAAATTACTTTAAGGTCCCCAAGAGCACAGGGACTAAGGATTCATCGATGTTTTGAAAAATGACAGTAATCCATAGCCCTCCGCCGACTAATTGCTTGGATCCGATCAGTGTGCATCGTTCCAGACACCACAGCAATACAGGGGAAACAGTCAAGCGAGGTGTTTCAAAGTCAGTTTAATGTTGAAAACAGAATACTCTGTGCAGTGAAATTTAACTAAGAGTTATTTCTGATTGATTACATCTACGTAAATACGGGCTAAAAGCAGAGTGGACGGAGAGAGATTACCAGATATGCACGTAAGCCTTCGTAAAAATAGCATGAGTATGCAGTTGCGGCGGTCAGCACGTAATGCAGTCATTTTAGGTAATTTATTCCCTGACAAACTCGTAATGTAAAGGTTATGGCCCCCAAGTTATTTATAGAGCAAGATTGGTGCAAATAGAGGAGAGAGCAGTTTTGTTTACTGACGTAGCGATCTACAGGGTTTCGTATTCGATTCCAGGATTCTTATTCTTCTTATTCTGTATTCAGGATAATAAGTCCCACTAGGTGAAGTCACTGATACTGAACCCATTATTACGGTTTCTCTACTTCCACAACGATCTCTAGTATACCATCTCCTCCACAAGTCCACACAGGTTCATGCGGTCTTGAATGCTGTCCATCTATCGTCTTCTGGGACGGCCATCTACTGGTATTTCCTGTTGACAGCATTTTCATCACCCTATTAATTGTCCCTTATTTTTACATGGCCGTACCATCTGAGCCTAGCTTTCCTAACATTTTCAGACACATTGATCACCTCCAGCCTTTCTCTCACTACTTCATTTTTTATTTCGTCGAGCCGGTTTTCTCCAGCTGCAAATCGCGGCATTCTCTTTCACAGCCATATAGAGTTTATTAGCCAGTTTTCTTGTCATCGCCCAGGTTTTAACTTTTAAGTCATAGCGGTTCCGTCTTCTGTCTCGTAGACACTCCCTTTCAATTTTTCTAGCATTTTTCTCTCGCACATCACACTGAACATCGGGCTCTGCATTGGAAGAGCCTGTGGTTCAATCACTAGGCTCGTGAGTGTAACTGAGAATATTTTAGAAGTCATTCTGCGTAGTTTGAGACGAATGATGGATGACACTTAACATACCGTACAGGACTGGCTGCTTCCCAGTCCTGGTGTAAATAATTACAAAACATACATAAAACCTCTGTGAACACCACAACACAGCCACTGACGTAAATTAAATTATAGTGAGTACTTAGCTCATAAATTATTTGTCAATGCGGTAGAGAATATCAGGAATTTCAACCAATCTCAGCTGCTTCTCTTCTCAGTTTTGACGTTTCCGATTTATCACCTTCATTTTATCGCAGCTTACGTATAACTTTTTATGTATTTTTCCAGAATAGCGCACTGAAACATCTCTCTAGCTTGTTTGAGTGGTCTTCAATAATGCATTTGACAACATTGCGTGCAAACAAACGAGGGCCGAAATATTGGCAGGATGCGGCCAAAAGAATTGAACTGTAAAAATAAAACGGTATATTTCCTGTAAAGATTCTTGAAATAAAAGCCACCTTTTTAAAAAATAAAGTCTCATGAAAATCATCCCCTTTCCTTTCATAGTCCATGAAATGTTAATGGGACATATCAAACCGCCATAAATAAAGCAGTTAATTATTCAAAAGTGTTATAGCAGTAAGTTTTATAAACATACCTATCTTTCAGAGGTGCTTAGGTAAATGTTCAACCAGTGTTGAAGGTATATTTCACAATAGTACCAATCATAAAGTTCATTTTCCTTATCCGAATCTTCCAGTCCATAAATAATTATATTCATCCTTCCATCTTCCCTCTCTCGAGTCAGTTCCTTTAATTAAAGCTCCCTTGCCTTTTATTCTAAGTCCAGAATTTCATAATTTATTTCATATAATTCCATTTTATTTTGAAACAAGCTCTCCTTGATGTCACTCGGTTGTGATTTTAAGTATGTCTTCAAATCCTTCAGTTCATTATTGTGCTTCATTAATACTTCCCTAGTTGTATCAAATTCCTTCATGGCTTCCTTGAGCTTGTCAGTGTCCTCCGAAGACTATCCAGAGCCCGATTTTAATTTAGTATCTCCCATCACTAATAGCACCATCAGCACGACTGATTTTAGTACCACTTGCATTATATTATAGGGACTGTTAGTCTTTTGCATATAATTACCTTTCTTCCTGCATTGCTACCTCCATGTAGCACATCGGTATTGCTCAACTGGCATTCCCATTTTTATTTTATTATTATTTTTTTTTTGCTAGGGGCTTTACGTCGCACCGACACAGATAGGTCTTATGGCGACGATGGGATAGGAAAGACCTAGGAGTTGGAAGGAAGCGGCCGTGGCCTTAATTAAGGTACAGCCCCAGCATTTGCCTGGTGTGAAAATGGGAAACCACGGAAAACCATTTTCAGGGCTGCCGATAGTGGGATTCGAACCTACTATCTCCCGGATGCAAGCTCACAGCCGCCCTCGTACTCGTACTCTCAGCACTTCACGTCCTTTCACTTCACTGGTTGGATTGAAACTGCAATGGTAAATAAGATTGCCTTTATTTTAAAACTACCTTACAATGACGTAAAATATGAAAACTTACGTTTCTAAACAAAGTTCACGGTTTTCAAAATATCGACAAGAAACCATTTAACCGTCTTAGGTCCCTTTCCTTCCTTGAATATCACACTGCCAATTAGCCCGCCATCAAAGGTAACATAATTGTAAACCTACGCCAAGTTTCCTAAACGTATGCCCTGTCGTTTTCGCCAGAAACTCGAACAATCATAGAGTCAGTGAGACAAACAGGAATTGATAAGTTGGAGTATAAGGTCTCAATTATTTTATGCAAGCAAAAGCAACATTTTCATAATTTACAAACCAAACCAAACCCCATGGCACAACAGACCCGAAGGGCCTTGGCCTACCAACCGACCGCTGCTCAGTCCGAAGGCCTGTCGTACTGTTGTATGGTCAGTACGACGAATCCTCATGGCCGTTAATCTTGGCTTTCTAGACCGGGGCCGCCATCTCACCGTCAGATAGTTCCTCAATTGTAATCACGTAGACTGAGTGGACCTCGAACCAGCCCTCAGGTCCAGGTAAAAATCCCTGACCTGGCCGGGAATCCAACCCGGGGCCTCCGGGTAAGAGGCAGGCACGCTACCCCTACACCGCGGGGCCGGCTTATAATTTACAAGCAAAAAGGAAATGTTATTAATGGAAATCAGTAGTTTAACATATGACTTAGGTGTCCTACTTAAATTTGAAATTATGTCCTCTGATACGCTGGACAGATTTTCGGATAGTCATCTCCCTGGTACAAATGCTTCAAACGTTCTATTTCCGTAGGTCACATTATATAAAGTGCTGCATTCTGAGAATTGTAATTTACCTCCCTTATGCAATAGATTACGCATCTCTCATGGTGAATTCTGCCTCTGTTTATTGATGACCAGGATCCCCAAGAATCATCAATACAATTTAAATCCATGTTCTTGAAAACAGGTAATCGCTTTTATTTTCAACTTTTCATTAGGTACGTTGCTCGAACTGCAAACAAACCGTCCCCTTCTACGTAACAATGAAGATATGAGCCAAGGAGTCTTACTTGATTTAAAAGCATGTCATGTCTGAGCGATCTTCTATAGAACTGCAGAATACTGATAAGAAATTGAACGTGATACTTAACTTCAAAATCGTGGGATATCCAAGAGGAATTCAACAAAATTGGGTAAAGGGTGTTGGACATGATACATGACTTAGAAAACTGGTGGCTATAGTATTATGTAAATTACACTAAAAATGCTCATATAGAAGAATAAGAAATACCACTCTCAAGTGTCAAAGTAAAGCTGAGCACCTCCTGAATTTGCAGTATCTACATTAATTTTTGAATTCCGTAAATTCACATTTGTATTGTGTAAAGAAAGTTCCCTGAAAATGGCTCCACTACTGGCAAGAATATCTGTAAAGGTTCCAATAATTTCCATAAGGAAATTGAAGGTATCAAAAAGTACATTCCAGGTGAATTTTTGTCTTTCCATAAATACATTTGTATCTGACCTTCCATGGACGCTAACGAGACTCCAGAAAGGAATTCTTGAAACTAGATATCTAATATCCACACACATAGGTCTAATATTCATTCATTTAGGATACAATACTGACCATGTTATTTGCATATGAACATTTGCCCATTTGTTTTTGTATTTGGTACCCACGAGCGAAACAATAAAAGGTTAAACATTTTTCTTCGTGATTTTATTTTATGATTTCATTAAATACTAGTAGAAAGTGAGAGTGTATCGTAGAAATTTTTATATTTCAGTTAACTCGATTTAAAATGGTGTATGTACAACAATAAGAAGTAATACGAAATATGATAGCAAGCCATCTCCAAAATTCTACAAGGGACATCGAAAAATGAGCAATAGGAAATGCTGTCACAAAAATGTGATGGCGTCTTGTGTAACTACACCTATTCGAATTTGGAAAAGTAAAAAACGTCTGTATTAAATTATTAGATTTCTCTCTCTCTCTCCCCTGTAAAATCAGTTTTGATGGAGAAATCATAGATTCATTTGTATATCGCATCCAAGAAAACACATACAGCTTCGCTGCTGGCTCATGGATGCTCGCCCTAGCACTTTGCTGCTGGCTATAGACTGGCTGCTCGCCATGGAGCTTTTACCCTGCAGCAGCCCCGCGCGCACGCTGCTGGCAGCTCTCAGCAGTAGTCGAAAATTCAAAACAGAGGAAATGATAATTAAGGCGGTTTGTATTTTGCATAATTTGATTATAGATATAGAGGGCATGAACACTTAGACTACCGAGCTCGATAGCTGCAGTCGCTTAAGTGCGGCCAGTATCCAGTAATCGGGAGATAGTGGGTTCGAGCCCCACTGTCGGCAGCCCTGAAGATGGTTCTTGGTGGTTTCCCATTTTAACACCAGGCAAATGCCGGGGCTATACCTTAATTAAGGCCACGGTCGCTTCCTTCCAATTCCTAGGCCTTTCCTATCCCACCGTCGCCGTAAGCCATATCTGTGTCGGTGCGACGTAAATAAAAAAAACACCTCTTAGACTACGAAGACGTACTTCCAAGAGCTACCCCGTCGAGGAGAAACAACACAGCTCCAGCTGAAGCTTCTGAAGTGCGGAATAAATTCAGAGATTTTTTTAACGAGTGAGTCGCAGTTCTGTTGTCAAGTGTATCTTACAATAATTTGGTGTACTGAATGTGAAATAAAAAGTGTAAAATGCTTCGCCTGGATTTTTCAGTGCATTTCTACTGCAGGAGTTGATTGAAGAATGAAGCTACAAATGCTTCATTTCGTAATTTAATAGTGTACTTTTAAATAATGTAAAATAGGGGGTTATGGAGTATGTCATTTTGACTTTAGTTAGGTCTCCTTAACAAAATGTGTTTACAGTTTGAAAAAATAACTGTCGAACATTCCATGAAAAACGAGGTACTTCATATAAATCACCTGCTTGTAAAAATAGAGGTCCCCAAAATGGCAAGATTAAAAGAACAATGTTGATGTAATCGTTCCGCATTCTTTTGCTACGTCATTCGATAGTTTGATGATGATGATGATGATGCTTGTTGTTTAAAGCGGGCTAATATGTAGGTCATCGGCCCCTGATGGTACGAGATGAGACGAAATGGATTAAAAGTTATAATTAACCCACTGACTAGGATTAGGAAAATGCTATTTGCTTTACGTCGCACCGACACAGATATGTCTTACGGCGACGATGGGAGAGGAAAGGCCTAGGAATTGGAAGGAAGCGGCCGTGGCCTTAATTAAGGTACAGCCCCGGCATTTGCCTTGGTGTGAAAATGGGAAACCACGAAAAACCATCTTCAGGGCTGCCGACAGTGGGGCTCGAACCCACTATCTCCCGATTACTGGATACTGGCCGCACTTAAGCGACTGCAGGTATCAAACTCGGTAGATTAGAAAAATGATAATGATGAGGAAAATTATTGTATGTATGTATGTTGGGTATTCAGCCCGAAGGCTGGTTTGATCCTCTGCAACACCGCCAACGGCTGTCATAAATAGCCTAGGCGTCGCTGAAGAGGCGTACCAGGGAAATGAGGAGTGAGGTAGTTTCCCGTTGCTTTCCTCACCGAGCCAGCCTTTGCTATGACATATCAGTCTGCCAAGCCCACTGAAATGCATGCAACAACCGACCCTATGAGCGATATTTTCACACCATTCATAACAGGGACTGGCTACATAAGGAATGGTATTACTAGCATCACTCATACCTCAGTCACTTTCATATTGTCAAAGCCAAGGATGAGACTGAGACAGGTCAATGAAAGTAACAAATTTATTCTAGCCCATACCAGAAGACATAGTGCACTGTAAACACTACATCCTGCCAGCAAAGGCATAGGAAAATTATTATGAATTTAAAATAAGCAGTGGATCTAATTCGCAATGCACTGATATTGAAGTAAAATAATATATTTAATTCCAATTAAAAATACACAAAGGTAAACACATAGTTTTTCTTTTTTGCTATTTGTTTTACGTCGCGCCGACACAGATTGGTCTTATGGCGACGATGGGATAGAAGAGGCCTCTGAATAGGAAGGAAGCAGTCGTGGTCTTAATTAAGGTACAACCCCAGCATTTTCCTGGTGTGAAAATGGGAAACCACGGAAAACCATCTTCAGGGCCGCCGACAGTGAGGTTCGAACCCACTGTCTCCAGGATGCAAGCTCACAGCTGCGCGCCCCTAATCGCACGGCCAACTCGCCCGGTAGGGTAAAATAGTAGTTAACAATAAACCAATTAAAACACAAATAGTTACTTTACTTTTAAACACGATAAAACAAGCCACTCTCTCTCATAAAACGTAGGAAAAGGTCTACTGGCCGCTCGTCATCTCGTCACTCCTTTTATCTCATATGAAACTCGTGTGATGATCCGCATGCCGCTGGCTACAAATCGCATTGCGTTCGAAGACAGGTTCAGATAGCAAGTGAGCAAGTGAGAGGAAGAGTGGGAGAGCGGGTGACCTTGAATGAACCAATCACAGTCCAAGTTACAGGATTGTCAGCGATGGGCCAGGCTCGAAAATCAAACGTGTTTGAGACCATGGATGTGGCAAGGATAGCAGCCAGCAGCGCAGCTATGAGCCGGGCTCCAGAGTAAATGCACTGATTGAGATTCATTGGTTTGTTTCATCATCGCCTAACATCGAGCAGCGAGGCTTAGCGATGTGCCAGCAGCTAGGCTGCAGCATAAACGTACCCTAATGTACTTCTTTCTGTATATTTTAAATTAATATATTGAACATAGCATTCGCCAAATTTTAGTTTATAACCTAGTTTCTAGTATTTAATTAAGCATATGACAGCGGAAAAATCCTTCAATCATGACCTATTTTCATCCATAAGTTGTTTATTTTCATTTTCCATGCTTCTTAAGAAATTTTCCTTTATTGGACGACCACTACCAAACTGACAGTGGGTCGATGTGGCTTCTGCTCTGTGCGGCCAAACCGTGAGCACTCCCTCGTCATAATTTGGCCATAAATTGGCCGATGATTTTCTGCTCCCCACAGGCTGTCATTCTGTACTAGATCCAGTCATCTCAGTTCGTGATTTGCTACACATACACAGTAGATCGCTATCTGCATGGCGACCTTTCATAAACATGCAATTGAAATGACTTGTGTCCGTCAACATTTTGGTGGTTTGAAAGTTAAAGGGGAAAGGTAAATCCCTGAAGTTTTTGCTAGAAGAAGATCACTACACTCTCCACATTACAAATAAGTTTGTTATTTCCTGAACAATTGCTCCTCTAAGAGATTAAAAATATACACAGTTTCCGAGGATATAATTTAACGTCTCACTACTGTAGAGGTTGAAGTCCTCTCCATGATCAGGTCTGAATCCCGATTTTTGAAGTGAAGGTTACGCCATCATGATTCAGTTTCCGCATAATATTATTGGTTTTCTGACTCAAGATCACAATGTTAGCAACCAATTAACAGTGTACATCCAAGAGATTGTGACCAAACTAACATTCATGCAACAATGCAGATCTAAGAGACTTTGATCATATTGACATTCACATAACACTGTAGATATAAGGGACTGTGATCATATTAACATTCACATAACACTGTAGATATATGAGACTGTGACCACTAGTCTACATTAACATTTACTTAATGCTGTATATTTAAGGTATTGCGATCACATTAATAGACACAAACCTCTGCAGATCTAAGAATATTATGCCGCTACATTAACAGTTACTTAACCATGACATTAACAGTTACTTAACACTGTACACCTAAGCGACAGAGATCATATTAGGAGTTAAGTAACATTGTAGATAAAAAAGACTGAGATAATATTAACACTGCCGTACAAAATTGCGACACCTCAGCGTATCAGAAAACCGTCTAAAGTAGTTAGCGGGACGTAAAAACAATAACATTATTATTATTATTACATTAAAAATAACTGAACATTATCCATCTAAGATATTGTAAGCACCACATCAATAGTCACTTAACCCTGTATATTTAACGTATTATGATCACAACATTAACAGTCGTTTGTCACTAAAGATATACGTGATTTTAATACAAATATTAAGAGTCACTTTGTGCGATAGATCTAACATTTTAAATATAAAATTAAAAATTAACCCCCATGTGAAATAAGTTTCTCCTTAAGAAGGTCCCGCGTATGAATATCTTCGTTTGCGATATCTACTTGTATCAATTTCCTCTCCACATCAGTGAAATAGGATCCCTTAGATTTCTTATCTAGAAAGTAGGTGAAGAACCTGTTGTATAATCTTCCCTTGAACATTCGGACCAGGTGACTCAACAAGGTAATCCTTCTTTCCCAAATTGCGTCAGTGAAATTCTCTATGTGCGAGTACAGCTCGCGGTTATGTCTTCTTCTGAACTTCCAGTTCTTTTTAACCAGATCAGTAATTTTCTTTGGTTTCCAGTTTATCAATCATATTTCTCCTTATATTATTATTAATCTATTCAAAGGTTATGAAGACGGGAGTAATGGAGTGCGCCGTGATATACTTGCTTCCTACATCGTTATCATATCACGGGATGCTGTTGAATGTTTCCGGTAGCAGATGAACAACCGAGGAAGTAGCCGAAAGAACATCAGTTACTCTTGAAGTCCTTGAGTACAGAAAAAATCCTAGCGCATGAACGATAAGCTGTATCTGACTAGCACACACTGAATGACGAAATTTGGAGATCTTTGAAACTGTGTTTGTTGTAAAGAGGGTATTAAGTATTATTCAGTTGGTACACTATTATTTGCACTAACATCAATTTCTGGATCGGAACTGACGACGGGATTCATTCTGTACGAGCTATTTCCTTTATTTTTCATTTAAAAATTTCCTTTCTGGAGGTCATATTTAAATAAGAGAGAAACTGAGTAAATATAAAAATAATTACACACGATCAAACTAAACATTAAACTATAAGTATTAATGCCTTAAAATAGGAAACAGCAAAACGAATGTTTATGTTGCACACCTACCTTTGATACGTCCCTTAATATATAGGTTTGAACTTAGAATATATGTGATTTAGTTCATAAGGGAGCTGTTTTCAATGTAGATAAATACAATCAGAGCACACAAATTTTATTAATTTCCAAATAATTTCTTCGCCATTGCTTAAATGGGGGAATCTCCTTACCAGTATAGGAGTAAAGGAATATTTGAAGGTGATGGTGACACAGTATGTGCACCAACTTCAGTATCTACAATACCCGGTAACTCACCCTGTTTTACTGATGAATGTCTGTACTTTTATATTGTATTACATCGCACAGACACAGGCATTTCTTATGGCAACGATGGGAAAGGACAGACTAGGTGTGGGAAGGAAGCAACCGTACTCTTAATTAAGGTACAGTCCCTGAATTTGTCTGGTGTGAAAATATGAGACCACGAAAAACCATCTTGGGGGCTGCCGACAGTGGGCTTGCAAGCTGACAGCTACGCAACCCGAATCGCGCAACCAAGTCACTCAGTAATGATGTCAGTATTCTTAATGGCATACCAATCCACCAGTGTTCTTTCTTCATGTACCACCTCCTGTTGAAAAGTTGTCAGTTATTACTGATATCCGAACTTTATGGGTTGTTGCGCTGAAAATCACTGGTGTTATAGTAATAAGGCAAGTTATCATTACCGTTTAAGGACGTTAACATTGCACATTTTCACTTAATCACTGAAATTAATGATCTAAGAATATAAAGTTTTCCTCAGTTTATGTCGAAGAATGGGAACTTGAATTATTTGCTTTAGTACTCTGAAATAAAACAGCAGATACAATAAATATGCTGACAAACAAACTTGCCAAAGAATGACCTTTCCGTTTCATTAGTTGACTTCTCTTGCACTAGTAAATAATCACAAATTAAATAAAAAAATCTTTTGAGCTCTTTAGACCTTTCCAATAGTGAAATTACCAGCGTTTCGACCGGTGTAGCAGTGAGCTCATCATCTTTCCAAGACGCTGGTGTCTAGTGCGCCGCTGAGACCCCACTACAAGCTTCCTACGTAGGACAATGTAGTGACCATGCACTAGGGGAAGCATGTGCCTCCAGTTGTATAAATGCCTGACTTTCGCCTTCATATAATTATTTTGGAAATAAAATCAGGTTTTGAGGATTTCATTTCCTTAATTACATATTTATAAAATACTTTTACTGTAGTTTAGAAGTACAGTGTTGGCATTCATACGTTTTTAATGATCTGGAAGGCATCTTTATATGGTACCAATCATTAAATTAAATCTAAGTTTAAACTAATGGAGGAGGCATCCTGTACACATGTTCTGTGACAGAATGGAACCTTGGTCTCGCTTATTCAAGACATTCCACGTTATCATTGCTCATTCACTGGATCCGGTCTTTCACTAAGACACTCACTCTACCACATTTTCAATCCGCCCAGGCACGATATTCTCCTACAGCGTATTCGTCCGAATTGTATTTTACCTTGAGTGATGAGCTATGATAGTTGATACTTCTCTCCACGCATCAAGTGACTCAGATATTGCAGTACTCAGAATTTCCTTCCTCCTTTACATTCTTCGGATAACCTCTTCATTATGTACCCTGGGCCATCCAGCCCAACCACAGAATCCTACTGTACGTATACAGTTCAAAGGCTCTTAATTTATTCATTACGTTCCTTTTCAGGTTCCATGTTTGCACTCCGTTGAAAAGTATTGAAAATATGTAGTATCTCAAAATTATTTTATATTAAGACTGTGGTCCCTAGTGTAGAATTTTTTTTCTCATTTCAATGAACACATTGATCGCTTGAACTATTCTTGCCTTTATCTTGTACTCATTCAGTATAGTTCCACTAGTGAGCAAAACCAATTGGTCCATATAACGTCAGTTGTCATAGGTAATTCATGGGAAGTTTTGTAGATTTGGTGACTTGTCAGCACGTGTAAAACAGCGTACTTTGATCGATCAAAAGCTGTTTCAATGGAATGACATATAGATAAATAAATATAATAATTATTGTTCTTAAAAACATACAGTTGTAGTTGACGAAGTCGATCATGTGATAAAATATTTACAACTTTAATTCAAATGTGAATTAACTTCATTGCTAAAAGCTATGACCTACATATTGTTGTATTGTTCTGTAACTTTGCCTTAGAGTTATTTGAAGTAAGTATTTTCATAAATCTCGTGCCGATATGAATTTAACTATACTGCCATCTGAAAAAGGAAGTCGGAGCTTATACACCCTCCATGAAATAATTTACAGTTACGATGCTGTGATCCCTTATCTCTGCTAAGGTGGTAGTACGCTAGTTCCCCGAGCGTAAGTGATCCTGATCGCCTGTAAGCTGTGTTACCTGCAGGAATTTGAGGAATGGACTACGACCTTGCAAGTTGTGTGTGAGGGGCAGTTCGCGGGAAGGAGGTAAGCTTCAGGAACATGGGGTAGTGTTGCACACCCTAGCTTTCTATCGTTACTCCGGTTTGGGGGATATTTGCAAAATTGAGTTCATGATCTGAATTTTGTGTAGGCCATTAACTTTTTCTCTCGGCATAAGTAAAATCCAACACGAATTTTTTAAATTTTAAAGGCATTTAGTGGATTTAGACTTTTGTTTTGGCAAAGATAAATTAATTGTAATGCTTTATAGTTATTACTATACATTGCTAAAAGTAATACCTTTCTATGATATCGCACTTCTTTGTGTTACAATGATAGTGAATATAAATGTTAAATTTTGATTTGACTTTTACGGAGCCCCTGAAGACCAAATATGGACACCAAGGTGTCCATGAACCTAGGGTTAAGAATCTCTAGTGAAAAGATTCTGTTTCGTACTAAATGTGTCGCTATTATTTATACAAGTGCACTTTGAAAACGATTTACACTAGATAACCACGTCAAATTAATCACTCTGTCGTCGATTGTGGTTTTATCACAATTTATTTGAACACAAAAAGATTGAGACTGAACTAGAAGAACATCAAAGAACCACATATCTACAATACATGTCTGTTGAGTTTTTAAAAAATCTTCTTTTGAACGAATCTTGAAATGAAAATAAGATGACGAAGAGATACTTCAGTTTTTATTCCTTCAAAATGAAATAATATAATATTTGAAACTGTGGTACAATAACATTCAAGAAGTTATTGAGAATTAGTACATCCACAACATTTCCACATGTAGCATTAATGAATTAATCGATACCATCGAGTTCCAAAAGGAAGCAGTGTTTTTTCAGAATGACTCTTCAATATTATGCCAACGAGTTCCAAAAGTAACGGTACCTTTGCTAACTTACTGCCAGTTTGTTGAATTTATTCAACTCGACGATCTGCTTGCCCTGAAGAGGGTGGATGATATAATAAACACGTGTAATTATTTAACTCGTACAGCTCGTAGATTAATAAACTTTTTCCTTTTAATAAACCCTACAAATACCTTAATAATATTTACTTCGTATACTTTTACGTACCTAGAATAACCATACATCCGGTCCTAAACATATACATAGATTTTGTAATGAGCTCTTGAAATGAAAATAAGATGACGAAGAGATAGTTCAGTTTCATTCCTTAAAAATGAAATAATATAATATTTGAAACTGTGGTAGAATAACATTCAAGAAGTTGTTGAGAATTAGTACATCCACGACATTTCCACATGTAGCATTAATGAATTAAAAGATACGCGCGTTTAGCCTTGATTGTTTCAGAGAGCTCATTTTCCAGTAAATAAGCGTATATTATGCCATTAACTCCCAGATGCTTCCCTTTCCTGGCATCAATAGATCATTCCTGGATATATTGCAAAATGAATTCACAGCAATAACGTGACAGGTCTTATATTCTTTACTAATTAATTCCATAATACTAACGTCATTACATTCGGGGTGTATAATAAACGTCTGCAGCATCCAAAAAAGAAATATCGATAACACTACGCAACAAGGAAAAACCTATTTTCACAAAAGTAGGTGTACTTTATGTATTTCTGCCTCATGAATTCAAAAATGACACTGAAAATACTGTATCACCCAGTTTTGGCACAAAACGTATACTTTGTTAATAATGATATCACATATTGAAGTAGTACATATATATATGGCACACGAATCATGCTGAACTAGAATACAAGTTTAAACCAACAAAATATTGAAATATGGACACAGTGAATAGATGCATTCCGTGCTTTCTTAGTTGTCATGGCATGGCCCCAGCTTTTCCTCTTATGGGGCATTTCTGTGTGCTCACGGTGAAGCATCCTGCAGTAGTCGACCATCATCCGAACATCCCAAGTTCCCTGGTATCGTCGTTCCATGTCCTTTAAATCCTGATGGAACCTTTCACCCTGTTCCTCACTTACCCAGGTTTGGAGGAAAAAAAAGTCAAGGTGAGAATGTAAAAAATGTAACTTCAAACTCATTGAGCATCCCAGCATTTCCATCTTCGTCAGCATGTTCTCCACTATGTCGACATACTTTGGGCTGCGATTGTTTCCCAGGAAGCTTTGAACCACAAATTTGAAGACAGTCCAGGTTTCTCGCTCCACAGCAATCATTGAATTAAGGAAATCTTCATCTAGCATTACTTTCCGAATATCGGGACCATTGAACACACCCTCCTTCATGTTAGCATATGCCAGGTTGGGGAACTTGTTACATAGATATTTGAGACAGTTGCCACACCTAGGTAATGCTTTGACAAACTGCTTCATTATGCCCAGTTTGAGGTGCAGAGGTGGCAGGAGTATTCTCTCTCTTTCCACTGGAGGGTCACACTTGATGATTTTGTCCCCTGGAACCAATTCTAACCTTCTTGGCCACTGCTTTTGCTCCCATTTGTCACGAACACTACTGTCCCATTCACAGATGAAACAAGGAAACTTGGTATATCCGGTCTGTTGTCCTAGAAAGCATACCCAACACTTTCAAATCACCACACACCATCCAACTGTGATTCTCATAATGAATGGTAGTAAGAAGCACCTTCATGTTGTCGTTTGTTTCCTTAAGGTGCACAGAATGGCCAACAGGTATTGAGGCATGCATGTTACCATTGTGAATCAGAACTGCCTCCAGGATTCTTTTAGCTGAATCAATGAACAGTCTCCAGTCACTGGGTGCGTACGGAATGTTAAACTCACCCATCAAACCTTCTACATCACTGCAGTACACTAACATGTCATTTTGAGAAAAATATTGCGTGAATATAAAGTCCCTTTTTCTGTAAAATGTAACGGACGTTCCGGGTGCTAAAAAATGTCTTTTACGCAGTCTTGACCCTGGGAGCTCTGCTTTATCCTTTGACAGTCCCAGATCATGGACTAAATCATTTAGATCTGGCTGAGTGAACAGAAGAGGGGCCTCGTCTGTGCCTACTTCAAAGTCAGTATCATCCGTCTCCTGCACGGCGTCCATGTCATCACTGTCATCCGTATCTAATGTCTGCGTAGGCTGTGGTATAGGTAAATCCGGGCCATGTAGAATAGGACGAATAGCTGAGCGAATGTTGTTCGGATACTCAATAGTCTTCTTGTTTTTCTTGTGAAAACCAGTTACCTTACAAGAGCAGAAGCAGCAGTCATCGGTATGATCCTGTTGCTCTCGCCAGTCCATAGGGATGCCAGATCGTAATGGCTTCTTCTTTCCTGCCACCCACCGTCGTAAATCTTCTACACACACAATGCTCACGACCTGTGGAGCCCATGGTTTATCGATGTTGCCGAGTTTCACTCCGAAATAATCATGGTAGACATTTTTCACGAAAGTAGTAATGTTTCTTCGGTCCTTTCTCACAAGTTCACCACATGCATTATAAAAACTGTTAGGAGAGTTTACACAACCTCGGGTAGACATTCTGCACTAAGACTAACATGTACTTACTTCCACAAACGCAACGCAGTGACGGAAAGGCAGCGTCATTTCCAACGTGACAGTTCGCTACGAGCCACTAGGAGCGCAAATGTTGAACAGTTGAAAGCGATGTACCGCTTCTGAGCTTCATATGGAGTTTTCATGTCTATTATAATAAACACTAAAACCCCATATGAAGCTCAGAATATCAATCAGAATATGATAATACCATTAAATTCCATTACCATTAATTACAAATGTATGCGATTTGTGCAAAAACTGTGGGTGATACGATGTTTTCAGTATCATTTTCGAATTCAGGATGTCGAAATACGAGGTGTGTTCAAAAAAAGACCGAACTGTGGCTAGAAAAATTTTATTATGTAGCTTACTTCATTTCACAGACTGTCCCCTTCAAAATAGTCCCCTGCACTATCAACAGCGTGTTGCCAACGTTTCGTCCACTTTTGGAATGCTTCCTGGAATGCACTTTCTTTGATGGTGCGAAGTTGCCTCGTCGCATTCTCCTTGATCTCTTCAATGTCTTGGAAACGATGTCCTTTCAAGGTGGTTTTCAATTTGGGGAATAAGAAAAAGTCTGCTGGAGCTAAGTCGGGAGAATAGGGCGGATGGGGCACAACAGGAATTTGGTGTTTTGCCAGATAACTGCGGACCGAGAGAGGCATGTGCTGGCGCACTGCCATGGTGCAACATCCAGGATTTGTTTTCCCACAGTTCAGGCCTCTTCCTGCGCACAGAATCTCTCAAAAGCGTTAAAACATTCTGGTACAGTTCTTTGTTCACTATCTGGCCTCGGGGTACAAACTCGCCACAGTCACAACTCGCTCAATGTTGCGGTTTGCGCGCAATTTACAAAGTTCGGTCTTTTTCTGAACACACCTCGTACATAACGAACGCCTACATGTTTGTGACCTTAACATGTTTTGCATAGTGTAATAGATGCCAGCAAACAAAACCAAAACCAATAAACCAACTCCAAGGCGCTATGGCTCTGTTGGGTCTACCAAGAGCTCAATGCTCAGCCCGAAGGCCTGGAGATTACGAGGTGACCTGTAGTCTGAGTAACGAAACATCGCGAGCGTTATTACTAGCTTTCTAGACCGAATCCGCTCGTTCCGTCTGATAGCTTCTCAGATGTACTCATATTCGCTGACTGGACCGTGAACCAGTCTTCAGATCTAGGTAAAGAAAACTCGAGCCGTCCAGGAATCTCGGGGAAGGCTCCCCTAACCCTATAACTTGGACCGGCAAATCTCGGTAATCCATTTTGTTGAAATATCAAAACGTCGTTATAACGGAAGGCAGTTATTGATATTTTTATTGGGAATAGTGGTAGTAGTATTAACAAAGTACAATCAGATGTCCAAGATAGAAAATATATTTGAGTGTTTTTTAGAATCTAAAACAGCTTTTCGTCAAATAGGCTCTGGGAACGGTAGAATACATACCATATCGCAAGAGGCGAATGTTGGGGGAATCAAAGAGGCTCCCATCTTGGGAGAGTGGATTGGTGACCGTACGGCCTCTAACTAGGTATATATGTCTGACAATGCTTCCAATTACTTAGGCACATAAGTGAACGAATGATTTGGATAGATTTGGCGGTTGGATGAATTAGGACGAGAATTGTCTCAGTGTATTCACCATGTGAGGCTGCATATCAAGATGAAGTTGACAAGTTTTATGAAGCATTGAGTGACGTCGTAGTCAGGATCAACAGCAAGTGTAGAATAGTGCTAATGGACGATTTCAGTGCGAGAGTTTGAAATCGAACTAAGGATACGAAAGGGTGATTGTAAAATTTGGGGAATATATGGAAGTCAACAGGAATGGGAAGCTTTTGCTGTACTTCTATGCTAGTATTGTATTAGCAGTTATAAATGAATTCTTCAAGCATAAGTATATTCACCGCTACACATGGGAGGATAGGGGCACCAGATCCATCATAACCGACTTTGAATTCAGTAAGTCTGTCAGGAATATGAGGCTATTTCGGGGATATTTTGATGAGATAGACCACTATCTGGAATGTAGTGAACTAAGTATCTCTAGGCTTAGGATAGAGAACGTGAAATCTGTCTGTAGATGGATAGGGGCAGAAAATCTCCAGGACGAGGAAATTAGACAGAAATACATAGTGAAAAGTTCCAAACAATGGTCAGTAGGCAGGTTCAGGATATAGAAAGAGAATGAGTGGCGTACAGGGATGATGTAGTAGAAACAGCAAGGGAATGTTTGGTAACAACTGTGTGTAAATGGAAAAAGCGAACATCTTGGTGGAATCATAAAGTGATAGCAGCTTGTAAACGTAAAAAGAAGGCGTATCAGAAATGACTCCAAAGAAGGACCAGTACAGACAGGGAATTGTATGTAGAGGACATGAGCAGAGCGAAACAAATAGTTTTTGAATCCAAGATGAAGTCGTGGGAAGATTTTGGTAATGAATTAGAAAGTCTAGGTCAAGCAGCAGGGAAACCTTTCTGGACAGTAATAAAGAATCTTAGGAAGGGAGGGGAAAAGAAGTGAATAGTGTACTGCGTAAATAAGGTGAACTCATAATAGATCCCAGGGGGAAGGGATATTTTGAAAAACTTCCAGTTATCTTCCTTGTGAAGTCGCAAACAACCAAGCTCATGGGGAGGAAGACAATGATGTTGGAAAAATTGCACTTGATAAAGTGGAAAAGAAGGTAAATAAACTCAATTATCATGGAGCAGCAGGAATAGATGAAATTAGACCTGAAATGATGAAGTATAGTGAGAAGGCAGGGATAAAATGGCTTCACCAATGTAAATAAAATCGTAACGACCGTGTGTCTGTACATTGACTACGTTGGCGAAATTTCCGTGCAGTTATCCGTTTAAAGGGTAATTATGACCGTCTGGATATTTTGTAACTTTAATTTCCTGTAAGTCCTAAAATTTACCCCCTCTCCAAAAGTCAATATTGCGGCACAGTCTGCCAGACGAGCTAGAAAACTGAAATTTGGGCAAATTATACGTTTTAGCCTGTAACCACTGGAAAACTGCCAAAATCTTTAAATTTTTCACATTTTATCCCCGAAGAATATCGAAATATGGAGGCAATTTTAATGACAGTGCAGACTTTCGTTCGAGGTATTTTGTGACTAAACGGTAAGTCCTATCACAAAACGGTTGGCGCTATCTCCGTTGAATTTAGAGTGATATGCAACTTTGGTCCTATGACATTCTGTCGTATCTCTGTCCCTTATACGTTAGATTTTTCTCTATTTCTCAATTTTAAGTAAGTTTTGCAAATTTTAAAAATGTAATTCACACTTTGAATAACTTATAGGTAAGATAGAACTATCACATAATTATCCGAAAAGAAATGCACTGTGAGACACTCTTACCCAAATTTCACCTTATTCAACGTTTATAACTCAATCTGACCCATGAATAGGTAAGATACGAGACAATATCATAGGGCCAGCCATTTAGACCGTTAAATACGGCATCTTATGGTAAAATCCGTATGTCGAAACGACGTACCATTTAGCAGCAATTAAACTGTAACTGAACATCTGTAATATTGTAGACAAGCATATACTTTCCTATGTCGATCTATATGTTGAACCCTATCGGTCATTGTTATAGAGGCATGATCTTAGCCTGTGGTATCACGTACATTCAAGACCACCCTGAAGAACCTTGGGGATCCGTGTATTTTAATTTATTGCCTGGGAGTAGTTGAGTGGTGCAGTGCTCGTGGGAATGGAACAGCTAAATAATTAGGAAATCTCTGGAATCTCATAAGACAAATTTATGACCCCAAGCCAAGCGAGTTAATTTAGATGCAGGACGCTATACCCTTTTAAAGAGGTGGCGTGTCAACAAAGATTTGGAGCGAAAAGGAAATTAATTTATATCTTAAAGCACAGAAGAAATGCATTTAATCTGAGAAGAAAATTGCAACCTCCATAAACTGAGCAAAATTTTGATATGCGACTTGGGCATAACTAAAAGTGCATATGCGAGATTAGTACTTAGCGCGCTTCTTGCAAGGAGACCGCCGGAGGGAGAATCTCGCGGGGAAATCATTAGCTTGGGTACGCGAGACGTGTTATATATGCGGCGGTAGAGCACTCGAGACGGCACTCTTTGACTGTCTCGCGACTGCGACGGTGTGATACAACTCCAGGAGGACATCGCGAATCAGATCTAAGCGGTGAGCTGTTAACATCCAGTACAATCTACTTGGGAATAGAAGTAAGTAAATAATCTGCATAATCTGGTTGAATCTTTCAGACTGCATGTGTTTGTTTGCCTGTCATGGAAATGTACTGCCAATAACTCCACTATCTCGCTTGTAATTCGAATAGCTTTAAGGGCCAAGTATTAGAAACGAGGTTCGTAATATTATTATAGCTTAGATGATTTCTGGCCGTTTGGAAAAATATTTCTGTGATAGAAAGACTGAATCTAGGCACAATATGTGAAAATGTGAACGATGGGTGTACTTGACGTCGTTCTAAAAGGAGCTTTAAAACGTGTGAATGGGGCGTGAGTGGAGACTGACATTGTAGCAGAACTCTTGGTAACTTATATCTCTTTACAGTTTCCCTTCACGTATACAACGTGAGAAACGTCGCAGAGAACGAGAGAGAAGAACAGCAAGCTGTAGCAACGGAGCAGCTGTCGAGACAACCGAGCATCGACGCGGGGTCTCCAGGAAGGCGAAGCTCACCACAATACCGGAAGAGACACTGGACCACCTTCACGGAAGCTGTCGAAGAATCATTCACCAGCCAGCATGAATCCAGCGATCTACATAACTTTGCAGCTGGCAGTGTCATCTGTCAACATGAGCTAAGATCCTGGGTTCCATAGAGAGCCGCCTCACAATGTCATCGGTACTCCCAGGTCAGACAAACCCAATTTTTAATTAGCATGGGCTGGATTAAAATTAAAATTCAAGGTGACGTCACCCACGACAGTTATGTACATTATGGTTTGTATAGGATAGGTATGCACAGACCTCGAACTCTGGACGGTAGATATCGTTGTAAATTTTTATATTTTCACCTTGTATTATGTTTGTTTCTGTTCGCGGCATCTTTTATGCATTGATCACGTTAGCTAGGTCTTTTAGTCAGATACGGGAATTTCAGAAGCAGAGGATTTTTATTTCATTGGTTACTGTACGTAAGTTTTTCATACTGGAGACAGATTCCTTGACTTGCACAGGTTGGCATGGCTGGAGGTGTTAGACATAGTGCTAGTGCTTCATGTGCACGGTAGAGATAGCTAATCGGACGCATGGACGTTATATGACTGAGTGCTGTTGATATGATGAATAATTTTGGTAGTGCCAGGGAATTGAACCCAGGTGTCATGATGAAAAGCCCTATGGAGGCAAAGTATGTGAGAGTAATATGTATGCCCACGCCCTATGAAGGCAGATATAGATAATTTCAGCACTAAAAGGTTAGATGTGTGTTAATGTAAGGGGGTAAGAAGTCCCTGTAGTTGAACAGCTGTGCGTAGTGTAGGATGGCGGAGGAGAACACTCTGCCATGTGACTTGTGCGAGGCAGGGCAGTCGAGTGTGACATCATAGACGAGAAGATTTTGTCTCTGTCTGCGTGTTTGTTTTGTTTTCAAGTGCTTAGGGGGGGTCGCCCTCGGCTTGTGACCTTGACTATAGCTGCCTGTTAGGACCGCAGTTAGTTTGTTTGGTTTATTTTTTCTTGTCTACTTAATCTCGCTACATGTTTACTTCGCCACGTATTGTTGGAGCGGGGATATTTTTGGGTTTATTGATAAGTATGTGTACCTTAGTTAGGTTGGACTGTGAGCTTTCATCCAGTTCAGGTCTTGTACTATAAAGCTTTGATTACGGAAGAGTATGGGTTCGAGGTCATGTGACGCAACGTTTTTACGCATGGGAGATTGCCTTTTGATTTTTCCTTTTGCCCAGATAGTTCTCTTATCTTCCTATTTCGACTTATTCTGTTGTTCCACCCTTGTTCCAGCCCGGCAGACCGATGGTTTTGTGACATGGAAGTCCTCGGCGATATCATATTGGAATATATAAGATATTCAAACTTTTTGAATATATGATTTTGGATTTAAATTTTTGTAATAAATTCATCATGTTTAT
The DNA here is from genome assembly GCF_040414725.1 of Anabrus simplex. Classification (NCBI taxonomy): domain Eukaryota; kingdom Metazoa; phylum Arthropoda; class Insecta; order Orthoptera; family Tettigoniidae; genus Anabrus; species Anabrus simplex. Next base: position 242,368,611 of record NC_090269.1, read on the forward strand.
TTTATGAATGCAGCTCGGTTTCTCGTATTTTGGGTCATTTTTATTTTAGATTATTCTTACCTGATATGTCATATATCCTGTTGTTTATCGTAATTTCGCCCTTTGTTTTCTCTTGTACCCCTGAGATGTGCGTGACTGAGTTGCTGTGCGAGGATATGTGTTCAGGTAAGACTATGTGCACAAGCTCACGATTGTGGGAGTTTTTTCACTACTGTGTTCTTGGTTCGAGACCGGTATTCGCCTGGCCGGAACCATAGGGCCCTGTAGGGCACATTGTATTCATTGATATCGATTTGTTGCGATCGATAAAGGGTATGTCTGCTGTTGTAATCAGTACACTTGTTAATCAGTACTTCCCATATCGACTTCGAGTGGCAGTAGGAGTGGGGACCTTCGCCAACTCCTTTGTAAGTGGCATTAGTAAGGAGGGCCTACCATTGTAATGAACAATTCCCTTCTCGATTTGACTTGCAGGAGGCAAGGCAGCATGCGATTTTGTTCAAATCTCACCTACCTGATTGTGTTTGGCTTTAGGCAAGGGTGCCCGCCATTATAAACATATGCACCCATCTAAAATGTGACCGGCATTAGACATAGTGGCCTGCTATTTTAATTTAAACTCACCAACTCGGTGTGACTGGCAGTAAGCTGGCCGGAGGTAGGAAAATGGACATGTCATTATGATAACAGCATAACTCAGTTTTGACTGGCTGTAGGGAAGTTGCCTGCCATTATAATACAAGCTCCTCAACTGTTATTTGCCTTGAAATAGGAAAGGGAGCCTGCCATTGTAATGAAAACTTCCCAGATCGATTGTGATCGCGCAGTCGGCAATGGGGCCTGCAATTATAATGTAAATTTCCCAACTCGATTGTGAATGGCAGTAGGCATGTGATCCTGCGTTATCATCACAACTTCGCAACTCACACTTTACATTGGAAACAACGTATGGGGACCTGCCCATGCTGTTTCTCGGATAACGCTATGAGACATGCAATTAAAAAAATCTTATTCACTGCATGTACAGTAATTTATTTCTATATCTTTGTACATTGTAGAATACTGTAGCGAAGCACGGGTACATTTGCTAGTAGAGTAATAAAATTAGCGTGGAGTGTTAGTAAGGTAACTTCAGATTGAACAGAAACAGTAATTGCAGCTATAGAGCGTTCCAACCTTAAATTGCAGTACAGCGTAGATGGAGCGCGCTGTTGCGTAATCGACTCATGGCCATCACGCTCGAGTGTGACTCAAACAGGGAGTCTCAGTTCCACATTTTTCGTTTGTAATTTTGTAATTTTAAGTTCTTTCATTCATAAATGAATATTTGTAGGCACTGGCGTTACTCTCAGACATTGGACGTACACCTATCATTTCTGCAAGGCCTGATGTTCCCGCTTTGGATGAACCGATTTCGGGAGATGAACTTGAGGATGATCCGGACGATGAAGAAAGTCGACATCATCGACATCGTCCTGTAATTCGTCTGATTTCCACAAATCTCTTTCATTTTTCTTTACTTCGTTCACGTAATTTGCCCAATTGTCTTATGTTTTTATGGCATAAAAATGTTAGTTCAGCATTTGGAACAAAGCCATGTTCATTACCCGCGTAGACTAAGGCAAATCACGGTCCTCGACTTTTCGGTGGCCTAAGTCCCGAACTCACCCCTTCAATGGCAGCTGCCTTGCACGTTTCACTGTCGTATCCTTCCATTCTTTTGTCACTGCCTGCCCAATATTTACCCACGAGTCATCTGTGTAAATTGTAGCTTTATATTGTGCCCTCAAACGTTTTATCTCCCCGAGATATCGGTGCCTCCAATTAATAATTTCATCGGTTTCATTGAAAGCTGCTTTATTACCCCGACTTAAATAAGGGAAGCCTATATCATGTAAGAAGCGATACAGCGTAGTTTTGGAAAATCGTGGCAAAGAATCTTCTCCATTTACCCGACTCAAAATCACGTTCAATGTCGGTGGTATGTTAGCAAATAAAAGAGAGTGAACCACCCGACGCACTCCACTTCGCACAATTTCATCATATTTAATTTTCCTTACATTTTTCTGCCGTCCTTCTCTTTTTTTGCTTTTTTTTTTTTTTTTTTTTTTTTTTTGCGGAAGTTCGCAAAGGACCATGTGTGTGTTCCTTCCTTATAGCATAGATTGTTCTTTCGGAACAACCTGTAGCTTTAGCTGTTTCACTGACTGCGCTGCTCATATTCATAGTCTTTAAAAAATAATCCAGGATACTCATTATAATATTGCGTTCTTTTCCCCTGAGTTTACCTACGGAACGTTTCTTTATAATTTGACGATCCATTGTACATTCTTCTGCACTTTTTCTTCGAACTAAGAACACCCCGCACGAGCACGAACTGACAACTACACAGACTACACAAACACAACAAACACAATCCACTTGTCCTCAGGAACTATACATTTATCGTCCAGCTCCATGGCTAAATGGTTAGCGTGCTGGCCTTTGCTCCAGAGGGCCCCGGGTTCGATTCCCGGCCGGGTCTGGGATTTTAACCTTCATTGGTTAATTCCAATGGCTCGGGGGCTGGGTGTGTGTGCCGTCTTCAGAATTAGAATTCATCACAGGTAGGGCCCCATTCTTATAGACGCGAAGGTCGCCTATGCGGCGTCAACTCGAAAGACATGCACTCGGCCTCTTCGGAGGCCACACGCCATTAAATATTATTGATATATATCACTGAGCTTTATTAAATGGGTCTTATAATACTGATTAAATGAACACCACTGCACACGGCTGTCAGTATATTTAAAAGCTCAGCCAGCCGAGTCACTCGTGAAAAGTAAACAAACGGGACGTTCTCCCTGTCATAAATTAAGAGAAAACGAGATAAGGACTTGAGGTATCATTTAAAAATAACTTTCATATCCGAAGACCGTTTGCTTTGCTTTAACCACGCCATGATTCTTCTGCACTTTTTCTTCGAAATTAGATCCCCACGCATGAGCACGAATTGACGAACTACACAAACGAAATACACTTTCCCTCAAAAATTGTACATATGTCACTGATATGCATTTAATCACTATTATACACTATTATACATACTAGTGACGAAATGAATGCTGCACTGCACAGCATGCGACTGTCTGGAAATGTTAAAAGCGCATGTTTGGGAGATCACTACCGGTACTTCTGCCAGCCAGACAGACAGCCAGCCAGCCGAGTTACGTGCGAAACCAAAATTCAAGGAGATATTCTTCCTGTCACAAATTAAGAACTAAGCAAGATAAGAACTTCGGGATTGTTTTAAAAATAACTTCCTTATCTGAAGACCATTTTCCTCGCGTTGACCCCCCATGTAAATTCACTAGGAAAGACGCTGGCCAGCGACTGACGTGTTCGTGCCTGCACATAAAATTCCCTGAACATGACTGAAAATAAACGCATATACTGCATTTTGTTATCATTTAAATTTAAAAATAAACTTATCTACATCGAGCTGAAATGTTTCTTTACCAGCAGTGAAAAACTAGGAAAATAATGAATATAAAATAGGAGTTATGACATGATAAGTTCTATGCAATGAAGATTTTGCATTTGGCGAAACTTTCCATTATATTACCATTTTCACATTAAATTATTGTTTTTACATTTTTTTTGTTAAGGGCATAAAATGCGCCTTGAAATTCTGTACATAACACGATATTCACCCATTTTAACCGATAACATTCTGATTTACGGATATTTAGCAAACCCGCTGCATTAGAGTAGGACAGCGCTACCCGCAAAACATGGGAGAAGGAAAGAGACGGAATTATCCCATTACTGCTGTACTGCAATTTTAGGTTGGAACGCTCTATATCTATTAGCAAGAGAAGAGGAAGGATTACGACTATCGAGGTATCTCATTGACCAGCATAGCAGGCGTAGTACACACTTGCATCTTGGAAGGGGGGATGCGATCAGTGGTTGAAAGGAAGATGGATGAAAACCAGTGTGGTTTCAGGCCACAGAGGGGCTGTCAGGATTAAATATTCAGTATGCGGCAGGGAATTGAAAAATGCTACGAGAGGAATAGACAGTTATGTTTCGTAGATCTAGAGAAGGCATATGGCAGAGTACCGAGGGAAAATATGTTCGCACAGAGGTTAGACTGTGCTGTAATCGTTCACCTTTGTTATTTTTAGTTTACATGGATCATCTGCTGAAAGGTATAAAGTGGCGGGGAGGGATTTAGTTAGGTGAAAATATAGTAAGTAGTCTGGCCTATGCTTACGACCTGGTCTTAATGGCAGATTGTGCCGAAAGCCTGCAGTCTTATATCTTAGGGATTGAAAATAGATGCAATGAGTATGGTATGAACATTAGCAATTCTAAGACTAAATTGATGTCAGTAGGTAAGTTTTCCAATATAATTGAATGCCAGATTGGGAATACAACACTGGTATAAGTAGATAATTTCAGATATTTGGTATATGTGTTCCTCCAGGATGGTAGTATTGTGAGTGAGATTGATTGAAGGCGCAGTAAAGCTAATGCAGTGAGCTCGCAGTTGGGATCAACATTATTCTGTAAGAAGGAAGTCAGCTTTCGGACTGAACTATATTTACATCAGTCTGTTTTAGATCAACTTTGATTTTTTGGGACTGAAAGCTTGGTGAACTCAGGACATCTTATTCATAAGCTAGAAGTAACAGACATGAAAGTAGCGAGAATGATTGCTGGTACAAACAGGTGGGAACAATGGAAAAAGGGTGCTCGGAATGAGCAAATAAAGGGTAACGAATGAACTCGATTGATAAAGATGTACGCATAAACCGGCTTCGGTGGTGGGGTCATGTGAGACGATTTGAGGAAGAGAGGTTACCTAGGAAAATAATGGACTCTGTTATGGAGGGTAAGACGGGGTAGAAGGGGACCAAGACGACGATGGCTAGACTCAGTTTCCTATGATTTAAAGATACGATATGTAGAACTAAATAAGGCCACAGAAATAGTTACAAATAAAGGATTATGGCGGCGATTAGGAAATTCACAGAGGCTTGCAGACTAAACGTGAAAGACATAACAGTCTAAAATGAAGAAGGATGTATATTTCTATCGTGAGTTATCCTAGTGAAGTTGACTACCGTTTTAAGAGGACAATCATTTTCTTTTAACACTAATTAGTAGAAAAGGTGGAAGAGGTCCTAAATTTAGAGGAATGAGAGGTATCGGTGTAGGAAAACGAATGTCAAGAAGAGGCGTGAAAATGAATCACACCCTGGGCCTCGCAATCCTAAAACCTGCAAGAACAGAAATGAGTTTGAATATGATGTTAGGAACCCGTCTATGGAAACATGGAGGTGAGAGAAAGTGGAGGTTTTGCTCATGAGTTGCTAATTTTATGTAGCGAGACTCAGTCTTCTGTTATATCGAACCACACATTCCATCGTATTTAAAGTAAGATACAACCATTCCATTACAAGACGTGCCTTCGGACAGAAATACCTGGATAACTTGTATTTTACTCAGAGTATTACTTACAACTACGGTAGGTGCTCTACTTATAACTAACAACGATTTTATTCATTCATACAGAAAAGACTTCGTCTTGACGCTGCAGTCAATCTCTGGCGTTCCTCGCCGCTCTTTTAAACTCTTCATTATCTTGTGAAACCCTTTACTTAGTTCATATACTTCTGTGCCGGCTTTCTATTCTTCTCTTTCCAGAAAATTTCCACCCCATGATTTTCAGATGGAAACAGTTATGCTGTGTCTTGTGGCTGACGAGTATTCTTTTTCATTTATTCATGACACTTAGTAGAGTAAAGTCTTCACTGACCTCTCTGCGTACCTCTAATAATCTTATAATTTACTGATTTTAACTATTACGTAGTATAATAAAAATATTTGCCCTTGTGTTTTTATTTTGTATTGTTCCTTCTAGTACTTATTTTATGTTGTTTATTCTACAAACATTAATTTTATCTACGTTCTGATTCTCTTCCCCATCTTTCTCCCACTGATGAATATTCGCACAATTGGTTGTATTCTTTACAAAACGTACCGATACTGACTGCTTGAAATGTAGACATCAATCTAAAAGTTAACTAGTAATCAGAAATATAAATGCGGTCATAGACTCGCATGTATCAAAGGTGATAAGAACGGACATTTTGAATGATTCTCAAACGCCTGGGAGACAACGAGGTGTTATACAACATCTGAACGCCTGGCACTATAGGCACAATACAAAGCGCCTTTGTATTGAGAACTGCATATATGATATGGTGAAACGAATCTCAAGATATATCGTGATGTTTGAAGACACACTGTTCTGGAGATTGGAAGTCCTATCATTGTTGTCAGTTGTCCACTGTCAGTAATAAATAGTGTGCATTAAGCCCAGATTTATGACTGGACATCCTTCTTGACGTCAACTCCATGTGAAAGGATGTGTTACTATGGTGGTTGTTAATGAATGAAAATCAAAATCAACAGTTATTCGACTGGTTCAGGAAGGGAATGAATGAAACCCCATCTAGCGGCAAGGATAGGAATTGTGCCGGCTGCCGAAGCCTGTCGCACACCGCTGGGGCAATGATTAATGACTGACAGATGAAATGAAAATATTGGAGAGTGTTTCTGAAATGAACGATGACGGGGAAGAGCGGATTACCCGGAGAAAAACCTGTCCAGCACAAATATCACATGGAGTAACCGGGTTTTGAACCATGGCACCCAGCGGTGAGAGATCGGCGCGTTGCCATCTGATCCGTGGGCGCTGGTTGGTGGTGGTGTATGTAAATCAAGATGTGAATTAAGACAATCCAGTCACCCTGTCCTCTACTTAACCAAACGTGTCAAATCTCTGAACTGGCCCAGAATCGAATCCTGGGCCCTTTGAACCGAAACCCAGGATGCGGACCAGTCAGCCAAGGAACTGGACAGATATTCAGGGATAATAAAACTATAACGAGTAGTACTTAACGATAAATAGTAGATATTCACTCACAAGAAAGAACGGACTGAATATCGTTCTAGAATGCCACTGATTATATACAATAAAACCTGTGTTAAATGAACCTATGTCAAGTGAAATTCAATTTAACCGAAACGTGTAACTGAATTTTTATGGATACATTTAAGAGTTATGCTATGTACTGTGTTCGCGAAATACACAATTTTTGTTCGATGCGGGGAATGTTCAGAAAATAGCGTACTATTAATTTCAAAGCTTTATGGGCAAAATATGAGGGAAAAGTGGAATTAGTCCTAAAGAGAAATAATTGTTACTAAGTCAGTCAGAGAGGAATGCAAAAGGCGGGCTGAGTGGCTCAGACGGTGAGCCGCTGGCTTTCTGACCCCAACTTGGCAGTCCGGTGGTATTTGAAGGTCAGCCGCGTGTCGGTAGATTTATTGACACGCGAAAGAACTGCGGGACTAAATTCCGGCACCTTGGCGTCTCCGAAAATCGTAAAAGTAGTTAGTGGGACGTAAAGCCAATAACAATAATAATGGAATGTAACATTTCCGATTATATACATGAGCCGGCTGAACTCATCCCTCGCCTCCCACACACAACTGGGGCCACCCCTGCCCATATTTTAGATGTTAGTCAGTCTCACTGTAGTTTGACTAGATGTTTTATGTGTGACATTTTTGTCCGTACAATGTTAGGAAAACTGATACTTCTCAGTTAAACAAAATCTGAGGCATGTAAAAGCTGAAAGTTTCTGGACTGTAGAGGCAGATTTATAAGTAAGGAATTTTTATGGTTATGGTCTGGGTTATGATAAATAAACTAGAAAAAGATTCTTCCAAGATACTCAGTAAGAAAACTATGAAACCATTGAGAATGAAAAAATTAATGGAGTGATGTAATTATGGCTTACACAAGAAATTTGTGACATTTTCCTTAGGAAGTTGTGAATAACTGATATTTAAATTTAATAATACTCGTACCAGGAGGTATACCTCAACTCTGCACATTCAAAAGAAGCGCCTTAATGAACTCCTCTACCGACCAAAATGTGAAACTACTACTACATAAAGTTGGAACTTTAATCAGAAGGTGTAACTTGTGTTATTGTGAAGTTGCCTAAACTGACTGGATTTAGTTGCTTTGTGTTTGTTTACTTCAAGAAGTTTGGACATTTCTCCATAGATGGCAGTACAAAACTAAGGTCACGCACTCTGGTGCAAGGAAGAACTATTTGTTAGTGAAATTTTTCTTGTGTTCATGGGTTTTCGTTAGTAAATTAACTTCCATTTGTTTTTCTGATGTATTTCAAGGTTAAAACACTTATTTCTCATTCCGCCAGTTTTGAAGTTAGCCAATTGGAATTTTCTCTAATTATTTTTCAGCCTATCACAGGCTTCTTTTTGGTTCTTTGGGTTTAACTTTCGTATCTGCCAATTAAATGGAGAGGGTATGTCCAGACTAGTCCAGAATCCTCTCGAACCTTCCCTGCGGGTATATAAGCTGAGACTTTGCTGGCTACCTTGTCTCATTGATCGTCGTCTTTCTGAGTGTGTGTTAAGGCAGGAAGCGGGACGCCTCATTCTTCGGCAGGCAGAACAACTGCAAGGTAATGGCCACTTAAAATCTATCTTTCTTGCTGTCTCCGAAAATTTATCCGAGGGGAAGGTCCGAATTTCTAACTATGTAACCGTTTTAATGTAAACTACTTCCTTTTCATGTAAAATTTCATAAAGTCTTTAACTGTAAATCGGAGATAGAGAGTGAGTTACCCTCTCAAGCTTTCCTTCATCTTGGTTTGAGGTGACTACGATTTCGTAACTGTTTCCTTTCCTGTAATGTATTAAATTTATTACTCGTTGGCTGAATGGTCAGCGTACTGGCCTTCGGTTCAGAGGGTCCCGGGTTCGATTCCCGGCCGGGTCGGGGATTTTAACCTTCATTGGTTAATTCCAATGGCCTGGGGGCTGGGTGTTTGTACTGTCCCCAACATCCCTGCAACTCACACACCACACATAACACTATCCTCCACCACAATAACACGCAGTTACCTACACATGGCAGATGCCGCCCACCCTCATCGGAGGGTCTGCCTTACAAGGGCTGCACTCGGCTAGAAATAGCCACACGAAATTATATTATAATACTTCATTATCTAGGAGCGCCAGTGTACGCCTCCATTCAGTTTGTGTTCGGGCCAGTTATTTACCCGTTTCTTGTTTCCACAAAGGCCCAGTAGGTTGGGTAAATTATACCCCTGTATAAATATGGTAAATGTGTAAGACGGACCTAGAGAGGTCAGAAGTTAAAAGTTTGTGTAATATTGCCTTGAGTAGGCTGTAAGAAGTTGAGAGCATGTAAGCCCTTTTCTAAATTTTTTGCTATAGTGAGGGGTGCCTCTGGAAGGCTAAATATTGGAGCAAGTGCTCTTAAATTGGGATATTTCCGTCCTTGTCTAATCATTGATATTTCGCAAGTTTTGTAAACTGGATCCGGTATCTCAGAATTTGTAAACTAAGGGCTTGAGGCCCCAAATATAAAAAAATTCACTGATCTTGGATTTTCCAAGTCTTGTTTCAAGATTGCTATTTTTACCTGAGAATTTCATTGTTATTACACCTAGTAAAAAATTGTTAAGTTCGTTTTTTTGAAAGAAATATAACATTTATTTAAAGTTTTAATTCAAATTTCGATATCGTAGTTAGACCCATTCAAGCCCGTCCCTTCTTTCACCTCTTTCTGCGTTCCACAGATACCCCGGAACAATACTCTACTGCACCTACTACATCAATATACCAACAGCTTTTACTTCTTTACACGTGATGTCATACAACTCAAACTTACGAGTTATTTTCTAAAGTTTCGATTCTAAGATTGGGTAGATGTATTTGTTATCCTAAATAGGGCCAGCGACTCTTCTTCCCGTCGTCAGAGGTTGATTTGTTCTGGGTGATTTCCGACAAAAAGAGTAGCGTTACAAAAATTTTGCAAAGTTTGGGCTGGGAAGACTTGGGAGAAAGGAGAGGAGCTGCTTGACTAAGTGGTATGTTCCGAGCTGTCAATGGAGAGATGGCGTGGAATTACATTAGTGGACTTATAAGTTTGAGTGGTATCCTTAAAAGTAGGAAATATCACAATATGAATATAAAGTTGGAATCCAAGAAGAAAAATTGGGGCAAATATTCGTTGATAGGATGGGAGATGTTCAATAGATTTCCAGATTCTTTGCAATAGTTTAAGAAAAGGCTAGAAAAACAACACATAGGGAATCTGCCACCTGGGCGACTGCCCTAAATATAGATCAGTAATGATTGATTGATTGATTGATTGATTGATTGATTGATTGATTGATTGATTGATTGAAGGCTGTGGGGAACAACGGCAGTGAGTAAATAATAATAATAATAATAATAATAATAATAATAATAATAATAATAATAATAATAATAATAATAATAATAATTTATTTATTTATTTTATTTATAACTTACCTACAATTCATTTGCAAATGTTCAGTAGGATATTATCTTTGCAATTATTTACACCTGCAAAGCACTTAATATGCTAATCTGCTGGGGAAGTTGTGTCATATTTTTATGCATTGTTGCAATCGTTACTGTTAACAACATTATGAAGGTGTGTTTTTTAACGCTATTTATTCGGGGCGTCGAACTAAGAAGATCTTTAGCATCATTAGCGTGGTTATTTCGTTCTGTGCTGTGGGCTTTTATCAATCCCTTAATGTATCATTCAAAAGAGAATAATCTGTGATAAATTTTTCATTCATAGGCAAATATTTAATTTGTAATTTTATTTTGTATGATCCATATAATAATAATAATAATAATAATAATAATAATAATAATAATAATAATAATAATAATAATAATAATAATAATAATAATAATGGGAACATGATATTCAAAATGAGAAATACAATTCACACCTTCTCACCCACACGCAACCCCATGCCAAAACTGACATTTTAAAGTGACTTGTACACATTTTCATATATTAGGTCATCAAAGTTGGTACTCAACAATTACTAGCAGACGGTACGACCAGATCCACACATTGTTGCAGCATTCTACCAGTGAAGACTGTTCGAGATATTTAAAAGTTTCTGTTCTCCTGTGCATAATTTCTGGCAGTGTTTGAAATAGAAATTTAGAAATTCCAGTATACTTTTGAAACTTCGATCTGCGTCATATCGGCTTTGATGCACTGCACAGGACTTCTACACATATATATTGCAAACAGTACGTTGATCAGAATCCGCTGACTGCCGACGTTTGATGGGCCAAAGAACGTTGATGTTAATTCCATAAATATGAGTAACCCATAACTTAGCAATGAAATAAGACGTAGATAAATAGTTATTTAAACCGGAGTTTGAAAACAGTAGTCAAAAATATTGAATTAATGCTTTCAGCGTTATCTTAATCATATCTACAGAATACTTTTTATATAGTTATATAGTAAAAACTGCCTCTCCCTGAACATGATGGTTCCTTTCAAAATTTCCCGTACTGACAATTTTCCTTCTGACATTGGGTCGACATTTTATTTCTTATGTTCCTCTATCAATTTATTTTTTCCATGATTGAAAGAGTTTTACAGGTATTTTACAAAAACATTTCTACCAAAGGATACAAACGAAAACATATACCACTGCTGTCTCCTAGCTCAATAATTGAGTTATTAATGTAAAACACTGACGCGACATTTCTTAATTTAAAAATCAATTGTCGAGCGAACGTAAGTTCCCTATTGTTGCTAGCACAAGTGTGAATGGATTGCTGTCTTATAAATAAACGATAAATAGTACGGCGCTTTATTTTCATATTGACATTGTCATCGATCAGAAAGCGGTAAAAGACAACATGTTATCTGCACTATCACAAAGCACAACACTAAATTGTACGAAAATCACTTAATATTGAGCTGAGTGAATACTAGGACACAGAATGTTTGGTTTAGAGTATTTCAGTTTATTTTTAGTTTATATAAACTGTAATGTAATGCAGTACATGCCATCAGCTTAGAACTAATTTTCCGTCTTACTGAAAAACTCATAGTTTTAAAAAACATGTTCCGCTTCCGCTTTGCCGACGTTCCCGTCTTACACATGAAATCACTCCGTTCTGAAATTTACTTCCGTATTTCTTATGCGCGATGTGCAGATAATGTTATTTGCATTACGTCCCACTAACTACTTTTACGGTTTTCGGAGACGTCGAGGTGCCGAATGTTTGTCCTCCAGGAGTAATTTTACCTGCCAGTAAATCTACCGACAGGAGACTGACGTATATGAACACCTTCAAATTTCACCGGACTAAGCTAGCATCGAACCTGCCAAGTCGGGGTCAGAAGGCCAGTGCCTCAACCGTCTGAACCACTCAGCTCGGGCGCGACGTACTATATTAGGTTCATGTAACATTTTTGTCTGGTGTGAAAATGGGAAACCACGGAAAACCATCTTCAGGGCTGCCGACAGTGGGATTCGAACCTACTATCTCCCGATTACTGGATACTGTTCGCACATAAGCGACTGCAGCTATCGAGCTCGGTCATGTAACATTTTAACCTGTTCATGTTGAGTACTGAATGTTCGTTCGGTTTCGCTATTAGAAATGAGGAGTACCCGCCGTACCAGGTATATCTTAAAACGCCCTTGGTTCGTTTTGTATTCCGCTACCTCATGTATATCTACCAATATCCCAGACATTTTCACTTCCCAGGCAAATTTTCCCTGTTATTTTTGAATATATACACGTAGTTTTCTGAAAACCGATGTATAATCTGCTTTGATCCAGTTGTGCGGCCAGATGAGAGGAAGCCGCAGTCGAGATAACTGAGAGGAAGAAGAACTCCGGCCTGATGTCATTTCCTCGCCTCGTTGATCTACAACCGGAAACAGAGTTCTGTGACGTAGAGACTGCGCTGTTGTAATATAGATTTTCATTGAGAAGTGGTCTGCTACTCTTCGCGCCATTCATTTGCCATGGTTAGCACTCATTCACAAAAGAACCGGCTGGCTACAACGCCTCCAGACACCTGCTCCATAGCGAATGGCGCGGTCACCTTCGACTTCACCCAATTTGGACATACGCTCGTTCCTTATATAGCAGAGAGAAAAATGCATTTTAAAATAACTAAACAACTTCTTTAAATCTTGATAAACTGTGTTTATATTGAAAATTGGCCGGAGACCTCCATTGATCTTCCAGTCGTTATTTAACTCGTAAAGAGCTCGCCAGCACACGGCTATACTTTGTTCGAAAGGAGAAAATTATGACCATAACAAGTTTTTATTCGGCCCTGGTTCACTCAATTCGAGCGTTTTATCAGCTTTATCATCTCGTAAATAAGACATTTTCTTCATTACAACCCAGAGTTAGGAGGGAATATCCATTAAACTTAATTGATGTTCACCTCCATCGAATTTCGGTGACATTATACGTGGAAACTAAAATAATCCTGTAGTCCTGCACTGGTCCAGCCTAAAATAATTTCCTACACATGGCCGTCTTTTTTAAAGTCAGTCATCTCCGTACAGGCCATGAAGGCCCTTGGAGGGGTAAAAGGTAAAGGCTTCCACTATCCGTAACCTTGGCACTTGATGGGGTAGAGTGGTCAGCTCTACGATCGGTCACCTTTGCCCACATGAATTGATGATGATGATGATGATACTTGTTGTTTAAAGGGGCCTAACATCGAAGGTCATCTGCCCCGCCCACAGGAATTAACCTCATTTCTGGAGTTGGCTGAGTGAACCTCGGGACCATATGCACCTCACCTACGGAAGTGGAAATATCGTTTCTTGGGGTTCCTTAAAGACTAAAACTTAAATAATTTATTGTGACATGTTAAGTTACTTACCATATTTGAAAACTTTATCCAACGACATTCATTCATGATCGAAGATAATGTCTATTATATGCATCACATACAGAACGTTTAACACTTTGAAATGAGTCTCCATTATATACCTGTTGTAATGCAATATTTCTTCTGCGTTATGGACTCGGGTAACAGGACAACACAATTACTAAATTAGCATAAACTTACATAAATCGATAGTTTCTGCCGATCTCCCGCTATCCCTTAGTCATAGATCGTGGGAAATAGTAAAATAATTATATATAATATAAATTATATAATTATATTATAATGAGATATTACCTTCAAAATTTCACAACAATTATTAATTTACACTGAAACGTCAAATTTTCTGAATAGACACACCACATTATGAAATGTTACATTACCCTATATTCTCAAACAAATTTTCTAAATTTGTATTTTCTTCCCACAGAAGTATTCAGTATTCACTATATGAGAGAGATCCAAGTTTTTCACAATTTCGTTCTCTTTTGAGATGCTTGGTGTAGCTGAAAAACGGCGCAAATATGTTCTTAGTTTTAATTTACTCAAGCTACACCGTCCATTTCTGAGTTAGGAGTAATCAATAATTGCGAAAGGTGCAACGGGAAGTAAACGATACAACAAAATAATTCTGGTATTGAAATAACCTAATAGTAGGACTCAACTACTGGAAATAATGTTTGTTATAAAAATGTCGATTTTTCACTTCCCAGCAGGAGTCTGGGACTACCAACGAGACAATTGCCTAGCCAATTGGCGTCAATGTGATGATTTTCTCGAACGTTTTGTTTGATATCCTTGACCGGGTTTCTGCCTCTTATATCGCATAGCAACTCAGTTCATCTCACGGGGCAAGTTGAAAGGCTTGAACTGAAACTAAATTCCGTTTAGAAGCCAGAAATTGAACCCACGGTCTATGACTAAGAGATAGCGGTGGATCGTTACCATTATATTTCGTGGATGGCAGAACTATCGAGTTATGTATGCTAATTTACTAATTGTGTTGTCCTATTATCCGAGTCCAGAACGCGGTTAGATATATTACATTACAACAGGTATGGAATGGAGAGACATTTCAGTGTGTTTCCCGATGGGTGGGAAATAGAATACATATGCGGTATGAAATGGAGGGGGAAAAGGGATGACTCCCCAAGGATTCACAACTTGAGATGATCACGCATTCTCTGGTTGAGCTTTGAATTGCTTTCACTTACTTGTACCAGGTTCCTCACTTTCACCTTTCCCAATATCGGTTTGCCGTGTCTATTCGGTCAATTTCTCGAATGGAGAATGTCTGGAATAGTTCATAAACTAATTCTGTTCGTTTGTCTTAGCAATAGAGTCGAAGTCCTACGAGTTCAAATAAATAATATCAACTGAACAACAACGACTGATTGTGTAACACGTACTCGACTACTATCATTAAAAGAATAATGGGTGGGTGCAGAAAGAAATCCTGTTTAACACAACCTGTGACTAGCTTCGAGAAGAAAAAAGAACAAGAATCAGTGTATAGAAAAGTAGGACAAATGCAGTATGATGAACAGACGAGGACATGGAGAGGAGAGATACGCAATGAAGAGTGCAGAAAAAAATACAAAATGTGCACACTATCAAGTACTTAGGAAGTAAATTAAAGGAGAAATAAAAATAAGACATGAAAATCCGGTGAAGGGTATAATAAGTGAACCAGGTAGCTTCCCAACTGGTTAACCTGAATTCTGTTCCCCAACTGCTATGGTGGATTTGAAAGTCTGATATGAGATTTGGAGGATGATGAGGACAATCTGAGAGGAGAAGTGAGTTCAAATTCAATCTACGTCGAAGTATACGCGATTAATATGAGCTGGCCACCCAGACGAAACTGGTTGTGTTTGACCTAAGAGCTACACCTTCTGCTAACTTATAACTTAGTAACTACAAATGCTCCTTAAATAACATTTTATGTACTCAACAAACATATGCTATACCGTAAATAATTAAATAACGTTCAGAATTTTAAAGCTTAACTATCTCGAATTGTTTTTATGAATTTTGGAGATTAATTAGTTGCATCTAAATGCTAGAATACGTTGAATATTTACTTGTTTATTTCGTTGAAATATTTTAATTGATAACATACTACACAATATCTAAGATATTATTTCAAAAATGTTTTGTTTACTGTTATCATTGTTAGTGCACTACTACTTGGCTTCTTCAAAATTTAACTTGCTTGTGTCAAAGAGAAGAGCCTGGAATATCCCCTCCAAGTAAAGAAAATACGCTACGTTCCAAAATTTCACGAGTTACGATAAAAATTATGAGTAAAAATGTTTCGGAAAATGAACAACAAACATATCACGGGGTGGAATGTACCACGTGTCTTCTTCTTCTTCTTCTTCTAATCAACGTTCCCTCAATCCTAAAAATCGTGATCTCCGAGGATATTGTCCTTTATAAGTGTCCATCCTTCGTCGTTTACTGCCAAACCTGTTACTTTTGTGAGAAATGCCCTGGTTGTATGTTTTATGCAGTCTGTCCAACGTGTGGGAGCAGGTTTGCATTCAGTAGTAAGTGATATAATGAAGATTTTAAAATATATCCTTTGAGGTAGTGAAAATAATTCTTTTTACCAGATGGAAATATACTTTATAGCGAAAAATTAAGAGGGCAATAACTTATTCTCTTAAGGAAAGAATAGAAAATCAACTGATCATGAGTTTACAAGTAAAACACATTAAATAAAAAAATCTTACCTCTCAGAATAGAAGTTCGAAAATTTTCGATCTTGAAGGGTTCTAATGAACGAAATGATACGAAAGTCCTTAAATTAACCCATATGTGCCCAAGTTTTTCTTGCAAAAACGTTTGATCCTATTTTATCATTTATTTAGTTCCATCCCACTTTACTAGACAACTTTCTAATTCTTAAGTACTTTTACCCTGAATATGCTTGTATGTCGACGGTGTTTGATGATATTTCGTTTATCGTGGAGAATTTGTTTTAAAATATTGTAGAGTTCCTCCCAAAATGGCATAGTATGATATTTGCAATTTTATTTCAGATGCCTTTTTATTTATTTTTTGAACACCTAATAGGGTATTCAATGTAAATTCAGTCTGGGTTAGTTGAATTTTGTTGGGTAACCCAATGTGAATCACTGTGAGTTTTTAATATGCCAAAATTTACTATCTCAGTCAGGACCGAACCCATGAATTTCGAATGATGAGTCGGACATCTACTGATGTAGCTAGACATTTTCTACAATGGATAGCCGTAAGTATGGTAAATACGATTTCAGATATATTCCTAATACTTGATCTCATTTATTAAAAAATCATTATCCGTGTGTCATGTCAGTTCAGCAGCATGGCTGAAAATATTTTAATGGCAATCTCAGCAAAGGTCGATGATCTGAATTCAGTCATTGTTGAAATGCATGTGCAAGCTAAAAGTCGAGCATTGTTTGGTAGATATAGGAGGCACTAGATGTTTATTCGTTGGATACTTGTATGTTTTCCTGGTATTGTGGTCCAGGTTATTGTTCCGAGTGTTTCAAGCACATACTATGCAGTACAGTGGATGCTCAGCCTGGTCCGCTATAGGAAATTTCATTGCAATGGATGAAATAGCTACCCATAACAGTGTAATGTTGAAAAGTCGCCAAATGAGAGACTAATTCGGAACACAATTTTTCTGAACCGTTGCGTGAGAACCCTGTACAATGCTTAGGATAAAAAACTAAATAATAAAAAGCGTTGTATTGTGCACGTGTGTGCAACAGGGAGAGGGCAATTTTGAACATTTGTTGTAGTGGAACACGCAACAATATCCATATATAATGTTATTTTTTACTTTTCACTTTCGTTTCCGTACGAATACGCCTGCTGGGTGCTGCAACCCAACATACTGCGGAGCATGTATCTCAAGTAACCGGTACATATGCGCTCCTGACGACTGAAATTGGAATGAGATCTACAGAAATGCTTTTCGATAGATTCAGAGCAGTAGTTCCAAGACAATGGATGGGGAGCGTCTGAGAGTTTTTGAAAAGGGGCATAGATAATTTACTTGGGAGACAGTCCTTCAAAAACAAAGAATAAGCGCATGATATTGCAATAACTCACACGTATACTTTTCTCAGAAACAATTGAATGTATTGTTGGGGTATCTACAGGGTTTGTATCTACATATGAGGTGTGATATAATTCGAAAATAATCAAGATTATGACAAAATATTAAATGCGAACATACACAATACCATACATTCATTTCTTCACTGAGCGACTATACATACGGCATGAAAACTTGTGAGCGAGAGATTCATTTTGCAGAGTTAACAAGGACAGATTGTTGTATTTACACACTTTTATTTGAATTAATGTGAGTTGAATCAGCAATTTAATACGACGTTGACGTATGATTATTTTTATATACCTATATTTCTATTTCCCGGTCTCGAAAGCCAAGAATAACGGCCGAGAGGAATCGTCGTGCTGACTACACGATACTTCGCAATCTTCAGGCCTTTGGGCTGAGCAGCGGTCGCTTGGTAGGCCAAGGCTCTTCAAGACTGTAGTGCCATGGGGTTTGACTTTATATTTATATTTACAATCTTATTTTGGTCACAAACCTTAGTGTATGGTAAATATAGTTACTACACTGTAGCTCATTTTTAAATCATCTTATTTGTTCGATATTGTTCTTAAATATACAGTAGGTAAGTGTTTCTTAGAACAGCAAGTTTTACTAAAGGTATTTGGAGGTGGGAGTGAGCTACATGGGGTTTGCAAGAGCTTACAAAGGGGGTCGCAAACTGAAAAACATTATGAACCATTGATTTAGAGAGAGGAAAGCAGGCGGCCTCATCCTTGTTACCATAAGTGTTTGTGTACGATTGAAATATTCAGCTCCTTCTTAATGTTACTCAACACACAATAAATATAACGCAACAAACATGCTCCTGACTTTACCTCTCTGTCGAATCTTATCTACGAAAGATCTTGTTTTACTTCAATTGTTGATAACGTGGCCGTAGACACGGACCACCAATTCTATGCAAATGTTGATATCGGAGACATAGCCACAGACCACCAGTTGTATGCAAATGTTGATATCATGATCATAGCCACAG
Source organism: Anabrus simplex (assembly GCF_040414725.1). Classification (NCBI taxonomy): domain Eukaryota; kingdom Metazoa; phylum Arthropoda; class Insecta; order Orthoptera; family Tettigoniidae; genus Anabrus; species Anabrus simplex. Next base: position 242,387,562 of record NC_090269.1, read on the forward strand.
ACATCAGGTCTATGTAATTGTTGGTATCATGCTCATAGTCACAGAACACCATTTCTATGAATTGTTGATATCATGGTCATAGCGACTGAACACCATTTCTTTGTAATTGTTGATACCATGGTCATAGCAAAGGAACACCAGTTCTATGTAATTATTGATATCATGGTCATAGTCACGGAACACCAGTTTTTGTAATTGTTGATATCATGGTCATAGTCACGGAACACCAGTTTTTGTAATTGTTGATATCACGGTCATAGTCATGAAACACCAGTTTTTGTAATTGTTGATATCATGCTCGTAGTCACGGAACACCAGTTTTTGTAATTGTTGATATCATGGTCATAGTCACGGAACACCAGTTTTTGTAATTGTTGATATCATGGTCATAGTCATGAAACACCAGTTTTTGTAATTGTTGATATCATGGTCATAGTCATAGAACACCAGTTTTTGTAATTGTTGATATCATTGTCATAGTCACGGAACACCAGTTTTTGTAATTGTTGATATCATGGTCATAGCCACAGAAAACCAGTTCTATGTAAGTATTGATATCATGTTCATAGCCACTAAGCACAAGCTTTATGCAATTGTTGATATCATGATCAAAGCCACTGAACACCATTTCTTTGTAATTGTTGATACCATAGTCATAGCAAAGGAACACCAGTTCTATGTAATTACTGATATCATGGTCATAGTCACGGAACATCAGTTTTTGTAATTATTGATATCATGGTCATAGTCACAGAACAACAGTTATATGTAATTGTTGATATCATGCTCGTAGTCAGAGAACACCATTTCTATGTAATAGTTGATATCATGATCAAAGCCACTGAAAACCGATTCTATGTAATTGTTGATATCATGGTCATAGCGACTGAACACCATTTCTTTGTAATTGTTGATATCATGGTCATAGCCACAGACATCAGTTCTACGTAATTGTTGGTATCACGGTCATAGTCACAGAGCGCCAGTTCTATGTCATTGTTGATATCATGCTCGCAGTCACGGAACACCATTTCTATGTAATTGTTGATATCATGATCAAAGCCATTGAACACCATTTCTTTGTAATTGTTGATATCATGGTCATAGCAAAGGAACACCAGTTCTATGTAATTACTGATATTGTACCATTATATCTGACTGCGAGTATGGATATTTAACGCAGTAAAAATTTTGCAGTAGGACGCCGCTTGTGAGGGCGTGATGCTATATAGAGAGCGGGAAGCGAGAAGGTGATTTCCCGAGGCAAGGCGTGGTCATGTGTGACGAAGAAAGAATATGTGAGGAAGAGAGAAAGAGAGATGGGATTTTGTCTGGGGGAGAGACCTACCATCTTAACAGAGATTTTTAGCGGGAGCAGACAGGCCCACCACATTACGGAAATTGGGTCGTAATTCCCGTAATTGAAGGTTTCTCAGGTAAATAAAAAGATGGAAATGATTGCTAGAATTTTACGAAGCTGTAGATACCTCTAGGTTTATTAACATATGATCAGATCAATAAATATGTACCAAGCAGAACCACCGTGGGAAGCTGTGTAGTGGCCACATTCCAGACTCAAGTTGTTTCTCGGGGCTTTCCCTGGCGTCCTTTGGTGTGTTGCCTCATATAAAAGCTGAGTGATATGGGGGGAGATCATCCAGTTGACTATCATATTGCTGCCGGCACGCGTCGCACGTCTGCCTAGATTGCGCCAGAATCCTTTTGTTCAGAACAAAGACAGTGTGTAATTATTACAGTGCGATAACTTTGATCCAGTGGATAGGAGACTTACGGAGTTACAGGTGGTGGATTTGTAAGTGGCGCGATGTTCAGATACCTATCAATGAGATCGCATGTGCTTAACGGTATCAGTAACAATAGAAAGCCGTACTTGTAGACTCGGATAAATAGCGGTAGGGGCGAAGCTCCCGAGGTGCCGAGGAAGTGTGGACAATAGGCTAAGGAGGTCTATATTTATCCTCTGATAGACTGTTGAATCCATGTTAAGCGGGCATAAAAAACAATAACCGAGTGGATAGTCTATAGAGCAGAAAATAGTTTATGGCACAGTACACAAGTTAGCGAGTATGCAGTTATATGAGAATGGAGGACGAGGAGTGTGTACTGCAAAGTGTTAGCGCTGTGTGTTAGTTCAACCTAAATAAATGTCCAGAATGTGGCGTAGTGTTTACAGTGAATATTTCATTGTAGTAAGAAGGCGAGATATTCCGAGGGGAGTAAGCTGCAAGAACTTCAGAACGTGGCTTCGAAGACGCTACCTGGAACGAGGCATCCCTCAAGAAGAAGACAGCACCATGGGCCAGCGGGGCAGGAAGACCGGACTCCAAGAAACGACCCTGGCTGAGACCTCTACCATGATGGGCTAAATCATGCTAGCCTACCCGGAGGGAGAGAGGAGGAGATGAAATGAGATAAGTGGACCATGAATTATTAGACATATGGTAGAGTTAAGGTGTCACGCAGAGATAGTAGAATTAAACGTGTAAATGTTAATATAGGATTTGATTGTGGCCCATCAGGTTGCGTATTAAGATTGTTTTGACATATATAAGGGTAAGAGTAGTTAGATTTGTTTTTTTGTATCTTTGTGTAAAGCAGACAATGAGGTAATATTTGTTATCGCGGCGAGAGGTAGTGTGCCTAGTGATACATATTTGTTTGAGTACGATAGACCGGATATTTTCCTTTGGGTCGGTCGTGAAATACATTTTACTTGTAGGATCAGGATCACTATGTGTAATTCCCATTATATTCCAGGGGAAGGGCAGACATACCTGCGTAATGTAAGGTATGCATGCTGATGGTATTTATTTAGTTAAGGGGCTTTATTTACGTGCCTTAGACGGGCGTAAACTATAGCAGAGGCGCAGGTTTTAACGCTATTCGACTCTGTGCTACTCTGTCAAACGTTGGGTTTGAACCTCTGGCCCCCAAGGTTACTGTTGACACGCCGCATATTGACGGTGATGGTTTGAGGTGATAATATGGTAGAACATGTTATGTGATTTAACTGCGACCCGTGTGGGTGATTAAATGAAGTCTGGTGCGTTTGTGAGATGTGTTTTTCCTCACTTATTTTGTGGCCATTTGCTGCTATGTGTAGAAGCTTGAAAGTCCCTTTGTGAAAGAATGTAGGGTAAGACGTCTAGCGGTAGTTTGTTTACAAGTTTTTTTTGATGTGGGAGGGGGCTCCAGACCCGACTGCAGGTCAATGTTCGCCTGCTCTGTATTGGGGTGAGCTCGGCCATCTTTAAATCGCTCTGGAGGTCGGTCATTCTCCTTTGACAGGGAAGTCTTTTGCAAACACTGTGCGTCATTTATTTTACCCATTTTACCTCGTATTCCTTTCTTCTTTGATTCGCATTCTTAGGGTTGTGTATTCTACTAATGTGATCTTGGCACTATGCTACTGTTATGATTGCCCTGTTGACACAAAGTTCTGCCTGGTGGACGTGGGTTCACGTCCGTGTAAATAGGAAATTGAGGGCGCCAGAGTAGGTTATCTGAGTTTATTTTTATTACTTATTGTGCTGCTAATTTTTGTGTATATAAATATCCCGGTATGGGAGGAAACTTTCATAATAGCGATAATCTCTGCGGGTATCCTTAATTCTACCATTATATCATTTTATGTCGCAGGCATAGGGATGTAGTCTCCATGTGGGGACACATCCGTTCTTTCCTGGTTCACCGATCGACAAACTTCAGCATTACGTCATCATCCAGATTGTATTTTCTTTTCTTTTCCATTTAATTTGTAGATGTGAGCCTTTGGCGCACTTATTTTGGCACTACAGGTGCAATCCTTGTAATTAACTTGTGTTGTGAATACAAACTTATGCTCGAAATTCTGATCACAGCGAAAGTGTTCCTCATTTCGTAGTTTAATGTAGTATATGAGTTCCCCATGATCCTCTCGTCATAAGAACCCAATTATCGACCATTCCTGCCGACTGCAGCTGAGCTGGTGCCCGTATGCAAGAACAGAAGAGCAGGTAGGTATCATCCTGCAGTATTAATGTGCCCGTAGGGTACAATATCATGGTCATAATCACGGAACACCAGTTTTTGTAATTGTTGATATCATGGTCATAGCCACAGAAAACCAGTTCCATGTAAGTAATGATATCATGTTCATAGCCACTAACCACAAGCTTTATATAATTGTTGATATCGAGTTCATAGCCACTGACCACCAGTTCATAACCACGGATCATCAGTTTGCTTTACGTCGCACCGGCACAAATAAGGCTAATGGCGAATCGAAGGCTAGGAAAAGGAAGCTGAAATGCATAAAGGAGTGAGGCTAGGCTGCAGTTTGTCCCCTCTCCTTTTCAATGTTTATATTGAAAGTAAATGAAAGAGGGATTTGGAGAGGTAATGGCAATCCAAGGTGAGGAAATAAAAAATCTGGCATTGCCGAAGGTATAGTTATTTCATAAGTCTGAAGAAGATCCAGGTAATTGCAGAATTGTAAGGACACAGTCTTAGAGAAGAAGGACAAAATGAAAATAAATAAAGCCAATACAAAAGTAATGGAGTACAGCTAAACGAAGTCAAGTGATGCAGGAAATATTAGATTAGGAAATGAAGTCTTAAAGGAAGTAGATTAATATTGTTACTTGGCTAGTAGAATAACTAACGATGGCAAAAGTAAGGAGGACATCAAAAATAGAGAAGCACAAGCAAGAAAGGCCTTTCTTAAGAAATGACATTTGTTCACTTCAAACATTGATGTAGGAATTAGAAAGCTATTTTAGAATACTTTCGTCTGGAGCATGGCGTTGCATGGAAGTGAAGCATGGACGATAACTAGCTTAGAAAGAAAGAGAATAGAAGCTTTTGAAATGTGGTGTTACAGAAGAAATTGGAGGTGAGATGGGCAGATCAAGTCACGAATGAAGAGATCCTAAAACGAATTGGTGAGGGTAGAACAATTATTTAAGGAATACACACCAACTATTAAGTGGATATCACCAATGTCTGTCATGTTCAGAATGGCGGGGTCCGACTCGTTGGCTGAATGGCCAGCGTACTAGCCTTCGGTTCAGATGGTCCCGGGTTCAATTCCCGGCTGGGTCGGAGATTTTAACCTTAATTGGTTAATTCCAATGGCTCGTGTACTGGGTGTGTGTGGCGTAAATCATCGTAGGTAGAGCCCTCATCTTCAGACATGCAGGTCGCCTAATAGGCCGTCTACTAGAAAAAAGACCTGTACTAGGCCTCTCCGGAGGCCATCCGTCATTATAGGATGGCGAGAAGCAATCAAAATGACAGCTAACGTTGTCGCAATTCGCTCCCTACCGGGCAGGTCCCAGGACAACACCCTCTGTCAGCGTTGCCACAGAGAACACGAAACATTTGCCCATGTCCTGGGTGCCTGTCCGTTCGGAGATGTTTTAAGGAATAGTCGATACCACAAGATTCAACACATAACGGCCGGCGCCCTCAAAGAACGAGGCTATAATGGCCTACGAGGAAGTATCCGGACTGGGGGGAAATGAAAGTATCAGGAGAATATATATCATAGGCTTTAAACCAGAAAGCAAGAGCGAAATGATCATTGACTGTGCGATTTGAATCGCATTCTGGACAACCAAAAAAAGTATATTTAGATAAGAAGAGCATTTATGACCCTACAGTCTCGTAATAAAAAAATATATATATACTGGAAATGTACCAGTTACAGGCTTGATCGTGAGAACCCCGGGAACAATTCCTAAATTCTTATCGCAGTTTTGGACTCCGTTAGGTTTAGAAAAACGTATGTTGATAAACATAGCAGTAGCTGCCATCAGCGGTTCAATATTAATTTTGAGAAACCATTTATACAGTCAATAGCATAGTGTGGTTACTTTTTGCTTCTTAATTCCTTTTTTGTACTGTATGGGAGAGACATTGCATATTCCATGCTCATATGGTTTATTACATAACCTGTTAAGCAGTGGAAAAATGAAGTGTACTTTGTCCTAGTGGCAACCCTATAATTAGATAAGTTATACAATAAAATAGGGGTTTAAAGACAGATTCTGTATTTAATTTATTTAGTAACATTATTTGCTTCATTTTCAGGCGTCAGGGCAACAGGAAATTAGCTATAACAATACCTTGTCTAATGTACTCCGCGGGTTACAGTACATAGCATTATTTTTAAATATTTGAAATGTTTTGATTATGCGTTTAATTTGATTATTTAATACTGTCAAATTAGAAAACTGAAGGCTATATAAATTTTCTAGAGCAACAAGGATGACTTTGTCATAAAATATGGAGGTATTTAAAATTTAAAATAACTACGACGTAATATATACGACATTTTTTAAAAATTTAGTTCATGGGTGCTATTACATATTTCGTGAATAGTTCGTATTTAATTAAATATTTTACTGATGTTTACTATATTTTATGTACATATTTCGTACTTTGATACGGGCCGACTGATGACCCAAACAGCAACATCCCACATGTATCGGCTGGGATTTGAAGCAAAGCTCTCTCGGTGGGAAGACAGTAACGGCTCTTACGCTTCCCAGCTGTCAAATTGTGCTTGTACATTTGAACACCACAAACCATCGACTAACTCATTGCATTTACGTAAAGCAGAGTCTTGGTTTTTATCATATTTGCCCTTGGAATTTTCCTCCTCCATAACTGGATTACGTTGTTCGTTGTTTCTAGGTAGTGTGTGTACACAAAGCATGGTATTGCGAATGTAATCGTTTCTATTGTTTTGTGATTCAATACCGCGGATGCGGTCAGGATCGTGTAGTATGTTCCGGAGTTGAGTGTGTGCTCAGGTCGTGAACGCCTGTGAGATGTGCGAGCTATCTAGTGTCGTGTGGGATTGCACGAATAACACTTATTCATCTAGATTTCTAAATGTTCCTGTTTAATGTTTCATACTTATTTGTTTGGTCAGATCTCCACATGACTTTTGGAACGCATTATTAATAATCTTATTTATTTGACACCTAACTACTTTTACGGTTTTCATAGGCACCGAAGTCCCAGTAAATCTACCGACACGAATCTAGTGTATTTGATAATGTTATTGGCTTTACGATCCACTGTCTACTTTTATTATGGTTTTCAGAGGTGCCGGAATTTAGTCCCGCAGGAGTTCTTTTAGGTACCCGTAAATCTACCGACACGAGGCTGACATATTTGAGCACCTTGAATTGGATAGAACTTGCCGTGTTGGGCTCAGAAGGCCAGCGCCTCAGCCGCCTGAGCCACTCAGCTCGGCCTCTAGTGTATTTGAGCCCTGGCATATGTCACAACATCAAGTAAATTAACAGTGATATCTATGAAAACAGCTTATTCAATATGGTAGAGAAGAATGAGTTTCTTAGGTTTGTGGTCGATCGTACCGCATCCGTCCGACGAGCTGGGTACTTGGAGATCGATGCCGTGGGGGAAAGGGTGTATTTATGTTTCAATTATAGGTAATTTTACTCAATACAATGTACAATAAGTAAAGTTATGTAATCAACTATGGCTAGAGATGTGCAATGTAATTTTTAATGTCACGATCACGATCAGAAGATGATCCTCAATGGATATTTTAGGTCACACCGATACAGAAAAGTCTTATGGCGACGACGGAATAGGAATGGGACTTAGGAGGAACAGGCCATATGCCTTAATTATGGTATAGTCCCAGTAGCTGCCTTGTGTGGAAATGGGGAACTACTGAAACCATCTTCAGGGATGCCGACACGGCAGTGGGATTAAAACCCTCTATAATGCAAGCTCATAGCTATGTGACTATAACCGCATAGCCATTACCTTCGTCTTCGATGGGTAATATCGTTGATTGTTCACATATAGTTGAAGTATTGAAAAATCGAATGCAATTTGACATCTCCGATTACTGCTGAGTCCCGAGTAAAACAACATGCCTGAATATTGTGGGGAAGTAGCTGGGGAGTTACATACCTTTGCACATGCTGTATGATTGTCCCGTCAACGACGGCTACTACAGCTAGTTATTGATATAGAAACTGTAATGGCTCTTCAGTAGAGATGGATGAAAAATAATGTAGCAGTTACTTTGTCACAGTTACATGCCTGTCACTGTTACAAATGTAACGAGGGCAAAAACCAACGGGTTACCGAGTAACGACAACAGAATAACGTACTAGTGAAATTAGTAACTAGGATGTGGTAACTGTCCCTAGTAGCAGCTTCCAGACACAGAATGTGACCTTCAGAGTTCAGATAGTACGCATGTCTTCCAGGTGTGAGCGCTTTCGTAGGAGATTGCTTTAAGTCAAATACTCTATAGTGTGAATTTATTTGATATTTATAAATACAATAAATACATCAGAAATCCTGTAGCCTGATCAGTGAGGTTTAATGTTTCCACCGTTCCTTGCAGTCAAACTCCGGACGATCTTTGTGAAGAAAAGAGGAGTTTTGAGTGAAGAGCAGTATCCTCCCAGTCTTTATACACTGTCCGGCTCCATGGCTAAATGGTTAGCGTGCTGGCCTTTGGGTTCGATTCTCGGCAGGGTCGGCAATTTTAACCATCATTGGTTAATTTCGCAGGCACGGGGGCTGGGTGTATGTGTCGTCTTCATCTTCATTCATCATTTCATCCTTATCATAACGCGCAGGTCGCCTACGGGAGTCAAATCAAAAGAACTGCACCTGGCGAGCCGAACATGTCCTCGGACACCCCCGGCACTAAAATTCATACGCCATTTCATGTATACACTTCTTCTTCTTGCTATTATTTTTTTCTCTCCTCCTTGTAGCTTCTCCTCACATCATCACGTGCATTCAATTTGTCCACAAGATGAGTTACGTCCAGGCGAGTCTATTTTGGGAAGTTCTTTTAGCATCATATTCGTAGTTCTAAAGGCACGAGCCAGGAAAGAATGTCATGGAGTAATTATTGCTATTTTGGGCTCCACATATTTTGTTTGTCGTATCGTGGATGTCAAACCATTGACGGAAAAATATTCTGCACCCATTTCTTTGTTTCCTTTCTTTTCTGCCTTCTATGATCAGCCTCTTGTCGATAGATTTATCGGCATGTAAAGGAACTCCTGCAAGACAACATTTCTGCACCTTTCCATGATTTCCTGGCACGACTGAATACCTTCTCATTGGTGACACGGTCTATTCATGGGATCTTCACACCATTCAGCGATTCAACCAAATTGCAAAGGCCTGCCGGTTGATTGACGAAGCCTTTAGGCCTTTAGCATTCGTTCTTAGACACTGTACAGTAACTTATGTAACCCTTCATTGCACGCCAACCAGTTTCCGAAGGTATGTCACGACTGCAAACAATATATTTAATTTCAGATACACATTTCGTCCTTGCCCCTACGAAAACCGGTATGTAATTATGTTGTTGGAGAAGTACTGACCCGCAGAACATATCTCATTAAGAACGAGAATTCTTTGAGGATCATCGAGAATATTGACCCTTAGAAGACCAACCGAAGTTCTAAGCTGAAGGCGGAGATGAGTAGCTCAGACGGTAGATTGTTGGCCTTCTGACTCCAAGGTAGCAGGTTTGATCCTGGCTCAGTCGGGTGGTATTTGAAGGTGCCCAAATACGGCAGCCCCTTGCCGGTAGATTTATCGGCATGTTAAGGAACTCCCGCCGGACAACTTATCAGCAGTTTGGTGACTCCAAAAATCGTAAGATTTGTTAGTAGGACGTAAAGTAGTAGTAATAATAATAATAATAATAATAATAATAATAATAATAATAATAACTATTATTATCATCATCTTCATCTAAGCTGAAATTTTTCATATAGCTGTTTTCGCAGGCACAGCAATGATTTCCACCAACACAGATTCTGGTCTTGATTTCTCTGTCTGGATGCCATTTATACGTTCTGGGTATTTGGACTGTGACACCCGCTGAATGATGTTCCCGTCCAGGGTAACAATGTTGTTGATTTCCGTCTTACTGATTACAACTGTGAATTGTTTTCCGTATGCTTATATTAAGACCAAGCACCTTGATCACTTCACTGACCTGTTCAAAAGGTCTTCTAAATTGTCAGCTAGTACTCTGGCGTCATCTGCGTACAGCACGTATGTATAATATCTAAGATTAGGAACATTAGTTCCCCTAGCACGAGATATTCAAGTGTATATGCAGCCATTCAGTTAAAAATAAACTCTATTTTTGTCTTTCCCTGCCTCAATCGATTTCTTTTTTTCTCAACACTGGAGTGTTCCAATAATACTCGAGTAAAATAACATATCTACAGCTGAATCAAGATATCTAGTATTCATCACGCAAACTAAGTATATGGAGAAACATGTGGGAGACAAGACAATTATAGTCTAGACATATTTGGCTCACTGTTGAGAATTCACTGATGTCCCTTGCTGTTATTCTCTGAATTGATCATGCTTACCATAGAAATTTGTGATACAACGAAAACGAGGGAAATATAATAATAATAATAATAATAATAATAATAATAATAATAATAATAATAATAATAATTATAATAAGTCCGCATCTTTGGTATTGTGGTTAGTGTGATTAGCTGCCACCTCCGAAGGCCCGGGTTCGATTCTAGGCTCAGCCACGAAATTCGAAAAGTGGTACGAGGGCTGGAACCAGATTCACTGAGCATCGGGAGTTCAACTGGGTAGAGGGGTGTTCGATTCCCACCTCAGCCATCCTCGAAGTGGTTTTCCGTGGTTTGCCACTTCTCCTCCAGGTAAATACCGGGATGGTACCTAACTTAAGGCCATGGCCGCTTCCTTCCCTCTTCTTTGTCTATCCCTTCCAATATTCCCATGCCCCCCACAAGGCCCCTGTTCAGCATAGCAGGGGAGGCGCATGGGTGATGTACTGATTCTCCCCTACTGTTTCATCCGCGACCCAAATTCTTACGCTCCAGGACACTGCCCTCGAGGTGGTAGAGCTGGGATCCCTCGTGAGTTCGAGGAAAAAACCAATCCTGCATGGTAAACGAATTAAGAAAGAAAGAAAGAAAGAAAGAAAGAAAGAAAGAAATAATAATAATAATAATAATAATAATAATAATAATAATAATAATGGCGTGTGGTTGCAGATATTTCGATTTGACGCTGTATAGGCGACCTGCGCCTTTGTGAGAATGGGGCTCTTCTTATTAGGAATTATAATGTTCAAACACCCAGACGCTCGGCTAGAGGAATTAATTAATGAAAGTTAAAATACTCAACTCACCCGCGAGTCGAACCCGGGACCACTTTGACGAAATGCCAGCATACTAACCATTCAGCTATTGAGCCAGACAGTCTTCAAATTATTCATAAATTTTGGTAGTGGTGACATGAAACCAAAACCTAGCATGACAGTGCCTATAACTTACGATCACATGACAAGGCGAAGTCTGAATTTAACGAGGTGATCAAATCGGCATGCTTTTAAAGGATAACCAAGCTCTTTCATTCTTTGAAACTTGGTATTGTTGTAGATACTGGAAACTATTTGATTGCTGGTGATGGCGAGTGGGTTGTTATTTCGTCCTAAAAGCTAGGACTTCGAGGTTAACAACCCTAAGTACATCGCACGGTGAGTATTAAATAATATTTCTTGTTGTGTCCGCAAATAATTGTAATTGAGCACCGTAGTAAGCGGACGTAGATCGAAGTATAAAGGCTCTAATTCAAGCTTACGTTCGGCAAGCAAAGCGGGTTTAAATAATGGCTTTGGAAGTGTCCTTCCGTGATTTACTCCTCGATGTCAGAATGGCTTAGGCCTATTCACAAATTATAACTCCATTTTTTACGAGGTCTCTGAGTTACACTGTGACACTCTGGATGTCAGGTAAGTCATACTTCAGCCCCATTCAGAACGGAGGTTGAGAAGGAGTGAAACAATGAATGTAAAAATAGCCGGGATTATGGATGTATGTGGGTGTTCCAAATTAGCTCTCAACGAAACTTGGTACACATATGACCTCCATCTGAAAAAAGACAAAAACCTATGGAGACGAAACACCAAACCCCGCTAGGGGTGAGGAATTTCGGGTGGGGAGTGGGGGTGATGACATGTACAAATAGTGGAAAATAACCGATATTAATGTCGAATCCATTGCTTTTGTGCCGTTGAGATGAATTGAGTCGCTCTGGATACCGCTGAAGTCTACGCTCAGCCTGCAATGCGACGGGGTGTTGAGATGGGTTTAAAAATAGTCAAAAATGACCGAAATTAGTGTTGAATCCACTGCTTTTGGGGTTGAAAGGCTAATTGGTGACAGTCTCAATGACAGTTGGAATCGTGTACATCGTATCTATAACGCGACGTGTAAATACATATAGTTACCACTTATTATTTTTTGAAAGGACCAAATACTTCCCAGTCAATTCGAGCGTCTTTAGGATAAAGTTTTACTCGAAAATTAAATAATCTAAAACTTGAAATCAAACACATCTAAATAACTCTAAAACTATATAATAGACCATAAAATCAATCAAAATATCAATAAGGAATTCTATAAAAATTAACTTTACATATAATTTACAGGAAATACAAATCTTAAACGCAAACATTCAAAAACCATACTACAGCTAATTATAACTAACAAGGAAACTGTTTGGGTTGGACCAGAGCCATTGCAATGCAATAAATAGTAATAGTAATTTCGCCGTTAAAAATATGTACCATATTAAAATAAATAATGCTATTTAAATTTTAAATTAAACGTGGTGTATCAAGAATGAGACTTGATAGGATTTTAAATGAAGAAATCAAAACATCTCTGCATGCCTGCCACATTTACATAGGCTGCCTACACGATTACAAAATTTTTATCAGAAATAGTCTAAGTTCCCTTGTTTGTGCTAATAAAAATGCGTATTAGTAGCATGTACGCTTATGTAGTCTATAGATGACCAAGTGTTCATACCAGGTGACATTTTTAGTTTAAATTACGTATAAATGATACAGAAGTATTACATATTTTGTATCTTGATAAATTCATTTGCTGAACATAATAGTAACATAGATTTTGTAGAACGTCACATTCTGTACTTCTTGTCCAAAATCCCATTGCCGGTGTAATGTGTTTTGTGTGAAAACATAGAACAATTTACAGTGTCTATGGAAGCTCATTGTACGTTATCATCAGCTAACTGATCCAATCCGCCGAACTATTTCTCAGCAATTATACACTCATGTTCATAAAAAGCAGAACACCTTGAAAGACTAGAGATAGGAATGTCATATTCAAGGGCATGTTCATTAAGTATGTTCTGCAGAAACGATTAGCATTTGTCACCTAGACTCAGCATGTGTCTTGTTGCCTATTAGGCACTGGGTCCTCCATGGGCACTGATCACTTGTTCCATGCGTGATGGCATCGACGCGTATAAGGCGCAAATGGCGTTCTGGGGGTACAGCCATCCATGCTGCATTCACCTGGTTCCACAGTTCATCTTTGGTGGTTGGCATAGCGCCATAGCGCCGCACCCGTAGTTTTCACCATATTCCACACATTTTCGATTTCGGGCAAGCCGGGGCAACAGTCTGAAATCCTGTGACAACAAGAAGGTACGTGTTCGTGCAGCAACATGTGGTCGCGCATTATCCTGCTAAAATGTGGCGTCTGCAGTGTCGTGCAGAAAGGGTATGGCTTCGGTCGAAGGATGTCATTCACGTGGGTCAGATTGACCACAGTACCCTGGACACCCACCGGCTGGAGTTGGCGATGTATGTCTTGTGAGAATGCAGCCAATGTGATGCCTCTCCCCCTGTCTGCGGCGAACCAAAATGCGGCCATCATTTTGAAACAAACAGAACCTGGATACGTCCGAATACACTACCTGCTGCCATTCTTGTCCCTAGCGATGTCGTTGTATACACCATTGCAGACTAGCATGTTAATGCACATTAGTCAAAGGTAGGCGGAAAAGTGGACGACGCGCCGGTAACCCAGACAGTAATAAACGGCGACGGACGGTCACTCCTGATAGTGTACAATGTGTTACACTGTTCCATTGTTGCACCAGAACCGAGGAGGACGAAGATCTGTCCTGCAATGCCATTCGGATGAGGTGTCAATCTTCTTGGGGGGTGGTCTGGGTGGTGCGACCAGACCAATCTTGTCGTGTTCTACGACTTCCTGTGAACCATTCTGTACACACCCATGGCACTGCCGACACACTTCGTCCCACATATCACGTTCTCTCATGCCAATAATGCGCCATCTTTCAAACTCACTTATTTCACGATACGGTTCTCGCATACGCCTGTGAGGCATCCTTCACGTCTGTTCAAGTCATACTGATCCATTACCGTCCATTACAACGAGAGCCTCAGACACATTTTACCAGTCGACGGTGGTGTGCCGAGATATCGATGTGGACCTTGAACCTGAGGACCGACATGGTTCAAATGCTAATCATTTCTTCAGAACATACTAATGCATAAGTTCTGGGAATATGAACGTCCAATCTCTAGTCTTTCAAGGTGTTCTGGTTTTTACGAACATGAGTGTATATAGCCCAACCGTTGATTTTACTGCGGAACGGTTATAGCATTTGAATTAGGATAAAACAGTGCACGCACTAGATAAGTATCAATTATCGTATGTACCATAGGTAAAGTAGGCTTACACAGTATTTTAGGTAACTTATATATAGAAGAAACAATCATCATTGTTTCACACCTACGGATTTATTTAAAATTTCTACTACTTTAAGGCCCGGTTTCGTCAAAAGTGGGTTAAATATACTCTAACCCTGGGTTTGTTAACTTAGCATTAACATTTTAACTCATTCTTACGAGTTTCAATCAATCAATCAATCAATCAATCAATCAATCAATCAATCAATCAATCAATCAATCAATCAATCAATCAATCAATCAATCAATCAATCAATCAATCAATCAATCAATCAATCAATCAATCAATCAATCAATCAATCAATCAATCAATCAATCAATCAATCAATCAATCAATCAATCAATCAATCAATCAATCAATCAATCAATCAATCAATCAATCAATCAATCAATCAATCAATCAATCAATCAATCAATCAATCAATCCTGATCTGCATTTAGGGCAGTCGCCCAGGTGGCAGATTCCCTATCCGTTGTTTTCCAAGCCTTCTCTTAAATGATCGCAAAGTAATTGAAAAATTATTGAACTTTTCCCTTGGTAAGTTATTCTAATCCCTAACTTCCCTTCCTGTAAACAAATATTTGCCGAAAATTGTCCTCTTGAATTCCAACTTTATCTTCATATTGTGATCTTTCCTACTTTTAAAGACACCACTCAAACTTATTCGTCTACCGATGTCCTCCCACGCCATCTCTCCACTGACAGCTCGGAACATACCACTTAATCGAGCAGCTCGTCTCCTTTCTCCCAAGTCTTCCAAGCCCAAACTTTGCAACATTTCTGTAACGCTACTCTTTTGTCGGAAATCACCCATGACAAATCGAGCTGCTTTACTTTGGATTTTTTCCAGTTCTCGAATCAAGTAATTCTGGTGAGGGTCCCATACACCGGAACCATACTCTAGTTGGGGTCTTACCAGAGGATTATATGCCCTCTCCTTTACATCCTTACTACAATCCCTAAATACCCTCATAACCATGTGCAGAGATCTGTACCCTTTATTAACAATCAGATTTATGTGTTTACCCCAATGAAGGTCTTTTCTCATATTAACACCTAGATACTTACAATGATCTCCAAAAGGAACTTTCACCCCCATCAACGCAGTAATTAACCCTGGCCGGAAACAGTTGCCATGCGGATCAAGGAGCCAGTTACTATAAATCAGGCATTAATGAACACATTTCATACGTGGTTCTTTTGTTTACTTCTTACACGGTATTTCGTTTTTTCCTCATTTCCGTGGTAGATATTATTCTTTCGTAATCTTGATAGAAGTGAGAGCAGTGATCGCAAAAGGGAAGAAGTTCAGAAGAGAAATGGGGGGGGGGGTTACTTTAGAAAAAGGCATTACTTATTGAATTAGCCACCATAGAATAGAAGAAGACTGATGGTGTAAAATTGAAAGAAAAGGAGGACACATGGGAAAAAATAACGTTACAGGCCATCTTTCAAATTTATAACGAATTTTGAGGTATATTACTAGAATATTCTGCAGAGCTATTTAAAGGGCAAATCCGGCGAAGACTGAGTCAGTCTGAAATCAGTCTTGAGCGAATCAATGTAGCGTCAATCGTGAGTTAGTGAAGATGAGGAGACGGTTGTGAGTCCGCAACGAATCATACATCGGAGAATGAGTCTGTCAGACAGATAGGTAGAATTCAGCTAGGCTTGCTAGTTGAGAACTGTTCACAGTACGCTGTGGAGAAGAGGAGTTAGCCGCGGCGGTGTGCAGTGTGTTCCACCACGATCTTGAGTGTAAACTCAAACGCGAGTGAACTTGTAAAAAACGGTAAAGAATACTTCAGTAAAGTTAGTGGATAGTAAAACACTCTACCTCTTTGTGTACTGATTTAAATTTTAAAGACTCTGATAACCCACCAAAGAACATTTATACAATACTACCCTTGGTTTCCATTTATCAGCTGATTATTTCTCCTTATCCCTAGCAGGATAACTGGCAGGCCTACTTCTCTGTTGGGCTTTAATATCAATTGCTACTATTTCCGTGAATAAAACTTACTACCAAGCGGGTTAGCTGCGTGATTTGGATCACGAAGTTGTCAACTTGTATTCGGGGATACTTGGCTCGAACCCAACTGTCAGCAAGTCTCAAGATATTTTTCCGTAGATTTTTACACACCAGGCAAATACTGGAGCTGTGCCTTTGATTAAGGCCACGTCACTTCCCACTTCTAGCTCCTTTCTCTCGCATCGTCGCCGTATGAACTGTCTGTGTCGGTGTGACGTAAAACAAATATTTCAACAATTTACTAAACGAGTTAATCTATATACATAAAGGCAAGTCGGTCTGGACCGATGTATATATAAATATTTAAAAATGAAAAAAGACGTGAATTAATGAGGCACTTCCAGAAGCTGATGACCCCAGGATCCCTAGAAAAATCGAAAATTCTCAAAATTCAATGAAGGGGGCACGCTGGGGGGGGGGGCTTAAATTTTGGGCTCAGCATAAGAACGCAGTCGTATAATTTATCCAAAACGACAACCTATAGGTTTCGTGGGCTTAAACATTTTCGGGAGTTTCCTAATTTTTATCCCCCGTCCCCCCAAATCAAGATGGCGGCACAACCTGCCAGACGAGGTAGAAAATTGAAATTTGGTGAAATTATAGCTTTTGGTCGCTAACCGGCGGAAAAATTCCAAGATGTTAAAATTTTTCACTTTTTACCCCCAAAGATATCGAAATATGGAGGCAATTTTAATGACTGTGCAGGCATTACTTTTGAGCTATTTGTTGGCTAAACGGTAAGTCGTATCACAAAACGGATGGCACAATCTCCTTCAATAGCTAAATAAAGCAGAATAAGCTCAATGTTGATTGCCGAGCACAGCCACAAGAATGATTGCCCTGGGTAGCGATGTGATGACGTGACAAATGCTAGCACCTGACAGTGAACTACATTCTCCGGAACTCGACTGTCGCTCTTTTGTGCCTCTACAAATAAAGAGACAGCGATTTTCTTATCTGTGGGAGATCAGGGGCGGGGAGTGCGCTAATGGGTCCTCCACACCTTATGAAGACTTATCTCCAGCATCTAACACTCAACAAAATACACAAACCTTTATAATATGCATTGAAATGGATTTAATTCGTCAATATATTTACATAGCTGTGCTCTCGAGAGCAATTGAAGTTGGTCTCCACGCCCAGAGTGATCAAGGCCAGATAAGAGAGAAGCCAGGCCTGGGATGTAACTCATGAATGGAGAATGGAAAAGGAATTCTTCAGGAGCGTCAACGTTGCTCGCTGTCTCCAAGGTGTGAATATTACATCTACCGTAGACAACTACAACCTGCGGTACCGTCATATGTCAGTCTAAAGAAACGGGAAGGTCTGACATTAGCGTCTCTCCTGGTGATGGGGAACAAGGTGCAGTGCGTGTTTTGAAATTTATCATAGCTGCACGTGGACTCATTTGTATGATAGTGATTTAATATTCGCCTCCTTGATCAGAAGATCACTAATGATGGTATATGCGCTGCACAAGTAAAGTGCCGCTTTGCACAAGCCAAGGCTGTATTTACACAGAAACACACTGCTTTGCACCAATCCTGCTCCTTGCCTGAATGTTCAGTGTTGTGACCTTTTGTTCAGAGGGACCCGGGTTCGATTTCCGACCGGGTCCAAAATTTTGACTTGTATGATTAAATCCTCTCGCTTTTGGACTCAGTATCTGTGTTCATCTTACTGCACATCTTCATACAACACGCCACACTATCAAACGCCACAGAAAGTACACAATAGTGAGTACACATAGGGTTGGCATCCGGCCATCAAACTAGGCCAACTAACGCGAGAAATTGGGAAAAGGCCAAGAATAATAATTAAAAAGCACTATTTTGCTCGAGTAAATTAAGGATCCATATACGAATTTGCTAAAAATCTTCCTATGGACTGTTGCATTGTCTGCCTCAAAAACCTTGACACTATACAATGTAGAAATAACCATCTGGAAGTGTTTAGAATGTGGTATTCTTTAGGACGATGAAAATCTCGTGGAAGGATAAGATATCTAAATCTTAGTTCCTTGAGGTGGTGAACTCGAGATGTCTTGTACACCTCTTACTGAAGGAGCCTTTTTTCTGGTGGGAACATGTGATGCGTCATTCAGAATTTTGTCAAAGGTTAGTAAAAGATTTCGTTAAAGAAAAGACGCCAAGTGGATAACCGAGATAGTAGACAAATAGTGAGTGATATTAGAGCGGATAGCTATGCCATACTGAATACGACTGATGTCGAACGTGGATCTATTTCAAGGCAACCGATCATGCCTAGGACTATTTTTTTATGATCAGTGGTATGACCTCGCATAAACACATGCAGGTTTTCTGAGAAGTTCACAATTGATTGTAGGATGAGTTTTGCTATTTGTTTTTACGTCGCACCGACACAGATAGGTCTTATGGCGGCGATGGGACAGGAAAGGGCTAGGAGTGGTAAGGAAGCGGCCGTGGCCTTAATTAAGGTACAGCCCCAGCATTTGCCTGGTGTGAAAATAGGAAACCACGGAAAACCATTTTCAGGGCTGCCGACCGTGGGGTTCGAACCTACTATCTCCCGAATACTGGATACTGGCCGCACTTAAGCGACTGCGGCTATCGAGCTCGGTGATGAGTTTTTGGTTTGAAGTACTTCCAGGGGTTAGGCTAGGCTGTAATATCTCACCCTTGTTATTCATATGTACATGGACCACTTAAGTTACTGGAAGATATAAAATGACAGGGAGGGATCCAATTCGATGGAAATGTAGTAAGCAAATTAGCTTCAACCGGCGACTTCGTCTTAATAAGGACAGTGCTGAAAGCCGGAAATCTAATATTTTGGAGCTTGAAAGAATGTGCAGGTATGTTATGAGTACTGGAGTGACGTCAGTTGGGAAGAAGCCTGAGATGATTGAAAGTCGGATAGAGAATACTAAACTGGACTCAGAAGATTATTTCAAGTATTTACGGTGTACATTTTCCCCTGATGGTAGAAAACCAAGTAAAATCAAACGGAGGTGTAGAGATACTAACACAGTTAGTGTGTAATTGCGATCTCATCGGTATTCTGTAAGAAACAAGTGAACTCTCGGGCAGAATTAATTTTATATCAATGTATTTTCAGATCGAATTTTCTGTATAGGATTGAAAGCTGGTAGATTCGGGTTATCTTATGGAAGAGATGGAAGTAACAGACAGGAAGGTAGCGAGGATGATTGCTGGTACAAACAGGTGGAAACAATGGCAGAAAGTTAATCGTAATGAGGAGATGTAGGCAAAGTTTAGAAGTCGATGGATGCAGCTGTTAGGATGAAGCACCTTCGGTGGTGGAGCCATGTGAAGCGAATGGAGGCGGATAGGTTAGCTAGGAGAGTAATTGAACTATGGAGAGTAAGGGAAACAGAGGGAGACAAGCTTGTCGAATGTTAGATTCAAGTTTTTATCATTTAAATGTAAGAGACATGTAACAAAACGAGGCCACAGAACGAGTTTCATTGTGGAGGGTTAATTCACAGAGTCTTCAAGACTAAACACCAAAAATAATTTAAAAACAAAAAGTCTGTAACGAATCGAAATTTCATGTGGCAGCCAGCTAGTAGACAATCTTAGTGGTCTCCTGGCTTTAACACATCATCAGATAGGTACCTCAGATAAATCTCAGTTGGTGTTAAGTCAATTGCGCAATTATGATTCACTGTAGTAAGAGGAGTTAATTTTGTCCACCTAATAATGTTATTTCCTTTACGTCTCACTAATGACTTTTACGGTCTTCAGAGACGCTGGGGTGCCGGAATGTAGTCCCGCAGGACTTCTTTCACGCACCAGGGCTGCCGTATTTCAGCACCTTCAAATACCTCTAGACGGAGCCAGGATCGAACTTGCCAAGCTGGAGTTAGAAGTCCGGAGCCTCAGCCGTTTGAGCTAATCAGCCCTTCTTTTGTCCATCTTCCGCGTGGTTATTCAACATGGATACGAAATCCAAACTTATTCGGATATTATTTCAAATGGACTTTAATTATAAAGTGTTTAGTATTTCAATTTTCAAACAACAGCTCTAAGCTGCCGCGTAATTCAGTGTTCAGATAAGCGTTCTGATAATCCTGTGATCAGGACGCTAACTAATTTCCGTAGTGTAAGGTGCACAGATCTGAATCTCCATCGAGTCACTCAACTTAATTTTAATTATGTTTTACTACTGCTTATAATTGTGCACTTTTTTCCCACACGTCCTTTCATTTATATGTTTCATTCTAATGTTTTACCATAACATGAATTTCTATGAGTAGCACATACAAAACGCGTTCTCTTAATCGACAGTCTTGAAATGTAATAAACAAAAAGTGCAAGTTAGACAGATAATCTCTCTTGAGTGTAGTGAAAGAAATATCTCTGTAAGAGTAAAGCAGACAGGGAGAAAGGAAGAGAAAGGATGTTCCGACGCCTACTCGAACTCGTGCCCCCTAGATCATGATGCCAGGGCATTGCCCACTATGTTACAAGAATACTGCCCTCAATGCTGGCTTATAACTCTTATTTCTGTCCGGCTCCATGGCCTAATGGTTAGCATGCTGGCCTTTGATCACAGGGGTTCCGGGTTCGATTCCCGGCAGGGTCGGGAATTTTAACCATCACTGGTTAATTTCCCTGGCACGGGGGCTGGGTGTATGTGCTGTCTTCGTCATCATTTCATTCTCAACAGGACGCGCAGGTCGCCTACGGGAGTCTAATCAAAATACCTGCATCTGGCGAGCCGAACCCGCTCTGGGATTTCCCGGCACTGAAAGCCATAAGCCATTTCATTTTATTACTCTTATTTCAACATTTAAACGCTAACATTTTCATTAGCAATGCTCTAATACTGTTCATATTGCTCCGTGGTTTACTTTTATTCTCGACAAGACAATGTACGACTTCCATCACAGAATGTCCAAGAACAAACTTCTGACTGTAAAAGGTTTTATAATAATAAGCGTTTTAAAAACCAATTTCAGTGTAAATTAAAAGATGAGAGAGAGAAAATGTCCTCTTCACTGGAAACTGCAACGCTGGGCAACTGTCTAGATTGTTTGTGTCTAAATCCTGCTTTTAATAGTAAACGAAGGCACCGATTCATGGATCAACATTATTACTGTCAGTCCTCGAATGTCCAACAATGTATGGTGGCTGTATTACTCACTGCAGCAAGGGCTGATATCTGAGATGTGGGTTTACGAGCTTTGTGCGGACAAGAAGAATGGCAAAGCCACGAGCTGTCGGGAGTTCATAACTCAGGTTCCCTTCGCTACAGGACAAGTCATTTAATTACTCTCGATATGTGGGTGGCCTTGTGGTGGGGGGCGGGGTTCGATCCCACTAAGGTCTCTACCATATACTGTATAAGGCTTGATTGGCCTCGATGCATAGAAAAGAGAGACGCGATCCTGGCAGACTCGTTGGCGCGGCGCTGTGTTCGTACCTTCCTCTTGTGACGTAGTATGACATTGCCACATCGAAAGCTTGCACAATAATGTTGCAGGCCTACGTAACCAGTAGAGCCGTCTCCTGTCCGGCTGTAGTAGCAGTCCCTCAACGGAACGAGAAATGTCCACAACCTTCGTGTCTAAACGGTGTATTGAAGAAAAAGCATTCTTCTACTGAATAATGAAGTTGGCTTACACTACAGTCATTCAAACTAATTTATGCTGACAATGGGATCTCAGTGAAAATTAATGACAGAATGAGTTCTTGGTTCAAATTACCTACGGGATAAGGTTGTAATCTTTCGCCTTTATAGTACACACTGATCTTTACAGTGGGTGCAAATTTGGCAAACAGTTTGACCTATGCCAATGGCCTGGTATTAATGACAGAATTGTACTGAGAGCCTGCAGCTTTCTTGGAGCTTAAAAAGAGGCGCAGTGGATATGATATGAAAATTACAATTTCTTAGACTTTTTTTTTGCTAGGGGCTTTACGTCGCACCGATACAGATAGGCCTTATGGTGACGATGGGATAGGAAAGGACTAGGAGTTGGAAGGAAGCGGTCGTGGCCTTAATTAAGGTACATACCCAGCATTTGCCTGGTGTGAAAATGGGAAAGCACGGAAAGCCATTTGCAGGGCTGCCGATAGTGTGATTCGAACCTACTATCTCCCGTTTGCAAGCTCACAGCCGCGCGCCTCTACGCGCACGGCCAACTCGCCCGGTTTTCTTAGACTTAGGTAACTTCAGTAGAGAAGAAACCTAACAAAACTAAGCGCTAGGTATGGAATGCGAAACTGGAACAGGTGAAACATTTCAAGTATGTATTATCCTAGAATGGTAGCATACTAAGTGAAAATGAAGCAAGATGCAGCAATGCTAATGCAGTGAGCTCAAGGTTGTGATCAACAGTATCCTGTAAGAAAGAAGTAAGCTCTCGGACAAAATTATCTTCATATCGGTTTGTTTTCAGACTGACTTTGGTGTATGGGAGTGAAAGCTGGGTGGACTGAAGGTATATATTCATAAGTTAGAAATAACGGACGTGGACACTAATAGCTTATCCAAACAGATGGGAACAATGGCAGGAAGGTACTCGAAATGAGGAAATAAAAGTTAATTAACTCTGTGAAGTTGTATAGAAGCCGACTTCGGGGCTATTGTGCCACAAAGTTATTTTTCCTTCAAATATATTTGTCTTGTTATGCAGGGTTCACAAAAACTGCCGTGACCGAGTGAGTAAGCTGTGCGGTTCGGATCCCGTAGCTGTAGGCTTATACTCAAGGGATGATGGGATCGAACTCCACGTTGATAGAAGGCAATTTGAGTTTAGGAAAGCTTATTCCAGTGACGCTCAACTTGTAGGATTCCAGCAAAGGTATAGCAGATATTCTGGATTCAGGAGGCCAAATGGACTGTATCGTGATTGACCTATCTGAGGTATTTGATAAGGTAGATCATAGGAGTCTACTGGCAAAAATGAGTGCAATTGGACTTGAAAAAAGAGTGACTGAATGGGTACCTATGGTTCTAGACAATAGAACTCAGAAAATTAGATTAGGCGAAGTTTTATCTGTCCCTGTAATAATTAGGAGGGGAATTCCTGAAGGCAGTATTATTGGACTTATATGTTTTCTTAAATATATCACTGATATGTGTAAAAAAGTGGAATCAGAGGTAAGGCTTTTTGCAGATAATGTTATTCTGTACAGAGTAATAAATAAGTTACAAGATTGTGAGCAACTGCAAAATGACCCCGATAATGTTGTGAAATGGACAGTAGGCAATGGTATGATGATAAATGGGGTTAAAAGTCAGGTTATGAGTTTCAGAAATAGGAAAAGTCCTATTGCTGCGTTGATGGGGTGAAAGATCTTTTTGGGGATCATTGCAGGTATCCAGGTGTTAATATAAGGAAATATATTTGTTGGGGTAATCACATAAAGATGATTGTAAATAAAGGGTACAGAACTCTGCACATGGTTATGAGGGTATTTAGGGGTTGTAGTAAGGATGTAAAGGAGAGAGCATATACAGTAAGTCTCTGGTACGACCCCAACTAGAGTATGGTTCCAGTGTATGGGACCCTCACCAGGATTACTTGATCCAGGAACTGGAATAAATCCAAAGAAAAGCAGCTCGATTTGTTCTGGGTGATTTCCGACAAAAGAGTAGCGTTACAAAAATGTTGCAAAGTTTGGGCTGGGATGACTTGGGAGAAAGGAGACGAGCTTCTCGACTAAGTGGCATGTTCCGAGCTGTCAGTGGAGAGATGGCGTGGAATGACATCAGTAGACGAATAAGTTTGAGTGGTGTCTTTAAAAGTAGGAAAGACTACAATATGAAGATAAGGTTGGAATTAAAGAGGACAAATTGGGGAAAATATTCGTTTATAAGAAGGAGAGTAAGGGATTAGAATAACTCACCAAGAGAGATGTTCAATAAATTTCCAATTTCTTTGCAATCATTCAAGAAAAGGCTAGGAAAACAACAGATAGGGAATCTGCCCTAAAAGCAGATCAGTTGTGATTGATTGATTGATTGATTGATTGATTGATTGATTGATTGATTGATTGATTGATTGATTGATTGATTGATTGATTGATTGATTGATGCTAAAGAGGGCTTGCCATGGTTTCCAGTTTTCATACTATACAAATTCCCATACTTGTGTCGCCGGAAACCTTTCATGTGTTAATACGACTTAAACAAGGAAGAATAACGGGCGTGATGAAGGGACCAGGACAATTAAAATGAAAAAAATAATCAACCAATTCACAAGTTTAATTTTGATTCAAATGAGGTAAGTTGGCCTAATGTAAAGTCGCTTTAGACGAGGTCTTCCACCTGTATGCCTTGCAAGGAGGCTTCATTTCGTCTTAAATCCCAGTCATGTTGCGAAATTCAATTTGCGGTATCGAGAGATCCGAAACTTGAAGGCGAAGTTTTGTACGAATACAATATTCCACTCGCTCACACGATCGTTCCAACGTAAAAACCGTACCTGTCTTTCATGACAATACACGTATATGTTCCCTGTTTCCAAATGTATGTATGATATGGTGCTACACAAACCTAAACCAAACGGCTCTAACGGGCTTTCGACGCCGCGAATGACACTTAGCCTTGGACGGAGAACAGGACTGTTGTGGTCTCCGATTATATCTTGTACACTCAGGAGTAGTAGCCCTCACTTCGAAAGTGACCCGCCATTTTGTACCATTGTCCATTACTTGATGCTAGTTTTGTCACATTTCATCATGTATATTTTGTGGTCTCCCCTTATGAGACCAAGTGGAACGAACGCGAAAACTCCTGTCTGATAAAATATATAGTTAAGAAACAACACCCTATATTTTCCCAGTTGACTTTGGATGAGAAGTGCAAGTTAGATGGTAGCGTTCTATCCTCATTTCTTTTGCCCTGAACCCCTTTATGAACGCTAGTAATTATTGGACATCATTGTGATAATAATAATGGCGTATGACCTCCGGAGATGCCAGGTGCGGGTCTTTCTCTCGTAGGCGGCCTATTAGAAGACCTGCATGTCTGTGAAGATAAGTCCGAGCAAGTTTACTGTGCAGTTAGGGGCGCTTGGCTGTGAGCTTGCGCTCGGGAGATAGTGGGTTCAAACCCCACTGTCGGCAGCCCTGAAGATGTGTTTCCGTGGTTTCTCATTTTCACACCAGGCAAATACTGGGGCTGTACCTTAATTAAGGCCACGGCCGCTTTCTTCCAACTTCTAGGCCTTTCCTATCCCATCGTCACTACAAGACCTATCTGTGTCGGTGCGACGTAAAGCCAGTAGCGAAGGGGAGTGAGAAGATGAGGGCCCAACATGGGATGGTTTCTAATGCTGAATACGCCACGCACACACACAGCCCCCGAGGCATTGGAATTAACCAATTAAGTTTAAAATCCCCGACCCGGCCGGGAATCGAACCCGGGACCCTCGGAACCGAAGGCCAGTACGCTGACCATTCAGTCAACGAGTCGGATATCATTGTGATATTTGTCTCGGAGCTGGGGGGCATCCGAACATTTTGTGTAACGAAATAGTGTAAAACTTTCTTCAGCTTTATTTCTGGGGTCATTGAAGCCACGCAGACTCATTTTGTTTTGAGCGGGTGCATGATTCTTGAGGTGAAGATCTCGACCCAGGATCGACCGGGTTTAAAACCTCGGCCTTTCGGGTAAGAAGCTAGCAGCTAAGCCATTTAGCTAATCACGTCCCCATTTAACAATATACTGTAGTGCAATGTAACAAAATGTGTGACGCAATGAAATGAAATGTCGTATGGCTTTTAGTGCCGGGATATCCCAGGACGGGTACGGCTCGCCAGGTGCAGGTCTTTCTATTTGACTCCCGTAGGCGACCTGAGAGTCGTGATGAGGATGAAATGATGATGAAGACAACACATACACCCAGCCCCCGTGCCGTAGGAATTAACTAATTAAGGTTAAAATCCCCGACCCGGCCGGGAATCGAACCCGGGACCCTCTGAACCGAAGGCCAGTACGCTGACCGTTCAATCGGACTGTGACACGATGTTACCTAGGAACAGTACCTTGAGAGCTGCACTGATCATGGACCTGCATAAACAGAGTTGCACAAATCGTGGATTTGTATGTGCCATGGCCACCCACCAAAACTTCACATGACAGCCTTGTATGGTCGCTAGGGAAATTTAATTCTTTTTTTCCTGAGCTCTGTACACCTTCTTTGGATATGACCGTTACTCACTCTGATGCATGTACTGCATCTGTCCCGGGCTCCACAGGGCATCATTAGAGTAACTAAGTTTCACAAATAAACATTTGAGTGGAAATGTGCTGGATGAGAACTTTCGGAAGTCGATTCCGGGCATCCAAGTTCCATCCCCCCTACTGTCACTGTCTCCACGGCTAAGAACAAGTGCAATACGGGTCAATGGTCTGTTCGATAACAAAAATGGACACTTAATTTAAATATATTGAAAGCAGGGTGTTCTATAATATGACAGGAATACGCTGACTACTAAATGAGAAGATTTTTGTTCCCAATCACAAACATAAAATTTTAATTAACTCATAGAGTCACAAGGGTACACGAGACAATGTCATCTGGTGACACACAATAAATCAATTATCCGAAGAAGGTCTAGTCCCGTCAGTCTATATCATATCTGATTATCATTTGACACATCCAAATCATCTTATAAACACGCATCTAGGAAATTAACACGTAGCACTGTTGAAAGGGGGTCCCCTTTCATATTACCGATACCCTCTGGTATCTGTTACATCACTGTACAACAAACATAAGTTAAATATATCCACTGGGATAGCACCCCTCACGAAATGAACGCAACCATTCATTATCTCTCATGGTGGTGAGGGTTTTGAAGATACACAGTTACGCACATTCCCACATTCATGAAAATCATATCACCGTATTAGCACATTCGATTTTACCTAACTACCTTAATGGATTACTACAATATCGCATGAGCATGTTTCTCCAGGATGTCTTACACTAATATATCACAAGGCGGACCCAAGCAACGTTGGTTTCCTGTAAGACACCACAACACCATCGAATAATACAAGCACATAGAAATAACATAGAAAATAAAAATAACAACCACCTGAAATTATAACGACGATTAATACAGTTCACACACAAGACTGCATATAGAAACTGCGACCCTTCCAGGTCTCCTGGTATTGATCCATGGTCGTCAATGTACATGGAATCGAACCCATGTTCTTCAGACTCCGGCGACACGTCTGAAAACCCTACCTTCTATCCCCTTTAATAAAGAAAAAATAGGTGGAATCACTTCGTCTCATAAAACACACAGTCTAGAACGCTGGCGGGAATCTATAATTTGCATGTGAATCTTAATACAGTATTGAGATGGAGGGAACTTATTGTATGAATGTTCCAAAACGCTTGACAGCCAAACGAACCCTATCTCAGGGCTCAATGTTCCTTCGTACAAAGGAGTCGTATATATGTCACTGAGCAGTCGGCTGTTTCGTCAACTAGGAGGAACCACTTTCACTCTCGTTTCCGTCCCCTGTGAGGAATTTCACCTCGCACAAATTTGCCTTGTCCAGATAAACATTATTATTATTATTATTATTATTATTATTATTATTATTATTATTATTATTATTATTATTATTATTATTATTATTATTATTAAATATCATTTATTAACGACCCGGCTTCTTTTAGCCTTACTATAATTGTAATATTCATCTTATTTCTTTCATCTTTCCGGTCTGTCATTTCACACTGGCGTACGAATCGTACCTCCCTTTCTCACTCGCTAGTATCTCAAACCACATTGCTCATTCATTTAGAAAACCTTATGCCATCAGATACTTTAACTAACACCATAGCAGTCGCGTACTAATTAAATCATGGATCTCACCCCGCGTCACGTTTTCACCATCATCTGGTCAGCAGCCTAAATATTACAAGGAGGAGTAATACCTGCATTTATCGTGAAGCATTAATATAAATTAACTTGAAATATTCTGGCGACTCATAAAGACTAATGGAACTTGTGACTTCGAACGTTTGTTGAAATATTAATCCCATCCTTGAAATGCTTCATACACAAGGAACACTAGGGCCGTATAGCTAACTAGCAAATGTACCCGTGCTTCGCTACGGTATTCTATATTGTATTCGAATATCGAAGTAAATACTGTACATGCAGTAAATATGACTGTTTTAAAATTGCATGTCTCTTAGCGTTATCCGAGAAACAGCATGGACAGGTCCCCATACGTTGTTTCCAATGTGAAATGTTTGTTACGGATTTGTGATGAAAATGGCAGGTCACTTCCCTTCTGCCATTCACAGTCAAGTTGGGAAATTTACATTATAATTGCAGGCCCCATTGCTTACTGCGCGGTCACAATCGATTTGGGGAGTTTTCGTTACAATTGCAGGCCCCTAGCCTACTTCCAGACAGATTACAGTAGAGGAGTTTTTATTATAAAGGCAGGCAACTTCCTTACTACCAGTCGAAATTGAGTTGTGCAGTTATCATTATAATGAAAGGCCTCTTTTCCTACTGCCAGCCAGCTTACTGCCAGTCACACCAATTTTTGTGAGTCTCCATCAAAATAGCAGGCCACTATGCCTAATTCCAGTCACATTTTAGATGGGTACATTTGTTTATAATGGCGGGCACACTTGCCTACAGCCAAACACAATCGGGTAGCGGAGTTTTAAACAAAACTGCATGCTCCCTTGCCTTCTGCAAGTCAAATCCAAAAGTGAATTATTCATTGCAATGGTAGGCCTTCCTTACTAATGCCAGTTACACAGGAGTTGGTGAAGGACCCCATTCCTACTGCCAGTCAAAGTCGGTGTGGGGAGTACTGATTACAATAGCAGACACACCCTTTCTCGATCGCTACAAATCGATATCAGTGAATATATATAGGTCGACATACGAAAGTATATGCTTGTTTACAATATTGCAGACCTTCATTTACAGATTAACTGCGGCTAAACGGTACGTCATATCGAAAAAAGGATTCTACCATAAGACACCGGATTTAGCGGCCTAAATGGCTGGTCCTATGATATTTCATCTATTCATGGGTTAGATTGTGTTAGAAATATTGAATAAGGTAAAATTTGTGTAAGATTATCTCACATTGCATTACTTTTCGGATAATTATGTGACAGCTATATACATAGCATTTGGCTCACATATGGCTACTGGGTGTGCCAATTTTCGTGTAGAGTTTAATGATTCTATCTATCCTATAAGTGATTGAAAGTATGAATTATGCATGTGAAAAGCACAAATTTACTTAACATAGAGAAACAGAGAAAAATAAAACGTAAAAAGGATACAGGTACGACAAAAACTCATAAGACCAAGGTTGTAGATCACTCCAAATTGAACGGAGATTGTTCCATTCGTTATGTGTTAAGACTTCCCGAAGGCCTGCACCTTCATTAAAATTGCTTCCATATATCGATATTCTTCGGGGATAAAAAGAAATTTAAAGATCTTGGAAGTTTTCCGTCCGTTACAGGTTAAAGCGTATACTTTTGCTTAATTTCAAATTTCTTGTTTGTCTGGCAGATTATGCCGCAATCTGAATTTTGGACGAGGAGGGTAAAAATTTAGGACTTTCAGGAAACTAAACCAAAAATATGCAGATGGTCATTATTATCCCTTAAACGTGTAGCTGTACGAAAATTTCGCCCAAATAGTCAACGTACAGGCACACAGTCGTTACTATTTTATTTACATAGATAGGTAAGGAATCTGCTCCAGGTACAACACTTTTGGGCTTTGTCGGCTGGACTTAACCTGAAAAACCGACCGTTCATGATATCTCCCTTACTAACTGTAGAAAAAATGCACAAGAAAAAATGTTTTAGAAATGGATTTCCATCAAGTTTGGTCGATTTCCAGTCAGGTTGGTTTTGTACTGTGTATATTGTGGGAGAGTAAAAACACCGTTTCGGATCCCTGTAAACCGCCAGTCCATTCATGGAACATGAAATGTTATTGACCTTTAAATCCTACCTTTGGACAGGTGGATGCTAAGTATAAAGTTTGGTTCAAATATCTTCAGTAGTTTTCAAGTTGTAAGAAATTCGCTTTACACGCAACCGCTCTTGAGTTAAGTCCGATAGGACTTGTACCGAAAAACTCTCCCTTGATGATATCTCCCTTATTAATCCTCGTTTCGAAATTATGCAAATAAGAAAAAAGGCTTAGAAATTAATTTCCATTAAGGTAGGTAGATTTCCATTAAGTTTGGTTGTGTATATTTTGTGGGAGTGCAAAATCACGGTTTCAGTTTCGTATAAACCCTCAGTCAATTCGGGGATTTTAAAACAAAACTTGCCCTAAAACCTAGACAAAGAACAGGTAGATTCTAAATATCAAGTTTGGTGGAAATATATCCAGTAGTTTCCAAGTTATAGACAAACAAACAGACAAACAGACAGACGAACATACACCAAAGCTAAACATATGCAGATGGTCATTATTACACCTGAAACAGATAACTGTACGGAAATTTCGCCAAAACAGTCAATGTCTAGATATACTCTAGAAGTGCATACCTTTCTCTCGAGAGTTACTGCTTTGAAATTGTACGACATATCTACAAACGAACTTCACCATCAGACTCCTCTTTCAGTGTTCTACTTGGTTAGACGTATGACATCTTCTCGTATCTTTTATATTTATGGGTTAGTTTGAGTTACAGTCATTGAATGGGGTGTAATTTTGTGCAGTTTTCACATACTACTTTTTACTTTTGATACTCATGTGACAGCTAGAATCATACAATTCGGCTATCACATGGCCACTGGCCATGTCAATGTGCGTGCCGAAAGTCATGATTTTATCTTTCCTGTAAGTTAGCCAAATTATAACATATACGTGTAAAAGTACAAAATTAACTTGAAATCGAGAAACACAGCTCTATTTAACGTATAAGGGACAGAAATACGACAAAAAGTCTTAGGACCAAAGTTGCAGATCTCTCCAAAATGAAAAGCGATTGCACTTTCTGATTGTTGATACGACTTACCGATTAGCCACCAATTATCCCGAAACGAAGTTCTGCACCGTCGTTCAAGTTGCATCCATATTTCGATATTTTCCGGAGCCAAAACTTATACATTTGCATAGCTTAGAATAATTCCTCAAAGAAAAGAGTGTACAGCTTTCGGGATTAGCACTCGCATACATACGGAGTAATTAAGGAAGAAAACAATACAGTTAAAGAAGTTGAAATTAATAGAAAATGGATTATAACGGAGGACAGCCGGATGACGACAAATATGTAAATACCAAGTGAATGTATTGGAAAATCAAATGCCCCTCAATAAATTATGCTGGTGTAAGTTATGGATATAAGAAAGTGGTAACAGAGGAGAAATTTAGGCGCAGGGATTCTTAGGTAAACAGATAAGAAGATAACTAATGGTGTTATTACTTAAGCTATTCGAGGACAGTTATAACCTCCAACGATATTCCGCCAATAGCACGCAGAATGGGCGATTGACGAATCTCTTGCTTTCTACCCAAGGAACAACCACGAATTTAAAGGAATGATGAGGAAAATAGCAAAACGTTACTTCCCTGCTGGCAAGCAGTCAGAGACTTTGCATTGTAACCTGTAGGTTCGTTGTCGGTCTGTCGGTTAATGCAGAGCATGATATCCGTAGAAAATAGTAAATTTCTCCGTCATTTGAAGAGTAAGGTAAATTATGAACATAAAGAAAGTTGTTTATAATGAAGAAGCGTTTCACATACGGCGCACGGAGTTTACAGAAAATCAATAGTATGAGAGAAAATGGAGGAAAGTCGTCTGCTTTTCCTATAAACCCTCCATCTATTCAAATATTTTAAAATATTGTGTATATCGAAACCTTTCTCGGGATTAGTATAGGCTACTCTAAATATGAAGTTTGTTTGAGATCTATCCAGCCATTTTGCCGTGATGGTGGAAAAAACGGACAGACAGACAAACAGACACGAAAATTTAAAACCCCCGATTCGGTGTTGAGTTGACTTAAAACTGATAAATATCTGGAAAATTGGCAAAACAAACGAAATTACAGACAGCGGACCCCCTACAACTTTATTTATATAGATTCGTGCATTAATTTCAAGGGAAGAGAGAGAAAAAATGTGATTACCCTATCACAGAAGGCAAACCCATATAGAAAACCTATTAATAAAAGGCTTCATTCCCTTCGAAACACGCCTATGGTGCCCATCTATCCTTGAATCATTTGAATGCTATAGAAAAAAATATATACAGAATTTTTTACATTTTACGGGATATGGAATTCATGTTTATTAAGTGGAATGTACTTAACGTCTCTGTTTGGAGTCGGCAGTCATCGAGAGGTACATCTGGGATGTTTAAGTTGCCATCACTGTGGCTTCGTTAACGGAGAATCCTCGGTTAGTCTGCTTCTGAGTCCCATTCATGATGTCTCGAACTGTGGTCTCAAGCAGTTGGCAGTTCTGGATGCTCTTGAAGATTGCAGGCACACCGGCGCTGTTTTCGTAGGTTCCTCTCTTAGACTAGACGAGCCCTGTCGTACATACTAGCACATGGGAAATTAGGTTAGTGATGCACTGTTTTATGCCTCAACAATTAACCTGATATGGCCAGAAACATTCTTGGGTTCAAGTGCACTAACCGAGTAACGATCGAGTCTCTGTAGCTTGCTACATATTTCCCTCTTTATACAGGTCACAGCTAGTAACTTCCGTAATTTATCTGAGCGTCACCCTTTCATTCAGACACTAGGTATTTCCTGGCTATACTAGCATTTCTTATTAGTTTAATTAGCACCTCCCAACACTGCGCTTGCCCTAATCACAGCCATTAATTATTGGTAGGACATATCGACATCTCACTATGTTCGAGTAATCAACAGACACTACCCGCTCTTCAAACGTTACCCACATGAGCCGCTGTTAAGTCTGACAGTCCGCACTCCCTGAATATGTTAATACGAAATTGCAGGCATTTCTGTTCGCACATCACAACCACTGTTTTACACCACAGACTAATAATGCCACACGTGTCTCAGTTGAGCACGGAATAGACTTCTCTCTAACTCACTTAGTTTAAAATTAATATCACGTAACAATCTTCACTATGACTGGGCAACACTTGCTTCACTATGAATAACGTTGTTCGACCACGAAAGTATAAAGAATGTTTCAGAATGGAATAATGAGTAGTGCGCTTGGTTTGGCGGTTACTTATATAGTGAATCTGGCTGGTCGCCTGGAGAGGTGGTAAGCCACGCCTACTTGCAAAAGATCACTCCGTTCGGAATTACTTCTCAGACTCGAGTGAGGAGTCAAATTGTAGCCCTTAAATTCTTCTTCTTTTTTTTGCTAGTTGCTTTACGTCGCACCGACACAGATAGGTCTTATGGCGACGATGGGACAGGAAAGGGCTAGGAGTTGGAAGGAAGCGGCCGTGGCCTTAATTAAGGTACAGCCCCAGCATTTGCCTGGTGTGAAAATGGGAAACCATGGAAAACCATTTTCAGGGCTGCCGACAGTGGGGTTCGAACCTACTATCTCCCGAATACTGGATACTGGCCGCATTTAAGCGACTGCAGCTATCGAGCTCGGTAAATTCTTCTTTCCATTGGTTGAGTTTCATTCAAATCGCATCGTGGAATCGCTCGTAATCTCGTAAGCTTTTCAGTATAAATTGCCGCTCAAGCCACTGTGTTGTGGGAAACCCCTCGTCTCTGTCTCACGGTTGGACCCTGAACATCTGTTAGCAATTACGCAAGTGCGTCATCACTGATGCAGTCGTTATGTATTTCGTCCATTGGCATCATTAATTAGCGTAAAATACTCCGGTTCAGATGAATTCTTCCTCGTAAATATTGATCGCTTAGATCCAAACTTTTTATTTTTTTTATTATTATTATTATTATTATTATTATTATTATTATTATTATTATTATTATTATTATTAACAAATGAATACTGTGGGTGGAAATCGCTGAGAGTTTCTATTTCTCGCGTTAACACACCGTAATATACTCCGCCTACTGACCTAAATATCCTTCTCCGCTTGGCGTGCTATCCTCTTTCTCCGTCGGCGAAGTGAGAGTACTGTTTCAAGGGTTCGCTGTATATATCTCTTTTTCTCTCGGTGCGCGTAATTTGACCTCCGGTCTTCGAGCTGGCGCAGCGCCATTCGTGTCCCGAACTGGGCGAATTTTTTTTTCTAGTTGCTTTACGTCGCACTGACACAGATAGGACTTATGGCGACGATGGGACAGGAAAGGGCTAGGTGTAGGAAGGAAGCGGCCGTGGTCTTAATTAAGGTACAGCCCCAGCATTTGCCTGGAGCGAAAATGGGAAACCATGGAAAACCATCTTCAGGGCTGCCGACAGTGGGGGTCGAACCTACTATCTCCCGAATACTAGATACTGGCCGCACTTAAGCGACTGCAGCTATCGAGCTCGGTGGGCGAAAAATTTCATTATAACCCTATACGTCGCAGAATGTCGCGTAAAATGGCAAATCATATTAGCTGGACCTCATGACATGACTATGACGTGGTAGTGAACGGTTACAGTACAGACACACACCAACTTTCCTGCCGATTTCCAGTAGGACCAGGGATAGAAACTAGACCAATGAAAACCACAACTAGTAGTGCTAAGCGTTATGTTAAGAGATGGACATTGTCTAAAGCGAAACATTGCTATCGAAAGTACTATACCATTTTGTAAGAGGACGCTAAAAGCAAAAATAGTTACTGGGTTACTGGTCACTTGAGAATCTTATCCTGGAAGGTGGAGTAACTTGATAGGACCGATTGTAAGCAGGGATTTCCAGAGAATTAGTCAGCCTCGGCAGCGTAACGGTTACTACTATTACCTACGTGGTCCGGGTGCGATTCCCGATACTACCAGAGATTTAGCACTGACAGGAGGGTTGGTATGTGGTTAGATGGTTCACACAGCTCACCTCCACTGGGGGTGAGTCTGAAAAGAGGTATATCACCTCGGGGCGAGGACACGAGTTTACTTTACTTTTAGTGAATAGGGATGGTAGAGAGTAAGGTGTGCCAAATTACGTCAATCCAGCAAGTAGCTTGACAATAATGTTGAAACATTTTATTGACAATCGCTGGGGTCTAAAAGGTAAAATGTACAATGCTGATACGAACGAATTGGTATGGGGAGGACTGATCGGTTGCCTAGAAAAAGCATGTTACGTAAGTAGGACTTAGCAATAATGTAAGGTTAAGGACGATCAGAGAAGGCAAGCTTTCATTTGTAAATAAGGGAATTAAAAGTTAAAATGCATTACATTCAGTAGGGTTAAAATCTTTTCCCAGAAATGAATGCTGATTCTGGAAGGCTTTTAAAAATTTGGTCAATATTGTTTAACTTCAGTCCTTATTCAATATTATTTTAATATCGGTATTGAGGACAATATGACTTAATATACTCTTCAAAGCTCTACAGCAGGTACACATGTTCGCATATTTGCGAAGTCTCGTTGGAAGCATATCATGCCCACTTCGTAAAAGGAAAGATCCCAATAGTACTGAGCGAAACAAATCGTATTTTGTCTGAAGTTCTTTTTGTGTCTTTCCTAAAATCGAACTCTGATGTGATTTAATTTTCCGTGGTTCCTGGGCGCATGCGTAACATAGAATAAAACACTTTTACTGTTTCGTGATTACTCGCCTCGTTTGGTTATGATCATTTCTTATCTCGTAAAATTTCATTCTTTACTTAAATTATGGAGCTTTGTTTTAACTGAAGAAACAAATTTACTCAGAAAAATAATTTTATAATATAGGTAAAATGTTGTGAAAAATGGGATTCATGCTTATTGCTCAACTACACTGAGATCTTGCTACGTAACTATACTGTAACAGAACTCAGTCTGTCCAGTGTTCTCGTAAGCGAATGTCACCTAATTTGCTGAATATCCAAATAAGAATGCAACGAAGTTCCATTGCATCCAATGTAATAAAATATGCCCGTGAATGCCTTTGGATGGGGGCGGTAGGAAAACACACACAGTATCCTCTTCCTGTCATAAGAGGTGCCTAAAATGGGGATCAGGGGGCTCTCAACTTGGGAGTGTGGGTTGCTGTCCACTTGCTTGTATAAGGCTCCTCACCATCTCTCCTATCTGACCTCCCTTGTTCTCTCCCAACCCTGATAGTATCATGTTTGCGAGGTCTAGGGAGTTTTTCATTTCGATTCCATTCGTAGCCATTCCTTTTCTTTTGTCGATACCTTCATTCTTTGAAGGTATGGCCCTCTTCCATTTTACCTCTGATTAGGTTAATAGAAGGTGGTTGTCCGGTTTTACTTCCTCTTAAAAAATAGTGAACATACCACGGTTTGCTCCAGTCATATGATTCGAAACGACAGTCATTTTTCAGGCATAATTTACACTACGAAAACATGGTTTGAAACTATTTGATTTCGCAGCTTGAAAAACTACACGAAACCACACCAGACACAATTTCATCCACGGGCGGACAGAATACGTTTTCCAACGACACTCGTCATTGAACATAGTTTCACTTCGTAATTGTAGAACTGTCCGCCTCTGTGGTGTAATGGTTAGTGTGATTAGCTGCCACCCCCGGAGATCCGGCTTCGATTCCCGGCTCTGCCACGAAATTTGAAAAGTGGTACGAGGGCTGGAACGGGGTCTACTCAGCCTCGGAAGGTCAACTGTGTAGAGGTGGGTTCGATTCCCACCCCAGCCATCCTGGAAGTGGTTTTCCGTGGTTTACCAATTCTCCTCCAGACAAATGCCGGGATGGTGCCTAACTTAAGGCCACGGCCGCTTCCTTCCCTCTTCCTTGCCTACCCTTTCCAATCATCCCATCCCCCACCAAGGCCCCTGTTCAGCATAGCAGGTGAGGCCGCCTGGGCGAGGTACTCGTCATTCTCCCCAGTTGTATCCCCCGATCTAGAGTCTGAAGCTCCAGGACACTGCCCTTGATGTGGTAGAGGTGGGATCCCTCGCTGAGTCCGAGAAAAGCCAACCCTGGAGGGTAAAGAGATTAATAATAATAATAATAATAATAATTGTAGAACTTCTGTCCTCTTATGCATAGGTGCGGAAGGTACTTGAGGACATATTAGAGGCAGTATAAAAAACATGCCTGAAAAGTAGCAAGATGTATTAATTCAAAATTGGGCTCACGGAGCCCTGATGTTTGGATTACAGTTTTAATACATGTAACCACCTTCAGCCGCAATGACGGCTTCAATGCAGGACATGCACGTATCACGTGGTCTTTATTGATGTTGGCTATTGGATAATAGCTGGATTTAGGGAATCAGTGCAATGTGGATTAGTCATACTTTCAACAACGTGGTAGTTAGGGTAAGTATATTTGAGGAGTGTCTGTTAGAAAGGCGCTAGTTCCATCCTAAGAAATTTGTGGAAAACTGCAAAGAAACTTATAATAAAAGGCACATGGAACGTACCCATGATAGGGTATGGTACCTTTAAAGAATTAAATCTTTTTGTTCTGCATTGACCATGATATTAGACGTATTCAATTTTTTTTGCTAGTTGCTTTACGTCGCACCGACACAGATAGGTCTTATGGCGACGATGTGACAGGAAAGGGAAGGAAGTGGCCGCGTGGCCTTAATTATGGTACAGCCTGGTGTGAAAATGGGAAACCACGGAAAACCATCTTCAGGGCTGCCGACAGTGGGGTTCGAACCCACTATCTCCCGGATGCGAGCTCACAACTGCGCGCTCCTAACAGCACGGCCAACTCGCCCGGTAGTATTCATCTACCGCAACGTATGTGGACGAAACACTTTTAAAAATTGAAGTGGACATAGCACCTTTTGAACAGACACTCTTCATGGAAAATTCATCATTTAAGTTGCAATAATTACACTTTATTTTGGTGTAAATTGTATCCATAAACACATTAATAACATGCACGTTTTTAAATGATAAAACAATAAATCACTTTTTTAATCCTAGTGTGCATTTAAAGATGCACATAGATTGAAAATCTCTATTTAAATCAGTCTGTCTTTTAGGTCATCATACCAGAGGCCAGCTCGATCATCAGACAGCACCACCAGAGGTGGCACCAAAATTCGCGTACTATGCATGTTGAGGAGTGACGTAGTTTGCAGTTGCTTTCCTCACAAAGTACTATTACTAAGTCAATTCGCGTATTTTACAGAGCTCTAATATTTCACCAGAGATCATTTTACATGTGGAAATATGACCTGCGGTGTTGAATGGAGTTCTATCCATACTTCAACATTCCGACTACCTCTGCTGGGTTTGAAACAGCGATCGTACCATCCGGAGTCCAATACTCTGCCACTGAACCGTAGAGGAAGCTAGTCTGCGGGCAATAGAACTTCTGTTCTTGTGTAGAACAAAGGCTGTTGTTTGTTTTACTGCGCCTTGCCTCGTCGCTAGCCTTGCTCTAGCAGGCTCTCCGTCACTCATGCGGTTCGTGTAATTGCTGTCAAGACTCTTGCAGCTATCTCAGCAACATCTCAGGTTCTCTCTAAGTCTGATCAGTGCTTCAAGGGCCAGTATTCAACGTCCATTTTGTAACCGTACAAAAGAAAAATAAATGGTGGGTGCCAGGAAGACGAACTCACGAATAAATATAAGTTCAAAAGTAAAATGAAATATGTCAGTTACTACTGTAGATCATAGGTCGTGTATGATGGTGCGGGAATCCAGTTCCATTTACGTAATCTTTCTTTCTTAATCCGTTTACTCTTCCGGGTTGGTGTTTCTCTCGGACTCAGCGAAGGATACCGCCTCTACTGCCTCAAAAGCAGTTTCCTGGAGCGTGGTACTTTAGGTCGGGGATACATCTTGAGAGAAGGACCAGAACCTCGCCCAGGCAGCCTTACCTGCTGTGCTTAACAGAGGCCTTGTGGGGGGATGGGAAGATCTGAGAGGGAAGGAATTAGCCGTGGCCTTTAGTTAGATAACATCCCGGTATTTGCCTGGAGGAGAAGTGCTAAACCATGGAAAACCACTTTGAGGATGGCTGAGGAGGAAATCGAAGCCCCCTCTACTCAGTTGACCTCTAGATGCTGAGTGGACCCCGTTCTAGCCCTAGTACCAATTTTCAAATTTCGTGGCTGAGCCGGGAATCGAACCCGCGCCAGTGGGTGGATTAAGACCAGGAGACTGGGCAGGTTAATGCACTGAAGCTCGAAACTCGCTCAATCGTCCTGCGAATGGGGTGTCCATAAACCAGCGTACATGAACACTGAAGTGTGTTCGAGCCCCATTACGTATGAACCACATGATGGGGAGAATTGCTAGTGTCACATGTTACAGTAGTACTGGCAGCGTGTCCCTGAAGAAGGTCAGACACACACACACACACACACACACACACACACACACACACACACACACACACACACACACACACACCCACACACACACACACACACACACACACACTCTCTCTCTCTCTCTCTGTGTGTGTGTGTGTGTGTGTGTGTCCAACGCGCTGTTAAATAAGAATTTCGTGTGGATATGGTGAAGCCCTTGTAAGGCAGACCCTCCAACATGTGTGGACGGCATCTGTTATATGTGTGAACTACGTGTTTTTGTAGTGGAGGATAGTGTTGTGTGTGAGTTGCAGGAATGTACGGGACAGCACACACCCAGTCTCCCAGCCAGGGGAAATCACCGTTTAAGGATATGTATGCTATAGCCATTCACCAATACTGCACATCACAGCCTACACCGCTGCTAGGTAACATCGCGTCACTCAGTTTATTGAAGTACATATTTATGATCATTCAATTTTTCCAAAAGTGCAGCATCATTTGAAAATGGAGCTGGCCTTAAGAGCGCACTCATTTGGTACCTTTCATTTAGGAGTTATGATTGAGGCGTGTATCTCTTGCGACCACGAATAATATGCTAGTTACAGCAACGATAATTACACATTGTTCTGTTAACAACCATAAGGGATACGTTTTGATTGTCAAGGTTATCGAATGAATCCCCTTCTATTACGAGTAGGCTCCAGGAATTGCGAAAATAGGTGGTGATATTCGCATATTGAGAGAGCCTCCGTGGCTCGGACGGCAGCGCATCGGCCTCTCATCGCTGGATACCGTGGTTCAAATCCCGGTCACTCCGTGTGAGATTTGTGCTGGACAAAGGGGACTCGGGACAGGTTTTTCTCCGGGTACTCCGGTTTTCTCTGTCATCTTTCATTCCAGCAACACTCTCCATTCTCATTTCATTGCATATATCATTCATTAATAAATTACTTTGGGAGTGGCGACCCCATCGTACTAACAGCCTATATCTGCTTCATTCATTACATCCCTGACCTGGTCAATGCCTGGAAAACAGGTTGTTGGTTTTCATTTTCATTCGCATATTGAGTTACTTCACTTCAACAGTCAGCTACAAAAAACTACAAGCACCGTGAGACAGCTTATCATTATGTCACATGGTACCACTGAGAGTTTCCTAGGTCTCAATATGATGACCAGTACGGTGAGCTTGTGGTTTTATCCGAGTGCTGATACTGCGAACATAACCAAAGGGCCTTCAGTTTCATGTTGAATTACAACCAAAGGGATTTTGTTTAGTTCAAGAATTCCACACTGATTGGGGGTGATTCGAACCGCAGCACATTATGTGAAAATAATTAGGAGCACCATGATGGCAATAAGCTAAGGTCCGAGTGAAGTATGTCTTCTGGCTTGGTTTGAATAAATGTATTCCTTTCCTCGACCTGTCTCTTAACTTTGCCAGTGTGAAAGTGGCTGAGGTATGAGTGTGATAGGCTACTAGTAACAGCATTCCTTTTGGTACCAGTCCCTGTTACAAATGCTGTGGAAGTATCGTTTATAGGGCCAGTTGTTGGTTTGTACAGTTCAAAGCGATTAGCGGACTGATACGTAGCCTAATAATACCTTTCAACTCACTGAGATAACCAACGGAAAACTGCATCATTCCGCAATTCTCCTTGAGACTCCGCCTAAATGATCGTGTGATGCGAATATGATAACTCAACCAGAGCGCTATCTGCCC
This sequence comes from Anabrus simplex, assembly GCF_040414725.1. Lineage (NCBI taxonomy): Eukaryota > Metazoa > Arthropoda > Insecta > Orthoptera > Tettigoniidae > Anabrus > Anabrus simplex. Next base: position 242,429,241 of record NC_090269.1, read on the forward strand.
TCGCCCCATTTCTCGGAGACCTCAATGTACTATATCTCCTCTTAGGGCACTGGAAAGCAACCTAGCAAAAGTCTCTGCTGTCACATTGAGACTCTCCCTAAATTAAGGTGTGATGGGAATAAGGGAACTCAACCAGAGAGCTCTCCTAGCCTCCCTTACCACAGATCTCCAATTTCCACCAACATGTGGTGCCCCTATTTAAGCCGAGGAAGAAAGCGGGAAACTAGGTCTGTGAGGGAAGGAAGGAGCTGCATGGTCTGGATATACTTGGACACAACGAGACGCACTGGATAAGTTGAGGCCACTTCGTGTCACTTGCAGGGAATACAAAGAACTGAAGATCCGAGGAGGAAGGGTGTGGCTGTAGAGATTCCTGGGAATTTAGCTACAACTGTCCCGGGGTAGGAGCTACTCTGTGACAGAATCATGTCCATTAAGATGGATTTTTCTCCGTGTAAGATCAATACATTCGAGTTCAAGCTCCTACTACAGTTGGACTGAACGAAGAAATTGACGAATTCTACGAGCTTTTAGAACATGCCATCCGTAAAAATGGAAATATTAATCACAGAACTAGTTTCCCGCTTTAATGAAAATACAGGTTAGACTATTGAAGATAGTCACTTGAGACCTGTTGTTGGAAGCCGCAGTTTGGGTGTGGGAGCGTTTGCTGGTGCTTTGTGTTATCAATAACCTATCTACCTGCAATACTGTCTGCAAGCATCATCTATTGCGTAGTTACACATTGATTTCTGTTAGTATCGAGTTTATAAATCAGACTGAATTCATGTTGGTTAGGCAACGTTTGCGTACTTTGGTCTGCAAGGACTATGTGGCAGTGGCCATGTGGTGCTCTCTATGAAAATGTGGATCAAACTGAAATAGATCAAGAAAGTGAGAATAAGCCAGGTTCACCCTCGCGTGTTCGGGGAAAGAATAAGATCTAAATTCCAGCAGGTAGTGGAGGAAGGATGAAACTTTCAAACATGGGATAAAGTCAAGATAAACAATAATTCATCTCTTCCTTAACCAGTTACTAAACCCCCTCGAGCGAAGCATCCTGGAACAGAACCCTACTACTGATAGAACAGAGGAGCACATTGGAGGAACGTGGTATTCAATCCACACAAGATGAAGAAATATACAGTTTAATTTGCTGAGAAATGCAATGTAATTGCAAGACTGATAGGACACAGTATCTCACCAGTGCTTGTAGTGAAAGTTCAATAAAGTACGTTACCTTTTTAAGAAATTAAATGACATTACCCGTGAGTTCAAACCACGCACAGTGGTTATTTGTGAAGAAAAGTATTATAAGTAAAAAACAAAGCAATAGAGAGGTGGGAACAATGCCATGAAACATGTTCTGAAAAGGAAATAACACCGTGGAATAGGAATTGTTGACACCGGGACTGGATATTCTATTAAGAGAATGCCATCAAACATTTGAAGAAAAACAAAGCCACAAGTATTGGTGGAAATTTGGTAGAGATGCTGAAGTGGTGGGGAAAAGGGTATACGTGTCATATAGAGTAAAGAGCTGATGACTGGCCCAAGGACTAACACTACTAACACTCTTCACAAAAACGTCTATCAGGGATTGCGCCAATTATCGTACTGTTGTACTCGTATTAACATCATTTGTCACCAAATTGCTCCTCTACGTAATAAACTTTTCCTGCAACCTCAGATATTCGCGGAACAAGCAAGTTCTCTCGCAGGTAAAGTAACAAGGGAATCAATCCTCAATATGATGCAAATAATTTTAAAAAAATGTGATGATTTTGGTGTCCCTACCTCCAGTTGTTTCCTTGGTTACAAAACGGCATTTGATTGTGTTATGTATGAAAATTTTTGGCAGATGCTCAAAAAATTTAATATCGTTACTGAAAACCATTGACTACCACGCTACAACCAGTGAAGTGAATGTTGATTTCTGAGATTTTCCAATACCACAATAGATACAGGTTGTTTATTTTCAACTGAACTCTATAACATTTATGCAGAATATGCAGCATCAAAAGAGCTCTCGATTTCTGGATTAGTGGAATTTTGATTTTCGGAAGAAAAGCAACTCACACTTTGCTAATGACACTTCCCTCATTTCTGTAAATTAAAATGAAGTTACTCGATTACAACGGTGAAGGATATAAATTTTGGTTATGGTCTAGAGTCAAACATGAAAAAAAAAGATTAAACTAGTAATAGTTGATCGACAAGTTGAATTTTAACTTGAAGGAGTAGTCAAGGATTTCGTATGCATGGGATTAGTCATCCGCGAGAAGGAAATTGCAAACAAGCGATAAAATATGTATTGCCCTAGTTCAAGCTGCAATCGTTAAACTCGGTGAGATCTAGTAGAACTGGGTAAAATCAAAAACTAGGAAGGTGCACTTGATAGAACCACTTGTGTTCTCCGTCTTTCTTACGGCTGTGAGACCTAGACCGTGAAAGCCACTGAGGATGCTACGTATGATACCACTGGAAAGAAGAAGGAATACTTCCAGCAAAGACGAACTGATTATGATGGAAAGTCTATCTTCACGTGTAAGGGAAAGTTACGACCAGTTTCTTCTTCACATTTTTAGGAGAAAAGGACAGCTTTTTGTAGAGATTATTTTGCAAGGCAAAGTTGAATGTAGTAAAACACGAGTAATAACAGATTAAGCGTAGAAGATCAATGGCCTACCACCTCACGTTCTGAAGACCACTCTGGGTGACGCCTCTTCAGGGTAGCTATACTGAGATGATAAAACATAGGTAATAATGTCAGCTATGATGAGAATGTCTATTGATGTTAATGAACTTTCCTGGGATTAATACGACTAGTCAGAGCAGATTTCACTTGAAACTCTTGTTTCGAATGATTGTATTCTTTGGTTCAGTAGCAACGTCTTTGACTCATGATCCTAAGGTCGTAGATTCGATCTCAGTCGAGGTGGTAAATTTTAGAAGGGCAGGCGAACTTCTTGTAACGCCATGGTATAATATTGTTAATATCTTAAAGGCCTCTCTGGTGGCACTCTGCACCACCCAACAAAATTAACTACTTAGTACCGAGCAAGTGGCCGCGTGCCTTGGCTTATGTAGCTATCAGTTTGCATTCGGGACATAGTGGGTTCGAACCCCACTGTCGGCAGTCCTGAAGATGGTTTTTCCGTGGTTTCCAATTTTCACACCAGGCAACCGCTGGGGCTGTACCTTAATTAAGGCCACAGTCGCTTCCTTCCCACTTCTTGGCATTTTCTATCCCATTGTGGTCATAAGATATCTGTGTCGGTGCGCTGTAAAGCACATTCAAAAAACAAAAACTACTTGGTCTAGAAACAGTTCGATAGAGTTCCACTTCTCGCAATCTCAGCTTGGTTATCTGTATACAGACCAGAGCCGGTACACTGGTAGCTCAGGTAATTCGACTAATACGTGTCTCCTAATGTGTGAAGCGAGAAATAACACAACACATGTTCTGAACCAAGTTGTAAATACAGATTTTCGTTTGCCTGCTCCTGACTATTTGAATGTCCTTTCTATCTGTGGTCTAATCGGAACAGTTTAAGAGCAGAAAATTCACGAAGAGGTGAGAGATATGGTGAAAATCAAAGGTCAGGCCACGCCGAGTATCCAGTTTGGTAAGTGGGGGCTGAGTGTGAATAACGATGTAATTAAGTCACCACAACCACGTTCTGTGGGAGGTTGTAGATGAACGCGACACTGCGCTAAAGGTCACTGAGGGGTGCACCAGCGATTTGTCATCAAGTTCAAGTAGGGCAATGGGCTGCGTTATTCCTAGTGAATAGGACCTACCGTGTACACTTTGAAATTATTAATTAAGCGATTGGTTATGATTTACACTTACTTCCTACTATTTTCCGAACATCTGCTCCGATCTTAATGAAGCTTCGTCTGGCTTTACGGCAGAATGTAATAATAATAACCGGCCTGGGAAGCCGAGAGGATTCTTCGTGCTGACCACACGACACCTCATAATATGCAGGCCTAAGGGCTGGGCAGCGGTCGCTTGGTAGGCGATGGCCCTTCGGGGCTGTTACGCCAAGGGGCTTGGGGTTTTATGATAATAATAATAATAATAATAATAATAATAATAATAATAATAATAATAATAATAATAATAATAATAATAATAATAATAATAATGTCCGCCTCTGTGGTGTAGTGGTTAGTGTGATTAGCTGCCATCCCCGGAGGCCCGGGTTCGATTCTCGGCTCTGCCACGAAATTTGAAAAGTGGTACAACGGCTGGAACGGGGTCCACTCAGCCTCGGGAGGTCAAATGAGTAGAGGTGGGTTCGATTCCCACCTCAGCCATCCTAGAAGTGGTTTTCCGTGGTTTCCCACTTCTCCTCCAGGTAAATAGCGGGATGGTACCTAACTTAAGGCCACGGCCGCTTCCTTCCCTCTTCCTTGTCTATCCCTTCCAATCATCCCATCCCCCCGCAAGGCCCCTGTTCAGCATGGCAGGTGAGGCCGCCTGGGCGAGGTATTGGTCATGCTCCCCAGTTGTATCCCCGACCCAGAGTCTGAAGCTCCAGGACACTGCCCTTGAGGCGGTAGAGGTGGGATTCCTCGCTGAGTCCGAGGGAAACCCGACCCTGAAGGGAAAACAGATTAAGAAAGAAATAATAATAATAATAATAATAATAATAATAATAATAATAATAATAATAATAATAATTTTACGTCCTGCTAACAAATTTTACGGTTTTCAGAGACACCGGAATTTTGTCGCGCTGGAGTTCATTCATCCACCGACACGAGGCCGATGTATTTAAGCACCTTTAAATACCACTGGAGTAAGTCGCGAACTTGAGCACTACTCTCTGACCTAGTCAGCTCGGCAGGGTTGAGTGTTTATGCTATCCCCTACATTTCTGAAACTCACATCCCACACATTACTCGGTCCTCCACCATACTAACCCGCAGTTTTCCTTTACACAGCAGATGCCACCCACACTCGTCGGAGGGTCTGTACCATAACGGCTGCAACAGGTTAGCAATAGCCACACTATATTATAACGAGACTTGAAACATTGTAAGAGCACCCATCGAACATCTAAGTACATACTACTGGATCACCACAGTAATGTCCGACTCGTTGGCTGAATAGTCAGCGTACTGGCCTTCGGTTCAGAGGGTCCCGGGTTCGATTCCCTGCCGGGTCGGGGATTTTAACCTTCATTGGTTAATTCCAATGGCCCGGGGGCTGGGTGTTTGTGCTGTCCCCAACATCCCTGCAACTCACACACCACACATAACACTATCCTCCACTACAATGACACGCAGTTACCTACACATGGCAGATGCCGCCCACCCTCATCGGAGGGTCTGCCTTGCAAGGGCTGCACTCGGCTAGAAATAACCACACGAAATTATTATTATCACAGTAATGTTACCTGGACATAATGGACGTTGAATTTTGGGTTGAGTGACTCTACAGGAGCCTCCGTGGCTCAGACGGCAGCGCGTCGGCCTCTCACCTCTGGATACCGTGGTTCAAATCCCGGTCACTCCGTATGAGACTTGTGCTGGACAAAGCGGAGGCGGGACAGGTTTTTCTCCGGGTCCTCCGGTTTTCCCTGTCATCTTTCATTTCAGCAACACTCTCCACTATCATTTCATGGCATCTATCAGTAATTAATAAATCACTTTGGGAGTGGTGACCCCATCGTACTAATAGCTTATAGGGTATCTGCTTCATTCGTTACATCCCTGACCCGGTCAACGACTGGAAAACAGGTTGTGTAGGTTTTCATTTTCAATATAAGACTCTACAATACATTCAGGGTGAACTCAAACTCCACCAACAAACTTTCGGAGGTTATTCAGTGATACCTTCCGAGTATATTGGTATAAGGGGCCCGTGGTCTCCGATGGGGCATTGCGGAGTAATGATGTAATTATGATTTCTTTGGTTTATTACCCCAATCAAACTTGTTACTGTGAAAATACTTTCACAGCAGTGAAAAAGCGGTAGTGTGCAATAACCAAAACGTACAACACAAAACACAAAGTAATGCAATAACCCTCAGACGAAACACGTACACTTTTGTCACAGTGTGTTCAATCAGTTCTGTCACTGTACTGTACAGTAAAGAGTGTTTTAAAGGTAACAACTCCGTGTCATTGGCTTCCGGCACGTTAAAGAACTCCTGTGGGACAAACTTCCGACACCCCGCCGTCTGACAAGAACTAGCATTAAAGACGGCCGTAAAATAATAATTTATTTCAAAATCCTTATAGTATCGCGAGTAGCCTTGCGATTCCTGGCAATCGCCGAACATCTGGTAACCACCAGATTCGTACGCGCAGTGATCATTGCGTGGAGAGCCCACTATCCCTATTACAGATTATTATTTTGTTAATCGCCAGGCTCCATCCAGCAGTTATCACTACAGGAGGGAGCTATGATCTCTATTATTACAAATTCATATAATTATCGTGAGTTTCCCCGCGATTCCATGGCAATCGCCGAATACATCAGGCTCCACCAGGCAGTGATCACTGCGAGGAGGACCCACTATACCTATCATAGCTTGTTCATTACTTATAAATGTAGATTATATTTAATTTGTTCACTACTAACAACACAGTGTCTAAGTTGGAGGACAGCTCTGTATAGACTCATTGGAAAGAAATGTACTTAAATGTAAATGTAAAATAATAATAATAATAATAATAATAATAATAATAATAATAATAATAATAATAATAATAATAATAATAAGTAGCAAATGTACCCGTGCTTCGCTACGATGTCTACATTATATACGGATAACGAAGTAAATTACTGCACATGCAGTGAATGAGATTTTTTTTAATTGCATGCCCCTTAGCGTTATCCAGAAGCAACACGGGAAGGTTCTCATACGTTGTTTCCAATGTAAAGTGCGAGTTGCGGAGTTGTGATGATAACGGCAGGCTCACTTGCCTATTGTCGTTCGCAATATGATAAGAAAGTTTTCATTATAATGGGAGGGTCACAATCGATTTGGGGAGTTTTCGTTACAAGGGTAGGCGCTTTTTCCTACTTCCAGACAGATTACAGTTCAGGAGTTTTTATTATGAAATCAGACATTTTCCCTACTACTAGTCAAAATTCAGTTGTGGTGTTAGCATTATAATGACAGGCCCCTTTTCTTGATGACTGTCACAGCGAGTTGGTGAGTTTCCATTATAATAGCAAGAACACTATGCCTAATGCCAGTCACACTTTATATGGGTAAATTTGTTTATAACGTTGGGCACACCTGCCTACTCCCAAACACAATCGGTTAGGGAAGTTTTGAACAAAATTGTATGCTTCCTTGACTTCTGGTAGTCAAATCGAGAAGTGAATTATTATTTACAATGCTAGTCCCTCGGTATTAATGATAGATACAAAGGTGTTGGAAAAGGATCCCATTCCTACTTCAGTCAAAGTCCATGTGGAGAGTAATGATTACAATAGCAGACGCTCTTCGGCTGAGAGTCACTATCGATGTAAAATATTATAATGGCAAGCACACACTTTCTACATCGCTACAAATCGACTTCAGTGAACATATATAGATCGGCATACGAAGTATGTGCATGTTTACAATATTACAAACCTTCATTTACAGATTAATTACTGCTAAACGATACATCATATCGGCAAACGGATTGTACTATAAGACGCCCCATTTAGCGATCTAAATTCCTGGTCTTAAGATATTTTCCCCTGTCTCTTCTATTTATGGGTGAAGTTGAGTTAGAAAGGTTGAATAGGGTGAAATTTGGGTAAGGTTTTCTCACAGTGCATTACTTTTGGGTACTAATATGACAGCTACAAACATAGAATTTGGCTCATGTACTAGTTGGGCCATGCTCGTGTATAATCAGATGATTCTGCCTTTGTTATAAGCGATTCGAACTACGAATTATACGTGCAAAATGTAGGTATAATCGAGAAATAGAGACAAATCTAATATAAGGAATAGAGATACGACGAAACGTCATAGGACCAAAGTTATAGATCACTCTAAATTGAACTGAGATTGTGCCATCCGTTTTGTGATACAATTACCGTTTAGCTGCGAAATACCTCGAAACGAAGGTCTGCATTGTCATTAAAATTGCCTCAATATTCCGATATTTTTTCGGCGGTAAAAAATTATTTTTTAAAGATCTTGGAACCTTTCCGTCGATTACAGGCTTAGACATATAAAATTGCCAAATTCCTATTTTCCTAGCTCGTCTGGCAGATTGCGCGTCATTCGTGCTTTGTTGGAAAGGGTGGGTGGGTGGGGGTGGGGGGAGGTAAAATGAGGGCTATCAGGAAACTAAAGTTAACAAATATGCAGGTGATCATTATTACATTTGAAACGGATAACTGTACGAATATTTAGCCAAAAACGTCAATGTAGACATACATTTATTTATATAGATAAAGAATCTGCTATACGTAAAACACAGTTTGGGTCGTGTCCGCTGGACTTAGCCTGCAAAACAGACCGTTCATGACATCTCCATTATTAATCCTTCTACCGAAAAAATGTACATGAGGAAAACGTTTCAGAAATGGATTTCAATTAAGGTTGGTCGATTTCCAGTCAGATTGGTCTTACATATATTGTGGCAGAGTAAAATCACTGTTTCGGTTCCCTATAAACCCCCAGTCCATTCCGAGAATTTGACATGGTATGGACCTAAATGCATTCATTTCGACAGGTAGATGCTAAGTATGATGTTTGGTTGAAATATCTTCAGTAGTTTTCAAGTTATAAGGAATAGGCTTTACACGCACACGATCTTGAGTTAAGTCCGGTGGGACTTGTACCTAAAACCGGTCAGTTAATTATATATCCTTTATTAATCCTCGTATCGAAATGATGCACAAGAGAAAAAAGTTTGGAAACTGATTTCCATTAAGGCAGGTAGATTTTTATTAAATTTGGTTGTGTATATTTTGTGGGAGTGCAAAATCACGGTTTCGGTTTCGTATAAACCCCTAGCCAGTTCAGAGATTTAGAAACAATATTGGCCTTAAAGCCTACCCAAGGACAGGTGGATTCTAAATATGAAGTTTGGTAGTAATATATCCAGTAGTTTTCGAGTTATAGATAAACAGACAAATAGACATACACTCAGACAGACAGGTACCAAAACTAAAAAATATGCAGATGGTCATTATTACACCTGAAACAGATAGCTGTACGGTAATTTCGCCGAAATAGTCAATGTACAGACACACGGTAGTTACAATTTTATTTGTATAGAAAGAAGGCAAATATTGTGGGAGAGTAAAATCACCATTTCGGTTCCCTATAAAACCCCAGTCCATTCCTGGAATTTGAAATGGTATTGACCGTAAAACCTACCCTTGGACAGGTGGATGGTAAATATAAAGTTTGGTTCAAATATCTTCAGTAGTTTTCAAGTTGTAAGAAATACGCTGTACACGCACCCGCTCTTGCGCTAAGTCCGGTGGGACTTGTACCGAAAAACGGTCCGTCAATGATATCTCCCTTATTAATCCTGGTATCAAAATGATGTACATAAGAAGAAAGGTTTAGAAATTAATTTCCATTAAGGGACGTAGATTTCCATTAAGTTTGGTTGTGTATATTTTGAGGGAGTGCAAATTCACAGTTTTAGTTTCGTATAAAGCCCCAGTCAGTTCAGGGATTTAGAAACAATATTTGCCCTAAAACCTACTCAAGGACAGGTGGATTTTAAATATGTAGTTTGGTGGATATATATCCAATAGTTTTCAAGCTATAGAAGGACAGACAAACAGACAAAGAAACAAACAGACACCAAAGATAAAAAGTATGCAGATAGTCATTATTACACCTGAAACGGATAACTGCACGGAAATTTTTTCCAAAATAGTCAATGTACAGGCACGCGGTTCGTTAAGATTTTATTTATATAGATAATTGCAATTATTCTGTAACGAGCCACCGTAGACCACGGGTCCCTTATACCGATGCACTCGGAAGGTATCCCTGAACAACTTCCAAGATGGTTCCGAACGATTGGCCAGTGTAGTGGCCTTCCGCGTCCGGAAAGCTATTCGGCAATAAAACTGAATTTAATCGACATACGTGCAATGCCGATGCCAAATGCCAGACAGAAGAAAAGAAGAAATGGTGAGATGAAATGAGAAAGAGACTGAAATGGCTGGTAAGTAATAAATAGTAAAGAACAACTTCTTGGACTTCCCCAGTTTATTGGTGGTCAACACGTCATGTGAATGTGTCTAAGTTTTACAGCCGGATGCCCAGGCTGACGACTACCCTATATAGAGAGATGCATTCACTACTGCGTGGTGTCTGTGTGGTGGTTGGTAATATGGTGAGTTGTATGTGCATGTATATTGAGTCGAACACAAAACTCAGTCCCCGATCCAGAGGAATTAACCATGCGCAATTTAAATTTAACAGTAAATACTGTTACTAAATAATGCACTGTAACATTAATTATTAAAAATAATTAAAAATAGAAATTTAATGAAATAACAGTGGAATAATTAAGATAAAAGTGTACAAGTGTGCAAAGGAATGTCTGCATGTCAGTTTAACTCGAAATTATTTCAATTAAATGTTTTAATGCCCAGAAACAATTCATAAGTTCACTCAGATTTAGCTACACAAGAACACCCACACAGCTGCTTTAGACGTATTTGTCTTCTATGAATGTTGAGTTCTCATCTCGAAGGCTAGTTGGATCTCCAACAGGTCCACCACCAGCTGTCACAGACGGTCTAGGAGTCACTGAATGGGCACACTAGGGAAATGAGGAGTAAGGTATTTGTCCGTTCCCTTCCTGATGGACCCAGAAGGAGTTAATGTATATCACCGAGCTCGATAGCTACAGTCGCTTAAGTGCGGCCAGTATTCGGGAGATAGTAGGTTCGAACCCCACTGTCGGCAGCCCTGAAAATGGTTTTCCGTGGTTTCCAATTTTCACACCAGGCAAATGCTGGGGCTGTACGTTAATTAAGGACACGGCCGCATCCTTCCCACTCCTAGCCCTTCCCTGTCCTACCGTCGCCATAAGACCTATCTGAGTCGGTGCGACGTAAAGCAACTAGCAAATATATATATATATCTATATATATATATAGATATAGTCTGCCAAGCCCACTGAAACCCACACACATGATCTTATAGTTATACAAATTGACACATCTGTTCTCAGAACACCATACTATGTACATAATGCAATGATAATAATTCACCTTCGATAGTAATATAGGCTACAGATACTATCTTTTAAAGTGTGTGTGGTATTATTTTCTGAATCCTGTATTTTACAATACGCCGCGTCTTGTGCTATGGACTAGAACCAATATTTATAACCTACTTCTATTGACCTGTCTGAGTCTCATCCTTGGCTTTGAGCGTACAGAAGTGGAATATCAAGTGTAAAAATGCCGCTAAGTTCAAAATCAGTGGAGGCGTGGATTTTGGACAGAATCTTCAATGCGCCTCACAAATATACTGTATAGTTGTGTGACAAGTTTAGTACGGATCGTACCGTATTTCCTCAAACATCAACCGTACTCTGGCCATCTTCTTTCGCAACCGTATGTGATAAGTCACATGATCCTACAGTCATGCGACCAGTCCTATCCGCTGAGAAAATACCATACTACATATTGTAACGATAATTCAGCTGAACAGATACATCTATTAAAGTATGTGTGGACCCCGTATCTCATCAGAAAATCTGGGCTTAGTATAGCTTCGATATTAATTTTAATGTTATTTGTTTTACGTCCCACTAACTACTCTTACGGTTTTTGGAGACGCCGAGGTGCCGGAATTTGGTCCCGCAAGAGTTCTTTTACGTGCCAGTAAATCTACCGACACGAGGCTGACGTATTTGAACACCTTCAAATACCACCGGACGGAGCCAGGATTGAACCTGCCAAGTTGGGGTCAGAAGGCCAGCGCCTCAACCGCCTGAGCCACTCAGCCCGGCAGCTTTGATGTTATCAGGAATTCGATTGCACTAACGGGCTATGAAAACGGTGAAGAAGTAGCTAACTATACATGTTAGACCTGTGGGTAGGTGAGCCTGGAAGAGCGTTGGGTGTATATTGGTGCGTTCATCTAATTTCAGACGCGTCGTATAGAGTGAATTTTAATGCCCAGAACAGTGTAACATCAACACAAAATTGTACGCAATTAAAAAAACTTGAAGATCCAACTCGTATGACTTTTCAATGGCAATATTGTAGTTTGAACAAAACAGGGCTATTGCTTGCTGGTAACATCACTCCGAGTGATTAAATTGATTCCCAGTCAGGAAGTCTAGAGAGGTAAATAATTTTGCTGTTTGTTTTTACGTTGCACTAACACAGACAGGTCTTATGGCGAAGATGAAAAAGAACAGAGAAAGTTATGAACATGGAAGATGCAGTCGCTTATGTGTGGCCGGTATCCAGTATTCGGGAGATAGTGGGTTCGAATCCCACCGTCGGCAGCCCTGAAGATAGTTTTTCGTGGTTTCCCATTTTCACACCAGGCAAGTGCTGGGGCTGTACCTAATTAAGCCCACGGCCAATTCCTTCCCACTCCTAGCCCTTTCCTATCCCATTGTCGCGAAAGGATCTATCTGTGTCGGAGCGACGTGAAGCAACTTGTATGTACGAAAATGGGAAACCACGGAAAACTTTCTTCGGGGCTGCCGGCAATGGGGTTCGGACTATAATCTCCCGAATGCAAGCTCACAGCTATGCTCCCTGAACCTTACAGCCAATTCGCTCCATAGGCAAATAGTCTGAGGTTAGCTTAGTCTATGATAGAAATGACATACTCCATACCTCGTACATACATACATACATGCATACATACATACATACATACATACATACATACATACATACATACATATCTTCATTATATACTGTTAAGCCTTTCAGCTTAAACTCGCCCCCACGGTCCGCCTCTACTTCCTTTACCCTCTATGATCAAGTTCATTATTCCCCTTGGTAACGTATCAGCCTCCAATCACTTATACGATGACCCCACCACCGAAGCCGGTTTATGCATACAGCCTTATTCCTCAATTTTATTATTTACTTAGCGTTTATCTCCTTATCTACAGTACCCTCCTATAATTATTCTCATCTGCGATGACTGGCAATCATTCTCACTACTTTCATGCGTATTTCATCTAACTTATGAATAAGATACTGAGTCATACATTAAAGTCGTGCTGAAAATAGACATGAAGACAATTTCGTCCGGGTATACCATATCGTTCATCACAATTGCGAACTAATTACATGACCATGCCGTAAGAATACACATTCTAAATACTTGAAATGATGCACCTGTTCTAGTTTCGTATCCCCTACTTGGCATTCATTTCTCCTTAGGTACCTTACTGATATCCCTTTACTGTTGGGAATGAAAATAAGAATTTACGGCCTGTTTCCAGTCATTTGACTGGCTCAGGAACGGAATGAATGAAGTCCCCATCCAGTGGCGAGGATAGGAACTGTGCCGGCTGTCGAAGCCTGTCGCACTTCTCTAGGGCAATAAATAATGACTGACAGATGAAATGAAATTATATCGGAGAGTGTTGCTGGAAAGAAAGATAACAGGGAAAACCGGAGTACCCCCCCAAAAATCCTCTCCCACCTCCGCTTTGTCCAGCACAAATGTCACTTGAAGTGACCGGAATTCGAACCATGGAATGCAGTGGTGAGAGGCCGGTGCGCTGCAGCTTGATCCACAGAGGTTCTCTTGGGAATGTTGATATCATCGTTGCGCCTGCGAAAACCACTGTATGATAATATTTTTTGGAGAAGTTCTGACCCGCAGCACATGTATTATGAAGAGTGAGAATTCCTTGACGATATTCGCACAATATTGAACCTTAGATGACAGAACCGTACCGGCCAAGGTTCTAAGCTAAAATATTTCACGTTGTGGTTTTTGCAGTTCCAAGGACGATATCATGTTCTCTGTACCTCCGTTCTAGCGCCAAGATATTAGAGCGCAGGTTTTGAACAGAGTCTCCCATTAAGACCGAGACGTCGGCACAGCCCAAACTGCTTACTAAATTTCCACTCATTTTTCACATGAAGTAGTATCTCATTAATTTCCTGCCGACCAGTCCACATATTTTAATTCTGAACTGAGGACTACAGCGGGGTTCACTGAGAATCGTGAGATCAACTCAGGAGATGTCCAATACGGGAGATCACGGAGCTCGATATCTGCAGTCGCTTAAGTGCGGCTACTATCCTTTATAGATAGTGGGTTCGAACCCCACTGTCAGTAACCCTGAAGATGGTTTTCCGTGGTTTCCAATTTTTCACACCAGGCAAATACTGGGGCTGTACCTTAATTAAGGCCACGGTTGCTTCCTTCCAGCTCCTAGCCCTTTCCTGTCCCATCGTCGCCGTAAGACCTACCTGTGTCGGTGCGATGTAAAGCAACTTGTACAAAAAAAACCCCAAAGATACGGGAGGCAGTGGACCAGATCAAGAGATCCAAGCAATATGGGTGAAGATGTCATCACACTGATGACCTTGCTATCATGATGATAAGCAGTCTTCCTGGTAAGCTAGGGCCGTAATGGTCTGTTACGCATCCGTTTCTTTTGTTTTGTTTTATTCCCGAGGACAAAGGTGATCCGATGAGGATTCATTTTTCTAGTGGTTCAAAGTCATTCAAATACATACAGGTTCTCAGCTATGGTCAGAAAGGAAATAGCTAGGAGTGGGAAGGTAGCGGCCATAACGGTAAATATGGAAGGGGGTACACGAAACATGAGGGAATAGAGTATATTATATAGAATTTGTTACTCTGTACATCGAACTAATTGATGATGAGACGATTGTTTTTAATATATCAGAAGGTCTGAACATTGTGTTGCCAATTCATTATCAACGAATCGCTCTACATGTCAAAATGAAAACAGGAATCTATCATTTGTATAGCTTATCTGTTTTCATTTGTTTTCCTATCTAATTAAAATTTCAGTTTTGAAACTGCTGTCCGTGTACTTTGGCCGCGATAAATCATAAAGAACAGGAAAATTCCAAAGCAGATCAACAAGTTATTCCTCATTCATTTTTCTTTTCGTGATGTAACTTTAACGAATTTCTGCTTGTCGAATACTAATTATAACGCATATTATGACATACCTGTAAAAATGCACTATTGCACAGATAGGGTTATAATTCATGTTTTCGACAGACAGAAAAGTTTTAAAGTAACATTAACTGAGTCGACACAAAAAAATATGGCTTCCTTCTAAACAAAAACACCTTCGTGAAACAACAAAAATAATATACACAGTGTTAAGAAATTTGTACTGCAGTGATACTGACACAAAAAGGGCACTGCGCCTGACATGTATGTATGCGTTATTATAATTGACAATTCAAAATTTTAAATTCAAATATCACTGGAAGATGAAATTTTACGAAATTGATCAGATGTGGCACTGTAACGTCAAGGATATGTTCAAAAGAGGGTGAGGTAAGATTTGTATTTCTAAACGAGCTGTTCTCACTAGTAGTTACAAGGTTGCTTACCTGTGGCGGAGATTACTGTTTACTCGTGAAAGCAGGCGTTCTTGCGAATATATTTAAGGTACCGTAGGTTTGTTACTGTAACAGCCTAAAATGTGCGTTTTATATAAATGGAAAACTGTATTCGGTTACCTCAGGAAACTAACTCTTCATGTCCTCAATTAGGATAAGTCATTCAGATCCTAAAGGCAAGGCCTTGTCGCTGCAACCACATTTGTCTCTCCTCTGCTGAGCGTTTCAGGTCAACATTTTTTTTTTTTCAAATTCAGCCTGTCCATCGCGGAATCCAGATACTTCTTCCTCGGCCTTCCTCTTCCCTTCTTACCCAGAACTTTTCCTTCCAGCAGAGTCGTGAGGAATGTGTTATGCGAAGTGTGTGGCCAAGGAATTTGGATTTCCTCTTTTCTACAGCGTTGATCAATTCCCTTGTTTCGTTTATTTCCTTAAGGACCCTATTGTTTGACTTTTTCTCTGTCCTACAAATTTTCAGCATCCTCCTCCATATCCACATTTCCAGTGCTTCCAGGCGTTTTATATCCTGTTTTGCTAAGACCCATGTTTCGCAACTACACAACAAAACACTCCACACAAACATTTTAGCAAATTCTCTCCTAATTTTAATGTTAATTTTCCTGCTTGTCAAAAGTTGTTTCTTGTTACTGAAGGCTTGTTTAGCTAGAGCAATCCTCCTCCTGATTTCTGTGGTGCACCTGTTATCCTGAGTGATAATGCTTCTCAAGTAGCAAAATTGACTTACTTGTTGTACATTTTCATCGCCTACCTTAATGTTTATTCCTCAGTTGATTTCTTGACAACTAATACTTTTGTTTTCGAGGTGTTCAGTTTCAGTTTTGATTCTTGTAGTGTTGATGTTAAAACTCGTAGCATTTTATTTATTTCCCTCTCTGAAACTCCAATTAATGCAATGTCATCGGCAAACCTTATGCAGTGGATTTGTTGTCCGTTAATTTTGATTCCTTTAGTTTTTTGCTTTGATATGGCCTCCTCAATGAACATGTTGAACAAAAATGGAGATAGCGCACAACCGTGTCTCACTCCACTTCTAATGAATGCTGTCTTAACATTACCATTGATTTCTATTGTTGAGATTTGATTTTTGTACAGGAGTAAAATGAGTCTTCTGTCCCTCCAGTCCAGTCCTATATTCTTCATGTTCCTAAAGAGTTGTTTCCAGTTAATTTGTCAAAGGCTTTCTCTATATCCACAAATGCAATATATGTTTTCCTGTTAACACTCAGTATTCTTTCTAGAATACTTCTTAATGCTAGAAGAGCTTCTCTTGTTCCCTTCCCTGTTGTAAAACCAAACTGATCTTGCGATGTATATTGTTCAATTTTCTTTTTAATCCTGTTCTTAATTACATTAAGCAGTATTTTGGATGCGTGCGATAGCAGTGTTAGTGTTCTATAGTTGGAACAGTCAGTAGCATTTCCTATCTTTGGTAAGGTAAATATTCTACTTTTAGTAAAGTCTCCAGGAATTTCACCATTGTAATAGCATCTTGCAAGGATATTATATAGTTGTTGTTCCATTCTTTCTCCTATTCTCGTGAGAAGTTCTGCTGGTATGTCATCCGGTCCGGTTGCTTTCTTTAATTGTTTTAGTGCTAGGTCAAAGTCTTCCCATGTGATTATTGGGCCTATATTGTCTTCTTCCACCATCTGTTCAGGTTAAAGATAGTCTGGAATTGCCATTACTTCTTCATCCCAGTACAGGTCTTCAAGATATTCCTTCCAGCGTTCTGCGATGTCTTCACTATCGATAAATACTTGCCCATTCTTAGCCTTTATAACTGAACTTCTTGTTTTGGCTTTATATTGGAGTGATTTGATCATGCCATATGCTCTATCAGATTATGTTCTTCCTCCTATTATATCATTCTCTATTGTCTGCGTAATTTCCTTCATCCATACTTCTTTTGCCTCCCTACATTTTGTCACAATGAGATTCTTTGTTTTTCTGTACTGATCTTGGCTTAATGCTGTGTTTATCTTCTTATACTGGTTTCGTTTCTGAATGAGGTCTAATATCTCTTTAGTAATCCATAGTTTTCTTGGCTCTAGTCTTCTATTACCTAAACTTCTATGTGCTATCTCATAGTTTCCTTGTTTCATCATTTCCCAGTCCATCTCACAATTATTATATTCCATGAGTGCGTTTGTATCCTCTGCATATTTCTGTTTAATTTGTTTGTTTTGCAATCTGTTTAAATCCCATCTGACTTTCTTCCTTCTAATTATCTTTTTAAGTCTGAAATTGCATTTTGCCATCACAAGTGTGTGATCACTGTCCACTTCAGCGCCAGGATAGCTGTGGCTTGATTTTATTTGATATCTATACCTAGCCTTAACTAATATGAAATCAATTTGGTATCTTTGCACGTCTCCGGGACCCTTCCCAGGCATATCGTCTTCTCAAAGGCACTTCAAACATGGTGTTAGTTAATACCATATCATACTGTTCGCAAAAATCTAGTAGCCTTTCACCTCGGCTGTTTCTCTTTCCCAGTCCAAATTTCCCTATTCCCATTCCTTTCTGGTTTTGAGCCAACCACAGCATTGAAATCAATCTCCCATAATCACCAGATTTTCCTTGTTATCAATTAGTTTTAGTAGCTCATCAAGACACTCATACAGCTCTTCAACCTCATCTTCATTACTGTTCGATGTTGGAACATCGCCTAGGTTTTGCTTTGATCTTCACCATCAGTATTCTGTCATTTACATGATAGGTGTTCTCAATATTCTTTGCCCAGTTCTTCCCAAGAATTAGTCCCACATCTTATTGACCAGGCATTGTTCCTCCGCTATAGATTATCCTAAATGCATCACTAATGAAATCACCATTTCCTTACCATCGTGTTTCACAAAGTCCTAAATTATCAATATTATTAACTTCCACCACTCGTTTTACTTCTTCTACCTTCCCGGGTGTCATTAGTATTCTGACATTCCACGTTGCGATTCTCATCTGTTTTCTCTGTCCTTTGCAAGGATAAAACCTTCTTCTGCTTCTGAACATTTCTCAGGACTGATCTTGTAAATGTGTGTAGTTCTGTAGACTATTCTAGCCTCATGTTTATTTTAGCTTCAACAAAGCTACACAACTGACTTCCACATTTTAGGTTTAGTTGAGCGTGTGTTCTATCTTATGTTCTGACTTTATGTTTAACTAGCAAATTTACTCGTGCTTCGCTACGGTATTCTACAGTGTATACAGATTTCTCCGAAAATTACTGTGAAGGCAGTGAGTAAGATTAAAATAAATTAACCTCTTAGCGCTATCCTAGAAAGTATCGAGGACAGAATACGTTGTTTCAGATTAAGGTAGGCATTGGGGAAATTTTGAGGATAATGGCAGGCCACATCTTTTACTGCCAATCGCAATCGAGTTCGAGATTTTCTACTATAACGGCAGGCTCACTTGGCAACTGCCATTCACAATAGAGATGGAGAATTTTCATTATGAGAGTGGCCATTTTTTCTAATACAAGTCGAAGTCGAGTTTGAAAGATTCGATTAGAATCAAGAAATGCAGCGCTATCTAACGTATCAACAATCGAATCAACAATAGAACGGCGATTGTGCTGTTTTGCAATACGACTTACCGTTTAGCCAGCAATTATCCCGAAACGAAGGTCTGCACCGTCATAAAAATGCATCCTTATTTCGATATTTTCCGGGGCCAAAACCTATACATTTGAATAGCTTGGAATTTTTCTTCAAGGAAAAGAGTGCCCAGGTTTCGGGATTAGCACTCTCATACATGCGGAAATTAAGAAAGAAAGTGATACAGTTAAGAAAGTTGAAATTAATAGAAAATAGGATTATAAATGAGGACAGCCGGATAGGACAAATATTTGAATACCAAGTGGATGTATTGGAAAATAAAATGTCCTTCAATAAATTGTGATGGTATGAGTTACGAGTATAAGAAAACGGTAACAGAGGAGAAATTTAGGCGCAGGAATTCTTAGGTAAACTGATAAGAAGATGACTTATGGTGTTATTACTTAAGCTATTTGAGGGCGGTTATAACCTCTAACGATATTCCGCCAATATCCCGCAGAATGGCCAATTGACGTCTCTCTTGCTTTCTACCCAAGGAAGAACCACGAGTTTAGAGGAATGATGACGAAAATGGCAATACGATACTTCCCTGCTGGCAAGCTGTCAGAGACGTTTCCATTTTAACCTGTACGTTCGTTGTCGGTCTGTCGGTCACTCAGTGCAGAACATGTTACCCGCAGAAAATAGTAATGTTTTTCGTCATTCGAAGAGTAAGCTAAATTATGAACATAACAAAAGTTGTTTATTCTGAAGAGACGTTTCACATACAGTCCGCGTATTTTACAGAAAATCAATAGTAACGTATAAGAGAAAATGGATGGAAACTGTTCTAGTTATCCTATAAACACTCCGTCTATTCAAAGATTCATACATTATATGTATATCAAAACCTTTCCTGGGATGAGTATAATCTAAACATGGCGTTTGGTCGAGATCTATTCAGCCGTTTAGCCGCGATGGTGGAACAGACAAACAGACACAAAAATAAAACCCATCGATTCAGTCTTGAGTTGACCTAAAACGGATACATTTCTGAAAAATTGGCAAAACGAACGAAATTACAGACAGCAGACCCCCTACAACTTTATTCATATAGATTTATATCGAAATGAGTTCATATGCGTGGGAACAAATGGTAAGATTTTAAAATTTAGTGTGAAAATACCCATCAGCAAGTTCACGAGCCGCCACTGCCCCTATCTGTCACCTCTAATGATAGGCAAGGAGCATCTTGGATGTCTTCTACCGTTCTATTAACAAGGACATTACTGATGCCAACCCTATATGGAAGAATATATTCTATATTTCTATTGTGTTGGTAGTGTGATATGAAGCAAATAATGAAGAGGAGAGCATTAACACCCAGTCCCCGAGCTAGAGGAACTGAAATTTCTTGCCTGATTGAAAATCGAGCCGGGGGCCATTGAGTGGAAGGCCACTACACTGACCTTTCAGTCAGGAGCAGATGTAATTTGCTCAATTATTAACTGCCTAAAATCAAAATGATTTTGCTGTTGCAACCCTGTCATTGTTACAGAAGGAAGGATGTAGAGAGTGCGGTGTCTCCATGCAGCATACTCTTTAGAATCAAGTGGACCTAATAGGGCTCCATCAAGACACCTTGGAGGAGAACGTCATTTCATTATTTATGAGATCATAAAGGACAAGTTATTTTCAGGCACTTGACAATTTCTCATAACAGCTGTGACAGGTTGGGTGCCGCAGCGTACATGAGGTCATGAGCGGATCCAGTATTCTTAGTAACACAGTAGTTCAAACCAGTAATGAACTTGACCTGGTAAAGTATACACTGATAGCCGAGGTTATGGCCGATCAGCTGATACGTGTTCGTCTATTTTCGCTCGGTTTATCTGCTACTCATCGGCAATCAAGGGGAACTGGGGCATTGTTATCAAACCATCACGATCGTCATCATAACAAAATAGAGGACTTAACAGCAAGTGTGATTTAGTGAGAGATTATTTGTATTCCGCATGGAACATTCTAGGTATTTATAACCGCTGTTCGTAAAGCCGCTAAAACGACATTAGACAGGCTATCTTATAGTCTACAATAGAGCGCTCAGTGCCGCTGGTCAATCGGACTGTAGACTAGGTATGTGAAGTACACTTTGTTCGTCTAACCTTAGAGCGCCTTCAAGCTCATTATCATCTTAGTGCCCCTTTCGGTTTGGTAGCGCACCTTGGTCCCTTAACCTGCGCAATAGAGCCCCTATGAGCTTGGTATCATTTTAGTGCCCCCTGTCGGCCTGTGTACTAGGTAGATGTAGCGCACTTTGGCCCCCTAACCTGTGCAATGGGGCGTCTTTGAGCTTGGTATCATTTTAGTGCCCCTTTCGGTTTGGTAGCGCATCTTGACCCCCTAACCTGTGCAATAGAGCGCCTTTGAGCATGGTATCATTTTAATGCCCCCTGTCGGTCTGTGCACTACGTAGATAAAGCGCACCTTGGCCCCCTAACCTGTGCAATGGAGCGTCTTTGAGCATGGTATCATTTTAGTGTCCCCTGTCGGTCTGTGTACTAGGTAGATGTAGCGCACCTTGGCCAACTAACCTGTGCAATAGAGCGCCTTTGAGCTTGGTGTCATTTTAATGCCCCTGTCGGTCTGTACACTAGGTAGATGAAGCGCACCTTGGCCAACTAACCTGTGCATTGGAGCGCCTTTGAGCATGGTATCATTTTAGTGCCCCTGTCGGTCTGTACACTAGGTAGATGTAGCGCACCTTGGCCCCCTAACTTGTGCAATAGAGCGCCTTTGAGCTTGGTATCATTTTAATGCCCCCTGTCGGCCTGTGCACTAGGTAGATGTAGCGCACCTTGGCCCCCTAACCTGTGCAATGGGGCGTCTTTGAGCTTGGTATCATTTTAGTGCCCCTTTCGGTTTGGTAGCGCATCTTGGCCCCCTAACCTGTGCAATAGAGCGCCTTTGAGCATGGTATCATTTTAATGCCCCCTGTCGGTCTGTGCACTAGGTAGATGAAGCGCATCTTGGCCACCTAACCTTTGCATTAGAGCGCTTTTGAGCATGGTATCATTTTAGTGCCCCTGTCGGTCTGTACACTAGGTAGATGTAGCGCACCTTGGCCCCCTAACCTGTGCAATAGAGCGCCTTTGAGCTTGGTGTCATTTTAATGCCCTCTGTCGGCCTGTGCACTAGGTAGATGTAGCGCACCTTGGCCCCCTAACCTGTGCAATGGGGAGTCTTTGAGCTTGGTATCATTTTAGTGCCCCTTTCGGTTTGGTAGCGCATCTTGGTCCCTTAACCTGTGCAATAGAGCGCCTTTGAGCATGGTATCATTTTAGTGCCCCTGTCGGTCTGTACACTAGGTAGATGAAGCGCACCTTGGCCACCTGTGGAATAGAGCGCCTTTGAGCATGGTATCATTTTAATGCCCCTGTCGGTCTGTGCACTAGGTAGATGAAGCGCACCTTGGCCACCTAACCTGTGCAATAGGGCGCCTTTGAGCATGGTATCATTTTAATGCCCCCTGTCGGTCTGTGCACTAGGTAGATGAAGCGCATCTTGGCCACCTATCCTGTGCATTAGAGCGCCTTTGAGCATGGTATAATTTTAGTGCCCCTGTCGGTCTGTACACTAGGTAGATGTAGCGCACCTTGGCCCCCTAACCTGTGCAATAGAGCGCCTTTGAGCTTGGTGTCATTTTAATGCCCTCTGTCGGCCTGTGCACTAGGTAGATGTGGCGCACCTTGGCCCCCTAACCTGTGCGATGGGGCGTCTTTGAGCTTGGTGTCATTTTAGTGCCCCTTTCGGTTTGGTAGCGCATCTTGGTCCCTTAACCTGTGCAATAGAGCGCCTTTGAGCATGGTATCATTTTAATGCCCCCTGTCGGTCTGTACACTAGGTAGATGAAGCGCACCTTGGCCACCTAACCTGTGGAATAGAGCGCCTTTGAGCTTGTATCATTTTAGTGCTCCCTCTCGGTCCGTACGCTAGGTAGGCTAGATGAAGCGCACCTTGGCTCCCTAATCTGTGCATTAGAGCGTCTTTGAGCTTGGTATAATTGAGTATCCCAAACCCTAGGAATACCAAAGTATTTTAAATAAGTTCTACAGGGTGATCAGCCATGCCTTTATTCGCCGCGCGTGGTTTTATTATGGGCGAGCGCACGCTCTTTTGCCTTATTCGAATCAAGGTCTGTAATAGGAAGTTAAACTTTGCAACAGTAACACAATCTTTAAGAAGTTCATTACCTACTAAATTATGAAACGAGGTGCTGAAAGTGCCCGCGGTCATTCTCGACACTTTTTGGAATCTCTTTAGGAAATTATTGATCCTTCGCAATAGTTCAAGTTAAGGAACCCCGGAAAATTCGTACGAATATTATGTTTTAATTCTTGTACTGTGTGCAAGTTCGTCTTGTACAGGACTCTTTAAATTTATCCAAGAGATAATAAAAGTAGGTGGAAAAATCTTGGGCCGATGGGGCTAAAAATTCCTACTGATAACTGTGTTCTGTCACGGATTTATTGCAGTGTGGGCAGTTCCGAAATCCTGTTGGAAACCTAAAGTAAATGCGCTCCATGTAGATTAATAACTAACAGAATCAACCATATTCTCAGAAAAGAAATAGTCGTATGATTTTTTCACCACTGATGGAACACCATACACGGACTTTTGCGTCATAGGTGTGCACTTCATGTACGAAGTCAGGTTTAACAGCATTCCAGTGAGGTTTGTTTTGTGAAAAGACATAACCGTCGAGGTAGAACCAGGTTTCGTCCGAGAAAAATATTATATATGGGTCTATTTCTCGACTGTATACATTTTCCAGATTCCACTCACTAAATGTGCACCTAAGTACAGGTTCACCTGGTTGAAGAGCCCTTGCCACAGTCATTTTATACGGCTTCAAGTGGAATAACTTAGTAGTCTTCTGTACAGATCCGTATGACATTCTTACTTGTGCAAATCGACGAAGATATATTTTAGAACATTTTTCCAAATGATGACCAATGTCGTCTAATTTTTCTTGGGTGAGAACTCTACGCTTCATTTTTGGTTTCTTAGGCTGGAAATGTATTATAAAGACTATGGGGCGTTTTATGACTTAGAACGTCTGCACCCGGGAATCTTTCTTGAAACCGTCTTTCAACTTCACGAGTTGACTGAGTTAACACATACATTAATTAATCGTACATAAGGACACGCTGTGCTGTTGAAAACGCACGAACAATGATAATACCGTTTCTAACTAATGCCAACGGCCGTGGCCGTCTTGAAACACCGGATCTCGTGAGATATCCGAACTTAAGCAACATTGGGTGTGACCAAGATTAGAATGGGTTGCCACGCGCTGTTGGTGGGGAGTAAGGGAATGGAGGAGCGGAAAGGAACTGGCCACCCTACCGTACGTAAACTCCGGCTCAGGCACACCTCTGCGGAGGTTCGGACTTGCCTTCGGGCAGAATACACACCCTTACCTTACCTTCTGACTACTTACAGAATTAATAAAAGAACAAAAGACATACACACGCACACACGCACGCGTGGGAACAGCTGAAATAGGAGGGCGACATTGGACACGGGTACAAGGTTAGCTAGCAAGGATGCGCGTGCGCACAAAACAAAGGCTGAAGTCAGTGAACAAAACATGTGATGGCGTACCTCGCCATCCCCTTCCCGCTTGCAGCGAACGAGCCGTGAGCTCGCCCATAGGGGAAACACCGCGTGCGCCGGAATAAAGCATATCTGATCACTCCGTATTACTTTCTGACTGTCACAAGTATATTTAGTTGCGGGCGATTTGTGATATCATTTACAGGAGCAACGTGTACAATGATATAGAACTGAAATATTTCTTGATAATTTCCAACAGTAAATTCACTATGGCACTCACAGACATTAGAAGATAGGCAGAAACATCGACGCTGAATTTTATATTTTCGCCTCTCACACGGAGGCCCCGAGTTGTTTCCAGGCCTGGGCAGATATTTTCCTATGGATCTGAGTGCTGGTTTGAGGTCCACCCAGTCTACGCGAGAGCAAATTATTGAGAAGCTATCTCACAGTAAGATAATGGCCCCAGTCTAGAAAGCCAAGAGTATCGACCGAGAGGTTTCATCGCGCTGGACACATGTTACATAGTAATTCACAGGTCTTTGGGTTGAGCAGCGGTCGCTTGGTGGGCCAAAGTTCGTCAGGGCTCTAGCCCCATTATTGGTATTGCTGTTGTATTCACTCCAGAACTGTGACTAAGTTATCAAGGCCACTCCTTAAAGCTCATACATTTTGACTACTTTGTATTGAAAATTCTAGATTTCCGAAATAAGTTGTTTTCGATACTAGTTACAATCGATATTGGAAATGTTTTAAAGTTAAAAATTCAGAGATACTGGTTCTAAAACAAATTTCACGGAATATCAGAACAAGCAAGCAAGCAAGCAAGCAAGCAAACGAACAAACAAACAAACAAACAAACAAACTGCCCTTTGTCCTACTCAGACGAGCGCCATCCAACTTAACGGAGTACCACGTGGTCAGCTTTACAACATCCTCAGACCTATTGCTTGGCTTTCTTGACGGGATTCACTGTCCGTCGTATCAGGCTTTGCCCGTGGAGGCCGGGAAAATGTTTCTTATTAACTGTGCGTATGATAGCGGATGAACTGCAGATTAACCGTGAATTCGTGCGACAAATCGTTATCCAGAAGTTAGAGAAGAGGAAAACGTGTTCTCGACTTGTGCCACATCACTGGACTGACGATCAGAAGCTGGCACGTTTAGAGGATTCACAGGATTTTGTCGACCGAGCTCGATAGCTGCAGTCGCTTAAATGCGGCCAGTATCCAGTAATCGGGAGATAGTGGGTTCGAGCCCCACTTTTGGCAGCCCTAAAGATGGTTTTCCGTGGTTGCCCATTTTCACACCAGGCAAATGCCGGGGCTGTACCTTAATTAAGGCCACGGCCGCTTCCATCCAATTCGTAGGTCTTTCCTATCCCATCGTCGCCATAAGACCTATATGTTGCACCCATAAGCGAATTTACGTAATTAATTTACAAATTAAAAGTTGAATATTTCGCATATTGGGATACTACAGTAGGCTGTGAATCTAGCAGTCGCAAAGGAACTTTCTGGCGCCAGGCTGTCGGCAAGGAAAATCCACGAAACTCTTCTTAGAGCACGAGCAACTTGTAAACCGCCCTGAGTACTGCATCCAATAAATTTTATGGTACCGCCTAGGAGTGGCGACTTTCTACTGGGTTCTCACGAGAAAATCACGCGTTGAGGCCTGACCTACTTACAAGGACAAAGAGACAACGATAATACCCACCAACCCTTGGGAGGAAATGGAAGCATCCACGCTGCGAAGAGCGCGAAAGTCTCAGCCAATCACAAAATTCAAAATTTGAATGAACTGTCATAGCGGGAATCTACAGTCAGTATTTCGTTATCTGAAGCCCGGAGTAGTGGTGAAAAACAGTGTCCTGACTTCCTTATAATATTTGAAAATTTATCGGTGCAAATCTGTGGTTAATTAGTGCCTGATTAATAAAATTTTAACTTCACACGGAATAGTAGTATCGCCCAGGAAATGAACTGTCATGGCGGGAAGGAGCCATTCGCTGGAAGAAAATAACGCCGGTGACGCGCGCCGTCGTGTGGATTATCCTGTGATCGTTTCCCACGGCGCAATATAACAAGTAAGTCAGACCGAAATTAGGAAGATTTTGTACATAGATTTTGAAACTTTAACCTACGGATGTATGAAAAAGCGCTCCCGAGTGCTAGATCATTACGCCACAACCCTTCCACAGAACTATTTTCAAGGTGGAGGGAGAACTCATTACAAAAACCAGCGAGCAGGGTGGTGAATTGACAGTGACAGTGACAGTGTGACAGTGTGACGGTGTGACTCTGTGTTTCACTGTGTATCCTGTGTTCGTGGGTTAGTTGAATCTTCAGTGTGTTTAGAGTATGTCAGCTAATTCAGTTAGTCAGCGTTGAACTTTACTTTGGTCTGGTAAGAAAGCGATCAGAGACACGTGTTGGCATCCGAGTGAGCCATGCATTTTACTTGAGGGAGTAACATTTCAGAAATGAACACTTTAACAAACTTTACTTTACGTTGAATTTATGCAGAGATAACAGGCAATAGCTACACTTTCAACACTTGGCTTAAATGAACTCACATTACGAATCGAGAGGGACAAGTCCATGTTTTCAGCCTAGCTGCATAAAACCTCTCTAATCCACGTGTAGTTTGATATTTGTTGGAAAGCTATTTTATTCTTCATTTTGGGAGGACGATCAGCATAAATTTCTCCACATCATTGGAAACTGTACTTTAGCTTGCTTTTACCACCTACAACAAACTGTTTTGGCAAGCGAGATGTATTCGGGGAGAAAATAGTTAAAGCAGACAGGGAGGAGAATGACTTTTCTTTAATGAAGGCCGCAGTGGTAGAGACCTTGAGCAAACTGTTATGTTCCGAAGAGGTGAATAACCGGCCAGCCACTAGGTAAACAAAAACTGAGAGAGGGTGTGCAGACCAGCAGGTGATTTTCAGGCAGGTAGCGGAGAGGAACTTCCGTCTTCACGACAGGAGTCTATGCAGTGCTATCGTCTAATCTTCACTGGAGTGCGAGAAAATGCGAGTGTTTATGTTAATGTAAGCGTGTGTAACGCCATGATAAAAATGTATCAAATTTGCGTGTGTGAAAATTTGGAATACCACATCAGCTTCAAGATGGAATTCTAATTCACCATGACGGAGCCCGGAGGGTGAGCCAACATGCCTCCATCACCCAGGTATGAGCATCAATAAATAATGTAAATAAATATGTAGGACCGTGCCTAATCGATTATCAAATGTAGCTTAGACTCTTAGGTAGGATTGCAAATAATTCACATTTTAATAACCATTATCATAATAATAATAATAATAATAATAATAATAATAATAATAATAATAATAATAATAATAATAATTGTAATAATAATAATAATAATAATATTCTTGCGCTTTTAGCTAGGGTTATTTGCGCACTTCCTTTATGTAGATGTGTTTGCGTATTGTTATGGATTATTCTGTAGTATGTCACTTTGACAGTTTAGGATGCTATATTATTTGATCTCAATGAGTGTAATGCCGATTCATAATAATAATAATCATCATGTTATTTTATCGTTGGTTTTGAGTGATATTTCTGTTGGAGTTGTGATTTTGTAGACGCCGCCTTGTTGATTTTGATACTTATTTTGCTATTTTGCGCATTCAGCTTGTTTTATGTTTTGTAATCATCCTTCAGATGACCGTTTCTGGTAGCTCTTATCCCGTGTATTTTGCGACGATTTTGGTAGACGCGAGTATTTATTTCTGTGTAGTTGCGGTTACACATCTGTCAATAGCTGTGTTTTGAGAGGCAATCTCGTCATTTTTTTAGTAAACAGGTAGTGCCAGGAAGCCATTGATGACTCAGCTCTGATATTTTGTGATATGTGAAGCATAGAATGATCTAGAGATCGAGATAAATGAATAATATCCCTGATGATCTACGTTGATAATGGAAATGTGATATTTGGACCATGTCATGAACTGTCGTAAGAAATAGAAATGTGCACGACAGATATTTCGCCCGCCGGATACGAGCGAGGCTGTATTATGAGGTACTACGTCGAGATTAATGATGAGTAAATAGAATTGAGAGATGAATAATTTAACCAAGAGTGTTAAATACGTTACGACATGGGTTAAGGTTGTAGGCAGAAGCCTGTATTTTGTTTCAAATAATTCCAGGGAAAGTAGATGCTCGGCAAATAATGCTAGCCGTAGTACATGTGAGCAGAGCGACGAGTCAATGTGTATTTTGATAGTCATGTAGTGTCATGGATGACATGGAATAGCAGTAATTATTGTCCATAAAGGTTAAATAGTGTCATGGCCAGACATTTGTCGTCTGAGGGTAGAGATTGCCGTCAAATTCACAATATTTTGCTATTCGTAGCGGGGTAACTTTTTCCTGTAGACTCCGACATATTTTGCGCATTTCACCCTTTCCTTTTCAATAGGCAGCGATGTTGGGATCTAGTTTTGTTTATTCATTATTCTTTCTTCGTGTACCTTTTATTACCGTTTATTTGTAGGATGTGATTATTTGCATTTGATTTGATGTAAATAGATAGGTGTAGTTAGGCTAGTTTGATTTCTGTATTTTCTTTTGTTGGATCAGTGTTTCTCCATTAACAGATTTAATTATGTAAATAAGATTTCATGTGTTAGGATAACGGATCATCGATTAGGTCACAGTCAAAACTATAGTAGTGGTATGCTCATACCAGGCATTCAGTAATTACCAAACCTTTAAAAAATCCACTACATTTTAATTAGGAAATGAAGCGATCTTTAATAAACCAGTTGTATAATAATTGCCGCAATGAATGAGGTAAATAAGGTGGCATCTGCCTCCATCTAGTGGTGGTACCACAAATATGAGTTCATAATGAAATGCAGTCAGCGGCAAATTCAGTAAAAATTTTAATGTACAAGGATCGCTTTCATTTGAAATGTAAACATGAGGCACTTCCAGGCTATCACAGTCATGCAAGTGAAGTTTAAATAATTAGATGAGTGGTTGTAACACTCAGGTTCATGTGTCAATAATTTCCTTTTCAACCACGAGTAGTTTGAATGTGATAGTGGTTATGTGGTAAATGAAGTGTGATGTTCATGGCTGTTTTCTTTGAAGTATTCCTTATTTGTTACACTTGGTTAGTGCAGTCCATGATTATTTTAAAAGCTGGGTGTTTCCCAACTAAGCCACATGTTTTAAAGACTTGATAAACTCCTCTGAGTCAGTGTTGATTTGATGACGTAATTAATTAATTAATTAATTATTCAACTATATTAATTTATTTTGAGAGACATTTTCTACGTAATACAATTCTGTACTTCAAATGAGATGGTATTTTCCGACCAGTGTTTTGAATTTATTCACGTCATCGATTCGAAGACAGTGTCAACATAGTCTGGAATATTTTAGATTTTGATCGACTTTCAGTCAATTTTATTAGGCAGTGAATGGAGTTATTGTAAGGCAGATCCTCAATCTTTAAATTTCTCAGTCTCATTTATTTCACTTTGTTTACATTTTTCACCAGTGTAGTTCACTTTCATTTTGACACTCTGCACTTTATTCAATAAATCAGTTTGTTATTTAAATCTGAATTCAGTCTTTGGGTACCGTCATTTATAGTTAGTTTACCCCTACTTTTCATTTCCTCACTCCCTGATCGACGGGTGGCCTATCTTCGGGGATAGCAGTGGACGGTCCGCGACTGAGGAAGAAGAGTCTACATGCAGCGGTGAGTATCATTTAAATGTCATTTATTACAGGAGCAGCCGGCGCACAGAAGAAGGAAGAAGTTCACCGCAGTTGTTGCCTTGAAAAGGCACAATGTGTCGGTGCGACGTAAAGCAAATAGCAGACGAGACAGAGGATTTTGTCGAAACGGCGGAATTGTATTTTCACTGAGGTTGAAACTTGGTGTCTTAGGTACGACCCTGAAACGAAACGGCAAAGCATGGAATGGCGTTCTCCAGGATCCCCTCGTCGAAAATACAGTAGGTCAGAGCCGAAAATTACCGCATCAAACTCGCTTTGAAAGGAAAGAGATTTGACGATTTTCCTGACATCCAACGAAACGTGATGAAGCTTTTGAACACCATCCCAAAGGAAACCTTCTTGCAAAGTTTCCAGGACATGTATCGACGATCTGAGAAGTGCATAGTTATGGGAGGGGACTATTTCGAAGGACAGTGAGGTCACTGTCGTGCATTGTTCATCTATGTTGATGGTACAGGGCTATTCACCGAACTTTACTGTCACAGGTTGTATGTATGTATGTACGGGCAACAAGAGAAAATGGCTGAAAAGGATTTATGAAAATCGGTATGTAAAGTCGGAGAATCATGTAATACAATCTAGGCTATAAATAATTTTATTCGCGCTCAGTGAAATGGTAGTCTAGGGGAAGGTCTAAAATTTAATCCTCAAATAGTTATGTGATTAGTGGTCCTATAGATAAATATTATATAACTAAAGTAATATAGAATTAAATTTACGATCATTTATGCCCTATACATTTTTACCGTACCGGCTATGATAACAGAGATATTCATGAATTTAGATTTTTGTTGCTAAGTCCATATCAACGCAAAACCAGGAAAAAATTGGTGAAAATGATATAACGAAGGAATAAAGTACTACAGTCTAGGCTATAACTAATTTTTATTCACGCTGGACGAAATGGTTTTTTAAGGGAAGGTGACTAAAATTTATTTTCTCAAATAACTTACCTATGTTCATGGTCCTATCGAAAAGTATTACTTAACAAAAGTTACAGAGTGAAGACTAGAAGGGACTATGAAAGAAGGAAGGGCTGCTTTTATATTAGATGTTCCTAAATCCCAGAGCCGGAAGAAAACTAAATATGAAGGCTTACAATATCGAAATCTCATGACGCTGATGAAAAATAAGATTACATTGACCATTGTTGTAATGTGATTTACCTCTTCTGCTGCGACTCATCTCCGAAAGATAGGGTTACTGCAGCGTCTTGATTAAGACCGCATTCCTGAATATTGGCGGAATTTACCTGGGAATTTAGATCAATTCGCACATGCTATATGATTCTACGGGTTCTACAGCTAGTGTGGTATAAATGCTCTGACGTATCACAGCTTTACTCAGCCGTCTGGCACGAATCATCTCCTTAAGTGCGTGGAGACAACGGTTATCCTCCATGTTTCTTCCTTTAAGCTTTAAGAAGAGACGTAAATTCGTTAATTTTTAATTTTAATTAGAAAATAATTGTTGCAGTTCTTGTTGGTAGGACCGTATACTATATAATCGGCATTGCGTTACTGTGTTCATAATCCATGTAATCTGGGTGTGGCTACGTGTTGTGTTCTAGTGGCGTCAGAGAAGTGCCTTCGCAACGATGTCACAAAACCGTGGCCTGCCCGATCGCCAGATTCGTCACCAATTGGACATGCCCGTGAGCATTTTCGATACCAACTTTAGTTAAAGAATAGATAACTCTAACTCCCGAGGTACTTTCCGGCAATATTCAGACAGGCTGTTATACTTCGTACGCAGTAGTATTCCCATCTATCGGAGATGAGTGGTAGCAGAAGACACAAAGCACATCACAACAAATAATGGTCGATGTAATGTTATTGTTGATCAATTTTATGACCTTTCGATATTGTAGGCCTTCACATTTAGTTTCCTTCAGACTCTGTGATATTAGGGCATCTTATGTAAAGTGAGTCCCCGTTTCTTTCATGACTCCCTTGTGTCTTATTATTCAAATTCCTTCATGATGTTTTCTCATTGTTATAATCATCTTCAAACTTTATCTTCTTGACATGGACCGATGACCATGCGTTTTCACACCTTAAGACAATATTTCCATGTTAGTCGAGTGGGACCATGCACTGTGCACAGTACCTCTGCGCCTCAGTTTGCACACGTCAGATTTCAGGCGTTTGAGGCCCTGAATTCTGTCCTATCAACCATATAAGATTTCACGCAATTCCCTCAATACCTTATCATTGCGTGATTTTTGTCAGTCAGTGTATTTCCAAGAGAGTTACGTTTTCTTGTATGATTTATAACCGTATTCTCAATACTAGCAGTGACTACCAAAATCCCCAATCATTAAAATTGCTTGTAACAGAGTCATATGACATGGATTTTAACCTTACCACTTGTTCACTGTGCCAACGGCCGTAGCCGTGCTGAAACACCGGATCTCGTGAGATCTCCGAAGTTAAGCAACATTGGGAGTGGTCAGGAGTTGGATGTGTTGCCACGCGCTGTTGGTGGGGGTAAGGGAATGGAGGAGCGGAAAGGAACTGGCCACCCTACCGCACGTACAGTAAACTCCGGCTCAGGAACACCTCTGCGGAGGTTCGGACCTGCCTTCGGGCAGAACAACCCTTACCTACTTGTTCACTAAGGAATGTATGCTATGGGGATCATCGACAGCAACTGAGCTTGTTATGCTAAGGACCTAAATGAAATAAAAAGCAAATAAAGTCACTGCAGACTATCTGCATGATCTAATACAAAGCTTAACGTGTACTGGTGAATATTAAATGACCGAGCGAGTTGGCTGTGCGACTTGACTCTAGTAGCTGTGAGCTTGCATTTGAGAGAGTTGGTTCTGAACCTCACTGTCGGTAGCTTTGAAGGTGGATTTCCGTGGATTTCCATTTTCACTAAAGGCAAATGATAAGGCTGTAACTTAATTAAAGCCAAGGTCGCTTCTTACCCATTCCTAGAACTGTGTATCCCAAGACGTCTCCGTGTCGGAGTAACAGAAGACACATAACAAAAAGTAAAACTTAAAGATGGGATGATTCACGGAAAATCTGACCTTAAACACTTTTTGAAATCCCTGACAAACTTTCTAATATATCACTGTACGCATCTCCCGAAAGTTTTCGAGTGCGACGCAAACAGTTTGGGTAACCCATATCTGCTAGAGATCTTGCTCAGATTAAGCTCGTAGACACGTAACAAGCTGAACGTTGGAGAAGGATGCTCCTTGACGAACCTCCTAACATATTGCTGGAGGCATCTCCCGAAAGTTCTCGAGTACGATGGAGAAGGATGATGGTATCCAGGGTACTGGTACTACAATTTGGAGCTACTTTTGCCAAATGAGATGACAATGTTCCGTTGTGTGGCCGCTCGAGTTCAGGATCTACCATCATTGCAGCTTTTTATTTACCTTGATTGGGATATTTTTTAGCACATATAGTATTTGAGAAGGATTTAAGCTCCCAAGTAATTTCTTCCCTGGAGTACATCTGATAGTCAGTAACCTCGTTTATAAATGTAACAATGACTGTTGCGATGTGTAACCGTCCGTCTACAATAGTATGTGTAATTGTTTTGGTTTTGACTTGGGATAAGTGCCGGAACTTGGAAAAAAGTCCATCTCACTATTTTCTGGGGTGATTGTTGGGTGGAATCCAGGAAAGTCGCTGAATTCGATCCTCCGAACATTACACATTCACCGAGATAAGCTGTGAGGTACCAGAAGGGTCAACTTCTTGCCGTAACTTCTGTTCAGATAGACATTCACCAGATTTCATTCAAACTCAGCTTGAAATATCGCAATTACCTGATTCTTTGCGTAATAGCATATCGACAATACAGGCGGCTGATTGAACACGATCACTCTCTTACGCAAACAGTTCGGGTAACCCAAATCTGCTAGAGATCTTGCTCAGATTAACAAAACGTGCTTGCAGGCACAATCGGCTCTTTCGTGACAAGCTGAAACTGAACGTCAGTGTAGAAGGACAACTGTTTCCTCGTGCTGGTACTACTGTACGTACAGTACACGCCGGTGACTGAGATTAGCTCGAGTGCGTACATGTATCGGAAGATTGTTACTCCTGTTAGATTCGATTTCACTTATTAATTAATTAATGCATATTAGGTATTTATTTCATGCATTAGATACGGGTGAATTTCGAGATCTATGTCCTCGTTTATGCTTAAACACAAATTTTAATATCATAATATCTTTAAAATTACAAATTACGTATAGACCGACTTGGGTGGTGAGATCATGTGACGCGAATGGAGGAGGAGAGTTGCCTAGGAAAATAATGGACACGGCTGTGGATAGTATTTTTA
Source organism: Anabrus simplex (assembly GCF_040414725.1). NCBI lineage: Eukaryota > Metazoa > Arthropoda > Insecta > Orthoptera > Tettigoniidae > Anabrus > Anabrus simplex. The sequence continues at coordinate 242,464,070 of NC_090269.1, forward strand.
CGTATGTATGTATTAATTTTTGCAATTTGTGAAAGTGATTTTCCGAAATTTTGAATTGAGTGAGAAATAGTAAAAGAGGGGGTTTGTATACCGGTTTCCCGCGCGTTTGATAGTCAGTGCGAATTCGCTAATGTGACGTCAGTAGGTGGACCGATACTCACCTATCGATTTGCAATCTCGATTATTTTCAGTTGTTGCTCGATGAATAGTGTAACCTTCGGTACTTTTTTTCATTTTTGCTAGTGGTTTAACGTCGCACTAAAACATAGAAGGTTTTCGGCGACGCAGGGATAGGAAATGGTTAGGACTGGAAGCAAGTATCCAAGGAAATTTTTAAGGTACAGCTTCAGAATTGTCCTGGTGTGAAAACAGGAAACCACGGAAAGTCACTTTCAGGGTTGCCGACGGTAGGATTCTTAACTACCTTCTCCCAAATGCAAGCTTTCAGCTATGCGAGTGAGTTGACCGTGCGGTTAGGGGCGCGCAGCTGTGAGGTTGCACTCCGGAGAGCGTGGGTTCGAACCGCTAGGATGTGTCGGTGTGACGTAAATTAAATTGTAAAAAAAACCATGCGAGCCTCTCTGGTATATTAGTTACGATTTAATGAAAATATTTCTTTATTCGTGTAATGTCGATTAGTTTCTCAAGTGCTCTAAATTTATTAAATGAGTAAAAATAAGACGGATTGTGCCATCATTTCAAAATATGCGAATATCAAAATAAATTGGTAATTATATGCAAATTAAAATACAACAGTCTAAGAACACATTTCGAATATTTTCTTCCAGAGGACTACGCACGAAATTTCAGAAATGTGCTACTGGGTGTCCCAATAAGAAAAACATATATCGGACACTGTTTTGTTCCAGTAATTGCCGGGAAGCCGCCTCTGTGGTGTAGTGGTTAGCGTGATTAGCTGCCAACCCCGGAGGTCCGGGTTCGATTCCCGGCTCTGCCACGAAATTCGAAAAGTGGTACGAGGGCTGGAACGGGGTCCACTCAGCCTCGGGAGGTCAACTGAGTAGAGGTGGGTTCGATTCCCACCTCAGCCATCCTCGAAGTGGTTTTCCGTGGTTTCCCACTTCACTTCCAGGCGAATGCCGGGATGGTACCTAACTTAAGGCCACGGCCGCTTCCTTTCCTCATCCTTGCTTATCCCTTCCAATCTTCCCATCCCCCTACAAGGCCCCTGTTCACCATAGCAGGTGAGGCCGCCTGGGCGAGGTACTGGTCATACTCCCCAGTTGTCTCCCCCGACCAAGAAACTGAAGCTCCAGGACACTGCCCTTGAGGCGGTAGAGGTGGGATCCCTCGCTGAGTCCGAGGGAAAAGGGTAAACAGATGATGATGATGTTGAATTGCCGGGAAAAGTTTTAATATTTTTCAACCGTCCTGTCAACTGTTACTAAACTGTTACTAAACTGTTTAAACTGTTACTAAACCGTTACTAAACTACGAAGAAGAAATCGCTGTTACGAAGAATCAAGCATAAGATCTCCTAAAGCACCGGAGAAATGACATTTTCGTATGTCACACTTATGAGGTTCATCTGAATGTTCTTCGAAATGTTAGAATGGCTGCACACAATTTCTCTCATCCCAAAACTCAAGTTGTAAAATATGTTGTAAACAGAGGTCGCTAGGATTAATAAACGACATATTCGGTGTTGTGAGCCCAATGATGCCTAATGACAAGGATGCTTCCTGCAGAAGAGGTTATGGATGCGCTTGTGTATAGTCGGCTGTTGAAAGTGCTCTTGCATTATCGTAGTTATAAGATATATAAAACATATTGAATTAGTTTAATTTTGTGTGTGTGTGTGATCCATTTAGTGCTAATTATACATTGGTGTTTAGTGCTTGTTCGTAGAAATTGGGAGTCGTGATATTTATGTGAATTTTGTATCAAGTAGTTCGGTTGCTGTTCAGTAGATCACGTTTTCTAGGTTAAGTAGGCTAGCTAGGTGTACTTTGTATCGTTTTTAGGTTTGGAAATCATTTAGGTAATAATATTAACTTTTTTAACATTTAAATTTTTTGTAGGTTCGTTAGTATAATACTTACAAAGACAGATTATCATAAGGAGTTCTAACTTCTGCAGCTTTTACATCTGAGCAGACAATAGACTCGGTATTTCGTAGATATCCGTTCAAACTATCACAAAGGTAATAATTTATTCAATTAAATAACACGATACGCCTTTAAACTTCGATTTAAAAAGAAGTTAAAGAGAATACACGCTATTTCACTCAACAGTCTTTGGATTTTTGACGATTGTTGACGATTGTTTGCTGCATTCCGACGAGAACAAAGAGTAGCGGGTAGCTGAGTAAAGTACAGCAATCAGCTGAATACTATATTCCAATAATACTTCGTAATTTGCACGAGTATGTGAATAATCAAGTTCCTATATCCCAATAATGGCAATTCCAGTCCCCAGTGTAGATTTGACAAAAGATTTTTAGAAGAATTATTGTAGACAACCTCTTATTTTACAGCATTTAAGGACACTTTTATTCTCCGCCCCGCGTAGTAGGGGAAATACTGGTAATCCACCAGCTGTAAAAATAACATAACCACATTTCAGTTAAGATCTGTTTTGTAGAAACGGTATATTAGATAGTATCTTGCCTGATACATTCGTGTGTATCTTTGTGTACGGTAACCCTCTCGCTCCTTCAGCAATTAACAAAACGGCAGTTTTCGTTTCCATTAGAGCATATTAGGATAAAGTAGTACTACTAGCAATAACAATCTGTCTACGCATTTATCTTTGCTGGTAATCTTTGAGTAGCTCTTGCTAATTTCAAACTTTAATTGTAATTTTCATTTCAGTTTGTGCTTTGTAATAACCTGTTGTAATAAGGATACGTCTGAACGTAGCTTAAAATCATTGTAGTGTGTTGTAGTATCTTGTTAGAAATTAGTGTGCTTATTTTATTGCTGAGAAATATTTGTGTAGTATAGTAGAAGTGCCTGTAGTAACTCTCTTACTAGAACTCTGTTGTAGTAATTAGGATAGGCATAAATGTAGTTTAGAATTGTGTAATTATTGTGTATTCCTTTCGGTATTCATTAATTAACCGCAGTTTTCATCCTGATATGGTGTTGTAGGATTAAAATTGAGTACAACTAAGTAGTATTGTAGTGTAGCCTACATTAATTACCTTACTGTCCTGTGATCTTTGTGTACTATCCGAGACAATATTTCTTTCCATTCATTTTTATTTTGCACATAATAAGTTATTTTATTTTTCCCTTTATTTTCATTATTCCGTAAAGAATGGCTAAGGAGTGCAAGTGTAGGAACTGTGGGTGTGGACAAGCATTAAGGAGTATGAGGGAGGAGTTTGAGTGTTAGAGGGAGATAATTAGGATTCTCTCAGAGTACAGGAAGGAAAGTAGGCCTCCCTCAAACAATGTACAGGATACAGTAGGCGTAAAAGAGGGATGGGAAGGAAAGGGGGAAACTGTAGAAGACAGATGGTCTAATGTTTTAAGGGGAAGGAGATTGCAGGCTGAGGGCTCTATTCAGTATCAGAATTCAGGACAGGTGTCTGTGAGAAATCGGTACGAGTCACTGCAGGTAGAAAAACTGTGGGAAAATGAGGAACAGGAAACTGTTGCTGAGAAGTGTGGAAATACGCGGAAAGGAAAGGTAGAAAAGGGAAGTGTAGATCAGAGGATAGGAAAAGGCAGGTGGAACAGGGTCATGGGAGGGAGAAAAGGGAGGAGGAAGTAGCTTCTACAGCAGTGAGAAATAAGGCTGATCAGTAGGGGAAGGGATCAAATGAGTTGGGTACAGCTGAGGCTCTGGTCATGGGGGATTCCATTGTTAGACATGTGGGGAAATGTGTGGAGGAATGGGAACCATGGTGGAGTGCTATCCAGGAATTAGATGAAGGCACATGTTTAGGAAAGTAGAAGAGAAGGAGGAGGGGAAGGAAAAGGTGGTAGTGTTTCACGTTGGTACCAACAACGTAAGGCAAGCAGGTAGTACCAACATAGTTGGGGATGTGTGGGATCGGGGAAATGCAGCACGAGTGGAGTTTAAGGAAGCTGAGATTGTTATCAATGGAATACTGTTTAGGAGGAATACTGACTGGAAGGTGACTGAGGATTTAAATGTGACTATGGAGTGGGTATGTGGGAAACAGGGAGTGAGATTTCTATATCCTATTTGGTGGGTAGGAGATTGGGATCTGCGCTCAGATGGCCTTCATTTAAACCGCAGTGGTACATATAATTTAGGAAATTTGTTTAGAAGGGTTGTAGGGAGGTACATTCAGGGAAACGAAGTGGCCTAGGGAGCGGTGATAAGGGAACAGGGAACTGGAAATCAAGTAGGGATGACAAAATAATGTTATTGTTCAACGTTAGAAGTATTGTAAAGAAAGGAATATAATTAAGAAATTTAATAGATATATACTTACCAGATATTGTAAGGAGTTGAATCGTAGCTGAGAACTATTTTAATGGATGCAGAAATATTCTCACGGAACTGGAGTGTGTATGTAGAGATAGGATAGGAATGGCAGGAGGGGAAGTATTCGTTATGGTGAAAGAAGAATTTGTAAACTACGAAAAAGTAAAAAATGACAAACATTAAATTCTATGTGTAAGGATCATCTCTAAGGATAATAGGCAATTTGATATGTTTGGAGTGTACAGATCGGAAAAAGGTAGCGCTGATGCTGATTCAGAATTATTTGATAAGAAAATCAGCTATGTGGGAAACGATATGGAAAGGAATGTGATTGTAGCCGGTGATTTCAATTTGCTAAATGTCAGTTGGGAAGGTAATGCGAACAAAAGGTAGCATGGCCAACAAATGGCAAATAAGTTAATATGGGAAGGACAGCTGATTCATAAAGTGATGGAACCAGTTAGAAAAACGAATATTCTGGACGTGGTACTGGTAAAACCAGATGAGCTTTATAGAGAAACCGAAGTAATGAATGGTATTATTGATCACCAAGCTGTTTCGTCGCAAATAAAAATAAATGTGATAGAAAGGAAGGTCGTAGAAATAGCACTACTAGGCAGTACCATATGGCTGATAAATCAGGCGTGAGGGAGTTTCTAAAAAGTAACTATGATCGGTGGAAAACGGTAAATAAAATGTAAACATACTCTGGGATAAATTTAAAGCAATTATTATGGAATGTGGAAACACTGCATGATTTTTTTGTTTTTCGTGAATTAATTATATGGTTTGAAATATACATTACTATGTTTAAAAATCAAGTTCAAGTAATTTTATTGCAACATACATTTACAGTATGATCAAAAAACTGGTTTGTCCCTCATAAGGGACACTATGCAGTGCTGCTGCTTGAGGTAGCAAACTGTAGACCTAGTAAAATCAAGTTCAAATAATTCATCTTTATGTTGAAACTGTATAATACATCGTATTTCCTGCAATTTAGCCTATTAAGGTATTCGCAATACATTTTAGAAGACAGTTACTACGAAAACTGCAAGGTCATCAGTGTTTTTTCACATATCAATTATTATGGTACACAGTGAAACAATTTTTCTTGCCATGGAGACACAAGTATACTCGACATTTCATGCACCTTGAGGACGTTTTAGCACTGCACTGAGGATGTTTGCATCGCTGCCTGTCATCCGTGAACTCTGGCCAATGGGAGACTTGATCGAGCCGGACATCCTGTGGAGGTGCTGTTGCAGCAGGTCCTTTCCTCTTCTTTGCCTGTATCTGAACCTCAACGCCACTGCTAGGTCTTCCTCTTGTAGGAGCAATGTCAGAGCCATATTTACACAATGATATGGCAAGCTCAACACGAAAACGAGCTAATGACATAATGCATGGCAAACCATTTTGAACACAACATCGTCTGAGTAAGAGCCATGAATTGACTACAGTCAAATCTAACAAATGGTAGAACAGTCTGAAATACCACTTTTTACTTCTCATTTTGTTCTGGTATCTACCAATGAGACTACCCAGCAAATCAACTCTACCCATGTGAAAATTATAGACACAAACTATCTTGGGACAAGGAATTTCCACGCTTTTTCTTTCTTTTCTGTCAAATCGTTTCACGGTTGTTTTTGGCTCCTCGCCAACGAATGTTGAACCAAGGGATATAGATTTGTTCTCCTTCCACATAACAGTTGTAACTTCAACATCATCTATGGAACATACACATTCCTCACTATATCCTCTTGGCTGACCCATTATTTCATTGTCCTTGGACAACTTGACATTAGGAAATTCTCCTAAATGTACCAAGACAATGGATTTGCCTCTTGTCTAGCTCAACCAAAAGAGGCAGAGACGTGTAGTAATTTTCGAAGTGCAGTTTGTGATGGCAACCATTCGGTATAATTCTTGATAGCCTCATGACAGTGTTGGAGCTGGCACCTAAGTCAAGTTCTCCTAGTTCAGCTCGAAGAAGGGGATCATTCTCCAAACCACTATATATCTCCACTCTATATGCAAAGCCACTAACACCACAGATGATGAAAATTTTGTGGGGCTTATCTGGCATGTACTGCTTCAGGAAGTGCCTGGCTTTGGTTGAACACATTTGTTCATCAACAGACAAGGACTCCTCCGAACAGCAGAAAATTTCTTATTTAGATGATCCACAAGTGGCCTAATTTTATGTAGTCTGTCATGTCCAGGTTCACCAGAAGGAATTGCTAAATCATTATCATTAAAATGAAGGAAACGCCTAGTTTTTCAAATTTGTTAACAGACATTGTTTCCCTAACGGTTGTATTGCCTGTTGTGTCTTTCCAATAGTCTCTCACACTGGGAACTCTAACTATGGACATAAGTATGCAGATACCTATATACTTCCTTAGTTCGTCCTTCGTTAAGACAAAATGTTGGCTGGGATCTACTTGTATACTGTATTTAAGAGTCTCATGACAATTTTTTTCTAAAATATCATCATCAAAGAAGAAGCTGAATAACTGAAAGGGAGTTTGTAAACACATTATATCTTCTGGCAATGTTGCTACTCCAGTGAAGTTTATATCATTATCTGAACGTTGAATGTTCTTCATCTTCCATATGAGACGACTGTACTTTGCACTGTCACGGAGAGAACTGATGTCACTTGATTGTCCTATGGTAGCAGCCCGCCTGTAGTTTCTTACCGATGCAGTTGATGTAGATGGGGATGGATCATCCGTCAGAGGAACACGCCATTTCGTAGCGAGCTGATGAACGTAGTTTTCTATAGATGCAGATGATGCGGGTGGGGATTGATCATCAGACACAGGAATATGGTGATTCTCGCTCTCGATATCATAATCAACATCATCATCTGAAGAGCCAAAACCATTTTCACTGCCAGAATGAATGGCTAATATCTCCTCCAAAGCAGACTCTAGGTGATCATCATCTAAGTATTCTGCATTCATCCTGATAGTCAACTTACAACGCTACTGAAAATATCAGGTTATGCTGTAACTTACAAATTGTTTTGTGATGCAAAATACTGGTATACTTTGTTTAGGGACTGATGACTTCACTGTTCCGCCCCTCAAACAACAATAACTAACATGCACTGAGTACACTGTATTTATAAATGCTTCATCAGTCTATTTTTACGATACAAAGGCCCATATACAAGCACATGTTTACATTCACTGTCTGGCGCCATTTTGATCTCACTGCATGATGGGTCTCAGGAGGAACACACCTATATAATCAAATATGGTACTTGAAAATCAGGTAATTGAGCAAAATAAGAGTGTGGAGTACTTCTAAAGGCTTCAAAAAATCAGTATGATATTTAAAAAAAACATATAATAAACTCATGTGAATTCAATTTGCTTTGCAATGTTGTTCATTAATCAAAACAACCTACTCCATAGAGGTATGTGCTAAGATATAAAATACTATCATTTCGTATTCTGTGGTGAGTAAAATGCGAACTTATATTGTGCATGGAATGTTTATAGTGTAAGGGAAATGACAATCATCCACGATAGATGTCTCTTAGAGCTGCAATAAGCGAAAACATGCTTTGGGTCATATGAGACCCACTATCCAGTGTAGGGTTATACCTTTAAAGGTGGTAAGGAATGGTAAAGATCCACTATATTATAACAGAGAAGTAATGAGACTAAGAAGAAGTTGCAGGTTGTAAAGAAATAGAAAACAACTGATAGGGAATATGCCACGTGGGCAGATCAGTAGTGATTGATAACGAAGTAAATGAAACCTTCTCGAAAGGATGTTTAGTGTCCATTAACTTACTTCTTGAACTCTTCGGAGATGTGAAAATCACTGGAAAAACTTCATTACGACTTCAAGACTGCCTGTAAGGTTATTTTTCCATTTCTCAATCCTGGAGTATTTGATAATAAACCCTTCTCCTTTTGAGGTGAACTATGAATTTCAACTATCTATACAAATTTGGAATTAAGGATATCTCGATCTCATGGAGCCTGTCTTGCTCAACCTTCCACATACTCTGATTTCATTACACGTACAGAACAGATCACATTTTAAACGAAATAACTAAAGACTCTGTCACAAGCCACTATGGATATTCTTTAGTACCACATCTTCCATCTTTAGTGATGGGTTTGTTGTCATAGGCAATAGTCGAACAGCAGGGCTTTCGAAAATGGTCACAAGTAGATTTCAGGAAATAGTGGCTTATATTAACCCAATTAAATCTACGGCAATCTGCACTGAACGCGGAAAATTAATCGAAGACCCAGCTAAATTTAAGAACTATTTGTAAGATAGATAAACAATCCCCTATCTGGGAGCAAACTTTTCGACAAAATAAAATGGAGAAATTGAGTTCTTCTCCACTGTTATATGGTGATCAGAAAACTAAAGTAATAAACACAGTAATATGCCCATCTCTCATATACACTATCCAAACTATCAAATCAAAGAAAATTCCTAGTTGGACGTGATGAACATGAGGCTCAGATCGTTCTGTGGAGCATATTCCTGTGGCCTCAGATCGACGCGGGCCAACGGGCATACTTTTATCACCCGGGCCTCGTGGCAATATGCCCTGCAGCTGGACTCGTGGTAGGGGATGGCGTCCTCCTTCTGTCATCCATCAGCCCACCCGGGCTCCTATGAAGAGTTCCGCGCTGATATACACGTACTAATACGAAGTGACAACCCTAATGGAAAGGTCTACACCGAGAAGAAATTATAAGAGGTTGGGATACTTCGCGCTACTTCGGAAGCTCATCTTAAGCATTTTACGAACCGTAAGGTCATATTAAGCTCAAGTGACGAATATATGCATGCTACGAGAAATTTTAAAGAAGAAATAACTCTCTCACTATAATTGCTCAATGTCCCACCATCTGACAATTTTCAACATCTTTGCTTAGAAATAAGTGACGCCAGAAAGGTGAGAAGAGTACTAAGAGAAAGGGCATTCAGAGAGTGGTGTATCTTGCAGCAGAGTGGAAGAGGTATACGTCTACACAAACAATATGCTCCTGCCAACTCTGAAATTCGAGACAATCAAGACTTGTCAAGCAGTGAATGGTGTGAGGCAATTAAGATAACACAAGAAAACATTTCAGCAGTTAGATCGGTGCCAGGAAGATTTCAGAACAACTCCCTTTTTAGGCCTTGCCTTGAGGAGATTGAATCTCTTGCGCATTTCTGTTGTAGTGTTGTCATGGATAACTTTTGAGGAATACGCTTCATCATAACATCCGCACGTTAATTGCTACAACGCTGAAAGTCCATGGTTTCCAGGTATTTGAAGTTATCCATGGCTTGGTGGTCAACGGAAGCCACAGAATTATCGACATCATTGCCTTCAGAAATAAGAAGAGATCTTATATCATCCACCGAACTGTCCGCTTTGCAAGCCCTAAGTCGCAATCTGCGGATATCAACCTCGAGAAGAGGACTATTTACTTACTAACAATTCCTCAGTACAGAAATAAATACCAGCTATACGAAATCGACATAATGGGTCTGGTGTTTGAAGCGAGGAGAACAATTCCCGCTTTTACTGCTATTTTCTGGAAGCAGATTGTCTCTACTATGACAACGTTAGGGGTTCATGAATAACTCTAAAGAACCATTGTTACAGTAAGGTTACCATCTAAATTTCTCAGGATTGTATTATAAAAGTATACTTTGTCACAAGGAAGCCACTACATGTAAGGAAGTATTTGATAAACAAATACAGTGAAACCCCTCTATGTTGGTCACCTACGGTTCATTAAAAATGTGTCCAATATACAGGGTGTGTGTACAGTATTTCGAACGTACACTGACAGTGCAAGAAAGGACAAACTCTGAGCTTGTATGTACTGTACAGAGGTTCTTTGAATGTATGTACAGTAAAGTACACTGAATTTCATGCCTACTAAAGCTAGAAAAACGTAAAACAGTATTGTCTTATTTTTTTATTTTTCATATTGTACTGTACAGTATTCACTCTTTGCTACTTAGCGAAGAAATCAGTCACAAGACTGTTCTATTTTACCAGCTTTTTATTTCCTCATTCTGATTCAATTTTCCTACCTAATCCGGATTGCGTTTCAATCATTTCTGGTTGGTTATACACACACACGTATAACGTTCCAACTCATTATGATTATGATGAGTAGGTGGCTCCTTGGGGACAGAAATTGTTTCTTCTTCTTCTTCTTCTTCTTCTTCTGAAGGCAATCTTTCTTCTTAAGAAATAACTTTTTGTAAGAATCCATCAGTTGTTCCAGAATATCATCATCGTGGACTTTCAACACATTATCGAAATCACTAAAAGCACCAACGTCTCACAATTCACTGCGAAGGACTGCAGAGAGACATCTCAGTTCATCAGTTAAATTATTTCACTATTGTTAGTTTATTCAAGTCCATCCAAGCACCATTGTGAAGAGGACCGTTCCAATGATATTGCATTGTTACACTTGTCAAGCAAGTCACAGGAAGGCTCTCTGTCTTAAGATAATTGTTTTTAATGCTCTTTCCAATGACAATGTTAAAAATTCTTGCACTAAACCATTACAAAACAGCGAAACAAATGAGTTTTGAACCTGTCCAAACGGCCATTTAATGGCTGTCTAATGTACAGAGAATTTTTAACATGTAATTGTATGCGGAATTAAACGGTGCATTCAATATATGTCCAGTCAAAACTGGTGTCCATGCTATAGGAGTGTCCAAAATGAGGGATTTCGCTGTAATAGTAGAGAACAAGTCAAGAGTTTCCTTAGAGATGAGCTGAGCATAAATGTGACTGACAACTCGTCTCACAGTTTAAATGATGGTAGTTCGGAAAACTTACCATTGGATATTGACAATTCAAGGATCACTGAAAAGAATGTAACACACGGCGCATAAATAGTCGGTGCATACTATGTCACCTTCAAATGAAATTATATTGATTGTTCTTTTGGCAAATCTAGCAGATAAAAGTAATTCACGTCTAAGACCATTTTCCGTCTCGTGAATAGTTTTCTACAGTAACTAAATTTGAAAATATTTTTAGTTGGAAAGTGTATTTCGAAGAGAGCACAGTGAATTAAGCACTAACATCAACTTTACATTCAAAATTTTACAAAATTGATGGAAAAATCATTGCCTCATATATGCGAGGAAGTGCATTTTTGTCCACATAAAATGTTTGGAGAAAACTCCAGATGGGAAGCAGTGAAGACGAATGCAACGAACGAAGGGTTGAATCTCCTTAAGTAGTAATGGATTAGATTTTAGGCCTTAACACCATAAACATAACCTATGGCGAAGATCGTGTTACTGATTTAATATTAAAATGTCATAAATCCACATTGATAGTTTAAATAATAAACAGTCGAACTAATGTTTATAATGCTAGAACTAACGTTATGAATTTTCATCTGTCATAGAAAAAATACACTAATGTCCTAACGTTAAGCTTAATATGGAAGCTGAAAAGATGGAAAAGGTAACTTTGCACAATAGACTTAAATATGGAGTGTAACTCACCTTCCTTGAAAACGCGAGCGTGATTTCAACGTCATGTAGGCTCCTGATTGGACAGTACACAGTGCATTTGACCACGAGATTATTCTTTCTTTTCTGTTTTTAAAATTATATAACAAACCAATGGCTCTGAAATAGTATACAGCAGACTTAATAGCTTATGTATGTAATTTCTACTGTTACAAAGTCCAATTAAGGCTTAAAACCTGGCGATAAGGCTTTAGCACACAAGCAAATTTTCGATGCTGAAACTTTGATCACCTAGTGTGTGAAAATGAAAACCTACAACCTGCTTTTCCAGTCAATGGCCGGATCAGGGATGGAATAAATGAAGCCCCCATCTAGTGGCGAGGATAGAAACTGTGCTGGCTGCCGAAGCCTGTCGCACTCCTCTGGGGCAATGATGAATGACTGAGAGATGAAATGAAATGATATTGGAGAGTGTTGCTGGAATGACAGGAAATACCAGAGTACCCGGAGAAGAACCCGTCCCGCCTCCGCTTTGTCCAGCACAAATCTCACATGGAGTGGCCGGGATTTGAACCATGAAACCCAGCGGTGAGAGGCCGGTGCATTGCCGTCTGAGCCACGGAGGATATCACCTAATGTATACAGAGTTGTAATGCACAAAGCTGCAAGTAGCTGTAAACATCTGGCTCGTCAAAGCAGTGAGAGATCATCATTTTTAACATTTTTACTCGGGTACTCGTCCTTTATTTAGGTTTGACTTTTCTGAAGTCTCAGATATCCTTATAACAAAATTATAATAAGTAAGGTAGATATAATTATCGCCATATGTAAACAACGGCGGGCCCCGTGGAGTAGGGGCAGCATGCCTGCCCTTTACCAGGAGGCCCCGGGTTCGATTCCCGACCAGTACAGGGATTTTTACTTGGATCTGAGGGCTGACTCGAGGTCCACACAGCCTACGTGATTACATCTGAGGAGCTACCTGACGGTGAGATGGCTTCCCCGGTCTAAAAAGCCAAGAATAACGGCTGAGTATATGACGTACTGACCACGCGACATCTCATAACCTGTGGACCTTCGGGCTGAGCAGTCGTCGATTGGTAGGCCAAAGCCCTTTGGGGCTCTTGCGCAATTGGGTTTGGGGTTTTATGTAAACCAACCACTACAGACAAAATGTATACCGGGTGGCACGACCGCCCCTCATTTTGTTTATGAAACACAACCAACATAAAATTTTCTCCTTAAGTTCGATATTGCCCTTCATCCTGACTGTGAACCAGATATGTGAATGAGCCGCAGAATTAGCAAAGGAAAAGCTATGCACATTCTTCTGGCCATTGTACAAATATGCGATTAATTGCTCCCTGAAATAACCCATGAATCCACAATACGAAAGAATTAATAAGTTATGCCACGTGATCTGTGGTGGTAGAAAGTTAAATGAACGTCGATTGAAAACTATGGCTCGGATATTAACTTTCGAGGTGAAAGGGTTGTATGTTAGTACCATGCTTCTGGCGAGCGTTATGTACGCTGGCTTTGTGGCTGAGTTGGTAATGTGCCAGTCACCTGCGGTATCTGCGTATCGGTTATGCAGTGGCTCAAATCCAAGGTTATGCAATATCGTGCCCAATTGTTACAGGGACTCAATGTTTATCCACACCTAACAGATCACATCAAAGCACTTATTTATTCACTCACAGTGTATTCCAGAGACGAGTAGGCTCATGCGTTGCTAATTTATGGAGAGATAACGCAGAACGCATTCGAGTCCCAACGCCTGTATCACGAACTGTTTACTGAAGACTAACAAAACTACGAAACCTTGAAGAACGATTGTGGTCAACTGAGACACTTTGAAGTGTACCTCCTGCTAGATATGCTCCTATAATGTCTCGTCCGAGCGCAGAGGCACTTTCTCCGCCAATTGTGGGAGTTCAGTTTGAAGACCTCACGGATCAGTAGCCGTCCGGAACCGTCGTTATGCTTTATATCCTAAAATATGGATAGGAAGGGGAGGACCCGTCCCTCGGCCGCCAGATCGCCCGATCGTACACCAATTGACTTCTTCCAGTGGGATCACTTAAAAGTGGTCGTGTATGCACAGGAGCCTGAAAATCCTCGTCACCTTCGGCAACTGATCACCGAGGCATGCCAATCTGTTACACCTCACATGTTACAATGAGCAAAAATGACCTTAAACGCGGTGATGCAATCTGTATAAACCAAGGTGGTAAACATTTTGAACACTTGCTGCGATGAACATGCAGGGTACTCAGTTTCCTGCATTTATACCATCACGTCGTTGTCCAATCTGGCTACGTGACATCTCTTTTTCAGGGCAAAATAAAAGTACCCTCTTGGAACAATTGGATATGTGGTCGTATCACATCTACTGTAAATGCAATAAAGTAAAAAGTATACCAGCCTGAGATATGAAAATTCTTTGCAGCGTGTTTCTAGAAAAGCAACGAGGCGTAATTTAGCCACCATATCTATGGAGAGCGGTAGTGTACTGCTGGAACGTCGTCCTATTGCACACATCCTATCCAAACGTAAGATAGTGTTCGAAATAATCTTCCAACGCATTAAGGTGTGTTCAGTACATACAGTACGTGTTGAAGAGATGCTAAATTCAGAACAGAAAAAAATGACCAACTGCACACGAGTGGGATCCGAGCCCACAACCTCCCGACTTCGCGTCGGTTGCTCTACCATTGAGCTTATGATGGCCTAGGTCATATTTCTTTTTGTGGGGAGGATCTAAGCTACAGATCCGGTACTACTGCCATCACGTCGTAAAGAGCGTGCAAGTCACCCGCAGTGGACCAAGTCAATGAATATAGCATTTTCTTGATGACATTGTACTCGAAATAAAATTTTAACCTATTAGATCGTGCTCAGTGCAACCAGCATTTAACGATTAGTTCGATCTGTGTTCCTCTAAATTTAACGTAGCGTTTTATTTCTTTTGTTAGGCCTTAAAATGTAAGTTTTCTAGGCAGTCTACGGACTTAATGTAATCATCTCTCATGGAGACTTTGTAAAATGTAAGGAGGCACGAATGTGTACCCTCGTTTCCTTTATATACTTTGTTTTCTGGTGACTAAGTTTTCAATTTCTAAATGTTCTACCCTGGTTTTGGACTTAAACTTTTATTCCTTACTCACCAGCTAACATGGCTTGTCCTCTGTGTCATCGGGCCTTAAGGTCTATTAGGTTTTGTTGTAATTTTGTACTCGGAATCTTTGAAGTGGCTTAGCCTCCATTTCATTTCGGTTCTCGGCCTTTTAATTAAACCCTTTTTCCATTTCTTGGGCATATAGTATGAGCTTAGGCTCCTGTATTTTCTGAATATTTCGATCCACATTTCAGATGTGGCTCCCTTATGAAATAAGGGTAGCGAGTGTGAAAGCTGTTTAAGCTTTTAAGAGCGGAAAATAGAATTCTCCTAGAGGTATTTTGATGTTAAGTCATTTATGTCAATTCATTAAAATAATGTGAGTGTGAGGATTATGAGGGCATTTTAAAGTGTAAAATTTAAATTGTTATTCAGGGTTCGAGACCCTTATAAAATGCAACTCTGAAATTGAGGGTTCGATTTCTCTCGTGGAAACCTTATTCCAGAAGCTTCGGCTTATTTCTATTATGAACAGTTACTGTTCTATATTACACTGATAAACAATGAAATACACCTTTAAATAAAATTAAATGGTCTTTATGCATTCAGATGTGCTGATGACGAATATTGCATGCGTTTTCCTGTAACATCTAAATTGTTTCCAGCACATTTATACTTTTATGTTTTCAGGTCTCCGCGGTCGGTTCCTAGTAAATGGACAACAACGCTTTAACGACTTTGTATGTTCATTTGAGAGTATATACTGCATATGACTGACACTTCATATTCATGTCAGTAGACTAATTTCCTGTTTCTCTCTTAAAATGTGTTCTTTTGTGGTTGTCAAGTCTTAACTCACTTTCCGATCACTTCGCGAGTAGCCATGTTTTATGTTAGTGCTTGTTTGTGAAACTGTGGATGTAATATTGTATATAGAGAAGTGAAGTTTAAGTTGTATTTTAACAAAACCATAACAGCACATCATTGTTTTTATAAAGAAATATATTATAACTCAATGAGTTCGCCATGTCACGCAAATGTGTGAATAATCCGAAGTTGTTTTGTTATGTTTGCGGGGAATTTACTCGGAATTCACAGATAAATATTAGCACCCCTATAGTGAAAAAATGCACATGAGTTGTATTTTGGAAGTAAAGTAGATGATGGAAAAAGATGGGCACCAGGTAAAATTTGTTGTAATTGTTCACGAACTTTACATGGGTGGCTTAATGGCACTCACAACCCTGTAATGTGGACAGGACAGAATGATCACACTACTGATTGTACTTCTGTTTAACAAAAATTGTGGGATATAGTTCTGAATAAAAATATCTATATTTTATCCGGATGTTTCCTCACCCAGGAAACCTATGAGTCATGATGTTATACCAATGTCTAAGCCTCCTAAATAATGGAAAGTGTATGGAACAGAACCAAGCAGTAATTCTGCAGATGACGAACCTGGACCCTCATGTTGAAACACCGATCCACATTTTTCTGACCTAAATATACCTCACTTTATTTCCCATTCCGAACTAAATGATCTAGTCAGAGACCTCGACGTTTCTAAAATTTAAGCAGAATTATTAGGTCCTTGTCTCCGAGGGTGGAATTTATTGCAAACTGGTGTTAAGGTGCAATAACGGAAACACAAACAGTCACTGACATTTTTTTCTCTTAGTAATGAGTTAACTTATTGCAATGATGTAATGGCCTTCTGCAAGAACTTGGAAGTATCACAATCCAAGGGAGTGGAGAAGGTTTTTAGAATCGTTTAAGTATAGTTTAAAGTAGTATTGTTGCATAGGCCGCCTCTGTGGTGTAGTGGTTAGCGTGATTAGCTGCCACCCCCGGAGGTCCGGGTTCGATTCCCGGCTCTGCCACGAAATTTGAAAAGTGGTACGAGGGCTGGAACGGGGTCCACTCAGCCTCGGGAGGTCAACTGAGTAGAGGTGGGTTCGATTCCCACCTCAGCCATCCTCGAAGTGGTTTTCCGTGGTTTCCCACTTCTCCTCCAGGCGAATGCCGGGATGGTACCTAACTTGAGGCCACGGCCGCTTCCTTCCCTCTTCCTTGCCTATCCCTTCCAATCTTCCCATCCCTCCACAAGGCCCCTGTTCAGCATAGCAGGTGAGGCCGCCTGGGCGAGGTACTGGTCATACTCCCCAGTTGTCTCCCCCGACCAAGAAACTGAAGCTCCAGGACACTGCCCTTGAGGCGGTAGAGGTGGGATCCCTCGCTAAGTCCGAGGGAAAAACCGAACCTGGAGGGTAAACAGATGATGATGATGATGATGATTGTTGCATAGTGGGAACATATACCCATCAGTACCCCCTGAGTGGACCTCGAACCAGCCCTCAGGTCCAGGTAAAAAACTCTGACATGGCCGGGAATCGAACCTGGGGCCTCCGGGTAAGAGGCAGACACGCTACCCCTACACCTCGGGGCTGGCTGTCAAAAATATAGTTGGCAGATATTCGGAGCCTACAAAATGATTGCTATACTGTTAGGCAATCAGTATGAGTTTACCAAATTTTGTTGCTTTCTTTGCGAATTTGACAGCCGGGAAAAAGGATAAACATTAGAACATTGTGGACTGGCCCATACGGAAAAACGGAACTCCTGGAGAGAACAGTGTTATAGATCACCCTCTACTTGAGAAAGACAAGATTGTGTTACTACCATTGGTTATAAAGTTAGGGCTGATGAAAATTTTTGTTAAGACTTTGGATAAACACGTGCGGGCTTCGGGTACTTCAGATTTTTTCCTAAACTCAGTGATTGTAAGTTAAAATAAGGCATATATATATTGGGCCGCAAATCCGTGGGATCGTTTATGGTGATAAGTTTGTGGAATTACTAACAGAAAAAGAGAAATGCGCATGGTTAGCTTTCAGACAGTAAGCTGTAATTTTCAAGGTAATGCGAAAGCTGACAGTTGCAAGGAACATATTAAGAGCTTGTTGAAGTGTTATCAGTGCATGGGATGCACTGTGTCGTTGAAAATTCACTTTTTACTTTCGCATTTCGCCTCCCCCCCCCCCCAAATTGGGCGTGGTTAGTGACCAGTGCGGCGAGAGATTTCACCAGGACATTTCTGTCATGGAGAAAAATTATAGTAGGAAAAACGTTACAGAACATGTTAGCAGACTACTGTTGGAACCTCAAGGAAGAGGTTTATCTTGGCGGTTACGAACAAAAGAGTTCAAAAAAAGAAATTTCGAAATTTTACATGAAATTTCTTCATAGAATAGTCAAAATCGGTCCTATATACTGTATATATATATATACAGCGATACAGCGAGATACAGCCGCCCCTTCCAATGTAGTTTTATGCAACCCGCAATATTCATTTCGTCCTGAAAACATCTGCCCTGTCGGTATGCTCAGACAACACAACCGGATATCTTGGTATTTATTGCCTCGCCATGATAGGACGCCGTAATATTATACTCGTATTAAATACTGGAAGACATCCTTGTGCCTGCTAGATCATATGAACCTGACACAACGGCGAAACTCTAAATTGATATTGTGACCGCAGTAAACCTAATACTTACTATAAGCTGCACAGTGTGCCGTGCAGAAGCGTGGCTTGCATGTCAGGCGGAACGTTCGAGTCCGGAGCGAAGATTACAAATTTTTGAAGTATTAGTTTAATACGTGCTGCTCGCAATGTAGTTCAGTACCCGATTTCATGTAAATTGTGTGTGAATGAATGTACTTTGGCCCTAAGAACGGCCGATTAGTTAGCAGGCCGGACACATACAGGCCGGAAATAATAGGAACACAACTGCCCTGACGATGTTTTATCGCAGCAAATGCTCGATGTGATGATCGTTTTGGTTTCTGCACATTCGGGCCCGGTGTCCAGTAGATCGTTGTGCGCGCTGAACTATTACAGATGTACTTGCACAGCAGGCGTCCGTGATGAGTTGCTGGAGCTGGTCGGGGTTTTCCGGCACTTGTGAGTAAACGACGTTCTTCAAATGTCCCCACAAGAAGAAGTCTAACGGCGTTAAATCCGGTGATCTGGCGGGACAAGGAACAGTTCCTCCTCGTCCTATCCATTTCCCTGGCAGTTCCTCGTTCAGAAGGTTACGAACGGCCAAAGTCGAATGTGGTAAAGTTCCATCTTGTTGAAATCATATCGTCAAACGATCGTGCAAAGGCACATCCTCCAGCAGCAGCGGGAATTCCTAACGCAGAAAGTGCAGGTAACTTGGGCCCGTTCAATGGCCCTCAAGACAATAAGGTCCAATCAGGCGGTACCCCAATATTCCACACCAAACATTCACTCCCCATCGTACTCTATGGGCCACCTGCCGCACCCAGTTAGGATTGTCCGTACTCCAATAATGCATGTTGTGGCGACTGACGTTCCCATTATTGTGGAAGCGCGATTCGTCCGAGAACAAGATATGCGATACGGATGCTGCATAATTATCCAGCCTGCCTACTAGCCACCGACAGAACTCCATTCGAGCTTCGAAATCCCGCCCATGGAGGTCTTGGTGTAGCTCAAGATCGTATGAGTGAAATTTGTGTTCATGCAGTCTGGCCAGACGGAAGGTTGGCTGGTGTTCACCTGTCGTGCAATCGCCCTTGGACTGATGTGTGGATTATTAAGAGCTGCCTCCAGAATTGCCTATTCTGTTTCACCCGATGTAACGGGCCTATCGCGAACTGGTGGCTGGTTGGAAATCACGCCTGTTGTCCTTAGGCATCTTTCAACACGGCGGAATGTCGTAGCAGTAGGGTGTTGCCTGTCGGGATACCGTTCCTAGTACAGACGTAGTACCTAACACGGGTTTTTTCTTGCTTCCCCATAAATGAGGAGCATGTCAACGTATTCATCTGTGGAAAATATGCCGAATGACAGCGGAGATTACAGTACATTCTGGCCCGAACCAGTGGAGTACGTCCATGGCACAAGATGAATAAGAGCATCATTATTCTGTTTGAATGTGACAAACGTGGACCTGTGCTTACGTATTCAAACGTCATACCGATGCAAAAATGTTTGAACTATGCAGGATTCGAACCACCGCTGGCACATTCCGTCGATTGTTAGGCGAACGCCTAACCACAACCGCTTCACTGCACTGCTATACACATGCTGGTAGTACGACGAGAAGAGAGTTGATAAGCCACCCAGTTCGGTGTTTAAGACATTAATTACTGCACTGTTACCTAGTTTTATGAATGATTCCCCTCTTCGTTACACCCGGTCACGAGGCACGACACATTAACATAGTTACGTGGTAAATTTCAAAGCGTCATGTTTTGCGTATGGATGATATAACATACTGCTAGGGTTCAGAATCTTGTGCAAAATGTGCTCTCTGGACATTAGTACTATACAGTATGCCTGCAGGGGATACCACCCCCTATAACCATGAGCATGTTTGTTGGGCTGCAGCAAACGATGTTGGAAGGGGCTGCTGAATCACACTGTATACGTGTATACAGAGTAGCGCACGATAAGTCATGTGATTGAATTTTGATCCTACAAGTATACTATTGGGTAAATAGCTTTCAAATTGTGCGCTGAACTTCGTGCAGTTCATGGAAATTACTCCAGATGTCGTTATGAGTTCATCGCTTCCGTTTTGAGTCCGCCATTTCAGTTTGCCGCGATGGCGGACAAAGGACGATTGACCGTCGCACAAAAGACGAAGATTGTGTTACTGTTCGCGGTGACGAACAGTGTTACATTGACACAGAGAAGGTTTCGTGCTGATTTCGGCACACGGTGGGCTCCCAGCCCACAGACAAGGCGCAGATTACATCACAAATTTGCAGGTACTGGATCTGTTTTGGAGTGTAAGCGGTAACATCACGTACCGTACGTTCACCGCAAAACATTGAAGCAGTTCGAGTGGCTTTGACTTGTAGTCCGAGTGAATCAACAGGAAGAGCCAGTGCCGAGTTTGGAATATCACACCGATCTGTACAAAGAGTTATTCAATCCGAGCTTCACTTGTATCCATACAAGATGACTGTGACACATAAGCTTACTGCGAGAGATAAGGAGCAGAGACTACAGTTTGTAAGGTGGGCAATCGAGCAAGACCAAGAGGCAGTGCTACACAACACATGGTTTTCGGACGAAGCTTATTTTTACGTGAACGGTGTTGTGAACAAACAGAACGTTCGATTTTGGGCACGTGAACCTCCACGAATAATCCACATGAAAGACACATACGGGGAGAAAGTGTGCGTGTGGGTCGCGATGTCAAGTCATGGAATCATCGGTCCGTTTTCCTTCGATGCTACAGTAACCGGCAAACGTTATTTAGACATGCAGCGAAACCAGTTCTTTCCTCAACTCATGGCTACAGGTCTCCCATTGCAGACACAATGAATAATGCAAGATGGTGCACGCTCCCATACTGCTAACGTTGTGCTTGATTTCCTACACGAAAGACTTGGCCTTAGGGTATTGTCAAACAGATTTCCAGAACGTGGTGAAGGAGGAGTGGCCACCTCACAGCCCGAACATTAACCCATGCGACTTCTTCCTTTGGGGGTTCCTTAAAGAGAAGGTGTACCACAGAAAACCCGAAAATGCAGTGCAACTTAGGGCCATCAGTGTGGAGTTATGCTGCGCCATTCCAGAAGATTTGTGCCGGGGAGTCGTCACAAATGCACATGTGCGACTTGAAGTAGTTGTAAAACGAAACGGCAGTCATATTGAACATGTGATTCATTAGGTTGTATTTCCAAGCTGTATTCTTTACTTCTACATCAACAAATTACAAATCTTGTCAACAACAAATGTGTTATTCATGAAACAAATCAGATGACTTATCGTGCGCCACCTTGTATATGTTATCTATTACATTTTGTAGTTATTCTCTTCAATATTTAAATATTATTTCGTACGGATACAACCAAATATAATTTCAGAATTTGATGTAGGCCTATTGTTACAAAGGGAATTAAATTTTTATTAAAAACAAAAAAATGAATATCTAGGGGAAACGATCGGCGATACATAATTTCTACTTTCATGTTTGGATTCAGCGGGGTAGAATTATAAATGTCCGCCTCTGTGGTGTAGTGCTTAGTGTGATTAACTGCCACCTCCGGAGGCCCGGGTTCTATTCCAGGCTCTGCCACGAAATTTGAAAAAAGTGGTACGAGGGCTGGAACGGGATTCACTCAGCCTCGGGAGGTCAACTGAGTAGAGATGTGTTCTATTCCCACCTCATCCATCCTGGAAGTGGTTTTCCATTGTTTCGCACTTCAGACAAATGTCGGGATGGTACCTAACTTAAGGCCACGGCCGCTTCGTTCCTCTTCCTTGTCTATCCCTTCAAATCTTCCCATCACCCCGCAAGGCCCCTGTTCAGCATAGCAGGTGAGGCCGCCTGGGCGAGGTACTGGTCATCCTCCCCAGTTGTATCCCCGACCCAGAGTCTGAAGCTCCAGAACACTGCCCTTGAAGCGGTAGAGGTGGGATCCCTCGCTGAGTCCGGGCGAATAACCGATCCTGGTGGGTAAACAGATAAAGGAGAAGAAGAATTATAAATAATCATTAACAGTTTTGAATTTGTTTTTCAGTTTCATCTCTGTTGGGGAACTTCTGTTAGAAAGGGATGGTGCTGTGCGCCCTACGGTGCAAGGGGCGACGCGTCCGCCTGTCACCCGGCGGCCCCGGGTTCAATTCCCGGCCGTGTCAGGGGTTTTTAATTGTAAATGATGAATATCCCTAGCTTGGGGACTGGGTGTTTGTGTCGTTCTTAACATTCCTTTCCTCACATTCAACACTTTACATTTCCGCAATTTCCAATTACACGCGGGTTCATAACATATGGTGCAAAGTAGGGGCAAAAGATCTTTCTAGGTCGACGCCCCGAATAAACAGCATTTTTTTAAAAAAAGGGTGGTACTTCACCAACCAATAACACAGATTTGTAAATTTATCAGAGCTATTTGTCTGATTTCCACTCTAAATCTTGAGTGAAACGGGAGTGCTTTCCGCCCGGTTGTAAACTTTCTAAGATTCCAAGCTGGTTTGTTGTTGTTTCTGAAAATATTCTCCTTTAGTAAGGAAAAAAAAAATCTTCAGTTTATGCTTTGTCCAGTCATTTACATCTCACGCTTTGTTACCTCTATTAAATCTCCGTGGTGTGTGATTAGCCATGCAATTTGAGAAGTGGTACGGAGGCTAGAACGGGGTCCACTCAGCCTCGGTCGTCAAATGAGTAGAGATGGGTTCGATTCCCACCTCAGCCATCCTGAAAGTGGTTTCTCGTGGTTTCCTACTTCTCCTCCAGGCAAATGCCGGGATAATATCTAATTTACGGCTATGACCGCTTCCTTCCCTCTTCCTTGTTTATCCCTTCCAATTTTCCCATCCCCGCACAAGGCCCCTGTTCAGCATAGCAGGTGATGCCGCCTGAGCGAGGTACTGGTCATCATCCCCAGTTGTATCCCCGGACCCAATGTCTCACGCTCCTGGACACTGTCGTTGAGGCGGCAGAGGTGGTATCCCAGCTGATTCCGAGGGAAAAACCAACCTTAGAGGGTAAACAGATTATGAAGAAGAGGAAGAAGAACAAGAAGAATAACTAATCAATCAATCAATCAATCAATCAATCAATCAATCAATCAATCAATCAATCAATCAATCAATCAATCAATCAATCAATCAATCAATCAATCAATCAATCAATCAATCAATCAATCGTCATTGATCTGCATTTAAGACTGTCACCCAGGTGGCAAATTTCTTTTCAATTGTTTACCGATTCCTTTCTTAAATGGTTTCAAAAATATGCGAAATTTATCGAACATTTTCCTTCATAAATTATTCCAATACCTAACTCCTCTACCAATAAATAAATATATGCCGCAATTTGTCCTCTTCAATTCCAACTTTACCTTTATGCGATCTGTTCCGCCTTTGATGATGATGCTTATTGTTTAAAGGGGCCTAACATCTAAGGTTATCGGCCCCCTTTTCCGCCTTTAAAAACTCCGCTCAAGCTTATTCGTCTTCTAATGCCATTCCAACCAATTCTTCTCGCCGCCTCCTTTATATCTTGGCTGCAAACTCTCTCAAGACCATATGAAGTGATCTCTAACCTTTATTTACAACCTCGTTAATATGATTACCTCAGTGAACATCTTTCCTCGTATTAATAATAATAATAATGATAATAATAATAATAATAATAATAATAATAATAATAATAATAATAATAATAATAATAATAAAAAACGTAGCAATGATCTTCGTGAGGTACTTTGAACCCATCAACACAGTAATTATTATTGAGAGGATTTTCCTGCTGTTGAATCTTAGCCTACAACCTGACTTTTCATTCCATTGACTGTTGTCCGTCTCACAACACTGTAGAGGTCGTTTCTTCAATAGCTCACAATGCTGTAACTTATTTGCTATTTATTTACAATATAACATCATCTACAAAACGCCTTATCTCTGTTTCAAGTTCTTGTCATTAATATACATCAAGGTCCAATAATACTGTCCTTGGGAGCCTACCTCTATCGTTACAGGATCAGATACTGCTTCATCTACTCTAATTTTTTTATATTTTTTTGGAAATTTAGAGAGCCATTCAATCACCCTTTTGTGTAGTCTAATGGCCGTCACTTTCGTCAGCAATCTCCTCTAATCTACCATATCAAAAGCCTTCAATAGGTCAATAGTGATACGTTCCACTTGACCTCTTGAATCTAAAATATCTCAAATATTTGCTATCTTGCTGGAATCCTACAAATTAATAAATCTTTATTGCAACCAATGGTCAAATAAAAGAATATAATACATAGCACTATTCACTACAGAAACTTTTCAGAGAGTAGGCTCTCTTTGGGCACTCCAAAGCGTGGTAACGGCCACAAAGACTATTGCACCATCGACATACACAGTCACTATTCGGATCGTGAAAGCGGAGAGTTATAAACGTGTCTAATATATTCAGAAATAATGCTTTCCCAGAGCTACATACAACACATGTCAAACTGACTGGCCTGTAGTTATCGTTTCATGGTTTTCACCCTTTCGCTCGAACGCTGGCGCGACTATGGCAACTATACATTCATCTGGTACAGTTCCTTCATGCAAACAGTAATCAAATAAATATTTCAGATACGACACTATATGTCAACCCATTGCCTTTACTGTATCTCCAAAACTCCGTTCAATCTTATCTGCTTTCCTAGCTAACTACTTCTGTATCTTTTTGTAAACAACTTTATTATCATCGGTAAATTTTAGTACATCGCCACTGTTAATCGCCTCGTCAACCTGCACTTTATCCTTATATCCAACTAAGTTTACATACTGCTGACTTCTATAAGTGCTCAGTTGTACATTCCCCTTGTTCATTAATGATCTTGGTATGTCCTTCCTGGAACCCGTTTCTGCAAATATATCCTGCCACTTCCCCCTAAATCAATTTAAATGCCAATCATGTTTGCCATCGTATTATTTTTAGCTAAAATTTTGATAAAATAAATTTCGTAGTAAGTTCCTTCAATCTCTCCATCTTGCCTTCTTCTTTAAGTAGCTGTATCGGGCTGTATTTGCCGTTTCGGAAGATGTGACCGAATTATGCTACCTTATTGCAGTTTGCGATGGTTAAAACTAGAAATATCGTCT
This sequence comes from Anabrus simplex, assembly GCF_040414725.1. NCBI lineage: Eukaryota > Metazoa > Arthropoda > Insecta > Orthoptera > Tettigoniidae > Anabrus > Anabrus simplex. The sequence continues at coordinate 242,489,749 of NC_090269.1, forward strand.
TGGGAATTAGCTATTCTGCAAAAGGTCGCATAGCAAAGCTGCCTACCTCAATGAAGAGTAAGTCTGAACTAGGGGATGGCTGGCGCTTTGAGAAAAAGGGGAAACTTTCAAGAAGAATAAAGGTCTATTGTATTAAGAGGGTGTTGACTAGAATGCGACCAGCGTTCAAGTGCACTGAGATGCACCGCGTTCTAAAATATGCGGCTGTCTACAGGAGTAGATGGATTCCGGAGAGGAAATTGTGCAGTGACTGAATGACAAATTGACGTGCAAGGGCTCCTATGTTTGAAGATAAATTGTGTGTCCTTGAGGTCTCCTATCAACAGGTGGAATCCTTCATTCCTTTACTAGCAGCCACACGTGGCAGAACCAGTCATCAGTCCATAGACTACAGGTTTATAAGCGGTACACTAAGCCCCATGGTAACCTTTATTCATAACCGTGTAACTAATGGACGTTAGAACTACACTAACCTGTTTATCACGTACCATTTTAACCCTATGTACATCTTTCAACAATTACCTCAACAAGTCCTTGGTGTCTTAAGCGTGTGCTATCAGTCTATCTCTTCTTTTTCTCCACATTACTCTTCTTTCACCGTTTGGTTCATTGTTTCTTATTTTGCGATCCGAACTATTCATTTCACTTTCAACATTCTCTTGTAAGACAACATTTCAAGCGCTTCCATTCGCTTTATTTGTGAACAAGTTATTGTGCATGTTTCAATTTCTTACACTGCCATACTTTATAAATGTCTACAAAGGTTTCATTCTAATAAACATATTCCTGTATGAAGTCAGAAAATATCACTTCGTAAAAATACTTCGTTGCTTGGGCTTGTATACATTCTTCCTCGCCTCTACTGTCACTGGTTTTTCTACTACCACGATAGCAATATCTACCTATACCTTTAAAGATTACTCCTGCATCAGCTGCGATGTCACTTTCTATTTATTTCTCTTTTAAACTTGTACTCATGCAAGACTGAATTTGTGCAATTCAGCAATTTTTGAAAGTACTCTATTGATTCAGATAAAATAATCATATCATCCTCCAATATCGGGGTTTTTATTTCTTCTCCTTGAACTGTAATTTCCTTTTCCAAATTTCTTGACAGTCCCTACAGTATTCCCCATATAAAGCATAAATATGTTATGGGTGGGGATACAACTCTGCGTCATGTCAATAAAATCGCTGAGATTACAACGACATGTTCCTCTGATGTAGTCATTTAAGGCAAGGGAGTTCAATAATCTCTGATCATTGACAAAACAGGATTTCAATAGAATCTGTTCTACCCATTCTTTAGAAGATAAACAATGACTCATGTTATGCGGAGGGAGAAAGATATGCCTCTGTTCCCAGGTATTCTCACAAGAGACCCGATAGTGTTATCAAAGCTATTGTAATAGGCGAATATTTTTGTGCTATGATTATTGTTTACTCTCCACTAAATGCACAACGTATGAATCTAATTTCCATTATAACGTACATGATATCTGCATAGTGAGACCTAAGATTTGTGCTACTCATGACTCAGATTTGGGAAAATCTGATTATTACGTCGTCAACAACTTTAAATGAAACGAACTGACGTACGTCTTGTTGGACCTACACAGAGAAATACATGAATTACATGCGAAGTTCCCGTTAATCATAAGCATATTTGGTTTCTGATTCAATAACCATCGAAACAATATGGTTCACACAGATTATTTTTTGCTATCTCTCCCCGAACGATGTAGCGGGGAATCTGAATTTACCATATGTCAATTGGGAAGGAAATGCGAACGACAGGAAGCATGACCAACAAATGGCAAATAAGCTAATATGGGAAGGACAGCTGTTCCAGAAAGTGATGGAACCAACTAGAGGGAAAGTATCCTGGATGTGGTGCTGGTAAAACCAGATGAGCTCTATACAGAAACCGAAGTAATAGATTGCATTATGGCATTAGTGATCATGAAGATGTTTTTGTCGTAGTTAAAAATAAATGTGTTAGAAAGGAAGGTATTAAAAGGAGGACTATTAGGCAGTATCATATGGCTGATAAAGCAGGCATGAGGCAGTTTAAAAAAAGTAACTATGATTGGTGGAAAACGGTAAATACAAATGTAAACAGAATCTGGGATGGGTTTAAAGCAATTTTTGAGGAATGTGAAAACAGGTTTGTACCTTTAAAGGTGGTAAGGAATGGTATTTATTGTGATATTTATTGTCTTGTTTTATATGGCGGGACTCAGGCTATGAAGCCTGCTATTCTGTCCGACCATACATACACCTACATGAAGAGTTAAATATACACTAAATTATCTACAGTTTAATATCTTAAGGTAGCAATTAAATGTTTTAATTAATGTAATACTTAGCTATGATCTAATCCTACTATGTTAAAAGAAATCATTATTATTTATTAACCAGGTTTGACAGAGTTTCTTAAAGCGGAGGTGGTTTGACACGCTCCTAATTTCAGCAGGTAGGGAATTCCAAATTCGGCTGGCGGCGACTATAAATGATCTACTGTAGCCAGTTGAGCGGTGATTGGGAATGCTTAGTACTGCGGTGGATGATGATCTGGTAGGAATACTAGAAGGTGATGCTAGGTAATGGAATTGTGTGGCAAGGTATTCAGGTGTGTTAAGGTTCAGTATACGATGTAACAGGGAAAGAGTGTGTAAATTTCGTCGCTCTCTTAAGCGTAGCCATGAAAGCCTAGCAAATGCGGGAGAAATGTGGCTAAACCTTGGTATATGTGAAATAAATCGAACGCATGCGTTATGTGCCTTTTGGAGCTTGACGGAAAGTGAGGCATTCAGGTTACTGTATACTACGTCACAGTAGTCGAATATTGGCATTACCATACTTTGGATAAGCAGTTTTCTTACATTTTGGGGGAGTAAATCTCTGAGTTTTTTAAGGGAATGCAAGGAATAAAACACTCGCTGACATATACCTGTTACATGATCGTTCCAACTAAGGTTTTTATCCATTATCATCCCTAAGTTTTTAACTGTGTCTTTGAATTGTAACTGAGTGCTTCTTAATGTTACTGAGCGGGTATGGATATCTGTAAGTCGTGCGTGGGTTTTTTGGGTAGCTAAAAGAATACACTGCGATTTTTGGGCATTGATTTTTAGTGCATGGTCATCGGTCCATCGGTAAAGACTCACCTTATTATAATAGAGAAATAAAGAGACTAAGAAGGAGGTGCAGATTGGAAAGAAATAGAGTTAAAATGGCTGTGGAAGTAAGGAGAAATTGAAGGAACTTACTAGGAAATTGAATCTAGCAAAGAAGGCAGCTAATGATAACATGATGACAAGCATAACTGGCAGTCATACACATTTTAGTGAATGGAAAGGTCTGTACAGGTATTTTAAGGCACAAACAGGTTCCAAGAAGAACATTCCAGGAATAATTTATAAACAAGTGGAGTGTGTATGTACGGATCTTCAAAAGGCAGAATTATTCAGTCAGCAGTTTGTAAAGATTGTTGGTTACAAGGATAATGTCCAGATAGAAGAGGAGACTAATGCTAAAGAAGTATAAAAACTTACATATGACAAAAATGACATTTGCAATAAGATACAAAAGTTGAAAACTAGAAAAGCGGCTGGAATTGATAAGATTTCCGGGGATTTACTAAAGACAATGGGTTGGGATATAGTACCATATCTGAAGTACTTGTTTGACTATTGTGTGGTTGAAGGAGCTATACCAAATAAATGGAGAGTTGCTATAGTAGCGCCTGTGCGTAAAGGAAAGGGTGATAGACATAAAGCTGAAAATTACAGGCCAGGAAGCTTTGGGAAGGCATTCTTTCTGATTATATTAGACATGTTTGCGAAATTAATAACTGGTTTGATAGAAGGCAGTTCGGTTTAAGGAAAGGTTATTCCACTGAAGCTCAACTTGTAGGATTCCAGCAAGATATAGCAGATATCTTGGATTCAGGAGGTCAATGGACTGTATCGCGATTGACCTGTCTAAAGCATTTGATAGGGTGAATCATGCGAGACTACTGGCAAAAATGAGTGCAATTGGACTAGACAAAAGAGTGACTGAATAGGTGGCTATATTTCTAGAAAATAGATATCAGAGGATTAGAGTAGACGAAGCTTTATCTGACCCTGTAATAATTAAGAGGGGAATTCCTCAAGGCAGTATTATTGGACTTTTATTTCTATACTAAAATTATAAAGAGGAAAAATTTGTATGTTTGTAACGAATAGACTCAAAAACTACTGAACTGATTTTAAACATTACTTCGCCTATAGAAATCTACATTGCCAGTGAGTAACATGGGCTGTATTTTATTTTCAGAACAATTCGAGTGGGGGCACGGGGGTGGGAGATATAAAAATAAGGCTAATATAGGCAAACTATCGAATTTGTCGTATAAGGACGAAACAAAGCTCAATTTAATCCTCTTGATGCAAAGAACAAAACTTGGTAAGCCCTACGGGCCCGAAAACCATATTTTAAGGCCGTAAAACCAACCGTTACGCAGATATTGGCATCACACTACCAGGATTCGACAGCAGCAAAATTATCTACAAAAATCAGAAAAACCTAACATGTTACAGACTTGAAAATTGATATTTGGAATCCCCTTTAAAAATAAAAGAACACAAATATTCGTTTTCATAAAATCCACTTAGTGGGGGGGGGGGGGGCGTGAAAAGAAGTGAGGAAGGAGTTGAATTATTTATATGAGGATCATATATCTCAAAAATGGAGATGTTACAGACTTTAAAATTGGTACTTGGAATCTCCTTTTAAAATGAACACACTCTTTCTGGAAAATCCACTTAAGGGGGTGAAAAGAATAAAAAAGCGGGTGAATTTTATAAATGAGTATCTTCTTCTTCTATCGCTTTACCCACACATGTGGGGTTGCGAGTGCGAACTGTGTCGCACATGTGGATTTGACCCTGTTTTACGGCTGGATATCCTTCCTGACGGCAACCGCATGTGTAAGGATGTAATCTATACTTCTATACTAATATTATAAAGAGGAAAAATTTGTATATTTGTTTGTAACGGATAGATTCAAAAACTACTGAACCGATTTTAAAAATTACTTCACCTATAGAAAGTTACATTGCCAATGAGTAACATGGACTGTATTTTATTTTCAAAACAATTCGAGGGGTGGCGACGGGGGGAAATAAAAAATAATAGGCTAATAAAGGCGAAATCGAATTTGTCGTACAAGGACGAGACAACGCTCATGTTAAGCCCCTTGACGCCAAGAACAAAACTCAGTAAATCCTTCGGGCCCGAATCGAAAACCATGTTTTAAGGCCCTAAAACCAACCGTTATGTAGATATTGGAACCACACTACCCCTGCTCTAGGAATCGGATAAAGAAACGAACGGCCGTAACCATGGCAACGTCAGCTCCAGGATTCTACAGGAGCTAGATTATGCATGTACGTTTAGGCATAGCTGCCAACCTAAATTGATACACATATGCCTTAATATCTGGAAAAAATAAACTGTTATGTCATACGCTTATAGTACTCCTTTGAGCGGGGATGAAAAGAGAGTGAAGTATAAAAATAATAGCCCCGGAGATCTCCGTTAATACAGCGACCAGCAGTTGCCGACGGGCCTCCGTTTTTACGTTCTGGCTTAGATTTCAGCATTTTGCGGAGTCTGTTACCTATTGTTTAAACTATTTTCTATCAAATCATGGAGTAGTAGGATCACTGATGTTATTAGTGCCGATATTTTGGTCAACATTTACGATCATTGTAATCATGAAAACAACCTATATACTGTGCAAGATTGTCAAGCTGGTGCGCCCATGACTTGAAAAAATTCTCAACATTTATACTCAAATTCATTATATGATGTCGACATGAGTGACAAGGCCTGAGAATTATATCTCTCGGTAATTATAGTAGATTCTTTTATGCATCGCGTATTTCCTTGATCATTTGTAACAGTTACGAAATGTCGGATCAAACAAATACATTCAATAATATTTATATTTGTGGTACTATCTAGCGGAAGTATACTTACGCTCAACCTGCAGCTTTGTGAAGGGGGCAGGTATATCTAGGTGGGAATGAAGGAAAAACATGGTAGCAAAAGATCTTAGAGGTCGAATCTAATTAGGAACTAATATTTAGAGGCCCCCATGAATAAAAGAAGAAGATACACTATAATTCCAAACATGACAAATAATTTATACGTACTTAAGTAAATACACCAGTGATATAAATATCTAATGAAGTCAGTCACACCGATAGTATGAGTAACTAAAGCCAGTTTCTGATAACCCATACGAAGAACGGGTACGTCTGCTAGTTTTCTTATATACAGTATATAAATGGATGAGTAAAAATGTGGAATCATAGGTAAGGCTTTTTGCGGATGGTGTTATTCTGTATAGGGTAATAAATAAGTTACAAGATTGTAAGCAACTGCAACCTGACCTCGATAATGTTGTGAAATGGACAGCAGGCAATGGTATGATGATAAACGGGGTTAAAAATCAGGTTATGAGTTTCACAAATAGGAAGAGTCCTCTCAGTTTTAATGACTGCGTTGATGGGGTGAACGTTCCTTTTGGGGTGTCAATATAAGGAAAGATCTTCATTGGAGTAATCACATAAATGGGATTGTAAATAAGGGGTACAGATCTCTGCACATGGTTATGAGCCTGTTTAGGGGTTGTAGTAAGGATGTAAAGGAGAGGGCATATAAGTCTCTGGTAAGATCCCAACTAGAGTATGGTTCCAGCGTATGGGACCCTCACCAGGATTACCTGATTCAAGAACTGGAAAAAATCCAAAGAAAAGCAGCTCGGTTTGTTCTGTGTGATTTCCGACAAAAGAGTAACGTTACAAAAATGTTGCAAAGTTTGGGCTGGGAAGAATTGGGAGAAAGAAGACGAGCTGCTCAGCTAAGTGGTATGTTCCGAGCTGTCAGCGGAGAGATAGCATGGAATGACATTAGTAGACGAATACGTTTGATTGGCGTCTTTAAAAGTAGGAAAGATCACAATATGAAGATAAAGCTGGGATTCAAGAGGACAAATTGGAGCAAATATTCATTTATAGGAAGGGGAGTTAGGGATTGGAGTAACTTACTAAGGGAGATGTTCAATAAATTTCCAATTTCTTTGCAATCATTTAAGAAAAGGCTAGGAAAACAACAGATAGGAAATCTGCCACCTGGGCGACTGCCCTAAATGCAGATCAGTATTGATTGATTGACGCATATGAGGATTCTGTTCGATTTCATGGAAACAAATGTGGAACTTTCGTGGATCAAATAGGTCTTTGGTCTTTTATGATTCCGGTCGATAGTACACCCACTCAAATAAAATTATAATTTGGTCCGTACACTTCCAATGTATGCCTCATACTTCGGATGAGTTGTACAAAAATCGAAATTAGGTTCAGTTTAATTTTTGGCTGTCTGTGTTTTGACATCATGGTAAAACGGCTGAACAGATTTCCTAGATACTCCGTATTTAAGTTTGGGGATTATTATTCATGTGCTAAAGGCAAAACAATGCTTCCCTCTACTCTGCCGCTATATTCACTTGCTTGTAGTTTCAGTACTTCATCACATTCTTCAGATCTTCGAAGTATGATTTTCTGGGTCTTCCTATGCCTTTCCAACTCAGCACTTTTCCTCCAATTTTTTTTCAGGAATTTATCCTGTCTCAGGATGTGGTCCACAGGTTTTATTTCCCTTCTCTTCATTTCTTTAAAGTCCTCTTTGAACACTTGAAGATTTGTATTCTTATCAGTTCAGCTCTTTCTGGTTATCCTCTTCCTTATTCACATTTCCATTATCTCTAGCCCAGCTCTCTATTTTTTCCTATCCGCCCAGCCTTCTCCCCCATACAATAATACAGCAAAAGCCTTCTTTATCTCAGTGCTCAAGTGCCTGCGTCTCTCGGTTTGGAAAACATGTTTAGCGGATACTATAGTTTTATTTATAGTTTTGTGAGTCGACAAGCTCTCCAAAACCGCCAAGTTAGAGCACGAGCACTACAAGCAGGCTTCTGCAATAAGAGTGACCAAACCGTGAGAAACAAGCTCCGAGAGGCCAGTTCGAGACCTCAGTGACCCGCTCGGATTAATCCCGTTTCGCGTTAAATCGTCCAGATGGTCGTCTGCAAGTCTGGAAAAGAAGCGGGAGGCTATTTCAGCCGACAGCTGTACAATGTGCCTTACTTACGGAGGTGGACCTGTTATGGTGTGGGCATGCGTAAGTCGTGACACGAAAACTGTTCTCCAGATCATTCACAATGAATTCTTAACTGCTGGACGGTTGATGATGAAAATAGTCATAGTGCCAAATGTGATCCCTCACATGAGGCAACTTGGAGAATACGCAGTATTTGTACATGAGTATCCTCGAGGACATGATTCCAACGTCGTTTGGAGTGCACCACATGCAAGGAATGGAATGGCCATTCAGAAGAACTGACTTGAATCCAATCGAACAAGACTGGGACTAGCTGAAGCAACAAATCCGAGTGGAAAACACCCACCCCCTTGAAGACGCCCTTTTGGAAGATTGAGGACGTCTGCTCCAATTGAAAATACGGTTCCATGTCGAAGGCGTTGTGAAACTGTTATCCATGTGAGGGTTGGCAATATTCCTTATCAAGACTGTTACTTACCACGCAGTCAGTTTCGTATATGGCCAGGGACCACCTAGTCCTTTATTGAGTGTACAAGGAACGCTTTTCAATTCAGTTCTTAATTGTTGCAAAGAAGATTTGTTACGGTTCTTGGAGGTTGAAGGCTTCGATGAAATGAAATGTCGTATGGCTTTCAATGCCGGGATATCCCAGGAAGGGTTCGGCTCGCCAGGTGCAGGTCTTTCTATTTGACTCCCGTAGGCGACCTGCGCGTCGTGATGAGGATGAAAAAATGATGATGAAGACAACACATACACCCAGCCCCCGTGCCAATGGAATTAATCAATTAAGGTCAAAACCCCCGACCCGGCCGGGAATCGAACCCGGGACCCTCTGAACCGAAGGCCAGTACGCTGACCGTTCAGCCAACGAGTCGGACAAGGCTTCGATAATGCCTTAGTAATGCAAATCCACTAGTTAATACACCTGATACAGGCAGCTGAGACAAGGACGCTCCTAAGGGAGGGCCGGTAGAGGTAGATGTTGCGGGGATGCAATCTTGAGTCAAGATGTAGTCGCGAGTTCTGGTATGTCGTGTATAGACCTAAGCACTTTGAAATGTGGAATGCTCTTTGACCACCCGATATCTCGTAGTTTTACTACATTATTTTTTCTTGTCATGCTTGTCGCGCTAGTGCGTTGTGTTCTGGTGATAATAGCTTGTTTTCAGAAGATATTTTGAAGTGATGGTTGGTGAAAAACGAACTGCAAGATCTTGGATATTCTGTAAGAGGGTGCAAGCGTCATGCTTGTAAACTTCGAAAAGGTTTATAACAGAGTGAAATACGAGATTGTCATGTTGGTACAAACGCTTCACTTCGTAAACATAGGATCCTGTGTTGCATCATTTAACCAAACTTTCCTCATAAATAATTTGCCTTGTGTATGTCTAACATCCTAGTTTGTTAGCATTTTTCTGGATTTTTCTGGACTAGGTGACGTAGGCCTAATTATGATTCCCTAAATGCATTTTTGTCGCGTTCCTGCAAGAGTTTGTCGGAACCGCAAAGGAATGCAAGACAGACAAAAGTATTAACGGCATTGAATTTCTTGATAGTTGCCTGTAATTTTCATCATCATCATCATCATCTGTTTACCCTCCAAGTTCGGTTTTTCCCTCGGACTTAGCGAGGGATCCCACCTCTACCGCCTCAAGGGCAGTGTCCTGGAGCTTCAGACTCTTGGTCGGGGGATACAACTGGGGAGTATGACCAGTACCTCGCCCAGGCGGCCTCACCTGCTATGCTGAACAGGGGCCTTGTGGAGGGATGGGAAGATTGGATGGGATAGGCCAGGAAGAGGGAAGGAAGCGGCCGTGGCCTTAAGTTAGGTACCATCCCGGCATTCGCCTGGAGGAGAAGTGGGAAACCACGGAAAACCACTTCCAGGATGGCTGAGGTGGGAATCGAACCCACCTCTACTCAGTTGACCTCCCGAGGCTGAGTGGACCCCGTTCCAGCCCTCGTACCACTTTTCAAATTTCGTGGCAGAGCCGGGAATCGAACCCGGACCTCCGGGGGTGGCAGCTAATCACGCTAACCACTACACCACAGAGGCGGACGCCTGTAATTTTTCCAGTTCTATTTCTCTTCTGACACGGACCCAGACCCTTAGCTTAAGCAAATATTTAACAGATAGCAGAGGAAGCGCATAGGTAACATGCTAATAAACCTAGCACAGATATGAATGCAGTAGTGCTGTGTAACCCATGCATAGGCCCGTGTAGACCCCCGGCCAATGCGGACGTAATAGAATCTGAAGTTAGACCCTTTCTCCTCCACCACAGATACCGAAAGAAATAACATACCTTACTAACTAAAAGGAAAGAAGGAATAAGGGACAACACAAAACGTTATTAAATTGAAAATTCAGGATGAAATGGACAAAATTAGGGCATAGTTGTGCCATCCAACCAAGACGCATAGAACAAAGGAACGTCCTTAAAGATCCTTTTAATAACTTCTTTCAACACGTCGTTCGTTCATTTATCTTCGCAGCGTGATATTGATCACATCTACGGTAACTGATATCCCTTCTCATTCATAACGGCACTCATATTCGAGGTTAAAAGACTTGGTTTAACTAAGGATTAACTGGTTGTACGGGATACAGAATAAAAATATCGGCACCGATCAGGGGAGAAAACACTCCTACGCCCAGAAAACAAATCTAATGCAACAATAAAAGTTAAGGTCAAATTAAGTAAGAGTGAACATCACCAAAAGGCATGATCTCAAAGGAAGAAGAAAGGAAGTGATTCGCGAACATATCCGGACCAATATGGCAGCCACATGAGCTACAAGAAAAATAAATAAACAACTGGTTGCTATGGAGCCATACAAAATATAAACATAGCGGGCTTCCAAAGGAGAGAACTCAAATGGTAAAAGCAAACACACTAGAAGCAAACCCTCGGGAGAAAAATAAATTAAACTCTCCTCCTTCAGTCAGCAAAGGTTTCGGTCTTTTATAATAACTCTCTCGTCACAACGTCCAATCCAGATCATAATCCAAATCAGGGTACACCAGTTAAATTCCGGGGATACAGACATCGGCTTTTCCCAACACTTACTGTCAAAACAGCATGTCATAGCCAAGACAAACGCAGTATCATAAATTACTCATCCAGACTCCAGTCTCACAGCGTCAAGCTTCGACAATAAATGTCACACATAAGCATTTGTAAAGCTGGGTATGAGACATATTTCTTACCGGTCCAAGAACCGAGTTTAAATAAATCCCCCTAGCGATTATCCGAAGAATCATCACCACACGGCACATATCAGAGTACAACAACCATGCAATTCACACAAGAATAGGCCGAAAACATGAAACTTAATGAAGCGATATAATAAAAGGAGTAAAACATGTGACCTTAAACGACGTGGTATCCGTTTAAAAACAGGAAAGTAAAACACGGACGAAAATGAATTACAAATAGGCTCTTAAAGGTAAAACGTCAACCAAAGAAGTAGGATACAGAAAAATACGGCTACTAGGCTATGAGCCATAACTGATGTCTTCATTCTACGAATGACTCCTGCTGTTGTCAATTTAGTCTTCGACTTGCCTTGTTGTTGAGTGATGACGTCTGCGGCTTCACGACTTGAGATGACATCCTTACTTCTCCGTATACCGATGAATGGCGGCCTTGTGCTTCATCAGTTTTGGAAAGTTTTTCTTCCCACCAGATATGTAATGTTTATCCTTGACAAAAAGCTCTTGTTGATAACTATTGGAAAATGGACCCAATGTGTTTTGGCTCGGCGTTTGTGGCTTATAAACGCTTTAAAAGATGCTGGTATTACCTCTCCCACATTCGAGAGATTGGTTATTGTTCTTATCTTTGGGACACTCAAGGTAACGGAATCCTTTGAACCTATAATTTAGGTATTTGATTTTATTTCCGCTGCCAGTTCCCTTGTATGTTTCTGTTACTTTTATTATTTCTGCTCGCCACATTTTTCTTCTGGCTGTCCTCTATTTATCTTTATATTTCTTGATCTCCTGATAGCGAAATGTATCACCTTCATAATAGGTGATTTGTTTTTGAGTTATTGGACTGTGTTTGATATGCGCCTTGTTTTGGTACGCACGCATTGGTACATGTCCTCTCGGTTATGCGTAATCGATGTTTTATGCTACAACTGTACGTGTATTGTGCATGTGTGTTCCGTGTGTGCATTTTCCTTTTCTCTGCCATTCATAATCCATGTCGGTACTAGGATTTACTACCATTGTATGGGATAGACACGGTTGAGGTTTGAAGGTACTTATCTGATTGCTGCTCCTATTTCGGAAGGGATGCCTACATTTACACATAAGGTACATTTATTTAACCTATTCATTTGGGCATTTGACTTGTGAATTTCTCTTGTTTGAGGCCGTAGGTGAATGTGCGTGACCTCCAGTTTTCCTTCGGTTGTGTCTCTTTTGGCATATGTGCAAGTGCGTGTGTGTGTGTAAACGACTACTTTAATGGGGCGTATATCAACTATGGGATTTCCCTAGATTATTTTTATTTTTAGTTCCACCTTATTGTTGGCGCGATTCGCCCCTTTTTGTTCCTAAACTCCTCCCATTATTTCTTTTGGTATTGGAAATAAAAGATGACGACCACGTTTGAATAATTCTGTTCCCTTTTATTTTCGTGCGCTCTGCGCATGCTTAATTCTTGGCTCATTAAGTACTTTTCCGTAATTGGCTTTGGTAATTATTTTCTTACTGCTCCTTGACTTTTTTAAGATCTTATTGTGTGTGAGAAGTAACATTTGAGTTGAGTGTTAAAGATGTGATGAATACCTGTTGGAATGATTTACTTCCCTTTCGGGATTTATAATCCAAGTCGTAGGTTATTGTTGTATTGAGATGAAAGAAATACACAAATATACAGTACCTGGCCACATTATTAGACTCAAGGACCTTTTTAGCAATTCTTTTCACTTGACACCCTACTTCTTGGATTTATGTGACAGCAAACCCATTGTTCATACTTGCATTGTAGGACATGGTATTCTTGATAATAATATGAATTTTGGAACTTATTATTTTTACAAATTCCCACCTTTTTTACTTTATTAACGTAGTACCTACCTTGCCATAAACATATGAGGTAATAATTCCTGCGGTTTTTGTGTCAGATGTGTGTTTGGTTTACTGATAATTAACTTTAACAGTTTGTCTTGCTGTATTTTAGATATTTACGCTAAATCTGTGTTGATAACAGGAACTTTATGAAGTAGCAGTGGTTTTAAATTTGTTAGGGAAATCAAACAATTTCTTGAAAACAGAGTTATGGGGAAGTCTCAGGACCTTTCTCCTCGCAAAATTGAGTTTGTGAAGGGACTTTTGCAGCATGGAAATCTGACACAACGAGAAATTGCTGCCCATTCAGGAATATTGCAGACTTCTGTGCGTCGTATAAACAATACAAATAAAACTGGAGAGATTACCCGAAGAACAGAACGTGGTAGGAAGAAAATTCTGACTCCAAGAGCAGAACGTTTGCTCGTCAAAATTGTGAAAGGAAACAGAAGGGCATCTTATGCTACTATAACCCAAGAACTGAACAACAGTGGTATCAAGGTTTCTGAGAGAAGAGTGCGTCAACGTACTTGCAGCTTGGGGTACCGATGTCGTCGACCAGCTAAGAAACCCAAACTTACTGAACGAATGATAAAACGGAGGCTACAGTGGGCAAGAAAACACCAACATTTCACAGCAGAAGACTGGAAAAGGGTAAGTTCCTTATATAAATTCTTTAACAAATGATGTTTTAGCTAGGAAAATTCCAACGAGTATTTACAACTTTAAATTTCATACACATCATCTTAATTTCTACGTTTGCTTCAGTGAGGTGTCAAGCGAGAAATACCGGTTTGTAAGAATATTGTCTAGTGAAAAGTACGAGAATAATTGCGTCCAACAAACAGTAAAACATCCTACCAAGGTCATGATTTGGTCAGTGATAAGTGGAAAGGGAATGGGACGTCTTCAGATTGTGGAGGGTATAATGCGTCATGATCAGTACAGACAAATACTTGAAAAGAGACTGTTCCCTCAATTGAAGGACTGGTTTAGTGAAGGTAAAAACAAGATTTTCATGCAAGATGGGGCTCCATGCCACACAGCAAAATCTATTAAGCTTTTCTGAAAGAGAAAGAAATTCCTCTTTTGGAATGGCCTGGTAATTCACCCGATTTGAACCCGATTGAGAATGTGTGGCAATGTCTGATACGTGAAATTGGTAAAGAGCGTATCACTACCAAGCTTCAACTACTTGAAAAGATCATATTTCATTGGAACCATAATGAAAAGTTGTCTCCAGCAGCTTCATCTTGCATTGCAAGTATGCCTCGCAGGGTGCAAGCAATCATAAAAGCTAAGGGTGGACTGACTAAATATTGGAATTGCAGTCTTAAAACTGCGTATGACATCGTAAATTAAACATACTGTAATGCTATCCGTTAGTGAATGTGTAGTATTCCATTAAAAGTATGTTAATATAACATTTTGTTAGAAAAATGAAGATTTTTATGTTGAGTCTAATAAAGTGGCCAGGTACTGTAAGTAAAGCTATTGTTTTATGAATAGACGCTCACCATATGAACATGGTCTTGGTAAAGGTGACATGAAAACAAAGCCTGATGTGAGTAAGAACCATATATGTACATTTATATGTAGGCTATATGTTTGCCCTTTTCTATTTCGAGTCATAATCCTTTACTCCTGATTTTTAAAATAAACCTTCCTTTTAAATATCTCTTGGTTTGTATTGTATATAGACTAGCCTCTAATGCTTGTTTTCTATGGCCTAGGAAGTCCATCTCGAGTTCATGACCTGTTCGCTGGTCATTTCCAGTCACGGTCCAAATCCAACTTTTGGTTATCATGCTTATTGTTATGGCACTTAATTTCCACTGCGCACTCTAATCTTCATGGGAATTTATCGTAGTAGAGATTCATATAATTAGCGGATATGTGCGGTTCAGCTACTAGTACTACTCCTCCCCTGACGGGGGAGGCGGCCCTCTTGAACGGTGACGTCGTCTCTCAGGCCGGGAGTGTTACGATGAAGGAGATATGCGGAGAAGGTGAGAGCGTTGGCGGCCGTGGCCTACACTAGGAACTGTCCCGGCGTTTGCCGTAGTGTAGGAGAATGGAAAACCACGGGAAACCATCCCCAGGACAGTCGATGGTGGGAACCAGTCCCTTTCCGTCTACCGAATATAGAGGCGTAGAGCCTCTGTAGAGCCATGGCCACCGGCGTTTGCCGTAGTGTAGGAGAATGGAAAACCACGGGAAACCATCCCCAGGACAGTCGATGGTGGGAACCAGTCCCTTTCCGTCTACCGAATATAGAGGCGTAGATCCACTGTAGAGCCATGGCCACCCCTCCTCTGCTCGGTTGGCCAGTGGGAGTGCAGAGCTGTTGGACCACGGTCCAGCCCTGGCCACTTTTTGACCAAAACCCACTCTGCATCCGTCGACGTAAATACGGTACCTCGGAGAGATCTACATAATCGAAAAAGTCCCTTTACCAGTGCGATCCGTTGAAAAAATCTTGTAATAAAACACGACAATATCATAGAAACGCAATCTGGTAACACCTGGCTCCCATTTTAGTCATCAAAAGACTTCCTGAAAAAATCAGGGAACAAACAGGGTGTAAAAAGGGCAAAGAAAAGAAAATACGAGACGAGATGGAAAATCAGTGGCATCTATCGACAATCGAAAACATCGACACAAAGACAGCATGTAAGTATTAATATAAAGCTATTGACGTGAGTTCACAGGTACATGGAGCAATTGTGAAACATTAACGTAAATAAATTTACATAGAGACCCAAAGGGTATCTCACATCCTATACACGTATGAAGTGAACATGCATGAAGTGAATATTGTTCAGACTGAGGCCAGTTTATTCCGTTCCACCATTTGTTTCACTCTCAATACTTGGCAGTCCTGCAGAAATAAAGCGCTTATCCTGGGTCCTCAACAATGCGCCAGTTGTTTCCAAGAATCTTTTTAATATCATTCACAGTTTAGAAATGTTTGTACAACTCACCACTTAGGCCATCTTTCTCCAAATCTCGCTCATCTCACGGCAAAATATGGTACTGTCCCTTACCTGGCACACCGTGACCATCTACTTCACGTGGCATAGTTCTTAACTCTTGCAGGGGAGTTGACATTCCTTATCTTGCCCGAGCGAATACTGTGCTCTCGACGAACACTCCTACTTACCTCTCTTCAATTTTCGTTTCCTTTCCTCATTCCATGAAATTAGTACCCGTTCTAGTTCCCTACTTGAAATTCCACTAAGTCGAACGAATTCCTACAATCCTTTTTAGTTACTGCATTGAGGCTCTGGAATACCCTCCCAATGGACATTCAGCACCTTACTTCCTCTCATAAATGTAAATCTGCCTGCCGAAAGTTTTTCCTGGAACATAAAACTGGGTTGTGTGAGTCATTGTACTGTATGTTGTGTGAATGGCTTTTCATTTATTATTATAGTTATTATTATTATTATTATTATTATTATTATTATTATTATTATTATTATTATTATTATTATTATTACCGTATTTTGGTGGGTCAGCAGAGGTGAAAGGAGGTGCGGGCTGGAATGGGTCTAACTACAAGTCCGAAAGATGAATTTTAAAATTTAAATAAAGGTTATGTTTTCAACTGATAACAAGATTTAACGATTTTCACTAGCTGAAATAACAAAGAAAAATCAGGTACAATGCAACCTTACAAACGAAAGCACAAGTTAAGAGGATATTACAAATTCGGGGGTACGAGCCCCAAAGTCTGAGCTCTCAGCTCACAACCACAAATTACCAAAGGGCAAAAAACCCCTCATTACATGGAGCACTTGCTCCCAACTTCACATCTCAAGCCTCTCTAAGGCACTTTTACCACAACACTGAGCAGTATCCTGCCGGCCCATAATAATAATTAGAGTATTATTTGACACAATATGTAAAATTTATTCATAAAAGTTACAGTCTAACATGTTAAAGCATCGTATCCCAAGATAGTTGATACCGGATGTTGAGCAAGACAGTAAGTCGCTGGACATTGCTTCACATTTCCGTATGACCGTGAGAATGGGTGGCATAATCAAGCGTTGGCAAGGATCTACACGTGTATTAGATGCTGACCAAGCAAGATATTTCAGCCAATGGGAACTTAAGGATTTGGCAAACATGGATGCCACACCGCGCCAAATCTTAATTCCAGAATGACCAACGTGCTCAGTTGCTAAAGTCAGTTTCTGTCGGTAATCGGTTTTCCACAGTTTCAGAAGTCAGATATATTTGGAAATGTAATATAAAAATTGGTGGAAGAGATTAGCTAGTGTTTGAGCTGTGTTTTGTAAATATATCACAATAAATATTGTGTCATCATATACGACGAATTTTCTGATTGGGGGTTGGTTCAGACACCCGGGAACCCCAGTATTGAAATGGCGTCACCGAAGCCTCCTCAATAACCCAAGCTCTGGAGAACGTCACTCTGTGTTAAATGCTTGGATAGTGCGGAAGCACAAACTCTGATTGGTGATCGTGATTAACGTAGTGTTATTCCAGTAACAGTAACTGGTTCTTAATAATATTTAAATTGTGCAGTTGGAAGATTTTACTGTTCTTGAGTAAATGGAAGAGTATATTTTAGCAGAGTTTACTTTCAATATATAAAGACGGTGTTTAGTGACCGCTGTGTAGCAACTGGAGAGGAGACGTGCTATCGTTTCAATACTTCGCGACGGGCGCGTTTCGCGAGGAACTTTCGTAACGAACCGTGTGCTGCTTTTCAAACTGTATTCTCACTCTTTAAGTGAAGTGTGTATTATTAATGTATCAGTGTGTTTAGCTGATCTTGTAAAGAGAAAGTGTATTTCGGCTCGTAGCATTGAGCAGCGAAGATATTGTCAACCAAAGTCTTCTGTGTTCCAGTGAATTATTTTCCAGCAAGATGATGGCTATGCATGCAGAAGAAGGAAGTGCATTCCCACATGTTAATGCTGTGATTAACATGGAGTAAATCCCTCAATCAGCGGGGATGTAAGCTACTATCCTGGTATCTCGAGAGTCGTCGGATGGAATTCAGTTAAGACGCATGTGTTATTTATGGCATGATATGTAAATTATGATAAGGTACTAGGGCAGTGTAGATAGGATTTTTAATTTTATGTAAAGTAAGCCTGACGGCATGTGTTTGTTTAATTTTACTATGATATATTCGGATACGAGAATAATGCATATTTATTTTATTTTCATTTTGCTTTATGATTAGATGATTGGGAAAATGAGGGATTGATAGGATTAGTTGTTGTTTATTTATGCATGTTACTTAGTGTAGGATATTCCGAGATTTCCTTATATATATATGCTAGAGGGGCTAGATTGACAGGTTCATCTTAATACAACGTTAAATACGTATTATTTCATTTTATTTCGGTTATTCAGAGAGACAGGTATAGATATTCTGCATGATGCATGATTTTACGGAAGCTGACTGAAGGAGCTGCAGAACGTCGTTGTTAAAATAAGATCTTTGAAGTTAAGTTGGATTCTGTTTTGCCTCATGGTCTGCAAAGGACACGATCTGAGTCTCATAATGTGGAAGGCCAATGGAATTTGTGAGAAATAAGAGATAAAGATTGCATGCTGAATTATAATGTATTGGTGCAGGCTGATTGTATGCCTGACAAGAGAAAGAATATTGTGCAGATGTGTGTGCCTGCCAAGTGTCTTCTGAGTGGATATTGTGATCAGAATGGACAGTATTAATTCCAGACTATTGAGTCTGATGATGTTAAATGGCACAAGCATGCTAAGAAGGAATGAATATACGTGAGTTGCCGTGTAGTCGGCGAAAGACGTTATCTCATGGCAAGCTGATTTCTGGCCTTGTGATTATTAGTAGGCGAGAATGAGACGATATTTCCTTGTGGCAGCCTCGGGAAACAGAATTCAAACTTTAGCATAGTGTTGACTTCAACATTTCTTTTCAGCTCGTAATCTACCCGGAACTACATGACGGATGACCCAGCTGTTGAGCGCTCAAATGCAGCAGAAGGAGGCAATGTTTCCCATTGCTTTCTTCATGATATCAAGGGTTATTTATATGTGTTTCCCTTACAGGATGATGTTTTACATTGTTATTTGTGGTTGTATACCTTGTCTCGTTGTTTTAAAAGGGAACCGCCTGAGTGCTGAAGTATTGTTGGTTTATCTAGTTCTGTCTAGATCTTTTGCAGTGAACCGGGATTCACATTAGAATCTGTGTAGCATTTAAGATTTTACTCGATATCCGATGTGTATATATGTGTTTAGTTTGATTATTTGAATAGTTGTAAATATAGTATAGGATATGCCCCTAGTATTTTGCATAACTTACATAGTGTCCCATCGCGTCTTAATTATTTTTCTTTTCGTCGTAACTTTTCTTTATAATGTAACTTTTATTTAACGGTAACATTTCGGAGACTCTCAGTTTAACTTAATTTTGGAAACCGTTTCGTTGTGATGCGATAGTGTGTAACTCCATACGGAAATACCACATGCCAGTGTTTGCGTACACTTGTTGCCATATAATATAAACATTGGACTATAAGAAGAAGCTCAGTCTTGATGTTTACAAGTGTTCTTTGTTAAACTTGATTTTGATTTCAAATTTTGTATTATCATTCAAGTAACGTTTTAATTTCCATTTATTTTCTATATTTTTGAGTTCATTTTGACATATTATTTTTCCTTGATTTAATTGTTTTCTCGTAATATGATCGGGGATATTTATCAATAAATCCATCTTACCCCCTATGATTGTTTCTCATTCGTGTTATACCTCCATTTCCTGTCATTGATTGATATTTTAGAGTAGAACTTCGACTTTTTATCCTGACCCAACCGACAACCAACCCATACTCTGCCCAACCCTGAGTTAGTCGAATGTTCATACAGGAATGGAGGCATCGTCCTAGAGGGTATTTACCATTGGGTACGGTACAACACCATAAAGAGCTAACCCGCTCTCGATCTCTCAAGCTTATAAAGGCAATAACAGAATATTACACTAAATTGCCATCAAGGCATAACTTATAAAGAAACAGGGGTATCTCGTACCCAATCTACTGGGCCTTAGTGGGCAAATATTAGGTTAATTTAAATGGCCCAGAATGCAAAAGGGATGGAGGCGAGAATTAGCACTCCTAAATACACATTTTAAAACCTAAGTGGCGCTAGGCCGATTATACAGGGGCTAATCCCAAGCTAGAGAGGTGACTCGAATGAGAAAAATTTAATACATAAAGGAAGAGAAGAAACGGTTATGAAAACGTAGTCACCTCAACCTCAAAATGAAGGGGAGCTTGAGAGGGTAAAGCACACTCTCTATCCCCGCTTTACAGTTAAAGAGATTAGTAGTTTTTACCTAGACTAAAATGGGATTTACATTTTAAAAAGGTTGTTTACATATTAAAGGTTTCGAACCTTCCCCGGGAGTTAAACTGCTGAGCTAGCAAGAAAAGATTTTAAATGGCCATTGCCTTTTGAAGATCTGTTGCCCGAAGAAAGAGACGCTTCCCGCCCCCTGCTACATAACCACACACTAAGCTTGATGTTATTGAAGTGGAGCGGAGACAAGTAAATCAGCAGTTTCTATACCCTCGCGGAAAATTCGAGACCTTTCATGAATGATTAAGACCCGCCCACAAACGTTTATTGGTTAACAGCGAAAGTTACACACAAATCGATGAAGAAACACCTTATTGGTGGGAAATTAATTACAGAATTTTAGGATTGGTTAAATTCAAAACAGGCGGAAAGGAAGCTTAATATTGCCAACCCTCAAATGAAAGAACAAAATTTAGTAAAGACAAAACTTATGAATACAAAATTTCTCCAAGAAAGTTCATTCCTTCGCACCAGAGTGCATAATCATAGTTTTTAGTAGAGACATCTGTTAGAGAATGTCCACACTTCTTGATCAACAAAAGCAAATCAAAAACACCCAGAGACATCTTCTGATACACAGTTGAGTTGATTCCGTTTTTAAAGTTCAGAGTTTCTCCTGTAGAGGAGTTTCAATTGGCGCAAGATTTGAACTTGCGTCGTAGAGGTGTACCGCCCGGTACAATTATTATTATTATTGTCACACTAATTGCCGTACTGATATGTAGGCCTAACTTAGTCTTAGAATTATCTGTCCGTAATGTTATTTCTTTCTAGAATATTCTATGTCTTACTTTTATGTTTACATTTTTAAATGTTATTGTTAATAGTGGTTAAGTGTAAGAGAGGGCCGTGGGCCCTAATTTCGCCACAAAATGTAAGTTAGGAATGAATAAAATAAATAAATACAGTTAATGCACCTCATTAGAATCGTGCATAAACTGGTTTAGACTGTCTTCGGCTTGGACCGCTCAGAGAGCATGATACGACCGTTGTTCTCGGCAGAACATTTCATAGCGGACCCGTCTTCTCTCCGTCTACACCATCGTTTAAGGGAACCGGGTAGTGTGAAATAACCCAAAAAAGGCTATTTTTATTTTAGGCTCAACAATTTTCCTCTCTTTCTCGATTATGGCGATATATAACGCATTGTTTTAGAAGCATTTTAAAGTTTATTACGGGTATTCTGATGTGACCATGCATACATCTGCGTCTTGTGGTGCCACGCCCTCTTTTTATTTTCCAGCAATATTTCATGTTCTACATTATGTAACAGAGGGCAGTAAAGACTTCGGGAATTATTCTGTCCGTAACATTGGCTAGACTGAGTCTAATTTAACGATCTTCAATTGTTTTCGCGCCTTCTAAATGTTTATGTTTACATGTCGTTTTCTCCTTGGTTTACATTGTGATTATGTTTAGTAACGTATTTCTTGCTTGCGATTTGTATTCTAAGTTTAAAACGTGTTTTCCAAACGGAAATTCCGTGGAAACCGGCACATATCATCTTTAAAAAGAGGAACAGGCATGTGAAGCTATTTCTGATGAAATTACAGAACAAGTTACAACTCCACATCCGTCCGGAGGTTATTAACGTCAGAAAGGGAGAAAGAGAAATCGACCGAAAACGCATATATTATGCTGGCGGAGCAACTAAATATTCAACTAAGGAAGGCAGAGTAATAGGAAGACAAGGAAATCAATCAGGAGGAGGAAGATGATTATTGCCCTGTAATGGTGTAAAATTCTTTAAACCTCATTTTTTCAAAATGTCAGTTTTGGTTATTTTTGTACATTGTCCTCGGAAACTACAACGTGTACTGACGAAAAATGTCTATCACATACTGAGCAAATACCTACACATACACTGTAACCCCTAATAGGGGTGGCTATCAGGTGGAATATCTCTCATTTTTAATGTGAATCAGAAATTGTTTTAAAGAGGCTCAAAAATGTGCTCGTTAGAATTTTATAATAAAATCAACCATTGAAGAAATCACTATAAATCTGCTACAGAGTATTAAGCACGTATATTTCATTGTATGTACCAATATTAATGACTCTCTGTAATCTAGATCATAAGAAAATGCTACAATAAGGCAGTGTTTTTTCGTTTAAGAATTTGTTATCTTCCTTCACTGCTCACTGGATCAATCAATACACACCAAATTCAACAGATCATTGTAGCAATACTTCAAAATTTCCCAAAGATTGTCCAATATATTGGTTTAGATGATATTAAGGCGTTATCGGCGACCCGCGTTTACACTACCTGGTCCCCTTTAAAAACAAAACCGTTTAGCGAGCAGAATATGGCAAAATTGTCGTTTAACTTCCAGTAATTAAGGAGGACACATACCGGCTTCATATAGAATGTGGCATATCGTCTACAATGTTTGCGTTTCTATGTTGTGCCCCGACTTTATCAATTACTTTCCTAATTACTCGAAGCCATTACCTGCAACAGTACTAAATGACCGCAAGTCTTTTGCATTATATGCTCGCTCACTTCATTGTAATGATTTGCTTTACACGAGCTCGTAAGTGCTTTGATGGTTTATCCTCACGAGCTCTACAAACGAATGTTTTAATGAGTGGTTCCTGAAATAAACATCAGCTATACTGAGCTGTCTACATAGGCTGCATAACTAACAGACCAGTTACCTTTATCCACTGTTAAGTGAAACCTATCCCACACATTATTGCTAAAACCATCTCGTTTGATTAATGCGTTTCTCACACAACTTGGCTCTAGTAGCATATGCTGCTTCTCGTTCCATTCTAATAAATCGAGTTTCCAACTTATCCTTTTGAGAAAGTATCTTCCCACCCTCACCCCGTTTTCCAACAAAATATAACTGTCGTTGTTGTGGTAGTAGTTGATTTTGATATCGTTGTTGTTGGAGGTGGTGGTGTTGGTTGTGGTGGTGGTGTTCACTACTACAGCGAACAAAGAAAACCTGAAGGGACATATGTGACAAACAGAAACGACCGAACATGAACGAACTCAGCCAGATATTTTCTCACCCAGTTGTAGTACACAACACTGCTTCACAGAAATGTTTGCAGGTTTGCCGATGAAGCCGGGCGTCAGACTATTTCATTTCATCTATGTACTTCATACGCGGTCTGCAGGTCTCAATCCCTGCAATCTTAAATCAGAGAGACTAGAACTTTGAAATTCTTATACCTCTTTTAGAGTTCGTTTTAAGTTTATTGATCTAAAATTATACACAAGTTACGTATATTTTAAGAAATACTAAAATTGTAATTTTTACTATAAGTAACCTTTAAAAAGAGAAAGGTTATGTAAGAGTGTCCAATTCAAGAATTAAACAAATTTGTATGTGACTTTAGTGCAGTTAAATCTTCTTATTGTTTTACAATTTTTTTGGAAGTATTAATTTCATTAGCTCAGTGACAGTGACAGTGTGTGTGACAAGGAAATTTCTTACATTAAAAATGTCAAACGATATAGATCGAGGCAAAGTATATTAACATGTAAACTTGTGCATAGAGCCAGAATTAAAAATCAA
Organism: Anabrus simplex; assembly: GCF_040414725.1. Classification (NCBI taxonomy): domain Eukaryota; kingdom Metazoa; phylum Arthropoda; class Insecta; order Orthoptera; family Tettigoniidae; genus Anabrus; species Anabrus simplex. The sequence continues at coordinate 242,513,926 of NC_090269.1, forward strand.
GTACTCAACTCTGAGGAGATGTAATTTTTATTGTAATACAACCTATCTAAGGAATAATGTTCACCGAAAGAAGCAAAGTAAACCACAGCCTATAATATCAGGTGTTTAGGAAATGAAGAGATTTCAGTTCATCCCCGTAGTGTAAAGCGCTATTAGCTGCCGTCTTTGGTAGCTCGGGTTCGTTTCCCGGTACTGCCAGGGATGGTTGCTATGTGTTTAAATAGGTATAAGACGGGCTGAGTGGCTCAGACGGTTAAGGCGCTGGCCTTCTGACCCCAACTAGGCAGGTTCGATCCTGGCTCAGTCCAGTGGTATTTGAAGGTGCTCAAATACGTCAGCCTCGTGTCGGTAGATTTACTGGCACGTAAATTAACTCCTGCGGGACTGAATTCCGGCACCTCGGCGTCCCCGAAAACCGTAAAATAGTAGTTAGTGGGACGTAAAACAAACAATATTATTATTATTATTATTATTATTATTATTATTATTATTATTATTATTATTATTATTATTAAATAGGTACATGTCGTGCACGTGCCTGAAAGGAACTGCACCTCTACAGGACAACGGATTAGTTTTGTGCAATTACAGCAGTACTGTAATTTAGTGTTGCTGAGGGGCAAAAGTAGAGATAGAATATACTTCAACTAACAACAGTCAGGGTAAATTGATTGTTTATTGGTTTTTGAGGGTGTGGAGTGCGTGGTTTAACACGTAATAGCACAATTTCCTCTAGGTTTATTAAAATTATAAAGGTCTGCATTGTAGAAAACTGAATTTTAAGTACAGACACTGGGCTTCATTTTCAGAAAGAGCTAAGAATGTGACCATTATTTTAGTTTTAGCTTATAAAACATGAGCCAAGTTCAGTAAATACTAAATATTAATGGCAGCTACTTTGGAAAGGTTAATTACTGAAATTCATAATATGCTTTTATTTGTACTCTGGTATATATCCATGTCAAATTTCAGCTCAATTTATTCAGTTTAGGCCTAATTGTGTGAGAAAGAAATATACATCATATAATTCCAAACTACTATGTGAATTCTTAAAAATAATTTCCCAAGTGATTTGTTTCCAGACCAATATTTTGAAACAAAACGTAGTCAGCCATGTGAACATTTCCTGTGAGACTGTTAAAGCAAAACTCAACGAAATTCTGCCCTACAGTTTAGACACGATATCGTCCCGGAAGGTGTACTTGCGTCATTCCATTTTGATATCTTGTAGAGATTATGGAGAGCATACTGAATCATTTGAGCAGTAGTGTAATAAAATATGTGAGGTAAAAAATAATAGTTGGTAATTCTGATATTAGAATTGCACATTCAGATAACGAACGATCGATAACCCATTGCAACTCTGTCCAGCAGTTCACAACCTGGTCGCTAACCGTGAGAATATTGCTCCGATGGTTTAAAGTCTAGCCACTGAACATGAGAACTCTGCTCTGATTGTTCACAACGTGGTCGTTAAACTCGAGAACCCAGCTCTGCATGTTCGTAGTAACATCTTGCGTTATTTATTGTGACAATTATTCTCAGTCTGCATTCAATTTTATTCTCGTTCTCCTTTAAGGACTTTGCATTACCGTTATAAGATGATTTGTGAACACCTTACGTAGCAGATAAGAGTAAGAAGAAAGATAATATTAACATACTTACGTGCATAAGTTCATCCCGCATTTGCCGGCCATGTTCTGCTTATTATTTATGTCCACGCTACCGGAAGGAATTCAAATGTATTTTCAACTGTCCGACATCAAATAATAATAATAATAATAATAATAATAATAATAATAATAATAATAATAATAATAATAATAATAATAATGTTAATTGTGCGTTGTATTGTTCCACAGACAAGAAGTTCAGGGAAGAGAGATAATATTAGCATTTCATGGAATGGGTAATCATCAGTCCTACACTTCTATGGATTGCACAACTAAATTAGTTAGATTTTAAATATTACCGTAGCGTAAATAATTTGTCTTGACGTTATAACACTGTATACAGTAGAAGATTATTATACTGATGATGCAATCAATGCTTCACAAGAGAGCAAACAGCTTACAAATAAATACAAATTGTTCCATCATTTATTGGTACTCAGTGTTTTGTTTTACTTCAAAACATTCCTTTGGAAAATTTTGACACTGCCTTCCTTAAAGACCTACTTCCAGCCACTTTAATGTCCTTTCTTATTCTGTTTTTGGAATTCTGTTACGTAGCAGACGTGAGTGAGAAGAGAAATTCAGGGAAGGGAGTATTATTTTGCGATATATTTACCTAGTGTCCATTGACTTGAAATCCTGGAAATCAAGCCATGGCGCGAGTTGTAACTCACAAGGTAGTATAACATAAATACCCTTTCACAGTAACGCCTCGCCAAGTCGTGTGACTGACTATTTAAGGATAACATTACAGCAGGCAGTAAATAAAACAGTTAACGTGGCCTTCAGATAAGCGCTGTACAGATCTAATAGCTTACTCGTAATAACAACACTGATATATTCATGTGACGAGTTTCACATCAATTTACAACTTCCTGTCTGTCCAATAAATTGCCGTCGGCGAGTGTACCTCATCAGGGTGGGGAGAGATAACCGGTAAGGTGGAGAGAAAATGTATCGTCAGTTGGAAGCTTACTAAGTCGATATCTTGAGATGATAAAGAACACATGTTACTAAGACTGTAGATTACTACTATTACGATCTTTGACCGGGTCGGATCATGATATTGTTTTGACGTAAGACACGACTATAGTTTCGGAACCGTACTTAGGTTGGCGAGGGCTACAGAGAACAAGAACGTCTTTAAAATTCAAATAATGTCTAAGTGACACGTACGACGGCATCGTTTAATATTTCATTATGAAGAGAAAGGAACGTTTTACCTATCAACGAGGGTGTGACCTCGGTATGACGTAATCAGATGATGCAGTAGTGCCGCGATCTTATTATAGAAAAATCCCCGCTCTGCGCGGCTAACAAACAGTGTTGCTCTGGACTGCGGCGTAGCAGCATATCCATTGAGGTTTCGTTTGATTCATATCAGTGAATCATACACGAATATGGAATAATACATCAAGGAGTGATTATTTGAGGAAATTGCTGTGTAAAGAAATATGAAAATATTTTTATTTCGCAAAATATCCTGACATGTGGATAATGGATGGCTTCAGAATGTGGATCATGGGGACTTTCCATTTGCCTTTTATTATACGTCTCCTTGCGTTTCCTCCAGAACTTTCCTATAGTGGAAATAGCGTCCTTTGAACAGACACTCTTCAACTGAGTTTTGTAGTGGTTCGGGTGACTACACGCTAAAGTTTGTGGCTAAGGACAAAGCAATCTGGAGAGTGGCTGGTCCTATAATATGTATATCAGACAACCTTGATGTGCAATAATGTTGTTCTATAGGCACTAATGCAGCAACAGATGAACGATTTTAATATACAAGTTATAAATAAAATACCGTTATTTCTTTCAAAGCTTCTAATTTGAAAACGTCTGTCTGAAGTGATTAGAATTTACGAGCAGAATACGAATAGGTAACAACTGGACGGGCGCTCGCTGCATTTTCCTCAGTGCTACCCGTCTATTGCGCCGCCTTGCGTTACAAAGCCTCGTTTTGGAACGCATGGCAGTAGGCTGGTATTTGTCACAGTAGTACTACAGTTGCTATCAATATATCGACAATGGCTGGTGTGTTCAGCAAATATGAAGGTTTTCGGTGACGCAAGGATGGGAAAGGACTGGATTCGAAGGCAGCAGGCGTAGCCTTAATTGTGCAGCCCCACAATTTTCCTGGTGTGAAAATGGGAAACCATGGCAAACATTTTCAGAACTGCTGACAGTGGGGCTCGAAACCACTATCTCCCGAATGCAAGCTGACAGCTACGTAACCGAAACCACGCGACCAACTCGCTCGGTTCATATATATTTGTAACCTAACTAGAACACACCGTAGACACTTACTATGAAATTAAACAATAATTTATTAATTTTTTAGTATATTGAAGTTAATTTTTTTTTAAATACGTTTTCATTGACGCCAAAGCAAAACTTACTGCAAAAAGTTACAAGCCCAGAAGGAAATACAGCAATTTTAAACGAGGCTTCTAGAAAATAAACCTTCCTATTTTCAACATTATAGAAAACAACCTTGTATTATCATTTTTCTGCTATGTAAGTCTTTTACTAAGAAAATAGAACCACCAAAAGAAAGAAAGTTACTTCATAACTCGGAATGTAATTTTACATTTTGGTGTCCTGCAGTTCAAGTTGGCTTGAGTGCACAATTTTCCTTGTCATACCATTTTTTTTTTCGCGTAAATAACTCTATATGCATTGGGATTCCTAAAGGAGAGAGGATAGTCGTGGGAGAGTTTAGCAGCTATCTTACAGACGTACGATACCAATCGAAAGTTAATCGTTACGTGGTGATTGTACCCCAGGAATTTCTCAAGCGTTTTGGTATAGAGATTATTACTCCACATAATTTGCTTCACGTCGCACCGACACAGATAGGTCTTATGGCGATAATGGGATAGGAAAGGCCTAAGAATGGGAAGGGAGCAGCCGTGGCCTTAATTAAGGTACAACCCAGCATTTGCCTGGTGTGAAAATGGGAAACTACGGAAAACCATCTTCAGGGCTGCCGACAACGGGGTTAGAACGCACTATCTCCCGGATGCAAGTTCACAGCTGCGTGCCCCTAACCGCACGGCCAACTCGCCCGGTGGAGATGCTTAAGTACGCCACCCTTGTGTCGGTAGAGTTACAGGCATGTGAAACTGCAGTGCTGAACTCCAGCACTTGGGTATTTACCAAAACCATAACAGTACTTAGAGGAACGTAAAACTTTTACCTGGCATTACTATCGAGCTCACTCTGTGGATCCGTGCTAGAGTGTTGGCCTTCGGATCACAAGATCACGGGTCCAAACCCAGCAGAGATTGTTGGAAACCGAAAATAAACCATTCGACGCTCCATGTCGTAAGATGTCGGATTGTAAAAGATCTCTTTGACACAATTGATGTTTATCCTACTCAGCCATAGATCACCCAGGAGAGATCTCGTTTACTGTGCTACCTGGTAGAGTAAAACGGAACGTCGAAATTGACGCGCAGCCTACATAGATCTTTCCAAATAAAGGTGGCTGCACATGGTAGCTGAGGCCATATTATTATTATTATTATTATTATTATTATTATTATTATTATTATTATTATTATTATTATTATTATTATTATTATTATTATTATTATACCGCTTTTCCCACACCTGTGGAGTCGTGAGTGAGAACTCTGTAGCACATATGGATTTGGCCCTGTTTTACGACCGGATACCCTTCCTAACGCTAACCCTATGTGGAGGGATACAATTAGTATTGCGTGTTTCTGTGATGATTACTAGTGCGGTGTGTTGTGTGAATTTGAAGAGGAGAGTGTTGGGACAAACACAAATCACAGTCCCCGAGCCAGAATAATTAATAAGACGAGACTGAAGTCCCCGACCCGGTCGATAACCGAACCCGGGCCCTGTGAACCGAAGGTCTCAAGGTCTCAAGGAGTCGGACATTATTATTATTATTATTATTATTATTATTATTATTATTACAATTTCGGAAGGCTCGGCTTGTGCCGGTGACATAATAGGCTGACTTGGCCTAAGTAAGGAGTCATCCTCTTGATTATGAAACTACCGGGCGAGTTGGCCGTGCGCGTAGAGGCGCGCGGCTGTGAGCTTGCATCCGGGAGATAGTAGGTTCGAATCCCACTATCGGCAGCCCTGAAAATGGTTTTCCGTGGTTTCCCATTTTCACACCAGGCAAATGCTGGGGGTGTACCTTAATTAAGGCCACGGCCGCTTCCTTCCAACTCCTAAGTCTTTCCTATCCCATCGTCGCCATAAGACCTATCTGTGTCGGTGCGACGTAAAGCCCATAGCAAAAAAAAAAAAGATTATGAAACTATAGGTACATATATCTACAAATATTTACAAAAATACAACATACACGTTTATACAATAAACATGCACAGATGATGTCGCTAAACAACTTCTTATCTCCCCGTTTTGGAAATCTGTTCTTCAGTATTACTGGAACTGCGGCCTGGAACTTCATGCAGTTCGGCGTAAGTCATAAGTCAGAGGATATTATTATTATTATTATTATTATTATTATTATTATTATTATTATTATTATTTATAATTCATTTGCTTGATTTATCGTTAGTTGTTTGTTTGTTTGTTTGTTTGTTTGTTTGTTTATCTGTTTGTTTGTTTACTTCTTTACCGGTACCTATATATTTATTTTCCACGTTTACTTGTGTTCTAGTTGGAATGATAGATGTCGATTCGAAAAATACAAAGGCAGAAGCCTCGTGCGAGTAAGTGGAAATATGCCCGAGTCAGCTAGGGAACCCGCAGTTATCATCCCATGTTCACAAGTAGAAACGCCCCGAGGATTCAGCCATTCTAGTTACTTTTTTCGTGACTTCGAAAATAACTATCAAACTCACAGCACCGGGTGAGGGGTTAGGGGCACGCAGCTGAGAGCTTTCAACCGGAGATAGTGGGTTCGAAGTTCACTGTCGGCAGCCCTGAAGATGGTTATCACACCAGGTAAGGTCACGGCCGCTTCCTTCCAACTCCTAGCCCTTTCCTATCCTATCGTCGCCATAAGATCTATCTGTGTCGGTGCGACGTAAAGCCACTAGCAAAACAAAACAACAACAAAAAACAGCATTTTCCAAGAGTGAATGTGAGGGTAGAACCCATAGCCATAGAAATTATAGGACCCTTGTGATGACTGGTTCATAATCGAAGAAGAGACTGTTTGATACAATACACACTTTCTCACTGAGTTTTGAGGGGGGATATTTGGACTACGAATGATTGAGGGAGATCAATTCATAGGCTGAAATAGCTCCGTAAGAATTCTAAACATAAAAAGAATGAATGTCATAGAAAAGCTGCTTCGTATCAGTACAAGGATAAATAAAAATGACTGTTTTTTTGTGATTCATTCCCGTAAGGTTTATTTTTATTTGTTGAGTCTTCGTCCTGAAGGCTGGTTGGATCCTCAACAGCTCCACCACAACCTGCCAAACATAGCCTGGGCGTCAATGAAGAGGCATATTAGGGAAATGAAGAGTGAGGCAGTTTCTCGTTGCTTTCCTCACTGAGGAAGGAGGCGCTGTTGCAGTACATATCAGTCTGCTATGCCTACCGAAATGCACGCATCAACCGGCTGACTTTATGAGTGAAGTTTTCACGCAATTCGTATCAGGGACTGGCTGTATAATGAACGGCATTACTAGTATTGCTTATACCTCAGTAATTTTCATATCGCGAAAGCTAGGAATGAGTCTGAGACAGATGAATGAAAGTAACAAATTACCATTACGTAAATGATAAGAAAATGAAATGCAATCGAAAGTTCAAACGACGAGCAAATATCATTATCAGCAAGTAAACAAATGAGACATAGACGGACAAAGAAAAAACAAGCATGAAAACAATGAGCCGAAACATGTAAGTAATCAATTGAAACAAGAAATTCGAATAGTTTCCGTTGAATAAAGATATTCGAAATCAAGCGATTGAAAAAAAAATGCAAAAGCAGACACTTGGACAAAGAAACGTACGAAAAGGATCAATTGGACAAAAACCTTGCTTGTTGCTTGTTGTTTAACGGGGCCTAACATCTAGGTCATCGGCTGGACAAAAGACAAAGAAGAAACCAATCACTCAAAGCAACGAATGAAACAACTAAGTACTAATACAATCATTCAATCAATCAATCAATCAATCAATCAATCAATCAATCAATCAATCAATCAATCAATCAATCAATCAATCAATCAATCAATCAATCAATCAATCAATCAATCAATCAATCAATCAATCTATCAATCAATCAATCAATCAATCAATCAATCAATCAAACGAAACTACCAATAATCGAAGAAGTAAACAAGCGATGAAACAGAGAAAGAAAATGTGAAGAATGAAACAATAACAATCGAGCAAGCAAGCGAACAAGCAAACAAGCAGGCAAGCAGACAAACCAACGAATCAACAAAGAAACAGACAAGAATAAACTATCCAAGCAAAGAACAATCAAGTAAACAAATAAACAACAGTAAAATTTCAACAGTTACAGTATTTGTCTTGGGCAGTGGCTAAAAAATGTTTAGACTTATTTTTTACTATGAGTTAAATCTCTTCTCTCTCTTGTTTTAAACCCTCAAGTCCAATCCTTAGTCGAGTTTCTTTCATTTCCACCTCGTCATTGTACAGTCCTTCATTTTTCTACTTTGAGATACTTGTATTTCCTTTCTAATGACCAGCGACTAACTGCCATCGCCTCTCAGTTCAAGAACTAAATCAATGTTTTCCCTCAATGTCTCAAAGACTCGGAGGTTACTGTATAACCGCCAACTGCTCTCCAGCTCATGACCACGGCATTAATTGTGCACGGATTTCAAGCCGGGTGACGTCAGCTTCATAAAACACTAACATCTGTCTCGTTTTGCTGGTATCGATTGCTGCGACCTTTGAGAAGACGATTTAATGTGTCCTCTGGTTACCAGAACCGGTCATCCTAAACATCATACAATCTTGGACGTGACAAATTATTTTGAAATTATGCGAACAGGTCAAATTCTTGCTAAACCAGCCAGAGAACGAACACACTCCGCAGGCTCGGCAGCTAGGAGGGGCCAAATGACAACAGTTTTACCAACTGAAAAGGATATGCAAAACCTAGTCAGTTATTAGGGTTATTCCTTGTACTCTTTTTGAGGCAGTAGTATATGAGCGAAATGGTAACCATTTTTAGATTGGGCATGAATTGTGACACTACCATAATATTTACCGAGTGAGCGTAGGAACGGATGATGCGACCCAGAATTTAGCCACCAGGCGAGTTGGCCGTGTGACTAAGGACACGCAGCTGTAAGCTTGCATCCAGGAGATAGTGGGTTCGTGCCCCACTGTCGGCAGCTCTAAAGATGGTTTTCCGTGATTTCCCATTTTCACACCAGGCAAATGCTGGGGCTGTACCTTAATTAAGGTCACGGCCGATTCCTTCCCACTCCTTGGCTTTTCCTATCCCATCGTCGCCATAAAACCTGTCTGAGTCGGTGCGACGTAAAGCACGCTTTCAAAAAGTAAAAGAAGAATTTAGCCACTGATAATGACGGCCATTGCTATTTCTTCATTTTAGGGCACGGTTGGGTAATGGCCGTAGCGAAGCGGAAACTTCGTTTTCCCTTAGCCTAATGTCTCGTGTTTGATTCCTGACTGGAGTAATGGATTGCTAACAGCGTCTTCGTGAGGTCATTGTAGGAGCTCCCTGGCACTCAGGTCAACTGACTAGGCAGCACTTGACTTGGATGGCTCAAGGTTCCACGGTTACTTCTTGGTGAGGTAGAGGAGGAGGGATGCTACCACTCATTAAACTCCCTATACCAAAAACGAAATAATAGCCCCTGAATTTCAAGTGGACAAATCTATCGTAGAAATTACAGTAAATAGCAAGTGCCTCAAGGAACTACATGTCCCATGTGCTAGTGTCTGTAGTACACTTTGCAAGTGCGTCACCATAACAATTCACTTGACTATTACGTACAAGGATGACTGCAGTAATCAGTTTACAAGAACATTTCGTTAATATTTGTTCAGTAAATACACTGCCTAAAAAGCACGCAACATTCACAAGGACTGTGTTCAGTGGGACCAGGGTATAATACATGCATACTGAGCGGTTGCCGTATTAGTGCTCTGTATGTCACGAACATCGGCTATCAGATGGCGCTTCGGAGGCCTGTCCATGCGCACTCTGTTTTGACTCTGCAGGCAGTAACTGGGCTGAGGTTAGAGGTGAACAGTGTTTGCACATTCATTCTAGGGTACAACCATGCCCGTGTTTCCGTTGAACAACTGTAGCCATTTGAATGGGATGCGGGAAGCTGGATGGATGTATCGACAGATTGCTGCACATGTTGGACATAATGTATCGGTGGTGTGTCGCTGCTTTCAGCCGTGGTCTGTGGAACATTCCCATATACGTAGACCAGGCTTCGGACGTCCACGTGGTATAGGCGCACGTCAAGATCGACGCATTGTGCGAGCAGCGGTGGCCGACCGAACATCATCCAGGAAAGAAATCAGGTTACATATTGCATCTGCTGTATCGCCAGGGACCATTGGGAACCGTCTGCTTGCAGGAGGATTACGATCATATGTGCCTCTGGCCAGCCTACCACTGACACCATGACACCGCCAAGGACAGCTACTCTGGTATCGTGCAAGAGTCGACTGGAGAGGGGAATGACGCTCTTTTGTCTACAGTAACGAGAGTAGATTCTGTCTGTATGCAAATGATGGACGTACGCGTGTACGGCGTAGACCTAGTGGGCGACCTATTCCAGAGTGCATTTGCCCACGACACCCAGGTCTTACCCCAGGCTTCATGGTGTGGGAGGGCAATCAGTTACAACTCGCGGGAAGCTGGATGGTGTTTCTGCAGGGTAACCTGTGCCCGCTACACTACAGAGATTGTTGTCTCCGCGCTACTGCCATTTCTTCGAGAGGAAGTTGATGTGCTTTTTCAGCAGGACAATGAACGTCCACGTACAGCTGCTACGACGCAACGTGCTGTATGTGGTGTACAACAACTGCCCTCGCCAGAGAGATCACCGGATCTCTCTCCAATTGAACACATATGGGACATTATTAAGCTGGAACCTACGTGTTCTCCAGAACCTGCAAGAAACATTGCCGAATTGCATCAAAAGGTGCAAGATGCTTGGGACAATCCATTGCAGGATGCCATTTGGCACCTTTATGATCATTTCCATGCCCGAATACACGCCTGCATTGCCGCCAGAGCGAGTACACTGTGTACTGATGCGAAGGTTTGGGCACCGTTTACTGTGACATGTGTGTTTCATTTGTACTCCTGTAATGACGAACTACCTTTCACATCACTTATGAATAGAATAGCTTTGTCCTTGTGGGTGTTGCATGTTTTTTCCGGCGTGTAGATATGTCGGGTGTTTCAGATACATACTACGCAGTAGAGTGGGTGGTTTATTCGTCTACTGCAGGAATATTCATTCTGATACATACATTAATACAACAGAGTATGTCAGAAACACTACTCTAAATTACAAGCTGTTATAAATAATATGAACATGTACACCCGATAATCCATTTCTCTATTTAAAACTGTCGCTGCCCAAAATTTCGCAACATTCAGTGCATCTGGTGTCACATGTAGGAGGTCCTTCACAGAACATGTAAATAGGCAAAGTCTGCACTGGAGCAAGGTGATATGCTGTCTGCTAGGCTCAACATTCACACATCACGGTATCGAAGTGGTTAGCCCACTTCTGAAGACTTCTCTTACATCTCACTACACCCAATCGTTGCCTTTTGAGCGATTTCAGTGTTTACTATTTCTCCGTATAGCAAGGTGGAAAAGTCTCATTGGGAGAGAGCCCTTCTATTATTGTACATCTTGGTCGTCAATTCGGGCTCGGTGTGGAGTTCATGTTAGTGGTTTTGTTGACTTGAGGAAATTTTTCCTAGATTTTTTTCGTGGCCGTGTCCACTGATAGCCATGCCGTTCCTTGAAAATAGCCTATAATTCCTTCCTGTGTCCATATGTACTTAAACCGATGTCATATAATTTCATCTCACCTCATACCCAACCCCGTATGAGGAAAGGGGTCAAATGAGTAGACATAAAATATGTTTCAGAGTGTAACTATGTATTGTAATTTTGCGGACTACATCAACGAACAAAACAACTTTAAAGCAGAGTGTCTGGAAACATTCTAAAATTATCGCAATCAGCAATTGATAATGTATTTTCCCTTAAAATACTTATCTGAATCTCAGTATACCATTGTCATGAAGAGTAATGGAGGTATTTCCTTTGTCCAAGTTATTTAAGCTATTCTTCGGAGCAAATCGGGCGTAGATAAGAGTCACTTGAAGCAACGATAACTTAAATATCGTTTAGACGTAAATATGTCTTACAAATCGGGATGCCAGTTTGAAAAAGTCAGAGAGACCAAAATAGGGGAACTTTTGAAACGTTACGTCGCACTGACACAGATAGGTCTTATAGCGACGATGGGATAAGAAAGGCCTAGGAGTTGGAAGGAAACGGCCGTGGCCTTAATTAAGGTAAAGCCCCAACATTTGCCTGGTGTGAAAATGGGAAACAACGAAAACATCTTCAGGGCTGCCGACAGTGGGATTCGAACCCACTATCTCCCGGATGCAAGCTCACAGCCACGTGCCCCTGGCCGTACGGCCAACTCGCCCGGTTAATTAAATATAAACCTCGCAAAATAAAGTAAAGTTACGTATACAAGCGTAGGGCAAACGTTCACGCGTCCACCAATAAGAATTGCGCTTGAAAATAGTCCAAGCCACCACAAGGAATCGACGCACTTTTCCGTGGTTCGGTCCCGGGTGCAGTCCACAATTTAAATGCGTAGTAAACACACGTCTTATCCGATTTAACCAAAATAAACGTAATTTTGTGCGGAATATAGTTATATAAAACTTCTTTAAAGAGTTATAAGATCGATAAACTATAATGACTGCGAGAAGAAGTTACAAAACATTAATGCAAATCAGTGTTCAGGCTTAAGGCAAATTTATACTCATGGATATCAGGAAAGGACTGTTACAGGAAAGAGCAGGTCTTGGCGATTCCAAACAGAACAGTCTGTATAGCGAGAGAAGACGTCACTCGGTCACGTACCAACCGACAGTAAATCCCCAGGGGAAGTAAACATCGATATCAGTTGCTGTGATGAGTCCATGCACATCGACACCTCAACTCACACGACGTATTCCTGTTAAAGAAAACTTGCAGTCGTGTCCCAACACAGCCTTTCCCAGATTTTTCATCACAGACTGGAGTTTCTCTTTAGTATAAATGACAATAGTATGTGATTTCTAAAGTAAAAAGGCTATGTAGACTAATATTCAGTTGCTGCCAACACTAGACTTAAGTCGTCTTCTCATGGAAGCAAAGAGGCTGCCACAAATGTATGGCTTCCCCCCTACCATTGGTGTTCTCAATTAACAGAGTCGGTTGTTTACCACGGGACCTCTAAATGAGCCTAAAATTACTCCCACTTACTTGTGCCAGTCTGCTCACTTTCGTCTATCCTATCCGACCTCTCTTGGTTATGTCTTGCTCTCATCTTACATCCAAAGTTTGCAAGGCCTAGGGAGTCTTTATGCTTCACTCGCTCGATAGCCCTTTTCTTCATTCTATGAAGCGTAGGAGCTCTTCCCTCTTCCTTCTGATTAGTGTTTAGGAGAGGATGGTTGCCTAGTTGTAGGCCTACTCTCTATTAAAGCGATAATGACGACCACCACGATCGCTTTATTTCCTATCTTTGAAGGCATAAGTTCTCAGTGTCTCTGATGTTTCCACCAGTCACCAACCACGTTAGCTCAGGACACGTTCGGATGGGTTGAAACTTACCAAATTAGAGGGAAGTTAGATTATTTCAAGATACGAGATGACACAGAATTTTAACACGACGGCACACTGAAGCACTTTTTCTTACGTTGCACGGACATAAATAGGTCTAATACTACTACTACTACTACTACTACTACTACTACTACTACTACTACTACTACTAATAATAATAATAATAATAAAAATATAATAATAATAATAATAATAATAATAATAATAATAATAATAATAATAATAATAATATTCCGTCTCAGTAACTACTTTTACGGTTTTCGGAGTCTCAGAGGTGCCGGAATTCTTTCCCGCAGGAGTTCTTTTACGTGCCAGTAAATCTACCGACACGAGCCTGACGTATTGGAGCACCTTCAAATACCACCGGACTGAGCCAGGATCGAACTTGCCCAGTTGGAGTCAGAAGACAAGCGCCTAAACCGTCTGAGCTACTCAGCCCGGCACAGATAGGTCTTGTGACTATGATGGGATAGAAAAGCGTTAGGAATGGGTAGGAAGCGACCGTGGCCTCAATCAAAGGATAGCCACAGCATCTGCCTAGTGTGAAATTCGGAATCCACTGGACATCTTCAGGGCTGCCGACAGTGGGGTTCGAACCCACTATCTCCCGAATGCAAGCTGATAGCCACGTGACCCAAACCACGTGGTCATTAAGTAGTCTGCAAAGCAAGCAAAATATGCAGTAGTGTAATGGGAGAGAAGAAGGACATGTGGGTTGAAGACGATCTAGGTTATCTTAAAGCTTCCACGACTCCTTATAATTCGTCTGTGTTGGACTACGTCATTATACTACAGTTTACCGACGATTCGATTGCAGTGTTCTTAATCAAGGTGACTGATGTACTCGATCCGAGATAATCAGTCTCCACCGGCAGCTAAAAATCAACTAAGAATTTATTCTCCATGTCTCAGCTGACATTGTATTTTCATACCCAGGCTTACATGACATTACGGTAACCGATGGTCCACTAAAGCTAAACGGACAGAAGTGGAAGAGGCTAGTCAAGTCTGTTGTAAAAGTATTCGTAAATTTAAACACCTGGAAATGCTAACCGAGACTGCCCAATATAACCATCTTTTAGAGTAGGCCTACCAGTAGCAAGCAAATGTGGATTTTTTATGGAATGGGATTTTAAGATGTGTATACTTACTGTCGTCGTGCGCACCGCATTCATCTTCCGGATATGTAGAACAAGAAGGCTCCAATCCTTAAATGAACAGCACTGCGAACGGGCAAAGGAGAATTTACTTACTTGTTATAGCTGCTTTGCGAGTTTACAAGTGCGTATTTACTTCTACCTTGCAGACGTAGGTGTCGCTAGTGTAGCAGTGGTGGTGATTATTGTTTTAAGAAGTATATAACACTACTAAGAGAGAAAAAATAGAAGGTATCTGACACTTCGAAAAATGAAGGTATCGGCCAAAAGAAGACAAGGACCACGAAGGTCGTGAAAGTGAAATACTCCCCAGGCCTCGAATTCTCTAATATCGTCGGAGTCGGAAAACAAGAAGAGTTGACCAAGGGAGGTCGGATAGGACAGATGAAAGTGAGGAGCCTGGCGCATGTAAGTAGAAACAATGCCAGGACTCATCTATGGCCCCCGTGGTAGCCAACCCACACTCCCAATTTCAAAGCTCCTGGGGCCCCTTTTAGTCGCCTCTTCAGACAGGCAGGGGATACCGTGGGTGTTATTCTACCACTTCCACCCACAGGGGGTCTAGTGTGGCAGTAAATGAGCAATATTTTTATTTCATGATTGTTCTTGCTAATCAGCTGGAGTGGTGTAAACTTTAAACACCTAAGGTAAGGTAAAATGTTGTTTACTTACCTCAGAGAATTCGTGAGTAAGGACATTCCGAATAAGACTGAAATGTGACAGTATCTACAGTTATCTAACCAACCCCGTGGCACTACAGCCCGTGAAGGGCCTTGGCCTACCAAGCGACCGCTGATCAGCCACGAAGGCCTGCAGATTACGAGGTGTCGTGTGGTCAGCACGACGACTACTTCCGTCCGTTTTTCTTGCTTTTCTAGACCGGGGCCGCTAACTCACCGTCAGATAGCTCCTCAGTTCTCATCACGGAGGCTGAGTGGTCCTCGAACCAGCCTTCAGATCCAGCTAGAAATCCCTGACCTGGCCGGGAATCGAACCCGGGGCCTCCGGGTAAGAGGCAGACCGCTTCCCCTACACCACAGCTTTGCATATACCGGTACAAAGTTAATTCAAAACTCTTAACATTTTGTCTACCGAGAGAGTTGGCCGTGCGGTTAGGGTCGCGTAGCTGTGAGCTTGAATTTAGGAGGTGCTGTACGACTCGTTGGCTGAACGGTCAGCGTACTGGCCTTCGGTTCAGAGGGTCCCGGGTTCGAATCCTGGCCGGGTCGGGGATTTTAACCTTAACTGGTTAATTCCAATGGCACGGGGGCTGGGTGTACATCATCATTTCATCCTCATCACGACGCGCAGGTCGCCTACGGGAGTCAAATAGAAAGACCTGCACCTGGCAAGCCGAACCCGTCCTGGGATATCCCGGCACTAAAAGCCATACGACATTTCATTTTTTTTTAGGAGGTGCTGGGTTCTAATCCCACCGTCGGCAGCTCTGAAGATGGTTTTCCGTGGCTTTCAATTTTTACACCATGAAAATTACTGGAGCTGTACCCTAATTAAGGCCGAGGCCGCTTCCTTCCCAGTCCTAGCCCTTTTCTGTCCTTACGCCGCCGAAAATCTTCAATGTGTTAGTGCAACGTTAAACCACAAGCAAAAAAGAAAGTATTAAAAAAAAAAGAAAAAAAGAACAAGAGAAAAATTTCTTCAGATCAAGTTGTTCCAGTCTTCGAGTTGTTGACAGTCTCGGTTCACTTTTCACTTTTGTAGTTTATGTCCGAATCTTCCTTTGTCTTGTGTTGTATGACTGAGTCTGTTATGAGTTTATTATTATTATTATTATTATTATTATTATTATTACAGTACTTTGCAAACCATTAAAACTGAAAACATTCCGGTAGTAATGTTTGCGTGCGAAGGAAGAACAAACGTCTTCAGCATGGAAAGTGATATAACAAAAAATAACTTTTAAATATTTAGAAGACAGCACAGAATGACGTCATGGGAGAATCATTGTGTCCTGCTAAGTAAGCAGTGATCCAGAACCCTCTTTACAGGTTTTTACAGAAACGATCGACCGTAGGGCAATGCTCAAAGGGACATTTTGTTTGGGGTTCCTTTCCACATTTTTGGGAACATTCTGTATTATACACAACAGCTGCATCCCACTGTCGGCAGCCCTGAAAATGGTTTTCCGTGGTTTCCCATTTTCACACCAGGCAAATGCTGGGGCTGTACCTTAATTAAGGCCACGGCCGCTTCCTTCCCACTCCTAGCCCTTCCCTGTCCCATCGTCGCCTTAAGACCTATCTGTGTCGGTGCGACGTAAAGCAACTAGCAAAATACACAACAGCTGTGTAGATCCTTCAGAAGGGTAGCAAATTTAGAGCGCATGGAAGCACACTATTACCAGGACTGTATTAACGTCTGGCAAAGAATATGACTACTTTTCCTCTGGAAATGCTGTCTTCATTTTTTATGGCAGGGTACACAGCAGTACAAGAGAACCTGGCATTGGCAAATGTATAGGGGTGGGGTGTCCTTCAGACTTAAGACACTGTCTCCTGCTTTTTAAGTCTCTCCCACCCGTAGAGCAGCAGTTTAATATCAGAAGCATGTAACAACGTTGTGGTTTTATTTTTCAGTGACAGACAAGTAGACTATCCCCAGCCTCGGCTTTCTAATTCGGTTCAACTACCAGAAGCTTCTTGTCAATGAAAGCCGACCACTCTATGAAGTGGCAACATAGTAGCCTTGTAATCCGGGTTTTACTATGTGGCACGTGTATATTGTTACATGGGAAATGGTATAAGGAGAGAGGTCGTCTTGTTCTGAACCAGACTACCATTCGTTGCTTTTGCCGAGGTCACAGACAGTGGATGCCTTCACCTTCTCCAGAAACCAGTAACTTTTACTTGCTGGGCTGAGTGGCTCGGATTGTAGTGCCCAAGTTGCCAGGTTCTATACCGGCCGAGTCCAGACGTATTTAAATGTAGGTACTCACATACACCAGCCTCTTGTCTGTAGATTTACCGGCGCGCAAAGAACGCCTTTGGGACAATATTTCTAGCTCCTCTGTGTCTCCGCAAACCGTGAGACATAAAACCAATAACATTGTTACATTGTAGGAATTTCACTCCTCCCAAGAGGTGTTCATAAAACTTTTATTTCATGAATTCTGTCTGCTCTTTACTGTTGAACTTGATCGTCGTGGAATAACGCTGGAGAGAGGGGGCAGCCCCGTGTCGTTGTCGAGTACCAGGGAACAATCACGACGGAGATAACAAACATTCTTGGCGTGCCCAGGTGTTGTACAGTGCTGCCACCTCGCTACAGTGTTGGTAGTAGTAGCCGGGCGCTCTGGTCTGGTGGAGTCTCCTTTACTTGAGCTGGTGATGTGCTGGGAGGTGGACTTCACGAATTTCCTTCTTCGGCGCTCCCGAACAACCGGCGTCCTATGAAGTCCTTCAAAGTATACTAATCTGCCGAACTAACTCTAGAGTTAACAGTTCGGCGAAGTGGAAAAAGGGGACATTTATAGTGACTGGTGGGAACAGGATCGGATTTAGCAGTTTAGGCCTAACCCTTACTACGTAATTGTCAAGAATAGTCCAGTCCTGCCTCATCATATATGTATAGTCTATTATTAATGTTAACTTTAGCTGTATTTTGAAGATTTTTTAAAGTTATTAAGTGGATACTTATCCCTCAAACAATGTTCATAAAACTGGCTGAAATTTTGGTCTTTGACAACAAGATTTTCACAGAATCCGCTGATGTCCTATTTCTTTCTGGTGTCCATTATGATTTCATTAAAGTAAAATTTCTTTCCACATTGGCATTGTGAGCAGGTATAGCATAAAATGCTGACATACCTTCAAATACTCATATAACACTGTGACATTTAAGTAGCGCTGAAGCATCTCCAATTTTTCATCATGGAATGCTTCACTGAACTATTTACCGCCAGCCTTTCATATCGAGAAGTGTTTCGAACTTGGGAAAATTGACCAAATACGAAGGTTAATAATGAATAATAAATAACTGCTTTATCCCGCGTGAATTCCATAAGACTTTATGAATATGGTAATAGTGACTCGCTGTTGTAACTATGCTGACTTTGCTAGCAGTGTTGTTACTGGATAGTCTTTCTACCTTAGCTCCATCGTACATTAGTTTAATTTAATTTTATAATAACTTAGGCTTTACTGGTTACGTCGCACCGGTACAGGGAGATATTGTGGCGACGATGACGAAGGACAAGGCTAGGATCCGGACCGTGGGTGGCCTCAATTAAGGTGTCTGGTGTGTGACCGGGAAACCACGGAAAATCCTCTTGAGTGATTACAACGATGGGGTTCGTACTCACCATCACCCGAATGCAAATTCACAGCTACGTGACTCAAACCGCACAGCCAAATCGCTCCGTCATTTAATTTTAATATGTTGGTTAGTTGAGATACATGGTGTAAAAAAAGAGTACTCTACTGAAAGGCGACAGAGTACTAAAGTAAACATTCCAGAAAGGAGTACGTCTGTGGTGGTGGTGGCGGTGGTGGTGGTGATCGTTGTTTTAAGAGGAAGTACAACTACAGTAGGCAACCATCCTCTATATAACATTAATCAAAGAGAAAAAAGGAAGGGGTCGTACACTTCGAATAAATGAAGATATCGGTCAAGGAAAGGGCGTGAAAATGGAAGACTCCCTCGTATTCGCAACCTAATACCGTCGGGGTCGAGAAGAGTAAGAGGTGACCAAGGGAGGTCGGAAAGGATAGATGAAAGCGAAGAGGCTGCTGGCACAATTAAGTAGAAGCAATGCCAGGACTCAGTTAAGGGCCTCGTGGTCGCCAACTCACGCCCCTTGCAACAGGCAGGGGATACAACGGGTGTTATTCTACAGCCCCCACCCACAGAGGAAAGAGTACTTCTGGCAACCCTAACTACTAGCAAGTTTTTAATTTGTCCGAGAGTTGAACTATGGACTCAGAACATTGGTAACCTATGGAGTTACCGCAGGCTGGAATTAATATACTGTGTGAAACTAGAGTCATGATCGCGGGAGCTTCTTGTCTTTTTTTCTTCAAATGTCGCACAAACATATCGAAGGTTGTCGGCGAAGGAAGGATGGGAAAGAGCTTGGATCGGAAAGGTAGTAGCAGTGACATTATTTAGGTAACAGCTCCAGCATTTGCCTGATGAAAATGGGAAACCAAGAAAAACCATCTTCAGTGTTGTCGATGGTGGGATTCGAACCCACCCTCTTCCGAATGCAAGCTCACAGCTAACCGCACTGTCAACTTGCTGATTAACCACGGGAGCCCAGGTGATTCTGGCATTATTTCCACTCCTGCCAAGCTTCTCCCTTTCATTACTCCTTCAGTCGTTTTAGCTTAAATCTTGTTTCCTTCTGACCGTACAGTGGTCTTTCATTTACTTCGTCCTTCAAAAGCCATGAAGTTGATGACCTCGAAGTTAACTAATCAATTTCCCAAGACCCAATGAAAGTAGTGTTATTGGTTTTATGTCCTACTAATTACGTTCACGTTTTTCGGAGACATCGATGTGCCAGAACGTTTGTCGTGCAGGTTTTCTTTTACTCGCTACTAAATCTCCCGACACCGTACAGGAGCACTTGAGCACCACTAAATACCACCGGACTGAGTTTGAACCGATGGGCTTGGGCTCAGATATCCGGCGCTTTGCGGTCTAACGTACGCAGCCCGTTGATAAAATATAAGAATCTAAATATGCCACAATGAAAACTCGTAAATTATTCTTCTTGAAGTATGCGTCATCCAGGGTAGAAACCTCCCAGGTCTACACCTTGTGAATATTCGGTGGTGACGGTCGGGTCCAGTTCTCTTGTGCTAGCTGTCCGAACTCTCTTGGTCTCTTCCGAAGAGACCGTTCATTTCAGTTTACTGATATCTTTTTTCTTGAGGGTCCAGCCTCTTAGTTCTCCTCCTCTGATTATAGTTAAGAAACAATGGCATTCTCATTGTATTTCCCATTGAAACAACAATGGCCGCCACCAGCAGCAGTGGCAGCAGCAGCGGCAGCAAACACCAACAATAAATGCTAGCCATTCTACCCGTCAATTACAACTGTTTGAACGTACGTACTGGCAGCGGCATAACGAATGTGATACGGGCCCGCCTACCAAAATAAAAATTCGGGCCCCTCAAATAAAATATAAATCCTACAAATAACTAATATACATTAATTAAAGCAGGTAGATACTATGCCTTGTATGTATGTTGAGTATTCAGCCCGAAGGCTGGATTGATCCTCCACAGCTCCACCAAAAGCTATCATAGATAGCCTAGGTGTCACTGAAGAGGCATACTAGGAAATTGAGGAGTGAGGTAGTTTCCCGTTCCTTTCCTCACTGAGCCAGAAGTTGCTATTGAATATCAGTCTGCCAAGCCCCCTGACATGCATGCACCAGCCGAGCCTATGAGCGATATTTTCACATCATTAATAACAGGGACTGGCTGCATAAGGAATGGTATTACTAGCATCGCTCATACCTCGGTCACTTTCATATTGTCAAAGCCAAGGATGAGACTGAGACAGGTCAATGAAAGTAACAAATTACTCTAGCTCACACCAGAAGACATAGTGCACTGTAAACACTACATCTTGCCAGCAAATATCCAGTATATTGTTAAGTTATACAAACAAATGGATTTTTCACTATTGTAAGATTATTAAATAATGTTTAATATCAAAGACTTTATTATTACTTATCTAGACTCACAGAGCGCGCTGATGCTAAGCGGAATATTGAACACTTTCGCGCATCGCCATGTTGCGGGCGCTTCGGCTTCGAATGCATGGCTCACAGACTCACAGAGCGCGCTGATGCTAAGCGGAATATTGAACACTTTCGCGCATCGCCATGTTGCGGGCGGTTCGGCTTCGAATGCATGGCTCACAGACTCACAGAGCGCGCTGATGCTAAGCGGAATATTGAACACTTTCGCGCATCGCCATGTTGCGGGCGCTTGAGCTTCGAATGCATGGCTAGCACGTGGTAATGTTTACAGACCCTTGCATGTTTTCGATTTGAATCACGCCTGTTAGTGGATCTGGTTTGCTATTATATGTGACGGGGTGATAATTACTGTCAAACATTTTCAAGGAATGTGAGAGCTGATACATTACGTTAGTTAAATTGATCGGCTATATTAGGCCTAAAGTTAGCATTTCCAAAAGGTGAAACATACAGACACCCAGGGAAAAAAATACCTGTGGAATGGAAAGATATTCACGAGGGTGAATTCGTGTGCAGCCTTCATTTGTACAGACTGCTATCAGAAGGAATCTGGTATTTCTTTTAACGTGTAAGTAGAAATTGAACTATTAAAAAATAACTTTCATTTACCATAATCGAGAACTAAACAGGTTATAGGGTGGTTGATTCAAAGAACGCTTAGAATATTTAGGATTCTTTTTCTTGTTTGCCTTTTTCCAATTCATCGGGGATAATTGTTTAGAACTAAACAGCTGTTCTAAAAAAGACTACATATTTTTCATACAAACTGTGTAGCGGTATTACAAATTATTTGATAAATCTGGGTCTAGAATCCGTAAGATATGATTGATACAACTTGATAAAACCTTCTAATATTAGGGTAAGGTATTGCTTCAAATTATCAATTATCTAAAAATGATTTATTAGTATCGTATGTCTTAATTTCTCCAATTTTTCCCACTTGCTTTATAATAAAAGAATATAATTGTTAATACGAACGCTATTCCAGAAAAATCTGACAATATAAAGTCTAAGCAAAACTCATTACAATCTTGTCAATCCTAGTCTGCATTAGAAAACGCTAATCAAATTAACTTTTCACTATGATATTAACCTTTTTTGTTTGCATGTACTTTACTTTCAACATTTTATTTTATTTCTGGTGTAAATCATGGTGCTCATATTAGAGGAAAATTACAACGCACTTTCAATTTTTATGTGCTCAGATAATGTTAATTCAGAATAAGTTTGTAAAAGTAGTAATATTTAAGAAGATAAAATTTTGAGGAGGGTTTTACATCTTAAATGATAACATGATTACTTAGGTCTAACCGGGCGAGTTGGCCGTGCGGTTAGGACCGCGCAGCTTTGAGCTTGCATCCGGGATATAATGAGTTAGAACCCCACTGTCGGCAGCCCTGAGATGGTTTTCCGTGGTTTCAATTTTCACACCAGGCAAATGCTGGGGCTGTACTTTTAATTAAGGCCACGGGTTCTTCCTTCCTATTCCTAGGCCTTTCCTATCCCATCGTCGCCATAAGACCTATCTGTGCCAGTACGACGTAAAGCAAATTGTAAGAAATAAAATTTAAGCCTAAACCACGCAGAGAAACTCAAACTAATCCTAGAGATTAATTTCATTTTAAGAAATACACAATAGAAGACTAGCACCAGTGTAACGAATGTCAGGCAGCATTTACCTAAATCCAAATCACACAAACATGGTAATTTAACTTCTACTCATCCAATTACGTTATTTCATATCCAAACCAAACCAAACCCCAAAGCACAACAAGCCCGACTTGAAGGCCTGGAGATTACTAGGTGTCATGTGGTCAGCACAGCGAATCTTCTCGCCCGTTATGTCACCGTCAGATAGCTCCGCAATTGTAATCACGTATGCTGAGTGACCGGGGATTGCTGTTTGGCCGTGCGGTTAGGAGCGCGCGGCTGTGAGCTTGCATCCGGGAGATAGTGGGTTCGAATCCCACTGTTGGCAGCCCAGAGGATAGTTTTCCGTGGTTTTCCATTTTCACACGAGGCAAATGCTGGGGCTGTACCTTAATTAAGGCCACGGCAGCTTCCTTCCAACTCCTAGGCCTTTCCTATCCCATCGTCGCCATAAGACCTATCTGTGTCGGTGCGACGTAAAGCCACTAGCAAAAAAAAAAAAAAATGCTGTAATGACTTATCTGAGAAGAATCTTAAGCTATGTACCTTTCATTGAAATATTTTATTTCACAGATTTCCTTTTGTTGTTGTTGTTGTTGTTGTTGATATTGAAGATTGTTGTTATCGGTACAGAGTTTGTAAATATTTAATTTATGTGTTCTCCAGTCTGCTGAGAGACAGGTAATTTTTATCTCACGATATGTGATCATACTTAAGTTGTAGACTGCTTTTTGAACATGTCTTCATACTTTCAATAAGGCTAAATAATTGTTGATCCTAGGTTTCTCAAGAGACAAATTGCCACATGATTCTCGTCCTTTGAGTCTGGCCTTCTTGCCATACGAACAATGTTCAAACACATCAGTTACAAACATACCCTTATATTAAAGTGAGCGACATGATCATTTTCGAGGTACCGCTAGTGTATTTTTTGTAGTAGTGCATTTTTCAGTCTTCTTATTTAGTCTGCTAAAGGTTTTTTTTTTTTTTGCGCCACCTATAGGCTATCTAAAGGATTTGTGTAGATTGTTCAGTTTTTATACATAAGTATCTTTTAATATTACTACAGTCTTGATATTATATATATTTATTGCGTGTGTACACTGTAGTGTGTGTAGGCTGTCATTAATTTTATAAGGCGAATGTTTTCAAATGTGCGAAATGTAAGTTAAAGCATGAATTCCATACGATCTCTGCGTTAAGCTGAGGAGCGCCCGCAACATGGCGGTACGCGCATGGACATGTCTTCCCCAGTCACACGCTTCTGCGCAGCCAGCGGTGTGGGGCCTTGTTTAATATCTACTGGAAAATGTAACCGTGCTTCGTTACGGTATTCTACCTTGTATACGGAGTTCTATGCAAGTTATCGTTCACGCAGTTAGTAAGATTATATTAAATTGCATGTCTCTTACAAGGGAGCATTCCCTACTGGTCACCACCGATTTCGCTCAAATTTATAGAACATTCAGGGCTTGGCTAGAAATGAAAGTAACCGAAGTGGGAACTCCAGATGGCCAACAGAATCATCGAATTCGGTACGCATATTGACACGACCAGCGGTCATATGTTAACCAAATTTTATGATTCCAGCTGCCACATTAGTATCCTAAAAATACAGTATTGTGCGAAAACTGTACCCAAATTTCCCACTATTTAATGTTTGTTTTTCAATCTAACCCATAAATATAGGAGATACGAGAAAATGCCATAGGACCACACTAAAAGTGGTGTCTGATGACGGAATCCGTTTGTGGTATGACGTACCGTTTAAAAGCAGTAAATCCGAAATGAAGGTCTGCACTAATTAACGTGTCCATACTGTACTTAGGTAGGGGGTCCGCTGTCTTTAATTTCGTTTATTTTGCCAATTTTTCATATATTTATCCGATTTAGGTCAACTCAAGACCGGATCCATGATTTTTAGGTTTCGTGTCCGCTTGTCTGTCTATCTGTCTGTTTGTGCGTGAGTCTGTTTGTCCGTCTGTTCCAACATCACAAAAACGGCTGGATAGATCTTGACCAAACATTTTATATACAGCATACTCATCCAGGGGGTAAGTTTAGATATGCATATGATATAAAAATCACTCAATAGAATGAGGATTTATAAGGAAACCAAAACATGTTTCTTCCGTGCTCTATTATACTATTGATTTTCTGTAAAAATGCGTCCACTATATGTAAAACGTTGCTTCATATTAAACAACTTCTGTTATGTACATAATTTCGCTTGGTCACTTGACACTTTTTCGTTTGAGGCTGTTCCAGGCTGAGTTCCAGGCTGTTTAAATGTATTACTTTAAGGTCCGGAAAATGTCGATATATGGAGGCGCGTCCAATTATTTGCCGTCCTTCGTTTCGTGGTAACTACTTTATAAACGGTAAGTAATTTCACACAATCGCCGCTCAATTTGGAGAGATCATCAATTTTCGTCCTGTGCCTTATAATCGTATTTCGATTCTTTATACTTTAGACAGCGCAGCATTTCTCCATTTTAATCAAATCTCTCCAACTCGATTGTGACTGGCATTAGGAAATGGTACCTGTCATTATTATAAAAACTATCCATCTCTATTTTGAATAGCACTTGGCAAGTGAGCCTGCCTTTATAGTAGAACATCCCCAAATCGACTGTGAATGTCTGTAGGAAATGTGACCTGCCATTACAATCAAAATTTCCCCAACGTACACCTTACATCGGAAACAACGTATTCGATCCTCCCCGTTTTGTTTCTCGGTTAGCTCTAACAAGGGGGCATTCCCTACTCGTCACCACCGATTTCGCTCAAATTTATAGAACATTCAGGGCTTGGCTAGAAATGAAAGTACCCGAAATGGGAACTCCAGATGGCCAAGCGTATAAAAAATAAAAATGTTGCCTCGGCTCTCGCACCGTATAAGCCACGTACGTTAGAGCGCACGCCGAGCAGTAGTTGACGTAGCGGTAAGAGCTCAGGCTGGTAGTTCGATAGTCGTGGGTTCGACGCCACGTGTGGAGACTTTTTTTCTGTCAACTTTTATATTATTCATTTTCCAATTACGCAAAGAGGTGAATAATTAATTTTATTTATTCATTTATAAGCAAAAAGCACAGTAAAGGTAAAAAAATTGGGATTTCATTGTCAGACTTCTTTCTACCTGCGCCAAGAATCTATTGTTTGTGTACAGCCGCCAGGAGCAACCTTCACTTGTCAAGTGAAAACGAATCTTACAGCGAAACGACTACTCACGTTTATGGCGCATTCCCCAAGGCGGGGAGATAGCCGGTAAAGGAGAAAAAAGAAGAATTTCTGTTTGAACACGTCGGGGAAAGTTCGCAACTCCAGATTTTCTACAATTGTGCGCTCATTAAAAAAATGACGTCCTATATGCCTTTTGATTATAAATACATAAAATAAATTAAAATAAATTAATAATATTGAGAAAAATATTCTCCACCCTGGGAGCCGAACCCACGACCATCGAACCACCAGTCCGAGCTCTTATCGCTACGCAAACTACTGCTCGGCATGCGCGCTAACGTAAGTGGCTTATACGGTGCGAGAGCCGAGGCAACATTTTTATATTTTATTTATATTTTTTATACGCTTGGCCATCTGGAGTTCCCATTTCGGGTACTTTCATTTCTAGCCAAGCCCTGCGTGTTCTATAAATTTGAGCGAAATCGGTGGTGACGAGTAGGGAATGCCCCCTTGTTAGAGCTAACCGAGAAACAAAACGGGGAGGATCGAATACGTTGTTTCCGAAGTAAGGTGTATGTTGGGGAAATTTTGATTGTAATGGCAGGTCACATTTCCTACAGACATTCACAGTCGATTTGGGGATGTTCTACTATAAAGGCAAGCTCACTTGCCAAGTGCTATTCAAAATAGAGATGGATAGTTTTTGTTACCGTGTTTTAGCGGTAGGTAGAGGTGAAAGAAGGTGCGGGTGTGAATGGATCTCAAGCTACGAAATTATAGTGCCCGTAAAGTAAATTTAAAATTTAATACGGTTATATTTTCTTTTCAAAATAAATAAGTAACAAGCATGGCAGGTACAGAATAGCAAGTCAAAATAAGGTAGTTACAATATTTACAGAATTTGGGCTTCGCGCCCCGAGTTCACAATGCTTGGGCAATCAGCTCAGTTTTACCCCAAACACAAGTTTTAACAGAGGGGCAGAAAACCCCATTCATACCTAGGAGCCCTTGCTCCAAATTACACTGAAAAGCCTCCTCGAGGCATACAACATACAATTTTCAAAAGAGCCACTCGCTCTCAAATTTAAGCCTCTCCCAGGCCACACCAGACTCCACCTTCAAGCTGTCCTCAACGGACATAAACACAGGGGTAAAATACCCAATCTACTGAGGTCTATTAAACGAAAAGAATGTTAATTAAATGACCTCTAAAATAACAATTTGAGAGGAGGCGAACTTGCACTCCTAATACACTAGATTAAGACCTACTTGGCGCTAGGCCGTTAATACAAGGGCTAATCCCATACTAAAGAGGTGACTTAAGAAGAGAACAATTTGTTTTACATTAACGAAGAATAGGTTGAGAAAAATAAGTTCACCTCAAAACAATATGAGTGGGAGCTCGAGAGGGTTAGCACTCTCTATCCCAGAATGTAGCTTTCCAAGAGAATAGATGAAAAGAGTAGTTACATTTACATTTTAGGGAAAGGTTACATGGTGAAACGCTTCGCACCCGCCCCGAGAGTTAAACTGCTGAGCTAGCAAAGAAAGAATATATTAATCGGCCATTACCTTATAGTTGACCGCTGCCGGAGAAAGAGGCGCTTCCCGCCTCCTGCTATGTACTTAATACACTGAAAGATGGAACAGAAGTGGCCCGGAGACCCAAAAATCAGCAGTTTATATCCTCTCGCGGAAGGTTCTAGGTGTTAGGGGAAAGAAAACACCCTCCCACAAACTTTTTATTGGCTAGGGTATAGAAACATATTCAAGTCGGGGGAAGATACCAATGATTGGTCAGAAATTAATAACAGAAATTCGGGATTGGTCAAATACAAAACAAGGGGAAAGAGAGGGGTATACAGCCAACTTAAACAATAACAGAAAGAAATTTAACAAAGAACAAACTTTTGAAATAAAATTTTCTCCAAAGAACAGTTATTTTTCTTCCCACTAGGGTGCACTATTGTAGTTTTTCAGTGGTGTCCTCTAGAAGAGAAAGTTCACACTTCTTACTTCAAGCAAAACAAAAGTACGTCGAAAATGACACCGTTCACAAACTCAAAAATTTCCAGGTGGTGACATCTTCTGAGAAACTAGAAAATTAATAGGGTAAATAAAGTTCAGACTTCCTCCAGCAGAGGAGTTTCCACAGGCGCACATTTTAAATTAGCGGAGTGGAGGTGTACCGCCCGGTACAGACCTCCCCCCCCCAAAAGTTCCACGAGGGATGACACATGAAGTCAGTTTGAAACAAGTTCCAAGTTATGATGTGAATATGAAGATAGATTGCAGAAGCATTTATGAGATTTTCTTAATTTGGTTTGTTTCAGTTTCAAAATTTTGTTGTTGCAAGTGAAGTAAAGTCTTTCTGTTTGTAGTAGTTGAATTCTGAGGATAAACTTTTAATACTTAAAAGTGAAGAAAAATTTTGCAATGTCCACCAAATATAGCTGTTGAATTCCCATGAAACGGTATTAAGGTTGAACAGGAATGTCTATGTAGTTGATGTAGGCTAAGTTGGATGGCCAGACCAGCCGTTACAGCTTGCGTCCAAAGGAAGCCGCTCGGACCCCTCAAGTACCCTGAGATACCGCTCGCCCGCACTATGAGGGGAGCAGAGGTGTTGAAGCACGCCGCACCCGCGGTGAACATATACAGGCTGCGGGCAAGTAGCAGGTCGTGCGCCGCACATCAGCCTTGGCCTGGAGGAGAGCTCCGGCTCGCCGTGCACATGTCGTCCTCGCTGGGGCCGAGGGGGCCCGTCCTCGAACCCAGCCGCGGCACAGCGCCGCGCGGCTGCGGGGGCACTGAAACATTGAAGCTAGGCGGCAGAATTGTGTTGGACCATTATTTTTCTTTTGAGGGCACAGGCATGTAGAGAGATTGAGGGGCCAGCGGCGTGCAGATATCCATGGCATTTCATCTAAGCCAGCCACTGTGTGTAGTGGAGCAGGAGACGGGAGCGTGGTAATGGCCGTGACAAGGACAGGATGGCAGTTTAACAATCGGGGGAGGTTTACAAGAAATGCTTACATATAAAATAAAATAGAAGGAGCAGAATGCCTTAAGAGTGGAACTCAAAAAAAAAAAATATAACCATCATATTCCTATCAAATTATATGAAGCAAGTTGACACAAAATTTACACCGGTTTCACCTGGGACAGGTGAACCCTAAATATCCTCTCGGTGGCTGGATTGCTTACTAACAATGTAACCGGAGTAAGAAAATCGAGAATGATGCATGGCCCATGAAATCTGGGGGCAAGCTTGCCCGCGGGAACAAAATTCTTGACCATAACCTGGTCACCTACCTTCAAAGGGGTGGGTCTCCGTCCACGATCATACCTTTCCCTAACCTTTTCATGAGACACTTTAGGATTGGCTTTAGCCTTCTTCCAAAGACCTTTAATGTTGTCCGGATCTATTGTCTCGGGTAGAATGTCACTCAGAGACCAGAGGTTAGAGAGCGGCGTGTTGGGAACAAACTTGAACATCAAAGAAGCTGGAGTAAACTTGTGAGATTCATGAACCGCCGAATTCAAAGCAAAAGCTATCCAATGCAGGGACGTGTCCCACCTGGAAGGATCTTCATGATGATAGGCAATAAGTGCGGACCTGAGATTACGGTTAACCCGTTCAGCCAGAGATGGTTGAGGGTAATAAGCCGAAGTAGTTACATGAGAGATGGACAAGTCAAAACAGAATTTACGAAATAAATTAGATGTAAAAGCCTTAGCATTATCAGATACCATATATTGGCACGGACCAAAAGAAGCAAAAATAGAATTTAAGCAAGTAATGGTGGACTGAGCGGTAGCCAGCTTAGTCGGAAATAACCAAGAAAATCTGGTAAAACCATCTACACACACAAAGATGAACTTGTTGGCATTACCCTTTGACTGGGGGAAGGGTCCTACATAATCAATATACAGGCGTTCCATGGGGCGCGACGCTTGCTGAGAAGACAAGAGGCCTACCTTGGTGGACATGGTCGGTTTACTAAGCAAACAGGATTTACAAGCCTTTACTAGTTCACGGACTTCACCGTCCATACCTTTCCAGATGAACATATCACGAATTTTTTCACGAGTTTTAAAGATACCAAGATGCCCTCCTAATGGGGTCTCATGATAATACTTGAAGATCATAGGTACAAGAACAGCTGGAACAACAACTTTCATCATCTTATCATGCCTCGAAGGGCAACATAGAACCCCATTCCTCAGAACATAAGGGACAACATGTTCCCCAGAAGAAAGGGTTTCCATTATCGGAGCCAGCGTCGGATCTTCACGTTGGTATTTCTCGATATCCCTAAAAAGCATGGGAACATCTGTTAGGATGGCATTAACCTCAGATAGTATGGACTCGGAAGGTGATGAACTGTCGACCGGTTCGTGGGTCTGGACGTCGTTAGAAAACATACGGCTGAGTCCATCAGCAACAACATTTTCGATACCTCTGATATGTCTAACATCAAATTGGAAGGCAGAAATACGGATGGCCCAACGGGCTATACGACCAGTACGACGCGGTCTACCTAAGACCCAGCTTAAGGCTTGATTATCTGTCTCCAGGTCGAATTTGACGTGTTCCAGATAGAGACGGAACTTTTCTAAGGCGAATAAGACTGCCAAACCTTCAAGCTCATATATGGAGTACTTTGCTTCTTGAGCCGAGAGAGTCCTAGATGCATAGGCGATGGGGCGCCTCCCTAGTTCAGTCTCTTGGAGAAGGACTGCAGCTACCGCCGACGACGATGCGTCGGTTTGGACAATGAATTTCTTCGAGAAATCAGGCATAGCAAGTACAGGGGCATTACAAAGTGCTAATTTAAGGTCTTCAAAAGCGGCTTGTTGAGAAGGTCCCCACTCGAATTTGATGCCTTTCCTACGAAGAAGGTTTAAGGGCGCCGCTCTATTAGCGAAGTTAGGAATAAACTTCCTGAAGAAATTCACCATACCAATGAACCTGGCGATACCTTTAATGTCCTTGGGAGGTTTAAAATCACGGATGGCCTGTGTTCTAGAATGATCGACTGCTACACCATCGGGTGACACAATATGCCCTAGGAATGACATAGAGGGCTTAGCAAAGGCAACCTTGGACAACTTAACAGTTAACCCAGCCTTACGAAGGCGATCGAGAACTTCTCGCAGATGATCTAGATGTTCTTCAAAAGTCTCTGAAAATACGACGACATCATCTAAGTAGTGATAAAAGTACTCGAATTTGATGTCGGAGAAGACCCTATCTAGTAGCCTAGTGAGCACAGCTGCCCCCGTGGGGAGCCCGAAAGGTACGCGGTTGTATTCATATAAATTCCAGTCCGTGGCAAACGCTGTAAGGTGTTTAGACTCTTCGGCAAGGGGAATTTGATTATAGGCCTGATTCAAGTCCAAGATGGTGAAGAACTTGGCCTTACGAAACCATGAAAAACAAGAATGTAGGTCAGGAAGGGGCACAGATTGCAAGACCACCTTCCGATTGAGAGCCCTGTAATCAATGACAGGCCTGAAGCCTCCTTGGGGTTTCGGGACTAGAAAAATAGGCGATGAATACGCCGACTTAGAGGGCCTAATAATACCATCCTTCAACATCTGATCGATAATTTCTTTCAGAGCCTTCATTTTAGGTGGAGATAGCCTATAAGGTGGAAAACGGACCGGAATCGAATCCGTGACCTCAATTTTGTATTCAACAAGGTCAGTAACACCAAGAGTATCAGAGAACACCTCGGGAAACGACAGACACAGTTTGCGAATACTATCAGCCTGCTCCTCAGGTAGATGTCTAAGGTCTAACAACATCTCATCCTGGGTAGGCAAAATAGAAGAACATGACACAGAGTTACACTTTAATAGTGGGATTTTACAATTAGAAGCAAATTTGAATGTGCACGATCTAGACTGGAGATCGAGCACAAGACCAGTGTGAGAAATAAAGTCAGCTCCCAATATAATGGGGCAAGACAATTGCTTGGCCACAAACAATTTAACTTTCCATGTAAACTTAAAAATACGAATTTTGACCAGTAAGGAACCTAGAATTTCTAATGGAGATGAATTAGCCGATACGTATTGAACAGGAGAAGAGACATAGTCAGGAAGTTTACAAACCGTTTTCAATTTAGAATACCATTCAGCCGAAATAATCGAACAAACACTGCCTGAATCTAAGAGAGCTGTTATAGGCTCGTTATTTAACTCAATCTTAAGAAAAGGAACAGGTGCGGGGGTATCCGCCGCAATCCTAAGACATTCTTTAGGGCATTCAAAAGATGAATTTGAAGGCTGATCGTTCTCTGCATTTACAACCTGTTTACTAGGGGCTGAGTCTCGGGAAGATGGATTAGTCGACTCAGCCGAAGCCACTAGTCACTTTTTAGTATTGGCATAGGTGGAATTTGCACCAGAAGTTGAGCAGGAGGGGGTGCTATTTGAGTTTGGGCAATTCTTGGCGATATGTGAGAAGGCCCCACACTTAAAACAGCCTTGTGATGACCCGGCTCCATTTCTTGTCCCACTTGACTTGATCAGTGGACACTTGTTGCGCAGATGGTCAGGCGACCCGCAAGCATAACATTTACGGGGATTGACTGGTCGGCGAGGTGGAGGCCGAGTATTACTAAAGGAAGGCGGGGGTTCTTTCGCGACACGCAAAGAATCGGCGTATCTAACTCCTTCCGCTGAGACGGCCAACGCTTCAAGTTCAGAGAAAGTTTGCGGGCACGCCGCGAAACACAAATATGACCTGTAGGGTGGTGAAATCCCTTCCACAATAGCTTGTACAATCTGATCCTCAGGGAAATGAAGAGCAAACACCCTAGTATAAAACTTAATGTCCTGTATGAAATCAGCCAAGTTTTCATCCAAGCGTTGTACACGGTAATAGTACTTCTGAATAAGGGAGGACCTGGCCCTAGCCGGGATGAAGTTAGCTAGCAAATGGGCATGGAAATCCTCAATAGATGATTGCTCGGCAATGGCTCTTACGATTTTATCTGAGAGAATACCAATAGCATACGGATAGATAATTTGCAAAATTTGACATGGAGAAAGAGAAAACACAAGGGCATGATCCTGAAATTCAACTAGAAATCTTAAAAAAGAAATTACATCACTGGTGGTATTAACGGAAAACTTAGAGATACCTCTGAGCAACATTGCCAATGGATGAGGCAAGCTGCTAAACCCGGGTGACATAGTAGGTAAAGGTTTCAATGGCAAGGAAGTTAATTCAGAACGGATGTTACTCAAAGATGCACGACGTTCAGATTCGTTGTCCAATGGGGCAGGGATAGTTTGAGCAGCAACGGTTATCCTATTAACTTCTCCCTTGGGAGGCGCTTCCTCACTACCTGCATTCACTATGGTGGGTTGATCAGATTTGGGAGGAACTTCCCCAGTTAACAATTGAGTGACCTTACTAGATAATTCGGAAATATTTTCCAGGAGCGTACTAGCTTCCTTCCTCTGACCGTCATTCAGTTTTAGAGACAACAGATCGTTAACCCTATTCGAAAAATGATATAGCCTGCCTTGCACACGCTTAATTTGATTAGGAGACGGATCATTTTCATCAAAAAACTAACTACAGAAGCTAGCCCAGTAATATTCTCGACGATCGTGGAAAGAGAGTCATCAATTTCTTTCTCTCCCAAATTGGGGATGGAAATGGGCAAATCAAGGGACTCTCTAAGCTTGTTAGTGTCTACTGCAACCGTGCCTCCAGATTGCACATTTCTGATAGTTAATTCATAGATCAACTCCTCCTTGCGCAAATAGTTAAGATGGAGAACATCGCGAGGGCCGGGCATGGTGACAGAACAATTTTGAAAAACACAAAAAATTCCAGCAACTGGGAAAATAGTTAGAGTTCGGAACAAACAATGTTTAGCCGTCAAAAGGGGCTAAATTGAGACCCATTCAACCACGCTCTGCTACCACTTGTTACCGTGTTTTAGCGGTAGGTAGAGGTGAAAGAAGGTGCGGGTGTGAATGGATCTCAAGCTACGAAATTATAGTGCCCGTAAAGTAAATTTAAAATTTAATACGGTTATATTTTCTTTTCAAAATAAATAAGTAACAAGCATGGCAGGTACAGAATAGCAAGTCAAAATAAGGTAGTTACAATATTTACAGAATTTGGGCTTCGCGCCCCGAGTTCACAATGCTTGGGCAATCAGCTCAGTTTTACCCCAAACACAAGTTTTAACAGAGGGGCAGAAAACCCCATTCATACCTAGGAGCCCTTGCTCCAAATTACACTGAAAAGCCTCCTCGAGGCATACAACATACAATTTTCAAAAGAGCCACTCGCTCTCAAATTTAAGCCTCTCCCAGGCCACACCAAACTCCACCTTCAAGCTGTCCTCAACGGACATAAACACAGGGGTAAAATACCCAATCTACTGAGGTCTATTAAACGAAAAGAATGTTAATTAAATGACCTCTAAAATAACAATTTGAGAGGAGGCGAACTTGCACTCCTAATACACTAGATTAAGACCTACTTGGCGCTAGGCCGTTAATACAAGGGCTAATCCCATACTAAAGAGGTGACTTAAGAAGAGAACAATTTGTTTTACATTAACGAAGAATAGGTTGAGAAAAATAAGTTCACCTCAAAACAATATGAGTGGGAGCTCGAGAGGGTTAGCACTCTCTATCCCAGAATGTAGCTTTCCAAGAGAATAGATGAAAAGAGTAGTTACATTTACATTTTAGGGAAAGGTTACATGGTGGAACGCTTCGCACCCGCCCCGAGAGTTAAACTGCTGAGCTAGCAAAGAAAGAATATATTAATCGGCCATTACCTTATAGTTGACCGCTGCCGGAGAAAGAGGCGCTTCCCGCCTCCTGCTATGTACTTAATACACTGAAAGATGGAACAGAAGTGGCCCGGAGACCCAAAAATCAGCAGTTTATATCCTCTCGCGGAAGGTTCTAGGTGTTAGGGGAAAGAAAACACCCTCCCACAAACTTTTTATTGGCTAGGGTATAGAAACATATTCAAGTTGGGGGAAGATACCAATGATTGGTCAGAAATTAATAACAGAAATTCGGGATTGGTCAAATACAAAACAAAGGGAAAGAGAGGGGTATACAGCCAACTTAAACAATAACAGAAAGAAATTTAACAAAGAACAAACTTTTGAAATAAAATTTTCTCCAAAGAACAGTTATTTTTCTTCCCACTAGGGTGCACTATTGTAGTTTTTCAGTGGTGTCCTCTAGAAGAGAAAGTTCACACTTCTTACTTCAAGCAAAACAAAAGTACGTCGAAAATGACACCGTTCACAAACTCAAAAATTTCCAGGTGGTGACATCTTCTGAGAAACTAGAAAATTAATAGGGTAAATAAAGTTCAGACTTCCTCCAGCAGAGGAGTTTCCACAGGCGCACATTTTAAATTAGCGGAGTGGAGGTGTACCGCCCGGTACAGTTTTTATAATAATGACAGGTACCATTTCCTAATGCCAGTCACAATCGAGTTGGAGAGATTTGATTAAAATGGAGAAATGCTGCGCTGTCTAAAGTATAAAGAATCGAAATACGATTATAAGGCACAGGACGAAAATTGATGATCTCTCCAAATTGAGCGGCGATTGTGTGAAATTACTTACCGTTTATAAAGTAGTTACCACGAAACGAAGGACGGCAAATAATTGGACGCGCCTCCATATATCGACATTTTCTGGACCTTAAAGTAATACATTTAAACAGCCTGGAACTCAGCCTGGAACAGCCTCAAACGAAAAAGTGTCAAGTGACCAAGCGAAATTATGTACATAACAGAAGTTGTTTAATATGAAGCAACGTTTTACATATCGTGGACGCATTTTTACAGAAAATCAATAGTATAATAGAGCACGGAAGAAACATGTTTTGGTTTCCTTATAAATCCTCATTCTATTGAGTGATTTTTATATCATATGCATATCTAAACTTACCCCTGGATGAGTATGCTCTATATAAAATGTTTGGTCAAGATCTATCCAGCCGTTTTTTGTGATGTTGGAACAGACGGACAAACAGACAGACGCACAAACAGACAGACAGACAAGCGGACACGAAACCTAAAAATCATGGATCCGGTCTTGAGTTGACCTAAATCGGATAAATATCTGAAAAATTGGCAAAATAAACGAAATTAAAGACAGCGGACCCCCTACCTAAGTACAGTATGGACACGTTAATTAGTGCAGACCTTCATTTCGGATTTACTGCTTTTAAACAGTACGTCATACCACAAACGGATTCCGTCATCAGACGCCACTTTTAGTGTGGTCCTATGGCATTTTCTCGTATCTCCGATATTTATGGGTTAGATTGAAAAACAAACATTAAATAGTGGGAAATTTGGGTACAGTTTTCGCACAATACTGTATTTTTAGGATACTAATGTGGCAGCTGGAATCATAAAATTTGGTTAACATATGACCGCTGGTCGTGTCAATATGCGTACCGAATTCGATGATTCTGTCTTTCCTATAAGTGTGCCAAACGATAAAATATGTGTGAAAATAGTACAAAATTGACATAAAAGTGAGAAATGCAGCTCTATATAACGTATAAAAGGATCGCGATACGACAATATGTCATAGGACCAAAGATGATCTCTCAAGATTGAAAGGAGATTGTGCTACGGTATCTGTTTTGTGATACGAGTTACCGTTTAGCCAACTATTACCCCGAAACGAAGGTCTGCACCGTCATTGAAATTGCCTCCATAATTCGACACGTTCCGGGGCCGAAATGTTATACATTTGTACAGCTTGCCTTTTTTCTCAAAGGAAAGAGTGTCCAGGTTTCTGGATTAGCACTCGCATACATACGGAGTAATTAAGGAAGGAAGTATTACAGTTAAGAAAGTTGAAATTAATAGAAAATAGGATTATAACCGAGGTCAGCCGGATAGGACAAATATATAAATACCAAGTGGATGTATTGTAAAATGAAATGTCCGTCACTTAATTGTAATGATATGAGTTACGGATATAAGAAGAACAGAGGAGAAATATAGGCGCAGGGATTTTTAGGTAAGTACATATGATGACTTATGGTGTTATTACTCAAGCCTAAAGAGGCACGAAATTAAAGTGGAAAACAGAAGTAGAAGAGAAATGCAGTAAACTTTATAGCGAATGCCAGAAAACACCTTACGGTGTGAAATCATGGCCTACACTCCGCGGTACTGTTTAATTATTAACAGCCCCTTTAGAGCTATTCGAAGACGACTGTAACCTCCAACGGTATTCCGTAAATTTCCCGCAGAATGGTAGCATGACGTCTCACTCGCCTTCTACGCAAGGGACAGCCATGAGTTTACAGGAATGTTGACGAAAATGACATTATGTTACTTCGCCGCTGGCAAGCAGCCAGAGACGTTGCCGTAGTAACCGGTAGGTTCGTTGTCTGTCGGCCACTCAATGCAGTGCATGAAACAGAAAGTAGCAATTTTCTCCGTCATTTGAAGAGTAAGGGAAATTATGCCCAAACAAGCGTTGTTTAAAATGAAGGTACGTTTCACATGTAGTCGACGGATTTTACAGAAAGTCAATAGTATAAGGGAAAGGGAAGAAAACGCTTGTGGTTTGCCTATAAACCCCCATTCTATTCAGTGACTTTTAAATCATATTCATACCTAAACCTCCCTCTGGATGAGTACACTCTATATATAAAGTTTGGTCGAGATCTATCCCTCCGTTTCGCTGTGATGGTGAAACAGACGGACAAACAGACAAACTGACGAAAGCTAAAAACCACTGATACGGTCTTGAGTTGACCTAAATCGAATAAATATCTGAAAAATTAGCAAAACAAACGAAATTACAGTGAACCAGCTGTAAATTTATTTATATAGATTATTTGGCTACCTCCGTGGTTTATCGGCTAACCTGATGAACCATACATAGCTTATTTGTTCGCATTTAAAGTTGGTTTCATTTTACAGTAACTGCAGAACTGTACCCTGTAACTGGTATCAAAATCTCAGTTATAATAGTTTTCGATTACAAATCAGGAAAATACACGAACACAATTAAATAAAAAACTGTTCAAATAAATTTTGTAAAATATCAAACGGTACAACTGATAATCCTTCGCCCAGAGAGAGCTTGTTCGAAACTGAGCTGAGTGAGTGCTACTACATGTACTTCTTATTAGAGTTATACGCTTACATTGTTGCCGAATACATGTGTAATAAAAGTTAAATGTTCAGCAAGATGAGTGCATAATACGATCTCAGATGTACTAAGCATCAAGGAAGTATCAATTTCCATTCCTGTAATTATGTTTAGATAATTTGGTGCAGATCTTTAGTGAGGAGTGTGCCACCGTGTTAGGAAAGACGGCAAGAGCAAAAGGCATTGTTTACAGCTGTGTTATAATAACTGCTGTTAGATACATCCAAATGGCAATAATTATTCCTCTACGTACAAATTGTAAAACAAATTACTTAGACT
The DNA here is from genome assembly GCF_040414725.1 of Anabrus simplex. Lineage (NCBI taxonomy): Eukaryota > Metazoa > Arthropoda > Insecta > Orthoptera > Tettigoniidae > Anabrus > Anabrus simplex. The sequence goes on from NC_090269.1 coordinate 242,552,664, forward strand.
GATTCTACAAAACTGCCCTGACCATTTTCGTGCAGAATGACATTAGGCTATTTATATATTTGCAGTTTACGGGGCCCCTTAATGACCCGGCCCCGCCTATATTGTAGGTCCTAACATTACGCCCCTGTGTACAGGTCAGTCTATCTGTTTGCAAACAAAGTCATATCTTAAAATAGAGTAGGCTATATTAGATCGCGGGTTAAAACATCGAAGGCCTATGTATATAGTCACCTATATTAAAATTCATTTTTAAAAAAAGCTTATTTGTGAACAGAAAGGATGGTGCCACGTTGATCTATTTGAACACGAAGTAAATTCATGTCACTGCACACTTTGTGATGTACTAGTGATTTTGAACAGGGTGTCGGGAACAGAGGCAAGAAGTTTTACCAACGTCCCACGTGACAGTAACAACAACAACAACAACGATAATAATAATAATAATAATAATAATAATAATAATAATAATAATAATAATAATAATCCTGGGCTGAGTGGCTTAGATGGGTAAAGTACTGGCTTTCTGGCGCCATGTTGGTAGGTGTGATCCTGGCAAAAGTTTTTTTTTTCAAATATCCGGGCATCATTGTGAGAGGGTCACTGAAAGAAATGCTGCAATTACCTTCCGACGTCCACGTCCCCAATGACATGATGTACCCGGACACACAATTCAAAGGCTTGGGCCTATTTTGAACAGTCTGAGAATTCCTATTGCAACACCTCGAAACATGGAAGTTTCTTCAGCTCGCAGATAATCACATTCTCAGTACAACTAGGAATTATTCTCAAGGAACTTCCAGCCTTAGATATTACAGACTGTGAAAGAATTCGGGAGAAGCGGGATGGTTCGGTAGACAAAAAGGAAGTGAGACAGGAGTTACCACTGAAGACGTTCGAGATTTGGAGTAATAAGCCTCATAATGGAAAGGGAGTAATCCAATTTAAGCAACACGCATCACCTAACAAATGGATGAGGGACCTAAAGAACCATATGCAGAACATGGAAAGAGGCGATCAAAATGACTGCAAATGTGTCAGCCGTTTGCTCTGTACCGAGCAGATCACAGGACAATAGCCTATGTCGACACTCTCACGGAGAGATAGAAATACTTGCGCATGTCCTGTGATCCTGTCCACATGCCGAACTACTGCGCTATACTCGCCATCATGCCATTAGGTCCCTGACTGCCGACGCCCGACGGGCTAAGATTAAAAGGTTACGCAACCTATGAGGAGGTACATGGTCTTTCCACTGACGGGAGCAACAGGCGAATAGACATTATCGCCATTGAGCCTCACACATCAGTAGACTATTTAATTGACCCGACTATCCGGTTTGAGACAAATGAAGACCAACCTCAGAAAGTTAACCTTGAAAAAAAAAAGAAAAAAAAAAAAAACAACTCGAATCTATGAAACAACTATATATCGTACTACAAAGACAAATAGGGTGAAATAATATTATATTGATCAAGGTACTCTTCGTCCTGGTAAGATGTATGTTGAGTATTCAGCCCAAAGGCTGGTTTGATCCTCAACAGCTCCGCCATCAGCTGTTAGGTGGCCTACGCGTCACTGAAGAGGCGTACTAGGGAAATGAAGAGTGATGTAGTTTCCCGTTGCTTTCCTCACTGAGCCAGACGTTGCTGTTACATATCAGTCTGCCAAGCCCACTGAAATGCATGCACCAACCGACCCTATGAGAGACATTTTTACGCTCATACCTCAGTTACTTTCATATTGTCAAAACCAAGGATGAGACTGGAACAGGTCAATGAAAGTAACAAATTTATTATAGCCCATACCAGAAGACATAGTGCACTGGAGAAACGCTAGGTCTCACCATCAAAGGCACTGTACGAACGAAAATATCTGAATAAAAACGTAATCATGATTTTTTTGAATTCTGTCTAGAGATGGGTGTTGATGTGGTGGATGTGAGTAGCGTCTTTTTCCGGAAGGTGTCGCTGGTCGAGAGGAGATGAGCTATGTATCTATGGTTCCGACGGACTGAGACGATTCTTATACAAAGACTAGAAACTTGTCGACATAACCTGTAGCGCTAATAACAATACCGTTTTTCTTTCCGTTTGAAAGTGAAAAGTTTTGATGATATGGAAGAAGCAAGTGATTTAGCGGCACATTCTGTCCCTGGAGGTCCTTGGCGTTTCTAATAGAGCACCAGTACATGCCATCCATCCCTTTATTATCCTGGACCAGTTTACCCTCTATAACTTGGAACCTTTTATTCATTTAATCCACGTATGTCAGTCTCAGTTTTTCGCCTGAGTCTTTCTCACCCCTATTCACATGTGGAGAGCAATTTCTATGTAACTAGACCGCTACAGATGTGATTGTGGTTGCAACAGTCAAAAAAATCCCGGAATAGGCGTAGTCTTGTTGCAGATTTCCTTAATTCTAAGTCATGATGGTAAAAGTTCGCACCTTCCCTTCCAAGCGTAACGGCTAACTTGAAGAGTGAATGAGCAACTAGTATTTCGTATTAGCTTCCGTACCTTCGTAACATTCAGTCAATACCTTTTCATTACCTTCATACTTGTGTTGAAATCTTATAATACCAATGAATTATTTTTGCTGTTAACATCACGTCACCGAGCTCGATAGCTGCAGTCGCTTAAGTGCGGCCAGTATCCAGTAATCGGGAGATAGTGGGTTCGAGCCCCACTGTCGGCAGCCCTGAAGATGGTTTTCCGTGGTTTCCCATTTTCACACCAGGTAAATGCCGAGGCTGTAACTTAATTAAGGCCACGGCCGCTTCCTTACAATTCCTAGGCCTTCCCTACCCCATCGTCGCCATAAGACATATCTGTGTCGGTGTGACGTAAAGCAAATAGCAAAAGAAAAAAAATCACGTCGCGACTACTCAGAGCTTCTTAAAACTTGTCAGTTTCTTCCCCATTCAACATACTACTTAGTGTGGTCACTCAGACAGTTTACTCGTTCAATTAGACGCTTAAAAGAAACCATTTTGAGCGCTGTGGTTTTCCTAATACATAATACCAATCCATACATTGTCTTTTCCTCTTATGACATCTGTTCAGTACACCTTATAGTGACATTTATTTTCATTACCTCCTCTTACCCGGACATCATTAAATCCTAACACACCGAGCTCGATAGCTGCAGTCGCTTAAGTGCGACCAGTATCCAGTATTCGGGAGATTGTAGGTTCGAATCCCACTGTCGGCAGCCCTGAAGATGGCTTCCCGTGGTTTCCCATTTTCACACCAGGCAAATGCTGGAGCTGTACCTTAATTAAGGCGCCGGCCGCTTCCTTCCCACTCCTAACCCTTCCCTGTCCCATCGTCGCAATAAGACCTATCTGCGTCGGTGCGACCTAAAGCAAGTAGAAAAAAAAAAGTCCTAACACATCGAGACGAATCCTCTTCGCTGACTCAACCAATTATAATTTTTTCATCCGTAAACCCCATTAATGCAAATAGCACCGCGATGAATTCCACTTTCGCAGAGTTGTTTCCAAGGTGTCCCTGACTTATCAAATTAAAGTAGCACTCCGTCACTCCCATAGGCCCGAGACTTCTAAAAGCGTTGTCGCCGTGGTCGGTGCATTTCTGTAAAGCAAGCTGCTGGCATTCCTTACACAATTCATAGTCTCAGTAAGATTTCACTTTAGCGGTTTGGAGAGAAGCTGGCTGCCTGAACACTAGGAGGTTAACGATCTGAATATTGTGTTCGCGATGCTTATTCCCATTCTGTAGAAACTGCTATGTAAGGTCAACTTACGTAGTCACTTAGCCGTTGTCTATGGTAGGATTATTATTATTATTATTATTATTATTATTATTATTATTATTATTACAATGATAAGCCGCTTTATGGAACACGTGAAGTGTCTACTTGACGTGAGATTTTATGATGCACTCCACACGTTTCATTTTTTCACTGTGCGCTTTCTTTATTTCAGACTATCTTGTTTCATTCTTAGATTTCTTGGCATTTCACTCGTATAATTTGTGTTTGAATGTTTGTCTTGCATGTATGAGTCTGTTATGCCAGCGTCCTTCAAATCTTCTCTGACTTGGGCGATGGAATTCGTGTTCCTCATACTTTCTGTGTACTCCAAGATTTGTTTAGTCAGTCGATTGTCCGGCATTCTCTTGACATGTCTGTCGACATTTAATCATGTGTATAATGCTCGACATCTATTCAGTCTCTTGTCTACTCCGCAGCCTGTAACCTTCTTCTGAATAATTGAGCCCTAGAATTTTTCTGGTGATTCTTCTCTCTAGTTTCTTGATGTTTCCTAGTTCACCTTTCCAATTCATGGGTAATGTTTCTGATATGTACAGGGTTTCTCTTTAGATGACAGTATTGCAACTATTGTTATTGTTATTATTCGACTATTATTGATGTTGTTGGTATTACAATCCAATGTACAATCTTTTCTGCGTAGATGATGGTTAAACAATATATTTACTAGAAAAATACAGGTTGAAAATATCTCTGCTTTCTAGGATAAATCTGCATAATATCTTGATGAACTGCCAGTTAACAACGTACAGCGGTCCATATAGGGATAGGAGGAAGCTGTTACCTTCAAGAGGATCTAGAGAACAAAGGTCAAGGTAGCCATAGTGACGGTGTGGTCGTTACGAGCTGATTGTAATGCTCGAGATGCCCCGTAAAGAACAGTTCTCGCCAGGCAGTTCTTCTTGTCGCGTGACTTATCGGGCGCTCGCTTCAGGGCGGGCCTCTCCTGCCACCGTATTTGGCGAAATATAAGCGGGACAGCTCGCTGATCACCGGTAATTTAACTGACAGGGCGATCCCAAGGAGCGGCTCTGCCACTGGGCTTCTCTCGGATAGCACTCCCAAAAACATCTGTAGAAACTGTTACCTGGACCATCAGATCCACACTTAGAAGCTAACTACAAACTGGAAAATATATAATACCACCATTCCTCCTATAGACACTCCGGGGATTAAGATATTGAAGTTGACGAGATTTCTGATCAGAACAGTTTAAACTAGAGATCTAGGTGGAAAGATAGCCAAGCAGTAGACTAGGCTGCCCCTGTTTGATTCACGACCAGTGCATGTAGGATTCTTGAAATGAAAATAAATAATAATAATGTTATTTGCTTTACGTCTCACTAACCACTTTTACGGTCTTCGGAGACGCCGAGGTGCCGGAATTTAGTCCCGCAGGAGTTCTTTTACGTGCTAGTAAATCTACCGACACGAGGCTGTCGTATTTGAGCACCTTCAAATACCACCGGACTGAGCCAGGATCGAACCTGCCAAGTTGGGGTTAGAAGGCCAGCGCCTTAACCGTCTGAGCCACTCAGCTCTGTGGATTCTTGAAATGAAACTTCACGTCCTTGTGACTCGATTTCCACATAAAACTGGAGATCTCCTGGCAATGAACTCGACTTCTACAGTCAAGGACAACTGCAAGGTGGAGCAGAATCCTATTAGAAGCTCTATGAATAATTTAAAAAAAACATAATTTGGCTCATTTCCTTCACGACTAGGTCCAGAACAGTTTTCACAAATAATGTGGAACAAAAATGAAATTGACAAGAGCCCTCATAGTTCATAGTTCAGAACGTGACTGGGGGATTCTTTTACCAGCTTATTGAGTAGTTGTTAACATACAATGGACAGTTTTGCGATATACGCTTTCGTCCAGAGTGAACATTTTGCATCGCTGAATAGAATTCTTTGTCCGCTTCTGTGGTGTTGTGGTTAGTGCGATTAGCTGCCAACACCGAAGGGGACGCTAGCTATCTAGTAGTACTTCCACTTACTTGTGCCAGGTTCCTCGTTTTCATTTTTCCTATCTCAGTTCAGTGGGCACTGAGCTCGATAGCTGCAGTCGCTTAAGTGCGGCCAGTATCCAGTATTCGGGAGATAGTAGGTTCGAACCCCACTGTCGGCAGCCCTGAAGAGAGTTTTCCGTGGTTTCCCATTTTCACACCAGGCAAATGCTGGGGCTGTACCTTAATTAACGCCACGGCTGCTTCCTTCCCAGTCCTAGCCCTTTCCTGTCCCATCGTCGCCGTAAGACATATCTGTGTCGGTGCAACGAAAAGCCAATAGCAAGAAGAAAATAAAGTTCAGTGGGCTAATTCTTGTTCTCCTCGACCACCCCGATAACTTTATTCTTAGAAGGATCAGACCTCTTTCTTTCATTTTCATTATCTGGTTAGTGTTAATAGAGGATGCTTGCGCTGTAGTACAGCCTCTTAAAACAATAACCATAACCATAACTTTTAGTGCGAGTTCTTTCAATGCTTGCCATCTTTATCATACAGCTTATTTTACATCAAAGTCACTTCCCGTGGTTCGGATATCAGGTTAAACTGAAGGTCACGTGGCTACAACCATGATATCAAGGGACGCTAAGGAAAATATTTACAAGCATGCTTCCATCATCTATTTATATCGTTTCTAGTATGTTGAATACAAAAATAACTTTAAACAAATTTGATGCATTTCGATCAATTTGTCTTCATAGTTCGACATCACTGGTAGAAGTTCTTCGTTCCATTCAAAACGCAGTAAGTCTTACAGTTGTGATGTTACTGCTCCCTACTTCACCTAATGAGCTTAAAATTACACTCGGACTTTCACATGCTGTAGAAGGATCAACTTCTCTCGAAACGTAATGTCACTACTCCACGTGACTCCATAAGTCAATGACATAACTACTCGTGTGATCGAGTGTTCTTTTATTTTTCTACTTACTCACCAAAAATCTATGGTAGTTTAAAACTTGTTCGCCTCTGTGGTGTAGTGGTTAGCGTGATTAGCTGCCACCCCCGGAGGTCCGGGTTCGATTCCCGGCTCTGCCACGAAATTTGAAAAGTGGTACGAGGGCTGGAACGGGGTCCACTCAGCCTCGGGAGGTCAACTGAGTAGAGGTGGGTTCGATTCCCACCTCAGCCATCCTGGAAGTGGTTTTCCGTGGTTTCCCACTTCTCCTCCAGGCAAATGCCGGGATGGTACCTAACTTAAGGCCACGGCCGCTTCCTTCCCTCTTCCTTGCCTGTCCCATCCAATCGCCCCATCCCTCCACAAGGCCCCTGTTCAGCAGAGCAGGTGAGGCCGCCTGGGCGAGGTACTGGTCATTCTCCCCAGTTGTATCCCCGACCAAGAGTCTGAAGCTCCAGGACACTGCCCTTGAGGCGGTAGAGGTGGGATCCTTCGCTGTGTCCGAGGGAAAAGCCGACCCTGGAGGGTAAACAGACGATGATGATGATGATGATGAGTTTAAAACTTATTTTTCCACTCCCTCTGGCCATAAGTATGCTATTATGTTTATGTGTTTAGGAAAGTAAGTGGATTTTACTATAATACTATATTGTTGACTGTCACTGATGGACAGGATGTAAGTTAATTTACCGACATAAGGGGGTAATTAAAAATATCTAATATTATGTTCAACAGTCGTTTGACAACCAACAAAAGTCGAATGAAACCGGTGGTATTCATTGTAATTATTAAGTTTTCAGCCGGTGAACTGGTTATGCAGTTATTAACAACTTATAGGGAACCGCGAAAACCGATAGCGGTGCCGTAATGAGGCATACAAGCCATGATGGATAATGCGATGATTTCGCAATTGCTTTCCTCACTGGACCAGGGTGTGATATTGCAGCACGCCTATGAGTATCACATCTCATACCATACAGAAAGTCATTACTTCGCACTACTCATACGTCAGCAGCATCCATACATTCTCAGCCATCAGTGGAAGCTACATTTTGCTCTTACCTGTTTCAAGACACCGAAGCAAAGAAATAGCCGCACGTTGAACACAGTCATTACAAGCATTTTTTTTTCTATTTGCTTTACGTCGCACCGACACAGGCAGGTCTTATGGCGACGATGGGATAGGAAAGGCCCAGGAATGGGAAGGAAGTGGCCGTGGCCTTAATTAAGGTACAGCCCCGGCATTTGCCTGGTGTGAAAATGGGAAAGCACGGAAAACCATTTTCAGGGCTGCCGACAGTGGGGCTCGAACCCACTATCTCCCGATTACTGGTCATTACAAGCAAAATATGTTTTAACGTATACTTACGTTCCTCGACAACATGTACATAAAAGGAAAAATTTTGATAGGCTTTTAGTGTTTGAGTAGAATATCGCCGAGAGCATTTAACTTACTGTTGAAAAAAATATCTCAAACGTAGTTTTCAAAATAGACAAAATTTGTGTTAAATATGTAACGTCACTCGCCTACCCTGTTATAAGATGGCGTTGTGTTGACTCGCCCGCTTAGTTGGAGCTTAGCTGCCGTTGTGAATAACAAATTTAATAATAGAAAGGAAGGATTTGATTAGGATTCGGCAAAAACGTACAGAAGAAAAGCTTGCTACTTTTTTGCTACTGACTTTACGTCGCACCGACACAGACAGGTCATATGGCGACGATGGGATAGGAAACGACTAAGAGTGAGAAAGAAGCGGCCGTGGCCTTAATTAAGGTACAGCCCCAGAATTTGCCTGGTGTGAAAACAGGAAACCACGGAAAACCATCTTCAGAGCTGCAGACAGTGGAATTCGAACCCACTATCTGCCAGATGCAAGCTCACAGCTGCGCGCCCCTAACCGCACGGCCAACTCACCCAGTAAGAAAGAGTTGAAACGAGAAAAGTGAATGACGGAGGAATAAAACGAATGAAGCAAAAAGAGCGTAATAGCGTTACTAATGAGAAATTGAAACAGCGAAAACATGTGTCTTTTATTTCTAATAAGTAAGTCCACGAAACCCCCAAAACCCTGCGGCCGTTACAATAGGGAGAGCCTACCACCGCATTTTTATTACGTAAAATGAGGGAGTGATGATGATGATGATGATGATGATGATGATGATGATGATATTTTGTGGTCTCCGGAGAACCTGGCGTAGGTGTTTCTAGTTGACTATCATAAGTGCCTCCGATCTGGGCGTTGGTGATGATGTTAGTGAGAGGGTGAAACAAACCATCACTCTTAGCCTACTTCTGTTAAATAATTCCAAGGGATCTGCTCAAGGCTTTACGTCCCCATCTGACGGATGAATCCTTATTAACAGCATTATATGCCCTAAATCCATCTGAGCATTGCGGAGAGGTGTGGAATTGAAGCACGCAATCTAGTGATTAGAAATGGTATACAGCCACCTCTCTTACACTAAGAGCCAACATTCTGGTGATGAAACTTTTTTCCACCAATGGGACTGGAATAACCATGGTATCAAATTATAATGACTTGATACTTTTACGATTATGACCACTAGACGGACCAAGGGGTGCAAAAAATACATTATAAGCAATTCATGAGATGGGTAGAATTTAATGGTCTGTAATGGTTTGATTAGCTTAATTAATAGTGTTGACAAACCTGATGTTGAACACTTATAGCTCACTGTACATCCAACGGTGATGTTACTAGAAAGTACTTGACGACATATTGTGAAAACCAAACGCCTTCACGTATGCCACTCACCATCGCTTTGAGTAGGAACGACCAGTTTCGCAAATTGTGTCATTTATGGCGACAATCAACAACTCAAACTCCATGTGGTATTGCTATATTTGGAACATTTTATGGAGGGTGCCTCTCGTGAGGAGAAATCGCAGACCGGAACTCTGATCAAAGTGTTTGTGCTGCACTGGAGTACACATGAGACGAGGCTTATAGGTCGCGAGCCGAAACAAGGCCATTCATCTCGTAGCCGGCCACGAGATAGAAATTTATCTACCCTTGATGAAAAGATACAGATTATTAGGTCATTTGATACTTTCAGGTTTGTAACCGCAGGAGGAAAATGCCGGAACAGCTTTCTGTCTTGTTGGCACTCTGTTGCTCTGCCGAGAGAACACAGCTTGAATAAAGACAATAGGAAGAAAGGAATGAATATTTAGAAATACTAATGGATATAAGTAACAGGTCTCCATTGTTTCTAGAATCAGATATTTTTCATAAAAATAGAGACATTCCACTTGCTTTTGCCAAATGTTAGGAAATCCGACAATTTTTAGTAGCCTTTTTCAAATTCTTCATTCATAAAACACACTTGAACTAAAAGCTGTTCCATGAAAGATACGACATTTCATGAAAGTTAATTTAATGTACGAGGACGGTTTGAAAAGTTCTCGGAATCATCGCTAGATGTCAGTGTTAGAGCAACGAGGTTTCCGCGCAATAATCACGCATCCTTTGTGAGTGAACACGTGGCGCGTCAGTGCTCTAGTTGCAGGAGTGTGGTAGTGACGACTCTTTGTTGTTGTTCCCGCGTAGTGATTTGTGACAATGGAAAAAACTGAGATTCGAGCAGTGATTAAATACTTTGTAAAGAAAGGTATGAAAGGTATACTGCTATCAAGGAATCGTACTTTTAATATTAGACTGAATCAATTTCAGAATATCAAAATTACATTCAGAACTTTGTTTCTTGAATGTTTGAAGATAAACATGATTGAACAAAACCAGGAGACTAACACAAACCTGAAGCCAAAAACAACCAATTCTTCCAACAAATCAATTTCTCGGTTTCCGCTTTGCCATTGAGACGTCGTTCTACTATCAATTGCATGCGTGGGATCAATTACTCGTACCTAATACAGATGCCATGTCATAGAATCTACTATTCCAACGAAGTAGCCAGAATCATACAGTTTGTGTTATAACTGTTAAAAAAACATGAATGAACACATATGGTAACAGTATTACACCTAAAACATGACCAATTTAATCAAAAGAACATCATCCGATTCCATCAAATCACATTCAAATATTTAGAGATAAATGCTTATATGTTTTTCTGTTTAAATTCTTAGGAACTTTAAATCTGGAACTTATCTTAATGGCTTCAAGAGACCAAGGAAGACATCATTATTTCTAAATATTTGAGAGTGATTTGATAGAATCTGATGATGCTCTTTCGAGAACGAAAATGTAATTCTGTTTTAATTACCGTATTTATGCGAATAATCCCCGCCACCGAATAATCCCCGCAGCCTAACTTTAGGTAGGCTTATTTTGAAAAAAAAAAAGGCCAAAATTGACGCAAAAAATCCGCATCCCAATTTCGTGCCTCAATTTTTTTAAAAATCTGCGGGTTACGCGATTTACACGGATAATACCCGCCACCGTATTTACGCGAATAATATCCGCCACCGAATAATCCCGCACCCTAATTTAGAAAGGCTGATTTTGAAACAAATGCCAACCTTGACGCAATTAAAACCCGCACCACAATTTCGTACCTCAATTTTTTAAAAAAAATGTGCGGGTATTATTCGCGTAAATACGGTAAGCTGTTTATTTTTCAGGTGTAAAACTGTCATCATATGTTTTCTCTTTCAGCTGTTGCTGATCATGCCCTAACACCTGGTCATGATGTCTTGTTCCAAGAAGTGGATGTTCTTGCCCGTATAAAGCAATATCGCCCAAGAATTATCAGGGAGGCGGTTGAAATACGTAAACATCCAGATAATTTCAACCGCGATACAGGCTACAACCTCAGTGAATCATGGCTACCTATAATCAGAACCATTAGAGAGTAATGCTTTGCTGTTACTATTCATTGTCTCTAGCATTGGGCTAAAATGGCGTCCCCTTTACATCTTTGGGCACCATTTGAAGCTTCCTTGTTGCTTTCTCCTAGCAACCATCAATACGTCGTTTCTCTTCTCTTTTGTCTCCCGATGATGAAAGGCAAGGTTCCTTTTGAAACGTTGAGTGTGTTTATAATTATTTACACGGCATAAGCCCAAAAATACAACTCATGAATAGTTACACGGGCCGTGAAAGTCTAAATGATAATATTAGTGTATACATTTATTTACTCAAAGTTTCGGCAAACTAAAAAACTAACAGTTATAAATTAACAAAAGAAATGGCTTCAGATATTACAAAATAATCGTGCAGTGCCAAATTAAAATTGTTGAACTGATTTTTATGAAGTTTGTCATCATATTCCGTATAATATTTATCTTCAATTAGAAAACTAGAAACTATGTCACAGATCATCGCAATGTCGAGAAATCCCTCCAAAATCTGGAAATCTGGCAATACTAAACCTTTCCCACTTCGAGCTGTGGAAAGCACAGTATTGTCAAAATCGTTGAAAGTGTCATACAATGTCTGGTTCGTATGAACAACATTAGGTGCCTTTTCCGCAGGAAATTGTGTAACCAACATATCCCTCAAAGTAGGAAGATGTTTTAAGCGAGACAGGAATTACATTTCACAAACTGGTCATCGTCAGAGTTCACAAAATTACCAAACATTATTTTAATTTGCATCATGAGCAGCGAATGAAGAACGAGTCACTATACTGATTATATAAGTTAGAGTGAACTTGAAAATGGTCATCTGGCCTGCAGTTATGTTTCTTGCACCGCGTTGATGGCTGAGCAGGGGTGTTCTTGCATGCGGATGGAGACACCGCATTGACTGTAGTGCACAGTGGCGGAACCGAGATTTATATCATTCGTCACTTCATTTTGATACACTGAAATGAGACTAACTGTGATAGCGAGAAAAACGTGTTTTGGTCACAATGATTAGGTTGTGTTACTCGGGCAAGAAATGAGGATGTCTGTTCGAAAGGTTCTGTTTCCACTTCCGAAACATAAATCAGTAACTTATTTCGTCCACATGCATCACAGTAGCTAAATATTGCCATGAGCATTCCAGACGAGGAAGATGTAATTCCTTAAAATGTTTGTCAAACCCGATCATAGGTACGTTCCATGTGCCGGTACCTTTTATTTCTTCCGCTTTTCCCACAATTTTCTTAAGGTGGAAATATCACCCTTTGAAGAGACACTCCTCAATAATATTGTTATGAACAATGGCAGTTTATTAATTGTTATCAGTTTTATAATTTGATTTTTGTATTTTAACTCCAAAATTTAGTTCGCTCTTGTTGAAAGAAAAAGTATTTTCTGTGATAGGCCTATATAGGTTCCAAGTGGAAGAATGCATTTTGTTTTATATAGCTTCAGGTACAAAGTATGCCATTAATAGTACCATTTATTATTACACACGTACTCAACACAAGGATAATATGACCCAAACATACTTTTGGACTCATCATCATCATCATCATCATCATCTGTTTACCCTCCAGGTTCGGTTTTTCCCTCGGACTTAGCGAGGGAGCCCACCTCTACCGCCTCAAGGGCAGTGTCCTGGAGCTTCAGACTCTTGGTCGGGGATACAACTGGGGAGTATGACCAGTACCTCGCCCAGGCGGCCTCACCTGCTATGCTGAACAGGAGCCTTGTGGAGGGATGGGAAGATTGGAAGGGATAGGCAAGGGAGAGGGAAGGAAGCGGCCGTGGCCTTAAGTTAGGTACCATCCCGGCATTCGCCTGGAGGAGAAGTGGGAAACCACGGAAAACCACTTCCAGGATGGCTGAGGTGGGAATCGAACCCACCTCTACTCAGTTGACCTCCCGAGGCTGAGTGGACCCCGTTCCAGCCCTCGTACCACTTTTCAAATTTCGTGGCAGAGCCGGGAATCGAACCCGGGCCTCCGGGGGTGGCAGCTAATCACGCTAACCACTACACCACAGAGGCGGACCTTTTGGACTCGATTTTTTTAAATATTATGCGGTAGAAATGATCAGTTATTTTTCTAGCTCTTTCGCTAAATGGCCAGCGTAGTAGCCTTCAATCCAGATTTGAATCGCTTTATGTTAATTCCTCGTACTCCGGAGCAGGGTGTTTGTAATCGTCTTAACACATACAAAAAAATTACCACACAAAACCCTATCCTGTGCTAACCTTTTCATTTCTACGTAACTATTGCATCCTACATCTGCTCTAATCTGTTTGTCATATTTATACCTTGGTCTACCCCTGCCGTTCTTACCACCTACACTTCCTTCAAAAACCAACTGAACAAGTCCTGGGTGTTTTAAGATGTGTCCTATCATTCTATCTCTTCTTCTCGTCAAATTTAGCCAAATCGATCTCCTCTCACCAATTCGATTCAGTATCTCTTCATTCGTGATTCGATCTATCCATCTCACCTTCAGCATTCTTCTGTAACACCACATTTCAAAAGCTTCTATTCTCTTTCTTTCTGAGCTAGTTATCGTCCATGTTTCACTTCCATACAATGCCACGCTCCACACGAAAGTCTTCAAAAACATCTTTCTAATTCCGATATCAGTGTTTGAAGTGAGCAAATTTCTTTTCTTAAGAAAGCTCTTCCTTGCTTGTGATAGTCTGCATTTTATGTCCTCCTTACTTCTGCCATCGTTAGTTATTTTACTACCCAAGTAACAATATTCATCTACTTCCTTTAAGACTTCATTTCCTAATCTAATATTTCCTACATCACCTGCCTTCGTTCGTTGCACTCCATTACTTTTGTTTTGGACTTATTTATTTTCATCTTGTACTCCTTACCCAAGACTTCATCCATACCATTCAGCAACTTCTCGAAATCTTCTGCAGTCTCAGATAAAATAACAATATCATCGGCAAATCTCAAGGTTTTGATTTCCTCTCCTTGGACCATGATTCTCTTTCCAAATTTCTCTTTGATTTCCTTCCATATCAGTTGGAGTGAGGAAGGGCATCTGGTCAAATAACTGGGCTTAATCAACACTATTGCCGACCCGTGTGGAATAGGAAAGGGCCAGGAAAGAAGATAAAGATCAGTGCTTTCATGTTCATAATTATTTAAATCTAAAGCTGCTGTTTCGTTCTAAACTAGTTTAATAAGAATAAAGTAATATGATTCACGTCTGAAAGTGAAAGAAAGTATTTCTTATAGCCTTTCTTTTAAAATAAAACGTATCTGTAAGTGCCTCTATTAAAATTAAGGTACCGATTCAGTGGTTGATTGCTCGGCAGGACGCCACTGTTATCACCTGATTAATTCATCACTTCCCTGATGCACATACGCCACTCGAAAGCCAGACCTATCAGGCGTGTAACTCCAGCCCACACGATAGTGCATTGTGCTGATGGCCCCACCGTATCTAACTCCAAAGCGAATTTCCTTGGTATGGTAGGCCGTACAGACGACCATACATGTATGGCTTGGTGATTCAGTGTGCGTTTTTCAGGATTTCTTTCTTTGCTAGTTGCTTTACGTCGCACCGACACAAATAGGTCTTATAGTGATGGTGGGTTAGGAAAGGCCTAGGAGTTGGAAGGAAGCGGCCGTGGCCTTAATTAAGGTACAGCCCCACCATTTGCCTGGTGTGAAAATGGGAAACCAGGGAAAACCATCTTCAGGACTGCCGACAGTGGGATTCGATCCCAGTATCTCCCGGATGGAAGCTCACAGCGGCGCACCCCTAACCGCACGGCTAACTCGCCCGGTTTTTTTCAGGATTGGATACACATATGATCTTCGTGAAGGAATTTGCTTTTGATCGACATGGAGCGAGCCTTTGCATATGTTCTACCCATGGCGGAATTTAAAAGTCCTTTGTCATCTGTGACGTCTGGTGGTGATCAGGTAGGCCTCGAAAGTTCAAGACCTATAAATTCCCTAAAAATGACCTACAAACACACCTAAAAATATTCAAAAAGGGACCTAAAACTGGCAAAAAGATCGCAAATTGCGATCCAAATTCATTCATAATTACATATTTAAAGAAGGAGTATAATGTTTAAAAGTGTAAAATTTTGGTGGCATGCAACATACAGTGAAAAATATGTGAGTGAAATACTTTTTCTTTCAGAGAGTATATATTTTTAGATGAACATAATTTAAATAAAGGAATTCCGCGTTTCTTAAAAAAGTACTTGCAGACTTTAGAATGAAATATTTTTCCACCTGGAATGAATTTAGCGAATCCGCAGTGGATATCCTGGAGAAAGAAATGTAAATTGGTATAAGTGGAATCGTATCTGGCTTAACCACACTAGGGTTATTTGTATTTCTTTTTCCGCAAATTGCTTTACATCGCACCGACTCATAGGTTTTATGGTGACGATGAGGCAGGAAAGGGCTAGAAGTGGGAAGGAAGAGACCCTAGCCGTATTTAAGGTAGAGCCCCAGCATTTGCTTGGTGTGAAAATGGGAAACCAGGGAAAACCATCTTCAGGGCTGCCGACAGTGGGGCTCGAACCCACTATCTCCCGAATACTGGATACAGGCCGCACTTAAGCGACTGCAGCTATCGAGCTCGTTACACTATAGTTACAGGAATTCGGAAACCCTACCGCAGTTGGCTTTTCAGTATATCACATTAGTCATCTCCAGATTCTTAGGTGTAAAGGACCGTCGGATTTCTGACGGCACGTTGCGAAACATCGAGAAACTTCTCTCCACGTCAACGGATATTAAAGGTTCAAAAACACTCACATTAAAATTGCCTCCTTTCAATATCTCACTTTATACCCCAATTTTCTTCAAGCACTAGTTTCATTTGTCATTTCATTTCATTTCATTTCATTTCATTTCATTTCATTTCATTTTTCTCTCTTTTCAGTTATGGTTCAATTATTATGTATTTACAAGAGAAGATATGTATAAGAGGTATTAGATGAACTAATGATAATTGGAATTCAGATTGGGCAGTACAAATTGAACGTAAAGTTGAAAAAAATAGCCGTCGAGACGTTAAAAAAGGCTGAAAAGGACCAATAATTCAAGAAACGCCGAAAAAGGCAGAAAAGGATAAATAAAACTCAACATTTTCTGGCCTACAATGACCCACAATGAACATATATTATGCTGGGTCTCGTCTTCGTACACGTTGTGAAATGTTAATTCGTATCTAGTATATAACATCTTCCTACACAGACGTAGATGCTTTTAGCACAATCTGAAGATAAATTTTTCATTGTCCTCCCGTTTGCATCAGCAGCTAGCATTGTTCTTGCGAAATGGATGTTCCTTGGCGTTTTCAGCGATATCAACAGCAATGCGCTTTCCGTAGTTTGAGATGGGATGGATTCCTCGTGAAAGACGAGATAGTTGTCTTCATATGAAGCCAGCTACGGTGGCAATCTCTGCCCGTATGCCTATAGGTGAGGTTTTTTTTTTTTTTTGCTAAGGGCTTTACGTCGCACCGACACAGATAGGTCTTATGGCGACGATGGGATAGGAAAGGCCTAGGAGTTGGAAGTGAGTGGCCGTGGCCTTAATTAAGGTACAGCCCCAGCATTTGCCTGGTGTGAAAATGGGAAACCACGGAAAACCATCTTCAGGGCTGCCGATAGTGGGATTCGAACCTACTATCTCCCGGATGCAAGCTCACAGCCGCTCGCCTCTACACGCATGGCCAACTCGCCCGGTAGGTGAGATTTTAAAATGAAATCATTATAAGAATTATTCAGTTTTGGTTGAACCTACTGCCTTTAATAATGAACTAGTGTTTGAATTTAGAAGAATATAATCTTAACTCTTTCAGCCCAATACAGTCTATCATGAATGTTCGCTACGCTCAGTGACACGTAACTGTAACGATTTCAGAACTTGAGGCGCAGAACGGGATACCATTGCGCATACCAAAAGCATGTCCGTACTCAGTTCTCCTATACAGAATTATTTGGACTATTCCAACCTTTGAAAAGTCCATATTTGAAGAGATAAACAGCTTAAATGGATAATCATTCATTTTCTGGGCAGAGCACCAGGGCGCACAAAAATGACATGTAATCAAAGCGGATGAGATAACACCTCATCAAACATCCCATGCGTGATCAGGTAATATTCGGTCATCATCGCTGTTTAACTGCTTGTCAGTGATCAAGGGAAGAAAAACTGGGACCTTATTCAAAAGCACCCACATCTTATGTTAGTTCAACACCCGAGTAAACTGTACAGTAGATATCCATATCGCTCTTTGTACTTCAAGACTTATCTCCATGTTGTCATGTTATTTGGAAGTAAATTAGTTATGAAAATGTAGCAGCAGCATTTATTAGCGTCGTTCTTTTTTCATTTTAGAATTAACATAACATGAACTTCTTATTTAATAAAATTAACTTTGTCTTATATTAAATTATTACTTCGTCAGACTGCTAAATAATTTACCACTTGTGGGATGGCATGAGTTGCTCACTTGGTAGAGCGCTGGTATTCTGAGTCCAACTTGGCAGATTCTATCCACATATTTTTAATTCACAAAATTAAGAGGAATGTAGGTAAACTGTAGAGCTGCTGAAACCAATCCGTTCCAACGTGTTGACGGTCATCCTAACTCTCCGAGAGCACATTCCATTGACCTCACGACTAGCTCTGGGCTTCCCAGGAAATGTCGCATACCATTAATTCTTTTGCTCTTCGTATCGTTGGGAACTTCTCTGAAGAGATTGGCGGAAAGTCGACCTCAATTCGAAGGAAGACGATAATGTTTTACAGTACTATCATATTTAAGAGCCGAGTTTCCTGAATATTGTAAGATGTTCCTAACTCTCTGACTACTGAATTTACAAACATATAAAACTGCATTTATATTGAAAATATGAAATATCTGCATTTAAATTGAAATTATGAAAATTAATATTCATTAAATAAAATACACAATTGTTGAACCTTGTATTTACACTTACTTCTTACCTGCTTACTTACACATACGTTATTTGAAGGACGCCAGCTACCACTCAGTGCAGCAATAACAGAATGAGAATCTTGACTATCTCTAGGGTGCGGGGTAATAAGCTTACTTTTGACAACATACCATATAAGTTCTGGGAAAAGGAGATTGGCGTTCGGGTTCCCCATTAAATTTGAGGTTATCTGATTCTACTGTAGAAATGAAACGTTAAATTAATTTGATAGAACAAAATATATTCTTCAAACAATATATAAAATAGTGGGAACTGCTGCGATTAAAACAGATGAGAACATGAAATTATGACATTGCAACTGAAAGAAACTAGGCATGAATTTGAATTCTTCTTGACCGGACATTGAACAATTTATACAAAATATATCCCTCACTGTTTCACTTGACTGTACCTTCAACACTTTGAGTGTAATTACGACGTATTCCTTAGATCTGGTGTTTACTGTAGATGTGACACGCCTAATTTGGTGATGTATCCCTGTGACTGCTTCTTCTCCATATCATATGACTTCTTTGTAAGTCTGGATGGTATTACTTCATTGCAAGTGGTATCCTTCTATGACTCCATGGTAAGCCTTTGCATCCGTATCTTCAACTAGGTGACCGACCAACTTTGGCCTCACTCTCTTAATGGCCAAAGACTAATGGCTCACTGAGTCCTCTCCTTCCCGTAGACTTCCGTTGACTTAATGACCGATTGAGGCCTCTGCATCTCGTTCACACTCCGACCAACTGTCGCCTCTCCTTCCAATAGAATAATGACTGACGCTACAATATGCAGCCACCTTATATAGGCACAGCATGGCACACATACGTAATCTCCAGAAATAACTATAATATACTCCCACCTCGCGAAAAAATATTACATGTAATGGTGAAATCCCCTGGGGTGGCCTGCGTATCTGAGCTCATCGCTAAATGCTCACGATGACGTAGCCATGACGTAGCGATGATTTTGCATTTACTCCAGCAGTATTGCACAATATAGCAATGTCACATCCACATCTGATATATAACAATTCTCACTGTACATGTCTTGAGTGTTAATCTACACACATATATATGCATACAGTTAACTACAATCATGCAAGCGACAAGCATTGCAGAATCGAATTGAATAAGAATGATAATATAATAATAGTAATCTCACAGATAAAATAATAATACTGACATAATAATAATAATAATAATAATAATAATAATAATAATAATAATAATAATAATAATAATATCCCTATGGCCTTAGCTAACGAGCTGCAGGTCTTCTGACGTGGCGCCATCTACTCGACCTGTCCATCAACTTCGACATTCCTATTGTACGGCTGTCTAGCCACGAAAGTGGAAATATATTTGTTGGTTCCAATGGCTAAGAAAATTTAATTTTGTCTGGAATATGGGTGGGGAAAATACCCTGTCTATCGTAAGAAACGACCAAATGCAACAATGCCCATAGACCTTGAAATCAGTAAAGTAAATTCGTATCCCGTTCCGGAGATGGTACACTTCTTTTCAGGAATATTTGGCAAGGGAGGTGTGTTACGTATACCTATGTAACCGAGTACCAGTCCTCCTGACAACTTTACATTTCTGACAGTATAGCGAATCGAGCCCGGGCCCCCGAAGACGGCAGCTAATAGTTCTAACCCTTACACTACTGAGGTGGACGGCACTTACATTCCAGGCATGGGATGGTGACCACGAGATCTCTATCTGAGCCTATCATTTGTTCGACTCACTTATGCCATATGTAATAGTTCCTATCCAAACTTCCAAGCTTAACCCTTTTCCCTTCCGACAGCACCAAGTCCCAGGGAGTCTTTCATTTTATATCTTGAATAGCCTTTCCCTTCTTTGTTCTTTGGAGGGTCAGACCTGTTCCTCTTTCTGCAATGGTTAGAGTTGAAAAGGGATTTTTTTCAAGAGGAGGTAATGGCAGAAAATTATGAAAGAAATCAATTTTCAAAATATCGTTACAGGGCCTACCAAAGGTCTATGCTTTGGAAACATAGCCTCAAAAGCCTTTCTTGAAATAATATTATTAATAGGTTAATTAATTCGAAATTCGAGGTCTTGCAGGAGCCGCATCCCTTGTTCTGTCAACAGATATTTCCTGCGTCCGGTATTCAGAAGAGTTGTGTCAGTAGATTAGTGACAGAGTGTTTGACTCATGATCACAAGCTCGCACGTTCGATCGTGGTAGAGGTAGTGGGTTTTTGAAGGGCGGTCAAAAATCTTGCCCTCTATGCCGTTGTTGTTGGCATGCAGAAGATCAGTGTCATCCGACAAAATTAAATAAACTCAGCCGTAATATTCGTTCCAGTAGAATTCTGCTTTCGTTGCTAGATAGCAACATTATCGGAACGTCGAAATTGATAAGCAGGCCACCTAGACGCCACCACTCCGGAAGAGGTCTGCAACACGGTGAATGAGGCCATACGATTTGTTTTTGCCACTTGTTTAACGTAGCATTAACACATCAAGATTTTCGGCTACTGAAGGATGGGAAAGAGCTAGGATTGGGAAGGAAGCGGCCACCCCCTTAATTAAGGTACTGTTCCAGTATTTGCCTGATGTGAAAACGGGAAACCATCGACGTTGGGGCTGCCGACCGTGGGGTTCGAACCCACTATCTCCTGGATACAAACTCACAGCTGCCCACCCCTAACCGCAGGGCCAACTCGCCCAGTACTATATTTATTTATTTATTTATTTATTTATTTATTTATTTATTTATTTATTTATTTATTTATTTATTTATTTATTTATTTATTTATTTATTTATTTATTTATTTATTTATTTATTTATTTATTTATTTATTTTGGAACTTAGAATACTAAAATTCAAGAAACATTTCTTCGGATACTGGATGTGCATCTAAAAATTAAAAATAAGACTTAACCCTCAAGGAGACCTAACCGACGTATCCCATCCGATTTGATCTGTTTTCGACACTCGATCCATTGTTCACGAGCTTGTGAAGCTGCGAGTTCGTTGTGAGAATGTGCCGCGCACTAGTCTGACCAGACACTCTCGAAATATTTTAATTCCATTTATTCGGAGTTGAGTGGAAGTTGCGCCTTGTTTGAGCGGGTGATAGTTTTAGTTGTTATCTGCATGCGTACGAAAAATGGATCAAATTGTTTAAGGTGGAGTTCATCAAACAACAATACAGTGGGTAAATATATGTCAAAACATGGACACCAGTGGAAGTGGTCTTATCGCTAAGGGTTAGCTGATTTATTCACTGGACCCAAAATTTCAAACCACTGTTAGTCAATTTATTTATGAGAATTATAATTTATAAACATGACCATACTTGTTAGGAAGGCCTTGTGCATGACTGTGAATAAATTCTTTATGGAATAATATCAACTGTTACCAGTCATTTCAGCATCTGACGATAATAATAATAATAATAATAATAATAATAATAATAATAATAATAATAATAATAATAATAATAATAATAATTTCGTGTGGCTATTTCTAGCCGAGTGCAGCCCTTGTAAGGCAGACCCTCCGATGAGGGTGGGCGGCATCTGCCATGTGTAGGTAACTGCGTGTTACTGTGGTGGAGGATAGTGTTGTAGGGATGTTGGGGACAGCACAAACACCCAGCCCCCGGGCCACTGGAATTAACCAATGAAGGTTAAAGTCCCGACCCCGCCGGGAATCGAACCCGGGACCCTCTGAACCGAAGGCCAGTACGCTGACCATTCAGCCAACGAGTCGGACAAGCATCTGACGATGGTGTAAAGTAAATGTAACTCAAACGCCTTTTAGGCTGTGCAAAAAATAATGTGCTTTTTACTGGAATGTTGTAGCGTAATACTTATATTGACATTGTGTGTTTAACAGGCTGAACATTTTGTGAGTTACATTTAACTGAGTCGGCACTGAGAAGTATGACTACCTTCTTAAAAAAAAGGAAAAAACGAAAGATGGAGCAAAGTCTCTGAAACGCGCAGTGGAGAAATTTAAGAAATTAATAAATCTTATTTATATTTATAACACTCAGAAAGGAAACTACGAAATGACATGGAAACCTCATTTGTTTTTCTTCGGTTTTCTTTGGGACACGATTAAAGTTGTGTGATGTAGAAACATAAACGTGGAGAAGTTAGTAATGGATACGGTAGCACTGTATTTAACAAGTCTATGAATTGATAAGGCAAATGACAACAAAACAAACTACATTAATCACTTATAGAAAACGTGAGACAATTGAATACCGACATAAGTAATTCCGGTTATCGGTGATAAGACAGATCATTCGCACGTTCTCACAGTAAAGGGAGGGTGAGTCACTGGTCCATTGCCCCCAGCTACTCGATAAAAGAATGCAACCAGTAATTACGTCATTAATAAAGTTGCTGCCAGGTGGGTTTCACATAACGGAACTCTACCGTAGGGGCCAATGCTGCACTCGCTCACAGGGTAATCGGGACACACAAATCACTTGCAATTAACCAAAAACCTTCTTCCTCTGAGGCTTTAACAAAACGGTATAATAGATTCATTTCCATCAATTTAGATAATTAAATACATCGGAGAGAATGCAAATTTACTGTAAACCAAACTTCGATAATGTATTACTATGAAAACTGTTTGATAATATTCATCTTCAGTAGTGTTCTTTCCAACTAGAGGTCAGGTGTGTTATGCCTGTTCCTTTTCAGGCATTTGTAACTTCCTCCTTTCAGGTCATCTATGACATATTTGTCCTTCGTTTTTTTCCTACCCTCTCCCAATAGTTCCTTCAATAAATTATCTTTCCTCAAGTTACATCCTATATAGGTCTTCTTGCTTCTGGTATCTGTTCTTACAAAACTTCCCTCTTCCACTATTTGATTTGAACATCCTTATTCGCAACATTATTATTATTTCTTAATTAAAGTATCTTTCTCCATACATATCGAAGGCTTCCAGACTGCATTTCACTTGTATTGATGGTCCACATAAAAGAGCGCTTTCCAGCCGATTCTTTCATTCTGAGCGCATTCTGCATTTATCCAGCAGTCTTTTTCCTTCTGGCGGCTTCCTTTGCTGTTTCAATCCTCGATCTTATTTCCTATTCACATCCCCAGTAACCCCTCACAAGAGTGCCGTGACATCTATATTCCTGGAATTGTCCTATCTTATAGTCACTCAGGTATAACACTAATAACAATGGTAATAATGATTGTTTTAAGGATTGTAACATGTAGATTATCGGCCCCCTTTCAGGAACACTTCCATTCACTTTCATCCCCAGTTTTAAATAATTTTGTATTACATTATTGTCAGTTCCATCTCTGATGAGATGTAGTGTTTACAGCATTCTATGTCTTTCGATGGCCCTGAGGTTCACTCAGCCTACACCAAAAATGAGTACCAGGTTAATTCCTGGGGGCAAAGGCGGCCGGGCGTAGAGCTAACCACTCTACCGCATCACGTGCTGAGGTTAACAATGGTGGAAGCATTTACCTTCCACTCCTCCAAGGGCTTTCATGGCCTGTACGGAGGTGACTTTGCTTTGCTTTGCGTTTAAGTCTTCCGATGTGACCTAAAGCATGTCGGTCATTATCATTGAACTTTTGTAGACCCGTCCTTAGCTTTTACAATGTACAATTGACTGAGATATGGGCGTTGCTAGTAACACCATTTCTTGTAAGCTAATACCATTGATGAATAGTGTAAAATGTCGTTTGGGGGTCAGTTAGTGAGTACGTTTTAGTGAGTGCAACATGATCTTCTGGCTCAGTGAGGAAATCAATGGGAAAGTATCGTACTCCTCATTTCCCTAGTACCCCTATTCAGTAATTTATGATAATGAAATCCTTGG
Organism: Anabrus simplex; assembly: GCF_040414725.1. Classification (NCBI taxonomy): domain Eukaryota; kingdom Metazoa; phylum Arthropoda; class Insecta; order Orthoptera; family Tettigoniidae; genus Anabrus; species Anabrus simplex. The sequence continues at coordinate 242,577,015 of NC_090269.1, forward strand.
GGATCCAACCAGGCTTTGGGTTGACGACGTAACATGCACACTTAACATTCTTGTAGTTAAAACTATATACCGACATCTCAACTTCGAAACTCTTTATTCTGGATGTGGCTATTTCCTATCATCATCATATAACATTCTGTCGAATGGACATTGTGCAGCAACTACTCTTCAGCGCTGTCGCTCGTTCTCAAGAGCGCAGGTATCATTACGAGATGCGTTAAATGTTCTGTTTGAGCTCAAATTCTTGTAGTGTGACCTTTGACATTTTTTTCCTCTAGTGGGTATCCTCTACAAGTACAGTTTTCGCCCCGTCCTATCTTGCCTAAAGTTCTTTTCCCCACGATCACCCCGTAACCTTCCTGTAGATGTACCATTTGATGCTGATAAACTCAATCTAAATTTCTCCACACCTCCCTCTTTCTTCATAAATATTGAGGCAATTCTGCATTTGCTTTCTTATGTGTGTCTAATAATAATAATAATAATAATAATAATAATAATAATAATAATAATAATAATAACAATAATAATAATAATAATAATAATTAAGGCCACGGCCGCTTCCTTCCAACTCCTGGGCCTTTCCTATCCCATCGTCGCCATAAGACCTATCTGTGTCGGTGCGACGTAAAGCCCCTAGCAAAAAAAAATAAAAATAATAATAATAATAATAATAATAATAATAATAATCACCATCAACATAATCACGAGGTGACATTATTAGAGAGTTATCACCAAAACAGAAGTGATTTGAATCCCGGCCTGTGTGTGAGGGATTTTCAGAAAGAAAGTCATGGCTCAATGGTTCGGATTACACGTAAAACTGGCGGTTTCGTGTCTAAGATCCTGATATCAAGAAATTTCTTAGTTAATATTAAGCCCTACCGATAAACTGTACATAATAAAAGTAATTCAAAATACAATTTCCGATATTTTATGTCTTATACAATTTTGCGGTCTTGTAAAACTACAAGGTGGCTTGTTTATCGTCATCATCATTATAGTTATTTGTGCTTAACGATCCTTCAAACCTTGTAAGTTTTAACAGGTGTTGTAGTGCCCGAATATAAGCGTTATTGAATGCCACCTTACCACCCAGGGGATTTGCTCTTTGAAAATAGAAAATCAAGGGCATTAACCAAGTGCACTATACCACCAAAAGGATCCCCTAGCACTAGAGCCCCAATGAGCCTTGGCCTACCAAGTGACCGCTGCTCAGTCGAAAGGCCTGCTAATTACCAGGTGACGTGTGGTCAATGCGACTAATCCTCTCCGCCATTATTCTTTGCTTTCTAGACTGGGGCCGCTTTTTCACTGTCAGGTATTCCTTCAATGGTTCCTCAACCTGAGGAACGAGCTCTCAACCCTTGATTTGGCTGGGAGTCCGGCCCTGCTGGTGACAGGCAGGCTGACTACTACTAGCCCTCGGGGCCACGTAGATATGTCACCGCACAGCAACAACTGTTCGGACTTGAAATCTCATTACGATTCTGCTGAATTATTGTGTTCACTGTTCCTTTATTAAATTTATTTATTTATTTATTTATTTATTTATTTATTTATTTATTTATTTATTTATTTGCTAGTGGCTTTACATCGCACCAACACAGACAGGTCTTATGGCGACGATGGGATAGGAAAGGCCTAGGAGTTGGAAGGAAGTGGCCGTGGCCTTAATTAAGGTACAGCCCTAGCATTTGCCTGGTGTGAAAAAGGGGAACCACGGAAAACCATCTTCAGGGCTGCCGACAGTGGGATTCGAACCCACTATCTCCCGTATGCAAGCTCAAAGCCACGTGCCCCTAACCGCACAGCCAACTCGCCCGGTCCTTTGTTTTGCTAGTTTCTGTGATCAAACCAAGTGACTCCAGACTATTATTGTTAGGAAGCACTGCAACTTCATGTTTTCAAGTTATTAACGTATTTATGACGTATCCCGTTTCCATGCTGTTCAGTATGGTCCATGTTCGTAAAGCTCTTCTAAAGCACCTTTCCATGAAGTTATATCGGTGGTTAAGAAAGATGAAGTTACAGATACTTTTATTGAACCCGCATTGACGCACTATAAGTAACATTATTTATTTTATTTTTTATTTATTTACTCAAGAAAGGGCACCTGAGCTGAGGCGCTTATGGCGCAATACAAGATTAAATATTGACAGAGTTACAAAATATTGACAATACAATAATAGCTTATTTCTAAATACGTAACACAAATATAAATACAATATACAATCCCACTGTACATTACAAGAATTAACATAAATCCGTCCCTCTCATTCATAAGAGAGGAAACGTTAAGTGTTGAAATACACTCATGTTAATAAAAACCAGAACACCTTGAAAGACTAGAGATAGGAAGTTCGTATTCACAGGACATGTGCATTAGTGTGTTATAAAGAAATGATTAGCATTTGAACCATGTCGGCCCTCAGGTTTAAGGTCCACATCGATATCTCGGCGCACCACCACCGACTGGTAAAATGTGCCTGCGGCTCTCGTTGTCGTTATAAACAGATGGCAATGGATCAGTGTGACTTAAGCAGACGTGCAGGATGCTTCATAGACGTATGAGTGAGTTTGAAAGAGGGCGCATTATTGGCATGAGAGAACGTAATGCATCCATCCGGGAAATTGCTGCTAGTGTGGGACGAAGTGTGTCGCCAGTGCAACGGGTGTGTACAGAATGGTTCACAGAATGCCGTAGAACACGATGAGATGGGTCTGGTCGCTCCATCCAGAAGATCGACACCTCATCTGAATGGCATTGCAGGACAGATCTACATCTTCCTCGGCTCTAGCGCAACAATGGAACTGTGTAACACATCGTACACTATCAGAAGAGCCAAGTCGCCGTTTATAACGGTCTGGGTTTTCGGCGCGTCGTTCACTTCTCCGCCTACCTTTGACTAATGTGCATAAACATGATAGACTGCAATGGTGTATGGAACGATGCCACTGGGGTCAGGAATGGCATCAGATAGTGTTTTTGGAGGAATCCAGGTTCTGTTTGTTTGAAAATGATGGCCGGATTTTGGTTCGTCGCAGACAGCGGGAGAGACATCACATTGACTGCATTCTCACAAGACATACAGAGCCAACTCAAGGCCTTATGGTGTGGGGTGCTATTGGATACAATCACAAATCATAGGTGGTGCGTGTCCAGGGTACTGTGACCATGTTGACCTACGTGAAAGACATCCTGCGATCCGTGGACACACCCTTTCTGCACAACAACACAGACGCCATATTTTAGCAGGACAATGCACGACCACATATTGCTGCACGAACATGTGCCTTCTTCTTGTTGCATGATGTCAGACTGTTGCCCTTGCCCGCCCGATCACCGGACTTGTCGCCAATCGAAAATGCATGGGATATGGTGAAACGACGAGTGGGGCACTATGACCCAGTGCCAACCACCAATGATGAACTGTGGAATCTGGTGAATGCAACATGGATATCTATAACCCAGGACGCCATCCGCGCCTTATACAGTCGATGCCATCACGCATGGAACAAGTTATCAGTGCCCATGGAGGACCCAGTGCCTACTAGGCAACAGTACACATGCTGAACCTAGGTGGCTAAAATGCTAATCGTTTCTGCAGAACATACTAATGAACATGTCCTGTGAATATGAAATTCCTATCTCTAGTCATTCCAGATGTTCTAAGAAAGATGTCACCAAACATTGAGTGTTTGTGTTGTCTCCAACATTTCTGCAACTCGCTCACCATACATAACACAATACACCACCACAATACCAGGCAATTTCCCATACACACTAGACGCCACCCTCCCTCGTCGAAGGGTCTGCCTTACAAGGATGCACCAGGTTAACATTAGGAGCAGGATTTTTATTATTATTATTATTATTATTATTATTATTATTATTATTATTATTATTATTATTATTATTATTATTATTATTATTATTATTATTATAAGTTATAATGCGTTTTACCCTCTAAGGAACACGTGCAACCATTATTTGATGATGATGATGATGATCCTTCTTATTTAAAGGGGCCTAACATCTAGGTTATCAGCCCCTGAACCATTATTTACCACTGATCTTCTTGTTCTTCTTATCTTCCCGAAACTTCCTCATTTCTTCACTATGGGATTCTCTTCTCCCTTGTGACCAAGCATTTTTGATTTTCAAGTTCCTGGCTGTTGGGTTTTTCGATGAGTAGGCCTACTTACGAGAATTGATTTTCTGTCTGAATGTGATCGGTGTAATTGCCAGTGAGTCAATATTAATTTCTGCAAGGTTGGTTTGAGTGTCTACCAGGAGCGTAATTTGGTTTGTCGGATCAACCAGCGTAATTTTCATTTTGTCGGGTTCCGTTAATTATGAAGATGTTTTTGGTCAGTCGAGCGTCGTCCATTTGTGCTGTATTGAACCCATAATTCTACGGTGAGAAAATTTTTTATTTTTTTTTCAAATATTTATTTGGTATTCAGAAACTACTGTATGTTTGAGGACAGCCATTTTGCGCTCCCAAGAGCCCGATGTCGCGTTCCTCCTCAAGGCAAGCTCGTGGATTGCCGGGACACCTCGGTGGAGCTCGAGTGCCCGACAATTCTGTAAATTCATGGAATTCTGCACAACGAGGGATTTTGGCCATATAGTAAATAATGAAATAAATAAGCAAAATTATTCATACACCCTCTGTGAAGTTAGTGACACCAGGGAAAATTTTCAATGCAGTTAAGCCCAAGTACATGCTAGCGTGACACCAGCGAACCAACTACACGTGCCAAGGTCAAGGAAGGAAGAAAACGCGCGAAACGCACGGGCAGAAACAATTTATTTACCCTGTTGTGAATGTAGAAAATTTATAAAATTAACATCGAACATAAGTGCAAGTCTGTCCGGAGTCCTGGGACAAGTCTTATCAAAATCGGTTTATTAGAAGCAAAATTGGCAGATTACACAACCAAGCCTCATAGAGGGGATAGCGTCCTTCCGGAAATTATAAAAGAAACCCCCCACCGTAGATTTTTCAGTGTCGATCTGGAACTTGGAGCCGCGGGAGCTTGTGCCCGTCATCTTGGGAAATTCGCGCCAGATTGACCGACAATATCTAAATTCATGTTCGTGGCTAAGGTCCATATAATTGGTTAAGGAGAGAAAGTGATTGGAGAAGTTCTGAACGTTTGCAGACGAAATAGGAAGGTGTAGGCTGGTTGAAATATACACAGCAGATTTTATATTTTATCATTTCATGTACTCTTGTAAGTGAAGAGGGTCTGGGGGAAGCTACACAGAGGAGTTCTGCTCCCTTTATCGGTTGAACACCTGTTCTTATTGAAACAACGGAGATAGAATCCACTCTGGGAACGCATCAGACAGTTGTAGTCGACTGCAGGACGAGGGAAGTTCGTGGTGCAAGTTACAGAGAAAGTGCATTATTTATATGGTAATTTTAATATCGTGTGTGTGAAGGGTAGTGTTTGGATGAGTGATATTTTGAAGATGAAAATGTTATCTGTGAAAATGAGTGGCTAAGTACGAGGTTGCTGGTGATGATGTAACCAGAATGCTGAGAATGTCACCATTGTGCAGGTCTGTCTAATTTATATTATGTTGTAGTTAGTTAGTTACTGTCTGTCCTAAACAAATTTTCCAGATGCTTGTCGGGTTGATATTCGTATTTATCAGGCGAAAGGCGTTGTAAATTTTGGTCTGCGTGTGAAAATTCCAGTGTGTAAAATTCATGTCAAGAACGGTAAAATGCGACGCTTAAAATTTTGTGTTGAGATGAGATATCATTCAAAGTGCGGATTAGTGAACGTTATAAGTGTAAATTTGTCGTGGCGAATATCGTAATCTCAGGTGTCAGTTGCATTCAGAAATGTTGGTCGATAATAATAATAATAATAATAATAATAATAATAATAATAATAATAATAATAATGTTTACCGCGGGATAAGGAAATTCTTCTCTGTTAAATTGCATTTAACCAGTTATATTTACAAGGATCGTAAGCATATTTAGATAATGTCAAGAAAATTTGTTAGAGTCACAGTTATTAATGGGAAGGAAATTTTGAGACATCGTGTATACCAGTGTTGCGAAAGGTCGATGTGTGCTCTTGGACTCTTGAGGTTCGAAATCGGAATAATAGTAAAGTAAGAGATGTGTTTGATAATGGTTGTCGTTTTCACCAGGGGATCGAAGTATGAAAAAGGGTCGTGAAGGAAAGGGATTGAGAGCGATGGATTTATATGTACGTGGAGATGAGAGAGAAGCGATACCGCTGGAATAAAGCGATGAGAAAGTGTGTTGAGATAAGCTGTATTTTGTAGAGGAAGTATTTAGGAAACAGGCTGTGTTAAGACAGGCTGTATGGTTTTCCGCAATCAATCCGAATTTGAGACGACTATGGTGTGAAGCCTTGTAAATTTATAGAACGATTCCAAGTGAAAACGACTCTAGTAAATGTTAAAGTCTGGGTAGTAAACATCCAGTGACTTTTGTTAAGAAAATGTGCGATCTCCAGGATCGAAGAGCACTTTGGACACACGGTTGGGTTATATTGAATTTGTTCACTGGAGAAGTCATTGATAAAATGGTTTGAATTGATGATAGGCGATCCGAGAATTTCGAATGCGGTGGTGATGATTATTATTTTGAAGGCATCCACTAAAAGGGTAAACGTGTGTTGGGAATTTTCATTTGCTTCCCTAACACTTCAGTGCACAGGCTGAGATTGTGCTCGAGGTGGAGAATCGTTCGTCACGTCTATTTATTTTTGAGTTCACATATTATAATGAGGTAGACACTTACTGTATTTTTCGAGAGGTAGATATTTACTGTATTTCGACTTGTATTCATTTGATAATAGAGACGTTGGTTCCGTCGTGTGGTATTTGTCTGACCAAATCTAGTGTGGAATATCAGAGTTTGTTTGAAATTGCGGTTCGCCTGATATGTTGAGAGAGGTGTAGTACGACCCACTTTGACGCCCGACGATAGATTTAGGACGTCACGTGTTTATTCTTGGAGTCACTGATGATGAGACGTCCTAGGTCACGCCCGACGATAGAATTTGGAAGGCATCATGTACATAATGATTAGGGTTAGGGTGTACAGATTTCAAGTGAGCCCGACGATAGGTCTGGGATGGTAGCTGTACATACTCAAGTCTCAGTTTAGATGCTTTTCTTTGTTTTGTTTCTTGAAGCGGCCTGGGGAAAGGTAGCATTTACAATACGATATGATTTTATGACGAGGGTCAATGCGGAGCTCTCCATTGAGATAACGGGACTGCTATCAGAGAAGTGAGGGCTGTCCAAGTGTTGGATATCGGCTCGACATAGATTAAATGTTTTTACTGTAATTCTTCGTGCGTGCTAAGCGTTAATGACTTCGAGATGTTAATTTATTTTACGGACTTTATTGTTTTCTCGTTTTGACGTCCGTTCTCGTTTGATAGTGTGCATATTGACACTCAGTGTATTAGTGTGAGACTTGAGTTGCGAATGCGGTTTCGATTCGTCAGCCAGTATTTTATTTTATTTTCGTCTTGTCATACTTTCATTTTTATTCATAGTAAGTAAGTAATCACTTTATAGTAGTGTGTTGGGACAGACAGTAAATAGAGAGATCTGTACTGGTAGCATTGTTTTCAAGGGAAAGAATTCCTTAAATTTGTAGTAAATTTTAGCGTGGACTGGTAATTTTATTAGGCATAACAAACCCATCTCTAACCTGAAAATCGGTTCAATAATAATATTTTCAAGTGACTTTTCACTTTTTGATTAACTTCAGTGTTTGGCATTTCTTCTAAATGCATGATTAGTAATTGTTTCCTGCATTTCGCAGTTTTGTTCCTTTAGAACGATCTAACGTAAGATCCTCCCGGATCCTGTTGTTGTTGGTTCCTTCCGAACAGCTGTTTGGGGTGATGCACAGTTAGCATCGGGATTATCTTATCACTTAAGGGTGTCATGAATGACAAATACATGGTGGAATTTTATTTCAATTGTGAATGATGCTGTTAACTTGTAGTGAACACCATGCTTTCCCATAATATTTCGCAACCTATCCAAAGCAACTGATAGTCAGTTTGGTTCGATTAAGGGTCCATTCGGCGGATGTTCCGTATCCGTGAAGGGTATTTGACTGGTGGATAACCTTAATTGAGAGGAAATCAGGCGTTCTACTTGTTGAAAGTCAGATTTTCCACGGATCATGTGGATTAACTCTCAGTTCTCGTTTGGAATAATAGGTGCCCGGTTTTCAGGTCTTCCCTTTTCAGTTTTTCAGTTTCGCTGTCCACTAACATATTAGCTTCTCCGAAGCAAATCTTCGGCATTGTAAGAAAAAAATCGACGTTATGTAATGTGACTGTGTTTGAAACATTCAAAATCAATAATTTATAGTTTATTTTTTTTTCGCAAGAATGCCTATTAAATTAATTATGTTATCGTGCTATTTCAGTTTAATAAAAGTTAGTAAGCACATTTTTGCTCCTCATTTCAAGTAGTTAGGCTTTCTTCTGAACCCCATCGTTTGGTTAAGATCGTGACCGAATTTATTCCCGCAACGACCCATGATTTAAGAGTTCTAAATTGTTCTACTGTAGCAGCCGTGGCCGACCAACGATGGAATGGTAAGTTCAAGGGTTCAGTATGTCCGTAAAATTTCATACGCCCCTTCCGTGCAACTGAGGAAAATCGTTCAGTCATAGAAAACAGTTCTTCTGACTTTTTACACATCCAGATACGATTTTGAAATTTGGGTCCAAATATCTTCTTAAGTATCCGCCGTTCTATTTTCTCGTTGTCCTTGAAATTGATGGTTAAGCATGATGTCTCAGTTGCGTGGAGTGCTTTTGGGAGAACAACTGTGTGCTGGTGACGGAGTTTGGCTTTGGTGGAAAGCGATTTCTTATTGCGCATATTCCAAGTGATTGAGTAGGCTTTACGATAATTTTTATGCACGTGTTATATTAGCTATTTTTTCACTCACAGTGTTTCTGATAATTTATTCTTATGATTATTACTTTTCAATGGTCTTAGAAATGACCCTTAGCAGAATATTTATCTGACGCAGGTGTAAGAATTTGTCACAAACATGGTATTTCTCAGAAAGTCATTAAATGAAACCAAGATCCCCGTGAGGACGCTTCTTGCACAAGTGACTGCGGCTGTGATCGCTTTTCGTCCCAGGGATTCAAAGTGGCAGCCTTCAGCTTCAGATGCTCTATCTTTGTTGTCGCTGTATCCTTGAGCGACAAAACATAACGGTCCATGTTTCTCTGGAAGGGAACATGTATTAGATATAAACATTTTCAGCATTTAAAATACCTCATATTGTTGAATATTCTGAGAATGTCTCACCATCCTGTTTGCCCCCGAGATCCACACGATAAAAGCTTCCAGCAGTGCTGGGAATGACAAATCGTCCCTCCGTTCACTTTGAAAGGTCCGGCCCGGTACTTGGCTATCTAGGTATGAGCCAAACGTGCATGCTAGACCATGAATAGGAACTATATGGACATATGTAGGTTTGACATTGGATGAGACCAATTCACTTTTCACATATATGGAATTGCTCAAAAATGGTGTACAGTATACGTTGTCTTGTTTGGTTTCTTGGCTGAATGGTCATAGTAGTGACCACCTGTTCGGAAGACCCCACATTCGATTACCGGTTAATCCGGAGATTTAACGATATATAGTTAATGTAATTCCCATGGCTCGGGGACCAGATTATCTTGTTTATCTACACAAACATCTCCTCATCTCCATATGACATGCACTAAAAACGCTTCTTTAACAAAATCTTCATTACCATTCATGAAATAATGTTCAGTTTTTAAAAATGTTTCTAATTTCCTATAAAACGTTTTTCAAAATGCTATGGTAATGTTTAGCAACTGGCAAGGCTTACATTAGAAATATTACACTTCGTTGAATATTTTAAATTATGCTTTCTCCTGTGTTTTAAAGACAATTATTAACAACATATTCTACAATCTATAATATGTCGGAAATCGACTTTCAACGTATTAGGTCGTGTTACGTACTGTACACATAGTACTTGTTGAAGAGATGTTAAGTACAGAAGAAAACTGGCAACCGGTGTTTGATTGCAAGATATTTCCAGAAGCAGATATGGATTCTGACCTCAAATTCGTGGTCAAGAAACACCGTGAAAAATTTGAAGAAAGGCAAGAATGCACGGAGATGGGATCTGGACGAGTTGAAGGTTGTGGGTCACCTTAAGCGAATGGGCGGAAACAATTTGACCAGACAGATCTCTCACCTATTTGATTCAAAACATAAAAGCACGATGCCTTGGTTTAGAAACACCAAAGAAATCCTTCAAGTGCAACAGATCAAACCGGAAGACGTCTTTGACCGAGGTCTTCTCTGAGAAAAGATGAACAAACGAAAAGAAGACATGGCGTCCCTTGGACAGAGGGACGGAAGTAGGCCCATTCAGAAAGAATGAGGGAATTCTGGGCTCAGAAGAAACCAAAGTTCATGTCAAATGTAACAAGACTTAAAGGTAGTCCTCGATGGCCCCAGCGAATACATAATAATAATAATAATAATAATAATAATAATACTAATAATAATAATAATAATAATAATAATAATAATAATAATAATAATTGTACCGGGAGGTACACCTCAATCCCGTACATTTAAATGAAGTGCCTTGAAGAACGCTATCTATCATATAAAAATTGAAACATCTAGTAGAAGAATTTGGAACGTTGATCAAAAGATGTCACTACTAAAGGATGGAGTAATATGTTACTTCAAAGTTTCCTAAACTGACTGAATTTCTTTGTTTTGTTTTGTGGTATCACAAGAAGTTCGCACTTTTCTTCATAGATGCCTCTATTAAAAAAAAACTGATGTCATGCATTCTGGTGCAAAGTGGAATAACTAGAGTTTTAAGAAAGTTTGTGTTTATAGGCTTTTTGAACTGAATTGACTTTCTTATTTTTAGTACTTCAAGGTTTGCAACACTTCTTATTCATCCCGCCAACATGGGATTCTAACCAATCATAAATGTTCAGTATTTATTTTTCAGCCAATCATAGGCTTCCTGTAACTTTTTGTTTATCCAATAAAAATGAGAGGGTGTGTCCGGATTTAGTCCAGAGCCTTCTCGAAGCTTCCTCTCGGGTATAAAAGCTGATGGCTTTTCAAGTTAAATTCTCTTATTGATCGCCGAATTACTGAGTGTGTGTGTTAAGAGATGAGACGGGGGTCCTCATTCTTCGGCAGGCAGAACATCAGCCCAAGTAATGGTCACCAGTTTTCTATCTCTATAGTTATCTCCGCAAGCTGAACTCGAGGGAAAGGTTCCAATCTTTAACTTTGTAACCGTCAATTTCCTAAAATGTAAACTTAATTCTTTCTCATGTAAAATTTCATGTAAGTCCTAAAGACTTAAACTGTAAATCGGGGATGGAGAGTGCGTTATCCTCTTGAATTCCCCTTCAGTTAATCATGAGCTGACTATGATTTTGTAACTGTTTTTCTCCTGTAAATCATAAATTAACTTGTCCTTCTAGTCACCTCAGTAGTGTGAGATTAACCTCTGCATCGTCGGGCAGCAAGCCCAAGTAGGGTTTTAACCTTGGTTTTCTAGGAGCTCAAGTGTACGCCTCCATACATTTCTGAGTTTGGGTCAGTAACTTAACTTGTTATTTTTCACGAAGGCCCAGTAGAATGGGTACTAGATACCTCCTGTGTAAACTAAAATTCATATGGTATTGTAAGTTGCAGGTTGTGCTTAGAGAGGCCTAAAGGTGTAATTGTATTGAGCAGACACGCTCTTTCCCGTCTTGTAATAGTTAGTGGTTGCCTTGAGTAGGCCGTAAGAGTTCGGGAGCGCTGTCTCCTTGGTAGAATTTGTAGATCATGTAAGCTCTTTTGTGGTTAGGTAATAGGTAATAGATATCTGTGTACTATTGAGTGGTGCCTTTGGAAGGCCGTAAACTGTAACCGTTGGAGCAAAGTGCTCTTGAAAATTGTGTTCTGGGAGATATCTCTCCTTATCTATCTAACTAAACGCAACATTTATGATGTTGGAAACTTGTAAATTAAGAGCTTGAAGCTCGAAATTGTAAATTACCAATTCATGGTTTCTCTATTTTTGTATCAACTACCTATGTAACTGAAAGCTTGTTATTTGTTGAAATTTAATATCTGAAAAGAAATATAACCTTTATTTTAAAATTTTAAATTCATCTTTGACTATCGTAGATAGACTCATTACAGCCGCACCTTCTTTCACCTCTGCGTTACACAGATAACTCGGAACAAGTGGTAGCCCCTTTTGACGGCTAAACGTAGAATTCGCTCTCAACTCTATAAACATTTTCTCGGTTGCTGGAAATTTACCAAATTATTACATTTTTCTGTCAACATGTCTGGTCCTCGCGAAGTCCTCACCGCCGGGTACTTGCGCAAAGAGGAATTGATCTATGATCTTCTCATTAGAAAGGTGCAGCCTGGAGCCACGGTTGTGGCAGATGTTGTCAAACTTAGAGAGTCACTAGAATTTCCTATTTGGATCCCAGTATTTGGAGAGAAAGAAATTGATGAGGCTCTATCTACTATCACTGAAAATACCACCGAACTAGCGTCTGTAGTTAGTTTCTTTGAAGTGAGTGATCCATATTCCAACCAACTTAAGAGAGTATAGGCTAGGCTGTTTCATTTCTACAATATGGCTAGGGACCTATTGTCTCTAAAATTAAAGGATGATCATGCTAAGGAGGCTAGCAATTTAGTTGAACATCTGTCTGATATGTCTAATAAAGTTAGTCAATTGTTGGCCGGGGCCGCTACTCCTAACGCCGACCAAGTTCCTTCGGTAAACCCACCTACGGAAGAGGATTGTAGTAAATCTGTTGAGTGTAGGAAATCCGTCGCCACTCAACAAACATCTGCCCCATCCGAAACTGAGTCTGGTCATCCAAGACAACTCCCACCTTTCTTTTTGACTAATGCTGTGTTTGAGCTTTCTCAAACTCCTATGCCGTCTCCTATTATGTCACCCGGTTTCAGTAGTTTGCCTCACCCATTGGCTATGTTGCTTAAGCACATTTCCAAATTTTCAGTAAATTCGACTAATGAGGTCATTGATTTCTTAAGGTTTATAGTGGAATTTTTTGCTCTCTCTCTCATTCCCAAATGCTCCAAATTATGTATTATTTTCCTGTAGGCATCCTTTCGGACAAAATAGTTAAAGCAATAGCTGATCGATCTTCTATAGAAGATTTCCACGCCCACCTCCTGGCAAACTTTATTCCAGCTAGAGCCATGTCATCGTTAACCCAAAAATTATATTTTAGAGTACAGCGGTTGGACGAAAATCTTGCAGACTTATTCAAGATATTAAGTTTTACACCAGGATATTCGCTCTTCATTTCTCCGAAGACCAAATAATGCAAACGATTGTCGAAGGTATCTCTCCGCCATATAGGTCGTATCTATATTTTGCATCTCGACCTGAAACCTTCTCTGAATTAGAGGCAATAGCAGTGTCAGCCGAACAAGTAAGGTACGCCGACACCTTAAGAGTTGCTAAGGAGCCCCCTCCGTCTTCTAACAGTTCTCCGCCACCACCTCGCCGAACTTCTCCCACTCGCAAGTGTTACGCATGTGGATCAGCCGATCATCTGCGAAATAAATGCCCATTGATAAAATCTAGTGGGACTAAGAACGAAGCAGGTCCATCTCATGGTTGCTTTAAATGCGGCTCATTTGTTCACCTTGTCAAGAATTGCAATAATTTTAATAGCACACATTCTTGCTCAAATTCTGGTGCTACCTCCACTCTGATAATAGGAAATGACTAGTGTCATCGGCTGAGTCAGCATTTTAACCTTCCCGAGGCTCATCCCCCGTTAAACCAAGTAAAAGTTCCGGTAATGGTGACATTTCTTCTAACTTATCATTTGAAGGCCCCAGAGAATGACTCAGAATTGCGGCAGAGACCCCTGCACCCGTGCACTTCCTGAACATTGAAGTAAACAACGAACCCGTCACGGCTCTATTAGACTCTGGAAGTGTGAGCTCCATTATTTCTGAAGAATGGTATTCTAAATTAAAAACATGTTGTAAATTTTCAGACTATTGTTCCTCTTCTGTTAAATGTTTCATTTTTTGCTAAAGTTCGTATTTCAAAATTTACCTGGAAAGTGAAGTTGTTTGTCGCTAAACAATTGTCTTGCCCTGTAATATTGGGGGCCGATTTCATGTCTAATACTGGTCTTGTGCTAGACATTAAGAGCAAGTCGCCTACACAATGTGAGATCTTAGGCATCTACCTGAGGAACAGGCTGAAAGTGTTAGAAGGTTGCGTCAGTCCTTTCGTGATGTATTCTCCGATACACTTGGCGTTACTAACCTTAGTGAATATAAGATTGAGTTGACTGATTCTATTGATTCTATTCCAGTTAGGTTTCTCTTAAGAAAATCATCGATCAGATGTTAAAGGATAGTATCATTCGACCTTCTAAGTCGGCGTATTCATCGCCCATTTTTCTTGTGCCGAAACCCCAAGGTGGCTTCAGGACTGTTATTGATTACAGGGCTTTGAACACTAAGGTGGTGTTACAATCTGTGCCCCTTCCTGATCTTCACTGATTTTCATGGTTACGAAAAGCCAAGTTCTTTACCATCCTTGATCTTAATCAGGCATATAACCAGATACCTCTAGATGAAGAATCGAAACATCTAACGGCTTTCGCCACGGATTGGAACTTGTATGAATACAACCGCGTGCCTTTCGTGCTCCCCACGGGGGCAGTTGTTCTTACTAGACTGATAGATAGGGTCTTCTCGAACATCAAGTTCGGATATCTCTATCACTATCTCGATGATGTCGTCGTGTTTCCTGAGACCTTTGAAGAACACTTGGATCATCTAAAGGAAGTACTCAATCGCCTTCGTAAGGCTGGGTTGACTGTTAAATTATCTAAGGTAGCTTTTGCTAAACCTTCTATGTCGTTCTTAGGGCATATTGTGTTGCCCGATGGTGTTTCTATTGACCGTTCCAGAACACAGGTGATCCGCGTTTTCAAACATCCTAAGGACATCAAAGGCATTGCCAAGTTTATAGGCATGGTGAATTTCTTCAGGAAATTTATTCCTAACTTCGCTAACAGAGCGGCGCCGCTGAACTTACTGCGTAGGAAGGGCGTCAAATTTGAATGCGGGCCGTCTCAGCAAGCCGCTTTTGGAGATCTGAAATTAGCTCTTTGTAACGCCCCTGTATTAGCCATTAGGGATTTTAACCTTCATTGGTTGATTCGAATGGCCTGGGTGCTTGTGCTGTCCCCCATCATCTCTGCAACTCACACACCACACATAACACTATCCTCCACAACAATAACACGCAGTTACCTACAAATGGCAGATGCCGCCCACCCTCATCGGTGGGTCTGCCTTAGAAGGGCGGCACTCGGCTAGAAATAGCCACACGAAAAGGAAAAAGCTTAGAAAATTTACAACACTGGCGAGGAGAGCTCCTATCTTGAAATAGCCATAGGTTCCAAACCGTAGGTCTGATAGTTTTACACTTTGCAAAATATAAAATTTGACTAGCCTGTACATACACTGACTGACAGAGCAAATGCAACACCAAGAAGGAGTGGTCAGAACTTTATGCCAATTGCAGGGTAGACTGACGTCACTGAGGTATGCTCATGATGTGAAATGCGCCGCTGTGCTGCGCACGTAGCGAACGATAAATGGGACACGGCGTTGGCGAATGGCCCACTTCGTACCGTGATTTCTCAGCCGACAGTCATTGTAGAACGTGTTGTCGTGTGCCACAGGACACGTGTATAGCTAAGAATGCCAGGCCGCCGTCAACGGAGGCATTTCCAGCAGACAGACGACTTTACGAGGGGTATGGTGATCGGGCTGAGAAGGGCAGGTTGGTCGCTTCGTCAAATCGCAGCCGATACCCATAGGGATGTGTCCACGGTGCAGCGCCTGTGGCGAAGATGGTTGGCGCAGGGACATGTGGCACGTGCGAGGGGTCCAGGCGCAGCCCGAGTGACGTCAGCACGCGAGGATCGGCGCATCCGCCGCCAAGCGGTGGCAGCCCCGCACGCCACGTCAACCGCCATTCTTCAGCATGTGCAAGACACCCTGGCTGTTCCAATATCGACCAGAACAATATCCCGTCGATTGGTTGAAGGAGGCCTGCACTCCCGGCGTCTGCTCAGAAGACTACCATTGACTCCACAGCATAGACGTGCACGCCTGGCATGGTGCCGGGCTAGAGCGACTTGGATGAGGGAATGGCGGAACGTCGTGTTCTCCGATGAGTCACGCTTCTGTTCTGTCAGTGATAGTCACCGCAGACGAGTGTGGCGTCGGCGTGGAGAAGGGTCAAATCCGGCAGTAACTGTGGAGTGCCCTACCGCTAGACAACGCGGCATCATGGTTTGGGGCGCTATTGCGTATGATTCCACGTCACCTCTAGTGCGTATTCAAGGCACGTTAAATGCCCACCGCTAAGTGCAGCATGTGCTGCGGCCGGTGGCACTCCCGTACCTTCAGGGGCTGCCCAATGCTCTGTTTCAGCAGGATAATTCCCGCCCACACACTGCTCGCATCTCCCAACAGGCTCTACGAAGTGTACAGATGCTTCCGTGGCCAGCGTACTCTCCGGATCTCTCACCAATCGAACACGTGTGGGATGTCATTGGACGACGTTTGCAAACTCTGCCCCAGCCTCGTACGGACGACCAACTGTGGCAAATGGTTGACAGAGAATGGAGAACCATCCCTCAGGACACCATCCGCACTCTTATTGACTCTGTACCTCGACGTGTTTCTGCGTGCATCGCCGCTCGCGGTGGTCCTACATCCTACTGAGTCGATGCCGTGCGCATTGTGTAACCTGCATATCGGTTTGAAATAAACATCAATTATTCGTCCGTGCCGTCTCTGTTTTTTCCCCAACTTTCATCCCTTTCGAACCACTCCTTCTTGGTGTTGCATTTGCTCTGTCAGTCAGTGTAATTTGGAAAAGTAGATTCAAAACAGATCTGAGAGGGAAGCCGTACCTTCTATTACAGCTTTAAAACAAACGGGTCTCGAACCCTGGAGTCCACCGCAGAATAAGTTTTACAAAACGCCCTTTATTGGACCAAAAACCTACATTAATGTTAAACGTTGCCACCTAGGAGCCTGTTTACTTAAGGATTCTCTCACGTTCATTTCTTGCACCGATGTTGACTTTCTCTGCAGAGAAAGGGGCGTGAATACTAATGTTCAACGGTGTTTGTACTGGTATTTGAAGGCCTTGGGAAAAGGGAACTCAATTTACCCCTTGTTATTAATGAGGGTCTGAGAGCATTCGACCTGTTGTAAAGTGTGCAAGTCTTAAAAAATGTATTAACTACATTTCAATTTGTTATTCAGAGGGGCCAATAATCCACGATTATTGGCGAATGGAGGAGTCCCGGCCTGGTCTGATTAATTCCCCTTTATTCAGGGACTTTTTATGTTTGTCCCTACGCACCCCCCTTCATACACACACGACGCCACACTAACAGACAGAACAGAAATATGCGATAGTGAATACATCCCTCCACATACAGTTGGTTTCGGGAAGGGCATCCGGCCTTATGACCAACTCCAAATGTGCGGTAATTCGAACCTGCAACCCCACCAGGGTCTAGTAAAAATGATGGATGGAGAAAGAAATTATTATTCACGAATGGAGAAGAACAGGTTACCTAAGAGAATAATGGACTCGGCTAATGAAGAAGCGGAGGGTGATTGCAGTAAGACACGACGATGGTAAGACTCAGGTTTTAATCACATGAAGATAAGAGGCGTGTGATTAAAAGAGACAACAAAGCCAGTTTCAAATAGAGGACTGTGGAGGTGCTTCGTTCATGCACAGAGGCATTCAGACTGAACGCCATAATCTCTGTAATAGAAATATATATACGTATATTATTATTATTGTTATTATTATTATTATCATCATTATTATTATCATTATTGTACATGTATATTGTTTATGGACTATGTGTGTTGTGTGAGTAGCATGATTGTATGGGAGAGCACGGACATCCAGTACCCGGCCCAACCGTTTGTGGTTAAAATCTCACAATCCAGCCGAGAAACGAACATGGAGCTCCAAGGACCGAAGTCTAAGGCAATGACCACTCAGCCATGGAGCCGGATTATTTGCAACGAGCGCTATAGTTTTAGTTATTTCCAAGGAGTGGGACACTGTCACTCCCATAGATGCGAGACTTGCTAAATATAATGAGTCAACATTCCACCAAATCGTCGTCTTCTTCTTCTTCTCCCTCACTTTTTTGCCAGTACATTGGGTTCGGCAATTGACACTGATTTGGTTCAGTTTTAGGTCGGGTTGCCGTTCCTGTTGTCCACCTCATGTCGAAGGATGAATTCGCTACTGCGCGTGTTGTGGTGGTTGGCAGTGTGCTTTGTTGTATGTAAATGAAGAAAAGTGTATTGAGACGAACAGAAATGCCCAGTCACCGAGAAAGAAAATTGCTTATAAGCTGTTAATATCACCGGCGTGGCCAGTAATCGAACACAACGCCGTCTTAATCGAAGGCAGTACGCTCACCATTCAGCCAACAGGCCGAACAATCTAGGCTCATTAAATGATTAAATGAAATGTTCAAAAGTACTCTTCATCCTTTTTTACATGAACCATAGGCTACACACACTTGGAAGCACCTTCTCAATTTAGAGTAAATGCTCCGATTTTTACTATTGCCTTCAGTGACATTTTAGTAATGCGGTTAGAAACACTAACAGAGAAAACTGAAACTGATAAAATAATTCCTAAATTGAACAGGACGTGTCTAGAGTAGGTCCTTAGGATCGGACTGAGGTATTTACTCAAAGTTTAAAAGCACACACTTGATAAACCTATGTGACTCAGTCGGTTAACCTTTATTCTCTTCTTAATGTAGCGAGTTTATTCCAGTCGGGGTGGCGCTATTCAAGTGTGTAAATGTAAAGAAGTTCCGTGTTATTGGTTGGCGTTACGTTAAGGAACCTTTCCAGGATTAAAGTCTGACTCTCTGGCGTCTGATTAACTCGAGTAATGGGAAATAGAAGTAAAACATAAACATTTTTGAAATAATGTGAAATACAAAACTATCTTGGATTATTTTTGGAAACATTTAAGATATTAAAATTATAAAATCCTTTTAATCACAACCACCTACTCAATACATTATATTACTCATTGAATTATAAAACAATCATGAGGTGTCTTAAATAAAGGAACATGTTTCGTTCGACATAGCGAACATCATCAGCCTTAATTTACAAGGATTAGGTCAGGGCCCTGAACTGAATGATAAAAATTATTAAAAAGGTGACAATACCATAATAAAAAGTAAAATGATAACATTAAACATGAAATTATAACGATATGTACAGATTAACAGCAAGAATGCAGAGGAATACTTTGAATGATGGTAGTCTATGGAGTTAAAACAAACATGAGGTTGTAAAAGTAAAAAGATACAGATGTAGTAGATCCCAAATTATAAGTCAATGTGTGAAGCGTGGACCAATCGCCGACCATGGAGCTCCTAATTGAGCAAACCAAAAAGTTAAAATAGAGTCTACTGAACAGCGCGAGCCAAGCTGAGTCAGTCAAAAGGCGCAAAGCGACGAAGCTAAGGTTGAAATGACGTAAACTTCAGTAGTTAGGAATTCTGTAGGAGAGCCAACACAATGCCAGAAGGAAATACAGGTTGAACTAGTCCGTATTTACACGCTAGCAGTAGAATTAAACTTATACAACGTAGGACACCAATGTGGACTCGTTAAGTAACTATAACTTGAAAGTAGGGAGAGTTCCAGCAAACCAGATTGAATGGAGCAGATTATGGCACAATTGGAGTTAGAAATCTGAAAAGAAAGAAAAGGGAGGAAATATAAAAATATGTTATAATGAAAAAAAGGTTAGTAAAAGTTAGACGGAGGCTTACCCTTGGGACTAGTGTGAGGTGTTCACTAACGTTGGCTGCGCGAATCAAACTGGCGAGTAACCTTATTGCTGCTTCTAGTATTGTATGTATGTATACGTAGAGGCGGGGAGTGAGTCATGTGAGGAGGAGGGGTGACCGATTCCTTAGGCGGGTCGGGTAATCGTGGAGGGGGTGTCGCATGAGAGGGCAGTAGAGTAGTAGTTGTTGTATTATTAACAGTTGTATAATTAAAAATTCTCGTAAAGTTATTATTATTTATATTGAAAAGAGAGAGTAGTTCTGGAATTTTCTCGATTATTGGACTTTTAATTTCTGAAGTATCATTTAAATTTTGATGCCCGTTGAAATGCTGGTCTAGGAATATGTAAATGTTCTCAAACTCTGTCATAAGTTTACTTTTATTGACGTATTTCAAGATTTGAAGGTCTTTTTCAATTGTAGTAAAACTGTGGCCAGTCTCTTCCATATGGGTGCTCATGGCGGAATACTTTTTATGTTTCGAAGCGTTGTAATGTTCAAGGTATCTGGTCAAAAAGCTACGTCCAGTCTGTCCGATGTAGGAGAATCCACAATGGGTGCATTTAAGCCTATAGATACCAGAGTTCGAGAATTTATTGTGATTAATGTTAACTATATTTGAATTGAAAAATATGTTACGGTTCGTATATCGGGTTCTATAAGCGATATTAATATCGTATTTCTTTAGAGGGTTAGTAACTTGAAATAGGCCTGGATTTGTGTAGGTGAAGGGAGCATATTTCGTTTTTTTAGGCTTGTCTGGAATCAATTTTGTTGCAGTTTTTAATTTTATCTTGTTAATGATTTTATTAATCATTAAGGGGTTATAGCCGTTAATTCTGGCTAAATCCTTAATATAGTTTAGTTCTTTTTTGCGATTATCAGTTGTCAGCGGGATTTTTAATGCTCTATAGACAAGACTAAAAAATGCAGCCTGTTTATGAGATTGCGGATGTAAGGAATCGTTTCTTATAGTGATGGGGGCACAAGAAGGCTTTCTAAATATTTGAAAAATGAACTTATTATTCTCTCTTGAAATGTTTAAATCCAAAAAGTTTAGAGAACCATTGATCTCATCTTCCTTAGTGAATTTGACATCATTGTCAAGCTCATTAAGGGATGTTAGCACACTGTGACTATCGTTTTTCTGTGTATCTATAATGGCAAAAGTGTCATCAACATACCTTAACCATAATTGAAGACCATTAATATTATTGATTATTTTGTTATTTTCCAAATCATCCATAAAGATATTAGCTAGAATGCCCGAGATCGGGTCACCCATTGCTAGGCCCTTTTGATGATATATTCTATTATTGAAGGTGAAATAGTTGTTATTAAGTACAAATTCTAACAGACTGATGAAATTATCTATTTCGCATTTGCTAAGGTTACTGTGTTTTAAAAGGTTTGATTTAATAATCTTGACAGTTTTGCTTACCGGAATATTGGAATACATATTGGTAATATCATAGGATACCATTATATGATTATGCTCAAGATTGAATTTCGATAATTTTTCACAAAATTCAACGGAATTTCTTATATAGGCTGTATTATTGAATTTAAAGTGTTTACTGAGAAAATTATGCAAAAATTTTGAAACTTTGTAAGAAGGGCTGTTCATGCAGTTGATGATAGGGCGTATAGGTACGTCTTTTTTATGGATTTTAGGCAAAGCTTTTGCAGTTGGAAGTTTCGGGTTCATTATTATAAGCCTCTGATACTCGTGCTCTTGTAGTAAGAACGGCAGATTCTTCAATAGGTTCTTCAAACTTCGTTGGATTTTGGGGGTGGGATCTTTATTAATAATAGTAAAACTGCCATTAGCGAAGAAATCTTCGGTTTTTTTAATGTAGTCATCTTTATGTAGTAATACTATGGTGGGACCTTTATCAGCTTTAGTGACGATAATATTATTATTATTAATTTTATTTCTTACATCATGTATTTGTTTGCTAAGGTTCGGATTCGAGGTAGTTTTCAGTTCTTTCGCCAGAAAAGGAAGCTTTTTCTTTATTTCGTATTTAATGTCTTTATGCACTTCTACGGGGAGTTTTTGAATGTTAGATTCAATTTCCGCGACTGTGGTAATCAGATCGTCGGTTTTTTTCGGGTTAGGCCAATTAAATTTCAGGCCTTTATCAAGGAGGGATAGTTCATTATCTGAAAAGTCAGTATTAGATAAGTTCACTGTAGTAGGAAAACGATTTAAGTCGGCGGAAGGGAGGTTAGTTTTACTGTTGACACTACTCTGTTTATTCTTAGTGTTTTGCAATTGTATCAGTTTATTGTCTAATGTTGTTTGTTTCGTCTTCACTATGTCATGTACCTTTTCATTGACAAACATGGAGTATGAACTCCATTCTAATGGGGACATACTAGAGGATATTTCAAGATGCGTCTTATAAAGTTGTAGGTTTAGGAACGATTTCTTTTTGTAATGCGCCTTGATTTCGTTTTTTAACCAAAATTCATTAACTTTCGTTTGAGTTTTACGTAAATCAGAAATCGAAAAGTTTTTTCTTTGAAGGTGTTTTAGAAATTTGGGAATTAGTCCATGCTTCATACATTCTTTTAAAAATTGAATATCTCTAGATATTTTGCTGACCTTGACTTTGAGATTAAGATATCTATTCCTTTTCGTAGCCTGGTAGGCAGCTAAGTTACATGTAATTAATCTCATAATGGGACCGTATTGAGGACAATATATTAAAATTATAAAATCCTTTTAATCACAACCACCTACTCAATACATTATATTACTCATTGAATTATAAAACAATCATGAGGTGTCTTAAATAAAGGAACATGTTTCGTTCGACATAGCGAACATCATCAGCCTTAATTTACAAGGATTAGGTCAGGGCCCTGAACTGAATGATAAAAATTATTAAAAAGGTGACAATACCATAATAAAAAGTAAAATGATAACATTAAACATGAAATTATAACGATATGTACAGATTAACAGCAAGAATGCAGAGGAATACTTTGAATGATGGTAGTCTATAGAGTTAAAACAAACATGAGGTTGTAAAAGTAAAAAGATACAGATGTAGTAGATCCCAAATTATAAGTCAATGTGTGAAGCGTGGACCAATCGCCGACCATGGAGCTCCTAATTGAGCAAACCAAAAGTTAAAATAGAGTCTACTGAACAGCGCGAGCCAAGCTGAGTCAGTCAAAAGGCGCAAAGCGACGAAGCTAAGGTTGAAATGACGTAAACTTCAGTTCAGCTTCGTCGCTTTGCGCCTTTTGACTGACTCAGCTTGGCTCGCGCTGTTCAGTAGACTCTATTTTAACTTTTGGTTTGCTCAATTAGGAGCTCCATGGTCGGCGATTGGTCCACGCTTCACACATTGACTTATAATTTGGGATCTACTACATCTGTATCTTTTTACTTTTACAACCTCATGTTTGTTTTAACTCTATAGACTACCATCATTCAAAGTATTCCTCTGCATTCTTGCTGTTAATCTGTACATATCGTTATAATTTCATGTTTAATGTTATCATTTTACTTTTTATTATGGTATTGTCACCTTTTTAATAATTTTTATCATTCAGTTCAGGGCCCTGACCTAATCCTTGTAAATTAAGGCTGATGATGTTCGCTATGTCGAACGAAACATGTTCCTTTATTTAAGACACCTCATGATTGTTTTATAATTCAATGAGTAATATAATGTATTGAGTAGGTGGTTGTGATTAAAAGGATTTTATAATTTTAATATATTGTCCTCAATACGGTCCCATTATGAGATTAATTACATGTAACATTTAAGATGTCTGCGTCCACAAGAAGGTTTCTCAGGGGTTTTGCTCCTTTCAGGTAAGAAGTCCTCCATCGGAAAGGCTCGAATTGCAGTGGTAGCAGGAGCTTTGCCATTGACCCTAACTTTGTAGATATCACTAGGTATGTCTCTCTTGATACTATAATAAGTAGTAGAATGTATCCTGTGGTAGTAAAATACAGGTAAAGAAGGTGTTTCAGGAGTTATAGTAAATATGTTGGGAGTATGGACTATTTCGAGGAAAGTCATTTATTTGCAAAGTGTTTGAACGTACTGTCCGCCTCCGTAACGTAACGGTTAGTGCTATTAGCTGCCACCCTCGGAGGCCTGGGTTCGATTCCCGGTACTGCCAGAGATTTAAGATTGGCAGGTGGGCTGGTGTGTGGTTAAAATGGCACATACAGCTTACCCCCATTGGGGTTGTGCCTGAAAAGAGATTCACCACCTCTGCATGAGGACACGAATTTATTTGCCGGCCCCGTGGTGCCTGCCTCTTACCCGGAAGCCCCGGTTCGATTCCCGGCCAGGTCAGGGATTCTTACCTAGACCTGAGGGCTGGTTCGAGGTCCACTCAGCCTACGTGATTAGAACTGAGGAGCTATCTGACGGTGAGATAGCGGCCCCGGTCTAAAAGGCCAAGAATAATGAGAGGATTCGTCATGCTGACCACACGACACCTCGTAACCTTCAGGCCTGCGGGCTGAGCAGCAGTCGCTTGGTAGGCCAAGGCCCTTCAAGGGCTGTAGTGCCATGGCAGGGGGGGGGGTTGAACGTACTAAGTCTATGAATCAGTAAATTCATTAATAAATCATTCGTGTTGGATCGCTGCACATTGAGCAAGGTTTTTGCATCGATAAGTCATTCAAATAGAATAATTATTTTAACATCACTAAATGCACGATATGCCTTTGCTGGCAGGACCTAGTGTTTACAGTGCACTATGTCTTCTGGTATGGGCTAGAGCAATTTTGTTACTTTCATTGATCTGTCTCTATCTTATCCTTGGCTTTGACAATATGAAAGTGACTGAGGTATGAGCGATGCTAGTAATGCCATTCCTTCTGCAGCCAGTCCCTGCTATGAATGGTCTGAAAATCTTGCTCATAGTGTCGGTTGGTGCATGCTTTTCAGTGGGCTTGGCAGACTGATATGTAATAGCAACTTTTGGCTCGGTGAGGAAAACAACGGGAAACTACCTCACTCCTCATTTCCCTAGTACGCCTCTTCAGTGATGCCTAGGCCATCTATGATAGCTTTTGGCAGAGCTGTTGAGGATGCAACCAGCCTTAGGGCTGAAGACTGAACATACATACAAATACATGATTTGTGTGTAGGTAATAATTTTTTTAGGTTGTTCTCATGTGTACCGCTTAAACAGCTGTAATTCTATACACATTGCACATTGAACACATTGTTTATATGACATCTTGTACTTTAAGTAGTTCATACTTCCTCTTCCGAAATACACTGATACACTCTGTATACAGAGACACGGAGATATTAATGAGTGAATGAGAAAGAATCGGTCGTGGATTATAGTCTGAAGGTGCAGACAAGTGTTGAACTATGGTGCTGAGTTAGCGGGATCACATTACCGCTGACTGGTGAATGGAAAGTTAACTCCTGAATGGGTCTGTCTGATAAGGGGTACTACACTCCATAGCTCGGTAACTTTATTCCTTCCTCTAGCAAGCATTCCTCACCTAGCACTGAATGTGCTCATTCTTTGAGTGCTCTACCGACAAGAGTCATTGATACCGCACCTCAGTGGCGGCTACTCGCTGTCCGGGGAACAGAAAATAGTGTTTAAACTAAATACAGTACATCGACTGGTATTTCCTAAAGCCATACATTGGTAAGAGAATGAAAATGTGCGTCTTGGTGATGTCGGATTTTTAACATCTGTCATAAGCAACCCCTGCCCCATTTTGACTAGTGATGAGCGATACCATGATTTGTTAGTCACAGCGTGATTTGATACCGTGATTTTCTGATATCAGTAATTTTTAAACGTGACTTAATCACAATCACTGGACCGCCCGTACTGCTTATTTGTAGCTTGTGACTAAGAGAGGGCCTTGTTATTGTGACTATCTCTCTGTGTAAATATTCATTGGAAAATAAGCCATCTAAGATGTTATGTATAAAGAGCCTGCATTTTGGATGCAATACGGAGCACACCGTTGACAATTTCTTTTCTAGATCACACACATCATCGTTTTTGCATCTAAGTTTATTTTGTGTTCATGTTGAAATCGGACCAATATGTAAATAAAAAGGAAAAGTTAGGACCGTAACCGAGTATTTGGTGAATACTAAAATAAGAAATTCAACACATTTGTCTGGTACAAGTTAAAAATATAATGATGGATAATCTGTTCTCGGCCACCCAAAAGCTTAGGGTTACTACTGCACCTTTCCCTAGATACCTAGATACAAAATCATTAATCACTCAGCAAGTATCGAAGCATCATACAATCCTAAAATGAACAGTTACTTGTTAAAAGAAACGGAATTAATCTAAAACAGAGCAAATTAAATACATAAATCACCACTAAATATACCAATGAAACATTATTATTTACACATGTTTGATAGTATTCTAGTATTCACGATGCAATTTGAACGTGCGCTAAAAAATAATACGACACTTCGAGTCAATATGACAATTTCCTAAAATTGACGTTACTAGCGATGACGAGGTGTAAGTTTTTTTTTATGTTCCGAAGGAATGTGCTCGATCTTTTTTATAAATTTTTGACTCTCTTAAAAAAAATGACAAATGTCCATCGGTTGGAAATCACGGTGATGCTCCTTCCTTGGTCACATCGCTTTGTGTGGATACTGTTAAGGCAGCACATGTCGTGATATCCCTGCTGATCGCAGTGACAGCGTAAGAAGTAACAGTCATTACTTGTGATTTTTAGATATCAGTAACAAAATTACAGTTCGTGAAGTCCGGCTCCATGGCTAAATGGTTCGCGTGCTGGCTTTTGGTCACAGGGGCCCCAGGTTCGATTCCGGGCAGGGTCAGGAAATTTAACCATAATTGGTTAATTCCCCTGACACGGGGAATGGGGTTATGTGTAGTCTTCATCAACGTTTCATCCTCATCACGACGCGCAGGTCGCCTACGGGAGTCAAATCAAAGGACCTTCCCTGGCGACCCGAAGTCCTCGGACACATCCAGGCACTGAAAGCCATACGCCATTTGCATTTGTTTACAGTTCGTGAAATATCGCCCATCACTAATCTGGACCAGCCGCCGCTGCTGAAGCTGCTATTAGGCCGGGTGCTGGTGGTAGTTCAACATGACCACAGGTTGCCACCTGAAGCTAAATGTGTTCAAAACGGCCTCCAATGTCGAAGTATTTGTCGCACTACCAATTATAAGTCAGAGCAGACATAATAGACGAAAAATACAGCGCCATTTTTGAGTGCATTCAATATTGAGAACTCGCAGCGCAAATGTCCACTTTGCTGTGCTTTTCGAGGAGCCAAGGAAGCACAATGATAAGAATTATAAGTATTTACAAATGAGTTTGACAACATTCAGTGAATTATTGTCCAGTAACAACCACCCAACTGGCCTGCCAGCAGTGTGAAATTGCATTGCGGACCCGAGTGGCTGCGTTTGCGTGGGATAAACGGTCGTCAAACGCCGCCACATGTAGCGAGCCACCGCTCCTGCCTAGGCGAGTGGTCCGGGCGGGGTTCTACGAACGCCGTGTCTGGACTGAGTCTATTAAAAATGCATATAAAACACGTATTCCAGCCTTTAGAAGCTACTGGTGGCGGTAGTTCATGGCTCCGTTTGCGCCCGGCCTTATATTTGCGTTGCATCGATTGGGAGGGTTACTAGTCTGGGTAATAGAGAACTGGGACGAAGCGATCGTTGTTTAGTTAACCCGCGAGTGGTCGCTAGCCGAAATGTAACGTGAGAGGTCGCGCATGAGACTTTCTCTCACATTAAAATAAATATAACTTAATTCACAGTTTTGTGGGGCGCAAGGCTGAAATTTACAACTGAAATGAAACGCAAATTCTACCTTATATATTTTAGATAAAAATAAAATGATTAGCTATGTGTGTGAGAGAGAGAGATGGTGTATGGTTTTTAGCGCAGGGAGTGTCCGAGGACAAGTTCGGCACGGCAGATGCAGGTCTTTTGATTTGACTGACGTAGGCGACCTGCGCATCATGATGAGGATGAAATGAACGATACATACACCCAGTCCCCGTGTCAGCGAAATTAACCAATTAAGGTTAAAATTCCCGACCCCGCCGGGAATCGAACCTGAGACTTATGTGACCAAAGGCCAGCACACTAACCATTTAGCCATGGAGCCGGACATGTTTAACTGTTTATTAAAGACACAAATTACTACTTAAAATAACATATTGAATGTACATAAAAATAACTTCCGTCCTGAATTTGTAAAAAAATAAAATCTCACACATGCATTATATCTAGTAATATTTACGTACAAAGCAAGGTTTCTGAACACAATAACATTTTCAAAAACAAGAAGTGCTAATAATACAAATACTAACGTGTACAGCAGGAGTAAGTTTCCCGCTCCACTTCAAAATAACACCAACGTCATTGGTCGCGCGATGAGAGAGTCTCTCACGCAGCGCGCACGGACACATAGGAACCTTTGTTCTGACTAGGGGAAGGGGTGCTTACCCTTCAAATGTGAATCGCTCTACTCACGAAAGTCATAAACTCAGCTAGACGAGGGAACAGTCGCCTCCCTTTCATCACTGTGAAGTGATATCACAATAAAAAATAATGTGAGAGAAAATCTCACATAGCGACCACTCGAGGGTTAAGGTACCAACCCATCAATTGCCTTCGATACTGAAGGAAAGAACCAGGAAAGGGAAGGAGATTCAATGGAGGAGGTGCAGCCTTCAAAAGCTTAAATGTATAGCTCAGCAACTGAATTCTAGTAAAATTATACTAACCGTAATTGGGCCAGTTATTATTTCTTCCCCTGCCTGCTGTCATTTCTTGATGGATACAGTACTTTTGCATCCATCTCTTGGCACAGGCCAGAGTAAAGTGTAGCTTCCACCGAAGTCCCAGTCTCATCCATGGCTGTGACAATATGGAAGTTGCTGGGGTATGGGTAGTGCTGAGTAACGACATTCAGAACATGACTAGTGCATCTGAGTGTTACGAAAGGTGCTGCTCATAGGGTCAGTCGTGCTGCAATAGTACTTTCTGACCCAGTGAGGAAAGCAATGGCAAACTACCTCACTCCTCATCTTGCCTAGTACGCCTCATTTTGGTGCTGCCATTGGTTTTTGCGGTTTCCTTATAACCGCATAACCTTTGGTGGTGCTATTTGAGGATCCAACCAGCCTCTGGGCTGATGACCTAACAGACAGATTATTTCTTCCAAATATTATTTCTTATCATTCCAGAAGTAATGCTTAATCTTCACAAAAAAAATATATTTTTCAAATAGTTCTCAATTTCAAGTCACAATATGATGAGTTTTGAATGTTTTGCATAAATAAAAAGCAGTGCAATTAGATCCAGATGCTACTACCACACCTCAGCTTTAGGGTACGTCGCGTCGATACTCAAGAATGCCCAGAGGTAGACACATTTTAGTGCTGATTTTACCTTCATTGTTTAAAGTTTACACTCCACTCCAGATAATTAGTCTTGAAACAAAAGATTGTTTATTCTTCCTACACTAGAGGCACCTAACGAGTTTAGGTGGAAGTAAATGCACACGTTTGCAAACTTGTAATGTATAAACAACTGTGAAGGAGAATGTTTAGCAAGCAAGTAAATGCAATGCTGTGCGGTTGAGGGTTAATATACATTGATTGCCAAAATGATGTTAAGCCTAGTGATTGCCTAAAAATGAAAATCCACAGCCTGTTTCCAGTCATTCGACCGGGTCAGGAATGGACTGAATGAAGCCCCATCTAGCGGCGAGGATACGAAATGTGCCGGCTGCCGAAGCACTGTCGCACTCCCCTGCGGCAATGATAAGTGACTGACAGATTAAATGAAATGTTAATGGAGAGTGTTGCTGGAATGAAAGATGACAGGGAATACCCGGAGGAAAACCTGTCCCGCCTTCGGTTTGTCCAGCACAAATCTCACATGGAGTGACCTGAATTTGAACCACGTTATCCAGCGGTGAGAGGCCGGCGCGCTGAACATATTTTATCAAATTAGCATATCAACTTTCTGCAGATAAATTGTGCTTCTAATACAGTTCACTGAATAGACATGATTATTTTGGCGAAATAACTTACCAACTCAGGTGTAAAACGCACTTTATAAGATATTACTTCGGAAAATATAAGTTCCCTAATCATTGTGTCCCATATACATTTTTATAATTTGTGAGCTAAAAATTAGAACGTGAAATTAGTTGTTTCAAAGAAAAGGGCCCAGAACACGCAAGATTTCATCCTAATATCTTCAATGGTTTGTGAATTATGATGAGAAGTATGTGTAAAAGTATATGTGACAGAAAATGAACAACAAACATATAACAGAGCGGAAGCAAGTTACATACGTGGACATTTACAAACACGTGGGGATAAGTAATTATTTTGTACCATATTAAAGAGAAAATAGATATGTTAGGTGGAACGCAGTTCGTTCCGCGGCTACTTGGCTCTCAGGTCAGTTTAAGTTATAGCCCCAGTCGGCTCCCATATGTTATCACTGTTTCGATCTTCGTATAAACCCCTAGTCCATTCAGGGGTTTAGAAATAATATTGGTCCTAAAACCTACCCAAGGGCAGGTGAATTCTATATATGAAGTTTGGTAGAAACATATCCAGTGATGTATATATTTCCAGTTATAAGAACTCAAACAGACAGACACCAAAACTAAATAAAAGGTGATCATCATTACACGTGCACCGGGTAATTGTACGAAAATTTCGCCAAAATAAAATATCTAGGTACTAAATTGTAATCACCTTCGACGCCTATATCAGGAAACCAAATAAAATACATTACTTTCTTCACACAACGTAGTTACCATTAACTTGTTCTGTTACGGTGGCTGAACTTGTAATATTCGAAATGTGCATGGACAACCCTGGAGGAGAAAAAGGAAGAATTATGTACCACGCGTGAACCAAGATCACTCAGAAGCAGCTTTCGACCAGAATTCAAGTAGAGTGCACCCTCTATATCCCTTCAAAAAATAAAGTAAAAAATGAATTGATTCTTCAACCCCCCACCGTACAACTTCCAAAATTCATCTGAAATCATCAAATCCTAACAGAAACAAGTGAAAATATTACTAAGAAACTGCTCTTCTTTGAAATTGCTCAAGAAACAGAAATTCCCCTGGCCGTTGACTCTGGAGTGGATAGGCCTGTAGTAATAGAGGTGGATCTTACTCCAGATATAATAGAACTTTCAAAGGAACAAATTGTACTGGTGTTGTTGAAAATCTCGATACTTACTTCTCTCATCATATAACCAAATTACTGGTATTTCTGTCGTCCTAGCATCAGATTACAGCGAATTATTCGTAATAACTCTCTCCAACAGTAAACGCTTGTTCAGTTGCAGTTGTCCGCTCCTCGCCAGAAACTTTATCTGTGGGTTTGTTTCGCCAAAATTTGCAAAAGGCTGGTGATATTTCAAATTAGTGTACATTCAGGTGCATACTTCACTTACGTACTAAAGAAATCACTAAAAAGTAAGATAAATTAAATTCGTGTCTACGTCTTGAGGCAGCGCAACCTTTTTATGACGCACTGTCAATGAAGACGAGCCCACCTGCCAATCTTAAATGTCTGGCAGTACCGGCAATCGAACACGGGCCTCCAAGGACGGCAGCTAATAGCGTTAACCGTCATACGTCGGAGGTAGAAATAAAAATAACATAACGAGGCGCATGCAGTAAATGTAAAATGTGGAGCAGATAAGAAAAAATCGCTCCACCTTGGCCCTTAAAAAATATGGCATTCTCAAGCGGTTGAAGATAGGGAAAGAGATAAAGAAATTATTTTTGTATCTTATCTAAACTTGAAAAAAGTTACCAGAAGTATCTCATGTCTATTTCCAACAGTTATCTCATAATGAGCTTTTGTGTGGCTTCTGTTTAAAGAGCAACCAATTATTCGCATGATTATTTGCTAAAACCTTCGACACTTCAGGAAGAAATTTACCTAACTCGAAAATGAGACATTTTAAAAAGGTTTTACAGTCTTTTTAGAGTGAATATACTCGAGCGAAGCCACGAGTAGTAGAGACAGGCAGGAACTACATACATACTGTTGGGCATATAGACTAGATGCGGCCAAGACGGCTCGAAATGTATCAGTGAGGAACTTCATGAGAGAGGCGGATATCAACCACATGAATATTGACCAGGTAACTGACCGGACAGAACTACATGGCACAGGTTGAAAGGCTGATTTTGATCGTCTAAAACCTCCATAGATACTTTCAGACTTCATTAGTGCTGCCCAAATAGTATGATGAGAAACATGTGTAAAAATATAAATGACAGAAAATGAAAAACAAACATAAAACAGAGTGGAAGCTAGTTATAAACATTTACGGCTCTGGAGGTCCTTGCCGATACCTCTCCTGGGCTCACTCCCTGAGGAATCCCCTTAGGCATCATTTTCATTTCCATTTAAATATTTGCCCACCTGCCCTCCACAACTTCCCCCGTTCCTTCCCCTCCCTCTTGGCTACCTACCGTATCATGTACGTTGATTGAAGGAGGCCTGCCTTCAATCCTGTTCTCCGTTACAAGCCTAATTATCTCCCTCAAACTCGCTATATTTTCCGTCGTCTTCCTTAATTCTTACTTACATCCACAATCCCTACCCATGCCTTCCTCGGCCATTCATTTATCTTTTCAGAGAAATATGAAATAATAGGGAAATAGGAACAAAAATAATGACAGTAAATGAAAAACAAACATATAACAGAGTGGAAGCTTAGTTATATACATTTACGGCTCTGGAGGTCCTTACCGATACCTCTCCTGGGCTCACTCTCTGAGGAAAACCCTTAGCCATCATTTTCATTTCCTTACATTCCCTACAATTGAATGAAATGAACAGAAGAGATGAACTGTATATCACAGGAAGGAAATTAAAATACTAGGAATAACAGGCTATCTATAGAAATATGTAGTTCCACTAAATATGTAGATATATATATACAGGTTATTGTTACTATTATTTTTAATTTCATTTGTATTACTACGACGCGCTAACAGAAAAGGCAAACAAGATTCTAGCTATTACATTCGGCTACACTGCAACTCTAAACGGCACTTACCCCCCTCCTCCCATGGCACTACAGCCCTTGAAGGGCCTTGGCCTACCAAGCGACCGCTGCTCAGCCCGAAGGCCTGCATATTACGAGGTGTCGTGTGGTCAGCACGACGAATCCTCTCAGCCGTTATTCTTGGCTTTCTAGACCGGGGCCGCTATCTCACCGTCAGATAGCTCCTCAATTCTAATCACGTAGGCTGGGTGGACCGCGAACCAGCCCTCAGCTCCAGGTAAAAAACCTTACCTGGCCGGGAATCGAACCCGGGGCCTCCGGGTAAGAGGCACGCAAGCTACCCCTACACCACGCAGCCGGCAAACGGCACTTAAGCCTATCCTAATTACAATAGGATAATTGAAACAATGAAAATCTAGTGAAAAGCTAAATTCCTAAAGAGATTATTCCCCTACTACAAAGATTATGCAGTAGTGAAGCGAGCACGATAATTTATTATGAAATAAGTACACTACAATAATTTGCTCTTATTCACATCCTAATTACAGTAAGTTAGCTGAAACAGGAGAAAAGTACTTAAAACCTAATAGATACTACAAAGAATTGCTATTCCTAAAAACTAACCGAAATTGAAAGTGCCCTTATATGCTAAAAGATCGAGGATTAAAAAATATGAAGTACGCCGGAGACTTGAACTACTCAGAACTGCAAATAAGTTTCAGAATACAGAAATCAGCTGATACATATTTATTTTTGCTTTGACTACTGTGCTGGGTAGTATACCCTTTGTTCTCGACCATAAGTAAAAAATTCACTATTTTAAATACGAATAACGATCAACTGTTTCGACAGTAAAATACCGTATATTTCTTTACATGCACATAAAAGAACTCCTGAGGGACGAAATTCCGGCACCTATGCGTCCCAGAAAACCGTAAAGTAGTTATATATCAGAGGTTATACCCTTGTGTGCTTCCTGGTGCTACGCTGGTTTGAGAGCAAGGCGTGACCATGCTGTCACCAATCACATGTCGACAGTGCACAGGATCCACAACTGTTATTGGTGGTCTCAAGGGCGTGCCTTGCTTTCAAACGACTGTAGTGTACCGGCTGAAAACGTCTGTAATTATACTACTGAACTATACGGGGACATAAAACCAATAACATTATTATTATTATTATTATTATTATTATTATTATTATTATTATTATTATTATTATTATTATTATTATTAAGTACTCCCTTCACTCACACCAAGAAGAATGATCGCGGAGACCTCCACCCGATAAATTATGGTTGCAAAACTATATTACATTATCTTAGTAAATTTTGGATGAAAAGTGCTATTATTCTGAACCCAATTATCGTCACCAATCATTATTGGACGACAGAATGTGTTGGCTGTACGGTTCGCGTCGTATGGCTGTTATCCAGCATTCTGGAGATGATTGGTTCGAATACCACTGTCTGCAGCCGTGAAGATAGATTTCCGTCATTTCCCATTTTCACAGTAGGCAAATGATGGGGCTGTACCTTAAATGAGACTAAGGTAGCGTCCTTCCCAATGGTAGCTCTGTTCTATCCTATCGTATCGATGGAAAAAATGTTAGCTATACTGAAGGAGTATGGGATTAAGCGTAGATTATTAAAAGCAATCAAATGCGTTAATGTTGATAATTGGGCTGCGATGAGAATGTTGATGGTAGAATGAGTTCTTGTTTCATGGTATTGTAACCGTTCAATACCATGCTAATAGACATGTCATGATGCCCAGCAAGACATATATGCCGTTTTACGCATCATCCCACGAAATATTTGGTTGTAACAAGCTGTTTATGCCCGGTCCGGAATACGAGCGACGCTGTACGAGCTCGAAGGTTGAAGCTCGAACTGAGCGTACCGAGAGAGAGAGAGAGCTCTCAGTACAGCGAGGCCATGGAATTGCCCTCTCTCGTGCAAGCGAGCGCGAAGTAGGATGCCACGCTCAACTACTGCCTATGTCAGGAGACGGAGTTAACTTTACAGGGTTCTAACTTAAGAACGGGATATTCTCACCGATTTCCCTGCATATTCTTGGATACCAACCCACAAATTTCGCGCGTCAAGCAATAATAATAATAATAATAATAATAATAATAATAATAATAATAATAATAATAATAATAATAATAATAATAATAATAATAATAATAATAATAATTGTTACGGAGTTATCCGTGGTAGTTAGAGGTGAAAGAGGGTGCTGGGTGGAATAGGTCTCAACTACGAAATAAAAATTACACTGACTGACAGAGCAAATGCAACACCAAGAAGGAGTGGTCAGAACTTTATGCCAATTGCAGGGTAGACTAACGTCACTGAGGTATGCTCATGATGTGAAATGCGCCGCTGTGCTGCGCACGTAGCGAACGATAAATGGGACACGGCGTTGGCGAATGGCCCACTTCGTACCGTGATTTCTCAGCCGACAGTCATTGTAGAACGTGTTGTCGTGTGCCACAGGACATGTGTATAGCTAAGAATGCCAGGCCGCCGTCAACGGAGGCATTTCCAGCAGACAGACGACTTTACGGGGGGTATGGTGATCGGGCTGAGAAGGGAAGGTTGGTCGCTGCGTTAAATCGCAGCCGATACCCATAGGGATGTGTCCACGGTGCAGCGCCTGTGGCGAAGATGGTTGGCGCAGGGACATGTGGCACGTGCGAGGGGTCCAGGCGCAGCCCGAGTGACGTCAGCAAGCGAGGATCGGCACATCCGCCGCCAAGCGGTGGCAGCCCCGCACGCCACGTCAACCGCCATTCTTCAGCATGTGCAAGACACCCTGGCTGTTCCAATATCGACCAGAACAATTTCCCGTCGATTGGTTGAAGGAGGCCTGCACTCCCGGCGTCCGCTCAGAAGACTACCATTGACTCCACAGCATAGACGTGCACGCCTGGCATGGTGCCGGGCTAGAGCGACTTGGATGAGGGAATGGCGGAACGTCGTGTTCTCCGATGAGTCACGCTTCTGTTCTGTCAGTGATAGTCACCGCAGACGAGTGTGGCGTCGGCGTGGAGAAAGGTCAAATCCGGCAGTAACTGTGGAGCGCCCTACCGCTAGACAACGCGGCATCATGGTTTGGGGCGCTATTGCGTATGATTCCACGTCACCTCTAGTGCGTATTCAAGGCACGTTAAATGCCCACCGCTACGTGCAGCATGTGCTGCGGCCGGTGGCACTCCCGTACCTTCAGGGGCTGCCGAATGCTCTGTTTCAGCAGGATAATGCCCGCCCACACACTGCTCGCATCTCCCAACAGGCTCTACGAGGTGTACAGATGCTTCCGTGGCCAGCGTACTCTCCGGATCTCTCACCAATCGAACACGTGTGGGATCTCATTGGACGCCGTTTGCAAACTCTGCCCCAGCCTCGTACGGACGACCAACTGTAGCAAATGGTTGACAGAGAATGGAGAACCATCCCTCAGGACACCATCCGCACTCTTATGACTCTGTACCTCGACGTGTTTCTGCGTGCATCGCCGCTCGCGGTGGTCCTACATCCTACTGAGTCGATGCCGTGCGCATTGTGTAACCTGCATATCGGTTTGAAATAAACATCAATTATTCGTCCGTGCCGTCTCTGTTTTTTCCCCAACTTTCATCCCTTTCGAACCACTCCTTCTTGGTGTTGCATTTGCTCTGTCAGTCAGTGTAATTTAAAATTTAACAAAGGTTATATTTTCTTTTCGAGATCAAGAAATAACAAGAATAACAGGAACTCAGTTGTATATCAACAAGTTAAGAATGTACAATTACAGTTTATTAATGGATTTTGGGCTTCGAGCCCCAGATTCATTATCCCTGAGCAATGAGCCCAACTTTACCTATGTACAAGATTCAACAAAGGGGCAGAAAACCCCAATCATGCCAAGGAGCCTGCTCGAGGCACACAGAAAATACAATTTTGGAAAGAGCGAACCCGCTCTCAAAGTTCAAGCCTATTCAAAGGCCACACCAAACTCCACCTTCAAGCTGCCCTCCAGGCACACAATAACAGGGGTAAAAATACCCAACCTACTGAGGCCTATTCCATAAAGAAACAGGACAATTACATGGCCCCAAAATACCAACTTGAGTGGAGGCGTAACTAGCACTCTAAATACACCTTTTTAAAACCTATTTGGCTCTTAGGCCGCTTATGCAAGGGCTAATCCCATACTACGGAGGTGACACGATAGGAAAATTAATTACATTATGAAACGAAGAAAAACAGTTATGAAAACGTAGTCACCTCAAAAACAATATGAGAGGGAGCTCGAGAGGGTTAGGCACTCTCTACCCCGATTGTAGTTAAAGAGACGGAATTTATACCAAGTGTCTATTACATTTTAAAGGAAGGTTACATGATAAAAGTTTCGAACCTGCCCCCAGGGTTAAACTGCTGAGCTAGCAAGCAAAGAAGTTATTAAAAGGCCATTACCTGATGGAGGAACTGCTGCCCGAAGAAAGAGGCGCTTCTCGCCCCCTGCTACATAATCACACAAAGAAAGACGTTACTGAAGTGGCCAGGAGACAAGAAAATCAGCAGTTTATATATCCTCGCGAAAAATTCGAGACGTTTCATGAATGAGAACCCCCCCCCCCTCAACTTTATTGGCTAGGATCAAGCAACATATCCATGTCGGAGAAGACACACATTATTGGTTAACAATTAATTAAAGAAATTCGGGATTGGCTAAATTCAAAACAAGCGGAAAGAGAAGGGTTATACTGCCAACCCAAAAACTGACTGAAAGAAATTTAACAAAGAACAAACTTATGAACACAAAATTTCTCAAAAAACAGTTCCTTCACTTCGCACCAGGGTGCACAATTGTAGTTCTTCAGTAGTGCCATCTAGAAGAGAATGTTCACACTTCTCACTACAGAGAAAACAAATATAAATCGAAAAAGACACAGTTCAGAACTCTTCAAAATTTACAGTAGAGACATCTTCTGAGAAACTTTAGAATTAACATGGTTGTTAAAGTTCAGGCTTCCTCCAGAAGAGGAGTTTCAACTGGCGCAATGTTTGAATTAGCGGTGCGGAGGTGTACCGCCTGGTACAATAATAATAATAATAATAATAATAATAATAATAATAATAATAATAATAATAATAATAATTCGCCACATGCCTAAGAAATTCACAAGTAAGGACTCAATGAACTCAGCATAATTTACAATATCTGATAATGTGAGAAAATTAATTACTTATCCAGCGCATTCTTAATGCCACACCTTAGACAGAGGTGCGGTGATGGTAACCATCTGTCCCTAGTACTTACCTTGATAAAGATAGGGGAGTCCCTATCCCCACCTCTTCTCGCGCTGAAATGCAAAAAGACGCTTGAGTGATTACCAGAAAACCTGTGATGCGATTTGAACGAAAGTAGATCAGTATGTAGAGGACGTCGAGATCTACAAAATAAATATCTATACGACTCTGAGAGGCAATTTTTAGCAGAGCTATTTTTCCCAATTGGCCGTGCGGTTAGGAGCGCGCAGCAGTGAGCTCGCATCCGGTAGATAGTGGATTCGAATCCCACTGTCGGCAGCCCTGAAGATAGTTTTCCCTGGTTTAACAAGTTCACACCAGGAAAATGCTGGGGTTGTACCTGAATTAACGCTACGGACGCTTCCTTCCCATTCCTAGGCCTTTCCCTTTCCATCGTCGCCATAAGACCAATCTGTGTCGGTGCGACGTAAAGCAAAATAGCAAATATATATTTCCGAAGTTGGCGGAGTTTACCCTCTCCACAGCTGATGAACCGTATCTTCTATATAAGGACAAGCAGGACAACTCTCAGTTACGCACTGTTTTCTATATTGTGTTAGACAGAGGTTTACTCCACGTCAGTCCGATACGCATTCATAGAGCAGTTACATTTTCCTTGTGTGAAGTGATAAGTGTGGTGTGTGGATACATGAAATACTAATCCCAGTATACATTAAGGGAATGCAGACAAGCAGTATTGTTGCAGGCTAAAGTGAATATGTTTAGAAAGAACGAGTAATATTCCAAAAATCGTCACGACGTAGTGAGTTACTGGCTATAGAGAACCAGTAGTTATTGTACTGTGATTAATGTATGTGCAGTATTAAGAGACAATCA
The DNA here is from genome assembly GCF_040414725.1 of Anabrus simplex. Classification (NCBI taxonomy): domain Eukaryota; kingdom Metazoa; phylum Arthropoda; class Insecta; order Orthoptera; family Tettigoniidae; genus Anabrus; species Anabrus simplex. The sequence continues at coordinate 242,616,220 of NC_090269.1, forward strand.
GCCTACAAAGTAATCATTGTCAGATTAGCCAGGAAAGTGCTCCATAAATGAACAGTGACGCTCACGTAGGAACAACTAAAACCAATAAATATTTCTCTCTATAACGAACGGGAATCGAGTAGCATTCTTCAGCGATAGTAATCGCTACTTGGGTAGTCCAATTGAGTCTATGAGTAGATCTATCAATGTCATGTTATTCGAAGACATATACACAGTGCTTCAAATAACCGATTCCTAATTTGTTGGCATGTATGTGAGTGCTTGTCGATCCCAGGATTCACCACTACAAGAACGCGCCTGTGTGCCTGTGAAATTCCTGTTGAAGACAACGCAGAACTTTCATCAGTAGGAGATAGCGGATGAAGACACCATGGATTCAACCCCGAAGGAGTTAAACCTAGGACTTCCTGCTAACGAGGCACCAGTTATGGATAACTAAGTCCATATGGGTATCCCCAGATGGCAGCAGGTTACACACAGCAAATGATAAGAACATCCCCATGATATTCTTAGCATTAAAATCAGCCGTGTCACATTAATATGTAAACTCTGTAAAAATTATCTGTCAGCATGCATTTTGACGTTTCTTATAACGTATGGGTGACGCAATATACGTGCTTCAATAGAGTAAAGTTTCTTTATTAATTGTAATTTTTGTCTTCAGTGATTATTGGTTAATCACAAAGTTATTCAGTGTATTTTGCATGAAGTAGTATATAAGGCCCTATAGTTTGCTATGCTTGAGTGAGGCATTCGTAAGGGTGAACTTAGATAATTTAGCGGAATTTATAATCCATTCCAATTTCAGTCAGATGATATGGATCCTCTCAATTTTTCAAGCATAGATTATTCAGATAATTCACAACTTTAATGCAAGAATATAGTTACTCTCCTTTTTAGTCTTAAGGATGCTGACGACTGGAGAAAGGAATGTTGACTCCAGGTGCGAACCATGGCCTTAGATATTTATCCCTTGGGACACTAAGGTCATGGGTTCAATATATAAGCAAGTGAGTGATATGTTAATTACCTGTCGATTAGAATCATCTCAATGTGTGAATAACATGGATACGAGGCACACGTGTGTGAAAATGAAGGGTGAAACCGTATATGTGAAAATGTGCAAGGCGACAGATTTGAGAATAATAATAATAATAATAATTAGGTGAACCAATACCGAATATGGTTGAGACATTAAGATTAAGTGATATTTGAAGAGTATACATAAATGGTCGCATGAACGGCGAATACGAGATAATTGAATTAAGAATTACGTGTTTGTATATGGGTGAAAGTGTCAGTGTTTACCCAGCTGGCAAAAGCCCATGCTGTCCTCAAAGAGAGAGATTTATGGCTTCAGAACGAATGGCAAGAGGAGTGATCGCCAAGCCCTAGTTGCTGGTCCCGTTATAGTCTGTCAACCGCTTGCAGAAACCACAAGAGTTTTTTCCCATTTCATACTGTACTGAATATTCACGTGCCAATAATTTGTTACCTTCAACACTGTACGTTTTCATGATCCGATAGGTGATGTACACTCCTCTAATTTATATATTTAAATTAGACCGTAGTAGGGATTTTCAGATATCACCTCGAAGTCAAGCTATCTTGGTTCGATACCTGATTGATATGTGGGTTATACATGGTATTTATCTATTTACAGGATAATGCTTCATTGTAATATGTGCCTATAGTGTTGTGTATTGTGTCTGTGTATGTTGACTTCTATGAGTTACAGGCTAACCAACGTCGTGTGTCCACTTTGTAAATATTAGAGTAAGTCATTACCCCGGAGAAATACGTATATCCGATATTGTGATGTATAATTAATGTGATAATGAAGACCTTATTAGTAACAAGCGACGAAATGATTTTCTGATTGGAAAAATATGCGGAATTATCTTTTATCGTTATGTCAATACACGACGACTGTACTGCAAAACTTGACTGTTTCCTCACGAGAATGCCGCCCTTTTCATATAATTTTGCGGTGTTTTATAATAATATAATGGATACCCTCGGGTATCAAATTTGAACGTAGAGGGACAGATCCCTAGTGAATAGTAATTAAAGTGTGTATATGCAGAGTTAATAAGTTGATTTGGGAATGCCAGAATGAGATTTAGGAGTGATCAGTGTTAGGCGCAACAATTTTGAACTTTTTCTTGTCATATGCACTGCCATCAGGATCGTAACTGTTTCCTTATTTTCGCGATACAGTTTTCTTTGACATTTCAAGAATTTATGTGTTATATCTAACTCCATTACGGTTAATCGCGTAGTCAGTGAAGGGAACCGTAGACTAGCCGAGATAAGCTTTCAAGTCTCTTGTGACCACCTGGCATAACAAGAGGGTGATGGTGAGGGGAGTTCTCACGGAGAGTCGAGTTTTCACAGAGGAACGGTGCGGTTGTACAGATGGTGTGTGTATAGAATAATTCATTATTTACGTGTTAGAGAAATTAAAATGTAGAATCTGTGTAATCATAAGTCACATAGAATAAAGAGGAAGAATGTGCTCTCCGAATATGAAGGGCTAAGTGTGAGGCAAGCTAGCCCCAAATGGAGCCAGGATGACCTCGGAAGCTACGGTGCAGTTACAAGGTCTGTATATTTTGAATATCATGTTCTGTAGTTAGAAAATTGTAAATGCTTGTCCCATTAAATTACTATGTTGCGTGTGTAAAAATATGTATAATGCGATGTTGAGGCGAAATGTCTATTAGTCATATCAATGCGCGAATCTTTAAAAACGCGTTTAAAATATGTTTAGAAAAATGTAGTATGCGAAGTTTTAAATATTGTACAGGAATTAAATGAAATATTTTCAGGCTGATAAAAGTTGCAATAATGATAACGATAAAATAGTCGTGCTGATCGTGATAAAGTCAAATATCAAATTAATAATAATAATATTCACGTCAGGATGAATTTTAAATGATAAATTATGTGTTCAGCAGTAATGTCAAGGGAGATTTGCGATTTATACCGAAATCCAGTGAAGTCTGATAAAGTTAACATTTATTTTTGGGAAGCTTAAATTTTGTGACACCGTGTATTTGTGATACAGAAAATTGCAGTATGCTATTTTTCTCTTGAGGTCAGAAAAACGTAAAAAAGTTAATTGTGAGTTTCTTATAAAGTGTTGATCATGGGATTACGTATATTTGAAAAAGTTTCGAACAGGAAGGAATGGATTGTAAGGGAAATGAATATTATGAGAATAGTTAGGAAGATGTTAAAGGGAGAGTACGCCTGTATTTTACGAGTGATGTATAATAAACTGGAGGCTGAGTAAAAAGAAGCCCTGTATTACAATGGGAGGAATTTGTGTGACATGGTGTATGTGAAGAGATAATATTTCTGAGACAGTCTATGTAAGATGACGATGTCCTGTAAGCAATCCCGAACAGCTGACTAATGTAATAGTGGTCAGAAACCCAAGTGAGCGCGTTATAACGCCTATTTTAATTACAAATCGATGTTCTCCTGTGGTTATTATTTTATATGAGCGTAAGTTTTGGCAATTAAGTCCAAGTGGCAATTCTATGTAGTACCAGCAAAGTGCAATTTTTGATAGTCGATCTCACGAACAAAGTACATTCTGACACACGGTCAATGAAATGATTGATTATTGTAAATTGAATTCTATTCTGTACTAGCTGCTGTACCCGTGCTTCGCTACGGGATTCTCAGAAAGACTGACTGTGTGGTTTTCCTAACTGAAATCAACATAGGTCATTACAAAAACGTAAGTATGAATATAGCGATTGAAAGCAATGCTATCATATAAAATACTTGATCAAATGGAAAGCCGCACGTTTTATCACTTTTAACGAACGGTGCTGCGGTTAGATTGCGGTGCCAATCTAATAGTCCAAAGTTCCAGAGCTGGAATGACCAGGCCGCAGATTGCCATGAACACTCATCTGTCATTATTCCGTTAAATATGCACACTGTTAATTCCAATCAGTGCCTCAGAGTAGGGATTGAATACCCCCAATGCTATGCTGATCCAGTGTGTTACGTACCAGTAGTATCAGAAAATTTATAAACCAGGGGAATGGCATGCTAAAGAAGAAAGTTATCTTAACTCCTCAGCTACTTCCCATCAATATTCAGGCAGGCTGTTACACTCTGTCCGACTGGGCGAGTTGACCGTGTGGTTAGCGGTGCGCAGCTGTGAGCTTGCATCCGAGAGATAGTAGATTCGAACCCCATTGTCGGCAGCGCTGAAGATGGTATTCCGTGGTTTCCCACTTTCACACCAGTCAAATGCTGGGCCTGTACCTTAATTAAGGCCTAAGGCACTCCTAGACCTTTCTTATCCCATCGTCGCCTAAAACCTATCTATGTCGGTGCGACGGAAATCAAATGAAAAATACTCTGTACGCAGCAGTAATCCTATCTAGCGTAGATGAGGGGCAACAGAAGACACAAAGCACATCACGACAAACAATGGTCAATGTAATGTTATTGTTGATCAATGTTATGAGCTTTCTATATTGTAGGCCTTCACATTTAGTTTTCTTTCGACTCTGTGATTTGTAAAATATTTTATACCGTAAACTGTAGTTTCTTATTCTCCGACTTTACATACCGATTTTCATTAAATACTGTTTACCGATTTCCTCGTTACTCGCCGCTGATATGGACTTAGCAACAAAAATCCAAATTCATTAATATCTTGGTGATCATAGCCAGTACGGTAACAATGTATAAGACATGAATAATAGGAAATTTAATACTAACCTTAATTGTCTAGCATTCATTGACTACACTTCTAATAAGAAATATTTGAGAATTACATTTTAGGCCTTCCCTTAAACTACCATTTCACTCAGCGTGAATAAAATAATTTACAGCCTAGACTATAGCGACTTATTTCCTGACTTTGCATACCGATTATCATCAAGATAGGGCTACTAATAACAACAATATTTGAGAAGTTAAATTTTATGCCTTCCCCTAAACTACCATTTTTCTCAGCGTGAATACAATTATTGATAGCCTAGATTGTAGCAATTTATTCCCCAACTTTGTATACCCATTTTCTTTAAAATACGACCACTAATAACATAAAGTTGAGAATTCAATTTTAGGCCTTCCCCTAAACTACCATTTCACTCAGCGTGAGTAAAATGATTTATAGCCTAGATTGTAGCGGCTCATCCCCCGACTTCACATACCGATTTTCATTAGACCACTAATAACATAAATAATTGAGAATTCAATTTTAGGCCTTCCCCTAAACTACCATTTCACTCAGCGTGAGTAAAATGATTTATAGCCTAGATTGTAGAGGCTCATCCCCTGACTTCACATACCGATTTTCATTAAATTCTCTTCAACCGTTTTCTCGTGATGCGTGTACAGACAGACAGACAGACAGACAGACAGACAGACAGACAGACAGACAGACAGACAGACAGACAGACAGACAGACAGACAGACAGACAGACAGACAGACAGACAGACAGACATTACGGAAAAGTAAAAAGTGCATTTTCTTGTTACTATGGACATGACCGATACAGAAATACCATTATTTTCAAATTCTGAGCAATGTACAGACAAAACTCTTATTTTATATATATAGATTTTTACGAGACGAAATCATCATTGACTAGAAACATTGTGGGTGAGAAAATTTAAATTTTATTAGAATGATAGTCTGGCTTGAGTAGATTGATTGGAAAGTTACTTCACTGGACAGTTCACGGCAATACATGTTTGGAACGTTTTGTTTTGTTTTTAATTACTGAACTTCACTGCATGTGTTGAGATTGTATTGAGGAATGGATTAAAGTAGTCGAACATGTTGTTTAATTTGGATTGCACGCTTTATTGTAAGAAATGGACATAGTTATATTTTCAGGTTCGAGTTCATTCTGTGGCGAGTTTTTTTCATTGTGTTAGAGTTTCAACGAGGATTAGATTTAAATTTCTGGGATTATGTTCGATGTTTCGATTTCGACTCACAGTATAAATGATGTGTAGGTAACCTAACGTTGGCTCAACGATAGATTTGGAGGGCTGCGTGTATTATATAAATATACGGATGAGTAGACACTACGTAGGCTCAACGACACGATTAGGGCGTCGTCTGTATATAGTCAGCTCATAGGTTAATCATTTTGCGAATCGACTTGAACGATGTTAGTGTCTGCAGTAGTGAATACGAGTGTTAGCAGGAATTATCCAGGCCATGTTTCGGCATAACTCTCACTAGCCAGAAGGTGCTCCCGTAATAGCGTTGCATTAGTAGTGACATGAATGTGAGGATTGTCCCACATGGACACCTAGCTAATGAAGATTGATAATTACTGCTTATCCGCGTGGGTTCAAGTTCGATGAACTTCCGTTTCTATTCACTTTTTCTTTACCTTATAGATTTATTGTTTGGATGTCCGGTATCTTATGATAGTACCGTATGTTGACACTTAGTTGATTTATGTAGGATTTAAACTACGAATGCGGTTTCGATTCGTCAGCTGTTAATATATTTTATTTTCAGTTTTTGTTATTTAACTTTATTGTAGGCGAGACGTTCATCTACCGATCACTTGTAGTTTAGCTTAATGGGACAACTGTAGGTAGACAGATTTGTAATGGTAGTCGTAGTTATAGAAAATTGGAAAATTTTCTTTCATTTGTGTTATAGTGTGGACTTGTAATTCAACAAACTTAACGGCACAAGTATTTCATGACCTGAAAGTTGATTTAGTAAGAACATTTTCAAGTGACTTATCACTTTTCTTTAACTTCAGTGTTTGGCATTTCTTCTAAATGCATAATGAATTAATGTTTTCCTGCATTTCGCAGTTGTGTTCCTTCAGGACGACGTAACGTAAGATTTCTTAGGATCAAGTTGTTGTTGGTTCCTTCTGAACATATGTTTGGGGTAATGGATGTTTCAGCATCGGGATTATTCTCTAACTTAAGGGTGTCACGAAATGGCAAGACGTGGTAAAATTTTATTTTTGTTTGTGACAATTGTTGTTCATGCTTTCTAGTAATATTTCGCAACTTATCCAAAGCAACTGATAGTCGTTTTTGGCTCGATTAAGGGTCCATTCGGGGGATGTTCCAATATCCGATAGGTTACTAGACTGGTGGATAACCTTAATTAAACGTAAATCTGGAATTCTACTTGTTGAAGGTCAGATTTTCCACGGATCGCGTTTTCTGGTTTTTGCTGTCCACGAATTCATAATACTTTTTCATTCTTTTAAATATAATGTGAAACAATAATAAAATGAAAATGACAACACTCACGTTATGTATTGTGACTGTGTTGAAACGTTGTAAAATTATTAAGTGATTTTTTTCTAACTTATTCAATAAATATTTTTGTCGTGATTTAATTGAATAAAATTTTAGTAAGCACATTTTTGCTCCTCATTTAAAGTAGTTAGGCTCTCTTTTGAACCCTTACGTTTGGTCGATGTAATGGCAGAAATAAACCCGCTACGACCCCAAGATCTAAGAGATCGATATTGCTCTATTGAAGCAGCTGAGGCAGACGACCAGCGGTGGAACGGTAATTTCAAGGGTTGAAGTCAGCAATTGCCTAGTGTGAGAATGGGAAACTACGAAAAACCATATTCACGACTACCGACAGTGGGGTTCGAACCCTCTCTCTTCCGAATGCAAGGTGATAGCTACGTGGTACAAATCGCGCAGACACTTGCTCGGTCACAACGCTATGGCTGTTCTACCAGGCTTTCCTAGAGCTCCGGTATACTGCAGTTCCTGTTACATAAATCTGACTATTTTTCTTTTCCAGTTATATCCTATATACCTAGAAAAGCACATACGAACTTCTGTCTGCAGCTGTTTCATTTCTCAACAGTACGATCAGACGTGCTTTTGTGTTATATCATACAGCTTAATAATGGTTCATACAGCACATTGGCATAACTGTTATTCCTTACACATATCTTCCCATATTCTCTCTTCTTTTCTAATATTTTCCACCTTTTTAGATTCATTTTGGACACAGCGTTATAATATTGTTCTACCAGGTTTTCCTTTCCGTTTACGTACAGCTCCTGTACACTTCAGTCCTGTTTCTCATAGCTGACTCTATTTTCTTTTTATTTTCCATAATAGGATTAATTAGACATGGAGCCATTGCCATTAGCGGCGTAATGGTACTTCACCGTGTTGTACCCACTACCGGAGACTGGTTCTGAATTTTCCTATTTCCTATCGTAGTTGCCAACAGCCGTTGCCGTGTTAAAACACCGGATCCCGTGAGATCTTCGAAGTTAAGCAACACTAGGCGGGGTGAAGATTTGGATGGGTTGCCACGTGCTGTAGGTGGAGGTAAGGGAATGGAGCAGCGGAGGAAAGGAACCGGCTACCCTACCGTACGTAAACTCCGGCTCAGGCACACCTCTGCGGAGGTTTGGACCTGCCTAAGTACCTATCATACTTAATGTTACGGCACTGACTCGCTTGCCGAATTGGCTTAAGGATAGAGGTATTCTCATGCCCAAGAAAGGCACCGCTGTTATCATCAATTAATCCTTTTTGGACAAACGATGCTGACATATGACATATGACTCCGTGATGGAGATAGAGGACGTGCAGTTCATCCACACTTTAAATCCGCATGATCAGTGCAGTGCTCTTCGGTTCAGAGGGCCCCAGGTTCGATTCCCGGCCGGGTCGGATAATTTAACCTTACTTCCCTTGGATGGGGGACTGGGTGTTTTTACTGTCTCTAACATTCCTGTAACTCACACACCACACACAACACTATCCTCCACTACAATAACACGCAATTACATATACACAGCAGATACCACTTACACTCGTCGAAGGATCTACCGTACAAAGGCTGAAACAGGCTAGAAATAGCACACAAAATCAATAACAAGGAAGTTTTATAAAACAACCTGACTTTAACAACAACCTTGGACAAAATAATTTGTCCGTAGGCAAGAGCAAATCGAGTGCGATCGGCAGTAGACAAGGGGCCTGTCATTATGATGTAAATTCCCCAACTCGATTGTGATTGGCAGTAGGAAACAGGGGCTGCCATTGTTATGATAAATCCTGAACTTGAATGTGGTGGGAACTAGAAATGTAGGCTTGCCTTTGTAATGAACACTCTCCAAACCGGTTGTGATTGGCAGTAGGTATGGGAGCCTACTATTATAATGAAAACTCCCCAATTTTAATGTGACTGGAATTAGTATAGGGGCGTGCTTTTTTAATGAAAACTCCCCAATGTTATTGTCATTGGCAGTAGACAAGGAGCCTGCCATTGTAATCTAAACTTCCAAATTCGACTGTGACTGGCAGTAGAAAATGAGGCCTGCCATTGTAATTAAAACTCCCCAAGCTGGACTTTACATGAGAAACGATGAATGGCGACCTCCCCTTTGTGTTTCCACGGATAACGCTAAAATCAATGCAATCCAATAAAATTTTATTCACAACATATTGTATAGTATTTTCTGTAAAATTCAGTGCACAATGTAGAATTCCGTAGCGAAGCACGGGTACAATATCTAATAATAATAATAATAATAATAATAATAATAATAATAATAATAATAATAATAATAATAATAATAATAATAATAATAATAATAATAATAATAGTGTTATTGGCTTTTACGCCCCACTAACTACTTTTTTACGCTTTTCGGAGACGCCTATGTGCCGAAATCTAGTCCCGCAGAAGTTATTTTACGTGCCAGTAAATCTACCAACACGAGGCTGACGCATTTGCTCACCTTCAGATACCACCGGACTGAACCAGGATCGAACCTGCCAAGTTGGGGTCAGAAGGCCAGGCGCCTCAACCGCCTGTGCCACTCAGCCCGGCGAGAAAAATAATTCCCGCAATTATCTCGCATATTTTGGTCTTCAGGAGCCGTCCCCCTGTGGGTGAGGGCGGTAGAATAACATTCACTGTACCCCCTGCCTGTCGTAAGAGGCAACTAAAATGGGGCCCGGGGGCTCAAAACTTGCAAGTGTGGGTTGGCAAACACGGGGCCCTCACTTGAGCTCTGATTCCATTGCTTCCACTTTCTTGTGCCAGGCTTCCCACTTTTATCTATCTTATCCGACCTCCCTTGACCAACTCTTGTTCTATCCCAGGTGGCGTGCCAGATGCGACCGTGCCGCATGCGACCCGTGCCACTAGCGACCGCATAATCTGTAACCGTGCCGGATGCGACCGGCGTTGACAAGCAAATTTTTATTTGATTTTCATTTGATTTAGCTTACCTTTGTCATCACTCAAGATAAGGTAAGCTTAATCAAAACCAGAAAAAGTTAGAAAAATGGTCAAAAATTGAGAACCCTGCTTACGGTGTAGGGAATCAAACTGCCTTAGTTCTGTTCAACTACAGTACTAAACCGCAAACTGTGCACAGCATTAATGTACACTGAATTAGTCATCGGGAGATACAATCTATACAGCGCTTTACGGAGAACAATTCGAACGATTGCATGAAAGGCTCAAATAATAATGAATGAGTACATTTCTTACGAAAGTTTAAGTAAAACATACAATACTTCGTCTAAACGCAATTCAAGAACTCGTTGAAATATATCAGTGTAATGTATAATTTGGAATGCCATAAACCGAGGTATTCCTTCACAAAGAAAACATCATAAATAGCCATAACGCAAGAGATATTTCAAGGAAAAATTCCTAAAAATTGGGGGGAAATGTACAACCAGGTAATCTTCTGCTGAATACTAGAATAACACAAGTTCGGTTAGATTTTAACAAGGATTGTTTTACAGTTAACAGATCTGTAAGTACAGCTCTTGGGGATCATCAGGACCACTCCCTGGATTTTCGGGAAAGAGATATGACAGAGCAGCATCTTCAGTTGCTTTTCGAGAAATTTCCTGTGAAGTACCAGTACGTAGTGCAATGCCATTTCAACAACTCCTATAAGTAGCTGCTGCCCCTACTTTATGTAACACTTCTGGGGGAAACTCATTGTCTTACAACACGAAATATGCTGATGCGTTTACGTCTTTTCCTAAAATATCTCCATGTATGGAGTTGCGTTTCCATGTCTGGGGAAGGTACCGAGTAGGTTAGGTCAGTGCGTTGCAGTACGACTAGTTACAGCTACTTCGGTAGGCTGCTGGGTTCGAATAACCCGTTGGCCATCCTCGAAAATGGTTTCTCGTGGTTTCCCATTTTCATCTTCAGGAAAATGCCTTGATGGCACCTTCCTCTAATTTCTAGCCCTTGCAATTACACTCACAGGCAACACCCTCACACAGCATACATCCTCGGACACTCCTGGCACTAAAAGCCAGATGCTAAAAAATAAAATGTTAATCAATCAACTAAAGATTTGTTTTGTCTTCTAGTGAGGAGTGCTGTAGCAGGTATAGACCCTACAGAGAATAGCTGACATTGGAAACGCCATGCCCATGCGTGAAGCTGGGGGGTCTAGGCCTGATCTTCGTACAGAGGACCGCATATTAGAATTTACTGCTGAGGGCCCCCAGCAGTAATACTCGCCAAATCGCGGCAGTGGTAGGAGTGGACCGTCCTACGAACATATCCGGAAGGCCGGCAACATCAGTATCATTTGCAGTGTGTTCAGCACTATTGCAAAGAAATTATGCACTGCAGATAGCCTTTTATGAATAGGTCCATCCTCAACACAAAGCCTTCATGAATCATAATTTGTTCACAAATGAGGTCTCGTTTACGAGGAATGGCAGTTTCAGTGTTGACAACACGCATGTGTAGTCGGAGAACAAGCCCCATGCTATGTGACGTTCCCACCTCCAGGTTCGGTTTTCACATTAATGTTTGGACAGGGATTTTGGGGAGCATTATCAGTGGATCTGTGATATTAGCTCATAGAATGGCTAGCGTATCTTATCTACAGTTTCTAGAAGGCACTCTATCCACTACCACTACTAGAGGATGTTCCACTCCATACGCGACGGCATCTGTGGTTGCCACAGGATGGAGCACCCCCTCACTTTACCAACGCAGTGCGCTGTCACCGGGACCCCGCCTATCCGCAGCGATGGATAGGCCGACAAGAAGTCCCGGCCAAAACCCCTTAGATTACTTCTTTTGCGGGTTCATGAAATCTAAGGTTTATCGCAGAGAAGTGGAAACTCTGCAAGAGTTCCGGGAATGTGTCTTGGAAGCTGCCCAGGACATCAGTCAAAACAACGAGGTACTGAAGTGGGTTCAAGAGAATTTTCTCCGAAGGTGCCGAGCATGTATTACCGCCAATGGTGTTTCCGAACACTGCTGTAACAATGAAAATAGTTTCCCCCGGTCAATCTGGTCAAGTGTAGTATTCTCTTAAAAGGTACATAAACGTTTTGTCGTTATAATGTTTTTCTATTAAAAAGTAAATACGCTTAGAGTTTTACGTGAATTTTACTTTTGTGATCATAAGCAACAGGACCTCCATTTTTATGTAGAATCCAACCCATAGGACGTGGCATTTCATTTCGTAAATCCCATACGTATTGGCCGGGAATAAAATCCAAACTGCCTTGGTGAGAAGCGAGCAGTATACCACTGGGCTCAATTCTATTACTCCCCACTTTATCCGGTTTCTATTGCGGGTCAGGGTTTGTAGCAGATTTGGCAGACTTTTACGGCCGGATGTTTTTCTTGACGCCAACCGTTTTTTTTTATTTTTTATTTTATTTAGAGGAGAAATGCTATGTGTTAATGTGGTGGTGGTTATTATCACAGAAAAAAAATAGAAGGTATCCAACACTGCGAAAAATGAAAATATCAGCGAAAGAAAGACATGGGCCACGAAGGGCGTGAAAGTGAAAGACTCCCTAGGCCGAGAAAGTCGTAATACCGTCGGGGTCGGAAAAGAACAAGGGTTGACCTTGGGAAATGGGACGGGATAGATGAAAGTGAGGAGCCTGGTACAAGTAAGTGGGAGCAGTGCCAGGACTCAAATCAGTGCCCCGTGGTCGCCAACCCACGCTCCAAGTTGAGAGCCTCTTACGACAGGCAGGGAATACCCTGGATGTTATTCTACTGCCCCCACCCACAGAGGGATGTGGAGTTAGATAAATTTGTTCTTTAGCATGGCATTCCTCTCGTTCATCGATTGTCTGATACTATTGGAATAAGTAGTGCGCACACTTAAAGGAATAATGGCAGAGGAGTGTTCACGGCTGTCTACGACCTGGTCATTCCAGGTCGGGAACTTTGGATCGCCAGCATAGCACTGTTCGTTGAAAATGAGAAAATGTGCGTGGTTTTCTATTTGATTGAGTATTTCATATGATAATATTGTTTGTAATCGTGACATTCCTACTGACTTCATTGTAATGACCTATGATGATTTCAGTTGAGAAAACCACAAAGACAGTCTTTCTGAGGATGTAAAAAGGCAGGTGGAGAGTGATTGTCTGCTATTATCATCGAACTGCCCAACTCGACTGACTGGCAGTAGGAAGTTGGCCTGCCATCATAATGAAAACTCCCCAAGTTCATTGTGACTGATAGTAGGCAAGAGGACCTGCCATTATAATTTCCTAACCCAGTCTTCACATGAGAAAAGACGTATGGTGACTTTCCCGTCGCTTTTCTGGGCAACTTTAAGAACTATGCAATTTAATATAATCTTACTCATAACGTGTAGAGTACTTAATCTAGAATTCTGAATACAATGTAGGATTCCGTAGCGAAGCACGGGCACATCAGCTAGTCATATCTAAATTTGTTTCAGAATCTAATTACGTTGTACCGGGGACTACGAAATTAAGGTTGAAACCCTTTCAGAAAATAATCGATACAGTTTAGTAACAAAACACACGAGTAGTGTTACGAAAATTGCAAATCTTGGCAAGGAAGACTTAGAAGTAAGAAGACGAGCTGCTCAGAATGGCATTAGTAGACGAATACGTTTTAGTGGTGTTTTTAAAAGTAGGAACGATTGCAATATGAAGATAAAGTTAGAATTCAAGACGACAAATTGGGGCAAATATTCGTTTATGGGTCGAGGAGTTAGGGATTGGAATAATTTATCAAGGGAGATGTTCAATAAATTTTCTAATTCTCTGAAATTATTTATGACTTACGCCTACTTACTTATCGTGTCCTATTAGTGCAGGGAGTGTCCGAGGACGTGTTCGGCTCACCTGGTGCAGATATTTCTACTTGACACCCATGGGCGGCCTGAGCTTCTGGATGTGAGATTATGAAAATGAGGTAGGGAGAGGGTGAAACCCGGTGACGTCACGTAGCTTACTCCTCTCAAATAACAGCAAGGGGTCTGTTCAAAGCTTTAGGTAGCCATCCGACGGACGAATCACCATCAACAGCATCATATTCCCTCACTCCATTTGAACAATGCGAAGAGGTTTGGATTTGAATCCAGGCTTTTGGCACGCAATCTAGTGATTACAAATTGTATACCACCAACTTTCCTACCCTGCCGACCTACATTCTCATGGTGAAATTCTCTTTTCATTCAGGCTAAGTGGTTCAGACGGTTGAGGTGCTGGTCTTCCGACTCCAACTTGGCAGGTTCGATCCTGGCTCAGTCCGGTTGATGTTTGAAGGTGCTCAAATACGTCAGCTTCGTGTCGGTGGATTCACTGGCATGTAAAATAACTCCTGCGGGACTAACTTCCGGCACATCGGCGTCTCCTAAAACCAGAAACATAGTTACTGGGACATAAAACTAGAAACATTATTATAATTCTTTTTTCGTCCAACGGCACTTGAACCGGCTAACCACGGCGTCAGACCTTTATTTTAGAAAAGACTAAGTTAGTAACTGATAAGCAATCTGCCACTTGGTGACAGCCCTAAATGCAGATCAGTTGTGATTGATGGGTCGCTTCTGGCATGTAACCCTATCCCAACCCCGACGTTCGTAGGTTCCCGAGGCCCAGGTAGTCTTTCATTTTCACGTCTTTCGTGACCCTTGTCTTTCCTCGGCCGATATCATCATTTTTCGATGTGTCGGACCCTTCCCATTTTTGCTCCTGATTAGTATTAGTAAAGGATGGTTGCCTAGTTGCACTTCATCTTAAAATAATAAATCACCACCACCACATGTTCAAGAATCAATACAATAAATGCAACGGCATTGATGCTCACTTGTCTGGATGAAGGCCCGATAAATTTACAAAATAGTGTATGATATGAGGATTATAGGTAGTAGGCCTATTATTTCTGTTTTGTGCAATGAAATGGAAGATCCCAATGTCAGGGGAGAGTTGTCCATACATTCTAATATGTTACGGAACGCCATGAAATGTAAAATTGTGTTACTTTAAAAATATATATTAATCAAGTTAATTTAAATCCCTGAGCTTTAAGTCAAAATTTTGGGAAAGGGTGTGAGATATACGCGAATCAGTAGTCTATTTAATAGTTATATTTTTCCTGCCATTGTTATTGTTAGTAATTATTTTTGATTCGGGAATATAACGGAGCACAAAGATGTAACAAGCGTGAGGGCTGAATGGGTGGACAAGTAATTTACAAGAGTAGAACTTAACGAAATTCGAAATTTTATTTCTTTCCTTTATTTTTTGAGCATAAAATTTGATAGATAGAAGATCTGAATAAACAATAAGAACATTATAATAAGCTCCTCAGCTCCAGCAACAATGACTTAAAGTCCAAATATCAGGTACAACTTGATAGAATTGCAAACACTAATTTCCACAGAAAAGAGCTGGACTTCTCTTGGCAGGTACAAAAGTTATAAGACCACTATTTACTCCTATCCTTCACAATACAAGGGAGTCTGAGCTCCAACTATATCATAGTCCAGCCTCACAAAGGCATCAGTTTTTAATAGCGCACTTACAACCTGTGGTTGTTCTTAATTGAAGTATTTACACCTCGTTGCCCTGAGGTGGGCTTGTTTATCACTAAACAGTTTGTTACGCACTGTTCCAGAAACACTTACCAAATAAACAGGGGCAATGAGTGCCCGTACTAAATAACCTTAATGTAAAATGATTGGCCAGGAATAAAAGGCTAGGAGGCGAAAAACGTGCACTCCATCTAGAAATATTTTGAAACCCTAAGTGGGCTTATGGCCCAAAGATGCAGAGGCTAAGCCAAAAGAATGTTAAAAATGTTAAAGGTTTAGAAAGTTTAGTCACCCAATACCAAGTTAAATGGGAATCAACAGAGGGTAATCACTGTACGTTCCCTTATATCACATATTTCCCAGTAGGGAGTAGAACAGAGTCTTCGGGCTGATCGAGAATACTACATTTAAAACACCAACTTAGAAATTTACATGAAATAAAAGGGCTTGAAACCTTCTCCTAAAACTATCTGCAGGAGCTATCGCATGTTTACGAAAATTCTGCCATTACCTTGAGTTGCTGGGCCTTCCGAACGCCGAATGCGGCCCCTGCCCCTTAGAACACGCCGCACTCAATAAACTGGAGAGATGAACATGACAATACGGCCCTAAAGCACTCAGCTTTTATAGTATTTTTGAGGAGAAGATTCCAAAACTCTTCACTGATAGGCAGGATTCCTGTACACACCCCCAGTTATAATTGACTAGAGAAAATATTTGTAAATTTCTGATAGGTTAATTAGAGTTGAAGATGGAAGCAGCAGAAGTGTAGACAACTTTGATATATATATATATGCCCTATAGGTATAGGCTATAATTCCTAATAACAAGTTTATTTATGGAATAATTATGGTTTATCCCGCAAGATGGAGCAATTAAACCTATAGTAGAGACATCTAACAGTTGAAAACCAAACTATTTAGTACTATATCAGTTCAAGTTAGATTACATAGCCTTATAGAAGGCGTGCAGTTTAACTTGTCGGAGAAACACCCTCGATACATTTTTATTTATGTTTTAGTGTATTTTTAATGTCTATATTGTTATTCCTTTTTACACTTCATTGTTAGTTATTTGTTAGTCATAAAATATATTTTACTAGCTGATGTACCCATGCTTGTCTACGAAAATCTACATTGTGTACAGAATTCTAGGTGAAGTAGTGTACACGTTGCGAGTAAGACATTAATACATTGCATAGCTCTTAGCGTTACCACAGAAACACGAACGGGAAGTCGCCGTACGTAGTTTCTCATGGGAAGACCGGGTTAGTGAATTTTCATTTTAACGGCAGGCCCCCTTGCCTACTACCAATCATAATCGAGTTGGGCAGTTTTCATTATGATGGCAGGCACTCTTTCCCTATCTACATTTTTACACTTTCAGAAAGACTGTATCTGTTGATTTTTCAAATTCCTAATAAATACTCCAATGGACAGAAAATCAACCTGACGGGAATATTAACGCAATAAAGTGTTTTTTAAATACGTGTCTGCGCAAGTACAAATTCAAAGGAAAAATTATTAATGGTTAATATTATTATTGGAATGTATAGATTACGGAATAATTGGCCCGCGTATAGAAATCGTGTAAAATGGTACCCTGAAGAACAGTACGCTTCCAAGGTATCCCGCTAAAATTTGTCTTAACTGTTTGGAGAAAGTAACGAATCAGGAAGTTTGCGACTGGGAGACAGTTAAAACGATTCCTTTTATATTATATTATATTATATTATATTATATTATATTATATTATATTATATTATATTATATTATATTATATTATATTATATTATATTATATTATATTTTCAGTATGCGCCAGGTAATTGAAAAATGCTACGAGAGGAATAGGCAGTTGTGTTTATGTTTTGTAGATCTAGAGAAAGCATATGACAGGGTACCGAGGGAAAAGATGTTCACTATACTGGGGGACTATGGAATTAAAGGTAGATTATTAAAATCAATCAAAGGCATTTATGTTGACAATTGGGCTTCAGTGAGAATTGATGGTAGAATGAGTTCTTGGTTCAAGGTACTTACAGGGGTTAGACAAGGCTGTAATCTTTCACCTTTGCTGTTCGTAGTTTACATGGATCATCTGCTGAAAGGTATAAAATGGCAGGGAGGGATTCAGTTAGGTGGAAATGTAGTAAGCAGTCTGGCCTATGCTGACGACTTGGTCTTAATGGCAGATTGTGCCGAAAGCCTGCAGTCTAATATCTTGGAACTTGAAAATAGGTGCAATGAGTATGGTATGAAAATTAGCCTCTCGAAGACTAAATTGATGTCAGTAGGTAAGAAATTCAACATAATTGAATGTCACATTGGCGATACAAAGCTAGAACAGGTCGATAATTTCAAGTATTTAGGTTGTGTGTTCTCCCAGGATGGTAATATAGTAAGTGAGATTAAATCAAGGTGTCGTAAAGCTAATGCAGTGAGCTCGCAGTTGCGATCAACAGTATTCTGTAAGAAGGAAGTCAGCTCCCAGACGAAACTATGTTTACATCGGTCTGTTTTCAGACCAACTTTGCTTTACGGGAGCGAAAACTGGGTGGACTCAGCATATCTTATTCATAAGTTAGAAGTAACAGACATGAAAGTAGCAAGAATGATTGCTGGTACAAACAGGTGGGAACAATGGCAGGAGGGTACTCGGAATGAGGAGATAAAGGCTAATTTAGGAATGAACTCGATGAATGAAGCAGTATGCATAAAGCAGCTTCGGTGGTGTGGTCAGGTGAGGCGAATGGAGGAGGATAGTTTACCTAGGAGAATAATGGACTGTGTTATGGAGGGTAAGAGAAGTAGACATAGACCAAGACTACGATTGTTAGATTCAGTTTCTAACGATTTAAATATAAGAGGTATAGAACTAAATGAGGCCACAACACTAGTTGCAAATCTATTATTGTGGCGACGTGTAGTAAATTCACAGAGGCTTGCAGACTGAACGCTGAAAGGCATAACAGTCTGTAGTGATAATGTATGTATATTATATTATATTATATTATATTATATTATATTATATTATATTATATTATATTATATTATATTATATTATATTATATTCTATTATATTATATTATATTATAAGCTCCACTTTGTGGAGAAAACATTACATTTTCATTCCATTTTAGCCTGCTGAAAGTAGGAATTATGGGAATTATTAAAAAAAGTGTATAAGTTCTATTGCCTTATATACATATATATTGTCAAGATCATGGACACTGAGATGTGATTCACCCGCTTGCCGCGCGCATTCGTCCGTCTGGCAGTCTATTTAGTGTCTGTTAGTTTCTTAGTGTGTAGTCAAACATTAAATGATTTTTAATTGCATAATCATGCCATATTTCTCTTTAATTGCAATATATATTATCTGCGCACTTTTTAGCGATAGATTTACACGCTAGTGCTGAATCGGTCGACCTCCGCAATATTCGAGATATCGTACTGGCAACCTTTGAAACACAAACTATGAATCGCTTATGCATCGCTGTGCGACATCTGGCGGATACTTTACCTACTAGTACTGTTGTTATTTACATAGCAAAGCCAAACTATAAAATTCACTCTAGGAATAAGATTGGCATCGAGAAATGTTATATAATGTTATATAATGTGTGTGTGACAGTTGTTGTTGTTGGCTTAAGATAACAAAGGTTTAGAAAATTCATATCGATCATATCGATCACGCCTTTGTTGGCGAGATGTAGTGTTTACAGTGCACTATGTCTTCTGGTATGGGCTATATCAAATTTGTTACTTTCATTGACCTGTCTCAGTCTCATCCTTGGCTTTGACAATATGAAAGTGACTGAGGTATGAGTGATGCTAGTAATACCATTCCTTTTTTTTTTTTGCTATGGGCTTTACGTCGCACCGACACAGATAGGTCTTATGGCGACGATGGGATAGGAAAGGCCTAGGAGTTGGAAGGAAGCGGCCGTGGCCTTAATTAAGGTACAGCCCCAGCATTTGCCTGGTGTAATACCATTCCTTATGCAGCCAGTCCCTGTTATGAATGGTGTGAAAATATCACTCGTAGGGTCAGTTGGTGCATGCATTTCAGTGGGCTTGGCAGACTGATATGTAATAGCAGCGGCTGGCTCGGTGAGGAAAGCAACGGGAAACTACCTCACTCCTCATTTCCCTAGTGCTCCTCTTCAGTGACGCCTAGGCTATTTATGACAGCTGTTGGCGGAGCTGCAGAGGATCAAACCAGCCCTCGGGCTGAATACCCAACATACATATACATATCGATCGATCATATTATCGATTGAATTCAGATTTCATTTTCATTCAGTTGGCAGTACTACCGGAACCGGGAAAGCTCCCTCCTTACTCCTCAAACCAGTACACAAATCTATCGCTAAAAAGTACGCAGATAATACGTATATCGTTCTTTTGGTAGAAGTTTTATTCTAAAGTCAAGTATTGAAACAAAATATCAAAAACTATTATTACCGCACTTAAGTTGGTAAAACCTTTACCTCTCTGTGGTAAAATAAAATAAAAAAGTACCACTTTATTGTTTTCTTCCTGTTTTCATGCATATACCCCGCCCCCCACCATATCTCATTAACCCAGGTACGTTTTGTTGTCTGCATATTTTTGCCTCACACCATCCGACTCGTTGGCTGAACGGTCAGCGTACTGGCCTTCGGTTCAGAGGGTCCCGGGTTCAATTCCCGGTCGGGTCGGGGGTTTTAACCTTAATTGGTTAATTCCAATGGCACGGGAGCTGGTGTATGTGTTGTCTTCATCATCATTTCATCCTCATCACGACGCGCAGGTTGCCTACAGGAGTCAACTCGAAAGACCTGCATCTGGCCAGCCGAACATGTCTTCGGACACTCCCGGCACTAAAAGCCATACGCCATTTCATTTTGCCTAACACCCCCCTCCCCCCGCCACCACCATGTTTAATTCCAATTCCCGTTACTGTTATATTGTATTATTGCAGTATCTTGCATTGAACCACCATGTCGTGATAACTGACCAAGTGCGTTTCTGTTATTGTTTCGTAATTTGTTTACTTTATTCAAGTTCCTTGCCAATCAAGGGCATTGAAAATAGACTCAAAGGCGGCGCTAGTATACTGTCTTCAAATTGAAGCGAGCGGGGGGAGTTCATTTGAATATGGTGAGAGAGTGAATGGGCACCGAGAATCACATACGAAATGTGTGGCATTTCACGAATTCAGTGGTACACCTTCCGCTATTTTGTGGCTTATTTTATAAGGACATTGCACTCCAACCCGCAAAAGTAGGCAACAAAACTGAAACATTCCTCTTGTAGGAAATGATTACAGTTACGAAGACATTTCATGCAATCTCCTCTTTTTTTACAATTGGCTTTACGACGCACCGACACAGAAAGGTCTTATGGTGATGATGGGATAGGAAAGAGCTAGGAGTGGGAAGAAAGCGGCCATGGCGTGAATTAAGTTAATGGTAAACCACAGAAAACCCTCTACAGGGCCGCCTTCAGGGGTTCAAATCTACTATCTCCCGAATGCAAGCTCACAGCTGCGCACCCCTAGTCGCACGGCCAGCTCGCTCGGTATGTAAACATTTTTCTGGTAAATCGAATTTTAAGTACACATGCTCTGCTCCAGGCAGCTTATGCACATTTAAGTGTGCCAGGCGTACGTTTTCTTCTGACTTGCTTCACATTTTCTTTCGCTACATGGCCGGCTTAAGAGATAATGTGATAGTAAAAAATAGAAAAGCATCTTCTTCTGGAATGCTCTTATAATTAATGTCGGAAATGCTCAGAAACTTCTTCTACAAAATAGAATTTTATGTACACTCGCTGACTCCATTATTTAATAGAAATGATCGTTTAGGCAAGGTTTCACTTTTAAGGGTCCCAAGCGTACATTTTCCTATGACTTACTTCACAATCTATTTCCCTGCAAGGTTCTCTTAACATACACCGTAATAGTCAAGTCTGAGCACGGTCGTTAAGTAGATTTTGTGTGACAAAAAACAAAATCAAAAGAAAAAAAAAAAAGATCAAGGATAGCACTTGCGCCAAAACAAAGAAAAACTGTTTTCCGAAAACGATTAGAGATACGAAGAAAATTCATTTTAAAAAGTTTCCTGTGAACTCGAGTTTCAGGTACACTTAATGCGCTTCATTGTTCAACAGGACTAACCGTTTATGCAACATTTTCAATTTTAAGGGTCCCAAACGTACGTTTTCTTCTGACTTGATTCATATTTTCTTCCGCTGCACAGCCCACTTAAATGATAGTGTGATTCTAAGTAGCCTGTGTGTTAACCAAAGGTATCGGCTATAAGCTTGACAAATTTGAACGCCATTAGTCAGGTAGTTTTTACGTGAAAAAACACAGACAGACAAACAAAAATTTTGGGATTTATTATTGCTGCCATTTTTTCCATGAGTCACGATTCTTGCGGGTAATATTCTGGGATGTTACCCAGAATGATATTATGTTTGAGTCCGGCTCCATGGCTAAATAGTTAGCGTGCTGGCCTTTGGTCATGGGGGTCCCGGGTTCGATTCCCGGCAGGGTCAGGAATTTTAACTATCATTGGTTAATTTCGCTGGCAGGGCGCTGGGTGTATGTGTTGTTTTCATCATCATTCATCCTCATCATGACGCGCAGGTCGCCTACGGGAGTAAAATAAAAAGACCTGCTCCTGGCGAGCCGAACATGTCCTCGGACACTCCCGGCACTAAAAGCCATACGCCATTTCATTTCATTATGTTTGAAACGGTGAAAGAAATTTCAAAATCGGTTCAGTAGTTTCTAAGATTACCCGTTGAGTATAAACACTCACAGTTTCTCTTTTTATACCAGTATAGTTTTCATGCTGATTGTCGCACGATAAATCCCACACGTGTTGGCCGGGAATCAAATTCGGACTGCCTTGGTGAAAAGCGAGCAGTATATCACTTGGCTCAATTCTATTACTCCCCACTTTATCCGGTTTTTATTGCGGGTCAGGGTTTGTAGCAGATTTGGCAACTTTTACGGCTGGATGTTTTTCTTGACGCCAACCGGTAGAGGAGAAATACTATGTGTTAATGTGGTGGTGGTTATTATCAGAAACAAAAAAATAGAAGGCATCCAACACTGCGAAAAATTAAAATATCAGTATATAACTATATTTTTCTCCGTAATCTTAATTAATGTATATTTTACTTATTATGCTTTGTGGTAATAGCAGTCCATGAATTGGGAAGTAATTGAATTAAATGCATTAAACAGATAAATATAAACCACCTCCAATTAATGACGGACAGTTGACCACTGTTCCACCTTGCAAGCCTCAGAAGCCAGTGAAATATCTCACAGCATCTGCTGACAGCTGTCAATCAACTCCACCCACCACCCAGCGGCTGGGTTTAGGCGTAGGTACTGAGTGGATTATCAGATTGCCGAAACATTAAAGATCCTATCCTCAGGGGTGCTTAGCTTCACAAAAGATTGTAATTCCGTTTCCACCACCAGCACGATTCTAAAGTACTTTTTTCTTCTATCCAGGAAACATCAGTTCATTCTTAAACATTATTTTTTAAACCACGGTACCGGTAGTTTTAATTTGGTGTTTTTTACTTAGAATTAAATAATATGATGTTCGAATAAAAATATTCAAATTAACCATGATTTCTGTATTTAAAAAATTATAGCTGAGGGGATTTCAGAGATATAGGGGCATCAATTTAGCTGATGTAACTTAGGGGTACAGCATTCGAATTTCCGTTAAGGAGGCTGAACTATTAGCAGTTGGCAATACTCTTAACAATAATCCTCCAATGGAAGAAAAAATTATCTTTGGTTTGCTTCGGTTCGTTGTGAATATGTTTCTTGCTTTCCATTTAAAAATGGAGTAGTTTATTAAATTTGATTCAACTAAATGGGAGCAGACCTAGAAAAGATAAGATACTGCTAAAGGTCTGTGCGTTGTTGAGCGGGAGGTGCTAATTGACAGAGAAAGCTCAGACCTACTGAACTCAAAGTAAGCCTCGTTCTTCTCTTGCGGTACTCAGAGCGATGTGCTATGCAAATCTTGTTCCACTCCTATCCTTCTCCCCACTCCCCTTCCCCCTCCAGTGCGCTCGCCAAGGTGCAGCGTCATCAGAGAAGCGTGACTGGCAGCTATTTTTAGATATCGTCTCAGTGTGAAGGAATCGGGCTTGCTGCGGCTGGCCAGTACACTGTTGCCACGTCTAATCCAAGATCCCTACAGACTATATATAAATATAAACAAAAACACTATGCATGCTTGCTCCCTCTATTCTACACTTACCTTTTTCTTCAGCAATACTTTTATTTCTTATTCATTTTGTCAGTGCGTTTGCTTCTTTCCTTTAATATTCCATCGCCTTTGTATCGTCTCTAGCCTTTCTTGTTCGTACCCTTTCATGCTCATATGGAATGGTGTTTTAGATCTTTTGACAGCAGAAGTATAATTCAAAAGTGAGCCTACAAAAAGAGGCGACAAATGAGGTTTAATATATCTCAAGCGCTGGCATATTGACGTGCAACATGGACTGCTGCCTGATGACTGATTGGAGAGAAGTGGTAGGGGGCCCTAAAAGCGCTCTTCATCTGGCGGCAAGAGGGCATTCCCGGAAATACGAGACTTCGTAAACATAGGCCAGATAAACTGCCGGTCTTAGACAGTCCACGAAAATTGAAAAATTTATTAGACACCGGTAAATTTACAGGCAGTTAAAAAACATAGATGTATTAAAAGTTATTTGTTGTTCCGCCAGGTTCTTGGACTTCGTAATGAAATAAATGAAGAGAGCTATTATATTATAATACGTTTAAGCTCTGCAAACCATCACTTGGAAATTAATTACTTTAAAATGAGATATAAATTGCACTACATAGCTTATTAATCATATCAAAGAAGCGAAATAGATAATGGGCGAACTCAGTGTTATATAAAACTTTCAAAATTGTCAAGGATGGAACTACATAGTGCTCTCTGTGGATCAGCGGTGGAGTGTCGGTCTCCGGATCCCAGGATACTCTGTTCAAATCAAGTTGGTTTAATCGATTCTTGAAGGTCGGAAAGAAAGTCCATTCGACACACCATGTCATGTGATGTCAGCATGTCAATGATATTTGGTGACATATTTGTTGTTTATCCAATAAAAATAATTAATGCTCAGTTATAGATTGTCAAGATAGATCTGGTTTGGTAGAGTAAAATGGAACATCGAAATTCATACTTAGGCAGCCGATATTGCCTAAAATTAAAATGTATACACACGGTAGCTGAGGCCGCACTTTATTATAATTCTTATAAACTCCATACTGAGATAGAGTCCGATCTAACTCTTCTACAATTGTATCCAGCTATTTTCAGGAATAATAATAATAATAATAATAATAATAATAATAATAATAATAATAATAATGATTTTCTAGCTGTTTTCCCTATTGTGGGGTCGCGGGTGCGAACTGTGTTTAAAAATGTGGATTGGCGTAGTTTTACGGCCGGATGCCCTTCCTGGCGCTCCTAGAGGGATGTAATCACTATTACGTGTTTGTGTGGTTGTGTTGTCTGAATGTGAATAGGAAAATGTTGGAACAAACTTGAAAACCCTGTCCCCGAGCCAGAAGAAGTAATCAAACGCGATTAAAATCGAACCCGGGACCTCTGAATCGAAGACCACGATGCTGACCATTCAGCCAAAGAGTCGCACAATAATAATAATAATAATAATAATAATGATGATGATGATGATGAAAAATTAAAACCTACAACCTGTTTTCCAGTCAGTGACCGGGTCAGGGATGGAATGAATGAAGCCCCCATCTAGCGGCGAAGATAGGAATTGTGCCGGCTGCTGAAGCCTGAAGCACTCCTATGGGGCAATGATTAATGAATGACAGATGAAATGATATTGGAGAGTATTGCTGGAATGAAATATGACAGGGAAAACCAGAGTATCCGGTGAAAAACCTGTCCCGCCTCCGCTTTGTCCAGTACAAATCTCACATGGAGTGACCGGGATTTGAACCACGGAACCCAGCGGTTAGAGGCCGGCGCGCTGCCACCTGAGCCGCGGAGGCTCTGAATAATAATAATAATAATAATAATAATAATAATAATAATAATAATAATAATAATAATAATAACAATAATAATAATTGTACACAATCATCTGGAATATCTCCAACAAGAAGTCACTTTGCACCAAAGCCAAACACTTCATCACTACAGCACGGTTGTAGTTACGTAGTCATCATAATACCAAACACATCGTGAAAAATGGAGCTGCAGATATTGAGGAAAATATTCGGATGGTATCTTGATGCGCAATACTGTAGCACGGAAAAACTGTATTCACTGACCGAATAATTCACTTCAGTTGCATGGAAAGGACGTACGGATTTTAAGGATATATGGCAAAATTTGGATAACTCGCGATTGAGCATTAATATCTTCCTCATCATCAATGGAATCCGACAAACCAAACTACGCTGCCTAGAAGACATACAACAGGACTTTACAGAAGTAATTATTAACCCACAGGCTACTACAGTATATGAACTATATATAGACAGGAAATCAATGCACACAAATTCGCGCCCAAGAAATCTGAGACTCAGAAATGCGTGGACGCAAGAAAGACGACAATCCCATAGCGAGAAGATGAGAAATTATTGAGAAGGTGAGAAGAATGAGAAGACGAATGCCGAGTAATGGTTCTACTTGATCTTTAGAGGGCCGAATGGATGAACATAATAATAATAATAATAATAATAATAATAATAATAATAATGATAATAATAATAATAATAATAATAATAGTAATAATAATACGTTGTAAACTTAGGAGATATTTTCAAACCGTTCGAAATCATACACACCACTTTGAATTCGCAAATGCAAAAAAAAAAAAAAAAAAAAAAAAATACACCTAAAGGAATAAATATTAGCAGACTTCTAAAAAGCAACGCTCAACTAAATTGCCTAGCCTTTGCAGATGACCTTACAATCCTCTCAAACAACAGGCGGGATACAATAGGCAGAAGGTCCGTAGAAAATCTTCATGAAATAGGGGAAAATCAGACTCCAAATTTCATGTGAAAAAACGCAATATATGGAAGGAACTAAATCAGGATTCAACTACTACCCTTCCAACCAAATTCGTGAAAGTCTCCGAAGTAGATACGTTTAAATATCTAGGTAAATTTGTTTAACCAGCGAGGATAAATCAGTGAACAAACAAAGAAAGAATTGCTGAATTACAAAATGCATACAAAATCACCTCAAACAGATACAACAAAAATTCATATCACAAAACGCCAAATTACGGCACCACAATACAGTCATCAAACGAGGAGCACTTTATACATCCGGAACTCTGATAATTGATGGCAGATCACAAATAAATTTGAAACATCTGTAAATGAGAGAGAGAATTCCTCAAACAATCCTAGGGCCAAACTGTGAAAATCAAATCTGGGCGAAAAAAGAAAACAGAGGAAATATACCAAATCGGTGCAAAAATCACAGAAACAATCAGAAAAATGTGATTAAAATTTTAGTCACCTATACGGTATATAGCCAGCCCCGCGGTGAAAGCGTAGCGTAACTTCCTCTTACCCGGAGGCTCCGGGTTCGATTTCCGGTCAGGTCAGGGATTTTTACCTCGATCTGAGGAGTGGCTCGAGGTCCACTCAGCCTACTTGATTACAATTGAGAAGCTATCTGCCGGTGAGATGGTGGCCCCGAGAGGATTCATTGTGCTGACCACACGACATCTTATAATCTGCAGGCCTTCGGGCTGAGCAGCGGTTGCTTGGTAGGTCATGGCTCTTCGGGACTGTTTCACCATTTGGTTTGATTTGGGTTATACCGTATATCGCCGGTGAAGAAACAATACTTCGTATGTCACATTGCTCTTCCTATCCATTATTTCCCTCAAGACTGGTTACGCCTCCCAGCAACATATCAGAACAATGTTTGTTGTGTTAATTTTCCTATGCGAATGTGTAAAGGTAAATTAACCTTAAATACAGTATACTGTCATAGTGTGCAAGTACCTCAGACACACGTACATTTCTACGGTACGGTACAATATGGTTCATTCTTCTTTGCACATATGCATAGAACAATTAACACAATGAAAATTGTTCTGATGGACTGCATATCCATATGTGGCTGGGAGGCGTGACCAGTCTTAAGGAAAATAATGGATAGGAAAAGCATTTTGGGATACGACGTTTTGTTATTTCAACGACGATATGCCTTTGCTGGAAAGACTTAGAGTACGCCATGTCTTCTGGGATGGGCTGGAACAAATTTGTTACTTTCGTTGACCTGTCTCAGTCTCATACTTGGTTTTGATATTATGAAAGTGGCCTAGGTATGTGTGATGTAAGTAGCGCTATGCAGCCAGTCGTGTTATGAATGGTGTGAAAATCTCGCTCATAGGGCCGGTTGGTGCGCGTATTTCAGTGAGTTTGGCAGACTGATCTGCAATAGCAACGTCTGGCTCGGTTAGGGAAGCAACGGGGTACTACGTCACTCCTCATTTCCCTAGTACGCCTCTTAGTCCGACTCGTTGGCTGAATGGTCAGCGTACTGGCCTTCGGTTCAGAAGGTCCCGGGTTCGATTCCCGGCCGGGTCAGGGATTTTAACCTTCATTGGTTAATTCCAATGGCCCGGGGGCTGGGTGTTTGTGATGTCCCCAACATTCCTGCAACTCACACACCACACATAACACTATCCTCCACTACAATAACACGCAGTTACCTATACATGGCAGATGCCGCCCACCCTCATCGGAGGGTCTGCCTTACAAGGGCTTCAATCGGCTACAAATAGCCACACGAATATATATATATATAGTACGCCTCTTCAGCGACACCTAGGCCATCAATGACTGCTCTTGAGGATCAAGCCAGCCTCCGGGCTGAGCACTCAACATACATATAGAGTGTGAATAACAATAGGGCAACAAAGAAAATTCTAAACCGAGCACTGTACGTGATATAACACAACAATTGGTTAGTAAAAACAAAGATCCACAAATAATTGATATTAACGAAGAAATCTTTCAGAATAGAACTAAATTCAGAATCATATTAAACAAACACATTTTTTAAAAAAACCTACACAAAAACGTATTGAATTGACAGAAAAACTTAAAAAGAGAAGCTGACAGGAAGAAGTCAAAACAAAGGAATTAGTGAATCAAATAATAATAATAATTTCGTGTGGCTATTTCTAGCCGGGTGCAGCCCTTGTAAGGCAGACCCTCCGATGAGGGTGGGCGGCATCTGCCATGTGTAGGTAACTGCGTGTTATTGTGGTGGAGGATAGTGTTATGTGTGGTGTGTGAGTTGCAGGGATGTTGGGGACAGCACAGACACCCAGCCCCCGGGCCATTGGAATTAACCAATGGAGGTTAAAATCCCCGACCCGGCCGGGAATCGAACCCGGGACCCTCTGAACAGAAGGCCAGTACGCTGACCATTCAGCCAACGAGTCGGACAGTGAATCAAATTAATGGACATGACTGAAATGAACTAAAACAAGGATTGATAGTAGCTGCCAAAGAAGTAAAATGAAAACGGAAAATAAAACCCAGAGAGCACTGGATGACTGAAGATATAAAGAACCTAATTCAAGTAAGGAATAAGCTAACAAAAAGCAAAAAATGGAAGAACATAGAAGACAAAATAACCACGTAACCACCAAATGCAGAGAAGAAAAAGAAATCTGGACGAAAGTAATTGCCATGGAGTTAGAGGAAGAAGACAGGACCAAGTTGAACACAAAAACAAACTTTTACAGTTACTTACAAGCGGACAACAAATTTCGTAATAGTTAAAAAACAAACAAAGAAATGTATTATTAGACAATTTTGAGGTATGTGGTAGATGGAAGCAGTACTTCGAAGAACTTTATAAAGATGAAAGCCTAGGAGAGTAAAATTATTGTGATGAGTAGAGCCCGAATTTCCATCCACTATCAAATCTCAAAAATATGCATGCATTCATGCACTATCATATAGCAAAACATGCACGATAAACTGAAAATATGCACAATCAAAATTCACTTCCTTTTGAAACATTTGTACAACTAATTTCTCCAAATTGCCTTGATTTAAGCTCGTCCGTTTACCTGTCAGCACATCCTTAAGCACAGAAGTTCTACGTCACAAGAAGTGACAGTGCATAGTTAATTGGGACAAAGTGAGGTGAAATTATACGTCTTTTGCATTTTCACTACAATACGTCTTATATAAGCTTGACGAATCAAAATCAGGATTTGAACAGATCACTTTTTTCTACCTATATCTAGCTAGCGCAGCTATACTTCTCCGTGCGATGATGGCAGACACATTTGAATCTCCTCAATAACTAGCATTGATAGCCTGCTGCGATAACAAAGTGACAAGTGAGAGTTCCCGGTAGGAAAATCCAGGATAACAACGGAAGAGGGTTCTGTGCAAAACCAACTGCTAGCTCAGTAACGCGGCGTCACAAAAATGCGTTACAAGTTTTATTTTGTTCGTCTGAACACAGACGAAAGAATGAGGCGTCAATGAGTAATACACAATTTATGGTTCGATTTATAACAATGTATAACTGCGACAATTTAATCCCAAGAATTACAAAGATCGACGTGGGGCCTTCCGGCTTACGTCAACGTTTACTCAAGCAGCAGATAAGAAAGTGTTTGGTTAATTGGATTATGTACTAATTTTGGTTGTCATGTAGGAAGGATGCCAGCAATACATTCTCTCCGTTCCTCAGTAATAGACATTCTGTATAACGTGGAAAAAAAGGCCCCAAATTCTGCAAAGCAACATTCCTAAAAGGCACTATCATGCAAGTTAGCATTACATATGCGCCAAAGTCACAAGAAAAGTCATATTATGCAATATTAAACGTCCAAATAGTCGCTATTAAATCCAAAATCTTCAAAACATGCATTATGCATGAATTTTGTCCTAAAAAGGCCAAAACATGCAAACATGCAGGGAAAAAGAACGGTTATTTGGAATCGTTAAGCCATAAAACGAATATTTGCAAAGTTTGAGAATTGTAACCAGCTTATTTAAAAACATGCATTTGCATGGAAATCCGGGCTCTAGTGATGAGATTAAAGAGGAACAATGAGGTTTACCAATAACATAAACTGAATTTGAACACAATTTTCTAAGAGTTCATGAAGGACGACCATTGGACTGTTAAAATTTATGAAACACAAGAGGTCCCAGATACTTTTAGAATTCCAAAATCGGGAAAGGCTGCAGAATGTTGCGGTTACAGAACCTCTCCATTCCATCTCATACCTGAACGGTGCAAATTCAGACTCTAAAGAATAAGAAACATATAAAAAACAGAAAAGTACCTTAATACAGATCAATTCGATTTTTGATCACGAAGACCAGCGACAGGCCTTACCCGTCATTTTTCGAAGAGACTGGCATGCAGAAGGAGCAATTTGCTTACATTTGTTTATTTAGAGGACTCGTTTCACACAGTAAACTGGAAGCTACCATTTCAAGCGATGGAGAAAATTGGCATGGACTGGAAAGATAAGAAATAATAATAATAATAATAATAATAATATTTGCTTTACGTCCCATTTACTACCTTACTTTAACATGACAGTAACTCTACCGACACAAGTCTGACGTATTCGAGGACCTGCCAAGTTGGGGCCAGAAGGCCAGCGTCTCAACAAACTCAGCCCGATAAAGATAAGAGATTTATTAGCTTTGCCAGAATCTGTCAACAATAATAAACAATAGCTGATGAGCCAAGGAAACAGAAAGGGAGTAAGACAAGGGTGTTCCCTTTCTCATATTCAGTTTGTTCATTGAGGAAGCTATCAAGCAAAAGACGAAGGGAGTGATGATTAATTGCGAAGGAATTCACTGCATCAGTTTTGCATATTATATCGTAGTACCAACTGAATCCAAGAAAGAAATGAATGGAAGGCTAACTGTGATGTCTAGATTCCTTAACGAATGCTCATTAAAGGAAAATATCAAAAAGACTGAGACATTAATCGTAAGTAAACAGTACAGCAGTCAAAACGAATATCAATATCGACAGGGCCTCACAAGAAACGTGATCCAGAGGATAACAGATGTACAGCAGAATTCAAGACTTTGATTGAATATGCTTTCCTGAGAAAGAAATATTTTCTAACAAGGAAGCATATCAGCTTGAATTTCAAGAAAGCTTCAGCAATATCATTCAAGTTAAGCATTCTGCTATATGAAAGTGAACTTGGACGGTAGGAAAAGCAGAGACTAGAACGCTAAATCGCCTCGAAGTGGCAGAAATGTCGATATGGACGAGAATGACAAGAACCAACTGGATAGGAAGAAAAACGAATGAAGAACTATTACATTAAGTTGAAGAGGAAAGGAAATTGACAAGAGAAATCGATGTGAGGAAAAATATAGGCAATATCCTGAAACAACACGATGATCAATAATACCGTAAGAGGGAAGAAAGGAAGAGTCCGACCTCGGAAATCGTCATAAATGGGCTGTAGGAACCACTCCACATTAGAGAGGACAGATGATGTTAGACTGGAATGGTTGTATCGAAGTAACCTTCAGAACACCCGCCTACGTAGCGTTACAGTTAGCTCTATTAGCTGTCTTCCTCGGAGGCCTGGGTTTGATTCCCGGTACTGCCTAAGGTTTAAATATGGCGGAAGGTCTGGTATTGGTTAAAAGAGTACATGCAGCTTACCTCCATTGGCGGTGTGCCTGGACGAAGACATGATCTCGAATTTTACTTAATTACTGTACTTACATAGCCTTTAGAACGTGATGATTTTATTCAGTAACATTGTATTTAATAATATTGCTGGCTATTGATTTACAAAATTGTTTTAGTATTCTGGACCCTTGCGGTCACCTGTAATTTCAGACAGACTAATAAAATAAAAAGAGCATGAGATACCGCTCGTCCGCCTCTGTGGTGTAGTGGTTAGCGTGATTAGCTGCCACCCCCGGAGTCC
Source organism: Anabrus simplex (assembly GCF_040414725.1). Taxonomy (NCBI): domain Eukaryota; kingdom Metazoa; phylum Arthropoda; class Insecta; order Orthoptera; family Tettigoniidae; genus Anabrus; species Anabrus simplex. Next base: position 242,649,046 of record NC_090269.1, read on the forward strand.
CAGATTCCATTCCCGGCTCTGCCACGAAATTTGAAAAGTGGTACGAGGGCTGGAACGGGGTACACTTAGCCTCGGGAGGTCAACTGAGTAGAGGTGGGTTCGATTCCCACCTCAGCCATCTTGGAATTGGTTTTCCGTTGTTTCCCACTTCTCCAGGCAAATTTCGGGATGGTACATAACTTAAGGCCATGGCCGATTCCTTCCCTCTTCCTTGTATATTCCTTCAAACCTTCCCATCCCCTCCGCGAAGCCCCTGTTCAGCATAGCAAGTGAGGCCGCCTGGGTGAGGTACTGGTCATCCTCCGCAGTTGTGCCCCCCATCCAGAGTTTGAAGCTCCAGGATACTGCCCTTGAGGTGGTAGAGGTGGGATCCCTCGCTGTGTCCGAGAAAAAAAACCGACCATGGAGGGTAAACAGATAAAGAAGAGGAAGAAGCAGAAGAAGAAGAAGAAGAAGAAGAAGAAGAAGAAGAAGAAGAAATACCGCTCTGTCCATTAAGTGGGGAAGCATGGTATACGGAATAGAGGTAGTTGTAATACACTTTCAATTTTACAAGAACAAGAAGCCGGGCGAGTTGGCGATGCCATTAGGGCCGCGCAGCTGTGAGCTTGTTTCCCGAAGATAGTGGGTTCGAACCCCGCTGTTGGCAGCACTGAAAGTATTTTCGCGTGGTTTTCCATTTTCACACCAGGCAAGTGCTGAGGCTGTACCTTAATTAAGGCCACGACCGCTTCCTTCCCACTCCTCTCCCTTTCCTATCCCACTGTCGCCATAAGACCTATTTGTGTCGGTGCGACGTAAAGCAAGTTGTAAAACAATCTGCAACAACAGCTCCGTGACATATGACGTCACTGAACCAATTTTAAACCAGGCCACGATCTTCTCGAAAATAATCGCTAGACCAAAGAAAATATAGAGAATTTCCTTTGCACGGGATCATCGATGTGCATCGATGAGTGGGAGACCAAAGGAGACTTAGCACTATCGATAGGGGAAAGTCGATGAGGGTAACTGGAGCCGTTACTGGAAGAATTGAGAACTAATTATTTTATAGTCACATGTATGGGAAAGTGCACTGAATCTGTGAGATGGGAGTTCGGAATTTTCAGTATTTCCACTGTGTAAGATGGGTGGTCAGTAAGGTTGTGTGTCATTGGGCACTAGGAATATTTTATTACAAGTAAAGATAAAGCAGCTCCAGTATCAAAAGGTCTACAGAGCAAGGTCATTGATTTTAAATTCCTTCACATACTGCACTTTCTTCAAATATTTTAGAAATCATTAATAATTTATCTTGCCTGTTTAAGAGGGAGCAGTTATTTCCCAGCAGTATTGAACTACATGCAAAATGGTACAGTAGCATCACTTGTATTACTCAGAACTACCCTTAACCCAAATTAAGACAAATTTGTAATAAACACCTCCATTAGCCTCATTTTCCAAGAGAGACAGCTGAGGTGAATTGTATCAGCTGCTATTTCTACTGATTAGTCATAGTGACAGGTACTTCAAGGAAAGGATTTGGTTCAAGGAACTGTATCTTTGATATCTTTGCATGGCCAATTGGAACAAATCTGGAAAATCACGGTGTTGGCGATATCTCACTGCTGGAAGAGCATTTGGAGGGACAACTTTCAAAATGTGAAAACGAGGGGAAAACATGGAAAATAAGTTGTACGAATTCAAAATTCTTGGAAGAGATTACCTGTTCTGAGACGTCTGGTATTGTGTGTGGGCTCCCAGTCTCTACAGTATCGCATGCGCGAGGGCTTAGTCAGATGAACTTTATTAGATAGATTCAGATCATCAATAGAAACAAACCTGCAGTGAAAGAAATTGATCCTGAAAAGGCTGTGGACTAGTGGCTTCTTAGAAGTAAGACCGCAAGGCACATCCGTGGCAAAAAGCGACCATGCAAGAATTAGGCCATTATTCTGCAAAATTACAAGTTTATGTTCAATATCTTTTGAATTTTGTTAAGTAAACCTGACACTAGCGTTTACAGCTAATATTCCTACAATATATCTATAATTTTAATACATCTGGATGGTTTAAATGTGTAGATTAAAAAAGTAATACCGAGGTCAACGCTATGTAGCGCAGCTAACAGATTGGTGGGATCCTTGCTAGTTCCCAAATAGTTGGACTGGCTCCGTAGACTGAGGAAATGTCTGCAGCCCTGGATGAATTACATAATACGTTACGAAAGTTATTACACTATCTGTGACAAATTGATATATTTCATACACCTTAACTGTAAATATTAATCATTGCTGTAATGGAGCGAGTTGTCTATACCGTTCGCACCTTGTAGCTGTAAGCTTGCTCACGAGACATGATGGTATCGAACCTAATCGTTGATAGCCGTGAAGATAATTTGATGGTTTTCCACTTTCACAGCAGATAAGTACCACATATATCCCTTCCCCAAACCAACACTCCCGAAAACTAATATCAGTTCCCTATCCGAGAGGGTTTACCAAGATAAATCCACCTCATTGAATGTAAAACTGAGATATTATACCACAACAAGTTCTTTACATGGTGGAAACGCTAACAGGGCGTTTGGTAACCCTTTGGTGGGACTTTGTGCTTTCTTATATATAAATGATATGAGTAAAAAAGTGAAATCAGAGATAAGGCTTTTGCGGATGATGTTATTCTGTATAGAGTAATAAATACGTTACAAGATTTGAGCAACTGCAAAATAATCTCGACAATGTTGTGAGATGAGATGGTATGCTGATAAACTGGGTTAAAAGTCATGTCATGAGTTTCACGTATTAGAAAAGTCCTCTCAGTTTTAATTATTACGGCGTTGATGGGGTGAAAATTCCTTATGGAGATCATTGTAAGTACCTAGGTGTTAATATATGGAAAGATCTTCATTGGGGTAACTACATAAATGGAATTATAAATAAAGGACACAGATCTCTGCACATGATTATGAGGGTCGTAGTAAGGATGTAAAGGAGAGGGCATGTAAGTCCCTGGTAAGACCCCAACTAGAAGTATGCTTCCAGTGTATGGGACCCTCACTAAGAATGCTTAATTCAAGGACTGGAAAAATCCAGAGTAAATCAGCTCGATTTGTTCTGGGTGATTTTGCGACAAAAGAGTAGCGTTACAAAAATGTTGCAAAGTTTGGGCTGGTAAGACTTGGGAGAAAGGAGAAGAGCTGCTCGACTAAGTGGTATGTTCCGAGTTGTCAGTGGAGAGATGGCGTGGGAGGACGTCAGTACACGAATAAGTTTGGATGGCGTCTTTAAAAGTAGGAAAGATCACAACATGAAGATAAAGTTGGAATTCAAGAGGACAATTTGGGGCAAATATTCATTTAGAGGAAGGGGAGTTAGGGATTGGAGCAACTTACTTCCAATTTCTTTGCAATAATTTAAGAAAAGGCTATAAAAACAACAGATAGAGAATCTGCCACCTGGGTGACTGCCCTAAATGCAGATCGGTAGTAACTGATTGAATTCATATCCCAACATTTAGTAAAGAAAAATGAAAACAGAATGTCACGCATGTGAATCTGTGTAGAAAATGCTTAAACGGTACGCGAGTATTTTTCAACTAATGACCCGACAGGGAACCAATTTACTGCTGTAGTGACTCGGTATAAATACGGAGCAGTATCAGAGAGTAGGACCTTATTCTATCGAGCTCCCTGCAAAGTGCACTACAAAGCGCCTACATTGTTCATAAATCATATGCAGCAGAGGTGTATGACCTACATTCTCTCTCATGTGCTGGAGCAGCAACTCGCTCTTATTTCTTAGCGGTGTAACGTGATCTCTGATACAGAACACGCTGATCATGAAGAGATCAGTCCTGTTCCTGATCTTGGTCGCAGATTGACCTCTAACCTCGAGCTTCTAACATAGAGGAACGGGTGCAAAACTTACTGTACTTTCAATAAATTTTATGTGGCTCCACTTGCAGCATCATAAATATTCAAACGAGTATCTGATTGCTTCCTTCAAAGTAATATGCCACAGTATGTTCTATATTTTACTGGTAAACTCATTCTAATGTAATAAATAGTAATAATTGTACCGGGAGGTACACCTCAACGCCGCGCATTCAAATTAGCGCCTAAATGAACTCCTCTATTGGTAAAACAGTGAAACTGGAACTACACCAACTTGGAACTTTAATCAGAATATGTCATGACTAAAATATTGAGTACCGGGCGAGTTGGCCGTGCGCGTAGAGGCGCGCGGTTGTGAGCTTGCATCCGGGAGATCGTGGGTTCGAGCCCCACTGTCGGCAGCCCTGAAGATGGTTTTCCGTGGTTTCCCATTTTCACACCAGGCAAATGCTGGGGCTGTACCTTAATTAAGGCGACGGCCGCTTCCTTCCAACTCCTAGACCTTTCCCATCACATCGTCGCCATAAGACCTGTCTGTGTCGGTGCGACGTAAAGCAAAAAAAAAAAAAAAAAGAGTAATTTTGTTATTGTGAAGTTTTCTAAACTGACTGAATTTCTCCTAGTTTTGTTTGCTATACATCAAGAAGTTTGGACATTTCTCCACAGGTGACACTACCAAAAAGCTATGATTATGCACCCTGGTGCAAAGTGAAAGAACTTATAATTTAAAGAAGTTTTGTATTTTTAGGTTTTTGTAACTAATTGATGTTCATTTATTTTTAGATTGGCAACACTTCCTTTTCTTTCCGCAGTTTTGAATTTAGCCAATCACTCATTTCTGTAATTAATTTTCAACCTATCACAGGCTTCTTGTTCGATTCTGAGTGTAAATTTGAAATTAACCAATTAAATTTGGTGTGACTGGTTTAGTCTTGAATGATCTCGAACCTTCCCTGAGGGTTTATAAACTGCGGCTGTTCTCGTTTCCTGGCCAATTGATCGACGTATATCTGAGTGTGTGTGTTAAGCATGAGGCGGGCGGCCTCTTTCGTAGGCTGCTAGAACATCTACAAGGTAATGGCCACATAACTTTATTCTTTCTTGCTATCTCCGCAGTTTAATCCGAGGGAAAGGTCCAAATCTTTAACCGTGTAACCTACGTATCTAAAATGTAACTTTCTTCCGGCTAATGTAAAAATTTCATAAAAATTTAACTGTAAATCGGGGATAGAGAGTGATGTGCCCTCTCGAGCTCCCCTTCATCTTGGTTTGAGGTGACTACGTTTTGTAACTGTTTTTCCTTCTGTAATGTGTTAAAGTAATTTCTATACGAGTCACCCCAATAGTTTGGGAACAGCCCCCGTTTCATCGGCCTAGAGCCCTGAAGGTTTTAATTTTTCATTGTCTTGGTGCACTGTGTACATCTCTATTCCTTTTGTGTTTCGGCCATTAATTTTACCTGTTATTCTTATACCACGAAGGCCCAGTAGGATGGGTATTTAATACCCCTGTAAAAATAAGTTCCATTTGTAAATGGTGGTTTGAGAGACCCGAGATTGATGTAATGTTGCCTAGAGTAGGCAGTATGGAACCGAGAGCCTGTCAGCTCTTTTTCAAGTTTTATAATTGTAAAGAGTGCCTCTGGAAGGCTAATTATTGTAATTTTAGGAGCAAGTGCTCTTTGAATTAGGGGATTTCTGCCCTTGACTAAATTTGTTCTCATTTTTGAATTGTAAATTTGAGCTGGGAGCCCAAGAATAGTAAAGCGAGGGGCTTGAGGACCAGGACCTGTAGGATTCACTAATTTTGTATTTTCCTTGACTTGTTTCAAGATTGTCATTGTACCTGATATACTATTGTGTTCACTCAGTGAAAGGTTAAGTTTGAACTTCTAAAAGAAAAATTTTAATTCAATTCTTGATATCGTAGATAGACCCACCCGGCACCTTCTTTAACCGCTTTCTGCTCTCACGGGTATCCCGTGGCAATAAAAATAATAATAATAATAATAATAATAATAATAATAATAATAATAATAATAATAATAATAATAATAATAATAATAATAATAATAATAATAATAATAATAATAATAATAATAGTAATAATAATAATAATAATAATAATCCCATGGTCTCTATCCGCCTCATTGGCAGAATAGTTGCAGACGAGTTCTTCAGTTCAGAGGATCCGAGATTCGATTCTAGGTCGGTTCCAAGGCATATCTCTTCGTTTACACATAAAATGTCACACCACACCCCCAACCACCACCGAAACATACAATCCTGAGTACATATATCCACACAGGGTTGACGTCAGGAAGGGAATCCGGTCGTAAAACAGGGTCATGTTCAGATGACCGACACAGTTGACACGCGCGATCTACCCAGGCTGTGGAAACAGCGACATAAAGAGAAGGATTTTATGGCCTCAGGTACTGTGTGCAGGCATTTTGATTTGACACAATTTAGGCTGTCTGCCTAACAATTTCAACGTTTCCTTTTCCTCTACTGGTTGATGGTGTAGTGGTTTAACTGGGTGCCACCTCCGAAGGACCGCGTTCGATTCCCGGATCTATCATGAAATTTGATTACTGGTACGAGAACTGAAACGAGGTGGACTCAGCTTCGAGAGATCAACCGAGCAGAAGGGGTCGATTCCCACCCCAACCATCCTCGAAGTGGTTTTCGGTGTTTTCCCGCTTCTTCTTCGGCTAAAATGCTGGGATAGTACCTAACTTAAGACCACGGTCTCTTCCTTCCCACTCCTGGCCCTGTCGTCACAAAACCATTCCTTGTCGGTGCGCTTTAAAGCACATTGTAACAAACAAATTTAAAAGATCTATTGATCGATCTGTTGCTGACTTCTAATTCACACCAAATGTGTCACCAGATATATTTTATATGCCAATACAGTACGATATGGAGTGTGAAATAGAATTCTTCCGTCCTTAAAAAAATCCGACTATATCTGCCAGATTTCAAACTGTGGTTTGGCATCCCAAAGCTGACATGGTTTACCATTGATATACAGGTGGTTTTTATTCTGACGTATTGTGTTTATTATTATTATTATTATTATTATTATTATTATTATTATTATTATTATTATTATTATTGCAGACTTTCCGACGAGGATGCCCGGTATCCGTCGAGTACAGCAAATGGCGCGTTAATGTAGTGTGTCACGTAACGTAGAGGCTTGCTGTTATTGTGATGGATAGTGTGGGAGGGGGGGGGGGGAGGTGCGAGTTGTAAGAATGTTGGGGGGAAAACACAAAGGCCCAGTTACCACGATTAAATTTTCAAGACAAGTCAGTCACGGATATGAGCCTCGTATGTGTCAAGACTGAAGAAAATGAAAACAAGAGAAATTTTTTTTTGCTAGCGCCTTTACGTCGCACCGACACAGATATGTCTTATGGCGATGATGGGGCAGGAAAGGTCTAGGAGTCGGAAGGAAGCGGCCTTGGCCTTAATTAAGGTACAGCCCCAGCATTTTCCTGGTGTGAAAATGGGAAACCACGGAAAACCATCTTCAGGGCTGCCGACAGTGGGGTTCGAATCCACTATCTCCCGGATGCAAGCTCACAGCTGCGCGCCCCTATCCGCACGGCCAACTCGCCCGGTAAGAGATAATTTCGCATCTAAAATATCTCATTCACACTTTCCTCACGCAACATAGCGCAAGTCATAAAACATAGGAAATTTTTCCTTCTGCTATCGTCGTTGTGTCTAGAGAAACCGCTATGTGGTAATTAGACCTCGGCTTTTTAGTACCTGAAATAGACTCTCAAATACGAAAGAAAGGGTTCCAAGAGTATATTTTAGGCAACTTCAATTTTGGGTTTTTTAAAATATGAATTTATAAGTTAAATTACCACTAAATTGATAATAACACTTCACGGGGGAATATAAAACAAAGTTCACTCACCTCTTTGCTGCAAACATCACAGAATGTAATTTTACCATCCGATGTGAAATGGGGAAACTTCTGTATCCATTGTTTATCAAAGATGCTTGGAAGCAGACAATTTCAGAATAATGCATATACTGAACAAACGGACATACTGAAATGTTCTCACAGAGTGAAATGAAGAGATTTGTTTCCAGCAGCTCAATGGACATTGTTTCCCAACTCATGATACGCAGACTACGGACGTGTTTTCTGCGGGGGTTCTTAAGGAGAATATACCTTCGCGCATTTAAGATTTTTAAAGAAGCATTTCAAGAATATACTACTCAAGATGCTGTACACGAGTCTGAAAATATTTTTGTTTCCCAGAAAAGTTTAAAAAAAAATTTAACCGATGTAGGAAACAAAACAATAGGAATTATAGGAATATAGGCAAATATAGGTTCTAACGTCAAGTTAGGGGTGTTTAGGCACTATAGGACCACCGTTTATAACCTTATAAATACATGAAACATGTAAATACAACTTCATTTTAAAATGTATCTTCAAGAACAAAATAGGTTTTTGCCTAAAATCCGAGGTCTAGTGATAATACCTCAGCTTAAAACTCAGATCAGAAAGGTTCTGTCATCTAAGGTTCAGTATTGCTTGAACTACATGATTTTCATTTTTAATGTAATATGTGCTGCGGGTCAGTATTTCTCCCCTCAACATTGTCACATACCGGTATTTCGAGGCGCAATGATGCCTTTGCTGGCGAGATGTAGTGTTTAGAGTGCGCTATGTCTTCTGGTATGGGCTATATCAAATTTGTTACTTTCATTGACCTGTCTCAGTCTCATCCTTGGCTTTGACAATATGAAAGTGACTGAGGTATGAGTGATGCTAGTAATACCATTCCTTATGCAGCCAGTACCTGTTATGAATGGTGTGAAAATATCCCTCATAGGGTCGGTTGGTGCATGCATTTCAGTGAGCTTGGCAGACTGATATGTAATAGCAACGGCTGGCTCGTTGAGGAAAGCAACGGGAAACTACCTCACTCATCATTTCCCTAGTACGCCTCTTCAGTGACGCCTAGGCTATTTATGACAGCTGTTGGCGGAGCTGCAGAGGATCAAACCAGCCTTCGGGCTGAATACCCAAAATACAACATACACGATGATATGTAGCCCAAAGTCTGGTTGGATCGCTATCTCCACATCAGGTCACCGCAACACTGCAGTAGATACGAAAAAAACATTTGTTCGGGAGCTGCCCTCGGGGAGAATTACTTCGCATTAAGTGCCATAACACTGTAAGATCTTTATTAGCGAGCAATTTAAAGGAAAAAAAACCTTGAGGTTCGTGAGGAAGTTCATTATTCAGCACAAGAAGAAGTAACCATCGCACTGATGTAATCGCAATCAACCGGAGTAAAAACGGAGCAGAAATACGATAAGGTTTGATGACTCTCTTTCCCAGCCAGACGACGTAGATAAAAAGAAAAAAGATACATACATGCCAACAATATCCTTCCTTCCAGTGAGCCTACAATGTCAGAAACATACGAGTAAAGGACTGCTTATGGGTGCCAAAAGGGAACATCCTCAGAAATTTTGTCGATTGGCGCTAAACGTACATGCTGTTCAAAAATTTACAATTCAAAATTGTCCCCACAATTATAAAATTCTCGGTGGGAATAATGCAGAACGATTATTGTATGTGAATCATATTAATTACCTTCAGAGAACATAGTTTTAAACACTAACAACGTTCATATTTGACGTTAATTGATAATTTTTATAAAACCTACAAGTCAGATTTTTTTTTTTTGCTAGTTGCTTTACGTCGCACCGACACAGATAGGTCTTATGGTGACGATGGGACAGGGAAGGGCGATGAGTGGGATGGAAGCGTCCGTGGCCTTAATTAAGGTACAGCCCCAGCATTTTTGCCTGGTGTGAAAATGGGAAACCACGGAAAACCATTTTAAGGGCTGCCGACAGTGGGGCTCGAACCTACTATCTCCCGAATACTGGATACTGGCCGCACTTAAGCGACTGCAGCTATCGAGCTCGGTAGTCAGATGTTTTAAAAGCTATTCTGTGTCTTTTGGAAAACACATATTGAAGTCAGAATACATATAATAGCCTAACAGTCACTAAAAGGCGTTCGGGCACTAGGGAAGTTTCTCGTCTATTTCATCATTGAGCCAATAGACACTTCTATATATCGGACTGTTAAGCTTACTTAAATAAACTAACCGACCCTTTGAATTTCTTTGCTACATCATTAGAGACTGATGGTGATGGTGGTGAATATTAAGTTGAAGTGCCGTGGGCAACATCCTCTCTTAAAGCTTATGGGAGTAAAAAGTCAACGTATTCCAATTCTTCGAAGAATGAAAATATCGGTAAACGGAAAGGGAATGGCCGCGAAGGCCAGGCAAATGAAAGACTCCCTAGGACTGGTAAAACTTATACCGTCGGGTCAGTAAGAGAAGAAGAGTTGACCCAAGAAGGTTCAATAGAGAAGATGACAATGAGGAGCCTGGCACAAGTAAACAGAATCATGTATTCTATCACCCCCACCATCTACGGAGGATTTGATAGGCTCTGGACCCGCTATTTCTACTAATGTCACTTTTAACAATTCTATAATATAACAGATAGGTAAGTGTATATGTGTCCCATCGATTGATGTCGATTTTAAGGCATAACGGTACGGATTCTTCCTGAAAGGGCTTATTAACTTACATCTACCGACTGGTTGTTTTTTTTTTTTACAGGTCTTACGGCGACGACAAGATAAGAAAAGTGTAGGTCTGGGAAGGAAGTGACCATGGTACAACGCTGGTGTGAAAATGGGAAACCATCTTCAGTGCTGCCTACCGTAGGGCGGGAACCCACTATCTCCTGAACGCAAGGTGGAAGCTACGCGACCCAAATCGCGTAGGCGGTCCGACTGATGTATAACGTACTCGTTTAAGGTTGTGGGATCGATTGCCGTCAGTAGGTATGTTTACATCTCAGTCCCGTTTCCTGATACTGAGTCGGGGATGAGGTGAGATGAAATTACATGCTATGTTTTTACGACCCGATGCCCTTCCTGACTCCAACCTCAGTTGAGGAGCTAATCAAGATTAAATTAATGATAGTGAATGAAATTGGGTAAGGAGATGAAAGGAATCTGCTGTGGCCTATGAATAGGAACTGTCCCGGTATTTGCCTAGAAGTCAAAATGGGAAACTACAGAAACCATTCTCAGGACAGTCGACGGTGAGATTCGAACCCACTCGTTTCCCGAATACGGAAATTGGCTCCATACCTGTAATCGGTATTCGATTCCCAGCAGGATATCTGTGTGTTTTGAGCAGATTTGAATGAAAGAGACTAGTGTCAGTGTCACTAGTTATAAAGCTATGTCAAGAAAGATGTATGTAGTTTTTCACTGACCTTCTATCTCTACAAATAATAGTTTCGTTTGGTCTAAATTATTTTTTATTCGACCAAAAATATTCCATGTCACAGAAAGACCTCAGAGACCACCGGTTCAGTTTCTGTATTTATGATCGAGTAGCACAAGAAAATCAGAGATCATAGGTTTATAAAACTCAGCAGATATTTTACAAATTGTATTAACTTACATTCGTGGCTAATTGGCATTACAATATTCAAAGGAATGAGGGCTAACAGGAAATTTGGTTCTGAAGACGCGGAGCGAATTTCTTTGGGAAACGCGAAGAATTTCAGCTTATTTTCTTGACAGGGCATAAGCCCAATAAGCCAACATGATGTCTGCAATTACGGGTTCGACTCAATGGCGGAACGGTCAGCGTTGAGGCCTTCGGTTCAGAGGGTCCCGGGTTCGATTCCCGGCCGGGCCAGAGATTTTAATTGCCTTAATTCTTCTGGCCCGGGAACTGGGTGTTTGTGTTTGTCCCATCACTTTCCTCTTCATATTAAGACAACACACTACACTACCAGCCATTACAGAACCACGCAATTGTGATTCCATCCCTCCATATAGGGTTGGCGTCAGGAAGGGCATCCGGCCATAAAACAGGACCAAATCCACATGTGCGACACAGTTCACACCCGCGACCTCACAGGTGTGGGAAAAGCGGTAGAAGAAGAACAATAATAAGAAGAAGTCTACAATTACGTGCCCTGAAAGCATCAGTAGTAACATTCGGATAATTTAGGAAAAGGCCAAACAGATATGAAATGATTTTGCCATCAACGAAGGGTGCAGACAATAATTATTAACTATGTGAGAATGAAAGGGATCCTGACGCGGGGTTTGCCTTCTCTCCTTAGAGGTCTGTTTGGTGATCACTTGGCGCAGAGTGCCTCTAGGTTCTGGTTTTATCCATTTATTATAGATGTACGGTATGACATTCACAGTATTTGCTCCTTACACAACAGCTTAATTTAGCGTTTGAGTGACATACTCACTAGAGTTTCCAAATAAGACAGCATTTGTCTGGACTGTATTCAACCGCCTTCTGAGGATTTCTAAGCATATATTTATGGAGCTTATCATCGTTACGTGTCGGTGATGTGCGGAGCGAAATAAAGCGATTATCACTCATAATGGCTGTTCTCCGAACTAGCGACTACCACTGACCGCAGACATGCTTCACTCGGAAACTAAGTAAAAATAGCCACGGTTTCACATCTATACATAGGATTTAGCTTATCTTTACATAAAACCGAACCAAACCCCATGGTGCTACAGCCCCGCAGGGCCATTCCTACTAAGCGACGGTCGCTCAGCCCGAAGGCCTGCAGATTATGAGGTATCGTGTGGTCGGTACGACGAATCCTCTCGGCCGTTATTCTTGGTTTTCTAGACCGGAGAAGCCATCCAGAGAGCTTCTCAGTCACAATTACGTAGGATGAGCGGACTTCGAACTTGCGCTCAGATCCATGTGGCGGTGCGACTTGAAGCAACTTGCAAAAAAATCACTGACCTGGTCATTAATCCAATCTGGCGCCTCCGGGTTAGGGGCAAGCGTGCTACCGCTATACCGCGGGGCCGGCTTTCTGTTTGTAGGGCTATATATAGTAACATAATCATCTATCTGTCTGTGAAATGGAATGACGTATGCCTTTTAGTGCCGGAAGTGTCCGAAGAAAAGTTCGGCTAGCCAGATGCAGGTTTTTGATTTGACACCCGTGGGCAACCTGCACGTCGTGATGAGGATGAAATGGTGATGAAGACGACACATACACCCAGACCCGTGCTAGCAAAATTAACCTATTATGGTTAAAAATTCCCGACCCTGCCAGGAATCGAACCTGGGACCCCTGTGACAAAAGGCCAGCATGCTAACCAATTTAGCCGTGGAGCCGGACTTTCTGGTCTGTGTTTTCTTAATAGTACTTGATGTTCAGTGTTTCTGTTGGTTAAAAAATTTAACGGCCAGTGCCCAGGACCGTTTTAAGGCAAAATAGAAACCGACGGCCGGCGGTAACCAATCACATTTTCAGCGTTTTACATGGACTGGTTAAAATATTACGCAACTTTAATATAACATGATGCAAGTATTTAATGAAAATTCTATCAGAAAAGAACTTAGAATAACAGCAGGAAAACCTTAAATTAGTGCCCTCGATAATCGTTTTCATATTCTCGCTAAAGAAAATTACGCTGTTTTATTTCTACGAATTATTGATTTTATGGAATTAACATTAACGTGATTTGGTGGATCCTACGCCGGCAGTCACGAATTTCTGACTAAGGAATTGTTGAAAATGATTTTGTGCGTACGTTTTTCTACACGAAAGTCGATACAGTGCAAATCGAACTTTGAATACCGGGCCTTAAACATGGATACGGGGTGGTCAGGAACAACGTGAACCGGATATCTGAGCGTTAGAGCTTTGGTCGTGTGAAAGCAAAAATCGATATCTCGCATCGCTGTCATTTTATCAGCTGCTGAACTTAGCTGGCGAATTCAAATGAGGCGGTGTTGCTAAATCTGCACAAGACTGGGTTGAGGCCACCAATGAGAGAAAGAAACTTTGCCCTGGGAGGGATTCAAACGTGGACCTCCAAGCTGACACGATCGCGCCATGGTGACAATGGCTGAAACCCACGGTGTGTTTGTGCTTGATGTTGATTTTTCGCCATGCACATTCAGTAACATCACCTCTTTGACAGTCGAAATTGCTATATAATTATTATTTTTTTTTGCTAGTTGCTTTACGACGCACCGACACAGATAGTTCTTATGGCAACGATGGGATAGGAAAGGCCTAGGAGTTGGAAGGAATCGGCCCTGGCCTTAATTAAGGTGCAGCCCCAGCATTTTCCTGGTGTGAAAATGGGAAATCACGGAAAACCATCTTCAGGGCTGCCGACAGTGGGATTCGAACCCACTATCTCCTAGATGCAAGCTCACAGCCGAGCGCCTCTACCCGCACGGCCAACTCGCCCTGTAAAGAAATTGTTAAAGATACCTTATAAATCTCATTGGATATAGTTGTACTTCAGAGTGTACGTTGACGTCTGTGGATCTGCACACTGTTGGAAAAGCTACATACACCTGTCCGTGGCGGAGTGGAGCGATTAAATGCAGCTATATGCAAAGTTTGTCTCTGTGAATTTTTGATTGCAACAGATAATGTTAAATTTAGAGAAAGTTGCCTCCGTTCAAAAATGAACAGTACGTCATGATTAACGCTTGCCAAACCTATTCTTCGAATAGAGCAATTTCTTCCTGAAGCTGAACCAATCAGAATTTGTGCATCAATAATTCATTTGTCTAGCTTCACCAGTAATTGAACAAATTACGAAAAATTATGACACATTTAAGTCTAACTTATAAGGTGGTGCCATGAATGAAGGATGAAGAGAGTCAAGAAATTCAACAAGACAAATTAACATCGTCCAATTCTACGGAGTCAACTATATTTTTACCTATCCAAATGTCCAGTACTTCTTGGTTGGCGACGTTAACTCGTTCGTTTATTACACATAAAATGCTTCGAAAAATTTGAGTTCTCACTTCGATTCGAAGGGAAAGGAAATAAATCTTGTGCAATATCTTTTGAAATCAGATTTTGTGAAATCTTTGGTCTACTTCTCTATTGCCGAATACCAGAGGCCATTCACTGTAGTTCGGATGTACAGCTCTTATATTCTTTCTTCGTTTAAAGATCTTAATGCCGGGCTGAGTGGCTCAGACGGTTAAGGCGCTGGCCTTCTGACTCCAACTTGGCAGGTTCGATCCTGGCTCAGTCCGGTGGTATTTGAAGGTGCTCAAATACGTCAGCCTCGTGTGGGTAGATTTACTGGCACGTAAAAGAACTCCTGCGGGACTAAATTCCGGCACCTCGGCGTCTCCGAAAACCGTAAAAGAGTAGTTAGTGGGACGTAAAACAAATAACATTATTATTATAAAGATCTTAATTTTGAGTCATAGAGTAGAATATATTTAACTTGCTTGAAAAAGTTTGAGAACGGCCTAAAAAGCTTGTTGGTACTAACATTTGAAGTCGTTTGAAGTGGTTCAAAATGTGTTCATCTAATTTGTCTTTCACTTCCAATCTCCTGTCTTTTATGTGTAAATCTTTCATTATATTTCATAAATTCTTCCCTTCCTTTTCTCTACAACTCGTTTTAACAGCTCAATAAGCGCAATTTATAATAGGGCATTCTCATAATTCTTCCAAATTCCGTACATTGATCAAAGACAGCGACTGCACACAAACGTTTTGGTACACGCAATATGGCGGTCAAACTTATCGGTTAGCTTCAACTCTGTAACAAATTGGTTAACGTTGGTCCGACGTCTACAACGGTGGAAATATTAATTGCGTATTCTTACAATCTTCAGAATATTTGCTATATTCATCCAATAACTGTGAAAAATTGGATTGTGTTCTGTATTATTTCGTGGCTAATTGGAAAGATTATGAACTGTAACTGTCTGAATTGTCCAATTATATCCATTTTCACATAACTTTAGATATTTTCCGTTTGTAACTTGTGGCCTCACGCAACTTCTTGTAATACATCCTCTTTGAACGGCTGAGTGTGAATTTGTTTCATAAGTTTGTCCCAAAATCTACCTACCTATACTGACTAACTCAAATATTTTTACAAATTGTAGGTATAATTATACCGACAATATGTTACATAATTGAATACAAACATGCCTGCAATTAATTACGTAGAAATAAGTAAGGAATAAATTGTTGCTTATTCAACATGCTACAGCAGTTCAAATGTATTGGTCATCACTGCATTGATATTGTAACCTATTTATCTGGTAGCAATTTCAGCCATCCAAACGTTGTTTCCTAAGTACTATATTTCTGTGAAAGGCAACAGAATCAGGGACAAACGTACTCATAAGGACGTGACTGATGCCGATACACGGAAATGCGTCACTTGGTAAGCCGAGGCCCATCAGCTCTATACTGCCATGGGGATTTGTTTTTCTTATTACCACAAGTGACACTCAGGTTATGAACACCATCAGATATTCGGATGACACCCTGATACTGCTGACAGTTAGGGATTTTAAGTCCTTCTGAACAGCATAAACCAAATAAGCGATGATTTGGACTTTAAAGTAAACATTCATTAAACAAAATCATGGTAATCAGCGTACAGAAAATCGCTAACGCTGTTATCACCTTGGATGGAAAGACCATTGTAGAAGTGTCAGATTTCTAGTACCTAGGATGCTGGCTAACACAATATTGAGATCCAGATGATGAAATCAATACTAGGATCCATATAGCAAGAAGTATGTTTCTGAAATATAAAAAAGATCTTGTGTGCAACCATGACCGCCGATTCGAAACTCATTGGCATGCCATGAAATGTTCTGTGTGCAAAACACAACCTCCATGGCTTAAAAAGTGCACCAGGACTTAGAAATAACGAATATTAGAACGGAAGATGTCTGGGACACATATCGCATTAATGAAGGATATCCCCCGAGAAATGTCTACGATTTCTGCAGGAGCTAAGAAGAAGTCAGAGGCTGAAAGGTCTCTAATAGGAAAGAAAATAATACCTTGAGGAAGGAATCAAAGGATCTTGTGTCTTTGGAGCCCATAGGTGGCTGTACTAATAGTAATAATAACTGGTCGTAATCAAAATAAATTTTTATCGCGTTCGATAGCTCTAGTCGCTTAAGTGCGGCCAGTATCCAGTATTAGGGAATTAGTGGGTTCTAACCCCACTGTCGGCAGCCTTGAAGATGGTTTTCCGTGGTTTCCCACACCAGGCAGTACCTTTAAGGCCACGGCCGCTTCCTTCTCACTCCCAGCCCTCTCTTATCCCATCGACGCCACAAGACCTATCTGTTTTGGTGCGACGTAAAACAACTTGTAAAAAAAAAACCTTTCAACATATTAGGTCGTGTTCAGCACATATGGTAGGCCTACTTACTGTAGAGAGGTTAAGTACTGAAGGAAATGTGGGCAACCTGACGACAGTGTGAGAAAATATGACTTAGATCATCAATACCTCAATGGTAAGAGCATCCGAAGCGAAATCAGAAGACTGTGGGTTCGAATCTCACTGGTATCCAGATGGCCATTTTTGTTACTTACCGGTACTTAAGATATATACAAGTGCGTCATCAGCATTCAGGCTCCGATTGGAAAGACGAAATGGTTTAGAAATGAAACTGGACTAAGAGAGCGAAGTGTGCTGTCGTTAAAATTACATGATCAATAATCGTCATCATATTATAGCTTGAAGCTCGTAGACTTGTCGTGAAGTGTTACATCTTATTGACTCTGCATTAAAGTGTCTAAGAACAGACACTCACTACAGGCTTCGTCAATGAACCGACTGCAAGCATTTCAGATGTGGATGTATCACAGAATTTTCAAGATTCCAGATCGGAGGAGTTACTCCGTCGTGCCAAGAAGTTATGCAAAACCTGCAAAAAGCAGGATAGCAGCCTATTTCGGTCACATCTTCTGAAATGATAAAAACATCCTGATTCAGCTTATCACAGAACGCAAGACAGAAGGGAAAATTGGACATGCGAAGAGACATCAGAAGAAGAAGAATGGTAAGAAGAAGACTGATATAAATTGAAGAAGAAGGCTAGTTGCTTTACGTCGCACTGACACAGATAAGTCTTATGGCGACGATGGGACAGGTAAGGCCTAGGAATGGGAAGGAATCGGCCGTGGGCTTAATTAAAGTACAGCCCCAGTATTTACCTGGTGTGAAAATAGGAAACCATGGAAAACCATTTTTAGGGCTGCCGACAGTGTGGTTCAAACCTGATATAAATTTGGACTAACTGAGGGTTATGGAGAGTAGAGATACAGCTGTTAAAAACTGGAACCTAAAGATGTAGTAATTAAAACTTGGTAAGCTTCCATCGAATGTACACAGTTCTGTTGGGAGTCTCTCTTTAAACTACATCGGGGAGTGCCAACAAGGCCGGGCCTCGCCCTTGCCATTCACAGAATTATTTGGAGAGCTTGGAGGAAACAAGAACCGGTCTGAATACAGCACCTTCAACAAGTAGGGCTCTGACTCTCAGCGAGTTTAATAACAATTTCGACCACATACTTGAGCATTTCGTGACGATAATCCATGTTATCACTGACTTTATGGCACACAGTGCTATGCATAAACATAAACAATATATCAATTTCTATTAACTCAAACTATTCACAATATTTTAACTAGCAGGTTTTATTCTGTAAATAACTGGAAAGACGATCGTAGTGTTCGTGGAGAATTACTAAGCTCTCGTTTAGTGCAACATACTGATTACATACTCTGTTGTTATTAATATAGACTAGTTTAATCCTAACTTGTGCTGGAAGGGTAGCTTATCTGCCTCTTACGCGGAAGTCCAAGGTTCAATATACGGTTCCTCCAGGATTGAGGGCTGAAACTGGGTTCATTCACATGTGCGAGACCAGCTGAGGAGCTGGCTGATATGAGAGGCAGCAGATACAGTAGTGAAAGTAGTGTTCCTGAGGATGTCTTTTACCTCAAATTTGAGGGGAAAATCCATATTATACTCATTTTTATCTCCTCTGTTACATGTCCATCTATAAGAAGGCGATGTAAGAAGAATTTGACCTGTGGACACAGTTCCTTCTTACAGAGTATTACAAATTGGAACTGTATATTCACTTCATTAGTTTTTACTCATCTAATTCAGTCAAAGGAGATTAAAGGAGAATACATAATCTAAAAACTCGGAATGGTCCACCTGCTGCTGTTCCATAAAGAGGAATTCTACGTGGCATTCCATCTACTTGCGTGTTTTTTCGTGGACATACTGTTTTAATCAGCATTCCGTTGTGCATCAGTTCAAAATTTCAACACCAACATTGAAAACGTTCCACCAGCTTGCTGTAATCTTGGTGACAACAGACTCAATTTATAATGATTTAATGATAAGAGATGTGGAACTAGGAGACCACCCATGCTAGTTGCAAATTGAGGATTGTGGAGGCACTTGAAGTCTCCGAAAACTGTTAAAGTTGGACGTAAAACCAACAACATATTATTTATTGCTTAGTTAGTTCACAGAGGCTACCAGATGAATGCTGAAAGGCGCAGATGTATAAATGAATTAGAGCCCTGCATCACCGAATATGAAGACCATATTCAAAATTGAAACAGTCCGACGCCCGGCAAGATCGGCAAACCGCCAAACATTTCCGTGAAGCAATATTGTATACCACAACTGAATATGAAAGGTACGGCCGAGTGTGACTATGTTCGGTCCTCTTCTGTTGGGGCCAAATCTCCCCCGTCAGGCAATCCCATTGCTTGCCAAGAATTGTACCAGTACCACCAACAGCAATATGGTACCTTTTCTGTTTCAATTCATATTATGAGTGAGAAATGAAGTGAAATGAAATGGCGTATAGCTTTTAGTGCCGGGAGTGTTCGAGGACATGTTCGACTCACCAGATGCAGGTCTTTTGATTTGACATCCGTAGGCGACCTGCGCGTCATGATGAGGATGAAATGATGATGAAGACAACACATACACCTAGTCCCCGTGCCAGCGAAATTAACCGATGATGGGTAAAATTACCAACCCTGCCGGGAATCGAACCCGGGACTCCTGTGACCAAGCACGCTAACCATTTAGCCATGGAGCCGGACATTAGTGAGAAAATAATTTTGTTTGAATTATTATACAATAGGCATTAATTAATAATATACTTTTTAGTGAGAAAACAAGAAATGCATTATTTAAATCATATAGTACAAGAAATGAAATGTCGTATGGCTTTTAGTGCCGGGATATCCCAGAACAGGTTCGGCTCGCCAGGTACAGGTCTTTTTATTTGACTCCCGTAGGCAACCTGCGCGTCGTGATGAGGATGAAATGATGATGAAGACAACACATACACCCAGCCCCCGTGAAAATGGAATTAACCAATAAAGGTTAATATCCCCGACCCAGCCGGGAATCGAACCCGGGACCCTCCGAACCGTAGGTCAGTACGCTGACCGTTCAGCTAACGAGTCGGACATAGTACAAGAATAGAATAACGAGTTACGAACGGTAAATGTCTATGGACACAATCTATATCGGTGCTCAATAACCGGGACCACGTGAATAGACACATCTTATTTTACACCCGAAGGAACGAAATGTGTCCGCCTCTGTGGTGTAGTGGTTAGCGTGATTAGCTGCCACCCCCGGAGGTCCGGGTTCGATTCCCGGCTCTGCCACGAAATTTGAAAAGTGGTACGAGGGCTGGAACGGGGTCCACTCAGCCTCGGGAGGTCAACTGAGTAGAGGTGGGTTCGATTCCCACCTCAGCCATCCTGGAAGTGGTTTTCCGTGGTTTCCCACTTTTCCTCCAGGCAAATGCCGGGATGGTACCTCACTTAAGGCCACGGCCGCTTCCTTCCCTCTTCCTTGCCTGTCCCATCCAATATTCCCATCCCTCCGCGAAACCCCTGTTCAGCGTAGCAGGTGAGGCCGCCTGGGCGATGTACTGGTCATTCTCCCCAGTTGTATCCCCCGACCCAAATTCTGAAGCTCCAGGACACTGCCCTTGAGGCGGTAGAGGTGGGATCCCTCACTGAGTCCGAGGGAAAAGCCAACCCTGGAGGGTAAACAGATTAAGATAAGAAGATAAGGAACGAAATGTTTAAAATTTTAAGAATGCTCCAGAAGACTTAGGAATTGTTCTCGTAAATGAAATAGTTCAACCAATTTATGAAGGAAAAGCATAATTTCTGTGCGTATTTGTTCATGTTCATTGAACCTCTACATTCATGTGTATTCTGTTCGCTAGGTGGTGTTGTTTCTTAAGCGGTGGTATCCTCAGGGACAAGACTGATCTGTTATGAAATGTTTGGCCAAGTACAACTGTCTCATAATGTTCGCTGACCGGCCGAATTCGAACTTAGTCGAAACAAGATTTTAGGAGGAAGTACGGATGGGTTATTACAGGCAACAGAAGGCAACTGATATTGACATTCGGGCAGCAGTGAGAATTGATGGTCCTTGGTTCAAAACAAATTTTCATCTCTATTGTTCTTAGTGTACATGGATCATTTACTGCAGGGATGCTGGTTAGCAGGGATTTAAATGGATGAACATTCAGTAAGCAGTTTTGACCAATCCCGACGACTTTGTCTTAAAGACAGATTGTGTTGAAAGCTTGTAATCTAATCTCGAAAGCTGAAGAGAAGTGAAGCGAGTTTGATATAATAATAATAATAATAATAATAATAATAATAATAATAATAATAATAATAATAATAATAATAATAATAATAATTGCCATTTCCAAGACTAAGGTGATGTCAGTAGGAAGGAAACCTAATGGGATAGAATGACATGAAGGGAATAGGAAACTAGAACTGGTAGTTCATTTCAAGTATTTAGGATGTACGTATATTCTCCCAGGATGGTAGAATACTCAGTGAAATTGAACTAAGGTGCAGCGAATCCACTGCAGTGAGCTCTCGGTTGTGATCAAGAAGGCAATGATATGTTGATAAACGGGGTTAAAAGTCAGGTTGTGAGTTTCACAAATCGGAAAACTCCTCTCAGTTTTAATTACTGCGTTGATGGGGTGAAAGTTCCTTTTGGGGATCACTGTAAGTATCTAGGTGTTAATATAAGGAAAGATCTTCATTGGGGTAATCACATAAATGGGATTGTAAATAAAGGGTACAGATCTCTGCACATGGTTATGAGGGTGTTTAGGGGTTGTAGTAAGGATGTAAAGGAGAGGGCATATAAGTCTCTGGTAAGACCCCAACTAGAGTATGGTTCCAGTGTATGGGACCCTCACCAGGATTACCTGATTCAAGAACTGGAAAAAATCCAAAGAAAAGCAGCTCGATTTGTTCTGGGTGATTTCCGACAAAAGAGTAGCGTTACAAAAATGTTGCAATGTTTGGGTTGGGAAGAATTGAGAGAAAGAAGAAGAGCTGCTCGACTAAGTGGTATGTTCCGAGCTGTCAGCGGAGAGATGGCGTGGAATGACATTAGTAGACGAATAAGTTTGAATGGCGTTTATAAAAGTAGGAAACATCACAATATGAAGATAAAGTTGGAATTCAAGAGGATAAACTGGGGCAAATATTCATTTATGGGAAGGGGAGTTAGGGATTGGAATAACTTACCAAGGGAGATGTTCAATAAATTTCCAATTTCTTTGAAATCATTTCGGAAAAGGCTAGGAAAGCAACAGATAGGGAATCTGCCACCTGGGCGACTGCCCTAAATGCAGATCAGTATTGATTGATTGATTGATTGATTGATTGATTGATCGATTGATTGATTGGTTGATTGATTGATTGATTGATTGATTAATTGGAGTGAGTTCTAGAATGAAGCAATATTTCATCGGTCCGTTTTCGTATGGGAGTTAAAACTAGGCAATAACTCGATGAGTGAAACTGTACGTAAAAACTTGCTTTGTTCGTGGGGTCATGCGTGGCAAGTTGTTACCTAGAAGAGTAGAGGATTCGGCTATGGAGAGTAAGAGAAGTAGAGGGAGACCAAGGCGACGATGGTTAGACTCGGTTTTTAATTATTTAATGGTAGGAAGTATGATACTAAACGAAGCCACAGAGATAGTTCCACATAGAAGATTGTGGAGATGCTTATTTAATTCACCGAGGTTTATAGACAACGCTGAAAGGGTGTATGACAAGGATATAATATTATTATTATTATTATTATTATTAATAATAATAATAATAATAAGAATAATAATAGATTAGATTTATATTGCTTTGCGTCGCACTGACACAGATTGATTTTATGGCGATGATGGGATAGGAAGGAGATTGGAGTGAGAAGGATGTGGGCGTGTCCTTAATTAAGTACAGCCCCAGCATTTGCCATGTGTGAAAATGGGAAACCACGGAACACCATCTTCAGGGTTGCCGACAGTGGAGTTCCAACTCACTACCTCCCGAATGCAAACTCATAGCTGTGCGACCCTAACTGCACGGCCAACTCGCTCGGTAATAATAATAATAATAATAACAATAATAATAATAATAATAATAATAATAATAATAATAATAATAATAATAATAATCTATCAGCGTGTCAATTTTGGCGTTCTAATTTGGTCTGCTAAATCACAGAGAAATGGAAACTATGTTGGCTAAGTATCTAATTAATTTTAATGGTTAAACACCAAAGTGATTTTTTGTTACCCTGTCGATATCGAATGACATGGATTTTCGAATTTACTTCTGTTCCCCCTTCAAAACTGGACTTCCTCTGTAGACGAAATCTTGGGACCCGGAGATCTAAGTTCATTCGGGGATCAAATGCAGAGCGTAGGATGTCAACACGCTGACCATGTGTACCCCAGTGTCTGCTGGCCATTTGGCTGAACAGCCATAGCCCGAGAATGGTAGGGAGAAGTAGTTATCAGTAATTTAGTCTTCGTCCTGTTTATCCCCTGTCGGCAAATTAGACTGATATTCATTAGAAGAAGGCACATGAAATAAAACGGAACATCATGATAAAATCAATGTTATTTTGTTTACTCCTAATAAAACAGGACTGAAAATCCAATTTTTCACAGTTATTGGATGAATATAGCGAATATTCTGAAGATTGTAAGAATTATTTCCACCGTTGTAGACGTCGGCGTTGAGTAGTACAGTATAATAATTATAAGAGGATGTTTCCTGTCGCAACTGGCCAGAACTCATTGACAGACTGTGTTGTTATTGTTATGGCTAGTTGTAAGTGGAGCAATGTGAACAAAGTGTTCGTGATCCATGAATGACATTTACTTACACAATGGGGCCCATTCCTCAATGAATTGCGAAGGCGGGATTTAAAATTCCTACACGTGCTGACTATTTACACACACACCTACGGTTCTTTTCGTGTAATTCATTAAGCTGAATTCCGTTACATAACACAGTGACAGTATTGTTCATAACACTCGCGACTGTCTCAATGAGATACCGTCAAATAGCCCACCTGGTAGCCACGTTCACACCGTGGTTAGGCCATCCGAGACTCGTTGGTCGAAACATATTTCATCCTCAGAATGTTGGCCGGCCGGGTAGGGGAGGTGGTGGTATTCAATTTATATTCACCAGATTGAGTACAAAAATCCTGGATTTAATTCTTTTTTTTTTTTTTTGCTATTTTGCTTTACGTCGCACCGACACAGATACGTCTTATGGCGACGATGGGATAGGAAAGGTCTAGGAAGTGGAAGGAATCGGCCGTGGCCTTAATTAAGGTACAGCCCCGGCATTTGCCTGGTGTGAAAATGGGAAACCACGGAAAACCACCTTCAGGGCTGCCGACAGTGGGGCTCGAACCCACTATCTCCCGATTACTGGATACTGACCGCACTTAAACGACTGCAGCTATCGAGCTCGGTGATTTAATTCTAAACCTCGCCGTAGTGCTCATATGGAGTGGGGGCATATGACGCTGTTAATGGTGATTCGTCCGTCGGATGGGGACGTAAAGCTTTGAGCAGACCCGTTAGTGTTATTGCACAGGAGTATACTACGTGTGGACACCGGTTTTCACCCTTTCCCTAGCTCATTATCATCATAATCACATATCGAGATGCGCTGGTCGCCTATGGGTGTCAAGCAGAAAGACCTACACCAGGCGAGCCGAACATATCCTCGGACACTCCCGCCACTAAAAGTCATATAATAAAATAAGTAAAGTGAACTGTTAGACATCCGCGATCGCAAGCACTGCTGCCCGGACTCGAGACATCCCGAGCTATCATGGCACTCCACACAGGTTTCAACTGGCACCTATTCTACTGCAAAAAATTACAGAGTTACAGAGGAAAGAAAAGGCTGTAATCCTTCACCTCTACTGTTCATAGCGTACACGGGTCATTTACTGGAAATTTTAATATAGCAGAGAGGAGTTCAGTTGGGTGGAAATTTAGTAAGCAGTTTGAACTTTTGCCGACGATTTGGTTTAATGACAGGCTGTGTTGAAAGTCTGCAGTCTGATATGTTGAAGTTTGGGAAGAGGTGCAGGGAATATGATACGAAATTTAGAGTCAGTAGAGAATACACCTAAGAAGACTGATTGTCAGACTGGGAATATAAAACTGAAAGATATATACATATATATACTTTCAGTTTTTAAGATGTAGAAATTCTCTCAGGATGATAGTATATTAATAAAATTGAATCAAGGTGTAGCAAAGTTAATGAGGTGAGCTCGCAGTTACGATCCACTGTATCCTGTAAGAAGGAAGTGAATTCTCGGACGAATCTTTCTTTACATCGATCGATTTTCAGGTCGAATTTCCTGTACGAAAGTGAAATCTAGATGGTTTAATGGTACCTTATTCATGTTAGAAGTAACACAAATGAAAGCGAGAATGTTTGCTGTAACAAGTAGGTGGGAACAGTGCAGGGATATATTCACTATTGCGTGTTCCTGTGGTAATTTGTTGTATGCTCTGTCGAATGTAAATGAAGATAGGTTTTGAGACGAACACAAATACCCAGCTCCCGAGCTACATTAATTGATCAGTAGCAGTTAATATCGTCGGCCAGGGCAGAAATCGAACCCAAAGCCCTTTCGACCGAAGGCCGCTACTCCGACCATTCAACCAAGGAGCCAGACTATTATAAAATGATATAATAAATATTGTGATATACATGATAAAGAGAAATATAGAAATTCTCCTAGAAGCTACTTTCGACCAAATGAGGTGGCTGACCGAGTGAGTTGTTAAGCTGAACCTTGCATGAGGAAATAGATTCAAACTGCATCGGCGGCATCCCTGAAAATATATTTAATTAAAGTTACGAACGCTACCTTCTAAGTTCTCGTTTTTATCCCTCACAGCACGGCTGAAACGCTATGTACTATAAGTTGGCGCGATGTGGGATTTCGAGTTCCTATGTGATCTTTCCATCATCAATATGCTTCATACTATCATATTCTGTTACATTTGTATATTAGGTAATGAAGACTCGTTATGGTAGACGTAACAATATGCACGTTGAAGTAACAATTGTTACCGAGCAAGTGACTGTGCGGTTTGGGTCACGTAGCTGTCAGCTTGTATTCGGGAGATAGTGGGTTCGAACCTCACTACAGGCAGCCCCGATGATGGTTTTCCGTGGTTTCCATTTTCACACCAGACAAATGCTGCGTTTGTATCTCACTTAAAGGCCACGGTGGCTTCCTTCCCATTCCTAGCCCTTTCTTATCCCTTCGTCGCCATAAGCAAATTGTAAAATTGTAAACATTGTTTGGACTCACATTCCTTCGGATGACGTCACACGCAGATGTACAATATCCGAATAACAAACCTTACTTCCAGAATGCATTGCCCGCTCACAAATGCATGCTTTATCAGCACAGCGAATGGCTTCCCGACAACCGCAGACTATTCATACGACACAATGACTCATGGATGATGTCGTTTCCTTATAGGAAGTAAGAATTCTTGGACACGATATCAAAAGTGCGGTAACTCTTCCCTAAGGAAGAGAGGTCACGATTTCGAACACATGTGAAGCTTCCTTACGTAGTCCTCTCTAATTGCTAAAAATAATTACATAAATAGGGAAAAGGTCTTACAAGGAAAAATATGTTTACAAGACTTTTATGAATCTCTCCTCATGAAAACTACTCGTTTTTCTTGTTGTACCTTTTATGAGGCTGGATTTCGAAACTGTCGCATTTTAAACATTTTCAGAATTTTTTTTCCAAATACTTGTTTGGAGAATTGCATGCATGCCAAATTTAATTTCAAGTGGACAATTCGTTTTGGGGGCAAAGTTCATTTTTAAATCTGATCATTAAAAAACACCGTAATAATAACCTTCCATGTGCATTAAAATTTCAATTTTAAAACATATATTTTACATAACATATTCTTAACCATATTAAGTAAGTCCGACTCCTTGGCTACATGGTCAGCGCCAAAGGTCCCGAGTTCACTTCCCGGCCCGTTCGAGGATTTTAACTGCGTCTGGTTAATTCCACTAAATCAGGGACTGTGTTTTTGTGTTTGTCCCAACACACTCCTCTTGATATATATGCAATACCCCCAACAACCAACCACCACAGAAACACATAATAGGTAGTACATCAACCCTCCCCCCTCGCCCCACATAGGGCTGTCATCAGTAAGGACATCCGACCGTATATCATGGCCAAATCCACATGTGCGACACAGTTCACACCCCTGATCCACCAGAGTGTGGGTAAAGTGGTGGACGAAGATCATATTCGACAGTTATGCAGGGAAATGTTTCAGAATACTCCAAACGTTCTATTGTAACAATTGCAGTATTATGCATGACATATTTTATCTTCATTTTGTAGCACTTTTACAAGATTTTCTTCTTGCGTCAGTACAGTGATTCCTGAAATTTTTCTCTGCAATTTTATTTTTATTTATGGTCTAAATCTGAACATAAGTGGAAAATGTTCATGAAATTTTGACAAAGTTTGATGCACGTGCAACGTTTTGAATATACATACATCAGTTTTGAGAAAGCTGCAGTTTTACATATAAACATGCTGTGTTAAAAGGCTGTCTTTCATGAAGTATTAAAATACCTCTGATTCGCTTTATCACCCTGATTTTTCTTAACAGCTTCAATATCTTTGGTCATAGGCAACGTGGTCTCCCCGAAAAAAAGCTAATTTGGAGTTTTAGTCTAATTTTTACTAAAGGTGCATAAGAAGTTTGGAGAATCTTGATCGTAATCTCTCTATGCTTAATGTAAGTGACATTTTAAAAATTCGGACAAACTCTTGTGTATACTGGGGCTAATAATGGGGAGAAAATGGCCATGGAATACGTTAGGTATCATCCTGGCATTCGCCTGGAGATGAACTGAGAATCCACTAAAAACTAATTTGATGTTGTCTCATAGCGAGATTCTAGCATGTTGCCCTATCAAATAACTTTATCCGAGATCAAGTGAACTTTAATCCCCTTCTTTAAACGAGTCTTAAATTGACGATATATCAGAAAATCGAACCCAAGCAATCACGAGATTGACAATTTGCCTTTACCTTGAATATTTAGTGAGAGGTGTCACCTAATAAAAAGCCAACTTGCGACTGGCTAGTACCTCTGTAATAATAATAATAATAATAATAATAATAATAATAATAATAATAATAATAATAATAATAATAATAATAATAATAACAATAATAATAATAATAATAATCCTCTGGGTGGATTGAGTAGCTTGGTGGTTGCTGTTGCCGGTTCCAAGCCCGGATAAAGGAAGAGGGTTGGCTTAAAGCCGTAAAATAACAGCCAGGAAATATCTTGAGGCAACCTCTAAGACTCAGTACCTTAGTTGTGTCCCTGAGACCGACTTCCATTGATCTCCCCACTATCTTCTGCTTGTTAGCATGATGGAAATGTCAGTTAACAAAACAATTACCCCTAGGCCGTAGTACAATTACTAGTTTATCTCGGTCATCGGATTCTGGGCGGACCGAGAACATCATGCGTAATGAATCGGAGCTTCCCAAATCTCTTCCACCGAAGCGAAAACACTGCATAGCTACTTTAAGCATCAACATATTACTTAAAACTGGCAAATTAAATCAACTAACAGACTTATTGGACAAATTTGACATTCAAATTCTTGTAATACAAAAAACTCTATATGCAGACGAAAATCACATGGAATCGGGGAACTACAGAATTTATAAAGGGAAGCCAGCAATATACTTCCCCAAAACTCCACGGCAGTTCGGCACAGCCTTTCCAGTCAAGAAAAGCTTTACCAATTGCGTATTCAGTTTCTCGTCTCCTTCTGAATGAATCTCAGTTCTTCCGATCAAATCGGGAAACAAAACGTACACATAAATCAATGCCCATGCTCCCAAAATTAGTAACAATTGGAAAGATCCACGCAAAGTAGATGAATTCTGGGAACTGCTGGAGGAAGTTTCAAATTAGATAGCAGAACACCATGTCAAAGTATTGTTAGGAGACTTCAGCGCACAAATTGGTAAAGCAAACACATTTAGAAGCATAGCAGGATTATATCCAGCACATGACAGAACAAACAGAAATGGAGAAAGATTAATAGACTTCTGCAAAATCTTCAATTTAAAACTAATGTCAACACACTTCTTACCGGGCGAGTTGGGCGTGCGGTTAGGAGCGCGCAGTTGTCAGCTCGCATCCGGGATATAGTGGGTTCGAACCCCACTGTCGGCAGCCCTGAGGATGGTTTTCCGTGGTTTCCCATTTTCACACCAGGCAAATGCTGGGGCTGTACCTTAATTAAGACCATGGCCGCTTTCTTCCCATACCTAGGCCTTTCCTATCCCAGAGTCGCCATAAGACCTATCTGTGTCGGTGCGACGTAAAGTAACTAGCAAGAAAAAAAACTTCTTGGGCCTACTCAGAAAGAAAATGACCTGGAGATCTCCCAATCGATATCTAGGTGAATTTCGAATTGATCATGTAGCCATCAACGGGCAAAAGCTAAAAAAAAGTCATGAATATTAAAGTCAAAAAAGGAATTACAGATTCACATAATTACTTGCCCTTATTAAAAGTGAAGTTGCAGCCTAGCCGGTCCAAAATGAGAACATTGAAATCGCCAAAAAATCACCCAGAACTTTACAAATTAAATCCTGATATTTTCCTTGTAAATTTACCATCAAATGTCCCCTCAGACTGCAATAATCTAAATAGTATAGTATGCAAGGCATCCCAGAAAATTGGCTCACCGCCTAGGAAACAGAAACACAGATGGTAGAATAACACATGTGACAAACCACTAGAACTACGAATTAGAACATGGCAAGTACGGAACTCTCGTAAATCTGAAATCAAATGGCAAGAATGTCTTAAATTACAGAAGGAAATATCCAAAATTATTAGAGCAGAAAAACGAAAACAAGACCAAACCTGACTAAGACCAAGAATTCCAGAAAAAACAACTCCAGAAACTACTACAATAATTTTAAAGAAGAACTCCAAAATTACCAAGCGCCCAGTCTTTGCTTCAAACGTCCAGACGGATCATTAGAAACAAATAAAAAAGAAAAGTGCAAACTTCTTGCAGACTACTTTAAAAGTCTGTTAAATTGCGAAAGTCCACAAAACCAATTAACCTTTGAGAAACCTACACCAAATCCAGTCTCAAAACCTCCCAATCTAGAAGAAATCAAGCAAATAATTCAAGAATTGAAAGATAATACAGCACCAGGAGAAGATGGGATAATTGCTGAAATGAGAACAAGTGGCGAGAAAATGGTTTACGCAATTCAAGAAATCACACAGAACATTTGGAATACTGAGAAAATTCCAGAAGACTGGAAATGTGCACTAAATCACTCACTCCACA
The DNA here is from genome assembly GCF_040414725.1 of Anabrus simplex. NCBI lineage: Eukaryota > Metazoa > Arthropoda > Insecta > Orthoptera > Tettigoniidae > Anabrus > Anabrus simplex. The sequence continues at coordinate 242,679,623 of NC_090269.1, forward strand.
AGAAAGGGGATAAATCAGATATAAACAATTGCAGAGGGATTTCCTTTATTATCAATCGTCTACAAAAATTTTTCTAAAGCCCTATTGAATAGATTACAAAAGCAAACCGACCACATCATTGGAGAATATCAGGCAGGGTTTCGAAAAGGCATATAATGCCCAGAACAAATCTTAACCTAAAAACTATTTTACAAATTCATAAAACAAGGTAGGTAAGGGTTATTCTGCCCGAAGGCAGGTCCGAACCTCCGCAGAGGTGTTCCTGAGCCGGAGTTTACGTGCGGTAGGGTGGCCAGTTCCTTTCCGCTCCTCCATTCCCTTACCCCCCCACCAACAGCGCGTGGCAACCCATCCAACTCCTGACCACGCCCAATGTTGCTTAACTTCGGAGATCTCATGGGATCCGGTGTTACAACACGGCTACGGCCGTTGGCTCGTAAAACAAAACAAACAATAATTACCTTTGTCGACTTCAAAAAAAGCTTATGATTCAAGAGACCGAAAGACTCTATTCAACATACTTGAGGAATTTCAAGTCGAGAGAAAAACAAGGGAATTGATCAAGCAAAGTCTAACAGGCACAGTAGAGAAAGTTAAATTTTTAGGAGAAATTTCGAAGCCATTCAAAATTACAATAGGGGTCAGACAAAGCGATGGATTTTCACCACTACTACTCAATCTAATTCTGGAAAATGTTGTTCGAAAATGGAAAAATGGGACCAATATTCGTAGACTTCTCAAAAACAAAATTCACCTTGATTGCCTCGTAACATATAACATGTAATATAACATGTAATATATATATATAATATATAATAAGATATATAATAAGCTAGCAATATACCCGTGCTTCGCTACGGTGTTATACCGAAATTTGTAATTGAATGCTTATTGTTGAATGCCGAAATTCGCGATCTGACTCGTTTTCTGCGAGAATCCACCAAAATTCGAGATCTGACTCGTTTTCTAATAGATTACGGCAAGTTTCCTCCCATTTTTCAATCTTTCTTTCCAGCAATCGGTTTCGTACTTCCCGGGCTAGGTCCAGATATTCTACCCGGTCAGTTGGGTCCCTAAATCTTTGCCATCTTTTCCTATAAGCATTTTAAATATGGATCAAATCGTTCAGGAGATCCGGCGTGGTGTCGTCCTGGATGCCTTGGCGGTACTGAACCCGCGGCCGGACTGCATTCTTAGTCATTAGCAGTCCAGGACCCGTTTCCAGCGCGGTCCGCACATTTGGCGACGGTCCACAACATTATTATTATTATTATTATTATTATTATTATTATTATTATTATTATTATTATTATTATTATTATTATTATTATTATTATTATTATTATTATAGATGTTCTGGACCCCACAGCAAGATGCAAGACCGCTACTTGGCGGTAACTTACACCCGCTGCCATTGTCATTGTTGACAATGTGACCAGCACCATCGTCGCGCGTAGGCAAATGTGCGGGATTTCTGGCGATACGAATGACATACTTCCGTGCATTATTGACCTTATTATAGAGGTGAACGGACGGTCAATCTCTTTCCTATCGTTTATTTCAAATTAGTTTAAATTTTTATTTATATGCCAGCAGAATCTACTGTAATCTAAGAACGTTCTCCGAAGGAAAAGATGGTTCTTAAAAATGAACCCAGGAAAGGTTAGAAATGATCGGTTTATGATCAGAATAAGTTCATCGAAAATCTATAGCCTGTTTCCAGTCATTCGACAGGGTCAGGAATGGAATGAATAAAGCCCCCGTCTAGCGGCGACAATAGGAATTGTTCCGGCTGCCGAAGCCTGTCGCACTTCTCTGGGGCAATGATTAATAAATGACAAATGAAATGAACTGATATTGGACAGTGTTGCTGGAGTGAATGATGACAGGGAAAACCGGAGTATTCGGAGAAAAACCTGTCCCGCCTCCTTTTTGTCCAGCACGAATGTCACATGGAGTGACCGGGATTTAAACCACGGAACCCAGCTGTGAGAGGCCGGCGCGCTGCTGCCTGAGCAACGGAGGCTCCTTGTAAGTACATTGCGAACAGTAAAATCAATTGGTCTCCCCTCCTTTTACACCCCACCGCCGTTAAGTTTATTTACCCCCCCCCCCAAAAAAAGAATGAAAAGATGGCGTGCTTCTTTATGTTTAAAGGAGATTCCAAACACCAATGTGGTCACGTCTATTACCTTCAGTTTTGAGATATAAGTATACCCATACAAATAATTCACTTTTTTCACTTCCTTTCAAACTCCTCCCCCTCCCCCCTAAGTGAATTTTCCGGCAAAAAATACTTGTTTCTTTAATAGTAAAGGGTTTTCTAAATACCAAATATCACGACTCTAACTTCTTCAGTTTTAGATTTATGCGTCCTCACGAAAGGAATTCAATTCCTCTTCACTCCCCCCCCCCCCACACACCCCAAGATGGTTTCCCCCCAAAAACGCGTTTTCCTTTGTTTTAAAAGGAGATCCAAATACCAATTTTCACGTCTGTAACAATTTTAGTTTTTATTAGCTTATGTATTCTCATAAAAATAAGTCAATTAATTTTTCTATTCTTTAACCCCCCCCCCCCCTCATTTGATTTTCCGAGAATACGTGTTTCTTTACTTTTAAAGCAGATTCCAAATATCACATTTCACGTCTGTAACATCTTCATTTTTGAGATATCAGTAGCCTAATTAAAAGAATTCAACACCATTTTCAGTCATTATTAACTACCCCCTCCACCCAAGTGGCATTTCCGAAAACAAAAAATACATGTTTCTTTATTTTTAAAGGAGATTCTAAGTACAAATTATTACATCTATAAACTTTAGAAGTTTTGATATATAGATATACTCATTTTAAAAATTCACCCCCTTTTCACCCCCTATTAATTGGATATTCCAAAAACCAAAAAATACGTGTTTCTTTATTTTTAAAGGAGATCTCAAACGCCAATTTTCAAGTCTGTAATATCTTCATGTTCTGAAATATAAGTAGCCTCATTTAAGGCATTCAACCCCTTTTTCACCCTTTTCCACCCTTCCTATTGGGATTTTCCGAAAACAAAATAATACGTGTTTCCTTATTTTTAAAGGATATGCTAAAGACCAATTTTTACATCTATAAACTTTAAAAGTTTTGAGATATAGATACACTCATTTTAAAAATTCACCCCCCTTTTCACCCCCATTAATTGGATTTTCCGAAAACAAAAATATACACGTTTCTTTATTTTTAAAGGAGCTCCCAGACACCAATTTTTAGGTCTGTAATATCTTCATTTTCTGAGATATAAGTATCCTCATTAAATTCACTCAAACAATTTTGCAGCCCTTTTCACCCTGCCTATTGCGATTTTCGGAAAACAAAAAAAAATACGTGTTTCTGTATTTTCAATGAAGATTCTAAATACCAATTTTTACATCTGTAAACTTTCAAAGTTTTGAGATATAGATACACTAATTTTAAAATTCACCCCCCATTTCACCCTCCCATTAATTGGATTTTCCAAAAATAAAAAAATACGTGTTTCTTTATTTATAAAAGAGATCAAAAGTACCAATTTTCAGGTCTGTAATATGTTCAGTTTCTGAGATATAAGTACCGGTATCCTCATTAAAGGCATTCAACCAATATTTCACCCTTTTTCACCCCTCCCATTGGAATTTTCCGAAAACAAAAAAATACGTGTTTCCTTATTTTTAAGGAAGATTCTAAATACCAATTCTTACATCTGTAAACCTTTAAAGTGTTGAGATATAGATACACTCATTTTAAAATTTCACCCCCTTTTTCACCCCCTTAGAGACGGAATATCCAAAAATCCTCTCTTAGCGAGCACCTACATCTTATTATGAATGTATCCTCAAAATTTCATTTCTTTATGTCAAGTAGTTTTGGCTCGGCGATGATGAATCAGTCAGTCAGTCAGGACAAGTTACTTTATATATATATAGATTATGTATTGTATTGAATAGGTGGATGGACCAATTGGTTATAATATTTAAGTTTATCTTAAATATTCACTACTCTCCAATAACAAGCGAGAAGCAATCCAGTCCGTAGAAAAACTTAATGAGATAGCGGCAAGAACAGGTCTGCAAATCTCATATGCAAAGAAAAAGTGTATGGAAGTTACAAAATCAGGATTTAACAACCATCCTCAAATCACTAGATATGGTAAAATCTCTCAAGTAGATAAATTCAAATACCTATGCGAAATTATTCAGCCAAACGGGATACATCAGCAAGCAAACAAAGAAAGAATTACAAAATTACAAAAAGCATACAAAATTGTCTGAAACAGATACAACAACAAAATCTTTATCCCTGAACGCAAAATTACTTCAGTACAACACAGTTGTCAAACAAGAAGCCTTTTATGCATCAGAAACTCTGATAATTTGTGGCAGATCACAAATTAAAAGATAGAAAACAAGAAAGGAAAGTTCTCAGAAAAATTCTAGGACCTAAATGCGAAAATGGTATTAGGATGAAAAGGAAATCACAGGAAATCTATTTAGTAAAAAAAAGTCACAGACACCATTATAAAAATAATATTAACATTCAATGGTCACCTGATCAGGATGGATAACAATAGGCGAACAAAGAAAATACTAAATCTAAATACTAAATCTCTAAATCACAACAACTGGCTTACAAAAACAATGATCTTCAGGAAGTTGGTATAAATGAAGAAATCTTGCAAGACAGAAAAAAAATTCAGAAATCTCATAAACAAACATAAATTTGCTGATAAACATGAAAGACAAACTACAGGATGGACGGAAGAATGGAAAAAGAAGCACAGCGAAAGGATGAAGAGATTTTCGGAAAACAAGAAGAAACGTTGTGCTAAATAAGTTCACGCACGCTCCTTAGTGGGCATAACGAATAAAAAAAAAGTACGAGTAATAAGCTTAAAGTCTTTCCTTCCAAGCAGACCAGTTCGAGATAAGAGATAAAAAAGTGCCAAAATGGCCATGGAGGACGAAATAATAATGCAGGATTATTGAAATGAAAATGACGGTGACAATGTAATATGCTACTTAGTTACCAGTCAGCACTGTAGTGCATGTAGAACCTTGGCCTCTTTAATCACCTGTCTTCATCCATTTCGAGCTTCAGCTCTTCTTCTCCAGCCTCTAATCCCTAATTATCTTGAGGTCGTCTTCTACATTATCTACATATTCCTGGGTCCACATCTTCTCCTTCTCTCGTCAAACGTTCCGAATAATGTTCTATTAACAGCCCGAGTAGGAGACATTCTCTGTACATGCCCAGCCTACCTTATCATCTCCCGCCTAGTTTCCCCCATAATGTTTGGCTGCACAAACAGTTCGCTGTATTCTGCATTTGCCCTTATCCTCCAGCCATATTCATTTCTCGCTGGTATAAATTTATTTTGAAGACCGTGCACGCTGTTCCACTTCAGACATAGCCACTATTCATAACAAGTGTAAGAATACCGGAGAACCTTCATGTCTTGCAATCGTTCCCCAGCACTCTGAAACATACCTGACTACAGTATAGTTGTGTATATTTTAATGTTGGTATTCTTGCTGACATTTCCAGTTCCAAAGAAGTTTTGTAAGGCATAATAGGATCGTTTTACACTTCGTATACTTTTCTCTATTTCTACTGATGTTCTTTTATCTGTATTTTTTAATGATCCTAAGTATATGAATACTATTCACGCTGTTTCCTAGTCCTATGTAAGGGTTTTACTGAACTGATAACTGTCAATATTTATTTTTTATTAACATTAAACACAATGTGTACATTTGTGTTAAAGGTTACAATTTGTCATTATTTTTTTTCTTTTGGGTCATCACTTCTACCAGTCCTTAGCAAGTGTTCTGATGCGTTGTGTTTGTTTAGTTCAGTTCATCAGGTCATGCCGCAGAGATGACAGATACATTCTTCGTCTGGGGCGTGGAATCTGGTGGTTAAGCATATTTACGCGTGGAATCCATGGACACCGAAGCGCGTGTATACATTGCGTAGTTTATAGTTTGGGCCTTTCCATTCATTGTTCTTAACGTGATTACATTTAAAATCCTAGCCGTCAATGCTCGAAAAATTCTCTGATAATGTCACGATGACAGTCCTTGTTCAAAATGAAGGAAAACTTTTTTTTTTCCACTTTCAGCGCTTGTTAGTTATAAAGTTCCAGAGACTCGTGATTGTCAGAGACTATGACTGGTATTCTTGCCACCTGGAGAGGTCAGCGGTGGTATAGCATACCGTGCATGCCGCCCCACTTCAGATATTGTTAATGTTTCACAACAAGTGTAATAATACTGGGCTATGTAGAACAGTATATAAAAAGTCAGAGTACCTGTTAGAGGCATTCCGTCGCTGGCGGGTATAACAATTGCCTTCCGAGTGCATCAATGTTGCCTGTTATGTGTTTTTAGATTATAACCTCAAAGTAAAAATACGGGACAGATGTGCGATCGAGGAAATCAACGGAGCTCATATTCTGGAAGTTGAGAACTTCGTTTCAGTATTATATAATTATTATATAGGTGTCATACTGAAAGTTATTAATAAATGCCTTAAGATTACTGAAACAACTAAAACTTACCTTTGTATTTCATTTTTCATAACAGTTCATTCAGTTTCAACATACTTTTACTTTCTCTGAGTAGCTGTTTACAGCTCAGACCTAATCAAGTAAACAGAACAGTACATCACACGTTGCAGGCACTGCTTTTTTTATTTACAATTGGCTTTACGTCGCACTGACACAGATAGGTCTTATGTCGACGATGGGACAGGGAAGGGCTAGGAGTGGGAAGGAAGTGTCCGTGGCCTTAAGTAAGGTACAGCCTGGTGTGAAAATGGGAAACCATGGAAAACCATCATCAGGACTGCCGACAGTGGGGTTCGAACCCTTTATCTCCCGACTACTGGATACTGGCCGCACTTAGTGACTACAGCTATCGAGCTCGGTGCAGGCACTGTAACGAAACTGAAACTTTAGCACATGTCCTTGGGTCCTGAGAACTCCTCCGGAATACAAGACACCACCTGATCAGGAACAAGATAGCGTCAGCTCTGGCTGAGAAGAGCTACGATGTGAACGAGGAGGAGATCACTGTGTTGCAGAAAATCAAAGTACGCACAGCATTCATATCATAGCGTCGATAGGAAAACTAGATCGTGGTTTGTCATTGATCTGACCGTGCGGTTTGAATCTGACAAAGCCCATTAAATGGCAATCGAACGATAGAAGAAGGATATTTACTAGCCAGCAGCAAATTTTAAGACCTGTCAAGACCTCAACAAGGTCACGATTATAAGACTGCTGGTAGGGTTCAGAGACACACACATCAGTATAAACATATTATCTGAATTTTGAGCAAATTTCGATCTGAAAAAAACAATTAGGTTAGGAGGTTGCCATATTGAGTCTGAAAAGCTCCCTTCATATTCTATGATGTCATCTATACGATCCCTATTAATTTAAACTGTTTGTGGATCAATCTTCACGTGAATACTAATTTATTGTCAATTTTAATAGCTAAAGTTATATTACAAAATGACGGGCGCAAATACTCGTATAGCTTGCATTATCATAACGGCATTCAATACAGTATATTGAAAATCAATGAAATCCTGACTATTTCACACCTCAGATACCTGTCCGTTATTGGAGTCATATCTACCAGTCTGGGCAATCTAAGAATAGCCAAAAAAATAGTCAACGTATTCTCACGCCAAACAAAGAAATAAAATGAAGAAGTATCCTTTCGAAATAAATAAAGTTGTTTGTATTCGTCAGATATGGAAACACCGGCGTATTCCTTTTTAGATCCCAAATAAGGCGCAATACGGGACAGTATTTCTGTTCCTGAAATAAACTGCTCGGGACATTTGACACCAATACAGCACTGCGGGACGTATGGACGTCTTAGATGCTAGAAAGACCAATTCTAGAACAAGAAGCTCTGTGACAAAGCTGGTACATCAAATCTAACAAAGCTGTAGAATATTTCTCTGATTTTATCGTTCTTTTCTACCTCCTTTTTTATCGGACTAGTACCTTGGCCACTGTAGTTCAAAATCTTCTGTACCCTTGTAGAAAATACGAGATTACATCGCTGATCAGGTGTTACATATGAAGTTTATTCGGCCCTTTAGAATATCGTTTTTTTTTTCTGATGTCTTCCTTGATTGCATTGCCCATCCTTCAACTGCGAGTATGCTTTTTATGGCGTGAGTTAGGTTTGCGGGTGACTTGGCCGCTCTATCTATTGGCACTTCTCCATTAACATAATGGGTGCAACGGTGCATAAAACTCTGCACAGTAAACCGTGTGATTCAGCCGCCCCTTACCATGTAGTTTTATGCAACCCAAGTACCATGTGACTTGGTTATAGTTATAAGGTGGTTATTCCCCTGTATGGTGCTAATGTCCAGTGAGCACAATTTGCATACGAATCTGAACCCTACTGCTTGCAAAACATGACGCCTTGAAATCATGTAGCGACGTCCTTTGACCATGTAACTACAGTATGTTAATGTGTCGTGCCTCGTGACCGGGTGTAACGTAGAGGAGAATCAATGCATAAAACTAGGTAACAGCGCAGTAATTAACGTTTTAAACACCGAACTGGATGGCGTTTGTACTCTACTGTACTCTACTACTCTGCTCTCGTCGTACTACCAGGACGTTTCCAGCAGCGTAGCATAGAGGATATGGTTAGGCGATAGGCTAGCATTCGACGGAATGTGCCATTGGCGGTTGGAATCGTGGATCGTTCAAATATTTTTGCATCGGTGCGATCTTTGGAAACGTATACATGATGATAATGCTTGTTGTTTAGAGGAGCCTAAAATGTAGGCCATCGGCCCAATACGTAAACACAGGCCCATGTTTGCCACGTCATTCAAACAGTAGAACGACTCTGTTATTCATCTTGTGCCCTGCGCATACTCCGCTGGTTAGGGCCTGAATGTAATCTCTGCTGTCATACGGCATGTTTTCTACAGTGGAATACGTTGACATGCTCCTCATGTATGAGGAATCATTAAAAACGCGTGCGAGACACTATATCTGTACCAGGACGGTATCCCGACAGGCGTTAGCCGTCTACTGCGATATTCCGTCGAGTTGAAAGACGCCTAAGGACAACAGGCGTGATTTCCAAGCAGCCACCAGTCCGCCAGAGGCTCGTTACATCGGGTGAAGCAGAAAAAGCCGTTCTGGAGGTAGCTCGTAATAATCCACATATCAGTACAAGGGCGATTGCACAACAGGTGAACACCAGTCAGTCATACATTTGGCGAATACTAAATGAACATAAATTTCACTCATACCATCTTGAGCTACACCAACAGCTCCCTGGGCGGAATTTCGAAGCTCGAATGGAGTTCTGTCGATGATAATAGTCTGGACAATGATGCAGCATTCGTATTGCACATCATATCGCGCTTCCACAACAATGGAAATGTCAATCTCCACAACATGCACTATTGGAGTACGGACAATCCTCACTGGGTGCGACAGGCGGCCCATCAAGTACGATGGGGAGTGAATGTGTGATGTGGAATCTTGGGGCATCGCCTAATTGAACCTTATTTCTTTGAGGGTCATTGAACGGGTCCACGCTACCTCCACTTTCTGCGTCAGGAATTCTCACTGCTGCTGGAGAATGTGCCTTTGCACGATCGTTTGACGATGTGGTTGCAATAGGATGGAGCTCCGCCTCATTCGACTTTACCCGTAACCATATGAACGACGAACTGACAGGGAATGACCACGAGGTCCTGTTTCTTAGCTCGCCAGATCAGCAGATTTAAACGCCGTTAGACTTTTTCTTGTGGGGGCATGTGAAAAACGTCGTTTACACCCAAGCACGGGAAAACGCCGGCCTGCTCCGGCAACCCATTGCGGTTGCCTGCCGTGCAATTACACCTGGAATGCTTCAGCGCGCAAGACGATCTATTGGATAAACTAAAACGGTCATCACATCGAGCATTTGCGGCGATGAAACATTGTCAGGACAGTTGTATTTCTATTATTTCCGGTCTGTGTGTGTCCGGCCTGCTAACTAATCCGCCCTTCTTAGGGCCACAAACACATTCATTCACACACAATTTGCATGGAAGCGGGTAATGAACTTACATTGTGCGGTACGTATTAAGCAAATATTTCAAAAGGTACAGAATCTCCCCCGCGGAATCGAACTTCCTACATTTACGCTGCGCCTTTAGCAACTACGCTACGGTTCCGTAAGGCAGACTGTGCAGCTTATAGCATTTATTAGGTTTACTGCAGTCACGATATCAATGTAGTGTTTCACCAGCGCGTAAAGTTAATACAATTCAGAAGGCACAGGCATGCCTTCCAGTGTTTAATACGAGTATAATATTACGGTGTCCCATCACAATGAGGCGGTAAATGCCAAGGTATCCGGTTGTGTTGTCTGAGCATACCGGCAGAGCAGATGTTTTCAGGACGGAATTAATATTGCGGGTTGCATAAAACTACATTGGAATTGAGATATTTCGGAAGACAAGTAGTCAAACAGCTTCCTGTTCGTTGCTTCTCGTTGGGAATATTTCAAACTTGTGTGTCATTAATATTAATATTGACATGAAATATTACTCTTTCGAATAATCCATCGAGTGTAAAATTAATTTGACAAATACTCAAGGGAAAAAGAACACTCCTTTGCTCATATTTTTCAGCGACATATCACAGGTTCCTGTCTCGCTAAGTTCATATGAAAACTGGTAAGAAATATACAAGGTCCCGTTTCGACAGTCCTCTGGAGTTGAAAATGGTAATCCAGGGTAAGTTATTTCGAGGATAATTGATATTGGGAATTCAAATCCATCTGAATATTGACTCCAGCAAGCGTCGCCCCTCTGAACAGGTCGGACCTCGTGCCAGGTCTCTCGCATAAATTAAATGGTATATCTGAGATTTGGTTGTGTATGGTCTCGCTGTGAGAATTTCTAGACTCACAACAAGGAGCCGCATCTAAATCCAAATACAAGTATATACATTTCTCTAGAGCCTTAGTTACTAGACAGTGATCAAATAAACATCCATATTCACCAGACTGTTGACCAAAGCCGTCTCATATGATTGTACGGCATCATTTAAGCAATAATCATCTATCCATAGCTTTAGTAACAGCGATAAGCAGTCTAAGCACTGCAAGAAAAATTATTTACGTCGTTTTCTGGAGTGCTTATCGGGAGATAATTTATCAAAATTCAAATTTCTCAATATTCATCAAGGGTCCGTCAAATTCTTGGACGATCTGATCAAACAAGTGCATAATATTTAAAATGAAAGCGTTTTTCATTTTCCCTGAGTTATGTTCATGAATGTATTAGCCCAAGCATCAGGCATTTCTGTATTTCCTTAGATGGCTGTACCGGTTAAAAAAAGCATTGTGTCATCTGGCTCATGCTGGCATATTAGTAGCAAGAGAAAGCTCTGATTTAGTCCACTAACATTTTCCTACAGAGGGCAGTTACCTGCCTTGTGACAGGGATTTTAGTTTTGTAAATAGAACAGTAAAGAAAACGGATAGTGTTACTTACTACTGGATTTTACAGAGCTAATACTGTAGTCTCTAAAAGTGCTTTCGCGGTACATATGGTTCATGAAGAAGGAATTCTCGATTTCAAATCTTGGGGGCCAGCACATTTTTATTTTCTTTGGATCATAGGGAAGGAAGATCCCTGGAGCAATGAGCCAGAATTTCTCATTTTCAGAGTTTATGGAGACTTCCTATAGCAAACAAACCGGTGGTATTGTCAAAGCTCGACATTTCATACCTTCAGACAGAAAAGGTTAATTCCAGATTTTTCATCAACATTTTTTATCCATTCTGAAGTCATCTCCGTACAGGCTATGAATGCCCTTGGAGGGGTGGAAGGTAAAGGTTTCTACTCTCCGTAACCTCGGCACTTGGCACTTGGTGGGGTAGAGTGGTTATCTCTACGGCCAGTCGCCTTTGCCGGAATCGAACCCACGTCCTTCGGGGTGAACCGAGCACGCCTTTACCGCATAGACCAGGCAGTACCAAGTAAAATGAATGTGGCCGATTTAAATACAGTAATATTTGAGCCTCATTTTCCTTGTTCCCCAGAAGAATTAGTGTACTTTCCAAAATCACTTTCGTAGCTCAAGAATATCAACGGAAGTCATATTGGACGTAAACAGTATTATATTTTTTAAATCAACTGATCAACTTTATGTATACTACATATGAAGCAAAATCCCTCATGTTCAACCAGTTTAAAGCAAAATATATTGGAGATGAAAATCGAAAGAAGTCCCTAAACTTACAGAAAACATACGTTTACATCGATTAAAGTGAATTCTCCATTTGTGACTCTGTGTGTAGACTAATTCAGTTCTTTCTTTTCCTGAAATATCATAACAGTTGGACGTGAGGGGTTTCTTGGAATAAACGATTCACAACAAATTTCAGTGCTTACCATGGGCCCGTTAAAATAATGTATAAACCCTCATGTCACTTGATATAAAGTATTTATGAAAACACAAAGTGGAAGGAATTTAGATTTACATTGAAAACTTTAAACTAGTTTTGACGAGTGTCGTTTTCAAACTTCATTTGAGGAAGAATTCCTCTTACACGTTTTATTTCGGTGCTGAAATATGACTGACTTACATTGATAGAATTAACATTAACGTAAGTTGGTGCACCATACGTCTACTGTGAAGAGTTTCTAACGAATGTATTGTTGATAGCAAATATGTGCAAAGAAGTTCCTATTTTTTTTTGCATCAAAGCGGATATAATACCTATCAAACCTTGAAAAGTATATCAACACTTATAAATTGTTATTTCATGCTCTGCAAAGCATTATACACAAAAAAGTAATATTTTAAAAGTGTCGAACAGTATTCATCAATGGAATATCAACCATTGAATTGATCTTCTCGTGTGGCCTGCGTTTGATTGTTGAGTACCTACCGTAATACAAGAATTTGCTACCTGGAAGAACGTGGGTTCGATTCCCGCTGGGGAATAAAAATATTAAGAAAATATATTTCCACTTCAGGAGATGCACGTGGCCGTGAGGTTCACTCAGCCTAGACAAAAAGTTAGTGCCAGGTTAAGTGAAATACAAGAATTTGCTACCTGGAAGAACGTGGGTTCGATTCCCGCTGGGGAATAAAAATATTAAGAAAATATATTTCCACTTCAGGAGATGCACGTGGCCGTGAGGTTCACTCAGCCTAGACAAAAAGTTAGTGCCAGGTTAAGTGCTGGGGCCAAAAGCGGGTGGGCGTAGAGCTAACCACTCTACCCCACCAATCGCAGAGTTTACGATCGAGGATGGCTGAGGTGGGAATCTAACCTCCCTGTCTACTCAGTTGACCTCCCGAGGCTGAGTGGAGCTGGTTCCAGCCCTCGTACCACCTTTCAAATGTCGTGGCAAAGTCGGAAATCGAACCCAGGCCTCAGAGGGGTGGCAGCTACTTACACTAACCACTACACATTGGCGTTATTATTAGTATTATTAATGCCCAGATCTTTGGATAAAGGGCCTGGTCGGGAATTTTAAATTTGTATGGTTAACTTTCCAGCTCGGTAACTGGATGTTTGTACTCGTTTTAATACACATCATCCCTTACAATGAATCACACAACCAACTACCACAGAAAGATGCAATAGGAAATACACCCCTCCTCGTAGAGGTGGCGTCAGGAAGAGTATTCGATCGTAAAACTGGGCCAAATCCACACACAGTACTGGCCCAAATAATTATATTGGGAATAAGGATAGGAAAATATTATTAATTTATTGTTGTTGTTATTATAGTGGTGCTAGTGATTATTGTTCAAAGAGGAAGTACAAATGGGCAACTTTCCTCTATTAACATTAATCCGAGGGAAAAGTGGAACGGGTCCGATACTTTGAAACATGAATGTAGCAGGAGAAAGACAAGGGCCACGAAGGCCGTGAAAATGAAAGACTTCCAAGGCCTCGAAACCCTAATATTGTTGAAATCGAAAAAGAACAAGAGTTGACGAATGGAGGTCGGATCGGAAATATGAAGGTGAGAAGCCTGACACTCGTAAGCGGAAGCAATGCCAGGCTCAGCTAGGGGAACCGTGGTAGCCAACCCACACTTCCAAGGTGAGAGCCCTGGCCCCCATTTTAGTCGCCTCTTATAACAGGTAGGGGATACCTTGGATGTTACTCTACTGGCCCCACCCACAGGGGGATATTATTACTATTAGTAGTAGTAGTAGTAGTAGTAGTAGTAGTAGTAATTTACATAGAGAACAAATCACACAACCAACCACTACAGAAAAACGCAACAGTGCATTCTCCCCTTCTCATAGGGTTGGCGTCAGGAAGGGCATTTTTTAAAATATTTTTTTTGGGCATTCGGCAAGTAGCCATGCAGCCAGCAAAACATCATGTATAAATATATAAAATACACGTTCTTCTTTTCCTACAGATTTTTCCCGCACCTGTGAGATAGCGGGTGCGAACTGTGTCGAAGATGTGGATTCGGCCCTGTTTAACGGCCGGATGCCCTTCCTGACGCCAACCCTATATGGAGGGATGTAATCACTATTGCGTGTTTCTGTAGTGGTTGGTAGTGTAGTATGTTGTCTGAATATGATGAGGAGAGTGTTGGGACGGACACATACACCCAATCCCCAAGCCAGAAGAACTAATCAGGAGCGATTAAAATCCCCGACCCAGCTGGGAATCGAACCCGGGACCCTGTGAACCGAAGGCCAGTACGCTGACCATACAGCCAACGAGTCGGACAAATACATAAAATACATTTCATATATAAAATAACACTATATCTAAAATACATGAAACATATGAAATATCTCAATACCACGGAAATACAACTTATTTTATTCATTTCACAGCACACTCAAAAGAACCTTCAGCAATAAATGTCGTATTTAGATCTTCAGATCAATCGTATGTAAAAATTGGGCAAGTGCTAGGTAATTGCTGTTATAAGATCTTAGTAAACATAATTATTATACTGGTAGGAAAAGTGATATGAATATAGGAAGGGCATGCGACTGTAAGTTGATAGGAGACCTCGTATTCTCCTTTCTTCCGGGAGCTGAAGACGATGAATAAGCTTTGCATTTGAAGGCAATATTTATGTTGCACTGACTAATAAATGCATCGTATTAAAGTAAAAGCTCTTCTACTTTGTATTTTAAGCATAGTATTTCTGTTCCTAAAATCCTCCTCTGTGCGATGTATGTCTTTCAGTCTGCACGCCGTATTTGACTTCTCAGAAGCCTGTAATGTTACCGCTCGGGGAGTAGCAAATTTATGGTGAAGAGGTTCAATTTTTACGGAGGAGTACTTTATATTCTAGATGGCTGCCATATGGTAGGATTGTAACATGAAGCTGTGAGGACTCGGCAGCTGTATACCATGTCATCTCGTACTTGAAGCATGTCAAGTGGAAGTAACCCGATATCTTGACAATTAAATATGACCTGGAGACTTTTGTAGGTCTTTTGACTGCTGAATCATCATTCTGTGACAGATTTGTATCAGACTCTGTCTCCTAATACAAGGCAAGAAGTGGTTTACGTGCTGTGTCAATCGGAGGCATCGTGTGTATTACACCGCATCGAAACCGTGTACATGCATGTAGGAAGTGAAGTCGATACCGAAAATGGGTGAGTCACTTACTCATCTTTGTAAATTCGATTTAATTAGCTGAAGTCCTATTATTTGCTCCAAAACGATTCATTCTCCCCCTTACCTCTCAGTTTTGTTTTGGAAAATACCTTCTATGGACACTCCTCCTTCCCCTCCATCACCACAATATGGGTGTAGACTGTAGAACACATTCACGGTACCCTGCCTGTCGTTGGAAGTGACAAAGGCTCTCAACTTAGGAGAGTAGATCAGTGACCACAAGGCCTCTAGCTGAGTGTAGTGTTGCTTCCATTTACTTGTCCCAGCATCCTCACTTCTTTCGTATCCGAGATCACCTACCGAAGGCACTAAATTTTGCGAGATCTAGGTAGTCTTACATTATCATGCCATTCGTGGCATTTCCTTTGCTTGTGCCGATACCCTCATTATTAAAAAAAACCCAACTTCAAAGAATTCTACACCAAGAGCATGGTATATACATATTTATGAAGCTTCTGATGGAGGTAAACAGAAATAGTGTTAGGAACAAAAACAACAATACTCAACTTCGTTCGCTAAAATTGCTGACTGCTAAACATCATTCCAAAATACAAATATGTTCTGCCAAATGCAGATGTTTGGTTACTGTCGTCTGACTGGGCCTGAAATAAGAAATCTAAACATATTATATGTTTTTTTACTGGTTCCGGATGAGTTGGTACTTGGTTCGTCTCGCGCAGTTGTGAACTGGTATTCCTGAGATAGAGGGTTCGAACCCCACTGTCGGCAGCCCTATAAATGTTTTTCCGTGGATTTCCAGATTTGCGCCAGGCAAGTGATGGTGTTGTACCACAATGAAAACATCGATCCCTTCCTTCCCAGTCCTAACCCGTCCTGTCCCATCATCGCCATGAGATCTGTCTGGGTGGGTGCAATGTAAAACCAAGACATTTCTACCGGGGAGACCGAGGAGGAATAAGCGGCTCCTCGAGCAGTGAGTGGCTCAGTGACTTACTCCTTACCTCTGTGTGAGGAAGAGCAATAATGAAATGTTAGCCGGCGAGGTGGAGCAGGCCCGCCAGGCTAGCGGGAGTGGCGCCTGGCCTAGCCCCTGTCTGCTTACGGTGAAGCAGCGATCGACCGAACACTCTTCTCACAGGGTATGGCTGAAATATTATATATCATTAACATTTACAATTAGGCCCCACTCACGATGAAAATTAAACGTAAACATTTCTTAAAACATAAAGAGTAAATGCTTTGTAATTTAATGCAACCGTTCATAACGGATCACATAGGCACCAAAATAAACGTTCAGTTAAACGTTAACAAAGAATAAGAACTTCTGCGCGCTTAACTTTGTGCGGAACAAAAATATCATCCAATCACAACGAACGGCTTTTCAGATGTTTGTAGTTGCATAATGGCCTGTTTGGAGCAATATCTGGTTACAATTTATCAGATACATCCCTGCTTGCATACAATCATCTTCGGAATTGCACTGCAGTGTTGCCAACCCATAAATATTTTCGCCGCTAAATTTTAGTTAAAAATCCGCTACATTCCGCTAACATTCGAACTGAAGAAAAATAGCATGTACCAGCTGCTTTAATGAAAGAAATGAACTCAAAACTCACCAGTTTCAGAACAGGAGTTCATCATCTTCTCCTTCCCGCACTGCCGTATATGTTCTGAAGCAGATGTGCTGGGTTGAGATCCTGTGGTCTCATATGAAGCCACATGGTACTATTCTTTTTCAAAATATACAGTATGGTGGCAGTTCTCAGCAGCAAAGCACATACGGACATTTTCAAATCTATTTCGAAAGTTATTTTAACTTCCATTACCGTTTTCATTGTTTTTGATAAACGCGGAAGGAAATAATGTCAAACAATTTCGCATTTATATTGCACTGCCAATAGACGCACCGTCCGTATTTGGGATCACTAGGAAGCTCAACCAACCAGTCTTTTAAAGTTTAGTTATTTAATCACTCATTACGGAATATCTGACTACTTTTTAACCATTTCTTTCGACATATTGACGTATCGTACCAAAAAGAAGTCAAAAGAAACACGTTATCAAACATGATACTACCCTCCTCATCAAGAGTACAGTGACGTTTATAACAAATTCTGACTGAGGCTGTAGTCCAGAGCTGAACTAGAAAACGAGTGCTAGTACTTCAATACAACGAGAATAAGTAGACTATTATGCCGTAGAAAGTTCTATATTACTTTTTCTCCTGATGATGAAAGGTGATATTTTTACCGCTGAAAATCGCAAAAGAAAGGTTGAAAATCCGTCAAATGATCCGCTGTCCGCTAAATGGAAAATGTATCCGTTGTTCCGTTAAAAAAACCTCCACCCAGTTTGGTGGAAAATCCGCTGAGTTGGCAACACTGGCAGTATGCCATTTCTATTATTTTGTGTAATGCGTCATAAAAATCCCCCTGGTTAATGCTTCTTTAATACGGGTTATGAACCTACTGTCGTATACGCCGAGCTACTGTATTTTGCTTCTAATATACAATAAATACTATCTGTATATGGCCACAAGCAACCGTTTAAATTACTTGTCAACTATGGAGTACAGTTCTTGACTTCTTCTCTTTTCTGGTCGGCTAAAACTTGAGTTTGCATCGTTTATTTTGAATGCCTACGTGTCAATAACATCACGCGTTTAACCCTTTCAGTGGCCGGTTTTGGCAGACCTCTTGTGCCAGAAGAGTGAGGCTTTTTGGAAGAAATTATTTACTTTCAGGAAGCAAGGAATGAGTAACAATTTTTAAGGGAACACATTCATATATTATTCAAGGTTAATAAAATCTTACTTTACACTTTATTTACACCTTTTTACAGTAGGCCTGTGATACAGTTTCATTAAATTTTGGTGTTTTGAGAATACTGTCCTGTGAGCAATACATTTTTATTTCAGGCTGTTTTATTATTCCCCTTGCATGCGGAGATTTATTTATAAGTTTTTCAATGCACTTTTAGCATAGGGTCAACAATATTTTTTTTCGGTCACTGTCAAATTTACAACTTTATCCGTTATAACCAGTTCAAAACAGTCAATCGCACTCACCTCTCGTAATAATCCAACCCTCACACCAGGATTTCCCGTAAATGGAATTATATTAGGTCCCACACCATCCCTAGGCTTACACTTTTTCCACACTAATGTATATTCAACATCTACCATCACCTTAGCTTCTGACGTAATATATTCTTCGCCTCCCCTAGAATTACTAAGAAGGTCATCATCTGAAGAATCAATAGAATCATTATCACTACTATCAGAAATACTAATGTAATTTAGAGATACATCTTTGATGTAGTTCCTTATTTTGTCTTCAGACAAACTTCTCTTCCCTTTCACGCTCGCCATTTCTGTTTACCTCGTCAGCTGGCCAGAGATTGTATATGTAAAGTAGAGAAGATAAGGCATATCTTAGGCCAGAGGCTTGATGAATACTGCTGGAAATCCTCCCGCCATCTGTTGAGAATGCTGAAAAACATTTTCCAAACAGATTACAGTACCCGAGATATTATTGGGCGATCGCGAAATGAACACTGCAGCTAAACGAGAATTTCTCGGGCGTGCCACTGAAGAGGTTAAGTCTTATGATATTACGTTAACGTTTAATTTTCATTGTGGACGGGGCGTTATGGAAGTAACATAGAACCTATCCTATGGAGAATATTCCGGAAACATTTATGGAAGGTTCTGCCTGGTGACCGTGATCGCTAAGGCGTCAAGATCCCATCAGACTGTTGGACGGAAGGGGAGAAGAGATTCTAATCAGTAGACTGCGTGCCGAAAGACTGAGTTCAGTTACTAACCTGTCGACAGTGCTCAAATGGAGTGAGGGAATATGACGTTGTCGATTGTGATTCATCTATCTGATGGTTAGGTAAAACCTTGAGCTGGTGTTATTGACATAAATAGGCTATTTGCCAACACCGGGCTTCACCATCATCATTACATGCTATACACAGCACATAACATGGACACAGAAACACATACACTCGTGTAATGATCTTCACGTCCGAGGCAAGGAGTAACTAACTCGGGAATGAACAGGTTGGATTCATGACCTTGAAACTACGACGAGAGGCGCGTCATGGTGCGCGCGGGGTAGCGGTCTGTATTCCGTTGTTTGTTCTACATTCAACAACACATACAGCCTCAGTTCCTGGAAGCCAGCAGTCAATCAGACTCTGCACCCTGATGAATTAACGAGTTCTAAGTGATTCTTGTTTGGTGTGGAGAGGTTGCCAAACTACTTTCTTCCGCACTCTCTTCAGTCTGCACCCTTTCTTCGTGTCGAGTTCAGTTGACGATTTGGTAACTCCGGCTACAGTAGACGTAGTTAATCCTGTAAGCCGCTAATAGGCACTGGGCGGGTAGTGACGTTAGGCGAGGTCGTCATGTTTTGTTCCCAAGTATACCAATCATTGCAAAGTCAAGTCCGACAGTGTCGTTTCGTAACAAGATGGGAAAAGGATCCGATCCGAGCGATATTTCATGCAGAGTATGTATTGTTGTCCGCCTCTGTGGTGTAGTGGTTAGCGTGATTAGCTGCCACCCCCGGAGGTCCGGGTTCGATTCCCGGCTCTGCCACGAAATTTGAAAAGTGATACGAGGGCTGGAACGGGGTCCACTCAGCCTCGGGAGGTCAACTGGGTAGAGGTGGGTTCGATTCCCACCTCAGCCATCCTCGAAGTGGTTTTCCGTGGTTTCCCACTTCACCTCCGGGCGAATGCCGGGATGGTACCTAACTTAAGGCCACGGCCGCTTCCTTCCCTCATCCTTGCCTATCCCTTCCAATCTTCCCATCCCCCTACAAGGCCCCTGTTCACCATAGCAGGTGAGGCCGCCTGGGCGAGGTACTGGTCATACTCCCCAGTTGTATCCCCCGACCAAGAGTCTGAAGCTCCAGGACACTGCCCTTGAGGCGGTAGAGGTGGGATCCCTCGCTGAGTCCGAGGGAAAAGCCGAACCTGGAGGGTAAACAGATGATGATGATGATGATGATGATGATGTATGTATTGTTGACATTAGAACACGTAACGAAATACAGACGGGAACTCCGCGCGCTTCGTGACGGTCGCTTCACGCCATAGTTTCAAGGTCATGAAAATCCAACCTGTTATATCCGTGAAATAACACTCGTACCAAAGATGGTACTCACAAATAAATGAAGAACGGTAACAGTCCCACCGGGCGAATTGGCCGTGCGCGTAGAGGCGCGCGGCTGTGAGCTTGCATCCGGGAGATAGTAGGTTCGAATCCCACTATCGGCAGCCCTGAAGATCGTTTTCCGTGGTTTCCCATTTTCACACCAGGCAAATGCTGAGGCTGTACCTTAATTAAGGCCACGGCCGCTTCTTTCCAACTCCTAGGCCTTTCCTATTCCATCGTCGCCATAAGACCTATCTGTGTCGGTGCGACGTAAAGCCCCTAGCAAAAAAAAAAAAAAAAAACGGTAACAGTCCCTTATCACAGCAGCTCCTCGGTGTCTTCAAAACTGTTATTTGGACGTGAAATCAATTATTATTATTATTATTATTATTATTATTATTATTATTATAATATTTTTACAAGCTGCTTTACGTCACACCGACACAGATAGGTCTCTTGACGATGAGATAGTAAAGGGCTAGGAGTGAGAAGGAAGTGGCTGTGACCCTCATTAAAGTACAGCCCACCGGGCGAGTTGGCCGTGCGCGGAGAGGCGGGCGGCTGTGAGCTTGCATCCGGGAGATAGTAGGTTCGAATCCCACTATCGGCAGCCCTGAAAATGGTTTTCCGTGGTTTCCCATTTTCACACCAGGCAAATGCTGGGGCTGTACCTTAATTAAGGCCACGGCCGCTTCCTTCCAACTCCTAAGCCTTTCCTATCCCATCGTCGCCATAAGACCTATCTGTGTCGGTGCGACGTAAAGCCAATAGCAAAACAAAAGTACAGCCCCAGCATTTGCCTGGTATGAAAATGGGAATTCAGGCTACCAACAGTGTGGTTGGAACCCACTATCTTCCGGATACTCTTCAAGTTGAGAACCGTCCTACGGCTACTCTCATCTGTTTATAGCAGTAATCATTCCTGCTACTTTAATGTCTATTACTTCCAATTTATGGATAATACATCGTACATCCATCGAACATTCACTCCCGTACAACAAAGCATACCTGAGAATAGAGCGATGTAAGAATAATTTCTCCCACCAGGTTATTTAATTATTATTTAATGCCGTTCATCGTGATCAGAAGACATGAAGCGACGGACTGCCTTTCTCTAAATGATACTGTTCTCATAGGACTGAAATTTGTCATAGTTTTTCTTGTCACGAAAAACAAAATTATTTTAAATCTGACTTCAGAGACTTCCCTACTATCGACAATAGGTTACTAGTCTTTCAGACCGTCAGCTGGTGAGTAGGTGGGTTTAGTTCTGAAATTACGCACTGCTTGAGGGAAGGAGAAGCTACACTTGCGTGGGTTAATACTGCGTGTCGTTTGTTCATATTTGTGTACATTTTACATGATACTGAACACAGTGTCGAATATATGACATTTTAATCGTATTATGTTTCTAAGACGGGCTGTTCATTTTTTTTTTTTTTTGCTAGTTGTTTTACGTCGCACCGACACAGATAGGTCTTACGGCGACGATGGGACAGGAAAGGGCGAGGAGTGGGAAGGAAGCGGCCGTGGCCTTAATTAAGGTACAGCCCCAGCATTTGCCTGGTGTGAAAATGGGAAACCACGGAAAACCATTTTCAGGGCTGCCGACAGTGGGGTTCGAACCTACTATCTCCCGAATACTGGATACTGGCCGCACTTAAGCGACTGCAGCTATCGAGCTCGGTAGACGGGCTGTTCAAGAGGCTCGATGTTCTATTACACATGAAGCAGGAAACGATTTAGTCACAGCAATACAAACGTATGAAAAGGCATCTAATGCAAAAGTGAACTATCGGAAGTCCAATCCCCTACCCTTGGGAAGCTGGTCCGAATCATTGTCAGAAGCCACCATTCCGGTGCGAGAGATAACTTCAATACTCGGCCTGAAATGTGCGAATAGTACTCAACATATGATTGAAATAAACTGAATCACGATAATCACACTTTGTGGTCTAATTTAATATTGTTCTTCATGACATTGTACAATCGCCCCTTTGCTCGATATGTGGAAGAGTGGATACGCAGCACCACAGGTATACCAGCTGCGCGAACGTACGTGAAATCTGGACATGGGTGTGCAGCTCTATGCCGCGTGTAAACTGCTACAACGACCCAAACGACAATCGTGGGTGCATCCTCTTCCTGGTCATAAATAACAAGAAAAAGTGTTTTGTACAGACAAGGCCGTCAATGGGCTTTCTCCACTGTATACTGCCGGACGAGAAACCCCGCTTAGTGAGTTTTTTTTAAATGTTAAAAAATGAAAAACTCCATTTGGAATCCTTTTTTTATCGACAAGATCTACTGTGTATGAAACAAGTGAAGTTAATCCTATTGCAAAAGGAAGCAATATAGTGTTGACCAACTGGGAGACCCCATTAGCTCATGACTATTTATTTTGGGCAGCTTATTTATACGAATATCAAATACCCCAATGCTATTTTCCTTTCTTTTAAAATATTAGAATATTATTTCAGCATAATCATATATTTTCAGTTTACACCTTCTGCAACTGAAGCTGTGTACCAATTGGATGAGAATATTAGATAGTTTCCACTTGCTGAAAATCATGACACTCAAGTCAAGTGCAAAAGGAATATGTACATTGATATGTGCAGCGCATCACGATGTGAATAAATGTTTGATACGTTGAGCATGTACCACATTCCTCCCTTTTCTCTTTTTTGTATCGAAGTAAGCTTTAACATTAGACTTTCTTTCTTTCTTTCTTTCTTTCTTTCTTTTCTTTCTTTTTGCCTTTCTTTTCTTAATCTGTTTACCTTCCAGGGATGGTTTCTCCCTCGGATTCAGCGAAGGATCTCACATCTACCGCCCCAAGAGCAGGGTTCTGGAGCGTGAGACTCTTGGGTCGGGGGGCTACAACTGGGCAGAAAGACCAGTACCTTTACTAGGCGGCGTCACCTGCTATGCTGAGCAGGGACCTTGTGGGGGTAAGGGAAGGTTGGAAGGGATAGACAAGGAAGAGGGAAGGATGCGGCCGTGGCCATGATACCATCCCGGCATTTTCCTGGAGGAGTAGTGCCTAACCACGGAAAACCACCTCGAGGATGGCTGAGGTGGGAATCAGTTGACTTCCCGAGGCTGAGTGGACCCCGTTCCAGCCCTCGTATCACTTTTCAAATTTTGTGGCACAGCCGGGAATTGAATCCGGGCCTCCGGGGTGGCAGCTAATCACGTTAACCACTACACCACAGAGGTGGATTTAATATTAGGCATGATGTAAATTTAAAAATTTTAATTATGTATAATTTACCCTGTGTGTGATTGAATATGTTTGAAAAACCCGTAAAATGAGTATTACACGTGTTATGTAATAAAACATATGGTACCTGTAAAAGAAATTACATGCACATGTTGTTGTTGTTGTTGTTGTTGTTGTTCTGGTTGTTTTTGTTTATAGGGCCCTAACAGCTAGGATTGAAGGCCATGCAAAAAGTGCGCACTTTAAGGGAGAGGAGGTGAAGGTGATTATTTATTTATTTATTTATTTATTTATTTATTTATTTATTTATTTATTTATTTATTTATTTATTTAT
Source organism: Anabrus simplex (assembly GCF_040414725.1). Classification (NCBI taxonomy): domain Eukaryota; kingdom Metazoa; phylum Arthropoda; class Insecta; order Orthoptera; family Tettigoniidae; genus Anabrus; species Anabrus simplex. The sequence continues at coordinate 242,704,005 of NC_090269.1, forward strand.
TTATTTAGTTTAATTTGCTTTTACGTCACACCTATGTAGGAAGGTCTTATAACGACGATGGGATAGGAAAGAGCTAGGAGCGGGAAGGGAGCGATCGTGGCTTTGATTGAGGTACAGCCTCAGCATTTGCCTGGTGTGAAAATGAGAAACAACGGAAAACGATCTTCAGGGCTTCCGTCAATGAAGTTCGAACCCACTATCGCCCGAATAGCTACGTGGCCCAAATCACGCAGCCTTTCTCACTCGATACGGTGATTGTTATTTCAAGGATCACGCATTGAATGATGAAAGAGTCTCGTTCCGTGCCTGTTTAATAGCTGTAACTCGAGGATTGAGCATTTATCTTCGTCTTAACACACAACACATGACACTGCTAACACCACAGAGACGCGCAATAGTGAATACATTCCTCAAGATAGGGTTGGCGTTAGGAAATGCGCTCGGTCATAAATCAAGGCCAAATCCGCAAATGATGATGATGATGATTGTTGTTGTTGTTGTTGTTCTTGTTGTTTTTGTTTATAGGGCCCTAACAGCTAGGTCATTGGACCCTAATGGTACGAGATGCAACAGAATGAAATGACAATTAAAACAATAAATATATCCACTGAGTAAAATCTAACACGAAAGGTGATGAAAAATGACCATGAGTCCAAAACAATTAGTATATCCAATTCACAATACCTCATATTCTGAAATAATGTTTATTGTCCAAAGGGGTCCAAAATCCAGATAACGGGCTGCTCATTATTGTACTAATTACTGGTGAAACATAACCATGGTGTTCCTCCTTTAGTCGTAGGCCCTACTAATCACAGGTAATATAAAGCTATGGTATGTCACACTTAATGGCACCACTCACAGGTCACACAGACCCACGGTGTTCCTCAGGTAAGGATATTACCAACAATAATCATGTTATTTGCTTTACATCCCACTATCTACTTTTACGGTTTTCGTAGACGCCGAGGTTGCGGAATTCAATCCCGCAGGAGTTCTTCTACGTGCCAGCAAATCTACCGACACGAGGCTGACGTATTTGAGCGCCTTCAAATACCACCGGACTGAGCCAGGATCGAACCTGTCAAGTTGGGGTCAGAAGGCCAGCGCCACAACCGTCTGAGCCACTCAGCCCGGCAAGGAAATTACTAAATTACTCACAAGCAACGCAGACCCATGGTGGTCCACACATAGTGGTACTAATCACGGGCAATGCACAAGCCCGTGGTGTTCCTCACAAGGTATATTCCCCACCATGAATAAGGGTACGTGCTCAAAATGCATGCATTCGAGGAGTAGAGAAGATTTTCGTGCTTGAGGCGTACAGTATTTCGTAAGAACACGACGGACCGAGCTTGAGGCGTACAGTATTTCGTAAGAACACGACGGACCGAGCTTGAGGCGTACAGTGTTTCTCAAGTTCAGATAGGGAGCAGATAACGGAAGAAACCAGAAACAGTGTTTCCCAAGGAGGCAATTACACAGTATTTGGAGAACGGTCCTTTGGCTTCAATATTGAATGAAGCTATCCAGTAGTATGAACGTCAGATAAAGTTCAGTTAAATTAATATCATCAGGAGGGCCTGATGACCTAAATCATCACTTTAAACAACAATCATCATCATTAATAATTTAAGAGATTAAAAATATAATCGTATTATTATTCCTATATAATAATATTATATATATATGTTATTAATGGCTCCATAGCTAAATGGTTAGCGTGCTGGCCTTTGGCCACAGAGGTCCCGGGTTCGATTCCCGGCAGGGTCGGGAATTTTAATCATAATTGGTTCATTTCTCTGGCACGGGGGCTGGGTGTATGTGTCGTCTTCATCATCATTTCATCCTCATCACGACGTGCAGGTCGCCTACGGGAGTCAAATCGAATGACCTGTACCTGGCGAGCCGAACATGTCCTCGGACACTCCCGGCACTAAAAGCCATACGCCACTTCTTATATAATTAATAATAATACGTATTAATATTATTATTATTATTATAATCAAAGTTTCAGGCTTTCTGAGTGGTGCAGTCTTCACGACCTACTTACCATTTTCCACGTTGTGAATTTGCAGGATATAGACTTCTTGTTTTTAATTATAATTTTCTCTACGTCGCACCTTACAGATAGGTATTATGGCGACGGTGGGATAGGAAAGGTCTAGCAGTGGGAAGGAAGCAACTATGGCCTTAATTATAGTACGGCCCCAGCATTCGCCTGGTGTGAAAATGGGAAACCAAGGAAAACTATCTTCAGAACTGCCGACGGTGGGCTTCGAACCCACTATCTCCCGAATGCAAGCTGACAGCTACGTGACCCAAACCACCCAGCCACTCGTTAGTCAGGACATAGGCTTATGGTACAAGTGTTGATATGGCAAAAATGAGTGTTTTCTCAAAACAACTTCTCTTCACACTTTACCCAGGCTTAGAACTGGCTATGACCGGGCGAGTTGGCCGTGCGCGTAGAGGCGCGCGGCTGTGAGCTTGCATCCGGGAGATAGTAGGTTCGAATCCCACTATCGGCAGCCCTGAAGATGGTTTTCCGTGGTTTCCCATTTTCACACCAGGCAAATGCTGGGGCTGTACCTTAATTAAGGCCACGGCCGCTTCCTTCCAACTCCTAGGCCTTTCCCATCCCATCGTCGCCATAAGACCTATCTGTATCGGTGCGACGTAAAGCCCCTAGCAAAAAAAAAAAAAGAACTGGCCATGTCTCCTGAAACATAGGCATGTTTAAACCAATCGGCTTATTCAAATCTCAGTGTGTAGGGCAATGCTCTCAAACATATCCTGAAGTCACCGGTTTCTTAAAGTTCTTGCAGCACTCTTTTCAGCCTTTCATTATACCTTATGGTACATATTTTTACTCTCGTTGCCAGACTCTCTATCTTCTTCCGTTTAATTAAGAAACTTGTGCAAACTGCTTCATCTTTGAGACATTTGATCAAGAAATAGATATTGGGGTCTTTTCTCCCAACTATATTGTTTAGCTTCCTGTGCCAGCCTTCAGCAACATTATTTGTTCGGTGTTGCTGCCAAAAAATATTCCACAGTTCAACAGGTACCTTTACATTAGTTACTGAGTAACAAAATAATCTGAAAATGCGGTAACTTTATCTTACTGTGGAGCGTCTGACGCTATTATCAGCCAGCCTTCATCAATGGAATCAGGTGGTATTAACGCCAATGCTGCACACATTTTGCAAAACCGTTGAACCTCCATGTTTTCCTTGTACTCTAGTGTCAGTCCGATCTCCGGGATCTTGCTCAAAAGGCACTGATTAAAATGAAAATTGCAGCTGGAGAATGCTGCAGTCGAAAGACACTTCATAAAGCGTTGATCACTGCGGTTTCAAAATCGATTTTTATTGTCTCGAGTTTCCATCCGCCAGATCAATTACTGATACCTGTAAAGCGGCGTTTGTATGTCTCCTCTGACTTATCCGAAGCAAAGCGAAAAGTATAGGGTATATATGTATCTCATCTTCGGTTGTGCCGATGTCCACATGGATGCTATAGCCTATAGTTGAGTGAACTGTCTTGGACAGCTATCGAACGTTCCGTCCATGAAAAAGTTCTTGCCGTTGTTTAGTAAACTGCTAGCTTCTTCCACGCCAAATGCCATCAACCTGGTCCGTAATAGAAGAATCGTCCACTTTCAGAAAGCTACTGCCATCAGGATAAATTAATAGTTCGTTGGAAAATAGGGCCTACTATGTCAGATGTTCCTTGGATTCTGATCAGCACCTACTGCGATTCTCCTTTCTTTGCACAGTGCCAATTTTACTTTCTTATAACGAGGAAACTCGGCAACAAATTCATATCCTCTGTTCTGCAGTTTCCGGAAATAAATTACATAATTTTATACTTTATTCGCATGTCAGTGCAGCACAACGTGTATAAAATACTTAAACACTAGACTGGGAGGTCATTTATAAATAAAATATTCTTCTTCCTCCTCTTCCGCTTTTTCTCACACATGTGAGATCGCGGGTGATGATTGTTTCGCACATGTGGATTTGTCCCTGTTTTTTACGCCCCTATGCCCTTCTTGACGCCAACGCTATACGGAGAGATGTAATCACTATTGCGTGTTCTTGTGGTGTTTTGTAGTGTGGTGTGTTGTCTGAATATGAAGAGGAAAGTGTTGGGATACATACAAAAACCCAGGCACCGAGCCGGAAGAATTAATCAAACGCGATTAAAATCTCCAACACGGCGGGGAATGAAACCCGAGACCCTCTGAACCGAAGGCCTCAACGCTAAACATTCAGCCAAGGAGTCGGACTATTTATAAATATAATGATTAAGATATATAAATACAAACTGGAAACTCCTGCCGAAATACCTGATGAACAGGAACTAATACTTCCTCCCTCGCACGCTTTCTGCATATCCCCATTCTTTTCCTTATTTCGATATCTGCAACATTCGGAAAACAAGTATATTCCCTGTAGCTTCCTTAGATGACATGATGATCTCCAGTGGTTTTTAACGCTTCAGAACAGCGGAACTCCTTCTGTTTTACACAGAACCAAGAAATAAGTCCTTCCCTTTTCCTGCGTGTCCTGTATCGATATCCGTTTAACACCAACGATGGTTGTCCCATTCGCGTTTTAAACGTTTCTACCCCACTATCATTCATTTTATTCGGAACTAGCAAGGTACCCGTGCTTCGCTACGGTATTATACTGAAATTTATAATTGAATGCTTATCGTTTTATGTATAACCCGCCGAAATTCGCGATCTGACTCGCTTTCTGAGAGATTACGGCAACGTTCCTCCCATTTTTCAATCTTTTTTTTTTCCAGCAATCGATTTCTTACTTCCCGGGCTACGTCCAGGTATTCCGCCCGGTCAGTTGGGTCCCTAAATCTATGCCTCCTTTTCCTATAAGCATTTTTAATGTGGATCAAATCCTTGAGGAGATCTGGCGTGGTGTCGTCTTGCGTGCCTTGGCGGTACTGAACCGGCGGCCGGACTGGAATCGTAGTCATTACCCGTCCAGGACCCGTTTCCAGCACGGTCCGCACATTTTGACGACGGTCCAGAACATTATTATTATTATTATTATTATTATTATTATTATTATTATTATTATTATTGATGTTATGTACCCCACAGCAAGATGCAAGACCTCTACTTGGCGGTAAATTACATCTGCTGCCATTGTCATTGATGACAGTATGACCAGCACCATTGTCTCCCGTAGGCAAGTGCGCAGGACTTCTGGCGATACGAATGACATACTTCCGTGCATTATTGACCTTATTATAGAGGCGAATAATTGCACGGTCAATCTGATACCTATCGTTTATTTCAAATGTGTTTACATTTTTATTTATATGCCAGAAGAATCTACTGTAATCTAAGAAGGTTCTCCAAAGGAAAAGACGGCTCTTGAAAACGAACCCAGGAAAGATTAAAAATGATCGGTTTATGATCAGAATATGTACATTGAAAATCCACAACCTGTTTCCAGTCATTCAAACCGGGTCAGGAATGGAATGAATAAGCCCCCAGCTAGCGGTGAGGATAGGAATTGTGCCGGCTGCCGAAGCCTGCCGCACTCTTCTGGGGCAATGATTAATGAATGAAAAATGAAATGAAATGATATTGGAGAGTGTTACTTGAATGAATGATGACGGGGAAAACCGGAGTACCCGGAGAAAAACCTGTCCAGCCTCCGCTTTGTCCAGCACAAATCACACATGGAGTGACCGGGATTTGAAACACAAAACCTAGCGGTGAGAGGCCAGCGTTCTGCCGCCTGAGCCACGGAGGCTCCTCATAAGTAAATTAGGAACAGTAAAATCAATTGGTCTCACCTCCGTTTTCACCCCACCGAGGTTAAGTTTATTTACCCCGCCCCCTCCCAAAAAGAAGGCGTGTTTCTTTATGTTTAAAGGAGATTCCAAATACCAATGTTCACGTGTGTTACCTTCAGTTTTGAGATATAAGTATTTCCATAAAAATAATTCACTTTTTTCACTTACTTTCACACCCCGCCCCTTAAGTGAATTTTCCGGCAAAAAATATTTGTTTCTTTAATAGTAAAGGATATTCTGAATACCGATTATCTTCAGTTTTTGAGATATGTGTCCTTATGAAACGAATTCAACTCCTTTTCACACCCGCCCCCAAAGATGATTCCACGCCCACCCACCCCCCCCCCCGCCCAAAACACGTCGTTTTATTTTTAAAGAAGATCTAAATACCAATTTTCACGTCTGTAACAAGTTTAGTTTATATTAGACGTAAGTATCCTCATACAATTAATTCAATTAATTTTTCAATTTTTCACCCCCCCTCCCTTCATTGGATTTTCCGATTGTATCTGTTTCTATACTTTAACAGGAGATTCCAAATACCAGTTTTTATATCTGTAACATTTTACGTTTCTGAGATATACTGTAGATATACTGTTTCTAAAAATTCACCCCAATTTGTCACACCTGTTTATCCCCCATTAATTAGATTTTCCAAAAACAAAACAATAAATGTTTCTGTATTTTTTAAGGAGATTCCATATAATAACTGGTCTGTATATCTTCAGTTTCTGAGATATAAGTATCCTTATTAAAGACATTCAACCCCTTATTCACACCTTTCACCCCTCCTATTGGGATTTACAGAAAACAAAAAATACGTGTTCTTTTATTTTTAAAGGGGATTCTAAATATCAGTTTTTACATCTGCAAACTTTTGAAGTTTTGAGATATAGATACACTCATTTTTATAATAAACACCCCCTTTCACCCCCCCCCCCGCACTATTTGGATTTTTCAGAAACAAAAAATAAATGTTTCTTTATTTAAAAAGGGGATCCCAAATACCGATTTTATGAACAAAAAACCATCGGAAAACGTGCATTGGGATATGACAATCCAACGTGCTGTCACCAAGATTAAATGCATAAGAGTCGCTGTCGCTAGGCAACGTACCGAGCTCGATAGCTGCAGTCGCTTAAGTGCGGCCGGTGTCCAGTATTCGGGAGATAGTAGGTTCGAACCCCACTGTCGGCAGCCCTGAAGATGGTTTTCCGTGGTTTCCCATTTTCATACCAGGCAAATGCCGGGGCTGTACTTTAATTAAGGCCACGGCCGCTTCCCTCCCACTCCTAGCCCTTCCCTGTCCCATCGTCGCCATAAGACCTATCTGTGTCGGTGCGACGTAAAGTAACTAGCAAAAAAAAAAAAAAAAAAAAAAGCTAGGCAACGTACATAAGATAGGTAGAGAACACAATATTCAAGGAGCCATTTTACGTCCAGGACGTAGGAAGCTGTTTTTGGTCTTATATGGTGTGAGGGCATATGACGGCGTTGATGATGATTCGTCCGTCGGATCGGGACGTTAAGTCTTGAGCTATTCGAGAGGAGTGGCATAAGTGCCGGCGCCAGGTTTCATCCTCTTCATTCTTGCTATCATGTCATTCATTTCTTTCAACAAGCAACTTTTACAAGAATTACCCGATGTTCTACACAGTTACAAGTCTATCTACCACACGGCAGAGCTTCGAAAGACTTGGAGTCACCTGGAGTACCCTCGAACATCTTAGAGCGGACGATTGTGGCACCAATTATCCTTCTTAAGAATAAGAATCCTGCCCTCTGCAATGAACACGACTCTTAAACTGATGACTAATATTATTGAAGCCATTCTCATGATTGGGCATGCCGCGAGCGAAGTAATATTCATTCTTCGGATTCGAATAATTTCTTCGGATATACAGTTTAAGTTTAGATCTCTGCAGTGTTCAAAATAAAATTTCTCTATGAAGCAAGCATAATCTTCTTACTATATATAAAAATGGATGTACAGTATGCATGTATGTGTGTGTGTAAATGACACATCTCCTCCTAAACCACTGGAGCAATTTCATCCAAACTTGGTACACTTATGACTTACTATCTGGAGACGAGCACTGTGGGGGTAAGCCATCCGTAGCTCCCTTAGGGTGGGGGTCAGGGGGGGTAAGGTATAAAAATAATCGAAAAAGTGCCGAATCCACAGTTTTCGGGGTCGCTGGGATGAACAGTGACACACCCCACTTTTCGTATGTCAAAGTTCAGCTCCCTTTCGCATGGGGGGCGAGGGGGGACTGATATATATTAAATTCAACAAAAATAATGTCGAATACATAGTTTTCGGGGGTCGCCGAAGTGAATTGTATACTCTGGATTTTTAGTATCAGGAGACAAACAACGTGGGGGTAAGAAAGCCCAGAAACCCTTAGGGTCGGGGAGGCGAGGGGGGTCCGATAAACAAATTAACGAAAATACTGTCGAATCCATACTTTTTGGGATCGCTGAGATGAATAGTGACACTCCGGATTTTTTTAAAAGTTCAAGTTGAACCCCCTTTGGGGTGGGGGGAGGGGGAGTGATATATAAAATTAAACGAAAGTAGTGTCGAATACATAGTTTTCGGAGTCACCGAGGTGAATTGTACACTCCGGATTTTTAGTATCAGGAGACAAACCCCGTGGGGGTAAGACAGCCTAGGAACCCTTAGGGGCAGGGGGGACAAGGGGCTGAGATGTAAAAATCATCGAAAATAGTGTCGAATCCATACCTTTCGGGGTCGCTGAGATGAACAATAACACTCCGGAATTTTTTAAAGTCCAAGTTCAGCCCCTTCGTGGTGGTGGTGGTAGTGGGGGGGGGCGATGGAAGGGTGACATATAGAAATAATAATGATATATAGAAATAATAGTGTCGAATACATAGTCGCTGAGGTGAATAGTGACACTCCGAAATTTTAGTATCAGGAGACAAACCACATGGGGGTAAAACACCCCAGGGACCCTTAGGGGCGGGCGGGGGGCAAGGGGACTGAGATATACAAATCATCCAAGGTAGTGTCGAATCCATACTTTTCGGGGTCGCTGAGATGAATAGTAACAGTCCGATTTTGTTTTAAAAAAAGTTTAGCCCCATTTTAGGGTGAGGGAAGGGGGAGTGAGATATAATAGTAATCGAATATACTGCCGAATCCATAGTTTTCCGGGTCGCTGAGATGAATAGTAACATTCCGGATGTTTAAAGTCTAACTTCAGCCCCCTTCGGCATAGGTGGTGAGAAAGGGTGAAAAAATAAATTGTCAGAAATGACCGAGATAATGGACGTGTGTATGTTCCAGTATGACTTTCAAGTATGATTTACTACCTGGAAAACGTACTGTGGGAGTAAGACGCCCCTAGAACCACTAGGGAAGCGGGTAAAACATTATCCACACTAATAAATGGAAGTTTGTTTGACGCGATCTACATATACTGTACTATATATGTATATATATAAATTAAGGCATAAAAATGAAAACAGACGTAAATTAGTGAGACCATTCTAGGCATCTTAGAAATTTAAAACTTGGTACCAGACAACCTGATGACTTCAGGATCCCTAGAAAAATCTCAAATTCTCATAATTCTCTTAGGGGTACATGCTGGGAGTTTTAAACCTGCATAAGAACACAGTCGGTGATATTTATCCAGAACCTATAAGTTTTAGGGGCTTATAGGTTTCCTTAAAGTCATGATTTTTAACCCACTCCCCCATATCAAGATCGCAGCACAATCTCCCAGACAAGTTAGAAAAATGAAATGTTACAAAATTATAGCTTTTGGCATGTAACCGACAGAAAATTTACGAGATGTTTAAAAATCTTATTTTTTTACCCCCGAAAAATATCGAAATATGGAGGCAATTTTAATAACGGTGCAGTCCTTCCTATCGATGTATTTCGTGGCTAAACGCTAAGTCGTATCACAAAATAGATGGCACAATCTCCTTTGAATTTGGAGTGATCTACAACTTCGGTCCTATGACCTTTTGTCGTATCTCTATCCCTTATACATTAAATTTTTCTCTATTTCTGGATTTACCTAAATTTTGTTCTTTGTAACGTACAATTGTGCCTTTGCTGGCAGGACCTAGTGTTTACAGTGCACTATGTCTTCTGGTATGGGCTAGAGCAATTTTGTTACTTTCATTGACCTGTCTCAGCTTATCCTTAGCTTTGACAAAATGAAAGTGACTGAGGTATGAGTAATGCTAGTAATGCCATTCCTTCTGCAGCCAGTCCCTGCTATGAATGGTGTGAAAATATTGCTCATAGGGTCAGTTGGTGCATGCATTTCAGTGGGCTTGGCAGACTGATGTGTAATAGCAACTTGTGGCTCGGTGAGGAAAGCAACGGGAAACTACCTCACTCCTCATTTCCCTAGTACGCCTCTTCAGTGATGCCTAGGCCATCTATGACAGCTGATGGCGGAACTGTTGAGGATCCAACCAGCCTTCGGGCTGAGGACTAAACATACATACATACAACGTACAATTGATGGTTTGATTCACTTATAGGAAAGATGGGATCATCAAATTCTACACGAATATTGGCCCACCCAGTAGCCATATGTGAGCCAAATTCTATGTTTAAGTATCTGAAAAGTAATGCACTGTGTGAAAATCTTACACAAATTTCACCCTATCCAACGTTTCTAAAACATAATGAATTGTGGTAGACAAGTGCACCTGTCGTTATCATCACAACTCCACAACTCGCACTTTACATTGGAAACATCGTCTGCGGACCTCCCTATGTTTTTTCGCGGATTACGCCAATTTACATGCAATTTAAAAATTATTATTAACTTCATGTACAGTAATTTACTTCGATATCCGTATACAATCTGGAATACCGTAGCGAAGCACGGGTAAAATTGCTAGTCTATAATTATAAAAGGAAGTGTTTATCTGTCTGTGCGCGATGCCCAGCAAAATCTACAGCACGCAGAGATCTGAAATTTTGAACATAAGTAGATGGAAAGGGGTCCGAATGCACCTCGAAGCCGGAATTTTCATTTTTGCTTTCGTTGGTGAGTTATGAACGAAAAACCATCGGAAAACGTGCATTGGAATATGACAATCCAACGTGCTGTCACCAAGATTAAATACATAGAGTCGTTGTCGCTAGACAACGTACATAAAATAGGTAGAGAACACAATATGCAAGGAGCCATTTTACGTCCAGGGCGTAGGAAACCGGTTTTGGTCTTATATGGTGTGAGGGCATACACGGCTCTGAAACTGATGACGAATATTATTGAAGCCACCATCATTACTGAGCATGCTGCGGACGAAGCGTATAACTGGGTAACCTTGTCTTTGGAATCTCAGCAGGCAACCAGCAGTCAGTTCGAAGCAATATATATGGGATTTTCTTGAACCGAACCGTCACATCACTGCTCTTTACATTCAAATTAAGAGTACAAACACTATATCAACAAAAACGTATAAACACAAGGTAGCTTATTGAACTAAAAATGTTTCCGTAATGTATTGGGAAGGAAATAGCTGTAGTTTCCACGGAAACAGTTCTTATTCTTTGAGTAATATTGTTATTGATATAATGTTTATTTTTCGACTATGAAGATTCTGAACTAATTAAATTTGCTTAGCCTTTCGTGGGACTTAATAATGTATGATTATATGACAATTATACAATGAGAAATAGTAACATAAGAAAAATGACACTTAACAGTAAAATGCAAACAAATGCCGAATAGATTTACAGTAGATTTAGTTTCAATGAAAGTCCACAATGTTATGTATTTATTGATAGTATTTACTGCATAGTGGCATATATTTGTTCAGAAATAAAAGAAATGTCTGAGAGACAAAATGAAGGAACCCTTGAAAGACTTCCTTCTTTGGGAACATTGTACGCCCGAAGTAAATAATAAACTTATTACTGCCGTGCGGTTCTGTTCACTATACGGTCCGCACCCTGGCTTTATAAGGAGTACGATTTTCAACAACGCAAGCTAATAATGTTATACGAAGTATTATACATACATTGAGTGCTTAGGGGCCTTCTCCATATCGGAAGTTACACTGCTGTTAGGAGAAGGACCATGTCAGCGAGGTGGTATCATTTCTAAAACCGAACTCCTTTGGTAGCAGGACTGCTGCATGCAACCAGCGTCCTCGCAAGTTATGACCAAGATGGACGTAAAGTTGACTGACGATGGACATCATCATAAGATCTTGAAGTCACCAACTGGCCATCAGAAGATTTTGGAGTCGCCAGTTTATCAGTAAGAACATTTTTGAGTCGCTAGATGACCATCAGAAGATTTTGGAGTTGCCAGCACATCATCAGAAGGTATTGAAGTCATCAGCCGATCATCAGATGATTTTGCAGTCGCCAGCCGATCATTAGAAGATTTTGGAGTCGCCAGTGGAACATCAGAGGATTTCGGAGTCGCCAGCGGAACATCAGAAGTTTTGGAGTCGCCAGCTGTCCATCAGAAGATTGTGAATTAAGCTAAGATGTATGTTTTTGTGTGTGGGGTGGGGGGAAGTGGTTTTGTGTGTGTATGTGTGTGTGGGTTTGTGGGTGTGGATGGGTTTGTGTGCGTTTGTGTGGGTATGGGTGTGTGTGTGTGTGTGTGTGTGCGGCGGGGTGTGTGTGTGTGTGTGTGCGGGGGGGGGGGGGTTCGTGGGTGTGTGGGTGTGTGCTGGGGTTTACCGGTTGTAATGTACGAATGTCATTATGTAACAAATTTCATTTCATTATTGGGTAAGGGAGAATTTATTATTCGGTTAGAGTATCTGGCTGTTGTATGGGTGGTACTGAGTTCAATTACGAGCCCTGTACAGGGTTCTTCTCGGCTAAGGTGTTGCCTGCTGTGCAGGACTCACACAGCCCAGAATAAATAATTGAGGTACTGCTTGATACAATCGGTGCAGAGCTCCAGGGGGCGAACAGTGTAGAAGGGTATATTTATTTGGGGCTGATGACCTAGATGTTAGGCCCCTTTAAACCATCATCATCATCATCATCATGAAGAATACCGGCGGAGGATAGCTGCAGTATAGCGGAGATCAGCTTTAAGAATTACAGAAGATGGCTTACGGCAGACGAATGGAACGATGGCAGCAAGGATGGCAGGAAGATCCACGAGGGAAATGCACTAAACGGCTGATACCACTGGGTAGCACGATTACGCGTTACGCAGCTCTTGACAGGCCACGGGCACTTTAGAAAATTTCTACATAGAACAGGCAGAGCGAACAATCCATTGTTTGTTTATTTTAATGATGCTGATGATATACTACTGCTGTACTAAACTATGAGTTGTCACACAGATCTTAGAAGACTTAAACGAAACGAAATGTAATATTGCCAATAAATCTAATGTTGGTTTTACATGCTTTACATTGTGAGCAACAACATTGATTTCATAACTTTAACAAAACGTATTTTTATTTTGTGCATAATAGATTTATGTGTAATTAATTCGTATAGAGAGGATCACATTTACAGTTTAAATAACGTGGTTGCTGACACATAATATAATTGCAAACTTTGAAACCTTGAATGAATATCGATGGCCTACTTCTAATACCACGTATCTGAAAATACACTTCCTATGTTTACGCTTCCTAACCATATATAGCTATGCAGTCTATCAGAACAATTTTCGTTGTGTTCCTTTTTCTCTGCACACATGGAAATCCTTGAAATTGTACAGGTTGGTAACCACAAATCTATAGCACTCAAAGTAAAAACAGGCGTAGTTCAGGGTTAAGTCACAGGACATTTTCTCTTCCTCGTTAAAATATAATTTACTTATACCTTCTTACAGATAGAAGAATTTTCGCCATTTTTGGCCTTGAAAATGTTTACACGGAGGAATTTTGAACCATTTCGATTTCCACAAGCATTTTAAAATCACCTATTAACATTGTTAGACATCATCATCATCATCATCATCTGTTTACCCTCCAGGTTCGGTTTTTCCCTCGGACTTTGCGAGGGATACCACCTCTACCGCCTCAAGGGCAGTGTCCTGGAGCTTCAGACACTTGGTCGGGGATACAACTGGGGAGGATGACCAGTAACTCGCCCAGGCGGCCTCACCTGCTATGCTGAACAGGGGCCTTGCGGGGGATGGGGAAGATTGGAAGGGATAGACAAGGAAGAGGGAAGGAAGCGGTCGTGGCCTTAAGTTAGGTACCATCCCGGCATTCGCCTGGAGGAGAAGTGGGAAACCACGGAAAACCACTTCCAGGATGGCTGAGGTGGGAATCGAACCCACCTCTACTCAGTTGACCTCCCGAGGCTGAGTTGACCCCGTTCCAGCCCTCGTACCACTTTTCAAATTTCGTGGCAGAGCCGGGAATCGAACCCGGACCTCCGGGGGTGGCAGCTAATCACGCTAACCACTACACCACAGAGGCGGACATTGTTAGACATAGTGGGGGAAACGTGTTTGCTAGGATGTGATAGAAGGAAATCGGTTTAGACACATACTACAAGGCGATCATACACAGAAGAATAGTATAAGGAAGTTAAATATAGCACCTTTTGTTAAGTCCCTAGAAACCCTCAACTTCCTTCCTAAATGAACTGCACTTATCACTACCGGAGATTTGTACCGGTAGTGAATCACATCCGCAGTAACAAGAAGTACCTCGTCATGCCACTGGGGTTTATGTTATGCAAACAATAGAAGAAGTTAATTTCCTTTACACTTTAGAAGAATTTCAGGAAAATGTTTTCTGTATAATGGAATTCATCAATATTCTTTTTTTTACAGTTGGATTTACCGGCACCGATACAGTTAGGTCTTATAGCGACGATGGGGCAGGAAGGGGCTAGGAATGGGTAGGATAATGATGATATTTGTTGTTTAAAGGGGAATATCATATAGGTCATCGGTCCCAGAGTGGGAAGTAAGAAACCGTGGCCTTAATTAAGGAACAATCCCATCATTTTCTTGGTGTGAATATGAGAAACCACCGAAAGCCTTCTTCAAGGCTGCATTGTATAATTTACAGATACTCTGAAAGTAAAATATTATCCGCATCTGTGCTGAACATCTGATGAATATAACCAGTAAGAGAGATCAGTTGTGTTAATAATAATAATAATAATAATAATAATAATAATAATAATAATAATAATAATAATAATAATAATAATAATAATAATAATAATAATACGATTTCAGAGATCGTGTGTAGTTATTTTGATACTTGAACTATGTCGATTTCCACAAGCATTTTAATATCCCCTATAACGTTGATACATATAGCGGAGGAAACTTTCTGTTGGAACGCGCTGGACGTCATTTCGGCGTTCCTGTTGACTCTACCAGATGGCAGATTAAACCTAAACTCTCTCGAGTAATCTATGGCTGAGTTTCAATTTATGTTCGCGGATAAACACCAAATGTGTCACCAGATATCTTGTATATGCCGACATACTTCGACATGGAATGTTGGATGGACTTATTTTTAAACTTGTAAAATTCGACTACGGATATGAACCCACGGTGGGATTCTGTGGTTGACGGTATTACTGATCTACTGTTAAATAAAAAATACATAGAGAACTATGTTTGAGAGATGAATGGAAAGTATCAATTTTGAGTTGAAAATATGCTTGAAATTTTCACTATGTAAATAATTAAACGAACAAACCAGAGAGAGAGAGAGAGAGAGCAGCAAAATTAGGTTATATAATGAGAAAGGTAGGAAATGAAATCGAAGGGAGGTGGAGGGAAGGACGATACTTGCAGCAAGTATTGAGGATATGCATGAGGACATATCCTACTTAGTCAATACCTTCGTTGTATCTCATAGAATCTATGTATATGATTTTTTATTCAAAGGTCTTGCCAGATAACATCCATGGGACACACACACACACATACATATATATAGGCTCCCTCATCCCACGTTAGTGTGTTCGATCCCAGCTCAGTTCGGTGGTATTTGAAGGTGTTCAAATACGTCAATCTTATGTCGCTAGATATACTAACATGTGAAAGAAATCCCGTGTGATAAAAATTCTACAACCCGGCGTCTCCAGAAACCGTAAAAGTAGTTCGTAGGACGCCAATCAGATATGATTATTATTATTAACAATAATATCATAGAATAATAGAAAGAAAAATAACCTAATTATGTCCTACAACAACAAAAAAAGAGACGGGAAATGTCAATATCTAAAGCAGATGAAAATGAGTTTGGGTTCAAAATTACTGTGAAATGAGTATTTCTACTATAGGTATAGTTCGTGCTACGTAGGAGCAGACTATTATATAATTTGTCGTTGTTGTGAATTCTTTTCTACGACTAGCAGCATTGTATCTCTGAGAACTGGTGTACATAACCTTTGTTACATTCGTGTTGAGGTTATCTGCGCAATCGTAAATCTGTTTTGAAGTCTCTCTCCTGGCGGACCCGATAGGGAATGCCGGGAGTGTCCGAGGACAAGTTCGGCTCGCCAGGTGCAGGTCTTTTGATTTGATGTCCGTAGGCTACCTACCCGTCGTGATGAGGATGAAATGATGATGCTAGGGGGCTTTACGTCGCACCGACACAGATAGGTCTTATGGCGACGATGGGATAGGAAAGGCCTAGGAGTTGGAAGGAAGCGGCCGTGGCCTTAATTAAGGTACAGCCCCAGCATTTGCCTGGTGTGAAAATGGGAAACCACGGAAAACCATCTTCAGGGCTGCCGATAGTGGGATTCGAACCTACTATCTCCCGGATGCAAGCTCACAGCCGCGCGCCTCTACGCGCACGGCCAACTCGCCAGGTGAAATGATGATGAAGACGACACATACACCCAGCCCCCATGCCAGCGAAATTAACCAATGATGGTTAAAATTCCCGACCCTGCCGGGAATCGAATCCGGGACTCCTGTGATCACAGGCCAGCGCGAAAAATATTTAGACATGGAGCCGGACAATATAGGATAATGAATTTCACGATTTGATGAAAGATTTTGCTTAACACTTCGTCGCTGTACATAGCCCACACGCACGCACGCACGCACTGAGCTCATCGTTTCTTTTGTCAGGATGCGCTCTTTCATTTGAGAGCAATCCCTATCTCGTTGTTTGGTCATCCGGCCTTGATAACGCGATCAATGAACACGTCAAAATGACCGTACGCAGCGCGCCGTAAATGAGTACAGTTTCGGCTCTCGTTTTACTAGGACGATGTTCTTGTTTTCAAACACCGAGCTCGATAGCTGCAGTCGCGTAAGTGCGGCCAGTATCCAGTAATCGGGATATAGTGGGTTCGAGCCCCATTGTCGGCAGCCCTGAAGATGGTTTTCCGTGGTTTCCCATTTTCACACCAGGCAAATGCCGGGGCTGTACCTTAATTAAGGCCACGGCCGCTTCCTTCCACTTCCTAGGCCTTTCCTATACCATCGTCGCCATAAGACATATCTGTGTCGGTGCGACGTAAGAAAACAAAACTCGATAAGATTAGTCGCGTCGACTCAAACTATGAAAGTTTTGGAGTACAGAATTCGCTAAATATCGTAACAAGCAGGTCAGAGTTAGCGATAAGAACTGTTAAAATTTTCAAGATTTAGTTATAACAAACAGTTATAAAACATTCGAAAATGACAGTTATTGGGAAAATAGAGAAATCGGTGGCGATTGCAGAAAGCCGCCCGCAACTGCTTCAGAGCGGAAAGGGGTTGAACGCGAGCCAGTCAAAAGCTGGCGCTCGAAGACAAAACCGGATATTTCTCAAGTTCACGGACTGGTTGGCGCGTAGAGAAGAGAAGGAAATTGTATGTTTGAGAGGGCCCCGGGCTCAATTCCCGGCCGGGCTTAGGATTTTTTGTGTACGGTTAACTCTGACTCGGGGACTGGGTGCTCATGTTCGTCTCACATGTACAACTTCATCTCAGCACGTTCATTCACAATTGATACATAACATTGCATATAGTAGTAAAATATCAGATTTACTATACTGTATATGCTGCATTAAAAAGTATAAGAAAAAGTACAAATAGATACTGGCTGCATGGCCAAATAAGACCGCAAGCCAAAATATTATTTTAAACCAGGTATGTTGTTTGAATATCATAAAGGATCGTGAAATGAGAAGTGACGTTTGCCTATATCGTAGTTCCTTAAGAGCTGCCAACGCCTGGGAAGTGGAACCGGTGTTTTATTTGAATTGTGGCATCTTAGTTGGTGGTCTTGGAACTGCTTCTGCCTTTTGGTCGTGGCATCTGAGTGGGTGGTCTTGGGATTGCTTCCCCCGTTACATACTTTACGTTAAAACAATTAAACTAAACTTAGGATACAGAAAATAAGCTAGCGTAATTGTCAGGAAAGTGAGAAGAGTAATGGAGTGTGCCTTAGGCCAGGTCAAACGGGACTACTCCTTGAAAGCGGCAGCCATATTTTTCGGCACCACGGCCGGATGGGGAGCATTGTGAGCTTGTTGCTAGTCGTAAGTTTGTATTAACGCGATGAGTTACCTGTGACAAGTTGCCTAATGTAACCGTTGTTTATCATGGGTCTTTTTTGTGTGTATGGGTGGAACAATAGAAGTGATTGGAACAAAAACCCGACATGCTTTTCATCGATTTTTTCATCGATACGTTTTCCTTCTCGTAGGCTAGTACATATCAAATGTAGACACGCATGTTTATTTTTCACAGAAAGAACGTCATTGTTTTAAAATGTGGATCGGCGTAGGTTCCCTATGAACCCAGACCGCCGGGACCTGTGAACGAAAGCAGTTAAGAGGAACTGGACACCTGGTGTTCACAGTATTATTTGTACGGAGCACTTTAGGTCTGACCAAATTAATAATAGCCGGCATACTTATCCGGGCCGAGACTAAGAGGGAATGCCTTCCCGAACGTATTCCCTACCTATCCCACTACTTACAGCCATCAGCGCTTAAGGATTTAAATTAAGATAATGGCTGGTATGCTTTATTGTTCCGTTTGGATGAAATTCTAAACAATAATGGTTTGCAGAAAAGGAAGGAGCCACAATTGAGGGATGTTGACACACTCGAGCCAAGTAATATCGTATTGAAGGGGGATTTCAGTGCCATTAATACTGTTCAGGAGCAAAAGGTGAGAATATTTCCTATACTATTACAGGAAGAACTTTGAACACATTATACTCCTATCATAGTTCGGTAGAACTCATTTTAATTAATTAATTATATTCTCGTGTGTTTATTTAGGGTGTTCAATCCCCGGACGAGGAAAAAGGAGAAAACTTTAAACATCCACAGTGTCAAAATAAAGAAGAGAAATTGAAATTGATAATTAGAAAAATGAAGAGCCTCCGTGGCTCAGACGGCAGCGCGTCGGCCTCTCACCGCTGGATACCGTGGTTCAAATCCCGGTCACTCCAAGTGAGATTTGTGCTGGACAAAGCGCAGGCGGGACAGGTTTTTCTCCGGGTACTTCGGTTTTCCCTGTCATCTTTCATTCCAGCAACACTCTCCATTATCATTTCATAGCATTTATCACTCATTAATAAATCACCTTGGGAGTGGCGACCCCATTGTAATAACAGCCTATATATGCTTCATTCATTGCATCCCTGACCCGGTCAATGACTGGAAGACAGGTTGTAGATTTTCATTTTCAATTAGAAAAATGAGGGCTTCATTGAGACGTGCGAGAATGATCATTAAACATTTACGAAGAAGGAAAGCTAGGACGACAAAAGAAAGCGACAACTATGGAAACTTTATTTCACGACTCGAAATCAAAATGTTCAATTACAAATGAGTGCGCTATTCAGCTTACTGATATTAAAGCGTTGGACTAAAACACATATTCAGAGTGCAAAATGGAACGATCCAGGGAACAAAATTTACACAACATTTCACCAAAGGTATGAAGTTAAAAGGACAGTAATGCTCACAGTTGGACTGTGATTGCAATGTTTGTACTTGTCAATTTGTTGTCTGTGAGCGGCTTTAGTTTGATCAAAAGTACAGTTTTATATGTTACTATTTTGTGTACAGTGAAACACACCACACCACATTATTATAATTAGGTGCCTTGTGTTTGAATAGGAAGAAAACACAGTTAGTTTTAACAGCATTCTCCCTCATTCAGTAGTGCATGGTTTTGCCGAATGGGCGTGGCCTCAAAGGCTTCTCCATCCTGCGAAGTGGGCCCACTTTCTCCACAGGCTAGCTATGGTGAGGTGCCACTCCATTACTCTTCTCACCTCCCTGGTAATTATACATTCTAGATAACTGGCACTAGGACAATTGTGAATATCTTGTTATGGTAATGAACGCTACGATCTTCAGTGGCTCGGGTGTACGATTGCATAGCCTTCTTGACTTGGACAGTTTGCAGACTAGGGAATTCAGAGCGCTATGTGCTCGTCTGAGGAAAGAATCTTATGTAGCCCTCGAATATCCTGGACGTCTAGCGTGCCCTGCACGGAATGATGAGCGTTACACGGCAATGCATAGTAGGTAATAAAGGCAAAGGATGATAATATCCTTTGAAATTTAATTTAAAAGATCGAAGACGTCATGGTGAAAAGTTGGGATTTGCTATCTTAAATTGTAAGCGAGGATGTCGCGACTCAATAAAATTAGTACAGCTCGAGACTTAGTGGTGCCACAGTGTTGTGAGTGGTACAGTTACGCTGGTCGCGTAGAATTGTATCGTACAAGCTGCCATTGGTCACCATACCTTCCATAAATATCTGACCGTATCAGTTGAAATGTTGGAAACTGTGCTAAATATCAGCAAAATCTTCGGTCTAAATGGATCCAAAACCAACATTCACGGCTTTAGGGGATAGAAGGTAATCTGAGAAATCGAGTAAACCCAGGAAGTCTGAATTAGAACATTCTAGAGATTACCGGCAGCAGGACATGCATCCGAGCATTTCCACCGCTCCTGCGGAATCTGCGGACTGACAACCAGCAGCTCACGGATGATGACCAGGCCCGAGTGGAGAAGACGCTATATAGGCAGCCGAGTTTGACAGGGTTTGGAGAAAGATTGTCGTTGCGTCTAAAGCAGCCTCCTTCATTTCTGCCAGAAATACTTATTCTACATAAATCTTGCCGCCCTACCTCCGACACTGTCTGCCGGTTTTCAAGTTTGAATCATCAATCCATAGACTGTTTTGATCTAGCGCCCCATGATCTTTTATCTTGTGCACTCTTCGTCATATCTATATAATTACTCCATCCTACATCTACTTTAATCCATCCATACCTTGTTCCCCCCCTCCCCACCATCTTTCAGTTCTCACCCCCTACACGGCCCTCAAAAGCTAACTGAACAAGTTTTGGATGTCCCAAGATGTGTTCAATTAACCTTATCACTTCTTTTAGTAAAATTTCACCAAATCATTATCCTCTCACCAATTAGACTCCTTGCCTCTTCATTTGTGATTCCATCAACCTATCTCACTTTCCGTAGCACAACATTTCAAAAGACTCCCTTCACTTTCTTTCTGTGCTAGTTATTACCCATGTTTGTGCTCAATGCAATGCCACTCTCCACACAAAAACCTTCACAAGCATCGTTTTAATATGTATGTATATCTATGTTTGATATGAGCGTTTTTTGTATCCTAAGAAATACCTCCCTTGCTAATGGCAGTCTGAATTTTATGTCCTCCTTATACCTGCCATAGTTCGTTATTCTACTACCCAAGCAACAATATCCATCTATCTATCTTCTTTAAGACAACTTCCCAATCTAATATTTTTCCACACCAAACGATTTTATTCGACCGCATTCCATTACTTATGTTTCGGATGCGTTTATTTCCATCTTGTACATTCATTCCAAGACTGTGTTTATACCAATCAGCAATTTCTTTAGAGCTTCTACAGACTCAGGTCAAATAACAAAATCATCTACTTTTTCTTGAATTGTGATTCTTTTTTCAAATTCCTGTTTGATTTACTTTACCACTTGTTCTCTAAAAACATTGAAAAGGAGAGGGGAAATGTGCACTCCTAACTTTCCTAGAAAGTTGCTTCTTTTTCATAGTCCTCGTTTCTTATGACTGCAGACCGATTTTTTGTACAGACTGGATATAACCTTTCTTTCTCGGTGTTTCAACCCATAACCTTCAGAACTTGATCCAATAAATATTAAAATAATAACTTTTCTATATCTACAAAAGCCACGTATTGGGGTTGCCCGTTTTAATTTGATACTCTAAGTTTAGATGTGGAGCCACTATCGTTTTGTGTTCGTATTTATATGTATATAAACCTCGAATTTCTTAACTGCGGTCGTGAAAAGAGATATCATCCCAGAATTTTCGTGGTGTAGATTAGGAGAAATCTGGAGGGTAACCAAATTTTAAATATATGTCGTTGTCCAGGATGAAAAATAGTAGCTTCAAGTTCTCAGTCCTGGCTTTAAATTGAGTTACTCTCGGCTCCAATAATCAGGCATTACAAGGAGTTGTAGAAAAAGTTTCCTTATTATATTATTGTACTTAACAGGTCGTTAAGAATCCCAAGCTTTTAATTCAGATGAGACCCAAAATACTCAGGCGCGGTTGTCTTCGGAAATGGGTATTTTTATTGTCTACGCCAGAGTGTACTACTTAGCATACAAAGGCGTAAATCAGAGGTGGACAATTAAAAGGGAGCATAAGTTGAGATGGGCAGGGCGTTAGAAGTAACAAGTGCTGCATCCATTAAGGTGCTTGATGAAGAGCCCCAGTCTGGGTACAAGACACCTTTGTGGCACGTGATTCAATTAAAACAGGCATATTTAGTAGCCATTCGGGCATTTGCATAAATCTTGGACTGTCAATTGGAACGAATATTCAGATGTAGTTATAAGTCTTCACTTGAGGCAGTCACAGTACTTAATGGCGAAGCATGTTCAAGCTGCTTCGTTCTATCGTGAAGTGAGTGAACAAAAACGCTGATCTCCGCACGCCTTCATTTATAATACAGTGAGATTAATTTTTATGGCTAGTCATTTGTTTGATAGGAATGGACGAGATCCGGGTTCGAAGATGTTACGTTTCAGATTGGAACATGATAAACTGCGTTCCGGTTAAATTGCCCACCCTGAATCCGAAGATTACACGTAGACAACTGTTTTGAGTTACCTAGCAACTGCAGAGGTAATTATTCACATATTTCAAGCTCACTTTCCAGAGAAGTTGAACTCCATTTGAAATTACAACCTATAGATACAAATGGGAGGCATATGGACTCAAAGTGGGGAATCTCAAGAGTTTTAGAATATTTTTATTCGAATTGAAGAATTTGCATATAGGTATACAATCTTGTTCTCATATTGGATAGCTTGGCAAGACTTCGAAAAATATTTGTATACCAATTATGGCATTTAAAACAGGTCTACAAAATGTGTTCTCAAAACATAGAGTTTTGTAAGATTTCTAAAATATTTTCATTCGAACTGGGGAGTTTTTTAAACGATTTATACTAATGTTTACTTGAGTGATAGTCATATATTTTTAAAATGTGGTATCAAGATAGGGCATTTGCTGAACGTTTTGGAAATTTGTTTAAAATGTTGTAGCATGTGAACTAAGTTTAGGGAATTTTGTGGAGTTTTAAAATATAGGTGCCTAATTTAATGTTCCTTGATATTATTTTGATAAGAGTACTTTGACACTCTCCTTAAAAAGTTGAACTTTATCGTGCCTAATTTATAATATACAATAATTTCCTACATATTATTTCTTCCTATATATTTTTTCTGAGCTCTTAATAGGTCGAAATAGAGTTTGGAAACTCGTAATCTTCTCTTTGGTAACAAAAGATTTATTTTTACAACTGTTTTCGAGCAACATCCTAAAGGGTACACTGCTAGCACACAATAAATTTTACGAGCCATTTTTTATGAGTACGTTACTTGCTGGATCATTGTTCATGAAATATTCACCTTCAGATCAGAATAAATATTCATTAGTTTCGAATAAACCATAGGTGATACAATACTGTTAATAATTAAGTGTGAAATTTCTCCTTCGCAATTCTTAGCCCTTGGCAGTACATTGTAGTGTCTCCTGTTTGGACACTTCTAATTTGGTCACCCCAGGTCTGATGATCTAGCGTCATATAGACAGGATTATGGAGAGATATCCTTACCAGAGGCTGTAGTTGGTGCATAATTCATAACTACAGCTTCATTCATCGAGCTCGTTCCTAACTTAGCCTATCTTTCTTCACTATCAGTGCAATAGTGTAATTTCTCCAATCTATTTTTAACAGCAATCATTATTGATACTTTCATGGGTTACTTGTAGTTTATGAAAAAGATATCCTGAGTCCATCCACCTTTCACTCTCATACAAGGCAGTTGATCTGATTTCAGAGCGATCAATCCACCTGTTTAATAGGCCGTCTACGAGAAAAAGACCCGCACCAGGACACTCGGAGGCCATACGCCATTTTTATTAATTCACCTGTTCCATTTATGTATTCCCCATTTGACATTCAATTCCCTTAGGCTTCTTCCCAACTGGCATCAGTTCAGTCTGAAAAGTGCTAATTTTCGTACCATTTTCGCTGCATTTCTGTTCCAAGTCCAACACATTACGTTGCAATTTCTTTCACGGTATGTATTAGAAGTTACAGAAGATGGAAAGCATTACTTGAGTTATATTTATCACATAATCGTACACAGCCTCCGGTGGAAACTGTTATAATTCATTCCTAAGTAATTTACGCCAGTTTATTAAGGCTGGCGTAACGCATGTGATACAGACCCGCCTGCCAAAATAAAAGTTCAGGCCCCCTCAATTACAATGTAAAACCTACGAATAACTTGATATAATTTAACATATATAAATAAAGTTGTAGGGTGACCGCTGTCTGTAATTTCTTTTGTTTTGCAAATTTTTCAGATACTTATCCGTTTTAGGTCAACTCAAGACCGAATCGGTGGTTTTAATTTTTTGTGCCTCTTTGTTTGTCTGTTTGTTCCACCATCACGGCGACACGGCTGGATAGATCTCAATCAAACTTCATATTTAGAGTATACTCATCCCGAGGAAGGTTTCGATATGCATTTCATTTTAAAATCTTTGAATGGGCTTTATAGAAAAACCAGAATGGTTTCCCTTTCCTCCATTTTCTCTTATACTATTAATTTTCTGTAAACTCCGTGGACCGTATGTGAAACGTCTCTTCTTTATAAACAACTTTATTTATGTTCATAATTTACCCCTCAAATGACGGAGAAATTTACTATTTTCTGCGGGTATCATGCTCTGCTTTGAGTGACCTAGAACGAATATACAGGTTACCATGGCAACGTCTCTGACTGCTTGCCAGCAGGAAAGTAACGTATTGCCATTTTCCTCATCATTCCTATAAATTCGTGGTTGTTCCTAGGATAGAAAGCAAGGGAGGCGTCAATCGGGCGTTCTGCCCGATATTGGCGGAATATCGTTGGAGGTTATAAACGTCCTCGAATAGCTTAAGTAATAATACCATTAGTCATTTCCTTATCTGTTTACATAAGAATCCCTGCGCCTAAATTTCTCTGCCGTTACTGCTTTAGTATATCCATAACTCACACCAGCATAATTTATTGAGGGGCATTTGATTTTCCAATGCATTCACTTGGTATTTACATATTTGTCGTCATCCGGCTGTCCTCAGTTATAATGCATTTTCTATTAATTTCAACTTTCTTAACTGTATTATTTTCTTCCTTCATTACTCCGTATGTATGCGAGTGCTAATCCTGAAAGCTGAACACTCTTTTCTTTGAGGAAATATTATAATCTATGCAAACGTATAACTTTTGGCCCCGGAAAATATCGAAATCTGGATGCAATTTTAACGATGGTGCAGACCTTCGTTTCGGAATAATTGGTGGCTAATCGGTAAGTCGTATCACAAATCAGAAAGCGCAATCACATTTCATTTTGGAGAAATCTACAACTTTGTTCCTATGACTTTTTGTCGTATTTCTACTCCTTATACGTTAAATAGTGCTGCATTTCACGATTTAAAGTTAATTTTGTACTTTTACACGTATATGTTATCATTTGGCACACTTTTAGGAAAGATAGAATCATGACATTCGGCAGGCACATTGACATGACCAGTGGCCATGTGAAAGCCAAATTTTATGTTTGTAGCTGTCACATGAGTATCAAAAATATAAAGTAGTATGTGAAAACTATACAAAAATTCACCCCATTTAATGAGTCTAACTCAATCTAACCCATAAATATAGGAGATACGAGAATATGTCATTGGACCAACCATGTAGAACACTGAAAGAGGCGTCTGTTGGTGAAGTCCGTTTGTAGATATGTCGTACAGTTTCAAAGCAGTAACTCTGGAAATAAAGGTCTGCACTTCTAGAGTGTGTCTGTACATTGACTATACCTTATATTTTTATATTTTTATCTTTCGTGTCTGTTTTGTTTGTTTGTTTGTTTGTTTGTTTGTTTGTTTGTTTGTTTGTCTGTCTATAACTTGGAAACTACTGGATATATTTCCACTAAACTTCATATTTAGAATTCAACTGTCCTTGCGTAGGTATAAGGGAAAATATTTTTTCTAAATCCCTGAACTGGCTGGGGGTTTATACGAAACCGAAGCAGTGATTTCTTACTCCCACAAAATATACACAATCAAAATGGAAATCTACTTGCCTTAATGAAATTAATTTCTAAAACATGTTTCATGAGCATTTTTTCGACAAAAGGATTAATAAGGGAGATATCATGAATTGTCGGTTATGCAGGTTAAGTCTAGCGGACATAGCCCAAAAGGTGTTGTACGTGGAGCAGATTACTTATCTAACTATGTAAATAAAATCGTAACGGCGGTGTGCCTGTACATTGACTATTTTGGCGAAATTTTCGTTTACCGTTTAAGGAGTAATAATGACCATCTGCATATTTTTTTGCTTTAGTTTCCTGAAAGTCCTAATTTTTACCCTCCTCGCCCAAAATCCAGATTGCGGCATAATCTGCCAGATGAACAAGAAAATTGAAACCTGGCAAAATTATACCCTTTTAGCCTCTAACGAACGAAAAACTTCCAAGATCATTAAATTTTTCATTTGTTATCCCCGAAGAATATTGAAATATGGAGACAATTTTAATGATGGTGCAGACCTTCGGGAAGTCTTAACACATAGCGGATGGCACAATCTCCGTTCAATTTGGAGTGATCTACAACCTTGGTGTTATGACTTTTTGTCGTATCTGTATCCCTTTTACGTTTGGTTTTGCTCTATTCCTCGATGTTAAGTACATTTGGAATTTTCATATGCATAATTCATACTTTCAATAACTTATAAGAATGATAGAATCATCAAACTCTACACGAAAATTGCCCCATCCGGTAGCCATATGTGAGCTAAATGCTATGTATGTAGCTGTCTCATAATTATCGGAAACGTAATGCAATGTGAGATAATCTTACACAATTTTACCCTATTCAACGTTCCTAACTCAATCTGACCGACGAATAGATGAGATATCATAGGACCAGCCATTTAGGCCGCTAAATCCGGCGTCTTATGGTACAATCCTTTGTCGATATGATGTACCGTTTAGCAGCAGTTAATCTGTAAATGAAGGTCTGCAATATTGTTAGCAATCATACAGTTTCGTGTGTCGATCTATATATATTCACTGCTGTCGATTTGTAGCGATAGAGAAAGGGTGTGTCTGCTATTGTTATCAGCACTCCCCACATCGACTTTGACTGGCAGTAGGAATGGGGTCCTTCTCCAACTCCTGTGAAACTGGCATTAGTAAGGAAGGCCTACCATTGTAATGAATAATTCACTTCACGATTTGACTTGCTGAAGGCAAGGGAACATGCAGTTTTGTTTAAAATTCTCTTTCCCGATTGTGTCTGGCTGTAGGCAAGGGTGCCCGCCATTATAAACAAATGTACCCATCTAAAATGTGACTGGCGTTAGGCACAGTGGTCTGTTATTTTAACGGAAACTCACCAACTTGCAGTTACTGGCAGTAAGCTGGCTGGCAGTAGGAAAATGTGGCCTGTCCTTATCATAACTGCACAACTCAATTTCGACTGGTAGTAGGAAAGTGGCCCGCCATTATAATAAATACTCCTCAACTGTAATCTGTCTGGAAGTAGGAAAGGGGACCTGCCATTGTAACGAAAACTCCCCAAATCGATTGTGACCGCGCAGTAGGCAATAGGGCCTGAAATTATAATGTAAACTTTCCCACTGGATTGTGAATGGCAGTAAACAAGTGAGCCTGCCGTTATCATCACAAATCCGTAACAAACACTTTACATTGGAAATAACGTATGGGGACCTCCCCATGCTGTTTCTCAGATAACGCTAAGAGACAATGCAATTTTAAAACAATTTTATTTACTGCATGTACAGTATGTACTTCGATATTCGAATACAATGTAGAATACCGTGGCGAAGCACGGGTACATTTGCTAGTTACGTAATAATGTTATCGTATTTACGTATCACGAACCACTTTTACAGTTTTTGGAGACGCCGAGATGCCGGAATTTATACCCGCAGAAACACTTTTACGTGCCAGTAAATCTACTGACACGAGGCTGACGTATTTGAGCACCTTCAAATACCATTGGACTAAGCCCCTGTCAAACCTTCAATGTTTGGGTTCAGAAGGTTAGCGCCTCAACCGTCTGAGCCATTCAGCCTTGCAATTTAATTACAGCACGTAAAAATAATGCAATATATATTGTTAAGTTACTTGAACAAAGGGATCGTGCGTTATTGTAAGATTATCAAAAATAATTTTTAACAGGTTTTATTCGACTGTCTCCGTGGTTTAAGAAATAAGGTGCTGAACTGACAACCATGAACCATTTAGATGTGTGTACTAAACTGTAATTGGTTTAATTTTTCAGGTAACTACAGACTCTGTAACCGACATAGAAGTCTCGATTAAAACACAGAAACAATCTACGAACAAAATTGAATTTAAAATTTCTGTTTAATTACAGCTTGAAAAATATAAAATTGCACAACTGATAAGCCGATTATTAAATTCGCGCAAAGGGAGCTCGTTCGAAGCTACGCTGATTCATTGTTACTACACGAACTTATTGGCATTATACAATGATGTCGAATAAATTTGTGACAAAAGGTAAATGTTCTGCAAAATTTGTACATAATACTACCTCAAGTGCACTACACATCAAGGAAGTATAATTTACTAGCTAAAATACGATATTTTGATATCAATTTTCATTGTTGTAATTATTTTTAAATAATTTGACGCAGCTATTTTCTGACGAACGTGTCACGGTGTTGGGAGACGGCAAGAGCAAGTATGTTTTACAGCTGTGCTTAGTTACACTCAATAAAATAAACTGCTGCTAGATGCAAGTGAGTGACATTTCTCTATGTAAATTTTTTTTTTTTTAATATTTCGACAGATTAGAGCCTCCGTGGCTTAGGCGGCAGCACGCCAGCTTCTCACCGCTTGTTTCCGTGGTTCAAATCCCGGTCACTCATGTGAGATTTGTGCTGGACAAAGCAGAGGCAAGACAGGTTTTTCTCCGGGTATTCCGGTTTTCTCTGTCGTACTTCATTCCAGCAACTCTCCAATATCATTTCATTTCATCTGTCATTCTTTAATCATTGCCCCAGAGGAGTGCGACAGGCTTCGACAGCCGGCACATTTTCTATCCTCGCCGCTAGGTGGGGCTTGATTAATTCATTTTCTGACCCGGAATGAGTGGAAACAGGCTGTGTATTTTCATTTTCATACCATTTCATCGCAGAGCGACATTAGGCTAGGGTACTTTTTTCGGGGGAATAGCCTGCGGGGCCCTTTAAAGACCCGGGCAGCTTGCATTGCAGACCCAACGTTAAGCCCCTGGCTAACCGACAATTATTATACAAATTTCAGGCATTTCTATGATAGAATAGAAATCAAATTATTTCAGAATGTTTATGCCTATATGGCTAAGTAAGACTCAACACAGACAATTAAACTAAAATATTGTATTGCTAATATATAGTTTACATTAGTGGGTTCTGTACTATGTTTTTATTAGGAACCTTCTTATTTAAACATACACGAACTACCTTAAAGTTAAATTTTACAAGAAAACGGTAAATGTCAAAGTAAAATTCATAATGTATTACTTCAAATTTATTTATTTATTTATTTATTTATTTATTTATTTATTTACTTATTTATTTAACCCGGCCCAATGTGGGCTTGCTATTGAGACAGAGAATAACCTATTTTAGATTTTCGCCCCGTTATAGGAAATGTTATTGTTGCTTCTAGTTCGTACAAAAACGGTACAGATTATGTCTCAATATAGTTATCGAGTCTTTTATAATGCTGATTATAATGTTATATTGCAATTTACTTGTCAGTTTGTTGTGTCCTCACCAATTAATGAAAATCAAGAAGAAGACCAGTCATCTAATGCTGCGTAAATTACATTTTTCTGAAAAATATGGTATTGTGGGGAAAATGAGTAGCACTGTCATACTCGTCAAACTCTAACGGCTATGTTCTAATCTAATTGTTGGATCAATCATTTTCGCCTTGTCTTTAAATCGATTAATTGCTATAATGTCAATACAGCAACTGCTCCTATCATCCCTTAATTAACATGCATTCCAGTAGCTCGAAGAGCACTGGCTGGTATCACCCAAATATTATTCTGTTTGATTCTGAGAAGTTCTCCGGTGCAAGAATGAGAAGGTTTGAATATAAAATGACCCAAGAGAGTAAGGTGAGTAGGAAGTACGCAGATTTTTTGTTGTAAACAAGGTTGGGTTTACAAAAACACAACTTCTTTATTTACTTCACATGTAAAATTACAATATTTATACTACAAAACTGAAAGTTATCTCGAAGCAAATTGAACTATGAATTTGGAAAAAGAGTCTGTCTTTGTACACTATATACACGTTGGAGTATTCACGTTCACTACTATTTCGGAAAGATAGTCCTTGTGACATGAAAAGTTCTTGATAGTCGAAAACTATCAGAAGCACTGACGTAAATATCTCAGAGAGTCCTTCCTTGTTGAAGTGTCTGAGTTCATTAACGTAAGTTCAATGACTGAAGAGTTCCTACTTAGCAAAACTAAGTTGATAATGGGAGCTCGCATTAGCTAGGGAATGATAGTGGCATATAATGGTAAGACTGGGTATGGACAGCGGAATAGGCAAGAGGAGCGGTGACCCGAGGTGAGACCTCTTACTGCCAGAAATTCAGTCCACCTGGCCGAAGCACATTTTCAAGAGGAGTAGCCTCCGTGCTCGACGTAGGGTGTATTCTGGAGCTGGACACCGGGGTCAGTGGGCGTCTGGACAGACTAGGAGCTCCTTTTTATAGCACACACGACGTTCCAGGCACGCGCACTGAGAGCTGCGCGTCGAGGCTCGAAGAATAACACACTGGCACGCGCGTAGCTGGCTGGCGGATCGAGAAGGGAGCAACGGACATACAACATTTTTTAAATTATTCAGTGTAATTGGTAAGGGCATTACAGATTCAGTTTGAGTTTTGCTATGCCAGAATCCGACACTTGTTCGTAGTGCTGCTGTTCCAAACATTGATATTGTAACCCCTCTGGCAAACTAAGGAAAGTGGCAAACTAGTAATTCTAATGTTGAGGTCTATACAAAACCAATCATCAAAATTTAAAAAAAATGCATTTTACTTGACAATCACAACTTGTTCCAACTCTTCTTATATAATGACAATTTTCACTTTCATTAGTTTGCCCGAGGGTGGACAATATAGTGAAATAATGTACCGTGTTGTTTGAAAATAATAATACTTAATATTATTAACCCAATTCCACTTCCATCCAGCAGAAAAGGTGAAGCTCTTCTGATCGGTATTTAGGGCTGAATTTTTATGGAGGGCCAATGAACTAGATGTAAGCCACGCAAAAACATAATCAGTATTTTTTGGGGGGTAAAACACAGGGAGCGCTATGGGAGGTCTCAAATATGCTAACAATTAAGAGAGTGCAAACATGTGCAATGTTCTGTGTTTGAAATGGGCTACTTCTCCTAGAATTTAAACCTATCGAGATAGCCAATGACAATTATTTGACATTATTTAGTATTAGATATTGCAAAAACCATGACAACACGAAAGAACTTAATACATTTCGATGAGACCTCACAATGAAATCATAAAGCAAAAATACACAAACTCTCAGCAAAAATAGTGGACAATAGTAAATTAATATTTCACAAATGAAATGCAATAAACATAGGAAGGAATAATATGTTAGCTAATCACGAGTACCAACACCTGCACACTCAATTCTTCTAGTACAGTACGACAGTGGAGCAACATATGATTCATTGTGCTCAATACAAATTGAGTAAGAACAGATTAGGACTAACGTAGTCATATCATGTACTATTACACGAGTTGGTGAGTTACAATAAGAAGTTTATCTAAAAAAATATCCTATAATATATGTCTGAGTATAACTGGAGAATTTATAATCTTTAATGTTGATATAGCTTATTCTTCTTTTTATTATTATTATGAATTCGATTACGGAGACCTCACTATATTTACCGAAGAAAAATAAAGCCTGTCAAGAGAGATTTCCACTATGAGAACTGTCATTGTGGCCTCATGTATACGGTCGTACAGTCAGTGTCAATTCTCATCTTCACAGAAGATATATATTGTAATGTTGGACAAAGCAGGGCCTTATGAAGTCTCTGAGCATATTAGGAAGTGCGTTACTTGTATACTTTATGATCGCAAATGGAACGACAAGACTACCCACAGGTTTCATCAATTATTATCGTGTGTCATCACGACATCGACCTACTTTGCATTCGTTTGATTGATTTCCGTTGTGCTGCCCCGTGATGTCCGTTCAGCCTCATGTTACGTGTCTCATAACTACTTTACGACTCAAATAAATCTCATGTGTCTGGGATTATTTCTGGTCTAACATTCAGATGTCCACGCTAATTGTTAATAAACTGAAGTCCTTGTGCACATCTGCCTGCCTATTTTTGTATTTAATAGCGCCTTTTCTTCTCCATATATGTTCTTCAGACTCTCTTACTTTCTCCTCCTAAAGAAGAAACCCTCGCTTATTCTGTATCTAATTTATAAACACTTGAGTTTCTTTTCCATGCATACAAATGTTCGTTACCTTCGCAGCAAGATTATTGGACACAATGTTGTATGAAACATTATGTAAGCTGTGTAGACCTACTCTTTTCTTTCCTTGTCTCTTGTAAAACAAAGATGTGTATTTGAGTCACATCATTTCAAAACATACAACATATTATTCAGTTCTACTTCAGGAACTGAGAAAAAGGTTTTACGACATTCATATTGGTGTTTCTGTAAGTTCACCAATTATTTCTACAACAACTAGGCCTAGTTTTAAACCAACTTCAAACATAAAATACAGTAAGTTAATAAAGGAATAAGAACTTTGAGTTTAAATACAGATAAAGACAAGTTTTGAGCTGTTAAAATGGATAAGACAACTTTTGCAACTATAAAATTGGATATTTAATTGCAACTATTTATTTCTCCTTTAATACGATTTACTAAATATTCAGAGCATGGTAATAAAAATATTCACTAACAAAACTAGTATATAAACAAAAGGAAGGACATTAAATCACTTTCAACTAGGTATTGTGCTTCATCAACTTAATGTAAAACTTAGTGCCGCGTTCCCACGAAAGGCATAATGAAGCCGCATTTTCTATACGTGGATGAGATCAGTTCCGCTAATGTCCGTAGGTATGGATAAGGGAAGTTTTGAAGTGTCGGTTCTATTTCAAGCATGTAATCGTACAGGACTGAATGAGTTTTGTTGTGTTACATGTACAGATATCCAGATCCGGCTGAAATCATCGAAAAAATTTCAATCACAAACTGAATTTTGACCTAAATTTCCCTTTGGATGTGGTATCCATCAGGGTCTGATGAATGATCGCTCTTGTTTTGTTGTCCAAGCGCAGTTCTTTCAGAATTTCGACTAAAATATTTCGAATAGGGAAAGGGAAAGGTCTGAACGGAAGTGAGGGGCTACAGACGAGAGTTATGCGAGTCTTAAAATGTTGTTCTTTCCTTTTCTCTTTGTTTACAAGTTGCTTTACGTCGCACCGGCACAGAAAGGTCTTATGGCGATGATGGGATACGAAAGGGCTAGAAATGGAAAGAAAGCGGCCGTAACCTTAAGTAAAGGACAGACCCAGCGTTTGCCTGGTGTGAAAATTCATTGGAAACCATCTTCAGGGCTGCCGACAGTGGGGTTTGAACCCACTATCTCCCGAATGCAAGTTCACAGCTGCGCGCCCCTAACCGCACGGCCAACTTTCTCGGTACCTTAAAATGTGTTCGGGAAACTACACCGTACCGTGATTCCTATATGGCTAGGTTGATAACCGCGATAATATCATGAATTCCAACCATATTTTAATGATAGTTTCTCTTTTATTATCCCTTGACAGTGATATAGAGTAAACCAATGAGGTTAATGTAGCCAATATTTGTTATTTAACTTAATTAGCATTTGTAGTTGGCAAGCTAGAAAAAAAAATTCAAAATTTAAGCTACCGTAAGGTGTACCTCCCTTCCTTAAATTTTAGCTTCGGCCCATAGCCCCTTGGTGTCCCGTTACCCTCCGCTCCCCCTGGATAAGCCCATCGTCACTTCGGGAACCCCTATTCCACAGGTTGTTGACAACTGCTTGTTTGACCTCTCCCTGAAGTGAGGCTAATTCTTGACCACAACGATCAACCTCAACTTTAAAGAAGCCCATGCAAACAGATAGGCAAGTAAACTGTTGTGACAGTTGTGACAGGCACTTCACCCATGATAGCGATTCCGGGAACTGTGTTTTAACTAGAATTATTCCTCTGCCTCTAGCAAGACAATTTCTATGTAATCTAGATGTAAACAGGTATATCCTGGGGCATGTTCTGTTGCCAAGTAATTAACAGACAAACAATTGTACAAAATAGTGTAAAACATATTAGCATTTCAGTGAATTTAGCAATACACGGTGTGTAATAAATACTTTCGTCATCATTCTCTTTCTGTTCATAGCTGCCTGGTTGGACTTGTATGACTCATGATCCCATGCTGGTGGTTACGAACCCGTCTGGGTAGTCAATTTCTAAGTGACAGTAAATTTTTATTGACATGTTAAAGATTTCTTTTGGAACACTCCATCTACCCCAACAAAATTGAATTAACTCAGCTATAGGAACCATCCAGTAGAATCCACTTTCGTCAACACAATCGGAAGGTGGAAACTAATTTTTTTGTTAGTGGCTTTACGTCGCACCGACACATATAGATCTTATGGCGACGATGGGATAAGGAAGGGCTAGGAGTTGGAAGGAAGCGGCCGTGGCCTTAATTAAGTTGTGAAAATGGGAAACCATGGAAAACCATCTTCAGGGCTGCCGACAGCGGAATTCGAACCCACTATCTCCCGGATGCAAGCTCACAGCTGCGCGCTCCTAACCGCACGGCCAACTCGCCCGGTGAACGTGGAAACTGATTGACAGGTCACCTAGATGGCACAACTTTAGACGGTGTGTAACTCAGTAGCTGAGGCCTTAAGAATATTAGGCCTATTATTGTTGTTCACCTAGATTACGTCTGTTGATTCCGCACAGAATGGGTCAAGTGTAGTGTGGGCGTTTGTGTAAACTACCTTTTGCCATTCCAAACTAGTTAAATGTGGAAATAGGTGACTAAATAAAATAAAAAACTGAAGCTTATAGTAATGCCATTCCTAATTGCTAAAGATATGTCACGTCTGAGCTAATGTTATTTTACGGAATTTCTAAACGATTGTCACTAATGAACATATAAACACCGTTTGTTTTTTGTTTATTGCTAAGTAATTTTCAAGTGATATTCTGTAACAATATCAAGCATTAAATTTCATGGTATTCTAACGAGGTAACAATGTTTATGTTTCGCTCAAAAGCTCTGCCAAGCGCCTTGCGGTACCGTACGGTACCAGGCCCCCCATTTAGAAACCAACCATCTAATTTTTAGAAAAAATTACTTTTAAATCTTCTGTAATACTTGAATGCTGGGAATATTAAATAATAATTTTAAAAAATCGAAAATGGAAAACTCCGGCGTTCTCGGGTTAAGACAATCTAGACTCGTTCAGTTGGTTTTTGAGGGAAGTGTAGGCGGTAAGAACGGTAGGGGTAGACCAAGGTATTAATATGAGAAACAGAATAAAGTAGAGGAAGGGTGTAGTAGTTACGTAGAAATGCAAAGTTTAGCACAGGATAAGGTGGCATGGACAGCTGCACTAAACCAGTTTATCGACTGATGACCCAAACACAACAACTTTTCTTCTTTATTTGTTTACCCTCAAGGGTTGGTTTTTCCCTCGGACTCAGCGAGGGATCCCACCTCTACCGCCTGACGGGCGGTGTCCTGGAGCGTCAGACTTTGGGTCGGGGATACAATTGGGGAGGAAGACCAGCACCTCACTCGGGTGGCCTCACCTGCTGTGCTTATTTATTTAGCGTATGATGAATACATTATATACAATATATACAACAACCATCTCAAGTACATAACTGAAGTTGTATATCAAAAGTTGTGAGCCAGAAAAGAGCTTCGCTTGAGACACAGTGTAAGTCCTCTATAGAGCCTCGGTAAGCATTCAAAGGACACTCAAAAGCAATGTGATCCACTGTTTGCTCCTCTTCTCCGCAGTCACATTGCGGTGATCTCTTCCATCCCCATCTGAAGAGAGTCGCTCCACATCTACCTTGGCCGGTCCTAATTCGGTTCAGTGTCCTCCACGGCCGTCTACGCTGAACAGGGGCCTTTTTTCTGGGAATAGGAAGATTGGAAGGGATAGACAAGGAATAGGGAATGAAGCGGTCGTAGCCATCCCGGCATTTGCCTGGAGGAGAAGTGGGAAACCACGGAAAACCACTTCCAGGATGGCTGAATTGGGAATCGAACCCTCCTCTAATCAGTGGATCTCCCGAGGCTGAGTGGACCCCGTTCCAGCCCTCGTACCACTTTTCAAATTTTGTGGCAGAGCCTGGAATCGAACCTGAGACTACCGGGGGTGGCAGCTAATCACGCTAACCAGTACACCACAGAGGCGGTTTTTCTTCTTATTATTATTATTTTTATTAACCTAGTGAGAAAAGGAGTACTTAAGAGATTGCAAGCGGTGGAATTAAAGATTGTCAGGAAGGTATTGTGACCGCGAAGAACAGAGGAGGGTTAATTTAGAAGAAGAGTGAACCAAGAACTGTATACTAAGATAGAGAAAGTCTCAGACACCATACGGAAAAGAACGAGCGTGCTCTTCGCACAGATCTTAAGAATGGGCCAGGGGAGTGTAACACTGCAAATAATACAATTTCTTGTGAACAAGAGAACCAAAGTACGCTGGATCCAAGAGGTACAATAAGATCTAGAAGAAGTAAAATTGCAGGAACAGAGCGATTTTTAAATAAAAAATTCAGGCTAGCACAGGTTTCCAGGATCATCATAAGGAGAAGACCGAAGAAAGTTGCAAGTCTGAGAAAGAAAAAATATTGCAAAAGGAAAAAGACCAGAAGAAACGAAGATGGTACGAATTAACGTGGTTCTCAGATGGCCAAAACGAAATGAAGGAGAAGATTATTATTATTATTATTATTATTATTATTATTATTATTATTATTATTATTATTATTATTATTATTATTATTATTATTATTTGATCGTTGATATCATCGCAGTTTCCGCGTCGCGACTCCACGCGGTGATGTCACGGACTCCAGTATCAAATCACTAAGTTACTGGGAAATTCGGCCGCACATCCGTTGATAAGTGGCGATAAGTGTGTGCCTGAGGACTCGCCTGCCACAGCACATTCCCCGGTTCAGAGTTAAACAACAGTGTCGTGACCAGTCAGTAAAGAATTCATACGTACACACATTTGTGTATCGTCAGTTGTATAAGAATAATCTAAGATAAGTGATTGTGACGGTAATGGTTATTCTGTTAAGAAGGAGGTAGAGTTTCCATCCGTTAGACATTTGCTAGAAATGCCCTGATTTTTAACCTTCATCGTGTGATTTTGGCAGAAAAATAAAGTAGTCCTCCTTCTCACCTAAAATGAAAGAGCATTTAGGTCTCCCGAGCTGTATCACATAGCATTCATTCAAGGGCGAAACGTTAGGGCGGGACCCCGCAGACTCATTGCAAAAAATAAAAATAACATACCTTAGTCTAATATCAGTCTGCACGGAAATGGTCTGTGCGGTTTTGTAGAATCAGTCAATATATATATTTACAATTTGTACATAGAGAAACTGCAACTTGGTTGCGTCTAGCAGCAGTTTATTGCGTTGAGTGTAACACAGCACAGCTGTAAAAAGTACTTGCCTTTGCCGTCTGTCGCTACACCGCAACATGTTCCTCAGAAAATACCTCACCAAATTATTTAAAAATAACTACAGAATTTTAGTTAGGAGGAGATATTTTCTGGATGTGTAGTGCACCTGTGATAGTATATGAACACATTTTTCAGAATATTTAA
Source organism: Anabrus simplex (assembly GCF_040414725.1). Lineage (NCBI taxonomy): Eukaryota > Metazoa > Arthropoda > Insecta > Orthoptera > Tettigoniidae > Anabrus > Anabrus simplex. The sequence goes on from NC_090269.1 coordinate 242,742,343, forward strand.
CTTTTGTTACATATTTATTCGACAAAAATATATAATTCCAATATTAGGCTGATATAGCAACAATGAGTCAACTCAGTTTCGAACGAGCTCTCTTAGCGTGAAAATAATAATAGGCTTATCAGTTGTGCGATCTGATATTTTTCGAACTATTTGAACAGTTTTTTAATTTAATTTTGTTAGTATATTTTACTGTGTTGTATTAGAATGGTATCAGTTACAGAGTATAGTTCTGTAGTTACTGAAAAATAAAACTAATTAAAGTTAAGTACGAACATCTAAGGGGCTCATGATTGGTAGTCAGCAGCGTAGCAGTTAAACTACATAGATCGTCAAATACAACTGATTAAACATTATTTTTAATAAAAATACAAAAACGATAAATCCCTTTGTTCATATAACTTAACTGCATTTCTTCTACAAACTGTAATTAAATGTATATTAAGTTATTCCTAGGTTTTTATATTTTATTTGAGGGGGCCCGAATTTTTATTAGGCGGCGGGCCCGTAATACATTTGTCACGCCCCTGCATTGATTCGCCTATTGCCTTCAAATATTCTTTGGCGTAAAAAACAGTTTAGGCAATAGAGATACAATTAATACCGTACTTCATATACCCGTAATGCGTCGTGACGTATGACAGTACACTTTGCACACTATATCTCACCAGTCATATATCTAGTCATATTTAAGATTTAAATCAATTAAAATGCCCACACTATGAGAAGTTATAAACTGTTTCACCACGATCGTAAACATTAAAACTAGCAACAATTTACTTTTTCCTCTCAAGAAATCTTACACCTTGCCAAACTACTCCGTAAACACTTTCTGTTTTCTGACATAATTATCTTTCTTACAAATAACGTAATGGAGTCTGCATATCATTGACTTATTACTTAACCAACAGTCTTTTTTCCTTTCCAGATATTCCAACAAACTTTCAGAATGAAAATAAATAAATAAATAAATAAATAAATAAATAAATAAATAAATAAATAAATAAATAAATAAATAAATAAATAAATAAATATGTTAATTCTTATTTTTCAAATGGCGTACTCAGTAGTATAATGGGAGAGTTCGGGCGCCTCCTCCTCCTCCTCCCGCCGCCTCCTCCGCCGCCGCCCCCTCCGCCGCCGCCTCCTCCTCCGCCGCCGCCCGCGGGAAATTTGAATTTTGGCGGGAAATTTGAATTTTGGCGCGAGATTTGAATTTGTAAACAAAGCCACGTGCTTTTTGACAGCTGTCATCGACAACAACGCAACGCTAACCTCACTGCTGCCATCTTGACGGGCCTAAACCTCACTAGTGCCAACTTAACCTAACTAGCATGAGGTAAACAAACCCACGTGTTTTTTGACAACCACGTGCTTTTTGACAGACAACAACGCATCGCAAACCTCAGTACTACCATCTTGACGGGCCTAAACCTCAGTAGTGCCAACTTAACCTAACTAGCGCGAGGTAAACAAAGCCACGTGCTTTTTGACAACCACGTGCTTTTTGACAGATTTGTAAACAAAGCCACGTGCTTTTTGACAGACAACAACGCATCGCAAACCTCAGTACTACCATCTTGACGGGCCTAAACCCCAGTAGTGCCAACTTAACCTAACTAGCATGAGGTAAACAAAGCCACGTGTTTTTTGACAGCCACGTGCTTTTTGACAGATTTGTAAACAAAGCCACGTGCTTTTTGACAGACAACAACGCATTGCTAACCTCAGTACTGCCATCTTGACGGGAATAAACCTCGGTGGTACCAACTTAACCTAACTAGCTCGAGATAAACAAAGCCACGTGCTTTTTGACAGCCACGTGCTTTTTGACAGCTGTCATCCGCCATCTTTAAACTACAGAGCGCTGTGCTGCCCTCTTTCGTCACCTGTCATCGGCAGTGCTGCCATCTTGGCGGGCCTAAACCTTAGTGCTACCAACTTAACCTCACTAGCTCGAGATAAACAAATCCACGTGCTTTTTGACAGCCACGTGCTTTTTTGAGAGCTGTCATCAGCCATCTTTAATCCATAGAGCACAGTGCTGCCCTCTTTAGCTACTTACCTTTGAAATGTGGTGGCGGATAATTTGAAAAAATGCTTTTTTGACAGCAGCCATCTTTGAGCGCCGTGCTACACTCTTTAGCTAGTTACCTGTGGTGGCAGGCAATTCCACATGACAGCAGTCATCTTTAATCAAGAGAGCACCGTGCTGCCCTCTATGTGGTGGCGGCAAATTGAAAAATTCTACATGCTCTTGTTTGGAAACAAACTCACGCGCTTTTTTGACAGCCGTCATCTGCCATCTTTAATCAACAGAGCACAGTGCTGTACTCTTTAGCTAGATACCTTTGAAATGTGGTGGCGGCAATTTGAAAAATTCTATGTGCTCTTGTTGGGAAACAAAGCCACGTGCTTTTTTGACAGCTGTTATCCGCCATCTTTAATCAATAGAGCACTGTGCTGCTATCATGCGGGCAATTTCGTCAGCTGTCATCCGCCATCTTTAATCTAGAGAGAACAGTGCTGCACTCTATGTGGTGGCGGCAAATTCCACGTGCTTTACAAACCTATGCGCTTTTCTGTCATCCGCCATCTTTAATCTAGAGAGAACAGTGCTGCACTCTATGTGGTGGCGGCAAATTCCACGTGCTTTACAAACCTATGCGCTTTTCTGTCATCCACCATCTTTAATCTAGAGAGAACAGTGCTGCACTCTATGCGGTGGCGGCAAATTCCACGTGCTTTACAAACCTATGCGCTTTTCTGTCATCCACCATCTTTAATCTAGAGAGAACAGTGCTGCACTCTATGTGGTGGCGGCAAATTCTACGTGCTCTTATTTGGAAACAAATTCTACTCGCTCTTCAGCTGTCATCTACCATCTTTAATCAAGAGAGCACCGTGCTGCCCTCTTTGTGGTGGTGGATAATTTGAAAAAATTCTTTTCGACAAGCAGCCATCTTTAATCCAGAGAGAACAGTGCTGCCCTCTTTAGCTACTTACCTTTGAGGCGGTTAATTTGAAAAATTCTTTTCGACAAGCTGCCATCTTTAATCCAGAGAGAACAGTGCTGCCCTCTTTAGCTACTTACCTTTGAGGCGGTTAATTTGAAATATTCTATTTAACAAGCTGCCATCTTTAATGAAAAGAGCATCGTGGTGCTATCTTGCGGGTAATATTTTACGTCACAGCTGTCATCCACCATCTTGCATTGCTAACCTTAGTGCTGCCCTCTTTAGCTACTTACCTTTGACAAGCTGTCATCCGCCATCTTTAATCCAGAGAGGACAGTGCTGCACTCTATGTGGTGGCGGATAACTTGAAAAATCTTTTTGACAAGCAGCCATCTTTAATCAACAGAGCACCGTGCTGACATCTTTAGCTACCGTCATCTTACATCGCTTACCTCGCTGCTGCACTCTATGTGGTGGCGGTAAATTCGAACAAGTTTAATCACGCATCGGGAAAGCTAGAGTAAGCACGTGCTGCAGTGATGACGTCATCATGCATGTTTAAACCCGTTCGTTGACTAAAAGCTTTAGTCTTCGGGAAACAGTGATAGAGTGTAGAGTGCAAACATGACGAAAACATTAATAGTTGATGTGCAAGGCTTTAAAGTAAACGGAAACAAGTTTGTGTTTAAAGAGGTGGCTGTGTTAGATTGCTGTGTGTTGTGGGCACCAAAACTTGTTAGTTTAGTATTTAGTCCACCGTTCCCTTACTGTTTGCAAACAGATGAAGATAAAAAGCAGACTCAGTGGATTGAAAACAATTTAGGTTTGAAGTGGGAAGAAAAAGGAATACCTTATCGTTTTCTACCTTTAATGATGAATGCACATTTGTCAAGAGCAGATCTTGTTCTTTTAAAGGGTTGTGAAAAGAAAGAATGGTTGCGTGATTTTCTACCATCATCATGTGAAGTTATCGACATGCATGAATTGGGGTGCCCATCATTTAAAACTCTTCCGAAAGAGCATAGTAGAGAAACAACTAAACAGTCTTTACAACATGTATGCATGCTCTTTGATTGGTTGTGTCGCAGTGCATGCCGGGAAGTGAACAACATATGTAAACTGCAGTGTCGAAATAACCTTAGTGTAAAAGAAACATTTGTAGAGTAAAGACATCATGTCATTTCTAACAGATACTAAGTGTAACGCAGTTGAAAAGGCGATCGTAAAGTTTTATGCATGCAAAAAGAAACTAAACACTTTTACTGAAGAAGAGTTAAATGCATTACCAAAGGCATTTTTGGTCAATGTAGCTGCGAATGCTGTAAAGAAGATTTGGGATAAGGTGCCTCGTGAGTGGACTCAAGATCCTGTTTTGTCAGAGCTTCAAACGTGTAGTTTACATCATGAACACGTGAGTTTAGCTAGAAGACCTTCTGTGAGACAGTGCCGTACATGTCAACTAATTAAACTGTATCACGGACCTAAAACTAACGAGTTGTCTTCGCTTATAAACACTTATCATGGCTGTGGAGAGAGTAAACAAGGAAAAGGTGAAGAAACGTGCTGGGAGAAAGATGAGGAAGCATGTTGGGCGTGGACTCATCAATAGAGTGATTGATCTTCTTTTCTTCGTGCTTCATCTCCCCTGCTGCCCTAGAACACGTTCGCCTGATACGTAGTTACATGCTGCCTGCATAGAGTGTAGCTGTTAAAATCTGCTTCGTAAAGTTATGCTGTGTGTGTATGTGTTATTACCTAGTGCTTTAGCTGCTCAGAAGAATATAGCAGCACTTGTCGTTGTTGGTGCAATAAAACGAAAACTGAGTGACAAAGACCGTAACATGAACAAAGGATAAAAATGTATGTATATATTCTAAAATAAATATGAATTGTCAAAACATATTACAGGTGTTGTTTAATCCTACAGCATGTCCTAGTGACTTAGAAGAAAGGAAACGTAGAGGATTAAAAGAAAACACACATAAGATTTAAAGTACATCCTCTTTATTAATCCATGAATTAAAGCTGTTATTAAAACCAAGCCATTTAACATACAGTTTATTACCACGACGTCGAATAACACGTTCAACTAAATAGTGATCAGGATATTTTGTTTTCTGCAGTTCTTCGATGTAGAATCCTCCTTCAATAGGCTGTCCTCTGAGATCGCGAAGTAAATACGTAACTGGATTAGTAAGCTTAACACTTCTGATTTGAAAAATTTCAGTGCTCCAGTTAGGTGTGTATCCTTTTGCAAAGATAGACTTGTGTTTGCTGATGCGAACGAAATCACCTTCTTTAAAGCGATGGCGACGTGGATCAGCTGTTTTGATTACAAGATGAATAGCATCTAGACGAGGTGTATTCTTTGTAACAAGACGTGGCTTTGTTCCGATAGTGCGATGAGGTGTATCGTTGTAGGTAGATAAAAGTCTAGGTAGCAGATCAATCCAACGATATGAACCTTGCGCTGTAAATTCTCGCCACATCATTGTTTTGAGTGTACGATTAAAGCGTTCTACAACACTTGCCTTGAGATTGCTGAACGTAGAGTAGTGTTGAATGCCAAGTAACTTGAGGTAAGAAGAAAAATCCTTGTTGTAAAACTCTTTACCTTGATCAGTTTGAAGAAGCCTTGGACAGCGTTTCGATTCTTCAACAATATGTTTAAATGCTTCTTTAACTTGAGCTGCTGTTTTAGAACGCACGGGTTGTGCAAAAGCAAACTTTGAGTACACATCGATAACAGTAAGTAGATACTTATAGCCCTTATTACTAGAAGCATATGGAATCATTTCTACTAAGTCTGCTTGCCAGAGATCATCTTTTCCTCGTGTAATAACGCGTCTGCGACAGTAGGTGCGACGTGCTGGTTTATGTAACTCATGTGCGATGTTTACCTTTACAGGTGAGATCTTCTCTTGACGAGCCATTACAAAATAATACCGGCATAACGTAGTTCTCTTTCTATTTCTAGAATTTCTGATCCGTGACCAGTGTGACCAGCCTCTTGCGATGCTCTTAAAAGTTGTAATCGTTCAACGAGTAAGTTTGGGTCATTCCAGTATCTTACATCCACATACGGCAACAAAGGCTTGTAGATAACGTCTAGACTACGTGCAGTCGGAAACAGCTTAGAAATAAACTCATGATACTTGTAACTCTTATTCGCATTTACAGGTTCTGTTCTCTTGTAATTACGTCGTGTTGCATCAGTAGCAAAAAGTATTGCTTTATAATTTTTAAGATCATCTTGTAAAATTATATCCTTGTCAGGTATTCGTGAGAAAAGAAGTTCTAAGAGTCCTTTCGTAGGTTTATAGGTAACACCTTTTACAATGAGTTTGTTCCTATTAATCTTAACATTTGAATTTCCTATCCGGAAACAGTCATCTTCGTAGCGAATACCATAGGTAGTGTCAGTTTGTCCTGTAAAAAGTTTTTCTATATAAGGTGCAAAGAGAGATCCATAGGTATCTTGAATAAAAGTTCTAAACTGATTGCGATACTCTGGTGTAATCATCACCTCAGACAAAGATGGTAGATTTTGCGTCGATGTAGTAGGTGTTTCTGCAATAACATCTGTAGTTAAAAACTCAACACGCTTAGATGGTGATGCATCATTAAGTTCTTCTTCTTCTTCTTCCTTATCTTCCTCTTCTTGATCTACATCCTGCTTCTTCTCTTCCGTATCTTCTTCATGCTTTTCTTCTTCATGCTTCTCTTTATGATATGATGTTTGCATAGAAGCAAAACTTGAAGTAGACTGCGGTAATGAAGTAGAATTAAAAATTTCTTTGAGTGGTGTACTTAGTTGTGTTTTTAAAAATAAATCCGTGTCTGCTTGAATACGTTTAAGCTCTTTAAATTTCCGTCGAATATTGTTTCGAGCTTGGATGATATGTTTTGTGACCTCCTTGCTAGATGTTAACATGATGGTGGTTTTTAATCAAGTAGTTACTGTAATTCTGTGTTAATGCCACTGATCTCTATACATGGATCGCTGATGGCAGGTCTCCGCTGCAGGAGAAAGTACGCCAAGTTGAACGCGCGGTTCGCCATGTTGGCGTACCCAACCTCGAGCTCTCCTTATGGGGAAGCAATGATAATATAGTCAAGTTTAAGTCGCAATTAATGGCGCATTGGAATAATTAAAAATATAGAGACATGTTCACTCAAAGCATAAGAACATTGGGATCACTGACACGTCATTCCGATGTCAGTAAATCTCCGGGATAGCAATAAACATGAGTGTATAATAACGGCCGGCAAATATTAACTTAGGTGCTGAATACATGCAATTAGCGATCGGTAACACAATACGAGTGAAAACCAGTTTCTGGAAACATTGCTGTAAATTGTATACATGTATGCCACGAAATTATGCATTCTTAAAATGTATAAACGTAGCTCAATATACAAGCCTAGATTCGACACATCGTAATCGGTGCTTGATAATGAATTTCTGTTTCCTGTTTCCAAGAAATAATGCGCATATTATCAAATTAAAATATCACTGAAGCAAATGTACACATTTATAAAACCAGCAAATATTCAAAACTAGTCAATATATCACATTACCTGCAGCTTAATGTACTATTAGAGACCTCTTTAATTAAATTCAGCTAGCAAAGCGATATTGATGGTCATCATCAGAAATATGTAACCCCAGTTAAAAGAGTCCCAAATACCACGAATAGTATAATGGAATAGCCCCAAACACCTACCACACTTTTCCTTCTCCCACCACTCCAGTGTCTGAAACCCATAATTATTACTGATGTAAATAAGGTCTAGAATTCCTCCAGACTTCATTTCCTAAGATTGTTATAAGGTCACGTCAATTATTTCATCGAAACCGTCAGTTTAATTATGAGAAAAAAAAAGTAAATCTTTACTTGCAGTTAATGTTCAGTAAAATTGAAAACAGTTGGCTGTACATCACTTCTAAGGTGTACAGTTTGTCCATTTCTATCAAAACAGTCTTCCTCTAAGTGATCCGAGCAGAGAACAGCTGTTTTAGAAGGCTCCCAATTCTCCCGCCTGATACTCCTAATCGATGATCTTAGATGTTCGGGTCTCGAGAAAGGAAACCTACAAAAATTAATTGCCATTTTGCTCCCGGAATATGCGAAATAAGATACAATAAACCTAAAACTCAAAACACTACCCTAGGAAGATTCTTATGTACAGTATCAAACTCCCCGAGCCGGGCTGAGTGGCTCAGACGGTTAAGGCGCTGGCCTTCTAACCCCAACTTGGCAGGTTCGATCCTGGCTCAGTCCGGTGGTATTTGAAGGTGCTCAAATACGACAGTCCCGTGTCGGTAGATTTACTGGCACGTAAAAGAACTCCTGCGGGACTAAATTCCGGCACCTCGGAGTCTCCGAAGACCTTAAAAAAGTAGTTAGTGGGACGTAAAGCAAATAACATTATTATTAAAGCTCCCCGATGAAATGATTTCTCCTTCTGCTGATCGGTTCTGTTTGAACATCCATAAGCTGAATACTGCGGTATGTTAATACCCCGTAGAATGTTTCTTCATTCATATTTCAGATAAACACATACATATTTAAATTTAATCTTGTAATTCACAAGCATACTACAAGGCAACGAACCTAAATTCGTAAAATACACTACTATTTACTTTGCAATAACACAGCACAGAACACTCGTGAAACTACAATCAAGAGGCCTGGCGTCACTGAACTAAGCATAAACAAAGCAAACGCGCTCCTCGTGGTCTATTACACCATGCGCTCGCTGCCATCTTACGACGCCAGTCATCTTCTATTCGGCTTACTGCTACCCAAGCTATCAGCCATCCAGGTATAGAGATCAGTGGTTAATGCATATAAAATGATCGAAACCCATGCGATATCGTCCATGCTGTACATCACTTTCTTTATCAATAACTAAAAAGCTGTAACGGTGTAATGACCAACATTTAGCACACATACGTTTAAAGTCATCGAATGTCATATCAGTGTTAACATGATCGTTATACACATGTCGCATGTTGCGCTCATCTTGACGAAAAAGCACAATAACATTTGCGTTGTCGCGTATCAACTGCTTGGGCACACGAGAATAGGTTTGGCACAAATAGATGCAATCAACATATTTATGTCGACCCATACTAAAGAATGCACGAATAACGTTTTGCTGTTCTGTTGCGACATCATCAAAGATCATTAGAGAATTAGGAAGCACATCGTCTGGTGATGGTACTTGCTCATGTGAATTAAATTTAAAATATCTTATTCCATCTTTAACTAGATCGTGCATTACAGTTTGTAGAATAGTATATAGCGGCTGATAGAGTGACTTTGCGAAAACGTAAATATTCTCGAAGCGTACACCATTTACAGAAGTAATAAGTGTGAGTAAAAGATTTGTTTTACCGCATCCCGACGGACCTGATATAATACATCGAACAGTAAAAGGAAACAACGTTCCATGACGTTTTCTTGTAGTTGTACTAGAACTAGGTAAGAGATGTGGTACAATGTCGGTAACAGGTAGCGTGTCTTGCTGCTTTATAATCTTCATGATAACTGAATCATAAAGTACGTAATAGTAATATATATATTAAACGAAACAAGAGGCAACGGTTAGTTTATGATTTGCTCTTGACTAGTAAAGTCGTGTCCAGCATGGTGAAACAACGATATCCAAACGACATGAAGAAGAAGAAGAAAGTAAAAACTGTTGGATGGAAAGATGTTATAAAGGCTGCGCAAAAAGCTATTCGAGGGGAATACAATCCTCGTGTAGCTATTACTAAGGCGTTACGCGCAGCAAGAGCGAGAATTTCTCCAAAGTGCAGAGCAATATTTAGTAAACGTGCGCGAATTATTCCTGTACCAAAACGAGGAGGATTTCTTCCTGCGCTGTTTGCTGGCTTAGCAGCTTTAGGGTCATTGCTAGGTGGTGCTAGTGCTGTAGCGAGAACTGTCAAAGCTGTAGAAGAAGCGAAACAACAGTTGAAAGAGAGTGAACGTCATAACAAGACGATGGAGGCAATTGCGTTACGAGGCAAAGGTGTGAACATGAAGCTAGCGCCATACAAGAAAGGGCTTGGTATCTACATTTCTCCAAAAAACGTCTACTGAATGCACTGCCATATCGAGCTCTAACGCATGATGAAGTTTTTACGTTTGCTAAACAACTAGGAATTCATTATTTTCGAGGAGTGTATATGCGCGATCAACTACCAGCACGTCCACGTGAACGTGAAAGTGCCGTAATTAACTTGGACGACAGTCGTGGACCTGGAACTCATTACGTTGCTTATGTAAAACGTAAATCTAAAGTATGGTATTTTGATAGCTATGGAGATTTACCTCCTCCTTTTGAGCTCATACGTTATTTCGGAAGCAGTGCAGACATTGTTTACAATAAAAACCGTGTGCAAAACTTTAATACACGCATGTGCGGACGATTATGTCTTATGTTCTTATATCAAACCCAGACAGTAGAGAAAGTGTATTAGTGTCTACGTGATGACGAACAGTGAAAGAACGTTTGCTGTACGTAGAGAAGGACCTGAAACAACCATCTATTTTAATCCGCCAATCGAACTTAGTTATCAGCCGCATAGTCTTGGACTAGTATCGTTTGAAAGCTACAATAAAATCTATAATGTGCGTGATGGTTTAAACAAGTTCTATTACGATGAGTATGTGCTAACACTACCCTCAGGTAGTTATACAGTAGATGATATTCACGACTATATTGAAAGTACGTTAATTGATCAGTTTGGGGAAGATAGTTTTAGTAATCATAATTACAAGTTCTCAATCACTATAAGCAACATTACGCATAAATGTGTTATTGAATCATCATTTAAGATTGACTTCAAATCACAACCTGATTCGATTGGACCACTGCTTGGATTTTCATCGAGGGAGCTCCTACCGAACGTACGTTACGAGTCTGATCAACCTATAAAACACTTCGATGATTATAATGTGAACATTACTTGTAATATTATTACAGACTTGAATAGTAATCTACAACCTTCGCACGTCCTGCACGACTTTATTGTTACAGAGGAACGTGGATATACTATTTGTGAGAAACCAGCAGTAGTTCTTTATCATCCTGTGTCTGTAAAACACATTAGCAACATTACTCTTAGACTTGTAAATAAACATAATCAGCTTATTCATTTAGATCAGCACGCGTACGTAGCTTACAAACTACATCTTAAACCAGTATGAAAACCATCTATAAAACACGGTGTACATTCCGAAGACATACTACATGTGTGCAGAGACTCATCGAGTTAACAGATACTCATAAGCAGATACTCCAAGATTTAGGATATACACTACTACAACAGAATGGAAGAAATGCTAGACATTACGAATACAGTAGAAAGTCGTGAAGGTGTAGTACGAAGTGAGCTTCATTCCTATCAACCTTTTACGTTTGGATTAAATAACAATGATGAAATTCATTTTATTATTAATCAACAAGATGTTTACACCTTACCGCACGAAAGCTACCTCTATATTGAAGGACGATTAGAAAAGTCTGATGGAAGTGGACCAAGCACTTCACAACTAAACAACCATGCTCTAGCTTTTCTCTTTTCTGAAGCGCGATATGAAGTAAATAATGTTGAAATAGATCGAACGAAGAATGTTGGTATTACAAGCGCAATGAAACTCTACCCTTCTTTCTGTGATGAAGAAAGTAATCTTTTGCGGATGGCTGGATGGTGTCCAAAATCTACTAACAACTGGATGATTAATGAGGATGGAACTTTTACGGGTATGTTATCACTGAAACATATTTTTGGATTCGCAGAAGACTTTACACGTATTATAATCAACGTAAAACAAGAGCTTATTCTAATCCGTGATCGAAGTGATTACAATTCTCTTAAAGCAGTAGAAACACCTGTAGAATCGAAAATAACACTGCATCGTATACTGTGGCGGATCCCACATGTAACCTTATCTGATCGTGAAAAACTTCGATTGCTCAAGATTGTAGAAAATGATACACCATTACCTATACGTTTTAGAAGTTGGGAGCTGCATGAATATCCTGTGTTACCACCTACAAACAAGCATAGCTGGGCTGTTAAAACATCACGTTTTACTGAGAAGCCCTTGTACATTATTTTTGGATTCCAAACTAATCGTAAATTCAATCACGAAAAAGATAGCTCACTGTTTGATCACTGCAAATTAAGACACGTTAGACTATATCTCAATGGAATTACGTATCCCTACGAAAACATCGACATTAACTTTGAGAAAAATAAGTTTGGGATGCTCTATGACATGTTTTGTAAATTTCAATCATCGTATTATCAGAAAGAAGATCGTCCGCTATTTACACCTCAAGAATTTAAAAATAAAGCACCGATTGTAGTTATAGACTGCTCTTATCATGAAGAATCTATAAAAGAATCTCCAGTTGATATTCGTTTAGAATTTGAAACATCTGAAAACATTCCTGCTAACACAGCAGCCTATTGTCTTATTATTCATATGAGTGATGTTACTTACCATCCGCTAACGAATATTGTTACGAGACTATAAATAAGAATAGATCTTTATCATTTTCATTAGTGTGTGCTTCGACATCGTACGCTATGGAACAAAACTGTAAATGTGCATGCTGTTTGCATGCTCATACGCAACATCTTATTTATGTTTCACGAGTGAGTGAGGCTATTAAGATGTTCTATAAACGTAGATCATCGATGCCGAAACATCTTATTCAATACTTACCACCAGGATTTTTATATACGTACGCTGCCTCTTACGTGCATAATTTTTGGGACATCCTTCCTCCACACAGTAAGATGTCAATCGAAGTAGCTTTATGCAGAACTTGTGAACGACATTACAAGCATCGAGGAGAAAATGGTGATGATGATTGGGATGGACCAAATCCGAGGATTGAACACTGTACACAGTGTATGAATGAACTTTCTCTAGTACTTCATGATGATGATGATGATGATGATTCCGAAAAGGAATAACAGCAAGGTAAGAAGTATATGATCTTCTCTGTAAAGCAAAACATACTTAGTATAATATATATTTCTAAATGCTTTGTTTAATTTGAATGTTGCAGGAGGCATTTCAGAAGCATACGTTGTTAAGAAGCACACCAACCTTGTCAGCAGCAAAAAAACGAACACTGTTGTAGTACATTTGTAAATAAATATTTGATCGCATTCAAAAAATGTTGTACTTATTGCATTGCTTTACTCCGACTTACTCTTAAGAAAAACGATCAGGTCTAAACGTGCACAATGACGTCATCACAACAGCACTTGCTTACTCTAGATTTCCCGATGCATGTTTAAACTTGTTCGAATTTACCGCTACCACATTCCTTTACACCGACTTACTCTTAAGAAAACGGACAAGTCTTAACATGCATGATGACGTCATCACAACAGCACGTGCTTACTCTAGCTTTCCCGATGCGTGATTAAACTTGTTCGAATTTACCGCCACCACATAGAGTGCAGCAGCGAGGTAAGCGATGTAAGATGGCGGTAGCTAAAGATGTCAGCACGGTGCTCTGTTGATTAAAGATGGCTGCTTGTCAAAAAGATTTTTTCAAGTTATCCGCCACCACATAGAGTGCAGCACTGTTCTCTCTGGATTAAAGATGGCGGATGACAGCTTGTCAAAGGTAAGTAGCTAAAGAGGGCAGCACTAAGGTTAGCAATGCAAGATGGTGGATGACAGCTGTGACGTAAAATATTACCCACAAGATAGCACCACGATGCTCTTTTCATTAAAGATGGCAGCTTGTTAAATAGAATATTTCAAATTAACCGCCTCAAAGGTAAGTAGCTAAAGAGGGCAGCACTGTTCTCTCTGGATTAAAGATGGCAGCTTGTCGAAAAGAATTTTTCAAATTAACCGCCTCAAAGGTAAGTAGCTAAAGAGGGCAGCACTGTTCTCTCTGGATTAAAGATGGCTGCTTGTCGAAAAGAATTTTTTCAAATTATCCACCACCACAAAGAGGGCAGCACGGTGCTCTCTTGATTAAAGATGGTAGATGACAGCTGAAGAGCGAGTAGAATTTGTTTCCAAATAAGAGCACGTAGAATTTGCCGCCACCACATAGAGTGCAGCACTGTTCTCTCTAGATTAAAGATGGTGGATGACAGAAAAGCGCATAGGTTTGTAAAGCACGTGGAATTTGCCGCCACCGCATAGAGTGCAGCACTGTTCTCTCTAGATTAAAGATGGTGGATGACAGAAAAGCGCATAGGTTTGTAAAGCACGTGGAATTTGCCGCCACCACATAGAGTGCAGCACTGTTCTCTCTAGATTAAAGATGGCGGATGACAGAAAAGCGCATAGGTTTGTAAAGCACGTGGAATTTGCCGCCACCACATAGAGTGCAGCACTGTTCTCTCTAGATTAAAGATGGCGGATGACAGCTGACGAAATTGCCCGCATGATAGCAGCACAGTGCTCTATTGATTAAAGATGGCGGATGACAGCTGTCAAAAAAGCACGTGGCTTCGTTTCCCAACAAGAGCACATAGAATTTTTCAAATTGCCGCCACCACATTTCAAAGGTATCTAGCTAAAGAGTACAGCACTGTGCTCTGTTGATTAAAGATGGCAGATGACGGCTGTCAAAAAAGCGCGTGAGTTTGTTTCCAAACAAGAGCATGTAGAATTTTTCAATTTGCCGCCACCACATAGAGGGCAGCACGGTGCTCTCTTGATTAAAGATGACTGCTGTCATGTGGAATTGCCTGCCACCACAGGTAACTAGCTAAAGAGTGTAGCACGGCGCTCAAAGATGGCTGCTGTCAAAAAAGCATTTTTTCAAATTATCCGCCACCACATTTCAAAGGTAAGTAGCTAAAGAGGGCAGCACTGTGCTCTATGGATTAAAGATGGCGGATGACAGCTGTCAAAAAAGCACGTGGCTGTCAAAAAGCACGTGGATTTGTTTATCTCGAGCTAGTGAGGTTAAGTTGGTAGCACTAAGGTTTAGGCCCGCCAAGATGGCAGCACTGCCGATGACAGGTGACGAAAGAGGGCAGCACAGCGCTCTGTAGTTTAAAGATGGCGGATGACAGCTGTCAAAAAGCACGTGGCTGTCAAAAAGCACGTGGCTTTGTTTATCTCGAGCTAGTTAGGTTAAGTTGGTACCACCGAGGTTTATTCCCGTCAAGATGGCAGTACTGAGGTTAGCGATGCGTTGTTGTCTGTCAAAAAGCACGTGGCTTTGTTTACAAATCTGTCAAAAAGCACGTGGCTGTCAAAAAACACGTGGCTTTGTTTACCTCATGCTAGTTAGGTTAAGTTGGCACTACTGGGGTTTAGGCCCGTCAAGATGGTAGTACTGAGGTTTGCGATGCGTTGTTGTCTGTCAAAAAGCACGTGGCTTTGTTTACAAATCTGTCAAAAAGCACGTGGTTGTCAAAAAGCACGTGGCTTTGTTTACCTCGCGCTAGTTAGGTTAAGTTGGCACTACTGAGGTTTAGGCCCGTCAAGATGGTAGTACTGAGGTTTGCGATGCGTTGTTGTCTGTCAAAAAGCACGTGGTTGTCAAAAAACACGTGGGTTTGTTTACCTCATGCTAGTTAGGTTAAGTTGGCACTAGTGAGGTTTAGGCCCGTCAAGATGGCAGCAGTGAGGTTAGCGTTGCGTTGTTGTCGATGACAGCTGTCAAAAAGCACGTGGCTTTGTTTACAAATTCAAATCTCGCGCCAAAATTCAAATTTCCCGCCAAAATTCAAATTTTCCGCGGGCGGTGGCGGAGGAGGAGGCGGCGGCGGAGGAGGCGGCGGGAGGAGGAGGAGGCGCCCGAACTCTCCCATTATACTACTGTACTCTTTGCTGCCATGTTCCGCACTTAATTACTTACTAACTGTTAAAAGTTCCACCTTTTTCTAATTATTGCTCAAATATTTTCTTCAGTTTTGTTCCACTCTTCAATTCTGACATTTCAACTAAAGATACCTCACATTGTATTCTTCAACGGACTAAGTATGAGGCACGTTTGAGGCGACTAGAACAAAAGCAACGCTACGCCGCGTTGCTTATGATGGAAGGAGCACTTTACTGAATCTTAGCTGAATCCACAAATATATATTAAAAATATTTTAAAGAAGGAGGAAAGGAAAGTGCCAAGGTTGATCCACGAACCGGTTAATCCACTCCTGGATAATCGAGAGTTGACTGTAAGTAGGATTTGCGCCATATTCACTATATTTTACTAGTAAACAGGGTGAACCCGCACTAAGCGAACAAACGTTCGGCGGTTGTTCATGAATACCTTCTGAGTAATTTATTTATTTATTTATTTATTTATTTATTTATTTATTTAATGTGAATATATAGGCGGTAAGCCCAGTTACATTATTTACCCATCCAGTGATACATTCTATATACAAATACTGAAAATTAAATATTTAACACATAAGGAAAATAAGAACGAAAATGAGACATATATCCAGATTTAATATTAAAGGAATGTAGTAATTTCGTAACCTTGTTTAGTAAACAATTAATTATACAATTATTACATAGGAAAGGGAAAAGATACTTTAGGCATCATAATATTAATATAATGGAATGGAACTTAAAAGACAACGGGAAAAAGAACAACTAAGTAACAAACAATAATTAAAAAGTAAATTAAGGTAAAAGTAAAAGTATTTTAGCCGGCCCCGTGGTGTAGGGGTAGCGTGCCTGCCTCTTACCCGGAGGCCCCGGATTCGATTCCCGGCCAGGACAGGGATTTTTACCTGGACCTGAGGGCTGGTTCGAGGTCCACTCAGCCTACGTGATTAGAATTGAGGAGCTATCTGACGGTGAGGTAGCGGCCCCGGTCTAGAAAGCCAAGAATAACGGCCGAGAGGATTCGTCGTGCTGACCACACGACACCTCGTAATCTGTAGGCCAAGGCCCTTCAAGGGCTGTAGTGCCATGGGGTTTGGTTTGGTTTGGTTTGGTAAAAGTATTTTGGTATACGGGACTCATGATCTCCGGTGGCTAGTTACAGAGTAAAAATGTAATTATTATTTATTCGGTGTGTTACCCCAATCATCCTTGTTCATGTGAAAATACTTTCACAACAGTGAAAAAGCCTGGAATATCCAATAACCAAAACGTACAACACAAAACACAGATAATTTTTTTTTTTTTTTGCTACTTGCTTTACGCCGTACCGACACAGATACGTCTTATGGCGACACAGATAAATTCAACAATCGTCAGACGAAACACGTACACTTTTATCACAGTGTGTTCAATCTGTTCTATCACTGTACTGTACAATAGTAAAAAGTGGAGGACCGTTCCCTTACAGGTTACAACTCCGTGTCGTTCGCTTCCGGCACTTCACTAGACGAAATTCCGACACTCCGGCATCTTTCAAGAACTAGTATTTCGGACAGAAGTAAAGTAACTATTATTATTCGTGTTACATCTACGTCCGACTCATTGGCTGAATGGTAGGGGGTCCCGGATTCGATTCCCAGCCGGTTCGGGAATTTTAATTGTGTTTTATTAATTCTTATGGCTCGGGGACTAGGTGTTTTTGTTTGTTCCAAAACTTTCTTCTTCATATTCATACAACACACTACATTACCAATCACCACAGAAACACGCAATAGTGATTACATTCTTCCATATAAGGTTGGCGCAGGAAGGGCATCCGGCCGTAAAACAAAGCCAAATCCACATGTGCTACACAGTTCGCACCCGAGACCCCACAGGTGTGGGAAAAGAGGTAGAAGAAGAAGAAGAGGAGGATAAAGAATTCTTGTTAGGCCTACATCTATTTAGGATGGCTCGGCTTGTGCCGGTAACGCAATGGGCTGATTCGGCCTAAGCAAGGAGTCACCCTCTTGATTGTGAAATTATACAGATATCTACAAATATTTACAACTTAATCAATTATAATATATGTAAATATATATACAATAAATGTTCACACATGATGTCCCTAAACAACTTTTTATCTCCCCTTTTTGGGAATCCGTCCTCCAGTATCACCGGAACTGCTGCCTGGATCTTCATGCTGTTAGGTGTAACTCAGAGGGAAAGTCGTTCCTAGAAACTTTCTCACAGGTGCTCAGGAGGGTGCCTTTCTGTAGTTCAACGTAGGCATGATGATACAAGTTTAATGCGGCCAGAGAGCTGTGCAAGCTTTGCGGAATAACACCAGTACATGCTATTATTATTATTATTATTAGTAGTAAAACACAGATGCAAAGCTAACTGGAACAACAAACCAAACGAAATGGAATTACTCTGTAACGATCCCCTGCAAACTACGGGTCCCTTGTATATACAGAGTGAAGCGTAATTCGCGCACTCGGGCGTCGCAGCGCGACTCCTCACATGCCAGCAATAAAAAAAATGTCTCTTACAAATTTTCGTCTTGCGAGTATATCCGGTAGAAAATGGACGTTGAAGAATAGCAATCTGGCAACACTGTAACCATATGTAGGGTAACTACCGCTGTCAGCACAATCAGGTCGTGCTGTACAGTTGGTGTAGCGGGTAGATTTTTTTGGTTGGCATGCAGGAGGTCGATGGTTCGATCCTGGGTTGAGGCGCATTTTTTATTTGCTAATTTCCATCTGACATTACCTACTGTAATACAGTATGACACCGTTTCTGAGGTCACATGTATCCTACATTTACAACATTTTGTAACGCTGAAACAACAAATACCTGGTTAGACTAATAAGAAATAGACAGCTGAAACAAACAGGTTTCACATCTAGTAGATGAAGTGGTGCGAATAAATTCACGCCCACGACGTGGAAAGGGCGCCTTTCAAAGCTGACCAATGAAAACGATTGTTCGTCCATTTCTAGGATCGTAGTATGTAAGTGCAAATGGTTTCTAGAGGACCCGCTGCAATCGCTGTTGACGATTAAGATGCCAGATACCATACCACCTGGACAACATTTACGAAATAAAAAACATACGCCTCAACCCAGGATCGACCACTCGACCTCCTGCATGCTAACCCAAAACTCTATCCACTGCACCACCTGTACAGTACGACTAACTTCTGCTGACAGAGGTAATTATCCTACATGTAGTTACAGTGTTGCCAGATTGCTACTCTTCAACGTCGTTTTTCTGCCGGATATACTCGCAAGACGAAATTTTGTAAGAGACATTTTTTTATTGCTGGCATGTGAGGAGTCGCGCTGCGACACCCGAGTGCGCGAATTACGCTTCACTCTGTATACATATAAATTTATATGCATACTCAGGACGTATCCCTTGAACAATGTCCGACTGTTCGTCGGTGGAGTTCGGGTTAACTCTGTATACATGATTACTTTGCTAAAATGATTTTAAGGCTGCTGTCAGCAATATAATTCAAGACAGCTACATGAAATTGCGAATACCAACTGCGGAGGCTTACTCCCTTCGAGATACTATCTACTAAACACCTCTGACTTTTGCCTACCAGTCATTGACGCGTAACATTTTTTAACTGAAGCAGTAATTTCATATAACGGCGATGAGTGGCAGCAGAAGAGGCAGAGTACGTCTAAACTTTTATCAGTATGCCTAGTAAGTATAATGTTATTACTGATCATTTTTAGAGGCATAGGAAATTGTCGGCCATCACATTTTGTCTTTTTTTGGGCTCGGCGATATGAGGACTTTCAAGACCCCACCCCCTCATCCTTGCATAGTGCCTTGATTCCCTCATTCTTTGAGTGACAATTCCTTCAAAACTTTTTTCTCATTTCTCCTGACGACAGGCTAATGGCCATGCTGTTTTGCAGATGATAAAAGCACTACAATCGCCAGTTACTTCGGTACTATGAGGACTGAACAATACTTCCCGCTGTTGATGGACACAGTAATAAAAATCTAAATTCGTGAGTATCTGCATTATTATTGCTCGCAAGTAACATCATCTCCTTACAGGTTATGTAAGCCCTTAGAGGGTGGAAAGTAAATGCTGTTATTCGTAACCTCGGCAAAGCTAGGGTAGAGTACTTAGCTATACGTCCGGCCGCCTTTGGAACCAAGAATTAACCTGGTGCTCATTTTTGATATACCTAGGCTGAGTGGACCTCAGAGCCGCGTGCACCTCCGGAGTGGAAACATAATTTCTTAAATGTTTCTACTTCCTAATGGGGAATCGAATCCGCGTCCTTCCAGGTGAATGGGGCACGCCTTTACCACCTCGGCCAGGCAGCCCGTAATTATAAATCACATGATAAAACATTTATCACATATGAGTGACCGAAATATTGGTTTTCTCTCATTATTGTTATGTAAACTTTTAGTTAGAATTTCAAGCAATATTTAACAACAGCTATGTAATATCTCCGTTATTATTCAACATGTGTTAAACACGCACGAGACATAGAAGGTAGACAACTTTTATTATAGACTAGCATGTGCTCGCGACTTCGCCCACGTTTATTAATTCAACCGCGTTAGATGTTTCTAAACCATTTATTTGAAAGCAAAAGAAAGTATATATATATATATGTATATCTTTTTTTTGCTAGTTGTTTTACGTCGCACCGACACAGATAGGTCTTATGGCGACGATGGGACAGGGAAGGGCTAGGAGTGGGAAGGAAGCGGCCGTGGCCTTAATTAAGGTACAGCCCCAGCATTTGCCTGGTGTGAAAATGGGAAACCACGGAAAACCATTTTCAGGGCTGCCGACAGTGAATACTGGATACTGGCCGCACTTAAGCAACTGCAGCTATCGAGCTCGGTATATATTTTTATTTATTAAACCACATCATTTTTTTACATACATTGATGAAATAAATTATTTTATTTTTAATATACTGTTACTTTCAAGATATCGGGTTGGTAATAATAATAATAATAATTTCGTGTGGCTATTTCTAGCCGAGTGCAGCCCTAGTAAGGCAGACCCTCCGATGAGGGTGGGCGGCATCTGCCATGCGTAGGTAACTGCGTGTAAATGTGGTGGAGGATAGTGTTATGTGTGGTGTGTGAGTTGCAGGAATGTTGGGGACGGCACAAACACCCAGCCCCCGGGCCATTGGAATTAACCAATGAAGGTTAAAATCCCCGACCCGGCGGGAATCGAACCCGGAAACTCGTGTCCTCATCCTGAGGTGCTGCAGCTCTTTTCGGGCACACCCCCAATGGAGGTGAGCTGCATGTACCTTTTCAACAGCAATCCAGCCCTCCTGCCATTCTTAAATTTCTGGCAGTACCGGGAATCGAACCCTGGCCCCCAAGGATGGCAGCTAATAACACTAACCGTTACGCTAGGGAGGCGGTCATCGGGTTGGTGAATGGTACAAATAATATTAAAACAATTTACTAATCATATTAAACTAATTTTTCCTTACAGAGCTTCTGGCTAAACTATATTGAGTGTCCTACCATTTGGACCTAAGATGTATGGTGTGTTTGCCTTAGCACCGTTTCTGAAGATTGAGTCCTACAACTTTAACTGATTGCCCTTGAGTCTTTTTGATCCTCATAGTGAAACACAAACAAACGGGAACTTCAGACGTATAATTTTAAATGGTATATCCGAAGGGATGATTTGAATCCGAGGAATCAATACTACTTCACCCGCGGCATGTCCAGTCATGGTGGTGGATTGAATAATATTCGGCATGAGTCGTGTTCCGTTGCAGAGGGAATGAGGATACGTATATCTGAGAAGGATAATCAGTGCCACAATCGTCCGCTCGAAGATGTTCGAGGGTACTCCAGGTGAACTGACTCCGAGTTGTTCAAAGGTTCTCTCGTGTATGTTCGAGGGTACTCCAGGTGAACTGACTCCGAGGTGTTCAAAGGCTCTGTCGTGTAGCTGACAGCCTCATCTGCATTATATGCCGTGTCGATAGACTTGTAAACTTGTAGAACACCGGATAATTCTTGTAAAAGTTGCTTGTTGATGACGTTGACAGCTTCATTTCTTGGAGCAAGAATAATTGCTCTTTGACACAGACATCAGTGATGCGTGAAATAATGTGCCCAGGTATGTTAAAATTTTCAGATCTCTGCGTGCCGTAGATTTGGCCGGCATCGCACACAAACACACAGGCAAACAATTGCAGATATCACGGACTATCCCATAGACTTAAAATTGCACTTTGTTTGATAACAATACTACCTTCCCTTTTTACAATTCGCTTTACGTCGCACCGACACAGATAGGTCCTATGGCGACGGTAAGCCTGAGGGCTGCCAAAAGTGAGGTTCGAGCCCACTATCTCCAGAATGCAAGCTCATAGTCGCGCGCCCCTTACCGCACGGCCAACTCACTCGGTATAAAATACGGTTCACGTTTTGTTGCTGGTATAGTGAAATCCACGTATTCCCTAAAAATTTAATGAATGAAATTAATATCAGGAAAATTAACAAATAAATAAATAAATAAATAAATAAATAAATAAATAAATAAATAAATAAATAAATAAATAAATAAATAAATAAATAAATAAATAAATAAATAAATAAATAATATATTAATTAATATATTAATGAATTAATTAATTACATAGATCTCTCAAAAGTAAGGTAAATAATAAACAAACAAATAAATAAATAAATGATTAAAACAATTAAAAGTAATATAAGGTCCGCCTCTGTGGTGTAGTGGTTAGCGTGATTAGCTGCCACCCCCGGAGACCCGGGTTCGATTCCCGGCTCTGCCACGAAATTTGAAAAGTGGTACGAGGGCTGGAACGGGGTCCACTCAGCCTCGGGAGGTCAACTGAGTAGAGGTGGGTTCGATTCCCACCTCAGCCATCCTGGAAGTGGTTTTCCGTGGTTTCCCACTTCTCCTCCAGGCGAATGCCGGGATGATACCTAACTTAAGGTCACGGCCGCTTCCTTCCCTCTTCCTTGCCTATCCCTTCCAACCTTCCCATCCCTCCACAAGGCCCCTGTTCAGCATAGCAGGTGTGGCCGCCTGGGCGATGAACTGGTCATACTCCCCAGTTGTATCCCCCGACCAAGAGTCTGAAGCTCCAGGACACTGCCCTTGAGGCGGTAGAGGTGGGATCCCTCGCTCAGTCCGAGGGAAAAACCGAACCTGGAGGGTAAACAGATGATGATGATGATGAAAAGTAATATACAAATTAATTATTCTTTTTGCTGTTGGCTTTACGTCACACCGACACAGATACGTCTTATGGTGACGATGGGACAGGAAAGGGCTAGGACTGGGAAGGAAGCGGCCGTGGCCTTAATTAAGGTACAGCCCCAGCATTTGCCTGATGTGAAAATGGGAAACCACGAAAAACCATCTTCAGAGCTGCCGACAGTGGGGTTCGAACCTACTATCTCCCGAATACTGGATACTGGCCGCACTTAAGCGATTGCAGCTATCGAGCTCGGTAAACAATTATTTAAAACAGGTCGTTACCTGTATAAAGATTCATCTAACCATACGCTTATGTTAAAAACTTCAGATCTCTCCATGCGGTAGATGTGGCTGGGCATCGCAGGCAGACAGACAGACAGACAGACACTTCCTTTATTTATTTTATAGACTACAGTGTTTCGATACCAAACCAAACCAAACCCCTTGGCACTACAGCCCTTGAAAGGCCTTGGCCTACCAAGCGACCGCTGCTCAGCCCGAAGGCCTGCAGATTACGAGGTGTCGTGTGGTCAGCACGGCGAATCCTCTCGGCCGTTATTCTTGGCTTTCGAGACCGGAGCCGCTATCTCACCGTCAGATAGCTCCTCAATTCTAATCACGTAGGCTGAGTGGACCTCGAACCAGCCCTCAGGTCCAGGTAAAAATCCCTGACCTGGCCGGGAATCGAACCTGGGGCCTCCGGGTAAGAGGCAGGCACGCTACTCCTACACCACGGGGCCGGCAGTGTTTCGATACACCTAATATTAATGCAGAAATTTGACATTTCCTATTTTTAAAACTGTAATATTACTATGCCACATAAAATGATGTTAGGACACAGCCCGGCTATCTTTGAACTTCACCGAGTTTCAGAAAGAATGCCGTTGTCCCCTGGTGTCGTGACAATGAAACAGGCAGACTAAGGAAGAAACTGAACTGATCATGCAAAGTGTGAAATAAAAATTGAAATTTGCTGGTAGAAATTTAAATGTATGTAGAAGATAGAAACGTGATCTTTCTTAATCGTTACCTTTTATATCAAGGAATGCTGGACAACGAAGGAAAAGAACTCCATGTAACTATGACGAGGATGTTAACCCTTAATGCGAAATTTATTCTTTCAAATGATTTTTCTTTCCAGTAGTAATGGATAATTATCAAACCAAACCAAACCAAACCCAAACCCCATGGCGTAACAGCCTCAAAGGGCCATAGTACCATGTGACCGCTGCTCAGCCTGAAGGCCTGCAAATTACGAGGTATCGTTTAGTAGACACGACGAATCCTCTCGGCCGTTATTCTTGGCTTCTAGACCGAGCCCACCATCTCACCGTGAGGTATCTCCTCAATGGTAATCACGTAGGCTGAGTATACCTTGAAATAGCCTTTAGGTCTAGGTAAGAACCCATGACATTGGCGGGATCGAATCCGGGGCTTCTGGGTAAGAGGCAGACAGGCTACTCCCACACTGCGGGGCATCCGCATAATCATCAGAATATTTATTTTAAAACAAATTCAAAATCGAAGTATGGTGAATTTTTAAGTTTTTGCATGTATTGCTATGATTTGATTCAGTTTCACTTAGTATACGTCCATCGTGGGAGAACAAACCTCCTGATCATTCTGGTCCAGTTTTTATTCCCAGCTAAACAATCAACCCACTGATGTGTCTTCCCAACTGATATCACTTTAATCTTTTAAATGCTAATTTTCATACCAAATAAATAAAATATTGACCATAGATATACGTTTCAAAACTAGTTTAATCGTGTGTTCGTGTTAAATTCACTGCCTTTGAGGAAGGGTGTATGCACCTCATTAAGGTGTTATGCGGTAGCGTGTTGAAAGGAGAAATTCCTTCCCTAGTTTAAAGTATAAATAAAATATTGTTGGCCGAGATCAATAAATTAGGGAGCGAACAATCTGACCGTTGTTTAACAACGATTTAAGAGCCCCCAACCGGTTATCAACTAAATTAGAACAACATATTGATATGTCATAAATATACTGATATGCAAATCGTCTGTTTTGAATGCACAGTTCGACACGGTCACCAGTTCTGTGCTGTTTAAATAACTAGACCGGTACTAAATACCGCTCCGAGCGCTGTATTCTTGTTAGAACTTCATTGATCACCAGATCCCAGGGAGTCGCAACTGAGTCTAACATTTCCTCCACTTATAAACAAAGGAAAGAAGCTAACAAGTGACAAACGAAGGCATAAGTGTAGGTTTAGGAACGTATCATGGGACTATGGTCGTAATATTGAAAGCTGCGTTCTGACGGTTCTTAGAGTGAGGTCCGTTTACTGCCTGCCTAGTTGGGGAGAAAGGAGTAGGGGATAGGGTTGCCATGGAAACGAGGGTGGAACCACTGAGGTTCCCATGGAGATAAGCCTGCTGGCCGGCTCATGTTGCTTGGAGTTGCCAACCCTCTCACTTCTGAGTTACGTACAACAGAACACAGCGGTCTCTTGGAAGGAACAAGTGAGCCCGCAGCGAGGGGAAGGAGAAGGGAATGCAAGGACGTGGCAACACCCGCTATAGCACTACAGTTGCTCCTCCCTCCAGTCCAATCAGTCAGAACGCTTCTTTCAATATTTATAGTTGTTGAGCGAGGATGAGTCGCACCAAATAACAACAATTGATCTGTAATAATACTACGAGACCTTCAGAATTTATAAAGAGAAAAACTGGAGCTCGAGTTATAATTATTCTAACTACTAGGGCCCGGATGTTTATGACATGTATTTGTTTTTCTTCATAATATTTCTATGTAAAATACAACTTAAACATGATTTTATCTACGTTGACTAAAACTATGCAATTTTCACGGGTCATATAAAGTCATATTTTGGCTATTTAAAATGTTTTGTCATTTTCCGGTAATTTTTCATATTATGGTTATATTTCCCCGTGAATATTCGTATTGTCATATTTTTAAATTTTTATTCCATTTTCACATACATGCTTGCAGTCGTCTCAAAGACGGATTTTTCAAATCTCCTAATTGTTGTATGTAATTTTTTACAATATTATCTTCCTTAGAAATATACATTTATGTGAATAAGGAGGGTAAGCTGTATAACAAGAGACGGATGCGTAGAAAGCGACAGACAGATGAGCCTCAATCTATAATGATTTGACGTACCGGTATTTCAAATAGGCCCCAATAACATCCTACGCTGTTGAGCGGTCTTTCCCTGTTACAAGTCAGTGTTGCGTGAAAAATAGATCATCGTTTCTATATGAAAATTTCAGAATGCATGTCATTTGCTCTTGTGATTATTTCTGACCGCCCATCAAAAAGTGACATTTATTTCATTCTGTTCAGAGTCGAGAGTTACCTCTAGATCGAGTAATTAAATAAATTCAAAATACCATATGATAATAAAATTAATATTATTACTTATCTATATATTTAAAAAATTATGAAAACAAAAGTCAGTCAGTCCAGCCATTCTATCCGGTCGATTTCCTTCATTCTTTTTTAACTGAAAGGTATTCATGCACAGATTTGTCATCAGGTACTATAAATCGCTCAACTTCCGCCTTCCCCAAATCATTTGATTTTTCAATCTTTTTGTCTCTTTGAAGCTATCATATCGTTGGTTCTAATTGAGGTACGGAGTTTGTTTTGGCCTAAGAACACTCAGTGGATTAAGCTCTTTCATTCCAGCTCTTAACTATTCAAATTGCTTGATTCTGAGGAAAGTGATGAGTGCACATTCAATTTGACGTCTCATTTCTTCAACATTTTTTCTCATTGAAGCAATCATATCTTTCGTTCTAATTTCTTTTGAGGTAATAACTACTTAAATTTTTAGATACTTAGAAAAGATATGAGTACATTTGTCTCCATGACGAAGATCTTTGAAGGACGTTTTAACAGTTCGGCGCGTAGTGTTGTTCTAAGGAACGTTTAATTCAATTTCTTTGTGTGATGTATTTTCAAGTGTTTTTTTGACATAATATTACATTCTATTACCACAGTAGATCATGTGCTTTATTTCATTAACTCGAAACTTCCCAAATACATCCGTGAGGATAGTACCGAACACCACCATACTTTGTACATTGCTGGCGGAGCCAGCGGGAAACTGCTAGTTTATTATAATTATTGAACGTTCTAGATTTTTAAAGGTGATTTTCAATATAATGTTAATTTAAACAGCGGCAAGATTTTGAAGATTCTGAAAATGTTACCAAAAATGTCGTATTTATTGAAGTATAATAATTTCGTGTGGCTATTTCTAGCCGGGTGCAGCCCTTGTAAGGCAGACCCTCCGATGAGGGTGGGCGGCATCTGCCATGTGTAGGTAACTGCGTGTTATTGTGGTGGAGGATAGTGTTATGTGTGGTGTGTGAGTTGCAGGGATGTTGGGGACAGCACTAACACCCAGCCCCCGGGTCATTGGAATTAACCAATGAAGGTTAAAATCCCCGACCCGGCCGGGAATCGAACCCAGGACCCTCTGAACCGAAGGCCAGTACGCTGACCATTCAGCCAACGAGTCGGACATTTATTGAAGTAATAAATGCTTACATATTTCTAACATTCTTAGGTCATAAACATCCGGAACCTTCTCAGTACTTAGTGATTAATTACGACATTAAATAATAATAAAAATGCATTTACACAAAACAAATCAAATACTTAGATATTAAAAACTTACAGTACACCGAGAACGAAATCTTCTGGCACCGAAAAATACTGTTTTATTTTTGCATGTCAACTCTTTGGGCCTCAGGGTACAAGTGTGTCTGCTGTCGGGTTCATCAAAATAATACACTTACAAAAATGTTATTTTTAACACGATTGAAGCGTGACGTCATAGCAAAAAGAAGCCATGAAGATGTTTTATTGCGATTTTATGTTGATTGATATGACAACATGTGCATATAGTTGCTATAATACAAAAGATATAGTGTGAAAATCATAAGCCTGAGGCAAAAGACAACTGTTGATGTAGCTTATATTCTTACACCTGATTGGTCGTTGGATCCAGGAGCTGCTATAAATAGTCACTTCCTCATTCTCTGTGCGATTGTTCCTGCACGTTATTCGTCTTATTTCGATACTCATCATCATAATATTCCTGATCAATAGTGGTCAATGACTGCAAACTTTTTCAGCTTATAAAATCAATTACAACATCAAGCATCGTCGTCATCATCATCATCATCATCTCTAGATAGTTTCCATGACAACTGAATATATTTTTACACCAGTGATCCTCGCCGTTGATGAATTTCGTAATGAAATGTTTTGTATATAACGAATATTATAGCCCGTACGGTTTCTGCAGCACATATGAAAGATATGAATTTGATTTTAGCAATTATTCTAGTTCTGTTAACATTTTAGATAGAACTGATGTTTTCGGAGATTTTCGAAGTTTTAGAAAATTTAGACATTGTCGTTATTAACTCTATTATTATTCCTTACACGGCAACAGCGTATTAAATATGAATAGGAAATAATATGTTGATTAACATTTATTTTGTACAGTTTTTCGATACAGCTAATTTTGACGAACAAACTTTGCATTTTTCGACTTGGCCCTCTTTACTCTGCTATTGTATGTTAATGTATATACCGAGCGGAGTGGTCGTGTGTTAACGCGCTGCGGCTATGAAGCCGTGCTCTGCGTTCGGGAGGGAAGTGGTTTAGAACCACACCGTAGTCTGTTGTGAGAATGGTTTTCTGTGGTTTCCCATTTTCACTTCCTGGTAAATGCCAGGACAATTCCTATAAAGAGGTCACGTCCTTTTTCCCGAATTTCACTCACCACCATTCATCTCCATTACTTCCTCAACTGAGGTTGGCGAAAGGGAAAAAAAAACATGGCATATAATTTCATCTCACTTCATCCCTGACCCTGTATCAGGAAACGGGACTAAGAAGTAGACATACAGGGTGTTTCCGTAAGAGCGTGCCAAAATTTAACAGGAAACATAGAGGATGCTCCACTGAACAATTTGAGGTAAGGTACCTGGGGTCGGAGAAGCCAGCATAAGGAGATAATAGGTATAGAATAACATTACTGTGTACCTTTATAGTTACAGGTGACTGCAAATACATCGTTGATGCAATGAACGTATCATTTTCACTGTATCTTACAAAATGTGCCGAAACTATCGACCATCAACCTCAATGCATGTGTGATTCATAGCACGTTCTGTCATGGAACAATACGATACAACAGAGCAGGGCCTCTCAGGGTGCATGCGCGTGGTGCATGCACTGTGCACGGTGCAAGAGACGACTTGGCTTGGTTGACCAGAGTGCAGACCCCCCACTCCTCGATTTGGAGCAATAGCGCTTACTCTCTCTTTCCTCACGCCTGTCTCGCTCGCTCCGCCTGTCTCCCTCTGCCCCACTTGCGCCGTAGCGCTCCAAATCCAGGCTGACTTGAGCCGAGCATAGGCGAGTTGAGCCGAGCTTAGCCGAGTAGCCCAGAGACGAAGCGTTGATCCGAGCCATGCCGAGCGGCAGCGATGCACAGTGCACGGAGCTCTTGCGTCTCTATCTGCACGCGTGAGATTTTGGGCGTTTGAGAGGCCCTGCAACAGAGCCACCTTATAGACAGGTGAAATAAACAAAATCTGCATCATGACGTCCTCCATGTTTCATTGCAGGAAATAATGAATGTACATGTAAACAAACTGCAAGTTCAGTGTAAACTTGTACGCAGGAAAATGAAAATAAAAACCTACAACCTGTTTTCCAGTCATTGACCGGGTCAGGGATGTGATGAATGAATCATATATAGACTATTATTACGACGGAGTCGCCACTCCCAAAGTGATATATTAATGACTGATAGATGCTACGAAATGAGAATGGAGAGTGTTGCTGGAATGAAAGATGACAGGGAAAACCGGAGTACCCGGAGAAAAACCTGTCCCGCCTCCGCTTTGTCCAGCACAAATCTCACATGGAATTACCGGGATTTGAACCACGGTATCCAGCGGTGAGAGGTCGACGCGCTGCCGTCTGAGCCATGGAGGCTCAAACTTGTACGCATGTTAGTTGTAAATAAGCTGGGAAACAGTAATGTAAGACAAAGTGGCAGACAAGTTTACTTCCATATTATCTCCTTAAGCCGACTTCTCCGACCACAGGTTCCCCAGCTCAAATTGTTCAGTGGAGCATTCTCTATGTCCCGTTAAATTTTTGGACGCTCTTAAGGAAACATTCTGTATACTGTATACTGCTTCGTACACACCTGGCACTCCTTGAACTTATATACAGAATTTCGAGAAATACTTTTCAGCCGTTTTTCCACGATACAATAACAATCATATAGACAGGCGGACACACAGAAACTGAACTGAACCTATTTTTGAATTTTGTAAACCTAATTTATGGTACTTTTGAAAGATAAACTCAGTGATACGTCAGGAGAGAGAGAGAGAGAGAGAGAGAGAGAGAGAGAGAGAGAGAGAGAGAGAGAGATTAACAGAAATAGCAGATAAGAATAAAGTCAAAATACTGATGAATCAATACTGATCTCCCTTTAGGGCAGTCGCCCAAGTGGCAGATTCCCTATCTGTTGTTTTCCTAGCCTTTTCTTAAATGATTTGTAAGACATTGGAAATTTATTGAACATCTACCTTGGTAAGTTACTAGAATCCCTAACTCCCCTTCCTAAATATTTGCCCCGATTTGTCCCCTTGATTTCCAACAAGACACCATTGAAAATTATCATTTCACGCCATCTCTCCTCTGACAGCTCGGAACATACCACTTAGTCGAGCAGCTCTTCTTCTTTCTCTCAATTCTTCCCAGCCCAAACATTGCAACATTTTTGTAACGCTACTCTTCTTTCGGAAATCACCCAGAACAAATCGAGCTGCTTTTATATGCCAGTTCTTGAATCATGTAATCCTGGTGAGGGTCTCATACACTGGAACCATACTCTAGTTGGGGTCTTACCAGAGACTGTCCGCTTCCGTAGCGTACCAGTTAGTGTTATTAGTTGCCGTACTCGGGGGTCCGGGTTCGATTCCCGGTACCGCCAGAAATTTAAGAATGGCAGGACGGCTGCTATGTGGTTGAAATGGTACATGCAGCTCACCTCCAGTGGGAGTGTGCTTGAAAAGAGCTGCACTACATCGGGATGAGGACACGAGTTTACTTTACCAGAGACATATGCCCTCTCCTTTACATCCTTACTGCAACCCCTGAACACCCTCATTAACCATGTGCAGAGATCTGTACCCTTTATTTACAATCCCATTTATGTGATCATCCCAATGAATATATTTTCTTATATTAACACCTGGGTACTTACAGTGATCACCAAAAGGAACTTCCACCCCATCAACGCAGCAATTACAACTGAGAGGACTTTTCCTATTTGTGAAACTCACAACTTGACTTTTAACCCCGTTTATCACCATACCATTGCCTGCTGTCCATCTCACAACGTTATCGAGGTCATTTTTCAGTTGTTCACAATCTTGTAACTTATCTATTACTCCATACAGAATAACATCATCTTCAAAAAGCCTTGTCTCTGATTCCACTTCTTCACTCATATCATTTTTATATATAAGAAAACATAAAGGTCCAATAACACTGCCTTGAGGAATTCCCCTCTTAATTATTACAGTGTCAGATAAAACTTCACCGAGCTGGATAGCTGCAGTCGCTTAAGTGCGGCCAGTATCCAGTATTCGGGAGATAGTGCGTTCGAGCCCCACTGTCGGCAGCCCTGAAAATGGTTTTCCGTGGTTTCCCATTTTCACACCAGGCAAATGCTGGGGCTGTACCTTAACTAAGGCCATGGTCACTTCCTTCCAACTCCTAGCCGCTCCCTGTCCCATCGTCGCCATAAAACCTAACTGTGTCGGTGCGACGTAAAGCAAGTAGCAAAAAAAAAAAAAAGATTTAACTTAGCCTACTCTAATTCTCTCAAGACCTATTTTCAGAAATATGGCAACCCATTCAGTCACTCTTTTGTATAGTCCAATTGCACTCACTTTTGCCAGTAGTCTCCCATGATCCACCCTATCAAATGCTTTAGGCAGGTGAATGGCGATACAGTCAATTTGACCTCCTGAATCCAAGATATCTGCTATATCTTCCTGGAATCCTACAAGTTGAGCTTCAGTAGAATAAACTTTCGTAAACCCGAACTGTCTCCTATCGAAGCAGTTATTAATTTCGCAAACATGTCTAATATAATAAGAAAAAATGCCTTCCCAAAGGTTACATGCAAGGCATGTCAAACTTACTGGCCTCTAATTTTCACCTTTATGTCTCTCACCCTTTCCTTTATACACATGGGCTACCTTAGCAACTCTCCATTCATTTGGTATAGCTCCTTCATGCAAGCAATAATCAAATAAATAGTTCAGATATTATACTATATCCCAACCCATTGTCTTTAGTACATCTCCAGAAATCTTATCAATTCAAGGCGCTTTCCTAGTTTTCAACTTTTGTATCTTATTGTAAATGTCATTGTTATGTTAATTTTAATACTTCTTTAGCATTAGTCATCTCCTCTATATGGACATTATACTTGTAACCAACAATCTTTATAAACTGCTGACTGAATACTTCTGCCTTTTGGAGATCCTCACGGACAAAGAGAATCTCCACACCTTTACCCCATCAGTCCCTGTTATTTTATATCCGTTTCATCTTATCTCCCAACGAGCTCATTCCTCCTGCCCAGTTTCATCAACCGGTATCAGTGCCGGGGTCATGTGAGGCGAATGGAGGAAGAAAAGTTACTAGGAAAGTAATGCTCTCGGTCAGGCAAGGTAAGTGAAGCTGAGAGAGATAAAGGCGTGGATGGTTACATTCCGTCCTTAATTATTCAAATATAGGAGACCACAGAGCTAGTTGCAAGAAGAGAATTGTGAATACACTTATATAATCCGGGAGGGCCGCCGTCTGAACATCGAAAGTCGTTATAGTCCAGAAGAAGAAGAACAAGAATCATAATAATATATTAGGTGTCATTATTATATGCTGCTGTAAGTGAGGAATTTCTTTTCCCACCCTGTCCTAAGGGACAACTAAAAGGGGGACTTCGGAGCCACTCAGCTTTAGAATGTATGTTGACGAACACTGGGTCCCTAACTGGGTCGAGCATTGTTTCTCCGGACTTGTGACCCACTCTCTACTTTAATCCTTCCTGTCGG
The DNA here is from genome assembly GCF_040414725.1 of Anabrus simplex. Lineage (NCBI taxonomy): Eukaryota > Metazoa > Arthropoda > Insecta > Orthoptera > Tettigoniidae > Anabrus > Anabrus simplex. The sequence continues at coordinate 242,775,551 of NC_090269.1, forward strand.
ATTTTCATTAGTTAACTCTTGTTTTCCTCCGATTCTCAGCCTTGAGTGTTTTTGACTTTTACACCCTCCGTGGCCCGTTAACCGATACTCGTATTCATGGAGTGAACGTAGTTTCTCTAAGTAGTGTAAAGGGGAGAACCTAATTGTAGTTTCTATTAAAACAGTGATCATCATCAAGAGTGCCATTTGTTAAAATTCTCTGGTTTTAAAATAATTTAACACAATAGTATGTAAACAAACAACTGGTAGGGAATCTGTCATCTGAGTGATAGCCTTAAATGAATATCAACGGTAATTGATGGAAAAACAGCTCTACAAATTTAGGACTACGCAAGTTGCACCACTCTTTCCATTTTATACATTACAAGCATATCGAAACCTGCTTCTGGATGAGTAGGCTCTAAATACGAAGTTTGGCCGAGATAGGGTAAATATAGATTTAAAATTTTAAAAATTAAATTTTTAGTTTTATGTAACTGTTAACCCCTTATTATTAGTCGCTAGACCTTCAGTATAACGTGCAATCCTAACCACAACGATGTGCCCCTGATATCTAAAATTCCACATTAACTGTTTTGGCATCAGTGGTTAAGAGCCAGTGACAACTGTCACATCCCCAGCTCTTAATGAAATGTAGCTCCTTCTGTCGATGACAGAGTATCGACCTCCACATTTTAAGATCGCGGGTCCAAGACTGGAAGAGGTAGACGAATTTTTGAAAGGCGGAAAATGAGGCCATTCGGCACTCTATGCCATGTTAAAGATCTCTGCTCGCACATTTGGTGTTTACCCGACAAAATAAATTAAAGCTCAACCTCAGGTCACCCAACAGAGATCCACATTACCCTGTCATCTTGTGGAGAAAAACGGAACGTGTAAATTATCACGCAGACAGTTTAAACGACGACAAATTAAAATGCAGCTGAGACCATACGATTATTATTATTATTATTATTATTATTATTATTATTATTATTATTATTATTATTATTATTATTATTATTATTATTATTACTTTGTGACATGTAGCCTAGTAAAGACTGACCAGTCAGTTTGGTGAATGGTCCATTTTTGAATTGCATTGCCAACTGAGAACTAGCCGTTCACAGGTAAACAAAACATTTCCTTCGAGTGGATTATTGACTGTGTGTTAAAAGAGTAAGGCAGTTGTCCTCCGAACTGTTTACAAAAATGTATGAGATTTATAATTCAGGGCTGGGCTAGTGAAGACGCTGAGGCAGCATCCGAGTATTTGTACTTCCTCGTAAAACATTAATCACCAGCACCAATATACAGCATGCGGCTGTGTTTATATTGAGTGGTAGAACGCCGCGTCTGAGGTGTAGCGGTTAGTGTGATTAGCTGCCACCTCCGGAGGCTGGGGTTCGATTCCCGGCTCTGCAACGAAATTTGAAAACGGGTACGAGGGATGGAATTGGGTTCACTCGGCCTTGGGAGATCAACTGAGTAGAGGGGTGTTCGATTCCCACCTCAGCCATTCTCGAAGTGGTTTTCCGTGTATTCCCCACTTCTCCTCATCCCTTCCGATCTTTCCTCCCCCATAATGCCCCTGTTCAGCATAGCAGGTGAGGCCATCTGGGCGAGGTACTGGTCATCATCCCCAGTTGTATCCCCAACCTAAAGTCTCACGCTCCAGGACACTGCCCTTGAGTTGGTAGAGGTGGAATCCCTCGCTGAGTTCGAGGGAAAAACCAACCCTGGAGGGTAGACGGATTAAGAAAGAAAGAAAGAAAGAAAGACGTAGAGCGCTGAGTTTGTTAATCAAGTAGTGTACACTAGACAAAATTAAACTGTGCAGAGAATGTATACTGTATGGTGAGATGTTGTGGTTAGAGATGAGTGGTATTATTAATGGCCGGATCTGTATAAACTAAAAATCGTTTAAACGACGTACATAAATCTTCTGAAGTTCTCTGAGTTTGACCTAAAACAAAAAAGGCCAGATTAAAACTCTCAATTTATTGCATGATATTGGCAGGATAAACACTAATGACTTCATTAGCAACTGCAACATAAAACATTAAGCGTCCCTTTTAATTCGGGAAATAACTGGATCCGTCTCTGTGGGGTAGTGGTCAGTGTGATTAGCTGCCACCCCCGGAGGCCCGGGTTTGAATCCCGGCTCGAAACTTGAAAAGTGGTACGAGGGCTGGAACGGGGTCCACTCAGCCTCGGGAGGTCAACTGAGTAGAGGTGGATTCGATTCCCACCTCAGCCATCCTCGAAGTGGTTTTCCGTGGTTTCCCATTTCTCCTTAAGGCAAATGCTGGGATGGTACCTAATTTCAGGCCACGGCCGCTTCCTTCCCTCTTCCTTGTCTCTCCCTTCCAATCCTCCCATTCCCTACAAGGCCCCTGTTCAGCATAGCAGATGAGGCTGTCTGGGTGATGTACTGGTCCTTCTCCCCAGTTGTATCCCCGATCCAAAGTCTCACGCTCCAGGGCACTCCCCTTGAGGCGGTAGAGGTGGGATCTCTCGCTGAGACCGAGGGAAAAACCAACCCTGGAGGGTAAACAGATTAAGAAATAAATAAAGAACTGGAATAACATTAACAGTAAATATGCTTCTGTTTCCACCTGGTAAAAAGTGAAATGGCGTTTGGCTTTCAGTGCCGGGAGTGTCCGAGGACATGTTCGGCTCGCCAGGTGCAGGTCTTTTGAATGACTCCCGTAGGCGACCTGCGCGTCATGGTGAAGATGAAATGGTGATGAAGTCGACACATCCACCCAGCCCTAGTGCCAGCGAAATTAACAAACGATGGTTAAAATTCCCGACCCTATCGGGAATCGAACCCGGGACCCCTGTGGTCAAAGGCCAGCGTGCTAACCATTTAACCATTTAGCCGGACTTCCACCTGCTGAGGGGCTGCGTATTGGTGGTAGCAAAGACGTACTCGTTTCACCCAGGTGGACCTGAGTGCGAATCCCCGTCTGGAAGTTGGCAAAGTAAAAGCCACACTTCTGGAAATACACATGGAGCTAACTTCTCTATGCAAATCCATGGTCATATTAAAATGACGAAGCCATTTTTGAAACAATGCTGATGATTCACAATACAATCTATATATATATATATCCTTAATTCTGTCATTCACAGCGATATTGAGAAAACGACAAATTCGAACTGGTTAAGTTTTTATGTCTTCTTCTTCTTCTCCTCCTTCTTTATCAGGTTACCCTCCAGGGTCGGTTTTTCCCTCGCACTCAGCGATCCCACCTCTACCGCCTCAAGGGCAGTGTCCTGGAGCTTCAGAATTTGGGTCAGGGATACAACTGGGGAAGATGACCAGTACCTCGCCCAGGTGGCCTCACCTGCTATGCTGAACTGGGGCCTTGTGGGGGGATGGGAAGTGTGGAGGGGATAAGACGACTCGGAATACACAGATATAGAAGAAGAGGAAACAACGAAGGAAGGGCCCACATACAGTGAATGCGGCTCCCGAGCCACATCTCAAACAACTGAACAAGAAATCCAAACTGATCCTTGTTTCTAAACCATACCTCAAACTACAGAAAAAGAAATCCAAACTGATCCACCAACTGAACCCACAGAACTTCCAGGTAATTCTCATACCCCTACTACATCTCCACGACCTCCGCCAACCAAGACTCGAACCCGCACTGCACCAAAGAAGCCTCAACCTCACTCACTACTCATTATGTGCTTCAACTGTTTACAGCTGAATCATTCAGCTGCAAGCTGCAAAAACCAAACCCGTTGTAACCGGTGTGGTGACCATCACCACCACTCAATCTGTCCAGTTCCCCGAGACCAGCCCAAATGTGCAAACTGCAGCGGCAAGCATGCCGCCTGTTACCCAAGCTGCCCTTTCTTCAAAAAAGCTATTAAAGCCCACCACATAGCCAGAAAACATCTCCGACAACCACAACCAACAAACCTCTCTACCGAAGTCTCAAATCAAGGCCACCACCACATCTCAAATATACCCTCACTCCTGGATCTCAGCATAAACCCTTATCCTGTAAACAACCAAAGCCGCACATCACAACCCAACCTCAACACACAACTTCGCAGAAATCTCCTTCTCCTACTAACCAATATCACATAAACCAAGTATCCCCCCACCCCACCCAGTAATACTGCATGCCCCAACACCCCACGTCGCATCCCACACCACATCATGAGCACCTCCTTAAATACCGACAACCTCTTTACCGAAGTCTCAAATCAAAGCCACCACAACATTTCAATCGATCCATTTCGCCTCTCCTATCCTTCGAAATACTGGAATGCGAGGTTCAGGTTCAAGGCAGAGGGAAGGAAGCGGCCGTGGCCTTAAGTTAGATGCCATCCCGACATTTGCCTGGAGGAGAAGTGGGAAACCACGGAAAATCACTTCCAGGATAGCTGAGGAGGGAATCGAAACACCCTCTAGTCAGTTGACCTCCCGAGGCTGAGTGGACCCCGTTCCAGCACTCATACCACTTTCCAAATTTCGTGACAGAGCCGGGAATCGAACACGGGCCTCCGGGGGTGACAGCTAATCACACTAACCACTGCACCACAGGGCGGACCGCAAAAACTCACTACGAAGATTCATCACACTTCATAACCGACCCCGAAGAGAAACGGGACAATTGTTGGGCAAACAAACATGAGATTAAGCGCCTTCCGCTGAGTTTGAGGAGTGAAATCTTAACAAGTGGTGATCTTGGATGCATTGTAGTTGATTCTGTGGTAGAGATATGATGCGCTTGAGATGGAATTACGTATGCTTGGTTCTTTCTCGACAACATGCCTCTCATTCAACAAGGCGAGATTGTCATTTTGTTGCACATAGTAATATCATTATCGTCATTGGTTGGCATAAGACTGAACCAAGTTCTACTGTTTGCTTTTAAGTTTTCCCGTATTGAATGCGATAACAGACAACAATTGTTGATGCTTCTCATTCAGTGCAGTGAGGTTGTCATTTTAAGGCAATCTAACGGATTAGACTGAACCAAGTCCTGCTGCCCGCCTTCATGTCTTCGCATTACAGACATACATATTAGCAACTAATATTAATTCGATATTCAGTATATTTGTATTCTGTACATTTAAGTGCTTGGGTAGTAGACATCGCCTCCATTTGCTCGCACTGTAATGGCAATTTAATGAGTGAATTATAATCTATGATTATTTACCGGGAGATTATGTTGGTAGAGGAGGGTTCGAGTCCCAACTCAGCCATCATTTAAGTGGTTTTCCGTGGTTTTCCGTGGTTTCCCACTTCTCTTTCAGGCAAATGCCGGAATGGTACATAACTTAAGGCCAGGGCCGCTTCCTTCCCTCTTCCTTGTCTATCCCTTCCAATCTTCCCATCCCTCAACAGGGCCCCTGTTGAGCATAGCAGGTGAGGCCACCTGGTCAAGGAACTGGTCCTTCTCTCCAGTTGTATCCTCTGAGCGAAAGTCTCACGCTCCAGAACACTGCCCCTGGGGCGGTAGAGGTGGGATCCCTCGCTGAGTCCGACTGAAAAACCAACCCTGGAGCGTAAATGGATTAAGAAAGAAGAAACAAAAAGTTTCTTCCTTATTTTACTTCATTAAAGCTGTCTTCCTTTTTCTTGATATAATACAAATGTAGCTTTGTTGTAAATATTTATATTATTAGTTAAGGTGTTCTGCTCCATGGCTAAATGGTTAGAGTGCTGGCCTTTGGTCTAGGATGTCCCGGGTTCGATTCCCGTCTGGGTCGTCGATTTTAACCATCATTGGTTAATTTCGATGGCTCAGGGGCTTGGTGTGTGTGCTGTTTTCTTCATTAGAATTCATCATAGGTAAGGCCCCATCCTCATAGACATGCAGATCGCCTATATCAACTCGAGAAATCTGCACCTTGCCTCTTCGGAGGCCACTCGCTATTATTATTACTATTAGTACATAATTAAGGAACTTTTGCTGGTTCCTTTGTATTAATAGTGTATTTTCTGTTGTAATATTTGTGATGTGATATTATCCGTAGGCTTAATAAATAAAGACATCTACTAGCTTACCTCAAGGAAGAAGTAAAACAAGAAGAAGAATACCTCCGAACCTTAGAAGAATGAGGGTATCGGCTGAAGAAAGGGAAGGTATGGAGATAAGCAAATACGTCTTCCAATGGTCGAAAGAGAGTATATGTAGAATAAGGGAGAGCGGAGAAGAAATACGAAAGACGTAAATCTGATACAAGTAGTATGGTTCTAGTTGGGACTCCTGGGAACCATTTATGTCCCGCAATGAACAATAGCTTAATGGATTTCAACAGATCTTCTAATAAGACTTGGTAGTTCCCAAGATGGTCTTTAGAAGAGAGAACTGACAGTCTTCTGAAGAATTACTATTCTTTTAAAGACGGGATTGTCAGTAAAAAAGTGTCATTATGCAACACTCCGTTCGGAGGGAAGAGCTGCTGATTGAGCACGTGACCAGAGGGCCTGAGGCTAGTCCAGTGCATCACTGACCCTCGCACCTTCCTGCAGCTAATTGAAACCTTCCTGCTGGCATTTAACACTACATGGCGCTTGGCTTGGGAGGCCCTCGCTGGAACTGTCGATGTGCTCCCTAGTTGTGGACTAGGTTGGTCTCCTTCCCTACTTCTCGACTTCTTAACGGAGAGTTGAACCTAAGTCCTACCAAAGATATGTTTTCTGACTCTACTAGGCAGATAATGCGGGCTGAGTGGCTCCGACTGTGGAGCTCAAGTTGGTGGGTTCGATCTTTTAGTGGTATGAGAAAGAGCTGAAATACGCAATTTCAGAACTCCTGCGGGACGAAATTCCGGCACCTAGACGTCTTCCTAAATGGTGAAAGTAGTTATTTTGACGTGAAACCTGTATTATTATTATTATTATTATTATTATTATTATTATTATTATTATTATTATTATTATTATTATTCTCTACATATAGGAGGCTGAGTGGTTCAGACGGTAGAACACTGGCATTCTGAATCATCCTGGGATCCCGGGATCCTGGCATTCTGGGTCGGTTCAGTGGTATTTTAAGGTGCTCGTAAGCGATGATGACGATAATTATTGTTTTAAGGACCCTAACCTAGGTCATCGGTCCCTTGGCTCATGCACACTAGGTTCGTGTCGGTAGATTGGTCGGCAACGAAAGGAATTCCTGTGAGACAAAATTTCCGGTACCACAGTGTCTCCGAAAACCTTAAAATTAGTTAGTGAGAGGTCATCATCATCATCATCATCTGTTTACCCTCCAGGTTCGGTTTTTCCCTCGGACGTAGCGAGAGATCCCACCTCTACCGCCTCAAGGGCAGTGTCCTGGAGCTTCAGACTCTTGGTCGGGGGATACAACTGGGGAGTATGACCAGTACCTAGCCCAGGCGGCCTCACCTGCTATGCTGAACAGGGGCCTTGTGGAGGGATGGGAAGATTGGAAGGGATAGGCAAGGAAGAGGGAAGGAAGAGGCCGTGGCCTTAAGTTAGGTACCATCCCTGCATTCGCCTGGAGGAGAAGTGGGAAACCACGGAAAACCACTTCCAGGATGGCTGAGGTGGTAATCGAACCCACCTCTACTCAGTTGACCTCCCGAGGCTGAGTGGACCCCGTTCCAGCCCTCGTACCACTTTTCAAATTTCGTGGCAGAGCCGGGAATCGATCCCGGGCCTCCGGGGGTGGCAGCTAATCACGCTAACCACTACACCACAGGGGCGGACTAGTGAGAGGTAAAACTATTAATATCATATCATCGCTGCTGTGCCAAAACCGCGAATGTGACAAAGCTCTTCCTGTCCATTATTTCTATTAAGACTGGTCCCGCCTCCCAGTCACATATTGATATGCAGTCCATCAGAACGATTTTCGTTTAATTCTGTTTCCTATCAGCGTGTGTAAAGGAAAATGAACCTAACTACATCGTACTGTAGGAAATGACATATTTACCCACTCCTAAGAGTATGATGTATTTAAGGTAACGATATACACGGAGTGGCCAAAAGTCATGGGATGACACTGAATGTGATATCAATAATGAGTTGCTCCTGCTCCCTCAAACCAGCAGCAATATGGCGAGGCATCTCACTCTACGTCCGGCTCTATGGCTAAATGGTTAATGTGCTGGCCTTTGGTCACCGGGTGGTCCCGGGTTCGATTCCCGGCAGGGTCGGGAATTTTAACCACAATTGGTTAATTTCTCTGGCACGGGGGCTGGGTGTATGTGTCGTCTTCATCATCATTCCATCCTCATCACGACGCGCAGGTCGCTTAAGGGCGTCAAATAAAAAGACCTGCGAACTTGTCTTCGGACACTCCCGGCACTAAAATCCATACGCCTTCGACTTGGTGTTGGAATCGTTCCGGAGGAATCTGGACTCACGCATCTTGAACTGCTACCCACAATTGGTCTTGTGTAGTTGGTGCGGGGTTCATGGAGTGTACACCAGTATCGACAGCATCCCATAAATGCTCGAATGGATTAAGATCAGGGGATCTGGAGGGCCAATCCATGATCGTAACTTCACTGGAGTGCTCCTCAAACCACCTGCGTGTCGCCATAGAGCGGTGACATGGCGCATTCTCCTGTTGAAAAATGGCGTTTCCATCATAGTACTTTAGGAACAGAATGGGATGCAGATGGACTGAAAGAATGTCCATATAACGTGCACCTGTCAGCGCTCCCTTTGTCTCGAAAATGGAGCCTAATTGCGACCATGAGAATGCTGCCCAGACTAGAACTGAGCCGCCTCCCGCCTGGACACTACCTTGTAGACACGTAAGATCTATAGCATCATGGAGCATACGCCACACTCTCACGCACCCATCAGCTGGATACAAGTGGAACTGGGATTCATCGGAACATACCACACGCCGCTACTGTTCCGTGGTCCATTGGCGATATTCGCGGGCTCGTAGAGCTCTGTGTCAAGGTGTCAGCAAAGGGACACGAGTTGGTTGTCGGCTGGTGAAGCCTACGCGGTGTAGTTACCTCTTTACAACCCTGGTAGAAATGGGTTCCTGACTTCCATCATTCAACTGGGTGGTGATCTGACTCACAGTAGCCCGTCCTGCGCCCAGTATGGTTCTGCGGAGGCAACGTGATGTCCGTTCGTTAATCACCTGTGGTCTTCCCGTGCGGCGTTTTACGCGGGTGCCAAAATTCTTTCTGCAATTCGCGTGCAATCTCCGCAAAGCTATGACGCATGCGCCATGCGCCGATGATCATCCCACGTTGAAAGTCGGTTAACTCGCGGACGTGTTGCCATCTTTGCGACACTGATGTCTGTGACAGACTGCTCGGCTACGCCGCAGCTAGCCGCAACGTTCAGGGGATCGTACACGGCAAAATTTCTAACGGGGACACCCCTTCCCGTGACTTTTGGCCACTCCGTGTATATTCGAATTCCATAACAATAGGCTTGTTCGCTTTGGAATTACAATGGATGGACAGCGGGAAGGGAAGAAAATGACATTGTAGATAGCGACAATACTGCTGACGGAAACTGCTGTCGAATTTGTATCAGCGAGACAGGATCACTTGTTCATATCCTCGTGAAGAAGTCCAAGATAGCAAGAAATGAAGCGACAATACTCGAATTCTGACGCTCTCCGAACACACCGTCAATGGAAAGAGATTTTTGTTTGATAGAGTTAAAGCTCTCTGTACAGCCATCTATATATATAAAAGCAAGTCGGGCTGGAGCGATGTATATATAAATATTTAAAAATGAAAAAAGACGTGAATTAATGAGGCACTTCCAGAAATCTCAGAAATTTGAAACTTGGTACGGAGGAAACTGATGCCCCCAGGATCCCTAGAAAAATCGGAAATTCTCAAAATTCCCTGAAGGGGGCACGCTGGGGGGGGCTCAAATTTTGGGCTCAGCATAAGAACACAGTCGTATAGTATATCCAAAACGATAACCTATAGGTTTCGTGGGCTTAAAAATTTTCGAGAATTTCCTCATTTTTATCCCCTATCCCCCCAAATCAAAATGGCGGCACAACCTGCCAGACGAAGTAGACAATTGAAATTTGGTGAAATTATAGCTTTTGGTCCCTAACCGACGGGAAAATTCCAAGATGTTCAAATTTTTCACTATTTACCCCCCAAAGATATCGAAATATGGAGGCAATTTTAATGACTGTGCAGACATTCCTTTTGAGCTATTTTTTGGCTAAACGGTAAGTCGTATCACAAAACGGATGGCACAATGTCCCTTCAATTCGGAGTGATCTACAACTTTGGTCCTGTGACATTTTGTCGTATCTCTCTCCCTTATACGTTAAATTTGGCCGTATTTCTGCATTGTTCGTAAATTTGGTGATTTTTACAAGTATATTTCATTGTTTGACACACTTATAAGAATGATAGGATCATCACGTTGTGTGCGCACATTGGCACGATTAAGGGACATATGTGTACCAAATTTCATGATTCTAGCTTATACATAAGTAGGCAAAAAGTAATGTAAAATGTTAAAAATGCACCCAAATTTCACCCTATTCAAAATTTGATCTCAATTTACCCCCTTAATATGGGAGATACGAGGAAATGGTTTAGAAACAAACATGTAGGGCGATAAATGAGGCGTCTGATGGCGCAAACCGTTTCTTAATATCATAAACCGTTTAGGAGATATGGATCTCGAAGTGGAAGTCTGCACTTTTCAACGTGCTCATGCTTATCTGTCATCTATCTATATATATAAAAGCAAGTCGGGCTGGAGCGATGTATATATAAATATTTAAAAATGAAAAAAGACGTGAATTAATGAGGCACTTCCAGAAATCTCAGAAATTTGAAACTTGGTACGGAGGAAACTGATGCCCCCAGGATCCCTAGAAAAATCGGAAATTCTCAAAATTCCCTGAAGGGGGCACGCTGGGGGGGGCTCAAATTTTGGGCTCAGCATAAGAACACATTCGTATAGTATATCCAAAACGATAACCTATAGGTTTCGTGGGCTTAAAAATTTTCGAGAATTTCCTCATTTTTATCCCCTATCCCCCCAAATCAAAATGGCGGCACAACCTGCCAGACGAAGTAGACAATTGAAATTTGGTGAAATTATAGCTTTTGGTCCCTAACCGACGGGAAAATTCCAAGATGTTCAAATTTTTCACTTTTTACCCCCCAAAGATATCGAAATATGGAGGCAATTTTAATGACTGTGCAGACATTCCTTTTGAGCTATTTTTTGGCTAAACGGTAAGTCGTATCACAAAACGGATGGCACAATGTCCCTTCAATTCGGAGTGATCTACAACTTTGGTCCTGTGACATTTTGTCGTATCTCTCTCCCTTATACGTTAAATTTGGCCGTATTTCTGGATTGTTCGTAAATTTGGTGATTTATACAAGTATATTTCATTGTTTGACACACTTATAAGAATGATAGGATCATCACGTTGTGTGCGCACATTGGCACGATTAAGGGACATATGTGTACCAAATTTCATGATTCTAGCTTATACATAAGTAGGCAAAAAGTAATGTAAAATGTTAAAAATGCACCCAAATTTCACCCTATTCAAAATTTGATCTCAATTTACCCCCTTAATATGGGAGATACGAGGAAATGGTTTAGAAACAAACATGTAGAGCGATAAATGAGGCGTCTGATGGCGCAAACCGTTTCTTAATATCATAAACCGTTTAGGAGATATGAATCTCGAAGTGGAAGTCTGCACTTTTCAACGTGCTCATGTTACCCGTCATCTATATAAATAAAATCGTAACGACCGTGTGTCTGTACGTTGATTATTTTGGCGAAATTTCCGTACAGTTATCCGTTTCACCTGTAATTATGACCATCTGCATCATTTTTAGCTTTGGTGTCCGTTTGTCTGTTTGTTTGTCTGTTTGTCTGTTTGTTTGTCTGTTTGTCTGTTCGTCTGTCCTTCTATAACTTGAAAACTACTGGATATATTTCCACCAAACTTCATATTTAGAATCCACCTGTCCTTGGGTAGGTTTTAGCGCAAAAAATAAAATCGTAACGACCGTGTGTCTGTACATTGATTATTTTGGCGAAATTTGCGTACAGTTATCCGTTTCAGGTGTAATTATGACCATCTGCATCATCTTTAGCTTTGGTGTCCGTTTGTCTGTTTGTTTATCTGTTTGTCTGTTTGTCTGTCCTTCTATAACTTGAAAACTACTGGATATATTTCCACCAAACTTCATATTTAGAATCCACCTCTCCTTGGGTAGGTTTTAGCGCAAATATCGTTTCTAAATCCCTGAACTGAGTGGGGATTTTTACGAAACCGAAACCGTGATTTTGCACTCCCTCAAAGTATACACAACCGAACTTAATGGAAATCAACCTGCCTTAATGAAAATGTATTTCTAAACCTTTTTTTCTCATGTGCATCATTTCGATAACAGGATTTAGTAAGGGAGATATCATTAACGGACCGTTTTTCGGTACAAATCCCAGCGGGTGGGTGTAAAGCGTACTTCTTACAACTTGAAAACTAACAAGATATTTGAACCAAATTTTATATATAGCATCCATCTGTCCAGGGGTAGGTTTCCTTGGTGTCAGTTAGTTAGTTAGTTAGTTTGTTTCTTTGTTTGTTTGTTTGTTGGTCTGTTTGTCTTTCTCTAACTTGAAAACTACTGGATATATTTCCACCAAACTTCATATTTAGAATCCACCTGTCCTTTGGGGAGGTTTTAGGGCAAATATTGTTTCTAAATCCCTGAACTAATTGGGGGTTTATACTGAACCCGAGTGACTTAGGCCCATAATCAATCATGATTTGATCGGTAAAATAATATGAGACATTTATTGAAATACAGAGGAGTGTATTTGAAAATATTTCGTTTATGTAATGTTGAAATCAGAGCGAAGGAAGGACGACAGACTGGAGCCTGACGGATTAGCTCAACCCGACAACTTTTAGCTACTTCACAGCAGGGAATATCATTAGTTGGCGTACAAGGAAATACAGAGTCCACAAATAAGTCTTGGTCAGAAAGAGGAAGGGGGAGAATCATACAAAGAAAACTCACCACATGAGTAAGACCTTGGGATATTTTTGGTAGGACGGAAATTCCATGACCTCATGGAAAATTACAGCGGCTGAGTGTACGTTCGCTAGCCTAAGTTCGAGCAGGTGGAGATTTAAATCACGTGACCGCTTGCCGGCCAATAGTAAAAATTTGATGGGAGACTCAGTGATACCATCTTAAGGAATGATGGATGAGATATTTTCGTAACTACAAAAGTATTCAGTAATAAATTAATATGAGTACGCGGATGAATGTAATGAATTTATTAGGGGTCATGCATGGAAAAATAATCAATACTTATTGGCAAATTAATTAAATTGAAGGCTGGATTTCTTGGAAACCGGACAGCTTGAATCTCATTGGCTGAAAGAAGACCACGTTGTCAGGGACGCTTACAAAGGCGCGAAAGGTGAGGAGCTAAATCCACCCATATCTCCTAAATCTGTGATCACCAGGAGTTCATATTTTATCCAGCAGATATGCTAGCGGAGTGGATTAATTTGATGTAAATTTTAACTTCCAATTCGGAGTGCAAGTACCGATATTAAAAATCCACCCCCTCCCTAAGGGGCATGACGTCAACAAATCCGCGGGAAAAAGGCTTCATCCATATATACGGAGCTGAATTGACGGTCGCCAGCGACTTGTCTTGAATCGTTGGAGCTGAATTGACGGTCGCCAGCACACGTGAATTGAATATCGGGAGCTGAACTGTTGGTCGCCGGTAACTTAGAATTCTACGGACGTACAGTCATTTAATGGCGCGAGCATCCGCCAGTGTTTGTAAAGTGTGATCGCGCTCAAGCAACATGTTAAATCTGGAAATAGTTAACGTAGGATAGTGTTTGGTATTTGTGAATAATCAGTGACGTAAAGTAATTACCCTGCAAGAGAGTAGTATAAAATATATCACCATAAGTACGTACATAATAGACTGTGTGACGAACAGTACTTTAAGGAAGTAGTAGCCTGTACTTAGCTATACCGAACCGATGTCATGAACACGTCAAGAATGCCGTATAAATCGGGCGTATCGCGGCGGGCGTAATAGTTGACACCACGTCGTACGTGTCCAGGTCCATTGTGCGGTAGGTGGACGAAGATTAAATAGTGTAAATATATTAAATTCTTGGGTCTAGGATAGAAATTTGTTGTATCCAAATTAAAGTATACAGTGTTAACGTAGTAAATGGTGAAGGTTTGTGGTAATCAAGATATGAGTGTAAAATAATAATGTGCCAGGAAATCTTTTGTGAAACTACGCCATCAAGGATGGAGGAGTAAAACGCAGAGAGGGGCTGGATGAAGCCTCTCGTCTGCAAAGCTGCAATGGAATACCGATAACTAAGATGAGTACTAAATTGTAAAATATATTTGGGAAATGTTATCGTGATGGGAAAAATGGGAATAATTTGGTCATACTTGGTTACCTTCTGTAACAAGATGGGTCGCTTAACGACCCCATCCTAAATTTGTAGCACGGACAGTAGTAAATCATAATAATGTAAATAATCGGGTCTTTTATGTATTCAGTTTGTTGGAGATGTAAATTTGTATATATAGTGTAGTACGTTAAGTCATGCATGCATTCATATTTTCTTTGTAGTCGATAATTTTCTTTACATTTGATTTTGGTTATGATAGTTAAATAAGACCCGATATGTGCTTTTATGTTTGTCATTTTAACGAGCCATTTAATGACATGGAAGGAAAATCCAGCTTCGCCATACCAAGTGTGTTTTGTTGAAATTAATATGGTCATATTTTCAAAGTGAAGTTGTTAAATTTGTGAGATGCGATTAATATAATATTTCCAAGTAAATCATATCTGGAGTGTTTAGTGCCAGAATAAATCGACTTTGTACAAGGGGTTATGCGTTAAACATATTAAGAGTGGACTACCGTATTACAGGCGAAATAATTATTTTTTTAAAAATATTAATAATAATAATAAATAAATAATATAACTATTTTTTTTAAAGAAGATATTTTTTTATATGATTTGGAGATAATAATAATTTATGTGATCAAGTGTTGAGTTTATTGGGAATCATTTAATGACGGGAGGTCGTTTTAATTTGGAATTAAAGTGCGTGATAACTTAATTTGATCGATTAATAATATTGAAATGTAGATCGGTGTTAATAATCCGTACATGTTAATGAACGTGTGGTTTAAATTACGGTCCAATTTTTTTTTTACGTATAAATGTCGCGTTTTGAAGTTGCGATTCATTAGCCGGAACATGTAGTGCTAATATTACGAGACCATGATTGTCAAATTTTGGTAAATATAATTTCAAGATGTTACGATTATTTGTGGAGAATGAACTAAGGCATAGATCCAAATGAGATAGAAAATGTGAAAGAATTTGCAGTCAGATAATAAAAGGTCGTACGATGTCCGAAATGAATAAATAAGTCAGTTGATAATTCTGTGAGGAATAAATAAATGAATCGAGGAATATTGAGATAGAGAGAAAAATAAATTCCGTACGAGAGACACTTAGGATATTGATATGAGTGTAAAATGTACGGGCAGTGTCACAGAGAAATACTGAGTTACGCAGCGGGTAGAATTCGAACCCGTGACAGCATGTACGAAATAAATAGACTGCACAGTTATTCGTTGAGATACAACGGATCTAAGGATAATGAGAGTTCAGATTCCACAGAAATGGTCGTATATTGTATTCATTGTAATAACGAGTGAGGACAATCATGATGTCGTGATAATAATAATAATAAATATTGCAGATGAAGGATTGGACCGCCTTAATTAAATGAGCGTTGATAAGGATGTTAAACGGGAATCTAAATGATAATATGCAACCGATAATAATAATAATAATAATGTAAGGACGATGTTAAATCATCGCGGTCAGATTAATAATAATTGTCATAATAATAACTGTAATGATGTCGTTGGTTGATCAGTGAATTAATTTGTAATTGCGACCGATATCTTAATATATAATTTGGCGGAAGTGACCGGTTCATTAATGATAATAACCTTTTTAAGTGACGTGAACAATAATAATATCTTGAGTCACCTATTCATTAATAATAATAATAACCACGAGAGGGATATAATAATAATAACAGTAATAACCATTTGTGTTTGCATCCCGCATAATAATGATGATATTAATCAAACGTGACAGTGCCAGGAGCCGTTGAGGAATACTAATAATAATAATAATAATAATAATAATAATTTCGAGGATGATAATTTTGTGGATTAAATTATTTGGTGACAACGTCCCTCTATTCGTATGTTGAATAATGAGAGTGATAATATTAGAGTCATTTGGTACCTCTTTATTGTACGGTCTCCGTATGGGACGATGTGACAGTCATCCTTGCGTGTTTGTTTATTTCGCTCGCGATGCGAGGGGGGGTCACTGGCACGGTATTTCCCACCGCTCCTCGTTATCTCATCTGTGTCAGTAGTCTACTGAGGCTAACTGGGGACAATTCAGATCACATGTAAATAAAATGTAAATGCTAATTCATTGGTATGGTACCAGCTGGATATCGTAAGATAGGAACTGTCCGTGGAATCCAGTTTTCGCACTTCACGAGAAACATTACCCAGTCCGAGTACCGGTCTCGGAAAAATGTATATAGCCGGAGTACATCATCTTAGTTAAATCGGGAAGCCGACCGTAACATGGGTTATGCTCGGGCTCCCGATAGAAGGAAGCTATATCCTTGAGTAACGGTTCGATTCAAATGGAATCGATCCGTAAATTATACCTCCAAAATGTCATTTTATTTCAGAAGCAACACAGCAAGATATTGATACCACTTGCGGTATGGCAAGTGATTTATATATGTAACATGTGTGTAAATTCAAATATTGTTGCCACATGTATCAAAGTTTTATACGTCAAATGGCGTAATAAACCGCTCCTTCTGGCAAATTATTTCAAAGGAAACCACTCTCATAATCTTTTTGTTGTAGTTAGATGATGCCCTTTTTAAAGTAACAGTCACTTCCTAGTCCTATCATGGAGTCCTTAAATTCAAGTTACAATCGAGCCTTCCCCCTTTTAATTTTAAGTTGCTCCGTTCATCCCCGTGTTCTATTATGCCGTTATATTTAGATTTGATGATTTAAATAATGAACCGACACCCCTGAGATAAATGCTAGTCTGGGACTCGGGAGGTGGACGGGTGCAAAATGGCTGGCCCAAAGTGGGGCTTTAAGAACGGCAAAGTGTTGCTTTAAGAACGGCAGAGAGGCCAATTTTATTGCTAATCAATTTTTATATTTTTATACTTTTTTTTTCAAAATTTTATATTTTTAAATTTTTGAATTTTATTAATTGATGACCGCATCACGGTCAAGTGTGTGTTCACTTGTAACGTAGTATCATGCTAGAGTAAGGTTAGTTTCGAACGGAGCTAGATTTGGCTAGTTATTAATATAATCCATTGCTAATCTCTTCAAGTTTGGCAATGATTCAAAATTCAATAAGCTCGAAGATTTGATGTTTCTCTTTTCCCATATGGAATTTAATATTTTTTTTTGTTATTCAGGACTCCATTTAAATGTCATTGGACATGAGATGAATATTATAAACAGCTGTTTAGGAAGGCTTGAAATGGTAAAAATATTACTGAGCACCAGTTCAAGTTATTAGTTAAAAAGAGGTTGAGATGGTATAAATTTAAAATTAACGTATTTCAGGGCAGGAGATTTCCAACTTCATCGTTGTTTTTAATGTTGTTGTTGTTGTTATATTGGAGCGGTTTATTGTGAAATCTTAGGCGCAAGCCAGCATTCAAGTTGAATGACCTGCAAATGTAAACAAGTTCTATAGTCAAAATTTTTTTTTGTTAAATGAAAGTTAGTGTAGGGGTATAATGTCATAGGATAGGGCCTAGACCCAATAGCGTATTCCTTCGTGTGCAGCAAGGCGAGAGGCCGATCGGCCCTTTTGCTTTCTCAAGAAAAGTTATAATGTCTGACGACGGTGGGGAGCGATCCCAGGACATATTGGTAGGACAGGGAGAGATGAAAGCTCTCACGTTAGAGGACTTAATACGAAAGTTAACTCTGAATGTTGAACAAATGCGGGCCGATAGTGTTTCGGATAAACAGGAAATTATTTATAAAATAGACAAAGTACAGGCCGATAGTGTTTCTGATAGACAGGAAATTATTTATAAAATAGACAAAGTACAGGCCGATAGTGTTTCTGATAGACAGGAAATTATTCAACAAATGAAGGTTAATAGTGTTTCATTAGAGAACAAAATAGACCAGGTACAGGCTGCGTGCGAAGTTAATAAAACAGAACTCAAGGCACAAATAGATGCAGTTCAGGCCGCGAGCGTAGCGATGGGACAGGAACTTAGGGACAAATTAACTCAAGTCCAGGAAGCATGTCACTTCGCGAAAGACGAATTAAAAGTGCACATGGATGCGTACATTACCATCGTTAATGAAAAGGTTGACCGCGTTAGAGATGAGGCTCAAATGGAACGCGCAGAAATTAAGGAAAAATTGAACGCTAGTGTCAAGGAACTCGCCGCTCTGCGATTAACTGATAAACAAGACATAGAATCACACATAGAGGAAATTCGGGATGAATGTCGGAAGGAGAATGACATCGTCCGGGGACAAGTAGAAGAAAAATGCGCGCAGATAGCTGGCACCTTGGACAAGCATGACAAGGGCATGAACGAGTTACGTGGGGAAGCCGCACGTACACTTGTCATCGTAACAGGACTGAAAAACAAAGTCGAAGAACTAACTATAAATTTAGAAGACCGTAGCCAGAGAATAACTAAGTGCGAAGACGCAAACTTAGCGTTATTCCAGCGGACGGAAGATCTAATCGAACAGGGCCAATCATTTGCCGACACGGAAGTTCGCCTATTAGAACAATGCAAGGCGTATAATGGGCAAAATTCCGGCACAAAAGAAATAGCCAGTTGTAATCCCGACGGAATGGATGACATCCGAAAAGACTTGGAGATGTTGAAAGCTAGGTTGGAACCATCAGCGTCTAGCCAAGATTTTAACCTCCAATATCGCGAATACGAACCCCATGATAACCAGGGGATTCATAAGAAAGGAGGCCTATCCCATGCTGATACACACGGTTTCAAGTTTGAAAACAGAGATGGGTCGTCTACGTCATCAAGTGCTATCCCGACATCGGTGGTACACGTCATTAAGATGTCTGATGACAAGCCACCAAAGTTCGATGCCCGTGGGCATATCACCCCGAAAGGTTTCATCCGGGAAATCGCCGGTTATATAAGTGAGAATAAAATACCAGTAGAGCGACAACTGCGAACAGTCGAGAAATTCCTAGACGGAGCACCAGCTGTATGGTTCAGGGCTTTCTTGTATACTTTTGAAGATTTTGAAGGATTTCGGCGGGCTTTTCTCCAAAAGTTCTGGAGTATTCAGGAACAGCAGGAGTTAAGGCTGGAAGTATACTCCAGACGATATTCAACATCTTCACCCACGAAATTCTCAGATTACTTTGTGGCACAATTTCACAAGCTACGAGAGCTTGATAATCCAATGAGCGAAACAGAATTGATTAGCGCCATTGGAAAACAATTGCCATTCGAGGTCCAACGAATGATGATAGCGTCAAATGTCCAGACAGCTGTCGATGCGGAGGCTTTATTACGTCAATTAGACCTCACAACGCATCATTCGAACCCAAGACAAATTAGGAGCAGGGACCAACAGGTGAATAATATCGAACGGACAATCGAACCGAAGACCACTAGTACGAAGAACCAGGGAACTAGTACTGATCCAGAACCTCGTCGAGCATATAATACGGAGTGGAAGCCGCGACAATGGACGAGACCAAGGAATTTTGCGGAAGGCAACCGGCAAACAAACCAAGGGAATTTTCGAGCCGACAGGGGATACCGTGGATGCCAGAGAAGTAATTACAGGCCGTATCCAGCTAGGAATCAAGGGAACCCGAGATATTACCAGGGAGGATCTCGTCAAGAGAAGGATGACAGATACCAAGAGTCTAGGCGGTACATAGAAGAGCTGAACAAGAGAAAATGGAAGGAGGCGATCCATGATCGAGGCCGTGATGAGGAAGCGACAGGAGCGGAGAGCTTGCAATTCCAAAGAGCAAGGATAGGTGGCAGCGACTTGAACCCGAATGCACCGACGTTCGATTCGGGACAAGAAAACAAAAGGATGTGACTAGAAGCAGAGGATGAACGAGAGGAAGCAGATGACGAGCCGGAAGAAGATGATGTCGAAGAAGAGGATGAAGAAGATGACGGAAGGGAAGAAGAAGTCCAAGTAATCCATACACCAATTGAAGCAAGGCCATGTCCAGAGTGTGGAGAGATAGACAGAGACGTGCAGGAATTTGTCAATGCGATCCATGAAATCGAAAGACAGAACGAGGAATTAAGGTTCAGGAACCAGATGTTGAGAGACGAAATCAATAGCCGTCGCAGAACAGAGGATCCAATGTCAAATCATGATAGTGATGATATGGACACATCATAAAAAAAAAAATCTCATGATACTCACTAGATTTTTTTTTACCTGGGCAAGAGGAAGATGAACCCGAGTGACTTAGGCCCATAATCAATCATGATTTGATCGGTAAAATAATATGAGACATTTATTGAAATACAGAGGAGTGTATTTGAAAATATTTCGTTTATGTAATGTTGAAATCAGAGCGAAGGAAGGACGACAGACTGGAGCCTGACGGATTAGCTCAACCCGACAACTTTTAGCTACTTCACAGCAGGGAATATCATTAGTTGGCGTACAAGGAAATACAGAGTCCACAAATAAGTCTTGGTCAGAAAGAGGAAGGGGGAGAATCATACAAAGAAAACTCACCACATGAGTAAGACCTTGGGATATTTTTGGTAGGACGGAAATTCCATGACCTCATGGAAAATTACAGCGGCTGAGTGTACGTTCGCTAGCCTAAGTTCGAGCAGGTGGAGATTTAAATCACGTGACCGCTTGCCGGCCAATAGTAAAAATTTGATGGGAGACTCAGTGATACCATCTTAAGGAATGATGGATGAGATATTTTCGTAACTACAAAAGTATTCAGTAATAAATTAATATGAGTACGCGGATGAATGTAATGAATTTATTAGGGGTCATGCATGGAAAAATAATCAATACTTATTGGCAAATTAATTAAATTGAAGGCTGGATTTCTTGGAAACCGGACAGCTTGAATCTCATTGGCTGAAAGAAGACCACGTTGTCAGGGACGCTTACAAAGGCGCGAAAGGTGAGGAGCTAAATCCACCCATATCTCCTAAATCTGTGATCACCAGGAGTTCATATTTTATCCAGCAGATATGCTAGCGGAGTGGATTAATTTGATGTAAATTTTAACTTCCAATTCGGAGTGCAAGTACCGATATTAAAAATCCACCCCCTCCCTAAGGGGCATGACGTCAACAAATCCGCGGGAAAAAGGCTTCATCCATATATACGGAGCTGAATTGACGGTCGCCAGCGACTTGTCTTGAATCGTTGGAGCTGAATTGACGGTCGCCAGCACACGTGAATTGAATATCGGGAGCTGAACTGTTGGTCGCCGGTAACTTAGAATTCTACGGACGTACAGTCATTTAATGGCGCGAGCATCCGCCAGTGTTTGTAAAGTGTGATCGCGCTCAAGCAACATGTTAAATCTGGAAATAGTTAACGTAGGATAGTGTTTGGTATTTGTGAATAATCAGTGACGTAAAGTAATTACCCTGCAAGAGAGTAGTATAAAATATATCACCATAAGTACGTACATAATAGACTGTGTGACGAACAGTACTTTAAGGAAGTAGTAGCCTGTACTTAGCTATACCGAACCGATGTCATGAACACGTCAAGAATGCCGTATAAATCGGGCGTATCGCGGCGGGCGTAATAGTTGACACCACGTCGTACGTGTCCAGGTCCATTGTGCGGTAGGTGGACGAAGATTAAATAGTGTAAATATATTAAATTCTTGGGTCTAGGATAGAAATTTGTTGTATCCAAATTAAAGTATACAGTGTTAACGTAGTAAATGGTGAAGGTTTGTGGTAATCAAGATATGAGTGTAAAATAATAATGTGCCAGGAAATCTTTTGTGAAACTACGCCATCAAGGATGGAGGAGTAAAACGCAGAGAGGGGCTGGATGAAGCCTCTCGTCTGCAAAGCTGCAATGGAATACCGATAACTAAGATGAGTACTAAATTGTAAAATATATTTGGGAAATGTTATCGTGATGGGAAAAATGGGAATAATTTGGTCATACTTGGTTACCTTCTGTAACAAGATGGGTCGCTTAACGACCCCATCCTAAATTTGTAGCACGGACAGTAGTAAATCATAATAATGTAAATAATCGGGTCTTTTATGTATTCAGTTTGTTGGAGATGTAAATTTGTATATATAGTGTAGTACGTTAAGTCATGCATGCATTCATATTTTCTTTGTAGTCGATAATTTTCTTTACATTTGATTTTGGTTATGATAGTTAAATAAGACCCGATATGTGCTTTTATGTTTGTCATTTTAACGAGCCATTTAATGACATGGAAGGAAAATCCAGCTTCGCCATACCAAGTGTGTTTTGTTGAAATTAATATGGTCATATTTTCAAAGTGAAGTTGTTAAATTTGTGAGATGCGATTAATATAATATTTCCAAGTAAATCATATCTGGAGTGTTTAGTGCCAGAATAAATCGACTTTGTACAAGGGGTTATGCGTTAAACATATTAAGAGTGGACTACCGTATTACAGGCGAAATAATTATTTTTTTAAAAATATTAATAATAATAATAAATAAATAATATAACTATTTTTTTTAAAGAAGATATTTTTTTATATGATTTGGAGATAATAATAATTTATGTGATCAAGTGTTGAGTTTATTGGGAATCATTTAATGACGGGAGGTCGTTTTAATTTGGAATTAAAGTGCGTGATAACTTAATTTGATCGATTAATAATATTGAAATGTAGATCGGTGTTAATAATCCGTACATGTTAATGAACGTGTGGTTTAAATTACGGTCCAATTTTTTTTTTACGTATAAATGTCGCGTTTTGAAGTTGCGATTCATTAGCCGGAACATGTAGTGCTAATATTACGAGACCATGATTGTCAAATTTTGGTAAATATAATTTCAAGATGTTACGATTATTTGTGGAGAATGAACTAAGGCATAGATCCAAATGAGATAGAAAATGTGAAAGAATTTGCAGTCAGATAATAAAAGGTCGTACGATGTCCGAAATGAATAAATAAGTCAGTTGATAATTCTGTGAGGAATAAATAAATGAATCGAGGAATATTGAGATAGAGAGAAAAATAAATTCCGTACGAGAGACACTTAGGATATTGATATGAGTGTAAAATGTACGGGCAGTGTCACAGAGAAATACTGAGTTACGCAGCGGGTAGAATTCGAACCCGTGACAGCATGTACGAAATAAATAGACTGCACAGTTATTCGTTGAGATACAACGGATCTAAGGATAATGAGAGTTCAGATTCCACAGAAATGGTCGTATATTGTATTCATTGTAATAACGAGTGAGGACAATCATGATGTCGTGATAATAATAATAATAAATATTGCAGATGAAGGATTGGACCGCCTTAATTAAATGAGCGTTGATAAGGATGTTAAACGGGAATCTAAATGATAATATGCAACCGATAATAATAATAATAATAATGTAAGGACGATGTTAAATCATCGCGGTCAGATTAATAATAATTGTCATAATAATAACTGTAATGATGTCGTTGGTTGATCAGTGAATTAATTTGTAATTGCGACCGATATCTTAATATATAATTTGGCGGAAGTGACCGGTTCATTAATGATAATAACCTTTTTAAGTGACGTGAACAATAATAATATCTTGAGTCACCTATTCATTAATAATAATAATAACCACGAGAGGGATATAATAATAATAACAGTAATAACCATTTGTGTTTGCATCCCGCATAATAATGATGATATTAATCAAACGTGACAGTGCCAGGAGCCGTTGAGGAATACTAATAATAATAATAATAATAATAATAATAATTTCGAGGATGATAATTTTGTGGATTAAATTATTTGGTGACAACGTCCCTCTATTCGTATGTTGAATAATGAGAGTGATAATATTAGAGTCATTTGGTACCTCTTTATTGTACGGTCTCCGTATGGGACGATGTGACAGTCATCCTTGCGTGTTTGTTTATTTCGCTCGCGATGCGAGGGGGGGTCACTGGCACGGTATTTCCCACCGCTCCTCGTTATCTCATCTGTGTCAGTAGTCTACTGAGGCTAACTGGGGACAATTCAGATCACATGTAAATAAAATGTAAATGCTAATTCATTGGTATGGTACCAGCTGGATATCGTAAGATAGGAACTGTCCGTGGAATCCAGTTTTCGCACTTCACGAGAAACATTACCCAGTCCGAGTACCGGTCTCGGAAAAATGTATATAGCCGGAGTACATCATCTTAGTTAAATCGGGAAGCCGACCGTAACATGGGTTATGCTCGGGCTCCCGATAGAAGGAAGCTATATCCTTGAGTAACGGTTCGATTCAAATGGAATCGATCCGTAAATTATACCTCCAAAATGTCATTTTATTTCAGAAGCAACACAGCAAGATATTGATACCACTTGCGGTATGGCAAGTGATTTATATATGTAACATGTGTGTAAATTCAAATATTGTTGCCACATGTATCAAAGTTTTATACGTCAAATGGCGTAATAAACCGCTCCTTCTGGCAAATTATTTCAAAGGAAACCACTCTCATAATCTTTTTGTTGTAGTTAGATGATGCCCTTTTTAAAGTAACAGTCACTTCCTAGTCCTATCATGGAGTCCTTAAATTCAAGTTACAATCGAGCCTTCCCCCTTTTAATTTTAAGTTGCTCCGTTCATCCCCGTGTTCTATTATGCCGTTATATTTAGATTTGATGATTTAAATAATGAACCGACACCCCTGAGATAAATGCTAGTCTGGGACTCGGGAGGTGGACGGGTGCAATACGAAACCGAAACCGTGATTTTGTACTCCCTCAAAATACACACAACCAAACTTTATGGAAATCTACCTGCCTTAATGGAAATTAATTTCTAAACCTTTTCTTCTCATGTGCATCATTTCAATCACTTACAGGAAAGATAGTATGATCAAACTCTACACGAACATTGGCCCACCCAGTACCCATATGTGAGCCAAATGCTATGTCACATAATTATCCGAAAAGTAATGCAATGTAAGATATTCTTACACAAATTTCAACCTATTCAACGTTTTTGATTCAATCTGACCCATGAATAGATTAGATGCGAGAAAATATCATAGGACCAGCCATTTAGATCGCTAAATACTGCGCCTTACGGTACAATCCTTTGTCGATATGACGTACCGTTTAGCAGCAGTTAATCTGTAAATGAAGGTCTGCAATATTGTAAACATTCATATACTTTCGTATGTCCATCTGTATATATATTCATTGATGTCGATTTGTAGCGATCGAGAAAGGATGTGTCTGCTATTGTAATCAGTACTCCCTACACCGACTTTGACTGCTGGCAGTAGGAATGGGGTCCTTCTCCAACTCCTGTGTAACTGGCATTAGTAAGGAGGGCCTACCATTTTAATGAATAATTCACTTTTCGATTTGTCTTGCAGAAGGCAAGGGATCATGCAGTTTTGTTCGAAAGTCCCCTACTCTATTGTGTTTGGCTCTAGGCCAGGGTGCCCGCCATTATAAACAAATGTTCCAATCTAAAATTTGACTAGCATTAGGCATAGTGGCCTGCTATTTTCATGGAAACTCACTAATTCTGTGTGACTGGCAGTAAGCTGGCTAGCAGCAGTAAAAAGGGACTGTCATTATAATGATAACTGCACAACTCAATTTTGACTGGTGGTAGGGAAGTTGCCTGGTATTATAATAAAAACTCCTCAACTGTAACCTGTCTGAAAGTAGGAAATGGGTCTGCCATTGTAACTAAAACTCCCCAAATCGATTGTGACCGCGCAGTAGGCATTGGGGCCTGCAATTATAATGTAAACTTGCCAACTCGATTGTGAATGGCAGTAGGCAAGTGAGCCTGGCGTTATCATCACAACTCCGCAACACTCACTTTACATTGGAAACAACGTATGGGGACCTCCCCATGCTATTTCTCGGATAAGGCTAAGAGACATGCAATTTTAAAACAATCTCATTTGCTGCACGCACAGTATTTACGTCGATATCCGTATACAATGTAGAATACCGTAGCGAAGCACGGGTACATTTGCTAGTTATTTACTAATTGCCAAAATACATTTGAACTGTTAACCAGTATTAATTCCACCTCTAAACATATTGTAACTAATTCTTCTTGTTATTCTACCACTCTTCCCACGATTGTGGGGTCGCGGGTGCGAACTCTGTCAAACATATGGATTTATCCCTGTTTTACGGCAGGATGCCCTTTCCTGACGCCAATCATACGTGGTGGATATAACCAGTATTTTGTGTTTCTGTAGTTGGTAGTGTAGTCTGTTGTATGAATATGAAGAGGACAGTGTTAGGACAAATTCAAACACCCAGTCCCCGAGCCAGAAGAATTAATCAAACGTGATTAAAATCCTCGACCCTGGCCGGGAATCGAACCCGTAACCCTCTGAACTGAAATCCTCAATGCCGACCATTCAGTCAAAGAGTCGGACTAATATATTGTTACTAATTTTAAATAATAATTTGATAACTTATTTCATAATATTGATATGAGACTGAAGTTGATGGATCTGTCAATGGCCGCTTGGCAAACGAAGCTCTTAACCTCCTCCCCCCACAAATACAAAATTCCCATAATATTATATTTCTCTTCCCGATGATTAATATTTTTTGTGTAATTTATTTTAATTTGTACTGAACTTCTCTCATTCCTCTTGGAAAATTCAAAATCCTGATACGCTGTTAGTCATGAATAATTTTGAACACAAAATAGTGGAAAATCGTTCGTTAGGATCACAATTTCTTATCAAATGATCTTCAATATTCTTCACATGTCTGTATGGGGTTCACACGGTCCGCTACTTATGAGGAGTAGAACACTTAGTGATGTATCATGAAACATCTACTGACAAGTTAGAGAACACTAATGATACGTCACATAGGTTGTACTCGGCTAAATCTGCAATGCGGCTAATACCGCAATAACTGAAATATAACTTTACTACCGATTTACTCCAGTG
The DNA here is from genome assembly GCF_040414725.1 of Anabrus simplex. Taxonomy (NCBI): domain Eukaryota; kingdom Metazoa; phylum Arthropoda; class Insecta; order Orthoptera; family Tettigoniidae; genus Anabrus; species Anabrus simplex. The sequence continues at coordinate 242,802,796 of NC_090269.1, forward strand.
TGAGGAGAAGGACTGATCGGCTTATTACATCCTCTGAACATTTTGTACTCTGATAATAAAGGTTAGTAAATTATACAGTGGATCTCTTTGTCGGTAGCATCAAAAAATTTCAGTCCTTATCGTGTTTACTCAATTTGGAAGACAGACATATTATTTACACCGTTAGTGGGAATAACTTTTTTTTTTTTTACAATTTGCTTAGGCTAATAACGGTCCGACACAGATAATAGGTCTTACGGCGATGACCGAGCTCGATAGCTGCAGTCGCTTATTTGCGGCCAGTATCCAGTATTCGGGAGATAGTGGGTTCGAATCTCACTGTCGGCAGCTCTGAAGATGGTTTTCCGTGGTTTCCCATTTTCACACCAGGTAAATGCTGGGGCTGTACCTTAATTAAAGCCACGGCCACTTCCTTCGCACTCCTAGCCCTTTCTTGTCCCTTCGACGCCATAAGACCTGTCTGTGTCGGTGCGACGTAAAGCAAGTTGTAAAAAAAAAAAAAAATATGGCGATGAAGGAATAGGAAAGGGATAGGAGTCGGAAGGAATCGGCCGTAGACTTAATTAAGGGACAGCCCCCAGCATTTGACTGGGGTGAAAATGGGAAACCACGGAATACCATTTTCAGGGCCGCCAACAGTGGAGTTCGAACCCACTCCCTCCCGAATCGACCCTAACCACACGGCTAACTCATTCGGTCTGTTAATAAATTTACGGACTACTTTGGATTTAGTCATTCCCTGTTGTGGAATTACCCGACTGCAGTGAATTTAGCCCAAATGTATGTTTACTGCTCAGCCCGAAGGCTGGTTGGATCCTCAACAGCTCCGCCATCAGCTGTCATAGATAGCCTAGGCATCAATGAAGAGGCATACAAGCCTAAATGTTATAATTATAACCACAGTAGTTGAATTAATTGAAAAAATAATTATAATATTGATTTGAAGTACTAAATAAATATAGTACAAGTAACAATTGTTCCAGGAAAGACATATTCCTTTGATAATTATTCTCAAAATGCATCGTATTACAATTTTTTTGCCTTAACATTGCCGATTAGCCGAGTCTTTCCTACATAGTGTAATGTGTTAAGAAACACCTTGTGAACTGCCACAGAATACCTCGGAGCCACTCCGGCCTACTCACCGAACCCCTGGAGCACGCTATGGAGAGGGGATCATATTCTGAACACCGAGCACGATCTACTAGCTCTGGAGCTGTTGACAGGACGAATGGTCCGCGATGTATATTCCGAGCACACTAACTTGCATGCTTATATGGCCTCGGACGCATCATTTAAATTTTAAATTTAATTGGATTACATACACGACCGTGGTAAAAAAGAAATACGTATTCTAAAAAAGGATTATCTGCTGCGATATGCTCACTCCTGTAAAGGACGACAAGTAACGGCTGGTAACGAAACGTGAGGCAACCCTTGAAGACACGATGTAACCAGCACAAGGTCATCGTAATGAGTAAAGCTATACTACATTGCGTTACACGGTTTGAATTCCTTTAAAACTGAGTGTTTTTGAAACTTTTTCATCATCATGTTATTTTCTTTACGTCCCACTAAATACTTTAACGGTTTTCGGAGACACCGAGGTGCAGGAATTTTGTCCCGCAGGAATTCTTTTACGTGCCAGTAAATCTACCGACAAGAGGCTGACGTATTTGAGCACCTTCAAATACCACCGGACTGAGCCAGGATCGACTCAACCACTCAACCCGAACTGCCATCAGAGAGCTAAGCAAGTCATCGCCGAGCTGAATGTCTCGGGCGGTTGAGACACTGGCCTTCTGACCCCAGCTTGGCAAGTTCGACCCTGGCTCAGTCCAGTGGTATTTGAAGGTGCTCAAATACGTCAGCCTCGTGTCAGTAGATTTACTGATACGTAAAAGAACTCCTGGGGGACAAAATTGTGGCAACTCGGCCCTCGAAGGAAACCTTAAAAGTAGTTAGTGGGACGTATAGCAAATAACATTATTGTTATTATTAATAGGCCTATGACAGTTAACGGAAGATACAAATTTGCTCAGTGAAGTTCGGGGAAAGGCCCTATTCAAAGAGTAACAGAAAACTTCCCGGGAAATAGGAAAAGTGAGAAATATTATGAAGCTATTATGACACATGATCATAGGCTATGGCTGGAACTTGAAACGAAACACCTCACAGGAAGTTTACAAAAGGAGCCTCGATGAACGACCGTCTTGTGTTGTCATGCTGAGTACTGTTCTCAGACTTACTGGCTTTCTTGTGTTTTGTTGAAATATAACTCGATTTTTGTTTGCATTTGTATTATACAGAGCATAGGAAGTACATTTTAATATTGTAATAGTACTCGTAACTCATTGCACAGCACTGATTTTCTCAATAGAATCAAACTTGGGGAGTTACGGCAGACATTATGTAAGTAAGTATACTGTATGCTTTATGTACTATTTGAGCTGTATTAATATTAAGTCTCCAAAATGTCAATTTTTTTATTTGCACATTTCTCACATACTGAGCCTCATAGAAGCAAATGGATTTTACCACAGTGATCAGTGACACCAATATTGTGATATTCACACTTTCTCAGCAAAGAGTTGTAAATGTATAACGTAATGATAGATAGCACAATGCACCCGAATGAGGGTCCCTTAGGACCATAGACTGACTTCATCCCCGGCATCTTACAGTTTATGGGAGGAGTGTGACCTCTAGCCTATTCTCTGTCCATTCACGGTCTACTCCCTTCCCATGCCGATTCCATTACAAGGGGTTACAACTCTTCTTCCAAGGTCAGTTATCGTTAACAGTTAGTGCTAATCACTCTTAAATAAACAATCGCTTGGTACATAGGCTATATCTTGTTTTATGTCTGTCATGTTGAAACAATGGACTCTTAACGTATGCTGCAGTGTCGATCAGAAGTGTAAGACAAGCGTGAAAAACGACAGAAATTTCAGTAAAGCTTTGATATATAAATCGATACACACACAAAAATTGTGTGGGGGTTTTATCGAATGTAAAATTTCTCAACAAATTATATCAATTATTTAATGAATTAATAAAAATATAAATAGCTGTCGATCTCCCTATGAAATCACTCAATCTTCGTACAGAGTGATTGATCGCGGCACACATGTACGGGCCTTGTTTTCAATAGAGTTTTACCAGCTTATTGTGTTCCTAAGACATCACTTAAGCACATTTCACTGTTCTGGGTTTCGGTTATGATTTGACATTTAATTTCGACACATTTGTTTCCCCCGAATGGTTACGACTTTCTTGTCACCGTGCTTTGTGGACAACCGACTAATGGCGAAGCTAAGTTCAGGGTTACAGAAATGAGTTTATCGGCGCTACCTTCAGACGCACGGAAAAGAAGCTGACTCCGATAAATCGCTCAGGGACCTTACAGGTAATGTGAGAAAAACGAGAAAACGTGAGACTATTTTAGTTAAGCTTCAAGACAGAGAAAAATGTGCGTGGGCTGGACTGAAGCCACGGACGAAGGTTTTTGGGGGTAGAATACGTCACATAGGTTAGAAATAAATGAATGCGTAGAGTTGAGATTAAGGCGGATATTCTTCTTTCTGGCTGGTCTACCCTCCCGTTTTAAAATCACATTGTTTCCAATCTCCATCGACTTCATTGCATCTTCTGGGTTTCTATCTGGATAGGAGCAGTTATGGTTCGCGACACTGGGCCACGTCGGTTTTCTTACTTTGTACATATGCCTTCTTACGACCACACTTGGATATCTTGAGCATCTCTTTGAATCATCATTTCCAATTGTGTTGATTTGTTGTAGACTTGGACTAAATTAATACATTAAGACATTCCAAAAATATTCACAACATTCTTAACTATTGTACCCATTTTTCATGCCCCAAGTAAAGTTTGATAACAAATGTTTTGCTTGGTTTTCCTCCTTAATTCGGCCATCGTTTGTTACAGGCTACTACTAACCAGGTAACAATATGTTTCGACCTCCTTTACGACTTCATTTAATAATTATTTCTCACAACGCTGACTTTATTTAATGCATTCCATTTGTTTTATCCTCTTCAGACCGAAGATCAGACGAACTGAAACAAAACCTATTTTACTTCCTTTCTGAACACAGAAAGATTAATATTACTCAGTTTTAGCACTAGAATTGGTATTCATTCAACAGGACCATTTTGATAGGTGTTACACGTATCTGTACCCTAATACTTAACTTTGAATTACATTCTGTGCGGACATTTGTTTAAATCAATTGCATAACGAATGCAGCCATCAAGCAGGAAGGTGAGAAGAAAACATATATTTGAAGGTCATAACAAGCATAAACTCTCCCGATTTCATGAATTAATGAGTTCACAAAATAAGTGTGTTCCCATAGTCACAATTCACTTTTCATAGACAGCCACTCATTAAATAAGTAACAAGTAGAGGTATACATATGTGTACCTACGGATTGAGGAGGTACTGTAATGTATTTTCATTTCGTACGCTTTCTTCAAGACCGTGTCCATAATTCAGTAATTTCTCCAGACAAATGCTGGGGCTGTACCTTAATTAAGGCCATAGCCACTTCCTTCCCACTCCTAGTGCTTTCCTATCCCATCGTCGCTATAAGACCTATATTTGTCGGTGCGATGTAAAGCAAATTGTAAAAAAGTATTTTATCCTGATCTTCTGCATACTCAAGGTTTTGATTACCTCTTCCTTGAACTGTAAACTGTCACTGAATATATCCCTTTAAAGTAACGCATTAAGATCACATTGTGAGATACGACCCAATTGCTCGGGGACTTGACGTGCAATTCCTTACAGTTCGTGCAGTGCACGTCACATAATTCGCAGACTTCCATGTTTTATCGAAAAACGATAATGATTACTAAGTTTTAGTTCATTCTCCTCATTGCATAGTGAAACTTACTCTCATAGGTTTGTCGAAGATGTACTATATAATGAACAACAAATGTATTTACGTAATTTTATGTTATACCTCACTCCAGTAAAATATAATTTCAAAAATATCGAAGATTTAACAAGTACAACCCAGTGCTGTGCCATAGTCAGTTAAACCAATAAAAAATAATCTATCGTCCCTTTATCCTTAAGGATTGTTTATTTAATATTAAATTGCAAATTTCTCAAGAAAACACCATCATTAAAACAGGATTCATCACGATTTTCCAAGAAATACAAAAGTGTGTGTACAACAGTTCATGCATGGCTCTGCGTAACTCTCATGTCCTCAGCGAAATGGAGCACACACTCTTTCTATCGTTCCCTGCTCCATTTGCCATCAAACCTTAAGAAATCCTCCTGATGTTATTGAATGTAGCCTAGGCCACCTTTATCTACCTTTAACAATTCAATCACATCACCGTCTTCTGCATCTTGACAGTCTTCAAATCTTTTAATAATCACGTTATTGTGGTGAGTCGTGCAAGCTTTCGAAACGTCGTCATGGAAGGCAGCACTGACCGCACTTTACTCAGAAGAAGTCCGACTCGTTGGCTGAATGGTCAGCGTACTGGCCTTCGGTTCAGAGGGTCCCGGGTTCGATTCCCGGCCGGGTCGGGGATTTTAACCTTCATTGGTTAATTCCAATGGCCCGGGGGATGGGCGTTTGTGCTGTTCCCAACATCCCTGCAACTCACACACCACACACAACACTATCCTCCACCACAATAACACGCAGTTACCTACACATGGCAGATGCCGCCCACCCTCATCGGAGGGTCTGCCTTACAAGGGCTGCACTCGGCTAGAAATAGCCACACGAAATTAAATTACTCAGAAGAAGTCTTCAAACTATTGACAGTGGTTTCCAAGTTTCCTTACCTCTTAATCAGAAAAGATAAGGCACGATGTTCTTGTACCAATCATTAAAATTCAATTTAACTGCGGAAATGACTTTACTTCATTTTTATAGAAATAAGTCTTGACGAATGATCTGCACTGGATCCGCGGATTAATCTTATACGTAATATACTTCATAACTGTACTTCAAAACACAGATGTACAAATACATTCAAATTAGTCCTGTGCGGAGAAAACATGCTGCAACTCATAAAGCTTCCCAAAGCCCCACTGTAAACCATAACATTTTGCTCCAACAAACAGTTCATCGACTATTCTGGGAAAATGAATTGTTAAACGCGGTGGTGACATTTGTTAAGATACAAACGGAGATTCGGCTATATCCTGAGTAAGTGTAATCCCGCAGGAACTAAAATAGAATTTTACTCAAGCCTTATCCGAGCGTGAGGAAAAGGACTAATCGGCTTATTAGGTCCTTTAAACATCTTGTACTCTGGTGGTAAAGTTTGTAAATTTTGCAGTTGATCCCTTTGGTGGTAGCATCAAAAACTTCAGTATTTATCCTATGTACTGTGTTTATAAGATTTGCTTCTTTATGATGAATAATTTAGGGGCTGCCTGGCCGAGGCGGTAAAGGCGTGCTCGGTTCGCCCGGAAGGACGTGGGTTCGAATCCCCGTCAGGAAGTCATAGAATTTAAGAAACGAGATTTCTACTTCCGGAGGTGCATATGGCCCTGAGGTTCACTCAGCCTACACCAGAAATGAGTACCAGGTTAATTCCTGGGGGCAAAGGCGGCCGGGCGTAGAGCTGACCACTCTACCCCATCATGTGCCACGGTTAACAATGGTGGAAGCCTTTACCTTGCACTCCTCCAAGGGCCTTCATGGCCTGTACGAAGGTGACTTTGTTTTTTGTTATGATGAATAATTCTGCAATATGTAGGCCTATTAGTATATTCCAGTAGTATTATTTACAGTCTTATTGGTCCTGAATTCACGGACTTCTAGGGAATGATCTATATCATACGACAGAATTCCTCGAAATTCTGCGGATTTAGCCGAAGTATTACTTTACAATGAAATGAATTAATTGGAAAAAGTAAATTATAATATTATTTTGAAATACTAATTACAGAAATCAGATCTATGTTATTTTGGTCAGAAACTACTGGAAATCTTCTAATCTATCATCTACGCAAAAAAATATACTCCAGTGCAGACTGCGGCAAAAAACAGAACGACTGTTTGTGGCTTTTAGGTTGAAGCTCAGAGGGATGTTCAATATTCCATGACAGATAAAGAAAGGCGAAGGTGAAAACCTAAGTAGCTTTGGAGAGAAAATCCAAAAGTCCCACTGGACACCAGAAGGACCACAGTACTGATGCGGTGTCCATGTGGGAAGACAATGAAATGAAACGTTTTAATCGACAAAAATTCATGGTAAGTGATGGATTAGTGATCGCACGTGACAGCTTTCTGAACAACGAAAACAATTTAAAAATAGACTTGTACAACTAAGACATATATTCTGAACTGTATCGTGAAATTTAGTGCAATTGACGCCAAAACAAAGATACGTATCTGTTGGAAATCTGTAAAGAGATTGAAACGCATGGTAAAAACAGTGAGACTCGAGATCTGTAGCGTTAAGTTAAACATCTGTCAAATTATTGTGAACCAATGGTGTGGTCCATATAAGATACTAATTGTCTTTAGATATACTTTAGAAATGTACTGAATAAATGGAAAGCGTACTTCGAATAGTTGTGCAAAATAGTTATGCAAAGAAGAGACAGCGCAGCCAATGTTGACTGAATGGCAAGACTTTGAAAGAGAACCAGACATCTAACTTCAAGATACAAAAAAAAGTGCAACCCCATAATTACGACCAAACAATGTACCTGGTTCTTACAACATAACTGTTGAAATTTTAAAAGAGACTTGCAATATTGATGCCCGAATTATCACGGTCAAGAGTATGGAGAAACGGCTATTGTCAAACTGATCTGGTTACATCCGTCTTCACCAAGGCTATATATCGTCACCAGGACTGATGGATTTACTATTGGTGGCAGGAAGATATCGACTCTCCGATACACGGATAACACCGTAATCACTGCTGTGGACGATGGAGAAAAGACAGAGCTTCTGCACCATATCAGAAATGAGAGTATTAGTTTGGGTTTTGTAGATAAACGTGCAAAAGGCCAAAATGATGGTTGTTGATAGGACCGGCAAATTGTCTGAAATCAACGTGTCCAGGGAAAGGAAAATAGTTTCAGAAATGTTGTACCTTGCTGTTGTTATAAGTAGAAATAATAGCTGCGAAGTAGTGATCAGGAGAAGTATTGTCATGGCCAGGAACATAACTCAACTATCTCATATTTGATAGGTACGCTGCATTTCAGGCAAGCTAAAGATGAGACTAGTTAAAAAAAAATATTTTCTCATCTTCCTCTATAGTGCTCAAACCTGGACCTTGCTAGATGCAGATATGAAGAGGATCAACTCATTTGAGATAGATTCGCATTCCTTGGACAGCACTGCGTACCAGTGAGTCCACCCTGAAGGCACTCAATATCAATACGAGTTTATCATCAGCGTGCTAGCAAATAATTCTCCCAAATCTTTGGTAACATCATCCGATGCACATCATTTTAGGAAATGTTCCTGAGAAGAGGTAGTGTGGACAATCTCCTACACTCTGGAGAAATTCAATAAAATTTGCCACCAAGACATCCCTGATACAAGCAACCGTTTGACAGAAGACCGCGAAGGATGGAAACAAATACGAATAAATATCCTTGAATATCACGATCTTTAGGATTGGGTGAACGATGACAAGAAGACTAATTATATATAGATGATTAGCAATTGTTCCAATGCATAAGTATTATTTTATAATCATTCTTAAAATGCGTCTTATTCCATCTTAGCCTAAATATTTATCCGAGTCTCACCTACTCGTAGCGTTTGTCCGATGTGAAAATGAAAAATCACCAAAACTTTCGAATTCTCGTACGATCTGGTCTGGAGAACTAGCTGACTAGGTGGATCAGACAGTCAAAGTCACTGGATGGAAATCTGTCAGATGGTAATATTATGACTTTTGTAGATAAGCTGTTCAATATAATGACATTCTGTGAAGATTTAGGAACTGAAACAGAAATATAAGGAGCAACGTGTGAGTTTGCAGAGATCCCATTTTTCAATGAAGATGCTAGCAGAGGCTGTCCAGTTTCGTTACATTCTCACCACCACTACGATTTTTTCAGCACGCTACAGACAAATGTTTGGACAGTGCCTCTCTTAAGAACGAGGTTTGTCAAACTGACTCTAGAAATAAGCTTCATAGTTATTCATCCTGTCAGAGACCTTACAGTCAGGGTCGTTTTAAAGCAACGACGAGCCCGATAGCATCCGAGGACACCACTCTTTAGTAAGCCATTATTCTTTAACTTTTAAAGAATATGGAAAAAACAAACACATTTTTAGTGCTCAACATTGGCCGACTGAAATATTGCATAACTCTAATATAACACAGTATTTTTTGAAAATATCATGCGTAAAGAACTAAGAATAAGGTTGGAAAAACGCAGTATAGTTTTCACAGTTTCGGTTTTCAAACTCTGGTTAGACAAAACCTGTCATTAAACTTCATTTTATTTCAGCGTTAAGCTTTGTCTTACTTTTATTAAATTAATGTTAACTGGCCTTGGTGCATCCTACGCCAACAGTCACGAATTTATGACCAACGCATTATTGATGATGGTTCCGAACAAAACATTTCCATGCTAAACCCGGTAAAAAAGAGCAAATCAGATCTCGGACAAAATACAGGCACTTTTAAATTTCTACTTCGAGCACTACGAAGTAGGCTACATATTATAATCCTACATAAATAAAAATAACGTTGTCAAATCTAGTAACACTTTTATAGAGGGAATGGCACAACAATGAATAAATCGTCTTGTGTGGTCTGCTGTGATTATGGAATTTTGTGACACGAAATACAAAACTCTTATGACCTACCTAATACATGATTTTGCATCCCCAGAATGTAGATAAGTCGCTTCGTAATGTTAGTTTCGCCTGGGGAAGGAGTGTTTTGTGTTTTGTTCTGAATATCACTTTCACATCAACGAAAGGAATTACTGGGGTCTTTAAAATAGGCGAGGCGGATTTTTCAAAAGCATGTGCTGTACATGTAACGGATAATAAAGGTATAAATGGTAAATAAAAACGAAGAACAGAAACGTTAACGGGGTGAGTTTACAGTTGCATGCTGCATGTCTGAGGAGATATGTGACTGTGGCGAGAAAAGTCCAGACATGTCGTGATGGAGCAGTAAACTGCTTTACCGCTTGCCAAGCCGAGCTCGCCTACCACACGATGTGACAACTTCACGAGCTACTCTTTTTAATTTAATTGTTTTCATATTAGATGTTGCCAACGGCCGAAGCCGTGTTGAAACACCAGATCCCATGAGATCTCCGAAGTTAAGCAACATTGGGCGTGGTCAGGAGTTGGATGGGTTGTCACGAGCTGTTGGTGGGGGGTAAGGGAATGGAGGAGCGGAAAGGAACTGGCCACCCTTCCGCACGTAAACTCCGCCTCAGGAACGCCTCTGCGGAGGTTCGGACCTGCCTTCGGGCAGAATAACCCTTACCTACATTAGATGTTTCATTATTTTCTCTTCATTAATAATGAAGAACTTCAAGAAGCAGAGGCTTATAACAGGGATGGTGAGTTCAAACTAAAAACTCTCTTTGCACTAATTTTTATTGGCTCATGAGTTCACAACATGTGAGAAGTGGGTGATTGCATTGAATTTGAGTTACTGTAGCCTCCTCATAGGTGTGACAGAGACCTCCGACCTGTCCATTTGAATTAATATTTCCCCAACCCTGACAGTATTAATCCTACGAAGCGTAGGGAGGCGTATTTTGCCTTTCAAGGCTCATCCTTTCCTGTTCCCTATACATTCAAATTTCGACAGTGCGTAATCCTTTCCTGTCCGGTTCATATTAAAATGGTGGGGGACTAATACAGTAGTAAGTGACTAGAGTCACAACCCGAGTATCCGGCCACAGCAACGCGCGGCTCAGTTATGAACCGCGGAAACTTAGACTGATCTTCGACGCTTTTCAGATTCCACAAAAACGAGAAAATATGGAGAGAGATATAACTGTCTACCATGGAAAATAAATCATGTTAATTATTATGATTAGTAGTAATAGTAGTAATGCGACTGACTTCTTGGCTTAATAGTCAGGGTATTGCCCAGAGTGTTCCGTGTTCAGTTCCTGGCCGGGTCGGGTATTTTAATCGCTTATGATTAATTCTTCTGGCTCTAGGACTAGGAGTTTGTTCCGTACAAGCACTGTCCACTTCATATTCAGACAATACACCACACTACCAACCATCACAGAAACACACAATAGTAATGACATCCGCCCTTACAGGGGTGGCGTAGGGAAGGTCATTCGGCCGTAACACAGACCAAGTCCACACATGCTACGCAGTTCGCAACCGCGACCCCACACGTGTGGGAAAAGCGGAAGAAGAATAGGTAGTAATGCCTGCCTACAGTAGTATATATACTATATGAAAATATAGATTATATAGTATAAAAAATACACCATTTCAATTGTAATCATATAGGGTGAGTGGATCTCGAATCAGCCCTCAGATCCGGGTAAAATCCCAGAATTGGCGGGAATCCAACCCGGGGCCTCCGCGTAAGAGGATGATACGCTACCGCCATACCACGAGGCCGGGTAGGTACATTCGCAAATACATGTTTATACACAGGGACGTAACGACTGTGATTCGGGCCCGCCTGCCAAATTAGAAATTCAGCCCTCTCAAATAAAATATAATGACTAATATAAACGATAGTTTAATTACAGAAGGTAGAAATTATGCAATATATTTTCAAGTTATATAAACAAACGTATTATTCATTATTGTAAGATTATTAAAAACATTTTTTTTTCTTAATCTGTTTACCCTCCAGGGTTGTTTTTCGCTCCGACTCAGCGAGGGATCCCACCTCTACCGCCTCAAGGGTAGTGTCCTGGAACGTGAGACTTTGGGATGGGGATACAACTAGGGAGAATGACCAGTACCTCGCCCAGGCGGCCTCACCTGCTATGCTGAACAGGGACCTTGTGGGATATGGGCAGATTGGAAGGGATAGACAGGGAAGAGGGAAGGAAGCAGCCGTGGCCTTCAGTTATGTCCTATCCCGCATTTGCCTGGAGGAGAAGTGGGAAACCACGGAAAACCACTACGATGATGGCTCAGATGTGAATCGACCCCCACCCCCACCCTCTACTCAGTTGACCTCCCGAGGCTGACTGGACCCCGCTCCAGCCTTAGTACCACTTTTCAAATTTTGTGGCAGAGCCGGGAATCGAACCCGGGCCATCGGGGATGGTAGCGAATAGTGCTAACCACTACACCACAGAGGTGGACTTAAAGAGAATGTTTAATAGGTCTAATGTAATTGCCTCCATGGTTTAACAGCTAAGCTGCTGAACTGTCAACCATACACCACTTAGTTGTTCGTACGTAAAATTCGTTTCATTTTACAGTAACTGCAAGACTATAGGCCTACTCTACCACCAATACCGAAGTCTCAATTATAATTTATTCAACTACAACACAGAAAAATACAGGCCTACGAACAAAATGAAATCAAAATCTGTTCAAACAAAGTGTGAATAATATCGATAGAGTAACGGCAAAAGGTCGTAACCCATATTTTTTTGAACATTTATTCATTGCTTATTTCTGTTGATTTCTCTCTTATGCATGTACTGGAAAAACTTCGTATGCTACAAGTAACCAGAAATATATGTTAATAAAGTTATAAAATTAAGTCTATCCAACGAGTGGTCACGTCTGGAACAGGCGAAAGGTCTAACCCATTACCTCGTGGAACACGCCTACTTGAGGAGGAACCTCACACGTAATTGTAACTGGCAAAAGGTCGTAACCCACGGCAATGGTTTGATACGTAACTAATTCTGCTATTCTGAGAGTGGATAAAAACAGTCGAAACGACGTAACATTACAGCAGAATTTTGATGTTACATACATTTGTAATAAGACTAATTATAATATTTTTGAACTAATTGCTTAGAATAATGTTGTTAAGAAAAGGTTACTGTGATTCAATATTGGCTCATTATCCAGTAATGACAACAACAATAGTTCAGCACTTCAGTGTTGCTCTGTGTTATGGTAGCATATCCGGAATCATGAATTGCATACCGGTATCGTAAATGCTTAACTGAATTTTCCATAAAATGAGATGAGATTTTTATTACAGCAGTCTTATTATTATTTTGCCAACTTGTTTAAATGGCTTTGGCATTACCTGTTGTTTCAGAAGAACGGCTTAGAAAAGATCCTTCAGGATACATAGCTAAAGACTGCAAAGAGGCGCGTGCTATTAGTGACAGTTTCAAACGCGTCTTTTGAAGGTGTTCCAGGAATCTCGACAAATTCTGAGAATATTCCCGTTATAAATCCATCGGTTAGTATTTTAGACTCTGTCTTTGTTGAAAGAGGAAGCAGTAAAATTCATGTTGACTGCAAAAGTGGAAGTATTTCGGTAAATGACAGTGTGCACCCACCAGGAAATGACCACGGTGGATATAATGTGAGTCGAGAAATACGACAATAATTCCTCCAGAAGTAGAATTTGTTGTAGCAGAACGTGTACATGCCATTAACACAAACAAACTGACGTGAAATGCATACAGACCACGACACAACAAACCAAGAATCCCATGATGCAGTACAATCAACATGTGTTATAGTCAGAATATGTTGGAGAAGAATTGGAAGAAACACAACAATACGATACGCAAACGGAGCGGAGTGAAAGTGGTCATGGTGATTCTGAGAGTAGTAGGTCGGTAGATGCAGAGTGGGTCTTGGCCAATAAGTGACCAGGGCTGGTCCGTGGTCAAATAGCTCTGCACTCTGACCGGCCAACCGAGCATAGGAAGGGTGGCCATGGCCCTTTCGTGGCTCTACGCCTCTGCGTTCGGGAAACGGGACAAGGCTGGAACTCATGGCTGCCCCCAACCGTCCGCTATCATGAGAATGGTTTTCCGTGGTTTTCCATTCTCCTGCACTAAGGCGAATGCCGGGACAGTTCCTAGTATAGGCCACGGCCGTCAACCCTCTCACCTTCTCCGAGCATCTCCTGCACCGACCTGAGAGACGGCGTCACCGCGTAAGAGACCCGCCTCCCCCTTCAGCGGAGGAATGAAACATTTTTAGCAGTTAGTAGTAGTCTGAGAGCAGCAGCAATTCAAGTAACGAAGAATTAGAAAACATCATGTAAGTGGAAGGGAGGAGAATCAACGGAAAAGGAGGCTTGGTATCGAACATACAAAGAGGAAAGATGTTGAAAAGCCCACGAAGAAGCCCATGTTAGACACATGCAAAGAAACTTGTGTTCAAGATTTTAACAAACAATTCTCTCAGGACAAACTAAAAACGATTTTCTTAGACGTTTGGAAATTGGGTGACTATAAACAACAATCCAGCGTTATAATAAGTAATGTTAAGAAAGAGAACAAGGAAAGATCGTATGTGAAAGGTCATGACAGTACAAAGGAAAGCTTCTTGCCAGCAGATAACAACGAAAGTGTAAGTGGCTGAACGGTCAGCGTACTGGCCTTCGGTTCAGAGGGTCTCGGGTTCGATTTCCTGCCGGGTGGGGATTTTAACCTTAATTCGTTAATTCCCACGGCACGGGGGTTCGGTGTATGTGCTGTCTTCATCATCATTTCATCCTCATCACGATGCGCAGGTCGCCTACGGGTGTCAAATAGAAAGACCTGCACCTTGGCGAGCCGAACCCGTCCTGGGATATCCCGGCACTAAAAGCCATACGACATTTCATTTCATCAATGTTCTGAGAAAAGGTATAAAACAGCCTCAAGAAACAGACCGCCATAGGATCTCCTCACGAAGATAGAAGAGGCAGACATGAGCCAAAAAGTAAAACAAGCAATGCAGAAGTTGACCAAACAATCGCCCGCAGTTCCTTACCACTTGCTGCAATGAAATTGAAAAATCTGTTTCAGCCTGTGAGAAGCGCATAATTCCATCAAAATACAACTGCGAAAATAAATCATTATTTTCTAGTGACATGGTATCGGATGTTCTACCTGAGAGAGATGAAGATGACAATACCTCTGTATAAATTGTGTAACAACATAAACTTAGCCAAGAATTGTTTTATCTAATTTAAACAAAAAATGGCAGCGCCTCAGCCGTATGAGCCACTCAGCCCGGCAGAAATTATTTTGTTTAGATATTAATTAATTATGATTTGTCACTTTCTAATTGAAAATAAACAATGTTAACATTTGTTAAAAAAACTACACATTTTGTCTGAATGTGTGCGCTGTAGTTTAATATTTTCACACCATCAATTCATTACTTGAAAAATTCATGATTTGTGGGTTGTGACCTTTTGCCAGAACACCATCGATATCGCATCGCACAACTGATAAGCCTATTATTACCTTCGCCCAAAAGAGGTTTCGTTCTAAACTGAACTGATCGATTGTTATTATATCAACTTCTTATTGAAATTATACATCACTTTGTAACTAAAATATATTTTGGTATCAATTTTCATTGTTGTGATTATTTTTATATAATTTGGTGCAGATCTTTTGTGAAGAGCATGTCACGGTGTTGCGACCGACGTCAAGGGCAGACGTTGTTTACAGCTGTGCTATGTTACACTCAACACAATTTACCTAGTGGCAATTCTTCTACGTACAAGTTGTAAAACGAACTAAGTTATTTTGACCGATTCTACAAATCCGCCCTGACTATTTCCGTGCAGAATGACATTAGGCCGACTATGTATATTTTCTTTATTACGTTTTACGTACTCCCCTGTTTATAGAGTGATTTGCCTTTCAGTGTTTGGTCTCCAATCCTCCGTGAATTTGCACCTCCACAATTCACCTTGTGCAATTATCTCTGGGACCTCGATTACTTCTATACCTATTATTTCTAACCAAGTCATTATCTCCTCATTCCGAGTATCCTCCTGTCTTTGTTCCTACCTCTTTGTTCCAGCAATCATTCTGGCTACTTTCATGTCTATTACTTACAATTTTTCACAATTTTTCTTTACGTCTCACCGACACTGGTAGGTCTTATTGCCACGATGTTCCTAACAACTTGTAAATACTGTAATAAATGAGGAGTACACAGAGCTTTCACTCTCGTACAGCAAGGTCTGTCTGCAAACAGAACGAGTTCGCGCGGAAACTCACTTCTTTCTTACAGAATACAGTTGATCGTAAATTCGAGCTCGCTGCAATAAACTTGCAGCACCCTGGCTAGATTTATTTTTTTATCCATATGAAAATTCACAGTTTTAATGAGCCCTGAAGATGGTTTTCTGCGGTTTCCCATTTTCACACCAGGCAAATGCTACCTTAATTAAGGCCACTGTCGCTTCGTTCCCACTCCTAGGTCTTTCCTATCCCATCGTCGCCACAAGACCTATCTGTGTCGGTGCGACGTAAAGCGGATTAGTAAAAAAGTGAATAGCCTATGATTTCTCTCTGGAAGCTAGTGTAAACTTGAAATTGACTTCAATGATTTCAGTGGTTCTGTAAGAGTCTATATTGGTATCCCTACAATCCACTGTTGACTATTATGACTATTCATGACTATTCTTGGCTATCATTAATTAGTTCGCAGTCTACAGTTTTTACAGTCGGCAGCGTGTTTATGTTGTGAGAAAGTATTGGAAATCAAATTCATTGTTTGAAAGACAACGGGCATTTGGAAGGGAATTCGATTTCATGATACTCCAAACAGGCCAACAATTTTATCGATGGTAAGAAAGCTGGAGGTCCACCTCTGTAGTGTAGTGGTTAATATGATTAGTTGCCACCCCCGGACTAGGGCTGGAACGGGGTTCACTCAGCTTCTGGAGATCAACTTAGATGGGGGTGGGGGTGGGGTGTCGATGCCCATCTCAGCCATCCTCGTGGTGGGTTTCCGTGGTTCCCTACTTCTCATTCAGGCAAATGCGGGATGGGACATAACTGAAGGCCACGGCCGCTTCCTTCCCTCTACCTTGTCTACCCCCTCCAATCTTTCCATCCCCCACTAGGTCCCTGTTCAGCATAGCAGGTGAGGCCTACTGGGCAGGGTACTGATCCTCCCAGTTGTATCCCCCTAACTAAAGTCTCACGCTCCAGGTCACTGCCCTTGAGGCGGTAGAGGTGGGATCCCCTCGCTGAGTCCGAGGAAAAAATCAACCCTGGACGGTAAACGGATTAAGAAAGAAAGAAAGAAAGAAAGAAAGAAAGAAAGAAATGTGGAGACAACTGGCTTGTTCCTCAGCGAGTGAGGAATGAGTCCAGATTGTGTTGATGGTGTTCTAGGACTATTACTGACTTCACCAAAGGAAATCATTGCCGGAATGAGTGGCTCAGACGGTTGAGGTGCTGGCCTTCTGACCCCAACTTGGCAGGTTCGATCCGGTGGTATTTGATGGTGCTCAAATACGTCAGCCTCGTGTCGGTAGATTTAAGAACTCCTGCTGGATTTAATTCCGGCACATCGGTGTCTCAGAAAACCGTAAAATGTAGTTTGGGAGACGTAAAACCAATGACATTAATTGAAGAAATCGTTGCGCTGTTTGAGCCAGGTGGCAGGCTGTCCATATGGCACATGTCAGACAGCTGCAAAGAAAACAGGCTTACGAGCTGAGTGTATGCAGCGCAGGAATTGACAGAACCAGACGCAGAAAAGAGAATACGTTATTGTCAAGTGTTTCAGGCTCTTCTTATTATAAGCTCAGACATTCTCTACATAACTTGGTTTGCGAGTGAGACTGTGGCTCCATCTGCCACGCTACATCAACTCAAAACTTCCGGGTTCAAACACCGGCTCGGCCGGGATTTTTTACTTTCTTAAGTTAATTCCTGTAGCTCGGGGTGTGGGTCTTTGTGCCGTCTTCAGCATTAGAATTCATCTTATTTAGGGCTCCATCCTCACAGACATGCAGGTCGGCTGTCCGGCGTCAAGTGGAAAGACCAGCACCAGGCCTCTTAGGAGATCAAACAAACAAACAAACAAACAAACAAACAAACAAACAAACAAAACACATGGCACTACAGCCCTTGAAGGGCCTTGGCCTACCAAGCGACCGCTGCTCAGCCAGAAAGCCTGCAGATTAGGAGGTGTTGTGTGATCAGACGACGAATCCTCTCGGCCGTTATTCTTGGCTTTTTAGACCGGGGCCGCTATCTCACCGTCAGATAGCTCCTCATTTCTAATCATGTAGACTGAGTGGACCTCGAACCAGCCCTCAGGTCCAGGTAAAAATCCTTGACCTGGCCGGGAATCGAACCCGGGGCCTCAGGGTAAGAGGCAGGCACGCTACCACCACACCACAAGGCCGGCTCTTAGGAGATCACACACCAATATTATTTACGCACAAAACAGCAGATACTGGACTAATGAAAATCCGACTGTATCCGCGATACACCACTTGATTCTAAGAAGGTTGGAGTCTGGTGGGCGGTAAAAAATGGCCGGTAAGAAATATATCATCGGCTTTGTCGACTTTGTGAAGGCGTATGGCCCAGTTTACAGACCTACTCTCATCAAATTCCTACAGGAATTAGGACTGGACCAGAAGATCCATAACTTTATCCAGCATGGACTCGCGGACCATATCGAAATTCAGGGGAGAAATATATTAAGGAAGGTATTATGACCACTCAAGGAAGGGAACGAATGCAAAAGGTGACCCAATCAAGAGTTTTGCCAATACTGTAAAGAAATCGCGTATGTGGCCAGGAAGAAACGTCTAGCATTTTATTAATAGGTCTACAGGACGCATCATGTCAGATTGACCAACCAGTTTCTCGTGTACTGGCAAAAGAGGAAGGCCAAGTCACCATGATTGATGGAAGTAAGCAAAGATCAGCAGGAACTGGGAGGAACAGCAAGAGAGAGATCTCTCAGGAAGACGCTTAAACAAAGAGATTCCAGATCAAACCGCCAAGAAGGAAGACAAGTATCCTCTGGAAAAAGGAGAGGAAAGAACCACACAGCCAGAGGATGCGCAATTACTGTGCAAACATCAGTACCCACCCAAAACGCAATAGTTGAATATCGTGGTCCTTAGTCGGCCTATACGAAACAAGAATAATAATAATAATAATAATAATAATAATAATAATAATAATAATAATAATAATAATAATAATGTGTCCGCCTCTGTGGTGTAGTGGTTAGCGTGATTAGCTGCCACCCCCGGAGGCCCGGGTTCGATTCCCGGCTCTGCCACGAAATTTGAAAAGTGGTATGAGGGCTGGAACAGGGTCCACTCAGCCTCGGGAGGTCAACTGAGTAGAGGTGGGTTCGATTCCCACCTCAGCCATCCTGGAAGTGGTTTTGCGTGGTTTCCCACTTCTCCTCCAGGCGAATGCCGGGATGGTACCTAACATAAGGCCACGGCCGCTTCCTTCCCTCTTCCTTGCCTATCCCTTCCAATCTTCCCATCCCTCCACAAGGCCCCTGTTCAGCAAAGTAGGTGAGGCCGCCTTCTCCCCAGTTGTATCCCCGACCAGGAGTCTTGAGCTCCAGGACACTGCCCTTGAGGCGGTAGAGGTGGGATCCCTCGCTGTGTCCGAGGGAAAAGCCGACCCTGGAGGGTAAACAGATGATGATGATGATGATAATAATAATAATATTAATAATAATAATAATAATAATAATAATAGTACTATTTCTACGTCCCACTAATTACTTTCACGGTTTTCGGAGACACTAGAGTTTTGTCCCTTGTAGTTATTTTATATTCCAGAAAATATACACGAATGTGGCGTTTTTTTAGCGCCTTCAAATACCATTCTTCTGAGCCAGGATTGATCCTACCAATTTAGACTCAGAAGGTGAGCACTCTATCGCCTCAGCTATCACCCCTGCTTGAATAATGGAGATTGGATAGGACAAATAGATTTGAGGAATCTAGCAATGGCCTCTGGTTGCTGTAACGTGTGACAAATGTGTATATGACTGGAGGGATGGTGTCCTCTATAAATAAATAAATAAATAAATAAATAAATAAATAAGTAAATAAATAAATAAATGAAAAATGTGCCCAGAGGCTAGTCGGACTCTCAATAAATCCACCTTCAATTTTCGTAGGTAGCTTTGGCTTCATTAGAGAGGCCTAGCACGGAAATGAGGAGTGATTTTCTCACCGAAGCAGAAGGTGCTATTACCTATCAGTCTTCCAGTCCCACTGAAATGCATACACCAACTGACCCCATGAGTTCTACCTTCACACTATTCATAACAAGGACTGGCTTCATTCATACCTCAGTCACGTTTATATTATCAAAGCTGAGGATAGCTGAGGTGGAAATCGAACACCCCTCTACTCAATTGACCTCCCGAGGCCGAATGGATCCAGTTCCAGCCCTCGCACCTCTTTTCAAATTTCGTGGCAGAGCCGTGAATTGAACCAGGGCCTCCGGAGGTGGCAGCTAATCACACTAACCGCTACACCACAGACGCGGCACGCTTCAGCGTTCTACCACTCAATATAAACACAGCCGCATGCTGTATATTGGTGCTGGTGATTAATGTTTTACGAGGAAGTACATATACTCGAATGCTGCCTCAGCGTCTTCACTAGCCCAGCGCTGAATTATAAATCTCATACATTTTTGTAAACAGTTCGGAGGACAACTCGCTTACTCTCTTAACACACAGTCAATAAACCAGTCGACCGGGCGAGTTGGCCGTGCTGTTAGGGGCGCGCAGCTGTGAGCTTGCATCCTGGAGATAGTGGGTTCGAACCCTACTGTCGGTAGCCCTGAAGATGGTTTTCTGTTGTTTCCTACTTTCACACCAGGCAAATGCTGGGGCTGCACCTTAATTAAGACCTCGGCCGCTTCCTTCCCATTCCTTGGCCTTTCCTATCCCATCGTCGCCGTAGAATATATTTGTGTCGGTGCGACGTAAAGATAATTGATGATAATAATAATAATAATAATAATAATAATAATAATAATGACGTAGTCTGAGTGGAACTCTAACCAGCCCGCAGATTCAGGTAAGAATCTCTGACATGGCCGGGAATCGCACCGGGGCTTCGGGTAAGAGGTAGACTCGCTACCCTCAACCACGGGACCGAAAATAAATATCCGGGCTGAGTAGCTCACACAGTAAAGTTGTGGCCTTCTGAGCTTAAGCTGGCGGTTCGATCTTGGGTTAGACCGGTGTTGTTGAAGGTGCCTCATGTAGGTAGGTAGATTTACCGTCACGTTAATTAAGTCCTGCGGGAAACAGTTGTAGAACCTACGTGTTTCCAAAAACATAAAAAGTGGTTAGTGAGACATAATGACATTATTACAAAAAATAAATAAATGACCATTCCTATACTACTGTTATATTTTAAAGCAATACAAGGTTAGACTGGGCGGGTTTAGTTAGCCAGCTGATGCAGTTAGAGGCTCAGAGATACCATCATAGACACTTTCTAACTGCTCACTGGAGCTTAAGAAAGTTGACGCCTGATCTCTGATGAGATGTAAGCTTCCAATAGCTGACCTGTCTCTTCTTCCATCGCCTTTTTTGGGAGTGACTGCTTAAATTATTGCCATACGTTGTGCAGTATTTTTCGTTGTAATCGTTTCAGGGAACTGATCGATACTGTCGAGATATCCCTCGTGGCCGGCGGGCCCCGAGCGTGCCCAACCGGTTTGGTAATTCAAGCTCGTTACTTGCTTTTCTAATCTTCATGTTGATTGAGTTCGTTCTTTTCTTCATAACTTTTCTTTATGCTTCTTGTTTTTCCTTTCTCGTCAAGCACTCTCTATTCATGACCGAGGAGGGAGAACATTATGTTACTGCCATCGCTTAGAAAAAAACTATTTGATTTCTGTGTCTCCCAATTTGGGAATCGTGGTTCATGACTGTGAACTTACAACCCAAGTCGGTCAGGATGTTTAAAAAATAAATTAAACGCCATTTAGATTAATTCATTTTCGAATTAGAATCATGATTCAGGAGTTAATGCCTCAGCCGCAATTAGTTTGGAGATGAACATCGAAAAAACTAAAATATTAAGTTCCGAAAACCTTCTTCTTCTTCTTCTACTACATCCGGTTCCATGGCTAAATGGTTTGCGTACTGGCCTTTGGTCACAGGGGTCCGGGTTCGATTCTCAGCTAGGTCGGGAATTTTAACCATAATTGGTTAATTCCGCTGGCACGGGGGTTGGGTGTTTGTCTCGTCTTCATAATCATTTCATCCACGTCACGATCTGCGGGTCGCCTACGGGCGTCAAATCGAAAGACCTGTACTTGGCGAGCCGAACTTGTCCTCGGGCACTCCCGGCACTAAAAGTCATACGCCATTTAATTTCTTTTACGACTACTACTACCTTTACCATACTGTGGTGGGGTCACGGTTGCGAACTGAGTAGCACATTTCGACTTGGTCTTGTTTTACGATCGGATGCCCTTCCTAATGACAAACGTACACATGAAGGGATGTATTAACTATTACGTGTTTCTGTGCTGGTTGATAGTGTAATGTGTTGTGTGTATATGAAGAAGAGTCTGTTGGGACAAACACAAACATCCGGTTCTCAAGTCAGAGGAATTAAACATACGGGATTAAAACCTCTGATCCGACCGGGAATCTAACATGGGATCCTCTGGACTGAAGACCTCTACCTTCGCCATATAACGCTGGATATTAAGTCCCGGAATTCAATATCCCCAAATTGGGCATTAAAACGTCATAACTGTCGATGGATACATCTACCTTGGCCATAAATTCCAACTAGGAAGGAACAGCCAAATCGTAGAAATCTCTCGAAGAATTTGGTCAGCATTTGGAGAACATAGGTTCATCGTGACCAACAAGGAATTTGTAGTTAACATGAAGACCAAATTTGCTCCTAGAGGATTTGAGATCCCATGTGGTGCTGCCATCTACAACTCAAGGCAGCGCATTGCTGCAGGAGCTAAGGCGAAAAAAGAAATAAATATGTTTAAGTTTTTAAACACCGCAGACGCTATGACATCCAATGACTGGAAATGCGTAAAATTAAGAGCTAAGACATACAGTTAAACGCCTGGTAACACATGGATTTCACCGTAGGGTATGCACAAATAAGAAATTTCACGAGCCGACGTCAGACTGTAAACGTAATTGGTATCACTACCTAGCCTGTCCAAGGAGAACTATTTCGATTAATAAACTGTGCAGTCAATACTGTTAATCAATAATCTTAATTACATGTTTTTCATTATAATGGCCATTGGCTGCAATTAAGATTATTATTCCTCCTTCTACTTGATCTGTTTACCTTCCAGGGTTGGTTTTCGCTCGGACTCAGCGAGGGATCCCACCTCTACCGCTTCTAGGGCAGTGTCCTGGAGCGCGACACTTTGGGTCGGGGATACAAATGGGGAAGAGGACCAGTACATCGCCCAGGCGGCCTCACCTGCTTTGCTGAACAGGGGCCTTGTGCGGGTATGAGAATATTGGAAGGGATAGGCAAGGATGAGGGAAGGAAGCGGCCACGGCCTTAAGTTAGGTACCATCCCGGCTTTTGCGTGGAGGAGAAGTGGGAAACCACGGAAAACCACTTCCAGGATGGCTGAAACCCACTCTTCTCGGTTGATCCCCAATGCTGAGTGGACCCCGTTCAAACCGTTGCGCCACTTTTCAGATTTCGTTGCAGGACCGAGAATCGAACCCGGGCTCCGGGGATAGCAGCAAATCACACTAACCATTACACCATAGAGGCGGACAAGATTATTATTAATAAATATAGATATTCATATCAAAGCACTGGAAACAAATGCCACTAAGTGCATATTTTTTCTTTTACTAAAATTGAGGTTTTGTATATGTTCGTTGTATTTTCTGTGCTCTTTTCTAGGTAGAAAAATACTCTCTACCACACAAAAATAAGTGAAGTACCAGTTTGATGTGAAAAGCACAAAGTGCAGTATGCTTTCCAAACAAGTGAAAGAAAATAATAATTAAAATTTGAGAAAATACCTGTATTATTAGGCTATGTAAAAAATGTTTACACAGCTCCTCATTAAGAAACAGGCAAGTGAAGCAAACTATGAAAAGCATTATTTTAGATCTCTTGTAAAATTTTTATTTGTGACATAGTAATCTTTAGGTATTAGGAATATGTTTTTGAAGACTATTGTGTGGAACATTATTGAAATGAAATATGCGCAATAACTAGTGCAGAAAGAAATTAAAAAAAAACTTTTGAAATGTGGTTTTACATAAGAATGATGAAGGTAAGGCGACAAGAACTACTACTACTAAATGTTTTCATTCCTCGCCTGAAGGGAGAGGGGGCCTCCTAGACGGTGAAGCCGTCTCTTAGGCCAGGAGATTTGTATCGCACAAGAAGGTGTGCGGAGGAGGTGAGAGGGTTGTCGGCCTTGGGCCTATACTAGAAACTGTCCCGGCATTCGCCTTAGTGTAGGAGAATCGAAAACCACTGAAAACCATTCTCAGGACAGCTGACGGTGGTGACCAGCCTCCTCTCTGCCTCCCGAATACAGAGGCGTAGAGCTACGGTGGAGCTGTGGCTACCCTCCCATTGCTCGGTTGGCAGGTCGGTGTGCAGAGCTGTCGCACCACGGTACAGTCGTGGCCACTTATGGGCCGAGACCCATTCTACATCCGCCGACCTAACAAGAAGAAGTGTTCGATTGACAGGACACATCTTGAAACACCCAAGACTTGTCGGTTATTTTATAGGGAAGTGCTGGCGATAAGATCTTTAGAGGTAAACCAAAGCACAATCGTGACTAATAAGTTATAATAGATGTGGTGGTTATGTAGAAAAGGTTAGCCCAGGATAGAGCGACGTCAAGAGCGTCAACAAGCCCGTCTGTAGATTGATGACACAAACAACAACATTCCTTGACCTGTCATATTTAATTTACTGACTTTTATGTTGCATAGCGCGTTAGCTGCTAGCTATACACCCATAGACCGAAGTACTAACCAAGCAATTGAAACTTTCGCCTGAAATCTCTTAGCAAATTGAGGGGATTATTACACTCATGCTCATAAAAAAGAACACCTTGAAAGACTAGTCATAGGAAGTTCATATTCAGAGGATATGTTCATTAGTATTTTCGAAAGAAAGGATGAGCATTTCAGTCACCTAGGTTCATCATGTATCGTGCTGGGTCCGCCATGGGCACTGATAACTTGTTCCGTGTGTGTTGGCATCGACGAATATAAAGCGCGAATGGCATCCTGGAGTATAGTCATCCATGCTGCATTCGCCTGGTTCCATAGTTCATCTTTGCTGGTTGCCACTGGGTCACAGCGCCCCACCAGTCGTTTCACCATATCCCACACATTTTCGATTGGCGACATGTCCGGTGATCGGGTGGGCTAGGACACCAGTCTGACATCCTGTAACAACAAGAAGGCACATGTTCGTGCAGCAGCATGTGGTCGCGCATTGTCCTGATGAAATATGGCGTCCGGGGTGTCGTGCAGAAATGGCATAGCTACGGATCACATGATGACATTCACGTAGGTCAAACTAGTCACAGTGCCCTGAACACGCACCAGCTATGATTTGTGGTTGTACCCAACATCACCCCACACCATAAGGCCTTCAGTTGGTGCTGTATGTCTTGTGTGAATGCAGTCAATGTGATGCCTCTCCCCCTGTCTGCCGCGAACCAAATTGGGCCATCATTTTCAAACAAACAGAACGTGGATTCGTCCGAAAGCACTATCTGCTGCCATTCCTGTCCCCAGTGATGCCGTTCCATACACCATTGCAGTCTAGCATGTTTATGCACATTAGTCAAAGGTAGGCGAAGTGGACGACGCTCCGGTAACCCAGACAGTAATAAACGGCGACGGACTGTCACTCCTGATAGTGTACGATGTGTTACACTGTTCTACTGTTGCATCAGAGCCGAGAAGGACGCAGATCTGTCCTGCAATGCCATTCGGATGAGGTGTCGATCTTCTCGGGGGGATGGTCTGTGTGGTGCGACCAGACATATTTTGTTGTGTTCTACGGCCTTCTGTGAACCATTCTGTACACACCCGTCGCGCTGCCGACACACTTCGTCTCACACGAGCAGCAATTTCCCGGATGGATGCATCACATTCTCTCATGCAAATAATGCGCTCTCTTTCAAACTCACTCAATTGACGGTACGGTTCTCGCATACGTCTGCGAGATATCTTGGATGTCTGCTCAGGTCACACTGATCAATTAACTTCGGTTTATAACGACAACGAGAGCCGCAGGCACATTTTACTAGTCGGTGATCGTGCCCCGAGATTTTGATTTGGACCTTGAACCTGCTAACCATTTCTTCAGAACATACTAATGCACATGTCTTGTGAATATGAACTTCCTATATCTAGTCTTTCAATGTGTTCTGGTTTTTATAAACATGAGTGTATTTACTAGTACGTAAGCTTGTCTTCGGCAGTCAAAATTCCTATCTATAAAGTAACTGGATATTTTAAATGGACTATTAATATATCTTATGAATAAAAGTTCCACTTTCCAGGTTTTCTCCGCATTCGAATGGAATCAAAACAGGTATTGTAGTATTTCCCTACAAGCCATATTGAGTGCTGTTGTAGCTCAGAGTTGTACTTTGACATCTATGGATATGCGTACTCTTGGGAAAACTACATACAACTGTTCAGAACACTGAGGTGGAGGGATGTATCCCAACTTCAATGTTTATGCTGATGACTTAGTCATTGAGGCAGAGAAGGCTAAATTTAGAGGGAAATGCTTCCTTTTAAGAACGAATGGTATACAGAAGTCCTAAATCTGTTCTTTGGTTAAAGCACTTTCTTCTTGAAGCTGAGTCCGTCTGAAATTCTTCATGAACGACATTTTTCTCTAGCTTCCATTAATTCAATCTCGTTCCATTGCATGAACCAGATTTATTAACTTCATTAACATTATGAAGTCGGTTTTGATGTACGTTATTTGCTCACCTATCAAACTATTCAGAACCTATCGGTTGATGATTAACTTGGTCGCTTCTTGAACAGAAAAAATGCTACTTTGGAAAAAATTGAACTCTGGCTTGGACGAAAAGAAGAACCAAGTGGATCTCGTAAAATATTTTGTGAAATAGTGTTTTTAATAATCTCAATACTTCCATTAGACCGAGTTCTCCGTTTTAGAGTTTTAGAAGCCATTCACTGAAGTTAATTCTTCATTTTGGGGAATAAAGTAGAATATTTAAATCTTGGCTGAATAACACCTGTTCTGTAACGGTGAGGAATTACTGTCAGGCACTGTTTGAAGCCTGCATTAAGCAAGATCACATTTCTAGCGAAAAGTGATTTGTTTTCATTGTAAGTGGCTGGCCTAATGTTGAAAGAGCGTGAAGGGGAACCATGCTGCCTCGTCCCATATGATTAACTCATTCTGTCTCATTTAGTCCGCGTCTTCTGACATTCTTATTTTACACGTGGAACCCTACGAATTTAGAGTCATATCTCTGCCTTTCCTGTACTTAACCTCAAAAAAATTCTATTTGTTGGGGTGTCAACCCATAGATATCTTTTGCCCCTACTTGCACCATGTGATATGAACATGCGTGTAATTGGAATGGATGAAATGTAGAGAGTTGAATCTGAGGAAAGGAACGTTAAGAACGACACAAACACCCAGTCCCCAGGCCAGGGATATTAATCATTTACAATTAAAAACCCGGGGCATCCGATCGACAGGCGGACGCGTTGTCCCATACACTGCGGGGCGGACTAACTTAACTTTGTTCAATTCACCTTTCTCCAGTTTCTTCAATTTCAATTTTTTCTCTGCATATTTTATCTTTGCCAATTTTGCATTTGTTTACTCTTTCCGTCTTCCTTGTGGAGTTTTAGTGCATTGCATTTAAAAACAAGTTGATTTAACACACGAAGTTCATACAGCCTTTGATGATTGATAATTGAAATGAATGGCGTGATATATGATAGAAGGAATGAAGAGGGTGAAGCCCGGTGATAGCGCAGAGCCTTCTCTTGTCATATAGCATCACGGAGTCTACTGAAGGAGTTACGTCTCAATCCGAGGGACGAATCACCATCAACAGCATCATATGCCTTCACTGCATATGAGCACTGCGTACAGGTTTGAAATTTAAACCAGGCTTTTGGCACGCAATCTAGGGATTATAAATTGCAACCCCACCCCCCACCCCCTACCCTGCCGTCAGGCTCCATTGCTAAATGGTAAGCATGCTGGCCTTTGGTCACAGGGGTCTCGGATGCGATTCCCGGCAGGGTCGGGAATTTTAACCATAATTAGTTAATTTCGCTGACACGGGGGCTGGGTGTATGTGTCATTTTCATCACCATTTCATCCTCATCACAACGCGCAGGCCACCTACGGGAGTCAAATCAAAAGACCTGCATCTGGTGTTCCGAACTTGTCCTCGGACACTCGCGGCACTAAAAGCCATACGCCATCTCATTTTTTCCCTACCCTGCCAGCCAACATTCTGATGGAAAAAGTATTCTCGACGAACGGGACTCCAACCCTCGAAGCACGGTCTGAGTCAATAACTTCATGCTTTAACACTCACGGCCACCAGACAGTTTGTTTTATTTTGTGCTTATAGATAGAGATACTCTGTTTACATACTCCAGAATAGAAGAATATGATTCATTCAATTCCCTGGAAAAAAGTATTTTTCACTAAACAGTTCAAGAATGATGACCATCCTAGCATTGTTCTTGTACCACTCTAAGTCTTTCAAACGTTATCGTTTTCTCAATATATTTATGTGGAAAGCAAATATGCCTGACGCAATTCGACAACATGCCGACAGATATAGCTATGTACCAACGTCATCATGGCGATGAGACAATATCTTCGCTGATGGAAACACATTCTCCTTTAAAAAAGTACAAAAGTCGTGATCGTGAGAGGTTCATTGTACTTTTAAAGAAGACATAGAAATCTATAACTGGTACCAATTTCAGCTGTTATAATTAGAGATGGGAATTATAGGCACGAATAGGTTAGAATGCAAATGTATTTGAACAAGGCGCAAGTGTATGTTACCCGCATGACGGTTCTGCGGTGAGATTTGCATAAATATTATCGATCTGAACTATTAGAACCCCTAAAATTTATGCAACTCCCCGACATATCTGTAGAGCGGCTAGATTTCACTTGCGCCTTGTTCAAATACGTTTGCATTCTAACCTATTCGTGCCTATAATTCCCATTTCTAGTTATAATCCTTCCCGTTTTCTCAATATTGCTGTGAATGAAAGACATAATGAAGCATTTTATACATATAGATATATTTAGCGTGTGATACTACAGTTGACAATCGACTCTATGTACACGTTCTTGACATACACAAAATAAGATATACAACTGACTCTATAATACACCTTAAAATATATATATATACAAAGTTCACATTACAAAGGTTAGTGTGGAGGGTTTTCAGTCTCTTATAGACGAATATCCAGCTCTTCCAACCAAGAGAATGGCAGAGGGGTCACGCGATGTTCTGTATGTACTCGATGGAATCAGAGAAAGCTCGCAGAGTATAGAATGTTTTGCACTTCAGGTCACAAGCTGGAGAGTCTTTCCAGCCCCACTGATGCAGAGCAGAAGCACTTCTTCCTACTCCGCAGCGTATCCTGTTAAGTGTGGTCCAAGTGGAGCGAGGAGGGTTGAACTCAGGAAATATTGTAGTTAGATCCCTGATGTTGACTATGCCGTGAAAATGTGATTGAGACCATTCATGATCCCATGTTTCATCAGGTTTAAAATGTGAATTAACTAATTCCTTTGCCGCTTCCGGGCAAGTTTCCGTGATTTCAGTCTCGTTACGGCATTTTCATCTGTATCCTGATGTATTGGGAAGTGACTGTTCTTCATTATCCTGGTCCACAGTCCGATGTGAGGAAACAAACTAAGGACAAACAGACGGTAAGCAACTAGACCACGGCCCGGGGCTACGTGACAAGCTAACCTGTGTGTACCCCGAGCTGAAGACAAAAGGGAGTTGCCCACCAGCCCAGTCTCTTACCTGGTAATTATAACACGCTATCTGGCAACCTTTATTGCCTTTTGTTGTCTATACAAACGTAACCCTCGTATTGTTTGGTAGCTAATTGATTATGGACACAGCATTATAATTAGCATTATCACAGGTGAATTTCCAAGTTCAGTTCTCAGCTTTATCGTACTGGTAATATTTCATTGAAGCAATCGGACGTCTCGTGGGAAAGCATGTACTCTACTTACGGGAATAATAGTCTGCTCTAAGAGAGATTTGACCTTATAGAGGGCACGGATTATTTTCTTGGTTAGTTTAACACTTATATTCTTTTGTATCGTAACACTTAACGAATATTGTTTCCATGCTCTCTCCGAAAATAGGATTAAGATTCGACATGCGAAGATGTTTCATAGATGAAGAACTTGTTACAAATGCAGATAAAAATTAATGTCTAATAAAAGCGTGTAAATTTCTTTACAACATCTACACTGTCAGACATTTTACCTATGCTAGGATGTTACATTTGTAATGACTACGATAGGATTGAAGATGTCTTTGAATTACATGTACTGAGCGAATCCCATCGAGCATACGAACGAAAATACTCTTATTCCGTAGAGTACAATTTTAACAGTGTACTGAAATATAAGATTTGCTCACGTCCATTGACAGAATATCTCAAATTTCAGCTAAAAATTATTTTTCAAGAACTTCTTCAAATATGTCGAAATGAAGGACATTGTGACAGGTCAATAATAAACGTAAACGAGGGGTTCATTCTGGTAGAATTTCTTGAATTTAGGAAAACCATAAATATTCATCTTTGTGACCAAACATTTCATAATCTCCGCTGTGCATTGCGTGAAAAACGCCCTGGGAATATCATCGTTCAATATTATCATGCTCGTCATCACTCTGCTCTACTCACCAAGGAGAAAATTGGGAAAAGAAGACAGTCCCGAAATGTCACCTTCTAACATTTTTGTTCTTTTGAAAGAACAAGTGCTTGACCAACGCTACGAGGTGAAAGAGAACACACAGAAGGCAGTGCGTTGCTGTGAGTACGCTGCTGTGATATAGTATTTTCAAGCTTTCCGAAGGGTGGGGAAGTCGTATACAAATACATGTAAAGTGAAGATAAGTCTCTAGATTAAGACAGATTAACCTCACTCAGGCCTTTATTTATTAATTTAGCATTCCTTAAGTTAATTACAACATTAAAATAAATAGACTTTTTATACTAAGCATTAAATCCATCCACAATTATAACTCATGGCAAAATATATTTGGGGAATCTTCTCTGAATACCAAAACTCAAATTTCGCAAGCCATCAATTGCAGAAAGTACAGTCAGGAATTACACCAAACATTTGAAATAACTTTAGTATATTATCCTCACTTGTTTGGCTGTACGGTATGTGACGATTTTACCTGCTTTAAGCTTTAAACTAATTGTTTTAAGTCACAATACCATCAATATTGTCGCTGCTGGGAACTGTTGAAGATGTTTGTTCAAAAACCTTTGCATTTGATACCATGTCTGAGAAACAAGTTTAAGCGACACCTAGCTTTACATCCACTGTAATAAAGATGCATGTTAACAATAGCATGGGCATCAGAGAAAGCAATCAAGCTGTTAGTTTACCTGACTGTTAATACCGATATCATAGGCATGGAACCTCCAAATTTAGATGGAATCCGAACCACATTGATGTGATTTTTATTTCAAAAACCCCAGGGACTCGAATTACAGTCGCCTTGGTGAGAAGCCAGTGAATGAATAGAATACATTTTCTCTCTCAATCTCGTATGACAGCAACTGGGCAGAGAACAGTCGTACCCTCTGTGGGTGGGGTGGTAGACTACATTCACGGTGCCCCTTGCCTGTTGTAAGAGGCGACTGGAAGGGGGTGAACAGGGGTTCTAAACTTGGGAGCGTAGGATGGCACCACGGTTCTCTTAGTTGAGTCTGGCATTGTTTCCACTTACTTATGTCACACTCTTCGCTGTAATCTTTCGTATACAACCTCCCTTGGTCAATACTTGTTCTGTTTAGACCTCGACGGTATTACCTACCTTTGCGAGGCCTATGGAGATTTCCATTTTCATGCCCTTTGTGGCCCTTGACTTTCTTTTTGCGATACCTTTATTTTTCGAAGTGTCGAACTTCTTCCAGTATTAATAGATGATGGTTGCTCACTTGTACTTCCTTTTAAGACAATAATCACCACCACCACTAGAGTATTCATTTACTATTACCATTAAAAATACATGTAGATAGCTATTTTCTACAGGATCATCCAATTAACGCAGAACCGCAGCTGAGGCGAGGCTGAGGTCTCGGCCGGCAAGCTATCGCTGCCAGCCAACCGGGCAATACGAGAGCAACCGAGCGAGTGGAGGCGTGGTTTGGGCCACGTATATGTCAGCTTGCATTCGGGAGATAGTGGGCTCGAGCCATAATGTCGGCAGCCCTGAAGATGGTTTTTCGTGTTTTCCTTAATTAACGTCATTTGTTTCATTCCCACTCCTATTCGTTTCCTATCACATCATCGCCATAGGACCTATCTGTGTGATCCCGGAACTGCCTGTCTTCACTTTCGACACATTTCTGGCACCTTCTTATAAAACTACGCATTACTCTTCTTAGATCACATTGAGGAATTGAATTGACCTCTCGGAGAACAAGTATTCTTCAGTTCGTCTAAACTGCTCGGATTCCTTTCATACACTTTGTCTTTTAATGATCCCCAGAGATAATAATCACAGACTGTTAAATATATCTTGGAGTCCATAAGTTGTTGCTTGACGAATTTCCTGCAATGAAACATAGGCTGTATGAGCCATCGCCGAGTCCTGCTGAGAAAACGCTATAGTACGTTCTCTCTCAGTTAATTCAGGAAACAAAGGGTCGCAAAGTGTTGTTCATATATTTAACACTGTTAATTGTTTCCTAAAAAATCGGTCTATTATTCTCTCACCGGCGTTCTCCAATGTCTTCATGATTTTTTCTGTCAGCTTGCATTCGGGAGACACTAGGTCGCCTTCTTCGTTTCTTACAATTAATGTTTCCCGTTTTACGAAATGTATCAAGTAATCTATGAACAGTCCCACAACATGGAACTCTAAAACCTGGAAATTCCTCTTGAAATGATCTCTTTACAGCACGAGCGAATTCTATACGGACATACGAATCGTAAATAAATATTTAATGATGTTAAATAATCAAAATTCAGGTACATTTTACTCGAAATATATTTGAGCTGGTCACTTGAAATGTCAGGGCTGATTTAATTATACTTTGGCTCCTTGGTCGAGGGACAGCGAGCCTGCCTCTTACCATTCGAGTTTGAACCCCGGCCAGACGAAGGATTGTTACCTGGACCTGAAGGCTGCTTCCAGTTCCACTTACACTACGTGATTGCAATGCATTTATTTATTTATTTATTTATTTATTTATTTATTTATTTATTTATTTATTTATTTATTTATTTATTTATTTATTTATTTATTTATTTTCTGTACATTACGGGGCTCAGGCTATGACGCCTGCTATTGTGGCAAATCATATAATTGTACACATGAATAAACATAATATACTGAGCATTATAACTACTTAAAATTAAATGTACATTTAATATAACTTCACGTAAAAGTAAATTGAAATTTAACTGAAATTTCAATTACCGTAAAAATAATTTTAAAATTATTGAATTAATTTACAGTATTTACAATTATTAAAACTAAATCGCGAAAAATTTATACTATAATATTACTAATCTTACATTTACATATTATTTACTTAATAATCTAACATTTGAAGGAGCTTCTTAGACTAATTAATCTCAAAGTAGGTAAACTTTCCAGCACATTCTTCTGAATAGCTTTAGGTTACTTATGTTTCTAATTTCAGCCAGGATATCATTCCAGGAACATATATGGTCCCCAGTACAAAAAGTTGTTATAAGTACTGCTGTGATGAGTGGGAATGGACAGCAGGGATCATATAGATCACCTTGAGAGTGCTCTACCTGATGGGCAGAGGTAGTTGAATTCTATTCTGATGTAATCTGGTTTACCTGTTTGCAGTAATTTATTCACAAGAGAAACAGCATGGTACTTACGTCTATCACATAATCTTAACCAGGACAGCTGATGGAGGAATGGGCTGATGAGGGAATGGAGTGGAACATTCAGAATAAATCGAATGCAGGCTTTATGCGCCCGTTGAAGTTTAGAACCAAGTGAACAACTTAAAATGTTATTGTAGGCTACATCACAATAATCAAATATTGGTAGTATTAAGTCCTTGAACGAGCATTTTCCTGGTTTTGACAAAAGTCCCTCATTTTGTACAGTGAGTGTAATGAACCGAATACATGTTGACAAATTTTTATTTACGTGACAAACTTAAATACTTATCAAAAATTATTCCAAGGTTCTTGACGGAGTCTTTCAGAGTTATAGGTGTTTCATTGATCTTGATAACCGGTATATTGATGCTTTCTAATTTGGCATGCGCTTTGTTAGATCCTATTATGATGCCTTGCGATTTTAATAGATTTACCTTCAGGCAGTGGCTACTAATCCATTCGATAATGTTAAATAGGTCTTCGTTTAATGGCATGGTTGCTTCTTGTTCGTCATTAGTCTTGGTATGAATATACAATTGGATGTCGTCCGCGTATAAGTGATATTTACAGTTCGTCAGTTGTTCTGATAGGTCATTCATATATAAGGAGAACAGAAGAGGTGAGTGTAATGAACCGAATGCATGTTGACAAATTTTTGTTGCGTGCTCCGACAAACTTAAATACTTATCAAAAATTATTCCAAAGTTCTTAACGGGGTCTTTCAGATTTATAGGTGTTTCATTGATCATTGATCTACCAGAGTTATGGGTGGGCCCTGTGCTACAGTATTTCGCCATCTGGACATATTATCTCTCATTAACACACACTGAGGAGCTAATTTATGTGACTTTTATATAGCGGCCCCTATCTAGGTAAAAGAGGATTCGTCACGCAGACCACGCATCACCTCGTACTCTGCAGGCCTTCGTGCTGAGCAGCGGTACAACGATAGGCTAAGGCCCACCAGGGCTCTATCTCTATGGTTTATAAAATATATGTCACATCTTCGGTTAAAACAATGAGGTTTATTGGCAGAATCCAAATCCAGTACAAATTTCTCAGAAAGGTACTATTTCTTACCCAGAAAATTGTAAAAATATATCATCATAATTTTCAGCAAAATACCTTCTTATAACCATTCACTCAGATCATGCTCAATAACAGAGAAAGTTTCATTGATCAGTTTCATTAAGGGGAGGTGGTACACCCTATCTTGGCAATGTTAAATTGTCCATATTCAAAAGTATTTTCATACGAAACTATGAAGCTTAGAATGGTGAAACTTGGTATGGCTCAAAAGGAATATTTATTGTATATACTGACAATTTTATAACTTCATCTAACCTCACACATAGCAGAAACATATTTTTTTATCTTTACTGCTAAAAATCATTGCTTTATGTGAAGTGTTATACTCAATAACTTTGGAACTATTTGAGTTAGAGGCATAAAATAATGTCAGTATGTTCATCAAACACAGTAAAATAGCTGGTAAAAATTTCATTTATCTGGATTAAATATATACTGAGAAAAATACCTGAATATCTTTAAAAATTATACCTTCGGAAAAATTGAATTAAAGTTACACACTGCCTAATGCATCCCTGGTCCATATTCTGGATCATCTGGATCATCACAGTCATTTTCCCTTGCTCTCTTCCTGTTCCTGCTCATTACCCTGTTTCTCTGGATCACCATATCGGCCTGTAAGTCAGCCTTTCTCACTCGCTCTGTATCAATTTCACTAAAAATTTGTCGCATTTTTTCTGCCAGGATTAATTCCTAAATTTTCCAGCACTATCATCTGTCCGTGGATACTACTGTAAATCTGCCAAGCATACAACAAGTGAATGCCCAAAAGGAAAAGACGAAATTCAGCAGAAGAATAGACACAATCTAATTGCCCTCATCGACACTTCTTGAACAATCTAGTTGAGCTAGGCATCCTAAAAAAATACTTCTTTACTTTTTGTTTACTTTCCACAACAGGACGTGTTCAAAACAACAGCCATGACACAAAACAAAAGACAAGCGCCACCCGCCAAGCCGCAACACTTGTACCAACCCTAGAATGAGAGTACATGCCGTGAAATTCAATTTTTTTTTAATGCGGCAAAACTATATCTGTTATACAAAAAGTGGGCGTGTCCACAGCTGTCAGAGTGACATTTAAATGGCATTTGAGACCTTACGGGATGGCTTGTTCAAAATAAACAAGCAGTACATTATAAAATAAGGTCTAAACTATCAAAAAATATGAAAAACGAAAAAAGTGTTTTTTGGACATGAAAAGGTGTACCACCTCCCCTTAACAAGATTTCCTAAAAATGGCATCGAAGTGCCAAGAAAGTATGTAGGACCTAAGTGAGAAAAATGAAGCTAAAATTTATCAGCAAAATGTGTTACTACTGATATTTTCTTATCATTTATGCACCATAACCTGGACCATCGGTGTCCTCCTTGGTCCATTTTATATTCTTCTTCCTTGTCCTAGCTCTTTTATTTATTCCACTATAAGCTCTACTTTCTTCGGTTAACTTCATGGAGATTCGATACTGATCTCAGTTTCATGTAGGCATGTAAGACAAGATGAGCACATAAACTCTACCTCACTCGAAATATTACTACTTTAACGAAGATTCCTTGAGACCTTTTTCTTCCTTAAATTATTTACACGACCCATTTTCCCCTGTGAGTGAGGGCTGTAGAATAACATCCAAGGTATCCCCTGTCAATAATGATAATAATAAAATTGTTATAATTATATTATTATACCAATTATAATAACTAAATAATAATAATAATAATAATAATAATAATAATAATAATAATAATAATAATAATAATAATTTCTTCAGCATATCTCACTTATTTCTGGGGTCGCTGGAGCCAGTTAGGTTCATTTTGATTTCGGCCGGGGGTATAATACCGGATACGTTTCCTGATGTCACGTGATTCTTGAGATGAAAATCGCGACCAGAAATCGACCGGGATTCAAATCAGGGAAGTCAGCAGCTTAGCCACTGAGCTAATCACACACCCCAACAATAATAACAATAATAATAATACAGAAAGAATGAAGGAATACTGGGCCCTAAGAAATGAACAGAACACAGAGAAGTGATTGATTCAACGTACTCCAGAGAAGATGAAAGGAAATAATAATAATAATAATAATAATAATAATAATAATAATAATAATAATAATAATAATAATAATAATAATAATAATAATAATAATAACAATAATAATAGTAATTGTTGCGGAAATGCCGTGGTGGACAGAGGTGTAAGAAGGCGCGGGCATGAATAGGAGGATAGAGAAAAGATGGAATTTTAATTAAACATTTTAAAATTAGTAATTTTTAATTCTTGTCTTTTTTTTCTCTTTTCTGTTCAAATTTCAACTTTGCTAAGCAATAACAAATAAATCAGGTGCAAGGTGAGATCGAAAAACAAAGTTAGAATCTCCTAGGACAATTAGACGACATGATTCAACAACATGAGATTGAAGCTCCCCAGATACAAATATAACATGAGCACGGCTGCTTCTTTCAATACCTCCTCTAGGAGACTATTCTCCAAATGTTTACAAGTTCACGCCTCTTAAAGGCACAACGTGCATTTAACAAAAACCAATAGTAGACACTGTCTCATCTGCTCACCAGTCTGATTTACCTTGAATTACCCAAAACAATGTTTATTTCATTTATCCCTCCATTCCTAAGATTCTTTATTACTGTCCAGAAACGCTTCTCTGCTGCTGGACCTAGTCTTGCTAGGTTATTGCCAACATCTCCCCACAACTTCTGTTTGGACTGAACAACTATTTGTCTCGCTCTGTTTCATTCATCTCTGTACAATTCCTTGTCTGCCTCGGCCCTTGTTTGGAACCATTTCTGATAAGCCTTATTTTTACGTTTACATGCTGCTCTCACTTCATCATTCCACCAAGACGTTGTCATTTCCCCAACTTTACACACAGTCGTTCCTAGGCATTCCCTTGCTGTTTTACTACAGCATCCCTGTATGCCACCCATTCTCTTTATATAACCTGTCTAATTTCCTTGTCCTGGAGATTTTCTATCCTTTTTCATTTGCAGACAGATTTCACTTTCTCTATCCTAGTCCTAGAGGTACTTAGTTCACTACAAATCAGATAGTGGTGTAGCGGTGAATAGCCTTATGCTTGAAGAATGTATTCGTAACTACTAAGCCTACACTAGCACAGACGTCCAGTAAACGCTTCCCATTCCCATTAGCTTCCATATCTTCCCCACATTTACCAATCACCCTTTCGTATCCTTCAGTTCTATTTCCAACTCTCGCATTGAAATCGCTCATTAGCACTATTCTATCCTTGTTGTTGACCCTGACTACTATATAACTCAATTCTTCATAAAACTTGTCAACTTCATCCTCATCTTCACTCTCACCTGGTGAATACACTTGAGACAATCCTCGTCCTAATTCCCCCAACTGTTAAATCTACCCACATCATTCGCTGACTTACGTGCTTAACCGAAACTATGTTGCGCGTCATAGAATTACTGTTAAACAGCCCTACCCCACAGTCTTCTCTTCTCTTTTTAACGCCCGTCAAGTACAATTTATAATCTCCTATCTCTTCCTCGTTATCTCCCCTTACCCGAATATCACTTACTCCTAGTACATACAGATGCATCCTCTTTGCTGACTCAATCAGTTCTACTTTATTTCGTCCATAAGCCCCATTAATATTGATGGCTTTCCATTTCGTTCACCAAGTTGTTTCCAGTGAGTCCCTCGCCTGTCAAAGGAGAGTGGAATTTCGTTACTCCCATAGATCCGAGGCTTGTTTAAAATGTTCTGAGCTCAGTAATTCATGATGCAGGATACTACCGTAGTTGCACATAGTCCAGTGAGGATCCCTGCTCTAACGGGTTAGGGATTGTATAGCCCTAGCCACATGAGCATAAAGAAGGCCATGACTCAGAATATGTCCGAGATGCCCACTCCCAATCCGTAGCAACTGGTATCCCGACTCTCAGAATCACTTACTAGGCCACTCAGTCGTTGCGCATGGTTCACGCACTAGGACGTGACTACAGTAACCCACACCTCACCATGAACCATCAGAAGAGTTCGAGAGATTAAATGTATATGATGATGTATGATAGTGGGAAGGGAGAGGATGAAACCCCTGTGCCGGCACGTACCCTACTCCTGTCGAATATTTCCAAGGTGTCTGCTCTACGCTTAACGCCTGACGGTTGCATCCAACGGACAATTCACTGTCAACAGCGCAATATTTCCTCACGGAGAGGCTTAGAATTGAACCCGGGCTTTTGGCACACATTCCAGTGATTAGAAATTGTATACCACCACCTCTTCTACGCTAGCGGCCAACATTCTGATGATGAAAATGGTTTCAACCAACAGGACACGAACCGGATAACCACGGTGTCAGACCATATAGACTTCACGCCTTAACGATCATGGGCAGCAGGCGGATGTAGATGGAGCTCTAGAGATGATAGCAACTTATACTTCAGAAGGAAAGCTGTATTTCATATCTCATGTACTCCCCATCTATGAGTAACATTGCAAAAGGAACATGGAACACAAATTAAGTAATCAAATAATTCTCAAGTCATGGCTCAAGGTCGCTCAGGAAAATAATTTTTGTTTACATCACTGCTATTTAAGGTAAAATAAATACTTCCTCCTTGTGTCATACCTCAGCATGCTCGTGCTGGAACAGTGACGCCAATACTTAGCACTAATTCTGTTACTGCGTTCCCCTAAGAAATACAGCGAACTGGTTTTGATGACTGATATTCGAAAAGAAAGGAGAGATCACTGTGGATACTAATCACCCTGTGTAAACCTACGACATCCCATTACTGCGTGTGATACTTCATTTATTATTCTTCTTCTGGCACATTTCCCTCGTGCAGTCTTGGGTGAAAATTGCGTCCCATTTGTGAACTTAGCTCTGTTTTATGGCTGGATGTCCTCCCTGAACACTACCCTATGTGGAGGGATGTACCCAATATTGCCTAACAGAAACGATGTTCCGTGCAATAGTATTCCTGATCACCAGCCCTAACCCAAACTCTGCGCTTCCCTTTATAACACCCGTCAAGTACACTTTATAATCTCCTACCTCTTCCTCGTTATCTTCCCTTACCCGAATATCACTTACTCCTAGTAAATCCAGATGCATCCTCTTTCCTGACTCAGCCAGTTCTACACTCATTCTTCCATAAGCCCCATTAATATTGGTAACTACCCATCGAATACCATTTCGTTCTCCAAGTTGTTTCCAAGGAATCCCTCGCCTATCATATGGGAGTAGGACCCCGTTACTCCCATACGTCCGAGGCTCGCTTAAAATGTTCTGAGCTCGTTTAATTCATGGAACAGGATCCTACCCTACTTGTATAGTCCTATCCACCTGTCGTGCGTATATGAAGAGGTTTTTACTAACCTGTTCAGACGAAATGTGCATTGTAATATGCCAGAAATTCGACATATTAACGTAGAATACGTCTACAGTTTCCGAAAATGTAATTGGGATGGTGGACGTTAAAAACATGAAGGTTTAAAAATCGAAATAACATCTAGACCACTTATGCGACGACTGTGTTCGATATCAAATTTTAAATAGAAAGGGCTGATTTGTTTAGTAACAAGAGCCTGACGTCGATATGACGTCGTTAGGTGATGTAATAGCGTTGCCATCTTGAGATGCTAAAATGACGATGCCACGCGGCTGACAGTTTTTAATGTTGCTCTGAACTCCGACATAGTAGGACATCATGTGGAGTGTACGGAGAAAACAAATGGTGAAATTTGAAAACACTATGATATGGGAAATTGCGAAACATGTCTTTATTTCGCAAAATATCACGACATCTGGACGAAATTTTTTTATGTTTTATAATTCTTCAAATTATTTACCCTTACTCCATAGGTGTCCTATCGGACAAGATAGTTAAGGCTATAGCGGATAGATCATCTATAGAACACCTCCATGCTCATCTTTTGGCAAATTTCATTCCGGCTAGGGCAATGTCCTCTTTAATACAGAAGTTTTATTTTAAGGTACAACGTCTGGGTGAAAAACTGGCAGTCTTCATCCAAGATATTAAGTTTTACACCGGGGTATTCGGTCTTCATTTCCCTGAAGATCAAATTGTGCAGACGATTGTAGAAGGCATTTCCCCGCCCAATAGGTCGTATCTGTGTTTCACGTCGCGTCCTCAAACGTTTGCAGAATTAGAGGCTATGGCGGTCTCAGCCGAAGGAGTTAGGTATGCCGACACCTTACGAGTCGCTAAGGAACTCCATCCGCGCAATGGAAGCGTGCTGGGCCCGTAACCCAGAGGTCCGTGGATCGAAACCACGCTCTGCTACCACTTGTTACGGGGTTACCCGTGGAGCAGAAAGAGGTGAAAGATGGTGCGAGCTTAAATGGGTCTAACTACAATATCAAAATGTTTAAAAAAACTTAAACTGAAGGTTATATATTCAGAACTTCAAACTTAACAATTTTTTTAATGACAATATTACAGCTACAAGTAGCAATTATTAAACAAGATTGGGAAAAGTCCACGATTCAGAACATTAACAATTTTGGGCTTCAAGGCCCTATTTTACAATTTCAGCGATACCTGATTCAGTTTGCCAAAACTTTAATTCACACTAAGGAATCACTTATCTAAGGGCAGATATCCCCTTGAATCAAGAGCACATGCTCCCTCAATTACAATATCTAGCCTTCCAGAGGCACTCTTTGATCTTACAAAAACTGTGAAAAAGAGCAAACAGGCTCTCAGTATCTTCTAACCTATTCAAGGCAATATCAGAACATTACAATCACTCGCCCATCAAGGCACAACTTACAAATTGAAAGATAATGGTATACAGGGGTATCTAGTACCCAAGATACAGGGCCTTGACGAAAAAAACAGGTTATATAAACGGCCCGAACACAAACTGAGTGGAGGCGTACACTGCAATCCCAGATAATGAAACATTAAAACCTATAGGGCTCTCAGCCGATGAAGCAGGGGCTATTCCACTTGTTACGGGGTTACCCGTGGAGCAAAAAGAGGTGAAAGAAGGTGCGGGCTTGAATGGGTCTAACTACATTATCAAAATGTAAAAAATCTTAAACTGAAGGTTATATTTTCAGAACTTCAAACTTAACAATTTTTATGACAATATTACAGGTACAAGTAGCAATCATTAAACAAGATTGGGAAAAATCCACGATTCAGAACATTAACAATTTTGGGTTTCAAGTCCCTATTTTACAATGTCAGCGATACCTGATTCATTTTACCAAAACTTTAATTCACAC
Organism: Anabrus simplex; assembly: GCF_040414725.1. Lineage (NCBI taxonomy): Eukaryota > Metazoa > Arthropoda > Insecta > Orthoptera > Tettigoniidae > Anabrus > Anabrus simplex. Next base: position 242,845,204 of record NC_090269.1, read on the forward strand.
TAAGGAATCATTTATCTGAGGGCAGAAATTCCCTTGAATCAAGAGCACATGTTCCCTCAATTACAATATCTAGTCTTCAAGAGGCACTCTTTGATCTTACAAAAACTTTGAAAAAGAGCAAACAGGCTCTCAGTATCTTCTAGCCTATTCAAGGCAATATCAGAAAATTACAATCACTCGCCCATCAAGGCACAACTTACAAATTGAAAGATAATATTATACAGGGGTATCTAGTACCCAACCTACAGTACAGGGCCTTGACGAAAAGGAACACGTTATAAAAACGGTCCGAACACAAACTGAGTGGAGGCGTACACTGCACTCCCAGATAATGAAACATTAAAACCTATAGGGCTCTCAGCCGATGAAGAAGGGGCTATTCCCAAACTACTTGAGGTGGCACGGATGGAAATAACTTCAACACATTACGGAAGGAAAAACAGTTACAACGTAGTCACCTCAAGCCAAGATGATGGGGAGCTCGAGAGGATACATCACTCTCTATCCCCGATTTAAAGTCGAAGCTTTATGAAATTTTTACATTAGCCGAAGAAGATTTACATTTTAGAAAAGTTTGTTACATAACAAAATAGTCGGACCTTTCCCTCGGATTAAACTGCGGAGGTAGCGAGAAAGAAAAGAGTTATGTGGCCATTACTTTGTATATGATCTGTTGACCGATGAAAGAGGCCGCCCGTCTCCTGCTTTGACACACACACTCAGTAAGATGACGATCAGTTGGCCAAGAAACGTGAAAAGCCGCAGTTTATAAACCCTCAGGGAAGATTCGAGATTATTCAAGACTAAACCAGCCACACCGTCTCAATTTTATTGGTAGATTTCAAGAGTAACACTCAGAATCGAACAAGAAGCCTGTGATAGGTGGAAAATTAATTACAGAAATTATTGATTGGCTATATTCAAAACTGGCGGAAAGAAAAAGGAAATATTGCCAACCCTAAAATAAATGAACATCATTCAGTTACAAAAACCTAGAAATACAAAACTTATTTAAATTATAACTTATTACACCTCGCACCAGGGTGCATGATCATAGTTTTTTGGTAGTGTAATCTGTGGAAGAATGCCCAAACTTCTTGATGAATGGTAAGAAAACAAGGATAAAATCACTCAGTTTAGGTAACTGCACAATAACAAAATTACATCATATTTCTGTGGTGACATCTTTTGAGTAAAGTTCTAAGTTGGTTTAGTTTCGGTTTCACTGTTTTACCAATAGAGGAGTTCTTTTAGGCGCTGAATTTGAATGCGCGGCTTTGGGGTGTACCTCGCGGTACAATTATTATTATTGTTACCGTGGTTTGGTGGATCAGCAGAGGTGAAAGAAGGTGCTGGGATGAATAGGTCTCAATATACGAAATTAAAGTTAATTTAAAATTTAACAAGGTTATATTTTCTTTTCAAGATCAAGAAATAACAAATATAACAGGTACTTAGTAGCCTAGCAACAAATCGAGAATGTACAATTACAGTTGTTACAGGATTTGGGCTCCGAGAGCCAGACACACACTTCTTGAGCAATTAGCCCAACATTAGCCAAATACCAGGTTTGACAAAGGGGCAGAAAACCCCAATCATGCCCAGGAGCACTTGCTCCCTATTACTCAGTAAAGCCTGCTCGAGGCACACACAAACCGATTTAAGAAAGAGCAACCCGCTCTCAAAGTTCAAACCTATCGAAGGCCACACCAAACTCCACCTTCAAGCTGACCTCCAAGCACATGAAAACAGGGGTAAAAATACCCAACCTACTCAGGCCTACTCAATAAAGAAACAGGACAATTACATGGCCTCCAAAATACCAACTTGAGAGGAGGCGAAACTGCACTCCTAATACATTTCTTTAAAACCTATTTGGCACTAGGCCGCTTATGCAAGGGTTAATCCCATACTAAAGAGGTGACTTATATAAGAAAATAATTTATATTACATTAGGAAGGGAAGAAACGGTTGTAAAAATAAGTTCACCTCAAAGCAATGGGAGTGGTAGCTCGAGAGGGTTAAGCACTCTCTATCCCAATATGTAGTTTAAAGAGACAGAATTTATACCAAGAGTCTTTTACATTTTAGAGGAAAGTTACATGGTAAAGGGTATCGAACCTGCCCCGAGAGTTAAACTGCTGAGCTAGCAAGAAAATAAGTTATTAAAAGGCCATTACCTTATTGATGAACTGCTGCTCGACGAAAGAGCCGCTTCCCGCCCCCTGCTACATAATATACACAATGATAGATGTTACTGAAGTGGCCCAGAGATCAGAAAATCAGCAGTTTATATACCCTCGTGGAACATTCGAGACCTTTCATGAATGATAACACCCGCCCACAAGCTTTTTATTGGACGGCGAAAAGATTACATGTCAATACTGGAGAAGAAAACCAGGATTGGTGGAAAATCAATTACAGAAATTTACGATTGGCCAATTTCAAAACTAGCAGAAAGAACGGATTAACATTGCCAACTTAAACATTGACAGAAAGAAATTTAACAAAGAGCAAACTTATGACTACAAAATTTCTTCAAAGAAAAGTTCCTTTACTTTACACTAGGGTGCACAATTGTAGTTCTTAAGTGGTGCCATCTAGAAGAGAATGTTCACACTTCTTGCTGCAGAGAAGACAAATATGAATCGAAAAAGACACAGTTCAGAACACTTCAAAATTTATAGTAATGACATCTTCTGTTAAACTTTAGAATTAACATGGTTGTTAGAGTTCAGGCTTCCTCCAGTAGAGGAGTTTCAACAGGCGCAAAAATTGAATTAGTGGAGCGGAGGTGTACCGCCCGGTACAATTATTATTATTATTATTATTATTATTATTATTATTATTATTATTATTATTATTATTATTATTATTATTATTATTATTATTATTATTATTATTAATATTATTATTATTATTATTATTGTGTTCCTGAGGTAATTCACCTCCGAATTATGTGATATTCACTAATTTGCTTCAGTTTAATATTTTCTAGCAATGCAAGTATCATACGAAATAATATAACATTTTACGAATGGTAAATATGAGGTACGAATATCTTGGATATGAATCGAAATTAATCACGTAGGTTGTCAAGTTTTGTCATTCCTGTGCAGGATATGGAGTAAGATTTCTCCTAATGCCGACGATCACTGGTCATTTCCTCCAGGGTGGTTAAAACGCAGTCGGACAGAGACGAACAAGATAAATCAGGAGAGGTGTTCTCACTGCCCGAGTTTCCTCACCACATTCCCCGTGGGCTAATTACGATGAAGATTGAAATGACTTGGAACAAAAAAGTTTTTGATCAAATTTTCAGTTCCAGTATCGCGTTACAAGAATAGGGTTTGATTACATGGTACATAAGCCTGTCCAGCATTTAGTATGGAAAACAGCTTGGACGACACAGTGGTTTACAAGCGGAAGATTATCAAGATAAGATCTGTTGATAATTAATTTCGTGAATTTAATTAACTTGTGATTGAGAGATAAAAGTTGTCTGTTAATAGAACAAAGCCCTCTGATGTCTGAAGGCGTTCAGCAAATCACTTTGCCCCACCCTACTCTCACTCTCCGAGTGTCGTCAGTTCGAAAATACAAGACATGTGCGGAAAATAAAATAAAATCTGTCCAGTAATTAATTTATTACAAGGAAGGGAATAAGTCAGGGATAACAGAAGACGATATTCGAGAGAGGAAACCGAATGAAGGTAAAAAGAAAGTCGATACACATTGTCAGTGTCAGAATATGCATGAAAAGGAATCCCACTCTCTACGATTTAGTTAAAGCGCGGGGAAATAGTTGATATGCATACGATGTGCAGTGGCATACTGCAGGCGTCTGGATCCCAAGTTTACGTATTCAAACGCGGACGGGGAAAATCGACATTAGACTGCATTGGATACAGCCACAAGCGATTAAAGCATGAGTACAGAAGGTCGTTCGGGATCTCTGGGGACGATGTTTGAAGGTATTAGCGTATGAAAAGCCATATATCCACCAACGACCATGCTCAATTGGAAAGCCAGCATTACATGCTATAGCCCAACAACGTAATTTCCATTGCAGCAGACTTTTTCACAGAGCTACCTTGTCTATCTTATACCACTCCCCTTGACAGGCTTTCCAGAGGCCATTGATAGTGCGTGGACGTCTATTTCCCAAGGCAAGTTTCAGGAGTCGAAATGCACAGAAGTCAATGGGTGACCCATAGGATGCCTTCAGTCAGTAAAACGAATTGCACGGATACCAGTTTCCATCTCCATTCTCTCTAAGAAAATACGAGTCGAAAGAGAGGTGTGGCTGGATGCTTTGTCTTGATGTAGGCCTACCCATACCGTCCATACAGTGCTGGGATATCTGTATTGTAAGTGTGTGTTTAAACCTCTTGCTGATAGTATGCAGAGTTTGCCTTCATATTATTAGCGACACGGCGAATGGTTAAATTGCCATTGTAGCAGTATCTATCGACGATCATGAAACCCCTTGGAAAATTGTCCTGGCATTTATACAAATTCTGATAATTCTTTTGTCCCCAGGGTGGTATTAAATCGAGTGGGAATTGTTACAGTCACTAAGGTACACGTATGCTTCGTCTAATAACAACACATTTCTCCATCTGTCCCCTGCCACATATCCCTCATACAGCTTCGTTAGTGCGACGTTCCGAAATGTGACGAGGCAACAACTTGTGAACTCAGAGCTTATGCCACTTCTCTAATTGCAGATTGTTATTGATTATGGTGTTAACTGTTGAAACAGACATCCCCACCTTACGTGCAATAGTCATTTGAAACAAGGGCCTTCACTTTCCTCGCCACTTTTGCCGTACGGCTATTGTCTGGTCGTGGATTTGCCCTGTGTTTTTCTTCTGGAATTAAGGCCAGTCGGCCTTTGCCTTTTTTCATTCAATACAGCACCTATCGCGTTATTTAATATCAAGAAATCAAACTTCGTCCACCTCTGTAGTGTAGTTGTTAGTGTGATTAGCTGCCACCCCCGGAGGCCCGGGTTCGATTCCCGGCTCTACCATGAAATTTTAAAAGTGGTAAGAGGGCTGGAACGGGGTCCACTCAACCTCGGGAGGTCAATTAAATAGAGGTGGGTTCGATTCCCACCTCAGCCATCCTGGAAGTGGTTTTTCGTGGTTTCTCACTTCTCCTCCAGGCAAATGCCGGGATGGTACTTAACTTAAGGCCACGGTCGCTTCCTTCCCACTTCCGTGTCTATTCCTTCAAATCTCCCCATCCCCCCGCAAGGTCCCGGTCAGCATAGCAGGTGAGGCCACCTGGGCGAGGTATTGGTCATCCTCCCCAGTTCTATCCCCCGACCCAGAGCCTGAAGCTCCAGGACACTGCCCTTGAGGCGGTAGAGGTGGGATCCCTCGCTGAGTCCGAGGGAAAAACCAGCTCTGGAGGGTTAACATATAAAGAAGAAGAAGAAGAAATCAAACTCATTGAAAATCCCTTGGATTACAGAATATCTATATTTACCATAGGAAGGGGCTGTTATGAGGCCCTGCCAGTATGGATCAATTCACTTTGGCATCATTGCAGCTACTGTCACGAAACTCTACATACGTTCTCAGTAATGGCGTGAATCATCAGTCCCCGTTTTGACGTGTTCAAGTTGATAATTGCGCCGCCATTGTCGCCAGAGATCCCGAACGACCTTCTGTACGTCAATGTGGTGCGGACAAATATAATTCTTCGATTTAGTAGCTTCCTTTATTCAGTTACAAAGCTTATGAAGGACACCCCTATGATACGGGAGATGTAGCACATACGGCAAACATTCTACAGTAATGTTTCAAATAGATAAGGCACAAAATTATCGCGAATTCGGACACTGAATAAAAATCGAAGATCCATTAATATGAGGAACTCCTCCGTTTTATATATATATATATACGTACCGGGTGGTTCACCCGCCTTTTACTTTTTTCGGACGTAGGCAACCCAACTAACGCGTATATCATAGTCATCCGAAAAACATTAGTACCTGCCTCTTTATGGCCTTAGTACAACCATACGTTTATATAATGCTCGTGAATATGGTAGAAATCATAAATGGCAGTGTTGATTCTAAAACTTAAACTGTAATGAATGCGGAAAACGATTACTTCTTCTTCTTCTTCTTTATCTGTTTATCCTCCAGGGTCGGTTTATCCCTCGGACTCAGCGAGGTATCCCACCACTACCGCCTCAAGGGCAGTGTCCGGTAGCTTCAGACTCTGGGTCAGGGATACAACTGGGGAGGATGGCCAGTACCTCGCCCAGGCGGCCTCGCCTTGTATGATGAACAGGGGCCTTGCGGTGGGATGGGATGGTTGGAAGGGATAGATAAGGAAGAGGGAAGGAAGCGACCGTGGCCTTAAGTTAGGTACCATCCCGACTTTTGCCTGGAGGAGGAGTGAGAAACCACGACAAACCACTTCCAGGATGGCTGAGGTGGGAATAGAACCCACCTCTACTTAATTGACCTCCCGAGGCTGAGTGGACCCCGTTCCAGCCTTCGTACCACTTTCCAAATTTCATGGCAGAGCCGTGAATCGAACCCGAGCCTAGATCTTGTACCGTCATGGAAAAATTCATAAATTCAGACACGTAGCCTTCCCAGTTGTTTATTTTGTTCCAGGGTCGACAATGATCTTCCCTTGTAAATCATAAATGAGTTCAGTCCCTCTACTTGTGTACAGTTTATCATCTTCCTTGAACTTCTTATGCATACTGAATCCATCATGGTTAGAATCAATTTGTATTTCTTTGCATTAGCTGTCTAGCCCTTCAGTCCATGCTCTTCTAAATTCCTTCCAGACTTCATTCTGGAGTTATCTGGATTTACTTACATAATCCGTTTACCCTCCATGGTTGGTTTTTCCCTCTGACTCAGCGATGGATCTCACCTCTACCGCCTCAAGGTCACTGTCCTGGAGCTTTAGACTCTGGGGTTGGGGATACAACTGAGGAGGATGACCAGTACCTCGCCCAGGCTATGCTGAACAGGGGCATTGTGGGGGAAGGGAATATTGGAAGGGATATACAAGGAGGAGGGAAGGAAGCGGCCGTGGCCTTAAGTTAGGAACCATCCCGTCATTTGCCTGGAGGAGAAGTGGGAAACCACGGAAAACTACTTCGAGGATGGCTGAGGTGGGAATCGAACCCACCGCTACTCAGTTGACCTTCCGAGGCTGAGTGTACCCCGTTCCAGCCCTCGTACCACGTCCACGTCTGTGGTGTAATAGTTAGTGTGATTAGCTGCCACTCCCGGAGGCCTGGGTGCGATTCCCGGCTCTGCCACAAAATTTGAAAAGTGGTGCGAGGGCTGGAACGGGCTCCACTCAGCCTCGGGAGGTCAACTGAGTAGAGGGAGATTCGTTTCCCTCCTCAGCCATCCTCGAAGTGGTTTTACGTAGTTTCCCACTTCTCCTCCAGGCAAATGCCGGGATGGTACCTAACTTAAGGCCACGGCCGCTTCCTTCCCTCCTCCTTGTATATCCCTTCCAATTTTCCCTTCCCCCACAATGCCCCTGTTCAGCATAGCCTGGGCGAGGTACTGGTCATCCTCCTCAGTTGTATCCACAACCCCAGAGTCTGAAGCTCCAAGACACTGCCCTTGAGGCGGTAGAGGTGAGATCCATCGCTGAATCAGAGGAAAAAATCAACCCTGGAAGGTAAACGGATTATGTAAGTAAATCCAGATAACTCCAGAATGAAGTCTGGAAGGAATTTAGAAGAGCATGGACTGAATGGCTAGATAGCTAATGCAAAGAAATACAAATTGATTCTGAACATCATGCATTCAGCATGCAGAAGAAGTTCAACGAAGATGATATACTGTACACAAGTAGAGGGACTGACTCATTTATGATTTACAAGGGAAGATCATTGTCGACCCTGGAACAAAATAAACAACTGGGAAGACTACGTGTCTGAATTTATGAATTTTTCCATGACGGTACAAAACCTAGACTTCGCTTGAACTGTTCAGATAGTGACCACCCATAATTAAGAAATGTAGAAGCCTGATAACTCCTGGTCCCGATGGCATACCTGAAAATATGCTACAAGTAGTGTAAGAAGACCGTTCGTTAGGTAGTCTGGTTGAGTTTCCAGCGGAAACATCCCTTCGTCACTTCGTTCTCAACAGCTAAATTTCGTAGAGATTATATAATTTTAAGCTTAATTAGTCCTGTAATGAAATTATGTCTGATGGACAGTATGCATAGTAAACGTGAAGCGGATTTGGGCAATACTTAATTCAGACTTCGTAGTTATTTTTGTACCGGAGAGACATTAGTGGGAATTCAGATTCTGGTACAAAGATGTTTGGACATGCCTATAGAAGTTTACGAATGTTATATATTGATTACGAGAATGCATTCGTACAATGTGAAACATGCGATGCCAATGTCTATCCTCAATGACATCTGTATGGATGACAGAGACCTATGCATTATTTCCATCTTGCATTGGAAGCAGGCAGCATTAATTAAGTTTTTATTCCTATTTGGCTTACGTCACACCGACACAAATAGGTCTTATGGTGGCGATGGGATAGAAAAGGCTTAGGAATGGGAAGGAAGTGGCCATGGCCATAATTAAGGTAAAGCCCCAGCATTTGCCTGGTGTGAAAGTGGGAAACCACGGAAAGCCATCTTCACGGCTGCCGACAATGGGGTACGAACCCACTAACTCCCGGATGCAAGCTCACAGCTGCGCGCCTTCTAACCGCACTGCTAACTCGCCCGGTTTATTTAAGTTCGAAGAGACTGAAATAAAACGAGAAGTGAGACAGGGTTTTATTCTATCCACACTTCTATTCAATCTTTACGCTCAAAGAAACTTCTCTGAAGCTCTGGAAGGAATACAGGAAGCGACTGTAAATATGGTGTCGTAAGAAACAACCTGAGATATGCATATGTCATAGTCTGCTTACAATTAGTGTTGAAGATCATTCATTTCATTTGCAGACTTATGTTCAAATACAAAAAATTCCAAGGAGATGGTTGTGAGCAGACACACTTACTCCCCTGTTAACGTGATACTGGTAAAAAGTTAGAACAAGTTAACAGCTACAGATGCCTTGGATCTTTACTTAACCAGAAGTGGGATAGTTTAACAGAAATAAGATCTTGGATTGAACAGGCAAAACCTGCCTTTAAAAATGTCCCATATCCTCTGCGGCAGGTAATATAACTTGTCTTCGTCTTCGTATGCTTCGATGCTACGGATTTTCAGTATTGCTGTACAGTAATCAGACCTGGACACTCACAACCAGTTCCAGCAAAATATTGGAATTTTTAATACTACAGACGACTACTAAAATATGGCTCAAGTACGCAACACCGAAGTACATAAACGAATAAAAATTGAACTAAGACTCATACACACCATCAAAAGGAGAAAACATTTTTTTGTTGCTATTTGCTTTAAGTCGCACAGAAACAGATAGGTCTTATGGCGACGATGGGACAGGAAAGGGCTAAGAGTGGGAAGGAAGCGGCCGTGGCCTTAATTACGGTACAGCCCCAGCATTCGCCTGGTGTGAAAATGGGAAACCACAGAAAACCATCTTCAGAGCTGGCGACAGTGTGGGTCGAACCTACTATCTCCCGAATACTGGATACTGGCCGCATTTAAGCGTCTGCAGATATCGAGCTCGGTAAAGGAGAAAACAAATGACGAGAAACAAATTCCAGCTCCTTCAAATTAATATCCAATGTAAAATTGAAAGAAGAAGATTAGAAACCTTTCAGACTAGTATGGAACCAGTACTACATGTTGTTCCTAATTGCAGCTAGTCGCCCTTATAAAATCCATCATCCGATGACGACATGAGAACAAAAAGACGATCGGATTTATCTTCGAGCTGAGTGAACGTATTTCGATAATCAAAGTGTCATACGATTTTTCTCAATGTCCTCCACCATCCTGGTGCCCGTTCATTAACTTCCTCTTGGCTTTCTGAGTTACAAAGTTAGACATTTTGACTTTATCACGCCGAGTTCCAATGTACAAGTGCACATTCGCTTGTTTTAAATGCCTTTGTACAAGTCATCATGCCTTAAAAAAACCTCTTCATTCCCTTTCAACTGATACCTTAATCAATCCACTCAGTCCGACTTTACAGCCGATACTGTCACAAATCTGCGCAGCAATTGCCGCTATGCTGGTTCCTCCCGCTGTATTATTATGACTAATGGAGCCGGTGGGACTTTTATGTTACCTTATGCACAATTATGTCCTCTAAACAGTGGTTTAGGTTTTATAGCTTCCGAGATGTGAGCTCTAACCATCGCGTGTCGAAAAGTGTTGCATTTCGTTTTCATACTGCCACCCATTCCTCGGACCGAAAGAGTGGAAGTATTAACGTTCAAGTGTCCATCTGGCACTCAACGTCATATGCTGCAGGCATTCAGGAGATCTCTGGTAACTCAATTGATGTTTGCCAGATACAATTAATTAAAATCTCCTCCATTGAACGCCTATACAGTGTATTCAGACATCAAGAATTACCTATGGCTGTTCGTACTTGTGTTCTTAAAAATAATTTCCTGGTAACGTTCCGGGGTTCTTATCCGTACTATGATTTCCCTCGTCAGCGTTCCTAAGGCAGTACATTGAAGGAAAAAATGCTATACTAAGCAAGTGTTAAACGGTTTGAAGCAACAGTGGAAATACATTCTTTTAAATAAAAGGTAAATTCCTCGGATATATGCCTCAGTGATAAGAGTAACCGACCACTAACCAAGAAACATCGGGTTAGATATTTCACCTGCCACGAATGTCTGATGAAATACATTTCGACATTCTCACTATAATGCACTGAACATGGCTTTTGAAATTAAAATACCAGGGAACGTGGTGCTGGGTAGTTTAGAACGAATACATTGGGTGGATAGGATGTCAAAAGTTGATCTTCTAAACAGAGTGATGGTGGAGTGAGCCATGGTGGACTAACGACCAACCTTTTCGAAGGGGAAAATACCTTGTAAATGCCCTCTTTGTAAGCCAAAGGTACCTTTAACCGAGCTCGATAGCTGCAGTCGCTTAAGTGCGGCCAGTATCCAGTAATCGGGAGATAGTGGGTTCGAGCCCCACTGTCGGCAGCCCTGAATATGGTTTTCCGTGGTTTCCCATTTTCACACCAGGCAAATGCCGGGGCTGTACCTTAATTAAGGCCACGGCCGCTTCCTTCCACTTCCTAGGCCTTTCCAATCCCATCGTCGCGATAAGACATATCTGTGTCAGTCTGACGTAAAGCGAAGTCAATACTGGACGGGGCGAAGTTATAAAATTCTGTGGAATTTGAGAGTACCTCTCAGGATCGACCCCAACAGAAAAAGACTTAGCGTAGTCATGAGACGGACACGTGTGTACTAATGGTGCGCTGATACGAACATTTCCCAGTCTCGTGATCTCAGTTCGTGAAGTATTTGACGTTATGACAGATAGAGGAATGGATAGGATTGGCTACCCCATCGTGTAAACTTTACGACTGTTATGCTGTCCGCCCTTCGACACCGTAACTCAGCACCAATATCATATAACGCTTCATGACATGCCGACCAGTTTCGAAACAGAGGTTCACTTCCAGCAGTGCCGATTCCGATTCTGATTTTTACATTGGGATTTAATTCTTGCATTAGTCAGCATTCTAAGTATTTTAAATGTGGCACGCTTCCAATGGCATTTCCTTCCAGGGTGATATAAACATTGTAGATTACCTGACTGCTGATTATTATTTTGTTTTCTTTAAATGTTCAATTTGTAGGAGACACGTTTCTAAGAAACAAAAGCAACTTGTTATGTTATATAACTAGCTGATCTTCGCCACGGAATTCTACGTTGTAAACTGGATTCTAGGTGAAGTAGTGTACACGTTGTGAGTAAGATTTTAAACTGCATAGCTCTTCGCGTCACCCCAGAAACACGAAGGGAAACTCGCCGTACGTCTTTTAACATGTGAAGACCGGGTTAGGGAATTTTGATTATAATGGCAGTCACAGTCAAGTTGAAGAGTTTTCATAATGATGGCAGACACTCACTCTCCACCTACCTTTTCATATCTTAAAAAAACTGTCTCTCCAGTTTTCCGAAAGTCTTAAATGATTTGCCAATGGACATAAAACCAACATGACAACAATATTTACGCAAAAGGAAAGGTTTTTTAATGCGTATCTGTGTAAGTAAAAATTTAAAGGAAAAAGATTAATGATTAATATTATTGTTTCGTATTGGAATATATAAGATAACTGGCCTGCGTACAGATATCGTGTAAAACGGTTCTCTAAAGAACAATACATTTCCAAGACATATCGCTAACATTTGTCGTAACAACTTGGAGAACGTTAAAAATCAATAAGGCTGCGAATGAGTTAGAATTATAACGATTTCTGCTATTATTACGTCAGTTCAGTATCTTACTTTAACCATCCATTCCGTGATAGCTGACAGAGTGTATTTCTGCTTTTATTTCGTCACTTGTTAAATCTATTCAAGTTCCTTGCCAATCAAATGCATTGAGAATACGATAGACGCACACGCGACGCTAGTGTACCGTCCTCAAATTGAAGCGGAGTTAGTCGTACTGTATATGGTTTGTACTTGGTTATTGCGAAAACGGAAATAAAGGCAAGAGGGTGAGTGAGCGGCGTGAATCGCACACACAAATGTGTGTTGCAGTTCTCGAATTAAATGCTACAACTCCCACCGTTTTGTGTCTTATTTTATTCGTTCAAGGTAAGGACATTTTCCTCCAATCCTCAAAAGTACGCACCAAAACACAGAACCATTCTTTTCTCGGAAATTATTAGAATTACAAAGAAATTCATATAAACATTTCTTTGGCAAATCGAATTTAATTATACCTGTTCTGCTCCAGTGTTTAATAGGAGTAACCGTTCAGGTAGCGTATTCACTTTTATGGATCCCAGGCGTACTTTTCTCTCTGACTTGCTTCACATTTTCTTTCGCTTAAGAGCTAGTATGATAGTAAAACACAGAAAAATATATTTTTTCTGAAATACTGTTAGAATTACGAAGTAGATGCGTAGAACCTTTTCTAGGAAATAGAATTTTAAGTATACTCACTGACTCCATTATTTAATAGGACTAACCGTTTACATGGGGTACTGTATTCACGTTTAAGCGTCCCAGGTGAACATTTTTCTATGAATTGCTTCAATTTTATGTCCTTGCAGGGCCCCATTAACATACACTGTAATACTAAGTATCCTATAGCCTCCGTGGCTCAGACGGCAGCGCGTCGGCCTCTCACCGCTGGATACCGTGGTTCAAATCTCATGTGAGATTTGTGCTGGACAAAGCGGAGGCGGGACAGGGTTTTTCTCCGGGTACTCGGGTTTTCCCCGTCATCTTTCATTCCAGCAACACTCTCCATACTCGTTTCATAGCATCTATCACTTATTAATATAAATCACTTTGGGAGTGGCGACCCCATCGTAATAACAGCCTATATCTGATTCATTCATCACATCCCTGACCCAGTAAAAGACTGGAAAACAGGTTGTAGTTTTTCATTTTTTTTCACTAAGTATCCTATACGGTAACCAAAGTTTCCAGTTGTATGCTTGCCAAATTTGAGCACGGTCCGTCAAGTAGCTTTTATATGAAAGAAACCAAGACAAAGAAACCAACGATAAAATATGCACCGAAGTACAGCAATTTTTTTTCATATAATATTTTTTTCTGCGAAATGGAATTTTAGGTACATTGGCGCACTCCAGTTTTCAATACGACTAACCGTTTAGGTACAGTATTCAGTTTTAAGTGTCCCAGGCGTACATTTTTCTCTGACGTACTTCACATTTTCTTTTGCTACACGGTCCATCTTAAAAGATAACGTGACAGTAAGGAGCCAGTGTGTTAACCAAATTTGAGTTCCATCAGTCATGTATTTTGTACATGAAAAGGAAGAGATCGGCAAACATACGAATTTTGAGGTGCATTACTGCTGCCATTTTTGCTCTAAATCATGGTTTTCACTGGAACCATTTGATATTTCGGAATGACACATAGCGTTTGTTACCCGCAATGATACTATCTTACAAATAATGAAGGCAATTTCAAAATCGCTCCAGTAGTTTCTAAGATTACCCGTTACATAACCACAAACTCAGTCTCCCTTTTTATATTGATATATATTATTATTATTATTATTATTATTATTATTATTATTATTATTATTATTATTATTATTATTATTATTGAATATCCAAAGCAGTTTGGAACCCTATTTTACATAGTATACTAGGGTTGTAGTTAAAATACATATTCACTTTTACAATGAAAATGAATTCATGTATCCAATCGACGGAAAATGAAGTGGATGGAGTTAATAAAATATTTGTAACAGCACGGCTTTTTAAACAAATGATACAGGGGTTTTGATAATGCAATGTTGCAATAATTCAAATGAGAGTTCAAGCCACGCCTTCTTCTTTCAAATGCAGTACATTCAAATAGTATATATATAATGCTGTGTATTATATTTCATTTTGAATATTGTAGTAGTAATAGTAGTAGTGGTAGAAGGTTCTTCGTCATCATCGTAATCATCTTCTATGAACAGATGAAGCACTAACAAGCAATGCACAGCGCAAACAGAATGTATGAAACAACCGTGACGTGTTGTGGGAGTGGAAGGTATTATTACATTACGAAGATTTATGTTCTGTTGTGAAACGACAGTTTACGCCTTCAACGGAAATGTCTGTCTTAACCAAAGTTAAGACTTCATTAACTTATAGTATCAGTGCATTTATTCTCCTGATTTGCACTGATGTATTTATATAAAACATATTTCCGGACTCTTTTTTCCTCCACAATCGTTTTATATGTAGTAGCTACGTGGGATATTCTTCATAAGGAAAATTTGGAAGGTTAAAAGTGCACCAGAACTTACACAAACTGACGTCATGAACTCTTCTTATGATATCTGATGAAGTGTCACCCACAAGCGAAGTACCTGCAGTGTCGGGACGGAATTTATATGATTCAAGTATCTGTACATTGAACAGTAAAGAGAGAAGTAAAATACTACTGTAGCACCAGTCGAGCGCACTAGTCTCATCAGTTTCTGGAGTAACGGCAGAGTGCGTTTAAGCAGCCAGTGGCCAGCACTACAAACGTCATTAATTCAGTGCTGTGTTTTTTTGAAGCAGTTTGTGTTTTATGATAAATCCGCTAAACGTATCAGTATTATTATTACAATTCTTTAAATATAGAGGATATAAGGAAACATAATTTTTTAATAGAACGTAATCATAGCAGAAACGTCTGGCTCCATGGCTAAATGGTTAGCGTGCTGGTCTTTGGTCACAGGGGTCCCGGGATCAATTCCATGCAGGGTCGGAAATTATAACCATCATTGGTTAATTTCTCTGGCACGAGGGCTGGGTGTATGTGTCGTCTTCATCATCATTTCATCCTCATCACGGCGCGCAGGTCTCCTACGGGAGTCAAATCGAAAGACCTGAACCTGGCGAGCCGAACATGTCCTCGGACATTTCCGGCACTAAAAAAGCCATACGCCATTTCATAGCAGAAAAAATGTTCAGCACATTGAAAATGTCGGGAATAAAGCAAGACAACGGTGAAGAATATATCGACGACACATACATACATACATACATACTGAAACGGTAACACCCTACGAGCATTCACGTTTCATTCTTTTATTAAGAGAAGCTCGCTAACACCCGGCCGTAAGCATTTAAAACTTGCGCCGAGCGCACTGGCATAGTGGGAACTGCGAGCAAGTTCGCGACGTTCCAGAACACCGGCCAAGGACAAGCGACGTCACGCAGAAGGTTCCTTCGTGTTCCATTGCTGCATGAACGTAATATAAGCGAGTCGCCAGCCTGGGGTAAGGCAGAATGTAAGCAGAGAGAGTGTGCGGTATGCGACGGCAGTGTGCTGAAGGCAGAGAGTGGAGTGAGTCGGCAGTAAGCCGTGAGTCAGCGAGTGTGTGCAAGTAAGCACGTCGCGACATAATTCGTCTCTCGGTCCGGCTGTATATTTGAATTCGTTTAAAGACTGTGTTCTCGCCAGCTTGAATTCATTTAAAGACTGTGTTCTCACATAAACTGTGCCAGCTTTGAATTCGTTTAAAAACTGTGTTCTTGCATTAATTGTGTCAGCTTTGAATTCGTTTAAAGACTGTGTTCTCGCCAGCTTGAATTCATTTAAAGACTGTGTTCTCACATAAACTGTGCCAGCTTTGAATTCGTTTAAAGACTGTGTTCTTGCATTAATTGTGTCAGCTTTGAATTCGTTTAAAGACTGTGTTCTCGCCAGCTTGAATTCATTTAAAGACTGTGTTCTCACATAAACTGTGCCAGCTTTGAATTCGTTTAAAGACTGTGTTCTTGCATTAATTATGTCAGCTTTGAATTCGTTTAAAGACAGTGTTCTCGCCAGCTTGAATTCATTTAAAGACTGTGTTCTCACATAAACGGTGCCAGCTTTGAATTCGTTTAAAAACTGTGTTCTCGCATTAATTGTGTCAGCTTTATTTCATTTAAAGACTGTGTTCTTGCATTAACTGTGCCAGCATTGATTTCGTTCAAAGACTGTGTGAAAGCAGCGGTAGTATTTCTAGCCAGCCTCAATTTCATTTAAAGACTATGTCTATCCGTTGAACTGTGTTGCATTATGATCTTAAGTGCCAGTGTTAATCTGAAAATCACGACGTACGGGAATTTGGACTATCATTTATTTCAACAAATGTATTATGCTGGTGGAGTACAGTGCAGAGACTGTACTCGATAAATTTAATTTTCTTTATGAAGTGCTTGATCACCGCACCTCGGAAGGTTCTAGATTGTTTCATTTGCGTATTATTCCAAATACGAACTGTGACTCTAACTTTATCCTTGCTGCTGTGGGAACTATTTCGGCGTGCTTCGCCATAGGGAAGTGTCACACCAGTACCCCATGACGTCAAATGTGGAAGCTCCACATTTCCCCGTTCCTGCCTCTGGTTCGAGTCATCAACACTAATACAAACACCAACGACGGAAGACAACGCCAACGCCGACCGCAAGACGACGCAGCAGCCGCGGGACAACGTCCTCTTCACGCCCTCAGGGACAAATCTACAATTCAGCTATAAAAGGTGACATAATTATTTGCCTATTTATTGAATAAACTGAAGGATCCACTTAATCATGAATTTTTCTTTCACTACCCTTCTCTCTTACTCTCTTAGCATGGGCCGTACACGCCTTGTCGTTCCTCATGCTCTCCGATAAACTGAAGTACGGGCGTTCCTGTTACAGAGAGAAGGTAGTGAATAGTGGCACCCGTGACGTTGGGGCCAGATTAAAGAGAGTAAAGTGATAAAAATTAACTTTGAAATCAGTGATATCTTAACTTACCAATTCAAATAAAAGTGCATAGTACGTACGTTAATTCCAGTTCAGTGAATGTGTTAAAATTTTACGAAGTTCAATTCAATGACTTTGACGAAATTTTAAACTTTTGGCACAGAACTCTGATCAAGTTTATGGCACAAGTGATTATTTTTCTCTTTCTCTTGCTATGTAAAACATTTCAGGCATAATATTCATGCACAGGCTTATATAAATTTTGATATTTATGTTGGTGAAATTTTGAACTTTACCATTGGACAATAATGGTGATATTTAATTTTATGCTCAAGTGTTTGATATTTTGTGTTGGCGAAATTTTGAACTTTACCATTGGACAATAATGGTGATATTTAATTTTATGCACAAGTGTTTGATATTTTGTGTTGGTGAAATTTTGAACTTTACCATTGGACAATAATGGTGATTTTACGTATGAGGTGAATGATTGTATTTTCTGCATTTTGTGAAAATAACGACATTAATATGGAAAATATACTAGCTGCCATTGAGGCTTTAAAAATCAGTCTAAATGACAGGATTACGGAAAGTAACACTAATCTCGGGCGTAGGATTGCAGAATCTAACAATACTTTAGGAGCTCAACTTAAAGAATCTAACGCGACCCTGGAAGCCACTAAGGCTAGTATAGGTCAACTTAGGGAGGCTAATGAAGCAACTAATCGTAGTATCACTCAACTAAGGGAGGCTAATGAAGCAACTAATCGTAGTATCACTCAACTAAGGGAAGCTAATGATGCCAACATTGTAAAATTGACAGAATCTGTTGATCAAAAATTTGCGGAAGTTAATAATAATTTGGAACGTAGGCTCAATAGTGCAGGTGCCGAAATTGAAAAAAGATTTAAAGAATCTAACAAAAGAATGGATTCTAAGTTTACGGAAATAAATGAAAGATTAACACGTGACTTAGAAACCATTAAGCAAGACATAAAATCACAAGTGGCGGAGGACTTAAAACTTGCTTTCCCGTCTTCTTCTCAGGAAGTCCTTAAAGAAGTAGAAAGCTTAAAGGAAGAATTTCAAGAGTCCCATGCTCAATTATCTCTTGCGCAAACTAAAATCGCGTCTATTCAAGACAAACTTCATGAATCTGTTAAAAATAATTTCATGAAGTTGGGAAACGAAATTACTCTTCTGAAAAGTCAGCAAGAGGAGGCCGATAAACGTGTCAAGACTCAGTTAGATAATGCTCACACACAGATTACTCGTATCTGTCGCGATGTAGCAGAAGTCAAGACCGACATAGAGAAGGAGGTCAAGGAAATTGAGAATTCCGTACAGGGGAAAATTAAAACCCTAAAACTTGAACTCCAAGGAGGTATAGAAGCTCTCAACAGCAAAGTATCGCAAATCGAACAGGATGTTTCATCATCTAGCCTTCACAACACTAGTGGAGAATCCATGAATGTTTCCACAATTTTTAAAATAACTGAGGAAAAACCAGCCAAATTTTCGGGGAAGGAGGAGTATACTGCTAAGGAGTTTCTCCTCAACCTCGAAGAATTCTTTCAAGAAAATCACGTTAAGACCGACCGTCGTTTACGAATAGCATCTCGATTGTTAGAAGGCAAGGCGTTAATGTGGTTTACCGCTTTTAAATTCAGTATTAACACTTACGAAGAATTTAAGGAAGCCTTACTTAGACGATTTTGGAGTGCTGAGGCTCAGCACCTGATAAAACTTCAATTATACTCTAGAAAGTATAACACGTCCGTCAATTCCTCGCGATATTCAGATTATCTAATATCTCAGCTTAAAAAGATGCAGTTTTTCGACCCTCCTTTACCGGAGCAAGAACTTATTCAGGTCATAACGCTGCAATTTCCACCAAATGTTCAGGAAATATTGGTGGCAGCAAACGTCCAGGACTTGGAGCAGCTCGATGATGTCCTGAGGAAACTCGATACTGCGCACACTCAGAGCGCAGCAAAAGCAGGTCGAACCAAAGAAACTACAACCAACTTTACGGAAATGAAAACTCCGGTTCAAGTAAATCCAGAACCGCGAGAAGAAAGAGAAACTCGCCGAGATATTCCGTTTCGGTATAGAAGATCTAGGAATCGCCCCTACGAAGGGAGGGCTAAGTTTCAACCTGGACCTTCATGGAGGCAGGCAGCTAATCAACCCAATGATAATAGGAACTCCCAGCGGGAAGAATTAGAGAAACGTTGGAGAGAGACTACGGAATATGTAAGGAATAAGAACAGGGAAGAGGGTTTACCTGGAGCAGCTTCTTTGGAATACCAGGCAGAGATACAGAGAAGAAATGAGAGAACGGAAATGGATCCAAGAGCTACGGGTACAAAAAAAAACTTTGTCGAAGCAATAAAGAGACTGCCTGAAAACCCGGAGGGAGGAGAAGTAGTATGTAGCGCACTCATTAACCATTGGTATTTAGAGGATGCAGATTTACTATATGAGGATTCAACACTACGACAGCCTCAGATACAACGCGGCTTACCGATCATTATCATTAAGTTAGGCAATATGATTGTCCACTCTCTAGTAGACTCGGGATCGCAAGCCTCACTAATTTCGCAGAAATTAATAGATGTGGCGCAGGAGACGACCTACATCTCCATCTTGCCGGTTGCTCAAGTTAAGGTTAAAGGCATAGTTCCTGACAAAGCTATTAAATGCAAATTCCAAGCGTTTCTTGAGTTAGAAATTGGTGGTGTTAAGTTCCAACATCTATTTTTGACCTTGACGCAAATGAAATTTGAATTAATTCTTGGATCAGACTTTCTCATTCAACATGGGGGAATCATTGATTATCCCGCTAATGTGATTAAATTTTTCCACGTCGAATCTGTAGGGCTACAGTTGGTTACTTATAATGACGTGAAGAATCCGGAATGTGAGACCCCGGTGGGCATAGTAGAAGGCAAGATGAGCGAGGCTCCGCCTGTCGAAGAAAGCGTCCACGAAGAGGGGCGACCCGAGGAAGTGGGACCCGTAGAGGACCAGATGGCGTCCATTATCGATGATGAGTTTAATGAGGACCACTACAACTTCACGCTTTACGCCAATGTAGCTGAAAGCCCAGATTACGATGATGATAAAGTAATAAAGGCAATCCAAGGGCTTTTTAAGAAGTTTCCAGATGTATTTTCTGAGAAACCTGGAGTCATTAAGGGTTTCAAGCACCACTTAGATGTTACTGACACATCACCTTATAAGAAACGGCCTTATCCGACACCCGGAAGCCAACCCAGCCGAACGGGTTATGCGCGAAATTGCCAGATTCTGTAGATTGTATTGTGGACAACAGCATTGGAAGTGGGTTGAAGTTCTGCCCATTATGCAAAGGATCGTCAATACCACCATGCATGAGTCTATTCAGGACATCCCTTTGAGTGTACATAAAAGCCTCACCCCTGACAGACCTTGGGATCGAGTTTTGCCTGATCAACCTGACGCAGCAGTGAGCCAACAAGCTCGCATTACTAAGGCACTTCGGCAATTACGACATGCTGCTCAAATCCGAGAAAAGAAGTTACGACATCACAAGTTTCGACAACCCTTACAAGTGGATGACCTAGTATTAATACGCAAGCCTGCAGTTTCACACCCTGACCAGGGACTTTACGCCAAATTTTGTCCCTTGTTCATAGGACCCTTCAGGATACTTACCGCACTAGATAATGGTGCCTACGAAGTAGGAAGGGCAGATAGCGACGTTGAGGGAATCTTCAACTCGGCCAATCTCAAGAAATACTTTACAAGGAGATGAGCGAAAAGAAAATCGCCCAGCAATTTTCTTTTTCCCGAGCAGGGGGGGAGATGAAACGGTAACACCCTACGAGCATTCACGTTTCATTCTTTTATTAAGAGAAGCTCGCTAACACCCGGCCGTAAGCATTTAAAACTTGCGCCGAGCGCACTGGCATAGTGGGAACTGCGAGCAAGTTCGCGACGTTCCAGAACACCGGCCAAGAACAAGCGACGTCACGCAGAAGGTTCCTTCGTGTTCCATTGCTGCATGAACGTAATATAAGCGAGTCGCCAGCCTGGGGTAAGGCAGAATGTAAGCAGAGAGAGTGTGCGGTATGCGACGGCAGTGTGCTGAAGGCAGAGAGTGGAGTGAGTCGGCAGTAAGCCGTGAGTCAGCGAGTGTGTGCAAGTAAGCACGTCGCGACATAATTCGTCTCTCGGTCCGGCTGTATATTTGAATTCGTTTAAAGACTGTGTTCTCGCCAGCTTGAATTCATTTAAAGACTGTGTTCTCACATAAACTGTGCCAGCTTTGAATTCGTTTAAAAACTGTGTTCTTGCATTAATTGTGTCAGCTTTGAATTCGTTTAAAGACTGTGTTCTCGCCAGCTTGAATTCATTTAAAGACTGTGTTCTCACATAAACTGTGCCAGCTTTGAATTCGTTTAAAGACTGTGTTCTTGCATTAATTGTGTCAGCTTTGAATTCGTTTAAAGACTGTGTTCTCGCCAGCTTGAATTCATTTAAAGACTGTGTTCTCACATAAACTGTGCCAACTTTGAATTCGTTTAAAGACTGTGTTCTTGCATTAATTATGTCAGCTTTGAATTCGTTTAAAGACAGTGTTCTCGCCAGCTTGAATTCATTTAAAGACTGTGTTCTCACATAAACGGTGCCAGCTTTGAATTCGTTTAAAAACTGTGTTCTCGCATTAATTGTGTCAGCTTTATTTCATTTAAAGACTGTGTTCTTGCATTAACTGTGCCAGCATTGATTTCGTTCAAAGACTGTGTGAAAGCAGCGGTAGTATTTCTAGCCAGCCTCAATTTCATTTAAAGACTATGTCTATCCGTTGAACTGTGTTGCATTATGATCTTAAGTGCCAGTGTTAATCTGAAAATCACGACGTACGGGAATTTGGACTATCATTTATTTCAACAAATGTATTATGCTGGTGGAGTACAGTGCAGAGACTGTACTCGATAAATTTAATTTTCTTTATGAAGTGCTTGATCACCGCACCTCGGAAGGTTCTAGATTGTTTCATTTGCGTATTATTCCAAATACGAACTGTGACTCTAACTTTATCCTTGCTGCTGTGGGAACTATTTCGGCGTGCTTCGCCATAGGGAAGTGTCACACCAGTACCCCATGACGTCAAATGTGGAAGCTCCACATTTCCCCGTTCCTGCCTCTGGTTCGAGTCATCAACACTAATACAAACACCAACGACGGAAGACAACGCCGACGCCGACCGCAAGACGACGCAGCCGCCGCGGGACAACGTCCTCTTCACGCCCTCAGGGACAAATCTACAATTCAGCTATAAAAGGTGACATAATTATTTGCCTATTTATTGAATAAACTGAAGGATCCACTTAATCATGAATTTTTCTTTCACTACCCTTCTCTCTTACTCTCTTAGCATGGGCCGTACACGCCTTGTCGTTCCTCATGCTCTCCGATAAACTGAAGTACGGGCGTTCCTGTTACAATACATACATACATACTGTACCAGGAATGCATAGGTCCTGGCACACATAAATTATAAATTTTATTTTTCTAGCATACAATTCAGTTCCGATACATGAACGCTGTGTGAGAGAATGTTCTCGTACCTACTGCACTCCACGAGGGAGAACGCAAGTCAAGCAAGGTCAAGTGACGTCACCGCCGCCCGCAGCTTACTTCCCCTACAGAAGTTTCTCGGCTATTTTTATGAAATTTTTAATGCCTGGATCGATTAACACGAGACCAACGCTGAATTGTAGCTAATGTTCTGGAAACAAAATCCTGAAAATTTGAAATCAATCCATCCAGTGGTTTCCGAAATATGATAATTAAAAATTTGTTAGGAATATTCGCCCCTTCATCACCTGATTTCGAGCGCTGCTCGCCAGACCTGTATATATAGGCCACTGGGCCAAGTCCCGTGTACACAGTTCTGCGTGCACAGTGTGTGCAGAAAGTATGTTCCGTCGCTATTCGCGAGGACGTAATCGAACGATGTTGAAATAATCCAAGAACGTCGTACCGTATGTAAAGTTTCCGCAGCGCCGCGACGACGGTAAGATTCTAGACGTTTCTCAAGGTGAATTATCGTAATATAATGCTTGTGGATTTATTAACAGAGTAAAGCTATAATTTAAAGTGAGAATTGAAGTGTCCAATATGTTTATACAACACCGTGAACTGTACTAATGCCACATAAATTCGGAACTGTGACAATATCCTAAAAATCATTGCGTGTGGTAAACTGAAATTATAATTTAAAACCACTTCAATCATTCTAAGACATTTCTATTACTATAATATATCAGTGAACTGTGTGTAACTTTTTTTACTCGACATTCGTCCCATAACAGGGCAAAACTTAACTATTTTCCTAGTGCACTTTCGATCACCACTGTGAGAAACCCAGTGAACATTAAGGACTCTTTACAATAATCATAAATATTACAGACTAGTGTGGTGCAAATACAACCATAAAATCGCCTTAATTTTGCGAATAATATTTGTTTAAAGACTATAATAGAGACTGTTACAAATCACATTTTCAAGTGCTTGTGGACTGTGTTCATTACTTTACAATCTTATTTCAGACATCATCAGTGACGATTATGAACTGTGTTAATTCTCAAACCCATGAACTGTGTATATAAGAACTGTGTTTTCTGCAGCATGGACTGTGAATGTTAAATCAACATCATAAAATCAGTATAAGAATAGAACTGTGCATTACGTGTGCATACTGTGCAGTATTAATATCTGTGATATTTGTGAATTCAATAGTGCCAATTGAACTTTCCGTGTTCCGATATTACCTCCAAGAACAACGGAAATCTTGGCAAAAAGTACTACGAGATCCTGCTACATCAAACGTCGCTTCCAACGAGGGATTTACATGGTTTCTTCATTTATAGTACCCATCGAGGGACGTCCACGTGGGAGATAGACGTGGTATCTTCACTGAACATCGCCGGTGCTGAGTTCGAGCCTTCGTCCGTACTCCGCGGTATGTTCCAGACACCAAGTCATGAACTCCAACACTTGTAAGCAGATCTTCTCGTATTCTGAGTGAGTAATCACAACTGACTGACTTTTATAAAGCACTAAGTCCAGTACAGTGCTCTTACAAGTGCTTTGTGTGGATATCAATTCATAATTGTATCGTCATTTAAAAGAAGTTCATATTTTGCTATAAATTCATTTTCAAAGTTATTAATTTAATTCACATTACCTAGATGAACTTTAGGATTTTCAAGTGCTTTATTATTTTTTTTTTCAATTCAATCAAACTGAGAAACATTCAGCAAGAGACCAAAGATTTCATTAGTTTTTCAAACGTTTCATGACAAGTGTGTTTTCATTTTTGTGGTTTGAAAATTAGAAAGACTGTACGTCAGCACCAGAATTAATGAACTGATCCCAGGTGCAAAATGATATTTTGTGTTTACATTTAAATTAGAAAGACTGTAGGTTGTTCATGTTCTATGGAAGAGCAATAATTAATTTTTTTATATTCTAAAAGCAAACAGATGTCAAGAAGACTACAACATAAATCTTTTATTTTGGCAAATATTAGTTACAAATTAGAGTTGCAATTGGGATTGCAGGGTGATATATCTGTGGATATTGTTAATAAATTTTACAAACAAAAAGGAATTACCATCTATTATTCGCCCTGCGATACTATCCGTCTCTTTATCTGCTCCAAAAAACACTGAACACTACCTGAGATCCTTTCCATGCTCAAACCCCACAATCATTTCCCGGTACAATACATACATTATCATTACAGGCAGTCCGCCTCTGTGGTGTAGTGGTTAGCGTGATTAGCTGCCACCCCCGGAGGTCCGGGTTCGATTCCCGGCTCTGCCACGAAATTTGAAAAGTGGTACGAGTGCTGGAACGGGGTCCACTCAGCCTCGGGAGGTCAACTGAGTAGAGGTGGGTTCGATTCCCACCTCAGCCATCCTGGAAGTGGTTTTCCGTGGTTTCCCATTTCTCCTCCAGGCGAATGCCGGGATGGTACCTAACTTAAGGCCACGGCCGCTTCCTTCCCTCTTCCTTGCCTATCCCATCCGATCTTCCCATCCCTCCACAAGGCCCCTGTTCACCATAGCAGGTGAGGCCGCCTGGGCGAGGTACTGGTCATTCTCCCCAGTTGTATCCCCCGACCAAGAGTCTGAAGCTCCAGAACACTGCCCTTGAGGCGGTAGAGGTGGGATCCCTTGCTGAGTCCGAGGGAAAAGCCGAACCTGGAGGGTAAACAGATGATGATGATGATGATGATCATTATAGGCTGTTATGCCTTTCAGCGTTCAGTGTGCAAGCCTCAGTGAATTAACTAAACGTCGCCACAATCCTCGATTTGCAACTAGTGTTTTTTCTAAGTGATGTATCAATGATATTTATTCTATTTTTTTCGTGACGGGAACTTAGTTTGGTTGATGTGGCCGCGTACTCGGCCGTATCGTAAGTCAATACCCTTGTGTAGTGCAATCTTAGTATTTGGTTTCCTTTCTTTTTACTGTCGAATGCAGTATACTTGAATCGTATGAAAAATGAACATCCACAGCCTGTTTCCAGTCATTCGACCGGACCAGGAATGGAATGAACGAAGCCCCATCTAGCGGCGAGGATAGGAATTATGCCGGCTGACAAAGCCTGTTGCACTCCTCTGGGGTAATGATTAATGAACGACAGACCAAATGAAATAGTAATGGACAGTGTTGCTGGAATGAAAGATGACAGGGAAAAACCGGTGTAATCGGAGAAAAACCTGTCCCACCTCCGCTTTGTCCAGCACAAGTCTCACATGGAGTGACCGGGATTTGAATCACGGAACCCAGCGTTGATAGGCCGGTGCACTGCCATCGAGTCACGTAGGCTCCTTGAATCATATCAGTTTCTTAATTCCATACTATGACGACTTTTTTACTTGTTTCCAGACTCAAAGCTACTTTCCGTACACTTAAAGAGCGTTTCTGATTGAACTCCGGTTCGCTTCTCTAATTTATTCAAATTTCCTCTCAAGTGTTGATTTTCTGAACATTCCTCCATGTTTATCATATTTTCACCTGCTGTTGTATCGATTGTGGTGTCTCTCTCAGCTGGCTCCATCTTGCATGATTTGGGTGGAAACTCGTCAAAATTATTTACAGTAAAATATTAATTGTTTATTTAATCCGTGTACCCCCCAGGTTTGGTTTTTCTCTCGGACTCAGCGAGTGATCCCACCTCTACCGCCTGAAGGGCAGTGTCCTGGAGCGTGAGACATTTGGTCGGGGATACAACTGTAGAGGATAGCCAGTACCTCGGCCAGGCGGCCTCAACTGCTATGCTGTACAGAAGCCTTGCGGGGGATCGGAAGGTTGGAAGGGATAGACAAGGAAGAGGGAAACGGCCGTGGAGATGAAGTGGGAAACCACGGAATACCACTTCGAGGATGGCTGAGGTGGGAATCGAATCCCGTACTCAGTTGACCTCCCGGGGCTGAGTGGGCCCCATTCGAGTCCTCGCACCACTGTTCAAATTTCGTGGCAGAGCCGGCAATTGAACGTGGGCCCCTGGGGGTGGCAGCTAATCACACTAACTACTACATCATAGAGGTGGACTATAGTAAAATATTTCATTTAAAATAAGTAAATTCGCCATAGTATGGAAAAAGAAAATATTGTACACAACAACCTCTAAAGTTGATAAGTTTACCGAGCTCGATAGCTGCAGTCGCTTAAGTGCGGCCAGTACCCAGTATTCGGGAGATAGTAGGTTCGAACCCCACTGTCGGCAGCCCTGAAGATGGTTTTCCGTGATTTCCCATTTTCACACCAGGAAAATGCTGGGGCTGTACCTTAATTAAGGCCACGGCCGCTTCCTTCCCACTCCTAGCCCTTTCCTGTCCCATCGTCGCCGTAAGACCTATCTGTGTCGGTGCGACGTAAAGCAACTAGCAAAAAAAAAATAATAATAATTGATAAGTTTGTCTTATTCGTTTCGAATTCTCACTCGTAAGGTAAAATATTACTTTCCGTGGCTGTTGAGTAAATACAGTCATCGGAAAAAGTATACGTACACCTTAAACGTTAAGCAATGTTGTCCTGTGTAGTTGAAGCATTGCCCATAGGCTGCTAGAAATTTCACTACTTCTCTATATTTCGGTATTTCGCGAAACATGAATATGACTACGTACCGGAAATAACATTAGTACTTTAGAAATGTTTGTTTTAACAAACGCGTCATCCAGATGGTTTACTTCACATCAAAGTCCTTGATGACATCCCTTGTAACGCAGGTAAGCAGTAAAGATCACGTCTTGTACCAAGTCAGTTGTGCTTCAGTCGTTCTAAACAACAAATGATACAGTAAATCAGTAAGATGGGCCGCAAAATGAAAGAAACAACAGAAGAAGAGAGAAGAATTGTAATCCGGTCTCATAATTCCAGTAAATCGCTCTCGGAAATATCGAAACTTGTGAAGAGACTAAGATCTACAATTCAGGGAATTATTGACAGGTATGGTGAGAGAAAATCTATCAAAAATTCACGTAGATGTGAACGTACATGCAATCTAGACGATCGAACTAAAAAACTAATCCTCAGGAAAGTTAAGAAAAATCCTAGAATCAGTGCTGCAAAACTGAAGTCTGAACTAGGAAATGATTTAAAACTTAATATCTGTGCTTCCACAATTCAAAAGTTCTTATGTACGAATGGGTATCATTGTAGAAATGCCAGACGAAAACCTTGAATTACCCCAGCAAATAGGAATAAACGACTACAATATGTTACAGACTATAAACATGCTTCTCTAGGATTCTGGGATCGAGTTATATTTGCGGATGAAAGTAAATTGACTGTTTTTTCAAGAATATAGGTGTGGAGGGAAACGAACACAGAACTCGAAGAACAATATCTGCTTCCATCACTGAAGCATGGTGGAGGTTGTTTAATGGTTTGGGGGTGCATGAGTTCAGCTGTAGTAGGTTCCTTAGAATTCATAGATGGAAAGATGGACCGTAAATACTATATTGAAGTTTTAAAGAAACATCTAGCATCTAGTGCCGAAAAATTGGGACTTCTGGGTAATTATGTATTCATGCAGGATAATTATTCAAAGCATATGGCCCTTGATACACGATTCTGGATTTTAAACAACACGCCCAAATACCGTATTTATGCGAATAATTCCCGCCACCGAATAATCCCCGCACCCTAACTTTAGGAGAGCCGATTTTGAAAAAAAAAAAAAATGCCAACATTGACGCAAATAAAACTCGCACCCCAATTTCGTGCCTCAAATTTTTTTAAAATATGCGGGTATTATTGGCGTAAATACGGTATATGGACACCCCCCAATCCCCGCATCTGAATCCGATTGAACATGTGTGGGCTTATCTTAAAAATAGACTGAGAACAAGAAATATTTCATCAAAGCCAGTTCTGAAAATAACTCTTTTGGAAAAATGGAGTAAGATTGAGCCCACTTTCACCTCCAAGCTAGTTCATTCAATGGCTTTAGGCCATTGTAAAATCAAAAGGATTGCCAACAAAATACTAAATATGCACAAAAATCAGTGGGAAGGAAAGTAAAACCGGACTGTACGAATACTTTTTATGAGAAATCATGGTATTTTCATTTATTTATATGACAGAGACGTCTATCAATTGTATGTTTTATGATGTACATATCTTTACATAGTGTACAGAAAGCTAACCTATTGATGTTATACAACGTACATGACAATAAGTGTACTAAGTAAAGTATTTTTGTTTCAGTATTAAGTGTACGAATACTTTTTACTATGACTGTAACTATTCTGACACTATGGGAAAGGAACTCTTTCCGGACAAAATTCCGGCACATTGACGCCTCCGAGCTGTAGAAAAGATAGTTAGTGGAACGTAAAATAATAATAATAATAATAATAATAATAATAATAATAATAATAATAATAATAATAATAATAATAATAATAATAATGTATTATTATTACATTCGGGCAGATTCCCACTCACTTTTAAACTCATTCAGGAAGGATGTACAGATGTAAGTCCAAAGAGAGCTAGGACATTATAATTACCTGTACATTAGTTCACTAAATGTGTAAAAGCCTGAAGCAAAATTATGAAAGTAAGTTATCAATTGAGATACCCGTGCCAATTAAAGTTATTACGGTGTTTTTATTTCGGAGCTGCGAAGATGAGACGGGGTGTTAGAAGTTCGTTTCTTTCTCTCTACAACAAGTTGATAGCAGTTTAAAGGTCAGCAAGCCCTACCCTTTGGCCTACATTGTAATTGATGTCACCAGATATACTTGTTTAACAAGTCCAGCACAAGGGAAGCCCTTAATATGTCTCGTGCCGACCTATTTGACTCTTCCTGAAGAAGTCATATAGTACTCCTGCCTTTTCTGTGGTTGTCTCATTCGATTGTTTAGTTGGCACTCGTATGCTAAAATTTGGCTATACTTTGTAATCTCGCAGTGTGGCTGCTTGGATTATTAGCCAATGTAGTGCTCATTGGTCAAGAGGGTCTTTGGTTCGATTTCCGGCCGGATCGAGGGTGTGTTATCGTCTTAATACACGCCATCCTTTTGCACACAACACACCGCATTATTAACCACCGTAGAAACACACAACTAAACAAACATACCCCAACATACGATTGGCTTAAGGAAGGGCATTCGCTCGTAAAACTGGGATTAATACGCACGAGATTGCAATCCCAAGTAACAGGGATAAGTTCAGGAAGAAGATTATGTAATCTCGCAATGTAACTATCGCGGTTCTACTGTACTACACATTTCAGGATTTAGTGATATGAAGTTGCTGTTTTAACCAGAGATATTCAGTGGTTCATACCCGCGCATCCATTTGCATTTATTGTTATTATTATTATTATTAACAAATACATTAAAATTAGTAAATATCCCAGTGGCAATGCATGTTTACAATAAACGAAATAAACTGAAAACATAAATTACACCAAAGCTATACGGACTGTGTCAAAACTCAACGGAAAAATTTGAAAAATGGATTCCTTATATGAGAAGCTTATTTCCAAAAGGTACGAAATCCAAATAATTTGAAACTGAGATGACGATTACGATGGAAAAAGACGTTGATAGGAAGATCCATAATAATATAAAAGAAAACGAAACAGTCAAAGTACCATGTCAAACAAGGCGTTGATAATCACGTTCGATGCCACTAAGTCACCATATCCTACGGGCCAAAACATAACGTATCCACGCAGCCAGTGAGCAGCCATTTTCGGGGCACGGGTAAAGCTGCAACAAGACACTTTGTTTAATTTATACTGTTGTGTTCGATGATATTATTTAATACTAGCAAATGTACCCGTGCTTCGCTACGGTATTCTACATTGTATACGGATATCGAAGTACATACTGTGCGTTCAACAAATGAGATTGTTTTAAAATTGCATGTCTCTTAGCCTTATCCGAGAAATAGCATGGGGAGCTCCACATACGTTGTTTCCAATGTAAAGTGAGGGTTGCGGAGTTGTGATGATAGCGGCAGGCTCACTTGCCTACTGCCATTCACAATCGAGTTGGCAAGTTTACATTATAATTGCAGGCCCCAATGCCTACTGCGCGGTCACAATCGTTTTGGAGAGTTTTAGTTACAATGGCAGACCCATTTCCTACTTTCAGACATGTTACAGTTGAGGAGTTTTTATTATAATACCAGGCAACTTCCCTACCACCAGTCAAAATTGAGTTGTGCAGTTATCATTATAATGACAGTCCCTTTTTACTGCTGCTATTCAGCTTACTGCCAGTCACACAGAATTAGTGATTTTCCATGAAAATAGCAGGCCACTATGCCTAATGCTAGTCAAATTTTAGATTGGAACATTTGTTTATAATGGCGGGCACCCTGGCCTAGAGCCAAACACAATAGAGTAGGGGACTTTCGAACAAAACTGCATGATCCCTTGCCTTCTGCAAGACAAATCAAAAAATGAATTATTCATTAAAATGGTAGGCCCTCCTTACTAATGCCAGTTACACAGGAGTTGGAGAAGGACCCCATTCCTACTGCCAGCAGTCAAAGTCGTTGTAGGGAGTACTGATTACAATAGCAGACACATCCTTTCTCGATCGCTACAAGTCGACATCAATGAATATATACAGATGGACATCCGAAAGTATATGAATGTTTACAATATTGCAGACCTTCATTTACAGATTATCTGCTGCTAAACGGTACGTCATATCGACAAAGGATTGTACCGTAAGGCGCAGTATTTAGCGATCTAAATGGCTGGTCCTATGATATTCTCTCGCATCTAATCTATTCATGGGTCAGATTGAATCAGAAACGTTGAATAGGTTGAAATTTGTGTAAGAATATCTTACATTGCATTACTTTTCGGATAATTATGTGGCATAGCATTTGGCTCACATATGGGTACTGGGCGGGCCAATGTTCGTGTAGAGTTTGATCATACTATCTTTCCTGTAAGTGATTGAAATGATGCACATGAGAAGAAAAGGTTTAGAAATTAATTTCCATTAAGGCAGGTAGATTTCCATTAAGTTCGGTTGTGTGTATTTTGAGGGAGTGCAAAATCACGGTTTCGGTTTCGTATAAACCCCCAATTAGTTCAGGGATTTAGAAACAATATTTGCCCTAAAACCTCTCCAAAGGCCAGGTGGATTCTAAATATGAAGTTTGGTGGAAATATATCCAGTAGTTTTCAAGTTAGAGAAAGACAAACAGACCAACAAACAAACTAACAGACACCAAGGAAACCTACCCTCGGACAGATGGATGCTATATATAAAGTTTGGTTCAAATATCTTGTTAGTTTTCAAGTTGTAAGAAGTACGCTTTACACGCACCCGCTCTTACGTTAAGTCCGCTGGGATTTGTACCGAAAAACGGTCCGTTAATGATATCTCCCTTACTAAATCCTGTTATCGAAATGATGCACATGAGGAAAAAAGGTTTAGAAATTAATTTTCATTAAGGCAGGTTGATTTCCATTAAGTTCGGTTGTGTATACTTTGAGGGAGTGCAAAATCACGGTTTCGGTTTCGTAAAAATCCCCACTCAGTTCAGGGATTAGAAACGATATTTGCGCTAAAACCTACCCAAGGACAAGTGGATACTAAATATGAAATTTGGTGGAAATATATATTTAGTAGTTTTCAAGTTATAGAAGGACAGACAAACAGACAAAAAGACAAACAGACAGACAGACACCAAAGCTAAAAATGATGCAGATGCTCATTATTACACCTGAAGCGGATAACTGTACGGAAATTTCGCCAAAATAATCAATGTACAGACACACGGTCGTTACGATTTTATTTATATATATGACGGATAAGCATGAGCACGTTGAAAAGTGCAGACTTTCACTTCGAGAATCATATCCCCTAAACGGTTTATGATATTAAGAAACGGTTTGCGCCATCAGACGCCTCATTTATCGCTCCACATGTTTGTTTCTAAACCACATCCTCGTATCTCCCATATTAAGGGGGTAAATTGAGTTCAAGTTTTGAATAGGGTAAAAATTTGGGTGCATTTTTAACATTTTACATTACCTTTTGCCTACTTATGTGTAGCAAATTTCATGATTCTAGATTGTACATATGTCCCTTAATCGTGCCAATGTGCGCACCTAACGCGATGATCCTACCATTCTTATAAGTGTGTCAAACAATGAAATATACTTGTAAAAATCACCAAATTTACGAACAATCCAGAAATAAGGCCAAATTTAACGTATAAGGGAGAGAGATACGACAAAATGTCACAGGTCCAAAGTTGTAGATCACTCCGAATTGAAGGGACATTGTGCCATCCGTTTTGTGATATGACTTGCCGTTTAGCCAAAAAATAGCTCAAAAGGAATGTCTGCACAGTCATTAAAATTGCCACCATATTTCGATATCTTTGGGGGTAAAAAGTGAAAAATTCGAACATCTTGGAATTTTCCCGTCGGTTAGGGACCAAAAGCTATAATTTCACCAAATTTCAATTGTCTACCTCGTCTGGCAGGTTGTGCCGCCATCTTGATTTGGGGGGATAGGGGATAAAAATGAGGAAATTCCCGAAAATTTTTAAGCCCACGAAACCTATAGGTTATCGTTTTGGATATACTATACGACTGTGTTCTTATGCTGAGCCCAAAATTTGAGCCCCCCCAGCGTGCCCCCTTCAGGGAATTTTGAGAATTTCCGATTTTTCTAGGGATCCGGGGGTCATCAGTTTCCCTCGTACCAAGTTTCAAATTTCTGAGATTTCTGGAAGTGCCTCATTAATTCACGTCTTTTTTCATTTTTAAATATTTATATATACATCGTTCCAGCCCGACTTGCTTTTATATATATAGATATCTGTTTCTTCACCATAGAGTCCGGCTCCATGGCTAAATGGTTAGCGTGCTGGCCTTTCGCCACAGAGGTCCCGAGTTTGATTCCCGGCAGGGTCGGGAATTTCAACTATCGTTGGTTAATTTCTCTGGCGCGGGGGCTGGGTGTATATGTTGTATTCATCATCATTTGATCCTCATCATGACGCACAGATCGCCTACGGGCGTCAAATTAAAAGACCTGCACCTGACGAGCTGAACATGTCCTCGGACACACACGGCACTAAAAGCCACACGCCATTTCATTTTTTCACCATAAATAAGTAATTTTGAGCACGTATATTTGAATGTTTCATGATGACTCCGATGAAAATGTATGCTTTTCAAATGGAAGTGTTTAGAGTTTAAATCCCAAAAAGTACCAAATCCATTCTTTTTTCTTGAATATTTACTAAAGTACAAAGGTTTTATCAGAAATACGTTGTATAACAATGCGATATTCTATCTAACATAACAAAAGTGCAAAATGTTTTCACAGTTGAAACTTAGGTATAATTTTATTTTTGAACTTGGTACCTTTTCGAAGTAAGAAGAACTTCTGACAGTGGGTCGAGAAATGGATAATTACAGTTTTACCTTCTTCTTAATCCATTCACCATCCAGGGTTGGTTTTCGCTCTGACTCAGCGAGGGATCCCACCTCTACCGCTTCAAGGGGAGTGTCCCGGGAACGGGGGATACAAATGAGAAGGGGGGCCTCACCTGCTATGCTGAAGATGGGCCTTGTGGGGGATGTGAAGATTGGAATGGATAGATAAGGAAGAGGGAAGGAATTGGACGTGGCCTTAAGTTAGGTACCATCCCGGCATTTGCCGGAGGAGAAGTGGGAAACCACTTCGAGAATGGCTGAGGTGGGAATCGAACACCACCCCCCCCCCCTCTACTCAGTTGACCTCCCAAGGCTAAGTGGACCCGTTCCAGCCCTCGTACCGCTTTTCAAATTTCGTGGCAGAGCCGGCAACCGATCCCTGGCCTACGGTATCTCGCATTTTATTCCGGCAATCAGGACATCTCGGCACGCACTCAATAATCAGGTAACTATGTAATTATGCATTTCCGGACCAACGTTGACATGCCCTTGAGATTTGATACACTCTGTATAACAAAAAGGGGTGTATTCTACCCGAAGGCAGGTCCGAACTTCCGCAGTGGTGTGCCTGAGCCGGAGTTTACGTACGGTATGATGGCCAGCTCCTTTCCGCTCCTCCATTCCCTTACCCCCCACCAACAGCGTGTTGCAACACATCCAAATCTTGACCACGTCCAATGTTCCTTAAACCGAGCTCGATAGCTGCAGTCGCTTAAGTGCGGCCAGTATCCAGTATTCGGGAGATAGTAGGTTCGAACCCCACTATCGGCAGCCCTGAAGATGGTTTTCCGTGGTTTCCCATTTTCACACCAGGCAAATGCTGGGGTTGTACCTTAATTAAGGCCACGGCCGCTTCCTTCACACTCCTAGCCCTTTCCTGTCCCATCGTCGCCGTAAGACCTATCTGTGTCGGTGCGACGTAAAGCAACTAGATAAAAAAAAACTGTTGCTTAACTTGGGAGATCTCACGGGATCCGGTGTTTCAACACGGCTACGGCCGTTGGCACATAACAAAAATAACATAGATAAAAGGTACAAGATATCACATGACAATGAAAAAAAGTAAATAGGGAATATATGAAAAGTAAAAAATACTCACAAAAGTGTAACGCAATCATTACAGTCACACAGGAATACACAGGACCTTCTCAGAATATAACTCAAACTATTCTATTCGACCTACAAATAGCGTCGCATAATACTGCAATTGGGATTCATGGGAAATTTACAGAGTATGACTTAAAAACAGATTTTCGAAATTCCTATGTTGAGAAGCTGCAAACCGTAAATGTACTGTTTTCACAGTACATACATTATGACGGAAAAATTACTCTTGAGTAGTCGACATCACGGCTTTCTGTTCAAAGCTTCCTGGATTCGATTTCTGGTCAGGTCATGGATATTAACCACGTTTGGCTCATTCTTCTGTCTCAGGTACTTGCTGTTTTTCTTCTTCATATACACACAACACACCACAGTACGAACAGTGAATAAATTCCTTTTCATCGGGTGATCGTCTGGGATGATTATAAAGAAATCACAAAAAGCCACGACGGTGCAAACTCAGGCGTTCGAGCCAAGATTTGATGCTTGATGATGATGATGCTTGTTGTTTAAAGGGGCCTAACATCGAGGTCATCGGCCCTAGCCAAGATTTATAATTAGGTACAGTAGTTTAATCGTTACTGAACCATAAAATGCTATTGCAGCATGACTTACCGCATTAGTAATACTTTTTGAAAAACGCATATGCACTACTTGTGTCACTGCTTAAAACATCATCAGCTACCCTACTACCACGTTAGAGATAAAAGACTAAGATTTCAGTGGGAGAACTATCACTGGGTTTTAAAAAGAATAGTTGTGGAGGAATATATTCATGTATATGCAATTGATTTCCCTTCTTGGTAATGCATCGAGTGACCGAGCGAGTTGGCCGTGTGGTTAGGGCGCGCAGCTGTCAACTTGCATTCGGCTTTTCGTGGTTTCTCATTTCCACACCAGGCAAATTCTGGAACTAACCTTAAGGCGACGGTGGCTTCATCCCCTACCCTAGCCCTGTCCTATCCCATCTTCACCGTAAGACCTATCTGAATCCATGTGACGCAGGGAAAGAAAGCGCTACTTTGTTATCACGCAGCGCGTTATTTATTGCGAAGGTAATTGCAAGATTTTTGACAACTTAGATTAGAGAAAGCCTAGTTCAAATGCAACAAAATCATTTTCACTGCAGTACATTTATTACATAAAAATATTTTCGTTATAGACTGTTACCGCCTTTCAGAGTTCAGTCTGCAAGCTTCTTTGAATTAACTCTGCGTCTTCTCAATCCTGTCAGTAAATTATTAAAAATTTAATCTAACTATCGTCATCTTGGTCTGCCTCATATCCTCTTACCCTCCGTGGCCGATTCCAGTATTAATAACTACGAAAGTAATAAGTAATATATCGACGTTGCACGTAGAAAAATCGTTATTTGACAATATTTCAACTTAGAACTTTTACCAGAAAAAATCTCTCATCTAAGGTTCATTGTTGCATGCACTAGGCCTAGTCTATATCAAAGAATTTTCCTTCTAAGTGGTGCATGTTCTGCGGGTCAGTATTTCTCCCCTCAACATTGTCACACAAGGGTATTTCGATGCGCATCGACGATATGGGTAGTAGTAGTAGTAGTAGTAGTAGTAGTAGTAATGTTACTGACTTTACGTCCCACTAACTACTTTTACGGTTTTCGGAAATGCCGAGGTGTCGGAAATTAGTCCCGCAGGAGATCTTTTACGTGATAGTAAATCTACCGACACGAGGCTGACGTATTTGAGCACCTTCAAATAGCACCGGACTGAGCCAGGATCGAACCTGCCAAGTTCGTGTCAGCACCTCAACCATCTGAGCCACTCAGACCGGCTCGATATATTATTGTGATTTCAAATCGAGCGATAGTAATGAGATACGTGAATTTACATCACTGAAACCAGTTTGTTTATATCAGGCTGAGTTTCGATCAGTATGAGCTTTAGGTCAACCTCAGACATGAAATCTACCGCGATATTTATCTCTGATGAACACAAGTCGTGAAAATCCTTGCTCATGTAAATATGTGCCCGAAGATGGCATCAAGAACTTGATTGCTCTCTCGGCGAGTTCAGGATTGCCACATTGTACTTTAATACGAAAGTCACGCAGAGGATATTAAGAAAAAAAAATTCTGTTCAGAATCACATCAGAATTATTCATGAACTGTTCTTTATTTCATTGAAATGAAATGGCGTATGGCTTTTAATGTCGGAATGTGTCCGAGGACTTCGGCTCGCCAGGTTCAGGTATTTTGATTAGATGCCCGTAGGCGACCTACGCGTCGTGATGAGGATGAAATGTAGATGAAGACGACACACACACACATCCAGTCCCCGTGTCAGCGAATTTTTTTTGCTTGGGGCTTTACATCGCACCGACACAGATAGGTCTTATGGCGACGATGGGATAGGAAAGGCCTAGGAGTTGGAAGGAAGCGGCCGTGGCCTTAATTAAGGTACAGTCCCAGCATTTTCCTGGTGTGAAAATGGGAAACCACGGAAAACCATTTTCAGGGCTGCCGATAGTGGGATTCGAACCTACAATCTCCCGGATTCAAGCTCACAGCCGCGCGCCTCTACGCGCACGGCCAACTCGTCCGGTGTCAGCGAAATTAACCAATTACGGTTAAAATTCCAGACCCTGCCGAGAAACGAACCCGGGACCCCTGTGACCAAAGGCCAACACGCTAACCATTTAGCCATGGAGCCAGTCATTATTTTATTCAAGTTTTAAAATTTTAACGAACCACGTCCTTGCATACCACCGGACAACATTTCAAGTACCACCGCTTGAAAATGTTGCAGTAGGCTAAGTATTTTTTGTTAGTATACAGTGGCGTAGTAATATAATGGGGTTAAAACAAGAAATACCAGATTTATGCTTTGTGTCGACAACACTGTGAAAAATATAATTTCTGATCTTCATGATAACTTTTTTTTTTTCAAACTGACTAGTAATGTTTGTTGAGATACACACGGTACGGTATTACTGCTGAAGGGGTGATAATGTTATGATTTCTGATCGAAATCGAATTTTAGCCTATTAGGTCGTGTTACGTACATACAGTATAGTAGGCCTGCGTGTTGAAGAGATGTTAAGTACAGAACAAAAACGGCCAACCGGACACCAGTGGAATCCGAGCGCACACCCTCCCGATTTCGCGTCGGTTGGTATAACATTGAGCTATGGTGGCCTACGTCATATTTGTTCTGTTGGAAAAGAAGACGGAAGGAATCAGCCATGACCTTAAGTTAAGTACCATCCCGACATTTGCCGGGAGAAGAAGTGGGAAACCATGGAAAACCACTTCGAGGATGGCTCAGGTAGAAATCGAACGACCTCTACTCAGTTGACCTCCTGAGGCAGAGTGGACCTCGGTCCACTCCTCGTACCACTTTTCTAATTTCGTGGCATAGCCGGGAATCGAACCCGGGCCTCCGGGAGTTCCAGCTAATTACGCTAACCACTACACCACGGAGACGATTAACATGTTTTTTATATTGTACCTTTGCTGTTGCAGATCATTATTGACTATTTAGCTTGAGAACTCCTTCTCGCGAATCCTGTTGCCATACACATTCATTCATTATCTTTGACCATACTCACTGGAATCTTGCTGTGTCCTTCGTCAGATTTGAACGCAAATGAACTCTGCCATGAGTTGTTAGCCAAGGTCAAGTGACTGTAACGCCAAGACGCCAGGATCCCTGGAGCAAAGGTATATGCTGCAATAAAAGAAAATACAAGAATCTGTGTTATAAATCAACAGCATTATTTTTCTTGATACACACACATTTTATTTGGTTCAATAGGTATTAATTTTATAATAGTCTTTAGAAAGTAATACATACATACATTACATTACATTACAATTGAGGAATGTCTGTTCAAAAGGTACTATTTCCACCTTAATAAAATGCTGCGGAGAACGCAAGAAACGTAAAATAAAAGGCGCATGGAACGCACCCATAATCGAGTTTGGTACAACTTTTAAGGAATTACACCTTTCTGGTCTGGATTGCTCATAGCAATCGATAATATTCAACAAATGTAATGGACGAAATTTTATTTTCGGAATAGGAAATAGCACTTTTTCAACGGACACTCCTCATTTTCATTATAGACTTATTTCGTCTTTCAGCATTCGATCCTGAGACTTCTCTAAATGAAGTAAGCGTCTTCACAATCCTCTATTTATTACTAGCTCCGTGGATTTGTTCAGTTCCACACATCTTATTTTCAGATCATTAAGAAATGACTCTAATCATCGTCGCTTTGGTATCCTTGTGCTTTTCTTACCTTCATTTGCTGAGTTCATTATTCCCGTCTCTCTTTTTAAAAATTTGCTTTAAGTCGCACCGACACGTCCTATGGCGCCGATGGCATAGGAAAGTGCTAGGAGCAGGAAGGAAGCGACCATGGCCTTAAATAAGGTACAGCCCCAGCATTTGCCTGGTGTGAAAAACATCTCAAGCGCTGCGGACAGTGAGGTTCGAACTCACTATCTCCCGAATTCAAGTTGACAGCTACATGACCCAAACGACGCAGCCAGTCGCTCGGTACATTCTCCGGTTCTCATCTAGTATAAAATTTGAATAATGTTTCACAAATAGAAGGACAGAACTGATTGATAGAGTTGGTGGCAGAGATTGTTACATAAGCCCGAAAATAAACGGGTTTATCGAAATCACAACTTGTGCTGACCGTACACCCCTCTCGCTAGTGCCAGCTTAGTTCCATTTGAAAATACGGTATTTATTTTCCAGCCTGAACTGCCCTCGATTTGCAGCCAACCGTTCAAATGTTCCATGAAGCGTTCAGTACACAATATTATTTTTTTACAATTTGTTTCACCTCGCACGGACACAGATAGGTCTTACTGCTACGATAGAACAGGAAAGAGCCGAGAGTTAGATGAAAGCGGCCGTGGCGTTAATTAAGGTACAACCCCAGCATTTGACTGTTGTGAAAATGGGAAACCACGGGAAACCATCTTCAGGGCTGCCGACAGTGGGATTCGAACCCACTATCTCTCGAATAATGGATACTGGCCACACTTATGCGAATACAGCTATCGAGTTCGGTAGTAACTTACACAGATGGTCCGACCCTCAAAATTGACTTTAATTGATTATTGTTTTAAAAAAGTTACTAAATTTCCTTTTGAGAAAATTAAATGATCGTAAATATGTCTTTCACTAAAACGAGTGACGTGATGTTACCTAGCAGCCATATAGGGTGTGATGTGAAGTACTGGCGGATGGGCATGCCATACAGATCCATGGCCTGTGCAGCTCACAAGGTAACATCGTGTCACATATTTTGTTACATGACACTATTCCGTCACACAAATTTTCGGATGCCCCCCAGCTCTATTTGTGTCAAAATATCCTCATATATTCCCCTTGACAGTGTACATCGGCCTAACTAACACTGCGAGATAGCGGCATTAGCTTGTGAATTTTTGGACTGAATTTTTGCACAGTGTCATAGACAAGTACGTAAAACCGCCTACTCTCATTGAGCTGGCCTAACCCGTACAGTGAGTCTTGAAATGTAGCATGCGTCAAAGATACTCTAAATTTAGTAAAATTTCTGTGGATGTGTCACACTGTAGCGATGTTTGCAACAATGTTGCCAACTGTTTCTAGGTCATGTTCCTACAAACAAACCAGAATGTCCCTTCATTTTAACGGTTTTATCTGAAGCCCTATCCAGCTCCATGGCTGAATGGTTAGCGTGCTGACCTTTGGTGCAAGGGGATCCTGGATTCGATTCCCGAACAAGTCGGGGATTTCTACCTTTTATTCCGATGGATTTAGGGCTGGATGTGTCTTTAACATTAGAATTCATTATAGAAGCGATCACATCCTCACACACACACAAGTCGCTTAAAGATGTCAATTCGAAAAACCTGCACCAGGCCTCTCTGGACCCATCATTCCAGATATAAAAATGGAACGTATTTTCCTTCATCATAATGATGTTACACATAATTTTTACCATTGTCTGATTATATATTTTTGAACTCGCCAGATGAATGTAGCCATGCCTTCTTGAAGTCATGCATATCTTGGTTGTGGAGAAAAAAAAATAGTGTATGGCTTTTATTGCCGGGAATGTCCGAGGACACGTTCGGCTCGCCAGGTGCAGGTCTTTGGCTTTGACCCCGTAGGCGACCTACGCGTCGTGATTAGGATGAAATGATGATGAAGACGACGCATACACCCAGTCACCGTGCCAACGAAATTAACCAATGATGGTTAAAATTCCCGACTCTGCCGGGAATCGAATCCGGGACCCCTGTGACCAAGGGCCAGCACGCTAACCATTTAGCCACGGAGCCGTACGGTCGTGGAGAGATAGGCCCTGATCAGTGATATCACAAGTTATATAATCTTTGTCTCGCACCTTCATGGATAAATTAATACCTAAAAGTGAATTAAGGATTTCTGGCCCCATTTTATTCCTATTTTTAATTTTGATGCCACTCAGCAAAGAAAAATTTCACTCTGATTTCGGAACCTCCTGTGAGTGGGTGCAGGAGAATAAATCCGCGGTATTCCCTGCCAGCCGTAACTATTTTTGTTTTATAAAATTTGGCTTTACGTCGCACCGACACAGATAGATGCTATGGAGATGAACCAGTCGTAAGAAGTGACTAAAAGGGGCCCCAGCTGCTCTAAACTTGGAAGCGTGGGCTGGTGACCACAGGGCTTCTAGCTGAGGTTGGCATTGCTTCCACTTATTTGTGTCAAACTCCTCACTGTCATACTTCCTATCTGACATCCCTTTTATGAACTCATGTTCTCCTCCGACCAGGTCAGCTAAGAACATAGATATCGAACTGTGGATGTCCGTAGCATGTTGAAAAGAGGCAAAATCCACGATACCATTCAGGAAATGAAACACCTCTACATCGGCGCGATGGAAATCGGATGAGATGGCCAGGCACTGGACAACGCAGGGTGTTGGAGCACACCGTGAAATATGCGAGTATAATGACCACCAGCAGCACAGGAATGGAGTAGGAGTGATCTCTAACGCTGTGTTTACTGCTCCACGTCACTGTTTGCACTCACGAATATAATCGAACATACAACCCTTTTCTTGATTTATACAATTCGGTAGTTAATCTGCTGTTCAGATTCCACCATCAGCAGCCCTGAAAATAGTTCCCCACCAGGCTGTGCCTTAAATACGCCCATGCCCCAAAAAATTAACCAATGTTCCCAGTGCCTGTATTCGCTGGAGCCAGGTAATTCGAAACCCACCATCAGCCTTCCTTGAGATCATTAACTCCTAAGCCGCACAAGTCTTTACATTTCGTTATGATGGCATTCAGTTTCCAGGCGAAAGTCCTGGACTATCTGTTACTTGTGAGGGCAATCCTAGAAAATCGAGCAGCCGTATGGGACTGTACCAAACACGGCTCATCAGTTAACAAAATATGGTGAAGCGAAAAGCTGCAAGGTTCGTAATCAATTATTTCAGTTCTAGAGCTAGTGCCACAAGAGTGACAGCAAAATCTCGGTGGGAAACGCCACAGGTTAAAAAAAAGCACAGTTATGTGCCATGTACAAAACTTTATTGCATACGCAGAACCGATCATTCAGGTAAACTACAATGGCCGTCTTGTTCCATCGTTTGGTAGCAGTACACGCACAGGGGCCAACCTGGGGCCAACGAATGCACTCGTCATAGCCATTTCATAACAACAAAGCCAGCGTAGGAGCAGACAACATGGAAAGCAACCGTCAGGGACAGCGCTCTACGACTTGGTTCCTATGGAAAGAAGGCGTGACCATTGCAGAAATTCATCGGCGCTTCGTGGCAGCCTGTGGAGAATATGCACCGTCACGGAAAACAGTTTAAAACTGAATCAGGCATAACAACGAGCTTTACCAACGTTTATAGAGCATAACATCAGCCATGAGCAAGAGGAGACTTAACTTCAACGTCACGTAGAATGGACAAGACACTGACCTCAAGAATATTCAACACCCTTTCTAGTGGGAAGGGGACAAATTATAAATGGACGAAACTGTTTCGAAAAGATCTAAAACTTTAAAAAATTGATCCCAAGAATATACTCAACAGGGATAAATTTTGGAATGCTGATGAAATCCCGCGACACTCTCCAGTTACTGACAGCTAGAACATTGCGTCCTGGAGTGGGAGGGAAGTGAATTCAGGAGGAAAGCAATCCACAGCGCAAGGATGAAGGATTACTGGGTTAAGAAAAAAGCTCACCAGAGTTAGGAACCACGTGGTCCAAGGGGCCTCAACCAAACAAGAAGACGAAAAGGCACATGGAACGTACCTATGATCGGTTTGGTACAACTATCAAAGAATTACATCTTTCTGAACTAGATTGCTCATGGCAATAGATAATATTCAACAATTGTAATGCCTGTGGACGAAATACTGATTTTTTGGGAAGTGGAAATAGTACCTTTAGAACAGACACACCTCAATTTTTAAAAGCCTCCTAACACTGTCAATATAAAATTCATGCTTCAATGTATGAATAACGTAGGGATTGACTGGAAGAGACTTACAGATGAAAATGAATTTTAAAAATCACAATAGCAGTGAGATAGCGCCGTGGTGTACTGCAGTACAATTCATCCAACAAATCCATGGAGGTTGTAACTGACATTTTGAAAAAAAAATGTGAGGAAGGAGGAAGGTAATAGAATGGCTGAAATGTGGATACGGAGGAGAATCAACAGAATAAGCTGGACCTAAAAGTAATGAAACTTGAAAGTCTTAAAAGAGGAAGAAATAAAGAAAGGTCTCGTAATAAATAGATTGTTGAAAAGAGAAAAACAGTATTAGCAGAAGAAGTAAATTCCTCACGAATCCTTTGACGGGAAAGAAAGGGACAAGTACACTCAGCCATACCTCGAAGATGAAAAGAAAGAGATGAGGTGTAAGAACTACGAGGAGGTGCAGAGAGTAGCTGAAGAGTGCAATTGTTGCAGCTTAGCCTTTAAGACATTAAAAGATAAGAAGTTTTCCCTTTCGGCTTGTGATATGTTTGTTCTATGAAAGAAGGTAAATGGTGTACTGGCGTAAAGTCAATGGAGAAAGCGCTGTTGGTAAATCTATGATTCCGAGAGAGCTTGTATAATGTTAACGGGAAGAAATCTACGCAATAATGGATAGGTTTCAGATGTTTTGTGTTCTGAA
This sequence comes from Anabrus simplex, assembly GCF_040414725.1. Taxonomy (NCBI): domain Eukaryota; kingdom Metazoa; phylum Arthropoda; class Insecta; order Orthoptera; family Tettigoniidae; genus Anabrus; species Anabrus simplex. The sequence goes on from NC_090269.1 coordinate 242,889,837, forward strand.
CGCTACTCCCACGCAATCAAGTGATCGATTCGCATGCCATTTGAAGTTAGTTGGCATAAGCCATCGCTGTTCGATAGTACTGACATCTTTCTTTGAAAATCGAAATATCAAAATATACAACAGAAGAGGTTAGTAGTCAACTATCGAACAGAGGTGGTGTTATCTCCAACGTAAGACCTTGCATGCTTTGGTCACTAAGTAAAGTTGCACCTGATTGTGAAGTCCTACCATAGGGATCTTAATAACCTGACATTACTGATTTTCACTTGCTCCCACCTTAGCAGAATACTTCCAACGTAATAATAGTTGTTTTATATTTTCAATAACAAATGTAATTCAGTTTCCTCCATCTAAAGAAGAGGTTACTCATTAGACAAAATATTTGGAACATACGTGCCTTATAATCCAGGTGGTAAGAGAGTATTGTGTTCTATCAGAGACAGGTCAATTGTTTCACTTGTCACTCATAACTGTTTTACGAATGGTTCCTCAAAAGTGAAACTAAACCCAAAGCCACTAAGTTCATAACAATTTTATCCAATCTGAAATGGTTAGATAACTACATAAACCCGGCTGTTATTCCTTCTCTACCTCCAACAGCAGTGTCGAAAAGCTCTGGAATGGTTTCTTCACCACCAATTTAACCGAGATCTACGTGGGCGGGGTTCAAAGATAAAAAGAAGGATATTTTAATGAACAGAGATCTTCACAAGAAATGCGTTTCTCTTCAACATGAGTTTATGCTCCGAACTTCCCAGACGGTGTTGTAATAAAAAAGACATCTATGACTGTTTTATTGTACCTCAGAATGGTCTTCTCTTCAATAAATATCACACAGACCACCAACTTTTGGATAAATAGAGTTCTGTGCCATTACAAAGGAAGACTGGGCTGTAATTTCTCCCAAAAAGCAGTGTTTTCGAGTTGATGGTCAGGAAAACCTGTAATATTTATGTAATAATAATCATGTTTGGCGAGTAGGCGATGTGACAGTAGCACGTGCGCCGTAAAGCAGGTGGACCACTCCCCATGCCAGTTACGACCACGCACTTTGAAACGTCATATTTGTGACGTCACGTAATGTATTCTGGGCAGGTTCTTTCTTCAACTGAACTGTGTTGCCAGCTCGCACTGAACTAAACGCCTCATTATTTATGTAGCATCAAAAAAAGTATTGTTTTAATTTATTACATCCGTTCGCGCTGTGCCTAGGCCGCCATCTGGCCGGCCTTAGGTGAGTCCCACCCACCAACCTTTCACTCAATCTGCACACCACAAATCTTCCTTTTGTCCTTATAATGTGAATGAAATCTTGGAGTACAAGATCACTCCCCTTCTCCTAAATTTGTTAGAGCAATACTTGTCGCTCCGTAACTAACACACAAGTATCAGTCAATAATTCTCATCGATCAAGGTACTACGACGGGCTCTAGCGCTAGTAATTTCAGCGGGCACCTTAGTCTCTGGAACCTTTGCGTTCGAATCCAGAAAAGGGTAATCATTCGTGTTTGTTCCATCATCATCATCATCATCATCATCATCATCATCATCATCATCATCATCATAGTTTGACAGAAGTCTAAAACAGGCCGAGGGAGTTGTCTGCGCGGTTCAGTCACGTAGTGGTGAGCTTGCATTCGGGAAATGGTGGGTTCCAACCCTATAGTCGGCAGCCTTGAGGATGATTTTCTGTGGTTTCCTATTTTCATTCCAGGAAAATGTACTATAAATAAGGCCACGGTCGCTTCTTGGGAATTCGGTTCAGGGTGGACAGTCTAATTTAAGAGTGCATAGTGAACCCACGCTGTGACCGATTTAAGTGAAATAAAAGTCATTTTGTGCAGAATATCGTTAACTAAAGAATTATAACACTGGTACGATGAAATAACTGTGAAAAGAAGTTATAAGAAAATAGTGCAAACGCTTGACAATATCTCGGCATTCGGCTAATTCTTACAAGCGGGATTTCAGGAATTAGAAGAAAGAGCTGCTCGTGGCATTTCCAATGTCGAACGGAGGGGACTTCAGGGGGAGGAAGAAAGACAAGCGTGAAGACGCGTCCCCGTCACGCACCAGTGCAGGTATTACTGACAATGATTAGCTAGTGGATGCAGACATCGATATGAGTTCCAATGGTGAGTCCATAGACAACGACACCTCCATTCAAACATTGAAAGAACTTGCCCCGTATCCCAACGCAGCCTACCCTACTTTTAAGTTTAAATGAACCTGTAGCCACGAAGATCCTCATTGGTAGTAATTTAGCGGGCACAGTGGCTCGGATAGTACAGCCTGATCACAGTGTGGTAAGTTCAATTCCGGCTCAGTCCGATGGTATTTGCAGGTGCTCAAATACGCCAGCCTTGAGTTAAAATTGCAGATTCGCATACTCCAGCGGGATAAAATTTCCGGCTTCTCTGCGTCTCAGAAAAATGTGAAAGTATTTAGTGAGACGTGAAACCAATAATACTTATTAATACCTGAATAATAATAATAATAATAATAATAATAATAATAATAATAATAATAATAATAATAATGAAAAGGAAAATCCACAGCCTGTTTTCAGGCATTCGACCGGGTCAGGAATGGAATGAATGAAGAACCCATCTAGCGGCGAGGATAGGAATTTTGCCGGCTGCCAAAGGCTGTCGCACTCCTCTGGCGCAATGATTAATGAATGACAGATGAAATGAAATGATATTGGAGAGGGCTGCAGGAATGAAATATGACAGGGAAAACCGGAGTACCCGAAGAAAAACCTGTCCCGCCCCCGCTTTGTCCAGAACAAATCTCACATGGAGTGACCGGGATGTGAACCAACGAACCCAGCGGTGAGAGGCCGGCGCGCTACCGCCTGAGCCATGGAGGCTTCTGCTGCTGCTGCTAATAATAATAATAATAATAATAATAATAATAATAATAATAATAATAATAATAGAGGTCATGATAGCTGAGTGACATCGTCTTTGGCTTCCTACCAAAACGGCATCGGTTCGAATCCTGGCCATTGCATGTGGGATTTTTGAAAACAAATGCGATATCCCTGTGGTTCAAATTTCACAAAAACAAAAAAAAAATCTCGAGGGCACGTGGTTATGATCACGATAACAACAATCACGTAAAACTGCATGCTTGCATTACTTCTCTTTGCTTAGTAATAATAATAATAATAAAGAAACCATAACAACAGCATCATTTACTTCGTGTAACGAAATGGAAGCAATTCGTTTGAAGACGTTCCATTGAAACAAGCGAAGAGTGTTCTTTTGTCAGTTGAACTTTATGTGATTGTTATTACTAGATGTTACATTCGTGTTAACTGTGAGATATACCTTAGTTAAGTCGTAAGTAGATGGCAAAACTTAAGGAAACGCTGGCCAGCATATAAATCATATCTCGTATTACTTGTAGGAAAGTGGTGTGTTCATTGTCAAGGCTAGGGATCCACCAACCTGCCCCTAGAAATACATTTATAACAAAATATCACAAAATGTAAACTGTGAATTATCTTAATATTTAATTATGTCAGACATGCTGCATGTCCCAGCTGATAAAGTGGCAAGCGAAATATATTTTTAATCTAATTTACACTGTTTCTGAGTAAGTAAACAGCAGCTCTGGATGATTTCTGTTACAATTTAATTTTTAATTTCGTGTGGCTATTTCTAGCCGAGTGCAGCCCTTGTAACGCAGACCCTCCGATGAGGGTGGGCGTCATCTGCCATGCGTAGGTAACTGCGTGGTATTGTGATGGAGGATAGTGTTATGTGTGCTATGTGAGTTGCAGGGATGTTGGGGACAGCACAAACACACAGCCCCCGGGAGAATGGAATTAACCAATGAAGGTTAAAATCTCCGACCCGGCCGGGAATCGAACCCGGGACCCTCTGAACCGAAGGCCAGTACACTGACCATTCAGCCAACGAGTCGGACTCTGTTACAATGTATCCTCGTGAAAGTGGAAAAATTTGAACCAATGACATGAAAGTAAGAATCTGAATGAACCTGGATTGCATTTCGTTACCGGGCCCTACGCCGAACTGCAAGTATATGACCGCTTCACCTCTAAAATTGTTTATTGTGCCATGATAGACATTTAGGTAGGTCTACCTTACAGATCATCACATTCTTAGTTTCTACTATTTACAGCGCTACACTATCAGTGCTGGAGTGTCGGCCCCCAGACCCCAAGATCGCAGGTTCAAATCATGCAGAAATAATCGGGTTTTTAGGACTAAAAGATATCTACTCTGCACTACGTGTCGTAAGGTGCAAACATTTAAAACGTCTCTAGGGACACGTTTTGTGTATGCCCCACAAAAATAATAAAAATTCGGCCATATATCGTCTAGGAGACTACTGGTTTCTCTGCCATCTGGTAGTGTAAAACGGAACGTAAAAATTAACACAGAAGAAACTTAAATGGCGTAAAGTCAAAATTCGTGCCAAACACTGTAGCTGAGGCAACATTATTATTATTATTATTATTATTATTATTATTATTATTATTATTATTATTATTATTATTATTATTATTATTATTATTATTATTAACGATAAACTGATAAGAATGATCGTATGAAAAATCTTCACTACATTTTCGTTTATTAATGCCAGTGAAAAACATTATAGACGAGCAGCAGTTTACCCGGAAGGATAAGAGTTCGATTCATGTCACGCATGATACACACATGGATGTACTCTGTTTTAATTAGGGGTTTAAAACATTAGTAATCTTTAGAAATGTTTATCAAGCTTATTTATAAAACCCAAGACTTAAATATTGTTTTGGGGAGCAAGAATCCTATTACTGGGGTTTTCAGACGGAAAATGTAATATTTCTATGTTTGTGATATTGGTTAGTAAGTCAGCAACTTAGAGAAATTTTCCAGGCATTCTGTTCAAAGAAGGTCTTGAAATGATATAAACCTCTCTACTCGAATATAGATCAAACAGTCTTGCAGGGCTGTCCTATCTCCTGACATAAGTACAGCAGCAAGGGTAAAATCTATTTGATGGTACGTGCTTTGATTAAAATCTCAATGCTAACAATGCAATTAAATGCTTGCCATTCTCTCGGCAAGCTTTTGTAGCACGAAACATTGGATATTACTGATTAGGCTTGAATCACTACTTATACTTAAATTAAAAACTATGAATCGTCTCTGAAGATATTAAATGGAAAGCTTCTTGTTCAAGAAAAGGCTGAAGAAGTATTAGAATAGCGTCTTGGAGATCTACTTACACCTATGTATGTTGAGTATCTTTCAAAAATGTGAGCGTAATTTAATTTTTAAAAAGGTCTTGGATTATATTCTTTATCCTGGAAGAGAACTCATTTCTAGTACCTCGTCAATGTTAAAATTCTCAATTGTGTGCCCTTCTGTCCGAATCTCTACAGCTAAAACTTAATCATCTTAGAAATATTCTTGATATCTGTTATAAGTTTAGTGGGAGAGAATTGATACGAACTCGGTTTACTTAAAATTATTAAAAACTTCCTTTTTATAGTAGGCAGTATTTAATGGAGAAAATATTATGTAGGTATATTCAGTTTTCGCATTGATGAGTGAGTTTGTGTTCTAATACTCTCATATTTGAGGTGTAACATTGTAAAGCGTATTATGTCGACTGAACGAAATTTTAATAATAGAAACAAAGAAATTGATTATAGTTACATTAAGAAACTAATCAAGAACAGTAAAAATGTAGTTACTCATTAACCCAGAAGCCACAAAAAATTAAATTATTTCAGAACTATATTTTACGAAAATCGGAAAAAAATTCGTACATAATACAATCTGATTCGTACAGTACAGTTACAAGTCCTTTACACTTACATTGAATTACTTAAGTTGTGGAACTATATTGTAACCGAAATAAACTAATGCTTTTATACAAATATTGAATATTATGGATACAAACGTGTGTAAAATGATAGTTTTTCAAATTTAGTGCTCACCTGCACTGAGAGCTTGCTCCGTCATTATACTGCAACTGAGTTCAATCTGTCCAGTGTTGTAAGCCAATGGCGCCTAAAAGTTATAAAAATGCAAAGAACTTCCATTATATCCAATGTAACAAAACATGTCCGCTCCAGTCACTTCGGTAGCCAAAATACAACCTGAAAGGGCAGTTACTTTTCAAACCATATTTACACTAGGGATTGCATCGTCCGCGGAGTGTCTGAGTCCCACTAAACAGTGTGCGCACTGGACAGGGAAGAAGTGACTCTGCTATTCCTTCTTAGTGTCTACGGGCTTTTCGAAGCTGTGTCTGTGGAGAAGAATTCTGGACAATGTGAAACAACACCTTCGGATGTTCACTTAGACCTTTTTCTGGAACTATCGACGACCTTCTGGCAGCACCAACGGCCACTCCGTGAATGCAACAACTAGACATCCTAGTTTTGTTCATGTTTAACATTCGTTGAGCGATGTATATATTTATATATTGATTCATTTCTTTTCGTACCAAGCAAGTGCTGTGCGGCTTGGGTCACGTAGATATCAGCTTGCATTCGGGAGATAGTGGGTTCGAACCCCACTGCCGGCAGCCCTGAAGACGGTTTTCCGTGGTTTCCCATTTTCATACCATGAAGGGCACGGTCGCTTCCTTCCCACTCCTAGCCCTTTTCCATCCCATCGGCGCCATAAAACCCATCTGTGTCAGTGCGGGGGAAAGCAGATTGTAAAAAGAAGTTTCGTTATTTTTATATTCTTTTCTATTTTCTGTATTGTACCTATGTCTCTTTCCATTCCTATTTTTCTTTTTTCTTTCACATTTTTATGTTTATTTTATTTTGTAAATTAATCAATGTGTTTTTCGATATGTTCTTTCTTTCTCAATTCTTGCGTAGCCTAACTTCCACCATAAGCTAAGTAAATGATTACATTAGGGAAACACACGGATTGATACCGTTTTATTTCGAAGCATGAAAGCAAGAAACCACATAAAACTCAATTTTGTCCATGGTGATACATTATACTGTTGGCAAGGAAGTTCTCAACGATACTCCTCATTTATTGTGATAATACTCTGCCATCGACGTAAAAATGGTCTGAAAACCACAGCTCCCTTTGTCAACTAAAGTGGAGTAAGGTTAAACTTTGAATATCGTTACTACAACTGATGTAAGTGGCTATTCAAACAAGTTATGTAAATGTTATAAATTACTCATATATATCACCTTCATCATGGTGCTAAGTACTAACGGTATTCTGTGTAGAAAAGACTCTCTCGAAGATTTGATATTACAACTTCAACAAAGACTAATCCAAATGTAGTCGAAGGGCGTTGAACATTTTATCTGTCTCTACGTTATTATTATTATTATTATTATTATTATTATTGGCTCCCCATTAGAATAGAACATAATACTCCCATCCCCTAGTTTTGGAACACCTGAAATTGAGGAGGGAGTAATCATTTATTGAAATCCAAAATGTGCTTTGATACATGCATTCTTTTTTAATACTATTTATCTATTACTACATTAAGCATTACAATTAAACTTATTACCTATTTCAATCCAATTTATAAATTGTAGTTTTCCTTTGAAGATTATGTGTTTATTTATTATTATTATTATTATTATTATTATTATTATTATTATTATTATTATTATTATTATTATTATTATTATTATTATTATGCTTGAATGGTACCTTTCGGAACACACGAAGCTTTATTTATGATTTCGTTTGCGGAGGATCCAGGATGCTTTCATCTGTTGACTAAAGATCCTCTTCCTTTCTTCCGTCCACTTGGTACCTGCTCTTTTTGGTACTTCATTCTCTGGAGTAACTTCCCACTTGTCAATTTTCTTTCTATATATATTTTGATTCAAAATGTCTTTAGGGTGAATTTGTGCGTTCTTCATGTCCGCTTTTGTTTGTTGTATCCAAGGAAAATTCTTCAGTTTATAAACTCTTTCAAGAACTTGGTGGGTCTGTTACCTCTACTACAGGGGTAACACCAAACAAGGCACAAACAGAGTTAAAAGGGGAAGGTAAGAGCAAACTACACAATATAAGAAAACTCTACACACTCGGAAAAACAATTACTCGGATCTCCAACAAAACATGTACGAAATATCAGTAGGGCCAACTAGTGAACAACAAACCGGGAAGATGAAAGGGCTGGGAACCTACCAAAGGCATGGGCATGGCTTTGATAGCGGATTCCGAAATGAATCACCGTGATCCTTAGTTTTTAAAAATATTATTTACAAGATAATTTTACAAATACATTCCAAGTTATGAGCTATAAGTTCAGTGATATACATAGGTTATTCGTAGCAGTGTAAATTCAAATTTCAAATCAACTGTATATCCAGTTACCAATGCAGTAGTACAATGCAATTTACAGGTTATCCAAAATCTAGCGTACCTCAAGTGATACAGAACTACCAGAGGCAACCCCCAAGGGAAATAATGTTAAACTACAATATACATATTTTAGTGAAACAAGAAATGGGAATGCCTCGGAAACGAACAGGTAAGTCCAGCTGGAAAACTAAGGCGTCATAAGTAACTAATTTGGTGAATCTAGGCTAGGTTAGGGCAGACTCCTGTATGAAAAGCAAATCGGAACATTACGGAAATTTTAGCAGAAAGGAATTCAAGAATGCTTACCCGAGAAGTGTGCCATCCCGGAAACCGGGGGACGTCAACCAGATAGGCTGCTCGCAGACAGATAAACCGAGACCGACAGAATTCAGGATACAGAATTAATTCGAACATTGCCTCGCTCACTATATATAGGAATTACTGGCCTTGGAGGCAGCCAATCAGCGTGCACGTGTTCCCTATCGCCACCTAGACTCACCAATCACAATCATACTTTGACTAACATTCTAGAATACGCATGATCGCGAAAGTCGTATTTTTCCAGAATAGACAGAACACACTTTCTAGAACACATACCAACAAAGTAACACACCCTGTACAAAAGTTATGTAACTTTCTGGATCTTTCCAGGAACTATAGAAAGAATTCTACTATTTACAAATGCCTATGTTACAACATTATACAGTACAGGTTAGGTCAATAAAAATAAAGCACCATATCATATTTTACAAACAAGGTCTTAAAAAAAAAAAAATACATTCCACTCGCATTACATGGTCCACTTGTAACAATTCTCTGGAGTAACTTCCCACTTGTCAATTTTCTTTCTATATATATTTTGATTCAAAATGTCTTCGGGATGAATTTGTGCGTTCTTCATGTCCGCTTTTGTTTGTTGTATCCAAGGAAAATTCTTCAGTTTATCAACTCTTTCAAGAACTTGGTGGGTTAGTCTGGTTTCTAGAAGCCTCTTAACATGTCCATAAAATTTTAGCCTACTTTTCCTGAGGTCTGCCGCAATATTAGATAATTTTTTCTGTGGATTTCCTGCGTTTGGAGGCGGTACCCTTCTCCCGTGTGTCTTGGTACTAAAATTTTCCTCATGATTTTTTCGCTCTTCTTTTAGGATATTTTCCAGCTCACCCTTTCTATGCATATAAAGCCTCAGGTTTGATTACACCGAGATCGATAGCTGCAGTCGCTTAAGCGCGGCCAGTATCCAATATTCGGGAGATAGTGGGTTCGAACCCCACTGTCGGCAGCCCTGAAAATGGTTTTCCATGGTTTCCCATTTTCACACCAGGCAAATGCTGGGGCTGTACCTTAATTAAGGCCACGGTCGCTTCCTTCCCACTCCTAGCCCTTTCCTGTTCCATCGTCGCCATAAGACCTATCTGTGTCGGTGCGACCTAAAGCAACTAGCAAGAAAGAAGGTTTGATTACAATACTGTAATGTTTAATCTTAACGTGGAGAGACATACATTTTTTGTTGTAGATTTCTCTTGTTCTCCCATAAGCTCTTCTGAGTTTTATTTATTTATTTATTTTAGTTTTTTATTTACTTTGGCCTAGAAGTTAACAGATTTATATAGTCTACGACAAACATTTTGAATGAAATGAACGAATGAAAGAATAAATCAATGAATGACTATAGGAATTGGTGAGTGAATGATTTCATGTTTCAGTTATGCTCGTGCATGATGTATGAATGAACACTCTTCTCACCCATTCACGGATGTAGGTGGCCATTAGTAATCACCTTCCTCAAAAAAATTGTAATTAATGAACATTGGAATTAGTGCGGAGGAGAACGACAATGGCTGTAAAGGATGCTGAATATAGTACTGTCATAAAGTAACACGAATACATGAAATTTGACCTGAAATTGTGAAGCATAGTGGGAATAAAGGGATGAAATAGCTTCATAGAATATTGGGATTAGCGTGCAATGCGAGTAAGATACCTTTCTGACTGGGCAAAAGCAGTAATTGCAAGGTTTTTCCTTGATCAGTGTACAAGGCAAGATGTTCACGGGCATTTGGAAAAGGAGGGTGCTTTCTACGGTACAGAGAAGTTGAATGAAAACCAATGTGGTTTTAGACTATTGAGGAGCTATCTGGACCAGATATTCAGTAAGTATCAAGTAACTATGTGTATGTTTCGTAGTTCTAGAAAAGACATCTGAAGATTACCAAGAGAAATGGTGGCAGTCATACTGGGGGATTATAGGAGTAGGGGTAGATTATTAGAGGTCATCAAAAGTCTGCATGTTGACAATCGGACGGCAGTGAGAATTGATAGTAAATCGAGTTCTTGGTTCAAAGTAGTTATAAATGGGTTAGAAAAGGCCATATTATTTCATCTTTGTTATTAACAGTAAACATGGATCCTTTATTGAGAGGTATGAAACGGCAGGTAGGGATTCATTTGGGTGGAAATGTAGTAAGGACTTTGGCCTATGACGACCACTTAGCCTCAATGGCAGCCTAAGATGAAAGCCTCCAATCTAATATCCTGGAGCTTGAAAAATTGCGCAGCGTTGATGATATGGAAATTAATATTAGTAAAACTAATGTGTTGTCAGTAGGAAAGAAGTCCAGGAGGACCGAATACCAGAGACCAGGTAGGATATACGTAAATTGAACAGGATTATTATTTTTAAGTACTTGGAATATGTATCCTCCCATGATAAATGTAACTCAAAAAATGTCCAGCCTGTCGGACACAATTTTGATATAAATATTACACTACAACATGCATTTAAAGAAACACATTCTTAAACAAGGAATAAAAATAGTATCGACTTGATAAAATCTTAGATGTTCTTTTAAGAACGAAACATATTCTTTGTTTAAAAACGTGTTTTTACAGGTATGCTGTAGTGTAATATTTATATCAAAATTGTGTATTCGACAGACTGAAAATCTTATCAGTTACATTTAACTGAGTCGACACTGCAAAATATGGCTTCCTTCTTCACAAATTCTCCCAGGATGGCAGTATACCAACTGAAATTGAATTAAGCTGCAGCAACACTAAACAGTGATTACGCAGGTATGATCAACGGTATTCTGTATACTGTAACGCATATTATGAACATCACCCAGAAGATATTTTCTGAACTGCACATGCTGCGCGGGAATAAATACTTTAAAAAAATGCTGCTAGAAGTTCTAGTTTCCCACGTTTGGGCTATTGTGATGCGAAGTATAGAGACGCTAGGCGCAAGTTACTGAGCAGATTACAACGTGGTCAAAGTGCATGTGTGAGATTCTGTAACCTACGGTACTATACCATGTAACTCCTTCACACAACCACCTATCTTGGCCCCGACTAGAAATCCGTCGCACTGTGCATCATACTCTGTCCCATCTCCATAAAGTTCTTCACAGCAATTTTATCTTACTTCAAACTTCAAATACCTCTCATCTTATAACAGTCTTAACGGTAGATCTACTTATAATTCCATCCGTGCTTTTTATACTCATAGAACTTCCATTTATGATAATTAATCTACAGTAATGCCTGCATGAGTGGAATCTCATTCCTGAAAGTATCAGAGGGTCAAGTGCTATTCGCACTCTCAAAGAAGTACTTTGGGAAATTTTAGGAAACCAGTAACGATTATATGTAAACTTGATGCTGCTACTCGCAACCATTCTACTGTTACGGATGCTCTTGTAGGAGATTAGTTTAAAATTCGTAATAGTTTTATTTTTCAAATGTTATTAATTTTACGCACTACCTGTTTTTTACGTATATTAGTGTTAAGGACTTTTACCTCTAATTATATTTAATTTATTTCAGTTTAATTTAATATGACCGCTTATAATTATTTGTATGTCCGACTCGTTGGCTGAACGGTCAGCGTACTTGCCTTTGGTTCAGAGGGTCCCGGGTTCGATTCCCGGCCGGATCGGGGATTTTTAACCTTAATTGGTTAATTCCAATGGCACGGGGACTGTGTGTATGTGTTGTCTTCATCATCATCATTTCATCCTCATCACGACGAGCAGGTCGCCTACGTGCGTCCAATAGAAAGACCTGCACCTGGCGAGCCGAACCCTTCCTGGGATATACCGGCACTAAAAGCTATACGACATTTCATTTCATTATTTGTATTATTATTAATTTAATTTTTATTCAATATATGTGTATTTCAGTGCCTGGTTAATTGGGAGAGAAGGCCAGATGAAATAAAACATTATTTACTTACTTACCTACCATGTAGAGTAAGATAAGTGCAAGGAGACCAATCCGATAATGTTGGTGAACTGTTGAATTAAGATATCTTTATATCGGTCGAAAATCTCCGAGTTGAACAGAATATCTTCTTCGTAAGTTCGAAGAAACAGACGAAAGTACAGAGAAAGATTGCTGGCATATTCACGTCGTAACAATTGCGTTAGGAGATAAACGCTAAGTTAAAAATAAACTTGAGGATGAAGATGCACGTACAAATCTGCTTCAGTGGTGGAGACATGCGAGGCGAATGGAGGAGGATAGGTAGGAAGGAAGGAGGAGGAAGTAAAGGGAGACCGAGGCGATGAGGGTTAGACTTTAGTTTTTAATTATTTAGAGATAAGGTGCGTGGAACGAAACGTCCGGATGGATCGGTTGGTCGGACGGATTAGTTTTCGTTATTTGATATAATAGTAATATCCAGAGCCTAGATGTTGGTGACATGTGAATATACTGTATGCCAATATAAAAATCTCATACATGAGCAGATTGTTACTGAAAATGTACTTTAAAGGACATTTTCGTCCTTTTATTCATTCTTTTTTTTCTAGGTACCTTTTAGAAATGTTGGGTCGTATTCGGTTGGTTCTTTTGGGACGTCCAAAAACACTTTGCTCATTTCGTAATTTTTTTTTAGTTTTTAGAAACATTTCAGAGAATTTTGCTATATGATTTCTGAGAAACTTTCGAATTCAAACTCTTCTACTAAAATTGTGTAAGAATTGCTTGTGAATTTAAGAAAATCTGTATACACAGGCAGATTGTATGTCATTAATGAAATTCATGAAATAGTAACAATTCGCTTTAAGGTTTTAGTGCTGTTATCCTAATTTTTAGCTTTCTCTAAGTAGGATCATAGAGTATTTTACACTTATAAATTCATTGTTGTGAAATATTTAACATTTTACTTAATGTCTTACTTGAGATAATGGCTTGTAAATGTGAATAAAATGGATCTCTGTAACGTTTCAAAAGTTTATAGCCAATAATCTAAGGTAATCCTTCCGGATTTCTTGTTCTTATGTTGAAATGATTACAGTTCGTCAAAATCTAGACCCCGGTAATCGCTCTAACAAAATATTTGCTGAACATCTGCAATTTATTACAAACGAAAGCAAGTGTAATAATAATGTTCCTTCAACAAATGTTTAACAATTGATACACAGGGTTAATCTGAAACTTCTGAATTATTTTGCGGGATTAAAATTTTAAAATGCAAAATTGTCGAATTTCAGTTTTTCAACTTCCCTTACGCGCAAGAAGAGAACGATTGCACTACCCACCCGGCCATTTAATGGGCTTAAAATGAGTAACCGGTAAACGTGTTTGCATCTGTTTACTGTACATAAAATTCAGGGAAGTACAGAGCACTAATTTATGCCATTTATACACAAGTCCTTGAACATTTTACATTTATGAATGCATATGCACAAACAGATACGACCACTTACACAATTCCCTCTTTACTAAGGAATAATTTTGAGGCATTTTTGATGTTCTTGCAAAATAAAAATAGATTAATATTTTGGAGGGATTGATCCCATAATTCTAGGATCAGTATAAGTGTCTCACATCATCTGGCTCCATCTCTAAATGGTTAGCGTGCTGACCTTTGGTCCAGAAGGTCCCGGGTTCGATTCCTGGTCAGTTCAGGGATGTTAACCTTCATTGGTTAATTCCAGTTGTTCGGGGGCTGGTGTGTGTGCAGTCTTCGGCATTCTAATTCATTATAGGTAGGACCGCATCCTCACAGACGCGTAGGTTGCATATACGGCGTCAACTATAAAGCACTACCTCATTAAGGTTTAAAATTAAAAGGAAAAAAAACGAACCCACAATTACAGACGATGGTACAGAACACTTAACGGGTCTTGAATCACCGCCAAAATTATACGAGCCTTCGTTGTAAATGCCCAGCTATACCAAGAACTTCCTGATATACTTAGTTATGCCACTGTGGCTGAAAGAGTGAAGAGGAAACCATGAACCTTGCATTGATGTATCGGAATCTAACAATGCTATCTTAAACACAATAGGCATGCTCGTGTGGGTTTCCTTTTCCTCTTGGTCAGCCCGGCTCCATGGCTAAATGGTTAGCGTGCTAGCCTTTGGTCACAGGGGTCCCGGGTTCGATTCCCGGCAAGGTCGGGAATTTTAACCGTCATTGGTTAATTTCTCTGGCACGGGGGCTGGGTGTATGTGTCGTCTTCATTATCATTTCATCCTCATCATGACGCGCAGGTCGCCTACGGGTGTCAAATAGAAAGACCTGCACCAGGCGAGCCGAACATGTCCTCGGACACTCCCGGCACTAAAAGCCATACGCCATTTCATTTTTCCTCTTGGTCAATGTTCATCCCAAAAGTGCACCGTCAGATCTGGAACGTATGCCTTAGGTGGGTAGCTAATGATTGCTGTATTATCAACCCTTCTGGTTGATCTAGTTGAGGATTCACTTGGCACTTTCTGGAACAACCCCCTTTCTTCGAGCGCAGGAAGGAGGCCAGAGCAAAATCTTGCTTGATTATTTTTTCTCAACTCAAATATTGTTACAAGAATTTCAATAAATCAGACAGCAATTCCACAATGAAAAAGTAATAATTCTGTCATTGGGCCTAGAAAAAAACTTTGTGATAATATTTCATCTTAGAAATCTAACCGGAATGGTTCTATCATCTAAGGTTCAGTATTGCATGAACTACAGTACATCAAGGAAGTTTCGTTCTGTCATGCATGTACTGCGGGTCAGTATTTCTCCCATCAGCATTATCACAAAACGGTATTTCAAGGCGCGACGACGATTGTTTGAAAATGTATTTACCTCACTGGGGTATACTTGTCAATTCATTGCCTCCCACGCTTCTCTGTCATTTCTGTTTTCCTAACATCCAGTGACTGATCCTAATGATCCCCATGAACTGTACTTATGGATAAGGTAACCTTAACAGATATAATTTTCGTTAAAATATAACCGACATTGTGTTCAGTATAGAATTATCTGATTGTACATTTCCCCCCACATTTGTAGGGGTTTGATCCTAAAATATCCCTTGCATTATTTATGACCCGTCTATTTATTCTCTGGGAAAGGAATATTTCTAAATTATTCCAAATTATATATTACATTGATTTAATTTTCAATGAAGAGTTCTTAAGTTGGATTTAGATATTACCTTTGAGTGTGAACATGTATGCATGTTTTATTTAAACCTTCATCATAGAAATGTACTAATTCATTATTATTTATACACTTCACGAAAACGTTAGAATTGTTCTCCGTAAAGGCACATATAGGCTGTATTTCCCGACGAATAATTCAGTATACATAATTAAATGTTGAGCACGGTTTGTAGTTATAGTAGTTTGCTATTTGAACAGAATTTGAACAGAACAAAGAACAATTTCATTCTCTACCCCGTAAGCAGTGCCATACATTTTTGGCCTATTTTCTAACCGCTTTTGGTTCTAATTTAGCTTTATCTTGGATGATGTGATTCAATAGTTTTAAAAAAATTGGGTTGACAACACTGATCGCTTATGCGGTCGCTAGTGGCACCGGTTGCATGCGGCACGGTCGCATCTGGCACGACACCGCTTGCAGTAGAATATAGAAAGAAAAACATGAATACACATGGTCCGCCTCTGTGGTGTAATAGTTAGTGTGATTAGCTGTCATCCCTGGAGCCCGGCGTTCGATTCCCGGCTCTGTCACGAAAATTGGAAAAGTGGTACGAGGGCTGGAACGGGGTCCACTCAGCCTCGGGAGGTCAACTGAGTAGAGGGCGATTTGATTCTCACCCCAGCCATCCTCGAAATGGTTTTCCGTGGTTTCCCACTTCTCCCCCAGGCAAATGCCGAGATGGTACGTAACTTAAGACCACGGCCGCTTCCTTCCCTCTTCCTTGTATACCCTTTACTACCCATCCCCCAATAAGCACCTGGTCAGAACAGAAAGTGAGGACAACTGGGTGAGGTGCTGGTCCTCCTCCCCAGTTGTATCCCCGACCCAGAGTCTCACGCTTCAAGACACTGCCGTTGAGGCGATAGAGGTGGGATACCTCGCTGAGTCCGAGGGAAAATACAAGCCTGGAGGGTGAGCGGATTAAGAAAAAAAGAAAAACGAATGAAAGAAAAATTTCCACACTACATTTAACAATAGATTGAGTGTTACGGTGACTTACTACTAGCTAACTAAAACAACATGACTTAGAAATGTACACAAATATTACGTAATATTGGAGTCTCCTCGAAAAGACTCCTACAGGTAATGTATTACAACTATCAGTTCCCCGATTTTCAAACTGACACTCGCTTTAGCAGGGGAGTCTGCCGTGCGGTTAGGGGCGCGCGGATGTGAAGTTGCGCCGGGAGATAGTGGGTTCGAACCGCACTGTCGGCAGCCCTGAAGATTGTTTCCGTAGTTTTCCATTTTTACACCAGACTGTACCTTAACTAAGGCTACGACGGCTTCCTTCCCACCTGTAGTCCATTCCTATCCCATCTGTGTCGGTGCAACGTAAAGCAAATTATAAACAAATCATTTACTGTAGTTTGTTTTCTGCGGTCTAACTTTTACCTCACTGGAATGATTGGACCTGCTTATGTAACAGGGATTTTCCAGTTGACTGTTCATTTTTCCACAAGTTGCCCATTCCTATAGGTTTTGTATATGACACACGATAGTGTTATTTTATTTCTAGCCTCCAGTGTCTCCCACCCTTTAACATGTGTTAGTGGTGAGCGGGGTTTGTGGTTCGAGTCCCGCAGACCCCAGACAGTTTAGAGCTCACTCCTACACAATAGAGAACGGTACGTGTCCGAGCGCAGTGGTCAGTTGGCACGAGCGCTCTTGGCGTCTCCCATATTTGACGGGAGGAGGGAGCTACAAGCTAGGTGGGGCACACTTGTGTATGTGACGTCACACAAGTGGTTCTGAAGATGCGCTCCAAATAAGGTCGATTCTCTCCGTCTCTCACCTGATCTACTGCCCATGTGGGAGGGTCGAGACCGTTGACTTTTGAATAGGACAATAAACGAACGTAAGGTGAGTGACTGGCTCTTTCATTACGTGGGACGTGCCGTTGAATTGGGAACCTGTTGGGCACGCTGCTCTCCCTGTAGCACGTGCTGCTACCTGCGACCTGCTCCCCATCTATACCACCGGGTGCTTAACATCAGCAGTGGGATGCCCTCCCGTTACATTCAAACTACGCTGCTGCATTCTGGAATCGATAAACCTTGTCCAGAACGTTCTAACATAATTTGTTTGGTTCATAACTTATATTGTACTTTCTTTTACATCGATGAATGCTTATCTAGAAAACCTGATCACCAATGACAACGGATGCAGCAAAGAGATGAAAAAGGGAATAGCGCTTGCCGAAGAGGCGTTTAGTGGTGCAAATTTAGATTTTGGAATATAGAAGAAATTTGTGATATCTTTTGTACAGAGTGTGTTATTGTATTGGATTGAATCTTGGACAATGAGAGATCAGGACTGGAAACAACTGGAAGCGTTTGAGATGTGGGTCTAGAGACGAATGCTACGGATTAAATGGATTGAAAATGGATCAAACACAAACGTTCTGCAAGAAATTCAAAGGATGAGAGAACTGATGATAACGATACAGAGAAGAAGAGCTCAATCATTGGCCACGTCTTGCGACATAATGCCTTTCTTACCAATCTTCTGGAAGGGAAAATCACGAGGAGGAAAGGCCGAGGACGACCGAGGAAAAATTTCCTTCAAGACTTGGCAGTGTCTTCAATATTGTTCCTATTATGAAATGAAACGAAGAACTGAGAGCAGAGAACATTGGTTACATAGGCAAGGCATTAACTTGAGACACTGATGGTGATGAATGCATTGTAATAATAGGAAAAATAAAGAAAATTCATTTCAAGCTCATGAGCTCACGGTCTATCTGTTAAATAAATGATTTTGTTTTAGTAGGATTCACCTTGCACCAACTCAAAGAGTTTTATGGCGACAATAGGATAGGTCAGGGTCTATGTCTGGGATAGGACTAGGCCTAAGTCGGGACTAGGACAGGGAAGGAGGCGACCGTGGCCTTACTTAAGGTGCAGTCGCAGCATTTGCCTAGTGTGAATACGAGGAACCATGGAAAACAACCTTCAGGGCTACTGACAGTGGCGATAGAACTCACCGTCTCCCGAACGCAAGCTCACAGTTACACGGTACTAACATCGCAGCCAATTCGCTCGGTAGAAACTGCGACACACGTACCAGTACGTGTGTGTTAGGCATCGGGCTATTTGGTGACTGAAGCTCATATGGTACACGCTTGCACAGAAATGTACCGTTTTTAAAAATTCATGGTGTCCCCCTACCTCCGCACTTAACACATTGCTACAGGTAGACAGCTCGCTACAAGACTTTGTTGGGATTGAATTAGGCACAGTGGCGGGTGTGTTGAAGTAGAAGAAAACCCACTCTGATAATCACAGCATCAGGAGGTAAAGGAAATGCGTAACCGAAAATTATTTTTTAATTGTTAGGAATAATTTGCACCTGAATCATTTCGGATCATAATTTGAAAACATAATTTACTGGTTCGTAACTTCGTTCTAGATTTTACTGAAGTTGTAGATCATAATTTACCAACTCGTATATAGAATTACGATAAAGGAAACGAATGTGTTGAAATAAGATTTTGATGTATACACTATTATAACTGTTTAATTATTTCTTTTTTAACCTTTTTTAAACAGTTTTCTTTACGTTGCACCGACGCAGATAGACGTCATGGCGACGATGGTGTAGGAAAGGTCTAGGAGTAGGAAGGAAGCAATCGTGGCCTTCATTAAGGTACATCCCCAGTATTTAACAGGTGTGAAAATGGGAAACCACGGAAAACACTCTTCCGGTCTGCCGACAGTAGGGTTCGAACCTACTATCTCACTAATGCAAGGCGATAGCTACGTGTCTCGAACCGCACAGCTACTTGCTCCGTTTCATTTAAAAAATTAAATATAACGTTTGTTATATAGTTTTATAGACCTTGTATGTATGTATGTATGTATGTATATATGTTTAATCTTCAGCCCTAAGGCTGGTTGGATCCTCAACAGCTCCGCCATCAGCTGTTATATATGACCTAGGCATCACAAAAGAGGCGTACTAGGGAAATGAGGAGCGATGTAGTTTCCCGTTTTTTCCTCGCCGAGCCAGAAGTTGCTATTACGTATCAGTCTGCCAAGCCCACTGAAATGCATGCGCCAACTGACCCTATGAGCAACATTTTTACACCATTCATAGCAGGGACCGGCTGCAGAAGGAATGTCATTACTAGCATCGCTCATACCTCAGTCACTTTCATATTGTCAAAGCCAAGGATAAGACAGAGGCAGATCAATGAAAGTAACAAACTTGCTCTAGCCCATACCGGAAGATATAGTGCACTGTAAACACTAGGTCCTGCCAGCAAAGGCAATTACAGACCTTATGTTAACGAAATATTTGAGAATAATATTTCTATAAACCCTAAAGAGACAAAATACAGGGAACTTTACGTTTCACGAAGACACTGTTCCGATTCTTCCAGAAAATTCAAAATTAGAAGCAGAAGTATGTAATTCACTTTTCTCATTAGAGTAAAGCCACCTAAAGTGCAATAAAATTCGTGAAGACATCATGGTGTTCTAAAACTGAAGAAACTCAAGTTAAATCTAACATGTTTGTTTAAACACCAGATGACTGTAGAAGAAGTTTCATCCTCCTGTAAAAGGTCTGGATGAAAGTACCCTTATAATTCAACATGGATATACGATGAATATTTCGGAACTTCCATGAAAAACGTAATAACTAAATTTCTTGTCCTCCGATGCTATACCTTCATTCTCAATGAACTATTTTAAATACAGAGTGTTAACTATAATCGCTTAATGTACTTTGAACACACACACAGTACGAAAATGTTCGTTACCTTATTATCGCATATCGATTTGAAAGTCGTATTACCCCTTCAATTAAACCAGAATAAGTAAATAACTCCGACCGGACTTAAATCATCTCTCATTTTAACTTTTCAATGTAATACTAATGTTATTTGTTTTATGTTTTCCTTCAAGAAGTTTCTGGAGGCACCGAGATGCCCGAATTTGGTCTCGCAAGAGTTCCTTTACCCGTCCGTAAATCTACCGACACGAGTCTTACGTATTTGTGCATCTTCAAATACCAGTGGACTGCCCCCGGGATCGAGCCCGCCACCTCAGGATTCTACTGTTTGAGCG
The DNA here is from genome assembly GCF_040414725.1 of Anabrus simplex. NCBI lineage: Eukaryota > Metazoa > Arthropoda > Insecta > Orthoptera > Tettigoniidae > Anabrus > Anabrus simplex. The sequence continues at coordinate 242,910,686 of NC_090269.1, forward strand.
TCTGTGTTACTCGGCCCGGCACTCTTCACTGTATGCATGTACATAAAACTTAATAACAGATATGGACGTAATAATGAGTGGTTCAACATAAATGACGAGTTCCCCGGTATTATTAACCTCCTACCACATCTCACACGTACCGTACAAATTTTCTGCTCACGTCCGCTACGGTAATAACCTGATATGGCTGAAACGCTACTAAGCTTTTAGTTTGATGTCGTAATCATAGCCACGGGACATCCAGGTTTATTGAAATCGGAACCACAAGGTCGTCACTTTTCATTTCAAAATTCTTACGTTAATTTACCGGGATACGAAATACAGCCGCCTTTGTGAGAAGCGATAATGCCATTCGGCTATCACGTGTCTATGTTTGAATGAGACAAGCAGTTAGTGACAATTATGTATACGAGATAGTTCACAGACTTGTCCTATAGTTCCTCAATGAAAGACTCTTAATTTGTCAAGTTACATTACGTCACAAAGACACAGATAGGTCTTACGGTGACGAAGGGATAGGAAAGGGCTAGGAGTGGGTAGGAAGTGGTCGTGACCTCAATTAAGGTACAGCCCCACCATTTGTCAGGTATGAGAATGGAAAACCATAGAAAACCATCTTCAGAACTGTCGACAGTGGGGTTCGAACCCACTATCTCCCGAACGCAAGCTCACAGCTTCGCGCCCCTAACAGTACGGCCAACTCACTTGGTGAATACTTCCAAACACCGGTGCAACAACCACGTTTGTAGTAACTATCTTAGACGACTATATAACTATCCACTTTTACCGGAGTTAGTGAAACTTCTTGAAGCACTGCTGGAAGGCATACTTTGCAACTCTGTATACTACCTCCGGTGATGCTGTTTTTCCTTCATTTTTGAATGTGAAGCGTATCCATTCATTTTCTGACCTCAAATACATCTGTTTCGGAACCGTGGTTGTGACGGTGAGCGTTATAAAATCATGAAAGTTTTTAAGATCAAAATTAATTGTAGACAACACGTCTCACGATATTGTTGAAATCTCATTCTAAAGAGAAAGGGCCAATGTACCTAGAAACAATATTCTGATGGCAGTATATCGTCATCGGGTGATGCTGTAGCACCATCATCTTGAGCTACTAAAATCCCCATGCCGCGACACTAACGAGTATTTACCTCTAGACTTCTGAGTGGTAGTACGTTGTGCGATGGATCGTTCCATTCGTCTCAGCGAGTTCCACAAATATGCGATGAAAGAGAATGAAATAGGGAAAATTTCAGAAAACTGAGATGCGGAACATTCCTTTCTAACAAAAACTGGCGCAACCTCCTCCGTATTCTTCTTCTCTTTTTATTTTCCTTCACCTGTACAAGTTGGTGTGGATTAAATTCCTCATTTGTTCATGTAGGTTCTCTTTTATAATATGGTCCTTTATACAGTCCAACTATCTCCTTTCCGGTCTTCATTTTCTCCTCTTATCAGGAATAGCCATCTCCATTACCGTCCTTCCTACATAACCTTCCATCCCCCTGTTATCGTAACCAAACCTCCTCAATCTAGCCTCTCTATCTTTAGTGCTTCCTCCACACCTGATGTTCCTCTGATTGTCCCATTCCTTAATCTACCCCTCCTTGTCAGTCGACATAAATATCTCAGCATCTTCATCTATGAAACATATCTTTTGCAGCAGCCCTGTAGTGACAGGCTCCATTTATAAGTGCTGGTCCCTCAATTACCTTGTATACATTTACTTTCAATCTGGCTGGAATCCTCTTGTCACACAACACGCTGGATACCCCTTTTCCGAGAATTCCACCCAGACTCGATTCTCCTTGAGATTTCATATCGCCTCGTATGGACAATTCGAGAGGATAGAATAGCTTGTCAGAATTCCAAAACTTCCAAAACCTCCAATGCTGAGCGTTGAAGGGCTTGTCGGGAGTGTCTCAAAATCTAAAATAGCCGAGCGGCGTGTGGTATGTTTTGCACTACTACAGGCCCAACCGAGTATATCTACTGTGCCAGTGGCGGAGCTCATGGGTATGGATACCCCGGTGATGCTGAAGAGGTCTTCCTTGTGCGCCCTTAAAAGCTCCCATGACTCTATGTAATACCGAGATCGATTTTTTCCATATGTATGCCAATCTCATACAATATACTGTCCGGATCCAGGGCTAAATGGTTAGCTTGCTGGCCTTTGGTCACAGGGGTCCTGGGTTCGATTCCAGGCAGGATTGGAATCTTTAACATAATTGGTTAATTTTGCTGGCACGGGGGCTGAGTGTATGTGTCATCTGCATCAGTATTTCATCCTCATCGCGACGAACAGGTCGCCTGTGGACGTCAAATCAATAGACTTGCATCTGGCGAGCTGAACGTGTCCTCGGACAAGCCATATGCCACTTCATTACATAAGACATACTCATTGTACACCGACTTTGCCTTGAAGATGTTAACAATACTGTTATTGGCTTTACATCCCACTAACTACTTTCACGGTTTTCGGAGATGCCGAGGTGCCAGCATTTAGTCCGTCTGGAGTTGTTTTACGTGCCAGTAAATCTACCGACACGAGGCGGACGTATTTGAGCACCTTCAAATATCACCGCACTGAGCCAGGATCGATCCTGCCAAGTTGGGGTCAGAAGGCCAGCGCCTCAACCGTCTGAGCAACTCAGCCCAGCCTTTGAAGATGTGCAAGTTTGTTGGTAATTAAGAGAGAAAATGCATACTGACTAGACACATTATTTCGAAAATACCTGAAAATTTGCGGCCGTGACACTGCACTGTTCGATATTTTCTCTCGTGAGAAAAACAAGTCACAGAAGACCAACTCTTTTTTTTTTAATTGGCTTTACGTCTCACCGACACAGATAGGTCTAATGGTGACGATGGGACAGAGAAGGGCTAGGAGTGGGCAGGAAGTGGTCGTGGCCTTTATTAAGGTACCGGTACAGACCCAGCATGTGCCTGGTGTGAAGATGGGAAACCACAGAAAACCGTCTTCAGGGCTGCCGATAAGTGGGGTTCGAACCCACTATCTCCCATATGCAAGCTCGCAGCTGCGCGCCCATAACCGCACGGCCAACTCACTCGGTGCTAACTTCATTAACTCGCCCTAAATCTGTATTCGTTCCTCCTCGTAAAGGGTTTCCTGAAGAGGGACCATGTGTTCACACATGTGGTGCAAGTTCAGATCGTCAGTCTAAAAGAGCAGGCAGATGGTTATTGATATGTGAGGAGTGATAGCCTTTTCAGTGGTTTGACGACGGTTTAGGCGAACACACTGTACCACACAATATTTAATGATGCCATCCATTCGTGGAGTCACAGGTCTCAACCTCCTCCTCCTCATCATCATCAGTAATCAGTCCTAGGATTCGTCAGTTGGTATGAAGTTAAGTTACTCTATTTTTGGTGATTCTTCGCAGTCGTTTTCATTGCTATTCGCTCCTACGTCATCCAGTATTTCTTCGTTGCGTCTAGAAAAACCCAATGAGATAATATTTCAGCTTAAAACTCTGACCCGAAAGGTTCTGTCATCTAAGTTTCAGTATTGCATGAACTATATCAAACAATTTTCATTCTAAGCGAAATATGTGCCGCGGGTCGGTATTAATCCCCTACACATTGTCACATAACGGTATTTCGAGGCACAACCATGATTCGTTTGATGAAACAGTATCTCTGTCGTCCACGGGGTATCTTTCCTTCAATTAAACCTTCTATATCGCCGTTTATAGTTTTTTTTGTTTTTGTTTTTTGTTTTTGGCGAGGTGTACTAACGATCTCCTTTGATTTTCTTTTTTAAATATTTTTTCCTTCCACGAGTTTGTTCCCATCCTACGGAAGCACCATATTTCAAATACAGGTGTATAGTGTCTAGATTTCAGCATGATACAGTGCAACAGTACATAGGCTACAAATACGTGTAACTACCTTATTCGTGTGTGAAGTTTTGATTTATGCAGTATCGACCTTCTACAAAACGTCTGCATCATTCGAACACTCTTGACCTCGCTAGTGTAGTCACTGTATACTGAAGTTTGCATCTTAAAATGCTGGCATAATTTAATGATCGCACCCCGATCTTGAACATCGATATCTCTTGCTTCACAGCAGAAACACGACTAACGATACAAGAACGCATCCGCACCTGCTTCTACTTCACTGGTGGTTTAGCGCATGCGCGCAGTGCCCCAACTTTTGTATCCTAATTCGTACAAGGTGGTTCAGTCAGGGGGGATCACGTTTTGAACAAAATCTACTGCCACTTCATTGTTTCCAAAGGAATTGTACAGTAAATAATAATAATAATAATAATAATAATAATAATAATAAGAAGAAGAAGAAGAAGAAGAAGAAGAAGAAGAAGAAGAAGAAGAAGAATGGTTCAAAGGTATCCGGGTGAAACTGAAGTCAACCTTTGTGAACTAGTCGTTGGCGTTGAAACTCTCCGGGATCAATTTCTCTCAGTGCCGGGCTGAGTGTCTCAGACGGTTGAGGCGCTGGCCTTCTGACCCGAACTTGGCAGGCTCGATCCTGGCTCAGTCTGGTGGTATTTGAAGGTGCTAAAAATACGTCAGCCTCGTGTCGGTACATTTACTGGCTCGTAAAAGAACTCCTGCGGGATAAAATTTAGGCACATCTGTGTCTCCGAAAAGCAATAATGTAAATAATGTAAAACTAATAATATTATTATTAATTTCTCCCTGTTGAGTCTCTGTAGAATCAGTCGCGTCTACGGAGATGTCTTCTAGCAGACCTGCCAGAATATTAAAAAAAACCAAACCAAACCCCATGGCACTACAGCCCTTAAAGGGCCTTGGCCTACCAAGCGACCGCTGCTCAGCCCGAAGGCTTGCAGATTACGAGGTGCCGTGTGGTCAGCACGACAAATCCTCTCGGCCGTTATTCTTGGCTTCCTAGACCGGGGTGCCAGAATATAGATTTGTATATTAAGTTAGGTAACTCTGGTGTTCGTAACCACAGCTCGTAAGAAATTCGCGCAGCCGTCTTAACATCACGCTACCACGCTTACTACCTGAAACTGATGATTCTTCCGTTGTAGCTCTTGTACGGATGATACTATCTGCCACGCGGTATCTTGTGGAAGAACTTGAACTACTTGAAGGAAATAACGAAATGGGGAAATGTAGGAATGAGTAACAAGTCAGGATTGTCACTTGTGCTCTAAGAAGTAGGGGAGATATGGCATAACTCAAGACAGGAAACCAGCGGTAGGAATAGAATAGAATAGAATAGAATAGAATAGAATAGAATAGAATAGAATAGAATAGAATAGAATAGAATAGAATACTCCCATCTCCTAGTTTCGAGTCACTTGGAACTGGGGAGGGAGCAATAATTAATTATAATCCAAAATGTGTTTTGATACATGAATTCTTTTCATTATTACTATTTATATATTACTACATTAAACATTACAAACAAACTTAATTAGATATTTCAATAAAATTTCTAAATTGTGGTTTCTTTTTCTTTAAAGTTTATTTATTTATTTATATTGTCCTAGACGTTATATAGTCCAGGACACACGTGTATCCCTAAGTTGTATTAGTGCTTACTTTTGTCTCATCAGTCTTTATAGAGTTATCCTAGAATTACAACATAAATTTTGAATGAAATGAATTAATGAAGAACTGAATGAATCTGAATGATTTAATTCTGTTTGTGCATGAATGAATAAACACTATTTTCATCCAATCACGGATAGCCACAAATTGGGAGAGAGCATCTACACTGAAGGAAATGGAAATTGCAACACCCAGGAGGCGTGGTGCTACATTGCTGCAATTGAACATGCAGGATGAGTGTTCGGTTTTGATGCGATGATTACACTTTCAGGTCCCTCTGACCGCAAGTTTGGACAACAATCAATACAGGATGTGCCCACCACGAGCTGGAATACATTGATGAATTCGTCGAGGCATGGAGTCAATAAAGCCCTGGATCGCTTCCTGAGGAATTGTGGCCATGCTTGCTGCGCTGCACGGGTCAGTTGTTCCATAGTTGTGGGTGGCTGAGGACGGTTGGCCAGTTGTCGACCCATCATGTCCCACACTTGCTCAATAGGACTGAGGTCCGGGGATCTGGCGGGCCATTCTAAGGTTGTAATGTCGTGGAGAGCTTCTCTGGAGATGCGTGCAGTGTGAACCCGGGCATTGTCCTACTAAAACATCCCATTAGCAATGTTCGCCATCATAGCGACAACTACTGGATTGAGTACCCTATCAACGTACGGTCGAGCAGTCATAGTGCCCTCAACAAGCACTAATTGTGATTTCACATTAAAGCCAATAGCTCCCCAGACCATAATGCTTGGTGTTGGCCCTGTGTACCTCTCGACAATAAGATCTGGGAGGCCCCTCTCCCCGGTACGTCGGTGCACACGATTCCGGCGATCACTGCGGGCAAGACAGAAGCGCGATTCATCACTAAAGACGACCCTATGCCATTCGTCGACCCACGTCGATCTTTCTCGACACCAGGTCAGCCTTACATGTCGCTGTTGCGGGGTCAATGGAACACCTTCTGCAGGGACACAGGCTCGTAAGCCAGCTGCACGCAGACGATTACCAACTGTTTGTTGTGTAACGTGGGGTGCCACAGCTGCTTGAATTTGCGGTGCTGTTGCATGGGGTTCCGTCCGGGCCATCCGAACGATGCGGCGATCCTCTCTCACAGTTGTCTGTCGCGCTGGGCCTGTGCCAGGTCTACGAGTGTGGGTACCTTCATTTGACCACTGCTACCATACACGTTGTGCCGTAGATGCCTGTCGGCCAACACGTGCAGCGACAATCCTTAGCGATAATCTAGCCTCACACAGCCCAATTATCCGAGCCCTCTCAAACGGCGACAGTTGTTGATAGTGTGCTCTTCTCTGTCGTCGAGGCATGTTTGACGGGGAACACTTTACTGCACAGACTGCAAGTCAACAACGCTACACCAGAGTCCGTATACTGAAATTGATTCCTCCGCGACCAATCACGTGGGGAGACCTGTAGCAACAATCCAATGGGTCTGAAACTTTGATCGTTTACATACCTACATGGCATCGTTCCATATCTTGAAAATCAACACAAATGACCAATGCCTTCATAGTGTTGCAATTTCCATTTTCTTAAGTGTATGATTGAGTGGATTAATGAAAGAACTGTATAAAAATAAAATACGTTCTCTCTTCCAGTCACGGATAACAACAAACTTGGGAGAGAGTGTAATGTATAGCGGGTATGAGCTAATTTCACTACACCTGAAATATCCTCATGGTGTTGTTGGGCTGCGTGTCCACAAGTTTCGCGTAGCAGCTGTTGAGCCAAACTGGAGCATAATATTTAGCTGCAGAGAAAACGGAACTAGGCGCAGAACATCTCAATGTAGTCGCATAAGTGCCCCAAAGAGTTCATTCAAAATTACTAAATCGTATGCTACATTACGACTGGTGTAGCACCATAACTTCAACGCAGTGGAGTAGATAGATATTGACAAATAATTCCCCCGTACACTAATACTAAAATTTAAAGTAGCTTGTGTGGTACAATGGCTTACTACTAGGTTTTACTTTACATTTGGCTCCAATATTTAATGCGTTTTCTTTCAATAGCGCAAGGAATTGTTGCTCAGGAAGAACAGCACTCTGGAGACCTGATGGTGTCTTCTGCCAATTTCGTACTACTTCTCATCAGACAAAATTCACTGGGTGAAGGTATGCAGCGTCTAGTGATTGGGTTAACTGTGTACTGTTTGGTAGAAGACATACTAAAATGTCCTCTTGACGGCACTTTATTAATATTGCAATGACTTCATCATCAAAATATACAAATGTAACTTGACCATAATTAACAGTATACTGGAGTTTTGAACACCCTTCCAACAACATAGTATATACAGGAACTGAGAACAACCATTGACATTAATGGTGAATTTTGGTTGAACGGAGACGATCCTCTCCTCCTGCGATCTTGAGTATCCACTGTACGGGAGATGGGATCGTAGCTGCATACGGAACTGATTGGTGACGCATCCCGCGCTCCTGTGGTACGCTACTGTCATAATAAGCTTATGACATATACATGCTAATATATGCGGCATGGCTTCGAGAGCGAGGTCTCTACTTTCACAACACTCATTTACACGTTCACAGAAATATAACTGAACTAAGTGAACAGGAATCAGGGCCTTTGTCATGGTCTTGCCGCCATAACGTGCTCAGAATGTTGAGATCTTTACACATTGTTCAGGCCAAGATACTGCCTGGTGTTTCAGTTAAACCTGAGGAAATCAAACCCCTAGAGGTCATACAGATCCCTTTCGAATACTCTGAAATAGGAAACTAATGAAACAAATACAGGTTGTTAACGCTATTTGCGATTCTACCTTGTAATATGCCCAACCACATGGCTCTACAGCCCTTGAAGGGCCTTGGCCTACCAAGCGACCGCTGCTCAGCATGAAGGCCTGCAGATTAAGAGGTGTCGTGTGGTCAGCACGACGAATCCTCTCGGCCGTTATTCTTGGCTTTCTAGACCGGGGCCGCTATCTCACCGTCAGACATCCCCCTCAATTCTAATCACGTAGGCTGAGTGGACCTCGAGCCAGCTCTCAGGTCCAGGTAAAAATCCCTGGCCTTTCAGGGAATCGAACCCGGGGCCTCCGGGTGAGAGGCAGGCACGCTAGCCCTACACCACGGGGCCGGCTTTCTTGTCATATAGTCGAAAAATTAAGAAACGAGATTTCGAATTCTTTGGAGGCACATAGCCCTGCGGTTTGATCGTTAATAACGATGCGTGCTAGAGAAAATAGAAGAGATTTTGTTTCCTTTTACCTTCCTCACTTGGCCATAATCTGCTAAGTCTTCGTATGTTTACACACCAAATGACACCATAAAACTCACTACGATACTATTTATCACGGGGACTGGTTTTACTAACATCGTTACTACCTGGTTTAATACATCTAATCTGGCACACAAGTATCAGAAAAGTCAAATTATTATTTAAAAATAAAAGCACTTAAACTGAAGAGAATTTTTCTGATATCTAAATTCATTTAAAGCAGCTTAGCGTACACAATGCCCAAAGAAACTTTCTTCCTTGAAGACATAGCCGAACTTTAGCCTTCGTGACTCGCTGGCATCCCGTAGAGTATTAAAAGAGAAAACAAGAAACAAACCAAACCCAAACCCTATGGCACTACAGCCCGTGAAGGGCCTTGGCCTACCAAGCGACCGCTGCTCAGCTCGAAGGCCTGCAGATTACGAGGTGTCGTGTGGTCAGCACGGCGAATCCTCTTGGCCGTTATTATTGGCTTCCTAGACCGGGGCCGCTATCTCACCGTCAGATAGCTCCTCAATTCTAATCACGCAGGCTGAGTGGACCTCGAACCAGCCCTCAGGTCCAGATAAAAATCCCTGACCTGGCCGGGAATCGAACCCGGGGCCTCCGGGTAAGAGGCAGGCACGCTACCCCTACACCATAGGAAAAGAGAAAACAAGAAAGGCAAAGTAAATAGAGAGAACACCGAAACCATAAGCAATAGCCCCAGACGCGACAGTCGTGCGAAGTTCGCTACTCCACAGCAAGATCTGCCCAACAACGCACATGCCAAGTGTCAGTTAACAACTCGTTGCCACATTCGAAGTGTCACTTATGTGGAGAAGCTTACCCTTGCTACCATTTCAAAGACTGTGTGAACGGGGCACTAACTCTGAGTGCTTACAATGCAACATGATCAGGCATGTGAGTATATATTAAATAACTAGTTTTATTTGCTATTGTATTTTCATGTACATTCTGCTTAGTTCCAAATAAAGAAATTTTGACAAAGACAAATCGACAAAAGTAACGAACTTGCTCTATACAATACCGAAAGACATAGGGGAGTATCGGGTAAGTTCGCAATGCGGTAATACCCCAGTAACTATAAACATAGCTTTACTGAAGCTTGTATCCAGCGTGAAGAGAATATCTTAGCGACTTATTACGCCCTCTAAACATGTGATACTCTGTGGTAAACGTTGTAAATTGTTCAGTGGATCCCTTTGGTGGTAGCATCAATAATTTTCAGTACTTATCCTTTTTCCTGAGTCACGAAGATAGGCTTTCTTAACGTCAGTACTACTACAATATGTATTACTAACGTACATTCAAGTAGTATTTTTTGAAGTGTGCATTCACAGACTGCTGCGTGATTAGCCATACCATGCCGCAGAATTACACAGACTGCTGCTTCCTTCCCACTCCTACCCCTTTCTATCCCATCGTCGCCATAAGATCTATCTGTGACGGTGCGACGTAAAGCAGATTGTAAAAAAATAAATAATAAATAATGATACAGTTTGAAGTACTAAATAAATATAGCGTTAAGTAACAGTCGTATTCCACTTTTGGCTTAATATTGCGGGATTTGCTCCAGTCTCCCGCTGTGCTATATACACACTACATTTCACCAAAGAAGGCTACGCTGAGTATCAAAATTGTGTCTGGAAATCTTTAGCATTTACTTCTTGTGGTAAAACACATTCAGAGGGAGTGAACAAGGCTATCGCTATTTTATAAATGCTCAGTGCTATGTGTAATGAGGGCAGGTTACTGTCTTTTGTGATCAGGTGGTAAACAATTCGTCATTAATTACCGAGACAGCACATCGACAACCTTCTCAACAAATATTGGCTACCATAATTATGTATCCTTCAGCGGGCCCTACCCAGCGAGTGTCAAGTCCTTGACAGTTCCCGAATAACAATGAGCTACATACAAGATCTGGCCAGAAACTGCTCGTGTGTTGCGTAACTCACATCTAGAGAAGCTCTGTTATATTACGCTGGATGTTGCCATGAAAGTGAATGAAAGACATCACCCAATGTTTCATAGTTTTAATACTGGTTTGTTTCTTAGGTACGGAAATCAATTATGTCATACTTCGGTATTAGAACTTCGGAACAAATGCGTAAGAAGTGTCTTCTCCTTGCTCTACTTCTTCCGCCGCGTTTACCACACCATGGTGAAATCGCGGATGCGAACGATGTCGCACATATGTGTTTGGCAAAGTTTTACGACAGTATGCCCTTCCTGGCAATAACCCTATGTAGAGGGATGTATTCAATATTGTGTATGTCTGCCATGGTTAATATTGTGCTGTGTTGCGGTTGTAGTGAAACAAAGAGATTGCCAATCTCCGAATCAGAGGAATTTACCAGATGTTATCAACATCCGAGAATCGAACCCAGCGTCCTCTGAACCACGATGGTAACCATTCAGCGAAGGAGCCAGAAAATTAGTAAAAAGTGTATGATATAATTTTTGTATTTGTGGATCCAAATTTCACCCTCCTCTTCACCATCGTCGGTATATTTTAATAAATAATGTTATTTGCTTTTCGTCCTACTAACTACTTTCTTCGGTTTTCGGAGACGCTGAGGTGCCGCAATTTAGCCCCGCAGGAGTTCTTTTACGTGCCCGAAAATCTCTCGACACGAACTTGCCGCATTTCAGCACCTTCAAATACCACCGGTCTGAGCCAGGATCGAACCTGCCAAGTTGGGTTCAGAGGGCCAGCGCCTCAACCGTCCTAGCCACTCAGGCCGGCCAATTTTTATTTTTAAATCTGCTGATAGGGCTGAGTGGCTCAGAAGGTGGAGTGATGGCCTTCTGAGCTGAAGTTAACAGGTTTGATCACGGCTCAGTCCATTGAAATGGGAAGGTGCTCAGATACGTCAAGCTCGTATTATAACGGTTCAAATCCCGTTACAAGATGATATCTGTATTTTTATTATTTTATTATTTTATCTGTATTATTATTATTATTATTATTATTATTATTATTATTATTATTATTATTATTATTATGTCAGTATTATTATTATTATTTTATCTGTGATATTATTACTATTATTGTAATTATCAGTCTTATTCAATTCTATTTTGCAATGCCTGTTGCTTGCAAGATTGCACTTATTTGTATGCATATATACGTATGTGTAGAATAACACTCAATACCTGTACAGTGAGAATTGTTGTATATATCAGAGATTGGATGTGACGTTGGGGCATTGTGCAATATTAGTGGCGATTCTGCCAAGTCATCGCCGCGCCATGGCTATGTCATCGTATTTATTTAGAATATGCGCTCAGAGAGTCAGCCGCCTCCGGGCTATTTCACCACTGTATGTAATATTTGCCGCGTTGTGGGAGTATGTCATGGTTATTTCTGGAGATTACATAGCTGTGTCAACCAACGTCTATATAAGGTGGATGCATATTGTAGCGTCAGTCATTAGTTATACGGATGCAGTACAGTGAAGAAGTCTACTAGATCAAGAGGCCTTAGTTGGTCAGTCAACCAGTGTGAACGAGAGATGGTGAAGACTCAGTGAGCCATTAATTATTGGTCATTGAGAGAGTGAGACCAAGAGGTTGGTCCGTCACTTAGTTGAAGACACGGACGCAAGAGCTTACCATGAAGTCAGAGAGGGCAACCCTGGACCTGCCAAGAGGTAATACCATATTGACTTACAAAGAAGTCAGATGATATGGAGAAGAAGCAGTCACAAGGATGTATCACCAAGTTAGGCGTGACACATCTACAGTAAACACCAGATCAAAGGAATACGTCGTAATTACACTAAAAGTGTTGAAGGTACAGTCAAGTGAATCAGTGAGGGAAATATTTCGTATAAATTGTTAAATGTCCGGTCAAGAAGAATTCAAATTCATGCCTAGTTTCTTTCAGGTGCAATGTCATAATTTCATATTCTCATCTGTTTTATCGCAACAAGACTCACTATTTTTTGATATATTATTTAAAGAATATATATTGTTCTATCAAACGAATTCATAGTTTTATTTCATTGACAGTAAAATATCTTAACCTCAAAATTAATGGGGAAACCGAACGCCAATCTCCTTTTCCCAGAACTTATATGGTATGTTGTCAAAAGTAAGCTTATTACCCCACACCCTAGAGATAGTCAAGAGTCTCATTCTATTATTGCTGTACTGAGTGGCAGCTGGCGCCCTTCAAATAACGTATGTGTAAGTAAGCAGGTAACAAGTAAGCGTGAGTACAAGGTTCGACAAGTGTGTATTTTATTTAATGAATGTTAATTTTCATAATTTCCATTTTAAATGCAGATAGTCAGATTTTTCAAGTAAAATACAGATTTATAATATTTGTAAATTTACTCAGACAGTCAGGAACATCTTACAAAGTGTCGACGCAACGTGGGACTCGAATAAATTCAGAATTTGGTCTGAATGACAGCATATCATAGGTTCATTTGGGAAGAGTATGCACATTTAAGCCAACAGAATTATTACCGGTAAATGTTAGGAGTGTAACTTTGTGATATATATTTGTATTTTGGGGATATGTCAAGGGATTTGAGGAGGGAAATTAATTTGAGATCGCGTATTATCACTAGTGAACCAAAGATGGACAAGGAAGACAATAACAAGTCATGTTAGGACGAGGTCATTGCTTCTGCGGACATCCAAGGTGAGATTGAAAATAGGGAGCAGGTGAGCACCATGGAAGGTTCTGAGATAATTCAGGAAAGTGCAGAAATTGAGAAGCACGCTGAAACCCACAAGGAAATCGCGGGGGGAATGAGCCAGGAACTTTTTAATTTGCTGATGGCCAAAATGGACGAGTTGGAGGAAATAATGAATAGGAGTTTCGAAAAGTGTAAGGAAAAGATTGATAATGATAATAAAGAAATTAAAGAATCTTTTATTAGTAGTAGTACTGGTGAAAATAATAATAATAAAAACATATGGAAGAAATGATTAATAGTAGTATCGAAAATAGCAATAAACAGATGGAAAAAATTAGTAACTCTCTATGTAGAAAACTGGATAAAATGATTAGTAGGAATAACGAAAGTATTCGTAAAATGGATCAAATAATTAGTAGTAATAATGAAAACTGTAAGAGACAAATTGATACTAGAAATAAACAAGTAGAAGAAATAATTGATAGTAGGAGCAGTGCAATCATTGGTAATATAGATACTAAGGTATTAGAAATAAATGATCATGAATATAAGTTAGAAAGTAAGTCAAATGAAGAGTGTGTTAAAATGGAAGGTGAAATGGAGTTGGATCGGAGCAATCTTCATAATCAGACGGAACAAGTCAAGGAAATATATACAGAGGACAGTAACAATATCGTACTGTTAAGTAATACAATTTCTAGTAATCGGGAAGTAATTCATGAGGTAGTCGAGAAAAGATTGGACAAGATTTGCAATGCAGTTGGAGAAGATACGAGGGAACAGATTAGTAGAAATGAGCAAATTGAAAGCAAATTGTGGAGGTCACTGAGCTACGGAACGAACAGGAAATGCTATCACAGCAGGTGAGAGAGAGAGAGAAAGAATTGCAGGAAGACGTGAGAATAGTGGAAGAGAATTCTGAGAGAGCAGCGGAAAAAGAAGAAGAAGAAGAAGAAGAAGAAGAAGAAGAAGAAGAAGAAGAAGAAGTGAACTGCCAGGGAGTGTTTCGGCAGGAATTTATATTTGCAGGTGAGATGACGGGAGAAATGATAGTAGCGAGTGGTTTGTTCAGTAGGGATTGTGATTTAACCAAGTTTTCTGGAAAACAGTTTAATTCGATAGAATTTGTAAAAGTAGTTGAGAAAAGATTTACAAATAAGTCGAGGAATAATATTAATGAATGGGAATATGTGTTGGAGATTTTGTCTAATGTTTTTATTGGTGAAAGTAAAATATGGTTTCGAGTGTACTGGGATAATATGTCTAATTTGGGAGAATTTAGAGAAAATTTCATTGACAGGCTTTGGGAAGAATGTTTACAGGGGCGAGAGAGAGAGCGCATGATGTCTGGGGAAAGTAGTATAGTAGAGAGAAGGGGGGAAATGTTAGCCGTGTATCAGAGGAGGGAGGGTGATCATGATCCGCAGAGGATTAATAGTTGTATTGATGGTGAAAGTGGTCGGAAGAGTAATCAGAGAGAATTGGAAGATGGGAGGCGTATGAATTTGAGTTGTGGGAGAGAGTATCAAAGGAGTAATCAGAGAGAATCGGAAGATTGGAGGCGTATGTATTTGAGTTATGAGAGAGAAGGTCAGAAGAGTAATCAGAGAGAATCGGAAGATGGGAGGCGTACGGATATGAGTTATCAGAGGGATTATGATAGTCTTAATATGAATGTTATCCAAGTATTTCAGATTCACAGGGAATCGGGTAAATTAAGTGAACAGTCCGAAGGTAGAAGATGAAATGGTATTTAGTATAAGTAGTTATGTAGTGAAAGTAAATTTAAGAGTAGTGTAATTGTGACCTAAGTAATGTTAAGTGAGATATTTAAGTAATGACGTAGTCGTAGATAATGAAGTAATTAATGGTAGCAGTAAGTTAGACGTAAGAAGTGTTCTGGTAAGTGATGTAAGTACTTGTGATACTGAGAATGTGATGGAAGTAGTGAGATGATAACTTCAATGATGGAAATTGTGATATGAAGAAGGTAAATGAAGGTTCTATTAGATATTATAACAGCCGTTGGGTAAGTCAAAGTGAGTAAATAAAATGATAGCGGTACCAATCATAATTGAAGATAATTGTAAGTTTCAGCCACGCCTTGTTGTACCAAAGCTTGTGTATTCAGTTGTTTTAGGAGCTAACTTGGTTGCAAATCATGGAAGTAGAGTAGACTTTAATTTAGGTAGTGTGTGTTTGTTCTGGGAGTAAAACTAGCAAAGAAGTACGTGTTAATTATGATGGTCTGAGGTAAGTGTGTTGGTGACGTGTGTTCTTTGAAATATATGAGAGGTAAGTGAAGTTGTTCCTAGTGAGAGGAAATGTTAAGGTGTGTTACGTGTCTATACGACCAGTATCCGAGGTATAGTCGGTATGAGGCAGTGACGTGAGGTAATTTGAGTGAATTACAGGAGGAGTAATTGTGTTCGATGTTAGGTAAGCATCGAGATGTATTTAGTGGTAAGTGAGGAAGAACACGTATATGAACATAAATTTGTAGTACATGACCATTCATCATTGTGGGAGGTAAGTACCCCATTCAACTTAAAAATGCTAGTGAAGTCTAAGAACAAATAAACATTATGCTGGATTACGGAATAATTGAACCATCTTGTAGCCATAGTATTGATTCTTTAATTATTGTTGCCAAGAAGGATGTGATTTATTGAGATATGTAAGTTAATGAGGGCAAAATTGATTCAGTTTGAGTGACAGAGTGCTACTCAGAGTTCCATTCCCATCATCTGCAGAGGCGGGAAATATGTTGAAGTTATTTTTTGTATCAGGGGTATTTCACTATTGTGAACCGTATCGGGAAGTGTGCATATTCTTATGAGTTCAGGAAGGGGATATTGTCGGTATTTATAGTATCATATATGTAAAGAAGTACGTTACGTGAGATTTGTTGAGATAATAAGAGTAAGATGATTATATTTTTGTGAGAAACTGGCAAAATAAAACTAACATCTGCGATTTGCGTGTGAACCAAGTGTCGTATTGGTGTATTGGAAGAATAAGTGCTACATTGTCATGTACTGTGTGACAAAAAAACGGAGAAAAGGACATTGGACAGTTATCTACGGTAACAATATGCGAGAAAAGTTCTCATATAAGTGAATTTTCACAAAATATTTTGATATGTTAAAAAAAAGGGAGAAGAATGTTGTATATTGATTGAAAATTATTTGTGTGTGTTAAATTAAGGGCTATGCTCTTGTGTATTGTATGAGAATGGGACACTGGACAGTTACTGCGATGACAATGTGCGAGAAAAATTGTCATACCTTTGATATTTTATAAAATGTATGGATATTGAAAAAGAAAATTATTGTGGTATACTCATTTAAAGTGTTTATATGTGTCAGTGTTATATTTATATTATGTTGTTCATAAATCAATCGATTCTTTGTTCTTCGATTTATTTATGAGGGAGGCGAATTGTAACGGTTCAAATCCCGTTACAAGATGATATCTGTATTTTTATTATTTTATTATTTTATCTGTATTATTATTATTATTATTATTATTATGTCAGTATTATTATTATTATTTTATCTGTGATATTATTACTATTATTGTAATTATCAGTCTTATTCAATTCTATTTTGCAATGCCTGTTGCTTGCAAGATTGCACTTATATGTATGCATATATACGTATGTGTAGAATAACACTCAATACCTGTACAGTGAGAATTGTTGTATATATCAGAGATTGGATGTGACGTTGGGGCATTGTGCAATATTAGTGGCGATTCTGCCAAGTCATCGCCGCGCCATGGCTATGTCATCGTATTTATTTAGAATATGCGCTCAGAGAGTCAGCCGCCTCCGGGCTATTTCACCACTGTATGTAATATTTGCCGCGTTGTGGGAGTATGTCATGGTTATTTCTGGAGATTACGTAGCTGTGTCAACCAACGTCTATATAAGGTGGATGCATATTGTAGCGTCAGTCATTAGTTATACGGATGCAGTACAGTGAAGAAGTCTACTAGATCAAGAGGCCTTAGTTGGTCAGTCAACCAGTGTGAACGAGAGATGGTGAAGACTCAGTGAGCCATTAATTATTGGTCATTGAGAGAGTGAGACCAAGAGGTTGGTCCGTCACTTAGTTGAAGACACGGACGCAAGGGCTTACCATGAAGTCAGAGAGGGCAACCCTGGACCTGCCAAGAGGTAATACCATATTGACTTACAAAGAAGTCAGATGATATGGAGAAGAAGCAGTCACAAGGATGTATCACCAAGTTAGGCGTGACACATCTACAGTAAACACCAGATCAAAGGAATACGTCGTAATTACACTAAAAGTGTTGAAGGTACAGTCAAGTGAATCAGTGAGGGAAATATTTCGTATAAATTGTTAAATGTCCGGTCAAGAAGAATTCAAATTCATGCCTAGTTTCTTTCAGGTGCAATGTCATAATTTCATATTCTCATCTGTTTTATCGCAACAAGACTCACTATTTTTTGATATATTATTTAAAGAATATATATTGTTCTATCAAACGAAGTCATAGTTTTATTTCATTGACAGTAAAATATCTTAACCTCAAAATTAATGGGGAAACCGAACGCCAATCTCCTTTTCCCAGAACTTATATGGTATGTTGTCAAAAGTAAGCTTATTACCCCACACCCTAGAGATAGACAAGAGTCTCATTCTATTATTGCTGTACTGAGTGGCAGCTGGCGCCCTTCAAATAACGTATGTGTAAGTAAGCAGGTAACAAGTAAGTGTGAGTACAAGGTTCGACGAGTGTGTATTTTATTTAATGAATGTTAATTTTCATAATTTCCATTTTAAATGCAGATAGTCAGATTTTTCAAGTAAAATACAGATTTATACTATTTGTAAATTTACTCAGACAGTCAGGAACATCTTACAGTACTGGTAGATCAATCGATACACAATGATCTGAATTTAGGGCAGTCACCCAGGTGGCAGATTCTCTATCACTTGTTTATCTAGTTTTTCATCAATTAATTCTAAGAACTTGGAAATGTCTCGAGCTTTTTTTCTTGACAAATTATTCCAATCTAATTTCTCTTCGTATAAATTAATATTTGCCTTAATTTTTCCCATTGAATTCTAGTTTTACCTTCATATTATGATCTTTCCTACTTTTAAAGGTCCACTCAACCTTACTCGTCTACTAATGTCATCCCACGCCATCCCACCACTGACAGCTCGGAACATACCGCTTTTTTAATGCTATTTGTTCGGGGCGTCGACCTGTAGAGATCCTTTGCTCCTACTTGCACCATGTGATATGAACCTGCGTGTAATTGGAATGGAGGAAGTGGAGGAAAGGAACGTTAAGGACGACACAAACACCCAGTCCCCAGGCCAGGAATATTCATTTACAATTAAAAACGCGTGACGCAGGCGGGAATCGAACTCGGGGCCACCGGGTGGCAGGCGGACGCGTTGCCCTCTACACCGTGGGGCCGGGCAAAATACCGCTTAGTCGAGCAGTCCGTCTCCTTTCTCCCAAGTATTCCCAACACAGAGTTTGCAAAATTTTCATAACACTAATCCTTTGTCTGAAATCACTCAGAAGTGGTGGTAGTGGTGGTGATTATCTTTTTAAGAGGAAGTAAAACTAGGCAACCATCCTCCATATAACACTAATCAGAGAAAAAATGGAAGAGATCCAACACTTTGAAAAATGAAGGTATCGGCCAAAGAAAGACAAGGGCCACGAAGGGCGGAGTCAAAGAAAGACTCCCTATGCCTCGAGTGCTCTAATACCGTCGGGGTCGGAGAATAACAAGAGTTGAACAAGGGAAGTCAGATAGGATAAATGAAAGTCAGGAGCCTGGTACAAGTAAGTGGAAGCAATGCCAGGACTCAGCTGAGAGCCCCGTGGTTGCCGACCCACGCTCCCAAGTTGAGAGCCCTTCAGGCCCATTTTAGTCGCCTCTTACGACAGGCAGCCGATACCGTGGGTATATTCTTCGCCTGCGTACCCCACCCACAGGGGAGTAATCACTCAGAACAAATCGAGGTGTTTTCCTTTGGATCTTCTCCAGTTTACGTATCAAGTAATTCTGGTGTGGGTCCCATAGGCCATCACTGAAACCATACCATACCAGAGACTTACAGGTAGTGTACATGCTCTCTCCTTTACACCTTACTACAACCGTCATATACCCTCATGAGTATGTTAAAAGATCTGTAACCTTTATGTACGACCTCATTAATGTGATTACCCTAATGTAAAACTTATATTAACATCTAAGTACTTACTGTACAGAGATCCCCATGAGGCACTAACACCACATCCATCAACCCAGTAATTACAAATGAGAGGACTTCTCCTCTTGGTCAAACTTATAACTTGGCATTTCATACTGTTTGCCATCATACTATCGCTCGCTGTCCATCTCACAATATTGTCAAGGTCTATTTCTAGTCGTTCACAATCCTGTTACTTACAGTATTTATCACTTATATGGTACAATACCATCCGCAAAAATCGCTAGTTCTTTACTCGTATTATTAATATATATGTGTGAAAACATAAAGGTCAATAATAGTGTCTTGTGGGACTCCCTTCCCCCTGTTAATCATTAAAAGATCAGATATTATTTCACCTACTCAAATTCTCAGAGTTCTATTTTTTACAAATTTAACAACCCAATCAACCACTCGTTTAAATGATCTATTTGGACACATTTTCGTCAGTACAGTAATCTCCCACAATATCGTTCGTTCGTAATCTGTTTACTCTCCAGGGTCGTTTTTTTCCTCGGACTCAGCGAGGAATCCCACCTCTACTGCCTCAAGGGCAGTGTTCTGGAGCTTCAGACTCTGGGTCTGGGGATACAACTGGGGAGAATGACCAGTACCTCGCCCAGGCAGCCTCACCTGCTATGCTGAACAGGGGCCTTGTGGGGAGACGGGAAGTTTGGAAAGGATAGAGAAGGAAGGAAGCTGCCGTGGCCTTAAGTTAGGTACCATCCCGGCATTTGCCTGGAGGAGTAGTGGGAAACCACGGAAAATCACTTCCAGGATGGCTGAGGTGGGAATCGAACCCCCCCTCTACTCAGTTGACCTCCCGAGACTGAGCGAACCCGGTTCCAGCTCTCGTGGCACTTTTCAAATTTCGTGGCAGAGCCGGGAATCGAACCCGGACCTCTGACGGTGGCACCTAATCACACTAACCACTACACCACAGAGGCGGAACTTCCACGATATACACAATCAAAAGCCTTGGATACGTCAATAGCGATACAGTCCGTTAGACTTCCTGGAATAACCTTTCCTAAACCCGAACTGCCTGCTATCAAACTTTCCAAAACGTGTCTAACATAATCATCAATTATGCTTCCCCAAAGCTTTCAAAACAGCACACGTCGTTTTCACAGTTGTCAACTCTAATGTACTTCAAGACTGATTTGTTTCAGTAGAGTTTGATTATATCTCCACATAATACGGTGATGAGTACCTGTATCCATGAGGCTCAAATTACTTTTCCAACCCTTGGGCAGTAGAGTTGCTCAACTGTGGCTTCTATGACGCGGACCGCCTCCTTAACTTTGAAACCTTTTTGATTTTGGAATATTTGGAATTCTGACAGGACACTCTGCCTTTTTGAATGCATTCTCGATCATTTTGAAGCGATTCATTGTTCATATATCACAACATTTTCTTAAGTATAGAAAGATTTTGCTCTTCTTTGCACTTAACTTTTTGGAAATATTCACTATTTGACCTTTTTTGCTGTATTTTTTTGAAATTAGATTAATCAAATGACACCTCACACGATGTGCAATTGCGGCGGTTACCAGGGATATACTAACTCTTAACCGCGTGGCACGGATATTTTAGTACCTCAAGATGGTGGTGTTGGTGCATCTCCCTGCAATGTCATACCAAGGACGGACTCATGTTGAAGGCTATATTGGTTCCTCTTTAGAATGAGATTTTGAACACTGTCGTCGAACAAGTGCAAAATATGTTCAGATATACAACATACATACATTATCATTATAGACCGTTATGGGTTTCAGCGTTCAGTCTGCAAGCCTCTGTGAATTTACTAAATGTCACCACAATCCTCTATATGCAACTAGTGCTGTGGCCTCTTATCTTTAAATCGTTAGAAACTGAGTCTAACCATCGTCGTCTTGGTCTCCTTTACTTCTCTTACCCTCCATAACAGAGTCCATTAATCTCCCAGGTAACCTATCCTCCTCCATTCGCCTCACATGACCCCACCACCGAAGACGGTTTATGCGTACAGCTTCATCCATCGAGTTCATTCCTAACTTAGCCTTAATCTCCTCATTCCGAGTTCATTCCTGCCATTGTTCCCACCTATTTGTACCAGCATACATTCTCCCAACTTTCATGTCTGTTAGTTCTAACTTATTAATAAGATATCCTGAGTTCACCCAGCTGTTGCTCCCGTAAAGCAAAGTTGGTCTGAAAACAGACCGATGTAAAGAAGATTTCGTCCAGGAGCTGACTTACTCCTTACAGAATACTTTTGATCGCAACTGCGAGCTTACTGCATTAACTTTACCTGTACCTTGATACAATCTCACTTACTATATTACCATCCTGGGAGAACACACATCCTAAATACTTGAAATTATCATCTTGTTTCACCTTTGTATCACCAATCTGACATTCAGTTCTCTTGGATTTCTTACTTACTGGCATCAATTTAGTTTTGGAAAGGCTAATTTTCATAGCATACTCATTGCACATATTTTCAAGTTCCAATATATTAGACTGCAGACTTTCAGCACAATCTGCCATTAAGATCCAGTCGTCAGCATAGGCCGGATTGCTTACTACATTTCCACCTAACTGAATCCCTCCCTGCCACCTTATACCTTTCAGCAGATGATCCATGTAAACTACGAACAAGAAAGTTGAAAGATTACAGCCGTGTCTAAACCCTGTAAGTACCCTGAACCAAGAACTCATTCTACCATCAATTCTGACTGAAGCCCACTTGTCAACATAATAGCCTTTGATTGATTTCAATAATCTACCCTTGATTCCATAGTCCCCCAATACGCTGAACACCTTTTCTTTCGGTACCCTGTCATATGCTTTCTCTACATCTACGAAACATAAACATAATTGTCTATTCCTCTTGTAGCATCTCTCAGTTACCTGTCGCATACTCAAAATCTAATCCTGACAGCCCCTCTGTGGTCTGAAATCACACTGGTTTTCATCCAACTTCCTCTCAACCACTGATCGCACCCTCCCTTCCAAGATGCCAGTGAATGCCTGGTATACTAATCAGTGAGATACCTCGATAGTTGTTGCAATCCTACCTATTCCCTTACTTATAGATAGGTGCAATTACTGATTTTGTCCCATCTGAAGGTACCTTAACAACCCCCCATGCTAATCTTACTACTCTATGAAGCCATTTAATCCCTGTCTTCCCAATATACTTCACCATTCCAGGTCTAATCTTATCTATTTCTGCTGCTTTATGAATTTGAGTTTATTTACCATCCTTTCCACTCCCTCAAGAGTAATTTCACTAATATAATTTTCCTCCTTCCCATGCGCTTGGTTGTTCGCGACGCCACCAGAAGGATTTACTTTTACGTTGAGAAGATTTTCAAAATATTCCCTCCACCTGTCAAGTGATTCCCTGGGATCTATTATGAGTTCACCTGAATTACCCAAAACACTGTTCATTTCCCTTTTCCCTCCCTTCCTAAGAGTCTGTATTACTGTCCAGGGAGGTTTGTCAGCTGCTTGACATAGCCTTTTCATGTCATTACCAAAATCTTCCCACGACTTCTTTTTGGATTCAACAACTATTTGTTCCTTTCATATACGTACAATTTCCTGTCTGCATCAGCCCTTATTTGGAACCATTTCCGACAAGCCTTCTTTTTACATTTACAAGCTGTTCCCACTTCATCATTCCACCAAGATGTTCCCTTTTCCCCATCTTTACACACAGTAACTCCTAGGCATATCCTTACTGTTTCTACTACTGCATCCCTGTATGCCACCCATTTTCTTTCTATATCCTGAACCTGCTTACTGTCCACTGTTCGGAACTTCTCACTAATCATATCCACGTACTTCTGTCTAATTTCCTCATCCTGGAGATTTTCTACCCTTATTCGTTTGCAGACAGATTTCACTTTCTCTACCCTGTGCCTAGAGATACTTAGTTCACTACAGGTCAGATAGTGGACTGTATCATCGATAAATCTCCGGAAAACTCGTATATTTCTAACAGATTTCCTGAATTCGAAGTCGCTTAAGATATAGTCTATCATGGATCTGGTACTCCTACGCTCCCATGTGTAGTCTTAAGCCTGAAGAATGTATTCGTAACTGCTAAACCCATACTAGTACAGAAGTCCAGCAAACGCTTCCCAGTACTAAGATCTTCCGTTTTTCCCCCACATTTACCAATCAACTTTCGTATCCTTCAGTTCAGTTTCCAACTCTCGCATTGAAACCGCCCATTAGCACTCTCCTATCCTTGCTGTTGACTCTGAATACGATATCAGTCAATGCTTCATAGAACTTGTCAACTTCATCCTCATCTGCACCCTCACATCGTGAATAAACTGGGACAATTCTCGTCCTAATTCCTCCAACTGCCAAATCTAACCAAATCATTCGCTCATTTACGTGCCTAACGGAAACTATGTTGCGTGCAATAGTATTCCTGATGAACAACCCTACCACAAACTCTGCCCTTCCCTTTTTAACACCCGTCAAGTACACTTTATAATCTCTTCCTCTGTATCTCACCTTACCCGAATATCATTTACTTCTAACACATCCAGATCCATCCTCTTTGCTGACTCAGCCAGTTCTACTTTATTTCTTCCATAAGCCCCATTAATATTGATAGCTTCTCATCGAATTTCAGTTCGCGAAATTGTTTACACCGAGTCCCTCGATGGGAGTGGGACTCCGTTACTCCCGTAGGTCTGAGGCTAGCTTATACGTTCTGAGCGTGTTCGATGAAAACATCTGTGAAGCAGGGTGGTACCCTACTTACACATAGTCCAAGTGAGGCTCTGCAGGGTAGGGACCACGGTGGACTGTATAGTCCTAGCCGCCTGAGCACAAGGAGAGCCATGACTGAGAATATGTCCGAGATGCCCACTCCCATTCCATAGCAACTGGTATCCCAAATCTCAGGACCACTTACTAGGCCACTCAGCCGTTGCCCATGGTTCACGAACTAGGACGTGACTACAGTAACCCAGTAACTGCATTGATGAAGCCATGGACATTGGCACCTCTGTTGAGTTGCTCGTCACCTTCACCGTCACCGAATATGCATCGTCGGAGAAGTCGGAAGCATGCGAGTTGTGGAAAGCGAGATGGGAAACAAGTATTACTTATTTAAAGAACGTGTTTACTAAAAACGAGCTTGGGATGGAGGAAATTTATACACAGTGGATGGAAACTATTATCTTTATTTTAACTCTCTCCATTCGCACGACGTATTCACGTTAAAAAGAAATCTTGTGACCGTGTCCAGACAGAGCCTACCAACATTTCTGTTTAGTTAGAAATATGAATTTTCTAAACGCTTTCTTATTCCTTTCCTCCAACTAGCACTCCCGCGTATTCTACTTCTGCACACCCTCATATGATAACGTATCTCATCATTGTTCTCATTATCATCATCACCATCATCATCATCATCTCCGGGATCTCCCAATAGCTTTTTTTTTACACTCACTGTTCTAATCTAATAGTCTCCAGTAAACTAACTTCTGACCTCCACTCGCCTCACTTGACCTTACCACCGAGGCTGGCTCACGTGCATAAATAATTCATCCAACATGTCCACTCCCAACTCAACATTCGATTCATCCTATCGAATGCCCTCATCCAATGTCACTTCCTCTTTGTAATAACAATAATTTTTAATGTTTTCATGTGTCTTTCTTATAGCTTACAAGTAACATTTCCGCATTCCGCGTATCTTACTCTCCAGTTCATCAACGTAGGCCTGGAAACGCTAGATGCAAGAATAATTTAGTCAAGCAATACATACCATCATCGATCGCAACGAAAAACTTCAATACTTTAGATTTATAACTATTTTATTTTTATTTCCTGTAATGTTGTACTGACATTGGATATACCAGTGTTTCATCTACCGATTATTCCTATTTTATTATTTAATGAGGAAGAATCAAATCCTCAGTAAGAAATAATATAGGTAGGTAAGGGTTATACTGCTCGAAGGCAGGTCCGAAGCTCCGCAGAGGTGTTCCTGACCCGGAGTTTACGTTCGGTAGGGTGGCCAGTTCCTTTCCGCTCCTCCATTCCCTTACCCACCACCAACAGCGCGTGGCAACCCATCCAACTCCTGACCACGCCCAATGTTGCTTAACTTCGAAGATCTCACGGGATCCGGTGTTTCAACACAGCTACGGCCGTTGGCAAGAAATAATATACTTCATAATAATAACAATAACTGCATGTGGCTATTGTTGCCAGATACAGCTCTTGCAATGGAGACCCTCCAACGAGGGTAAGTGTACTGTTCAAACCCATCTACGTATGGAACTCGGGGCTCCGAGGCACGAAGGCCAAGGCACTGACCACTGAGCCATGAAAACGAATAATATGTTCTTTTTTCAGTAATGTCTACTCAATAAATACTGAGCTACGAATTCGTGACTAAATTAAAAACGAGTAAGTAGGGCGCGACATTTCTTATATGAGGTCATTTCGAGGGAAACGCTACATTTATTTTAGGAACTTTACGTCATCATTATAATTTAAAATCCCCACTGTTGTATCATCAGCTTTAGCATTTAAACTTGCAGCTGTTGCATCGTAACTCGACCTGCAGCGATTGTATTTGCAACGTTACGAGATTGAACTCCGACTTTTAGGCATGGAATATGGTGTGTTAGGTGCCTAGTGATGGCACTAAAAATTAAAATTTGGCTTCAAAATTTCACAGTAAAAATTAATGTTTTCCTGATGAACATTATCTTCTTCTTCTTCTTTTCCTGCCGCTTTTTCCCACACCTGTGGGGTCGCGGGTGCGAACTGCGTCGCACATGTGGATTTGGCCCTGTTTTTACGGCCGGATGCCCTTCCTGACTCCAACCCTCTATGGAGGGATGTAAGCACTATTGCGTGTTTCTGTGGTGGTTGGTAGTGTAGTGTGTTGTCTGAATATGATGAGGAGAGTGTTGGGACGGACATATACACCCAGTCCCCGAGCCAGAAGAATTAATCATAAGCGATTAAAATCCCCGACCCGGCCGGGAATCGAACCCGGGACCCTCTGAACTGAAGGCCAGTACGCTGACCATTCAGCCAACGAGTCGGACTCCTGATGAACATTATAATTTTATTTATTATGCTGGCTATTGTACCCGTCATTGTTAAAGTACTGTCGTCTAGAGGAGATACGTGACAGCAGTACGGCAGTGGAGCTGCCTGGCCGAGGCGGTAAAGGCGCGTTCGATTCACGCGGAAGGACATGGATTCGATTCCCTCTCAGGAAGCCAAAAAATTGAAGAAACGAGATTTCAAATTCCGAAGGCGCACGTGTCCATGAGGTTCACTCAACATATACCAGAAATGAGTACCACATTAATTCCTGGGGGCAAAGGTGGTCGGGCATAGAGCTAACCACTCTACCCAAACCAAGTGCCGAGGTTACGAATAGTGGAAGCCTTCCAACTAGCAGTGTAATGTTGTTGTTGATTAGTTTTAGAGGTTTCTAAAGGCGTGTTTAAACATGCTAAATGATAATTCCTTCTAGAACCATTGGAGTTACAAAGAAATTGCGTTCGGCCTCCTTTGTAGAGCAATGAATTTTCAGTCGTCCGCCTCTGTGGTGTAGTGGTTAGTGTGATTAGCTGCCACCCTAGGAGACTCGCGTTCGAATCCCGGCTCTGCCACTAAATTTGAAAAGTCGTGCGGGGGCAGTTGAGGTGGATTCGATTCCCACCTCAGCTGTCCTGGAAGTGGTTTTCCGTGGTTTCCTACTTCTCCTCCAGGCAAGTTCCGGGATGGTACGTAACTTAAGGCCACAGCCGCTTCCTTCCCTCCTCCTCATCCATCCCTTCCAATCTTCCCACCCCCCTGCAAGGCCACTGTTCAGCATAGCAGGTGAGGCCGCCTGGACGAGGTACTGGATCCTTCCCAGTTGTATCCCCCTACCCAGAGGCTAAAGCTGCAGGACACTGCCCTTGAGGCGGTAGCGGTGAGATCCCTCGCTGAGTCTAAGGGAAAAACCGACCCTGGAGGGTAATCAGAAGAAGAAGAAAAAGATATTTTATTGATGTCACTGATGGTAGAAACACAAAAACCTGAGCGAGTGGCTGCGCAGTTTGGGTCACGTAGCTGTCAGCTTACATTCGGGAGATAGTGAGTTTGAACCCCACTGTCAGCAGGCCTGGAGATTTTAATCCGTGTTTTCCCATTTCCACACTCCTCCTTAATAAAGTACATGGGTCGCTTCCTTCCCACTCCTAGCCCTTTCTTATCCCACCGTAACGCCGGAAATAGATTGTTCCTTCATGCTTTAAAACTGATTAAAAATTGGAAATGAGCGGATGTGCTTAAGCCGAGTGAACTCCACTTTGCCTGCGCCACTGTTTTCATTTCTGCAATGATATTTTCGGAGTGGCATTGAAGGAACGACCATGGTGACTACCAGCCTGCTGTACGGCATGTGAAGAGGAAATGCATCATGAATGAGGAGTTCCAAATAACCAGCTAGTCTCTGAGTTAATAATAATGTTTTGGGTGTTATGTCCTATTAATTTATTTTACGAGTTTAGGAGGTTCCGAGGTGCCAGAATTTTGTTCCACAGGAGTACTTTTAAATGCTAGAAAATTTACCAACACGAGGCTAGCACCTTCGCATATCACCGGACTGAGCCGGGGTCGAACACAACCAACTTGGGCCCAGAACGTCAAAGCTTCTACCAGTCAGCACGGCTCATCGCAGGCTATCGCTATATAAATTGTCTCTCTTCACTTGCAATTAACTTTGGGGATTATCCCTCAGCGTGGAGGGCGGTAGCATACATTTACGATATGCATCTGCCTGTCGTGGGAGGGGATCTCCTGGGAGGACCTGGTCCTGGGATCGTGGCTTGGTGACCACAGGCCCCTAGCTGAGTCTGGCAGTCTTTGCCTTACTTGTGCTGAATTCGTCTCTTTCTTTTCTATCTGACCTTCCTTGGTCAACTCTTGTTCTAACTATTGTTAGGCATATGGAGACTTGATATTGACGCCCTACGTGGCCCTTCCCTTTCGTATGCCGAAAATCTCATTCTTTGAAGAATCGGAATTGTTTCTTTCTTCTGATCATTGTCAAGAGCGGGTGGTTGCCCGGTTGAACTTCCTCTTACAACAATACCACCACCTTAAACAGCGCTTTCCGCAGCCCCCTCAGTTAACATCTCTGCCCTTTCGTCGAAGGGCTTCGGTTCGATTTTTGGCCCATATGAGGGTTTGACCCCAGAAATGAGGGCTGGAATGAATTTTTTCAGCCTCCTGAGATCAATTGAGGAGATGATGGGTGTGAGATGCAGTGGGAAGCCAAGCAGTATGACTGAGGCATCTGGACGGGTAGCAATCATTTTGACAGCCCAATCTGATGAGCTGTATAAGCCATAGACAGGGTGGAATTTAGAGTGCTATTCAACACTGCAGAAATAACTGTTTTTCTTTAAATATTAAATTTGTTCTAAGGTACTGAGGCGATCTACAGTACATACTGTGTATCCAAATCTTACCTACTTTGTGCACTGAGAATTGCTCTTATGTAATGTTCTAAACGATTTTGCGAAAAGAAGAGTTTAACATCTATTGAGATATTGTGCCTTCTTCGACATCTTCCAACCCCAGAACAGATCGCGTTTGTGGTTTACGCTTATCATAGTAGCTACCCATCCGTTTGCTCTGTGTTTGATCCTCGTCTCTGCCACGAGTTTAAGATTTGAGGTACTTTAATGCGATTTGTTCAGTGTCAGATAACACAACTGATGAGAGTAAGGGTTTTCCTCTGTTTCGTTGTCTTTCTACCTCTGGGCCAATTAAACACCAGTGCAGGCTACGTCACCATTGCATTAAGCGTTCCTAATAATTCGACTTTCGCTTGCAGTGCCATTCAACATTTTCATTTTTGCTTGCTTTTTATTTGTCTCTCATACAGTATATAGGCAACCCCCTACTCAATCCATCTGACTCTTCATGAATAAGACTCTTGAATTTCCGGCCTTCTGCGGCCGTGAATGATGTAGAAATGTGTTTGGGATGAGAATTTTAAAGAAATATCATAGCATTTTGTACTGAAATGGTGTTAACAGAATATTAACCCAACAACAGAATACAAGTGGGTCTCTTCAAATGAAAAAACACGTTTCTGTGGTTCGAATTTAACGTCAAACCGGAGATCCTGTAGCTGTGATTACGATTTCATTCACTTAAGACTACAAGTTTGCTTGATTTTAGTATTCACTTGAGGCTATTGACTGCCGTGTCCCAAAAACTTTATGGATAACTTTGTGTAAATTTCTGCGCGATGGTGTTGTATGAACAATGTTAATTTAATTAAGTCACCGCTCAATCTACAGCAAATCGCAGTGTTTAGGCATTCGAATTATTTAAATTATGTGTGAATTACTATGTTATTGGGTTGTAATTAAAATGATACATTATTTATAAAGAAATATCTTACTCATACGATACTTTGTAAACCATGTGTGAACTATTGTATAAGCACGTTACAATGATTATTTCACGCTGCCTGTAAGGGAACCTTTAGAGTTATATTTTGTTAACACTCCTTTGCGAACCGGGCTGAGTAGCTCAGACGGCTGAGGCACTGGCTTTCTGACCCCAACTTGGCAGGTTCCATTCAAGCTCAGTCCGTTGGTATTTGAAGGTGCTCAAATACGCCAGCCTCGTTTTGGTAGATTTACTGGTAGGTAAAATAACTCCTACAGAAACTAAATTCCGACACCTCGGCGTCTGTGAAAACCGTAAAAGTAGTATTTAGTGGGACGTAAACCGAACAACACTATTATTATTATTATTATTATTATTATTATTATTATTATTATTATTATTATTATTATTATTACTCTTTCTTCGTTATGCCCGTTTACAGAGCGCGTTGGAACTTGTTAGCTTGATGATGGTTTTCCTTTCTTCTTCTCCTCCCAAAATCTCTTAATGAACTCGCTATGCTGTTTCTTGCGTTCTTCCGTCCATTGTTTCCCTGTGGTTCTTTTAGCCTTTTCCGTGAACGTGTGCTTTGCAACCAGATTCCCAAAAGCCTTGCGATCCCTGATGACATCTTCTGTGATGTTCATTATTATTATTATTATTATTATTATTATTATTATTATTATTATTATTATTATTATTATTATTATTATTACTCCTTTGCGATTGATTGCAATTATGTTACAATAAACGTAAATAATTTATAGGTTTTTTCATAATTTTGGTCCCGTTATTTCGTTATTATGAAAATTCTTGCTTTGATGTAATAATTTGGTTATATTTGTTGTTAATGTAAGATAATGTGTGCATTAATTTAATTTTTGTGCTATTGTCTACGAGTATTGTCACCACAGTAAGTTACTCCCAATTTTAATAATAATAATACGAAGAAGAATCACAATAATAGTATAAAATGTTACACCTGAGTTCGGCATCACTCGATAAGAGTTAATTGTAAAAAGACGTCTGATAAGTCAGAATCTATTGTACATGTGGATGGGGCGGACGTCTCCACGTTTGCATGTCTTCAGTTCTGAGTAAAGCACAGCCCAGAGAAGCCCATCTAAGGTAAGAGAATGGACATAACCCACGAGGCTGGCTGAAGGAGATCATTAGCTCAGTGTGGTATCCGCCCTGAAGGGAGGAGTAGACGTATGTCAGCCTGCCCGACAGCTAGTGTGAATCACACGTGATAGAGATCAGCGCAGCTTCTCCCTACATCCGGTCTTCATAGTCTCAGCCATCAAATACCTGACTGAATCATTATTGTCTTAAGACTGCACAGCTTCTCTAACGCTCATCTCACTCATCGCTAAATTATTACCTCTCATTTTTATGTGCGCGATGCTCTTGCAATTTCTTGCTCACATTTCTAAAAAGGTCTCTTGAAATTGAGACAATCTTCTCTCACTCGACTTTCACTGTTTGATTAATTAGATTCTACAGACTTTCAGCTCGCCAAAGAATTCCGCATTACTTTGGACGGATGAACGAATCACACAGTATAAGTAAATGCGTTCGATAAACGCAAAGTTTATTTGAATTCAGGTGGCAGTATCCTAGTTGTCAAGATGTCAAAATATTCATTTAACCAACTTTTAGTGTTATAGCCACTGTTTATAAGGAAATCAGGGAATATTCCATCGAATCCAGCTGTTTTGTCTTGATTGATAATTATCTCTAACGGCAAAGTGCACATGAATCTTTGTAAGTATGTTTGAGAAATGTGAGGTTTTAGGAGATGAAGTTTTATGTTGGTTGAAAAAACAGCTTCTTCACCTGAACGGTGGGAAATTAATTGGACTGCTAAGGGCTGACCCAAAACACATGCAATAAAATGACCATAATGACAAGCAAGACTCAGTGGTTTCAAAAGACAGGTTCAGCCAAATCCAGAGTCTGAGTGGCTCAGACCGGTGTTATTTGAATGTGCTTCATTGCTCAGGCCTCAGGTCTGTAGATTTACCGGTGTGCGAAGAAACTACTGCGGGACAAAATTCACGCACTTTAGAGTATCTGAAAAACAGAAAATGGTAGTTAGTTGGATATAATACCAATTACATTGTTATTAGAAAAGATTGTACCTGTTCCAAGAAAAATAACTTGTCGAGTGGTTAATGAGCCTGACTGCCAAAAATTATTTTAACAATACCTATTTAAAAAATCGCAGAATTTGGTTTTCGTGATATCTCATGCACACATCAGAGAAACTTTCAGGACACACTGAACTTGATTGATGACGACGGCCAGTACCTTCCATGTTCGAGAAATTTCCCATTCCAATGGAACCTAAAACTTACTTCAGTTAGTGCAACTTAAAGAAACTAACAAAACGGAAGTTCAGTATTTTATAGTAAAGTTCAGCAGTGACTTAACCGTCCACTGATGGCTGGATGACCACTTACACACGGGTGTTACCTCAGTACCCCCTTTCCACTACCAAGTGAAAGCATACCTGCATCTCGCAGGTCCAATTTAACATTAGGCTAGTATGGGAAGGAAATACTCGCATAAGTAAAATACTGAATTTCTACCTAAAAAATATGGACTGCACATTTCTTTATTAACCATCATGTTAACAAACTTTTCAGCAATATTTTGTGAAATTGTGGTACTTATGGAGGCATTTGTTTGGGTCAATCCAGGGTTCCCTGGGCAGCTCTTACAACAAAATGTCACATATCTGCCTCCTTTCACTTTCCTGTAGGAATACGCAGTACAATCCTTAGTTTATTTGGCCTCACGAGCATCTTTAATATGTAGCTTCCTGTTCAGAAAAAAAATATTTGTCACAGCTGTTCTGACGGCCGCGCTTACGGACATTTTGTTTTGTAACGTCCCTCATAAGCCCCGTGATAACTAGATTCCTCAAAGACTTGCGAATCACTGCAGGCTTATTTTCTGCTCTTTGCTTAATAGTAGAAGTATGTTCAGTAAAGCTACCAGCTTCCTTCCTGTATTAGGAGGCGTGCATTCCATAGCACTCTTGTAAGAATACATTGAAAATTCGCGGTCACCTTCTTCATTCATCACCCCCTACATCACTGTCATCGCATTCGCTACTGTATTTCACCTAAATTTCCTTCTCCTTACTCGAAACATTGTTCTAAAATTCGATAAAAAAGTCAACAAATCAACGTCCGTATCGCCACTGTCACACAACAGTCCGTGAATATCATTAGGTTCCATGCCACGACAGGTGGATGCCATGTTGACAACAAAAACCCAACAGCGACGAACTATCTTTTTAAAAAATGCAACTCAGTTAAAACAAATTAACAGTAGATGGTAGCACGGAACAGAGAAATGTTCACGCTAAATACTGCGTGAAGCTTCGGCACCATATTCGCTCTAACATACAAAATATATAACCTTAAGAGTTATGTCGAACTATGTTCGACAAGCGACCGGAACGGAAAATTAACCATGTCTGACCGAGTCCGACATTATACCCCAAAGCGTTGATAATACCGAGCGAGTTGGGCATGCGATTAGGGTCTCGTAGCTATTAGGTTGCATTCAGGAGATGGTGGACTCCAATCCTACCGTCGGCAGCCCTGAAGATGGTTTTGCGTGGTTTGTCATTTTCACACCAGGCAAACGCTGGAGCTGTACCTTAATAATTAATGCCACGGGCGCGTTCTTCACAATCCTAACCATTTCCCATCCTTCCTCCGAAAACGAAACACTTATAATAGTGTTATTAACATTATCATATTTATTTATTTATTTATTTATTTATTTATTTATTTATTTATTTATTTATTTATGTATTTATTTATTTGTTGCGTAGTCAGCCCGATGCCTGGTAGGATCCCCAACAGCTCCGCCATCAGCTGTCATAAATGGCCTAGGTGGCACTGAAGAGGTGTACAAGGGAAATGAGAAGTGTGGTAGTTTCCCGTTGCATTCCTCAAGAACGGTTATGATGTAATATACATTTTTAATATTAAAACAGGATGTTTGACCTAGGATATAGAAATATAATTTGCAAAGTTAATGCTGGAGTATTTTAATTGCATAGTCCCCATTAAATGATAGTGAGAAGAAGTATGAAGTGTGAATAAGTAAACGTAACTTCTGTCATAATATGAATATCAACGTTTGGATTATTACTGTTGTATAGTCTCGCTGTTCTGTTAACTGAGGAGCTCTTGTGAACATATTTAGGCTTTGAAATTGTTATTAGTATTAGTATTAGTATTAGTATTAGTATTAGTATTAGTATTAGTATTAGTATTTTTTGCTATTTGCTTTACATCGCACCGACACAGATAGGTCTTATGGCGACGATGGGATAGGAAACGCCTAGGAATTGGAAGGAAACGGTCGTGGCCTTAATTAAGGTACAGCTCCAGCATTTGCCTGGAGTGAAAATGGAAAACCACGGAAAACCATCTTCGGGGCTGCCGACAGTGGGGCTCGAACCCACTATCTTCCGATTACTGGATACTGGCCGCACTTAAGCGACTGCAGTGATCAAGCTCGGTCGTATTAGTATTAGTATTAGTTTTAGTATTATTTTCGCATGAGTCAATTAGGTACTAAGGTAGTTAATCAAATGATTTGCAACTAAGGTTGTCGTGGCTACTCGTGCTTTCTTGACAGCTTTGATCCGTAGCCACATGTCTTTTATTCATTGGATTCGTTGTTGTATAGCTTCTCATCTCTTTCATCTCAATCAGTACTTAAACTCAATTTGTTGGTTTTCTTGCATCACATTTTTTAAGGCATTTCTGTTTCAGGTATATTGGAAATTTCAAGATCTTGTTTGGCTTGTTTGTACCAAAGAGATGTTGTTTCTTTATGAGAGAAAGATCGATATATTTTTCTCGTTGGTATTAATTATTCCATCCTTTATAAAGTTTCTTAGGGGCTGCCTGGCCGAGGCGGTAAAGGCGTGCTCGGTTCGCCCGGAAGGACGTGGGTTCGAATCCCCGTCAGGAAGTCGTAAAATTTAAGAAACGAGATTTCCACTTCCGGAGGTGCATATGGCCCTGAGGTTCACTCAGCCTTCACCAAAAATGAGTACCAGGTTAATTCCTGGGGGCAAAGGTGGCCAGGCGTAGAGCTAACCACTCTACCCCATCACGCGTCGAGGTTAACAATGGTGGAAGCCTTTACCTTCCACTCCTCCAAGGGCCTTCATGGCCTGTACGGAGGTGACTTTGCTTTGCTTGCTTTTTATAAAGTTTCCATATATCTGAGGTGTATATGACAATGGTATTTATTAACAGTTCTTGTTTAGGTTATTCGTTGAGTCTGTGGTATCTTCCTCCGGTCATAATTATTGGGCTTAGTATCTTTCCTGTGATTGTTCTTCACATGACTTCTACTTTCTGGAACAGTTCGAGGGTTTTGTGCGTAATTGACGTAACAAAAAATGACGTCTTCAAATGTTTACACAATAGATATCCAATTACTTTTTCTACTTGGTTACAAGAAATCGTAACACACTTCTGCAGTCCTGTATGTATTACAGTTCGTAACTTATGGTATATTTCATATGAAATAAACGTAGTACCTCAATAATTATCAACACAATTAATGACTCCCTCATGTTTTATGAACGTGTTCACGACAATCTTATTGTTTCACGTGCGTAAATTAAACAACAAACGTACTCTTTAAATTACTATGTTCTTAAAGGAATAGCAAACCTGTTTTCATTCGCATGTGGAATATCAGTAATGTTGTATTTAAAACACGTTGTTTTAAATCTCCTGAAAAGTATTTGTAGTTACGTGAAATTCACACTAAGCCCTCGAGTGTTGCTCCTCTGATGGCTAGGGTTAATGATACCTAAAGAACTTCGTGTTGTGATGATGATGATGATGATGATGATGATGATTATTATTATTATTATTATTATTATTATTATTATTATTATTATTATTATTATTATTAGGCTCAATGCTAGGTCCACATGTGGGGAATAGCTGACCAGATGGAGCCTATCGGAGAATCTCTGTCCGGTATTCAGGGAGCGGCCTCCATTCGACCCCGAAGCTCCCCCGAGCTGCCCAGTAGCCGGTCTGAAGGGCGTGTCCCTCTTACTAGGAATCAGCATCTCATGTACAGGCTTATCTCTATCAACAGTCTTTTTTTTTACTTCAGTAAAACAACTTTGTTCTCCTTTTTGAGATCTTCTCTGTGTGTTAGCTGAAGCACGAAGCTCAAGGTAATTGGAAAGACGTTTATCATATTGGGCCGTTGAGCGGTCCTCTTTGCGACAACAGATTCTTGTAGAGTAGATGGCTGCTACCAGATACTGTCTGTACGATGTGTATGCACCGTTCTGATGGGATTGTATTAATCCTGAACATTAGCCAGCGCAACTTGTTCCATAGTGATCTCCAAGTCAGGTGAGGATTTGATCTCCAATTAACCCAAAAAGTGCGTCCCTACAACCAGAAAACTAGGAATAGTAAAATAGAAATTTAAAAACTTTTCAAAAAAACCTGCTCCATTTCTAATTTGTATACATTTATTATTATTATTATTATTATTATTATTATTATTATTATTATTATTATTATTATTATTCGGTCTGCAAATCTTCGTGAAACAACTAAGCCCTTCCATAACCCTCTATCTGCAACTTGGTCTGTGAACTTGTTTAATTCTACACTCATTTATTGTTAAAGGACCGAGCAGGTGGCTGCGGGGTTTGGTTCACGTAATTATCACCTTGCATTCGGAAGATGGTGGGTTCGAACCTCACTGTTGGCAATCTTGAAGGTGGTTTCCCGTGATTTCCTACTCTCACACCAAGCAAATGCTGGGGTCGTACCTTAATTAAGGCCATGGCTATTTCCTTCCCACGCCTAGCCCTTTCATATCTGATCATCGCCATAAAACCTATCTGTGTCGGTACGACGTAAATCAATATAATTATATATAAATCAAATTCCAACCATGGTGTTCTTGACGCTTTCTAACAAAGCCGGTTTATGCGTACAGTTTCATCTATTGAATCATTTCTCTAACTAAGCATATATCTCCTTATTCCTAGTACCTCCTCATTTTGTTCCCCTATGTGTGTACCAGCAATTGTTGTTGTGAATAAAATATCCAGAGTCCAGCCAGATTTCAATCTCCCATAACAAAGTTGGAACTATGTAGGAGAGAGCTGTAATTTGCGCTCGCACCTAAATCGTAACTAGTTCGTAAAAGTTACTGCATCAACAAATGCTGTCATCTATTACAAGCCTTGTGAAGTATACCTCCTCGGAAGCCATTTCATGAGCGATCAATGCTATGATAGTATTAATCCCGAGTTGAGGAAAGTTCTTTTTCATCGCTTTAGAATCTGATAAAAATAAAATGGCTAAGTTTCCTAAATCAAATCGGCATGTGTTTCCTAAATCGTACCGGTCCTTGTGTTTTAATTTGCAGTGAAATCGATTTGCCACATAATTTACTCACGTCCAATGTCTGGCAATAAAAAATGGTTCCCTACATTCATACGAAGACACCCTAATTTGTCATGTAGGCAGCCTGAAACAAATTCCATGACTCGGGCGAGAGAATTGAATAGGGAAAGAGTGTGAACATTTTCTGTTTGGTTTCGTAAAAAAAGATACCATTACAGATGATACAATTTCAGAGTTATCAGGACAAATATATACTTGACTGAGATAGTTCAATATGTCGAAGTGATCGGGACTTAAAGTTATCTAAAATAGCTAAAAGGGGAATACGTCAAGGTACCACTCGTGCTCGTTTACAGTTTTTATAGGTTATCAGTGACGTTGGACAATCAGTAAAGACAACTGAGAATACAAATATGACGCTATATAAAGATAACACCGTAATACGTGTGGAAAATAGTACATGCGTATTCATAAAGCAGATTGCGACTACAGCAGTGAAAGTAATA
Source organism: Anabrus simplex (assembly GCF_040414725.1). Taxonomy (NCBI): domain Eukaryota; kingdom Metazoa; phylum Arthropoda; class Insecta; order Orthoptera; family Tettigoniidae; genus Anabrus; species Anabrus simplex. The sequence continues at coordinate 242,948,808 of NC_090269.1, forward strand.
AAAATGTGGTTAATTACATGAATATCCAACATAAATGAAAGAATATCCAGCATAAATAAAAGTGCGTTCTTTTCGGTACAGGAAATAACACCGAAAATGTTTGCTCTTCAGGGTATAAGCAAGTTGGTGTTACCTCCAAAGAAGAAAGTAGAGTGCACACAGCAAATGTGTACGTCTTAGTGCCTCTGATCGGTTCATACCAACGATGATCATTATCAAGAGGAAAAGGTTGAGTAATAAACTCCCTGTTAGACCTCTTCCGACCGAGCTCGATAGCTGCAGTCGCTTAAGTGCGGCCAGTATCCAGTATTCGGGAGATAGTAGATCCGAACCCCACTGTCGGCAGCCCTGAAAATGGTTTTCCGTGGTTTCCCATTTTCACACCAGGCAAATGCTGGGGCTGTACCTTAATTAAGGCCACGGCCGCTTCCTTCCCACTCCCAGCCCTTCCCTGTCCCATCGTCGCCATAAGACCTATCTGTGTCGGTGTGACGTAAAGCAACTAGCAAAAAAAAAAAAAAAAAAAAAAAAAAAAAAGACCTCTTCCGAGCAGCATGGTGACAATATCCGGAAAAGGATATACTGTAGCTGCAACACTTCACATCTAGTATGCATCCTACAAATGTGTCTATATCACATATGACGATTATATAAAAATATTTGAAATTTGTGTCAATGTATTGCTTAAAAAAATTTGATAAGCACAATTTATTTTGAATCAGAGAGTTTGGCTTCGCAAAAAAATACCAATACAGGTGATGCAATTTCAGAGTTTTCAGAACAAATATATAAAATGTTGAACGCATCGGAACACACCATGGGCATTTTCCTCGATACAGAGAAGGCTTTTCATTCTGTACCTCACCATTTTTTTTTTCTTTACGAGGTGCAGAGGTATGGTATTCAAGGAACAGCTCTAAAATTCATAGAAAATTATTTGACTGGGAAAGATCAATATGTCGAAGTGATCGGGACCCAAAGATATCTCGAATAGCTAAAAGAGGAATACCTCAAGGTACCACTCGTGGTCCTTTGCAGTTTTCAATAAAGGCAACTGAGAATACAAATATGACGCTATATGAAGATAACACTGTAATACGTGTGGAAAATTGTACGTGGGTATTTGTAAAGGAGACTGCATCTAGAGCACTGGAAGTAATAAATTAGTGATTAGACGGCAATGAATTATTTTTAAATACAAATACCAGTAAATCAAAATTTGTTAGGTTCTGAGTGAAACGGTAGGCAGACAACTTCGAGAAAATGAAGATACACAATTTTCATTGTACTCAGAATTGCAATTGTCCTAAAATTTCTGACAGATAATATCTGGGTCTTCACATAGGTAGTGACATGAGGTGTAACTATCTCGTAAGTAAATTTAGAAGAACGACTTACATAAATATTTCATAGTTTGAAACACATCGTGTGTATCAAACTAACAAGAGATATTTATTTTGCAGTAGTACTTTCAGTTCCTTCCTATGGTGTTCTTGCCTGGGGCGGTGCCTACAATAGAATGATAAAGAAGCTTCAGGTAGCTCAGAACCTCATTTTGTGAATAAAGCTGAAGAGAGATAGAATGTGTCCAAATATTAGATTGTATACTGAAGCGAACATCCTTCATATTAAACAACTCTATCCTTATATATATATATACGGTATATTTAAAAATAAAATTGAAGTAATATACTGCACGTATGGGACCAGAAAAGTGATGAAGACATACTCTGCATTATATCAACCAAATAAGTAGTCAAGCATTAACTTATTCTTTCACAGAAATGAAATTAATGTAACTGAAATTTCGCAAACCACAAGCAATATGTAACTTTTTCTCTTTGACCGGAAATAAAAAATGATGAAATAATTAATTAAGATCCAGTACAAAATTTATGAAACATGGGCCTATATTTCTATTGAACCAAAGGGTATCTGTAGATTCTGTAGTCTCAGGGGTGTCTACGGGCTCTTCTGCCACTTACTGACATGATCGAAGGGGAAGACGAAAGGTCTATTTTAAATAAATGGCACGAGTGTTATTCAAATTTATTGTACTCAGGAAATAACTATTAAAAATATAATGAACGACGAAAAGAAGAAATTACGAAGCAAATTGAACCAACATATAATCACTAATCAACAAATAACTTCAAACAACTACTGTACACGGCTTCCTCATTGTATCCATTTTTTATTATCTTATGGGCTGCATGGGTTTAAAACCATCATTGGAAAACGTTAACAGCAAAACAAAACAAAGCAAAGCACCATAGTCATAAGTTTCGGCTGCCATGTGTAACCATGGGTTAGTCCATTTTTTTCGTGAAAGTTTAATTCTCGTAAGCCGAGCTCCAGACTTTCACTAAAATTAATTATAAATTATCTACCAACGTAATACCATAGCAGAGTACCTTACAATTCGCCACATGGATCCTTAATTTAATCGGAGCAACCTCCAGTTCTAGTTGGACCGGTCACTAACTCACTAACTATTCACTCACATTTTAACCGTGCCAATGGCAAAAATACAAAATTACAAAGTTTAATTCAAATTATTGAAGATCATAAAAATGCAATTGCGTCACTTGTATCATAAATTTACATCACGAAAATGTTAAGTATGTACTGAGAATGCTCAAATACACACAAAATACATGTTCCAAGAACAAATTAACTAAAATAAATTTAATCTTGAATGAGGGAACTCATTAACTTTCAGGTTCGAATCCCACCGTCGGCAGTCCTGAAGATGATTTTCCGTGCTTTCCCATTTCCATTCCAGGCAAATGCTGGGGATGTACCTTAAGAAATGCCATGGATGCTACCTTCCCAGTCCTAGCCCTTTCTCCATCCTTGCGCCGTCGGAATCTTATGTTAGTGCGATGTTAAACCACAAGCAAAATGATAATAATAATAATAATAATAATAATAATAATAATAATAATAATAATAATAATAATTCGACGTTAAGTTTTACTCCACCGCATGGTAGAGAAACGGATCTCTGTTGAGCGATCTATGACTGATTTTTAATCATTTTGTTGTGTACGCACCAATCGTTTGGCATAGAATAGCGAATGGACTTCATTCCGCCCCTCAAATACCCGACTACCTCTACTAGGCTTGGGATCCAGAAGCCGGAACAGGATGATTATCAACTCCTTTCACGAATTTCAGGTTAAAAAATTGTTCGCCCATTTTGCGAGAGTCGCGTCAATCAAGATATAACAGTAGCGAGGATACCAGCATACCGGATCGTGGATACTCGGGTCAGGACAGTCGACCAGTCTCTCGTACTTCAGTAGCGCTCTATGAGTGATGCCATTGAAATATACGAACCCAGTCAATTGATATTCAAGCTACTACAGTTTCTTTTGAGTACTGTAGGTCGGAGGTTCTCAAACTATTATGAGATTGTACCCTTACTTTTGGCTAAATTTCAATGTAGCCCACGAAAAAATCCCTAAATGATAGGTTTAAAAAATATGAGTACCTGGCTATTTTTTTTTTTTTTTTTTTTTGCTAGTTGCTTTACGTCGCGCCGACACAGATAGGTCTTATGGCGACGATGGGACAGGGAAGGGCTGGGAGTGGGAAGGAAGCGGCGTGGCCTTAATTAAGGTACAGCCCCAGCATTTGCCTGGTGTGAAAATGGGAAACCACTGAAAGCCATTTTCTGGGCTGCCGACAGTGGGGCTAATTTTTGAGACATTTTAAATTGATAATCTGTTATTTTAAATACACGTCGTAAATAAGACTAGATTGTGAAATAAATACCTTTTTATAACACATCACAAGAAATGTAAGAGTTTGTGTCTGTATCAAGTATAATACATAATACAGTAAAGTAACACAGGATACTCTGTTTGAATGACAGTTTCACAAAACGCTAAATTTTAGCCTCAATATCAAATTAATAAATATGACAAATTTTCGATCTTAATTCTTGAATTCAGACATTGCAAACCATCAAACTTTCAATAGAATGGGTGTGTCTGCATGCAGTGACACTGTTTTCTGATCTGTCGTGGTCTAGGTGAAACTTTCATGCGAAACGTGGCCCCATATATACATATTTAACTTTCTTGTTATTTATTTCCGAATTTCAATTTTTCTTAAATTATTTCCCTGAAGACTGCTCGCATACTTCAGTAAAAGTCTCAGGCGTACCCCTCGGGCTACGAGTACCACAGTTTGAGAACCGCTGCTGTAGCTCCGTGTGAAGCGGGCCTTAATTCTTCTTTTGCCACATTCTGGTGGGTTCGTGGGTGTTGCTTGTCTAGCATAAGTGGACCTCGCATAGTGTTACGGCCAGATTCACTTCCTGACGCCAACCCTGCGTGTGATCACTATTGTTTCTCTGGTGATTATGACGAGATGAGTGGTTGAGATGGTGGAGTACTGGACCTTTTGTCCTTAACTGGTAGTTTCGATCACAGCTGCGTCCAGTGTTATTTGAAGGCACTCAAATACGCCAGCATCGTGTCGTCTACAAATGCTTAATAAATAAATAAATAAATAAATAAATAAATAAATAAATAAATAAATAAATAAATAAATAAATAAATAAATAAATAAATAAATAAAATTAACAACATGTAAAAGTAGAGGAACAGCGGGGCTCCTGAATACGAGCCAATCAGAGGCCACGGAGCGGGTCACGTGACTACATCCGGGAAATTTGAATTACACGTGCTTTTGTTTGTAAACAAAGCCACGTGCTTCTTGACAGCTGTCATCTTTTAACAAGTGACCATCGCTAACCTCAGTGCTCCCAACTTTACGCCGCTAAACGGCATGGCTGCCACCTTATGCACGTGGGCACACGAAATTTGAATTCCACGTGCTCTTGAGGGGCCTAACCTCACTTTAACTGCTAGTTGCCCTTCCCGACGCCTATGAAAGCAAGCCTAACCTCATGGAGGGGGTTACCCTTAGTTTTACGGCTAGATGCCCTTCTCGTCGTGGATAGTCGTTATCCTGTAGGGGCCTAACCTTACAGGACGTATTTTTACGGCGAGATGCCCTTCCCGACGCTATCTTGAGTAGTAGGACGATAATGATTCTCTCCTCACGTTGTTTTTAGTAGTAGGGCAATGGGGATTGACATAAGTAAGCACATGGAGGAGTCTAACTACACAGAGCCGTAGTTTTACGGCAAGATGCCCTTCCCGATACCAATTGCACAAGATGGCGGGTATACACAGCTCTTTATGAGACGTCTTAATACGTAAGCACATGGAGTAGTCTATCTACACAGGGCTGTAGTGAGCCGTATCCTGCCGGCACATAATAATAATTAGAGTATTATTTGACCCAATATGTAAAATTTATTCATAAAAGTTACAGTCTAATATGTTAAAGCATCGTATCCCAAGATAGTTGATACCGGATGTTGAGCAAGACTGTGAGTCGCTGGACATTGCTTCATATTTCCGTATGACCGTGAGAAAGGATGGTGTAACCAAGCGCGGGCCTGGATCGACACGTGTATTAGATGCTGACCAAGCAATATATTTCAGCCAATGGAAATTAAGGACTTGGGAAACATGGAGGCTACACCGCGCTAAATCTTAATTCCAGAATGACCAACGTGCTCAGCTGTTAAAGTCAGTTTCTGTAGGTAATCGGTTTTCCACAGTTTCAGAAGTCAGATATATTTGGAAATGTAATATAAAAATTGGTGGAAGAGATTTGCTAGTGTTTGAGCTGTGTTTTGTAAATATATCACAATAAGTAGTGTGTCATCATATACGACGAATTCTCTGATTGGTGGTTGGTTCAGACACCCGGGAACCCCAGTATTAATGGCGTCACCGAAGCCTCCTCAGTAACCCAAGCTCTGGAGAGCGTCACTCTGTGTTAAATGCTTGGATAGTGCGGAAGCACAAACTCTGATTGGTGATCGTGGTTAATGTGGTGTTATTCCAGTAACAGTAACTGGTTCTCAATGATACTTTAAATTGTGCAGTTGGAAAATTTCAATGTACTTGAATAAATGGAATAGTATAATTTTAGCAAAGTTTACTTTCAATCGATAAAGACGGTGTTTAGTGACCGCTGTGTAACAAGTGTAGTGGAAACGTGCTATTGTTTCACTACTTCGCGACGGGCGCGTTTTCGCGTGGAACTTCCGTAACGAACTGTGTGCTGCTTTTCAAACTGTATTTTTACCCTTTAAGTGAAGTGTGTAATATATATGTGAATCAGTGTGTTTAGCTGATCTTTTAAAGAGAAAGGGTATTTCGGCTCGTAGCATTAAGCAGTGAAGATATTGTCAACTAAAGTCCTCTGTGTTTCCAGTGAATTATTTTCCAGCAAGATGATGGCCACAACCGTAGAAGAAGGAAGTGCATTCCCACATGTTAATGCTGTGATTAACATGGAATAAATCCCTCAATTAGCGGGGATGTAAGCTGCTATCCTGGTATCTCGAGGGTCGTCGATTCAGTTAAGGCGCATGTGTTATTTATGGCATGATATGTAAATTATGTTAAGGTACTAGGGCAGTGTAGATAGGATTTATAACTTCATGTAAAGTATGCCTGACGGCATGTGTTTGTTTGATTTGGTGATTATGATAGTTTCGGATACGAGAATAATGCATGTTTATTTTATTTTCATTTTGCTTTATGATTAGATGATTGGGAAAATGAGGGATTGATAGGATTAGTTATTGTTTATTTACATATGTTACTTAGCGTAGGATATTCCGAGTTTTCCTTAAATATATGCTAGAAGGGCTAGATTGACAGGTTCATCTTTATATAACGTTAAACACGTATTAGTTCATTTTATTTCGGTTATTCAGAGAGACAGGTATAGCTATTCTGCATGATGCATGGTTTTACAGAAGCTGATTGAAAGAGCTGCAAAACGTCGTTGTTAAAATAAGATCTTTGAAGTTAAGTTGGATTCTGTTTGCCTGATGGTTTGCAAAGGACACGAACTGCGTCTCATAATGTGGAAGGCCAATGGGATTCATGAGAAATAATGAGATAAAGATTGCATGCTGAATTATAATGTATTGGTGCAGGCTGATTGTATGCCTGACAAGATAAAGAGTATTGTGCAGATGTGTGTGCCTGCCTAGTGTCTTCTGAGTGTATATTGTGATCAGAATGGACAGTGTTAATTCCAGACTATTGAGTCTGATGTTGTTAAATGGCCCAAGCATGCTAAGAAGGAATGAATATACGTGAGTTTCCGTGTAGCCGATGAAAGGCGTTATCTCATGGCAAGCTGATTTCTGGCCTGTGTTTATCTGTAGGTGTGAAGGAGACAGTATTTCCTTGTGGCAGCCTCGGGAGACAAAATCCAATCTTTAGCATAGTGGAGTTCAACATTTCTTTTCAGCTCGTAATCTACCCGGAAGTACATGACGGATGACCGCGCTGTTGAGCGCTCAAACGCAGCAGAAGGAGGCAATGTTGCCCATTGCTTTCTTCATGATATCAAGGGTTATTTATATGTTTTTCCGTTACAGGATGATGTTTTACATTGTTATTTGTGATTGTATACTTTGTCTCGTTGTTTTAAAAGGGAACAGCCCGAGTGCTGAAATATTGTTGGTTTATTGTTTTTAATTGTTTTCTTGGGATATGATCGGGGATATTTATCAATAAATCCATCTTACCCCCTATGATTGTTTCTCATTCGTGTTATACCTCCATGTCCTGTCATTGATTGATATTTTAGAGTATGAACTTCGACATTTTATCCTGACCCAACCGACGACCAACCCACACTCTGCCCAACCCTGAGTTAGTCGGATCTTCATACAGGAATGGAGGCATCGTCCTAGAGGGTATTTACCCCTGGGTACGGTACAGTAGTTTTATTATTATTATTATTATTATTATTATTATTATTATTATTATTATTATTATTATTATTATTATTATTATTATTATTATTATTATTATTATAGTAGTGTGTTTTATGAAAATTTTGATCGTGGTGGTGATTGTTATTTTAAGAGTATCTTCTACTTTTTTTGTGGTCTTTTCCCAAAGTAATCCGAGTCAACGCTACATGTGGATTATCCGAGTTGGCATTAACTGTGTAATGTGTATATAAAAACAAACACAAATGCCTACTTCCCAAACCAGAGGTATTAACCAGAAGCAACTGCAATTCTCACTCCGGCCGCGAATCGAACCAAGTTCCCTCTGAACTGAAAGCCGTTTCTCTGAACATTCAGATGAAGAGCCGGATTACGGAAAAAGTTTATTTGGTTTAATGTTATTTCTGCTCATATGGTGTCAAATGTATCAAGCTTGCAACACATTCGTAATTAATTATTGTGAACAGGTCTAATAGCCACTACTCAGTAATGTACTGCTATTCGCACTCGTTATAAATGATGTGGAACAGGAAGAGTGCAAAGACTGTATCGGATACTCAGTTGCTGAGATAACAAAGGTAATAGCTGAACAACTAGCAATTAGCGATGATCGTTATTATTTTAAGGAAACGTACAACGAAGTAACTATCCCTTCAAACAGTAGCCGAAGGAGAAAATTGGAAGATATCTGACACTTTGAGAAATCGAGTCATCGGTAAAGGGTGTTAAAATATTGGAAGAGAAAACAACGTGATCAAGATTAAAGCTAGGATCCTGGTAAAAGTGAGTGGAAGTAATGGTAGTCCTCTATTCTTCTTCTTCATCTTATTCTTATTCTTCTTCGTCTTCTTCTTCTTCCTCTTGTTTTTGGTATTCTTCCCAAACTGTTGGGGTCAGTTCTTGATGTGGATTTGGCGCAGTTTTACGGTCAGACGCCTTGCCTGACATTTTAGAAGAAAATGTTTTATTAAAAGTAGCTTAGCTTATTGAGAGGAACCAGAATTTCAATTTTTTTTATCATAGTTGTATAAAAAATTCTGAAGTCTCCCCCCACCTACCGGGCACCCCATAAAATAAGGGCCCCGGGATAATATTGCCCATAACACAGTTTGGAAAGCCTCTTCCACCAATAACATTTAGAAAACGAAGCATTCTATTTTATCATTTCATTTAAGAGATATCCGCTTGTGTGTGTATGTATAATGTGACAATGAAGGCTGGAAGTGCAGTGTCCGCGGAATGCTTCAATGCCGGCGAGAGGCAGAGCAGCAGCGACAATGATTGCGGCGCCAACAGCGAGCAAATCAATACCCCTCCCCGAACTGTTGAGGACCGCGATGAGGAAACTCCTTAAGAAAAAGCTGGACGCTGATAACAATCGTGAAGGCACCCGTAGTGATCTGGAAGTGCCAATTACAAAAATCTTACGGTACCCTATGTAAACAGCGGAGTCGACGCTCCTGTGAATGAAAGCAATTACGAGACGAGTCATTCAGAGAGGAGCGAGTCCATTAGACGGTTACGCGGAGTTCAGAGCGGCTTGTTAGCTGCATAGTGAATCGTTGAAGGATCGAGGATCTACTGTGAGAGGCCGTGTTAGAGAGCTGGAGTTCAACACGCTACTGGGCTGTGTGTTCGAATATATTCGTGAGTAAAGACTGTGTCGAATGGAGAACTCAACACGATTGAACTTGTAAATAGTAGTTTTATTAATTTAGTCGACAGAAAAACACGCTACTTCTTTGTGTAGTGATTTTACTTTTAACGACCCTAATAACCCGCAGCAACTGATGACAGAAGCGTGATTAAATTGATAGCGTGTTTGGTACGAGGAAATATTTAGAGTAATTGGGAAGATGGAGTCAGGCTTCCAGGCCGTCTTAGACAAGCTCTGCGAATTTAAAGAAAGTTTAAAGCTAGTTAGGATGAACTTAAGTCACAATTTCAATCCTGTCAGGATTAAAGTAGTCTGGATGAACTTACGTCGAATTGAGGGAACTTAAGTATGGAGTGTGGACAGTACAAGTTAGAAGAGGAGGGGCGTGTTTTTCCAGTAAGATCAAAACGTGGGGTTACGTACGGCAAAATGAAATGGTCTTCAAGGCAATACCTAAAATTGTTGAGTCCATTTCGAGTTCGAGATTTTAGGCAAAGGAATGAATGAAACAATCGATAAACCGATCCAGGCATTTCCTCAGATTGTGCAGTCCAGTGTTCAAGATTTGAGGCAAGAGGTGAATCATCTACAGGGAACGATAACCTGACCTAGAAACCAGACGAAGGCCTGTCATTGGTGACAGAAAATATTACAGTCGTGGAAGTGAAACCGCTCCCTCTTCGACGGGAGTATGTCCTGCATGACGTTCCGAACCCAGTTCGAGATCAGTGCCGACATGATTGGGCGAACACCGGAGGAGAGTGTCCTACAACTCTTCGTTGGACTGCATGGATGAGGGACGTATGAACTGCACAGCTTCCAGTCAGGCACCGTGTGAGAAGATATTTTATCCCTAATTCCTTCAGGATCAAACTCACGAACGTGTTATGAGGAGTCGGAGAAACTAACATTGATCTATCGAGGAAGCTTAAAGAATTAATTAAACCTCATCAATGGTTCGCCTGCGGATGTACGGTTTCTCTGTCATTTGGTAGAGTGACACGGAACGTCTAAATTGGACACAGGTGGCCTAAATGGCGACCAATCAAGATGGCTGCACATAAATACTAAGATAATATTGTTGTTAGTATTACTATTATTATTATTATTATTATTATTATTATTATTATTATTATTATCATGCAGATACGCTACTCACCATGGATGAGCTGAGAAGAGCCATTGCCTCCCTTGCATATGGTAAGGCCCATAGTGAAGATGGTAGGTATCCCAGGTGAAATATGGAAGAAAATATACTGCCTGAATATCTGCATACACTCCTCTGCTCTACGTGATAAGAGTGATGCAAAAGTTGGTATGCTTTATAAGCAGAAGGGTGACCCATTTGACTGTAACAACCACCGTGGTATCTCACTCCTGAGCATATTGTTGTTGTTGTTGTTGTTTGAGTTCATAAAATGGTTTGATGTACCTCCTTGCCACTCTAACCTACATAATAGCTGCATCGTACATCTGCTCTAATCTGCTTGTCATATTCACACCGTGGTCTACCCCTAGCGCTCTACCGCCTACACTTCCTTCGAAAACCAACTGCACCGGGCGAGTTGGCCGTGCGGTTAGGAGCGTGCAGCTGTGAGCTCACATCCGGGACATAGTGGGTTCGAACCCCACTGTCAGCAGCCCTGAAGATGGTTTTCCGTGGTTTCCCATTTTCACACCAGGCAAATGCTGGGGCTGTACCTTAACTAAGGCCACGGCCGCTTCCTTCCCATTCCTAGGCCTTTCCTGTCCCATCGTCAAGTTCAAAGTACCAGTTACAACTGGATCATCGAAACAATACGATCGGTTTCTTTTAGCACATCTTAAACATTCTTACGAGATTTCCGAATGTGCTCTCTCTGTGCTTGTGTGTCTTTATTGCCTGAATGATGCAGTACAGATTGTTTACTTTCATTTCTTCTTCGTCGTCGTCTTCTTCTTCTTAGGAGTTGTCTCGTTTCAGTGCAATTGCATATTCTCTTTCGTTCGAACAATTCCAAGTGACCACGGCTTTTTGATACAGGGCTTGTTGGTCAAAATGGTTGGCCATTTTTTGTTACAGAGCTGTCATTGCTTCTCAGGACATGTCGATACCACCGAAGTCTAACCTCCCTCAACAGAAGCTTCATAAACTCTCTGTTGAACACACCCATTACTCATGGCGGATGAAGAGTGGGTCTCGGCCCACAAGTGGCCACGGCTCTACCGTGGCTCTACTGCTCTGCATTCGGGGGACGGAGAGGGCCTGATCACCTCCATCGCTTGCCCTGAGAATGGTTTTCCGTGGTTTTATATTTTCCTGCACTAAGGAGAATGTCGAGACAGTTCCTAGTATAGTCCACGGCCGCGAACCGTCTCTCCTTCTCCGCACATGTCCTTTTCCGATACAAATCTCCTGGCCTGAGAGGCGGTGTCACCGTCTAGGAGGCCCACCTCCCCCTTCAGAGGAGGAATGAAAACATTTAGTAGTAGTAGTAGTAGTAGTAGTAGTAGTAATTACTTACGTGACCATGGCGAGTCAGGCGTTGTGTCCAGCTGAGCATTTTAATCGGGACGGTTTTAGGGCCTCTATCACTGATCCACAGAGGGACCCAGTTAGTTACGAGTACGTACACGCTTCTATAGACAGCACTATCTTATTATGTTCGATGAGTACATGGAGCATTAACGGCTCTACAATTACGCAACAAATATACGAAACATAACATATATATATCTGGAATGTTCAATCACCTTCAATTTGATGTTTTCTATCAATCACTACCCCTCCTCTCTATTATTCTCTAATTTTTGCATACCGGTACTTGTACTAGGCTCGTCAAGTTTATCTTCCTTATCAAAAAGGTAAAATGTTAAAAGAGCTTAAATGTTTTTAACCTTTGCAATCGATGAAATGTAATTATGGTTTCCTTCTGGGAACTTAATTTTTTATATAAAGGCTGAAGGCAGGCATTTATACAAATGGAGGCACATGTTTCCCCTAGTGCACCGTCACTGCATTGTCCTACATAAGAGGCTTGCGGTGGTGGTCGGTGGATGCAGAGTGGGTTTCGTTCCACTTGGGTATATAGGCCCTATATAAGGAGTCACGCTTCGCTTGAAAGTTTCACCTAGACTACGACAGATCAGCAAATTGTCACGCCATACAGGCACACCCATCGCATTGAAATTTTGATGGTTCGCGATGTCTGAATTCCAGAATGAAGATCGAAAATGTTTCATCCATATTTATTAATTTGATATTGAGGCTAAACTGTAGTGTTTTGGGAAACAGGGTATCCTCTGTTACTTTATTATCATTGCATTATACCTGATACAGACACAAACTCTTGAATTTCATGTAATGTGATATAGAAAAGTATTTAATGTAACAATCTCGTCCAATTTGAGAAGTGTATATGAATAGTTTGTAAGAAATTGAAAATGCCTTAATTATTATCCAGGTATTCATATTTTTTTAACATCGTTTAGGAACTTTTTCGTGGGGATACATTGAACTTTTAGCCTTGAGTGAGGGGTACAATCTCACAATAGTTTGAGAACCACTGCCGTAGGGAAATGGTATAAAAGTTCGACAGACACACACATAACATACTCCCTGACATACCTTGGTTGAATACTATTGTTATAAAAGATACCCTCATATTTGGAGTGTGGATCCTATTCCTGTTATGATTAGTGCTAAGAGGGGCTGTAGGTCGCTCGGTGAGCTCAACGGAAGAATTTCATTCTATCACCGCCAACAATGACCTCGTGTTTATCAGCGACAGAGATAAAACAATGCCGCTTTAAAGGTGTTCCGAGCACATGCCCTTACTTCGTTCTTGACGCCTAAAAAATGTCTACTCATTTCCAGTCTATAAACGTTTACAACAATTACGCCCGACTCGTTGGCTGAAGGGTCAGCATACTGGCCTTCGGTTCAGAAGGCCCCGGATTCGATTCCCGGCCTGGCCGGGGATTTTAATCGCTTATGATTAATTTTTCTGGCTTGAGAATCGGGTGTTTGTGTCCGTTCCAACACTCTCCTCTTCATATTCACACATCACATTACACTATCAACCACCACAGAAACACGCAATAGTAATTACGTCCCTCCATATAGGGTTGGCGTCAGGAATGGCACCCGGTCGTAAAACAGGGCCAAATGCAAATGAGCAACGCAGTTCGCACCCGCGACCCGACAGGTGTGGGGAACGCGATAAGAAAAGAAGAAGAAGAAGTTTACAATTAGCCTACAACTCATTTGTGGGATAAGCGGCTAATTCGTCTTCGAGTTCGGAGGGTGGTCTTATCTTCAGATCCTCAGTGCGGTGAGCCGAATAAGTAAAGGAAACGAGCTACAATAGTTAACACAATTAAATAAAGGAACTGGAACACTTTGAGCATGGTTCTGCATTTGTGGACCGAGCCATGTGGCATCAGCTCTCCAGCTCCGCACAGTTCGTCCCACCGTCGACTGTACTAAGAATGGTTTTCCGTGGTTCTTCTTTCTTTTCACTACGGCGATTGCCGGGACAGCCCCTTTTATAGGTTACGCCTACAGCCTCTTTATCCCTTTCTGCACCTCAAATCACAGCAAAATATATCTTCTGGCCTCATCAGGGTATGGAATGAAATATATATATATATATATGTACTGTATATACTTGCGGTGACTGTTCCGTGAAGAAGGGCAACCTGTTGTTGTTTCTTTTTTTCGGTACACATGAGGTTAAGAGCCCCTCACCTAGATAATGTACGGGAAAATGCAACGGCCCAAGGACACAGAAAATTAACGCGGTCAAATGAACCAAATACAAGAACAAGGAAAAAATGTTACTTACCTTGGGTGCAGTAAGCTACAAACATTAAACGTGCAAGGGGCCCAAAATTAATTAAAGGAAAGAGACCAGGACCTTAAACAAAATTTACACTTGACAAGTTACCAGGTTAATGGGACTAACTATACCAAATGATAATATCAAATTAAAAGTGGAATCAAAATATTGAATTAATAAATAATATTTAATAATTAATGAATAATTACAATCCCACTTGGAAGCGGTATAATGAGCATTAATAAATAAAAGTTAATAATGAATAAATAATTACAATCAAGTAGAACTCGAAGACAATTGAAAGCTGATGCCGTTTAACAAAGGTTAAAGAAATTAATAGTTGATGGGTAATAAACACATTTCTCAAATAAACCTAAAATACTGGACAGGAATAGTTTGCTTTTGATAATTAAAACAATAATTGATACAATATATCTACCTAAGATGAAATTTGCTTCTACCTAATTGACTTTTACGTAAATGTATTAAATAACAATCATCGTAACACGGTCACATTACTTCAGCAGCTCAGAATGCGACCAGAACAGAAATTAATAGGGAACGAATTAAAACATCAAATTAAATATTTAAATATGAAAGCCGTAGTAAATATTCCCCAATATATTTACAAAATATTAAAGGAAACTCTTAATGTCCCACAAAAACTACAGAATAGATTACACACGAATTAAAATGCAGCTTCACAAGTCAAGCTATCAAAAACAACATCAAGGCCTGCATAATTAAAACATACACAAAAACGAGGAATTACGCAAATAATAATGAAAATAATAAAACAATACACGGATGGGAATAGGTTAGGTGAGCGTTTACCAGAATAAAATTTAAGAATTAGGAGAATCAAATTTAAAATCTCTACCAACCGCGGTGTTAACAGAAAAAAATAATAATCATCATAATCATAATAATAATAATAATAATAATAGTTGTTCCGGGGTATTTGTGGAACGCAGAGATGATGAAAGAATGGGCTTGAATGGGTCTAACTACAACGTCAAGAATTGAATTAAAACTTTAACAAAGGTTATATTTCTTTGAATTTCAAAATTTAACAAATGACAACATAACAGGTACAACCGGCAATCTTGAAACAAGACTTTGAAAAATCCAAGATTCAGAACTTTAACATTTTTGGGCTTCGAGCCTCTAGTTTTACAATTTCTGGGCTATGAGCTCAGCTTTACAAAATTTCAATCCAAAAATGAGGAACAATTTAGTCAAGGGCAGAAATTCCCTAATTCACAAGCGCTTGCTCCGTAGCCTACAATATCTAGCCTTCCAGAGGCACTCTTTACCGTTACAAAACTTTGGAAAAGAGCTAACAGGCTCTCAGTTTTTCCAGCCTACTCACGACAACATTACATAAAAATCTGACAATCTCAGGCCTTTCAAGGCAATATTTACACATTGCAATATTATTACACCGAGGTATCTCGTACCCAACCTACAGGGACTTTGCGAAAAAAGAACAGGATAAATAAACGGCCCGAACACAAACTGAATGGAGGGCCGATGAAACTGGGGCTAGTCCCAAACTACTGAGGTGGCTCGGATGGAAATAACTTTAATTCATTAGAGGAAAGAAAGTTTGCGAAAACGGAGTCACCTCAAACCAAGATGAAGGGGAGCTCGAGAGGGTAACTCACTCTCTATCCCCGATTTACAGTTAAATATATTATGAAATTTTTTACATTAGCCGAAACAAGATTTACATTTTAGAAAAGTTTGTTACATAATTAAAGATCCGGACCTTCCTCTCAGATAAAGTTGCTGAGACAGCAAGAAAGATAGCATTTATGTGGCCATTACCTTGTAGATGGTCTGCCGGCCGAAGAAAGAGCGCCTCGCCTCCTGCCTTAACACACACACTTAGAAAGACGGCGATCAATTGACAAGGGAACCCGAAAAGCCGCAACTTATATACCCTCAGGGAAGGTTCGAGAGAATTCATGACTAAACCGGCCACCCTCTCTCAATTTTATTGGTTAACACAAAGTGAACAAGAAATGCGGGACTGGTTGAAAGTTAATTACAAAAAATCCTGATTGGCTAGATTCAAAACTGGCGGAAAGAAAAGGAAGTGTTGCCAACCCAAAAATAAATGAACATAGAGTCAGTTACGGTCAACCTAGAAATACGAAACTTCTTTAAGTTATAAGTTCTTTGACCTTGCACCAGAGTGCATGATCAGAGTTTTTGGTAGTGTCATCTTTGAAATATGTCCAAACTTCTTGATGTAGCCTATAGCAAAACAAAACAAGGAGAAATTCAATCAGTTTAGGAAACTTCACAATAACGCAAATTACTTAATATTTCAGTGGTGACATATTAAAGTTCCAACTTGTTGTGTTATCAGTTTCACTTTTTGATCGATAGAGGAGTTTATTAAGGCGCTGATTTAGAATGAGCGGAGTAGACGTGCACCCTCGGTACAATAATAATAATAATAATAATAATAATAATAATAATAATAATAATAATAATAATAATAATAATAATAATAATATAAGAAGAACTTTATATGGTATGATCTAAATTTCATTCCACATAAACAAAATATTTAACAGAGGGCAAAATCCTTGTTATTCAGTTTAATGTGGGGTGGCATAATGCGCATAAGAGATAGAATTTAAACAGCCGACACAAGATGGAGAAAACCAAAACGATCCCATTACGAGAAATCAGTTAACACAAGGCATCGCACAATAAATAACGGTACAATTAGAGATCACATTACAAGAATAGGAAAATATTGACAGAATGAAATACGCCAATAATAAGAGATCCGCAAAATATAGAAGTAGAAATTGAACCCAAATAAGAATTCCAACTAAATAAACCTTATAGAATGACCTTTGTACTCATAGACCCAATTCCAAATTACCTCAATAACAATATAACTACTTCAACATGGCCTGCTTTTACAATATTGTTTTAACAATTAATTTAATTGAAAATAGTCCATGTTAGGAATACTCTTGGGTACTGAAAATACAGAAAATCGTTGTTCAAAAGTCCCTTTTCGTAGGTAGGCCTACATATTAGCAATGTCCCATGGTGACCTTAAAGACTTAGATAACGTTTATCCTTGTTGAGTCAATTTGCGGTAATATCTTCTCGAAAACATCCACGGTGGAAGAAATCCTCCAAAAGTTTTAAAAATTAGGATTACTTACATGAGTTTTCCAGCATATTTAAAAAAGGTAATACAGTCATTCACACAACTTAGCACTGAGTAGAGGATTGGCACACAGCCAGTAATTTTGAACTCACATGACCTAACTCAATTCCAAAAGAAAAATGATCAAAGGTAATAAAATAAATGGTACACTGATGAACATAGAAAGTTAAGGCATGGCCTTAATATTTGGTTAGCCTATCCGGGAGTATCCCACTTCATTCCGCCGACCAGTAAAGATGTCTTCTTGGACACACGCCAACGCACCTCCATCTTGGACCGAAGTCAGAGAGCAAGTCCCCGGCGAGGAAGAAACTCTCACTCAAGAAACGAATTCAGCGCATGCGTACCAGTATTGATATCCACATTGAACGAATAGCATTCATCTCAGCTTCGACGCAATAATTGCAGATCACGCATTAAATAATTTAAACAGCAGACCGCACCAATTACACAGGTGCACCAAATAATGCAGAATAAAACGGAAATAATATCCCAGTACACAAGTCAAATATATTCCAATAAATAGAGTGCCACTTATTCACGTAACAGAAACTATTTTTAGAATAATGATCTGAAAGTGAACACAACAGCAGGGTCCATACACGTCTCTTCATTTTTACATAACACAACACACTACCAACCACCGAATAAACATGCAATAGAGGACACATCCCTCCACGCACTGTTGGGGTCAAGAAGGGCGTTCGCTTGTATAACTGGTCCAAATTGACATCAAGTGCCATCCTAATAATCTGGGGAAAAGACTAAGAAGAACAGCTATTAAATATAAAACAAGAATAAGAAGCCTTGGCCACAGCTACCCTGTGCAAGCATTTTGATTTGACGTATCCTTGGCAGCCTGTGAGTCAATTTTTTAATTTTTTTTTACAATTTGCTTTTTTGTCGCATCGACACAGACAGGTCTTATGGTGACGATGACACAAGAAAGGCCTAGGAGTTGAAAGGAAGTGGCCTTGCCTTAATTAAGTTACGGCCCCAGGATTTGTCCGGCGTGAAAATGAGAAACCATGGAAAACTATCTTCAGGGCTGCCTACAATGGATTTCGAACCCACTATCTCCCGAATACTATATACGACAGCACTTAAGCGACTGCAGCTATCGAGCTCGATGTGTCATTTCGACGTTCCGTTTTACTCTATCAGATGGCAGAGAAACGTTGTTCTGTTGGGAGATCTATGGCTGAGTTTTACTTAATTGTGTTGGTTAAACACCACATGTGCCCCCAGAGATATTTTATATGCCAATATTTTACGACATGAAGTGCCGAGTGTGCCTTTCAAATGTTTGACTATCTCTGTCCGGTTCCATCCCGGGATCTGGATATCCGGAGGCCGATGTTGTACCACTGATACACAGAGGGAGATAATAATATTAAGAAAAAGAGGAAGAAGAAGAAATTCATAATTTTGCATATGATTATTTTACAGTCAATTTTTTTATGTGTGACGAATTACTTCTTTTTTCGAGTGGTTTTTCATCTCTTTCCATGAACATTGACTGAAAGCATGGATTACTCCAGCTTGTCATTCAAGTAGGAGCTTCGAGAGGAAAAGTCGAGAACGCCGGTTGTTCTCATGGTTGAGGAACCTGGGAAACTCAGGAGAACTGTTTCGAAATGTAACTAATACATATGTAATAACTATGATGGCAGCCAACATTCCTGACGGATAAAGCACCGGAATAATAAGAAATAACTATTCTCTAAAGGTAGTCCGAAGATTCTTAAATATCCAGCGAAGTTCGGACCTGGGTTCACATCGATCATAACTCACTGATTCATATACTTACTTTATACTACGAAGTGGAGTGCAACTTTTCTCCCTGAATACTTGTACATAATTTGTGTTAAGGAATTTCAGTCTTGGCTCAGAAGAATGCTTCCCTCACTCCTGCTCTTAAAGTGCCCTCCTTAGATAATGGTCATCTCATGTAATTGGATAATTCACTGGCCTGAGAAGTGAATTATTCAGGCTTCCATCTCGACGGTGGCCACATTTGTATTCCCTACGCCAGGGATGGCGAATCTCAGTGACGCGCGAACACGACTTCTGTGGCACGTCGGACAGCATAATAACATACTTGATTTGATAACATGTAATAAATATGTCCGAAATCTAACAACATAGCATATTTTAATATTACGCTGTAATAAAGAAGTACCGGGCGAGTTGGTCGTGCGGTCAGAGGCGCGCGGCTGTGAGCTGTCGGCAGCCCTGAATATGGTTTCCCGTGTTTCCCATTTTTCACACCAGGGGCTGTACCTTAATTACGGCCACGGCCGCTTTCTTCCAACTCCTAGGCCTTTCCTTTCCCATCGTCGCCATAAGACCTATCTGTGTTGATGCGACGCAAAAGCCATTAACAAAAAATAAAAATAAAGAAGTGCAGCTCAATTCTAGTGGCAGGCCATATGTTTCTACAAATGTTAACAGATTAAAGCAAAAAAATTACCTTATTCTTAAAATTTGCCTTTTTTATGTAATTTTTAGTGATGTTTGTAAAATAAAATCAGGAAACTTTCAGTCGAATGCAATGCAATCTAATGCCTAAATGAAGTCAGATGATGGGTTTCATGATGATTTTAAAGGAAAATAACCGATGGCACACTAGACAGTAAACAGTAATGAACAGGGCCTTAATTGACACGCTAGTAGGCAAAGGTTTGCCATCCCTGCCCTACGCCGTAAATCCTGAATTTCACTGCAATTAATTTTGCCTTGGGGTTTCTTAATTTTAGTCATTAAACTTTCATCATCTCAGATAATTTTGTAATCGCAGGACCAACTGTGGCTCATTTAGGGTTTTCAGATGGAACTAAATGCTGAAGTGTTGGATGTCCTTCCTGAGATTTTTCAGGGGAAAATTTCAACCAACGATTCAAAAACAGTTGAATTTCAGGTGAAAAACTGTTACCTATGTCACTGGTTTAACTATGTTCTCTTGTAATTTAAGTTACTATCAGGTGTTATTAACCAGCCCTACTTATGGGGAAACACGCCATTTACTACTCGCTTCATTTTTATCCTGTAGAAAGGTGGTGATTATAGTTTTAAGAGGAAGTACAACTGAGTAACCATCCCGCATTAACACTAATCAGAAGTGAAAAAGGAGGAGCCCCAATTCTTCTAAGAATGAAGATATAGTTAAAAGGAACAAGAAGAGCCACGGAGGAAGTAATATGAAAGACTTGTTAGATGTCAAAAACCTAATATTGTGGGAAAAGGGAAGAACAAGTGTTGACCAAGGAAAGTTGGCTACGATAGATGAAAGCAAGGAGCCAATCACCAATAAAGGGCAGGAAGGAAGGAATGATTCAGCTACTGGACACGTGATAGGCAACGTACTTGGGTCGATGTTCTTTGATGTTAGGCCCCTTAAAACAACAAGCAAGCAACATGCTGAGAAGCCCTTGGGTCCACTTTAAAGTGCCACTTACGATGAGCAGGGTATACCTTTGATGTATTCTACGCCTCTGTCGATGAGGGAATGCTGTCGAAATGCTTAATATTAATAATAATAACAATAATAATAATAATAATAATAATAATAATAATAATAATAATTTTATTTATTACAGCCCTTGTAAGGCAGACCCTCCAACGAGGGTGGGTGGCATCTTCCGTGTATGCAAACTACGTGTTTCTGTAGTGGAGGATAGTGTTGGGTGGGGTGTAAGAGTTGCAGGAATGCAGGGGCAGTACAAACGCCCAGTCGCCGACCCAGGGTAATTAAACATTTAAATCTCCAATCTGGCCAGGAATCGAAGCCGGAGCCCTCTGAACCGAAAGAAACTACGCTGACTATTCGGCCAAAAATCCGGTATAATAATAATAATAATAATAATAATAATAATAATAATAATAATAATAATAATAATAATAATGGGCGAGTTGGCCGTGTGGTTAGGGGTTAGTGGGTTCGATCCCACTGTCGACAGCGCTGAAAATAGTTTTCAATTTTTTTCCATTTTCACACCTTAATTCAGGCCACGGTCGATTCCTTCCAATTCCTAGGCCTTTCCTATCGCATCGTCGCCATAAGACCTATCTGTGTCGGTGTGACGTAAAGGGAATTCTACTAAAGCAATGTCGTGTGGCTATTGCTGTGTCGGTGAGCGGCGTCTACCGTGTACAAGAAACTGCATGTTAGTGTGATGGACGATAAGGGTGTGCTTGTACATGAGTTTCAGAAATGCTGGGGTGTTCACAAACACCCAGTCCCCAAGAATTAACTATTTATGATTAAAATCTATCGACCTGAACGTGATCTGTACCCGAGGACCGAACGTCAAGACGCTAATCACGGGACTACTGTAGAACGGCTTAGCAATTAAATACATGGGTGAACAAGTCATATTTCAGTAATTACATTGTCGGCAAGGAAATTTTAAAAGAACAGTGATGTTATCAGATAAGAACATTACCTTATCCTTCCAATTACTCTGTCCGACCTCCGTCGTGGTCTGAGGTTTAGAGTAGAAGGTTCGCGCGGTGTTGATCCGGGTTCAGTTACCTGTAGTCTCACGTATTAAAGACAGGTTTGAGATTTTAAAAAGAGTACACTCTTCCCAAGAAAAAAGAAGGAAAAGAGATCGGGATTTAAATCCCTGGATTTGAGCTCCCAGAGATCCACCTCCGTAGCGTAACGTTTAGCATTATTAGCTGCTATCCTCGGAGGACCGGCTTCGATTCCCGGTACTACCACACATTTGAGAAGGGCAGGAGGGCTGGTATGTGATTACAGTAGTACCTGTAGCTAACCTCCATTGGGAGTGTGTCTAAAAAGAGCTGCACCACCTCTGGATGAGGACACTAGTTTACTTTACTAGCTCTCGGAGAATGCTAGGAAGATGACGAGGATATGAGCTACAGTTCACTTCCTTTAGCAGGTAATGCACAGAGAAGTCTGGCTCATTGGCACCAATAATAATTTCGTGTGGCTATTTCTAGCCTGGTGCAACTCTTGTAAGTCAGACCTTCCGGTGTGGGTGGGCGGCGTCTACTGTGTAAATAAACTGCTACTGTTATTATTATTATTATTATTATTATTATTATTATTATTATTATTATTATTATTATTATTATTATAACAATCTTTTGGTCTCAGCTATCGTGTGAAGATTTTTTGGTTCGATGATATTTATGCTGCCTGGAGGTAAATTACGAAATTCCCTGTTTCTATACCAGAAGATAGAGAAAGCAAAACTCTATTGGTCGACCAATTGCTGAGATTTTATCGAGTTTATGACCAGAGATCATTTATATACCAACATCGGACGAAATGGAGTGCCAAATGGATTCTTCTCTATCGCTTCGTCACTATAAGGTCCGGCTCCACGGCTAAATGGTTAGCGTACTGGCCTTTGGTAACAGGGGTCACGGGTTCGATTTCCGACAATGTCGAAAATTTGAACCATAATTTGTTAATTCCGCTGTCATGGGGACTGGGTGTCTGTGTCGTCTTCATCATCATTTCATTCTCATCTCGACGCGCAGGTCGCCCACGGCAGTCAATTCAAAAAACCTGCACCTGGCAAGCCGATCTTGTCCTAAGACAGTTTCGAGACTGAAAGCCATACGCCATTTCATTTCATCATCACAAGCACTATTTGTGTCGGTACGACGTAAAACAAATTGTGCAATAAATTTTTAAAAAAATGCCTGCCCAGCATTTCAAATACCCATCTATCTATGCCATGTTTGAACCCGCTATTTTGGGACCCTAAGACTGTGAACCACTGAGAAAGCCTCTTCTCTTTCCTAAGGTTTTGTTTTATGAGGGGCCAATAATGTCATTGTTTTCCCCTTTACACCCCTAGCACCGTCACTAAGAAAGTCAACGGCTTCGTCTTAAGATTGATGGGTTTCATGTTCAATTTAAGGACGAGTCGTGCGATTTTAAACATATCTGCGTACTTCTTAAAGTGATATCAGTGGGGAAGAAATCTAGTAGGATTGGATATCAGGTCGGAAATACAAAACTGGAACGGGTGGATCATTTCATGAATTTATGTTATGTAGTTTCCCAGGAGCAGTATACTAACAAGGTATACCCGTGACCTCGAACGTTCTGAAGCGCACGAAAACATGCTTAGAATATAGATTGTTCATCACATCACAGCAACAATAGTCTGATTCATTCCCATGCAAAACCGTGCATTCTACCTCAAAAGATATCTGAGTGTAAAGTAATTACGATATGTAAACCACATTTGTTCTACTAGTCTGATAGTGCCGCTTCAAAGTGCTGATGTGAGATTTCAGTGAAGAGGATAAAACAGAGTGGGAGAGAACAATATGCAGATCTCACTAAAGCCACAGTTTTACATTAAACATCACTTTCGCATTCAAGGACTTCAGTATCAAAAGACCCCACTAACTACATTTTCAAACGATTATAGGGTTACGCCAATGTCACAACCTGTCCTCTGCAAAACACATTGCAATACAGGCTTGTACTTCGGTGAAAAAAAAAAATTGATTGTAAATCACAGAGTGAATTCTAATGATGAAATGCCCATCATGTAATTGTTCGCATTGTAATCTTTCAAAGTCAGCTATTTTGCTATTTGGTTTACGTGGCACCGACACAGATAAGTCTTAGGCGACGATGGGATAGGAAAGGCCTAGGAAGTGGAAGGAAGCAGCCGTGGCCTTATTTAAGGTACAGCCCCGGCATTTGCCTGGTGTGAAAATGGGAAACCACGGAAAACCATCCTCAGGGCTCGAACCCACTATCTCCCGATTACTGGATACTGACCGCACTTAAGCGACTGAAGCTATCGAGCTCGGTTTCAAACTCAGCGACCCTTCTCATATAAAGTATATATTGCCGAAGAAGTATACATCAAGGGATTAGCAATATTTTATTGTTTTTGGTGGCAATAAGTGAAGTGTAATATTTTTGTTGTCCGCCTCCGTAGCGTAACGATTAGCAATATTAGCTGCCGTCCTCCGAGACCAGGGTTCGATTCGCGGTACTGTCACAAATGTAAAAATGGCAGGAGGGCTAGTATGTAGTTGCAGTGGTACTTGCAGCTTACCTCCACTGGGGGTATGTCTGAAAAGAGCTGAAATACCTCGGGATGAGAACACGAGTTTACTTTACATTTTTCAAACATCTTTATTATTGGAAAACGTGCATCTAAAAGGATACGATCTATACCACATGTCTAGGAATCACACAACAGGTTCATCCCACGTACATGTTCACCAACCACTGAGAAAACGTTACATATGCTCTTTGGTCATTTTTTTCACTTCCGCTTGCCTCCAAATGAATGTTTCGTGGGCATGTTGCTTCAGGTTTCTTTGAACCATTTATGCCGAACGTGCCTTGTGTTCCTTGAAAAGATATACTGTATATCGGCCTACAGTGTGTTAGCTAATCTGCCACTCATTAGCATAGCCACATCAATACAATAATTAAAGAGCTGTATGTAGAGCTATGTACAGACTGCAACGCGCAAGCTGTAGTTTTCTCTCCTCGTTGAGATAGTGTTGGTACTGAACACATTTCATATTGAAACTGAGTCTGGTCACTGTTCCAGACATGTCCTTTGTCCACACTCCCCTTCGTTATAAATCTGTTCACTTAATCCACAAACTCTTGTGCCTTCCCACGTACACTTATTCTGCAGTATGTCCTTACGTGTGGCGAATGTGGTAATATGCCTGGATGAAATGCCGCATTTAGATTTGGGACGAAGGTAATCGAAGCTTTGAAATTGTCCAGGCCAACCATTTTATACGCTTCTAGTGCCCACATTTGCAGATGACAATAGTGAGTTGTTGATCCATACGACTTGATCAATCAAGCTGCGACATTACATGCTTTTCCAGAGCTTGTAATACCGGACGAGTTGGCTGTGCGGTTAGGGGCGAGAAGCTGTGGGTTCCAACCCCACTATCGACAGCCCTGAAGATGGTTTTCCGTGGTTTCCGATTTTCACACAAGACAAATGATGGGGCTGTACCTTAATTAAGGCCACGGCCACTTCCTTCTTATCCCATCGTCGGTATAAGACCGATCTGTATCGGTGCGACGTAAAACAAATTGTATAAAAAAAAAGTTTTTAATTGTGAGAGTCTGTTTAATTTGAAGTAAGATTCTTTTCGTCGTTTGCTAGTCACATAATTTAAAATTAACTTGCAATTTGATTTACTTCTAATGCATATAAAAGGCGGCATTAGTTTGCTATAGCAGTTGAAGCCACGTATGAAATAGTCTCCATAAATGTTCTCCAGTACACTGTCATCAGTATCTTGTAATAGCCTAGGCCTCAACTTTTTGGCTTGAGATAATTCATAATCTCTTTGGCTTGACGGTTTCTGTTGCTCTGGAGGTCAATGAAAGAAATGGCGTTAGGCTTCTTGTGCCGGAAGTGTCTGAGGACAAGTTCGGTTCGCCAGATGCAGCCCCGTAAGCGACCTGTGCGTCGTGATGAGGATTAAACGATGATGAAGACGACACATACACCCAGCGAAATTAACCAATTATGATTAAAATTCCCGACCCTACCGGGAATCAAACCCGGCACCCTTGCAGCCAAAGGCCAGCACGCTAACTATTTAGCCTTGGAGCCTGACTCTGGGAGTAAAAGTCTTATAATACTTCAACAACCACCTTCAGATGGAGGCTCTTCCTTTCCTTCAAAACCTGTATACGAGGTTTGGGTCATACGTCGTAGCAACTATTATCTTTCGCACGAATAAGGGATCTACCATACGAACGGGAATAGGGAGCGGTTGCTACTGTGGAACGTTTGAATAATGCAGAGTAGGTTTACCAAGTGTAGGATAAGAAACTGTCAGCCATGAAATCCTTGTGCTACATAAAGTTTATTCTCAAAGGGCAGGCTACAGTAACTCTCAGAGTAGTTCCCCAGATTGCTCACGACTCGTTGCCAACGTGCGGGGAACGCAGGATCCCAGTCTCCAAACCATGTGTGGACTTTTCAATTTCATGTTTCACGGCGTTGACAATTTTCTTCCATGTCCCAACCCATATCCACTGCAATTGTTCTTTTACTTTGGGGGCGAGGTCAAAATCGCAGGGTGACAGGTCCGGTAAGTATGGCGGGTGTTCCAGTACTTTCAACGTTGTTCTTCCCGTCACATCCATTCTTCACGGAGCTTGACTCCCTCCTGCCGTGTTATCGCCCTTTGCGTGGTGCAAGTCTATGTGTCCATATAAGCCCTAACTAGTCATGCTATCCCGAACATTATGACCATTGTGTGGTAGCACCGTGCAAATTTGACAATAAATGTAGTTGCTATGACTTATGCCCTAACCCTCGTATTTATCCAAAGCATTCCTCCATTTTGTGTGTCATCCCCGTTATATTTCTGTGTGCATCCCGAGATTGTGCACCTTTTCATGCACACCCGCAATGGAAGTGAGCTACGATTTTAACCACATACCTGCGCTCCTACCAATCTTCAATTTCTGGCAGTACCAAGAACCGAACCCTGGACCCCTAGGGCGGCAGCTAACAACACTGAACGTTACGCTACGGAGGCGGACAAATATTCTCGTGTTCTCATCCCGAGGTGGTGCAGCTCTTTTCAATCACACCCCCAATGGAGGTGAGCTGCATGTACCATGTACCAGCCCTCCTGCCATTCTTAAATTCCTGGCAGTACCGAGAATCGAACCCGAGCCTCCGAGGACAGCAGTTCATAGTGCTAATCGTTACGCTATTGAGGTGGTCTAGTTCTGAATTATTATGCTATATAACACATTCGTAAACTACATATCCTCGACTCCGATCACTTTGACAACACTCAGGGATTAATTCTCCGCATGATGCTCATGTACACAGATACAAGTTGGAATTCAAGAGGACAAAGTGGAGCAAGTATTCATTTATAAGAAGGGGAGTTAGGGATTGGAATAACTTACCGAGGGAGATGTTCAATAAATTTCCAATTTCTTTGAAATCATTTAAGAAAAGGCTAGGAAAACAGCAAATAGGGAGTCTGCCACCTGGGCGACTGCCCTAAACGCAGATCAATATTGATTGATTAAACCGACAAACGAACTCCTCATGAGACGCACTTGTACTGCAGCAAGGCATACTTGTCAATGCAGGCTCAACATTCCTCCTTCTAATTGCGCTAGCAGACAACTCCTGAGTTTTGCTTGGAAAAGTCACTGACCACTGACTGCTTTTGTGATGAACGATCTATATTCTGAGCATGTTTTTGTGTGCTTCAGAGCGTTCGAGATTAAGGGTGACTCATGTAAGTGAAATTGAATCAAGGTTCAGCAAAACTAATGCAAAGATCTCGCAGTTGTGACCAATGGTATTCTTTAAAAAAGATATCAGCTCCCGGACTAAACTAACTTTACATCGGTTTCTTCTCAGATCGACTTCGTTGTACAGGATATCTTACTCGTAAGTTAGAACAACCATGAAAGTA
The DNA here is from genome assembly GCF_040414725.1 of Anabrus simplex. Classification (NCBI taxonomy): domain Eukaryota; kingdom Metazoa; phylum Arthropoda; class Insecta; order Orthoptera; family Tettigoniidae; genus Anabrus; species Anabrus simplex. The sequence goes on from NC_090269.1 coordinate 242,976,782, forward strand.
GCGAGCATGATTGCCGACACAAACAGGTGGAAACAGTGGAAGGACGGTACTCGGATTGAGGGGATAAAACCTGAGTTGGAAACTGACTCGTTGGATGAAGCCGTACGCATGAACTGGTTTCGGTGATGAGTTGAATGGAGGAGAACAGGTTACTTAAGAGAATAATGGATTCGCCCTTGGAGGCTACGAAAAGTAAAGGAATACCAGTGCGACGATGGTTAGACTCAGCTTTTAAGGACTTAATGATAAGAAATATGGAACTAAACGAAGACACAGAGCTACTTTTAAATAGAGTAGTCTATTGTAGAGACGCTTGGTTGATTCACAAAGGCATGCTGACTGAACGATTAAAGGCGTAACAGTCCATGATGAATATGTATGTATGTATGTATGTATGTATGTATGTATGTATGTATGTATGTATGTATGTATGTATGTATGTGTGTGTGTGTGTATGTATGTATGTATTGCACCCGACAGGGGCATGATCCAAGGACCTTTGGTTAAGACTGGTCATTTAAATTGCAGACGCAAAGTTGTTTGTGGGAAGGAATATCGAAATTAGTTGATATCAATATCGTTGAGACCGATAAAATAAGTCTAAAAAATTTATTCTACAGAATTATATTATTTGCGATCTGTTGTGCAACATCTTTATTTGCCCAGCGGGGAGCCCACAGCAGAGTCAAGCCCGTCAAATCTTGGGTGGGGCTGGAATCTGTGGTTTACCATGACGTAACTTGAGATAAGTCTTCCCTCCCTCACGACCACGAAAGTGAGGGGAGGCAAACTTTTCGAAACAACATATGGGAGCCATCTTTAATTCAGCCTAGCCAACTTGATTGTTTACGATGTGAAAATTAATGAAATCTGAATTCTGGAGTCGTTTTCCGATTTAAAAGAGATAACTATAATTGGCGCATTTATTAGAGTGTCTAATGTCCTCTTACTTGATAACTTTCGGATGGAGAAAGAAGACTGTGTTATTTCTGCGTGGAAAAGTACCAGGGGCCTTTTGGTTACTGTCATGACACCTCCTTGATGTGGGAGTTCACTCTAGTGTGGAAGGGGAAGCAGGAAAATCTTTAATTAATTACAGGAGATCCTACGAAGAATAATCGTACGGAGATGTCTCAATCACATCAGGTGAATACTGGTCACCTGATAGTCCTATTATTTGACCTCTAGTGGGCCGTGGATAAGTCATAGGCAGATTTGGAGTAGAGGAAATTGCCTACTTGTACAAAGCAATGCCGAGGGGGCAGCTAGTCATTCGGGACCCTCAGCTCACCAAGGGCAAAGCTATATTTACCTGAGCTCCTACTAATCCTTTGCTCAGTGACTTCAAACTTAAAATTCCATAGCAATAAAGTAATTCGTGTGAATACTGCATAGAGTTAGTATACGTGACGCTAGTAATTAAACATCCAAATCTGTGACGTGTCGCGAATAATCAGTTCGAATTGTAACATTATTATTATTACTTCCGCACGACTGTGTTGAGTAGTAATAAATAAATAGTGGCTGAGAGGTGCAAGGAATTCGATACCGAACCGCGGATTACAAAGTACTAATCCGAAATCGTGTCCGGACGCCCACTTTGAACGCAATGAAACATATTGTGAAAATAATTAGTGACGTGCTTTGTGCTCAGGATACTGCAAGCGACTTTATCGATCAAGAAACATGGACTTCCGGCTTGAACATGAAATGAAGATACCAGTAATCGCCTTGTTGCCAATCGGTCAGCAGTAAACCCTGACATGGGCCACCTTATCTGACCAACGTGTCGTCAGGTGATGGAGATGAGTATTATTCATAATCAAATGGCATGATTAGAAGGGACGGGAATTATTTATCATAAGCTGACGCTATAATGGTAGGGATGTAATTTTATTTGAATGTAGAAGTGCCAGAGATAAGCACGTAGTTTTTATTTCTTATTTAATTTAATTAATAACAGGTCTGAGTGATTTAATTGTAAATACGGGAAATCATAGTTTGAGATATTTGCATGCGGTAGAAGATTTACTTATTTACTTCATTTTGGGAGACTTGTAGTCAGTTAATGCGTCAGGAGACCAGTAGTTTAGTAGATTTAGAGACTGATAATTTAAGGTAGGTTGTAGTTCACCCAGTATTGATAATTTCATGAGTGGTAATATAATTAAACTCCGTGAGGTGCCAGAGTTACGAGAGATGTCTATAGGACTGATACCCCTTATACCTCCACTGACATATTTAGCGAGGGAATGTTTCAATTTACGATGGGTTGTTTTGATCAGTTTATGTACGATTTAATTATGATTTAAGTATCGTGTGACAATTTTATTATGGAACAAATATGAGTTAATTAGTGTGTGAATATTTAATTATAAGTTAATTACCGTGTGAATATTTTATTGAGTTAATTACCATGTGAATATTTTGATTGAGCTAATTACCGTGTGAATATTTAATTGAGTTAATTACTGTGTGAATATTTAATTATAATTACCGTGTGACGATTTAATTATAAATTAATTATGTGTTAACTATAAATTAATTAGGGTTTAATTATGAGTTAATTGCCGTTTGATATTTAATTACATTGTAATTATGAGGAAGTTTCCGTGTGATGGTTCGGTATGATCTAATTACCAGGTAAATCACGTAGGAAGACACTGAACAGATGAAACCAATAATAATAATAATAATAATAATAATAATAATAATAATGGTAGTAATCATGCAAATATTAGTAGTATAGAACCGCTGTCGTGTTGTGAGATAGGTGTGATATTTAAAGTCATGGTTTGACCATGAGAAATATATGTGTTGAACCGAAGTGATTTATTGATTAATGAAGAATAGACCTCAGTTTATTGAAAATGTACCTCGGGACGAGATGTTTTTAAAGAAATGGCTTGTTATGCCTGTTGAGGTCGAGGTTAATGACCACCCGTGTTGGGGGGTGGAAACGTTTGACCTTGCGCCAGACGTGTTTTTGTGAGTATCTCGCTTCTGAGGGAAGGAGCTTTTGGCTAAAGAAAGAAGGCCTGAATGAATTGGCTAATAATTGGAAATATTCAACATGAAAGAATGATGTATTCGCTGATAAATGACACGGTCATTGGTACTAATATTTGTTAGATTATTTATTATTATTATTATTATTATTATTATTATTATTATTATTATTATTATTATTATTATTATTATTATTATTATTATTATTATTATTTGAGTATAATTTAGCTAGGAGTTCAGTGCCACATGTTCATCTCTGGGACCTTCAGTTCAGTCCTCTACGTAGGCATTGGTATTCCACAGTGCTGGAATGAAGGATGTGTGCCTCACGTGTTTACTGTATATAATGTGTGATTCTTTATGTTGTTCTATGTAATATGTTGAGACTGTGATTAGCGTCGGCGATAGCTATGTCCCATCGGCACGGCGAATTGTACGCCAGTGAGGGTCGGTTCAAACCCGGGTGTTTGATTCGCATTTGTATAATTTCTTTTATGGTATTTCGTTGGGAAATAATTGTGTACGTTTAAAATAGGGATCACTCAGACCCATTGCATGATTGTCAATGTCATTTGTCAATAATGTGAGATAGCTTAAGTATTTATGGTAAATGTTTCCGTTCACGCTGCGTCATGATATATCGCTTCGCGATAAATATACTCGGATCTATCATACAAGACTACAAGTCCATAAATGATCCACAACAAATGTCATTGAATAATGTACTTCATTTGTGTATTTTTGCGTCATCCCCACAGTCATCAGGATTTATTAAACCATTTGCATTAACTTAAATTCTATACGAATGTGTTCTCATTATAGTTAGGTATGCCCCGTTTCTCGTACCTTGTAAGCCGTTAAGTTAATTTAAGATATGCGCCTATTTCTTTTACCCAGTAACGCTCTGTAGACTTCTCACAGGAGCCACTTTTTCGGTAGGGGTGGGTACAGTATGTATGTATGTATGTATGCATGTATGTATGTATGTATGTATGTATGTATTGCACCCGTCCCTACGCCTAATTGCTCCGGCATGATATCTACAGGGCGTTAACGGGTTGGAATGAAACAAATAGGCGCTTAACTAGACTAAACTTAAAGGCATACAGGGTAGGAGACGGATCATACCTAATTACAATGAGAACACATTCGGGTTAAAGTTTAGGTTAAGACAAGTGGTTTATTAGGCCTTAATGATGATGATGGTAATGACGCATTTATATACAAATGAATTACATGGATTATTATCAATTGTTGTTGTTTGTTATCGACTTTTAGTCGTATGTGATGGATCCGAGTATTATCTATCGCAGAGCGATCCATTATGACGAGATTCGAACGGGAAAACACTTATCATAGACACTGAGGCTATGTGACATCATTGATCAATAGGATTAACATGCATGCAACGAATCTGAGCAATCCCTATACTAAACACACAACTATTCCCCAACGAAATGCCAAGAACGAACTCATAAAAATGTGGAACAAACGCCCGGGTTTGAACCGACCCTCACTTGTATACAATTCACCACCCCGATGGTCAACACCATCGGCCACTCAATTATAATCACAACAAGATACATAAACCCTTAAAGAACACAAATTATATACAGTAAACACGTGAGACATCCAGCCTTCGGTTGAGCATTGGGGTACCAATGCCGCTGTCGGGAACTGAACTAACACCCCTTGGGATGGAAGTGGGACTCTGAAAACCCTAAGCTAGATTATACTCAAGTGTGTAATGACAGTAAGCTGACAAGTACTGGTAACAATCGCCGTGTCATTTATTAGCGACTATATCATTCTGGCGTGTTGAATATTTCATTATTGGGCGATTCTTCCGCCCTCATTCTCTTCAACTCAAGGCTCCCCCTTACACGAGCGAAAGAGCATACAAAAAAACAACACTTCTCCTCACTAGGTCAACTGCCCCAGCCCCTTTGCACGGCGGGTGGTCAGTGGCCTCGGCCTTCACAGGCATAACGCCCTTTCTTAACAAAACACCCCATCTCGGGGATCGTTCACTAATAAACTGAACTTCATTGTTCATTAAACAAAATTACATCGGCTCTCAATACTTCACTTCAATTCAACACACACATTCGTTTACAATATCATGATCCCGCGACGCGACACCGGTTTCTATGATACCAATACTTGCATGATTACCATAACTACAATTTTTTATTATTATTATTATTATTATTATTATTATTATTATTGGGTTCATCATTACACCATCTCCCTACACGACTTACCTGGAAATTAGACCATACTGCATGATCATAATTAACTTCCTCGTAATAACGGTGTAATTAATCCATATCTAAATCGTGGTTTCTGATAAATCATCACGCGGTAATACAATTATGAATTAAATATTCCTCAATTTGCACTTAAATTGTGATAAGCCTGCCAATTAAAATCGTACACTTCCTATCTAAATATATGTCAGTGGAGGCCTGGGTGTCAGTTCCGAAGTCACATCTCGTAGTTCTGGGTGCTCACGGAATAAAATTACACTATTTACCAGCCATGCATTATCATCACTGGACTAACTACAACCTAACTTGAATTACTCTGAATTACTAACAATTAGTCTCCTGACGCATCAATAATTACAAGTTTCCCCAAATAAAATGATTAAGTCAATCTACTACTGCATGCAAACTCATCGTATTACCCCTTTATTTACAATTGATTGCTCAGACGTGTTACTAACTAAATAAAGTAAATAGAAGCTACGTGTATCATGGTAGCACATCTACATTACTGAAGTTACAATCTTTAACATTATAGCGTCAGGTAATGATAACTGTTCCCCGCCCAATCTGATTTCGTCATATTAATTATGATTTATACTCATCTCCATCTCGATGACCCGTTGTCAGCTCAGGGAGTCCATGGCTGGTTTAGTGCTGATCCATAGGCACCAAAGCAGTTACTGGAGGCACCATTCTTCTTTCCAACCGGGAGTCCATTGTTCTAAGTTGACGAAACCGCTGGCAGTATTCCTGAGGCACACAACACGTCACTATTTATTCCAAGATTTGTGTAGTTACATTCAGTGTGAACGTCCAGCCACGATATCGGACCTCACTCCGCAATCCACGATTCAGTATCGGATTCCGCGTACCTTTGTTACTACTCGACACAGTAGCGCCGTAGTAATAATAATAATAATATTATTACAAATTATATTTAATGTTCGCGACACGTCCCTGATCTTTAAAGTTTAGACACTAGCATCACGTCTATCCAATCTCTGCAATATTTACGCACAGTACGCGATTTCACTTGTAAATTAAATTGAAATTCACTCAAACAAAAGATCGCTGGAAGCTCGACGGCACGAAGCTTCGCCGTCCGTAAGCCACAAATCCCGACTGACTCTTCTCCCTTTCTGCAGTAGTTTTTACTAGGGAGCGATACCCCTTCCACTAATTTGTGTAGCGCCTATTCCCGGCGTACTCGAGGTAAAATAGTGCGGATGGTCGGTGACCAGTATCTAGTTGGTGCGATTGAGACATAACCACTCAATTATCCTTCGGTGAATCTCTTTAAATTAATTAAAATATGTTCTGCTTCCCCTACCACACGGGGTGAAGTCCCTCCGTCGAGGACGTGTCATGAGACTAACCAGATGGCCCCAGTACTTTTCCACGCAGAAACAACACAGTATTCTTTCTTCTGCTGAAAGTTATCACGGAAGAGGACATTAAACACTCTAAATAAATGTCCCAGTAACATTTATCCCTTTTAAATCGGGAGATGAGCCCTTAATTCGAGTTTTATTAATTTTCTATCTCGTAGGTAATTCAGTTGGCCAGTCCGATTCCAAGATGGCTCCTATATTCCGTTTCGAAAAAGTTAGTTTCCCCTCATTCTGTGAGCCTTGAGGAGGGATGTCTTCTCTCGAGTGATGTCACAGGGAATCCCCATTCGTAACCCCTCCCGGGTCTAAGTTGGCTTGGCTTCATCTGCGGGGCCCCCGCTACACAAAGGATAATACTGCGCAATAAGTCGCAGACAAAGAAATCTCGTAAAATAATTTTAAAATACACAATTTATCTATCTCAATGGTATGAATATTAATTAGTTCCGGTATAACCTCTATTAATGATATGAATATTAATCATTTTCAGCGTTCTTTCCCTTTAATAGCATTGCGTGCGTAATTACGGATATCGATATCAACCTAAGGTCCTTGGATCATGCCCCTGTCGGGTTCATATTCCCCTCTCCCCGAGAAGAAATGGGTACAGGCACTGGACACATTTCGTCGCTAAATATTCAATTGGCAATATCGATTCACAACTGTTTCCAAACCTTTGCTTTCTGGCGAAGTTCCTGGTTCTCTCTTTCCAAATAATATGCTATCTGACGCAATGCTTCTCTGTAGTTCTCCAGGTACTGACATTCTGGACATTCTTCATCCCCAAGATCTCCCTGTGAAAACAAATTCTCCAAATAATTGACTTCTTCGGCTTCCTCATTTGGTCCCGACTCTTCATCCGACACGTCACGTCGATCTTCTTCTCCATCTTCCTCATCGTCTCCTTCTTCCGTTGCCCCAAGTTCTTCAGCGTTGTCCGCGTCTTCTTCATTGCCTCCGGACGTATGGTACAACTTCAGATTTGCCGTCACGTTCGGGTAATTAATGTAATTCATCTGCTGTGACTGGGTGATAATATTTACAAATATTTACATACATAAGATGACCGTCGATAAGTTATGTCTGCCTTCGTTAAGCCACAGAACGTCCTCCTGGATCCTGTGTGATCTCGTCGATTACCTTCAGGTTCTTCCGGCTTGAGTCCCCATGTGCTACGAACTCAAGACTTCCACTTCTTCTTGTTACTTGTAATATTGCCAAGGGCTGGCCCTTCTTGCTTCCTCGCTTACGTTTCAATTGCTCTACGTAGCGTTTGGGTTTCAGAATTCGTCCATTTCTCATCTCGTCTCTCCAGTTCACATGCTGTAGCTTCGAACCTCTGGTATCCCGACGTCTTCTTTTTAAACATGTCCCTGTTTGACTGGGAAGCCATCCATACTTAACTCGACGCTGCTTGTTGCGTTGTCGTCTCTTGTATCGGCTTGACGATCTCTTCCTTTCTGCTCCGTCCTCAAGTTTCATTTCGTCTTCCATATTCTCCATTTTGAAATGTGGTTCATCCCGAATGTCTAATTTCTTCATTCCCTCTATTTCTTCGCGAAGCGCGTTAATTTGTTCTTCGTGGATCTCCAATTTCACCATCATTTTCGAGCCTTTCTCTTCGCTCCATTCGTGGATCTGTTTAGCAGTCTCTCCTACTATTTGTCCTGACACTTCCTTCCGTAACCTGGCAAAAGTTAGTTTCGTAACGGACTGCGCTGCTTGCGATACTGACGTAATCTTTTCGTCTAGGGCCTCAATTATCGCCAAGGCTTTCTCCGTCCTTTCTTCAACGATCCTGATATTTATCTGGTTGTCCTTGACCTGCTCCACTATCTCTTCGATCTTCGTGTCGCGGTCATTCGCTTTGGACCTGACCTGTTCCATCTCACCATTCAGCCGATCGATTTCCTCTTTAACATCCACGATTTCGCCATTCACGCGAGTTATGTCTCTCTCGATACCGGTCTCAACCTGACCAAGCCGCTCAACTATTCCCTCGACCTTTATTTCAACAACGGCATTGAGCTGAGAAACCGCGTCTATTTTATCGCTTAGTTCCTTAGCCCCCTTTTCGCATTGTTGTTGAACCTCCTGAATTTTGTTCATTAAACTACTGCATTTCTCCTCAATCATCTTACTAGTCTCGGTTCGGTTTTCTTCCAATTTAACCTCAAAATGTGTTAATTTACCGTCAAAGTTCTCTAGTTGTTCTCTGACCTCCGCGCGCCCCCGCTTGCATTCATTTTCAAGCGTCTTAATATCGTCCTTCATTTCCTCCCGATTCGCCTTTAAATCATCCTTCACACCGTCCTTCATTTCCCTAATCTGCGCACTAGTCTCATCCATCTTATTTTCAAGTGCCCTACTCTGCGCACTGTTCTCTTCCATCCTATTTCCAAGCGTCTTAATATCGTCCTTCACGCTGACCATAATCTCCTCCATCAAAGCCCGCATGGCTTCACTATCCATGTCGCTATCCTTTGAGATGACAGGACCCCCCTCGCTAACGTCGGCGTCAACAAACCACAACAATATATAATTATTATTTATTTTAAAGGAAAAGATTCCTCCATCCAAACTTTACGTTCTTCCAGCTTCAAATAATTTTTACTTTAATCATCATTGCAAATTAAGCCTCAAAAACGGCTATCATTGAAGCTGCCTAACCGCCTAACATCATTAAGGTTCATGAAATTTATATAAGAAGGCAACGGGAAATTTCCGAAAATGATTATAATATTAGCCCTCAAATTCAGTTAATACAGTTGCCGGTTGACCTGTAATTCTAAAATCGGGCTCGATTTTAAATACCAACACATGTGGTATAGTGCCAGTAAATCAACCCATGCCCTCAGCATTGAGGTCCTTCAAACACACAAAGTCATCAGAATCTCAAACTGAACCCATGAAATCAACCTACTGCCACTCGAAAAAGAAAAGTAGGCGTGAGGTTACCTCTTCTCATCCACGGTTATACTAACGTAAAATATATTTCCTAATAGCAGGTTGTTTGGTGAAGAAACACGCACCACTGGCTGATATCCGTGAATAAATAGGCACTAAGAAAAAGCCACTATTCACTTCAAACCTCACTTATGGGAAATTCATTTTATTGTTTCCCGGGATTCGAACTAATCCCCTTGAATTTTGGATACGCCCCTGCTTACGCGAATGTCATGGCTCTGCCCATATCATTGGACCATGACTGTGTTCTCATTCATAAAACGATTTAATATTGACATCAAGGTATCACTTATTCAACTATAATGAACTGGGCCTCGCGTGGAAATGTCAGAAGCAGACATGGGTTACCAAAATAATCGTGCCCACTCCTGGAAGCCGCACAAGTATGCCTTGCCTAATACACAACACAACACGCCCCTATCTTTGCATTAATGGTATGCAATAGGTGGGATAATTATGCGCCTATTAAACATCAAAATACGCCTATTAAACCGTAGAATGTGTCCCACCTTGGGCCGTATTTATATAGCCAGACATTGGATGTCATTCTATATGGCGCTAAATTTCCTAAATCTGGGTAGCCCTTATTTACGGACATATCGAGCCCCCACAGTTCACTTACGCCCTTTTATCTCGCACCACGTTGGACTGATATTTTAGTATGGTGCACAACGTGTAAAAGTCATGTAGAATAAATATACGCGCCTATTTAACATTAGAACACGTCCCACATTGGGCCGCCATTTTAGTATGCACCCGTCCCTACGCCTAATTGCTCCGGCATGATATCTACAGGGCGTTAACGGGTTGGAATGAAACAAATAGGCGCTTAACTAGACTAAACTTAAAGGCATACAGGGTAGGAGACGGATCATACCTAATTACAATGAGAACACATTCGGGTTAAAGTTTAGGTTAAGACAAGTGGTTTATTAGGCCTTAATGATGATGATGGTAATGACGCATTTATATACAAATGAATTACATGGATTATTATCAATTGTTGTTGTTTGTTATCGACTTTTAGTCGTATGTGATGGATCCGAGTATTATCTATCGCAGAGCGATCCATTATGACGAGATTCGAACGGGAAAACACTTATCATAGACACTGAGGCTATGTGACATCATTGATCAATAGGATTAACATGCATGCAACGAATCTGAGCAATCCCTATACTAAACACACAACTATTCCCCAACGAAATGCCAAGAACGAACTCATAAAAATGTGGAACAAACGCCCGGGTTTGAACCGACCCTCACTTGTATACAATTCACCACCCCGATGGTCAACACCATCGGCCACTCAATTATAATCACAACAAGATACATAAACCCTTAAAGAACACAAATTATATACAGTAAACACGTGAGACATCCAGCCTTCGGTTGAGCATTGGGGTACCAATGCCGCTGTCGGGAACTGAACTAACACCCCTTGGGATGGAAGTGGGACTCTGAAAACCCTAAGCTAGATTATACTCAAGTGTGTAATGACAGTAAGCTGACAAGTACTGGTAACAATCGCCGTGTCATTTATTAGCGACTACATCATTCTGGCGTGTTGAATATTTCATTATTGGGCGATTCTTCCGCCCTCATTCTCTTCAACTCAAGGCTCCCCCTTACACGAGCGAAAGAGCATACAAAAAAACAACACTTCTCCTCACTAGGTCAACTGCCCCAGCCCCTTTGCACGGCGGGTGGTCAGTGGCCTCGGCCTTCACAGGCATAACGCCCTTTCTTAACAAAACACCCCATCTCGGGGATCGTTCACTAATAAACTGAACTTCATTGTTCATTAAACAAAATTACATCGGCTCTCAATACTTCACTTCAATTCAACACACACATTCGTTTACAATATCATGATCCCGCGACGCGACACCGGTTTCTATGATACCAATACTTGCATGATTACCATAACTACAATTTTTTATTATTATTATTATTATTATTATTATTATTATTGGGTTCATCATTACACCATCTCCCTACACGACTTACCTGGAAATTAGACCATACTGCATGATCATAATTAACTTCCTCGTAATAACGGTGTAATTAATCCATATCTAAATCGTGGTTTCTGATAAATCATCACGCGGTAATACAATTATGAATTAAATATTCCTCAATTTGCACTTAAATTGTGATAAGCCTGCCAATTAAAATCGTACACTTCCTATCTAAATATATGTCAGTGGAGGCCTGGGTGTCAGTTCCGAAGTCACATCTCGTAGTTCTGGGTGCTCACGGAATAAAATTACACTATTTACCAGCCATGCATTATCATCACTGGACTAACTACAACCTAACTTGAATTACTCTGAATTACTAACAATTAGTCTCCTGACGCATCAATAATTACAAGTTTCCCCAAATAAAATGATTAAGTCAATCTACTACTGCATGCAAACTCATCGTATTACCCCTTTATTTACAATTGATTGCTCAGACGTGTTACTAACTAAATAAAGTAAATAGAAGCTACGTGTATCATGGTAGCACATCTACATTACTGAAGTTACAATCTTTAACATTATAGCGTCAGGTAATGATAACTGTTCCCCGCCCAATCTGATTTCGTCATATTAATTATGATTTATACTCATCTCCATCTCGATGACCCGTTGTCAGCTCAGGGAGTCCATGGCTGGTTTAGTGCTGATCCATAGGCACCAAAGCAGTTACTGGAGGCACCATTCTTCTTTCCAACCGGGAGTCCATTGTTCTAAGTTGACGAAACCGCTGGCAGTATTCCTGAGGCACACAACACGTCACTATTTATTCCAAGATTTGTGTAGTTACATTCAGTGTGAACGTCCAGCCACGATATCGGACCTCACTCCGCAATCCACGATTCAGTATCGGATTCCGCGTACCTTTGTTACTACTCGACACAGTAGCGCCGTAGTAATAATAATAATAATATTATTACAAATTATATTTAATGTTCGCGACACGTCCCTGATCTTTAAAGTTTAGACACTAGCATCACGTCTATCCAATCTCTGCAATATTTACGCACAGTACGCGATTTCACTTGTAAATTAAATTGAAATTCACTCAAACAAAAGATCGCTGGAAGCTCGACGGCACGAAGCTTCGCCGTCCGTAAGCCACAAATCCCGACTGACTCTTCTCCCTTTCTGCAGTAGTTTTTACTAGGGAGCGATACCCCTTCCACTAATTTGTGTAGCGCCTATTCCCGGCGTACTCGAGGTAAAATAGTGCGGATGGTCGGTGACCAGTATCTAGTTGGTGCGATTGAGACATAACCACTCAATTATCCTTCGGTGAATCTCTTTAAATTAATTAAAATATGTTCTGCTTCCCCTACCACACGGGGTGAAGTCCCTCCGTCGAGGACGTGTCATGAGACTAACCAGATGGCCCCAGTACTTTTCCACGCAGAAACAACACAGTATTCTTTCTTCTGCTGAAAGTTATCACGGAAGAGGACATTAAACACTCTAAATAAATGTCCCAGTAACATTTATCCCTTTTAAATCGGGAGATGAGCCCTTAATTCGAGTTTTATTAATTTTCTATCTCGTAGGTAATTCAGTTGGCCAGTCCGATTCCAAGATGGCTCCTATATTCCGTTTCGAAAAAGTTAGTTTCCCCTCATTCTGTGAGCCTTGAGGAGGGATGTCTTCTCTCGAGTGATGTCACAGGGAATCCCCATTCGTAACCCCTCCCGGGTCTAAGTTGGCTTGGCTTCATCTGCGGGGCCCCCGCTACACAAAGGATAATACTGCGCAATAAGTCGCAGACAAAGAAATCTCGTAAAATAATTTTAAAATACACAATTTATCTATCTCAATGGTATGAATATTAATTAGTTCCGGTATAACCTCTATTAATGATATGAATATTAATCATTTTCAGCGTTCTTTCCCTTTAATAGCATTGCGTGCGTAATTACGGATATCGATATCAACCTAAGGTCCTTGGATCATGCCCCTGTCGGGTTCATAATGTATGTATGTATGTATGTCTGTCTGTCTGTATGTATGTATGTATGTATGTATGTATGTATGTATGTATGTATGTATGTATGTATGTATGTATGTATGTATGTATGTATGTATGTATGTATGTATGTATGTATGTATGTATGCATGCATGTATGTATGTATGTATGCATGTATGCATGCATGCATGTATGTATGTATGTATGTATGCATGTATGTATGCATGTACTGTACCCTCGTACTTCACTTACAGTTCACCGTGCAGCGACGTTCCATAATCTACTACAACTGGTCATACCCGGCTTAGATCTCCGAAATATTAAAAACAGGTAGACCATCCGACAAGATTTACGCAGGAGCACAGTGTTGTGTTGCTGCAGTATGTTCAGAGTATGTCTGTACATATGTATAGAGGATGGCCGGAAACAACGTGAACTGGGTGTATGAGCGCTAGAGGGTTGGTCATACTGATAAATAATTCGACACATATCCCTTTACTGCATACTGTTGTCCTCAGGCAACATATAACTTTTTACCTGTATAAATGGATACAGATTGTGGGCAGAGGTAGTTTTACGGCACACCTTCAATTAAACACATATACCAATGTTGCCTTCTTTTCTTTTTACATAACATAAGACAAAACAGCCCTACAACCAAAGGTTTTCCTTTCGCCGTAGAGAAACGGGACAAGGTTTGGACAAACAAACAATGCTTTGGAACTTGAAATCTGGAACTTGTGTTAATAAAGACCTCCTGTGTCTCTACGCCAGGATTTACTGTCCCTTGTTTAGTATTGTGATCTTGCACAGGAATGTTATAGCGCAATATTTATATTTTACTGGTGTGTTCGATAGACTGTAAAGTTCTTAAGTTACTTTTAACGTCAGACGCTGATAAAATTACAAAGCCACAATATATCGAATCGCCTTTTCAAATTATTTATCAGTTTGATCAACCCTCTAACGCCCGTATACTCAGTTCACGTAGTTTTCGAGCACCCTCTATACACATAGGTCTACACAAGACCCTATAAACATGAGTGTGAGGGAACTGAAGCAAGTCGGAGATGAGCACATAAAATTCCTGCAAGCCACACACACACCACACTACATCAACTAGCTGTTTAACCACCACCACCACCACCACCACCACCACCACCACCACCACCACCACCACCACCACCACCACCACCACCACCACCACCACCACCACCATCAGCTGTCTGCCTTACGAGGAAAATAATCCTCCTTAAACACCAGTCACTGCCGCCACTCTGAACAACGGTTTACCTCAATTAACAGCTTGCGGTTGAGCGAGATTCAATAATCTATAAAAATGATCATACCACGCTTAGAGCTCTGAAATATTTTTTAATGTACGTCATCCGACAGGAGTTACGCAGGAGCACAAACCTGTGTTCCTCCAGTTCACGTAACAGTATTTGGAAGAATTGCTATAGAGAGAGCCGAATGGCATCGTCTCTGACTTCTCACCAAAACGTTCGGGGTTCGAAATTCAAGCGGTGCATGTATGAATTTTGAAATTAAAAGTCACATCCCAGGGTCTCAGATTCCACGTAAAGCGTGAAATCTTGTGACTAGAATCACGATATCAAGAGTCACGGAAAACTGGAGGTCCTGTGGCTACAATCACGGTATCAACAGTCGTGTACAAGTGGAGATATCATGGCTATAATTACGACATCAACCGTCGTGTACAAGTGGAGATATCATGGCCATAATTACGATATCAACAGCCGTATACAAGTGGAGATATCATGGCTATAATCACGATATCAACAGTCGTGTAAAACTGGAGGTCCTGTGGCTATAATCACGATATCAACAGTCAAGTAAAACTGAAGATCTCATGGCTATAATCACGATATAACAAGTCATGTAAATCTTAAGGTCCTGTGGATATAATCACGATATCAACAGTCATTTAAAACTGAAGATCTCATGGCTATAATCATTTTGTAACAAGTCATGTAAATCTTAAGGTATCGTGGCTATAATCACGATATCATCAGTCATGTAAATCTTGTGGTCTTGTGGCTATAGTCACGATATCATCAGTAAGGTAAATCTTGAGGTCTTGTGGCTATAATCACGATATCAACAGTCATGTAAAACTGGAGGTCCTGTTGTCTATAATCACGATATCAACAGTCATGTAAAACTGAAGATCTTATCGCTATAATCACGATATAACAAGTCATGCAAATCTTAAGGTCCTGTGGATATAATCACGTATCAACAGTGATGTAAAACTGGAGGTCATGTGGCTACAATCACGATATCAACACTCATGTAAAACAGAAGGTCCTGTGGCTATAAGCACGATATGAATAGTCATGTAAAACTGAAGATCTCCTGGCTATAATCACGATATAACAAGTCATGTAAATCTTAAGTTCCTGTGGCTATAATCACGATATCAACAGTCATGTAAAACTGAAGATCTTATGGCTATAATCACGATATAACATGTCATGTAAATCTTAAGGTATCGTGGCTATAATCACGATATCGTCAGTCATGTAAATCTTGAGGTCTTGTGGCTATAATTACGATATCATCAGTCGTGTAAATCTTGAGGTCTTGTGGCTATAATCACGATATAAACTGTTACCGTGTTTTGGTGGATCGCAGTGAGATGAAAGAAGGTGCGTTCTTGAATGGGTCTAACTACGATATCAAAATTGAATTAAAACTTTAAAAGGTTATATTGCTTTTCCAAAACCAAACTTAACAACCTTTTTCACAGAGTGAACATAACAACATGACAGGTACAAATAGCAATTTTGAAACAAGACTTGGAAAATCGATGATTAGTGATATTTTACAGATTTGGGGCTTCAAGACCTTAGTTTACAATTTTGAGATAATGGATCAAGTTTACAAAACTTGAAAAATCTCAATGTTTAGACAAGGACAGAAATATCCCAATTTAAAAGCACTTGCTACAAAAGTTAAAATATTTAGCCTTCCTGAGGCACACCTCACAATGGCAAAAAACTTAGAAGAGAGCTTCATGCTCTCAATTTCTTACAGCCTACTCAAGGCAACGTTACACAAAATTTTAAGATCTCTGGCCTCTCTGGGCGCAATTTACAATTGGCAAAAGTGATTATACAGAGGTATCTAGTACCCAACCTACCGGACCTTCGTAGAAAAAGAATAACGGTAAATTAATGGCCCTAACACAAAATGAATGGATGCGTACGCTTGCACTCCTAAATGAAGAATAAAATCCTAAAGGGGCTCTTGGCCCAATGATACAGGGGCTAATACCAAGCTACTGAGTTGACTCGAATGAAAGTTAATTTAATGCATTACGAAAAAAAGGAAAACAGTTACAAAATCGTAGTCACCTCAAATCAAGTTGAATGGGAACTCGAAAGGTAATGCACGCTCTATCCCCGAATTACAGTTAAAGATTTTATGAAATATTACATAAGCCGAAAGAAAATTTACATTTTAGAAACGTTTTGTTACATAGTTAAAAATTCTGACCTTCCCCTCGGATAAGTCTGCGGAGGTAGCTACAGAGAAAGAGAATTTTGTTGGCCATTTACCTGGCTGATGTACCGCCTGCCGACGAATGAGGCGTCCCACCTACTGCCTTAACACACACACTCCGAAAGACGACGATCAATTATCAAGGTAGCCCGAAAAGCCGCAGTTTATATACCCGGTGGGAAGGTTCGAGAGGATTCTGGGCTAATCCGCATACACCCAAAAGTTACACCCAAAACCGAACAAGAAGCCTTTGATAGGCTGAAACATAAGTACAGAAAATGTTCATTGGACAGATTCAAAATTGGCGGAATAAGAAAGAAGTGTTGCAAACCTAGAATTATATTTAAAAAAATGAAAGTTGTGAAAACCTATAAACACAAAATTTCTTTTAATAACAAATTTCTTTACCTTGCACCAGAGTGCATGACCATAGTTTTTTGGAAGTGACATCTATGGAAAAGTATCCAAATTTCTTGGAGTAAACGAACACACAGCAAATAAATCCAGTCAGTTTAGGCAACTCTAGAATAACACAATTAATCAACACTTCAGTAGTGACATCTTCTGATTAAAGTCTCAACATTATGTAGTAGCAATTTCGTAGGCGCTTCTCTTGAAAGTGCCGACTTGAGGTGTAACTCACGGTACATCAACAGTCATGTAAAACTGGAAGTCCTGGGGCTATAATTAAGACGCTAATAGTCATGTAACACTAGAGGATTTGTGGCTGTAATCACGATATCATCAGTTATGTATAGCTGGAAGTCCTGTGACAATAATCACGACATCAACAGTCATGTAAAACTGGAGGTCCTGTGGCTATAATCACGATATCGACAGCCATGAAAAACTGGAGGTCCTGTGGCAATAATCACGACATCAACAGTCTTGTAAAACTGTAGGTCCCGTGGCTATAATCACGATATCGACAGTCATGTAAAACTGGACGTCCTGTGGCAATAATCACGACATCAACAGTCATGTAAACCTGGAGGTCCTGGGACTATAATTAAGATGTCAATAAGTATGTAACACTGGAGGATTTGTGGCTGTAATCACGATATCGACAGTCATGTAAAACTGGAGTATCAGCAGGTACGTAAAAGTACGAGCTTGCTCTTTCCTTGAAGTTCAGACTGAAGCATATTCATGCATCAAGACAGGTTTAAAGACCACATTTCAATATTCTTTCTGTCGTCCGGAAAACACTGGGTGAGGGCTCGACTCCTACGCTTAAAGTAGCGTGATGGAGCACCAGTGCAGTTGGCTGGTATTTAAGATCATCTATGCTTCTGCTCTGAGCCAGGATATACATTTTACCACCATGTAGAAGAACAATTTTTACTATTCAGCTTAACAGCAATACTTTAGCCGTTCGGTGGTTGTTCATGACAGAAATTCACTTCATTCTTGTCGTTGTTGTTTTTAGGCCATCCGTACTGAAACTGATTTACTACCGTAGGGATGAGTGGCTCATACACTGTCAGACACTGACAGTCCGTGCCCAAGTTGGTGGTTCGATCCCGGCTCACTGGGGTGGTATTTGAAGGTGTTCAAATACCGCGGGACAAAAGTTTGTCTATGAAAATCTTAAATGAAGTTATTGAGACGTAAGATAAATAACAAAAATTAATAGAAGAGTTAATACAGTCCTCTATTCTACCCCATTTTTTAGCTAAACTCTTCATCTCCTCTTAATTTTTGCATCCAACGTCTACTCTGAATCGTTCGTCATACCCATGTATTCACCTCCTACAGCTGTTCTTAGCCGTACAGGAAATGCGCCAAATCCATGATGTGCCCTATCAATGTTTCACTTCTGATCATATTTTGTTAAATTCTTGTCCTCTTGCGAGTTCGATTTTTGATCAAATCTACCCATCTGACCTTCAACATTTGTTTTACATTACATTTCAAAAGCTTCAATTCTAATCCGTACACTGCTGTACTTCATACAAAACCTTCAGAATTTCTAACAAGCATCGCAAATGCTTAAGGAAAATCTCCTTTGGCTTTACTAGTCAACATTTTATGGCCTTCTTTCCCTGACATCACTGATTATTCGATTATCTATTAAATCATTAGCCTGAAGACTGGATGGATCCTCAAATAGCATAACTGAAGGTTCTACATATGTAAGGAAACTCTAAGAAATCAACGGCACGCTATGAATGGAGCGTAGATGAGGTAGTTTTCAACTGCATCCCTCACTGGAGCAGAAATTAATTGCAGCACGACTAACACTGTTCATAACACTTTTCATGGCATCTAGATGAACTAGTCGTGCTCTGAATGGTTTTACTGAGCAGCACCCAAATTTCGGCAGTTTTCAGATTGTCACTACCATGATTGAGACTGAGACTTCAGTAGAAGCTTCGCTTTATTCTAGAGACATCCATGAAGAAGTAGGAAATTCCCAAAATCTATATTCTTCTTTCACTGATATTTCCTGCATCGCCTGACTTCACTCGACTTTGGTTCAGAGGTATTTAATCATCCTTGTATTCTATCGCCAAGACCTTCCTCACTATTCATCAATTCCTTCAGGTTTTCTGCTGACTCGTCGCCATGAACTAAAGACTATGCTATTCGCTGCAAACAATTTTTCCATGTTTTTACTCTGCACACTTATAAAGGATAATATGATCGTTAGATCTTAGTTTTATTTATTCTATTTAAGACTGACTTCTTCATTTCTTTGACCACTAGGCGATAAGTATATTAAGTAAGCGGGCGATGGGGAGGGGGAGGGGAGTGGGGAGTAAATAGTAAATCTTGCATATTTCTTTCCTAGTTGCCTCTCTTCCATAAATACAAACTACTAAGTGTAGTACACTTCTAGGTAGTGGTTTGGCAGATTTTCTTGTGGAGACCTGGGACTATAAGACGAGGCATTTCTTCCGAAATGACACTGAATCCCTTGCCCATCACATGTATAGGTGTGCTGCATGTATATTTCAATAAACCAGTGCTGTTCGCTTTTCCATGTATACTTCTAAGATCTGGCACAGCTTCCCAAGCATTCCCTCGGTTTGTACGAAGAACTCACGTCATATGTGAGCCCTTTCTTTGCCACATCTAAGTTCCTTTGGCGCTCTGATTACGTCTTAAAACTCACAGCTTTAATCAAAGACGTAATGGTGACATTTATTATTATCACACCGCTCGCTTGAATTATCAATACTGATACATATGTGTGACGTTACTCTTCGACAAGCCATCATAAAGGGAGACGTCACAGTTCTTAAGTCATTTCTTGAGATAAGAAACAGTTTATTACTTAATCGGATGGTGGACCACCTAGGAAAACACTAATGGCAATGGTTAATAGCAAGCACAAGTGGACATCACGGTTTCTCAATTTCGCCACGTCGTCGAGATATTTGTCTTAAATTGTTTTTATCTAAATCGACACATGTACATCGATAATGCTTAACAAGGCATTCGTACACTTGTAATCCTCTCGCTTAAATGTCTGCTGGTTCGCTTGGCGTTCTAACCCCAGACATTTAGGGTGTATTAATAAAACTTTGTCCGACTCGTTGGCTGAATGGTCAGCGTACTGGCCTTCGGTTCAGAGGGTCCCGGGTTTGACTCCAGGCCGGGTCGGGGATTTTAACCTTCATTGATTAATTCCAGTGGCCCGGGGGCTTGGTGTTTGTGCTGTCCCCAACATCCCTGCAACTCAAACACCACACATAACACTATCCTCCACCACAATAACACGCAGTTACCTACACATGGCAGATGCCGCCCACCCTCATCGGAGGGTCTGCCTTACAAGGGCTGCACTCGGCTAGAAATAGCCACACGAAATTAATAAAACTTTGCAGAAATTGGCCGTAATTACGTCAGATTACATAAGTAATATATTTAAACCTAGGATTTAGGTTGATAAACAAAATTTCGTTAATGCAGTCAGTGTCTTTGCGTAGTTCACAACATGGTATATATCACGGATTTGTGTCTGCGCAATTCACTAACACTCTCAAAATCAGTACCGGAATTGGTCATGTTGGAACTCGAAGGTGAAAACTGTGGGTTGCTAACTTTGTGACTATGTGCCTATTTCATAGGCTCCCTTCATCCAGTCCGTGGTAGTCATGGAGTCTGTGCTGAAGAAACTTTCCCATATTTCCATCTCTTTTCCATGCAGCGCTGTTTTTGGTGTATTAAATACAGTTGTAGATGGCAATACCAGTTTGTTATAAAGAGTTCTCTTGAGAGCTCGTAGCAAATTCTAAATGGAGTAAATTTTGATAGGAAATGAAGTTCTTTTCATGTAGACTGCCGTCACATTTTCGATGTCTTGCGGATTCCTTTTGGTAAGGCACGTCCAAAGCAGTTCCAACCCCTATGTGATTTTGACATGAACTATTCTAATGTCATTCGAGAGTTTGCTTGAATTTTTTGTTTGAGAAACAGCACCAGTCCAATTTTTGGTCACTTTGGAGTTATGAATACACTTCCATGCATCATGTTACACAGAAAGGACACAAGTCCAATGATTTCCTATCGTACTATAGCAATGTAAAATTCATGCCATTTCCAGAAATAACACATGCCTTGGGCTAACTGTTACGAAAGATATGGGAAATGAAGTAAAGTGAACGTATTCTTGCTTGTGCCTGGAAATGCTAACAGCAAATCTTAACATGGTTCAGCAATACTGAGACTTACGTTTCAGGGTCCTTGATGCACAGAACATTACTGCATTCTCATTAGAAGTCCTTAAGAATATAAATTAAAGCTTGGAGGAATGTTAAATTGGTTAATTTTAAAGAAACCAGTTGGTTTCAGAAACAGCACAAGTGCGAGATTAAAGAATAGCCCATATTACAAGAACAGGTTAGTATAAAATTAAAAATCTTAAAATATGATTGTCTAGAAGTCTGAAGATGTTTCTTCGAAAGGTGTACAGTCGTCGTCCTTGCATATTTAGTTTGTATTATGAACATATTTTTTTAAATTCCTGGAAAATACCGGCTTCTGGACTTACTGTATATCGTTTCTCAAACAACCGCTTCTCGAAAATTTACTTAGTACTAAGATGTCGTTCATCGCTATTGGAGTCACTGCAATCCTCTCCTTGATAAGCTTTGTTTGCAGCGTGATACCAGCGTGTGATCTTTATAAGTTACCCATTTCAGTTGCAAATTCTCTCGTTTAATATTATTCTTTCACCTTTCCGAAAAATCATCTGCACCTTTTTCTGCTGGTTAATTGTGAATTTGTTGTCATCTGTTCTCATCATTTGCTCTGTGATCGTAGCCAAATTCACTTAAAATACACAAATGAAATACTTTCCAGAATAAATATACACACGCCTGTAGTTCAAAACGTATAAACCTGTCCCTAAAAAGCTAATATAACGGATCTGTGTAAAGAGACCAAATACTTTGAGTCCTATTTGGGCCTTTGTCGGTTTTTTCTTTTACAATGTTGTGGCAAGAAATCCGAGGCATGCAAGTTGAGTCGCATAAATTTCGTACCAAATTTAGTTTTCAAAAAGCTAATTAAACATGAACCATTGTGAATTCATGTTCATACGTAACAATCATCCGGAAATATTGAATGTACTTCAGGTATTATAGCACATCCAATATATACATTTATTCCAAAATTTGGGAAAACAGTGAAGAGGTTCAGAAATAACGAAAGGTTCAAGCGGAAGCAAATGCTTGCCTTTCAGCAACAAATTTCAAGACTGCAGTATGTAAACGCTACTGCATTTAAGCACCTACCAGCTTAAGCTAAATGTAGTCTAATAATTTTTGAAAGACATTACACAAGGTTTGCCCATATATTTTAACATAATACTGCATTACACTGAATATCAACCATACCACTAACATATTCACAACCAATCAATATTTTGTGACACGAAATGCTGTGTTAACTTTTGAGCTGAATGAATATAATAACTACGCTATCGTTGTGTTTTGTAACTGTTTAATACGCCATGTACAATAATTGTATGCCCTGCATAGCCTACATCGTTCCAGTTGTTTATGTATCCTATGCAAGTCGTGGATTATTTTAGTACAACAGCAACATGTTTCTGAAGAAAGACGAAGAGGGGGTTTGGAAGGACAAAAAGAAGTCCATTCGACACTCCATGCCGTACGATGTCGTAACAAATATACAAACAAAAGAGATATACTGACAAAAAATGAACTGAGCTTAATTTCGACTTTTATACAGGGTCAGGTGGGGTCATTCCGTGCATGGGATAATTTAGTCCACCTCCCTTTTCATTTTTGCGATAAGTTTATTTAGTTAATATTCTTTCTGGAATACCAAAATCGAACAACATAACACAGTGCTAAATCCAGAAGGGTTATAAGTCACTGAGTGTCTCATAACGAATAAGGAAGGGCAAGAAGACAGAAAAATAATAAGGAAAAATCTAGGAGCACAGAAAACTGTAGATTGAACATGGAAGAAAAGGAAAAACGAAGACCTCTGCAAGTTCACCGAGAAGATCACAGGACAATTCAGAAATGAAGGTTGAAATTCTGTGGATATCTGGTGAGAAGGGGTAAAAACCGGTTGACCCAAACGATCTTTGAATATCGTATATCATTGGACTAAAGACAATCACAAAGGGGGTGGAAGAGGCCAATAAGACGCAGAAGATGTTGAAATTACAGCAGAGGTGATCAATAGCAGAAAAGAATTCAGGGAACTTCTAAATATTCCAGGAGGGAGAGGTAAAGAGTAGACCTAAAGTGATAGTATCCGAGTAGCAGAGAAAATAGACAAAAGAATGAAGAAGTTCTGGGAAGATAAGAACAGACTGACGAGAAAGCCTTACGTTCTACGCAATCTACCGTTGAGCCAGTGTCGAAAACAAAACAAAAAATGAAGGCAATTTAGTTAAACCAGTTATAACTGGCCCTTTGTGGGCAAGTATTTCAATTCTTAAAATCGAAACTAGGAAACCATAATCTCGATCATATTAACTGAAAGGAGCCATGTTGTTCACATGTAGAATGAAGTAGCAACGATTGAAAGTAATATTTATGTCAAAGAAAGAAACATTTAGAACACGTACGTCATATGAATAGTTAGAATAACAGGAAGTCTCATACAAGGAGACATTTATAAAGTCATGTCTTGTTGTGAAATTTACTTAGCTTCCTCTGTGATCAATGGTAGAGTGCCGGCCTCCGGATCGCAAATCGCAGGTCCAAACCCGGCAGAGGTAGTTGGATTTTTGAGGAGCGGAGAAACTGTCCATTCGGCGTTCTATGTCGTAACATGTCGGCATTTAAAAGATGTCTGTTGACACGTGTGGTATTTGCCAGACAAAATTAATTAAATATTCAGCCATAGATCATCCAACCGAGATCCGGTTTCTTTGTCATCTGTTGAGGGTCTCTTGAATTCGATCCAAGCAACCTTATCGTATACGAATCCGACCCCAGCAATCACATGAATTCGCTCCCAGGATTTCCATCGTCGAATTCTGACTTTAATATATGAATTCACTCCTGGCTCTCTACATAGAAACGTTTCCCTTCCTATCTCAAACGAACTTAGGAATGTCAGTGCTGACACACCTAATATGTTTTAAAATGTTTGGTGCCATGACGTACCAAATGCTCTTATTATTGTCAAGAGGAATGGCAAGTAATTAGAAAAGGGTACTTGGTCCAATCTGACTGGGCAGCAGTCGTCTTGGCAGTTCAAGCAACTTGATGGACTGTTGTACTATTTGCTTCAGGGCTATTTCCTTCTTCAAAGGATCGGACATCTTCCACCAGCACAAATTCATATTAATGCTTCGTGCAGGTGGATGAGATATTGAAACGAGCCGGGAACGAAAAGTGCGTAGTTAAATACCTTTAATGTTTGTGTTAATGGGTCATTCATTCATTGCTATATTTAGGTGTTTACGACGTAGGCTTACGCTAGAATATTCCGTCACAATGATGACGTTGGTTTATATACGTATTATCAAATACACTTATATTTTTCTTTTCTTGTTATCACATCAGGTAGAAGGTACCTGCACAGTTATCAGCTAGGTTATTCCCAGACTAGCAGCACGTCAATCATAGCGTCATTATTCGCCTGTCGTTTAACGTGATAAGAGATAAGTAAAAGTACAAATTGTTCGCAGGGAATAAACCGAAAGCCTCAAGGTGAGATAAAAGCCAAAGGGTGTCCCCAAATATACCTGCCGATATCATTCTCGCATACAGCGGTAAAGTAGCCGGCCCCTTGTGGTTCATTACCGACCAGTTCAGTGACTAAGTTACAGAAATAAATCACAAGTAGCCTGTAGTAGCAAACAGCAACGTGATATAATTTAAGTTGTTCGAAGTCAGTAATAATAATAATAATAATAATAATAATAATAATAATAATAATAATAATAATAATAATAATAATAATAATAATAATAATAATAATAATAATAATAACTGCCGTCGCTGTTCCAGAAATACAGAGCATACAGCACGTCATCTCTGGCTGCCCATACTTGACCAACACTGATTTAATGCACCGACATGATCAGGTATCTAAAATCATTCACCAGAAACTTTCTGTAAAATGTGGATTTCTTCAGTCATCAACTTCCTATTGGAAATACGCACCTCCAGCCATTCTCGAAAACTTTTCATACAAGCTTCTATGGGGCTGAGAAGTCATAACCGATGTCACGCTCAGCAACAATAGGACAAATATTTTTCTAATCGATAAATCAAAAAGATGCGCATCCCTTGTCCAAACACCTCCAAGATATCAAAGATATCAAAATACACAAAACTGGCAGTAAAAATACAACGCCCATGGAAACTAGAATCAGCCATCACAGTTCCAATAGTAATATCATGTGTTCGTGTTATTCCGGAAAGCTTGCACAGCTCACTGACCACATAAACCTGCATCATCACAGGTACATTAAACTGCAGAAAGCCCCTGTCACATTGTGCGCAAGTTTCTGGGAACGACGTTTGCTCTGAGATTCACCAAGCATCATGAAGACCCAGGCCGCAATTCGGATGATACTGAAGGACAGATTTCTAAAACGAGAAGATAAAAATTGTTTAGGGCCATCATCTGTGCTCATTTGTTGTTGTATACAGAGGGGTCGTAAACAACGTGAACCAGGTATATGAGCGTTAAAGGGTTGGTCATACTGATAAATAATTTGAAAAAGTCGATATCTCGCACCGTTGTCATTTTATCAAGTTAGCTAATCAGATCACTTCACGGGGGAATTCAAATGAGGCGTTGTTGTTAAACCTACAAATCACCTCCTTATGTTACCGGCACGAGTCGAGCCTTCCTAAATGGATATAATAATAATAATAATAATAATAATAATAATAATAATAATAATAATAATAATAATAATAATAATAATAATAATAATAATAATAATAATAATAATAATAATAATAATAATTGTTCCGAGGTATCTGTGGAACAGCAGAGGTGAAAGAAGGTGCGGGGGTGAACAGGTCTCAGGTTACGAAATTAAAGTTAATTTAAAATTTAACAAGGTTATATTTTCTTTTCAAAATCAAGAAATAACAAGCATGGCAGGTACAGAGTAGCAAAGCAACAAAGAACAATTACAGTATTAACAGGATTTGGGCTTCGAGCCCCGGACTCACAATTCTTGGGCAACTAACCCAACTTTACCCCAAAACAAGATTTAACAGAGGGGCAGAAAACCCCATTCATGCCCAGGAGCACTTGCTCTAAATTACACAGAAAAGCCTCATCGAGGCATACACACTCAATTTTCAAAAAAGAGCCACTCGCTCTCAACTTTAAGCCTATCAAAGGCCACACTAAACTCCACCTTCAAGTTGTCCTCTAAGGACATAGACACCGGGGTAAAATACCCAACCTACTGAGGTCTATCAAGTGAAAAAAAGGTTAATTACATGACCTCCAAAATAACAATTTGAGAGGAGGCGATCTGCACTCCTAATACCTTTTGTTTAAAACCTAATCTGGCTCTAGGCCGCTAATGCAAGGGATAATCCCATACTAAAGAGGTGACTTTAGAAGGAAACAATCTACATTACGTTAAGGAAGAATCGGTTATGAAAAATGAGTTCACCTCAAAACAATATGAGTGGGAGCTCGAGAGGGATAAGCACTCTCTATCCCAATATGTAGCTTTAAAAGAGAATAGATGCTAAGAGTCCTTACATATTAGGGAAAGTTACATGGTGGAAACGCTTCGGACCCGCCCCGAGAGTTAAACTGCTGAGCTAGCGAGAAAAGAAGTTATTAAACGGCCATTACCTTGCTGTTGAACTGCTGCCCGAAGAAAGAGGCGCTTCCCGCCCCCTGCTACGTACTTTACACTTTGAAAGTTGTTACTGAAGTGGCGCAGAAATCCGAAAATCAGCAGTTTATATACTCTCGCGGAAAGTTCGAGGCGTTTCAGGAATGAGAACACCCGCGCACAAAAACTTTATTGGCTAGGGTTAAGCAAGACATTCAAGTTGGAGAAGATACACCTGATTGGTTATAAATTAATTAAAGAAATTCGGGATTGGCTAAATTCAAAACAAGGGGAAAGAAAGGGTTATACAGCCAACTTAAACAATAACAGAAAGAAATTTAACAAGGAACAAACTTTTGAAATAAAAATTTCTCCAAAAAACAGTCCTTTCACTTCGCACTAGGGTGCACCATTGTAGTTCTTCAGTAGTGTCCTCTAGAAGAGAAGGTTCACACTTCTTACTACAGGTAAAACAAAAATACATCGAAAACGACCCAGTTCAGAACCTTCAAAATTTCCAAGTACTGACATCTTCTGAGAAACTTGAAAATTAAAACATTAGATAAAGTTCAGACTTCCTCCAGTAGGGGAGTTTCAACTGGCGCAAAGTTTGAATTAGCGGCGTGGAGGTGTACCGCCCGGTACAATAATAATAATAACAATAGTAATAATAACACAGTTCCAGTTTCCCGGGTACTGTTGGCGAGCCTCTTCCATTCTGTCGTATTGAGATACGTTCTTTTCTTAATTACGTCCTCCAATGTCCTTCCCCGATCTGCAATGTCCATCTTTATTATTTCTATCCAGTGGGTTCTTGGTCTTCCCATCCTCCATTTCCTTGCCATATGTCTCTCCAAATTAACATATGCTGTCCTTTTTGGCTCCATCCTCATTACATGACAAAACCACTTCAGTCTGGACATGCTGACCCGATCTAACAATGATGTAACAATCTCAGCTTCCTCCCTAACCACATCATTCCTTAACTTGTCCAGTTTGGTTTTTTGAATTGATGCCTGCAACCTTGATGAGTCTTTCTTAGTGAGGGTGCGGGTTTCAATACCATAGGTTAATATTGGTATGAAGTACTGATTGATCATCACCAGCTTTGATTTTGTTGGTACTTTGGGATCCCAGAGGAGTGTTCGTACTAGCTGGTAAAACTCAGAGCTCTTCTGCACTCTATTTGCCACCTCCTTTGTGGCTTGTGTATCTCTACACTGCCGAGGTATGTGAAGCTTTCCACACTTTCTAGTGTAAGGTTTCATAGCATGATGTTTGCTGGTCGCCCCTCTCTGTTCATGGCCATCACTACTTTTTGAGTTCGCTTTTCTTGAGATTGAACTCCTGGAACTTAAATTTCCATTAATTGAGTCTCGACTGTACTTGTTCCTCAGTTTCTCCTCAGATCATGACATCATTAGCGAAGACCATTGCATTTAGTTCGCCAGAGTTTTTCTTCATGTTCTTCATTATGTCATCCATGATGGTGATAAACAATAAATGGGATAGTGCACTGCCTTGCTCGACTCCGCTTTCGGTCTTGAACCAGGATGAATGTCCGTCAGCCAATCGCACACAGCTGGTACAGTTCTCATACAGCATCTGAACTTTCCTCACCAGTCCCTCTGGCACATTCCTTTTTCTCAGGTATTCCCATATCTTCTCTCTTGCAATGCTGTCATATGCCTTCTCAATGTCAAGGAAAACCATAAAGAGATATTTGCCCTTTTCCCAATATTTTTCCATTAACATACGGATACTGAAGATTAGGTCTGCTGTGGACCTGTTAGGCCTGAAGCCAACATACCACTTAGACGAGCTGCTCGACTAAGTGGTATGTTCCGAGCTGTCAGCGGAGAGATGGCGTGGAATGACATGAGTAGACAAATAAGTTCAGTAGCGTCTTTAAAAGTAGGAAAGATCACAATATGAAGATTAAGTTGAAATTCAAGAGGACAAATTGGGGCAAATATTCGTTTATAGGAAGGGGAGTTAGGCATTGGAATAACTTGCAAGGGCCATGTTCAATAAATTTCCAGTTTCTTTTAAATCATTTAAGAAAAGGCTAGGAAAACCACAGATAGGGAATCTGCCACCTAGGCAACTGCCCTAAATGCAGATCAGTATTGATTGATTGATTGTTCCTCTTCAAACTGTGGCTCTAAGATGACTCGCAATCTGCTCTCTAAGATTTTCTCAACAGTCTTAAGCCCATGAGAAAGGAGTGTTATTCCCCGGTAGTTGGAGCATTATCGACGATTTCCTTTCCTTCTTTGCTCTAATCAGTAGGTATCTTGCCATGTTTCCAAACTGCTTTGAGAACTCTGTGTAGCCACTGTAAACCCTGGACTCCTGCTGCTTTAATCATGTCCGTGCTGACTTCATCGACCCTGGGGATTTCCCTTGCGGAATTTTCTTAAGGACCTTCTGTTTCTTTCAATGTAATGCGAGGTTCTCTGTGCAGGTTTCAACAGCTGATTCTTTAGTACTCTGATCTGCTTATGTCCTGTTCAATAGGTGACCAAAATGATTTCTCAGAACTCCTCTGATGTCCTCTTCTTTCCTGGCCAGGTTTCCATTAAGATCCTCAAGTGTTTTGATGGTTTCAACTGAATTCCTTTTGTTATTGATCACTCTGAAAATTGTCTCATATTTTCTCTGCTGTATTCTTTCACTGTTTGAGTAAATTTCTCCCAGCACTTTATCTTCTCCTCTACTACTACCCTTTTAACCCTCAGTTTCTTGTCCCGGTAAACTTGCTCGAGGTATCCGAACTTCCCCTCGTCCCTTACCTGTTCTGGCTTGGATTCCTCTATATCTCGTTCTTTTAGGGCTATGTTCCTTTCTTTTATTAAGGATCTTACTCTTCCATTCCACCCGGGTGTCTTTTTTCTCCTTACTCTCGCACTTGTCCTCCCGCAAACCTCTATTGCTTCTTTTATCAAGGTGTTTTCAAATCTTGTCCACTCTACCTCACCACTCTCCACTTCTTCTGTCGGCAGTTGTCTTCTTATACGGTCATGATATTCGGTCCGTTTTCCAATCTGTTGTAGTTCCCACGCCTTAATCTTAGGCAATTTCCTGGTTGTTATCTTTGGTACATTAAAGTCTTTCAGATCTACAACTAATAACAGGTGGTCGCTATTGAGGTTCTCACTTGGAATCACATTGGCATTAGTCACAAGTCTACTTCTTACTTCATCTGTAATGACATAGTCAATGACCGTCCTGCTCTTTCCATCCCAGCTGTAAGGGATATTCTTGTGACTGACTCTGTTTTTGAACCAACTGTTTTTTACTACCAAACTGTTTCTTATGCAGAAATCTAGGGGAAGTTCCCCTTCTGAATTCATTCTCCCATAGCCATGTGGTCCCAGGTCCCATCACATTCTCATAGCCATTCCTGTATGTCCCGAATCGTGCGTTGAGGTCCCCGAAGATGATTGCCCTCTCTTCACTGATGGTCTCTTCTAGGTCTTCGAGAAACTTGTTCTTTTCATCTTGACTGCAAACCGTCTGAGTGACATACACTTGCACCAGTGTCAGCTTCTCTTTCCCAAGGTGAACTGTTGCCTTTATTATCCTCTCATTGACGTACTGGATCTCTGTAATACCATCTAACTCTTTAGACAATATCAATACTACTACATTTCTCATCTCTCTGTTGTTACCATTCCAGTAGAAGGTATAGTTTTCCTCAACTCTTTCTTCCCTTTACCTTTCCATTTAGTTTCAATCAGTCCTAGGATTGATATTTTACTTCTCTCCATGATGTCCACTCAGTACATTGTTCCCATTCGTGTGTGTTGTCTTCTCCGGAGCTGTTACACAATCGCAAGGCTTGGCCTATCATCAGGCTGTAAGCCATCATAACTGGCGTGCGTCTGCGGGTTCTGTTGTCTACTCCGAGTTCTTTGTTTGCATCTTAGGTTCGTAAAAGTGTTGAAAACGATTGCAGTTACTCTATAACTGACTTGCTAGACCTAACGTTAAAGAACATTTTCTGTCAGGGTTATCTCCCTTAGACTTTAGCAGTCCCCTGACACATCTGCAAGGCAGCAGCTTCCAGATGAATTTATGTGTCATTTCCTACGCAGTGGCTTCAACAAGCCCCCTAAGTTTGAACTCCTCTGCCCATAGCCATTGGTGCTCCCTTAGTTTGTCAGGTTTAGTAACAGCTGCCCAACCCTCGGCCAGGCAGTCGCAGTTAGTACCGTCTACTGTCGCATACGGTAGCAGTATGTACCTGATCTGACCTGATAATAATACCACTTATCTTGATACCAAGTATGGAAAAATGGACATTAGGTACATTCATTTTTAAATAGAGTCAAAACAATGTTACGACTTAAATGGTAGGACTTTACCATTACCTTTCATGAATGCGATTAATAATTAACATACGTATCTCAGTCTGTTCGCCATCATGCTCAATACTACAAAATCTCTCAGCATTCCCCTCTAACATGTTTTTGCGTCATTTTTAAAGCTTAAGGATTTGCATGTGGTATGGTTCCATGCCAATTCGTGTTTCAAGATACGCCTCATTGCTTTTGGGGGAATTCCTGTTTTAAACCTGCACCGTCTGGTTGACTTTGATCTCAAAGGACTGTTGTTACACTACCGAAACTTTGGTTTCACATTTTCCTGGTTTTGGGTGTCGTACATTTCCTCTATAGTTGTTCGCTACCGATCCAGTTTTCACAAATTTTTAGTAAATGCGACGAACTGATAAATGACTTGGTGCGGTATGTGCAAATCGCTGCCAAAACTTTCCAGGACTGCATTCAGCGAACCTTAAACTTCCATCAAGCTTCCTGCAACTCTTCTTTGCTCCAATGTTGATCGGTCAGCCATTACGTCCTATAACAAAAGTAAAAACATTGTGAGTCAAGTTGAAGAGATGAACAACAGAAACACTAAAAGCAATAATAACCTTAAGCCCTTCATGATATCGTGTGATCGGTGGAATAATAATAATAATAATAATAATAATAATAATAATAATAATAATAATAATAATAATAATAATAATAATAATAATAATAATAATAATAATAATAATAATAATAATAATAATAATAATAATAATAATAACAATACTTTATCCATACCTTTTTTACTTTTATACTTTTTTAATAATAATACTTTATGCAGCCCTTGCAAAGCAATCTCTCCGTCGAGGTTGGACGGCATCGAAGAGGGTAGTGTTCTGCGTGATGTATAAATTCCAAGGATATTGGGAACAGCCACATACACCCAGTCCCTAGCTAAGGTAATTAACCGTTTAAGATCAAAATCCCCGATACAGCCGGTATGTTCTGAGCTGTCAGTGGAGAGATGGCGTGAAATGACATTAGTAGACGAATAAGTTTGAGTGGCGTCTTCAAAAGTAAAAAAGATCACAATATGAAGATAAAGTTCGAATTCAAGAGGACAAATTTGGGCAAATATTCGTTTATAGGAAGGGAAGTTAAGGATTGGAATAACTTACCAAGGGAGATGTTCAATAAATTTCCAATTTCTTTCCAATAATTTACAAAAAGGCTACGAAAACAACAGATAGGGAATCTGCCACCTAGGCGACTGCCCTAAATGCAGATTAGTAATGATTGTAGTGATTGTAGGAAGACAGGTGGGCTGATCTTAAAAAGGGCAAGAAATTGAGGGATTTTGGTCTAGTCAGGGGAGAGTTCAGGAAGTTTCTCTGTGAGGAATCGTATGAATTCAGCCAAGAAACCGGGAATAATAATAATAACAACATTAATAATTGTTCCGGGGATTTAGTGAACCAGAGATATGTAAGAAGGTGCTAGTGTGATTGGCTGGACAGAGAAAAGATGAGAGCATAATTTAAAACACTAAATTTTGAAATTGTATATCTTTCCTTTATTTCTCTGAGTTTTTCAAATGATAGATAATCTGAATAAGCAACAACAAATAACAGTAAATGAGCTCGTCAGTCCGGGTAACGAGGGTGGACTATAAGTCTAAAAATCAGGTACAATGGAGAAGAATTTCGACACAAACATTGTAGCTCTAAAGGTCTAAAGGTGCATTATTCCATAAGAGCATATTTGCTTCACTCACATTCTAGGAGACTGAGTTCCAAGATTTTACTACAGTCCAGTCTCTCAGGCGCACAAGTTCCCTACCAAATTTTACACTAGTTACTTCAAAAACAGTGTTTACTGTCATTTCTGCTCGACAGTCTACTACACACTCGTTTATAAATAATGACAATTTACACAGGGGCAAGGAGTGCCCATTCCAAATGGCCTTAATGTACAAAAATGAAAGGCTCGAAACGATCGGCCATGAACAAAATGTAAGGAGGGGAAACACTTGCATTCCTTTTGAAAGACACTTAAAATCCTAAAGGGGCAGAGGCTTAGCCTATACTGTAGACGGGTGACTAGATGCGAAATATTAAATTCCAAAATAGGTTTGAAGAATTTAGAGTTTTAGAAAATCATTATCACCCCATGCCATTTTGAATGGGAATTAATAGAGGGTGAACAATCTTTATTCCCTAAGTTACGTATTTCCCAGGAGGGATTTGAACAATGCCTTCAGACTTACCAGAAATTTACATTTAACAGGTGATATTAAACTTTACAACTTTAGATTAAGAAACAATTTTGAAACCTTCCCGTCAGATTAACTGCCTGGAGGTATCACATGTTAAAAGATGTCTGCCATTACCTTGAGTTGTTGGGTCTTCCGACGACGCCAAGCCAGCCCCTGTTCCCAATACGTCGTACACACTTAGACCGGAGCGGTGAATATGACTATACGGTGATATATATGTTGATTCCCATAGGAAATCTGAAATATTTGTCCCGAATGAGTAAATTTAAAATACCAATATAAATGGTCCGTTATTGGACATTATAAATTTTCCAGCTAACTCGTTCCCGGTTGCCAGCGTTTCGCCCCCGTGTGCTAGGTTGGGCTCGTCAGTTGGTACTGTGACCGTAATCAGGTCTCAGCTGACTGAATATGGGTTAGTGTGCTACTGGGTTTTACTTTGTCGGCGAGGCGCATGTGGCCAGGTGGTAGAGAACCAGTTTCTGACTTGAAGAGGGTAGCTGGAGGACTGACAAAAAAATAACAATAAAAGTGGACGAGAGATAAAAAGTGACCAGTGTGTGTTCACCTGCAATTACATCGATTGGTAATAAATGAAATATTTATAATATATTTGGTGGCGTGATATGCATGATTATGAAAGTACTCATAGATACTGAACTGTGCTAATAGTATCACGTGTAAATTATAAAAATAAAAAACTGAATTTTTATTTAATTTCAACGATATTTCGGCTAGAATGATGGTAAAATTATGTAATCAAACCCCAGAAGAACTCAGTACTTGAGTTGACTTCACTTCCGACTACGAGTGCCACGCACGATATTTAAGACAAGTCATATGAGCACAAGCTCTCACATGCTGACATGTTTCTGGTCTATGATCTGCAGTTACTTCGTGTTCGCCGATAGCGGACTTCAACGTAGAACTTCAGGGGAATACTATCATCAGGGATAGTGGACTCATTCCTGTGTTCGACGCTTCCTACAATTATAAAAATCCACGACTTGAGTTAGTGCAGTAAACAGATGTCGAAGGAGCAGATAACATTTATAAAGTACGTGTTCTTTTCATTCTGAAATTACGTGTGTGTTCAGGATTTGTTTTAACACATTTGTACAAGTTTCAGCAACCTCACGAGTGAACGTGGAAGAGGATCTCTACGTTATCATCGCCGGAATAAGATGGAAATTCGTGCCATGGACTCCACGTATTTCATCATGAAGTTTTAAGCCATCGACTGTCGTCGGCAGCGCCGAAATGCAGAGACTTTCACCTTAGAATGAATGATTGAGAACCCGGACTTCCAGATGTGAAGACATCTAAATAAGTTAAGTCGACTACGTCTTATTTATATCTGTTCTATGTAGCTCTTTATTTCTACTCTTCATCATTCCTTAGATTTATTCTATAATATCTAGTTGGTTTATTTTCACGACATTTCACTGGTATTTCTTAGATGTAGATAGGACATATAGCTTAATTTGCATACTTGCTTGATTCATGACCACGTGTTGACGAGCTTCACGATGTTGGTTCAGTTGAAGTTATCCATGTGTTATCGAAACCATCCTTTCATATTGTACGAATTTCATTACGATAGTGAGCTGATCTGTGTTTGACGAAATTATTGAGGGGATATTTTTCTAATATTTTCAATATTTTCATGGAAATAGGACTTTTACTTGTACCTTACATTTACGTGTCATCAGGATATTAATTCCGAATCGTGTGTATGAATTTATTTAGAGTACATGCATGGTGGCATGTGATAATTAATGGATTGGTTAATCATTGAGACAAATTTGAGGAGGATATTACGTATTTTTGGGACAATGATAGGTCCTTATAATTGTCATGACTACACATGAGTGATAATGGGTGACGATGAGTTAGGGTCGTCGTTATGATGTACTGTACGTGTAATTTATGAGGAATGTGTACGTACGATATGAGTCTTCGTGAAACTGAGTTTTTCACATGCTAATGTAGTAATATTGTTATACATGATGTTGATCATGATATAATGGAAATATGGAATCTTCGAGATTTGTATGAGGTGTAGTTGAGATGATAATGTCTTCTTATGATAAGGATAATTCCATGTTAAACGATGTACTCCATAATTCGAGATAATATCCTAATAGTGTTCGTGAAAGTCAATAATTCCAAGTATATGGTACGTGTAAATTTACTGGAAGACCTTAGGTCTTGAGAACAGATCTTCAATTAAATATTCTAATAATATTCAGTTCGAAACCCGGCATGCTCACTTTTCGAGGTATTATTTGTAATCACGTGGTGACCCTATCTTTTGAACATAATGGAACGTGTTGATAGGAGAGTGGCGAGATCGATTGACACCCGATGATGATGTGTAAATATTGTAGATATTTTCTTCTTTGATATTTTCAGTAGCTAGTATTAGATGTAGATATTTCCTAGTTGTAAGACAATTATTTCCTATGCATTTGTGGTGTTTTTTTTTTTTTTGCTAGGGGCTTTACGTCGCACCGACACAGATAGGTCTTATGGCGACGATGGGAGAGGATAGGCCTAGGAGTTGGAAGGAAGCGGCCTTAATTAAGGTACAGCCCCAGCATTTGCCTGGTGTGAAAATGGGAAACCACGGTAAACCATCTTCAGGGCTGCCGATAGTGGTGTGCTGATGTGTGACACTTTGATAGTGTTAATTGATTGTGGACGAGATATCCACGTTTAGGATATACTTTTCTCCATTTATTAATTATTAATTATTAATTTTCAGTAGGGTCATAATGCTATTTTTGTTCAGTTAATGACCAAGTGATTATAAGTTTATTATTAGTTCTCACGACGAGATAAGTGGGAAGACGTGAACAGATATACTCGACGTCTCGAACTGACTTGTAGAAAATAAAGGCACATTCAAATTTTCATTTTTAATGTTAACAAAATTTTCGACGAACTGAATTTCAATCTTATTTTGTCATGGTAGTAAAAAAAACTCTTGGAATTTCTTTATTATACACGTTATTAAAACTAATGCATTTTTCCAGATTGTTCGAGGAATGATACGCAAGACCTCATTTTTCTTTAAAATTTAATTCGACTTTAAATTGCCAAAATGAATACTTTAAAACGAAGAAAAATTATGTTATGTTCAAAGACTCTGTTAGAATGATAGGGAAAATAAGTTACGTGTACCATCCCATTTGTTTGTATTTTTTGTCACATCAAGAGCATAATAATTAACGTAAATTAGCGATCATTTTCATTATCATAGATGTCAGGATGACTAATACTTTATTTTTATTGAATAAATGTGTAATATGCCTTCTACATTTAGAACATTCTTATTTTCTGAAATTTACGTCAATCCTGCCACTTTCATATTTTTTTCTAAGTCTGCGGCCATCGAACTGAGCACTCCTGGGGTGTCTCTTGTTCTCTGGCAGACCTAGTCGGGGACAGTACCTAGCACACCTACCAAGACGCATGGCTAGTGCATACAGTGGAGGCCACTGCGTACGCTACTTGAAGCCACTGGCAGTGCCAGTGCACTATGAGAGACTTTGTCTCACTACCAAAAATTGATGCCTGCTTGGCCATCAGATGATGAAATAGTGGGTATATCATGAAAGTGTGGTGCTAAGGAGCAGACATTCTTCAAGTTGTTGATAACTACTCACTGTAGCCTTTAAAGATGGATTAAAGGCTCTGCGCGAGGTTGTTGAAGTTGGATATACAAGTGTAATACGCATATTAAACCGTAATGGAAGAGTGGATTTTATCTCATTGAAAGTTTTATTTGATCTGGTCAATATTATGTTTAATTCTTGTGTACTGCCCCATAATTTCCTTCTGCTGAAGCTCCAAATTGCCAACCTCTCTGACTATATTCCAACTTGAATCAGCCAATGGACGACCATTAGAAAATTAGTTTAGGGGTGCAGTTTACTTATCTTCAAGATACCAGCAATGTTCTTTGATCTATGATGTATGCAAAAATAAAGTATATTTTTAGCATAAACGGCTTTTTATAAAATAAATACTAATGTGTGGATAAGTGCTTATTAAACACGTCACAACTTTGTAAATTTCTCCTCGTGGCGTGGTGACACTTGAAATAAATAACTTAAATACCGTAATTAAAATAAAACAATTGAAATAAAATAAATTAACAAAAATAATTAGTCAAAATGTCTGTAGTATGGGCGTCAGAGTTCACCAGAATGGATCCCTCAAATTTTAATAAAGCATGATAATTCTCCCTCCCAGGGCGTGTACATAAATCTGCTTACTGGTACATTATTTCAGGCCTTACCTAACGTTCAGAAAATGACAAAATAAGTAGGAACTGCACCTAGGTTCATCAATAACTCCACTGATTCCAAAATAATATATATATTCTAAATAACATCTGGGCATGAGCATCCCATCAACA
Organism: Anabrus simplex; assembly: GCF_040414725.1. Lineage (NCBI taxonomy): Eukaryota > Metazoa > Arthropoda > Insecta > Orthoptera > Tettigoniidae > Anabrus > Anabrus simplex. The sequence goes on from NC_090269.1 coordinate 243,015,207, forward strand.
CACCAAAATATACGTAAAGTACACTCACAAAATACTGCTGGAACACTCCATATTTACAACAACAACAACAACAACAACAAGAACAAAAACAGTGGGAAACTAAAAGCGAGACCAAGCTACCATTTGCAGTCAGTCTGTTGAACAAAGCACATATATGTAGATAAATACCCTTCACTCTCTTAGTGTATCAACAAAACTTGCATATTTTCATAATAGGCACTTGTTATAACACACAGATACTGTACATTTATAACACTGTGTTTACTGACTCTAACACTTGATTTAAAGATACATTCACTCGAGCAACACACACTTGTTTTTCCAGAACATAAATTATGGAAAGCCTGAAATACAGCACTCCATAGCTCTCACCAACAAATAAGACACCAAGCTGCCACAAGTGATAAAATACCAAGTGCCTAAGCACTCCATAGTTTGCAGGTCAGTACCACACATCATATTCCACCACGTTCCACACAAGTTTCAAGGCAAGTCATGTTTCAACAAATTTTGAAGTCAAGTCCGCTCCGCTATATTCTCACATGACTATATAGACCTCAGCTTCCCCTTACTCTCACTTTATACATCTCGATTGGTACTGGTAATCCAATCACTTGTGGAAGATCCTCTTGCCATACCAAGACCACGCCGCGAACTCTGGGCAATTCCATGACTCTCAAAACTTTCCGAGTTGTAAATAGCACTCCTTTCCCATCCGCTTATGCAAAACAAATTACTCCTTCCAGCTTAAAATATTAAGAATAAATATACAGATGAAAAAATAATAATAATAATACGAATAATGACAATACTGTGGGAATGATGAACGCATAAGTATTGCCTCCTACTTCAACGCGTCTCTAAATCTTGATGTGCTAACTGAACACCCACTGTGCTGGTCTGTTCGTGGTTGAGACATTTAATAATAATGTCATTTGCTTTACGTCCCACTAACTACTTTTAAGGTCTTCGGAGACGCCGAGGTGCCGGAATTTAGTCCCGCAGGAGTTCTTTTACGTTGAGACATTTAAGACTGTAAAATTACATCCGATGAGTATATTCTACATTTTTTAAATTTCTGTAAGTGCTAAAAAGTGTGATTCGAACTTACATTCTTGAATCTATACTTGTTCATTAGCATTGCGAGTTCAGTAAATTAGGAAAAATCGAGTTTGAACAGTGCTAATAGTAAATGAGTGGCTAGTTTACGTCTCAGTGCAAAATTACAAATCGGTTTGGTTGCATCCAGAACAAATTGCGGGACCATTTCACTGCGTGTGGAAATGAGAACATATCGGAAGCAGAAGTGTTAGTGTCTCTTTCGTGTTGACCATCAGCGCCAGCTGTGAAGAAGCTGTGAATAAGGCGGTATTTTTCTTGGTGTGTTTTAATTGGTTTTATATCCCATTAACTGCTTTTAATAATAATATTATTTGCTTTATGTCCCACTAAGTACTACTTTTCCGGATTTCGAGGACGCCTAGATGTCAGAATTTAGTCCCTCGGGAGTTCTTTTACGTGCTAGTAAATCTACGGACACGAGGCTGACGTATCTGAGCACCTTCAAATACTACCGGACTGAGGCAGGATCGAACCTGGCAAGTTGGAGTCAGAAAGCCAGCGCCTCAACCGTCTGAGCGCCTCAGCCCGGCTTTACAACCTTTACGGTTTTCGAAGAGATCCCTCAGTGAGTGTTGATGTCTACTTGCCTGATGAAGGTGAGAAGTAGAAACGAACTTGTTGGAGACTGAGGAGAAATGTATGTAGAAGAACTGGGATTGATGAGAGGAAAGCTGACGACAGCAATGTATGAAAATATTCTTGTTGTCCTTGTCCTTTCATGTTTTAATGTTTACCCTGCTTCCTCTTTTTGATGTTCCCTATTCTCACGCTCACCGCCATTGTGTGTATTCTATTATGTGACTCTTTTCATATTCCTTTCTATCTAGATGCGATTTCATTAGTGAGCATTTCGTTACGATCGTGTGGCAAAAGTGTGATTCGGCGCAATATTATCGACTTCATATTGCTCACTACAAAATGGTCCCGAATGGTCGTCCAGTTCAGTTGTATTGTGAGAAACTAACTCATCAAACCAACTGTTTTACTGTTTCTAAATCAATCTAACCCATAATTATAGGAGATACGAGAATATGTCATAGGACCAACCATGTATAACACTAAAATGAGCATCTGATGGCGGAACCCGTTTTTTGATATGATGTACTGTTTATAAGCATCAAATCTCGAAATTCAGGTCTGCACCAATTAACGTGCCCATATTCCCATATTTATAAAGTTGAAGGGGTCCACTGTCTATAATTTATTTTGCTATTTTTTTCAGATATTTATCCGATTTAGGTTAACTTAAGGCCGGATCAATGGTTTTTAGGTTTCGTGTCTGTCCGTGTGTGCGTTTGTCCGTCTGTTCCACCATCACGGCGAAATGGCTGGATAGATCTCGACCAAATTTCATATTGCGCCCGTTTAGAGAAGTCGGATAGCAACAGACACCACAGGGGTGCTCAGGAAGGACTTGACGTTAATCGGTGAGTAAACATAAGTGGCAGGATAAAAACAGTAGGTTCGGAAATAATAAATATCGATATCATATGAAATATTTACATCATTTATTCATAAAAATATCTTGCCATCCTGACTAGCTCTAATTATGAGAATGATCACTACGTTAATATGAATTGTAAACTGTAATTGTTTCTCGGGTCATCAGAGTTTTAGTACTCGTTTTTAAGATTCTAAGATGCATTAAGTTACTTCATTAAATCTCTTATAATTCTTTTTATGCTACGCTACCTTACGACTTCCATTCGATTGTATACAAATATACGACTGTGGAAATCATAGGTTTAATTATTGGTGCTTGTGGGATAAAACCCATGAGGTTTGACATTTTATGTAAAACGTTCGGCCTGAGACGCGCATCTGTTAATGAAGTGTGTCAATGCACTGTGAAAGGTTATCTAAGCATATTTAAGAAACATTGGCCTGAAATGTACAGTTTACAAATGAAATTTAATGGAATTTATCGTCGTTTTAATATACATCTATACCATTTATGAAAATGAAAACCTACAACATGTTTTCCAGTCATTGATCGGGTCAGGGATGTAATGAATGAAGCAGATATAGGCTGTTGCTACGATGGGGTTGCCACTCCCAGTGTGATTTATTAATGAATGATAGATGCAATGAAATGAGAAGGGAGAGTGTTGCAGAAATGAAAGATGACAAGGAAAACCGGAGTACCCGGAGAAAAGCCTATCCCGTCCCCCTCTTTGTCCAGCACAAATCTCACATGGACTGACCGCGATTTGAACCACGGTACCCAGCGGTGAGAGGCCGACGCGCTGCCGTCTGAGCCACGGAGGCTCCCCCTATACAATTTAAATGTACCAAAATGAATGTCTCGGAGTTGGAACGTTATTATCTCAGTGGCTTGTTTTCTGGCTTTCCACCTGGAAGTCTGGGGTTCGAATCCCCGTCAGTCGTGGCTTGAAATTTTCTTCACAAAAGTCACGTGGGATGAGGAATGGGCATCCGGAAGGGATAAGCTGAAGAAAATGTATAGAGTAATTATGTTTTACTCTTCGTGCCCTTGATAGGGACTGGTCTGTTATTTTCAGCTGCAGAAAAACTAAGGGATACACCCACGTGGCGGGTAGGAGGTCCTAACCGGCTTCTCGGCAGACTTGGCCGAAATAAAATAGCTCTCGCGGACCAAACACACATCTCCCTGTGGGTGGGGGATGCAGACGAAGAATACACCCACGGTATCCCCGGCCTGTTGTAAGAGGCGACTAAAAGGACGACCAAGGGATGATCGAATTAGAACCATGAGACTACTTGTAATTAGTACCATCACGCGGGTAACACCATGGTTCGCTTTTACTTGCACGTAGTACCACTATGTTAAGTACACAATAGGTTTGTGATTAGTAGCGACAGTGTGTGAATCAGGGTGAGTTTTACAGTACCTACCCGTGATTAGTACCACTCTATGAGCGACACCATGGGTCTGCCTTGCCTATGATTAGTACCCATTATGTGAGGAACACCATAGGTTTGCGTTGCTTGTAAATGGCGGCGCAATGTGAGAAACACCATACCGGGCGAGTTGGCCGTGCGGTTAAGGTCGCGCAGCTGTGAGCCTGCATCCGGTAGATAGTGGGTTCGAACCCCACTGTCCGCAGCCCTGAAGATGGTTTTCCGTGTTTTCCCATTTTCACACCAGGAAAATGCTAGGGCTGTACCTTAATTATGGCCACGCCCGCGTCCTTCCCATTCCTAGGCCTTTCCTATCCCATCGTCGCCATAAAACCTATCTGTGGGGGTGCGACGTAAAACAAATAAAAAGAAAAGAAACACCATAGGTCTGTGTTGCATGTACGCATTACATTACCTGTGAGTAGTACCATTTTTTAAAGTGATATTTGTTCGTGGCGTCGACCACTATAGATCTTTTGCCACAAGTAGTACCATAACTTGTGGAATACCGCGAGTCCACCCTACTTTTGATTAGTAGCGTAACATGACAGTTACCATGGTTCTACTTTGCTAGCGGTAAGTACCATTACGAGGGGCCGGTTAACTGGATTTTGGCCCCCTTTAGACCACAAGCATCATCGATTCAGGATTGTGCTTTAGAAGCAGTCCCTTGATCAGTAATACTATTGTTTTTTGTTGTTTTTTTAAGTTGCTTTACGTAGCACCGACACAGATATGTCGTATGGCGACAGTGGGAGAGGAAGGGACTAGGAGTTGGAAGGAAACAGCCGTGGCCTTAATTAAGGTACAGCCCCAGCATTTGCCTGGTGTGAAAATGGAAAACCACGGAAAACCATCTCCATGGTTGCCCACAGTGGGGCTCGAACCCACTATCTCCCGAATACTAGATACTGACCTAACTTAAGCGACTGCAACTATCGAGCTCGGTAATACTATTGATTAACGCTAGTTTCTGGGAATGTGGGGCATTCCGGTCGGATCCACTGTTTGTTTTGAATTCATATCCATCCATTCGTTCTTTGTCATCGTGTTTTGAATGCTAGTAGGTAGGTAAGGGTTGTTCTGCCCGAAGGCAGGTCCGAACCTCCGCAGAGGTGTTCCTGAGCCGGAGTTTACGTGCGGTAGGGTGGCCAGTTCCTTTCCGCTCCTCCATTCCCTTACCCCCCCCCCCCCACCAACAGCATGTGGCAACCCATCCAACTCCTGACCACGCCCAATGTTGCTTAACTTCGGAGATCTCACGGGATCCGGTGTTTCAACACGGCTACGGCCGTTGGCTGAATGCTAGTCAGTGGGTGATTTTGGACTTTTTAATTGTCATTATATTTCTTCTCATTTCGTACCATTAGGGGCCGACGACCTGGATATTAGGCCCCTTTAAACAACAAGCATCATCATCATCATCATCAAAATACAAGGAACTTGAGGAGCACTTCGCTAATAATCTGTCTTTCTTAATCCGTTGTGTAGGTTTTTCTCTCGGACTAGGCGACGTTTCCCACCTGTGCCGCCTCAAGGGCAGTGTCCTGGAGCGTGAGACTTTGGGTCGGGATACAACTGGGAAGGAGGACTAGTGCCTCGCTCAGGTGGCCTCCCTGCTATACTGATAGACAAGGAAGAGGGAAAGAAGCGGCCGTGGCCTTAAGATAGGTACCATCCCGGCATTTGCATGGAGGAGAAGTGGGAAACCACGGAAATCTACTTCGAGAATGGCTGAGGTGGTATTCGAACCGCCTCTACTCCGTTGACCTCCCAAGACTCAGTGGACCCGTTCCAGCCCTTGTACCAATTTTCAGATTTCGTGGTAGAGCCGGAAATCGAACCCGGACCTCCGGGTGTGGCAGCTATTCACACTAACCACTGCGCCACAGATCTGCAATTGACTTGAGCTCAATTTTACATATCAAAGGTTGAATTTACACGGAATGATTAAAGGGCATATATTCTAATACTTTGCTCTCCTCCGGCATCTTTCAACATAATTTACTTGTTACAAAGACCCAGGAGAGTATGCTATTTGATTTGCTAGTTTTTGTTGGCGTTTGAAGCTAGGTTCTTGATACACTTTGACCATCAGTCCTGTGTAGCTAATATGTGGTACAGCCCCAGCAGTTGCCTGGTGTGAAAATGGGAAACCACGGAAAACCGTTTTCAGGGCTGCCGACAGTGGGGTTTGAACCCACTACCTCCCGGATGCGAACTCACAGCTGGGCACCCCTAACCGCACGGCCAACTCGTCCTGTGGGGTGTTTGTTTATGATAAACTGTGTAGATATGGTGTCTCTACCAACAAGTAGTCAACGTAGTCTAGGATCAAAAGAAACAGTCAAAGGATTTATGTTAGGTTATGGCGGCATTTGCCTGTTTTTCAGGTGGAAAACCAAGGAACTGCACCGAAATATGTTATCTGGGGGTGAGTGAACTCAACTGCAGTCCTCCAAACCGGTCTTAAATTTATAGTATAGTCGAGAACGGAAGTCGAAAACGCCTTAACGTAATACAGCTTACTATAGTAGTTGTGCCTCACTTGAGTAATGTTGTATGTTTACACTCGCCTTCGCTGATTTGTAGGTAGAACAATACTATCTTCTGTCACTTCAAGTGTGTTAGCGTACGCGTGTAAAATGTTATCATTTGGAACAAAGCGATGTACTTGGACAGTGTCGAGGTGGTAGGTATGGCCAGGTGGCGTCTTATTGCAAATTAAGTTCCGGCCGAACAGAAAACACAGAATATCATAACAAAAGAGGTAATTAAGGACGTCTGGTTGTCAATTGTATTGTTCAATATTAACAGTGTATTTCAATGATCTTGCTCTTCATGACTATGTGGTCAGCATCCTGTCCTTAATACCTCCAGATGCAGGGTTCGATTATCGGCCGGATTGAAAAGCCTCAGAATTTTAAAAAAAAAGAGAGAATGGAGGTTCAAAACCAATTTACCCAAAGTTGAAGTTCAATAATACATCACTTAAGTGGCTGAGCCATGCTACAATGTGACTGAGTGAAGATAAATTGAAAAGCCGAAAAGATGATAATTAATTTAGAAGCTTAATATACTTAGTCACCCAAATTGAAATTAGGAGAAGGGAACGAGGGTAACCGCTCGTTCATCCTTACATTTTACTGAATTCCAATTAGGGGAGTAATCTTAAAGTCTGAAGGCTGGCTGCAGAAACCTACATGTAATTTAAGTTGGAAACAAAAAAAAATCCTAAACTGAAACTTAAGAAAGCTGGACGACCTAGCAGTTACATCCCCCTGTGGGTAGGGGCTGTAGAATAACACCTACGGTATCCCCTGCCTGTCGTAGGTGGCTACTAAAAAGGTCCCCAGGCGCTCTGAACTTCGGAGCGTGGATTGGCAACCACGGGGCCCTTAGCTGAGTCCTAGCATTTCTTCCACTTATTTATGCCTATCTATCTATCCTATCCGACCTCGCTTGGTCAACTCTTGTTCTTTTCCGACCCCGACGCTGTTAGGTTTGCGAGGGCTAGGGAGTCTTTCATGTTCACGCACTTCGTGACCCTTGTCTTTCTTTGACCGATATCTTCATTTTTCGAAGTGTCGGATCCCTTCCATTTTTCCCTCTGGTTAGTTTTATATAGAGGATGGTTGCCTAGTTGTACTTCCTCTTAAAAAATAATCACCACCACCACCTCGCAGTTACATGCTAAAGGAGTACGCAATAATCTTCCCTATCTTTACACGCAGAGATTTTACATATCTGAAGTTCTGCCATACCTTGTCAAAGTCTCCTTCTCATGCCGCTTTGCCAGTCTCCACCCCCACCCCCCCCTCCCAGCATCTCCTTCTACGAGACCTCTCCTTCATGTGGCACACTCAGTAATCCACTGCTGCAAGACATTAGTCTCATAAAACTCTCTCCTTGTATAGAAGACGGACATTTTTTCCAGAAAGAATTAAATGACAGGACTCTCGATTGGTGGATAGGATTTTGATATCACTTTATATTATTGGCAGAACAATTTAATCACAGAAATGATAACTACAGAGATTAATAAACAAATGAAGCCAGATTAAGTGTCCAACATTAAAACACAAACATTTTCGATGGTAGTTAAGAGTTTCTGAACACTAGGCACCGCTAAAAAATTAATACTAAGGACATGTAGTTCGGAAAGATAAAACTTCTACAATACGATAATTCAGACAGTAGAGTACAGGTAACATCACAATGGGAAATCGGGAGCAGGTTTAAACAGACGGGGAGGCTTAACACATGGCTCTATTATTATTATTATTATTATTATTATTATTATTATTATTATTATTATTATTATTATTATTATTATTATTATTATTATTATTATTATTATAAACCGGGCGAGTTGGCCGTGCGCGTAGAGGCGCGCGGCTGTTAGCTTGCATCCGGGAGATAGTAGGTTCGAATCCCACTATCGGCAGCCCTGAATATGGTTTTCCGTGGTTTTCCATTTTCACACCAGGCAAATGCTGGGGCTGTACCTTAATTAAGGCCACGGCCGCTTCCTTCCAACTCCTAGGCCTTTCCTATCCCGTCGTCGCCATAAGACCTATCTGTGTCGGTGCGACGTAAAGCCCCTAGCAAAAAAATTATTATTATTATTATTATTATTATTATTATTGTTATTAAACAAATATCATCAAAATGGAAGACCACTTTGCCGAGCAGATTATGATACCAAAACAGACTGAGACACGGTTCTCTATCTAGTCCTGTTTCATTGTCACTGTACACTGAAGCCGTTTTACTAATTGTCCTACCGGGCGAGTTGGCCATGCGGTTAGGGGCGCGCGGCTGTGAGCTTACATCCGAGAAATAGTGGGTTCGAGCCCCACTGTTGGCAGCTCTGAAGATGGTTTCCCGTGGTTTCCCATTTTCACACGAAGAAAATGCAGGGGCTGTACCTTAATTAAGGCCACGGTCGCTTCCTTCCTATTGCTAGGTCTTTCCTATCCCATCGTCGCCATAAGACCTATCTGTGTCGGCGTGACGTAAAGCCAATTCTAAAAACAAAAACAAAACAAAAACGAATTTTCCTTGATGAAGTTGATAGAGGAACCGTCCAGCTCCTTGGTTGAACTGTCAGGATTCGGTTCAGTGGGCAACGGGTTCAACTCCCCGTCAGTTGCTCTGGTTCTAGAACTGGGTGTTTGCGTTCGTTTTAATACTCGTCTTCATTCACACACAACACATCACATTGCCAACCATACAGAAACACGTACTAGTGAATGTATCTCACAAACGGTTGGCGTCGGGAAGAGCATCCTGCCATAAAACTGTGCCAAATGTACATTAGTAGCTACCCCAGATAATTGACAAAAAGTCAGGAAGAAAAAGAAAGAATACGTTCATAGAGAAATCATGACCAAACCCCCAAAACCCCATGGCACAACAGCCTACCAAGCGACCGCTGCTCAGCCCGAAGGCCTCCAGATTACGAGGTGTCGTGTGGTCGATATGACGAATCTTCTTGGCCATTATTCTTGGCTTTCTAGACCGGGACCAACATCTCACTATCAGATGTCTCCTCAATTATAGTCTTGTAGGCTGAGAGTACCTCGAACCAGCCCTCAGATCCAGGTAATTTATTATTATCATACATGACCAACGTGTACCCTAATAGTCACCACGAGGTTATATGCACCACATTCACCGCATGGATTCGATTCCATATTAGTCAGTCGTTATTCTTGGCTTTCTAGACCGGGGCCGCCATCTCACCGTCAGATGTCTGCTCAGATGCAGTCATGTAGGCTAAGAGTATCTCGAACCAGCCCTCAGATCCAGGTAAAAGTCCGTGATCTGGCCGGGAATCAACCCCGGGCCTCAGCGTAAGAGGCAGGTACGCTACCCCTACACCGCGGGGCAGGCAATCACGACCAGCGTTCTCTGTTGGTGAAGAGTTATTTTTATATGAAAATAGTTTTCTGAAATATAGATATTTACATCGACGAAGGTATTCAGAGAACCCAATTTATGAAAATTAAATATTATCGAATGAGATCAGTTACATCTTACTATATTTTAGATAATATGAAGAGAATGAACGAAATAAGTAGGAAGTTAGGCTGCGATTACAGAACATCTCGCTTCTACCGGCGCTTTAACATTCTAGCAGCTGGTAGATGCCATCACGCTTGTTCTCGATAGTTGACTGGATGCCAGTCTGAGCGATTTCTTTTCAAGCGATAGATTTCTCTGTTGGTGAAGAGTTATTTTTATATGAAAATAGTTTTCTGAAATATAGATATTTACATCGACGAAGGTATTCAGAGAACCCAATTTATGAAAATTAAATATTATCGAATGAGGTCAGTTACATCTTACTGCATTTTAGATAATATAAAGGACCTTATTACAAGGCACAGAAAAAAAACCCCGCTATATTTCAGCAGACAAGAAACTTGCAGTAACACTGAGGTAAGTGAATTGATGAAATTAAAAATTTTTGGAATATAATAGACTGTAATATTATTTTATTTTCTATACTTCCTTTCATATTATACACAATTCTTCTAAAATGTTAAAATATGAGTGAAATGGAATGAACACGTCTTAGTTTATTAATTTTTCGCAATCCATGATCACCACTCTGCTGACAAGCTTGAACTGGCGCAAGAAAACCGAAAGCGGACCATTACACTCGCTTTACTGGCGCTAGATGCCGCCAACTCTCGCGTGATAAGATGAGAATTTCATACGCTTCGACAGTGAGAATTGTTCATAAAATGTAGCGCTAGCTAGCGCTAAATCGCGCTGGTAGCCGCTAGTTGTTCCGTAACCGCAGCCTTAAACGTTAAAATGAACATCAAGGAAAACTAAGTTAATGGTAAAGGAAGAAAAAGCACAAACCCTGTTATCACCCTGGACGAAAACATACTACCTAGGATGTTGGCTAACACGAGAATAGGAACCGGATGTACGTAACAAAGTCAGAAGCGGCATGGCAATATTGGACTGGATAAAATCTTGTCATCGCATGCTCTTTAAGGTTCGATCCATTGCATTTGGCAAGAGACAACATATAGCTAAATACAGTAGAGATAATACAGGACAGTCTGCGAGATATCGAAGAACAGCGATTCGAGTTCGGTCTAGCGATGTGACTTGGAGTTATTTAACCTGATATAAAACCATTAGTTTGTGAAGTTTCTTGTATTATTTATTCATTTGGAGTTAGTTGAAATCAGTAAACAATAGCGTGTGTCATTCATTTATATCATCTCTCATCATAAGTGGAAAGGTATGTGCTGTTTTAGGCTGTAACAATGATGAAATGGAGAAGAATTCGCGGTCTTGCTTCCGTTTCCCTCGTAAAATGGAAATGTAAGTAGATATTGTGGTTACATATATATTTTTCGAGTGACAAAGAGATTTTTATAGTACCTTCTAAACTTCTGAGCTGCGCGAACCATATTATAAATGGCTTAAAATATAATACGCTTATTTAATTGTACAGTGCAGCAGTTAACCTTCAATACCGATGTGTTGTTGTAGGTGTGAACTGTGAGTTTTGAAATATCAGAGAAGTGACTTGGATAAGGGATGACTATACAAGAAAGAAGGACGTCACGCTTGAGTAAGAATTACAAGATCTGTTCAGATCATTTCCAGGTCAGCGACTTTAAAAATCCCCGAATATACTGAGCCCAAAATTCTACATTGCTGAAATGCCAACTACGAAATGAAGTGAAACAAACCGCGCATCCATATTTTTATTGCAAGCTCACCTCGTGTCCCGTGGCGTGTTAACACACAGCGGGATGCGTTCCCCCAAAACATCGAACGAGGTCGGAACATTTCGGAAGACCTCGGGTAATTAATAATGACATTCTGGCTAATAACACTCATCGTGAGAGATTTCGACACTGTCATTGGCAAAGAAATAAGTAATTAAGAATTTTGGTAAACATTTGATGAAGCTAATTTCACAGGGTGGAAATTCATTTAATTATTCTCGGAGAGAAGTTAGCATCCATCCTGGCAGAGTGGATTTACACGTGTAAGAGACATACGGTCAAAATGTGCGGAAACCATCGTACACGAAATTAATTAATTATGCCCGTTATAGAAGCAGGAAAAATCAGCGAACAACACCATCATGACTGGCAAAATAGGCGAAATATCTGGGATGATTCTCAAAGAAATCGGTCAAGCGGTCATCAAATGGAATGATTGCACAATAGTAGATAATGCAACGTAGCGCTTCTATACAGAATGCACAAATAGCCCCTCTACAAGCAAGACAGTCAGTCATCATTCAGTTATCCGAGAGGGTGAACCTATGTCGAGTGACATCAAGAAGAGGACTTCTAAAATTAAAGTATGTGAGATAGACTGGGGAATTTCAAAAACCAGTTGGCTTGAAAGATGAAAATTTTACAAAGTGGTAATGGGGAGCGAAGAAAACTTAGATATTGTAACATTGTATTTACGAAATTCACCCTAGTATGTGGGAATATCATAGGCCTATAAATTATTTGTAGGATTCATGAACTTCTGCGTAGGAAGTCAGCAAAGTCACAGATAGCTTTTTTGGAATTCTGCGGGCAAGGTTATTTTGATAATCTGTAAAACAGAACTGCTGGGGTTCGGCAGAGATAACCTCCCTTGTTTCACGGCCATTCACATCCCCGGAACACCTGGTGAAGAGGAGGTGGGAATTATCCACAAACTGCATCAGTTGAATACTCGACACAAGGCTGTGTGGTTTAATTTTTGTGCATATGTATCTAATAAAATTTCTTGTTAAGTTAATCAAGAAAATTTATGTGTGTTGCTTCAAGACCAGTGCAAGATCAGTGTACTGATAAGGTAGTATTTAGAAGAAGAATGCCTCCTACCAATACGAGGGGCTAAGTTCAGAAGTTGTTGGCTTGCAAGATGAAGCTAACGCCACATCAAGCGGCACAATTATAGGTCTGTCTAATTCAAATAATATATAATGTTCTGCAGTTAGAGATGTAAATACCTTTCCCTTTAAATTAATTAACAAATAATAACACCGCGTTAAACATGTGGCGTGCGTAGAATTAAGTATGTTGCGCTGACGATGATGTGTCTTGTTATTCCATTGTAGAGGCGAATTGTCTGTTATCAATCAATCAATACTGATCTGCATTTAGGGCAGTCGCCCAGGTGGCAGATTCCCTATCTGTTGTTTCCTACCCTTTTCTTAAATTATTTCAAAGAAATTGTAAATTTATTGAACATCTCCCTTGGTAAGTTATTCCAATCCCTAACTCCCCTTCCTATAAATGAATATTTCCCCGAATTCCAACTTTATCTTCATATTGTGATCTTTCCTACTTTTAAAGACGCCACTCAAATTTATTCGTCTACTAATGTCATTGCGCCATCTCTCCGCTGACAGCTAGGAACATGTCACTTAGTTGAGCAGCTCGTCTTCATTTTCTTAGTTCTTCCCAGCCCAAACTTTGCAACATTTTTGTAACGCTACTCTTTTGTCGGAAATCACCCAGAACAAATCGAGCAGCTTTTCTTTGGATTTTTTCCAGTTCTTGAATCAAGTAATCCAGGTGAGGGTCCCATACACTGGAACCATACTCTAGTTTGGGTCTTAACGGAGACTTATGTGCCCTCTCCTTTACATCCTTACTTCAACCCCTAAACACCATCATAACCATGTGCAGAGATCTGTACCCTTTATTTACAATCCCATTTATGTGATTACCCCAATGAAGATCTTTCGTTATATTAACACCTAGATACTTACAATGATCCCAAAAAGGAACTTTCACCCCATCAACGCAGTAATTAAAACTGAGAGGACTTTTCCTATTTGTGAAACTCACAACCTGACTTTTAACCCAGTTTATCAACATACCATTGCCTGCTGTCCATCTCACAACATTATCGAGGTCACGTTGCAGTTGCTCACAATCTTGTAACATATTTAACACTCTATAAAGAATAACATCATCCGCAAAAAGCAAATATCCAATAATACTGCCATGAGGAATTTCCCTCTTAATTATTATAGGGTAAGATAAAGCTTCGCCTAGTCTAATTCTCTGAGATCTATTTTCTAAAAATATAGCAACTCATTCAGTCACTATTTTGTCTAGTCCAATTGCACTCATTTTTGCCAGTAGTCTCCCATGATCCACCTTATCAAATGCTTTAGACAGGTCAACCGTGATACAGTAAATTTGACCTCCTGAATCCAAGATATCTGCTATATCTTGCTGGAATCCTACATGTTGAGCTTCAGTGGAATTACCTTTCCTAAAACCGAACTGCATTCTATCGAACCAGTTCTTAATTTCGCAAACGTGTCTAATATGATCAGAAAGAATGCCTTCCCAAAGCTTACATGCAACGCATGCCAAACTTACTGGCCTGTAATTTTCAGCTTCATGTTTATCACCCTTTCCTTTATACACAGGGGCTACTATAGCAACTCTCCATTCATTTGGTATAGCTCCTTCAACCAAACAATAATCAAATAAGTTCTTCAGATATGGTACTATATCCCAACCCATTGTCTTTAGTATTGAACCCTTGGCACGTAGAATTATGGGTTCAGTATATGCCCAGAATTCTTATCAATTTCAGCCGCTTTTCTAATTTTGCAACTTTTGTATCATTGTCATTGTTATCATGTGTAAATGTTAATATTTCTTTAGCATTAGTCTCCTCCTCTATCTGGTCATTATGCTTGAAACCAACAATCTTTACATACTGCTGACTGAATACTTCTGCCGTTTGAGGATCCTCACACACTCTCCTTTTTCATTAATTATTCCTGGAATGTCCTTCTTTCTTGGAACCTGTTTCTGCCTTCCACTTTTCACTAATATTTGTATGACTGCCAATTATGCTTGCCATCATGTTATCCTTAGCTGACTTCTTTGCTGGATTCAATTTCTTAGTAAGTTCCTTCAATTTCTCCTTACTTCTACAGCCATTTCTTACTCTATTTCTTTCCAATCTGCACCTTCTTCATAATCTCTTTATTTCTCTATTATAATAAGGTGGGTCTTTACCATTCGTTACCAACTTTAAAGGTACAAACCTTTTTTCACATTCCTCAACAATTGCTTTAAACCCATCCCAGATTCTGTTAACATTTTTATTTACCGTTTTCCACCAATCATAGTTACCTTTTAGAAACTGCCTCATGCCTGCTTTATCAGCCATATGGTACTCTCTAATAGCCTTACTTTTAAGACCTTCCTTTCTATCACATTTATTTTTAACTACGACAAAAACAGCCTCATGATCACTAATGCCATCTATTACTTCGGTTTCTCTATAGAGCTCATCTGGTTTTACCAGCACAACATCCAGGATATTTTTCCCTCTAGTTGGTTCCATCACTTTCTGAATCAGCTGTCCTTCCCATGTTAGCTTATTTGTCATTTGTTGGTCATGCTTCCTGTCGTTCGCATTTCCTTCCCATTTGACATTTGGTAAATTGAGATCTCTCACTATAATCACATTCCTTTCCGTGTCGTTTCCTACGTAGCTGATTATCTTATCAAATAATTCTGAATCCGTGTCAGCACTACCCTATCCCGGTCTGTATACCCCAAAGACATCAAGTTGCCTATTATCTTTAGAAATAAGCCTTACACCCATAATTTCATGTTTCTCATCTTTAACCTTTTCGTAGCTTATACATTCTTCTTTCACCAGAATGAATACTCCCCCTCCCACAATTCCCATCCTATCTCTACGATACACTCTCCAGTTCTATGAGAAAATTTCTGCATCCATTATATCATTTCTCAGCCATGATTCAACTCCTATTACAATATCTGGTAAATATATATCTATTAAATTACTTCATTCTATTCCTTTCTTTACAATACTTCTACAGTTCAACACTAACATTTTTATGTCATCCCTACTTGACTTTCGGATCACTGTACCCTTATTACCGCTCCCTAGACAACTCCGTTTCCCTGAATGTTCCTCCCTATTACCCTTCCAAACAAATTTCCTAACTTATTACTACCACTGCGGTTTAAGTGAAGGCCATCTGAGCCCAGATCCATATCTCATACTCACCCATCAGGATCTAGAAATTTCACTCCCAATTTCCCACATACCCACTCCATAGTCTCATTTAAATCCCCAATCACCTTCCAGTCAGAATCCCTCCTACACAGTATTCCACTGATAACAATCTCCGCTTCCTTAAACTTCATCCTTGCTGCATTTACCAGATCCCACACATCCCCAGTGCGAGACGTAAAACTGTATTTAAATTTCTTTAAAAAAATGTTAAGAAAATATTACAATGAAAATCAATGAATTAATGTTCGGGTCAGTAAAAGTTATAATAAGGATAACGATAAAAATAACCATTATAAGTGTTATGGAGTCAAATAACAACGTATCCAATAATAATAATAATAATAATAATAATAATAATAATAATAATAATAATAATAATAATAATAATAATAATAATAATAATACAATATCACCCCGTTTCTCCGAAATGAAAGGGGCGGAGCCAGTTCGGATTGTGTGTTTTTTTCGGATGACACATGGTAAATATTTTCGGAAGTTAAATGTCGAAATAGAATTGCATAAACTCTGTAAAGTAAAGGTGCTACTGTATATTAACATTCAAATGTTTACATAATGTCACTCGTATAAAATCAGTGATTTTCTTCTGAATTTTCTTGGTGCAGCGCTGTCGTGCAGCTGTGTCGCGCCACCTTTTAATAAACAATACATCAACTGGTGTAGATTCATTTCTTTGTTCAACAAAGCGCGAAGCAATCTGAAATAATGAAACTTTTTTTGTTATTACTGAACTGAAAACTGTATACAGAAATTTTATTACAGTACTGTAATTAAAGTGTGTGGTACTGTATTTTAATAACAATTCAAAATCAATCTTACCTCTAATGCATTAAATCCATCATCTGCTGTAACTCGATTCTCAGAACTGCTATTGTCAAGGTCGGAGTCATCTGCATAATCTTTATGACGAATGATACAGTAATAATAATAATAATAATAATACAGTAATAATAACTCCTGCTTGTTCAAGAAAAAATGTACTGTATCTTGGAACGAACTAGAGGGTAAGAACTGTTTTGTTTTATGCTACACGTGCATTCCGGGATAAGTCATAAAATAAAAATAGGGTTCGCCTAATAGCTCTCGGCACTTATAGCAAGAGAATTACTAATATCAACGGCTAAGAACTACAAAATATTAAAATACAATCTTGCCAAAGCATTTCGGTTAAGCCGGATTTCGGTTAAGCGAATGTCGGTTAAGCGAGGTTCTACTGTAATAATAATATTCACGTCGGGATTAAACTGAGATGATAATAATAATAATGCGTTCAGCAGTTAGGTAAGCGGGATTTACAGTTTATATCGAATTCCAATGAAGTATGATAAAGTTTGGCAGTTTGGGTAATTTAATTTTTGTGACACCGTATGTTTGTGATACAGAAAATTACGGCATTCTATTTTGCTCCTGAGGCCCGGAAAAATTTCGAGAAGTTCATTTTGAGATATTTATAGAGTTTGTTGGTTATGGGATCGTTCTTTTTAAGTTTCAAACAAGAAAATGGATTTTAACGGAAACGAAATATGATGAGAATAATTAGGATGAAGTTAATGGCAGAGTAATCCTGTATTTATCAGTGATGTAGAATAAGCAAGACACCGAGGATAAGAGGCCCTGTAGTTCGATGGAGAGGAATTTTTTGACATGGTGTATAAGTTGATGTGTAATATTTCTGAGACAGGCTGTATAAGAGGAGCAATGTTCTGTAGTGATCCAGAACGATTGAAAAATATAATGGTTATCAAATCCAAGTGAGTGCGTTGTATTGCCTATTTTAAGTACAAGTTGATGCTCTATCATGACTATTATTTTATGTAAGACCGTAGGTAACGGCAATTAAGTCTAGGTGACGATTCTATTTGATACCAGCGAAGTACATTTTGTGATAGCCGACCTCACGAACGAATTGTTGTAAACTGAATTCTATTCAGTATTTTTACGAGACGAAAACATCACGGATTGGAAACGTTGTAGGTGAGAGAATGAATTTTATTAGAGTGAGAGTTTAGCCTGCGTATGTTGGTGAGAAGTTACTTCACTGGACAATTCACGATGATACACGTTTGGAGTGTTGACAATGCAGGTCAGTTGGAGCCTCACACTCGAGTTATGCCGTGAATATCGTGATGTTTGTGAATATTGTTTGCGGTTATATTACGTAATATCAAATGAGATTTGAGTTTATTTTTATTTACCGAACTTTACCGCATGTGTTTAAATTGTAACGAGGAATAGATTAAACTATTCGTAGCTGTTGTTTAATTTCGATTTCACGTTTTATCGTAGGAAATAGACACTAATATTTCCATATTCCACTTCATTTCTGTAGCGAATTTCACTTCATGTGTTAGAGTTTCAGCGAGGATCAGATTTAAACATCCGGACATTGTGTTAAAGTTTCTATTTCGCCTGGCAGTATGAGTGATGTGTAGATACCATAATATTGGCTCAACGATAGATTTAGGATGCCGCGTGTATTATAATTATCGTTAAGGATGAGTAGACACTATAACGTTGACTCAACGACAGAATTAGAACACCGTCTGTTCATATCCAAGTCATAGGTTAGGCATTTTTGCGAATCGAACGATGTTTGCAGTAGTGGATGCGAGTGTGGAAGATATTAGCAGGTACTAATTAGGCCATGTTCCGGAAGGTGCTCCCGTAATAGCGTTGCATCAGTAGCGGCATGAATGTAAGAGTTGTCCTACGTGGAAACCTGGCTAATGGAGACTGATCCCTACTACTTAGCCGCGTGCGTTCAAGTTCGATTAACTTAGTTTACACTACGAATGCGGTTTCGGTTCGTCAGCTGCTATTATAATTTAATTAATTTTGTTTTACATTATTCACATCATGCAGGTGAAACGTTGATCTACCGATTACTTGTAGCTTGGTTTAAGGAGACAAGCGTAGGTAGACAGATTTGTAATTGTAGTCGTAGTTATAGAGAATGGGAAAGATTTCATGTTGTTTGTTATATATTGTAGACCTGTGTCCGGCTCCATGGCTAAATGGTTAGCATGCTGGCCTTTGGTCACAGGGGTCCCGGGTTCGATTCCCGGCGGGGTCGGGAATTTTAACCATCATTGGTTAATTTCGCTGGCACGGGGGCTGGATGTATGTTTCGTCTTGATCACCATTCCATCCTCATCACGACGCGCAGGTCGCCTACGGGAGTCAAATCAAAAGACCTGCACCTGGTGAGCCGAACATGTCCTCGGACACTCCCGGCACTAAAAGCCATACGCCATTTCATTTCATTTGTGGACTTGTATTTTAACGAATTTAACGACGTAGCAGTTTCATAACCTGAAAGTTGGTTTAGTAAGAACATTTTCAAGTGATTTATCACGTTTCTTTAAATTCAATGTTTGGCGTTCTTCTAAGCGCATAATGAAAAATGTTTTCCTGACCGGGCGAGTTGGCCGTGCGGTTAGGGGAGCGCGTCTGTGAGCTTGCATGCGGGAGATAGTGTGTTCGAATCCCACTATCGGCAGCCCTGAAGATGATTTTCCGTGGTTTCCCATTTTCACACCAGGCGAATGCTGGGGCTGTACCTTAATTATGGCCACGGCCGCTTTCTTCCAAATTCTAGGCCTTTCCTATCCCATCGTCGCCATAAGACCTATCTAGGTCGTTGCGACGTAAAAGCCACTAGCAAAAAATATGTTTTCCTGCATTTCGCAGTTTTGTTCCTTCAGAACGATGTAACGTATGATCCACTCGGATCAAGTGTTGTTGGTTACTTCTGAAGATCTGTTGGGTGATGTGTGCTTCAGCATCGGAATTCCTCTGTAACTTAAGCGTGTAACGAGATGACAGTTCATGGTGGAATTTTATTTTTGATTCTGACAATTGATGTTAACTTGTAATATACACCATGCCTTCAAGTAATATTTCGCGATCTATCCCAAGCAACTGATAGTCGATTTGGATTGGTTAAGGATCCATTCGGAGGATGTTCCAATATCCGATAGTATAGTCGACTGGTGGATAACCTTAATTAAATGTAAATCTGGAATTCTACTTGTTGAAGGTCAGATTTTCCACGGATCGTGCGGGTTAACTCTCAGTTATCGTTTGGAGCCCGATTTTCAGGTTTCTATTCTTTTTCTGGTTTTTGATGTCCACGAATCTTACATTGCGTTTTCATTCTTTGGAAGACAATAATATAAACAATTTCAAGATATTTTTTACCACTCACATTATGCATTGTGACTGCGTTATAACATGTTGTGACAAATTTCACTGATTTTTCTTGTCTATTTAGTAAAACTAATTATCGTGATTAAATTGAATGAAATTTTAAAAAGCACATTTTTGCTCCTCATTTGAAGTAGTTATGCTCTCCTCTGAACCCTATCGACTGGTCAATGAAGTGACAGAAAAAACTCGTAACGACCCCAAGATCTGAGAGACGAAATTGCTCTACCGAAATTGCCGACGCAGACGACCAACGATGGAACGGTAAGTTCAAGGATAAAATACAGCCAAGGGTATGTTGTATTCTTACTCTAATTGTACGTAAATATTCCTCAAGACAACTATCGATAATATTTCCATACTTTTCTTTCTTCTATCCCTCTCTTCACATTAAAGCCGTGATCTGTACTGCACCCTTGCTTATCGATTGTCAACATCTGCCTCTGGCTCTTTTAATTGCAGATTCTTCTATTCTGAGGGGGTTCCTGGTTCCTCAGTCATTAGTTGACATGAATCGGTGGGTGACATAAGGAAATCTAATTATTATTTGAAATAAAATTCAAGAAGTGCGCAAAAATGTATCTATTATAAAAAAATTAATACTACGTCCAATAGAAGTGAAGCGTCGCATAAAAACAATTGTATTAACGAAACAGCTAACAGAAATTTGACTTAAATGTGGATAAAAATTAAGACCTCAGAAAAATGAGTTTCATTGCTATTTAGTTAAACGTTAATTGCCATTGCAGAACAGAATTAAATAAAAAATAAAAAGATAAAAACCTGTAAATTACTATTGGATTGCATGTAACGCCGTTGGTGATTCACTTGGTC
Organism: Anabrus simplex; assembly: GCF_040414725.1. Taxonomy (NCBI): domain Eukaryota; kingdom Metazoa; phylum Arthropoda; class Insecta; order Orthoptera; family Tettigoniidae; genus Anabrus; species Anabrus simplex. The sequence continues at coordinate 243,036,342 of NC_090269.1, forward strand.
CATAAAGTTTCAGTTTCGTAACCGAACTCCTAAATTTTCTTTAATTAAAGTTATCTACCGATCACAAAATACCACGTTGGATATCATCATCCACCGAATGGACCCTTAATCGAACCGAAACAACCTTCGGTTTTATTTGAACCGATTAATTATATACAGAGGAAAAACATTTACATCATAGGTTAACTTGCTCCTTGGCAAGGCATGGTGCTCCAAAATTCAATATTATCAATCCCTAATATCTCTGCAAAATGCAAGACCGCACCATGTTGTGTCACAACCAGACACGCAGAAATAAAGTTACTTTATTAATTATTTGAAATTATATAGAATATTGTTCCACTGAACTGCAATATTTATGAAATGTAATTAAAAGCTTGAGTTTACATTTAAGTAGCAACAAAAATAACTTTCTGGTTAGGTTAGTTTATAATATACCAATTTGAATCGAATAAACCAATAAGCACGGATTTCTGAAAATCAACCTTATCGCTTCACTGAATAATAGTTCATTTAATCCGACCGTTTATGAACGATCCCAACAAACTGAACTGAAAAGAGTAACGTCAATGGATGGTGTCATAATAAGCATCACCATGTTATCAGTAGCAACTAACGTGAACTTATGAAACAAATGGTATTCTTCAAAATGTGCAATAACATAGTTCATTACGATAATCATGACCAATACTGTGATAACAAACCAGGAGAAACGTCTCACTCATATAAAAGAACGATTTTTAGTTTCACTAACCACAACCATCATCTTGGCCATTGGAGAAAAAACTATGATCAGTATTATCATAAACGGAATGGAATTTCATCTCAAACATTTAACTTTAGTGATCAGTACCAATAAAAATTAGCTAACGCACTATCATCGCAGACTAAACTGATCGTGTAATGATTATCCACAAAATGTTAACTCTCACTGAAATAAACTAATCACAAGTCTTTGCAGACTGAGCTTACCATGTAATTGAACTAATGAATGTCACTAAAACAACGATCATCATACATAAACTAACTTTGTAAACTAGTGACCTCTCCTCTGCTGGATGTTAATTCTCTGCTATTACAAGGTATGGAAATAATGACATACCAAAATCTTTTCTACATCGCTTCGTCCTTTTAGCCCTAAAATATTAATATTACTTACAACTATCCGTGTGGTATCATTTTGGGAGGTTTTCGTAATATTATTATTATTATTATTACTTTTGACCTTCTTAAATATTCCCAGTCGTCTGATAACGGGCTAGCAGTGTTCAAAATATAACATCCCTTCGTTCTAACGGCTTGCCAGTACTTATAGCCTTACAACACCTGTCGTTTTATACCTGCGGTAATTCTACATGGAAAGAATCACTTTGAAACAAGCCAGGTTATAATATACTCATTTCAAATGAATTTACTTCTCATAACATCTAACCATTCGATACCTCATAATTCCTCGAACCAAACGGACTTCGAACCCTGGACATTGCAGATGACTTTCATGATATTCTAACACATTATTTCCTCGGGCATCATCCCGAAACTCGTTCACTATTATTTCCTAGGGGCACTAACAGGTTATTTCATCGGGGAATCACATCGTCCCGGAATCTTTTCATTATTTTTATCGTCCAGGAATTCAACTCCACTCATTTATTTAACACTGTCTCTACCAGTTCGTCTTTTCTTCGTCATGGCTATTGGATTTATATTTGATCTCAGAGTAATTTCTTACACAATTTTATGTGCCCTATCTTGATCTCATTTTATTTTATATTTCATTTTTATATCGTGGCCTATTTCAAGGATTCATCCTCGTACTAAAATTACGTAAACTACTGGAACGAACTTCTAACTAATATCAAACTTCAAATGACAGGAATATCATGCCTATCTTGACTTAATTTAGACATTACGATATCTCTATCCGTTATCTATAAAACAAAATTTGCCAACACTGAACTATATTTTACATTATACTTTGGCACGAAACCTTGACACACTAATTCTTTAACGACAAACTGTCATAGTACTTATCCTTATCTGATACCTCCTTTAATCAAATTTAAAATAATCGTCTGAAATGTTGGGATTTAACATAAAATCTACACAAACTCCTCATAACTGACCACACGACAAATATCTCTGTGCCACACAGCACTTAATATTTACACAAAAGGAAAAAAAAAAAAAAACAACGAACTATCGGCATGAAACTTAGGCCCTTATTTACACAGAACATAACGATGCAGAATACACTTTAGAGAATCATGTCACCCACCTGGATTTTTGCTGAGCAATGGCATGTTATCAGACATTGCCGTTCACCGAATGTTCAATTATGGCTTAACACACCATGCTGACACACACTATGCACATTTTACACATTGTTTCTCGGAGATTCTTAATTAGCAACATTATTCAGTTCTATTTCTTACATTCCACACACTGAAAATGTTAATACTTAACAAATATATGTGAATCTTCAATGTTATTTCACACGCTTCTTCATGGATATTCTTACCTTTATGTGATATCTACATAAAACACTGTACACTTATAACATAAATTTTACTATCAATTCACTTCGTATTCACACTTTAATATTTATACCATCTGACACATTTAACAGGCAGAAGGAATATATTGAAATTAACATGGCGAGATATGCCGTTGATTTTATATTGTTTCCCTCGCCAAACACGGGCAAATTTTATAATATGAGTATTTATTTCATTGCACACTCTCCAGTTCTTACCATACTGCTGCTAGCTGGTATTCACTCTTACCATAACCAATCTTGAGTATTCGATACCATTCGCACATAAATAAATGACCAAGAGGAACACAGGTCTTGACTTCCGAACTGCCAATGATAGAATGCTCTGGCCTCAGTCGTCAATCCTAGTACATGCCTGCGGTTTGGCGCGAGAAAGTGTTATAAAGATTGCACCATGTTAGACAGTTCCATTATGCCACGGGTCTCATCTTTGTTGTTTATATCCATAATGTTCAGAAAAATTCGAAAAATATGATTCTCATGATTTTATAATTTTAATTTGCCTCTAAATGGTCTAAAATGCTGAGGCGTGGGCTGAATAATTATTTTTTTCCTATTATGATGACATACACGTGACTCGGTCCAGCGCAATCTTTCCATCATTGTCCAGAAGAGAATTGATAACATGATATGAAAATGAAAACCTACAACCTGTTTTACAGTCATTGACCGGGTCAGGGATGTAATGAATGAAGCTTGTATAGGCTGTTAGTACGATGGGGTCGCCACTCCCAAAGTGATATATTAATGACTGATAGATACAATGAAATGAGATTGGTGAGTGTTGCTGGAATGAAACATGACAGGGAAAACCGGAGTACCCGGAGAAAAATCTGTCCCGCCTCCGCTTTGTCCAGCACAAATCTCACATGGAGTGACCGGGATTTGAACCACGGTATTCAGCGGTGAGAGGCTGACGCCCTGCCGTCTGAGTCACGGAGGCTCTGATAACATAATAATTCCTTCCAATTTACTGGGCGTTCCACTGTACCAATCGAAGTTTTAATTTACATCTGGATAATCATCGTTTTTTAGAAAATAGCCACAGGCATACTCGAATCCGTCCGAAATTCCCCCCTAGTACCTTATAAATCTGGATTCCTTTCCTGCCCAAAGAGTTTACAATTCACCCTCAACGCTTTTGTCTCGTGGGTACGAAACATGAAAAAGAAAAGTGTGCTCCTCAAGTAATGATGCAAACGTGGATACTCCTTTCCCAATAATGTATCTCGCGGCTAGGTGGCTAGTAAGTTTAGGGTCCCTTTTGATGATTGTGAATTATGAATTCAGTACCAACACTGAATCTCCAAACATCAAATGCTATCGCCCTTTCCAAAAGCGGTAATCCTTCCGAGAGAAGAAATACAGGAATGTGCCGATCGGTTTATTCACAAGTGTCTTAATGTGATGAAGCAATGTTTTTTTTAAATGAGATAATAGACAAATATAACCATAAATGTTCAGGCAGGAATGCTAAAGCAAAAATGTAATGCATGAATGAAAGATCAAGCCCTTTCACAGCAGTGCATTTCGTAACATATATGTCTAATTTCAGTCAGGAAAAAATACCATGCTAAGTAATTGTTCTTTCAATTATCCAGAACTGCTTCGGCAAATTTGACGTTAATATCTTAACAACACTCATTCTAGACGTAATTTATTTATCCATTTCCGTACACAAATTTCTATTGATATTTGAATTCGGCGTGAGTTTCCAGGTCATGCTACTACGAGCGCCACTTGCGAAATGTCTCCCAATTTAACAAGGTAAAATCCGGAAGTGTCCTGTACTATCTATAATGTATTTGATATAGCATGTGGCTGGTAACAAATATTGCTTGATGTAGCACGCGGATTATTGTCAGTGGGTCAGAAAAGATGTGGTATGCTACATGTGTTGCCAGGTGTCGCATGCGTCAGTTGTGGAGACATGTCGACAGCCACAAACGTTATTCCACCAAGGCAATAGTTTCCCGCCCGTTTTTTACCGAGGAGGATGTCTGAGCAGACCATTGCGGGAGCAGCGTACATTCACGACGGTCATAGGAAAAAAACGGTTCCGATGGTGGAGGCGAGAATTATTAATTCGATCAAATAAAGCACAGTATGACACTATTTGAGAAACTATTAGCTGACGGCAAAGCGCATTCCAAAAATGTTATGCGGGTATTCAAAATACTATAAACTGTTAGAGAAGGTTTGACCGATAATTGCGAAGTCCGATGTCAGTTATCGTGAGGCAATACGTCAAAAGTTAGACTGTTACTTACCCTTCGATTTTCGCCTACTTCTCTGATGTACTTGTTTCGAGTTTCTGAATCTCACGAATCATCCTGGAGGTGTGAATAGCTTTAGTAAGTGCCTTGAAAGATTTTGTAAAGGTAAGAAAATTTAAGATAATTAAGAATCGAAATATTAATTAATTTCGTGTGGCTATTTCTAGCCGAGTGCAGCCCTTGTGAGGCAGACCCTCCGATGAGGGTGGGCGGCATCTGCCATGTGTAGATAACTGCGTGTTATTGTGGTGGAGGATAGTGTTAAGTGTGGTGTGTGAGTTGCAGGAATGTTGGGGACAGCACAAACACCCAGCCCCCGGGCCACTGGAATTAACCAATTAAGGTTAAAATCCCCGACCCGGCCGGGAATCGAACCCGGGACCCTATGAACCGAAGGCCAGTACCATTCAGCCAACGAGTCGGACATCGAAATATGAAATTATTACATATATTTTATTTTTCGAATTTTCATTCAGTAATAAGTAGTACCGTAAATTTGGTTAATTTTTTCCAGAGTGCGGTAAATTCGTAGCAAGTATATATGAGGTACAAACAAACATATTTACTTCCTATCCCAATAGTAACTTGCAATGTGACATAATTCTTCATCTTAGCACCCTTCTTTGGTAAAATTTTAAACTGACATTTCAAAGTCTGGGAGATTCTACTGTGTCACAAAGTTACCCATCTTGTCACTATGTAACTCTAGTATACGGAAACATATAGATCAAATGCATCTAGAAACCTTGTCTTTTTTATTAAATTAATTATAACAGAACCACGAAGCATAATAAGGAGAATCTAAACACTAAAACATATACATTTAACACAAAACATTCTAGACTAACGGAGCATTTTGTTAAATGAGGTGGTTTATAACACCTTTATTTAATGTTCAAACTGTGGAAGATGAAGTAAACCTGCGAGAAATGCTTGGCTGTGGTCGCACTGTGGTTGTGAAATCTCGTTCTCATCGGAGGATGGGAACGGCACGGAAGCACGCCCCTCAGGTGAACGCGCAGATACCAAATAGTGTTACAATAGTAAAACCTATAAGATGTTTATCTTAGGAATTTACGAATGTAATTGCCAATGAGAGTTACCGCGCTTTTACTTCGTATTGGGTATACGATGATCGGACGATTCTAGTTCGATGGAAAGCAAAGAAATCGTATCTCCAGGCAACTAGTGTCCTTATGGTATTTCGGCTTCTTATGCGGATTTACTGCTTATATGCTACCGGTTGCTATCAATTTCGGACTTACGCTTTTCAAAAGATACGAATTTGGCACGAAAATATGTCATTTAAGCCATTATTTGCATATGCACAGATCGGTTGTAATAGCGAGATTCAGTAAGCGCGAAAACCTCACTTTATTTTTACAAAAAAAAAAGTTTCAGTTTTTTCGCTTAGTACGGCAGAACTGAGACTGAATTGTAGAATTTGATATAGTTGAGGGTGACCCGTAGATACTATCATACTATAATACGATTGTAGGTATCACTAAAATTTGTAATACAGCTTCCAGACTGAAAATATTCGTTGCCAACTGAGGCTTCAAATAAAATGTGTTAATCCTGTGATACATTTCTCAGCTTATTTGCCACCTATTCTCCAAATACTGCGAATCATCTCCCCTAATGGAAGACTTCAAAATACTATAGACTTCTTCGACTCTTTCCTCTCGCAAATTACATTTTCTTAATTTCCTCAGCAGGACACTGATTATTCTGCAGGTTTTCCAAAATATGTGCTGGATTATCCACAGAGATATTTGCAGAGTCTCGAGTTGCAACACGGAGTAAATCTTTAGTTTCCACAGTCTCCCCCTTTAAACAAGAATAGCATATCATTGTATCTTGCTAACAAGGAAGTAATACATGGAAGTTATTTCTATATACCATTTTAAGAATATCTTCACTAATCATAACATACACAAATAAACATGGATAGGTGGAAAGAGTATCACATGATTTGGAATCTTCATGGAATTATTCTCATTTCATTGGCGCGTGTGACGGAAAACATATATTGATGAAGTGCCCAGAAGGAAGTGATCGTCTTCTTTTCAATAACAAGCATCGTGTCGCTGACGCTGCATATTGTTTCCTGTACGCTAATACTGGATATTAAGGAAGGATGTCCGACGTTGGGGTATTCCGGAAAACTGACTTTTACAAGAATTTTTCAGAAAGCAGCCCCAGAGCCGGTTTCGGGAAGAGTAAAACCATCGCCTTATATTCTGTTCATTTCAATGGAGAAGCACCACTTGTTTTCATTGACTGAACTACTTTATTTTGTGCTCTCCGTAGAAAGCTGATTGCAAATGTTATATGTTCTTCTTCAGTTCCTGTACACTGCAGTCATATTTTCTTGAGAGCCGTTTCAACGTATCCACGTGATGTGTTATGGGTGAATACAGAGTTATGTGTTAAAACGAACACACACACACTCAGCGAGATATAGAAATTAACAGAATCGAACCGGGACCCTTTGGACCGATGGTCCCTACGGTGTCCTTTCAGCTAAGTATCTGGACACATTCGTTGAGTTACATGAGCGTTTGAAAGGAAGAATTTGTTCCATTATTTGAAATATTTCATGCAGGTTTAGGAAACGGAAGGAGGAAGAAGTGTGTAGTATGTTTTCAACGCTTTCCTAGTCATAAAACTACCCATTGGTATAGCTTATTCCCACTGAAGTTCCCAAAATCACTCTCAGGCCTTCCTTTCGAGTTTTTTGCAAACATCTGTTGCCTTACTCAACCCAGATCTAGCAGCAATAAAAATTCTCAATTACTCCAAAATGGACCATTTTTAACACGTTCGTATTTTCTGAGAGCAACCGGAACACTGATAACCGCTGTCTGTGAAGAAATGCATATTGTCACGTGTACCTCAGCGATTCCGTTCGCCGACTGGGAGCCGGATCTCCAATGAGTGTTTCCGGCTGCAGGCCAGAAACTCCACGGTGACAGAGAGTAACTTATGACATTTACAAGGCACGTACATACAGAGCTATTTTATAAGGGCATGGCCAGTTGCAACCGCAGTGTTGGAAAAGTCAGACGTTTGAGGCGCTGGTCTTCTGACCCCAGCTTGGCAGGATCCATCCTGGCTCAGTTCGGTGGTATTTCAAGGTGCTCAAATACATCAGCCTCGGGTCGGTAGATCGACTGGCACGTAGAAGAACTCCTGCGTCGCTAAATTCCACCACTTCGGCGTCTCCGAAAACCGTAAAAGTATTTAGTGGGACGTAAAGCCAATGGCATTATTATTAGTATTGGAAAATATTTGCGGTAACGAACACAATAATTGTTAATTGTTCGCTAATTCCTTCCGCTTTATCCCCTTCCAGAGGCTTCCTTTTATTTGGTGTCTACACCTTGCAGGTTTAGACCTTAAAGTATTACAATTGGCGAGTGAGTTGGCCGCGGGTTTAGCGTAGCGTGGCTGTGAGCTTGCATTCGAGAAATGGTGGGTTCGAATTCCACTGTCGGCAGCCCTGAAGATGGTTTCCCGTATTTCCAATTTTCACACCAGGTAAATGTTGGGGATGTACCTTAATTAAAGCCACGACCTCTACCTTTCCATTCCTAACCATTTCCTATCCTTGCATCACCGAAAACTTTCGATATGTTAGTGCGACGTTAAACTACTAGGAAAGAAAATTGAATCTAAAACTGTACTGTAGGCATTGGAAGTAATAGGTATAGGCACCTAATGTATAATTTCCAATATACAAGAATTGAAGTCCCGTTATTTTTACCTACTGTGTTGAAGGAGTGAATGTACATCATAAGGACTGCTGTAAGTACCTAGGTGTTAATATAAGGAATGGTCTTTGGAATAATCACATTAACGAGGTTGTAAGTAAAGGTTACAGATCTCTTCGTATGGTTTTGAGGGTTGTAGCAAGAATGTAAAGGAGAAGGCGTGTAAGTCACTGGTAAGACTGTCCGGCTCGCTGGCTGAACGGTCAGCATACTGGCCTTCGGTTGAGAGGGTCCCGGGTTCGATTCCCGGCCGGGTCGGGAAATTTAACCTTAATTGGTTAATTCCAATGGCACGGGGTCTGGGTGTATGTGTTGTCTTCAACATCATTTCATCCTCATCACGACGCGCAGGTCGCCTACTGGTGTCAAATAGAAAGACCTGCACCTGGCGAGCCGAACCCGTCCTGGGATATCCCGGCACTAAAAGCCATACGACATTTAATTTTACTGGTAAGACTCCATTAGAGAATTGTTCCACTGTATTCGACACTCACCAGAACTACTTGACTCAAGTACAGGAAAAGATCCAAAAGAAAGCAGCACTATTTGTTCTGGATGATTTCTGACAAAAGATTGGTATTACGAAAGTGTTACAAACTTTGAGCTGGGAAGAACTGGGAGTAAAGAGACGAGTGCGAATAAGCTTCAGTGGAGTTTTGAAAAGTAAGAAAGATTAAAATATGATAAAGCTGAAATTCAATAGGAAAAATTGGAGCAAACGTTCGTTTTTAGGACGAAGAATAATGGATTGAAATATTTTACCAAGGACTTTGATTGGTAAATTTCCATCTTCTTTGAAATAATTAAATAAAATACCAGATTGACAATTCATAGGTTATCTGCCGCCTGGACGACACTCCAAAATGCATATAATCGGTGAATAACGTATTTCAGCCTGTTAAAATAGGATTTTACATACAAAATGTGTTTCAACCAAATCAAATTACTGCTGTAGTATTACAATAAAATTAGTATTAAGGATTATTTTATACAGTGACAAGTACAATGTAAGTTAATTTCGTTAAAAACCGCTTTTATTAATTAAATTATATTTAATTATTTAATTATACTGAATTCATCGGCCTCGCTGCTCTGTGGTAGGTGATATATTAATGTAATTTATTTCCCCTCTTCTTCTGCCGCTTTTCTCAATTCAGTACGACGAATTGTGACATATGTTCGTTTATAGGAAGGGGAGTTAGGGATTGGAATAACATACCAAGGGAGATGTCCAATAAATATCCAATTTCTTTGAAATCATTTAAGAAAAGTCTAGGATAATAACAGATAGGGAATCTGCCACCTGGGCGACTGTCTTAAATGCAGATCAGTATTGGCTGATTGATTTTCTACCCTGGTAAGGTCGCAGGTGCGCATTTTGTCACAGCATGTGGACTCAGCCCTGTTTTACGGCCGGATACCCTTCCTGACGCCAGCCCTATGTAGAGAAATCTATGCACTAAGGCGTCTTCCTGTGCTGGTTGATTGTGTGGTGTGAAGGGTTATGTATATATACAGAAGAGTGTATTGATACAAACATAAATACCTAATCCTCAAGATCAGATAGGTTAATATTCCCGAACGGGCTGGGAACACTGACAGTTCAGCCAAGGGGCCGAACCAATGTTAATAGTACAATCATCATCATCATCACCATCATCATCATCATCATCATAATAATAATAAGTGATGAACCGAGCTCGATAGCTGCAGTCGTTTAAGTGCGGCCAGTATCCAGTAATCGGGAGATAGTGGGTTCGAGCCCCACTGTCGGCAGCCCTGAAGAGGGTTTTCCGTGGTTTCCCATTTTCACACCAGGCAAATGCCGGGGCTGTACCTTAATTAAGGCCACGGCCGCTTCCTTCCACTTCATAGACCTATACATGTATGTGTCGGTGCGACGTAAAGCAAAATAGCAAAAAAAAGTGATGACAAGAGTACAAGAAAAAAGTAATTGGCTGAATTACAGTCACTTGAGAAATATTTTTTTCTAAATTACAATTACAAATTACTTTTCCAACAAGTGACCAGTAAAATTATGATTAAAAAATTACATTTCTTTCGGGCCGATGACCTTCGATGCTAGGCACCTTAAAACAACAAGCAAGCAAGTTTTCTTTCTTTCTTTCTTTCTTTCTTTCTTTCTTTCTTAAGCCGTTTACCCTCCAGGTTAGAATTTTCCCTCGGATTCAGTGAGGCATCTCACCTCTACCGCCTCAAGGGCGATGTCCTGGAGAGTGAGACTTCGCGTCCGGGCGCATACAACTGGAAGGAGGACCAGCACCTCGCCCAGGCAGCCTCACCTGCTATGCTGAATAGTGGCGCTGTGTGGGGATGGAAAAAACGGAAGGGATAGACAAGGAAGAGAGAAGGAAGCGGCCGTAGCCTGAAGTTAGGTACCGTGCCTGGGGGAGAAGTGGGTAACCAAGGAAAACCACTTCGAGGATGGCTGAGGTGGGAATCGATACCCCATTTACTCAGTTGACCTCCTGTGGCTGTGTGGCCCCGTTACAGCACTCGTACCACTTTCCAAATTTCGAGGTAAAGTCGGGAATCGAACCCGGGCCTCTGGGGTTGGCAGCTAATCACACTGACCACTATACCACAGAGGCGGACTACAGTCATTTTACAGAACGCAAATCATTAACATTGTTTTTCGCAAGCGGCTGTTACAATACCAAAGTTCGCGAGGAAGAAATATTATTAATGTCATGCAATCCTTTTTTCTTAACAATTGGCTTTACGTCGCACCGACACAGAGAGGTCTGGCGACGATGGGATAGGAAATGCCTAGGAGTGGGCAGGAAGTGGCCGTGGCCTTAATTAAGGTACAGCCACAGCGTTTGCCTGGTGTGAAAATAGGAAACCACGGAAAACCATCTTCAGGACTGCCGACAGTGGGGTTCGAACGCACTATCTCCCAGTTGCAAGCGCACAGCTGTGCGGCCCTAACCGCACGGTCAACTCTCCCGGTATGTAGTTCTTTTCAGCATAGAGATATTAAGTAGCTATCATCACTATGTGAGACTAAACATGGTAGCTTGATACTTGAGGGTGAAAGACAATTTCGAAGCGGCCGTAGCCGCTTGGCTGCTTGGCTGAATGGTCTACGTAGTCTTCTTCGGTTCAGATGGCCTCGGGTTCGATTCCCGTCAAGACTGGAGACTTTAAACCTTAAATGATAAATTTCCTTGGCTCAGGTAGCGGGTAATGCCCGCAACATCCTGCAGTTCACACAATACTATCCTCCACTACAACAACACGCAGCACCGAGCTCGATAGCTGTAGTCGCTTAAGTGCGGCCAGTATCCAGTAAACGGGAGATAGTGGGTTCGAGCCCCACTGTTTCCGTGGTTTCCGATTTTCACACCAGGCAAATGCCAGGGCTGTACCTTAATTAAGGCCACGGCCGCTTCCTTCCACCTCCTAGGCCTTTCCTTTCCCATCGTTGCCATAAGACGTAAAACAAAATAGCAAAAAAAAAAAAACACACGCAGTCTCTTATAGCCTACACGGCAGATGCCACCCAGCCTCTTCGGAGCATCTGCCTTATAAGGTCTGCACCAAGGTAGCAACAGCTACATGACATTATTATTGTCATTTTTTTTAAATTTTACATGACTTGAAGCGTTTGAAATACTTTTCATATACTTTGCACACAAAATAATTGCTTCTTAAAATACTCGTCGGTAAGCCTCGAACTTTTTGGAGGAGAATAAATCTTCACAATTACTGAAAAGACGCCCTATAGGGGCACTTGGAAAAATATCTGTGTTTAATTTTAAGAACATCGTTGAGGTAAGTATGATGTATTTGGAAGTACTGGAGGGGTAAGAAAGTACCTCATCCAGAGCTGGTGATGGTACTGGTTCTGCTGTAGTAGAACTGAAAATGTTACCTTCATCATCATCATCATCATCATCATCATCATCATAATTCCCGGTCCCCGACCCCACCTCTCCTTCCGTGCGATGTCTATCACTTACTATACAGTAACGATTATTAGAATGTAACGATTACAACTTTATTTCAAGAAGTAAAAATGAAATGAAATTGAATGGCGTATGTCTTTTAGTGCTGGGAGTGTCCTAGGACATGTTCGGCTCGCCGGATGCAGGTCTTTTTGATTTGACGCCCATAGGCGATCAGCGCGTCATGATGAGGATGAAATGATAATGAAGTCCACACATAAATACCCAACCGCCGTGCCAGCGAAATTAACCAAGGATGGTTAAAATTCCCGTCCCCACCGGGGACCCCTGTGACCAAAGGTCTGCACACTAGCCATTTAGTCTTGGATCCGGACTATTTCAATAAGTAATTTACAAGTAGAAATTATTTTTGTAAAAAGTAATGATTACAAATAACAATTACTAAGAGTGTAATCGTTACAAGTAATGCGATTATATTTACTCAATTACTTCCCAACTCTGATCATCATCATCAGCCAATTCTATCTTTATATGATTTGGCCTCTGGAAGTCTGTGAATCCTTTCCAGCCACTACGGTCTTGGCCAATTATCTGCCAGTAAACTCCAGCAGATCTCCGTGATTCCCTTCTCGTCGGTCCGCTGGTCTTCCTCTTGGCCAGTGGTATTTCCTAGAGCTCCATTGAAGTACAATTTTTGTGCAACGACAGTCTCTTCTATGAGCCACATCCACAGTCTGCTGTCATTCCAGTGTTGCCACCCTTTGAATGATACTAGTAACCTTAATCATTGAGCGTATGTAACCTGTTCACTCTTTGTGCCTCTTCTCGAGAAACACAGCATCGATCTTTCCATGCCTCTTTGAACTGTTTGTACAACGTTATTTATAATACTCCAATGATGATTGCTATTTTAATACTAACCACTTACTTTCTCTAAATTGTATGTTGTGAAACTTCGCACAACCACGTTCTTTGAAACCCTACGAAAAAGGTTGTTTTATGGCATTTATGGCAATTTACTGTATTTCACTTCTATCACCATTTTTGTTTTATATGATGGCTGAGCTTTGCCTCTTTATGGGCTTAAGTAAAAAACACCAAAAGTCATCATCTTATCTAATAAAACTTGCCACTCAATTCCTGCATGAAAATATAAAAGAATGCTTACTAAATAAATAGGTACTGTAGGCAGTACAAAGTACCTAACAAATGTTCATATTTTATGCACTGTGTGAAGATGATTAACTAGTTAGTCCTGTAGAAGAAAGAATACACTTGTTTCTAGAATGGACCCTTTATATTGGTGTGAATGTAGCATATAGGTCTTTTTCCTGTGCAAGTCTTATCTGTTTTACGTGGCTGGCATACTTGTAGCAAGCAGAGCAATATCGACCTTAAGGGCTATCAGTGTTAAATCAGCTGCATACCTTCAGGAATTATAAATGGCTGGTGGACCACTCGTTATATTGTAGCTAGTGTTCTAAAAAGTAGGAAATACGAAATATTAAATGATGAACTCATTAAAGGAAATACATCTCTTAATCAAATTTACAATTTACCTGTAACAACAGCCATTCTATCGCAACAGTGACTTGAAATAACTTGGCCAAGATAAAAAGTACTTAAAGCTGTATTTAATCTGAACAAAAGCCTAGAAGGAATCATATGAATGAAAAATGAGGATAGTATAATAAATCGGCTAGGAAACCATTAGCTTCTTACTTAACTTACCTTTCTAGAAATATGTAATACTATGTCGATGTATCATTCATATATTTATCACTTTAAGTTTATTGAAATTGATCCAGATCCTCTACCAGGACTGAAGAGGATGTGAAACTTGCCGTTGATGGACTTATTATGCACATGAATTTTTCCTGAATATTGCCATTATTACAGCTCGTACGGTAAAAATCTATTCATTATAGAAGACTGGAAATAGGATCCTCCATAATTTCTTATGTAGGCCTACACATTTTGGACAGAACTAATACTTCCTAAGATGATCAAAACGTCTTGAAATATATAATAATTGTGAATAACTCTGCTGTTATTTATTCGTACGGTAAAGGCACGTGAAACATAAAATACCGTATGTGATATTTCTAATTGTAGGAACCTGTGTACTGTATTGTAAACAGTTTATATTAACAGAGAAATGTGACATGTCCTGTGTATCCCAGTTCGGACCTGGCTATACCTAAACTTAAGGAGGTTGTGGGGGTTACTGTTTGAGATGTTGGAACAAAAATGGCCACACAAACGAAAATGAGATTTTTGCACTAGCGTACACGCGAAAAATTTTGTTCGGCTCCATGGCTGAATGGTCAGCGTAGTGGCCTTCTGTTCAAAGGGCCCTAGGTTTAATTTCCGGCCGGGCCGGGGAATGTAACTGCGTCCGGTAAATTCTCCTGGCTCGGTGATTGGGTGTTTGTGTTCGTCACAATACAAATCTTCGTCTAAACACAGCACATCACACCACAAATAACAAGTAATACATATGGCTGACGTCAGAAAATCAAAACAAAGTGCCGACTCCAGGAAATTGGAAAAAGGCCTGGAAGATGATGATGCTTGTTGTTTTAAGGGGCCTAACAGCGAAGGTCATCGGCCCCCGGCGTGGAAGAAGAATCTCCTAACTTTGGTGTACGTCTAGCTACCGTTTTTCTCGCTTGTGTGGGCATTATTAAAATACTGTATTCTGCAGAAACATTTAAATCACACATGCGCAATCACTTTTAACCTCGTTAACTTCAAGCTTTACACAAACGTGGAGCTATATGTTACTCAAATTTATTAGCATCCATTGTTAAAATAGTCGAAAATTTTCCGAAATACTTTCAGTTAACGAATGAGAAGATTAGTTGTTTTAAGATGCGAAACCACTTACCCTAACACAAATGTTGTAAAAATGTAAGCACAGCGGGCGAATTGCTCGTGCGGTTAGGGGCGCGAAGCTATGAGCTTGCATCCGGGAGACAGTGGGTTCGAACTTCACTGTCGGCAGACCTGAAGATGGTTTACCGTGGTTTCCCATTTTCACACTAGGGAAATGCTAGGGCTGTACATTAATTAAGGCCACGACTGTATCCTCCCCACTCCTAGGCCTTTCCTATCCCATCGTCGCTTTAAGATATATCTGTGTCGGTGCGACGTAGAACAAACTGTATAAAAACAATATAGGATTTCAATTAATTCACAACAATAATACTACAAATGACTCTTTTGACCTTCCCAAACTAAGCACCCAAGTTTCATACCAGAAACAAAATAATAATACCCCTGGATCATTTTAAATTCGAAATTAATTGCTTTATTTAAACCAAAGTTTGAAATTTCTTAATCTAGTCTAACAAACATCGATGGTAGTGTGGAAGATAAGAAGGAAAGGTGTAAAATTATCAACAAAGATTATTTAGTTCAGCACTGTATATTTTTTCTCTCTTTCTTCAAATTATAGACTCTTCAACATATTATAATATTTAACACATTACAGCCATTTAATTGTTTAGTTTTGTTGAGAAAACATCAACGTTCACAGCTAATGCTCAGAGTAAAAGAGAGGAAGAGAAAGAGAGGAAAATGTACAAATAAATATGATTTTGAGTGAATTTTTATGCTATGTATACAATGTTCTTTTTTTTATAATATTCTGCAAATATCACATTTATATAAGAGCATCATGATACCCCACCGACCAAGGAACTGCGCTGTGATGTCCAAGTTTGACACAGTTTGACAAAAGTAATTCTTTAAAAAAAGAATATGATTTAAATTCCTGCACAACAATTGAATGGGGGTATCGAACAACAACAGCAGTCTGAAGGAATTCAACAAGATAATCCATTTATATATATCTATATACAATATAGTTTTATTTCTGCTT
Source organism: Anabrus simplex (assembly GCF_040414725.1). Classification (NCBI taxonomy): domain Eukaryota; kingdom Metazoa; phylum Arthropoda; class Insecta; order Orthoptera; family Tettigoniidae; genus Anabrus; species Anabrus simplex. The sequence goes on from NC_090269.1 coordinate 243,052,769, forward strand.
TATTTACAATTTTACGGGTTTTTTAAACTTTTATTTGGCTATTGTGGCTTTTAGGCCTAAAATTTGTACACTTCATTTTTCCAGTGGTTTTATTCCACTTATTAACAACATTTTAAATATATATATCTCATACGAAAAAGGCGTCCTCAGCTTCATAGTTCTTTTCTTTCTTCTACAATATACTTTCTCTGAGAATAACTTCCGTAGGTTTAGCATCCCTCCAAGATAAGAACAGCGGGTACAGTTAGAAGACTGGATGGACCAAAACGTCGGCAACACCTTAGTTTACAACAAATTAGAAACATCAACAAAGGAGAGATGCTAAAGCTAAAGATACTGTATATAAGGCAAATTCCCGGCACTGGGGTTTCAACATTTTGATCCTGACAGCCTCCACAAACAATTTTTCCTATGTCTTTGTGATCCTGTGTGTGCGTGTATGACCGTATCTAATGTAAAATTACTGGTTAATTCTTTTACATTTTAGTGTTCTAATTCTCTCAAATTTTGAGTGTCAAAAAACAAAATATATAATATATAGTTATTTTTTAAATAACTATTTCTCTATAGCCAACATTTTGTAAAAAAAATACTAATCTCGATTTTAAAAAACTACTTATACGGAATGTTGAACTTAACTCTGGTTATTTGGCAACACGTAAAAGTTTGTAACAATTGTAAATATATTTATATATGCAGCACTGTATCTTATTCAATTAATTAAAGCCATTTTGTTATTCTTTCTCTTCTATGTTAAAGCCTTTTACCGGCTAGCATCTTTAAAAACAACGTAAAGCACGGATTGATTACATCGTTACATACACACAGCTTTGTAAGACTCAGCTAAACTGAAACTTATTACAAAAATAGGATTTTTTGTGCTGTGCCGTGCAAGAGAGACCATATTTTTAAACAAGTGAGTCATTTTGTCTCTTTTTACAAAAAGAGCAGCAACAAACACACATACAACATTAACTTATACATTTCCTCTTCAAATTGACAACAAGAAACGAACAAGCAACCGACAGGAAAGAGACATTACAATTTCCACTTCGTTCTCCGAGCTCAGGCTACAACAGTTCTTTAAATATTTTTACATAAAAGAATATTTTCGCTATGTTGAGAAAATCACAGTCAACGCAGTTACGAATACGAAAAGAGAACACATTTCCACATAACAGTTTTTGAGAGATGAAGGGGGATGGTTTACAAGGATGTGGTAACAACAGGCAACGTGAGGGTGTCATCCCCCTGTTGATGCTGTTGCTGCAAGCCACTCGCGCCAGCACTTTGGTGGTGCGGGTGGTGATGGTGGTGGTGCAGGTGGTGGTGCATATGCGTCGTCCCACCTCCACTTCCTGTACCACTCGATGACGTTGCAGCGACCAACTTGCTATCTTTCTTCATGCGCTGTTTCAAATGCACTTTGGCATGTCGCTTTTTCTCGTCACTCCGCGCGAACTTGCGGCCACAAACGTCGCAAGAAAATGGTTTTTCTCCCGTATGAGTCCGAATGTGGGTAGTAAGATGGTCCGAACGCGAAAAGGACCGCATACAGATCCGACACTGGAACGGTTTCTGTCCTGTATGGATACGAATGTGCCGCGTTAGTTCATCCGACCTCGAAAATCGCCGATCACAATTTTCAACTGGACACGCGTAAGGTCGCTCATGCACAGGCGTTTTACTCGGCCGGTTAGGATATTTTCGCGGCTTCACTGGCACCAGTTTGAGAGGTACGGGGGACTGTTGATACACTTGCGACAGTATTTCGTGTCCTTTACTTGTGGACGGGTTATATTCGGCTAGCTGAACATTGAAGTTCTGGTTATTCGAGGATCCCTGTTGCTGCTGCTGTCCTTGCTGAACCTCTGTCCCTGCACTACCCCCTCCCCCTCCTCCACCAGGATTACCACCACCGCCACTAAACGGTTCCTGTTTCGGCACAAGTCCTGAGGGTCCCGCTGACCCTCCATACTCGGGAACAACCCCCGTATCCAACCACTGGTACTTAGCGGTTGGAGCCACTAGAGGGCCCTGACGGTACACAAGATCCTGTTGCTGTTGCGTAACGTCGAGGGTTGTTACACCTCCACTACAGCTGGGGTACGTAGGAGGTTGCTTCAACGCCAAGTTGTCGATGCTGATGCCTAACAGTTCTGTCTGTTGCTGCTGTTGTTGACGATCGTCGTAGTGGCCGGTGACGGGACTAGCACTGGAGGTAGGGTATGACCCTTGTGGCTGCTGGAGCCCAAAGAAAGGTTGTAGAAGTGGTTTGTCGGGGCTGGGTAGCATCCACTGTGTGGCAGCGGACGGTGACTGCGACGCCGACGTGACGAGGCCAGTGGAGGGACCCATGGAGACGGGTGTGCCAGACGTGGCGAAGATGCCTCGGTAGCTGATTTTACCAGCGCCCGCCGAAGAGGTACCCGTGTGCTGCGGGCCTGGGTACATGCCGATACTGCTCGTGTTGCTGGAGTCGTCGTTATCGCCTGGGCTGCTGCAAATACTTGTCTCGTGCTTCGGACACGCCAGGGACTCGCCACCTTCCGCCTCGGCCGCAACGGGGCTGTGACAAGAAGGGCTGGCCGCCAACTCCTCAGGTTCCAAGGAACCTGCAATACCAAGAAACAAAAAAGTAAACAACCTGAAGAACAAAGCCATTCAATGTTATAAGCATTTGTGTACAGTGGATCATACCAAAAAAAGAGCGCATGGTATTATATACACTAAGTTCCTGGCAGGTAGGCTACACTTTTCTCATAAACAATTGAACCTAAGTGGTAGATATCCACATAGTTTGTATCTACATGGACACATGTTGATAAATAATAAAATTCTGATAAAATATTAAATGCGGGGAACATGAGCTCATTTTTTGGACCGATAATACAAATACAGTCACTGAAAAGTTTATATTAAATTGGTCTGGTACGTAGCTGAGTAAGGCATTTGGATGAATACCTGCTAAAATAGTAATCTGATTTTTGAAAGTGCTTACAGATAAATGAGAAACGCCAGTGTCAGTAGTATTACTGGAACAAGACTACAAAACAGATTTCTATCACAACGAGTCTCTTAAAACGGAAAGTATTTCATAAACATTTTGAACACGTATTCATTTATTCCATCCATCGTTCACTCAACGCTAAGGCCACCTATGGATCACTTTTATACCATTTAGCTGCCATTTTATCCCAGATTCACGCCCTTTTACACAAACCCGTGCCAAAATTCCTAAAGTTTTTAACTCATCCTTCCTGTATTTATCCCTCATCGATATTCACTTCTTCTAAGCCAAAGTCATCTCTGGACAGGCAAATGTAAGGCCCTATGAGGAACTGAAAGTGAATAAATCCACTTTTCGTCACCTCGGCACGAAGTGGAAGAGCATGGTTAACCCTGCGCCTAGCCACGTTTTTCCCCGGGAATTAACCTGGTACTCCGTGCTGGTGATGGTTGAATAACTCCAGCGCTAAATGCTACCCCAGAAAGGGAAGTCTCGTTTCTAGATTATTATTATTATTATTATTATTATTATTATTATTATTATTATTATTATTATTATTATTATTATTATTATTATTATTATTCGTAAATAATTCCGTAATTTGTAATACACTATTTACCTCTGCACTTCATTAACATCATGGGATTCAAAATTATTATCCTCGACAACATGAGATCATAGTTAATTATTATGCAATATTATTGTAATATAACCTATATCTTGCATTTGACGCAGCCTGTATATGCGTTAGTTTGTTTATTTTTCTTGGTTAGTTACTCTTTTTTTGTAGACTTCGACTCAAGCTCTGATGTAGACTACACTAATTATTATTATGTTCAATGCATACATTGGAATGATGTCTATAATTGTACCTTACCCTAAGAAAGTGAATCATCAGTGATCAACAAATTCTTTGCCATTTAGGTATACAGCCGAAACAACATTAAAAAAGAAGGAACTTAGAATCTTAGAAGGAAGTGTTCAACTACGAATTTGGAAAAAGCTAGCAGTGAGAGCCCACGCCTGCCCATCCTGACGTCCCGTTAGAGCTGACCACGTCATCCCAGCTGCCACCCTACACGGAGGGAACCAGTTCGAGATCTCTTGGAGCAGTAAATCGCCTGCATTTCTTTCTACTCCACTTTTTTTAAGGTGTGTAGCTGAGAACTTGAAACCTCAGGCCATTACCTTATAGATACCTTCCTCTCTGTACAGTGACACCTTCGGCTATTCTTAGCCTCGCTCCACAAATAGAATCCATTACTCTCTATATATAACAATTAATTAGGATAAATTTTAAGGGTACTTAGTTACATCCTTTCTTGAATTCAGGAAATGAGAGTCATTTTGAAGCTATTCAAATAAGTAATTGTGGACAATTGCGTGGAAACCCTGTTTACATAAGCAGGGACAATCATTGATGCACAGTAACAAGTAGTCCGTAGAAAACAAACGCTGGTAAATACTCGTTTGTAAATCGTGGAACTGACAATTGGAATGGTTTACCTACATAAGTCTTAACCTACACACGTCTTAAGAGACTTTTCCTAAATTATAAAGAATAATTCAAAGAATGGCTTCGGTATCCTGTAAATCGCGGGTAAATATATATGTGACGGTGCTGTACTTACAAAGTTAAACTTGTAGTATGTCAGTCTACCTCTGTGTAGGAGTACTGAAGTTTCCCTGTAAATTTCTAGTCGATCATGTTGTATTTTTTACATTACACTGCTCGTAATGGAATATTTTAAGTTATATTTTAGAAATATTGAGTGTATTCCTGAGAAACTAAGTTGTAATAATATTATGGTATATGCAAGGAGACATGTTAAGTTATCTCCTGTAAATTTCGCATTAAATTCTTCTAATTAATATATTGCACTATTCGTAAGTAATGTTTATTTTTTCATCCTTGTTTTAATGTATATTTCTGTTTTATTCTTCTCCTTTCTTATCATACAACTTATTTTCATGTGATATCATTTGTTGTTATGTAATTCATCTTTTCGTCTGCCTACTGACGTACTGGCCTTCGGTTCAGAGGGCTCTGGGTTCGATCCCCGGCCTGGCTGAAAATTTTAACTGGGTTGGGTTAATTCCTCAACCTCGGAGACCGGATGTTTGTGTCTTCTTCATCTTTACGTTACCAATCACCGCAGGGACACGCAACATACATTACTTCTCTCCATATACGGCTGACGCCAAGAAGAGCGCCCGCCTGTAAAACTGCACCATATTCACAAGTGATGGCCCTAATTGGCAAAAGGACAGGAACAATTTACACAACTAATGTTTTTAATGTAATTTCAGTGCTATACTACTGTAAGCAGACATTACAACCGGGATATCTCCCAACTGCAATGTGTTTGTTAAGAAGAAGAAGAAGAAGAGGGACCTGTAAGCTTTTGACTACATGACCTAAGTAGAGTAGAGTAACGGAAACTTGTGTCCTTTCGTGAGCTTCTTTTCAGGCACAACCCCAATGAAGATAATCTGCATGTAATATTTTAACAACATACCAGCCGCGTCCTGTCATTCTTAAATCTCTGGTAGTACCGGGAATCGAACCCGGCCCTCTGAGAACGGAAGCTAATAAGTGCTAAACGTTACACTACGGAGGTAGATATGGCCGAAGTTAAAATCCGGTACATTTTAAGAAAAAGACCCGAAAGATCTGAAACTATCAAAGGCTGTAACAAATGTTTACTAATGAAGTGAAAATGTTCAGATATCCTTGTAGAAAAGAGAAGAAAAAAACCTACAACCTATTGTCCAGTCACTGACCGGGTTAGGGATGGAATGAATGAAGCCCCTATCTTGCGGCGAGGATAAGAATTGTGCCGGCTGCTGATACGTGTCGCACTCTTCTGGGCCTATGATTAATGACTGACAGATGAAATTAAATGGTAATGGAGAGTGTTGCTGGAATGAAAGACGACAGGGAAAACCGGAGTACCCGGAGGAAAACCTGTCCCTCTTCCCATTTGTCCAGCACAAAACTCACATGGAGTGACCGGAATTTGAACCACGGAACCCAGCGGCGAGAGGCCGATGCGCTGCCGCCTGAGCCACAGAGGCATCCCTCATATCCTTGTAGATATTCTAAATTAAAACATATTACACAGCCATTCAGATCCACTGTACCTTAAAACATCAGATTTTCAATTTAAATACCACAATTCAATCTTCAGGAGTGGAAAGGAATTACTTCAAATTACTCGGGGTTTTTTTCCTTTTAGCAAACTACAAAATATTTTGCTTCCATTGTTAATAACTTGCCCTTCATGTGCTCAACAGTTGTGTTACGATGAAACTTTATTATAATCATATTTTATGGCATGACAAGTTCCTCATAAGGCACTTTTCTGCCTTCTTTAATGCAGTCTTAAATGCATTTGCCTCGTACTTTCCTTCTTTCAATACAGACTTCCAAGAACCAGACTATTCACCCACTTCCTTGTTTTAGAGAGATAATATTTGTACATCCAGGTAAGTCATGGGTCGCTCCTTCTCCCATGAGACGGCAAAGTTGTAACACTAATTATTGATACGAAACACTGTTTAGAAAAAGTGTATAGAATAAGGAGGCAGAAGAAAATTACTGGTTATGGTAGTTGAATTGAGGAAGCCCGGTAATTATTTTTCGTAAACTTAATACACGTACTACGTACATACATACATACAAAATTGTCATTATAGACTGTCACGTCTTTCAGCGCTCTGTCTTAGCCTCCGGATTTCGGTGCACAATCCTCCGTTTGCCTTGTAACCTCGTTTAGTTCCACACCACTTATATTAAGATAATTAAAATCTGAATCTTACCACTATCACATAGTTTCACTTTGCTTTTCTTACCCGCCGTACCGAGCCTGTTATTCTCCTACGTAACTTATCCTCCTCCATTCGCCTCACATGACCACAGTCATACGCATATTTTTATCATTTAAGTTCATTCCTAACTTAGCCTTTATCTCATCATTTCGAGTACCCTCTTGCCATATTCCCACCTGTTTGTATCACCAACCATTTTTTACTTCTTAAATGTTTGGTACTTCCAAGTTACGAATAACATATCATGAGTCTTCCCCCTTTCACTTCTGTATAACAAGTCACTTTGAAAATAGGCCGATGTAGAAGAAATATCTTCCGACAGCTGACTTTTTTCTTTCAGAATACGGTTGTTCATAGCTGCGAGCTCGTTGTGCTAGCCTTGAAACACCTTCATTCGATTTCTTTTCCTATACCACCGTCTTGAAAGAATACACATCCTAAATACTTGATGTGATCCACAGCTTCCAGTTTCTTATCACCTACCTGACATTCAGTCCTCTTGGATTTGTTCCAATTAACATTACATCAGTCTTGAAACAACTAATTTTCACATGAAATTCGGTTTACTTATTTTCAAGACCCAAATTAAATCAAAATAAACGACCGTAAGAATTGAAATAGATATACTCGTAATTTAATTTGTAACAAAGCCTATAGTCCTGATAGTTTATAACGACAGGACTTTTCTCTTCCCTTACATGATGTTACATCCACCATGTATCGCACCTTCAACGATAGTTTATTACATCCTGATGTTTGTCCCTTTGTGATTCGTGTGTTCTACAATAAGTGTGATTCGTGTGTTTCATAACGAGTATTTTGTTGCTTGATGTTTTGACCAATGAGATTTGTAATTTCTTGTCGGGTAGAGCCATCTTTAGCAACAAAATCACCCAAATAACTTAGCGAGACACACTCGCTGTCTATGAGTGATAGTGTCTACTTCACCTCAAAGTAAGTCAGAAATCTAGCCATAGTAAAGTCAAAAGTTTGTGCAACAGACAAGCACTTAAGAGACCGTCTAGACCGAAGCTAGTGACTGGTGAGGCCCACTTCAGGGTGGACAAGTTCATAAGCAGATCCTGGATAATGTGCTCAGCAAGTGGTTGTATTTTTATGGTCTAATTGACACAATCTATGCTTAGCATTAAGGCGTTCGGTACGAGGTTTGATACTGAGCGCTTATTGCATAAACATGTTTCATTGATACGAACAGTTCACCTTCTCCTGTCCACTGAAAGTAATTCACATCAGGACGTTACACAACTGAGGAAAAACGTCGACAAACAATAATTATAAATGAGGTAATGTACAGACTATGACTCTACACTTCTGGATGCTTCCGCTGTTGTCAGCGCAGTTAATTAACTAATACAAAAACCTAAAACGAAACCTGGAGTCACTTATTATATTTGTCGAGTGACTGCTGTCCAGCCAGAGAGCTTGCAGATTTTTTAATGTCACGTAAGTGAGCAGTGTCCTAAGCTGGCGGGTGCAAGACCGGCTCAGTCTTACGGTATTTGAAGGTGCTCAAATACCTCAGCTTCGTGTCGGTAGCTTTAGTGGAAAATAAAAGAACTTCTACGGGACAAAATTCGGGAACTTTGTCGTCTCCAAAAATCGCAAAAGTAGTTAGTCGGGTGTAAAACCAATACCATTATTATTATTATTATTATTATTATTATTATTATTATTATTATTATTGAATGTAACGTACTCAGTATGATGACTTCCTCAGCCATATTGCTTAACTTTCCTTACCGGGTCCTTTACCTCTCATATTAGACAGCTCGGCAAAGGATTGAGGCCGATGACCTACGATGTTAGGCCCCTTAAAACAACAAGCATCATCATCATCATCAGCAGCAGCAGCTCCTCAGAGACCTGATCTCTCTTCTAACTCTGGCAAGTAAAACAATCCTCTCCTTCTACGTATAACTGTTCTATTCTCAGTGGCAATTCAGGTATCCCATGAACTGGTGATGTGACAGTATACTAAGGAGAGGAGTTCCCTTTCTCTCTGCCAGATTGTGGCAGTGACCACTATTTGTTACAAATCAATAAATTTTGCTGCGCACACTGTAGCAGGCAGGGCACTGATACCATTATCGATTTCGCGTAGTTCTCTGAACTTGCCATCGCTCTTGAGGGCCAGACGGCAGGCTCAGTAACGCGGAGATCAACTCATTGATAAAGAACAGTCCATCTTTTCCTGTCCATTGAAAGCAATTCTCCGTAATCTTACGCGGGAAGGACTAGGCATGGGATTATCCTGACAAATCGTTAACGAGTCGGTCAGTATTTCTCTTTTACGTACTTCGGTAAGTCCTGTACTGTTACCGTAACGGAAGAACTAGTTGTTGTGCACCCATCGTTGAGGCGACAGCTCTTTGTAATTGCAGCTGCAATGCCACAAATAGCAGCGCAAGGAACAGAACACATCTCAACAAACAAGTCAGTGTTACCTTATTAGAGTTGATAAGTTTTAGGAGCTTAGGACATTCTAAGCAATCTCCTTCCGGTGCAACGATATTAGGGCATTAGAGACTTGGTCTTTCAGTCAAGCTCCTTGGCTGAATGGTCATCGTTGAAGCCTTCAGTTCAGAGGGTCGGGATTTTAATCGCGTATGATTAACTCTTCCAGCTCGGGGACTGGGTGTTTGTGTTTTTTCCAACACTCTCCTCTTAGAATTCAGACAACATACCACACTACCAACCATCACAGAAACACACAATAGTAATCACATCCCTCCACATAGGGTATAGAGCTGGCTAATATGTGTATAATTCGAGATGTAACAAACAAACATGCAAAGATATAAACAATTGAACTAAACCTGCTTTCGATTGTCGCATGCCTGATTCGAAATATAAATGAATTATGAAGCGATAATTTAAAGTCTAGAGTCAAATCCTTTTATTTTATTCTTTATCTTTATCACTGCTGTTATACTGTAGTTAGGTAACTCTTTATTTTTATTTTGTGATTCTCTTATTTCTCGTGTTTTTTAATTATATTTTATACGATTAGAAATGAGCAAATATTGTAATTGGATTAACGCCTGTATATTTGCATACAATAAATAAATAAATAAATAAATAAATAAATAAATAAATAAATAAATAAATAAATAAATAAATAAATAAATAAATAAATAAATTTTTATAATTTTATAAGATAGATATGACAAGACTAACTTTGTCCTGGTAGTAGTATTACGGCTACCATAGTCTGGACTTATCCAGATTAAATATACCTGGCAACTTCTACTGCTCAAACTATCCAAGTCAGGATGTAAGACAGCCAGGAATAAGCCCACACTTTAACTTTTCAAATAAACTTCAACTAAGAACTTAAGAATATATTTTATAGATTTAAGTAACAGGTTCGAGAATTTTTAGATGCAATGAAAGATCACGGGAGTGTCCGGCTCCATGGCTAAATGGTTAGCGTGCTGGCCTTTGGTCACAGGGGTTCCGGGTTCGATTCCCGGCAGGGTCGTGTATTTTAACCATCATTGGTTAATTTCCCTGGCACGGGGCTGGGTGTGTGTGTGTGTTGTCTTCATCATCATTTCATCCTCATCACGACGCGCAGGTCGCCTACAGGAGTCAAATCAAAAGACCTGCATCTGGCGAGCCGAACCCGTCCTGGGATTTCCCGGCACTAAAATCCATACGACATTCCATTTCATTTCATCACTGGAGTGTGGACTTATACAAGGCTCCGAATAATTTCAAATGTAAGTAGGTAAAGGTGCTGCCAGAATTCTTACAATGTACCATTTGACTTGAGAAAGTCAAAACTAAAAGGGAATCTCTCCTTATGAGCTTTGAATGTTGCCGAAGAGACAGATACGGTAACCTTTCGTATTAACGACTGAAGCAGCAAGTGCTGCGGAGACAGTGACGACATTCACTGTGAATTCCCCAGTCTCACCGGCCACTGGAGATTTTAAATAAATAGAGGTGCAGGCTCTCTGGAAATAAGAGAACAAGATTAAGACTAAATGTTTTGAATGTTGCTCGAAGGTGACAGAACGTAATTTATTACTGTCAAGATACTCTCAACCAGTTTTACTTTCAGGTCACACTCTGCTTGCTCAATTTCTACTGCCAGTTGTCACGAGCTATGCCTACCAATTACCTTTGAATATCTATATACAGACGATTTCGTAGGCTGTACTTCGACCTCCATAGTTCTTGATCATAATGTGGGGGGAGTCTGCATTCAATAATTCTACACATTCTTTCACAAGAATAGCAAGTGAGTTGAGAGTCGATTATACGATCTGTAAAGACTGTCCGATTAAAAAATGACTTTTCCGCGCCTGTCTTTATATTGTAGAATAATCAGTGCTATTCAACCGGGAGAATGAAAGCATCTCAAGGTCTGAAATATAGATCTTTTCACTTAATGCGTACATTTATCTACGGAAGACCTGAACACACTGTCCTGATCTAAAGATTAAGACCACATTTGAATACCGCGGAATGTCACCTAGAACCTGTCAGTCAGTCATAGGAAATGACATTTTTCTCTGAACTTTTGCATCTAACTGCCAGATTACATGGAATTTGGACAGGTATTATAGGAGTTATTAATAATCAAATATTAGAACACAATTCCAAAATATCGCCACTTTTTGTTGTTAAAGTTGTTGCAGGTACTGCCACCTACATTCATAAAATGAGGCTAATCATATTTGCAGTATACCCACCAATGTTTAATATGTATGGTTCATTTATAGTTATACAGTAAACACGCTGTTTAAATCATGGCATCCCTGCCTTATTCACAGCTAGGGGCATTCGACTTGCGACTTGTACACTAGATCTGATGTGTCGTCCAAGCAGGCTTGTATTCAAGAAGACCCCTCAGGACTCCTTCACTTCGCCGGCATAAGAAGACCCCTCAGGACTCCTTCACTTCCCCGGCATCACAGTGTGGCTCGCGTTCAATGGACACGAGATCAATGGTCCGGAACGTTGTTCGATGATGAAGTGTGAATTGGTTCACACTCTGATGACACCTCTCTGTGCATATGGAAGGCAAGAGGAGAATGTTACAATGAATTTCCCAGTAGAACACCAACAACAGCCTGGAGGTTCGGCCGCCATACACCACTGGTTCACATTCGAGGAAACATGACGGCCGCAGTGTACGAACACATCTTCCGACCGACAGTAAGTGGTTCTGCACAGTGGTTTACTCTACAGGTCGATAGAGCTCATTCACATCGTGCAGCAACCGTGAATGGATACATGGAGGGACGTGAGATCCGTAGAATGGACTGGCCAACGTCTTTCCCGGACATGAGCTGCATAGATCATGCATGGGCCTTTCTTAAAGGAGCGATTTCCAACAGTCAACGTTCTTAATTAACCATTAATGTCCTAAAATATGCTGCCATCGAGGAGTGGGACCGTTTGCCTCAAGAAATGCTCAATGATTCGGTACTGCCACAGGGTTCGTGGAGGGCCAACACATTATTAATTCATGTGCCTCCATTAAAAACTGTCTTTAATTTGTAATGTTCCAACTGAGAGGAAGTTCCTTAATTTGATTGGTAGAGTCACATACTGAGTGTTTTTTCTTTTCATACTGGGTCCAGAATTACCGAGAAGTGTACATTTCCGTTGTATTTACTATCCTGAGTTTCCTATTAAATAATATGATATCGATTCCACTTTAACACAACATAATCTGGTATATGCTTAACTTTTCCTATGAGTGGATATTGCCGAGTGTGGAATTAGGTGATCCTTTCTCTGAGATTTAGAAAACAAATGCTTTCTTTAATCTTTACACATTTCAAAGCTTAGCTACTTTCCTTCATCTTTTTCGCATTAATCATGACAGCACTGAGTGCACTATCGCAGTCGGATTCTTCGCCAATGGTATTTCTAATTTTACTTTGAAGATTAGCATAATGCAACTCCTTTCTGTTGTCGGTTGTCTATGGTGCACGCCGACAAGGAAGTCGTAAGTGACTGAGACCAAAGATCATCACTCAAGTTCACTCCCTCGGCTGTCTCAATGAGCTTCGTTGTGAAGACAGGTAGGCACATAACTATCGAAACACACTTTCCATTTATTCAAAGACCAGGATTGTAATAGGTGACGAACATTTCAGTTTACAGGGAAGATATCCTATAGAAAGGAATGAGTGAAGAAAAGAAGTGAAGAAGACATGATTTCTGAAATTGTATTACTGCCTATTTCACAGACACGTATCTGATCAGCTGAGGATTTCTGTAAATTCCATGAGAACTATTCGAATTACTGAAGTAAATCTAGAAGACATGCCACGCGGAATATACTTGTGACCAGTATCCAAGACTAGTGATCGAACAGCTGAGGATTTATGTAGTTCACAAGGGAACCATTCCACTGTTGAGATAAAATTACCGAAGTAAAATAACGAAGACATGGTTATGGCCAGTTTTCAAGACCTGTATTTGAGCAGCTTACAATTACTTCGGTTTACAACGGGACCACCTCAGGTTTGGCATGGGAGTGAAAGAATTCTCGGTGACATGTTCCATGAAATAAATCCGCTCCAGAGCGCTCGTTCAGCTAGTTCTTTAAGTAACACACTTTCCCACCGTTGCCATATTTGGTAAATGAATGGAATAATATATCAGAAGTCGGTAAATTAAATGAATGTGTTCCTCCCTGAGGCCCAGCAACTCTGTCACCATCTAAATAGCTGCAGATAAAAAGTGTTATTTTATTACAGCTGCCAAACACATTTTAGGGATATAATGCCTTGGGAGCTGGACAAGTGTGGCATGGCAGAGCCAGGAAACTAAGATGATATTTTAAGAGATTCTAGCAATCAAGAGAACATGCTTAGCAAAGGGCAAGGTGCAAGCGCGCAGGCAGGAGTGCCCGCAATTTAGGCCAGAACGCGCGATGATGTAAGTTAAGTTCGTAGTCACTCTATTATTTAGAAACTGGCAATGCTGGGGCATGGCTACAGCGTGCAAGAGAGCATCATTACATTCCACGTATTTTGAAACAGTAGTCACACTTCACCATAGCATTTGGGAGTTGTATCATTTCGAGTTCCGAATACCAGCGCTGGCAGTGGCTGTGTTCACAGTCATTTTCCCTACAAGATTCTGTTTCAGTATTAATCTCACTCTACGTTATCGAATTTGAATTGAATTCAACTGAATTGATTAGTAACAATTTGCCACTGGATCTAAAGAACCCCTTTGTGTAGTGTCTACGTTGTATACACTATCATAATAAATTATTTCAAAACAAGGTGAAAGAGAAACAAACTAAAATAACAATTTGTTTACTAAAGACAAGAACATATTATTAATCATTAGATATCAAAATACAAACTTTAATTAGTATATTTTGAACTGAGCAAAGGCACGTAAAGTGCATGGAAAATAATATATAAGTGATTAATCTCAAGTATTGCAACGATTGTATTATGTATGCTAGTTGTTTTACGTCGCACCGACACAGACAGGTCTTACGGCGACGATGGGACAGGAAAGGTTAGGAGTGGGAAGGAAGCGGCCGTGGCCTTAGTTAAGGTACAGCCCCAGCATTTGCCTGGTGTGAAAATGGGAAACCACGGAAAACCATTTTCAGGGCTGCCGACAGTGGGGTTCGAACCTACTATCTCCCGAATACTGGATACTGGCCGCACTTAAGCGACTGCAGCTATCGAGCTCGGTATTGCAACGATTACGGAGATTCAAATGAGTTAACTTGTTTGTAATAAAGAACTATGTTGTTTAACGCGAAGGAGAAAGTTTTTTTTTTTTATTACTATTTAGCCGCTAAAGAAATCTATTTTCAAGCAAATGAAACTACTAAGTTTTAAAAAGAAATGCTACCTTATATACAGGTAGATGCTGTCGCGTAGTGAACGCAGTATACACAACCATTCTTGACTAAACAGTGCCAAAGAGAGAGAAAAGAGGTGGGTGACATTTAGTTCCGACAAAACTGGGGTTGCTTTACGTGGCCATGAACCCCGACAATAAAGTGGGGAGTGATTTGAGGATGATACTTCTGTATTTTCCTGCAAAATGATTTGCAGTGGAGATTCAAAGTACACAATATAATGCGTACCCTGCCCTTAACAAATCGAAGATCCTAACTTTGTTCTAAAAGAATACGTCTAAGACTTAATTATCTACTAATTATCTACTAATTATCTACTAAGCAAACTGAAAACCAGGGACATTTCGTAAATTTCGTCTTCTTCTGATGCTGCCTCCTCGCAGAACGTTGGCGTTCATCATGGAATATTTCTTCGCATTTTGTGTTTCCCTTATCATAGTTAGCATGTCCTGGACACCGAACCACTGTCCCTTTCACGTCCACGTTTCCCTTCTCTCTTGCCTCCTATCGTCTGTTTTATCAGGTTGTGTTCTTATTTTGGAAGATAGGCTATTATTATGCGTTTTTTGAGGATTAAGACGTCGCACGATTTCCCGGCACATGGTCTGCACATAGGATCTGCAACATTCCGCGATATGTTCCCATCTCCTTAAAAATACACTGAGGATAACAGCCGTCAGCGGCTAAATTCGAATCTTGGACCCTGAAATTGAAGACTCATGCTCATCGGGGCATGGATGGAAACGAAATCCAAATAGCCTACAGAGAAAGTTTCGGATTTTTTTTACAATTGGCTTTACGTCGCACAGACACAGATAGGTCTTATGGCGAGGATGGGATACGAAAGGGCTCGGAGTGGGAAGGAAGCGCCCGTGGCATTAATTAAGGTTCAGCCCCAGCATTCGCCTGGTATGTAATTGGAAAACCATGGAAAACCATCTTCAGAGCTGCCGACAGTGGGATTCGAACCCACTACCTCCAGAATGCAAGCTCACAGCTACGTGCCCCTAACCGCACGGCCAACTCGCTTGGTAAAGGTTTCGGAATTTGATCGCTTCTCAATCTGTACCTCTAAAATATGAGGTACTGGTACCGAAATACCGAGCGAACCTCTTTCCACTCTCCCAGTCACTTCCTACTTGTCCAAGGTGAAATACTATCCTTCCGAACAGTTAGCTAGCCTATAAAATATCGAGCCAAGCATGTTGATACTCATCCGCTTTCTCTGCAACAAATTTCACATGTGGGAAGTTTTATTTCATATGAAGCGAAAGTACGAACGTCTCTGTTGCAATTCAACTGGACTCTGGCCCACATCTCAGAGGATCAATTCAAATGAGTTTACACAACTGGCAATTCGCAGAACGGAATGATTCAACAACCAGGTGATTTCTTTGTTGTTTTTCCTCTCAGTGACAGGTAAAGACCCATGCTTCTGGCAATTCCCGTGAAAGCCCCGCGGGTGTGAACCTCCAGGCCACAAAGGAGGTCGCTTGGTATTTAACAGTCACAGCTTTTGTCTCACTGGCGCCTAGAACTCTAACGGTCAGTGGTCGACTTCGGTTGTAATTGCCGCAGTTGGTTCACTATACCAACGTGGTTATCAACCTCCAGAAACCTGCGTTTTGTACTTAATAATAATAATAATAATAATAATAATAATAATAATAATAATAATAATAATAATAATAATAATAATTAATATAAGTCTCAGTGGCTCAGGTGGTAGCACGCCGGCCTCTCACCGCTGAGTTCCGTGGTTCAAATCCCGGTCACTCCATCTGAGAAATGTGCTGGACAAAGCGGAGGTGGGACAGGTTTTCTCCGAGTACTCCGGATTTCCCTGTCATCGTTCATTCCAGCAACACTCTCCAATATCATTTCATTTCATCCGTCAATCATTAATCATCGCCCCAGGGAAGTGCGAGAGGCTTCGGCAGACGGCACAATCCTCGCCGCTAGATGGGGGCTTCATTCATTGCATTTCCTGATCCGGTCGTATGACTCGAAACAGGCTGTGGATTTTAATTTTCAATAATAATAATAATAATAATAATAATAATAATAATAATAATAATAATAATAATAATAATAAAAACGTTGACATGATTCTACATCACTCAAATTACTTTGACGGTTTGCGGAGACAGATAGAGGTGCGGGAAATTTGTACCACATGAGTTCTTACATGTGATGGTAAATCTATCGAACACCTACAAATACCACTGGTCTGAGCGAGGACCGAATCCGCCAACTTGGGCTCACTCAGCCCGGCCTTTTAACCCACTTTCGTAACCAATTGTATTACCTGAGCCTGAATACCCCTTACACCAGTCTTTTAAAACGCTGGAATGCAGACAAAGCTGGAAATAAAGCCGCTACAGCATGGAACTTCTCTCGTCAGCAGATAGGGAGATGCGGTTTCTGAGGTAGACCCGAGCATCTCGGTGTGTACAGTGTTGCCCAGGTGGAGAGCAGCGGCCAATCCAATAGTTCACCGTGTGACGCAAGCTGTGGAGCGAGCTGAAGACAACCTTGGACCGCGGCGCGTAGATCCGCATCACGAGCTGTAGCGACCGGATCCGAGCGCGAGCGGTGACATGGGCCGACCTTCTTCTAGTGCCCGAGCATTTCTGAAACTCCACGGGTCACATCCGGTCCGGCACAACGACATCGGCCAATTATCACTCCTATTTAGCTTCTGAAGCAGCACTGACCAACTAACTGAAAGCATTGTAGAGAAGACAGCTATCACTGTGATGCTTCTGGAAGCTTACCCCTAAAAATGCTCCCGCTTAATGCACTATTCATAGGGGTGGTAAATGATCAGAAATGTCACAATTTAATTTGTACATTTAGCATTATGTAGCGTTTACAATTTGTAATTTAGCGATCAAAAAGATAAAATGAAGGTTAATTCTGATAATATTAATGTGAAATTAAAGTCTCATTTGCATAGAGCATAAAGCAAAATAAAATTGCAGATCTCGGCTAAAGCATTCCGATAATAGAAAAATAAGAACAAATTTATATTTTTGTACACACAGAATAATAATAATAATTCCGTGTGGCTATTTCTAGCCGGGTGCAGCCCTTCTAAGGCAGACCCTCCGATGAGGGTGGGTGGCATCTACCATGTGTAGGTAAATGCGTGTTATTGTGGTGGAGGATAGTGTTATGTGTGGCGTGTGAGTTGCAGGGATGTTGGTGACAACACAAATACCCATCCCCCGAGCCATTGGAATTAACCAATTAAGGTTAAAATCCCCGACCCGGCCGGGAATCGAACCCGGGACCCTCTGAACCGAAGGCCAGTACGCTGACCATTCAGCCAACGAGTCGGACAGAATAATAATAAGAAACAATATATAAAATTAACTGGTCAGGTTCATGAATCGGTGATACTGCTGAAGGAAATCATAGAACACACCTGAACATGTTGTTCTCTGATTCGTATTCTCGTTTCACTTACAGTTAAATTGTATTTACTCGAAATATCTTACAACATATACTCTGTTGGCAGGACCCCAAATATTTTACAGAGCTACTTGGGCAAATTCTGTATGACATTCCAAATGTGCACGAACTCCTCGGTTTGTTCCAGAAAATAACTAAAAAACATACATAAAGTTGTATTTTGTAAGTAGTAAATTTTTCATTTTGGCACAAATTTCGCATTTTGAGTAAATTTCGAATTTTGTCATTATTTTAAACACACATTAAAAAGTAGTTATATGATGTGACAAGTAGGAATACAAAAGTATAAGCCTTAATAAACATTTCTCGTAATACATGATAAAAACACTGCCCGAAGCTGGACTCGAAGCAACAGACAGTGTGAATTCATTATTGCAATAAATCACCAATGATCTGCATTTAGGACTGTCGCCCAGATGGCGGATTCCCCTATCAGTTGGTTACCTAGCTTTTTCTTAAACGTTTTCAAAGAAGGAAATTTATCGAGCACTTTCTTTGATAATTTATTCCAATCCTTTACTCCTTGTACTCTAAATGAATATTTGTCCCAATTTGTCCTCATGTCCGACTCGTTGGCTGAATGGTCAGCGCACTGGCCTTCGGTTCAGAGGGTCCCGGGTTGGATTCCCGGCCGGGTCGGGGATTTTAACCTTCATTGGTTAATTCCAATGGCTCGGGGGCTGGGTGTTCGTGCTGTCCCCAACATCCCTGCAACTCACACACTACACATAACACTATCCTCCACCACAATAGCACGCAGTTACTACACATGGCAGATGCCGCCCACCCTCATCGGAGGGTCTGCCTTACAAGGGCTGCACTCGGCTAGAAATAGCCACACGAAATTATTATTATTATTATTATTATTATTATTATTATTATTATTATTATTATTATTATTATTATTATTATTATTATTATTATTATTATTATTATTATTATTATTTGTCCTCATGAATTTTAACTTCATATTATGATCTTTCCTGCTTTTACAAGCTCCGCTCAAGCTTATTCGTCTACTAATGTCATTCCACTCCATCTCTCCACTTACAGCTCAGAACATACTGCTTAGTCGAGAATCTCGTCTCCTTACTTCCCAAATCTTCCCAGCCCAAAGTTTGCAAATTTTTTGTAACACTACTCCTTTGCCGGAAATCGCCCAGAACAAATCGTACTGTTTTTCTTTGAATCTTTCCAGTTCTCGTATCAAGTAATCCTGGTGAGGGTCCTATACACTGGAGCCATACTCTAAATGGGGTCTTACGAGAGACTTATACGCCCTTTCCTTACTACAACCCCTACATACTCCAATAACCATATGAAGAGATCTGTAACCTTTCTTAACTACTTCGTTGATGTGATTATCCCAGTGAAGATCATTCCTTACATTCCCATGAGGTACTATCATCCAATCAACACAATAATTAAAATTGAGAGGACTTTTCCTCTTGGAGATAGCCACCCTTACAAGGTCAACGTCTTCCCATCCCTTATTTACCGGTACCTAATTGACAGCAACGACTGTCATTGCTTAAGGAGGCATGATGAAAACACCGTTCTTAACCACAAACAATATGCTGATTGATTCATTTGGCATCCCACGGTCAACGTTAAGAACAATCGTGATTCAATCGTACTGCCGTTGGAAGGATGTAGCGGATGAGAATAAAATACGGGATTTGGGGGATTTTGAGATTTTACTTGAATGGCTTCATCAGTTCCGGGACTCAACAAAACTTTGTATATCTGTTATATTTAACAAAACTATGGTTGTCTTCCACCTCATACGCAGCTTACATGCGATTCCTTCAAGAAAGTTTTACCAGGATTTGAATAATTTCGTATCCAAGTCACTTCTAAACTTTCCAACGCTTACGTTTTTTTTTTTTTTTTTTTCATTATTGGCTTTACGTCCGTCCACCTCCGTAGTATTAACGCAAGTAGTTGGTATCCTCAGCGGCCCGGAATCGATTCCAGGAAATGCCACAAGAGGGCTGATATGTGGTAACGCGGTGCATGCAGCTCACGTCCATTGGGGGTGTGCCTCAAAAGAGCTACAACACCTCGATGTTTGCGAGGACGCGAGTTTACTTTACATTTTACGGCCAAATAACTACTTTTACGGTCTTTAGCGACGCCGAGGTGCCAGAATGTTGTCCGCAGGAGTTAACGTACGTGCCGGTAAATCTACCAGTACAAGGCTGACGTATCTGAGCACCTTCAAACACTGCCAAACTGAGCCTTGATCGTATCTGCCAACCAGAGCTCTACCGTCTGAACCATTCAGCCCAGCGATTATGTTTTCTTAATTTTTGGCTGGCAAACTTGGAAGCATGCATAATCTATAATGGTGACTTATTAAACAAAAATAATGTCCCGTTCATTAGTTTCAGAAGCTCTATTTAGGCAACTATATTAGTCCCGCTCGCCTTTGCTGACGATGTAGTGTTTACAATGCACTATGTCTTCTGGTATGGGCTAGAATAAATTTGTTGCTTTCATGAACCTGTCTCAGTCTCATCCTTGGCTTTTACAATATGAAAGTGACCGAGGTGTGAACGATGCTAGTAATACCATTTCTTATGCAGCCAGTCCCTGTTATGGATAGTGCGAAAATATCACTCATAGGGTCGGTTTTTCAGTGGGCTTGGCAGATTGATATGCAACAGGAACTTCTGGCTCGGTGAGGAAAGCAACGGGAAACTATCTCACTCCTCATTTCCCTAGTATACCTTTTCAGTGACGCCTAGGGTATATGTCACAGCTGTTGGCGGAGCTGTGGAGGATCAAACCAGCCTTCGGGCTGAATACCCAACGTATTAGTCCCGCATATGACGTTAAACTGCGTTCAACCGAGTGACTACCGGTATAAATGTTCCCCTCTACGAAGTGACAACATTCTCTTCGGAGGGTAGATGGAGGTCGAGATTACCCTCATACCCTTGGGGTGAGAAGGCAGAGGAACCAGATTCATGGTCAACAGTATAGAATGCAGAACGCAAGGAGGATCCATAACATTAAGGATTGTCTGGATAGCTTCCAGCATAATAAAATAGAACACTCGGATCACATGGGACAATTAGTGGTGGAACTGGACTGTCAATCTCACATGGAGGTGAAGAGATTTTAACACGACAGGGACTATCGGAAAACTGCTGGCAACCAATCTTAGGGCTGACAACCTTGGAAAAAGATTTAGGCAACAAATGGTGTTATCACGAATAATAGCTCACCTAATCCTCATCATCATTATCATTTTCCAGCTCACCTAATATTGTATGAAAATGGAAAATTTGTAATGCGCCCTACTATGAAGTTGAGGTTAGAAAAATCAGTCAGTCTCTGTGATGCCACCGCACGCGAAACGGATCTGGAACGTCGCGCTGCGCCGGGCTGCGCTGAGGAGAATGTTTGTGATTCTCATCATGTAGAGTGGGGCAGCTGGTTGACGTCATCCTCTACTGGACTTTCTCTGCTTCTCAGCCTCTACTCTCGTTCACTACCACTCCAATCGCCTAGCCACTGATCTATATTCATTTAAATCCGAGACGTTAAAAACTTCTAGCAAAAATCTTCTGTTCATTCCTAACTCCAAATTTTTCAACTTTAATTGTCTACCTGACCATGATGGCAACCAACATAAATCAGCATCGTTTAGTTGTCACTAGCATTGTCTCAACATGAGAAGCATTAAATATAACAAAATAATTCTCTAAATGGTCATCATTTAACGTTTTAGACATAAATTTCTAGTTCTAAATCATACCTAAGAATAGAAGAGGCCAGATATACGACGGATCAGAATATACTAAATTAGTCTGCTTGTTCATTATAACATCCCCTAAACACTTGCCTTTTAAACAACACGGAACATTTTTTTTTTTTTTTTTGCTAGTTGCTTCACGTCGCACCGACACAGATAGGTCTTATGGCGACGATGGGACAGGAAAGGCCTAGGAATGGGAAGGAAGCGGCCATGGCCTTAATTAAGGTATAACCCCAGCATTTGACTGGTGTGAAAATGCAAAACCAGGGTTGCCGACAGTGCGGTTCGAACCCACTATCTCCCGCATGCGAGCTCACAGCTGCACGCTCCTAACCGCACGGCCAACTCGCCCTGTACGGAACATTTTTTTTTTTTTTGCTAAGGGCTTTACGTCGCACCGACACAGATAGGTCTTATGGCGACGATGGGATAGGAAAGGCCTAGGAGTTGGAAGGAAGCGGCCGTGGCCTTAATTAAGGTACAGCCCCAGCATTTGCCTGGTGTGAAAATGGGAAACCACGGAAAACCATCTTCAGGGCTGCCGATAGTGGGATTCGAACCTACTATCTCCCGGATGAAAGCTCACAGCCGCGCGCCTCTACGCGCACGGCCAACTCGCCCGGTACGGAACATTTTAATGGATTTGTAATGGCTCAGGTTAAGAAGAAAGGCCGGGGAGTTATACATACTGCAATGTACCAGATATTTAATTTTTTTTTTTCTTTTTTTTTTTTTTTTTTTTTTTTACTTATGCTTCTTCTCAAGTGAGCTTCGTCTTGTCTTGGTATCCATCTCTAAGATGAGTATAATTTTTGAAGACTGTTCACAACAGCATATGATTACGATAACCAACTAATGGAAACTTGTTAGTTAAACTTTCCATTTATTTGTTATACGTTCCATTTTATGTGTATTTACAACAATTGTGGCCCAGTATTCAGCTTGCTGGACACTCACGACTTACGTTGTCTACGAAAAGAAAGATCATTTTTCTCCTTATTCCATTCAAATAAGTCACTAAATCGATCCAAACAATGTAATTTAATACATGTATTGCACCATCTATGGTGAGATCATTCAAAGAGCTGTGATTTGAATCCCTTTATGGAACTAAATGCATGTGGTAAGAACAAATAGGGAGCAGCATATAAATGAGAACTACGTTTGAAACCGCAGCAAGGAATCTTATCAGTGATTTAAATCGCAATAAAATCTAATCACAGTGTCAATATAGATTATGAACTAAACTATTCATAGAAATACCAGCAATTTAAAAACATTTTAAGCCTCCAGAATCGGCTGAAGCTCCTGAGAAAATTAAGCAGTACGTTGAGTCTATTTGGAAATAACAATTTGAAAGCCTGTAATTTACAAGCTCGTAGAGCCACTGTATATAATGATAGCCATTACCTACATGAATCAACAGAAGGAATTAGCCATTTACTCGCTGCCATTATTATTACTGAGCAAAGTCAACAAGTGACCTCCTTGGTTTAACTTAGTGTAGTTTTAAACAACCCAATTACTTATTGAATTCTTAAATCAGCCATAAAAAAATCATCGACCGTGTAGCAATGTTTAGTCCCGAAGTGTAGGGTTATCTTACATGCCTCTTACCCAAAGGGCCCGGTTTCGATTACGAGGTCGATCAAGGATTTTAATTCTTGTTGAGGGCTAGAACGGGGTTCACTTAGTCTCGTGAGACCTCCTAGGAAGTTGTCTGATATAAGAGACAACATTAAAATTAATTAAATCTCACCCATAGTTCTCCCGATTTGCGATTTCTATGCTACCTGATGTGAGCAGTGCAGCCTATGATGTCGTAGCTGACTGGGCAGTAGTCATCTTGGCAGGCCAAGACCGTTAATGGGGTGTATGTGCTAATCTATTTCCATAGATCGATAGCAGAGTGGCAACTACCAGATCCAATGATCATGAGTTCAAACTCAACAGACGGACTCGGAGTTTCGAAGGGCGAAAAATGTCCATTTTGTACTCCATGTTGGCATGCAGAGGATCTCTGGTGAAACATTCGGTAATTAATTAAAAATTTAGAAACAGATTGCCCACGGGAATTTCTGGTTCCTTGTAATCTGGTAGAATATAAAGGAAAGATGAAACTGGCACGCAGACAACTTAAAATGCGTCAAATAAAAACGCCTCGTCACAACAGCTAACGTTACAAGACTGTTATTATGATTATTACTATTATTACAGCTA
Organism: Anabrus simplex; assembly: GCF_040414725.1. Classification (NCBI taxonomy): domain Eukaryota; kingdom Metazoa; phylum Arthropoda; class Insecta; order Orthoptera; family Tettigoniidae; genus Anabrus; species Anabrus simplex. The sequence continues at coordinate 243,076,949 of NC_090269.1, forward strand.
TCCACGGTACAGTGCCGGCTTCCGGATCCCAAGATCACGGGATCACACCCAGGAAATGTCGGATTTTTGACGGACAGAAAGTAGTTCATTCCACACTCCATGTCGTACGATGTAGATATGTAAAAGATCCCTAGTAAAATGTTTGGAGTTTACTGAGCGAATTGGTTACGCGGTTTAGGGTACGTAATTGATACCTTGCATTCGGGAAATGGTGCGTTCCAACCCACTATTGGCAGGCCTGTAGATGGTTCCCTACTTTTACACCAGACAAATGCCGCGGCTGTGCCTTAATTAAGGCCACGGTCGCTTCCTTCCCCGTCCTAGCCCTCTTCTATTGTTGCAAGGCATAAAAACAAATACAATATTTGGTGATTATCGAATAAGATCAACTCACTCTCACCGACACGTCACACCCAAGGGAGTTGCGATTTGTCTGCCATCTGTTAGAGTAAAACAGCAAATCAAATTAACACGTAAGGTAAGGTAAGGGTGTATTCTGCCCGAAGGCAGGTCCCAACCTCCGCAGAGGTGTGCGTGAGCCGAAGTTTACGTGCGGTAGGGTGGCCAGCTCCTTTCCGCTCCTCCATTCCCTTACCCCCACCAAGAGCGCGTGGCAACCCATCCAAACCCTGACCACGCCCAGTGTTGCCTAACTGCGGATATCTCACGGGAACCGGTGTTTTAACACGCCTACGGCCGTTGGTAAATTAACACCCAGGCAACCTAAATGCCTACCGTGGGTGGCTGAGGACATTAGGTGATTATTATTATTATTATTATTATTATTATTATTATTATTATATTATTATTATTATTATTATTATTATTATTATTATTATTATTATTATTAAATGACCTCATATTCTTGGATCCTATCGCGAAAATTACTATGAAAACGGAGCAGCTTGCTATTTAGAAAGTCTTTATTCCCGTCTTTGTGTTTTAGGAGCAGTGATTACAACTCTTATGGACAATTGTTCTTTCAAGTACGTGTTCAAACGTTAGTAAATAGACCCGATTATCGTTCTGGAACCGGACGTGCGTACTTCTGCTACTGTAACGGAACTACCCACAACTTAAGAAACAATTGAAAGACTCGGTGTAAAAGTGGTTGTAACCATTCCCTAGGCCGAAATACTAAACCCAAGAGTTCCCTCTCATCAGTTACTGAATACATTTTGCAAGGTTCTAAAGTTTCAAACTAAATGATGGGGTTCGAGATGGCTGATTTAAAAACAGCCTTTATGGCAGTGTGTTTTCTCTGAAGCATGTTATACTTGTCTCCTTTTGACTTGGTTCTTGAAACGTCACCTCCAATAAGATCACTGGGTAACCTTTTAACAACATGCATTTTTGCAGACTGAGCAGTCAACCTACAATCCAGCTGTGTAGGGATGGTCTTCGGATCGAGACCAAACTGGAGAATAATCGTACACGATTGTGACTTACGAGGTACCTCATGATTTTATGTGGGACACCGATAAATACATCGGTGACTTTCTCCAGTTTCCGGGCTTGACGTAAATAGGTTACTTCCATAAAGAATAAGAGATTTATGTCCAGGACGTTCATAAATGGCCAGAGCATTCGTTGTTGTTCGAGAGTATTTCATAGTTGAAGGACACATCCCATGTGATGCCCTTTAACGCATTAACTGCTGCTTTCTTGAAGAGTTCAAGCTACTCATTTCTGTGACATTTACTGCTCTCTGTAGACAGACTATCAGTATTTCTACAGATGTGTCACTGCAACAGTACAATCTAATCAAATATTAAGTTTATAGATAGATTCGCAAGTTTAAGTTCAATTGTTCGAAACCATTGCTGCTTTCACCAATCATTACTAGAGTAGACTGTCGTTAAGTATACTTAATTTCTTTCTTCGAGCCAGATGTAAAGAAGCTTTTATACATTCATAACTGTATTATTAATAAATAAGTCATGTCTGGCTTCTTGGCCGAATGGTCAACGTCGAGACCTTAGGTTCTGAGAGTCCGGAGTTTTAGCCACATCGGGTTTAAGTAAACGATTTGATATTTGTGTTTTACCTAATACACTGGTCTCCATATACACTCACACCGCACTACCAATCACCACAGTCTGATCATGACTAACGGGGCGGGCACTACCCAAGACTCAAACTAAAGCGGTACTGGGAAGTCATCGGGATCTGGTCCAGAAAGGAACAACAGGCATCAAACATGGGAAACTATTTATTTAGGGACCACGTAAGAAAACAACTTAAACACTACCTAAGTGCAGCAGAACTCAGTTTATTCGTAGCACTCCTCCTAGGACTTGCACCTGTGGAGAAGCACTAAAGTGGGAATTTAAGGAAAAGCCTAGAAAGCAAATTATGCAGGAAGGAGTTAGAAATAACGCATCATATAATCTGTACACGCGAGGCTATAGCCCGCAAAAGGTACACCATACTGGGAAAGGATCTATAATTTTTGACCATAACGACCGTATTTTGGAATACATTCATCGAACCAAAGGAATTGCATACAAACTCATTACTGGGAATTTATACTCTAACAAGAACACAGGAATTATGGTGCTAATTCCAAGCAGTTTAGTACAATGAGCCTGTAGGCTGCGGAGCGCTGCTGACGACCCTTTATAACAAAACACAAACAATAATCTGTACTTCATGGCCGTTCAAATAATGACACGTTTGTAATGTTGAGAAAGAGTGAAGCATTCTAATCACTGAATGAGAAGAGGGGAAACAAAAGATTGCTGCAAATGTACAGAAGCAAAGGATATGGCCATAATGTCAGTCACTACTGTAGAGATATCCGCCGACTGATGGGAGTAGTGGGGCGCTATGGAGATATGACGTGCCACCACATCAACACTTCCGGGCTTTTCAGTTTTTGTGTTTCCGCTTTCGTATCGTTCAGCAGCCCGCAACCAACTCCACTGAATACTGCAGCAAATAAATGCCAATTTAGTGGTTTTCCCACGAAATCTGGTCGTTTTAGAGATTTTTCTCAAGGAAAATATTTGTATATAGTGGCTAGGAGAATCCTGGTGAATTTCAAAAGTGTTTAGTTAGTAATTTCCGTAAAACCATTTTATAAATTGAAAGATCTTGTTTGATTCTTAATTATTTTGTAATTACTTTATTTCATCATCATCATCATCATCATCATCATCTGTTTATCCTCCAGGGTCGGCTTTTCCCTCGGACACAGCGAGAGATCCCACCTCTACCGCCTCAAGGACAGTGTCCTGGAGCTTCAGACTCTTGGTCGGGGATACAACTGGGGAGAATGACCAGTACCTCGCCCAGGCGGCCTCACCTGCTATGCTGAACAGGGGCCTTGTGGAGGGATGGGTAGATTGGAAGGGATAGGCAAGGAAGAGGGAAGGAAGCGGCCGTGGCCTTATGTTAGGTACCATCCCGGCATTCGCCTGGAGGAGAAGTGGGAAACCACGGAAAACCACTTCCAGGATGGCTGAGGTGGGAATCGAACCCACCTCTACTCAGTTGACTTCCCGAGGCTGAGTGGACCCCGTTCCAGCCCTCATACCACTTTTCAAATTTCGTGGCAGAGCCGGGAATCGAACCCGGGCCTCCGGGGGTGGCAGCTAATCACGCTAACCACTACACCACAGAGGCGGACACTTTATTTCATTATTAATTATAACGATAACAGTTAATCAGTACGTGTCCTTTATTCCCATATTGTTATGCTTACTCAGGGATCATTATACTCTCGCTTACGATGGTGAGTCAGAACAATGGCCAAACTGTGGATGGTTATTTCTCTTTCCTGGGACTGTTATTGTAGCTGAAGCCATCTGGTCTCAACTAACTGATGCTAGAGGGAATTTTTAGTCAGCTGAACATTATTGAAACAAAAGCCAGGAATAGAATGAGAACTGGCATGATAAACTCGCATTTGTTGAATCGGACAGGGCTGAGAAGAAACGATCAAACAATGCCGCAACAATTATGATCTATCAAAGAAAGTATGGATCTAATATAAGAATGATCATTTTTACGTTCAATTGATTACATTTTTATGGTTTTTGGAGTCAACGAGATTTCGGAACTTTGTCCCGGAGGTGTTCTTCTACGTGCCAGTAAATCTACTGGCAAGAGGCTGACGTATCTGAGCACTTTCATATACCACCGGACTGAGACATTATCGAACCTATCAAATTGAGCGCAGAAGGCCAACGCTCTAACGTTTGACCCGACATCTGACTGATGCCACATAAAATGATATATTCATGGAACTAACTTTAAAAAAGTCGGTAGCATGACGACTATGAACTTTAGAAATAAGAAAAGCATATCAGCAGATGTACAGCCTCCGTGGCTCAGACGGCAGCGCGTCAGCCTCTCATCGCTGGGTTCCGTGGTTCAAATCCCGGTCACTCAATGTGAGATTTGTGCTGGACAAAGCGGAGGCGCGACAGGTTTCTCTCCGGGTACTCAGGTTTTCCCTGCCATCTTTCATTCCATCAACACTCTCCACTATCATTTCATTTCATTGCCCCAGAGAAGTGTGACAGGCTTCGGCAGCCGGCACAATGCCTATCCTCGCCGAAAGATAAGGGCTTCATTCATTCCATCCCTGCCCCGGTCACTGACTGGATATCAGGTTGTTTTCATCAGCAGATGTCTATTTAAATACAGCTATCAGAAAATCCTTATTAAAGTAAAGGAAAATGAATTACCGATACTGACAACTAAGCCATGTTGAATGACTTTATCCACGGTTTAGATCACCTCTGCGCAAGAATCGGTAAAGTTTCTAACGGGTTCTGTACGGTGGTCACTATATATATATATACACTTAAACTGAGCGTGGCTAATAATAACTGCCACCCACGCAAACAGACTCTTGTCAGCTGACGTAGTCGGGTATCGATCCGTAGCTCACAAAGCACGACGCTGTTCTCTGTAACTAAAACTCTGGGACCAAAATTACCAGCAGTCATCGGCAACACACTGTCTAGTTCATATTACCTCTGGATCATTATCTAATATCGTGAAGAAAAGTCAAGCACTTTTCAGGACTTCGACTGACACGTATCTGAAATATTTTCCAGACTGAGAGAGATGGTCAGCTCGGAGTTAAAATAAAATATCAGATGAAAAAGTTACTTGTCAGTATAGAGAGAAAATGGCAGTTCCTGAAGATAACGCCGCCTCGGAAGCTCTAAATTAAGACTATGACAATAATACAAGTTATGTCGAAGATGAAATAGTTGACAATGTGACCATCCTCGAAAGTCCAACTCGAACCTCTGCTCTCTAGACACATGAAATCACAAATGTTAAACGGATGTGTGAAGACAGTTCTGAAACTCCAAAGCACTCATTTCACTGACATGGCACATAGCATCCTTCAATTTTTTTAACACAGAGCAAAGAACAGAGACGAAAGAGGAGGTAAAGGAGGATGCACAATCTCAAGATCTCCTGGCAAACTGCACGAATTAATAAAATTATTTTACTCGCAGGGAGAGATCTACAGTACACGGTACGACAGCGAATACACTACACGATCAGAGAGATACATCCCTTTAAGGACCTCGATTGGCGCAGTTTCTCTTTAAAGGGAACGGCTGACGCAGGGTTGAATGAGGCCGGACCTCGCTAACACCGCAATCGATGGTGACGTCAAGGCAAGAAGGGTGGGATGGCTTCCCGGCGATCCGGCGTCTTACTCACTAGAAAGTCTACCGAGTCTGTCGCGATTTCAAGTGAAGTCAAATCAATGAAGAGATACACTGCACATCAGATTATAATATTACATCTATTTTAAAAATACTAATGTAAGATTAAAACATGTCAAGCTCGGTCTGTAGGCCTACTTTATTTCTTAATTATGTGTATTAAAAAAATCATGTAGTGATTCAAGGTATCAAGGTATTCCCTCAAAGTATCATGGGAATATTTGGAAGGATTCTGTGTAAGAAAGAAAGCAAACCCCTGAAAGGGATGACATCGGTTGTACTGACACATCGAAAACGACCCCTCCTGCAGCGTGAATTCAAATTATTTTAAAAGTGGAGACCCCTCACTGATGGTGCTACTCATCTTCCCTTCTCATTGGAATGGCATAATCACAGATGTAAACTAATAATAATAATATGACTAATGGGGTCCGGCTGTCCAGCTGAGTACTAATCAGGTAGTTCACCGTTCAGTATCAGACAGATTATCGACGTATTTTTGTCTTCACCGTGAGTAGGGCAACGTGAGGTAGTGGGAAAAGGGAGTGAATTGGAGGATGGCCACATTTAATAATTAGCAGAGTAGTTCAGGGTTATTCGTGTGATGAGCGTCTGTGTAGCTGCACTTGGAAATTGTGTCCTCTTGTCTTCTTTAGGTTGCGGAGCTAGGGATATCATGCCCATCACCCTATGCCATTTACTGTGTAGAAAATATTTATGTGCAATCAGAATTCGTTTGAAAAGGCTAAGCTGAGTCGGTGTTACTCGTCAAATTTCGTACAGCTCATTTGTCAGAAGCCTCAAAATTTGCCTTGTGTGATACGTCAACGTCAGGATTGCTTTATGTACTGTATTCCCTATGCGTCATTAGAGAAGATTTCCTGGAACTTCAAGTAAGGTAATATCCCGTCATTTATGTGGTGAAAGAAAAAACCCGAAGAAGAAGCTGAAAACAGTTCCGTCATTAATCGCTGCCTTAGCCAAAATCGAACAATTTTTTTGATCCCGGCATTGCGAGGAGGGTGGTATATTTTGGCTTAACATTTCTATCATAATCAAAACATCGAAGAAATTCTGATGGAGAGAAAGAAGCAAATAACCCTGCAGATCACAAGGAAATAAATTCTTAGACAGATGCAATATGATGAGGAAGGAATGGTTTTATGGTTGTGAAAACCAGACTCAATGAATAGACGTCACGACATGACGCTGTGTTGATATAATCGAGTGTGAGAACTTCTAACATGTTCCTCTGTTGAGCAATTAATGAACTTAAAATTTAAAAATCGTACCAGATACCACGTATTAGCATTCACTGCTCGGAAGATTTCACTTATGTCGTAATGTCTCTGCCGAATGCCGCCAACTGTTGAGCGCTTCGTGGGAGGTCAACAACGCACCTTAGACGGTGACAAGAACAAGGTGAGCACAGAATATCAGATCAAAATCCGAAGAAGAATACGTTATGAATATGATTTTTTTAAACATTATATCGAGTAGTTCTGCTTGACGGAAGTAGAGCGTCTGGTAATAATCATGCCGTGCTAAGTAGGTCGGGCGGTAAATTTGGCGGCTTCGATCCCAGCCCAGTCAGGTGGTATTCTAAGTTGCTCGAATACGCCAGTTTCATATAGGTAGATTTTAACTCCCATGGGACAAAATTACGGCATTTCGGCGTCACGGAAAACCGAAAAAGTAGTTTGTAGGACGTAAAACTAACATTATTATTATTATCATCATCAGTCTCAATAAGGTAATTTTATGGGAGATTTCAGCAGATTTTCAGCTATTTTATAACTCAGTAAAGCACACAAATAAGAAATATTGTAGCACTAGTGGTGAGTGTCCGGTTCCCTGGGTGAATAGTCATCGTAGCGGCCTTCGGTTCAGAGGACTCCGGATTCGATTTCCACAGATATTTAGCCGCGTCTGGTTTATTATTGTAGCTAGGGTTCGTCTTAATACACACCTCCACATTCATGCCCAACAAACCTACTAATTACCACAGAAACACGTGACAGTGAATAGGCTACATTTCTCCATTTATGAGGTTGGCGTTAGGAAAGGCGCCCTGTAAAACTGGGTTTCAGTGTTGACCACATTGGGTAAACGCTAGGAAAGAAGAAAGCGAAGTTTATATATATATACATAATTTGCTTTACGTCGCACCGACGACACAAATAGGTCTTATGACTACGATGGGACAGGAAAGGGCTGGGTGGGAGTGGGAAGGAATTGACCGTGGCCTCGATTAACGTACAGCCTCACAATTTGCCAGGTGTGAAAGGGGGAAACCACGGAAAACCATCTTCAGGGCTGCCGACAGTGAGGGGTTCGAACCCACTATTTCCCGAATGTAAGCTGACAACTACGTGACCCAAACCGAACAGCCACTCTTTAGGTAGAAGACGAAGTGGTTGGATATATGCTGAATAATGGTGGAAAAAGCTGGAACTTCTTCAAGCAGTGCAGGAAGATTTCTGCGTATTTCTCAGAACGCTTGCAAACAGTAAGTAGCTCAATATTTTCCTGCTAGCTTTGGCTACAGTTCAAAGAGCCAAGAAGCTTGTCTTCCTTGGATATTGCAGTCCTGGAGTATAGGATCGCTATTCTGTTCATTTAGTCGACTAACAGTGCAAAAATTCCATAGTCTTGGCATATTTTTTTTACTATAGATACACAGACAGAGAGTTAGAGATAGTTCACAGATCTTCCTGGTGTGTTCGATCAGATTTTAATAACTGAAATGAAAATTTAGTATGTATTCTACAACGTACGGGAAAGTGATGGATAATGCAGAGACTGAGAATTAATTTCCTCTTATTTCTGAATGGCACACAATCTGTAGGAACAACATTCATAATTACTGCGAAATACCTCACATAAAAGGAGAGAGGAGATCTAGAAAAGATAAATACCGTCCGCAGATCTTAAAGCATCTCATCTGACAGGAATTAAAAATAGACCCTGTGGATCCACTGCGTAAGCAAATGGTCCATGGCATATTTCCAGGACTGAAGCCGCAGCTAACATTTCAGGCAGTGGTGGAATGTCCCTGAAGTACTCAATACCAGTTCTACTCCATCCCTTCTCCGGGGGCAACTGTGACAGTCACGAGGTAAGCACTGGTGCAACACTGGCGCGTGATTTGGCGTTGCGACATTGCTATCGTGTTTTAAGAGAACAGTATTTAGTAATTGCTGGCGTGTTATTGAGCCATGCTTCTGGGCGTGGACAGCAATGGTTTAGTAAGTAACTGATGAAGAAGATGATGATGTGCACATTTATCTCAGGAGCTCACAGCTAGTGAGTCGGTGCGTGAAGCAGACCGAAAGAGGCTGGCTTATCCTTCTTTTTGTATCTGCTATTTGATTCCAAAATCAACATTTGTCATTTTCTTACTCAAACATTTCGCTTTCTAGACTACCAACCCCTTCAGATTGAGTTAGAATTCAGGGTATTCAAAGATGAGAGGAATTTGCATAATGGAAACTGCAAATTTAAAAGTACAAAACAGTTAATTAGATGCATATTAATAAATAAAACTACTATTCCCCTAAAGAATACTGGAAATAAAATGTAGAAAATTCAAACAGAAACAGTCAATAGCTTCGTGAACTCGGTATGGTAATCTGTGTAGATATGGTCTCTGGAGTTATGTGTATATTTGTAATCGTCGGTTACAAACACATGTTCAGCAATGCTATAAGTAATTTTCCATAGTTTCTTATTTCAACTGTTGGCGGATGCCTGCATGGTCCCTACACGCCAGTTTCGTCTCACCCTGAACGTCAACTAACTGCAAGTACAAATTCTACTACAGGCATCAAAGTCACACAGATGATTTAGTCGTACTTCAAACGCACCAATTACCGGTATATAGGCTGCAGACCAAGGTACCCCAAGGAGATAGATGTCCAATCTCCATGTGATATAATAATAATAATAATAATAATAATAATAATAATAATAATAATAATAATAATAAATTCATGCTTCTCCCACACTGGTGGAGTCACGAATGTGAACTGTGTCGAACATGTAGACTGACCCGGTTTTACGGCCGGATGCCCTTCTGGTGCCAACCCTATGTCTAGGGAAGTATTCACTGTTGCATGTTTCTGTGGTGGTTGTATGAATAAGAAGAGGAATGTGTTGCGACAAATAAAAACACCTACTCCCGGAAAAGGAACTAACCATACGTAGTTAAAATGTCCCGACCGGCCGAGAATTGAACGCGGGGCCTTCTGAACCGAAGGCAAGTGCACTGATCATTTAGTCAAGGAGGCGGGCTGTTATTATTATTAGTAGTAGTAGGCCCCAGTAGTAGCAGCAGTAGTAGTAGTAAATTCTACTCGAATTTGCTAGGATTTGAAACCGCGACGCTTAGGTCGGGACTCAAGTGCGTAGTTCACTGCACTCCCAGTAATAATAACAAGAAGAAGAAGAAGAAGAAGAAGAAGAAGAAGAACTGTTGTTAATAATAATAATAATAGTAATAATAATAATAATAATAATACTAATAATAATAATAACTGATACTCTCAGGAAGTCTGGTGCAGACCTTCTAAAGTGATGCTGGTAACGGAGCTCTATGTACCCTGATGCCAAATAATTCCAATATTTCGATTGTGTTGCCATCTAGCTGGTAAGCGGCGATTTCTAAGAGCTGAGTTTCTGTATTGTATGGTCGTCAGTGCTGATTTACATGACATTTTAAAATTATATCTCAAACTGCCTTTCCCCTTCCTCGGAAATCACCACCAAATCGTGCACTAAATGAACTCTGCTCTCCAGCAAGCCAAAAACACAGTCTCAGGAGTACCCGAGTCCTTTAACTACGAGGTTTTTAGCTGGAAAAGGCAAATGATTACTGAACTTTACAAGAACACTTTCCAGTTAGTGCATGAAATAAGTCTTGGTTTTGTACTCTGTAATTCTTATGTGGCACTAGTGACATCAGTGATCATAGGCCTATCCCTAGGTTACTTGGAATAAGTGAAGTCTAGTAATCTCTGTGAATGGTGTGTGTATGTGTGTGGAATGAACTTGGATTAGTATTAGGAAGGAAGTGATTATCGTACATCCGTTCATCTTTTTACTTTGTAATGGAGTCTGTGGTTCTTTACAGGCGCGTGAGATCCATGAAATGTGCTGAAGGATTCCTTAGACTGAAATGATGCCAAAGCATATACGTTTACGACCGTTATGGAGAAGTGTTTCGCACTAAAAGTTAAATTCTATTAATAATCTGAGGCCGAAGTTAAAATGTATAAAAATAAAACATGTTCTGGAAAGAGATTATTTTTCATAAATCCGTTAAGACTATACACACTAAACATATCTGAACAGAAGTGGATCTGATAAACAAATAATGTCGTTATTCTTACGTCCTACTAACTACTTTTACGGTTTTCGGAGCCACAGAGGTGCCGGAATTTTGTCCCGCAGTTCTTTTACGTGTCAGTAAATGTACCGACACGGGATTGACGTATTTGAGTATCTTCACATACCACGGGTGTGAGCCAGGATCGACCTGTCAATTTGGACTCAGATAACCAGCGCCTTAACCATCCGAGCCCCTCAGCCCGGCAAATCTGATGAACTGTTTAAGTAGTGGATTCGCAAGACCTAGTTATTGAGTGAAGACCTGATTCCTGATTTTTATTTGACGGTTGCTGGGTTGGCCGCATAGCAGCGCCCCAGTTCTTCACACCGACGCAGAACAATCAAAATGGAGGATACGTAAACACGGAGTGTTGTTGTAACATAGAAAGCGAGTGTCAATAGAACATGATGTTCCTTATGATAGTAGCTGTGCATGACTCCTTTTGTAAGTTGAATTCCACTTCAAATATTCAGAGGGTAAGGATTGTGGAAATAAATATAATTATTAAGTGCTTTGGTAAAATGAAGCAAGTTATATTTCTTAGTGGAAGTACGTCAATTTTTCATTCCTTTTTGAAAGAAAAGTCAAACATACGGGTTGGGGTTGGTGTGTACATTTCAATCGACTTGGTAGAGTGATGTGCAGCAGATGCTTTCTGATTCGGTGGGGAAAAGCAATGGAAAACTTTGCTTTCTGGTTCAATAAGGAAAGAAATGAAAAACTACCTCATTCCTCACTTTTCTAGTGCTCCTTTTCAGTGACGTCTAGGTTATCAGTCATCAATAACGGCTGACGGTTGATTTGCCTTTGGACTCAGGACTCGACATCACATACTCGAAACAGACAACTGTGTGCTAGGATGATTTATGGTCAACCATTAAGTAATTCCACATAGTGTCTAATATAATACTGTTGTTACATTCCTATCTAACTTCCTGTGATCTGTACCCAACTAGGAAAGTGTCTCTCAAAAACATGAACACTTGGTTGTGAGGGCAAAGTGTGTCACTAGCGCTGGTTATGTTTCAAGGTGCTTTAGTTTATCTTAGAAACAAGATGTAGCCATAAAACTCTTTTCTATGTTAACCCCGGTCTCCCGCCTCGTTCCTAAAATAGAAACTTGTTACAATAGCGAGTTAAATACATTACGATATAAGTCCAGGTAGCCTTGTACTGGGACATTCATTTCCTTGCAATCACTGCAGAGATCCCAGATGAAACTATGCAGATAATCAGACCAAATAAGACAGTACACATTTCCAAACCAGTCGTGACCAACGTTGCATCAGAAACGTAGTATACGAGGCCTACTTCACAGCTTTCAGACATGGCGTCAGCTAAAAGAGATTAAGACGTAGAAAGTGCAATTAAAGGTAAAATCCGAATCGCAGCTGAAGTTTCGTAATTATGCTTTGGCTAACCCTTACACACATTTCTAGACTAAACGATCCGACCTTCTGTTGTAAAAGTTCTCGGTACTAAGTCATTTCATGTTTCGAACGTTTTGCTGATTTATGTATGTGTATCATCCTAGTGTTCGTGATCTATGAATCATGGCAGATATTTAAAACGAGATTTCGTAAAGGAAAGTCTGGCTCAAATATCATGCGAGTCATAGTTGCCGAAAACGGTGAGGACACTTTCGTGAGCAACCAGTGGGGACTACACCAAGACAGGTATATAACCCATAAACTATCAAAAAGTAGGCGGCGATAAGACGCAGACAGTAACAATTGCCGAACTAACATTATATTATAGTTTGTGACTATGTCTGCAATTTTTAAGAAGCAAAGAGATTGCCTCTGTGGGTGGGTGCACAGACGGTAATCCCTGCGTGTTGTATGAGGCGACTTAAAGGAGTAACTACCCTAGGTGCTCTCCACTTGATGGGGTAGCATTGGCTGGCGACCACGGGGCCACTAGCTAGGTCTAGTACCGCTTCCACTTACAAGCGTCAGGCACCTAACTTCCATCTTTCATATCTAGTATCTCTTGATATTCTTCCCAACCTGACGGTATTAACTTTCTGAGGTCTAGGATGTCTCATTTTCACGCCTTTCATTCCCTTCCCCTTTCTTCTACCGCTGCCCTTATTCTTTGCACTTTTTCTCTTCTGGCTGTTGTTCCCCTTAGAACAATAATTGCCACCACTATCCAGCCGTAATTAAAAATCTGGCCTTCTCTGTGTGAAATGAATTGCAGTCAGATAACAGCGAGTTCAAAATATTAATTCGATGGTAGAGTAAGATAAGGGGAGAGGCAGTCAGTATTCAGAGAACTGTCTTCGTGTACCGTAGCATAGCTTCTGAGACACTGCCACATCATCTGAGGGATTCAAACACTACTTACACTTACTAGTGGAAGGCTCCTCTCTTTTATGTATCCTACTCAGTCCCTCTTGGTTAACTCATGCTCTCTTTCTACGCCGGTAGCGAGAGATATAGTCCTTCAAGCTATCGGTTATGGGTCATACATTATTCCATCATTCACATCACTTCTTTTTGCGACTCTTTCATTTTTCAAGGGGTCGAACTTCGTGTTCCACGTTTCGTTAGCCTGACTCCGTAGTGTAACGATTAGCGATATTAGCTGCCGTCTTCGGTGGCCCGGGTTCGATTCCCGGCACTGCCAAAAATTTAAGGTTTGCAGAATAGCTGCACCTCCTCGGAACGAGGACACGAATTTACCTTACATTTTATTAATTTTATGATAATTAACTTGTTGGTTTCACATCAGTTCGGTGATATTCGTACGTGAAAATTACCTCTATAGCTTCAGAATATTTCTTTCATCTAAAACGCCCTTGTCGGGTGCTGATTCTATAAGCGTTCCCTCTTTGAAGATGCCGGTTAGTTTTAAAATAGCCACCTCTCGATGGGAAATCGGAACTACGACCTTCCAGTTGGTAAATCAAACATTTCTCCTCTGTGATTCGTGCAGTCGTTTTAATTACAGCAATAATGCACGTTCTGTTGGTATGTCACGGTGAACGAGCGACTGTTTCGATTTCAGTGTGCAAGTTATTTTAACGGTCGCGAGCACGATAGGAGAGAGCAAGCTGATGTAAACTGAAAGGGTCTCCTCACCCACGCAAGCGAGCTAGACGAGTGGGCTCGGGGTATTTCTGTCTTGTGGGTCACTGCTTCTCTGTGCTGGCCAAGGCTGCCCTGCCGCATTCTCTCTTCCTGGACAACTTCTACCTCGGCTTCCTCTTCCCATCCCTTCAACCAAAAGTGGCAAATGCTACGAGACTTCTGAAACCTTGTTTAATGTATAAAAGAACACAACCTGCATGGGCAGGTAGGATGAAGAGTGATCCTTGAGTACTGTACTTCTATAGGAGGCCCAAGGTTCCAAATCAAGAAAATGTACGCTTTTGTTTCACTTGAAACACCATTACCTCCTCTTTAGGCAAGCCTAACAATCTCAGGTTTATTTGTTATGCTTAATGATCCTCCTCAGGGACTAGTGAGGACAATTCAGGACGTATCTTGGTCAGGATAGTTGACGATAAAGACAGTGGGATTGACTTCCGTTAACACCCAATGCTCACATGTGTAAGACGTCCTCCGTCAGTACGGTACACCTTATAGAGGGCTGATATACACGTTACAGAATACATTGAAAATCCAATGTGTCCTTAGATCTTTCATTTAAAACATTACAATTTATTTAATAAAGATTTAAACTAATTTAGAAGATGAAATAGTCAGATCGCGCATATCCATTTCATATCAAAAGTTTCTTCGGAAATGCTCTACAACTGTCTTCTTATTGATTCAGATGTGGATATCAACTGCACGTACATTCCGCTCAGATTATAACTTCTTTAAAAATGAATACATTGTTTATTAGAATCAGTAACGGATGAGGAGGAATGTCAAGAACATTTTGAAATTGATAAGACCTTTTCCATTCATGGACGTAATCAGATGAAATAATGGATTAATGATTGGCGTTATAGGAACTATTCCTCTCTTTTCCGTTAAGTTCTGCAAATCGGTCACGCAATAATAAGAGAAGTTACAGTGATTGCCTTGAAATATTCGATCCAAATCCTGAAGAACCGTATCTTCCAAACTTTTTAAAGCAACAAATGTGTTTACCAACCATTATTTAATCAACTCACGATTACTTTTTAAATCGATCGTGTTTTTTGTATAATTGTTCACAGGAGCAATCTCCATTTAGGGAAGTCGAAATAAATAAATAAATAAATAAATAAATAAATAAATAAATAAATAAATAAATAAATAAACAACCTACCATTAAATACAATGCCACTTGCTTCTATGGGAGGATTTCGTGTCAATAATCACAACTTGAGGAGACACTATTTCGCATCTTCATGGAGTTACTTTGAATAGTGGCGGCGTTTGCTGTTTATAAAGGCATAACATCAAGACTATTAGAACTAGTAATTACCTTTGAATCCCTTGAAATAGGTCTATTCCTTCAATAGAGATATAATAATGCGCGTGGCCTCCGAAGAGGCCTGGTGCAGGTCTTTTGAGCTGACGTCGTATAAACGACCTGCGCATCTATGAGGTTATGGCCCTACCTATGATGAATGCTAACGATGAAGGTGGCACAAAGACCCAGCCCCCGAGCCGTCGGAATTAACAATTCAGGTTAAAATCCCCGACATGGCCGGGAATCGAACCCGGGACCCTCTGGATCAAAGGCCAACACGCTAACCATATAGTCGTGGACCCGGACAATAGAGAGCTTATGACCGCAGAGACGGTGTTTATTAAACTAGATTTATGGAAACTGATATCCTATATGAAGTGTCAAAACTGTATAGCGTCTTACATCTTGTATTTGTCCAAATTAATCACAATAACCAATTAATTATAAACTTTGATGAGTTCCTCCTTAAACCAAATTATAACTGTTGACTTCGGAGAGTTATCTTGGAGGTTAATGGTTGATCGATGACAAGATGCTCATTGTCCAACAGTGATATAGTATTATTAATTGTACAAACAAATGTAGGTCAAGGTCATGAACGAAATCCTCAGTGGCCTTGGAACTTTCTACATCCTAGATAAGGGCCTAAAACAATGCTTCTCTCTCACTTGCCGTTCGCTCACGTCAAGCGGTGTCTTGAGTTTTAGGAATATCCACCGCTTTTTTAGAGGAGCACGCATTTTGGAGGAGTTTTGTTGACACATTCCACACAACTGAATCATACATCTTGTGGTGTTATAGTTGCTATGTTTGGAGCTAGGGGTGTGATATGAGGTCTAGGAATTGGCAATAAGGAATTTTCCTGTTTTAGAAATTGACCGGAAGGAGAGTAAAAGAAAACGCGGGAAGTCGCAGGCTGAGGCGTTGCCTCTGAGGATGGCCACAGTTGCCGAATCTGGATTGCAGCTTCTTATCCCTAAAGGAGGAGCGTTACTAAACAGGTGGGTAATATATTCTCTTCTTTTAGGAAAGTAAGCAAATCTCTTTCGGGGAGCAGGTAAAAGAATATAAGTCGATTTATCCATGTGTAAACATAGCCTGTTAACCAATGGAGATGTGAAGGTTAAGCCTCCGTCTTTTCTTCATGTTCAGCACAACAGCATTGTCAGCACCATTCGCACATACGTCCACTGATGAAGGAAATATCTCCGGCACTCTGTTCTACAGATAATTGAACAGAGCAAGAGCTACATGGAAGAGAGGAGAATGTTATTGTAGCTACAGCTGGATTCTCAGTTAAGAACCCAATGCCTTAATCACAGGACTCATTCGAGCATACTGGTCAAGCTGAATTTCTTTCTGGAAATTTCAGTAATATAAACGTTGCATCTTCAATTACCTCAGATTTTAATACATGCTGGATTCCTTTAAATATCGTAAATATACAAGGATCCTTATATTCAGTCGGTTGGGATTCGACCACTCAACTTCGAACGTAGAAGTCCAGCACCTTAGGGAACTATAGGCAGTCGATCGATCGATGTGACTATTAATATGTCATATTGTGAAGGACGAAAGGAACTTTAGGAACTTTGAGGGATAATGTCTACTCGAGACTGGAGGAAGAAAAAAATAAAATAAAAAATCACCACTTTCAGTGAAACTTAAGTGAAGTTGTGTGCAGCAGGTTGTTGCTCTCCTCGAGATATATTGAGCTATCCACAGGTTATTCAGCCACAATCCAGATCATGTTCAGTCTCACGCAGTGTTGAAGGATGTAGCAAACAGTCAACATTTGAATAAAAGGGAACCAGACACACTGCAGGCCTGCTTCCATGACACCCGGTGAATACAGCATTTTAACCAACGTATCCTCAAAATTAAATGAAATGGCGTATGGCTTTTAATGCCGGGAGATCCCAGGACGGGTTCGGCTGTATCTTCAATATTGATATATATATATCAAGCTCTTGTTTCAAGGACAATGCATAACATTTGAGAAGAAAAGGTTCAGACATTGCATCAGGGATTTTTTCGGAAAAAAATAATGTGAAGCACACATCATTTTATTGCCTGTGGGATAATAATAATAATAATAATAATAATAATAATAATAATAATAATAATAATAATAATAATAATAATAATAATAATAATAATAATAATAATAATAATAATAATAATAATACAGTCTACTGATCTAGATAGATCGACCGAGCAGCGCAGTTAAGGCTTGTCTCCTGCACTTAAGGTTTGCTTGTTGTAAGACCAATATTAGTGAAACACAAAGTAGACTATTATTGATTCTGTGAAAGTTTATAGTGTACATTTTTGTTGTTATGTTGTTCGTTCTCTTAGAATAAAGATATCTTCCAATCACCAGGTTTAGCATCTTATTTCCTTTATGTGATTGACAGCAGATTATCTGTCATTGTAGATTTGTTAGTAATTGGATCAAGGACTGGGAAGGGAGTTTCTGCTACCGAAAGTCGGAACGAAACTCGAAGTTCGGTTATGAAGGGCGGTGAGGAAATAGAATACAAGTCTTGAGCCTTTGCTCAGAAAATAGGCTACAGGAATTTTTGGAGTCATTTGAATAATTTACCCTGTAACTGCTTCTTATAGTGATATGGTATTCTTGGTCAGATAATTTCACTCTGGTGGGAATAGCATTACCTACAGAGGCATCTCTCATTCCATCATCAACATGTTAAGTTCTTGATGTTGCACTTGAGAACGGTATATGCTGCATCATATTAACATTCGCATCACGTAGTTTTCAAGGATAGAGGGATAATGGAGCGATATGCATACATTATCCCTGCAGTGCCTTTCTTACTCGTTCACGCTGACATAAAGGGTCTTATAAAACAGCTTCAATATCGTCCATTCAAGTAATAAACAGCCAATTTTTCTTTTCTTCTGGCATAGCATAATGGAGGACGCAAATTTCATTTGAAATAGACTGTAAACCTAAGTCGAGGGGTTCCGTTCCGGGCCAGGGCAATAATCAACTACCTTTAGTAGAATGTAGGTATGTACAGTACACTATTACTCATGGAAATTACTACGTAGATAGACGCCAGATAACAGAGTTTAACTCTCTCTCTCTCAGATAACAAACAATATTCCTAGCCATTAGAATGAAATAAAAGACAAAATAGTAAATTATGCTGCCAGAAAGAGAAAAGGTAAAGTAAGCAGGACTTAGTGTCCTTAAGGCGTCTCCTGCGTAAAAGCAAATATTGACTGCAATAAAGTGTTCTGCGCACATCGCCGTCAAGTTCCAAGAAGCACCCAGGGAACAACATCCAGCGAAGGTCCGGCGGAGCTCATAAACAATATTTTCAAATGAACTCATGCCGTTAGTTTGAGTCAAGAGGTGTGCACAACGTTTTTCCTTTTCTGTTTCGTCTTTAAAATGTGCACTGGAATAATACGACTCACAGCGTGTAAACAAATCGGTAAGCATCTAGTTGTGTGGTAGTAAAGGAAGTGTGCCAAACTTAATACAAAGAAGGGAACAATGTGCATTCGATAACATCAGGAATATTATGATGATGCTATCAGTTAAACATCACTAGGATCTTCATTAACATGACCTCCCGCTAAATGATCTGTAGAATATTGTTGTTAAAACCTAAACTCCATAATATAAAAATAACAACACATTTCTTACAACAAAAACAAAAACACTTTTCTATATTATAATGTTCCTAGAAGTTTTAACATGTTGGGTCAATGTGTCAGCCTTGGTGTGTATTATAAGTACATTAGCTGGTATAAGCGTCGACTTTTCTATTGATCGGGCGCCGTTCGTAGGTCGGGAGAGTCCACAAGCGGGTGGGTGGGAGTCAGTCAGCTGATCAGTCGGCGACTCTGGGAGGCCGTGACACTTGTTGAGAGCTGACACCTGCGTATCACCGCTCACGGTAACCTCGCAGAAATCAGTCGGTACACTTACCGAACAAACAGTTAAAACTAAATATGGATGGGATCCATAGACTATTCTGAAATGTTTTTCTTTGTCAAGTGTTGCCTATCAAATTCATAGTAATTAGATAGATGAGATACAGGAAGAAGCTCAAGTTCTTGTATGGGAACGCATGTGGTGATTATTTTTCAAACTAACCAAATCTCAGTATACGTAAATTGATCTTTTCCCAGACAACCAAGGTGTCAGAGAACAAATGTTAGCAAAAACGTTTCAATTAATCAAGTTTACTATTCACACAGTGTCCAAATTTAATGATAATAATAATATTCGAAATGTCATATTATAAAGTAGAAATAACTAAAGTATGTTTATAAATTACCCTTAAACTGTCCCATTAATAACGAAAGGGATACATGAAACGAGAATATCAAGAGAAGAAACACAGGGGACAGTAACAATTAAGAGAGATTAGCTAAGGACTAGGAAACCTGATACCGGCGCTGAACTTCGCGAGAGAATTAATAACTTGCTCACCCTTAGTTTGATATTTTGACACTCATTTAGCAGCCATCAACATCAACAACATGTCGTTGGATAGTTTAAGAAGACACAGCCCTGCTCAAGCTACCTGCGAAACATTGCCGCCGAAACAGAACTCAGCACTTGACTACGTGTGGTCAGTTTGCTCTCAAGCTAAAAGCAGCGACATTAAGCATTGCTTTATTTGTCCAGTGACTATCAAAACAAACTGTAAACAAGAAGTGTACACACACTCACTGGTTCATGTAGGAGGAGACAACAGGTTGATATGGAATACACCTGAGAGTCAACGTACAGCACTGAGGAGGGCCTTGGAATGCGAAGCACATGCTGACGCGCAAAACGGTGGCGTAACCGAGAATGATGTCAGCGCTGTTAATAGTACGAACATGTATTAGTAATTTATTTTATGACTGACCTGTAATTGGTGGTGGCTCGACGACAGTGGACGGTCCAAAGAATGAAGGGATGTCCCCTGAAGTGGTGACCGGAGTGTTGAGGTCGCCGGGTTGAGCCTCTGGGGTGGCTGCTTCTCCGGAGAGGTCGCCGCCGCCTCCAGACGCCGCCGGCGTGGGGCTGCCGCCGCTCTCACACGCCGTAGATCCGACGCCAGACGTCGGTTCCTTGTACAGACACGTGTCGAAACTGAGGTTGAAGTGATGGGCAGCCGCTGCGGCTGACTCAGTGGACAAGAGCGCGAAGCTGTGAGGATGCTGCTGTGGGGTCAGCGTATCCACACCGTCCATGATCATGGTCGCCGGAGGGTTGACTGTCGCGGGCGCGCCTGGCACACAAGAACCAGAGGGACTATTTGTACTCACAGAGTCTTCGTCAATGATTAATACTGGAGGTGGCGTATCTGTCGCTTCTCCCGAACCACCCCCCGAACTCGTGGTCGACTCTGGTATTGACGCGAGAGGGGGAGTGGCGGAGGAGGAAGAAGAAAGGATCTGACAGGTCCAGGATGTGGGTGTTGGGAGAAGGGGAAACCAAAACACGCACCCGGTGGCCGTCAGTTTTGACAGATGCAAAACAACACACGATCAAGGTTTTTGAGCTTTAGTGTCAAGGTCTCTCTCTGTCTCGAAGAGGTACACACACCTCACAACGTTCCACCTTCACGGCCGCTCGCAGACTGCGCGCTCCGCGCAACCTACAACACTTTTATGAATGAAGCATCTGTCCCATATTTGGAAGTCGCAATAAGGGCCGTCAGCCAATCAGAGCGTGCGCTGTGCCGCTCTCTCCCCTCCCAACTAGCCTTTCCCCTTCCAGCCGCAGAGCGTAATTATGACGTCAAAATGACGTAACCAACTGCATATAGCTCCGAACGTGGCGGCTCACTTCGAACAGTGTAGCTAGGGAATATAGACCTTATGGCTCGTCATTCCCTTCAGCACCGAATTTCCATGTCTCCTAATTATCAATACTGTGTATGTGCCATAGAAAAAGCTTCTGTAAAATCAGTAAGTTGGTACTGTATCAAAAATATAGCGGAATAAAGTATATCAACCCATATCTCTGCCTTCACCATATAAGGAAATCGAAGCGAGCCGAAGTTTGCCGAGCGCTAAACGTCTCCTTGACGTCACGAACAGTGGAATGCTGGCGAGAGAGAAAGAGAGAGGCCTGGACAAAGCTCGTGTGGTTCCGTAGGCGCTCGGCCATCGACCAGAGTAGCCAACAGTTCGGGAGGAAATCTACTAACTACACATACAAATAAAACAATACATTATCCCCTGAAAACATACATAGTAGGGCATTGATAACATTAGAACACATTTGTTATGTTGTATTTCATAGCGGGTATGGCATTGTTAAATATTGTCACTTTACTGTGTACTATTAGAACAGGTGGCAACAATGCAGGGCCCGGCCTCACTGTCATTCTTGAAGGCCAGCCAAGGCAACGGCAGCTGCTCTGAGTCAGGCCCCAAATAAACTAGAAGCTAATCTGTGACGTATCATTATGTAACCCGACGTTGACTTTGGCACACCACTGGCTTAGCGTGCCGATGACACCATCAGCAAAGAATTAATTTTGGGGCTCTGGAAGTCGACGCCAAGTTTCCAGTTTAAATATAGGTGCACTGAGCTAATTTAGACTTCACTTCTAAATTTACGTGGGTGGCAAACTCAACTCCATGTGGTGTGTGTAAGTGTGTGTATTTTAAGTGAACAGACACATTCTATATTGCACTGTAACAGTAAATACATAATGCTCGTTCTTTTCGGTGAATGTATAGCTTTTAATACACACTGCTCTTACTTGGAAGGTTTCTGAGCCGAAGTGAGATGGTTGTGTGTGTAATTGTGGCGTGCAGTGTATCACAGACGCACACTTGGAACTGGAATCGGAACTTTACTTAGGAGCCAGTGTCACTCCTTTGAGTTTCGCGGCGGAACTGACAGGGGCAGCACAATGACGCTGTGCAGCGAAGCAGAAGTCACTATCATCATCATCGGAGATATGAGAGCTTTTTGCGTCAACGAAGTGAACTCCACGGCTGATAAAGGTGGCTCTCTGGCATGGAGGGGGAACATGCGCTCAACTGTTCCTGCGCACCCCACCTACCCCTCCCCCGCGCGCACACTTCTCCTATCCACTATCGGCACGTTCTATGACGTCACGGGTTCATTCATGATTTTCGTTCGATCCGTGTCTCTCCCCCTCCCCCCCCCCCACACACATCCACCCCCACCCAAACCTGCCCAGCTAGAAGCCACTGTCAAGGCTTTCAAATTTCAAAGCCCGCCAGTGCAAAGTGTCGCTACTTATTACATAATAGGGAAACATACACACAAACCTGGTCTCCAATATCCATTCATAACAACACTTTCGGAGTCTTCCTTGAACAACAAGCAAGCAATCTACCCATCAGACTTCTGTAAACATTCAAAGACGCCAAAGACATTAAGAAACGTCACCTACAAATAAATATTTGCTCATTTTTGTAAAGGGAAATTTTAGAGATTAAACAATGTACCTCAGTCCGAGGGTTCTCAAAACTGGCTTGTTCACCGCTGTTCAAAGAACGTACAAACATAAGCTTGTGAAGTGGAATGAAGTTTCTCTGGAGCTTGAAACAAGGAGTACTTTGCAATAGAAAGTACTCCACACGATTCGAATGTTAAGAGCATTATACACGTATCATTTGAATAAAGTGCCTCATTCTCTAATTTGTTGTGTGTTTCTCCATTGAAGAGTGTAGTGAAACTTTTTCTGTGACCTAAGACTACAACTCCAGTTGAATTGAATATATTTGTTTCGTAATATTCCCAGAAGAAAAATTAGATTCATATTCTGTTATGGATGTTCACTCAATTAAGTCGCCCTTCAAAAACACATTGAGAGTTCATATTATGTTTTGAAAATACCTCGAAACTAAAGAACTAGCAATGACTTGTGTTAACATCTGAAATATATTAAGCATAAATATTATCTTCATTTCACATGTCATACGCAATGGTAATAATAATACTATTTGTTATACGTCCCACTGACTACTTTTACGGTCTTCGGAGACGCCGAGGTGCCGGAATTTAGTCCAGCAGGAGTTCTTTTACGTGCCAGTAAATCTACCGACACGAGGCTGTCGTATTTGAGCACCTTCAAATACCGCCGGACTGAGCCAGGATCATACGCAATGGTTAGCTTGTCGAAGTATTACCACATGACCCCACTGATTGGAAATATCTTGGTTTCCGAGCCAACCCTGGTGTTCCAAGGGGGTTCCATGGCAAAGAAAAAGAAATCCAATCAAAAACGGAATAAGGAAGTGTTAACTAATGCATTTTTTCCTCGACAAAATGAAATAACCTCTGATAAAGAGCGCTCGAACGACAGGCTGTTTGGCTGAGTGGTTAGCGTAGTGGTCTTTGGTTCAGAGAGCTCTGTGTTCGATTCCCGATGGGGGCAAGGATTTTAGCCGCCTGTATGAATTCATCTGGTTTGGAGACTGGGTCTTTGTGTTCATGTTAATACGCATCCTCGTTTCCGTACAACACATTACACTCCTAACAACTACAGAAACACGCCTTAGATATTTTGTCTGTCTTGCTTTTATAGCAAGCAGCAGTTCTTTTCGTTTCTTCATCCGATAAAGGACTACATTAATATAAATTTTCAGAATCCAAGATATTCGTAAGGGTCGGTGGAACAGATACATTTAAAAAACAATGCTTTTCCCTATATTTCCGTCAAGGTTCTAACTTTCACATCGATGCAGGAAAACGAAGAATACATCATCATCATCATCTGTTTACCCTCCAGGGTCGGCTTTTCCCTCGGACACAGCGAGGGATCCCACCTCTACCGCCTCAAGGGCAGTGTCCTGGAGCTTCAGGCACTTTGTCGGGGATACAACTGGGGAGAATGACCAGTACCTCGCCCAGGCGGCCTAACCTGCTATGCTGAACAGGGGCCTTGTGGAGGGATGGGAAGAATGCAGGGATAGGTAAGGAAGAGGGAAGGAAGCGGCCGTGGCCTTATGTTAGGTACCATCCCGGCATTCGCCTGGAGGAGAAGTGGGAAACCACGGAAAACCACTTTCAGGATGGCTGAGGTGGGAATCGAACCCACCTCTACTCAGTTGACCTCCCGAGGCTGAGTGGACCCCGTTTCAGCCCTCATACTACTTTTCAAATTTCGTGGCAGAACCGGGAATCGAACCCGGGCCTAATCACGCTAACCACTACACCACAGAGGCAGACTACGAAGAATACATAACAACGGATAATTCAGATTTTCAGCGGCAAGCTAAGATCTTATTTTTTTGCCAGAGGCTTTACGTCGCACCGACACAGATAGATCTTATGGCGAAGATGGGATAGGAAAGGCCTAGGAGTTGGAAGGAAGCGGCCGTGGCCTTAATTAAGGTACAGCCACAGTTTTTGCCTGGTGTGAAAATGGGAAACAACGGAAAACCATCTTCAGGGCTGCCGACAGTGGGATTCAAACCCATTTCTCCCGGATGCAGCTAAGATCTTACACATAATTGTTTCAAGCTTATGAATACGGTTAGGATATTAGGGAAAAGTCATTTTTTCGTTCCTGAGCTCACTTTAACCGAAATCTGATAAATAACTGTGAATGATGGGTCCCTGACCCCGTTTCTTTAAAACAATTTTAAATTGCATTTTAACGCATATTTCGGCCATTTTTAATATTTTGATCATTTTAGTGTTATAAGGTCATATTTGTTTTGTATTCTGTTACTATTTACTTCAAGTCACACCGACACAGGTAGGTTTTGGTTTTTCTTTAGGAAAACAAAGCGAGAACTGCACCTCAGGGCTATACTACTGAATTAATGTATAAAGTTTCAACGTACCTACTGCAGCTCTGTCGGTTGGCATAATAAATGTGTCTGCTATATTATCGCTAATCACTTTTTGGCATGTTTCTTGTTAGAAAAGACATTCGATAATGTTGACTGGGCCAAGCTATTTGAGATTCTGAAGGTGATTGGGATCTGATACCGAAAGCGAAGAATTATCTATAATCTGTAATAAAATCAGTCTGCAGTGATAAGAAACGAGGGCTCTGAAAAGGAAGCAACAATCCAGAAAGGAGTGCGGCAAGGCTGCGGTTTGTTTTCGCTCCTTTTGAATATTTACATAGTACAGGCAGTAAAGGAAATCAAAGAGGAATTTGAAAAGCGAATCACAGTCCAAGGAGAGGAAATCAAAACCCGGAGATTTGTCTATGATATTGTTGTTTTGTCTGAGACTGCAGAAGATCTCGAGAAGTTGCTGAATGGTATGGACAAAGTACAAGATAAAAATAAATAAGTCGAAAAGAAAAGTAATGGAGTGCAATAGAATGAAGTCAGGTGATGCAGGAAATATTAGATTAGGAACTGAAGTCTTAAAGGAAGTAGATGAATATTGTTACTTGGGTAGTAAAATAACTAACGATGGCAGAAGTAAGGAGGACATAAAATGCAGACTAGAATAAACAAGGAAGAGCTTTCTTTAAAAAAAAAAAAAAAAAAAAAAAAAAACTTCCTATCTATCCCCAAAATGATTAAGTCATATTTTACTTCTTTTAGGTCAAATTTAACTAGTTTTTAGGGCATATTTGCTTGTATATTTTGTACTTCATTAGGTCACAAATTTCCAAATCCTACATACGAATTGCCCCCTGGCCTCTTCTTCTTCTTGTTCTTTATCTGTTTACCCTCCAGGGTCGGTTTTTCCCTCGGACTCAGCGAGGGATCCCACCTCTACCGCCTCAAGGGCAGTTTCCTGGAGCTTCAGACTCTGGGTCGGGGGATACAACTGGGGAGGATGACCAGTACCTCCCTCAGGCGGCCTCACCTGTAATGCTGAGCAGGGGCCTTGCGGGAGAGGGGAAGATTGTAAGGGGTAGACAAGGAAGAGGGAAGGAAGCGGCCGTGGCCTTAAGTTAGGTACCATTCCGGCATTTGCCTGAAGGAGAAGTGGGAAACCACAGAAAACCACTTCCAGGATGGCTGTGATTGGAATCGAACCCCGCTCTACTCAGTTGACCTCCTGAGGCTGAGTGGACACCGTTCCAGCCCTCGTACCACTTTTCAAATTTCGTGGCAGTGCCGGGAATCGAACCCGGGCCTCCGGGGGTGGCAGCTAATCACAATAACCACTACACTACAGAGGTGGACTTATGTCTAGTCAATCCTGATCATTGCCTTCTTTGTACAGACACGCAGAAACATAAACTCACTCTGGGAGCGGATCTCTTCGGTACTGTCACTACTAGGCTACATGATTTTAGAGCCATGGGAGAGAACTCCTTACAATACATCATGAAACGACCATGGTGTCTGTTGGTGAAGACAGTAGAACACATCCACGGTATCCCCTGCCTGTCGAGAAGTGACTAAAAGGGTTCCCCAGGAGCTGTCAACTTGCAAGCATAGATTGACGACCACGATACCCCAATATGAATCTGGCACTGTTTCCCCTCACTTGTGTCAGACTCCCCAATTCAGCTTTCCTAGTTGGCTTTATTCATTTACTCTTGCTCTCTTCATATCCCGATGGTATTGTGTTTGTGAGCTACGGAGTCCTCACGGCCCTTCTCTTACTTTTCCGATTCTGTCATTCTTCGAAGGGTCGGACCTCTTCAATTTTTCCTTGTGATAACAACAACAACAACAACAACAATAATAATAATAATAATAATAATAATAATAATAATAATAATAATAATAATAATAATAACATAACTGTATGACCTCAGCTACAGTGAACAGGAATTTTGACAGTACGCCATCAGTACTGCCTACGTATCAATTTCGACGTTCCGTTTTTCTCTACCAGATGGCATAGAAACCGACATCTGATGGACGATCTATGGCGGAGTTTTATTTCATTTTGTGACTTTGGAGATCTTTTGCATGCCGATATCGTACGACATATAGTGATTAATATTTCGAGAGGATGGTTGCATAGACATACTTCCTCTTAAAACAATAATCACAACCAGCACCACTTGTCTCACCAGTATCGTAGGCTGCCAATCTGTCGGAAATTTTCTATTGCAAAATTGGAATAAAGGAAAGCAATAATAGCCTATAATTGGGAATAGTTTAGATAGATTGTGCTACTTCTTATTTTAATCGTATTCTTATATTAGATAATAATACTACTTCCACACCAGTGAGTAACACGCTCAGCATCCATATTTCGTAAGAACATATTTTTTTTTCAGGCAGTACCATTTTACCCACTTGTAAAACGATCCTTACTTAGGTGATCCTTCCCCTGTGCGTACGCTGAGTCTTTGCCCGATCATTACCACGCTGATATGGTACTCACATCCTCCGCAACAGAGCGCATACTCCTTATGAAAATGAAAATAATTCACAGCCTGTTTCCAGTCATTTAACCGGGTCAGGAATGGAATGAATGAAGCTCCCATCAAGCGGCAAGGGTAGGAAGCCTGTCGCACTCCTCTGGGGCAATGACTAATGAATGGCAGATGAAATGAAATGGTAATGGGAAGTGTTGCTGAATGAAAAATGAGAGGGAAAACCGGAGTAACCGGAGAAAAACCTGTCCCGCCTCCGCTTTGTCCAGCACAAGTCTCACATGGAGTGACCGGGATTTGAACCATGGCACCCAGTGGTGAGAGGCCGGCGCGCTGCCGCCTGAGCCACGGAGGTGTTCAGCGCAGGAGCGCATACTCCTTATGACTGTACGAAATGTTTACTATACTGAAATATAGTGTCTGGTAGAGAGAAAAACGTTCATCTGATAAAAGTGTACTTATAACCAGACTGTTGTGAGATTGGAAAGTGAGAGACATTTTATGAGTTGCTCGAAAGTAATGAGCTTCACAATGCACAAGGAAATATTGCTTGAAATCAGTTGTTTACGAAATGAATCTCCAGATATAGATGTTGAGAGGAAATGTATTGCTTCGTAGTCATTTTCCTAATATGAGTTAGTCACTCCAGCGGAGAATTTGCTTAATAGTGTTGAAGGATAAGGAATTGGAAAAGATGAGGCTCGGAAAAGAATGATGCCATTCCCGATTAAATTGGAAACCATGAAAATCATTTAAGAGATGGCTGACGGTAAATTTCAACCAGTAACTGTCTACCTAGTCCGCCTCTATGGTGTAGTGGTTTGTGTGATTAGCTGCCAACCCCGGAGGTCCGGGTTCGATTCCCGGCTCTGCCACGAAATTTGAAAAGTGGTACGAGGGCTGGAACGGGGTCCACTCAGCCTCGGGAGGTCAACTGAGTAGAGGTGGGTTCGATTCCCACCTCAAGCCATCCTGGAAGTGGTTTTCCGTGGTTTCCCACTTCTCCAGGCAAATGCCGGGATGGTACCTAAGACCACGGCCGCTTCCTTGCCTCTTCCTTGCCTATCCTTTCCATTCTTTCCATCCCCCTGCAAGGCCCCTGTTCAGCATAGCAGGTGCGGCCTCCTGGACGAGGCACTGGTCTTCCTCCCCAGTTGTATCCCCCGACCCAGAGTCTGAAGCTCCAGGACACTGCCCTTAAGGCGGTAGAGGTGGGATCCCTCGCTGAGTCCGAGGGAAAAGCCAACCCTGGAGGGTAAGCAGATTAAGAAAGAAAGAACTGTCTACATCCACATTGCCTCAATATACAGAAAACACCTGATCTCCTGGTAAAGAAAGTGTTAAAAGCGTTTGCGTTTGTAGCAGATCACTTCGGTGTCCTTCAATATGGATGAAGTACCACACAACCATCACCCTCTGGCCAATCAGCTAGACTGACTGGCTCTGACGGTAGAAGCGATGGAATTCTGAGTTCAAGCGCCTGGTTTGATCGCAGATGAGTTCAATGTTAATTGAAGGTGCTCAAATACGCCAGCCTCGTGTCGGTCAATGTATCGGCATATACAAAAACTCCTGCGAAAAAAGTTTTCTGTACTTCGGTGTGTCCAAAAATCTAAGAGTAGCACGTAAAACCAAAAACATTTTCTCCACCTTCAAATAGAATTGCCGGCCTCGTGGTGTAGGTGTAGCGTGCCTGCCTCTTACTCGGAGGCCCCGGGTTCGATTCCTGACCAGGTCAGAGTTTTTTACGTGGATCTGAGGGCTGTTTCGAAGTCCACTCAGCCTACGTGATTAGAATTGAGGAGATATCTGGCGGTGAGGTAGCGGCCCCGGTGTAGAAAGCCAATAATAACGGCCGAGAGGATTCGTCGTGCTGACCACACGATACCTCGTAATCTGCAAGCTTTCGGGCTGAGCAGCGGTCGCATGGTAGGCCGAGATCCATCGGGGCTCTAGTGCCATGGAGTTAGGTTTATGGTCAAGTAGAAGTAAAGTCTCGATGTATAACGCTAATATATTGAATGATAATTTCTGATTACCCGTACAACTAAGCTTTCCTATGGACTAAAATTATCGTATCACCATCGGACTAAAAAGACGTACTACTCAACCAGTACCACTGACTGCCTCCGCAGTGTACCTGGCGCTATTAGCTGTCGTCCTCCGAGGCCTCGGTTCGATTCCCGGTACTGCCAGAGATTTCGAACTTCGCATCTCGGAATGGCGCTGCGTTTTAGTTTCGTCATAGAAAGAACTTAACCCAGATAACCCTACAATTCTTTTTCGTTGGAATGAGAGACCTTTCCGAAACAAGTGATTTGAAGAGATTGTAAAGAAAGTACAAAATTTTTAAAGAAATATCTCCTCATGTTTCGGAAATTGAACCTCTTTCCAGGAAGAAATACATGACATCAGTCACATCCTTAATGTGAATCGCACCATAATATTCATTTATTCATAGAATAATATAAAACATGAAAGATGCAAAGCACACCAATTCTTAAAGACACATACGTAGTATTCAGCAAAGCTACTTTTTTCCTTGTTAATGTGGGATTCAGTCGAATGATCTTACACAGAGGCCCACAATGTCCCAGACCATCAACAGTTCATCTAATTTCCTTTATCTAGACGACCTATTTCCAAATGAAATCACTCATTTATTTTGTGTGAAACTAGACGTGGGCGTATTTCTTATCGAACTGAAAGGCTTAAATGGTAGAATGCTGGCTTTCGATCCCGGTTCATTCTGGTGTTATTTAAAATTAGCCTCGTCTTGACATATAGGACCTATAGGAACTTCTGCAGGACGAAAAATTCGACACCCCAGTGTCTCTAAATTATTGTTGTGGCCAGTCTGAGTACGTACTTCCCACGCTCACTCCAAGCAGATACTGAGTAGCACCGAGGTTAAAGTATCAGTACACGTGACCCATTCCTATATACTTTCACACACAATAGCACGGATTACGACGCAGTTTCCAAGCTTAAAACTCTACGGGCTGATGAACAAAGCTCCCATCACATAAATGATTTCTTGGTCCCGTCTGAAAGTGTATTATTATTATTAAATCGACATGTCTATTAGTAAGGTAACGTGAAGGGATTTCCACAGATGTATGAACGACAGCGCGTGGTGTGACACAATCTATTATAAATCAAGGTCCGAAGAAAGGAACACACCTTGAAACACGTGTGATGCTATCAGTCATGCGATAGAATTTTAGTTCCCGTCTATCTTCTTTTAATAGGAGGTAGAAGAAATGACGAAACAAATTATCTATACGAGTGGCAAGTCGTATATCTTTTCTTGTCAAACTGTTTGTATGCTGAAGCATCTGGAGAGTAGGTTTCTGAAGCGAGTGTACAAGAGGAGAGTTTTAGGGGTAAGCAAGCGTCTTCGACGGACGGAAACCGGTTCCATGGGTGTTGTCTGAATATGACGTCGAAAAAGCGTTGGTGTGTTAGATGCATGGATATAACTTATATGGTGTAAAGTGTGTGTCTTATGTAAGCCTATATATGGCAGTATTCAAGAGGTCTAATAGTTATTATCTACTCCACCCAAACCTCATTGGGTAGGACGGAAAAAAGGGAGGGGAAATTTATGTAAATTTAGCTACACGTTCTACTATGTAATTTACCATAAACAAAATTTTTAAGCATGTATTAAAATAAAGTCTATCGCCTAACAAATTAGGAGCATTAAACTTGTAGAGTCTTAATCGCATCCAAAAGTGGCTCATTAACTACGGGCATGTTATAACAAATTAAACAGAGAAACGGAAGTGATTTATTTATTATAAGGTCAGAGAAAATAAACCTTTCCCTGTTATATCAATAACATTGAACTAATATGATCAAGAAATAAATACTACGCATTTACGTAGAGTTGGCCTACGGAAAACGCACGCATTCTCTGATTGCTAGCTGTCTACACACCATTCATTCATGAAAGAAAGTATGAGAAAACAATATTTAAACTAGAGTAAAACACAGGTAAAAACGAAAGGGAATAATATAACCATTGTACCCAGATATACGATTATAGCTCCAGATAATGCCATTTTTATTTTGAATTTCCGTTTATGAATGTTTAGACAAAATTGGAGTTACATTTTAGATTCCTGCATTTAACTGAAGTCTCGGTGTTATATTGTGCTAGCCTTCCGTCCGTCAGGAGAACTCGTGTCTTCCAATTCATCGAGGTGATGCAGCTCTTTTCAGGTACACCGCCAATGGAGGTGAACTGCATGTACCATTTTAACAATATACTAGCCATCCTGCCAGTCTTAAATTCCGAGAGGGATCACATTTGAAACCCCTTTCTCCTTCACAAAATATCTATTATTGCTCATCGTGTTAAATAAGATGGAACTGAAGACTCCTAACAGCGATTATTATTATTATTATTATTATTATTATTATTATTATTATTATTATTATTATTATTATCTCAAAATCGCTACGTATTTTGAGGATGGAAGATAAAATGATTCATTGTATGAAGAATATGTCAAGATATTTTAGTGAAATGGGTTTTGCATAATAATAATAATAATAATAATAATAATAATAACAATAATAATAATAATAATAATAATAATAATACACTTATGCAATTCTGTGACGTTACATTAATCTACAAAAACTCCAAATGAAATAAGTCAATAGTCACAGCAACGCATTCCCAATTTAAACGAATATATCCATCGTTTTAGGAAAGTAGGTTAAGCCTGAATTTTCTTACATTTCCTATTCAGAAATGTTGATTAATTTGATGTTAGAGAAAGTGTTCACACGTTTTACTCTCATATGTTACTACAATTCGCCGTTCTACTTTCATTCACTGTAAGGTGGGCTGAATGGCTCGCACGGTGAATTCGATCCCGGCTCAGTTCGGTGGTATTTAACGGTGCTCACACACTCCAGGTTCATACCGGTAGATTTACCAGAATGAGAAAGAACTACAACGGGAGAAAATTTCGACATTTCGGTGTCTATGTAATCGTAAACGTAGTTTAGTTATTCGTTATTTTTATATTTAGTATGTATTACTTATTATCCTGGTTTAACACTTATTTGTCCCAGAAATACCCTTTAAGGAATAATGCTGGTTCTGGCAGGTCAGCGTACCAGCCTTCGGCTCAGAGGCTCCTAGGTTCGATTCCCGTTAAGTCTGGAGATTTTAATAGTATATAGTTAATTCCTCTGGCTATGGTACTGGGTGTTTGTGTTCGTCACAGTGCATGCTTCTTCACTTACGAACAACACACCACGCAACACGCTGCGAAGAACCACCGAAACACGCTATAGTGATTACATCCCCCGACATAGCGTTGGCGTCAATCAGCACATCCAGCCGTAAAACTGGGATAAATCTACACGAGGAGCCGACCCCAACAAATCTAAGGAAAGGCCAGGAAGAGGAGGGGTGTGAACATTTTGGACATGAATCCTTGTAAGTGGACACGAGGCGTGAGAGTGTTAAGAGAGAATTATGATCGCGTAGGCCCTACAGCAGCACCACACAGAACTCTAGTTGTATGCCCGGTGGCAGCATGCTATGTCTCCAATGAATATGTTCTTATGTTTTCACGGTGCTCTATCCAAGTCACGGAGAACCTGTTATTATCCATTATGAACGGAACATTAATTCACATTGACAAAAATAAATTGTGAAGTGTCTTCCCAAACAGAGTATTATAAGTGCCTTTCAAGCTTTTTGTTTCCTCTTTGATTAGTCATACTTGGATGACGAGTTTTCAACTAATGGTGCACGAACCGCAGCCAATAAGTGTTTACTAAACCCAAGACACAGAAGAGTGTACGTCCACAATGCAGTTTTCTCTACAGGAAATCGTGCTGGATTTTTAAATGAGAGAGAGAGAGAGAGAGAGAGAGAGAGAGAGAGAGAGAGCACCAAGCTTATGTCTGAAAACAGTTGAGTGTGCTAACTTCTCCCAGGTTGCCATAAATGATAAGGGAAAATCTGAGAATTTCTAGCTTTGTTTTACACAGTTTAGGGTAAGTTTCAGATAACTTATGTTCTTTAGTCGGAAACCTCATATCCATCACTGTTATTATAGAGTATTTGCAGTGCTCTGTCTCCGCTAGGAGCAATCCTTTACTTTGAAAATAAGGAAGTAACGTCATTCATCAAGCAGCTAGTCCCAGTTATGAACGATGTGACGCTTGTAAGGGCTTACAGTGGGCTTCGGGGACTGATAATGTATTAGCACCTTCTGGCTTAATGAGGGAAGCAACGGCAAACTACCTCAGTTCTTATTTCCCAAGTACTCCTCTTAAGTGACGGTCGATATGTCTGTGTCTATTGATGGTGGACTTGTTCGGGATTCAAGAGCCTTCACTTTGGGGACTAGAACAGCTTTCAAGCTAAATCCATTTCGACTGCTGTAATAATAATAATAATAATAATAATACACTGACTGACAGAGCAAATGCAACACCAAGAAGGAGTGGTCAGAACTTTATGCCATTTGCAGGGTAGACTGACGTCACTGAGGTATGCTCATGATGTGAAATGCGCCGCTGTGCTGCGCACGTAGCGAACGATAAGTGGGACACGGCGTTGGCGAATGGCCCACTTCGTACCGTGAGATCTCAGCCGACAGTCATTGTAGAACGTGTTGTCGTGTGCCGCAGGACACGTGTATAGCTAAGAATGCCAGGCCGCCGTCAACGGAGGCATTTCCAGCAGACAGACGACTTTACGAGGGGTATGGTGATCGGGCTGAGAAGGGCAGGTTGGTCGCTTCGTCAAATCGCAGCCGATACCCATAGGGATGTGTCCACGGTGCAGCGCTTGTGGCGAAGATGGTTGGCGCAGGGACATGTGGCACGTGCGAGGGGTCCAGGCGCAGCCCGAGTGACGTCAGCACGCGAGGATCGGCGCATCCGCCGCCAAGCGGTGGCAGCCCCGCATGCCACGTCAACCGCCATTCTTCAGCATGTGCAAGACACCCTGGCTGTTCCAATATCGACCAGAACAATTTCCCGTCGATTGGTAGAAGGAGGCCTGCACTCCCGGCGTCCGCTCAGAAGACTACCATTGACTCCACAGCATAGACGTGCACGCCTGGCATGGTGCCGGGCTAGAGCGACTTGGATGAGGGAATGGCGGAACGTCGTGTTCTCCGATGAGTCACGCTTCTGTTCTGTCAGTGATAGTCACCGCAGACGAGTGTGGCGTCGGCGTGGAGAAAGGTCAAATCCGGCAGTAACTGTGGAGCGCCCTACCGCTAGACAACGCGGCATCATGGTTTGGGGCGCTATTGCGTATGATTCCACGTCACCTCTAGTGCGTATTCAAGGCACGTTAAATGCCCACCGCTACGTGCAGCATGTGCTGCGGCCGGTGGCACTCCCGTACCTTCAGGGGCTGCCCAATGCTCTGTTTCAGCAGGATAATGTCCGCCCACACACTGCTCGCATCTCCCAACAGGCTCTACGAGGTGTACAGATGCTTCCGTGGCCAGCGTACTCTCCGGATCTCTCACCAATCGAACACGTGTGGGATCTCATTGGACGCCGTTTGCAAACTCTGCCCCAGCCTCGTACGGACGACCAACTGTGACAAATGGTTGACAGAGAATGGAGAACCATCCCTCAGGACACCATCCGCACTCTTATTGACTCTGTACCTCGACGTGTTTCTGCGTGCATCGCCGCTCGCGGTGGTCCTACATCCTACTGAGTCGATGCCGTGCGCATTGTGTAACCTGCATATCGGTTTGAAATAAACATCAATTATTCGTCCGTGCCGTCTCTGTTTTTTCCCCAACTTTCATCCCTTTCGAACCACTCCTTCTTGGTGTTGCATTTGCTCTGTCAGTCAGTGTAATAATAATAATAATAATAATAATAATAATAATAATAATAATAATAATAATAATAATACAGAATTATGTCCGTGTTCTGCTATATTTGAAAACATGATCAACACTGTGAACGACGGGTATTGGTTAGCCAGGCAGCGGTCTTAGTGACCTCTCGTTCGCAAAGCCTCATGAGGATAATAAGGTAAGTAGTGATCGTATCTGAGATCAGCAAGACACTCATACACGCGCAGGTTGTTCTGTAAATAGGTCTTAATCGGCCGGGTGAGTACAGTAAAGCATCAAGCGCTTACCTCTTGTGCTCAAGGTTCCGGGGGATCGAATGCTGGCTCCGGCCCTTTGCATTTAAATAAGGGAGACCCGTTAAAAACAATCTCAGAGAAACGTTTTGGTATCTAATTCGATAACTATAGTTGAAAAGAAGAACACTATTATTATGACTATAATTTCTTTGTCACTACTTCGGTTATTGTGTGAACATAGGGTATTGCATAAGAATGTTGCCTCCCATTCTCCAAGGAATACCAACCCTCCATTGTCAACAAAGGGTTAATACCCTCCTGTTCAGCTCTCGACTACTTCGCATACTTTCGACGAACTTTTCCATGTAGTTTTGTCTGACATTGTTTGATCAAACCTTCTTTACTTCTGATCTTAAACGCTGACATGTCTTTCATAGACTACTTTCATATTGCCCGTCCTTCCTGCTTATATACAATTCAACCTCATTCCCGTCCGGTTCCATGGCTAAATGGTTAGAGTTCTGGCCTTTGGTCACAAGGGTCCCGGGTTCGATTCCCGGCAGGGTCGGGAATTTTAACCAACATTGGTTAATTTCGCTGGCACGGAGCTGGGTGTATGTGTCGTCTTCATTATCATTTCATCCTCATCATCCACGCGCAGGTCGCCTGCGGGAGTCAAGTCGAAAGACGTGCACCTGGCGAGCCGAACATGTCCTGGGAGACTCCCGGCACTAAAAGCCATACGCCATTTCATTTCATGCTCATCTTCAGTAATGGTAAGTCATTTGGATTGAGGCATTAATTACCTCGGTAATAAATAATTATTATTTAGGCTCAGTTACAGCGTGCAGACATTCAATTTGATATAATGTAGGCTGCCTGCGTATGAATTTCGACGTTCCGTTTTACTCTACCACATGGCAGGGTAAAGCAGATCTGTATGGGCGATCTGTGTCTGAGTCGTAATTAATTTTGTCGTACGACATGGAGTGTCGATTGAACTTACTCCGCCATTTAAAAAAACTCGACTACTTCTTGTCGACGCTCAATCACGGATGCACGAAAGAAGATGTTTTCTCGGTAACTAAGAGTATAGTGAAGAACACGACCTTGATCATGTGAGCAGGTGCGCTATTTGTACGTACGAAATAACAACACAGGAAACAAATGCGGGAGTAGGCCTTCTGGGCGTCGGGCTCCGCGATGTAGTGGGCAACGTGTCCGCCTGTCACCCAGCGACCCCGGGTTCCATTTCCGGCCGGGTCAGGGGTTTTTAATTGTAAATGATTAATATCCCTAGCCTGGGGACTGGGTGTTTGTGCCGTCCTTAATGCTCCTTTCCTCACATTCAACACACTACACTTCCGCAATTCGAATTACACGCAGGTTCATATCATATGGTGCAAGTAGGGGCAAAAGATCTCTATAGGTCGACACCCCGAACACATAGCATTAAAAAAAAAAAAAAAAAAAAAAAAAAAAGGCTTTCTGTGTAAGAGTTAAAACCCAAGGAAGGGGACTGTTGAAATAAGATGAACGAACGAATAATACTGTAAGCCGATGTTCCGAAGCTGGTGAGTTCAAAACTCATCGTCATCCCTTTCCTTGGTTTTTCATTTTCACCAGGCTGTAC
Organism: Anabrus simplex; assembly: GCF_040414725.1. Taxonomy (NCBI): domain Eukaryota; kingdom Metazoa; phylum Arthropoda; class Insecta; order Orthoptera; family Tettigoniidae; genus Anabrus; species Anabrus simplex. The sequence goes on from NC_090269.1 coordinate 243,114,456, forward strand.
CTCGATTAAGGCAACAGTCAGTACCTTCCTAACCCTTCCCTATACCTGCGTCATAGAAAACCTATCCATGTTAGTGCGAAGTTTGAACAGCTTGAAAAGAATGATAACGTCAATAATAACCCCGCTTGGCCCAACTGTCAAAACACAAGCCCTTTGAGTGGATGCCGTCCGGACGACTTGGTCACCTCGTTTAGTCGTTCCATTCTCTCTATGAGGTCGCGGTAGCATATTTTCTCGTTATTATCTCTGGTATAATCTTAGTCCAGATGTCCATAAAGTGAGCAATATACTAAGATATTATAAGAACAGTAATGGTGGGGGAAAGCGGTGCCTTTTTAGTAATAAAAATTATGGCATTTTTACTGGAAGATAAAAATGCAAGAATATTGGCTGGAGATGATGACAGAAACTGTTAACTGTGAGACCACGGCCTATTCGATCCATCGCCATAGTTACCTCCTAGAGAAACGGGTCCCCACACTGTAATCAGATTAGTTTCATAGATCGGCACTTGGCGGTGCCCGCTAATTGATTGCCTGGTAGAAAATAATACTCCTCTGTGGAAGAGTTGTTGAATTTAATTGCTGGTTTATTTTAATTTATAACTATGCAGCTTGTTATATTAGGTTAATATTTTTAAAATGAATAATCCTAAAAGTTACGTTAATTAATACCGTATCTATCAAAATACTATCATGTGAAATTGCTATGAGACCAGGACTATAGCAGTCTGGTTGGCATTCCTTAACTGAGAATAATAACAGTGACCACTTCAATTATCACCGGTAGGTATTTAGATAAATTGCAGAACTATCAAATGGATTATTGTTCAACACGTTTAACGCCATCTAATCCGATTTTCAGGTTAACGGTGATTATTCAATGAGCTAACATTCTTCAAAAGTGCTGCAGTTCATCAAAGGTTTCAAGGTCATTTTTATCTTCCGTTTTATATCCGTTTTAAGTCTGAGACTATAGTTATAACAGTGCCGGCCTCCGGGCCCCAAAATCGTGGGTTCAAACCTATCAGAGCCAATCGGATATTTCTGAAGAGTGGAAAACTGTTCTTTCGACACTCCACGCGTAAGATGTCGGCATGTAAAATATCTCTGGTGACACACTTAGTGTTCACCCGACAAAATTAATTAATACTCAGCCATATATCGCTCAAGAGGGGTCTGGCTTATTCTGCAACCTGGCAGAGTAAAACGAAACGTCGAAATCGAAACGCAGGGAACCTAGATGGCTAAATTCCGGCCCATGGTAGATGAGGCCACAGATTATATTATTATTATTATTATTATTATTATTATTATTATTATTATTATTATTATTATTATTATATTTGTTTTACGTCACACAGTTACCATAGGTCTTATGGTTGGCAATGACGATGGTTAAAATGACAATTTTTTAAAATTAAAGTAAAAGTATGATTAAAATCAATGCATGTCTAATAATATTATTTGCTTAACGTCCCACTAAGTACTTTTATGGTTTCTGGAGACGCCGGGGTACCAGAATTTAGTCCCACAGGAGTTCTTTTACGTGCCAGTAAATGTACCTACACGTGGCTGACGTATTTGAGCACCTTCAAATACCACCGGACTGAGCCTGCCAAGTTGGGCTCAGAAGGCCAGCGCCTCAACCGACTGAGCCACTCAGCCCGGCCAATGCATGTCTACCCCTTAGTCCGCTTCCTGACATAGGGTCAGGGATGTGGTGGGTTGAATTTATTTGGCATGTTTTATGGCCGGATTCCCTTCTTGACGCTAAACTCGATTGAGGAGCTAACGAAGATAAAATTAATTATGGTGAACAAAAATGGGTCAGGAGTTGGAAGGAGTCGGCTGTGGTCTATGAATGGAAACTGTCCTAGAAGTTGACTGGAAGTGAAAATGGAAAAAAAACATTCTCAAACCCGTTGGTGTTCGAGTTCAAACCCACTCGCCTCTAGAATGCGGAATTGGGCTCCATAGTGCACCCTTTTGTCTTAATTCCATGGGTGCAATAGCCGTAGAGTGGCCACTACGCTCAGTTATGATTAAAATCGTTCATTTACTATCGTATAGTTCTGGTAATCTAACAAGATTTTCATCTACCAGTTCATGATTGCATATCGGCAACAGTCGTCATTGAAAATTAGGTTTTTATTTTGTACTTCCCTTGAGAGGCGAGTGCTTACCTGGCTCCTATATCTCTGGCGGCCAGTGAATATGTAAACTGCGTTTAAACCATTAAATCGTTTGATTTTTTGAATAATCAAAGAAGTTTCAAACACAATGCTTCCTACGGCACACGCTATTCTTCGTAATTTCCCTGCAGGCACTCGGCATACCCACTGTGGTTGAGGGTGGTATAATACGTCCCCTACCTGTCGTAAGGGACTGCTGAAAGGGGAACATCTAGGGACTCTCATCTTGCCATCAACGGTGGATGATCACGGGCCCCCAACTGAGGTTGCTTGTGCCTCACTTTGGTCTCTACTAACTGACTTCCCTTGCTCAATTCGCGTTCCCTTCCGACCTAAACGGTGTCCTTCATTTACACGCTCTTTACGGCCCATACCATTCTTTTACCAATACCGTCCTTCTTCGGATCTTCCATTCTTCCTCTGTTTACTGTTTCGAGAGAATGCATGATCGGTTGTACTTTGTCTTAACAAATATAACCACCACTTTGCATGTTGAACGACATGCATAAGCAGAAACGTATCAAGAAGAATAAGACTTGGCATGCCCTAAACTTCTAGAACCTTTTATTCCTTTTCAACACCACCCGTTTTCAGTTGGAGTCTTTCACGTTCTCGTCATATTTGTTAGCCGACTTTTTGAGATAAAAGATGCTCAACAAATAGAGCCATGGACATGATATACTTCTTCCATATGAGGGCAGAGATAATTCAGTGCCACGTGCTGCTTGTGCAGAGAGACGGTGGACTTTCCAGCCTATCTGGTGGATATCGAAGGTGAAGGACACAGAGTGAAAGGAATGATTCATCCTCAGAGAATTAATCCAAGCTGTTATTCTGTACGTCAGATAATTTTCTTGCTCTAACCGATGTGAATTTCATACAGTCTAGGGAAATCATATGTTTTGTGAGGGATGCCATTGGCGAGTTCACAAGAGTTGACCCGTCAACTCCGTCCAAGAGTCTCACACAGTAATAATTGATTCTACTTGTGACAAAATCCTTAATATTTTCTATCTGACCTCTGTTCGTCAATTGTTGATCTCTAGAGAGCCCTTCACTTATCCGTTTCTCCTTGTTTGCCAATACAGTTCGAGGGTTAGGGTTAACGTTAAGACGGGTTGGTAGTCTCGTTATTTCGCCCTTTAGCACAACAAATACCACAACCACTACAGGAGAATCCGACTTCCAGGGCGTAAGCCCAATGTAACAAAGGTAAGCACGAGGAGCTCATATTTGGCACTAGCGACTAATGTTTGGAATGAAATGACGTACACTTGGTACACAAGGGGCACAGTGTTAGAGTGATCAAGTAATAGACACTGACACAAGACATTTAAAAGGAAATTTCAACACTTCGGAGACAGAATCATCATTAATTATCAGTCCTTCAGCGTTGAAGGTTGGTCACCCATCAATTTGATGCGTCTGTTGGTCTCCATCGCACACGCATCTTCTGCTTCATCAAGTTACTGGCCCAATGTTTGTTCTATCCTTCAGTTGTTCTATCTATCACAGTGGGCACCTTCCACAGATCTTGGCCCTGCAACTTTACTCTGAATAGTTAAGTTTATTCAGGCTGTCATCTTGTTGACATACAATATGGCCGAAAAACTGAGGACTTTTATGGTAACAAATGGAGAATAGTATCCTTTGTACTTTGAGTTCATTTAAGATCAGTTTGTACATATTCTTTCCAGTCATAATAATCCTAGCATTCTCTTATACCCTCACATCTCAAAAGCATCAATAGTTCTTCGGCTTCCCCCTGTGGGCGCGAGTGGTAAATCCACGGTATCCCTTGTCTGTCTAAGAGGCGACTAAACGGGGGTCTCCAGGGACTCTTAACTTAACGTGTAGATTGGCGACCACGGCCCCTCTAGTTGAATCTGGAGTTATTTACAATAACTTGTGGCAGGCTCCTCACTTACAACGTTCCTATATGTATGAACCAGAGTGGCGACATGCAGGATGACCACGGAGACGGAAGTTCCGGCAAAACCCTTCGCCCGGGAAGCTGATGATCATTGTGCCTTACGACCTGAGAGGCATGTTTGCATGTCACTTCGTTCCACATGGCACAACGGTGACAACAATGCAATACAGAACCTTCCTACAGAGACAGTTTCTTCGTGCCATTAGGGATGAACAATATTATCTTTCTCCATAACAATGCCAGACCGCGTGCAGCAGAGGTTGTACGGAGGCAACTTCAGCGGTGGGGGTAGGAAGTAGTGGAACACCCGCCATACCCACCTGACCTGTCTCCGTGAGTGTTTGGCCCAATCCCCAAGGTGAAGGAACCCGTGTGTGGGAGATGGTTTGGGATACGAGAGGACATTGTCAAAGCTGCGAAACACGAGACTACTAATATCCGACGTTTCTCGCATCGGTGCCAACGTGTGGTGGACAATCTAGGGGGACTACTTTTAAGATTTACCGTAAAGATTACTGTACCCTCTGAGAATAAACATTATGTAGCACAAGGGTCTCCTTGCTTTTTATCCTACACTTGGTAAACCTATTCGACATTATTCATACATTCCATAGCACCTCGTGCTCCCATCTGTGTATTTCCACTTGTCTGGTAGATCCCGCATTCATGCCGAAAAATAGTTATGAGTTATGCCCCAACCCGTAAAAACTAATATAAAGCTATAAAAAGATAGATGTGCGGACAAGAAAACACGTTCCCAGACGTGCCTTCGGGAAGTTAATATTGGTTCAAAAATTTAAAAAAATAAGGGGGAAAATAAAATGAAAGAAATATCATCTGGGTTACAATAACCGATAAGATATTAACTGTACTTTAAAAATATAACGATCTGATAAATTTGTGGAAAAATAGAGTGCAAGTTTAAACATTCTATTCATTCATATGTGCTCTTGAATTGAGAAAACTTGCAGTACTGGAATTTAGCCCTAAAAGGCCTGCTCAAGTGTTGGTGTATCTTCTATTATGTAACGACAGACCAGTTTCATTTAGTGCTTAGAATTTGTTATCGCTAATAAAAAAGAAAAGAATATTTTCGTAAGCAGATCACGGGTATTCAAATTCATATGCTTATTACTAGCGCTGGGCGAATGATAATTATTACTTCTTCTTCTTTTTCTTCTTGCGTTAGGGCCTACTAGGGACCACGTTCCAATTTCAATTCTTCATCTTTTGTTGTTTCTTCCTTTTCTTCCAATATTCCTTCATTGTTTCACTATGTTTCTTTTTTCTTTCTTCAGACCACTTTGTGCCGGTCTTCTTTGTCTCCCTCCCTTGGAATCCTTCCATCTTTAAAACTTTCTTCCTGAAAATTTCTCTTTCCATTACTTCTTCTTCTCTGATGTTGTTTCTTTCCAAATCTTTTTTGATCTCTTGAATTCAGGTGTTTGTTGACTTTTTCTTCCAAAGATACTTGAAGATCTTTTTGGTTAGTCTATTGCCGTTCTTTCTGTAAACATGTCCAAAAATAGCAGTCTTCTCTTCCGTATTGATATAGATATATTTTCTATGTTCTGATAAATTTCGTTATTACTTCTTAATTTCCAAAATTCTGTAGTTTTTGAGGGCCTAATATTTTTCTTACAATTCTTCTTTCTAGTACACTCCAATCTTTCAAGTTTATATTTGAGTACTGGCATATAAGCATTCTGGTGTCACTCACTTCTTAATAAATTAAAATCAAATAGTCGCAGCGCTGGAGCAAATGGTAATTATTATTAATAAATTAAAATCAAATAGTCGCAAATATATTATCTTAATACTCGTAAAGTGTACGCCATTTTAATAAAAGGAAATCCAAATGCTTTCATGAGCTTCTTTTTTTCTTTTCATACCATTGGCCTCATTTCGTGTTCGCTCTTTAGATGACAACTAGATTCAGTATCGGCCAGCGCACCAGCTTTATCCATTTCTAATTTTACTACTCGACATAGGCGTTTTGAAGTAATCTTCAAAGATGTTTTATCTTTGGGATTCAACAACTTCCAAGAACCACCGACATCAATACCTTTGTTTCCGCTGTGAAGGATGAAGTTGCTATGACGACCAGACTGTGAGTGAGGAGAAAAGAAGGACAAGGTTGCTATGGTGACGAGACTCAAGTCTGAAGAAGGAGACAGGAGCCATGAATTAATGGTCTCGCCTCTTATTTCATTTGTCTCACAATGTCAAACACTACGGCCAGCTCACGAGACTAAACATCCCTTTAATCTGAAACATTCTCTTCATTAGAGTGATCCAAGGAAATCAGAGAGAGCAACGTTGAGGTTCAGTTAAATATTATATTCTAATTTAATTTCGCTTAAACATAACTTAATTTCCAGAAATTGGGCATTTTAGGTAGCCTACTGATTTTTAAAAAATTAACGTTATTAATACATATTTTTCAGCAATGCTGAAGAATTAAAAAACATTTCGAAATTTATCAAGATTTTAAATTATGACGGAGTTCAACATGTTCACGGTGAGAATCGTCTGAGTAGGGAAGAGACATAAGGAAATGTATTACTATGTAGCACAATGTCAAACACTCCATCCAGCTCAGGAAATTGAACACACTTTTAATCTTTCCTTGCATATTCTCTTCACTAGAATGATTTAATGAAACGAGAACTAAAAACACTGATAATTCAATTAAATATTATATTGTGATTTACAGTTCTTCCAAGCAACAAAATATATAGTAGGGAGTTAAAGGTGTACTTTGACAACCGGTAATTGAGACACAATAGATACCCTAAATATCTAGGGATTACATTGCATAGAACATTGTCTTGTAAACAACATCTTCAGAATGTTGCTGCAAAAGAAGAACTCGCAACAACATTACTCATAAACAATGTGGAATAACTTGGGGATCTACAGCTGCAGCTCTGCGATGCTCAGCTCTAGGTTGGTGTATTTCACTGCCGAATACTGTACTGCTGTCTGGCTAAATAGTGCCCACAAAAGCAGGAAAGCTGCTGGTCCTGATGGGATCTACAATGAACTTATCAAGGCAACCGAAGACGTACTCCTAGAAGTGTGGACTGAGTTATTTAACGCGTGTCTAGACAGCACACAAATACCTGAATCTTGGAGGAAGTCCATGATAAAAGTAATCTATAAAGGAAAAGGAGACAACATGGACCCAAACTCATTTAGAGGCATCGCCCTAGAAAACAATGCTTTCAAGATCTTTATGAGAATAATCACGGACCGATTAGTGAAGGAAACGGACCATCTCCTCCCTGAACATCAGTATGGCTTCAGAAAACATCGCTCGACACTGCAGGTAGTAACGAACCTAATAAGTGAAATAGAACAGGCCTTAAGATTTCCAAACGGAAAATACTACGCAGTATTCATCGACTACACAAAAGCCTTCGACACCCTAAACAGAAAAGTAGTGATTGAGAAACTAGCACAAATGATTGGAGAAACACACAGCATTGCAGTCCTTCTGAAGAACATCCTAGAATACAACATAGTTAACATAAGTGATGGTATCTCTTTTTCCCAAGATATTTACCAGACCAATGGAGTAATGCAGGGTGACCCAATTAGTCCAATACTATTCAAGATTGCAACTGCAGACGTATCGAAAATAGTAGAATTCAGTAAATGAAATGTCGTGTGGCTTTTAGTGCCGGGATATCCCAGGACGGTTCGGCTCGGCAGGTGCAGATCTTTCTATTTGACCCCCGTAGGCGACCTGCGCGTCGTGATGAGGATGAAATGATGATGAAGACAACACATACACCCAGCCCCCGTGCCACTGGAATTAACCAATTAAGGTTAAAATACCCGACCCGGCCGGGAATCGAACCCGGGACCCTTTGAACCGAAGGCCGGTACACTGACCGTTCAGCCAACGAGTCGGACGTAGAATTCAGTGAAACAGTATCACAGCACATATAAGCTGACGACATGGTAATTGGGTCATCCAATCTGGAAGACCTTCAGGAAGCAGTGAACAACCTGGAAACATGGGCAGAAGAAAATGATCTGCAGATAAACGAATCTAAGACAGTAATGATGATCTTCAGAAAAGGAGGAAGAGCTGCAACAAAGGACAAAATTAAATTTCATAACAGAGACCTAAACATAACGAATTCCTTCAAATACCTTGGAATAATCTTACAAACGACAATCAACTCCTACAGAATGCACATAAAGGAAAGGACAACAGCCATCAAAGCGATATATAGAATTAAAGACCTCCAAAAAAATTATTTAAAAACGGCGCTAGAGTTATTTCATGCTGCAATAAGCCCAATTGCCACTTATGGCATTGAAATTATTTGGGAAAAGCTATCTGTGGCTGACCTTAGGGCTCTAGATAAACTAAAAGCCAGATTTCTAAAGCGAGTATTAGGTGTGCCTACGAACACAAAGTCCAGGTTAGTGTACGAACTTTGTAAAGAACCATTCTATATCGAGGATCTAAGAATGAATCTAGTTCTGCCATTCACAAGACAAAGCGCAAAGATAATTGAAGAGAGAAGAATGAAACGAGGCCAAATCGAGCTCAAATTCTATGCCACTGACGCCATGCTGGAGCGAAAATGGACAGGAGCGAACTACGAACAGCAGCATGTAGTTACAAGGATGGCAGTCCATGGCTTCCACCATAAGGTATGTGCGACTAAGTGATTCCATGAGGTGAACGGCGAGTGTGTGTGCTCTCTATGTGAGGAAGTGTGTGATCGCTACCACATACTTAAGTGCAAAAAAAGAACAAAATCAATCGACGAATACAGTAAAGACAATTAACTATTAAAGTCTATGCACATTTGTGCGCATTTTAGTTATTATTATTATAAATATCATAGATACTCAACTGAACACTACAATGCGTCTCATCACTGACACAATCAAATCTACTCCCATACAGTGGTTATCAGTGTTAAGTCATATTCCTCCTCCAGATCTCAGACGTAAACATATTCTAAGAGAATTCAATAAAATAATTAACAATCCAGAACTGCCGATACATGATGATATCGGTGATGCAAATACTAATCGCCTGCATTCAATAAAACCACCAACAAGAGATGCCATGAACTGAGGAACAGAAACTACCAAACTTCCGTTGAATTGCAGAACAGACTTAACGACAAATACTACCCAACAATGCTTCCTGTGAAGAAGACGCCACCACATATTTCAAACTCTCTCGTAGACTATGGTCTACACTGAACAGTATTCGAACCAACGACGGGAGCTGCGAAGCCTTCGACTAAAAGTGGAACAGTATTTCAACTCCTGACGAACCAGCACATCATCACCGATTGTAAGACAAGAAAGTATAATGGCAGTGCTAGTGACTTAACTCTCGCGACCCCAGAAATGATACACTACATCCAAACTTTAGATATACGTATATAGAAGTGTAGATTCTACCTAATTTTTTTTTTTTTTTTTTTTTTTTTGCTAGTTGCTTTACGTCGCACCGACACAGATAGATCTTATGGCGACGATGGGACAGGAAAGGGCTAGGAGTAGGAAGGAAGCGGCCGTGGCCTTAATTAAGGTGCAGCCCCAGCATTTGCCGGGTGTGAAAATGGGAAACCACGGAAAACCATTCAGGGCTGCCGACAGTGAGGTTCGAACCTACTATTTCCCGAATACTGGATACTGGCCGCACATAAGCGACTGCAGCTATCGAGCTCGGTGAGATCCTACCTAAAAACAGACAATGTATCTCTAGACATACGCAAAATAAGTACATTTCCAGAAATCAGTACATTTAACTATTGGTAGGTGCATGGAATATTTCACATGAACAAAAACGCGACAAATATATTTTGAAGTGGTTTTGGGATATCTTATGGAATCATATGGTTCTATTTAATAAAGTTGTGGTATTATTTTTGCGAACTGCAGCAGTAAGGTCAATGTAAAGCGAAATATGTTTATTTTGTGAAAAGCGCGAAACTAAAGCGAAATTCATAAAAAGTAACGAGCTTGAAATGTTCTAAGATTACGTATGTTAAGAGATAAAGATGAGAGAGCAAGAATCACTCAACTGACAGAAGTAATTGTGAGTTTAATATTTTCAGAAATTTCTTTATAACATGGCATAGAGGGGAAGGTGTAAGGAGAAGTCCGTTCTAAGTAATCCGGCAAAAATTTCGCCCACTCGGTGACTGTTGCAGTATTTGGAATGTTGTCCTTCGGATGGCTGAGCTCACTTCACCACACTTTAAAGTGAAGATTCGAGGTAATCCCTAATAACATCTATTACCGGCTGCCCTCCCCTCTTCTTGTATGTATCTATTGACCAAAATTTTTAAACACTGTATTGATATCCATCTGAGGATCTCTACATATCCGTTGAGGGAGACAAATGTAAACTGATTGTCCATAACCAGTGAAGACTAATATAACATACAACAGTAAAGAAAAAGTCCTGCTTGCAGTTTTATTTGTTTATTGATTCATGGTCATGGCCGTGCCCTCAATTTTTATGCCGAATCCGAACTACAGGAATGTGATTTTTCATTTCAAAAATCCGCATATATTGACTGGTTTTCAAATTTCGGCCACCTTCGTGAAAAGCCAGTGACTAAGCCCTCGTCTGTCACACCCTAGATCATTACTCTCCTAGGTAACCTATCCTCTTGCATTCGCCACACATCGAAGCCGATTTATACGCACAGCAGTACTCCTCTAGTTCATTCCTAAAATAGCCTTTATCTCCTCATTTTGACTACCCACCTGCCATTGTTTCCAGCATTTTTACCAGCAGTCGTTTTCGCTCTCTTCATGTCTTTTACATCTAACTTATGAATAACATATCCTAAGCCCACGCAGCTTTCACTGTCGAAAATAACAATTGGTCTGAAAACTAGGCGATGTATAGATAGTTTTTCCACGAACTTATTACTATCTTACCGTTGTTCGACACTGCGAGTTCACTGTATTAGCTTTGGTACACCTTCATTCATTTCACTTACTGTACTGACATCGTGCGGGAATACACATCCCAAGTACATGTATTGATTCACCAATTCCAGTTTCGTATTTCCTACCTGACAATCAAGCCTCTAATACAATTTGAAATGAATATGTAACTTTTGAATAAAACTTGCAAGGGTCAACAGTCATAATTACAGCAGGACGTGACACTAAAAATAATAATGTCACCTCGCTGAATGAGATACATTTTATTAAGAAAAAGCCAAGCATGTGGAGTTCCATCTTGCCCGAATCATATCCCTTCCATGGAAATACCTACACAAATTCATCCACGTTCGAACTTAGTCAGATGGCACTCCACAAGAGTTCTATAGCAATTTTTTCTTGCTTTCATTCCCCACCCTGAAGAGGTGAGGTGAACCACCCTGAGGAAAACGCCCTCTCTCTAGCCAGGATCTATCGCTTGACTATAGATGGAAGCATTGTCATTGCATACGCTACAGTGATGAAGAATCATTCACTTCATTGTCAGAGGATATTTTTAGTAAACTGTACAAATATGATGTTCATCACTGTATTGTTCTTCTGACACACAAGAGTTCTAAAGCAATTCTTTCTTGCTTTCATTCCTCGCCCTGAAAGGGTGATGCGGACCACCCTGAGGAATACGCCCTCTCTCTGGCCAGGATCTATCGCTTGATTATAGATGGAGGCATACGCTACAGTGATGAAGAATCCTTCACTTCATTCTCAGAGGATATTTTACACCAAACTGTACAAATACGATGATCATCACTATTGTTCCTGTGACAATTTCAGCCTTCAAAACGTTTTCGTTTTCTTGGCATCGGTGTGGAAGGCGACGTAACCTGAGCCCGGTCAACTTAATTCATGTCTAGTTGGCTTAGCGAAGATCTAGGTGGCCGTGCTAGTTCGAACTCACGCCGATAGATGGAGATGTGTACAGCTATTCGCGTCAACATGGCGAAAATAAAACTGAAATAAACGGTTTTTTCTTTAAAACGTTCTAAAACCGTGGTCGTGAGGGGTTCATTGCAAATTGTTGAGACGCTCTCGTTTTCTCAATATCGCTGTGAAAGACAGACAGAAATATGGAATTTTGTGCACAACAGACCAGTGCAATGTCAAGTATAATTTTCAAATACATGTACTTAGGAAAAATTATCTCAAGGCGAAATATGTGAATATATTATTTGAAAGCGAGACTTGAGAATGTATAACAAACCAGAATCATGAGGACAATTTTAACTGGTATTCATACACCATTATTACGAAATGTTGGTGGCCACGGTGAGTCTTCCACTTACATGTGCGAGGCTCCTCACTTTCATCTTTCCTATCTTGGTCAACTATTTCAACCGCAATGGTGTTAGGTTTACGAAACATGGAGAATTTTACATTTTCACGCCCTTCTTGGCCTTCTTTCACCGATACCTTCATTCCCCGAAGTGTCGGATCTATTATATTTTCCTCTGTTTAGTGTTAAGATAGGATTATAGCCAAGTTGCACTTCTTCTTTAAACAATAATCACCACGACCAAATCTTATGAAAATTAGCGATTTGGAAATTAAACGTACCTACTTTTCGAAAATATTATCAACTGCTATGAAGTCTTGAAGATTATTTCAAATATTCTCTAAGAAAAGAAGTAAATGGAGATAAAAGTACAAGAACCTCGACTGTAAGTTTCGTTTTGAACTTCCTCTACCTACGCATCTCAAAAACTAAGGATGCCTGTTGGCTCGCTCGTGGTAAGATGGCGCGGTGAGAGCAGCGGGCGTGTTCTTGTAGCGGGGCGCGCATTAATTAGTGCATGATTTACGTTTATCATTATGTGCCAACATTAACTATGTTAATACCTTGTACCCATGCTTTAATTGTTTCTGCATTCATTGGGGGTCATTCTTCATAATTTTATAGCGTACTTCAAGCACGGATATTATATCTAAAATGTAATTCTTAGAAATAATAGTCCTTGTCTTTGCTAAATATATGCAAGACATGTGCAAAATATATACAAGCACATTGTTCACAGCCGAGGAATTTGATACTCTCAACACCCAGGTCACAGGATGAATAAAACAATTACGAAGTGGCGTTCAAAAGATTTTAGGGAATGGAACATTATTTATGAGTAACTGACAATTCTATAGGTCTCCAGTTTCATATGTTCAAAGGATATTTAACGTACTATCCAGTTCGGGAAACCTGACAAAAGGCATACTTATCAATTAGAATTCCGCAATTTGTAAATAATTTCAAGTGGTTAAGATATTTACTCTTCAGGTAAATTCCAGGAGTGTCATACGCTATTCCCCAAACCGGTAAAAGATGCCATCCCATACATATTCAAGGCTTGTAAGATGCCACCTCTCCTACGTACTTTCAGGGCGAATTAATTCAGATCATTTAACAGTTTCCTTGAATATTAAATGGTCTACACAGAACATCGTTATTGACCGTCGAATAGCCAATGACAACACCAATTTCCCTTAGCAGTTGGATGACGTGGGAGAATGAGTGACAAATGCAGAGAGGACAGATGACTCATGATAACACAAATGTCAACTATTAACTGTTTCCTCGTTCCTCCCGGTTAGAATGCAGTATTTTGAATACAAGCAAGAAACAACATTTAATTTAAATACAATTTTCAATGAAGCACTGTAGTTATGTTTCTGATTAAATGCAATGATGCGAAGGTAATTCGATTTTGTATTTATTTATTTATTTATTTATTTATTTATTTATTTATTTATTTATTTTGAAGACTTTTGTCTGGAGCGTGGCAATGTATGGAAGTGAAACATGGTCGATAAATAGCTCAGGAAGAAAGAGAATAGAAGCTTTTGAAATGTGGTGTTACAGAAGAACGCTGAAGGTGAGGTGGATCGAATATCGTATGAAGAAATACTTTTCAGATGTTACCTCTATAAAACCAGCGTTTCATCTTAGGCTGAAACTGGACTCATCAGAGTGGGATGTGTCTAGTGTTATCTGATTTTTTATATGCTCTGTTGGTGTGAAAAATCTAATTATCTCATCGGGAGCTTAGATTTTTCATTTTTATTTATTATTGTAATAATATATCTGTAATAATTTTTTCGGTCCCGTTTTTCATTGTCAGATCGTTCAAGTTTGAGAGACTACAGGGACAGGGAAGGATTCCACTTGAATGCGCTGAAGTATCGTTCATCTGGGCACGAAAAGGACATGCTGTGGTTTAGTCCTGCACATTTAATACAACTGTTAGCGAAGGAACCGAAACTTCGAATTCTAGCCACGGTTAGCGAAATTCAACATGTTCAGAACTGGTATGTAGCATGTAAACTGTATTTAACTTCTTAATAGATTCTTCCCCAGGTCCTGCTTAAAGCTTGTAAGCAAGACCATCAGTTCACTAGAAAGTCATTGGTACTGGAACACCAATTTTACGTTAGAGTAGTGTACAGTGCCTGTACAGTAAAATAGAGAGCATTACAACAGCTATGGGGGAGAGAAGACTAATGTTCTATGTTCTATGGTCACATAGTCAGGATGGACAGCCAGAGACTCACTTCAAGGATCTTTAACACTGTATCTAGAGGGAAAGCAAAAAATGCCAAATGGACAAATTTAGTTCGGAAAGACTCGTTGGCTGAACGGTCAGTGTACTGACCTTCGGTTCAGAGGGTCCCGGGTTCGATTCCCGGCCGGGTCGGGGATTTTAACCTTAATTGGTTAATTCCAGTGCCACGGGGGCTGGGTGTATGTGTTGTCTTCATCATCATTTCATCCTTATCACGACGCGCAGGTCGCCTACGGGTGTCAAATAGAAAGACCTGCACCTGGCGAGCCGAACCCGTCCTGGGATATCCCGACACTAAAAGCCATACGACATTTCATTTTTCAGTTCGGAAAGACCTACAATACATAGACGTTGATCACATTGACATTTACAACCGAGATAAGTCAGAAAGTTAATCAAGACATCTGACTCTCTCCAGTCACTAACAGCTAAATCACTGCGTCCAGGAATAGGAGTCAAATGGCCTCAAGAAAGAAAAGACATCCATAGCGCTAGAATGAAGGAATACAGGGCTAAGAGGAAGGAAAAAGCTCACCAGAGTTAAGAACCACGTGGTCCATCGTAGGCCTAAACGAAGTATAAGAATAAGAATAAGAATGAGAAGAAGAAGAAGAAGAAGAAGAAGAAGTGTACAGTACATGTGAGGTGGTAAGATGCACAACTTGCCTTTCCAAAAATAACAAAATTGAGGTGGCGCCGGTTTAGAAATGCGTTTGTGCTCATTTCTGTAATTTCAATTAGAATTATAGTGTAAACTTGCTCTAATTGGCTTTAAAATAAAAATTAGTAGTAAAATTTATCTCGTACAGTCAGGGGTAAGTTGAGATTCATGTCTAATTCACCCGAAATTCAGTTAACTAAACCATTTCCAAACGTTATGGTCTGATTTGTTTTCAAACGGAGAACTCCGCTACACCTCCGATATTAGTAGTGTAAAGTGAATTGTGCAAAACGGGCAATCAATACATAGTAATAATCCCGCCACTAATCAAATTCCAGTCGCGGTTAAAAGAAGTTCAAACATTTTGAATCGGGCAGTTTGCTGAAAAGAACATTTGGAGACAGTTGAAAACGTTTGGAACAAGCAGCTTTCTACAACAAAGTATTAGAAAGCCAAAATGATATTCTGCGTGTGGCTGAATCAGTGAAGAATATCAGCTAATCCATGGCGATAGGCAAAATCGATGAAGAATATGAACTATTGCGTTGGGATACAACAAATTTCATTGTTCAACTAGAGAGGACAGTGCGCAGTGATTGTACTGTATTTCGTTAGAAGTGAATCTGCAGAGCAAGTTATCTGTACATTGCTCTGTTATAGATGGAAGTTGTTGTACGGGAGCGAAAGTTGGATATAAACCTGTTGATATGCATTTAGGGCAGATTCCCTATCCGTTGATTTCCTAGCCTTTTCTTAAATGATTGCAAAGAAATTGGAAATTTATTGAACATCTTTCTTGGTAAGTTATTCCAATCCCTAACTCCCTTTACTATAGGCTAAATGAATATTTGCCCAAATTTGTCCTCTTGAATTCCAACTTTATCTTCATATTATGATCTTTCCTACTTTTTTTTTTTTTTTTTTTTTTTTTTTTTTTTTTTTTTTTACAAGTTGCTTTACGTCGCACCGACACAGATAGATCTTATGGCAACGCTGGGCATGGAAGAGGCTAGGAGTGGGAAGGAAGCGGCCGTGGCCTTAATTAAGGTACAGACCCAGAATTTGACTCGTGTGAAAATGGGAAACCACGGAAAACCATCTTCAGGGCTGCCGACAGTGGGGTTCGAACCCACTATCTCCCGAATACTGGATACTGGCCCCACTTAAGTGACTGCAGCTATTGAGCTCGGTTTTCCTACTTTTAAAGACACCACTCAAATTTATTCGTCTACTAATGTCATTCCACGCCATCTCTCCACTGACAGTTCGGAACATACCACTTAATTGAGCAGCTCATCTCCTTTCTCCCATGTCTTCCCAGCCCAAACTTTGCAACACTTTTGTAACGCTACTCTTTTGTCGGAAATCACCCAGAACAAATCGAGATGCTTTTCTTTGAAATTTTTCCAGTTCTAGAATCAAGTAATCCTGGTGTGGGTCCCAAACACTGGAACCGTACTCTCGTTAGGGTCTTACCCAGTGTTACACGCAGGTGAAACAATGTGCACGAGGATGTTTGAAATACGGAAATACCGTCATTCGTACATCCATCCATTCACTCATTCACTCAAAATGGAATGCTCTCCCCTTAGCTGCTGGGTTCGTGGCTATAGGCCTAGAGCATTCATTCATTCATTCATTCATTCATTCATTCATTCATTCATTCATTCATTCAATTAGGACTGCTCTCTCCCCAGTTGGTCGTTATCCATGACTGGGAGAGAAGTGTTTATTCAATGATGCATGTATGAATACAATTCAGTCATGCATTCATTCATTCATTCATTCATGCAGCCATTCATTTATTCAGTTCATCCATTACGGTTGTTGAATGTGTAGGAGAACTCTGTACAGACTTGTGACGAATAAGCTATGTATGTATGTATGTATGTATGTATGTATGTGGGTTCTATGTTGATAATTCGGTTAAAATTTTTACGGTTGTTTAATACCGATATTCTACCACTGTTTGCAGAGAGAAGGAAGACTTCTCTGCTTGAACAATTTCACTCATTATAAACTAGTTCATGCTGGTATATACCCTCTCAGTTTTAAGGCATCAGCCCGGAGCCATGTTGGGTTCTCATAGAGCACCAGCGCAGGTTATGCGGTTAGAGGGGAACCACAAAATTCTCTGTTGGTCGCGTAAAGAGGTAGTTTGCTGTTGATTTAATGAGTGAATCATAAAAATGCCTTTCACAGCACCCGACAACACTAGTCGTGCGCCAAATATACACTGGCGGAAAATGAAATCCCAAAACCAAGAAGACATTAGTTTATATGAATGCAATTTAGGCTAAACAATTGTCTAGATGACATATTTGTTTGATTTGATTAAAGTTTCCAGATCACAGGTTCAAGTATGTGCGAGAAGACATGTGACATGATAGTACATAATAACCGCTGTAGTCGCCACGATTTTGAATGCAAGCATGCAGACGCTCAGTTCACGCCAGTTGCACTAGGTGAGTCAAATCAACAACGGTTAATGCTGGTACTGGATGACGCTGGATTTGCCGTCCCTTAAAGTCCCATACGTGCTCAACAGGTGGTCTCACAGGACAAGGCAACTGGTCGAAACTCTGTAGAGCACGTTGAGTTACAACAGCAGTATGACGACAAGCATGACAGTTTACTGTGTCACTCTCTGGTGGAAACTAAATCTCCGATGGCTTCTGAAGATGCAGTACGCTCCACCACAGCCACGTGGCGAATACGGTGGTCTTCCCCCTCCGTAATGGCCCGTTCCGGAACCAGGTCTTTATACATCAGATATGTTTTTAACATTCAAAGTGCCTAATAGATCAAAGCGTAAAGATAAAAACGTTTCGAAACTGCCATGATATGCATCACTATAGTATTCGAACTTCTCTCCCAGCGAAGAAATGCCAACAACATGGCTGCTAACAGGAGTTCCTATAAATTTTGGCCATGAGGAGTGGAGATTACTCGTGACACGCTACAGTCCATCAATAGTGAATTATGTCTTCTCAATTTATATAGGGATATATAATTCCAAATAGAAAAACTCTCATTCTTACGCAACATCGAAGGAACAATAATTAAATGTTAATTTCTGGTTTTCGGAAACCTAAGGGTGTCTACCATCTGAATCAGTCGGCCCGGGAACAAACATAGTATAGGAATGTAGTATGTTAATTTATTTCATTTAAGTTGTGAGCAGACAGTGATAAGAATAACCTCCATAAAAGCAAAATAATCTCCGTACAGGCTGTGGCCGTTGGAGTAGTAGAAGGTAAAGGCTTTCACTATCCTTAACCTCAGCACTAGGTGGAATAGAGTAGTTGGCTCTATGCTAGGCTGTCTTTTCCCACAGGAATTAACTGGGTACAGATTTCTGGTGTAGGCAAAGCGAATTTCAGGCCCATGTGCCTCTCAATTGGTGGAAGTCTCGTTTTTTAATTTTCTACTTGCTGACGGCGATTCAAACTCACAACCTTCCGGTAATAAACCCTTTAGCTCCTAAGAAACTTCATGCATATCAGTGCGGAAAGGCAGAATTCATTAACATTGATGCTAAGACAATATCTTACATGACGAGGGAAAATAAAAGCTACTCAAATATCACGGTCAGGCTCAAATATTGCCTTACGCAAGGTGATAGGTAGTATATTTATACAGCCATCGTCCGTCCCATCATTTACTTATTGCGATAATTCTAGATCTAATTTTAGATAACTGCATTGTCTCTTCTTTTTCAGTAACGAGCTTCTGCGGACTTCCAAGGAATCCTGGTTGAGAAACTCTCCTGTAATGTCAAAGAAAACTACAGAAATCTCTGATCAGAACTGATATGATTTCATCCTGCTCTTCACGCAAGATTCTGTTCCACACTCCACGGGCACTCAGGACCACCCTTCATGACTAACCATTGTCCGCGGAGACGGCCAATAACTGCCTGAAGCTGGTCTACAAAATTCCCCATGTCTACGCAACAACTGGGTTTAAATCGCTCCCAAAAACCTCTGCTCCACACTCCACGGACACTCAGGCCCACCCTTCGCGACGGCCAGTGATGAGGAGTTATGGTACCCGGTCTCCAATGTTCAATTACTTTCAGTCAGATTTGTATCGTTTAAAATGTTTCTTAATTGTGAGATTTCTCCTGTCATACTAGGCCGGTGGGTGCTTTAACGGACCAACAGGGATGTACGTATGTTCAGTCCGTCAGCGATTCCGCTGGTGGGATCCTCAACGGATCTGCCATCAGCTGTCATATATGGCCTAGGCATCACTTAAGAGGCGTACTAGGGAAATGAGGAGTGAGGTAGTTTCCCGTTGCTTTCCTCACCTAGCCAGAGTTGCTATTACATATCAGTCTGCCAAGCCCACTGAAATGCATACACCAGCCGACCCTATGAACAACATTTTCACACCATTCATATCAGGGACTGGCTGCATAAGGATTGACATTACTAGCATCACTCATACCTCAGTCACTTTCATATTGTCAAAGCCAAGGATAAAACAGAGACAGATCTATGAAAGTAACAAAATTGCTCTAGCCTATACCAGAAGACATAGTGCACTGTAAACACTAGGTCCTGCCAGCAAAGGCACAACAGGGATGTGCAACTCACAAATGGATTTAAAATATGTTTTTCCTCAAATCAGATGCATTCAGCACACGCCAAAACTGTGTACCAGCTTAATTCCTTGCGGCAAGGCGGCCGGACATAGGACATTCAACGTAGTGCGGAGATTACGAATTGTAGAAAACGTTACCTTCCACTCCTCCAACGGGATTCAATGTCCACGTGGAGTTGGCTTTTTCTTTGAAAAACATAAACTGTGATTTTTGCCATGAATTCGAACCCACCATCATTGGAATGCAAGCTTATAGCTACACGACCCGTACTGTGCAGACAGCTCACTCAGTAATGAACTATCTTTCTCTATATCAATTTTAGCTCGGTTTACAATATTTATTGATTGTGCACTGTCCGTAGGAAACGATAGAAGTGCCAGAATATTAATTTTCTGGTTTTTCTTGGAGATCGGTATATATCCCATGGCCAATAGCTAGAGCCTTGCACGGATGCGGATATATCCGCGAAATTAGTGTCTTAGTGGGTGCAAACTGTATGGTAGTGTGGATAATTTATTGTGCTGATAATTTCTAAATAATGAAGTTTATGGATTTTTACTCATGTATACTCTTATTTTTGGCTTGTAGTTAGGCGATCCTTGATAGTGGTTTGGGAGAATAGTGATATATAAGGAACCTTGAGACCATAAAGGCGTAAATCTTACCTAAGACTAACTGGCACTAACTGGAAGAAAGGAAGGAAGGAAGGAAGGAAGGAAGGAAGGAAGGAAGGAAGGAAGGAAGGAAGGAAGGCAAGAGAAAATTCTTCCTAAACTTGTGACTGTAGAGGTTCTGGTGCCAGGTGTCAGGCTTAATTTATTATGTTAACAGATCTATCCGTTTCAATACCTTGGGTGTAATATACTGTAGTTAAATATTTACAATATCTGTGGATAACCATTTGTGGATGCGGATAACCATTCGCGGATGCGGGTGCGGATGCGTAGGGGATGCGGATAATATTTTGTATATCCGCGGAGAGCTCCACCAATAGCCGAGTAAAGGATTCAGAAAGCGTTCGTTAGATAACACTTGATAAATCTGCCAGAGGAAGCTCCCAAGCGCCCACACCACCTAGTAGTGGCTAGAATTAAAAAACAAAAACATGTCTGAAAGTACTTGCCATGGACTGTGGAGACTTGTTCGATATTGCTGCTGAAGCTGATAAGTTTGTCTTAGATTAGGGTCACTTCCGCCGGCCCCATTATAATACAAACAAAGAAATCTCTGTGACACTGAGGACTGGACTGCTTTCCATACCATGAGGAAAGGAGGAAAACTCCAGAACCTTGTAAATGTGGACAAGTTCACGCCAGTGAGTTTTTACAAAAGAATTTCTGCAGAGATAAGGAAAAGAAGAACAAGAAGGATCTTCTATTCATGCTGGAGTTCATGCATGTCAAATATCACATATTATGAAGTTATTTGCAAATGGCTTTACTTTTCATCATATTTGGAAGTTCTGTAACTTTTTATTCGTGTGCATGTAATAGTATTAGGCCTATGCAAAGACAGTAGACTCAGGATAAATTAAACAAAAAGAAACTGATTATTCATTTTCTGAAATAGTAACTTTTCTGTAATGATTTTCTCCATCTTATACTCCAGTACTAAGTGATGACGAATTACATGACATATATTTTCTAGACATGGAAAACTTTGTCTTATGTCATGCTTTTCATATTCATAGAGTATAATAATTTCACATGACAGTACATTAGATGACAGTCTCAATTGGAATTCTGTAGAAGCTTTCAAAAATGTAAAATCATTAATATAGTGCAAAAATGTTTTCTTTTGTTTCCTGACAATTCCAGATTTTGGACTTGTATCGTTTTCCCGGGACAGTTCACAATTATAGTTGTACTAATTTCAGTCTCCCTGTGTATGGATCGGTAAAGCTTAAAGAACAAACAACTTATATCTGAAGGATATTTACGTATAATGAACAACTTGACCACGCATTAATTACATAATGATGACAAGCCTAACGTATTCAATGAGGAATAAAATCAAAGGTTTCATTCAGCAACACAGCAGAATTTTTCCTGTGTACCATCGAACTAATTTAGGATTACTACACGGGATGATGTGCTTGAAAGGACATTAACATATACAATATTAGTTTTACAGAAAATCTATGTAATTTATTTCTAAGAAGGATTTCCAGGTTGTTTGGATTTTGCATAGTTCTTACAGGATGGTGCGTGATACATAGATTTTAGTGGCTTGTCTATTTTGATACTGCAAAAATTTAGTATAATTTGTGTTGTTTTAAATTTTCGTTGAATCGGGTTTGTTATTTTTGATACGCCCGTGTTTGTTCGGGCGAAGTTGACACAACGTCCTTAGTATTTGGTTTCCTTCAAGTACGATATATATGGTATTAATCACATCTTATTTATAGGTATTCTGAAACATTGTCTGAAGTTCATATATCAAGCTATACTTCTGCACTATAGGTCACACTTCTGCCGTTTCTTCCTTGAAGTATTAATCGAAGTGGGCGGTATTTATTATTACACATTATAGTATGCCCAAATCGTCCTAAAAACAACCGTCTTCCTGATCGTACGAAGTACAATGTGTTGCCAGCGAACGTTTAGATTTTTAGATTTTTCTGCACTTCTTGAATTTTTCACTTATCTAAATGCCTATTTTGGACCTAACAAGCAAGCCTATCGTAAATTCTACATTTTTACAACAACCTGACTTCACATGGTAGTTTGTGCATCCACATTTAGGACCCAAATTAAATGCTTTGTCACTGTTTTAATGTCTCAACAGTTCAGATAGGCTTTTGGTGACGATGTGTTAGCAAAGGGCTAGAACTGGGAAGGATGCGGCTCTGGCCTTGACCAAGGTACAGCCAGCATTTTCCTGGTGTGAAAGTGAGAAACCTGTAAGAACCATCTTAAGGCCTGCCGATACCAATGATGAGGTTTGAACTCATCATCTCCTGTGTCCAAGCTTACAACTGCACGGCTCAAGTGACACAGCTAATTCTCTCGGTCGAACGAAATATTCCAAAAATGATAAGCCTTTCCAAATATCTTTATTTATAGGCCTACCACACATTATTCAATCTTTTTCTTGACTGACACCTAGCTTCACTAATTTTGTCTTTCAGAAAATTCCAAACATCGTCAATAGGGTTGAGATCTGGTCTGTTCCCAGTCTGTTTCCTCTGTTTTATTGCAGATAAATGTTCGCTGTGTGACACGGGAAATTAGATCTGAGTTGGGGAATTAGACATGTGTCCAGTACTTGGACATACGTTTCGTTCCTCATTGTTTTTGTCGTTGTTTATGCAAATATATAGTATATAGGATTGTACCGAAAAAGGGGAATTGCCTTTTTCAGCCACATAGTAAGACCATCGGAGACCAGACTACTGAAACAATTATTCAACTTCTTTTGGAAAAGTAAAACCAAGAACAACTGGTTTGTTGAGGTCCAGAATGATTTAGAAGAGCTGAATATAACAATGAAACAAATTGCAGAGAAAAAAGAGAAGAGGATTCTGAGAAGTAGAGATACAAGACTCAAATTAAAAACAGTCAAACTAAAACAGTACACCATCACAGATGAAGGGAGGGCGGCCAGGTCAGAAAATATGAAGAAGTTCTGGGAAGATAAGAGGAAGTTGAGAAAACATTACAACTAATATTGTGAAGACTGTAGTGTATATGGATTGATTCAAGTGCTCCAATGTGGGCATAAACTATGTAAATAAATAAATACTATAGGATTGTACAGTTTTTATTGTGTGTATTTGTGTCCTTCGTAAATATTTATATATCTTTTAGTTTAATATCTACACATATCTTGGATCTTTGTAATTCGACGTTATGCTGTTGCTGATCCTAAATAAATAAATAAATAAATAAATAAATAAATAAATAAATAAATAAATAAATAAATCTTAAACTTCAGAGTCAGTCCATTTTTCTTTAAATTCGACCAAATTAAACCTAATTTTCGTAGGACGGTTTACAGTTTCCTTTACACATTCCTGCATCAAATGTTCCCAGGGTTAAGTCGAACATTACTTCGTACATTTGGATAGAGTAACTGGTTCAACCAATTTGGTCTTGTTTTAGTTCTTCCCACACTTTTCAGGTAATATTTTATATATTATTTCGATTACATAAGCTTTAATGCAGTTTATATTACCTTATATTTTGAGCCAATGCTCGTTAGATATGAATTAAAGCTTTAATGCAACACTTCAAGAATGCATGCTTTTTTTTTCATACGATAAAGCCAGTTTCATTTGTGCTATCTGCGTGTCCACTCATCCAGTTCAATGCCACTTAGCACTCTGTACTTTCTAGTTTGGACTAGGGCGAGCGTTGCTGTGACAGATTAGTCTCAGTGTCATCCTTGGATTCGACAACATGAAAATGACTGAGGTATGATCGATGCGAGTGACGCCATTCGTTTTGTACAACCAGTCCCTGTGATAAATGGTGTGAAAGTTTCGTTCATTGGGTGAGTTGGTATATACATTTAAGTGGGTTTAGTTACATGATACCGGGCGAGTTGGCCGTGCGCGTAGAGGCGCGCGGCTGTGAGCTTGCATCCGGGAGATAGTAGGTTCGAATCCCACTATCGGCAGCCCTGAAAATGGTTTTCCGTGGTTTCCCATTTTCACACCAGGCAAATGCTGGGACTGTACCTTAATTAAGGCCACGGCCGCTTCCTTCCAACTCCTTGTCCTTTCCATCCCATCGTCGCCATAAGACCTATCTGTGTCGGTGCGACGTAAAGCCCCTAGCAAAAAAAAAAAAGTTACATGATATGTAATAGTGCGTTCAGGATCGAGAGGAAAGCAACAGAAAACTAACTTGCTACCCACTTCCCTAGTGTGTCCGTTGAAGGTCGCCTGGGATTTCTCTGATGGGTGACGGTGGAATTGATGGGGTGTCAATCAGCCTTCGGGCTGAGGACTCGATATACATACTAATCTTTTACTACAAGAATCAAGATTTTATTAAAATTCCTTGTATCATTCCCAACCATCGAACTACTTCCACACTGGGGACTCTGGCTGTAAAAGTGGTCTTCAAGATACATTACTTTGTCGATATATTAAAATTTTTAAGTTTCTTGATCAAGGCATCAGTGATTCAAACAGCTATCAAAAATGCTGTATTTGTGCGTGGTGTAATTGTGGAATTGCAAGATACATCCCTAAGTTCTTATATTCATGTTGATATAGCTTAGTGAAGCTAACATTATACAGTATAACGTAAATCGACAAGAATAGAGAGTGAACAATGTTGTTAATAACTGAACGAACTCAAACCACAAATGAAGCGAGTAACCGTTTGATGACCTTGCGGTTTAGTTCTCTTTCTCCCTCCTTGAAGGTTAAGAAGATTCAAAATCGGTCGAGGTCGTCCCAGGTATTGTGTGGGTGGGCGAGATGCCACTTCCTTGGAGGAGTACGGTTATTTTATGTTAATAGGGAATTATATTATTGATGTTAATAATAACAATAATAATAATAATAATAATAATAATAACAATAATAATAATAATAATAATAATGGGTCCATATAACATTTCTTGTCCTACGCTTGCAATAAAATCATCAAGAACTACTTTAATACTGAATTAGGTGATACCGAGCTCGATAGCTGCAGTCGCTTAAGTGCGGCCAGTATCCAGTATTCGGGAGATAGTAGGTTCGAACCCCACTGTCGGCAGTCTTGAAAATGGTTTTCCGTGGTTTCCCATTTTCACACCAGGCAAATGCTGGGGCTGTACCTTAATTAAGGCCACGGCCGCTTCCTTCCCACTCCCAGCCCTTCCCTGTCCCATCGTCGCCATAAGACCTGTCTGTGTCGGCCCGACGTAAAGCAACTAGCAAAAAAAGAATTAGGTGATTCTTTGTAATATCTTTCGAACTCCTCGTAAAATTCTTTATATTCTTAGTAGGATACTTATTAAGATATAATTGAAGAAGAGTCCTTTGATTTTCATGACACATATTCTTTCATTTACTGTTTTATATTTCAAGAGTGTACAGCTTCATTTGCATTTCCAGTTGCATTTGTGGTCTCTGAGTGTTCACTCTTTACTACGAGGTATAATAGTTCAATAAATATTATCTGTATCTCGCCATCGTATTTCTCGAAGTGCAGCTATTTCAACTTTGCTTTGAAGTCCATGTTTTAATTTGTTACTAGATGGGTGGACTCAAGATATCGTATTCATAAGTTAAAAGGCAGGAAAGTAGCTGAATTTGTACTGTATGTTTACTCTCACTCCATATCACGAAATCATTTGCAAATAACCAGGCTTTAGCATTTTCTGGCTCGATCTTCCTCTTGACTTCCTTCTATACCGTTCATTACAATGACAAACAAGAGCGAGTTCCTAATTGTTGGTCTCAGTAGTGACACAGTACAAAGGTGTATAGAAAAGCTCACAAATTATTGGATTGTGTACAGAATATCAGTATGTGCGCAGTACGTTAGTGATCACGGGACAAATCAACCACGTACCTTTCGGACACTATTGATGACACTAATCGGAATTATCAAGAAAAGTACATATCATTGACCAACTTCTTCTCCTTCTCATTCCTGCTGGCTTTTTCCAAATTATCTGGACTCGGCCCTTTGCTTGGATTAAGCCCAGTTTTATGACGGAATGCCTTTTCTGCCATCAACCCTATCTGCAGAAATATATTCACTATTACGAGTTTCTCTGGTAGTTTATTGTATGTTGTGTTGTATGTACATGAAAAAATGTATTAATACGAAAACAAACACCCAGTCCCCCTAGCCAGAGGAATTAATGAGATAAAGTTGAAATCCCCATCCGGGCCGGGAATCGAATCCGGCGCCCTTTGAGCCGAAGACAAGCAAGCTGACCATTCAGCCAAGGAGGTGGACACCATTGACTAAATCCGATAGTCAACAATCTGCAGTGAGACTCTGAGACAGCTTCCTGTCTACAGTCGTAATGTGGCACTTCCTCCGCGCCAGGTGTTATTACATTCGTGAAAGTCATTCGGTCAGTGAGAGGTATTTTATGAAACAAAATGTACATTTTGGGGTCAATGGCAATGCCTCATTTCCGGATAATGATTTAAGTAATGCAGTCACTGTAATTTCAGAGCTGTATCACGGGAAAACACTGGCGATGACGGGGAATATTTCCAGCAGTGAGGTAATCCTGAACCTTCTATGGAGATTTACTAACGTCAGACCTATCCTAGAGTGAAAGGACGATCATGTTTCAGTTTTCGTTCATGCTGACTTGTCTCTGTATACGTACAAGGAAAGTTATAATTTTGTCTATGCACTTAAAATCGTTGCCTTTTTTTACCTGGTAATAGGTGCACAAGATTGGAAAATATGTTTAGTTATAGGCTATTAATTTATTTGTTTGTTGGTTACGACATCATGGGAAAATGTACTTATTTATCTCATAGCTTTTAGTGCCGAGAGTGTCAAGGAACATGTTGTGCTCGCTGGTGCAGATCTTTCTATTTGACGCCCAAGGGTCTGGATGTGGAAGAATGATGATAACGATGGTAACGTAGGGAGAGGGTGAAACACAGCGTCGGGACATAGCATTATGGGGTCTGCCCAGTACTTAACGTCTTCATCCGACGGAGGAATCACCATCACCAGCGTGATATGCCACTAATCCACATGGACACTGGGGAGAGATTTGCAATCGCATCTATGCTTTTGGCAGGCAATCTAGCGATTATAAATTGTAGGCTATACCATCACCTCTCCTACCCTGCCAGTCAGAATTCTTATGGTGAAATTTTTCCACCAATGGGACTCGAACAGGTTAACCACTCTGTCAGGCCATAACGATCATAGCCACCAGGGAAAATGCTTAACAGAATTCCTCGAAACTCGAAAAGCCAGATTGTGCAATATTATATTATATTTGATAAGTATAGCGATAGTGAGGAGTAGTAAAAACAGAAAATTTCAAATTTCACCATAGATCTGAGCCAGGGTTTCAAATATATAGCCCTCCACATAATACATGTGTATGCTGCTTGGTAGAGTCGCTAGGACACAGGCTGCTATAATAGTTATTGCTTTTATGCTGCTTGGCAGAGCCGACAGGTCGGGAGCTGCTATAATAGTTATATTTGTATGCTGCTTGGTAGAGTCGCTAGGTCACAGGCTCCTATGATAGTTATTGTTTTTATGATGCTTGGCAGAGCCGGTAGGTCGCGACCTGCTATAAATGTTATTTTTATGCTGCTAGGTAGATTGGATTGATCGTGAGCCGCTATAATACAGTAGTTATTTTTTGTACTGCTTGGAAGAGCTGACAGATTGGGATTTTCTATAATAGTTATTTTTCATGCTGCTCGACAGAACCCACAGGTCGGAAGCTGCTGTAATAGTTATATATTTTACCGAGCTCAATAGTTGCAGTCGCTTAAGTGCGGCCAGTATTCGGGAGATAGTGGGTTCGGACCACACTGTCGGCAGCCCTGAAGATAGTTTTCCGTGGTTTCCCATTTTCACACCAAGCAAATGCTGGGGCTGTACTTTAATTAAGGCCACGAACGCTTCATTCCCACTCCTAGCCCTTTCCTCTCCCATCGTCGCCATAAAACCTATCTGTGTCGGTGCGACGTAAAGCAACTTGCAAAAAGTAGTTATATTTTTATGCTGCTGGGCAGATTGGATAGATCACGAGCTGCTATAATAGTTATTTTTATGCTGCTTGATATAGTCGATATGTCACGAAATGCTATAATAGATTTTTTGCTGCTTGGTGGCTTTTATATTCCTTGCCGTGGCCTTCTCTTTATTGTGGCTAGCGGATCATATTTTAGGATGCAGTAGTTGCCAAATCTGTGCCTGATATAACAAAAATACAATAATTCCTTCTTTAAATATCGTGGGTTTACAAGCAAAATACATTCAATCTAAAATCTTATAGTTAAGAAAAAAAGTGGTTTGATAGTTTTCATAAATTTTCATTGACAATATCTGCTCTCAGAATTAGAATGTTCTTCTTTAAAATTATGAAGTGGCTTTGTTACAATATATAGAATAGCGTTGTGTAGGTGAAATTGTATTTTTCATACCAAGCCAAGTTTAACAGTTTTACCAAAACCTGTCTCTGAATTGTAGTAATGACTAACAATGTGTTTTACTTGCCATAAGTAGTCCAAGAAAAATTACATAACTTGAGGCTTAATGTACACTTAGTGTATTTTGCCTGCTTATTTTTCACTACATACGGCACTTCCGGCATTTAGGACAAAACTTACAGCTTGTTCGGTAGGCGATTTATATTTTAAATTTTTTATTGCATTTCTTGCAATGAATGCGAATAATAGCATGTAAAGGCACGAACAAGTAACTACAACAATTATTAACAAAGTTTAAACACTTTCGAGTAATAAAACTGCTCACTGCACCAAGTCAACTCAGACTTCCGATGCCCATAAAGTAGTCAATAATTCGAATAATTCGCAAAAAACATTAAACATTAACAGAAAAAATACAGGAAGTCCAGCTAATTCCCTGCTCAGATCACAATTAAATCAGGTAAAACACATTCAGTCACTTAATACTAGATATTTTGCCTGAATTAAATTTAACTGTTCCAGATTTAGAAAGACAATTAAAATTAGAAAATTCAGTAACTAAATTACTCGTGCGACGTAATGGATATTATCAGTGGATAGAACGAAAAAATTACGTAGGGCAGCGTGAAAACGTCAAAGCTCAGAAAACCGACTTAAAGGGTTTTGGTTGTAAATCCGCAAAATTGATATTTTAAAAATATCTACGGAATGTGTATTTATCGACGGGGAAGCGGTTCCTTTCTATGTGGTGGCTTTCAGGTGATGCAGTAGCTTTCCTCCTCAATAAATAAATAAATAAATAAATAAATAAATAAATAAATAAATAAATAAATAAATAAATAAATAAATAAATAAATAGATAAATAATCAATCAATCAATCAATCAATCAATCAATCAATCAATCAATCAATCAATCAATCAATCAATCAATCAATCAATCAATCAATCAATCAATCAATCAATCAATCAATCAATCAACTGCTGTCGCTCAGGTGGAAGACTATTGTTTACCTAGTCTTTTCTTAAATGATCTCACAGATGCTGGAAATTTATTGAATACCTCTTTTGGACAATTATTTCAATCCCTCATTCCTCTTCCTATAAAAGAAGATTTACTCCAATTTGTCCTCTTGAATTCCAAATTTCTGTTCATATTTATGATCATCCTACTTTTAAAAACTCAATTCAAGCTTGTTCGTCTAATAATGCCAGTTAATATATTGCACAGCCAAGCGAAGCGAAGAGGCTGGAGTGAAAGGAGTAAACCACGTATCTTCCAACTGATGTAGGTTCAATCAATATTCTGTAACACCGGATGGTGATTCCTATAAAAACAAGCCCAAGTTCTTGGCTGAGATATTAAGTAGGAATATGAAGTACAAGAAATCTTGAAAGGAGAAAGTAATCATGATCACCTCCTCGTGGAGTTTCTCCGGGTATTCTAAGAATCAAGGAAGATTTCATCAATTTAAATTATATGTAGGTCTACAGAAGAATATGGAGAAACGGATTTTCTTATCAAATAATTCTCCAATTCTCTAGCCACAACACCTTAGCACGGAGGCAAACGGGAGGAAACCATTGTCATTCATGTTATTGACTTTATGTCCCACTAACTACTTTTACGGTTTTCGGAGACGCTGAAGTACTGGAATTTAGTCCCACAGGAGTTCTTTTACGTACCAGTAAATCTACCGAGACGAGTACGAGCACCTTCAAATACCACCGAACTGAGGGTTAGAAGGCCGTCTGAGCCACTCAGCCCGGCGGAAACCATTGCTCAGGGATGACTGGGAAGACAGAAATCTCAAGGAACATGTCCAGTATGATGGATAGACGAGAAGGAAAGGAGAACTGGATCAATTAAACAGTAAAGCAAAAGATCGGGTACAATGAAGGCAAGAAGTCAAACATGTCACGTGATAGGTCGTCAACTTTCATCACTGAAATAATAATAATAATAATAATAATAATAATAATAATAATAATAATAATAATAATAATAATGCTATTGGTTTTAGGTCCCACTAACTACTGTACTTCTACGATTTTCGGGAACGTCTCACTGAAATATGGAATTAGATTTAATGATGATTATATGAAAAATGCGCAGTTTTTAATGAAATAAATTAACAAAATTACTCTGAATAATTTTGTCAATAATTCTTTGTCGTAACCATTACTTTGTTAGTCATTTGTCTGAAAGACATTCGTAGCTCAGTCAATGAACTGAATGCATTTTTGGGATAGGACTGCAAGTGTCACAATGATCAAAGACTGAAGTTTATTGTATTTCTGTGAGCAGTGATTGTAGAGAACAAATATCAATTAACTCATCACCGTAACGGAATTCCGGGAAAGAACTGGGGAGGCTGCATCACCTGCACAACCTAGGTCTGAATACTGGCAATATCAGCAACAGTTATGTAACGTACTGAGCTACTGTGAACGTATTTGTCTTCGTAGTCCAAAAGTACTGACCGCACTGACTATCAGTAGAAGTACTAGACCTAAAAATCTCGAGGTGGAGAAACCTTTATCAGTTCGTGCCAGATCGAAATCAGATAGAAAAGAAAAGCTGTTGGCGTGTAGCATGAGAGATAAATATCGTAATCAGGAATTCAGTGACCCGAATATTCAAAGAACTGACAGTGGAATCGACATGAAACACGCTATTTATTTTGTGTGGTGTCTGGGAGCTGAAAATCTAGTAAAATGTATCTATTAGACTGTCATCAGGACAAGAACCGTATCTGCTACTTTCTTGTTTCGGATCCTATCTGAACTCTCTTGGTCAACTCTTGTTTTCTCCCGAACTCCCTTCCTTTTTCCTTTTTTCATCTTCAGACTGATGAGCTAAATGTCTTCTTAATCTTCAGGTACCGTCTTCTCATAGAAGGTTGATGAAATGAAATGAAATGTCGTATGGCTTTTAGTGCCGGGATATCCCAGGACGGATTCGGCTCGCCAGGTACAGGTCTTTCTATTTGACACCCGTAGGTGACCTGCGCGTCGTGATGAGGATGAAATGATGATGAAGACAACACATACACCCAGCCCCCGTGCCATTGGAATTAACCAATTAAGGTTAACATCCCCGACCCGGCCTGGAATCGAACCCGGGACCCTCTGAACCGAAGGCCAGTACGCTGACCGTTCAGCCAACGAGT
Source organism: Anabrus simplex (assembly GCF_040414725.1). Classification (NCBI taxonomy): domain Eukaryota; kingdom Metazoa; phylum Arthropoda; class Insecta; order Orthoptera; family Tettigoniidae; genus Anabrus; species Anabrus simplex. Next base: position 243,146,668 of record NC_090269.1, read on the forward strand.
CGGACATAGAAGGTTGATGAATGTCATGGACTAATTAATCCCATTTGGCGCCACACACTGAGCTGCACGGTATGGATAGAGTAGCTGCAAACTTGCATTCCGGAGATGGTGGGTCGAACGCCACCGTCGGCAGCCCTGAAGAGAGTTTTCCATGGTTTCCCATTTTCACACCAGGCAAATGCTGGACCTGCTCCTTAATGAAGGCCACGGCTGCTTCCTGCCCATTCCTAGCCCTTTCTTATACCATCGTCACCGAAAACTTAATTAGTGCGATTAAACAGTTACTGAAAAAAGAATATTCAGCAGAACTTTGTTATCGTGACATCGGTTTCAGCGATACCTCGTGTTTACCTTCAAGTATTCTGTTGTACGAGTACTAACATTATTCGTCATAAGGGACTTATCTTTCAGTCTTGCTGAATACGACAAACATATAGCCTATGCGTCTACTTCATATATGACACCATTTTGAACCTAAGTTTGGATTAGGAAAATCGACCGAAGAAATAAATGCCACAGTGATGATCATTTCCTGTTATCTGAATTGCAGAGGAAAATAGGCCCTGCCGTTTTGAATCAATGTGACTACGAAATTCGTGCAACAATAGACGATGACCTAGTTACAAAGGAGGCAAAAATGGATGACTATACGGTAAGTGAAGTGAAGAATAAGGGGCCACGGGTGACTTCACGAGAGTGAAGTTTTGTAAGCACGTTGCACGACGCTAGAGGAAGCTGCAGTCAAATTGTGACGGAAATCATGATGATCATAGAACGTTATTTAGAAAGTGCGTATTGGGCAAACAGGAAAATATAGACAAAATTACTTCTTCTTCATCTTCCTCTCAAATGAAGAACATTCGTGAATATTGCACAGACTCTACTTTTGCTGAAAGTTTAACTGAACGAGCACTAATTATTCTGTGAAATTTAACACTGCATTTTATGTTGCATGTACTCAATTTCGCACTTCAGTGTCAAGTTTAAAGATAAATATTTACAGTTTAAAAGAAGCTTAATTGAGTTAATAAGTATAATTTTCCACCTCACTCGCCTGATAACATAAACCTCGGTTACAACGACACAAGTTATCAGAGTCCTTAGATGTCGTTATAATAAAAGTTCTTTTGTATATAGTTAGCCGTACCCGTATCACGGTTGCCGTATGGTAAATGTCGAAACACAGTTTAACGTAGCACTAACACATGAAAGGTTTTCGGTGATGCATTGTTCGGAAAAGGCTAGGATTGGGATGGTAGCAAGCCGTTGCTTTAATTGAGGTACAGCTACAACATTTCCTTGGGGTGAAAATGGAAAACCAAGGAAAGTCATATTGAGGGTGCCGATGGTGGGATTCGACCACGCTCTCTCCTGAATTAAACTCACAGCTACGTTGCCTCGAACCGAACACTAAGTTGTCGAGGCACTGCCGGAGCTTCCGCGTTCTGGATAATCTTTCACTTATCTTGTCTTTTATAACGAGTTGTAGGCATCGGGCTGTCTATGTCGTCTCGGAACACGTGATCGACAAAGACTGCTTTCCTGCATTTTGCGGGAACTAGTATTTCGCATGATTCCCTAGCACTTAGACATTAAATGATCTCGAAGTAAATCATGTACGAGTGATTCCTGATATTTCATCAAGATTTGTTGCTCTAAATTGTTAGTAAGTTAATTTAAATTAAACTTCAAATAATATGCCAATTATTTACTTATACTTTGCACGTGTAATAGTAATCTTATGGCATTACTTTTTGTTTTATTAATTGAAGAGGCTCGGATTATCACGGTTATCACCCTATGAGTTTAAACTTTCCTCAGCCCGTTTTGTATTGAGTGAGATGGTGAGGATTGCCCTGACGCGCACATTCGTAAGTAATATTATTAATAATAAATATAACAACGTTTTGCGTAATTGTGTGTGATGGGTGGTGGAGAGGGTACATGGAGATAAATTATATTTGAGAAAACCATAGCTACCTAGTTTTTCTATGTACTGAAATTAACTGTTCATATACGGATATCAGTTCTCTTTGAGATCTTTGATAGAAGGTTAGCACGGAAAGTTGTTAACCTTAAAGAACACCAAACGGATGATACGATAAGATAAGATATTAATGAGATATTATGAGATAAAATCAAATCAGCTAAGGAAAAAATTCGCTGCGGAGATCATGGTTCTTACATTTTCATTTCCTTGGCCTCTTGTATGGTCGGTCCCAGATTCTCCAATGACAGAAATCATCATAAATTTTTTTACAGCTGGTTAAATTGAATATCTGAAAGCCAAAAGTATTAGTATTCAATCTCAGTCCTTCTGAAATGGGAAAATCAAGGAAACTAGCTGAGTGTAATGTTTCTTCTTTTTCCATATCCTAGGTTCCAGGCTTGCCTTTTCCACTGGGCCTCACTTGAGAAACTGCAGCTTTCTTTCTTACTCGATGATACAATGTTTGCATGGGCAAGAGAACCTTCCGTTTTGCATTTGTTAACGCCGGCAATTTCATTCATCAGGCGCACCGTGCTCTACTCGCTGGCTACTGGTCAAGAGATCGCTATGGTTCTAACATGTTCCTTTAATAGAGGTTGAATAAATTTAAAAACCAAACCAAACCTCCAGCAACCTAACGAAAATGTGACGCAGTATTGTGCAACCTGATCAGCAGATGACGTTAGTAACCGTTGTTTTCAGAAGAAATAGAGCTAGATAATTATCTTGCCTCAGAAGAGAAAGAGATCCATCGCTCGAAAAATGAAAGTATCAGTATGATGTTACTACGACTACTACTATAACTACTGTACTAATAATAATACTGGTTTGACGTCCCACTAGGTACATTTACTGTTTTCAAAGACGCTGAGGACTTTCTTTCGCAGGCTTTCACATGCTAGTAATTCTGCCTACACAAGGCTAATGTACTGGAGCACCTTCAAATAATACCAACTGAGCCGGGATCGAATCTGCCAATTTCGACTCAAAAAGCCAGAATTCTACCGTCTGAGCTACTCAACCCGACATTTTTGGGCTATTTTGAGTGGAGCTTACATTGTTTGTATTAATTTATTGACTTCGCCCTCATAACCTGATCAGTTCCTTCAGTCTACATAAGAGCAGTAGTGCATTGCAGTCACATGATTTAATCTGACAGGTGATACATATACAGGCAGCGTCCGCATACCGGCTGTTCACCTCTACACTGACAATGTTAAAGTCGTGATTAAAATCCTTGGCAATAACCATAGTCGAACCCACGCTTCCTTGGCAGTGAACTAACTCCGCAAGGCTTAAGCTGAAGAAGAGAAGTGTAGTATATAGTAGCTACTTCTCTTCCATGTAAAGAAAATTAAGAAAAAATTTTTAAATATCAATTGAGGGATGGTTAACTACTTGCCTGAGTGATTAATAATAATAATAATAATAATAATAATAATAATAATAATAATAGACATCGATTTTGAAGTCATCAGCAATTCAGTTTGTGGATATGAATGTGATATTCAAATCCAAAATACCACAGCAAATCACTCCTTCTCATCCACACGTTTCTTCTCAGAAAACTAACATTATATACGGACTTTGTCTACATTTTGAAGTGACAAAAATAATGTATTTCGATTGGTAGTCAACAATAATCCACTGGCCGCACGAGAAGATTCACCCGTGGTTGAGGCATTCCAACGAAAATTGTTCGAGATTTAGAAAAGTTTCTGTTCATTTATGTGTAATCTAGTATTCAGCAGTGCTTGAAATAGAAATTTAGAAGTGCCTGTATACTATCATGTTTGATTTCTACAATAAACTTTTGCATATAACCATTAACAACATTGCTATTGTCAGGAACTCGTGACTGTCAACGTTGGATCAACGAAATCATGTTAATGTTAATTTCATAAAACTGAGTAAGTCATGGGTTAGTACCGAAATAAAAATGTCTAACAGCAGTTCTTGTTTAAACAGAATTCGAAAGCGATTAATCGGCAAAACTAAGTTAAGCTTTCCAACTTAGTCTTTGTGTTTCTAGAATTTTCATAAAATTACATCAGTTTATATTACGGTTTTGTAATATTTTAACTGGTCCATGACGATCACTGATTTGTTTCTACTTAAAACAAAAACGAGAATAAGACCCATTAAAAGTATGTGTCCGAGGCAATCGTCGGTTTCTCCGTTATCTGAAATCGGCCCTGCAAATAACAGTAGTACGGTGAAGTATTATTTGAATTTACTAGAAACTGACATTCATTTCTTGGTAGCAAGGAAATTTGGCGATTTGATGTTGCACAAAGATCCTTATCCGATATGAAAAGTAGGGTCTAAAAATACACGAATCTTTCCTAGAACAATAAACTTACGCAACAAGTGCATTCCGGCCGGAGTGAATATGTAGTACATGTTGACTTAATGAGGAGCCTTATCTTTAGAATGACTCACTTATATTTATCTCAATCTTGGTGAGGCTCTACGGCATAGCATTTATTCTAGACACTTTCTCACGCCGAAGTGACATTCTCAGATAGGCGATGATCTTAGAAATAGCTTTAAAGTATGACTCCTCTCCTTGTCTGTGCTCAAGCGAAGAATTATTTATACAAATGTATACCAGTTTGAAGAGTTGTGCGAGACGAACATAGGAAAGATTTTAAAATGCTATGAAATATAAACCACGTACAATTTTCAAAAATCTTCAAGATCAAGAGAAGAATCGATGCACTTCTCGAGGATTCAATACCAGGCGATCTGTCTATTTTGAGAGAGCCTAGCGAATACACGCGTTAACCGATTTCAGCGAAATAAAAGTAATTTTGTGCATAATCCAGTGAACTGTTACAAAAGGCATTTGCATTATAATAATTCTAAGACGAAATTACACAAATTAGTGCAAAATTGGACTATGTTGAGGCATTTGGGGGATTTTATACAGGCGAAATTTGGGGAAGCGACAAGTAGAAGAGAGCACCTGGTGGTGATTCCAGAAAGGTTCTACTTTTCATGTCATTAATCATTTACACAACACCTGCCTCACAAGTGGCTACTTTCCAACAATGTGGAAAGTGCCATTATAAAACGCGTTCCCAAAATTTCCTAGGCTGTATTCTAATAGATTATAGACCTGTTTGTATAATTCGTCTCTCTGTTAGCTTTTTGGACACATAGTACATGTGCAGTTAACTGACATTTTAAATACTCATTATTTGACCCTTTACAATCGAGTTTAAAAAAAAGGGACACAGTACAGCCACAGCCCAATTGCGGTTTACAGACGTCATGAGAAATGCTATGGACGAACGGCAGTTCACATTACTTGCACTTCTTGATTTTAGCAGCGCATTTGACACAGTAAATGTAGAAATATTGTTGGCTAAATTGAAATCATACCGCCTTGGGCAGACAACTCTGAGATTCTTTCTTTCGTATCTCATCGACTGTACACAAAACGTAATTCTTCAAACTAGGTCATCTCTGTGGATAGCGAAGTATTCAGAAGTACCACACAGCTCAGTACTTGGACCACTACTCTTTGTTATCTATATTAATGATATATCGGCACGATTAAGACACTGTAAATACCACTTGTATGCTGGCAATCTACATCTCTACTCCAAAATTCCTGACATCAATCAAGCAATTGGTTATATTAACTCTGACTTTAAAAATATCTGCGCATACCCCCAGGAAAACTACATTTTAATGAACCCAAAAAATCTAAAACTATTATTGTTGGGCAGATAAAAAACGGTAAAGAACAAGAACAGTCCTCCACTTTCTTTAACTGGAAAAATTATTCCTTTAGAAAACTTGGTGTAATTATAAGTGAGAATCATAACTTGGTAGAACACGTTATCAGCGTCTTTGGAAAAGTGTACGCCTGTCTCCATCCACTAAAATAGCATCAAAATATGCTGCTACTAAACATGAAAATTAGAATTATAAATACTCTTATCCTACTTATCTGTTTCCTACTGTGACGTAGTACTAATTGACGCAAAGAGAGAACAATTAAACCGATTCCAATGAGCTATGAACTCTTGTATTAGATTTATCTTCTCCTTGCGCTTCGTTATCCTTATTATCGTCAACTTTTCATTCTAAAATTTGAACAGTATAGAAATGTCCACGTAGAAGTATGGATCTTTCGAATATTAAACGAGAATTCCTCCTATTATTTATCTTCACAATTGAGTTTCTTATCCTCTATTCACCAGCATAACACATGCTCCGGCAGCACTCTTGGTGTCTTTCTCAACAGATCAGAAATATACTTTAAAGCCGTTCCTTTGTTGCGAATACGAAACTCTCTCATCCACAACATCAGAGTCACAAATTCTTTTAAGACACCTTGACGTGAGGGAGGACCTTCTCGAAGCGTATCAACAGGATGAATAAATCATGAGGAGTGAATGTATCTTTATTCTGATTATGTTAGTTTGTGTCATGTTCTAGTCTGTACACCGTAGTTTCTAAGATAATATTAAGAGTTGATATATGGACACTGTTAAAGAAGGTAAGGTTAAGTTTAAGAGAGGAGTATCAGTCACAACTTCGTCATCGCGGATAAACGCAATAATAATAATAATAATAATAATAATAATAATAATAATAATAATAATAATAATAATAATAATAATAATAAGCGCCATTGAGACCCAGATTCCAGACCACCCGACAGAGATGAAATCAAGCGCCACATTGCCCGTCTCAAAAATAGCAAAGCGCCGGGGGAAGACTCAGTAGTAGCAGAACTATGGAAATATGCCCCAGCGGAATCACTTGATATCTTGCAAAAGCAAATAGAAGAAATTTGGAACAAGGCGACCCTACCCGAAGATTGGAAAATAGCTTTGATCCATTCATTACACAAAAAAGGCAGCATGAAGAACATCAACAACTACAGAGGAATATCTTTGCTACCCTTGACTTACAAAATTCTATCACTTGCCATCCTGGAGCGTTTGGAAGGACAAGTCGAACATCAAATAGATGAATACCAAGGAGGGTTCAGAAAAGGTCGCTCAACAGCTGAACAGATCCAAAATCTCAAAACGATCATCAGATATTGTACACTAAGGTCCAAACAGTATGTGTCTGTCTTTGTGGACTTTAAGAAAGCGTACGACTTCATTGACCGGGAAGTCCTGCTAAACATCTTAAATGAATTTGGAGTTGTTTTAAAACTGCTGGCATTAATTAGAGCCACCCTGACCGATACAAAATCCAAGGTGAAGTTCCACGGATGTCTCTCGCATTTCTTTGACATCAAAACAGGAGTCCGACAAGGTGATGGGCTATCCCCGATACTCTTCAACTGTGTTCTTGAAAAGATCATCAGAACCTGGCGGGTGAGATTACAGGAAACCAACTACAGTGCATTGAGAATAGGAACCAAATCCAAGGGAATCGCAAGAGACTGCTTAGCATTTGCCGATGATATTGCTGTTCTCTCAAACGACATAGAAACCGCTAGAGCTCAAGTTGAAATTTTAAAGGAAATTGCCGAACAAACTGGTTTGCAGATATCGTTTGAGAAAACAGAAGTAATGACTAACATCAAAGAGGCTCCACCAAAACTCCATATAAAATACGAGGACATCACCCGAGTAGACAGATTCAAATACCTGGGTGAGATCATCATGAAAAATGGACTGGACAAAGAAGCACTTCAGGAGCGAGTACGCAAACTGGAAATAGCCTACCAAACATCCCGCACAATCTACAACAAAAAATGCCTTTCCCAAAACACCAAGATACGTCACTATGAAACAGTTCTGAAGCCAGTAGTTCTATATGCAGCCGAAACCCTGTCTCTAAATGCCAACAAAGGACTCCTTGAAGAACTGAAGAAAAGAGAACGCAAAATTGTGAGAGGAATCTTGGGATCAAAGTACAGAAATGGAATCCATCAAAAGAGATCCAACAAGGAAGTCTACAGCAAAATAGAGAAAATTACCGACACAATCAGAAAAAAGACGGGCACGATTTTACGGTCATCTGAAAAGAATGGACGGAAGAAAGTTAACTAAAGAAATCTTTCACTTTTTTGATTCAAACCCCAAAACCACAATTCCCTGGTTTAGAAATACCAAATAAGACCTGCAAATACTACATATCTCAGCTGAAGACGCCCTTAACAGAGATCTCTTCCGCAAGAAAATATTGACGAACGGGCTAAACCGAGACGAGCAACCGAAGAGAAGACACGGTGCCCCTTGGACAGAGGAGCGTAAGCAGGCCCACTCACAAAGAATGAGGGAATTTGGGCTCTAAAGAAGGCCAAGTTAGTGTCAAATGCAACAAGACTTAACGTGGTCCTTGATGGCCCCAGCGAATTACATATATTGTAATAATAATAATAATAATAATAATAATAATAATAATAATAATAATAATAATAATAATAATAATAATAATAATAATAGGGAATGCTTGAAGCTTACTCCCCCGGTTAACGTATAATCTACATACTATCATTCTATCTCTTAAGGGGGCAATGTAGTGGAGGAAAATGCGAATCAAGTCACCAGAGAATGTACCTCTCGGTTCCTTAAAAAAGTGATTGCATTGCCCAAATGGTTAGTCCTATTAAAATGGGCCTGCAAAGGAACCAAAGTCGAGCGTCAAAAGGCTTATCGAAGTTTATAATAATAATAATAATAATAATAATAATAATAATAATAATAATTTTACAGTTTTCGGATACGCCGAGGTGGCGGAATGTTGTCCCGCACGAGTTATTTAACGTGCCAGTAAATCTACCGACACGAGACTGACGAACTTGAGCACCTTCAAGTACCACCGGACTGAGCCAGGATCGAACTTGCCAAGTTGGACTCAGAACCACTCTGCCTTCCTACGTACTCGGCGCGGCTTATCAAAATTAAGGCGACCGAGTGTCGTGAGGCAAGTTCCGCGCTGCTGCAGGCCCTGGCGAGCACATCTACTGCCCGAGTAGCGTAAAATGATTGCAATTCATGGTCCTGAAGACGTATAAAATATTATGTGGGTAAGAAATAAAATGTCAACAATTACATTTCAAAACCACACAGACTAGATCTATCACTGGGTTCGTATTTTAGGCTATGTCAAAACTGGCGGCTCTGATCCCAACACAGCCCCGTTCAAATTTTATTGAAAATGAACAAACTATTAAACATGTTCTGAGACATCTGGAGGTAATGTATTCTGTTATCACTGATGGGATGATTGAGAGGACAAACAACATCGCTCACATGCCAGTCGCTGGCAGATCCGAGGGCTGAATGTATAATAGGCTGATTAACAGTAGTTAATTTAGAAATGTCGATATCCAGCCTGACAAGCGTGCCGCTACAATAGCAACCGGTAGCTGGGATTTGACCTGAGGCTCATCGTAACGTGCCATTAAGTCATCACAAAACACAGTGATCTTAAGAATTTTCGATGTTTAATGAGTCACCTTAAATCACGTCGTGGAGTAAATTGATGCGCTATAACTGAGAGTGTCGTGAAGTTGACGGCATTATTAACTTTAGAAACAAATATGGAGCCCTTTTCTGGCTCAAGTAATCAGACTTCACCGGTAAGTTGTCCGACTTCATGGGTAAATGGTTAGCATGCTAGCCTTTGGTCACAGGGGTCCCGGGTTCGATTTCCGGCAGGTTCGGGAATTTTAATCATTGGTTAATTCCGCTGGCATGAGGCTGGGTGTATGTGTAGTCTTCATCATCATTTAATCCTCATCATGATGCGCAGGTCGCCTATGGATGTCAAATCACAAGACCTGCTCCTGGCGAGCCGAACATGTCCTTAACACTCCCGACACTAAAAGCCGTACGCCACTTCATTTACCGGTCGTTAAGTGACCTCCTGCGAAGGATGTATGACTGCCTACGCGATGGCATTGTAAACCTAATTTTATAATAATAATAATAATAATAATAATAATAATAATAATAATAATAATAATAATAATAATAATAATCATCATCATCTCCCTCTTGACCTTTCTACATTTTTGGGGTCGGAAATTTATGTGGACAGGGACCAGTTTTTCGGCTGGATGCACTTCCTGATGCTACCGTAAGTGATGGGATGTACTGTATTCATTACTGCATTTTTCTGCGGTGGTTATAAGTTCTGTGTGCTGCATGTAGATAAGGAAATGAAACTTACATAATAACAACAATAATAATAAACATACCGGGCGAGTTGGCCGTGCGCGTAGAGGCGCGCGGCTGTGAGCTTGCATCCGGGAGATAGTAGGTTCGAATCCCACTATCGGCAGCCCTGAAAATGGTTTTCCGTGGTTTCCCATTTTCACACCAGGCAAATGCTGGGGCTGTACCTTAATTAAGGCCACGGCCGCTTCCTTCCAACTCCTAGGCCTTTCCTATCCCATCGTCGCCATAAGACCTATCTGTGTCGGTGCGACGTAAAGCCCCTAGCAAAAAAAAATAATAAAAAAATAATAAACATAATAATAATCGTTACCATTATCGTCCACCTCTGTGGTATAGTGGTTAGCGTGATTAGCTGCCACCCCCCGGAGGCCTGGGTTCGATTCCCGGCTCTGTCACGAAGTTTGTAAAGTGGTACGAGGGATGGAACGGGGTCTACTCAGCCTCGAGAGGTGAACTGAGTAGATGGGGGTTCAATTCGCTCTTCGTCCATCCTCGAAGTGGTTTTCCGTGGTTTCCCACTTCTCCTCCAGGCAAATGCCGGGATAGTACCTAATTTAAGGCCACGGCAGCTTCCTTCCCTCTTCCTTGCCTGTCCCTTCCATTCCTCCCATCCCTCGACAAGGCCCCTGTTCAGCATAGCAGGTGGGACACGCCTGGGCGAGGTACTGGTCCTCCTCCCAAGCTGTATTCCCAGACGCAAAGTCTGAAGCTCCAGGACACCGTCGTTGAGGAGGTAGAGGTGGGATTCCTCGCTGAGTCCAAGGGAAAAGCAACCCTGGAGGGTAAACAGATTAAGAAAGAAAGTTATCATCATCGTCGTCATCGTAATCTGCGGTCCTGCCTACCTTATGGTGGCATTTCAATTTTATGCCATTTAGGCTGCCTGCGTATCAATTTCAAGGTTATTGTTCATTTTACTAGGTGACAAAGTGTAGCGTACACTGATTCTCACTTGTATGATCTATGGCTTAGTTTCAATTAATTTTGTCAGGAAAACACTAAATATAACACAACAGATCCTGTCACGCCGACATCGTAGGATCTGGAGTGTTGAATCGATTTTTTGCTGCCTTTCAAACATTCCGAGTACCTCTGCTGGATTCGAACCTACGATATTGGGATCCATCGGTAGACGCTCTGCCACTGATCCAGAGACAGAGGTGCTTTAAGTATTATAATACCCTACTTTTAATGGTATGTTTTAGTTATATTAATAAATAATCCTCTTGGCCTTTCTCCAAATGCTTGTATTGGGCATTTAATGCGGATTAAGCACATTTTACGACCGGATGTCATTCATTACGTCAAATATCTGTGCAGGGATGTATTTACTAGTGTATTTCAGCGATGGTTGGTAGTGTAGTCTGACCGAGCGAATTGGCCGTGCGGTGAGGGTTGCGCAGCTGTGATCTAGCTTTCGGAGCTAGTGGGTTCGAGGCCCACTGTCGGCCTCTCGGTAGCCCTGAAGATAGTTTTCCGTGGTTTCCCCATTTTCACACGAGGCAAATGCTGGGGCTGTACCTTAATTAAGGCCACGGCCGCTTCCTTCACATTCCTAGGCCTCTCCCATCCCATCGTCGCCATAAGACATATCTGTGTCGGTGCGACATAAAACCAATAGCAAAAAGTAGTAGTAGTAGTAGTAGTAGTAGTAGTAGTAGTAAAGGAAGATATTCTGTAACTCTTTTGTGAATTCATGTGCGAATGTTGAAATTTTCCGTTACAGCATCTTAAGTTATACTGCGTAAATTTCGAGTGACTTCCTACGCAATTGCACACAAATGATTCAGTTACACTATGTGTATGCGATTTTTCTTATTCGTGTACTTTTGCACATTTTGTTGTTTTCCTTTCATTACCATGACACTTCTTATTTTCATGTAATCCATTGAATTTTTGTAATATTTCCCTTTTATTTAACCTTTTGACATTATTTAATTTCAATTTTGTTAATGCTACTTTTCTCAAGATATTGGGCATATTTTAAGTTATTCTTTATATTAATTGAAGGATACAGCACGTTTTATATTATCTCTGCTTTACAAATGTAAGCAGTCTTTGCCATCAGTATATCTCCGAACGGTAACGCATCTGTTAATAAAAATAATAATTTGAAAACTCACAAAACATGTGAAGAGTGTAACCTATTTAAGCCCCAACTTGATAAACGGACATATTGCGATTTGTTATTTTTCACTTAAAATTTGAGTAAAGTTTTTATTTTCATTTCAAGTTCAGGCAAAAGATTACAATTACTGTGTGTAGTTAGTAAGCCTAACTTTATCCCACCTGCAGTTGTAAGTTCTCCCCCTCTTTTGTATACGGAATGTCTATTTGGAGGAAACCATTCCTTCCTTTTAGATTGGGAACAACTCATCCATTTTGCCCATTTTCGGAGCACCATACTCTTTTAAAAGTTTTGACTTCAGAGAACATTTTAAAAAACTTTTTTAATGATTTAGTCTCCTTGGTTTAATAGTCAGCGCAGCGCCTTTCAGATCGATTCCCGACCGGGTTTAGGATTTTATCTACGCTTGATTAATTCCCCCATCTCTGAGACGGGGTGCTTATATTCGTCTTAATACACGCCTTTTATTTAGAGCCAGCACACCACGCAATCAACTACAATAGAAAAGTGCAATGGTGAACACATTCCTCCACAAAGATTTAGGGTCAGAAAAGGTGTCCAGCCGAAAAACTCTGCTAAATTCTCATGAAGTGAGGACCTCAAATAATTTCGAAAAGGCCAGGAAAGAGTTCTAGATATTACATTATTAAAGAATAAAATCAGCAAAAAAAGTCACTACATTTTATTTTACTGAACGAGCTGGCCGTACGGTTAGGGGCGAGCAGCTGTAATCTTGCATTCGGGAGATAGTGGGTTCGAATACCAACGTCGGCAATCCTGAATATGATTTTCCATGATTTCCTATTTTTACACCAGGCAAATGCTGGGGGCTGTACCTTAATTAAGGCGACGCACAGTGTGCCGATCATATGGGAGCAGTGGACAACAATCAAAATTAAGTTTTCTTCGCGTGTTTATTGTCCGTGAAGGCGCTCAGTGGCCAATTAGACCTAAACAAACATGTTTGCCGTCGTTGAAATTTACAACTGTAAATATTAAAAAAATACCATCTCGTCCAAGAGTCCCGTATCATACAATACAAGGCACTTGTAAACATAAGTAATAACATTGAAAATAGGGTGAAAATGAATTATATGACTTCCACATGTCTGGAGTTTCCTCCTGTTACTCATCACCATCACAGTCTACGAAATCATAATTGCCCATAGAGGTATGGAGCTGTCCAGCATCATTTCCAAAATAAATGTCCAGATCTGCATCTATCATCCTTGTCTGTGCGTACTTCTTTATGTGTGAGGATACAATAAGCATGTGTGTCATCAGTTCTAAACACGTGTTGGATAAATAACGTTTCCGTGTATGCTTTAACCTAGTGTGCGGCGGACGTCTTTGTGGAGGGTTTCTAAAGGCTCTTCCGAAAACAGTCCTTGAGGTAACTCAAAATATCAGTTCCATGGGATAGCAACCTGTGCAAACTGCTTGCCAATCAATCAATCAATCAATCAATCAATCAATCAATCAATCAATCAATCAATCAATCAATCAATCAATCAATCAATCAATCAATCAATCAATCAATCAATCAATCAATATAGATCTGCATTTAGGGCAGTCGTCCAGGTGGCAGATTCCCTATCTGTTGCTTTCCTAGCCTTTTCCTAAATGATTTCAAAGAAATTGGAAATTTATTGAACATCTCCCTTGGTAAGTTATTCCAATCCCTAACTCCCCTTCCTATAAATGAATATTTGCCCCAGTTTGTCCTCTTGAATTCCAACTTTATCTTCATATTGTGATCTTTCCTACTTTTATAAACGCCATTCAAACTTATTCGTCTACTAATGTCATTCCACGCTATCTCTTCGCTGACAGCTCGGAACATACCACTTAGTCGAGCAGCTCTTGCCATGCAATACCACCTGTATAACCTTAGGTACAAGTCTTTGGTATCGCAAATAAGACTTTTAAGCCTGTCTACATCAATGACTCTGCCACTTGCAACTAATCGTAGAATCACAGATAGGTTCCTAATATTGTTTCATCAATGGCTGTTATTTCCGAAGCCTTCTTAGGATCAGCGAAGAACCTTCTGTCCGTATTACCATCATTAGGAGACCCAAAGCCTTGTGTGGGTTTTCAACAATGAGGACCATTTACTCTTTAAACGCAGTTTGGATTTTTTTTTTTCTTTCTCGAAAGTACGTTTTTCTTCTGGACCCCTAACCTGCCAGTATTTGAAGGGTAGACGGTAATATGTAACAAATATTCAAATGTTCTTATCATGGCACTAAGGGGAGATAGACCGAATGAAAAGAGAGCTTTCTATGCAGGCTTATCACAAGATTTAATACAATTAGTTTCCGTTGGTTAGGAACTACAAATGAAACAATTTGAGGTTGCGTTGGTTCCACTTAGAATGTTACACACGCTGCCATCTACCATAGTTAAATGAAAATCAAAGGTGATATCTAATGTACAGTTACCATGGACCAAGGTACAGTTCACAAGAATCTCTATACAAGTCTTTATGCCAGATTCTTCTCTTAAAACCAACTCCGATTGTTCTTTCGAGAACATGAATCTAATACGTCCACAGTACGATTATGATCCTGGACGATCGTTGCACCACAGAGCTGTTTCCGATATTTCACCAATCAATTCAATACGGACGAAGGCAATCAACAACATGTATTCATCCGTATATTCCACATCCGAATCATTGGATTTCTGTTTGTAAATACTGTGACCTCCACTGCCGTCAAATCCCCATTTATACATCAATTTGGCTGTTACGTCCTGTTATACATTCAACGATTTGGAAATGCTTTCAATACTTTTATACAAAAGTTCTTGCAGGTCTACCTGAGTAGATGTTTCGGTGACTGAAATACATTGGGGCAAAAGTTCTTTCTTTGCTTTCCTTAGGCCCTACACTGTATAGGCCGTCCAGCTCCATGGCTAAATAGTTAGCGTGCTGGCCTTCGGTCCAGTAGGTCCCGGGTTCGATTCCCAGCCGAGTCGGGGATTTTAACCTTCGTTGGTTAATTCGATGGGTCGGGGCTGGGTGTGTGTGCAGTCTTCATCATTACAAATCATCATAGGTATGGCTCCATCCTCATAGACGCGCATGTCACCTATACGGAGTCAACTCGAGAGACCTGCACCAGGTCTCTTCGGAGGCCACACGCCTTTATTACTGTATAGGTGAGGAAAACAGTCTGCATGAATGTTGCTGACGACCGACCTCAAAGCGGTGTATTGATTTTCGGAAATAACGGATAGCCATTTCGACTGTTCCGTATATTTTGGCGTCTTTTCTTTTGCTCCTGCCTTCAGAATGTCTGCCTTCTTTCGACTGGCGTCGGTCGTTGACATTCACCTTTCATATATGTATTGGTGTTTCATGATACATTCAAATATGTCGTAAAAGTCAAACTTGCCGACAAATGCACACAAAGTATTGATAAAACTAAAGAGAAATATTAGAGAAAGATATTACTGCAGAGATCTCGAGACATGTTTCGGCTTTTGTAAGATATGCCTGATATACCTGAGAAAACTTGTTTACAAACCGTTCGTCCTAATGGCAATCACGTGCCTGTGCACAGACACTCCACTAGTAACAAGAAGCCTCAAACACCGATTCACACACTGGACAAGTTGACTGGCAAATGAGGAGGTAAAGACTCGGTTTGGTCGAATAGTGTCGCTTGGAACGCTTGCTCTGTTGACTGGGTGTTTCAACTGTTTGCGACGTGGGTTTTCTATCGTAGCTATCAATTGTAATTCATTCCGTGCTACTTATTTTAAAAAATGTTGTCCATTGGTCCACGCACTGTACGACGGCCGCTTTCTTCCACTCCTAGCCCTTTCCTATCCCATTCCCGCCATACGATCTGTCTGTATCGGTGCGACGTAAAGCAACTTGTTAAAAAAAATCTATTTTTCCACTCTTCTTCCTCACATTCAAATTCCGTTACACATAGTGAAATTCGCAACAATTGGCAGCATTGTACCTCATAGTAGGTACATATCATACGATATCTAAAATACAGAGAACGTGTCTGGAATTGAATATTCTGATGACTCTAGTCCCTAAATGACAGCAATGGAAATAACAATATCGGCAGTGATAACTAACCAGTTTTCAGGAAACTGTGAACGAACATTCCTATCTGTTATGATGAGGTCAAATATTGCGGTTTTAGCAGTGTGAAATGTTTTGTATATTGCGATGAGAAATGTGCAGGTCTGTGAAGTTTTGAGAATTTGCCCTGTTCGTCAACCTCTATTCCTAATCCTCCATAGATTTACGTTAGTTACAAATTACATTAAAGTCACGTAGTCCATTAATGGAAAAACCAAGGCTGATAAGTGAGTGACAGTAATACCTATATTTCTGTATAACGTAACAAATGAGTTTTAAAATTTACGTTACTAGTTCCGAGTTCATAATGCCAATAAGTATAAGAAGAAGTGAATGTGGCACTTCGCACGTATTGCGAGTCCAACTGTAGTCTGGCGAAAGCTCTGTGACAAAGGAAAGAAGTGCCAGAGTTAACCGAGTTTTGAACAGCTCCGCTATCTCAGTGTTCTTGGTATATGATTCATGTACTTTTATCATCCTTCTTCTACGTCATATAATGTTAACTCACTGTGGTGTATATCTGGATTCATCCTTACAGCATCAGCAGAGAAAACAAATCTATTATTCGTATTAACTTTAGGTGAGG
This sequence comes from Anabrus simplex, assembly GCF_040414725.1. Classification (NCBI taxonomy): domain Eukaryota; kingdom Metazoa; phylum Arthropoda; class Insecta; order Orthoptera; family Tettigoniidae; genus Anabrus; species Anabrus simplex. Next base: position 243,163,645 of record NC_090269.1, read on the forward strand.
AACTCACAGAACAGTCAATATTACGGCTCATAGAGAATTACCATTATTAAATAGTGTGTAAACATGGGGCTGCGTCAGGGCTCCCAAGCCCTCAAATGCTGAGTTGGAATGACCCGTCTTAAAACAACAGGGTACCGTTACTATGCTGAAAATTCGTGAACTGCTGCCATGTAGCCGTGCAACAAAGCGTAATAAAGAAATGGAGAAGGAAAACTTAATCATACAACACGAGTATTAACGGTACACTAATGGAGAGGTGACACGTATCCAGTACCTCGTAATTTACTAAGGAAGATGTTGGACAAATTTCCAACATCTTCGAAATCATTTAAGAAAAATCTGGGTAAACACCTGTTAGGGAATCTACCATCTGAGCGACAACCCTAAATGGAGATCAGTGGTAATTTATGAATTACCTCACTAATGTGCGTTGTCTCGTATAACTCATTAGAACACTGCCTTGGGCTTTGCTCAGACTTTCCTTTAACCACATGAGTAATCTCGAACTGTCTTCTCACCAAGGTGGCCGCGTTTCGAATCCCACCTATTGCAGGTAAAATTTTAGAAATGAAAAGCCACGTCTTTGTGGTTCGGATTCTAAGTAAAACTGAAGGGCCTGAGTCTATGATCACGAAATTGGCGGTCACTGGAACTGTAAGCTGGGTTTTTCCAATAACAATAACTTTGAAAGGAATTTCTTAAGACCAGTTGATCCTCGGGAATGATGACTTAACAAGAAGGAAGAAAGAACAGTTGTAACATCAGAGCAACGAGAACAGAAACAACAAGAATTTAAAAAAATGCATTTACGTTTGAGTTCTTATATCCTAGTGGATGATGACATCCCTCCTTGTGAAAAGGCGGATTCCGAGGTTTCCTGAGCTGAGGTGGATGAGGTGGGTGGGGAGAAATAGTTTTATCATCATCGTCATCATCATCATCAAGGTTTAGTGACCTCAGGGCACTTAGTTGAACTGTTGTTCACTTCTAATGCTGACGGTACTAGGTTTGCCTTCTCTTTCTTTCGCCATTACGCTCATCGTACGATTTGTTGAACCTCTTCCTTTTGCTCTCATGATAAGTGTAAAAGGACGATGGTTATCGAATTGTATTTCCCTTCAAAAATAAATCTCCACCACTAATTTTTAACTCGTAATACAAAGTTTCTTAGACATTTGATCCGTGGTTGTGTTTCAGTGGAAGTAACATGGGGAAAGAAAGGACAGGTTCAGCGACACAGCAGTCAGTCAATAAAGAAGTAGGCAATTCTCGAAATAACGGAGAAAATACATGACATGCTGTAATCGCGTGATTTTTTCCAGCTACCGGCTATTCTTGTGCCCCGCACGCTATAAGCTGACCTGTGTAATGCAGACCCTATGTGAACGGTGCCCTTGTTTTCGCATTCATGCTTAGGAATGGAATGTGAAAAGTTATAAAACCATTGGTAATGCCGCATGAAACACCAGACTGGAATTCTAAATACCCATATAAACCGAGCAGATCAACGTCCAGATACGAAGTGGAACTCTGTCAGGCAGCATAATAAACCATGGATGGAACGGATCATGTGAAAGGAATTGGCTCTCCGCAATCTACTGGACAATCATATACGGCACCACATATGAGGATTATACCCCAATTGAGATACATACCACAATACTAGCGATAAATTAATGCTTTCTTCAAAAACTTTGGGAATATGCAACTGTGAACTCTTCAATGCAGTTTTAAAAAACACTGAAACAATATTGTTTCATGTTTTATAAGTTTAAATATTCCTTTCTGTATTTTATCTGACGAAAAATGGTAATGTACTGAGCTACAGTTGTTTGTAATGCATTTTGATCTTCAATTTTTATTAAAGGATAAAAGACACTTGACTGAAGCTCAAATTTCTTGCTCTAGTGATCCTCGTTTAGAATTTTCAGAATCCAACCAGTAGAACTTTTACGAAAATTGCATGAAAGGATCTTATCGAAATATTTGTTATTTAAGAAATTTTACAATATACGTATAGTGAGATGAAATTATATGACATGTTTTATGGCCGGATGCCCTTCCTGACGCTAACCTTAGTTGAGGAGCTAATGAAGATAAATGAATGATAGTGAATGAAATGGGGTAAGGAGCTGGAAGGAATCGGTTGTGATGTATGGATAGGAACTGAAGTGAAAATGGGAAACCACAGGAAAGAAATTCTCAGGACCGCTGACGGTGGGTTTCGAACCCATTCCTCTCTCGAATGCAGAGCTTGGCTCCGCAGCTGTAGCCCAATAACACGTACAGTTAAACAATTTTACGATATTTGATTACTTTCAATCTTTCTGGAATCAATGGAGACACCCATTCTTATTTTCAGTTTTGGCCGACGATTTAAGGCCATACTCTGATTTTTCTGATGAAAATTCTAACTCGGAAAATACCAGGATTCGAAACTCAACCGTCCGAATGGAAAGTCAGCAGCCAAGCCCCAGTGCTAAGGTCACCCCACGAGCTTTGATTATTTAGAGTACTTATATTATCCACCTTTCGATAATGGCGCTTCTTCATCTCTAGTTTGCCTGGGGTTGGCATAAATATTTCAAGCAATTACTTTTAACGCCACATCATTATAAACAAAAAATAATCGTGCTATTGCAGAAATAGCGATTACAGTATAAATTGCTTATCTAGTCTTCAAAGTAAAAATACTGAGTCATATTCATGAATTAAATATGGCCTGCGAACATCAGGGAGTAACATAACCTGCACAATTTTCTTAACGTCGCACCGACACAAATAGGTCTTATGGTGACGATGGAATAGGAAAGGGTTAGGAGTGGGGAGGAAGCGGCCGTGACCTTATTTAAGTTACAGCCCCAGCATTTGCCTGGCGTGGAAATGGAAAACCACGGAAAACAATCTTCAGTGGGGTTAGAACCCAGTATCTCCCGGACGCAAGCTCACACCCGCGCGCCCCTAACCGCACGGCCAACTCGCCCGGTAAGGTACCTTTCGATTGAACGAAAGCAGTAATCACACCTATCTATAAACAGTGGAACAAAAAGGATTGTAACAACTATCGAGGTATTTTGGAAGGGAGGGTGCGATCAGTGGTTCAGAGGAATTCAGTTAGGTGAAAATGTTGTAAGCTGTTTGGCCTATGCCATCGACTTGGTCCTAATGGCAGATTGTGCTGAAATTATGCAGTCTAACATCTTGAAACTTGCAAATGCAGTGAGTGCGATATGAAAATTAGTCTTTCCAAGACTAAAGTGATGTTAGTAGGTAAGAAAACGAAGAGAATTGAATGTCAGGTTAGGAGTAGAGAACTGGAACAGGAAGACCATTAGAATTATTTAGGATGTATATTCTCCAGGATGCTAGTAAAGTAAGTGAGACTGAATCAAGATGCAGAAAAGCTAACGAAGTGAGCTCGCAGTTGCATTCAAAAAGAAAGAAGTCAGCTGCCGGACGAAACTACCTTGGTCTTCTTTCAGTCCAACTTTGCTTTACGGGAGTGAAAGCTGTGTGGACACAGGATATCTTATTCATAAATTAGAAGTAACAGGCGTAAAATTAGCGAGAATGATCGCTGGTACAAATAGGTGGGAACAAAGGCAGGAAGGTATTCGGAATGATAAGATAAAGGCTAAGTTATGAATGAACTCGATGGATAAAAGTTGTTCGCATAAACCGGCTTCTGTGGTGGGGTCATATGAAGCGAATGGTGGAGGATAGGTTTTCTATGTCGGAGAATAATGGACTCGGTCGTGGGTAAGATAAGTAGAGGGAGACCTAGACAACGATGGTTTGACTCAGTTTCTAATTATTTAAATATAAGATGTATAGAACTAAATGAGGTCGCAGAGCTATTGCAAATAAGGATAGTAGCGGAGTTGAGTAAATTCACAGACATTTGCAGACTGAACGCTTAAAGGCATAGCAGTCTATAATGAAAATGTATGTATGCGTGAGATTATAGAGAAATGAACTGAACAAGTATTGTAACAGGAATGCACGGTGGAATGGTAGAAAACCTTTCTTTATAATTTACCCTACGTTGCACTACACAAAAATGTCTTACGATGGGATAGGAAAGGGCTAAGAGTGGGAAGAAAGTGACTACGGAAAACCGTCTTCAGGGCTGCCGACAGTGGGATTCGAACCCACTATCTCCCGAATGCAAGCTGACAGCCACGTGACCTAAACCATGCAGCCACTCTTTGGGTAGAACAAATATAGACAATATTGTTCAAAATGTGAAATGAACGCTTAGGCCTATGTCTTTAACAGATATGCATTGGTCAAGAACTGAGCACCAGTATTTCTGATAATATCAGCTCTAAGAATGGATAAAAGTGACCGCCACGAAGTGGACTCTTTGCTAACCCTGTCATAAAACAAAACGAACAAAAATTGTTTTTCTACCCCGATGAGTTAATTAAGTTTCCTGAATATTTTCAATATCTTCAAGAAGAGTCAAACTGTAGTTGCAGATATTTGACATATTATCACTGCTTTTCTGTTTGTAAAACATTTTGTATATTTAGGAGTATAGGCCCTTATATCTATCAATATGCGTTTTTATGTTAACACTTTTTGGTAACAAATCAACCTTAAAATTGGAAATTCGTTGGCGTATCGTGAAGTATTGTGTGTGGCTTTACAGTTTCAAAGGATAGACACAAAAGGCTTCGTCAATGAAATGTGGATGTGTCGGAGAATGTTCAAGATCTTATGGGTAGAGCACGTCACCAACGGGAAGGTAGTCTGTCGAACCATCTAAAGTCTTAACTCTATCAAAACGCAAGAAAACAGTATATTTATGTCACATCTTAAAAAATGGCAAATACTGTGATAAAACTCACGAAAGAGAGAAGGTAAACGAAGACGTGAACGGAGGATTACCCTGAACATTCTGTGTCGAGGTGGCAAGAGAGGTAGAAGATTATATTAATCTCTTAGTGATTAACTCAGCTTGATGTTAACATATCGATATAATCTACCAATAGCCTGGGATATAAAGGATAGGGCATATGTCTCTGGTAGGACCCCAACTAGAGTATAGTTGCAGTTGTATGGGTCCCTCACCAGGATTACTCTGTGGATCAGTGGTAGAGTGTCGGCCTCCGGATCCCAAGATAGCGAGTTCATACCCGGCAGAGGTAGTCGGACTTTTGAAGGGCGAAAAAAAGTCCATTCGACACTCCATGTCGTACGATGTCGGCATGTAAAATAAAATTAAATCTTAGCCATAGACGCCCAAGAGAGTTTCGGTTTACTCGGTCGGCCATCTAGTGGGCCCAGAGTAAAACGGAACGTCGAAATTGACGAGCAGACAGCCAGATGGCGTCAACTTGAAATATCTGCACACGGTAGCTGAGGCAATACGATTATTATTATTATTAATATTATTATTACCAGGATTACTTGATTTTGGAACAGAAAAAATCGAAAGAATAGCAGCTAGATTTGTTCTGGGTGACTTCCGACAAAAGAGTAGCGGTATGAAAATGTTGTAAAGTTTGGACTGAGAAGACTTGGGAGAAAGCAGACGAGCTACTCGACTAAGTGGTATGTTCCGAACTGTCAGTGGAGAGATGGCGTGGAATGGTATTAGGCTAGTAGACGAATAAGTTTATGTGGCGTTTTCAAAAGTAGGAAAGATCACAATATGAAGATAAAGTTGGAATTCAAGAAAACAAATTGGGGCAAATATCCGTTTATAGGAAGGGGAGTTAGGAATAATAATAATAATAATAATAATAATAATAATAATAATAATAATAATAATAATAATAATAATAATAATAATAATAATAATCGTATGGCCTCAGCTACCGTATGCAGACATTTCGAGTTGACGCCATCTGGCTGTCTGCTCGTCAATTTCGACGTTCCGTTTTACTCTAGGCCCACTAGATGGCAGACAGAGTAAACGGGATCTCTCTTGGGCGTCTATGGCTGAGATTTAATTAATTTTGTCGGGTAAATACCAAATTTATCACCAGAGATCTTTTACATGCCGACATCGTACGACATGGAGTATCGAGTGGACTTTTTTCTGCCCTTCAAAAATCCGACTACCTCTGCCGGGTTTGAACCCGCTATCTTGGAATCCGGAGGCCGAGGGGAGTTAGGAATTGGAATAATTTACCAAGGGAGATATTCAATAAATTTCCAATTCTTTGTAGTTATCTAAGAAAATAAGGTAAGGGTGTATTCTGCCCGAAGGCAGGTCCGAATCTCCGCAGAGGTGTGCCTGAGCCGGAGTTTACGTGCGGTAGGGTGGCCAGTTCCTTTCTGCTCCTCCATTCCCTTACACCCCGCCAAAAGCGCGTGGCAACCCATCCAAATCTTGACCACGCCTAATGATGCATAACTTCGGAGATCTCACGGGGTCCGGTGTTTCAACACGGCTACGGCCGTTTGCAGTTATCTAAGAAAAAGCTAGGAAAACAACAGACAGGGAATCTATCATATGGGCGACTGCCCTCAATGTAGATCAGTGGTGACATTGATCGTTCGATTGATTGATTGACTGATCGATTGATTGTTTGATGTAATGTACCTTGTGGATAATTTTAGACATACATATTGCACCCATCGCTCTACAAGGGTGCAGTATACACATACATTTATTTACCGCAAGAATAAAGACTAATTTATGTAAGTTGAAATCTGATAGATGGAATATTTTCTGGAGGTAACGGCAAAGCTTGGAAGGGATAAGTACGCACTTTCCGCCTTGAAATCGTTTGAGTTTCAAACTTGCTACATGAAATCCGTAACGAGCTGCTCGAAATGACATGTACACAATTAAACAAACGTTGATGATGGCTATTGCATGAATAATGAGATATAGCGGGCGAGTTGGCCGAGCTTGCATCCGGGAGATAGTGGGTTCGAATCCCACTGTCGGCAGCCCTGAATATGGTTTTCCGTGGTTTCCTATTTTCACACCAGGCAAATGCTGGGACTGTACCTTAAATAAGGCCACGGTCGCTTCCTTCCCACTCCTAGGCCTTTCCGATCCCATAGTCGCCATAAGACCTATCTGTGTCGGTGTGACGTAAAGCCACTAGCGAAAAAAAAAAAAAAGAGAGAGAGAGATGGGAGCTGGAATTATGTGTATTATCTAGATTTTGGTAAGGATGCTTTTGTTATAATTGAATTCAAACAGTAGGCAGTAGGCCTATTCTAAATAGTGTCTTTCTCCTTCGATACCATAACTCATCAACAAAACAATACTTATATAAAAACACCTCTGGATAAGTACTTTGGGTGTGTGATACATACACAAATCCTCTTTGAGGTTTAAACATACACCCGTTTTATGTTCATTCCACATATCTTCCATGACTACTCGGGCTCCCTTTACCAAAATACTAAATTGCCACTGAAGCAAAGCAAAGTCACCTCCGTACAGGCCATGCAGGCCCTTGGAGAAGTAGAAGGTAAAGGCTTCCACCATTGTTAACATCGGCACGTGATGGGGTAGAGTGGTTAGCTCTACGCCCGGCCGCCTTTGCCCCCAGGAATTAACCTGGTACTCATTTTTGGTGTAGGCTAAGTGAACCTCAGGGCCATATGCACCTCCAGAAGTGGAAATCTCGTTTCTTAAATTTTACGACTTTCTTACGGGGATTCGAACCCACGTCCTTCCGGGCGAAACGAGCACGCCTCGGCCAGGCAGCCCCCATATTGCTACTGACCATTGCGAAAACTTTTGCCCTTCACCCTGCACTGCTCTACAAAACAATTAACTACACTTCATAACATTAATTTGGAAAAATAAACCTCACAACAATATAGTAACACTGATTTGGACACGGAGACTCAAAGCATAGACATGCAAACAAACCAGTCAGCGAATATATGTTTGTGTGACTAGGACAGTACTTCCACGGAGGCTGTTCCAGCTCGTTCTGCAATTTAGTAGTTACTCTAATAAAGTTATTCATTGGCAAAAATTTGTTTAAATAAATATAACATTATTTATTACAAAATAAAGTCACCGGAAGGTGTCCGGATTTGTGCCGAATAATTTCTAGAACCACCAAACGGAAGATGTGGTTTTTACCATTGCATACAATATTTAATAAGAAGAGTTTAGGTGTATGAATCAATTCATGACAATAGGGGGCTGAGTATTGGTGATTTTAGTGAAAGAAAGTGGAAGAGAAAATTATCATCTGAGCGGTTTCTTTGACTTAAGTTGTAAATGGCCAATGATAGACCCGAAGTATATATGTGAGGTTAATTTAAATTAAACTAGACCTCACCGGAGGCCAAACTAAACAAGTACACACATCAGGAGGAAAGGCAGGTAGTATCAAGTATCATCTACGAGGAAATCATATAAGGGCTTCTTCTTCTTCTTCTTCTTCTTCTTCTTCTTCTTCTTCTTTTTCTTCTTCTTTATCTGTTTACCCTCCAGGGTCGGTTTTTCCTCGGACTTAGCGAGGGATCCCACCTCTACCGCCTCAAGGGCAGTGTCCTGGAGCTTCAAACACTGGGTCGGGGGATACAACTGGAGAGGATGACCAGTACCTCGCCCAGGCGGCCTCACCTGCTATGCTGAACAGGGGCCTTATGGGGGAGATGGGAATATTGAAAGGGATAGAAAAGGAAGAGGGAAGGAAGCGGCCGTGGCCTTAAGTTAGGTACCATCCCGGCATTTGCCTGGAGGAGAAGTGGGAAACCACAGAAAACCATTTCTAGGATGGCTGAGGTGGGAATCGAACCCACCTCTACTCAGTTGACCTCCCGAGGCTGAGTGGACTCCGTTCCAGCCCTCGTACCATTTTTCAAATTTCGTGGCAGAGCCGGAAATCGAACCCGGGCCTCCGGGGGTGGCAGGTAATCACACTAACCACTAAACCACAGAGGTGGACCATATAAGGGCTACCTCTATAAATTGGACATTGCTACCGTGCGAAGCCTACTAGTTAATAATTAAAGAGAAAAATATTATTTGCGCACGTTATTTGCACTCAGTACCAACCATATTAAAATGAAAATAATAGTATACTTTCTCTCTTGAGGGGTGAATGCTTCAGTGGTAACGAACTATCCATCCTTCTGGCCTACTTCATCATGGATCAAGCTCTCTAATAATGTCATTTGCTTTACGTCCCACTAACTACTTTTACTGTTTCTGGAGACGCCGAGTTGCCGGAATTTAGTCCCGCAGGAGTTCTTTTACGTGCCAGTAAATCTACGAGGCTGACGTATTTGAGCACCTTCAAATATCACCGGACTGAGCCAGGATCGAACCTGCCAAGTTGGGGTCAGAAGACCAGCGCCTCAACCGTCTCAGCCACTCAGCCCGGAGCTCAAGCTCTCTGGGATCCAGAGCAGTGTTTAGAATTCTACATCGCACTTTAGGAAGGTTAGTTGCAATTTGTACGAATAATTTCCACATATAATATAAAAATCTGAATAAAGTAGTATTTACGTTATAAAGAGATTAAAATAAAGTAAACTCGTGTCCTCATCCTGAGGTTGTGCAGCTCTTTTCAGGCACACCCCCAATGGCGGTGAGCTGCACGTACCATTTCAACCATTACCAGCCCTCATGCCATTCTTAAATTTCTGCCACCGGGCGAGTTGGCCGTGCGCGTAGAGGCGCGCGGCTGTGAGCTTGCATCCGGGAGATAGTAGGTTCGAATCCCACTATCGGCAGCCCTGAAGATGGTTTTCCGTGGTTTCCCATTTTCACACCAGGCAAATGCTGGGGCTGTACCTTAATTAAGGCCACGGCCGCTTCCTTCCAACTCCTAGGCCTTTCCTATCCCATCGTCGCCATAAGACCTATCTGTGTCGGTGCGACGTAAAGCCCCTAGCAAAAAAAAAATTGGCAGTACCGGGAATCGAACCCGGGCCTCCGAGGACAGCAGCTAATAGTGCTAACCGTTAACCTGCGGAGGCGGCCTCTAACGGGGTTACACTTCTGCACGATATTATGCGTTTAAAAGTATTTATAAAACTGCTACAGAATAATATTGACCAATGCAATGGAGCAGCTGGAGAATATTATGACAACCCCGAATGTCACGAGAGTTATAGATTTATATAAGCTTTAAATAAATATGATTACGTTTTATGAACCTGTACATACGTCAGGTTTGAAATTACGTCAATGATGACGGCACGAGCCATCACGCGTTACTAATACATTCATATAACTAAATGGACCGTGGTGTTCATACAGTAGTGAAGCCTGAGACGGATTGAAGAGTACAAAGCATAAATATGAAATGGTTCAAAAGAAGCCGGCAGGGGTATTCAGAGTGGAACAGATGACATCTCTTTAACGCATATGGTGACATTCTGCTTTGGTTACCAATATTGCTCACATTCGCAAAAATAGCACTCGTGTATTGATTGTGAGGGTGAATACCCAAGATGTTTCAGTTTAGAGTTAAAGCACTGCTCATGAAAATGAAGAAGAGAAAGGGTAGAATTTTGATTTCTCCATGAAAGAGAGTGAAGCACTTAAGACGGATATGGAGTCACTTGTCCTCGGTTTGCAGGATACCATCGGACACAGAGGAGAAAACTGAACTTTCGTCGAGTACGGTATACGAGACCCAATACAAATGCTGTGAAATAATAAGTACTACAACTGGACATTGCATTGAAGGTATAGCACAGTGTTCCTAAATTGGCATGAAAAAATTATTTATTTTACAAATATATAGTTGCCCGCCTCTGTGGTGTAGTGGTTAGTGTGATTAGCTGCCAGCCTCGGGGGCTCGGGTTCAATTTCCGACTCTGCCACGAAATTTGAAAAGTGGTACGAGGGCTGGAACGGGGTCCACTCAGCCTCGGGAGGTCAACTGAGGAAAGGTTGGTTCGATTGCTACCTCAGCCATCCTGGAGGTGGTTTTCCGTGGTTTCCTACTTCTCCTCCAGGCAAATGCCGGGATAGTACCTAAATTGAGCCCACGGCCGCTTCCTTCCCTCTTCCTTGTCTATCCCTTCCAATCTTCCCATTCCCCCGCAAGGCCCCTGTTCAGCATAGCAGGTAAGGCCGCCTGGGCGAGGTACTGGTCATTCTCCCCAGTTATATTCCCCGACCCAATGTCTCACGCTCCAGGATACTGCTCTTGAGGGGGTAGAGGCGGGATCCCTAGCTGAGTTTGAGGGAGAAACCAACCCTGGAGGGTAAGTAGATTAAGAAGAAAATATATAGTCACCAAAAAGGAGCGACTTACCTTCCGTTTGAGACCAAATCAGAAACTTTATGAGAGAATAGATAAAATAACACCTACTATGAAGAAAATCAAGATGAACCCGCAGAGGCTGGTCCACAAGATACAGACCTTGCAAGAAAAATGGAAAACCTAACCTCTGTGGCTGAAGGAGGTACTTTAAGACTTGGAAGAAGCGAGTGCCGAGATCAGTCGTTAGGGAGAAAATTGCGGAAATGAGGGATGCGCCCGAGAAACAGCTTACGAAGCCACGAGACATCTAGATGGGAGAATGAGAAGGGAAAAGTGAAAGACTTAAGGACTTGCAGCGGGAGTGCAAATGATACACAGAAAGAGGCGTAAGTCTGAGGGATGGAAGGACAGGTGGATTATGTAAAAATGACCTACAGATGAAGAATGAATTAATGAAAGAATAAAGTGAGCTACTGAATGCTTGGTAACAGAGATCTTTCTAATTCTGAAATTATTTGCTTCAAAATGTTTTCCAACAGTTTACAATTAGTGATGAAGGCAATTGATACATTCCTACTTACAAACTGAAATTATTGAATGAAGGATTCATGGCATCCACAATTTATAGAGATTCAATTTTTTATGTCAAAAACTATACATTGTTTCAAAATGATTGAGTAGATAACTCAGCCAAAACAAAGAAAAAATTGAGAACAAATTTTGAAGTTGTATCAAATGAAACGCGTCATTAAATCATAAATTTTGTTTATGAAGTTACACAAACATTTTAGGTTTTTGTACATTTCTCAAATAATAACAATAAAAATATCAATAATAATAATAATAATAATAATAATAATAATAATAATAATAATAATAATAATAATAATGAAATTTGCTTTGTTTACACGTAGAAGTTCTCAGGCCGGACACTGGAGGGCATAATGAAAATGTACTAATGTAAATATGTATTAAAGCTTATTCGTCAAAATGTTTAAGTTTCGTAATGCAAAAGTCTGAATTCTGATAATATGTGGCAACCCAAGAACACGGGACGCTACGATGAATATTCCGTTGAACTTGTAATGCTTTGTAGAAGTGCTGCGGAACAGTTACGTCCTACTAGCAAACTAAAACTATTCTTTATTACTATGAAAGACTCTGCCCACCGTAGAAACAAATATCATAACATACATTTCACAAGCTACTGCCACCTTCTACATATTCAGAACAAAACGGAACAAACTTTATAATCCAACGTGCAGGGGCTTCCAATTACGACTCGTCCCAACAACCAAAAATGGCACTCAGTACAAAACAAGAATAACTTCACTCGGAGTTGGAAATACGAAAATTAAAACATTTTGACATCCTTATACTTTCAGGCTAACTAAATATTAGTGTATCATTTTTTAAAGACAATCGTTCCAGAAACAAGTTTTTCATGTTTACTAAGTTATAGTTAAAATATGACTCCTTCGAAACCTCGATTTTCCAAAACCAAGTGACAGAGAATGTTTTAAATTCCTCTATTATATAGAAATAGCTTCATTATTTACATTATAATATAAAGTAGAATATAACATAAAAGTATGGTCGCCTAAACAGAGGTGCTTGGTTTGTAATTCAGTACTTCACTGAAAGAGTATCTAGTTTCATGGCAATTTTTGAAATTTGACATTTTTAAAGAATAAAGTACAGAACAAAAAATAATTATAATTTCGATCAAGGCATTATAAAACAATTAAAAGGGGTCACTTGGACAGTATCGAAGCAAAAATATTTTCTCAAGGTCAGCTTCATAGAGCTGATACGAGAAACAAATCTACTTATTGCAGAGTGAGCAGTAGTGTGATATTATGGACAGTAGCCTGGGGCATAGATACATATTTTACGTGCAGTGATAGTGAGATAATCACAGGATAAAGTACGCTCGAGAGAGATATAGAGGGTGTAGGTCAGGTCCATCCACTGAATTGTGACTGCTTAGATTAATATTGCTATTAAAAGGAGTGTTAAACGAATATACAATAGATGTACTCGACTTTTACAATCTCAATATGGGTAATTTCGCTGACTCAGGTGCTGAGTGTATGTGTCGTCTTCATCATCATTTCATTCTCATCACGACATGCAGGTCGCCTACGGGAGTCAAATCTGCACCTGGCGAGCCGAACATGTCCTCGGATACTCTCGGCACTAAAAGCCATACGCCATTTCATTTCATTACCCATGTTTTTCCCTAACTTATACTGAAGGATGAGTAAAGTTTGTTATGCATGTACAAACCGGACCTTAAAAATGCAGGATCACGTCAAGGTGCCCTCAAAGTACAAAAGAAGAATGTATGTTCCTGTAGGATCCTTTTTGCCTCGGTAACAGTTTCATAAATAACTGAATATGAAGTCATCTACTGTAACAACTGCGCACATTACCTTAACAAGTACTTTCGCTCAAAGCAACTCATGACTAGTTGGCTATTGTTACACGCTGCTATCAGTCGTAAATAGTAGCTCCATTGTTCGCTAACATAAGTAATCAAATAAGACTTGTACTACAATATCATACGATTAACTATCTTCAACATCGACAAGATAAATTTTTGTTGAGCCAATGAAAATGAACTGCTCCAAGTGTGCGAAACAATGAGCTACCGCGGGCTCTGTCCGAACAGATATGACAGATCATACTATTCTGTGCTTGTGCGCTCATTAACGATAAGAACAAGGCTCATGTATAGCTTTAGATACACACATGAGCCAAAGAAATTTAGAAATTCACGATATCGCTGTCCGCCTCTGTGGTGTAGTGGTTAGTGTGATTAGCTGCCACCCCCGGAGGTCCGGGTTCGATTCCCGGCTCTGCCACGAAATTTGAAAAGTGGTACGAGGGCTGGAACGGGTTCCACTCAGCCTCGGGAGGTCAACTGAGTAGAGGTGGGTTCGATTCCCACCTCAGCCATCCTGGAAGTGGTTTTCCGTGGTTTCCCACTTCTCCTCGAGGCAAAAGCCGGGATGGTACCTAACTTAAGGCCACGGCCGCTTTCTTTCCTCTTCCTTGTCTCTCCCTTCCAAACATCCCAGCCCCCACCAAGGCCCCTGTTCAGTATAGCGGGTGAGGCCGCCTGGGCGAGGTACTGGTCATTCTCCCCAGTTGTATCCCCCGACCTAGAGTCTGAAGCTCCAGGACACCGCCCTTCAGGAGGTAGAGGTGGGATCCCTCGCTGAGTCCGAGGGTAAGCAGATGAAGAAGAAGAAGAAGAAGAAGAAGAAGGAGAAGGAGAAGAAGAAGAAGAAGAAGAAGAAGAAGAAGAAGAAGAAGACGATATCGCTAGAATTCCGACGTTTCGTTTTACTCTACAGATGGCAGAGAAACAGATCTCTACTGGGCGATTAATAACTGAGTTTGAGTTAATTTTGTCACGAAAATATGTCAGCAAAATTATTTCACATGCCGACATCGTACGACATTGGGTGTAGAATGAACTTAATTCCACCCTTCAAAAATCCGGCTGCCTCAACTGCGTTTGAACCCGCCATTTTAGAATTCGGAAGCCGACACCCCACCATTGATCCACAGAGGGATCACTAATGTTTCTATTTTCTGAACTCCAATGAAAGATATAAACTTTACGCTCACACAAATGAAATCCACGTCTTTTCTGTATATAGGCCTACCGTGTGTTGTTTTCGGAGGCTGGTCGGCCATAGAAAGCCTAGGTGTCACTGAAGAGGCCGGTTTATGCGTACAGTTCCAACCATCGAGTTCATTTCTAATTTAGCCCTTATCTCCTCATTCTGAGTATTAGCCTGTCATTGCTCCTACCTGTTTGTACAGCGATCATTCTCGTTACTTTCATATCTGTTACTTCTAACTTAAGAATAAGATATCTCAACTCCACCCATCTTTCACTCCCGTACGACAATGTCGTCTGAAAAACGACCGACGTAAATTAATAAATACTTGAATAAATATCGGCTGAGGGAACATAGGGTATAGGAGATGCACATTTTTTCCCATTTTCACACCAGGTAAATGCTGGGGTTGTATCTTAATTAAGGCCACGGTCTCTTCCTTCCTACTCATAGCCCTTTCCTATCCCATCATCGCCATAAGACCTAGCAGTGCCGGTGCGACGTAGGTAAAGCAAATTGTAAAAAAAAAAAGTAAATATATCAGATGCTCTTACGTGAATATCTAACCCAGGAATTGAAATCACGAGTAGACAAAGAGAGATCGGAAAGTAGAGCTGAATGTGGTGAATCTGACAGAAGTGGAAACAATGCCTGACTCAGCCTGGATCCCATGATCACTAATTGAAGCTCTCGACTTAGAAGCCTCTGAAGGGGCAGCAGTACGGAAATGCCTGGTCTGTAATCCAGTACTTCAAACCAAGGACTGTAGTATGTTTGCTTATCATAATATGAACCGAATTTTGTACAAGTGGTAGAAACATAGAGCCATACTTTTAATACTGAACAATAAATGATAATGAATTTAGAGTAGACTGTTATGGCAAACAACTTAAACTTGTTCGAGCGCTTTCAACCGGTAGCGTTTGGCATCTTCAACAATTGAAAAATATCAGTTGAAAGTGCTCCAAGGAATAGCGTGCAGTGAATTTATAATCATTCTTTGTTAATTCTAAATCATACTATATTACCTAAAGACAGTTATTATTGAAGGTAATCTTGAAAATCGCCTCGATTAATGTGATTCCATATCCTTATTAAAGAAAATCGGAGTTAATTATGTTTGTTTTTAATTATAGGATTTAAAATCCAAACAGTCTCATTACATGCTTTTTTGGTCATTCCATTAGTTTCGGTGAAATAACCAAGGACTTGAGAAAGTTCGTCTAGAGCAGCGATGCCCAATCGTTTTTCCCTCCTATTCCAATAATTTGCCGGCCCCGTGGTGCAGGGGTAGCGTGCCTGCCTCTTACCCGGAGGCCCCGAGTTCGATTCCCAGCTAGGTCAGAGATTTTTACCTGGACCTGAGGGTTGGTTCGAGGTGCACTCAGCCTAAGTGATTAGAATTGAGGAGCTATCTAACGGTGAAATGGTGGCCCCGGTCTAGAAAGCCAAGAATAACGGCTGAGAGGATTCGTCGTGCTGACCACACGACACCTCGTAATCTGCAGGCCTTCGGGCTGAGCAGCGGTCGCTTGGTAGGCCAATGCCCTTCAAGGGCTGTAGTGCCATGGGGGGAGGGGGTGATTTCAATATTTTAATATACTACCAATACCTGCATTCTGAAGTCAATAAGGACAAAGGCTTTTTAAAAGGTCCGCATCTGTGCTGTAGTGGTTACTGTGATTAGTTGTGACCTCCGGAGGCCCGGGTTCGATTACCGGCTCTGCCACAACATTGAAAAGTGGAACGGGTCTATTCAGTCTCGGGAGGTCTACTGAGTAGAGAGGGGTTCGACTTCCACTTCAGCCATCCTCGAAGTGGTTTTCCGTGGTTTTCCACTTCTCTTCCATTCAAATGTTGGGATTGTACCTAGCTTAAGGCCACGGCCGCTTCCTTCCCTCTTCCTCGTCTATCCCTTCCGATCTCCTCATCACCCCGCCACCCGCCCCCCGCCCCCACCAGGCTCTTTACTGTTTCTTTTTCTTTCTACCATTATGTCAATAAACTCTAGTGTGCATTCATACCAATTCCGAACAGCAGCATTCAACGAATTAATTTATTGATTTCTTTAAATGTCTTATTTACAAGTAATTACCAGTCATTCTATGTACCTTTTCAGAAAAATCGAATCTGCTACATTAATATCTGCTACCCCGCAGCTTCGGAAAAAGTTTCCTGAATTTCCTACCTCCTTACACTGTTAACGATTATGGATGAATGTGGGTTGGGAATGTTGAGGCAATATTATAGTATTTCTAATTTATGAAGCGTAAGTAAAATATTAACCTAACAACTGAATGTCAACTGAATGTCTCATGAGGAATTGTGCTCTGAGTCCTCGTCATAAAAATCCAAAAATAACGTCTCAGTGGTTCGAATTTCGCATAAATTTGGAGATTCCGTGGCTATGATCACGATATCTACAGGCAAGAAGATCTGTAAACGCGACGTAGGAACATAGCCAATTAATGCTGAATAACACAAAGAGATCTGCCAAAGGCTTAACATCTCCATACGACGGACGAATCATCAGCAATAGCGTCTAACGTCCTTACTCAATACAAGCACTGCGGAGAGATTTGGAATTGAACCCAGACTTTTGGCACACAGTCTAGTGATAAGAAATTGTATATCAGCACCTCTCCTGTCCTACCACCCAACATTCTGATGGTGATTTTTTCACTAACGGGACTCGAACCGGCTACTCACGGAGTCAGACCATGTATCCCAGTGTCGTCGAAAACCTATCTGTGTTAGTATGACAATAATAATAATAATAATAATAATAATAATAATAATAATAATAATAATAATAATAATAATAATAATAATAATAATAATAATAATAATAATAATGCCGTGGTGAAACCTGAATGCCTCTATGCAACAGAGACAATTGCCAGAAAGGGGATAATCGAAATAGAAAGAGCGTAAATATTTGAGGAAATTTCTGGGACCCAAAGAAAGCGACAAGAGATGAGTTTACCTTTCGGTTGAGATCAAATCAAGAGCTGTATGAAAAATGCGAGAACATTACAACCTTGATAAGGAAAAGGCGACTGACTTTCTATGGACACCTGAGAAGAATGGAACCGGAACGCCTAGCAAATAAGATCCTCATCTTCCAGGAAAGAAGAAAGACCCAAGTACCATGGCTGAAAGAAGTTCATCAGGATCTTAAAAAAATGTGGCATTAAGGAGGAAGATATTACAAACAGCACAGTGTTCAGAAGGAAAATTGCGGAGGTGACGGATCTGTTCGTAGAAAAACCCAAGATAATAATAAGAAGGGTGTTCTCGGATGAGGAACGAACAAAAGCAAGCCAGAAAATGAAGGAGTATTGGCGTAAGAAAAAGAATATCAACAGTCAAGGAAGTTGTGTAATAGTAACCGATAGGAGGTTGAAACGATCCTAAATAAATGAATAAATAAATAAATAAATAAATAAATAAATAAATAAATAAATAAATAAATAAATAAATAAATAAATAAATAAATAAATAAATAATAAAATAATAACTGTTTATCTACCTCTTAATCCCTTTTCTTAAAACGGTGTCAGGGATGAAGTGAGTTGAATTTATATGGGCTGTTAATACGGCCGAATACGCTTCCTGACGAGAACCACAGTTGAGGAATGAATGAATGAAATGAAATGAATGATGTTTAATGAAATTGGGTATGAAGATGGAAGGAATCGGATGTGGCCTATGAATTGGAACTCTCCTGGCATTACCCTGGAAGTGAAAATAGAAACACAGCAGAAAACCATCCTCAGAATAGCCGACGGTGGGGTTGGAACCCACGCGTCTCCCGAAGTCAGCGCTTGGCTCCCAAGCCGTAAGCATTAACATGCGCACCCCGCTTGGTAAAGTAATAATAATAATAATAATAATAATAATAATAATAATAATAATAATAATAATAATAATAAATAGGACCAACGACATTTCTCGGAGATTGATTGACATTGCCGCTGAGGTCAAACAATTAGCTCTAGGGCAGTCAACACGAGAAAGAAGATAGTGATGTTTTATGGGCATATCAAAATAATGAGGATCAACAGTCTAGCGAACAAAATTCTCATCCTCCAAGAGAAGTGGAAGTCACGACCTTCCTGACGTCAAGAAATGCATCAGGTATTGAGAGGCATGAACATTACAATGGAAGATGTCTTGGACAGGATGCGTTTTTAGGATCAGATTCCCAGACGTAAATGATCTGCCCCGAGAAACGCCTAATATTTCTGCAAAAGAGCGGCTAAGAAGTCAGAGTGAACGAACTCTAGCAGGAAAGGGAAACGCAAGGCAAACGCACCTTAAAGAATCAAAGATTACTTTGTCTTCGTAGCCTATAGACGGCTGCATCGATCCTTCTTCCTGACATTTGCCCAGTTATTGAGGTCAGCTTTTCGTATGGAATTAGCCCAGTTTTTCGGCCGGAAGTTTTTTCTGACCCTAACCCCATCTGGAGAGGTGTATTCACTACTGCGTGTTTCTGTAGTGGTTGGTAGTATGATATGTTGTGTGTAAATGCATTAAGACGAACACAACACCTAGCATCCGAGCAAGAGTAATTAAGCGGACAAAGTTAACATCCCTAGGGATCGAAGACACGGCCCTCTGAACCGAAGGCTACTGCTCTGACAATTCAACCAAGGTGGCGGTCATATCGACTAATAATATATCATTTTGTGCGCCGTTTATTTACTACTGGTAGAATTGCATTGTGTCATACATATTATATTTATTACTATTATGTTTGTTATTAGTTTATTATTATTATTATTATTATTATTATTATTATTATTATTATTATTATTATTATTATTATTATTATTATTATTATTATTATTACTTCGACGCCTTCAACTGAAATACTGAAATATTGTGGCTATTAGTATTAGTAAAACCGAATATGTTTTCGTTTCATTTTCACCGGTAATTTATTAGAAATTGAAAGAATTAGTGTATCGACACTGAAAACTCATCTACAGTTTATCAATAGGGAATGAAGAACCTTTTCAAGAAATCATTACTATCCTAATGGCTGAGACAAACTGTACTCACAGTACATCTCAAAATTGAAAAGAAAATATCAGTATCAACGTATTATTGTGCGCAGTTCGAAACATTAAGATAACTAACGAAGAATAAATTGTTATATTTCTTTAAAATAAAAGGTGTTTTATATTATTACTTAGATCTTGCACTAACAGCTGAGACACAAGACTACTGCTACAACTGGGATCAAATATAAAGAACAGGGATTTTTTTGTAGCCGTCGGGTTAAGGATGAGAGTCATTCAGTGGAGACGGTGAAGATCAAACACAGAATGTTTTACAAAGTGTTGTATATTGAGTCTTCGATAGAGACATGTGCATAAATCCGTGCAGATCTTAGCGAAAGATCCACAAGTTATGTTCACAGGATATTCAATTATGAGTATGTGTATGATGTCGTATGATGATTAGAGTATTCTTGCAACGAATATGCCTTTATTTAACATTAAGTAGGCCTGCCA
This sequence comes from Anabrus simplex, assembly GCF_040414725.1. Lineage (NCBI taxonomy): Eukaryota > Metazoa > Arthropoda > Insecta > Orthoptera > Tettigoniidae > Anabrus > Anabrus simplex. Next base: position 243,183,961 of record NC_090269.1, read on the forward strand.
CCATGAGCAAAATCTGTTCCACGCCATGAATTTTTCAAGTCCCAGACCTGGCCTTAGCCTAGCGGCATTGTGTATCAATTCAAGGTTTCTACCGTGTGCTGTAATCCGAATGTATGTGATGACATTGTCTCTGACATCAGGGAAATAGCCATGTCGTGATCCCAGGCTTTTTAACAGCTAAAGGTATATCAGTTCATCAGAAAGATTGATAAAAATGTATTAGGAAGAATTCCAAGACAAGTACAATTAATTCAAACTTAGGAAGGAAATTATCAGGGCGGAAGTTTAAAAATACTTCGGTATGAAACCAAATGTAAATCCACTTAATCTTTGAGGCAGGAGCGTGATTCAAAAATACAACGAATGACATTTTATTTTGTTTAACAACACTCTGCCAAGAATCTCTTTAACGTGATTTTGGACGAGGATCAACAATAACTGTAGCCGTTTTAAACTCTCAACCTTTTTCAAAGTGCCTGTCATTAGGACTAGGTTACATTAGTTGGAACATGACAAGACATTAAAATAAAAAACTTTACCACAAGAAGTTACACATTATTAACTATGACATTGTAAGGAGGATGTTCTAAGTCAACTGCGCAATAAAGGGGGACCCTGGGATGCACAGAACGGATACTGACAGCTACACTTCCTCAGAGAACTATAGACATAGTCATACCTCAGTGTGGCGCTCGGATAAAGAACACACATTTGAAAGAACTGAAAACACCGATATGAAAGCTTCACCAGCTTCGTGTTGACTGACAGGCCTCAATCAAGATAACAGGCTTGTGCAACTTCTACGTATTTTAATAAAGTATGTCCCTGATAAATCAAGATATGACATGTACGTTATAAAGACTATCTTAATCTCAGATATACAGTACGTTAGTTTCACAACAAACATGCTGATAGGTTCCGCGCATTGCTCATCATTCTCAAAATGCAGGAAAAGGGCGGAATTTACTCTTCGATGCAAGAAAGGCATTGTACATGATATCAAGGCTATATCGGCTGTATACCAGTCATAATGTATGCTACACATAATTTTAAGAAAGCGGGTATTATTTTCAGATTCATAATGTGGATATCATTATTTAGGAAAATAAGTTACCAAGTTTTGTTCGCGAAAGAAATTATGTCATAATGGAATTTATGTCGGGCATGTGTGAAGACATTAGAAGTATAGCGAATGTCATTCAAGAGAGAATCTTCGATGCAAGAAACGCATTGTCAATATCAAGGCTATATCGGCTGTATACTAGTCATAATAAACTAAATTTAGGCTACACATAATTGTAAGAAATGTTGGTATTATTTTCAGATTCATAATGTGGATATAATTATTTTGGAAAATGACTTACCAAGTTTTGTTCGCGAAAAAAATTATGCCATAATGGAATTTGTGTCGGGCATGTGTGAATACATTAGAAGTATTGCGAATGTCATTCACGAGAGTGACTGTTTGTAAACATTGTGTTTGTAAATAGCTACTGCCGGCATAGCCTAATATTGAAAATGCCCGGAGAGTGAATACAGAGTGGTGAAGGTAAAGTAAGTTTCTATTTATCTAGGCTAAGAAATGATTAAATCTGTGTTAACACTCACGGTACTAGGAGCTGATATTTCTGGTCCGTACATTAGGTAGCAGCTAAGCAAGAGCCAATAACTGTCACTGTAACGGAGTGAGGAAACACTCTGCTGTCACCTCGGATCATACGGTCATTACGCAGAACTGACGTTACCTAACCGTAAAACGGAAAACTCTTCTCTTACTCATCCGAACGATGACTCAGAAACTTAAAAAATGGTCTAGAGGAAAGATTACTACGACAATCATTACAATTAAATCATCTGTCGTTCTACTTGCTTCGTTGGTCGTACGTGGTGGTGACAGGTCCTCAAAGATGAAGCCCATGGTAGGTAGGTCGACAGTGTATTCAATTTTTCTATCACCAGCCGAGCCTTGTCGCTCCGCAGTGTCACTCGCGAAGGACAGACAGACGGACGGATAGACAGCCAGACAGCACTCGACTGGCCAGAACTACATACACTGGTACCTGACCACTCACGCAACCTCTCAATGGTGGCGGGAGGTTGCACCGACCAACCCACGTACGGATAACTCGCTTGGCCAATCAATTCTCAAACATGGCGGACTTCCAACACATGAAAGAATTTCAAAATTTGCCCGGCACTGAATCCGTTGATGCACGATTAAAAGTGTCTGTCAATTTGAATTATCAATGTACGTCACTGGAAAATAATATATATACTTTGCACAGTCAAAATGTATCATTGAAGTGAAGTGTCCAGGGATAGCATCTCAATTCCATTGTTGCGCCCAGGGCGTCAAACAATTTTTCCTCTCACTACTGTGTTTGCGGATTACACGATAAAACACACTATAATGTGGATATACAGTGCTAGGTTGATGACGAAAGTACATTTAGTTCCACGTAATGTTTATCTCCCGTGGAGAAAAGGCGTACATCCTGTTCCGTCCGTCTGTTAGACATCACCTCAAATTACAATGTGATGGCGGGTAGCAAGAGAAACGAACTTCTTAAAGCCAGAGGGCCAGACACGACCGGTTGGGCGCACGGAATACAAACGACCAGCCTCATCTACATTTCTCCCTCGCTATATTGGTTTATACATTGATGCCAGATATCAGTCTTCTCTAGCGAATACTAAGCAGTAACCTTAAAACCGAAACCTAACCTCACTTTAGCACGGGCAGAAGAACGAAGCAAGACACTACCTATTTTGGAACCAAAACTGGGAATTTGCAGTATTAAAAAACACAGCTATCGTTCACGAATATTTTTTTAAAAACACCAATTACGAACTCGTATATATCGTTCATATAACAAAATGCGGCATTACGGTGGCAGTGTTGGAAATTTAATTATTAATTATGGGAGTCTATATTAAGAACGAATTTAAAAACTGAACGGCAAATTTACATGTTTCGCGAACTTATTAAAATAGCTACTGTATTTTAGGAGACTGCGTAACAAATGGTTACTGCGAAAATGGATCAAAATGCAACAATACCTCAGATACAGATTACATTCACTTGCTATTAAAGAATGCATGATAATGAAAGCACGGCAAAGTAAATTAAAGTAATATAAATTAATGACACATTTCATTCACTTACGAAACGAAGGCACGAAGGTGGGAGCATATCAAATATATTAATTTTCCACGAAGAAAGTAAACCGGTTAATATAAAAGAGCAATGACACATTGACAAGGTTCGTTCCAAGTGTTACGACAAATCACCTCACCAGTAAGAAACATTCCCCAAACTCACGTCAAAGTAAATATCACCGTACCAAATAACCGGCACATAAAACACAAGGTGGTCACTGAATTTTGACAATCACGTCAACAACTGTCACTGGTGGTATTTGGCAACACTGTCACTGGTTTATCAATGTGATCACTGGTGTTAACAAGAGAACAAACACTTTTTCCATTCACCTGAAGGGGAGCCAAACCAAAGAGCGAAGAGGTCTTCCACACTGGCCGGTGGTGGTGGTGGCGCCTGCCCATAGCTGGGGTAGTAATAGGGTGGCGGATACCCCTCTAGGAACATGCGTCCCCTGGCGTCGGGACGACCCAACAACTGTTGCACTTGCAAAATGTCCACAAATTCGTCGTTACTCGGTGTCGGAGTGTGAGATGGACGTCCCGGTGTGTCGTCACTGTTTGAGTCTTCGTTGGCCCTTCTCATCGCTAATCTCAGCATGTTGTTTAACTTCTAGCTCTGCCATGCCGGACGCACCATGCACGCGGGCCCGTGTCAGATGAACGTGTGCTGCCTCGGTTTGAATGGGCATGTGTACTAGTAATAAGGCTGCAGGTACTCACCGGCAAGGCAACACCAACGCTTTTTCTGCCTCCTCTTCCTTCTGCGACCAGCACGGCGTGTTCATAAGTGACGTCACAGAAGGCCGTCGTCACCAACATGTGCCCAGACCGCGTGTGACTGAGTGCGCGCGCAGGCAGTTCCACAAGGTGGGCGAGAGGACGGCCGCAGGCCGCACCAACTGGACTGATAAGTAAGTCTCTTCCCTTCCATCTATCTAACTTCTTTCTTAAATCACCTCCCCACTCCACCGCTTCGCTTCTATTTATCATTCCATTTTTTATGCTCGTGACTTTTCTCTACGCTCTCTCAGTTTTACTCCCCTCTCGCGGTACCCCTCCCATGCGCCCTGCCCCCTCCCCCTCTAAGCCGCTGCAGCAACAGCAAGCACGTCGCTTTTTTGGCGCGCCGTGCGATATACAGGGATCCGGCCTGGTCGTGACGTCACCATCACTACGACTCAAGACATTCCCGGAATGGACCGAAGCTTCACGAACGCGGCTGACTGGACGTAGCGATGATCGCATTGTTTTCGGTCTCTTGTCTAGAGCAATTAAATGGATATGCGTGTTGGATAATTAAGAGATCCAGTAAAACCGGAAGTGATTTGTGCACCTCCTGGCAATGAGAGTAGACGATCCTCAGCTCTCGTAAGTAGATCTCGGAGTGTTTGGCCCTCAGGAATCCACTTTTAGGCTTATAAAACTGGCGCTAAAAACACATTTTTTGGGACCTAAAAATACAATGTCAAGAAGTGCTCACTTAAAATGTGTTCCGCCGTGCTGAGTGGCTCAGACGGCTGAGGTGCTGGTCTTCTGACCCCAACTTGGCAGGTTCGAACCTAGCTAAGTTCGGTGGTATTTGAAGCTGTTCAAATACGTCAACCTCGTGTTGGTAAATTTACTGTCACGTAAAAGAACCCCTGCGGGACAAAATTCCGGCACCTCGGCGACTCCGAGTTGTTAGTGGGATGTAAAGCCAATGACATTAAAATGTGTCCCTATCTACTCAAATTACAATCACTGTAATAAAACTATTATTAGACACAACTATACACATATAGATAAATAAGCAAACCACCTTCATAGCGCTACCGCCAACCAATCGACCGCTCCTCAGCCCAAAAGCCTCTAGATTGCAAGACGATAAGTGGTCAACGTGACGAACCCTTTCGGCCGTATTCATGGTTTTTTAAACAGGGACCGCTCTCCCAACGTCAGGGAGTTCCTCAATTCTCACGTAGGCTGTGTGGACCTCGAATCACCTTCAGTACCAGGTAGAAACCTTGCTCTCACCGAGAATCGAAGAATCGAAGCCACTGCCCCTAGACCGCAGAATCTTCATAGTGACAAATACAATAACATATTATCATGGTTAGAAATTACTATTATTAAGCCTTCAATTACATTTAATTAATTATTAATTAAAATTAATTGTCCGGCTCATTCGCTAACTGGTCGGCTTAATGCTCATCTTCATTTACACATAACACACCACACTACTACAGAAACATGGAACACATAGGGATGGCGTTAGGAAGGGCAACCGGACGTAAAAGGTTTTTCTTCTTTTTCTTCTTCTTCTTCTTCGTCTTCTTCTCTTTCCGCAGTATTTTGAATAACACCTTCCAGTCCAGCGACTTCAAATCAGTTAGTATATTATTATTATTATTATTATTATTATTATTATTATTATTATTATTATTATTATTATTATTATTATTGAATATTAGGAAATATGATAATGATTCTCACACGTCTTTTCAGGTCGTGGGCCCGAGAAGATGTTCACACGGCGCCCGTCCTAACCTTTGAACACATCGGTGGACTAAAGTAGCTGGATGTGTGGGAGGAGCGTAGCGTAGGTAGTTAGTTGTTTTATATGCTGAAAGTAACCTGCCGAATCCTGGAGCAGTAAAATTGAATTTAAATCAGTAGGATTACAAGGGGAAAAAATGAGACAGCTGCTTCCGTAAAGACCATAAAGACCCTTGGAGGAGTGGAATATACAGACTTCCACTATTCGCAACATCGGCGACGATGGGATAGGAAAGGGCTTGGAGTAGGAAGGAAGGGTTCGTGGCCTTGCTTAAGGTAGAGAATCAGCATTTGCTTGGTATGAAAATGGGAAACCATGGAAAAACATCTTCAGTGCTGTCGACAGTGGAATTCGAACCACTACCTCTCGAATGCAAGCTGGCATTCACGTGACTCAAACCGCGCAGCTAATCGCTCAGTCAAGTCCGACGGAGTGATTTGCTCTATGCCCGGCCAGCTTTGCACCTAGAAAGTATCCAGGTACTCATCTTTTGTGTAGGCTGCGAGAATCTCACGACTATGTGCCACTCCAGAAGTGAAAAACTCGTTTCCTACATTTTTCGATTTCCGGAAGGGGAAATCAAAATCACGTCCTTCGAATTGAACCGAGTTAACCTTTTCCATCTCGGCTAGACAACCGATAGTAGAATTATAAACACCATATGATATCCTTTTAAGAACAAAAGTCTGGCGCTGTGTTGTCAACATAAGTCTATAAACACAGAAGTATGGCTACCGCAAGCTAAAAATATTATCGATAATAATGATAAAAATAAAAATATTAATAACAATAATAATAATAATAATAATAATAATAATAATAATAATAATAATAATAATAATAATAATGTTGTTTGTCCCGTTTCGCTATGGGGTTAGATATGAGGTGAGATGAATCTGTCGTAGCGGGTTTTTGCGACCGGATACCCTTCCTAACGTCAACCTCATGAGAGGAATTAATGAGATGAAATGAATGACGTGATATATGGTAGTGGGAAGTAGAGGGTAAAACCAAATGCCGATACATACCCTACCCCTGTCGAAGAGCCACAAGGGGTCTGCTCAAGGCTTAACGTCTCCATCCGACGGACGAATCACCACCAACAGCTCATATGCCCTCACTCCATACGGGCACTAAGGAGAGGTTTGGAATTTAATGCATGGTTTTTGGCATGAAATCTAATGATTAGAAATTGTCAACCACGACCTCCCCTACCCTGCCGGCTAACATTCTGATGGTGAAAATTTATTCGACTAACGGGACTCGAATCGGCTAACCACGGTGTCGGACCGTTTAGACTTCAACGCTTTAACGATCATTGCCACCAGGCGGGTATCGATAATAATAATAATAATAATAATAATAATAATAATAATAATAATAATAATAATAATGTTATTGGTTTTACGTCGCGCTAACTATATTTTTATGGTTTTCGGAGACGCCGACGTGCCGGAATTTTGTCCTGTAGGAGTTGTTTTGAACAACTTCAAATACAATTAGATTGAGCCAGGATGGAACATGCCAAGTTGGGCCCAGAAGGTCAGAGCTCCACCGCTTGAGGCACTCAGCCTGGCGTCGTTGCTTTAATCTATGTTAAAAACATGATACTGTATAGGCTTTTGGGCGTATGCCGTGTCAAGAAAATAAGGTGAAATTCTTAATGTTTGGCAGGGAACTGTGCTCTGCGTCCTCAGAAGAAATATCGACTGTCCACGATAAAGGCTTCTTAAACAATGACACTTTAAACTGGACGTTATAATAGAAGTGGAAAATGGTACGTTCATTCGCCACCAGATGGCCCCCAGGACGTGGCAACGCTAAATTTCACCTTATTTTCTTGACACGGCATAAGCCCAAAAGCCTATATAGTATCATGTTATTAAGTACGGGTCGTGAAAGCATTAATTACAACTTTAATCTATGTTGTTTTATTTTACCCTATTATTTTATTCATACATTTTCATACTTGTACTATGCTCGAACTCTGTGCAGATTTACACACATTGCAGGATAAACATTGTAGTACGAACAAAAGTGGAATGTAATTTCTGTCACTTCATGCCATGGGCGCCATGGGTGAGGGGCAGACCTGGGGGTATGTAGTAGTTTTCATTCTTTAGAAAATGAATGGTGACTTGTATTTCACGGTAGAATATCACCCACGGTATCTTCTGCCTGTTGGTGGGTGGGTGGGGGTGGGGGGGGGGTACTACCAGTTCTACGTAATACCGACTTTTAAATAGTTTTCTTCTAAGAAAAACACCTAACTACATTAGACTTTTGCCTTTCCGTGAGAGCTAGGGGTGGACCGTGACCCCCTTTGCCCCCGGACATGGGCGCCCTTGCTTCATGCATAGACTAGTATGAGTAAAGAACTGCACAATTCATGTTTATCGAGTTGGGGGAGCCCCTGAGGCAAATACAGTAGAGAAAATATGCGACACTGAGCTAGATATCGAGGGACAGCTATTGGAGCTCTCTCTAGCGAGTAGACCTGAAAACTACTGATTCTGTCATAAGAGCACGTGTATTTTTGTGTGAAGTTTTTGGTGTTATTTATGCCTTTTCAGTGAGTTGACATAATTAAATAGTAGCGTGTGTCATTCCTTGATATCTCCTCTCAACATGAGGGGAAAGGTATGTGCTGTGTTTGGCTGCAGTAACTATGAAATAGAGAAGAATGCGCGGTCGTCCTTCAGGTTCCCTCGTGACAAGAAAATGTAAGTAATATTGTGTTTGCATATATATTCTTCCAGTGACAGAGATCTTTATAGTACTTCATAATCTTCTGACCTGTTCGACCCATATTTTAACTGGCTTAAAATGTAATACGCATATTTTATTGTATAGTGCAGCAGTTAACCTTCAATACCGATGTGTTGTTGTAGGTGTGATCTGTGGGTTTTGAAATGTCACATAAGTGATTTGGATAAGGTGTACAATAAAGAAGGGACGTTACGCTTATATAAGAATTATAAGGTCTATTCAGATCATTTCCAGGCCAGCGACTTTAAAAATCCTCGACTATACAGCCAAGGGTATGTTACATTTTTACTCTAATTGTACGTAAATATTCCTCAAAGCATCACTATCGACAACATTTTCATACTGGTCTTTCTTTTATCCCTCTTCTCAGATTAAAGCCGGGATTTTGTAGATTTTCTTTCTGTTAGTAGGCTTCATGTTAAGAGGAAAATTGTCCAGCTATTAAATGTTAATTCATTGCATCATATGTGTAAGGAATGTGCCGATATTTTTATTGACAAGTGTCTTAATGTGATGATACAATGTTTTTAAATGAGAAAAAAGACAAATCCAACCGTAAGAGTTCAGGCAGGAATGCTAAAGCTAAAAAAGTAATGCATAAATGAAAGATCAAGGCACTTCACAGCAGTCCATTTCACATCTTGTATATATATCTAATTCCAGTCTTTGAATAATAACCTTTTAAATAATTCTTCATTCATTTATCCAGAATTGCTTTAGCAACTTCGAAGTTAATATCTCAATAACACTTTCTTTCTAGACGTAATTTATTTATCCATTTGCGTATATACATTTCCATTGATATTTGAATTTAGCGCGATTTGTTCAGGTCAAGTCACTAGGAACGCCACCGCCGAATTGTCTCCCATTTTAGCAAGGCTAAATCCGGAAGTGTCGCGTATTGTCTCTACTGTATTTGCCTGAGGTTAACATTCGCCACTTGTACATTCTTTTGTTGTGAAGGAGAATAAATTCACAGTAAATTGTTTCTACTGTTGCGTTTCTCACACCCTGTAGAGTTTAAGAGTATGATCTTTGTTTCGCATGTGAATTAGGCCCTGTTTTACGGCTAGATGCCCTTCCTTGCGCCACTCCAATGTGAAGGAATGTATTCAAAATATCACAACACACAGATAGGCAGGGAAAGATGTATTGACTCTACTAAAAGGCATATAATCTATATCTATATATATAAAGTAACTTGTCCTGACTGACTGACTGACTGACTGACTGATTCATCATCGCCGAGCCAAAACTACAGGGCATAATGAAATGAAATTTTGAGAATACACTCACAGTACAATGTAAGTGCTCGCTAAGAGAGGATTTTTGGATATTCCGTAGCTGAAGGGGTGAAAAGGGGGGTGAAATTTTAAAATGAGTGTGTCTATATCTCAAAACTTTAAAAGTTTACAGATGTAAAAATTGGTATTTGGAATCTCCTTTAAAAATAAAGAAACACGTATTTTTTTGTTTTCGGAAAATCCAAATAGGAGGGGTGAAAAAGGGTGAAAAAGGGGTTGAATGCCTTTAATGAGGATACTTATATCTCAGAAACTGAAGATATTACAGACCTGAAAATTCGTATTTGGAATCTCCTTTAAGAATAAAGAAACACGTATTTTTTTCTTTTTTGAAAATCCAATTAATGTGAGGGTGAAGAGGGGGTGAATTTTTAAAATGGGTATCTATATCTCAAAACTTTAAAAGTTTACAGATGTAAAAATTGGTATTTGGAATCTCCTTTAAAAGTAAAGAAACACGTATTTTTTGTCTTCGTAAAATCCCAACAGGAAGGGTGAGAAAGGGTGAAAAAGGGGTTAATGCCTTTTATGAGCATACTTATATCTCAGAAACTGAAGATATTACAGATCTGAAAATTGGTATTTGGGATCTCCTTTAACAATAAAGAAACGCGTATTTTTTGCTTTTGGAAAATCCAATTAATGGGGGGATGGGGAGGGGGTGAATTTTTAAAATGAGTGTACCTATACCTCAAAACTTTTAAAGTTTACAGATGTAAAAAGTGGCATTTAGAATCCCCTTTAAAAATAAACAAACACGTAGATTTTTGTTTTCGGAAAATCCCCTGGAAGTGGTGAAAAAGGGGTTGAATGCCTTAAATGAGGATACTTATATTTTAGAAACAGAAGATATTACAGACCAGAAAATTGGTATTTGGGATCTCCTTTCAAAAAGAAATACGTATTTTTTGTTTTCGGAAATCCACCTAAATTGGGGGGGGGGGAAATTGAAAAATTAGTTGAATTTTTTGTATGAGGATACTATTATCTCAAAAAAGATATTTTGCACATGTGAAAATTGGTATTTGGAATCTGCTTTAAAATTTAAGAAACGCGTATTCTCAGAAAGTCTAATAAAGGGGGGGGGTGAAACAACTGAAAAATTAATTGAATTAATTGTATGAGGATATTTACATCTAAAAATGTAAAGTTGCTACAGACATGAAAATTTGTATCTGGAACTCCTTTAAAAACTAAGAAAAAAAGCGCTTTTGGGGGAAATAATCTTGGGGGCGGGGGTGAAATGGAGTTGAATTCCTTTTATGAGGACACATATCTCAAAAACTAAAGATGTTAGAGTCGTGATAATTGGTATTTAGAAGACCCTTTACTATTAAAGAAACAAGTATTTTTTGCAGGAAAATTCACTTAGGGGGGGGGGAGTGTGAAAGGAAGTAAAAAATGTTATTTCTTTTTATGGGGATACTTATATCTCAGAACTGAAGGTAACGGACGTGAACATTAGTATTTGGAATCTCCTTAAAATATAAAGAAAGACGGTTTCTTTTTCGGGTGGTGGGGGTAAATTAACACCGGCGGTGGGGTGAAAAATGCGTTGAGACCAATTGATTTTACTGTTCGTAATGTACTTATTCTGAACATAAACCATTTTTAATCTTTCCTAGGTTCGTTTTCAAGAGCCATCTTTTCCTTTGGAGAACATAAAGTTAGATTACAGTAGATTCTCCTGGCATATAAATAAAAATTTAAACACCTTTGAAATAAACGATATGAATGATATTGACCGTGCAACTGTTCACCTCTATAATAAGGTCAATATTGCACGGAAGTATATCATTCGTGTCGCCAGAAATCTCGCGCAATTGCCTACGCGCGACGATGGTGCTGGTCACATTTTCAGCAATGACAATGGCAGCAGATGTAATTTACCGCCAAGTAGCGGTCTTGCATCTTGCTGTGGGGTCCAGACCATCAATAATAATAATAATAATAATAATAATAATAATAATAATAATAATAATAATAATAATAATAATAATAATAATAATAATAATAATAATAATGGTCTGGACCGTCGTCCAAATGTGCGGACGCGCTAGAAACGGGTCCTGGCCGGGTAGTGACTACGAATGCAGTCCGGCCGCGGGTTCAGTACCGCCAAGGCACCCAAGTCGACACCACGCCAGATCTCCTCAAGGATTTGAACCATATTAAAAATGCTTATAGGAAAAGATGGCAAAGATTTAGGGACCCAACTGACCGAATGGAATACCTGGAATTAGCCTGGGAAGAATGAAATCGATTGCTGGAAAGAAAGATTGAAAAATGGGTGGAACTTTGCCGTAATCTCTCAGAAAACGAATCAGATCACGAATTTTGGCGGATTCTCTGAGAAAACGAGTCACATCGCGAATTTCGGCGGATTATATATAAAACGTTAAGCATTCAATTATAAATTTCATTATAATACCGTAGCGAAGCACGGGTATCTTGCTAGTATATATATATAAAATAACTTGTCCTGACTGACTGACTGATTCATCATCGCAGAGCCAAAACTACTGGACGTAACGAAATGAAATTTTGGGGATATATTCATATTAAGATGTAGGTGCTCGCTAAGAGAGGATTTTTGGATATTCCTTCGCTAAGGGGTTGAAAAGAGGGGTGAAATTTTAAAATGAGTGTGTCTATATCTCGAAAGTTTAAACGTTTACAGATGTAAAAATTGGTATTTAGAATCTTCTTTAAAAATAAGGAAACACGTATTTTTTTGTTTTCAGAAAATCCCAATAGGAGGGGTGAAAAGGGGTGAAAATGGGGAAAATGGGTTGAATGCCCTTAATCAGTATACCAGTACCTATATCTCAGAAACTGAAGATATTACAGACCTGAAAATTGGTACTTTTGATCTCATTTAAAAATAAAGAAACACGTATTTTTTTGTTTTTGGAAAATCCAATTAATGGGAGGGTGAAAAGGGGGTGAATTTTTAAAATGAGTGAATCTATATCTCCAAACTTTTAAAGTTTGCAGATGTAACAATTGGTATTTAGAATCTTCATTAAACATAAAGAAACACGTATTTTTTTGTTTTCGGAAAATCGCAATAGGAGGGGTGAAAAGGGGTGAAAAAGGGGTTGAATGCCTTTGATGAGGCTACATATATTTCAGAAACTGAAGATATTACAGACCTGAAAATTGGTGTTTGGGATCTCCTTTAAAAATAAAGAAATACGTATTTTTTTGTTTTTGGAAAATCCAATAAATGGGGGGTGAAAAGGGGGTGATTTTTTAAAATGAGTGTATCTTTATCTCAAAACTGTTACAGTTTATAGATTGTAAAAATTGGTATTTAGAATCTCCTTTAAAAATAAAGAAACACGTATTCTTTTGTTTTCGGAAAATCCCAATAGGAAGGGTGTAAAAGGGTGAATAATGGGTTGAATGCCTTTAATGAGGCTACTTATATTTCAGAACCTGAAGATATTACAGACCTGAAAATTGGTATTTGGGATCTACTTTAAATGTAAAGAAACACGTATTTTTTCGTTTTCGGAAAATCCAAATATTGAGGGGTGAAAAGGGGGGTGAATTTTTTAAAATGAATGTGTCTACATCTTAAAACTTTAAAAATTACAGATGTAAAAATTGGTAGTTAGAATCTCCTCTAAAAATAAAGGAACACGTATTTTTTTGTTTCCTGTAAATCCCAATAGGAGGGGTGTAAAAGGGTAAAAAATGGGTTGAATGCCTTTAATGAGGTTACATATATCTCAGAAACGGAAGATATTACAGAACTGAAAATTTGTATATGGGATCTCCTTTAAAAATAAAGAAACACGTATTTTTTTAGTTTTTGGAAAATCCTATTAATGGCGGTTAAACAGAAGTGACAAATTGGGGTGAATTTTTTGAAAGATTATCTTGGAAACGTAAAATGTCACAGACGTAAAAAGTGGGTGTTTGGAATCTCCTGTAAATGTAAAGAAACATAGGTGATTTGTTTTTGGAAACTCCACTTAAGGGGAACCCAAAAGGGGTGAAATTTTAAAATGAGAATTTTTACAGTATATCTAAAAAAACTTAACATGTTACAGAAGTGAAAAATGATATTTTTATCTCTATTAAACATAAAGAAACGTGTATTTTTAATTTTCGGAAATACCACTTGGGTGGAAGGGGGGGGGGGGTGAAAGTGACTGAAAATGGTGTTGAATTCTTTTAATTAGGCTACTGATATCTTAGAAATGAAGATGTTACAGACGTGAAATTTGATATTTGCAATCTGTTTTAAAAGTAAAGAAACACGTATTCTCGGAAAATCCAATGAAGCGGGGGGAGGGGTGTGAAAGAATTGAAAAATTAATTGACTTCAATTGTATGAGAATATATACATCTAATAAGAACTAAAGTTGTTACAGACGTGAAAATTCGTATTTGGATCCCCTTTAAAAACAAAGAAAAACGCGTTTTGGGGGGCGGGGGAATCTTGGGGGGCGGGAGTGTAAAGGAGTTGAATTCCTTTCATGAGGACACATAAATCTAAAAGTGAAGAAGTTAGAGTCGTGATAATTGGTATTTAGAAGATCCTTCACTATTAAAGAAACAAGTATTTTTTGCGGGAAAATTCACTTGGGGGGGGGGGGGGGGAGTAGTTTGAAATGAAGTGACAAAAGTAAATTATATTTATGGGGATACTTATATCTCAAAACTGAAGGTAATAGACGTGAACATTGTTGTTCAGAATCTCCCTTAAACGTAAAGAAACACGCCTTCTTTTAATTTTTTTTTGGGGGGGGGGGTTGGCAGTAAAAACTAACGGCGGTGGGGTGTAAAAGGAGGTGAGACCAATTGATTTTACTGTTCTTAATGTACGTATAAGGATCCTCCGTTGCTCAGGCGGCAGCGCGCCGGCCTCTCACAGCTGGGTTCCGTGGTTCAAATCCCGGTCACTCCATGTGACATTCGTGCTGGACAAAACGGAGGCGGGACAGGTTTTTCTCCGGATACTCCGGTTTTCCCTGCCATCATTCATCCCAGCAACACATAATAGTAATAATAATAAGAATAAGAATAAAAATAAGAATAAGAATAAGAATAAGAATAACATTAATAATAATAATAATAATAATAATAATAATAATAATAATAATAATAATAATAATAATGTTCCGGACCGTCGTCAAATATGCGGACCGCGCTGGAAACGGCTCCTGGACGGGTAATGACTAAGAATGCAGTCCGGCCGCGGGTTCAGTGCCGCCAAGGCACCCAATATGACACCACGCCGGATCTCCTGAAGGATTTTATCCAGATTAAAAATGATTATAGGAAAGTACGGTATGGCAAAGATTTACGGACCCAACTGACCGGGAAGTACGAAATCGATTGCTGGAAAGGAAGATTGAAAAATGGGAGGAAACGTGCCGTAATTTAATAGAAAACGAGTCAGATCGGGAATTTTGGTGGATTCTCGCTGAAAACGTGTCAGATCGCGAATTTCGGCGGATTATATATCTAAAACAATAAGCATTCAATTATAAATTTCAGTATAATACCGTAGCGAAGCACGGGTACCTTGCTAGTTTAACTATAAGATCAGTTTGTGACCTATCAATGCTACAAGTTACCACGGTTATGGTGTACCCAGCCGGCATCTAAGCGAACGAAAGGTCTTTGAAGTACGGTCTTTCCCACCCCTCCAACCTTCCTCCTCCGCCCTCTACAGTAAATGTCGGCGACGGGGTTCTTCGAAACAAGCGTTGCTGTCAGATATCTTTCCTCCTCCACAACGACTCAGTGTATCCTTGCGTGGAAAGAAGTATTTAATGTTTTAGTTCACATAAGTGATTTCAGGATTTTTGCACATTTGAGATTATTGTAGTAGCCCAACTCTTCAAAATTCGTCTATAACCATATGCTTTTCTGCGGAAGCGAGCACCCAAGAGCCGGCTTGGCAATAACCTGTCACTAGAAGCCCAGACATTTGCCATTATTAGCTATTAAGGGTGTTAAGGGACAAAAACAAGTGTTCGGCTACAACTCAAATGCTGTCGGCTGGGGATCGAATGGCCGTGGCAACAATACCAACTGGCTCATATTTTCAGATTTAGATGATCACTTTTCCAAAGAGGTTTATTTGCTGTTACTTATGACCTAAAAGGAATCTGTATGCCTAATTTTTCTCTCGTCCCTTCGATGGTGGTGGTGAGGATGAGAGATGAGTAACACATGAACATGGCCCTCTTTTACGGCTAGATGCTCTTATTAGCGTCAACCCTATGTGGAGGAATATATTCAAAGTATCACCACACAAAGCAAGCCACAGCAAGGTATACTACTTTGTTAAAAGACATACAATTCAACTATAATTGCAGCTTGTGACCTATCAATGCTGAAAGGTCCATTTTTATATAGATTTATTTAATTTATTCTTACAATAGAGGAATACAATTATTTCATAAAGTTGTGATAATGGGTCTTTAATAAAATCTGATATTGTTTTCTCTGACTTGTGTCAGAGTAATCAATTCTACCGTTCCTTTCCGATTTCCCTTGGTCAGTTCGTGTTCTCTTCTAACCAGGGCTCGATGCCTAGGGAGATTTATCGCCATTCATATTGTTTTTCTTTATACATTTATTCCTTGAAGATACGGACATCTCCTTCGATGCTTGCCTCTTAAAATAACAATCATCAATAATCATCATCATCATCATCATCATCATCATCCCCTCGTATTTTCCTTCAAAAAGCGATAGGTAGAACAGGATTGGGACGATTACAAGTTATATTTTAATTTTCTGTTTGTTACATTTCGTGAACTATCTCCAGAGCCTAATAATATTAACAACTGCAGAATCTCAGTAGGTGGCCTCCAAAGGATTTGCGACTGACGCCACAATAGAATTCCAGTAAAAGGATTTCTTCTTACACTGAGGCTGCTAAGCTTTTGCTACTTTCATGTTCAATGCCGTTGCCGCTTTCATCTTAAATTTATTCTTGATGTCTAGCGAAAGAGAATTAGGCGAAACACGTTCCATTTTGCTGTTACAGGGTTACTGTACAATTCTAGAGCAAAAGGACGGACATTCTTTCCGGGATTTAGAAACTGAGGACTTTTTTTTTTGCTAGTGCCTTTACGTTGCTCCGACACAGGTAGGTCTTAAGGCGACGAGGGGATAGGAAAGGCCTATGAAGTGGAAGGAAGCGGCCGTGGCCTTAATTAAGGTACAGCTTCAGCATTTGCCTGGCGTGAAAATGGGAAACCACGGCAAACCATCTTCAGGGATGCCGACAGTGGGATTCGAACCCACTATCTTCCGGATACAAGCTCACAGCCGCGCGCCTCTAACCACACGGGCAACTCGAACGGAACTGAAGAAATTAAATCACCGATGCAGGAATAAAGAACTGGGGAAGATTAGCATCTATATACGAAATTATAAAAAAATGAAATGGCGTATGGCTTTTAGTGCCGGGAGTGTTCGAGGACAAGTTTGCCTCGCCAGGTGCAGGTCTTTTGATTTGACTCCCGTAGGCGACCTGCGCGTCGTGATGAGGATGAAATGATGATGAAGACGACACATAAACCCAGGCCCCGTGCCAGCGAAATTAACCAATGATGGTTAAAATTCCCAACCCTGCCGGGAATCGAACCCGGGGCCCCTGTGACCAAAGGCCAGCACGCTAACCATTTAGCCATGGAGCCGTACACTAAATTATAATTTAGTGTATAACTAAAACATTTTCCCACTAGCAAATGTACCCGCGCTTCATTACGGTATTCTACATTGTATACGGATATCGAAATACTGTACGTGCAGTAAATATGATTGTTTTAAAATTGCATGTCTCTTAGCGTTATCCTAGGTCCCCATACGTTGTTTCCAATGTAAAGTGTGAGTTGCGGAGTTGTGATGATAACGGCAGGCTCACCTGCCTACTGCCATTCACAATCCAGTTGGGAGGTTTACATTATAATTGCAGGCCCCATTGCCTACTGCATGGTCACAATCAATTTGGGGAGTTTTCATTACTATGGCAGGCACCCTTTCCTACTTCCAGACAGATAACAACTGAGGAGTTTTTATTATAATGGCAGACAACTTCCTTAAACCAGTCAAAATTGAGTTCTGCAGTTATCATTATAATGACAGGCCCTTTTTCCTTCTGCCAGCCAGGTTAGTGACAGTCACACAGAGTTGGTTAGTTTCCATTAAAATAGTAGGCCACCATGCCTAATGCTAGTCACATTTTAGATGGGCACATTTGTTTATAATGGCGGGCACCCTTAGCTACAGCCAAACACAATCGGGTAGGGGAGTTTTGAACAAAATTGCATGCTTCCTTACCTTCTGAAAGTCAAATCGAGAAGTGAATTATTCATTAAAATGGTAGGCCCTCCTTACTAACGCAAGTTGCACAGGAGTTGGAGAAGGACCCCATTCCTACTGTCAGTCAAAGTCGGTGTGGGGAGTATGATTACAATAGCAGACACACCCGCTCTCTATCGCTACAAATCGACATCATATATATATATAGATCGACATACGAAAGCATATGCATGTTTACAATATTGCAGACCTTCATTTACAGATTAACTGCTGCTAAACGGTACGTCATATCGACAAATGATTGTACTATAAAACGCAGTATGGTCCTATGATATTTTCTCGCATCTCATCTATTCATGGGTCAGATTGAGTTAGAAACGTTGAATAGGGTGAAATTTGTGTAAGATTATCTTACATTGCATTACTTTTTGGTTAATTATGTGACATAGCAATAAGCTCAATATGGGTACTGAGTGGGCCAAAGTTCGTGTAGAGTCTGATGATTCTATCTTTCCTGTAAGTGATTGAAAGTAAAAGACCAAATTTACTTAAAATCGAGAAATAGAGACGAATCTAACGTATAAGGGATACAGATACGACAAAATGTCATAAGACCAAGGTTGAAGATCACTCCAAATTAAACGGAGATTGTGCCATCCGTTATGTGATAGGACTTCCCGTATATCCCATGAAATACCTCGAAACGAAGGTCTGCACCATCATTAAAATTGCTTCCATATTTCGATATTCTTCGGGGATAAAAAGTGAAACATTTGTGGATCTTGGAAGTTTCCCGACCATTACAGGCTAAACGTATAATTTTGCTTAATTTCAATTTTCTTGCTCCTCTGGCAGATTATACCGCAATCTGGTTTTTTGGTGAGGGGAATAAAAATTAGGACTTTCAGGAAACTACACCAAAATATGCAGATGGTAATTATTATCCCCCAAACAGGTAGCTGTAAGAAAATTTCACCAAAATAGTCAATGTACAGGCACACGCAGTCGTTAAGATTTTATTTATAGATTTATTAGATTTATAGATAAGGAATCTGTTCCATGTACACCTTTTGGGCTATATACCCTGGACTTAACCTGCGAAACCGACCATTCATGATATCTCACTTATTAAACCTCCTGTCGAAAAATGCACACGAGGAAAAAAGTTTTAGAAATTGTTTTCCATTAACGATTGTAGATTTCCATTAATGTCGGATGTGCATATTTTGAGGGAGTGCGAAATCATGGTTTCGATTTCAGATGAACCCCCAGTAAATTTAGGTATTCAGAAATAATAATGGCCCTAAAACCTACTCAAGGACAGGTGGATTATAAATATCAAGTTTTGTAGAAACATATTCAGTAGTTTTCAAGTTATAAGAACTCATAAAATCAAACAGACAAACAGACATCAAAGCTAAGAAATATGCAGATAGTCATTATTACACCTGAAACGGATAACTGTACGGAAATTCCGCCAAAATAGTCAATGTACAGATAGACGGTCGTTACGATTATATTTGAATAGTTGACAGATAAGCATGGGTACGTTTGTTAGTGCAAACCTTCATTTCGAGATTTACTGCTCCTAAATGGTAGATCATATCAACAAACGGTCTGCACTCTCAGACGTCCCTCTACATGTTTGGTCTTTAAATATTTTCTCGTATCTCCCATATTTATGGGTTCGAGGTGTTACGATATTTGAATGGGGTGAAATTTGGGTACATTTTTAACACTTTAAATGATTTTTCACATACTTATGTGGAAGCTAGAATCATGAAATTTGGTTCGCATATAGCCATTGGTCGTATCAATGTTCTTGCCAAATTCGATGACTCTACCTTTCCTATAAGTGTGTCAATCTAAGTAACATACGTGTAAAAAGCACAAAATTTACGAACAATCGAAATATACAGCCAACCCTATAAGGGAGAGAGAAAGAGACGACAAAATGTCACAGAACCAAAGTTGTAGATCACTCCAATTTGAACGGAGATTTTGCCATCGGTTTTGTGATAGGACTCACTGTTTAGCCGCAAAATACCTCGAAACGAATGTCTGCACCGTCATTAAATTGCCTCCGAATTTCGATATGCTTCGGCATAAAAAGTGAAAAATTTAAAGCTCTTGGAAATTTTCCGTACGTTACCGGCTAAAACGTATAATTTTGCTTAATTTCAATTTTCCAGCTCGTGTGGCAGATTGTGAGGCAATTTTGATTTTGGGCGAGGGGGTAAAATTTCGGACTTTCAGGAAACTATAGCCTAGCTAATAATATGCAGATGTACGAAAAGTTCGCCAAAATAGTCAATGCACAGACACACGGTCCGCTGGACTTAGCCTGAGAAACCGACCTTTCATGATATCTCCCTTATTAATCCTCCTGTCGAAAAAATGCACATGAGAAAAAAATAGGGTTGAATTTCCATCAAGTATGGTCGATTTCGAGTCAGGTTGATCTTGTACTTTATATATTGTGGGTGAGTAAAATCACTATTTCGTTTCCCTATAAAACCCCCGTCCATTCGAGGAATTTGAAATGATATTGACCTTAAAACCTACCCTTGGACATGTGGATGCTAAATATAAAATTTGGTTCAAATATCGTCAGTACCCAAATTGTAAGAAATACGCTTTACACGCACCCGCTCCTGCGTTAAGTCCGGTGGGACTTGTACCGAAAAACGGTCCGTTTGTGATATCTCCCTTAGTAATCCTGGTATCGAAATGATGCACATGAGAAAAAAAGGTTTAGAAATTAATTTCTATTAAGGCAGGTAGATTTCCATTAAGTATGGTTGTGTATATTTTGAGGGAGTGCAAAATCACGGTTTCAGTTTCGTATAAACCCCCAACCAGTTCAGGGATTTAGAAGAAATACCAATAAAGCACGTAAACACAAAGTGATCAGTTACGACTGAGCCATTCAAGAAGTCTCTATTTGCACGCACGTCGATTGGTGCGCACTTTACAGTGGGCCTGGCAGACTGATACGTAATAGCAACTTCTGGTTTGGTGAGGAAAGCGACGAGAAACCATCACACTCCTCATTTTCCTAATATTCCTCTTCACTGACACCTAGGCCACTTAGGCCAGTTAATGGGGGAGCTGTTGAGGATCCACATTTCAGAAACTTCTATTTCATTCCTATATAATTTGTTGATACGAGGGCTGTAAACAAAAGTTTTAGAGCGGTGAAATCGACATTCTTCACTTCAGCGCCACACAGCAACAACGCTCCCAACTTAATGCCCGTCAACTGCATACTACACATCGACAATAGTGCCACCTCACCGCTCTGTTCACCTCATTGACTATGTAAGGAATTACATTAGTAGCACTGTTCATACCTCAGTCACTTGCCAAAGCCAAGGATGAGACAGGTCATCGAAAGTAACAAATTTGATGTAGCCCATACCGTAAGATGTATTGCACTGTAAATACTAGGTCACACGTGCTCATGAGGAAATATATTACAGTAACGGCGAACTGAAGAGGAGGTGGGGGGGGGGGCACTGTTAACCAGCTACAACAGCCCGCAAAAGTCAGGAGCACTATACGCACGTGGCTAGTCTGTGTTTAGTCTCAAGCCATCAGAGGCAGAGTATAGAAACTGTACCAGACCTACCCATAGTCGTCATGAATGGATCATGAGCTGTGGATTCCCTACGGGCAGAAGAGAAGGCATAATGGTCAAAGACAACAGGGGTTTAAGTTATCGGTCAGCAACACTAGGCCTTTCCTCTCCCATCGTCCCAACAAGACCTATCTGTGTCGGTGCGACGTAAAGCCACAATCTCCCTGACGATGGTTTTCTGTGGTTTCCCGTTTTAGCACCAGGCCGATTTCTGGAGCTATATCTGCGTTCGGCTATGCGGCGAAAACGTCCTCGTTTATTGAGAGACGATCGCCCTACCGTGTTGGATGACAACGCATGCTATCATGTCGCAAACAATGCAACGGTGGAACTGGGAGGTCTTCGAACACTCTCCGTACTCACCAGATATGAATCCTTGTGACTTCGACCTGTTTTCGTAGTTGAAGGAACTCCTCCGAAGAACTCCGACAGAGAGAGGTACAGGAAAAGGACAGAGAAACACCAATGGAGCAGACAGGAGAAGAGGATACTGAAAATATCAGCTGGAGAAAGGGAGAGTAGTAGTGAGAGTTTGAAGGGGTTCTGGGAGGAGGAGCAGAAGGAAACCCAATCCATGACAAAGCTGCCTGTGGTCCTACAGAGGCCGTAAGGAAAGAAGAAGAGTATCAGTTCGCTGATGTCCGCCTCAGTGGTTAGCGTTATTAGCTGCCGTCCACGGGGTCCTGGGTTCGTTTCCTGGTAGTACCATAGATTGAAGATTGGCAAGAGGGCTGGAATCTGGATAAAATGGTACGCGCAGCTCATCTGCTGCACCAGGCTAGCTATAGCCGCACGAATTACCATTTAGTTCGCTGATAATTTGGCTTTTTTCTTCTCATTCTTGTACCCATTCTGCTTCAAACTACGTATTCGCCTCCCACCTACACGAATTTGATTCTACAATTACCTAATGCCAGGGGGATAGAGAAGATTTATTTTAAAGTGCTGTGGGCATGATATTGTCTGGACTGTTTCAGTTGAAAATAAATCGGGTTACTTCACGCGACCTATTAAGGACTGAAGAATGGCTCGTGTACTTTTAGCAAATGCATATGCCCTATCAAGATTTTGAAAATTAGATGTTTGTTCGATAATGGACTAACATAAAAATAGGACATCCACGTACGTGGAAGGGAGCTCTTTTATGGTGACGAGGAGTATAGAAGAATAACCTCCACCGCCACCATCAACATCACTTAGTGGAGAGATAACGAATAGTGAGGTGTTTACAATGCGCTATTCCAGAAACCTTCATTACCTTGCTCTGACTGTGAAAGTCATACCAAGGCCATGCTACAGGAAGATTTACTGGGCTGCGCACTGCTAACAATAGCTGTCATCTAGCGGTCAAACTATGACCCCCAGAGAAAACCAGCGTTTATATACGTAATATCACGAAAAAAAGTTCCCTACGTCCCTTTCGACGCACATTCTCACATATCTTGTATTGTTTCTTCAAGATTCAATTTTTGTCTCATGATTCATTAAAATGTAAGACATCGACGTGCGTGAAAATAATCGCCAAGTGTGTGTATTCATATACTGTACACTGGGCGGTTTTTA
Organism: Anabrus simplex; assembly: GCF_040414725.1. Taxonomy (NCBI): domain Eukaryota; kingdom Metazoa; phylum Arthropoda; class Insecta; order Orthoptera; family Tettigoniidae; genus Anabrus; species Anabrus simplex. The sequence goes on from NC_090269.1 coordinate 243,207,233, forward strand.
ATACTGTCTGATTTCTGTTTGTTGATAGCCACAAACAAGGAATACGTTTCTAGATATGCAGTATCTGTGGGAAAATTGCTTTTTCTCCTTCTGCCTGTAGACACATCGATACCCGCTGTTGTATGTTTCTGGCAGTTCGCTGCAGTACCTTTGCATCGACAGAGAAAAGCAGTTGCCGCAGGATTTTCAACTTTAAAAATCTTACATTTAAAATAGAAACGTATAATTTAACTACCACTGTAAAACGATGAACTCAGCAGTTATTTATTGGTTCTGCCCCCTACAACACTTTATACCAAAATGAAATTTTGACAATACGAGCAGAACTGTACAATCTGAAAATCTATTTGGCAAACACTTACTGCATATACAATATCAAAACATTAAGGTTTTAATACTTTCGCATCGTTTATAATATAGGGTATAATATTATGTAATCGTTTAGTTATCTAACGTGCATGCTATTAATGCAATCAATTAGTAGAATATATGAGGAAACCGCCGGATTCCTTTTCAGAATCACTCATTTTATCATGAAATGCACAGTCTATATAACAGCGACAGGAAAGCAGCAATGCTCTTATGACTTAATTGATCATCCTATCATTTTCATACACCACGTCCCATTTCAAAGCACACCAACAAATTATATTACTTTAGTAAAATATTATTGTATGGCTGAAACAACTGTTGTCATTACGTTTGTGATGTCTTAGTTAATGATACTACCAAGTACGAATGCAATCGATCTGGTCCAACCCAAAGAGTTCCCTTGTGAGTAATGTAACTCCGCATACAAGGATATATCATCTCGGATCTCAAAGAATTAGTGTTGAAAGAGGACCTAGTGTTCAATAGAAATTAATGGAGAAGACAGATCCGCATTAGCCACCCCGCATCTCATCGGAACTTATTATGCATGTTAGGTAACAAAATGTTTGTTTTTTAAAAAAAATAGAAGCAATGCACATTTAAATGTTATAGCAGTATTATACAGTATTTTTTGAAGTGATTCCACATACTATATATGAGTTGATATGTGTGTAAATGCAGAAGATACTATGAGTAGAATTTTGTAAAAGATATAAATTTTGTAAGGATGAGCTGTGTGTTTAATAGAAAAAATGTTAATGTAAATTGTATAATAGTGTATTTTAGGAAAAATGTCTTCTTTTCTTTTTAACTTAAATGTAGTTGTTAAGAATAATGTACTTTTGTGTATCATTTGCCACCGAGGTAGAGACCTCATTTTAAAAGAAATTAGTTTGATTTGATTTGATGATGGAGTAGATGAAGCACGAGAAGAAGAAAAGAAGATCAGAGATAAACCAGTCGGGCATTTTCTATTCTTGCAGATGAAACGCGTTGTGGGCCTCTCAGTGGAATAGAATAGTTGTCAATTGGTGTGAGATGTGTCAGTTTTGAGGGAGGTAAAAGAAAGTAAATACAAACATGAAGATTTTCTAGGTTTCGTTCGCCTCTAAGAGTTGGACGGTGAAAATGTTGCGATACTTACTCTAAACTCCTTGCATCAATGTGAATTAGACATGACTAAAGTAGTATGGCAGGGAGATGATGGCTGGTATATATGGTGTGGGAGAAGAAATAAAACAATATCCTAAGATACTGCAAGTGCACTTTTCAGCTCATTTCTTGTGCTTATTCTTCTCCAGCATCAAATCAAATCAAACTACTTTATTTGCAAATGAGGTCTCTACCTCGGTGGCAAATGATACACAAAAATACCGGTTAAATTTAGTGACAATGATATCAATAAATTGCATCCAGTGCAGGATTGTACAGCCACTATGAAAACTGTGACAAATTCTCCAAGCAAAGGTCCAGACACAAGGGTTAAATACAAAATATCCCACTGTTCAGTGAAACTAGTTGGACGGAACGATACAAAAGCATTCATTTATTCAATTAACATTTTACACATATCATCAATGAAATTGAGGTAATTTCCAATGAAGTTATAGAGCCTTCAGCTAAGCAGAAGCATTGTCCTCATAAAGCTCCCTCACAATATCAAATTTCCTTTTGTGTACTTGTTATTTGAAGGTTTTCTTGTATGTTAAATCCATTATCAAAAATTCTATTGGCTGAACAGTTAGGTATGTTAGCACTGAAAGAGCTTGTTAAAACACGGGTTGAGGCAATAAATGCACCGGATAATGACAAGAGTTCTGAAGATAGTTTTCAGAAAGCGGTAACTGTTGTTGCTGAACTTGGAGTGGAAGTAAAAATCCGAAGAATTGCCACAAAACAAGCGTATAAGGGTAATGTTTATATTACAGATCCGGGGGATTATTTTAGACTTTCTTTATTTCTCTCTTATTAAGACTAAGTATTATCAAGTTTAAAGTTACGCTTTTCCACTGAACATTCTGCTTACCATTTTTATCACTTGTTAATATTACATCCTACACAGATGTTGTTAATTTACCAAGAACAGTTCACAAATGTAATTGATAGAAAAATTGAAAAGAAATGGCGTAGGCCCTATGACTTTTAGAGGTGGGAGTGTCCGAGGACAAGTTCGGCTCGCCAGATGCAGGTCTTTTGATATGACTCCCATAGGTAACCTGCACGTCGTGATGAGGATGAAATGATGATGAAGGCGACACATACACCCAGCTCCCGTGCCAGCAAAATTAACCAATTATGGTTAAAATTCACGACCCTGCTTCGAATCGAACCCCGGACCCCTGTGGCCAAAAGCCAGCACGCTAACCATTCAGTCATGCAGCCGGACTGTAATTGATAGAAATGTTAAAGAACATGATCATTTGAAAGAAGAGGGATTTATATGAAAAAATCGAAACAGAGTAGTTTAGAAAAGCAGTAACGCAAGAATGTAAAATTCACTTCCTGATCCGAAGACGCAAAATTATTGCCTTTCATAAATTAGGCGTTAATTATTGCTCTGGCTCTTTCTGTGACAACGTTCAGTGTGGAGAGTGAAAGATTGGGCACGGAAAAACTTTTTCAGAAAATAATTTAAATGGATTTTGATTGTCGAGTGTTGACCAAAAAAGAAAAAAAATAGTACTAAAGAGAGGGGAAGAATTTCTGGAAAACATGGTTCTCAAATTCGAGGCAAAACCACGGAGGCTGCAGATTTTAGTCACTGGCGTACTGATGCCGATGTGACTTGACTTACTTGACTTAATTCCTGTTGTTCCTTGTGGAACATAGGGCATCAACAAAGCATCTCCATCTGATCCTGTTGTCAACCAACCTCTTCACCTCTCTCCAGGTCTTGCCTTCTTCCATTGCCTCCATGTGTACAGATCTTCGCCACGTTTGTTTGGGCCTTCCTCTCCTCCTTTTACCCTGCGGGTTCCAATCCAGTGCCTCTCTCTCGATGGCTTCATTTCCTTTCCTCAACGTATGCCCTATCCATTTCCATTTCCGCCGCTTTATCTGTATGGCCATCTCGGTTTCACCCGTCCTTCTCCATAGTTCGTGATTGGAGATTACTTCCGGCCAGTAGATGTTTAAAATCTTCCTTAAACAGCGGTTGACAAAGGTCTGCAACTTGGAGGTAATCACTTTAGTCACCTTCCAGGTCTCGGACCCATACAGTAGAACAGCCTTGACATTACTTCGGAAAATGCGAAGTTTGGTCCTGATAGATATTTTGTTGTTCTTCCATACCGGATAGAGCCGAACAAAGGCACCGTTCGCTTTTTGTATACGTTGAGAAACATCCTGTACTGCTCCTCCATCTTTGGAAACTACACTGCCCAAGTAGGTGAAACTGTCCACATCCTCTATCGGTTCATCGCTGAAGACAAATGGGTCTAGTTTGTTGGTGTTCATCCTTAGGGCCTTGGTCTTCTTTGAGTTAATCGTTAGTCCCACCTTTTTTCCTTCTTTTACCAAGTCTTCAATCTTTGATTGCATTTCACCATGTGCCTCAGACAGGAGACACACATCGTCAGCGAAGTCTAGGTCTTCTAACCTATTTGCCAATCCCCACTGGATACCACGTTTCACATTTCGCGTTACATTTCGCATTACCGCATCAATCACCACCAGGAACAAGGTTGGCGAGAGGATACAACCTTGACGTACTCCTGAACGTACAGATATAGGTTCAGATACACGGCCCTCATGTATGACTCTGCATGTATAATCACGGTATGTTTCCTGAATGAGGTTGGTAATTTGTGATGGCACACCATACCGCTTCACTTCCTTCCACATAGCTTCTCTGTTGATCGAATCAAAAGCTTTTTCGAAATCGATGAACACTGCATAGAGGCGAGATGACTATTCAGCACACTGCTCCAGAATTATCCTCAAGGTGTTTATTTGGTCTACACACGAGCGGTTTGATCGAAAGCCTGCCTGTTCCCGTCGGAGCCTCAAGTTGATATACTCCTTAATTCTGTTTAACAAAACCCTGGTGAAGACTTTGCCAGGGATTGAAAGAAGCGTAATGCCCCTCCAGTTGTTACAATTTGACGTATCGCCCTTCTTTGGCAACTTCACCAGCAACCCACATTTCCAATCTGTCGGCATTTCTCCATTAAGCCATATCTTCTCAAATAGCGGCTGCAACATATTGGCAGTGGTATCCATATCAACCTTCATGACTTCTGCTGGAATATTGTCAACACCTGCTGCCTTACCAATATGTAACTCTCTCAATGCCCGCTTGATTTCCTCCACTGTTGGAATGCAGACTTTAATCCTTGGGTCAGGCTGGGTTTCTTCCTCTTCTTCGCCTTCTCCTGCATCTACTTGCTCCTCCAAGGAGTGGTTTAACACTGCAGAGAAATGTTCCTGCCATCGCTTCAGTTGATCCTCGGAGTTTGTTAGGAGGACACCATCTTTGTTTCTGACTGGACGGTTTTTCTGCATCTGCTTCCTTGCCAGAACTCTGGTGATGGTATAGAGTTCTCTAAGATTTCCCTTTCTGGCTGCCTCCTCTGCTTGTTGAGATAGGTCATCTATCCATTTCCTTTGATCTCTCCTCACACTTCTCTTTACTTCCTTATCCTTCGCAGCATATTTGGATTGCAGTTCTGCCTTCCTTGCTCGTGTCTTACATGCATTCATTACTTCCTTTATCTCTTTCCTTTGTCTGATAATTTCCCATGTCTGGTCAGTCATCCAGTCTTTTTTCCTCCTGTCCTTAAAACCCAGGATATTTTCACTTACTTCAGTAAATACAGATCTAGTCTTCACCCATTTTTCCTCAATAGTTTCATCCTCCACCTCAGTGAGTGCTTGGAATCGATTCTTTAGTTCTATCCTGAAGGCTTCTTTCACATTTCTGTCATCCCTTAGCTTTCCAACATCATATCGCTTCCTTATTTGCTCTATCCTTCTCTTTTGTGCCTGTATTTTCATTCTAAAGGTAGCCACAACAAGATGGTGATCACTACCAATGTCTGCACCTCTCTTATTCCTCACATCCAACAATGAACTCCTCCACCTTCTTTCAATAGCCACATGATCTATCTGGTTTTCTGTCCTATGATCCGGTGATACCCATGTCACCTTATGGCAGTCTTTATGTGGAAATATAGTACCACCAATAACCAAATCGTGGCTTGCACAGAAGTCCACAAATAGCTGTCCATTCTCATTTCGTTCCCCTAAACTATGCCTTCCCATAATATGTTCAAGCCCTTCGTTGTCCTGTCCCACTTTTGCATTCAAATCTCCTCCAACTAGGATGATATCCTTCCTTTTCTGTTTCTTAACCGTTCTATTAAGATGTCCATAGAACGTCTGTTTGTCTTCCTCCTCCGCTGACTCCGTAGGTGCATAGCATATTATCAACACAATGTTTCTAATATTGGTCTTAAAACGTGCCACTATTATCCTTTCCGTCACTGGGTACCACTCCATAAGGCTCCTCTTGGCCTCCTTATCCATTAATATACCCACACCTCCATAACTCGCTCCGTCGCCCTCGGGTCTTCCAGAGTATATAAATGTAGCTCCATCATGGGTTGCCAGTTCCCCAAACTCACTCCATCTTACCTCACTCAAACCTAGGATGTTCAGGCCATAACTCCTCATACATGCCACTGCCTGTCGTAGCCTTCCACTTTCCCGCAGAGTCCTCACATTCCATAGCCCAATTTTCGTTAGCCTTTTCAAGCCAAAGGTCGTCATCTTCGGATCCGTCCGGTTTCTCATTGTTGATGTTTCTGTAATAAGGTAATTTAAGGTTGTGCGAGTTATTGGCCCACAGCACCCGAGCTTGGTGGTGGGGCTGCCACCTACGCCTCCAAGCCTGCTGTTTTCTGTTGGGGTAGTCTCCCTTAGCCTTTGAAGATCCCTCTTCACCACAAGGCAGTGGTTTTCCTCTTTATTTTACCCCAAGAGGAAGGGTTACCTCCTCCGCCAACTTTGCCGTACCAAAGGTCTCCTTCTCCGCCTCAGTTGCCGTTAAGGACTTCACCAGAGCCCCATTAGCCGTTACTTTTCAGGGTTCCTGTAAGGCCTTCACAGCTACCGTAGCGGTCCTGGGGCACACAAGGTCCCCGCTGTACTTCACCCTTACAGGCTATCCCCTACTTCGTACCGTTGCCCGTCCCCCACGACGTGGACGAGGGGTTGGACTTATGGGGATGCCGATGTGAAGGTCATCAATATTCTAATGACAAAACTAAACTCCTAGAGTTACAAAGTCCTTTAAAACAAAAACCGGTAGAATCCGCGTAGGATGAATGAAGATACGCTACTTTTAAAACCAGCAATTCATATAGAGTCCGCCTCTGTGGTGTAGTGGTTAGCGTGATTAGCTGCCACCCCCGGAGGCCCGGGTTCGATTCCCGGCTCTGCCACGAAATTTGAAAAGTGGTACGGGGGCTGGAACGGGGTCCACTCAGCCTCGGGAGGTCAACTGAGTAGAGGTGGGTTCGATTCCCACCTCAGCCATCCTGGAAGTGGTTTTCCGTGGTTTCCCACTTCTCCTCCAGGCAAATGCCGGGATGGTACCTAACTTAAGGCCACGGCCGCTTCCTCCCCTCTTCCTTGCCTATCCCTTCCAATTTTCCCATCCCTCCACAAGGCCCCTGTTCAGCATAGCAGGTGAGGCCGCCTGGGCGAGGTACTGGTCATACTCCCCAGTTGTATCCCCCGACCAAGAGTCTGAAGCTCCAGGACACTGCCCTTGAGGCGGTAGAGGTGGGATCCCTTGCTCAGTCCGAGGGTAAACCTGAACCTGGAGGGTAAACAGATGATGATGATGATGATGGATTCATATAGATCTCTCGGTACTACGGTACAGTCTATTTGTAAGATAACCGCCTGATCATCTGCTCCAGTTAATCAGGAAGATAATGACTATCGGAAAGAGAAGAAACACATAAAGAAGTGAGCACTCAAAAAATAAAGAGAAGAAGGATCTCAAAGGAGCACTGGTGTTCTACAATGTTTAATCCCCCCAAAACTGACCAGCAATAATATAACAGTGACTTTGGTTAGCTGATGTGTACTCTGTCCCTTCTGCTGCCACTCATCTCCACTAGATGGCATTGTTGCTGAAATTCTGCCAGGACTATTTCGTCAGCCACGGTACAACAGCTTGTAGACTATAAAATACGAAGTAATATTCTTTAATTATAGATTGTCTATAGAAACCCATGACTTTCAACTTTTGAAAGAATATGTAAACGAAGAAAAATTGAAGAATTTGTGTTCTTCGTACAAATAACACATTATAAGCAATTCAACAGTCACTTCATGAACAGGCTTGAGCAAGTTTTGGACAACGATGAGAAAACTGAATTATGTGAGCAGCCAAAGAATCGCTTTAAAATATAATATGTAGCAGAAGAACTGAGGGGCACAGTATAATCTGTTATAGCTACGAACTACAATCATGTAGCTGGTATATATTCCCCGTAAATAGGCTGAACACAATTTTTTCTTTAGGATGTTCGATTATCTACAACTGAAGAGAGGCCCATGTCCCATAAGTAGGTATCCTTGTGAATCAGTACTTTTAACTGGCCAATATGACTGAAGACCGAGCGAGCTGACCGTGCGGTCAGGGTTGCTTAGCTGTAAGCTTGCATTCGGGAGACGGTGGGTTCGAATCCCACCGCCGGCAGCCCTGAAGATGGTTTTCCGTGGTTTCCCATTTTCAAACCAGGCAAATGCTGGAGCTGTGCTTTAATTAATACTACGGCCGCTAACTTCCCACTTCTAGCCCTTTCCTATCCCTTCGTTACCATAAGACTTACCTGTGTTGGTGCGATGTAAACCAATTGTAAACAAAATAATTAGTCTTCTGATATAAGGAGAGCATTGATAATGTGATTAGGTGGTGGAGAACGATTTGCAGAAACCTCGCGGTCGTCATTCAGGCCTCGTGGACTGTATGCTTATGTGGTAGTTCTTGTTTCTTGTAATGATATAAGCGTTAATCCATCAATAAAAGTTGAAATAGTTCCTTCTTCAATATCTATTGTCTTATTTAAAATGTTCCTGTATTCCAGAAAGCTTTCCCTTTGCAAGCGAAGTTTTATGCACCGTATACTACTGCACCTAATTTGTACACGCCACCGATTCATTGTTCTTCCTTCAGTAAAATTAATAATAATAGCGTACTATGTGATTATATTCTAACTTATGTTTAACAAATTGTGTGTACTGTCGTTCTGTTTAAGAACAAGTTTCGATAATGTACAAGTAAATTGCACGTCCCTTTTCTAAAGAAAGTACTCTTTCCTGTAAACTTATGGTTTTGTGGCATGTGCCTCTTTCCACAAGGCCCTTCAATTATCAAAATGGGATCTTGAATTTTATTAAGTTAATCAGATTTTCTTGTGGTCTTAAGCCAGCAGATCTTCATATTTTACGTGAAAGTAGATACCGTGGTGATAACTTCTAATTCGAAAATGCCTCGTGTGTTGAGCAGGATTCGAACTGCAGTTGCCTGTCAGTGGCTATCGCGCCTCAGTAACACGGTACTTGCCTTGTCTGGTGACGATGACAGGTGATCATAGAGAGGGATATGAGCTCGTTCGTGATAAAATAAAACAAAGCTAGATTATTAGTTAGTTTTGTTTGCTCGTCTGTTTTCGCTTAGAAAATAAATTCGTTGGGTCCGGCCCTCATGAAGCCAGAGACCTCTCCTAAAGCTATTTCCTCGTTCTCAAGATATTTATATATCTGTTGTGACCTTCTACGCTGCACAAAGAAGACCGTTCGCTCTACGGACCGACACTAATTTTAGAGATGTACATCTCTGTCATTTCTCTCTCTACTTCGTCTCCCGTTGAGAACATCCTCACGCTTGAACTTGGGCGACGCTTAGGAAATCGATCGTCTCAAGGCAGGCATCAAAATCAGTTTAACCCGAATACGTATCCGAAGAACATTTTCTCACACTACGAGGAGCATGGGGGTGGGGGGGGGTGGGGGTAGGGAACTGCCTGGCCGAGGTGGTAAAGGCGTTCTCGGTTCGCCTGGAAGGCCGTGGTTTCGATTTCCCTTCAAGAATTCGAAAAATGTAAGAAACGAGATTTCCACTTCTGGAGGTGCACATGGCTCTGAGGTTCACTCATTCTACAGCAGAAATGAGTACCACGTTAATTACTAGGGGCAAAGGCGGCCGGGCGTAGAGCTAACCACTCTACCCCACGAAGGGCCGAGGTTACGGTTAGTGGAAGCCTTTACCTCCAAAGGCCTTCATGGCCTGTACGGAGATGACTTTGCTTTGCTTACGAGGAGCAGGGTGACACGAATGGGTTTCAAGATGTGGGAAAAACTAACCAAAAAAAAAAAAAAAAAAGTGTACTGTATATTGAAATGAAATGGCATATGGCTTTTAGTGCCGGGAGTGTCCGATGGCAAGTTTGGCACGCCAGATGCAGGTCTTACAATTTGACACCCGTAGGCGACCACCGCGTCGTAAAGACGATGAAATTATTATGGAGAGGACACATACACCCAGCCCCCGTGTCAGCGGAATTAACCAACTATGGTTAAAATTCCCAACCCTGCCGGGAATCGAACCCGGGACCCTGTGACCAAAGGCCACAGCGCTAACCATTTAGCCATGGAGTAGGACTACTGTATATTAACTCTCTCTAACTTCATATTAGGCTTCTCTGTTATCTATCTATCTATCTATCTATCTATCTATCTATCTATCTATTTATCTATCATATTTCATCTATACAGGCTGGTCGGAAATGAGTGAAACGCATATGTGAGCGTTAGAGAGTTGCTCATACTTTGATGAATTATTTGAACAAAGTAATTCGATACCTCGCGGCGTTTTCATTTTATCAGCTGCTGAAGTTAGCGATTCAGATGGCTTTGCGAGCGAATTCAAGAGGGTTTGCGTGGCTATGGGAGGGTTTTGAATACGGACCTCCGAGCTGACAGGAGCGCGCCTCATCAAGTGCACTACAGTGACACCGGCTGAAACCCACGGTGTGTTTGTTGCTGATTTCTCTCTCAAGCCGATCTGTCACCTGCGAATTTAGCAACACCGCTGCATAAAGCCCATTTGAATTCGCCCGGGAAGCGACCTGATTCGCTAAGTTCAGCAGCTCATAAAATGACAACGGCGCGAGATATCGAATTATTCTTTCAAATTATTTATCAGTATGACGTACCGTCTAACGCGCATACTCGGTTCACGTTGTATCCGACCGCCCAGTATCCTGTTTGTTTGTATGTTCCAACATAGCTCTGGAACGCATGGAGCGATTTCAACCAAACTTAGTATACTTAGTATCTGGAAAAAAATACTGTGCGGGTAAGACAACCCTAGAGATGGGGATGAGGAGGGGAGTCACGTATGATAGCAACCGGAAGTGTAGAGTGTTGAATGTGAGGAAAGGAACGTTAAGGAAGACGAAAATACTCAGTCCCCAGGCCAGGGGTATTAATCAATTACATTGAAAAACTTCTGACCCAGCCGGGGATCGAACCCGGGGCCGCGGGTGACAGGCGGACGCGTTGCCCCCTACACCGTGGGGCCGGACCGGTAGGAGGATTAATAATGGAGATATCATGAACGGCCTGTTTTGCAGGCTAAGCCAGCGGACATGGCCCAAAATGTGTTTTACGTATTGCGGATTCCTTATCTATATAAATAAATTTGTAACGACCGTGTGTCCCTACATTGACCTTTTTGGCTAAATTTTCGTACAGTTATCTGTTTCAAGTGTAATAATGACCATCTGCATAATGGTTAGTTTTATTTTCCCGATAGTTCTAATTTTTAACCCCCCCTCCCCCAAAGCACGATTGAGGCACAATGTGCCAGACGAGCTAGAAAATTGAAATTTGGCAAAGTTATATGTCTTACCCTGTAATCGATGGAAAGTTTCCAAGATTTTTAAATATTTATTTTTACCCCCGAAAAATATCGGAATATTGAGGCAATTTTAATGGCGGTGCAGACCTTCGTTCCGAGGTATTTCGCAGGTAAACGGTAAGTCGTATCACAAAACGGATGGCACTGTCTCAGTTCAATTTGGAGTGATCTACAACTTTGGTCCTATGACGTTTCGTCGTATCTCTATTCCTTAACTTATGTGTAAGAATTTTTCTATTTCTCGATTATACCTACATTTTGCTCTTTGTACACATATAATTCGTAGTTCGAATCACTTATACGAAAGGTAGAATCATCTAATTCTACACGAGCATGGCCCACCAAGTATCCATACGTGAGCCAAATTCTGTGTTTGTTGCTGTCATATTAGTACCCAAAAGTAATGCCCTGTGAGAAAATCTTACCCAAATTTCACCCTATTCAACGTTTCTAACTCAATTTCACCCATAAATAGATGAGGCAGGAGAAAATATCTTAAGCCGAGCCATTTAGACCGCTAAATGAGGCCTCTGATAGTACAGTCCGTATGCGATATGATGTATCGTTTAACAGCAATTAATCTATAAATGAAGATTTGCAATATCGTAAACATGCACATACTTCCTATGCCGATCTATACATATTCATTGAAGTCGATTTGTAGCGATGTAGAAAGGGTGTGTTTGCCATTATAATTAATATTTTACATCGATAGTGACTCTCAGCCGAAGGGCGTCTGCTATTGTAATCATTACTCTCCAATGGGCCTTGACTGGCAGTAGGAATGGGATCCTTCTCCAACTCCTTTGTATCTAGCATTAGTAACGAGGGCTTACCATTGTAAATAATAATTCAATTCTCGATTTGACTGCTGGAAGTCAAGGGAGCATGCAATTTTGTTCAAAACTCCCCTAAAGGATTCTGTTTGGGAGTAGGCCGTTGTGTCCGCCATTATAAACAAATTTACCCATCTAAAATGTGACTAGCATTAGGCATAGTGTTCTTGCTATTATAATGGAAACTCACCAAATCGGTGTGACTGTCATTAAGAAAAGGGGCCTGTCATTATAATGTTAACAGCACAATTCAATCTTGACTGGCAGTATGGAAGGTGCCTGATTTTATAATAAAAACTTCTCAACTGTAATCTGTCTGGATGTAGGAAAATGCGCCTTCCATTGTAACGAAAACTCCCCAAATCGATAGTGACCGCGCAGTAGGTAATGGGGCCTCCCAATATAATGAAAACTTTCTTACTCTATTGTGAATTGCAGTAGGCAAGTGAGCCTGCCGTTATCATCACAACACCACATCCTTCACTTAACATTGGAAACAACGTATGAGAACCTCCCCGTGCTGCTTCTGGATAACGCTAAGGGGCATGCAATTAAAAAAAAAATCTCATTCACTGCATGTACAGTAATTTACTTCGATATCCGTATACAATGTAGAATACCGTAGCGAAGCACGGGCACACTTGCTAGTCTACAATATATCACAAAACCTAACATGTTACAGACATGAAAACTGGTATTTGGAATCTCCTTTAAAAATAAAAGAACATAATTTTTTGTTTTGAGAAAATCCCCTTAAGGGGTGAGAGCGGATAGGGCGGGGGGGGGGGGTGTAAAGAAGTGAGGAAGGAGTTGAATTCTTTATATGAGGATACATATATCTCAGAAACTAAAGATGTTACAGACGTTGAAGCTGGTACTTGGAATCTCCTTTAAAAATAAGTGAACACATTTTTTGTTTGGAAAATCCACTTAAGGGGGTGAAATAATAAAAAAAAGCGGGTGAATTTTTAAAATAATCATCTTTTTCTTCTGCCGCTTTTCCCCACACCTGTGGGTTCGCGGGTGTTAACGGTGTCGCAAATGTGGATCTCACCCAGTTTTACGGACGGATGCCCTTCCTGACGCCAACCCCGTGTGTAGGGATGTAATTACTATTGCGTGTTCCTGTTGTGGTTGGTAATGTGGTGTGTTGAGTGAATATGAAGAGGAGAGTGTTGAGACAAACACAAACAACCTGCCCCGAGCCAGGTGAATTAATGACACGCGATTAAAATCCTCGATCCAGCCCGGAATCGATCCCGGAACCCTGTGAACCGAAGGTCTCAACGCTGTTCACTCAGCCAAGGAGTGGGGAAGTTTTTAAAATGATTATATCTACTGTATATCTCATAAAATTAACATGTTACAGAAGTGAAAACTGGTGTTTCGAATCTCCCTTAGAAATAAAGAAGCCCTTTTTTTCTTTCGACTTAGAAGAGGACTGTTTCTCACATGTAGAGTTCCATTTCGCATGTTCCAGATTTAACTCTGCCAGTAGGCTGGTCATCTTAGCCCCGAAAGACAATGCCACAAGCATGGTTTACAAAGAGGTACTGGGGTAAATGAAATGCAATTTGTTGGTGAGTTTTTATACCTTAGGAATTTTCAGATAATTTTTTATAGCAGTACTGAGGAACAATTAATTTTTATAAACTTACCAAGTTCTCACGAGCGAAGCCGTGGGTAACAGCTAGTATGTAATATATTTAACCGAATGTCTTTCTGAGTATTTGTATACACATACAGTATATTGAAGACTTTCTTCTTGTGCTAAAGTCAATATTGTCTATAATTTCATGTTGAGTTGTAATCATTTTCGATGTAATTTTTTCTTCTCTGGAAGAGTACTTTTTGTTAGTTACATAATGTTCTTCCTTAAACGACTATATTTGAAGAAACACTACTTAATAAACACACTGTCCGAGAAGTCTTAGTCTGTTAATAAAACAAGTAGTTATTCGTCTAAGTTTACCTTTCACTCAGATATGGCTATAATGGATTGTAGACTTGAATATGAGAAGTAATATAAACAGTAAACTACAGCTCGGAACTTGGTGGGCGGAACTCGCAGTCAGACCGGAACATGCTCTTGCCTTATTTGTTCACTGTGACTCGTTGTCACATTCCGTCGGCCTCTGCCCAACAGCTTTTAAGGAAACATACAATTGAACACTAATCTCGTTTCCTGTTCTGAAAATCATTCTTTAAGAAATTCGTCACCTGTTCATAATAGTGCTATGCAACGCAACTCTAAGTACTACGAAAGGAAATCTACGCAAATAATGAGCAGTACTTATGAACACAATGGCTATTACGAAGACCATCAGGAAATAAGCTCCTCCCTTCTTCTTGGTCACACGACAAATTATAAATTTGTACTCTCTAACCAGAACAGCACCTTCCCTCTTCAATATAGACCCGATTGAAATAATAACAATAACAATAACAAGCCACACGCTTGGCTGACACATTCATCCGGAGACAGGAGACTTTATGTTTCCCAATCAGGACAAAGTTATTGAAATTATGAAGTACAGAAAGTAAACATGTACCTACTGGAGGAACAACATATCGCCGATATTCTCCATCTAGCGAAACGATTCAGCACATCTCCTCTGGATGTAGATTACTGGCAAACATGGACTGCAGATATAGAGATAATCAAGCAACAAAAGAAACTGGTTCATCAGTACCAACTCACTGACTACTCGACACCTTACCGGAATTACACACCAGTGTCAGTCACTGAAACTGAGTATAAATTTGTTCTTAAAACCTTTCGAATCTTATACAAGTTTTGGTAGCTCTTAATTTATTTGTTTAATTAATCATAATTAATTTTAATTAATTTATTTTTGAGTATTGTTTAAATTTTTATAAATAATTTCACAACCATTTAAATTTTATAAATTTTAGTGTCCTTTATAAACTATTTAGTTTTTAATCAATATTCACTGTATTGTGTATTCCTTGTCTTCGGGCAGCCGCTTGATTGAGGAAAAATATATAATAGCATTTTTGGGATATAAGTATTATTATCACTGACAAGACGATACCATGTGATAGAGCATACATCGTGCTACTTGATCAGACCAAGGAGACCTGCCAAATCGTATTGCGTATCCTAGTTCCCACAACCTACATGCAATACACGCAAAAAGCATATCCAAGTATAGAGTTCTGATTTTTCGGTGGAAATTAAATCAAAGTGGAAAGCCAAGAAGGCTTCACAGTACCAATAAATCACAGTGTGCAATAGGACCAACAGGAGAGACCTCTCCCCTGCAGAAAAAAAGTGCTAGACAATTTCTCCCGAAGTCAGCACAGACCAGTTCTTCTGAAAGTCGGCATTGAAGTTCCAATTGTAAGATCAAATCCAGTGCCCAGATGGAATTTTACAAAGGATAAATGGGATTTCTTCACCATCGAGATGGAACACAACATCCAATGGATTCCACCAGCTCTTGAAAACTATAACCGTTTTACTGGGCTGATGTGTTCTGTAGGAAAGAAGCACATTCCCCGAGGATTTAGAAAGGAATACATCCCAGGGTGGAGCGAGAGGTGCAATGAGCTTTACGAAGAATACCAACGCAGCAATCAAACGGAAGTCGCTGATGAGTTACTGCATTGCTCAGACTCTGTCAGGAAGGAAAAATGGCATACACTAACGTCTAGTTATTAACTTCCAACACTCCAGCAGAAAAGCATGATCCCTTCTTAGGAAGCTGGGCAGTAGTGCCCCTAATTACCATAGCAAGGACTCTAAAATAAAGCCGGAACATATAGTAAACAGAATTGTTGGCTTAACGAGTACATCAGCAGACGCAAAAGGTGATGAAACAAGGCAAATCCAAACGAGCTGAAGAGAGAACTGGCCAGAGCTGAAATAAAATCACAGTTCTCCGAGGATTTTTCTGTTTCAGAGATCTCAGCTGCTTTTAAGGAAACAAAATCGGGGAAAGCAGCAGGCTTGGATGGTATCCATCCCGAATTTTTGAAGCGCAGTGGTCCTAGAATTTTGGAATGGCTTGCTAAATTCTTTAGTGACATCCTAATGAAAAGAAGACTCCCATCTCTTCTTAAAAGAACTAAAGTAGTTGCTGTTGTGAAGCCTGGGAAAAGTGGCTGTAATGCGGAAGATTATCGACTTATTGCTCTACTGAGTATCTGCTACAAACTACTAGAGAGACTGATCTATAACAGAATCTCAGCTACAGTACTTCAGCACATTCCAGTTGAACAAGCAGTATTCAGACCTAACAGGAGCTGTTGCGATCAGGTCCTGGCACTAACCAGCCATATGGAGCAGGGCTTTCAAGAAAAATGAAAACGGTTGCTGTGTTTGTGGATTTATCATCAGCCTATGATACAGTCTGGCGAAAAGGGGCGATCCTGAAGTTCCCTGAAAATTATCCCTTGCAAGACCCTAGCTTCGTTGCTCAGCAACATGCTATGCAATCGCCTAATTCAAGTACATCTCAATGGAAACAGAAGCAGATCCTACCGATTAAATCATGGATTGCGGCAGGATTCTGTTCTTGCTCCACTTCTCTTCAATCTCTACACGGCAGATCTTCCATCTACTGTGTGCCGAAAGTTTATATATGCTAATGACATAGCCTTAACAGCACAGTCCACAGACTTTGAGACCACTGAAGCCATTCTCACACAATATTTCCTAAAATGGATAGATACTTCTACATCTGGCGATTGAAACCCAATGTAAACAAAACAGAGATAAGTACCTTTCATCTAGAGAATAGGAGTGCCCATTATATCCCACAAGTTCAATTCAGAGGCCAACAGCTAAATTACTGTGCTAATCCAAAATACTTGGGTATTGTGCTGGATCGCTCTTTGACGTATAAAGAACACCTCTGCAGAACAGCAGCAAAGGTTAAACACCATCCTTCACAAACTCAGTGGCACCAGTTGGGGAGCAAATGCTAAAGTCCTCCGAACAACAGCTCTTGCCTTAATATACCCAGTTGCAGAATATTGCAGCCCTGTATGGATCAACAGCGTACACACAGCAAAAGTTGATGTCCAGCTGAATGATACCATGAGGACAGTGTCTGCAACACTCAAATCCACACCACTTAAAAGGCTGCCAGTATTAACTAACATCTTCAAAGACTAACAGCTCTGAAGAAGGAATGGTTAAAATGTACTGCAAATGCACTCTTGCCAATTCATCAGGACTGCAACCCTCAGAATCATGGAAGATTAAAACTTCGACATCCATCATGGCAACTAGGAAGGAGGCTGGTTGAGTCACAGTACAACATGAATACTGCCTGGAAGAAATAGTGGGCTGCTTCAAACCCTGACCAGCTAGGGTTGATTTCTGACCCTTGTAGGAAACTTGCTGGGTTCAACTTGCCAAGAAGAATCTGGGCTTCGTTGAACAAAGTGAGGACCAGTCTTGGAAGATGCAATTTCTGGCTCCACAAATGGGGAAAAATTTCCAGCCCTCATTGCAACTGCGGTGACGTGGCTCAGACAGTCCACCATGTTGTAATGATGTGCCCACTTCGGAGCTTGCAGGGAGGATGCCACGAACTTCATGCGGCAAGTGAAGAGGAAGTAAATTGGCTAAATTCTCTGGACATTTAATTATAAGTTTTATTACCATCAGTTGATCCTTTGTCCGATTGTTGTTCTACTTTAAGTGTATATAGTTTTAAGTGTATGTATATATATAGTTTCTCTGTACCCTCTTTACGCCATACGAAATAAATAACATTGCATAACAGAGTAAAAATTATTCTAAATTCTAGATCTGCGCCCATTCAGCTACATAGAACTTCGAAATACAGTCATATTAGCCACATGCCACATAGTCTGCAAGTTATTGGACACGGAACATCCACCGCCGGATTCCTTTTTTTTTTTTTTTTTTTTTTTTTTTTTTTGCTAGCTGCTTTACGTCGCACCGACACAGATAGGTCTTTTGGCGACGATGGGACAGGAAAGGGCCAGGAGTGGGAATGAAGCGGCCGTGGCCTTAATGAAGGTACAGCACCAGCATTTGCCCGGTGTGAAAATGGGAAACCACGGAAAACAATTTTCAGGGCTGCCGACAGTGGGGTTCGAACCTACTATCTCCCGAATACTGGATACTGGCCGCACTTAAGCGACTGCAGCTATCGAGCTCGGTCCGCCGGATTCCACCATGTGAACGATCAATAGTTTTGTAAATGATTTGTATCACAAATGAAGAATGTTTCGGCGTTATTTAGCCACAAACTAAAATAACAATGAGCAGATGAAATGGTGAAACAATAAATGGTATGCCGAAATTGTTAAAATGTTTTGCAAAAAAGTAAATTGTTAATCTTGATAGGAAAAAATCATCAAGATTGGTAGAAACAGTCTCGTAAAAAACATATGTCTGAAGGCACTTATTTTCAGAAAATTGTCACCTGGTAGGTCGTCTTGAATATTATATAGAGTCTTGTTTAAAAATTCTTTACCGAAATATGTACCATAGATATGATTTGTATTGACTAAGGTGAATGTTTTTTATTTTTCCATTTTTACAAGGGAATTTTGTGTGATACTATGAGGTCAATACAGAACAACGATATGAAATTCGTAAACTGTAATAATTTTTATGTAAATATGAATGTATATATAACTGTATACAGTGTCTCTTCCTTGTATCCGGTTCGGAAGAGGTACTTAATACCAACTGTAATATTGTGAAATACTGTGAATAATAAGAGCCTCCGTGGCTCAGGCGGCAGCGCGCTAGCCTCTCACCGCTGCGTTCTGAGGTTCAAATCCTTGTCACTCCATGTAATATTTGTGCTGGACGAAGCGGAGGCGGGGCAGATTTTTCTCCGGGTACCCCGCTTTCCCCTGTCATATTTCATTCCAGCAACACTCTCCAAAATCATTGCCCCAGAGAAGTGCGACAGGCTTCGGCAGCAGGCACAATTTCTATCCTCGCCGCTAGATGGGGCTTCATTCATTCCATTCCTCACACGGTCGAATGACTGGAAACAAACTGTGGATTTTCATTCATTGTGAATAGTAATAATAATCTAATAGATAATAATAAAAGTAATAATAATCATAATAGTCCGACTCACTGGCTCAATGGTTATCGTTGAGTTCTTCGGTTCACAGGGTCCCGGGTTCGATTCGCGGACAGGTCGGGGATTTTATCGCGTCTGATTAATTCTTCTGGCTCGGTGACTAGGTAATTATGTTTGTCCCAACACTTTCCTCTTCATATTCAGACAGTACACTATGCTACCAACCACCACAGATACACGCAATAGTGATCACATTCCTCCATACAAGGTTGGCGTCAGGAAGGTCATCCGGCCGATAAACAGGTTCAAATGCACATGTGCGACACAGTTCGCACCCGCGACCCCACCTATGTGAGGAAAGCGGTAGAAATAATAATAATAATAATAATAATAATAATAATAATAATAATAATAATAATAATAATAATAATAATAATAATAATAATAGCGTAAACTCAATTCGATAACGATAAACAAGTAGAATATTACAAACACCATATGAGGAGACGCGAACGTTTTACGTTCCCCGATCTGTGACGGTGTGAGTTAGGATGAATAACGGTAGGCTCTTTTTAAATAGAACTACGATTCACAGCTGTTTTCCAGGGAAATATCACAGAGGTCATCATGTTTCAAAGAACTGTTCCGTTGTTGAAATTCCAGAATTTTTATCACCAAGGCATGGAGAACATATAGTGATGGCTTACAGTATATTGTTTGAGGCTGGCCTGGTTATTGCTGTTCTTAATACCCCCCATTTCCGGTCTGACGTATTGTTCTAGTCATGACGTGCAGACTCTGAATCACACCTGACATTATGCTATCACACACTCGTTGCAATAGGTCACTTTTTCTTAGTACTAACTTGTGATTACTGGTCAATCATTTACCTAGATTCAAAACATTATCGGATGTACAGAATACCCCAAAAGGCCCACACCATTGACTGGATTACAATAACTGTTCGACATGATTTCTACAAATGAGAATGTGTAACCGAGGAGTGTATGTTCAAAAGGTGCTACCTCCACCTTAAGAAAGTTGTGGAAAAAGAGCAAGAAACGAAAAATAAAAGACACATGGAACGTACCCATGACCTGGTTTGGTGCAATTTTTAAGATATTACATCTCTCTGGTCTAGATTGCTCATGACAGTCGATTCGGCTACTGTAATACATGTGGAAGAAATACCAATTTATTTTTTGGGAGTGGAAATAGCACCTTTTGAAAAGTCACCTCACAATTTTCGAAGGTAATCCCTCTCTTGCAGAATGTGGGATATCATTTATTTATTGTATGGCTATTTCACATCACAAGCAAGCATATTTACAGAGAACATATTTACAGAGAACATATTTACAATAGAACAGGTATAACCTGAAATATATACATACTAGCATTTATACCCGTCCTTCGGAATGGGATTTGCAATGGATTACACGTTTCCTTCATGAATTTACGCGAAGTTACATGCCTCCATTCACACGTGTAATGAGGTATGTTAAACTAATATTTTTCTCCGAAAGTACGTGGCAGTAGCGTGAAGTACGATAAAGATGAACAAAATCGTGACAGATTGAACTTACTGTACAGTACAGTTCCTGGTGCGAAGTTGGGCGAAATTCTCCCAGCTTCTCAGTTATATATTGTTGCTTCTCTGACCACTGGCATGGAGCTGTGACTGAAGATTCATGAAACTCATAGTTGATTATGCTTCCCTTATTATCAAATTTATCACAGAGAGTATGAGTTTTATTCTGTCTTTTGACAGACCTAAGTTAACGAAGATATTTAGGAATAATCTTCCTATAAACCCTAACTTCAATTGATCCATTGACGTCATATCCATCTGATAACACAATCCTGAATGAGTAGATTCCAAATACGTAGTTTGGCTGGAATATGTCCAGAAATTTTCCAGTTTTAGGAACACAAACAGATAGATAACCAGACAGATTTGCTGACACCAACCGAAAGAATCCTTTAGATGCTCAGTATTACGTATGAGGCAAATAATTATAAGGAAATTTTGATTATTATTATTATACATGACACGTACTACTATAAGATAATGTTGCCAAAATAAACAATGCACAGGCATTAAAATTTCATTTAGAAATATGCTCTGCGTGCAACCGCTTTTGGGCTATGTCCCCTAGGACTTAGTCTGAAAAATATTCCGTTAATAACAGCTCCCTTATTAATACTCCTATCGAAAAAGTGTAGATGGGCTGGTAGATTTTCACCAAGGCTGTTCGTGTATATTTTGGGGGAAGTAAAATCACTATTTCGTTCCTATAAACACCTAGTCCATTCAGAGATTTAGAAATAATATTGACCCTAGAACCCGCCCAAGGACAGATGGATCCTAATATAAAGTTTGGTTGAAATATATCCAGTACTTTTCCAATATTATTAGAACTCACACAAACAATCAGACGCCAAAGCTGAAACGTATGTAGATGGTCATAATTACATTTGAAACGGATAACTGTAAGACAATTTCACCGAAATAATCAATGTAAATACACACAGTCGTTACGATTTTATTTATATAGAGAGAAGATAAGAAATCTGATCTAAGTGCAACTGCTTTCGGGCTATGTCCCCTAGGACTTAGACTATAGAATTTTCCCTTAATGACAGCTCCCTTATTAGCACTCCTATAGAAAATGTGTACATGAGAGTAAGTTTTAGGAATGTATTTTCATTAAAGTTGGTAGATTGCCATGAAGGTAGGTCATGCATATTTTGTGGGAGAGTAAAATAACTTCATAACAAGCAACACTCAGTTCAGGGATTTTGAAATGGTATGGACCCTAAATCCTACCTTTGGATAGATGGATAATAAATGTGAAACTTCGTTAAAATATTTCCGGTAGTTTTCCAGTTATAAGAAATCTGCTGTACTCGCTCCCACTAATGGGCTAATTCCGTTGGAACTTCGACTGTAAAAGAGTCCGTTATTGACATCTCCCTTATTAGTAATCTTATCGAAATGGTATACATGAGAAAAAAAGGTTTAGGGATTGATTTCCATTGAGGTTGCTCATGTATATTTTGTGGGAGAGTAAAATCACTGTTTCTATCTTCATATAAATCCTAAGTCCATTCAGGAATTTAAAAAACATATTGATCGTAATAGCTACCCAAGGACAGGCGGAATCAAAATATGAAGTTTAGTTGAAATATATTCAGTGGTTTTCATTTATAAGAACTCAGGTAAACTAACTGACACACAAGCTAAAATGTATGTATATGGTTATTAATGCACCTGAAACAGATAACTATAAGAAAATTACACCAAAATAAATCAATGTGCAGACGCACAGTCGTTACGATATTATTTATATCGATTACGAAAATCTGAAATTATATTAAAGGTATCATAAACATTCTAGACTGGATGTGTATTCTGTTGATCTGTAAGTCGTTTAGAGGAGGTAATTCGGGTCACCGGGAAGGCTTGCGATAATTGACATTCGTTGGATTGTTTCCCTCCCGGCACCACAATCACAACTGACCTCAGCTATTTTGCCCTTTCGGCACAACGACCGCTGTTTGCTGTGACCCTTTCCAGTGTTCACCAGATATGAAGGTTTAGGTCAAAGTCCGGTGGTCTTTTACTCTCCCGAATGAGAATATTTTCTCATCATCAAGTCCAACGTCACAGGATGGCACTCTACAGCAGTTTGCTCATGAGGATGATGTTCGTCACTGATCATTTCAGGTAGTCACACATGGCAAAATCCATTGGATAAAATTCAGTGATGGCGGGGCCATTCTACTAATGGCCTACGGCAGATCCACTGAGTTTAGTTCGCACCCAGCGTGTAACAAACCCAACTGTCGTAATGGGGTTGAGGGTTGAAGGGTAACGGCGTTGTCCCGTCCTGTTAAATCCATTAGTAACACTTTCATCAATAACGTAGGGATCGCCGACCCGGTCTTTCCATTGGTCACATCAAACCATTATGCATTCGGCGTCATGTTGCTTGGCGTCAGCAAATCAGTGAGGATTTTGTTCGGACCAATAGCCCCTATTATGTCCGTTTATCCCTATGTTGACACAGGAAAGCTTAATTTTATTACCGAGTGCCTTAGATACATACTCCTCAATAAAATAATTAGGCTACCCGGTCCAATGTAGGAGCTTTCATTGCAATGAACGTAACGACTACACGCAACACTGTAAAGTTGGAGAAGTTGCCGCATATTACAGGGGACGTGGACTAACCGAGTGAGCTTATAGACCACGTAAAGAGTCCGTACTGTACATTGATCAGGGTTCAAACAGTTCTGGAGCGTTAACAATCGGTCCAGTGAACTTTATAGCAATGGAAAGGCCATGTTTATGAGTGTAACGAACTTGGCGATGTGCTGCTTACATTTGGAGTGTGTCATCGCAATTAACTACAAGCAGCTGAATTTAATGCACATTAATATCCAGATAGACGACATCGAGGTCGCAGTATGTTTAGGAATGTAAAGAAAATACTACTTCATGTGGCAACTCATCCATTGAGAAGACACCAACGGAATCAAGAGATGAAAAAGTCCGTTGGCGCAGGACTACATACACGAACTAGAGCAGTTGCACACACACACACATTGATAACACATCAAGTTAAATGGCGTAGAATTATAAACATAATTTGCATTGCCACCAGTTCAAACACAACTCAGCATCTGCAACCAGATGGCCATGCCCGTCGCGAGTCTATCTCCGAATGGACTTCTGAGCAAGTGATTAGTGCACACCTGGGCATAAATTAACCTCCATGGAACCATTTACAGAACCATTTCCACAACCTCTGCAGATATGCTGTGTTGTCTTGATCAGGGTACATCTGTAATACCTTCTGAGGTTTTGAATATTCGGAGCAATCTGTCAAACGTGGGGTGCACTATCGGCTGCTGATCCAGGTACATTCTATAAAATTCATATGTAGCGTCTATTTTTTGAAAGTAACCTTCACGTCCACTGATTTTTAGTAGAATGTTCTACATACATTTTTCATTAGCCAACCTGCTTTACTTGCAACAATAAAATGAACTGCTTTTATCCAAATCGTAATCAACCTGTAGTGTGAGCTGAAGCTGTAGTTTCTCAGAACATTCTGTAACAAATTCGTAAGGGGCATGTGGATCAACAATATTTAATGGGAGCTTGACTTCCTTTACAATTGGCTTCACGTTGCACCGACACAGATAGGTCTTATGGCAACAATAGTAAAGGTGTTAGGACTGGGAAGGAAGTGACTGTGGCCTTAATTAAGGTACAGCCCAAGCAATTGCCTGGTGTGAAAATAGGAAACCACGGAAAACCATCTTCACGGCTGTCGACAATGGAGTTCTACCCCACTATCAGCAGAATGCAAACTCACAGCTGCGCGCCCCTAACATACAGTAGGAGCAGAGGTTGTTGACGAAGGGTCCATTAACTGACCATGGCATTATTTCCACTACCTGTACCAGATTTATCACTATAATATTTCCTATCCAACCTGCCTTGGTCAACTCTTGCACATTTCAGACCCTGCATTATTAGGTTTACGATACATAGGAAGTCTTTCTTTTTCACGCCCTTCGTGACCCTTCGTTTCATTTCGCCGGGATCTTCATTCATAGAAAGGCCACGTTTTGTCCATTTTTCTAATTATTTGTGTTAGGAGAGGATGGTTGCGAAGTTGTACTTCAACTTCACACCACCACCAGCGCCTCCATCGAAATCATCACCACCACCACAACCACCACAACTACCACCACCGCTACCACCACCAATCCCACGATCTTTCTCACGAGGCTAAGATCGTCCTGTGCTAACATTGATGTCCCATGGCGGAGCAAGGAATCTCACCAAGTCCATGTAATATGCCAACGAATGCTCACACTCTTTTGAAGAAGAGCAGCCTTCAGAGACATAACAAGTCGTGAACACACCTGTTGACAGTGATATAAATCACTCTTGGAATTCTTCCCTTTCCTTGTTATTTAAATGGAGACTACAATGTTTTAAGTGCAACTGAAGTTGAGGAATAGCCCATAGCGGTGCTGCCAGCCGCCAGTGTCAGGAGTTGGCAAGTGTTTTCACGTATCAAGCCAATTAATACAGCACAGCTGAGCAGTGTAGACGAAGAATGGAAGCAGCCCACGACCAGGAAGAATGGCTGCCTGCAGACAATCTTGTGTCACATTTAAAGCAATACCTGTCATATTATTATGCTTAATAGAGTGAATAATTGAAAACGCCTGCATTTAGTGTTGTAGTACCTTCTGAAATTATACAATTAAACATGATGGTTTGTAAACGAGCAAACTGTAATGAAATGTAGATATTTTGTAGAGATATGTGCTTCGCTCCCTGAAAGAAAACCGGAACTGCTAAGCACACATATTCAATCTTCCTTTTCCATTGATAATTGTTTTTAAGCTTCCAACATTGTGCACGATATATTATAAATTTTTTACACACGTATAGGCCTACATTCTTCCTTCCATCCTTCCACCCACCCACCCACCCATCCTTCCTTCCTTCCTTCCTTCCTTCCTTCCTTCCTTCCTTCCTTCCTTCTATATTTTACCACTTTTCCCATACCCTGGTAGAGTCGCGGATTCAAACTGAGTTATATTTGTGGACTTGATCCTGTTTTACAACTGGTTGCCCTATCTGACGTCAGCCCAATACGCAGGGATATATTCACCATTATGTTTTGTTGGGGTGGTTGGTAGCGTGGTGTGTTCTGTGTGTATGAAGAGGAGAGTGTCAGGACAAACACAAACATCCAATCCACGAGACTGAAGAATTAACCTGATGCGATTTAAATCCCAACCTGGGTGATAATCGTACCCATGACCCTCTAAACCAAAGGCTTCGATGCTGAACACACACACAACACAGTATACACGCACCAATAGGAGCAAACCATTAAAAGAGTCAACTTAGTCCTACTGTAGTTATTTCGTAGCCATGTGTCCAGTTTTTCCAGCTGCTGTATGGCCTGCGTAGATGTTCCCACCAAGATTCCCAGGGATTAAGAGTACGCTGTCCTCGGACATTTTGCTGTGATGAAGTTGATGGTTTGATTCTGCCCTTCACAACTGGGGTAAGTTCGAATACACTACTTATAAAGCAGCGAACCACGTATCCCATGGTTAAGTGGTTGTTTTGATTCCGTTCAGGGTTGTTTAAGTCCAAATACCTTAGTAGGGTGGTTAGTGTTAAGTAATGTCCACCATTCCATCGGAGGCGGGCTGCTCCTTTCAGATTGCCACTTCCGCCACTCTATTACACAGTGTGAGCGTGTCTGGGAGAGTGGATAATGCAATAGCTGCCTGATCCACATAGTTCACCCAGTGATGTCATAGTCTCAGCTAGTCTGCGATAAGTTTCCGTACAGCGTACAGAGTGATTTTTTCTTATAAAATATTAAATTGATCGGTTGAGTGCATTTCATGGCTTCTGAATTAAGTGTTGCACTGCATAATTTTGTGTGTTGTATATTTTTATGCCGGCCCCACGGTCTATGTGTAGCGAGCCTATCTCTTACACAGAGGATCCGGGTTCAATTCCAGGCAAGGTCGGGGATATTTACTTGGATCTGAGTGCTGGTTCGAGATCCACTCAGCATAAATGATTTCAGTTGAGGTATTGTCAAACAGTGAGCTAGCGGCCCCGTTCTAGAAAGCAAAAAATAATGGCCGAGGGGATTCATCACGCAGACCACTCGTCACCTCGTAATTTGCAAGGCCTTTGAGATGAGAAGCGGTCGCTTAGTAAGCCGAGGTCCATTCGGGATGTTGCGCCGTGGGTTTTAGTTTGTTTTGGTTTGGTAGATATTTTTTTGCTAGTGGCTTTACGTCACACCGACACAGATAGGTCTTATGGCGACGATGGGATAGGAAAGGCCTAGGAGTTGGAAGGAAGCGGCCGTGGCCTTAATTAAGGTACAGCACCAGCATTTGCCTAGTGAATGGGAAACCATGGAAAACCATGTTCATGGCTGCCGACAGTGGGATTTGAACCCACTATCTCCCGGATGCAAGCTCACAGCCACGCGCACCTAACTGCACGGCCGACTCGTTCAGCAAACTGATGTTTCTTCCGCACAGCGGGTAACAAAAAAACTGAAATTTAATCCTTACAAAGTCATAGAATTGTGAAGTTTCATCCCGAAATATCCAACCGTAAGAACACATTATTACCATTGGTTTCTTTAGTCTGTTAACAGCGGTGAATTAAATCCTTGAATGAGTATTGTTTTCTGATAAGGCGTCGTTTTATTTGCATTGACGTGTAAAATATCAGGTATTGGTCACGTGTAAAATCCAAGATTCATGAGACTGGTCCACTATTAGTGCTAAATGAATTGTAGGGCTAATATTTATAAGGACGTTATGAATTCTGTCCGATACATAGAATTAATAATGAACGAGGTTTTCGCAAATTACTGAACAGAAAAAGTCGCTCGGATGATTCTAACAAGACAGAACTACTTTACATACCGCTCGTAATGCAGTGTGTGATGTTTTTGGAGATGGAATAATTAGTGTAGGTTTATGACCAGCTCGCTCTCCTGATTTAACGACTTGCGACTCCTATTTACGGGGTAGTTTGAAAGATAGAGTGTATAGAAGTAACCTGAACATCATACAAGAACCAAAAAATGTAATTCACACCGAAAAAAAAAAAAATTGAGGCAGGACTGCAGAGAGTGAACCGGAATATCATCACACGATACAGTGATTATCTGCAGAGTCTACCGTGTTGGGGGTAAGTTTGATTGCTTTTCGATCTTACTTTCAATTTGATTGTCCATTCATCGAAATTCATCGATGTTCTACGGGCGTACGGGAACTACGCTCTTGTTTTTCGACATGCGATAGGAGAAACTACAGCGATCCTTGCGGCCTTCGCCCTGCTGTTTCTACTCTCGAACCTCTCTTTTGTCTAATCTGGCGGCGCTCCTGGTTTTAGGCGCTTGAGTCCTGCGGTAATGTCCTCATGAAAAGGGAGAGTTGAATCTGAGGATATTCTTCTATACTATCTTACCAGGTATATATGACTATTACTACAGGGGTTTCAAACCATGTAGCCCAGAAGGCCTTTCATCTTTCTTCGGGGCTTAAAACTATTTCTCCTTCCCCTTTAGAAAATGTTACCTAATCTTGTTATGTTGTTTCTTTTTGTACCAAAATACAGTTCCCACCTGTTTAGAGTGTTCACTCAAGGATCTCAACTTGCGAGCGTCAGTTAGCGAACATGGATATACTAGATGAGTCTGCAATTGCTTCTACTTATTTGTGCCAGCGTCCTCACATTCCTGTTCCCTGTTCGATGTCCTCTGGTTAACTTTTGTTCTCTTCCAAACTCGAGTATTAGCTTTTTGAGGCATAGAGAGTCTTTTATTTGCATGTACTTTCCTCTCTAGCCCTTTCTTTGTTTGCCTATCTCCTCATTTCTTGAAGGGCCTGAACTCTGCAATGTTTTCCTCAGGTTAGTATTAAAAGAGAATGATTTTTAAGTAGAAAAAGAAGAAAGTAGAAAAACACCATCACCAGTAGCGGTTTTTTAGGGGAAGATTTAAAAAATTAAATCTAATTTAATAGTAAAGCCGTCTCTGTACAGGCCGGAAACGCCCTTAGAGACGTGGAAGGTAAAGTCTTCAACTATCCATAACTGCGAGCCTAGGAAGAAAAATGTACGGGGTGGAAGTTGAGCAGCTTAATGAAATTTGACTCATAAAAGACAGGCACATACGAGTAGTTGGCTTCTAAAGTGAAGTCCGTTTCGGATATCAGGTTTCACAAGTCATGCAGCAACGAATAAATAATATATAGATATGAGCCGTGTACGGC
Organism: Anabrus simplex; assembly: GCF_040414725.1. Classification (NCBI taxonomy): domain Eukaryota; kingdom Metazoa; phylum Arthropoda; class Insecta; order Orthoptera; family Tettigoniidae; genus Anabrus; species Anabrus simplex. The sequence goes on from NC_090269.1 coordinate 243,236,284, forward strand.
ATTTTGCACGCCTTCAATTTAGAATTGCAATTGTGTAATTCAACGAGAATAAATGATAACAATAAATACTAATAATAATAATAAATAGTAAATAAATAAATAATAAATAATAATAATAATAATAATAGTATTGCCTCAACTACCGTGTGTAGACATTTTTAATCTGACGCCATCTGGCTGTCCACTCGTCGATTTCGACGTTCCGTTTTACTCTAGGCCCACTAGATGGCACACCTAGTAAACCGGATCTCCTATGGGCGTCTGTGGCTGAGATTTAATTGCAGAACATCTGCAAGGTAGTGGCCACATAAATTCTATCTTTCTTGCTGTATCCGCTAATCATTCCGAGGGGAAGGTGAGAAACTTTAATTATGTAACAATACTTTTCTAAAATTTAAATATTATTTCGGCTAATGTAAAGACTTCCTAAAGTTTTAACTGTAAATCGGGGATAGAGAGTGAATTACCCTCTCGAGCTCCCCTTCATCTTGGTTTGAGGTGGCTACGTTTTCGCAACCTTTCGTTTCTCTAACGTATTAAAGTTATTTCCATTCGAGCCACCTCAGTAGTATGGGAATAGCCCCAGTTTTATCGGCCAAGAGCCCTATAGGATTTCATATTTCATTATCTGGAGTATAGGGTACGCCTCCATTCAGGTTGTGTTCGGGCCGTTTATTTAACCTGTTCTTTCCTCGCAAAGGCCCAGTAGGTTGGCTACTAGATACCCCTGTGTAAGATGATTCCCATTTGTAATTCGTGCCTTGAAAGGCCAGAGATTGTAAGATTTTGATGTAATGTTGCCTTGAGTAGGCAGGAAGGAACTGAGAACCTGTTAGCTCTTTTGAATATTTTGTAATAGTGAAGGGTGCCTCTGGAAGGCTAGACATTGTAGTTTTAGTAGCGAGTGCTCTTGAATTATGGGATTTCTGCCCTTGTCTAAATTATTTCTCATTTTGAATTGTAAATCTGAGCTGGTAGCTCAGAAATATTAAAACTAGGGTCTTGAAGCCCATAATAGTTAAAGTTCTAATTCTCCGATTTTTCCAAGTCTTGTTTCAAGATTGCTAATTGTACCTGTCATGTTGTTATTTGTAAATTTTTGAAATTCTAAAGAAATATAACCTTCATTCAAGTTTTAATTTAATTCTTGATGTTGTAGTTAGACCCATTCAAGCCCGCACCTTCTTTTACCTCTCTCTGCGCGCCGGTGTCCATCTTCCCGGCAAAGGCTGAAGTGCGGTGACCCTACCGCCAAGAGATCTGGGGACTGCAAATATACATCTCATCTGCGGCGACCATCACCACGACTACCCCTCTCATAATAGCGGAATAGGTGTATCTGAGGGTACTGGGAGATCCGGGCGACCTCAGCTGAGTATCGGCAGCGGCGGCAAGTCTTGCCGTCAAATCGAATCAGCATGTAATGAACTTCTACGACCACAAGGACATCTTAAATCTGGATATAAAAATTTTCCTACAAATCTAACTTCGGAACTTTTTTCTACTGGAACTGTTTTCTCAAAATTCTTCTTTGTCACCCTTAGGAAGGATTTTTTTGGGGGGTGGGGGAGGGCTGTACCGGGACCTCGACTCCGCTCATTCAAAATAAGCGCTTTTATAAACTCCCCTATCGATCAAAAGGTGAAACTGATAATACCTGAACTTGGAACTTTAATCGGAAGATGTCACCACAGAAAATTTAAGGAATAGTGTTGTTGTGAAGTTTCCTAAACTGATTGAATTTCTCCTTGTTTTGTTTGCCATTCGTCAAGAAGTTTGGACATTTTTCCACAGATGACACTACCAAAAGTATGGTCATGCACTATGGTGCAAGGTGAAAGAACGTATAACTTAAAGAAGTTTCGTATTTCTAGGTTTTTATAACTAAATCTATGTTCATTTATTTGTGGGTTGGTGACACTTCTTTTTCTTTCGCCAGGTCTGAATCTAGCCAATCATAAATTTTTGTAATTAATTTTCAACCTATCCCGCATTTCTTGTTCACTTTGAATTCACCAATAAAATTTGAGAGGGCGGTTCTGGATTAGTCTTGAATTCTCTCGAACCTTCCCTGAGGGTATATAAGTTGCGGCTTTTCGAATTTCCTTGCCAATTGATCGTCGTCTTTCTGCGTGCGTGTGTGTGTGTTAGAGCAGGGGGCGGGTCGCCTCTTTCTTCGGCCAGCAGAACATCTACAAGGTAGTTGCCACATAAATTTTATCTTTCTTGCTGTATCCGCTAATCAATCCGATGGGAAGGTCCGAAACTTTAATTATGTAACAATACTTTTCAAAAATGTAAATCTTCTTTCGGCTAATGTAAAGATTTCATAAAGTTTTAACTGTACATCGGGGATAGAGAGTGAGTTACCCTCTCGAGCTCCCCTTCATCTTGGTTTGAGGTGGCTATGTTTTCGCAACCTTTCGTTTCCGTAATGTACTAAAGTTATTTCCATTTGAGCCACCTCAGTAGTGTGGGAATAGCCCCAGTTTCATCGGCCAAGAGCCCTGTAGGATTTTGAATTTCATTATCTGGAGTGCAGGGTACGCCTCCATTCAGTTTGTGTTCGGGCCGTTTATTCAACCTGTTCTTTTCTCGCAAAGGCCCAATAGGTTGGCTACTAGATACCCCTGTGTAAAATGATTCCCATTTGTAATTCGTGCCTTGAAAGGCCAGAGATTGTAAGATTTTGATGTAATGTTGCCTTGAGCAGGCTGGAAGAAACTGAGAGCCTGTTAGTTCTTTTGAATATTTTGTAATAGTGAAGGGTGCTTCTGGAAGGCTAGACATTGTAGTTTAAGGAGCAAGTGCTCTTGAATTATGGGGTTTCTTCCCTTGACTAAATTATTTCTCATTTTGAATTGTAAATTTGGGCTGGTAGCTCAGAAATGTTAAAACTAGGGTCTTGAAGCCCATAATAGTTAAAGTTCTAATTCTTGGGTTTTTCCAAACCTTTTTTCAAGATTGCTTATTGTACCTGTCAGGTTGTTATTTGTTAATTTTTGAAATTCTAAAGAAACATAACTTTAATTAAAGTTTTAATTTATTTCTTGATGTTGTAGTTAGACCCATTCAAGCCCGCACCTTCATTTACCTCTCTCTGCGTTCCACATATACCCCGGAACAATTATTATTATTATTATTATTATTATTATTATTATTATTATTATTATTATTATTATTATTATTATTATTATTTGCTATTTGTTTTACGTCGCACCGACACAGATAGGTCTTATGGCGACGAAAGAAATGTTTGAACGAGATATTATTCGCTGGAGAGGCACAAGACCCAGAGGTTTACTCAAACTACAACGGAGGTGAGTATTAGCATAATTCCTGGGTGTAAATTTGGCCGGACATAGAAGTAAAGACCGAATTTTACTTAGTGTTGAGGTTACGAATAGTGGATGGCTTTAACTTTCACTAGGGGCTGCCTGGCAGAGGTGGTAAAGGCGTGCTCGGTTCGCCCGGAAGGACGTGGGTTCGAATCCCCGTCAGGAAGCCGTAAAATGTAAGAAACGAGATTTCCACTTCTGGAGGTGCATATGGCCCTGAGGTCCACTCAGCCTACACCAACAATGAGTACCAGGTTAATTCCGGGGAGCAAAGGCGGCCGGGCGTAGAGCTATCCACTCTACCCCATCACGTGCCGAGGTTAACAATGGTGGAAGCCTTTATCTTCCACTCCTCCAAGGGCCTTCACGGCTTGTACCGAAGTGACTTTGCTTTGCTTTTTTAACTTTCACTGTCCCAAGGGTCTTTATTACCCGCACAAGAAAGCGATTTGTGTTTTACTATGTAATGTATATTACAGTAATAGGACGTAAATGGATATTATTACTTGCGTGGTACAGTAACCAATGATGGTCAAAGAGAGGAGGACCTAAAATACAGACCAGCCCAAGAAATGTAGACCATCATTAAGAAAATACATTTGAGTAATTAAAACATAAATAGGCTGCCTGTTCGAGGAGGTAAAGGGGCGAGTTCGGTTCACGCGGAAAGACGTGGGTTCGATTCTCCATTGGGAAGTCAAAAATTTAAGAAACGAAATTTCCACTCCCGGAGGTGCATCTGGTCCTGAGGTTCACTCATCCTACTCCAAAAGTGAGTACCAGATTAATTCCTGGAAGTAAGGTGTAGTTGGGCGTAGAGGTAACCACCTTACCCCATCAAGTGCCGAGGTTACGGATTGTGGATGCCTGTACCTTCCACACCTCCCAGGGCCTTCATGACCTGTATGGAGATGACTTTGCTTTTTAAATTCAAACATAGATAATTTATACTTATTCATGTTTCTGGAGACTTTTGTATGAATGTTGCATTAAATGGAAATGAACCTCGTATATAGCCCGCGCAGAAAAAACGAGAGTAGAAGCTCTTGAAATGCGTTTCTTCCGGAAGAATGTTGAAGATGAGGAGGGTAGATTGGATAAAAATGAATCGATACTGAATCAAGAGTGAGAGAAAATAATGTGGCGAAATTTGACCAGAAGAAGGAAATAGATTGAGCCAGCACATCTTGACCCACCCAGAGTTGTTACTTTGATTTCGAAAGGATTGTACATAGAAAGAGTGGTAACGGGAGGCAAAGTAATAAATATGATAAAGAGATTGGATTAGATGTAAGATGCGGTAGTTATTTAGAGGCACGTTTCATATCAACATGATAAGTATATTCCTATGATATTTTTGGCATGAAAATCAGCCGGTTAGCAAGGAACTTATTTTATTTACATAAAGCAAATAATGTTAATTTTACCTGTCAACATGCTTCCTATGAAGTCAGTACAGAGTAAATAAAAAACATACCTTACACACAGTTTGCATCGAGACTAAAATTTGAAGAACGATTTTAGTTCACCTTATAAATATAACGTTTTAGAAACTCACAAATGATGGTGATACTACGACTATGAACCTAGCAATACAGTACACATTTATGTCAGAAAATACCAAAATATTTCTTTTTTGCTTTATTCCAATGGCATATACTTTCAATAACAGGCAGGTATTGAAACCGTTCAATACTCTGCTAATAGATATGACAGGAAGCCCAGCAAGACATATGTGCCGTTTCCCGCATCATTCATTGAAATATTTGGTTGTAACAGCACTCTATGCCTGGTCCGGGACACGAACGACGCTGCGCGAGCTCGAAGGCAGAAGCTCTAAAACGCGTAAAGTAAGGGAGAGCTCTAAGTACAGTGTGGGCTTGGAGTTGCGCTCTCTGTCGTCGAGGCGAGCACGATATAGGGCGCTACGTTCAGGAGGCGGAGTTAAATTTACAGGGTTCTAACTTGAGAACTGGACATTCTCATCGATTTCCCTGCATATTCTTGGATATCAAACCACAAATTTCGTGCGTCAAGTAATATTAATAATAATAATTAAAGTTCGTCACAAGTTTAAGAAATTTACAAGTAAGGAATCAATGAACTCAGCAAAATTTATAGTAGTGAATAATGCAAGAAGATGAATTACTTAACGAGTGCATTCTTAATGATGCACTTGAGGCAGATGTGCGATGAGGGAAGCCAGATGGGTTTTTTAGCTATTGGCTTTACGTCGCACCGACTATGGCGACGATGGGACAGGAAAGGGCTAGGACTGGGAAGGAAACGGCCGTGGCCTTAATTAAGGTACAGCCCCAGCATTTGCCTGGTGTGAAAATGGGAAACCACGGAAAACCATTTTCAGGGCTGCCAACAGTGGGGCTCGAACCCACTATATCCCGAATACTGGATACTGGCCGCACTTAAGCGACTGCAGCTATCGAGCCCGGTGAGTTTTCCTTTAACATTTTCATGAAATCCCCTCTTTTGACTTCGTATAGAGTTTAGATTGCTCTACATACAAATCCATGTGATTGAATGTTTCATAATTTTATTTTGCAAATATCATTGAAAATTACATGTGAAAATCAAATAAATTTTAATAAGATATATTTTTGCTTTAACCTAATAACGTAACATCATTTGTAAAAATTATGGCCATAGAATTAATTGTGGCATACTTCCTTATTTAAGCGTAATGTTAAAAATATACAATGTTTATCACTTATCACAGCACAGATAGGGGAGTCCCCATACCCTAGCCCTTCGCGCGCTAAAATGTAAGATGACGCTTTAGAGATTACCAGTAAACCTGTGATGTGGTTCATACGAAAATAGATCAGTAAATAGAGGAAGTCAAGATCTATGAAGTGAATATCTTTATGACTTTGAGAGAGACAATTATTATCGGAGCGATTTCTCCATAGCCTACGACCCGTGTCTTCCATATAAGTCCAACCCCGACAACCCTCAATACTCAGTATATTAGGCATTGTGCTAGCCAGAGGTTTACTCTACATCAGTCTGATACGCATTCATAGTGCAGTTACAGTCTCTTTGTGTGAAGTTATAGTTGTGGCGTGTGGATGTGTGAAATACTAATTCCAGTATTTTATTTATTTATTTATTTACTCAAGAAAGGGCACCTGAGCCGAGGCTCTTATGGCGCAATACAAGATTAAATATTGGCAGAGTTACAAAATATTGACAACACAATAATAGCTTATTTCTAAATACGTTACAGTCTCACAAATATAAATACAATATATAATACCACTGTACATTACTTGGTTGAAATATTTACTGCTCATTTTCTTTTGTCCATTGATTATTTATTTTTGTTTAAATTTTGAAATTGTTGTTGCCTGTTGTATATGTTTTGGAAGAGCATTGTACACCTCCGCAGAGTAGTGCCATAAGGAGTTACAACCATACTTACTAGTTTTTACAAATTCGGTATGGACTCTCTTTGCTCCTCGAGTGTTGTATGAGTGTATGTCAGAATTTATAACACAGATAGTGTTTGTATGAACCAATTTATGCTTAATTTTGTATACCATCATAGCTGAAGCTCTATCACGTAACATGTGGAGTGGTAGAAGTCTGCATTTCTTAAACAAATAATCTGTAGGTGTTAAGGGTGGTAAATTAAAAAGTATTTTAGTGCTCTTTTTTGTAAAAGCAACTTTCTCAAAGAGTTCCTTATTGCAACATCCCCAAACATGAATCATATGTCAGGTGACTTTCAATGAGAGCCTGATAAATAGATTTTTAAAACTTATGGTTGAGTTTATATCTTATTCTGTGAAGCACTCCAATTGCTGGAATGCAGACAAGTAGTATTATTGCAGGCTAAGTGAATATGTTTATAAAGAACGGGTAACACTGCTAAAAAATCGCCATGAGGTAGTGAGTTACTGATGATAGAGAGCCAGTAGTTATTGTAATTAACGTATGTACAGTTGTCAAAGGCAGCCAGTTTAATACATAAACGTTGTCAGATTAGCCAGGAAAGTGTACCATAAACGAACAGTGACGTTCATGTAGGAACAACCAAATCAGTGTATATTTCACTCTAGAACGAACGGGAATCGAGTAGCGGTCTTCAAGGACAATAATCGGTACTTGGATAGTCCATTTCGATTCTATGAGTGGATCTATCAGTGTCATGTTATTCGAAGTCATATAAACAGTGCTTGAAGTGACCGATTCCTAATTCGTTCGCATGTATGTGAGTGCTCACCGAACCCAGGATTTAGCACTCCGAGAACGCGCCTGTGTGCCAGAAAAATTCCTGTTTGAAGACAACGCAGAACGTCCAGCAGTTGGAGGTAGCAGATCAAGACAGCATGGATTCAACACCGAACGAGGTAAACCCACGACTCTCTGTTAGCGAGACGGCAGTTATGGATAACTAAATCCATATGGGTACCACCAGATGATGGCAAGTTTTATATCAACATGATAAGTATATTCCTATGATATTTTTGACATGAAAATCAGCCTTGTCGCATTAAGATGTAAAACTTAACTTTGTAAATAGAATCTAGCAGCATGCATTTTGATTTTGGTAGAACGTGTAGGTGACGCAATATGCGAGTTTCAATGGGGTAAAGTTTCCTTTATTAGTTTATTTTCTTGTATTCTGTGATTATTGGTTAATCACAAAGTCATTCACTGAATTTGCATGAACTAGTGTATAAGGTCCTATAGTTTGTTAAGGGTGAACTTAGATACTTCAGCGGACCTCATAAACCGTTCTAATTTCAATCAGCTGATATGGATCTTCTCAATGTTCGTATACAGATTTGTTCAGATGCTTCAGAACTTTAATGCATTAATACAGTTACTCTCCCTTTTAGTCTAAGGATGCTGACGAGTGGAGAAAGGGAAGCTGACTTGAGGTGCGAACCAATGACCTTAGATATATATGCGAGTGAGTGTTACGCTTGTTAAATCCCTGTCGTTAGGATCATCTTAATGTGTAAATAACGTGGATATAGGTACACGGGTGTGAAAATTAAGGGTGTAGCCATATATGTAAAAATGTGCAAGGCGGTAGATTTGATGATAATAATAATAATGATGAGAAAAACTAATACTGAAATTGGCTGAGGTAATGAGATAAAATGATATTTGAAGAGTGTCCACAAATGCTCATACGCCCGGAGGCACGAGATAATTTAATTAAGAATTACGTGTTTATGTCCGGATGATATTGTATGTGTCTACTCAGCTGAGTTGTGAGCCCATGTTGTCCTCGAAGTGAGAGATATATGACCTCAGAAGGAAAGACAAGAGGGGTGAATGCCCGACCCTTAGCTGCTTGTCCCGTTAAATGTCTGTCGACGGCTTGCACAAACCGCATAAAATATTTTCCCATTTCACACTGTACTGAATGTTCACTTGTCAATAATTTGTTATCATCAATGCTGTGTGTTTTTCATTAGATAGGTGATGTACTCCTCCAGTTAATATCTTTAAGTAAGATGGTAGTAGGGATTTTCAATTAGCACCTCGAAGTCAAGATAGCGTGGTTCCATGCCCGATTGGTATCGTCGTCCTTGGATCGACACCAGGAGACCAGAAAGGGGTCACAGATTTTCGGAGAACATTAAAGTGTGTGTATTATATATTGCATATTGTGAATTTACAGGTATAATTCTTCATTATAATATGTGCTTATGTTTTTGTGTATTGTGTCAGTGTGTGTTGATTTCTGTGGAGTTAACAAGATGTTATTCGGCAGGTGTAGGCTGTGTGCTGACGCTGGATTTCACCCTCTCCCTACCTCGGCATCATCATCTTACACCGGGACACCGTTGGGTGTTAAATAAAAAGACGTGTTATTTGTCAATAATTGTATACCCCCTCTCCTACCCTGTTTTTTGTTGACAACGTCGTGTGTACGCTTTGTAAATATTAGAATTAATAGTTATTATCCTGGAGGAATGCGTATATTCGATAGTGTGATAGTAATATGATAATGTAGACCTTATTAGCGACAAGCGACGACATGATTTTCATGACTGGATAATTGTGTGGAATGATCCTATATCGTTATGTCTTAACACAACGACGATTATGTAAGATATTATTGTTTCCTCACGAGAATGACATCCTTTTCCATATATTTAGTGTTGTTATATTATAATCTAGTGGACACCCAGGGATATCAGTGTTAAGGTAAAGGGACGGGTCCCTGTCGATTAATCAGGAATGTATATACATGAAGTGTTGATGAGTTGATTTGGGAATGCCAGAATGAGATTTAGGAGTGATCAACGAACTAATAAAGGCATTTAACGGCATTACCCATATGAGAAGGTTCAATGTAATATGTTACAAAATTACCACGGAGGCAATAATATGGCATTTCTCGTGTGTGTAAATATTTTTATATGACTCTCTCAGTAATGAAAATAGTGCTTTTGAATTGGGTACAATCCACTCTTATCATTTAGTAGATTGGCGTATTCCTCTTACAATAGTGCCCTACTTTAAATATATTTAGATTAAGTGCCCACTTTATTTAACGAACAGGACCATTGACCCGTATGCTCTCGAGCGTAGTCGTTGTGCTAGTTAAAAGTAAGGAGGATGGGACTTCGATACCCGGGTTTTGATTTTCCGAAGTTCCTCATCCATAAGATTTCCATTAGATAATATATTTGTGTAGTTAGATTTTATGTTCAGCACTCTGTTGGGCCTGGGACAGGTGCAGTATCTAATGTTCACATCTAAGTGCCACACACCGATGAAGTTGTTTGTAATAAATAAGGAATTTAGGAAATTTTAGCTGAAGATAGATGGTTATGTTGATATAATGTTGACATATATTGACAGCAAACGCTATCTGACCAATTCGAAACGAATACGGAACGAAAACAAGACCAAGATTCATATTTGAACGATTTTGTATTAAAGTGAACCAAGGGGCATTAAAGAGAACGGAGTTAGCAACATCATACGAAAGCTTAAAGACGCCACTTTTAATTCGAGAGAGCAATGCAGAATTTGCACTTCTTCAGTCAAACAGGTGGATAAGACTGACTATTTATTTAGCGTAGACCTGTGGCTTTCATTGCCGGGTTCGTCCGACGACCTGCTCGGCTCGCCTGATGGAGGTCCTTCTATCGCCCAAGGGTGTCCGGCTGTAAGGTGATCATGATACCGAGGTAGGGAGAGGGTGAAACCCAGCGTCAGCACACAGCCTGCACCTGTCGAATAACACCAAGGGGTGTCAATATCCCAATACGACGGACCGGCCACTATCTACCCTGTCATATGCCCTCACTTCATACATACACTGCGCAGAGGTTTGAAATTCAATGTAAGCTGTTTGTATGCAATCTAATTGGTAATTGTATACCATCACCTCTCCTGCCCTGCCGACCACATTCTGATAGTGCATTTTTTCCACTAACGGGACTCGAACAGATTAACCTCGGTGTAATCTGACTTCACGCCTCAACGGACATAGCCACCAGGGGGGACATAAGATAGGTGCTTCACATTCCAAAGTGAACTACCAAAGGAAAGAAAGTGGCTTATTCTTTTTATTTTGCCTGCGTTATGCCCCATATCGTTTGAGGCATGGCTCAATCTAGAAAGAGTGAAAGATCTCAACAGTCTACTAAAATTCGTCACACCGGACGAGTTGGCCGTGCGGTTATGGGCGCACGGCTGTGAACTTGCATCCGGAAGATAGTGAGTTCGGATCCCACTGTCTGCAGCCCTGAAGATGGTTTTACGTGGTTTCCCATTTTCACGCCAGGCAAATGCTGGGGCTGTACCTTAATTAAGGCCACGGCCACTTCCTCCCAACTCATAGACTTTTCCTATCCCATCGTCGCCATAAGACCTATCTGTGTCGGTGCGACGTACAGTAAAGCCACTAGCAAAAACAAAAATCGTGACAATAAAGCATCACTCCTTTCATGAGAGACTGACAGAAACCTAAGGTCCAGTGACGGAAGAAAATTTACTTTACAGTGTTCAGTGACATTGCAAAACATAATTCAGTAATGTTAGGAATTGTTTCACTTTAGTTTTGTTTGATCAGTAATCATTTGTATTAATCTTTTGATTGATAAAAATAATAATATTAATATGCAATTCTTACGATGTTATCTACTTAGAAGGGTATGGCAGTCTGTATTACCACACTACGTAATACGCCATGAAAGCGAATTAGTAAAGTTCAGAGCTACCTCTATGGATCAGCGGTCGAGGGTTGGCCTCCAGATCCCAAAAGTGGTGGCGGTGATTATTGTTTTAAGAGGAAGTATAACTAGGCAACCATCCTCTATATAACACCAACCAGGGAGAAAAAGTGGGAGGGATCCGACATTTCGAAAAATGAAGGTATCGGCCAAAGAAAGGCAAGGCCCCCGAAGGGCGTGAAAGTGGAAGACACCCTACTGTAGGTCTCGCAACCTAATACCGCCGGGGTCGGAGAAGAACAAGAGTTGACCAAGGGAGGTCGGATAGAATAGATGAAAGTGAGGACCCTAGCAGAAGTAAGTGGAAGCAATGCCAGGACCCAGCTCAGGTCCCCGTGGTCCCCAATACACGCTCCCAAATTAAGAGCCCCTGGGATCCGTTTTAAGTCGCCCCCTTACGACAGGCAGGGGATACTGTGGGTGTTATTCTAATGCCCCCACCCACAGGGGGACCGAATTCCAAAATCCCGGGTTTAAAACCGGCAAGGGTAGTCAAAAATACGAATGATGAAAGAAAGTCCATTTTGCATCCCATGTCGTACGATGCTGGTCACGTTTAAGAGGTCTCTGGTGACACATTCGGTGTTCATCCAGCCATTGGTCGTCCAACAAAGATTCGGTAGAGTAAAACGAAACGTCGAAATTAGCACACAGACAGCCTTGATGGCATCAGATAAAAATATCCTCGTGTGGTAGCTGAGGCCATGTCATTATTATTATTATTATTATTATTATTATTATTATTATTATTATTATTATTATTATTATTATTATTATTATTTAGAGGCTGCCTGGCCAGGCGGTAAATGCGTGCTCGGTTCGCCCGGAAGGACGTGGTTTCGAATCCACGTCGGGAAGTCGTAAAATTTAAAAAACGAGATTTCCACTTCCGGAGGTGCATATGGCCCTGAGGTTCACTCAGACTACACTCTACCCCATCATGTGCCGAGGTTACGGATAGTGGAAGCCTGTACCTTCCACTCCTTCCAAGGTCTTAATGACCTGTACGGAGATGACTTTGCTTTGCTTTTTTATTATTTATTTATTTATTTACTTACTTATTTATTTATTTATTTATTTATTTATTTATTTATTTATTTATTTATTTATTTATTTATTTATTTATTTATTTATTTATTTATATTATTCGCTAATCGGCCAACTAGGGACCACGATACGTTCTGGCGTTTACTCCGTTTTCGATTGATCCAATAGGTTTTCATTAGCTCGCTGTGTCGAGCATGGCGCTCATCCGACCACTTTGCACCAGTTGACCACTTCACATCCCGGGAAGTCCCAAAAGTAACAATGCTTGTTCTGAAAAGTCTCGTTTGTTCGCGTCTTCTGGTCGTAGGCCCATTTCTTGGAGGTCTTCCTTGACGTTAACGTAGTAGAGAATTAATGTTTCTGGTTTTAAGTCAAAGCTGTTAAAAATGCGTTTTGTCCATCGAGAGTCGTCAATCCGTTGTAATCAATATTATTATTCTTTCTTAATCTGTTTACCCTCCAGGGTTGGATTTTCCCTCGGACTCAGCGAGGGATCCCACCTCTACCGCCTCAAGGGCAGTGTCCTGGAGCTTCAGGCTCTGGGTCGGGAGATATGCCTGGAGGAGAAGTGGTCTACTCAGTTGACCTCCCGAGGCTGAGTGGACCCCGTTCCAGCCCTCGTACCACTTTTCAAATTTCGTGGCAGAGCCGGGAATCGAATTCGGGCCTCCGGGGGTGGCAGCTAATCACACTAACCATTACACCGCAGAGGCGGACATTATTATTAGTCTATTATTACTGAAGTAGAAGGTAACTCAAATATTAATCATAAAATAATGACGTTAAATGCTATTTTCTTATTATTGGCAAAGTGCTCTATGAATTCTGTCGTCTGTAAAGTAAATCCTTCTTCTGCAACCACAGACATGCAATGAATTCATATGGTAAGTAAATGAGATGTAGGAATGTGTCAACGTTTTCTCGACATCATCTTAATATAACTTGGTTCTCATTAGCGTAAGATCATCATCCATTTGTATAAAGCATTGGGAGCTTGTTTGCGCGCTTTTTTCTTACCAATAAATCCCATTTGCAGGCTAGCGTGACTCTAATAGAGAGGAAACCTGAGCTGGAGCAGGACAGAAATACGAGCCGACTGAGACTGTCGCTATGTGACATTAACAGCGGGGAAGGCCAAGGTCTTCAGCGCACCCAACATCAAATAATTAGACCGTTGACATTTATAAATATGACTACTATTAGCAGATAGAGTTCACGAAACTGAGCGGTTACAAGTGTAATGTAGATACTGATAATAATGATATTAACAATAAAAATATGACATTAGTAATAATGATGAAGAATATGAGATTAGTCAGTGCTATTTGCAGAATTAATGACGTCACCTATTATTCAGCGCTCTGCTCAGTGTTCGCAAGGTTAGGCCTGCCAGCTATTTTTACGGTGCGCTCTCTCCATCTACCAACTCAGTTTCGTTCTGGACTATTTTAATCCAGGCTCAAATACTATGTATGCATCACTCAATCAGCAAGTCGGAAGTATGTGTACACTTTATTGCCCGGAACTTCCGGTTACTCCGACAGACAAGGTGGCGGTGCCTGTCAAGGTCGTCTGCGAGCGCAGCTTCATTCATTCTCACGCTGTGACGTCACCGAGGGTCAAGGAAGTGTGTAAACGTGCAATGCACTTAGTGCCTTCGACTCTCCATTGAACTTATTTTCGACCAGTTATGTGCTATTTTTAGAACTTCAAATGTCATTAATCGCATTATTTTTGTGTATCGAGGTCACTTTCGGTGATGAGTTCGGAGCTATATTTGCGCTCCAGCATATGCATGTGAAGGCCAAAGAGAGTTCTTTCGTCTTCTATGGAACCAGGAAGTCAAGATATAATCGTTAAGCTTCTTTCAGGATGTGACTCGGTAGCCAATTGTAAAGGATGATTCACTCGCACAAGTTCATGTTATTTTCATTTCTCGCATGGTTTTCAGTATGTTGATCGGCTTTTGTTTAGGACACGGATGGCAATACTTTTCTGACTAGCGTGTCAATTAAGGTCTTGTTTGTTACCTTCTACTGTCTAGTGTGCCACCACTTGTTTTTCTTTCTTTATACAAGTTGTTTTACGTCGCACCGACACAGGTAGGTCTTATGGCGACGATGGGATAGGAAAGGGCTAGGAGTGGTGAGGAAGCGGCCGTGGCTTTAATTAAGGTACAACCCCAGCATTTACCTGGTGTGAAAATGATAAACCACGGGAAAACCATCCTCAGGGCTGCCAACAGTGGGGTTCGAACCCACTCTCTCTCGAACACTGGATACTGGCCGCACTTGAGCGACTGCAGCTATCGAGCCCGGTGAGTTTTCCTTTAAAATTTTCATGAAATTCCCTCTTTTGACTTCATATAGAGTTTAGATTGCACTACATACAAATCCATGTGATTGAAAGTTTCATTAATTTATTTTGCAAATATCATGGAAAATTACATGTCAAAATCAAATAAATTTCAATAATAAGATATATTTTTGCTTTAACCTAATAACGTAACATCATTTGTAAAAATTATGGCCATGGAATTAATTGTGGCATACTTCCTTATTTAAGAATAGTGTTAAAATATACAATGTTGGTAGATTTTCGGCTTATTTATTACATGTTCGTTCGTAATCTGTTTACCCTCCAGGGTCGGTTTTCCCTCGGACTCAGCGAGGGATCCCCCTCTACCGCCTGAAGGGCAGTGTCCTGGAGCTTCAGACTCTAGGTCTGGGGATACAAATGGCGGTCTCACCTGCTATGCTGAACAGGGGCTTTGTGGGGGGATGGGAAGTTTGGAAGGGATAGGCAAGGAAGAGGGAAGGAAGCGGCCGTGGCCTTAAGTTAGGTACCATCCCTGCATTTCCCTGGAGGTGAAGTGGGAAACCACGGAAAACCACTTCCAGGATGGCTGTGGAAGGAATTGAACCCCCTTCTAATTACATGTTACAAGCATTAAAATATGTTAGCATGTTATGCGGCGTGCAACAGAAGCCGTCTTCCCGTTTCACCTCGTGGCACGCGTGTACATAGGTTCGCCGTCCCTGGTTTAGGGTATCAACGTATTTTTAACTCAAGTTTACGAAACAGTACATAGTAATCAAACGTCTGCTGTTATCAGCAGTGAACACTTATTGCCAACAAAACGAACTTGAATAGTCTGCTACTCTGTTGGGCGGAGTAGCACAGATGGTTTCTGAGCCCAACTTGGCGAGTCCATCTCACCGAACTCCGGTGGAACTGAAGATGTTCAAGTATGTTAGCCTCATATCGACAGATTTACTAGCACATAAGAGTGCTACTGCGGGGCAATATTCCGGCAGCCCGGCATATCTGAAAACCGTAGAAGTAGTTCGTGAGACGTAAAGCCAGTAGCATTATTATTAAGGTTATTTGTTTTACGTCCCACTAACTAATTTGACGGTTTTCTGAAACACCGATGTGCCGAAATTTTGTCCCACAGGATTTCTTTTACATGGCAGTAAATCTACCGACACGAGGCTGACGTACCCAATTGAGCACCTTCAAATACCACCGGACTGAGCCAGGATCGAACCTGCCAAGTTGGGGTCAGAAGGCCAGCGCCTCAACCGTCTGAGCCACTCAGCCCGGCATTATTATTATTATTATTATTATTATTATTATTATTATTATTATTATTATTATTATTATTATTATTACATAAACAATAGGCCTACTACGGAAGAGTTACAATATTCCTTTTTGCTATTTGCTTTACGTCGCACTGACACAGACATCAGCTTACGGTGTCAATGGGATAGAGAAGGGCTAGGAATGGAAAGACCTTAATTAAGATACAGCCCAATCATTTGCCTGGCGCGAAAATGGGAAACCACAGAAAACCATCTTCAGGTCTGAACACCGTATGATTTAAATCACTATCTCCCGAAAGCAGGCCGATAACGACATGATCCAAACCGCGTAGCCAACTCACTCGTAGCTACAATATTGACGTCAGAATATAGTTTAAAGCTGCCAGATGTAGTGCGGGAAACACAAACGTCCGGAATGGAAAAATCCACGTGACAACCTTAGTCGTGTAGTGGATACAGTAATAGTTACACACTGGTTTGGGTCCCGGCTTTGGCAAGCAATTAAAATTCTTAGTGGGAGCTCATCGCTCTTCGATGTAGAGAAAGCGGATATTGAATATTTCACGTCTCATTCGCACACGCTATAATGGAAATTCTTGTCGACAGTAAAATGATGGGAATTTACCATTGGGTGGTGCAAGATCTGATCCATTCAAGATAGGAGTTACTTCTCACAAAGCGGTCAAAATCAGAGCTCACAAAATTACTCCATGAGCAGCGAATAAAGAACGAGCCACCGAGCGAGTTGGCCGTGTGGTTAGGGTCGTGTACAGACAGATCTACATTAGTGCCATGTCTGATTTCCCACACATCATGACCCTGAAGTCCTTAAGCAGCTACTGCTGTTGAAACGTTTACTCCTTGTATTGAGGACGGCACTTGCTTTTTCCTTGATCGTTTTTAACGTCGCACTAACACATCGAAGGTTTTCAGCGACGCGAGGATGCGTAAGGGCTAGGATTGGGAAGGTAGCAGCTGTGGTCTTAATTAAGGTTCAGCCGCAGCATTTGCCTGGTGTGAAAATGGGAAACCATGAAAATCGTCTTCTGGGCTGCCGGCAGTAAGAATCCAACCCATCATCCCCCGAATGAAAGCTTGCAGCTACGCGATCCCAACCGCGTGGCCAACACACTCGGTGGACGTAATTGAAATAGCCAGTTAAGATCAAATTAAGTCCGCCTCTGGTGGTGTAGTGGTTAGTGTGATGAGATGACATCCCCGGAGGTCCAAGTTCGATTCCCGGCTCTGCCACGAAATTTGAAACGTGGTACGAGAGCTGGAACGGGGTCCACTCAGCCTCAGGTGCTCAAGTGAGAGTGGGGGTCTATTCCCACCTCACTCATCCTCGAACTTGTTTTCTATGGTTTTCTACTTCTCCTCCAGGCAAATGCCGGGATGGTAACTAACTTAAAGCAACGGCCGCTTCCTTCCCTGTTCCTGGTCTGCCCCTTACGATCTTCCCCTCCTCCCCCCACCCCCGTCACAAGGTTCCGTTCAACAAAGTAGGTGAGTCCGCCTGGGCAAAGTACTAGTCCTTCTCCCCAGTTGTATCCCCGACCGAAAGGCTCACGCCCCAGGACACTTCCGTTGAGGCGGTAGAGGTGGGATCCCTCGCTGAGTCCGAGGGAAAAACCAACTCTGGAGTGTAAACGGATTAAGAAAGAGAGAAAGAAAGAAAGAAAGAAAGAAAAATCAAATTATTCTTAAGCTATTTTCAGGAAATATCTAACGTCCTCTTCAAATAGGCATTCTCGTTCACGTCGGCCTGAGAACCGGACGAGGCGTAGATATTAATTATGAATGTATCTTGACGTTTTACTGCTGTCGATCTGCTGCTATGATGGCGATCGTGATTTATAAATTAACTCTGTACCTCTGAACGACTATCCAGCATCGATCTGGATTAGGGACATTAACTTTTTGGAGCATAAGTAAGTCTATATCATGTATACGTAAGTCTATATTATGTACGTTTAAGAAATCCTACGGAAGAAAACGAGTTGTGACACTTCTAATTCCACTGATATTCCAGGTATCCGCACAAAGTAGGACTTCCATGCACAGCAACAGCAGTGGTGCAAGTACAGTCGTTGTCAAGGCAACATTGTCTTACTTGGAAGTGAGCACTTACTTCGTATCATGAGTCACCTGTTTTTGAACCTCCGAAGATTTGCAACGTCTTCGGGAATTACTTTAGGTTTATGTACAATAGCGTTTAGCTCCCTCACGTGCAGTAATTTTTACTAGCAGCCTTAGCTGGTAGAGTATATGAGTCTTTAGTTCAGGCGCAGGTACAGTATTTCGTTCTCTGGCCACTTATCCAGGTGTCCAGTCAGTAATATCATTTTTCTAAGGTTTCTAGGACTTTACTCAGTTTAGGGGATAGTGTAGACGCAAAGTGATGTACCATTTCAATGCCGATAGGTCTAACGTCATTGCCCTTATTAACACCTACAAGCGATATATTGGGTTGGGTGTGAAGACAGCGTATTACCGGCAGGCTCAGAATGAACGTCCACTGTATTTTTTTTTTTACTGGAACCTATTTTCTTTTTGAGTGTCCAAGTCCTCCGCCGATATAATGGGTTTAACTAAGGTTAGCGTTAAGCTGGCTATATTCGTGTCCATGTTCAACGTTCTGACATGTGACTTATTTTCGCGGCCCGCGGTGTAACGTTACAATGAAAGTCCACAGCCTGTTTCCAGTCATTCGACCGGGTCAGGAATGGAATGAAGCCCCCATCTAGCGGCGAGGTTAGGAACTGTGCCCGCTGCCGAAGCCTGTCGCACTCCTCTGGGGCAATGATCGATGAATGACAGATGTAATGAAATGGTACTGGAGAGTGTTGCTGAAATGAAAGATGACAGGGAAAACCGGAGTACCCGGAAAAAAAACCTGTCTCACATGGAGTAACCGAGATTTGAACCACGGTACGCAGCGGTGAAACTACATAATTTCACCATGTGCGAGTGGTCGAGCTGATCGCCTGGTCCTATTACATGTCGCATTTTGTTTACATGTAAGATGTGCATTTGAAGAATTCATTCTAGGCTAGGATATGTTGGTAATGTGACGTCAATGACAGTCTCAGTCATGTTACTTACGCCATGGCTTCCGTCGGAATCAGTCAACACAGTGCTACGCATCTGCTGCCTGACTTTCAAACCGGGCCGGATTCACGATTCGGACACTTGTAACTATTTGAAGACTACCAATAAATAATAAAAATATATATAATTAATGAACGGAGTGAAATAAGTATAAATACCAAGACAATGGGCGCCACCTGCAAAACAATTGCAGGAATATTTAATGGTGTAGAGCAACGAGCCACTCTCTCTCTCAAGGCGACGGTCATCAGGCTGACGAGGCTCCAGACTTGCTTTGTAACCTTACCTGTTTACCCCTGAAATTAGATGAAGGTAGCATGCCAGGTTCATCCTCACTCCACTGATAAAAAGATTTACTGCAAGTTTGATACCAGAACTTTACTCCCAAAATAATAAACAAAAATATAATAAATACCACAATAATCATCACTTAAAGAGACCCCCTCCTGATTGCCGTCCGCAAAGGCAACGTACAAACAACTACGACCAACATTAATCATTACCTCACGAGACCTACTCGCTTGTCGTTTACAAAAGCAAATATACACACCACTAACAACAACCAAATCATTACTTCACGAGACCTACTCGTTTGTCGTTTACAAAGGCAATATACACACTACTAACAACAACCAAATCATTACTTCACGAGACCTACTCGTTTGTCGTTTACAAAGGCAATATACACACTACTAACAACAACCAAATCATTACTTCACGAGACCTACTCGTTTGTCATTTACAAAGGCAAATATACACACTACAAACCATCAATAAAATTGTTGATACTATATATATACATTTCTTAACATACCTCCAGGTAAGAGTCCCACTACACTCACTACTGTTATAGAACAAAAATCGTATTCTGGTAGAGAAAAGTACGATGGCTTTCTCTACGTACGGATGCAACCTTCTTTACGAAGAGCATCCCTAACCCTATTTACACACTTCATAGACGTCTTGAGTTCTTCTCGAGTGCCGCACAGATTGGTGTAACGCCTCAGGTTTCTGCAACTGAAAGTGGATACTCGGCCGACGATTTCCTCGACCAAGAATCAGCTCTGTGCTCAAACACACATCCACTACCGAATCTCGATTCTGTATGCATCACCACATCCACTGTACATAATCTCGTAGAAGAATTGTAGTCCAACTTATTATACAGAGTTGAAGTTACAAATAAACACTTAAGTAGCGTCTTTGACCTAACATCCGCCAGAAACTCATTAGCATCAGCAACATATAGCGTGCTCACTCCGAAAACGATACTCAAGAACAATACAACATTGCCTAGGACTATGCGCAAAGTAGCTCCCGCGCGCCGGTCCGAGTGAGAAAACACACAGAATCAGAGACAGAAACACAATCAGAAACAGCATTAGAGTTCGAATCAGAATGACTTGCCGCACACGCGTACATGCTTATATAGGCTTGCTACACGTGGTAATCGCGTCCTGAAAAGTTTAGTGGTAGCAACGCTCACACCGGCACTTCTTCCCGCGTCACTCTGTCAACACAAACCTCGCTCAAAACAAAGCCCTCGCATTGGCTATCGAGTATATGATGTGACATAGACCGTCCACTCATGTATGTCCACATTGATTCACTCCATCTCTTCAACCGATACAACCTGCCGTACCCCGTGTTTTCAAGCCACTTGTTGCAACACATCCAACTGACTTCAACCGTCCTTCCCGATATAGTCGCAGTTTTCGCAGTTGCACAATCCTTACGGCTAGGCCATATTTACGGACTCTTACCCAAACGGAAATTTATACAAAATATAATGATGAACATATGCAATATTCCTAACTATACATTCTTCTTATAATATTACGTTTATACATTATAAATAAACAAAATTACATGATTTTAACCTAACAAACTATATACGAAAATTTCCTAACCTAAAAACTCGGGAGTCGTACATACGTACGGTTACAATACCTCCCCTTGATTTGTGAAGATTATATACAATACATCTGAGCAAATCACAGTCTTTTCAGTACAGCAGCCTACACAGCCTGTCAAAGTCACTCAGGATTTAAAGAAAATTCACATATTCTTCTTAACATACACAAAACATCTGAACTTACAATACTTCACCTTACATACCTCTTAAGATTGTGAATATTGTGTGTACCAATCATGTCACCTTTGTTATTCAACAGGTGATAAGCACACTTGCCAACTTTCTTACCTACTTTATAAGGTCCCTGATACAATTTAAAAAACTTATGGATTTCTTTGTTGTCTGCAGATGAAATGTGTGGAACCTTTAGTAACACCTCCTCCCCTACTTCAAAACTATCTCCATGATGCCTCCCCTGCTGCATCATTCTCCTATCAGCTGCCTTCCTTAAATTCTGCCTCGCTAAATCAATCACCTTTGAAGATACCACTTCTGCTGAGGGTAGATCTACCCTGGTTGCCAATCTCACACAAAAACTCTCTTCCCATTCTTTCACACACAACTTACACAGACTTACATTCGGAACACATATACATTTCACAATCCAAACATCCCTCCTGTTCTGAAAACACACCACAATCGCACCTCTTTCATCAATACTCTTCCACACTTCAATGAAATCATTCGTACGATCTTCAGCATCAGATATTCCACTCAACATACGTTTGAATCGACCTCCTGTTCTCTCATACACATTGTCACTCTCAATTTCTTTGAACTTTCTCCAAATACCAAAAAGCTTTCCAACACAATTACTCCTCATAAAATCTTCAAACCCTGAATCCCCATAATATTCACAACCACTCTTATGATTCTCATTATGCACAAAATGTGACCTAACCTCCACTTCACAAAGAATTTCACCCACAGCATCGACAGTTTTCCTCCACTCATCCTTATCAGACATACCAGCTTCAATCACCTCAATCTCATTCACACAACCCTTCTCACACTTTCCTTCACTCACACTCTCTCTCTTCCTGAAATCACTACTATCACTGAACTCGAGATCCCGACCATTACTAATAAATTCTCCCACTTCCCTATCTTTCATCGCTGTTCCCACTCGCACATCATTCATGCCATCAACACTGTTGCTCTTGACCCTCTTAACGGAAGTTTCATTAATCTCAAAATCATCACTACTCAGACACATTATCGACGCAACATTAATCTCCTCAATTACACCATCCTCTACAACATGATATGTCTTCCTCAAAGACTCCTCCTCCACAAAATAATCTTCATCACCTTTACAACTAACTTCCTTTTCAATTTCTGCAACTTCCCAAAGAGCATCAATTACCACAGTGTTATCACCATCAATTTTAGCACATAGTAGGTCCTCCGACAAATCCTCCTCCTTTTCTTCACACCCCTTACCCCCAAAATCCCTCAAATCATCACCTTCCCTCCCTACATTATCAATTCCTTTCTCCACACTACTACCCCAATCATTAGCTGCCGTGCAATGCTTATCAATTAAATTACTTACCTCCTCCCCTACATTACTAATTTTATCACTTAATTCCTTCCCCTGATTACTAATTTGACTACTTAAATTATTCCCTTGATCAATCAATTTGGCCAACTGCTCCAATACTAACTTCATAAACTCATTATTACCCCCCATGCTACTTTGATTTTGATCACTACCTTCCCCTTCACCCCCCACTACAATTCCATACACTTTTTCCACAGACATATTATCACTCTGAAAACTACTTTCATCAAACTTTGTGTGCTTGTGCCACAACTGCTCTCCTCATCATTAACTGACATACTTCCCTTATGCACTTTTCTCCTTCTCAAATTCATTACACTACTATTACTCTTACTATTATTCATATTCCACTGATAAAACATAGAACTCAAAACATGACAACACCGATACATAACTCCTAACACAAGCTCATTAAAACACTGGACCAAATGTGCCTACCAAGGTCATATAGCAAGTCTGGATATCATTCTGCCTCACGTTGGCGGCGCCAATTGTAACTATTTGAAGACTACCAATAAATAATAAAAATATATATAATTAATGAACGGAGTGAAATAAGTATAAATACCAAGACAATGGGCGCCACCTGCAAAACAATTGCAGGAATATTTAATGGTGTAGAGCAACGAGCCACTCTCTCTCTCAAGGCGACGGTCATCAGGCTGACGAGGCTCCAGACTTGCTTTGTAACCTTACCTGTTTACCCCTGAAATTAGATGAAGGTAGCATGCCAGGTTCATCCTCACTCCACTGATAAAAAGATTTACTGCAAGTTTGATACCAGAACTTTACTCCCAAAATAATAAACAAAAATATAATAAATACCACAATAATCATCACTTAAAGAGACCCCCTCCTGATTGCCGTCCGCAAAGGCAACGTACAAACAACTACGACCAACATTAATCATTACCTCACGAGACCTACTCGCTTGTCGTTTACGAAAGCAAATATACACACCACTAACAACAACCAAATCATTACTTCACGAGACCTACTCGTTTGTCGTTTACAAAGGCAATATACACACTACTAACAACAACCAAATCATTACTTCACGAGACCTACTCGTTTGTCGTTTACAAAGGCAATATACACACTACTAACAACAACCAAATCATTACTTCACGAGACCTACTCGTTTGTCATTTACAAAGGCAAATATACACACTACAAACCATCAATAAAATTGTTGATACTATATATATACATTTCTTAACATACCTCCAGGTAAGAGTCCCACTACACTCACTACTGTTATAGAACAAAAATCGTATTCTGGTAGAGAAAAGTACGACGACTTTCTCTACGTACGGATGCAACCTTCTTTACGAAGAGCATCCCTAACCCTATTTACACACTTCATAGACGTCTTGAGTTCTTCTCGAGTGCCGCACAGATTGGTGTAACGCCTCAGGTTTCTGCAACTGAAAGTGGATACTCGGCCGACGATTTCCTCGACCAAGAATCAGCTCTGTGCTCAAACACACATCCACTACCGAATCTCGATTCTGTATGCATCACCACATCCACTGTACATAATCTCGTAGAAGAATTGTAGTCCAACTTATTATACAGAGTTGAAGTTACAAATAAACACTTAAGTAGCGTCTTTGACCTAACATCCGCCAGAAACTCATTAGCATCAGCAACATATAGCGTGCTCACTCCGAAAACGATACTCAAGAACAATACAACATTGCCTAGGACTATGCGCAAAGTAGCTCCCGCGCGCCGGTCCGAGTGAGAAAACACACAGAATCAGAGACAGAAACACAATCAGAAACAGCATTAGAGTTCGAATCAGAATGACTTGCCGCACACGCGTACATGCTTATATAGGCTTGCTACACGTGGTAATCGCGTCCTGAAAAGTTTAGTGGTAGCAACGCTCACACCGGCACTTCTTCCCGCGTCACTCTGTCAACACAAACCTCGCTCAAAACAAAGCCCTCGCATTGGCTATCGAGTATATGATGTGACATAGACAGTCCACTCATGTATGTCCACATTGATTCACTCCATCTCTTCAACCGATACAACCTGCCGTACCCCGTGTTTTCAAGCCACTTGTTGCAACACATCCAACTGACTTCAACCGTCCTTCCCGATATAGTCGCAGTTTTCCCAGTTGCACAATCCTTACGGCTAGGCCATATTTACGGACTCTTACCCAAACGGAAATTTATACAAAATATAATGATGAACATATGCAATATTCCCTAACTATACATTCTTCTTATAATATTACGTTTATACATTATAAATAAACAAAATTACATGATTTTAACCTAACAAACTATATACGAAAATTTCCTAACCTAAAAACTCGGGAGTCGTACATACGTACGGTTACACACTTTAGTTGTAAATGCCTTGTTTCCTTACAGTAAAAGCATGATTTAATTTCGCAGTCTTATGAATTCTACTCCCTTTAACAATTAGTTGCTTGGGTATGCAGTACATAAGTTCAATACTAACAACAAGAATTCCATTACTCATGTCGGAAAATTCTTAAGGGTCGGTCCACTACTCGTCTCGAATGTCCTTGATCACTTCATAAGTTGACATCACTCGGGCAAGTCGCTCGTTGTTTACTTCAGTTGGTAAGTTGAATGCATGCACTGGCATGATGGAGGTGTCGGGAGCATTAAATGTCACGTTGTTCGAGTGACCATAAGAAAGAAAGAAAAAGCTTTCTGCACTGTTGTGACGGGCTAATAAGTGTTCTTATCGTTCAAGTGGGGCCAATTTTATAGGTACACTGTGTATTACACATTGTTCACTTGTCTGTTTGTCTTTCTTTCCTTTTTCAATCTGTTTATCCTCTAGGGTTGGTCATTCCCTCGGACTCAGCGAGGGACCCCACCTCTACCACCTCTAGGGCAGTGTCCTGGAACGTGAGACTTTTTTGCTAGTTACTTAACGTCGCACCGATACAGATAGGTCTTATGGCGACGAAGGGGCAGGGAAGGCCTAGGAATGGGAAGGAAGCGGCCGTGGCCTTAATTAAGGTATAGCCCCAGCATTTACCTGGTGTGAAAATGGGAAACCACGGAAAACCATCTTCAGGGCTGCCGACAGTAGGGTTCGAACCAACTATCTCCCGAATGCGAGCTCACAGCTGCGCGCTCCTAACTGCAAGGCCAACTCGCCCGGTACGTGAGACTTTGGGTTGGTGGATACAACTGGGAAGGAGGACCAGTACCCCACCCAGGCGGCTCCCTGCTATGGTTAACAGGGGCTTTGTGGGGGTTGGGAAGATTGGAAGGACAGACAAGGAAGAGGGAAGCGACAGTAGCCTTAAGTACAATCCCGGCATTTGCCTGAAAGACAAGTGGGAAACCATGGGAAACCACTTCGAGGATGGCTGAGGTGGGAATCGAATCCACCTCTACTCCGTTGACCTCCCGAGGCTGAGTGGACCCCGTTCCAGCCCTCTTCCCACTTTTCAAATTTCGTGGCAGAGCCTGGAATCGAACCCGGGCCCCCGGGAGGTGGCACCTAATCACGCCAATCACTACACCACAGAGGCGGTCATTGTTGAATTGGATTGCCATAATTTCATCTTTAGTAAGATTAAGTTCTGTTCCTGTCCAACGATGGATTTCTCTAGTGGAGTAGCAGGCCTGAGTGGCTCAGCCGATTGAGGCGCTGGCCTTCTGACCTCAACTTGGCAGGTTCGATCCTGGCTCAGTCCGGTGGTAGGTGGTATTTGAAGGTACTCAAATACGTCAGCCTCATGTCGGTGGATTTACTGGCACATAAAAGAACTTCTGCGTGTCTAAATTCCGGCACCTTTGCATCTCCAAAAACATTAAAAGTAGTTAATAGGACCTGAAAACAAATGACGTCTTTTTCTTTTTCTACCGCTTTTCCCCACACGTTTGGGTGGCGGGTGCGAGCGGTGTCGCACATGTGGATTTGGCTGGCTGTTTTACGGCCGGATGTCCTTGCTGACGCCAACCCTATATGGAGGGATGTAATCACTCCTGCGTGTTTCTGTGGTGATTAGTAGTGTAGTATGCTGTATGAATATGAAGAGGAAAGTGTTGGGACAAACACAAACACCCAGTTTCCGAGCCAAAAGATTAATCGGACGTAATTACAATCCCCGGCCCGGCCGTGAATCGATCCCGGGACCCTCTGAACCGAAAGCCTCAACGCTGACCATTCAGCCAAGTAGTCGAACACGTAAAAACAAATAACATTATTGTTATCTAGTGTAGTAGGCCGCCTTTGCTGGCAGGACCTAGTGTTTACAGTGCACTGTATCTTCTGGTATAGGCTAGAGCAATTTTGTTACTTTCATAGATCGTCTCTGTCTTAACCTTGGCTTTGACAATATGAAACTGACCGAGGTATGAGCGATGCTAGTAATCCTTATGCAGCCAGTCCCTGCTATGAATGGTGTGAAAATGTTGCTCATAGGGTTGGTTGGTGTATGCATTTCAGTGGGCTTGGCAGACTGATATGTAATAGCAACTCTGGCTCGGTGAGGAAAGCAACGGGAAACTACCTCACTCCTCATTTCCCTAGTACGCCTCTTCAGTGATGCGTAGGCCATCTATGACAGCTGATGGCAGATCTGTTGAGGATCCCACCAGCGGAATCGCTCGAATACGCACTTAATAGTACTTTTACGTACACTTGCCGGGTTATTACTGAATTAGTTTCCGGTACTTGACTATAATAATGAAGTACAGGCACCAGAAAGGGATGGGCCACGGCAATTTCAGACACATTAGGCCTCGCAATCAAATACCGTCAGGGGTAGAAGAGAGCATTGTTCACCAATGGAGGTCGGATAAGAAAGATATACTGTAAGTAAGAAGCCGGATAGAAGTGAAAGGATGTAATGTCAGTCCCAGCCCGGGTAGCCGGCAGCTCACGCTCAAAATTCCAGACCTTCAGGGGGATGACAAATTTTAGTTGCCTCTTACGACAGGCAGGTGATACCGTGGATCTAATCTGTGCTCCGTCCACTGGTAGCCTACATACAATATTTCACACGTATTTGTTCAGTTAATTTACGTTTAGTGGTATAATTATTCATTTAAGTATTGGACCCTTCACTAGAATTATGGGTTCAGTATGGTAATGGTAGAATTGGTCCACCTCTGTGGTGTAGTGTTTAGCGTGATTAACTGCCACACTCAGAGGACCGGGTTCGATTCCCGGCTCTGTCACGAAATTTGAAAAGTGGTACGAGGGCTGGAACGGGGTCCACTCAGCCTCGGGAGGTCAGCTGAGTAGAGGTGGGTCCGATTCCCACTTCAGCTATCCTCGAAGTGGTTTTCCGTGGTTTCCCACTTCTCCTCCAGGCAAATGCCGGGATGGTACCTAAATTAAGACCACGGCCGCTTCCTTCCTTCCTTCTTCCTTGTCTATCCCTCCCAAACTTCCCATCCACCGACAAGGCTCCCGTTCAGCATAGCAGGTGAGGCCCACCTGAGCGAGGTACTGGTCCTCCTCACCAGTTGTATCCCCGACCCGATGTCTGACGCTCCAGGACAATGCCCTTGAGGTGGTAGAGGTAGGATCCCTCGCTGAGTCCGAGGGAAAAGCCAACCCTGCAAGGTAAACATATTAAGAAGAAGAATGGTAGAAGCGAATGGAACATTTTGATTCTGCTTCTGAAATTGTAAACTGTTCCATCGATCA
The DNA here is from genome assembly GCF_040414725.1 of Anabrus simplex. Lineage (NCBI taxonomy): Eukaryota > Metazoa > Arthropoda > Insecta > Orthoptera > Tettigoniidae > Anabrus > Anabrus simplex. The sequence goes on from NC_090269.1 coordinate 243,264,756, forward strand.
AACAATTTCTTATTTACAATAATAATGTTATTTGTTTACGTCCCACTAACTACTATTACGTCTTTCGAAGACTCCGAGGTGCCGCAATTGTGTCCTGCAGGAGTTCTTTACCTGCCGGTATATCTACCGACACGTAGTTGACTTATTTGAGAACCTTCAAATAAGGCCAGCGCTGAGCTACTCAGCCCGTCTGTTCATTTACAACTAGGATCATTGTGCTGGTAGCAAATTGGAATTTTTTCTTTAACACTTCAGGCTACTCCTAATAGTATATTGACTATGTTTAGAGGTTCGCACTGCTGATCGTTTGAGTATTTTCGATTAAATGAGTGTATGAATGAATCGTGTTAAGTGTCCTCCGATAGCTGATATTTTTCTCTCTTTTTTTTTTCATTTTGCTTTACGTCACACCGACACAGTAAGGTCTTATGGCGACGTTGGGATAGGTAAGGACTAGAAGTGGGAAGGATGCAGCCGTAGCCTTTATTAAGGTACAGCCCCAATTTTGCCCGATGTGAAACTAGGAATCCACGGAAAACCACCTTTCGGGATGCCGACAGTGGGTTTCGAACCCACTACCTCCCAAATGTATGCTCATAGCTGCGCGCCCCTGATCGCACGGCCAACTCGCTCGGTACACAGCCCCAACAATCGCCTGGTGTGAAAATGGGAAACAACGGAAAACCATCTTCAGGGCTGCTGACAGTGGGGTTCGAGCCCACTATCTCCCGAATACAAGCTGATGGCTACGTGACTCAAAACGCGCGGTCACTTGCATGATCTTAAAAAAAAGAACAAGACAATCTGTGAATTAATATAATCTTTGATTTAATATTTTCTATAAAATTCAAGCTGTCTACTGTTATGTCTTAACCAGAAGTGCCTTATCTTATCAGGATAATGTTTGTGAATTAACTGTTTCACAGACCAAACACTGTCGAAAAAGACACGCACACACTTAACACTCGAATATGAGTCACAATCGTTTAGCCTTGACACTGCTATCTCCGAGACACTAGGTCTGGCCAGAGAGAAGGCGAAACCTTATAGGTGGCCCGCCCCACCCCTTGAGGGTGGGCAATGAAAACTTGCTCAGACAGACAGACAGACAGACAGACACTATGTCACTGAGTAGGCTAGGCTTCGGCTCAACAGCGGCTAGTTTAGACCCTGCTAGCCTTGCAGGTCTACATTCGGTAGGCGGAGAGGCTGGTCCCCACCGTTGGCTGTTCTGAGAATGGTTTTCCGTGCTTTTCCATTCCCCTGCACTAAGGCGAATGTCGGAAGAGTTCCCTTTATGGGCCATGAAGACAGCCCCCCCCCCTTTCACCCTTCTCCGCACCTGAAGATCTGCAATACATCTCCTGGTCACAGATAGAGCGTAACCCTATAGGAGACCGAATTATTGGTTTTTAAGGTACTACAAAGGTAGCCTCCGTGGCTCTAGCGGCAGCGTGCCAGCCTCTCACCACTGGGTTCCGTGGTTCAAATCCGGGTCACTACATGTGACATTTGTGCTGGACAAAGCGAAGGCGGGACAGGTTTTTCTACAGGTACTCTGGTTTTCCCTGTCATCTTTCATTCCAGCAACACTCTCCAATATCATTTAATTTCATCTGTCGTTCATTAATCATTGCCCCAGAGGAGTACGACAGGCGTCGGCAGCCGGCACAGTTTCTATCCTCGCCGCTAGATGGGGCTTCATTCATTCCATTCCTGACCCGGTCTAATGACTGGAAACAGGCTGTGGATTTTCATTTCAAGCTACTACAATCGGTTCTACCCGGTTCCATCGCTGGTACATCCTTAGTTTCTGCTACTGGCCCCAATTTAACGTGGAAATGGTCCTTCAAAGTTAACAGCCTGCATAATTGTTGGTGATCGCGTATTTTGTGTGAGTACTGTTTAGAGGTAAGCGTCCTTCACTTCCACACGGGTGTCTCGGGTTCGAAGCATACCAGCGAATAATTTTTACTTCTTCTTTTGTACTCTCATTTTCGTTTATCTTCTTTTCTTTCTTCATGCCGAGTAGGAAATACATAGATTAATATTATAAGATGTATCTTAAACTACTTTACTATCGTCTTATCTTACCATTCGTGGTTGGACAAATCTTCGCTTTTTCTGTTATTTTTAAAACCACTACTGCAGTTACAATAGCAAATGAAGTGAAAGTTTACGTTTTACAACGAAAGATATGATTAGAGGTAAAAGAAAGCAGTCATGCTAATGGCCCTTCTCCAGGGCGAGCGAAGAACTGGTAAGGGCTTGTGGTATGTCGACAGAGACCTATGTGAGGCTGACGCTTTTCCCACTAACTAGTGCCAAATGCTGGCGGTTTACTCACGGCGACCATACTGGTGTTTACGTCACTGTGATTACCGCCATGTCATACATTATGCAACATTGTACAGTATAGACAGGATACTTATGTTAAATATTGAAGAGGATTTTGTTCTTTTCTCTGCGAACACAGGAGTCGGAAATTCCCTTCCAACGAGTCACATAGATAAACATATAGGAAGGGTATGAACAGACTGAAAATTAGCTTTATGTATGTAAGACACGGTGTAATATAATAAGGACATATTTCGACAGCACGTATTCACATACAGTATAATGAATTATATTTAAAATTTGAAATTACTCCAGTTCTTGCAGGCCTCCTTCGCTTGCCGAGAATGCTTCCAATTATTATTATTATTATTATTATTATTATTATTATTATTATTATTATTATTATTATTATTATTGTTGTTGTTGTTGTTGTTGCGGGGTATCTGTGGAACGCAGAGATCAAAGATGGTGCTGGGTAGAATGGGCCTAACTACAATACCAAAAATTAATTTAAAACTTTAAATAAAGGTTATATTTCTTTTCAAAAATCAAACTTATCAACTTTTCACTTAGTGAAATATCAATGATATATTGGGGATAAAATTAGAGCCCCCCAGAATAGGGAAGTTAACAATTTTGGGCTTCAAGCCCCAATTTACAGGTTTTTGAGCTACAAGGTCCAAAATCTGCAAGACAAGGACTGGAATATCCAAATTTAAGAGCACTTTGCTCCAAGGATTACAAGTACAGCCTTCCAAAGGCACCCCTGACTATTTATTTTCCTTTATTATTCAGTCTATAGATAATGATGATGCCTTTGCTGGCGAGATGTAGCGTTTACAATGCACTGTGTCTTCTGGTATGGGCTAGATTAAATTTGTTACTTTCATTGATCTGTCTCAGTCTCTTCCTTGGCTTTGACTATATGAAAGTGACTGAGGCATGAGCGATGATAGTAATACCATTACTTATGCAGTCTTATGAATAATATGAAAATATCGCTCATAGGCTCGGTTGGTGCATGCATTTCAGTGGGCTTGGCAGACTAATATGTAATAGCAACTGCTGGCTCGGTGAGGAAAGCAACGGAAAACTTCCCCACTCCTCATTTCCCTAGTATGCTTCTTCAATGACGCTTGGTCTATCTATGACAGCCGTTGGCGAAGCTGTGGAAGATCAAACCAGCCTTCGGGCTGAATACCCGACATTCAGATTAAGATGGTCCACTGCTGTGTGCCCAGTCGCATATCTGACACAGTAAAGGAATAAACAGGACAATAACATTCTGCTTGAAGAAGTAAACCTGCACAAAAAGTAACTAAAGTTGTTGGAAAAAACATTTATAAGTTATTTAATTCACTCTCTTTATTGATATTCTTTTGTAACATGCATTTATTCTCCTTTTATAAGTATTCGAAGGTATATTTAGAGAAATCAGTCTCAAACTATCCACGTTATTTGGTATTAAAGGCTATTTAATAAGAGTTACGAAGAACTTGGAAGCAACACTAGCTTCGAAATGTCTGTAAAAGTGGAACTTTGAAAAATCTCCCAATAAATATTTACTCCTTCAAAGTTATCGTAAACCTTGAAGTACGCGACTTACCTTATTATTTAGATCTATACTAGGGTACTATTTTCAATCATCAGAGGAGTTAATGAGATGAAATGAATGAAGCGATATATGACAGTAGGAGGGGACAGGGTGAAACCCGGTGCCGGCGCATAGCCTACTTCTTTCGAATAGGTCCAATGGGTATGCTCAAGGCTTAACGTCTCCATCCGACGGACGAATCACCATCAACAGCGTCATATGCCCCCCACTCCATATGAGGACTGCGGACAGGTTTGGAATTGAATCCAGGCTTTTGGCACGCAATCTAGATTAGAAATTGTATTCTACCACCTCCCCTATCCTGCCGGTCAACATTCTGATTGTGAATATCTTTTCGACCAACGGGATTCGAACCTGCTAATCACGGTGTCAGACCGTATAGACTTCAACGCCTTAACGGTCACGGCAACCCGACGGGAAGACTCTTTACTGAGTGTTTTAAATAATAGTTCACCTATTCATTTCACTCATTATTTATCTGTCTATTCATGATCAATTTTAAGATGTTTTTCAATGTTTTCTTAATAATATAAGACTGACGATGACCGCACATATTCGAAACGTGTACCTGAAATATAACAGGACTAAACTTATTTTAAAAATTGTTTAAGTGTTAGTCAATAAAGTATTGAAAAGGTGGGCCAAAACGTCAACTTTGGTATAATTTGTGAGTCAATACGGAATCACAATGAAATTCATTCTTTGCAAAGCCATCTCTGGTGAGATGCATTGTGCGGAGTGCACTGTCTCTTCATGTGTGGGCTGGATCCAATTTTTTACTTTCAATTTCCTTTCTCAAATCCATTCTTCTCTTTGACAATATGAAAGTGTCTTGGGTATGAATATTACTGCAGTATTTTCCGTATAAAACTTGACCGAGCGCGTGCCTGAACCAAGACCGGCCGGCTGGCTGGCTTCCCTCACACCCGCGGCCCACCTGGCTGTCTGGCTCGCTTCCTCCCCTTCACTTCGCAGGCTGTAGTCAGTCATATCAACACTCCCAATACACACTATTGGTGTTCTGAAATCCACATGGCACAGACGAAATTCTATCAAGGAAAATCGGAGTTTGGTGTGTGATTAACGCAACACACATAATCGGTCCGATGTTTTACGAGGATACAGTAAATGGAAAGCCGTACCGAAATGCCATTATCACCCAATTTTCCAATAGCTAACTGAAGAAGAACAATCTTATTCTTGGTTTCAGGATTTCTCAACTGCTGACACAGCCGAGGAGTCCATGGGTGCAATTACGGAAGTGACTGAAGATAGATTAGTGCTGGTTTATGGCCCTCCCGCTCCCCATATATAATAGCCTGTGATTTTTATTTCTGGAGAACCCTGAAGGTCAAAGTGTACCAAACAAATTGGAGTTACTTATGGAAAACATCCCAACTGCAATAAGAAACATTAAATTGCCGAGCTACATCGTTTCAATCGAAATGTGTTTACTCTGTACAATGTTTGTTTAGGTGCGGAAGGACGAAATTTCCAGCATTTGCTATGAGGTTACTGTGTGTGCAGTGTGCTTCCGTGGCTCAGGTGGCAGCGAGTCAGCCTTTCATCGCTGGGTTCCGTGGTTCATATCTTGATCACTCGATGTGAGGTTTGTGCTGGACAAAGTGGAGGGGGGGGCAGATTTTTCTTCGGATACTACGATTTTCCTGTTATCTTCATTCCAGCAACACTCTCATTTTATCTGTCAGTCTTTAATCATTTTCATCATTGCCCCAGAGGAGTGTGACAGGCTTCAGCAGCCGGCACAATTCCTATCCTAGCTGCTAGATGAGGGTTTCATTCATTCTATTCCAGACGCGGTCGAATGACTGGAAATAGGCTGTGGATTTCTATACTGTATATGCAGAGATACAGATTTAAGAAGCGAAGGCAGAGTACAGTTCACTGGTGGCGGGTGTGGGGAAAGCCAGCCGGTCGGTCGGCCTTTGCCTAGTCGCGTGTGAGCGGTCACGTTTTTACGGAAACCATTGTAGAAATACCATTTCTTACACAAGTAGTTCCTGTGATGAATGGCGTGACACTGTTGCTCGTGGGGTTAGTTTTCAGGGTAAATGGCGGACTGATATGTAACAACACCTTCTGGCACAGTGAGAAAAGCAACGGGGAACTACCTCACACTTCATTTCCTTACCCTACACCTTTTCAGTGGTGTCTTGTTTACCTACGAGTATGGCAGCTGATGATGCACCTGTTGAAAATGCACCCAACCTTCGGATTAAAGGCACAACATTCTTAGTGATGTAGTCAGTCACGATGTGCTGGAAATATGGATTATTGTGATCCTAATAGAAGGGGTTATAATAGTGGTTACTTTCAAGTGACTCCTCTAGATACCAGGCATTCGTATCTAGTACACAAAGCATTCCAGAGACACGGACCTTCCCATTACAGATTGTGTACGGTAGCGTGATGCTCTCATACCTCACGATATTAATATCACGCTCGACACAACCGTGTAAAGAGCTTGTATTTTAAACAACAATTACATTTCATGGCTAATTTCTGTCATTACCCTTAGCCACTTCTATGTAGCCACTGGTACCCCAGTATAGACACAGGTAACTCTACGACTATTGAAACGAAAACTCGTGTGATTGAAGCTCTTCATCATGTTCATAATCGTTTTGATTAGTTTTAGGAAATATTATTATATTACAGCCCGGTCCAGGGGCTACCTAGCCGAGGCGGTAAAAGCGTAATCGGTTCACCCGGAAGGACGTGAGTTCGATTCCCCGTCAGGAAGTCGAAACACCTAAGAAACGAGATTTCCACTTCGGAAGGTGCACATGGCCCTGAGGTTTGCTCAGCCTACACCAAAAATGGGCACCGGCACCAGGTTAATTCCTGGGGGCAAAGGTTTCTGGGCCTAGAGCTAACCGCTCTACCCTATCGAGTGCCGAGGTTACGGATAGTGGAAGACTTTACTTCCCACCCTTCAAGGGCCTTCATTGCCTGTACGGAGATGACTTTTCTTTTTCTTTTTTTACAGTCTGGTGTAAAATGATACCTGCTTTAGGAGATTTTACAGATGTGTTTTTCATGTTTTAGTTCTACTTTGTTTGGAGTTTTTGTTGACTTCTGATCAGTTAATTATACCGGCGAGTTGGCCGTGCGGTTAGGGGCGCGCAGCTGTGAGCTTGCATCCGAAAGAAAGTGTGTTCGAACCTCACTGTCGGCAGCCCTGAAAATGGTTTTTCGTGGTTTCCCATTTTCACACCAGGAAAATGCTGAGCTTTACCTTAAATAAGGCCACGGTAGCTTCTTTCCCACTCTTAGGCTTTTCCTATTCCATCGTCGCCATAAGACCTATCTGTGTCGGTGCGACGTAAAGCAAATAGCAAATAAATAAATAAAATGAATGAAACGGCACAAGGAACTAATACATGTATACACGAAAAGAGAGAAAAAATGGGTTTGGTTTTAAGCCAATGATGGGGTGATATTACTTGACTATAGAGAAGGATCATGAGAACTTAGATACCTAGTGATTAGATTCTCAGTGTACCGATCTGAAGAAACAAGAATTATCATCAGCCTGGCATGCAATGTATATGCAAACTCTGCGATATGGAATGTGATAAATATCACGTTACGGAGAACAAACAGAGGCAAAAGGTATTAACACGTTTCTTTATTCATGCTTTATGTTCACTGCGACCTCACAGCTGGCTACAACGCAGTGGTGGTTCTAAGAGAAATATTTTAGTTGGGCAAATCTTGAACTTGTTGGCACATTCATTTTCGTACAAGAAATGAATTTCCTTATTAACCCGTATTCTCAACCTTAAACAAGTGTTAAAGACTTTTTGAGGATAAATTCCACCTTTACAATACTTAAAATTATTTTATTCCTTTTCAGAACAGCACCAAAGGGACATATTTCGCCTCTCTGTAGGAGAAAGCTTCAGCCAAACAGCAAAAATAGTAAAGATACACATGAATTTCTAAAACACTCTAAACTGTTTCTGAAATAATATGTTTAATCTTCTTGAGTTCTTAGTTTATACCTCATTCAACTTCAACTTTTAAGAATAATCGGTGTTGGCGGATCCCTATATGCTCTTAACAGTGGGGTCTCACATTAAAAGATACTAAGGATTTATTCTCTTCTTCTTCTTTTCCTACCGCTTTTTCTCACACATGTGGGGTCGCGGGTGTGAACTTTGGATTTGGCCTTGTTTTACGGCCAGATGCCCTTCCTGACGCCAACCCTATATGGAGGGATGTAATCACTATAGCGTGTTTCTGTGGTGGTTGCTAGTGTGCTATGTTGCCTGAATATGATGAGGAGAGTGTTGGGACGGACACCAACACCCAGTACTTAAGCCAGAAGAATTAATCAGAAGCGATTAAAATCCCCGACCCGGCCAGGAATCGAACCCGGGACCCTCTGAATCGAGGTCCAGTACACTGACCATTCAGCCAACGAGTCGGACTATAAGATACTAACTACATTTGTGGTAAAATTAAATCGCGTATGGCTTTTAGTGCCGGGAGTGTTCGGGGACGTGTTCGGCTCGCCAGGTGCAAGTCATTTGATTTGACGCCCATGGGTGAGCTGCACGTCGTGATGAGGATGAAATGAAAACGAAGACGACACATACATCCAGCTTCCATACCAGCGAAATTAACCAATGATGGTTAAAATTCCCGACCCTGCCGGTAATCGAACCCGGGACCCCTGTGACCAAAGGCCAGCACGCTAACCATTTAGTCATAGAACCGGACACATCTGTGATGAATAACAGACAGTAAAATAAACGTCCAGTGCTCTTTGCGTATGTGTTCTTGTTCTGAGCAGGACCTGATGCTTACCAATGACACAGTACTAGGTGTGGCCTGCTTCTCTACAAGTACCATCTGATGGCTGAATTTGGTCAAATCTCTGCATTTTTTGTCTCCTTTATCTGTATAAACATTACTTATTCTTCTTATTCTTCCTGTACTTTTACCTAATTACCTAGTGTAGGCATTTTGAACGGATTTAGCCCAGTTTTAAGGCCGGATTCCTTCTGTGACGCCAACCCTAAGTGGAGCGATGTATTCGCTATTGCGTGTTCCTGTGGTTGTAGTATATGTATGTATATTAAGATGTGTATAAAAACGAACACAAATACCCAGCCCCCGGGTTTGAAAAATTGACCAGACGCGGTTAAAATCACCGATCAGGTCGTGAATTGGACACGAATCGAAGACCACTACGCGGACCGTTCAGCCAAGGAGCCAGGTAAATATTTTCTCCAGCTTATCCCAAGTAATACGTTGTATAAACGAAAACTAGAGGAGAAATGGATCTGTTTTGAAGCCAATGATGCGGTATAATGAAATGGCGTATGGCGTTTAGTGCCGGGAGTGTCCGAGGACAAGTTCGATTTGACATCCGTAGGCGACCTGCGTGTCGTGATGAGGATGAAATGATGAAGAAGACATCACATACACCCAGTCCCCGCGCCAGCGAAATTCATCAATTATGGTTAAAATTCCCAACCCTGCCGGGAATCGAACCCAGGACCCATGTGACCAAACGCCAGCACGCTAACCATTTAGCCATGGAGCCGGACAATGATGCGGTGATATCACTTGACTAGATAGGGGGATCATACGAACCAGTGCACGTATCTGAACTCATCGTGGCTCATTTTGGTTGTGGTCAAGGGCTTAAAGCCAGATGCACCTCCTACCGTCATCGGATTTTTGAGATGAAAATCGCAAGCTGCTTTACGTCACACCGACATATTTAGATTTAATGGTGACGATGGGATAGGAAAAGGCTAGGAGTGGGAAGCAAGCGTACGATGCCTTAATTAACCTAGGTTCCCCGGGACTGAAACATCAGTCTTCTGAATGGGAAGCCAGCAACTAGGCCACTGAGGTAATCACGCCTCTTTCCTATATATTTATGTACGTTCATCATGTTGCCCGACTCCTTGGCTGAATGTTCAGTCGAGGCTTTCTATTTACGACCATTACTTACAATAATTACTTCATCCTTATACAATTCAGATTCTATAAAAATATGCAGTATGCAGCCGATAATATTCCCTTTTGTCGTAGAATGTGCCTATCGTTCCTTTCCAGTACTGAGTCCCTCGGCAAACTTCCGTGTGTTCCAGAAAAATAGTCACGACGCTTCCTTGAATAAACTAAAAACTGTAAAAGTTAGAAACATTTTATAGATGATTTGAAAAGATCATAAATACAATTAGTTATAACCCAAATTGCGTTTCGTGTTATATGGTGCAATGGAAAGCGGCGCATGCATCCGCCATTTTACAGTGTAATTGTAACTCAGAGCGTGTGGAAAAATGAGTATAACTCAAGACAGCGACCTGATAGCACGTACGGAGAGGTGTCATTCGTTTCATCTACGCGAAATCTATTAATAACTGAAATAATACTGTGAGAAAACTTGATTAAGAGTGTTAAAATGGTTTAAAAAATGTGAATTTTGTGAACTTTGTGTGCGAAGAATTTCGAAATACGAATATTTAGGTTTTTTTATATTTGCTTTACGTCGCCCCGACACAAATAGGTCTTACGGCGACGATGGGACAGGAAAGGCCTAGGAATGAGAAGGACGTGGCCGTAGCCTTAATTAAGGTACAGCCCCAGCATTTGCCTGGCGTGAAAATGGGAAACCACGGAAATCCATCTTCAGGGCTGCCGAGAAAGGGATTCGAACCCACTATCTCCCGGATGCGAACTCACAGCTGCGCGCCCCTAACCGCACGACCAAAATAATTCCTTTTAAAGGAATTTTTTATAAAGTTTGGAGTGTCATTGTAACGAAGAAGTTCCTCTCGTGTCTTCTCCTTACAGAAGGTTGGTAATCAAGCTGATGTAAGCTTTCCTATTTTGTGTTTACTGTATCGCTGATGTCGAACCAAATCCAGGATAATATTTTCCACCCACGTTCACATTCCCACCTTTCATTTTTGCATATTATGGTTAGTTGTATCCACTTGTATTTGCCATTTATGTAGATGTGATCAACATGGCGGCTATCCTGCGTTCTGCGAGGATTAGGATTTCACATGATATCCTGGCTCAACGAAGTACCTCCTTGCTAGAAACGTTGTCTACCCATCGATTCTTGACATTTTCTTTTGCACTGACATTTTAAAGGTTTCAGCGGGTCATTGGCGAAGTCTTCGTTGTCCATCCTTCAACGCCGACGACGGGACAGGAAAGGCCTAGGGATGGAAAGGAAGCGGCCGTGGCCTTAATTAAGGTACAGCCCCAGCATTTGTCTGGTGTGAAAATGGGAAACCACGGAAAACCATCTTCAGGGCTGCCGACAGTGGGGTTTGAACCCACTATCTCCCGAATACTGGATACTGGCCGCTGTGCCGTTTTATACGAGGCTAAGTCAGAAAATACGTTTTCCTAGTGTTTTGTAGGTGAATAGATAAGAAAGGTTCGAAATAAAGAACACTGGTTTAATTTGGCATTATTCTTTTATTTTTGACGTAATCACCAACGTAATGTAAGCATTTATCCCAGTGTAAAATGAGGGTCTCCTTTTCTTGACGATAGAAAGTGGCATCCTCTTCGTTTTTAATACCATCGAATGCCATTAGCATTACAGACAAAAAAAAATCCTTAAAAGTTGTACTATACTCAGTCTTGGGTACGTCTCATGTGTCTTTTATTATTCGTTTCTTGCGTTTTTCCACAACTTATATACTGTATGTTGGAAATAGCACCGTTTGAACAGGCACTCCTTAAATTGTAAATGTGAGTTATTACAGGTAGAATTTCGTCCAATATTAGATCATGCATTTCAGAACTGCCTTTACATTTTGTTTACTTCAGCGCTTCGCCGATTTTACGTAATTAATGGAAACTATTCGTTATAAATTCCTCGCAGTCAGGATTTGTAGAAATGATCATAGGTTTAGTCTCCGGATAAACATGAATGGGGCATGCAGTGTATTCAGGGAGTCTAGAGACAATTCTACGTCAATAATGCCTCTTTATTTTTTACTAGTTATCCCTAGGTTTCGTAAATTTTACCACAACTTTAATAAGTAATGTAAACTCCTATCCTTGCCTGAGGTGGTGCAGCTCTTTTTTAGGCATACGCCCAATTGAGGTCACTGCATTTACCATTTTGACCATTTTTAAATACACTGACTGACAGAGCAAATGCAACACCAAGAAGGAGTGGTCAGAACTTTATGCCAATTGCAGGGTAGACTGACGTCACTGAGGTATGCTCATGATGTGAAATGCGCCGCTGTGCTGCGCACGTAGCGAACGATAAGTGGGACACGGCGTTGGAGAATGGACCACTTTGTACCGTGATTTCTCAGCCGACAGTCATTGTAGAACGTGTTGTCGTGTGCCACAGGACACGTGTATAGCTAAGAATGCCAGGCCGCCGTCAACGGAGGCATTTCCAGCAGACAGACGACTTTACGAGGGGTATGGTGATCGGGCTGAGAAGGGCTTCGTTAAATCGCAGCCGATACCCATAGGGATGTGTCCACGGTGCAGCGCCTGTGGCGAAGATGGTTGGCGCAGGGACATGTGGCACGTGCGAAGGGTCCAGGCGCAGCCCGAGTGACGTCAGCACGCGAGGATCGGCGCATCCGCCGCCAAGCGGTGGCAGCCCCGCACGCCACGTCAACCGCCATTCTTCAGCATGTGCAAGACACCCTGGCTCTTCCAATATCGACCAGAACAATTTCCCGTCGATTGGTTGAAGGAGCCCTGCACTCCCGGCGTCCGCTCAGAAGACTACCATTGACTCCACAATATAGACGTGCACGCCTGGCATGGTGCCGGGCTAGAGCGACTTGGATGAGGGAATGGCGGAACGTCGTGTTCCCCGATGAGTCACGCTTCTGTTCTGTCAGTGATAGTCACCGCAGACGCGTGTGGCGTCGGCGTGGAGAAAGGTCAAATCCGGCAGTAACTGTGGAGCGCCCTACCGCTAGACAACGCGGCATCATGGTTTGGGGCGCTATTGCGTATGATTCCACGTCACCTCTAGTGCGTATTCAAGGCACGTTAAATGCCCACCGCTACGTGCAGCATATGCTGCGGCCGGTGGCACTCCCGTACCTTCAGGGGCTGCCCAATGCTCTGTTTCAGCAGGATAATGCCCGCCCACACACTGCTCGCATCTCCCAACAGGCTCTACGAGGTGTACAGATGCTTCCGTGGCCAGCGTACTCTCCGGATCTATCACCAATCGAACACGTGTGGGATCTCATTGGACGCCGTTTGCAAACTCTGCCCCAGCCTCGTACGGACGACCAACTGTGGCAAATGGTTGACAGAGAATGGAGAACCATCCCTCAGGACACCATCCGCACTCTTATTGACTCTGTACCTCGACGTGTTTCTGCGTGCATCGCCGCTCGCGCTGATCCTACATCCTACTGAGTCGATGCCGTGCGCATTGTGTAACCTGCATATCGGTTTGAAGTAAACATCAATTATTCGTCCGTGCCGTCTCTGTTTTTTCCCCAACTTTCATCCCTTTCGAACCACTCCTTCTTGGTGTTGCATTTGCTCTGTCAGTCAGTGTATCTGGCAGTACGGGCAATCAAACCCAGGTCCCCGAGAATGGCGGTTAATAACGCTAATGGTTATGATACGGAGGTGCACCGTAACTTGAGTGCATGACGTTTGTTACCATTTCTGATTCGTAGAGTTTTTCTGTGCACTTCTGATGTCTAGGCAGTTTCACTTAACCAATGAGCTCGTGAACATTTTACATACATACATACATACATACATACATACATACATACATACATACATACATACATACATACATTATAGACTGTTATGCCTTTCAGCGTTCAGTCTGCAAGCCTCTGTGGCTTTACTAAACGACGCCACAATCCTCTATTTGCAACTAGTACTGTGGCCTCATTTAGTTCTATACCTCTTATCTTTGAATCGTTAGAAACCGAGTAACCTTCGTCGTCTTGGTCTACCTTTACTTCTCTTACCCTCCATAACAGAGTCCATTATTCTCCTAGGTAACCTATCCTCCTCCATTCTCCTAGGTAACCTATCCTCCTCCATTCGCCTCACATGACCCCACCACCGAAGCCGCTTTATGCGTACAGCTTCATCCATCGAGTTCTTTTCTAACTTAGCCTTTATCGCCTCATTCCGAGTACACTCCTGCCATTGTTCCCACCTGCGTGTACCAGCAATCATTCTCGCTACTTTCATGTCGGTTACTTCTAACTTATGAGTAAGATAGCCTGAGTCCACCCAGCTTTCGCTCCCGTAAAGCAAAGTTGGTCTGAAAACAAACCGATGTAATGATAGTTTCGTCTGGGAGCTGACTTCCTTCTTACAGAATACTGTTGATCGCAACTGCGAGCGCACTGCATTACTTTTAGGGAGAGAGAGAGATTTATTAAAGAAATAAATCGTCCGTCCTCCAATGAGGGTGACCATTTGGATCCGGAATACAGTTTCAATTTCAATGGAGTTTAAAAATATCAAGAAATGAAGATGTAATCGTTGAAGCTGTTATCTTCTTTTTTCCCGGGGTTGGTGGGGGAGAAATGTCAATCACGTTCTCAGGTACAGATGGAAGTGAATGATTTGCAGAGAGTCCCTCAGTATTTGTATTACTATTTTTTCTAACTCGCAGAATGGAACTTTCAAGTTTTGTAGGAAGTTCGATGTCTGACTAGGGAGGGCGCCTCTTGCTCCGTATAGCAGGCCTCTGACAATCAACCGATCGATAGGTATTTTATACTTAGATGAAAGGTAAGGCAAGCATGGAATATAAATTGCTTGCTTTTCTAGGTCCACATCCCGAGCCTGATCCAGGTCCCTTTCAAAGCGAAAGGTGGGATCTAAGACCATCGCTTTCATGTCCTCTCTGTTGATGGATGCGATGTCCGGTCCCCGATTAGAGTCATCGGTAGAGATGCAGTGAACCTCCTCGTGCACCTCCCATCCACGCTGTCTCAAGCCTTGAGCAATCGACGATCTTACACGGTGGTGGCGGTGGTTGCGCATTAGTTCAGTGCTCCGGCAGAATCCCAGCACATGTCCAAGGGTTTCTGTCTCGTTGCAGCCATTTTGGCGGTAGTGGGTTGTGTTGAATGACCTACCGGGAACCGACGTGACTGCGACGAGGTTGCATGTCATCTTCACTGCGTTCACGTATTCAGAGGAGGACAGAGGTGATTTATGAGTCATCCAGGAGTTTGCTTTCGAGAAGTCTGAATATAACACTACTCCTTTTCCTTTATGTGGTAGCTGACACCACGACTGAAAGGACCGATTTCCCATAATTTCGCGTAGTTTTCTTCCGTCAATCTTTGGGGGGAGACTTTTTTTTTTTATGTCAAGTCTGTGGAGTGCCATATCTTGTTCTTCAGGGTAACTTCCTTACGTATGGTAGGTGAACGTCCTGAACATGGAGTAAGCGATTACAAATATTGTCTTCTTCTTCTTTTCCTGCCGCTTTTTCCCACACCTGTGGGGTCGCGGGTGCGAACTGCGTCGCACATTTGGATTTGGCCCTGTTTTTACGGCCGGATGCCCTTCCTGACGCCAACCCTCTATGGAGGGATGTAAGCACTATTGCGTGTTTCTGTGGTGGTTGGTAGTGTAGTGTGTTGTCTGAATATGATGAGGAGAGTGTTGGGACGGACATATACACCCAGTCCCCGAGCCAGAAGAATTAATCAGAAGCGATTAAAATCCCCGACCCGGCCGGGAATCGAACCCGGGACCCTCTGAACCGAAGGCCAGTACGCTGACCATTCAGCCAACGAGTCGGACCGATTACAAATATTGTAATGCTGTATATTTGCTTCCCATTCTGCGCAAAGTATTCCCATCCCTCTGACCTTTCTGGCACTATATAGCATCGAATTTGGAGTATCATCAGGCAGCATCATTATTTCTTTTACAGAACTTCTTATAATTTTGTCCAGATCTTTAAGAAAAGTGTTTGATAGGTGTGTCAGAGGGGCACATTGTAGAGGATAGATCAAACCCGGCCAAACAAACTCGTTAATAATCTTGATCTTTTGCTCTGGTTTTAGAAGTTTTGTTTTTACCAGATTATTTAAGTCAGAAGTTATTGTGCTTATTAGTTTATGTCTGTCGAGAGAGATTTCATTGTTGAAGTCAATTCCTAAATACTTGATTTGTTCATTGTTTGTTTTTATGATGGGATTATTGATCCTTCGACTGTAGTGACGTTTCCTTCAGTTAATTTTCCTTTCTTCAGGATTATAGATTTGCTTTTAAGAGGATGGATATGTAAACCAATTTCTGAAAAGCTGCTTTCAGCCAAATTTGACAAGGTAGCAGCATCATTTTCGGTTTTGCTGAGTATGACTAGGTCATCTGCGAAAGCAACTGAGGACAACGGCGCTACACCTTGATTCAATCTCACTTACTATATTACCATCCTGGGAGAACACACAACCTAAAAACTTGAAATTATCGACCTGTTCTAGTTTTGTATCAGCAATCTGACATTCAATTCTGTGGAATTTCTTACCTACTGACATCAATTTAGTATTCGAAAGGCTAATTTTCATACCATACTCATTGCACCTATTTTCAAGTTCCAAGATATTAGACTGCAGGCTTTCGGCACAATCTGCCATTACGACCAAGTTGTCAGCATAGGTCAGACTGCTTACTACATTTCCACCTAACTGAATCCCTCCCTGCCATTTTGTACCTTTCAGCAGATGATCCATGTAAACTACAAACAGCAAAGGTGAAAGATTACAACCTTGTCTAACCCCTGAAAGTACCCTGAACCAAGAACTCATTCTACCGTCAATTCTCACTGACATTTTAATCGAAAAATAAAACAACACCGTGGAGCATGCCTGTCATAGGTCCCCTAGTATGAAAGAATTTAGTAACTCGATTTCGACGTCAATTTAAAGGATTCTATAAATAAGTTGCCACGTAACAGTTGGAATGTTAAATTTAAGTGTTTCAATATTGATGTTCTTTAGGTCCCTGAAGGAAATTAGTTTTGGTTTATAATTAGGACAGCTTAGAGTATTTGTCATGTATATTAAGTTGTGCTTTAATATATCTGATACTGGGAGATTCTCATGGTGCATGACCTCATAGGGACTGTTATAATCATTAACTCCAATACATATTGTGAGTCAAGGGTGAAGTGGTTAGCCTTCGAAGGTAGAATATATATGTTTGTTAACAGAAGCTTGTCAAAGAGTAGTTCACTTTCCCTGCTGTTCGAAAGAAGATTGCGACATAAATCACTCATTGTAATTACGTGCTCGTACTCGTTTACATGAACATGGGGAAAGTTTTCTAATACAGTAAGAAAATATACTTTAGGTGTTCGGTAGATTAAAGCAACCAAACACTTCTTATGATGGATTTCTATTTCTAGAAACATGCATTGAGGACCAGGTTGTGATGGTCATCATAATTTTAAAAAAGTAACCTGCTACACCCTCAGCCGTTCGCGAAACCCTGCCGTTTCTGAATAGTCTGTTCACACGGGCAGGTCTACCAAACTGTCGGTACGTATATGCTGTAATCAAGATTCACTGATGAGAAGATCAGCTTTTACTTCAGACAAGATATTATTTACTTCGCTATAGTGAAGTATGGGAGATTGAGAGTTAATGTGAAGAATATGAAGGATTCTAGGGCACGAGGATAAATATGGTTGGAGTGAGGCGTCTGTGGAACTATTTGGGAGTTCGTACTCAGTGAGTTAAGCACTGGAAATACTTAAGTTGTTTTTGAATTTGTATATGATGATGCTGGATTTTAAATGTTTAACTAGTATTATTTCTTGTAATATTTTCTTTCCATGAAATTGCTCGTTGTCGTTTTGTTGCTTTTGTTGTTATTGTTGTTGGGTAATTATGTGTTAATTTTACATTATTACCACAGAACTGTAAGTGACCATTGCTACCAGGATATTTCCCAATTACGATGTATTTGTTAATAATAATAATAATAATAATAATAATAATAATAATAATAATAATAATAATAATAATAATAATAATAATATATTAATAATAATAATATATAATAATAGATATTTGATATTACTTCATAGAGTTTTGCGAAAATGCTGTAAGGAAATAACAAAGACTATACGGACAATGTTCGAGGGTCATACCTCTTCTATTTTCCCAGCTAATTAGTGTTAACAGGGCATATTTGCCCAGTTACCACCACCAAAAACATTGGGAGGCTTAATTTAATTTCGCCAATCACCGCTTACAAACTACGGTTGAACAAAAATTGCTATTACACTACCTTTATTTCGATGCCAAGGAATGAGTTATTCACTTTACATAATCAACAATGGTACTTTGCTGAACCCTACACCCACAATCGTGAGTTTATAACAAAATTGTTGGTAAAGCAGTACATGTACCAGGGTTTTGTGCATCAAAGCCGACATAACGCAATTTGAAAAGTATGTCTATCACACGTCTAAATTTCTATTTCAAAGAATGTAAACTTTTGTACATAGATAAACAATTTCAATTGATAGTATGTCGCAAGAAGGACTTTTAACAACAACACTGATCTTTGAAATTGTATCTAACTGATTTTGTTTTATTTTCTGTGACTTTCCGGCAGATAGCAGCAAAGTGCATTGAGTTATCTTTTTGCCTGAAAGTCTTTCATGATTTTTTAGGTAGAATCATAATAAGCCACATACCAAGATGGCGGATTGTAGTAACAGTTCTTTGCAAGCCAAGATAAAATTACTTGATATTAGTGTGACAAATGAAAAATCTGATAACAGTGTGAGAGATTTTTAAGATGACACAGACCAGAAAGCGGAGTACCAACAG
Organism: Anabrus simplex; assembly: GCF_040414725.1. Taxonomy (NCBI): domain Eukaryota; kingdom Metazoa; phylum Arthropoda; class Insecta; order Orthoptera; family Tettigoniidae; genus Anabrus; species Anabrus simplex. The sequence continues at coordinate 243,283,545 of NC_090269.1, forward strand.
AAGGCAGTGGAGCATTCTCTTCAGACCCGGTAAGTTAACAACAATGTAATTTGTGGCTTGTCATGGTCTTGTGTATTCAGTTTATAAAAATTCTGCATGCAAGAAAATTTGTGGAAATTTTTTATTAATCTGAAAATTTTCCGAAATCGATATAAAATACTTTGAATTTGGATTAAGATATACTAATTATTACGCTTGGAGCTCAATACTATTTCAAATTTTGCAGGTCCACTGAATTTTAGTCTGTTTTAAAACTGAATGTAGCTTGTTATTGTCTTGCCATTAACCTGTTTAATTTCAAGCACAGAATGTTGCAACCAAATGATTAAATATTAGTATCTTAATTAGAAGCTGTTAGTAGCGTGATTGTTTTTTCTTCCTATTAATAGGGATTAAGTGTAATATTGCCAGTTAAAATAATGTTTATTTGCTCTATTTCAGGAAGGCAATCACGTTCACAAGTCACGAACTCCAGAGAAATCACATCGAAAGATGCCTCGGCAACGATGGTGAAAAACAAGTCCTAAATCTCATGTAAAATATAAGAGGAAAACGCGAAGGAATGAAGGCAGAATGTATTATAATGAGCATCCCAATAACAAGTTAGGTGGTCGGATTTTAGGCCCTCCATGCGCCTGCCGAGAAAAATGCCGATCTAAGCTTGCGGGTACGGAAACAGAAATTTTTGAGAGCTTTTGGAACCTGGTTTCTTTTGAAATCAGCGAGGGATCCCACTTATTATGTCTCAAGGGTGGTGTCCTGGAGCGTGATACTTTGGGTTGGGGATACAACTGCGAAGGAGTACCAGTTCCTCGCCGAGGCTGTCTCACCTGCTATGCTGGACAGAGGCGTTGTGTGGGAGATGGAAGATTGGAAGGGACAGACAAGGATGAAGGAAGGAAGGAAGCGGCCGTGGCCTTAAGTGTTAGGTACCATCCCAGCATTTACCTGGAGGAGAAATGGGAAACCACGGAAAATCACTTCGAGGATGGCTGAAATGGGAATCGAATCCCTATCTACTCAGTTGACCACCCGGGGCTGAGTGGACCTCGTTCCAGCCCTGTTTTCCAATTTTGCAGCAGAGCCGGGAATCGAACTCGGGCCTCCATGTGTTGCAGCTAATCACACTAACAGCTATACCACAGAGGCGGATGTTATTAACTTTCAACTAATATTATTTTCAGTGTTGTTGGCAATGTATTTACGGACTACTGCGGAATTACGTGAAATGCTGCGTTTAGCCGAGTATTACAGTTACATACATATATCTTCTTTGTAGACTGTTATGCTTTTCAGCGTTCAGAATTAATTGAATTAAGTGAATTAATTGAAAAAGTAATTTATAATACAGTTTTTAAGTAGTAAATAAATATAGCACAATTATCAGATGTTCCAATGTATATATTATTTTAACAATCATTCTCAAAATGCGTTATGCTTCTAATTTTGTCTTAATATTGTGGATTTAGCCAGGAGTCTCCCCTTCCCTCTCATTTCCCTTGAGGGTAATGTGTATGCTCCTCAGCACACCATGAATACTGTATATACAAACAATTTTCTGAACTGTGTTATTCATATTTTGTGAATGGCTGATGCACGTGACGGGCCATAGACCTTGGAGAGAGAGTTTTGAAGGCGCTCTCATCTTTTTGAATGGCTTACGTCAGCTGATGATGTCAGACTGCTGAAGGGACAGGTTTTACAAAAGCCAAGCTGCTGGGTGTGCTACTAAAGGTAAACAAACAGAGCAACAGACATGCAGCTATCTATCATCAACTTTCATTCACTAAATAAGAGAGCGCATCACCAAAACTAGACACGGGTCCGACTTACGAGCATATGACTCATGTTATTATATGCAATAGATTAGTGTCGATAAATGGATTTATTTACGGTCAGTTGGAATCCAATGTACAATGGACAGGGTGTGAATAATAATAATAATAATAATAATAATAATAATAATAATAATAATAATAATAATAATATCCGCCTGTGTGGTGTAGTGGTTAAAGTGATTATCTGCCATCCGCGAGGATCCGGATCCGATTCCCGGCCGTGAAACGAAATTTGAAAATAAGTACGAGGGCTAGAACGGAGTCCACTCATCCTCGGGAGGTCAACTGAGTAGAGGGTTGTTGGATTCTCACCTCAGCCATCCTCGAAGTGGTTTTCCGTGGCTTCCCACTTCTCCTCTAGACAAATGTCGGGATGCTACCTGACTAAAGGCCAAGGCCGCTTCCTTCCCTCTTCCTTGTCTATCCCTTCCGATCTTCCCACCCCCCGCAAAAGACCCCTGTTCAGCGTAGCAGGTGAGGCCACCTTGTCCTCCTCGCCAATTGTATCCAGGACACTGCCCTTGAGGAGGTAGAGGGGGAACCCCTCGCTGAATCCGAGGGAAAAACCAACCCTGGAGGGTAAAAGAAAGAAAGAAGGTAAATAATAAATACAATAATAATAATAATAATAATAATAATAATAATAATAATAATAATAATAATAATAATAATAATAATAATAATAATAATAATAATATGCTGCGGAATGTCTCGCCATGGAAAAAAAAGGCATGATGGAGAAATTGGAGGCCAAGGAAAGAAAGATTTTGAGAAAAATCTTAGGTCCAGTCAAAGACAACGGCGAGTTTAGGAGACGGCACAACCAGGAGTTGTACTCGCATGTGGAGAAATAACTGATGTGATGCGAAAAAGGAGGAGTACTTTTTATGGACACATGGCCCGAATGAATTCAACACGGTTAACCAACCGCATTTTCACTTTCCTCCAAGAGAAAAAGGCAAAGGGGGCATGGTTCAGTGAGATACAGAAAGATCTGCAGGAGATTGGGATCTCATTTGAAGATATCCAGGAGCGTGTCCCACTTAAGAAAAAACTCCAAGAACATCAGAGTTTCCTACCAAAGCCGAAGATGAAAACTGGAAAGGCATGGACGGAAGAACGAAAGGAACAACACCGTATACGAATGAAGGAGTACTGGACCAACATTAAAGCTCAAGGGAAACAGTTGAAATGACGTGGTCCTTAGTTGGCCGAAACGAAACAATAATAATAACAACAACAATAATAATAATAATAATAATAATAATAATAATAATAATAATAATAATAATAATAATAATAATAATAATAATGTCCAACCCTTGTCCCGTTTCCCTACGGGGTCGGGTATGAGGTGAGATGAATTTGTCGTGGCGGTTTTTTTAATGACCGGATGCCCTTCCGGACGTCAACCTCATCAGAGGAGTTAATGGGAGATGAAATGAATGACGTGATATATGATAGTAGGGAGAGGGTGAAACCCGGTGCCGGCACATAGCCTACTCCTGTCGAATAGCACCAAGGGGTCTGCTCAAGGCTTAACGTCCCCATCCGACGGACGAATCACCATCAACAGCGTCATATGCCCTCACTCCATATGAGCACTGCGGAGAGGTTTGGAATTTAATCCAGGCTTTTGGCACGCAATCTAGTGATTAGAAATTGTATACCACCACCTCCCCTACCCTGCCGGCCAACATTCTGATGGTGAAAATTTTTTCGACCAACGGGACTCGAACCGGCTAACCTCGGTGTTAGAACGTTTTAGACTTCAGCGCCTTAACGATCATGGCCACCAGGAGGGCTAATAATAATAATAATAATAATAATAATAATAATAATAATAATAATAATAATTTTATAATTTTAATTTATAATTTATAATAATTTTATTATTATTATTATTATTATTATTATTATTATTATTATTATTATTATTATTATTATTATTATTATTATTATTATTATTATTATTTTCTCTCTGTAGCCTAAAGAGACAAAATTATATCAAAGACTATTGGGCCCTGAAGGCTGCAACTTTGAACGCGGCCAGCCCATAACACGTATTAGTGCTGAAATAATCTGAAATTTCTAAGTAAGTTCTTTCTATTTTCTCAGCGTTTGTGTTTCAGACTGAAAATCCGACAAATCTGGTTCTTCCGGGTTTTTGTTACAACCATGAATAATACGCGAGAGTTATAACTGGGTTTTCTTATTTCAACAAAAAGCAAAGAAAGATCATTTCCATTACAGGTTACAAAGATCCTTGGAGAATGGGAAGGCAAAGGTTTTCACCACCCCTAACCTCGCCACTAAGGAGGATAGAGTGATTATAATAGCTATATACACGTCCGTCTTTGTCCCCAGAAATTTACCTGGTATTCATTTTTGGCGTAGACTGAGTAAACCACGGGGACATGTGCATCACAGAAGAAGAAATTCCATTTCAAAATTTTTTGACCTCTTGACATTGCACTGGACCCATGTCCTCTGAGTGATCCAAGCTCTCCTTTAACGTCTCGGCTAGGTAGCCTCTAATAATTAAACAGCAGACATTATTTCATTTTTTTCAGCACATCTTCAACGCCCCTTCTCTGCTGCTTCCTGAGAAGTGAAGAACGATCACCGAAGATTGCTCTAATTATGTCGAAATATTTGAAATAAAATTTACAGGTTCCTCCATAGACGAATTTGTTCAGTTCTTTGCCGGATGGACAACTGTACGCTATATTTAGAGATAGTAGATATCACCACATTTGCTCCAAAGCCTGATATAGTCGAGTAGATTGACCGACTCCCCAAAAGGTCTCAACTTAGGATCGGCGGTTGAGGACTACGGAGCCCATATAATTCTAGCACTTTTTCTACTTATTTTCCTTAATTGTGTCGGGCTTATCACTTTCATCTTTCCCATTCTATCACCTTTGTTAAGCTTTTGTTTTCTTCTGTATTCGTTTCTCAAGGCCTACAGAATTTCAAGTTTGCTGATACCTTCAGTCTTCGAAGGGTCGGATGTCTTCCTTATGCTTTTCTCTTCTTGTTCTTCTTCTTTCTCCTCGTGGTCTTTTCTCCAATTTATTTCGATCAGCACTTGATGTGGTTCTGGCCCACTTTTACCGTAGGGATACCCTTCCCGACGACAACCCTATATGAAGGAATGTACTCACTGTCGAGCGTTTCTGTGGTGTTAGGTAGTGTGGTGTGCTGTATGTATATGGAGAGCATTGTATCAAGACACACCCACCCAGTCCCGAAGTCAGAGAAATTAACCACACGTAGTGAAAACCCTCGACCCGAAGGATAATTGAACCCGGGGTTCTTTGAACTGAAGGCTAGTACGCTGACTATTCAGGCAAAAAGCCGGGCTCTTCTCTCTACGCTTCCGATCAGAGTTAATGAGAGATGGATATCTACAGTAGTTGTACTTCTCTCAGGAGAGTGAATTGACTATCGTGGGATCACAAACTGAATCTGACACTGTTTCCACTTTTGTATCATTCCTCACTTTCAACTTTTCTCCCTTCTGTGGGTGGAAGCACAATCCTCTGCCTTCTGAAAGGGAAGGAAACCATGGGGAGTTCTCAGACTGAGAGTGTGGGTTGACAACCACAATTTCTATAGCTGAGTCTAACCGTGTTTCCACTTTCTGGTACCAGATTCATCACACTCATTTCTTCTATTTTTAATCACTTGGAAATCTTTAGATATTCCCCGCTCCCCAAAGGTATTAGGTTTGCGAGGCCTAGCGAGCCAGTATTTTCCCACTTTTCCTGGTCCTTTTTAGAGACCTGCACACGCTGGTTTATACTTGGTTCGACTTCGACCGCTCGGCGAACATGTGATGGTTGTATTCGGCCAGACATTTCATAGCGAACCGGTCTTGCCCCTTGAGATAAAATACCGCGTAGCTAATAAAATATAGCCAAATGCAGTGCTTCAGTACAACGTGGCTATCATGGGCAAATTACAAATTAATTACACCCTATCGTTATAAGAGACGAATTCGTCCGACTCGTTGGCTGAATGGTTAGCGTATTGGTCTTCGGTTCAGAGGGTCCCGGGTTCGATTCGCGACCGGTCGGGGATTTTAATCGCTTCTGATTAATTCTTCTGGTTCGGGGACGGGGTGTATGCGACCGTCCTAACACTCTCCTCATCATATTCAGACAATACTACCAACCACCACAGAAACACGCAATAGTGATTACATCCCTCAATATAGGGTTGGCGTCAGGAAGGGTATCCCATCGTGAAACAGGGCCAAATCCCCATGTGCGACGCAGTTCGCACCCGCGGTAGCAAAATTAGAAGAAGAAGTTATATGAGACGAATTCCTAAGACATCTGGGCACCTTTTCATTTTGTATGTATTTTCCTTCTCGCGAAAAATTATAATTTTATCCTTACATGGTAAATAATAACAATAATAATAATCGCATGGCCATAGGTACCGTATGCAAGAATTTTATTTCGACGCCATCTGGCTGCTTGCTTGTCAATTTCGACGTTCCGTTTTACTCTAGGCCCATTAGATAGCAGAGTAAACCGAATCTCCCTTGGGCGACTATGGTTGAGTTTTAATTAATTTTGTCGAGAGAATACCAGATGTGACACCAGAGATGTTTTACATGCCGACATCTTACGACGTGGAGTGGCTAATGGACTTTCTCCGTCCTTGAAAAATCCGACTAACTCTGCCGGGTCCTTACATGGTACTGGTGCATCCATGTAAATTCTGTCCATCGTAATTTGCCATTCATATTCTGTTACTGTACGAGTTCTAGATCCTTTAAATAATGCACCTCTGTAATCTCATTTTTCACTTTTGTGTGTGCGTGTAAGTGTGTGTGTGTGTGTGTGTGTGTGTGTGTGTGTGTGTGTGTGTGTCGTGTGGCCTTCGAAGAGACCTGGTGCAGGTCTTTCGAGTTGACGCCGTATAGGCGACCTGCGCGCCTGTGACGTTGGAGTCCTACTAAGATGAATTCTAATGATGAAGTCACAAACATCCAACCCCCAAGTCAGAGGAATTAACTAATGAAAGGTTAAGTTCTCGACCCAGCCGGGAATCGAGCCCGGCACCCTTTGGAACAAAAACTATCTAGCCATGGAACCGGATCTCAGAGTTTTAACAAAATTAATAGTTGTAATTCAAGACTAGATTATAAGAACTACAACAATATTATTTTCTCACACATAATAACAATCACGGTAAATTCATCTTTCTTTCTTTCTTTCTTTCTTTCTTTCTTTCTCCTTTTCTTTTTAAACCTCCAGGGTTGGTTTTTCCCTCGGACTCAGCGAGGGATCCCACCTCTACCGCCTCAAGGACAGTTTCCTGAAGCGTGAGACTGTGGGTTGGGGGATACAACTGGGGAGGCGGACTAGTACTTCCCCCAGGTGGCCTCACCTGCTATGATGAACAGCGGCCTTGTGGGGGATGGGAAGTTTGGAAGGGGTAGACAAGGAAGAGGGAAGGAAGCGGCCGTGGCCTTAAATTAGGTACCATCCCGGCATTTGTCTCGAGGAGAAGTGAGAAACTACGTAAAACCACTTCCAGGATAGCTGAGGTGGGATTCCAACTCCCCTCTAGTCAGTTGAATTCCCGAGGCTGAATGAATCCCTTTCCAGCCCTCGTACCAATTTTCAAATTTCGTGGCAGAGCCGGAAATCGAACACGGGCCTCCAGGTGTGGCAGCTAATCACACTAATCACTACACCGCAGAGGCAGACGATTTTGGCTTCACATCCTATTAACTACGTTTACAGTTTTCGGAGACACTGATGTGCCGAAATTTTTCCCCGCAAGAGTTCTTTAAAGTGCTAGTAAATCTACCGACATTAAGCTGACGTATTTTAGTACATTTAGATACCATTGGACTTCTTGTTAGAGTTAATAGGCGGATACTCATGTATTTAACAAATTGCAGCGATGTTTCCAAGGAGACTGTCACTGATGCGCACTCTTTCCAGCGTCTCCTCATCTTCAAATCTGCTGACTGATTGTGTATTCTCCCCTCAGGCCGTGTTGATACATCTATCGATCAATTGAAGCCTGTTCTGAGAGATGAGTAACCGCTTTCTTAATCACGCATTTCCCTAGACGAGTATGGAAATATGTGCAAAGTGCATGACGAGACGTTTTACGTAATGTGCCGCTATTGCCCTTCTTCGAACGCTTGTTCAGGGAAAAGTTCACTCCCGTGATGTACCGAGCTCAAAATACTTCACACGTTCCACTTCATTACCCATCGTATAACGGTCATTAAAGATCAAACACATTCATTGAGAACAAGTTTAAAGAGTTAATTATAGATCCACGTCATAATCACATAATGTTCAAATTTGGAGAACACCAAGGGAGTTTATTAAATATCATCAGGAAAGTGTCATAATTCTTCCGCTGTGTGCGGGCTGTGGGAATAGTAAACGTAATAATAATAATAATAATAATAATAATAATAATAATAATAATAATAATAATAATAATAATAATAATAATAATAATAAAAACAATAAAAAGTCCACCTCTGTGGTGTAGTAGTTAGCGTGATTAGCTGCCACCCCCAGAGGGCCGGGTTCGATTCCCGAATCTGCCACGAAATTTGAAAAGTGGTATGAGGGCTGGAACGGGGTCCACTCAGCCTCGGGAGGTCAACTGAGTAGAGGTGGGTTCGATTCCCACCTCAGCCATCCTGGAAGTGGTTTTCCGTGGTTTACCACTTCTTCTCCAGGCAAATGCCGGGATGTACCTAACATAAGGCCACGGCCGCTTCGTTCCCTCTTCCTTGCCTATCCCTGCCAATCTTCCCATCCCTCCACAAGGCCCCTGTTCAGCATAGCAGGTGAGGCCGCCTGGGCGAGGTACTTGTCATTCTCCCCAGTTGTATCCCCGACCAAGAGTCTGAAGCTCCAGGACACTGCCATTGAGGCGGTAGAGGTGTGATCCCTCGCTGTGTCCGAGGGAAAAGCCGACCCTGGAGGGTAAACAGATGATGATGATGATGATGATGATGATGATGATGATGATGATGATGATGATGATTATTATTATTATTATTATTAGTATTGCTTTTATGGTTCAAGAAGGATCAGAACGCTGTGGTAGATAAGGAGGTGTTTCTAAAAGCTCTCTGTTTACCATGAGGCAAATTAATAAGACAAATATTTTCATTCTAATTTTTCTACTATGTTGGTACAAGACAGTTCCACAAAATGTTCCGGGCCTCAGAAGGATATAACAAAAATCATTATCAAAGAGAGTCAATGAATAATTAAAAAGGAAAAAATTTCGCGGTAAAAATTACCTTGGTGAGTTGGCATGGAATGACATAAAAAGAAGAATAACACTGAGGGGAGCTCTTAAGAGTACAAAAGATCATAATATGAAAATAAAGTTGTAATTCAAGAGGACAGGTTGGGGCAAATAGTCATTTATAGGACGATTAGTAAGGGACTGGAATAAATTTATCAAAGAAAACGTTCGATAAATTTCAAAGTTCGTTGAAAATATTTAAGAAAGAGCTAGGTAAACAACTGATAGGGAATATGACACCTGTGCGACAGTCCTAAATGCAGAGTGGCGTATGCTGGTATCAAGACATGGGCTACCACTAGACTTCGGTTACCCCTTTTCGATGGTTGTTTAGGGAACGTCAAGCATTAAGCGTTTTGAGCTGCAGCCAATAGCCAATGGAGAAGCCTGTTGTGTTGTCAAGGCTGCTTCACAAGCTACTGCCCTTGCCTCTGCTACTGCCAATACTCAACACCGGATCAATCGAGTTGGTAGCCTAAGGTTTAGCAAAGTGAAATCCAGCTTTGAGGCTAAATGGATAGAATGCTTGCCTTTGGTCCGACGGCCCCGGTTCAATATTCAGAATCAACACCCTCATACTGTTAATTCCCCTGGCTTGGGGACTGGGTGATTATCACGTCTTCACCATTTATTTTATCCTCATTAGGTCACCACCATGCCTATACAGATGCCATGCACCATTATTAATATTATTATTATTATTATTATTGTTACGGAGTTTTTCCGTGGTAGGTAGAGGTGAAAGAAGGTGCGGGTGTGAATAGGTCTCCAGCTACGAAAGCAAAATTAATTTAAAATTTAACAAGGTTATATTGTCTTTTCAAAAACAAGAAATAACAAGCATGGCAGGTACAAAGTAGCAAGTCAAAAAGGGTAGTTACAATATTTACAGGAATTGGGCTTCGCGCCCTGATTTTACACAGCTTGGGCAATCAGCTCAGTTTTACCCCAAACACGAGTTTTAACAGAGGGGCAGAAAACCCCATTCATACCTAGGAGCCCTTGCTCCAAATTACACAGAAAAGCCTCCACGAGCCATACAACACTTAATTTTCAAAAGAGCCACTCGCTCTCAAAATTTAAGCCTCTCCCAGGCCACACCAAACTCCACCTTCAAGTTGTCCTCACTGGACATAGACACAGGGGTACAATACCCAACCTACTGAGGTCTATTAAATGAAAAGGGGCAATTACATGACCTCTAAAATAACAATTTGAGAGGAGGCAATCTGCACTCCTAATACACTTGTTTTTTAAAAAAACCTAATCTGGCTCTAGGCCACTAATGCAAGGGCTAATCCCATACTACCGAGGTGACTTTAGAAAAGAGCAATTTGTTTTACATTAACGAAGAATAGGTTGAGAAAATAAGTTCACCTCAAAACAATAAGAGTGGGAGCTCGAGAGGGTTAGCACTCTCTATCCCAGAAGGTAGCTTAAAAGAGAATAGAAGAAAGATTGTTACATTTTAGGAAAAGGTTACATGGTGGAACGCTTCGCACCCGCCCCGAGAGTTAAACTGCTGAGCTAGCAAAGAAAGAATTTATTAATCGGCCATTACCTTATTGATGACCGCTGCCGAGGAAAGAGGCGCTTCCCGCCTCCTGCTATGTACTTTATACACTGAAAGATGGAACAGAAGTGGCCCGGAGACCCTAAAATCAGCAGTTTATATCATCTCGCGGAAAGTTCTAGGCGTTAGGGGAATGAAAACACCCTCCCACAAACTTTTTATTGGCTAGGGTACAGAAACATATCCAAGTTGGGGGAAGATACATCGGATTGGTCGGAAATAACTCAAAGAAATTCGGGATTGGATAAATCTAAAACAAGGGGGAAAAGAGGGGTATACAGCCAACTTAAACAATAACAGAAAGAAATTTAGCAAGAAACAAACATTTGAAATAAAAATTTCTCCAACAAAATAGTTCTTTGACTCCGCACTAGGGTGCACTATTGTTGATCTTCAGTAGTGTCCTCTAGAAGAGAAAGTTCACACTTCTTACTTCAAGCGAAACAAAAACACATCAAAAATGACACAGTTCAAAAACTCAAAATTTTCCACGTGGTGACATCTTCTGAGAAGGTAAAGAATTAATAGCGTAGATAAAGTTCAGACTTCCTCCAGCAGAGGAGTTTCAACTGGCGCACATTTTAAATTAGCGGAGTGGAGGTGTACCTCCCGGTACAATTATTATTATTATTATTATTATTATTATTATTATTATATATTATTATTATTATTATTATTATTATTATTATTAAACACATCATCATAATCGTTAAATAACAATGTTGAATTTTACAGCGGTCGTACCCATCGTTCACTGATTAATTATCTTCCTCGGAAGATCAGTCGTGGTGTACGACCCAACCAACAAAATAGAACACTAAACCTGCACTAAACCTGAAAGATTGCATTTCATTTTAGCAGATCTGCCTATAAAAATAAAACTATATTACTCCCTTGTATTACTCCTATAACAGCAGGCCTGCAGTGTCACCTACAAGGATGTAGAAGTAAACGGGAGTGAAATACCAGCACTCCATTATCTATATAATTAAGTCAGAAGGATGACGAGAGGAAGTATATACGATGATTAACGCATGGTTGATAGTTAGCAGTGGCGATCTGACGGACCGAAGCCTAGCACACCTATCCTCCGCCGGTCCCCGCGCCTGTAGGCATTCAGCAGCAAGCCGCGTGAGGCGTGTCGAGGGGAGGGAGACGAGAGTCTGGGCTGCAATATCAGTCTCCGAAGCCTTGTTTTCAGAAATACGTGCGACGTCTTTTCTCATTGCTTTCAAGGTTTGCAAATGGAACAATGTGCCAGATACTTACAATATAATGTGCTTTAGATTTCCATCGCTTGCATTTGAGGTTTGGGCTTCACTGATAGCCTTGGTAGCCCTCAATATACGCCACTGGATTTAATCGTTTGCCATTAAAACCCGGCCGGACATCGACTGCGGGGTCCTCTGAACCGAAATCAACGACGATAACCATTCAGTGAAGGAGCCTGACATTGAAATTATTAAAGAAGCCTTTTGATTATCAGAAAATAAACTTTCCTGAGCGCTTCAAAAATGTGAACTCTTTTGGCTCTGCCTTTTCAGTATCTCTATACCCATGTTTCGGTTCTAGACAGCGAAGTGAGCATCATATCACACCAGACAGCGCCAGCGTGGATAATTCCATTTGTTCCGAATGGATTGACGAACTAAATAAACTTTTGAATGGCTATGAACCAAGGAACATATTCAAATTTCCCACAGCTGTGAGCTTGCATTCGGAAGATAGTGGATTCAAACCCCATTATTGGCAGATCTGAAGATAGTTTTCAGTGATTTCCCATTTTTAACACCAGGTAAATGTTGTACCATAATTAAGGCAACGGCCACTTCTTTCCCACTCTTACTCCATTCCTACCCTATCGCCGCAATAAAACCTATCTGTGTCGGTGCGATGTAAAGCCAATTGTAAGAAGAGAATACAATTTCTCAACAATTGAAACGCAAACTGATACTCAATGTTTACCATCCAAGGGAGATTCGAACTTATAAATTCGGTATCCATTTTTAAAAGGACGATATGCAGCTCTCGATTGTCATTTTCTTTCCTGACGACTTTCATTATCAGTTCTCGCCATTCATTCCGCTCTACGATCTAAACGTTTTGTTTTGAGATATTAAGTTCGTGTTTAGTTTCTATTTAAAATTTCATTATTGAAATTAGTTGACTGAAAAATATAACATCATAAAAGTCATTAATATCATCTTTCGTGCTCAACAATGGAAATATTCGGCACAGATTCACAGATAGTCAGTTGTTTCAGTGTCAAGTAAATGATATTCGAAAACATGTTAGGAACTCATAATGATAAAATAACAAAACAGAGTTCTGTTAGCATATCTGCCTCCAACACCAGGTCTTCCAGTTCAATCTCAGTCAGTAAAAGTCCTTTCTATTTTCATTCTAGGTTGAAGCCTGGAACTGAGTTCACTCACTCGCGCGAGAGTAACAAAGGAGCTGTCTGGTACGAGAGCAAGCAAATTCGGACATGAAGTACAGTTGAAGGTGTTAACCAATAACAACGTGACACTTCATTACTGCAGACCATCTGGCTGTGTAGCAGTCGTATTCAGCTCACTACACGACACTTCATTACTGCAGACCACTTGGCTGTGTAGCAGTCGTATTCCGCTGACTACGTGACACTTCATTTCTGCAGACCATCTGGCTGTGTAGAAGTCGTATTTCGCTGACTACGTGACACTTCATTGCTGCAGACCATCTGGCTGTGCGACAGTCGTATTCTGCTCACTACACGACACTTCATTACTGCAGACAACCTGGCTGTGTAGCAGTCGTATTCCGCTGACTAGGTGACACTTCATTACTGCAGACCAGCTGGCAGTGTAGCAGTCGTATTCCGCTTACTGCGTGACACTTCATTACTGCAGACCATCTGGCTGTGTGGCAGTCGTATTCCGCTGACTACGTGACACTTAATTACAGCAGACCATCTGACTGTGTAGCAGTTGTATTCCGCTAACTGCGGGACGCTTCATTACTGAAGACTATCTAGCTGTGTAGCAGTCTTACTTCGCTGACTACGTGACACTTCATTACTGCAGACCATCTGGCTGTGTAGCAGTCATATTACGCTGACTACGTGACACTTTATTACTGCAGACCATCTGGCTGTGTAGCAGTCATATTACGCTGACTACGTGACACTTCATTACTGCAGACCACCTGGCTGTGTAGCAGTCGTATTCAGCTGACTACGTGACACTTCATTACTGCAGACCACCTGGCTGTGTAGCAGACGTATTCAGCTGACTACGAGAAACTTCATTACTGCAGACCATCTGGCTGTGTAGCAGTCGTATTCCGCTTACTGCGTGACACTTCATTACTGCAGACCATCTGGCTGTGTGGCAGTCGTATTCCGCTGACTACGTGACACTTAATTACAGCAGACCATCTGACTGTGTAGCAGTTGTATTCCGCTTACTGCGTGACACTTCATTACTGCAGACCACCTGGCTGTGTAGCAGCCGTATTCCGCTGACTACGTGAAACTTCATTACTGCAGACCATCTGGCTGTGTAGCAGTCGTATTCCGCTTACTGCGTGACACTTCATTACTGCAGACCATCTGGCTGTGTAGCAGTCGTATTCAGCTGACTACGTGACACTTATTTACTGCAGACCACCTGGCTATGTAGCAGTCGTATTCCGCTGATTACGTGACACTTCTGTACTGTAGACCACCTGGCTGTGTAGAAGTCGTATTCAGCTAACTATGTGACACTTCATTACTGCAGACCATCTGGCTGTGTAGCAGTCGTATTCCGCTGATTACGTGACACTTCATTACTGCAGACCACCTGGCTGTGTGGCAGTCTATTCCGCTGACTACGTGGCACTTAATTACTGCAGAACACGTGGCTGTGTGGCAGTCTATTCCGCTGACTACGTGACACTTAATTACTGCAGACCACCTGGCTGTGTGACAGTCTATTCCACTGACTACGTGACACTTCATTACTGCAGACCATCTGGCTGTGTAGCAGTCGTATTCAGCTGACTACGTGATACTTATTTACTGCAGACCACCTGGCTATGTAGTAGTCGTATTCCGCTGATTACGTGACACTTCTGTACTGTAGACCACCTGGCTGTGTAGAAGTCGTATTCAGCTAACTATGTGACACTTAATTACTGCAGACAACCTGGCTGTGTGGCAGTCGTATTCAGCTAACTACGAGACACTTAATTACTGCAGAACACGTGGCTGTGTGGCAGTCTATTCCGCTGACTACGTGACACTTAATTACTGCAGACCACCTGGCTGTGTGACAGTCTATTCCACTGACTACGTGACACTTCATTACTGCAGACCATCTGGCTGTGTAGCAGTCGTATTCCGCTGACTACGTGACACTTCATTACTGCAGACCATCTGGCTGTGTAGCAGTCGTATTCCGCTGACTACGTGACACTTCATTACTGCAGAACACCTGGCTGTGTAGCAGTCGTATTCCGCTGACTACGTGACATGTCATTACTGCAGACCACCTGGCTGTGTGGCAGTCGTGTTCCGCTGACTACGTGACACTTCATTACTGCAGAACATCTGGCTGTGTAGCAGTCGTATTCCGCTTATTACGTGACACTTCATTACTGCAGAACACCTGGCTGTGTAGCAGTCGTATTCCGCTTATTACGTGACACTTCATTACTGCAGACCACCTAGCTGTGTGGCAGTCGTGTTCCGCTGACTACGTGACACTTCATTACTGCAGAACACCTGGCTGTGTAGCAGTCGTATTCCGCTTATTACGTGACACTTCATTACTGCAGAACACCTGGCTGTGTAGCAGTCGTATTCCGCTTATTACGTGACACTTCATTACTGCAGAACACCTGGCTGTGTAGCAGTCGTATTCCGCTGACTACATGACACTTCATTACTGCAGACCACGCAGGCGTATTCCGCGTACTACGTGACACTTCATAACTGCAGACTATCTGGGTGTGTGGCAGTCGTATTAGCAAATGAGGAAGGCCATATTAATGAGGTGGTATGCCATTGAAACGGTTGGGTTAGGGGAGGGGGTATGAAGAAACCATTTACTACAGCCCGCTATGTCTCCCTATGGCGTAGGCTGAGTTAACCTCAGAGTTAGCGGAGGTCATTTGTGGAGTTTTCGACTTCTTGAGTGGGAATCGATCAGCTATTCTTCCTGGTGAACAGAAAACTACTTTATTCCTCCCACTAGGCAGCTCTGAGAACTTTTGCTAATTTTTTGAAGTAAATATCAAATACGTTACCAGAGTATTTTAATGCCGACATTTACGACAAATATACTCTTTCTGTCCTTCAAAAATCTGACTACCTCTACCGGATTTGAACACGTGTTGTATGTTGGGTATTCAGCCCGAAGACTGGTT
Source organism: Anabrus simplex (assembly GCF_040414725.1). Lineage (NCBI taxonomy): Eukaryota > Metazoa > Arthropoda > Insecta > Orthoptera > Tettigoniidae > Anabrus > Anabrus simplex. Next base: position 243,299,658 of record NC_090269.1, read on the forward strand.
TGATCATCTGCAGCTCCGCCAACAGCTGTCGTAAATAGCCTAGGCGTCACTGAAGAGGCGTACTAGGAAAATGGGGAGTGAGGTAGTTTCCCGTTGCTTTTCTCACCGAGCCAGCAGTTGCTATTACATATCAGTCTGTCAAGCCCGCTGATATGCATGCACCAACCGACCCTATGAGCGATATTTTTACATCATTCATAACAGGGACTGGCTGCATAAGGAATGGTATTACTAGCATCACTCATACCTCAGTCACTTTCATATTGTCAAAAGCAAGGATGAGACTGAGACAGGTCAGTTAAAGTAACAAATTTGATATGGCCCATACCAGAAGACATAGTGCGCTGTAAACACTACATCTCGCCAGCAAAGGCATGATTTGAACACACAATCTATGAATCCAGAAACCAATAATAATTGAATGGCTGTGTTCAATTGCGTGAAGTGCATTTATTTTTAGTTAAAAGTACAGTACTTTTTTGTCGATGATGATACGAATCTAAACGGAAAAGCTTTGTCCTCATGGTAATTCAATCCTACCCAAGATTTCGGTTATTCAAGCTCTTATTTAATACAATTCTACTGAGATTAATTTCTTGTCATGTAATTGGCTCCAAATTTTTGAAGAGTAGCTGCCCACGGACTCCACTCCGCCCACTGTCGCGGCCAGGTGTTGGGCTCGCCCGAAGACACCTGCCATCTTATCTCTCATCTGGTCCAAAATCACTATAATGTTCCTATAAAGCACAATCTGATTATACATCAAAATCATGTGCGTACTCTCTCGTGAATACAAACTATTCTCTTTCAATGAAGCCCATGACCTTATGAAGTGTGATGGTATTCACTAACTTTTTCTCGGACACAACACATCATCAGCATCGGGCGTATTTTCGGACACTCCCTCAAGTATAACAGTAATTTCTTTAAAATGAGGCGTTATCCAGCTAATATTATAATACAAAACGGCGTCTAATTGTTACGTCTACACATCTTGTTGGAACTAAGTTCAAGTTTGTACTGGACATGTAACACACCTTCTCGCATGCTCGTATCTACCAAGCGCTATGAATTAAAGCCACTTAACAAACCATTGACGAAATCTTGGATTTACTAAGATTTTTAGGGATCTAAGGTTAATGTATATAATTCTTTAACCTGGAGTTTCCCATGCAAGAAAAACTGATAAGACATTGATGTAGGACCGAACAGGTGAGTTTCGTGGGATTTTATTCAATCACTCAATCAGCTGCAGCGCGTGGCAGTGGGATCTTTCTGAATTGTGGTCAAAAATGTCATCTGTTTCTTGGTGCAGCCCAGAACATAATGTGACTTCCATCGATGCCTTAGCCTCGTTTCTGACTGTGACTTTATGGAAGCTTCTGTGGTATGGGTGGTGCTCTGTCTATGTCACGAAAGGTGCTATTCAGAGGGTCAATGGAACTGTAATAAAAGCTCTTGATAGCACTTTCTGACTCAATAAGAAAAGCAATGACCTACTACTTCACTTATGATCCTTGTACTCCTTTTTATAGACGCTATCATCGGCTTAGGTAACCTAATTAAGGCGATCTGACTCCTGAGTTACAGAAAACCATTGCGAAAATCTGGCAGCTGCCACCAAGCGACAGTGTGAATGACCTGATACATTCATCAACAACCTTCTATGTTCGAAATTGTTGTGGCACATCGAAGGAGTCAAAATCCAAATGAATGAAATTGCAATAGAGTTCGAAGCTGCACGCTTGGATCACTTAGCTATCAATTTGTATTCGGGAGTCAATGGGTTCGAACTCCAATGTCGGCAGCTTAAAGATTGTTTTCTGTTGTTTCCTATTAGCACACCAGACTGATGGGAATGTACCTTAATTCAGGTAGCCCTTTCATATCCCCTGCCGGCCCCGTGGTATAGGGGTAGCGTGCCTGCCTCTTACCCGGAGGCCCCGGGTTCGATTCGTGGCCAGGTGAGGGATTTTTACCTGCATCTGAGGGCTGGTTCGAGGTCCACTCAGCCTACGTGATTACAATTGAGGAGCTATCTGACGGTGTGTTAGTGGCCCCGGTCTAGAAAGCCAAGAATAACGGCCGAGAGGATCCGTCATGCTGACCACACGACACCTCGTAATCTGTAGGCTTTCGGGCTGAGCAACGGTTCCTTGGTACGCCATGGCTCTTCGGGACTGTTGCACCATGGAGGGGAGTCTTATTCCCTCGTCGCTAAAAGACCTACCTGCGTCAGTGCGATGTAAGAAAAACATACAATTTATCGTCTTCATTTCCATCACGGTTTCACAATTCCGGCTATGGATAAATGTGATAATCAACATTCTTCTATGGATTACGTGATTCAACCTGTTCGTCCTGGCAGGTCGTATTTAACCACCATTTACAGGGATGTCCACGTTCTCTTTTCCCTGTAGGTCGATATTGAAAGGCATGCTGTAATTTGGGAGCCACGCGGTTTCCATTCTCTATGTGTGTCCAATCCATCTCTGTTACATATGGATCAAATTTTCTGGATCCCGACCGGCACGGACAAGTCTTATGGTGACGATGGGAGCGGAAAGGTTTTGGACTGGGATCGATTTTTTTTTTGGCTTTACGTCGCACCGACACAGGTAGGTCTTATGGCGACGATGGGATAGGAAAGGTCTAGGACTAGGAAGGAAGCGGCCGTGGCCTTAATTAAGGTACAGCCCCAGCATTTGTCTGGTATGAAAATGGGAAACCACTGAAAACCATCTTCAGGGCTGCCGACAGTGGGGTTCGAACCCACTATCTCCCGAATACTGGATACTGGCCGCACTTAAGCGACTGCAGCTATCGAGCTCGGTGGGCCTTAATTAAGGTGCAGCCACAACATTTGCCTAGTGTGAAAATGGGGAAACCACCGAAAACGATCATCTGAGCTGCCAACAGAGGACTTCCAACCCACTATATCTCAAAACGAAACTGACAGCTACGTGACGCAAACCGTGTAGCCAGCTCGCTCCTTCTTAAACAATTAATAATGGTAGTACATTGTTTAACAAACTCAGGTCTCAAGTTACATAATGGAGTTTCTGCTTTTTGATCCGAGTTCGTTGGATACTTTGATCGAGTAGTGCTACAAGAACTTATGACCAAACTCTTTCTTATGCACTTCTTCGACATGAATTTTGTTTTCACTTCTTGTATTGCTGTAGCCTATCCTCATGGAAGTGTGAATTCCTAACACAGGAATATTTGAGTGTATCAACTTACGTTAAAATTTGTAAACAGTAAGAACTGAGGTTTTCTGTCACTACTAACAAGTAATTGATAGAATTTTGTTCACGATAGCGAAAATAGATATAAAATTGTTGTTACAAGAACAGCCACTCCTCTGACGTAGGGATAGCTTGCCTGCCTTTTACCTTGAGGTCCCTGGTTTGATTCCCGTCTAGTGTGCGTATTTCAAGTCTGGAGTAAGGGCTGATGAGAAGCAATCTGATACGGGATGTAGCAGACACGCCAAGCAATACGACTGAGGGGTTGTTACGTTGACTGTATTTGCAGGACATCTATCTGGGTAGCAGTCGTCTTGGCAGGTCAAGGCCCTAATGCACCATGGATATCCCATTAGCAGTATTTTAAACAATTGATGTGAACATGTACTGTTACCTCCAAATTCATATGGTTATTTAGGAGAGAAATTGCTTCCTCAGAGTTCTGGAAACAATTCATTCCGTGGAACCAAATCAGGAAGATATCCCGGGATTTCACTTAAATGTCCAGGCACCACTTCCTCCGCTATTAATCCTCGTACTACAAAAACGCAGGAGACATAAAGTAAACGATAAGGAATTATATTTTTCACAGCTTTTGTTACGTACAGAGTTTTGATACATCAAATATTAACGAAGAAATTTGACAGTTTCTGTTCTGGCATGGCACCCTCAATATTTCTACGTCCAAGAAGACCCGATTGCTGTCGACGGGAAATAGGCCACTAAGTTTGACCAATAGAAATACATGGGTAACACAGTAGGCCTGTATTGTTCTGGAAACTTTGATACAGCATTCAGCACCGCATTGGGAATACCTGTTTCAACAAGCGGGAATCAACTGTTGTCATATATGAAGAAAGAATGCATGTGAAGATGAAAGGACTGATATACACGACTATCATTGGGCTAGTTTGACCTGTGGTAGTGAGACCAAGGCCGTGAAACATTCGAGCAATCCGGACGACCGAAACGCTGACAAGTAAGATGGATATGTGGCGTTACAAAGAACGACAGATTACGCAGAGAGTACTTGCGAGACAGCCTCGGCGTACGTGGCATCGCCGATAGATTTCAGGAAAATGGTCTGCGTTGGTTTGGGCATGTGCGAAGAGAACCGCCTGATGACATCGAGAACAAGGTAATGAGCCTGTCCGTACCTGGGTGAAAAATCTAGAGGCAGACCCAGAATGATGTAGATGAATGTAGTTGCCAGGACATGCGGCAATGCAGAACTCTCCGAGGATGATGTCGTCGATAGGGCGAAGTGGAGGAAAAAGGGAAAAAAGGATAGGTTGAGAGAGAGAGAGAGAGAGAGAGAGAGAGAGAGAGAGAGAGAGAGAATATTGTTTCGCCATTGTATACCAATCAAATAATACACACATCAAAAAGGCTTTGTACCAGATGTATTTCTGGTGCTCCACTTATACAATAGTCTCAGAAAAGCGGACATTAGAATGCAATGTAACATCAAGTGTACCGGGCGAGTTGGCTGTGCGGTTAGAGGCGCGCATCTGTGAGCTTGCATCCAGAAGATTGCGGGTTCGAACCCCACTGTCGGAAGGCGTGAGGTAATTTTCCATGGGTTCCCATTTTCACACCAAGTAAATCCTGGGGCTGTACCTTAATTAAGGCCACGGCCGCTTCCTTCCCACTTCTAGGCCTTTCGTATCCCAACGTCGCTACAAGACCTATCTATGTCGGTGCGATGTAAAGCAAATTGTAAAAAATAAAATAAAAAATCACGTGTTAAGTGTACTTCATAAGAGTGCACCAGCTTGGACACAACATGCACGGACCGCAGTCTGTGGGCTGTGCAAATCAGCGTCGACGAGTCATTTTATCATTTGATCGTACGTACATTGTTACACTGCATCAGCAATACCTCCCCATGAGAAAATGTAGCTCACCTGCTTGGTCTACACTATAGTGACTTTGTAATGTCACAAAATCGCTATCATGTGACACAAAATAATCAAGATTGCTCTCGCAAAGTCAGCCACGGTCAAAAGTAGAAGTTGATGCTTGCTTCTTGGGAATCTTGGAGCGCAGGAACCGAGAAGTTTCTGTGAGAGGGCTGCGTATTGCCTTCCTGACAACAACCAGGAGGGTTGTAGCTATTCAGGAAATCGAAAATCACCACCAGGGATCTCCTACATTCCAGAGTTCCTTGGCGAGCATCTGGAAGTGCACCGCAAGTCCGTGGTGCAGATGCGTAAAAAGGGAGCATTTGGAATGGAATCTGGCATTGTAGTGCCAATGCTTCATCACTGATGAGTGCAGAATTGGTCTGACGCCTGATAAGAGATGGGGAGGATGTGGAAAGAGCAGTGTCAGACTAGTTATCTGTCAGATTTTGGGCCGGCATTATTTATTTATGTTGGACGATGAAGGCACCCAAGTGTACAGTATCGAGAATGAATCCTCCAGGCCATTTACTTTGGCCATACCGACAACATACTCGTGCCAAATTTGTTCTGCAAGACGGCAATGGGCACGGGCTCAGTTCTCGTCATGTTAAGAACTTCCTCAGAGAGGAACAGATCAATCGGAGAGATTGGTCCGCGTTGTTTGCTGGCATGAGTCCAATTCAGTATGCCCAGGACCAGCTGAAATAGTCGATATAAAGGCGTAAGAACCCATATCTCTCCCTGGACGGTGAGTGGAGGGCTGTTTGCGAAGAGTGGGGCAGAGTAGAACAGGACAACCTCAAACGCCATGTGGGCAGCATACCACGAATGAATGGGGTGGGGTAACACCATACTTACAAAGAGACCTTGCCAACGCGTGCTCATCCATTTTCGTTGTACATGCAGGCTGTGACGGGAACTTTTACCGGTTCAAATTGCAAGTTACATCTCTCACCAAATTCCGAGGAAATGAAATTTGTATGCTGTATTTATAAAATTCTTCACAAGGCCAGCGACACATCCACACACGAAAGCACAGCACAATTAATAATCTTTTAACCTCACAAGCTCGACATCCACGGACTGAACTCACCTCCGTAGTGTTTCCGTGGTTTTGTTTTAACGTTTAGCTTTTACGTTGTTCTCATAACAAGCCGCGAACGTTCTCTCCATGACCTAAACATACTGTATATTGAAAATCGGGGGGGGGGGGATAAATTCGTAAGGTCTCCTTGTCAGGTATAGGTTGTGATTTTCATGTTTGATAGAGTGATACACTTTGCCCAATAATGTGTCGTGTTTTTCGTGGGTATGTGTCATTCTTCAAAGCAATCATATTACTCTTTAAAGAAAGTGTTCGGTATATCTTCCTCCCATACGTTTTGTTGGGTTTTCTTCTTCTTCTTGGTCTTTTCCCAACTACATGGAGTCGGCGCACTAATGTCGATTAAGTTCAGTTTTACGACCGGGTGCCTTTCCTGACACCAACCAAATCCTATGTGTCGAACCCGAGGCCCTGTGAACCGAAGATCAGAACACTGACCATCCAGCCAAGGAGCCGGCCTAGCATATTAAAGATATGCGCAGTATTAATGTGCATTTAGCCGTATTGGTTAAATAATGTGCTATTGTCGTCTTCTTCTGTCCGGTAAATTGGATGCTATGTATAGAACACATGAGTACCTTATTGTTAAACATTGATTTTTTCAGTAACTGCTTAGTGCAATTATGATTGCGAGTTTGATATAGCCTAACAATGGAATACCTGGCATTTGCACCATTTTTTAGTGTTCCACTAAAGGAATGTGACCAGAGCATTCATAAAGTAGTTCTCATACTCTTCGTCAATATGTTCTCTGTCATTTATAGTAGGCGAAGCGAATACCGCAGACCTGTTAAGGAAGAAATTTACTGTGGAGGCAAGACTCGATTAATGAATCACGAGTTTGTGAAGATGACAGCTTGGTCACTGCGCTGGATTTCGTTGGGAGATTCTGTCTTGTACTGGAGTGGTCTTGTGAAGCATTCTCAAAATATTCAAAATATAGTCTTTAGAAACTGGGTGAGAGCTGCGCCTTGAAGTTTGAACCCGGGAACGTTCTCTCCATGGCCTACACATGTATTGAAAATCGGTGGGGGTAAATTCGTAAGGTCTCCTTGAAAGGTGTAGGTTGTGATTTTCAAGTTTGATAGAGGGATGCACTTAGCGTAATAATGTGTCGTGTTTTTTCGTGGATATGTGTTATTCATCAAAGCAATCATATTACAGAAATGAAATTAAGTGGCGTATGGCTTTTAGTGATGGGAGTGTCCGAGGACATGTTCGGCTCTCCAGGTGCAAGTCTTTTGATTTGACTCCTGTAGGCGACCTGCTCGTAGTGATGAGGATGAAACGATGACGAAGACGACACGTTCACCCAGCCCGCGTGCCAGCGGAATTAACCAATTATGGTTAAAATTCCCGAACCTGCTGGTAATCGAACCCGCGACCCCTGTGACCAGAGGCAAGCATGCTAACCATTTAGCCATGGAGCTGGGCTGTAGAAATGAGAGAAAAAACACGAAGAAACGTTCTCTCGTTGAATTAGGTAAACAAGGGACCAAAAGTGCGGGGGGTTGAAAGCCCAGGCATCGAATGTTTTGCCACTCCGAAAGAAAGTAAAATGTAATGTCCCAGCATGTCAAGTCCGAAAAAAATATCGACACCAATATTATGCTCACTAACTGTTGTTATCACTTATGAGTGAATTGCCTCTTCTTCTGCCTCTCATCTCCACAATGAATGAATGAATGAATGAATGAATGAATGAATGAATCAATCAATCAATCAATCAATCAATCAATCAATCAATCAATCAATCAATCAATCAATCAATCAATCAATCAATCAATCAATCAATTAATCAATCAATCGGGATTTAGGGTTGTCGCCCAAGTGGCAGATTTTTAGACTTTTCTTAAATGATTTTACTGAACATTTCTCTTGGTAAAGTCTTCTTCCTTCAAATGAATATTTCCTCAATTTGTCCTCTTGAATTCCAACTTTATCTTTCCTACATTTAAAAGGTCCACTCAAGCTTATTCGTCTACTGATATCAATCCACGCCATATCTCCTGATGTCATTACGTGTGCAAATGAAGACTTCCTCGGAATAAGGAATGTAACCAACATTTCAGTAATTGTTCAGGAGAGAGGAAAATTATTTTTGGGCTTTATTTCATGGTATACACTGCTTGAACCAACTGCATATGTAAGTGTACAAATGACTACATCTATTAAAAAAAATATTTTATTGTTATAACTTAAGATTTTTAAAATGGAAAATTATCTGCGATTACGTCTTAAGTTTGTATATAACAGAAAAGAAATCCTGAACATGCACTTGGAACGCAAGTGATAGCAAATAATATTAGTGTAATAATAAAAATATCAAGAAAATATTTAAAAATGTAGATGTGATTTCTTGTATGCCCTTCATTTAAGTGATCTATTATATCTGGTGATGCCTGCCTGTTGTCATTTCTTGATGGATACAGTACTTATACATCCATCTCTTGGCAGAGGCCAGAGTAAAGTGTAGCTTCCACCGAAGTCCCAGTCAACATCCATGGCTGTGACAGTATGGAAGCTGCTGAGGTATGAGTAGTGCTGAGTACTGACTTTCAGAGCACGACTAGTGCATCCGAGTGTTATGAAAGGTGTTGTTCATAGGGTTAGTATTGCTGCAATAGTACTTTCTGACCCAGTGGGGAAATCAATGGCAAACTACCTCACTCCTCATCTTGCCTAGTACGCCTCATTTTGGTGCTACCATTGGTTTTTGGGGTTTTCTTATAACCGCATAACATTTGGTGATGCTATTTGAGGATCCAACCAGCCTCTGGGCTGATGACCTAACAGACACATATGGTGATGTACCAACACAAGCACTGTTCACCATCTTGACCGATGTTCCATCCTTACACCACGGAGGAAGTTCTGCTGGCTGAAAACCAGCTTGAAGATCAAATGTAGGACATAAGATAACACCACAGCGTAGAGGCCTGATGACACACCCGATTTCCACTCAAATCTCTCTTTTCAAAGATTTGTTGCTTATATCCTTATTCCGGGGAGGTCTTCAATTACAAAAACTAATTCGTCAACAATGGGTACACAACAGCTAGTCAACAATAAACAGTAAATGGGATGTGATGGTGAGATGGTTAATTAAGGCAAATGTAATATCAGTTGGGTAAAGCAGGAAGTACAAATAGGCGTGCTCATTCAGGCGTCTCGAGATGCTAACTTGTGGAAGCGCCTCGAGGACACTCCGCAACCGTATAATTTGTTTGATTACTCTCTTCTCATGTTTATGTAAACATGGAAGATGAGCCTCTGGACGAGTCTGAGACATGTGAGAAATATAGCTTATATCGTTACACCTGATACTCTAATTTTAGTAATCAAATTTGTAAATATATTTATAGGGTGTGGGCTGAACATTCGAATTAATGTTCTTAGTTGCAAGTGTGTTCTTTCTTTTCGAACACGCCTCTGCTTTATATAACATTCTTCATTAAGGCTACGCTCAAATACTGTCAAATGCTACATAACGGTAAAAATACACTTCGATATAAGTTACATTATTTCGCAAGATAAATTACATACGTATTCTCATATTAAGTGTGTGAGAGTGATGTGTTCAATACCAAGGCTAGGGATCTACCAACACGCCCATATATATATACATTTGCTTTTCATCATAAATCATGCGACATTTCCGAACAACCGAAGTCAACAGTCAGTCCAATTGGTTGAAACTTATTAAATACTAGCGATTGAACTCGTCGTTCACGGTTTAAATTCTTGTATTGCAGCAGTAAAAACATCCGGCGACGTAGAATGGTAGTGAAAGAGAAAGAGCACACCTCAATTGATAACAAGAGTTACCGTTGATTGATTGCTGATTTGATGGTAGAAAATGGTGACCGTTTCTCACAAATTTCTAGACCACCAAAATCAGTGGTATCCTTTCTTGGATATTCTAGTGAGAAAGAAACCTGACGGCTCCCTAGAGCACACGGTTCATCATTATTAGCCTACCCACACAAATCGCTATCTGCATGGAGATTCTCACCACCGTCCAGAAATGAAATGTCGTATGGCTTTTAGTGCCGGGATATTCCAGGACGGGTTCGGCTCGCCAGGTGCAGGTCTTTCTATTTGACACCCGTAGGCGACCTGCGCGTCGTGATGAGGATGGAATGATGATAAAGACAACACACACACCCAGCCCCCGTGCCAATGGATTTAACCAATTAGGGTTAAAATCGCCTACCTGGCCTGGAATCGAACCCGGGACCCTCTGAACCGAAGGCCAGTACGCTGACCGTTCAGCCAACGAGTACCGGGTACTATCACGACACTCACCATGAGGGCGAAACGAATATGTGCGCCATCTACTATCCAAAAGGAGATGGACATACTTTCAAGGGTAATGGTTACAGCAATGTACAAACATTTATAGAGCTCTGCATCCCAGAGGGACCACTAAGCAAACCTCACAGAAAGAAGAAGTGAAAGATACTGCCTACCTTCCTCTTATCCACAATACCACTGATCGAAATTCAAAGATAATCCGCAAACACAATATAAAAATCATGTTTGGTACCGTCAAAAAAATAGGTCACAGTTTAAGTAAAACAATAACAAATGTCCTCCACTATTACACCCTGGGATATACGAAATGCCCTGTACTTGCAGCCAGGTACACATTGGTCAAACATGCCGGTGCATTGGTACTCGTAACACCAAATAAATATCCGTCTCAACCAGCCAGACAAGTTAGCAACGGCTGGGTATGTCCTATCATCGGGTTATGACGTCGTGTTCCGAGATGTTCGAGCTCTTAACCCCGCACAAAACTCTACAGTCTAGGATCATACGGGAAATGGTGGAAATACGTAAAAATCCTAATAATTTCAACAGGGGCACGGATATCAATTAAACGTGGTTGCCATGCGTTAAATATTTACATAGGAAGTTCTCTGCTCTGTCTTTCACAGCCGATATTTCGTTTCGTTTGTTTCCAAATTGGTACTCTCCTAATCACTAGATGGTTCTCTCGAGGATATGTGTCATACTGTCATAATCTGTGTGCACCTGCTAATGTGTTAAATCATGCTTACTTCTTTCTGCTCTCGTTTCTCCAACTTCGTTATAGTATGTCCTTTCCCCCCACGCCCGATTCCCACACATTTTTCTTCTTTTTCCCTTTTTATTCACTTTCCTTTTAATATTAACTTATATTACATTCTTTTGTCCTAGTCAGTCTCTGCTTGCACTTCTTCTACCATATTCCTACCCCATCGTCTTTGATTAACCTGACAACCTTGCTGTCTCACCGACGTATTGAAATGGAAACATCTTACTTCGTTTTACAATTCTTTTTACAGTTCTTACGGCGACAAGGGGATAAGAAAGGGCTAGGAGTGAGAAAGGAGCCGCCGTGTACGGTCCCAGCATTTGCCTGGTGTAAAATAAGAAATAACGGAAAACAATCTTCAGGGCTGTCCACAGTGGGGTTCGAACTCACTTTCTCCTGAATGAAAGCTCATCTCCACTCGGAAGGCCAGCGCACAGTAGGCCACTTGGTAACGAGCTACAGTACCACTTGCAATAAACCAACGGTCAAATATTTTCAAGTTCAGACCGACATTATGAGAGAAGTCTTCCTCATGCAGAGACGTGGTGAACAGGCTCCTCGAAACGTAAATAATTTATCTTTGTTTTCATATCTAGATTAATATTACTATTTAGAGGGTAGCGTAGCTAATGATGACATGGCTGAGGAGGCCATACAGAATTGACAAAGCAAGGGGAGTCTTCAGCTCGTAAATATACATACTCGAGGGTGGTTCTGGGGACATTTATGTAGTATTCTATGTAAAGGAAACGTGGACAATAATTGGCCCATAAAGCAATCTAGGCCAGTAATTAAATATATTTCGATATATTTCATATGTTTCTATTTTCTGAAAAATAATTTTTTACAGAAATATTTTTAATTTTCCAATGATATAGAATTCACCTCCTGTTGATTAGTCCACGGATGGGGGGGAATGTACGTAAGCTGTGTTTGCAACACTCTATGACATTCATGTTCATTTCTCCTTATACCACCACTATCCCTTCCTTACCTCACCTGCTGCCACGACGCGTGACGTACCGTCGTTGCAGCCGGACAACCATGTCACTCCACATGATCATCGGCGGTGGGTAACTTGACGGTTAATAATATCGAAAATGGGAAACAGCTTAAACTGGTCGATGGCTCCAAATACCGCAGCTACTATCCACCACTCGGTATGATCGTTAAGGCGTCGAGTTTATATGATCTGACACTGTGGTTAGCTGATTAGAATCCCATTGGTAAAAGAATTTTTACCATCAAAATATTGGAGGCAGGGTAGGAGGAGATCGCGTGCTATTATCCCGGACTCAGTTCCGAAGCTCCCCTCAGTGCTCTTATGGAGTGAGGGCACATGACGCTGTTGATGGTGATTTGTAGACGTTAACCATTTAGTATTATTCGATAGGATTAGGCTGCGCGCCGACACAGGCTCTCACCCCCTCCCCCTATCTCATTATAATCAAATAACATCCAGATCCGCAGGTTGCCCATGAGCCGAACATGTCCTCGGACACAACCGGCACTGAAAGCCATAAGTTAGAAAAACGCAGCTACTTTCAGAACAATGAAGAACAGAAACGGAGCTGAATAAAAAAACGTGCAGCCCAAAATTTGCTAAACTACGAAGGAACCCATAAGCATCAACAAAATGACACCGTCTATTGACAACTAATTTTAGAACGTAAAGCCTGCTATTTATTTAGTAGACCAACAAAAGTGGTTAGTAATTAAATCGTTTCTGCTTCTTCTGAAGTTACCGAGCTGCTGACGTAACAAGATATGTTGTTGAGAAATATGGCTCGGCAAAGAGAAAAGTCCTTCCGAAATCCATGCAGGAAGAGCATGAAGATCTTCAAAATATTACAATTGAAAGCAACATAGGAGAAGAAATGTTGATGGTGAGTTATTATGTAAGTAACATAGTAATAATTTTCATTTTAACTAAAATTCAGTGTATGGCAACCAGGACTACACTTTCCTTAGACAGTTCTTTTAGTTACAGCTCTCCGGATGTTTACCGTTCATTCAGTAGAATGGGAACTACTGTACAATCCCTTGGAATTTGGTTTCATCCCTAAACAAATTCATGGAAACATACGCTTTATCCTGTTGATTCTAATACAGAAGTGCAAAGACTTGAACCTACTGTTAAACTCTGAAACTGACGCTATGGATTTTAAACTGGCAATTACGGAACGATTAGTTTAGTATGGCTAGAAGCAACTCGACCGGGCTGTCGATTTCACCTATCCCTGGCATGGTACCGCATGATTCATAATCTCGGCTTGAGTAGGCACTACAGTACAAGGAGAAGGGCTCCGAGTGTGGCAGATGGGGCACACTGTACTCAGTCACTGTGAAGATGAAAATAGTTTTGTCTTGGACTTAATGTCGGTGGTACCCCAAGTTAAAGAGTTCCCCCAACACCTATTCCCATCTGAAATTCATGCATCCGAATCATTAGCAAGCGAATGTACCACAAATGCTTGTGAGGCATTCATGCTCAATTCAACAATGCTCAATTCAATACACCTCAATACCGGTCATGAAGGCCCTTGGAGGAGTGGAAGGTAAAGGCTTCCACCATTGCTAACCGCGGCACGTGACGGGCTAGAGTGGTTAGCTTTACGCCCGGCCGTCTTTGTCCCCAGGAGTTAACCTGGTACTCATTTTTGGTGTAAGCTGAGTGAACCTCAGGGCCATATACACCTCCGGAAGTGGAAATATCGTTTCTTAAATTTTAAAACTTCCTGTCGGAGATTCGAACCCACGTCCTTCCGGGCGAACCGAGCAGGCCTTTACCGCCTCGGCCAGGCAGCCCTTTCTTGACCTTCCGAGGCTGAGTGGACCCCGTTCCAGCCCTCGTACCACTTTTTAAATTTCGTGGCAGAGCCGGGAATTGGAGGCGGATATAGCTTTATATAAAAATAAAAAGTGTCCATCTCCCCAAAATAACAAATGAACAAATGTAAAGTACAAAAACCGGAACATGTATTTTGAACGTTTTCAAATTCATATTCAGTACTAAAACAAGATGCAGTAATTACAAGTTTTGATATCTTTCGAAAAGCAATATATCGCTTCAAGAACAAGAGATGCGCATTTTCAAAATTTCACAAAAGCTGATTGGCGATAGAACATGCTATTTTTAAACCGCAAGCATTAAGACATTATTAGTAGGTTGTAGTAGGGTGTATACAAATCATATGGCTAATCTTAAGCCTAGATTAGTACATACTAATAATTGCTTCGTTATTTCGATTACATTATTTACTTTATGATATGTAAAGGAAAGTAATACATATCAACGAGCGATAGAGCCTCCGTGGCTCAGGCGGCAGCGCGCCAGCCTCTCACCGCTGGGTTCCGTGGTTCAAATCCCAGTCACTCCATGTGAGATTTGTGCTGGACAAAGCGGAGGCGGGGCAGGTTTTTCTCCGGGTACTCCGGTTTACCCTGTCATATTTCATTCCAGCAACACTCTCCAGTATAATTTCATTTCAGCTGTCATTCATTAATCATTGCCCCAGAGAAGTGCGACAGGTTTCGGTAACCGGCATCATTCCTATCCTCGCCACTATATGGGGGCTTCATTCATTCCATTCCAGACCCGATCGAATGACTGTAAACTGGCTGTGGATTTTCACTTTCGTTTTTCATCAACGAGCGATTTAGCTATAACTGGTACTGAGACAGGTGTTGATGGGATATATTTAAGGGAGTATACTTAAGTAGCGGGAGGAGGGGGATTTCGCCGGGGAAGTATGATGCTCAGCACAGCTATATCACTTAGTAGGTAAATAGTGAACCACCTGTTCTTATCTATTTCGCTGCGCAGCTCATTGCGAGCCATAATCAAGACAAGGAAAAGAGTGATTTACTTGTCAGATTCCACTTTACGATATATCTGTATAACATCTATTGAAAATATTAGAATTCGGTTCATCGTGGTTTGTGACAAATAAATAAATAAATATTTTTCCTCGTACTGCATTGGCCTCTAGGTTGTACAAGTTCAATGGGCTCATTCATGTAGCCAGCCCGACCACTATTGTAAGTTACGGTGTTAAAGGGCGGTGTTTGGAATTCAGGTTCGACAGGGAATTTCTTCGAAATCTTTTGTGATAGCTACGTACCACACCCTGCTCATACAATGGATAAAAAGCGGTACTGAGGACCGGAAGGTAATGGGGCGTGGTATCGGCATGGCTTTGGTTAGAATCTTCAATGATCAGGCAAAGAGTTATGATCATACCACGGCTGGGGACTCCAAAGATGACTATACAGCATCCTTTGGCAGACTTTCACAAACTTTATGCCTTCAGTCTTAGAATAGGCTGCACAGGATAGTGTTTTAATGCAAGCGATCGTTGTCCAAAGTACGAGAAAATGTCACGATTATCAGGAATTGAACCCCAAACCATCAATCAAGGGATACTGCACACCTTTGGTTAGTTAAAATTGAGTAAAATTCAAATGTTCATATTTTAAGAACCAAAAATTCTACTTAATTGTGAAGGTTTATTATACATGACATAATGTTCATACTTAAAACGGCATAGGAATTATCTGCAATATTTCAATCAATGTACTCCAAATAAAGGGCGATTCTAAATGATGTTCCCGATTTCAGTACTTAATTATAGTAGTTTAATGAAACGCATGCAAACAAAAAGTGTACATCTATACTACAGAGTGAAACTGAACATGTATTTGTCTCTGCCACTACAAACGTCCAATTTGCGACCAACGCATAACACGGCACACATTAGGTCGATATTCCAGTTCCTGCCACACACTGTCTAGCATTTTGGGATCAAAATCTGTGAATGCTGCTGTAATGCTTGCGCAAAGGCCAGCCACTGTTTTCTCAAGTGGTGGTGCTAAATTCCGGTCCTTTATGAAACCCTTCACAAAGAAATCACATAGAGATATCCGGCGACTGCGGTGGCCAACACATGAGCGAGTTATCGTCCGTCGTTGCGGTAGAGTGGAATTCATATAGTCCCGAATAGCATGATGGTAATGCGGTGGTGCGCCACCTTTCTGAAAATTGAAGTTTGGAATGTCTTCCCCGAGCTGTTTGAAAAGCCATCCTTTTTAACATATCCAAATAGTTCGTAGCAGACAAAGTGGTTTCCGAAAATAAGAAAAGTCCATATATCTGGTGACGTGCAATAGCACAGATCACATTCATTTCATGGGGCTGACGTTCATGTTGCACAACAAGGAAAAATTTCCCAGCCCTAAATCCGTACGTTGTGTCTATTCACGCACCCGGACAAGTAGAACATTCCTTCGTCATTACACACTAATCTTCAAGCGAATTCACCCTCTCCCATGTGTTGTATCAAGTCTGCAGTGAGCGATGCTCGCAAAGGCAAGTCGGGCCGTTTCGGAGCTTACAGCCACTGTAATCGATATGATTTAATGATCAGTCGTTTCCTCAGCACTCACCACACTATCGTCTGCGGAATTTGTAATTCTCGGCTTGCACGGCACGTGTAATTTTGCGGGCTCTTTGCAAATGAGTCTTGTACACGCACTTTGTCATTTCTTCAACGGATGATCGGACGGACGGCCCGTTGACTTTTCCTTACAAATGCAGCCTTTCACTTTAGTTCGGGCATATCACTTTCGAATCCACTTACTGGTGGTTCCAGTCCAAGCCTTGTTCGGATATGACGTTAAAAGATTTGTTCGAATGGCAATCGAGGACACAGAAAATTTTCTGCTACCGGCTACCCGCCATTTTCCGCTGTGCGATTGGATTACCACCTGGCGGAAGCCAGCGCAAGTAACACAGAGTGGTGGTGCAGAAATTAATCTTCCCGTGATGCTGATCATCCCTTGGATGCATTAATATTGCTGTAGAAGGGATTTCTGGAGATTATTATACTAAACAGACCTCTCTGATGATACATTAGTATTGTGACCTAATTTATTATAGTATCGTCGCAACTGATAAACCACACCTCTCATAATAAGGATTTCAAATCGGGAAAATAATTCAGAATCGTCCTATATTATCAAAGGCATCTCCGTAAAGACCTCGCAACGCCCTTAGAGGAGTGGAATGTAAATGCTTCTCCCCGTGACCAAGGTACTATGAGAGATAGAGTGGTTAGTCCAGCCACCGTTACCCTCAGGAATTAATCTGGTACTCAATTTTGGTGTAGGCTTAATGAACCTCAAAGCAAAATGCAACGTCATAATTGTTAATCTTGTTCCTAATATTTCGACTTTCTGAAGGGGCATTGAACCGAGTACGACATTAGTGTTTCGGCCAGGCAGCACCTACTTTATATATTGAATATTTACATGATGGTTTAGCTGAAATAATTTGAAGTCTTATTTATATAAACTCTGCAATCCCCATTATATTTTCTTACTTTGTCCCTTTAATATTATTTTTCCTAATTTTTCCTTTACCATATTCTAAAAGTAAAGTACTTTTGTAGGGGCCGATGACCTTAGATGTTAAGCCCCTTTAAACAACAAGCATCATCATCAAAAGACTTTTGTCAAAGAAATAATCGTACAGTACGTTTTTTATGTAAGAAAAATGTTCAATATCTATTTTTTTTAATATTGTGGAAGTCATGTATGAAGTGAAGGAAATGAACAACAAACATATGACACAGTGGGGCGTACCAAGTGGCATATTTAGATATTTTTCAAACATATCTGTAGTATTCGGCTGGCGGATGCAGAGTGGGCCTCTGCCCACAATTGGCCACGGCTGGTCCGAGGTCCGACAGCTCTGCACTTCGACCGACCAACCGAGCACGGAGGGGTGGCCACGGCTCTACCATGGCTCTACGCCTCTGTATTTGGGAAACGGATAGGAGCTAGTCCCCACCGCCGGCTGTCTGGAGAATGGTTTTCCATTATCCTGCACTAATGCGAATGATGGGACAGTTCCTAGTATAGGCCACGGCCGCCATTCCCCGCACCTTCTCCGAACATCTCCTTCACCGTATCACATTTTCCCGGCCTGAGAGACGGCGTTGCCGTATAGGAGGCCCACCGTCCCCTTCACGCACGGAATTAAAACGTCGTAGTATATGGTGGATATAATTTTTTCTCACCAGAATAATGATGAATATACTGTATACTCTATCGTGAGTGTGAGGGTAAATGGACCTGTGTCGATATTCACTGTTGCGAGTATCGTATCATTCTTCTGCTCGGTACTGTTGAGCTGGCACTGTTTAGTTGTTCACTGCATGTGACTGTGTGAATTACTGGACTGTCTCTGGAGTCGAACCAAAGAAGAGTCATCGTGTGTTGCGTAGGACGTAGCCGTGTGTTCAAATCAACGAGCTAGAATAACATAGAGGGGCTTCATGCCTGACATCAGCGCTCCTTGCGGAGGCAAGTTCCTAAAGGGCAGCCATGTTTTGAGTTGTCAAAACAGAGCGAGTTGGCGCGAGAACATATGATGTGGTGACATGGAGATTGTTGGTGACGAATGAACATCGTGAGCTTTGAGAAGTGAAAAATGAGATTCTCACCGTCAAGAATGCCAGCCAGCCGTATGCCCAGCGTTGTAATCGTTGTAAAGTGATTGATAATATTCCTTTTTTCAGGTTTATCATAAGTGATGATTTCTTGGTGCCGGTACCTGCTGTGTATTTCTGTGAACTGAGGATCGCCGTGAGTCAATGGGGGAAGCCTCTATCGTGAGTGTGAGGGTAAATGGACCTGTGTCGATATTCACTGTTGCGAGTATCGTCCTTCTGCTCAGTACTGTTGAGCTGGCGCTGTTTAGTTGTTCACTGCATGTGACTGTGTGAATTACTGGACTGTCTCTGGAGTCCTAGTTCATTTTTGTTGCAACCTGGTATTCGTGTATGATTCATTGAAGTTTGATATTCAGGTTCTTTTCTCTCCGGAATGGTCCTGAAGACTTGACTTGTGCTTGGGCATTGGTTTGATGTAGGCCTATTTCAGTCAAACGTACATCAAGCATGGTAAATACAGTATTTTATTGCTGTTCGTGAAATTTATGAAGTGTTTATTATACACTGAGCGATTTGGCCGTGCGGTTAGGGGAGCACAACTGTTAGCTTGCATTCGGGAGATAGTCGGTTCGAAACCCACTGTTGGCAGCCCTGAAGATGGTTTTCGTGGTTTCTCGTTTTCACAACATGCAAATCCTGGGCCGATACCTTAATTAAGGCCACGGACGCTCTCTTCCCACTCCTACCATTTCCTACCTCATCGTCGCTATTAAGACCTATGTATGTCAGTGCGATGCATTAATATATCAAATTAGGCTACATTTCATACTGGACAATTTTTAAGGTTACCTTTCAGCTTTAATCCCAGTATGATACAGTAAAAGGAAAATAATTTAAAAAATTAAAAATATGTATCCCCTACGGTATAATAAAATATTTTTACCGAGCGATTTGGCCGTACGGTTAGGGTCGCGCTGCTGTGAGCTTGTATTAGGGAGGTAGTGGGTTAAAATCCCACCGTCGGCTGCCCTGAAGATGGTTTTCCATGGTTTCCTATTTTCAAACTAGGCAAATGGTGGGACTTTATCTTAATTAGGGCCATGGTCGCTATCCCTCTGTGTGTAGAGGTGGTGGAATAATACCCACAGTATCCTCTGCCTGTCGTAAGAGGCGACTAAGAGGGGACATAGAGTCCCTCAACTTGGGAGCGTGAGTTTGCGACTACGGGGCCCTTAGGTGTGTCCTGGCATTGCTCCCACTTACTTGTGCCAGGCTCCTCACTTTCATCTTTTATCCGACCTCCCTCAGTTCTTGTTCATTTCCTACCACGACGCTATTAAAGCATTTGAGGGCTAGCGAGTCTTTCTTTTCACGCCCTTCGTGGCCTTTGTCTGGTCGATATCTTCATTTTTCGAAGTGTCGGATACATTTTATTATTTCTCTCTGATTAGTGTTATATAGAGGATGGTTACCTAGTTGTACATCCTCTTAAAACACCACCACCATCACCACGGCCGCTACATTCTTAATCCTAGTTCTTTCCCGCCTTTCCGTCGCCGAAAACCTTCGTTGTGTTCGTGCAACGTTAAGCAAGTAGCAAAAATAAATAAATAAATAAATAAATAAATAAATAAATAAATAAATAAATAAATAAATAAATAAATAAATAAATAAATAAATAAATAAATAAATAAATAAATAAATAAATAAATAAATACACTGACTGACAGTGACAATGCAACACCAAGGAGGAGTGGTTCGAAAGGGATGAAAGTTGGGGAAAAAACAGAGACGGCACGGAAGAATAATTGATGTTTATTTCAAACCGATATGCAGGTTACACAATGCGCACGGCATCGACTCAGTAGGATGTAGGACCACCGCGAGCGGCGATGCACGCAGAAACACTTCGAGGTACAGAGTCAATAAGAGTGCGGATGGTGTCCTGAGGGATGGTTCTCCATTCTCTGTCAACCATTTGCCACAGTTGGTCGTCCGTACGAGGCTGGGGCAGAGTTTGCAAACGGCGTCCAATGAGATCCCACACGTGTTCGATTGGTGAGAGATCCGGAGAGTACGCTGGCCACGGAAGCATCTGTACACCTCGTAGAGCCTGTTGGGAGATGCGAGCAGTGTGTGGGCGGGCATTATCTTGCTGAAACAGAGCATTGGGCAGCCCCTGAAGGTACGGGAGTGCCACCGGCCGCAGCACATGCTGCACGTAGCGGTGGGCATTTAACGTGCCTTGAATACGCACTAGAGGTGACGTGGAATCATACGCAATAGCGCCCCAAACCATGATGCCGCGTTGTCTAGCGGTAGGGCGCTCCACAGTTACTGCCGGATTTGACCTTTCTCCACGCCGACGCCACACTCGTCTGCGGTGACTATCACTGACAGAACAGAAGCGTGACTCATCGGAGAACACGACGTTCCGCCATTCCCTCATCAAAGTCGCTCTAGCCCGGCACCATGCCAGGCGTGCACGTCTAAGCTGTGGAGTCAATGGTAGTCTTCTGAGCGGACGCCGGGAGTGCAGGCCTCCTTCAACCAATCGACGGGAAATTGTTCTGGTCGATATTGGAACAGCCAGGGTGTCTTGCACATGCTGAAGAATGGCGGTTGACGTGGCGTGCGGGGCTGCCACCGCTTGGCGGCGGATGCGCCGATCCTCGCGTGCTGACGTCACTCGGGCTGCGCCTGGACCCCTCGCACGTGCCACATGTCCCTGCGCCAACCATCTTCGCCACAGGCGCTGCACCGTGGACACATCCCTATGGGTATCGGCTGCGATTTGACGAAGCGACCAACCTGCCCTTCTCAGCCCGATACCATACCCCTCGTAAAGTCGTCTGTCTGCTGGAAATGCCTCCGTTGACGGCGGCCTGGCATTCTTAGCTATACACGTGTCCTGTGGCACACGACAACACGTTCTACAATGACTGTCGGCTGAGAAATCACGGTACGAAGTGGGCCATTCGCCAACGCCGTGTCCCATTTATCGTTCGCTACGTGCGCAGCACAGCGGCGCATTTCACATCATGAGCATACCTCAGTGACGTTAGTCTACCCTGCAATTGGCATAAAGTTCTGACCACTCCTTCTTGGTGTTGCATTTGCTCTGTCAGTCAGTGTACATAGTACATTCAAAATTATAGTTATACTCATGGCGATGCAATACGTTGAAAAATATGATAATGAGGTTGTAACATCTCGTAGGCCCCTTTCGTTTAAAGGATTTCCTTAATAAAGGCTCATTACATTTTAATTGTAATTTACGCTTAATCACAACAGCCAAGCAGGGTAACGTTCGTGTTCCGATTTTGTGGCCTGTTCGTATGTCACTGTATGACGATTCTCCTTATATTGTTTCCGAACTACTCTACACTCAGCTGATCGAGATGTTGGCCCCACGCCGCAGCATGGATGAAGTGGCGCTATTCGCACTGTATGATTATTGTTACGAAGATAATATGGAGAGCAGAAAGGAAAGAAGGTGCGGGCATGAATGGGTGGATATACCAAAATCAAAAGATTGAATGAAAACTTTGAAATTGGCAGTTTTATTACTTTTCTTAACCTTTCCCCCTTTTTTTTATTTCCAACTCTTAATACTTTGACAAGTAATTAACAATTGGTTACAAAAGTTAGCTCGGTAGCTTGAAAAACACCTTTAGAGGGGTCTAAAATAATCGGACAACAATTTTACAGGTTGGGCACTACTGTTCCATTCAATCAACAGTTAAGGTTTCCCACTTTTTACACCAAAAGTAAGAGCATCTTTGCTCTATCAATTAACACTTAGGAATCTATTTCCGGAAATTCACACTTTCCAGGCCTGTCAAAGACATAACCTACGTTTAACAAAAACATTATTCACTGTCTTAACTGCTCAACAGTCTGATTCCTCTAACATGAATTTAACGTAGTTAAACAGGGGTAACAAGTACCCATTATACATGGTCTTTGGTAAAAAAAAAAGGTTAAATTCCTGGCCCAGAAACCAAAATGGCAAGGAGACGAACACTTGCACTCCTAGAAATTTACATTAAATGCATAAAACCCCTAGTTGGGCTTATGGCCCGACGTTATACTATACTACTATACTACTGAGGTGACTAGATGGAGAAACATATTTAAGTTACAGAAATAACAAGTTCGAAAAGGTTACAAGATCATAGTCACCTCAAAATCAAGTAAAGAGGGAATACGAGAGGGTACCTCACTCTCTATTCCCTGATTTCGGTTAAGTTCTTTCGGTTTGTTTGAAATTTACATTTAGAGTTTGAAATTTACGCTTATAAAATGAAGTTACATTACTAATGATTTGAAGCCTTCCCCTCGAGCTAGCTTAGAAAGACTATCAGATTTTAAACTGGATCTGCCATTACCTTGAGCTGGTGGTCCTCCCGAAGATGGACAAGTCCCCCGGCCTCCGTTACGAACACACACTAGACTGTAGACTGGAGCGATCACAAAGCTAACTTGGTCCGAAAAGTGCCAGCATTTATAGTAGAGGGGAAAGTTTCAGAAAACTCTGGGTCGAGGGCCCAATATACCCTCCAGTTCTCAATGGGTCATCAAATAAATACCAAGAAGTTTTTATTGGCTGAAAAATAAATGTACAAAGTTTTTCATTGACCTACGTCTTAAGTTGGCGGGAAGTGATACAAGTGTTGTAAACTTTAGTACACCGTAAACTAAGTATAAACAATTCACTTTAGGAAACCTTAACATACAAATTTACTCTGGAGTTTTAATAGTTCATCTTCACACTAGAGGGCACAACATAAGTTTATAGTAGCGACATCTGTTGAGAAATGTTCACACTTCTTGCATTAGTTGTTGCAAGCTTCATAATTCAGATGGCATTCTCCAAGGCGCTTAATTTAAATGCGCGGGGTGGGTGTACCGCCGGGTCAATTATTATTATCAGTGTCCTAAGCTTGCGGCTAACGGTCTTTAATTTTGTTCCAGTGATTCTATTTTCAATACTTTTCGTTATTCGACAGGCACCCCCCCCCCTTGTTTATGTGACCATAAAAAAATGGCGGACGTTCGTTCATTTTGCTTCAGTGAGGAAGCGCTTCCGCCTCTTTATGTTAATCTAGCTCGTGGATTCAAATCCAGTAGTCTACACACAGCTGCTGTATGAGGTGACGGAACTTGGGGAAGTGAAAGCAAGGATTAGCTCTCCCCAGGTATAGCAACGGACCGGACCGCCTGTTGTGTGGTAGAGGAGAGAGAGACTTGTAAATAGATAGCAAGTAGTACGTTGGCCATTCGTGGTTGATTAGAATTGTGTGTGTGTGTGTGTGTGTGTGTGTACGTGTGTGTGGGTTTATTGGTTCATCCTGAAATAAATTAGAGTAATAAAACGGACGGAGTTCTATTCACAACATCTTACATATGCTATCTTCAACATGTAAAGACTTAAAGTACCTTCGCCCCTCCTGTCCCTGTTCTCACTTTTCGGACCAAGTTGTCTTTGTGATCACTCCAGTCTACAGTCTAGTGTGTGTTCGTAACGGAGGGAGGGGCGCCTCGTCCTTCTTCGGGAGGTCCATCAGCTCAAGGTAATGGCAGATCCAGTTTAAAATCTGATAGTCTTTCAAAGCTAGCTCGAGGGGAAGGTTTCAAATCTTTAGTAATGTAACTTCATTTTATAAACGCAAATTTCAAATTCTAAATGTAAATATGTAATTTTGAATTCGGCAGTGCTCGGGAAAAGTGGCATAAGTCAATTTTACCGAATGTGTTTATTTGTTCAAAATATATATCTCACTCATTCGGCTTTGGAAAAGAGCAACTACTCCTTCGTCTGTCAGAAAAACTGTAATATGGCACAAGTCACATAATTCGGTTCAACATAATGTGATGATGCTTGTTGATTAAAGGGGTCTTACATCTAAGGTCATCGGCCCACCAACATAATGTAGCTTGAGAAAACGGGGTTTAAGTCGACTTGTGACATTATTTTCGAGCGCATTTTATTTACTTGGCACTCCTACAGTTGGTATGTAGATATGTGTCATTTTTACCCAGAATTACCGTGATTGTTGTGATAGTGGACACCGTTGACTTGACTCCATAAGAAGACCATAACTGGTGAAACAGATGAAATGCCAAGCTTTGCCAAATTGCAGGATGAAGTGCAGTGTTCTCCACGAGAATGAGAGACTACATTCAAATAATTGTGGGGTTTAGGAAACGTTGATAAGAGTGTCATATATGAGACACCTCCTACTGAAACTGCACAGAAAGTAACAATGAAACTTCGACCTATTGTAGATAAAGACAAACGAAAAATCAGGTTCTAAACAGATAAATACAATTTTTGTGCAAATGGTGCTAGGGTGCTTTAAAAAAACCTTGGATATTACAGACAGATTTGTTCGAACACTTTTCATGAAGAAGAGTAGTTACATTATGGTGTGACAGACTGCGACGTGAGAGGCAAGGATCCACCGAAACGTAAATCGTTAACTGAGGCTCTGTGGTTAGAGAGACGTAAAGGTGCACATACATTGTTTTTCCACATATGAGTTTCACTACTCAAGAAAGAGGACAAGCAAATAATCTCCCATTACATCTTTCATTAGAATAAACTGAAGTAACTTTTCACAAATGTGGCCTGTTTCATCTACAAATCATAACAGCAAAAAGTGAAAAAGAAAAACGATCTGCGGGAAAGGAAGGCAGATCAGCAAGACAACGCACAAGAAGCTTACGATAGTAAAGCAGTTCATAAGAATATTGCGATGGATGTTTGTTCCATTGCAACACTAATATTTGATTTATAGTAGTGTTTACCGATACCATACTAGAGAATAGTGTTGCTTTCTATAAACGACAACTGTGGACCTTTAATTTGACAGTGCACAACTGTGCAGGTGGACTTCCTTCACCCTACATGTGGCACGAAGTAATTGCTGGTAGCTTCTTGTCTGTACGTCCAACACTTATTCGTTTTCTCTACGGGTTCGGCTATGAAGTGAGATGAAACGCTTTAGCGAGTTTATACGACCGGATACCCTTCCAAACGTCAACCTCATCAGTGGAAATATGCTTCTTGTCTATTGAAGCATATTCAAGGTATGTCTCCTAATGTAAGTCTTGGACACATGTGGTGACAGAATAGGAACAAGATTGTAGATGTCATGTTCCTGTCACTCCAGTCTATATCGGTCAGTGACTCTACAATAGACCACAAATTCTTGACTCCAGGTCATTCAAACCTGGAATGCGATACAGACCACTCTCTGATTTAGAAGAAAAAGAAGAAAATCAATATGGCTATTGCTCATCCCACAGAGTGGCAATAGCTAGAGAATGACGCTAGCATAGGGAACAATGTTTAAGTAACAGAAATGCCACAATATATGTTTCCTGACTTTGGAGACCTGCTGAAAGAGCCACTGGCTCAAAGAAACATAACAGGAAGTAAGAAGTGTATTCGGTGGTTTGATATAAAGTGGTTGAGTTTTTTCTTCTTTTTACAGTTTGCTTCACATCGTACCGGTACAGACAGGTCTTAAGGCAGCAATGGGATAGGGAAGGCCTAGGAGCTGGAAGGAAGCGCCCGTGGCCTTAATTAAGGTACAGCCCCAGCATTTTTCTGGTGTGAAAATGAGAAACCACGGTAAACCATCTTCAGGGCTGCCGACAGTGGGGTTCAAACCCACTATCTCCCGAATGCAAGATTAGAGATGCGCACCCCTAACCGCAGAATCAACTCGTCAGCTGGTTGAAGTATTTGAGACATGAATCTGGGGCAATATTTGTCAAGACAACCCTTAATAATGACACATCTTTTGAAGTAGTGGACTTCCACCGACGAGAACAAAGTCTTCAAAATCACACATTGAAGGAATGTTACAACTGTCCTGTTCCCATCATCAAGGAAAAGGACCTGCTGCATATGCTTCATCTAACTGATTCCGTTTTCCACTCGTTTTACTAAGGTCTTCCTGTAAATTCCATAGTTGCAGACATAGATCCTGTGATGGTCCAGTGATGATGAAGCCGTGGCAATAAACTAATCGCACACATCTCTCTCTTTTTGTTTACGACTTGCTTTAAGTCGCACCGACACAGATAGGATTTACGGCGATGATGGGACAGGAAATGGCTAGGCATGGGAAGGAAGTGGCCGTAGCCTTGATTAAGAAACAGCCTCAGCATTTGGCTGATGTGAAAATGGGAAAGCAAGGAAAACCATCCTCAGGAAACGCTCCGATCAAAGATGGTGATGAATGTACAGTACGAAATGTTTATTCATGTTTTATTCTATTATTCCAGACTATATTACCATATTTGTTTAATGCGTATATTAAGAACCTATCAATGCTGTGGTAGACTGAGATAATTATCTCAATGCTCCTAGCGACATAAATAATATCGTTTGAGCATTTAGCATAATTTTTGTTTGATTAATGTTTGTTGTGGTTTTGTAAACATAATATTAAGTAAAAAAATTGAAGTACTAAAAAATAAATCATGTATTCGTTAAGACTCTCCCCTAAAGGTAGGTTTTAAGACTTGTGTTACTTTTCCCGAGCACTACAGAATTATGCTGCTGTAGGACTTTCTAGATTCTCAACTAAATTATGTAAGTAATTTAAGAGATACTTGGTGAATAATGGGGCTAGTATAAATCCGCCTTATCTGATCTCGCCATGTTTGTATAATGCAGGGATCTTTTATAAATTAGGATGTTCGAGTGATTCACCTTTGGTAATCGCAATCCTTTTTATGACTAGGTATTTTTGGATTCTAAATCCATTTCACCTAGTCACAGCGTACGTTGGTTGTTATATTTAGGCACTTGTGTCCTTGTATTATGTTTTCTCATGCCAATATTACGGAATCTCGTGTGTTTCTGGCATCCCTCACCTGTTGCTATTTTGGGTAATTTCCGAAGTTAGCCTTTCTCCTTTTGAAATTTTGTATGTTCATTCTCAGGTCACTTAAGTAGTAGGAGATTTGATCACCTGCATTTTGTAACACATTTTGTTATCCAGTGTTTAAAACTCGTGCCTACCGGGCGAGTTGGCCTTGCGGTTAGGAGCGCGCAGCTGTGAGCTTGCATCCGAGAGATAGTGGGTTCGAAACCCACTATTGGCACCGCTGAAGACGGTTTTCCGTGGTTTCCCATTTTCACACCAGGCAAATGCTGGGGCTGTACCTTAATTAAGGCCACGGCCGCTTCCTTCCCATTCCTAGGCCTTTCCTATCCCATTGTCGCCATAAGACCTATCTGTGTCGATGCGACGTAAAACAAATAGCAAAAAAAAAAAAGAAAAAAAGAAAAAAGAAACTCGTGCCTTGTGTGAGGTATACGTGAAAGGACCATAGTTTTATCTAATTACTAAAATGGGACTTGGAACCCAATTCTGTGCGCACTCGTTGACCTTAGACATCTCTCAGTGCTCTAAGAGCACTCATTTAAGTAATTTTCAAAAATATATTATTAATTATTTTCTATTATTATTAATTGTTCTGATCACGTTGTTTAATTGTTATCTCCTTTGTATGTTTATATTATTATTATTGTATGACTCCTTTTCCGTTGAGGCCTTCGGTTCAGGGTATCCCGGGTACGATTCCAGGCCGGGTCGCGGATATTAATATCGTTCCATTAATTCTTTGGGCTCTGTGAATGGTTGTTTGTGCTTATCCCAACACTCTCATATTGATATTCAGACAACACACCGCACAATCAGCCATCACAGACGCACGCAATAGTGTTTTCATATCTCCGCACTGCGTAGGTGTCACGAAGTTCATCCGGCCGTAAAACAGGGCCAAGTCCACCTGTGCAACACAATTTGCACCCGCGAGAAAGCTGTAGGGAAAGATTCTTATTTTTCTTCTTATTATTCGAGTAGAATTCTTCCATCACGTAGCGCCTACTCCCGGATAACCTAAATTGAGCAGAGAGAATTCGCTAATTAAAATCCAGTTCTTTCAAACAAGCATTTACGTAATTGTTATTACATTTATTTTTCTAGTTTTTCTATTACTACATTAAATTTTGTAATTAAATCTAGGAAGTGTTTGTACCCACTTAAATATTATCAACTCTCTTTTTTATGTCTTGTATATAAAATAGTGTGTTCTAAGGTACATGTATACTACCCCTCATTATTGCTTACATTATTTTAATTTGCCGCATGTTTCTTATAACAGATTAATTCTGTTGGCCTTCCTGGTACGATCCACTTTTCGTTTAATTTAACAATTGTATGAAGTTCTTTCTCTCTTTCTATTTTTGCTTTAGATTTGCTATCCAGATGTTTGACCCCGATCCTGTCTCCCTACACACTCTCAACAGATGTGCCTCTTCCACTGTTTATCTACATATCAAATTACGGTTCTCCTCATATTTTTATCTTTGGACTTTATTCTTGTAAATACCCACTACACCATACCTCTTACTTCTCTATTTGTCTTTCTTTCTTTCTTATTCCTAATGATTTTTTAATTTCGCTTGATTCTTGCAACGTTATTTCGTCTTTCATTCTGACATGATCGTCTATTTCTCAGTATCCTTCACTCTGGTAGATATTTTCTTAATTAAAATCTTTCCTCCATTTTAGGTGTCTTTATCCAAGCAGTCTCTCACTCCTATCCTGTCTAGCATCGTTTTCATCTTGGTTACTTAGCAATCATCATGTAGATATTTTGATCTGATGTTGGCACCCTAAATTCAACATTTTCATCCCCTTTCTATTCTATTCGAGTTTATCCTTCTTCATCTTCTAACACTCATCCTAAAGAAATATAATATTGGAAAGCAAGATATGGAAACTGAATAATTCACTAGAACTCTCATCCAATCCGCGACGTTAACTAAGTCTGTAGATTTTATCGTGACGGTGTTCCGTATCCTTCGGTGTTGTCCGTAAGACTTCATAGGGTGCATTCCATTAAGTCTTAAATTTGTAAGATAAGATCGTGCTAGTGATTATGGAAGGATGGAAATAGCTCTTTAAGAAGAACATTATTTATGATCCGGTAGCTTTTATTCTCACAGGATCCAGACTGGAAGCATGTGTCATTAAGCTTGACTATAAAAACTCACCATTGACGGCAATTTCTGCCTCGCCTAACTAACCAGTTACTAAAGTAGATGTACAACGTCTTGTTTCACAACTCTCTCATCTAATATTCATAGTTGGAATTTTAAACGCATGTATGGTCAATTGGGGAGGCTGAATGATGGAGTCCCTAGTTCAAACGCCTGATCCATCCAAACCTCATTAGTCGTAGATGTTATTTTGCATCCACCTTATAAACCCCCAGTTTCTTGTGACAGGATTTTCAGCATTCACTTTCATCTGATCATCCTTAAATATTGCTATGATTCAGCCATACCGTAAACATCGGAGTGTTCGGCATTGAATCTGGGCGTTTTAAGGTGTGACTATTAAGCTCGTTCTGGTGAAGGACTAGACGTCTGATGATGGTATTCGGGACTGAGAAACTTTCTGTGACTTTATTAACCGAGCAAACAAGGTAGACCTCATGAACCGAACGACCTGGCTGCGTGCTTCGGACTGTTAAGTTGTAAGCTGATATTCGGAAAATGGTAGGTTTCGAAGGCCACCATCAACAGCTCTGTTGTCGCTTTCCCATTCTTTCCACATTTTTACACCACACAAATGTTCAGGCTGTGCCTTATTAATACCAAGACTGCTTCTTTCCCACTCATAGCCTTTTTAATCCATAGTGAATGCAACGTTAAGCTACTAAAATAAACCCGTAGAAATTTACCTCGTGTATCCAGGAAACACTTCTCAATTCCAAGATGGGATAAAGAATGTAAGGCTGCGGTGTGTGTGAGTCGAAACGCACTTCAACATTTCAAACTATGGGAAAGCATTGACCGGGCGAGTTGGCCGTGCGGTTAGGGGCGCGCGGCTGTGAGCTTGCATCCGGGAGATAGTGGGTTCGAATACCACTGTCGGCAGGCCTGAAGATGGTTTCCCATTTTCACACCAGATAAATGTTGGGGCTGTACCTTAAATAAGACCACGGCCGCTTCCTTCCAACTCTTAGGCTTTTCCTATCCTATCGCCGCCATAAGATCCAACTCTGTCGGTGCGACTTAAAGCCACTAGCAAAAAGAAAGAAAAGCATTGAGATAGCCCATTAACACTATTCTATCCTTGCCGTTCATTCTGACTACTACATCACTCATTGCTTCATAAAACTTGCTTACTTCGTTTTCATCTACTCCTTCATATGGTGAACACACTGAAAGGATTTTCTTCCGAATCCTTGTAACCAGTAAGTCTATAAACATCATTCATTAATTTACGTGCCTTATGAGAACTATATTGCGTAGAATGTTTTTAGTGATGAGAAATCATATCCCATACTCTTCCCTTTCCCTTTTAACATCTATTAAGAAACCCTAATGATCTCCTGTCTCGTCCTTGTGATATCCTCTTTCCCGAAAATCATTAACTCCTAACACAAACTGTACATTTCACTGACTTACAGAGAGAGTTCTACATTCTTTTTGTTGTAAGCTTCATTAATACTGAATCCATCCAATAGAATGCCACTTCGTTCGTCAATTTTTATCAAAGGAGATTAGATCAGACTAAAAGCTAAAAGGCTGAGTTGTCGTTTCAAATGAGGTGGTGGATACAGGAGAATATTCCATGGAACCCCTGGCCTGTCGAATGGAAGTAGGACTCTGTCACTCCCATAGTTCCGAGGTTTGATAGAAACAT
Organism: Anabrus simplex; assembly: GCF_040414725.1. Lineage (NCBI taxonomy): Eukaryota > Metazoa > Arthropoda > Insecta > Orthoptera > Tettigoniidae > Anabrus > Anabrus simplex. Next base: position 243,331,201 of record NC_090269.1, read on the forward strand.
GCTGAATGTGCTCGGTAGATTTATGTGAACTAGGATACTAGCATTAGGTACACAGTCCCAATGCGAATGTTTCAATCTAACGGTTTAAGGACCATCTGTGGATTGTATAGTCCTAGGCACCTGGGCCCAAGGAGGGCCACGACTCAGAGTGTGTGCAATATGCCCACCATAGCAACTGATACCCCGAATATTAGGACCACTTAATAGGCCACTCATCCGTTGCCCATGAGTCACGAACTTAGACGTGACTCCAAGAACCCACAATACGAACCACATGTCTCAGAATGTTCCTACCAGCGCCGGATTCAAAGGTTGTGTGCCCACTATACAGCTCTACCGTGGAACAGCGGTAAACACGTATCGGTACAAGTACAAACATGAGTGCTTTGAAATATCTACAAGTACGTGAGACTACATTTATCTATCTGCAGAGAGAAAAAATAGCACTGGTTATCTGTAACGTAAGCTGATACACTATCTTATCCGAAAAGCTTCTGCCGTTTTCCTTAGCAAGGAAAAGGAAAGAGTGATTTTCACGTTAACTTCTCCAACGTTATGTAGATAACTTAACCTTCAGTCAGAATCATGAAATATTGTTTATTCATTCTGAAGGAATTATTTCCAAGAAAAGCGTAATAAATATGATAGCCTATGTACACAAATTAACATTAACATTTTTATGGATAAGGAGAAGAATGTCCTGGTAAGTGGTCTTGAGAATTTGGATACCAGTCATTATGGAATATTCTGATTTGCAGGCCTTCTTTTACTCTGGTGACTAGGCTTAGGCAATCAATCAGTGGTACCTAACCTTAGAGAAAAGTCAATATATATAGGATTATGTATAAGTGAGGTTAATAACTTGCTTAGCAGATATTTATCAAACAGGTTCGGACCTAATAGAGTGACGGAGTCCCATTTATATTAGGAAACCCAGGGAATCCTGGGAGAGAATCTGGCGAACGATGAATTTGTATCAATAGAGATTTTGATTATGAATGAAGAGGGTAGAACTGACTGAATCAGTAAACAGAAAGTTATGAAGGCTATTCGAGTTAAGAGTACTTGGAACAAGTAGGAGATTGTAAGGGGATTTGAAAAATGTGCAAAGGGGGAAGGCATAGTGTGGAGAGAGATTGTTCCTTAGGAAATCTACATACGCAAATAAGTCTGTTAAACCTGTAAATGAATGAGAAGTATGGCTACATTTAGTGGTTGCAAGATTTCAGCCAGTGTATCAGTATGTGAAGGGGCAGATTAAGAAGTAGACAAGTTTTATGAGGTATTGAGTAAGATAATGGACAGCGTCGGCAACAGATTTAGTACAGTGGTAGTGAGTGATTTCAATTCATGAACTGGAAACAGAACCGATGGATATAAAATAGTAATGGGAAAAACTGGGAAGTTATAGAAGCTGATAGGGACAGAAGACTATTACTGGATTTCTGTTCTGGCATGGGACTATGATTTTATAAAGCTATTCAACGAACAGCACCTTAGAACAGGATTACAAGCCATTACAAATGATATCATGAAATTTTGTATTCGGGAAACCATTGATGAGTGTTCAAGATTCCGATGTTTGAACTGCTACAATTAAGACAAAATTTGAAGTTTAACGCGCTGAGGGATGAAGTTAGCAGATCTTCAGGATAAGGAAAATTCGACAGAACTGCACATCCAAGATCACCAAAATGTCCCACAGAATTGTAATTAGTCCTGAATACTGAAACGAATCAGTGTCAAGAAAGAATGGTATACTGAAAAAAAAAACAATGGAATGCCTTGGAATAACACCGTGTAAAGATGGAAAACTGCAATAATGCAGTTGTAAGTACTGTAAAAAACTACATCCAGTGGCAGAGAAATATTTATAGAGTTTAATAGAGAATGCACAAAAAGAGAGAGAAGGTAAACGGAACGGAATAGCATTTTATATAAATTAGATGGTATTATTGCAAATCCTGGGAAATCACTAGCCGGATGAAAGGAATATTCTCGAAACCCATTCAGTATAAAAGGTTGTCGTACCGGTGAAGTATTCAAGCAAGGAATTTATTCGTGAGAACAGTGTCAGAAATATCATCACATGCGGACAGTGTTGAGAAATGTAAATACACTGCTTTGCATAAAGCAACGGAAATGAGCGAAATACGACCAGAATATTGGCGAAATAGAGTGACAAGGTGGAGGATAAAATGGACATGTATAGGGTTAGTATCTTCTGAGTAGTCCAGTCTAGAAGCAAGTGAACAGGGATTACGACGATTAATTTTGGCACTTATTAAACTAGGTATTCACATTTATTTTAGAAAATAAGATGTGATCGTTGAGGGAGAGAAGTTAGATAAACATCAGTATGGTTTCAGACCAGAAGGGAGTCGTAGTCAGGACCAAATGTTCTCTTGGCGCAGATTCAGCGGATTGGGTACATGTCAGCCTGGTGGTCGAACTGGTTGTGCTGCCATTCATTCGCAATATTCAAGGGGGTGTTTTCCAACAGGATAACCTATCCTCACACCGCTGCTGTCACCCTACGTTCATCTTAGTAGTATAAGTGGGGGGTTCTGCCGCCACCACCGCCGCAGGCCCTCCGCAGAGGCCTCCGCCGCATTGACTGCGCTGGCTAAGACTGCATGCTTAACCTCACATCCGCCATCTTGGAGGGACTTAATCTTACTTTTTACGCATAAGAGAGCAAGCCTAACTTCATGGAGGGGCCTAACCTCAGTTTTACATACAGATGCCCTTCCTAACGCCAAAGAGAGCGAGCTTAACCTCATAGACGCTACCTTGAAGGGGCTTAATCTTACTTTTTACGCGCAAGACAGCAAGCCTAACCTTAGAGCCGCTATCTTGTAGGGGCCTAAGCTCAGTTTTACGGCCGGATGCCCTTCCCGACGCCATCTTGGATAGTAGGGCAATGGGTATTCTCGAGACGTTATTTTGAGTAGTAGGTCAATGGAGATTAGCGTAAGAGAACACACATAACTGCATGGAGGAGCCTAACCTCAGTTTTACTGTCGAATGCCCTTCCCGACGCCAATTGCATAAGATGGCGGCTATACACAGCTCCTTATGAGACGAATTAAGGGCGCTTGCGCAAGATGGCGCCTATCTAATTGCACAAGATGGCTACTACACATAGGCTATTATGAGATGCCATAGGGACGCTTGCGCAAGATGGCGGCTATCTAATTGCACAAGATGGCTGTTATACATAGGCTATTATGAGACGCCCTAGGGACGCTTGCGCAAGATGGCGGCTATACACGGCTTCTTATGGAGAATGACGACAACTATGGGCGCTTGCGCAAGATGGCTACTATACATAAGCTCAGAGCATCGTGCTGCCATCTTTACAGCACTAAACCTCACGGCTACTACCTTTGACATGTGCTGGCGAGCAATTTGAAATTCCACGTGCTCTTGTTTGTAAACAAAGCCACGTGCTTTTTGACATCTGACAAGCTGACAGCAGCCATCTTTAATCAACAGAGCACCATGCTACCATCTTGACGATACTAAACCCCGCGGCTGCTACCTTAGGCACGTGGTGGCGGGCAATTTGAAATTCTACGTGCTTTTTTGACAGCTGTCAGCGACCATCTTCAAACAACAAAACTTCAATGATGGCTGGTGCTAAATCCACATGCCTGCAACCTTAGGCATCTAGTGGCGGGCAATTTGAAAAATTCGACGTGCTTTTTGACAGCTGTCAGCCACTATCTTTAGCTACATGCCCATGGCTTACTGCTATCTTGACAGAAGTTAACTTTATAGCGCGAAACTTAAATTGATCTTAACGGGACTTAGCCACACCACGAGCTCAAAGAAGAGAGCATAGTGCTGCCATCATGACGGGGCTAAATCCTCATGGATGCCACCTTAGGCACGTGGTGGCGGGCAATCTGAAATTCCACGTGCTCTTTAAAGCCACGTGCTTATGAATAAAGCAAGCTTAGAGGCTACTGTACAAGATGGCGGTTATACATAGGCTGTCATGACCTCCTCCTCCTCCTCTGTCAAGGCATAGCTTTATGTCTCTATAAAACAAGTTTAAACATGCATTCCACTGCGCAAGATGGCAACTATACACAGACTCTTATGAAGAAAGCTAGCTTAGAGGCTACTACACAATATAGCGGCTATACATAGGCTGTTAAGGCCTCCTCCTCGTCGTTGTCCTCCTCTTCCACCTCCTGGCAAAAGGGCAAATGGGCAAAAATAACACCTCCTCCTCATCTGTTGGGCAAAAGGACTACTCTTCCTGGCAAAAGGGCAAAAGGGATCCTCCTCCTAGCAAAGGGGTAAATGGGCTGCTCCTCCTACTGGCAAAAGTTCTCCTCCTTACAGTTACTGAGGTTAGCTCTATCCCTCCTCTTACAGACGGATGCTTTCCTCAATTAAACGTTACATTACAAACAAACATACGTTATGTAGCGTTACCCTCGTCGCATAAGTTTTTCGATTGAGGAGAAACTGGTAGGAGGCGGAGGAGGCGGTAAGGAGAAGGTGACACATTTTTCAGCATGCAAAATTATTGTAGGATAAGCAAATGCTGTATCCGACAAAACAAAACAGTTACAGAATGCAATTGTAAAAACATAGAATTGACATGCTGTATGTCTTTATCCTATAAGACAAAACATGTTGACTATTAAACAGAAAACTATTATCGCTACTGTGCTTCGTCAAGACAAGTTACAATTAGCACACACCAGAATTGATTGTAGAACAAGAAGAAACATTTTGGCTATCAGTATTCAGAACAGAAAAACTTATAACGCCAAACATTACAAGGTCTGTTTATACAATCGCACTCTTATGTAATCAGCGCGCACACATAGAATTGCAAATGTTGTATATCCACATCCGACATACTTGTTCTTAATCGTTGCAGATAAAATGATTTTACTGCTTTGCAGGGGATGCCTTTATCCTAAGGAGATAAATTTTGCGGGATTCGAACACATGCAACAGAAAAACCCTGTATAGATTTCGAACTCTGATTTAGTCACAATAGAAAACACATAGATTCAAACCATCTTCTCTTATCGCAAACACGGAAAGTGAAATTAAACAGAACGCCTAGTGCTATAAGAAATACATTGGTTACATTTAAGCCCCTAGCAGTAGAACAAGTTATTGCATAAACATGTAACATGAAATATCGGTTCGAAAACATATTGTTTCAATCTGTTGGCATGGGTTACAAGCATGTAGCTCATGCGGAACGTAAAATTAAACAGAACGCAAGTGCTATAAGAAATACACTGCTTACATTTAAGTCCCCAACAGTTGAACAAGTTATCGCATAAACGTGTAACATGCAATATCGGTCCGGAAACATATTGTTTCAATCTGTTGGCATGGGTTACAAGCACATGTAGCTTATGCGGAAAGTAAAATTCAACAGAACGCCTAGTGCTATAAGAAATACACTGCTTACATTTAAGCCCCTAGCAGTCGAACAAATTATCAGATAAACATGTAACTTGAAATTCAGTTCGGGAACGTATTATTTCAATCTGTTGGCATGGGTCACAAGTATGTAGCTTGTGCAGGAGAGGGTTACTATGCAAGATGATTGTAAAATACTGAACCGAAGAAATAATCGTGGTACACACATGATAGGGAATGGAACCCAGAGAGTCACGGCTTATCATAAGTGCAAAAGGATGAAAGGACTCTTCATCCTCCTCCTCATGACCCCGTCCTCCTCCTCCTCTTCCTCCTAGGGCTAAAGGGCTAATGGGCTAATGGGCTAAAGGGCTCCTCCTCTTCTTACCACACCCTCCTCCTCCTAAGGCTAAGTACCTAAAGGGCTAATGGGCTAAAGGGCTCCTCTTCCTCCTCCTGCTCCTCCTCTAGCTTACCGCTAACTCTTCCTCCCAGAAGGAGTTAGCTGAAGTTGGTACATTTTTGACAGCAGCAACACCCTCATCGATTGTTATCTGCAAGAACGCTTCCACTTTGTTAGATGTAGCAAATTAATCTCTATTGGTAAATGGTTTATCTCTTCTAACTTCATACTCGGGACGATGTGTAACTTGTATTGTTCATGATCAATGACTGTTCACAATGTATCTTACAGTAATGTAATCTATTCGTATTGTGTATATCTGCGTCATTCTTCAAAAACAACTGCATTGAACGATCTACCAGACTTATGGTTTTGTTTGAGTCCTTCTACTATGAGTAGTTACAACCTAAACTGCTTAACATTTGTATTATTCCTTCTACAAGTACGCGGAAAATCTGATAACTGTCCCGTCCTAAAACGAAAAGGTTACCGTGCTAATGATTATAAGTTAAAACTTTGTGTTCGGAACCGAAGAAATTCATGCTACACATAACAGGGAACGGAACCCACGGGTCACATCTCATTAGAATTACCTAATAAAGAATAAAATCCCCGACCTATTAGTGGTGAACTGGGTTGCGTTTTTCTAACAGAAATCAGTATGTGCTTGATAGTTTTGTAGTGTTTGGAACACTGAACGTTTCAAGATGGCAGCAGAGAGGTTAGCGATGTTCTGTTTTTGAATTTTAAATTACGCGCCACGACGTGCAAATGAGGTTTAGCGCCGCGAAGATGGCAGCAGTGAGGTTAGCGATGCTCTATTTTCCTTAAAAGTGAGGTTAGGGTCTGTTAAGATGACAGCTGCCAAAAAAGCACATGGCTTGTTCACAAACAAGAGGACGTGATCGTGATATCACGGTCACGTGTTATGCAACGTCAGTACCTGAAGTTCAAAATCCAAGCCCACGTGGTTAGAACTTGTTAAAAATATGTCGATTTTAAATTTCGCGCCTACGTCGTTAAGTTAGTGCACATAGGTTATGCTAAGATAGCAGCACACACAGACACATGTGATTGTTGTTCACTCCAGCGGAATAAGTGTAGTACGATAGTCGATGCATGCATAACCGGTAGGTAATCTGTACACGCTTTTAAACATCGCTATTCTTACTGCTGCTATAATCACAATATTTTTAAACATGGCTATTCTTAGTGCTGCTCTTAACGACGTAGAGCGAGTTTGATAGAGACATAAAGCTATGCCTTGACAGAAGAGGAGGAGGAGGAAGATGAGGAGGAGGAGGAGGAGGAGGTCATGACAGCCTATGTATAACCGCCATCTTGTACAGTAGCCTCTAAGCTTGCTTTATTCATAAGCACGTGGCTTTAAAGAGCACGTGGAATTTCAAATTGCCCGCCACTACATGCCTAAGGTTGCAGGAATGTGGATTTTGCGCCTGCCAGTATTGAAGTTTTGTTGTTTGAAGATGGTCGCTAACAGTTTTCATAAAAGCAAGTGTAATTTCAAATTGCCCATCACCACGTGCCTACGGTAGCAGCCGTGAGGTTTAGTGTCGTCAAGATGGTAGCACGTTGTTCTGATGATTAAAGATGGCTGCTGTCAGCTTGTCAGATGTCAACAAGCACGTGGCTTTGTTTACAAACAAGAACATGTGGAATTTCAACTTGCTCGCCACCATGTGCCTAAGGTAGTAGCCGTCAGGTCTAGTGTTGTAAAGATGGCAGCACGGTGCTCTGTTGATTAAAGATGGCTGCTGTCAGTTTGTAAGCTGTCAAAAAGCGTGTGGCTTTGTTTACAAACAAGAGCACGTAGAATTTCAAATTGCCAGCCACCACATGTCAAAGGTAGTTGGCGTCAGGTTTAGTGTTGCAAAGATGGCACCACCGTGCTCTATTGTTTAAAGAGAACTGCTGTCAGCTTGTCAGCTGTCAATAAGCATGTGGCTTTGTTTACAAACAAGAGCACGTTGAATTTAAAATTGCCCGCCGTCACTTGCCCATGGTAGTAGCCGTGAGGTTTAGTGTTGTAAAGATGGCAGCACGATGCTCTGAGCCTATGTATAGCAGCTGTCTTGCGCAAGCGCCCATAGCCGTCATCATTCTCCATAAGAAGCCGTGTATAGCCGCCATCTTGCGCAGGCTTCCCTAGGGAGTCTCATAAGAGCCTATGTATAGCAGCCATATTGTGCAATTACTTAGCCGCCATCTTGCTCAAGCGCACTTAAGGAGTCTCATAAAGAGCTGTGTAAAGCCGCCATCTTATGCAGTTGGCGTCGGGAAGAGCATCCGGCCGTAAAACTGAGGTTAGGCTCCTCCATGCGGTTAGGTGTGATCTCTTATGCTGATCTCCATTGCTCTACTACTCAAAATAACGTCTCGAGAAAACCCATTGCCCTACTACTCAAGATGGCGTCGGGAACGGCATCTGGGCTTAAAACTGAGGTTAGGCCCCTCCAAGATAACGGTTCTGAGGTTAGGCTTGCTGTCTTGAGAGTAAAAAGTAAGGTTTAGCCCCTCCAAGATAGCGTCTGTATGGTAAGCTCGCTCTCTTAGGCGTCAGGAAGGGCATCTGGCTGTAAAACTGAGGTTAGGCCCCTCCATGAAGTTAGGCTTGTTCTCTTACGCATGAAAAGCAAGGTTAAGCCCCTCCAAGATGGCTGATGTGAGGTTAAGTATGCAGTCTTAGCCAACGCAGTCAATGAGGCGGAGGCCTCTGCCGAGGGCCAGCGGTGGCGGCGGCAGAATCCCCCACATTCAATGCGGTGGAAGCCTCTGCGTAGGGCCTGCGGCGGTGGCGGCTGCAGAACCCCCCCACTTATACTACTCATCTTGTTGTTTTTGGAAGTCTATGTAATCTTCAACACCTTTTATGGCCGGTTTTCCAATTATCCAGGGTCTGCACTAATGAAGATCAATCCTAGGGTCATATGCCCTTCATGAAACCAACCCCATGTAGGGGAATGTATACAATATTTCGTATTTCAGTAGTAGTTGGTAGTGCGATGTGTATGTAAATGATTACAGGCATTAAGACTATAACGAACTCCCTACCCTGAGTTAGGGAAATGAAATAATGGTAGGAATAGCAAGGCAATGAACAAGGTCACCGAGACTTTCCCGAACATCTTCGAAACGGACAATTTCTCCTCTGACTGGACCTCAGCTTCGACCAAATCTTTCACACGAAAGACGATCTTACAGACATTAACAACTACTGACGGATCTCTCTCCTGTCAATAACGTACAATGTCCTTTCTAAGGCCTTAACATTAACAAGGGCAGAGAATTAACTGGACAGTCAATCGAGGAGTATAAAAGAGGCTTCAGGAGGACCTCAGCTTATGATGAGCACATCCTCAACCTCAAAACCCCAAGAACCTACTCCAAGATTAGATACGGCAATGTGGTGGACACCTTTTTTGATATCAGGAAAACCTGCGACTCCTTGGACAGACAAACACTTAGTAGAGTTCTCGAACAAGTAGTACTGGACAATTTAACTCGAAAACTCATTCTACAAACCCTGAGTGATACACACTGCAAGGTTAAATTCAGGCGCGAGGTCTCGGGAACTTTGGAGATCAAAGCAGGGGTCAGACAAGGTGACGGACTTTCCCGCTCTTCTTCAGCAGCGCCATTGAAAACGTTGTCAGGGCACAAGAAATAATAATGATAATAATATTATTATTATTAATAATAATAATAATAATAATGATAATAATAATAATAATAATAATAATAATAATAATAATAATAATAATAATAATAATAATAATAATAATAATTAAAGGCCGATGGATTCTTTCGTCCAAACAGGTACGTCACAGTGTACTGATGCACCATTCTATAGGATACCAGTAATAGCGCCAACAAGAATTTGGTATTCTCATGAACAAAAATCAATCTGGACAACAATGCAGTAACGGTACTGAACAATGTGAGTAGGGCATAGAGGACAAGGAGAAAGAACCTCATGAGGCAGTTAATTCATGCAGCTATTTCTGCCCGTGGCGTACTCCAGAGCGGTACAGCCCTGGCGACGCTGACGATGCGGTTACAAATGACTGCGATACTTGTTCACAGCACAGCGCTACTGTGGATTTCGGCTATGCAGTGTGTAGCCTACTGTGGACCAGTGGAAACTGCGCAACTGGACTAGGCTCACACACAAGGAGGAGGGTCCGATTTTCCTTCATGAGGTAAAGTAAAGTCATCATGAAGGCCCTTGGAATAAAGGAGTAATTAGCTCCATGCCCGGCCTCCTTTGCTCTCAATAACTAACGGAGTACTCATTTCTCGTGTAGGCTGATTGAATCCTCAGGAACAGAAATGGAAGACTTGTTCGTAATTCCTTCGCCTTCCACACCTTGTCCTTCCGAGTGAACCGGGCACAACTTTGCTACATCGGAGAGACAGCCACTCTCCTTGAGACTCAGAAATTTAGAAATGAAGCTACCACCGCCTGAGTGGCTCGTGTCGCTGGGTTTAGTAATAATGCTTATCGGTTTTACGCCCCCAAGTTCTACTTTTACGATTTTCGAAGACACTCATGTGTGTTCACGAGGCTGACGTATTTAAGCACCATCAAACACCACCGGACGTAGCCAGCATCTAACCCTCCAAATTGAGCTTAGAAGGCCAGCGCTCTGATGCCTCAGTTACCCAACCGGCTCCCGGGGGTTCATTCAGCTTGTACAATAAATAAGTTAACTTACCTGGTTAATTCCTGGGGACATAGAGCTAAGCACCTTAACCCACTTAGCGTCTAGGTTATGTGAAGTGGAAGCCCCACTTCACGAGGCCTAAATGGACTTGGCTTAGCTTAACATAATTATGATGATAGGAAGTGAGGGATCGTGAGAAGTGTGTATTATTGGTCGAATATTACTACTACTAATACTACTACTACTACTACTGATTATTATTATTATTATTATTATTATTATTATTATTATTATTATTATTATTATTATTATTATTATTATTGCGAGGTATCTGTGGAACAGCAGAGGAGAAAGAAGGTGCGGGTTGGAATGGGTCTAAACTACAAGGCCAAAAGATTAATCTAAAATTTCAATAAAGGTTATATTTTCGAAACTTAACAAGGGTGACGTAGAATTTTGAGCATACAACAAATAACAACAAGTTAAATCAGGTACACGATCAAGAAGTCCAAGATTAGAAAAAAATTTAACCAGTTTCCACTAAGGGAAATAACAAAATCAGGTACCAGAGTTGTTTTACAAGGAAAGCCCGAGTTTCGGGTTCTTACAAGTTCTGGGGCCCGAGCCCCAATCTGACAATCTTTGAGCTTTAGCTCAACTATACCAAGTTACAGAATTGCATTTCAAAGGGCAGAAAACCCCTTCATTACAGGGAGCGTTAACTCCAACGACACATATTGGGCTTCCAAGAGGCACACCTATCACCTCAGAAAGAGCTAACCGCTCTCTATTTCTCACGCCTGTTAAAGGCAAAAACAAACTTTCCACTAAACTGCCTCTCAAGGCACAATTATAAAGACACAGGGGTATCTAGTACCCAACCTACGAGGCCTGAATAGCAAAGTAAGGTTAATTGAATGGCCCAAACACAAAGATGAATGGAGGCGAGTACTTGCACTCCTACACTAAAGCTTGTTAAAACCTATGCGGCGCTAGGCCGATAACACAGGGGCTAATCCCAAGCTAGGGAGGTGACTCGTATGAGGAAACTTTAACACATTAAGGAAGCGTAGAAACGGTTATGAAAACGTAGTCACCTCATTTACAAAAGAAGGGGAGATCGAGAGGGTAAAGCACTCTCTGTCCCCGAATTACAGTTCAAGTTCTGTGAAGTTTTTACAAGGATTGAAAAGGCTTACGCATTTAAAGATATAGGTTACATATTAAAGGTTTCTAACCTTCCCCGCGAGTTAAACTGCTGAGCTAGCGAGAAATAAAGATGTTAAAGAGCCATTACCTTGTTGAAGAGCTGCTGCCTGAAGAAAGAGGCGCTTCCCGCCCCCTGCTACATATTCACACACTTAGCTAGATGTTATACAAGTGGCCCGGAGACAAGAAAATCAACAGTTTTATACCCTCGTGGAAAATTCGAGACCTTTCAAGAATGATAACAACACACCCCCAAACGTTTATTGGTTACAGTACATAGTTATACACAAAATTGAAGAAGAAAGCCCCGATTGGCCGAAAATTAATTAAAGAAATCGGGATTGGCTAAGTTCAAAACTGGCGGAAAGAAAGGATTAATATTGCCAACCCTCCATTGACATAACAAAATTTAGTAAAGACAAAACTTATGAATACAAAATTTCTCCAAGAAAGTTCATTCCTTTACACCAGCGTGCGTTATCATAGTTTTTGGTAGAGACATCTGTTAGAGAATGTCCACACTTCTTGATCAATGAAAAACAAAAGCAAATCAAAAACACACAGTGACATCTTCTGATAAAAAGTAGAGTTAGTTCAGTTGTTAAAGTTCAGGGTTTCTCCACTAGAGAAGTACTTTAAGGCGGAAAATTCAAATGTGCGGCGTAGCGGTGTACCGACCGGTACAATTATTATTATTATTATTATTATTATTATTATTATTATTATTATTATTATTATTATTATTATTATTATTACGGGGCTCCCCATGGACCAGCAGAGGTGAAAGCAGTTGCCGGGATGAATGGGTCTAACTACTTTACAAGAAAGAAATTAAACAGAAGTGGAAGGTTATATTTTCAAAAAGCAACAAGTTAACAAATTCTCACAGTGCGATAACAATGGCATATCAGGTACCATGACAAAGTTTAGACAAAGCAAAAAAATCTAAAATTTAGTGACTGTTTAGTAATCAGGGCTTCTAGTCCCTCGCTTCACAATTCTTGAGCACTCGTCTCAAATGTACAAAAGAGCACGATTTTACAAGGGCAGAAATCCTCTAATACAATGGAGCACTGGCTCCGTAATTTACAATATCTTTTTTTTTGCTAGGGGCTTTACGCCGCACCGACATAGATAGGTCTTATGGCGACGATGGGATAGGAAAGGCCTAGGAGTTGGAAGGAAGCGGCCGTGGCCTTAATTAAGGTACAGCCCCAGCATTTGCCTGGTGTGAAAATGGGAAACCAGGGAAAACCATCTTCAGGGCTGCCGATAGTGGGATTCGAACCTACTATCTCCCGGATGCAAGCTCACAGCCGCGCGCCTCTACGCGCACGGCCAACTCGCCCGGTATTTACAATATTAAGCCTCCCAGAGGCACTTTTACAACACTTGAAAAAGAGCTAACGTGCTCTTCGTTTTCCAAGCCTATTCAAGGCGATATCAGAAAATTACAATCACTTGCCATCAAGGCACAACTTACAAATTTGAAACAGGGGTATCTAGTACCCAATCTACTGAGCCGTAGCGGAAAAGAACAGGTTAAGTAAAGGGCCCGAAACACAAATTGAATGGAGGCGTGTACTTGCACTCCTAAATATGCATTCTAAAAATCTAAGGGGCACTACGCCGATGAAACAGGGGCTATTCCCAAACTATGGAGGTGACCCGTATACGAAAGAAAATTTAAGACATTACGGAAAGGAAGAAAACCAGTTACAAAACGTAGTCACCTCAAACCAATATGAAGGGTAGCTCGAGAGGGTACATCACTCTCTATCCCAGATTTACAGTTAAAGTTTTATGTTATTAAATTACAAAAGCCGGCAGAAGTTACATTTACAGAAAAGTACGTTACACAGTTAAGGTTTCGGACCTCTCCCTCGGGTTAAACTGCAGAGCTAGCAAGAAATAAAGATGCTAATTGGCGATTACATTGCTGAAGAACTGTTGCCTGATGGAAGAGGCGCCTCCCGCCTCCCGCTTGACACACACACACTAAGTTAGAAGACGATTAAATGGCCAAGAGACGTGAAAATCCGCAGCTTATAAACCCTCGGGGAAAGTTTGAGACCTTTCATGAATAAACCAGCCACACCCTCTCACTTTATTGGTTAACATCAAACGTGACACTCAGAATCGAGGAAGAAGACTGTAATAGGCGGAAAATTAATTGCAGAAATTCATGATTGGCTAAATTGAAAACAGGCTGAAAGAAAAGATCAATATTGCCAACCCAAAAATGAATGAATATAATTTAGTAAAAAAAAAAAGAACTAAGGAATTCAAAACTTCTTCAAATCAAAGTTCTTCCACTTCGCACAGGGTGCATGATCATAGTTTTTTTTAGCAGTGACCTCTGTTGAAGATAGTCCCAACTCCTTCATGATGGGCAAACAAAACACGTAGAATTTCATACAGTACATAAAACTTCAAAATAACAAAATTACATTAGATTTCTGTAGTGACATCTTCTCAGTAACGGTTTAAGTGGGTGTAGTTTCCAGTTGAAGATTTCTCCAGAAGAGGAGTTCTTTTAGGCGCAAGATTTAAATGTGCGGCGTAGAGGAGTACCTCCCGGTACAATTATTATTATTATTATTATTATTATTATTATTATTATTATTATTATTATTATTATTATTATTATTATTATTATTATTTAGTTAGCTTATAATACAAGTTAACCCACGTACAAATTGAGTGAAATTATGAAAAACAAATAATTTAAAAACAGAATAAATATAAAAAGTCAAGATAAAACATAAACTAGAAATCGAGAAAGGAATGTGCAATACAGAAAATAGAAAGAAAAAATATAAAAATACGAAAGCACAGAAGTGATACAAAATATAAGTAAATGCATAGATTAACAAATAGGAAACGAAAATCAAACTGGTGTGTCCAGTTGTTTCAGCCATTGAATAGCCGTTGTTCAAGGTGTCAGAAGGTCGTCGATAGTTCCGCGGAAGGCTCTATGTGGGCATCTGAAGGTGATGTGTCGCATTGTCTGGAATTCATCACCATGGTCGCAGCTTGGAGAAGGTCTAAGTCCCCAAGAATGCATCGCAGAGCCATTTTTTCAATGTCCACTGAGCACTCTGCTTAGTGGGACCCATACATACACTCCGTGGGAGATGAAATCCGGCCGGGGGCTGCATAGGGTCAAAGATCGATCTCCATTCATCGGGGGCGTTAGTAGTCCATTCTTCATTCCAGGTTCGCAGTCCACAGTAGTTTTCCTTCATCAGTTTCGTAGCCAGCAGCAGGGGAGGGTGTATGGATTTCAGCCGGGTTGAAGCGATTCTATGGGTGTCTTGGTGAACTGGAAGTGAGTTACCGGTCTGTTTTTTTTTTTTTTTGCTTCTCGGACGAGATTGTCCATGCAGCATAGATGTAGAGGAAGGATTGGTTAAGGACTGGAAGCCAGTGCAGTGGGATTCTTCCGATGACAGCGCTGAAAATCCGCATTGTCTGATTCAGGACGGTGTCAATTTTCTTGGCGTGGGTGGTATTCATAATAATGATAATAATCGTACGATCGCAGCTACTGAATTGTATACCCACTAAAGTGGTGCCATACATTCTATGTCCGTACCAGTTTAGATGTACTGTATTGACTGCTTCTAATGACGAAAGTATAATTCTATTGGACGGTTTCTAAGCGAATATAATTCTAATCGAAATTAACTTTCAACCTATTGGATAGTGTAACATATATATAGTATGTGTTGAAGAGATGTTAAGTACAGAACAAAAATGACCAACAGGACACCAGTAGGATCTTAACCCAAAACCTCCCGATTTCACGGCAGTTGCTCTACCAATTGAGCTATGATTCCCAAGGTCATATTGTTCTGTTGGTTGTGGGAAGTTGTGATTTCGGGTCCCACTGGTGTCCGGTTGGCCATTTTTGTTCTGTACTTAACATCTCTTCAACACGTACTATATGTACGAGGCACGACCGAACAGAATGAAAGTTAATTTTGATAACAATGAGGTCGTGAAAATTCAATATTCATTGACTTGGCCCACAAAGGGCGACTTGCACGCACTCTACATTTTGGTGGAAGTAGTGCAAGATCTGTAGCTTATTTCCCTTCCAACAGAACAAATATGACCTAGGCCACCATATCTCGACTGGTAGAGCAATCGTCCCAAATCGTAAGGTTGTGGGTTCGGATTGCATTGGTGTCCAGTTGGCCATTTTTGTTCTGTACCCAACATCTCTTCAACAAGTACTATATGTACGTAACACGACCTGTCTTTCTTTCTTTCTTAATCCGCTTACCCTCCAGGGCTAGTTTTTCCCTTGGACTCAGCGAGGAAACCTACCTCTTCCGCCGCAGGGGCAGTGTCCTGGAGCGTGAGACTTTGGGTCGGGGGATACAACCGGGAAGGAGGCGGCCTCACCTGCTATGCTGAACAGGTATCTTGTTGGGGGATGAGCAGATTGGAAGGGATATAGAACAAAGAGGGAAGGAGGCGGCCGTGGCCTCAAGTTAAGTACAATCCCGGCATTTGCCTAGAGAAGAAGTGAGAAATCTTGGAAAACTACTTCGAGCATGGTTGAGGTGGGAATAGAACCCCCTCTATTCAGTTGACCTCCCGAGGTTGAATGGACCCTGTTTCAGCCCTCGTACTACTTTTTCAAATTTCGTGGCAGAGGCGAGAATCGAACCCGGCCCTCCCGGGGTAGCAGCTAATCAAACTGACGAATACACACAGAAGCGGACGGTACACGACCTAATAGGTTGAAAGTTAATTTCGATTAGAATTATCTTCGCTTAGGAACCGTCCAATAGAGTTATACTTTCGTCATTAGAAGCAGTCAATACAGTACATCTAAATTGGTAAGGACATAGAATATATGGCACCACTTTGGAAGCTATACAATTTCGATTAAAATGCGGTCGTGAAAATTCAATATTCTTGAAGAAATTTCCGTTAAGTGACCCTAAGTGCACCACCAGGGGTATTTAAATATCAGCAACAATTATATGTAGAGTCGATATTTTATGATAATCCTTCAAAATTATAGTGTGCTAACATGCGATCATGAGTCGGCACTTAACCACTGATCTCCTGAGGATCTGTGATCCATGAGAAACATCAGCTGTGGAAGGTGTTAAATGACACACAGTCATTGCAGTAGACAGTAGACTAAATAACCTCTTTGGCACTTACTGTATATTGCTATACGCGTATTCCACCAAATGGTGGCAATCAAGCAAGCGTACGAGGACCTTGCTATCAGTATATATACACCTGAATAGTGGTATCCATTAACTGTACCGTGATCGAGCCGTCCTAACAAACAAAGCCATCCATCACTTCAGATCAGATATGGTATTAGTGAACGAAACAGACAGATAAAGCATTCTCCACACCTCCAAAAGGCTGCAGATAATCAGATAATATACTAAACTTACTTCTCAGAAATAAGTTTACAGAAACAGTAGTACAAGCCATGATGCTCATGGCAGAAAGAAGGGACAAGTGACCGACAGGTGAGTGCAAATGGTTGGACAACTGCCTCCGTGCTCAAGGTTGCGTGATCAGATCCTGGTAGAATCATTGTCATTTTTAATAACAGACATTTTTTTTGCTTAACAGTAGAATAAGTATCCGCCTCTGTGATGTAGTGGTTAGCTGCCACCTCCGGAGGCCCGGGGTCGATTCCCGGCTCTGCCACGAAATTTGAAAAGTGGTACGAGGGCTGGAACGGGGTCCACTCAGCCTCGGGAGGTCAATTGAGTAGAGATGGGTTCGATTCCCACCTCAGCCATCCTGGAAGTGTTTTTCCGTGGTTTACCACTTCTTCAGGCAAATGCCGGGATGGTACCTAAGCTAAGGCTATGGCAGATTCCTTCACTCTTCCTTATCTATCCCTTCCAATCTTCCCGTTCCCCGCAAGACCTCTGTTCAGCATAGCAGGTGAGGCCGTCTGGGAGAGGTACTGGTCATACTCCCCAGTTGTATCCTCCGACCCAGAGTCTCAAGCTCCAGGACACTGCTCTTGTGGCGGTAGATTTTGACCCCTCGCTGAGTCCGAGGAAAAAACCAACCATGGGTAAGCAGATTAAGAAAGAAGGAAAGTAGAATAAGTAAAGTAGAATAACTAAACTCCATAATGGAGGTAAGCTACATGTAACATTTTAACCGCATACCAGCCCTCTTGCCAATCTTAAATGTATGGCAGTAACGGGAATCGAATTCAGGCCTACGGAGACGGCAGTTAACGGCATTCAACGTTCCACTACGGAGGCAGACAATAGTGGGATGGAAAGGGGAATTCGTTCCATGGGTATCAGAGCAAATTCCTTACCAACTTCTTCACTATTATTTCTTTGGAGAAAGGTTATGTGGAAAACACTTCAGTAAATGTAAATGGTTTTCCTGATTGAGTATTGATATTGAACCCACGATAACCGACCTTTCCGCTACTTCTATAATCAATTTAATCTACTATTATGGATTTGTGTATCTTCTCCTACCAGGTAACTAGCAAGGCAATAAATGTTGGCCGTACTTCGTATTGCTAGACATTAATCTAAGTCAGTGTTCCTCATATCTTTGCCCAGATCACTCCGCTTGTATTCTGCTCGATTACCGATTCGTGTTACTGATATCATACTCTATGCCCCTGACTAACGAAGACGTCTACAGCCTGCAGATATTGGAGTATCACATGGGGTCAACATGACTCGTCAGTCGTATTGTTTGGATTTCATGAGCGGATTTACTGCTCCTTATAATAGCCGATTGGACTCACGAGGATGAATGATTCTATCCTTATATCACGGGGCTGGAAATAATAATAAGAATAACAGAATTTACAAAGGTAAGCTATCAATCTCCCTCCCTAACAAGCCAGATCAGTTTGGTACTGCGTTTGCAGTGAGAAAAATCTTACAAACTCAGTACTGAACTTCACGTCCCCTTTTGAAAGAATATCATTACTCTCAATTAAGTCAGGAAACAAGGTCTATGCACTAGTGTTGGCTACTGAATGCAGGATTCGAAGCAGTGTATCGATTCATTCAAGTGTCCGAGTGAATCGATTCCCAGGAACGGCGAGCTCAGGGCACACGATTCAGCTTACTCCCAGCGGACAGTCCTGAGTGGCGCACTCACTGGACGCCGACGGGGAGCCGAGCTTCCGCTGCGGCGAGGCAGTGAATCATGGCACATTGAAAGAATCGTGAACGAGCACGGCTCAGTCAGACACAAGATACACACGGCTCCTTATCGGCACACTGGACACTGGCGGGGAGCCCAGCTTCCGCTGCAGCGAGACATACAGTGAGCCATGGCATACCGAAAGAATCGTGAACGAGCACGGCTCAGTGATACACAAGATATACACAGCTCCTTATCGGCACACTGGACACTGGCGGAGAGCCGAGCTTCCGCTGCAGCGAGACAGAGCCATGGTCCACTGAATCTTATGCTATAATGGACTCTCGAGCTCAGCTCATTTGAAAATAATACCTACTTGCATTCACTGCCCTCTTCTTACAGGGAGGTATAAATAATAGATGAATTTATTTGCAGTGCTAAAAAGGTAGTCAAAACATAATTCTGAAGTAGCTAGTAAGTAGGTGGGCTATTAGGTTATACAATTTATTAGTTTAATGAATCTTAGTATTATAAATTAGTTGACACTTTACAACTAAACTCGACTCTAGCCTGCCCTATGACTATGAGTTATGCTCATGACCACTCAAAAGTACCTGTTTTATATTGGGAAGAACGGATCAGTATTCTCTCAGTTCGTATGTCATATCGTTGCACAATACTTCAATCATATGTGGACAGTAAGTGAGCCGACTGACGCAATAATTTAACCAACAGTATGTTGAATCAGAAAACCAGCGGGCTACTGTACATCTCGGGTACCCTATACAAAATATGACGATTTAAAAAATCCTCAGCTGACAGAAAAATACATATTTTGATAAATGACTGAGCGAGTTGGACGTGCGGTTGGTATCGCGTAGCTATGCGCTTGCATTCGGGAGATGGTAGGTTCGAATCCCACCGTCGGCAGCCGCTAATGTGGTTTTCCGTAGTTTCTTCATCTTTACACCAGGAAATGCTAGGACTGTACCTTAATCAAGGCCATGGCTTTCCCATCCTGCGTCGTCGGAAACCTTCGATGTGTTAGAGTGACTAGCATTTTTTCTAAGGAAGGAGTTCATAGTATTAAGACCAGATGGCAGCTACGAGCACTGAATGCTGTTGCTGCTGTCTTACCAATACATACTACACAAATACAGTAGGAGCGGTGACTAATGTGCCATGAATCGGATCAGTGTATCGATTCAGTAACGTGAACGGAATCAAATGAATCGATTCAGTAAAATGAATCGAACGTCCCATCACTACTATGCACTAATCAGTGCACATGCACCTACAAACAACTAAAATCAAAAAGATCCACGGAAAGTAGATGACTTCTGGGTACAACCAGAGGAAGCTACAGCCAAAATTCCGAAGCATCATGTCAAAGTCATTTTGGGAGATATTAATGCCCAAACTGGCAAGGATAGGAAGTTCAGAACCATCGTGGGATTCATTCCAGCTCACCAGAAAACTAACAGAAACGGAGAAATATTAGTTGGCTTAGGCGGCAGCGCGCCGGCCTCTCACCGCTGGGTTCCGTGGTTCAAATCCCGGTCAATCCATGTGAGATTTGTGCTGGACAAAGCGGAGGCTGGACAGGTTTTTCTCCGGGTACTCCGGTTTTCCCTGTCATATTTAATTCCAGCAACACTCTCCAATATCATTTCATTTCATCTATAATTCATTAATCATTGCCCCGGAGGAGTGCGACAGGCTTCGGCAGCTGGCACAATTCCTATCCTCGCCGCTAGACGGGGGCTTCCTTCAATCCATTCCTGACCCGGTCGAATGATTGGAAACAGGTTGTGGATATTCATTAATTGGCTTCTGAGAGAGTTTTGATTTAAAATTAATGTCAACTCATTTCCTGAAACTACCACGGAAGAAAACGACTTGGAGGTCCCTTTTCATTTAGGGGGTTTCCAGTTAGATCATGCAGCGATTTCTAAGAAAAATCAAAGGGAAATTATGAATATTTAAGGAGTTATTGACTCGGATCACTGCTTATCTCTAGTTAAAGTCAAATTTCAATCTAACAGTCCCAAAATCAGAAGAAACAGGAAACTGTGAATCGACCCGGAACATCTTAAAGAAAACTCGGGCTCTTTTATTGCCAATATCTACAACCAGAATCCATCCCACAGATTAGAACTCAAAGAAGCATTTGTAGAAGTATAGGCATAGGCATCCCTCCCAGGAAACACAAACACAGATGGTGGAATGAAACCTGCGACAAGCCCATAGATCTTAGAACGAGAGCCTGGAGAGGTTGGAATTCCCATTAATCTGGAAAAACTTGGCAGGAATTCATTGAGATCCAGAAACAAACTTAAAAAATCATCAGACGTCAAAAACAAGAGAATTGATCAGACAAACATTAACTGACACTACTTTCAAAGTTCAATTCTTAGGAGAAATATCTGAGCTTTATGTCAACACAGGGGTTCGACAAGGAGGATGGACTCTCACCTCTCTTGTTCAATCGTGTTCTAGAAAAGTAATCAGAACCTGGGAAAAAGAAGTTCAAGGAATAACTCTTGGTTGACAACTGAAAAACAGAATTCACGTGCGGTGTCTAGATTTTGCAGACGACTTGGCAATTCTTTCTAATAATAGGCAAGAAGAAATCCACTCCCTAGAAAATCTACACGAAACGGCAGCCAAAACAGGACTTCAAATGTCATATGAAAATAAACCACTACATGGAAGGAACCTCTCGGTTTCCCGATGGGCAAGCTATGATGACTAAATATGGACAAATTTCCCAAGTAAACCAATTCAAATATCTTGGAGAAATCATTCAACATTCTGGATTAAATCGTGAAGCAAATAAGGAGAGCATTAATATTACAGAAAGCATATCGAATCACTTGGAACACATATTTAAAATCATTATCTCGGAAAACAAAACTAACGCATTATAATACAGTTATAAAACCTGAAGCATTATATACACGCATCGGAAACATTAATTATTGGCGGTAGATCACTCATAAAATATATAGAAAAGGAAGAAAGGAAAAGTCTACGGACAATTTTCGGCCCAGTCTGCACAGAGGGAGTATGGATGAAATGGAAATCTCATGAAATTTATTGCCATACTGAAAAATCGTACACACTATCAGGAAAAGGAGGTTGAAATTCTATGATCACATTCTCAGAATGAACAAAGACAGACTGACCAAAATAATTCTAAATCTTGCCCTCACATTGAAATTCAAGAAAAACTGGCTAAATGAAATAGAATCAGATCTTCAGAAAATCAACATCAACCAGGAAACTGTGAAGAACCGAGCTGATTTTAGAACACTGATTAATAATCATTGTTTCGCAGAGCCAAAAGCTAGAACTAACAAAACATGGACATAAGAACGTAAGAAGAATTTCAGTGAGAGGATGAAGAGATTTTGGGTAGAGAAGAAAGCAAAATCATCAGCTAAAGAAGTTCAAGCTTGCTCCGCAGTTGTGCATAACGATGTGAAAAAAATGAATGATAATACTAATATGAATAATGTAAAGGAAAAGGAATTAACGTTATGTTTGATTCGAACAGAAACATTAACAAGCAAGCTTGTCATCTTCAAGTAGAGTGGAAAGATAGAAGTCCATCAGGATATAGAAAAATATGGGATGCAGATACATGGGGCTGGAAATAGAGAAGCTTTCAGGGTGAAAACTGGAGAGACAGAAGATCTATCCGAGCAGAAACCCGGGTACGCAGCGAGTTGGCATTTCGAGGCGTGTAGCTCTTAGCTTTCATTCAGCAGTCCTGAAGAACGTTCTCCGTGGTTTCACATTAACGCACCAGGGAAATGTATCTTAATTAAGATCACGGTCACTTCCCTCCCATCAGCATAAGGCCTCTGTGGATCGATGCGACGTCAAAAAACAAATGAAAAAATAGAAACCAGTGAGAACAAGCGGGTACCTTCGGAAGGAAGATAAAGTTGGAAATCACGACGACAAATTGGGGCAAATATTCATTTATAAGAAAGGGAATTAGGGAATAGAAATTTTTTTAAATGGGAAATGTAAGATATATTTCCAAGTCCCTTGAAATCATTTGATAAAATACTAGATAAACAGCTGACAGGGGATCTGCCACCTGGGCGACAGCTCTAAATGCAGATTGATGATAATTGATTCATTGATTGACTGACAGACTGACTGAAGGAGAACGAGTAAGAGCGAGTCAATCAATCAATCAATCAATCAATCAATCAATCAATCAATCAATCAATCAATCAATCAATCAATCAATCAATCAATCAATCAATCAATCAATCAATCAATCAATCAATCAATCAATCAATCAATCAATCAATCAATCAATCAATCAATCAATCAATCAATCAATCAATCAATCAATCAATCAATCAATCAATCAATCAATCCTGATCTGCATTTAGGGCAGTCGCCCAGGTGGCAGCTTCCCTATCTTATTTTTCTAGGCATTTCTTAAATGATTGCAGATAAATTGGAAATTTGTTGAACATCTCCCTTGGTAAGTTATTACAATCCCTAACTTCCATTTTGTCATTTTGAATGGCAAATTTTTCTTCATATTGTGACCTTTCCTACTTTCAAAGACATCCCTCAAACTTATTCGTCTACTAATGTCATTCCACGCCATCTCTCAACTGACAGCTCGGAACGTAACCACTTGGTCGAGTAGCTCGTCTCCTTTCTCCCAAGTCTTCCCATCCCAAACTTTGGAACATTTTTGTAACGCTACTATTTTGTCGGAAATCACCCAGAACAAATCCAGCTCCATTTCTTTTTCTTTTTTTGGTTATTTTTTCCAGTTCTTGAATCAAGTAATCCTGCAGAGGGATCCATACATTGGAGCCATACTCTAGTTGAAGTCTTACCAGAGACTTATATGTCCCCTCCTTTATATTATTACAATTAAAATGCCTTATTACTTGCGAATGAGAAACGAAAGGTGGGAAATTTATTTATTTACTTAATTTACTTATTTAATTATTAGATACAGGCGATGGAGGAACATTTAATACTAATAATATAACGCATTTATGTAAGTATAACAATCGGGATAAACAACAATATTAAGTATCAACAGTAATGCAAGCAACAATAACAAAGTAACAAGTATGGCAACTATAACTGGCAAGGGTCGGTTAACAGATTTAACAATAGGAAAGGTCATGGATTAAACTTGCCTTAATATCTTCAGGTCGTCAGTGTACAGGTGAAGGGAACACTGACTATTTTGAGCGCAAAGGATTACAGTAAGTCATCGATACAGAGAACAAAGAGTAGCGGTCCAAGGATACTGACCTGAGATACACCTGATAACACAGATAATCACGATGAGGCAGATTCAGGGAGTACCCCTCTTTGTTTCCTGCCGGAGAGGAAGCTAATTATTTATCAATGCATTAGCCAGATCAATATAAACCGCAGCGAAAAAACATGAAACGTCCTCAAGGACTGTGTTCAGTGGCACCAGGATATAATACGTGAATATTGAGGAGTTGTTGTGTTAGTGATTCATTTGTCACGGACATCGGCGATCAGATGGCGCTCAGGAGGCCTGTCCATGAACAAGCACTCTGTTTTGACTCTGCAGGCAGTAACTGTGCTGAGGTTAGAAGTGAACAATGTCGGCAACATTCATTCTAGGGTTCAACCATGATCCATAGACGAGTAGGTGCTCCTGTTGAACAACTCAAGCCATTTGAAAGAGGTCGCATTGTGGGCCTGCGGAAAGCTGGATGGATGTATCGATGGATTACCGCATATGTCGGTGGTAAGTCACTGCTGTAGAACATTCTCACATCCGTAGACCAATCTCCGGATGTCCATGAGGTACAGAGGCATGTAAAGATCGGCGCATTGTGCGAGCAGCGGTGACAGACCGAACGTCATCCAGGAACGAAATCCGCTCACATGTTGCACCTGCTGTTTCAGCAAGGACCATTGGGAACCGTCTGCTTGCAGAAGGATTACGACCATGTGTGCTTCTGGCCAGGCTACCACTGACACCACGGCACCGCCAAGCATGGCTACTCTGGTGTAGTGTAGTGTCGTGAAAGAGTCGACTGGACGCTCTGTTGTCTTCATGACGAGAGTAGGTTCTGTCTGTTTGCAAGTGATGGACGTACACGTTTACTTTTAATTTCGTGTGGCTATTTCTAGCCGGATGCAGCCCTTGTAAGGCAGACCCTCCGATGGGGGTGGGCGGCATCTTCCATGTGTAGGTAACTGCGTGTTATTGTGGTGGAGGATAGTGTTATGTGTGGCGTGTGAGTTGCAGGGATGTTGGGGACAGCACAAACACCCAGCCTCCGGGCCATTGAAGGTTAAAATCCCCGACCCGGCCGGGAATCGAACCCGGGACCCTCGGAACCGAAGGCCAGCCAACGAGTCGGACGACGTACACGTGTATGGAGTAGACCTGGTAAGCGGCCTATTCCAGAGTGCATTCACCCACGACACCCAGGTCCCACCCCAGATTTCTTGGTGTGGGAGGCCATCAGTTACAATTCTCAGTCACAGTTGGTGTTTCTGCATGGTAACGTTGTTGTCCCCTTGCTACTGTCATTTTATCCTCAGCAAGGTGATGTGCTTTTTTCAGCAGGACAATGCATGGTCACATACAGCTGCTGCGACGCAACGTGTTCTACTTTTTTTTTTTTTTTTTTGCTATTTGCTTAACGTCGCATCGACACAGATATGTCTTATGGCGACGATGGGATAGGAAAGGCCTAGGAAGTGGAAGGAAGCGGCCGTGGCCTTAATTAAGGTACAGCCCCGGCATTTGCCTGGTGTGAAAATGGGAAACCACGGAAAACCATCTTCAGGGCTGCCGACAGTGGGGCTCGAACCCACTATCTCCCGATTACTGGATACTGGTCGCACTTAAGCGACTGCAGCTATCGAGCTCGGTACGTGTTCTACTTGGCGTACAACAACTGCCCTGGCCGGTAAGATCACAGGATCTATCGCCAATTGGATACGTATGAAGCATAATGAAGCGGAAACTTAGGCGTTCTCCAGAGCCTGCAAGAACCATTGCCGAATTGCATCAAATGTGCACGATGCTTGGGACAATCTATCGCAGGATGCCATTCCGCACCTTTATGATCGTTTGAATGCGCGAATAGACGTCTGCATTGCTCCCAGAGGGGGTAAACTGTGTATTGATGCGACTTTTTTGGACACTTTTACATTGACATGTGTGTTTTATTTGGTGTACATTTGTAATTATATACTCCTGCAATAACGAAATACCTGTCACATCGCTTGTGAATAAAGTGACTTTGTCCTTGAGGATATTGTACGTTATTTTTTCGACAGTGTAGATTACGTCAAGCTGGGATTTATTTTCTATTGCTGAAATGATGTGGTGATTGAGAACTCTGAGGTTAGTCAGGCAAGATTTTCCGGGAGTAAATCCATGTTGTTCTTCAGAGAGAAAAAGGAGTCGACGATCGATTGTTCTTTAAAGGACAGAGGATAACATGGGATCATAGATATAGTTCGGTATGATGAGATATCATGTTTGTTGCCAGATTTGAAAATACAGTAGTTGTTTACAACTGTCGGGGAATGTACCAGAAGGCAGGCATAAGTTTAAAATCATGAATAGCGTTGCAAAGGGAGTTTTTTGAGGAATATTCTGTAGGGGTAATATCATTGGGTCCACTGAAGCCTTTGGTTGGGAGACTAATGTGAGTATTCTGAGTATTCTGAAATTTTGACGTGTGTGACAGTGAGTCACTGAAAATACGGCTGGTCTGTGGTAGTTCGTGAAGAGAGTTGTGTTAGCCGCCACTTACATATACAGGGTGGTTCACCAGCCCCTTATTTTTTCGTAGGTAGGTAACCAACGAACGCGTATATCATAGCCATCCGAAGAAAATAAGTACCTGCTCATTAATGGCCTTTTTAAAACTATACCGCTTACATAATGCTCACGAATGTGGTAGAAATCACTAGCGGCGGTGATTTTTTTTATTATTTGAACTATAATGCATGTGTAAAACGGCCACAGCTGCGAATAACACTATCTTGCGTTTGCACAGGAAGTGTCTAATAAGGACTACAGCGTGCTAGCCATGCATTACGGCTCGCAGTAGCTAAGGTGGCTAAATCGCGGATCGCTGCTGTTGTATCAGCCATGCTTTTTGGTAGTAGGTTCGATTTTCTGGGTGGTACACGCTTTGTTTTCGATTAACGCCGTTTACAGTGAATGTAATATGGCCACATAACATCGTGTTCCAACAAGTAAATATTTATTTGATCCTGAAAAGGACCGTTTTAATCCGATGTTATGTAGCCAGGATGGAGTACGACATGATGGTCTGTAGATGGGAAGTAGAGTACCTGCACATTCAGTGTAACAAATGTTCGAATTGTCGACCACCTTGGTTTATGCAGATTTCAGCACGATGCTTTAAAGCCATTCCTGCACGTTGTAACATGTCAGGTTTAACAGCATGCCACCCCCGGAGTCCCGGCTTCGATTCCAGGCTCTGCCACGAAATTTTAAAAGTGAGACGAGGGCTGGAACGGGGTCCACTCAGCCTCCGAAGGTCAATTGAGTCAGCCATCCTGGAAGTGGCTTCCCGTGGTTTCCCACTTCTCCTCCAGGTAAATGCCGGGATGGTACCTAACTCAAGGCCAGGCCCGCTTCCTTCCCTCTTCCTTGTCTATCCCTTCTAATATTCCCATTCCCCCACAAGGCCCCTGTTCAGGATAACAGGTGAGGCCGCCTGGGTAAGGTACTGGTCCTCCCCCAGTTGATTCCTCCGATCCAAAGTCTCACACTACAGGACACTGCCCCTGAGGCGGCTGAGTTGGGATCCTTCGCTGAGTCCTAGGAAAAAACCAACCCTGGAGGGTAACCAGATTAAGAAAGGAAGAAAGAAAGAAAGAAAGAAAGAAAGAAAGAAAAAAGAAAGAAAGAAAGAAAGAAAGAAAGAAAGAAAGATGAAGGTAGCGTGCTCCCGTTAGATGCCCATCGAAGAAATATGGAGTCACCTAAGATCCCACGCCAGACATTTCCTCCCATCTGCACTTGAAATGGGCCCTGTCGTACCCAATAGGATTCTCCGCGCTCCAATAGTGCATATTGTGCCGATTAACGGTGCCATTGTTGTGAAATCGTGATTGTCTGAAAACAGAACTCTTGACAAAAAGGCTGCATTATTGGTCACTCTGCGTAATGCCCATTGATAAAATGTTATTCTAGCATATAAATCACGTCCGTGGAGCTCCTGGTGTAACTGCAGATGGTACGGGTGAAATTTATTGTTATGCAATATAGGGACCGTGCGTATAGAGACTGCTGCCATCTGGTGGCTTAATCTGAAGTAACTGGTAGGAGCGGTAGGAGCATTTTTCACCATCGAGTTAGTGAATAGTGTTGTTGTTGTTTTTTTATATATATATTATTTTTTTAATTATCTTACTAGCTGTAAGTCTTTGACTGTTCACATTGCTTACTGAGGTAGCCTACGTTTTGATTAGGTTCTTTCAGCATATTCTCTAAGCATGAACGAAACTCATAGAACCAGTAAACGCAGTAAATGTCACGTGAACTGTTCCGTGTACGGTTGTAATTACACCTACTAAAACAGCCCACCAGGAACGAATTATTTTTCGTTTTTCAGCCGCAGCTGCCCATAAGATCAGAAGGGAAGCATGGATAGCATCTTTAAAACGTTCAACACTTGATGGAAAACCGTGGGTTCCTGCCAGGAATTCAGAATCTGCATCCGACACTTCATTGATGGAACACCTACCAGAGACCCTGATAGCCCTGGATATAAGCCTACTTTGCATATATTACCAGGAAGAACTAATGAGGACGAAATACGGAGGAAACTGACAGTCAGGTACAAGAGGAGGAAAGGGAGACAAAGTGAAATGCAAGAAAACACGAATTCTGTTCCTGAATCACAATCTCCCCAAACTGTTTGTAGTAAGCTATATGTATTCAGACTATTTACCATTTTCACATGGCCAGGGAAATGTAAATGTACTATTTTGTCATTTATAATTGCCGAGTGATAATTCAAAATGTGATTCAGAAACTCTGACAATTTTACACACGAAAGTGTTAAACAAAACGTGTACGGAAGCGCTGCGACGTAGTAGAAAAAATAGTTGTAAGGTACCGGTAGTAAAGTATGTATCCATATTATTCTCTACAAGTAAAATATTTCGTACTTTTTCTGAATTTACCGCGGATTTAACACTTTATTTGAGTAAAAACAATAATTATCTTCCATTTGGGAAAAATAATAGTGACATTTCGTGCATCGGATTCGTTCAAGTAACCGGAAAAGTTGAACTGAGCATTAAGGTTATAAGCTTATGTTTAATAATATTAAAACTAAGATTATTACAAATTTATAAAACATTAAAAGGATCTAAATTAAGAATTTTTTAAATTCTAACCTTGATGTTAATATTATATGGGGTTTGACTAACATTTGTCTCTCTCAAACATACACCAGATAGGCCTACTTCCTTTGAAAGTTTTTCTTCCACCTGATATATGTGATGGCTATCAATAAGCTCTCTTCCTTTCCTCAAAGTAGATTTCCTAAAATACTTAGAACTCCACATAATTTTCTGAAAACCTACAAGAATAACAGCATTCGACATAGCTGATTAATTCAAATTATACGTATTCACAACATATTTCAAACAACGACAGCTGATGTTCTTCTGGTGTTTCTCCTACCGACGAATAATCATCTCTTCCGCTAGGGGCACTGGAGTCGAAAATTTGTTGTTACGCACGGTCCCTATACGCATGAATAATGACCGACTGATGTTAGTCTATTGTGCAAGTGTCCGAGTACTAATATGAGGGTTATTATGGGCAGGTCCAAAACAGCCTCTTCATTTGGACCAGACGTTATAGGAGCATCTCTAACGGAAATTACCCTTCCAAGATTCCCAGATGACTGCAATCTTCGTTCAAGGTTTCGGAACGTCTTGGTTGTCGGCAGTCTTCTGTCAGGAAAACGCTCATGAGAGAGACGTTGCGACTGGTCTGCGTTCTGTCTTGTTTCGCCATAAATGAGTAACATATCAACGTACTCGTCACTGGAATACATCGTGAGTGAACGAATACGTGCTGTGATGTGACCTGGTAAGTGTGCATGAACAATGTATGTCCGTTAAAAATGGGGCACGGTCTGTCGATCAAAAATATTGAAAAATTATGCATAAGGTTAGAATCGAACCACTGCATTACCAATATTCCGACACCATGCGTCACCAACCCTTCACCGACTCAGCCACAAACAAAGCATACGGGAAGCTTGCTAAAGGTTTATTACTTAATTATGGCTGTTTGACATCGAAAGTTAATATCCGAGTCAAAGTTTTCAATAATGTTTTACAGTGTTCATTTAACATTATAACATTACGGTGCACGTTAAATACATATAAATTCGGGATACTTTCTCTATAAATTGGCAACAACTCAACGTACTCTTCATAGGAATACATCCTGAGGAAATGAATAAGTGCTGTAATGTTACCTTTTGGGTGTAGATTATTATTTGTGGCGTTGGACTCGGGAGGTTGTGGATTCGAATCCCCTGCTGGCCATCCTGAAAATGCTCTTCGTCGGTTTCCGATGTTTACCACCAGGCAAATGCCGGGACGGTACCTTAATAAAATTCCAAGGCCGTTTTCCTTCCCAATTCTTCCCGCACCGATCCTTAAAGGAAAGACACCAAAAGAGAGTGCATCCCTTAAAAGCAATAGAAAAAAAGTATTGATTATTATTGTATCCCCGCTAAAATGGAACAGCTCTGTCGTTCAAAATTTCGCCTTATGCTGGATTCGAACCACTACGCTCCCGATACTCACACACCCTGTGCTTCCAGCCCCTAACCGATTCGACCACGAAGACAACACGCGTGGTACTTCCTAGATGTTTAGTAATTAAGTATGCCCGTTCCACCTCGTAATTTAATACCCATGTCAAAGTCGTCAATGATGTTTTACGGTGTTCATTGAACTTCTTTACATTACAGAAAACGTGGCTTAACCTATTAATACGATCGAATTACGGGTACTTGTTTTACTTCAAGGCGTCCGCCTTCGTAGCGTAACGGCTAGTGTTATTAGCTGCCGTCCTCGGGGGCCCGGGTTCGATTCCCGGCTCTGCCACGAGGGCTGGAACGGGGTCCACTCAGCCTCGGGAGGTCAAGTGAGTAGAGGTGGGTTCGATTCGCACCTCAGCCATTCTCGAAGTGGTTTTCCGTGGTTTCCCACTTCTCCTCCAGGCGAATGCCGGGATGGTACCTAACTTAAGGCCAGGGCCGCTTCCTTCCCTCTTCCTTGTCTATCCCTTCCAATCTTCCCATTCCTCCCCTGTTCAGCTTAGCAGGTGAGGCCGCCTGGGCGAGGTACTGGTCATTCTCCCCAGTTGTATCCCCCGACCAAGAGTCTGAAGCTCCAGGACACTGCCCTTGAGGCGGTAGAGGTGGGATCCCTCACTGAGTCCGAGGGAAAAACCGAACCTGGAGGGTAAACAGATGATGATGATGATGATAAAATTAAATTATAAGAATCCTAAGGTTATTGGCTTTATTTGGGTTGCCTATCTCCAAGAAAATAAGGGGCTGGTGTATCACCCGGTATATTAAAGAATCGATTCTAATTCTGTAGCCAACTACGCAATGGGAGAAACTTTCCGAGTTTGTATATGCAGAGTAATCTCGGAAACCATTCAGTTGATTTAAGTAATTCTTCTTCTTCTTCTTCTTCTTAATCTGCTTACCCTCCAGGGTTGGCTTTTCCCTCGGAGCGAGGGATCCCACCTCTACCGCCTCAAGGGCAGTGTCCTGGAGCTTCAGACTCTGGATCGGGGATACAACTGGGGAGGATGACCAGTACCTCGCCCAGGCGGCCTCACCTGCTATGCTGAACAGGGGCCTTGCTGGGGTTGCGAAGATTGGGAAGGATAGACAAGGAAGAGGGAAGGAAGCGGCCGTGGCCTTAAGTTTGGTGCCATCCCGGCATTTGTCTGGAGGAGAAGTGGGAAACCACGGAAAACCACTTCGAGGATGGCTGAGGTGGGAATCGAACCCAACTCTACTCAG
The DNA here is from genome assembly GCF_040414725.1 of Anabrus simplex. Taxonomy (NCBI): domain Eukaryota; kingdom Metazoa; phylum Arthropoda; class Insecta; order Orthoptera; family Tettigoniidae; genus Anabrus; species Anabrus simplex. The sequence continues at coordinate 243,363,129 of NC_090269.1, forward strand.
TCGACCTCCCGAGGCTGAGTGAACCCCGTTTCAGCCCTCGTACCACTTTTCAAATTTTCGTGGCAGAGCCGGGAAGAATCGAACCCGGGCCTCTGGGGGTGGCAGCTAACCACTACACCACAGAGGCGGACTTAAGTAATTCTTTCAGCATTATAAATTTCATTTCTTCCATATGATTTTAGGCTGTATATAATTCTGATAGCTTAACGGGAAAGAAAGTAAACTAAATCGGAAAAAATGTACTCACGGCAGCCTTAAAAGTGAATACTGTAATTAAACAGTTAGTCTTATTAAAGAATGGAATACACCAGGTGTAAAGCCTTAGTTCTTACTCATTTTACTTCTAACCTAAGCAGTCTTTTATGTGTTTATTAGAAGCATGGCTCTTTCCTTTAAAATACGAAATAATCGGCAAACTATTAATCTTACAAACAAGAGGAGCATACATTCATTATTTAGAATGTTTCGATAAAAATATTGATATGAGGACTGTCTGTTAAAAAGGCACCATTTTTACCCTAAGAAACTTACGTAAGACCATAAAGAAACGTATAATAATAGGCACATGGAACGTACTCATGGTTGGGTATGGTACTACCTTTATAGACTTACATCTTTCTGGCCTGGATTTATCATGACATTCGACAGTATACAAGTATTGCAAAGCATATGGACGAAATACTAAAAACATTGTGAAGTGGACTGATCACCTTTGGAACAGACACTCCTCATAAGCATTTTCTTCATAACTAATAATGGTTTTCATGAAAATTGCACTTCTATGCGTTGCAGGAGCATTTAGAGGCCTAGGATGCTCGCATGTTGAGCAGAGTCCGAGAACCTTTTAGGTGAAATTCATGGTCTAAAGTTATAAAAACCTCCAAAATCTTCAGAAAAATAACTAGACTGTAAGTTGTTGAATGTAATAGCGACCGGCATGGGGGGACCAAGGTACAAATGTGACAAACAAATTTGAGTAGACCTAGAATGTAGTAGTTACGTAGTAATGAAGAGGTTAGAACAAAATGGGATGGCATGGTGGTTGCATCTAACAAATCTATGGACTGATGTCTCAAACAACAACACTAAAAATTCAACTACTATCAGTATTACGAGATATTAAAGTGCTGAAATATTGCCTTGTCTTTTCAGATAATCTATTGACATGCGACTCTTAGCCACTGAACTAAGATGTGGAATTCGATTCTTTGAACATAGGTACAGAAATCTGTCATGCTTCTTAGATGACCTACAGTATGGACCAAAGAAAATATTCTCTTATGTAGAGAAAAGCAAAAGCTCTTACTTATGAGAATATACCTGTTTGTCGACACCGGGAATATTGCCAGAGTATTTCGCTATCGTATTTTATAATCTGTCTTAATAATATTTAGGACCGATGAATTGGCAAGCCGGGAACACCCTCTAACAGCATTCTTCATTTAGATTATATCGTCATAAATTAATGGCAGAAAGAAACAGTACACCCAGGCCTGAGGAGGCAGCTTGTGATAACCGCACTCTGGCACCGAGCCACGCCCCCTGGCTACTTACAGGCAGGCAGGCAGGCAGGCAGGCAGGCAGGCAGGCAGGCAGGCAATTGTAGCTCGTGAAATGTAGCAGTTCTTATTACTGTAATACATTCTGACGTACCAGTACTCTTCTGACACCACTCTGCATTTTCCGGCTTCATCAATATTCTACACTGACGTCTCAGTAAAAAGTAGTTAGTGGGTCGTAAAACCAACAACATTATTAATATTCTATAGCGGAGTGATTTAGTACGCTTCTCATTTTAACCCCTTTCTAGCTCAAGGATATCTTACGGCATCATAGTACTCTTTCGAGCACCCTCGGTGCATCAGTGATAGAGTATCCAACGCATGATCCCAAGTTCGTGGTTCGATCCTGGCTAAGGTAGTCGATTTTTGAAGGGTGGTTAAATATCTCGGCCTTCAATGTTATTGTTGTTGCCATGTTAAATATATCTGTAGGTATACTATGTGCCACCCAATACAATTAATTTATCTGCGCAATTGGAACCGCACCTCTTCTGTTCCTAGACAGTAGCACAACAATCAAGTATCTAGATGGCACCACTTCAAAATCTCTCTTACACGATAGCTAATTAATTTCGTGTGGCTATTTCTAGCCGAGTGCAGCCCTTGTAAGGCAGACCCTCCGATGAGGGTGGGCGGCATCTGCCATGTGTAGGTAACTGCGTGTTATTGTGGTGGAGGATAGTGTTATGTATGGTGTGTGATGTGCAGGGATGTTGGGGGCAGAACAAACACCCAGCCCCCGAGCCACTGGAATTAACCAATGAAGGTTAAAATGCCCGACCCGGCCGGGAATCGAACCCGGGACCCTCTGACCCGAAGGCCAGTACACACGATAGCTGAGAACACACGATGATAATAACTGTGACGTGAGTTTTCGGATTCTTTTGTATCCAGACAACCCGCTTTGCATTTATCCTGCACGTATTATGTCTGTAATTTCCAGAAATTAATTCACTTTCCGTTCCCACCTACAAATAGACATCCCTTCGTGCACTCGATCGCTGGCCATTATTTAGCAGTGATTCTCCGAGCCTCATCCTGTGTTAAGTTTGGTTTGGTTCGCCTCTGTGGTGTAGTGGTTAGTGTGATTAGCTGCCACTCCGGGAGGCCCGGGTTCGATTCCCGGCTCTGCCACGAAATTTGAAAAGTGGTACGAGGGATGCAACGGGGTACAGTTGGTTACGGGAGGTCAAATGAGTAGAGGTGTGTTCGATACCCACCTCAGCCATTCTCGAAGTGGTTTTCCGTGGTTTCCCACTTCTCCAGCCAAATACCGGGATGGTACCTAACTTAAGGCCACGGCCGCTTCCTGGGCGAGGTACTGGTCATCCTCCCCTGTTGTATCTCCGACCCAGAGTCTGAAACTCCAGGACACTGCCCTTGAGACGGTGGAGGTGGGATCCCTTGTTGAGTCCGAGGGAATAACCGAACCTGGAGAGAAGACAGATGATGAAGAAGAAGAAGAAGAAGAAGAAGAAGAAGAAGAAGAAGAAGAAGAAGAAGATGTTTGCTTTGTGTGATTGGCACATCCTTCTTTTGTCCGACTGTTAAAATGCCACTAACTGTGCTCAATCAGCGGCCAGCATACTGTGTATAGAACGGCGAGTCAGTGATTTAGTAAGGACATTGTCCGTCGCCTCTTCGTTTGAAACAGACCTTTGTAAGCGTCGCATGTACGCAGGTAAGAGGAAACTAAAATATTTAAGGACTCCTACATTCGATGCGAATCCTCTTCTGGTCGAGGGAGATATTTTATGAACTTTAGAATTTGTGACCACGCAAAAGTCCGGCCCCACGGTGTAGCGGGAAACGCGTCCGCCTGTCACCTGTTGGCCCCGGGTTCGGTTCTCGGCCGGGTCATTTTTCATTGTAACGATTAATATCCCTGGCCTGGGGACTGGGTGTTTGTGACGTCCTTAATCTTCCTTTCCTCACACACAACATTCCACACTACCACCATTCCAATTACAGGCAGGTTCTTTTTTTTTTTTTTTTTGCTATTTTGATTTACGTCGCACCGACACAGATATGTCTTATGGCGACGATGGGAGAGGAAAGGCCTAGGAGTGGGAAGGAAGCGGCCGTGGCCTTAATAAAGGTACAGCCCCGGCATTTGCCTGGTGTGAAAATGGGAAACCACGGTAAACCATCTTCAGGGCTGCCGACAGTGGGGCTCGAACCCACTATCTCCCGATTACTGGATACTGGCCGCATTTAAGCGACTGCAGCTATCGAGCTCGGTCACAGGCAGGTTAATACAATATGGTGACAGTAGGGGCAAAAGATCCACATGGGTCGACGCCTCGAATAAATAGATTAGAACAACCATGTAAAAGTCAGCATAACGTCTTAGGGTTTTGTACTAAATCATGTACGAAATTACTGTCACATTTATTTGATAATTGGACCAGATGGTCGTTGGCCATGCGGGCCTAGATATGTATGTTTTGTATGAAATAAAGATGTTCGAGTGTTCTGCCATAGGTATACTCATCCTTTTTCTTTTTACCGCTACTCAGAATTTTCAAAATTTAACTTTTTAAAATCGGTCGGATCTTGGCTTCCCTTCATCCTAGTTGCAGCGTAGGTTGAGCTTATCTCCTGTTTAAAATTGGGCACTTCTGCCCCATTAGGTTATTTTCTTATGGTATTCTTCTGGGATTACTCTGTTACTGTGTTATCGTCCCACTAACTACTTCTGACGGTTTTTGGTGACCCCGAGGTGCCGGAATTTTGTCCCGCAGGAGTTTTTTACGTGTCAGGAAATCTACCAAAACGAGGCTGACGTATTTGAGCCCCTTCAAATACCAGCGGACTGAGCAGGGATCGAACCTGCCCAGCTGGGGTCAGATGGCCAGCGCTTCAACTATCTGAGCCACTCAGCCCGGCTGGACTTCGTTTTTTTAGCCTACATCCTAGGATATTCTGTTATAAACAAACTTTAATACTTGCCATTACCATAGGATGTGTTTGTAATGTTTACCTTTATTACATAACTTATATTACATGAGTATGTCATTCCAGTAATTATTTTTTTGTGCAGCGCACTTAGACATGCATGAAGTGTACTGTGTTTACCGATATGCTTAACAAAACAAATGCGCTGTGCTCACTCTAAACCGACAGGAGTTTTACTACTAGTATTCCAGTGTTGTACGCCAGTCGGTTCAGGATACCTTAGCGTATGATAATCAGAATAAAGACGCTACATTATCCGGGCATGATGATCAGATGCTGCTCAATGATACGCCGCCATTACTAGCAAGGTTGCATGTGAGCGAGCGACGTCAGTGTACTACGGTGGCGCATCGCCCAACGTTCTCAAGCAAGACAGCTTAGCCGGTCACACGCTGGATAGGCTGACACAGAACTTGCTCACAATTGAACTTACATTTCTATGTCGATTTTCCGGTGAGCTTTCACTAGGAGTAAATAAAAAACCGCTAGAGATCGACTTCTGTTTCAGAATGCTGTGTCCTCTTACAATTTCCTTAACTTAATTTCAGGCATCCTCTTTTTTCTTTTTTTTCTTTTTGCTATTTGCTTTACGTCGCACTGACACAGATAGGTCTTATGGCGATGGAATAGGAAAGGCCTAGGAATTGGAAGGAAGCGGCCGTGGCCTTAATTTTCCTGCTGTGAACATGGGAAACCACGGAAAACCTTCTTCAGGGCTTCCGACAGTGGGGCTCGAACCCACTATCTCCCGATTTCTGGATACTGGCCGCACTTAAGCGACTACAGCTATCGAGCTCGGTTCCTTTAACTTTACTTCTGACACAATGTAAATAAATAAATAAATAAATAAATAAATAAATAAAGAAATAAAGAAAGAAATAAAGAAATATATAAAAGCGCACTATATCTTCTGGTAGAGACTAGATCAAGTCTGTTACTTTCGTGAACCTGTTTCAGTCTCATCCTTAGTTTTGACAGTATGAAAGTGAGTGATGTATGAACAATCCAAGAAATTACATTCCTTCTACAGCCAGTCCCTGTGCTGAATGGTGTAGAAGAGCCGCTCATACTATCAGCTGGTGTGTGCATTTCAGTGGACAATTTTGTTCCTTGAGGAAAGTAACGGGAACTACAAACTCTACATTTCCCTACTACGCCTCCTCAGGGACGCCTAGGCTATCTATGACAGCTGACCATTAATCTATTGAGGATCCAACCAGTTCTCAACATGGGGCATACATAAAACTTATTCTTGTTTACTTTCGATCAGTAGATTAATGGTAAAATGTTGGCTTCCGGATCCCAAATTCACGGGCTGAATACCGACAGAGGTAGTCGGATTTTAAAAAAGCGAAAAAAAGTTCTTTCGATACCTCTTGTAGTCAAAATATTTCATGTAAAATGTCTATCAGTGTTAAGTGACAAAATTAATTGAAAATTAGCCATAGGTCACGCAGTATAGTTACGGTTTCTCAGTCATCTAGAAAAGTAAATTACGACGTCAAAATTATAATGTACGCAGCCTAAATTGTACTCAGACTTGTGTATGTTATTAGAATACGGTTATCAGTACAAAAATCTGTACTAATATATGAGAAAATGTGTATCTTCAAGTGTTGGAGACTCCTTGTTTGTGACATTGTTTATCAAATTAGCTGAAATTTTGGTGCCAGGAAAACGGCTAAAGCTAGGAAAGTTGGAGTTGATTATATGTTGTAGAAGAAACAATGAGCCAAAAACAACATAAATGTACTTAAAACTTTGATCAATACTGATCTGCATTTACGGCAGTCACCCAGGTGGCAGATTCCCTATCTGTTGTTTTCCTAGACTTTTCTTAAATGATTTCAAAGAAATTGGAAATTTATTGAACATCTCCCTTGGTAAGTTATTCCAATCCCTAACTCCCCTTCCCATAAATGAATATTTGCCCCAATTTGTCCTCTTGAAATCGAACTTTATCTTGATATCGTGATCTTTCCTACTTTTAAAGACGCCACTCAAACTTATTTTTCTACTAATTTCATTCCACGCCATCTCTCCGCTGACAGCTCGGAACATACCACTTAGTCGAATAGCTCGTTTCCTTTCTCCCAAGTCTTCCCAGCCCAAACTTTGCAACATTTTTGTAACGCTACTCTTTTGTCGGAAATCACCCAGAACAAATTGAGCTGCTTTTCTTTGGATTTTTTCGAGTTCTTAAATCAAGTAATCCTGGCGAGGGTCCCATACACTGGAACCATACTCTAGCTGGGGTCTTACCAGAGACGTATATTCCCTCTCCTTTACATCCTCGGTTGCCACCTCACATTATTGAAAGGTCTCCGGATGTAGACTTCGTTTTACGCATGCCGGATATAACACCGAGCTATAAGGCCAATTTTTTCAAAGCATTTTGAGGAACACCATGTTAAAATACCTTGGCCAGACAATAGCCTGGACTCCAAACCCACTTACGAACTGTGGGAAATCATAAAAATAATTTATAACCACAGTTGGCCTCATATATAACACAGGATCCAAGTAAAAATACCTGATCTGGCCGGGAATCGAGCCCGAAGCCTCCGGGTAAGAGGTAGGTACGCTTCCCCTGTACCGCGGCGTAGGCTAAAAAGGAAGTATTTTATGAGAAATTGCAATTAATCTATTTTAACACCGAATAACAATTACATCTTCCCCTATTTCTGATAATGTGCACACATCTGTAGTCAGAATATCTCTACACAGCAGTTGAGGCCAGTGGCTTCTTCTTCTCATGTTTTATTATTACCTTGGTAATATAAAGTTGATGGTTCCCTGTTAATGAATGAAGCACGTCCCGGGGCTGCTCAACAGTTACGAAGACTCCACTGGAGCAGTAATTCTTCTCTGAGACAACGCTTGCCAGTAATGATCACCCATGATCTCAGGACGGTCCATTCACTTCAGGGAAAGCGTCTGCTGATGCTCGAGGGCTAAGGATGATCCTCAGAACATCATTTGGATGCCAGTGGCATGAGCTAACGACCATATACATGGTCTTATGTCATCGGACCAACAGCACATGGATTCGTCACGCGCTGTGATAAGAATCACAATTGCGAGGTAATGAAGTACAGTAGACACAGAAGTTTAAACAGTCAGTGTACTTGGATTACAGTCGAGAACGTCTGAAGAGGCTCTAATTGTAATAACCAGGGCCGTTGTAAGGTAACGGCGAACTCAGCGCCCACGGCGACTGCACTCCCTTGGGAGGAGGGAAGGGGTTTGGGGAAGTATTTATTCTCCTGTATTTTATTTCTTTAATACTCAAATGTCCATATATTAAAATATTTTTTTCCATTCCAGAAGGACTGCATTATTATCAAAATAATTTTAAAATTGGTCATTGCGAATTCAAAACGTGAGTTTTGAAATCAGGAATTTTTGATTAGCTACAGAGGCTACTGCCACACTTGTTTACGGGAATGTCCATGCTCCTGAATGCTAAAAAAAGATGTTATCAAATCAGCTGAAATTCTGGTGCTGGGGTAATGGGTAAAGATAGGAATGGAGGGTAGATTATATATTGTAGAGGAAACAATGGCCAAAAACAACATAAAAATACTTTAAGCTAAAGAAAAGCAGTTCGATTTGTTCTGAGTGATTTCCGACAAAAGAGTAGCGTTACGAAAACGTTGCAAAGTTTGGCTGGGAAGACTTGGGAGAAAGGAGTCGAACTGCTCGACTGAGTGGTATGTTCCGAGCTGTCAATGGAGAGATGGGGTAGAATGACATCAGGAGACGAATATGTTTAAGTGATGTCTTTAAAAATTGGAAAGATCACAATATGAAGATAAAGCTGGAATTCAAGAGGACAAATTGGGGCAAATATTCGTTTACAGGTAGGGGAGATAGGGATTGGAATAACTTACAAAGGGAGATGTTCAATAAATTTCCAATTTCTTTGCGATTACTTCAGAACTGGATAGGAAAACAACAGATAGGGAATCAGCCACCTGGGCGCCTGCCCTAAATGCAGATCAGTAGTAATTAATTGATTGCCACCACAAATTAATGACACGTTATCGAATGGAGACAAGAAGTAAAAGTTCATACACTTCTCCAGGTAACTGTCATGAGAAGTCTTGAAACTCTTCTTCTCTATTCAGACTGAGTGCCTTTGCTGGCAGGACCTCGTATTTACAGTGCACTATATCTTCTGGTATAGGCTAGAGCAATTTTGTTACTTTCATTAATCTGTCTCAGTCTTATCCTTGGCTTTGACTATATGAAAGTGACCTAGATAAGAGTGATGCTAGTAATGCCTTCTTTATGCACCCAGTCCCTGCTATGAAAGGTGTGAAAATATTACTCATAGGGTCGGATGATGCATGCCTTTCATTGGGCTTGGCATATGAGGAAAGCAACGGGAAACTGCCTCACTCCTCAGTTCCCTAGTACGCCTCTTCAGTGATGCCTAGGCCATCTATGACAGCTGATGGCGGAACTGTTGAGGATCCAACCAGGCTCGGGATGAGGACTAAACATACATTCAGACTGAGGTTCTCGCATATGATGACGGTGTACCTCTTAAATAAGAGCAAGTTACATGTTGTGCGAATTTTGTTCCACAGTGGCCAGTGTTCACTAGAATCCTTTTTTAGATCGGATGGAGCGATTTATGATCCTCGAAAGATTGTTCTCCTTTTTTCACTAATTCAAACTAGATCTCCCTCACTCGGAATTCCGCTTTCAAATCCTGAAGAGTGTTTGTACAATATCATTGCAGAACTTCTCAGGTTGAAGCTATTTACATGTATGTATGTATGTTGGATATTCAGCCCGAAGGCTGGTTAGATCCTCTGCAGCTCCACCAACAGCTGTCATAAATAGTCTAGGCATCACTGAAGAGGCGTACTAGGGAAACGAGGAGTGAGGTAGTTCCCCGTTGCTTTCCTCACCGAGCCAGTCATTGCTATTACATATCAGTCTGCCAAGCCCACTGAAATGCATGCACCAACTGACCCTATGAGCTATATTTTCACACCATTCATAACAAGGACTGGCTGCATAAGCAATGGTATTACTAGCATCACTCGTACCTCAGTTACTTTCATATTGTCAAAGCCAAGGATGAGACTGAGACAGGTCAATGAAAGTAACAAATTTGATATAGCCCATACCAGAAGACATAGTGCACTGTAAACACCACATCTCGTCAGCTATTTACATTGCTATACAAAATCCAGCATCAATCACTGGTTATATCAATCTGATGGTAAAACAATCGGAAATACCGGTTTTTGAATTTCATTTTGTTGTGATCAATACTCAACTGTTTAAAAGAATATATTATAGCAGAGGTGCTCACGCTGGGCATTCTATACCGCGGGCGCCCAGCACGCGATGAGCGTGTGCTATTCAACTACAGTGAAGTTGTGGCTACGTCACAGGCCGTGAAGCTAGTGCGAAGTTCTCCCAGTTACTCTCGATTACTGCGGCGATTCACGAGCTTGAAATGGAGGCAGAAAATAATGAAAGGAAAAGGGATCCACGTTATATTCAATTTACGTTTTAAGAAATACGTTATTTACGTTTATTGCTGTTTATGTATTTTGACCGAATACAATAAAGAGTTAGGCATACTCAAATATTTTTATAATGTACGTAATGAATTACAATTTTCACTATTACATTTTAGTGGCTGCCTGGCCGAGGCGGTAAAGGCGTGTTCGGTTCGCCCGGAAGGACGTGGGTTCGAATCCCCGTCAGGAAGTCGTAAAACTTAAGAAATGAGATTTCCACTTCCGGAGGTACATATGGCCCTGAGGTTCACTCAGCCTACACCAAAAATGAGTACCAGGTTAATTCCTGGGAGCAATGACGGCCGGGCGTAGAGCTAACCACTCCACCCCATCTAGTGCCGAGGTTACGGATAGTGGAAGCTTTTACCTTCCACTCCTCCAAGGGCCTTCATGGCCTGTGCGGAGATGACTTTGCTTTGCTTTTACTATTACATTTTAAGAGGGGCTTTAGAAACATTTCTAATAAAATACGGAGTGAAGGTGGATAAGTTGTGACTTGTGGTTGTTTGAATTTAAATTATCTGATAAACTCACCAAAAATCCAATCATGCTTACCGGGAATAACATCAGTTAGGTTATTATTTTGTCCGCCTGTGTGGAGTAGTGGTTAGTGTGATTAGCTGCTACCCCAGGAGGATCGGGTTCGATTCCCGGCTCTGCTGTGAAATTTGAAAAGTGGTACGAGGGCTAGAACGGGGTCCACTCAGCCTCGGGAGCTCAACTGAGTACAGGTGGGTTTGATTCCCACCTCAGCCATCCTCGAAGTGCTTTTCCGCGGTTTCCCACTTCTCCTCCAGGCAAATGCCAGGATGGTACCTAACTTAAGGCCACGGCCACTTCCTTCCCTCTTCCTTGTCTATCCCTTCCAATCTTCCCATCCACCCGCAAGGCCCCTGTTCAGCATGGCAGGTGAGGCCGCCAGGGCGAGTTACTGGTCATCCTCCTCAGTTGTATCCCCGACCCAGAGCCTGAAGCTCGAGGACACTGCCCTTGAGGCGGTAGAGGTGGGATCCCTCGCTGAGTCCGAGGGATGAACCGACCCTGAAGGATAAACAGATAAAGAAGAAGACGTAGACGAAGTTTATTATTTTACTTGAAGGCATACCGTACATCTATCTGGTAGATACATTTAAATGTTGTTGTACTTTAATTTTGGACAGTAAATATCTATGTCCTCACTCGTGATGAAACTCCCTCTCACCATTTAGAGGCTAGCTGTTATCATCGGCCGCCTGTTGAGTTTTAAACACTATTTTCAGAAATTCAGTGAACAGGGTAAGTCACACAACACTTAAGCACTGTGTAAAACCAACCAGTAAAGTTGTTTGAATATATAATGGTATTACATTTTGATTAATGAATAAAAAGATTTTTACTTTTCTTACTGTCATTCCCATCACAGGGATTGTAAATCTTAGCTTGTACGCTTAAACCCTGTACCTTTGTAGTTTGTAACACAAAAATTATAAAGTGTCAGTTTTCTTAATGAATAAATATAAGAAAGTAAAACTGACTTTTTATATCGAGCACAGTTTAAATGAACCGGAATATCTTGAAATGGTCAGGTTCTTTTGCAATTATAACGACTTATTTTAAATACTGTAACCCAATCAGCACTTTGCTGAGTAGTGGAAGAGAGCTTCGTAATGACAATCGAACGTCAATGCTCCCTCCTTTCCCTATAAAGCGTGTTCGCTCTCTCGCTTCACTGTGACGCATGCTTGTTACGTAAGCTGCCCACATTTACGTCACGCCAGCCCGGCCGCACTGGGCTAGCCTCAACGAGCGCTCAGTTGAGCACCTCTGATATAGGCAAGCAAGTAAATTCTTCTTTGCCATGTATGCAATGCTGTCCATTTAAGGGTTAAAACAGAGAAGCAATACAAGTGTTCAGCATGGGCCGGTAGGAATATTTCAAAACCTTTAATACAACTTGGTGCAAAGTATTTTTAATGAGGCTCCGTGGAGCCAGGGAATCATACGAAAACGTAACCCTCCAAAAATTCATGAACACAGCCTATTTCGGACACATCTTCAGAAATGATAAATGCAGCCTGATAATACTGATCAGAGAAAGTAACATAGGAAGGGAACGTAGAGATAATCGGTGATAATTTCCTCGGGCGTTGAACCTACGACAGTAGTTCGATATCCACGATACGGTAACTGTGCTGCGAGTAACACAAAATAGGGAAAAGGATTCCATGTTGATCTCCAACCTTCTGTCAGGAGACATAATGCGGAAGAAGAAGAAGACGAAGGGGAAGAAGAAGAATATTTTACGAAAATATTATGAGGAAAGGACTTAGAAGGACGTAGAAAAGATTAATTTAGTTTCACTAACTGTCGTTTAAAACGTCAGTTAAACAAAACTTCGTTTTATTTCTTTGCTAAGCTATAACGTACTCACCTTTAAGGAATTGATATTAACGTGCGTTGGTACATTCTTTGCCCACACTCATGAGTTTCTGAACAACGCGTTGTTAATAATTATTTTGTGCAAAATATTTTGTGGGCCATAATCGATATAATTCAAATCGAACATTGGAAATAATACTAGCACTTCTAAATTTCAATTTATTTCGAGCATTGCAAAGTTTTGTACATAAATGAATATAAATTTCTTAAATAAAAAAAAAATCACAGTTGCAATGCCTCAACAATGGCTGAATCTTCTCGCACGACCTGTGGGTAAACGTTGAGTACCAACTATGTTACGAAATACGAAACACCGTGACCTAATACATTATTCTATCCCATCAAAATGCAGAAGAATCACTTCAGAATGTTAGTTTTGATATTAGGAAAACATGTGGGTGGGAAGGAGTGGGTTGCTGAGGTCGTAAAACCTAAATATTCAAAGCATACAAACAAACAATCAATAACCAAAATTATAATAAGTACAAGCGTTTATGGTATGTGGGGACGGTGTAAGGAATTCAAAAATTACCTTCAATAAGGTAACATATTATCTGCATGACTTAAGTAGTGTTCTTACGTGCTGGACTCACATTTATACACCCTTACCTATCGAGCATTGCCTATTTCCCATATGTCATTAACGCTTGTACCTACTTACAGTTGATTATATATTAGTATACATTTATCAAACATTCAATCAGTGCATCAAAGGGAAGAAAAAAATCTCAGTCTGTCGGAGTTCCTCACTTCAAAAAATTACTATCCATGTAGTATCGATAGGGGCTACCTAGTCGAGGCGGTAAAGTTGCGCTCGGTTCACTCGAAAGATCGTGGACCGGGCGAGTTGGCCGTGCGCGTAGAGGCGCGCGGCTGTGAACTTGCATCCGGGAGATAGTAGGTTCGAATCCCACTATCGGCAGCCCTGAAAATGGTTTTCCGTGGTTTCCCATTTCACACCAGGCAAATGCCGGGGCTGTACCATAATTAAGGCCACGGCCGCTTCCTTCCAACTCCTAGGCCTTTCCTATCCCATCGTCGCCATAAGACCTATCTGTGTCGGTGCGACGTAAAGCCCCTAGCAAACAAAAAAAAAAAAAGATCGTGGGTATGACTCCCCGTCAGGAAGTCGAAATATTTACGAAAATACATTTTTACTTTTGAAGGTGCACATGGCCTTGAGGTCCACTCAGCCCACATCAAAAGTGAGTACCGATTTTGGTATCAATACTGCAAAGCAAAGCAAAGTCATCTGCGTACAGGAGGGCCCTACATTTCATTAGATAATGAAATATGAGTTCAAGGAATAGCTTGATTATTTGATCAAGAGAGTAAAAAGAGTAAATAATGAAACCAACAGACGTGATGTGAGGAATACAGAAGTGTTAACAACGTTGTGTTCATACGCCACGCCCACTATTCTGATCCTGAGGGCAAACGTGCCGGGCGTAGAGTTAATCACTCTGCCCCACAAAGGGCCGAGGTTACGTTTAGTGGAAGCCTTTACCTTCCACCCCTCCAAGGGGCCTCCTGAACGCAGATGACTTTGCTTTGCAGTATTGATACCAAAATCGGTCAACATACCAGCCAGTTACGCACCATATTTGTACGCCACCTAAAACAAAATCTTGGTCATCATTTCTTTTCTTGAATGATACTAACCTCCCTCGAGGCAGGTCATGTCTTACCACAGCAAATGTCAGTTTCGTAGACAAACTTCACACCTTCATCAGTTGACTCAGAAGGTCAGCTCTGTACTGTTTAAGCTACTTAGCTCAGCGTCACTTAAGGGGTTTCAACGTTACAACCGTCCACCTCCGTAGCGTAACGGTTCGATTCCCGGGACTGCCAGAAATTTAAGAATGGCGGGAGGCCTGGTATGTGGTTGAAATGGTACGTGCGGTTCACCTCCATTGGGGGTGTGCCTGAAAAGAGCTGCACCACCTCGGGATTGAGGACCCACGTTTATTTATTTATAACATTACAACAAAGATATCAGAAAATATGCAATATTTCTGAACTATTTGAGGGACTTCCTTTAATATGGAAATTATTATTGAGCGGTTAATATGATGTGAAAGAATTGATTTTACGTGATATGACTGGTTAGGCCTATTAATGAAGTAATTTTATTCGCATATTTTGCAAAACTACAATATCCCCAAAAGTAAAGCAAATAAGGGGAATTTTCTCAATTTATCTTGAAAATAGGCTTTTTCTAGGGGATGGAATGGACCACCATCGTATTATACACCTACATTTATATAAATTTTAGAAAAAATGAATTAGAATTTTGAAGTGCAGCATTTTTCTTCGTGGTTTTTCGTCTGTAACAACCCCACCCCCTGTTTAGGTCCGTCTCTGTTGTGTAGTGGTTAGTGTGATTAGCTGCCACCCCCGGAGGCCCCATTTCGATTCCCGGTTCTGACAGGAAATTTGAAAAGTTATACGAGGGCTGGAACGGAGTCCACTCAGACTCGGAAAGTCAAATGAGTAGAGGTGGGTTCGATCCCCACCTCAGCCATCCTGTAAGTGGATTTCCGTGGTTTCAAGTTCTCCTCCAGGTAAATGCCGGGATGGTACCTAACTTAAGGCCAAGGCCGCTTCCTTCCCTCTTCTTTATCTATCCCTTCCAATCTTCCATCCCCCACCAGGCCCCTGTTCAGCATAGTAGGTGAGGCCACCTGGGCGAGGTGCTGATCATCCTCCCAAGTTGTATCCCCCGACCCAATGTCTCACGCTCCAGGACATTGCCGTTGAGGCGGTAGAGGTGGGATCCCTCGCAGAGTCCGAGGGAAAAACTAATACTGGAGGGTAAACTGATTAAGAAAGAAAGAACCCCCCTTGAGTATTGACTTAAATGCTATTATTTGGGTTCATCATTGAGGATAACTTCATCTGAAGTAAACTGAAGAACTGTAAGCAAATAGCCCACTTAGATAATGAAATATGAGTTCAAAGAATAGCTTGATTCTTTGACCAAGAGAGTAAATAATGAAACTCAAACAACAGACGTCATACGAGGAATACAATTGTGCTCATACGCCACGCCCATTATTCTGACTTGAGCATGTACCTTTTCACATAATTCTGAATGTCTGAAAACACTACTGGGAATATTTTCATGAAAATTGATACACAGGCGAAGGGAGATATGATCTTTCATCATCATATTCTTCTTCTCCTTCTAACGCCTTTCAAGACCATGGTGGGGTCTTTGTCGCTCTCTTTTACAGCCGGATGCCCTTCCTGACGCCATCCATATGTGGACGGATGTATTCACTGTTACGTGTTTCTGTGATGGTTGGTAGTATGCTGTGTTCTGTATGTATGACGATGTGTGTGTGTTGAAACAAAAACCCAATCCGAGAATCAGAGGACTTAACATAACCGATTAAAATCATCGACCTGAGCGTGAATAGAACCCGGGACCCTCTATCATATGAACCTTAAGAAATATATGACAATTAATATAGTCAGTTTTTGAGGTGAGTAGCAGCCCTAATTCACAAGAAGCTGCCCATGTGAAGATTTGGAAAACAGAAGTCAACGACTCAATCAGCCCTCTCTTGGAGAAAATGACCCTAGGTCATATCTTGCCATATGGAATTTGGAAATCGTTACAGTTAGATTCTCTATCAGACCAGGTATTCTATCCACGTGTGGTAATTCCTCGAGCGCGGGGATTAGATGTTAATGCTCGTCTTAATCCACACCCATTGTGTTAACCATAATACATCACACTACCAACCACCACTGACACGTTGTCGTGAATAAAGTACATTCCTCCAAGTAGCGTTTTCGTCAGGAAGGGCATCTGGCTGAAAAATTCGGCCGGATCTACATGAAGTGTCAAATAAAAATAACTGAGAAAAGTCCACGAAGAACAAGAAGGCTGGTTATACCTCCGACAGATACAACATCATCTGGAATAGAGCAGATACCCTATGTATAACTGAAGAGATGCACCAGAGAAGTGGTAAGTGAGGTAGTTGCTTTTCTCAACGATCCAGAAAGAGCTATCACCTATCAGGCTCCGACGTCCGTTGAAATCCAGACACCAACAGACTATGAGACATCACATCGCATTATTCTTCAGGGACTGACTGTAAGAGGAGCATCGTTCATATATCTGTTACTGCCGGGATGAGTAGCACAGGCGGTAGACTTCTTATATAAAGGTGGAGGTTCGATCCCCGTTCACTGCGGTGGTATTTGAAGGTGCTAAAATATGTCAGCCTCGTGTCAGTAGATTGACTGGCATTTATAATAGCATTATTTTTACATCTGTTACTTTGATATCGCCCAATCTAACGATCAGACTGTCAGCGGAGTTCGTTCAACTTGTCCTCGTGTATTGCGCACGTCCTCTCGTTATTGGTTTCTTCTCCTGAGAGGGGTACGTGATTACTGGACGCACTGCACAAGTGTCTTCCTCTTCTGATCATTAATTGACTGAAATTAGTCTTAACGTTTCCTGTGGAGTAGTCGATGACCCTTGTTTCCAGGAGTGGAATGTGTGTTTAGAAGTCACCATCCGATTCTGGCGGCAGTACACAATACAGCGGGTTATTTTCGGCTGTTATTGAACTTTAACAATAGTTTTGATAAACATTTATTTTTAGGTAGTTTCCTTTCAAAAATGTTCACATTTAGATTCGAACTATTTCTGCAGTGGGCCACAACTGAAAACCGTACGGTCATTTTAGGTTCTGTTAGCTGTATCGAGAGGGATTGTGATGTTGGAGGGAGGTTGTTGCAGGCGATCAAAGGCACTTGTGAACAATTAGGATCTAGCGAGAATTATTGATGGTAGATTAGTTTCTTTGTTGAAGTTACTTACAGGGGTTGGACAAGACTGTAGTCTTTCACCTTTGTTGTTCTTAGTTTACATGGATCATCGTACTGAAAGGTACAAAGTGGCAGGGAGGAAATCAGTTAGGTGGTGGAAATGTAGGAAGCTGTTTGGCCTATGCTGACGACCTTGTCTTAATGACAGATTGCACTGAAAGCCAACAGTATAATATCTTGTAACCAGAAAAGAGGTGCAATGAGTATGAAATGAAAATTAGCATTAGAGTAAGTGATGTCAGTAGGGAAGATATCTACAGCAAGAGGAATACAAGACCGGGACAAGTGGATCATTTCAAATATTTAGAATACGTATTCTTCCTAGATAATACGAATACAGTAGTATAGTGAGTTTTATTGAATCAATGTGCACGAAACTGATGCACACTAGCATTCAACGGTATTCTGTAATCAAGAACTCAGCTTTTGTACGAAACTGTCTTTACACCGTTCTGATTTTATGTCGAATCTCCTATACGTGTGCCTTTGCTGGCAGGACGTAGTGTTTACAGTGCACTATGTCTTCTGGTATGGGCTAGAGCAATTTTGTTACTTTCATTGATCTGTCTCAGCTTTATCCGTAGCTTTGACAAAATGAAAGTGACTGAGGTATGAGTAATGCTAGTAATGCCATTCCTTCTGCAGCCAGTCCCTGCTATGAATGGTGTGAAAATATTGCTCATAGGGTCAGTTGGTGCATGCATTTCAGTGGGCTTGGCAGACTGATTTGTAATAGCAACTTCTGGCTCGGTGAGGAAAGCAACGGGAAACTACCTCACTCCTCATTTCCCTAGTACGCCTCTTCAGTGATGCCTAGGCCATCTATGACAGCTGATGGCGGAACTGTTGAGGATCCAACCAGCCTTCGGGCTGAGGACTAAACATACATACTCCTATACGTGACTGGGTGGACTCAGGTTATCTTACTCACATAATTAAAAATGATGGACATGAAAGTATCGAGAGTAATTTCTGGTACAATCAGGTGGGAACAATAGGAGGGTACTCGGAATAAGGAGGCAGGTGGAGAGGAGATAGAAATGAACTGAACAGATGAGGCTGTGTACATAATCCGTCTTTGGTGGTGATTGTCATGTGAGGCGAATGGAGGATGATAGATTGTCTAAGAGAATAATGGACTCGGCCAGGTAGGGTAAGAGAATCGGAAAAAGACGAAGGCGACGATTATTAGACTATTTTTCTTTTTATAATTCCGATATAAGAAATCTCGAACTAATCGAGCACATAAAGCTAGTTACAAATAGAGGATTGTAGGGTCGCTTAGCTAATTCACAGAGGCTTGTATACTGGACGATAACAGGCCTAACATTCTATAACGAAGATTATGCATGCATATATTATTATTAGTATTAGTATTCATATCACAAAATAAATATATTGCATACCATTCCAATGAGAGAAATGAGCAAAATAGGAATCCCACGATGTTATGTGAAATTAAGACTGTAGTATGATTAACAAGGAATGTGATGAGCGCGAGGAAACACACAAGTTTAGCTTCAATGTATCATGGTCGTTGCAACTCAATCAGTTCTACTGACAGTTCAGGAACAGCAGAACGGAGATCTCGAAGTGGCCTTGGTGGATACAAATGGAATGCGATTCATCATTTCAAGGCATCCTATGCACTTTCTAGCCCATTCATTTTGCGAGACCTTGAAGAAATTCGTGAACTCATTCACCAGTTCTATTCTATGAGGACATGCATAGCAGTTCATGAAAAACTCGTCTCTGTACTCAGCGTGCCTTTCTAATTTAGCACTCCTTGATAAACGTTCTGCTATTTCTCTCTATCTTTTAACCTTTCAAATTCTATGAAGTAAGTTATATTGGCATCATCATAGATAAACTTTGTTGTAGCCGTAATCAAAGACTAGGCTCACCCGTTCAATTGTAAGTCCGTAGGCAAGATGTCCAATTGGAGAGTCCTTGTATGCTGGTAGAAATACAAAGAGGGAGAGTAATTCATGATAGATAGAATCGTTGTTCTCCTTCTTCTTTTACTCCTTCTTCGGCCGCTTTGCCCACACCTGTGAGGTCGCGCGTGCAAACTGTGCCGCACACGTAGAACTTGCCCTGTTTTACGGCTGTATGCCCTTCCCGACGCCAATCATATGTGGAGAGATGTAATCACTGTTGCGTGTTTTTGTGGTGGTTGTTAGTGTAATGCATTGTATGAATATGAAGAGGAAAGTGTTTGCACAAACACAAACACCCTGTCTCATAGCCAGAAGAATTAATCAAACTCTATTAAAATCCCCGACCAGGCTCGGAATCGAACCCGTGACCCTCTGAATCGAAGGCCTCAATGCTGACCATTCAGCCAAGGAGTCGGATGGATATTATCATTCTTGTTCTATATAAATAAAGTCGGTAAAATTTATCGACTGTGTGTTAATTAAACTGCTATTATTGTAAGAATGATTACGTAGAGAATTTTTAGGTTTATCTGTCTGAATTCTTGTAACAGGCAATTTTGTGAAACCGAGAGAGTTGGTCGTGCCGTTGGAGGTGCGCAGCTGTGAGCTTGTATTCGGAAGACAGTGGGTTCAAACACCACTGTCGGCAGCCCTGAAAGTGATTTTCCGTGGTTTCTCAATTTCACACCAGGCAAATGCTGGGGCTGTTCCTTAATTAAGGCAACGATCGATTCCTTCCCGCTCCTAGGCCTTTCCCGTCCTATCATCATATGACCTATCTGTGTCAGCCTTCTATGTGTCAGACCGTCAACTTCCTGACCAAACAGACGTAAAGAGTTCAGCGAAGATGAAAAATAGCGATGCATGAAAAAGGGAGCGTGGTACCTGACGCACATGTGTTAGGAATGTAGTGTTTTAAGTTAATTATGTACTGAATTCAACCAAATCCTTCCGGGACTAGATTCCCAACATTATAATCTAGCAATTCCAGCAAAACATTTTTTTCATAGCCTTGAAGGATTTCGCCACACTGCCTCCATCGATTTTTTTGATAGCTCACATCATCGACAATGTATTACATTACAACGCAGAATAATGTGGTAGACTGTGTCGGGACACGGTTGATAGTTGTGGTTTTGATTATTATTATTATTATTATTATTATTATTATTATTATTATTATTATTATTATTATTATTTTAATTTGAATATGCCGTTGAGTGGGGAGCTAACGGAGATTCAGCGCCGATAATGTCTGTAGTGATGCGAGATCGGGCGGCGTTTTCGCGCAAACCTTTCTTCTTCTCCCTGTGGAATCTGTTTCGTTCGGCACCACAAGTTACTCTTTCCTCTAATCAACATTTCATGAAATTCTGCTTGTATGAATTCCCAATATGCCTCGATATTATCAAAAACTTGCGCTATATTTTGTTATGTTCGCCTCACAGTTATCATACCATAACAGTGTCATCATTCTTTAAACATGTTTTATGTATATTTGATTATATTCAATTAAGATAAATTCCGTTTTATTTAAATTGGTTAACACGTGTGTTCGCTATGCACTCTCAAAGCAGACTGGCCGTTCGTCGTGAACTCCAACATTTTTGACAACCATTGTTATAACGGATACGCAACTTCACTTCACCGTGCGCGGTTTGTATTCTTCTTCTTAATCTGTTTACCCCCCAGGGTTGGTTTTTCCCTCGGACTCAGCGAGGGATCCCACCTCTACCGCCTCTAAGGCAGTAGAGCTTCACACTCTGGTCGGGGATACAACTGGGAAGCATGAACAGTACCTCACTCAGGCGGCCTCTCCTGTGCTATGCTGAACAGGGACCTTGCGGGGGGATGGGAAGATTGGAAGGGATAGACAAGGAAGAGGGTAGGAAGCGGTCGTGGCCTTAAGTTAGGTACCATCCCAGCATTTACCTGGAGGAGAAGTGGGGAAACCACGTCAAACCACTTTCAGGATGGCTGAGGTGGGAATCGAACCCACCTCTACTCAGTTGACCTCCCGAGGCTGAGTGAACCTCGTTCCAACACTCGTACCACTTTACAAATTTCGTGGCAGAGCTGGAATCGAACCCAGGCTCGCGGGGTTGGCAGCTAATCACACTAACCACTACATCTCAGAGGCGGACACCCGCAATTTTCGATCATTTGAACTGATACAAATTATTCGCACTCATGCCACACTCCTGCCCGACAGTGATGAACATACGCTGCTAATTAAAGAAATAAACAAGTAATTTTAAGAGTTGGTCCGCCTCTGTGGTGTAGTTGTTAGTGTGATTAGCTGCCACCCCGGAGGTCCGGGTTCGATTCCGGGCTCTGCCACGAAATTTGAAAAGTGGTACGAGGACTGGAACGGGGTCCACTCAGCCTCGGGAGGTCAACTGAGTAGAGGTGGGTTCGATTCCCCCCTCAGCCATCCTGGAAGTGATTTTCCGTGGTTTCCCACTTCTCCTCCAGGCAAATGCCGGGATGGTACCTAACTTAAGGCCACGGCCGCTTCCTTCCCTCTTCCTTGTCTATCACTTCCAATCTTCCCACCCCTGCAAGGCCCCTGTTCAGCATAGCAGGTGAGGCCGCCTGGGCGAGGTACTGGTCATCCTCTCCAGTTGTATCCCCCGACCCAGAGTCTGAAGCTCCAGGACACTGTCCTTGAAGCGGTAGAGGTGGGATCCCTCGCTGAGTCCGAGAGAAAAGCCAACCCTGGATGGTAAGGAGATTAAGAAAGAAAGAAAGAAAGAATTTAAGAATTGTATTTAAACATTTAATTCAGGAAATTGAGAATAATAGCATAATACAGTAAATACACAACTAGTGTGCAAATAAAAAGAGAATTACTGAATAATCTCAATAATCTTCATTTAGCAATTTCTCAATTGAAGAATTCAGAAGAATAAATTAAAAGCACAATTTTTAGAAGTTCTATCACCAGATCTTGCTCTATCCTAGAAGTGTTGGTTTGTTGTTTAAATTATTATTATTATTATTATTATTATTATTTATTATTATTATTATTATTATTATTATTATTATTATTATTCAAAACGTCACTCTTAATATTTGGTATGCTACAATTGACACTTCAAATTACAAACTGACGAACTGGGGCACTCCAACAGTAGCCTTCCTAGGCTACGAAACATTATAACTTACACAAAAATGGAATGGTGTATGCCATTTAGTACCTGGAGTGTCCGAGGACATGATCGGCTCGCCAGTTTCAAGTATTTTGATTTTACCCCCGTAGGCGGCCTGCGCGTCGTGACGAGGATGAAATGTTTGTGAAGACGACACATACACCCAGCCCCCGTGCCAGCGAAATTAACCAATGATGGTCAAATTTCCCGACCTTATGGGGAATTGAATCCGGGACGCCCATCACCAAAGGCCAGCACGCTAACCATTTGAGCCGGACATACTACACAAAGTTACCGGTAGACTGCATTATTAAAATCTGAAATGTCAAATACTTTCCTTATGGAAGAATATTATTATCGCTAATATTAAGCATTCAAACATGCTCCTCGTACATTTATTTCGAATATTATTGATATGTAATCATTTATTGTGGCTGTTGTTAGCCTGTTGGCTGGTCTCACGGTGTAGGAGTAGCGCTAATGCCTCTTACCTGGAGGCCCCGGGTACCATTTCTGGCCAGGTCAGGGAGTTTTATCTGTATCTGAGGGCTGATTCAAGGTCCTCTGGCTTTACCGTATATGATTACAGACGAGGCGATATCTGACGGTGAGCTGGCCGTCCGCGTTTAGGGTTCGACGTCCCAAAGACACGATATTTAGTAATCTGCAAGCCTTCGAGCTGAACAGCTTGGAAGGCCATGGCCCTTCAGGGCTGTTGCACCATGGGGTTTGGTTGGGTTGGTTCTGATCGGCCGCTTCCTTCCCATTCCTAGTTCTTTTCCTGTCCCATAATCGCCAGTATCTCCCGAATACTGTGAAGATTACTGAAAAAAAAAAGTAATCTTCAGGTCTTCGATCTGAATAGCTTGTTAGGCCACGGCCCTTCGGGGCTGTTGCACCATAGGGTTTGGTTTGGTTTTGACCTGTGTTGCTAGCGTGGTGTCGCCCTTGTATGCCAGACTCTCCGACAAGTGCCAAGTATGGTGCACTGCTTGTTATTGTGGTGTATGTAGTGTAACACGGATGCTGGGGATAGCACGAAAACCCAATCCTCCAGTCAAGAGAATGAAACACTTTAAGAATAATATCCCCTACCTGGTCTGGAGTCGAACCAACGGCTCTCTGAACCTAAGGCCACTTCGCTGACCATTCAGCAAAGGTGGTGATTATTAAGTTTTTTTTACAGGGAAGTACAACTGGGCAACCATGCTCTATTCACATTAATCAGAGGGGAAAAATGGAAGTGATCCGACACTTCGAAAAATGAAAGTATCGGCCAAACGAAGACAAGGGCCGAGAAGCGCGTGAAAATGAAAGACTCCTTGGGCCCCGTAAACCTAGTACCGTCGGAATCGGAAAAAAATTGACCAAGGAAGATCGGGCAGGAGAGATGAAAAAGAGGAGCCTGGCACAGGCAAGTGGAAACAATGCCAGGACTCAGCCTAGGGCCCGTGGTCACCAACCACGTTCCAAGCTAAGAGCCCCTGGCCCCCTTTTCGTCGCAGGAGATACCTTTCGTGTTATTCTACCGCCCCCACCCCTAGGGTTATTCAGCCAAGGAGCTGGACCATTGATAAGCAAATAAAGGCACTTAAAACTTTAAATATTTACCTGCAACTACCAAATGTTGAGAGTAAAGGGCTACGTTGTTGCGAATAGGTTCAGCAACCAGCACAGCGCTGTTGCCGTTATGATCTAGATTCGTAAGTTTACAGTATTTGTTACGCTGAACATCGTTACCTTTAAAAGAAAATCTCGTGCATTTAACCCTCCTAGTTTAGGATTCAGCAACACTTGAGACCAAATGTACAGTATACTGTACATGATATATTTTTGTAACGGGAGGTCTCTCATCAACCAAATTTTGTAAGTACATCCCCAGTATGACCTAAAATCAAAATCCAGTCAGAAATGATTTTTCTTTCTAAACAGAAAAATTCAGGACTGAAGGGGATAACTTAGAAGTACCCGGATGGACACCCTGAATAATAATTAATATTTTTTCTCTCGATTAATACTACTAAGTTATGAACGTTCATAACATAAAATACGATATGTTCTGAAACGTTCTGAACGCGATTAGAATTTCGATATTTTGTTAATTAGAATTTAGGGACAAAAATCTACAGAATATTAAATTCAGGACAGCGTTAAATGGCATTTTATTTGTTTATAAGTGGTTTTTAGTTATAAGCGATTTCTGATGTTATAATCATGTATTCGGAACAATGCATTTCATAAATGCGCTTATTTGATAAAAGTTGCCTATCTTTCCGTGGAACCGCTATAACCCATTTGCCATGATTAGTTGTCTACCTCTTTTGAGAGTTATTGAGATGACTCGGCTTATTTACGACCATGTTTTGTTTCTAACCGAGAAATGTATTATCTCTATGCTAACTTTTTATATTTTAACTGCTTCTCTAGCAAACAGTTCTGGCTCTAACCGAAAACAGATTGAATTTCTATCTCGTGTACTTCCGATTCCAGTTTTTAAGCTGTGTTTTCTGAACAGTATCGGCAACAGAAGCAGGTTGAAACATCCTTACTTAATTAAGCCTACTGCTAGACTGACCTTGGACCTCACTGTTATCATTAGTAGATCTTCATCATAAATGTATGATTTATCCTTTCTTCTTTTCCGCGGGTTCTCCATTCTTCTATCTCGTAGATGATTCCTGATGTTTTACCGGTTTCACCGGTATTTCGGTAAATGAGTAAAAATGTGAGGTAGTGTTCCTGGTTGTAATTTCTAACGCACTCACGATATTTTCCTCTTTGAACTCCTTTGACTTTTTATAACCACGTCTTCGGGAATATTATTTTCATAAATGTTTCTGAAAGTTGCATATCATATTGTGGAATCGCTGTAACCCATTTTCCAAATTCTTATTTTCTGTCGGACGTGAAAAACATGCCTTCGGTCGCTATTTCTACTGTAACCTGAATTACAAACCGGAGCAAGACAATATGACTCTTTTTGTAATTGTGTTCCAAACTATAACACAATATTGTATTGGCTCCGATTCATTCAAGGCACAATCAATTACAGACAACCTTCAGCAACCAAACCAAACCAAACCAAACCAAACCAAACCAAACCAAACCAAACCAAACCAAACCAAACCAAACCAAACCAAACCAAACCAAACCTAACCAAACCATAAAACGATCGAAAAATATATTGTCGAGGTATTTAACAATGTGACTTAACGCCGGGTAATGTCGCTGCAATAGAACCACAGATTTTGGCGACTGAAGTGCCATCGACTGTCAGGTCTATCAGCAACTATGAGAACACATAAAATTTCGTACACTATTCTTTCGCACCGGGCGAGTTGGCCATGCGGTTAGAGGCGCACAACTGTGAGCTTGCATCCGTGAGATAGGGGGTTCGAATTCCACCGTCGGCATCTCTGAAGATGATTTTCCGTTGTTTCCCATTTTCACACCGGGCAAATGTTGGGGCTGTACCTTAATTAAGGCCATGGCCGCTTCCTTCCAACTCCTATCCCATCGTCGCCATAAAACCTATCTGTGTCGGTGCGACGTAAAGCCACTAGCAAGAAAGCCGTTGTTTTCGCCCTGGTTTCGGAGGTTGAAAAAAAAATAGCGTACAACAAATTATACTATACTAGACATAACTAAAGTATGGTTTTCATTTTAAAGGGATAGTTCATTTGTTCAAACATACAAAAGAATGGTGTAATATGTTATATAACTAGGGCACGGCGATGTTACAATTCCAACGCTTGCAGACATTCTCAAAATGTTCCCGTTTTTTTTTTTTTTTCACGATTTCACAGCCACTTCCATTTCTCCGTCGCCGTTGGGAAATTTTCATTAGTCTGGTAACGCGGTTTCAAACATCCTACGCCGAGGAAAAAATCCCTCAACCTGCCAACTCCGAAACTAGTCCAAATAGATAATTTATTTAAGGGATGAATGCGGAGAAATCCCTCAACCTGGAAACTTCGTAACCAGGTCAAATGTATAATTTATTTAAGTCCTGAATTATAACATTGAATTTTGGTAAACGTTTGCGGCGAGATGTTTTAATATTTAATAAAAGTTGAAGTTATCAATTATGTCTACGGGAATTAAATGCAAGAAAGCGAGGGAAGTGATTTGTAGATCTCCAAAAACTGTATATTGTATTACCCGAGTATCAATAGGTAAATATTATTTAAATGGGACAAATTTAAAAGTAAGACAGTGTCATTTAAACAACTTACACATATTAAAAGTTTTCTGGTAGTTTGCTTTGCGTCGCTCCGGCAGAGATATGTCATATGGCGACGGTGGGATGGCCTAATTTTGGAGTAGGCAGGTTGCGGTATTTGTCCCTCAGCGTAGGATATTTTAAAATACCGTTACCAGACTGAAGAAAATTTCCCAACGACGAAGGAGAAATGGACGTGGCTGTAAAACCGTGGAAGAAGCCAGAACATTTTAAGGGAATGAATCGACCGTGGCCTTAACTTTGCTAGTTGCTTTACGTCGCACCGACACAGAGAGGTCTTACGGCGACTATCTCCCGAATACTGGATACTGGCCGCACTTAAGCGACTGCAGCTATCGAGCTCGGTGTGGCCTTAACTAAGGTACAGCTCCAGAATTTGCCTGGTGTGAAAATGGGAAACCACGGGAATGGGGTTCGAACACACTATCTCCCTAATGCAACCTCACAGCTCAATGACCCTAACCGAACTACCGGCATGCTCGGTACATATTAATTCTCGTGGAGATACAATGACGAACAGTCCAATACAGTACAGTATAATGACTTCATATCCCGGAATACTGGACATCACATTAAATGTTTATACAGTTTGTGGAATAATTACCATTTCGAGGAAGAACGGAACACAGTCATAGTGAAACGTCAGTTTCTCTGGGATTTTATTTCTTAAACTCGAAAGACTAAAAGATGTATCGAACTTTGTCTAGGACAAACGTATACGAACCAAATGTCTTTCTTACTTAGAGATTGAGATTATAGGCAACTAAGGAAGGAAATGAGACGTTTTCTTTTCCATAGTTCTCCTTGATAGTCGAGTGTGCATTGTAGTGTTCCTGTTAAGATATCACTTTTCGAATTTCGTGGCAGAGCCGGGAAAAGAACCCGGGCCTCCGGGGGTGGAAGCTAATCACACTAAACACTAGATCATAGATGAGGACATTATTATTATTATTAGTATTATTATTATTATTATTATTATTATTATTATTATTATTATTATTATTATTATTATTATTATTGACACGTTCCTCCCTCACGGACAAAGGCTGAAATCCCGGTGGAACCTAGGTTGAATTATTGACCTAAATATCACGTAGATTAATGTAGTGCATCTGAATCCTCAGCCAAAACCAAAAACGACCAAGTGAGTGTGGGTCATATAGCTGTAAGATTGTGTTCGGGAGATGGTGGTTTGTCAGCTTCGAAGATAGTTCCTTTGTTTCCCATTTTCACACCAAGCGAATACCAGATAACTTTACTATATCTCATTCCATATTAAGAAAACAGTATTGCTCTTATGACAACAGGGTTGCCATATTGAACAACTCTGCTCAACTGCATCACGGGAAAACCGTGGCATATGTATTGGTGAAACTCAGTCCTTAAGTTCAAAATAAAAGAACGGAGAAAGTAAGCTGCACATTACTTTTTTTGAAATCTGGGATACAGTGTTAGTAGGGCGGGGGAGGGCGTATTTTGTTTTATACAGCAAGATGGATAAACTACTGCAATATAAAATCTCAGGATTGAAGTTCAAGGCAAACTGGGATAAAATCGACAACAGATATTTTTATAGGCTCGGGGTGGGGGATGCAGTTAATTGCATTCAATAATTTTGCCAGGCAACGCCGGGTACTACTGTCCCGTCATATCGCCCCATGAAGTGAATGGTAAGAATAGAATGCGCTTGTGAAAAAATGGTAGAAATGTGGTAAAATTAAAATGCGCTTCAGAAATAAAAGCTAAATAACAAAATCAAGCACATATAAACATCATAGCTAATTTCTGTACCTGTACAAATCATGCCACGATGTATCGCTGCACATCACAACATCAAAAAGTCTTCAGTAACAACTGCTGTACAGTACAAGAATATTAGAACACACACATAAATAAATACATGACTTCTCTTCAACAGTGATAAGCTTTCGGCAATTCACAGTGTAACGGATTACATCTAACATGTACCGTAATAGAGCAACTCACAAGGACAATGGAGGCAACAAAGCGATGGTTGTTCCAACCATTGTGCTTGCTCCCTGCGAAGGGAATGTTAAGTAGTTATTTTAATAACTCATGGCCAAAAACATGCCTCATACATTTTCGTTCTTTCGTAATATAATATAAAGTGCATTACAATATTCCTTAATCGCAAGGAAGTATGAGCATCTAAGAGAGAGTGTGTTCACTCCTTTTAGGTCCATAAGAACAATGCTGTTTTCTTAACATGGAACGAGCCTTATGGCAGCTTCCTTCTAAAAAAAATAAGTCCTCGCCTTTCCTATATCAGGGAAGCTGTAAACTGTTCAGTTTTGGTGCGAGTTAAACTGCCGTAGAGCGCACGCACATACCTACTCTGCCATCGTTATACTTACCATTGTTATGTATCACTTCAGAACGTGCCTTTATGAACATTGTGTACTGTACTTTTCGTTAATATACTAGTGCAAATGGTGTTAAGGAAAACAATAATTTCTAGTGGTGAATATTTTTGCACCAACTGGACTCGAACTAGTTAACCACAATGTCAGACGATATAGGCCTTGACCTGACGCCTTCACGATCATGATCACCAAGTCTTTGGTACCGAGTTGCACAACTAATGAGTTGAAAATATCTGGACTATTAGTTTATATAACATGAAATTCTGTTCCCATTAATAGACCGCGGCACTATTACTGCCAATACTTGTAGTGAAACCCTCTATGTACATAATTAAGAAGTGAGAGAATTCTTCTCATCGAAGCTCAAACGTGTTCATGAGAGTTATTTGACGTACCGCATGAGACGATATGGGCTGTTATCATTTTCTCGTCATCATCAGAAGTCCAGCCGCTTCAGACGGGATTCAGTATCCGACCTAACTTCAAAAAACAAAACAGTGAAATATATGAATCGTACCTAGGGTTCTGCGGCCACCTGTGAGTCCTTATGAAGCCAGCCGTTCAGACTGACCTACAGGAATAAGTAAGCTACTGGTGTAGACAGCGATGATACCCTGTAGTATTGGTCGACAAGAGTGTCCTTCCAACAGCACCTGCGTAGCATCGTAATAGTCAGTTTGGTGCTAATTCAAGTGCGTGAGTCACTATGTGATTATCTATACGACTCCCATCGTAACACACAGGAGCATGCTCTACTCCTCCTCACCTACCAAATCGGACTTTCATGAACGAAATGTCGCTATTTCTCAGATGGGCCGTGTACAGAATACAATCGCTTGCTCTGACTGAAACCAATGGAAGAATTAAAAAGACCAAATTAAGTTTACTGCCATCCTCGGAGGCCAGGGGACGATTCCCGGCTCTGCCACGAAATTTGAAAAGTGGTGCGAGGGCTGGAACGGGATCCACTCATCCCTCCGGAGGCCAACTGGGTAGAGTGGGGTTTGGAAGTGGTTTCCGTGGTTTTGCACTTCTCCTCCAGGGAAATGCCGGAGATGGTACCTAACTCAAGGCCAAGGCCGCTTTCTTCCCTACTCCTTGTATATTCCTTCCGATCTTCCCATCCCCGCACAAGACCCCTGTTTAGCATAGCAGATGAGGCCACCTGGGTGAGGTACTGGTCATCTACCGCAATTGTATCCCCAAACCAAAATCTCGCGCTCCAGGACACTACCCTTGCGGTTGTAGGGGACGGATCCCCCGCCGATTCCGAGGGTAAAACCAAAAACTAAACGGTAAACGTACTAAGAAAGGAAGAAAGAAAGTATTAATTTTGATGTACAATACGTGAAACCGTTCTTGGTCCAGTGAGATTTGCAACAACATGCCAGTTTTAAAACCTAAATGCATATATTCTTTCTTACAGTTCGCTTTACGTCGCGCCGACACAGACAGGTCTTATGGCGAAGAAGCAAACGCGGCCTTAATTAAGGTAGAGCCCTAGCACTTGCCTGGTGTGAAAATGGGTAACCACTAAAACACATCTTGATGGCTGCCAAAAGTGGGGAATCGAACCCATTACCACTCGAATGTAAGCTGATAGCTACGTGACCCAATCTAATTTAATCTAAATAATATCTAGATGACACGTTTGGCGATAGTGTTCAGAATTGCATGTAAAAAACGGACTATTGTACCCATCTACTACAGTCTGTCCACAACATGACGTCATCGGGTGATGCAATAGCACTGTCATTTGAGGTACTAAAATTGGCGTGCCACGCGGATAATGTTTAGTGTAGCTTTGGACAGCAGCAAGGTAGCACGTCATGTATTATACTGTTTGGTTCTTCTCAGTCAGTTTTACAAGTTTACGCCGAAAAACGTTATCAGGTGGAGAATATTTGAGGTAACTGTGATGCGAAGAAGAACAACAGAAAATATTTCTCAAAATGTCGCAACGTATGATTTCAAAGCTATCGAATACTCATTCCAGAGAATAGACTAGCTTCTCATAATTAGAAAAGTCCTAATTCACCGAAGCCGAGCGTCAAAACGCTTATGGGGAGCTTCTCAAATTTAAGGTGCCCGAACCTCGGTGCTACTGCAGTCCCAATCGAGTACACGTTCTGCCTCACTGGTGGTAAATGATTTGGAACTGAAGGACGTGGATACTGATCACCCTGACCTGACTCCGTCTACCCTCCAGGGTTGGTTTTTCCCTCGAACTCAACGAAGAATATCGCCACCCCTACCGCCTCAAGGGCAGTGTCCTGGAGCATGAGACATTTAGTAAGGGATACAACTGGGGAGGATGACCAGTATCTCGCCTAGGCAGCCTCACCTGCTATGCTGAACAGGGACCTTGTGGAGGATGGGAAAACTGGAAGAATAGGCAAGGAATGGGAAGGAAGTGGCCGTGGCCTCAAGTTAGGTTCCATCCCTGCATTTGTCTCTTCGAATTTTGTGGCAGAGGCGAGAATAGAACCCAAGCCTTCTGGGGTGGCAACTAATCTCACTAACCACTACACCACAGAGGCGGACATTTAAAATACTATTTGCTCTACGTCGCATCGACACAGATAGTTCTTTTGGCGACCGTGGGATAGAAAAGGCTTAGGAGTGGGAAGGATGAAGCCGTGTCCTTCATTAAGGGACAGCCCCAGCATTTGCCTGGTGTAAAAATGGGAAACCACGGAAAAAATCTTCAGGGTTCCCGACAGTGGGATTCGAACCCACTATCTCGCGGATGAAAGCTCACAGCCGCTCGCCCCTAACCGCACGGCCAACTCGCCCGGTGACGTCATTTAACACGATAGGGTGATCGTCCCGCAATAAACTTGGGCGCTTGCGCCGCATAATCCAATGCGGAGTCACTCCAGAAGTCTGCAATAGTAGTCATTGTTGACGGTTTGTCCCTCAGGCACAGCATGCGTAAGAATAACACTCTCGTAGTCGTATGCTACTAACAGTAGCCTATAAGCTTCACCCGACTGCGTTCTTGTCGAAATTTCTATGGACGTGTTGAACCTGGGTGACGCCATTCATTCGATTGACGTTTTAAGTCAGGCTCGTAGACTCGTGCCCACGTCTCATTAATTGCGACAATACGTAGCAGAAATGCGTCTCCTCCGTTGTGGTATCTGTCCAGGCGGATGCCAGTCAATGCCATTTTTGTACGTCGGTGAGTTTATGTTGAACCCAACGGGATGTACTTTTCCCCACGTTAAGACATTTAGTCCGTAGGCCCTCCGTGACACACCGTTGATAATTCTAGGAATAATTCCCGGACAGTCCATCGATGGTCGACGGAAACGAGATCACTCACGATATCAATCGCATCTTGAGGAATGGATGGCCGATAAATCTGCAGTCTCATTCTGACCCGCACGAAACGCCTTGACCCATCGACAACAGCACCACCTGACCGCTTCCATATCCTATTTGCACAGGCCCGATCTCCTGCGAGTGCCTGGACTATGTTGCCAATTCTTTATTTACGGCCCCCGGACAATCGCAGACCACAATATTTCTTAAATAACTAAAGTTCCTTATAACCCCATCACCTGGCAAGTAGATGGGATCATAAAATAAAAAGAAACATTGAAACGTGAAAAGTGTCCAGATAGGCCTATTTCTGGTAGCGTGCTGAGCTGTGCGCCAGCGCCGTCGAGCAGTGACCTCGACGAACCGCTTTTCAAACGGTCGGAGACGACACTGCGCCGTCGCTCGGTCCAGCATGTCTGAATTACACAAACCTCCGCAGTGCATTTCAAAAGCAGTTTACTTAGCAACCCCATTCAAAACGACACAGCCCGTGTACAGCACACTGTGCGTGAATAAGACTTAAATGACCACCGGGAGCGTTAAAAATAAGCCTCAGAATTTGAAGACCTATAAATTGCCTAAAAAGATGACCTGTAAAAAGACCTAAATATATCCAAAAAGGTACATGAAATCTGGCAAAAAGGACGTAAAAAAGGATCCAAATTCATTCATAATCATAGTTTTAATTACATATTTAATGAAGGAATATTATTTCTTTCTTAATCTGTTTACCCTTCAGGGTCGGTTTTTCCCTCGGACGCGGCGAGGAATCCCACCTCTACCGGCTCAAGGGCACTGTCCTGGAGCTTCAGACTCTGCGTCGTTGATACAACCGAGTAGGATGACCAGTACCTCGCCCAGGCGGCCTCACCTGCTATGATGAACAGGGGCCTTGCTGGGGGATGGGAAGCTTGGAAGGGATAGACAAGGAAGAGGGAAGGAAGCGGCCGTGGCCTTAAGTTAGGGACCATCCCGGCATTTGCCTGGAGGAGAAGTGGGAAACCACGGAAAACCACTTCCAGAATGGCTGAGGTGGGAATCGAACCTACCTCTACTCAGTTGACCTCCCGAGGCTGAGTGGACCCCGTTCCAGCCCTCGTACCACTTTTCAAATTTCGTGGCAGAATCGGAAATCAAATCCGGGCCTCCGGGGGTGGCAGCTAATCACACTAACCACTACACCACACAGGCGGACAGTGAAGGAATATAATTTTTTAAATGCAAAATTCTGGTGGTATGCAACGTGCAGTGTAAATATACAGTGTGTGAGTGAAATACTTCTTTCCGACTTTATATACTTTAGATTAATGTAATTAAAAAAGGATTCCGTATTTTATTATAAAATACTTGCAGAATTTAGAATGAAATGCTTTTTTCCGCCTAGAATGATGAATTCAACGAACCTTCTGGTGAAAGGAATTGAATTCTTTTGCTATTTGTTTTACGTCGCACCGACACAGGTAGGTCTCATGGCGACGATGGGACAGGAAAGGCCTAGGAATTGGAAGGAAGCAGCTGTGGCCTTAATTAAGGTATAGCCCCAGCATTTGCCCTGTGTGTAAATGGGAAACCAGGGAAAACCATCTTCAGGGCTGCCGACAGTGGGGTTCGAACCCACTATCTCCCGGTTGTGAGCTCACAGCTGAGCGCTCCTAACCGCACGGCCAATTCGCCCGGTAAATTGAAATTAGTTGGACTGGAATTATATTTGACTTAATCACACTAGGGTTACAGACATTGGAATTCGGAAACCTTACCTCAAGTTGGCTTTGCAGTATATCACAGTAGCATCTCCAGGTTCTTAGGTTCAAAGGATCGTCGGTTTTCAGACAGCACGTTGCAAAATATCGAGAAACTTCTCTGCACATCAACGGATGCTAAGGGTTCATACATGAAGCAAGTGAGATCTTAAAAAATACTCGCATCAAATTTTCTCCTTTCAATATTTTACTTATCTTGCACATAATTGTATTAATTTCATGTTTTCATTTCATTCAATTTTCTCTCTTACTTCAAAAAATATGTTTAAGAGGTGATGGATGAACTAATTAAGATTCGAGTTGAGAATGGACAGAACATAGTGGAAAGAAGGTGAAGTTGCAAGAAAAGCCATTAAGACTTAAAAAAGACCTAATGTCGGAAAAGTCGAAAAGGACAAATAAAATCCATCATATTCTGGCCTGCAATGACCCATAATGAACAAATATTATGTTGGGCCTCGTCTTCGGACACTCGAGAAAAGAAAGATATTTCTTGAACTTCCGAGTCCTAGTTATAAAACACATACAAACTGACTTCCTCGTTAGGTTAGAACAGCTGCAGTAGTCTACGCATAAAATGCGCTATTATCAGGAAAATAAAGTGTAATTCAAGCCAGACTGAGAGTGATTCATCACGCTACCGGATTTCGTCGAAGAACGTACGTAGCTACTTCCTTTATTTATTGTTGCTGGAAATGTGATAACACTCGACCTTCTTAAGTGAGATAACTGTGGTGTATTGATAGACGTGATGCGCTGGGGATGTGAGTCACGTCGTAAGGGGTCCCCATGAACCACGGACAACATTGATTTTTGTTGTGCATGGCCTTGACTCGCCGCTCCGTCTGTGAATGAAATAAAATGTGACGTCAGTCGCTCCCTCTCTGTTGCCTTATCGCTAATGTAATGACTTGTTGCTCCACGTGAACGGACTAGTCCTCTCGTGACGAACTATGCGATATTCTAACTCATACATAGACCCAGAATTTTTAGGCAGTAATCGGTTAGAATGCAAATTAATTTTTATTTATTTTTTGCTATTTGCTTTACGTCGCACTGACACGGCGACGATGGGATAGGAAAGGCCTAGGAAGTGGAAGGAAGCGGCCGTGGCCTTAATTAAGGTACAGCCCCGGAATTTGCCTGGTGTGAAAATGGGAAACCACGGAAAACCATCTTCAGGGCTGCCGACAGCGGGGCTCGAACCCACTATCTCCCGGTTACTGGATACTGGCCGCACTTAAGCGACTGCAGCTATCGAGCTCGGTGCAAATTAATATGGTGATTAGGATGAGTTGCCTAGGCCGCTCTTCCGTAATGTAGTGAGAGTTACTTAAATTCGCCGGCCCCGTGGTGTAGGGGTAGCGTGCCTGCCTCTTACCCGGAGGCCCCGGGTTCGATTCCCGGCCAGGTCAGGGATTTTTACCTAGACCTGAGGGCTGGTTCGAGGTCCACTCAGCCTACGTGATTAGAATTGAGGAGCTAACTGACGGTGAGATAGCGGCCCCGGTCCAGAAAGCCAAGAATAACGGCCGAGAGGAATCGTCGTGCTGACCACACGACACCTCGTAATCTGCAGGCCTTCGGGCTGAGCAGCGGTTGCTTGGTAGGCCAAGGCCCTACAGGGGCTGTAGTGCCATGGGGTTTGGTTTGGTTTGGTTACTTAAATTCTAATGTTTATGCCCCTAATGGTTATGCAACGCTCATAACATAACTGTTATACAGATTAGACTATACTTGTTACCCGCTTTAGTAAGTTTGCAGTTTCACCTGTTACTGCATAAAAATCCGGACTTTGTTCGTCTACTACTACAAAAATGTTATTTGTTCGGGGCGTCGACCTATAGAAATCTTTTGCCCCTACTTGCACCATATAATGATCCTGCTTGTAATTGGAATTGCGGAAGTGGAGAGTGTTGAATGTGAGGAAAGGAACGTCAACGACGACACAAACACCCAATTCCCAGGCCAGGGATATTAATCATTTACAATTAAAAACCCCTGACCCGGCCAGAAATCGGACCCGGGGCCGCCGATTGACAGGCGAGCACGTTGCCCGCTACACCGCGGGGTCGAACGACGGACTCTGCTCATACGGTACAGTTCTCTTTAATCCCCTACAACGTAATTGATTTTATTGTTTTTTTTTTCATCACTAACAGGGTCAACGCTACTACAATAATTACTGATAATTAAGGTTCTAATGTTGAGAAAAATTCGTATTTAATTCCTGCGGTCATTTTACCCGAAACCTGAAAAATTGAACGATGTTTCCTGACTCCGTTTAAAGCAATTTTAAGTTACATATAAATGCATATTTGGACTGTTTTTATTGCTTTATTCATACTTTGCTCATTTTAGTGATAAAAAGTCATATTTGGTTAGGCTATATTTCTTCTTCTTATTCTTATTCTCCTTCTTAATCTGTTTACCCTCCAGGGTCGGTTTTTACCTCGGACTCAGCGAGGGATCCCACCTATACCACCTCAAGGGCAGTGTCTTGGAGCGTGAGACTTTGGGTCGGGGGATACAACTGGGGAGGATACCCAGTACCTCGCCCTGGAGGCCTCACCTGCTATGCTGAACAGGGGCCTTGCGGGGGATGGGAAGATTGGAAGGAATAGACAAGGAAATGGGAATGAAGTGGCCGTGGCCTTAAGTTAGGTACCATCCCGGCATTTGCATGGAGGGGAAGTGGGAAACCACTTCCAGGATTGCTGAGGCGGGAATCGAACCCACCTCTACTCAGTTGACCTCGCGAGGCTGAGTGGACCCCGTTCCAGCCCTCGTACCACTTTTTAAATTTCGTGGCAGAGCCGGGAATCGAACCCGGACCTCCGGGGGTGGCAGCTAATCACGCTAACCACTATGCCACGGAGGCGGACTAGGCTATATTTTTCAGTATTTTTGTTTAAATTGAGGCGTCGGTTTTAACAACGCACATGTTATCTGCGTCTATTTTGAAACACATGATTTCAAAATAATGCAGTAAATGCATTTTTCTTTCTCTACCAGAAATATATAGCTCGCAGGTTCAGAAGACATGATTCCGAGAAAGAAATGCTGCACGAACGTACATAGACAGGTACCAAAAAGCCTGCTAATATTTCACTTTTTCTTTAAGGAAAACAGAATGA
Source organism: Anabrus simplex (assembly GCF_040414725.1). NCBI lineage: Eukaryota > Metazoa > Arthropoda > Insecta > Orthoptera > Tettigoniidae > Anabrus > Anabrus simplex. Next base: position 243,400,407 of record NC_090269.1, read on the forward strand.
GAATTGCGCCTCAGGGCTATGATACTGAACGAATGCATAACGTTTTAATTTACCTACTGTAGCTCTGCCAGTTTGCATGACTAAATGTGTCTGCTGTATTATCGCTCATAATTTTTTGACATACTCTAATACTTGCAACTTATCCCTAAAATGTTTAAGTCATATTTTGCCTTTCTAGGTCATATTTAAACAACTTACCTCTATTTCTCATCAAAGTTGAAGTATATGTGCAGATGAATGCATCGTTTCCTCTGAAGCCCATTGAGTTAAATAGTCATTGAAATATTTCATTTTAAGTAGCGATCTTCATAAATCGTGTCCAGAAATCATTCAAGTTCCGAGGGTTGAGTTGAGACATTTTGTACGGTAGGGAGCAGTGGCTTGAAAGAAAAATGTTACAAACATGCGGAATATTGACTACGTGGAGCAGGACATTCTGAAGGTTTATAAATGCCTGCTAGCACCATAGCTTAAGAAGACATGATATTCAATAGGAGGGTACGTTACATGGCTTGTCACTCAGTACAAAAGGATTGAATACAAATAAAAATTTGTGATATCCTCGACTACATGTTCTGACAAGGGAACTCTTTGAGTTGAATTAGACCGATTGTAATCAAACTTGGTAGGATGAATTAAGATGTCGTAAACTTAAAGGTAAACGTTTTCTCTGTCGTAAAATAACGTGTATATATCTAACCGTCAGCCTCTGTGGTGCAGTGGCTAGTGTAATTAGCTGCAACCTCCGGAGGTCCCTGTTCGATTTCCAGCTCTGCCACGAAATTTGGAAAGAGGTACGAGGAGTAGAATGGGGTCCACTCAGCCTCGGGAGGTCAAACGAGTAGAGGTGGGTTCGAATCCCACCTCAGCCATCCTCGAAGTGGTTTTCCGTGATTTCCCACGTTTTCTCCAGGAAAATGCCGAGATGGTAGCTAACGTAAGGCCACCGCCGTTTCCTTCCCTCTTCCTTGTCTATCCCTCCCAATATTTCCATCACCCACAAGGCCCCTGTTCAGCATTGCAGTTAAGGCTGCCTGGGCGAAGTACTGGTTCTCCTCCCCATTGTTATCCCCTAACAAATGGATCACGTTTCAGGACACTGCCCTTGAGGCTGTATAGGTGGGATCCCTCGCTGAGTCCGGGGAAGAAACCACTCCAAGAGGGTAAACGGATTAAGTAAATAAAAAATAATGTCATTTTGAAGGGGATTATGGAGTACAGAAGGCATCGGTTGCAAGGAATCTTTGTGCAGTGATCAGTTAGAAAAACAAAACATCGCTACACTCCTATTCTTGTTACATTGACTGTTCACAGCATGACAAAAAGAGTGATTCTGAACAGGATTTTTCCTTATTTGTGGTAATAAAATATGATATAGTTTATACATGACCAAGATTTCATAACATATTATAATATTTTGGCTTTCATTATAAACGATAAGGAAGTGCCGGGTTGAGTAGCTCAGACAGTAGAGAGCTGGCCTCCTGGGCTCGAGTGGACGGGTTCGATCCCGAGTAAGTCCGATGGTATCCGATACTGGAATACGCCAGCCTTGTGTCAATCAATTTACTAGCACGTAAAAGAACGTCTGAAGAACAACATTCCTGAACTTCGGAGTCTTCGAAAACCGTATACGCAGTTCCTGGAATATAACACCAATAACATTATAATGGTCTACAACATTTTTGTTGAATGAATACTGATCATATAATCCGATTCCCTACCACTTGGAAGCTCTCAAATAGCCTTAGTTTTGTTTAATCAGGCTACAGGTTTTCTGAAATCGGAATTATAGAAAATAGCAGTTCTAATTATTCTTTATTGAGCAGATATATACAATTTATAAAATATGTTAAATAAAAGTTTTAGAGAATTAAACAAGGTTATAAATGGCTCAGAACTTTCTCTTACATGCCTTACCACCCCTGGTTTCTGTTTCCTTCATTCTTCCTTTATTTTTCAGGCTTTCTGCAAAATGATACTGTTGTTTTTAATGTTATGATTTGCTCATATGAACCTCGTGAGTGGAGATGTTTTAGTGATCGTTCAAAGAGAAATATAAAGGCGGTTCTGTTGTACAATGGCAATTTACTACCTTCTATTCCTGTATATCATTCAGTACAGTTAAAAGAATCGCATGATTGGAAATGCTCCTAGAAGACGTGAGAAATGTGGAACATGAATGGAGCACCTGGGGAATCTAAAAGTGTTCTCTATTCTTACAGCCAGCAATCGGAATTTATTAAATATCCATGTTTACTTTTTGAATAGGTCAGTAGGGCTAAATCAAAGCATTGACGCACAAGATATTGGCCACAGAAGATCAATTTAATTCTTACAGAAGAAAATATGATGTATGAACCATTTGGTTTCTCTTTTTAATGCCATTTATTCACCCCTCCATATTAAATTAGGCCTGATGAAGCACTCCTTAACTGCTGTGAATAAGGACAGTGATTGTTTCAACTTCTTGTTACAAAGTTCTCTCAGAAAGCTGAAGCTAAGATAAAAGCAGGTATTTTCGACGTACCCCACATTCGTGGGCATATTCAGGAGAGACTTTTCCAGAGTCGATGTCGGAGTTATTGAAGTCAGCATGGTTGGCTTTCCTGGCAACAAGAAATATGATAACTACGAGGAAACTGTGGAGGAAATGTTACAACATTTTAGAAATCTTCGGTATAGAATGAACGTTACAGTTCATTTTCTCCACAGCCGTATTGATTACTTCCCTGCGAATCTTGGTGCAGTGAGTGAAGAACAAGGTGAAAGGTTTCATAAATACATAAAGACATTAAACCGGCTATCCAGGCCATTGGGATGTGTCAATGATGGCTGATTACTGCTGGTGTTCGAAGAAAAGACATACCAGATCTTCTAAAAGTGAAGTTTTCTTCTCCTTAACTGTGAAAGGTTTGGAAATTCATTTTAACTGAATCATGGATCTTCTTTTCCAAGAAAATCATTAGCTATTTAAGTTAAAAATAAACCTACAGAAAATTTTCTTTTCTTAGTTATATGACTTTAATACATTGCGTAAAACTATCGAGCTCAATAGTTGCAGTCGCTTAAATGCGGCCAGTATCCAGTATTCGGGAGATAGTGGGCTACGGCCGCCTCCTTCCCTCTGCTAGCACTTTCCTGTCCCATTGCCGCCATAAGACATATCTGTATAGGTGCGCCGTAAATCAACTTGAAAAGAAATTGTAAAACTAAAACCAGATTTGAATTTGGAGCATTCACATTATATATATATCCAGGTGGTAAAATAAAAATCAAGTTTTCTGTAGACCAGTATTATTATTATTATTATTATTATTATTATTATTATTATTATTATTATTATTATTATTATTATTATTATTATTATTATTATTATTTCGTATGGGCCAGCTAAGGACCACGACATTCAACTATTGCATTTTGGAATGGGCTTTGATATTTGCCCAGTAGTTGCGCATCCTCAGGCTGTGTTGCTCCTTACTCTTTTTTGTCCAAAGGGCGCCAGTCTTCTTTGTTGGTAGTCTGTCCTGGAACTTCTTATGTTTAAGCATCTTCCTGAGTGCTGTCCGATCCTTTAAGATTCCTTCTGTTATTCCCAGTTCCTGTAGATCTTTATCCACTTCGATCAACTAAGGTGACTTGGTCTTCCTATTTTGCCAGTAGCTGAGAATCCGGTTGGTCAACCTGGTAGGATGCATCCTGTAGACGTGCCCATAGAATGCTAGGCATCTCTTCCTTGCTACATTCGTTATTCTTTATTATTATTATTATTATTATTATTATTATTATTATTATTATTATTATTATTATTATTATTATTACGGGGCTTCTGTGGTTTACAGGGGTGTAAGAAGGTGCCGGAGTGAATGGGTGGACAGTGAAGCGATCAGAGTATAAATTACAGAACTAAATTATGTAATTTTATTTACATTTGATAGATCATCTGAACAAGCAACAACAAGCTCCCACAACACCAATGACTTAAGGTCAAAAAATAGGTACAATAGGGAAGATTATCAATACAATAGTTCACAAGAAATGAGCGTTGTAGCTCTAAAGGTACACTATTCCAAGAGCATATTTGCTCCACTCAATTACATCCTACGATGCTGAGCTAAAAAGTTTTACGGAAGTCCAGCCTCTCAAAGGCACACACTTCTTCCCAAATTCACACTAGATACATTTCAAAAACAGTATATACTGTCATTTCTGCTCAACAGTCTGTTACACATTCGTCTATAAATAATGACAAATTAAACGGGGGTGACGAGTGCCCATTCTAAATGGACTACATGTACAAAATAAGACGTTTATGAAGATCGGCCATGAACAAAATGTTAGTAGACGAAACACTTGCACTCCGTTTGAAAGTCACTTAAAATCCTACTTGTGGCTCGAGGATGCGGAGGCTAAGCCTGTACTGCTGAGGGGTGACTAGATGCAAAATATTAAGTTCCAAAGTAGAGTGAATAATTTAGAGTTTTAGAAAATTGTAGTCACCCCGCACACCAAGTTGAATGGGAATTAATAGAGAGCGAATACTCTTTATTCCCTAAGTTACATCTTTCCCAGCAGTGATTTGGGCAAAGTCTTCAGACTTACCTGAAAGAAGATGATATTAAACTTCGGAATTTTAAATTAAGGAAGAAGTTTGAAACCTTTCCTTCAAGTTAACTGCCTGGAGTTATCCCATCTTAAAAGATGTCTGCCACTACCTTGAGTTGTTGGACCTTCCGACGACGGCAAGGCTGCCCCTGCCTCCTATTACACCGTATACACACACTAGACCGGAGCGATGAAGGTGACCATACGGCCCTAAAGCGCCCAGCTTTTATAGCAACTCAGAGGGGAAAGTTCCAGAACTCTCCTGACCTAGGCAGAATGTCTGTACCCACCCCTAATTTTAATTGGCTAGAGAAAAATACACAAAAATTCCTGATTGGTTAATAACTAAGGGAGAAGGAAGCCGTAGTACTGCTGACAAAGCACATAAAGAACAATCTACAAACCATTAAGGGTTACAAACATAGACATTATATAATTCCCTTAAAAATTAAAGGTCCAAATATCTTCAGATACATAGTGTAGAATTCACAGCACAGATGACCTTCTGGAAGGTGCGCAGTTCAACTGGACGGAGGTGTATCCCCGGTAAAATCATTATTATTATTATTATTATTATTATTATTATTATTATTATTATTATTATTATTATTATTATTATTATTATTATTATTATTATTATTACGATACATAAGTGTTCAAAGTACCCGACTCCTTAGCTGAATGGTCAGTGTTGAGACCTTCGGTTCAGAGGGTCCCGGGTTCGATTCCCATCCGGGTCGGCGATTTTAATAGCATCTAATTAATTGTTCTGGCTCGGGGACTGGCTATTTATGTTTATTCCAACACTTTCCTCTTCATATTCAGTCAACGTACTACACTACTAACCACAACAGTAACACGCAATAGTGATTACATCCCTCCACATAGAGTTAGAGTCAAGAAGGGCACCCGTTCGCAGCCGTGACCCCACAAATGTGGAAAAATCGGTAGTAGAAGAAGGGAGTAGAAGAAGAAAGAAGAATAAGAAGAAGTATTGAAAGTATTAGAACCCTAATTAGGTTTACACAGTGTGAAATTCTGTTTATGTCGTTAAAATAATATTTTTGGTATAAATTATTTTATGGAACTTTAAAACAGAACTATCGCTGCATTTCTACGTCATCATCAGCTAACAGCTCCGAGTCGCCCAGAAATTTGTCAGCAATTAACTATAAAATTACCGTTGATTTAACAGCGAAATTGTTATTACACTTAAATTGTCCTCATCCGTTAGCATTATTAGCTTCCATCCTCGGAGGCCCGAATCCGATTCCTGACACTGCAAAAAATTTAGGATTGGCAGGAGGTTTCGTAAGTGACTGAAATGGTACTTGCATCTCTCCTCTATTAGGGGTGTACCTAAAAGGAGCTGCACCATCTCGGAATTCGGATATTAATTTGCATGTACCATTAAGTTTTAGGATGTGTTAAAATTCATCATGTACCCAAGTTTCACTGAATTCTCTCTGTTGCAAGCCACAGAGTTTCCTTGTGAGTTCAAATCCTGATCTGCAAGGCCATTGTAAAGGCGTATTCTTGTCGGATTATTCCAAATTGATACAGCAAAGAAAACAACGACATGGTATCTATTACATACAGTAGTAAATAAGCTGTGTATTATATATACAGAGAAAGAAGGTAATACACTTGTGTAAGGATCTGGTTCTAGATGATTCATCGCTATGACCACGGTGTCACTGCCGACAGTGGGGTTCGAACCTACTATCTCTCGAATGCAAGCTGACAGCATACCTAGTAATCTGTAGGCCTTATTGACCTTTTCTACAATAAATGACCACTGAAAATGGCGTCGAAGTCCTAAATCAATGGTACGTAGTTCAATTTCGAATGTAGGAATTTCGGTCCCGTTAGCAGCATATCATTTATAAGTCAAATCAATTTTAGATTTCGGTGTAGCTGGGACCAGTGAGACATCAGCCCCACTGTCAACTAAAAATTGCAATCCCGATTTTTTGTCCGTGACAAATAGGCGAGTTTTGCGACTATTGACTTGAGCAGCAGGCTGCGGTTTCCCGTTTCCCTGACCTGACCAACTACATGGAGGAGTACATTTTTCTGGTTTACAGTGGCGTCCAAATCGAAAATGGTAGTAGAAATATTTGCCTCCGGGGTTAAACTTCTTCGTGGATTTACTACGACTATTGCTACGACGGCGATGTTCACCCCAAAGCTGAGATCTACTCTGATGACCGATGGATAATGAAATTATTTGTTCCTCCAGTCCCGAAGTTCGAGACACGATGTCGTTCATCGTAAAAGGGACTGCAGGTTGTTGTTCCCGGTCACCATGTTTAACTGAATATGTTTCATGACGGGGATTCATTTTCATTATTTTATCGGCCATGATAGCCACTTTATGAAGTCCTTCATCACTAACAATCAAAATGTTCTTAATGGAATCAGGGAGTTTTTCTAACCGCAGAGTTTTTAAGACAACATCTGACACATCTACTCCGGCTAAAGCTTACATTTTGCGCAATAACTGACTAGGCTTCTGGTCTCCCAACTCAATTCCAGTAACTACAGTTAATGCGTTTATCCACACTTTCCTTAAATATATTTAATAGTCGTTCGTTAGCCAAAGAGTATCGGTTCACATCACTACCCTTAATAATATCCCATATATTTTCTATATATTTAGGATCTAGTTGAGACACTAAATGGTTAAATTTAGTTCCTTCTGCTTTAATTTTGCAATGACTAAAGTGAACCTCCACTTGATAAAACCAAATTTCCGGTCTCTCTGTCCAAAAAAGGTGGAATTTTTACGCTAACTTTATTTGCTTCTGGTCGATCTGCGTTATTCGCCATATCTTCACAACCTGCAAGTGAGAAAGTGAGTTTACCAGATTGAGAGTTTACCCTGCGTATGTTTGATGAAAGTTTACTTCACTGGGGAGTTTACAGTGACACACGTTTGGAGTGTTGACATTGCAGGTTATTTGGAGCCTCATAGCATTGGCTATGCCGCTAATATCGTGGTGGATGTGATTATTGTTTTCATCCATATCACATAATATCAGATGAGTTTTGACTACTTTTATTCAGCGAACTTTGCCCATCATTCAGGTAAGTTATGAATAGCATGCCAGAAAAACTACTTGGCTTTTGCGGCAAACCATTCGTCCAGCCTAACTGAATTTGAGGCTGAATTTCTATAAAACTGAACTCACAGAATTGCAGTGAGTGAAGAATTATCCGATCTTCCAATGATTAATGGGAATATTCCCCAAGGCAGTATTATTTGACCTTTATGTTTTCTTATATATGTAAATTAGATATTTAAAGAAGTGGAATCACAGATCAGGATTTTTGCGGTTGATGCTATAATGTATATAATAATAAATAAGATACACGATAGTGAGAAACTGTTAAAAGACCTCGAAAAAGTTTTGAGATGGACATCGGACATGGTAGGATGGCAAATTGGGTGAAAAGTTAGGTTGAACGTTTCGTCAAGAGGAAAAGTCCTCTCAGTTTTAATTCGTTTAACGGAGAGAAAGTACCTCTTGCGAGTCAGTGTAAGTACCTGGGTGTAAATATCAGGAAAGCTCTTCATTGGGTTAATCATATTGTGGGAACACTCTACGAGTGAGTATAAATAACAACTCCGGTGGTGCATTGTAGATCTCTAACTGTTGGAATGGATGCATCATGTCGTTTTATTCCTTGGTGACCGGAGAATGCTGGGCCTTGTTTCCTCACCGTCGAGGAATATAACTCTTTCACCGGTGGAACGGTCATTAGGAGAGCCCTAATGTGCATATCTGCCCACGCAAGGCGAAGGAGCTCAGGCTGGAGGAGGTCTGGAAACCTCACCTGTCGCCTTGTCCATGTAGTGGCTACCTTGTTGTCGAATGGTGTATTAGACGGGCTGGAAGTGTCCTGCTGGGCAACTGCACTAGGACTGCTGCGACGTCCAGAAGCACTGATAGGCCAGGGTGGCGACGTATCATCGGCTAGCATGAAGGCAGGGTTTAGACGTTTGGTACTGACACGAACTAGTTTAACGCTGACCTCTATGGTGACCGCTCTGTTGCAGTACGCGGTATGGGCCAGTGCCTTACTACAAAGTGAGAGGTGTCCTGGAAGCGCTGGTCTCCTGATGAGGACAGGAGTTCCCGAACAGGCTAACTGGTTGCCCATAAAGCAGATCTGCTAATGGATCACCCAGATCTTCCTTGTAGGCACTGCGGATGTCCTGAAGGGTCATTGAAATTCTTGCCTGGGTGACACATGATGACCGTCTTCAGATGACGGTGAAACCTCTCTACCATACCATTGGAGCAGGAATGCCAGCTGGCTGTGTGGGAGTGTGTTGTGCCTGTAAATATTCCCAGACTTTGGAACAGCTGAAACTCTAACTGCCCACCTTGTTCAGTCGGAATGCCGGCCGGTGATCTAAAGCGGGAGACCCAGCAGGCAACGAGATTTCAGCGACAGTTAGTGCTGTAATTGGATTTTTGTTTAGTGGAACGCACCTAATAAAATAGATTATTAAATAATTCCCCATATGGCTTCGTAGGTCATGCCTTCTATTGTTGCAGCTTCTTTTAACAACTTGTTTCTTCTGCACTATACCGTCCTGACCGTAACCAAGCTTGGATATAAGGGACCGGATTCAATTGTGCAGTAGGTGGTTCAACAGAATGGATAAATATTAGCTCACTAACATGTTCCGTAAGCCGAGTATTTCTCTCAGTTAACACGAACTCATTCATGGCACTGTAGGATCGTTCACATTCTACTGCAGAGATCGGTAGTGTATCCACTGTATCCATTAAATTTTTCAGATCATCTAGTTGGAAGCTGGTTACCACAAATTTCCTTAGGCATTTATCAATTCACTTTTGTCTGGCAAGTGAAAGAAGTAACAAAGTCTGCTGACACTTTTATCACCAGACGTAACGTCCGCCTCCGTAGAGTAACGGATAGTGTTATTAGCTGCCGTCCACGGGGGCCCGCGTTCGATTCTCGGTAGTGCTAGGAACTGGACCCACTCTGTTACCGTGAAAAGTCTCGCGGTCTCAGGCCTCATCGGGCAGTAGTCACTGCGTGAAGGGCCCACTATACTTATCATAGCCCGTTCTGTACTTATATCGGTAGATTAGATTTATTCACAAGGCCAGCGGCTATCCGGTAGTCTGTTGACCGTTGGCCATTTGTATTCAATTTCTATATGGTTTTGTTTGCTTAGGCTATCATGGATTTGAACTCTGTGTTGGGCGAAGGCTTACCTTAGTAGAAGTGTGTCCTTCTCAGCACATCGGGGCCAATAATAAGGAACAGTATTCATTACTACAAAGAGCTTTACCCCTACGGCCCCGTGTTGACTTTAAATTCTGAAGCATTCAATGCACATGCCATATAAGAAATGCATATCATGACCTAACAATCTTTCATCAAGAAATACTTTAAAACAAGAGTGTTATTCACAACAGTGATCATTTAAGAATTTATAAAGCACAACTGTTATTCTCAAGAACATTATCAAGAGTTTAATGGAAAAATTCAACTGTTTTTTATTGATCATATGACTTATACTTTTAACAATATTTGCTAAGATTGTATTTTAAATGCCGTACCATACATCAATGATTTTTAATGTGTCTTGCCACTTTTAATGATATCTATTTTGGTATTCTGATATATTAATATTAATTTATTATAGCTGATGACATCCCTTAAGGGACGAAACATGTACTAATATAATACAAGATAAATTGTATTGAATAGGCCGATCACTTGTATGTAATATTAAAGTTCATCTTAAATATTCTCTATTTGACCAGAGTTCTAGACACTTGGAACCAATGGAGACACCATCCTTAACCGTCACCTTGCATGGCGAGGACACACGATGCGCCATTTTAATTTAATGAGAACTGTGGCATAAGGCTTTGTTGAAGGAAAACGTCCACGGGAAAGACCTAGAAATAACTTCCTTAAACAAATACTAATTGACATCCAGGCACAGAATTATGTTTCAATGAAGCGAGCTTCTAAGCGCACGAAAATCTATAGACATACTATCACTCGAATTGAGTAATATATCGACTCCTATATGCTATATTCGAGCATGTAGATATTGATATGATACTCGCTCTCCCAGCTGTAGATAATTACTGGTACTGTCTGACTGTAATCAGTGTTGTATTTGAGAGAAAACGCATCTGAGCGCCGTTCCGTTAAAAAACAAATTGTTCAGTATTACCGTTCTAGTAAAACATTGTGTTTATTATTTGAGTAAACTCTTAAAAGAGGTGGAAATTTGTTCAAATTTTCCGCATTAATTTGAAGATCATCAGAGCTTGATAAGTATGAGACAAAGTACGGAAGTAGGTTTGGATGTGAGGCCAGAAAATACATTCTGAGACCGTTCTAATTATTGCCCGAACTCCAGGGGGACTAGGTTAAGGCTGGGGATTGTCTACGAAATGGTGCAAAGATGAATGCCACGGGTCGGCCTATCGATATGTCGCATGACGGTAACTGCTGTCCCAGGACTCTTGTCAATAGTTACAATTTATATCGATTTATTATCGCCTCCTTGCTATTTCACCTGTTTCTAGTAATTAATTGAAGTATTTGAGACAACCTCTACCCGAGACAGGAAACCAACAACGGCGTAGGAAGGAACCTCAATGTGCCGAATATTCACTTGGACAAGCGGAAGTTTCTCGCAACGTTGCTGGAAGGTATATATCAGCGGCGTCTGATCCATATAAATTTTCTGTGGGTGAGTTTTCAGGATATAACTAAAGTATTGTACGGCCTCACAGATCGCTAATAACCCAATATAGTGTGCCCGCCAATCGGTCTGTCTAGGGGGACAACTTCTTGGAAAAGTACGCTACATAGCGCCAGGTACTATTTATGTTCTCCCATAAGACTGCCCTTATTGTTGAACGTGAGGCATCGGTAAACAAACCCAAGACTACTTTCTGGGTCTGGGTACTCCGGTAGCGAGGCATAAGCTATGCTTTCCTTCCAGACGGAAGTGGCTGCTTCTACATAAACAATGCAATGATACGAAACTTACGGACAATTTTTCATAACTACCAATCCAGCAAAAGAAAATATTATTCGTGGATGTGATGCTCTCTGAACAAAAATCATAGAACTGTTTTCTCTTTACATATTTCCTCCGGTGATCGTTTGACTGTTTTTTCCTTGGCACATTTAAAATATCGTCTGGTCACTCTGCACTGTCGAAGGGAATTACATATTTTTTCAGAAGAATGTCTTACACAGATACAAGCATGTTTTTCTAGTTCAAAATCAGCCCAGTGGACAGAATGAATCCATTTATCTCACTTCTCTTTAACACTAGTAAACGAAAAAGCTGAAATTCCCCTTCGTTATTTTAACGGTGATTGGACGAATGATCATCAGGCGTAACAATTTTCAAATATTTAAATGATCAAGTGTAGCTAAATTGTTGCAAAGTACCGTAACTACTAATAAACTTAGCTGTATTTTAGTGGATAATTCGCTACGTACAATATGTTCAGTTGTTTACTAAGCTATTTCAATGCTTTCTTCTACGTCATCAGATATAGTCAACAATTTCAGTATACGTGCCCAAATTTAGGTTATTGTATTTTAGTAAATACTGATTGTGATCTCGCACTGCTACTTGTTCATAAACTAAAGTTGTTAAAAGAAGAGCTTGAGCTCAGTACCGTATGTGTTCAGAACCAAAGCACCACCAGATATAATCTATGGTCACCTTTAGCAATTGATTTTTCATTTTCTAGTTCATACATTGAATTGAGAAATTCAGGTGTGTTTACGCTACCTTACCCTTCCTTCTTACTTACTACTTGGCTACTCACCTGCCTATGCTATTTCAGACGCTGGTACCTTATTTTGAAGGCCTGTTTTAAGGAGTAGAAATCATACGGGTGTTTGTGTAATTCTTTAGTTCTTTTAAAATGAAAATGGAAGAAACTGCTCATTTTGTAGAAGAGAGAGAGAGAGAGAGAGAGAGAGAGAGAGAGAGAGAGAGATGAATGGAACTGAATTGAATCTATTCACATTTGGCTGCAATAAGACTAGGAAGCCATTTACAGAGGTCATCTTGAGTTATATAAAAGAAGGCTGGCAAATAAACACAATTTATTCAAGCCTTACAATGTATGATACTTAAACTAAGCAAACTAGTCTTTTTACATAGGGTGTATCAATAAGGTACAAGCAAACATATAGAATACATTTCTCACACGTAGAAGATGCTATATGGACCTTGGTCCAGAAACGCTTTATACTTCCATGTTAGAACTCACTTGCTACAACACTGAGTAGTACATTACAGTCTACCCTCCAGGAACAGAAGGAACTAGTATACCACATGAAAATCATAAATGCCACCCGTTAGCACGGTAGGTATTTGTCACGAAGTAGGTTTCTTCCGTGTTGTTTCCCATCCTTTATTCAATACTAACAACCATGCTGAACCTCGTAATCTGCTAGTCGACTGTATGAACATTGGTATCGTGGTATTACTGTGGTAGCAGTATTAAGCATTTATTTCTGGTCACCGAAGTTAAGGAAGGGGTAACTACTATCTGCGCACTTTTTAGCGATAGATTTACACCCTAGTGCTGAAGCGGTCGACCTCGGCAATCTTCGAGATTCGTACTGGCAATCTTTGAAACACAAACTATGAATCACTTATACATCGCTATGCGACGTCTGGCGTACACTTTACATACTAGTACTGTTGTTATTTACACAGCAAAGCCAAACTATAGAATTCGCTCTAGGAATAAGATTCGCATCGAGAAATGTTATATAATGTTATATAATGTGTGTGTGACACAGTTGTTGGCTTAAAATAACAAAGATTTAGAAAATTCATATCGATCGATCATATTATCGATTCATTCCAGATTTCATTTCCATTCAGTTGGAAGTACTAACGGAACCGGAAGCGCTCCCTCCTTACTCCTCAAACCCGTACACAAATCTATCGCTAAAAAGTGCGCACCTAGTATATTGTTTCATGTTTCAATTAAAAATGAGAGGTTAAAACATCTAGAGGAGGTGAGGAGAGGTTTAACCGTTAACCCTGAAGTACACCACCAAAACAAAATAATGTTGTTATCACACCAGAAACGTATACTGCTTTGGTTAGTTATTTTTAAAATTGGTATTAGAATGGATGTTTATAGGAAGACCAAAAGAGTATTTTTCAATTTTTCTCTTACACTATTGATTATATGTCGACCAAACTTCATATTTAGAGTCTATAAGCGTAGGTTTCCATATGCATATCATTTAAAAATCACTGAATAGACTGGGGGTTTATACGAAGACCAGATTTTTTCCATTTTCTCTTACACTGTTGGTTATATCTCGGCGAAACGTCATATCTAGAGTCTACTCATTCAGGAGCAGGTTTTTCTATGCATATCATTTAAAAACACTGAATAGACTTGGGGGGGTGTTTATAAGAAGACCAAAGAATCCCTTTCAATTTTTATTTTATACTATTGATTATATCTGGACCAAATTTCATGTTTAGAGTCTACTCATCCAAGTGAAGGTTTTGATTTGCATATCATTTAAAATCACTGAATAGGCTGGGGATTTATACGACGACCAGAAGGGTTTTTCCACACTATTGATTATACATTGTATCTCCACCAAACTTCTTAATTAGAGTCTACCCTGCAGAAGCAGGCTTCGATATGCATATAATTTAAAATCACTGAATAGACTGGGGGGTTTATATGAAAGCCAGAAAAGGATTTTTCAATTTTCTCTTACACTATTGATTATATCTCATGTCGTGACCTACCTGTCCACTGAGACGATCTCGTAGGTTGGTCACCAGGCACTTGGATGTTGATGTATTACCTGTCCTGCCGAGCGGAATGTAGGGAGGTAAATTGTAGGTATGACTCGTCCCGCAGCTCCCGAAATAAAAGATGAAATTATTTCCCTGTCCTTTATTACTGAGGACAACTATAACTACTATGTACAGTATATTTACAAGTCTGAATGTGATGTTCTATAGAGAGAGCGAGCTTGTTCCACGCGCCTACTTTTCTACTACGCGTATCTCTGAATCTTGCCCTGCGGCACTTGGGCTATGCTCGAAAATAGTCTCGTTCTGACAAGTACGAACTACTAGCTGGGAGAAGGCCCCGCGCCATCTTGGCCAGGGATTATATCTCCGCTTCTGAACTCAAAGTTCTATCCCTACCTCCTACCAAGGGGTTGGGTCTTACAGGCATTACCAAACTGTTCATCCAGTCCGTGGTACCTTCAAGCAGCTATTCTCAAAAGTTGTCACAGTAAGTGCTGCTACCTAGGCACTACTGTCTTCTGTCTTACTTTGTCCTCATCTTTCCTTGTTTCCTAAGTGCATCTGTACTGACCCTGATTGGCCTTCCACTCGGCTTTGTTCCTTTGTCGGTTATCGGGCGGGCCGCCTGGCCCGCTGGCATACTAGCTCTGTTTGTCGATACACAGTAAATACCTTGTTGTGATCAACAAGTCCCCGCTCTTAGTCAACACTTGTATAAGCGCACTTCGCAAACTCTCTCCACTACATGTAACTTCTTGAAATATTTCCCTTTTCTTACAGTAACTAAATCTGACTATAATTATTATTCAATTACCTTAATGCTACAAGATGTCTCCTGTCTTTGATCATCATTCTAACACTAATTAATCTCCTCTGACACCTTGAGCTCAAGACTCGGCTGAGAACCCCGGCTGCCTTCCACCTGGCAGTCCGCCGGTTCGAGTCCGTGGGAGGTTGGTACACGACACTCAACCAAACTTCATATCTAGAGCCTACTCATCTAGGAGCAGGTTTTTATATGCATATCACTTAAAAATCACTGAATAGACTGGGAGTTTATAAGAAAACCAGAAGAGATTTTTTCAATAACCTCATACACTATTGATTATATGTAGAATTCGTAGACTGTGTGAAACGCCCCTTCGTTTTAAATAATTTGTATTATGTGCATAATTTCTCTTACTCTTTAAATGACAGAGAAAATTACTATTTCCTATGGTCTTCATGCTCTGCAAGCAGTGACAAACACCCTTGCAGACGTACAGGTATTTGAACGATCCATAACAGGAGAAGATCAGAGGATGCATCATATTCTCTCGGCTTTAAAATTATCCCCAACTAATGTATCTAAGCACTGAGGTAACATTAGGTTGAATTTTTTCCTTTCGTGTCAGTGTATCTGTCTGTCTGTCTGTCTGTCTGTCTGTCTGTCTGTCTGTCTGGTTATCTAACTGTTTGTATATTCCTAAAAGTGAAAAACTGCAGGACTTACAGTCGTCTGCCAAATTATTACACTCACAAGGAGAATAAGATACTTTTGTTTATTTTGGAATATATATTATATACGAACTGGTGAATAATTACACTTCCTGTATTGTATGAATATTTTACTTGGTTTACAATGAATTTTCTGGACAAGAGCAATTTAACAATCACCAATTTTCTTCATACTAAACTAACTACAGTATCCAAAACTTTGTGAAGTCAAGCTTATCCGCACTCACTCGAAACGCTTTTTCTTGTTATTTCCCAGGATTTTCCACAATTCGGTTACTCTTTCTATCAACATAATTGGTAATAACTCCATATGCCTTAATATTGTTTCTTCTGTGTCATCCAAATGTTTTCCTATTGGGTTCAAGTCAAGAGAATTTGCTGGCCAGTCCTAGACATTCATTTGATGATTATATGAGATAGCTGTAGCTTAAAACTAACCCGTTTTGATCCGTCTCTGTTGTTCCTTAAACAAAATATGGACGTCTTAAAAATTGCAGCACCTACCAGCGAGTATAATAATTTGGCAGACCACTGTACTTCAGCCCAACTACGTATTTGGATCTACTCACTCAGGATTGTATTATCAGGTGTATATGATGTTATGGTAATCACATGGAGTTAGTATTTATAGGAAGATTATTCTCAGACATTTTCGTTAACATTGGGTCTATCAAAAGACTGTATACAACAAACGTTTAAAAATATGTTATTTACGTTCCTCTATGCCATGTAAGTATTTAACCTACGGCGGTTAATAACGCAAATGATTATTAAAAAATTGGATTTTTAGTCCAAGTCCCGTGGGACATGTCCTGTAAGTTACTTTGTACCGTATCCCGTCCTAATTCCGGCCTAGCTTAGGGTCAGAAGCGCGTGGTGCGTCCGAATAGGGTCAGAAAGCAAAAAAGGAAAATATCTGACTATGGCATACAACAAAGCACATATAAATCTAACGAATGAGAACTCAAAAAATCCTAAAAACATGAAAATACATCATATTAAACAAAAATTAAAATAAACAACCCACCACTGGTTGTGTCAATCAAAGAAAAGTCACACGAATTTTCACATAAATTAACATTATTAAAGAAATCGTTTACAAACAAAGCGGCAAAGAACCCGAGATATTAAGAATTATTTCTTTCTTCATGGAATAATCTGAATTCACATTTTTTTTTGTTGCGCGCTTTAAGTCCCTAGTTCTTTGCCCGAAGGCTCGCTTTCTAAACCGTTCATGATATGCCTTAGTAATATCCGATCCACTAATAATGGCCTAAATTACATATATACTCCGATCAATCGGACATAAATATATAAAAGACTTGTTCAGGACTGCATCTCAATCACCATTCCAAAATGGTCACAGATTCTACTCATATGCGTCCGAACCCATGATCACAGGTTCGATCAGAACCTTTCTTCCCAAAGGAAACCATCGGGCTATTTCCCCCATTATCGAACAAATGACAACATCACAACAAAGAAATAACACACTGGGCACAATAATACAAATCACAACATGAAATAACCTACACCTGTAAATAAAGCACACAAAATATACACACTGAAGTTGATAGAGCTATCGGGTCAAGAACCCAACATATCCGGGCACTGAACATCACATATCTCATCTAGATGAAGCATAGCTGTAGCATTTGACACGGCAGGAAAATCAGCTGATTGGCAACGTAAACATCAACTAACTAGGTCTTCGTGGACAGGCGATTCAAGAGCATAAAGGGACCATTTGTAAAAACTTACACTACTCTTCTCTGACCAGCGTTCAGCTGATTAAAAGTGGCGGGTACATGAGGCAAGAACAATTGGCGCATCGGGCCTTGACAACATTCTCGGTGCTACTGAATAGCACACAACTCAGGCCAGCACAATACGGCTCACTACCTCACATAATCTCATATATAACAGGCCGGTTCATTAACTTAGCATCATCATAGCTCCAACTATAACATCATGGCTTTCGTAGTCTATCTATTAGCATTTCAGCCCCGTAAATATCCACAAGAATTTCTCTATCCTCACATATAAATAATCCTCGGTTCCACAACCGGTACATATCCATGAATTTGCCTGCCACCACACTAAAAGGCCCTATTCCTTTCCGACGTTGAAAGATCTCCCGTTGCGTCTTCTCACAGCTGAAATTGATGCATCATGCAATAAGAAATCCTGGCATATACTGCATCTAATCTAATCCTCTCTGACGGTGCAACACCGGTGGCGTACAGCCCGTTAGGTTTTTCATGAAGAATCTAACCATACAGTTCTACTGTATCTTAACATAAACTGGAATAAAATACAAATAACAATAACACACACCTATACCTAACCTACTCTTTCCATTATTTCCCATCTAAATATTTGCAACACATAGTTTGGGGACTTGGCATGCAAGCCGCCCTGCACGTATTTAAATTTACTCAAATGCGCAATACAAGTGCCAGTCTGGCTTACATTTAAAGATTAATTATTCAAAATAGCCTAAACTAGTGAATCTAAATACCAGTTCACATGATTACAGAACAAAAGGACATAACTTGGCGGCAACCTCTCCATCAGCGGCGAATCATATCTTTCTCTGTCATGAGGGCTCAGCCCATGAATACCATACACAGCAAAGGGATGCAGATCCTCATGTCGACTCCTGGATAGTTCCTGACTGCTGTCTCCATAATATCGGCTGAATCTGGAATTGTTGAATTAAATTAGAACCATCTACTTCTCCGCTAAGTGTGCTCTAATGCACGATCGCAACCTTAGCATTGGCTAATAATTGACTATAGTCTCTACATAGATTTGAATCTGATCTACGCGGCACTATATTAAGGGAAATGGGCCCGGTTGCTATCTGTCCTGGTCAACGGTTGTATATTTACGAATCGCACACGTTAATTTCACACTTCGCGTACGTGCCGGATATTATTTATAAGTGCAGACCATCAATAGCTCTTGTGAGATAAATCACAACGATTTTAGTTAAGTCTAACGGAAACTTCACAACATTATTGTCTTATCGGTTCGTGGTCACGACACATCACACTCGACGTTCAAAATGCAATAGGAGGTAGAGTCCCTCGTCTGCGCAGCCTTTATAGCCTCACAAGGTCTCCTGCTCCACGGGTAAGTATGAACAAACAAACCCTCTTCCTTCGTGAGAGCTATCCAGATGCTAACGGCTGCTCACTTTAATACGCATATATCTCAGTTTAGCACAAGTAAATAGTTTTATCAGCTCCTGTTACTCTATAATTATCATCTTAACTACGTGTGGTGTCAGATATGTAGAACTTAGCTTAGTGGCGAATGAATTGATTAAAATTCAGATGATTTCAGCCCTGGAAAACAGAAGTTAGTCAACCAGTGACAAATGTTTGGTGCATCCCCTCATTCAAATCTCACCCCCTCCAAAGTTTGCTGTTCATGTGGGTACGTGGCTATTGGGGTCTACATGATCGAAATCACGGCTTGCGGTTCAGGTCCAACTTGAGGAGTTCGTTCCTACCGGAGCGCTACGGGGTTCTCACAGCCTATAGCACGGCCATCCAGGGTTTTTTCCTTCATTCCGTGCGACCATACTGAGCGCTTGAATAAAATTATGGCACAGTGTTGTAATAAATAAATTGAAGCATATATGATATGGCTCAACTTCAAGGTGGGCAACGGGAAGAACTAAAGAGCCATTTTACTCTTTTCGATAAGACAAATACATTGAATACATTCCTCTAAACAGGGTTGGCGGGAGGATGGACATCCGGCCATAAAACAAGGCCAAATTCACATGTGTAACACAGTTTGCACCTGCAACACCACCAGAATGTAGATAAAATGGTAGAAGAAGTAGAAGAAAAAGAAGATTATATACGTTTTACAAATGAGGGACGTTTTGAGTGCTCTGTTGGGACGTAGTAAAAAATGTGCTGGCAGCTCTGCATCGCGTCATGCCTCTGCATTATTATACCAACGGACCTCGCTTCCAAATCCTCCGGGCATCATCGCTCAATAGGGAAGAACGGGAAGTTTGGGAATTATTCGTTGATCACCTTAGCGGCAGTGGGAGAATCACACGTACCATATGTTCATATTAAAAATGGTAATTTATCTTATAAATAACGTTGTAGGGGTCCGCTGTCTGTAATTTCGTTTGTTTTGCCAATTTTTCAGATATTTATCCGTTTTAGGTCAACTCAAGACCGAATAGGTGGTTTTTAATTTTCGTGTCTGTTTGTCTGTCTGTTTTTTTGTTTGTTTGTTTGTTTGTTTGTTTGTTTGTTTGTTTGTTCCACCATCACGGCAAAACGGCTGGATAGATTTCAACCAAACTTCATATTTGGAGTATACTCACCTCGAGGAAGGTTTCTATATGCATTTCATTTTAAAATCTTTGATTAGACTGGGGTTTATAGGAAAACCAGAACGGTTTTGATTTCCTGTAAACTCCGTGGACCGTATGTGAAACATCTCTTCATTATAAACAACTTTGGTTATGTTCATAATTTACCTTACGATTCAAATGACGGAGAAAATTACTATTTGCTGCGGGTATCATGGTCTGTGTGTGTGACCGACAGACCGACAACGAACTTACAGGTTACCATGGCAACGTCTCTGCTTGCCAGCAGGGAAGTCATGTATTGCCATTTTCCTCATCATTCCTTTAAATTCGTGTTTGTTCCTTGGGTAGAAAGCAAGAGAGTCGTCAATCGGCCATTCTGAGGGGTATTGGCGGAATATCATTGGATGTTATAACCGTCCTCGAATAGCTTAAGTAATAACACAAATATTCATCTTCTTATCTGATTACCTAAGAATCCCTGCGCCTAAATTTCTCTCCGATTACCGCTTTCTTATATCCATAACTCACACCGGCATAATTTATTGAGGAGCATTTGATTTTCCAATACATTCACTTGGTATTTACATATTTGTCGTCATCCGGATGTCCTCAGTTATAATCCATTTTCTATTAATTTCAAATTACTAAACTATATTATTTTCTTCCTTAATTACCACGTATGTATGCGAGTGCTAATCCCGAATGCTGGACACTCTTTTCTTTGAGGAAATATTCTAAGCTATGCAAATGTATAACTTTTGGCCCAGGAAAATACCGAAATATGGATGCAATATTAACGACGGTGCAGACCTTCGTTTCGGGGTAATTGGTGGCTAATCAGTAAGTCGTATCACAAGTCAGAAAGCAAATGGCGTTTCATTTTGGAGAGATCTACAACTTTTGTCCTATGACTTTTTGTCGTATTTCTATCCCTAATAAGTAAAATACAGCTGTATTTCTCGATTTCAAGTTGATTTTGTACTTTTATACGTATATGTTATCAATTGGTACACTTATAGGAAAGGTAGAATCATGACATTCGGCACGCACATTCACATGACCATTGGCCATGTTATAGCCAAATTTTATGATTCTAGCTGTCACATGAGTATCAAAAATATAAAGTAGTAAGTGAAAACTGTACAAAATTTCACCCCATTCAATGACTCTAACTCAATCTAACCCATAAATATAGGAGATACGAGAAGATGTCATAGGACCAACTATCTGAAAGGGGCGTCTGTTGGTGAAGTCCGTATGTACACTGACTGACAGAGCAAATGCAACACCAAGAAGGAGTGGTTCGAAAGGGATGAAAGTTGGGGAAAAACAGAGACGGCACGGACGAATAATTGATGTTTATTTCAAACCGATATGCAGGTTACACAATGCGCACGGCATCGACTCAGTAGGATGTAGGACCACAGCGAGCGGCGATGCACGCAGAAACACGTCGAGGTACAGAGTCAATAAGAGTGCGGATGGTGTCCTGAGGGATGGTTCTCCATTCTCTGTCAACCATTTGTCACAGTTGGTCGTCCGTACGAGGCTGGGGCAGAGTTTGCAAACGGCGTCCAATGAGATCCCACACGTGTTCGATTGGTGAGAGATCCGGGGAGTACGCTGGCCACGGAAGCATCTGTACACCTCGTAGAGCCTGTTGGGAGATGCGAGCAGTGTGTGGGCGGGCATTATCCTGCTGAAACAGAGCATTGGGCAGCCCCTGAAGGTACGCGAATGCCACCGGCCGCAGCACATGCTGCACGTAGCGGTGGGCATTTAACGTGCCTTGAATACGCACTAGAGGTGACGTGGAATCATACGCAATAGCGCCCCAAACCATGATGCCGCGTTGTCTAGCGGTAGGGCGCTCTACAGTTACTGCCGGATTTGACCTTTCTCCACGCCGACGCCACACTCGTCTGCGGTGACTATCACTGACAGAACAGAAGCGTGACTCATCGGAGAACACGACGTTCCGCCATTCCCTCATCCAAGTCGCTCTAGCCCGGCACTATGCCAGGCGTGCACGTCTATGCTGTGGAGTCAATGGTAGTCTTCTGAGCGGACGCCGGGAGTGCAGGCCTCCTTCAATCAATCGACGGGAAATTGTTCTGGTCGATATTGGAACAGCCAGGGTGTCTTGCACATGCTGAAGAATGGCG
The DNA here is from genome assembly GCF_040414725.1 of Anabrus simplex. Taxonomy (NCBI): domain Eukaryota; kingdom Metazoa; phylum Arthropoda; class Insecta; order Orthoptera; family Tettigoniidae; genus Anabrus; species Anabrus simplex. The sequence continues at coordinate 243,422,866 of NC_090269.1, forward strand.
GTTGACGTGGCGTGCGGGGCTGCCACCGCTTGGCGCCGGATGCGCCGATCCTCGCGTGCTGACGTCACTCGGGCTGCGCCTGGACCCCTCGCACGTGCCACATGTCCCTGAGCCAACCATCTTCGCCACAGGCGCTGCACCGTGGACACATCCCTATGGGTATCGGCTGCGATTTGACGAAGCGACCAACCTGCCCTTCTCAGCCCGATCACCATACCCCTCGTAAAGCCGTCTGTCTGCTGGAAATGCCTCCGTTGACGGCGGCCTGGCATTCTTAGCTATACACGTGTCCTGTGGCACACGACAACACGTTCTACAATGACTGTCGGCTGAGAAATCACGGTACGAAGTGGGCCATTCGCCAACGCCGTGTCCCATTTATCGTTCGCTACGTGCGCAGCACAGCGGCGCATTTCACATCATGAGCATACCTCAGTGACGTCAGTCTACCCTGCAATTGGCATAAAGTTCTGACCACTACTTCTTGGTGTTGCATTTGCTCTGTCAGTCAGTGTAGATACGTCGTACAGTTTCAAAGCAGTAACTATCGAAATAAAGGTCTGCACTTCTAGAGTGTGTCTGTACATTAACAATTTTGGCGAAATTTCCGTACAGTTATCCGTTTCAGGTGTAATAATGACCATCTGCATATATTCAGTTTTGGTGTCTGTCTGTTTGTTTGTTTGTCTGTTTGTCTATAACTTGGAAACTATCGGATATATTTCCACCAAACTTGATATTAAGAATCCACCTGTCCTTTGGTAGGTTTTAGGGCAAATATTGTTTCTAAATCCCTGAATTGACTGGGGGATTATACGAAACCGAAACCGTGATTTTGTATTCCCACAAAATATACACAACCAAACTTAATGTAAATTTACCTGCCTTAATGGAAATTAATTTCTAAGCCTTTTTCCTCATGTGCATCATTTCAATACGATGATTAATAAGGGAGATATCATTAACGGACCGTTTTTCTGTACAAGTCCCACCGGACTTAACTCAAGAGCGGGTGCGTGTAAAGCGTGTATTTTACAACTTGAAAACTACTGAAGATATTTGATTCAAACTTTACCTGTCCAACGGTAGGTGTTAATCGTCAATAACATTTCATGTTCCCGGAATGGACTGGCAGTTTATAGGGAACCGAAATGGTGATTTTACTGTTACACAATATATACAGTACAAGACCAACCTGACTGGAAATCGACCAAATGTGATGGAATTCCATCTCTAAAACTTTTTTTTTCATGTGCATTTTTTCGACAGGAGGAATAATAAGGGAGATATCATAAACGGTCCGTTTTTCAGGTTAAGTCCAGCGGATATAGCCCAAAAGGTGTTGAACATGGAGTATCTATCTATGTAAATAAAATCGTAACGACTGTGTGCCTGTACATTGATTATTTTGGCAAAACTTTCGTACAGCTACACGTTTGAGGGGTAATAATGACCATCTGCATATTTTTGGTTTAGTTTCTTGAAAGTCCTAATTTTTAAACTCCTCACCGAAAACCCAGATTGCGGCATAATCTGCCAGTCGAAGAAAGATATTGAAATTTGGCAAAATTATACGTTTTAGCCTGTAACGGACGGAAAACTTCCAAGATCTTTAAATTTTTCCCTTTTCATCCCGAAGAATATAGGAATATGGAGGCAATTTTAATTATGGTGCAGACCTTCGGGAAGTATTATCACATAACGTATGGCGCAATTTGGAGTGATCTACAATCTTGGTCTTACGACTTTTTGTCGTATTTCTATCCGTTTTACGTTTGATTTTTCTCTATTTCTCGATGTTAAGTAAATTTGGACTTTTCACATACATAATTCATACCTTCCATCACTTATAGGAAAGAGAGAATCATCAAACTCAACACGAAAATTGGTCCACCCAGTAGCCATATATGAGCCAAATGCTATGTATGTAGCTGTCACTTAATTATCCGAAAAGCAATGCAATGTGAGATAATCTTACACAATTTTTACCCTATTCCACGTTTCTAACTCAATTTGACCCATGAATAGATGAGATATCATAAGACCAGCAATTTATGCCGCTAAATCGGGCGTCTTAATGTGCAATCCTTTCTCGATATGATGTACCGTTTAGCAGCAGTTAATCTGTAAATGAAGGTCTGCAATATTGTAAATAGGCACATACTTTCGTATGTCGAATTATATATATTCAATGATGTCGATTTTGTAGCGATCGAGAAAGGGTATGTCTGCTATTGTAATCAGTACTCCCCATACCGACTTTGACTGGCAGTAGGAATGGGGTCCTTCTCCAATTCCTGTGTAACTGGCATTAATAAGGCAGGCCTACCATTGTAATGAATAATTCACTTCTCGATTTGACTTGCAGAAGGCAAGGGAGCATGCAGTTTTGTTCAAAACTCCCCTTACCCGATTGTGTTTGGCTGTAGGCAAGCGTTCCCGCAGTTATAAACAGATGTACCCACCTAAAATGTGACTGGCATTAGGCATACTGGCCTGCTATTTTGATGGAAACTCACCAACTTGGTGTGACTGGCAGTAAGCTGGCTGGCAGTTGGAAAAGGGGCCCCTCATTATAATGACAACTGCACAACTCAATTTTGACTGGTTGTAGGGAAGTTTCCTCCCATTATAATAAACACTCCTCAATTTGTAATATGTCTGGAAGTAGGAAAGCGGGGCTGCCATTGTAACGGAAACTCCCCAAATCGGTTGTGACCGTGCAGTAGGCAATGGGGCCTGCAATTATAATGTAATCTTCTCAACTCGATTGTGAATGGCAGTAGGAAAATGAGCCTGTCGTTATCATCACAAATCCGTAACAAGCACTTTACATTGGAAACAACGTATGGGGACCTCTCCATGCTGTTTCTCGGATAACGCTAAGAGACATGCTATTTTAAAACATTCTTATTTACTGCATGTACAGTATTTACTTCAATATTTGTATACAATGCAGAATACCGTAGCGAAGCACGGGTACATTTGCTAGTCGTATATAAAATCAAAAACCAATAGTCAAATAAAATTGCTGCAATGCATCTGTGAGCAAAGTATTCAATTTAAATAATAATTACATAAATCAGTTCGGTAGAACCCGCAGGCATACGGCCGTAAGCAATAGCCTTGCATTTTAAATCTAAAAACCGAAGCAAACCCCATGGCACTACAGCCCTTGAAGGGCCTTGGCCTACCAAGCGACCGCTGCTCAGCCCGAAGGCCTGCAGATTACGAGGTGTCGTGTGGTCAGCACGACGTTTTAAATCTAAAGATTACATAAAAACAAAACAAAGCAAACTGTTTCAGTACCTTCTTCAGCTTATCCCAGATTTTTCTACGGCCCTTGGAGTCACCCAAGCCCATTTAGGTTTCGGGTATCTCGGAGTCAGGAGAAGTAACCAGATGTAATTAATATCTCGGACCTAGCCGAGAATAGAACCCGGGACCATCTGAACTGATGTACTCGATGTCGACACTCCAGCAAAGGATCCGGACCTTGCATTCCAATTATGAATAATTACTCCCAGCAATGATAAAACTTCTCTTCCGTAAAAATTGTGTTAGGCTGGGCTTTTAACATCGAAAGCGGCCTAGTTGTAAGTGTGGCAGGTGCTGTGTTGGTAGTCAAGTTAATTACCGTAATTGACAAGGAGATACCAACGGCAATGGGACCACGTGTAGCCGGTACTTTCCCGCGCTCATTGCCATACTACTTGCTTTCGTTGATAAAGTCATACTAGTGAGTTATCACTCAAGTCGTCACAAGTGTATCCCCTTCGCAACGGAAATGTTCGACATAACAATAGCCGTATGACTTTGTATATCCACGAGGCATACCTACTCAGTATTTTTCTGAGATAATAGCCTATCAACTGCGACGTTATTCAATGCGGGGTTCCAGGCGAACACTCCCGTATTTCCCCTTTTCCGTTTGTTTCCATCGCCACACCAGCCAGTTCAAGAGGATTAGGTGTAGTTAATATGAAGCCCTTCATCGTGCAGCTGAATGCATATAAGATGTAGCAGAGGAGAAGTCGGGTTCTCTGCAGTTCTTCGATAGAGTAGTGCCACTTGCATAAGTTCTCCCTCGATCTTGCGTAATCTATTTCAGGACTTCCAGGTTATAAGTTTCTCAGTGTCATTCTTTCTTCCGCCCAGTCTGATAGCTTGCGAATTCTTCCTCTCCTCCTGGTGAATAGGACTGTCTCTCGATTGACCCTTCTAGGGGCTATGAAGTAGTTAAAAAGCACTTTCTGGATTTGAGTAAGTTATACTTTCAATAGGTTGATATCCAGAGGGCGGATATGGGATAATTGTAAATTATATAAGCCAGTCGGGGTTATCTGTGACCTCTCTTCTGATATTACATGCAACAATGCAAGAAAATATCCTCCGTGGCTCAGGCGGCAGCGCGCCGCCTCTCACCGCTGGATACCGTGGTTCAAATCGCGGTCAGTCCATCTGAGATTTGTGCTGGACATAGCGGAGGCGGGACAGGTTTTTCTCCGGGTACTCCGGTTTTCCCTGTCATATTTCATTCCAGCAACACTCTCCATTAACATTTCATTTCATCTGTCAGTCATTCATCATTATAATAATAATTTCGTGTGGCTATTTCTAGCCGAGTGCAGTCCTTGTAAGGCAGACCCTCCGATGAGGGTGGGCGGCATCTGCCAAGTGTTATTGTGGAGGAGGATAGTGTTGTGACTCGGCAGGGAATCGAACTCGGGATCCTCTGAGCCGAAGGCCAGTACGCTGACCATTCAGCCAACGAGTCGGACAGTCATTTATCATTGCCCCAGAGGAGTGCGACAGGCTTCGGCAGCCGGCACACTTCCCAACCTTGCCGCTAGAAGGGGGCTTCATTCATTCCATTCCTGACCCGGTCGAATGAGTGGAAACAGGCTGTGGATTTACAATGCAAGGAAGTATGTGAGTCCATGGGAGTTGGCATTAAGGAAACCTATAATAATCCTGCATCTCCCATTTAAGGCTATGTCGATCTGCTTTACATGTGCGGACTTGGACTACACTGAGCTGGCGTATGCTCCTGCGAAGTTGCATAAGACTGTAGCTGTCGTCCTTTATGTTTGAGGATGTGTACCCGAGCTGTTTTCCCTGGTATCCAGAGGAGATATTTTGCTTCAACTAAGGCAGTGCTCCTCGCAGATACATGTACGGTCGAAAGTGACTCCTAGATATATGGGGAGGAGACAATGATCTAGTAAGGCTCCTTCCCAGAATATTTCAAGTTTCCGATCATCCTGTTTAGTTTCGGATGACGTGCACATAATGAGGGCTTGCCCAGCTGTACTTCTTCTTAAAACAGTAATCACCACCACTTTTTATTTTTTACAAAACTGCCTCCCATTGGATGTGGCCCCAACGGACTCACTTGTCAGTGTACCCACATGACGTTAATAATAAACAATACAATCATAATTACAATATGAACACATAATAATATGATATACAATTTCAAACAGCGCCTAGAGGTGTGGTTTAAGATGATGAATCAGAATTTGACAACTCTTCTTTAGGACTATGGTGACTATCTATCGCGCACGGAAAATGGAATGTCATATTTTCTGAAAGGCACATACTTGAGTCTAACTATAATTGGTATGTTTCCTTCAGTGGCAAGTACTAAGCTATTCCAGGGCGTATGTAATCATATACCTTACGAGAAAAGAGGTAGATTATAATTTCCTATGTCCGGCTCTATGGCTAAATGGTTTGCGTGCTGGCCTTTGGACACAGGGGTCCCGGGCTCGATTCCCGGAAGAGTCGGGAATTTTAACCATAATTGGTTAATTCCCCTGGCCCGGGGACTGGATGTATGTGCCTTCTTCATCATAATTTCATCGTCATCACGGCGCGCAGGTCGCCTACGGGCGCCAATTCAAAAGACCTGCACCAGGCCTCTCTAGAGGCCACACGCCATTATTTATCATTTCCTCTGCGCAAGAATAAACAAACACAACGTACCGAACAAAAGTCTTTCACAACTCGTAGTGAAAATATTCATGGTCCCTGTAAAACTTTCTGCTCATATCATTAGATTTCTATGAAGTTAGACGCTCCTTGGGGGAAGCATTTTTATTTCCTGGCCAATAATACAGGTACAAAGAAAATTGTGTATCAATAACACAGCCGTTATATGTTTTCCATGGTCATGAACATTTATAAATTTCTTATCTTTTGTGACACACGGGTGAATTCGTGCTGTATCAAGAGAGATTTGCTCATGGACAATGAACCTATCTTTGGCAGATGGAACGAAATTCGCGCGTAGCAGCGTCTCTTTAAAGGTTGCTCCGTCCATATTATGCCCAGTGGGACTTCTAAGACGACTAGAACTCGCTAGCAGAAAACAAGGAAGCCGGTAAAATTCGAAGGAGACAATATGGATAGAATAGTATCGGCCAGGCTAGGAAAAGATGTACAAGACAGTGGTGAGGCCAGAAATCATGTATGGCAACGAAATCTTGCACTTGAATAAAGCAGAAATTAATTTGTTAAGATAGATGCTTAGAGCCATCAGAGTGGTCCAAGTCCGATACAAACACATCAGATGGACAGTGAAGGTATGCAGAATTAGCGGGGAAAAATCAAAAGGAATGATTGCGGTGGTTTTACCATATCACGATAAGAGGATCATGTGTGGAAGAGGGTGATGGAGATTGGAGGTAAATAGAAAATAAGGAGAAGCAGAAGAAGGTGGAGGAAACTACACTCTGAAAACTTGAAGAAGAAGGACCTGCGTGAGCAGTGGGAAATGAATGAAGGATGTGCATCTGTATAGAGACAGAAGGAAAGGAATAATAAGAAGAAGACTTCGCTTCAATCACTATCATCTTCACGGACCCCAGGAGATACAGGAGAGATCCTGAGGGGCTTAGTATATTTCTATGAATGAATAAGTGATGTCCGGCTCCTTGGCTGAATGGTAATCATAGTGGCTTTCGGTTCAGAGAGCCACGGGTTCGATTCATATGGCTCGAGGACTGGGTGTTAGTGTTAGTCTCAACCCACTCACGCCACACTACCAACCACCATTTCAGAAATGACTTTTCCAACAGGTGGAAACAATATAATTTCTACGAAATGACGTCTCCAGGGGGAATAAAAAAAGGACACCATTCCAAAAGAAAATATTTCTTTAATTCAACTGACATTTATGGCATATGAATTTCACGTAATAATGCTACAAAAGTCGTCATTGTCTATTTTTGTCCACTTACGTTTGGACAGAGTATTGAAAACATAGGGTTGGTGTCAGGAAGAGCATCCAGCCATAAAAGTGGGCCAAACGAACAAACACACACGTGCTAATAAGAAATTTTCCGGAAATGGCCAGGAAGGGTAAGAATACTTCAAGAGATAAAACCTTTTACTGGGATAATTTAAAATTCAGCCTAACAGCTTCCATCGAATCAATCAGTGAGACTTAGCCGCACAAATAGTGGTGGTTGTGTATCATACAGAAATACAAAAAGATAAACATCCCCTCTGAACAGAATCAGAAGAGAACAATGGAAGAGGTCCGACCCTTCGAAGAATGAAGGTATGATGAAAGGAAAATTGAGGGCCCCCCAAAACATAAAGATTCCTTAGACATCGAAAATCTTATAGAATACCCATCTGCCGGACCAGAGAAAAACAAGTGTTGACTAAGGGAGGGCAGGTAGGGAGAAGCCAGGGACAATTAGGAGGCACCAATACCAGACTCCCGCAACTCGAAGCTCTCCAGTTGAGAGCACTTCGGGATTCTACCCCGTACTGTTTTGTGTGACGTACTTGTAAAGATGTTGTGCTGTGTTGATACATTTTTAACAATATCGTGGATTTCTCAGTGAGCTTACTGGAATTTGTTTTATTTTTAAATAACCCATTCAGAAAATATTTTTCCAACAGGTGGAAACAATATTATATCTACGAAATGACGTCTGCAGGGGGAATATAAATTCGACACCATTACAAAAGAAAATATTTCTTCAATTCAATTGGCATTTATGGCATATGAATTTCACGTAAAAATGCTATAAAAGACGCCATTGTCTACTTTTGTCAACTTACGTTTGGAGAGAGTATTCAAAACACAGCTACTCTTCTTAGAGATCCCTCTGATGGCCTTCCTTACGAATTCACACCGAGCAATACAGTAATTATGAAAATGAATTATAATTTCCATGATATTGATTATTATAGTTTCTATGCTTTATCGGTATCTTTTGTCGAGCAGGTTCATGTAAATTTGTGTCCTCGCAAGGAGGTGGAGCATCCATTTTTTCAGGCACACCCGCAAAGGAAGTGAGCTGCTTGTATCTATTTATACACATACCAATACTCCTGCCAATCCTAAATTTCTAGCAGTACTGGGAATCGAACCCGGCCCCGGAGAATGGCAGATGTATGTGTAGAATTCTTAAAATGTCAATAAAGAAGAGGAAGCAGAATCCAATAGATAACCAATATCCTCGATATCAGATATCATGAACCTGCTGTCTACTGCTATGTAACGTAATATAGCAGTTTCCTACATAAAGAATTACCCTTCGTTTAAAGCTCGCTTCACTTGAAATCCTTGTCTTTTTATCTTCCACTTCTTAACCAAGTCAAACACACAATTCACCTTGAAGATTCTGCTATCAACAAAGCCTTTAAAAATACGGTATCTGTAGTAAAAAAGAATACGAAAGAGCATGAAGCGAAGGCGAAGAATGTGAGTAAAAACGTAACCCGAAGAGGCCCAAAGCACATGCAAATGGAGAAAGTTAAGCTTAATTTTAGAGTTTGCATATGGATCTACCACGCCATCGATTCTAATGCGCACCCCGATTTTGGAGACTAAATTTCGCCAGAAAAAGAAGATAAAGTGCGCATTGGCTTCAACTAACACGGTACTTTACGATATAGTCCAAGGTAAAGTTAGGGCTACGATTTCCATGATGTAAAAATTAATGTGACAATAAGGCAATCATAACCACACACCACTCGAGAATTAATTGTATATTACGGTAATAGGAAATACATAACGGGTTAGAGAAGTCATCGTAATTTTGCAACAACTTGTTTTACAACAACAATACCAAACTAAACACCATGGCGCGAGAGCCTCGAAGGACCTTGGCCTCCCAAGCGATCGCTACTCAGCCCGAAGGTCTGTAGATTACGAGGTGTTGTGTGGTCAACCCGACGAATCCTCTCGGCCGTTATTCTTGGCTTTCTAGATCGAGACAACAACAATAAACAATGGAGAAAAATAATAAACACAGAACACGATGAACAGGGTAATCTTCCTGCTTTTAGTTCAAGTTTTGGGTCTTTCATCTTTAAACGTCTAATTCCATATCTGAGTGGTCAGCGTCTTGACTTTCTGTCCTCGTGGCTCTGGGTTCGATTTCCAACCAGGTCGACGGACTTTAATCTTAAAAAGCGGTGAATTCCCTTCGCTCGGGGGATGGGCGCTTATGCTGTCCTCAACATCCCTGTAACTCACCCTGTGCTACAGTAACATGCAGTTTCTCTACACACGGCAGATAGCACTCACCCTCGTCGGAGTGTCTGCCCTCCAAGGGCTGCAATAGGCTAACATGAGCCATATGAAATTATTTCCTTTTAATAATTAAAAACTGAGTCTAACCATGTTGCCTAGGCGCTCTTTTAATGTTACTATTAGCGTATGGCAAGGGAAGTTTATATATAATATACAATATAGAAACAATAATAAAAACATTGACTCGCTTCATGCATTGGTGTTATATGTTATCATATCTGAACGTCCACCTCTTGAATCCACTGTAGTGCTTCCTCTGGATAAGCTCGTAGTTGACACTAGCTTACAATGTGGGGAATGGTCTAGCAAGGGGTTCCACAATGACATTCTGGAGATGGTAAAAAGTTCCACTTGTAGAGGGAATCCTTGCACGTTCCATGACCTGTCCTGTCCCGGTTCAGTCTGGACCAAGTTGCACTCGGCAGGTGGGATCCGTTAGCAATTTTCTTCCCTCTGAAGATGTCAGTAGAGTTATTCCAGCGGCCTTTCTACTCCTCCCAAGCATTGACGTTGCTGGACGTCTTCACAGCAGCATCACAAAAGGGTGGATATCCTTCTTCAGTCTTTGGAGACTAATAGTACGTATGTCGTCCAGAACAGGTAGCAGAGGTTTCTTGCAGATCTTGTACTCTCGAACAAGGGCACTGGATCTTCGTAAGTCAGGTGGCATTATTCCAGAGAATTCGCTTACACTCCACGACCGGGATTACACCTACCGAGTGCTGGACCAAGTTACTCGCTTTGTTACTCGGCCGATAAACTTACTGAAGAGTAGAGGTGACCACATGGAGAGGAGGTTTGTTGAAAGGGTACGATTAACATGGCTCCGCGTCGGAGGAAAATGAGAAAAATTAAGATAGCTTTTAAACTTGATAATATCTGCCATAATAGAGAAAATTGAAGATTAAATTAGTAATAATAGAAAACGATTATGGGCAAGACTGTGGCTATTAACAAGATGTAATAGAGTAGGAACTTTTAACGTTGTTTCACTACTTCATTTGGCCATTTTTATTGAATAAATCGAATCAAAGAGCGCCAGACAAAACAAGAACACTCCTACATTTAATTGAATTGACTGGTCATGATCACACCGACAGAGTGAGGAGCGAGTAAAGCGCCGAGGTGAATGGTCAGGTGATGCGGGTTTTTATTCGGCCGAGCGATTGGGGCACGCTTCTATCCACTGTCTCGCCCTAATCAGTCGCTCGCTACTAGGCCGAGTACTGACTGTACTTATCACTAAGGCTCGGAAGTTCATGCCCAAAAAACTGAAAAATATGCATGCAAATATGCTCTTAAAAACTTGAAAATATGCCAATAAATATGCACTATTAAAATGAAAAAATGGCAGTAGACAAGTCAGGTTAGTATTGATAATAATAAACTTACATTTATTCCTTGGAGGTTGGAGCAGAAATGGTCCCGCTGTCAATGCTGAGTGATGAACTTCAGTTCACAACCTTTACTTTGCACAAATTTTCAACTGAAAAACATTGTCTGTTGCCTCGCACAACACCTTTGGAACGTGAAAAACTTCTTTCCACATCACAAGATGTTACTGGGGCACATTTAAATGAAAACTGCTCCACAGAAAGACAGACGGGTTTCCTTCGAGAATGTTTCGAATATCGCACAACTGTTTATAACCAGGATTGTTTTGAAGTTACATAACTTATTTTTTCTTTAACTTTTTTCCTATACAACCAGGAGCAGAATTTAGATTGTATATAGTTTTTTCGAAAACAGAAAGCATTTCCTTTAAGGGAGATCCTACAGTTTCCAGCGACGTTATGGCGCTTGGCAAAAAAAGAAAAATGGGCATTTATAAAAACAATATTCTCTTCTAACTCAATGCCTGACAATATTTCGTACTGTTTGTGCTGATGCAGCTTCATTCGAGTCTAATGAATTGACAACCTCTTTGAATACTTCTATGTGCTGAGCATAAAACAAAGCTGCATCCAGCCATGTTCCCCATCATGTTAACACTGGCGCAGGAGGAAGCGGGATATTGGTTGCTGTTGATCGACATTTAACAAAAAGTTTCTTTGAACAGGCCACAAATCGATCTACCAATGGGAAAGAATTGCTAATTGTCTCAGCAATGCGATTAAGAGCATGTGCCAAACAAGTTATATGAATTAAGTTAGGAAAAATGTCTTTCAGTGTTTGTCCCGATTTTACCATATAAGTACCTGCATCGGTAACAAATAAAAGTAGTCAGTCGTATTTGATTCCAAATGGCCATAATAATTTCAATCAGCCCATCACACACTGCGTTACAGTTACATTGTTAGTGGCCGGCAAATCACATACGTTGAGAAGATATGGTATCTTCTTTTGTTCCTTATTTAAGGCGCCCACAATTACATTAGCAATAAATCGGCCCTCAGAATCAGTGGTTTCATCAATAGACAACCACACAAACTGATCCGCTAATTCAATTTGTAAATTTGACAATACGTTATTGTAACAACGTCCTACGTAATTCTTACACAATGTACTTGCTTCAGGCACATGTTGTCTAGTGTATTTGGCAAGAAAATGTTTTAATGTGGGGTTATTAATTTTATACAAGGGAATACCAGCAGCTAAAAGTGATTGGCACAAGTCGTAAGAAAATTCACTAATCCTACTTCCTAAACACTCTAATAGTTGTTTTTGAACAGGCTCTTTATTTGCGAGTTTTCTTATATTTTTCTGTGTTTGTTCAACTATTTGAAATCTTTTCTCACTCTCTATAGTTTTCTCACACTCCCCACAGAGCAGTATCCTATTATCTGTAGATATTAAGTCACCTGAAACTCGTTCTGTAAATTAGTTAATCTACAACTCGAAGTTGCTCTTATTTTCGGCATTTTTAAAAAACTTTTTAACGGACACTTTATACGCGAAACATAATTTGGTCACAACCAGTTCACAACACCGTTACACGACTCAATGGACAGCCAGTCGACAGCTAAGTACAAAGAGTGAGGGTAGATGATGAAATAGGGGATTCACTACGCGACATCACAACTCCTCACCACATGACAAGTTACGTTATCATGCGCAACATTACTGCCAACATCAACCAGATGAAAAATGCTGATTAAAAATACTGTAAAAACCATCAAACTGATTAAAATATACCATATAGGCGCTAAAATATTACAATATGATGCATTTATCAAAATCATGAAAATATGCAGTTATATGCACCATAAAAGCATGTTCAAATGACTGCAAATTCCATAATTCGTGCACATAATGTATAAGCATTCGTTTTAACCCCTAAAAGAAAACATACAAATGCATGAACTTCCGAGCTCTACTTATCACATTATAGGCGAACAGTCAGCCGAATGCACTGTATCGGTACAGTACGCGGTAGGTGTAATTCCGGCTTAATTTTCATGTGTAAACTCTACTTACCGTTAGTGATCCCACCAGCGTAGATGGTTTACAGCATATGCACAGTTGCACCTTTCTAATTCATTCTTAACAAAGCCTTCACTAGGGTGACCGGAAGTCCTCATTTATCTGGACATGTCCTCCTTTTTAGACCACTGTCCGGGGTCCGGGTGGATTTCTTTAAAACCCGAAATGCCCTCTATTTTTAGATTTTATTTTTAAAATTTGCTCTACATCGTACCGACACTGATAGATCTTATGGTGACGATGGGATAGGAAAGAGCTAGGAGTGGGAAGGAAGCGGCCGTACCAATCATTAAGGTTTAGGCCCAGCGTATGCCTGATGTGAGAATAATAAACCACGGAAAACCATTGTAAAGGATGCCTACAGTGGGGTTCGAACCCACTATCTCCCGTATGCAAGCTCACAGCTGCGCACCGCTAACCGCACGGCCAACTCGCCCGGTCCTGCATTTTTAGTGAATTTGCTTATATTGGGGGTATGGCAAGAGCGGGTGACGCGTCGCATGTTTGTATTAAGTGCATGTGAGTGTTTAGTTTTATTTTTAATTTTCGTAAGGGTTTGGGATTGACAACTTGTTGCAGAAAGTAAAGAACAATATGTCCGCTTTATTATTTAACACTTAGTTTGCTATATAAAACTCATTTAGGTCCATTATGAAGCAAATAATAGAAGGGTGCGTAACCGCAAGGAAGGGTGATATGCGTCACACCTGGGAGAGATGACCCAATGAGGTAATAAAATGGCGTATGGCTTTTAGTGCCAGGATTGTCCGAGGACATGTTCGTCTCGCCAGATGCAGGTCTTTTTGATTTGATGCCCGTAGGCGACCTGCGCGTCGTGATGAGGATGAAATGATGATGAAGATGGCACATACACTCAGCCCCCGTACCACCGAAATTAATCAATGATGGTTAAAATTCCCGACCCTGCCGGGAATGGACCCCTGACACCAAAGGCCAGCACTCTAACCATTTAGTCATGGAGCCGGACACGCAATGAGGTAGATATGATAGGCTATTCATAGAAATGCGTACTATTATAACATCTAGTGTGGAGAATGTGTACAAAACATTTGCTAAATATGTTACGTACTATTAGAGAATGATTAAATATAAATTTAACAAATAATTTACAATTTAAGTAAATGATTGTACTCGACAACATGAATGGATTGAGGCGATTAAGGTGTGAGCACTGATAAAATGCAGGGATCTCTTTAAAAGTTCTCTGATACAATAGTTTAGCTCAGATTATTTTCACACGTTTACGCTAGAGACTCGAAATGATGTAGTAAACATTCATTGACTTGATATTTACCTTGAGGTCTACTAATGGAATGAAAGTGACGTTCTTCTATTTGCATGGGTTGTTTCACAATACCACGAAAACTAGGATAATCAGTTGCCTCGGAAACTTTGAGAGGAAGAACAGGGAACGATAGTTCATAGATTCATTTAACACGAATTTCAGCTTGATGGGGTCTTGAGAAATAGAGAGTGTACTTTGGCGTGTTTTGTCGTCCGTTACTTGGTCCCGCGCACCATGACTGTACTTTCATTCCTGATGTTATGCGTCCACTGTCACGTCGTTCAGCTCAGTCTCATTTAGTGCTGTTATCGTCTGATTTATTAAAACTTAATTACAGTACTTCTCTTTCAGTCAAACTGCATCGTACAATGCTTCTGCGCCACGCTATATCGTATTTCAAAGTGACAGCGAGTCAAGTAGTTAAGAGGTTTCAAGGCGTTGAAAATATAATAGGAATCTTGACTAGATGATATCAACAGGCATATCAGTGAAAATATAGTGATCTATACTATTAATATTCATAAGGAAACGTGGTATATAATGACACATACATCCGCTAGAAATTCAGCAGAAATGTATGTCTATATGCTCCCAAGAGGAAAGAGGTCAGACTATTTCAAACTATTTAGAAGGAAAGAAAGAATAATTAGGACCGATTCATACATACAAGGAAGGCAGAGATCATAACATTTACATCTCGACAACTTCAAAACTTTACAAGCTAGAACAAAATGAAGTTAGGCCTACAAAGGTCTATGCCACGCCTGGAAGTCGGTGGTATGTGAAGAAATGGTCTATACAACGTATGGAGGTCGGCGTCAAGGGGTTAAACAATTCCAATTCCTTTTTTACCGAAAATGTTCATGGCAGAGGCTGAAATCGAAACCGGGACCTCTGACGCTAGCTACCACTCCACGGAGTCGAACAAAATAATAATAAAACATTATTTGCTTCTCTCCTTCTTTTTTATATTCAGTGGTCATTATTAAAGTTATAACTGAAGTAAAGGAAAAACTATCTCGTACGCTATAAAACTCAATACACGGTGCGGCGTGTTAACTTTCAGAGCACTGTGTCACGTGTCCCAAAACTACGGGACAGATGCCGCACCCTGCTTTCAATGCTGTATTGATGTAGTAATGGCGAACTCCTCATGCAGAACCTTCACAACATCCAGTACAGTCTACTAAAACTATAAAATAATGCAAAAGAACTAAGAAAAACACAGATCATAAAACAATAAATTAAGGAGTCCCTAAAACTGTCGCAAGGAAAATATTGTACTTACATGTTTAAAACCAGGAACACATTGAAAATTTAGGAGAAATCTTGCACACAAGTGATAGAAGCCTTTACTCCACTACTCACAGCACATATAGTGACATCCTGCACCAAACTTTCAAATTGATGTGGGTGCGGCAAGTCTACCGGTGCGGCGCGGCACCCGCTGTTGCCATACTCTGTTTTACTACTGTACTTCGTTTTTACAGGTCTCCTTCATTAAGCGTTGGCGTCATCGATATCGTAAAGATATAAAGAAATGAGGGTATGGATTTACAGTGCATGGCATTATTTTTTTACTGCATGTAAATCATCCAAAGTATTAGTTCCATTTTCTCAAAAGACAGATTAGGTGAAGCCTACATACGGCATTTGCATTCATTGATGTCCGCATTTCATGCACATATCATGCAAATAAAAAAGGGAAGGAAATTCTACTCTTGAAATAATGGAAATCCTGGATGCCGTTTGTCAGGTTCATCAAAATAAATTGCAAGGGAAGTTCATTCGCCTCAAAGTTAAGGAGAAGTTAGAAAATGCTAGGATTCATGCAACGAATTCTTTAAAGGATGCGTCTTAGTCTGTTTTAACTGGTTGGCGCTGAAAAGTGATGTGCATTAATGAAGAAAAAAATGTGTATTTGTAAGCTGTGTAAATCCTTTCAAACTGATGATGTGAAATCTTTTGACCAGTTCTGCAATTTCAAACAGTTCCTGAATGAGAGTAGTACAAATTACCTTTTAGTCAGAAATGTGCGAAGTATTTCAAGGGATTTACATGGGAATCCTTTTATATGTTAGACAAGCCAAAACTCCTGAAGACAATTGGATCTTCTGAAAAGTACCATCAGGGCGTGTAAATTAGCTTAGTTGTATAAATTTTGTAAGAATTTACTGTATAATATAGAAATGGAAACACGTATGTAAAAATTAAAGTAGTTGTCTAAATTCAGACTCTCAATGGGGAATTTTTGTGTCCATTCTTCTTCTGGCATTGTCCTCCTTTTTAAATACAGAAGTTTTGTCCTCTTTTATTTATCTATATGCATCTGGACACCCTAGCCTTCACCTCTTCATTCCGGGGGCCCATCTGCCAGCGTTCTCACCTGTTTGTATAAGCAAATATGTTCACTACTTACATGTCTGTTTCTTCCAGTTTTGGAATAACATATCTTGAGTCAACTCTACTTTCACTCCCACATAGCAAAGACGACCTGAAAGCAAAATTATATAATTATTATCATCATGAGTGCACTTACAGAATATCGTTCACCACAAGGAAGAGCTGTCTGCATTAGCTTGGCTAAAAGTACATTCGATTTCACTTACTATACTGCCGTCAAGAGAGAATAAACCGTCCTTGAAATGATCCGCCTATTCTAGCTTCGTATTCTTGACCAGATATTCAATCATCGTAGGGTTTGTTTCATTTGGTATCACTTTTCTCTTAGAAATGCTACTGCTGAAATAGTACTTCCTACATTTATTTTCAATCCGCAAGACATTACAGAACAAACTTTCAGCGCAGTCTAGCAATAATATTAAGGCTTTGGCATAGGTAAAACTCATTACTACGTTTCCATAACAACTGAATGCCACCCTGACATTTTACCTTTCAATAAATGGTACATGTTAACTTATAACAAAAAGGGTGAACGTTTAGTTTTGCAAGTTGCCGTACGTCGCACCGAGACAGATAGGTTATACAGCGACGATGGGGAGGGAAAGGACTAGGAATGGGAAGGAAGCGGTCGTGGGCTTAATTAAGGTACAGCCCCGGCATTTGCCTGGTGCGAAAATGGGAAACCACGGAAAACCATCTTCAGGGCTGCCGACAGTGGGGTTCGAACCTACTATCTCCCGAATGCAAGCTCACAGCTGCGCGCTCCTAACCGCAAGGCCAACTCGCCCAGTGCGAATGTTCAATAATAATAATAATAATAATAATAATAATAATAATAATAATAATTGACCAAACGGGTTGGCCGAGTGTTTAGGGTGACGAACTTGTGAGGTTGCGCTCGGGAATTGGTTAGTTTGAATCCCACCGTCCGTAGGCCAATGCAGGGGCTGGACCTTAATTAACGCCACGGCCGCTGCCTTCCCAGTCCTATCTCTTTACCAAGCTAGCGTCGCCGAAAACCTTCAGTAGTCGCTACTCAACTTGACACCTCTGTGGGTAGTGTCATTATCCACCACTTCGGTTACTCAATGGTTTGTTCCAAGTGAGTTCCTAGGTGCCTATCTGACAACTATAAGGAACAAAGTAGGGCCATCTGTGCAGATATGTTTGAATGTCACAAGGCTGATTATGATTTATCCAAAATCGTCACAAGGAATGAAACACCGATTTATTATTTTGAGCCTGAGATCAAACAACAGTCCATGGAGGGGCGTCACTCGAATGCTCCTCGGAAAGAAAAGTTCAAGTCGGGACCCTCAGAAGGCTATGGCCTCAGTCTTCTGGAATTATGAAGGAGTGATTCTGATCGGCACATGCCTCTTGGTCACACAATAACATCAGAAGTTTACATCGAGAATTTAAAAAAAAAATAGAAGAGAAGATTTCTACGTGTTCGTCTCCATAAAGACGTCAACAACACTCTCCTTGAACATAACAATGCAAGGCCGCACACAAGCCTGCGAACACGTGAAGCAATCGCAAAACTTGCTACACCGTTTTTACTCATCCATCTTACAGCACATTTCTTGCACCATCTCATTTTATTTGTTTGGTTTCCTCAAAGATACACTCCGTGAGAAGCAACTCGACACCAATGAGGGGGATCTAACTCCGGACCTGGCTGAGAAGGAAACCAGCTGAATAGTACCACAGCGGTATACAGACTCTTACATCTCGGTGGAGGAAAATCATAGATTAGAAGAGACACTATGTCGAATAAAAGGTATTATCGTTTGCAAATTAAAAAAATATAGAATGAGAAAAATGTTATGTGTATTTATGCACTTTCTGGTATGGGCTAGAACAAGTTTGTTATTTTAAATTTCCTGTCTCATCCTTGGCTTTAAGTGTGAACGTGACTGAGGTATAACCTATGTTAATATTGCCAACACATATGCGGCCGATTTCTGTTATGAATTGTGTGAAAATGTCGCACATAGGGTTGGCTAGAGGGTTCATTTCAGTGGGCTTGGCAAACTGACATATAATAGCAACTTCTAGCTCGGTGAGGAAAGCAACCTTACTCCTCGTTTCCCTATAATGCCTCTTCAGTAAGGCCTAGGTCATCTATGATAGGCGATGGCGAAGCTGAAGATGCCACCAGCATTCGGGCTGACTAATCAACATACATACTCATAAAATATAAAAATCAGCTGTGTTCGCTGGCTATTATTACTTTATTCTTCTAAGTCCAATGAGTTATGATAGATGATACCATATTCCAAATGCAAAGATAACGAAGTCACTAAATACGCATGTTAAAAGTTGTAAACTTAGGCGAAACATTCGCAGGAAATACAAGAAGTGGTCATTACAATGGACGCTCGGTCTGAATGGGTTTATTTTCCTTGAAATGACTGTGCCGGATTTACAGAATAGTGTCCATAGAAGTTCCTTAACGTGTAGGAAACCAACTTGCACAGCTCACACACATTTAGACACCCTCAAGTGCCTCTGACATAAGTCGGCATTGAACACACCATCTTGGGACCAAAAGGACAACAACTAACCGACCAATGAGCTCGTAGAAATTTAATCGAGTGAGTGGAAAGCCACATTCATACATGTGTCTCCTGAACTCTCACTACGCTCAGCTAACAAGCATAGACCTTCGTTCGCTCTTGTTAGTTTTGGACGTCCTCACCAAGTGGATCGGCTGGCATTACCATCTCGTTTGAATCTTTGTTAAATCTAAAACATGCCCCTGTCATATATGCAATCCATGAAGGGCCCTTTATTGGCAGGGTGGCTACGGCTATTTGTTTTACGTTGCGCCAACTCATGCACGTAAACTTATGCGAAACTTTAGAAGAAAATTCAAGAAGAGGTCATTACAAGGGACGATGATAGGATTGGATGGGGCTAGAAGGGAGGCGACCACCGCCTTATTTGAGAGATTCACCATATTTTGTCTGATGTGAAAATGGAAAACAAAGTAAAGTAATATCTTCAGGGCTACCGAGAGTTCAAACCCATCACCTCCCGAATGTAAGCTCAGACTTACGTGGCTCGAACCGCACAACCAACTCTAACCTGAAGCTGTCACCAGTATAGACAACCAGATGTAAAATCATGTCATATAAATTGATTTCGACTCATCCTCAACCCCATACCAAGAAACAGGACGAAGGGGTAGACATAGATACAGTATAGATATGTTTGGTGAGAGTAAATGTCTCTCATTCTGACAAGTTGATAAAGCCACCAATAGTATTTATATTATTACCCAAGTAGTACAGGAATAATGTTGACCGAGCTCGATAGCTGTAGTCGCTGAAGTGCGGCCAGTATCCAGTATTCGGGAAATAGTGGGCTCGAACCCCATTGTCGGCAGCCCTGAAGATGGTTTTCCGTGGTTTCACATTTTCATACCAGGCAAATGCTGGGTCTGTACTACACCCGCTCAAAGCCTAAGTGCCAACCAGCATTTATCTCGGGGGTTTTATGGTTAGAATCTAACGCAACTAATGTAAAACAAAAAACAAAAAATATGAAGATACGGAATCTCCAATTAAATATCTGGGCGCCATCTAATCAGTACTAAAGGGTTGAACGGGGCACTCAAATTATTAACGTTAAGGCTCATCATAAAACGAACAAAGAAATTACTTTAAATCAGATCAAAGGGAAAAATTGGAGGCTCCGTCCTAGAAAATGGGGACAGATCTTTTAAACGGTCACCAAGGGTTTACTATTCTACAAGAAAAAGAACCTGGAACTGTTTCCTTGCAAATGCTAAAGGATTAAAAATAAAATGGAACAAACACAAAATTCGTTGACCCTTATTTTCCCCATAAATTGGCAAATCATTCCTGAAAATTCACATATTAAAATTTTACACTGTAGACAACCCATCCACTTGGGTGGTTGAACCGTTGATTGCTGAGGGTTGAAATACGACCCTCGTGACAACACCATGACCATTTATGGTCAGGGACCAATTACCTGTTGGCCAGGTGGGCGCGATCACATGAATCATGTCATGGCCTCCACCTTTATTGAGATGAGACTAACACGGGATAGTGCAATACCGTCCCCGGGTTTCTAACCAAGACATGCTATCGTTAACTGAAGGAAACACAAAGGAACGCTAACCTAATGGTCCAGGTGTAGGGATTTGCCATCACATTAAACATCACAAACTTAGCTTATTATTTACAACAACTTGACATTATTACGTTATTTCGCCAGCTGACTTCCCTAGTATCCGTCAACATCATCATCCTAAATAATAATAAAAATGTATTTAATTTTATTATTATTATTATTATTATTATTATTATTATTATTATTATTATTATTATTATTATTATTATTATTATTATTAATGGAGATCACCATTATCGCAACACTTAATCATCGTTGATTTAATATTTCGATTTCATTTTTCACCATTATTATTATTATTCTAAAAATTAATATAATTAATTCTTCTTCTTATTCTTCTTCAAATTATTATTATTATTATTATTATTATTATTATTATTATTATTATTATTATTATGATATAGTAATTTCACTTGTTATACTCCAGTTAACTATTATTAAATTTAATCCATAATCCTTTACAATTCCAGTCTTGTTTGGCACTAAGTAATCAGTTAAGACACGAATTACTTGGCATATTCTTCTTCTTATTATTATTATTGTTATTATCATTTAAAATTTTATATTTTAATTTCCAATCCTTAGAATTTGGTCACATACTGTATGTTAAATGCCATATGAACCACCAAAATCCGATTCTACATCGGTCGGGACACAATAACGGTATTCGAACCGCAACCTTACTTCATTTCGTACTGTCGTTAATTTATTGGAACACCATGTGCTCCCAAGACAAATCTCAAATCCCAAGGCACCTTGCGGCTGGTATTCTCCCTCCAGTCCCTGCGAGTGCTAAATTATTCCTTCTTTCTCATTTGAAGTCTGTTTATTCCACTGGAACTCTTCAAAACATTTCATTCATTAATTAATCCTCTCTGCCACTCTTCTGCCACTCATAACACAGGAATCGGCATATCATATCGACATAGGCCTTGGGTTTCATCAACATCAGTACGATTCAATTTTATCTCATGCCGGATTTTTCTCCCACTCGCGTTCCAAAATCTAAAATGGTCTCAAATCACTCTGGGCCTTCAACATAACGTGACCATCATATACTAGTGCCCCATCGCTTCTAAACAAATTATTATGATTGTTATAGGGTCCAAAAACGTTAAATCAACAATAAATGTTAAAATCAAATTTTCTGCCCGAATTAAAGTCCCCACATGTTATCTCCACACATTTATTACTTTAACTTGCAATCTTTACATAAAGCTAGCCCGTGCCGTTATTCACAAAGCATTATTATTAAACAATCATTTAGACATTACCCGTGTTCATTTAGCATTCCGATACTTCTACTGATAATTAATATTGCTGTCCACTGGTAAAATTTCGCAGCACACATAATCATTGATATCTACAGACAAACAAACGAACTTCATTCCAGTTCCACATCATTTAAATTCACTGGTAACCCTCTACCTCTGGATAATCTTACAACATGCCTTAATATCTATAAAGTTTACGATAACTGACCTGAGTCAGACAAACACATTGCAGCACTTCTAAAATGAATATCAATTTATCTTTACGTGAAACGTGCTCCTATACAATCATGAACGCTTCAAGCACTTGAACAAACAAAGTCAACCCTAATCTACTTTACTAAATAATAAAAAATATTATGAGTGCTTGATATAATTATTTACATATTAATTTGTCCCTTTTTCTACCTATATCTCAATTTGACGAGCCGGGAAGTGGCTCGTTTAACAATCGAATTACCATAATTAAAGAATATGATCTCCTTCCGCTAACGTCTAGCAATATACAAAATTATAATGATATGGTACTCATCTCATACTGTAGTCTGCTGAACCGGACGAGGAGCACATGCCCCGTCCAGTTTAGCACACCATTCTGCTGGCTTCCATGTCAGCAAGTAGAGGTAATCCTTTACACTTTTCAATATAACACATTTTAAATTGTAGAAAAACAAATAAAACTCAGTACTTGGAAAATTTTACACTCTAATTTTAACAAAGAAATGTTCACACTGCTGGCTTTTTATCTAGCCCACTTAATGTAAACATACATTCTTCACTCCTTCCCGGCACTAAGGAACTCGTGATACATCTGTGTCACCTTCAATGGCCCGGCGTCCACTCGAGTTTTGAACCCGGCACTTCCGTAACTGTTCGCGTTTCTCCCGGCTTATGTTCGCATGGCTGACCAAGTATCAGTTCACTGGCGAAATTATGCCGAGCACCCGCGACCGTTCTCGTGTAATATGCACTGTTCCCTAGATAGAATATATCACTCCTACCCGTAGACTTATATTTAATTAGTTTCGTAAATGTATATACGTTGATTTGTTGGTAGGCAACTACTTGTAACTTTCTCCGGTATTCGAAATCCTGATAATGATGAATGTTCAAGTCCGTAACGCGTACTACTTCACGTAATCCTACCGGATCACTGTGCTAAGGAATGTAGTAACAGTTCCAACAACCATTTTCAAGTGTCTACGTGTACTGGCGTAGTAACAGCTCGAATAACTTAGAGTGAGCAGTTCCAATATCGCCATTTGACTATATGTAGACCTGCCAGTGGCTTGAACTTGGGATCCACTGATGTGATTATATGATTCTTGCCTCTCTGTCAAATCTCGACTCAATTTGATTGCTGGTATTTAATATAATTGTAAATTTAGCTCCTCTATTCTCGGCGGGCAAATACGCGCCATTTGTGGCGTCCCTTGCCTGTAGCCAATAAGCGAATAGCCTCATTGATTTCTCAGAATTATGACAGTCAATCTTCATTAATTAATAACTTTTAATATTTGGTAAGGCTTCTAAATTTCTCCTTATCTCGAATTTATAATCAGTTTTCTTTTATAAATTTAATCAGTGGGGTTACGTTTGATAGCGCCTCCTATAATATGAGGTTGGCGTGTGTGCTTTTCCTCGGCGGGTTTTACTATTGGTCTATAGCTAAGCGGGAGTGCGAACTTCCATATTTTTTTCCTTAAGGGCCAACTGCTCGCTTCACCCTCGTCTGCCACCCCGGTTTTCCCCCTGACGTCATTTTCAGGAATCTTGCGCGCCGTAATTTCGTTGTCCTAAACATCCCTTCGCCGTCAGGCTGGGGACTTTCCATTAACTCGGAAATAACCATTC
Source organism: Anabrus simplex (assembly GCF_040414725.1). Taxonomy (NCBI): domain Eukaryota; kingdom Metazoa; phylum Arthropoda; class Insecta; order Orthoptera; family Tettigoniidae; genus Anabrus; species Anabrus simplex. Next base: position 243,446,849 of record NC_090269.1, read on the forward strand.
CCTTCTCTTTCCAACTTGGCAATAATTTCTGGGAAAACTAAATTTGCTGGCCACTGTGTTCCCTAATCTCTAGTGGAGACAAGGGTCTGTGGTAGGTTCACAATATCTTCCGAACTGGCCAGTACTTACAAATAATGTAAGATATTCTGCTTAGCGAATATGAAATATATTCCTTAAAAATTTATTACAATTGAATGACGCAGCTGACACCCCCATCAGTGTACAGTACCTTACTAAGGCCACGACCGCTTCCTTTCCACTCCTAGCCCTTTCTTGTCCCATCGTCGCCATAAGACCTATCTGTGTTGGTGCGACGGAAAGCGATTTACAAAAATAAATGTCGTTACAGCCTTGAAAATGAAGCTTTTCCTACTTGTTCTTGTTTGTCCCTCCACAATCACCACCATGCAGAGTTTTCCCAAAGAACAAATCAAAGCTACATAATGATAAAATTATCCTACTCACTTTCACACTGTGGAAAAGATTCATGCCTGAACTGTAATATACAGCTAGCGTATATTCACTGTCACCTTATTCGTTTCTGCATTTTCCATGATTTTAGTCCTGGAGTTAGGGTTGGAATAGATTTCACTCAGCCTTTTCAGGAGTCATCTGATGTGACAGGTAATGAAGACGACGGCAACCTAGAAGTCATCAGTGAGCGTACGAACCTTCAGAGATGAAGGAAACTCAGATGTTCACTCGATACCACCGAAGCGACGCCAGCAGTTGACGATGGTACACAAGCACCTGAAAACAGTGAGGTAGGTGACAAGCTGCAGAGGGTGATATCTGACAACTACAGGATCACAAAGGTAGTCCAGTTTGAGGAGCTCGAGTGGATGATCGTTGATTTCGAGGAAATCTTTCTGATATACTTAATCGAGCCGGAACCTATACAAATTATAAGTAAGGTAAGGGTTATTCTGCCCGAAGGCAGGTCTGAACCTCCGCAGAGGTATTCCTGAGCCGGAGTTTACGTGCAGTAGGATGGCCAGTTCCTTTCCGCTCCTGTATTCCCTTACCCCCAACCAACGTCGCGTGGCAACCCATCCAACTCCTGACCACGCCCAATGTTGCTTAACTTCGGAGATCTCACGGGATCCGGTGTTTCAACACGGCTACGGCCGTTGGCTATACAAATTATAACATTACATAATTCTGTAAAATAATGGAATATTGCAAAATAACAATTAAGTAATTTCATCTACAAGGGAAGAATAAATCATCTTCGCCCAGAATTAGGCAACAGCATCTGCATTTTCTTCAGCCTTCGTTAATTCTCGATCACTGAAGTCTCGGGGCAGAGTGGGCATTGGCATAGATGACTCAGTGCCTGTTCTTCTCCACAGTCACATTTTGTTGATTCATTCGAATAGTCCCATTCGACAAGGTTGTTCAAAGCTTGTCAGTGATCTCCAGGTTAAGAAGTCTAAAGTACGTCCAGGAGGCAAAATTCAGCAGTTTCATTCATATTTGAAAATGGTCACATCCTGCACTCCACAGTTGTACTCTGGCTTTTTGCGGAGACATAGTTACCAACACCTGATCATAGCTTATTCAGTGATCTCCAGGTTAAGAAGTCTAAAGAACGTCCAGGAGGTAAAATTCAGCAGTTTCACCATATTTGAAAATGGTCACATCCTGCAGCCCACAGCTGTTCTCTGGTTTTTTTCGGAGGCATAGTTCACGCTGAAGTTGAACTGAGGAATTCGTTTCTGGATATGAACGTAGATCTTGGTATTTGAACACCATAGAGTGGGTGGAACTTTTTCAGCCTTCCTTCTTTCAGCATCTGCAAGTACTTTCCGCCGTATGTCAGATGGTGTAATACCTGTCAAGCAATAAACCTTGTCAACAGATGTTGGTTTTAGGAACCCAGTGATCAGCCTGTCGGTTTCATTCAGTGCGACATTATCTTGCTTTGCATGAGCTGATCTGTGCCATATAGAACACACATATACCCCTGCAGAGAAACGGAGTGCCATTGAGGAAGTTGTGATGACTTGAGGTTAGGCTCCCCAATTATTGCCAGTGAGTTTCCTAATGATGTTATTTTGGGCTGAAACTTTTGGCTTTGAAATGTTATCCTCCCGATAACGGGGGGTGACAATGGAATGACCGACAGTGCATTAACGCTGATGACGTGATCCCTATCAGTTAGCCACTCCGTTGGGTACATTTGACAATGAAGGCAGAGTTTGACCAGATATGGAGTGACATGAAGCGGTGTAGAATGATCGAACAACCTAATAGTCCATGGTCGGCCCCTATATTGAGGGTTAAAGAAGAAGAACGATTGGCTCCGCTTCTGCGTCGATTATCGAAAGCTGAATAACGTCACCAAGAATGTTTTCCGTCACCTCGAACTGACGACAAATTGGACACGTTATCCGGAGCCTAGTGGCTTGAAGTCGAAATGCTGGCATGTGTCACTGCATCCGGAGGACAGGGGGAAGACGAATTTCTCTACTGGCCAGGGATTGTGGCAGTTCACCATTCTGTCCTTTAGACTGCATCAGTGACTGAAGGAGTCCATGCTGAGAGTGCTCAGACAACGCCAACGATGACATCATCGAAGTAGGAAGCACGTTACGGGAGCACACATAAAACTTCCGGAAATTGTTCCAGAGACTAAGAGGTGCTCACTTGAAATTGAACCCTGCTATCAACTATTCCAGCAGGAGATTCGCTATCTAGGCCACATTTTACCACTCGTGTATTGAACTGGAAAGGCTAGAAGTCATGAGAGTGGCTTGGGCAGAAGGAAAAACAGAAGCTCGGAAGTTATTTTACTAGCTGATTCAACCAGCTTTACCAACATCTCGAAGCTACTCACACAGCTCACAGATGAGAAGAGGCTGTTCCGATGATGACCAGGGGCAGAGACCATTTTCTGGTTATTGAAAACGTTTCTTGGCGCATTACCTATCATGAGTTACCCCAATCCAGGGGACAACTTGTCGACATCGATTCCAGCATTGTTGGGGATGGTGGGATGCTGTCAAAGATCATGGACGGACAAGAAAAGGTGATGTAGAAAGATATCATCCAAGGCTAAGAAGAACTAATGAGTTACCCACCGTGAACTACTGGCCATCGTGAAGAAACGGGATCACTTTCACAGATGCCCGTACACTTCGCAGTTCTGTTTGGGCATTGACCACTCTACCTTGACATGGCTTCTATATTGTTTTAAAAATCTGGAAGAACGGGTTGCTTGGTTGGTGAAAATCCTGCAGGAATATGACTTCACTATCGCGCACCGACAGAGAAGAAAACGCTGCAACACAGACGCCCTGTTCAGAAGACCGTGGCCTGAGATTGCATCTACTGTCAGAAGGCCAGTATAGTGAACATCCGAGCCATGGCAGTCAAAGGTAGGAACTGCACTCCTCTGAGGAAGGAGTAGCTTCAGGACGACAACAGTGGACATATCTTGTGGGGCAGCGACCAGTATGGAAATACTTTGACAAGCGTGGTCGAAATTACAAAGTCTATTGCGCTTAGTGGAAGTTCTTAGAGGTCAACGATGGTCTGTTGACGCGTATATGGGAGCCAGCTGACAGCAGGAAGAAGGTATCCCAGCTGGCAATACCCAGAAAGGGAAGGAAGGAAGGAAGGAAGGAAGGAAGGAAGGAAGGAAGGAAGGAAGTGGTAGCTGAGCTAGTGGAAGTTCTCCTAAAAGCCATCTAGTTGCCCAATGGGACCCTGGATCTGGTCCGACAACGTTTCTACTGGTTTCACATAAAGACGGATGTTGAACGATGGTGCCAAATGTGTGACATATGTTTCACAAGACTAGGCTCTCCTTCCCGAAATAGGTGCCAGATGCGATAATACAATGTCGGAGCACTCTTTGAAAGGGTAACCATCTACGTCGCATGGTCATTTCCCGCATCGGACACTGTGAATCGCTACCTGTTTCTAGCCGTGAATTACTTCAGCAGGTGGTGTGAGATCTACGCAATCCCCATTTGGGCAGCAGCAACATTTGTCGACGTTCTGGTGAACAACTACTTTCGCTTTGGTGTCCCGAAGGATTGCAAGGTGACCAGAGCAGGTAAATAATCGCTGGTGAAGAAAGATCTACTGCGTCTCGATGTACGTAAGACCCGAACGATATATCTCTACCCGCAGTCCGGCGGTATGGTAGAGTGGTTTGTGAAGACCATCCAAGAGCGTCTGAGGAAGGTGGTATGAGTGCACGAGAGGGACTGGAATGGGATGATACCCTCCTTGCTGATGACCTGCAGTGCATCAACTTACTAGAAGACAGGCTTGGCACCTGCCATTACGGTCTTCGTTAGGGAGCTTCGTCTGCCAAGTGATTATGTTGAGGATGACCCCAGAAACAAGAACAACTGGTGACAGACTACACGTGGAAGTTGGTGGACCAGTTCAGCGACATCCACGTGTATAACTGCCGGCACCTGGTTAGCTAGCGACCGAATGAAGGTCCATAACTACCTACCGGTGAACTCGGCTATATCGACCTGTTCAGATAAAAGGGAAGTTACCGTGGGAAGAACCCTACACCGCTATCGCAGTCTGAACGATTCAGTGGCCTCCCCGGGGATTAATAATTGTCATCTGCATAGAAAGGTTGGCGCCTTATTGTGGAGCTACTTCGGATAGGAAGCTTTAGGTAGGGAGCATTGTGCTATTGAAGGTCGAGATTACAAGGGAGAGGGACGGTGAGGAGTGACAATGTCGGCAGAGAGGCGACAGTATGGGTTGGCCAGCCGTGAGCAAATCAATAGCACCGTGAACTGTTGAGGCTAGCAATAAGGAAGCTCATAGAAGAAGCTAGAAGCTCATTAACAATGAAGTAGGAGCCCAGGATGATCTGGAAGTGGAAAGTAGTATAATTCCCATTGGAGTGAATCTGGTGAAAGTAGTCAGTCTCGAATGAGCCAGTCGCAAGTGAACGCAAGCAATTTACGAGACGATTGTGAATCCGTAACGAATCATTCTGGAGGAGTGAGTCCATGAGACTGTATTGCGGAATTCAATGAGGCTTCTTGGTTGTGAAGAGAACTGTTCGGGATCGACACTGTGGCGTGCGAAGCCGCGTTGAAGAGCAGGAATTTGACTCGCTGCAGTAACGTTCGATAGCGGTATTGTTTCAAGAACTGTTTCGAGTAGAAAATTCAAATCGAGTGAAGTTTTAAACAACTGTAAACAGTAGTTTAATAAATTTAGTGGATAATAAAACACGTTACCTCTTTGTGTAGTAATTTTGGATGTTGGAGGATGTGAAAGTGTTATTGAAAACCAAAATAACACAGAACTCACTACTTCTCTCCCACACATTTTCCCATAGCATAACACACATTATAAAGTAACTTTTCTACATTTAATGACATAGTTATATACATTGGACTACGGTTAATTCGACACTGGATAATTCGAATAAAATGCATTCCCCTTGAAATTCCTATTCTAATCAATGCAAGAAATTCGCATTAAATTCGAATTTTCAAAACTTAAATTTGGATAATTGGAAATCAGCATTTTATTGCAAGTTACTTTTGTAACAGTTCAACGAACTGAAACCTACAAATCATTCCCAAGTATTCTCTGTTTACTTTCGTAGCTTCCTAGTTATGGTCAGACAGTCGCAATTGTTACCAGACCGGGCAAGTTGGCCGTGCGGTCAGGGGCACGCGGCTGTGAGCTTGCATCCCGGAGATAGTGGGTTCGAATCCCACTGTCGGCAGCCCTGAAGATGGTTTTCCGTGGTTTCCCATTTTCACACCAGGCAAATGCTGAGGCTGTAACTTAATTAAGGCCACGGCCGCTTCCTTCCAACTCCTAGGCCTTTCCTATCCATCGTCGCCATAAGACCTATCTGTGTTGGTGCGACGTAAAGCAAATATATATATGTAGTTAACAGGATTAACATTTATCATTGCGACTGTGAATGAGTTTAGGATAGGCATGGTCTTGACCATTGCTTGTCTAAGGGCATCCGCACTTGGCCGCCCGAAATCTTTCCCTTCCACCATGTTCGCCGCTACTTTCAAACGACCCTGCAAATTGTAACGTAGTCACCATAGTCATGACGATGACTTATGCTTTAAGAGGAACACAGGAAATTTTACCTTTTCTGCTTTGATACATCAAGTTATGACCACTGTAATAGTCTGTATGCGTGTAGATGTTTCAATAGGTGCCGTAGAAAATGTACACAACTGAGCAAACGAAATTATCTATTATCGTTTCTCGTGATTGCAGATTTACAAGAAGGAAGTACTGTGCAGAAAACTTTCTTGCCTTTCTTATTTTCTTAACCTTCGGTGGTAAGAATTAAGGAGCCATTTCCAAATTCTACACCATTATTATTTAAAAGAGTGAAATTAATTCTGTAGATTTCGATGATTATTCATGGATGAGAGTAACCTCCGTGGCTCAGTCGGTAGCACGTCGGCCTCTCACCGCTGGACACCGTGGTTCAAATCCCGCTCACTCCATGTGAGATTTGTGCTGGAAAAAGCGGAGGCGGGACAGGTTTTTCTCCGGGTACTCCGGTTTTCCCTGTCATCTTTTATTCCATCAATACTCTCCATTATCATTTCATAGCATCTATCAGTCATTAATAAATCACTTTGGGAGTGGCGACCCCATCGTACTTCTAGCCTATATATGATTCATTCTTTACATTCCTGACCCGGTCAATGACTGGAAAACAGGTTGTAGGTTTTCATTTTCATCGATGAGAAGTAATTTTTTCCTGGGAAATACTTCTTTTCCTTCTTTGTGCATGACCTGACTCCGTTTCGTGAAATTATGAAGTAACTTGTAACGGTAGCCGTTTAATTCTGTAAGAACATTTCTATTCTAACCGTAGGAAAGGCCGTTGGTTCACGGAACAACTTTTTAATGGAAGAAGGGAGATATTCGGTAAGTAGAGATGGGGGAGGAATGAGATGGTGGAAAACTGGAAGACTGCGTAGAACTCACAATTGTAATGCCGTCAGGATGGAAAATAGTGTTGAGCAGAGGACATTAGGGGGAGAAACCTGTTACAAGTGGAAGTAATGACGGATTTAAGGCCATATAGAGAACAACTGGGGAAGGTCTTGAACTTTATATCACTTTCACTACTACATTAAATGCATTTCCACAATGAATCTGCAAGCATTTTAATCACCTCAAGGTGAATTAAATGGTTCAATGTTTAATTACATCAGATAATACGAAAACAATCCATCACAGATATGTTCCATGTCATACACAGACCGTAAAAGTTTCATCTCGAAATACGATGTTCATAAACCTGTGTCAGTGGCAGCCATTGTGCCACCTGTTAGAACTACACTAGCGAAATGATGTCAGTAACATACAAACATACTTTGAATGAAATTGAAAGCTTTATATCACTAACAGGAGCTTAGCATTCAGAACACTCTATTACTGGTAGAAATTGTGATTTATTTCCTGGAATAATTCCTGATTTGGAAAAAAAGGTTAAATTTTCGTGGGTCAAAAAATTGCGTTCCTCATTATACTATTTTTCTTTACAAACCAAACCAAACCAAACCAAACACAACCCCATGGCACTACAGCCCTTGAAGGGCCTTGGACTACAAAGCGACCGCTGCTAAGCCCGAAGGCCTGCAGATTATGAGGTGTCGTGTGGTCAGCACGACGCATCCTCTCGGCCATTATTCTTGGCTTTCTAGACCGGGGCCGCTATCCCACCGTCAGATAGCTCATCAATTCTAATCACGTAGGCTGAGTGGACCTCGAACCAGCCCTCAGGTCCAGGTAAAAATTCCTGTCCTGGCCGGGAATCGAACCCAGGGCCTCCGGGTAAGAGGCAGGCACGCTACCCCTACCCCACGGGGCCGGCATTTTTCTTTACAGAATATATATTTCCCTTTAATATGGTGAAGAAATACTACTACTACTACTACTACTACTAATAATAATAATAATAATAATAATAATAATAATAATAATAATAATCATCATCATCATCATCATCATCATCATCATCATCATAACATCCGTTACTTCGAATAACTTGCTTGTGGTGCTTGTAAACTTAGTAAGTCGTAATACCTAACATGGTTCTTGCTTAAATGTTCACTTTTACACACGGTTTTCATCATATTTCAAATCTATTGAAGAGGCTTGCATGAAAGTTTGCATGGTGTTACATATAATAAACTTAAAAAGCATGCTTTAGGTTTCTTCTTTGACACAAGAAAATTAACATTTTTGAAATCACATTGCTGATATACTGGTAACGAGTAGAGAAATGATTTGTGTATGTTCAAGTGACCAATGAAACACACTGTTTGTTCCTAATTTTTATGTATCTTCATCCATAAACATATACGCACGTGTCATAACTTGATGAAATACGTACGACATCTGTAAGTGGTCAGAGTTGTCAACCATGTTTTTCGTGCATCGCTTGCTATCCAAAGTTCGATTGCCATTATTTATTATTTTGGGTTGTGACTGAAATAATGACTCACTTTTCTTTCAATGAATCGAAAATTGACCGAAGATCAACGTCCTTTTCTACTAAAATGTGGGTGTTTTTGACTGCCGACTTTAATGAGATTTTCTGGTGTACATCCACCGTTATGCCAAGTGATGAAGAATTTGAACGAACGATTTGTTAAATGAAACATGTAGGCCAAATGTTACGGATACCCAGGAACTCTCTGAACGGAAGGACGTGCTTTTCTTGTGTTTCAGAGCTTGTGCCATTAGTCCTTTGAGCTCCGGCAGAAAGAAAGAAAACTTTGTAAAGAAATGAGCAATCTGAGCCTTCAAATATTTGGAGGAAGCAACTGTTATCCCACCCTATAGGGGAGACTCGGTAAAATTCGCCATGCTGAGTCGAAATTGGAAATATAACGCATTTTGAGAATGATTGTCAAAGTAATGTTTATACATTGGAATAAGTGTTTTCGGAACATTAAAAGGCAATCTTAAGACGTCGGGGTATTTCAGATTGAAGCCCGAAATCTGTATCTGTGGAGAACTAAAAGCTATCCTACATACTGTATCATCGTTGCGCCTCGAAATATCGGTATGTGACACACGTTAAGGGGACAAATACTGACCCGCAGTACATGCACCACAACGAAAATCCGTTCATGGAATACTGAACCTCAAATGACAGAACCTTTCTGGTCATAGCTCTAAGCTGAAATGTTATCACACAGCGGCTTTTCGAGGCGCAACGACGATATGAACAGGGTGTCCCAATAAATATACTCACTCTTCGACTGTCAGTAACTCCAATAAGATGGAGCACCTACCCACTACCGTAATGAAGTACGGGTCTATCTCGAAGTACAGTAACTTTTCTTGAAATACGGATTGGACGAAAAGGCAGTGTGGAATAACCCCCCTCCCCCACGTTCACCCGATTGACGCTCATGGACTTCATCTTATTGGGGTACGTCAAAGATAACGTTTACGTCACAAAACCGTCAACAGTCCCTGCGTAACAACAGGAAATTGAAAGACAATGTCTGCAAATTCCAAAGAATTGCTTCAAACAGTTTGTGATTCCATTCCTGAACGTTATCAGCTCTGTCTGAATAATGATGGTGGTCAGTTTGAAAATTTGCGAAGAAGAACGTTGCAGTAAATTTGTTTTCTTCAATTAAAATCATTGCATATATTCTAAGCACGTAAACTCCGGGTCAGACACACCTCTGCGGAGGTTCGGACCTGCCTTCGAGCAGAATACACCCTTACCTTATATGTCCTAAAAGACATTGTATTTGTTGTACATGAGTTACTGTCCTGCCAGCTGCACACTTCAACACCACACTCAAGCCGCTGAAGAGGGAACTGACTTTGCTCGCTTCTGGGTTGACAAAATTTAATTATTGGCTTTGTTGTGAAACTCTGCCCTGCCACGAAATAATAATAACAACAACTGCTACTTAAGATATTTATTTAGTCCTTCAGAAAATACTGTATTACAATCTATTGTTTCAATTAACCTTCTTAGTGTCACGCCTATTTACAGTGGGTATGCTAAGAACGCCACCCGCTTTACAACCAAAGTGCACGACTGAATAAAGAAGGGAGGGATCGTGCTCCTAAGCTATTTCAGCGCGAGTCGGGAAGAGATGTTGGGACTGCCTGCCTTCGTTTTCGACACATTTTAAGAAATTGTGTACCCACATAAATGAAGGCACTCTTCGTCTGTAAGAGAACAATATCTCCATCATGCACATTATTCAAAGTCCTTTCGCTAAACGCAATCTTATAGGAACACTCGGTTTAATTTCTTACACAAAAGTACATTACATTGATAGGGTTTCAACTTGAATAACTTAGTATCCCTTTGCTCGGAACCGTGTGAAATTCCTGTTTGCTGGATAAGGCAGCTACGAAATTTCTTAGGAGAATAATTCAGGCGTAGTCCGCCCTCTCAAGATGGTCATCTGTTAGCACTGTACGTCGCTTTCTTCACGTCTTATCATTAATACTGCCCGTTTAACCGTACTATGACTTGGAACTCAAACATCTGGGAATATCCTAACAGCGCGAGCGGATTCTGTAGGGACAAATGAATCGCAAATAAATACTCAGTATGGAATAGAATAATTAGGCCTATTATTACTATAATTATTATTATCATAATTTTCTATTTATTCTCAATTCCCTCTGTACACAGGTGTTGCGCTCAGTGAAACACGAAACAAACTACGTTGTGGGACAAAGCCAGAACCGGTAGCCCCCGCAGGCTCCCCTCCCCGCCCCCCTCTCGAGCAGCTCTCAGCTTAGCCACTCCCAGCAACCGCTCCTGTTCCAGGATAATTGGATAATCCGAGACAGACAGACAGACAGACAGACAGACAGACAGACAGACAGACAGACAGACAGACAGACAGACAGACAGACAGACAGACAGACAGACAGACAGACAGACAGACAGACATTTAAAATATATCTTTCCTTCTTATTCGGTACCCCACCGACACATAAATAGCAACATCTAACAATTCTAATCAAAGTTCAGACCAAACTCTTCTTGAATTTATATAGATCAGTTTTAGAGTCAAGGCTGTCTATTATAAAATTATTATAATATTTTCTTCTTGTTTTTACTTCAGTGTCTTCTCTTCATAGGAAGTTGGTGACCATCGGGTATTAATTTTGCTAATTTTATGCTTCTCGTATCAGAATTGCTGCATCGTGAATGAATCTGTTATGTTTTTTAAACCCTTAAGTCTGTCACAACGTCATTTTCATGTTACGAGGGAAAATGAAAGCTGGAATATAGGTGAATCCTTCTATGCAGAAATCCCATAAGTCTGATGAACAGAATGGATGTGAGGACACTGGGAACTTTTGGTTTAGTTTGAAACTCTCTAAATCATTGATTTGCGGGGTTTCTCAAAATAACTATTGTTGCCTACATCTCCTGGAGACGTCCACCGTTCAAGAAATCTGTCCTGTCTATTGAATCCCACGAGAAGACAGTGTTTCGAGATAACAAAATAACATTTCAGGGAAAGGAAAACGCTAGGATCAGGAAGGAAGCGATCGTTGCCTTAATTAGGGTCCAGCCCCATTGTTTTCCTGGTGTAGAAATGGGAAACCATTGAGAACCATCTCCAAGGCTGCCGACAGTAGAGTCTTGTGTATATTGTGTATTCTAGGGACCACTTTGGTACAGTTAATACTACCCAATACGTTGATAGTCTTATAAGCTAAAAGCTCAGGCTTCTCATTTATAGTCCCAGTGTCATTGTGATGCCAGGAAAAAGAGCGTGCAAACAGAATCTTCCATGTAATATACATAATATAGAGGATTTGAAAAAAATTGAAGGATACGTACGAAATGAAGGGGAAATTCAAAAACTCTGGAAAACCCTGTATGACAGGGATATTACTGACAGAGAGACTGATAAACATTTTGTTCATTTCAAAATTATTTCTACGGTTTGTACTTTCATAAAAACGCAGTCTTCTTAAGTTTTACTAATTGACAAGGAAATTATTTTCTAGATGAATATTGTAGTTCAACATATAATTTTAAGAAACGTGTGCCATGTTATGGTGAAAAATTCTTCAAAAGCTTTTGAATCCCCGTAAATCATGAACATTTAAACCAGCCTTGCAACAACTGCTATACTTATACAAGGAAATTACATACCTCCATGACATGCTAAATGATGATTTAAATTTCAGAAGCAATAAAAGCATATGTAAGTTCCCTGCGTAATGAATTATTGATTTTTCTTATTTTCCCCACAAGTTTACATTTCTCGACTTACGGGATGTTTACAGATAATGTCGAAGGTTCAACGCTCAGTATAACAACATCTACGTCTGAATTTCTCTTCTTCTTGCCCTTTATGATCCGTTTAATCAGGCTGTCAAGAGCATTTCTGAATATCGAATTCCAGGAAATTGTTATCTGAAGTAGCACGAGGCAGGGGGTGTGTAGGTGTCGCTTCCTGCAATCCGTACTTTGAAACTTTTCTTGGAATTTACGATAAATCCCTATCACAAATATACAGAGCCGACAAAAAATCGAGCCCACGGACGTCGTGACTATCGGTTACAAACACAGTACAGCGAATTTGCCTGACAATCTGTTAAATGAAACATTTATAGCTCCAATACTGCAGCATGAACTTAACTTTACGTGTTCGATCTCGAACAAAACAGTCGATTTTTGAAGAGTGGTCAAAAATCTTGTCTCTCCTTGTCATTGTTGTTGACATGGGGCGCACTGAGTGTCACCTGACAAAATTAAATTCGGGAGGAAGGTACACCTTTAGGGCTGTCGCCCATTGCAAGGGGAAACCTGCGAACAGTTGACAAGCAAAATTCGTACTTGCGTGCACTAAAACAGCCGAGCGTTCTAAACCGCTGGGGTCAAGCTGGACAGGGTTTGTAGGTGAACGCATGAATACTACTAATTGTGAAATGTTCACTTTGGTTTGGATTTTTTGGACGAAGAGGTGCGTTTTGAAATTGCTATTGAAAATATAGACACTTTAGTACAAGGTAAGTTTTTAATAGACTAATGAGGGTCTAAATATAATATTACGTCTGCAGTATGTAAAAACAAGTTATGGAGCTAAATGGTGACGGAAATGGATGAACCAATGTATTACATTTCCTATCACTTAACTTGATTCGTATGTCTGAATGTTATTCACAAAACAAATTTTAAGTAATATTTTCATCATAAACTCAAGCAACACTTCTATTTATCCGTCTGGTTACTTCTTTCCTTTTTAACATTAATGGTTGTTTCAAAATGCCGGCCCAGAGGTGTAGGGGTAGCGTGCCTGCCTCTTACCTGGAGGCCCCGGGTTCGATTCCCGGCCAGGTCAGGGATTTTTACCTGGACCTGAGGGCTGGTTCGAGGTCCACTCAGCCTACGTGATTAGAATTGAGGAGCTATCTGACGGTAAGATGGCGGCCCCGGTCTAGAAAGCCAAGAAAATAACGGCCGAGAGGATTCGTCGTGCTGACCACACGACACCTCGTAATCTGCAGGCCTTTGGGCTGAGCAGCGGTCGCTTGGTAGGCCAAGGCCCTTCAAGGGCTGTAGTGCCATGGGGTTCGGTATGGTTGTTTCAAAATAAAATACAAAACATTTTACATCATAGGCTGTTGCAATATTTTAAGTTATTTCTCTTTTCCCATCTAATAATTTCATTTCTACTCCATTGCCTCAGACACATTGTTGCTAGTGGCTTTACGTCGCACCGACAAAGATAGGTCTTATGGCAACCCTGGAATAGGAAAGGCCTAGGAGTTGGAAGGAAGCATCCGTGGCCTTAATTAAGGTACAGCCCCGCAATTTGCCTGGTTTGAAAATGGGAAACCACGGAAAACCATCTTCAGGGGTGCCGACAGTGGGATTCGAACCCACTATCTCCCGGATGTAAGATTACAGCCGAGCGCCCCTAACCGCACGGCCAACTCATCCGGTCCTCAGACATATACCAATCAACACGGAATCATATTCAACTGAAGAATGCATAGCGTACCCATGATTTCTCAGTTTGAAAGAATCCGCTTCGAATGGACGACTATTCTTAGTTGGAAAAATGGTGTAAGATTCCAATAGTTTATAGTTCACGAACTACAAATGATACTGAATCAAAATCACTTAACACGCATTCAGTAACGTTCAAAATTTTAAAAAGCAAATAAATTTTCTGTAAATTATTATTTTCATATTAATTTTCTAAACTATAGAGAATGGGATTTGTTCTACAAATAGACTACAATTAATTGAATATTTACACGATTCTTTCGCCGAAATACTTTAAACGCTTGTATACTGTTGGAAAACAAACTTCAGATTCTCTAAGATATTCCTTTAGGAGACGTTTTTGATAGTAGAATACGTCTATCGGTTCTGAACCGTACTCCGCCCCATCAACGTTACAAAAACATGAAAGTTTTAAAGTAGACTTTGTTTTAGATTTGCTTTACATCGCAACGACACGGATAGTTCTTATGGCGACGAAGGGCTAGGAAAACGCTAGGATCGGGAAGGAGGCGACCGTGCCCTTATATAAGGGCGTTTTCGTGGTGAGGAAATGGTAAACCACTGGGAACCATCTTCAAGGCTGCCGACTGTAGGGTTCGAACACACTGTCTCTCGAATGCTAGCTGACAGCTTCGTAACTCAAACCACGCAGCCATGCGCTCGGTAAAATCGAAATACTTTCTAGACAGCACGTGCGATGGGTACTAAAATAGCCGGGCTGCGTAGCTAACATTTAGTGTATCATTGTACTATGGTGCGGTATCACAACGAATGAGGTATCGTTTCATTCGTCTCAATGAGCTGCACACATATAAAACAAAATAAATTCAAATAGTGAACACTGTGAAATTTATGGTGCGAAGAAATGCAAAGAAATTCATTCTTTCGTAATGTATCACGATATATTGATATGGCTCCAACATGATCGAATACGCATTCTAGAGAATAAAATGGCTTTTTAAGAATTCCAAAAGTTTAAAATCACCATTGTCGATCTTCAAAGGGTTTATCGGTAATGGATCAAAGTTTAGTACGGCCGAGCGTCATGGCGCGAGTTCCGTGCTACTGGATCCCCAGCCGAGTACATCTACTGCCTGGATAGTAAGATAGAAAATGATTTGGAACTAATGGTCTTTAAGATGCGTGAATCTGTTTAGAAATATTAAAATAAGATATCTACTTCTTTTTCTACCGCTTTTCCCACACCTGTGAGGTCGCAGGTGAAAACTGTGTAACACACGTGGATTTTGGCCCTATTTTACTGCCGGATGCCCTACCTTATTTTACAAGTTGCTTTACGTCGCACCGACACAGATAGGTCTCATGGCGACGATGAGACGGGAGAGGGCTAGAAATGGGAAGGAAGCGGTCGTGGCCTCAATTAAGGTACAGCCCCAGCCAGCATTTGCCTGGTGTGAAAATGGGAAACCACGGAAAACCATCTTCAGGGCTGCCGACAGTGGAGTTTGAACCTACTATCTTCCGAATACTGGATACTGGTCGCACTAAAGCGACTGCAGCTATCGAGCTCGGTGGATGCCCTTCCTGTCGCCAACAGTCCCAGAGCGAGGAGAATTAATCACACGAGCTTAAAATCTCCGACGTGGTCCGGAATCGAAGCCAGGACCCTCTGAACCGAAGGCCTCAACGCTGAACATTCAGCCAATGAGTCGGAGTTTTTAAAATTAGAAATGAATAACAAAATATCAAAACCATACTGAACAGCTAATATTTTTCGACAATAACTATCATGTGGTACGTATTTTACGTCAAAACTTGTGTTGTGACCCCGATACAGAACCGTTCGAAAAATTTTAATCGTTCGTGTCAGGTTTTTTCCTAACTGCTAATTATTTTATTCAAGTTACAGTATTCGTGTAAAAGAAAAACAGCCTAGATCATGTTGCTAATGCACATATATACTACCACGCAAACTTTTGATTTTTGAATTACGATTAAAACCCTGTGTAGAAATTAAATTTAGGAAAAATGAAGAAGAAGAAGAAGAAGAAGAAGAAGAAGAAGAAGAAGAAAGAAGAAGCGTGTGAGACTGGAATGTAGCAAGTGGATATTTATCGACTATATTTTATAAATAGACTGATATTTTGAACAAGTGGAGACAGTGATTATAATATATTAGTTTCTCTCACTAGACTGAAGAGGAAAGAAAGAAAAATAAATTTAAATAGGCCTATGTAGTTTTTAATCCTTAATTATGCACCTCCTCACTTAACTGAACCATAGGAACCATGCAGTAGAGTTGCACTTTCTTTGCTTGACAGCAGCACAATCGGAATATCCAAATGGCACCACTTCATAGGTCTGCAATTCGATAGATTAGACTACATGATTTGTACAATAATAATAATAATAATAATAATAATAATAATAATAATAATAATAATAATAATAATAATAATAATAATAATAATGATAATAATAATAATAATAATAATAATAATAATAATAATATGATTTTAGCTACCGTGTGAAGGAATTTCTGTATGGTGCCACTTAGGCTGCCTGTGCGCCATTTTAGACGTTCTGTTTCACTCCACAAGAGAGAACAAAACAATACAAATCTCTGTTGGGTGATCAATAGCTGAGTTCAATTAATTTTGTCGAATTAACACCTAATGTGACGCCAGGTATCTTTTACAGGGAGACATTCTACGACTTGGAGCGTCGGATGGACTTCCTTTCCGCTTAAAAAAAAAACTCAGCTACCTCTGAGAAGTTTGCACTCTACTGCTGATCCATAGAGGAAACTTGACACCTTAAAGTACTACAGGGCTGAGCCGAAATCGAACCACTCCCCCGTTTGAGCTCAAAAGGCCAGCGCTTCTAGCGTCTGAGCCACTCAGCATGACAGTAGAATCCTAGCACTCGAACTGTTTCAGTTGGTATAACTAGGCTGAGAGTCAAACAAGTACAAGTTAACAAGTAGAGAGCGACAGATGAAATACACGTAGAGAGTGTCAGCTCCCGCGCCTGTAGGTCCCGTCTTGTGGAATGAAGATGCGAGGCCACGGACAGTTGATTCACTGAGCTGGAACGTACAGTATGTGCATAACGGAGCAGTCCACTTCAAGGAAAGTCTTACCGACCTACCATACCTGGTTGTTAGAGTTGCGACATGATAAATACTTCTAGAAATCGCGTTACGTGGCCGGATAACTTAGTCACTGCCAAGTCGCGAGTGGACAACAGAGAGGGTCAATTTAAACACTAATCCGCTGCAGCTAAATGTTGCTCTCCACCACTTTTCCAACGCCCTCGCGGACTTATTGGTGCGAACTCTGTTGCGAGGCTGACTTGATCCTGTTTTACAGTCGGATGCCCTTCATGATGCCACCGCAATGTGGAGGGATGTATTCACTCTTGTGTGTTTCTATGGTGGTTGGTAGTGTGGTATATTGTGTGCATATGGAGGGGAATGTGTTGGGACAAACACAATCATTCCGTCCCCGAATCAGAGGAATTATCCATACGCGATTGAAATCCTCAACCCCGCTAGGAATCGAACCCGGGACCCACCGAACTGAACACCGAAACGCTGACCATTCAACCTAAGAGACGGACAATCCGGACAATTAAATTATTCTGACTTAAATTACCATTAATTAAGTAAACTCGTGTCTTTATTTTGAGGTGGTGCAGCTCTTTTCAGGCAGTGGGCTGGAAGTGGGTTGCATGCGCCATTTTAACCACATACCAGCCCTCCTGCCATTCCTAAATTTCTGGCAGTACCGGAAATCGAACCCGAATGCTAGATATTTGACTACGGAATCAGACACCATTAATTTAATGGGTGGGATTAAAAAAGGTCCGCCTCTGTGGTGTAGTGGTTAGTGTGATTAGCTGCCACTCCCGGAGACTCGGGTTCGATTCCGGGCTCTGCCACGAAGTGGCACGAGGGTTGGAACGGGGTCCACTCAGCCTCGGGTGGTCAACTGAATAGATGTGGGTTCGATTCCCACCTCAGTCATCCGGGAAGTGGTTTTCCGTTGTTTCCAACTTCTCTTCAGGCAAATGCGGCGATCGTACCTAACTTAAGTCCAAGGCCACGGCCGCTGCCTTCCCTTTTCGTTGTCTATCCCTTCCAATCTTCCCATCCCCCTGCAAGGCCCTTGTTCAGCATAGCAGGTGAGGCCACCTGGGCGAGGTACTGGTCATCCTCCCCAGTTGTAACCCCCAACCCAGAGACTGAGGCTCCAGGACACTGCCCTTGTGGGGGTAGAGGTGTGATCCCTCGCTGAATCCGAGGAAAAAACCGACCCTGGAGAGTAAATTTCAAATTTCAATTTTACATACTAATTTTTACTGTCGAAGACAGGCTTACAACTAGTAGTATAATAATAGTCATACTCCTTACGTCAATCAGGGAAGATACCTGTAAGATGTATTCAAAGCTGAACAAAATTTTAATCAACATAGATAAACGAGCCTTATTCACTTGTAGTACATGAAACTATTTGGAGCTCGTAATAAGGAACACTTTACTGGAAAGTATATTATTATCTTACAAGAAATTTGTGAGGAGAAAATTCACGCCACAAGAACCGAATGCAAGACTGTCGACAAAATACATATCTCATAATAATGTCTTCAGAGATAAGAATACAAGGTAAAATATTTGCCTAGAATAAAGGCCATGGAGATACATAATAAGATAAATGTTTCTCTCGAATGAAAAAGAGCTAAATGTTAAGATAAAAGGGGAGAAAAGTGAAAATGGAACATACATACATACATATATTATCATTATAGACTGTTATGCCTTTCAGCGTTCAGTCTGCAAGCCTATTTGTGAATTTACTAAACGTCGCCACAATCCTCGATTTGCAACTAGTGTTGTGGCCTCATTTAGTTCTATACCTCTTATCTTTAAATCGTTAGAAACCGAGTCTAACCATCGTCGTCTTGGTCTACCTCTACTTCTCTTACCCTCCATAGCAGAGTCCATTATTCTCCTAGGTAACCTATCCTCCTCCATTCGCCTCACATGACCCCACCACCGAAGCCGGTTTATGCGTACAGCTTCATCCATCGAGTTCATTCCTAAATTAGCCTTTATCCCCTCATTCCGAGTACCCTCCTGCCATTGTTCCCACCTGTTTGTACCAGCAATCATTCTTGCTACTTTCATGTCTGTTACTTCTAACTTATGAATAAGATATCCTGAGTCCACCCAGCTTTCGCTCCCATAAAGCAAAGTTGGTCTGAAAACAGACCGAGTTTCGTCTGGGAGCTGACTTCCTTCTTACAGAATACAGTCGGTCGCAGCTGCGAGCTCACTGCATTAGCTTTACGACACCTTGATTCAATCTCACTTACTATATTACCATCCTGGGAGAACACACAACCTAAATACTTGAAATTATCGACCTGTTCTAGCTTTGTATCACAAATCTGACATTCAATTCTGTTGAATTTCTTACCTACTGACATCAATTTAGTCTTCGAGAGGCTAATTTTCATACCATACTCATTGCACCTATTTTCAAGTTCCACGATATTAGACTGTAGGCTTTCGGCACAATTTGCCATTATGACCAAGTCGTCAGCATAGGCCAGACTGCTTACTACATTTCCACCTAATTGAATCCCTCCCTGCCATTTTATACCTTTCAGCAGATGATCCATGTAAACTACAAACAGCAAAGGTGAAAGATTACAGCCTTGTCTAACCCCTGTACGTACCCTGAACGAAGAACTCATTCTGATATCAATTCTCACTGAAGCCCAATTGTCATCATAAATGCCTTTGATTGCTTTTAATAATCTGCCTTTAATTCCATAGTCCCCCAGTATGGCGAACATCTTTTCCCTCGGTACCCTGTCATATGCTTTCTCTAGATCTACGAAACATAAATACAACTGCCTATTCCTCTCGTAGCATTTTTCAATTACCTGGCGCATACTGAAAATCTGATCCTGACAGCCTCTCTGTGGTCTGAAACCACACTGGTTTTCATCCAACTTCCTTTCAACGACTGATCGCACCCTCCCTTCCAAGATGCCAGTTAATACTTTGCCTGGTATACTTATCAGTGAGATACCTCGACAGTTGTTGCAATCCTTCCTGTTCCCTTGCTTATAGATAGGTGCAATTACTGCTTTTGCCCAATCTGAAGGTACCTTACCAACACTCCACGCTAATTTTACTACTCTATGAAGCCATTTCATCCCTGCCTTCCCACTATACTTCACCATTTCAGGTCTAATTTCATCTATTCCTGCTGCTTTATGACAATGGAGTTTATTTACCATCCTTTCCACTTCCTCAAGCATAATTTCACCAACATCATTTTCCTCCTCCCCATGAGCTTCGCTGTTCGCAACATTACCAGGATGATTTCCTTTTACATTGAGAAGATGTTCAAAATATTCCCTCTACCTCTCCAGTGAATCCCTGGGATCTATTATGAGTTCACCTGAATTACTCAAAACACTGTTCATTTCTTTTTTCCCTCCCTTCCTAAGATTCTTTATTACTGTCCAGAAAGGTTTCCCTGCTGCTTGACCTAGCCTTTCCAGGTTGTTACCAAAATCTTCCCATGACTTCTTTTTGGATTCGACAATTATTTGTTTCGCTCTGTTTCTTTCATCTACATACAACTCCCTATCTGCCTCGGCCCTTGTTTGGAGGCATTTCTTATAAGCCTTCTTTTTACGTTTACAAGCTGCTCTCACTTCATCATTCCACCAAGATGTTCGCCTTTTCCCATCTTTACACACAGTTGTTCCAAGGCATTCCTTGGCTGATTCTACTACAGCATCCCTGTATGCCACCCATTCACTTTCTATATCCTGAACCTGCTTAGTGTCTACTGTTCGAAACTTCTCACTAATCATATCCATGTACTTCCGTCTAATTTCCTCGTCCTGGAGATTTTCTATCCTTATTCGTTTGCAGACAGATTTCACTTTCTCTACCTTAGGCCTAGAGATACTTAGTTCACTACAGATCAGATAGTGGTCTGTATCATCGAAAAATCCCCGGAAAACTCGTACATTCCTAACAGATTTCCTGAATTCGAAGTCTGTTAATATATAGTCTATTATGGATCTGGTACCCCTAGCCTCCCATGTGTAGCGGTGAATAGCCTTATGCTTGAAGAATGTATTCGTAACAGCTAAACCCATACTAGCACAGAAGTCAAGCAAACGCTTCCCATTCCCATTAGCTTCCATATCTTCCCCACATTTACCAATCACCCTTTCGTATCCTTCAGTTCTATTCCCAACTCTCGCATTGAAATCGCCCATTAGCACTATTCTATCCTTGCTGTTTACCCTGACTACGATGTCACTCAATGCTTCATAAAACTTGTCAACTTCATCCTCATCTGCACCCTCACATGGTGAATACACGGACACAATTCTAGTCCTAATTCCTCCAACTGACAAATCTACCCACATCATTCGCTCATTTACGTGCCTAACAGAAACTATGTTCCGTGCAATGCTATTCCTGATAAAGAGCCCTACCCCAGACTCTGCCCTTCCCTTTCTAACACCCGTCAAGTACACTATATAATCTCCTATCTCTTCCTCGTTATCTCCCCTTACCCGAATATCACTTACTCCTAGCACATCTAGATGCATCCTCTTTGCTGACTCAGCCAGTTCTACTTTCTTTCTTCCATAAGCCCCATTAATATTGATAGCTCCCCATCGAATTCCATTTCGTTCGCCAAGTTGTTTCCAAGGAGTCCCTCGCCTGTC
Organism: Anabrus simplex; assembly: GCF_040414725.1. Lineage (NCBI taxonomy): Eukaryota > Metazoa > Arthropoda > Insecta > Orthoptera > Tettigoniidae > Anabrus > Anabrus simplex. The sequence continues at coordinate 243,468,591 of NC_090269.1, forward strand.
AAATGGGAGTGGGACTCCGTTACTCCCATAGGTCCGAGGCTTGCTTAAAATGTTCTGAGCTCGGTCGATTCATGAAGCAGGATGCTAGCCTACTTGCACATAGTCCAAGTGAGGATCTCTCCTCTAACGGGTTATGGACCACCGGCGGATTGTATAGTCCTAGCCGCCTGAGCACAAGGAGGGCCAGGACTCAGAATATGTCCGAGATGCCCACTCCCATTCCATAGCAACTGGTATCCCGACTCTCAGGACCACTTACTAGGCCACTCAGCCGTTGCCCATGGTTCACGAACTAGGACGTGACTACAGTAACCCACAAACATGAACCATGTGAATGGAAATGGAAACCAGATTAAAAACTACAAATAAGGCGAAGTAACAATTGTACACGGAAACTTTCATTCCGCGAAATCAGCGTAGACTGGAGGCAAAATATCAATACGACGAGCCACAAACAAACACCCACGGTACTTCAACCATATGGACATGGTAGTCATAATTTACTTGGACAAGAAAATATCTGCGCACTAATTTAGCTCCACAGACATCTTTCCATCCATATCTCCAGAGGAAACATTCACCTTTCGTAGAGAAATCTCTTTATTTTTTAAAAGTTGCTTTACTTCGCACCAACAAGGATAGAACTTATGGCGACGATGGGACAGGAAAGGGCTAGGAGTGGAAAGGAAGCGGCCGTGGCCTTAATTAATGTGTGGAAATATGAAACTACAGAAAATCATATTCAGGGCACCGACAGTGGGGTTCGAACCAACTATCTCCTGAATACTGGACACTGGCCGCACATAAGCGACTACTTGAAAAATCTCATGCTTCAGTGGTACGCAAATGAACGTTAGGAATCCCACTATATTATACCGACAGAACTTTAATAAAAACCATGCATAGCCTGTGATTCCAGCATAGCTACACATATAATAACCTCCAAAGCATAAAATTGTGCGTCGTTAAATGTTAAGCACATTCATACAGAAATCATGACAGCACTTCGCGTTATTTGTTGCCTAGTATGCACGGGAAATACAACTGAAACATAATAGTAAACAAATATGCCACATCTAGCTGGCCAAAACCAGAAAATACAGATGAGAAAGAAACGTAACTCAAAATGGGTAGATGGTACATACAAGGAAATATACGTCCTACACACAAGCTATAAACTACATTTCAAATTGGCTTCCTAAAAGAGCAAAGCAAAGCAGAGTCATCTCGGTACAGGCAATGAAGGCCCTTGGAGGGGTGGAAGGTAAAGTCTTCCACAATCCTCAACCTCGGCACTTGAAGAGGTAGAGTGGTTAGCTCTACGCCCGGCCGCCTTTGCCCCCAGGAATTGACCTGGAACTGATTTTTGGTGTAGGCTGAGTGGACCTCAGGGCCATGTGCACCTCCGGAAGTGGAAATTTCGTTTCTTAAATTTTACGACTTCCTGACGGGGATTCGAACCCACGTCCTTCCGGGCGAACCGAGCACGCCTTTACCGTCTTGGCAAGGCAGCCCCTTTCCTAAAAGAGCTCGAAAAAAACTATAAATGAAACGCATTTTAACAAACGGTAACGTAACACATTTGTTACATTTACACTACTGTATATAATAGGGCCCCCAAATCCCAACGAAAACCAAAAACAAAACAATGCTTATTGTAAGGTTCCAAAAAAAGAAACTGGGACTAGACACAAATATGGAAGATACTCCGAAAAGCTAGGAGAATGCGAATCCCTCATATATAAGGACTCGGTGAAAAATATTCATAGGACACAAGAGTGATCCTCTCGCCATCTAGCGGGAGAGAGTAGTATAATACTCAAGGCATTTAAGATTTCACAATAACGAGCATAAATGGAAGTAATTAAGGGAATCAAATCCAATAAAAGAAACCAGAACCACACAAGGTTGGTTCACCAGTTTTGTGGATGGATGCCCTTAATGACGCCAACCCTGTGTAGAGGAATGTATTCCCTATTGTGTGTTTCTGTAACGGTTCTGTAGTGAGGTATATTATGTGCGCATGAAGAATGAATTGGGACAAAAATAAATACCCAGTCCCCGGGTCTGAGAAATTAACCATGCAGAGTTAAAATTTTTGGCCAGGCCGGGAATTAAACCCGGGGCTCTTTGAAAAACGGCAGTGTGTTGACCATCCAGCCAAGTGGCAGGTCAGTGAAAATAATTCAGTACCGGGCGAGTTGGCCGTGCGGTTACGCACGCGCAGCTGTGAGCTTGCATCCGGGAGATAGTGAGATCGAACCCCACTGTAGCCAGCCCTGAAGATGGTTTTCTGTGATTTCCCATTTTCACACCAGGCAAATGTTAGATCTGTTCCTTAATTAATGACACAGCCGCTTCCTTCCAATTCCTAGCCCTTCCCTATCCCATTGTCGCTATAAGACATATCTGTGTCGGTGCGACGTAAAACAAATTAATTTAAAAAAATAATTATCAAATGTACTTTGACCCCTTACTTATAAGATCGCGACGAACGTGATTCACCTGTTTACATTATTATCTACCATGGTCTGTTCCACTGGTAATGTGTATTTATTGTTGAACATCAGTTCAGTTGATTTGTTTGGGAAAGGAAACTAGCATTAATTCTTCAGACCCAAAGTGAAACAAATATTTTTATACTTTCCTAACACAGGTCGATCGTTTCAAGTATTTAGTATATGTATTCTCTTAGGATGGTAACATAGAAAGTGAGATTGAATCAAGGTGCAGCAAAGCTAATGCAGTAGGCTCGCAGTTGCGATCAACAGTGTTCGATGTGTAAGAAAGAAATCAGCTCCCGGACGAAACTACCTTTACTACGGACTGTTCTTCTGTCCAACGTTGCTGTACGGTACTGAAAGCAGGGTGGACTCAGGATATCTTATTCGTAAGTTAGAAGTAACCGACATGAAGTAGCGAGAATTATCGTTGGTACAAACAGGTGGGAACATTGGCAAGAGTGTACTCGGAATAAGAAGACAAAGGCTAATTTAGGAATTAACTCGATTGATAAAGCTGTACTCAAAATTCAGCTTCGGTGGTGGGTCATGTGAGGCGAATGTAGGAGTATGGGTTATTTAGGAGAATAATTGATTCGGTCACGGTCGTAGAGAGTAAGGAAAGTAGAGGGAGATCGAGACGATGATGGTTTGACTCGGGACGAGTACCGGAGTTTACTTACTTGTATAATAATAATAATAATAATAATAATAATAACAATAATAATAATAATAATAATAATAATAATGTCCGCCTCTGTGGTGTAGTGGTTAGCGTGATTAGCTGCCACCCCTGGAGGCCCGGGTTCGATTCCCGGCTCTGCCACGAAATTTGAAAAGTGGTACGAGGGCTGGAACGGGGTCCACTCAGCCTCGGGAGGTCAACTGAGTAGAGGTGGGTTCGATTCCCACCTCAGCCATCCTGGAAGTGGTTTTCCGTGGTTTCCCACTTCTCCTCCAGGCGAATGCCGGGATGGTACCTAACTTAAGGCCACGGCCGCTTCCTTCCCTCTTCCTTGCCTATCCCTTCCAATCTCCCCATCCCTCCACAAGGCCCCTGTTCAGCATAGCAGGTGAGGCCGCCTGGGCGAGGACTGGTCATACTCCCCAGTTGTATCCCCCGACCAAGAGTCTGAAGCTCCAGGACACTGCCCTTGAGGCGGTAGAGGTGGGATCCCTCGCTAAGTCCGAGGGAAAAACCGAACCTGGAGAGTAAACAGATGATGATGATGATAATAATAATAATAATAATAATAATAATAATAATAATAATAATAATAATAATAATAATGGCGTGTGGCCACCGGAGAGGCCTAGTGTGCAGTTCTTTTGATTTGACTCCCGTAGGCGACCTGCGCGACGATAAAATGATAAAGACGGCACATACACCCAGTCCCCTTGCCAGGGGAATTAACCAATTATTCCCGACGCTGCCGGGAATCGAACCCGCGACCCCTGTGACGAAAGGTCAGCACGTTAACCATTTAGCCATGGAGCCGGACACTTGCACGAATATACTTGTGAAATGAAAACGGCCATCAATCGGGAAAAAGTGTGAAAAATTAAGTTAACAACCAAACAATATTAAAATATGAACTCATCCGAAGAGGTCTGTCTGTTCACTATATTGATATATCTAACACAGTATTTCTTACTATAGTGTAAGTTGCCACTGGTATGGAATTTATGAACTAAAGGGTTCGCAAATTTACGCCACTGTTCATGAAACATAAACAGCCGCTGACCGAATAATTAAGAAAGGAGGCGTGCATTTGTATATCTTATGGTCTGAACATGTTGTTTAATATGGAATTGGTGAAGACAGTACCAGAGGTATAAATATTCGGTCATATCTCTAGCTAGGGTATAACCAATAAATATATTGACTGTGCTATGCACATTGTGTGTATACATTGTTTAAACTGAGCTAGAACTAAAATGAAAAGGAGGCCTCTCTCCAAAACGTTACCGACAATCGTCAGAAATTGGAAAACCACGGAAGAACACTTCAACGATGTTGGACAGTGGGATTTTTGGGCATTATTGATCTCAATTATGTTAATTGAAGCTGAATGCACTAATACTTGTCTTAAATTCGCAGCATAGTCAGATCAGAAAGCTACTATGCTAACCCCTAGCCTTTGGCGCTCGACCGCTCCCGTTTTTGAAGCAGCTAATTCAACGAGCCATGAGGAACAAGACATTCGGGTTGAAAGTAAATGGGCTCCCTCAAGGCCTCAATATAAATATTTATGGTTTAATTATTAGGCCCATGGTTGAATTGAGAAACAGCATGACGTAATGCCTGAAATATAGATCAAAATTATTTTCTGACGACCTTAGGATTAGCAACGAGCGACGTAGAGTGGACTCTTGAGTTCAGAGGAAAGGAAATTATCTTAAAGCCCTGCAGCTGTCACGTTTAATAGTGTAGTTACTGATCCCTGAATGACGTCTTTTTATCCTTGCATCTTATTTGACAATATGTACGTGAGAACTCTGAAATACCGAGTTGGTATATACACAGGGACTACATACATCATTCTTATATACTACCATTACTTAGTGACTAAGGATGGAATTACAGTTTGAGAAAATAAATGAAAGAGGTCAAATTTACTGCGAGCTCCAAACGAGTGTCTCTTGTCTGAGCTGGTTGATAAAATAAATTCTTAAATACCTCACTTCCAAAAATGAAACGGAATGATGGTACCAGGAAATTACAAAATGATTTAGGACTAAAATTTCTAAACAAGCAGACTATGAACTTTACTGTAAGATGGAGAACTTTCTTAGTGTGTAAAGGAACTAGTTGTACACTGTACTTCGTTACAAGTGTCATTGAGTTTCCTTCTTTTAAATGTTCAACGATTAATGAATATTACCAATGGAATGAACTGGGAAACCTAAACATTCAAGAGAAGAAGTGAACCAGGTCGATAACTGTTTTTACACTGTGCAACTTCCATCCAAGTTGTCCAACCAAACCAAACAGCTCTTGAAGGGCCTTGGCCTACCAAGCGACCGCTGCTCAACCCGAAGGCCTGCAGATTACGAGGTGTCGTGTGGTCACCACGACGAATCCTCTCGGCCGTTATTCTTGGCTTTTTAGACCGGGACTGCTATCTTACCGTCAGATAGTTCCTCAATTCTAATCACGTAGGCTGAGTGGACCTCGAACCAGCCCTCAGGTCCAGGTAAAAATCCCTGTCCTGGCCGGGAATCGAACCCGAAGCCTCCGGGTAAGAAGCAGGCACGCTACCCCTCACCACGGGGCCGGCGAGTTGTCCAACACCTACCGCAAAGGTACTGTTATCTTGGACGCAAAATTCCCTTTTCAGTGATAGGGCCTATGCACATCATGAGTCGGAATTTACGTTCATAAGTCGATGATATGAAGTAAATTAAAAAATACTGACTATTTTGATCCCTGCATGACATTTACCCTGAGGGTCGTAGAGCAATCGCTATGGTAACATGATCTCGGGCTCAGAGAAAAATTCCTATCAGTATCAATGGGGTCGGAATTGATACGTGTATGGTCAAATTGCATATTCCTTTTATAATGGCCAACCTTAAAATTATGGACCCCACCACTGCCGTGATATTCTGTTTGAATTGGGGTCATTTTGCTCTGAAAATATAAGACAACAAATGACTTATCTTTGGACCTCTAAACCACATTCGTATGTATTTTTTGTTCCGGACTCATTAATAGCAAAGAAGCGTACATAGCTCAAAATCGCCACTCAACAACAAAGGCCCATGGAGTGTTCTATTTTCCTTCATATCTCATATTATTTCCAATCAAACGGTAACCAACCATTCGGATCCGATCTTTGATTCCGGAGTTATAAACTCAATTGTGAGCACATGACTTCGTTGGTCTGAAGTTGGAATTTATGTAGATTGATTTTATAAACATTATCACGTCAGTATTTATCTCGTTGTAAGAAGTTTAAAAGTTCTGTATCCTCATCGGACGCAGACATGGAAAACAATACTCACTCTAACAATTATAGTGAGGTATTCTACTGTATTTACTCTGAAACAATACTCTTCTTGAGTCGTCACTTGAGATAGTATGCACATAGCATTTCGTGTATCATGTTTAAGAGTAGGTGATACATTCCTGAACTTTGGTTTTAGCAAAAGCAATTTTACCTTTCAAGGCATATTTCTAGGAATATAGAAAAAAACCAAACCAAACCCCATGGCACTACAGCCCTTGAAGGGCCTTGGCCTACCAAGCGACCGCTGCTCAGCCCGAAGGCCTGCAGATTACGAGGTGTAGTGTGGTCAGCACGACGGATCCTCTCGGCCGTTATTCTTGGCTCTCTAGACCGGGGCCGCTATCTCACCGCCAGATAGCTCCTCAATTCTAATCACGTAGGCTGAGTGGACCTCGAACCAGCCCTCAGGTCCAGGTAAAAGTCCCTGGCCAGGCCGGGAATCGAACCCGGGGCCTCCGGGTGAGAGACAAGCACGCTACCCCTACACCACGGGGCCGGCACTAGGAATATAGAAACTTAAATTAATTCTACATTCAACGGGCTCGAATTCGTACAGCGTATAGAGAGTTTCTAATATTAAGTGTAGTATGTGTACTGATGATACGATAATTAAATCAAATCGCAATGTATTTTCAGAAATCTGTTCAACAATAAATGTTAGTAATAAATAGAAAAGCCATCTTCACAGTGCTCTTAAAATTAATAAAACCACAGCTTGCTTGCGTTTAAAAAAATGCAATCTGCAAATTTTGAACCTCGTTGTATATCGAATTAATTAAAATAAACTTCACATCCGATGTTCATTACAATGTATGCCTACGCAACTTGTGTTGCTTTTATCTAAAGCTTCATCCAAGTTTACGGTTTTCAAAATACGGAGTGGTTAGCTCGGCCTTGGGCCGAAACAGCTCATACATGAGGAGCGGCAGCTACCCGAGTTGCTTGAGGCGAGGAAGTATGTTGGAGCACGCTACCGTGAAGGCCGCAATCCTGCGTACGTATTCTTCCAGTTATTCACTTGATCGTGCAGCGTTAAGTTCTTTAAATTCTGTCTCATTCTGTTATACTGTTCATCGGGCCGTTTTTCAAGTGTCTTTAAATTCAGCGTGTGTGTGAATTGTCAGTGAATTATCAATCAATTAGCATGGCGAATAATCAAATTGCAACGTCAACAGAAAAGTTCACCTATGAACAAAGAGCCTTTTATGTACGACATGTATGTAAAAACCAACTCGTGTAGGGAGGTGTGTAGTCAGTTTAAGATGAAATTCGCTGGTGCTTCATTTCCACGTATAGAAACTGTTAGGCTTCTTGTTAATAACTAAGGACAAAGCGAGCACTAAACATTCCTAATACGTAACGAGGACTTCTGATCGAGGGAATAATTCACGAAATTTGTTAATCGTTTTCACGTTCTCCAGATAAATCTCTACGACGTGTTGCGAAGGAAGTTGTTGCTTGAAAAGCCTCTGTCCACATGGACACCAAACTTCTTAAATTGGACCTATCCGCTTTTTTTTGCTATTGGCTTTACGTCACACCGACGCAGATATGTCTTATGGCGACGATGGGACAGGAAAGGGCTAGGACTGAGAAGGAAGCGGCCGTGGCCTTAATTAAGGTACAACCCCTGGTGTGAAAATGGGAAACCACAGAAAACCATCTTCAGGGCTGCCGACAGTGGAGTTCAACCCACTAAGTCCCGAATACTGGATACTGACCGCACTTAAGCGACAGCAGCTATCGAGCTCGGTGGACCTATCTGAAACCTGGTAGAGTGATTATCATGCGTGAATTACGGCTCCACGATGATGAAAAACGAGTGTATTTCTATAATTAGATTTAGAAACATATTATTGACGGCATCGTTGATCCAAATTTTATATTTATTCTGATGAAGCATAGTTTCCTTAGCATGGATACGTAGCTTCACAGAAACAATAGATATCGGACCACAGAGGATCTCCTATTAATTCACAAAGTTAAATTACATGACGAAAATGTACGCGTATGGTGTGCTGTAAGTGCATGGAGAATAATACGAACAATATTTTATAATAAATCAGTAAATGAACACAGATACCGGACGAAAATACTCGTACCATCCTTCTTATAATTTTGTCGATATGATGAGAGAAACAACAGGTATTTTCCATGCTTTCTCAAGTTAAAACACCTGCTGGGAAAGGTAATAATAATTTTATTTGCTTTACGTCCCACTAACTACTTTTTAAGGTCTTCGGAGACGCCGAGGTGCCGGAATTTAGTCCTGCAGGAGTTCTTTCACGTGCCAGTAAATCTACGGACACGGGGCTGTCGTATTTTAGCACCTTCAAATACCACCGTACTGAGCCAGGATCGAACCTGCCAAGTTGGGGTTAGAAGGCCAGCGCCTTAACCGTCTGAGCCACTCAGCCCGGCTGCTGGGGAAGGTACCGAGAAGTAAAACCAAAAATATTTTCATATTAATATGTATTAGATCTGGGGGTCATCCAAAAATTTGTACCTAACAACAGTGTCTTGAGAGCTGCATAGGCCATGCATATGTATAAAGAGAGCTGTATGTCATGGCCATCCATCAACACTCCACATCGCAGCCTGCACAGTTGCTAGCTAACATCGCGTCACTCATTTTATGAAGGTTTCTTGATCATTTGATTTTTCCGAAAGGAAATAAAAAGAAAAAAATTGATGGCGGAGTCATTTCTGAAGGATTACGGCCCGTGTGTAACTTTATTTGTGAGGAACTCTAAAAAATAATGTTTATTACAATAATCCTTACACAACAGAGGAACTTCAAGGGAATATTACAGTAGAAATTAAGAACATTACCGAAGGAGAAGGTATGCGTATGAAATGTAATTTCATCAAAAGATATGAGAAATGTGTGACTGCAGATGGACATTATTTTCAGCATCTACTATTCCAAGGTTAGTGTACAGGAATGCAAAACTGTGCATATCTATATAAACAAAGTTGTAGGGCGTCCGCTGCCTGTAATTTCGTTTGTTTTGCCAATTTTTCAGATATTTATCCATTTTAGGTCAACTCAAGACCGAATCGATGGTTTTTATTTTTGTGTCTCTTTGTCTGTTTGTCCCACCATCACGGCCAAATGGCTGAATAGATCTCGACCAAACCTCATATTTAGAGTATGCTCATCCCGAGAAAAAATTTGATATGCATTTGATTTAAAAATACTTGAATAGGGAAACCAACACGGTTTCTTCATTATAAACAACTTTTGTTATGTTCATAAATTAGCTTACACTCCAAATGACGGAGAAAATGACTATTTTCTGCGGGTATCATGCTCTGCATTGAGTGACCGACAACGAACCTACAGGTTACTGGGCAACGTCTCTGACTACTTGCCAGCAGGGAAGTACCGTATTGCCATTTCCGTCATCATTCCTGTAAACTCGTGGTAGTTCCTTGGGTATAATAATAATAATAATAATAATAATAATAATAATAATAATAATAATAATCATAATAATAATAATAATAATAATAATAATAATAATAATAATTTCGTGTGGCTATTTCTAGCCGGGTGCAGCCCTTGTAAGGCAGACCCTCCGACGAGGGTGGGCGGCATCTGCCATTTGTAGGTAACTGCGTGTTATTGTGGTGGAGGATAGTGTTATGTGTGGTGTGTGAGTTGCAGGGATGTTGGGGACAGCACAAACACCCAGTCCCCGAGCCATTGGAATTAACCAATGAAGGTTAAATTCCCCGACCCGGCCGGGAATCGAACCCAGGACCCTCTGAACCGAAGGCCAGTACGCTGACCATTCAGCTAACGGGTCGGACGTTCCTTGGGTAGAAAGCAAGGGAGACGTCAATCGGCAATTCTGCGGGATATTGACGGAATATCGTTGGAGGTTATAACCATCCTTGAAGAGCTGAAGTAATAAAACCACAAGCCATCTTCTTATCTGTTTACCTAAAAATCCCTGCGCCTAAATTTCTTCTGTTACCGCTTTCTTATATCCGTAACTCATACCATCACAATTTATTGAGGACATTTGATTTTTCAATACATCCACTTGGTATTGACATATGTGTCCTAGCCGGCTATCCTCACTTACAATCCTGTTTTCTATTAATTTCAACTGTCTTAACTCCATCACTTTCTTCCTTAATTTCTCCTCATATATGCGAGTGCTAATACCGATACCTGAACACTCTTTCATTTGAGCAAAAATTCCAAACTGTTCAAATGTATAACTCTTGTCCCGGAAAATATCGAAATATGGATACAATTTTAATGACGGCGCAGACCTTCGTTTCGGGATGATCGGTGGCTAAACGGTGGATCGTATCACAAAACAGAAAGCACAATCGTTTTTAAATTTTGAGATATCTACAATTTTGGTCCTATGACGTTTTGTCGTATCTCTATCCTTTATACATTTAATAGAGCCGTATTTCTCAATTTCAAATTAATTTTGTACTTTTTACATGTGTACGTTATCGTTTGGCACACTTATAGGGAAGATAAAATCATGACATACGGCACGCACATTAACACGACCAGTGGCCATATGTTAGTCAAATTTTATGATTTCAGCTGTCACATGAGTATCAAAAAATTTAGTATGCGAAAACCAAACTTAACCGCATTCAATGACTTTAACACAATCCAACCCGTAAATGTAAGAGATACGAGAAAATGTCATAGGACCAACCATGTAGAACACAACGGTGAAGTCCGTTTTTAGATATGGCGTACAGTTGACGTGTCCAAGCTTATCTATATAAATACAGTTGTAGGGCGTCAGCTGTCTGTAATTTCGTTTGTTTTGCAAATTTTTCAGATATTTATCCGTTTTAGGTCAACTCAAGACCGAATCGGTAGTTTTTATTTTCCTTGTCTCTTTGTCTGTTTGTTCCTTCATCATGGCGAAACGGCTGAATATATCTCGAAAGAAACGTCATATTTAGAGTATGTTCATCATGGGAAAAGTTTTGATATGCGTATGATTTTAAAATACTTGAATGAACGGGGTGTTTATAGGAAAACCAACACTGTTCTCCCCTATTTTCTCTTTTACTATTGATTTTTGGTATAATCCGTGGACTGTATGTGGAACGTCGCTTCGCTATAAGCAACTTTTGTTATGTTCATAATTTAGCTTACTCTTGGAATGACAGAGAAAATTACTATTTTCTGCATTTATTATGCTCTGCGTTGAGTGACCGACAGACCGACAACGAACCTACAGGTTACCATGGCAACGTTTCTGGCTGCCTGCTAGTTGCCATTTTCGTCATCGTTCCTTTAAAATCGTGGTTGTTCCTCGGGTAGAAAGGAAGAGAGACGTCAATCGGCCATTCTGCGGGATATTGACCGAATATCGTTGAAGGTTATAACCGTACCACAATCCCTGCGCCAAAATTTCTTCTCTTTTACTGCTTTCTTATATCCGCAATTCATACCATCATAATTTATTGAGGGATATTTGATTTTCCAGTGCATCCATTTGGTATTTACATATTTGTCCTAGCCGGTTGTCATCAGTTATAATCCCTTTTTCTATAATTTCAACTTTCTTAACTCTATCACTTTCTTCCTTAATTTCTCCGCATGTATGTGGGTGCTAATCCCGATACCTGGACACTCTTTTCTTTGATGAAAAATTCCAAGCTGTTCAAATGTATAACTTTTGGCCCGGAAAATATCGAAATATGGATGCATTTTAATGACGGTGCAGACCTTAATTTCGGGATAGTTGGTGGCTAAACGGTAAGTCGATTACAAAACAGATAGCACACTCGCCGTTCCATTGTTGATACGATTGGTGATAAGTTAGATAGCGCTGCATTCTCCATTATAGTCAAATCTTTCGAACTGGATTGTGACTTGCATTAGGAAAAATGCCTGTCTCATAAGGGAAATTCTCCATCTCCCTTGTGAATGGCAGTTGCCAAGTGAGCCTTCCGATATAGTAAAACGTCCCGAACTCGATTGTGATTGTCAGTAGGAAATGTGGCCTGCCATTATCCTCAAAACTTCCCCAATGCCTACCTTACATCGGAAACAACGTACTCTGTCCTTCCTGTTTTGTTTCTATGATAGCGCTAAGAGGCATGCAATTTAATGTAATCTTACTCACTGCCTTTGGTAATTTACGGAGAAATCCGTATACAATGTAGAATACCGTAGCGAAGCACGGGTACATTTGCTAGTTATCAATAGATTGAACTGAACGTCACAGATCCAAAGTCTCCTCTAATGGCACGTCACCTTCATACGCTATTCAGGACCAATACCCATATGCTCTGCATATTGTGTAATTTTTTTCATTGACTTCTCCATTTCTCTTTTAATGTCATAAATCCGTTTGCCAGGATTTGTTGAAATCACACTTTGTAATCGCTTCTAAACATGTGTCACGGAAAGTAGCTTTTTTTTAAATTTTAACAGCAAATTGTTATTTAATTTTACAGAACAGATACCTAATTATAATTTACCTTTCCTACGACAGCTGGACATGCATTGGAAAATCGAATGTCAGTGCACAACTTGTACATAAATATAGAAAAGACACAATTTTTTAAATATATATAAGTATATTAATTAGTTAATTTATTTATTTATCATTTTTTATTTCTTAAGATGGTGCTCATTCTCTGTCTTGCCAAGAGGCAAGATTCATCTACAAGCGAGAAAATATTAAGCTCTGAATAATTTAACATATATTAATAATAAAATAATATTAATTTTTATAATTTACGTTATTTTCATTAATACTTTAATGATTACCGACTATTAATGCCAGCTTACGTATATCAATTTATAAAATATATTAAGGTATGTATCGGTGCACGTGGTCTGACATGGGCACTTGTACCCTATTGTATTCCATAATGTATTATTATTATTATTATTATTATTATTATTATTATTATTATTATTATTATTATTATTATTATTATTATACACTCTCGCCCCCAAACACATCAGTATGAAAACATTTGGATGCATTGCATAGATATCTTAAAATTGGGATAGCTGTATCTGAGCTAACACTTTACCTAGAAGTAGTCACCTTACAGGAGTAAAGCGCGGAACGTGGGCTTGCCCGAGGTTCCCTTGACCCACATTGGTGGCTCCTTCTCTTGACTGAGCCCACGCGCTTTTCAGACACTCATCTTCCGCTTAGTGATGTGATAAACAATACAAGTGTGTGTTATACATAAACAGTTTTACTCACTGTTGACTTTAGTTTCTTTTGAAAAATAAAACTAAGACATTTTCAGCCCATCTGAACACGGTTGCTCCCTCTATGGATAAGTGATAGAGTATCGACCTCCGAATCCCAACATCGCGCGTTCGAACTGCGCAGAGGTAGTGGGATTTATTAAAGGGTAAATAAAGAAAGCTCATTCGGCACTCCATGTCAGCATAGAAATGACACATTCAAATTAATTAAATCGCAGCCATAGGTCACCCTATATAGGTGCGTTTCTCTCCCATCAGGTGAAGAAAAAAGAAACACTGAAATTGACACACGCACAGCCTAAATGGTCATCATCATCATATTATAAAAGCTAAGCCTTGTCTCCGCAGCTACAGATGTCTACCTTAGCCAGTCTTTTCAACTCAGCGTAGGTCTTGCACTTCATACTCAGAAGCAGGTTCTTGAAATAAGACACTCAGGGTTGTCCTCTTCCTCTTCTTCCAGCAATTCTTCCTTCAATGTTGTTACAAAGGCACTCCTCATGCCGCAGAATGTGACCAATAAATTTTATTTTCCGTTTTTCAATTTCAGTCATCAGATTCCATTCTTCTTCCAGCTTCGGAATTGCTCCTCATTTCAGTCCAACTTATCCTCTGCATGCCTCTCCAGATCCACATTTCAGTTGCCTCTAGTTTTTCTTTTCTTCCATTCCTAATATCCAGCTTTCGCAACCATACAGAAGCACTCTCCATACAAAGGTTTTTGCAAAGGCCTTCCGAGTTTGAATATCTATATGTTTGTTGGCTAGCAGATGCTTTTTATCTTGGAATGCTCTCTTTGCTGTTGCTATCCTCTTCGTGACTTCTGATATGCTCTGATTATCACTCGTGATCTGGGTTCCCTGGAGCAAAACTGTTTTACTTGTTCAATTTCAACAGGGCCAGTTTTGAAGTGTGTTATAGGTGTTTCCTTGTGTTTACATATGGTCATGGTTTTTGTTTTCCTTGTATTAATTTTCAGGTACCATTTGCCTAAAGTTTCTGCTAATATATTGATCATTCTCGGCATACTTTTGCCTGTTTCTGTTAGTATGGCAATATCAACAGCAAATCTTATAGAGTGTACTTGTTTGCCATTAATTTTGATCCCAGTTGTTTTCTCCTTCATGACTGCGATGGCTCTTTCGATGAACATGTTGAAGAGATAAGGAGAGAGTGGACAACCTTGCCTAACTCCTCTTCTTATTTTGGCATTTTTCTTTGTCCCATCGATTTCTAAATCAGTGTCCTGCATTCTGTATAAATTTAGTACGAGGCATATATCTTTCCAATCAACTCCTGCTTTTTTCATGGTAAGGTAAAGTTGTTCCCAGTCTACTTAATCAAAAGCTTTCTCTAAGTCGACGAAGGTCATGTCTACTTTCCTATTCTTCTCAAGTCTTCTCTCCAGAATTAAACGTAATGCCAGAATTGCTTATCTAGTACCCCTCCCTGATCGAAATCCAAACTAGTCATTATCGATATAGTACAGCATTTTTGAAGCCCCAATTCCTCTTCCGATAAACAATTTTCCCCAATTTGTCATTTTGAATTCCGATTTTATCTTTATTTTACTATTTTGTGTACTTTTCAAAGCTGCACTGAAACTTATTCGTCTACTAAAGTCATTCCAAGCTATATCTGCACTCACAGCTCGAAACATTCCGCTTAGTCGGGTTGTTCTCCTTTTTCCGAATTCTTCCCAGCCCAAATTTTGCAACATTTTCGTAACACTATTCTTCTGTCGAAAATTACCCGTAACAAATTGCGCAGCTTTTCTTTGGATCTCCATCAGTTCTCATATCAAGTAATCCTGGTGAGTGTCCCATACACTAATTAGGATTGTACCAGGGAATTTCATCCCCTTTCTTCTATTGCCTCAATATAACCCCTAACAATATAACAACTAACAAATTCGAGCATCTTGATTCATTTATCCACCACGATGGTCGATTGGCGGAATTGGAGAAAGGTGTCCAGTATGTCATGTGAGAGAAAAGTGCCAGATAAATTGAAAGAGAGGATCCATATGAAAAGATCTGTATTCTTTATTTACAATCCCGCGAATGTGATTAACCAGATGACGATCTTTCCTTGTACTGAGGAGTACAATAACGATGACTTCACCAACAATGAGGAAAGGGCCACCAAGGGTGTGAAAAAAGGGAAGATTTAGGACACGGGAATATGACACCGCAGAATTCGGAGGATATGCCAGATGAAATATTGAAATCCCTTGGAGAAAGAAGAGTGACTTGGCTCACAAAACTGTTTAGCGACATACTTACCCTTGGAGAATCCCAGATAAATGTAGGCAGAGTTTTCTTATCCTACGTTTTAAAAGAAAGGGAGATATTTAAGTTTGTGGCATCTGTGGAGGTGTTAGGTTGATGAACCTCTCAATGAAAATATGGGAGTGAGTAATTGAACAGCGGCTAAGACAGGAAGTGCTAATTCGCGAGGAGTAGTTTGATTTTATACGTGGTAGAGGAACCACGGATGTTATATTTCCCCTGATATAGTTTGTAGATAAGTTAATGGAAGGTAAGAAGGATTTTTATATGACATTTACTGATCTTGAAAAGGCAAATTACAGAGTCCTAAAGTTAGAAATGTGGAGGTGCCTACGGCAAAAGCTGGTGCCAGAGAAATATGTTCGCCCGTTAAAGTAGAAGTTCATCAAGTTTCCGCTGTTATTATGTTACTGTTTACTATTGTTATGGATGCGTTGAGTGAGGGAGAGTCACCGTGGTCAATGATGCTTGCTAATGACGTGGTGTTAGGTTCAGAGGCAAATAAGGACGCAGAGAAATGGTAGGAAGAATGAAGAGAACCACTAGACGTTGGAGGAATGCGGATAAGCAGAACAAATTCACAGTTTATGAACTCGAGAAAGAAGGAAACTGCTGTGAAGTTGAATGAAATAGGAATTACAACAACTAACAAATTCGAGCATCTTGATTCATTTATCCACCACGGTGGTCGATTGGCGGAATTGGAGAAAGGTGTCCAGTATGTCTTGTGAGAGAAAAGTGCCAGATAAATTGAAAGAGAGGATCCAAAAGACGGTAGTCAGAACTTCTATGATTTACGAAGTAGAAACGTGGCCGATGACAAGAATTTGGGCTGACAAAACTTGATGTAGCAGAGATGAACATACTGAGGTTTGCAGCGGGACATTACATGGTTGGATTAAGTATGAAACGAGGTAGTAAAAGGAAAGCTGAAAGTGACGGAAGTGTCTGAGAAAGTTAGTGAAGCTGGATTCAGGTGGTACGGACACGTCTAATGAAGGAACCAGGAATATGTAGGAAGGGAGATGCTGGAAATGCTGCAAGAGGGAAGAAGAGTAGAGGGAGCCTCAGAAGGCGATCGATGGAGAGCATTCAAAGCAGCATGAACCTACGCGGCCTTTTGGAGGAGATGGCACAAGACACGCCATTATATGAAGAAATGAAAAACACGTCAAAGACCTCACCTAGTGCGTAAGTCTATAATGAAGTTGCAGACGCGTATTTACATATATTTACTGAATACCAGATATAAGGAAACTGTATAATCTATCATTCCTACCAAATCTATGTAAAAGGTAAAATGAACAGTTTTCCTCTTCCCATTTTCGCTCTATGAGATTTGCAAAGCCCAGGGAGTCTTTCACAGACATTCTCTTTCTTTAACTGGTACCTTCATTCTGCGAAGCGCACGGATGCCACTGGTACCATTATAAAAGTCACTAAAATACAGTGAGCCTTGCTTATGAAAACAACTGAACCGGTCAAGTAATAAGGATGATGTAGATCACAAACAGAAATGTTTGCTCTAAGGAGAGTATCGTGGCAGTTATGGTCAAAGAGTAGGCCTACCTTCTAGTAAAATGACATAATAAACTACGACGTAAGATAAAATATATTTCCTTAATGTTTTGTAGGTGAATAGGTAAAGACTGGTCAAGATAAAGTAGACAGCTCTATTTTTCTATCACTCTATTCTTCTTGACAATCACCAAAGCCTTTCAAGCATATGTTATATCGTAAAACGTGCGTCTCCTTTCCCTGATGGTAGAAAGTGGTGTCCTGTTCCTTGAACATTTCTAAATGATTCAGAGTTCCATTTCTATTCCCTCGCGCCACTTCATCAATGGCATTAAAGAATGCGTCTGGTGTTGATCGATGACTACACCACTCTTCGTCTTTCACCGTCGTTCGAACCTCTATTTATTCATTGCACACTCGTTGGACAGATATAACTTTCTTTTCATACACAGACACAATGCTCCTGTGAATATTGACAGGTATTCTAATTTTGTACCAAAATTTGATCTCTTCCCACAACTACTCATTCAGTTACCTCGTAATTTTGCAACTATCTCTGTGCCACGGTTCTCATTTTAGACTTGTGTACCTGTGTGTAATATTGGTGTGACTACGAACCGGATACATAAGTTTGAAGCGACCTCCGTTTGTTTGCTTCTGAGTAATAAAATAGGGAATCTCACCCTCGTACATAGACTTGCGGATGAATATAGTGTCGTCATCGTTGAATTGTATTGAATATGGTTCCGAAGAACCAGTTGCAATGGTGCAATGAAGATTAAAGGCAACATTCCAGGCAAAACACACGAAAAGTATAACTTTCTTTAAAAATTAGCTCGTTAAATTGTTTAGGCTTTTCGAATTAAAATTCCATTTCATACGAGAAGATTTTGAAAACTATTTCGTTTTCATTTTTAAAAACATGACCACACTCTAGTAACATGTTGAAATGTTGATATTCCAGGCTTTAAAATTAAATATTTCGGATTGGTTGCATTTACAAGGCTATGGTTTGCAGCTTGAGAATTCCAGCCTTGAAGTTTAATATCTTCTAGAAGATAAATGACAAGGCTTGGTCGTTTATTGTTGCGTTTTGAAGGCTACTTTTTTCGGTGAACTCTTAAATATAATAACTTAAAACTTCAACTTGTCTATTAAACCACATGAATTTTATAGTAGATGAAAAAGAACTTCAGTACATAAGCTCAGCCAGTAATCTTTGTAAAATATTGAAAATGTGGAATGAAGAAAGTGTTTGTGCTAATTTTTCTTCAAACTTCAGCCCCTTATTTACATAATTCTGTGTCTTAATCCCATTTAACAATTTCACATTTTAATCTACATATCTCTCTAAAATGAATGTAAGAGTCTCAGAACGGTACCTCTCATAAATCATGTGAAACGCACTGAATATTCTAGCACAACCCTCTCAACTTACTCTGAAAATATCTGTGTACTATCTGTCCATTTTTTCTTTGAATGATGACAGCTTTCGCAGAAATCGTAGCCAATTTAGTCAGATAATGGCAAGGTTAATTAAGAACTCTGCTCTTCAAGTGTGTTATAGTAATCCACTCGTTGCCCAGCACGTATCTCCAGAGAGATGAGTCTGGATATGGATATTGGAGGATTTATATTCATACCCAGGTTGGTCACGTCTTTTAATAGCGTATTTCACTATTTTATAAACTTTAACAAAGTATTTGCGCTATTCAGGGCCAATAACATGTCTTAATTGGCAATGACTCCACCGAGGTTTTAATAAGTGAGTGAACGAGGTGGGTGTTCAGAGCAGTGAAGGCAAGATTACTTGAACAGAACGAGGAAATAACTGATAAGAGGAAGTTCTAGGAATGTCGTGGCATCTGCTTCAGATTAAGAGTACAGTTTGAAATGAAATAAAAGCCAACACTTCACAACTGAGAAGCACTTAGAAGCATTCATTAGTTGAAAATTTTACTTAACAGCGAGGGGCTATTTGCTAATATATAAAAAGGAAATCGTTCTATGTCTAGGTTATGAGGGCCTTTTATTGCGTGGAACTTACGGCATCGACTTTTCGTAACTCAGTTCTAGGTGGGATAGAGCAGTTAGCTATATACCTGGCCATCTTTGCGAAAGGAATTAACCTGATATTCATTTTTGTTTTAGGCTGAGTGAACCTCGTGGCCATTTCCCTTCTAGACGTTAAAGTCACATTTATAATTTTCTCCAGTTTCTGCTCCAGTTTCTGATTTTGAATGGAGCTCACATTCTGTTGGGTGAATCGTGCACCCTCCTGTCCCAGGACTCGTTAATTATTCGTCCAATTGGCTTGTAAATATATTCAATGTTCAGTTATCTGTACCTTAATAACAACATGTTTACAACCCCAGCACGTTGTGTAATTTTGAAATTGTGAGTACAAAATCTTCTGAAATTAAAACCTCTTCAATGCAACCTTGACCTCTAAATCGGAACTCGTTGGCGAGTTGTGAAGTGTCATGTCTTATTATTATTATTATTATTATTATTATTATTATTATTATTATTATTATTATTATTATTATTATTATTATTATTATTATTGAATATACAAAGCCGCTTGGAACCCTATTTTACATAGTATACTAGGGTTGTAGTTAAAATACATATTCACTTTCACAATGAAAATGAATTCATGTATCTAATCGACGGAAAATGAAGTGGATGAAGTTAATAAAATATTTGTAACAGCACGGCTTCTTAAACAAATGATACAGGGGTTCTGATAATGCAATGTTGCAATAATTCAACTGAGAGTTCAAGTCATGCCTTCTTCTTTCAAATGCAGCACATTCAAACAGTAGGTGATACACCGTTTGTGAGGATCCGCAAACACACACGTAGCTATCAGGACGATTGATTCTGAATCGATGAAAATAGTAACCAAATTTGCCATGACCAGTCAGAAATTGAGTAATTTTAAAGCTTGGCAGCAACACGTTACTGTGTAGGCGGTAGAAAACCTCAGGGAAGAATATTTCTCTGGTGACTTGGCCGCTAGTGGAAGAAGTCCATATTTTGTTCCATTGATGGATTACGCGCTTCTTTATGATTTTTTTAGCGTAGCTAGGTGACGTTTTGTCATAAGAAATTTCCAAATTAGATGTAGCCGCTACTTTCGTCAGTAGATCAGCTTTCTCGTTTCCAGACGTTCCACAATGACCGTGAATCCAGTCATAACAGATGTGCGGACTTTGTTGAGCTGTGGTTCTAATAGCTACAGCTATTGGATTCAGATTATATTTATTATTTATCGCATTCAGCGCAGCTTGCAAATCACTTAATAACCGAGATTTCTTATTATTAGATTTGCACCATTCGATCGCAGACTTGATCGCCAACAGTTCAGCCTGGAAAATAGAGCATGTGGAAGAGAGTTTGTACTGGGATGAGAACACCTCAGAATCGTTTTCAAGAACAACTCTGTCCTGTTCATCTGTGCTTGGTATGCGAGACCCATCTGTGTAAATAAAGCAGTCATAGGTAATTGAACAATTTTCATAAATGAAGTTTTTGAAGAGACTTGGGTGATCAGACTGTAGAAAATGACAAGGTTGCTCTAGAGTGGTATTTAGAATGGGCATTGGTGACCCTTTGTTTTTCTTCAAAAAAGTGAGTTCAGCTTTTGTTATCGCCGTCAGAAATAGTGACTCAATGCCTGCAATAAGAAGAGCTGCATCAGTAGAGGTGGTGCGGTAAGCACGGGAAATACGAAGGGCAAATCCTCTCTGAATTTGCATCAGTTTATGCTGAGCCCATTTCTTCTCAAGTGTCATTCGAAAAGAGGAAACACAATACAATATCAGAGGTACAAACGCTGTACCATAAATAATTCTTAGTACCTCTGAATTTAGTCCCCAAGAAGGTCTGCAGGCAATAGCTAAACCTTGCATAAACTTACTGCCTTTCTGTTGTAGTTTGTTGAAATGGACCCTGAAAATAAACTTCTTGTCAAGTACAACTCCCAGATAAAGAATATAATTTTCAATAGTGATATTTTGTCCATTCATTTTAATTTTAGGCTTTCTTAGTTTTCTTCTCTCTGTAACAAACATGGCCTTCGTTTTCTGGGGATTAAATTGTAATTTATTATCACAACCTCAAGTAAATAAAATGTCAAGAGACAAATTTGCTCTTACTCTCAGATCCCGCACATTATCTGCTTTAATTAAAAGAAGGGCGTCAGCAGCGTAGGCCGCAACTTTACAACCAACAGGAAGAGGCTAAGTTAGAAGGTCATCGTATAAAATGTTACAAAAATCAGGACTACAACTAGATCCTTGTGGGCAACCCCTTTTTAGGATCTTTGAAGAATCTGCTGTCCGACTTGAAGTTTAACTTTCCGATTTTGGAAATAAGATTGTATTAATTTATATACATTTTTGGGACAGAGCTTCTTTCTCAATTGAGTTAGAACTTTTGGCTACCAGGCATTATCGAATGCACTGATATTAGGATAGCTACTTCATGCACGGAGAAAACAGTCTCAGCCTATTCTACTACACTAAGAACAGCATCTTCTGTCGATTTTTGTGGAGTAAATCCGTACTGGAATTGATTTAAATGATTGTTGCTATATAAGTGGTACATGACCCGATCGATTATTAACTTCTCAAAAATCTTCCCCAGAACTGGAAGAAGGCAAATAGGCCTGAAAGATTTGGCATTAAACATTCTTGAGATAATGCCTTTAGGGATTATTTTAACAATTGCAATTTTCCAAGATGTAGGGAAGAGGCTGAACACCAAGCACTTATTAAAAAGGGTGACAAACAGGGAAGGAAAACACAAGTGCTGATAGTCCATCCCAACCTGGTGCTTTCTTGTCATGTCTTACCAGTGCTCTTTATAAACCGGCGTCAGGCCTTTATAATGTGGATGCATCTCGGAATATTGAAGACCACGTCACCAGTGAGGAGGTTTTCCATTGTGCGGGGAGATCATGTGCAGTCTTAACCCTCGCAAAACATAGGAATGCAGCCTATTTCGATCACATCATCCGAGTCTGATTCAAATGATGATAGAAGGCAAAACAGTGGGCAAATATTTTCTGTTAACTTTGGCAGTCTACTTACATTACTGTACAACATCCCGCTTATCGCTTTGCCTCTGTTTTATTCTGGTTATGTCGCATTTAATGCATAACTCAAACATACGTTCAGTCATCAATTGTATACTATTTCTCACCGTATCTAAAATATTTTTAGATCGCTTGAGATACCACTGCATATTTTATTTTTGGTCCACGGATGCACTTCGTATGCCCTTCAGCACATGGCTTCGATTTGATCTCATAATGATAACTTCTTCACTCCTGGTGTGAGAAAACCAGTCGTCTTGTACATCTCTATATGTAACTCTGCTTCTGACATGATATAAATAAGAAAATCACATGGCGTGATACTTCAGGAAAAAATCATATCCTAAGCTCCACTAGAATTCAGCCACCAGGGATACCAATAGAATTGTTATAATGTTTTCCGCAAAGAAGCAAACGGTTAACAACGTTGTCTTCAGATGTTATTGTAATCATAACGCGACAAATGAACTTGTAAATGTGGTTATCACAATATGAAGAAGCAAGCTAGTAACGTAGCAATTTACATCGCCCCGCACCCCTCTCCCAAGAGGTCGAGCCTTTGAGAACCAATTATTTTGTAAAGTAAATGACAGTTGAAATGTTAAGTCAGTAACTAAAATTAAAAAAAAAAACATGCGAATAAATCATTATGAAAGTTCCCAAGTATCGTGGCTAGTTTGAGATATAGATAGCCACTCAAATCTTCTGCTAAGAAACACAAAATGAATTACTATATTTTTCCTTGCAAACTTTGGAATTATTTGGTCTCATAATGATAACTTCTTCACTTCTGGTATAAGAGAATCAGCCTTCGTGTACACCTTTATATCTACATATGTAACTCTGCTTCTCACACGATATAAATAAATAACATGACGTGAAACATGTGGGCAAATTTCTACCCTAAGCGCCACTAGAATTCTGCCACCAGGGAAACTAAGACCCAAGTCACTGTTCTATGTCTCCGGTCACTGTTTTTTTAAGGTAAATTTTATCGCAAAATATGTCAGTAATATCGTTAAGACTGGCATTCTGTAAAGTAATTGTAATTTTAATTTAACTGATTACTTATTTCAAAAGTGAATTGTTATTTTAATTTGAAATATTTCTCAGGTACTTATAATCCAGTCCAGTTACAAAGAAAGGAAAAAGAGAAACACAAGGGATCAATGTGAGGGGCGAAATAGAACAAAACATTGACAAATCGAGTCATATATAGAAACACAGGAACACATAATAAGATAAACTTTTTATATTTTTCCAGTCGCTAAGTACGTGATTATTCAGCTTCCAAAACAAAAGATTTGAACTCTGGGTGTTCCTTGCCTCAGAAAGGAAACGGGGATTTTCTGTACAAAGAATACACTTCGCGTAATAAGTGGCTAACGGAACTTGTATCAATCAATCAATCAATCAATCAATCAATCAATCAATCAATCAATCAATCAATCAATCAATCAATCAATCAATCAATCAATCAATCAATCAATCAATCAATCAATCAATCAATCAATCAATCAATCAATCAATCAATCAATCAATCAATCAATCAATCAATCAATCAATCAATCAATCAATCAATCAATCAATCAATCAATCAATCAATCAATCAATCAATCAATCAATCAATCAATCAATCAATCAATCAATCAATCAATCAATCAATCAATCAATCAATCAATCAATCAATCAATCAATCAATCAATCAATCAATCAATCAATCAATCAATCAATCAATCAATCAATCAATCAATCAATCAATCAATCAATCAATCAATCAATCAATCAATCAATCAATCATCTGCATTTAGGGCTGTCGCCCAGGTGACAGATTTCCAATAAATTGCTCTCTAGCTTTTTTTAAACATTTTCAAAGAACTTGGAAATTTATCGAACATTTCCCTTGATAATTTATTCCAATCCGTTACTCCAGGGGCCTGTTCCACGAACGAACTTTGCAGCTTTTCACTTTGCACTTTGCACTTTTCAGTATAGATTTTGTTCCAAGATCACTTTTCAGATTTAGCTTCCAGAGTGAAAAGTGAAAAGTGCGAAATGCAAAGAAATGAAGTGAAAAGTTTTCATAAATATGGCAAAGAGATGATTCCCTTTTCATCTGTTAATTAACAAGTATGTACACTAGTTTCTCGGCGTAGAATTCAGTTTAGTGATATAAGCATGTCACGATGAGATCTTTTGTTATCATCAGGTGAGGACAGTGAGGAAGAATCCAACAAGAGAACGTTACAAAGACAGGATTAATTTTCATAACCTCACTTCGACGGAGTTTCGCGAGTGTTTTCATATTACTCCAAAACAGGCTGACTATATTCTTGAAAAGATCGCTCATTTATTAAAGCATGCAACAAAGAGAAGTCAATCCTTTTCCGAAAAAGAACAAATTTTTATATGCTTACATTGGTTGGGAAATGGTGCCCAGCTGCACGGTGTAGCAGCAATGCACGGGACATCAAAATCAATTATTTGCAGAACTGTTACCAAAGTCGTAGATGTTATAGTAAATGTAATATTTCCTAACATGTACGTTGGTCTGATAATCCACATAATAATGCAACGGAATTTCTAATGAAGGACGAATTTCCTTCTGTGTGTAGATGTATTGACGGTACTCTCCTTAATATTGATGCTTGTCATCATTCGAGAGGTTACACTTAAAGTTGCCAGAAATGATGTCCCGTTTCTCCTTGACAGCTTCTAGCACAGCGAGCTTCTTGTAATAACCTTTCTTTCCCATGATTAAAATTTTAAAACTACCGGTACCACAGTTATACTGTCAAGTTCGCCGCGAAAAATAAAGCATTAAAATCATGGAGTATTATACAGTTTGCCCATGGAGTAAACATAATCTGATAACACTCATTTGCAAAGAATTTGGCGAAGAAATTGAAAAGTAAAACTTAGAGCATGGTGGAACAGGAAGAATTTGCACTTTGCAAATTGAAAAGTTGAAAAGCTGCAAACTTCGTTCGTGGAACGGGCCCCAAGTCCTAGAAATGAATATTTGTCCCAATTCGTCTCTTGAGTTTCAACTCCATATTATCATGATATGCCCTACCTTGAGAAGCTACACTCAAGCTTATTCGTTTTCGCACGTCATTCCACGCTAACATGCAACGAATGGAAGGATGCTATTAAGACGACTACCAACATTTCCCAGTGCTTGCTATTCCAGGCAGGTCTGTGAACGGAACCATTTGCCGCCGTACCAGAGTGAGAAAGAACCCCTTATACACATTCTGGGTGCCTTTCCATACGAAGAATTACTAAGAAGTACACGTCACCACAGGATAAGATCAGTAATAGTATCAGACCTGAGTGATAAAAACTATAAGCCGCAAGGAAAGCTTTGAATAGGAAGGATGCAATCTAATATGTTTTTCTTCCAATATCTGAAGCAAATAAACTGTAAGTTACAATTTGTGGGATTTCTTGGTACCGTGTATGGCTTCGTCTGGCCTCTGACAAGCAGTGAAATCCTTGGGATCAGTACATTGACGTCATCGTCAGGAAGAAGGCCTCATTCCATCTGAGCAACTCTAATGATTTGTGGAAGTGTCTGTGGAGGTCGTGGACGATCAAGAACAACCGTTTTCAACCTTTCCCATGCATGCTCAATGCAGCTGACAAATCCATATGTTTCATAACCGTCTTTGTGCGGCTCCATGGCTAAATGATTAGCGTGCTGGCTTTTTGCCACAGGGGTCCTGGGTTTGATTCCTGGCAGCGTCGGGAATTTTAACCACAATTGGTTAATTCCGCTGGCATGGGGATTGGGTACATGTGTCGTCGTCATCATCATTTCATCCTCATCACGATGCGCGAATGCGGGTATCGAAAGACTGGCATCTGGCGAGCTGAACTTGTCCTCGGACACCCCGGCACTAAAAGCCTTACGTCACTTTGTTTCATAACCGTCTCTATCATGAAGTTCCTGAATGACGAACCTCTATGAGGTCGAACGTTGTGTACGACGAAAATTAATTCTGCATCATATTCACACCTACAGGGTTTACAAATGGTCAAAGGAGTACCACTGCGTCCTTTACGTCTCCACACCCTTCGTCGTTGTGTATCTGGCCTAAGTGATATTGTGTTTCATCCGCAGACATGATATTACGCCTTTTCATCCAACCCTCAATTGATGTATTGGCCCATCTTCTCCTCTCAACACTGACGATTCTGTAATTGAACATGTCGAATCAGTCGAAAAGGCCTTAATTGGATAGTGTGCAGCTCACTGCTAATAGTTTGTGCAAATGCACTGAATTATTAAAGTTGGAAGTGAAAGAGTTTCTAGGGCTGGCAAACCTACGACCATAGGAGAAGTAATGAGTTTACCGAGGGAAGTCGGAGAGAAGAGATAATAGGGAAAAATCCAGAAGAAATAATTATCACCAGTGCCTGACTCGTATGTTTTGGCAGCATTCGAATTGATACGAATACAGACTTTTCTAAGGTTTTCTAAGGTTGTTGTGTACCCTTCCTTGATGAATTATATTTGAAAATTGCAGTAGTAATGCATCTAACGGAGATTACGGAGAGTAGACGAGACAAAGCACACCACAACTAACAACAATAGTCAGTAATGCTTTTGTTGAGAAGTTTCAGGAGTTAAGGACATTGTAGACTAAAACATTCTTTTTTATTCTGGCCCAGCGATAATATTTTTATTTTAATTTCGACCGACATCTACATTATCTTCCTGTCCGTCCCCATGGCTAAATGGAGTTGGCCTTTGGCCCAAGAAATTCTTGGTTCGATTCGAGGTCGGTTCGGGGATTTTAACCTTCATTTATTAATTCCTCTAGCTGTTTGTGGCGTCTTTAACATTAGAATTTATCTTACGTAGGGCCCCACTATCACAGACGCGGAGGTCACTTATACGGCGTTAACTTGAAAGACCTGCTTTAGGCCTCAAAGGCCACAGTTCATTTTTATTATTATTAATAATATTATTATTATCTTCCTGATGAAAAGCGGCTATTGACCACGGGTTTTGCAACTCGTAAATACAACCACCACCACTTAACCATGGCGATTGAACAATATTTCCACTTCAGCGGTGCTCGCCATTAATGTCATTAACAAAAAAAAAGGTAGTATATATCTCCATTATTTTAATTCATATGACAAACATGTATTATAAAAAATGAAAATTCTATTACTATGTACACGTTTTAGACAGAACTAATATTTTCGCAGGAACTTGAATTGCACTCTTCGTGTACAGTTGCACTTCTGCTAACATCGTTGGACAACACTGGATGTTGTTTACAACACAGTCGTTAGTTGGTCCCAGAGGGAGGTCGTTTGCGTTTTCAGTAATAATAATAACAACAACAACAACAACAACAATAATAATAATAATAATAATAATACCGGCCGAGTAGGCCGTGCGGTTAGAGGCACGCGGCTATTAACTTGCATCCGGGAGATAGTGGGTTCGAATCCCACTGTCTGCAGCCCTGAAGATGGTTTTCAGTGGTTTCCCCATTTTCACACCAGGCAAATGCTGGGGCTGTACCTTAATTCCTTCCAACTCCTAGGCCTTGCCTATCCCAACGTCGCCATAAGACCTACCTGTCTCGGTGCGACTTAAAGCTGCTAGCAAAAGAAATTCACGTCCCACTAACTACTTTTGGTGGTTTTCGGAGACATCGCGGTGTCGATTTTTTCCCGCAGGAGTTATTTTACGTGCAATCTACCTACACGAAGCTGACGTATTTGAGCACCTTTAAATACCACCGGACTGAGCCAGGATCGAACCTGCCAAGTTGGGGTCAGAAACCCAGCGTCTCAGCAGTCTGAGCCACTTAACCCGGTATTTTTCAGTATTATTTTGTGTTATTCTACTGCACTTTGGTAATGAATACCGCTCTGAGAAAAGGTTCAAAATTTTGGCATTAGCTGAACATACTTCTACGGCAGAAAGACAAATTGCTTCACAGTGTGGTGTTGATGAGGCTACAGTAAATCCATTTCTGAAGCAATTCCGAATGAGTGGATACTTTTTATCTCCAGAGTAAAGAAATTCTGGTCGGATGCGCAAGAATGCACCAAGATACGATCATTTACCTACCGAGAATAGAGGCTTTCTGCTGTTAACATGAAGAGTAACTTAAGACGGAGTGGGTGAAATGTTTGCGGAATGATATTTTCCGCCAATTGTTACAGAAGAGCGTGCAGATCAGCTTCTGACGGAAGTAATGCGCAACAGGAGTTTGGTATATGATGAACTCTGTAAAGGCTTCTCACTATGGAAGATTGGAAGAAAGATGTATAATCTGAAGAAAACCATTTAAACTTGTGGTCAGCACGTTCCATTTAAGCGTAAGCAGAGAAAATATCACAGGACCATATTCTATAAACACTTAAACATTCACAAAATGTGATGATCTAGTGATGTTTTACTCACAGGCTTCAGGCCCTTTAGTCCCTGTTAAGGAAATAGTGGACGCTGACAAGTACATGGTAATCCTTCGAAGAAGATTAACGCATGATTTACAAATCACCATATGAATTCACCATTAAACAGAATATGTCCGTTAATTAATAAAATATCAAACGTGGACATATTTCACGAGGAGAGTGTCTTGTTAAGGTCAATCAGAGGTGAACTCACACAGATAAAAGACATAAATTAAATAGAGTAACATACTTGTGTACAATGAATAACTTAGTCCTTAGATTAATTTAGATTAACAATGTGTATTTAGGAAGAAATTAAAATAATTCTGAAACACACACTTACCATTGTCCATAGTTCATAAGTATAGTATTAGGTTCAATATTTTAATTTTTATTGTAAATTATTTGTAAAATTATAAATAAGGAATTGAAATGTTCTGTAAGTGGGCATAAATGACTCTTGAACAATAAATCAAATAAAAAAGTTAAAAAAAGCTCTCTTCAGGTGGTAATGACCTCTTTCAACAAGATATTGCACTAAGTCACATCCAGAAAGGTGAACAATTCCTTGATGTCAATAATATTGAAGTGTTTTCTTGGCCAGAGAACTCACTTGATATCAATCCGATTGGAAATTCATAGGCCGTTTGGATGGTGGAAATATATACTAACCTTAGTACCACAAAGTTCTTTTTGAGAAGAACGAAATTGTAATTTAACCTTGAAGATTTGGTAAAGAGAATTATATTTCACTGTATGTTACCCAGTATATGCTCACACGTATGCAGGAGTTAGAAACGACTTGATCAATAATGGGCTTAATTAATTGATTAACAAGTTGCATTCACTTGGCTCACGGTCATTGACTGATATCTCAGTTGCTTAGTTCATTAACACCAAATCTTTTTTGTCTTAAAACAGTATAATTTTGTAGGATACGATGAAAGTTTATTTTGATTCAATGTAATTCCGTCTTCTATTAAAGTGTCTTTAAGATATCAGTACATATTTATATGAGTTTCAATCTGAAGGAACACAATCAAAATTACTACCTTCAGATATTTCTTCAGCACGTCTGAGCAGCTCGTACGGTAAAGTGTTGGCCTTCTGAGTGCAAGTGGACAAGTTCGATCCCAGCTCAGTCTGCTAGTATTTGAAGGAGCTCAAATATGCCAGTCTGTGTCAGTAGATTTAATGGCGTGTAAAGGAACTCATGAGAGACAATATCATGGTGTCTAGGCGTCTCTGAAAGCCTTAACGAAGTGGTTAGTGGGACGTAAACACCTACAATATTATTACTACTACTACTTTAAGTGAATATCGACACCAACATCTACACCATTGAGTCTTTCTCCTTTTCTTCAAGCCCTAGTAGGAACTCATATATTTCACACTCAATTTGAGTAACATTCGCACTTACCCTGAGAAGTTGAAGGGAGCTATTAATTCGTTCTTGAAGATGACATATCTGAAGAGTTGCTATCATTTAAGGTTTATTTACGAGTAAAAAGACCGGAGAACACTTTACTTCCCTCCACATTATTTCATACGCTGTTTCCCTCTGCTTGATCAGCAGGAAATGACATTTCCTCGTAAAATTTGCATCTATTGATATATCGCCCTTTTATGCTTAAGAAAGCGTGATACCTTAAACTAATTATTTTCTAAACTGTAGCCTAGTTTAATATGGCTTTTCGCTGCAACTTTAAGAAGAGAATCACTAAACTGTATAGATTAACAAAAGTAAACCTGATGTGTTCCTTTCTTAGTATGGTTTGACGATGAAGAAATAAACTATATGTGTGCAAAATAGGCACAGTTCGTGCCTAAACATATTTGTGATCTTCTGAAAATCATCAAGTAATACATTTTAAATTAATTATATTTTTTTTCTTGTACGATTAAATTGCACGCTCTTGTACACTCAAAATATTATTATTTCTTGCCTTCTCGCTACCTCCTGTAATACTTGGTCTCTCTGTCACTTTAGTAACAATCGATAGTCAACGTCTCTGTGTCATTTCCTTATTCTACTTGGTTTTAGTTTATTGCATACGACTTTTACCTTGAAAATGACCTCCGCAGAATAAAGAGAAAAACGCTGTCTTTAACAACGGTGTGCTTAAATACAAGAACATATATAACAATAGAAAATACCTACACTAGATATGTTTTAATGAAATTCATGTAACGTGAGAAATCTATAGGTGAGCGGCAACGTTGGAAGGTGATTAATAACAACCTAGAAATAACAAACAAAGCTCCGATAAGGCAGGGACAAGTTTTAAAATAGAACTTGTATGACTTGAGCAAGAACATAAACATGACATAGCTTAGTTGGGAGGACTGACCGCCTTGATCAGGGCTCGAGTGGTGGACCAGAGGCCTTCATACCTTATGAAGTGGCTTGCCTTCACTCAGCTGACGGTGTGTAGCAACAACATTCACACACTCCAGGTATATCAGCTCCAGAATGTGCGGTATTCCAAGTAAAAAGTGGATAGTGTGATCGTCTTCCTTAACTGTAGTGGCTTACTGTTAGTGGTGTGCTGCAACAGACTGGAACGATCCAAACAATCCACCCATTTTGCTGCTTCATAACGACAGTAGAACGTTGCGGACGTCAATCCTGTGTGATTTCTTCCTGAGAACATCAGTAATGAATGAATGAATGAATGAATGAATGAATGAATTTAATCATTGTTTTGAAATTCAGGGTTTTAAATTACAATCACACTATGGCTGAATATTGATAACGAATAATACAATAAATCGAACACCATGAAATACATACATACATACATACATACATTATCATTATAGACTGTTATGCCTTTCAGCGTTCAGTCTGCAAGCCTCTGTGAATTTACTAAACGTCGCCACAATTCTCTATTTGCAACTAGTGTTGTGGCCTCATTTAGTTCTATACCTCTTATCTTTAAATCGTTAGAAACCGAGTCTAACCATCGTCGTCTTGGTCTACCTCTACTTCTCTTACCCTCCATAGCAGAGTCCATTATTCTCCTCGGTAACCTATCCTCCTCCATTCGCCTCACATGACCCCACCACCGAAGCCGGTTTATGCGTACAGCTTCATCCATCGAATTCATTCCTAATTTAGCCTTTATCTCCTCATTCCGAGTACCCTCCTGCCATTGTTCCCACCTGTTTGTACCAGCAATCATTCTTGCTACTTTCATGTCTGTTACTTCTAACTTATGAATAAGATATCCTGAGTCCACCCAGCTCTCGCTCCCGTAAAGCAAAGTTGGTCTGAAAACAGATCTATGTAAAGATAGTTTCGTCTGGGAGCTGACTTCCTTCTTACTGAATACAGTCGATCGCAGCTGCGAGCTCACTGCATTAGCTTTACGGCATCTTGATTCAATCTCACTTACTATATTACCATCCTGGGAGAACACACAACCTAAATACTTGAAATTATCGACCTGTTCTAGCTTTGTATCACCAATCTGACATTCAATTCTGTTGAATTTCTTACCTACTGACATCAATTTAGTCTTCGAGAGGCTAATTTTCATACCATACTCATTGCACCTATTTTCAAGTTCCATGATATTAGACTGTAGGCTTTCGGCACAATCTGCCATTAAGACCAAGTCATCAGCATAGGCCAGACTGCTTACTACATTTCCACCTAATTGAATCCCTCCCTGCCATTTTATACCTTTCAGCAGATGATCCATGTAAACTACAAACAGCAAAGGTGAAAGATTACAGCCTTGTCCAACCCCTGTAAGTACCCTGAACCAAGAACTCATTCTGCCATCAATTCTCACTGAAGCCCAATTGTCAACATAAATGTCTGTGATTGATTTTAATAATCTGCCTTTAATTCCATAGTCTCCCAGTATAGCGAACATCTTTTCCCTCGGTACCCTGTCATATGCTTTCTCTAGATCTACGAAACATAAACACAACTGCCTATTCCTCTCGTAGCATTTTTCAATTACCTGGCGCATACTGAAAATCTGATCCTGACAGCCTCTCTGTGGTCTGAAACCACACTGGTTTTCATCCAACTTCCTTTCAACGACTGATCGCACCCTCCCTTCCAAGATGCCGGTGAATACTTTGCCTGGTATACTAATCAGTGAGATACCTCGATAGTTGTTGCAATCCTTCCTGTTCCCTTGCTTATAGATAGGGGCAATTACTGCTTTTGCCCAATCTGAAGGTACCTTACCAACACTCCACGCTAATTTGACTACTCTATGAAGCCATTTCATCCCTGCCTTCCCACTATACTTTACCATTTCAGGTCTAATTTCATCTATTCCTGCTGCCTTATGACAATGGAGTTTATTTACCATCCTTTCCACTTCCTCAAGCATAATTCCACCAACACCATTTTCCTCCTCCCCTTGAGCTTCGCTGTTCACAACACCACCAGGATGATTTCCTTTTACATTGAGAAGATGTTCAAAATATTCCCTCCACCTATCCAGTGAATCCCTGGGATCTATTATGAGTTCACCTGAATTACTCAAAACACTGTTCATTTCCCTTTTCCCTCCCTTCCTAAGATTATTTATTACTGTCCAGAAAGGTTTCCCTGCTGCTTGACATAGCCTTTCGGGGTTGTTACCAAAATCTTCCCATGACTTCTTTTTGGATTCAACAATTATTTGTTTCGCTCTGTTTCTTTCATCTACATACAACTCCCTATCTGCCTCGGCCCTAGTTTGGAGCCATTTCTTATAAGCCTTCTTTTTACGTTTACAAGCTGCTCTCACTTCATCATTCCACCAAGATGTTCGCCTTTTCCCATCTTTACACACAGTTATTCCAAGGCATTCCCTGACTGTTTCTACTACAGCATCCCTGTATGCCACCCATTCACTTTCTATATCCTGAACCTGCTTAATGTCTACTGTTCGAAACTTCTCACTAATCATATCCATGTACTTCAGTCTAATTTCCTCGTCCTGGAGATTTTCTACCCTTATTCGTTTGCAGACAGATTTCACTTTCTCTACCCTAGGCCTAGAGATACTTAGTTCACTACAGATCAGATAGTGGTCTGTATCATCGAAAAATCCCCGGAAAACTCGTACTTTCCTAACAGATTTCCTGAATTCGAAGTCTGTGAAGATATAGTCTATTATGGATCTGGTACCCCTAGCCTCCCATGTGTAGCGGTGAATAGCCTTATGCTTGAAGAATGTATTCGTAACAGCTAAACCCATACTCGCACAGAAGTCCAGCAAACGCTTTCCATTCCCATTAGCTTCCATATCTTCCCCACATTTACCAATCACCCTTTCGTATCCTTCAGTTCTATTCCCAACTCTCGCATTGAAATCACCCATTAGCACTATTCTATCCTTGCTGTTTACCCTGACTACGATGTCACTCAATGCTTCATAAAACTTGTCAACTTCATCCTCATCTGCTCCCTCACATGGTGAATACACGGACACAATTCTAGTCCTAATTCCTCCAACTGACAAATCTACCCACATCATTCGCTCATTTACGTGCCTAACAGAAACTATGTTCCGTGCAATGCTATTCCTGATAAAGAGCCCTACCCCAGACTCTGCCCTTCCCTTTCTAACACCCGTCAAGTACACTATATAATCTCCTATCTCTTCCTCGTTATCTCCCCTTACCCGAATATCACTTACTCCTAGCACATCTAGATGCATCCTCTTTGCTGACTCAGCCAGTTCTACTTTCTTTCTTCCATAAGCCCCATTAATATTGATAGCTCCCCATCGAATTCCATTTCGTTCGCCAAGTTGTTTCCAAGGAGTCCCTCGCCTGTCAAATGGGAGTGGGACTCCGTTACTCCCATAGGTCCGAGGCTTGCTTAAAATGTTCTGAGCTCGGTCGATTCGTGAAGCAGGATGCTGCCCTACTTGCACATAGTCCATGTGAGGATCTCTCCTCTAACGGGTTATGGACCACCGGTGGATTGTATAGTCCTAGCCGCCTGAGCACAAGGAGGGCCAGGACTCAGAATATGTCCGAGATGCCCACTCCCATTCCATAGCAACTGGTATCCCGACTCTCAGGACCACTTACTAGGCCACTCAGCCGTTGCCCATGGTTCACGAACTAGGACGTGACTACAGTAACCCACAAACATGAACCATCATGAAATAACGCTAATCAAAGAAATTAATTACAGAAGAAAAAGACAGCGGAAATACTAATATTATCAGTATTATTTGGAGACGATCAATTAAATCTCAAGGCTTCATTTCTCTTGTAAACAATCTCTAATATCACACGATGTAGCAAAGAAGCTTTCCAGCATAATGAAAATATCTACTATATATCAAGATGTTACACTTGATTATACCAAGTCAAAATTTTGCATATTAAGGAGTGTTGTGCGAATGTGTGTTTGTTCTCTGTGTCTGTTATGTTTTCACTCGGAGGCTGTTTGGATCTTCAAATAGCACCAATAATAATAATAATAATAATAATAATAATAATAATAATAATAATAATAGTGAGCCTCCATGGCTCAGTTGGCAGCGCGACGGCCTCTCATTGCTTGGTTCCGTGGTTCAAATCCCGGTCACCCTACGTGAGATTACGGTTCTGGACAAAGCGGAAGCGAGACAGGTTTTTCTCCGAGTACTCCGGTTTTCCCTGTCATATTTCAATCCAGCAACACTATCCAATATCATTTCATTTCATCTGTCATTAATTAAACATTGCCCCAGAGAAGTGCGACAGGCTTCGGCAGCCGGCACAATTCCTATCCTCACCGCTAGATGGGGGATTCATTCATTCCATTCCTGACCCGGTCGTATGCTGGAAACAGACTGTGGAATTTCAGTAATAATGTTAATGTTTGTACGCGTCCCACTAACTATTTCTGAAGGTTTCGGAGAAGTCGCGGTGCCGGAATTTTGTCCCGCATGAGTTCTTTTACGTGCCAGTATATCTACCGACACGAGGCTGACGTATTTGAACCCCTTCAAATACCACCCAACTGAACCAGGATGGAACCTGCCAAGTTGGGGTCAGAAGGCCAGCGCCTCAACCGCACAAAACAGGTGATGGTGCCATAATAATGCGTACATAGCATGATGAGATGTGAGGTAGTTTGCCATTACTTTCCTCACTGGACCGATCCTGTGAGTAGCACATTTCACAACATCTTGACGCACTAGTCGTGCTCCGAATGCCATAACTCTGTCATACCATAGCAGCATCCACACTACCACTGCCATAAATGAGACTGAGACTTCAGTGGAATCTTTATTTTTCTTAGGTATGTGCCAAGAGATGGACAGATGCACCAATACTTACTGTGGCCGTAATTAGGTCACAGCTGACTGTACAGGTGTTGGTGTGTGGCTTGTGTTCGCTTGTCGGCGAGAGGGAGTGCGCGCGACCTTGGCTCGAGGACGAGAACAAGTTTTTTTTGACGTGAAGAGGGTGGCTGGTCGACTAACAAAATAAAATAAAAAAATGAAGGTTGGCGAGAGAAAAAAGTTGCTAGTGCGTGTCACTTGTAATTGCGAGGAACGAAATGAATAATATATTATAATATCTTTGGTGGCGTGACACGCAAAATTACGGAATGCTCATGGATTAAATTAAAATAAACTGGATGAATAATTGCACATTTAGATGATATAAATTAAAAACTAAAATTTTTGAACTAATTTACACGACCTTTCGGCTAAAATGGTGATAAAATTATATATTCATCCGGTAGAAGAATTCAGTATCTAAATTGACTTTACTTCCGTGCATGAGCGCCAGACACGATATTTAAGTCATGTGATAAGAGTACTCACTCTCACATACTGACGTGTTCCCGAACTATCATCTTCAGTCGCTCAGAGTCCTTGCCAGCAAGATTTTCAACGTAGAACATCGTGAATACTGTCGTCAGGAATAGTGGCTTCGCTCCTGTGCTCTACACTTCTGATAATTGTCTACAACGTGGAACAGTGCTGTGATCAGACGTCGAATGTGCAGATATTAATCCCTTAACTTTCTCACGAGTGAACGTGGAGGACCTGGACGTGATCATTTCCAGAAGAGGACGGAACTTCGTGTTATGGATTACCTGTGCTTCACCATGAAGTTTTAAACCATCGACCACCGTCGGCGGCGTCGGGATGCAGATTCTTTCATCCTAGCATGGATGATTGAGAATCCAGACTTCCAGACGTGAAGATATCTCCTTAAGTTAAGTCGATTACGTCTCATTTATATCTGTTCTATGTAGTTTTGTTCTATTCTTTCTTTCTTCTGAGTAATTTATTTTGACACATTTTTATGGTTGTATCTTTCGCTCGGATATGTCGTAAAATTAGCACATGTGATTGCTTAATGACCATGTGGCCATGAATTTGACAGCGAGGGTACTGATAGAGTTATCCATGTGTTATCGAAACCATCCTTGCTTATTGAGTGAATTTCGTTACGAGTATGAGTTAATTTATGTCCGATGGATTTAATGAAGGGATATTTTGTCAATATTTTCAATATTTTCCTTGAAATAGAACTTCTACTTGTACCTCGTGTTTGAGATAACGTGTCATCGGGATATTAAGTCTGAATTCCGTGTATGAATTTAATGAGAATATGTGCATTGTGGCATGTGATAATTAATTGGATTAATTAATCATCGAGACGCATTTAAGTGGATATTATGGATTTGTAGGACGATGGTAGGTCCTTATATTTCGTGGCTACACATATTTAATATTAGGATGCGACAAGTTAGAGTCGTCACTGTGGTACACTGTACGTGTAAAGTATGTGGAATAATTGCGCATGATATGAATCTTCGTGAAACTGAGTTTTTCACATCTTAATGTTGTAATACTATTAAGCCTGATGTGGATTAGGTTGTAATGTGAATATGGATTATTCGAGACGAATGCAGTGTATTCAAATATTAGTGTCTTCAAATGAAGAAAATGAAAGTCCATGTTAATCGATGCACTTCTTAATTCGTGAGAATATCCCAATTTTGCTCAAGTAATTTAATAATTTCAAGTTGAAGGTACAGGTGAATGTTCGCGAAGGCCTTAGGTCTGAAGAACAGATCTTCGATGAAATATCTCAATAATATTTGATTCGTGACTAGGCAAGCTCATTCGTTAATGCAATATTTCGCTCTCATGAGATAACTCGATCTTGTTGGAACGTAATAAATCTGTTAACAGGAGAGTGATATAGTTGATCGACACTCGTCGGCATGTAAATATTGTAGATATTTTCTTCTTGATAATCACAGTCTTCTTGATAATTTCAGTAGTTAGCTGTAGATGTAGTAATTTGCTAGTAGTTAGAGAATTATTTTCTATGTGTTTTATTCTGATAATGTGTGACACTTTGACGTTATTGATGGATAGTGGATGGGACTTCCACATGGATGATATTTTCTCCATTTACGAATGTTCGTAAGCTCAAAAGGCGTTTTATTTTGTTCAGTTATTGATCAGATGCTTATAAGTTCAGTATTAATTCTCACGAAAAGAGATGTGAGACGACGTGAACAGATATATCCGACGTCTCGGATTAACTTAGAGAAAACAAAGGCAAATTCAACTTTTCATTGTATAATTGCAAAATTGTTGATATAACGAATGTAAATTTTATTTTGTTATAACAGTCAAAATAATGAATCTTGGATATTTCTTTATTATACTCGTTCTTACAATTACTGCATTTTTTCCAGATTGTTCGAGGAAGGCTTGGCCTAGACCTCATTTTTTAATAACAATTTTTGATTCAACTTTAAATAAATAATTTAATGTCTTTAAAGACGATAAAGAAAATTAACAATGTAAAATACTCTGTTAGAATAGTAAGGAAAACAACTGCCGTGTACCATCCCATTTGTTTGCATTTGAGTTTGTTACATCAAGAGCCATATTAAATTACATAAAGTAGTGATCATAGTCATAATCACAGACTTCAGGATGGCTAATATTTCATTTAATTCAATAAAAGTGTCATATTTGTTCTATACCTTGAACATGTTTATTCGATGTACCCTAGAACTACTTACAGAATATAACTTAAATGCTTGGAAATATTTCACCAGCGCTGTCTTAGAAGAATACTTAGAGCAAAATGTCAGGAACATTGAATGAATACCTATAACTTGGAAGAGTCTATAAGTGTCAACTTTTGTGAGTCGGTCACGTCGGATATATGCCTGGAACACTCCTTGTTAAACAAGTACTGTACTTATAGTATTGAAGAATAGACAGTGCAGTCCATGGGAACTGCATAACGACATAAGAATGTACTGAAGTCTATTATTAAGAAATGACGAACTGACTTCAGCAACTGGCAGAATACAGCGTCTGATCGCTGGATGTCCGTGGGAGCCCACCACACTTCCAATAACAGTAACGGAGGCACGAGAAGGAAGAAAAAGAGATCATAGAAAATAACGAGAAAGTCAGGAAATAATTATCGCCAGTATTGTGACAGAATTGGTACTCTCGCAAATCTAACAACTCGGCAACATTACCACAGTTGGAAGAAAATTGTTGTACTCTCGAAAAGAGAATACCTTTAGGCCTACTTGTACGCTTTTCGGAGATATCGAGGGGTCAGATTTTGTATCGTTTTAACAGTTTCTCATGGGGGGACTTTTTTTTCGACTCGAACCTGGCGTATTTGAGCATCAAATATCAGCGGACAGAGTATCGATAGAATCCGGCACCATGAGGTCAGAAAACCAGCTGAGTCGCTCGGCCCGGCACTTCGACAAATATTACAAGAATAATTTTCACCTTACACCCGAGATTCAGAAAAAAAAGAAAAGAAAAT
This sequence comes from Anabrus simplex, assembly GCF_040414725.1. Lineage (NCBI taxonomy): Eukaryota > Metazoa > Arthropoda > Insecta > Orthoptera > Tettigoniidae > Anabrus > Anabrus simplex. Next base: position 243,508,469 of record NC_090269.1, read on the forward strand.
TGAGTAAATCTTTGTCACGTTGCCGGGCGGAGTGGCTCAGGCTGTTAAGCAGCTGGCTTTCTGAGCCCAAGTTGGCAGGTTCGATCCTGCCTCAGCCCGATGATATTTGAAGGTGCGGAAATACATCAGCCCGTGTCCATAACTTTAGTAACACGTAAAATAACTTCTGCGGGAAAAACATTCCGGCACCTCGCTGTCTCCGAAAACCGTAAATATTGTTAGTGGGACTTGAAACCATTAACATTATTATTATTATTATTATTATTATTATTATTATTATTATTATTATTATTATTATTATTATTATACCCGAAGGTACACCTCAACCCCGCGCATTGATAAGAAGTGCCTTGAACAACGTTATCTATCATACAAAACTTGAAACAGCTAGTGCTGGAAGTTGGAACATTGATCAACAGATGCCACTACTAAAGTGATAGATTAATGTTATATTTTAAGGTTGCCTAAACTGACTGGATTTCTTTTGTTTTTGGGTGTTTACCACAACTATTTCAAGAAGTTCTCCATATATGTCTCTATTAAAAAACTAATGTGATGCACTTTGGTGCAAAGTGGACCAACTAGTAACTGAAAAGAAATTTCGTGTTTATGGGTTTTCTGATTTGAATGGACTTTTATAGTTTTTGATATTTCAAGGTTTGCAACACTTCTTATTCATCCCGTCAACGTGGGATTCCAACCAATTATAAATTTCATGTACTTATTTTTCATCCAATCATACGCTTCTTGTACATATTTTATCCGCCAATAAAGATGAGAGGTGTGTCCGGTTTTAGTCCAGAGCCTTCTCGAATCCTCCTCTCGGGTATAAAAGCTGACGCCTTTTCGAATTAACTGGCCTTTCTGATCGCCGTCTTACTGAGTGTGTGTGTGTTAAGACAGGCGGTGAGGGCCTCACTCTTCGGCAGGCAGAATATCAGCTAAGGTAATGGCCAACAGTTTTTCCATCTAAGTAGTTATCTCCGCAAGTTGACCCGAGCGAAAGGTTCCAATCTTTAACTATGTAACAGTCAATTTCTAAAATGTAAACTTTCCTCTTCTCATGTAAAATTACATGAAAATCCTAAGGACTTAACCTGTAAATCGGCGATAGAGAGAGTGTGTGACCCTCTTGAATTCCCCTTCAATTAATCTTGAGATGACTACGATTTTGTAACGGGTTTTCTTTCAGCCAATCATACGCTTCTTGTACATATTTTATCCGGCAATAAAAACGAGAGGTGTGTCCGGTTTTAGTCCAGAGCCTTCTCGAACCCTCCTCTCGGGTAAAAAAGCTGACGCCTTTTCGAATTAACTGGCCTTTCTGATCGCCGTCTTACTGTGTGTGTGTGTGTTAAGACAGGCGGTGACGGTCTCACTCTTCGGCAGGCAGAAGAGATAGTGCCTGTCACCTCATTAGTGTGGGATTAGCCTCTGCATCGTCGGGCTACAAGCCCAAGTAGGGTTTTAATTTATGATTTCGACGAGCGCAAGTGCACGCCTCTATTCATTTTGTGTTTGGGCCAGTAATGTAACCTGTTCTTCTTCACGAAGGCGCGGTAGTATGGGTACTAGATACCTCTGTGTAATCTACAAGGTAATTAATATGTCGTTGTAAATTGTAGGTTTTGCCTAGAGAGGCCTAGAAATGTAATTCTATTGAGCCAAGAATGTAAACTTAATGTATACTTAAAGGTTGCCTTAATCAGGCTGTAAGGATCGGGAGCGCAGTCTCCTTGATTTAATTTGTAGACCATGTAATCTCTTTCCTGGTACGTAATCGCTATTTATGCGGTGCCTTTGGAAGGCCGTAACTTGTAACCGTCGGAGCAAAGTGCTCTTGAAAATTGTGTTTTGGGAGATATCTCTCCTTATCTACCTGTCTAACGCAACAATTATGATGTTGGGACTTTGGTAAATTATGAGCTTGAAGCTCAAATTGACACTAGTCTTTTCTGGGTTTTTCCTGTTTTTTCTATCTTGTACCTAACTACCTGTACCTGAAATGTTGTTTGTTAAAATTTAATTTCTGAAAAGAATTATAACCTTTATTTGAAAGTTTTAAATTAATTTTTGACTCTCATACATAGACCCATTCCAGCCCGCACCTTCTTTCACCTCTGCGTTTCACAGAATACTCCGGAACAATTATTGTTATTCTGGGGTTTTCCGTGGTTCACAGAAGGATAAGAAGCGCCTAAGTTGAATGGGTGGACAAGAAATTAACTAGAGCAGAACTTAACATAAAAAAATTGAAAATTTCTTTCCTTCCTTTTTCAATTCAGATACTGATAAATAGAGAATAAGAACAATATTAATGAGCTCGTCACATCTAGCAATAACGAGGACTTCAAAGTCGGAAAATCAGGTAAAAAATGTTTAATTGTTGACAGTTTGGTTGATTTACATAGAAAGGAGCGTTATTGTTCTGACAGGAACAATATTTTACAAAGAGCATATTTTGCTCCGATCATTTACACGACATAGGAGTCTGCGTTCCAAAAGGTACCATATTCCAGCCTCGAAGAGACATCAATTACTTATGACGCACTTAAGATACACCTGACAACATATCGGTTATCATCAATTAAAGTACTCCTTTACGCCAAGTAGCCATGGCGTGGGCGTATCTATTGCTTAACAGTTTATAACTCACTGTTCCTAAAAGGAACTAACACCAGAAACAGTTACCGAATAAACAGCGGCATGATTGTCTATACTAATTGGCCTTGATATAAAAAGAAAAAGGTTGAACATATCTGGCCATAAACAACAGGCTAGGAGGGGAAACAGTCGCCCTCCTTACAGAAATAGTTAAAACCCTAGGTGGGCTTATGGCCCAATAATACAGAAGCTAAACCTATTCTACGCCGGGGTGACTAAATAAGAAGTGAAAAATGAAAACCTACAACCTGTTTTCCAGTCTTTGACCGGGTCAGGGATGTAATGAATGAACCATATATAGGCTATTAGTACGATGGGGTCGCCACTCCCAAAGTGATATATATTAATGACTGATAGATGCTATGAAATGAGAATGGAGAGTGTTGCTAGAATGAAAGATGACAGGGAAAACCGGAGTACCCGGAGAAAAACCTGTCCCGTCTCCGCTTTGTCCAGCACAAATCTCATATGGAATGACCGGGATTTGAACCATGGTATCCAGCGGTGAGATGCCGACGCGCTGCCGTCTGAGCCACGGAGGCTCACTAAGTAAGAAATATTAAAGTCAAATATGATTAGATAAATTTAGAGGTTTTGAAAACTGTAGCCACCCTATGCGAAGTCGAATGGGAACCGACAGAGGGTAATCACTCTTTGTTCCCTATCATTACACACTATCAAATGTACCCGAGCTTCGCTACGGCACTCTACATTGTATACGGATATCGAAGTAAATTACTGCACTTGAAGTGAATACGATTTTTTAAATTGCATGTGTCTTGGCTTTATCCGAGAAACAGCATTGTGAAATCCACAGACGTTGTTTCCAATGTAAGTGCGATTTGCGGAATTGCGATGGTAACGGCAAGTCCACTTGTCTACTGCAATTCACAAAGAAGTCGGTGATTTTCATTTAATGGCAGGGCCCATTGCCTAGTGCGCGGCCAAAGTCGATTTGGGGAGGTTTCATTACAATGGCAGACTTCATTTCCTACTTTCAGATAGATTACAGTTGAGGAACGCAGATGCATTTTCTAATGCCAGTCAGCTTACTGCCAGACACACGGAGTTGGTGAGTTTCCATTATAATAGCAGGCCACTATGCCTAAAGTCAGTCACATTTTAGATGGGTAAATTTGTTTATAATAGGAGACACCCTTGCCTACTCACAAACAGTATCGAGTAAGAGAGTTTTGAAAAAATTGCCCGCTCCCTTGTCTTCTGCTAGTCGAATCGAGAAGGGAACTATTCATTACAATATTGCACAGGAGTTGGAGGATGACTCCATTCTTACTGCCTGTTAAAGTCGATGTGGAGAGGACTGATTACAGTAGCAGACGCAATCGTTCTGACAGTCACTATCGATTTGCAATGGCAGACAAACCCTAGCTAGATCGCTACAAATCGACATCAATGAATGAATATAGATCGTCAGCCGGAAGTATATGGATGTCTTCCTTCATTTACAGAATAACTGCTGCTAAACGGTACATCATATCGAAAAACTGATTGTACGATAAGACGCCTCTGGCCATATTTAGCGATCTAAATGGTTGATCTTATGATATGTCCAAGTATCTCTAAGATTGTTTTAGAAAAGTGAATAGGTTAAAATTGGTGTAAGCTTTACACATATTGAAATACTATTCGGATACTTATGTGACAGCTTAAAACATAGAATTTGGCACATATTCGTATAGAATTTCATGATCCTATCTTTCAAACCATCAATTGTACGTGTGCAAGGTGCAAAATTTAGTTACAATCCAGAAATAGACCCCAATTTAACGTATAAGAGAGAGGGATACAACAAAAAGTCATAGGACCAAAGTTGTAGAACACTCCAAATTGAACCGAGATTGTGCCATCCGTTTCGTGATACAACTTGCCGTTCAGCCAACAAATGCCTCAGAAGGAATGTCTGCACAGTCATTAAAATTGCCTCCATATTTCGATATGTTTGGGAGTAAAAAGTGAAAAATTTGAACATCTTGGAATGCTTCCGTCGGTTAGGGACTAAAAGCTATAATTTTTCCAAATTTCAATTTTCTACCTCGTCTGGCAGGTTGTGCGCCATCTTGAATTGTGGGGATGGGGGTTAAAAATGAGGAAATTCCTGAAAATTTGTAAGCCCATTAAACCTATAGGTTGTCGCTTTGGATAATTATACCACCGAGTTCTTATGTTGATCCTAAAATGTGAGGTCCTCCAGCGTGCCCCCTTTAGGGAATTTTGTGAATTTTCGATCTTTCTGGGGATTCTGGGGTCATCAGATTCTCCCGTACCAAGTTACAAATTTATGAGATTTCTGAAAGTGGCTCATTAATTCACGTCTTTTTTCATTTTAAAATATTTATATATACATCGCTCCAGACCGACTTGCTTTTATATATAGAGATTTCCCAGTAGGGAATAGAATAGAGTCCTCAGGATTGCCGAAAATTTTACATTTAAACCACCAAAATTAGAAATTTATATAAATGAAAGAGTTTGATACCTTCCTCTCAAACTATGCGCAGGAGCTATCATATAGCCATTACCTTGAGTTACTGGGCAATCCTGTCGCCGCCCGCGCTTCTACCTCCTGGTTCACGTCAATACATCCTCCTTACACTGGAGCAGTTCAGACAATACGGGACTAAAGCGCCCGGATTTTATAGTATTTTTGAGGCTAAGCTTCCATAAATCTTTACTGATAGGCTGGATTCCTGTACACACCCCCAATTTGAATTGGCTAGGGAAAATATTTGCAAGTTTCTAACAGGTTGATTACTATCGAAGACCGGCTCCATGGCTAAGTGGTTAGCGTGCTGGCCTTTGGTCTCAGGGGTCCCGGGTTCGATTCCCGGCAGGGTCGGGAATTTTAACCATAATTGGTTAATTTCGCTGGTACGGGGGCTGGGTGTATGTGTCGTCTTTATCATTTCATCCTCATCATGACGCGCAGGTCGCCTACTGGTGTCAAATCAAAAGACCTGCACCTGGCGAGCCGAACATGTCCTCGGACACTCCTGGCACTAAAAGCCATACGCAATTTCATTACTATCGAAGAAGGAACCAGCAGAAGTGTTGACAAATTTGATATATGAACAAAACAATCTTTAAAATCTAAGGTTTGCCAACAGCAAAAAGTAAACATTCATTTAAGAATTTATTATAATTGATCCCGCCAGAGGGGGATAAAACCGATGATAGAGACATCCAACAGTTGAAGACCAAAGTATCTTGTAGTACACCAGGTCAAGTTTGTTTACCCTATAGCCTTAGAGAAGGCGCACAGTTTAACTGGCCGCAGAAGGTGTACCCCCGGTACAATTATTATTATTATTATTATTATTATTATTATTATTATTATTATTATTATTATTATTATTATTCACGTAGGTGTATAATGTCTTTGTCATGTATAAGGAGTTATTCACTAGCCCCTTGTAACTTAGTGTTAAGAAACTTCCAGTTTAGAGACAACCTAAAATGTAGCTCCCTGTTCCTATCAAGATTACTACATAGATATTTTGGACTTAAGCTCGACAATAACGTTGGAATCATTAGCAACAATAAAAATTCAGTGACAGAAATATTAATGGTCCATGAAATAACACTTCTTCTTCTTCTTTTGCTTAATGTGTTTACCTTCCAGGGCTGGCTTTTCCCTCGGACTTAGAGAGGGATCCCACCTCTACCGCCTCAAGGGCAGTGTCCTGGAGCGTGAGACTTTAGGTCGGGGGATACAACTAGGGAGAATGACCACTATCCCGCCCAGGCGGCCTCACCTGCTATGCTGATCAGGGTCCTTGTCGGGGGAGGGGAAGATTGGAAGGGATAGTCAAGGAAGAGGGAAGGAAGCGGCCGTGGCCTTAAGTTAGGTACCATCCCGGCATTTGCCTGGAGGAATTGTGGGAAACCACGGAAAACCACTTCGAGAATGGCTGAGGAGGGAATCGAACTCCCCTCCACTCAGTTGACCTCCCGACGCTAAGTGGACCCCGTTCCTGCCCTCGTACCACTTTTCAAATTTTGTGGCAGAGCCGGGAATCGAACCCGGGCCTCCGCGGGTGGCAGCTTATCACACTAACCACTACACCACAGAGGCAGACCATGAAATAACACTTTCGTTAAAACACGAAGCGTAAATTTAGCCAATGAGCAAATATCGTACAGACCGCTAACTGCTGCTGCAGGCTAGACCTCGCCCTAGCTAAGGTGGTAATATAACGCACTTGTATAGTTCAGAAACCAAGCCTTGCAGAGGCAGGTTCAAGTCGCAGACAGTAGCTCTGTTTCTTTTCTTTTTTTTTATATTACTGTAATTTGGTACGTTTCACTCTTACTTTTTCGAAGAATGAACTTTTATTTAGTCCCGATTAGGAACTACGTATCGGATATTACGTTGAATTACTGTTATGAAATTGTGATTCATCCAAAAATAGGACTATTCATGAAAAGATCCCAACTTTGACTACTTTGTGTGATATCCATTGCCAAAATTTTTTTGCGAGGCATTGAAATCAGGACATGGAGCAGATGAAATTTATTACTACTCGTATCTAATACTCGCATCACTGATGGCCTGTTGATGTTGTTCTGTTGTGCAAGTGCCTGTGCGCCAATATGAGAGACATTCCAGACAGAATCTAAAACATCCTATTCACTATCACCAGGAATTAGCGGAGTATCACTAACATGGGGTTTCCTTCCAAGCGCCCCAAAAGAACACAATTGCCTTTGAAGACTCCGGATTGTATTGGCTGTAAGTTTCCTTCTCCCACGAAATCACTTGTGATACGAATATTATGACTTCTGTCATGAATCTCCGTAAATTAGTAACATACCAAGCGAGTCAGTGAGTCCTAGGGAAAAACCGACCCTGGAGGATAAACAGATAATAAAGAAGAAGAAGAAGAAGAAGAAGAAGAAGAAGAAGAAGAAGTAGAAGAAGAAGAAGAAGAAGAAGAAGAAGAAGAAGAAGAAGAAATGTTGACTCTACACAGCGTCATTGAAACAAAGCAAACATATCAAGTATATATCAGTACAATGCCACAGGTAGATTGTTGGCACTTAACCGGTAACCAGCTTGGCTGATAATTGTATATGGTCTACCATCCTGGCCACCACGTTTTCAAATAGGCTACAGTAGATCTGTAGTTCAGAGGACGTTGTCCATTCGTCTGCAATTAATTAATGAGGTCAAATAATGGGTAATGTTTCGGAGCGGTAAGCCTCTTGTTGGCGTTGTTATAATAATTAATTTTATAGCGCTGGGTAGCGGTAATATCCCTTACTATGGCTTTCTCTGTGTTGTGGTAGGAAAATTGTATTGTGATATGGGGCAATTGCCAAAATCTGCTCACGGTTTTGTTCTGCTGGATCAAAGTGAAGGGATTCTACGTTTTCGACGTTGCACAATACGTTGCACAATCTATTATTTAAATAAGTGTAATTCAAAATTAACCTGTGTAATGTGTATTGTACGAAACAGTGCTCGTAAACAATGGACCTTAAAAATGTATGCACAATTTAAACCTTTTTTATATAACTTTCTTTTTAGAAGATATCGAAGTCCTATAACGTTGACCATTGGATGAGGATGTACCTAATATGAGTATTTTGTAAGGATGCGGTCGATGGCTAGTGTCCACTAGACCAGTCCAGTTTAAGAATTTTCTTGAATTTAAGAGTCTAGAAAATCTTACGTAATCACCTACAGACTTAATTTACATAAATTAAAAAAAACGTTTTCAATATCTATGAAAATAAAGAAAACAATGGTTTTCCGAAAAATTAAATGTAAATTAATTAACCGCTCGTAGTTTCAAGGGTTAGGCAAGGTCCATCCTTATTGTTCATAGTGTACATGGATCATTTACTGAAATATATAACATGGCAAAAAGAGTTTCACTTGTGTGGAAACGGAGTTAGCAGTTTGGCGTATGCCGACGACTTGGTATGCCGACTATGCTGAAAGCCTGCAATCTAATATCTCGGAGCCTGAAAAGAGGTGAAGTGATTATTATAAGAAAATTAAGTTTTGCAAGAACAAAATGACGGCAGGAGGCAGAAACGTAAGATGATTGTCTGTCAGGTAGGAAATACAAAACTAGAACAGTGCATCATGTGTAGAATTTAGGCTGTGTATTCTCCAAGAATGGTATTTTAGTACGTGACATGAATCAAGGTGCAGGAAAGTAATACAGTGAGCTGTCAGTTGTGAAGAACGGTACTCTGTAACAAAAAAGTGAGTTCCCGGATGAAGCTGTCTTTACATCGATCTGTTTTAGACCGACTGTGCAACATTGAAAATAAGGTGAACTCAAGAATATTTGGAATTAACAGGCATAAAGGTAGTGATAATGATTGCCTTTAAAAGAAGGTGGGGAAAACGGCAGGAGGATGTTCTGAATGACGAGATAAAGGAAAGATTAGGACTGAACTCAATGGATGAAGCTATGAGTATAAACCAACACAGGCGGTGGGATCATGCGAGACGAATGGAGGAGGAAAATAATCTACTCGATCCTATAGCGTAAGAGGAGAGGAAGGACAAGACGATGGTATTTCGTTTCAGTTTCTATAATTATTTCAAAAGAAGAGGTGTAGAAATGCATGAAGCTAAATTTTCAATTAGATGTTTGAGGAGGCGCTTACTTAATACTTGGAGGTTTGTCGGGATGAGTAGCTCAGACGGTAGAACGTTTGCCACCGGGCGAGTTGACGGTGCGGTTAGGGGCGCGCAGCTGTGAGCTCGCATCCGGGAGATAGTGGGTTTGAACTCCACTGTCGGCAGCCCTGAAGACGGTTTTCCGTGGTCTCCCATTTTCACACCAGGCAAATGCTGGGGCATAATTAAGGCCACGGCCGCTTCCTTCCCATTCCTAGGCCTTTCCTGTCCCATCGTCGCCATAAGACCTATCTGTGTTGGTGCGACGTAAAACAACTAGCAACTAGCAAAAAGGAACGTTTGCCTTTGCCCCGTGTCAATACGAGCTCATAGAAACAGAACCTTGGTATCAATTTTATTTATTCCGTAAAGTTGGGCAATGGAATAAAATTTGTACAACAATGTAAGAGAAGGCCGAGGGTTGGTCTACCAGCGGCTCCAGCGAAAACAAGCGGGTGGTAAAAATTAAATATCACTCATAAATTTTCTTAAGTAACGAGCGAAACAACGAAAAACGGTTGGCGTACTGCAAGACAAAATGACTGGTGGAAACAACACACTCGATATTCAGGCCCATGACGGCAAAACATGTGACGAAAACGTTATATAAAATTTGCAAAGAAACGCAGTTGAGCTCAATTATAAAATCACAACAAACACGAACTACCGTGGAGGGGACGGATATTTTTAGGTCAAGGAAAATGCGATGCTCGAACAAAACGGTAGAAAGTATCTAACCCTGGCCGACGTGAGCAGGAGAGAAATCGAATCCTAGAGCCCAGGAGAGGAAGCACAACCGGCCTACCAATGAGAGGAAGCGTCATATTAATTACTTCTTGGTGACTGGAGGAGACCGGGAGAAACCAAGTGAAGAATACTCAGAAAGGAGGTAACCGAGATGATAAATTTAGCCGCACGGAACACGGAGAGACGTTCCGATATTAGTCTGGGACATTCCGACATTAGTCTGAGATATTCTGACATTAGTTTGCGATTCTGACATTCTTACATTTTACTTGCACTTGGACATTCTTTACTCTTCTACTTCGTGTTATTGAGGCACTCATAAGTATACTTGCGCATGAACGCACTTGTTTGAACTTGTACACATGAAGCAGTTCTATCCTGAACATTTGTGCTTGGAGTGGACACTTCTACACTTCAACTCATCAAAGACTTTAGGTCCGACCGTGTCGCTGCACGTCTTAACTATGAGCGTCATGACGAGTTACACTTGACACAGAATACTATTCGGATAGACAGTCAGTCACAACTAAAAGTCTCATTTCGCGACTGGGTAGTGCGGAACGTGTTAGCCAGTGGAAAGTTGCAATTCGCCTAACAACGTGACAGTACGCGTGTGTTTGGTCAACGTCGAGGTGCCGAGATCGTATTCCAAGAGTACAGAACAGCGTTTATAAGCAGTGCGGGAAAGGTTCTATAGGGCGACCGCGGCGCGAATCAACTGGTAAAGCCATAAACTCTGAGCAGACAGAGACAGACTATGATAGATCTTTTTTCAGTTAACCGAACACATGACAATCGCATTGCGCTAAGTCTGGACTGTATGGAGGATGTTGCCGTACTTCCCACTTGAATTTCTGCAGCAGTTCGGACATTTGGCGGGACATATCGGGTGTTGCGTTATCGTGCAACAAACTCACACCGGCGCTCAATTTTCCCCGACACTTTTCTTTAATTGCCTTACGCAAACGGTTCTACGTTTGACAATACGAAGCCGAGTTCATTGTCGTTCATTCCGGCATAAAATCCACGTGCAAAACACCCTCCATGTCAAATAACACTGTCACCATTATCTTTCCTGCTGAAGGTTGGATCTTGTCCTCCTTTGGTGGTGGCGATTTGGTGTGCACCAATTCCATCGATGTTCTCTTTGTTTCGAGGATGAAGTGGTGGACCTACGTTTCATCCCTTGTGATGATTCGCTGCAGAAACTCCTTGCCCTTCACAAAATACCATTGCCAAAATGCCAGTGACGATTGAAATCGTTGTCCTTTGTGAACATCGGTAGGCATATGTGGGACCCATCTCCCTCACAGTTTACGAAATACAAGGTGTTCGTGAAAAATGGAGAACACACTGCCATACGAAACGTTCAGCAAGCTGGTAATTTCCTGCAGTGTTAAACGCCGATTCTCTCTAAGGATTCCATCCGCACGGTCAACATTTGCAACGGTACTGGACGTTACGGGCCTGCCTTCGCGATATTCGTCCGTGAGATCCGTGCGTCCAGCGTCAAATTGCTTTCACCATTTTACAATACCCCGGCGAGAAATTGCAACCTTATCATATACAGCAGTGATTTCACCATGAATGCCCATGAAATTCAGCCGTTTATCCAATAGAAATCTGACCGTTGCACGCACCTCCAATTTCGAGTGAACATCCAGCTGACGCGCCATTGAGCCTAGCCCGCTCTGCACACAAAACTCGACGGGATACCACACCAACCTTCCTATCGGGCAAATCAGCAGTTACTGTAGCTTGTTTCGCATTGTCCACGGTCACGTCAGACAGCGTGCTCTCGCGAGGAGCTACTGTAACTTACTTTTCGATTCGCCCTTGTATGATGGGACAACATTTCGAAATCTTCCAGGCATTTATCTGGGGTGTTCTTCAGAGTCCATGTTTCTACACCGTATAACAGAACAGACCGTAAATAAACTTTCACTCTTCTCTGATTTATTTTTAAATTCATGTTTTATCTACAAAAGAAGGACTTCAATTTGAGAAGTCTATTCTTTTTTCAGGATCTGATTATTCATTTATTGTAGCTTTTAGGTAATTGAAATTGTTCATTCTCTCGATCTGTCGATGTCCTAAAAATAACTTCTCACTGGGATGAATTTGTTTGCAGAAAATTATGAACTTGGTATTTTTTTAACATTTACATTCCCATCTATTCCTTTGCTGTACTTATACTTACAAGCAATTGTTGCGGACCGTTGAGATTGTTTGCGAAAATGACCCTAGCATTAGCATATCTGATTGTAATGATAAGAACACCATTGACCTTTATGCCATCCTGACTATTTTCCAATGCTTTTGTTTAAAACTTTGGTCTGAATACATATAGAGTAGACACTAATAAAGTAGTAACGACAGTGTGTCTGTAAATTGATTATTTTGGCGAAATTTTCTTATATTTATTCATTTCAGGTGTAATAATGGCAGTCTACAGATTTTAGCTTTGGTGTCTGTTTGTGTTCTTATAACTGAAAAATTACTGGACATATTTCAACCAAACTTCATATATAGAATTCACCTATCGAAGGATAGGTTTTAGGGCCCATATCATTTCAAAATCCCTTAATGGGCTGGGCCTTTATAGGAAGACCGATCCAATGAATTTACACCCACACAAAATACCCAAGACCAACCTTCATGGAAATCTACGAGCAATGATGGAATCTATTTCTAAAACGTTTATGTCATGTTCACATTCTCTTTAGGAGGAATAATAATTGAGATATTATTAACGGAATATTTTACAGTCGTAAGTCCTAACCGATACAGTCCCAGCACCGGTTGCGCGTAGTGATGATTTGTTATAACTGAAGAACTATTGAGCATTTTTCCTTATTTCTTTGGTTGAGGCCGTACAGTTCGGACGTCTTGATTTCGAATCTAGACATCTATAAACCGGCCATTGTCAGTGTGGTAATTTTTTGTGGTCCCCCATATTCCAGGGAAATGCTTAGGTAGTACCGGTACCCCATTTCGGGTACCAAAGCACCTGTCCTAGTCCTGCACTAACACACCAGCACACACTTCCACACAAACGACAATAACATACGTTACCTACTAGTTTCCTACCAGTCAGTTCGTGATGACTTTCAACATGTCACAGGATCAGACTCTGTGAGTTGCAGGGCATGACCTCAGGTCAAGCTACTTCTCAACCTTCTAACAGTACGTGCTAGTAGCAGTACATCACTCTACGTTTGTGCTCACATAACAGACCGTCGAATGTGGTGAACAAAGAAGCATTAGATTAAATGGCAAGCTTCAATTATTTCTAATATAAAATTGTTCTCACATGTAAGTGCCTAAAATTCAGTGTGTTAGCATCGAAGAAATTACGTATCCTTTGTGTACATCAACATGTTTTGTTACATTGTTTCGGGGAGTGAAGTACTAGATAATAATAGATGAGGACCAGTTTGCCTTTAGCCTCTACAGTTGGCAACACAAAACTAGCGTTCCTTTTTTTAAATACTCCGTTTAGTGTAACAGTACCTTCATTCTGATTAACCCGTCAATAATTACGCCTAAGTACAGCTAATACTGAGAAAATATTCGTGATAAAACACGTTGAATAGCTATCCCAGCAGTTGCCGATGTGGAGAGTGGCTGTCTGCAATAAAGATGTTCTGTCATTCTGATATCCTTACTGTCAACCCTAGGATAAGTTTTGGATATTTAACTCTATAAAATACTTTTCAATAGTCTATGAAACACGAAAAAATATTAACCCACGGTCGTCAACAAGCTTCTGTGAGGAAATCGCACCAGCAGAAATAATATAAAAACCAAGAGTGTTGGCTTAATTCAATATCTAATCCTTAATTTTTAATATCCCTGATCCTTTATTATTAGCACCCTCGTCCAAGGAACAAATAACTAAATAAACTGGCATACTGTACAACTTGAAATGATTGTTAGTAATCATTGTTACCTGTATGTTACAAGATTGTTTCAAAATAGTACTTTGGGGCAGTTCTTTAGACTTTCCACAGGCCTGTATGTGCATGCCACGGAAGAATGTCCACAGCAATGCACTTATTAATCTTCCGTGAGGTCATTCGTTGTGAATTTTATCCTCAAGAACATTGGTTATTAGGCAATCGAGCCGTAGCCTACAGCCCAGGAATGTTGATTTCTTCATCTGCTTAACCAGATTACGGTCTTTTCGAAGTAATTCTAATACCTCATTATCATTCACCTCGATTATCCAGTATCCTTATAAAAGGAGCCAACGGCCGTAGCCGTATTGGAACACCGGATCCCGTCAGATCTCCGAAGTTAACCAACATTGGGCGTGGTCAGGAGTTGGATGGGTTGCCACGCGCTGTTGGTTGGGGTAAGAGAATGGAGGAGCGGAAAGGAACTGGCTACCCTACCGCACGTAAACTCCGGCTCAGGAACACCTCTACAGATGTTCGGACCTGCCTTCGGGCAGAATAACTCTTACCTACCTTTACCTTATAAAAGGACGCCAATACCAAACCTGAAAGGCCTCTAGTGTGAGAACTGGACATTTATACCGTTAAAACGTCCAGGTCTGGTCTCATGTGTGTCTCTACTAGCCTGAAGAACGTGGTATAGTAGAGTATTAGGAAATGATTTTCTTGAAGGTTTTACCTAATCAACAATCTTCTGTTATAGCAAGTTCCTTTACGTCTGACTGACACAGATAGGTCTTATGGCGACGATGGAACAGGAAAGGGCTTGGAGTGGGAACGAAGTGGCCGTGGCCGTAATTAAGGTACAGACCCAGGATTTTCCTGGTGTGAAAATAAGCAACTACAGAAAACCATCTTCAGGGCTGCCGACAGTGGGGTTCTAACCCACAATCTCCCGAATACTGGACGTTACAAAATCCTCGACGAATCATACTACTGTACATGTAACCACAAGAAGTGCGCACGAAAAGGAATGGAAATGATGATTTTACTCCGGGAACGGGATCTACGCCCCTACAACCCTAGAAATGGAAATGAGTATTTTACTCCGGGGAGGGAATCTACACCCCTACAACCCTAGGAATGGAAATGAGTATTTTACTCCGGGGAGGGGATCTACGCCCCTACAACCCTAGGAATGGAAATGAGTATTTTACTCCGGGGAGGGGATCTACGCCCCTACAACCCTCGGAATGGAAATGAGTATTTTACTCCGGGGAGGGGATCCACGCCCCTACAACCCTCAGAATGTAAATGAGTATTTTACTCCGGGGAGGGGATCTACGCCCCTACAACCCTCAGAATGGAAATAAGTATTTTACTCCGGGGAGGGGATCAACGCCCCTACAGCCCTCGGAGTGGAAATGAGTATTTTACTCAGTAGGGGGATCTACGCCCCTACAACCCTCGGAATGGAAATGAACATTTTACTCCGTAGGGGGATCTACGCCCCTACAGCCCTCTGAGTGTAAATGAGTATTTTACTCCGTAGGGTGATCTACGCCCCTACAACCCTCAGAATGGAAATGAGTATTTTACTCCGGGAAGGGGATCTACGCCCCTACAGCCTTCGGAGTGGAAATGAGTATTTTACTCCGTAGGGGGATCTACGCCCCTACAACCCTCAGAATGGAAATTAGTATTTTACTCAGGGGAGGGGATCTACGCCCCTACAACCCTCAGAATGGAAATTAGTATTTTACTCCGGGGAGGGGATCTACGCCCCTACAACCCTCAGAATGGAAATGAGTATTTTACTCCGGGGAGGGGATCTACGCCCTTACAGCCCTCGGAGTGGAAATGAGTATTTTACTCAGGGGAGGTGATCTACGCCCCTACAGCCCTCGGAGTGGAAATGAGTATTTTACTCCGTAGAAGGATCTACGCCCCTATAACTCTTGGAATGGAAATGAGTATTTTACTCCGTAGGGGGATCTACGCCCCTACAGCCCTCGGAGTGGAAATGAGTATTTTACTCCGTAGGGTGATCTACGCCCCTACAACCCTCAGAATGGAAATGAGGATTTTACTCCGGGGAGGGGATCTACGCCCCTACAACCCTCAGAATGGAAATGAGTATTTTACTCCGGGGACGGGATCTACGCCCCTACAACCCTCGAAGTTGAAATGAGGATTATACTCCGGTGAGAATCTCTGCCCGTACGCCCCTCGGAGTGGAAATGAGGATTGCATTCCGGGGAATCTACGCCCCTACACACCTCGGAGTGGAAATGAGGATTGTACAATGAGGAATTTACGCCCCTACACACCTCGGAGTGGAAATGAGGATTATACTATGAGGAATTTACTCCCCTACACACCTCGGAGTGGAAATGAGGATTTTACTCCGCGGAATTTATGCCCCTACAACCTTATGAATGGGAATGAGGATTGTACTCCGCGGAATTTATGCCCTCACAACCCTAAGAGTGGAAACGAGGACTGTACTCTGCGGAATTTACGCCCTTACAATCCTTGGAGTGGAAATGAGGATTGTACTCCGGGGAATTTACGCCCCTAGAACCCTCTAAGTGGAAATGAGGATTGTACTCTGGGGAATTTACGCCCCTACAATCCTTGGAGTGGAAATGAGGATTGTACTCCGGGGAATTTACGCCCCTAGAACCCTTGGAGTGGAAATGAGGATTGTTCTCCGGGGAGCGTATGCTTAGACCCGTAATGTTCGTAAAGGAAAAAAACGTAGGTATCTGTAATGTCCGAGCAACCAGGAGGGCTCCTACAGTCTACCGTCATCGTAGATCATATGCCACTTGAACCGGCCGGTTTATGTGGTGTACTTGTCCTTTCACCAGAATAAAAATACGTTCGAAATGTTACATAACACCGGACATTTCGCCCTGTGCAGGTTAATTTTAATACCAAATTCGGGTTCATTCACTTAAGCATTTAAGTTAGCATTTCTTGTCTTTTTGCAAGTATTCTAGTGCATAACCAATTGTAATGGTTTCGAAACTATTAGTTCATTTTATGTCTGCAATAATTTGCTAGATGTAGCAACAATGATTCGAAGTATATGGAAAATGTTTTGCAATATAACGTAACCTCGTAGATGACCGAGTATGTCTTAACAAGGACAACATGTCGGGCTACGTGACGCTAGCTTGCCGGTTTGTTGACTTACAAGGTAAATAGACGATAACTTAATTGAAACTCAGGAAGAAGAGCTCATTGCCTGATTCTTGTAATTCTCGCATCATTCTCCACTGGGATTTTTGCTGATAAGACTCGAAATAATACAGTGATCTAGAGAAGAGTTGTACAGGAAATCGAAGTGATAGGTTCTATGATTTGAACGTGAACGGAAACAGGATCAGTGATTACCACAAAAACTATGCTCGTATTGTTAATGAAAGTGCAAAAAAGAAAAAAATAGAAAAACTGTTTCTATAAGCATGGTTTATGCTAACACAACCTGATGTGCAGACCACCCGAACCAAGTATAATATAATTGTGCAAAGGTCGAAATATAAACTAGCGGTACTCTTATGCTAGCCCCGCGGTGCAAGAGTAGCGTGCCTGCCCATTACTCGAAGATTTCGGGTTCGATTCCCGGTCAGGTTAGGGATGTTTACCTCGATCTGAGGACTGGTTCGAGGTCCACTCACCCTACATGATCACAATTGAGGAGTTATCTAACGGTGAGATGGCGGTCGCTATCTAGGAAGCCAAGAATAACGGCCGAGAGGATTCGTCGTGCTGACCACACGACACCTCATAATCTGCAGGCCTTCGGGGATGTTACGCCATAGCGGTACTTTTGCACTTGGCTACATATGCAAATCGCAATGAGTTTTAAGAGAACAACAGTACATTTATATTATCAATGGAATGGACTGTACTACTTAACATTTGAATAAACAGGTCAATGAGATCCATCATGTTTTTCCGTGAATGGGATAGAATGCATTCAGTATGACATATCTCGCTCATGTCCGTATACCGCAATTGTCTTTTCCCTTCGATAATGTTTCCACATTTACCTTACTAACACTTGAATCCACACAGCCCTTGAAGAAAATTCGGTGAAGCAAATATGAACCAATGAACGATGTTACGTTCGGTGTGAAATGATGTGGGAGACAGAAATAGACTTCTTCCATTAAATTTGCTATCCCGAGATGTGAATATCTTTTGAAGCACACCCCAAATGGAGATGAGATGTACCTACCATTTCAACCACACAGCAGCCCTCCTGCTATTCTTAAATTTCTGACAGTACCAGGAATCGAACCCGGGGCCCCGAGGACAGCAGCTAATAACACTAACAGTTACGCCTCGGAGGGAGACATAAACAAAGGAGAAGTGTAATATGACTAGAGAAGAGGGTGAGTGATACCGTCCACTCATGTTTTGGAGGGGTGTGGGGGGTGAGGGGAAGTGACCTATACATCGTTTAGCTCTAAGTATGAAAGAGGGCAAAGGAAGTTGACAATGGGGAAGGCGCGGCAGTTAGGCATTTCATTACCAAGCTACTGTAAATCACCGCCCCTATTTGGGCTACTTTTCTTACTTGCAATTGTACTTCTTCACATAGATTAACATATGTATCACCGTAAGTGTCAATGCACGAGTTTAGTTCCTTTTAACACGATTTTAATGTACTTTATACTATGTGCATAGGTTATTTTACTTCATGCTAATATTTTTTGTTCCAAAAAAGGATCGAGCATCAGCAGGCCCTCGCAGCTGCTGCCAACAAACGGGAACACTTCAATGGAATTTCCTTCTTTGATCCACTATGTAACCTTATCTGCTTTATATATGGACAATTTCTCTAAGTACATTCACGGGGTTTGTTGGCAAAAATTAATTTGGACTTTCAGAAAACTTCCAGGCTCCTAAAATCATTGATAATTGGTTTGGAGAAGAGGTTTCGTACTGGGTAAAAATTGTTGTCATTTACTTACTTACATAGCTTCGCTTCTTAGTCAAAATTTCGACACCCTCAACTCGAACCCTTGAGGAGTTTCATTTTCCACTTTTTCCTGAGTCTTTAGAGTGCAAGTTTTAAGTTTCTATGGTACCTGCATGTACCACATCAATCCGTAGCTATCTTAATTTTTCTATACCTACCTGTGCAGGATAGCTAAACTTCCACTGCTATTTATTAGTAGATATTACTAATAACTGGCCCCTTGTCCCACACCGTACAGTAATGGCACTGGCTAGGCCAAGCCAGATGAGCTGGAGGTATCCGAATGTCACATGGTCAGCTTTATGACTCAGCCATGTTGCTTGGCTTTTTGTCAACTTGTTCACTGTTTATCATATCAGATTGATATTAACTTCACCTGAATGAGTGACACTCTGTTCCAGCCTCAATTTTGGCTTAATTTCTGTTGTGGCTCTTGGAACACAGAACATCAGTAAGGACTCTAAGGTGATCACTTTTGGCTTCAGATGGAACACGAAGTAAAGAGGCTGACCATCAGCAGAACCGGAAATCATTCTCGATATTTTAGTGTTCTTTTACTGTACTTCTAACTTACGAATAAAATATCCTCAGTCCAGTCCATCCTGTTTTCACTCCCTCAGTGAAGAGGGAGTTCGTCCAAGTGCTCACTTTTTAATTGCAGAATATCGTCGATTGCAAATATAATAATATATATAATATAATATATAATAATAATAATAATAATAATAATAATAATAATAATAATAATAATAATAATAATAATAATAATTGTACCGGAAGGTACACCCCAACGCCGCGCATTTAAATCTCTACAGGAGAAACACTGAACTTGAAGCTAGAACCTATTTAAATCTTTACTCAAAAGATGTCACTACTGTAAATAGCTGCCTCTGTGGATCAGCGGTAGAGTGTCGGCCTCCGGATCCCAAGATAGCGGGTTCAAACCCGGCGGAGGTAGTCGGATTTTTGAAGGGCGGAAAAAGGTCCATTCGACACTCCATGTCGTACGATGTCGGCATGTAAAAGATCTCTGGTGACACATTTGGTGTTTACCCGTCAAAATTAATTAAATCTCAGCCATAGACGCCCAAGAGAGTTTCGGTTTACTCGGTCTGCCATCTAGTGGGGGCCTAGAGTAAAACGGAACGTCGAAATTGACGAGCAGACAGCCAGATGGCGTCAAATTGAAATGTCTGCACACGATAGCTGAGGCCGTACGATTATTATTATTATTATTTTACTACTGTAAATTTGTTATGGTGAAGTTTCCAGAACTGTGTAAGTTTCAACTTGTTCTTGTTTCCGTTCATCAAGAAGTTTGGACATTTTCTCATAGATGTCACACACTAGAAAACTAATAATCATGCACCGAGGTGCGAAGTGAAAGAACTTTGTTTTGACAAGTTTTGTATTCATAAGTTTGTTTACTAATTGTTCATTTATTTTTGGGTTGGCAATATTTACCTTTTCTTTCCACCAGCTTTGAATCCAGCCGATCCCTAATTTTTTAAATTAATTTCCAACCAATCCTGGATTTCTTCTTCGACTTTGAGTGTAAATTTTGAATCGTCCAATAAAATTGAGAGGGTGTGGCTTGATTATTCATGAAAGGTCTCGAACTTTCCCCGAGGGTTTATAAACTGCGGATTTTCAAGTCTCTTGGCTATCTGATCGTCATCTAACGTAGTATTGTGTGTCAAGCAGGGGGCGGGAAGGCGCCTCTTCCATCAGGCAGCAGTTCTTCAGCAAGGTAATGGTCATTTAACATCTTTATTTCTTCCTAGCTGCGCAGTTTAACCCGAAGGATAGGTCCGAAACCTTAACTATGTAACCAACTTCTCTAAAATGTAAGTTCTGCCGGCTAATGTAAAAAACTTCATGAAATCTCTGACTGTAATTCGGGGATAGAGAGTGATTTACCCTCTCGAGCTCCCCTTCATATTGGTTTGAGGGGACTACCTTTTGTATCTGATTTTCTTCCTTTACGTAATGTCTTAAAATTTCTTTATTATACGAGTCACCTCCATAGTTTGGGAATAGCCCCTGTTTTCATCGGCCTAGTGCCCTTTAGGTTTTAAGTGTTCATATCGAAGAGCGCAAGCATTTGCCTCCTTTCATTTTGTGTTCGGGCCATTTAGTTAACTGTTATTGCTTTTACACGAAGGCCCTATAGGTTGGGTATGATATATCCCTGTTTCAATTTGTAAGTTGGGCCATGGAAGGCCAAAAGGTGTAAGATATTTTTGGTGTCGCCTTGTATATGCGTGGAAAACTGAGAGCACGTCAGCTCTTTTCTAGTGTTGTAAAAGTGCCTCTGGGAGGCTTGATATTATGAGTACGGAGCTAATGCTCCATTGTATTGAGGGATTTCTGCCCTTGTCTAAATTTGTGCTTTTGTAAATTTTGAGCTGAATGCTCACGAATTTGGAACGAGAGGCTGGAAGCCCAGATTGCTAAACAGTCACTAAATTTTGGATATTCTTGCTATGTATAAACTTTATCATGGTACCTGGTAAGTCATTGTTATCTCACTAAGTGAAAAGTTGTTAAAGTTTTGTTGTTGATTTTTGAAATCACAAATAAATATAACCTTTGTTAAAGTTTTAAATCACTTAATGAATTTGTAGTTAGACCCCGGCACCTTCTTTCACCTCTGCTGGTCCACGGGTAGCCCCGTAATAATAATAATAATAATAATAATAATAATAATAATAATAATAATAATAATAATAATAATAATGGGACTTAAGCATCTTATAGGAAACAATTAATGAGTGAGAAAAGTCACGTCATCTACGTTCTAAAATATACTCTAATTTTCTTACATTACAATCCTGGTTTTCTATACTCTGGTAATTTTTTGTTAAGATGTAAGAATTATGATTATATATTATAGATTAGGTTCTAAATAATAATAATAATAATAATAATAATAATAATAATAATAATAATAATAATAATAATAATAATAATAAATCGTACAGCCCGAGATACTGTGTTCAGTCATTTATCTCACTTCATTTAGCCTGCCTGCGAGTCAGTTTTATTTCACTCTACCAGTTGGCTTAGAAACCAGGTCCCTATCAGGCCAACTACTGCTGAGTTTTAAATTTTATCAGGTAAAGAAGGAGTTTGTCTCTGGACATAATTTATCTGCCGACGTTGTTCGACAGGCGTACCCAATGGTTTTTTTTAAAATTTCAATAATGTGATTACCTCTGCTGGATTAAACCCAACATCTTAGAACGACGAGGTCAATACTAGAACGAGTACGAAGACGGCAGGTTAGGTCGAATCGTTTGACGCCCAATTGTACAGGCAGACCACCAAACGTTCCTGTGAAGCGGTATTGTATACTACAACCGAGCATGAAAGATGCTGTCGAGTCTGTTTAAGATCGGTCCTTTCTGCCTATGTCAAATCTGTCGTTCTTTGAAGAACTAAACATGTAATTTAGTGAAGTGTTTCCTTTTTTAAGTACGGTATAATACTTTACGATATGTTTTTCTTTATCGGATAGTTTATAATTTTATTATTGAAAATTAGTTTCGTCAGACTGAAGAACATCAAAATTAAAAATTATCATAAAACCCAAAATGTTTCTTCATTTGGCACTTTTCTTCCGTTTCCCTGTCGCCATACGTACAGGGCTAAGGAGCACTTTATGACTTATACGAACTGGTGTATTGCAGAAACCGGTAATTTATAAGTACAGTTCAAAATAAAATGTATCAATCTGGCCACCAAAAGAGTACTGTAGGTTTGTGACTACCGAAGACGTGTGTCAACACGAACTATATAGCCACATGCCTGAAACACCTTATACAAAGATGATTGCATCTCGCAAATGATTGTCGAATAATAGTGCAGATTTGACCTTCAGCTTTTACAAATACATCGCATGGTAAAACCAGACACAATTGCACAGGTTGATGCACTGATCTATCGATATCGACGCTACAGTATTGATAGTGTCACCTAAAAATAGGAGATTTCAAGGGACTACTGGAATATTTACTCAGTGAAGGAAATGCATAAAATGCAAAGGAGGCGATCGTACACTGTGCGAGGGGTTGTCTAATTTATTGAGATGTAGGCCTATATTTCTAGCCTAGTTACACAGTGAAAGAAGTGTCAAATTTCTAGAGGTGTGTATTTCTAGACTATTTAAACAGTGAAAAAATAGTCTAAATTCTAGTGGTACATGCTACCTGGTCATTTAAACAGTGGGACAATTGTTCATATTCTAGAGATGCATATTTCTAGGATAGTGAGAGATTTTTTAAATTCTAATAGGTAAATATTTCTAGGCTATTTAAACAGTGAGATAAATATTTAAAACCTAAAGTTGCGTATTTCTGGACTATTTTCATAGTAAGAGAGGTGTCTACATTCTAGATGTACATAATTCTAGGCTGTTTCCACAGTGAAGAAGTGATTACATTCTAGAGGTAAATATTCCCATGCTATTACACAGTGAGGTAGTGTCTAAATTTTAGATATATATTTTTATAGGCTATTCACACAGTGAGTAAAGTGTTGAAATTCTACAGGTGCATATAGTTTTGTTATTTATACCGTGAAACAGAGGTCTGAACATGCACATTTCTCAGCACTGTAATTTTACGCACAGTTATGTATACCATTCATACATGTGTTTACCTTATCAGCGTAATTTCCACTTGGACTTTCAATTAAATGGACATCAATATTGTTCCTTTCAGATAATACCGGTATTTAATAATTACCGCAGGAATGTTCGACTCGTTGGCTGAATGGTCAGCGTACAGGCCTTCGGTTCAGAAGGTCCCGGGTTCGATTCCCGGCCGGGTTGGGGATTTTAACCTACATTGGTTAATTCCATTGGCTCGGGGGCTGGGTGTCTGTGCCGTCCCCAACATCCCTGCAACTCACACACCACACATAACACTATCCTCCACCACAATAACACGCAGTTACCTACACGTGGCAGATGCCGCCCACCCTCATCGGAGGGTCTGCCTTACAAGGGCTGCACTCGGCGAGAAATAGCCAAAACCAAAACCAACCAAACCCCATGCCACTACAGCCCTTGAAGGGCCTTGGCCTACCAAGCGACCGCTGCTCAGCCCGAAGGCCTGCAGATTACGAGGTGTCGTGTGGTCAGCACGACGAATCCTCTCGGCCGTTATTCTTGGCTTCCTGGACCGGGGCCGCTATCTCACTGTCAGGTAGCTCCTCAATTCTAATCACGTAGGCTGAGTGGACCTCGAACCAGCCCTCAGGCCCAGGTAAAAATCCCTGACCTGGCTGGGAATCGAACCCGGGACCTCCGGGTAAGAGGCAGGCACGCTACCCCTACACTACGGGGCCGGCTAGAAATAGCCACACGAATTAAATTAACCGCAGGAATTCTGTTAAGACAAAAATCTATAACGTTCCC
The DNA here is from genome assembly GCF_040414725.1 of Anabrus simplex. NCBI lineage: Eukaryota > Metazoa > Arthropoda > Insecta > Orthoptera > Tettigoniidae > Anabrus > Anabrus simplex. The sequence goes on from NC_090269.1 coordinate 243,532,855, forward strand.
AACCATAAATCAGTTCATAAAGGTTATAGAAAGCGGGTAGAATAGTGTGTGTGTGTGTGTGTGTGTGTGTGTTTCGGAGGCTGCCTATTCGAGACGCACTTAACGCGAAGGAACGTGGTTTCAATTCCCCGTCAGTAAGCTGGAAATTTTAGGAACTATTCTTACAATTGTCTGAGACACACCAATCTGGGATCCATTCAGACTACGTGGAAATAAGTATGATGCTATTTCTTCGTGGATAATGAACCCTTGCGCCCACATTAGAGTACAATAAGGTGCCCGTGCATTTCACTTGGTATCGAGCTTTTACCTTCCACTGCCGTAGTGATATTTTTGTAGTGTCCGTTGTTGGTTTTGCTTGTATTCTCTATAGCCTACTGCCCACTTGTACAATCACATGGAGGAGGATCTTCCAGAATGTCTCAATTTTCTTTCGGGGAACATTATAATAATTTCGTGTGGCTATTTCTAGCCGAGTGCAGTCCTTGTAAGGCAGACCCTCCGACGAGGGTGGGCGGCATCTACCATGTGTAGATAACTGCGTGTTATTGCGGTGGAGGACAGTGTTATGTGTGGTTTGTGAGTTGCAGGGATGTTGGGGACAGCACAAACACCCAGCCCCCGGGACATTGGAATTAACCAATGAAGGTTAAAATCTCCGACCCGGCCGGGAATCGAACCCGGGACCCTCTGAACCAAAGGCCGGTACGCTGACCATTCAGCCAACGAGTCGGACTTCAGGGAACATTCGTTTGGTCTTATTGTCACAAAGACTTCTTTCGGCTGTGGCTGGTGCCACGCTGTCTGTGAATAGCCAGGAACCTTCTTCTCTAAGACGTAGTGAACTGGAATCAATTCAGACCACAATGTTAATTACTTCCTGGTAGATAAGGTGCCCGGGCATGTCACTTAGTATTGAGCCTTTACCTTCCAATACCGCATTGGTTATTATAGTGTACGTAATTGATCTTCTTTTTATGAATGTGTTCTCTATGCTGCTCACTTGTGTAATCATATGGAGGAGGAACTTCCAGAATGTCTCAATCTCCTTCCGGGGAACATTCATTTGCTCTCATTATCATGAAGACTTCTTCCGGCTGTGGCTGGTGCCACGCTGTCTGTGAATGGCCGAACCCTTCTCATACTAGCGGAAAATCCGCGAGGAAGGGAAACAGGAAAATAGACTGACCAGAATTGCCGCACGCATGAATGACCGATCTGACTGGCTCCATCAACGACAATCAATTTCTACACGACATTTCCTCGGAAATATTTAATTTTAGGTATTAGTTATTTACCTAATTTAGAGTTTCGTAATAATAATAATGTTATTTGCTTTACGTCCCACTAACTACTTTTACGGTCTTCGGAGACGCCGAGGTGCCGGAATTTAGTCCTGCAGGAGTTCTTTTACGTGCCAGTAAATCTACCGACACGAGGCTGTCGTATTTGAGCACCTTCAAATACCACCGGACTGAGCCAGGATCGAACCTGCCAAGTTGGGGTTAGAAGGCCAGCGCTTTAACCGTCTGAGCCACTCAGCCCGGCAATTTAGAGTTTCCGCATATGCTTTTATAATGATAATACTAATACTCGTAATAATAATAATAATAATAATAATAATAATAATAATAATAATAAAATAATTACAAACCCCAATCAGTCTTGGAAAGTGAAAATTACAAAATTTACTGGGATAGAAGTATCATTACTGATAAAACTACTACCTGCAAGATACCAGATATAACTTTTGTAGATAATTGACATAGCATGCGCTAATACTCACAACCTCCAATCAACACATACAGAGAAGATTTCCAAATACACAGATCTGGCCACAGACATAAAAAACCATGTAGAAACTCAACAATGTTATCATAATTCCAGTAGTGATTGGATGTAATGGTATTATACCAAAGACACTACACAGGAGCATTGAAGCCCTTAATCTCCACCCTCTCACTTACAGAGAATTACAAAAAGCAGCAATCCTGGCCACTTGCCATATAGTGAGGAAGTTTATTGGCATGAACCATCCACCATATACAGACGACTAATGAAAATCGTCCACTAATAATTATTATTTTGACCATTTATGTATAGTAAACATCTCTTAAATGTCAAATTTATTTGTCAACAATGTAAGTATATACCGATATGTATGAAGCATATGTGCGTATGTAATAAATAGTACTTCTTCCATGTACGTTGTACCGAAGAAGGTTATAAACCCAATTATAAAATTGTGAATTACATGTAATAAAATAAAATAATAATGGATTGGAAATGGGAGATTTGAAGGAACATACTAGGAAACTGAATCTAGCAAAGAAGTTAGTTAAGGATTACATGATGGCAAGCATAATTGGCAGTCATACAAATTTTAGTGAAAAATGAAATGGTATGTATAGGTACTTTAAGGCAGAAAAAAGGTTCAAAGAAGGACATTCCAGGATTCATTGACGAACAAGGGAAGTGTGTTTGCGAGGATCTTCATAAGGCAGAAGTATTCTATCAGCACTATGCAAAGATTGTTGGTTACAAGGATAACGTCCAGATAGAGGAGGTGACTAATACCAAAATTGTACTAAAATTTACCTATGATAATAACGACATTTACAGTAAGATACAAAAGTTGAAAACTAGAAAAGCAGCTGGAATTGATTAGATTTCGGGGGATGTACTAAAGACAATGGGTTGGGATATAGTATCATATCTGGAATACCAAACTTATTTGTTTATTGCTTGCATGAAGGAGCTATACCAAATTAATGGCGAGTTGCTATAGCAGGCCCTGTGTATAAAGGAAAGGGTGATGGACCTAAAACTGAAAAAGGCCAGTCAGTTTGACATGCATTGTATGTAAGCTACGGAAAAGCATTCTTTCTGATTATTTGACATTTTTGCGAAAATAATAACATGTTCGATAGAAAAAGTTATTCCATTGAAGCTCAGCTTGTAGGATTCCAGCAAGATATAGCAGATATTTTGGATTCAGGAGGTCAGCAGTTCGGGTTTAGGAAAGGTTATTCCATTGAAACTCAGCTTGTAGGATTCCAGCAAGATATAGCAGATACTTTGGATTCAGGAGGTGAAATGGATTGTATCGCGATTGACCAAGACATTTGATAGGGTGGATCGTGGAAGACTACTGGCAAAAATGAGTGCAATTGGAGTAGACAAAGGAGTGCCTGAATGGGTTGCTGTATTTCTAGAAAATAGAACTCAGAGAATTAGAGTAGGCAAAGCTTTACATCCCCCTGTAATAATTAATAGGGGAATTACTCAAGGCAGTATTATTGGATCTTTATGTTTTCTTATATATATCAATGATATGTGTAAAGAAGTGGAATCAGAGATAAGGCTTTTTGCAGATGATGTTATTCTGCACAGAGTGATAAATAAGTTACAAGATTGTGAGCACCTGCTAAATGACCTCGATAATGTTGTGAGATGGACAGTAGGCAATGGCATGATGATAAACGGGGTTAAAAGTCACGTTGTGAGTTTCACAAATAGGAAAAGTCCTCTGACTTTTAATTACTCCGTTGATGGGGTGAAAGTTCCCTTTGGGGTTCATTGTAAATATCTAGGTATTAATATAAGGAAAGATCTTCATTGGGGTAATCACATAAATATGATTGTAAATAAAGGGTACAGATCTCTGCACTTGGTTATGAGGGTATTTAGGGGTTGTAGTAAGGATGTAAAGGAGAGGGCATATAAGTATCTGGTAAGACCCCAACTAGAGTATGATTCTAGTGTATGGGACACACATCAGGATTACTTGATTCAAGAACCGGAAAGAAGTAAAGCAGCTCGATTTGTTCTGGGTGATTTACGACAAAATAGTATCGTTAAAAACATGTTGAAAAGTTTGGGCTGGGAAGACCTGGGAGAAACGAGGCGAGCTGCTCGACCAAGTGGTATGTTCCGATCTGTCAGTGGAGAGATGGCGTGGAATTGCATTAGGATACGAATAAGTTTGAGTGGTGCCCTTAAAGGTAGGAAAGATCACAATCATGAATATAACGATGGAATTCAAGAGGACAAATTGGAGCAAACATTCGTTTAGAGAAAGGGTAGTTAAGGATTGGAATAATTTACCAAGGGAGATGTTCAATAAATTTCCAATTTCCTTGCGATCATTTAAGAAAAGGCTAGGAAAACAACATATACGGAATCGGCCACCTGGGCGACTACCGTAAATGCAGATCAGTAATGATTGTTTGAACAATGTCTGTTTACAGTAGTATAGCATGCAATTAAATTAATACATTACATAGCAAAAACTTAAGTATATGATAACAAGTTATTAGAAATATATATTAAAACAAGAGACTTCATAATAATGAAAGACGAAGGAGAATGAAATATAAAGAAGGAACGAAACGTTTCACGACATGTGTTGCAATCGAACACTTAGGAATTCGTACGAAATTAACAGAAAATACGTTAAAATGTTACCTTACGAGTAGTGTAACATGATTACAACACAGTCACTCAGGAATTGCCTCAAACATTTACATGATACAACTGATAATATTTCATTACAAATGGTGAGGCATAATTATTACAAAGAAATCCCACAGGAATTCACAGTCAATTTAAATATTCACAATATCTTAACATAAGGACTTACACTGCCTGCTGTCATTTCTTGATGGTTACAGTACTTTTGCATCCATCTCTGGGCACAGGCCAGAGTATAGTGTAGCTTCCACTGAAGTCGCAGTCTCATCCATGGCTGTGACAATATGGAAGCTGCTGGGGTATGGGTGGTGCTGATTAATGACATTGAGAGCACAACCAGTGTGTCTTAGTGTCATGAAAGATGTTGCTCATAGGGTTAGTTGTGCTACAATAGCACTGTCTGGCCCAGTGAGGAAAGCAATGGAAAACTACCTCACTCCTCATTTTGCCTAGTACGCCTCATTTTGGTACTGCCATTGGTTTTTGTGGTTTCCCTATAACTGCATAGCCTTTGGTGATGCTATCTGAGGATCCAACCAGCCTCTGGGCTGATGACCTAACAGACAGATAAGGGCTCACAGTAGTATGGCAAATATTTTCGGAAGGAAGTTCCTTAAAAAGATTCACTTGTTCA